>NC_056696.1:38207500-43007500 GCF_018350215.1 Panthera leo | reverse complement strand
TCTTAAAAATTCTCTCTCCATCACCCTGCTAGTAAGACAAGAACTTTAGCATGATACCACCTGGACTTTAAATTCTGGAATAGATGTATTTTTCTCTTCTTTTTTTGCCTTAGCCCTTACAATAAATATCAAAGAACTATAATCACCTTTACTTCATATATCTTCTTGTAACATGTCTCAGATTTGAATCTCTCAGTACTTCATCCAGAACTATGTTCAATATGGGTCTTTGTATGGCAAGGCTTCCAAGACTTCATACACCTGAGAATATTTTTATCATTCCCCTCCTATTTAAATGAATGTGGTTGGGTATAAGATTCTAAGTTTCTCTCGGGGCGCCTGGGTGGCTCAGTCGGTTGAGTGTCCAACTTCAGTTCAGGTCATGATCCCACGGTTCGTGAGTTCGAACCCCACATTGGGCTCTGTGCTGACAGCTAGGAACCTGGAGCCTGCTTCCAACTGTGTGTCTCCCTCTCTCTCAGTCCCTCTCCCCCTCATGCTCTTTCTCTCAAAAATAAATAAACGCTAAAAAAATTAAAAAAAAAAAAAAGATTCTAAGTTTCTCTTTAAAACTCCGCAAACACTTTTTTGTTTTCCTGTATTTAGTAATGCTGTTCAAAACTGGTTTCAATTCTTGTTCCTTGTAGTAATCTGTTCTTTCTCTCTGAGGCTTCTTTTGCTTTGTTACTTCTAAGTTTCATTACAATGATACTAGAAGCAAATTTTTCCTGATCTCTCATCTTCAGCCTTCTAAGGAAACTTTCCCTCTGAGGACATTCATCTTTTTGTTTTGAATTCTAAAAGAAAACTATTTTTCCCACTATTTCTTCAAGGATGTCCTCCCTTTCCATTTTTTTTTTTTTTAAGTAGGCTCCATGCCCAACGTGGGGGTGAACTCATGACCCCCAGATCTACAGTCAAATGCTCCTCCAACTGAGCCAAGCCAGGTGCCCCCTCCTTTTCATTTTTATTTAAGATTCCTACTATTTAGGGGCACCTGGCTGGTTCAGTTGGTGGAGCATGCAACTCCTGATATCAGGGTTGTAAATTTGAGCCCCATGTTGGGTGTATTACTTAAAAATAAAATCTTTAAGGGCACCTGGGTGGCTCAGTCAGTTAAGCGTCCGACTTCTGCTCAGGTCATGATCGCGTGGTCCCTGAGCTCCAGCCCCACATCGGCTCTGTGCTAACAGCTCAGAGCCTGGAGCCTGCTTCACATTCTCTGTCTCTCTCTCTCTGCCCCTCCCCCACTCACTCACTCTTTCTCTCTCAAAAATAAACATTAAAAAAATTAATAAAAAAATAAAATCTTTAAAAAATTAGGGGGCGCCTGGGTGGCTCACTCGGTTAAGCGTCCGACTTCGGCTCAGGTCATGATCTCGCAGTCCGTGGGTTCAAGCCCCGCGCCGGGCTCTGTGCTGACAGCTCAGAGCCTGGAGCCTGTTGCAGATTCTGTGTCTCCCTCTTTCTCTGACCCTCCCCTGTTCATGCTCTCTGTCTCAAAAATAAATAAATGTTAAAAACATTTTTTAAAAAAATCTTTAAAAAATTAAATTAAAAAATAAAATTTTTTAAAAAATCTCTATTATTTAGATGTGAGTACCTCTACATCTATTTTCCTTACCTTTTAGTTTTTCTTTTATATTTTCTTTTTGTCCTTTCCTTCTTTTGTTCTGGAAGATTTTCTCAACCTGGAGCTCTAATTCATTAACTGTATCCATTCTGTTATTTGAACCACTGCATTTTTCAACTCTACTATTTCCACTTGGTTCTCTCAGTCCCTGCTTATTCATGTTTCAAGTTAAGATCTTCCCTATTTCTTTTAGAATAATTACCAGTCTAGCTTTAAACTCTTGGTCCATCTGTTCTATTGCTTGTTCCAATGAAACTTATACATTATTCTCTTGAAATACCTGTGCTTTTCAACTGTCTCTGTTTATTTTTCCCTAGAGGATAGCAGATACCCTGACAGGCAAAGAATATGGGGCAAGGCCAGATTCCAGCCCACAAGGGCTGCAGTAAGCTGGAGTAAGGTAGAAAATAAGTACTAGGGGTGCCTGCCTGGCTCAGTTGGTAGAGCGTGCAGCTCTTGATCTGGGAGTTATAAATCTGAGCCCCACGTTGGGTGTACAGATAACTTAAAAATAAAACCTTTAAAAGAAGAACTACTACTAAAGTAGAAAGTCCCAAACACCAGGAAACCACAATCACTCTCCACCCCATGCCATCACTACCCAGATCAAAGACTTACCCTCTGTTCTCCAAGGAGAAGCAGTATTAGGATAGGATTCGGGAGACCTAAGGCTTAAGAAGGTAAGGGACAGAGAAGTGACGGTCTAAAGTCAGTCATCTCCTGTTTTTCATCAACTTCACACAAGTGTATGCTTCTGAAATGCCCTAATTCACTCTTGAGGAAAGCTGGACTAGAGCACCGAGTCACAAGCGTAGAAAAAGGTTAACTCCAAGGTAATGAGGCAGGGGAGAAACTACAGTAGTATTCCAGCAGTTCCCTTCCCCCATGGTTTTATTCTCTTACAGCCATACCTGGCTGACTCCTGTCCCAGATGAAACACTGTCCCATCTATGCACACACACACAAGTTCAAAACAGCCTACCTCATGCATTTATTTTTCACGGCATTTTCCTATTACAGTTCCTATACGGATGACTTTGGGAGGGAGCCAGGAGTCATGCAGCATCTTGGTGGGAACAAGAATTAACCACTTGACAGGTCTGAAGAATTTAAACTTCAATAAGCCTTTCCTACTTTGCTTTAACACCCGGTAAAAAGTGTTGTGCCATAAAAAAGGCATTGCTTTAAGGCCCATGGAAGTTAAGTGTAGGACACAGTGCTTTTGATTGCAAGGCAAAGGAGGACTGAGAGGGAATGGAGACAGGAGTGGAAGGATTTTAAAATGGCAGAATAGTGGAAAGAATGGGAAAGCAAATACCAGCAAAGGCACTGTTCAAGGCATATGTGAGAAATGGAGTCAAATGACAAGCTCTGAATCCAAAGCAAGATCTTGTCCCTTTCCCACTTGGAATCTTTTTTTTTTTTTTAATGTTTATTTATTTTTGAGAGAGACAGAGAGACAGAGTGCGAATGGAGGAGGGGCAGAGACAGAGACACACACAGAATCCTAAACAGGCTCCAGGCTCTGAACTATCAGCACAGACCCCAACGTGGGGCTCAAACTCAGGAATGGTGACATCATGACCTAGGCTGAAGTCGGACACTTAACCGAATGAGCCACCAAGGCACCCCTTGGAATCTCTTTTGATTACAGCAGGGTTAGGTACTGTTACCTGCTCCTTACATGAGAAAGCTCAGCCTTAAAGAAGTCAAATAACTTGCCCAAGTCTAAAGTTTATCCTTTTCCACTATGCTACCAGTTAGTAGTTACATTCAGTTACTCAAACCAGAAAGTCAGAAGTCATTGTGTCTCCCTCTTCCCCTGTTCTCACATCATGAAACCTGATCAATTTTTACTTCTAAATCTTTCAAAACCACCCTTCTTTTCATCTACATGACCATTTCCCCAAACCAAAAAGTGTTATTTTTCGCATGCATCACTGAAATAGATTCTTAACTGGTCTAACCGCCTTCAAACCAAACTCCACACTACAGCTAGAAGGATTAAAAAAAAAAAAAAAAATTAAACAAAACCAATCCTACAGTGCCAAGCCCTGCTCCATAGCTTGCTATTGCTCTAAAGATAAATACAGAACCTAGCCCCAGTCTTGCCAGTCTTTCCTCTTGTACCTCATGTTCTTCTCCATGCTCCCTGCACCTCACCACACTGATCTTTTAGTTTCTCAGAGCATTTACTTCCTGCTTCAGGGCCTTTGCACACATCGTTCCTTCATTTATAGCAGTGTGAGTTCTGCGCAAGACCAACTCATCCTAGACCTTTTAGTCTCAGGTTAAGCATCACCTCCTCAACAATCATTAATAGATGCTAAACCATTAAAGTAAAAGGCTGGGGGAGGGGGAACTTTAAAACACATGGAGAAGGCTGAGAGCACTTGACCACTGACAAAACTCTCTAAAAGAGCATCATTCACACATCGTATACTTCCTGATGTGAAGCAACAGGAAGGACCTAGAAGCTCCGACCTCCTACGAAGTATTCCTGACAAAAAAACAACGAAACAAGCTTCTAGATCTAACTACTAACTACATGTTTGTAGGAAAACTGGAGAGTAAAGGAATAAGTAATACCAAAAGCAAATAATTACCCAAACCCAGATCATGGGAAATTCTACAGGATCTCTGGTGGCGGAATACACTTAAGGGGGGAGACCATCATAGAGACTTAAAAAACATAAACCTAACACAGCGTGTGTATCTTGTTCATTCAGGTCCTGATTCAAACAAATCATCTGTAAAATGCCATTTTTCCCTAAACAATCATGAAATTTTGAGTTACATACTAGGTTAATTAAGAAACTGTTAATTGTAGTAAAAAGGCACTATGGTAATTTTTTTTTTTAAATCCTGACCTGGTAAGATATACATCCTAACATATTTAAAGGTAAAATGACACACTTGTGATATGCTTTAAAATATTTCATTAAAGGGGGCACCCGGGTGGCTCAGTCAGTTAAGTGTCCGAATTCACAAGCCCCACGTCAGGCTCTGTGCTAACAGCTTAGCTGTGTCTCCCTCTCTCTTGGCCCTGCCCCACTTGTGCTCTATCAGAAATAAACATTAAAAATTTTTTTTTTAATTTCATTAATGGGGCCCCGGGGTGGCTCAGTCAGTTAAGCATCTGACCCTTGATTTTGGCTCAGGTCACGATCTCACTGTTTGCGGGATGGAGCCCTGCACAGGGTTGTGTGGAGCCTGCTTGGGATTCTCTCCCTCCACTTTCTGCCCTCCCCCACTCACTCTTGCTCTCCCTCAAGAACGTTTTAAACAATATTTCATTAAAACGTTGAGAAAAATAGAAAAAATATTGAATTAGAACAAGAGGTTTTACTTTATTAAATGGTATACACCAAATGGAAAGAAATCACAAACATTGTTTATTGCCTGCATCTTGAAAAAACTAGTAGTCTTAGGAAACACTCCAGTTACAAAAAAAAGAATCTACATCACTAATTGGTACTGTTTTGGCTCTCTGGAAGTTTGTTTCTTTACAGCTAATAATGAACCTCAGGAAGAAGTATAAAAAGCTGAAAAGAATTTGCCTACTTTTAAATGAACGAGGGAACAAAGTCCTTTTTGCAGTTTTTTCTTGCTTTCAAAAAAACTCTCCCTGGAACAAAGTGATGGTTGCCAGAAGGGAGGAGGTGGAAGGATGAGCAAAATGGGTGAAGGGGAGTGGGCAATACAGGCTTCCAGGAATGGAATGAATAAGGCACACAGATAAAAGGTACCACATAAGGAATATAGTCGATGGTATTATACTAGCGTTGTATGGTGATATATGGTAGCTGCACCTGTAGCGAGCATAGCATAACATACAGAGTTGTCGAACCACTACACTACACCTAAAAGTAATGCAACACTGTGTGTTAACTATATCTCAAGTTAAAAAAGAAAATAGGAATTAAAAAAAAACAAAAGGACTCTTCCTCAAGAGAGATGTGTTTATTGAAAAGGAAGTCATCCCACCACCTTGGTCCACAACACAGCAGAACTAGGAACAGCCCAGGGCAGGCCAAAATACCCTGGTTTTTCAGTGCATCTCAAGAGTGAAGGACTATCCCACACGGGTCTATAGAGCTGACTCACAAGGCGTTTTCATTTCCAGAAACTCACTCCCCTCCCTTCACTGGGTATGTGTACATCAGCTTCCGTGATCTGTCTCCAACTTACTCTCTCCGTTCCACCTCGGTTTCCACTTCAAGTTTCCACTTCCACCACTCAGTATCTACCATGATGAATGATGAACTCAGTTTCTTGAATCCGTAAGCCCTTTTATCACTCACCTCCGAGGTATTTTTAGTACTGAGTTTTTCAAACTACAAGTTGTACCCCAGTTGGTCTTAATCCCTCCCCTCTATTAATGAAACAGAACACAATAGAAAATAAAAGTAAATAACAAAGGTTAAGTTTTGTTTTGTGGAACCTGCTTCTGTTATTGAAAAAAAGCCAACACGACACAGTTAAGCACCTTTGTATCAGGCACTCTTTAAAGCACTTTTTTGCAATAACTTACTTAATCCATACAGAAATCCTATTAGGTAAATATATTATTGTCCGCACTTCAGAAGAGGAAACGGAGGCAGAGAAGACACTAACTTGCTGAAAATCGTGGTCTTAGAGCGCAAGCACTCTGGCTGCAGAGCCAGAGCTTAACCATTCATTACCCATCCTGTGTGTACTGGGTCACAACATAAAACGTTTTTTTTTACTGGGCATCATTGTTTAAAAAGTTGGAAACCCACTGCCTTGGCGCTTGTCCTTTCTCCTCTTCTGTGATCTATTTTCTACTCTTGACAATTCCTATTCTACCCAGGTCAAAAATCACTTCCTTGGTCAAGGCCTTCTGATTCTCCAAGGGAAGATGTCACCAGAGCACCTCTATTACCACTTAGGTTTTTATTGTGTCCTCTACTGGACTGAAACCACAGAGGATCGAAATTGTCTTACTCATCTCTCAATGATAATGCAAGCCTGGTTTCAGCCGACATGTAGTCCAAGAGATTCCTACACCTCATCTTCAAATTTCTACCTTTGAAGACAACTGTGATTTTAAGACTGAATTAAAGACTTCTTGTCAGAAGTTAGCAGGAATAATCATTCTTAATTCTTTAAAGCCCTAAGGGCCTCTACTAAACAGTACTGTCTGATTCTCTTTCAACTACATACTTGAAAGTAATAAAAACAACTTAAAAAAAAAATAACTACTGTTCTATTCAGATGTTGTTTCAGTTCTTACAAAGTCTGCTAGGCACCTACAAAGGTCAAGTGTGTAGCAAGAGTATACTCCTACATAGTTTGCAAAACAAACAACGGGCCAGGAACAACCTAAAACTCCATCCATGAGGAACTGATGAGGAACAAAATTGTTGTACAAACTCTATAACGCAATACTGTGCAAATATTTAAAAGAAAGCCTTACACGTATATTGGATGGAAGGTGTCCCTGCTATCATCTTAAAAACGTAAGGTGCATACACAATACGTACAATGTGACCCCACTGTTGTTTAAAAATGTGAGTACTGTAGGGAAAAATCAGGACGGATGTTAACATCAAGCAGTTAACAGCAGCTAGCCTGAGGAGAGACCCCGTTAGGGCTGATGAACAGTTAAAACTGTACACACTTCTGTATTGTGTGCATTTTTTTTAACTTCAGGCACTTACTTATTTATTTCAAACAACGAAAATGTGTGATCGTAACCGGTACTGTCAAACAAAATACTGTGAAATAAACACTTTTAAACTCAATTGCCTTTTCGTATCAAGAGATTCCTGATAGAAGGAGGGAGGAGACAACACCTAAACCAAAAGGTAGTAATACTTCCCACCAAAGGCACCAAGTACGTTTGACAGATACTTGTTCAGCGTGAAGGGGCTTCCTCACCAACACAGAGATTTCCTAATGACGGGGCAGAGCAATAGCATCCTCTCCGGGTGTCGCTTTAAGACAGTGGTTTTCAAACTTCACGGTGTACAAAACTCAGTTGGGGGGTGCGCTGATGAACATATATATTCCGGAGCCCCATCTCCGGATGTTCTGCTTGGGCGGGTCTGGGTGTGGCCCCAAAACCAGCCTTCTTCAAACAAGCACTCGAGTGCATCGGGCACAGATGGCGCGCAAGCCCTTGAAAGTTACTACCTTCAATTCTTGGGACACCTCAGTGTCACTCTTCCCGCCTCCCTCTGCGCCCATCTCTTTCCTCCAAAGGGCCTCAGTATTTCTCCAATTTTGCGTCCAGTTAAAAACATCGTCGACCGACGATTTCGATTTCCGACTTGTAAACCAGCCGGCCGAACTGCAGCAAGCACGTCAGTCTACCTCCATTTTTACCTTCCGCGGGGCCTCAACGCAGAACCCTTCCCCCACCAGCCCTTCTTCCGCCCGCGCCGCCACCCACGCCTCAAGCTCCACCCGCCCGCTGCCCCGGCTCCGAGGCCCGCCGAACTGAACGTACCGCCGCCCGCTCCCCGCCTCCCAGCCCCCAGCCGCCCGGGACCCGGCCGCCGAAACCCAAGAGCCACACCTTACGGCCGCTCCATGAGTCGCTCCCCCGCCGAGCCCGGGGGGGGGAGGGGGCGTCAGTCTCAGGCCCTAAGGCCTCAGCAGCATTTTGAAACGGCGAGTAGTGAAGGCGCAACTTCCGGCCTCCTGAACCCATCTCACACCAGGGCTTCCGGTGAGGCCTCCGGAAACCATAGAGACGCCACTGGAGGGCTAGAGAGGCAGAAAGACTGCGGTCTCCCCACCATAGAGTAGAGGCCAGTCCGGGGAGAGAGTCGCAGGACTTGGAAGACTGAGTTGTGAAGTTTCAAGAGAAAACGTTTGAGGAGCTCGCAGAGTCTGATGGTATTTACAGATGTGTCCTAGGACGTCAAAAATCGAGGATGGAAGAAACCTAATAGCGTAGTCAGAGGAAGCCTTCCGCTCTTCCAAAAAACACCATTCCCTCTGTTTCTCAAAGTTAACGTATTCATTCTTATTCCCCAGAGATAGTGGCTGCAGAGGGCAAACAGCATCTTAGTGTTGTCGCTCATTGGGGGAAATAGAACTAGGATATACACGAATAACAACAAGATATGTGATAAATGCTGGAAGAGGTGCAAAGAACGAGGGAGGTGGAGCTTCTTTGGATCAGCAACCCGGTCGAGTCCCAATATAAAAGCTCCTGCCACAAACCTCTCAGGTTGGCCAACTTCCACCTCAGAAGGTGCCAAATGGTATTCTCTCTCCCAAATACCTCCTCTCATTGATTTCAGGATAATTCTAAATATTAGAGGATTTTCTGAGCTGAAGTATGTTACTTTGCAGTTTCCGTTGGTTTCATTTCTACACTTGGGACACATAGAGTAAGGCTTCATTCTTTACCATATGAATACTGTTCAGTCATTTGAAGACAGTTACCATGTCCCATCTCTAACCCTGTGCCTTGTTCTTCTGCAAGCTAAAAATCTCACAGCCTTCAACTATTTCTTACTTGACATGGCTTCAAGCCACCCTGGTCACCATCTTCTGAACAAGTACCTGTTTGTTCTGTTTAAAATGTGGTTCCCAGAACTGGGTACAAACCCATGCTAAATAAAATAGGGCAATGACACCCCCCCTTAATTTGCACATTGCACCTTGCTCTATTTCTGGCATAACCTTACGCAGAGCTGGAGATCTAGGTCTCTGCAAATGAGCCGCAAAAGTAATGCCTTTTCACAGTTGCTCTGAAAGAGCTTGAAGTCAGCAACCACCTCTCTCAAAAATTAGAGGGGAGGGGCTTTTTTAGGTGAACCAGTCTCCACTGTTTCCCCTCTCTTTTTATGCAATCAATTTGAGTGCTTTTTTCGTTTAATTCCCAAACAGGAGTTTGTTTTGTATCTTTCAGATAGTATCCGGTTAGTTTAGGTCTCTTCCTATTGCCTCCTGGACTCTTGGGATTATGATCCTGTGATGCAATTCATTTTGTTTAAGATAAACATTTGTTGAACACCTACTGTGTGCCAAACACCAACCTAGAAGATTCCAAAACAACACCTGGAATCTGTCTAGTGGAGGACTCAGACAGTCCAGGTTAGGAGAATGTGGGTCTACAGCCATACCGCCCTGAACGTTACCAATCTCATCTGATCTCAAAAGCTAAGCAGGGTCACGCCTGGTTAGTACTTGGGTGGGAGGATGTGGTAAGTGCAATGCTTGATGAGCTGCACTTAACCATGCCTGGAAGGTTGAGAGGGATTAGTTCTTCTACATTTTGCAAAAATTTTGATTAAGATCTTTAACGTGTCTTCACTGAAAGTCTTGATAAATACGCTGAATAGGACATGGTTAAGAATAGAGCTTTTCCTGTCATGGTTGATATTAATTCGTGATTAATCATTCATGCTTGAATGTTGTTCTTAAACCACAAATGATTCTACCTACTTGTGGTCAATATCTGGACACATTTTGCTATCCTTTCCCAAGGACTTCATAAAACTTCATCACATGACTTGCTCTAATGAAAATAAGCCATAACTATAGCATTTCTTCTGCTCATCAAATGCACTTAAAAAGAAAATGAAATTAGCTTAAGCTCATAACTAACTCAGTGATCCTCACTTCCTTCCCTAAGAACTATACTCAAAAACTGTTTATTTAATAAAGAGACAGGAAACCTGGGTTTAGTCTAGCTATTTCTAGAAACCAGAAAGTTACACAGTTCTACAGTTTCCCAGTCTGTGAATAAAATGGCTAAATGAGATGATTTTTCTAGAGTCCCTGGTAGTTCTAAAGGAATTGGAAGTCAGCGTTATTATAGCCTTTCTTAAAAATTCATAATGAGCTACTTCACACATACAAAAAAAAGTATAAAGAAGAATCTAATCTTTTCCCCGTAACTCTTCCTTTTTTTTTTTTTTTTTTTTTTTAATGTTTACTCATTTTTGAGCAACAGAGTGCGAGCAGGGAGGGGCAGGGAGAGAGGGAGACACAGAATCCGAAGCAGGGTCCGGGCTCTGTGCTGTCATGACCCGAGCCGAAGTTGGACACTGAACTGACTGAGCCACCTAGGCAACCCCCCCCACTTTTCCTAAAGAACGATACTTTACCTGTTACAAAAAGGTTTCCTATAGTAGTCCCATCTCCCTCCTTCAACTCCATAGGGAACCACTATTCTGAATTTGGTATTTACCTCTCCCATGCACTTCTTTAGACCCTTAGGATTTATATATGTATATATTCCCTCAGAATCTTATGCTTTTAAAATCTTTGTAAATGGCATCAAACTGTATGTATTCTGCAACTTGCATTTTTTCCTCATTGTTTGTGAAGTTCCACCATGTTAAATCACATATGGTTAGTTAATTTTCAATATTGTGGAGTAATACTGTATCGTAATATATTAAATTGTAGAATTAATTGTTATACAGCAAGTGTGCTTCTCTAGGGCTGGCATCACAGAATACCACAGACTGGATGACTTAAACAATAGAACTTTGTTTTCTCACCGGTCTGGGTGCTAGAAGTACAAGATCAAGGTGTTGGCAGATTTGGTTTCTTCTGATACCTCTCCTTGGCCTGCACATGGCATCCTTCTTGCTGTGTCCTGACCCCTCGGTCTGTAAGTTGTCTGTGCCCTGATCTCTTCTTATAAGGCCACCAGCCATAATGCATTAGGGCCCACTCCCATGACCTCATTTTACCTTAATCACCTCCGTAAAAGGCCTGTCTCCAAATAGAGTCACATTCTGAGATGCTTAGGGGGTAGGACTTGCACACATTAATGGGTGGGGGGCACAACTCAGCCCATAATTGTAATGATCATACCACAATTTTTTTTTTCGCCTCCTCCTTTGATAAATACTAAGGTGTTTCCAGTCGTTTACTGTTACAAACAGTGCTGCCATTGACATTCTTGTACTTGTGAACTCCAGGGAGTAGAATTATTGGGTCACAAACACATTGTCAATGCTGTCAGATCATAACACAGTGCTCTCCGAAGTGGTTGTGGGAATATACACTCCTCACGAATGTGTATAGGAGTGTCTTGCTCCATATTTTTGCCAACCCTTGGTATTGTCAGACTATTAAAAAATGAACCTGATAGATGTGAGAATTTCTTATGGTGGTTTGATTTCTATTTCCATGATTAAGAGTAAGGTCGAGCATTTTTTCGTATCTATTGACTACGGTTACTCACCTATGAATTGCCTGTCCATATCTTTTGCCCATTTTTCTATTGGTTAGTCTTTTCCTTGTCCATTTGTAGGAGTTCTGTATATAATCTGGACATTAATCCTTCTTGATTATTATGTATTACCAATCTTCAAATCTATACCTTGTTTTCAGTTTTTTAATGTTGTCTTTTGATGAACAGAAGTTTTTTTTTTCAGAAGTTTTTTTAATGAAGTCAGATTTATTAACTATTTTCTTTATGTTTCACTTCCTTTTTTTTTTTTTTTTAAAGAGATTCCTCCCTGTTTGGGGGTCATAAATATACTCATATATTTTCTCCTAAAAGTTCTAAAGACGTCCTTTTCACATATAAGCCCTTAGCTCATTTGCAAGTGATTTTTGTGTATGTTGTAACATGGGGATCCAATTTTACTTTTTCAATTTGAAGAATAAATACATGTCTCTATTACTGAATCTGTAAACTGAATATGAGTCTATCTATAGTCTCTTGAATTCATCTTTTCTTCCTAGTTAACACAATCATTGAAGATTTTGTAGAAGAGGTTTCATTTGAGTGGGGCCTTAAAAAATTGAATAGGATTTTGGGGGTTGCCTGGGTGGCTCAGTCGGATAAGCGTCCAACTTTGGCTCAGGTCATGATCTCACAGTTCATGGGTTCGAGCCCCGCATCAGGCTCTGCATTGACAGCTCAGAGCCTGGAGTCAGCTTCCCATTCTGTGTCTCCCTCTCTCTCTGCCCCTCCACCTCTCGTCTCTCTCTCTCTCTCTCTCTCTCTCTCTCTCTCTCTCTCAAAAATAAATAAACATTAAAAAGAAACTTTAAAAAAATGAATAGGATTTCAAGAGGTGTAAATAAGAGAAGTCATTTGAAGAAACATGGCACAAATAATGAGGAAAGAAAGAGATGAATTGGAAGGTATGATCTTAAAACTGAAAGAATCTACTTTGATCAAAGTGTTGGTTACTGAGTAAAAGATTGGCATGGTATTGAATCACACTGTCTCATATAATATTCACCAGCCACATGTGGCTTGAAATTTGGCTAGTCCAAATTGAGATGTGCTATGAGTGTAAAATACACATCATATGTCAAAGACTTAGTAGTGAAAAATGCTATATCTTATTTATAATGTTTTATATTTTTAATTTTTATTTATTTATCTTAATGTTTATTTTTTGAGAGAGAAATAAAGACAGAGCATGAGCGGGGAAGGGGCAGAAAGAGAGGGAGACACAGAATCCGAAGCAGGCTCCAGGGCTCTGAGCTGTCAGCACAGAGCCCGACGCAGAGCGTGAGCCTAGTAAGTGTCAGATTATCATGACCTGAGCCGAAGTCAGAGGCTTAACCAACTGAGCCATCCAGGCGCACCAATAATGTTTCATATTGATTACATATCAAAATGATAATATTTTGAAATATTGGGTTGAATAAAATGTATTATAAAAATTAATGTCATCTGTTTCTTTTTACTTTTTTTTTTTTAATGTGGCTACTGGAAAATTTTAAATAACAATTTTGGTTTGTATTGTATTGGTATCAAAGTAGGCCAGGGCCAGATTGCGGAGGATTTTGAATGCTGCTATAAAAAGTTCCATGTGTTACTCAGTGAAGTAGTAGGGAAGAATCAAAGGGTTTTGAGCAAAGAGAAGGCAGTCTAATATTCCTAACTTGATGGTTAAACATCCCGTCTGCACAGAGCCAATTTTAGAAACCTGTACCATTAGCCTTGGGCAGATGATTAATTCTGATGATGTGATTCTTACAGAGAATATTTGATGGTAGTCCTTGTTACTGTTTTTACTGTAGCACAAACAAGTCTAATGTGTGCTCCTTTTAGTGGGAAATTGGAACATAATTGAGCCAAACTTTAAAAAAAAAATTTTTTTGTTAAGTTTATATGTTTATTTTGAGAGAGAATGTGAGCAGGAAAAGGGAAGAGAGAGAGAGAGAGAAAATCTCAAGCAGGCTCAGCACTGTCAGCACAGAGCCCGACTTGGGGCTCAAACCCACAAACCTCGAGATCATGACCTAAACCGAAATCAAGAGCCGGATGCTCAACTGACTGAACCACCCAGGCACCCCAAGCCAAACTTTTAATAGTTCCCCCATTGCTTAGAGGATAAAGTGATTCTTTTTGTCTGGAGTTAACCCAATATTGTCAGCCTTCAAAATTCTCAACATCTTCTCGAATCCATTCAAATATGTTAAGCCTGATACAGCACAGTCACTATAGTTAAATAATGCTGTAGTGCATATTTGAAAGTTGTAAGAGAGCAGATCGTGGAAGCTTTCATCATTATTAAAAAACGTGTTACTATGTGTCGTGATGCATGTTAACTAGACTCACTGTGGTGACATTTTGCAATATATACAAATACGGACTAGTTATGTTGTGCACCTGAAACTAATGGTATATGTCAATTAGATCTTGATAAAAAAAATAATTGTTAAAAATAAGCTAAGTGCTTGTTGAAGTGTAGACAGTGTTAGAACTCTAGCTAGAGCAGAATCTGCAGTCTGTTCTTGTTACATCTTTGCCATTAAGTCTTTATATGACTTCGTGATTGCTTTTTACTTGTCAGACACTGTTCCAAACAATTTGGATAAACTACCTTACAAATTCTCACAATTATCCTATTGTCCTGAGACACAGAGAAGTAGTTTACTCAAGATCACACAGTGGAAGTAAGGTTTCAAACAGGTGCACCTCGATTCAGAACACAGACTTTATAGAGAGACATTTATGCTTTCAGTTTTTCAATGTACATATATGCACCTTTTTAAAAAAATTGCTTTGAAGTATTTCCTAACTTAACAATGTTTTGCATTTTCCTCAAGTCGTATTCTTCTACAGCATGATTATTAATAGCTACATAATACTCCATGTATTAAGACAGTACCATAATTTATATAGCCTTCTCTGTCATTTGCAGTATTTTCCACTTAAAATATCATGACGATCTCTCCTGTAACCAAGTCTTTTTATATATCCCTGATTATTTCTTCAGGACAAATTCCTAAAAGTGACATTGCTGGGCCTGAACAACCACTCCTAAACTGTTGGAATTAGGCAGATGGATTAAGGGAGAGCAACACCAGCGAACACAAATTCTTTAATGTCTCACCCTGAGCCCCATGGTGGATAAGTCTCAAAGCCAGCCCTGTAGCAGAAGGCAGTGCTCAGATCACTGATGGCAGTGGAAGAGAAGAGCCTCGAATGCCATGATCAGTAAGATCTCTCTGCAGGCACGCTCAGCTTTCTTGTCTCTCTGGCTGGCAGGGCTTGTACCCCCCAGGATCACTGCTGGTGACTTCCTCCAGGGTTTGCGTCATTTAAAATTATTTGGACGTCTTCAAGGGACCTGCGGGACACTCACACTATCCCTCTGCAGGGTCCTTTCTCCCAGTTTGTACTCTGCAGTTCAACCCAGTAGCTTCCCAGCAGCATATTTATGCTCTTCTCTTAGACTCTTTTCTTCTCTTCTGTTGTCGGGTCAGTTTTAGAACTGATATCCACGTGATTATCAACAATAAAAGAGACCTGATGCCACCACAACGCTTCAAAAGTGATGTACCTTGCCGTTCTCTTAATCCTGGATGTGTTGGATTGATTACAAATCAAAGAAGCCTACGTAATAATGGCTATTGGGCACATAAATACCTCTCAGTTCTGAAGTAGCTGCTAACGCTGCTGACAAGTACATGATTCAGGTCTTCTGTTTCTCTTTGTTGTAAGAATCGTGAGCTTTCTTGGGTTTAAAACGGTTTCACAAAATGTGGATGGAAGGAAGCGATTACGCAAGGTTCTTTATTCTTATGTAAGGCATTGTAATAGAAGCTTTCTCTTGTGAGAGCCCGGATAGCTCAGTCGGTAGAGCATCAGACTTTTAATCTGAGGGTCCAGGGTTCAAGTCCCTGTTCGGGCGCTTTGCTTTAACTTCTGCCTTCCTTTTTAGCTTCGATTTTTAACAATCTGAACAACACAAATTCCGTCTCACGGGGAAACCACCACACAAAAGCTTCCATATTCACCAAGAAATTGAGTTCGCGTAGTCAGTGTTTTCTTCCCTGAGAACATATTTACCTCGCATATGCTGAAAGCAAGGAAAAAAAACTCAATTTGAAGCAGAAGTTCGCTTCAGTGCTGAGATTTTCATACGGTAATATTTGGTAATGTAAGTAAGGGGCAAAAGCCACAGACGCCCGAACAGGGACTTGAACCCTGGACCCTCAGATTAAAAGTCTGATGCTCTACCGACTGAGCTATCCGGGCGCTCTTGAGAGGCCCTGCTCTTCTGTTTACTTGATATAATTCTAATAAATTACTTCTCTGGTTGAACCATATTTAAAGTATCTTTTTTAGCAAGATTTTTAAAAAGCATTTATTTTTCTATTTCCCCATTTCCTTAAGACGTGTGTTCTTGAAGTTCTTGCATATTTCATATTTGATCAATTGCCAGTATCTACTAAACTCTGAAACGAAATGGTAGCGACTTATGGGAAAGGGAAACCAACGTTAAACTTTCAGACATAGAGCTGTGACCTCTTTTTGTTACGATTCTTGTGTCTTCCGTTTATCACTTCGCCAATAGGACCTCTTAATTTTAGTTACCCCACGGAACTAGATGACCGTATCTTTCTCTTTAACGAAAAATACATTTCCATTAACTAGATGATACAGCTGTTAGATGAGCATCCCTCAGCACAAAAGAAGGAAAGACGCATTTGATTCACGACTAGAGCAGCTAATATAGGAAAATAGAAGTGACAGGGGAAAGGTGGGTCCACATTTAGACGAGAGAGAAGCTTAGACTTTTAATTTCGGTTTTGACCGAATTTTTGCTTTTCCCTGCCTTCTAGGCACCTTGCAGTTGCCAGGTCAGATTCACAAAATGAGCCCTTGCAAAGCAGTGTCAGCGTGCACCAGTGGGAACAACGTGGAGTATTAGCAACATAAATCTCCAGATCAGCCTAGTTTTTCCCAAAATCAGTTTCAGCAGCCCTGACGCATGGGGTGGGGAAGGCAGGATCATGAAATTTCGAAGGCTGATAAGGGAATTCATTTTTGTTTCTGGGAACTGGAGGCTTCTGAACACAATGAACAACAAAACAGCTCAGCCTTGGTTGGAGGAATTTCTTTCCCACAATTGTCTGATTCTTTTAGAACAAAGACCAACAAATTGTGTGATCCTGAGCAGTCCTAGGTTTCCACATCTATAAAATGAGGGAAATTGATCAAATGACCTGTAAGATACCTTCTAAATCTGAAGTTTTACCACGCTCTTCCTTCTCCCACAGTGAATAAGATTAGAAGGAACAGACTCAAAATGCAACAGGAAGGAATGATTTAACTGCATATTTATTGATCATCTATTATGGCTTAGGTCCTGCACTAGCTCTGGAGTCGGAGATCTGTAGGACACGGATCCTGCTCACAGCCTGGGAAAGAAGGCAGACACGTAAGCAAACCACTTTAGCAAAGTAATAAGTGCAGCAAGACAAATTCAAGTACAGAGTGGCATAAGCATGGGCAGCAAGGCCATGGTTACAAAACCAGGATAGGGGCCCTGGAGTTTTCAGCAAGGAAAACACATGGTCAGAGTTAAATTGCAACAAATAACTGTCAGAGGTATGCAGAGTAGATTGTAATGAGCCAGCAGACATTTGTCATTTATTCATTCAGGCATTTCTTAAGCATCCACTGTGTTAAATAAGGAAAACTCCTCGCTCTGTTTTTATGAATGAGATGTGGAAACGTGCGATACCTAAATTTGTTTAAGGAAGGGAAATGGTGTCTGTCTAGGCTCCCTAAAGGGGAGAGAATAGAGGGGCTTTGAAGGTTTTTTTCTCCCTTGCCCAATGGCTTTGTTATGTGGTATTCCGTGGTAGCCCTGAGAGAACACAGCACAGATTTAATCACTCTCTCCTTTCCTTCTGTTTAAAGTTCAATAGACTGGATAGGATTGACCCATCAAGCGGCTTGTTGAATACCTACTATTTCCACAGCAGTAAACTAGACACAGTGGGAAGGAAAACACTGAACCTGGAAGGAGAGCGGGGAGTGTCAACGGGGGTGAAGAATGGTGAATAGGTTAGTGTGGCTGGAATGGAGGGAGGTAGAGACAGGAGGTGCCAGATTGGAGACAGCTGACCAGATTTATCTGGGGCCGGCGAGAAAAATTGTGTCGTACAGGCAATGGCAAAGTTTGAAAGTTGAATCAAAAGTCTGGCTTGTTCACTTCCGACTTCGGCTCAGGTCATGATCTCGCGGTCCGTGAGTTCGAGCCCCGCGTCGGGCTCTGTGCTGACGGCTCAGAGCCTGGAGCCTGTTTCGGATTCTGTGTCTCCCTCTCTCTGACCCTCCCCCGTTCATGCTCTGTCTCTCTCTGTCTCAAAAATAAATAAACGTTAAAAAAAATTTTTTTAATTAAAAAAAAAAGTCTGGCTTGTTCACATTGCAGTGTCACACCTGAGGTAGCGTGAACTGAATCCGCTTTTCCCCAAGTTGAATTACAAACAGGGGTGCCATCTGGCACCTTATTTACCACCATCCCTTCCGGGAGTGCCTCTTCATTTCTCACCTCGCCCAGACTGTCGAACTTAGTTCTCCCACTAGAGGGCAGTCGAATGTCACAGATTCCATATTGGGTCCTCTCCCCTCCCCACATTTCTTAAACATAATTTCCGCCACTATTTTGTCTTTTTCTAATCCAATGTTTAGCTTGGTATACTTAACAGACGGCGTTACATTAGTTTCAGGTGTTCTCCCACTAATTTTTAAAGGGATGCTTTTTACCCCCCCCCCCACTCACCCTTTAACCCCCCCGCCTCCCCAACGCCGCCCGCCACTCACCAGACTCACCTGTCTGAAAATCACCATCAGTTCTGTATCAGAACCGGGAAAAGTTGTGGAGCAAGAAAGGTCTCTGCAGTTCTCACTCCTTGCCCTCTCAGTGACACCGTCTGTTACCTGGACCCTGACACAGTCCTCTTCCTACAGCTGGCAAACGTTAGCTTGTGTGGTTACACCTTGAAGAGGAAACTGTTTTCACAAGGCCTTAGGGGCACCTGCGTGCAAGGTGCGGTCTTGTCCTCCTCATCCTGAGACTCCCACAGTGGCTCGTGACAGGAAAGCATATGGATAGTTGGGAGTTGAATACAATTGTATTGAAGAGCCAGAAAACATCTCTAATGTTGACTTTTTTTTTTTTTAATGTTTATACATTTATGGGGGGGGGGGCAGAGAGAGAGAGGAAGAGAGAGAATCCCAAGCAGGCCCCATGCCGTCGTGAGATCACGACTGAGCTGAAATCAAGGGTCAGACGCTTAACCAACTGAGCCACGCGGGCACCCCTGTAACGGTGGAATTTTAGGCCAGCGGGAAAGGTTTAATTTTAAGAGGCTTTCCCAGGGCTTCCCAAACCAATGCAAGGTGTAGCTGCCTGTGCAAAGACCCCATCTTCCATCATCACTGTGTAGAGGGTTTGGAGTTGAGACCGTTACAAGGTACCAGAGAGATGCATGGTACAGAGAAGTTGTTTGGTGAAGTCTTCTCTGGTGTTTGGCCCTAAAAACTCCAAACTGAGAACATCCTGGGTTTCAGGTGAGCCCTCCTACTCTTCTCCTCTCTGAGAATACAGAGAGGTTGGCAGCCCAATAATCTTGGACAGCCTCAAGAACTCAGACACTAGGATTAATATTCTCCCTGAACCAGGCAGCCCCCAAATGTTCTGGGTCATGGAAAAGGTGTAAGAGAGAAGCAGGACTGATTTCGAGGCCAGTGGGACCCAAAGGGATTGAAGTCAGTCTGATCACCAAATATTTACAGAGTTTCTCTACCCCATCTCCAGTATCCATTCACCTTTGCAAAAATATTTGGATCTCTTCAAAGAAAGTCTACTGAAGGATTTTTAAATGAAAATGGTACAAACATTGCCCTTTGCAATTTTAGCTCAAACTTGTTTTACGGATAAGCCCGGGCCCAGAGCAGAGCCCTGAGAGAACGCAGCACAGATTTAATCACCCTCTCCTCTCATTCCTTTCGACCACCTGCTCCCTAACTAGTAACCAGTTCTTCATTCACCCACTCATTCATCAAGTATATACTGAACAACAGCTTTGGATCAGGCAATGAATTAGTCCTATAAATTCAAAGGTAAACCCAACAGAGATTGCCTTGTCCTTAAGAAGCTTACACTCCTGGGGTGCCTGGGTGGCTCAGTTGGTTAAGCGTCCGACTTCGGCTCAGGTCATGATCTTGCGCTCCATGAGTTCGAGCCCCGCATCGGGCTCTGTGCTGACAGCTCAGAGCCTGGAGCCTGTTTCAGATTCTGTGTCTCCCTCTCTCTCTGACCCTCCCCCGTTCATGCTCTGTCTCTGTCTCAAAAATAAATAAACGTTAAAAAAAAAAAAAAAATTAAAAAAAAAAAAAAAAAAAGAAGCTTACACTCCAATTACCCTCCTCATCTGTCCCCTCCCCAATTCAGAAAAAAAAGCAAACAGGCAATTCTGACACTCGGTGATAAGTGTTACAATCCAGGCAGCTTTCAGGTGTATCTAGACATTGTTAGGAAGCACTCCAGGGAAGCTTCCTGGAAAGCTAATTATAGGGTGTATTAGTTTGCTATTGCTACTCTAACAAATTACCACAAATTTAGTGGATTAAAAGTTTATTATTTTAGGGGCGCCTGGGTGGCTCAGTTGCTGGAGCGTCTGACTCTTGATTTCAGCCGAGGTCACCATCTCATGGTTTGTGGGATGGAGCCCTACCTCGGGCTCTGCACTGACCACGCAGAGAAACTATTTATAAAAAGCTTATCATGTAGGTCAGAAGCCTAACACGGGGCCCACTGGGCTAAAATCAGTGTGTCAACAGGGCCATGTTCCTTTCTGAAGGCTGTTGGGGGGCATCTATTTCCTTACATTCTCCGGTTTCTAGAAGATGTTCACATTCCTTTGCTCAGAACCTCAGTTCTCCAACTTAAAAGCCACCAACGTCATATCCCTTTTACCATTCTTTCATCATCACATCTCCCTCTGGCTTCAGCTGAGTAAAGTGTTCTGCTTTTAAGGACCAGTGTGATTAGATTGGGCTCACCTGGGTAATCCAGGCTAATCTCCCCATCTGGAGGTATTTAACTTAATCATATCTGCACAATCCTTTTGCCATGTAAGATAACATATTTATACGTCCCAGGGATTGGGAAGCGGACATTTCCTCCTCAAGGGGGCCATTACTCTGCCTGCCATGTAGAAAGACAGCCACATAATGGGAAGGGCAACAGAGGTGGGATTTTGGCGGGTAGGAGGCCCTTTCCAGGCAGCGGGAAGAGCGTGTAGAAAGACCCCTAGTTGGGAAACGCATGTATTCTAGAAGCAACATGGAATTTGCCTTGGAATGAGGGAGGGAGTGATTCATTCAAGCCCCATTTATTAAATGATGACATTATGGGCATTCTGAGGATACAAGATGAACAAGACAGTCTTTGTCCTCCGAGGCTAGAGTGAAAAGCAAGGGCCAGATTATGAGAGGCCTTGATGACTTTCTTAAAAGTTTGAGCTTCATGCAAGAGCTATACAGAGTCATTCATCCGTTCGTTTGGCAAATTTTATTGAGCACATGCTACATACCAGGCACTGTTCCAGGCTCTGGGAAATACAGAAGTTTAAAAACTAAGGTAGGGGCGCCTGGGTGGCGCAGTCGGTTAAGCGGCCGACTTCGGCTCAGGTCACGATCTCGCGGTCCGTGAGTTCGAGCCCCGCGTCGGGCTCTGTGCTGACAGCTCGGAGCCTGGAGCCTGTTTCGGATTCTGTGTCTCCCTCTCTCTCTGACCCTCCCCCGTTCATGCTCTGTCTCTCTCTGTCTCAAAAATAAATAAACGTTAAAAAAAATTAAAAAAAAAAAAAACTAAGGTAAAAAAAATAATAATAAAACAATAACAATAATAATAAAAAATAAAAACTAAGGTAAAGAATCCCTGCACTGGGGCCCCTGGGTGGCTCAGTTGAGCGATCAGCTCTTGATTTCAGCTTAGGTCATGATCTCATGGTTGGTTCCTGGGTTCAAGCCCTGAATCGGGCTCTCACTGACAGTTTGGAACCTTCTTGGAATTCTCTCTCTCTCTCTCTCTCTCTCTCTCTCTCTCGCTCTCTCCCCTTCCCCCAAAATAAATAAACTTTAAAAAAAAAATCCCTGCCCTCATGGAGCAGACAGGCTAGTTGATGTTAAGGAAGGGAAGCAGATGTCTGCTTTAGAAAGATCATTCTGGCTAGGGTGTTGGAAAAGAGACAGGACTGGAGCAAGACTAGAGGTAGCCCAGCCCCTTAACCCCCTTCCTCAAGATTCATAGCCTTTCCCCACCTTCACATCCCTCCCTGGCCAGTTCCTGTTTTGTCAGGAACCCTCTTTCCCCTTTATCCTCCAAGGGTACCTATTCTGCAACACCGCCGGGCTCCCCGCCCCCAGCCCTGATTGAACATTCTATACCTGGGCTTCCCAGTGCTGCAGAAGAAAATAATGAAAACGTTAATACCCTAGCCACTACATATCAGAATATCTGATTCCAGCCACATCCTCCACCCTGCTGACAATTCCATTCCCTCTCTAAGAAGCTACCGCCCTCATTCCTTGCCTGAACCACTTTCCTGAACTCCTCAAGCCCAGCTTGACCCCCTTCTCTCTCAGGAGATTACCTACAGACCGACCGTCAGGTAGCAGCCAGTTAGCGCCTAACCTCCAGGCTTACCGATCTACACAAACATCTGCGGGTGCACCCTTCCTCTGAGATATCCCAGACAACCCCACCCCCCTGTGTCCGGATCCCATCTCCTCTGCAACATTTTTCATTAATCATCTCTCTATCTCCTTGGTCTCCCCCCTCAACATATGAGCATGTTTAAGCCTTCCCTTCTGAAAAAGGAAAGACATAACAAAAATCTTTCCCTTGATCCTGCAGCCCTCCCCCCACCCAATTGCCTTACATTTCTCCTTTCCTTTAACTGTCAACCTTCTAGAAAAAAGTGCTCAATGCTATTTTCGGTCTCTCGTATTCCTTAACCCACTGGAGCCTGGTGTTACTGTGACTGTTCTCACACCACGGGTCCCAGTGACTTTCCTGCCAATCCAACGGGCACTTTCCGGCCCTGCCTCCCCTGGATGTCCCCGCCACACTGGTGTTCCGGTCACTTTCCTGACACTTCCTCCCACCCTCCTTTCTGACACCCTATGGTCTCAGTTTTTTCCCCTGTCGACGTGGTTGTTTCTTCTCCATTTCTTTTGCAGGGCTCTTGCTTCCTCTGTACGCCCATCTGGGTGATCTCACGCATGCCCACAGCTTCGCCGACCATCTATGACTTGAAGAGTCCAAAATTCCTGTCATCTGTGCCTCTGCTCTGACTTTAGCTTCAGAAATCCACTGTCTGTTAGACAACCTCACCTAAACATTCCACAGGTTCCTCAAACCCAACATGTGCAAAATTAAACTCACGTTTGCTCCCCCAACACCTGGGCCCTGTCTTACGTAGTCCCCCACTTAGTGCTGGCACCACCTGCCACCAATTCCTATGGCATCAAGCAGAGAGGGATTCTAGATTCCTGCCCCCACTTCCCACATTCAATATATTATCAAATATTATTTTTTTAAAATTTTTTAACGTTTATTTTATTTTTGAGACAGAGAGAGACAGAGCATGAATAGGGGGGAGGGGCAGAGAGAGAGGGAGACACAGAATCGGAAGCAGGCTCCAGGCTCTGAGCCATCAGCCCAGACCCCAACGCGGGGCTCGAACTCACGGACCGCGAGATCGTGACCTGAGCTCGGACGCTTAACCGACTGAGCCACCCAGACTCCCCTATTATCAAATATTATTGATGTGACTTCCTAACCATCTCTCGTACCTGTCCTTTCCTTTTCATCCTCATTGCCACAGCCCTGGCACATCAGAGATTCTCTGATCTTGCACTCTGAACATAGCCATGGCCTCCTAAGCTCTCAGCCTGTTCTCCTAACCTGGCAGGGAGCAGATGGCACGCTCCAATCTGAAGAGACAATTTACAAAGAGTCAGCAGGGTGAAGGAAAGCCACAGGAATAGTGTGCAGTACTTTGGGGCCAGCAGGAAAGCAAGTTTCCACCCCCAGGCCTGCGAAGGCAAAGGAACTGAGAAAAGGGAAGGAAGAGAGGGAGAGGGAACCACCTAGGGGGAGCTGTGAACTTTGGTTGAGGGTGGCAGCCAGCCCACAGTGACTCCAAAGAGAAGGAAATCCCGAGAAACAAATATCCAGACCTCTTTGACCTCCTTCCTTCCAATCTCCTGCCAGGGCTCCCCAGTGGCCACGCCCTACTAGGAAGCCAGAGGGTCAAGATTGAGCCTGCAGGAGCAAAGGGAGGACACAGTGCATCTTCCAAATCCTTCCTCCCGTGTAACATGCCAGAGGTTTCTCTGGTCAGATCGTTCCCAGCTCCACTTGTCTACCCCCTGGGTTCTCTGTCACCTGCAGGACAAAATCTAAACTTTTTGGCATGTCCTGATTTCTCTTATAAGGACATTTTTCTCCCCACCAAAGTGCGTTATAAAGCCTTTGATAAGACGTTCAACCCAGTGACCCAGGCCTCTTCCCTGTTAGCTCTCCATTTGGGACTTTTCACTCCAGCAAAACAGATGCTGGTGGCCCACAGGCTCCTCTGTTCTCAGGCCTCTGAGCTTAGCCCAATGACAGGCAAACAGTAAGCTGTCACAAGTATTTGCCTTGCCAACAAGTGGTGAATGGGGGAGTAAATAAACACGTGTTTTTATCCCCCGTGGCTCTCGAGGATCGGGACTAGGATCATGTGTACATTATGATGTACGTGCCGCATTCTGTCTAGCCATTAACAAGTTTCACTCACATTCTCTCATTCGAGCCGCGTAACAGCCCGGAGTAGGAAGTGAAGCTGATATTACTGATGCTTAAGAGGGTGGAGGGGGCTACGCAAGGTCACCTGGCAGAGGGCCGAGAGAAATGCAAACTTCTCCTTCTCATTAGGGATCCTTTGCATTCACTCAGATTTCATCTTACATGAGAACAAAATAATATCCCAAGAAATCCTTGTGAACCGCAAAGTCACTTTTCATATTGTTCCCCCCTGCCCCCTGCCCTCCACGTAGGACGTCCTCCGGTTATTCAAATTCCCTTCCTAATAAATATCCTCTTACTGAGCTCTGGAGTCTCTTCCAATTCTACAACTATGAATCTAAGTATCGTGTTGGCTTTGTTGCACAGTTTTGTATTAATGAGGAAAATTTAAAGGCCCTGTATCTTATTAAAAAGGCCCTTCTGACATTTTTTTAAAAAGTAAAACTCTAGTAAACCCTAAATAGACTGAAATAGTAGCATTTCAATAAATATTTCCTTGAGACCAGGGAAGGGGTAGGTTGGCAGACGTTTCCATGGGATTCCCCTGGCTGGGGAGGGCTAGGCTTCTGAGGGAGGCTGGGAGCCTTGAGACCCTGGACACCTGAAGGGGACTGCAGAGCGGGGGGCCTGGGCGTCGGGTGTTGATCCTCACAGACCCGCCAGAAAGGAAGGAGGGCCCTGGGGGAGAATGGGATACAAGTGTGAGGAAAATATACTTTGAGATCAGGGATCATAGTTACTATGCCAAGCAAATGCAAGTGAGGAGCTGGCCAATTCTCGGTTTCTTTTGGGTGGAGTCTTTAGGAAAATTCTTCTAGAGACCACTGCTCAAAGAAAGGCACTCGGAGTAAAAATGTTAAACATGACCTACTGAATTGAAAGAAGCGGGCTTTTTCCCTACCATAGTTGGGGTGGAGGCCGCTCTACCTCCCCCACCCCTACTAAGGGTTGCTATTCTCTGGGGTTCAGGTGGGACGACCCACTTGGGCGAACCGAAAACCCAACGAGGCTGAGCGCACAGCGCGGTGACAGCTCCCCCTCCGCCGCCCTCAAGGTAGGGACTTTGGCGGGCGTCGCAATCCTGATAAAGATGGGGGCGGAGGGGGGATGTCCTCGAACCGCTAAGTGGTTCGTTTTCAGCCGAAGGACCTGGCGTGCATCCGACCCGGAGCAAAGGGGCCCCCGCAGGGAGAAGTAACGACCATCCGCAGAATCCTCCCCCGGGCGGGAAGCGGCGGCGCGGGCAGTCGGGTTCCCGAGCACAATCGGACGCCAGCGCGCAGCTCGCCCCCGCGCCCCCGCGCCCCCGCCGGGAGGGAAGGAGGGAGGGAGGGAGGCGGGAGGCGGGAGCGAGAGGTGGAGGGCGGTCAGGGTTCCGGGGCCCGCCCCGCCCTCGCGCTCGCCGCCGACTCGGCGCTGCGGGCTGGAGCGGGCGGCCGGGCGGCTGCCTGTCCAGGCCGGGGCTGGCCGCGCCTCGCGTCGCCGTGCAGTGCGCCGGGTCTCCGGGAGATGGCTTCTCCGCTCCCGCCCGCTGCTCCCGCTATTGTCTCGCCCGGGGTGGCCTGACTCTGCGGGCTCGCGCACGCTCGTGGCCCGGAGGGCTTCCCCCGCGCCCCCCGGAGCCGGTCCCGCGTCCTCCGCTGCCTCCCCGCCAGCCCCCGGCTCCCTCCTCCCCCCTCCCCCCCCCCCCCCCCCCCCCCCCCCCCCCACCCGGGCCGGCGCTCGTGGCTCGCGGAGAGGGGAGCGGCGCGCGCGGGCGCGGGGACGCCTGGAGCTGCGGGGCCGGCAGCCCACGTCGCCGAGCACGCGACACGTCGGGTCTCGCAGGGAAGCCCGCAGCGAGCACAGGTAGGACGCGCATCCGGCCGGGAGCCGCCGCCCGGGGTCTGCAGATTGCTCGCCGAGCCGAGGGAGCGGAGGTCAAGGGGCTCTCCCTCCAACATGGCAACAGCCGAGGTGCAACAATGGAAGGAGCCGCGGGTTCCCGGCGGCCGGCAGAGCTGCGGACGCGGTGGCAGCGAGAGCCCCGGACCGCGGCGCCCTGCAGGTTGCCGGCTCCCTCCGCCACCCCGCCCCAGCAGTTTCGGGGTGTCTCGGGTCCCCGCTTCTCACCCCTTTCCCACCCCTTTCCTCTAAACACACTTCCTGCCCTCCAGCTG
Organism: Panthera leo; assembly: GCF_018350215.1. Classification (NCBI taxonomy): domain Eukaryota; kingdom Metazoa; phylum Chordata; class Mammalia; order Carnivora; family Felidae; genus Panthera; species Panthera leo. The sequence goes on along the minus strand of NC_056696.1, from coordinate 42,980,636 downwards.
CACGGCGATCTGAAGCAACCAATGGTTTGGGGGTTTAAGATGAGAAATAAAAAGCAAAACCTGCCCCGGAGTGGGGGTGGTGGGGATGGTGCTTTCTGTTGCGGTGGGTGAAAAGTCAGCATGTAGCCGGGGGAATGTATACATTTTCTGGCCAGACGGATGGCCGACTTGGCTTCTCCCTTATAAGGGTACTGCAGCACCAGGAGCAGCTTGGGGGAGAGAGAGGGACCCTCAGGCCTGACTTTCCGGGCCCTCCGCGGAGGCGCTGCTCTCCTGGCTGGTACTTGTCTCTCATTTTCAGCTCCCGACAGCGGCGACTTTGATGTTGGGGAGTTATGGCAGCTGCAGGAAGCCCTGGGGACGCTGCCAAGCAGGGGTGGGGTAGGGTGGGGAGCCAAGGGGCTTGGCCAGCTCCTGGGTTGTGAGAAGAGGTTCCCGAATGTATGAGGTTAGTGCACACACCCTAATTGGCTGAGGGTGTGTGTGTGTGTGTGTGTGTGTGTGTGTGTGTGTGTGTGTGAAGAATCTGCCATTGCTCTTATTCCCCGGGCCAACCTTCTCTCCCTCTGTCCCCACCCCCTTTTGGGGTCTTTGTGACTTCCCTGTCCCAGTCCCACCAGCCACGCCTGGAATGGAATCTCTATTGTCTCCTGCTGCCCTGATGTTTTTTTTTTTTTCCTTCTTCTCAATTCCGCTGGTGAATTTTGTACCCTGTGCTGGCTGGTCCCAGCATGGCACCAGATTCCTTAGCACACAGCTACCCCGGCTTCCAGAAGTGGGCCAACGCTGCCCCTCCTTCTTTCTCTAAACTACCTGACTGTCTGGGATGGGGCCAAGCAGATGTAAGCAATTTGCGCCGAATTCCAAGCCTGTATCAGTTGCTGAATGAAAACTTACTCCACTGCCGCACCAGGCCTTGGAAAGATATCGGAAGACCCAGTGTTCCAGAGGGTGGTAAACCTGATCCCAGGTTACTCCTCCTCCCCCAGTTCCAGCTGTGCATCCTACAGCAGAGAGGTTAGGAGGCTACACAGTTACATCTCCTCCAGAGCCTGGCAGTCGCATCCGGGGTTGTGTCCATGGAAAAATTAAGTAGAGGCATATTTTATAGCTCTGCCTGGCAGCCAGCGTCCGAGGCGATGGTGGCTCCGAGCCGGAGCCCTGGACTGAGGCTGTGGCTGCTTCTCCTTTGGCCTTTGGGTGAGCTCAAGGTTTGATTTCCATGGCTCTGAGTTTACTGCTGAGTGTGCATGGGTGTGTGTGTGTGTCTGAATTTGATCAAGCTCTCAGCCCTGGCCAGAAGGGAGCTTGTGCGTTTCCCTCTCCCTGGAAGCTTCAGTGAGGGAGGCCCGTGGGTGTGCTGGATTTTCCCTGGGGTGCTCCCTCGGGATTGCCCAATGACCTGGAATTCTTCTGGTCTTTGCCATGACATAGTGGCCCTCTAGCAGGCACCCCACAGCCTTGTGGACCTTTGAACCCCTCTCATTGGTTTCCTCACCCCACCTGGGCCTGGCACTTTGCAGGTACCTCATATGGATGGGCCTTCAGCCTGGACAGCCCTGCCGCAGCCAGCAGGGAGAAAAATGAGAGAACTCTGTTGCCTTTGGGGGGTTCGTGACTGGCCATAAACTTCAGGCTCCTCACGATGCCAGGATGTGAACTTGGACGTGACAGTGCGGAGTAGTAGAGAAAAGGGTGGGTGGCTTGGGGGTCAGGAGGCTTTCAGTCCTTGTGTGACTGACTTCGTAGCGCTGTGAGCATGGACAGCTTGTGAACCTAAGACTTAGTTTGCTTATCTGTAAAATGGGGAAAAAATAATACCCTGGGCTCACAAGGTTGTTTTAAGGGTGAAATACATTGCTTCCTGTGAGCTGAATAAAATCATGTGTGCAGAAGTACTCTGAAAGCTGCAGAGTACTATAGCAATGTGCGTTATTCACTCTTGAGTTTAGCCTTGGTAACAACAAAGGAGGGAGAGCTGGTGGGGGTTGGGGAAGGAGTGGGAGAAAGGGATGGAATAGAGAATGTTCTAGGACATGGGAAGAGTGATCTGATGATACCAAGATAGCTATGTTTTGGGTTACTTCTCTTTTTTTGGAGGGGGGGGTTACTTTAAAAAGGGCAGGATGGGAGCTAGGAGAGAAGAAAAGGCTGCTTAATAATATTTGTAGGGAAGTGGGGAGACATATACCACCCCCCACCCCAAAGGCTGGCTACTGTCCAAAGAGGAGTGCTGAGCTGGCAAATAATATAATAGCTAACGTTTACTGATGTCAGTCAGCTAGTTAATGACAGAGGAGGGATTTCAAGCAGGCTGTTTCACTCCAGACCCTGTGCTCATAACCTTGATGTCACTATCAGGGAGATGTTGGGTCTTGGGAGAATGGAAAGGGATTAGCAGAGTCACGGAATTCATTCACACTGGCTTCCCTTGGATTCGCATGCCCCTGACATGTCACCAGACTGGGACATACCTTAGACGATAAACTTCTCAAGGGCAAGGGCCCAGCATCGCATCTCCTTAATTCCCAGGTATTTGGGGGTTGAGGGTGAATTCCTTGGGTTTCTACCTCACAGCCTTTCTCTGCTTTCTCATTTGTATCCCTACCTTCAGTGTAAGGAGAAGGATGGGAATAATGAAGTCAAGCAATTTTGCTACCTTCTGGGCAACACTAATACCGTTTGGGAATTGAGGTGCTCTGGGAAACTGAGGCAAATCTTTTGTTTTAGTATTTCTATATCTGCTTTATTTTGTGTCTATTTAGGAAATTATTATTTTATTTAGGAATTTAGGAAATTATTATTATTTTATTTAGGCATTTAGGAAATTATTATTCTTGCATATCCTACGTATGACTTTTAGAACCGGAAAGGACTTTGGAGATCGATGCCCTGAGAAGTGACTCTCCCAAGGTCATGCAGTTAGCGATGCTGGAACTTTACGTTTGCCCCACAGATCACAAGATGACCAATGACAGGACCTTTCTTTTGGCACCTTAGAGTTGTGTGCAGACGATTGGGAAATTCTCTTAGAACACTGGTCATGGAATTCACTCACCCCAAATTTCTATGTCGGTGAAAGAGATTAAGGACACAGAAGACACCATTTGTGCATCGGGGCAGAGGCCTTCAAGTTCTGGAGAAGGAAGAGGAAAGAGGTTCTTGATATTCCTGAGGCAGAATGCAGAACTTGTGACTGAAGGAATCTTGCAATTCACGCCTTCCTCTTTTGGGATACTTCCTGTAGGAAGTCTCATCCAGCAGAGGCTCCGTGGCGTTTCAAAGAGGAGCCAAAGGTCATTTGTCTCTTCAGAAAATGTTTTCCTTTCACCAAAATGTTATGACTCCTGCCTCTCTTCCTTGCTGAAAACGCTGGTCAATTCTCTTCTTCCTGGACCTTTCTCTCGAGCCACCCCTAGTCACTGAGAGTCATCTCCTGGGTAATAGTTTTCTTCTCTGCGCTTCTTCCTGCCATGATTTGTGCATCCTATGTCTCTGCTCCTGAGGGTCCTGTCCTAATGGCTAGATTCCACTTTGTCTCCTCTCCTGTATTCTCCCCAGAGGGAGGTGGGTGTCCGAGATGAGAGCTGCTGTGCTCACATGGCCGGTTGCCCAGGTCCCATGCCTGGCTAAGCCAGGCCCACCAGGAGTTAACGCTATGGAGGCATCCTTTTCAGCCAAGTTCTTCTATCTCAGAGTAGTTGGTCCGCTTGGTAGCAAACCAGAAGACATAAGGGGAGGGGCAAAGGGGAAGGAACCAAGGAGATTCCATTTTCAGGAAATGCTACAGCTTACCTTGCTAGCGAGAAGAAATAGATATGAGCCTTTCTTGTCTTAGGTCGCAGGCTAATCTAGAATGTAGGTAGGTGTAATGATGGGGCTCTTCCAGGGTCGAGACCCCTCTTGAGAGCCCCCCTTTTCTGAAAGCAGGGCATCTGCCACATTCCTGATTCGCCCTGCTGTTACCCCTTCCTACAGGTAAATAAAGGAAGTTAAACTGACAAGGAGCACCTGTAAAGTGCACTTAATGCTGACCAAAACTGGAGAGATTGTTTGCAAATTGGGTATTATGGGAAGCTGGGAGAAGACATCTATATTATTTTCCCCAAGAATATTATGGCCAGGATTTCAGATTTCTGCTCTAGACCTTAAGAAGGCAGATTCTTATTATTTTTTTAAATTTTTTTTAATGTTTATTTTTGAGACAGAGAGAGACAGAGCAAGAACAGGGGAGGGTCAGAGAGAGAGGGAGACACAGAATCGGAAGCAGGCTCCAGGCTCTGAGCCATCAGCACAGAGCCCGACGCGGGGCTCAAACTCAAGGACCACGAGATCATGACCTGAGCCGAAGTCGGCCGCTTAACCGACTGAGCCACCCAGGCGCCCCAGATTATTATTTTTTTTAAGTAAGAGAGAAGTTAGATGTAGTTCCCTGACAGGAGACTTTGAAACATAGAGTGGTTCCAAAGGGATAGCCAAGTCTCCCAAGTGCAATTTTGATGACGCTGTTGCAGACCGTTTCAGCAAGGAAGGCGAAAAGGAGCCACCTGAGCTCAAGTTCAAGTACCACGAGGCAAGAGCACATGATGAAGAATAACCACCGCACTGAGTGTCCACCTGTAGCTATTTTTTGTTTTTGGGGGGTTTTTTGTTCTTGTTTTTAGTTTTTATTTTAATCCCTGTTAGTTAGCATACCGTTTTATATTAATGTCAGGTATTGTCCGCCTGTAGCTTCTCAAACGTTATCTGTACTTTCCCCTTCCCCTAACCTTGGAGAAAACCGCGATGATGAAATGGTCTCCTCCCCTTTCACCGATGTGTGACCTGAGGTTGCGGTTAGGTTTAGTTCAAATTAAGATTCCGAAACATGCCGAAGGTTGTAGGACTAGTTAGAGAAGAAGCAAAGTTTGAGTCCAGGTCAGGAAACTTCCAGCACCTGTGTTTCTTCCCTTGGTGCTCCCCTGAGGGGACCACTGAGAAGAAGTGTCAGTGAGCCCCAAGTTCTGAATGAGACAGGGCTTCCCCAAGAGTCCGCTGACAGAGTCTGTTGACAACAGAAATGGTTGTTTTCAAAGCCATCTGTGGTGAAGCTATGGTCACAAAGGGAGATAAGTCAGAGAATGTTTAAAAAAGAACTCATTCATTCAGCAGATGTTTTTTGAGGGCTTACTAATAATGACTTTAGGTGCTTTCAGTGATGAGGACTGATAGCCTTCCAGAACTTACAGTTGAGTGGGGAATACAGACAAGTAAATGGGCTGTGTGTTGGGGGCGGGGTGGGGGGTGAAGCATGGGATGCTTTGGAAACTCATAAGTGGGACACTTGGGGTAGTCAGACGTCCTAGAAGAAATTAAATGTTAGTCAAGGGGCTCCTGGGTGGCTCAGTCGGTTAAGTGTCCGACTTCGGCTCAGGTCATGATCTCACGGTTCCTGAGTTCGAGCCCCGCATCGGGCCCTGTGCTGACAGCTCAGAGCCTGAAGCCTGCTTCTGATTCTGTGTCTCCCTCTCTCTCTGCCCCTCCTCTGCTCATGCTCTGTCTCTCTCTCTTTCAAAAATAAATAAAAACATTAAATGTTAGCAAGATCTGAACGATGAGTAGAAATTGGGGTGGGGGATGAAGTGAAAGGCAAAGGGGGTGAAGTGAAGGTACTTTAATGTGACCAGAACCATTGAAGGAGTTTACCTTTTATCTTTTATTCACAATGTACCTGATGTTCTCCTCAGTGCACAGCAGTGGAAGAAGACAGACATAGTCCCTGTCCTTCTGGAGTTTGTATTCTGGGAGAATTTAGTTCACTAAGTTCACTAAGTTTAGTTCACTAAACCAAGCTTTTTTATTTTGCTGACAGGGATTCTATGCTGGTATATCAGGGAATTCCTCATAGATAAACTCTGGCGGAACTTAGGGAAAGTTTGAGAAAGACTCTTGTGATAGTCCTATGGGTAACATGGGGTGGAGGCAAGAGGTGGGTTAATTGATGGTTGGTTCCTTGTTCTCCGACAAAAACATCTTCAGTGCCTCTGTTCATTCATTCTTACATCTATTGATTCATCAACTGAAGGGCAGTATAAATTCAGTATGTACATACGAGTATGGCTTCGGACCCAGATTCCATGGGTTCAAAGCCTAGCTCTCCCTCATACTAGTTGTTTGACTTTGGGAAAGTTACTTGATTTCTCTGTGCTTCTGTTTCCTCGTTTGTAAGATGGGGAAAATAATAGTATGGGGGGGTGGGGGGGGAACAAGCTGTGGTGAAAATGAAATGAGTTCATTAATGAACTATCTAGAATAGGGCCTGATAAATAGTAAGGGCTTAGAAAATGGTGGCGGTTACAATCACATTATCATCCTTCAGGCAAGTTTGTGCTGAACCCTAGGGATACAAACGTAAATTCAATATGGTCCATGACCTTGAGGTAACCACATTGTACTCCAGAAATTACAAGTGAATGCATGAGTTGCTTTATGGAATGGGGTAATCCTATAAACTCGGTATGAGGCAGTTGTCCATGGCTGCCCCAAGAGGTGGTATAATATGAGGCAGCATTTCATAGAAGTATAGAAGCTAGGACAATAGCGTTTAATATTTTGGGGACTTCTAAATTCCAAGAATCTAATAAATGCAATGGGGTATCAACCGGAAACGTAAACTACAATTTTGCCTTCCTCATCCAGAATCTCTGATTCTGTAGCAGGGAGGTGTTAAATATTCTCCTCTGGCTTGGTCTGACCACCCTCAGAACACGGTATTTAACAGCTCTGTCCCTAGTGTAAAACGCTGTGCTGAGCGTGGTGGGGAAGACAAGATAAATAAGAGGTAATTTTTGTTCTTAAGATTAATGGGCTTATGTCTGTGAAAGTGCTTTGTAACTATAAAGCACCCACCTGGATAAAAATTATTTTTATTCTAATCACTAGTAGGTATAACACAAAACACTAAATGCCGTGTATATTTAAATTAAAAAAAATTTTTTTTTAATGTTTTATTTCTGAGAGAGACAGAGACAGAATGCGGGTGGGTTAGAGGCAGAAAGAGAGGGAGACACAGAATCTGAATCAGGCTCCAGGCTCTGAGCTGTCAGCACAGAGCCCGACACAGGGCTTGAACTCATGAGCTGTGAGATCATGACCTGAGCCGAAGTCGGACGCTCAACCGACTGAGCCACCCAGGCACCCCTAAATTTTTTTTTAACATTTATTTTTTGAGAGACAGAGAGTGAGTGGGGGTGGGGCAGAGAGAGAGAGAAGGAGACACAGAATCGGAAGCAGGCTCCAGGCTCCAGGCTCCAAGCTGTCAGCACAGGGCCTGATGCGGGGCTCGAACCCACGGACTGCGAGATCATGACCTGAGCTGAAGTCTGACGCTCGTCCCACCAAGCCACCCAGGCACCCCAATGCTGTGTATATTTAGAGATGTTCAAAAGAGAGCAAAAGTCACTTTCTGTCATAGGAGATGATAGAAGGCTCAAATACAAGGGCAGGTGTTTGTAGAGGGCAAGCCAGAGAGGATTCCAGAAGGCACTAGCGTGACCGAAGATTCATGGGAAAACTTGTGGCTCCACGGAATGCTTAATAACCATCAGTATTTGGGGGGCCTGCAGGGAACTGGGCTGGGGCTCAGTGTGGGGAGTCTTGAATGTCCAGTATGAAAGCAGGGAGAGACAGAAACCTTTTCATCAGAAGGATGATATGAACAGAGCCATTGCTCCCGGGTTGTGGCCGTGGAGCAGATGCTTTAGGGGTCAGTGGGGAGACAGAGACGCTTAAGAGGTTGTTTCAATTGTTCGGATAAGAGAAAGAATAATAATCTTTGGTGCTAGGGCACCTAGGTGGCTCAGTCAGTTAAGCGTCTGACTTCGGCTCAGGCCATGATCTCATGGTTCGTGAGTTTGAGCCCCACATCAGGCTCCCTGCTGTCCGCACAGACCCTGCTTCAGATCCTCAGTCCCCCTCGCTCTCTGCCCTTCCCCTGTTCGTGCTCTTTTTCTCTCTCTCTCTCAAAAATAAACAAACATTAAACAAATAATTTTTCGTGCCTAATGGGTGCTTTCAGTAGGTTATTTAACTTGAGGAAAGTAATCGGAAGCTTGGAAAGGAATGGACCAGTCTGAGAGAGACTGGAACAGGAAGGCTGGGAGATTTCCTTCACTGGAAAATAGACTGGTGGTGGCTCAGTCTGGAAAGAGCACTGGAGCGGGAGTCTGGGACCTGCCTCTAGTTTCTAGTCCCACTTCTGTCACTGACTAGCTGTGTGACTCCAGACAAGGCATTTCTCCTTCTGGTCCTTGGTTCTTTCTCTCTCTCTCTCTTTATGTTTTTATTTGAGTATAGGCGACACACAATGTTACCTTGGTTTCAGGAATACGACTTCTCCGTATGTTACGCTGTGCTCACAAGTGCGGCTACCGTCTGTTACCGTGCGATGCTGGTGCGGTATCGTCTGCTAGATTCTCTGTGCTGTGCCTTTTATTCCTGTGACCTACTCATTCCATAACTGGAAGCCCGTATCCCCCACTCCCCTTCTCCCATTTTGACGCTCAGCCTTTGGTCCTCTTATCTGGAAAACGGGGCGTCGTCCTTTGGTTTCCTCTTGTTTATTATTTGCTTGCTTTTGAGGGGCTTGCGACGGTGAAGAAATGCTTTGGGGTGTCGGGGGAGAGGGTGGAGGCGTTGTACCAAGGTAATCACCAACGTCAGCTTGCCCGTTGGGTAAAATGTGACGTGCCTGGGTCCCATTCTGTGAGATAGGAAAAACGCTATGAGTTTTGGCCTGAAACAGTTTCCAGTTTAATTCCTGATTTTGTCGTTTGCTAGTTGTGTGACCTTGGTGGGGGGGGGGGGCAGTAAATTATTCAGTCCTTTTCCTCTTTTCCGCTTGCCTCATCCATTAAATAAGGATATTAATATCCACACGTAAGGATTGTTGTGAGAATTAAACAAGACAAAACCTCGCACAAAATGCCAGAGGAGAAAAGCAGGTGTATTTCTTTCCTCACTTGACCTCCCCCCACCACTCTGCCTGCCCCCCTCCCTTTCCCTTTCCCCTAAACAAAGTATGACACCTTCGCTCCAGGGAGGACTGGGGACGTATCCCTGGGGATACTAACTTGACAGACTTTGTGATGGTGTTTACATACATTGGACTGGCATTTCAGCAAGGTGCCTATGGAACCTTAGCCCTAATGGGCCTGCACCCACGGTCACACCCTGGCTACACTTACCCAGCTGCCAGCAGTGTCACCTAATCCCTGCTGAGAATGGTGACTCCTGCTACCCTGGTGCCCTGAGTGAGGGTCACATGGGCAAGGCCCCCATAAAGACGGGGCTGGTGAGATGTTAATGAGCTACACTGTGCCAGGCTGATCACCCCTCTGTCGAATGTCCCCTTTGCTCAGCGTAGACTGAGGCCCTGCTCTCCGGAGACCTCGGTCTCCCTTGGGACCTTCCTGTGCAGAGTGGGGCATGGGAGATGGGAGAAAGGCATCAGGCAGGTGCAGAGCAACACCAAGTCGTTGTGTCACACACGCACACAGCCTCAGAATGTTAAGGAGACACTGAAAGCAAAAGCAGGAATTGGAAGGATTGACCAGGGAAGGCTTCTGGGGCTCTTGAGTCAGAGTGGGAAGAGGAGAGAGAGAGAAAGTAGGAAAGAGGAAGGAGCCTCCAGCTGCATCCAGGGCTTTGGAGGCCCTAAGAGTCAACCGGGTGGGGAAATAGGGTACGGGGAGTCTATACCAGGCTGTGAGTGCTGATGGGTCCTTCTGAGGACTCTGGAACCTACCGCTGGGACAGGTCTGGGGGGAGACCAGACAGATGTGGGGAGTCCTGGCTGGGATCTGGTACCACCGGACACTGCCTGCTGCCTCCTTCCCAGGCTGCCGTCTCTGTATCCCTTTCCCTGTGGTTTGGGGATTCTGAACACTGGGAGGCCATCTTGGAGATGGCCTTGGTCTCAATCTTAGTTCCCTCTTAGGGCCCAGCATCCTGAGTGGAGTTTCTCCTTTGACCGGGGTAAGCTAGCATCCTTAGTCTCCCTTGGGGGTCAGTGTCCTTGGCTGACCCTGAGCAGGATATCCTTCTCAGCTACTGAAGAAGGCCTGGGGGCCTCCTGGGTCAATCTTGGCCAACAATACCCAAGGCCTGGGTTAGGAGGTGTCAGTGACTTAGAGACCAAGCTGCCTGCTGGGCCTCGCTGAGGGGGACATGAGTTCTGGACAAGGACAAGAGATGCCTAGGCCTCAGGAGCTGAGACCAGGGAGGCCATGAGGAGGCACAGCCACCATCAAGATCCACCCCGCCTACCTATTAATGGGTCATTCCTCCCAGGCCACTGGAAATTTCCCTTTCCACTTCCAGAATGGGTTGGGTTGGGCCCTCCTCTGCTCAGACTCTGCTTTTTTAGATGCAAATGTCCCTGGGTGGGACTAACACCTTGGCCTCTCAAATGTCCCTGGGTGGGACTAACACCTTGGCCTCTCACACCCCTGTGTAAATTAGTATCAGATGTTTGCTGGTGTTTTGTGTGTGTGTGTGTGTGTGTGTGTGTGTGTGTGTGTGTGTGTGTGTTTCTGGGCTGTAAGATGGGGGCTGCTTGAGAGCGGCACCCCTTTCCTTTCCTACCCTGGTCTGTGGGGACCTCAGGGCCTTTTCAATGCACCCTGAACTTAGGAAATAACTGAGTACCTCTGAGGCTTCCCAGAAGCTAGGTGGCCCTTGGGCGAAGGTCCTCCTGGGCTCAACTGCCTGGAATCCCCTTCCCTTGCATTCTGGCTCCCTGGTCCCCTCCGGGCCTGCGAGCCTGCCTCCAGTAGGCTGCAATGTGGATGCCGAAGGCCCAGAGCTGCTCCCTGGAGCGGAAAGGTCCTGTTTTCCTTTTTCTTCCGGGTTCACCCTTCCATCTATTTTCTCAGTCGTCTTTGCCAGGGACACTAAGATCATGACCTCTTGGTGTCTAAGTCCACTTCCCCAGGGAGCTGATGAGGGAGTGAGTGAGGTGGAGGGGATGTGCAGGGGAGGGGGGGGACCTGGAGGGTGGGAAGGTATGGGGGGTATGCAGGGGCAGATGTGGGTAATTGTGGAAGGTGTGGGGATTGTGCGAGGTACGCGGGGCACAGAGGCGTGTGTGCTTGGGGGAGGGGTATGGAGTATGCATGGAGAGTGGGGGGGGGGTACCTGCAGGTGCGTGGGGGGAAGGTATGGGTGTGTGTAGGGTGGGGAGGGAGGAGGTGGAAGAGGTAGGTCTTGGGGGGTGAGGGGGTCTGCACAGGGAAGGGAGTGCGTGGTAGTAGCTACGATGGATGTGTGGGGGGACGTGGGGGAAGGTGTGGGGGTACATGCAGTTCGTGTGATTACCAAGGCTGTAGGTCCTTGAGAATGACTAGTCTACCAGGGATTTTCTTGATCTGGGGAGTTAGCACCAACCGCAGATACTCTTTCTTACCAGATCACACGTCCAGGTTGCCGTTTTAGGGACTGCGGTGGCAGAGGAGCAGCGGGCAGGGCTTGCGTACCGCGTAGAGCCTCCCCACCGGGATAAAGGAGGGCAGCTTGCCCTGGGCCCGGTGGCATGGTATGGGGCCTGGTCTCCAGCTCCTCAGGTTCCCGAGGAAGACTGGCTCAGCCTTTTTCTGCTTGACTTCCTTTTGGCCTTCCTGCAAGCAGAGCAGGTGGCTCTCAGCCAATGGCAGCCCACCGCCCCCACAGCCTGTCCCCGCCCACTGGCTCCCTCACCCAGGCTTACAGGCAGCCGCCCCCAACCTTCCCACAGACCACATGGGGGCTGGGGCCCCACTTTCTGCACTCTGTGTGTGTGTGATCATTCTGGGGACCGGCCCTCCGAGTCCTTCTCATTCTCATCCTGGGGTTTGGTCCCAGGGGTGTACTTGTGGGGGCGGATAGCACAGGGCTAGGGACAAGATTGTTCCTGAGTATTAGCACCCTATGACCCCCCACGTCGGGTCGGTGGCCCCTTCCCCACCCTGCCACAGATCCGGTATGCGTCCCTGGGGCAAAGTCGCTGACCCTTAGTGGGCCTCAGTCTGCTCATCTCTAATGGTCAAGGGGGCCCTGTTGTGGGGAGATCGCTTCCCTGATGTGTAAGGAAGTTGCTACCAGAAAACCACCAAAGGATTGTTAGAAGTGAATTAATCGGAGATGCTCCTTAAAAATCCAAGCTCTGATCTCCAGCAAAGATGTCCCTCTGGAGATAGTCCCACCGGCATTATTCCGTGCACTCTTCGTTAGTCCGATGCCTCTGCAGTTCCCCGAGCTACGCCCCCCTCCCCTTGCCGCGGGCCTGGGCCAAAATCTGAAGTGCTGCTCCTTGCTTCTTGCAGACTCTGATGGGTTAGCCCCGCCCAGCGTGCCCAGCATGTGAGGACTTGGGGCAGCAGCACGGAGCAGTGAGGTGGCCCCACACTGCCTCTCCTCTTCCCTCCGGTGAGTCCTCCAGGCAAAGCAGAGACTCTTTGGTGTGCTGTTTTCCCTCTGGTGCCACGGGCCGTTTGGGAACAGCTGTGACCTGCTTTCTGGATTCTGTTTAATGGGCTGGCCTCCTCCAGGGAGTTTCCCCAGCCTACACAGGAATCCTGGAGAACTGGATTCCAAAGGACTGAGCTGGGGAAGCTGGACTGGAGGTTCAGCTGGAGGTGACAGGTGACAGCAAGGGGCCTTGCAGGAACCCTTGGTTTGCAGGAAGCCAGTGGCCCTGTGTGACAAAGTAAAGGAGGGGGTGGCAAGGATCGTGAGGGCTGCTGTGTCCCCATCCCCCTTTCCACCTGTTTTGTGACATCCTCCTCCCAGAGGGGCTTCCTTTATACTTCGTGGAGTCTCTAATACCCTCAGAGAGATTAAAGGTTCATAGATGTTGGTGTTTGGAAATGTTGGGGTTGTTTTTATGACATGGGATGGGCTGGTGTAAATCTTTGTCTGAAACGAACTTCCCTTAGGAATCCCCTCAGCTAGAGGCAAAGCATAAGAGACTCTTAAATACAGAGAACAAACAGAGGGGTGCTGGAGGGGATGGGCTAAATGGGTGATGGGCATTGAGGAGGGCACTTGTTGGGATGAGCACTGGGGTGTTATATGTGAGTGATGAATCACTGAATTCTACTCCTGAAACCATTATTACACTACATGTTAACTAACTTGGATTTAAATTAAAAAAAAAAAAAAAAGGAATCCCCTCAGGGAGACCAAGATTAGCACAGGAAGGTCATCCTGGGAGCTCCTCCCCCCACCCCCCCATCCTATCCCACTGCCTTTCTCTGGAGGACCAAGGAAGCTGGAAGGGTAATTCTTTTATTTATTTATTTTTTTAATGTTTGTTTGTTTATTTTGAGAGAGAGAGGGACCATAAGTGTGTGGTAGGGGCAGAGGGAGAGGGAGAGACAGAATCCCAAACAGGCTCAGTGCTGTCATTCCAGAGCCCGACTTGAACCTTGAGATCATGACCTGAGCCAAAATCAAGAGTCCCAACGCTTAACTGACTGAGCCACCTAGGTGCCCCCTGGAAGAGGAATTCCTTTTTTTTTTTTTTTTCTTGGTGCAAAAAGGTGATTTTATTAAAGCACGGGAACACGACCCATGGGCAGAAAGAGTTGCCCAGGGATTGTGAGAAGAGACTGCTTATATACTTGGGAGTTGGGGGAAGTAAAGGCATTCTTAACCACATGCTGCTTGGAGGGAACCCAGCTGATCAGAACTAGAAGGGCTGGTTTTTGAGGCTGTGGTGGCTGAGGGCAGGTGGGGGTGGTAGGAAGCAGGAAGTATAGACCAGACAGAGAGGAGATGTGGCCGCTCTGGCACCAGGGATGGTTCCTGGATTAGAGATCCACACACTGCCAAGACCTCTCTTCCCTCTTTGCCAGGGGTTCCATTCAGGTGGCTGCCAGCTCCTGGCCCCTGATCCACGTCGCCAGCTCTAGGAAGGAAAGTTTTGAGAGGAGCCACGAGTTGCCTGCCCTCTTCCATCCTGACTCTCTTCTTACCCGAGTCCCAAATCTGCAGGGTTTGTGGTAGGAGCTATGATTGCCAGGGAGTGTGTGTGTGTGTGTGTGTGTGTGTGTGTGTGTGTGTGTGTGTGCGCGCGCGTGCACGTGCGCATAGACTAGCTGCACACGTGGTTTCTGAGCTGGACTAGAGGACTCTTGGACTCTGAATGCAAACAGAGCTCTATCTAACCATGTTGCACAGGCTTCTGGCATCTGTCTCTACTCTCCTAGGACCCAGAGAACCCTCTACGAACTCCAGTATCAACTTTGGCTTCAAGTTAGTGGAATGTCCAGGGGTAGGCCCAGGGAATCCAGGGATGAAAAATGAAGTTCCAGCAGCAAAGGCTGAATCACGTGGGGCTGCTTTAATTTGGCGCAGAGGATGCTAGAGAGGAGCTGGATGAGTAGGACAAGAGCACAGGCAGCTGTTTTGTGTCTCCCCACATTTGGAACTAAGTGACAGCCACAGAGAGGAAACAGATAGGAGAAAGACCTTGTGGGTGCATGTGACTCCGTGATGGGCCTGACATCAAAGAACCTCGTGGAGCTGTGTACAACCTATAGGCTTACAGTACAGAAGCTGGGATCAGATATACATCTGTTTGAGACAGGGAGCCTGACCTTTTGGATACACCTTCCTGTTGGGGGAGTTGACGCAGGGCATGCTGACATTCCTTCCTAGAAATGGCCCTCTGGAGGTGGGAGTGGGGGGTGGGCAGCAGGCCTGTGGAGTGAGGTGTGGGGGATGGGTCCCTGGCTGGAAAGCCAGTGAGATTTGGGGTACGGATGAGTATGGGTGTTGGGGGGTGGGGAGGGGCAGGGGTCATCTGAATACAAAATTCTGGAAGCCAGAGCTTCTATGTCCATATGGCCTCTAACCCCTTGACCTATTCTGTTCTGAGAGGAGGTGCTGAAGGCCCCTTCCTAGGTAGTCCTAGAACTGAGTCTTCTTCCCTTATTAAAAACTACTAAAAGGTGGGATGCCCAAGGCTGGGGGCTTGAGACCCTTCATATTTTTTACCATCTTGCTCAGTAGCTCTCCATTTTCCCTGCCCAGTGAACACGGGCCAAGACATGCAGTGTTTCCCCGCTTTGTGCCCCAAGGAGGGGGGATTGAATTATTTATGGATACGTCTATCATCTTTGCTAGGTGGCGAGCTCCCCGGAAGTGTGCCACAGCCCTCTGAGTACTTCTAGGGCCAGCATGGCACCTGGCGTGTAACCGGTACTCATTGGCCATTGACATTCAATTTCGTGGTTCTGGATGTGAGGAGATGACCCAGAGCTCACAGGCTGAGCAAAGGCAGAGCAGTTCTAAAAAGGTGCCCTCCAGCCGGGCAGCCGGAAGCCCTCTGCGCGCACAGCTGGTGTCACTGCTGGCTCACTGGCACAGGGACTGAACGGTGGGGAGTGTCCTCTCCTTTGTCTCCACCCTTGGACTCCAGACCATTGTGTAGCTCTGCCCCGACCCCATTTCCTCCCCCGCCGGCCTCCAGCCATCCTTTGGCAGCTGTGTGGACTGTTCGGTGCCTGGTGCTGCTTGGACCCTGGCACTGACCTGCTCAGCCATAAGCACGCCCCTCTTCCTTCACCAGCTGCCTGGTGGGGTCCCTTTTCCCCGCTACCCTCTGGTCTTCCTGGGAGTTCCGAAACCGCGGTCTGTGCGGTCAGCCCTGGCGGCGCATCTGAATTGCCTAGGGGAGAGGGCTTTGAACTGATCAGAGTCCAGGGATTCACCCTACCGAATCAGACCCCCCCAGAAGAGGGGCCAGGAACCTGTAGGTTTGAAAAACTTCCCAGATGGCAGTTGTGAACATTCCATTGTGGACTATGTATTAGATAATATTATCGTGTCCACCTTAAATGTTGTGGCTGTGCTAATGGCGTTGTGTTTATATAGGAGAGCGTGCTAGTTGTTTAGAGATTCAGCCTGAAGTATCTGGAGGTGGAGCCCTTGCATCTAACTTTCAAATGGTTAAGCAGAGACGGAGCGCGCAGAGGTGGGGAAGCGTTAACAGCGCATGTAGGTGGCCAAGGGAAACTGGCCGAAAGTGATCTGAAAGATGGACGGGAGCAGGGAACACAGCCATGTCACCGAGGTGTGCAACTGCAGGGGGCGCCATTCACATGGTTCTCTTTGTTGTGGTCCGAGGGTGACATTCACATAGAATACAGTGTGTGGGTACCCCCCCGCCCCCCGGAGTTGCGTGACACTGTCATACTGGCCCCAGCTGTCTCTTTTTGGATGGGCTACAAAGCCCCGGGCCCTCACCACCCCATGTCTTTCCTGGGACCTACATGGGTTTTTTTTTCACAGAATCCCTAGTAGCCCTTGGGGACTGAGGGAATAGAACCGGTTCTGATTTGTCAACCAGCAGAGGCTGGCAGAGAGGGAGCTGAATTGGGGAGGGGGGCGGGGAAGGCAGGAAACCTGAGACTCTGATTGCGAAAATACTTTGTGTATCCCCACCCGTCCCAGAAAATGAAATTTGGGGCTTGACTTCTTAGAGGGGAAGCCAGGTTGCTCTGGCTCCAGGTTGTTAGGACTGTCGCTCCTGTCTTCCCTCCATCCCCCGTCTGGATTTCCCCTATGCCAGGCTACCACTCAATACCTTCACTCCACCTTGGGGTGGGGGGGGGGCTCTCCTGGTCCTGCGGGGGCTGCTGCTTGTCCGTCTCCTCCTTCAGATCCCTCAGCATCAGAGTGAGCAGAGCACTGAGCCTTTTAGAAGGAGCAGCTGCCAGTGTGGCCCCGGGCACAAGATCTGTCAGCCGCTGGGCCTCCTCTGCCTGGCTGACAGACAGTCTGGTGGAGTCCTGGCCAGGCACCAGGGGACGGTGGTTAGAGAGGGGTAGCTCGGCTTTCCTCATCTGAATTCCAGTCTTGGAAGAACCTCAGGAGCCAGGCCTGCTGGATCATCTGTGGGTCTGTCTTCTCTTTCCTCCCGGGGCTGGGGCTGTTCCTTAGCTCCGGGATATGGCTTTGGAGTCCGCTGAGAAATTTGACTCAAGGAAACCGATCGGTTCAAGTCAGAGTCCCAGAGCTCGGGAGGTGCTTTGTGCGGTGGTCCCGTCCGTCTGCCCACCTGCCTGTACAGATGCCAAACCTGGCCCAGTTGAGGTGAAACCCAGTCCTGTGTTTGTAGGACCCCAAGGAAGGCTGCCAGCTGCATCCTGATCACTGGTCTTATGTCTAAAAACTCTTCCCACCAGAAAGCTCTGCCCTTACATCCCAGTTCCAGTTGCTTTTCTCGGTGGAAATGAGGTGAATTTGGAACTTAAGGAGCTTGATGGTGGGGGGGGGGGGGGGAGGTGACAGATATGTACCTATTTAATTGTGAATAAACTACTTTAAGATTATATTTGAGGTGTGTACAGGGTACTGTTGGGAGCATAAAGAAGCGGCCCTTAGTCCCATCTGGGAGTTCAGAGAAAGCTTCCTGAAGAATGTGATATCTGGGCAAAGTCTGAGGGGCGAGTTAGAGTCACACAGGCAGAAAGTGTCAGGAGTTGGGAAGGGCGTACCCAGGGGAAGGACAATGTTGAAAGAAGTCACTGAGGTATTGAGTACATGGCAAATGAATGGCTGTAGATGAGAGGGAGATGGGGCAGGTGATAAAGGATTTGTAAAGGAAGCGGATAGAGAGCCTTTGAAGGGGTGGAGGCCAGGAGGAGACGATCAGGTTTACCCTTTAGAAAGAGCCCTCTGGCTTTTCTGGGGCGAATGCCTTAAAGCGGGGGCAGATTAGAAGGAAAGGAGAAGGTGACAGTTCAGTGGTGGGCATTCGGGACTCGAGTTATGGGGTGGGCATTGAAACTGGGGGGGGGGGGGGTGAGATACACCTTTAGAACTGCCAATGAGTGGAACAAATGGGAAGATGAGAAGAGGCGAGGTTGCCTGAGTGTTGCCTGGGTGTTAACAGTGGCTGAGAGTGGAGTCCTGAGCCAACACCAACATTTCAGGGGTGGACAAAGGAAGAGCAGAACAAAGAAGGGAGTGGAGAACAAGAAAAAAAAAAAAAATAGGGTCATGGAAGCCAAGGGGTGGAGGGTTTTGAATAGAAGGGAAGGGTCCATAGAGCAAAATGCAGCAGCTATGTCTGGGCAGACAGAAATGCCTGTGGAATTGGATGGCCGGGACATTATTGCTGGGGCAGTTTTTGTGGAAGGATGGGGACAGAAGCCAGATTACAGTGAATTGAAGGGTAAATGGAAATTGGGAAAGTTCGGGTGTCTTCTGAGCTGTTGTATAGCTCAGCCGGGAAGGGAAGGAAGAACAGAGAAGGTATTGGCTGGAGGACAAAATGTCAAGAGAAGGTACTTACGGCGTAGGGTTTGGGGTTTTTTTTTTCATTTTCTTTTTTTAAAAAAATATATTTTTGAGAGAGGGAGAGTTGGAGAGGGGCAGAGAGCGAGGCATACGGAGAATCTGAAGCAGGCTCTGCGCTGACAGCGGAGAGCCCGATGTGGGGCTCAAATTCGTACACCGTGAGATAGTGACCTGAGCTGAGTCAGAGGCTTAACCAACTGAGCCACCCAGGCGCCCCTCATTGTTTCTTTTTAAGGCTAGGAGCAGCCTGAACATGTTAAAGTGCTGAAGAGAGAGACCCCGTTAAGGAAAAGAAGTGAAGATACAGCAGAGGGAAGGGAGGTTCATGGGATTGTGCCTCAGCAGGAGGCAGGAACCCTCTTCCCCTGAGACCAAAAAGGGCAAGAAGGGGAGGCTGAATGCAAGTGTGGATACTTTCATGGGAAGAGAGGCAGGACGTTGAGAGAGATCATTTCCAACGGCCTCAGTTTTCCTCCTCACAGTGGTGCCTGGTGAAGGCAAATCTTGATACTCTCTGGAATAAAAGGCTTGGTCCAGCTTGGAGCATTTATCTGGTATCTCCTGTCTAAAGCACTAGGACCTTCTCCTGGGACCAGTCTCCCAACTCCCAGCAGCTGTGTTCTGGGTATTTCCATCTGTTCATCCAACTCCTTTGAATTTCAAATAGCAAGACTCCCTCTTAGCCTTAGTAGGTAAAAAGTAATCTGTAAGAGGGCGCCTGGGTGGCTCAGTCGGTTAAGCATCCAACTCTTGGTTTCGGCTCAGGTTTTGATCTCATGGTTCATGGGATCAAGCCCTGCGTGGGGCTTTGTGCTGATAGCGAGGAGCCTGCTTGGGATTTTCTCTCTCTCTCTCTCTCTCTCTCTCTCTCTCTCTCTCTCTTTCTCCCTCTTTCTCCCTCTTTCTCCCTCTTTCTCCCTCTCTCTCTCTCTTTCTCCCTCTCTCTCTCTCTTTCTCCCTCTCTCTCTCTCTTTCTCCCTCTCTCTCTCTCTTTCTCCCTCTCTCTCTCTCTTTCTCCCTCTCTCTCTCTCTTTCTCCCTCTCTCTCTCTTTCTCCCTCTCTCTCTCTCTTTCTCCCTCTCTCTCTCTCTCTTTCTCCCTCTCTCTCTCTCTCTTTCTCCCTCTCTCTCTCTCTTCCTTCCTTCCCCCCTTCCCGCTCATGCTCTCTCTCTCTCTCTCTCTCTCAAATAAATAAACTATAAAAAGTGAAGAAAAAAAAAGGTAATCCGTAAGAAGCTGTTGAAGGGTGGGCAAACTCAACAGGCAAAGAGTCACGTCATATGCCCTGGGCTATTCCATCTTTGGGGAACTACTTGTTAAGATTCACTGAGCCAGCCATGGCCTTCAGGTCAGGGTGCTGCACCTGGGCCTGATGGAGGCACCAGGGTCCTAGACAGGCACCTCAGGCCAAGGGATACCTTTGTCCTAACTCGTTTGGGACCTGATGGAATTTGCCACCCAAGTATCTTTTGGAACCTTTTTCCTTTTGACTTTTTCAACTTTCTAATCATAAGGAACAACATGCTCTTGTTTATTACCTGCTGGGTAAAGCAGTGCAACAGAATGAATAATTTTTGATGATTCCATGAAATCATGAAGTTCTTGGCTGCTGGCACTAAGGGTCAGAAGCGGCCACTTCACCTTCACCTCCCCCAACCTAACCCGAAACATATACACACATGTGTCTGTGGTTCTCAGCTTCAGCTGCAGACTAGAATCTCCTGGGGTTTTTAAAAATACCACTGCTCTACCACAGACCGATTAAATTAGAATCTCTTAAGAGAACCAGGCATCAGTACTTTAAAAAAAAAAAAAAAAAAAAGTGCCCCCGGTGTTTTTAATGCGTAACCAGGGTTGAGAACCGTTGGGCCAGGCTAGCCTTGTCATTACAACCATTCAGTGCCATCTTCGTGTCATGGCTTCTAAAGAAAAGAACACTAACAGTGGGGTACATGAAGGGGGCTGCTTGCGGCCAGGGGCAGCTAGCCTGGGGATTCTGCCTTCCTGCCTGGCTTCCTGAGGGCCAAGGAGAATTAATATGGCACACCTATCATCCACCAAGTACCCGGGTCTCACCTGTTGCCAGGCTTTGTTTTACTGCTCATACTGGTGTATTTTGGGAGGACCTTAGTGCAGTCTGAGTAATTATACGGTCTGTTTCATTGGACTCTATTGTACATTTCACTTTATAGCTTTATGGAGGTATATTAGACGTACAATAAACCGTACGTATTTAAAGTGTACAATCTGATAAGTTTCGACGTATTTATATGTCCGTGCAGCTATTACTGCAATTAAGTCCTTGAACATATTTGTCATCCCCCAAAGTTTCCTTTATGCCTCTGTGTCATCTTTCCACTCCTTCCCGGAGAACCGCTGATCTGCTCTCTGTCACCGTAGATAGTTTTCATTTTCCAGAATTTTATATAAATGGAATCCTACATATTCATACTTTTGGGGGGGGGGTCTGGCTTCTTTGACGCAGAATAGTTATTTTGAGATGCATCCATGTCCCTGCACGTGTCGGTAATTTCATTCCTTTTTGCCTCTGAGTTGGTATCATTATGTGCACGTAATCACATTTTTTAATCCGTTCACCTGTTGATGGACCGACCCGGGTTGTTTCCAGCTTGGGGATATGACCAGGCTGCCGTGAATATGCGTATACGAGTCTTTGTATGGACATATGCTTTCATTTTTCTTGGGACGGTAACTAGCAGTGGGATAGTTGAGTCCTGTGGTAGGCGGGTGTTTATCTTCACAAGAGGCTGCCTGTTTTCCAAAGTGGTTGTCCCATTTTTCATTCCCCACCAGCAGTGTCTGAGAGTTGTCCTCTCTAAACGGACCAAAGAGCCCTTGTTTCCATCTTCTCTTGGCTGATGCAAGGCGCTTCCTCCTTTCCTCGGGGCACATGTGAGAGAGAGGAGGGTGGGAGCAAGGGACCACAGATGGAAATGTCTATTGATGAGTGGAAGGGTAGATGTGTTACATAGATAGAGTTGTCTTGGGATCTCTTTTTTTTATTATTATTATTTTAAATGTTTTATTTATTTTTGAGACAGAGACAGAGCATGAACGGGGGAGGGAAAGAGAAAGAGGGAGACACAGAATCTGAAGCAGGCTCCAGGTTCTGGGCTGTCAGCACAGAGCCTGACGCGGGGCTCGAACTCACGGACCGTGATATCATGACCTGAGCCAAAGTCGGACGCTTAACCGACTGAGCCACCCAGGCGCCCCGGGATCTCTTTTTTCTCTCCGTCTTTTTGTTTCTTCCCATCGGTTACAGGCACGCAAGAAGGAGGCAGTGGCCCAGATGATGTCGCCTAAGTCAGATTATTAAAACAAGTCTTTTCGTGGCTGAATGATTGACATTTTTAACCTCTCACCTGCAGGTGCCGAGACACCATGCCAGAACCCTGCACCCCTGACACTGGCAGGAAGTAGAAGGCTTCCTTGTCTCCTCGGTCACCTGTCCTCACCATGTCTTCGACTCAGGGCAATGGGGAACATTGGAAGTCCCTGGAGTCGGTGGGCATCAGCCGCAAAGAGCTGGCCATGGCCGAAGCCCTGCAGATGGAGTATGATGCACTGTCCCAGCTCCGGCACGACAAGGAGGAGAGCAGAGCCAAGCAGAGCACAGACCCCACTCTCATCAGCTGGGACGAGCCCGTCCTAGACTTCTACAGCAAGCCGGCGGGGAGGCAGAAGGACCTTAAGCTCTTACGCGGTCTTTCTGGCTCTGATCCTACCCTCAATTACAACTCGCTGTCCCCACAGGAAGGGTTATCCAACCACTCTACCTCCCAGGGCTCCCAGCCTGGCCCAGATCCCTGGCCCAAAGGCTCTCTGGCTGGAGACTATCTCTATATTTTTGATGGTTCAGATGAAGGGCTTTCTTTGTCCCCAGGACCAGGAGATATAGATGGCTCTTCCAAGAAACTGTCCCCACCTCCTTTGCCACCCCGAGTCTCTATCTGGGACACCCCTCCCTTGCCTCCCAGAAAGGGGTCTCCCTCATCCTCCAAGATCTCCCAGCCCAATGACGTCAACACTTTTTCTTCGGTCGAGCACCCTCCAGGCAAACTGCTAGGGCGTCGCATCCTAGAAGAGGACGAGGAGCTGGGGGGTGGGGGTCCGGGGCGCCTCCTGGGGCCTGTGGACTATGACGGTATCAATGATGCGATTACACGGCTCAACCTGAAGTCAACCTACGATGCAGAAATGTTGCGTGACACCACCAGGGGCTGGAAGGAGGGCCGGGGGCCCCTGGACTTCGGCAAGGACACTCCCGGAAAACCCGTGGCCCGGAGCAAGACCATGCCCCCTCAGGTGCCGCCCCGAACATATGCCTCCCGCTATGCCAACCGAAAGAATACGACACCTGGCAAGAACCGCCGGATTTCCGCTGCTCCGGTGAGGACCTTGTTGTGTGCCTCCCGTTCCCCTTCGCAAGTGCCGTTTGGAAACGGAGAGGAGTCCTTTCTTCTTGTTGTTCCAGACCCCAGTCTGCTGCATACTCCCCCTGGTAGTCCTCTCCTCCCCTCTGCCTCTGTCTCCCGGCCCCTGGGCCCTGGCAGGGGAGAGGAAAAGGGACACTAGTAGAGACATG
The DNA here is from genome assembly GCF_018350215.1 of Panthera leo. Lineage (NCBI taxonomy): Eukaryota > Metazoa > Chordata > Mammalia > Carnivora > Felidae > Panthera > Panthera leo. Next base: position 42,957,704 of record NC_056696.1, on the reverse strand, counting down.
GCTCCTCTTCAGGGCTGAGTTTTGTGCCCAAACAGCCCTTGTGGGGGCAGGTGTTTTGGCATCTCGGTTCCTAGTGGGTAGTAAGGTAAGGACTGAACCAGGCTTAGGGGATTCTTTGTGACCCTGTGGCCGGATGGCCTTGGGGACTGGAGCAAGTTGCTTCTGCTTTCTGACCTGCGGTGCCCAAAACGCTGTGTGGTAATGAGGCTCAGTCACGGCATTAACCAGTGTTTCGTGCTCCCTGGTCACCAGACCCTGGTCCAGACCCCTCAACAACCCTGCCTGATAGTCCAAGGCATGCAGTTCTGGTCTCTCTTGTTTCAAAGCCTGCTGGTACTTGCTCTCTCCCTCTGTCTTTCTCTGTCTCCCTCTGTTCCCCTGTCCCTCTTTCTCTCTCCCCCACCCTCTGCCTCTGCCCCCTCCCGTCTCCCTCCCCCTCCCTCTGTCTCTGCCTCTCTCTCTCTCTCTCTCAGCTTCTATTTCTTTCTCTCTGTGTCTCTGCCTCTCTCTGTCTCTCTCCTTCTCTCTCTCTTACTCTGGTGAAATATACACAAGATTTACCCATCTTGGCTGATCTGAAGCATCCAGCTCGGTGACATTGACCACATTCGCATTGTTGTGCAGCCATCACCACCGTCCATCTCCTCTCACGGGGAGAATATTTAGCAAACACATGCAGGACGACAGTAATAATTTCGCTTTGACCAGCAGAGTATAAAACAGCACCGTGCCTCCATAGAAGCACAGGTGGGTTCCAGGGCAGCTTTGATCTTTTTTTCTGGCTTAAAAAAGTGTCAGCAGGGGCACGCAGGCAGCTCAGTCGGTTGAGCGTCCAACTCTTGATTTCAGCTCAGGTCTTGATCTGAGGATCGTGGGATCGAGCCCTGTGTCTGGCTCCACGCTGAGCACGGAGCCTGCTTAAGGTTCTCTCTCTCTCCCTCTGCCCCTCCCCTCCCGTTCTCACTCTCTCTCTTAATAAAAAAAAAAAAAAAAAGTCAGCAGCAGCATCTCCGTGGGTAGGACCTGAGGCCACTTTGAGTTTCACCCTTGGGTCTGGAAACCCTGGCTGCAGAGGGAGTCAAAAGTTACCTCATAACTGATGGCTTCCGTAGGAACAGCGTTCCACTTCATTCCGTCCCTGTTTCCTCCTTATCCATTGTTTAAGGGACACCGGGGCTTTCCCACCGTGTGTCCCAGTAATTGGGATCCTTCACAGCCTGGGAAAAGCCACGTGGTCCTTCCTTCCTGTGCTTCTGCGAAGAGAGTCCCCCAAAGCAGGATCGGTTTCTGGGACAAGTCATGACTCTGGAGCTCAGGGCTTTTTAAGGGCCCTGCTTGAGAGGTGGGGCGGCTCCTGCTATTTATAGGGACGGGGAGATTCCTGTTCCCAGCTCTGAGTTCCTCACCCAGAGCTGGGCCTGCTCGGAGTCAGGCCGCCCGGGTAGGTGGTCACCTCTGTCGCTCCCTCTCTCTCTCTCTCTCTCGCCTCCCTCCACTGCCTCGTCCTTCCCCCAACCCCTGTGTGTCACCAGGGTCCTGAGAGGGAGCTTGGTGCAAAGTCTCCTTGAAGAAGCTAGTACAGAGCAAGAGGCTCTGGCCAGTTCTTAAGGGGCAAATGCGGCCCTGGTCTTCCCCACCTCAGCTCGGTGCGGGGGCTCATCCCACCGGGAGGGGGGACCCCTTGGACCCGCGGCCTATCCCACCGCCCCGCTTCCGCCGGGCTTTCAGACGGAGGGACCCTCCTTATCCCAGGCCTGTGGAGCCAGCTCTGGAAATGGGTGGCTCCAAATGCCAGCCTGGTACCCCCACTGCCAGCCTCTGCCCGGCAGACTCCCCCAGCCAGCATCGGGCGATGCCACCAGGGCCTGCCAGCAGGGCAAACGTAAGTGGCTTTTGTTTTCTTATGGAGCCAGGGAGTGGTACTGAAGGGGCATGAAAATGGCCTTCAGTAGCCACTCTGTTCTCTATCCCCCTCGCCTTCCCCTCCTCTGTCTCTCTGTCTCACTGTCTCTGTCGCTCTCGCTCTCTCACCCTCACTTTTGTGGGTTAATTGCTGACAGTGGTACTATTGTTGTGAGCGGGACACAGGCTGGAACTTGGCAGAGCAAGGGCCTCACATGCCAACTGCCCCCGCTGCCGCCCTCCCCTCCGCACCCCTCCATCCTCACCCTGGGGAGCAAGGCTAATGAGAGGGGTCACTCAGAGGAAACAATTTGGATATTCAAATGAGGAGCTCAGTTGCTGCCATCTGCCCTTAGGGGCGGGGAGGACGTGAGAAGAGCCAGTGGGAGGGTGAGAGGTGAGGCTTTGCTATGTGCACAGGCCTGAGCTCCCCGGAAGCAGCTGTTGGCAGCGGCTGCTTTACCGGATGCAGGCTGGGGCTCCATCTGAGCTGCCATTCCCATGGGGTGGCCTCCCCTGGCGGCTCTGGGCAGGCCCGTCAGGCAGAGAAACCTGTCATGCCCCAGCTCCCCCCCCCACCACCACTTCCTCCTCCCTGGGGCTGGGCTGCAGGCTTCTTTAGGGCTCCTCTTGGTGACTGAAAACAGCCCTGTACCGGGAGGCAGGTTGAGTCTCATCCGAGGGAGAATCCCCACCACCACACTCGGTGTTCTCTCTGATGGGAACCGGGGCCCAGGCGGGCGCCCTGACATTCCAGCCGTTCACGGCCAAAAGGCTCAGGAGCCAGGTTCTCTCCTGCTCAGAAGGCCGCTTTGATGCTTTCTTCCTCAAATAGCATTGACCGAGAAGGCACGTGGGTCTGAGTCACTGCCTCCAACTGAGTGTTCTCGGTCTCTCTCTGCTTTGGGTCCCTGGGGCTCGCTGTCGATGCCGAGGCATTTGCCCGGAGCTGGGCTTCCCCAGGCACCGTTTGGGTAACCCTCTTGCCCTGACCTCTGAGCTGGGACTGGGAAAAGGAGGCTGCCTGCAGAGCTCCCAGCCACACCCGTAGAAGCACCCCCAGAAAGCCAGCCCGGTGACCCAGCTGTGCTGTGCGCTGCCTAACCTGCTTGAGCTTATTAGACACTGCCTCCCCGGAGAGGAGGTTTGGCCACACGCTTGTCCATCCCACCCAGACTTCCAGCCTCAGCCAAGGCTTCCGGGTCTCTCAAGTAAAAAAAAAAAAAAAAAAAAAAAATAATAATAATAATGTTTATTTTTGAAGGAGAGATACAGAGCACAAGCAGGGGAGGGGCAGAGAAAGAGGGAGACACAGAATCCAAGGCAGGCTCCAGGCTCTGAGCTGTCAGCACAGAGCCCAATGCGGGGCTCGAACTCAAAAACCACGAGATCATGACCTGAACCGAAGTCAGAGGCTTAACCGACTGAGCCACCCAGGCACCCCTCAATTTTTTTTTAAGTTTATTTATTTTGAGAGAGAGAAAGCATGAGTGGGGGAGGGGGAGAGAGAGAGAGAGAGAGAGAACGAGAGAGAGAGAACGAACGAACCCCAAGCAGGCTCTGCACTGTCAGTGCAGAACCCAATTCAGGACTCGAACCCATGAACCGTGAGATCATGACCAGGGCCAAAGTCAGATGCTCAACCGACTGAGCCACCCACGTGCCCCAAGGCTCCCTCTTTTCACTTGGCTCTTGGTCTCCTAGGACAGCTGATAAAGAGCTTCCTGGATTTCCCACATTTTCCTGGGGCCCTGAGTGTTCAATGCTTCAAGAGCCTTTATACCCAGAGTTTCAGGGTGCAGATCTGGGAGCAGCCCGCTGGAAGGGAAATGCCCTGAGGCAAAAGGCACTGAGTCGGCTGCTCTTCTCTTAAAGGTGGGCTCCCGGCCCCATGCTGTCACCAATGGCCATGAGTTGTTTGAGGTCTCAGAGGAGAGAGATGAGGAAGTTGCTGCGTTTTGCCACATGCTGGATATGTAAGAGTTAAAGAATGGGGTGTTGGGGAGGGCTCTGGGGGCTGGGGGTGGGGGAGGGCCAGCCCACTCAGAACTTTCTCTGGGAAGGAAAAAGAGCCACATTTAATAAATCTCAATTCATCACTATGGGGTGCTGCCTACAACAGGTGTTTGTGGGCTTTTTGAAATCCTAGAAGTTTCATATTTTGGACAAAGTTTACGAACCCTTGATCCAACAGCCACATTATCCCAAGGGCTTCAGGCTCGGTTGCCCCCAGGAGCAAATGCACCCCAGATGGAGATAAGAATATTACCTGGAGCTAACAGAGAAAGGAAATGGAGCGAGGAGAATTTTTCCCTTGAATTTAGCATGGAAAACTTTGTCACTATAGAACTGTCCCTACGCTCAGCTGGGCTTGGGAAACGTTACGTAACCGTAGCAAATGTGTCAAGAACATGGTTTCCCAGAGCTGCTTCCCCAGTGCCCCCAGCCTGGCCTGCAGACCTGGAGGGACAGAAGGGCCCTTGGCCTCAGGGTGGGAGGGTCCCAGCAGGCCTCTTCTCGACTGCTCTCTTCTGAAGGCACAGCGAGGGTCCTTCTCCCTCTCTTCCTGCACAGCCTTCGATCTGGCTCTGACATCCAAGACTACTCCCTCACCGGATATGTCTGGAGTGCTGTCACCCCCAGCCCCGAGCACCTTGGGGATGAAGTCAACCTGAAGGTGACCGTGTTGTGTGACAGCCTACGGGAGCCACTCACTTTTACCTGCAACTGTAAGTGGGGGAGGGGGTATGAGCATCCCTTGAGGTGGGGCAGGGATGACTGTGGTTTGGACCGTAGGATCCTTGGACCTCAATTCCCACCCCACCTGTGGCTCCAGTGAGGGGCAGTGGGGAGGCTCCTCTGGGGGACTGGCTCAGGGGCGACCTTTTTGGGCCCACGGTCACTTTCTCCAAGCCCGAATTATGTGTTTGCCTGCTTCATCGTGGTAGCAGTGGTGCTAGAGAATGCTTAGCCAGGAACGTGGTGGGGGGCGGCGGGGGGTCAGGAGGGGGACCCTGAGCCCCGCCTGCCCCGGCACCCCGCCCCCCATCATGGCTCCCCTGCCCTACCCCTTCCAGGTTCTTCCACGGTAGACTTGCTCATCCACCAGACCCTGTGCTACACCCATGACGAACTGAGAGATGTGGACGTGGGGGACTTTGTGCTGAAGCCCTGTGGGCTGGAGGAGTTCCTGCAGAAGTGAGTGAATCTGGGGGGGAAGGGGGCAGGGAGCGTGGGTAGGAAATGGCACCTGCCTTCTGGGCGGTAGGGTTTTGAGGGGGCTTCCTCGGGGTGGTGCTGGGCTCATGGCCCCAGGCCGGCAGCTCCTCCCTGATCCCGCTGCTGCTTTCTGGGCACACTCGCAGCCACGTCGCACTTTCCCCAGCGCTCTGTCTTCCAGCAGGGCTGGCCTGCTTCTGAGCCAAGTCTGCTGCGGAAAGAGCTTGGAGCTGGAAGCAGGCAAAGACTAGGTCATATCTGCTTGCAGACGTCTGCGTGTGGAGAGAGGCGTGCGGGGGGCTGCTCCTCTTAGGTTGTGCGGTCTCTTTACGGTAGATGGAGGACTGGGCAGAAGTGCCCTTGTGGAACCTGGGGGAGAAATTACAGTTGCTTCCTCCTCGCCCTGCCCCTGCCAACGAGCCTTTCCCCCTTGGCATGTGCAGCTGGTTATCCTCCTCACCAGAGGCTCGCCTCCAGCTCCTCTCCATCCAGTGCCCCCTGCAGCAGGCGGCCTCCCTGGAAAGTCTGATGTGGACCAGCTGCAGCCATCCCCTTCCGCTGCCCCGGGGCTCTGGGTGCCCCGGGCGGGAGGAGAGGGTGTGCACCCTTCAGATGGTGCTGTAACATCGGCCGGAAGGCAGCAGATAAGGAAAACAGAGATCTGCTTTCCTCCCCAAGCTTCTGGGGGTGCCCACTGTCCAGTACCCCTGACCGCTTGGAGAAAGCCCCCTGGCCAGTACCCCTGACCGCTTGGAGAAAGCAAGCGTCAGCAGTGGGAAGGGAGGGGCCCGGATGTCAGCTCTTAGTGCCACCACTTGTACGCTCTCTCTCTCTCCTACATCCAGGTCTAGATGCAACGGTGCTTGACCAATGACTAGAGCAGTCCTTGGCTGGTTTCTCCCACCTTGAGAATATTGGGGGACCTTTCTGGAACACTGAGGGAAAGCAGGGGCAGGGCCCTGCATGGCGCAACTCCAGGAACACTGTTCAAGTGTGTTCCATGGGCACTTGCTTTCCCTAGAAGAATAAGAAGGGGTCCCAGACTCAGGGTCTCCTGGCAGAGAGCACCCCAGGCACTGTCGTAAGGGACAAGGGACATCATGGATCACACCGATCTGGCTGGTTTGGGTTCTAGCTTGCCACCTACTAGTTGTAAGACCCTGATCCTCAATTTTTTCCCTTAAATGTGATAAGGACTGAGTGTGAGAATGACCCAAGGAGCAGGGAAGGACCAGCCCAAAGACCAGAAAGCGTGAGGATTCAGATCAGCTGAACACTCTTATTTCCCCTGCAGTTCGCCTAGTCCTTGAGCCCTCAGGGCTGAAGGTGGTAGATAAGCTGTGAGGTTCTGACTTCCTGTCAGGACCTAGCTGGAGTGTTCAGTGTGATGGGTGGGTGGATGGGTGGTCCTGGGGTCACGCCCCTCCCACTCTTAACTTGAATGCATCCAGAGGAAGGCCTTCCACAGAGAAGGTCAGTCAAGTCCCCAGAGGAGCCCAGTGTCCTTGACTCTTGTTCGAGGAGCCCCCCCCCCCTTTTCCACTGAGGCTCTTTCTTCCCCACCCAACAGAAAAGCCTAGAAGACCCTGAGCACAAGACGCTGCCTTGGGTGGGGGTGAAGACACTTTGGGGGTTCCAGAAAGTGGCTAGCTCCCAAGGAAGCCCTGTGGTTTCCTACCCTTGCCGAGCAGGGCCTGATGTAAAGGGGGCGTGGTGGGTCCAGGATGCAGGCTGCTCTCAGATAAGAACCTTGAGACAGTCCCAGGGGAGGGCTGGGTTTCCTGCCACCTCCCCCATCCCCAACCACACTCTTCCTTCCTCCAAGGGCACTCCCTCCAGACCTGCCCCCTGCCCAGCCTCTCCACCCCCAGGGTTTAGCCACGGCTCAGCCTTGGCAGGTTGGGGCCTGGATCCGAGGCTTGGCCCCTCAGGATGTGGAGAACCCCTTAAGTCCTAGCTGGACCCAGACTGGTCTCTCAGGCTGGCACCGCTTAGGCTTCTGCACATACTCCTCCCCTTTGCTCCTCTCCTCTCCCCTCCATTTCTGGCCTAGATTCCCAGCTCTGCTGAGGAAGGAAGTCCCTTTCCGGCTTCTGTTACCCAGCTGCTGGGACCCGGCCCAGGCCTGCAGGGCTGGCCTGCGGGACACTCATTCTGCCCCTTCTCTTGGGTTTCCTTTCTGACTACTGTGTGATTTGGGAGGGAGGAAAAGGCTGGGTCACGGAAGGACTCCTAGGCCTTCTCTGAAACTTGGGTAGACAGGGTCTCACTTGTTGTTGCTTGAGCAGTGAATGGCCTGCAGGTGGGTGTTTATCAGGAAGTCTATAGAGATTTGTGTTGTTATTCACAGTCAAGCAGGACCCATGGAGGAAGGGGAGAAGCAGACTTCTTAGGGTTTAGGAATAACAGACCTGGAATCTTGGTAGGTTTGTTTGGTTGGCCTTAGCACCCCAGTCACTGATGGCAGGGGGTGGGAGCCTCAGGACCACAGTGTGGGGAGAGTGTCAATCAGTGAGCTCCACACCTGAGCACAGGTGACATTCAAAGTGTCCTATATACCAAAGCCAAGAGAATGGGACTTAATCACTGCCCCCTCCCTCCGAGAAGTCTCTGTTCCCCACTCCTTCCAGAAGGTCCCGCCCCTGGAGTGATCGGTGATGATGATCCAGGTAATAAATGCCTAAGAAAATCAAAGTTTGTACAGACCAAGGTTAAGTGTATTAGGTGGCTTTTTTTTTAGACAGACCTCTGAGCTCTGCTCTGACAGTTTCCAGGAGCCCAAGTACCCTTCCCTGCCTACACCCTCTTATTTCTGTCTTCCCAAGGCCAAGGTATGCATCTCCCTTCCCACTGCATCCCCAGGGTGCTAATGGTCTTGTTCCCCTGTCCCACCAGCAAGCATGCCCTGGGCAGCCATGAGTACATTCAGTACTGCCGCAAGTTTGACATCGACATTCGACTACAGCTGATGGAGCAGAAAGCTGTACGCAGTGACCTGGCCCGGACGGTTCGTGTGGGGGCGTAGCAGACAGCTGCCCGGGGATGGGGAGGTAGAGGGGGCAGGAGGTGATGCGGAACACAGTCAGTGGGAGTAGGGGAGGAGCTCTGGGTGGAGGTTAGGGTACCACTCCTCTCTGAATAGGCCACTTCTCCCATCCAAGTACTAACCAGGCCCGACCCTGCTTAGCTTCCAAGATCAGACGAGATCGGGCACGTTCAGGGTGGTATGGCCGTAGACTGAATAGGCCACTTCTTACATAGGTGAATGATGACCAGAGCCCCTCCACCTTGAACTACCTCGTCCATCTGCAAGAGAGGCCAGTCAAACAGACCATCAGCAGGTGAGAGTGGGTGCCATCTTGGATGTGGGCTAAGCAGGAACTGTGAGGGGACCCCAAGAGATAACCTTGCTTACCTTTCTACCAGGGGTTCTTACAGGTGTCAGGGATGAGACCCAAGAGTATCGTAGGAGAAGGTCCCCACTCTAGGGTGTGTTACATCTTGTCCCTCTAGTACTTTGCCATCACTCTCCAGGTGAGGGGTGGCGAAGCAGAAAAGACTCACCATCCTTCAGTCTTCATGAGGCTTATGGAAAAGAGTGGGAACCCCTTTAAACTAGAGTCTGAAGCCTGAGTTGTGGGAAGGGAGGGAGAGAAGAGGTCTTCCAGTACACCGGGTCTGTCCTGACCTCTCCTGTGACTTTTCCCTGTCCCCAACTCCCCAGGCAGGCCCTGAGTCTTCTGTTCGACACATACCACAACGAAGTTGATGCTTTCCTGCTGGCTGATGTGAGTATAAATCCCGGGGCTGGCCCAGCTGCCCAAAGCTCCTCCCCTCCTTTCCCAAAGTCCTCCTGGGTTCCTCCAGCCCTAATGGGATCTGGAGCAGACACTGAAAATCTGTCAGCAGGGCACTTCTTGCCATTCCCCCAGCCCTGGGCAAACCAAGACCGCTGGCTGTCGGGCAGCTGGCAAGTGTGGTTACAGGGGTTCTGCTCCCCTGTAGGAATAGGCCAAGAACCGTGCCCTGATCCCTGTCTCTGGAGTAGCGTCTCCAGGGCTAAGGGGCATAGAGTTGTCAGCTGCTGTACTTGAATGTGCACCGGAGTGTACTTCCTGTGAGCAACGCTCAGGAACCTCAGATTTGAGACAGTCTGATGTGCTGGTGTCGCAGGTAGAAAACTATCAGGAGGTGAAGGGTCTCAAAGGTAGGGTAGGGCTTGGATTCTCATGGAGTTTTAACCCTTAAAATCGTGAGAACAAACATCTGCCCCAAATGTCATGGAGCTTAAAAACAAAACAAAACAGGGGTGCCTGGCTGGCTCAGTCGGTTGAGCAACCGGCTTCGGCTCAGGTCACGATCTCGCAGCTCGTGAGTTCGAGCCCCGCGTCGGGCTCTGGGCTGACAGCTCAGAGCCTGGAGCCCGCTTCAGATTCTACGTCTCCCCCTCTCTCTACCCCTCCCCTGCTCACGCTCTGTGTCGCTCTGTCTCTCAGTAATAAATAAATGTTAAAAAAATTAAAAAACAAGACAAAAAACAGACAACGATCTTCACAACCAATCCCTGTTTCATTGATCCAGTTAATAGTGGACCTCGGACTCTTCGTTTTGGGGGAGTTGAGCATTCCATCTAGCTCCGTCCTCTACCCACCACCAGGATCCCTTCTCTATCAACCTCTGCTCGAACATTTACTGTGATGAGGGCAAAGGTCTCTGAACACCTCTTGTGTACCAGTCTGGTCCTACCTTAGTGGCCCCTATGGGTAGAGAAGCCTAAGGATCATCTTAGCCTTCGGGGAGTTTGTGTTCCTGCTAGAAAAATGGAATAGTGGGGCGCCTGGGTGGCTCAGTGGGTTAAGTGTCCGACTTCAGCTCAGGTCACGATCTCGCGGTGCGTGAGTTGGAGTCCTGTCCTCTGAGCTGCGGGTTCTGTGTGTGTGTCTCTCTCTCTCTGCCCCTCCCCACTCACTCGCTGTCTCTCTCTCTCTCCCTCTCTCTCAAAAATAAATAACCGTTTAAAAAAATTTAAAAAAAAGGAAATAGTAATATAAAACTATTTGTTGGGGCACCTGGGTGGCTCACTTAGTTGAGTGTCCGACTTCGGCTCAGGTCATAATCTCACGGTTCATGAGTTCAAGCTCCAAGTCGGGCTCGCTGCTATTAGCTCAGAGCCTGCTTGGATCCTCTGTCTCCACCTCTCTCTGCGCCCCCCTGCTTGCACACTCGGGCGCGCGCGTGCTCTCTCTCTCTCTCTCTCTCTCTCTCAAAAATAAATAAGCCTGTTAAAAAACTGTAAAGCTATTGGTAGACAAAACAGGATGGTAATGAATTCGTCAAGGGCTCTTGGAGAGTGATAGGAGGACCGACCAAGGAGGACTCTGGGAAGGAGGCTGATTTTCGCTGGTCCTTGACTTGAACTTATGCAGGTAATCAGGGCAGGATAAGTGAGGGGATTCCCAGTGAGGAGACTGCGGGAGCCCAGGTGCAGAGAGGAGCACAGGGGCATGGCCTGTCTGTGGCGCTGAGATGAGATCCCCCGGAAGCTCTAGGGGACAGCGTGAGACATAGGCTGCATAGGCAAAGGGGCCTGAATATGGTCCCTGGCTTCCTTGCTGTTTCCTATGGATTGGTTTTATTAAAACTGCATGTCTCTGGGGGATGTGTTTGTGTTACGTGTTTATATAGTAGCTGCCAGAGGGGATCTGGGAATAAGAGGCCGTTCAGGGAGGGTGGCTGGAAGAAGCCGGGAGTGTGGGCGTGGCTCACTTAATTCAACAGGATTGACAGTTCGCTAACTCCGGATGTTTGAAAATAAAGCATGGGAGTCCACTAGTTACTCCTGAGGGTCGTGAACCCCCACTCCTCCCAACCCATTCCCCTCAACAGGGTGGGTGCTGGGGTGCTTGCCTGCCAGCCTCACTGGGCCGCCTCCCACAGGGGGACTTCCCACTGAAGGCCGACAGGGTGGTCCAGTCCGTCAAGGCCATCTGCAACGCCCTAGCCGCCGTAGAGACCCCTGAGATCACCAACGCCCTCAACCAGCTGCCCCCCTGCCCCTCCCGCATGCAGCCTAAAATTCAGAAGGTAACGGGGACCCAGAGTGTGGGGAACGAGGAGAGCAGTATTCACAAGTAACGAGGTGATTAGGTGCCCACTTACTAAAAAGGTCTTCTCTCCACCTCCATCTTTCATGTTTGTAGTTGAGCCACATGAGTTCTTGTATCCCTTCTTCCCGAAGGTGAGGGTGGGCTAGGGTCTGCCCCCCGGATTAACTGCCAGGAGCTCAGCCCAAAGGCTTTATTCATAATCACCCAGGCGTCGCCTGGCACTTTGCATACCCGCCAGGGTGCAAAACCCAAACCTTCCCCTGGCTTCTTCCTGGCTTTCTTCTTTCTGGCTTCTTCCTGGCTCCACGACTCCCCACTGGGGGCCCTGTGCCTCGCAGACAGGCACTGTGAACTGGAGTGGAGCAGCCTGAGGGTTGGAGTGTCTCGTTTGGGTGGATTTTATCCTCGGCCCGGCTCACTCTGTCCGTCGCATGGCTCTGGTACAAACCATGACGCTGTCTCCCCCGGGGAGTCTCTGCTCCTCCAATTACAGTCCAGTCCCGTCCAGATGAGCACAGCTGTTGAAAAGCCCTTCTTCCAGCTGTGCCGGAAAAGGCCACAGCCCTGAAGCTCCCCTCCCTCTCCTTTTCCCCAATAGGATCCCAGTGTCTTGGCTGTGAGGGAAAACCGAGGTAAGGGAACTGTTCTCTGTCTGCATTCAGTAGGGGTGGCTGAAAACAAGGCGCTGCCCAGATTCCTTTTTCTCCCTTGGTCCCCTTGATTTATGAGTCCAGATCTGCCTCTGTGTGTGTGTGCGTGCGTGTGTGTGTGTGTGTGTGTGTGTGTGTGTTCCAGCTGGAGAGCACATTTCTTTCCACAAGATGTTTCCTCGTTATTTTTACTAGTTATTCCTGTGGTGTCCCTGGGAGATGGTGGTGAGGATAGGATGAGGCAAAGTTAGCCCTGGGCTCCCGATGAGAGAACTCTCACTTGGGTTGGTTGCCATTATTCTCCATAACTCTTGCCTTTGGAACTCAGAATGGAGGGGCGCGGGGGGGAGGGGGGTAATAAGGAATTTTTTACCTGGAGTCTTTCAAGTCCGTATCTCCGGGATTCTTGGTCAATGATTCCCAGTCTTTTGGATTTCATGAACTAATAACGTGTCCCACAAAGCACTGTTTTGGGGACCAACGTAGAAGCTGTCAGCTTTTATTTTGCCAGGCAACGACTTTTAAAGTTGTTGGCGATAATCATTCCTGCTATTTCCCAGAAGAAAGGACATTTAACACAAAATAAGTAGCAATACGTAAAAATAAGGAGAAGGTTTGACATTGAGCATCATTTTATGAGAAGCTCCTGCTTTTTTCCTCTCATTTCACCACGGATGGGTGAACCTTGTCAGGGCTGTTAGAAACCGACTGGCATTTGGGGGCTACCTAGCCAGTGCCATGGCAACAAGATGGGGCTTGTTGAGGCCTCGTGACCTTTCCTTCTGACCCCTTCCTTTCACAGAGAAGGTCGTGGAAGCTCTAACAGCTGCCATCTTGGATCTGGTGGAGCTCTACTGCAGCACTTTCAATGCCGACTTCCAGACAGCCGTGCCCGGGAGCCGCAAGCACGATCTGGTCCAGGAGGCCTGCCACTTCACCGGGCCCCTGGCCTTCACCGTCTATGCCACCCACCGCATCCCCATCACCTGGGCCACCAGGTGAGCCCAGCGGGCTGAGTTTGACTTGCAGGTGGCTTCTCCCGTCTGCTCGCATCCTGAGTTTATGGTCTGAGGCATGTGGTGCACCTCGGCTGAGCGGGGTGTGGGTTGGGACATCCCCAGGAGAGACAGAGGTCCCCCAGTGGGGGTGTGGAGAAGAGGCTGCAGCAAGATGGATTGAGATGGACCCGATCCTGCTGTGCCCGCTCCTTGCTGGTTGGTGCTGGTTGCATCGGCATCCCTGCCCCCCATTTATCCAAGGCCAGCTGATGGAGACACTGCGACAGATGGCCGCTTCCCAGATAGAGTGCATGCCCCAAGGCCAATGACTGCACTCCCTTGCAGATGCACAATGGGAGGGGGTGGGGAGGTGGGAGATGACCCTTTGTGGGGAGTTCCCTAGGCCTGCAGGGGTGGGTGGAGGGGGACGTTCTTGTGGTAATCCTCAGCTCCTCTGCCTGGTCCCCTGCATCCAGGGCCTAGGGGAAAAGGCATTTGGCTCCACCCCCACCCTTTCCGGACCCCCCTCCCTCTCCCTTCCCCCTCTCTCTTTGTTCCTCACTTAATGTATTCCTCTGGGCGATTGGCGAAGAACAAAGGAGGCAGCCTGGGAAACCAGGGCCTTCTCTGACCTCTTCTGTCAGGCACCTGTCACGAGCCACAGGGACCCCCATGTGTTGGCATTCACTTCGGCATATGTCGATTTCATCCCCCACCCTGGTCACCTGCGCATGCGCCTCTGTGCGCAGACACCCCATGGGCTGCATCCGACTGTAAGGAGGAGGCTGCACGGCTAGTCCCCATAAAGAAGGGAGGAAAACCGAGGGCCCAGCGTGGAGCCTGAAGCTGGGCGGAGGGACCCAGATCGAGTTGCTTCTCCTGGAGCACGCTTTCGCAAATCCAATTTGGCTGTCCTGTCCCGTGACCCCAGGGGCCAGGGAGGAGTTTTAGCAGGAGAAATGGAGCTTGGCAGAGGTCGGGTGACTTAGATGGGGTTTGGGAGCTGAGTGTCCTTGCTCTCTTTCTGTTGCAGCTATGAAGATTTCTACCTCTCCTGCTCCCTCAGCCATGGCGGGAGGGAACTGTGCAGCCCCCTGCACACGCGAAGGGCTCACTTCTCCAAGTACCTCTTCCACCTCATCATCTGGGACCAGCAGTAAGCCCACCCCCCACCCCCCAGACCCCAGGGCCGGGGCCCCTGCAGACCCACACAGCCTCCTGCATGTCCCCACCTCGCCCCGCCCCTACCCCCTGCATTAGACCAGGCTCCATCACTAACCCTACCCAAACAAGTCCGGCAGCCTCTCCACTCCCCAAACCTTTATTATTTTTTAATGTTTATTTTTGAGAAAGGGAGAGCACGAGCGGGAGAGGGGCAGAGAGAGAGAGGGACAGGATCCCAAGCAAGCCCACGTGTGGGGCTCGAACTCACCAACTGGGATCATGACCTGAGCGGACGAGTGAAGTCCCACACTTAACCGACTGAGCCACCTGGGGCGCCCTTACTTCCTTAACCTTTAAGTGGGGACACCTATCATTTCTACCTCTCAAGTTGTTATGAGACTCCAATGAGAAATATCCACAAGGACTCTCTCTGTACACCATAAAGGATCATATACAAGTTTAGTAGCTTTAATAATAATTGGTTGTCTTGACCTTGTCTCCCTTAAAAGGTTTAACTAGTCTGAGGGATTCTCATCCTCTTCCTTCTTCCCAAAGTTTTCATAGAATGCGGAGCGGGGCCTGTGCTTTCTTCCTCCGAGATAGGAAAGGAAAGGTCGTCCAGAAGAAAGAATAATGGCCTGGGAGCCACAGGAATAAAGCTCTATTTCTAGATCTGTCTCTAGACCTATGTTCCCTTTTGCCTCTCTGTGCCTCAAACTGTAAAGTGGGGACATGTGTCTAATTCAGAGGCAGTTGTGGCATTGAAATGAGATAGGTTATATATATAACTATGAAACCACAAGCACAAAATAGTATTAATCAGCATTTATTAACAGTAATTTGCTATTGGGATGTCAGGCGTCAGCCAAGCAAAGCAAGAAGGAAATGGAGATGAGCGGCCTTGAATGGTACTCTGCAGGTGTCTGGCTGCCCCCTGCCTTTTCTGTGCTGCGCACCCCCCCCCAACCGCTGTCAGAAAGCCCCTTGTTTGCTGCCCCCCCCCCCCCCCGTCAGCGTCACTTCCCCAGACTGACTGTGTGTCAGTCCTTATTTGCAGAGCAGAACTGGAACTTCAGTATTTGGAGTGCAGATCAAAGACTGAATGGGGTCCTTGGGGAGGCCAAGGTTGCCAAAATAGGTCGATGGAGAGCCTGTGCAAACCCCGGGAGAGGAAGGTTATTGTACAGGTGAACAGCTTGGGGGGGCAGACCCCTTCTTCTGTCTTCACACATGTGGAATTTAGAGAGCAAAAAAAGTATAAATAAAGCTTTAATCAAACACCTGCCAGGGCAGGAGAGACTCCTTGGAGGCAGGGGATGGCTGCCTTAAAAGGCTTTGGACTTTTCCGCTTCCCTCCCTCTGGCCTCAGTTACTACCGCTGCCCAGAGAGTTATGCTATACGGTGCTCCAGTCTGGGCAGACCCCACAAAATTGCCGTTAGACCCAGGAGTGGAGGCATCTTGGCCTCTCCGACCTCAGCCTGCCTACTCGGTGGGCCTCCTTTCGCTCCCTGTCTTGGATTCAGCCTCGAATCCCAAAGGGCTGGTTGCTGCCTATAGCCTTTTCCTCTCAGCACTCCTCACCCACGTGCCCCATGGAGACTCTTCGCACTTTCCTGGTCAAGATCAAGGCATTTGGGAGAAGACGCTACAGTGTAGGGTTCAAAGCACAGGCGTGGGCGCACTCACCCTTTCTTACTGTAGGTGGAAACTTGGGCATAATAGAGCTTACCTTACAGGGCTGTTTGAGACCCTTTGGGACATTGCAAGCGTGTGGCACCATACCTAGCACGTGATAAAAGCTTTCTTCTTCTCTGTTGTCATCTTTGTAGCTGAGGAAACCTTCTCCGTTCTGGTTTCCCTGTTGCAAGTGACTTACACAGTGACTGATAAACAGAGGTATCTGTGCATGCAAATCCTGTCTGCATGGCCCAGTTCCAGGGCAGAAGCCTCAGGTCACATAGCAAAAAGCACACAACGTAGACAGCCATCACACAAGGGAAACTGTGTTCTCCTCTCCACTGATGAGGAAACAGGTGCAGAGATGTGAGGCGTTCCAAGGTTGCAAGTGGCAAAACCAGGACTGGAACCGGCACATCCCAGGAGCCCTTCCTGGAGGAGGCAGCCCTTGTGATGTGATGTTGAGGAAGGGCTGCAGAGGGAGGGAGAGGGCTTTCTCCGGCAGGGAGGAGGTGCAGGCTGCAGTCTGTACTGGTTATCCTGACCCGCCCCAGATGACAGTCGTGGGAGAGGTCTGGGAATGCCAGGCAGACTCCAGCACTGAGGAGAAGGGGACTCTGGCTGGTTCTAGGGCTCGGGGCTTTGGTGTCTTCACTCCCCTTTGCCTCCAGAGGCAAAGCTGGAAGCCTCTTCTCGGGCTGACGAGAGAGGGGTCGGGGCCAGCCCCCTCTCCACTTTGCTGTGGGATCAGCTGACTCCTGTAGCAGCAGCACAGGGATCAGCTAACTCTCAAAATAGGCCCAGCAGTCGCACTCTGCCTGGCCTCCCCCCCCCCTCCCCAAGCCCGGCCTGGCGTGGCTGCTGATGGGGCCCTAATTATAGCTGCGGGCCCCCGAGTACAGGCAGCTGGGGCAGAGCAGGGCTCTGCCAGTCTTTGGTGGGTGGGAGGGAGTGCCTCACTTAGGTGGAGATTTTCCTGCAGGAGTGAGGGGTAGCAGTGGAGGGAGGCTGCTTGATCAGGAAACTGCGACCCTGGGTTGGCTGCCCTGCCTCTGTGCCCTCTGGCTGGTGGGGAGGGCGTGACAGTATGGACTTTGGCCCAGGGACAGCTTCCCCAAAAGGTAACGTGGGTCCTCCCTCGCTTTCTACAGCTTCCCTCCTCTCTCTATCTCACTCCACCCTGGCTCCTTATCCTGAAGTTGGAGGGAGTGGCTGGGCATGATTCCGGGACCGGGGCCACCCCCGGAGAGCACTTCTGGACTTGGGTAGTGGCAAGGCTTATGTGGCTTAGTTCTTATCTCTGGCCACTTTGCTTCCTCTGCCCCAGGGACTTTGGGAAGCCTCTTCTCTTTATCCCTTTGGCTTTGAAAATGTTTTGGGGTGAGAACAAACCATCTGGTGCCCTGGGGGTTGGGAGAAGAGGGGACAGGAGAGGACAGACATGTGGGACGACTGTCTGGAGGAGGGTGACCTGAGGGCAAAGAACACACGGCTGCTTCTTCCTGGTTGCTTTCAGCCTGGGGAGTGGGGGAGGGATGAGGATTGTTCAGTGCAGAAGGATTCTCAAAAGGAGCAGCTTCTTGGTGACCCTCTGCAGCAATTCTAAAACAAAGGAAGGAGTATGGCTCATAGTATGGAACCTGCAATCACCTGTACTCTGAGGTGGCTCTGGCTACCCAAGTTCTGTCTGGTCACCATGGGGAGCCTCAGAATCAGGATGTCAGCGTCACTGTACTGAGAGGCTGCAAAAAGCAGCATACTGTGCTTCTGGGAGCACCCCGTAGGGGTTTTGCCTCTGGTTCAGGACCCGTCCTGGTTCCGCAAGGCTTCCCCAGGGAGCACGTCTGATATCCCAAGAGACAGGTCAAGTTCTCGGCCTCCACTTGACTTCCTGGGCCACCTGTCCTTTGAAGCCCCAGGATGGCACCTCCTGATTTGGTTTCCTGTTCTCCCTAGGATCTGCTTCCCTGTGCAGGTGAACCGGCTGCCTCGGGAGACCCTGCTGTGTGCCACGCTCTATGCTCTGCCCATCCCCCTGCCTGGGAGCTCCTCTGAGGCCAATAAGCAGCGGCGTGTGCCCGAAGCCCTGGGCTGGGTCACTACCCCACTCTTCAATTTCAGGCAGTACGTGGTTTTCAGGGCAGCGGCGTTTTTGGCCTTGGAAAGGAAGGAGGGGGATAGAGAGAGGGGCCGCACTGACCAATGCCCCTTGGGAGGGTTGGCCACTTGGGGCTCACCAACAGAGCCCAAAGGGCCGTGGCCCTGGTGGAGGGGACCAAGGCACGGGACTAGAGACCAGGACAGTTCATGTAACCAAGAGCTTTCTGGGCAGGACTTGGTGGCACAGGAGGTGGCATGGAAATGTAGTGCTCCAGTAATGTGTTATCCGGCTCTGTCATTGGAGGGGCCTTAGAGGTCATCTAGTCGAGCTCTCTGCTTCATGGGGCATCCCAACTACCAGGTCATCCAGAGACTTCCTGGAAGGGGTGTGCTTTTTTAGGACCTAGAAGAAGGAAAAGCCTATGGTCTTAAGGGGAGGACGACAGAAAGGAGTTGGGTGATAGCTTCAAAGGCAGATTTTTGGATGGGGGAGCAGGAGGAAAACCACCTCCTTTGCCATTGCATTTGTTGGCTTATCCCCCCCTCCATCCTCCCTAGAGTCCTGACCTGTGGTCGGAAGCTTCTGGGCTTATGGCCAGCAACACAGGAAAACCCCAGTGCCCGTTGGAGCGCGCCTAATTTCCACCAGCCAGATAGCGTCATCCTGCAGGTGAGACTCCAGCCCCGGGGCCCTCCGTCCTACCCACTGCTCAGGACTGCTCAAGAGTCAGCTGCATATTTTCTACCTTCAGGTTTGGGCTAGAACGGTAAGAGAAAGAACTGGGCCATTGGGCACAGGATGGCGATACGATCAAAGCAGCTGGGTGAATGTGGTTGGACCGGCAGTCCCGGAGTGGGAGAGTTCTGTGGAATCTGTGTGCCGTCTCCTGAAGGTCAACTTGGACTTCAAGGAGCCTGAAGGCAGGGGCCTGAGCACCCACCCCCAGCCAGAGCTCAGTGTTGAACCCTCATGTTGCTGAGTCTGTTAAATCTGAGCTGTTCCCCCTTGGAGCCTGAGGGGAAGCCCTCCGGGAGTCCCTCAGTGCTCTACGGGATAGACCCATTCTCTGTGGAGAGGAGGAGGGGGTGGTTAAGCCCAAAGCCTATTTACCGGCTTCTGGCTCCCTTTTATGATCACGAGATGCTTTGTTTGGTATGGAATATGGAACATCAAAGTGGATATAGAATGAAATAGAATGATAGAGAGTGGAAGCTCCAGAGACAGGCATCTTTGTCTATCTTAACTAACTGTACTCTGTACTCAATGCCCAGGACCTAGAACAGTGCTTGGCACATATCAGGGGTCAATAAACATCTGTCGAAGGAGGGAACGTAGAACTCTTTTTGAGAACCGGCTCACTCAGCTCTGATACCCAGTTTCGGAGGATGGACACCGGGTAGCATAGAGCAAGGGGACTCAGGATCACAGGGTTTAGAGTTGGTAGGGTCCTCACCGGGCGTGTGGTCCCACCTCCCATCAGGCAGCAGTGTGGTTCCAGGGCTCCTGAAGGCTCCCTAGCGTTGGCTTGGAGGCTCCCGCTGGCTCAACCTGGTGACAGTTCTGTTCAAAGTTCTGGTCTGGGGCCGGTCCACCCCCCCCCCCCCACGGATACATCTCAGCCCACCCTCTTTCTCAGTTTCCCATTTTTCTCCCTCTCTCTGTTTTCTCACTGTTTTGCCGGAAGGGACTTTAAGGACCGCCAAGTCCATCAGCATTATTTTATAGACAAAGAACCTGCAGGGAAGGGGAGGTGGGGGAGAAGGGCAGGACCCCCCGTGTGCAACAGAGAAGCTGGAGACCCGGGAGGTGGCATTCCTCACTCACCTGCCTGTCCTCTCTCCTCGCTTCTCTGTTGCCATCTTCCAGATTGACTTCCCCACCTCAGCCTTCGACATCAAGTTCACCAGCCCCCCTGGAGACAAGTTCAGCCCCCGCTATGAGTTTGGCAGCCTCCGGGAGGAAGACCAGCGTGTGCTTAAGAACATCATGCAGAAGGAGTCCTTGTACTGGTGGGTCCTGGGGTCTTCCCCATGTGTGGCTCAGGCTCTGTTCTATCCGACCTCTCACCTGCCAGCTCAGGTTCCTGCCTTGGGAGCGGAGGTGGAATGGAGTGGGCGTTGCCCCTGGGCAGGAAGCAGGAGGGGGAGGGCTCTGCTGAGGGCAATCTCCAGGCTTTTTTTCATGAGCTGACACTAGGCAGAATGGAGAGGCCAGGGTCAGGAAATTAGATCTAGGAATGCCCATCCCCACCGTGGGGGCCTGGCTCAGACTCAGTCCTCTGGCCCAGAGGACCAGAGCTTTCCCCACGCCCCAGATATGCTGTCTACTACCTGTTGTATCCATGGGGGCAGCTGGCTCCCGCCCTCACCACCCTGCCTCCTCCTGCCCCTTCCACACCCACAGCCTTTGCATTTCTCTGGCCCTGCCACTTTCCAAAAAGGATCGGGTGTCAGGGCAAGCTGGCAGCTCTCAGGGGTGAGTGAGTCCAAGCTGATGTCATCCCTGGGGCTGCTTTTCTCACTAGGATTGGAGGGGGTCGGGTGAGGAACCCAGAGCTGGATTTGCTGGTAGGATGGGGCTCCCGCCCTGCCTGCTCTCCCCGTGTACCTCTCTGGCTCCTGCATGGCCCTAAGGCATGTCTGTAGGGGGAGGGTCGGGGGACAAGGAGACAGGGCTCATCTCATGTCCCACCCAGGGAGCCAGAGTAGCTGAGTGACTAGGGACCCTCCCCACCCCCACTCCTCTGCTGACCCCTTGCTTCATTAGCCCCTCTGCTCCTTTCTCCCATTAGACACCTGATCTCAGGCAAGGCTTAATTAGCTGTGGGTTCTATCAAACCTCCAGCTGGCCCCAGGAAAGCCCCAGAGGCTTCACAGCCATCCAGACCCTGACGTGTGGGGACCACTGCCCTCTGGTGGCTCAACTTGGGAGTGATGTTCTAAGGGCATCCACAGGAGGGGTAGCAAATTTGGTGCCCTTGGCCTTTTTGTCTGTCTGACTGAGAGACGTCCCGAAATGTCAGGATCAAAGATCCTGGCCCCAGTTCCCAATCTTTGCTTCACGCATTGCAATCACCCTAGGGATCTCTTGAAATGTTATTTATTTATTTATTTATTTTCGAGAGAGACAGACAGAACGTGAGCGGGGCAGGGGTAGAGAGAGAGGGAGAGCGAGAATCCCAAGCAGGCTCCATGCTGTCAGCACAGAGCCCAATGCGGGGCTCGAACTCCCGAAACCATGAGATCATGACCTGAGCCGAAACCAAGAGTTGGACGCTTAACCGACTGAGCCACCCAGGCACCCCTAGGGATCTTTTGAAAATACCGACGCCTGGTTTCCCCAGATGCCTGGTTTCCCCAGGCGTTCTGACTCAGCTGGTGTTCCCTGTGGCCCAGGCGTGGGGACTTCACAAAATTCCCCAGGTGGTTGTAATGTGCAGCAAGGTGTGGGGACCTCTGAATGGGAGAATGTGTAGCATTCTCTTGGAGAGTAAGTAACCCTACCCTCTGGCTGAAGGTGTTCTCTCTCACCTCCTCCCCTAACACCCTCACCGCAGGCTCACTGATGCTGACAAGAAGCGCCTGTGGGAGAAGCGATACTATTGCCACTCAGAGGTGAGCTCACTCCCCCTGGTGCTCGCCAGCGCCCCCAGCTGGGAGTGGGCTTGCCTGCCCGACATCTATGCTCTCCTGAAGCAGTGGACCCACATGAACCACCAGGATGCCCTGGGGCTCCTGCATGCCACGTGAGTTGTAACACCCACCTCTCCTGACCATGTGTCCTTCCAGAAGCCGGGGCTTAGCCCTGCCCATTGCTAACCTGAGCCAGCCCTGGGGAAAATGGTAAAGTGGGCTAGGAAATTCAGGGCTCTTTCACTTCTCCTTTTCTGCTTTTTCTTTGTCTCATTTCCCCGCAGCGTTCTATTGTGAACATTTTTCAAGCATGCTACAGAACTGAAAAATTTGCAGTGAACATCCATGGACCCGCCACCTAGATTCTGACCGTTTTCACTCTTTGCTATATTTGTTTTATTGCGTATCCAACCATCAATCCATCTTCTTTTGTAATACATTTTAGTCTAAGCTGCAGACATCCTCCTTCCCTCCCAAATACTCCAGCATATCTATATCATTTAACTAGAACTCAGTATTTGTTTTTTCTTTTGAGGCCAAATTTACATACAAGGAAATGCCTGAGCCTTAACCTGTACACTTGCTGTTGATAGGCGCACGCACACCCCTGTGTAACCCAAACCTTACCACCTAGTTCAACTTTAAAGTCCTCTCTCCCTCTTTCCCTCCGAAGGGTCCTCTGGGGACATGTGCCTCCCAGTATCAGACCCCTGGGCTGCCTTTTCCAGATGGTCCCCAGTATTCTTGACTTCTTTCGTGCTGCTCTTAGTAATTAAAATGTACCCGATCCATGTGTCTTGCCTTCAGGACTTTTTGAGGCAACGTTTTTGCTAATCTCTGCTAAACTAAATTCTGCCAAGGGGGTACTGGCTTATATGAAACTCTGTGATTCTCCATTCTTCGCCTGGCTGGTTTTGCATTAAAGGATGGTACCAAGAAGACGCAATCATGCTTTAATCCACACAGGGGCTCTCTGATGATGGGAATTTCTGGCACAGGGGGAGTTAAGGAGACGATCTTCAGGAATGGGGTTGAAGACCTTGTCCGGTTTTCTTTAAGTCCTACCAGGAATGATGGTGGCCACCCTCCTGTTTCCCCAGCGGCCCCATGCCGGCTCTGACCAGGAGACAGGGCCATTCTCAAGGGTTGCTCTCCAGACAAGGTGCTGAGGATTGCAGATTCCGAGAGGCCTTGCCTTCTCTCCACCTGTGTCTCTGAAGCCCAGGTGTGAGGGTGCTTGCTTACTCCTGTGTCGCAGCACCCGCGACTGGGTCGTCAGAGTGCTGGGCTCTGTTTTGTAGCTTCCCGGACCAGGAGGTGCGTCGGATGGCCGTCCAGTGGATCGGCTCGCTGTCGGATGCTGAACTCCTCGACTACTTGCCGCAGCTCGTGCAGGTGGGCAGACCGGCCTTCCCTCCAGTTCTGATGATCCCCTCCCCGGGCCCCAAGTCAGTCTGCATTGTCCTTGTGGGACCCAGGGTCCCCAGGAGAGTGGCAGGTGTAGACTGAGGACAGTCAATACATCGTCCTACTCCCATTCCCCTCCACAGGCCCTGAAGTATGAGTGCTACCTGGACAGCCCCTTGGTGCGATTCCTCCTGAAACGAGCCGTCTCGGACTTGAGAGTGACCCACTACTTCTTCTGGTAAGACCGTGTGTGGAGGTGGGAGGAAGACCTGCATCTTTAACTCGGGAGTATGTTACTCTTAGGTGTGCAAGGGCGGGGAGCTAAGCCGTCTGGGTCCCCGTGTGTTGCTAACTTACTATGTGGCCACGGGCTAGCACCTTTTCCTTGGTGGGGGGAAGGGGGTCTCAGTCCCAAGGGCACAGCGAGGATCATCCCTGGCCCTCCCTTCCACCCACACATGGCAGAAATATAAAGGGGGTGCCTGGGTGGCTCAGTTGGTTAAGCGTCTGACTTCAGCTCAGGTCACGATCTCGCGGTTCATGAGTTCAAGCCCTGCATCGGGCTCTGTGCTGTCAGCTCAGAGCCTGGAGCCTGTTTCAGATTCTGTGTCTCCCCCTCTATCTCTGCCCCTCCCCCGATTTCGCTCTGTCTCTCAAAAATAAATAAAAACTTCAAAAAAAATTAAAAAAAAAAAAAGAAATATAAAGGAGAGGGGTGCCTGGGTGGCTCAGTCGGTGAAGTGTCCAACTTCAGCTAAGGTCGTGATCTCACAGTTCGTGGGTTCGAGCCCCGCATTGGGCTCTCTGCTGTCAGCACAAAGCCCGCTTCGGATCTTCTGTCTCCCTCTATCTGCCTCCCCGACTCTCTCTCTCTCTCTCAAAAATAAATAAACATTTAGAAAATATATATAAAGGAGAAATGAAATGCCGGTGGGCTTTGAGCTCTAATAAAGGCAAAGTGGACACAGACTGGGATGCTAATGAACACTTCTGTATGCGTGCAGAGTCTATTTTCCTCCCAGCTTTGGGGTGGGTTTTCCAGGGAGCTGGATCTGACCCCATCCCCCCGTTACACACCCTTACCATTGATCCCCAGTCCTGACTCCCCACTCCCTTTGCCTTGCAGGTTGCTGAAGGATGGCCTCAAGGACTCTCAATTCAGCATCCGCTACCAATATCTGCTGGCAGCCTTGTTGTGCTGCTGTGGCAAGGGGCTGAGAGAGGAATTTAACCGCCAGTGCTGGCTTGTCAACACCCTGGCTAAGCTGGCCCAGCAGGTCCGAGAGGCTGCCCCATCTGCACGGCAGGTGAGTGGGGTGGGGCTGCCTCTACCCATTCTGGTCCCCGGCTTTTGTCACTAGTCATTAACTCCTTAGAAATCCTGGCCAGCAGGATGGTACTTGACCATCTATGATTTAGGGACTGGAAGGAGGTGCCTCTGCCTCTAACCTACAGGCCACAAAATTGACAGTCTGCAAACTGGATACAGCCCATGGATGTGTTTTGTTTGGCCTGCAAAGTATTCCATTTTTATTTAATGGCTTGCCTTAAAGGCTAAGCACATTTGTGTAAGTTGTTCACTCCACAAGAGCACTCAGCCAGAGAGGGCAAGTGTGGGCTGAAATCTAGTCCTACTTTGTTCACTGTGCTATGAGGCGTAGCTCAGGGCTGCCGCTACCCAGAGCAGGGACCTTTATCTGTTTTTGTACAACCAGGCTGTGTTAGGCCAACAGTGTTCTTGGATGCTAACATTTAAAAATTGGGAGAATTTAGGGGCGCCTGGTGGCTCAGTCGGTTAAGCGCCCGACTTCGGCCCAGGTCACGATCTCATGGTCCGTGAGTTCGAGCCCCGCGTCGGGCTCTGTGCTGACAGCTCAGAGCCTGGAGCCTGCTTCGGATTCTGTGTCTCCCTCTCTCTCTCTGCTCCTCCCCCATTCATGCTCTGTCTCTGTCTCAAAAATAAATAAACATTTAAAAAAAAATAAAAATAAAAATTGGGAGAATTTAAAGTCCAGATTGCCGGCTTTTCTTGGCAACAGCCTGAGCAGCACCACCCCCTTGAGATGCACCTGCTCTCTCAGTTATTGTAGCCTGCCTCACACTGTTGTGTCATCTGCCTCGCTTCTGTAGCTGTCTGGGCTTGCTGCCCACGCGCTGTCCCAGGCATGACACCCCAGGCTGGGGTGCTTTTCCTTCTTCATGGTCTCCTGGGGGGTGTCCGCACTTCTCAGATGGCGGTTTTCATACCAACCACTATACGGCGCCCACCTCTGGGAGGCGCCTGGTTCCTAGGGGAGCTTACGGGCACCCCTCTGACCCCTACTCTTTCCCCCCTCCCTCTCAGGGGATCCTCCGCACGGGCCTGGAGGAGGTGAGGCAGTTCTTTGCCCTCAACGGCTCCTGCCGCCTGCCACTCAGCCCTAGTCTGCTGGTTAAGGGCATCGTGCCCAGGGTGAGTGACTGGTGGGTTTGGGGCTCTTGGAGCAGGGAGGGCTCGTGGAGGCGAGGCCCTCCCACCCTGGTTATTGACAGATAGGAGGAAGAAAGGCATATCGGGGCCACTTCTCGGCCCTCGCACGTACGGACTTTTGTCTGACAGCCGCGCAGGCTGGAGGAATTGGGTCGGGGGCTGATGACGCTGCGTTTGAGTCCAGGCTGGTGATAATGACAGCAGCTGTCCTCTGTCACTGCCGAGTACCGCCCTGTGCCCACGCTGTTCTGAGTGCTTTACGCTGGTTATCCCATTTTACCCTTGCACCCCTTACGAAGTTGGTACTGTTGTGAGCCCCATTTTACAGAGGAGTAAGACTGAGGTATAGATGGGAGTCACGTACTAGTAGGTTGTCTGCCGAAGGGATGGGAGCGTGGATGTCAGGGCCGAGGCCGTAACTAACCAAAGCAGGGCAGTGGACCCAGCGGCGGTGGGGGCGGGGGGTGGAAGGAAGGAGTGCGGGCTCCCGAGAAACCCGGCACAAACAACGAGCAGGCCAACCGGCAGCAGCTTGACCCACGATGCTGACGCCATTTTCCTTTGTGAACCCCCCCCCACCGTCACTACTCTCTCCCATGGCAGGACTGTTCCTACTTCAACTCCAACGCCGTCCCCCTCAAGCTCTCCTTCCAAAACGTGGATCCCCTGGGTGAGAACATCCGTGTCATCTTCAAGGTGAGGACACTTCTCAAGCCTGGGGGATGAAGGTGGTAGAGGGAAGGGGAGAAAGGGGGTCGAAGGGTGTCAGGAGCCCCAGGGCAGTTCTCATCCTCTTACCCGGTGCTACCATTTCCACATGTGGAAGACTATCAGGTGACAAAGGAAATAGACTAATTCTGCATGGGCGCCGCGGGCTAGGAACAGAATGTTGGCAGGTGGAATGAGGCAACTGGCTGCTCCGTGTACCAAAAGAAGAGCTTTCTAGGGGGCAGGGCTGTCCCGACAGTGAATGGATGCAGTGGTGATCCGCTTGTACCCGAGGGCATTCAAGCAGAGGCTGAATCACTGCACCACAGCAAGGTTGAAAAGGAAATTAAGATAACAGGTGCAGGTTGGACTAGGTGAACCCTCAGGTCCTTTCTGACGGATGCATCCATACAGCTGAGGAGTAAATGATAGTCGGAGAGCAGATAATCCAGAGGGGGAGGTGAAATGCATGTATGCGACTTTGTAACTTACTTATTGGCCGTGTGTAAGTTCCACATCCAAGGTATAAATGCTCCAATTTAAAAAAGGCTTGATGGGGCGCCTGGGTGGCGCAGTCGGTTGAGCGTCCGACTTCGGCCAGGTCACGATCTCGCGGTCTGTGAGTTCGAGCCCCGCGTCAGGCTCTGGGCTGATGGCTCGGAGCCTGGAGCCTGTTTCCGATTCTGTGTCTCCCTCTCTCTCTGCCCCTCCCCCGTTCATGCTCTGTCTCTCTCTGTCCCAAAAATAAATAAAAAACGTTGAAAAAAAAAATTTAAAAAAAAAAAAAAATAAAAAATAAAAAAGGCTTGATGATCAGGAATTTGAATTCAGGTGGGGATGTGGGATTGAAGAAAGGGCCGAAACATCACGTGGGCAAATGCGATTACTGACCCATCTCTGGTCGGTTGAGCTGGTGTGAGGTGAGACGGGAGGTGGGAAAACTGGACGGTCCCCTGTCACTGTTTGGGCCAATGTGGTTCTCTTGGGGGGTCTGGGAGCGGGGGGAGGCAGTGGAGATGAGCTCTGGTCATTTTCTTCCTCCAGTGCGGGGACGACCTTCGCCAGGACATGCTAACCCTGCAGATGATTCGCATCATGAGCAAGATCTGGGTCCAAGAGGGGCTGGATATGCGCATGGTCATTTTCCGCTGCTTCTCCACTGGCCGGGGGAGAGGTCAGTTTGGGAGTGGGTGGAGGGCACCCCTTTGGTTACTGGCCTTCTGCCCGTCCCCCAGCATGAATCGTGTACTTCTCCAGAAGAAAAAAAAGGGCAAGATTATTTCAATAGAAGCTGTGGGGATGGCATTGAAAAAAGGAAGGCACGGCAGAGCGAGAAACTGGAATAAAATAAAACAGACTGACAGACATAACAGCCAAACTATTGTGTAGACTTTGGGTTCTGATTCAAACCAACCAACCATAGAGAGGTATTTTTTTGAGACGCTAGGGGGGAATTCAAATATAGACTGACTCAGGGTAAAGAATAATCGTTAATTTTTTGGATGTGCTAATGGCATGGTCGTTATGTCCTTGTTAGTTGTACTTGAAATATTTATGAGTGAAATGACAGGTCTGGGATTCGTAACGGGGCACCTGTCTGGCTCAGTGGGTAGAGCATGCAACTTTTGATCACAGGGTTGTGAGTTCAAGCCCCACATTGGGCGCAGGGCTTACTTTAAAGAAGGAAAAAAAAAAAAAAAAACCTCCAAGAAGGAGGGAAAAAGCAGGGTTGGGTGGATGAAATAGGTGAAACGAGATTAGCAAAATGTTGATAATTTTTGAAGCTGGGTGATGGTTATGTGTGAATTCATGATACCTTTCTCTATTCGTACGTGTGTGTGTGTAACATGTTCATACGTATATATGAATAATTATTCTTGAACATGATTCGCATATTCCCATAGTAAAAGTTAGTTCATAGCCGCTGCTCTTTTTTTGTTTCTAAGGGAGACCAAAGAGTCCCAGGGGCCCAGTGTGGACAATGAGGCTTGGGGAATGGTATTCCTCCTAGTGCTATCCTTTTCCCCTTATTATCAGACTTTGTCCAAATATCCTAGAGCCTAATTTACAGGGAAGCATCCAGCGAGGCTCCTGTGGTTCTCTCCCCGCGGTCCCCTTTGCTCTGCCCTGGAGTGCCCTACCCGTGCTTTCTCTCCCAGGGATGGTGGAGATGATCCCCAATGCTGAGACGCTGCGCAAGATCCAGGTGGAGCACGGGGTGACCGGTTCCTTCAAGGACCGGCCCTGGCGGACTGGCTGCAGAAACACAACCCCGGGGAGGACGAGTATGAGAAGGTAGGGTTGCGGGTAGGGGCGAGGCAGGGTGGGGTGCGCACACGCACAGAGGAGACGGCTCAGCTGTGCCGGGAGGAAAGAATTTGTCCCCTGAGCCACTGGAATGCTTCTCCTTCTATCCTTCTATCTTCCCCTTCTGTGGCTATCCCCTGCTTGATGTCAGAGCTTGTGTTTTTTAAAATAAAGAATAAACCGCTCATGTCACTTCCCTGTGTCTGAAAAGGTAAGTCCAGCTTCCGTAGCCCGCTATACAAAACCTTTGGTGATCCCGCCCCGCCTGCCCCTACCGTATCATCCACCATACCTCCTCTCTTATGATAACTTATGTCCCAGCCACGTGTTCCCTTCCCCATTCCTCAAAACGCACCCTCTCTACGTTGCCACATTCCAGATCCTCTACCCTTGGAGAGGAGCAATATGGGTTTTTTCCTCCCGCCCCTCCATCCCATATGCTATTTATTAGTAACGTACACTTGTCAGGTATTAAATGGCCACCATGCAGAGGCACCGTGCTTGGTGCTGGAATTATGATTTCTTCTGGCCGATGTAATAAAAAGTCAAAAAAAACACGATAGAAGTACGTACAGCAAGAATACACAGAGAAACCAACTCTGTGTCTTTGTGTTTAATATCAGTCTTTCAAAGGTAGCCTCTCAGCTCTTCTAGGCTTTCTGCTAGAATAGTGCCGGTGGTCTCTTCTGATGACTTCCAGTAGGAAAGAGCTGAGAGCTGTTTGTCTCCCGGCCTCTCAGCAAAGAGAGTTTCCCACAGCCTTCAAGCGAAAGCCCCTTAAATCAGGAGAGCGCCCTTGACCTGGTGAGATTTCCTGCAGTTATACTCCACATGACTCTGGTGGTGACACTTGAGTCACTTACCCACGGGCATATCACTATGCCCGTGGGTCAAGATAGGATGCATTTGGGGTAGAAGGAATATCTGTGGCGGGAAAACAAGCTGACAGACATGAAGGTCCAGACTGGGAGGTGACGGGTTGTGTTCCTTCTTGAGAGGTTTGTCTTCAGTCATCTATTTCCCTTTCCTAGGAATAGTCTTTTTCTTCCAGAAGGCGCATTCTGTGATTTTATAGATTTTCTGTTCTTAGATTCCTGTGGATTAGTCACCTGGTTCAATTAGACAAGTGGCAGGAGTTTCTGGTGGCTAGTTTTTTTTTTTATTAATATATTTTTCTAAGTTTTTATTTATTTGACAGAGAGAGGGAGGAAGGGAAGGGCAGAAGGGAGGGGCAGAGAGAGGGAGAGAGAGAATCCCAAGCAGGCTCTGCACTGTCAGTGCAAAGCCCAATGTGGGGCTCGAACTCTCCAACCGTGAAATCATGACCTGAACTGAAACCAAGAGTTGGACGCTTAACCAACTGAGCCACCCAGGCACCCCCCTGTGTGGCTAGTTTTGAAACAGGCCTCGTGGATGGCCAAGAAGCTCCAGGGAGAGAAGACCCCCAAAACCCTGGGGAGAGAAAAGAGTGAGCATTGAGTGAACAGTGATAGCAAGTGGGGCTGTTGGGGCTCAGTGGGGGGGTGGGAGGGGTTGTGGGAACTGGGAGGGCCTGGGACTCAAGGCCCTGAAGGATGAGTGGAAGTTTGCAGGAGGAGGCTGGTTGGGGGGGGGGGGGGGGGGCGGCACACATTCCCTATTTGGAAAGCTTTCTCTCATTCTCAAGTCTGTACATTCCTCTTTGGCTATGACAGTTTTTACCCTCTGCTGATGGGTCTTTCTTGATTTCTTAGGAATTCTATCAGCCACACAAAGAGGATTCATAGGGTGAAAGGTATCCATGTGCTAATTCCGTTATTTTTACCTCTTGGAAAGACAAATAAGGGGACGGAGGCTGACCTGATCACATAAGGTGGACCGAACCCCTTAGCCCCTCTCCCCCTGCTTTAAACTTAAAAATATCCTCACGCAGTTTACCGACTAGAGATGTCCGATTTTCAAGTGTAAAACACCGCTAGGAGTGTTGAGCTGGCTCAGCTCTTCTTTGGTGTGAAATGACTTCAATTAGATTAGTGCTGAGCTGCTGCCAGTAACTGTGGGTAAGGGAAGTTGTCTGTGAGGCAGGGGGAAGCCTGGAAGATTCTGAGCAGGGTCAGGAATGGACCCTTGAGTTGACTGCCTCAGTGCTCTGCTTGAGTCGAGATGGTCACAGCCGTTCGGGAACATCGTAAGCATTAGTCTTCCTGTCTAACAAGGTCTCTTCCGTCTGGGCTGGTCAAGTCTGGGCTCCAGATGAGCTCATGGGCTTTCCAACCAGTGTCCCTAGGAGAAACAAAGGTGCAGAAGAAGGTGAATTGCAGATCAACTGGCGGAGATATACTTAACAAGCCCTCTGTCTCCTTATGCCCTGTAAGACAGGAGAGAACTTTCTATGTGCCTGAGTGTGTATGTCCATACATGATGAAGGCTGAACGGGCAGGTGTGAGGTGCCGTGGGGGCTCACGAGGGCCGAATTCAGTCTGGCTGTGGCCCCTGGAGTCCCTCGGATCCGGCTTTATGTCCTGCCCTCCCATCTGCCTGCCTTCCTCCCAGGCTGTGGAGAACTTCATCTACTCCTGTGCTGGCTGCTGCGTGGCCACGTACGTCTTGGGCATCTGTGACCGGCACAATGACAATATCATGCTGAAGACCACGGGCCACATGTTCCACATAGATTTTGGCCGCTTCCTGGGCCACGCACAGATGTTTGGCAACATCAAGCGGTAAGTGGTCTCCTGAAGCCAGGCTGTGTGTGTAGGGCAGGGAGGTCAGTAGAAATGGCTCAGCACTGAACACAAGCCTGTAACGGAAGGGGCTGTACTTCAGTCCCTGAGCTGAGCAGCTCCGGAGAAGGGAAGCCTGCTACAGAGGTCAAGTCCTTGCCAGGCCTTGCAGATGAAGGTGGGGACCAGCTCTTCTCCCTCCGTGCTGAGGAGCGAGCAAAGGGAAACGGGCCCAAACCACGGCAAAAGGGAACACGATTAGATATCCAGGAAAAAATACTGGTAGCTCACGGACAGGGAATCAATGAAGGATGTCTCTGGGGATCTTTTTTTAAAAACTTCTTTTTCTTTTTTTTAACGTTTATTTATTTTTGAGAGAGAGACAGAGCACAAGCAGGGGAGGGGCAGAGAGAGAGGGAGGCACAGAATCTGAAGCGGGCGCCAGGCTCTGAGCTGTCAGCACAGAGCCCGATGCGGGGCTCGAACTCACGAACCGTGAGGTCATGACCCGAAGCGAAGTCAGATGCTCAACCGACTGAACCACCCTGGTGCCCCTCTGGGGATCTTTTAAGATTAAGGTAGGAAGAGAAAAAGGATAAAGTTAGAGCCCCGTCTCCCCAGGTTCCCACAAGTGTTGAGGGGAATCATTCTCTGATGTAACCCCACAAGGTGGGCTTCCTCCTCCATGTTGACCTTCTACCTGTATGTTCCCCTTGGCCCAGGGACCGTGCCCCCTTTGTCTTCACCTCGGATATGGCGTATGTCATCAACGGGGGTGACAAGCCTTCCAGCCGCTTCCATGATTTTGTTGACCTTTGCTGCCAAGCCTACAACCTCATTCGCAAGCACACCCACCTCTTCCTCAACCTTCTGGGCCTGGTGAGGAGTTCCATCTCTCTCTGAACCCCTCCCTCTTATCATCTGGCACCTTCTTTAAGACTCCCCTGTCTGGCTTCAGAGGATTTCTGGAGATCTGTTTCTCTGAGGTCTAGATAAAGGCAGGGCCCAGACTACTGGTGACCGTGGTGTCTGTGCAGTGTCTGGCTTCCTGTCCCAGCCCCTCCATTCCTGTGGCCTTCTAGCCACTGCCCACGGCATCTGTCTACCGCCTTCTGAGAGGGTTAGGGAGCCTCGCTATAGAAAATAGCAGGGGAAGAAGCACCAAGAATTCCTGGCTGTTCCAGGTGCCGTCTCTCCAACTTTGCTTTTCTCCTAGATGTTGTCCTGTGGGATCCCCGAGCTCTCAGACCTGGAGGACCTCAAATACGTGTATGATGCTCTGAGGCCTCAGGACACAGAGGCCAATGCTACTACCTACTTCACTAGGTAATACCCTGTGCACAGGACAGCGCTGCCCACCCCGAGTAGTTCATGTCCGGGCTGCCTGGAGGAGGATGGGGAGGAGTAGGGCTGGGGAGACAGGAAAGGCTTAGCTCAGATGGCAGAGCTTAGAGTCGACAACACGTGTCGTCCTGACTTTGCCTCTGCCTAAATTTAGGGAGGTTACTTGACTTCTCTGACTCAGTTGTTGGTGCTGAGCTTTGTCTACAGAGCCATTGTAATCTCTTACTTACGTTCTTGCTAGGTGCTGGTCAAAGACTTTGTTGATGGGATGATCGTGGGTTTTCCTTAGGGTCCGGCTCTCTGGATCAGAGCCTTTCCGTTTATCAAAACGTGGAGTTCCATGGTTCCATGTTTCCACATTTGATGATGTGTTCTAACATAGAACCTCTCCTTTTGATCAGAAGTCTCTAGAGTGAACGGTGCTTGGTGAGGCTTCACTGTACTGGATGTCTACTATATAAAGACCTTTACATGCTGACCCTGTGGTGGAATCCCTCATTCCTTCCTACCTTGGTTTAACCATCCAAAGATGCTCAGGAGGGCAGAAAGGGGAGATAAGCCCCAGGATTCACATGAATAAATTGCATGTAGATGATCACGTGCCCGTCAAGCACTCTACGAGGATATTACCCAGGGAAAATGATTCTGTCTGAACTGCGCGTGGGTCTCAGGTGTCAGAGGATATTCGCTGAGATAGCTCTGTCCAGCCAGTGGGGACTTGGGTCCATGGTTACATCTTTTCATTCCCATCGTCCTGCACCAACAGGTTGATTGAGTCCAGCCTGGGCAGTGTAGCCACAAAGCTCAATTTCTTCATCCATAATCTGGCTCAGATGAAATTCACAGGCTCAGACGACCGGCTGACCCTTTCCTTTGCCCCCCGAACACACACGCTCAAGAGCTCTGGCCGCATCAGTGATGTTTTCCTCTGCCGCCACGAGAAGATTTTCCACCCCAACAAGGGCTATGTAAGTGTCTTCTCCAATATGACCCTGCCTTGCTCCCCACCGCCCCCAGCATATTGGGATTCTGTCTCTTCACATCCACACGTGGGCACTGGAGTTGTGAGCATCCCGTGCCAGGAGCCACGCAGTCACAGACCACTTCCCTCTCCCGTGCCCAAGTGGGCTGCTGGAATCAGGGAGCTGAATTGAGTGGTTATTCCCTCTGGGTCAAAGATCCTATGAAACATGTATAGGAAATCTTTGCTTTTCAGATTCCTGCACATGTAATGTCTATCCTCTTCTTCTTTGGAGGCACTTTTGCTCTTTTCCTTCTGGAAAGTGTATTCCCCCAACACACACACACACACCCTCTTCTGTTCCCTTACCTACTCCCTTCATTGGGTGCACAGGGGTTGGCAGGTACTGTCTAAGACTTGGACCTTTGCAGGTTTATGTGGTGAAGGTGATGCGAGAGAATGCTCACGAGGCCACTTACATCCAACGGACGTTTGAAGAGTTCCAGGAATTACACAATAAGCTGCGGCTGCTCTTTCCTTCTTCCCTCTTGCCCAGGTAGCTGTCCCCTCTCTTCTCTGCACAGGGAGATCCTGGGGAGGGAGACCGGAGCTGCAGAGGGCTGGGGGGGGTGGCGGGGAGGGTTGGGGGGTACTGCAGGATCCTGAAAGTACCCTTTCCAAGATCTGTTTGCTTTTCTTGGCCTGGTGATCAGTGTGATGGCAAGTGCCCGCCCTGCTGGCCGGTATCTCCTGACTCTCTCAGCCCAGTCTTGAAAATAAGCTTGAGCCCACCTGCCAGAAGGAGAGAAAACAGGGTCTAAGAGGACTGACCGAATCTTTGTTTCAAAGTTTCTTCTCTTTTTTTTTTTTTTAACGTTTATTTATTTTTGAGAGAGAGAGAGAGAGAGACAGAACGTCAGTGGGGGAGGAACAGAGAGAGAGGGAGACCCTGAAGCCAGAGCAGGCTCCACGCTCTGAACTGTCAGCACAGAGCCTGACACAGGGCTCAAACTCACCAGCCGTGAGATCATGACCTGAGCCGAAGTCAGACGCTTGATCGACTGGGTCACCCAGGAGCCCCTCAAAGTTTCTGGTCTTTTAAAGAGTAAAAGAAAAATAAGCAAAATTTGGTATATACATACGATAGAATGTTATGAAATCTTGAAAAGAAGGAAATTCTGGCACATGCTACAACATGGATGAGCCTTGAAGGACCTTACGCCAAGTGAAATAAGCCAGTCACAAAAAAGACAAATCTTGTATCATATTCCACTTATATGAGGTCCTGCAGTGACCAGATTTCTAGAGACCAAAAGTAGCTTGGTGGCTACCGGGGCTTGGAGGGAGGAAGCGGAATGGGGAGTTGTTTAATGGGTACAGGGTTTCAGTCGTGTGAGATGAGAGTTCTGGAGAGGGGCGCGGTGATGGCTGCACAGCTCCCTGAATGTGCTTCATGCCACTGAACCATACACTTAAAAATGGTTAAGATGGGGCGCCTGGGTGGCTCAGTCGGTTAAGCGGCCGACTTCGGCTCAGGTCATGATCTCACAGCCCGTGAGTTCGAGCCCTGCGTCGGGCTCTGTGCTGACAGCTCAGAGCCTTAAGCCTGTTTCGGATTCTGTGTCTCCCTCCCTCTGATCCTCCCCCGCTCATGCTCTGTCTCTCTCTGTCTCAAAAATAAATAAATGTTAAAAAAAATTTTTTTAAATGGTTAAGATGGTAAATTTTACGTTCTGTGTATGTCACCACAGTTTTTTAAAATGATTTTTCAAATGAATTTTGACCCTGATGGGGAAAACTGCGAGCTCCTCCAGAGCCCCCGAGGCACTTCCGGGGAGCCACAGGACGCTGCCCATCAGCGTGGTTTTCTTGCCTGGCATCCCTGGAACTGCGGTGCGAGATGCTGCGGGAAGGAGTGTGTCGCTGAAGCAGGCCCCGGGAGCTGCGGGAGGAATGGGGCCGGCTAGTGAGACATGTGGGTCAGGTCGCCGAAAATGCCAATGAAAGGTGGCTAAAGCCTGTCGCCTCTTCCCTCTCTTTTCCCTTCTTGCCCCTCCGGGTGTTCCCACGGCCCACCTGCCTCGCCAGCTTCCCTAGTCGCTTCGTGATTGGCCGCTCGAGGGGAGAGGCGGTGGCCGAGCGGCGGAGGGAGGAGTTAAACCGCTACATCTGGCACTTGACCCACGCAGCCCCCGAGGTGGCCGAGGTGAGTGGGCTCTCTCTTGTGGGCTGTTCGGGGAAGGTCTGGTTTGGTGGGGGGTGGCGGGGGGGGGGGGGGGGGGGGGAGGGGTATGTAGTGGAAGCAGGGAGGATGCGCGCCCCCTGGCGGTCAAGGACGGGATTTGCGAGGAGGGCGGTGGCCGGCACAGCGAGGGAGGGAGGGGCGTGGCTGCAGCGCCTGGGGTCGTGCTGGCTAGGAGTATTCAGAACCGTGGGAAGGAAAGGAGATTTTTTGAGCAGGTTGAGTGTGTATTTACCTAGATTTTTTTTTTAAACAAACGGCATTGTAATTTGGTATTATAATGAGCATAAAAACCAATGTAGGCATCAGGAGCCCCATCCCTTCCGACCCATCATCTAACCCCATTTCTGTGTTTCCTTCCTATTTGTCTATAGGCAAGTGTGACTCTTACTGCTTTAGCTCCAATATCACTAGATGATATTTTTCTCACTTGGTGTTTATAATAAGCAGCACTTTGAATATCTGTACGAAATTATACTTTGACTTGCAGTGCCACAATCTCCTTAACCATTTGCTTCTTGAGAGAGAGATTATGTCACCCCCCCTTTTTTTCACTATTAACGCTAGAGTAGGTATTTTCACACATTTTAGTTTTTGTTTTCCCTAACAGACTTAGGAACCATTCTTGAGAGTAGGATTCATGGGCTCTGTCCAGAGTTGGCTCAAATATTTCTCTGCTTGAAAGGTGTATGTGTGTCCATAGGGGAGGGGGCGGCACAAAAGAACAGACTGCTTTTGACCTGATGTGACTTAGGTTTTTTTTTTTTTCCTTTTTGAAGAACTTTTTGTTATGAGAACTTTCAAACATCTACAGAAGCAGAGAAACAGTATAACGAGTGCCTATATCTTCATCACCCAAACGGTTAATGTTTTGCCATATTTGCTTCATCTCTTTTTGTATGAAGTGTTTTAAACTAAATCCCAGACATCATGACATTCTATCCCTAAATACTATGTATTCTTATATAACTATAGAAATCATACCATCTAATATATAGTCCATATTGAAAATCTCCCTGTCATCCCCCAAATTCTTTTTACAGCTGGTTGGTTTGAGCCATGATCCAAATAAGAAGTGCAAAAGATATTTGGTTCCATTTTATCAAGTTTTTTAAAATCTGGAATAGTCCCTTGCCTTTTTTTTATGGGTCCGTTGCCTTCTTGAAGAGTGACTCTGTGTCTGATGTCATTTCAGTGTGATTTGGTATACACCTTTTTCCACCCCCTGCCCCGAGATGACAAGGCTACGGGCACCAGCCCAGCTCCTAAGTCCTCAGGTACGCTGCCTTCTCTGTGACGCTCCTGCCAACCTCTCTGAACCATTCCCAAAGGTCATCTCTCCTGTCCCCCCTCCCTCCCCAGTTCTCTTCCCTTGACCTGCCTCTGTCTCTTCGCCTACTGGCTGGAGAATCTGGTGTCCTGCTCAGGCTGTGGGGCCCCCGGCTCCTCGTGCAGGTTTCCCAGCGACTGGATATCTGCCTGCTCATTACACCACACAAACTGGATAGAACATCTCAACCTGATTCTGAATCATGTTCACAGACATCACTTGACAGTTCCCCCATCTGATATCAAGAACCTGACAGGGAGATCCTGGGGGATGGGTGGGGGGGAAGGGGTAGAGGACCACGGAAACAACTGCCTGGCACCAGCTGGGGACGAGACTTCCTTCGTGACCTTTCTTGGTTTCTTTGTCCCTCCAGACGGCTCATGGGCCCGGCCCGTCGGGAAGGTGGGAGGGGAGGTGAAGTTGTCCATCTCCTACAAAAACAATAAACTCTTCATCATGGTGATGCATATTCGGGGCTTGGTAAGTACACGCACACAGCCTTCATGTGGTTCTGTATCTTTCTTCCGGTAGTTTTCTGACTGGTCAGAAGTTTTCTCCCTTCCTCTCATGAGAGTAACCACAGAAGTTACTGAGTACCCCCGGTGGCCCTGCTACCAGGCCAGGCCTGAGATATGACTAAGCAGGCAAGCACCGCCAGATACAGGTTCTTACTACCCGCGGTCTTTGGCAAGTTGTCTAAGTGTCCCGACCCTCATTGAAATGAAGATGTTAGTATCTACCTCGTAGAGTTATGGAGGGTTTCAAGGAAATAGCGCATACAGAGCACTTAACAGAATGCCTGGTATTAGTGTTGTGGCAATTATGATGATTATTATGAGGAAGAGGCCCAAAGGGTTTATTACCTGGTTGTAGAGATAAGGCAGCCACATGATGTCCTTCGAGCATAAGGCAGTATATAATCACAAAATTGTTGGTAGGAAGGGGAAGGGAACTTGCATTCAATACCTGCCATGTGCTGGACTTTTGTGGATTGGGGCATTGGTGTGTGGCAGGGGCATGAACTTTGGAATCAGAGCAACCTGGGTTTCACTCTGACAACTTCATTCATTCATTCATCATTCATTCATTCATTCATTCATTCATTCAATAAATGTTCATCAGGTGCCTACTCTGTGCCGGGCACTGATTTACTAGCTCTAGATCTAAGGGTAAACAAAACACAATCCCTGCCTTCAAGGAGCTTACATTCTAGTAGGAAGAGACAGACAGACAAACAGACGAGTGAAATATATGGCAGGTCAGATAGTGGTAAGTGCTCTGGAGAGGAATAAAGCAGAGAACAAATACTGGGGTGGAGTGAAGTGGTGACAATTTTATAAAGAGTGGTCAGGGAAGCCTTCATTGATGACAAGGTGTTCAAGCAAAGACGGAACAAGGTGAGGACTGTTCCAGGTAGAGGGAGCAGTTAAATCCCAAAGCCCTGAGTCAGGAATCTGCCTGGGGCGTGCTGGGAACTGCAAGGGGTCATTGTGGCTGAAGGCTGCAGAGCAAAGGGGAGAATGAATAGTAGATGTTGGGGTTGCAAAGGGCACAGCACTCCAGAACCTGAGTCCCACAGTCAAGACTGTGGCTTTTACCCAGAATGAAATGGGAACCGTTGGAGGGTTTTGAGCAGAGGCATGACAAGATCTAATTAAAAAGGATCAGGCTGGATGAATCACTAATTGGCTGGCCTTCAGCAAGCAACTTAATATCTCTCTGACTCATTTTGCACCTCTTGGGGGTTACTTGGATCAAATGACAAAATAGACAAAGACATTGGGCAAGGCAGGAAGATATCTGGGGACACGGTGGCTCAGTCAAAACAGACCAAGTTATGGCATGCCCCGAGCATTTGTATGACAAGTATAGACTGGGTGTAATGGGCAATCGGATTGATGTTTTGGTAGGACACCTAATATTGTCATGGTAGATATTTCTATCAGAAGGGAGTGAGCTGGAAAGCAGACAAATTATGGTGCCTTGTAAGAAGCCAGGTGTGAGGGAGAAGAGTCTGGATCAGGTTGTGATCACAGGAATGGTGATAGGGACACAGACGTATGAATCTTCTTTTTGTAACATTTGTAAAATTTGCACTCCCTTTGTAGCAACTGCTGCAGGATGGAAATGACCCAGACCCCTACGTGAAGATTTACCTCCTTCCTGACCCTCAGAAAACCACTAAGAAGAAAACCAAAGTGGCCCGGAAAACCTGCAACCCCACCTACAATGAGATGGTGTGTGGAGGAGGGGCTGGGGTGGGTTGGCAAACTGTACCTGTTTGTGTAAATAAAGTTGTATTGGAATGTGGCCCCACCTATCACGGAAGTGTCGTCTGTGGCTGCTTTCATGCTGCAGCGGCAGGATTGCGTGCTTGTGACATAGACCAGACTGTTTGTACTCCTGTCTGGCTCCTCACATAAACAAGTTTGCTGACCCTTCGGTTAGGGAGTCCACAGCTGGGGTATGGCCTTGGCCCTGTCCCGTGGGGAGGAGGAGCCTGCTGGTCCTTTGCTGATAATGAGCCGTGGCCCCAATAAAAAGCCCTCACCTGTGGCATGCCTGGGTGACTCCCTTGGTTGAGTATCCAGCTCTTGGTTTTGGCTCAGATCATGATCCCAGGATTGTAGGATAGAGCACTGCATTGGGCTCTTCACTGAGCATGGGGCCTGCTTGAGGTATTCTCTCTCTTTCCCTCTCTCTCCCTCTCTCCCTCCCCCTCCTTCCCTCTCCTTCCCCCTCCCCCTCCCTCCCTCCCTCTCCTGCCCTCTCCCTCCCCCTCCCTCTACCCCTCTCTCCTGCGCATGCTCTGTCTAAAATGAAGAAACCGGGGGAAAAAAGGAAACTTGTTTTTAAAGTTTATTTTGAGAGAGACAAAGCACCAGTGGGGGAGCGGCAGAGAGAGAGAGGGGACAGAGGATCTGAAGCGGGCTCTGTGCTGCCAGCAGCGAGCCCAATGCAGGCTCGAACTCACAAACCATGAGATCATGACCTGAGCTGAAGTCAGACGCTCAACCAACTGAGCCACGCAAGTGCCCCAAGGAAAAAAGGAAACTTAAAAAAAAAAAAAAAGTCCTCACCTTCCTCAACTCTAAGCAAAGAACAAAGTTCTTTATTTATTTACTTATTTATTCATTTGCTTTTAGATATTTAAGTAATCTCTACACCCAACGTGGGGCTTGAACTTACAACCCCGAGATCAAGAGTCGCTTGCTCTTCGGACTGAGCCAGCCAGGTTGCCCCAAAGAGCAGAGTTCTGTAAAGCTCTTCTTGGGTTCCAAGTACCTTCTCTAATCCCGCGGACTCGGGCTGGGGAGAGAAGTCGTCTTAGCCCCCGCCAGATCGAACCTCCACAGACTTAAGCATCTCCCTCTTCTGTGTCCCCCCATCTTCCCCATCTCTGTTCGCAGCTGGTGTATGACGGGATCCCCAAGGGAGACCTACAGCAGCGGGAGCTGCAGCTGAGTGTGCTGAGCGAGCAAGGATTCTGGGAGAACGTTCTCCTCGGGGAGGTGCACATCCGCCTTCGAGAGCTGGACCTGGCCCAGGAGAAGACTGGCTGGTTCGCACTGGGATCTCGAAGTCATGAGACCTTGTGAGCCCAGCAGAGCCCGACCCATCCCCCCCCCACCAACCCCCGCCCAGGACCCCAGGCGGCTGGGGGTGCCGGGGGAGACGACTCTTCCCTCCTCCATGTGCCCTTTCCTTGTGAAAGGGCAGAGCCCTTGGCGGGCCTCCCCTCTGTCCGGGTGGCTCAGGCCCCTGTGACGGGAGGCGGGCAGAGTTAGATGCTGTCTGCTGTCCCCTCCTCTGCCCGGCGGCATTTGGGTTGGCTGTGCTGAGCGGCTGTGAGGCTGCCGCGAAGTTTTAAGGTTACCTTGTGTCAAGGGAGCAACGCCTGGTTGGGGGTGAGTGGGGCGGGCTGAATGAAGTAGCGTTTTGAGGGAGGGTGGGTGGATATCTTTATTTTTATTTTTAAAAAATGAAATAGTAATGTTGTCCTGACTGGACAGGAAGCCTCGTGAGAAGGGACTTGCATATGCCTCGGAAGGCAAAAGAGGAAGACGTCGGACTTTTTGTATGATTAAGGTTCTTATTGGACTTTCCCCTAGGGTTTTGTTTGTTCGCTTGTTTGTTTCTCATCTGTGTTTTTCTATCCATAGGAATTATTTGGGGAGGGGCCCAGTGGGTCCTGGGTGAGAGCCCTCCCTCTCTAAGGGCAGGCCGGGGAGGGGCGGGGAGGGTCTGGTGTGCTGGACTGAGGCCTGCTGTGGGCCTTTCTGATTGTGCCTCCAAAGGAGAGCGGTGTGATACCTACGGGTGTAAGGGAGGGCCTTCCGAACGGGGCCCTGCCGAGGACCTGTGTTCAGGGACCTGGGCTCTTTCAGGGGGAGCTTTTCCTTCCGTCTTCCCCGACTTTGCCAGGACGTGCCCCGAATACGGTCTTCTACCCCTCCATTCTCACGACCCTTCTGGGGACCATCTGGTCCCTGAGGGTATGCTGGGGGTGCTTCTCCACACGTCTCTCTCCCTTCCTTTTTCCCTGGTGGGAGAAAGTGCTGCCTCAGCCCTTAGATTTGGTCCCCCCACCCACCCTGCCCAAGGACATCCTGGCCCTGGGAAGGAGACGGCTAGGCCGCAGATGCCAGTGTGGCCCCATCACCCGCCACACCCCCCCTTTTTTGTGTGCTGCTTTTCCCAAACTCCACTTCTGTCACATTTTTTTTTTTAAATAAGAATTTCCCTCATTTTCTGGGGCCATAAACTTATTTAGTCTGGAGCCAAAGGGATGCCCTAAGCCGAGGAAAAGGGGCGTGGGGTGGGGGACTCCAGTGATGTTCTTTGGTGGCGAGAAGGCTGGATCGGAGGGGGGGTGATTGATCCCTGGGAGCTGAGCTAGGAGCGAGAGACGGGGTCTCTTGTCTCTTACACTTTTTATTCCCTACCTGGTGGATTTCGGATTCACTCTTGTGCTTTACTCCAAAGGGTTGTATCCTTTGGGGGGAAAAAAAGAAAAGGGAGAGACTTTGAATTTGATATATTTAAACCGGAATTGGCTGGATGTACCCCACGGTTGGGGCATGGAGGGAATCGAGGAGACTCTGAACTATCCCTCCCCAGCTTCCTTCTCAGCTCCAAGGATCAGAAATTCCCCCGTTTGCTGACTCATTCCATAACCAGAGAAAGAAGCTCCGTTCACTGAAGCCACAGGGGAGCAAGGAAATGTAAACTTTTCTTTTAGGTTAAAAATGTCAAGGGTAAGGTGGCCACTATGGGGGAGGGGCTG
Organism: Panthera leo; assembly: GCF_018350215.1. Taxonomy (NCBI): domain Eukaryota; kingdom Metazoa; phylum Chordata; class Mammalia; order Carnivora; family Felidae; genus Panthera; species Panthera leo. Next base: position 42,915,494 of record NC_056696.1, on the reverse strand, counting down.
GGGGAAGTGGGGAACAGGGGCAGAACTCCTCCAGGTGAATGGACCATAGATGCGTTACTGGCTTTTGGCCTGTAGCTCATTTTATTTTGACCCTCTCTGCCCCTGATTGAAAGAGGTCTGTGTACTGTATCCACTTCCCTTGTATCTGCTACTTTCTCTGGAACTGTATTTTCTAATAAATGACATTTGAGAAAAACAAAACCATCCTTTTCAAAATTGGTCGATGCTCACATGAAGACACCTGGTGTACAAGATGAAAATCATAACAGTAGGGGTCTTACGATTGGAAACTTTGATATGCGTTGGTGCGCTGCCCTGGGCCTTCGACACTTGTCAGTGAAATCTTAGCCTCAGAACAACTTGATCAGGTGAGTAGTAGAATCCCCATTTTATAGGTGAAGAAATGGAAGCTCAGAGAGATTAAGTAATCTGTCTTAAACTCACAGCCGATCAGCCTTGGATCTCGAATTGGAATCTAGGATTGACTCCAAACCTTGTGCAAACTCCTAGGTAATGTTTAATACAGCCCTTTAAGTTGGCGTAACATTTGTTCGTTTTCAGCATGTCTTACTATAAACGATGTCCTTTTTCGTTACGCTACCGTCAAAAGTAGATCTGGTTCGTTCATTAATTCTATCAACAAACATGTACCGTGCTTTCCAGTGCTACAAAGTGACATGCCTCCGTCCACAAAGAATATAGCTCCTGGGGTTGTGCGTTGGGCCCTGTGCCACGTACCGGGCTGAGGGTTACAAAGACAAATTCAAACGATCTCTGCATTTAAGAAGTTTACCACCTAGGGGCACCTGGGTGGCTCAGTCGGTTGAGCATCTGACTCTTGAATTGAACTCAGGTCATGATCTCGAGATTCATGGGATCGAGCCCCACATCAGGCTCCCAGCTGACAGCACGGAGCCTGCTTGGGCTTCTCTGTCTCCCTCTCTCTCTGCCATCCCCCACTCCAATACATAAATAAACTTTACAAAGTTTACTGCCGGCACACCTGGGTGGCTCAGTCTGTTAAGCAACCGACTTTGGCTCAGGTCATGATCTCGCGGTTTGTTGAGTTCGACCCCCATGTCGGGCTCTGTGCTAACAGCTCAGAGCCTGGAGCCTGCCTCGGATTGTGTATCTCCTCTCTCTGCCCCTCCCATGCTCATGCTCTGTCTCTCTCTCTCTCTCAATAATAAATGAACATTAACAAAATGTTTTAAAAAGTTTACTGCCTAATGATATTTAACCAGCCCCATTTTCTAAAAGGGGAAACAGCCTCTGAGATGCCTTACAACTGTTAAGTCATTAGAGCAGAGCCATAGCTCAGAACCCACCAAATGTAAGAAGGAGGTGGTGTGAACCTTGTACCAGCATTTCACCCAAAAGTTTTCAAAACTCTCCAGTGGGGTGTCCTATTTCACACCAGGAAATTTTGTGAGGCTTCCCAGGGACTTTCAGTAGTAAACAGGGGGAAGTGTTACCCATCTGCGGTGTTTCTAAGTGGTTTTGAGATGTCACTGCCGTTCTGGATAAATCCCAGGGGACCTTTTAAAAGTTAAACTTGACTCTGGCAAGAGTCTTAGTTGAGGAAATTTCTTGGCCGAATGGGGCAGAAATCTGAACCACCCTGAGGGCGTGGGGGTGAGAGCTGGGAGTATAGTAAGGGCTTGCTCAGGGAGAAGAGAAACAAGAGAAGCCCAGGAGGCTGGGTTCTCTGAGTTCAGAGAGAGGTGGCAGAAATGAAGTAACCTGACTGGCTGGGATGTGGGGGCAAAGATTAGATTGGACTTGAAAGGTAAAAAATGAGGCAGCATTTTTTTTTTAACATTTATTCATTTTTGAAAGGCAGAGACAGAGCACGACTGGGGGAGGGGCAGAGAGAGAGGGACACACAGAAACAGAAGCAGGCTTCAGGCTCCGAGGCATCAATCAGCACAGAGCCTGATGCGGGGCTCAAACTCACAGACCGCGAGATCATGACCTGAGCCAAAGTCGGCCACCCAGGCGCCCCCAAAAAGGAGGCAGCATTTTTAAGTCGGGAGGGAATTTTGGTGGCTGGGACGTCTGTGCAACAAACAGACTGAGGTGTCTGTTCAACAAACCACGCTCATGGTCTTCTCTGGGTCAGGCAGGGCAACCAGGCAGTGTGGCTACTAAAATGACAAAGATCCAGCTAGGGAGGCAGACCCGGGAACAAAAAGCGACAGTGCAGCGGCTCAGGGCCAGACGAGGGCAGGAAAAGGGAGGGAGCAGGCAGGCAGAGAGGGCCTCACAGGGAGAAACTGAGCGTCAAAGTCGATCAGAACTCCAGATTTTATTCTTAGTGTGATGGGGCTGCCATCACACTAAGCTTTTGAGGAAGGGACTGCAGTGCTCCAATTTACATTTTAAAAAGGTCATTCTGGCTGCTGTTTGAAGCAGGACTGGATGACTAGATGCAGCAGAGACGGTCCCTGCAGAGAAGGTCTCTGTGGGAGTCTAGGAGGGAGGTGATAGTGTGGGGATGGTGAGAAGAGTCAATTTCGGATAGAGAGTTGGTGAATTTCAAAGTAGTGCTGACAGGATTTGCTGATGGATTAGATGTGGAGTTGAGAGGAAGTGAGGGTGACTCCTGAATTTAGGGCCTTGGCAGCTGGGTGAGGAGGACTGGGGGCATTACAGATCATGGGGAAGATGGGCCTGGGGGAGCTAAATTAAGAGTTTTATTTTGGGGGAGCGCCTGGGTGGCTCAGTCAGTAAGTGTCTGACTCTTGGTTTCAGCTCAGGGCATAATCTCATGGTTCCTGAGATCAAGGCCCGAGACATGCTCTGCACTGTGAGTGCAGAGCCTGCTTGGGATTCTCTCTCCCTCTCTCTCTGCCCTTCCCCACCCCCTCAAAATAAATGAACATTTAAAAAAAAAAAAAGACTTTTGTTTTGGGTGCGTGGCTGGCTCAGTCGGTAGAGCATGTGACTGTTGATCTCAGGGTCATGAGTTCGAGCCCCATGTTGGGCATGGAGCCTACTTAATAAATAAAATTATTTTTTTAAAAAAGTTTTGTTTTGATCATGATAAAGTTGAGATGTGTGGACATCCACGTGGTGAGGCAGGAGAGTGGAATCTGAAGCTCATGTGTGAGGTCAGTCTAGAGTTTAGGTAAGGATGTCATCAGCATAGGTTGAGATCACCTAGATTAGAGAGGCTAGAAAAAAAAAAAAGATATGGGTGGACTGAGCTCTGATACAGACCAACATTCAGAGGAGCCACTGGAACTGTTGGGAAACCAGGGGAGTGGCGTCATGGGGGCACAAAGAAAAGTTCCGTCGGTACCCCAGGGCTGCTGTAACAATGCGCCACCGACTGGTGGCTCAAACAACGAATGAATTTGCTCACAGGTCTAGAGGCTAGAAGGCCAAGATCCAGGGGTTGGCAGAGTTGGTGCCTTCTGCGGGTTGACAGGGAGAATTTATTCCATGCCTCTTCCAGCTTCTCATGGATTGCCGGAAGTCGTTCACATTCCTTGACTTGTTGGGGCATCACCCCAATCTCTGCCTTCGTGTTCACATGGTGTTCACAAGTACATGTGTTTCATGCATGTGTGTCTGTGTCCAAAATTAGCCTTTGTATAAGGACACAATCAGATTAGATTAGACCCACCCAATGACCTCATCTTAACTTGCGAAGGCCCTATTTCCAAACAAGGTCTCATTCACAAGTACTGCGGGATGAGGACCTTCAATATCTTTTAGGGGGACACAGTTCAACCCACAGTAGTCAGAGGCTTGGACTTGGCAAATGTTCCTGGCAACCTTGTTAAAGGCTGTTTGAGTGGTGGGGACAAAGGCCACATTGGAGGAGGTGGAAGAGAGAAGAGGTCATGACAAGGTAGAGACCATGACCGTAGGTGACGCTCGAGAAACTTTGCTGTAGTGCTGCAGAAACTTGGAGGGCACGAATCTGAGAGAGTTTTGTTCATTTTTAAGATGGGTGATACTAACTGCATGTGAGTGTTCTAGAAGCTTGAGAGAGACAATTATAGGTTACAAGAAAGAGGGGCTAAGGAAGGCTGGAATTCCGTAGAAACAGAGGGACAGGATCCAGGAGGCTTCTTTTCTTTTTTTTTTTTTTCTTTTTGAGATAGAGGGAATCTTTTTTTTTTTTAATTATTTTTTAGAGTTCACTTATTTTTTGATGGAGAGAGAGAGAGAGCAGGGGAGGGCAGAGAGAGAGGGAGACACAGAATCCGAAGCAGGCTCGAGGCTCTGAGCTGTCAGCACAGAGCCCGACGCGGGGCTCGAACTCATGGAGTGTGAGATCATGACCTGAGCCGAAGTCGGACACTTAACCGACTGAGCCACCCAGGCGCCCCCAGGAGGCTTCTTTTCTTGTTACGGGATTGAAGGCAGAGTATGTGGGTCCAAATGCTGGAAGATGGGCGGATTTAGTGGTGGAAAGGTGAGGTTGTTTATGTCCAAATGTGTCTGGTTTCTCAATGAAGTATGAGGTGTGACCGTAAGCTGAGGATGTGTACTTAAGGGAATGCTGGAAATTGGAAGAAATTGTGAAACAGTCTCAGAGTGTGGGAGAAACAAAGCTGGAACTATGAACTGTCGTAGGAATGCCCGGCACTGATGAAATTTGTGGTCACAGATACGAAGCAAGTCAGTCGGTGCTGCTGAGTGCTTTTCCTCGGCCATGGTTAGCTGAGTGCGTAGATTAAGAACAAGTGGGTAGTTGAGTTCAACTAGGGTTGGGATTTTGCCAGCGAAGAGCAAGAGAATGAAGCGTCTTTGCAGTGGGTTCGTTTTTGATACTGGATCGTGGAATTCACGCTGGGTAAGGAGGGAAGCGAAGGAGGGCAAGAAATCACAACAGAAGTGGAAACGGCAGTGGTGTGGAGGTTTCCAGGGGTTGGTAAGTCGCTGAATAGGGATACGGGGCAGTGAGCTGGGAAGATGGCAGGTGGTGACCACGTGAAGTGTGGGATACTTAGAAGTGAGATCTTGGAGGTGGTGCTGGCAGACAAATGAAGTCAAAAGCTGTATACCCTCTGCCTCAGGCCCGCAAAATCTTTTAAAATGAACATAATCAACTGAGGTTTAAACCTCACCTTCTGCCAAAGTGCCAGTCAGCTTGCCAGTCCAAGGACTTCTTGTCCTCACCAGCACACCTACAGCTACGGCAACACTTTGTTATCTCGGTGTCCAGAGCTACCCTCCCTCCACCCTCTGGCTGATAGCAGGCTCGAGGAAGCTGGTTTACACTTTATTTTCCTGTTGGGACTGACAGGGCTAAGTCACACATTCTTACAGGTTTTGATGCTTTAGGACTGTGTTTTTTTTTCCCCTTTAGAACAACTTCCAAGGTAGGGAGAATCAAATTATATATTCAAGGACTAGATGGGGAAGGGGAGGCTCATTCAAGAAAGCTTTAAGGGGCGCCTGGGTGGCTCAGTCGGTCAAGCCTCAGACTTTGGCTCAGGTCATGATCTCATGGTTTGTGGGTTCGAGTCCCGCATCCCACTCTGCGCTGATAGTGCAGAATCTGCTGGGATTCTCTCTCTCCCTCTCTCTCTGCCCCTCCCCCACTTGTGCTTTCTGTCTCTCTCTCTCAAAATAAATAAATAAACTTAGAAAAACTAAGTGGAAAAGGGGTGCCTGGGTGGCTCGGTGAGTGAAACGTCCGACTTCGGCTCAAGTCATGATCTCACCACTTGCGAGTTCGAGCCCCGCGTTGGGCTCTGTGCTGACAGCTCAGAGCCTGGAGCCTGCTTGGGATTCTGTGTCTCCCTCTCTTTCTAACCCTCCCCCACTTCCACTCTGTCTCTCTTGCTCTCAAAAAATAAACACTAAAAAAATAGAAAAAAGAAAAAGCTTTAAGAAAACTTTTGGGGGGACATGTGGTGTTAGCCACAAAGTCGACAGTGGAAAACAAAAAAAAGGCTTAGCCATAAGGAAGATGCTGTTATTTTAAAAGTTTTTTAAGTTCATTTATTTATTTTGAGAAAGAGAGAGAGAGGGAAAACACCCGTGGGGGAAAGACAGAGAAGGAGAGAGGGAGAGAGAGAATCCCAAGCAGGCTCTACGCTGTCAGCACAGACCCCGATGTGGGGCTCGAACCTCCAAACTGTGAGATCATGACCGAAGCCAAAGTCAAGAGTCAGACTTTCTTTTATTAATTAAAAAAAATTTACATCCAAGGTCATTAGCATATGGTGCAACAATGATTTCAGCAGTAGATTCCAGTGATTCATCCCCTACGTATAATACCCAGTGCTCATCCCAACAAGTGTCCTCCTTCATGCCCCTTGCCCGTTTAGCCCCTCCCCTCACCCCCAACCCCTCCAGCCGCCCTGAGTTTGTTCTCCATATTCAAGAATCTCTTATGTTTTGTCCCCTCCCTGTTTTTGTATTATTTTCGCTTCCCTTCCCTTAGGGTCATCTGTTTTGTGTCTTAAATTCCTCATATGAGTGAAGTCACATGATATTGGTCTTTCTCTGACTCAAGAGTCGGACGTTTAACTGACTGAGCCACCCAGGCACCCCTGATGCTGTGGTTTTAGAGTATTAATACTTTTCCATTCATTCAGCAAACATTATTGGTCACCTATGATGTGCCAGCCAACATCTAGGTCAGTCATTCCCTAACTTTTTGGGCTCAGGATCCCTTTTACACTCTTAAAAATTATTGAAGACCCCAAGGAACTTTTGTTCATGTGTGTTATATAGTTATCAATAGTTACCGTTCAAGAAGTCAGAACTGAGGAATTTTTAAATATTCATTAAAAATAATAAACCCACTACATGTCAACGTAACACTTTTAATGAAAAATTATTTTTCAAAACAAAATGTAGCAAGAAGAGGGACATTGTTTTACTTTTTTTTCCCCAAATGTTGTTAATATCTGGCTTGATAGAAGATAACTCGAATCTCCTATCTGTTTTCGCATTCCACGGGTTGCCAGATCACTTATCATGTATTTTCTAGAAGATACATGTCCAACGTACACTCATGAAAAAAATGAGAGTTAAAAAGGAAAATAACAGCTGCATATTATTATGAACATTATTTTGGCCTTGAGGGCCCCCCTGAAAGGGTCTGAAAATGGGATCCCCGTGGGTGCCCAGATCATATTTTGCGAACCACTGGGCTAGGTATTGGGAAATCGCCCTCAAGGAGCTGAAACCAGCAGGAAAGAACATTTATAGGTGTATGTAGTGTAGCGTGTTAAGTGTTCAAGTAGTGTATAATAATATTGTTCTGACCGGGAAGGTCGACAAAGATTTCAAGAAGGGGTTGATGTTTGAGTTGGACCTTGAAGCATGAGTACTTATATAAGGGGGAGGAAGAGGGCTTTCTTGGCTGAGAAACAGCACACATAGAGGCAGGACACAAGTCCAAAGTTCTGGAGTATTAACACGCATGAACGGAAGTTACTGAAGAGAAGGCTGGCAAAGCATAGTGGGAGGACAGGCTGTACAGAGCCTTGATTGCGTAGGCCATGGGAAACCATTGTTAGCTGCTAAATCACAAGTATTAGCTGATGGTTATGCCCCTACTCTCTCTAGGCCAGGCACTGTATTAGGAATTTCATTCTCTCACCAACCTGTTGAAAGAGGAATTGTTAGTCTCACTTGACAACCAAGAAACTGAGGCTTCAAGTATTTAATTTTCATGCTTAGATCTCTTTTCTATTATTAACCTCCTATTATTAATACATTTTTTTCTGAAGTTCTTAGGATTAAAAATGAGTTATTTCCAGAGCTATGGATAAGATAATAAGGGGTAAACCATAGAAACTGAGGACCTTTTAGATTCCTAGAAGGAAGTGGCTGTTCTTTGAACAGTCCCATTGAAGCAGGAAGAGCAGCTGGCTTCCTCCTGGTTCCTGAAAGATCTTTCCGCAGTCCCTAAGTGCTTAAAATTGCCACACTCCGTCTGTAATAGATTTTTTTTTTTTTAATTTCAGAGGTGTCATTGAAAAACTTTTAGCAGAAAAAAGAAATGAACTAAGGAGAATTAAATATAGCAATTATAATAGACAAAATTTTTTCAAAGGATAACGGTCCGTGTGTCCTTTACATGCTGTATCCTGCGGTTCTGGGCGGCTCAGGACATAAATAGGACTTGAATGTGTTGCCTCCTGGGAAGCATATAAGAGAGTCAACACCTCCAAGGACTACGTTTCTTTCCTCCTCTGCAACTTCAGTTTGCCTCTCCTGAAAGGGGACAGTCTAATAGGGCACCACCTAAGAAACAAGAGTTCACATTTTCGTGGGGAGATGTATGTGGATTAGATACTGAAAGCTGGGTCGTAGGCAAAGCTAAGTGGTGATTCAGAAACTCGAAAACCGAAAGGGCACGAATGCATAAGAATGATTCATTTTTCCCTTACGATTTTGCACTCATTATCCACTCCAAATTATTAGTGTCTTAACACCAGACGTGTATTTACACAGTATTGTCAATTCTTATCATACTAAGATCTCATGCTGACGATCTACTTAGCACTCAATACAGGAACCCCGATATATGCAAGCCTAAGGTAAGGGTACACACTTGGGTGTGTATTAGGACCTTAAGAGGGCTTCCGGGAATTGTCGGGTTATCTGGCAAAGTCCCCTTTCGCCCAAAGGACTGGGTGGGGCTGGGGGGCACCGGGGCGGGGCGGTCTCCTAGGAGACCACGGGGGAACCAGTGCGCACGCGTACAGCCTAGGCCCGGCTGATGCAACCTCCGGCGGGCGGGCTGGGTCCGCCGAGAGTAAGGAAGCCGACAGGGAACGGCCGGAGACCAATCAGGGACCGCACGCCGGAGTGGGGAAAGGCCCGCCCGCCGAGGCTGTGCGAGTGACGTTGGGCGACGCGGGGCTGGTGGCGTAGCCAGCCCTCCTCCTTCGTCTCGTCCTCTCGCCTGGGGGTGTCCTGCTCCGCGCTGGCCCCGCGGCCATTTTGGGCTTCGCTTCCACCCGCGTCCTCTTGCCCAGCCCTTCCGGGGTCGCGCTGCCTAGGGGCTTTTTAACGGTCCGTCTCTTCTGGACAGTCGCTGCCGTCGCCGCGGGAGGGCTCTATCTATGGTGGAGAGGCCTCGGGCGGACTAGGACACCTTCTTCCCGCCAGGATGAATGTCGTCTCGGCCGCTACGTCCTGCGCCTGCCGTTCCGGACTGTGGTCTGCCGCCCGCGGCGGAAGCCGCTTCCCGCTGTGGTTCTTCTGCTGGCCCGGGGATCGGCCTGGGGCCCCGACTCCGGCCAAGACTGTTTAGGCCGCTCCGAATCCCGTCCGACCTTCAGCCCTGAGAAGACTGCCAAGAGCAAGGAGATGGAGCCGGCAGCAGACGGGTCTCGGCCACGGCCAGCCTCTCGGCCGGGCTCCCGGATCCGGCTGCCCTTCTTCTTCCCTCGGCGCCCGCAGCCCGGCACCTCCAAGTTGCCCTCGCCTCCTGCCCCGGAACACTCCGGGGACCCCAGACTTGCTGCTTCCCCCCAGCCTCGGACCAGCTCCTGGGTGAAGCTGCTTTCCCAGCTCTTCGCGCCCCTCCCCAGCCTGCTTCAGAAGCTGCTGGTTTGGAGCCAGCTTTTCGGAGAGATGGTTCCGACCAGATGGCTAGATTTTGCTGGAGGGTCCAGCGCCCTGAGGGCCCTGAAGGCTCGGGAGGACCCAGCCGCGCCCCCCGCGCAGAAATCTTTGAGTTCGCTGCGGCTCGACCCCTCGGACGACTCTGGTGCCAGCCCCCTCAATTGGCTGGAGGAGGGGATCCACTGGCAGTGCTCGTCTTTAGATCTAACATCGGAACTCAAGGCCAAGGCCGGAGCCCTGGACCCCGCGGCACACGCTTTTCTGTTAGAGCACCAGCTGTGGGGAGTGGAGCTGTTGCCGAGTGGCCTTCAAGGCCATCTTTGCTCGGACCGGGAACTTGGCTCTTTGCCCTCCGGGCCTCCAAACGTTAAGCGTTTAAGCAGTTTCAGCGTGGTCTCCTATTTGTTGAACCCCTCCTATCTGGACTCCCTGCCCCGGGTGGGGCTCGGCTATCAGAGCGGCGTGGGAAGTGGCGAGCTAGTTGATTTCCAGACCCTCAGCCCCGAGAGCAGCTGTGTGACCGAGGCCCATGACCCTCCCCAGCCACTGAAGGCAGAGATCACTTGCGCTTCATGGCGGGGATGTCCGCCCCTTTCTAGAGAGGGCCTGCCCGAAATCCACCATCTTCGCATGAAACGGCTGGAATTCCTCCAGCAGGCCAGCAAGGGGCAAGCGTTACCCAGCCCAGACCAAGATCATGGCTACCACAGTCTGGAGGAGGAGCACAGCTTGCCCCGGATGGATCCGCAACCCGGCGGAGACAGTCCGACACAGTGTGTTCCCTCTGCTGGAGCCGTTCCCGGAACCGCCCAGAAACCGGGAACCGAGGAGGAAGTCGCGTTGGTGACCACAGAGGACCCGCTTGCTGTGGAGAAACCGGGGCCTTCAGAAGGCTGTCCGTCTCGTGAGGTACCGGTGGAAAAAGAGCCTGGCGAGGACCAAACAAGTGTAGTTGACTCCTCAGACCTAGAGGATGACATTCCCTTATCCTCGAGACCAGCCTGTAGCAACAGGTTGATAGATTACATTTTGGGAGGCGCATCCAGTGACCCGGAAACAAGTTCTGATTCCGAAGGTGAGGGTTGGGATGAGGAGGCTGAGGATGATGGTTTTGACAGTGATAGCTCATTCTCAGAATCAGACCTTGAACAAGACTCTGAAGGGCTTCAGCTTTGGAACTCTTTCTACAGCGTAGATCCGTATAATCCCCAAAACTTTACGGCAACAATTCAGACTGCTGCCAGAATTGTTCCTGGAGCCCCTTCTGACTCCGAGAAGGATTTGTCTGACAAGTCTGATCTAGAGAATTCTCCCCAGACCGGAAGCCTTCCCGAGTCTCCTGACCAGAATTCTGGGGAGGAAGAGGACTGGGAATCTAGTGCAGATGAAGCAGAGAATCTCAAACTGTGGAATTCTTTCTGTAATTCCGATGACCCCTACAACCTTTTAAATTTTAAGGCTCCTTTTCAAACATCAGGGAAAATTTGGAAAGGCTGTTGCGACCCAGAGAGGCCATCTGAGCCCGCTGCGGCCATTTCGGAGTATCACACCTTACTTTCTTGTGAGGTGCACCTGTTAGGGAGCCGAGAAACCGAAGGTCCAGACTTGGGACAGGGTGGGGTTCTTTCTGGACAAAGACACACGCGTATCAAGAGGAAAAAGGTTTGTGTCTTTCTTCTAATGTGCCTGTTAATTTGTACTGTTTTGATGTGGTTAAATACAATAGGATGACTTTTCTGGAGGCATAGTCGTGCATATTTTTTGCGCGGAAGGACTCTAAGCTTATATACTCGGATTAAGAAATGACACCCTCCCACCTCCACCCCCCCTTCTTCCCTCTTGTAGAATGTTGTTCCTGTCCAGATGGAGGACACTGGGGTATAGACGTTAGCAGGAAAGTGCCCTTTTTTTTTTTTTTTTTTTTTTTTTGTTAATGGTTATTTATTTTTGAGACAGAGAAAGAGCATGAACAAGGGAGGGTCAGAGAGAGGGAGACACAGAATCCAAAGCAGGCTCGAGGCTCTGAGCTGTCAGCACAGAGCCCGACGTGGGGCTCGATCTCACGGAGTGTGAGATCATGACCTGAGCCGAAGTAAGATGCTTAACCGACTGAGCCACCCAGGCGCCCCGGAAAGTGCCCTTTTCATTTGGGTTTGTAGCTCTGGGCTATTTGCATGCAAACTTCAACTTTCCACTCTTTTTTACGGAACAGAAAAATCAAACCTTGTGTGTATACACAATTTAAATTTTTCGGGAGGTTGGTCAGGTCCTGTTGTAGCCATAGAGTTTTTAAATGTGGTACGTCACTTGCAGACCTTAATATTTTATTTACGGGATAACAGTGTCTTCGTTACTGTCCATTAGGACCCAGAGGGATGATGGTACCAAGTAGCAGGCCAGATTTGTCTGGTTGTTTGCCATGAAAGAAAATACTAGTTTCAATATGAAAGACTTTTTGAGATGTACGTGACTTTGACGGTAAAAAACCCAAAAACCAGGAAATAGTATTGCCTTTTCCTAAGAGTGCAATTAGTTATTAGTTCTCATTGGCCAGTTACTGGTTAATAATCATTTGTAACAATGATGGTCACTTACTAGGCTTAACTTGAGTAGTTGCTTCCTAAACTAATCTCAAAAACTTCATTTTATTCTTTTAACACATTGTCAAGTTGATCTTATTTTGGGAAGCCCTTTGAATTGCTTTGTATTTTCCCTCTATTGTTTGTTCAGCTAAAGTTATTAATTGGAGAGGAATCCCTCTAAGCACACAGGGTGTCTTTTATTGTAGAGGGAAAGTTTCTTTAGTTTCCTGTACACTTATTTGGAAAGAGAAAGAAGGGGAAATTATTGCTGCCCTCTGATTCTGCCGCATCAGAGTTTGAAGCGGACAGTGCCATAATCTATTGGCTCCAAATAGCCAGCTGAATTGATCCTTTGAAACTCTTCCTGGGTAGAAAATTTCTCTAAATGGTGATAACGTATGTCTCGCCTGTAGAAGTAGAATAAGTCATGTTAAAAAATTCGTTCACTCTTCTGTAAATGTAGTCATAAAAGATCTTTCCTCTATATTTTTAATGGGCCCCTGGCAAAATGACCTATTTCGTGACTAGATTAAAAAGCAAAGTGGGGCAGCGGAATGCACATTTGGTATCTGGAGACTTGTGTTCCCTCCTGCTGAGCTGTTAGGGCCAAGAGATTTGGGAAGACAGCCAGACCTGCAAAGTAACTTGACCTCTCGTGGCCTTGATTGACTCATTTATCTGATGGGAGTAATAATTGCATCTATTGTATGAGTTATTGCATGATTTAAATGAGATGAGTAAATAACACTCCTAATTCATCCCCTTGCCTTTAAATGGTAGCTGTACAGTTCAGGGACCTCAGGCCAGTCTCATGTCTCATTTTCGCTTACTCATTGAGTAAAAATGAGATGAGTCAAGTAGCTGGGAGACTACTGACTATGAAGTGGAAGCAACATTTATAAAGGATTATGTCTAAAACAGTAAAATTATTCGGGCAGCCTTTTAGTACTTGACATTCTTCAGGTATATGGGAATTGTGGAGAGTGCCTAATTTTTTTTTTTTTTTAAGTTTTTTTTAATGTTTATTTATTTCTGAGACAGGGAGAGACAGAGCATGAGTAGTAGGGGAGGGGCAGAAAGAGAGAGAGACACAGAATCCGAAGCAGGCTCCAGGCTCTGAGCTGTCAGCACAGAGCCCGACGCGGGGCTCGAACTCACTGCGAGATCACGACCCGGGCTGAAGTCGGACCCTTAACCGACTGAGCCACCCAGGCGCCCCTGATAGTGCTTAATTCTTAAAACGAAACATTGAGCTATGGGAGTTTGAAACGCCTGTGCCATGGCATTAACAGTGCAGATTGTGGGGCCGCACTCGGTTTGCAGTCTGTTTGCTACACCTCCTGGAAGCTGTGTCATTTGAAACAAGCCCATTAACCTCCCTGCCTTTCTTTCCTTCTCTGTACAATGGAGGTGATAATCGTACATGTCCTATGAGGATTAAATGAGGTAGAAATTGTGAAGTGCTCTGAAGGGAGCTTGGCACATGGTAAACACTCTATCCATGTTGTTGTTATTATTTAGTGACACCATGAGTGAGTAACTCTAGAATGCAATATCTAGTAAGATGTTACATGCTTGCTAATTGTCCTCGAGGGCATTCCTTGGCCTGATGTAAAGGGAAGGAAAGGAGAAAGGAGTAGGCCACGGTGGGATTAGCTGATGTAACTATTGAACATATTTTAGAGCAAGTATTTACTTTTGTACTTCGCTACGTCCGAAAGAAACTTCTATATTAGAAATTAAGTAGGGGTTAAAAAGGGACTGTCACTCATTACGTGAAATCATGTATACTATAATATTTACATTTTCATGTGTATGTAATGATAGCATATTAAGGAGGAATGAAAAGGGTTTTTATCTCAACCACAAAGTCTCTTAGCAACATAGCCTTAAAATGTTAATTTTGCTGTATTTTGTTGACTAAGTAACCTTTTTAATAGTCTGATTACAAAAGTAATACTACATGTTCATGATGCAAAAGTTGGAAAGCACCGAAAAAGTGAAATTTTATTTAAAAGGAAAAAGAATAGAAATAGTGAAGGTCTTGTTAAAGCTTTTGGTGCCGTAAGAAAAGCATCGACTGACATTGACGAATAACTGTTTCAAATATTTCTGAAAAGTTCTGGGGGAAACATTTGTCATTTTGGAAGAAAAGTGTCACAGAACTGTACTTCCCTAAGGATTGGAAAAAAAAAAAAAAAAAAAAAACACAAGGATAACATCAGGAGACTTACAGTTCCCCATCTGGATTCATTTTCTTAACACCAAAGCCAAGAGGAGGGAGGTAGAACAACACGATGACAGACGGGGGCAGGAATGTATGTGTATGTGTGAAGGAAATTAAGATGGCATTGGCTCACTTTAAAAAAAAAAATTTAATTAATTGATTAATTTTTAAATTTACATCCAAGTGAGCATGTAGTGCAACAATGATTTCAGGAGTAGATTCCATAATGCCCCTTCCCCATTTAGCCCATCCCCCCTCCAACCACCCCTCCAGTAACCCTGGGTTTGTTCTCCATTTTTAAGAGTCTCTTCTGTTTCGTCCCCCTCGCTGTTTGTATATGATTTTTGCTTCCCTTCCCTTATGTTCATCTGTTTTGTCTGTTAAATTCCTCCTGTGAGTGAAGTCATATGATATTTGTCTTTCTCTGACTAATTTCGCTTAGCATAATACCCTCCAGTTCCATCCATGTAGGTGCAAATGGCCATTTGCTCACTATTTATTGAGATGCCATCTAATCAGTCAGAACTACTGCTGCTTTCTTCTTTGTCTTTTAAACTTCTGTTACAGTTGAAACCACATATTCCTCTGAGGTACTGGGTTGTTTGATATTCCGAAAGAATTAGTAGCATAAAGGTTTGGTTAATTACCTCAATGATTGTAAGATCCTAAAGCACGATTAAAAATAGTCTTTGTCTTTATAGGTAACCTTCCTTGAAGAAGTTACTGAGTATTATATAAGTGGTGATGAGGACCGCAAAGGACCATGGGAAGAATTTGCACGGGATGGGTGCAGGTTCCAGAAACGAATTCAAGAAACAGAAGATGCTATTGGATATTGCTTGACAGTTGAGCACAGAGAAAGAATGTTCAATAGGCTCCAGGAAACATGCTTCAAAGGACTTACTGCTTTCGAGCAATGTTAAGATGGTTTGACAGCCTCTAACTCGAGCATACACTACCTCTTATTTGAGAGGTTTCTTTTAAAAACAAAATTTGGCAGCTGTCCTTTTTTTTTAGAGGATATGCAACTTGGACCCAGTGACCTAAATTTTTTTTTTTTTTTTTTTTTTTGCAACCAATCCCACTCAGAAATGTCCAGGTTTGAAGCCGAGCCCTGGTAATGAAGGATGAGATGATGTGGTTTCTAATCCTCCCTTTTTTGACTCAGTTGGATGTGTTTTTGAATGTTCTGTGCTTGCCAAGGTGAAATAGGGGACCGTTTAAGGTGTAATTTTGCATTTCCAAAGCTTATTTTCTTGGGAAACAATATTTATAGGGTGCAAAACCCATTTTCCATTCTAATTTAAATTATGTTTACCTGTCTGAAAACGCTGGGCTCTTCCTCCCTGACATTCTAAAATTAAGAGGCTTTTATGTTCTCTCTATTTTTATCTCAGTGATGTGGCCCTTCTAACTTAAAAGCTGAGAAAATAATCTTGTGTATGCTACCAGCTTAAATTATCTTGTGTCAACTTTTTTTCCCTCTACTAAAAATGACTCTGGTTGAAAGTTGTGTGGTGGGTCATTGTTTCTAGGTGAAGTTCTACCTAAGACACTTTCAGGAACCGCCACAAAACTTCCATGTGTAGGACTCTTCTGGTGTTTGGGAAAATTGCATCTTTCTGCCAAATTGTAATGTCTAACACGTTTAACTTCTGTGCAAACCGTCTCGGAGAGGGTTCTGTACATGTTACTGTCGTGCCCAATTCAATGGTTCTTTGCATGTTGCAACAGGTAGAAATTGTTGTAAAAGACTCTGGAAAGCAATGATTGCATCATAGGCATTGATTTTTTAAATCGAAAAGCCAAGAATTGTCCTAGGAAGGAGCTAGGAGACCTCTCAGAGCAATTTGGTTCTGTTGTGTATGCTCTCAACAGAAAACCAGTGTTATTAATCTCACGTCTCAGCACCGTCACTTTTAAAACCTGTCAGGGGGACACTGTAAACTTGGAAATGGGCAGTTCTGAATTTTCCAGTTTGCAACATAAAACACAGACTTCAGTCGATATCCAAGTTTATCGTGTTCTGTTACTGAGAGAAGTAAGACAAGGCCTGTACTTCCAGGATGGTACTATAGACTTAACTCGAAAGTCTTAATATTTTTAGCCCAAAGTTCACTTTTGAATTGAAGTTTTTGCAGTGACTGATTGTCCTTGGTTTGCTCGGTTAGCTCTACATGGTGCACATCTGTTAGGCCGAGGTAATGTTGATCTCCTCCTATTGGTCCCTCTTTACCCCACGCGCCTCCTGTCGCAGGTGGTGGAACACATGAGTAGAACAGGTGACCTCCAGTTTCAACTTGTTTCAGTGTGGAAACAAATTTTTCATCAGAAGTGCTGGCAGAGTTACTACCTCAGTTTATAATCTACCTGGTCATTACTTCCATCCAGTCTGCTCTAAGCATTGCCTCCAGTGATAACACACATACTCACAGGTGAATACACGGCGAGTACGCCATCATCAAAGCCGGTCCCATTTTTGCAGAGCCCTTCCCCCCCGGGCGCTGTGCGCCTCCACTTGAGGCCATTGTAGGGGCTGCACTTGCAGAGTCCTGCTGGAGCGCAGTGGAAACAGGCTGGTTTCAAGCACCGCTGCGTCAGATGGAAAGAAGGCACCATTTGCCTTGAACGAAGCTTATGGAAAGCGTCTAGGCGTTCTTTTAAAACCAGCCTGCAGCCTGCTGGTTATTTCACAGGCTCCGCCTGAAATCTTGCACCTCTCGCTTATGTGAAAATAATGGCATAGCTTGCCACGTATTGGATTTTGGCACCTTGTTCCCTGGGGATTCCGACCTCACTACCAAATGAGTAAAAGCTTGGGGAAGAGTTCTCCCACTTACCACCCTCCTTTCAAAGAAGCGATCAGACAGTGATGAAAAGGACAGAAGGGGCTATTTTTAAGTGGGGCTGAAGGAGAAAAAAATTCTTGTCATTTCATCCCAATCCTAGTTGTTAGAACAAAGTCAAACCTGGAAGCTGTCACTGAACATTGTGCACGTTTAAAGTCTTGCAATGGTGCTTTAAGTATCAATGTAGCATGTGAAAGGCTTTGTACAGACAGGTAAAATTTCCTTTTCTGAGTGTTTGAAATGTGATAACAGCGCCTCTTCATCTTTAACTTGAAATCAAAACTGTCAGATTTTATTTTTTTATAATTTAAGGAAGGTGAATTTAGGGGACGAGGAGACTCTAAATTGGCTTCTACAGATGCAGTGATTTAAATGTAACCAGTTTGTTGGGATTTTATAGCTAAAATTATATTTGTGTATATAACTTTAACTAATCTGTAAATTGTAATAAATATATTTGCAATTATTAGATGTTACATGATATTTTGGTTCAAGTTGATATTGTATGTTTCCTAGTATTTTACATTAGCTTTGGACTTACTGAGCAGAATTTTCAGGATTAAATCAGGTACTTGTGTGAAAGCACTATAAACTTAGAGGTGCTGGACAAATTTCTGTACTTTAAAAAGGTTATGTGACATGTAAATTGCACCTCAGCTTGTTGAAGGGGAGGAATTTTAAGGGGATGAGTAGGATTGCAAACCAAGTTTTAATAGGGGAATTTGGTTCTTATAGTATGAAATGCCCTTCTTAGAGACTGGGGATTTGATTCCAAAATTGGCCCAGGCATCCACTTCTGCAAAGAAAACAGTAAAATGGGGTATTTCACAGAAGCAGTCAAATTCACATGCTCGGCTTAGCATAGTGTTTCTCTTAGGTACAGGGAAATTTTTTTTTTTTTTTTTAAATTTAAATTCAAGTTAGTTAACACAGTATAGTATTGGTTTCAGGAGTAGAACCCAGTGATTCATCACTTACATACAGCCAGTGCTCATCACAAGTGTCTTTTTTTTTTTTTTTTTTTTTTTTTTTTACATTTATTTATTTTTGAGACCCAGAGACAGAGTGCGAGCAGGGGAGGGGCAGAGAGAGAGGCAGACGCAGAATCCGATGCAGGCTCCAGGCTCTGAGCTGTCAGCACAGAGCCCATCGCGGGGCTCGAACCCACGAACTGTGGGATCGTGACCTGAGCCAAAGCCCGATGCTCAACCCACCGAGCCACCCAGGCACCCCACAAGTGTCCTCCTTAATACCCTTCACCCATTTAGCCCATCCCCCCATCCATCTCCCCTCCAGCAACCCTCAGTTTGTTCTCTATATTGAAGAGTCTTATGGTTTGCCTATGTCTCTGTTTTTGTCATATATTTTCTTCCCTTCCCCTATGTTCATCTGTTTTATTTCTTAAATTCCACATATGAGTGAAATCATGGTATTTGTCTTTCTCTGACTGACTTCACTTAGCATAACACACTAACTCCATCCACATCATTGCAAATGGCCAGGTTTCATTTCTTTTGATGACTGAGTAATATCCCATTGTGTGTGCATATATATATATATATATATATATATATATATATATATATGCCACCTCTTTATCCATTCATCAGCCAATAGATGTGGGCTCTTTCCATAGTTTGGCTATTGTTGATAACACTATGAACATCAGGGCACGTGCCCCTTCAAATCATCATGTTTGTATCCTCTGGATAAATACATAGTAGTGCAACTGCTGGGTTGTGGGGTAGTTCTATTTTATTTAATATTTATTTTTGAGAGAGAGCAAGTGGGGGAGGGGCAGAGAGAGAGAGGGAGACACAGAATCATAAGCAGGCTCCAGGCTCCAAGCTGTCAGCACAGAGCCTCACGTGGGGCTTGAACTCATGAACTGTAAGATCATGAGCTGAAGTCGGATGCTCAACCTAGTGAGCTACCCAGGCACCCCAGGATAGTTCTATTTTTTGATTTTTTAAATTAGGTTATGTTTTGTGAGAGAGGGGGGGCGGCCCGGGCAGAGAGAGAGGAAGAGAGAATCCCAAGCAGCCTCCACACTGTCAGTGCAAAGCCCGATGTGGGGCTCAGACTCATGAATCGTGAGATCATGATCTGAGCTGAAATCGAGACTCAGACACTTCATCGACTGAACCACCCAGATGCCCCCGCCCAGTTCTGTTTTTTAACTTTTTGAGGAACTCCCATATTGTTTTCCAGAGTGGCTGCGCCAGTTAAGTAGCAGGGAAATCTTAATGTTTCTTTAGTTTGTGCATTATTATTAATGATAACCATGATGCTGTAAATCATGACATTCTCCCATTTACAATGTTGCATAAATGTGATGGCAGCATCAGAAAAATCAAACTTCTTACCCTGAAAAAAAGACAGCATTTGGGTTATAACAAGCCTATTAATGGATTAAGGCATAATAGCATTCTTAATTTGGGTATTTGGATCTTCCTAGCTGATGAAGAAAATTTATTAAAGATATAGTTCTGAACCGGGAGGAAAGAATAGTTGCAAGCAATCAGTATTTAGTACAAATTGAATTGATAGCCCCAGGTTATACTTTATACCATCTTGGGATTAATTGAAGCATTTTTGGCTCTCTCTTCCCGGAAGTTTTATGGAAATAGCCATATTCACATCAAACCAGATTTATCGCTATGACTCCCGATATCATGGAGAAATTGTGCGAAATTTTCACAATTGGAGAAATTTTTGGAGAAATTTTTTTTCTACTTTAATAGAAAGTTTAAGGCAAATATTTAATTACTGACCTCAAATTTTGCTGGTTACAGATGTAGGAATTTGGTGGTCTCATCTGGAGACTTCTTTGGATTCTCTGTGTACCTTTTATTTTTATCTTTTATTTTTTAAAAGATTTTATTTTTATTATCATTTTTTTAACGTTTATTTATTTTTGAGACAGAGAGAGACAGAGCACGAACGGGGGAGGGTCAGAGAGAGGGAGACACAAAATCTGAAACAGGCTCCGGGCTCTGAGCTGTCAGCCCAGAGCCCGACGCGGGGCTCGAACTCACGGACCGTGAGATCGTGACCTGAGCCAAAGTTGGACGCTTAAGCGACCGAGCCACCCAGGCGCCCCTAAAGATTTTATTTTTAATCTCTACACCCAACACGGGGCCCAAACTCACAAACCTGAGATCAAGTGTCGCATGCTCTCCCGACTGAGCCAGCCAGGCGCCCCCTTCTGTGTACCTTTAAAAATAAATGGAGGGTTTCTGGGGGGCTCAGTCGGTTGAGCTGCCAACTCTTGATTTTGGCTCAGGTCATGATCCCAGAGTCTTGGGATCAAGCCCTGTGTTGGGCTCTGCACTGAGTGAGCATGGAGCCTGCTTGGGATCCTCTCTCTCCCTCCGTCCTCCCGTTCTCTCTCTTTAAAAAAAAAAAAAAAAAAAGTGGAAATATCTTGTTTGTCTTTTTTTCTCACAAAACACACGTTATAAAAGTATCCAATATAGAGATATATAAAAGAATTCTTAGTACATTCTAAAAAATAAGTATGCTGCCCAGGGTACCCTTTGAGTTGAGAGACTTCATTTCTTTTGTATGTATAAGGAGGTTTTGATATTTCTTCATTTAACTGATTATAACACGAATGTTAGTTTTTTTGGAATCTTTCTGTATTGGTAATTAGGATCTTTTCCTTATGGACTTCATTGAATGCTTTGTGGTCAATACAAAACATTAGTCTTTTGCTCCCTGGATTTGCTCCAGAGAGACTGTTTGTGTCGGTCAGTTATGACTTTAAAATACAAAGGTAGCGTGATATCAATATCTAGAGCAATAGGGGTAATAAATAGGATAAATCAATCTCTTTTAACCTAGCTCACTTTGAGGATTCACTAAGCAAGACTTATATTGCTTCCAATTAATATGTTTTAGTGACAAATTTGCCATCAGGGAATTTAAAGAAACCATTTTACACATGGAATGGAGAATACAGGGGGTCGGTAGGAGTATGTGTTACTATGTAATAATTTGAGTTGCATCCCTGTTTTACCGTTGGCCGGCTCTGTAATCTCACCAGGGAAGACAGAAGAAGCTAGGTGTATAGAAAGCGGGTTGCTTGACCCATCGGGAAGATACCCCAGGGATCTGATGAGGACACAAGGTCTAGAAACCTGAACTACAAGGGACGAACTTGGGAGTGATTTATCAAGTTTTGTTCTTTTAATCTTTTACTCTTTCCTCCATCTGTTCACTATTGTTCTTGCAGATCCTTCCCTAGAAGACAAGGATGAGGACCTCCGCAGCAAAAGAACAGCACGGTTTGCCAGAGGTGTGTGTTCATTAAAGACACCGTCTACCCAAGGGGAAGAAAGGAGCTCACAGGGGCCTTAACTCTCTCCAGAGCTTGCTGCATACTTTCCCACCAAAATAATAGGTTACCATATATGTGGTTTAAGACTGGATTAATTTTGGGGGTGCCTGGGGGGGGGTTCAGTCAGTGAATTGTCGGACTCTCAGATTTTGGCTCAGGTCATGATCTGGTTCGTGGGTTCGAGCCTCCCACTGGGCTCTGCACTGACAGTGTGGAACCTGCTTGGGACTCTCTCTCCCTCTCTCTCTGCCCCTCCTCTGCTTAATCTCTCTCTTTCAAAATAAATAAACATTAAAAACATAAATACACTGAGATGGGGCACCTGGGTGGCTCAGTCAGTTAAGTGTCTGACTCCTGATTTTGACTCAGGTCATGATCTTACAGTTTGTGAGTTAGGGTTAGGGTTAGGGTTAGGGTTAGGGTTAGCGCAGTGTGGAACCTGCTTGGTATTCTCTCTCTCCCCCTCTCTCTCTGCCCCTCCCCTGCTTGTGCCCCCCCTCTCTCCGTCTTTCTCAAAAATAAATAATTGAAAAAAAAAAGACTGGGTTAATTTTCATAAATATCCCAAAGATGTTCAGGGTCGAAAAGAGAGGTGGGAGTAAATCTGCATGCAGTATACCATTTTGAGTTAAACCTGTTTTTTTTTTTCTGTTTCTTTTTTAAAAGATTTTACTTTCAAAAGTTGATTATTATTTTGAGAGAGCGGGAACATGAGCAGGGGAGGGGCAGAGATAGAGGAAGAGAGAGAGAATTCCAAGCAGGCTCCACGCTATCAGTTGCAGAGCCCGATGGGGGGCTCAAACTCACGAACTGTGAGATCATGACTGAGCCGAGATCGAGAGTCAGACGCTCAACTGACTGAGCCACCCGGGTGCCCCTAGGATTTTAAGTAATATCTACCCCCAACATGAGGCTTGAACTTACAACCTTGGGATGAAGAGTCTCGTGCTGTACCGACTGAGATAGCCAGGTGCCCCCAAGCATGCTTTTCTTTTTTTAATTTTTAAAAACTTATCTATTTTGGGGCACCTGGGTGGCTCAGTCGGTTAAGCGTCTGACTTCGGCTCGGGTCACAATCTCACAGTTCGTGAGTTTGAGCCCCGCGTCGGGCTCTGTGCTGACCGCTCAGAGCCTGGAGCCTGCTTCACATTCTGTGTCTCCCTCTCTCTCTGCCCCTTCCCTGCTCATGCTGTGTCCCTCTCTGTCTCAAAAATAAAAATAAAACATTAAAAAAAATTTTTTTTTAAAAAAAACTTATCTATTTTGAGAGAGAGAGAGAGAGACAGCGTGAGTGGGGGAGGGGTAAAGAGTGAGAGGGAGAGAGAGAATCCCAAGCACTCTCAGTGCAGAGCCCTCCACAAGGCCTGAACCCACGATACCGTAAGATCATGAGCTGATCCAAAACCAAGAGTCAGATGCTTAACCCGGGTGCCCCAGCATGCTTTTCTTGGTGGAGTTCATGCATTGGCTCAGAAGGCAAAAACCAGAGAGGAGTCAGTCCCAAAACAGTTTTGAAAACGCATCTGCATATATATTCTGGGATGGTTGTCTTTAAAAATGTTTCCTCATGAGAAGATGAGTCCTTCATCTCAAAAGTACCTCCAAGAGACTCCTCACTGCCTTATCCACAACCTGCCCTTTCCCTCACTTCACCTTTTTATTTATTTATTTTTTCAATGTTTGTTTATTTTTGAGAGAGAGAGAGAGAGACAGACAGACAGACAGCCTGAGCAGGAGAGGGACAGAGAGAGAGGGAGACACAGAATCCGAAGCAGGCTCCAGGCTCCGAGCTGTCAGCACAGAGCCGGACGTGGGGCTCGAACTCACGAACGGTGAGATCATGACCTGAGCCGAAGTCGGGCGCTTAACTGACGGAGCCACCCAGGTGCCCCATTCCTCACTTCACCTTTTTAAAAAAAACTATGTTCATTCTGACCTCATCTTGTTAACATTTTCACTTGTTTCTTGTCTTTTGCCACCCTCGCTAGCCTGGAACTGTGACTAGCATATAGATATTCAACAAAGATTTGAATGAGTAAATCACTTTTATTTATTTATTTATTTATTTACTTACTTATTTACTTATTTATTTATAATCTCTTGAATGAGTTAATCACTTTTTTCTTTTCTTTCCTTTGTTTGCGTGTGTGTGTGTGTGTGTGTGTGTGTGTGTGTGTGTGTGTTTAGTAATCTCTACACCCAACGTGGGGCTCAAACTCACAACCCCGAGATCAAGAGCCGCGCGCTCTTCCAGCCGAGCCAGCCAGGTGCTCCAGGTTAATCACTTTGGTAAAGTCACCTCTCGTAGAGCGTTCGCTGAGGTCTCATCGACGCAGCCGGGTCTGATTACAAACAAATGTGCCACGATCACAGATGAGGTCGAATCACGGAACTGAAAGGTCCTCCCAGGGAAGCCGCCGGCCGCTCTTAACTTTGTGGAATGGAATCGCAAACGCCAACCTGGCTGGGGATACCACATCAGTTCATTCGAGTGTCCTTAATACGGTGCATGTCAACTGCTGACTTTCACACGTGAGCAAATCGGCCGAGTCCTTTTCTTTTCCAGAATTAACAGCCTGTATTGCGGCGCCAGGGTATCTGTTCTCTTCCTTTGCGGCTGGGGGTTTCTAGAGATGCTCCGTTGATTCCACTAGATGGCGCTCCTCACCATCTCAGAGTGCCTGGTGGATTCCCTGCTGTTACCATGTACTACTGCTCCCTTGGAGGCCATTCCCGCGGTGTGTAACCGAGCGGGAGAACTGCCCTGCCCGGTCCAGGCCTGCCCATTGTGACTCCACCTTTTGGTGGTGAGTGCCCGGAAGTGGAGGCTGTTCCCTGTGGGAGTACCAAGGTTTGTATTTGAACGCAAACAAGTGAATCGATTCTTCCTGAGCTCCACAGAGAGAGGCTAATTTAGGAGACTGGAGGTGGAATCTAAGAGGCCGATGATGTCGGATCTTGGCTCGACCTTCCGGGTTAGGGTTTTTCCAGTCCAGGGCTTCATCTCACTCAACTATTTGCTTAGCATTCTGCTTTCTATTGCGTGCTGGTGAACCAGGGCAGTCATCCTCAGTGACAGGAGAGAGGGTGGCACGTTGCTCGAGGCGTGGAGAATCACTGTGTCTGATCACAGAGCTGTGCACGAGACCAGCTCGGAAGGTGGAAAGGATCCTCAAGAACCGCTGGGCTGGGGTTTCGGGCTGCTGTCGCCCGATTCCCTCGTACCGCTAGTAGCCAAGGCCAGGTGGACATCCAGGACCGCTCTTTGGTAAGTTGGTATTGGCTCCACGGGCTGGCCCCGGTCTACCTCCAGGGGTGCAGCACAGTAACCCGGATGTCTCAGGGGCACAACATACTTTCCGTCAACTCAAGTGATAATTTCCATGGCCGCCGCCTCCCAGTGGACCGGCTCCCCCACCAACACGCACAGTTCAGGAATTTATTGACTCGTGTGTTTCAGAAAAGCAATTAAATGTGTGGAAAGTCTGTCTTCCATGTACACATTATGCTTATTTGTAGTAATTGCGGTGTTCTTGAGAAGCTAGTATTACTAGTGGTGAATTTACACCTACAGTTTTAAATCAGGTGATTCTTTCAAGTGAGAGCATGAGGTTTGGTGTTATGAAAGGCACTTCCTGGTTAGGTAGATAAAGAGCATTTCCACTACCCCAAAAAGTTCCCCCATGCTCTCTCTTTTTTTTTTTTTTTTTTTTTTAAAGTGAGGTCCACGCACAACGTGGGGCTTGAACTCAAGACTCAGATCAGGAGTTGCATGCTGGACTGATGTGCCCCTCCCACATACTATTTCGTATTCAACCAACCTCCAGCTTTTGGCAGCCAGTGATCTGCTTTGTTTTCTTTTTTTCTTGCTTTGTTTATTTATTTTGAGAGAGAGAGAGAGCACATGGGAATGGCAGAGAGGGGGGGAAGAGAGAGACTCCCCAGCAGGCTCCACGCTTTCAGTGCAGAGCCCGGCACGGGGCTCGAACCCATGAACCACGAGGTCACGACCTGAGCTGAAATCAAGAGTTGGATGCCCAACCAACTGAGCCACCTGGCGTCCCCAATGACCTGCTTTTTATCACTATTTTACCTTTTCTAGAGTTTCACAAAAATCGTATCTTACAGTATGTACCCTTTGTGTCTGACTTGTTTAATCGAGTGTAATACTTTTGCAATTCATTTATGCTCTTGGGTATACCAGTTGTCCACCCTTTCAGTTGCTGAGTAGTATTACTTGTACGATTACACCACAATTTATTTATTCAATCACTAGTAGAGGGACAGGTGGTTTGTCTACAATTTGTGGCTATTGAATAAATAGCTGCATAAATGCTGCATAAATGAATAAAGCTGCTATGAACATGTGTATAAAAGTGTTTCTGTGGCCATACATTTCCATTCCTTTTGGATAAGTTTAGGAGTGAGACTGCCGGAGCACAGGGTAAGTACATGTTTAATTTTATAAGGAAACAACTTCCAGTTTTCCAAAGCGGCTGTACCACTTGGCAGCAATGTATGAGAGATCCAGTGTTCCCATGTCCTTACCCCTGCTGGATATTGTAAGTCTTTTTAAGTTTAGCTCTTCTAGTGGATTTGCAGTGGTATCTTATTCTGGTATAAATTTGCATGTTCTTGATGTTTAATGTTATGGCACATCTTTTCATAAGTCGATCTGAAACAGCAAATATCTTCCTTGGTGAAGTATGTGTTCAGATCTTTGGTCTGTTTTTAACCAAGATTGTGTGTGTGTGTGTGTGTGTGTGTGTATTTGGGACTTAGATATAAATCCCTTACCATGTATATGTTTTACCAATATTTTCTCCCAGTCTATGGCTGGCCTTTTCATTTTTTTTCACGTTTATTTATTTTTGACAGAGAGAGAGAGACAGAGACAGAGACAGAGTGCAAGTGGGGCAGGGGCAGAGAGAGAGGGAGACACAGAATCTGAAACAGGCTCCAGGCTCTGAGCTGTCAGCACAGAGCCTGATGTGGGGCTTGAACTCATGGACTGCGAGATGATGGCCTGAGCTGAAGTCGGATGCTTAACTGACTGAGCCACCCAGGCACCCCTCATTTTGTTAATCATGTCATTTAAGAGCAAATTTTAAAATTTTGTAGAAGTCCAATTTATCCATTTTTTCTTCCACGGTCCATGCTTTTTGTGCCATTTCTCAAAAATCTTTCCCGAAGTCACATATATATATTTTAAAGACCTATACTTTCCATTATTACTTTAAAACTTTTTAAAATGTTTATTTATTTTTAAGAGAGAGAGAGCACGAGCAGGGGAAGGGCAGAGAGAGAGAGGAAGACAGAGAATCCAAGCAGGCTCTGTGTTGTCAGCACAAAGCCCGACATGGGGCTCAATCCCATGACACTGGGATCATGACCTGAGCTGAAATCAGGAGTCGGTTGCTCAACGGACCGAGCCACCCAGGTGCCCCTCTGGTCCAGTAATTTCTGATTTGTAATTCATTTCCTTCTTTCTGCTGTAAATTACGTGATGTATTTTATCTATCTCCCAATTTACAGATGAAGGACCCAAAGCATCATGACCTACCCAAGATGACACAACAAGGAAGAATGGCAAAAAATGGGCAGGTAAACCCAGCCTGCTTCCCGAGTCCCTGCCTCATTCGTCTCAGGCAGTCTTCATAGATGAGATGGAAATAGAGCTAGACTTGGAAAAAATAAGTACTCTTAATTGGGTAAATGTTGGGGAAAGGGGGCAGTTAATGGGTAAGGAGGCAAAGGCTATTTCAAGCAGGAAAAACAGCTTTAGAGAAAATGTGAAAATGCAAGAATATAGAAACATGTTGGGGAACGGCTAATAGGTCAGGCAAGCTGGGTACGGGTTCTGTGGGATGGAAAATGTAGCAGAGAATAAAGTTGTTACTCTAAATGATAGAGTATTTTGAAGGCCATGCTAAGAAATTTGGTTTGTTTCATGCTACATAAAGGCAGTGACATGGCCAAACTGGTTCTTTTGGATTACTTCATGGGTCATTGGTAGATGGATTGTGTTCAAGCCCCACGTGGAGCATAAAGCTTAGTTAAAAATAAAAGGGGGGGGGGGGGCGCCTGGGTGGCTCAGTCGGTTAAGCGTCCGACTTTGGCTCAAGTCATGATCTCATGGTCCATGAGTTCGAGCCCTGCGTCGGGCTCTGTGCTGATGGCTCGGAGCCTGGAGCCTGCTTCGGATTCTGTGTCTCCCTCCCTCTCTGACCCTCCCCCATTCATGCTCTGTCTCTCTCTGTCTCAAAAATAAATAAACATTAAAAAAATAAATAAAAATAAATAAATAAAGGGGGGGGGGGCGCACCTGGGTGGCTTAGTCGGCTGAGCGTCCGACTCTTGGTTTCGGCTGAGGTCATGATCTCACTGGTTCGTGAGTTCAAGCCCCACATCGGGCTCTGTGCTGACAGTGTGGAGCCTGCTTGGGATTCTATCGCTCCCTCTCTCTCTGCCCCTCCCCCAGAAGTAAATAAATAAACTTAAAAAAAAAGGAAAAGGTTCTGACAGTTTTTTTAAATGTTTATTTTTGAGAGAAAGAGAGAGTGTGAGCAGGGAAGGGGCAGAGAGAGAAGGGGAGACACAGAATCGGAAGCAGGTTCCAGGCTCCGAGCTGCCAGCACAGAGCCCGACATGGGGCTCGAACGCACGAACTGCAAGATGGTGACCTGAGCCGAAGTTGGACGCTTAACCAACTGAGGCACCCGGGCACCCAGTTATGACATTTCTTACTCCCCAGCATATTCATAATTGTTATGACTATTTAGTTTAAAATTTGATTCACATATCTTTCTCTTAGTAAGTCATAAACTCCTAAAGCACCATAGCTTAGTTATGAGGGTGGGCCCAGAGCTTAGCCTAGAGCTTGCTTGACTCGCATTAATTTGTTCATTCAGTATCTTTTATGACCACAGTGAGAGACCCTGTACTCAGCTGAATATTCATTTATTTAGCAAAGATTTACTGAGCACTTGCTGTGTGCTGAGCCAAGTGCTGAGAACAGGGATGTGAACAACGCGGGCAAGGGCTCTGCTCTCAAGCTTACATCTTAGATGGGAGAGTTGATACACAAGCAAAAAAATGAACAGGGTAACGTCAGGTGGTGAGCTATGCCTTGAAGATAATGGAAGAGAGAGAGATCTGATAGGGAGAAACTTGGGGAATGACTCTGGATACAGTCATGAGGGTAACTTTGGCCTCATACCTGAATGGTAGGAAGGAGTGAGTCATAAGGTGATGGGGGGAAGGGAGGAATGGGAAGAAGGGAGTGAACTAGGAAATGCCAGTGGATGAGAGGCGAGGGCCAGATCATGCAGAACCTACAGGAAGGAAATTTGGGTTTGTTCGAAGTGTAGTTGGAGTGCTTGAACTAGTAGGTATTCAAGCCCTTAGTGGTGTGTTTTTCTCTTTGTAAAGATCCTCTGGCTATTGCGTGAAAAACGCAGCGGGCCAAGCAAGGGAGGAGGGACACCAGACGGAGAGGCTATTGGGATGGTCTGTGTGGGACATGATGGAGGCTTGGACGAGGTGGCAGTGGAGGTGGAAAGAGGGTATATCTGGATGGAGATCCACTTGACTGGATGTAGAATGCAAAGAAAAGAAGGAGATCTTGGGTGATTCCCAAGTGAGATGACCAAACGTCCCGGCTCGCTTGAGACTGAGGAGTTTCCTGGGACAGGGTTTTCAGGGCTAAAACGAGGACCGGCCCCGGGCAAACCAGGACAAGTGGTCACCCTAGTCCTAGGCTTTTGGTCCAAGCAGTGCGGTGATTACTGAGTGTGCCACATACTGAGATAAAGAGTACTTGGGGAGAACAGATCTGGAGCTGGAAATCAGGAGTCCTGTTTTGACCACATTAAGTTTGAGATATTTATTGAACATCCCTGTGAGTGATTAGGCAATGGGATATATGCATCGGAAGCCCAAGGGAGAGGTCAGATTCAGATAAAAATCTGGAAGCCAGCAGCCCGTAGATGGAATTTAACACAATGGGGGAGATGGCCCAGGGGGAGATCCAGGTCGAGGGTGAAGTTTGGATTCTCTCAACATTCTGATGTTAAGCAGAGGAGAAGCAGTTACCCAAGATATTAAGAAGGAATAGCCATTGAAGTGGGAGGTAACCCAGGAGAATGGGGTGTCATGCAGGCCTAGAGAAAAAAAGAGCTTCCTGAAGGTGGGAGTGGCCAAACGCTACTGGGAAAAATGAAGACAAAAAAGCAGATTTAAAATACAGTCCCTGAAAATAAAAGAGAGATAAACCAAGAAACAGACTATCGAGAGCTATAGAGAACAAACTGATGGTTACCAGAGGGGAGATGGAGGGGGGGGATAAGTGAAACAGGTGATGGGGATTAAGGAGTGCACTTGTCTTGATGAACACAGGGTGATTAAAATAAAAACTTTAAAAAAAAAAAAGGGCACCTGGGTGGCTCAGTGGGCTAAGCATCCGACTCTTGATTTCAGCTCAGATCATGATCTCACGGTTTGTGGGACTGAGCCCTGACTTGGGCTCTGTGCTGACAGCGCGGAGCCTGCTTGAGATTTTCTCTCTCCCTCTCTCTGCATACATACAGTGCATACACTCTCTCTGTCTGTCTCTTTCAAAATAAATAAATGCACGCCCCAAAAAGGCAGTCCCTGCTCCCAAGGAGTTCCAGTCTTGTGGGGTGACAGGAAAGTCCATTCCTGTACAGGGACGAGTACTAAAATAGTGATAAGCACAGGACGTCAGGCAAGTGTAGACGGTTCCTCCCTGGGCTGCACCTTGAAGGAGACTGAAAAGGCAGAGAAGGGTTCTCCAGGCCGAGGAGGCTAGGGCACAAAGGTACAGGCCATTGTAGGGGGTTCGGGATGGCTGGGGCACAGAGTAGAGAAGCAGACAGGGGTACCCAGGGCAGGGAGGAGGCAGGGCCAAGAAGCACCTGTTGGACTTAGCGACCTGGAAGTAAGTGCTTACCTTTGCCAGAATAGTTTCAGCCGTTTTCAAGGAGCTGTGGGGACAGATACCAGACTGTGTGTAACTGGGAGGCAAAGAATCAGGCACTCTGAGCGCAGACATCACTTCTTTAAGCAACCTGAAGTGGAAGGAGGGAGTGTGGGGATATTGTAGCTTTTCTGGGCACGGGAGCAGAAAAGGTGGACAGATTGATCCGGGGGGGTAGTTTTGCAGTGTGTATACGGCTGAGGACAAATGGATAAGGGTTTTGGCTAGTGGGGGATGTTGTGAGAGGCCGTGAGTTTGGGCTGAATGGCGCAGGAAGTGACGTGAGGCTTTCACTGATAGATTTGGAGGAAATCTGAGAAGCCCAGAGGTCCCGTAGGAAAGCCAGGAACAGGCGGGAAGGGAGAAAAGAGGAACGAGGGTGTTAGGAGGACCCAAACTGTGATCAGAAAGTGGGATGTTGGGGTTCATGTTTTCCAAGTTGGAGGGAATCTGGGTGGTCGGAAAGGTTAAGGCCTGGTCTTGGGTATGAATCATTTAACGGCGTGGAGGTGAGTGTTCCCGGAGGTGAGAATAGTAAGGTATTGTGGGGTTAGGACATTGGTCAGTTCACTCACATTATTAGTATTGAAATCACCCCGAATGAGAGGGAGCCAAGGCATGGCGGAGGAAGGTGTTAAGCCAGGGGCCAAAGTCTCTGATGAGTGTAGACCAGCACAGTGGGGGGTGGCAGAGCCCGGAGGGGGAGAAACCGGTTGGCTGAAGGCTGGAGCCATTTTCACATAGAGATAGGAGCATAATGGTGCCTTATGCATTTATTGAGCTAAACTGAGCCAAAGTGCTGTGTTAGTTCCAGGAAATGCCCAAGTCAGCACCAGCTGCCATTTTCTAGAAAAGCCCCCGGCCAGACATTTAAAGTGGGCGCGACAAGAGCATTGCCTGAACCGTGGATTCCAGAAGGGACCCGGAGAGGAAACCTCAGCAGGTTGACTACGGGGCCGGTCCTCCCGGCTCCACCCAGCCCACCTCTCCTTGCCCGGAGCGGAGGCCTGACGCTTTCGTTCCTCCCCTCCCCTCTCTGGGGAGCTGCCAGTGCCAGTGCTCCTCGCCACGACGCGGCCCTGGCAGGAGAAATCAGCCAGCCATCTTGGGCTGGCGTCCTTCCCAGGAGAAGCCAGAGCGGCGCCTTGGAGATGGAGCTGAGGGGGGCACATTTCAGGCGAACTTCTCACCGGCGGGCAAGGGCTCATTAGCCAAACGATCATCTTCCCCAGGCCCGTTGTCAGACCAACTTAAAAATAACCCGGGCTGTCTCCCCACCCTTTCGCGCAGGAGTGCAAGTCGCTTCCTGCTCAGACAGAACCCACCCGAACCTCAGCCCTTCTAGAACACTAGCAGCATCCGCACATTCCTTCTCCTTCCGAGGGACGTGACTGCGCTCAAGGCTTTTCCCTTCAGGACACCGCTCCCTCTTGTCGTCCTACCTCCCTAGCCTCGTGTTTTCCAGTTTCCTTTGCGGATTCCTTCTCACTAACTTGACCTTTCAGAGTCGGAGTGCCCGGTTCTCGGCCCCTGATCTCCCGCCTCCTCCCTCCCCCCACTCACTTCCTTTGTGACCTCAACCAGCCTTGTGGCTTTCCCACCATCCAATCACTGGGCAACACCACATGTGTATCTCTACTCCCGAGACAGACTCTCACCTTGTATGGCCAGTCACCTCCTTGGCATCTCTACCTGGGTATCTCCCAGGCATCTCCAGCGTAACGTGCTTGGAACCGAACCTGCGTCTCCCCACTCTCCCCTGCCACACCTGTCTCTCCTGCAGCCTGCTCTTGTCTCAGTCTATGGCAACGCAGTCCTCCAGCTGCTCAGCCCAAATACCTCGGAGTCATCCTGACTCCTCCCTTCCCCTCACAGCCCAGTTACCGTCTAATCTACCAGCAAATCGGTCAGCTCTTCCTTCAACAGATACCCAGAAAAAGTCACCATTTCTCACCGTTTCTACCCCCAGCGCCGTGAACCAAGCCATCCCTATATCTTGCAGTAGTCTCCTAGCTGGACTCTGCTTCTACCCTGTCCAAACGGCAGCCAGAATGATCCTCGAGAAAATGTTAAGCCAGGAAGGGGGCACCTGGGTGGCTCAGTCAGTCAAGCGTCTGACTCTTGATTTTGGCTCAGGTCGTGGTGATTCTAGGGTCATGGGATCGAGCCCTGCGTTGGGCTCCGCGCTGAGCGTGGAGCCTGCTTAGGATTCTTTCTCTCTCTCCCTCTGCCCCTCTCCCCGGTTCGCATGCTCTCTCTCTCTAAAATAGAACAAAATAAAAAACAAATTAAAAAACCCCAAACATTAAACCGTGAAGATCATGGCACCCCTACAGGGAACCCTCCACTGGCTCTCCACCTCATTTAGAGGCGAACATAACTATTAAATACCAGCATTCAATAAAGACTACCATCGTCGTTATTCTTTATAGAGCTGAGGAATCTGTTATAATCTTCTTGTGACTATGTAAGTCTCTTGGCCAAATACGTTTACACGATAAAGTAAATGTCTTGAAATCTAGCTTTCTGCTGCAGATTGGGTTTCCAGGAGACCCGAGTTGTGGAATTCTACTGTGGAATTGCCACAATTCTGGGTTCTTCCTGAGTTTCCCTGTGTCCTCCAAGAGGAAAATGCAGGCTTCGGATGAGATGATCACTCAGATCTTCTCTTGATCTAAAATTGTGGTTTTCTTGAAAGAGAAGCGTTCTCGTTCTTGGCATCACAAAAAATGCAGGTGGTTATCTCACTGGCTTTCCCCCCAAAAAACCACATTGTTTACACCAAAGGAAAAGAAACACGAGACACTGTGACCTTTGTATTGGTCAGGACTTTTTGGTTGTTAGGGGCAGAAACCCAATTCAAACTAGGCTGAAGCAAATAAGGGCACCTACAGGTTGAAATCCCAGAGGTAGTGCGTCCTCTGGTGAGCTGGGTCCGAGGGCTCATGGGATATAAGGAGGACCCGGGCTCTCCTTATCTCTGGTTCCACTTTTTCCTGCATTGGTTTCCCTTTCAGCGGCCTCTCCCACCCGAAGATCCCAGGAGCTCCCAACAATTGCCAGCTTCAAATCCAAGAGAAAAAGGGATTTTACCTGAGAATTCTGGGTCCTTTAAAAAAAGTAAATTTCACTGGGGCACTTGGGAGGCTCAGTCGGTTAAGCATCCGACTCTTGGTTTCGGCTCAGGTCATGATCTCACAGTTCGTAATTTCAAGTGCCCACATCGGGCTCTGCGCTGACAGTGTGGAGCTTGCTTGGGATTCTCTCTCTCTTTCCTCTCTCTCTTTCTCTCTCTGCCCCTCCTGCACTCCCCCCTCAAAATAAATAAATAAACTTAAAAAAAAAAAAAGTAAATCTCATTGATTTGGTCTGAGTCATGTGTCCTTTCCTAAACCAATCACTATGGCCAGGGGAACAGAGAGTCAGATTCACCACATCCGTGCCACAGTCCCTGCCCCCCAGTAGGGCTGGCGTAGGGCGAGGCCAGCCCATCCAACCCCCATGGGCTGAGAGTGGCAGAAGGGACCATGTCAGAAAGGAAATTCAGGGGCTATTAACAGAAGAAAGGAGATTAGATATTGGACAAGTCAAGATAATAGACATTTCCTTGAGGCCTCAGTAAGATTTTTTTACAAGAACTACATTAATTTCCGAGGTCCTCTGTAAGAAGTCACCACAACCTGGGCAGCTTAAAACGACCCAAATGCATTCTCTCACGGTTCTGGAGGCCCGAAGTCCAACATCAAGAGGTTGGCTGGGCCACACTCCCCCTGGAGGCTCGGGCAGGGGCGGGGTGGGGTGGAGAATTCCTTCTTTGCCTCTTCCAGCTTCTGGTGGCTGTCCATATTTTTGACTTGTGGCCACATCACCTCAATCTGTGCCTCTGTGGTCACATTGCCTCCTCCCCTTTGGTCTGCTTCAAAGTTCCCCCTGCGTGTCTCTTATTGAGGATGCTTGTCATTGAATTTAGGACCCACCCGAGTCATCAGGATCATCTGTTCATCTCCAGATCCTTAACTTAATTACATCTGCAAAGACCTTTTTTCCAAATAAGGTCACATTCGTAGATTCCAGGGATTTAACATGGACAGCTTTAGGGGCTGTTTTTCACCCCACCACTGGTACCAAATGAAAAGCATAATATATATAAGTGATGAATCTGAGGCCTCAAAATATATGAGAGGATCAGAATCATTTCTAAATATTACAGGTACTTTTTATCCATATGCTTTGTTGCCTTTTAAAAAAGTAAAATAAAATTTGCTTCAGGGGAAAACAACTACATTTTTAACTGGTCCACAAAGCACATAAGGTTTTCATTTCAACGTATCAACCCCCCTGCTCTCTTCCAGGTAACTGTTGAAGCAAGGGCTGTGTTTATTTGAGTTTACTACTCCTTTTCTGCCTCATTTTGAACTCCTTTGATAAAATGTCTTTCTGAGCAGTACTGATACTGATCACAACTGATAAACAAGATCTACAATGTGAAACGCCACTGGTGAGGATACCCCACAATTGGAAAAGTATTTTCAAAACTGCTTCTTTCACATGAGTAAAAAAAAATTGCAAAATCTCAACCAACACCCTTTTCATGTCTAGGTAAAGATTCTAAGGAACCCCAGGGTGGATTAGAGACAAATAATGCAAAAATCTCGTGAAGAAACCAACAGGAACCCCTACACCTCAAAGACGACAGCGGCAGAATACGTGTTTTCAAATATATGTCACTTCAACCCCTATTTCCACCCACATTCGGCCCAAGCAGCTGCCCTTACTGGTTGCTCAGGTTAGACTGGGAGCTCACTGGCTGCTGGTATTTTCCCTGGGGGCATCTTGGCAATAATTGTGGGGGTTCAGATCCTTCGATATCACAGGGGCTGGGTAGGTGGCTCTGTGCTTTATCAGCAGGATGAGTCCCTTACAGGTGTTTCACAAGACTGGGGACTGTGGACAGGCGACTGAAGTTGGAGGGGAGCCTGATCCCTGACCCTCCCAGCCTCCCCCATTCAGGAAGTTAGTGGCACAGGGCCTCACCTGTGCTTCTCAGGTGTAGCTCTGTTTTGCTCTCCAACGCAGCTTTTTCGGTTAGAAACCCCTAGGATCTGAGAAGGGAGGACAAAGTTGGGTGTGGGGTTCTACTACTCCTCTGCATCCGCAGAACGGGCTCAGCTTTGACCTGGCATCCAGGAGTCAACTTGGAAACGTTGGCAGAGTGAATTCCCAGAGTTGGAGGCAACACGATGTAATGGCAAGAGTTCTGGCCCGGACATTGGTGGGCACATCCTTGTCTGCCACACTCGCTCAGTGACCTTAATCAGCCCCTTCTCTTAGTTCCTCAGTTTCCCATATTTAAAACAAGAGGATTGGACCAGATGTTCTCTGAGCCATCCTCTACCTTCACTGTCAGATGCATACATGTTACGTCCTCCAGGTTGAGCACTGGGATACCTGGGAAGGCTCACTGTCTGTTTCTTTTTCCAGAAAACACGCTCTACGCACACCTCAATGAGGCTCATGGCTATATTCAGCAGACCCCTAAATAAGGTCCCAAAGTACAGGACTGTGGTTAGAGTTAAGGGATGTTCGCAGCTATGACAGTATCGGTCATCATCAAACATTAATTAGGTGCCCCAGGTCGGTGCTAGGACTACAGAAATGCGTAAGATGAGCCCCTGCCTCATGCAGGTGAGTAAATCAAGGATTGCATTACAGTGTGATAAGTTCCACCACAGGGTTATTAACAAGGCCTCATGACAGACAGGATGGACAGACAAATCAATCTGGGGTGGAGTCAAGCATGGCTTCCGGGAGGAGGTAACACATGGGCAGACACGATTTCCTAGGTGGAACAGGGATCAAATCCCTTAGAATGTTCACAGTGAGCACGCTCACTCCACACATACTTGGCAGCTGCCGTGCAACACGTTGCTTCCTCTAAAGGCAGGTGTCTTTCTCATTGTCTAATGACTCCCTTGGGTCTAACACATGGATTGGAACGGTGTGGACCTAATAGGAGCCCCAGGGGCTGGTCCGGAGTAAGTTGGGAAAAGCTCACTACACCCGGACTTCGATACAGAGACAGCAGAACTGTGGGTTCCAGCAATACTATTTTTGATATGCCACTTTTGAATGTTTGCAACCTGCATTCTGTGCACAGAACACATTCCAGTCCTTTTTTTTTTTTTTTTTTTTCTTTTCTTTTTTTCTTTTTTCCGTTTCTGGTGCAAGTTAGGGGGAAGGGACTCAAAAGCTGCTGTTCTCTGGGTGTGTTCCTAAGGTCTCCCTCCGATTCTCCTTAGTCATGGCAGGCTTCTTGGAGGAAGTGCTCAGAAACAAAAGTAAGAGCTGGCTTGACTAATGAGGCTGACATCCAGGGCCCCTTGCTGCCCACACCCGTGCGTGCCACCCTTCCCTGCATTTGACCTTTGTTCCTCTACTAACCTCCCTCCAAGCAGAACCAGGTTTGACCACCCGCCCTTTTCTGGTCAGGGGCCGGACGTGTCCCCTAGGTTCGTCATTCAAAGCTCTTTCGGCCAAACTGGTTCCCCGCGCCCTGCGCCGGGGGCTGGGGACCCGCCGAGCTGCCGCTGTTAGTCCTCCCGGCTGTGAATTACCTTCGGCGGCGGCGGCGGCGGCGGCGGCGCGGCCCCGCCTCCCCTCGGCCGGCCGGCGGTTCAAGTGCAGGTTCGCAGCTGGGAGCGAAGAGGCGACACCCCTCGCTCGCGCACGGAGACCTGCTCCTCGGGCGGCTGCGGGCGGGGAGGGGACAGCGCTCGGCGCGGCGGCCAGCAGTCCGGCGAGGGAGCGTCGGAACCCCCCGCGGCGCGGATTGCCCGGCGTTAAGTTGAGGAGGCGTCCGAAGCGGGCTCCGGGCGGGGAGGCGGCGGCTGGAGTGGGGGCCCGGCCCCGCCGGGGTTAAGTCTCGCCTGCTCCCTGCTGCCCGGCTGGCGGCCCGCCGCCTTCAGTGAGAGGCCGGCGCCCCGCAAGGACCCTTCCCCCCCCCCCCCCCACCTCCGTCCCCCTCCCCGCCTGCGGGAGGGCGGACAGTGGGGGCTGCTGGGCAGGAAGCCCTCCACCCCCCCCCAACTCCACCCTCCACCCCCCCCCCCCCCCCCCCCCCGTCAGCCCCGCGCCCCGGGGGGGGGTGCCCAGAGTGAGAGGGGCCGAGATGGCCGATGAGATTGACTGGCTGGACTTGCCCGGCCGGTGGACCTACGGAGTTGACCGCGGTGGGAGAATCTTCTTCATCAAGTACGTTGGTCTCTCTCGTTTTGCCATTTTATGTTTTCTTTCGAGTTGTCCAACTTGGAAGGTGGCAGGGCGGGGGGCAGGCTGAGCGGTAGGGGGAAGCGATGGCTGGAAAGGCAGGCATGACTAATAAGTTTATCGCCGCCTGTTTGAATGTGTCTCCCGCCTTTTCCTCAATGGGTCAAGGTCCAGCTAAGGCTGGGCATGTCCTCCTCTGGAAAGGCAGGGCGCGGCAGGGCAGGTGCGGGCCTTTCCGGCTGGTCCCCATTCACGGGGGACAGAGGGGGGGGGGCAGCGGGTGCCCGAAGAAGGATGATTGGACCCAGTGTCCAGTGGGCCCGTCATTCCTTTCAACCCCGTCCCCTGAAAGGGCCAGGGGTATGTTCTTTCTCTTGCCCCCTCCCCCACCATATTTTCCTACAGAACACTTGGGCTCAGAGACATCGCACCAGGAGACCCTGTCTCAGCCACCAGTTCCTGGCCGTCCCTCATCCCAGGACTCTGTGTTGCCAGGAAGACAGCCCCTCTCCCTTCCTGCTTCCTTTATGGGGCTGTGTGGTCAAGGGGAAGGAGAAGATGCCCACGGCGCATTTGGCATTCTTTAAGGAGAGGGAGCCTCTGCTGCTCTCAGTAATATATTAGTACCGTTATATTAATTTCATAAACCAAAATGGCTCTGGCATAATCTCATTATAACAGAGTGGCCTCGCTGGTGCGATTTTGGCCCGCTCCTGCTATAGTCGTTCTTTGCCAGGATAGAAATCTCCCGATAATGTAGCAAGTCTAGAAGCACAGCATTCTGAACTGTTACCCACACATGATGGGTTTTTTCTTCCTCAAGATAGCCACTCACAGAACATTAGAGCTGAAAGGGAGCCTTGGCTGCAACCCCCTCATTTTTCAGATGGGGAGGTGAGGTCTACAGAGAGGAAGGGTACTTGTTCCAGATAAAACCACTTGTTAATCAGAGCTCTGGCCAAGCCCGGTACCCGCTGACTTTAGAGCACTGCTTTCCCTCCAGCACCAAACTGGAGCCCAAGGAAGCCAGCGGATTTTCCCCTTGCTTCTCCGTTGCCACACTTGCTTTAGGCCTTTCTTCTGTAATTATCATCGCCATGATCATAATTGATGCTGTAATTAGATTATGTTAGAAATTAGCTCCACTGAAGTTCTCCATCCTGGGTCAGATTCTTAAATAACAGAACTTCACCGGTATTGAAACCGGAGTCCCTTTGGTCAGTGGTTTCAGACTTTTGAGTCCATGTAAATCACCTGAGGAATGGATGGAGAAAAGGCAGCTTCCTGAGCCCCGCCTCCAGAGATCCACATCTGGGGCGGGGCCTTCGCCTGTGTATTTCCAGGAGCTCCTCAGCTGAAGTGGTTAATTTGGCTGTCCTCATCTTTCTTCCCAGACTCTTGCGTGCCTTCCAGCTTCTCTTGGCCTTTCACTCCGCGAACATTCGAGTAGCCACTGTTTGTGTGCCACACCGCGAGGCATTAGAGATTAAAAAAAACAAAACAAAACAGTAAGATACAGGTTTTTCCTTGAAGGTGATAGGGAGAAAATGCAAATAAATACTTGGGAAATAATGGGATATATTCTCAAGGTATTTGCATGATGGTCTAGGAACACAAGAAAAAAAGAACTGACGTTCTTTGGGGAGCGGAGGGAGAACTTTCTGGAGGAGGAGACATTTGGGCTGATTCTGGAGCAGAGGACCAGGGTGAAAGGGGCCCTGAAGCAGAGGCCTGTGGGAAGGAGGGCGCTGATGAGTGCCAAGGCACAGGTTGTCTAGAACACTCTGAGGGGGGGTCAGTGGAGATGGAGTGGAGGCTGCAGGGGTGCTGCAGAAGAGGGGGCAGGACCAATAAGAAGGGGCAGCTTTGGAGAGGCCTTGTGTGTTAGGCTAAGGGGTTTGAACTTGGTCCTGCAGGTGATAGGAAACCAAAGGAGATTTGTATTTTTATTATTTTTAAAATGTTTATTCACTTATTTGTGTGTTTGTTTTTAATTTTTTTTATGTTTTTTTATTTTTGAGAGAGAGAGAGAGAGGGTGCACGCAGGGGAGGGGCAGAGAGAGAGGGAGACACAGAATCCGAAGCAGGCTCCAGGCTCTGAGCTGTCAGCACAGAGCCTGACGCGGGGCTCAAACCCACAAACTGTGAGATCGTGACCTGAGCCCAAGTCAGACGCTTAATTGACTGAGCCACCCAGGTGCCCCTTTACTTTTATTTATTTATTTTTTGTTTTATTTAAGTCATCTCGACACCAAACAGGACCCCGAGATCACGAGTCACACGTTCTTACGACTGAGTCAGCTAGGCACCCCCCAAAGGAGATTTTTAAGAGGATTGACACACCTAGACCTGGGTTTTGGAAGGATCCCTCTGGCAGCTGTGTGGGCAGATGATGACTTAAAGGCTGAACAGGGGCGTAGGGGGAGAAACTTGGGGTTTGGAGAGCAGTCAGGGGTGACTGCTGAAGTCCAGGAGGCAGCTGATGAGGCCTGGATTTAGGTGGTGAGGTTACAAGGAGGAGAGATAGGAGAAATCTTTAGGAGGGTGTTCATTTACGGCCTGAATGTCGGGGAAGAGAGGGAAAAGGAAAAATCAAAGATGAATCTCAGAGGTTTTAACTTGAGTGTGACAGAGATGAGGCGTATGGGACAAGGAGCGGATTTTAGGGGGCGTATAGATTCAGGGGAAAGTATTGAATTTGAAGTCCCTGCGGGGCCTTCAGGAGGTCATGTCTGACAGGCAAGTGGATGTACAGACAGCGGCCTGGGCTGGAGAGGAAGTCCTGGGAGTCGTTGCATAGGGGTGGAACCATCCAGAAATGTGTGACCAAGACGATGGGGGTACCCAGGCAGCACCAGTGTAGAAGGAAAGGATAGAGGAAGAGAGACCAGAGATTGCAGGATCGTAGCGAGGGAAGGGCACTGCCCTAGCAGGAGGAGGAGAGAGATGGTAAGAGGAAGGAACGGTCAAGAGTGGAAAGGCCAAATGAGCTTAAAACTGGAAAGTGGCTAGAACTAAGGAGGTCTTTACTGACTTCTAAGAAAAGTGGGTTCAGGGGAGGACTGAGGACGGAAACCAGACTGCAAAGGATGGATGAGAGGGAGACCAGGAAGTGGGGACAGCTAGAGGGGACCAGTTTCCAAGAAGGATGCTGGGTCAGTAAGAAGAGGAACAAGCTGGGAGGGGAGGCGGAGGGTTCAGACCAGAAGACAAAGACCAGAGTGGGGCTAAGCAGACGATGACCTGAGAGGGAGAGAGAAGTGGAAGAGACAATCTTGTGATACTCAATAGAATAAAGTTCTGGAAAAAACAGGAGATGACGGGGACTATAACCCAGGCAGAGAGATTAGCCTTACGTGGAGGAAGGCCGCTTCTTCATGTAGAGACGAGTATTTTTTAACAAATTTTTTCAATGTTTATTTATTTTTGAGAGAGAGACAGATAGAGCGTGAGCAGGGGAGGGGCAGAGAGAGAGGGAGACACAGAATCTGAAGCGGGCTCCAGGCTCTGGGCTGTCAGCCCAGAGCCCGATGTGGGGCTCGAACCCGTGGACCATGAGATCATGCCCTGAGCTGCAGTCGGACGCTTAACTGGCTGAGTGAGCCACCCAGGTGCCCCTAGAGACAAGTATTAAGGTGGGGATATGGGTGCTTTTGGGGGTGGCTGGGTGGGCGTATTGAGGAAGCTCCTGACTGATGGTTTCTCGTTTTTCTTGAAGTAAGTGATAAGATTGTCCATTGAGAACGGGGAAGGGGGAGGAAAGAAGAGGCTGGTGAGGGCATTGAGGTTGATGGGGAAGCTTTAGAACACTCTGCAAATGGCAACTGGCCGGGGCCCCTGAAGAAGATTCTAGGTGGCACTTAGGGA
Source organism: Panthera leo (assembly GCF_018350215.1). Lineage (NCBI taxonomy): Eukaryota > Metazoa > Chordata > Mammalia > Carnivora > Felidae > Panthera > Panthera leo. The sequence goes on along the minus strand of NC_056696.1, from coordinate 42,873,811 downwards.
CCAGCTAAGCGTGGGGACTGTGGGTTTGCAGTGACATCGGTCCTCCCAGTTTCACAGTTCTCTGTCAGCCCAAAGCCAGGGGTGGAGACAGCCTGTGACTGCATCGTTCTGGGCCAGGAGCTGGCAAGGGGAGTAGCAGAACGACAGGGGAAAGGCGTTGAGATTGCGGGATTGTGTCCACCTCTGTGACCCTGGGATTGTCCATGATGTCCAGGACGCATGGAGATGGTCGTCTGAGGGAATGATGTGAGAGGAGAAGAGGAATCGGGGCCAGAAGGTGTCCGGGTGGCTGAAGAGGAAGTGTAAGGGCGTGAGTTTCCCCGCACACTTAAAGTTCACACTGGCTGGCTTTCCTCTTCCTGGGCTTCCTCTCCCACTGCCTCCCGGCACCAAAGCCCACGACACAGGGCATCTCTGTGTGCGCACAACGGTTCGAGGGTCCTGGGGGCACCAGAACGGTGACTTTGTTTCTTGTCTCCTCATCAGACGGGTGAGTCCACTGGGAAATCCCGTCCTGTAGCAGGTGTCCAAACTTAGAGAAACATTAGTGGAGTCCAGTGAAAAAAGAAAGCATGTGTCCACACGAAGACTTAGGCATAGGTGTCCCTGGCAGCTTTGTTTGTAATGGCCCAACCTGAAAACAACCTGAATGTTCATCACCAGGTGAGTAGATGGACACCGTGGTATATTCTGTGATGGAATACTACTCGGTAATGAAGCGGAATCAACTATGAACACATGTTACCACGGAGAGGGAAGGGAGAGAGAGAGAGAGAGAAAAGAAAGGGAGAGAAGGAGGAAGAAAATAAGAAAGTCAAAGAAGTCTAGCTTGCATGATTCCTTTATATACAATTCTAGAAACTCTAGAAAATGCAAACTAATCTATAGTAACAGGAAGCAGATTAGTTGTTGTTGGGGGGGGGCGGTGCAGGTGGAAAGAGCTGACAGCGTGGGAGAGAGGAATTATGAGGGGGCACAAAGGAAAATCGGGGGGTTCACATCTCGATTTTGGTGATAGTTTCACAGGTATCTATACATGTCAACACTTTACACGGTACGCTTTAAATATGTGCAGCATTGTACATTGTGTATCTTACTTCAATAAAACTTCTTAATGAGATTTGTTATATTAATTAAAGTATTAAGGATACTTTAACATCAGCGAGTAGAGTCCTGTCCTGGACCCCAAGACAGGCCCCACCCCAAAGCCTGGATGATGCAGGTGATACAGACTCCTCTCCTCCACGTGCCTGGGTTGGCCCAGAAAGTCAGGTGCCTCGTGTGGGTCACATCTGGCTCTGGAAAAATTAATATCATTTGGTTGGTGGGGGTGGAGAAATGTTGATGGGTTCATCTGCCTCCCAGTCTAGACCCAGCGGCTCTGTGGTCTTGGGGAGCCCAACTTGCCGGGAGTGAGCTGTTAGAATCCTGGCTTCATCACTTATCGATCATAGGATTTGGGGCAAGTCCCTTAACCTCTCTGAACCTCAGGTTCATCATCTGTAAAATTCCTCATGTGAAGGACTGTTGTGAACGAAAATATTTAACATTGAGACACCCAAGGACTAGGGGTTCACCTAGCCTCCTCCTCTCGTATCCCTTGAGAAGCTGCCAGTTAAGTACCTTCGCCGTTCTCCCCAGAGGCTTCACCTGTCACCCCAAATGTCACCTCCTTAGCGCACCCTTCGTGCCGTTCCCCTTCCTTAATTTCGTCCCGGATAGCACTTCCTCCTCTGTGGTGGGATAACGCTCTCTATGCGTAGCTATAATAGGGATAGGGTATACTTCCTATTATATTACATTGCAACCATCTTTTTACATGTCTGTTTCCCCCATGGGTGATAAATTCTTTGAGGTCAGGGTCAGATGTTATTTATGTCTGAATCCTCAGCATCTGCTCGGTAAATGCTTTGTGCATGTGAATGAATGAATGGCTGTGTGGATTCATCTATCTCACGTGCCTGGGATCAGACCGTCAGTGTTGGTGTGAATTGGGAGAGGGATGTCCTACTCCGGGAAGCCTCTATTGTATCTGAGACTTTTTTTTTTTATGGGTTTTTGTGGTTTTTTTGAGACAGAGAGAAACAGAGCACGAGCAGGGGAGGGGCAGAGAGAGAGGGAGACACAGAATCCGAAGCAGGCTCCGGGCTCTGAGCTGTCAGCACGGAGCCCGACGTGGGGGCTCCAACCCAACAACCGTGAGATCGTGGCCTGAGCCAAAGTTGGACGCTTAACCGACTGAGCTACCCAGGCGCCCCAATATCTGACACTTTCTTATTGGTTTTGTTTTTTGGTTTTTTTTTTTTGTAGCGATGAGGAAAAGTCAACCAGCTGGGTGCACCCTGGTACGGAATCACCGATCCAGAGTGGACACTCCTCCAGCCCAGGTAAGGAGCTTGGTTGTCCCCGCCTTTGCAATTGAGGAGGAAGCGATGGCTTGAGGCAGCATAACTGCCCTGACTTGGCTTCTGACTTTTTCTTTTCGGCACGGATGGATTCAGCTTAGCATTTGGACCACCTGGGGAGGGTGCAGGAGCGTTGATGCTCACCTTGAGGTCTTTCTGAGTTTCCAGCTCTGTAGTTAGTATATGGGACCGATCTTTGAGGACACAGATTTGACCCCTCTGTCATCCCCCTGCCCAGTCAGAAACTCGTCTCCATCTTCAGAGCTCCTGAGCTAGGCGTAATCCCAGCTCCTGGTGCTGTACCATAGAACCGTGTGCCATGATGGAAATGTTCTCTGTCTGAGCTGCCCAGCAGAGTCACCGTTAACCACAAATAGCTACTGAGCGATTGCAACGTGATTAGTGTGGCTGAGGAAGTGAACTGTTAACGTTTGAATTCATTCAAATTTAAGTTGCCCCACATGGCTAGTAGGAATGCCTTCACACTGGGGTGGGGGTGGGGGGACATGAGAGAAAAGGGCGCGGGGCCCACACTGACTGCTTACTGTAGGGCAGACTCCAGTGCTAGCCCAGGCCAGTGGGAAGGTGAGGACACGTACAGGCGGAATTTCAGTCTAACCTGGGGAGGCAGAGACACCAAGAATGAGAAGGGCCGGGGTACTTCGAGTGGACAGGCAGTGTTCCTCTTCAGAATGCTGCCACAGACCCACCCTCGCTGGCCTTCTGGCCTTTCCGCTGACTGCACACCACGTGGTTCTAGGAGTCTGGGTCGCTCACGGGACACAGCCAGCACTGCGGGACACATTGGGTTAAGTAAGGTGTTGGCCTGCCCAGAGCCTACTTTCTTTTAGATTCTGGGCTAGGATCATTGTGTTGTCAGGGCTGGAAGGGACTTCAGGGACCCTGGAACCCGACGCCTTCTTTCAAGGGTGGGAAGATCGAAGAACAGAGGGGAAGTACCTGGCTCGAGGCCGTTCAGCTGCGCAAAGCCGTGCCAAGGTGAAATGCCTAAGTTCTAGAGGCAGAGAGGCCTGGGCTCCAATCTTGACTCTACTTTCTCTCAGGGTGGTCTTGAGCAAGTGGCTTAAATCTTCCGGGACTTGGCTCTTCTTCATTGGCAAAATAGGGATAGGACCGCGAACCTCCGAAGATGATAGCAAAGGCTACCCGGGAGAATCACCATCAATGAAGGTGACCGCTATCGCTGTGGTCACTGTTGTTACTTCTGACATGAAGTAAGGCCTCTTATCCCAAGATCGGGCTGTGTCCCTCTCCTGGGTTGCTGTTTTTGCTGCTCTCCGTGTTTAAAATTTGATTCCGTGTACCTCGCTATGGCCCTAGGTAGGACCAGAAGATGGATAAAAGCCTGTGAGCCAATTACTTCATTTTGGGCTGCAGCCAACTGGTTGTCCGAGGCTGGGAAGGGGTTAAGATGCCCCTGAAGCTTGCTGGGAGGGCAGCTGCCTCAGCGGGCACTCCGCCTGGACAGGAATATAAGCACTTCTTGGTGTTGCCCGGGCAGAGAGGGCAGTGTGGAGGGAAGTTGCTGGAAAAGGCAGGGGACAAAATCCACGCTGGCCTCTTTCCCAGGCACATCACAGTGGCAGGATTATTTATGATTCTGACCCAATGGGGATCCCTCTACTTGGGGAGACTGCCAACCCACGCCCTTCTGAATGGGAACGTCCTCCCACAGGGACAGAGGGGAACAAGTAGCATTTATGGAGCAGCACAGAGGAAAGAATGTCAGCTTTGGAGGCAGTCGAGACCAGACTCACATCCCAGACCAGACACTTCCTGTGTGACCTTAAGCAAGTTGATTAACCTCTCTGGGCCTCAGTTTCCTCGTCTATAAAAATGTTCAAGCCAATGCCTATTATATACTGCTTTTGTGCAAATTAAATATGCTAACAGTGGTAAAATGTGTAGCTGAGAGGAAGGAAGCACTAAGTGGTAGCTGGTGTTATTATTTCTATGGACCAAGCCCTGGGAGGGGAGCTGGGTTCATTGGCTTCCCTGATACTTTGAAGCAGCAGCATCACCACCAACACTAACCATGGAAATCTAGACCCTTGAGAAATAGAGGTGAATAAAATGAATTATACAGACTGGGCCCACCACTCTATAGAACCCAGGTTCTGCTCTCCAGCAGCTTGTGCCCTGAGGCAGCTGATAATATGGCGGGAGAGATTCAGACCAAGACTGAATGGCTATGTTTTGTAAAACCTCATACACAAGGCAGGTGTTTGGCCTGACCAGACAGGTGGCAGTGATCATCTATCAAGAGCATCCGCACATGTTTTACAATAGGTCAGCCACAGGGCTCTTGCACGCCCAAAAGGAATGATCTCCACCAGTGCCCTGCCTGTCTCCACCTTGGACAGTGGTTTCCCTTGAGTTTCTCAGAAGACCCTTCCTCTGCCTTGGGGTGGAGGAATCCTGTTTGTCAGGGAGGCAGGATGCTCTTTTGGGGGGATGGGTAGGATGAAACAGTACCTAATAGAACGCTCTTAAGAGATAGAGTGCTAATAGAGCCCCACTCTTAGGGGCTGCAGCCACCTGCAGGGAGTGCCTGGGCACCTCCGAGCCACGGTCACCTTCTGTATCTATTCAGGTTTTGCTCACTCTGTAAGCCTGTGATTCTCTGCTCTGAGCATTTCCATGGATATATTTTTTTTCAGAGGTGCTATTAAAAAAATTTTGTTCTAGATTAACCAGACAGAAAATCAACAGAGAAGGATTAATGACCTTAAATGGCCTTAAATGACATATTAGATCAAATGAATTTAATGGTTACAGACATAACGTTCCACCCCAGACCAGAAGATACGTTCTTCTCAAGGGCACATGGAACATTTTCCAAAGTAGATCACATTTTAAGACACGAAACAAGTATCAGTAAATTTAAGAAGAATGAAATCATATCAAGCATCTTTTCAAACCACAATGGTATGAAACTAAAAGTCAATTACAAGAACACTGGAAAAATCACAAATATGTGGATGCTATATGCTACCGACCAACCAATGGGTCAACAAAGAAATCAAAGGAGGAATGAAAAAATACCTTGAGACAAATGAAAACAGAAATACAACATACCAAAATCTCTAGGATGCAGCAAAAACGGCCCCACGAGGAATGTTCATAGCAATATGGGTCTACCTCAGGAAACAAGAAAATCTCAAATAACCGCACCAACTTTACACCTATATAGGAACTAGAAAAAGAACAAGAAGTGAAGCCCACAGTTAGTAGAAGGAAGGAAATAACAAATCTCTGGGTGGAGATAAATGAAATGGAGACTGGAAAAGACAATAAAAAAGATGAACTAAGAGCTGGCTCTTCGAAAAGATAAAATTGACATGCTTTTAGCTTGACTCACCAAGAAAAGGAGAGAGAGGGCTCAAGTAAATAAAATCAGAAGTGAAGGAGAAGTTACAACTGACACCACAGAAATACAAAGGATCATAAGACACTACTATGAACAATTATATGCTAGTAAATTACCCAACCTAGAAGAAATGGATACATTTCTAGAAACATGCCATCTTCTTTCTCAGGCTGAACCATGAAGAAATAGTAAGTGTGAATAGACCAATTACTGGTAAGGAAATGGAATCACTAATCAAAAACCTCCCAAGAAACAAAAGCCCAGGACCAAATGGCTTCATGGGTAAATTCTACCAAACATTCAAAGAAGATTTAATACCTATCTTTCTCGATCTTTTCTAAAAATTGAAGAGGAAGGAATGCTTCCAAACTCATTTTATGAGGCCAGCATTACCCTCATACCAAAACCTGACCAGGACACCAGGCAAAAAGAAAATTATGGGCCAATATTCTTGATGAACATAATTGCAAAAATTCTCAACAAAATATTAGCAAACCGCCTTCGACAACACATTAATAGGATCATTTACCATGACTGAATGGTATTTATTTCAGGGATGCCCAGAAATAAACCTATGCATATATGGTCAATTAATTTATGACAAATGAGGCAAGAATATGGAATGGAGAAAGGACAGTCTCTCTAAAAAATTTTTTGAAGTTTATTTATTTATTTTGAGAGAGAGAGCAACTGGGGGGGAGTGCAGAGAGAGAGGGAGAGAGAGAAAATCCCAAGCAGGCTCTGCACTGCCACTGCAGAGCCCGATGCAGGGCTCGAACTCATGAGCCATGAAATCATGACCTGAGCTGAAGTCAAGAGTTGGATGCTTAACTGACTGAGCCACCCAGGTGCCCCAGGACAGTCTCTTTAAATGGTGTTGGGAAAACGGGACAGCTATATGCAAAAGAATGAAACTAGACCACTATTTTACATATACACAAAAATGAACTCAAAATGGATTAAAGATTGGAATGTAAGACTTGAAGCCATAAAACTCCTAGAAGACAATAAATTCCTTGACCCTAGTCTTGGTGATGACTTTCTGGAGCTGACTGTAAAGGCAAGGGCAACAAAAGCAAAAATAAACAAATGGTACCGCATCACACTCAAAAGCTTCTGCACAGCCAAGGGAACCATCCACAGAATGAAAAGGCGACGTACAGAATGGGAGAACATATTTGCACGTCATGTATCTGATAAGGGGTTAATATCCAAAATACATAAAGAACTCGTATCACTCAATAGCAAAAACAAAACCAAACCAAAAAACCCACACAACACACAGAACACATAACCCAAGACAAAAAACATTCTGATCAAAAAGGGGGCAGAGGACCTGAATAGACATCCTTCCAAAGAAGACATATAGATGGGCAATAGACACACAAAAAGATGCTTAACATCACTTATCCTCAGGGAAGGGCAGTCAAAACCACAACAAGACCATGGCTCTAATCAAAAAGACTAGATGCCACAAGCATTGGCGAGGATAGAAGAGAAAAGGGAACCCTCATGCACCGTTGGTGGGAATGCAGACTGCTACAGCCACTCTGGAAAACAATATGGTCGATGAATGGGTAAAGATGTGGTATATATCTGATAGAATACTACTCAGCCATAAACAAGAATGAAATCCTGCCACTTGTGACAGCAAGGATGGACCCGGAGAGGGGTGTGCGACGTGAAATGAGAAAGACAAATACCGTATGATTTCCCTTTTACGTGGAATCTAAACAGTAAGACAGAAGAACAGGCTAAATACAACTCGTTGATAATAGAACCGTGGTTGCTGGAGGGGAGGGGAGCTGGTGGGGGGCTGAATGGGTGGAGGAGGTCAAGAGGTACAAACTTCCAGTTAGAAAATAAGGAAATATATAACGTACAGCACAGTGACTATAGTCAGTAAAAGTTGCCAAGGGTAAATCCTAAAAGTTCTCATCGCAAGAAAAAGTCCTCAGTATCTTGTCCAGAAGCAGCAGAAGCTGGTGGTAATGATACTGGCCTGGGGTTTGGAGGCTTGAGTCCTGTTCTGATCTTGGGTGCTAATCACCTGTGAGGCCTGGGACAAGGGATCCGCCCTTGGCTCTTGCTTGGGCTTCTGTGTCGGGAGAGGGCTGTGGGACCGCCCTGAGCGCCCTTCCAGGGGAACCACCTGTGCGTTCACCGCTGGGTCCCTGGGGCTGGCGCAGGGCCTGGCCCAGAGTAGCTGCTCAGGAAAAGCTTGTCGAATGAACGAGCAAACCCTGTAAGGTAGCGATCCATTCGGTCACTTAACTGCCATCCCTCTTCTTCTTTGCTAGAAACAGACCGAAGGGGATGACGGACCAAAAAGGGTGAGAGATAGGTGGGTTTGAGCACTTTTGGCTGGTCTGTGAATTTTCCTGGTTCTCCGGGCCCCATCCCTCCTGAGCGCAGACCCGGTGTACCGGGCTGAGAAGAAAGAGAGGGTCATGTTGTGAATTTGCTTCCTCACAGGGTTGCCCAAAGGCTGGGAGATGGATTCTACCCAGGAGGGAGCTGTGTACTTCATCAAGTGAGTAAGATGGGAGTTTCTTTCTGGTGTGGCTGTTGGGCCTGCTGTTTTGGTCACTGATGCCTCCCTGGGTGGGGGGTGGGGGGGTTGTTAAAGGGGCTGCTCTTGCACTGAAGGCCTTGCTGGGGTCTGTGAGTGGCCAGGAGGCCTCCAGCCTGGCAGAGAAAGCTAGGTGGTGTGTGTGTGTGTGTGTGTTTCTGTTGGCCTGGGAGGGCCAGTGTCAATCATGAGAAGTCTTCCCAGTTTGGATGGGTGGGTGGAGTGTGGGGGGAGCAGGGATGGCTCAACAAAGTAAAGGAAAGCGGCTGCTTTAGACACCCCCGTGGGACAAAAGTCTCCGAGGAAGGAGACGGAGCGGGAGGAAGCCCGAAAGAGACAGGGAGTGGAGCAGGAGGAGGGAAGGTGTGAGTGAGGTGCGCGGACAGGCAGGTTGGGCCGTGGCAAGGCCCACTCCGTCTCTCTTGCTCTCCTAGACGGGGCATCTGTGACCCTGGAGGTGGCAGGGTACGTGCGGTGCTGTTTTTCCCTGGGGTTTGGTCACGCTCCGCCGTGGGCCGGGCTAGCTGGTGCTCTCGGCAGCCGGCAGGACACCTGGGGAAGGCGCCCTGGATGTAACCTTGGAAGCAGAAGAGAACTCTTTGGGCTGGGGTGGTCCCCGTCTACCCGATTGGTTTCATTTCCCGCTGCCTTGGCCTGGGTCTCTCCATCTCCCAGGCAGGCTGGGTCCTGGCATTGTTCCCACGGGCGAGGCTTGGCATGCTCAGGCCTGTGCCTGGCCTGGCCTTGGAGTCTACAGGGCTGGTAGAGAGTGGCTGAGCAGACGGTTGGGGCGTGGGCACCGCCAGAGGCATCCCCTGCCCGGCCGGGGGAGGGAGGGCCCCCCTCATCTCCTCCCTCTCCTGTTCTCCTTCCAAATCTTCATTCATCTCTCATGAGCGCCCACCCTCCCTCCAGACCAGCCAGCCTTTACATCAGCTTGGCTGTTAACCATCTTCTTGAAACAAAAACAAAACAAAATGGACAAGTTATCTGCTTCGGAGACTGTTCAGCTAGGACGTGGCTTCTACAGCCTGAGCGTTCCCTGAAATTGAGCCCAAACCCCTGCTTTGGTTAAGAATCCTAACCATCTTCTGGGCTCCTGGGTGGCTCAGTCGGTTCAGCGTCCGACTTCGGCTCAGGTCACGATCTCGCGGTCCGTGAGTTCGAGCCCCGCATCCGGCTCTGTGCTGACAGCCCAGAGCCTGGAGCCTGTTTCGGATTGTGTGTCTCCCTCTCTCTCTGCCCCTCCTCCCCCATTCATGTTCTGTCTCTCTCTCTCTCTGTCAAAAATAAACATTAAAAAAAAAATTAATTATAAAAAAAATCCTAACCATCTTCATACTCCTTAGGTGGATCTGGTGCTTGAGACCATCTACTAAGTACTTCCACCTGTATTACCTCATCTCGACCACCCCTGAACACTTACCACCTGCCGTGGCCTGGCCCTGACCCTTTCTTGGCCTGGCCCTGACCCTTTCTGACCTCATCTCCCATAACAGGCCAGCTACGGTGATTTTTATCTTTCTTTTCCTCCGGTGTGCCAAATTCATGCTTACCTCAGGACCTTTGCATCTGCTGTCCCTTCTGCCTGGGAGCACTTTCTTCCTGTTTTTGTGCATCTGGCCCCTATGTATCATTTAGCTCGAATGTTATCTTCTCGGAGGGACTGTTCCTCACTACCTGCTCTGCTCTTCCTTAGACCCTCTCTCTCTCTTAAGTAAACTTTATGCCCAACGTGGGACTCAAACTCACAACTCTGAGCTCAAGGGTCTCATGCTGTGTAGACTGAGCCAGCCAGGCACCCTCAGACCCTCTTACTTTTCTTTATACTACCCGCCACTACTTGGAAGTTTGTCGTTTCTATATTTCTATATTGACTTAGTCATCGGTGGTGTTTCCCGTTGCCTTGTCAGCCCTGAGAACAGATTCTGGCTATCTCATGCTCCACTGTGTCCTAGAACCTTGCCGGAGTGTGAGAGGAATCTGAGATATTTGCTGGAATAAATGAATGGAAATGTTGGGAGGTAAACCACACAGGCGTCACTGACGCCTCCGGCTACCAGCCCGGAGCATCACGAGCTCCTCACCTTTTCTTCGCCAACACCAGTTCCGTCTTTCTCAGAAAGTGCCACCAGAGGGGCACCTGGGTGGCTCAGTTGCTTAAGTGACCGACTGACTCTTGATTTCGGCTCAGGTCCTGATCTCACGGTCCGTGAGTTCGAGCCCCGTGTGGGGCTCTGCACTGACAGTGTGGAGCCTGCTTGGGATTCTCTCTCTCTGCCCCTCCCCTGCTTGAGCTCTCTCTCTAAAAATAAATAAACTTAAAAAGATAAAAATAAAGAAGCGACACCAGAGGAGATCCCTCCAAGACAGCCTCAAGCCCCACTGCCTGGCAATTCTCCTCCTAAATCTCTTTCATGGTCAAAGCCTGACTTCATGCCCACATGGGCTCTCACCTGGATCATTCTAGCAGGTTCCCGACTGGTGTTCCTGCCTCCAGGCCATACTGCCGCACAAATGCTTCTTTGCTGAGTGCAGCTTTGGTCACATCATTCTGCTTTAAAAACCGTTCATGCTTGGGAGCCTGGGTGGCTCGGTCGGTTAAGCGTCCGACTTTGGCCCAGGTCTTGATCTCATGGTTCGTGAGTTGGAGCCCCGCGCTGAGCTGTCTGCTGTCCGCACAGAGCCCATTTCGGATCCCCAGTGCCCGCCTCCCCCTGCCCCTTGTCACTCCAAGAAAAAAAAAAAAAAGAACAAAACAAAACAAAAAAACCTTTCATGCTTCTGTCAGTTACAAGATAAAATCGAAATTCCTTACTCAGGTACTTCAAAGGGCTTCATAATCTGGTTTCCTGCCTTCCTGCTCTGACTTCACCTCCCATACTCCCCAGTTTGCCAGACCAGATCATTTGTGGTTCCCTCAACACATACCTCTTTTCCATGCCTCCCAGCCTTTGCAAGTGCTAATCTCTCCTCTCACAGGGCTTGTGTCCACCTGTGAATACTTGCCTTTCTTTGAAAACTCGGCCCATGACATCACTCCTTTAGGGAAGCCCACCGGTGTTGTAACTGTTTACATGTGTGTTATTTTCCCTAGATTGGTGGTTCACTAACTTGAGTGTGCGTCGAAATCACCCGGAGGGCTTGTTAAAACAGATTGGCCCTAGCCCTAGAGTTTCTGATTCAGAAGGTCTGAGAATTTGCCCTTCTGACAGGTTTCCCAGGTGATGGTGATGCTGCTGGTCCGGGGACCATACTTTGAGAACCACAGGGCTAGACTGAAAGCCGGTCGAAGGCAGGGCACACATAGGGTGGCCATAAAGTCTGGAAACACAGACAGTATCATTTCATCATGCGTCGCAATGAACTGGCAACAAGCTGTTAAGCGTTCGCGTCTGTTCCCAGACTTGGTGGTCACCCCATGCGTCAGGAGCAGCAGTGGCCGCTCTGAGAGCTGAGCTTTACTACGCGATCTCATTCAGTCCTCACGATAGCATTGGGAGGGAGGCGCTAACAACCCTAACTGTTTCAGCACGGAAGGAGGCTATAGAGACTTAAAACTGAGCTTTAACGCTGAGCAAAAAAAACCCTTCAGTGTCATGAAGCTTGTGGAAAGCAAAGCTGGGATTCAGCCCCACGTCTGCTTGATTTCACAGGCTGTGTGCCTAGCGTAATGCCACAGAGATGCCACAGCTGTCTCTGGAATCCTTGGTGCCGGGCTCAGTCAAGGGAGGTGCTCAGGAAACCCCGACTGCGTGAGTGAGTGAGTGAGTGAGTGAATGAGTGAATGACTCTGGCCCTCTCATTTTCATGGTTCCCTGCATGATCAAATCCCTACCGAGGTTTGGGACCTTTGGTTGGTGGGCGAGTTGGAGACCCTGAGGACTCCAGACATGGGTCCCAAGGCATAATAATGAAAGTCAGATATACAGACAACTCGGGAAGCTATTTTCTTTTTCCTTCTAGCGTGGAGGGGTCAAATTTCAATGAGCAAACATTGACATTTGCCCAGGACCGGACGAATATGATAATTATGTGTCAGTAAGCCTTTCCCTTCATGGTGTCTGGGAGGTGACTCTCGTGGTGTCCACAACTGATGTCATTGCTCAAGTGTGCCTGCGGTTTTGAGGGTGTCACAGGAAGGGTGGTTCAGAGAGAAGAGCAAAGGCCAAGTGTTAAAATGTGGGTAAAACCCCCAGCAATACCCCCAGTGTGCGTGTATCACGTGAATCCAGAAGAGGGCGCCAAAGCACACGTGATCAGCCCGGCCAAGGCCTTGCGGCGTTTGCTCAGTGGTGACCCACAGATTCACTCCAGAACCATCTCGACCGTCCTCCGCCACAGGTCAACCACTCTGGATCTGGTAGACTCCTTTCAAACGCTTAGAGATCTGGGTGTGTTACACCCATTCCTGATTTTCTCTGGCCCTTGACTCCTCCCCCGCTTCCTGCTAAGGCAGCCAGCTGTGGAGCTTGCCAATTCCGTCTCCCAGAGTGCCTCTCTCTTTCCCCAAAGTTGGCAGGGAGGGAGGCATGGCAGTGATGCTTTCTGCAGAGCCCGATGACCTTTGTTCCCAATCTGGGCCCCTTCTGTCCCGCACCCCCTGACACCGGTGCCCCCGTGGGCCCCGCACCTCCTCCGTCCCAGGGAGCCTCACCCAGCGGCTGTCACTTCTTCCATGTCTAAGGAGGCGCCAGAATGGGCGGTCACGCCAGCAGTGCCTTCTGCTCTTCCATGGGCTGCTCAGTGCTGCGCCAGGGGCTGTGGAAGGCAGGATCCAGAAGCCCGGGGCTCTGGCCCCAGGTGCTCATGGGAGTCATCACATAGACCCCAACCCGTGAGGCCCCGGAGGAGGCGGCACCCTGGAAGTTGGGCTTTGTTGTCTCCAGAACCCAGACAGGACAAGGAGAGGAGTCACAGGGGGAACAAACCTCATACTTACTGAACTGACTAGGTCTGCTCTCGGCAGTGGGGGGGGGGCACAAAATATCCCAGAACAGTAAAATGAGAGATGAGAACAGGTACTGAATGCAGTGGGGAGGGGGGGGTGGTGCTCAGGGAAGAGAAACCCCATTTGCAGATGAAAAAACTGAGATTCAGCAGCCAAGGAACTTGTTCCAAGTCACTCAGTTGGTTAAGGGGAGGAACTGGAATTGGAACTCAGTAGGTCCTCAAAGGTAGCTCACCACAGGGGGCTCCCTTTTCTGCCCCCCATTTGGTACTTCCGGCAGAGAGAGAGGCCCGTGTGGACGCGGCTGGGGTGAAGAATGGGTAAGACATATCCGAGGGGCAACAAGTCCGTCAATTTCATGGCCACCGAGACTGTGATGACCTTCAAAAGGCCAGGAGGACCCGTGTGCTTGTGCTGAGCGACTCATAGTGGCCCAGAGTTCTGGACCTGCCCCCCCTGAGCCTGGGGGCCTGGATTCTAAGGGCGCTTTCTTCAGGATCCTTCCTCCTCATGCCTCCTCCTCACGCCCTCCCCACCTGAGTGTCACAGGAGTCTTGCTTCTCCACTGCTGGGCTCAGGGAGAGAGTGTAGACTTGGTAAAGGGAGTTTATTTTCTTGGCTCCTCTGCGTGTCCTTGCTGGAACTCTGAGACCCTCCTCATGCCAGGTGTCCCTCACCCCACTCCTCAAAGGTGCTGCCCCTACGGAAGTCCTCCCTTTGGTTTCTCATGCCCCGGGGGCCTCCCAGATCGCCCGGAGACTTCGGCAGAGCCAGCTCAGACCTCTCGCAGGATCTGTCTGCAGCCTTTGCCCTCTGTCTGCCAGAGAGGAAACCCTCCCAGCAGGCCCTTCTGTCCGTCTCCTGCCTTTTCCAGTTGCCCAAGGATTGTGTGGGATTGGGGCTGGGGTCCTAATCCCCTTCCTCGCCCTGCCTGTCTCCCTCCCAGATGCTGCAGTCTCTGGCCCCAACCCTGCTTTGCTCCATTGACTGTTCAAGGCCAGAGATGCCCCCCAGAGCCCCTCGTCTTTCTTTGGCTGGAAGCCGGCTCTCCCCCTGCCGGTCCTGGGCAGCCTTGCCAAATCCTGGACAGCCAGGGCAGGTGGGTTGGGCTTAATCAGTACTACCTGGCACCAGGCCTGCACCCAGGATTTCTCTGTCCCTTCAGCTGAGTGCCTTTCTCATCGCCGATGAACTCAGCATCTCAGCTGGGCTGGGAGAGAGGTGAGGGGTGACTTAGGGATTCTCCTCCCCACCACGGCTGCAGGCAGGTGCATACTGGTCTAACCTGAGGTTCTCAGCTCTGGCCTGGCCTACTCTGGGGTTGAAAGTAGCGCGCGCTCTCTCTCTCTCTCTCTCTCTCTCTCTCTCTCTCTCTCTCGGGTGTGATCAGATCCCTGTAACGATCCCCCTCCCCACTCACGTGGCTCTTCCTGGACCCTGGAAGGGAAGTCTGTGCTCCTGCCCCTTCCATAGCAGATTCTTTTTAAAGAGAAAGGCTTCAGTTGGGTAACTGATGCTTGTACTCCAATCACATTAAAAGAGACCCACAGAGAAGGACGAATCATTGTATTTGAGTGAAGAGAAGCTTAATTTTTGAAATCAAGTTGCTGTAATAATAAATACTCAAAAAAGATATAATAGGTGGGTGAGTCCTTGCAGATGCCCTCCATCTAGCTCCTGCTTCTTGAAGTAGTCTTTATTCAGAAGTGACCCCAGGGGCGCCTGGGTGGCTCAGTTGGTTGAGCATCCAGCTCTTGGTTTCGGCACGGGTCACGATCTCATGGATGTGGGTTGGAGCCCTGCGCCGGGCTCTGTGCTGACCGTGCAGAGCCTGCGTGGGATTCTTTCTCTCCCTTTCTCTCTGTCCCTCCCATGCTAGTGCTCTGTCGCTCAAAATAAATAAATGAACTTAAAAAACAAGAAAGCAGTGACCACCGTAGCTCATCCAGTTTGGTCTGTAGCTTCCGGGTCTCAGGAGCAGGAGGGACTGAGACCCAGTGAGCCTGCTGGACATCCCGGCAGGCATATGCCATTTTCTTCCCATCTTTCTGGTCCCGGTTGTGAAATTCAGTGTTTCTATTGCACTTACGCACTGTCACAGAGAATCTGTTATTTTTTCCCCGCATCTCCAGAAATGTGAAGAAGAGAAGGAAAGTGAGGCAGGGAAAGAGAGAGAGAGATCGGGAGAGATCTCTCAATGGCATGGGCTTGTCTACAGCAGAAATGGGGCTGCAGTCCTATTGTCTGAAGCCCTCCCTTCTGTCTCTGAGCAAACACGGGTACCCCCTGGCTTGGCGGGCCTCCTTGCCCCAGGTCACTGGAGACCAATTTGGGCTGAGGACCCGGGAGGTCCTGGCGTCATGTAATGGGGTCCAACCAGTTCCAGACTTTATTTCTTTAAATTCCTTGTGGGGGGCGGGGGAAGGGGGCGTGAAGGCACCAGGACCCCTACCAAGCCCTCCTAACACCCAGAGGTGTGCCCGTCTCTTGGCTGGACAGCCACCGAGATGAAAGGCAACCACAGGCCGGTCTTGTGAGTCCCCACGATGCCAGACCCCTGGACACCTTCCGGTTCCCTGCACTCTAGCGGGAGAACAGCAAAATGCAGCTCACGCGAGGAAGGCCGCCCGGATCGCCTTTGGGGGGCAGCCCTTCCTGGTGGTGGAAGGCCAGGAAGGCTGTGCCCAAGGGCTCCGTCCTTTCCTGGGCTCCAGGAAGCACGGATGGTTAGCAGCTTGTCGCCGGTGTTGATGGAGTTAAACCTTTCCAGGGACTATTTACTCCTGATCCTAAGTGACAGCTTGGGGAGGGAGAGTCACGTGGCCCTGAAATCCCCGCGGGAGCCGATGGAGCATGCCCAGCTGCTTCTGCCTGGGAAAGATGCTGGATCCTGCAGTCACAACAGCATCCTCTCCCCGCGCCAGGGACCTGCCAGCCGGAGAGATGACTGATTAGACCGGATCAGATCCAGAGCCCCGCTCTTCAGACGGGGGCCCTGAGGGGCGGGGGAGGAGGACCCCAGCTGGCCGGAGCTGGGGGAGGGGTGCCTTGGGGCCCGGAGAATTCTAGCTTTTCAACGCGGGGCACACACCTCTGAAGCCGGTGAGTCTGTTCTGATGCATCATATAGATGAGGCGGGAGGAGGAAGGCTGTGCTCTGGTCAGGGCTGGCAGCCGCCCGCCGTGTGAGTCTGGGCTGCTGGCACTGTGGTGCCACTGCCTTCCCTGTCCCTCATTCTTGGCAGCCTCACTTGGGGATCATGGATGCTGCGGATGCTAATTATAACCCGCTCTGTGCCCCCACCCCCACCTCCAGGATCCCCAGTCTGGGCTGATGCTGTTTGCATTTCTTTCATTTGAATTGCATCTCTTGGGTGAGGCCAGCTTTGGTGCTGCCAGCTTCCTAGGGTCTAACTGCCCCCCTCCCCCCCCCCCCAGCCTGGCTAGAGCAAAGAGGCCAGCCCCACATTGCCTCTAATCTTGCTAGAAGTGAGTTGAAGGCCAGCAGGAAGGAAAGGTGGAGGGGTGTCCAGGGGTCAGGCTCGGGTCAGCCCCAGGGACTCACCTCCCTCCGTGTGGAGAGGAACCAGGCCATGTGTATTTTAGGGAGCCCGGGGTGGGGGCCCTGGGCCGCTGAGGCTCTTGGATTCTTAGGGGCATCTGATCTCTGGGATCTCAGGTTTAGTGGAGAGCACCTGAGGAGCTGAGGCCTGGTACGTGAGCCAGAGGGGATGGGTTTGTAACGGTGGGGTCGGGCTGCAGCTAGCAGGGCCTCAGCCGTATTGTGTGAGCTTCTGGGCAAAGGAGCAAGGTGGGGAGCTGGCAGAGAGGGGTGGTGAGAGATCGGGTGGGGGTTGGGGGGGGGGATTCGATAGGAAGGCAGAGGGAGAAGAGAGGCGAGAGAGATGCTCTTGGCGACTGCAGACAAGCCAGGGGAGGGAAGAGAGGGGGCCGGAGCCTGGGAAGGCTAGGGATGGGAGAACCAGGACAGAGGGAGCCAGCCCTAGGGCTCAGGGGTAGGGAGGGCTGCAGAAAGGGGGAGATGGGGGGAGGGATGGGGTCAGAGTCAGAGCCAGAGAGGGTGGAGGCCTTCTGAGCTTGGCAGGTCTTTCCCTATCCCAAGAGACCCCTCGCCCTCAATCTGGCAGTTTGGGTGGTCTCCTGGACGCCGGCTGGGGTGGGAGCCCTGTGGGCACGTCTCTGCTTGAGCTTGCTGTCCAGATGGCCTTGGGGGCATCGTAGGCACCCATCCTACAAATCCCCCAAATCCTGGCTTCCAGGCCCCTCTCGGGGAGCAGGGAGCTGGGGAGGATTTCTGTGGCCTCCCCCCTCAGGGAAGCTGCGTTTCAGCTTGGACAGGAGATGAGCAGATCCTGGTGGTGGAGAGGAGGTGGGAGGGAGGTCCCAAAGAGACACTGCTCCTCTCTCTTACACAGCCTGCGTGGGGTCCTGGAAGGGCCGGATGGTGTCCTGAGGCTGGGAGCCATCTCTCGGTGGGGGTGACAGGAGGGGCCGGGCAGCCTGCCTGGCACCATCGCTGGGCTCCCTTATGGAAAACGGGCTCTCTATGTCCCCTCACAAGGGCGCAGAGAGCCGGGCTGCAGATATGAATTATTAAAAGTCCTTGGTTTTCCAATCAGAGGCGAGGCGATAAATGTGTTAGCTCTGGTGTGTAATTAATCCTGGCGGGCGGTTGCACAGGCTCGAGACAATGGGGGCTTTTTTTTTTTTTTTTTTTTTCCGCCCGGTTCAGCTTTTTTCCCATCTTCCCAGGAAGGTGACTGTGCAGGACGCATTACACAGATAATTACTTTTAACGCGTCTGCCTAGATTATTGAGTTGGATTCTTCCTGCTCGGTGTAAATGAAGTAATTACCGAGGAAGTCAGGGAGCTCGGCAGCCAGCTCTGGCTCCCAGGCTGACATCACGGCCTGCCCAGGCCCCGCCCGTGGCCTTGGCCTCAGGCGAGAGAGCTCCTGGGACCCAGGGCAGTGGACAGGAGAAGCTGAGCCCAGAGGGGGCCCAGCCCAGGGTGAGGAAGCTCTGTGTCAGCCGGTCCTGGTCAGCTGCGGTCTCTCTGTCTTCCTCCCTGGCTTGTCGCGGGGTTCCCCGAAGCCACTGGTACCTGGCAGGGACCCCATCCACATGAGCCCCCCAGAGGAGGGTCAGGAGGACGAGGACTGTCACTGGGCGTCAGGGAGAGCTTGCTGACCGGCAGGGGCCGGTGGCTACGGGAATGGGTCCTGCTTGTCAGAGGTTTTGCCCCTTGGGTTGAGCTCTGGGCTGAGGTGGTCTGGAGGCCAGTGCACTAGTGGGATTGACTTTGGCAGGCCAGCCCCTGACCAATTAAAAACATATTGAGAGAGGAAGGAACACTTTGGTTAGGAAACATTTAGAATAAATGTGGAACAGAGACAAAGAGGACTTGAGGCCGGCTGAGTGGGACCCTTCCCTTGACAACTGTTCAGGTGGGTTCCTGCTTGGCACCCGCACCTCCAGAAGCCCCCCAGAGACTGTCTGGCCCAGCCTCCCTCCGCACCCAGACGAGCCCTCTGTACCCTTCCAGGTGGGAGCACCAGCCTCCAGCGACGGGGAGCTCATTACCTCACCAGGCAGCCTGTTCTGTGGTTAGAACATTCTATGTGGAATCAAAATCAGCCCACTTCTAAGGTCTGCCCTTTGGTTCTGATTCTTTGAAGCAGAACAAAGCAAGTCAAGCTCTGTTTCCTATGGTGATACCGAGGGTTTTCTTCACATGAAAATAGCATATAGTAATGTGTGGATGTAATGTATTTTATGTAACCAGTTTTGTGTTGGACGCTTATAAGGCGTTAGCCTTATTTTCCCTTTGCAAATAATACGATGTGAACATTTTTGTGCAGAAGGCTTTTTCTGCAGTTTGGATGATTTCCTTAGGATAAATCCCAAGACACAGAATTAATGTGATGAAGTATATACATTTATTTATTAAAAAAAATTTTTTTAATGTTTATTTATTTTTGACAGAGAGAGAGAGACAGGGCATGAGCGGGGGAGGGGCAGAGAGAGAGGGAGACACAGAATCCGAAGCAGGCCCCAGGCTCCAAGCTGTCATCACAGAGCCTGACGCGGGGCTCGAACTCACAGACCGCAAGATCATGACCTGAGCCGAAGTCGGACGCTCAACCGACTGAGCCACCCAGGTGCCCCAGTATATACATTTAAAAAATTACTATTCTGAGTAGAAAAGTAATACATAGTCATTAAAAAATATAGAAACATATAGAGAAAAGATTAAAATTACCCATAATTATCTCAGAGATTTGGTATATAATTTTACCATTTTCATATCTATATGTTTTTACGAATTCATGCACAGATGCATGACTATATTAGCAAGATATGCATGTATACATTAAGATTTTGGACCAAGAATATATATTTTTATCACTTACATAAGTGACTTCCTAGTGTTGCATTATATATCTATTCCATTTATTTGTTTAATTGACCCCCTTGTTAAACTAGGGGTTTCCAACTTTTTGCTTTTATATTTAAAAAAAATTTTTTAATGTTTATTTTTGAGAGAGAGAGCGAGCGCGAAAGAGCACCCGTGGGGGAGGGGCAGAGAGGGGGGACAGAGGATCCAAAGCAGGCTCTGTGCTAACAACAGCAAGCCCAGTGCAGGGCTCGAACTCACGAACTGTGAGATTATGACGTGAGCGGAAGTCAGTCGCTCAAGCGATTGAGCCACCCAGGCGCCCTCAGTTTTTTTGCTTTTATAAATAATGCTGCAATGAACATATAAATATCTTAATCTTTACATATATCAATGATTTTTTCCCCCTTAGGCTACCTTTCTAGAAATAGAATTGCTGTGTTTTTATTTATTTTATTTATTTTTTTTAAAGTTTCTGTTTTATTTTATTTTTTATTTTTTTAATGTTTATTTATTTATTTATTTATTTATTTTTAACTTTTATTTATTTTTGAGACAGAGAGAGACAGAGCATGAACGGGGGAGGGGCAGGGAGAGAGGGAGACACAGAATCCGAAACAGGCTCCAGGCTCCGAGCCATCAGCCCAGAGCCCGACGCGGGGCTCGAACTCACGGACCGCGAGATCATGACCTGAGCTGAAGTCGGACGCTTAACCGACTGAGCCACCCAGGCGCCCCAATGTTTATTTATTTTTGAAGGAGAGAGAGACAGAGTGCAAGTGGGGGAAGGGCAGAGAGAGAGAGAGAGAAAGACCTAGAACCCGAAGCAGGTTCCAGGCTCTGGGCTGTCAGCACAGAGCCGGATGTGGGGCTTGAAGCCATGAGCCATGAGATCATGACCTGAGCCGAAGTCGGACGCTTAACCGACTGAGCCACGCAAGCGCCCTTAAAGTTTTTATTTTAATCACCCGGTGCTCATCGCGATCTGTGCCCTCCTTAATCCCCATCACCTATTTCACCCATTCCCTGGCCCACCCCCTCTCTGGCAACCATCGGTTTGTTCTTTGTAGCAAAGAGTCTGATTCTTGGTTTTTCTCTCTCTCTCTGTCTTCTTGCCTTTTGCTAGTTTGTTTTGTTTTTTAAATTCCACATATGAGTGAAATCATATGTTATTTGTCTTTCTCTGACTTATTTCGCTTAGCGTAATACCCTCTAGCTCCATCCATGTTGTTGCAAATGGCAAGACTTCATTCTTTTCTGTGGCTGAATTGTAATCCACTGTATGTATATCCCACATCTTCTTTATCCATTCATCTGTCGATGGACACTCGGCTTGCTTCCACATCTTGGCTATTGTAAATAATGCTGCTATAAACACAGGGGTGCATGTATCCCCCTGAATTAGTGTTTTTGTGTTCTTTGGGTAAATACCCTGTGATGCGATTGCTGGATCCTAGGGTAGTGCTGTTTTTAACTTTTTGGGGAAAACTCCGTACTGTTTTCCAGAGTGGCTGCACCAGTGTGCATTCCCACCAACAGGGAATTGCTGTTTTAAGACATTTTGACGTATTTTGCCAAATTCTTGGCTGGAAATTACTAATTTACGTTCCCTGCAGTTGTGTTTGAGAATGTATTTTGTTACGCGAGCGTCAGCATCGAATATTGAAACATTTTCATTGCTTTAATCCCTTACTTCTTCATTGTTTTAACCCATTGGTTTGATTAGTGGTGAGATTTTTTTTTTTTAATTTTTTTTTTAAACCTTTATTTATTTTTGAGACAGAGAGAGACTGAGCATGAATGGGGGAGGGTCAGAGAGAGGGAGACACAGAGTCTGAAACAGGCTCCGGGCTCTGAGCTGTCAGCACAGAGCCCAATGTGGGGCTCGAAGTCACAAACCGTGAGATCATGACCTGAACCAAAAGTTGGACGCTTAACCAACTGAGCTACCCAGGCGCCCCAAAAAGAGGTGTATAAAGTATGAATAGCCCATCTGTTGTCATTTGTTCGAGATTTTGGCTTTTCTTAAAAGGTAGTTTAGTGCAGTTGTCAAGATGGCAGTTATGGGGTGAAATTTGGGTTGAATCTGGACTCTGTCATTTACCAGCAATATGACCTTGACAGTGACTTAAAAAAAAAACAAACTCTCTGTGCCTCAGTTTCTCCATCTGTAAAATGAAGATAACAATGTTACCTATTTCCTGGACTTCTTGTAAAGATAGGTGAAATCACTTATGCAGAGCAGGTAGAATCATGGCAAGCAGAGCGACACCTGTGTTTGCCATTATCTTACCGTTATTGGTTTGTGCGAAACACACACATATCTCAAGACAGTATCATGATCTCCCTCCTCCAAGCACCCCAAGTCTCCTTGTCCTAGACTAAGTGCCCCCATGCCTCCAATGACCCCACTTCCTTTTTCAGGCTTTTCTGGAGCCTTACTGGGGTGTGGTCCCACCAGCACAGAGCGTGATGAGGCAGCCACACCCCATTCCCAGGATGATCCCCTGGAATGTCGCACTTCTGGGGACTGCTGGCAGGTACCCGGATGAAGGGGATTTGGCTCCTCTGGCGTCTTCTGCCAACGGGACACTCCACTGGAGCCCCCTCCCCGCTGCGTCCGTCTGTACTGATCAATCCCTCCTTATTCCTGTGAGCCCGATTTGCATCTCCCAAAGTAGCAATAAGAGAGAGTTGGGACACTGCCCGCCCGGGTTGTGGGAAGGATGCCCGTCTGGAATTTGAAGACATTAGATTCAAATCCTGGTCCAAATTAGAGGCTGTATGATTTGTAACAAGTCACTTCATATCCCTGAGGTTTTTGTTTCCCGATCTGAAAAATGGGGTTTGTATCACTACCCACGTAACTAGTTGATCGCTAGAAGAGTAACATACATGGAAGTGCTTTGTAAAATGCAGATAATTATACAAACGTCAGTTCGATGTGTGCATTTGAACAGAATGTATCAGATGGCGATGCTTTATCTCAAAGGTCAGACCAAGGTGGGTTAGTAGGAAACGTGTGTTTAGGGCTGATGGTATTTAGGGTGACTGTCCAATCTGCCTCCCTCACTGAATTTAGTCTCTCTAGATGGTTGGTCCTGATGGAGTGGATTCAGGAAATAAGGTGGGGTATATCAATGCTGATCTGATACGCATTCATGGGTGCTCAGGCTTTACTCCTGCAGTGTCGAGGACCCCCTCCATGGAGAAAGCAAGGTCCCTGTTTAGCTCTGACATCACCATATCCACCCCGTCTGGCTCATCATCACCTGAAAACCTGAGTCCTTAACCGCAGGTCCCAATTTGCTTTTAATCGGCCCGATGCTTGCGATTAGCCTGTTAAGTTCACCCTGGCCCCTGGTGGTGAGGTCGTTGTTCTGATTTTGCTGGGTTCCTGGGTCCTCATTGGCATCAGTGGGCCACCCAGAGACCACAAGCCTGCTTGCCTCGCCTAAAACTGTGACTGTCTAGGATGGAAGAGGTCATAGCGGGGAAGGAAAACCTGCTGTTGGAGAGGTGGGGTGGTGGGGTGGGGAGGTGCTGACAGGTGTAGACTCATTGGCATCACAGCTGAGGTCTAGAACCCAGGTTCCCTCCTTCTAATCCAATGCTCTTCCCCTTCCGAGCTTCAGTCTCCTCATCTCGAAAAGGGGAGTGATAATTCCTGCCCGGCCTGCAACACGGAGGTTCAACTGAGCTAACGTAGGAGGTGGGTACGGACATAAAGCCGTGCAACATGAAACTGCTTTATCACATCAGGTGTGAAAGCCTTTCGGAGTTGCAGAAACAAGCTCGGCATCCCTGGGTCCCCTGTCCCTCATCAGTCATTCCTCCTACTATCTGGTAGTTCCTGGTTCCTCCCCGGAAACCGTGGTTGATTTGAGGGCCTTGGCACATAGCAGGTGCTCAATAAATGTTGGTTGGTTATAGGAGCTTTGGATGGAAGAGAGTTTGGGCTCAGGGAAAGCTTCTGTTGGTATGTGGCAGGGGTGGGGGGGACATTTATTTCCTGTCCTCAGCCTTGCCCCTGGCTCCTCTGGACTGAGTTGCTTCAAGGCTAGAGATAGTCTTGAATTCGTCTTTGTCTTTGTGATGTTTCGCACAGAGCCAAGCACGTAGCAGTTATTTGGTAACTGCTTTTTTAAAAAAATTTTTTTAAATGTCTATTTATTTTTGAGAGAGAGACAGAGACAGAGACAGAGTGCGAGCCGGAGAGGGGCAGACAGAGAGGGAGACACAGAATCCAAAGCAGGATCCAGGCTCCCAGCTGTCAGCACAGAGCCCAAAGCGGGACTCGAACTCACAAACTGCGAGATGGTGACCTGAGCCGAAGTCAGAGGCTTAACCGACTCAGGCGCCCTAGTAACTGCTTTTTGAATGAATGAATGATTGAATGAATGAATGAACGAGACAGAGTAAGGTGATAGAGCATGGCCCTGATAGTCAGATGAGCAGAATCTTAGAATCCTGGCCCTGCCGCTTTCTTTTGGCGAATGTTTACCGTATGCCCATTATGTACCAGGCAGGTACTAGGTTGCAAAAATGGATTTTTAAATTCACAGTCTAGTTAAGGGAGCAGACGTGTGAGCAAATAATTGTCCTGTATGCGATAGAGACATATGCTACATATGTCGGTGGCCAAGAAAGAAAGTGGGAGACTGTCCCTGGAGAGTCAGGAAAGGATTCCCAGGGAAGGGGCCTGAAGCTAGATCTCGGCAGGGTCTCACTGGAACTATAGCCTCCTTCACAGAGGGGAGGGCGAAATGAAATGACATAATGAGTGCACCATCTGACGCTCAATAATCGTTTAATAAATGTGGAAAAATGTCCCCTTGGAGCGGGTGATTGCTTTGTGGGGGAGGGGCAGGAGCCAGGAGCCGAAGGAATTTCCGAAGCTGACCCACAGAGCTGAACTCCTTAGTTCCGCCAGCTAATCGCTGTGCGACCTGGAACAAGTTCTCTCACTTCTCCAAGTCTCAGCTGCCCTAGCTGCAGGGTGGGGACCATGGGTGTGTTGTACGGGTCGGCGGAGGAACTTCACGCCCAAGGCCCCTAGAACGTGCCTGGCACGTAGTAAATGCTAGAACATAACAGCTCCCTTTTTATGGCCAATGTAATTCACGGAGAGGCTACGTCTACACGCAGACCCACACAGGTTGCATGCCCGTTGACTCCCAGATATGCTCAGAAAGGAAGGTGGGCGAAGGGGGCCAGGGTTAGGCCGAGGGACAGTGGCTGAGTCTGAGAAGCCCTCCAAACTCCCGTAGAAAAGGTTGCAGGGATGAGGCTAGGGCAATGGGGCGATGGGTGGGGGTGGAGGCCGGCTGGTGGCTGGTGCCTCCTAACTGCTGAGCTGGGGGACCCGCCTCAGGGAGACCGGGACGTGGTCCTTTGACAGCAGGAACTTAATTCCCTCAGGCACGTAGGCCCGGCCCCGGCCAGTCCTGCCGGCAACATCCCAGGGCTCTGTCGCCTGACTGGTCCCCTGACCTTCCACAGCAAGGCAGCCTGGCGGCCATGCTGGGTTGCCGTGGTAACTGGCAGCCTCCCAGCTGGGTTGCCTGGGTAACCAGTTAGCTGGTATTGGGGGAGGGGGAGGGGAGCTGGGGGGAATCGGCCTCAAAGAGGCAGAGAAGGACAAGGGCGGGACCAAGACGAAGACAAATCCCTGATGCCCCCAGCACAGCCCTCTCCAGTCTCCCTCATGGGATTGGGAAAGCCCGAGAAAGGCAGGTAGGAAAGGATGTGTTGTTTCCTGCCGTGCAGGTGCGTGCGTGTGTGAGTGTGTGTGTTTTGTGGGATGAATCCTCTTGGCCAATGCAGGACATTGGGAAGATACGATAGGGCCGGGCAGCATCTCCCAGGCAGTGAGATCCAGAGGGGAGGCCATGGACCAGCCAAACCCCGATCTCAATCCTGGTCCCCCCCCTCCTGGACGACGTCACCTCTTTGAGCTCTAGTTTCCTCATCTGTAAAATGGAGGTGCTAACACAGACCTCCAGGGACATTGTTTGGGACAGTGGCTGTCTCCGTCAATGGCGGCTTCCCGCTCTCCTTCCGTGCTGATTTTCTATTCCGTGAATGCTTTCCAGCCACCAAGGGCTTGTATCTGGGGCCCCTGCGGCAGGGGATGGGGGCGGGAGGGTTGGAATCCTTGAGGACCTAGAGACGTGACTTTCACCCTCAAGAGTTTACCATCCCAATCTGCTGAGGGCTGGAAGCAAGTTTTTGTAAGTGGGACCGTCTGCAAGAAAGTTTTCAAAGTAAGGCCTAATTGGAAATTGTGACTGCGACCAGTAGAAATACCTTCTCCCACAGAACCGGCCGACACGTCTGTGTTACCCTGACTCTGTGTGGTGCACACCAGCTTCCTGTTAGATTTTCGTTTAGTCTGGCCTGTTTTGTTAAAAAAAAAAAAGCTTTGGCTTCTCAGGTTGATTTCACGCCCACCGGCGGGTCACCCACTGCCTTCAGCGTGACAAGCGCTGAGAAACACGCTCCCTCAGGTGTGCGTGGGGCCTCGGGCTCCTCCCACCTTCTGGTTGGATCCTCACAGCTCCAGAGGTAACTGAAGCTCAGGGGTCACGTGGCTTGCCCAAGCTCACAGATCAGCGGTTGCTGCACATGCGATTTGCCCAGGGTCACAGAGCCAAGGCTTGACCCGGGGTCTCTGTGGCTCAGGTGCGTGAGGCACCCCTGTGTGTGCTGATCCCGCTGCGGTGAGAGGAGCTGGAGGGTTCTTCTTGGGGAGAAATTGGGATCTCAGTTCTGCCCGTTGGGATCTCAATGCCCAGAAGGATCTGTCGCAGCCGCCTCGAGGAAACTGAGGGCCCGGAGCCGAGCGCAGAACTCCGTGCGTCTGGTCCGTTGTCACAGGGATGGGAGCGGCTGGGTGACTGAGGAGGGCTGTCGAAAGATGAGACTGAGTCTGAAGCAGCCTGGGTGCTCCCTCAGCATTTGCGAGGGGGTAAGTCTGGGAGGGCGGCGGGCGGCGGGGAGGGAGGCCTGGCTGAACAAGGAACTTTTCTGGTTACTGAGCTGGGCTGGGTAGGGCTGTGAGGAAAGATTCCGTGTCGGGGTCCTGGGGCCATGCCTAAAGTCCTCAGATTTTCTGACAGGAAAGACTTAAGCCAGTCCCCTGAGAAGCCAGCTTTTAATTCTACCTCCTGTGCCGCCACAGAAATGATAGTCAGCAGGAGGCCTGCCAAGCGCGGACCTGACCGCAGAGTAGGTTCTGCTGAAGGAGAGCTTAGCACCAGGCGGCTGAGGCTGGGAGTGGCCGGAGAGGGGAGGACACGAGGGGCTCTGGAATACTCAGGCAGAATCCTACCCGCCCCCCCCCCCCCCCGCTCCATAAATATTTACTGTGATCAATCCAAGATAAGGCCCGCAATAAGAATCAGGAGCAGGGGGCAGAATCCATACTGCTCGGTTCTGTTCTCAACCCTGCTGTGAGAATTTAGCCTCTCAGTCCCCTCAGAACTTGGTTTCTCCATGTGTAGGGGCTTAGAAGATGGGTGCAGTTCAGTCCCTTCCCACCGCAGACTTTGCCCTTTGCAAACAGAAGCGCGGGCCAGGCATTTATAGCAGAGAGGCACTTCCTTTCCGTTCGGGTGTATTCCCTTTCCAGCTTCCACACGTCACTCCACTGCACAGAAAGCTGCCCAACGCACCAGGTGGCCAAGAGGGGGCTGCGGGGTAGCGTGGTGGGGCCGGTGGCACAGGGCCTGCGGCTCTAGAGGCGATGGGGCAGGGGGCGCCTCGAGCTTGGCCTGTCTCTCTGGGCTGGCCTTTAATTTCTTCAGCACCCACTGATTTGAATGTCAACACTTCCAACGGTAAAAATGAGAACGGTCAGAGGTATCTTGTCCAGGCTCCCGATCTCAGGCTCTTGGTGCCTTTGTAACGGGTCAGGCCAGGCCGGTGGGTGGGTGACCAGGAATTCTGCCGGAACTCGAGTGGGATGGAAGTTTCTGTCCGAGGCTGGGTGAACGGAGGCTGGGGAGATGGGTTCCCAGTAAGGAGAGTCAGTGGCTTGGGATCATGCAGGGAGACTGTGCCTTGCCTGAAGATAAACTGATTCACACTGTGAAGCTGTAAGAGTAGCCTATAGGGTCCCCCTTGTCGCTGTGCCCGCACGTTCTGCACGTACCCGACAAGCTATATACCATATTCCTTCTAGCTGGTCCAGGGTGACTTTTGGTGCCCTCTTTTTGCGAAGAACCTGCAGTTCTGAGCCAATGGCCACTTACTCAAGACCACATTGAACGGTGGGGGGAGAATCAGAATTAGAATCTGTGGCCGTTTCCACATTTCCTGCCGGAGCCCTCTCCTGACCCCTGGTGTGACCCAAGTTTGAATGCAAATACATTAGCAGTGAGATCATGGAGATGGGGGGAGGGGTAGCTTGTGATTATTCTTTTGGCTCCATTTTGTCGTGGCGCCCCCCCCTCCCCCCCCAACAGTCATGGCTCATTCGTGGCCGCTCAGGACCGCCCGGCTGGCCTCCTCTCCCTAGGGGCCCGGAACCTGTGTCCTGGGAGAGGTGGGGGGGGGAGGGGGGCTGCCACTACCGGGGGCAGTGGGGTGGGGGGTGGTGTGCATGTGTTATTAGCATGTTCATGTGCATATAGGGAGGGACCGTTGGCCGCTCCTGGTCTGACCAAGGGGCCCTTCAGATCATGCAGAAAGCAAGCCACCAAACTGCTGAGGCAGAGGCTTAGAGGCTGAGCTGGGCTGGAGGGGGAAGGAGAGAGTGCCGGTCCTTACCACTCCCTCCTCCACACACAGCCGAAGGGGGGTGGGGGGTTGTTACCTAACGGGGCCAGTTCCTCCAGCAGTCATACATGGCTTCCTTTTGTGGCACAGGCCTTGTCTGAGTCCAGAAACCCTCTGTCCTCATTCAGGCCCAACCTAACCCTCCAGCAGCAGCCTGCAAAGTGGGCTTGACCTGTTCCTTTCTTTTCCCCTGTCTGCTGCTCCCGAATGTTTCCACCCGGCCCCGGTATCCTTATCACGGGGCTCACTTTGTGGGACCACTGGCTCTGTAGGACTTGTACTGTGGGTGAGGCTGGACCACGGGCAGAGCGCATACAGGCTTTGGTGGGGGGATAAACAGGGAGACCCCGCAGACCTGCCTCGGGGCGGCAGATCCCCCATGGGACGAAAGCAGGAAGACGAAGGAGAGACCAAGAGCTCTGGGGGAACAGATGGAGAGTGTGTGCCTTTCGATGGGCCGCCTCCGGCCAGCTGTTCTGGAGGCCCAGCAGGTGAGCCACAGCGACACAGAGAGCGCCCAGACCCCAGAAAAGACTTTGTTGGATCTGAACGGGAAGCATCTCGGTTGGGCCCGGCGTCTTCCAAATCTGGTGTTGTCAGGACCAAGGCCAAGTTATCAACACTTACACTTATTAAGTTATATGTATTTTTAAAGTGTCTTTTATTGGTTGAAACGGCCAGTTGGAAAGAGAAGTGGTTCTGAAATGTTGTCATTCACATATGTCCTTCCCTCTGATAAATTTGTGTCTCCCCACGGCGATTAGCACACTGCCGTGAACCAGCGGGTACTTGATCATACCTTCCCCCACCTTCCCCGGGCAGTATGCTTGGGGATGCGGCAACTTGCAAGGCGGTAAGATGCGAAGCTGCTCTCAGCCCAAAGCTTTGGGTGGGCTGAGACCTCAGATCTCTCCACTTTCTGGCTCAGAGCCGGGATCGCTGTCTCCCAGCCATCGGCCGAAGGATTTGTAGGTAGAGTTTGATGTCACCTTTTGCATCCTTCTCTGCGTTTCTCCTTGGACGCATCGTGGCTTTGTCCCTCGTGCTGGGGCGCTCAGATGATGCAGATAAGGTGCTGGCCCACAGTCTAGTTTGGGTTAGGCAGTGCTGAGCCTCTTTCATTCTTTTTGAGGATGACTGTGTATTTTTCATATTTCTTCGAGAAGGAGCAAGCTCTTTTCAGCCAGCTTAGAGGAGTTCATCGCTCCCGCAAGAACCTTGCCGGATGACAAGTCAGGGGAAGGGGATGGCCGCAGAAGCTCATTTGCATATTTCCCACAAGCCTGCCTTTGGCTCAATTTCTCAGCCATCCCGGGCAGGTTGTAGTCTGGGCATTGCTGTCATTTTTCTCTCCGTCACATGCGCCAGAATCTGTGGGCAGGTCCAGGCTAAATGTAGCTCATTATAAACACTGTACTCGGGTGTCAGAGTCTGTTTTTTCTAGACCGGGAGACCGAGACAGGAGAGCGACCCGGAGTCTCAGCTTTGGAAGCAACCTTTCATTTGGTCCAGCCCCCCTCCCAGATAGCAGTCACCTTCCCAGACGCATGATCACTGTATTCCCCGGTGACTAGGAGCACTCCCGTGTGAAGCAGCCTTGGGCCCTGGTAGACGGCTCCAACGTGTAGCCTTCCTTAATGCTGATCTCAAGTTGGTCTTCTACCCTTTGGTAAACTTGTCTCGATCCTTTGGTTTCAAGAGTCAGGCAAGCGTGGAGAGACATTAGGACACAGCAGGAAAAACCTAGGCTCTGGGGTCCTCTGCCTCGGCCCGCACTTGACTTCACGCTCGCCAGCTGTGTGACCCTGGTTGTAATCCTAACCTCTCTGAGCCTTAGTTTTATGCACCTGTAAAATAAGAATAGTGATGGCACTTACCTCATAGGGTTGTTGAGAGGATTAAGCCAATTATCACATGTAAAAAGCTTAGAACAGGGCCTGGCAACTGGAAGTCACTTGGCACATGGTAGCTTTCATTCTCTTAAAATAAACTGTCTAGAATTGAACACAATACTCCAGATAGGGTCTATTCAACAGGCCTCCGATGCCCCCTACTTGACAATCTATTTCTTTTTTTTTTTTAATTTTTTTTTTTTTAACGTTTATTTATTTTTGAGACAGAGACAGACAGAGCATGAACGGGGGAGGGTCAGAGAGAGGGAGACACACAGAATCCGAAACAGGCTCCAGGCTGTCAACACAGAGCCCGACGCAGGGCTCGAACTCACGGACCGCGAGATCGTGACCTGAGCCGAAGTCAGACGCTTAGCCGACTGAGCCACCCAGGCGCCCCTTGACAATCTATTTCTATGACCTCAGACTAAGTTTGTGAGTCACTGCTGTTTAAATTGAGCTCACTGTGCTGGAATCCTCAGGTTATTTTCCCGCGGAGAGCTGTTTAGACCTCCTCTCTCCTACATAAATGATGTGATGTGTGAGTTAGCGGGAAGTCTTTTCTCTCTCACTGGGTCACTTTTACTCTTCTCCGTTCATCCCGATGCACTTGCTTATCAAGTGAGCTGAGCATGTACGGTCGGGGCCTTCCTTACCTCCAAATCCAGCTCTGACACTTCCCAGGCCTACAGGGCAAGGGACGCAGGTGCCCCAGGCATATCCAGAAGGCCTGGTTTCAAGGCAAACCTCTGAGACCCTCCAAATCTTTGCTCTTCGTGAACCAGCAGCGTCGACATCATCTGAGAGTTTGTTAAAAATGTGGAATCTCAGGCCTCACTTCCAACCTACTGAATAAAAATCTGCGTTTGGCAGGATCTCCCGGGTGACTCATACGTACATTGAAATTTGCAAAGTACTGCCCTGCATTACTCAGCCTGGGGTAGGAAGGAGGGTCACGGGGGGAAGAATCCTGTCTTCCAAGATCTCACAATGAGTCCTACTGACCAGGCTCCTAGGGACAGACATAAAACTATTTCTAAGATAGTCTGTGTTCTCTGCCTGCCTCTTGGCATGCCAATAATACGGTTTTTCTAAAACACTCATGCACTTTAGGAAAACATAGATTGTGCACTTCCCCCATTTTCTTAGTAACATGCTCTTGAGCATACTTCAAAACCTGGGGCTTGTATGTACAGTTAGAATCTTGTTGATGTTACATGTGGGGTTTTACATTTACGAGCTATATCGTTTTGTTGACGTGAGGCCCTTATTCCGGTATATGGAATGCTGATTCTGCCGTAGGTGTGTTAGCCGCCCAGCCTGGCTTTGTCAGTAGCAAATCTGGTAGCCTTGCCTTCTGAGGCTTTGTGCCAACCATGGATGAACACGTGGAACACAAAAGGATCGCAACAGACCTCTGTGGCACACCATCAGAGACTCATTCCTTGCCTGTGCCTGGGCCTCCACCTCATCAAGTTGGTCTATGGTGTCATGGTCTTGGTCTATGGTCTATGTGCCAGGCATTAGTATTTTAAAAGCTCTCTGGGTGGGGCGCCCGGGTGGTTCAGTCAGTTAAGTGTCCAACTCAGGTCACCATCTCGCAGTTTGTGAGTTCAAGCCCCACGTCGGGCTCTGTGCTGACAGCTCAGAGCCTGGAGCCTGTTTCAGATTCTGTGTCTCCCTTTCTCTCTGCCCCTCCTCTGCTTGCACTCTCTCTCTCTCTTTCTCAAAAATAAATGAACATTAAAAAAAAAAAAATAGGGGTGCCTGTTTGGCTGAGTCAGTTAAGCGTCCGACTTTGGCTCAGGTCATGATCTTGTGGCTTGTGAGTTCGAGCCCCGTGTCGGGCTCTGTGCTGACAGCTCGGAGCCTGGAGCTTGCTTCGGATTCTGTGTCTCCCTCTCTCTTTCTGCCTCTGCCCCGCTCATGCGTGCTTGCTCTCTCTCAAAAATAAATAAACACTAAAAATAAAAAAAATAATAAAAGCTCTCTGGGTAATTCTGGTGTGAAGGCAGGATTGAGAACCGCTGGGCCAGATTACCTCTGACATGCATGCTCCTCCCCTCTGACCTCAGAGGCTCCCTGATGCCTGGTAGGCATCTTCTGGGGGCTCTGGTCCCCAAGCCTGAGGTCTGCTGGCTAAGGTCCATGGAGAGAGGGCCTGGCTGGCTGGTGTAGCACAGTGGCCGGGCACTGGGCATGCCATGCAGGACTACAGGGCACTCCTGTCTTCTCCAAATCCCTGGGAGAGGACGTGGGGTGGCTGCTGTCAGCCACGTGCTCTCCTGCCCTTCTCGGGACAAAAGGATCATCTTTTGGTTGGACACCAAGCTCTGATGTGAGCTTCTTTCCTGTGTTTCTGAGCTTGCGGTGTAAGGAGAATAGCCAGCCAAAGGCCAGCATAAGTCAGTTTCAGCCTAAGTCAGTCAAGATGGCTCCCTGCCTGCTTCCTCTCTGTGCCCCGCGTTTCTGTCCTCCTCCATAACTCAGGAGGTGACAGCACCTCAGCACCTCTGAGCCTTCTCTTGCAGCTCTTTCCCCTCACACCCCACCCCCACCCCCCACAGGCCCAGGGCTGCCCCATGTGGGAGCTGCAGCAGCTCCCAGGAACCTTTGCTCACAGACACACGAATGCACGCAGACCCCCCTGACTTGGCACTGGGGGGTCGGAGCACCTGCTTACCCAGCTGGCTCATCTGGGGCAAGACCAGCTTCTACCCCGGGGCTCAGGATGTTGCTGTAAGCATCCCTTCCCTGCTTCTGCAGTAGGAGTGTGTCCAAGATCTGTGTTATCTCGTCCTGTCCCCTTCCTCCCCACAGTCGCCGCTGGGTCCCCAAGTGTCTCTGCAGTGGGCTCGTTAATTGGCGCTTCAGCTGGCTGATTGACTCTAATGCGGGTGAACATTTATTTACCCCAGCAGCCGCCTCTCAGACAGCCGTTAATTGCAGGCACGAGAGAGACAATAATTATGGGATAATGGGTGGCTTTTGTGTGAGTCCTTCTCCTTGCACTGAGTCAGCAAACACGAGGGTTTGTTTCCTAACATTCAGCTACCCTGCTGAGGAGATGCCGCAGCCCTGCTCACTCCACCCCTGTCACATCCAGGGGCCTCCCCTCAACCTGGGGTTTTGTCCCTGGGTGACAGAGAGCATGTCCCTATCTTCAAAATGTCGCCTCCTAATTCCCATGCAGTCGTGACCCCGTTTTTAGGATTTGTGAGGTTGAATTGGTGCCTTTTTGGAAAGTCACACCTGCTTTTTCGAGAAGTGTGTAAGTGAATGCTAAAATGTACGCCTTATTCCACTGGCCCTTCCTCGTCTCTGTATTTCACAGTTGTAGTTAGCGTGTGGCCATCGTCCTGTGTCACGCGTTGTTTTGTGTATAACGTTATTTTACACAGATACTTCCAGGTATGCCAATGGCCCATACATTTGTCATTTTAAATAGCTATAAATAATTCCGTCAGGTTACTTCATTACTGGAGTGCTCTTCTCTTATTACTGGGAATTTGGGTTGTTTCCAATTTGTTGCTCTTATGAATAGCTGTGCTATGAACATCTTTATATGTTACTGATTTTTTTCCCCCCAGCTATTTCCCAGCGGGGTGAAGTGAATTATGAGTCATATAGATCTGGCACAGTGCTGAGAAGAGCTGAGGTGGGGAGGAAGCTGGAGTCTGGGGGGGGCAGGCAGGGGATGTTCAACTGGTTCCCTCCCTTCCTTGGCCCAAAGTACAGTTCCTCCGCGCCTCTGTCTCACCCATCTCTAGTGTGACCCTGGCTCCAACTTGCCCAGTAACAGCCCAAGTTAGTGAAATAGAGGCCTTGTCCTCTGGTTCGCTATCGATCTCCCCAAAATGTAGTGGCTTAGAGCAGTAATGTATTGTTACCTCTCAGGGTTCTCTGGGTTACCGGGCTCAGCGGGGGCTTGCCTGGGTGTCTCCTGCCCTTGTAGTCATCTGAAGGCTGGACTGGGCCAGACAGGCAAGGTGGCTTCTTACCCGGCTGTCATTGGTGCCAGGGGAATTCAGGAGAGGGAGAGGTCACTTTCTGGCTGAGGCCATGAGGCCAGACCCCATGGAAGGCGTGTGTGTGTGTGTGTGCGTGTGTGTGTGTGTGTGTGTGTGTCTGGGGCTGTTAACAGAGCACCTACATGTAGCCTCTTCCCGTGGCCTGGACTTGCCTTGGGGACGTGGCAGCTGGTTCCAAGAGGGTGAGTGTCCCGGGAAAGTATTCCAAGAGATCCACGTGGAAGCTTCAGGCTTTTTTTTTTTCTTTTCAACCTTCTTTCTTTTGTTTTCTTTATTTATATTTAAAAAAAATTTTTTTTAATGTTTTTATTTATTTTTGAAGGAGAGAGAGACCGAGCGTGAGCAGGGGAGGAGCAGAGAGAGAGGGAGACATAGAATTTGAAGCAGGCTCCAGGCTCTGAGCTGTCAGCACAGAGCCCGATGCGAGGCTCAAACTCACAAACCGTGAGATCATGACCTGAGCCGAAGTCGGACGCTCAGCCGACTGAGCCACCCAGGTGCCCCTTCTTTATTTATATTAAAGTTTATTTATTTTGAGAGAGAGAGAGCATGAGCAGGGGTGGGACAGAGGGAGAGGGAGAGAGAGAGAGAGAGAGAGAGAGAGAGAGAGAGAGAATCTCAAGCAGGTTCCGTGCTGTCAGTTCCCATCTCAGGAATCATGAGATCATGACCTGAGACGAAATCAAGAGTCTGCCGCTCAACCCCAACCGACCGAGCCACCCAGGCGCCCCAGAAACTCTTTTCTTAAAGTAATCTGTACGCCTAACGTGTGGCTCGAACTCACAACCCCGAGATCGAAAATCACATATGCTCCCCTGACTGAGCCAGCCAGGCACCCCTTGGGGTTTCTTATGCCCAAGCCTCAGAATTCACACAACCCCACTTCTGTTACATTCTGTGGGTCCAACCGAGAGCCGCAGACCTGCCCTGATGCCCAGGGAAGGAACAGACTCCACCTCTCAGGAGAGGATCAGCAGAGAATTTGCATCACCTTTGTTCCTCCCGCCCTGGAAAGAAAACTACTGGTCTCTCATGAATCCCCTGCGTGGCTGCCTCTGGAGAGGCGGTAAGAAACCCTACCCCTTCATTTCCATTCCAAATCCAGCCCTTCACGAGGCACGGAAGCCATGTGACCTCTTCTCAGAACCTTCCTGAGGCCCCCACAGAAGTCCTAGCTCTCTTCCTGCATCTGGCCTCCCTACCCCTTTCTAGTCTTTGGTCGCGCTGTCTCTCACACAGCTCTCAGCACATCCTGGCACTAAGTTACTTATGGGCTTGGCTTGCTAGGTTGTAAACTCCTGCTTGAAGGCAGGCACTCTGTCCTTGTTCATCTCCACACCTACCCTCAAGACCTAGCGACTGGCATGAAAAGGGGCCTCCATAAATTCTCTTTCCTTCCCCCTTTTCACACATCGGACACTCCACTGTCTGTTGATTGGACGACTCGATTATCTTATTGGAAGGCAGGGGGCGGGGAGGAGGACAAACATTTACTGAACACTCAGTGTGCGCACTTACCGGCACTGGCTAGGAGCTTATACTTATAAATTATCTTAATTTTTACAGCAAGCTGGGAAGGACGTGGTAGTATCCCTGTTTTGCAGATGATGAAGGTGCGGTGGGGAGATGTTATGTGGTGCGTCCAAGGTGACATCGTTGGGTCTCATGGTTGAAAAGTTGTAGAGCCGTGGGGCACCTGGGTGGCTCAGGAGGTTGAGCGTCCGACTTGGGCTCAGGTCATGATCTCACGGTCCGTGGGTTCGAGCCCCGCGTCGGGCTCTGTGCTGACAGCTCAGAGCCTGGAGCCTGCTTTGGATTCTGTGTGTGTGTCTCTCTCTCTCTGCCCCTCCCCTGCTCAAGCTCTGTCTCCGTCTCTCTCAAAAATAAATAAACATTAAAAAAATTTTTTTGTTTTAAGTTGTAGAGCTGCGATGGAAACGTAGGTCCTTGGGAACTTAGGGCAAATCTTCTCTCCTGGACCCTTAACCTCTTGGAAGCTCAGTTTCATCACCTGTAAAACGGGGTGGACAATAGTTGTTTGTCATTTGGACGGAAGGAAGACCTGTAGAATATCCTGTGCTCGGTGTAGAGCGGGCACATACTCCTCATTACCCATCGTGGTATGACTTCTTGTTCTCAAGGGTTTGGCAAACACTATACATTCGGGATGGCTTTCTGGCCAGTGACGGTTGACGGAGCTGCCCCGCTAGGTCTCTGGGTGTGTGCGTTGTTCACCGACACAACGCGTAATCACTCTGGTACACGCTTCCAGATTACATCCTTCCCTCCCTGTGGAGCACGCTCACAGCCCTTTCCCGTGGACTGTCCTCCAGTGGGCAGCCTCTCACCTTCTTTCTAATCGCCCTGCAGACGGCCAGGACCCAGTCACCCAGGTGGCCTCCCTTAACCACAGCCAGGCCCGGGGAGCCCATCTTCCCCCATTAATTGCTTTTGTTTGCTCCTTGAAAATTAATCCCAACAAGGACCCATTCATTCATTCTCTTTCTTTTTCCTCATCCTCATTCTCGCTTGCTCCCCTCACCTCTCCGCTCTGATTCCATTTGGGGGTCTCTCTCGGTCTCACCACACGCAAGGACCCTGTTCAGGATGAGTGTGCAGTGGGAGCCTTCCACCGGATGAGTTATGATATGGCCTGGAGACGAGACTACGGCACTGGGAAGGGGGTTTCGTGGTAGAGCTAGGGACAGCAGTAATTTACGTCTTTCCTTTCCTGATGCCCTTCCCTCTTACCGCTTTGGCTCTGGCCTCATCATTCTCTGGCTCGAGATGCTGCCTGGGAAGGGAGAGCTGGCTAGTCTCGGCGTCCGTTAGTCTGGTCTGGTCCTCTGTCCCTTCATTCCAAGGCCAGGCCTCTCTTCCACTCCCCTGCCTGGCTAGTGATGTAGAACATGGAGTGGCCAGAATCACAGAAGGCAGAGGGGGTTGGATTTTTTTTTTTTTTCCTTAACTCTTCTCACACCCTTCCCTCCAAAGATCCAAACTGAAAAGTCTGGGAGTCCAGAAAGACGTGAGCTTCTTAGAATTCTTTCCTCCTAGCGCTGGTCATTTGGGAGAGCAGCATACTCAGGGGAGGTGAAATGGAATCCACCCCAGCAAACCGCCTGCCAGGAGCCATGGAGGAAGCCTCTCCAGACCCCACTCTCTTCATCTCTCTGGTCCAGCATCAGCAGGGGCTCCTCTCAGACCGTTGCTAGCTTTTGTGATTCTGGTCCAGTCTGATTCTGTTCCTGGACGCCTGGAGTCCCACAAATCTTCAAGCGCAGAAAAGCATTTCGTGCACCCATGAGGGTTTGCAAATGTATGTCCTTCATGCTGACAAGCCCACGGTGGGGAGAAGTAGAGGGAAGAAAGTAGAGCTACGTGTAAGCTGGTCCGCTGGTGATTCTGCGAAAACACTTTCTAACACACGTACGTGCACGCGCACACGTGCCCCTTCCTTGGGGTCTGGCCTGATGGCCCTAGCTGGAAATGACCTCTCTTTCCACTGAATTCCTCTGGCATCAATGACTCAGAACACTTAACAGAAAATCTATGGGTTTTTTTTTTAAGGTTATTTATTTTTGAGAGAGAGGGAGAGATTGAGAGAGAATGTGCAGAGTGAGAGGGAGAAAGAGAGAGAGAGAGAGAGAGAGAGAGAGAGAGAGAATCCCAAGCAGACTCCACACTGTCAGTGAGAAACCTGATGTGTGGCTCGAACTCACAAAACATGAGATCACGACCTGAGCTGAAATCGAGAGTCGGATGCTTAACCAACTGAGCCACCCAAATCTGTGCTTTTAGGGGCACCCGGGTGACTCGGTTGGTTGAGCGTCCAACTTCGGCTCCGTGCGTGACCCCACGGTTATGTGAGTTCAGGCCCCGTGTCGGGCTTTGCACCAGCAGCGAAGAGCCTGCTTCAGATCCTCCCTCTCCCTCTCGCTCTCTGCCCCTCCCCCACTCACACTCTCTAAGAGAAATAAATAAACATATTTTAAAAAATCTACGCTTTTGGTTGTAGGGTGGTAGTAGATCCTGTTGGACTAATACACTGGGGATGGATTGTAGAAGGCCTTGTATTTTGAGCTAGGAAGTGTATCCTCTATCCCATAGGCATGGAGATACGATGAAGGCCCGTGAGTCAGGGCGTGGTAGAATCCGCATCTGGAGAGAGCAGGGAGACAAATTCAGGAGCACACGTTCATCTCCAGGGCAGTGGGACTGGGGATAACATGGCTCAGGCAGGTCGCTGGGTCATGTTTAAGCTCTACTCATGTATACTCATGTTTAATTTAGACTATATCATGGACAGGGAAGATTGATTGGTTATGGGGCTTTCTTTTTTTTTTTAATGAGTATTCATTTTTTTCCATTTGAATCCAAGTTAGTTAACATGTACTGTAATAATGATTTCAGGAATAGATTCAGTGATTCATCCCTTACCTATAATACACAGCGCTCATCTCAACAAGTGTCCTCCTTAATGCCCATCCCCCATTTAGCCCATCCCCCCACCCAACAGCCCTCCAGCGACCCTCAGTTAGTTCTCCGTATTTAGGAGTCTCTTATGGTTTGTCTCCCTCTCTGTTTTTATCTTATTTTTGCTTCCCTTCCCTTATGTTCATCTGTTTTGTTTCTTCAATTCCATATATGAGTGAAGTCATGTGAGATTTGTCTTTCTCTGACTTATTTCGCTTAGCATAATTCACTCTCGTTCCATCCATGTTGTTGCAGGTAATGGGGGTTTCTGATGACATACTCAGAGCTATTTCAGGGGCTCAGGAGGTGAGGTTGGGAATCCAAGACCTAGGGTAAATCTTCAGGGATAGAGTTGAGTTGGTGACTGGAGGCAGAAGCATTATGGGTAGGGCGTAGGGGACCAGATGAGGGATTAGGTGGCAGGACCCCTTAGAAAGCCCTGCCTGACACTAGAGAAGTTTACATTGAATCATCCCCATATGTGAGGGCTTTTGCCCTGGAACACCTTAGAGGTACCTCTTAGCTGAGGCCAGGTGACAGAGGACTGTGGTAGAACGGTGGCCATGGTGCGGGTCGAGGGAGGATTGAAGGAAGGTACAGATGTCATATTGGCCCCATTACCCCCATTACATGCTCAGAATAGATGGCCCTTCCATTCTCCCTGGGGGCTCAGCCCTTACTGCCCAGATAGAAAAGGGGGAGGAGGGAATGACATGGCTCCTTGTCTATCAGCTTTCTCTCAAGGTCACTTTTGTCTTCCCTCGTCGAAACTGGCACCATATCCCTGGCACTGCCGTCCCTGGAGCTGCGATCCCCAGTCGCTCTGGCAGAGAGCAGAGAAGGGTGTAGCTGCCTACTGAAGCTTCAAAGATGCACTTGAGAGACGGGCTCGTCCTCCAGACTGTCCCCTAATCCTGAAAAATAGCCTTCCCCCACCCCCTCTTGCCAAGAGAGGCCTTCTCTAGAGCCTTTCTCGGGTCGGGGAGGAAGGGAAGGACTCCGTTCAAGGGGCCCAGCCTGGGTGTCTGTACATTGAGGGGAGTTGTCTGCATGCTGGGCAGAGGCCAAGCTAAACACCCCCCTACCAGCTGCCCCAGCCATCCTGTTTTCCTGGCCTGGCTGGGAATGGGGGCTGGGGGTGGGCCGTAGGTTAACCCTTGAGAGGCCAAGGGGAAGGAAGGAGTCCAGGGGGGGGGTGTCTCTGTCTGATTCCTAGGTAGGTGGTCTCATCAAGACCGAGTCCAGAGCCGGCCTCCGGCGGTGATCTTATGAGGAGTGTCAGTGTGTTTCATAGATAATTACAGAAGTTCTTCGGGTGGTCAGGGTCTTTGAGTCGCGCCTTTTCTCGGCACAGAGTTGGAAGAGTTCACTGAGCAGGATGAAAGGGAGTTTTGTTCCCACCCACCTTGTGGCCTGCCCCACCTGACTCCGCCCTCTGAGCTGGGGGTTTGTGTTAGCCTCGCTGTTTGTCCTGGTCTCCTGTCTGGGAGCAGGCTTGCTTGGGGGGAGCTTTTTCAGGGTCCCCGGGGTGCAGCATGTCTAGTCCATTCTGCCTGCTTCCCCGCATGCTTCCAGGGAAGGTTCTGAATTCTCTTCCTTCCCCTGCCAGTCAGCATCCTATCACTTTTAGGTCTTTTGTGTCTCAGACCCAGAGAGAAGTGGCTCAAGACTGGACCTTGTCAGAACTCAAAAGCTCAGAGGGACCTTACAGTTTTTAACAGGCTGGCTGAGAACTCTTTGTCTATCAAGAGCAAGATGAGGGGCGCCTGGGCAGCTCAGCCGGTGAAGCGGCCGACTTGGGCTCAGGTCATCATCTCACGGTTCATGGGTTCGAGCCCCGCCTCGGGCTCTGTGCTGACGGCTCGGGGCCTGGAGCCTGCTTCGGATTCTGCGTCTCCCTCTCTCTCTGCTCCTCCCCTGCTCACACTCTGTCTCTCTCTCTCAAAATAAATAAAGATTTTTAAAAAATTATAAAAAAAAGAGCAAGACGAGTGGACATCACTTAAGTTTTTAAGGGAGTTCATTGCCAGTGAAACCCTGGGCTTGCCAACAGAACAATCCGCCTTTGACCTCTGAGGCCCCTGAACTTGCCCAGTCTGGAGGTGGGTCCCTAACTCTTGGTCCCCGAGTGACAGGAGAATAGGGCCAAGGAGGCCCCTCCCTGTAGGACCAGCCGGTTGCGTTACTTTCACCACACCCTTGAGGGTCAAGCCCTGGGCTGCCCGGCAGGGAGAGAGGCGGTCTCTGGGCCTCAGAAACAGGGCTCCTGTCTGGACATTGGCACTTCCATAAGATGTATAACTTCAGCTCACGCACTATCTGCTGAGCCCCAATTGTTTATCGCCTGAGGACCCAGACCAGTAACATAAGGCTTCTTTGGGTTCTGTGAAGGCACAGTGAAAAATAGTCAACGTGTGTGAAAAACTCTGCAAATGTCAGAGATTATTATTATTTTTTTAAATGTTTATTTTCGAGAGTGTGTGTGTGCAAGCAAGGGAGGGGCAGGGTGGGGGGGACAGAGGATCTCCAGGCTGACAACAGCGAGCCTGATACGGGGCTCGAACTCACGAACTGTGAGATCATGACCTGGGCTGAAGTCGGACACTTACGCCACTGAGCCACCCGGGCTCCTCTTGGGGATTATTATTAATGTTATGACTCACAGGAGAGGCCGAGAAGCCCCGCTAGCCCGCAGCTGCCTCCCTGTGGGAGTGAAGGAGAAGGAGCCATGTGGTGGGACTTCCGTGCTCCTCTGAGTTGGGCCAAGCCCTGGATGGGGAGAGAAACCCCAGTCATCCCACAGGTACAAATCCTAGGTCCCGATCACGCCTCCCCGCCCCGTCCCTTCTTTCCTCTTCTTCCTCACTCCTCCTCCTCCTGGCCAACCTGTCCCACTTCCCTCTGATGGAGCTGGGGGCGCCTCGGCTCTCCCGGGCAGGGGGACCGGTTGGTCCTCTGCCTTATCCTTACTGGGGCTGGCTTGCAGAGCCTGGCAGAAACCTGCCTCCTCCTTCCTAGGTGTGGCAGGAACTCTCCTTTATGGGAGTGATACCTTGCGTTTATGGAGCGGCGCTTCCTCCGGGAGCCCGGAGCACTTCTCCTTCCGTGCACGCTCCCCACGCTCTGGAGGTGCAGGCTGAGAGAGAGGATGGTCGCAGCAGCTCGGGGACTGACGCTCGGCGGTGTGCAATGGCTTGCCTTGGGTGGTGCGGCCAGCAAGTGGCAGAGCCCGGATCTGAGTTTCAGAGTCAGGGCTGCCCCAGGATTAGTGGGAGGGCCCCAGAGCGTCAGTGAGGGTTTTGTGGGGCCACTGCCTCTGTGCCTGAAGGGTCAGTGTTCACCGCCACCCCACCCCCCCGCCCCCCATCGATGCCTGCTTGCCCCCTGGCTTTGGTGTGGGTTGACACCCAGGTAACCTTGGGCCTTGTGGCCCCTGAAGGTCAGTGAGAGTGAGGAGGTGGGAGGCGGTCACCTCGTGACCGCCCAGCATGGGCATGAATATGGAACGGGCACCTTGGATGAATACTTAGTGAACCCTGGGTCC
This sequence comes from Panthera leo, assembly GCF_018350215.1. Taxonomy (NCBI): domain Eukaryota; kingdom Metazoa; phylum Chordata; class Mammalia; order Carnivora; family Felidae; genus Panthera; species Panthera leo. The sequence goes on along the minus strand of NC_056696.1, from coordinate 42,831,351 downwards.
CCTTCAGCGGTGTGCCCCCAAAGGGCTCCGGGCCGGCTCTCCGGCTCCCTTGATTGGCCCCTCGGTCTGAGGTGGAGCCTCCCTTCTGGCACTCCGCCCTCAGGAGGCAGGTGGATCAGTCCACTGTATCTCTTCCAGGAGCAGGCAGCTAGCAGGTAGGAAAGGGACCTTCCGGGCCATGTGGTGAGTCCGGGAGCTGCCTCCCACACACCCGTCCTGGGCTGGGAAGGGCTGGGAACTCCCCCTGGGAACACTGGGCGGGGAACACAGTGGCTGGGGCCACTGGAGGTGCGGGACTGTGGGAGCAGGGGTGGGTGGTTGGGTGACTGGTGACCCGGATTATATGTTCCTGGGGGCCTCTGGAACCTTCCCTGCTCCATCTTTTCTCCCTCAATCCCTACTGCTGCTTTCTCCTTCTTTCTTTCTCCTTCTCTCTAATCTTTCTCTGACTCAGTTATTTCCTCGGCAGATTTGAGCCCTGGAATGTGCCAGGTCTGGTGCTCTCCCCTTGTCCTTCTGCCCTTCCCGAGGACTTTTCCAGGCACCCGGTACCTTCTCTCCCTCTCCTTTCTGAATTCTCCCTCCCTTTCCCCCCTCCATCTTCTCTCTCTCCCCTTGAGCCCTGTGATCAGAAGCACCAGGAAGTGCTAAGGGAAGGACCATCGTAGGAGGTAGCTGTTTGCCTAAGGCGGGGTTGGCTGCAGCCTGGGCCCCTGGGCTGGGCTGGGCTGGGCTTCAGCACCGGCTTGGGTGCTTGGCTCTTCTGGGGCCTTCCTTCCCATACCTTCTTCCTTCTCCCCTCCTCCCCTTCTCTACTCTGGCATCTCCTGGGGGCAGAAAGGCAAGAAGGCATTTGCCCCAGCCGTCACAGATGCTGCTTTGTAGAGATGCTACCTCTTTTCCAGACCCCAGGGTAGTGGGAGGCTGAATTCAATATGGGATTGGAAAAACTCCTAGTTTTCAGGTCCGGCCCAAGGTGGTCTGGGGAGGAGGGGAAGTGCTGAATTTTGCCTCTGAAGATTGAGTGTGGCTCCTCCCCTACCTTGTGGTAGAACCTCGAGAGGGTTGCTTTCTTCTCCGTAGTAATGGCCCTACCCCTGTCCAAGGATCTGGCCGTAGAAGATGAGGTGTAATGTATTCAATAGTGTACAATAATCTCCAAGTACCCAAGCTCCAGTGTTTCTTCACTCAGCTCACGGCCCATCTCGTATCAGACATCCCTCCAGTTCCTTCTAACCTTCTGATTATTTTACGTAAATCCTACTCAGCTTATCATTTCATCTGTAAAGGTAGAGACTCTTTTTGTTTTGTTTTATTTCTTTATTGTTTAAAATTTTATTTATTTAGGGGCGCCTGGGTGGCTCAGTCGGTTGAGCGTCCGACTTCGGCTCAGGTCATGATCTCGCGGTCCGTGAGTTCGAGCCCCGCGTCGGGCTCTGGGCTGATGGCCCAGAGCCTGGAGCCTGCTTCCGATTCTGTGTCTCCCTCTCTCTCTGCCCCTCCCCCGTTCATGCTCTGTCTCTCTCTGTCTCAAAAATAAATAAATGTTAAAAAAAAAAAAAAAAAAATTAAAAAAAAAAAAAAATTTTATTTATTTAACTTCAAGACAGTTAACACACGGCATAGCAAAAAGATCGGGACTCTTAAAGAGATATATCATTATCGCACCTAAACAGAAATAACAATTCCGTAATGTGATAAAATACCTAGTTGGTATTCATAGTTTTCTGATTAATCATGTACGTGTTTTTCCTCTTTTCTTTAATTTGGCTCCAAATAAGTCCATAGAAGTTGTGATTGGTTGTTACAGATTTTTAAGTCACTCTCAATTATATTCTTTTTCTCTTTAATTCTCTCTTGCCATGCTTTGCTAAAGAAACTGGGTGGTTTGTCCTGTAGAGTTTCACCGTCTGGATTTGGCCGATCGCATCATCATCATGTCATTGAACGTACTCCGCTGTCCCCGTATTTCTTGTATGTGTAGTTACGTTTAGTGTTGAATCAAATCCAGGTTCCTCTCATTCACTTGTTGGGGGGGGGGGGGGTGTGTGTGTGCAAGAATCCCTTGGTTGCGGGGTGTACATCTATCAGGAGACAAACAATGTCTGGGCGTCTCTCCTTTTGTGATGCTCCCAGCCTTGATGATCATTGCCTAGATATCCATTCATTCATTACGGGCTAATTGCCCGTTAATGACTCTCTCTAATTAGACGTTGCTCTGTGCTCCCACAATAAGTGATCCCTGACTTTGGGAAGGGGGCTCCTTCTCTGAGAGGTGTTGCCGTGGAAGGCGAGACCACATGGCAACATGGTGGCTCGCTCCCACCCATTCCGGCCTCTCTGTGGGTTGCTAAGACCGGCATCCCGTAAATACCAGGTTGGGAGTCCTGGAAAGAGTCCTCTGCATCTCTGTTCAGCCAAATTTCAAGTCTTTGCGCCGACGGACAGAGTCAGAACGCAAGACACTCTAACGTTTCCAATTAGCTCTGAAATACAGTTCAGCCATAGTTAATCAGATTAATGGTCAGACACAAATCTTCCCTGACTATCCCTTATACCCACCCCTGGCTCATACTACTACCAGTGATCTAATAATAACCCTTCATAATTGTATACTACTTTATAGTTCGTAAAGCACGCACGCACACACACGCATACACGAGAGGGTACGAGGGAGGCTTTGAGGTCAGCTTGCTTGAGTGCGGATTTCGATCTACCACTCCCTAATTGCTTGGCCTTGGGCAAGTTAGCTAACTTCTCTCCGCATCAGTGGCTCCACCTACCTTACAGGGTTGTTATGAATTAAGTGAGATGATGCGGACAGAGAGCACAGTCCCTGACACACGGTCGGCGTCCGGCACGTTGTTAGCTATTGCTCATAGCGATCCAGTCTGCGACCGTGAGGCTCTGCAGACACGACCCAGGACAGAGCGGCGGCAGAGGGAAGCTGGCCGGTTATCACAGGGCTGGGATTGTGCGCGGCTTGTTCCGGGATCCAGCAAGAAGGAGGTCCGAGCAGCGGTTTCTTTCTCATTCACCCCGGCCGGGCATCTCAAAGTGGCCTGGGCTCGAGCCTGAATTTCAAGGATGATGAGGTTGTACCCGAAGTCAGGAACTTGCTCTCAGAAGCACAGAGGGTCAGGAGACGTGCCTAAAATGGGAAAGGATACCCCGCCACCCTGGCTGTCTAACACCTGCCCTGCCCTTTCCTCAGGAATGGGAGCAAGCGGGAGGGAGTAGGAGGACGCGGGGTTTGGCTTAGACTCGCTCTTGTATTTTTCCCTTTCGGAGGCCTGGACTTTCTCTCTGCCCATGCAGATCAGAGATGGAAATCTGCAGTTAGACAATGAGACCCAACGACCTGCCTGGCCAGAGGAGAAGCCTCCTCGCGAGGCGCCAATCAACCACGGGGGCCCCCAGCACGCTCCTTGGCCTAAGTGGGCCAGAGACTCCAGGCCAGGAAGGGCTCCGGGGGGGGGAGGGGGGGGGCGGCTGGTAGACACCAAGCTCATTTGCTCTGCATTAGCTCCTTATCGCCGGCCGGTTCCCGTAACTCTCTACGTGCTGGGCGATGCAGACACTAAGACCCCATTTCGTGGGCCCTGAGCGGAATACAGAAAGGAACACTGCCGAGGATACATAGGGAGTGAGGCCTCCATTCCAGGTGGGAAGGAGAAGTAGGAGGGCTGGGCGCACAGTAAGCCCTGGCGCTTCTTTCTTAGGCATCAAAAAAGGAACACCCGCCACATAATGAGCAAAATGAAATGCTATATTTCTGTTTCACTGGCCTCCTGCCTGTTATATCCTTGAACTACTTCTTCTGCTGGGCGCTCAGCCTTGTGACTCAAGCATGTGAGCCCAGAGTGACAGAGTTTCCATCCCAGGCAGAGGAGAAGGGGAGGGGAGAGACTGGGGAGAGGCAGAAACCCAAGTGGCTGCTTTGCCCGTAGTTTCACACTACAGAGGCGGCTGTACAGAGCGGGCTTCTGCCTGGATCATTCCGGCCTGAGAATGGGGTCCCAGGGTTGGGGCAGCGAGCAGAGTTCAAGGGCGCACATTTAGATCATACAGCCAGAATGGGGACGATGGGGGCAGTGGACGCCGAGTGAGGTCAGATTGAACTTTCTCCCTGAGTCCCAGTGCCAAGCTCTTTGCTGGCACGCAGAAGGCACTTGTGGAATGTGAACTGAATGAGTGAATGGATTAATGAATGAATGAATCAAGGAATCAAGGAATGAATCAATGAATGAACCAACCAGTCCAGGAAAAGGAAAGGGGGGTTGATTACGTTTCTCCTTAGACCCTTTAAATTTTTTTTTCTAATGTTTATTTATTTTTGACAGAGAGAGAGAGAGAGAGCGCATGAGCGGGGTAGAGGCAGAGAGAGAGGGAGACACAGAATCCGAAGCAGGCTCCAGGCTCCGAGCTGTCAGCACAGAGCCCGGCGCGGGGCTTGAACTCACAGACCATGAGATCATGACCTGAGCCAAAGTCAGACGCTCAACTGACTGAGCCACCCAGGCACCCTCCTTAGACCCTACAAATTCTCTAGCTTGATCTACGGGTTGGACTTAGGGCTCGATCAGCAAAAGTCGTTTGTCAGAAATGTGTTGTAAATGGAAGCAAAGCTTGATCATCTATCCCACGGAGCACCGCGTCAGTTAACCAGGGTTTGGGCTTCTTTCCTTTCCCTTTTATCTCCACGTCTCTGCGTGCGCTCACTTGGACGGGGTGCCTGGGGCCACACATGGAGGCCTCAGAGTATAAGCTGGGACCTATCTGTAGATCTCCACTCCTTGTGCCCTCCTGTCCCTCCTTGGGTTCTGAGTCTGGGTCTCAACCACCTCAGTCTCTTTCCCAGAACTTTGCACACAGTGGGCACTGATAAAACATTTGCTGAATTAAAGTGGCTGTGGGGACGTCTGGCTGGCTCGGTGGGTGGAGCATGTGACTCTTGATCTCAGGGTCGTGGGTTCGAGCCCCATGTGGGGTGTAGAGATTACTTTAAAAAATAAAGTCTTGAAAAAAAATTTTTTTTAAAAAGAACAAGAAATGGCTGTGAATCGGCAGAGCCGGGAGGGAGAAACTTTCTCGATCCTGACATCTCAAGCCCTGTCTCTTCTGCCTGGCCCTTGAACAGGGCAGACGGCCGTTTAGGGACAGAGGCGCTGAATGTCCATTCCTGCCCTCTGGGCTCCGCGAACTCAGGGGCCCGGTGTGAGCCTGGGCTCTGTTTCAGCTGGCAGAAGGGGCACGGAACCAAAGCCTGCCCTCATCCGTAGAGAAAGTCGGCTACAGCAGGACTGGACATGTCGCGTGCTCAGCCGCCTGCCCCACAAAGCAGCTTAGGAGAAAATTAAGTGGATTCAGGCCAGGGGAAGTACAGCTCATTGTGCTGGACTGATTAGGAAGGGGGCAGGGCAGGGGAGAAACGAGGGCACTGCCCCTTTTTGTGCCCAGTCCCACCTATCAGTCAGTCGCAGCTCAGCTGTGCTTCGCATTGGTAACCTGGAAACGGCCCTTACTGCTTCTCCCCATGCCCATCCTTTGACCCCTTCTTCACCCCAACCGCTGAGATCTTTGTAGGACTAAGTGACCTCTAGGGACAGCCAGGGGGCAGAGTTCTGCTCCCTGGCCTCCTCCTGGGTTGACTCAGAGGCTCCTCTAAGAAGTCACCAACAGGAACCTTTCTCAGGGTTCCGGGCAACTTTAGTTAGTCTCTACCAGTATTTTGTCCTCTATCTAGGAGGGTAAACGTATCCAGATCTTCCAGAAGAATCAAGGCCCAGCGAGTATGCCTACAGTAACATGCGAGCCAAGGCCTCACCGGGATGGGCATCTGGGCCCTCAGCCTCCCAACCAACCCTGAGACCTGAGCTTTCGATATTTCTGAGCATGAAGATTTCACGTAACGCCCACGGGTGCTCTGCCAAACCAGAGGCTTGGTTCACGTGTGAGTCCTTCGGGAAGGTGACCAGTCTGTCTCTGTTTTAGCACAGGAAGTCCTGCATTTGAGAACCCCCTCGGTGCTGGGCAAACTGGGACAGTTGGCCACCCTGTGCCAGGGGATCCTCTCTCTGCCAGTCCTCTACACCCGGTTTGCATTTCTCTGTGTTGCTTAAATCACAGGGAACATTTCTTCCCACCAGTCAGCTTCTGTGGGCTGACCCCAGAGATGGGGTCTCTCTCACACATAACTGGGCAGAGACATTACCTACCCAAGATGGACAAGGCATGTCTTCTTTACCTCCCAGGGGCTCTGAGATAATCAAACTAGTTGTTCCTTTCTGCCAGCAATTGGGGCAGCGGAAACAGAGCCCGCCCGTGGCTCCTGCCAGTCCGCTGCTGAGACGTCTGGTCAGATCCTGCCTTTCCGCATCTCCTGTCCTCTAGATAACTCCAAGCGACATCTGGTCTCTGGTCTCCTTTGCCTTCACACGTTCTCTCTGCCAAGGGACAAGGACACATACAGGTGACACTTAGCCTTCTTTCAGAAAACAGAGAAGCTGAAGTCCACAGAGAGTTTAGTAAGCTGTCGGGCCATATAGAAGCACTGAGATCAGAACCAACTTCCAATTCGGTGCCTTTCGGCACAAAACCTTCAGCTTTTGCGACTTCTGGAATAGTCTCCCTTGCTCCAAATCACCTCTTCTGTGTCTTATCCCTCCCAGTTCAGTTCCGATTTTGTCAGAGAAGCCCAGCCTTAGAGGTGATTCTTTCTACATTCTCTTTCTTTGGCCCTGGCCCTGTCCAGTTGGTGATGAGACTTTCCTGTCTAAGGATCAGTCTCTTTCTGACAAGGCACGGAAATTAGCCAGAGCTGGTGGAGCCCAGCCCTGTCCTTTCCATCCCGCCTCATAAAGGGGTTATTCACTGAGGCCCCTCTCTTTATTCTATTTATAAATCTTTTCAGCGTGTCTTTGTCCCAGTGACAAACACTGTTCTACCCTCCTTAACCCTGCCCTCTACTTCAGCTCGGTTGAGATGCTAGAAATTTCCTTCCATCCTCTGCCCCTCGTAATCCACAGCCCTGGCTCTTACCGGGTGTGTCTGGCGATCAGGTCAGAGAGGAGAGCCGCCCTTTAGGGGGACAGGCCCAGGGACAGCGGCAGGACTCTGGGGTGTGGACACTGGACAGGCCCCACGAGGTCCTGGACCAGCTGAAACACGGCCTCCGGCCCCTCCCCCCCGGCTGGATTTTTATTACACCGCATTACAGCCGGGGGTGACTCACGCGGACCCTGGGGCCCAGGGCAGAAGCGTGACTTCAGTTGTCACTCAGCACTCGTCAGAACACTCACTCGGTACGCTAGTAATGAGAAGCGAGTGAAGACCGTGGACGGCGGGAGCGTGTGACCGACCTGTACTTGGCTGGGGTGCTCGGCAGCACAGCTCTGGAGTCAGTCTGCCCAGGTTCCTCCCGGGTGCCCCCACTCCGGGTGGCTCACCTCATTTTGTCTCCTCTGTGGAAGGGAGAGGGTAGCCGCCATCTCAGAAGGTGGTTGTGAAGGCAGCACGAGCCGCGTTTAGAACCGTGCCCGACACAAAGTATGCGATCGAATGGCCATTACCGTCAACTAGCTCCTGGCCTCTTCAGTAAGTTGTTCATTCATTTAACAAATATGTATCGAGTGCCTGCCATGTGCCAGGAGTACAAGGATAAACTTGTTCCGAGTTTCCAGTTACACCCGCACTTTCTAAGGCCGTCTATTTTGGCCTCAGCCTCTTTCTTCCTTAAGGTCCAGTGACAGTGACTGAGGTTGAGAAGTAGGTGGTCACTTAGAACCCATCTAGCTCTTAAGGATCCTAGTCCGCATGGTGGGGGCAGAAGCCACTCTCCCTGGGACCCAGGGGACCTGAATTCTGTTGATGACCTGGCTGGTAACCAGCTGGGGGCCCTGGGATAGGTCACTTCATCCTTCTGGGCTTCAACATCCCCATCTTTCAAGTGGACCCTTGTAGGCTCCATCCTGCCTTGTAGGGGTGCCATGTAGATACAATGAGATCCTGGGTGCACAAGTGAAAATGCTTTGTAAATGTCAGGCTGGGGCGGAACAAAGAGGAGACAGTCCCCAGGACAGCTCCCAACCTACGTGCAGAGGTGGGCCTCCCTCAGGAAAGGGCCTGAGCACAAACTCCTTGAAGGCAGCGCTTGGCCCACAACAGACCCTCCATAAATGCCCGGGCCCTAGTTGTAGCCCCTCAGTAAATGTTCGTCGCACGAGTGAAGGTAACAAATAGATCCAACCAGCGTAAATGCGGGGAAGGCATTAAGTTCTGAGAAAATGCAAAGCAAAGGCAAGATCAAGATTGGGCGTGTCTATCAGGGAGGGCTTCCTGGAAGAGATGGTTCCGGTTTGGGATGGGAAGAAGGGGAAGAACTCGCGTCAGTAAAATGACACTCCGTGGGACAGGAAGGGCATTGGCACACTCCCCAGGGCCAGCTAGGCTGGTTTGTCCTTGGGGAGGCAGGTCGCAGAAGAAAGGAGTGAGTGAGAGGGGTACAGGATGTTGGGAAAGAGCCCTTGACGCCCAGGCCCAGGAGTTTGCATGGGCAGCAGCCACAGCTGGGTTTTGTAAGAGAAAAAAAAAAAACAAAAAAAGCTTGGTGAATGTGCAGGAGAGTGTTCGAGAAGTGTGGTGGCGGTTGGTGGTGAGCAGAGCGCAGGAGGCCCATTCTCTGCTGTCTCCCCGTGAAGGGCAGAATCCCTTCAGTGACTGGTTAAAGCCCTGGATAATAGGGGCAGTGGTTGCGGCTACAGAGGCCTGGGACCACCTGCCAAGCGGCCACTAATGACACTTTGAAGGTGGCAAGAACTGGCAGGCAGCTCTCTGGCTTCCCCAGGCAGGGCGGGAAGCTGGCCTGGCTCATTAGGGGTCTGGGAACTGCTGTTGCAACGGAAAGGGAAGAGAATAGAGAATTTCCAGACGGCCGCCTCGAAAGTAAGGACTGAAGTCACACGGCTTAGAGCCCAGAGGTTGATAGATCGTTATTTCCTCCTTTTGAAAAAGCAGTCAAGGTGCTCATTTGTTACTGTATTTAAATTGGGCAACGTGAGACCGAGCGCAGGGGGTGGCCACACGGACCTGAGGTCCCACCTAAGCTCTGCCACCTGCTGTGTGACCTTCAGCAAGTTTCTCGGCCTTTCTGGGCATCGCTTTGTTCATCTACCAAAGCCTTTGTCAGAGAGTTAATTTGAGGATTAAGAAAAATGGTGTCAGAAGCACTGACAATAGCTTATAATGTAGCGCTCAGGAAGCGGTTACAGTTTCTGCCTTTGCTCTCTTTTTCCCAATGTCCCTTAGTCTTCCGCTCAGGCAGAGGAGGCGGAGTGCACACTGCAAGCCCTGGGGGGCAGCTCCTGGCACCTGCTTTTCCCAACCCCGTAGCAGGCCGGGCCCTCTGCGCCCGCACTGTCCTGAGCACAGGGGACACCAGACGGTCAGACTGCCTCCCTCTGCTTTGTACCCTGGCACCTAACAGTGGAGCAGACGTTTACTAAATGCTTGTTGGATGAAAGATGGATTTGACAGGGTCCTTTAAGACTCACGGTCTAGTAGGGGAGGTAGACTTACGAACAAAGAATTCAGAAAACTGAGCTTAGGTGCGCAGAGTGTTTTGCAAACAGACGAAGGAACATCGCTGGGTGAAAGCAGGCGGGTTCGGGCTGAGCCTTGAGGTCAGGGTGAGGGGGTGGAAGGGGTGCAGCAGGCCAGGGGCCGCATGGAACAGCGCGGTGAGGGGTTGAAGCACAGAGAACACTTCTGGAGTCTCAGGGGAGGGGGCTGGAAGGTGGGCTGGCTTGTGAAGAGCCTTGACAGCCCTACCCGGGAGACTGGATTTAATCTTTCAGGGGTTTAAGCAGGGCACGGGGCAGAGTTTGTTTCCTCTCTTCTCCTTGCCTCCATCCTTATGGCCCTGTGCTGTGTTACCGAAGGATCAGAGAGGCTTGCAGCCTGTCCGAGGACACACAGCAGATTAGCTCTAGGGTCAGAATAAGGGCTCCGTGCCCTTGGCTTCCACTAAGCAGTGCTCTGTGTGGTGGACTGTGCTGTTGGTGTTACTTGACTCCGGCTGCTGTCCTTGAGGACACTGCCAAGGTCATCAGGCCAGCCGTGGCCTCTGGCTGACACTATCCCATATTCTACCTTTCGACAACAGCCTTGTCCATTCAGGGAGCCCAGTGTGATTGAGCTCGGAGCCCCCCCTTCCCCTCCTGGTTCTTTGGCACAAAGAAGAAGCCACAAGATCCCCTGGAATAGCTTCCCGCTTCATTTCCAGGTGCCTGGCTGCCTGGCATGTGCCAGATTTGGCTTGAGGACTTGTTTTGCAAGAGAGATGGGGCAGGGTTCGCAGACTGTTACGGCGTCATTCTGGACATTTTTGGAGAAGGCCAAGAAGCCCCTCTGTCCCCCGACTGCCCGCCCCCACCTATTCCAGAGATCTGGTTCCAAGAGTGTACCCCCAGGACCAGCATGCTTTGCACGTAGGAGGTTTCCACAAATACGTGTTGGGGGGGGGGGGGTGTGACTGGTATATGAGCAATGGACCGTATTGGAAGAGGCAGGGGACCTGGTACTTTCTAGAAAAGGAGAAAGGGGCCTCACAGGGATTCAGTCTACACAGCAAGCCTTCCGCCTCCTCACTCCAGCGAAACTCCAAAGAGAAGCCAACCTGCTAAGTTATGGTTTCTGGTGGTTTCTCTGCGTCACGTAGGGACCAAGGCTGCTCAGGAGCCCCTTCTCGAGAAGCCACCCCTGCCGCCCGCCTCACAACCCCTCGGGAAGGCAGACCTTGGGTTGGGGGTTGATCCGGGTGGAGGAACATGGCTCCTTCCTCAGGCTTCTGCCGACACTAGCCCCTCACCCAGAAGGACCCCTGAAAGCTCACCCCACCCCCCAGGTTGGGGGTGGGGTCCAGTGGGGGGGGACTCCCCAGCTTGTGTTGCGGGCCCCCATTCTCCCAAATCCATTCCGTCATCAGGACGGGGAGGAGCATCCATGTAACAGGTGGGAACGGCGAGGCAGGAGGGGGCCAGGGAGCACGGCAGAGGAAAAGAACACAGGCGAGTGGCTCTGTAGCTGAAAGCCTACCCCCTTACAGGTGCTCCTTCCTTACGTCCTGGGTGGCTCTGGGGTAGCCTGTCCAGCACCCCAGGGAGACCCGCAGAGGCCCACATGCTGTGGTCCAGTCCCACCAGCTCCAGGTGCCTCTGATCTCCTGGTACCTGCTCACCCTCCTCCCTCACCCCTGCCTGCCTTCCCGCTCCCTCCCCAGCCCCCTCGCCTCCCTCCTTCCCCTTCTGTTTCTTTCTCTCTGCCCGTCCCTCTTTTTCCATCCCACCTTCCCTCCTTCCCTCCTGCCCGGTCTTCTCCAAACATTTATTGAGAAATCACTGTATGCCCGGTACCAGGAATGCAAAGACGAGTGAGACATAGTCACCGCCCTTAAAGAACTCAGAGTGCTACGGGGGGAGACAGACGCCTCAACAAATCGGTGCCATACGGGAAGGGGTGACGGAGGAGGGCTTGGAAATGCCTGTATAGGAGTTAACAGAGAGCGCACAGGAGAGGGAGGGGTCACGCCTGTCAGGGAGGGGAAGGGAAGATTTATGGGGGGAGGGAAGATTTATGGAAGTTTCCACCAGCTCGGAAAGGAGCCCGGCCTTACTGGGACCTACCCTCATTTGCAGTCACAGAGTCTGTGACCTGGGAGCAAGCCCCCTAGCCTCTTTGGACTTCAGTTTCTCTCTTTGTTTGTCGGTTTTGTACCGGGGTCACTGTTTGAGGTTTACCACGGGATGAGAAGACACAAAGGAGAGTGGTGGGCTTCGCCTGGGATGTGGGGGTGTTGGCCAGCTCTCGCTGGAGAGGACCTTACCGGGGGAGGCCGGGCATTTCAGAGGAAATGGTCCGTAGAGCTGATGGGTAGATTCACCTGCTCCTCTTCTCGCTCGAGCTCTGACTTTTCCCGAGGGAAAGGAGGCCTGGTCCGCAGTCACAGCCTGCGCTGCCTTCTTCGGCCTCTTTCTCCCCGTCGGAAGTAGCAGCCGGGTTCCAGAGGTAAAACCGAGTGCCTTGTGTCCCAGGGGAGTTTGCACTGAAGTCAAGGCGGGAGGAGACCAAGGGCAGGCTGGGAGAGCCAGTGCCTCTAGAGCCTTTGAGACAGGGGTCACATCACTTCCTGGCTCCTAACCACCGGAAACCTTCCCAGGCTTCACGGGGCGCTCCCTCACAGGGTGACTCTGGCAAGGCTGGGCTTCTCGGGGCTGGCAAACAGGACAGTGGTGCCCCTCCTGGCGTCTCTGGGCCACGGAGGAGGTAAAATGAGACGTGATCAGAAAGAACCCCGGTCTTCTAGAACAAAGGGTGTGGGAGAGTCTAATATCCCTATGCAAGTTCATATTGTCGAGATTAATCAAGGACTCAGTACATCATGGTTAGGAGCCCTGTTAGCCAAGTTTATTATTTCCAACTTTTTTTTTAAGAGAGTGTGTGAGCACAAATAGGGGAGAGGGGCAGAGGGGGAATGAGAGAGAGAGAGAGAGAGAGAGAGGATCTTAAGCAGGCTCCACGCTCAGTTCAGAGCCCAATGTGGGGCTCAGTCCCATGACCCTGGGATCATGACCTGAGCCAAAATGGAGAGTCGGACACTCAATCACATCACCTGTGCCTCTTTCCCTAAAGCAAGGTGTGCAGACACCTGTGAAGCCTCTGAGCCTCGGGAGTTTGAGTCCAAGTGTATATTGTCCTCGGAGAGACCCTTCTTAGCTTCTCCCACAGCAGTGGTTTTCAGTTTTTTTCTCCACGCTACGGACAGATGTTTACTCTGTAAGCAAGGAACACGTACCCTTCTCTGTGGGTGTAAGTATATGACATTACGCCTCTTTAAAGTTTATTTATTTTGAGAGAGAGAGAACGCGGGTGGGAAGGGGCAGAGAGAGAGGAAGAGGGAATCCCAAGCAGGCTCTGCACTGGCAGGCACAGAGCCCGACACGGGGCTCGAACCCAAGAACCGTGAGGTCATGACCTGAGCCGAAGTCAGATGCTCAACGGTCTGAGCCACCCCAGGCGCCCCTTTTAACACTCTTCTTACAGAGTGCTGTGTGTACTGATATTTTCAATTCCGTTTCATTCAATTCTTAAAATGCCAATCTCGATTTTACTCCATTATAATTCAAAAATGGTAGTGTGAAAGTCTCTGGCCTACAGAATCCACTCAGAAAGCGAGGAGGACAGAGAGGGGGAGGCTCCCGAGGGGAAGGGGAACAAGACACGCCAGGCTTGCCGTGGCCCCTTTTCAGAAGCAGGCGGGACTCTGAGACAGTGGGAAGGTACCTCGTGGTTCCCAGACGCGGGGCTCTGGAGAGAGCGTGTTCGGACCCCAGGAGATGGCTGCAGCTGGGGTCAGCTGTTCTTTCCTGGAGACCTGGTTGTAGGGACATTGCTCACGGTTATCTTATCCCTTCCCAGACCCAACCCAGGGAAGCGTGTTCCAACCTGGAGCCCAGAGCGTGGCGCTCATTGCTGAGGGCTTGAAATGCACGGGCATCTCTTTTTGAGCCGATTGGTGTTCTATCAACGTACCCAATGCTTTGCTTTTTTTTAATTATTTTTTTTACATTTACTTATTTTTGAGAGACAGAGACAGAGCACAAGTGAGAGAGGGGCAGAGAGAGAAGGAGACACAGAACCCAAAGCAGGCTCCAGGCTCCGAGCTGTCAGCACAGAGCCCGATGCGGGGCTCGAGCTCACGAACCGCGACATCGTGACCTGAGCCGAAGTCAGACGCTCAGCTGACTGAGCCACCCAGGCGCTCCTATGCTTTGCTTTTTTAGGTTCAACTTTTGAAATATTTTTATATTCGTCAAGTTGTACACTCACAAGGGCTGAATTAGGTAAACATAGGTTCCATGCTGTTCCCCAAGTGAAGGTAGAGAGGCATGATGTTGATGTTCTGGCCAAGGCTCAGAGCAGACTAGAGCCCGGGCCCCCTGGCCTCCAGTTCTGGTGACCTCAGCTGCAGATTACGGGGTCGATTACGTGATTCCGTGTTAGCCGTGGAGATGTTAAGGGAGGTGGGTACAAAGAGGAGAGGGAGGAAGGACCAGGTCAGTTCAGGAGGCCCTGCCCACTCTGGGGTGTGCTGAGGGAACCCTGCTTGCACGGGTCCCACACCGGCATTTGGGACAAGGGACTTCTGGGGAGGTTGGGTACCTCCGGGCCGGCCCATTGAGAACATTTCTCCTGTGTCCCTATTCTGAGCAACCCACAGCTGTCCTTCAGGGGCAGCTGTCTCCCCAAGCCTTGCTTGGGTTTCTTGTGGGGACAGGGAGCGCTCTAACACCCACTCTTACATCCTGCATCAGGAAAGCCAGGCCCTCCCCCAGCCGGTGGCCCTCCTCCGCTCATCAGCCCTGGTGTTGCTTTTCATAGTTTAAAAAGTGAGGAAAATGTTTTTCAGAGCCGTAGTTGCTCCCAAAGGATCCTGCCTTCCTCCCGCTGGGAGTGAGCCTTCAGAGATCAATTTATCTGCTGATCACGGAGAAAATATTAATCGAGCTGGAGCCACTCTGTGCCTGGTGGGACTCCCCAGCCGGACCCCTAGTCCCCTTCCAGCATCAGTTAGTTAGAAGGGAGAAAAGAAGCCATAAATAGAGAGCGGTTCCAATAGCATGCAAGGTAAACACACAATACATGTTAGTTCCTATTCTCACCCCCCAGCATGACCCCGGGGGGCCATGCCAAGGGGGCCCCAGCATTCTCCCGCCCCTCTACAGTGGCTCCCTTTCTGGAATGCCCACCTTCCTTCTCTCAGAGGCTCTTGTCTCCTTGCTGCTGCCTCCCTGGACATTTCGTGACTCTTCACTCATACCACCCTCACCACGGGCCGCCTTTGAGAAGAGGATGGCTTTGTGGGTTTGGTGTGTGTCCGGCCACTAGATTGGGGTTCCTGGAGTGCAGGGACCCCATCTTATGTCTGTCTCTGTGTGGCTGCTTAAGACCTGTCTAGGGAACGCACGACCAATCCGTGACCGTATCTTCACGGGGGGCACTTTGTATGGGCCGGGGGGTATTTAACGGGGCTTTCTGGAAAAGGTGACATTTGAGCTCAGCCTGACAGCAGTGTCGACCTGCTTCTCCTGGTAGATTTACATTCAACAGGCATCTAGGATGGAATGGGGGATTGGGTTTTGTGGAGAAGTTCCCCAGGTTATCAGTTAATCCGTCTGGCTGAGCTCAGCCTGAAAGTCTGCCTCGTGGATGGCAACTCCTGGTGAGAGGGAGCGGTGGCACAGCCACACACACAGCTGCCTGAAGCCTTTGGGGGAAATATCGAGAAACTGTGGCCCGATTAGGAGATCGACACCCAGGGGCACCTGGGTGTCTCCGTTGGTTAAGCGACCGACCCTTGATTTTGGCTCAGGTCATGAACGTTTGTGACTTCGAGCCCCAGGATGGGCTCTGCGCTGTCGGCTTCTCTCTCTGCCCCTCCCCTGCTCGTGCTCTCTCTTTCTCTCTCAAAATAAATAAATAAACTTTAAAAAAAGGGGGGCACACCTGATTGAGTCTCGCGGTCGTGAGTTTGAGCCCCACGTCGGGCTCTGTGCTGACCGCTCGGAGCCTGCTTCGGATTCTGTGTCTCCCTCTCTCTCTGCCCCTCCCCTGCTCATGCTCTCTCTCTCTCTCTCTCAAAAATAAAATAAACATTAAAAAAATTAAAAAAAGAAAGAAAATTGACTTACAGAGCAGTGGGATATGACCTTCAAAGGTAAATGAGGATGTGCTGTAGTGGGCCTTGGGTGCCGAGGAGTTAGGCCTTTCTGCAGCCAGCAGGGGAGGGGACAGCTGCTGGGAGTTTCTGAGCAATGAGAGTAACGTGATGAACGCAGGCGCGAAGCAGGGAGGCACCGGTGTATTTCTCAAGCACAAAGGCAGAGTCCAGAACTTTCCCTTATCACCTGTTCCAGGAGCTTCTTGGTGTCTCCCCTAAACCTTTCCTGCTGTAATCAAAGCCCAAGTTCTCTTAGGAGTTGCAAAACAGCTGGGCAGGGCCCAGCCACTGGAAAGAAAGGTCGTTCTCCCATTTCTGCCAGAGAGAACCCACACATCTTGGTGGAACAGGTGTCCGAGGGTTCTGGGCCAAGCTGGCAGAGCCCCGGGGCACAAGAGGGCACTGAGGCCTGCACTGGTATAGGGGTGTGGGTTGGAGGTCGTTGGAGCCTCATGAGAGACCCCCCCCCCCCATGAGCAGCCCTGGGTTTAGCCTAAGGTGCTGTCCCCCCACCCTGCCCCCCAGCACTGGCATACACACCGTCCCCTTGAAAAGCCTGTGGGCATCAGTACAAGGGTGCCTCCCCTCCTGCTCCACTATGAGGGTGAAAGAGTTGAGGCCTGTTAAAGGACTGGGCGGGGAGATAAGGGCCCAGAAGAGGAAAGACAAGATAGGGTTCAGGGAGGGGCACAGGGGAAGAGGTTGGCGGTCGGAGCGGGGGGAGGCTCGCTGTGTCTCATCCCAGATTGTCGGGGTGCTGACACCTGAGAGGGGGACCCGCCAGGATCAAGGGAGGCAACAGGTGTCCGTTGGCCTCCAGTCTCCTGCTTTGACCGTCCCCAGGCTAGGGGGAGCAGGCGGGAGCTCAAGTCTGTCTTGACCCCCAAGGGTCCTCCCCCGCTGTTGCCCTTGTCTCGTTGCCTCCACCTGTCATCTGCAGCAGCCTCTGAGGGAATCCCAGAGACTCCAGTGTCTAAAGAAGAAAGCTCTTCGTGAGCACGGGATTTCTCCCCCCACCCCTGGGCTCCCGGGGCAAGTGGAACATTCCATTTAAAGGGTGAAACAGGAACAGGTGAGCAGCCGGTGCAAAAAAAGAGAAAGGACTCAGAGACACGGGTGGGAGGAGTGCTGGGCCACCCACCTCCACCCCTGCCACCTTCCTACCAACCTGCTCGAGGGCTCCTCGCTTCCTGTGTCCTGACCCCAAAATGCCACCACGGCAGGATATAGCTCTGGGACACCTGAAAAAGCCAGGTAGGCAGACATCCTCCCAGAACACCCTGTCCCTCCCATCTGGGGACCTTCACTTTCCCGCCTGCCTGGAGCTACTGTGTCCCACAATTCTGGGGGCACCATTCACACTGCGCTCTATGTGAATGGCACCCCCTGAGGGCGTGCCGAGTCAGGGAAGTCAGTGCCAGCAGATAAGTAGGAGGGCAGAATCGGACACTTTGCTGTGCTGCAGGCAAACAATAGGGACCTTTCCAGGAAGCTCGGGGAGGGACTGTAAGAGGATCCCTGGGTGGATGCTCTGTGCGGTGGCTTGAACAGGTTTTTGCATTTGCTACTGATTGCTTAATTAGACACCTACATAGTGCTCTCTGCTAATGACCGCATCTCCCAGGGAGATGGCAGATAAAAAGGTGGGTGGTTTAGACAGCGCCAGGTGAAGGTCTCAAGGACAGCTCCCCGAGAATGGGGGTGGGGGCGAGCTGGAGAGGTAGCGCATCGTGGGGGTTTCCTTGGGCCAATACAGACTACAGACTGTCGCTTCTCTGCAGCGACCAAGAAAAGAGGCAGTGTGGGCCTGGGGCCTGCTTCTGTCTCCAACATTAACATCCCGTGGGAGCTTTCAACTCCTGGCTGTGGTTTGCCGTCTTGAGAAATGGGGAGGGTCCTCTCCCGCATCTACGTAGTCACTGAGGCCAGAGGGGCCCCGGGCACGCGCGCATCCCCGGAGGGAGGCGCTCTCTGCAGCCGAGAGCAACCGGGTGTGTTTCCAGGTTGATAGGTTGGAAGGAGAACCAGGCAGGAGCCCCTCGCCGAGCGCTGTGAGCTCCAACCCGACAATCAGGAACCACTCGGGGATTTGAAGCCGAGCTTCGAGCTTCAATAATGGGCTGAGAGCCTGGCCGCAGACGTTTCAGAGCTGCTCGGAGGGCAGGGGAGAGGGAAGATGATGCAGGCAGTTCCCTGCTGAGGATGAGAGGAGCGGCTGCGCTGAAGTGTTTGTGGTCCCTCGGTGCCCGTCCCCAGCAGTCTCCAGCCTGTCTTCCTAGAAGTAGGGTTGTCGGGCTGGGGGAGCCGGACAAATATTTACCAAAAGCAGGCTGCAGAGGGAAGGTGCCGGGGCCCAGGTCAATGTGGGGTTTGTGCTGCCCAAACAATGCCATGCTTCATGGGCCCCCAAGTACCCTAGGCCTGGCAGGAGTCCTGGAGCCGGGCCCCTGCGAAGTCTGGCTGAGGAGAAGCATGGGGTCGTGCACCATGAGCTGGGGAGATGCCACTCTGCCCCTTGGGTGTCTCTGGGATGCTGGCATCCTGGCCTCGTTCCCACCATCCCGGGCAGGCCTCGTGACGATGGATTTGGCAAGGGGCTGGGGCGCGGTTATATGCGGTGAGCTCCCCTGTGCTTCTGGTGGAAGTGGTGGAAATATTCATTTCTGCTCGTTTCAGAGGCAGAGTGAGGTTGACAGAGATGATCAACTGTCATAGCAACTTTGGGCTTAAGGAAAAGACCGTGAATTTTGAAGCTGGGGCAGGCCTAGGTTTGAAGTTTGGCTTTAGAACGTCCTAGCTATGTGATCTGGGGCAAGCTAGCTAACTCCTCTCCTCCTCACCTCCTGTGGTGTAAAAGGGGATGTTAGGACCCACATTGCCATGGGTGGTTGTGAAGCTTCCTCCTCTAAAGAAAGAAAACCATTCCTTTTCTGCATGACCTGGATACTTTCACGCTGAAAGGAGGAAAAGGGAGCATATTCAGTTTCATTTAATAAACATTTTTAAGCAAAGGTATTTCCACTTTCAAAGAGTCAATGATTTTTTTTTTTTTTTTTTTTTTTGTCTTTAAAAACCCTTTGAACGTCTTGGAAGGAAGAAGTATTCGAAAACTCTATTATATTTGGCAGTTATCATTAGTTTTGTGTTACCCCACTCGGAAAGTCTTCATCTGCTCAGTTCCAGAACTGGAAATAGCGGGTGGAAACAGCAAGCACGCTTAACCGCCCTCCTCAACAGTGGAGCAGGCCACCTTCAGAAGTAGTGAACATCTCGTCCCTGTGCGAGTTCGGGTGGTAGGCTCATCTTTGCTAGGTGCTGGAGAGAGCTTTTCCTGCTTTGGGTGGAACAGCAAAGTGCTTAGCATGGAGGTCCCTCCTATACCGGGGAGCCTCTGATTCTGAGATCACCCAAACTCCCCAGCTGAGGATCAGAGGTTCCCCCTACCCTACTAGGCGAATGCACGAGAGAGTGGGGCTAGGGGAAAAATTCCCCACTGGGCTTCCTGACTTTCTTCTCCAGAGCACAGTTCTCCTCTCCCTAAACGTTCTTTACTACAATGGAAGGCTTTGTGCCTGTGTTCACTCTCGCCTTGCTGTGTGTCTCAGAACCAACTCCTTTTCTGGGGTGGATCTGTCGCCCGTGTTCCAAACCGTCTCTGGGAGGATGGGAGATTAACAATCAAGCAACTATTTGTGGGATTCCTGCTAGGTGCAAGGCACTAGTGTGAGAGCGGAGAGAGAGGGCAGGGAATTAAGAGCCTCAGTCCTTAAAAGGCTTCAGTCACTTTTGGAAGGAGACAAGCTTTACGCAAGTAGAAAGTCAGTTGAGGGTAGAGGGCTGTAGGAAATGACAGTGGTGTGGTAAAGGTGATAATAAGCACGCATGGGAGAGGAATAGATAGCTAGTCGTGGGCAGAGGTGCTGGGGTGAACGGGGCCAGTGGATTCCGGACAGCAATTACTGTTGGATGACAGACTGGGGCGGGAGAGAGGCAAAGTCGACCTGGCAGGTATAAGCCTGTTTGACTGGGATGGTTAACGTTGCTATGGATAGAAGTAAGGGAACTTGGATGGCGAACCCATTCATATTTGACTGTGTGGGGCGCCTGGGTGGCTCAGTCGGTTAAGCATCTGACTCTTGATTTTGGCTCAGGTCATAATCTCATAGTTTGTGAGATCGAGCCCCGTGTCGGGCTCTGTGCTGATAAGGCAAAGCTTGCTTCCGATTCTCTCTCTGCCCTCCCCCCAGCCCCCAGCTCTCTCTCCCTCTCTCAAAATAAATAAATAAACAAAAAAAAACCACTCATAGACTGTGTTTAACCTGCGTAGGTTGCAATATTCGAATGGTACAGAATAGTTTCCAAAGAAAAGTTTCTCTCCCACTTCATCTCAGAACTACCCCCCCCAGCTCCCTCCCTGGAGGTGACCATTCTTAACCGGTGTGTCCTTCCTGAGAAGCTCTAAGCCAGTCTACACCATGACTCCCAGGCCAAATCCAGTCCACCGCCTAATTTGTCAGGACCCACAAGCCAAAAGTGGTGTTTGTCTGTTTATTTATTTAATTTATTATAAATGTTTTTGAGAGAGGGGGACAGAGGATCCGAAGCCGGGCTCTGCGCTGGCAGAAGCAACCCTGATGCCTGGCTTCAACTCACAAACCACCCTTGAGATCATGACCTGAGCTGAAGTCAGGCACTCAACCAACAGAGCCACCCAGGCGCCCCTTATATTTTAAATGATGAAAAAAAAATAATAAAAAGGCTTTTTGATTCATTCAAATGATATGAAATTCAAGTTGTCGTATCCGCAAGGAGAGTTTTGCTTGTTCACAACTACGCTCTTTGGTTTATGCTAATTGATTTGTCCTCATCTGTTTATGCTCCTTTACACGTTGTCTGTGGCTGCTTTTGTAACACGAAGGCAGAATTGAGTGTTTGCAACAGGGACTCTATGGCCCAGGAAATATTTACTGGCCCTGAAAACATTTACTATCTTACCCTTCACACAGCAAAGTTTGCTGACCCCTGCTTAATGCTCAGTAGGGGGGTGGGCTCCAGGGGACCGAAGCTTGGAGCCTGGAGGTGGAGTTGTGAGAAACTTCTGGGAGAGATCTTCAGTGCAAATCTGTGACCTCAGCCTGTGGTTAAGTGATTTTTCTCACCATCGGTGATTCAAATGAATACCTAGTTGTACCGACTAGAGCGTGATTCCATCTGACTTTTGAAGACTCGGCTTTTGGTCTACTACAACCCAAGATGCCAGGCCAGCCCGGGAGTCACTCCCCAGCTTTGCGAAGCCATTTTTTCTTCCTGGCCTCAGCTCCCTCATCTGCAAAATGGGCGAGTGTCTCCCTACTCTCCCTTCCCACTCGCATGTGGCCTGAACCGTAAGGGAAAGGGGCGACTCCATAAGAGGCAGATGCAGAAAATTGAAAGAGGAGTAGAGGGGAAGGTGAGTTTAGCAATTAGTTTATGCCAGACCAGTTATCTGGAATCTGAGCCTTAGAAAAATACCGTTCCTTGATGTGGAGCTAGAGGCTAGAAATCCCTGCTCCTAAACCAACAACTTGGCCATCAGCCTTGGTGCCTCGACCCTGAGCGCCCCTTAAGCACCTGAACTTGAACTGGAGCAGAGAGGCGGGGAGGGGGTCGGGGCTGGGGCTGGGAGCGCCTGACAGGTCGCTTCCTGTGTCTGCCGGGCTCCGCTTGGCTCTGCTCAGGGTTTCTGGAGCTGAGCTGCTACAGCTAGAGGGCTGTCTGATGTTACTGAGTTGCAGAGTAGCAGGCGGGGTGGGGAGGGAGGGGACCGAGGCGGGTGAGCCATCAGACCCCAGGAGCCGGGGGTGTGAGTGTGTTTATATAGGACTCGGCCAACCTGCAGTTTCAGATTTCAGACCCCCGCTTTATCAGGAGACTTTCCCCTGGTTTTCAGTCAAGGCTGGAGCTGGGAGAGAGCTGACACCAGAGCCTTCCTGGAAGGCTAGGGAAATTCTGCATTCCCGGGCTCTCTCCCTGTCTCCTTCCTTCTCATGGGAGCTGCACCGGCCACCCTTGACAATTTTCTCCAATCTGGAGTATTGTCTCATTCCTTCCCAATCAGCTGTCTGCATCTTCCCGTTGGGTCCTGACTTCTAGCACGGAAGGTAAAATCTGGGGTCCTGGGGACCTGGGCTAGGAAGAACTGGGGCTACCCAGACTTTCAGTGGAGAGGAGGGGGGGGGGTGGTGCGCACATGTTGGGCAAAGAGGAGTGGTTCACAAGGAGAGAGAGAGAGAGAGAGAGAGGAAAGGAGGGAGGGAGGCGGGAGGGAGGGAGGGAGGGAGAGAGAAAGCGTGAGAGAGAACTGAGAGAGCATGTTTGTGTGTATATGCGTTTGTGCGTGTGTATGTATTGGGGGGTGTTTCTACTGGGAAGCAAATTTTCTTTTCATTCTTCTTTCATTTATTTCCTTTTTCTCTACTAACAAATAAGAATGCCCCATGACTGTCCATCTCCCTTGGGGATCTCCCATCAAAAACTTCTGACTTCTAGAATGTGAATATTTCCTCACTTGAAGGCAGGGGGGCTACAGAGGGAGCTTAGGGACACGGGTCTGTACTGAAAATATACTTCCAGGGGACTAATGCCCCGAGAGCCAGGCTTGCTTTCTGCAGGCACTTGGAAGCACCCCCAGGAAAGCTAACTCTAAGTCCTGTAGCTGTCCTTGTGGTGAGAAGGTGTAACCAGTATGGGTCCCAGCATGGTCTCCGTGTGGAATTAGCGTGAACTGGCCTAAGGAGACCAAAGCTGTGAGAGACAAGTGCTGGGAGCATGTTCTTCTCCGTGTCTCGGAATTGGGCAGGTTGGAGGCTGATGCCTGGGGGCAGGGGGGCTTGGCATTGATTGGCGGGTGGCGAGTAAGGCTGGGCTGCGTGCGGGTCTGCGTTCCCAGGCTTTGCATGGTGTTTCTCAGTGACCGGGAGCAGAGACCAGATCCCTACCTCCTACGGGAGCTGGTGGGCGGGCAGCCTGCCCTGGCCGCTGAGACCTGTCTGTACAGTCATGCCCAGTGGGCAGCACATGCTGTGTGGTAGGGTCCGGAGGGCTGGTGGGTGGACCAGACCCGTGACACTGGCAAGAGACTGGAGGTGGCTTTTGAAAAGCAGATTTAAGGTGATGAGATAAGCATGAGAAGCAGACTGTGGCCGCGTGAGCCGGAGGCAGAATGTGGAGTGGACAGAAAAGGAGTCAGGAAAGGGGACCAGGGAGTCCTAAGCTCTGGTACCTTCCAAAGCTGCAGCCAGCCAAGGGACCTCAACTCTCAGTATAGGTGTAACCTCAAAGAGGTGAGAGAACCAGGGTTTGTCTACTGGCTTCTGAATACAATGAGAAAGATGGATGAGAGGCAATGTGGACAGGGCAAAGGACAGTAAAAACACATTTCCAACAAGGACATTGTGTAGGACGGCCGAACCTGGCATGCAATCACGCAGCTATTTGTTCGGCAATATCATTAATGGGTTGTACAGTCTGATTATTTTTGAAACTCTGGGCATTTAACAAATTATTTTTCATTTACCTCACCATCTACTTCCGAAGAGAATTCCAGTGTCTTTGTATATCTGACAGCTGGCGTGATGTGCAGTTCTGGCCAACGGGTAACAACAGCCCTTCCCTTTTACCGGAGCTTTCTGGTGTGGGCGCGCCTTTGCAGATAACTCTGCCACTCTGGCCCAATGCAGCAGATGTTTACCGATCCCTTTCCTCTCCCGGGTACCCTGTTGGATATTGAGGTACAGATGTGGATAAGACCTGTTCTGTCCCCGAGAATCTCACTGTCTAACAGCAGCCCCACTAGGAAGACAGAGAGAATATCATGCCCACCATATAGATAAGGAAACCAGAACCAAAATGTGCCAGAGGACTCATGGTTAGTAGGCAGATGGCCAAGGACAAAGATCAAGATCCAGCTCCTAATCCAGGGCCTTTTTTTAATATTTTCCCTCTACACCACGAGCTGCATCCCCTTCCCTGTCCTCGCCAGCCCCCAGGCCATCCCCATCAGCATAATGAGCGAGAAGCAATAATCTGCAGAAGGCGGAGTGGAAAAACTGCTCCCTGGAAGGGAGTCAGTCCTCTCCGGGCTCCTAATTGTGCCACCGAAATGGCATCGGCGGGTCCGTGTCTGTGTCACGTTGCCGATTCGCTGCCCTTTACCGCTCACCGGAGGCCGCCTTCACATCTCGGATAATTCTTGACTTGGGAAGATTGTCTTCTTCCCTCCTCTCCCTGGCTTGTCTCCGCAGGCGAGGGGACTGTAGAATTCAGGGGCTCACAGAAACCTGGGAGGCCGCACGCAGGGGTAGACGCTCACTGAACACTGGGTGTGTACCACTGCGGCCGGCATTTGTTCTTGTCTTTGTAACTGGCCTGGTTGCTGATTTCCCCCGTCTGCCCCATTCGTCTGGCCCAGGTTTCCTGGAAGGGTCCAGATCCCCAAAGCTGAGGATCTTTCTCCTCATTTCCAGGCTTAAGCGAAAAGGGACGTAGAGCGGTCATCTGGCCCAGTGATTATCCATTTTTGGTCGGTGATGGAGTTTTCACCAGTCTGAGGTGAAATGGAGAGAAACAAGGAAAACCCTGATCCGATTTTTTTTCCCTTGAAACAAAATGCATTCAGTTCAAAGGTCTTCTTTTGGGGGCAGAAGATGCGCTCCAATATTTATGCTGGGGTTATGGCTTTTTTATTCTTTTCATGCGCTGGTGGTGAGAGTAGATGGTACTTGGGCTTTCAAAATGTCCTTATTTGGCAAAATAAAAAGTTGGCAGCCTCATAGGGGTTCCTTAAATTTCAGTTTTTGAAATGTAACTGGTACACGAAATCCAAAAATCTTACCTCCAGGCAGGACTTTCTCCAAACAGATGAGAATCTCCCTGATAACAGCTCCTTTGGGCAGATTCCTGAAAACCCAGACTCTGGTCTTGTCAC
The DNA here is from genome assembly GCF_018350215.1 of Panthera leo. NCBI lineage: Eukaryota > Metazoa > Chordata > Mammalia > Carnivora > Felidae > Panthera > Panthera leo. Next base: position 42,806,611 of record NC_056696.1, on the reverse strand, counting down.
CACTGTCCTTTCCCTGTGGGCCCTTGGATCATGATAGACTCACACTGAGTCTTGGTTTTCTCATTTTTAAAAAGTGTTTCTTGATTTTGAGAGAGAGAGAGAGAGCACATGCGTGAGCGGGGGAGACAGGGGAGAGAGAGAGAGAGAGAAAGAGGAGAGAGAATCTCAAGCGGGCTTCGAGGTGCCAGTGCAGAGCCTGACACGGGGCTCGATCCCACAGAACCGCGAGATCATGACCAGAGTCGAAATCAAGATTCGAACACTTAGCCGACTGAGTCCCCCAGGCGCCCCAGTTTTCTCATTTTTAAAAGTTGTGGGAGGTTCTTCCCTCCTGGACGAGGCCGCTCACTGGCAAAGGAATGTGCCCTAGAGACTCTCCCTTCTCTGAGGGGCTCCAAGATCAGGCTTTGCCAGTTCTTATGCCTGCAGTTATCTTTTGGAAATGTTGGAAATTACCTTCTATCCTTGGAAGAGAGAGAGAGAGAGAGAGAGGGCGTTTGTGGATTGGATTAGGGGAACGGCATGGGGTATATTTTATATCTGGGGTCTTGGTGTCCAGCGTTAGTCATTTGGAAACCCCCCCTTGAGATGGGCAGGAGCTAAGGGCATTTAAAAATCTTGCTATCGGTTTTTGAGATAGCAGATCTTTCTTGAACTCTCAAGAATATCAGCTGGAGCTTTCCGAAATCTGTAGGCTCCTGGAAGCCTTAGAATGTCTGGGTCTTCCCTTCTGAGGAGTCGAGCCTGAAATAGCAACAAATATGTGGGAATCCCCGGACAGCCCGGCCGCCAGACTGAGACACGGGCTGGCTGTGCACGCGTGTACAGACCTGCAGAGGAGAAAGTGTTAAAGGGGACACCAGTTTGAAATCCCCCTGCACACTGCACTAGATGCTCTCTTTGGGATTTATTCTAGGACCCTTCTCCTGAGGACAGATGCCAAGGAGCTCCTCCGTTAGGAGAGAATTTTCTGATTTTCCCCCATTTTCGTGTTCTGAAACAAGAGCCCTCCTCGCCCGGGAAAGCAGCTGAGGTTTGACTCAGGTTGTTCTATTTGGGGGAGTGGGTAGCACCCCCTCACCTCAAGTTTGCCTGGGGCTGAGGGGGAAGTGGCACAAACTAGTGAAACAACAACAACAACAACAACAACAACAACAGAAACCATAGGTTCTGACCTGGAAGACCAAGCCCAAGTGTGTGAAATTCTTCTCTCCAAAAGGTTGCTGGATAGTGAGGGGTCGGTAGAGCAGCACAGGCCTTAAGAACAGCACTGTGGAGGGGTGCCTGGCTGGCTCAGTGGGTAGAGCATGAGGCTCTTGGCTGTGAGTTCGAGCCCCACGTTGGACATAGAGGGTTTTTTTTTTTTTTAATTTTTTAAACTTGAAAAAAGAACGGCGCTATGGAAAAGCACACGGCTGTGACTGATGACAGACACCGCAGACCTATTCAAAGTAGCCGAAGCAGGAGAGAGACAAGAGGGTAAAAGGATCCAAGAGGTGCAAATTCAAGATCTCTGCCCCCTGAGGAGCTTCTGGAGGGTAGAGCCCTCCACAGTCCACCTGGTGTCTCTACCTGGGCGTGGGGCAAGCTCATGACGGCGACACGGCAACGGTTCTCTCAGCGCATCTCTGGTCACCAGCGATGGGGGCTTTCCCCGAGGTGGCTTTAATGAAGATTTTGTATTAAACGTTGGACAAGTCTGGGACACGGAGTCAGGGTGTACAGCCACATTCTTAGAGATCAGCATCTCATCCGAGATGTTCAAGCCAAAGGGCGAGCTTGGCTTTTTCTGACTATGAAGGTCAACAAGAACGTGACTGGCACCTTAAAGACGTCCCCGCCCTTGTCACGGCGAGACTATGAAAAGCAATCTCTGGACTCCAAGGCCACCTTTTTCTTCATGACTGCATGATCTTGGGCAACTCAGTCCCTCTCTGGGCCTCCTGAGTCCTCATCTGTAAAATGAGGGAGGTGAAGTTGATTGCCACGCTTCCGTTCTCCATTTGACTGACAACAGGGCCTTTCCCGGAACTTCGGGTAGACCTGTGGCTCCAGGAGGAGTAGAGTCTGCTTCCTCTTCCGGCGTTGCGGGTCTGTGTCCAGCAAATACATGTCTGTTGGGAAAGGGTCTGTTGGCTCGAGGCGGCAGGCTGAGACAGGTGTCCTGAGGACAGCAGATCCAGAGTCAGAATGGAGAGGCCCGCCTGGATGACCGTGCCTCGGCATGGCCCAAGTCCTTAATAATCATCCGTAAGTCCCAGAAATGTACAGCCAGAGCCAAGAGATCTAGAAGAGCCATTGCCCAGCATAGCTCACAGTTACTGGCCAGGTCTAGCTTCCCATTTTAAAAGCCTCCTGGGGCCTTGAAACAGCATCAGGAGAAACACGCCAAACCTGTTCCGCTGTGTGTTTGCTTCTCGCCCCAGAGCGTCCCATCTTCACGATCTTTCTTACACGCGGTATCTTTCCCTTTCTTCAGCCCAGTTCTCCACAAACTCTGGCCCCCTCCATCCCCAGTGGTCCCCGAGGCTTAGTCACTTATTCCCCCGGGAGTGCCTTTAGGGACTGGGTAGCGCACGTGAAGCTGGGGGGTGGTGGTAGGGTGGAAAGAAGAGCCCAATGAGGTGGGAAGTTGGGAGGCATGCTTGGAATATTCGGGCATGTCTATACCTGAAGCCTAAGCAGATAACAGCAACACACGGCCTGTGCCAGCTCTGTTCAGGTGGAAAGGCCGCAGATTCTTATGGGTTGACAGGCTGGTCTTTGGATCCTCTCCCCTGCCCCATGCCAACGTGTGTTCCGGGGAGCTGGCTGCAGGCTGCAGGAACCCAGGGACCCAGGAGAGATCCAGATTGTGACAAGGCAAGTGTTTTGAATGGTTGTCAACATCTTTAGCCTAAATAACTCTGGTGGCTCTCCTGAAACCCCCGTCTTCAAGGGGCTGGAGGACCAGTATAGACAGTTCCACAGTTAGTCATCTGAAACCCCAGGGCCTGTGCATTTCAGAACAGTAACATGATGCACATACTGTGTGTTACATCAAGCCTCCAGCAGGGTCTGGAACAGCTCCAAAATCAAACATATTAATATTTCTGCAGCCAGGCTTATCTAAAGAGTCACAGAACCGGGATAAACAAAGCCTCTGAAGAGTCTCATGCGAGTTCAGGTCATGCTTTGCTGCTAACTAGGTTCAGGTTAAGTTGGGGTCTGCCATCCGTTGAGTTAGGAAAAAATGTTCAATTTTCAGATGTTTGTGGATTTGGAGATGCTGTTAAGGCATTGTGGTTCTGTCCTGCCTTGTATAATCCTATCGGGTGGAATTAGCATTCTCATTTTACAGAGAATGAAGCTAGGGCTCAGATGATCAATAAGTTGCCTAACGCCTTTCAGCCAATAAGGGTGATTCCAGCCCAGGACTGTCCACCTCCAGAGCCAGGCTTTGTCCTCCAAGGTATGGCACACTTCGCCGCTCCAGCAGTGAGGGAAAGAGAGTGGAGGGTGGGGGTGGGAGCTCTGACTTTGGCATTGTACCCAATTAGGGAGGTGCTTTCTGCACATCTGATAGGGATCATTTATTGGCTTGTTCTTATTTATACATTGACTCGTGGGATCCCAGTAGGCGAAAAGCTCGGAAGAGAGGAAGCTAAAGTTCAGTCAACTTTATGGCTTACAAGAAGAATCCAGCTGGCTTCATGGGGGCTGAGAGAGCCAAGAACAAATGGGGTCAAGTTGGGTTTAGTGAGAGAAGCATCATCTGCAGTGGACACAACCCCCGTGCAGAACCAGTGGAATGCACATTGCTTCCTGCTTCCCCACCCATTGCCTGGCTGTGGAAGTCTTCTTGCCTTGAGTAGGGACTGGTCTTACGAGAAGGACTCTCTGGAAGGATCACAAAGCCCCAGTAAGGGCGAGAGTGATGCGCAGCTTGAAATAAGAATTCGATTAGGGGGTCTCACTGGTCTTCATTAGTGATGTGAAAAAAGGTCAAAGCAAGTGCTAATGTAATCTGCTGAAGATACAGCATGTGCTTTTAACGCTTCATTGGAAAGATGGACGTTGGTCTGTTGTGGGAGCAGTGGCATAGATAATCTCCCTCCCTCGACCTTCTGTGTGTTGTCAGATGACAACTGCCATTCCTGGGCCACCTCTAGGTCAGGCAAGGGCCGAACTCTCGAAGTCTAGGCACACGGGTGTCCACGGTGTTCCTGTGTGGTCAGGAGCCTGCTGTCAGGGGACTCTGCTCTGGGAGGAGAGCGGCTATGCTGTGCCCTTCACTAGGAAGATACCCATTAGGAAGGGTGGTAGGTCCGTTGCCATAGGAACGAGGAACATCTGCTCCAGCCCAGTAGAGAACAGATGGGGGAAAAATATTCTTAAAGGGACCATTAGCTCATGGAATTGGTGCCAGGGAAGTAGTTTAGAAGACCTGAGGGGCAGACCGGTCCCCTTGGACTCAGAGAACTGTGAGGCTCAGAGGTAGCAGAAGACCCACAGTTGCTTTGGAAAGTTCAGGAGAAAGAAGACAAGATGATTTTTTTTTTCTCCCCTGAATCGTGGCTGTCCTCTGAGAACATGTCTCAAAGCCACATCAGCTTGTTGGCCCGGAGCTCCCCGACTCCCTCTGTCAGCTGCGGTCACCTGCCACCTTCCTTAGGGATCTGAGCTTGCCTCTGTGGTTGCCGGCTCCCTCTTAAACATCCCAGAAGCTTTTCTAAGCTGAGTAGTAGCAAACTTAGACTCGTCTTCTCTGACCCTTACCTTCCTCCTTGCCCTCTCTGCCAGCCTGGTCTCTGGGCTGGCCCGGGGCCTCCCAGCCCGGTTGTCTGCCGCCCTTGGGCCCGGCTCTCAACCCTTTCCTTTCTTCCTCTGCTTCTCTTCCTTTTCTCCTCATACCAGCCATGTGTGCAGAGTCAGTGAGACGTTGGGTCTTCCAGAAGGCATCTTGTTCCTCTTGCTGGTATTAATTAGGACTTCTGAGCGCACACTACTGAAGCCACTCACAGCATCTTCGGCCCCAGAGGGGATTTTATTGTAAGGGTCAGAGAAACGGCTGGGTCACAGGAACCAACTAGAAGCAAGAAGCCAAATGCCACAAGTATGATGTCTTGCCGCTCTCCCTGTGCTGGCTTCAGTCTTTGGTCTCACTGCAGACAGGCTACTCAGCTTCCTGGGCAGTCTACGGGGTCCAGAAGGTGGCCTCCAGTGGCTCCCTCGTGTACCTGGAGGTCACCTGGAGGAGGTCTCGGATCTCTTTTCTCTCTCAATCCCAGTTCCCATCCCCGAGGAGGGTTTTGGTTGGGTTGAGACCAGGTGGCTACCCCCTGTAACCAAGAGAGTGGCGTCAGGTTTAGGGACATGGTTGTTACCACTGTAACTATGTGGGTATTGGGGTCGGGGCAGTTTCTAGAAAGGGTGGGTGCTTCCTAGTACATGTTAGCCCTTCATGGGCCTCCAAGCCTAGAGGAGTCTGGCTTGAAGACTTTATACGCCCCCGACCTCTCCCGTTCGGCTCTTTTCCTGCCTGATCATGGGGACGGGTAGGGGCCTAGTCGGTGGCTAGACTGCAGTGTCACTGCCACTCCCTGTGAGTGGAAAAGGCACAGAACCTGAACCTAGAAGGCCATTCAGGCCCCTGCCTTACCCATAGGTAACACTCTGTCTTTTTAGTGAAGTCCTTTATGAAAAGATTTTATTGTTCCATCAGACACTAGGGCATCAACATCTAAAAGCCTCACAGTTGGAAAGCCCATTACTGTTTCTAAGTTCAGTTATTAATAACGTAATTGGATCCATTGTCCCACATTCCATCTTGGGCTCGCGAGGAAGACCGATGCCCACCATCTTGTTTAGGTTAGGATTGAATCCGTGACGATGAAATCACCCTCTGGTATGAGAGAATGGGAATTTGGGCCAGGGTGTCTGGGATTGGGAACCATTTCCGGCTGGCTGCTGCCCTTTATCCAAACAAACCTCAGAGAAGAGACAAACCGTACGGGGGTCAGATCGTATACTCTCTTCATGGTGCTACCCCCCTTTTTCTTTATGCCCTCCTTCATACCTTCCTCCGCCAAACCGCTCCCCTCCATCAGCTGTAATGGCAGAAACGGCACAGAAGCACTGGGGCTGGAAGGAGCAGGGGGGAGGCAGGCCCCATCTGGCTCTGCGCCGTGAGGGGCGTGTGGGAGAGAGGAGTGGAGAACTGAGCACTTCCCTCCTGGAGCCTGGGAGGTGGGGTATCTCTGAGTAAAGCAGAGGGAGGGCCTGCAGGGGCCCAGGAGCTGGGCTATTTCTGTAACACAGAACACATCTGCAGCCAGCCACAGGAGAAGGTCAAAGTCTGGGCGCAGGGCTGGAATGCAGGGGGCCAGGCGTCAGGGAGAGCCTCGGTTTCACCCCTTCTGGCAGCTTGGAGGGTGCCTGCAATGCCTTTTGGGAAAGGTGGGGCTCCTGGGATAGGGAGGAACTCAGCCCCTGATGGTGATGGTTGAGGGTGTAGTGCATTGGAGGGGGGGGGCTGGGGCGTGGCACAAAATCCAAATACCTATTGCGCAGAGGCGGGGAGGAATTTAATTCCAAGGCGTGGGGGCACTGACTAATTCGGGCTGTCTACCACGAAGCAAAATCAGGTCAGCAAAGCATGGGTGTGAAGGGAAAGCGAAATAGTGCCGAGGCAGGGGCAGGAAGGTTCCAACAAGCACAGGTGAGTCTGTCCGCTCAGAGATGCGGACAGGTGTGGGGGCGAGCTTACTGCCCCCCATGGCGTGAGCCACGCAGTTTGGTTCCAGGCCCCCTCCAAGAACCCATCTGTATTTGTATTTGTATTTGTAGTCTTTTTCTTAATGAGGACCCCTCAGGTTGCAGAAGCTTCCGGCCCCACAAAATCTGGCTCTGCCCCCTGTATCCCCATCACCAAGATACACTCACCTGCGCCAGTCCCTTGCTGCCACTTCGCACAGCCCTGTCCCCTAGACATACACCCCCTGGTGTCTCCCTTGCTTCACTCGCATCCCCACACAAGTCCTGTGTGCCTTGTGGCTTCTCGGGTATCTGCTTATAGTTAGAAAGTTGCCCTGTTCCAGCTCTGCCCTTGTCACAGAAGGACCGTCTTGGCTCAACCTGACTGCTGTTGACTTTTGGCCACCCTGCCGTTGGCCTTCCTCTCTTCAGCACCTTAGATGAATGATCTGTCAGTCCATGTCCTTCATGTGCTGTGGGTCCTCCCTAGCTGAGTCCAAACGTCTACACTGGGGCTAGGGGTCCTGATGGGAAATTAGCCCGAGAGAGGGGCTTTCTCGAAGAACCTAAAGTGCTCAGGTCTCCGTGGTCTCTCTGGTCCCTCTTGTTCACTCTCTGGGCAAGGTGATTCCCTGTTTCCTATCCCGTGGGCCCCAAGGGGCAAGGCCTTGTCCACATTATACCGCTGGAGGGGTACGGTGCAAACACTAGAACTTGGGGCTCCTCAGTTGACTCCTGCCCAGTGATGTAGCCCCTGGCATTGACTTGCTTTTTAACTTCCAAGTTCGATATGACCCAGGAAAAAATATGCACCTTCCAGTTCAAAGTACATCAGGCCAAACCTCCCTCCCATTTGAGATTCTCAGATGTTGATTATTCTGGATCCTCAGGGTAGGGGGACAGGTGACCGCTGCAGATGATCCCTTGTTCTGAGGTGCGTAGTGCCTTAAAGACATTACAACCAGATTTAGGAATGGCTAAGTGCCATCTTGAGGAATAATTTCTGTTTTTTTTTAATGTTTATTTATTTATTTTAATTTTTTAACCTTTATTTATTATTGAGAGACAGAAAGACAGAGCATGAGCAGGGGAGGGGCAGAGAGAGGGGGAGACACAGAATCCGAAGCAGGCTCCAGGTTCTGGGCTGTCAGCACAGAGCCCAATGCGGGGCTCGAACTCACAAATCTTGAGATCATGACCTGAGCCGAAGTCAGACGCTTAACCAACCGAGCCACCCAGGCACCCCGATTTATTTTTTTGAGAGAGAGACGGAGAGATAGAGACACAGAGTGCAAGGGGGGAGGGGCAGAGAGAGGGGGAGACACAGAATCCGAAGCAGGCTTCAGGCTCCTAGCTGTCAGCACAGAGCCCGACGTGGGGCTCGAACCCACGGACCATGAGATCATGACCTGAGCCGAAGTCAGACGCTTAACCAACCGAGCCACCCAGGCGCCCCTTGATGAATAGCTTCTTTAGGAGCAATTATTAACCATCCATTTCTATGTATCAAAGTGCTAAGGGGCTTTATGGTCAAAATCAGGCCATTGCTTCCTATGAGTGAACAGTCCAGGGCACAGGCGCAGATAAGAATGATTACTTGCATTTACTGAACATTTACTAAGTGCCAGGACCTCTCTTAAATTTTCTACTTGGATAATCTCATTTAATCCTATGACAAACCCAGGAGGTAGGTGCATATATTACCCCTTTTTACAGATGGGGGAGTGAAAGCACAGAGAGGTTGAGTCACTCCCCCAAAGCTCCTTAGTTGGTAACTGGTGGAGCCAGGATTGGAGCTGGGGCAGTCTGACTCCGGAGCCAAAAATCTCAAGACCAATGCAGATTCAACTCAGTAAAAATAAACTAAAGGATTAGTTTGTAGGATGATGCATGAGAAGGGAATTTCAAGTTGCACAACTTACATGAAGTGGGAAGAGAGCCGGCTTTGGACTGTGTCCTGGGCTATGGTCCCAACTCTCCTACCTCCTAACCCTGTAGCTTCGGGCTACCTACCTGACCTCTCAGGTTCCTCCTCCCTAGGCTGGATCTCAGCACCTATCAGAATTTGCTAGCGTCATGGCGTCATGGCACGGATAGGTGTTAATTTCCTTTTCTTTTCTGTGCCGGTTGTCAAGTCTTCCTGGGGAGGGTGAGGAGGATTGGGGAATTCAAAATTAATTCTTGTTTCGGGAGGAAAATGTCCAGCCGGTTCTCCAATACCCGATCTTTTGGACAAGACTTTCTGCCAACCCCATTTCCTACTGTTCCCTCTTGGGACTGCCTAGAATGGGAGGAGAGAGACTAGAGAAAGAGGGGCGTGGGCTTCCCTCCAGCCCTTCTTTCTGCATCATCGTTTTTTGGTTTTTTTTTTTTTTCCTTTTTCAAAACAAGGATATTCTCTTGCATAACCATGGCACAAATGAACAGATTTCGGAAATGTCACGTTGATGCAGGACTAGTACCTAATAAACAATCCGTATTTAAATTTTATCAGTTGCCCTAATCATTAGAATCCAATCCAGGACCATGCCTCTTTATTCCCCTTTACTCTAGAAGAAGTCCTCAGCCTTTTTCTGTTATTCATGCCTTGAGGTGTTTCGAAGAGCGCAGGACCCTCCCTAGCCCTTTCTGGGCCTTGTCCAGTCTTCCCAGCTCCCTCCCATGCCCCCCTAGCCTCATCCTTGAGCAGGTCTGAATGAGGTAAGGGATGTGAGTTCCCTCGTAGGGACAACACTTAAGGGGTGCCAAAAAACTCAATTATCCAGAGCAATATTTTTATGTATTTATTTTTTTTACTGTTTTTTCTTGTTTATTTATTTTGAGAGAGAGAGAGCACAGGTAGGGGAGGGGCAGAGAGAGACAAAGAGAGAGAAACTCCCAAGCAGGCTCAGTGCTGTCAGAGCAGAGCCTGATGCAGGATTCCATCGCAGTGAACCGTAAGATCAGACCTGAGCCACAATCAAGAGTCGACCGCTCAATCGACTGAGCCACCCCTGTGCCCCCCACCCCGCCAACCGAGAGCAATATTTTTAAAAACTCAAAATTAGTGCCAAAATTTCATAAAGAACGAAATATCAGCAGTTTAAGTAAAGACGGGACCTATAGCAGTGCCCCTGTAAGCCATGCTGGAGCCTCAGACAAGAGGGAAATTCAGTAATACCGATCTGGGTTTTATTTAAAATATGTCATTTATCATGGGTTGTTTTTTTTTTTTTTTTGCATTTTTATTTTGAAAAATATTCCATTAAGAAAATAGTATCAATCTTGATTACTGAGTTCTTGGATGCCCCTTACATGTCGTGTCCCCATGCCCTGCACGGTTAGGTCTCCTCCCTTCCAGCATCCTGTCCTGGGAACAAGGGGAGAGAGAGGTGGGGCTCCCAGCCAGCCACTGTTCTTGTGCCCTGGCCAGAGTGCTGGAGGAGGGAGGGTGGGGCAGGGAGAGAAGAGGAGGGAGAGGAGGGGTACAGAGGCCTGGAGCCCAGCCGGGTTGCTGGCCTGGAGCCCTCTAACAGCTTCCAGCTGCTTCCACACCCACCAGACTTCCTGCCTTGGGAGTGGCTTTGGTTGTCATCCTCCCGCTTCTCATCAAATGTGTGATCAAATTAGATCCTTGATCCTCTCGTCTCTAACAGTCTCCTCACTCTTAACACTGCATGGTTCCCGTTAGTTGATCCTATTCTGACCCTAGATCTGCCCCTGTTTTCATCCACCCTGGGAGCCCCTTCTGGATCAGTCACCAGAACATCCACCCAGGGCAGGGTGAGCACCGGATGCTGGTCCATGGTCCACAGTCGGAGGCAGTCACCCCCGCTGGGGACAGATCTTGTGGCAACAGGAAAGAGCTCTGAACCGAGATTGAAAGACCCCATCAGGGTTTAGCCTCCCCTCCCATACGGCAGGTGGGTTATCTCGGCCAAGACTCTATCTCCTTGAACTTCAGGGTTTTTGTTAAAATGAGGGGTGATAATATTTCTGCCTGCCTCATGGGGCCATGAAAGAACCAAATGAGATAAGGATAAGAGTGCTTTGGGGATCATAAAGGGTTATACTTAATATTTTCCCTTCTGTTATAAGATAATCCTTCATTTTTATAAAGACCGTATTCAGATCTGCCACATTTTTGACCTGAATCCATGCGAGGTATTCAGGCCGATTCAGGGCCCATGCTCATCCCTGGCTTGAACCGGCATTTCTGTCAGACTAAGTCACCAGGCAAAGCTGGAACCCCAGCCTGTCCCCCCGACCACCCCTTGCCCACATCCATCACAGTGTAAACATAATGGGTGGGACCCAGGCGGAGCTGTTGTGTTGTTTTGTCTTGTACTGATGTTTCAAACGAAAGTTTTTCTACTTTACTGAGGTACAATTAACTGAAGGTAAACTGCATATATTTAAAGGGTAACATCTGATGGGTTTTGTGAAACTACGACCACGATTAACATAATGTCCCCGGACGTGTGGCTCTCCAGTGTCTTCCTGCCTCTTTGAAATCCTGCCATCTACCCCACTCCCCCTCAAACTTTCATCTGCTTTCTGTCACTATAGATTAGTTTGCATTTTAAAATTTCTTATAATGGAGTCATACAGTATACATTTTCCACCTTGGGGGCATCTGACTTCTTTCACTCGGCATAATTATTTTGAGATGCACCCGTAATAATTCATTTCTTCCTATTGTCAAGGCATAGCCCATTGTATGGGTGTAGCACATACATTGTATTCACCTGTCCGTGGACATTTGGGGTTTTTTGCAGCCTGGGGCTCTGACAAGCTGCTATGAACATTTGTGCACAAGTCTTTGTGTGGACACATGCTTTCGCTTCTTTTGGGTAAATACCTAGGAATCAGTGGGTTGTAAGATAACCACATGTTTAACTTATTAAAAAACTGCCAAACTTTCCCAAAGCGGAGGTACCCTTTATATCCTCATCAGCAGTGGATGAGTTCCATTCCCCTACAGTCTTGTCAACACTTGGTATGATTAGTCTTAATTTTAGCTATTCTAGTGGGTGTGTACCATTATTTCATTGTGCATTCAATTTGCCTGTCCCTAATGACTAATGATGTTGAGCATCTTTTCGTGTACTTGATTTGACATTGTATATCTTCTTTGGTGGAGTCTTTTGCCCATATTTTTTGTGGTGGTGGTGGTGGTGGTGTTTGCCATCTTAATATTTAGCGGCAAGAGTTCTCTATCTATTCTGGATAAAGATCTTACGTCTGGTACATGTTTTGCAAATGTTTCCTCCCTGTTTATGGCTTGCCGTTTCCTTTTTGTAACCGCATCTTTTGAAGAGTGGTTTTTCATTTTGGTGACGTTCAATTTCTTGATGATTTCTTGATGAAGTTGGTGAATTTTGTGTCCTATTTAAGACATTTGCCAAACCGAAAATCACTGAAGATTTTTCTCCTATGGTCTCTCCTAGCAATCTTACAGTTGTGGCTCTTACATTTAGATCTTGATTCCTTTTCGGTTAATTTTTTTACGGTAGGGTCAGGGGGCTTGTTTTCGTTTGCCTTAGGTGTAGGGATCTCTGTTTTTTTCCAGCAGCCTGTAGTAAGAAGGCTGTCATTCCCTCATTGAGTTGCCTTTACACCGTTGTGGCAAACCAATTGACCATATATGCATAGATTATTCCTGGATTCTCTATTCTGTCCCATTGATCTATACATATATCTTTATGCCAATACCACATTGTCTTGATTACTGTAGATTTACAATGAGTCTTGAAGTCAGAGAGTCTAAGGCTTCTAACTTTGTACTTCTTTTTGAAAGTTTTTTAGTTATTACAGGTCCCTTGATTTCTATATGCATTTCAGAATCAGCTTGTCAGTGTTTACAAAGGATCGTGTTGAATCTGTAGAAAAATATGGGGAGAATTGATACCTTAACGATATGGAATCTTCCAATCCATGCAAACAATATATGTCTCCTTTTATTTACATTTGGTTTAATTTCTCTCAGCAGTGTTTTATAATTTTTAGTATATAGGTCTTTCACATCTTTTGCCAAAGGTATTTCTTAATATTTCACACTTTTAATTCTACTGTAAATAGCGTTTTTAAAATTTCAATTTTCAGGTTAGTAGCTAGAGGTACAACTGATTTTACTATATTGACGGTGTATCCTGAGCCTCTCCCCCTCCCCCCCCCCCCCCCCCCCCCCCCGCTTTTAAAAACTCAATAACAGAACTGGGGCCTGGAAATACTGAGGTGCAGGGCCTTTGCATGATATGATAAGCATTTAAAGTGGTATGTAACAACGTTAGCATCTTTCCCTGTTTTAAGTCAATAAGTCATTCCAGTAGCAGCCCCACAGCCTGCCGTGGCTGTAAAGGGAATGCCAAGAGGGGGTGGGGTGGTGAATCTGACCCTCCACAGGCTGTGCTTCCCTAGATTTCTGAGGGTATTCTTAAGGTCCGACTAGATGGAAATATAGTGCAGCCCCTTTAAGAGACTAGGGCCAACCAGCCATCAGGCCACTGGGAAGGCAGCCTGGGAGATAAGATAAGGCCCCCGGGCTGGTTTAAGCCAGGGTCCTGGGCCACAGTGGCTGGGCTTACTGGTAGACAAACAGGAACCAGGGGTGATAAGGAGGAGGTGCCAGCTGCTAGACCCAGGCTGGCAAGGCCTGGAGCAGCCAGCTCCCTCACTGGGCCCTGAAAGGAGAAGTGGGTATTCATTGTGGGCGTGCAGGGGGAGGGCACTTGCATTCCCCTGTGTATGCTATATATTTATGATCATGTTTTTAACACTCTAATAGAGTATACTTAAAGGCCTTACACGTAGTACATGTTCGATAAATCCGTTTGCTGAGCTCTCTATGTTCTCTCTGCTGCTAGCTTTAAGCTCTAGTAAGATGCTCTGATATAAGGTTTTGAGACTACCTGGTTTCTTGCTCAAACTAGAAAAATCCCGGCAAGGACTTACTCTGAAAAGCCCGGAGCTGCTCATTTGCACATATCTGCATAGATTTGCATGTGTCCTACATGTGGATACTTTTATGCTGGATTTAGATTTCCCCAAATCAGAAGCCTATTTTTAAAGGGATAAAGAGGGGATTTGTCTCCACTCATGCCTGCCCACCTTTCAGCTGCATCCTCCAAAGATGCAAAAAAAAAAAAAAAAAAAAAGAACCCAAAACAAAACAATTTCTGCAACTTTCAAATATAAAGAAGACCACCTATAGCTGCACAGTTTAAGTAGAGACGAGCAATCCTTTGCCGGTCAAGAAGTTTCCTTTCTTGGTTTCTGTTACAGTTCCTGCTAAGACTCTCCAAACTCCTGAGCGAGGCAGGGGATTATTAAGGCAACGAAGCCCTCTCGCTAAACAGCCAGGAGCTGAAATGCTCAGAAGCCTTCAAGGATTGTGCCCCGTACATGGACAGAGAAGCTAGAGACGCTTCCATCCACCTGAGACCACCTTCCCACTGCTTCCCGTCCCAGGGCTCGGGATGCGAGGGACTACCTTTGTCTGTTCTCCCTCCTCCAGGAATAAATAAAAATATCATCCCCTCCCCCAGATCCCGGCTCCTCTATTGGCCTGCTAGGCAAATATTTCATAATGTGGGCTCATCCAATTGGGCACCACGCCAGAGCCAAGCGCCTCAGGTTGGAGTGTGCTCCAATCAGGCGGGGCAGCCTGGGTGGGACTAGAGGGCTCCCGCTCTCCGCTCTCCACATGGGAGGCCGGCATTACTCAGGTGGATGACATCAAGGTGGGAGTTGGGCTGGCCCAGGGCTGGGAAGAGAGGACAGGGCTGTCCATCAGTCAGCCGGAGGCAACCCAGCGCTGAAGGGGTTAAGGCCAGTCAGCATGTGTGGCTGTTAATGATTGCTACCCACCAGGGACCTGGTGAGTATTAAAGGAAACCTTTTCCCTATTCCTGAGTGTGAAAGGAGTCGGGACGAGCAAGCAGAGGCCGGCGAGTGAGTGGTGAGAGTGGTGATCTGTCCCCGTGTGTTTGCCTGGGTGGCTCTGGACCAGGTAAGGGAGCGCTGGATACACCCAGTCCGTCAGCTAGAACGGGCTTTTGTTACAGCCGGATACAAATTCTCAGCTTGGGGCCAGATTTCAGTATCAGGCTATTTCTTACAAGGGAATGTTGAGGGTTGCTTTCATCCAAGGGGGTGAACTACTTGGCACAGGAGCTGGAGATACAAACCATTGTCTGTCCTGATGCGGAACAATGGTTTTGTGTGTGGCCACCCTGTACATAAAGCTGGCTGGCTGCGTCCTCCCTCTCTGAGCCATTGTCTCCAGAGAGGGGCTTGGGAGCCCCGGGCAGAAGCGCCCCCGGCCTGCCCTCTCGCGGGCTGATTTCCTGGGAGCAGGCAGGAGGGAAGGCAGAGAGGCCCCACCAAAGAGGCTGGGATTGCTGTGGCTTGTCCTTCCATCTTTTTTTACTTAGTCAGGTGTGGAGAGGAAGAAGGTAGGACAGAACGGCGGGGGGGGGGGGGGGGGGGGGGGGGGGCGGCAGTGCAGAGAGCTTGCAGTGGGCCTGGAGTGCGACTCTCATGAAGAAGACAAAGTTTGTCATTTGGGAGCCAGACAAATCCAGAAAAAAAAAGAGGACCAATCTTTTGGGTTCGGGTGTCTCTCGTTCCCTTTCTCTCAACTTCAGGTCCCTCCTTCCCTCAGCTTCCAAAACATTTGTGCTCTTTGACCCAGGCACCGTCTCCAGATAAGTCAGACTCCTGCAGGGAATGTGGACCAGAGTTCTGGGTTTTGTTGGAGGGGGCAGGTGGACTGTTTTCAGCTGATGGGGGGTGTGTGTGTGTGTGTGTGTGTGTGTGTGTGTGTGTGTGTGTATGCTCAGCACGCGTGTGTACTCATGTGTGCACATGTGACAAAAAATGAAAGCCTGATCTTTCTCCAAAGCAGAAATGTTGACTCCCCCACCCTGCTGCCCCGCTGTCCCCACCTCCCTTAGCCAGGAGCTCTTTTGTAGCCGTGCCACTTTCTTGGGACGAAAAAGGTTGGAGGGCATAATGCTGATGTTAGGTGGCCCTGAAGGGGACTGTTGGGTAGGAACGGAGCACTCCCTGTGCCATCTTGAAGGCAGATTTGAGAGATAAGGCAAACCCAAGCCCCTGGTGGCTTTCAGCTGGGCGCTTCAGCTGCCGGGCTGCCCACAGGCAAACAGAAACCAGGCACAAGAAAGGGGAGGGGCCGGGCCCTGGACCCAGCAGGGCAAGAGCAAAAGCCAAGTTTCTGGGCATGTGAGCCAAGAAAGGTGGGGGGGGGGGGGGGGGAGTAGGGATGGGAGGAGCGGGGCCACTTGTTGTGCTCTGCCCTGTATTAAGAGAGCGAGCCGCAGAGGGGATCGGCCGCCTTCCGCCCTCACAGTCCCAGGGGAAGTGGCACGGAGGGCCTGGCACCCCCAGGCTGGGTGGACTTCCTGGGCATACAGCCTGTGCAGTGGGCCCCTCAGGCTCAGCAAGGCCTGGTTTAATGCTCTGCTGTTGCCATCCTGACATTCTTAATCTTCGAACAAGGGGCCCCGCGTTTTTATTTTGCACCAGGCCCTGGGAATTCCGTAGGCTGTGCCGTCCCCGGGCCCAGCCGGGAGTTGCAACAGCAGCACAGTGGCTCACACGCTCTGACAGGTGCAGGCAGCCGCACCTGTTACTCTGGTGTCACTTACCCGGACTGGCTCCTGTCCTGACCGGCACCAGTACAGCATCCTTCTCCCTTTCCTCCTCTCCACTCCCCTCCCGAGAGCATTCTGTTCCTTCTTGTTGCAGCTTCCCTGCCTCGTCTTCCTTCAAGGCTATTGCATGGCAGGCGGGGGCGGGGGGAACAGGGGTGGGGACAGTGGTCCCCTCTTTCTGTCTCCCTCTTCCCTTCCCTCTGCAGGCCCCCTCTTTTCCTTGGCTGGGGTCTAGGCCTGGGAGTGCCTCTCCCGTTCCTCTGAGATCTTCCTCCCCTGTCTCGGCCTGGGTTATCAATGAACGCACTCTGGCACCCGCTTCAAGTGCTGTTTGTTTAGGGACAGATTGTTTCCCTGTGACTACCACAGGCTCCAGGTCTGGGTGGTAGGGTGGGATGGGGGAGGCGCAGGGAAGGAGGACTTCTAAGCCCCCTGTCCTTGGTGGCCACTCCTCTATCTTTTCCCTGTGTGCCTGCTCTTCCTGTTCTAAACCAAAGGACCCTGCAGATCACCTCTTTCCTCCTCCTCCCTCTGGTCTCTGCCAGAAGTTGGCCAATCCAAGAAGGAAAAGGAAGGCAGGGGAGGACCGGGCTCCCCCATTCTTTCCCCCTTACCACCTCTCCTCTCTGCACAGAGTGAGCTGCTGTGTAACCTTTCCCCAGTGCCTCCCCCAAGCCTGCCCCCAACAGGCTGTCGGTAACAATATTCCCCATCTTGGAGGGGAATCTCTTAATGTATATGCTTTAAAAAGTGATGGATTCTCCAAATCAATTCTGATGCGACTTTGAAATGTATCAAACTCTGGTGGTGGTGGCAGATTTCCCCTGCTTCTTGCTGTAGCTGAGGACTAGCAGGGCACCTGTACTCCCTGAGGACCCTGAGCCCAGAGCAGCTGGTGTGGAAGTGCATGTTCCAGAGAATCAAAAAATATTAGAACTGGAAGGTGGCTTGCAGAGACTCTGGCCCCGTGCTGTCCAGATAGACTGCTGCACGATGATAGAGTGCGCCATGGCTGTCTGTCCCGTGTGGTCGCCTCTGGCGACTGTGACCGTTGAGCCACACGGTGAGATGTGGCTAGCATGACGAGGAACTGGCATTTTAATTTTATTTCATCTTAATTAATTCCAGCGTAAATAGTCCCATATGACTAATGGCTACTAAACTGGACGGCACAGCTTTAGAATAATGCTACTTGTTTTATGCGATCCCTTTAATTTATTAATGGTTATAACTTCAGCAATTGCCGAGGAATTATTATGTGCTTCCAACATGTGATCTTGTTTAACTTAACATCTCTGGTGTCACTCTGTTACAGATGGGGAAACCACTGCCCTCACCCTTTTCCGTAAGGATAACCCACACGCTCTCCATTCTTTGACTCTATGCGACAGCCTTCTTCAATAGTTCTCTAAGTCCTTTCCTTTCTAGATCTCACTTCTCCTCTCTGGGATAGCAGGGGGAGCACTCTACAGCTGTCTTCAGTCCACAGAGGGGGAAGACGGCAATGACCTTCCCCAGGTACAGCCATTTTCTGGCCCGTTCCACTGGTGGCCTGTGTTCCCAGGATCACTTTGGATCCTCCCTACAGCAGACAGCAATCTGGGGAGATGCCTCTGCCCTCAGAGCCCTTGGCAAGCTCCCCAGGCACATGGGAAGTTCCAGACTCCTCACTCCCAGCAGAAGGAGGTGTTCAGAATGTCCCACAATCCATCTGTGTCCCCCAGTCTAGGAGAGATGAGCAGCTGAGCCCTCCCTGGGGGGAGGGGCCGGCTTGGCTCCCCCAGGGCAGGTGAGGGGTGATGCTAACACTAAAGCTTTGCTGCCATCCGCCTGCCTCTGCCCCCCCTTGCTCCATGCACCTCCCTGAGATGAGGGCTCCTCCCCCCCAGAAGCAATTGTCCAGGCCCCTGCTCTCTGCTCCCATTGATTTACTGCTCTCCTCTCCCCCAGACAAAGCCCCCGCTTCATAGACTCTTATCAGCTTGGGCTGGCCAGTTGGGAGGGGGGAGGAGAGGAGGGGGCCCCGGAGCATATGGAACCTGCCTTCACATCCCCCAGCGAGAGGGACCGGAAGCTGAGCCCTCCCGCCTCTCTCACTCACAGTTCCATCTCCCGAAGTGCGATGGCACACGTCCACTCCTCCCACTGCCTCTGCAACCACGGCCATCACCCATTCTGTTCCTACTGCGTGTGAGGTGCTGGCCAACAGCAACCGAGAAGGCCCAGGCGGTAAGCAGTTTGCATGCGGCCGCCCTTCCGCATCTCCGCACCTAGGCAGGTGTCGCCGGACTAACATTCATGGGTACCCCCCCCGCCCCTGCTCCATGTCACACACAGTCCCCAGACCTATGGCCCACGGGCTTACAAGTAAGAGGGTTTGTGTCTTTTATCCCCGCGTTCTCGCAGCCAGCCTGGTGGAGCAGGTGTCTCCCCTCTGAATCATGAAGCTTTGTCCCTCTTCTTTCCTGGAGACAAAAAAGGCTCAGATTGGACAAAGAACAGGAACTTTGTCTTCTCTCTCCAGTCACTAGGGTTGGGACAACGGACCTCAGCTTCCCTGACTCTGATGTGGGCCTTGCCTTCCTCCAGATGCAAAGCCCAGACCACATGAGCTTAATTTATCCCCTTTGTTCTGACCCCCTTCATCTGTGTTGTGTACTGAACAAGGCCTACTTATTACCATTGGTTCATTTTTTTAATTATTATTCTTTTTTAATTTTATTTTTTTTAATTTACATCCAAATTAGTTAGCATATGGTGCGACAATGATTTCAGGAGTAGATTCCTTAGTGCCCCTTCCCCACTTAGCCCATCCCCCCTCCCACACCCCCTCCAGTAACCGTCTGCTCCATATTTAACAGTCTCTTCTGTTTTGTCCCCCTCCTTGTTTTTATATCATTTTTGTCTCCCTTCCCTTATGTTCATCTGTTTTGTCTCTTAAAGTCCTCATGTGAGTGGAGTCATATGATGTTTGTCTTTCTCTGACTGACCACTTTCACTTAGCATAATACCCTCCAGTTCCATCCGCGTCGTTGCAAACGGCAAGATTTCATTCTTTTTGATTGCCGCGTAATACTCCATTGTATATATATACCACATCGTCTTTATCCGTTCATCCATCGATGGACATTTGGGCTCTTTCCATACTTTGGCTGTTGTCGATAGTGCTGCTATCAACATGGGGGTGCATGTGTCCCTTTGAAACAGCACGCCTGTATCCCGTGGTTAAATGCCTAGTAGTGCAATTGCTGGGTCGTAGGGTAGTTCTCTTTTTAGTTTTTTGAGGAACCTCCGTACTGTTTTCCAGAGTGGCTGCACCGTTGGTTCATTGTTGACACAAGGAAGCTGAGGCACAGGACGACTTGACCCTCCCCAGTTGCTGGATTGATAACTGAGAAGGCATTTGTAGCCTTGGAGGGTGTGGAAGGAGGGACATTAGTCTGGTTGCATTGTTCTCTGAACACTTACTCTGTCGAATGCTTTCCCTTGGGGTGAGGTGGGGTGGGACTGTTGTCTGGGACACCAGACCCAAATCTGCTGAGCTAGGAATGAAGAGAGCTGGTTCCAGTGACCTTCTGGAGGCTCGGAAGCGGACAGCTGGGCCGCCTCAGCTTCTGAAAGGTTGGGGTTTTGGGATTTAGCTCAGAGCCGGGGTGGGGGGGGTGGGGATGGGGGGGGGGGGAGACAGTAATTAATTAGTATCCTGCCCCTTTATCTCGTGGGACTCTTGCTGACTGTCAGGAGAAGGCGGCTTGGAGGCTGAGGGAGGAGACTGGGGCCTTCCCCCTGCTCCCATCAGGCTTCACCACTCAGGAAAGGCTGTGAGGAGGGAAGGTGGAGCCAGAATGACAGTCCTTCCTAAATTTCCTTTCCCTTCAGCAGGGAACAAAACCAAAGCGTGAGGGCAAGGAAGGTGAGGAGCCCCAGGGAGCTGCGTTGCCCCAGTTCTCCCAAGTTGGGTCAGGCGTGGGGTGGAAAAGCGGGAAAGGCCCCTCTCGTCCTGCGTCCTGCACATCACAACTTCTGGGCCCAGAATCCCGATCTTGACGTTTGCAAGGGCCATTGGTGTTCTGACAGTTAAGGAATGGCGACTTCAGGAATGACGTTCAGTAATTCATCAACCAGAAAGGGCAGGGGCCTGGAGTCCTGTGGTTCCCCCCCTCCCCCGTGGTGTCTTTGGATCTCTCGGGGGGGGGGGGGGGGGGGGGGTAGGCACCGGTGGGGAGGTGAGGAGGGGGCGCTCAAGAGGCTCAGTGGAGGTGCTCTTTACTGACCAATAAGGGAGAATTTCAACGTTTTCATAACATAGCGTGGCTGTGCTGAATATCCACCCCGGTTATCTTCATTTTTCAGAAGATGAATGGAATCACATAAAGTAAAATCGTCATCGTCGTCGCCGTCATCATCAGTTTGAAGATAAGATAATCCAAGCTGGGGCACAAGATCAGAGTGAACACTCCCCGCAAACTTCCCCTCCCTGAGATATCCGCCGCTCCCCGCCGCACACACGCACACACGCGCACACGCGCGTGCACGCTACAAACAGTGACCGGGACTAAAGAGCCCGCGAGAGCGCAACCCTTACCCTGCCGTCTGGGGCTTCTTTCCAGCCCAGGGCAGGGGCTCGGAGATAGTGAGGCGAGACCCCAGGAAGGACACAGTGGGGAAGGGAGGAAACCTGACTCTGGCCCCCTGATTTGTGATTTCCCCTCCATTGGCTACTAAGCCAGTTCATCTGCTTTCTATCTGAGGTAGGGGCCGAGCTCCGGTGAACATCCCCCAGCATTCCACAACCGGTCATAGTCAGGGAAATGTGTTTTGGCCCTTTGGGGTGGGGATGGGGGCTGTGAGGAGAGGCAGAGTTGAGCAGGAAAGGGGGCGGCCCGAGTCTTACCTTTTAGCCGCTCAGCCCAGTGGCCTAGCATTTCAGGACATTCCAAGCTTGCTTGGCAGAGGACGCCCTATTCCTGCCCTTTTGGAAATGACTGTGGCCTGGGAGGAAGGATGGTGCAAGGACAGAGAGGAGAGAACGAGTACCAGTGTGATGCTGGCAGCTGGGTCCCCGGAGCCCGCAGAGCTGGTATTTTGCTCTGCAGGCAGCAAGCACGTGGAGAAGAGACAGTGCCGTGCCGAGGTACTCCTTGCCACCTGCAGATCCCCAGGAGGGCCACCGGGGCCTGACCTCCTTTGGCTTCTTTGTGTGGCAGCAATAGGCCGGAGGACAGAGGGACTTTGGTGGGGAGAAGTTGGCTAGGGCAGCGTATTTTTCCCGAGGAATGATCGGGAGAGCTTCAATGGTCAGGCACACCAGCGCTGTTGGAACTGTAAACCGAGCTGGTTTTAATTGGGACAGAATGCCGGAGAAGATAAAGCTGCTCAAAAATAATGATGAGACATGGTGGGGGGGAGGTGGGGAGCTGCAGCCAAACCTCTCCCTACCTTCCTCCCTCCCCCCCGCCCTCCGGCAGCAGCCGTCCCAGGAGTGTGGATGGCCTCGCTTAGAATTTGCTAGCTGGGGAAAAGAAGGAAGTGGGAGGGATGGGCCACAGGCAGCACCCCCCGCTTCCCCCACCCCTCACCCCATGTCCTCTCTCCATATAATGAGCTGTGATGCCAGAAGCCAAAGTGCTCTCTGGATGGGGAAGCCTAGCCAGGGCTAATTCTCTGTCAGCAGATTCTCGGGAGCTATGGAAATGAGGCAGCTTGGTATAGGGCAGATAACCAGGAGGGGCCCAGAGGGTGGAAGGCGTTGAGTGTATTTTTCTAGTTGTTCAATATTTATCACGGTGGGAGCTCTGGGCGTCCAACCTGTGTGTGTGTGTGTGTGTGTGTGTGTGTGTGTGTGTGTGTGCGCGCGCGCGCACGCACGTGTGCGTGCACGTGTGCAACCATGCATGCCTACAAAGGGTCGCGGAGACTGGGGTTGAATTTGCTGCCTTTGACCGTGTAGTGCCAGTAGCCCTCTAGACAGATGCCGATGCTTGGGGAGGATATTTGGAGACAGATCAGTACTGGGTTATCTTTGTAGCAAGGCTGTCACCAGGACCTGGAGACTGAGGGCGCCTCAGGAAGCAGGAAAGCCCTAACTAGGAAGGAGAGGCGGATGCCCGGCCTCTGCTTGTTGTAATTTACTGGTATTGGCACTTCTGGAAAGCCAGCCCCCGCCCCACACACGTAGCCTTCTTAAACCTGAATGGTATGTTTTTCCTTTTCTAGCTCCGGCACCTGGCATGTTTCTTGATTTGTTTCTAAGCAAATTAATCATCGCCATTATCTCTTATGCATAAAACATTTCACAGTTTGCAAGTGCCAGCTATTATTTCATAGAATTAGAAGGTACCTCATTTGCACACGAGGAAACGAATAACCAGAGAAGTCAGGTCACATTGCTAATTCCCGTTGGATCTTGGACTGAAAGCTTGGTGTTGCCCAATTCTCTTTTCACCGGTGGCACTGCCATTGGGGCCACGTTTGTAGGCACAGTGGATAAGGTGGCCACCCAGTGGGAGATCCAGGAGTTTAGGGATGTTCCTGCCTCCATCACAAAATCTGCTTGACTGCTTGAGATTCTCCCCCTTTTTGGGGGGTGGGAATCAGGAGGTCCATTTGGAGATGTACTCATAACTATTTGTTCCTGAGAAATGGAGGCCTTTGACATACCCCCACCAAAAAAAAAAAAAAAAAAAAAAAAAAAAAGGAAAGAAGAGAGAAAAAAATGAATCACCTATCCTTGTTTCCCTTTTAAAATATCCTGCACCTGGTAAGTTCTTCTTGACGTCTACCCTAAAATGACAACCTGTCATTCTGTGCAGTTTAGTGGTGAAGGAAAAGAACCCCAGCTAGGCATTCTGTGTGCCTGAACCCTGAGGACTTCAGAGCCCTCGACAAGCAGGGAAAGCCCCGGAGCCTACATTCCTACTCCCTTGTGCTAGCTTCACTGGGCATGGGAGAAGTAATTTAGCTTACAACTTAAGCAAAGCCTGTGGGAGGTTCCTGAGCTCAGCTTGAAGAGAAAGGGGATATTTTTTGCCTTCTAGAGGAAGAAAACTCATTTTCCCAATGCACCTCCACTCCCTCCTCCTGTACGGAGGAGCTTAATTTTCTTCCCCTCCTAATGAAGACGGATCAAAGCCAAGCTGTATATTCGAGGGGGAGCCAGGCAGGGGAGCTGAGTGAAGGGGCGAGGGGGCAGAGACAGAGCTTCTCTCATGGAGAGGAAGTAATTAATTTTAAGAGAGAGCAAAGGTAGGGAGGCCCTTGGTAACAGAATGTCAAACTCCAAATGCAGGTGGCTAAAAATTAAGTCGGAGCACGGAGGGTTTCTTTTGTTCGTTCATTCATTTGCTCGTTGGTCCAACAAATATTTATTAGGCGCCTACTGTGCACAGGCAGAGACCTCAAGCTGGCACCAGAGGAGGGCCCAGATTCCCACAACCATAGCAGGGCTCAGATAATTAGGCTGGGCCAGAGAGAGGTGGGATCTGGCAACCGAAGGCTCTTGTCACCATTTGCAAAAGTACCGCTAAATGGTTGAATATATTGACCGTTTGGATTTAGGATTAGTTGCCTCAACATCAGTAGCTGTTGAACCCAGCTCTCGCCAGCCGGCTTGTCTTGTCACAGTTAAATAATAATGTTGTCTGCTCGCTTTTGCATTCACTGATTGCACGGTTCTCTGAGCTGTGACCTCGATCCAAAAAATTAGATCCGCCCTCCCCTTTCAGTGTCTGTTGTGACATCACAGAATTGCCATAACAACAGACTATGATGTCAACGGACTGCCTGATGCTGCGATAAGGGACCACGCTGCTCAGAAGGGATTCTGTCATCCGAAGGCAGAAATGGAATAATATGGAAAGCCAGAGGAACTGAAATTTGATATCAAAAAAGAACAAGTTGGCAGCATAAGCTGACAGCGGGTCTGGAGCCTCCCTTGCTGGAGCCCTTTGTGAAGAGCCAGGGCACTTAATGAGATTGATTGCAGAGTGAGCTTGCCTGGAGGCAGGGGGTTGGAAGAGATGACCTTCAGAAGGCCCTTGCAGTCCCAGGACCCTCAGACACCGAGGGCATTAGGGAAAGGGGAGATCTGACTGTCTTCAGCCCCCGGAGAGTTCAGGGAACTTCAAGGCGATGCAAACCTCCTTTGCCCCTGAGCAGATCCAACAGTCGCCAGCTGGGATTTATCATATGGCATCTGGGAAGATTTTCAGAAGTAAACACACGGTGACCCCCTCTGAGCCCTGTTTGCTGCCCTCTTCCTCACAAGCTTTGGGAGGAAGCTTTCCTTCCAGTTCACCAGAGCAAAGAAGCCAGGTCCTTGCCACCAGCTCTGGCTCCCCGTGCCCCTCAGCTGGACCCCAAGCGGAGGGCAAGCCAGGCGGGGCTGGGTCCTAAGAGAGCACGTTTGGGGGGGGGGGGCGTTTGCTGCGCAGAAGCCCCCCTCGCTGTGCCCTGTCTGCACCGAAGTCTGGGAAACTTAATCTCAGCTTCTAGGCAGTGGCAGCAGCCGAGCCTGGAGGTTCTTCTAACCCTCGTGCCCGCGGGATCAGAAGGGTCTCTGCGAAGCACGTGGATTTCAGCCCAAGGGCCTGCGTTCGGGGCTGGGGGTCGGGAGGCAGGAAAGACCGTCTTCCTGCAGGCCGCGCAGATGGGAGTGCGGCCCCAGACGGCTCCGCCCGCCCGGCCACTCTGTGTCCTTAGCTCAGGGAGGTCGGACTACCTGGAACTTGTACACCTGCTCGGCGCACGCCCGCCTCTGTTTCAGCGTTTTCTCCTCGGGGACCCGGACCGGGAGGCTATCATCCCTGCTCATTTATTCTGCCTCCAGCACTCAGACGGCAGCATTCGGGCTGGATGCTAGGAAGCCACGGGCCCCCCAGGGCACCTGGGCACCCCCTGCCACCACCCGGGGAGAGCCCCTCCCCCTCGCCTGGTGCCGGAGCCAGGAGGAGGGGGAGCCAGCCGTGCCTGCCTCGCGCCCTGAGCTGGCCACCGGGACCCGGAGGACTTACTTCTCAGAGGGATGGTAGGAGCAGGGTGGCTGGCAGGTCCTCTGAGGCTGCCGAACAGGGGACAGAGCTGCCAAAAGGATGTTGAAGTTTCGGGCTGATCGGCGGGTCAGGTAGGGATTTCTTCAGTGGCCGGTGAGCCGAGTTCCGTGAGCGGGCTGATGGGTGGCTCGCTGGGTCGGGGGCTTCTGAGCGAGGGCCCTGCCAGACCTGACCTGGAGAAGGAAGAGGAGTTAGGTCAATGGCTGCTGCATTGCAGTGCTTGTGAAGGGGAAGCTATTTTGAAATTGGTAGCGCCGGGATGGAGAGAGGACGTCATTTGTAGGGGTTGCTGGGTAGGAGAGTCTGGGGCAGGGAGCAATTCGCTGTCCCTTGAGAGACCTGTGCCGGCTGACAGCAGACTGTGTGCGTGCGTGTGTGTGTGTGTGTGTGTGTCTGTCTATACCAGTGTGTGTGGGGAAGGTTCCAGCCGTTAGCACAGGGAACATGTAGCGGGCTGGACGTGGGAGGTGGGGAGCAGGCGCTCTGTGCCACCGGGGAAAAGCAGAGATCTTGGCACCTCGAGGACCTTATTTTCACAAACTGCTCGCCTCCCGATGGGGGAGAGGCGGGGGGCGGGGGGGACTGCAACCAGTCACCCTTCCTTGCAACGACGCCCTGCAGTTGAGGAGAGCATCCCTGTTGGAGGGAGGAGGGAATAAAGTTTGAGACGTGGAGAGCAGGTGAGCAATATGCTAGAGTTGGAACCGAGTCCTGGTGGACACTGGCCAGATTTAGGGTCCTGGCCGGCAAGCCCAAGCTGCAAAACCCTAGATTTCCACATAGACGGTGGCCACTGCTCACCGGGCTTCTCTGCACAGGGCTTTGGATTCTATCTGCACATGGCTGGTTTGGGAGCCGAAAAAAAAAACCCACCGTTTGTTATTATCTCTAACTCCAGCAGACAGCCCAGGGGCTGAGATTCCCGGACTGTTGAAGAGGGATCTCCATAAGGTTACTTCTCACGTGGAGTGGAAGGGACCAAGCTAGGCTCTCTTTCCTCGGGGGCCGGCTGGGGTGCCGCATGCCAGGCAGCCCTGGCTGATCGCTGTCAGAGTGCTCAAGTGGCCTGGTGTCAGGACCCCCCCCCCACAAGCCCCAAGCTTGGCATGGCTTCAGCAGGCGCTGTCCAGGTGCCTGCTTCTTGGGGCGGACTGAGACTATTCTGGGCTCTCACAGCATCTCTCACGAGGGATGAGTGAAGACCTTAAAACTCACCCAGTCCCCCACTGGCTAGATGCTTGGATCCTACAATGTTCTTGCCAAGTGGTCCCCTGTTCGCAGAAGCCATCTTCAATGGCTGCCATTGGTGGCTTAGACCCACAGCACCAGCCCCCCTCTAAGGTCTATCTGCTACCCTTTTCACAGACTGTCTGTCTCCCCCAGAAGCCACCAGGAAACTAGGCTGACATTCAGCCAGCCAGAGAGCCACAGCAGGACTTCCCCAAGGAGCCTCCACGGCCCTGCTCCCCATCTGCTTCTGCACAGACCCCGTTTCCTAGCAGCCTGTCCTCCCAGCACCCCAGCCCACCCCAGGCCCCAGCATCCCTTAATTAGATGTGACTGTGGAGCCGGCACTCACCTCGATGCCTGACGGTCCCCAGGGCCTCAGTACATCAAGTGGCCCCTTAGATGCAGGGACCCTGGACTGGAAGCGTGAGTGGGTCCCAGCCCGAGCTCAGGAATGGAGTTTCTGGATCTCTGGTGTCACGTAAAGCAAGAGATGCAACATAAAACAGGAGAGAAAGGAGTCCAAGGTCACAAGGGAATTCTTTCAGCAAATAATGAGTGAGCAGTTTTTATGTGGGGCACGGGCAGGAGTAGTTCCTGGGAGAGAACCTGCCACACACAAAACCTTGGCTGTTGGAGACTCCTGCCCCCCCCCCCACTCACTTACAAGCCCAGGGTCACCACTGAAGGGGTTAAGTGGGACATATTTCCAGCCTCAGCGATCTGTGTAAGTAGTTAGCACTGACTAGTGAAAGGTGTCTCCCTACCCCCCACCTGACTGCAGCTGCTTTTTCTGCAGCCCAGCCCCCGAGCCTGCCTCTCCTGGACCCCACAGACGACAGAGGGACCATCTCCCATGTGGCCATCGGGGCCCTGTCACTGCCTGGGGCCCACCCTTCCTTTAGCTTGTGTCTCTGCCTTCTCCGTCTTTATCACAACCTCTCTCTTTTTTGCCTCCACAGCCACAATGAAAGACGGAACACATTTCTGCACCCAGTGACTGGCCAGGTCCCAGAAGAAAACAAAAAATTTAACTTGAAAACGTATGTCTGCCCCCATTGGCTGCTTGACCTTTCCAGCCTTCCCCACCCCCGCCCCCACTGCCACTTTGCAGCTGGGAAGGGGAAAGAGGGGGTGTGGAGAGCAGAGGGAGTTAGGGTCTCTCACCTCAGTCCTGAGGAATGGAAGCTTCTAAGGGCCATCCAGCTCGTTGACCTCACCCACTTTTCCCAGTGTCTCCCAGATCTCAGGCTCGAGGAGTGAGATAGTTTTGAGGTGGGCGTATCACCCAGGGGCCTTTGAGGGAGGTGCTGAGGGAAGGTGATATAACCCTGAGAGCCAAATGTGAATTCCTCTCGGCTTCCTCTGTGGATCTCGGCTCAGTGAATGGAAGGAAAAGAAAGATCATTAAATGACTCTCATATCCACTGAGGCATTGTGTCTCTTCAGTTAGAAGGAAAAGGAGTTCCAGAGTCCTAAGGTCTAGGTTTTTAAAATAAGTTTACAGGAAAGAAAGAGGAAAATGCCCAACCAAGATTACTGGCATGTGGTCTCAGAAGAGCAGAAGGAGCAGCTGAGGTGACCTCTTGATAGCACTTAGGGGATGTGATTTTGTGCTAATGCTGGAACAGTGGGTGGCAGGGTAGGGAATACAGCTAGGGCCCTTCCATTCTTTCTGGGTTCTGACCAGTCCCTTTCTTCTGTTTTCATCAACCTGAAATCAGATCGGCCTTGGACATGTCCAATAAAGCAGGTGGAAAACGCCCGGCTATCACCAACAGCGACACATCCAACCACAACATGGTGTCCGAGGTCCCCCCAGAGCGGCCCAGCGTCCGGGTAAGTCTAGCCCCCAAGGCAAGCTGTCAGGTAGGAATCCTAGGAAATATGCTAGCCTGTCCAGCTGTTTCAACAGTCTCCAAAGAGCAAGTGAGGTGATGCAAGAGGGGTAGAGCACAGGAAGGGAAGAGGGGTCAGACCGGAACCTTATGGAAGATCAATCTCTAGACTGGGGGTTCTCAACCTTGGCACTGTTAGCATTTGGAGCCACATAGTTCTTTGTGGTTTGGGACTGTCTTGTCACTGTAGGATGTTAAGCAGCATCCCCAGCCTATACCCGTTAGATGTCAGTAATACCTGCCCTATGACAACCAGCGTCTCCAGACGTTGTTAAATGTTCCCTGGGGCACAAAATTGCCCCCTCCTCCACCTATTGAGAACCACTGATCTAGGGGGACGGCAAAAGAGGAATCATTCTTGGAGGAGATGCCAATTGAGAGCTCAGAAAGGAAGGAGAGCCTCAGGAGGAAGAAGTAATCCAGACAAGAATGTGGCACAGAGGTCCAGTAAGATAAGGGCTGAAAGCGTCCATGGGGCGTACCACTGGAGAACCTGACAGGTGGTGGGATGGGGGCAGAAGGCGAGCAGGAGAGAGCTAAAGAGGAGATGGGAGGGCAGACAGACGATGAAGAGTAGAAACTAGTCTTCTAAGAAACTGGACAGTAAGGGGTAGTACAGTCATATAATAGAGTGCTCTCCAAAAATTAAATTGCACTAGAGCTATGTGTATTAATGAGCATAAATCTCGAAAATGTAATGTTGGGTAAGAAGCAAGTTGCAGAATATGAAAAACGTGCTATCGCTTACGTAAAACGGACACGAAAGTGATATGGCATATGTATAGGTATATTTGTAGTACAAGCATGTAACCACTGCCAAGCTGACTAGTTTTGGGTCAACAGTTGCCTCTAGGAAGGAAGAAAGGTAATGAGATTGAGGAGGGGCTCAAAGGGAGTTTCAGCTGTATTTGTCACGTTTTGTTAGAAACCAACAAAGTGGTGATTTATTCTCTGCTTTTCTGAAGTGTTTGAAATATTGAAATGTACATATCTGTAAAGAAACTTCACTGTTAGGGGGAATGAGGGGTAGGAGACAGAATCCAGAAGATATGCAAGATGGCAGGAGGTCTGCTTGGTCCATCTTGTTTTGTTTTGAGATGTGCGAGCAGAAGGGGCATGGCCCAGTAGATGGGTTCAGGAGGAAGGGGACAGCCGTGAGTCTCATTTCTGTGGAGACAGAAGTCCGATGCAGAGGTGCTGTTAGCCTGCATAGGGAAGGGGTACTCCTGAGCTACACGGGAAAGTCATGTGAAGCTAGGAGGTGGGGTGTAGAAAGTTAAAGACGTTCCCATCTGACATCCTCAAGTTCTACACGGAGGTAGGAGGTAGGGTTTTCTGCAGAGAGTGGGGTGGGTGGAGAGGCAATGAGGCTTGAGAATATGCCCAAGGTTTGGAGAACGGGAACAGAGGACCAGGAGGGGAATATGAAATATTGTGTGATGATGTCGAACGGTCAACTGAGGTCACAAACTTGACTCTGGCTGACTCCAGTCCACAGTTGTGTGTGGTTTTACTCCAGCACCACTCCCAGACTGGCCGTGAAAGCAGGGAAGGCAGACGGTTGGATTAGCCTAAGGTTGAGTGGTGCTGGGAAGCCGTGGCAGAAAGATAAGGAGGCGAGAGTATGGAGGGTTTGGCAGGAGAATGGCTGAAGTGGTGAACTATGGGAGTGGCTTCTAGGCCACAGAGAGGAGGTGAAGCTATGGCAGGTGAGAGCCTGAGAAGCAAGGGAAGGATTTGCGGATTTGCTTATTCTTAGGGGAGTAGGTGATTCAGGTGCCTAATCTCAGCCTTTATATGTGGATTTTTACTAGTAAAGTTTAGAAAACAATTTTATTCCCCAGATTGGGGTGTGCTTTATAATAAATCCCAATTTCTTCTTTCCTTTCTTCTGCAAGTATTTGCTAAATGTTTATTGTAGCCAGATACCTTGCCGGGCTCTGGTGACGAAGAGATGAATAAGATTCAACTTCCTCCCTACAAAGAGCTCAGAGTTTGGAGAAGGAGCTGGAAAGCCAACAGTTCCATTGCAGTGTGACATGCTCTAGACTACAGGAGTGGACAGACAGGAGGGGCAGCTAACTGTCCCAGGGGATCCAGGAGGTTTTGTGGAGTAAGGGGGGTCTACACTGGGCTTAAAGGATGAGTTGGGATTTGTTAGGGAATAAGGGAGATCCTGATCCCTCTGTCTTCCATGGGTCATGAGCAAAAGCAGGCGGGATAGGAGAGAACCACCAGGAGTTTGGCCTGACCGCAAGGGACCTGTTGGGTAGAGGGGCAGAAGGTGGGTCATGGGCCCGGCGACTCTTACAGACCTGCCTTGTGAGCCATGCTAAGAAATTGATTAGTCTTCTAAGTGGTGAGAGGTAGTAGGAAACGTTAAGAGAGCGTCATGATTACCCTGTTTTAGAGAAGTAACCTGACTTGTTCCAGAAGGTGCATAGCAAGGAGAGATGACGACCCGACAGGAAAGAACCGATCCGAGAACCATTAGGAACATAGACTCACCCACCCGTAGATGTGGGATAAGGAGAGGAGGGAGGAGGGAACGGTGTGAGACGGTTCAGAGTTCTAGTTTGGGCAAGTGGGTGGATTGTAGTACCATTCACCAAGTGAGAAATACAGAACAGGCTTGGTTAGGAAGACAACGGGCTTGGGTTTGCATTTACTTCATCCTGGCTGGACAACCTGTTACAAAATGGACCAGGGCTAGGAGAGAAGTCTTGGGTACAGATTAGGGAATTTTCAGCCCATTGCTGGTAGTCAAGGCAATGGGTATAGATGAGATACATAGACAGCGTGGAACAAGAAAAATGAGAATTTTAGAAGTTTGGTCAAGGCCCACCAGTTGAGTAAAGGTGGAGATTGAGAAGGAGCGGCCACAGGTGGAGGAGCTCAGAAGAAAGAATACTGTCACAGAAACCAAGAGTCGCAGGAAACAGAGAAAGTAAATGCTCTCCAGGGTCTTAGGATGATGGCCTAAGACTGAGCAGCCTTAATTCAATGACATTGCAGCTGCCACTTCAGGAAAGAGGTGCAGGGGGGTTAGGAGTAAACGCGAGGAGAGGATGTCAGGACTCTTCCCAGGAGAATATTCCTGCAGGGAAAGGAGGGAAAGTGTTACCTGACAACAGGCAGTGGATGTAGAGTTGAGGGGGGATTCTGGTGTGTGTGACAGAGAGAGGTGGAGGGAAGAGAGACAGACAGAGACAGACTGATGCCTTAAGATGGAGAGGACTGAGCCCATGTGCCCAGGAGAAGCAGCCAGTAGAGAAGGAAAAGTTGAAGACAGATTTGAGAGGAGATTATGAATGAAGCAAAGTCCCAGGAGATGGCGGGTCGAATGTGTTAGCCTTGAAAAGGAGGACGACACCTCTTTTGACATGGAAGAGAAAGAGGGGATGAGTGGTGAGGACAGTAATTTTCTAGGTAAAAGGGTGTGAAATTGAGGAAGTGCATGTCTGATCGCCCGATTATCTGTGTGTTGGCGGGAGGGGAGCCAGGTCCACCGCGGGGAGGGCAGAGGGGGAGCTCGCGGGGCAGGGAGCGGAATGATGGCTCATGAGCCGAGCTGTGCTTGGGGACGGTGGTCTGTGGTGGCCTCATCTGTACTGCAGTGTGCTTCTCCTCTGCCAGAACCGTACTCTGGCAATGAGTGCCGGGAGAGGATAATTTGATTGCTCGGGGATTTTGAGTTTTAGAGAAGGTCAAGCAATGACAACGGATGGGGTGTTTTGGAGGGTAGCTGACCTATTCCCATGTGGGGCCTGGCCTTCTTAAGTAATTTTTTTAATTTTTTTAAATGTTTGTTTACTTTTGAGAGAGAGACAGAGAGCAAGCGAGGGAGGAGCAGAGAGAGAGAGGGAGACACAGAATCCGAAGCAGGCTCCAGGCTCTGAGCTGTCAGCACAGAGCCCGATGCAGGGCTCGAACCCACAGACCGCGAGATCATGACCTGAGCAGAAGTCAGATGCCTAACCAACTGAGCCACTCAGGCACCCCTGGGCTTCTTAGGGAAATAGATACGACCAAGAGGCAACTGACGGATCCAGAAGAAAAGGGGAGGACTGAGGAGCTGGAGATGCCAGTGGAGTAGAAAAGCCGATGGTGTTGAGTAATGGGGTGACCAAGCCCAAAGGACAGGAGGGCGTCAGGAAGTCGAAACCTCAGAATTGAAGATGTCAGTGGTGAAGGGGCCTGGGTGCGACCAGGTCAAAGGTGCGGCCATGGGAGTGAGTGCTGGGGTAGAAGCGAATGGTTTTGGAACTGAGGACCTCTCGGTACTATCAGGTCAGGGCAGTGGGTGGGTCATCATCAGGGACAAGGTCACGGTGATGGCAAGACTTTGAGTGAAGGGGATGATTGGTACCAGAATCCTAAGATTCTGAAGGAATGATCTAGAAGCTGACAGTGATGAAAAGGGCTAAACAATGGAAGATCAGGGGTGCTTCCAGAGTGATTATTGCCAGCATGTGGAAGGGTGACAGTGTCCATGTGGCAACAAGGAGCCAGGAGAACACTTGTGTATCCTCCCTGCTCTGTGCTACGTCGGCCATTCGAGAGGGAGCAGGACTCTGACAGGATGATGACATCGGGAATGCACTTGTATTTGGATGGGTGCCAGAAAGCTTCACAAAAGAGTTGGGGAGTCAGGACAGTAGAAGAAAGCCCGGGGGCGAAATGAAAAATCTTACTTTCTCTTCACAACAACAACCACAACAAAACCCACACCATTGTGAGACGGGTCGGACTGATTTTGAGCCCCATTTTAGAGATAAGAGAAAAGCAGCGAAGAATTGGACAGCTGTGCCCTTGAGTGAGGACAGATCCAAGAGTCCCACCTGGTCCTCTTGGCGTGACGAGTCCCCCAGGCGTGGAGAGAGATACAGCTCCCACCGAGGGTAGCTTCCGTTGCAGATAGAGCAGAGAGGAGGACAGGAAGAAAGTCAGGCCTGCTTCTCTCTCGGCCTCCCCAGGCAACCCGAACATCCCGCAAAGCCATCGCTTTTGGGAAGCGCTCACACTCCATGAAGCGGAACCTCAATGCACCTGTCACCAAGGCGGGCTGGCTCTTCAAGCAGGTGAGGCCTCCTCTGCCGGTCCCCCCTCCATGACCGCCGCTCCCATTCCTCTGTATTTCTGAGTCCCTGCGTGATTTGGTACGTGCTTCCGTATCCTATTTTTGGTATATCTCTGTGAATCTCCTAATTTTATAAAGACTCAGAGAAGTTGAGTGTCTTCCCCAAATCACACAGAAAAATTAATGTCAACTACGGGAATCCAGCCAGGTCTCCCGATGGGCAGATGCAGTGACTTTGAAGTACGCTGGGTCACCAACCCCATGAGAGTGCCGTCTGGCTCATTCTCAGCAGGTCCCTCTTGCTGCGCTAAGGGGACTGTCGT
Source organism: Panthera leo (assembly GCF_018350215.1). Classification (NCBI taxonomy): domain Eukaryota; kingdom Metazoa; phylum Chordata; class Mammalia; order Carnivora; family Felidae; genus Panthera; species Panthera leo. Next base: position 42,772,642 of record NC_056696.1, on the reverse strand, counting down.
TAGTCTAGGGGTCCGCTAATTCTTCCCAGTTTGACCTTGCCACTCTGCCTGACTGCCCTCTGCCCAAGTATCCTGGCTCATCTCTCATCCCTTTTATCTTCCCTGGGAGAGATGCTGAGGCCCAGAAAGACAGAACTGGAAGGTCACGGGCAATAGTCCAGGGTCCGTTTCCTGCGCCCGAGGCCTTAAGGGGGTCGGCTGCCACTGGTTAGTGGCAAAACCGCAACCAGAGGCAGGATGTCCTTGTATAATTCGTGCCGCACACCTTCCCCTGCATTCCCCCTCCCGTGCCCAGCTCACGGTCCCTCCCGTCTGTCTCCACGTGTCCCACAGGCCAGCTCCGGGGTCAAGCAGTGGAACAAGCGCTGGTTCGTCCTGGTGGATCGCTGTCTCTTCTACTATAAAGGTGAGCTTCGCTTCCACTGGGGCTGGCAGGGGCCACAGGAAGGCAGGGCCCACTCTTGCTTGTTCTGCCAAATCATCGGGCTCTGCTTCAGGTGGACGTTGGTCAGTGGGCCAACGGTGGCCGGGCGGTGGGGGCGGTGGGGGGGGGTGGGGGGGAGGGATATGCAAATATGCCCCGTAGCTGCCGGCACCTGTGGGTCCTGACGGTGGGATGAAGACAGAGCCCGCTCGCTCACGCGCTCGATCACGTCACATTCAACAGTACTTCCCGGGCACCCTCGAGGTTTCAGGCAGAGTCCTAGGTCCGGATGGAGGACACAGTGGGTGACCAGGAAAGTCATGTGACACGCGGTGAAGTCCTGGGGCGGGGGATGGGGTAGGAACGGGAAGAAGAGGAAGGTCCCTACTCACTACTAGGTAAGGTGACCTACCAATCGGGGCTTGTGTGTGGAGCTTCCTCCTGTCGCCCTGTCGTCCAGTCTGGGGGGGGCAGAAATCGCAGTGTTGTTCACAGCTGTCGCCACAGCGCCTAAAACGCTGCATTATGGCACATGGTAGGTGCCCAGTGTTGAGTAAACGAACATCCCCCAGCTTCTGTCCTCTCCGTGCACCCCTACACTCACTCTCTAGCCTCTCAAAAACAGAAAGAGAGAGAGAGAGAGACCTAATAACTTTGGTGAGGCAGCCTCCAGGAAGTTATTTTTAAAATACGTACAGCAACGTTGTGTCAGGGAAGGCACCTTGGGAGCTAGTGAGGGCTGATGACAGCGACGGCCCCGTCACGCTGACGCGGGGCCACAAGAAGAGAAGGGTAAAGTGATTTTGCAGCAGGAGAGGCTGTTTCTTTTCCTCCATGCCCCAGGAATGGCAGAGCCCTGCCTCCTCTGGGCCTCCTGGGGGCAATTCAGTGAATCATTAACTTGCACAAACAAAGGTTGTACCCAGTGACCCTCCAGAATGCTGCTGTCCCTGTGCCCTGCGTTGCTGCCACCTGAACCCGAGGAGAGAAATCAGGAAGGGGCTGCATATACAGGATCCAGTCACAGAGAAAACCCCAAGACGGAGGGAGAAGAATCCGCCAAGACTTGGTCCCTGGCGCTGAGCCTCTGGGACCCAGGGCTTACTGGAGCCAGAGTATGAACGAATATGAAGGAAAGCCAGGCCCTCTGCAGACAAGAGACTCTGGGACTGGCGTGAGGGTAGAAACTTAAGAGCTGTGGACTCAAGAGGCACTGTGATGGGGGCCACCATCCACTGAGAGATGCGCTCAAGAGACCCCGTAAACACTGGCCTGGGGACTACCAGGCAGAAGGCCATCACCCCCAGGAGATGGCAGCCTCTGTTTCCCTGAAGAAGCCCTGGGTCCCCGGCCCTGGGTCCCTCCTGATCCTTTGGCTTAGCCCTTCCTCTGCGTACCATGCTGAGTCTGCATAGGAAGCTGGACCTTAAGCCAAGTATCTTATCTAAGTGATGAGGAAGAAGAGAAGGGGAACCCATGAGTGTATAATCCCAGAGACCCCTTCTGAACCCTGAGGGTTTTGCAGGGTCTCTAGCCTGACTCAAGAGCTATCCTAGGGAAATGGGGAGAGGCTTGCCAGGGCCTCAAAGTTGCCCCCCCACCTATTCCACAGAGCACCCCCACCTTCCGTGGCTCCTGCTGACACCTGGGGGCCTGACTAGCTAATCCATCAGGCTCCTTTGGAGATTCGGGATGAATTATGTAACAGCCTGGCTGTTAGCCTGATCCGGGGAACAGAGGGCCAAGAGGTTACGCAGGGGCATGTCTTCCTGTGGAGACATGGGGGCCATAGAGGGGAAGGCAGACCCCTGTCAGGAGAGGACAGAGCAAGCTGCTGGGTGACTGGGAAAACCTTGGAAACGGTTACCCAGAGGAGCCTGAGCCGAAGAGGGGACTATCCTCTCTGCCCTGCCCGATCCCATTATCATCCATGTGTATCCCTGTCGGAATTGTCTTGCTTGCAGAGTCTCTATAGACAGGAGAGTGGTTAAGAATGCCTGCTCAGGGGGCACCTGGGTGGCTCAATTGGTTAAGCGTCCGACTCCGGCTCAGGTCATGATCTCACGGTTCGTGAGTTCGAGCCCCGCGTCGGGCTCTGTGCCGACCGCTCGGAGCCTGGAGCCCGTTTCAGATTCTGTGTCTCCCTCTCTCTCTGCCCCTCCCTCGCTCACGCTCTGTCTCTCTCTCAAAAATAAGTAAACATCTAAAAAAAAAAAAAAAAAAAAAGAATGCCTGCTTGGGAGTCAGACTTCTTGGGTCCAAAGACCAATCCACCACTCTCTACTTAAGTAACCTGGGACCAATTACTTAACCTCTCCGCTGTATCTCAGCCTCCTTCCCCAGAAAATGGGGTAGCAGCAGGACCTTTTCGTGGGATTGTTGGTACGGTGAAATCCTTTAAGGCAATTAACTTAGAACGGGACCCGGCGTATAGCAAACCCTCCGTAATGTCAGTCGTCACTTATCTGTTTACCCTAAGGTAAGCTCCTGGAGGGTGCGTACCACTTCTCTCTCGTTCGCCTCTCTAGTCCCAGTATCTAGAACCGTGTCTGCAAGGCCGCCGGGGTTCCCTACCTCCCGGGAGCGTGCCTCGCGTTGTTGTACAGAGCACACCCTGGGTGCTTGGTGGGTGGCGGCCCCGAGTCCTGACAGGCCGTAGATGAGCCACAAGTATTTATCGGTATCTGTCGTAAGAGGGCTGATACCCTCCTCTCTCTCTCCCCCTCTGCGCGGGCCACGGGCACGTGCGTCTCACCCGGGCCTCTGTTCACCCGACAGATGAGAAGGAGGAGAGCATCCTGGGTAGCATCCCGCTCCTGAGCTTCCGGGTGGCGGCAGTGCAGCCTTCGGACAACATCAGCCGAAAACACACCTTTAAGGTCAGTTGGCATTTCTCTCCCAGGCCAGGCGGGGGAGGGGGGCCTGCTCTTGTAGAGCACGCAGGACTGGAGAAGGATCACGAGCCACCTCCCCAAGGAGCCCCCCAGTGGTGGCGGAAGGAAAGAGTAGGCAGTGACCCCTGGACTCGCTACAGGCTGTTGTAAGGCTGAGGAGAGGCCCGAGAGGCCGCCTCCTCTTACCTCGGGAGTCAGGTGGGGCCCGTGGAGATGTGGATGGTGGTCCCACAGTTGTTCCTGGGGGCGGGGGGAATGAACCCTCTGCCCAGCGGCCTAGCATCGGTCGCTGCGGAAATTCCTCGCAGCAGAGGCAGGGGCCATGGCTGGTGGGGTTCTGACATCCTTTCTGGAAAGGAATCCTCCCTACACCGAGCCCGGAGGACTGGACCCCCAGTCACACCGACTCAAATTTCAGCCTCTAGAGAAAATCGGGAGTTGGGTTTGATGGCAAATCAAGAAACGTGAACCTCCCAGTAGAGAGCAGTTTGGGAGAACAAGAGCGCGGGAAGACGGGCCTCGCGTGGGCCTGCTCAGTGTCGCTCCCTGAGAACCCCTGGGGAATCCACCCATCAAAGACACACTTGCAGCTGGCTCATCACAGGCCAGTGTTTTTCCACATTTAAAAATTCATGACCCACTGAAAACAATAAAAACCCCGCGCCCTTTTTGTACTTGATGACGCAAAGACCATAGGCTCCTTTCACTTCCAAATATAAAATCAGGGTACCAACCATGCCTTGCACTAGCACAAAGCCATCTGTCCCCTAGTTGAGAATTGCCGTCCACGACCCTGAAAACCTAAAGCCGTGGTGTTAGGTGATAGAAACTGCCGCTAACACCAGGTCAGTATCTGAGCCTGTAGGACCTCAGAGCCTGCCCCCTCCTGTCCTTCAGACTCTGCTCACCTGACTGTGGAAGAGAGGTGGGCCGCACGCCCAGGTGTCGCTCCAGAGGACAGAACCAGGAGGGGCTTCTTTGGCACATAATTAGTTCCTAGCCTCCTAGGGTCCTGTCTGCCAGAGGTGTGAACAGAATGAGCAATTAATAAAACTCTGGCTCCAGGGAGCCAGGTTCTAGCTGGGGGAAATAGAAACAGGTTGTTGAACCAACAACAGAAAGTCCTACTATACACATTTGCGCACACACCCACACAGTCAAACAGCCTGTCTTACTCTCCCCTCCAGACCTGTGCACAGACACATCCACACTCCAGCTCGGAGCTCTGCCAGCCACAGGCATTCCATCAGCGCCCCGAGTGACTGACACACATGCACACACACGCACACACGCACACACGCACACACACCCTCCATAGCCCCAGCTCGCCGTGCCCATCAGCCCCTCTCCTCCTTCCCTTTCCCCCGAGAAGCGCACTGCCTCTTTAAAACCCAACTCTGAGGGCTGTGCTCAGTGGCTCACAAAGGGTTCCGATTGTGGCTATCGAGTGGCCCTTCCCCAGGGAAGGGAGGGGAAGGGAACGGAGACAGATGGGAGGCTTGTCCTGTTACGGCCACCAAGTGAAACTCTTGGATGGCTAATAATGAGCCGGGCACTGTTTCTGCCCAGCCTGCTGCTGAATGCCTTAACCTCTTCCTAACCCAGCCCTGTGGCGGCTCAAAAGACTTCACCCCACTGGGGACCTCCCTCAATATCATGGCCCAGTTTCACAATGCCAGGCTGGTGTCCCCCTCCGGCTCGCCATCAACTGCCCTGTCTTCTCCCAGGATCTGCCTTTTCCTGTTGCAAGCGGTTCCCGTGCCTTTGCTTTCTCCTTGTTTCCCTGTGGGCATGTTTTGTCCTCTAGCTTGACCGTGAGCTCTTCAAGTGCAAAGAGCAGGGCTGTTTTCCTGTGACTGGTGCCGGAGCAGAGCTCTGCACACACGGGGCGCTCACGAGCAAATTAATTCACTTGCTGTCCGCTCCTACCAGTCCCAGGTCACACCCACAAGACCTGCCTGTGTCTCTCTCTCCTGTACAATAACCCTGTGTCCTCCACTCCAGGAGGCCAGCCTGGGCCCCTGCTCTCCGTACCCTTGTGCAGTTCCAACCCCGAGGTGCCTCCTTACAGTTTCACTGCCTAGAAACACGTCCCGCTGCCCACAAGCCAGCCCCCTGCTGGAGGGTGGGAACTGGCAGGATCCAGAGGAAAGAGGCCCATCTCTACTCCTCGAGAAGTAGGACATGTCATTGCGTGATGACTCCCGTCAGAAGGGAATCATGTGCTGGGGAGGGGTGGCACAGCAGGGCGAATGTCCAGCCAGGAAAGCATGTGGGAGGTGTGGGTTTGACACAGTTTGACACAGCTGCTTCGGAGAGCCCTGGGGCTTGGTCAGGAGAGCCCTGTCTTCTCTCCTTCCAACCCTCAGAGACCCATGATTTCACACCCGTGGGGTCAGAGACCAAAGTGAGGTTCACATCTGAGACTAGTAACCACCCGGATTTCTCATGTCGAGCGGGGTAAACCAGGCTACCTCCTTTTTCCGTGAGCCTGAAAGTCTCACCAGGGAAGCATGCTGAGGTTCCAGAAAGAATTCGGCTCTGGAGCATCTCTTCCTTGTGGCCTTAGAACCTGGAGTCTCACCAGGTAGAGCCCTCCCCGTTAAACAGGTGCAGCGCGTCAGGCCAGAACAAAAACCCAAGTTGTTTGCAGCTGCAGAGCCGGAGTCAGGGACAGCACCGACGCCCTGAATCCTCCCCGCCAACAGCCCCGATTGCCTTGGCGCAAGCTCTGCCCTCCCCGCTCTCGGCGGGCTGAACCGGGAATCGCTGGGTGCTGTCGTCCCAGTGGTTGACAGCCAGTAGAAGGGGGTAAACTGAATAGCTCCCCACTTCCCTCTGCTCCTCAACCTTCCTGCCACGTCATCTTCTGGCTCTCCCTCTGGTGTCTGGTTGACCTGTTCTCTGCTTCTCCTCCTTCTGACTGCGTGAGGACCCCTCCTCTGGACAGGAGCTCTCTTCTGGGTTCCCGCCTGCCGCACCTGCTCGCGGCCACCAACTAGGTAGCGTGCTCTAACAGTCCGTGCGTGCCCCTTGCATGCCCAGGGAGGTGGAGGCCTGGCTGTCTCTGCACAGAAGAGACGGCACTCGGTCCTCAGAGGCCAGGCTGGGGCCGAGGCTGGCATGTGCTCGGGGGCGGGCCCCCCGGGGGCGGGGGGCGGGGGGCATCTCTCTCAGACATCGGGTAACTGCCCTTCAAATCAAAGACGGAATTTGATGGGAGAGCGGGCATGGTAATTGCACTTCCTGTTTGTAATCACTTCAGGTGGGGCAGGTAAGCTTACCTGGCCATTGGGCGGCTTATTGGGGTCCAGAGAGCTAGCCAAGGCGGACGCCTAGACGCCAGCTGGAGCCCTTGGCCTAGCTCGGTTTGCGCCTGAGCTCCTCGTGGGGAAAAGAGCTGGAGGTCAGGGGGACGGCCCGCCTGACCGCCTGTGCTGTGGGTGTGGGTGTCTTCTCCCGACAGGTGACCACGTGCTGGGTGGATGAGGCCGGGGCCAGTTCCACGCACTGCCTCTCCCCACAGGCTGAGCACGCTGGGGTCCGCACCTACTTCTTCAGTGCCGAGAGCCCCGAGGAACAGGAAGCCTGGATCCAGGCCATGGGGGAGGCTGCCCGAGTACAGATCCCCCCAGCCCAGAAGTCGGTGCCCCAAGCTGTGCGTCACAGGTGAGTCCCGGGGCACAGGGCGTGGGGGTGGGGAGTGCTAGAGAAAGAGGATCAAGGAAGCGCCCCACTCTGTGTCCTGCTGAGCCCGGCGTGCTGGCTTGAACCTCTGAGAACATGTGAGCTGCTCCTTGCCTCCTAGCAGGGCTAAGTGATTCCAGAGCCTGGAGTCTCCCTTCCCTTCCCCCTGACCGGTTCTTCCTCTTCTCTCTGGGCTGGTGGAGGCCAAGAGACAAGCCAGGTTCCATCGGGGCCTGGCCAGGAGCCAAAGACCAGGGTCATTTGCTCATTTATTCTTGGCTTTGCACATTAAACCCATGACCTCTGGAGGAGGGTAGACTCGGGTGCGAATCCCAACTTAGCTACTTGCTCACACTGTGACATCAGGGTGATCACTTAACCTCTCTGAGCCTGAATTTCCTCCCCGTGAAGGCAGCAGTTATAATCCTACCTCATAGGGGCAGCCGGGAAATCCTGACATGCAGTGAACACTCAGCCCATGGCCGCCCCATCACCCCTGCCACCTGTCGCCACCCACAGCCTCACGGCCTGTCTCTGCTGGAACCGGGTAGATGGGAGTCTTGAGTTAGATTGTTAACAGGGATCCAGAAGAAGGAGGTTTTTACGATACAGACTCCAAGTCTATTTTAGTGTCTTAGAAGTGTTTACCAGGCAACGCTGCAACAAGGATGCTTGAATCTGTTGAATTTGAGAAGCGGTAGGGAAAACATCGTCACGAGGTCCCATCTTCACTTCAGCTGAGGGGCGCACTTCCAGAAGTTTGCTCATTTAGTTCATAAATATTTACTGGAAATAGGTATGTGTGAGGCACTGTAGGGGGCGCTAGGAAAACAAGGGAAGACCAGTCTACATGCTTCTGCCTCGTGGAGCTTACGTTCAGGCGGAGTCTGTCCCGGAAGAAGCTTGTCCTGGAGAAGAAACTAGCATGCTTCTAAGCCTAGAATGTTTGAGGCAACAGCTTAGGCGCCTGGCGCCCGCCGTGTTTGATCACACGGTCCTATGAGGGGAGCGACTGTTATACCCGTCCTGCCAACGAGGAGCCCAAGACTTGCAGAAGTTAAGGAACTTGCATAGGACAGCAGGCTGAGCTGTAACGAGCCTCCATGGCTGAAACATCAAGGACAGTCACTATCATGAAGCTTTGGTGTAGTGTGCACCGAGTTTGGGGGGCTGGAGCGGGGACAGACTGCAGAGGAGACCAAGTCTGGGGTGGGTTAGTCTTGGCCATAGCTTCCGAAGGCTGGATGCAATGCAGGTCAGCAGAAGGGAGCAGAGAGTGGGCCGTGGAGAGGACCTAGAGGGGGAAAAGAGCACACCACGCGTGGGCAAGAGTGCACTGTGTTTTCGAGTAACTGCCCGGGCTGGAGCAAGAAAGCAAAATGGGCATTTGGGAAACAGAATTGTCATTCATTGAATCCCGTTTCCATCGCTACCTTCCCGCCCACCCTTCTCCACTCCTTTTTCCTTCCCAGTCTACCACCCCCTGCCCAGCTCGCTGCTGGGCTGGAGTCACTTACAACATCTCCCTTGGCATCCTGCAGCCATGAGAAGCCAGACTCAGAGAACATCCCTCCTAGCAAACACCACCACCAGCCGTCCCACAACAGCCTCCCCAAGCCCGAGCCAGAGGCCAAGACTCGAGGGGAGGGTGACGGCCGGGGCTGCGAGAAGGCAGAGCGGAAGCCCGAGAGGCCTGAAGTCAAGAGCGAGCCTCTGGTGAAAGCCAATGGCATCCAAGCCGGACCAGAACCATCCTCGGAGCCGGGCAGCCCTTACCCTGAGGGCCCAAGGGTCCCAGGGGGAGGAGACCGGCCCGCCCAGCCCAATGGCTGGCAGTATAGCTCCCCGAGCCGGCCGGGGAGCACAGCTTTCCCGCCTCCGGACTCAGAGAGTGGGGGGCACCAGCGGAACTTCCCCCCACGTGCCAACCCCGACAAGATTGCCCAGCGCAAGAGCTCCATGAACCAGCTGCAACAGTGGGTGAACCTGCGCCGGGGGGTGGCGCCCCCTGAAGATCTCCGGAGGTGAGTCCTGATGGGGCGTAGGCGTGGAGCTGGGGTGCTGCGACGGCCAGGGGCGGGGGCTGGGGTAGTAACACTTGCAGCTTCCCTTGCTGGAAGCCTTCGGGAAGCCAGGCTGAGTTGGGAAACCAAGAAGACTCCAAAACCCAGGGTCTCAGGCTTGTCCAGATCCTTTCCTGTCCCCCGTGGCACCGTCTGTGGAGTGTGACCCCTGCCCGATTCCTGCCCTCTCTGATTGCTTCAGAGACACAGGGTCAGAGTCCCCGGCACCTCTCCACAAGGATGCTGGGTGCCCAGGACACGCGCAGGCAGTCATAGGAGGGGCCTCGGCCTTGCTCCTGTCAGATACCCGTCTGTGCTTCCCACCCTCTTACAACAGCCCCTGTTCCAGCGTTTCCACCACCGTGAGCCTCACTGACTGCCAAGCCCACTCACCCCATTTTTGAACGGCTCTAATTGTTTGAAAGTCTTTATTTATTGCAGTTGTAAAAAAAGAAAAGAGGGGCGCCTGGGTGGCTCAGTCGGTTGGGCGTCCGACTTCGGCTCAGATCATGATCTCGAAGTTGGTGGGTTCGAGCCCCGCGTCAGGCTCTGTGCTGACAGCTCAGAGCCTGGAGCCTGCTTCAGATTCTGTGTCTCCTCCTCTCTCTGCCTCTCCCATGCTCATGCTCTGTCTCGCTCTGTCTCTCAATAATAAACATTAAAAAAATTTTTTTTTAAAGAAAAGAAACGAAATGAAATGTCGCCACTCACTGATCCTAGTCCTGCCCTCTAGACCAATTTCCTCCTTTGTCCAGTGACTGGCTTTCAAATACTGGAAGACATTTATTAGCCTGATAGCGTTCATCTCGTTCATCTCGGGACAAGTGGGGCTGCTGCTCCCTCCCCTGGGTGTGGGCGGCTCCAGGGACCCCAGGTGACACCTTCAGGAAGGCTACTCACCTCTGGTGGCACTCTGCTGCTCGGGACATCTGGCCCGCCCCAGGGGTGAGCGCCTCACTTGGGATGCATCCCAGGAACCTACTGGTCCCGCCCTTGACAAGAACATAAAATCTGGGGAGGTGCCCTTTTGACCCCCCTGTGTTGGGTGTTTCCCCTCCTCCCTGCACCAGGTGCCTGGTATGTTCCCTTTCCTTCAGCTGTTTGCTGCTCTGAAAGGATCTGATACATTGTGCTTCAAGCTGGGATAGAACTAACAAGGCTTAAAGTTTCTTCCCAGGAAGCTCTGAATGTGAAATTTCTAGCCTCGGGTTGTTGGTTGAAGGAGGAAGCTGCTTTTTTTTTTTTTTTTTTTTTTGAGATACAGTTGTTTTTTTTTTAATTATTGACAGAGAGAGAGAGAGAGAGAGCGCGCGCGCGCGACAGCGAGAGAGGGAGAGAGAGAAGCCCAAGCAGGCTCCCTGCTGTCACAGCAGAGCCTGATGCAGGGATCAGACTCACGAACCGTGAGATGGTGACCTCAGCCCGAGAGGGAGGAAGCTTTGAGGGAGTTTCCCTGCACCTCTGGAAGCAAGCCTCAGTGCCCAGGCAGTGGCTACCTCTGTGTGCTCCCAGGGTCAGCCTGGGGCACCATTCACCTGTTCACGGTCTGCTCTAGGCTGGAGGACACAGAGGCGGGGCTGGGGCACAGATGGGTGGGTGGGGTTGTGCTCGTTCTGGCTTCCTTACAGTGTCCTCTCTCTCAGTCCCTCTAGGTTCTACCCCGTGTCCCGCAGGGTCCCTGAGTATTATGGCCCCTACTCCTCCCAGTACCCTGATGATTACCAGTACTACCCACCAGGGGTGCGGCCCGACAGCATCTGCTCAATGCCAGCCTATGATCGGATCAGCCCACCCTGGGCCTTGGAGGACAAGCGTCACTCCTTCCGCAATGGAGGCGGCCCTGCCTTCCAGCTTCGGGAGTGGAAGGATCCTCCGGGCTACGGGCGGCAGGATGGCACCATCTGGCTCCCCGGCCCCTCCCCCTCCCGGCAGCCGGTCTATTATGATGAGCTGGATGCCACATCCGGCTCCCTGCGCCGCCTGTCCCTGCAGCCCCGCTCCCACTCCGTGCCCCGCTCGCCCAGCCAGGGCTCCTACAGCCGCGCCCGCATTTACTCCCCCGTCCGCTCACCCAGTGCCCGTTTTGAGCGCCTGCCACCTCGCAGCGAGGACATCTATGCTGACCCCGCTGCCTATGTGATGAGGCGATCCGTCAGCTCCCCCAAGGTGAGCCAGCAGCGCGCCCCCTCCTTCCTCATCCCCTGAGGTCCCCCACGAGCCTACTACCATCTGCGGAGAAGATGTGCAGGTGTGCAGGCATCTGGGACTCTTGGGGTCACTGTGCCCCATGGGGACACACACCGTATGTTGGTAGGAGCCACGATGATGCCCAGGACGCCACTGGCCCTGCAGTTCTGCCTGTGGGAGAGCTGCTTTGGGGGATGTGCTCTGACCCCTGCGCAGGAACACTGGTGCCCTTCCCCAGGTTGTGCCGGGAACCCTAATTCCTTGTCAGAGGGCAGAGAGGGTTCTGTCTTTTGAGGACTGGACGGGTCACTGCAAGGCTATCGCAGTGGATAAATGCTGCAAATCCATTTGAATTTGGAGTCTGCTCTGGGACAGGATACAAACATCCCTAACCTTGAACGTTAGTTGGTGGGGAAGTCCGTGTCCCAGCCGGACCCCCTCACCTCTCCAATCCCCTTTCTCTTCCAGTATGATTACCTGGGAGACAGGCGGCCAGTCCCTGCAGGACTGTTCCCCTACAACTACCCACCATCCCCCACGGCCCACGATAAGATGGTACGTCCTCTCCTCCCGCCCGCTGCCCGCACGACCTCTCCTCCCAGAGCGGGGGCCCAACTAGGGCAGCCACAGGGGTGCTCTGTGCCCGGTACCTGGCCCTCCTGGTTCTCAGCAACCTCTGGATACCTCCTCCCTCCCGGCCGGGACTCTAACCCCAACGCAGAGCTTGATGCCAGTTACCCCCAGCTCTGTGACATAAGGTAGAGGAGCAGGGACTGACTAGATCTGGAGGCGCGTGATGTCCTGATCGTCTCGACTCCAGAACAGCCTCCCGTCCAGCATGGTCAGGGGCTTGGGTCACGGCCTGGGAAGAAAAGTTAGGTCCGAGTGTCCATTAGCAGACGTCTTCTCCAAGTCTGCCCTTGGCCTGGAGTGCGGCTTCTGGGAAACGACACAAGTGGTGGGATTAAGGAAGAAAAGATTTTCCATGGTGTGTCTTTTCCTTTCCTCCCTGCTTTCCACTGGGCTCTCCCTGGAATCTGTTCTCCGGAGAATTTTGGTCTCCACCGGTCTCCACCCGGAGAACTGGATGGAGACGCCCCACCGGGGATGCTGAGGAGGGTCACAGGAACCAACAGGCAGAGTCCTTGTCCCCGAAGTCCTGTTGCTGACCCCTGTCCTGACACAGCCCCGGGAGGCCAGGGTGGAGGAGCCTGCGCAGGCGTGGAGGGGTGCCCCTTCCTTCCTTCTCCCTGATCCTTCTCTGTCTAAGCCCTAGCCCTGACACACAGCACGTGCACCCACCCAGAAACCATGGATTCTTCCAGAAAACCCAGGAGCTGGTAGGGAGGGCCAACTGCATTGCTTCAATGGTGCTTCCCTCTCCCAGGGGAGGGCCCGGTGGACGGGGAGCCCTGGAACTGGGGCCCTCGAGCTGGGGCCAGAGTGAGTCCCTCCTCTGGTTGAGGCGGCCAGGAAGCAACCTCGGTGCCTGCCCCCAGCCTCTTTCCTTCCCTTCCCCAGAGCTCCTCAAGGATAGACAGAGGCCTCTCTTTGACCTTGCCCCCACTCGCCCCACCCCCCCCCCCCCACCCCCGCCCCCCAGCTAACTCTTAACTGCTTTGCTTCCTTTTTATTGTTTTCTGTTGTCCTGTTCCTGTTTGTTTGTGTTGCTGTTGGGCCTCGGGCTCCGGGTAGGATGAACTTTTAGACCTTCAGTTGCAAAGAAACCTAGAGTATTTGGATCAGCAGGTAGGCAGAGCTGGTGCCCCCTCCCATTCCCCTGCCCTCCTGTCGTGTCTCCCTGCTCCTCCCCACCTTCTCATCTTCCCTCCATTTGACAACCTTTGTTGGCACCCCCCGGACACAACAAAGTGGCTTATATTTTGGTTTGCGCCTTCACGCCCCGCCCCCCTTCGCCTCAAAGCCCTTAAGTTTCCTGGGGAAAAGGAGAATAAGAAATGACCACATGAATAATTAATGCCACCTCCTATTTGTTCAGGCCAGATGGAACTGTCCCTGGGGGGTAGGCGGGAATTTGCATTTCTGCTGGAGAGAGCAGCAGAGACCTTGAACTGGGGGTGAGCGCCAGGCAGGGAGGTGGGGGGGTGGAGGGGGCTGGCTAAAATGCTAGGGATTTAGTGCAGCCTGAATCCGGGAACTGATCTATCATAGTTCACAGGCTGTTGTTAAACTATGTTGTTAAACAAACATAGTTTGTAAACCAAGGACTACAGACTTGCCCTAGGATGGTGTCTTTATAGATCCTAACGCATTTAATCTTCATAACAACCCCCGCAAGGTGGGTACTGTTGTTATCCCCATTTTAGAGCCGATAAGACGAAAGCACAGAGAGGTTAAGTAACATGCCAGGGGACACACAGCCAACAAACGGCAGAGCTTGGAATGTGGCTCTGAGATTTTGACCCAAGTTGTAGCAGAGGAAATGACTAACATGTGAAGAAGCAGGAGTCAATCCTCATCAGGATTATTTTACGCTCTTACAGTTCCAGAGAGAACCATACCCTTGACATCAGAGGCTACCGCCATAACTGTTGGTCGTTCTAGACACACAGGCCTCGATGCCTCGGGGAGATCATCCTCTTAGAAGGCGTTGGGCACTAGGAAGAATTGATATCCACGTTTTGATCAGCAGCGACAGCTCCCAGCCCTCACGGGCGTTGCATTTTACTTCCAGAAACAGCACGTGGTGTCCACACCATGAGTGGTCCAGTCCACGTGGGGATGGGTCTCCGGATGCCAGCCCAGAGCAGCGCTGACAAGTGCTGGCGTTTCTCCATAGGAAGCGGGGTCTGCAGTGCCCTGGGTAGTGAGGGGCAGGGCTGAGTGCCCTCAGGGCTCCTGGGCAGACTTTCCTTTCTGTGGCCCATCCACAGTGCCTGGCTGCACAGGACTTCAGTGCCACAGCTGGGCCCCTGCTGGGGCTTCTGGCCCTCATGACAGGGCTGGGCCCTTAGGCGGGGGGGGGAGGCTTGAGAAATAACCCTTCAGAGGACCTCCTCTAGATAAAGAATAATTTTTTTAAAAGAATAATATTCCTAAAAGGAAGTTGTATATGCTAAGAGTCCAAAATGTGGAATCAGACATTTAGTCCCAGTTCTGCCATTTTACGAGGGTTGTGGTTTTTTTGTTTTGTTTTGTTCTGTTTTTTGTTTTTCTTTTTTCTTGGAAATGTCGCTTTGTCTCCCTGGGCCTTGGTTTTCTCAATCATAAAATGGCTGTTGTAGAATCCGCCTTTTCTGCCGTACAGAGTTCCTGGAGAATCAAGTAAGAGGGTGCATGGCAACGCTTTGTCAGGCATTGGCGAGAAGTGGTCACTGCTGCTATAATGATTTTATTCGTTTTCTTCTAAAACGCAATTTAAAATATTACTTGAGCACCTTTATGGTGTATAAGGCACTGGGCTAGGTGCTTTCTCACAAAATCTAACATTTTGGACAGACCGAAGGGACACAGAGGAGAGGAAGGAATCCTACAGTCAAAGCCTGCGGGGGCTAAAAGATCCCCAAAGCCGCAGCGTGAGCGGGAGCAGAGGCCAGGGCGAGAACATTCTGGCTTCCCTCCTTTATTGCTTGAGATCCACTGGTAGGGGAAGGAATGAGATCAGTGGGTGTCCAGGAGAAGCCTGGGCCGCCTTTGCCCTCTCCAAGCCTGGTGCATTACCAGGTCTGCTTTGCCCTACACACACACACACACACACACACACAGAGGACACAGTCATGGCACACAGCAGCATGCAAACACACACATACACACACCATATACAATCACACATACTCCACACACGCACACCCCATACACAACAAACACAATCTCATACACACAGGGCTCCAGGAAGATAGGGATTGACTTGAGTTCAGATCCTTACGGAAAGATGTGGCCGATGTCCTGTTCACCGTTAACTATTTGACAAACCTCTTACTACCGCTCTTTTCAAAGCCTTTTCAATGACACTTTGTGCCATGGAAAAAAATTCCAAAGGGCTAAAAGAGGTAGAGGGATCAGATCCTAGGAAAGCCTTTGAAAATGCTGTGGACCCTGCAAAGGGGAGTGGGTGGGTACCCCTCGCCCTGCCCACAGCACACAGAAGCAAGGCTGCCCCTGGGTCACCACCTAAGTGGATAACATAAAAATACGTATGGGCGTGACACAGATTGGGCAGCTAAGGGCCGAAAACGTGAGAGCCTCCTGCATCGTGACCCCAGAAGCTCTGCCCTAACGTGGCTCTGTCCCTTCCCTCATTCACTTCCTCTCCCCAGAAGGCTTTTCCCACAGAACTTCCCTCTGTTTTCTGCTGCCTTCGCCTGTAGGTCAGTTGAGTTAAAGGGACATAGCCAAGGACGCTCCCGAATGTGTTCACGTTTTGATGTTGCCACGCTGGAACCAGTGGGGGAAATGACAGCATTTCTAGTTGATTTGGTCGGCTTGTCCTCCCTCCCTGTCCTTCCTCTCTCCTGCCCTTCCTTGTCTCTCTCTCTCTCTCTTTCTTTTTCATTTGGCAAGTAGTCTTTCCCCCTCCGTGTTCCTAATGGCCCTTGAAACGTAAAGATAACCTGTTGGGAGAGCAGTGTTCCAGCATCTGGTGTCCCTTTAACATGGCTTGCTTGTTTTGGCCTCCTTATTTGCTCCTTAGTGTCATCCAAGATCGTCATGGATGTTACCAGCCCAGCTCTGGAAACCGTGTTTAGCAATCCTTTCTACTCTAGAGCCAAGAGGTGGGCAGGGGTCGGGGAGAGAGAGCTGTGCCCACCTCTGTGTGAAGGCCCATCCAAAGAGCAGCCCCAGTTTTCTTTCTCAGCTGTTTCATTTAGTTCAAATTTGGGGAGATGGGTTTTTCCAACTGCCGGTGTGGTCTTTGAAGCAACGTGAGGAAAGAGAGTTGGGGCAGGGAGTTGACCTTGGCCAGTGTGGATGAGACCCACACGTCTCAGGCACCCTGGGGGAGTGTCACTGGCTGGGGGGCGGGGGGCGGTCTCTGCAGGGCCGTGAGCGAAGGCACAGCAGCCCTCCAGCTCCCTTCTGTGGTCTTTCCTCAGGGCACCTTCAGGGCTGGTCCTGGGACAGTTCACAAGGGGCCAGCGATGGCTAAGGCCAAACAGAGAGGGAGCTGGAGACCCCGTGAGAAGCTGTCCTGTCCTGTTTCTGGGAAAACAAGCCCAGGCGGGTGATGGGGAGATAGCTCTATGTGGGCCGGAGTTTGAATCGTCCATTCCTTCCTCTCTCCAGATGAGTGAGAGCGAGACTCTCATCAGTATGGTGAACCGCATGGTGGAAAACTCCTCCCCCAGGGCCCAACTCTTCATGCAAGTAAGGCCTCCGCCTGGCAGCATGGTCCCTGTCAACACCATTTCAGCTGCTTGTGCATGGTCGGGTCAAGCCATCTGGGTTGGGGCTTGCTCTGCCCAACCCTCCATCCACCAGGCCTCATCTCCAGGCCCCGCCTGGCCCCTCTCCTTTCATCCCACCGTGTCTCTCTTGTTCTTCATGTTCATGGGTGGACCCAAGGCCCGTTTCTCAAACCATCAAAATAGCCAGCACCACCATCCCAGGGATGGTATCACGCCAGGGATCACAAATCTGCTTTTTAATGCCCAGGACTTCTATCTCGTGTTTGTTATCTTCTTAACAGACGTCTTTGGGGGTAAGGGCATGAGGGGTGTCATATGGAACCATCCAGTGCCAAGGTTGTGTAGAATGTCCGGTGATTTCCAGATGCTTCACCAGGGGTGGGCAGCGTTTGCCGGACCCAGGTGTACTTCTGGGTTAGACACAAGCCCTGTGGCTGGTGTTCAATCTACTAAGATGATAATTCTCAAGTGTTTCTGATGCTCATTCCATTTCCTCATGCCTCACCCTCCAAAACAGCTAAGGGTTAACTGTTGTTGTCATGGTCGTTACCCAAGCCATCTGGGATCTACGCACCCCCAGAGTCCCTCCCGACAGTAGATCTTGAGCTCAGGGGAGAGGGGAGAGTAGGAGCTGGGCAGAATCAGCCTCAAGAATTGGGGAAAACCTACACAGGGGCCATCCCAGGCTTCCCAGCCGGGGGCAAAGAACTAGCTCAGATTCCCGGAATGGAGGCGGCGAGAGGTGACGGACCACGGTCTCGGACAAGAACGGAGCGAGGGTTGTCCGCGTTCCCGTCCCCACACGCCCTGCCTGTCCCCCGCTGCTGTAACCGGCCTCGTGTTCCTGCAGGTCCCTCCGTACCCAGAAGTGTTCCGGGACGGCCTCCACACCTACAAGTTAAACGAGCAGGATACAGATGTAAGAGCAGCTCTCCTGCTCCCCTGTCCTCTCCGGTCCCTCCCGCTGTCGCCCTCATCTTCGCTCTCCTCCGCTGGGGCTTTTCCTCCGTCCATCTCTGTCCTTCTGCCGGCTCTTCATACCTTTGACTCATGTCCTCTGTCGCCACCAAGACAGCATTCTGCCTGCCCCTTCCTCATCCCCTTTCTTTTCTCGTTCGTACCAATTACCCGTTCCTCCCATGCCAGCTGCGTGCGTTTCTCCACTGAGCCCTAGGCCCTCTCGTCTACAGCAGCGGGGGCTGCTTATTACAAGGAACTCAGACTTGGTTAGGAGGGACATCAGCCAGGCTGCTCTGGGCCCAGCCTGGCAGGAGGGCCTCGGTGACTGGAGGGAGGAACCTGGCCCTGGCCTCAGGGAGCTTCAGGGTAGTGTCGTACTAAATGGGCTCGGTAACGGGTTCCACAGGAGGGCAGGGCAGGGAGGCCAGGGACCAAGCAGGTGGCATGTGAGCCGGGCCTTGAAGTTCAAAGGCCCAGAAGACAAGATGTGGCTCAGTAGAAAAGAGCCAGAGAAGTGTTTGAGGAATGGCGTGAATAAAGGTGTGGATATGGGGAAAGCGTAAGTCTTCCCAGAAGAGAAGTTTGGCCTAACCTGCCTCCTCCCCATCACCACTGGCCTTGCCTGGGTAGCGGGTCCGCCCAGTAGGCCTAGGAGAGTTTCCATCCAGGCGAGGACCAGATCTCAGAAGGAAATCCCAGCCTCAGCCATCCGGAGACCCTGGAAGGAGGGGAGAGCAGGGTCCTGTGAGACTGGGGAGCCAGTTCACTGGTTTTCCCAAGACTGCCTGCTCCTCCAATCCATGCCCGCCGGGAAGGCCTGGGAGGCCCAGGCCACGTTGTCTCCTCAACCCTTCGGGAACCGGAACCCCCAGGAGGAGGGGAATGCAGGGGCTTAACATTTAACTCCTCTCTCAAGCTGACTCCCTTCCTCAGAGAATAAGCACATCTCCCTTCCCGGTAGGTCCTTGGGGAGTCTCCCAAGGCGAAGACCGTCTTCCTATTCCCAGGAGCCTCCAAGGTCAAGGTGAAGAAGGCCTAGGGTTCCTCAGCAAGGGAAAGGAGGAGGTATCCAGAGGCCAGTCCCTTCCAACCAAATTCCCAGGTCCCCATCAAACCATATCCTTCACCCCCTTCTCTCTCCCTCCCTTCCCTCGACCCCCTCGGGCCCCCCAGAAGCTGCTGGGCAAACTGTGCGAACAGAACAAGGTGGTGAGGGAGCAGGACCGGCTAGTGCAGCAGCTCCGAGCTGAGAAGGTGAGAGCCAAGGGGTGGTCTTGGGCTGGGGGCATGTGGGGACGGCGGGGTGGGGTTGGGGGGGCGGGGGGAGGCTGGCTCCGAGAGGTGTGGGTTGCCATCTCCGCCCTAAGCTGACACAGCTCTGTCATAAACCTCTGTACCGCCCTCCCCTGGAACTGCTGAAGCTCTTCCGGGGGCCCCAGCCAGGGAGGACAACCGCCACCAAGTTGCTGGGCTGAACCGTTGGGGCTCAGGCCTCTTAAAGACCCAGAGAGGAGTTATCAGGGCTGTTCACAGCCGGTCCCCTGCCCTTCTTCAGGAGAGCCTGGAAAGTGCCTTGATGGGGACCCACCAGGAACTGGAGATGTTTGGAAACCAGCCCGCCTACCCGGAGAAACTGCTGCGCAAAAAAGAGTCCCTGCAGAACCAGCTCATCAACATTCGGGTGGAGCTGTCACAGGCGACCACGGTACCCCCCCGCCCCCGTGGGCACCCCGACAGGAGAGCCGCCCCCCCCAGGCTGTCTGTGCCCTCTAGCTCCCGACTCTCCTCTACGGGCAGGAGCAGCAGGGGGCTCTTGGCCAGAAGGGGCACAAACGCGAGACCTTAGTACCGCCCTGCACGCGGCCGTGCGTATGCCGGCCTCTTCGATCCGTAGTCTCTGCCGAGGAAACTGGCTTATTTTTCACACACCGCACCTGCACCGCGATTCGATCAGGACAGGGTGAAGTCGAGGGCTACTCGTTTCCTCGGCTGTTCTCACAGCTTTGCTGCCTACCTCTGTCCTCTCCCCTGGAGATCCAGGACACGGGCGGCAGTGCCACCTCCCTCATCTCCCGTGGGCACGGGGCCGACCCTGCGGCCGGTACGCACTGCCTGGATAATGGCTCTGGGCTGCGGCGGCCAAAGGCCCAGGAAAACGTGGCCCAGAAGGGAGAAAGGTCTCTAACCCCCAGCAAGCAAACACCTCTGGGTTTTCTCTTTCTGCCCTCCCACTTTGTATCACCCAGTGTGGGAAGAACAGTAGGGTGCGGGCATCGTACGATCCCCTTGTGGCCTACCCCCACGTCTGGAGAGGACTCTGGTTTCCCTGTGTCTGCCTGCAGTACGATGGGCCACTGCGCCTCTTGTAAGGCCAGTGTTTGGCTGTCATCAGAATGTCTCAGCCCTGGGCCCTCTCCGCCTGTCCCTCTGTGCCCTCCTCCCTCGCCCTGCCAGACCCCAGGTACCTTGGCCCCGGGCCCCGCGGCGGGATGGGAGGAAGGCTTCGGCAATGGCCGCTTTCTCAGTAAACCCACCCGCCCTTGCAGGCCCTGACGAACAGCACCATAGAGTATGAGAACCTTGAATCCGAGGTCTCTGCCCTGCACGACGACCTCTGGGAGCAGCTCAATTTGGACGTCCAGGTGAAGAAGGCCCCTGGGCAGGGGAGGGGCGGTTGGCATGCCTTCCCTTCTCCTTAGGGCCACAAGAGACCAAAGTGGCTTCCTTTCCTGCTTTAGAGATCTCAGAGACTTGAGACAGGGAGTTGGTCCTGAGACAAAGGACAGGATTCAAGTCCGCTTAAAACAGACGCTTTCAGGACGAAGATAATGTGGATTCTTCTTTAGTTCCATCAAATCATTAGGAAGGAGTAAAGCTGAAACACAAGAGAGCTGGGTTAGACGGAAGGTATTTTATGACTGAAAGGATTTAACACATAAATACGGACACGGGCGTCGGTCTAGACAAGCGTATAGGTCTCTACGGGGATATAGATATGGGTATACGTGTAGCTATCCCTCGTGACCTCAGAAGGAGTGGGCAGTACGGGAGAAGCCACCCGGGAACTTTAAGATAGGAAAGAGGCTTTCCTTCCCAGGAGGGGTTAGGAACGCTCTGCTTGGAGGCAGGAGGCTGGACTCATCCACCTTGGGGAATTCTTATCCTTTCCCTCGATCAATCGTATCTACCCAAGCTGGGCAAGCCCTGTCTCTCTGATGCGGTTAATGCCCCAGTTTCCCCTATTTTCCTCCTGGCAACAAAACTTACCACCGCCCTCGCTTGCAGCTGGTTAGGGAGGGTGCGGTGAAGGCCCTCTTGGTCCAGGTCACCTGAATGCCACCGTGTCCTGTGGGCAAGCCTCACTTTCAACACGCACATTTTAGGAGGTAGGAAAGCACTCTGAGCACCAGCTCTGGAGACAAAGAGACCCAGACTCAGATGGTGGTCGCACTGCTTGCTAACGGACGGCCTTGGGCGCACATCCCTTCATCCCCAAAGTCGGGACACCTGTCACTTTTGCCTCGCAGACTTCTGGTGCGGCCGAGATGAGTTAGTGTATGCAAAGCACTTAGCGCGGAGCCTGGTACGCGGCACGGAGGAGGGTCGGGCGCTAAATAAGTGGCAGCTGTCAGTTTTCAAAGAGTGTAAACTCTAACCAAATAGAATCCATGAGTGTGTAGGCATGCATTGGGCGTGAGTGTTACGAAAGGGCTGTTTGGATACAAAGAATCTTAGTAAGTGGGGAACTCTTGCCGTTGATAACTGGCTCCCATAGTGGCCACCTAGGGGGACACTTGCTCCAAGACCACCCTGACCTCCCTGGGGGAAGCTGAGTCATGTTGACCTAACGGGGCTAACGGGGCTCTTGACTGTGATAGCAGGGCCCTCTCCTCTGGCAATTCCCGCATTCCATTTGGCAGAAGCCGAGGGGGGGCACAGTCTTCCCGTGAGAAAGAGGAACGTGCTGGAGGGCTGTGTGCCCGTCAGCGTGCGCGTGCGCACGGGGCTCTTGTCTACCGCCGGCCCAAAGGGATGCAGGGAGGAGGCTGGGACGCTCCTCACGGCCACCTCCCTTGACCTGCTCTTCTGCTGTTTCAGAATGAGGTACTCAACCGGCAAATCCAGAAGGAAATCTGGAGGATCCAGGACGTGATGGAGGGGCTGAGGAAAAACAACCCGTCCCGGGGGACGGACACAGCCAAGCACAGAGGTGGGTGCCTTCTCCACCAGCCTCCTGAAACGCTCGCCAGAAATGCTCCGGTGTCTCTGGCGTCCCTCCCACATCTGTCAGCTCCCACCTCTCCAGGCCCTTACGCTGAGCTCAGAGCTAGTCAGGGCCCTCTCAGGCCTCCAGAATCTTCCCCCGGGCGGGTAGGTACGACTCCCTTACTCCCTCCTCTCCTCCCAGAATGCACCAGACCCCTCAGAGACACTGTTGCCCCTGATGGTCTAGATTCCTCCCCAGAAAAGGTCAAAGAGCACCTATGCCTCTCCCCACCCCTAAGCCCACGGGCCCGTTGGCGATCTGAAGCCACTACCTTAATGTCTTCCTGAAGCCTTTTGGGCTGGACTTTGGGCTGGCTTTCTTTGACATCTCGGAGGCAACAGTGTCCTTTCCGTCCGTCATCGTCCCCTGTCCCTGCACAGTTCTCCACGGCCAGCCTGCACCCCAGCCCCCATAATAAGTCCCTTCAGCAGGCCCAGGTGGCCCTGGAACCTTCCTCCCACATCCCCGGGTCCTCCCCTGCCTCCTCCACCTGTGGAGCCCATCCACACGCCTGGCCACACCCCTACCCTATCATCCCTCACCTCTCCTCTCCTCTGCCCCCAGGAGGCCTTGGCCCCACCGCCACCTACAGCTCCAATAGCCCCGCCAGCCCTCTCAGCTCTGCCAGTCTCACCAGCCCCCTGAGCCCCTTTTCACTGGTGTCCGGCTCACAGGGGTCCCCCACCAAGCCCGGATCCAGTGAGGTAAGCTGAGAAAATGGAGTAGAAGGTAGGTGGGGGAGGAGGGAGCAGGTCCTCATCTGCCTGAAAGACCCGGATTCTGTGCCCCTCCCTGCCCCAGAGGCCGCCAGTCCTGGAGCTTTGGCTTTCGGTCCGAGGCAGTCGTCATCTTGCGCCCAGTTTGGCGGACCTCCTTCCAGATTTCTCCTTTCCTTGCTCTCATCTGCACTTGCCATCTTTAGCTTCCTCCCGGGGAAGTCTCTTCCCAAACAGCAGGATGGTTAACAAAGATACCACTTAGTGGGGATTTAAATCCGGAGCTTTCCAGCACACGAGAGGGTGGAGAGTCAGCGTCGGGAGCAGTTTCCTAGCCAGTCAGCAAGAGTTTACAGGGGCTCTCCCAGGGGCCAGGGACGGCGTGAGGCCCTCTCAGACATGTGCCCGTGTGTGCCCACAGCCCTCCACTTGGGGAGCCCAGCGTCTGGTGCCGACCCAGACCAATTTATAGGAAACAGCCAGCCTCTGGAGCGTGGCGGTGTGTGTCTCAGTATTGACCATAAACGCTCTGATATTCCCAAGAGACGGTGGAACTTTGGGCCACTAGGCATTGGGACAGTCAGAGGAACAAGGGAAAGGCATCACAGACAGGAGGGGCGGCAGAAGCAAAGACACAGGGGCACGAATGTGCCCAGCGCGATGATGAGACAGTGAGCAGGGAGCTTTGGAGAAAAATGGGGGAACAGTGGGGGCAGCAGTCACAGGCGGGGGCTCTGCTGAAGAGGGCCCTGAGGCCGGGCTGAGAGTTCACTCCGGAGCTGGAGCTCCATCCGGGCGGTGGGTGGGAGTCCGGTGGTCCAGGGCCCCGGATGTCCATGATGGGGGCCGCAGGTCTCCACGATGTTGTCTGTCCGCCTGCTAATGCTCTTTTCTCCTGCTCTCACAGTGGCTGCTCTCCTTCCTCCTAATGCTCTGGCTTCTCTCTGCCTCAGGAGCCCGGCCCGCCGCGGCCCCCCCTTCCCAAAGCCTACGTCCCCCTGGAGTCTCCTCCAAACGTGCCTCCACTCCCTAGCGAGAGCCGCTTCTGGCCGTACCCCAGCTCCCCTTCCTGGCACCGCCGTGGCGAGCCAGCCAGGGGTCAGGTACCCAGCACCCTTGGGTCCTGGAGGGCAGGGGCGGAGGGAGCGGGGCGAACGGCCAGGCGAGGGGGCGAGGCAGGACACGGAGTCATTTTCCCCATTCCAGTAGTCATTTCCCACAGCTGCCCAGTTGGACCCTGGGATAAGGAAAGGGATGGCGGAGAAGGCTTTCCCCTTGGTGCTCTCTGTGGACAGGGGGACAATGAGTTGCCCCCCTCCGTGCCGCGGCTCCCGGGCAGCCCCTGGCTGCCAGCACCAGCCGGCCAGGAAGGGCCAGGGACCCGCAGCGACCGGTGCCATTCGGATCCCCTCCTGCTCCTGTCCGCCTCAGACGCCGGTCCTCTTGTGCTGTCTCTGTCTCTGCCTCGCCTGTGTCCTCTTGGGTTTCCTCGGCCCTGGGATGTAAGAATACAGGGCCCCCTTTTCTGCCCCGTTCTGGCTCCCCAGCCCCTCTCCCAGGAGAGAGGTGCAGTTAGGCTGGCAAGAGGTTGCACGGTGAGTAGAAAGAGTCCTGTGCCTAAAACAGGGAACCGTATTTCCATCTTGGCTCGGCTGCCGTATCTGCACCGCCCGGAGGGGCCGCCAGTGAGGGGGGCAAAGCAGGCCACGCTTTCCAGATGAGGGGAGGCGATGGGGCTCACCTGTGCTCTCTCCCTGGACTAGAGCCGGGGTTTCTGGCCTCTGGCCCAGTCTTTCTGTGTGCACCTCACTGACACTTAGACTCTTCAGCTGCACGATGGGGGCGAAAGGGGGTGCAGGTGGTATCTGAAGCCCCTTCTAGTCTCATGATTCGGCGAGCCCTCAAGCTAAGTGCACTTTTCTGTCGCCCAGAATCTTGATACCAAAGCCCAGCTGGTTCTTTCGCTTAAGTTTTGGGTGCGATTCCAACAGAATCCTCAGAGATCCGCGGCCTTATAGACCCCTCCTGGGCCTCTGCTGAGGGTCTCTTGGAAGCCCTGAGCCCTCACTCCCCAAGATGAGCCAGCATTGGCCAGCCTTAAGGTGGCCTGAGTGGGAGGCTCGATCTCACCCCTGCCTGCTTCCCAACTGGCTCACTTAGAGTTTCCTTATCCCTTGTTTTCAAGGGTCTGTGCTCCAACCATTGCAAAACAAAGAAACACCCCTGGGGGCCAAATCCTCAGCAGTCCCTAGGGCACCAACCGTCTCCTCCTTTTTCCTCCCCAGCCCAAGGCAAGCTATGAGCAAAGCAAGAAAGACCCCCACCAGACGTCACCCCTGGACACCGCCAGAGACATCAACCTGGTGCCCACCAGGCAAGAGGCGGAGGCAGAGAAGCAGACAGCTCTCAACAAAGGTACTTCCTGTCCCATCCTCCCCTAGACGCAAGGCCAAGAGTCGGAGAGCGGCCCAGAGAGGTGCTCATCACAACCAAAGACAGCGAGTGCCCACCCATCCTCGGCCTTTCATCTCGGCCACAGGTGGCACTGAGCCGCCTCTAGACGCAGGCTCCCCTGTGTGTCTGCCCTCCTGCTTCT
This sequence comes from Panthera leo, assembly GCF_018350215.1. NCBI lineage: Eukaryota > Metazoa > Chordata > Mammalia > Carnivora > Felidae > Panthera > Panthera leo. The sequence continues at coordinate 42,747,482 of NC_056696.1, read as the reverse complement.
CCAGGAGGCCCACCGGTTCTTCTGCCTCCCTACAGTTGGCATTGTGCCCCCTCGGACGAAGTCGCCCACCGATGAAGAGGTAACCCCGTCAAGGGTGGTGAGGAGGAGTGCCGATGGGCTCACCAACGGACTCTCCTCCCGGGTGAGTACAATCTGTGGGCGCCGAGGCCCGAGTGGGCCTGAGCTGGGCTGAGGCCTCTCTGTGTCCGCCCATCTGTCCACCATCAAGAAACCCCGGGTGGGAGGAGGAAGGCAGGACAAGTAGGAGGGGGCAACAGCTCCACTGGAGAAGCCTTCCTTCGGGAAGCCATACCGAGGGACAAGGGACAAGGAAGATACACATTACTTTCATTGTTCTAATCTTCCTCACAATTCTCAAATTTGCCGTGGCCCTAATTCATGAGAAAGATAGAAGGATGTTGAACAAAATTATTATAATGTGCCAGCGATGAAATACAAATCCAGCAAAAATCAGGGTCAAACGAGCCGACCTAAGGCAGTAGATGGGTTTCCGAGGGCTGCCAGGAACTTAACAAAGCATCCCACACTTGGGGCCTTAAAACAACAGAAGTTTATTCTCTCAGAGTTGTGGAGGCCAGGAGTCCCGAATCGAGATCATCAGGGTTGGTTCCTTCTGGAGGGTCTGAGAGAGCACCCCGTCCAGTGCCTCTGTCCTAGCTTCTGGCATTGCAGGCGATCTTTGCTGTTCTTTGGCTTGTAGACCCAACATTCCAGTAGGCACTCCTACCTTCACATCTCCTTCTACTCCGTCTTCTTTTTTTCTGTCTCTTGTAAGGACGCCCATGATTGGATTTCGGGTCCGCTCTAATTCAGGATGCTCTCTTCTTGAGGTCCTTACCTTAATCACACCTGCCAAGACCCTATTTCCAAATAAGGTCACATTCACAGTTACTAGGGGGTTAGGACCTGGACGTATGTCTTAGGGGCTATGCTTTAACCCGCTATGGACAGGCTTCCTAGAGAAGGGAAATCTAAGGGATTAGGGCAGATGAAGAAGCTGGGAGGGCAGACGAGGCACGTGTCAGAGCCCCGTTCTCCCCCTGCAGCAGGAGCGCCCCAAGAGTGCCGTGTTCCCTGGCGAGGGCAAGGTCAAGATGAGTGTGGAGGAGCAGATCGACCGCATGCGGAGGCACCAGAGCGGCTCTATGAAGGAGAAGCGAAGGAGCCTGCAGCTCCCGGCCAGTCCGGCCCCCGACCCTGCTACGCGGCCCGCCTACAAAGTGGTAATGTCCTCGCAGCGACCCACGGGCCTGGCCCGGCATCTGCCAACAGTGTCCACTCCCAGTGGGTGACCAGCCTGGGCCGGGGCAGTTGGGTGCGGGGCACTGGGAGAGGGGCTGGGAAGGGCCCGAGCTGGGCACCTGGGGAGAACGAGGCGGGGGTGTGGGGGGAGACTTCTCCCCACTAGGCAGACGATTCACTGCAACAAGTATTCCTTTTTGTGCGTTTAAAGAAAAATAACTCCCCCCACCCCCACCCCCAAAGAATGCGTTGATTGTCTTAGTGGAAATGAAGTATACACAATTCACTTAACACAGAATAGTGCGAAGTTCACCGCCCAGAGAGAGGCATCGCTCACGCAGTTTCTAGAGCGTTTTCTATGTATTGAAAGATACACACTGAAGATAATCACGATGCCACCCTGTCACCTGGTACCGTTCCCAAACCTCATGTTGTTCTATCCGGGTCCCTCAGCAGCGCGAGGTTCGGAATTATCACCCCTGTTTGGGAGACAGGGACACAAAGTCAGGAGAAATTAAGGATTCCTGGGCCACACAGGTATTGAGTGTGGAGCTGGGAGTAGCCCCAGGCATCTGCCTAAGTTTTCTTTCCACCACATTTCAAAAATACAGGAAAATTACGATTCGTAAGTCCTACCCTCAACCAGCTTGCATTCTACCTGGTGGGTTGGAGCTTGTCTGATACGCAACAACTAAAGGCCAGTGTCAGGCACACTAATCAACTGCCCAAAACGTATGGCACAGAATATGGGAACACAGGCTACAGCCAGATGCGAAGTACCAAGTACTGACGAGACCTGTCGATGAGATTTGGCGTCTGGGCCTTTGCAGCCGTCCCCGCTCTGGACAAGCAGCACGGAAGGAAGATAGCCGGGTGGTGGGGCCGCGGGGCGGTGGCCGGATGGGGCGTGACGAGCAGGGAGGACACAGGCCTGTTTTGCGCTGTCTGGAGACACGGGTAGCAGGGGAAATGGCTGCCGACAGCAGGACAGGGGCCCCGCGTGGTCACGGCGGTGCTGTCCCCTAGGTGCGCCGTCACCGCAGCATCCACGAGGTGGACATCTCCAACCTGGAGGCGGCCCTGCGGGCAGAGGAGCCTGGCGGGCAGGCCTACGAGACGCCGAGGGAGGAGATCGCCCGGCTCCGCAAAATGGAGCTGGAGCCCCAGCACTATGACGTGGACATCAGTAAGGAGGTGAGTGAAGTCCGGGAGGGCGGAGGGGGAGGAAGCCTGGAAGGGGGTGGGATGGGGGTGGTGACCCAGGTCCCTCCGCAGCTGTCCACGCCGGACAAAGTCCTCATCCCTGAACGGTACATTGACCTGGAGCCCGATACTCCCCTGAGCCCCGAGGAGTTGAAGGAAAAGCAGAAGAAGGTGGAGAGGATCAAGACGCTCATTGCCAAGTCCAGGTAACAGGCCTGGGCGAACCTCGACGACATCTGCCCACCCAGGCACCCAGGGCACCTGGGACATTAGCGCCACCGAATCCAGCACCCCACCCCATGCCAGTGGGAGCCCTGAGCCTCCCCAGCGGAGAGCGCGTGGAGGCCGTGGCTTGAGGCAGCGGACCAGGCCCGGGCCCGTGGCAGGGGCCGCGACGCTGCCGCCGTCGGGGGTCAAAAAGACAGCTGGGTGCAGGCACGTGCTGTCGTCAAGACAAACTGATGGGTTGCCCTCTGGTGACCTCTCTTCCTCGTCGAGGCCGCCCTAAATGTTCACCTGAACCTTCTGATTAATTTTAAAACATTGTAGGAAGGGGCCCCAAAATGTGTTCGGCCAGGGTCCCACTCACCCCATTCACAGGCCTCCGGCCACCCTGCCAACCTCAGTCCACAGGCCCCCACCCCAAACCAATGGGACCGTCCTGTCCGCCCCCCCACTCCATGTCTGTGTGTCTGTGCCTCCTCAGTATGCAGAACGTGGTGCCCGTCGGCGAGGGGGACCTTGTGGACGTGCCCCAGGACTCAGAGAGCCAGCTGCAGGAGCAGGAGAAGCGGATTGAAATCTCCTGTGCCCTGGCGACCGAGGCCTCCCGCAGGGGCCGCATGCTGTCTGGTGAGAGGGGCCGGGCCTCGCTCCTCCAGGGAGACCGGCTGACCAGGTGCAGGGGAGGAAGCTCAGTGCTGCGAGGGGGCCAGGGACAGAGAGACCGTCAAGATCAGGATAAGCATTTATTGAGCACCAGGTACTGTGCTAGGCTCCGCGGGGTGCAGAGGGGCCAGAGTTGCATCCAGGAGCTCAGAGCCATGGTGACCCTCCCAGCAGCTCCGCAGAGGAATGGCCAGAGGCCACGCAGGAAGCAAGAGAGCCCCCCACCCCCCACCCCCTGGACAGCTCGAGGAAAGGCACAGCCAAAAGGTGATAACTGAGTCTGGTTGGGAGTGATAGGCGTGGAGTGAGGGCCAGGCATCAGGGCCTCCTTTCATGGCCCTTTCCTGCCGCGTGCACATGGGAAGGTGGAGACGCTCTAGGTGGCCGCAGAGTTGAGAGTGATACAGTCACCAGCCTGGCTCCGGACCCGAACCCACTTTTCTGCTCATTAAAGATGAGCATGACGAGTGGACTTCACACTGACCCAAAAGCGAGAGGGTTCCAGGCAGACACGGTGAGGCCGGAGCCAGCCTGAGATACGGCCCCAGAGAAGGTGAGAATGGAATCAGGAAGAACGGACGAGGCTCCAAGACAGCGATTATGTCATGAAGCCTGGGGGGGACGGAGCGCGTCCTCTTCCTCAAGACAAAAGGTGGTGAGGACAGAGACGAAGAACTTTGAGGGCCAGTCCAGAGGGAGGCCCAGGAAGGATGCCAGGGTTACAAGGGCTTTGGTCGAGGAAGAGGAAGAGGCAGAGACGGGGGTGCTGGCCACAGGGACGGTAGCCTGGGCGAGGTCAGGCCTGTGGCCAGGAGCCCGGTGGAAGGCATGGCGTTTCGTGCTGGTGATTAAGAGGGGTTTGAATTCTGGCTTTCTGAGGCTCCATCTCCTCCTCTGTAAAATCCAAATCAAAATACCTGTCTGGTGGTGCAAGGAATGTCAACAATAAATGCTCAGCACCTAGCGCGGTGCCTGGCCCTTCGTCGGTGCTCAATAAATGCTAGCCAGGTGTAGTCGTGGTGGCGTTGGTGACGGTGGTCGTGGCTCATTGAAATAGCAATAGATGAAGGAGAAGTAGGGTCTGTTTGTGGTTTTTCCAACTATTTTAAATATGGATATTTTTAGAAACCAGAGGGTTTTCAGCTACCACAAGGGGGATTTGAGTACGCCTTGAGGAAGAACCTACTGGCAGTTAGAGTCTAGGGGACATTAGATGGGTGGCCGAGGAAGACCCCCCCGCCCGGGGTGCGGTGGGGGGCGTATTTCAGAAAGAAGCTGTCAGTTGGGCTGGAGTCGAGGACACGAGAAAGGGACGGGCTTCAGACAGCCCCATCCTGCAGCCAAGGGTGGCAAAACCAGTTTGGCTGCACGGAGGCCTCTAGCTAACCTCTCTGTACTTTAGCCATAAAGTGAACTTGAATCTTCCAAAGATCAAATTCCCCGTGCTCTGGGCAGAAGGCAACTTCCTGTTTCGAGGGTTAGAGCACACAACACTGTTTTTAAAACTTCCCTCTGCCTTCGCCGCAGCCCCTGGCTCTCTCGGCTGTAGTCTCCCAGCCAAAGGTTCCATGAAAACAGAACCCACCCCAGCCTATCAGATTTCCCTCTTGATAGACACCGGCTTACATTTCAGGGTCTACGCGCTGAAAGCAAACTATCCTTCGCTTTTGCCAAAACCCCAACTATTTAAAAAATGGCACAGCGGGGCCAGACCTCAGACTAAGCCCACTGTCCCCCCTGCCCCTTGGCTCGTGGCCCAGATTCCCAGAGCTGCTGCTCTGCCAGGGACAGCGAGGACTGTCCCTGGGCACATGCCGTGCGGGCATAGGTCCAAGCCCGGGACCTGAGTGCTGGGCCCGGGGCCATAATAGCAGGGCGGCGTGCACAGGATGGAGGCGTGGTGCCTGAGCGTGGGCGTGTGGTCAGTAACGAGGGCTGGAGCGCTTGTGGGTGTGCCCAGTGTGTGCAGACTCAAGAATGGTGTATACGGGAAGATGTGGCAATTTTTAATACGTGTGTGTGGCATGATGTCCCGTGCCGTGTCTGTATTCGGGTGGTGTTGGCAGAGGCGCACGTATCTGTGTGTATTCGGGTGTGAAGCGTGAGTGTATACGTGTGCAAGATGTCTACGGATATGGTGTGGAGACCATTATTTATGAGCACAGGTGGCATCCGGTACACCATTGGAGTTACATATGCGTAGGTGAGCGTACAATAGGAGGATGGAGGTGGTGTTTACGAACGTATGTGTTTGTGTGCGATTGGCGCTTTTTTTTTTGCAGTATCGGGAATGATCAAATACACATGAGCGTATGTCGTATATATGTACACGTGGCAGTACTGATGTATCTTTGTGTGCAGGGTGGGAGAGAGCACGTGTGACATTTATTTGTTTGTGAAAGAGAGAGCGTGTGAGCAGGGAGGGGCAGAGAGAGAGAGGGAGAGAGGGAATCCCAAGCACACTCCGTGTTGTCAGCTCGGAGCCCAGCATGGGGCTTGATCCCCATGAGATCGTGACCTGAGCCGAAATCAAGAGTCGGACGCTCAACCAACCAAGCCTCCCAGGCACCCCGTGACCAATTATTTATGCATGCAGATGGGGTAGTACTTGTGGACACACAGTAACAATATCACATCTGTCCAATCCATAGCTGCTACATATGTGAATTTTAACTATTGCAGTGCATACATTCCTGATACGTATTTCGTACTTTTCTGCCTTGGTAAGGAAGTTATATTTAACGTAACCCATGTTGCTTGCTCTTGCTAATTTAGTATCATTGTAAATATGCTTATTTTGTGGATCTGTTGAAGGGAATGCCCTTAGAGGCTATAGTTGGTACAGACTGTAGCTATGCTAAATGTTCCCAAACTGTTACACTTTTAAAGGTTTTATATCTAATTTTGCAAAAGACTTTTTCTTCCTCAGTCGTGTCTTCTTCTAGCTGTCAGTAGGCCTCTTGATTCCTTTCTCTCCCCTAATTTCCCTGCTTCTGATCTCCCAGGGGGTAGAAACCCAGCAGGTCAACACCTATTAGAATAGTATAGAAATTGGGGCACCTGGGTGGCTCAGTCGGTTGGGCGTCCGACTTCAGCTCAGGTCATGATCTCGCGGTCCGTGAGTTCGAGCCCCACGTCAGGCTCTGTGCTGACAGCTCAGAGCCCGGAGCCTGCTTCGGATTCTGTGTCTCCCTCTCTCTCTGCCCCTCCCCTGCTCGTGCTCTGTCTCTCTCTGTCTCAACAATAAGTAAAACATTTTTAAAAATTAAAAAAAAAAAAGAATTGTATAGAAATGAAAGTAACTAGAGTCCAAGGAGCTCATCTATGAATAAGTGTAAGAGCCTCACTGCATGCACGTTGGAACATCAATTTGGCTTTCCTGAAATAGCCCTTGCCTGTTTTTTTTTTTTTTCCATCTTTTTGACTATTTTAGAAGTCGAAGCTGCCACATAACTAACCATTGGGTCCACGATACAGACAGACGCACAACTGTGTGTTTCGAAAGCGTTTGTGAGTGTGTTTGTATGTGAAGTTACACGTGTGTTGGGTCACGTGGAAGAGAACAGATTTGGAAGTGCATGCGCACACGTATCTGAGATGTTTGCAGCGCGTGTGGAGGTATTATTGGATCCTGTGCACAAACTATGTATTGTGTGTGGGCAGACACAACTTCCCGCTCACGGGAAAGTTCCAGGTCTTATATACAACTGTGGGTGTACGTATATATGCAGTGGAAGCTGCCCCGGCCCCCTCTCTTGCGCCAAGGGCAGGGAAGGTGATGAGGTCCAGGGCAGGGTGGAGAGCAAGGGACTAGGAAGTTCGATGCCAGGATCCTTCTCTTGAAGGAAACAGTGTGACCCTGGGTGAGGTCTGGTTCTCCTCTGAGGCCAAGTGAGGACGTTCTGTCTGCCAGTCTCCTTGCCTCACAGCCGCACCGCGGTGCCCAGGGGCCTGGAGCCCGCACAGAGCTGGTCCCTCATAATACGACCCCCCCTTCCCATTGCCCTTCCACTTGGCTAGTCTCAGCATGGCATCATAATGTAATAAGAGTAAAATCCATTAATTCAAATGTCACCACTTTTAAGGTTTGTAATGATTTGTTTGGCTTGGGGGTGAAGTTTGCCCTTCCTGGATTGAGGAGAAGGGGGTTCCCTGGTGATAGCGGGGGCCGTGTTTCCAAGACCTTGAGCTCGTCTGAGTCCACGGAGCTCACTTCAACCCTGCCGGAAGCCTCCGTTTAAATGGAGGGGATTCCCCCACCCCGGTGACAACTTGGATCCAGTCGTCAGATGGGGGCCTGACGATCTGGGCTAGTGTGATTTTACTGCACTATTCATCATCATCGTTAGCGACACCACCGTGTATAAGGCGCCGTCGCTGGTCCCCTCTGCGCCATCTCCCCGTTGCGCGGACGGGAGTGGAGCCTCCGCCCAGAGAGGCCGGCCTCGGCCGCGGTCACACTGGTTCTCAGCAGAGCCCGCAACCGCCCCGTCTCCTCCGGGGACCCCGTGCTCCTCCGGGGCGCCCCGGGAACGAGGCCAGCTCCGCTTCAGCTCCCCTCTCTGCTTGCCTCCTGCCTGGCTCCCTGCCTGGCTCCCTGCCTGGGGAAGGGCCTTGCTTGCTCTGGGTGCCCCGCCTCCCCGCCCCTCCCCCACCCACCTCCACCCACCCACCCCTATTCACCTCCCTGTTCATTTCTGTTTCCAGTGCAATGTGCCACCCCAAGCCCTCCCACCTCCCCTGCTTCCCCGACTCCACCAGCCAACCCCCTATCGTCTGAATCCCCACGGGGCACCGACAGCAGCCATACCATGCGGGTCTGAGCTCTGACGTAAGAACTTTTCTTCTGTATTTCATCCACCGCGGGGAGTGGGTCCCCCGCCCCCCACCCCCGTGAGCCATCCACACCCCTCATCCCAACATCGCTTCTCCTGCACCCCCAGTGACCCCCCCCGACCCCCGCCGCTCCCTCCCCTCCCTCCATCTGCTTGAGCCCTCCGGCGTCACGTGCAGTGCTGGGCTGGCGCCGGCTGGCAGGGCCGCTGCTTGGTACCGCAGTGCCCGCGGGCTTTGCTTCTCCAGAAGCAGACAGGGACAGAGCTGAGGCCCCCGCTGTCCCTCTGTCGGCCAACAAGCCTTCTACCTGTTGAGATGCACAGCGGTCCTGCCTCGGAAGCCCCCAGGTCACCCCCAGATCTTCCTGTAAATTAAAATCACACTGGAAACGGTAGCAAAGGCTGTGCATCTTCCCCTCCCCTCGCACACAGCCGCTCAGTATCAGGCAGGTGGAAAAGAACACGGACTTCCATTCATCTGTCCCCCTCTCAGGGTTGGGGGCGTGGGGCGGGTTTCCGCAGGGTTCTACAGGAAGAGACCTCTGTCTCCTCTGCTTCCCGGGGAAGCTTGGCTGGAGTCGGTTCTCGTCTGGGTAGCACCTCTCTGACCCGTTTCTCTTTTCTCTAGTGCAAGCCCTGGCCGAGGCCAACGCCGTGAAGCTGCACAGAGCCACGTTCTGAAGGCCGCCTCTGCCCCCCCGAGGTCCTGGTCCCCCACCCCGGCCCCCCCGCGCCTGCGCTCCTGTGGGAATGCTGCAGGGAGCCAGGCTGGGGGCCGGGGTTGCCGCCGAGAGGATGCCTCAGTGTCCACACGCCCGCCACGCCCGGCCCCGAAGCCCCTCGCTACTCAGATGGTGGTCCTCGGCCAGGGCCTGAGAGGGCGGGCAGGGAGCACCCTCCTGTCTCGTGCCCAAGTCACAGGGAGCTAGGCCTGGCCCTGCCCGGGCTGGTGATGGCCTTACTGGAACATTTCCTGATGAAGAGGATGCCCTGGTGGGAGAGACGCCCTGGGCCGCCTTAGGTTAGGACTAGGGGAAGATGGACACTCTGCCTCTTCTGGGCCCTCTTGACACCGAGGACGGCACCTGCCATCATGTCCTTCCCCCATCAGCCCCACCCTACTGCCCCGGCTGCACCCAAGGCTTTGACACATCTCTGCTTATGGGTGCTCCTTTGGGGTCCAGTGGAGACTGACCACCCTGCTTGAGCCAAAGACAAGATGACAAGACATGGGGAGAGGCTCCTCGGCTCCCGGAGGGGACGGTGCTGGCTGTGGGTAGAGAGCAGCACGCAGGTCTGTGCAGCGTCTGAGGGCAGGTTGAGAAGGGGTAGAAGAGAGAAAGGGAGAGTTGGAGGCGAGTGGGAGGGAGGACAAGGAAGCAGCAGGAATCGTTTGCAAGAAAAAGGACAAGGCAGAGATGCAAAGAGGGGGTATGGGATTGGTTTCCCCAGGATGGAGCCTTAGCTTCGTGCCAAGTACAGTGCCGGACTGTCAGCTCCGCTCCTCCACCGGGTCCCCCAGATCCGCGGGCTGCCCGCACACTGGCTCCCGGAGGACCCACCAGCAAGCACGTGGGGGCCTGAGGCCGTGGGGACGAAGGTGTGGGGATGCTGGTGTGGGTGAGCAGGTTGGAAGATGGCTCTTTCTTAGGTCTGGGCCTAGCGTCTGCCTCCCCCTACTAGGCTCAGGGTCCGAGAGAAGGACCTGTCTTCTGTAGGGTGTAGTCAGCCTTGGGGCCTTTCCTAACCTTGTTCGGGACATTTCCTTGTCCCCCTTCCCCTTGGAATGGGCTGTGGGCCAGCTGAGCGAGTGCCCTGGAGAGGTAGCACAGCCTTAATCTGGGAGGCCAGATTCTAGGACCCCACCCCGCATTCCAGGCGTCCGGATGAGGCCGTATGGAAGGACTCCCGGCCTGGCTGTCTCACAATCCACCTACCCGGGGAGGCCAGTGGAGGAGACACAGAAGCAAAGCTCATTCTTCCTCCTCTGCGGCTCGTCTTCGAGGACCGTAGCCAGAGAGGAGGGAGGGGAGAGAGTGAAGCTGGAAAAACCTCGGCCCCTGGGCCTTCTCTCTGCCAGAGCTGATGCCCGGAGACTTCCCGAGAACGACTACTTTATCTGCCGCCAACTCTTCTCCACCCCTTCGCGGCTGGGACAGTTACTGGTTCATATGCAAGTAAAGATGGCAGTTGATTCAACAAATATTTATCAAGCACCTTTTATGTACCAGGCACTGTTCTAGGTGCTTAGGATATTCTCGTGCTTCTGCGGGATTGCAGGCTGGGGAATTTCACTTCACTTTTAGCAGAGGTGTTGACCGTGACCTTTGGCTACATTTCCCATCTTTAGCACAGCTCGAGCACCCCAAACCTGTTTTTTTTCCCCTCCCCTACACACTGGCGGGCAGGATTGGCCCTCTCCCTCTTTCCGGCACCTTTCTCCACCCACAAGAAACGGCTCTTTGGGGGCCTTCCATGCCTTCTCCTTTCTTTGTCCGTCTCTCCTTTTTTAAAGTGGTATTTTTAGAACTACATGTAAAATACCAAGGATTAACGCCTGCCACCTCGCTCTCACCTCCCGTTTCATAAAGCTGGCTCTTTATGTTGCTTTACATGCCTTAATATATGTTTTATGAAGATTATACATATTATAGATATATACATAATATATATATTTGTTTGGATGTCTGGTCCTTTCCCAGAACTCCTGCCCAGGCCCATTTTCTCCCCTTCACTTTCCACACCATTCCTACCTAGCACGTTGTGGCCACACCCCATGCCTTTTGATCCAAAGAAGGGGAGAGGACAGACTTATTTTAAGACAGATCTATTTTACGCTTTTATTATAAAAGCAAATCTATTTTCAAAATGTGCAATGTCTGAATGGAATTGGCCAATGGTAGGAGGAGACTGGGGCGGCTGCCTCTAGGTCCGACCCTGTGTCCTTCCCTATCCCCACCCTCCCCACCCCCCCCCCCCACACCCCCGGCAGCTTCCTCCTCCTATTCTCCAGTCTGCAAAGGACCAGTCCCCAGAGCTCACCCAGAGAGCATCTTACCAGGGCATCCAGGCTCTTGGAAGTCCTGGTCTAAGGATTTGATTACAACTGTCAACTCTTGATGACCGTCTAAGGTTACGGGATGTGAATCCTCTCAAAGGAAATGTTTACAGTTGTGTGCACAAAAGCACACCCGTGCGGGCACACACACTCCCCCGATGTGCTCCTGGACCACCTCCCTTCATCGGTCTGCTGGAAAGGGCAGACAGTTTAATGGCAGCCTATGCTAAACAGCACCAAGAATTCTGTTCCCTGATGGAGCCAGGATGCAGTGCAAAGGCCAAAGGAAAACAGTTTGGGATCACAGGTCCTTCAGCACAGACACATTCAAGTTCCTCGGACTTCTCACACTCCTTGATCCCTTTCCGGTCTGGGTCACATCGACGACCTCTGTCTCCCTCTGTGACCTTTCCTCTGGGGGCTGTTGATAAGGGGACGGTACCTCGGTCTGGCATCCAGACTGCGAAGTCAGCTTCTGGGCTGAAGCGAGTCCCACGGACAAGGTAACATCTCAGCCTTGCCCAGGAAGCCCCCCGGGGACTTTCATCTGGAGGGCTGCCGCTGGGGCGCTGAACTCCGCCGGCTCGGCCTTCCATGCTCTTATCCGCCCACAAAGTAGGCAAGGGGCTCTTGCCTTGCAAGGTTTCGGGCAGAATGGAAGTCTTTCGTCCAGATCCGGAATCAAAGGTTTGGGACTGTCACAGAGCTCCTGGCCAGCATTTGAAGCCTGACCTCCCAACTCTGACATTTACTGACACCCTATTCCCAGCCTGGAGCATCTTGTTATGAATGAATGGGGCCCAGACAGAGGCCCAGGGCTAAGTGACCCACCGGGAGACAGCCCTGGTTACTATTCTAGGGCCTTCCCAATTAGCACATTACCTTCCTGATCAATAACCAAGAGGCTGTAATCAAATACCGCTACTGTCACTTTAAAGATTTTCTGAGGTCGCAAGCTGTGCATACTTGCTCTCCTGCCTTGGGGAGAGGCATGGTCTTGGGGCAGGGCTGAGAATAGCAAGACGGAATCAATTCCTTTCCCCTGTAGGCACCCCCCACCTGGCAGCTCTTAAAACTAAGGAAAATATGAAATACACGTATATATACATATATCTATTTATGCACATACTGGGGCCAATTTGATTTGCTAGCATTAGACAATAAACCATACAAGGAAATGTATGATCTCAGTGTCTTTATTTAGTATAAAAGTGACCTTAGAAGAAAAGTTAAAGTTAGATAAACAGAGGGCATCTCTGTTGGGGACCAAACATCTGTAGCAGCTGCTTTAGCATCATTCTAGCCAACAAGCCCCTCCCCGGGGAGGGGCCTCCTGACTGAGCGTGAACGTTCGCTTCCCCCGCCCCGCAGCATTCTTTCTAGATCTAGGTACTGAAGAATCCCAGTGAGCCCTGCATTTGTATCTTGCAAGTTTGTATAAACCCAATACAGGAAATAAAATGAATGGTTTGTACGCGTGCTGTGTGTTTCTCTCACTCTGTGACTGCCTGTGGCTGGCCTCGCGGTTCCTGGCAGCTTACGAGCTTGGCAGAAAAGGGGAGAGGGTCTGGGGTGGAGCCTTCCCTGTGGCTAAAAGCAAAGCTGGGTCCGTGGTATGCTGCCACCGCGCTCATCTCTTCTGTCCGGGTAGCCCCGAGTCAAGACGTGTCCCAAGCAAGGTCCTGGGTAACGAACATTAATTAGATCAGTGTTCAGATCCTGGAGACTTCCCTTGACTCGTCTCTGAGAATGACAGTAGAACTACAGGAGAAAATTCTTAGGTGTTCTCAATTACTACACAATGCCCTGTACTTCTGCTTGAGGGGACAACAAGGTATATGATTTGGGGAGGGGTATCAGAAAAGCCACCCCAAGTTATACTCATCCGGCCTCAGTGCTTTGGGTTTATGACCTTTGGCAGGTACTCAGTGATTATCAGCTATGGATCCTCAGCGTGAAGGACTTTATCAGAGCTTCTCAATTTGAAATCTTGAGTAATAGTCAAGAAGCCCTGTGAATTCTATGCGGTGGAGAGTAGAAAGAGAGAGTGAGCCCAGGATAGTGGCAGGCCTCAGCTGGGCCCCTGCAGGATGTCTCCGGAGAGGTGGAGGCATTAATGGTTCAAGGTAGAGAACTTTGAGAAAGAAGAAAGGGGAAGGCAGGCCTCTTTCAATTCCTGATTTTGCTTTAGTCTGGTTCTAAGGGCTGATTTCAAACTCTGGACACCTGTTCTCCTTCCTAAAGAGCTAGCAGAGAGCATGTGTGTGTTTAACAAATAATAGGAGTATATTTGGGGGTTTTGTCACATCCCCAGGAGAGCTAGACGCCCTGTGGTCCTTTGTGAATCCGGGAGAACTGGGATCGAAGCAGACTCAAGACAAAAGCCACTGGAGCTGGAGGAGGTGCCCTGGAGAACTTGCAGCTCTCCAGGGCCTGTGTCTATCTGCAGTTCCCTTGGGGCCAGAGCCGGAGGCTTGGAGAAGAGGTGGTGGGACAGGAGAGCACAGGACATGGCTGGGTGTTGCTGTCTCCACAAATGGGCTGGTTCCTGTCCAAGAACGATGCCCATGGGGGAAAAAAGAAAAGAAAAGAAAAGAACGATGCCCATGGATCTCTGCCTGCTCCAACTCCCGGCCCAGATCAGCCTTCTAATCAAGCTAGGCTGGGGTTGGAAACGGGGGTGGTAGTCAGGAAATGTAAGTGAAAACGCACCTAGCAGAATGCCCTCCAAAGAGTGCTGCTCTGGAACGTCGTGGTCATGTATTATTCTTGGAGAGAGGCATGATGGGCTCAGGCAGGCAACCAGTCTTCGGATCCTGCCTCTGTGGCCAGGGAACGAGGCCCAGTCCACAGCCCCCTCATCCCTGAGCCTCCGCTGCCTCCTGGCCCTTCTCCTGGCCCTGCCGAAGTTTGGACAAGTCACCAAAGTTCCTGAGTCTCAGTTTCCTGGTCCATGAAATGGGGATATCAACCACCATTTTACGGAGCTCTAGAGAAAGTCAAACGGGAACACGAATGACAACCACTCTGAAAACTCAAATTCATCTACAAATGTGAGGAGGCAGTGGTGACGTGATGTAGACCCCTGGGGAAGAAAGAGAACGTCTCCCAAAGACGTTCTCCCACGTTCTCCCACTTTGCTACCTCCACTGCCTTCGACAAAGACATCACCAGGGCCCCTGCTGTCCAGCCCTTTGAGATGTCCCTCCGCTCCCCACCTCTATTCCTCCAGCTCCAGCCTTCCAGGGCCCACAACCTCCTCCCTGGGGGGTGCTCCTAAGAAGGGGCACCTGGGTGGCTCAGTCGGTTAAACGTCGGACTTCAGCTCATGTCTTGATCTTGCGGTCTGTGAATTCAAGCTCTGCATCGCGCTCTGTGCTGACAGCTCAGAGCCTGGAACCTGCTTCCGAGTCTGTGTCTCCCTCTCTCTCTGCCCCTCCCCCGCTCACACTCTGTCTCTCTCTCTCAACAATGAATACACGTTAAAAAAAAAATTCTTTTTAAAAGAAGGGGCTCCTCTCTGGGAGTGTGGGCTGTGGACCAGCCCGTCCAGGCCCAACACCTGTACCCAGCGCTGCCATCAGGGAACCAGGCCGGGAGGGCCCAGTTTGAGGACGGTCCCGTTCTTCCAAGCTCACAGGCGAGCCCCATGGTGGCGGGAAGGGGGCGGGGGGGGGGGGGGGGGGGGGGGGGGGAATATTCCTAACTGCTATTTTATACACCTGTGCGAGCAGTTAAGCACCACATTTGAGAGAAGTCTTTCAATAACAGCATTTAATAGTATACCAACACTAGTAATATTAATAACAAGAGCAATGGTCATAACTATACTGGAAGAGTAAGAACAATGGCTCATCAAGTGTTTACTGTGAACCGGTACCCGGTTCCGGTTCCGTGCACTCCCCACGCACTTACTCACCAGTCCGCGTTCTAACTCTAGGGGACAGGTGCAACTCTCACCCAAGACGCTGAGGCCCAGAAAGGGTAAATCAAGTGGCCAAGGTCTCACGAGGCTAGGAGGAAGCCCAGGAGGCACACTCTGACTTCAGAGCGGAAGCTCTTAACCTACCAGTGGTTTCCATGGGGGTGATCGCGCCCCCTAGTGGAAATTTTGGAAATTTGCGGGGAGCTTGTAGTGGCTGCAAGGTACCGGGCAGATCTCCAAAAACAGTTAACTGTCTTCTACCCTGCAGGACTTTAAAATGTACAACCGACCTAAACCCACTTCTAATATAAGTTGGTCATACGGCAATTCATAATAGTACGAAGTATAAGCTTCTAAGTTTTTTTTAAGTCAGTTTCATGAATAACTCGGTAAGTTACGAGATGGTCTTAATGGAGAAGAAACTTAAATGGAATAAAGACATGGTTTAAAAATTGAGTTAAACTACCGCATACATTGTCCCCACAATGCAGTGGAACATTCAAGTACTGTTTCCGTGGTTGAAGATGGTTCCAAGTAGCAAGCACAGACCGACTGCAAACATCTAACGGAGATCTGGGAGAACCAACCATTACAGCAAAGATACCTGAAATGCAGGAGATCTCATTAGATCGCCTTAATAAATGTTTTTAGAGATTATTTCATAGGATTGTCATTCTTTAGATTTTTTAAGTTTTTGCAGCCTCAGGATGGACACCTAAGTTGTACGGATTCGGTGTGGTAATGTTTGGGGATGCTGTTTTTTCTCTAGCTTTCCCCGCCCCTGTCCCGGGGGCCCACATGCAATTGTCCTCAGGCACTTGTATCCCCAAGTCCCTTTCCAATCTAGCCTCCATTCCCCATTGCCTATTGGAAATACATGACCTCCAAGGCCCAAATTCTAGACTGAATTCTCCCTCAACGTGCGACAGCATTTCAAGACAGAGATCTGTGTGTCTGTGACATGCCCGCGCTTACTTCGTTCCCGCCAGAGCACCGGGAGCTATTTTAACAATACACACAGAAGACCCGGTTCATTTGCATTCACATCGCGCCTCCTCATTGTCTCCACTCTGCCTTGCTATGTTATCCCTCTTTCAATTAAGGCTATTTCCCTCTTTCTCTTTTTATATGTAAGTACACTCCATTTGTTGTAATTTACCTAACGGGTTTTATTCTTTTGTTCATTTCCTACTACTCTCTCATTTTCTTGTGGGTGGAGAGGGTGTTTTTATTTTTATTTTGTTTTGTATATAATGACTCTCTGGTCTTCTATTTCTCTTAAATTTAAGTGTATTTATTATAAGTAGGTGCAAGCAATCTGCCTGTTTCACTTATGGCTTCATTAAATCTTGCCTGGACATTAATATATTGAGAGACCCCGTGCTTTACTATGATTTTTCCCTTTTTTACATAGTTTTATTTGTGTTTTTAAAAATGATGTGTGTAGATTGCTCATATCGTCTATGAACTTCATTTCAGGATAGAGGGGACATTACAAAGGGGATGCTGGCTCATGGGTTGAGAGCCACGGCTCTACGGTGGCAGAAAGGATGTTAAGAACTATCTGCCCCTCTTTTTACAGGCCCACAGAGGGAGGGAAGGATGACCCATGTCTACACAGCTGGTGGGTGGACTTTCAGAACTAGGCTTCTGAAATCGTCCAGCCCTACCCCAAGCCCAAATTCATCTTTCATCCTCCCTGGCTCAACCTCACTGTCCGACGCTGGACACCGCTGGAGAAAAGGAGGTCGAAGCCTTTTGTGTCTAACTCCTCTGGGGCGTTTTTGCCCTTGCTGTAACCCAACCCGGCTCGCCCAGAGACTGCCGGCAACAGGTTTTACCCAGTGGCTTGCCGCCCCCTAGCGTCTAGCATGGGTACTAGCGCCAAGCAAGCGGACTTCACAGGCACGATGAATTGAATACTTTTCCGAAGAGAAACGCGGATTCCAACTCTTGCCACACCCCCACCAAGCCAGGCAAGGAACCCGGGGAGCCCGAGATCCCAGTCCACTCTACAGTCTGAGTTCTGCGGAGGACTTGGAAGCAGTTACACTCAGCCTCAGGGCGCAGGAGTGGGGGGCGTTGGCGGGGCCAGGTGGGAGTTGCCTTCGCCAGGTGGGCGGAGCGTGTGCCCAGGGCTGGTGTCCTCTGGGAAGATCCAGGAGAAGGGAGCCTGCGACTTTAAGCAGCCGTTTGGGTGGGGATGGGGGAGAGGTGGGGTTTGGAGAGCGGAGGGAGTTAATGATTTACCAGAGGCCCGTTTCACAATTTCCCAAGGGTCAGCTTGCCTGGAGCACGCACAAGCGCGGTCCTCCCTGCTCCTCTCCCCTTGGCAGCTTCGACCCGGAAGGCCCCCCAGGCAGCCTGCGGCATGATCTCCATCACCGAATGGCAGAGTGAGTGGGGGGGCCGGTGCCGTGGAGGGGGCTGGGCTGGAAGGGAGGATCCAGCCTGGGGCGGAGGGAGACGCCGCCCCTCCCAGCCAGGATCTCTCTCTGGGCAGCAGGCAAGGCGACCTCTGGAGCCGGAGGCCGGCAGGTGCTGTGCTGGCATCCTCCGGGCAGCGGGGCCAGGACCGGGTGTGGCTCCTCTGCCTCCCCGTGGGGGGAGGGTTGCTCAGGACCCCCGCGTAGCCAGAGGTTGGTGCCTGGGGCGGGGGGGGGGGGGGGGGGGGGGGTTGGGAAGTTCACCTCCCCGTGCTGTTCCCTTTCCCATCATGGTTCTTAGACCCGGGATGCCGCCAAGGGGGACTCAGGAGGCCTCTGCCCATTCAGACATTTTCCCCACAAACTCTCAGCGTCTCCTGTGGTCTTGGCACGCTTCTTCTTCTTCTAAATTTCATGATTCTCTTTTTTTAATTTTTTGAAGTCAACTCTACCAAACGTGGGGCTCGAACTCATGACCCCGAGATCAAGAGTCGCCCGCTCCACAGACTGAGCCAGCCAGGCACTCCACCTTGGGTTTCTTCTTACCAAAAACTAAACTCCACGCCTGTCCCCAAATTACCATACCATCACTCCTAAATATGGTTGTTTTTAAGTTTATTTATTTCGAGACAGAGAGAGAGAATGAGTGGAGGAGGGGCAGGGAGAGAGGGGAACAGAGGATCCAAAACGGACTCTGTGCTGACAGCCCCACGCGAGGCTTGAACTCACAAATCACAAGATCACGACCTGAGCTGAAATCCCAAGCTTAACCGACTGAGCCACCCAGGTGCCCCACTCCTAAATATCCTTCTCTTCCTTTGCAGGGAGAGGGAAGGGAGATAGTCCACAGGTGTGGGAGGGGCAGGAAGAACTGTGATTTAAAGCCTCTGAGCCCAGGATCTCATCTGTGAACTGGAGATAATATTCATTCACTGAACAAATTCGTCCCCACTCTGTGCCAAGCATTGTGTTGGGCATAGAGTATATCATAGTATACTGAAATGGAACAGACCTTTTCCTGCTTGCAAGCTAGGGTGGGGAAACAGGGAATTAACAGATCAAGAAATAAGTATGTCGTATGTCAGATGGTGATGGGTCCTCTGGACAAAAATAAAATAGAGTAGGGAGGCTAGGGAGAGTGAGGTAGGAGGGGTTACTGCATTGTATAGCGTGGTTAGGGAAGGCTTCCTTTTATACAGAGAAGCAAGGAAGCAAAGCTATGCAATGATCTGGAGGGGAAATTTTTCCAGGAGAGGGAATAGCCCGTGCAAAGGCCCTGAGGCATTAGCATACTTAGTGTGTGGTGTGGCTGCAGCAAAGTGAGTAAAGGGGAGGGTGGGAGGAGTTTAGGTCTGGGAGGTCACCGAACAATGAGGCTGTGTAAGAAGTTTGGTTTTATCTCTACACGATGGGAAATGACTGGAGGGTTTTGTACAAAGGAGTGAGTGATACGATATAGGTACATTTTTATTTTTTTAAGTTTTTTTTTAAAGATTTACTTATTTTTGAGAAAGAGTGCCAGCTGGGAAGGGGCAGAGGGAGACGGAGACACAGAATCTGAAGCAGGCTCTAGGCTCTGAGTTGTCAGCACAGAGCCCAGCGCTATGCAGGGCTCAAACTCACAAACCGAGAGATCATGACCTGAGCCGAAGTCGGTCGCTCAACCGACTGAGCTACCCAGGTACCCCAATTTATGGACATTTTTATTGTTTAAAAAAAATTGTTTACAGTTATTTATTTTTGAGAGACAGTGAGACAGAGTGTGAGTGGGGGAGGGGCAGAGAGAGAAGGAGACACAGAATCCGAAGCAGGCTCCAGGCTCTGAACAAGCGTTCAGCATAGAGCCTGACGTAGGGCTCGAACCCACGAACCGTGAGATCATGACCTGAGCTGAAGTCGTTCAACCGACTGAGCCACCGAGGCACCCTTTAAAAAAAATTTTTTTTAATGTTTATTTATTTTTGAGAGAGAGACAGATAGAGTGTGAGCAGAGGAGGGGCAGAGAGAGAGGGAGACACAGAATCTGAAGCAGGCTCCAGGCTCCAAGCTGTCAGCACAGAGACGGACGCGGGGCTCAAACCCACTAACCGCGAGATCATGACCTGAGCCGAAGTTGGATGCTTAACCAGCTGAGCCACCCAGGCGCCCCAATTTGTGTAAATTTATCTTAATTTTATATTTTTAATTTACATCCAAATTAGCATACTGTGCAACAATGATTTCAGGAGTAGATTCCTTAGTGCCCCTTACCCATTTAGCCCATCGCCCCCCTACAAGCCCTTGTTTGTTCTCCATATTTAAGAGTCTCTTCTGTTTCGTACCCCTCCTTGTTTTTATATGATTTTTGCTTCCCTTCCCTTATGTTCATCTGTTTTGTCTCTTAAATTCCTCCTATGAGTGAAGTCGTGTGATATTTGTCTGCCTCTGACTAATTTTGCTTCGGGTAATACCCTCTAGTTCCAGCCACGTGGTTGCAAATGGCACGATTTCCTTCTTTTTTGATTGCCGAGTAATACTCCAGTGTATAATTTATGTACATTTTTAAAAGATCGCTCCGGGTGCCGGATTGCAAACAGACTGTGGAGGTGTGCGGTCAGCCACAGGGGGACAGTTCGGAGGTGAGAGATGGTGAAGCCATGAGGGTGGTGGCAGTGAAGTGGTGGAAAGTGGTCAAGGCTGGGTCAGCTTTGAGGAAACTGCTGGAAGGATTTGCTGGTGGGCTTGATGTGGGCATGAGAGAAAGAAGTCGAGAATCCCACCAGTATTTTCAGCCTGAGCGATTAGGTGGGTCGATTTGGGTTTTGGACATGTCGAGTTTGCTGTGTTAGTAGACATCCAGGTAAGCTGTCAAACAGGCAGTCAGGTATAGGAGTCTGGAGTTCAAGGTTGAGCGCCAAGTTAGAGACATTTGGGAGTTGCCAGCATATAGACGGTATTTAAGACCACAAGTGCATGAGGTCGCCTAGGGCACAGTTTCTCAGCTTCCCCACTACTGACATTTGGGGGCAGGACAATTCTTTGTCGTGCAGGTCTGTCCTTGCTGCTGGTATGTCCTCCTCCCATCTGTGACCCTGAAAAATGTGCGCAGGCATTGCCAAATGTCCCCTGGGGAACAAAATCACCCCTGCCCGTCCATCCCTTGAGTTGAGAACTGCTGACTTAGGGAATAAAAATAGAGAAGGGAGCTGACCCCTGAGTCTGGTGGCAAGCCAACATTTTATTAAACCAAAGTGTGGGAAGTCCGCAATGAGAGAGAGAGAGAGATGAGGGAACCAGATTTAGGTCAGGTAATGGTGAGTGGACCAGGTTTCCCTCCGGAACCTTAAGACTTAAAGGATGCGTATGCCTTAGGCAGATAATGTGGGAGGAAGCCTATATACAAAGGCCTTGAGGAAGGAAGGCTCAGAGACACAGTGATGAAAAGGGAAGGAGGGAAGGAGGGAAGGAAGGAAGGAAGGAAGGAAGGAAGGAAGGAAGGAAGAGAGGGAAGAAGGAAGGGAAAGAAGAAGAGACAAATGGAAGAAGGAGGGGTCAGGGAGGGAGGAAGGGAGGGGAGAAGGAAGAAAAGGAGGAAGAAAGGAAAGAAGGGAGGGGGGGGAGGAAGGAAGGAAGGGAAGAAGGAGGGGGGAGGGAGGAAGGGAAGAAGAGAAGAAGGAGGGGGGAGGGAGGAAAAGAAGAAAGAGGGAGGGAGGAAGGAAGGAAAGAAGAGAGGAAGGAAGGGAGGGAAGAAGGAGGGAGAGGAAGCAAGGAGGAAAGGTAATGTGATTAGAGTATGATAGGCAAGGGGGGTGGTGGCAGGAGGAAGATGAACAGGCAAGTGGAGACCGCACCATGCAGAGCCTGTAAGCCAAGGTGTGGCTCAGGGGACACTTGTAGCCTAAGCCCAGTGGGAAGCCACGAAGGGTCCCGAGCGGTGCACTAATATGATTGGGCTGTATGCTTTCTAAGGCCCCTGAGTGCTGTGTGGGGAAGGGCCGAGAAGCGGGGGACTGAAGTAGGGGACAAACTGGAGAGTGTTGTAGGAGTCCAGGAAAGAGATGATGGTGGCTTGGAATTTAGCGGTAAAGGTGGAGGGAAAGGCACCCCTTTCAAGATAGCTTAGGCAAGAAGAAGCAGTAAAACTTAGCTGTGGGCCGAACAGGAGGGATGGCGAGAGCAGTGAGGGAGTCTCGGCATGGCTCTCGGGCTTCTGCCTCAAGCTGCTGGCTGGGGCGGGGGGGGGGGGGGGGACATTTTTATTCATTTGGGGAAAACCAAGGAAGGAAGCCCTGTAGCTCCGCCTGGACCTGTGGAGTTCCAGAGGCCCTGGAGGGAGAGCGCCAAGCTGGGATGCCAAGCCGGCAGCTGGGTGTGAGTTTGGCAGCTCAAAGAGAGGCATGGGCCGGAAAGAGAAATATCGATGCTGTCAGCACACAAGTGATGTTTAAAGACGGGGGCATGCATGTGAAATAGAATGAAAAGCGAAGCGAGCTCGGGCTGAAGCCCCGAGCAACTGAAACCCCAAGAGGAAGAGAGAGAAGGAGGAGCTGGCAAAGGAGACTGGGACGGAGTGGTCGGAACAGCAGGATGAGAAGCGAGAACAGGTGTCACGGAAGCCAAGGGAGGGTGTTTTGAGAAGGGAGCGGCCAACCACTGACAGATGAGGGCCGACACCCACCTGGATGGATGGCTGTCGGATCTGGGAACAGGGACATCATGGATGGCCGGAGCAAGAGCCACTCCTGTGGAGGGGTCTGGGGGCAGAAGCGGACCGGACGGGGTGGTTAAAGGCACATCTTCTAGAGCCAGACGACTGGGGGCAGACGTTGGTTCTGCCCGCTACTGGCTGCGTACTGCTGGGCAAGTGACTCAGCCTCTCCGCGTTTCTATTCTGTTTGTGACGTGGGGCCAACAGCGCAGTGGGGTTTCCTATACAACCCACTTCATAGGCAGCGATGAAAATGAATGAATGAGTGAATGCGTGTGAATATATGTGAGTGAGTGAGTGAATATGGGTGAAGTGCTTAGACTGTGCCTGGCCCAGGGTGGTCATGAGTGTTAGCAGTTTTCACTAGGAATCGCTGTTGGTTAATTTTGAAAGTGAAGAAAGGCTCTTTCTCTTCTCGTTTCCCTCCTTCCTATTCCTAGTCCTGATTTAGTCTTAAAGCTGTCAGCTGGGAGGGAGAGGGTGCCACCAGGGCAGGGTGAGGAGGGCATCCTGGCAGGGTCGGGGTGGGGGGCTGGAGAGTAACTTTGTAGTGGGTGGGGGTGGGGGGGCCCGCTTGATTTAGGGGGACACCACCTAAATCAAGTGATTGAAGAAACATCAACTCTGGCTGGTCTCCAGCAGGGGGAGCGCTGCCCCATCTGTGTGGCTCATGGGGACGTTGGCTGCAGGTACTTCTGTCACTCCCGGTGACATGCCCCATCTCCCGCCCCCTCGGCCACCTCGCTTGCCTGTACCAGCTCTTGAGGAAAGACATGGAACAAGTTGGAAAAGTGATAACTCTCCAGGCCAGTAAATCATTGTTGCAGGAGCGGGGAGAACATAGTGTGAATTCAAGAAACTTATGCTGTGTCTGCAAAGTGAGTGAGAGGGTCTTCTTAAGTGTTTGCAGGATGGACATACGGATATTTTAACACAACAAAATGAAAACCCAGTAAGATATTCACACCATTTCTATACAAAAACATCTACTAAAGGAGATGGAAGGGAAGGGTGTATCATCAGAATTGGAATCAATGACGTTTTAATGGTAGGAGACAAGTGCCTATACGTCACCGAGGTTTGTCAGAGACGGAAGGAATCGGCCGCTAGTAGGAGATGCATTCTGGGCAGCTGGATGTGTCGAGAGAGAGGATGTCACCTTGGGTCCTCACAAAATCCAGCTCTGCCAAATGGGAGACCCAGTGAGACTGACAGTGAGTTAAATGAGGTTTTGGTCTCGTTTGTATTTTAAAGTAATCTCTGCCCCCAACGTGGGGCTCAAACTCACAACCCCGAGATCAAGAGTCACATGCTCTACTCACGGAGCCGGCCAGACATCCCTCCTCTTATCTCTATGTTTAATCATTCTTTTAAAGAAGTCCTTTGGCCTTATTTCTATACTGAACCTGACCCTACTCCTCTTAAGTTCACTATGGTAACAGATTATGAAAAATGACCTGATGATGATAGCGTTGTTTGATCTTCTTTCCCTTGTAAACAGAACGTAGCCAATAAGTCTAGTCTCAAAGACTTTGTTTTTGTTTTGTTTTTACAGTTCTGCCTCGAAACAACCAGACTCTTAACAACATTTTATAACAGACTTTTAACAACATTTTATAACTATCTCTAAAACTATGGCAGTAATGCAAATTTCATAGGTATTATAGGGACCCATTCTAAGATGTTAGTTAGCAAGTCCAGTAAAATTTTTCCCTTTAAAAATTACCTTTATGTTTCTTTAAAAAAAAAATTAAGGGACATCTGGGTGGCTCAGCCAGTTAAGCGTCCAGCTCTTGATTTCGGCTCAAGTCATGATTTCACGGTCTGTGGGTTCGAGCCCCACATCAGGTTCTGTGCTGACAGCACAGAGCCTGCTTGGAATATTCTCTCTCTCTCTCTCTCTCTCTCTCTCTCTCCCCCCCCCTCCCCACTTGCACATGTGCATGCCCTCTCTCTCTCAAAATAAATACACTTTTAAAAAATTAAGCCACCTTCAATTTCTAAAAAATTAAGCCATTTTTTAAAGTTTATTTTTTCAGTAACCTCTATACCCAACTTGGGGCTCAAACTCACGACCCCAGGATCAAGAGTTCTATGCCCTTCCCACCTGAGCCAGGCAGGTGCTCCTAAAAATGAAGCCATTTTAAATAAAGTTACACATGTTGTCGTTGAGAAAGACAGTCTTGCCATATCCCCATCTGCCACATAATTTACAATAAAAAGAAAAGAAGGCATTCTAAATATATGAAATAGATAAAGTATGTCGCAGAACTACAGTGCAAACTCGAAGTGTCACATCACCAGTAATTTTTTCAAAGGAAGCAACGCGGTTCCATTTATAATACCATCAAATAGAAGAAAATTACAAGGCGCCTAGGTGGCTCAGTCGGTTAAGCATCCAACTTCAGCAGGTCATGATCGCGTGGTTCATGGGTTCAAGACCCTTGTTGGGCTCTGTGCTTATGGCTCAGAGCCTGGAGCCTGGTTCAGATTCTGTGTCTCCCTCTCTCTCTGCCCCTTCCCTGCTCACATTATCTCTCTCCCCCTTTCCCTCCCGCCCTCCCTCTCTCCCTCCTTCCAAAATAAATAAACACTTAAGAATTTTTTTAAAAAAGAATAAATACTTAGGAACAAACTTAACCAAGGAGGCAAAAGTCTTACTGAAAAATACTGAGTGTTGCTGATGGAAGTTTGAAGGCACAAATAAATAGACATCTTCTGTTTATGGGTTGGAGGATTTAATATTGTTAAGATGTCAATACTGCCCAAAGCAGTCTACAGATTCAGTGTGATCTCTATCAAAATCCCAATGACGTTTTTTGTGGAAACAGAAAAATCCATCCTAAAATGCATATGGAACCTTCAGGGATCTCAAATAGCGAAAGCAATCTTTAAAAAGAACAGAATTGGAGGTCTCACACTTCCTGGTTTCAAAACTTTTAGAAAGCTACAGTGATCAGAACAGTGTGGGACTAGAATAGAAACGGACACATAAACCAAAGGGATAGAACAGAGAGCCCAGAAGTAAACCCAGGTACAGAGGTCAAGTGATTTTCAGCAAGGGTGACAAGACCATTCAGTGAGGAAATGACAGTCTTTTCAACAAACGATGTTGGGCAAACTGGACATCCATGTGCAAAAAGAATGAAGTTGAACCTGTACTTTATACCATATGCAAGAATTAACTCAAAGTTTATCTTAACTCAAAGTAAGGGCTAAAACTATAAAGCCCTTAAAGAAAACTTAGGAGAAATGCTTCACGACACTGAAATTGACAATGATTTCTTGGATATAATACCAAAAATATAGGCAACGAAGGAAAAAGTAGTTAAATTGGAGTGTATCAAGATCGAAAACTTCCCTGCATCAAAGGACACAATCAACAGAGTGATTTCTCCTATAGGAGAAATATTTGCAAACCATATGTCTGATGAGGGGTTAATATCCAGCATATATAAAGAACTCCTACAACTCAACAACAACAACAACAACAACAACTCCAACCTGTTAAAATGGGCAAAGGACCTGAATGGACATTTCTCTAAAGAAGATCTACAAACGGCCAACAAGCACATGAAAAGATGTTCAAGGGGCGCCTGGGCAGCTCGGTCAGTTAGGCGTCTGACTCTTGATTCCAGCTCAGGTCATGATCTCACGGTTGGTGAGTTTGAGCCCCGTGCTAGGCTCCATGCTGACAGCACGGAACCTGCTTGGGATTCTCTCTCCCTCTCACTCTACCCTGCTCCTGATCATTCTCTCTCTCTCTCTCTCTCTCTGCCTCTCAAAAATTAATTCGTTTAAAAAAGAAAAGATGTTCACGATCACCGATCGTCAGGAAAATGCCAACCAAACCACAACGAGATACCACCTCCCACTCATTAAGATGGATATTATCAAAAAGAAGACAAAACAAAACAAAACAGAAAATAACAAGTGTTGGTGAGGATGCATAGCAATTGGAACCCTTGGACCCTCGTACTGGGAATGTCAAATGCAGCTGCTGTGGAAAACAGTGTGGCACTCCCTCAAAACCTTACAAACAGAACTACCCTATCATCTAGCATCATCTATAAACCCACTGCTGGGTATATACCCCAGAAGAAATGGAGGCAGAGTCTCGAAGAGATCTTTGTTCACCCTTGGTCACACCACCATTATTCCCAGTAGCCAAAACGTGGAAACCACCCAAGTTCCACCCACAGATGAGTAGATAAACAACCTGTGTTACATCCGTACAATGAACTACCACTCAGCCTTAAACAAGAGGGACATTCCGACGAGGGCTGCAGCCTGAATGAACCTTGAGGCCATTATGCCAAGTGAAATAAGCCAGTCACGTGAAAACCCTGTATGACTTCCCATAGAGGCCACCTAGTTAGACTCCCAGAACTAGAAAATAGAGTGGAGGTTGCCGGGGGCTGAGAGGGACTGGAGAACGGGAGTTAGTGTTCAATGGGGACAGAGTTTCAGTTGTGACAGATGGAAAGCCCGGGAGGTGGCTGGCGGTGACCGTTGCAGAACACGGTGAAGGTACTTCACGCCCCTGGGCGTGTGCGTAGAAATGGCGAAGATGCTGAATTGTATGTGTATTTCATCACCATTGAAAACGACAGTTTAATTCCATTTAGAAATGAAGCCGCGCAGTGAATGGTCACTGGTGGACTCTCAGAGTGGCAGAGATAAGTAAAATGAACAATTCTGTGGGCTGGAGAGGGTTTCGGGAAAAGGGGAACTTCATATCCTGCTCTTGTGACAACTCCTCCTGAGGGGAGCGATCTGGAAGATATATCAAAATGTCAGAGATGTAGCCCCTTGACCAAACAAGGGGCGCCTTAATATCCTGCCCTTCTGTGCTGTGCTCACTGGCCCTCAGCAAACGCCTGCAGCTTCAAAGGTTGCCCTGGGACACGAAGCAAAAACACACACTGCAAACCGGGGTGGGGTGCTGGCGGTGTGGGTCCAGAACCTGGCACAGAACTGCCCAGTCGCGGGACTGACGCTAGAGGAAGCTGAGGGGCGTGTGGTGGGCCACCCAAGGTGCTGTGGCAGGAGGGAGGGTGCAGAGTGGGGCAGCAGGTGTTGGCCAGGTTGCAGACTCCCAGGTGAGCACTGAGCACATTCTTCTATTTTTCCAATTAAGTATGAGAGGTCGCCACCTGAAAGCTGCGGATGGGGCAGTTAGAGGAGGAAGCGGACAGTGTGAAGAATAATCCAGGAGGGCAGGCCTCTTGAGAAATCGAGCAGGACAGCCGGGCGGTTCTAAGCTTTTTGGGGCTGGTGGTGGTGAGTGGTCAGTGGTGCCCTTCTGCCTGGGTGTGCATTGGGCATCAGCAGCTCCCGGCTGCAGGAGGACAGGACCGGAGGGACCCAACCAACCCTGACCATCGTGTAGACAATGTAGCATTTGTAAACAAGGGGAAGCTGAAAATACAAAAGGCAGCGAGGGTAACAGTAGCCGCCTCACAGACCCACGGTGAGGACAGAATGCCACAGTGCACGGAATGGATCAGGAGTGTGCAGGGGCAAAACATAAACCTGTGCCTGCCCTTCCTTTCCCTTCCCGTCCCATCATTCCCTGTGAGCACGGAAGCTGAGATTCCTGGGTGGAAATGGAGCTGCCCCATCCCCCACCATCCAGTAGCAGTGGGGGAGACTTCCAGCATCCCAACCTGCTCCCCAGAGCCCATCCCACCCCATCCTCCTTGCCCATTGCAGAAATTGGTGTGGGCACCACCGGCTTCGGAATCTTCTTCATCCTCTTTGGAATACTCCTGTACTTTGATTCGGTGCTCCTGGCCTTCGGAAACGTGAGTCCCCAAGCCTGCATACCCTCCGCCACCAACCTACCTGAGGTCTCAATTGCCAGGAAGATGGGCCCCAAGTTCATTCAGATTGTGCCCATCCAGGGGTCTGCACCATCAAGCCTGGGATGGTGAGGGTGGCCGGGGGTGGGCAGCGAGGCCTGCTGGGCACAGAGAATCTGAGGATGTGGATTCTCATGCCAAAGCTCTGGGTGAGGCCCTGCAGGTACCAAGATGAATGGGCTGCTGTCCCTGCCAGTGGAACGCCCCTGTCTAGGGATAGGGACATAACGTGAATGTCCGTGACTGGGAAGGAAGGCAGGGGCAGCCATAAAGTCGCAATAAGATAAGTACACTTAATCTAGAACAAGATGTCTGGAGGAAGAAAGCATATCCAGCTGGAGAGGGACGAAAAGGAATTTGGAAAGGCAATGGGTGTGGAGGCAGAAGGAACAGCAAGAGAAAAGGTATGAGGAAGGGGAGGAAAGGCATGGAACATGCTGGAAGAAAGCCAGAGAGTTAAATCTGATGGACACCTGGGCACTCCTAAGGGACCATTAGGAGCCAAGCTGAAGATAGTGACGGGGCCAGACAGTGGAGCCCTGATGGCTGGCTATGGCTGGGTATGGCTGCCTCAGTGTTCACCTCCGTAAAATGGAGAGACTCTGTCTATGCCGTCTTCCCCGGGAAGTGTTGGTGCGACAAGAAATAAAGTCATATATGAAAAAGTGATTGGGAGCCAAGAAGTTGGGTTGAATTGGGTGAACGGATGGAGACCTTCAAAGTCCTCCTTGTCCATCCTCCTGTCTCGGGGCGGTTCTGCTCCTAACAGAACTCTTCCTGAAGAGGCAGCAAGTCCTGCCCCAGGCCTGGCCCCCGACTCCCCGTTGGTGGGGGGCGGGGGGTGTTGGTGTGTTGGCTCTCATGCTTCTCTCCCTCCCTCCCCCGCAGCTGCTATTCCTGACTGGCCTCTTGCTCATCATCGGCCTGAGGAAGACCTTTTCCTTCTTCTTCCAGAGGCACAAGCTCAAAGGGACCAGCTTCTTCCTGGGGGGTGTGGTCATTGTGCTCCTGCGCTGGCCCCTTCTGGGCATGTTCCTGGAAACCTATGGATTCCTTAGCCTCTTCAAGTGAGTGCGGGTCTCCTTCCCCTGGATGAGCCCACCAGGGCCGCTGAGCAGCTGAGATCACCCTGCCAGGTTTGGCCAGCACGACCGACAGGGTATGCAGACACAGGGATGCTATCCCGCGGATGGGAGCCACAGAAGGACTGAAAAGGCAGATGGGCATCAGGCAGGCACTTGGAAGTTCCCTCCAAATGTAGGACGAAGGACAAATTGGAGGGATTGGCCCATCCACCTGCAAACATTGAGCACCTGCTGTGTGCCCGGCCCTAGGCCTGCCCTTAAGGAGGAGACACAGGGCCTGCCTTCAACTTGAAGAATCCAGCAGGGAGGAGGGGCAGTGAACTAGCATTTGCCTGGCCCTTCATATGCCCCTAGCACATTCACAGTCGTCACCTCACTTTATCGTCTTTACAACCCACTGCAGGATTGCTCTCTGCAGATGAGGAAACCAGATCTGAGAGGCTGCCCCCCCCTTCCCCCACCCGCCGGAGGTCTCACACAAAGTATGCAGAGGATCTGGACTTGATCCAGGCATCCCTGGCTGCTGGCCTCATGTCCTTCGGCCTGTCCAGTGTCAGCCTGGCCTGCTGAAAGGTGGGGTGGAAGTCAGCGAAGATGTGTGGCCACTGCCAAGGCCAGGGAGGTGTGCAGGGCAGGGAGGGCCTGTCCTGAGACAGGCCGTGGGGACAGGCAAGCTTTAAGAGGAGACTGGGGGGTGCTTAAGGAGAAGAAAGGAAAGGATGTCGGGAAGGTGGGGCTAGAGAGGGAGGATGCCTATTGTCTCTGGGACACTGGAGGACAGTGGTGGGATGGAAAAGACGGGCTGAAAGAAGCATGGCTTATGCACTCACCGGAAGGAGCCGGGGCCAGGACCCCGACTTCTCATAAAGCCCTCCGTTTGCCCAGTGCGGCCTTGAAAACACTTTGATTAGCCTGAATGGCCCAGACCTCCTAGACGTATAATGTGGCTTCGAGAAACTAAATTTTCTCACACGCGCTCTGCCACCCACTTGTTTAACATCCAGACATGTCACTATTCAAACAGCCACTTATTCAAATAGTCAAAAACACAAAAAGTACCTACTGCGTGCCAAATACAGAGCTAGGTGGAGGGATGTGGCACTCAACAGGGAGAAACTTCCCGAGGACCTCGCAACCTAGTCGAGAAGAAAAATTCTGACGACAGTGACCATTTATTGAGGGATTAGAAGGGTGAGCGGGGCCACTGCAGATTCAGTAGCTCCAACCAAACGTAAACCTTGACAAAGACCCCTTGCAACAGCATTGGGGGGGGCGAGAAAACCAAAATCAGAGCTCTAAGGGACGTCAGAGTTATCGGTGAGCCGCGGGGAAATGAGGCCCCGGGAGAGGAAATAGCTCAGCCAGCATTCAAATGTCTAACCCCCTCGCCTCTCCACACACACAGGGCTCCCCCCCACGCCAACCTCAGTGTTTCCAAGCCCTTTGAACGATGGTGCACATGTGCCCAGCCAGACCTTGCCAGGGTGTGTTTGACAAGAGTGGGGAAGCCAAGGGCAAAGGGTGGCTCCACGCGTGGGCACCACGCCGAGGCACCAGGGAAAACACCCATGAGCACGGCCGCCAGCAGCTACCCATGCGGGGGCCCAGGAAATCTGAAGCAGGCAGCACCCACCCAGTCCAGGGAGGAGAAGACAGTAACAATGATACAAACGCTTCTTTTCTTAAAAAAATTTTTTAATGGGAGGGAGAGAATCCCAAGCAGGCTTCGCGCTTTCTCAGCGCAGAGCCCGACACGGGGCTCAAACTCACCGACCGTGAGATCGCGACCCATACCGGACGCTTAAACAACCGAGCCGCCCAGGTGCCCCCAAACAACCACTTCTTGAACATTTCTTTGCGGAAGGCCCTATGGTGTAGATACTATTATTAACCTCATTTACAGCTGGGAACTGAGATTCAGAGAAGTTGAGGAATTTGCCCCAAGTTTATACAGCACGAGCAAGTGGCAGAGCCCAGATTTGAACCCAAGAAGCCTGACCCCAGCCCCTTTATTCTTAACCACTTCACATGGTTGCCTCCCCAAACCCAGGGAGTGCAGAACCAAGCCTGCCCCCAGTGCCCAAGGGCCCGCTTTCTGGGGAACCAAAGCTGGAGCCTTTGGGTGGATCTCGCCCCAGGCCATCGCTGACCCCTCCCCCCACCTCTGCTCCTAGGGGCTTTTTTCCTGTCGTCTTTGGCTTCCTGGGCAATGCCTCTGACATCCCCTTCCTGAGTGCGGTAAGTAGATTATGCATGTGGCTTGGTGATGATGCCTTGGGGTGAGGGGCCCTGGTGAGACTGCTGCCCCAGTGCAATGGAGCCTTCCCGTCTCCCCTCAAGCCCCTTTCCCCTCAACTCCTCTCCCCGTCCCCACACCTTCTCCATTTGACAAGAGCAGATGAGGAGAGGGCACCCGGGAGCATTGTGCCTAAGGCGTAGGTATTGAGGCAAGTGGCTATTCATAGCTCCTTATTAGAGCCAAAGAAACAGATTCAGAGAGTCTAGGTGACCCAGCCAGAAAGTGCCAGAGATTTCTGGGGAGCTGGCTGAGTCTGGGCCCCAGGCATGGAGAGGATGTGTGACAGCCAGTGACAACAGAAGCTGGTGGCTGATCCTGTCCTCTCCTGGAGGCACGCAGGGGGCAGCGGTCCCCAGCCCCTGCCCCTCCCTTTCTCTAAAGCATATTTTCTGACAGAACAGGAGCTGAGAAGCTTAGGGAGGCCCTACAGCCAGCTGGCTCATCCCCGTGACCCCCTCTCCCGATCTGTACTCAAGGCCCAGCTCTCAAGGCCCGCTCCACAATAACCTAGATATGGAGTGTGCTGCTCACTCTTTGTCTGAAGTAATGATTCTTGGCTCCCACAGCTGTTCCGGAGGCTTCAAGGCACCAGCTCAATGGTCTGAACAGCAGAGACGAGCTCCTTGAACTTGGATCATTGGTTGAGGGGGCTGGAAAGGAAGTGGGGGCTGCCTCCACCCTGCAGTGACTCATCTCCCCATCATCCCCAGCCCTCTCCAAGTCCAGAAGGAAGAACAGAGTTGAATGACTGACCTCAGATTCCAAGTCAACTCAAAAGGCTGTTGACATGGCTGCGGACAGAGATCCGGGGCCCCACCGCGGTCAGACTGGGGCTGGTATTACATCCTGCCCTGTATTTATGGGAGGAGAGCGAAGATTAAATCCCCAGGCTGTGAGTGTGTCTGAGACTCAGAGTCACTGTCTCTAGCCTGTCAAGTCCAGTCCCTGACTCAGGGCAGGCCGACACATACAGCATTCCACTGAGCGAGGGGCAGGCCTGCTCTCGTAGCCTATCATTTTTATCCTTGTGGTTAATGGCCCTAATGAGTGAGATAATATGTCTGTAAACCCCTGTTAGCAGTAGGCATTAGACCAGTGATGGGTATCAGCCTGAGTGCTGGTGGGAAATGCTACTCAACCATTAATTAGGCGGCTGCCTGCATGGCACACCCTCCAGGTAACACTTGGGCTCAGAGAGCTTCTCGTCTGAGGGCAGAGACATAGCCCCTGCCTTCAGAGAGCCCAAGCCTGATAGAAGGGATGTTCTCTGTCCTGGGGAGCCCCTCGGCCAAGGGTAAAGAGCGTTCTTGCAGGCCCAGGATGGAGACCAGAGTCCCTTGCAATGCATACACTAGTAAATACATAGATGCATTTACATACATAGATGTAGATGTAAATGCATCTACATAGATGTAAATGCATACATCTAGTAAATATCCATGAGGGCCCCCTGTGTCTACACCGAGCACTGGAGTAGATGCTCAGGGTGCAAAGGGGAGCCCTGTCGCTGCCTCCAAACACGGCGATTACAAAGCCATGGGATGGCGAGGTGTGGAGGGGAGCCCACGAGCAGCATCTTCAGATGCTGTACCTGCAAATCACCCGTCTGGATTCCCTTGGCACTTCCCAGGTATGCTCACCTTCTAGAGTTTCTCTCTTCCGCCCCCTTTCTCCTGCTCCTTCACACTGGGTGTGCTTGTACTTCCTGTCTAGAGGGCAGGGTCTCCCCCTCCCCCTCACATAGTCCATTTCCATGTCATTTGGGGCATAATGGGTCTCCAGCTGAGTGGGTCTGGGGTGTAGGGGGTGAGGAGGATGGAAGGAAGAGTGGGAATCAGAAAGCCAGCCTTGGAGGGCTTCTGGAGGGGGACAAAGAGGCTGCTTTCAGTGCTGAGAGCCAGGCAGTGGGAGACAGCAAACGCTGTACTCTCTGAGGGGTCTGAGGGCGGGGAGGAGGCAGAGGTGGGCCTATGCCTGGAGACGAGACGTCACCCCAGGCTTTATAAAAGGGACGCGATCAGGGCACTGATGAGGGTGAGCCCTGGAGCCCAGCTCCCCTCTCTGTGCGTGTTCATCAACCCAAGAAGCATCTGGAGACCCACGGAGCTGCCACCCGGCCGGACAGAGCCAAGGTAGGTGCCCGGGGGCATCCACACGTGGAGAGGGGTCTGCCCAGCCCCAGGGAGGCTCCAGAGGTGGGAGCAGGAATTTAGTTCCAAGAACGACAGTTGTAGCCCAGACAGGCAAAGGGGATGCTGATCTTTCCTGATTATCAGGTTGGCCAGATTATTCTGGGATTAGTCAGTGAATACCCTGACTCAAATTTATGAAACCAGGACCTTGGGGATCCCTTACAGTGGAAGGAATAGGAACAGTGAGTGAGTTCTGGCTGGGATGAGAGGCCACGGGAGCTTTTGGAGGGAGCTAGGGAAGCCCTCAGGGCTCATGGGCTCCACAGGTCTCCTCCAAGCAGCTCTCCCAACTTCCGGGTGGCAAGTACAAGCCTAACCCAAGAGCCCCTTTGCACCCTGCTAGCCACCTGCACCAAGAACCGGGGGTCACCCCAGGAAGGAAGCCACCTCACTTCAAAAGCTTTCCCACCACACCTGGAATCTTTTACTGATTAGGTACATAGCCTGTGGTGGGGGCACAGAAATTGCCTACAGCAGGTCAACCTCTCCAGGCCCTGTGAAAGCTGATGGTTCTTTTCCAAACAATTCAACTCTACTATGTTCAATGCCCCTGTGCTGCCTGGGGGGGGGGGGGGGGGGGGGGGGGGGGGGAGGGGAACGTGCTCAATACCCCTGTGCTGGGGGGGGGGGGGGGGTACGTGGGCATGCTCACCTGCCACGGTGGTATCTATAATGGGGAGGAGGCGCTACGGGGTGCCAGGAGCTTGGAAGAAGGTACACTAGCCTTCTAACCACACGCCTGCCCACCCCTCACCTTCCCCACTCACCACACTGCCTGCGCATAGCAGCCGGAATGCTTCATCTGAAATGCAACACACACGCATTCCCCCCTCGGGCTCAGCCTACACTGGGATGAAGGCCCCCGCCCCGTGCCCCTTCTCCAGCCTCACCACAGACAGTCTGTCTCTCCAGGGAAGCTCTGTGGAGGACCTGTGGTCCCCTCCACGCCCGGCCCCTGCTGGCCAGCTCCAGCGCCCCCTGATGGAAATGCCTTCCTTAATCCTGTATTCACGCAGCTGACCAGCGCTCAGAAACAGCCGTGGCGCCACCCCCTGTGGCAAACCCGCCTGCCCCCCATCCAGGATAAGCCCCCACAGCTCCCTGGGTACCCACATGCCGCCAGCCTGTCATTTCTGGTGTTATTTTGAAGTGGTCAGCTAAGACGACTCAACTTCTTGAGCTAGGTTCTTGGGGGAGGAGCTGGGAACAAGCACCCTGTGTCTTAGCACACCTGTGCACTCCTAGCACCTAGCACAGCACCTAGTTCAGGAATGATCTCTGAACTAACCTGGGCTGTGTGCATCCATGGTCTGAAGCCACAAAAGAAATGGTTGACACTGCTCTAATGAACTGATCCTGCCTCTCCTCCATACCCACCCAGGGTTTAAAGCAGGTGCAGAAAACTTGTCTGGATTTCACAGTGTCACAGCATCAAAGTCTGCAAGGAAAAGCGACTATCTGAGGGGACAGTTGGTGTCCAGTCTGATGCAATGCTCTTACTTCACAGAGAGGCAAAATGGTCCTGAAATGGGGGTGACTTACATCCCACAGGGAGGGGGGCAGAGCTGGAGCCAGGTTTGAATGTGTTTTCTTTTAATGTTTATTTATTTTTGAAAGAGACAGAGCATGAGCAGGGAAGGGGCAGAGAGACGGGGAGACACAGAATCAGAAGCAGGCTCCAGGCTCTGAGCTGTCAGCACAGAGCCCGACACAGGGCTCAAATTCATGAACTGCGAGATCATGACCTGAGCCGAAATTGGACACTCAACTGAGCCACCCAGGCACCTCAGGTTTGAGTGTTCTTGATCCCCTTTCAGGAGTCTTCCTATCTGCCCCGTGTCCAGATCCTGGAGGCTGCAGGGTGGGGGATGGGGGTGGGGGCAAGAACAAAGGGGTAGACGATGCTAAGCAACCATTCTTTAGCAGCTGATGGGCGCCAGTGATAGCCCTGCCCCTCCCACTTGCCCCCTTGAACCACAGCGGCTCCAGTGGACACCTTTTTTGTCCATCCCTTTGACCTGCCTCCCCATTAGTTTGTCTTTAATCATGCTTGTTGGACAATACCAAAGTGCTGATGACTTTTTTTTTTTTTAATGAGTATTTATTTTGAGAAAGAAAGCACAAGCAGGGGAGGGGCAGAGAGATAGGGAGACAGAATCCCAAGCAGGCTCCAAGCTGCATCAATGCAGGGCTCAATCTCACAAACCATAAGATCATGACTTGAGCTGAAACCAAGAGTTGGATGTTTAATCAACTGAGCCACCCAGGCGCCCCTCCCCCCCCCATGACTTTTTCAAACAGAAATTCAACTTGGGGGCTGCAAGAGCTGGGGTGGGGGTGGGAGGCTGAGAGGGTAAAGGCAAAGGGGGTGAAGTGTGGGTCAGGGTACGCAGCCCCCACCCCAGCAGCCGAAACCACGAGGTCAATTGAGTGCATATCCTCTTGGAGCCCACAAAGACTAGAAAAAGGTGGCACTGACCTGATACATCAGGGAAAGTTTTTTCTCTTCCCTGTATTACAGGCAATAAGACAATTTAATGACAGTCCTCAGGTCCGCGAAGGGTTATGAGAGATAATGAGATGATTGCCTCTTTCTTACGTTTCTTCTTGGAAAAGGAAAAGAAGAAAGTCTCTGCTGCAGCAGGAGGGAACTGGGCCAGGTTCGGGAAGTTGCAGTCTAACGGGAGAGTTGGGCCCAGGAAGTGGAGGGTTTCTGCAGAACCCGGCGGGGAGCTCCCAGGCTCCAGAGGATGTCTGGACCTCAGTGCCCTCCACTCAGTGAAACTCCTTGCCCTGCTTCGCTTCACCCCTCCCTCCTGGGTGCCACACACGCCCCCCCCCCCCCCCCCAGCCTCCAGGGCTTTCCTCTTCACACTGGGCAGCACCCTGCCCATGCCCTGCGCCTGACTTAGTCTCCCCTCCTTCCTTCTATCTCAGCCTCAGGGCGCTGCCAGGTCCTGTCTTCTCACCAGGATGAACTCGCTGGTTTCTTGGCAGCTGATGCTTTTCCTCTGTGCCACCTCCTTCAGGGAGACATTTGAAAAGGTGGCACCCATGGAGAATCCTCTATCTACAGGTATGCGTGGTCTGGGAAGAAGGGCGGGGCAGGGCGGGGACAGGGGTGCACATGAGTTGTCGTAAAGTAAGAGTTACCATGGTTCTCAGATTAAGGCTAGTCTATCAATGTGACTTAAACGCTGCCTCTAATGAGAATCTAAGACTAGCACATGCCATTCATTTAGGGGCCGCATCAATCTTGCAAGCAAGGGATGTCTTACTGCTGTTACGGGCATCTGAAGGCTGACCCGGGTCAACCACTGAGCTCCTCTCTGCTCGATGCCAACCACCTGTCTGAGCAGATCCATTGGGAAGGAATGTACTATGCAAGCTTTTCTGATCAGTGATCTCAGACCCTGTATGGGGAATTTGGGGGGGGAAAAAAAGACCTAAGCAAAAGGACAGATCGTTAATATCTGTCAACCTTATGAGTTCACTGTGCAACTGATTAGCTGGAGAAACGGAGGCCCAAAGAGGCAAAGAAACCCCCGGAAGTCAATCAAATGCTGCAACAGCCCTGCAGGTGCAGGAACTGCCAAGAGCGGGCCTCTGAGCGGCACGAGCTAGTCCCTGGAACAGGAGTAGTGGGTTTAACGCTGCTTGGTGGTCAGTTTCCTGGGCACATGAGATGCGGCTTGGCCTCTCCGGCCTGTGGTAGTTCGCTAGCCATGGAACTTGGAGCATCCCCTGTACACGTGTGATACCACTGCGCCCATAAGATATCCCAGAGCAAAGAGAAGATGGCCCGGGTGCCCTTGGCCAACCGTGTCTTCTCTCCTGGGATCCACGTGTTCTTTCTGGGTGAGGGAGGCTCCCCCAGAGAATAACCTCACTGCTTCCCCCCCAGGGACGTTGACCTGTTGACTCTTTTTGGCAAGTGGCTCTAAGTGAGGCCACACACAGTAGCCTGAGCAGTAATCCTACTGCAGGGATGATGGGTGTCACTGGGAAGAAAGCCATCATCCCTCCCTGCCTCAGCCAGGCCCTAAGCAAGGCGGGAGGGGCCTTCTAGGAAGATTAGCATTAACTCTGAACCACGCCCACACTCCTCTCCTCCCAAGTATGCCAAGGCATTGAGGAGCAGGGCTCAAAGCCAACTACCCCCCCCTCAACACACCCACTCACACACCAGGCCTCATTTCCACTAATCTCGTGCCACAATTGGCTGGGGTTCCTGTCTACTCAGAGCTAGTTGCACTATTTTACTGCCAAAAATTACAGTGAATTTAACAAGCCTTGCATGTGAAGTGCCTTCCTAATTAGCCTTGTTAGCCCTCAGTGTGAAGGGAAGAGATTATATCTGGGGAGGCAGGGGTGAGCAGGTGAAGGTGACCCAGATAATTTCTCATTCTTCACTGAGCCCTTATGCAGCTTATTAGGGGGTCACACTAACTGGGGGAGAGGTGTGGGGCACAGTGGTCTTAGCTCTACCCGTGTTTTTGTTAACTACAGACTTTTCATTTGCTCTTATATATTTAACAAGCATTTGAAGCCCTACTACGTGCAGGCGCAGATCGCTGTTTCAAGCACACAGAGAGACAACTGAACGAACACGGCTCCCACCCGCCCCAAGGAGCTCAGTCCAGTGGGGGAGCCTGAGACAGAGACAGGACAGAGGGCCAGGCAGTGAGCCAAGAAATGCCCAACTTGAGTGTCCAACAAATACTGCAGGCTTATTTCCAAGCTCTACCCTGTTTGCTTCCGAAAAGGAAGTGATTTAATACAAAAGACATTTAAGATCATTCTGGCAACCATTTGAAACCAAAGCTATGTTGAAAGAGGAGCCAGTGACCTAACCCCCGGGGGGGGGGGGGGAGGCGGCTAAGATGGTCTGCATTGGGCTCTGGGCTTCCTAGAGGTCCAGGAACGAAAGGGACCAGGAACTACGAGAGGGAAGCACAGGCTAGGGGTGGGAGCAGGTGGTCCAAAGCCTTCTCTCCTGGCCTCACCTCAACCTCTCCCTGTGGTTCTGCCCTAGGCCAGCGGCTCGGATCCCAGGCCCTCCTGGCCCCGTGGGAGCAGAGCCCGCGATGCGCGGAGAGAAAGCCCGCCGGGGCCCAGCCCAACGCGCGGGGGGCCTCGCTGTGCCCTCCTCCCGAGAGTGCCTCGGGGCCCCAGCGGCCAGGCCTGTGCGCCCCCCGCAGCCGCCTGATCCCCGCCCCGCGGGGCACGGTGCTGGTTCAGCGGGAGAAGGACCTGTCCGCCTACAACTGGAACTCCTTCGGCCTGCGCTACGGGAAGCGGCAGACCGCGCCTCCCGGAAGCGTCCGCGGGGGGGGCGCTGCGCTTGGCTGAGCGCCAGGTGCGGGATGGGGGCGGGGGCATGAATTTCAAATCCCAGACTAGGCATCTGAGCTGGGGGTGGGGGGTAGGGCAGTGGGAGGGGGACTGGAGCTTCTGTCCTGAAACAGTAAAGGAAATGCTGCCCAAACATCCTGAGTGTGATTTGTGGCTGATTTTTGCAAGCAGCGCCGATTAGATAGTTTTCCCTCGCTCCTCAATTGGATTTTTACTGGTTTTAAGATGACTTTAGTCTTATCAAGCTCAGTGCTTTTCAAACTAGAGATATGAAGAACCAAATTGTTTTTCCCCAGTCTGGGGCAGATCACTACTTAAAACACACACACACACACACACACACACACACACACACACGATGAATCGCTGAAAATTTTTAAAATTTTAAAAATAAAGAGAAACCGGAACTGGTTGCTGCTTCAGTGTTTCGGCAACATCAAATTTCTATTAAAATTGCTGCAGCTGTCCTCTTAATTCCTAGACTTAGCTCATTGCCTGCAGGTGACAACATTTCACAGAGGGGCACGAGCCATGGGCCACACTTTGAGTAGCACTGATCTAGGCCAGAGGAAGACGGCTTAA
The DNA here is from genome assembly GCF_018350215.1 of Panthera leo. Taxonomy (NCBI): domain Eukaryota; kingdom Metazoa; phylum Chordata; class Mammalia; order Carnivora; family Felidae; genus Panthera; species Panthera leo. The sequence continues at coordinate 42,707,820 of NC_056696.1, read as the reverse complement.
GTACCTCCTCCTTTCCCAGGGAAGTTTACAGCCAGTTGGACAGCTTGATCTGGAAAATGATGCCAACCACTACCCTTTCCACTGAAGCTTAAAGATCACTCCAGCAACACCCCCCCCCCCCCGAAACCTCTGCTGGGGCGCTCAGCCCCAAGGCACTGAAGTCTGCATGCAAGAGTGGCCTGGGCCACCCATACCCCTCCCCCAGGGAAAGCCCTGGATGCGGCCAGTTCTCTACCTGTATCACTTTTCTGCATCCTCGTAATCACAGAGGGCACTGGGCATGCAGTATCCCCACTTTCAGGTGAGAACCCTGAGGTTCAGAAAGATACATAACTCACTGAAGGCCTGCAGCCAATGAATGGTGAGCCTAATCAGTCTCCAGACAGCACCTGGCCCCCACTTCATGCCGGGAAGGGTTTCCATCTGAGTCAGCCCTGGTGGACATTGAGAAAGGTCAGTCTGCCCTATGGGGACATTCTTGGAGGCCCCCCCAACAGCTGGGGAGTTGGTTTCTTTAGTAAGAAGTAGAGGCTTGTAAGTAGGGAAACTGACAGGAAATCCACACCCTTCTACCCACAAGAAAAGCCAGCCCTTTCTGACAGTCTCTGTAGGCTCCTACCCTGCCTGGTCTAGGATGGAAATGCTCTTTCCTAGAAGGACTATGGGCCACCACCATCCTGAGAAGCGCCACAGTGTTCCACCCGTTACAGAAACGAGGACTCCACTGAATGGAGGGTGAACGTGTTGCCATGGCAATGAGACAGGCTGCCATGGGAACAGGACAACCTGCCCCACTCCCATCTCTACCCTGAAACCATCTTCCAGGATCTTTCAAATTATCGCTACTGCTGTGAGCTCATGTCATAGCACGGCATGACAGGGGGATGCTGTTGATATTTGGAAGGGACTTCTCCCCCAAACAGCCTAGGCTGCATCTCTGTACCTCTGGGAAAGGAGTCATAAACTCAACACCTATCTGCTAAGTGAGTTTTCCTACTCTCTGGGCCGTTCCTTTCTCTGATGAAGACCGTGGGTGGGAAGAGTGTAAAGGGCCTCTGAAATGTGCTCTTAGGCAGCCCAGTTTTTACAAAATTCCCTGCGCTGCCCCCAAACCCTTCCTTAAGCCTTAAGTTTAGGCAGAGAGGAGCTAGGAGCACACGCATTGTGTGTGTGCACGTGCGCTGCTTCAGGGGCACAGTTCTCATAAGAAGCAGGCCTGTGTGGGAGAGGGTGTCGTGTAAGAGGACTAAATGTGAACAACTGTGTGCATGTTCATACACATGTGTCTGTGTGACCCTGTGTGTGGTGTGGGCCCCTCTAACTAGATTGCAGGCTTTCTCAGCCCCCACTGCTACCCACGTGTCCTTGAGGATGTCTGTCCTGGGTGATCTAGAGGCCCTCCTTCAGCAGGCAGCAGGAGGGGAGCTGGGTCCCATGCTTCTGCCTGAAAGACTTTGGGATTTACAGTTCTTGGCCCCGGGTCTTGGGACAAAGGGATCGCTTTGGTTTCGTGAGGCTCCCAGACTGACTCTGAACCCGCTCCCCAGATTGGAGGGAGGGTTCAGGGCAGGTTGGAGGCTGTGAGGGGCTATAAACATTCCTGGCCCCACGGGCTCCCATCTGCCTCTCTAGACTTTCTGGGTGATAGCTAGGGCACCAAGCCCCAAAGACGCGGCACACTCAAATCCATTCCTCCCTGGGATCTGAATAATCAGGAAGGCCTGGGCATCCCTCACTGGAGGAAGGGAAAGGGGGAGGGTCTCTTCCCAAGTCCCAGCTCCTTTGGGAAGTCTGTTAGCATAGCCGGAAGCTGGTCTCACACCTGCTGTGGAAAGGAATAGGAGGGCAGGGACATTTCTGCCTCTGGTATTACACTTAATACACTAACAAGAAATGTTTGAGTACCTGCGGTGAGCTAAGCTGCCCCATTTCGTCCTCACAACACCTGCAGGAGGTGGGCAATATTATCCCCATGGTACAAAAGAGAAAGCTGAGGCTGGGAGAGGGGAAGTGGTGTGCCCAAGGTCACACAGCAGGAAACTTACAGAGCCAAGAGGCAGACCCCCACCTGCTAACTGCAGACACCACAGGCTTTCCTTTCTCTCTGGCCCCCCGCTGTGTGTCAGGCCAATCCTTTTCCTGAAAGATTTGTCCTGGGAAGTTGGTCTGGCAGCCGGCAGCCGGTGTAACTCTATCCCAATTCCTCTCCAGACTGCTTTCATAACAACACAGGTGAAGTCACCGAGGCCCAGAGCAGGCCTCCTCCCCTCCAACTTCCTGTCAAGGGCCAGGCATCTGAATTTTTCCCCTGTCGTTATCCTTCTCTCGGGAAGAAGCCTCCCCAGTTCAGACTCACTGGGAGTCACCGGGAGTGAAGGGGGTCAAGTCCAGGGAGAGCCAGCAAAACGCCTTTCCTTACCTTCAGTGCCGTCTTCCATTTTAAAGACATCAGAGCCCAGCACGTTTCCACGCTTGGCTCAGAGTTGGGAGCCCAGGGAGGGGGAAGGGGGACAGGACACACAGCCACACCTTCATCCCCTTCTCACATTTTGTTTCTGTTTCCTCTAAAGTTGTCCAATAGAGTCTTAACAACTGTCCCTTCGATGTATTACCGTCACAAAATGCTAAAAAAAAGTACCACTTTTGACACATTGATGTCTGCTCACTTCCCAAGCCCCTTAAAAGACACCAAAGGAACAGAGGAGCATGAATTCTCAAGGACAAAGAGAAGGGACAGCAGATGAGAAATGACAACCAGATTTTGAAGATGGAAATTAGAGGGCTTGGCAGAATGAGGGAAGATACAGCCTCAAAGCCAGCCAAGGGGTTTGCTGATGCACCCCAGGACCCAGTCTCGGGACCGGGAGGTCGCTGGGGTGAATCCTGGACTGCAAACAGCGGGGACTGGCTGGAAATCTGTACGTGGAAAAGTCAAACTTTTTGCATCCTGTCTCCCCAGGCAACACAGCCAGGCAAGGTCCAAGAGAGAAGGTCCCAGAGAAAGACCTCAGAGGGGCGCCTGGGTGGCTCAGCTGGGTAAGCCTCTGACTCCTGATTTCGGCTCAGGTCAGAATCTCACAGTTCGTGAGTTGGAGCCCCGTGAGCTCAAGCCCTGAGTCAAGCTTCACTGTGATTACGGAGCCTGCTTAAGATTCTCTCTCTCCCTTTCTCTCTGCCCTTCCCCACCCCCCCACCTTTCTCTCTCAAAATAAATAAATAAACTTAAAAAAAAAAAAGGACCTCAGATACTGACATCGGAGGTGCCTTAGTCCATCCGGGTTGCCATGACAAAATACCACAGGCTGGTGGCTTATAAACAACAGAAACTTGTCCTTCACAGTGCTAGAGGCTGAAGGTCCAAGATCAAAGGGCCCCAGATTCCCTGCTTGGTGAGGGCCCACTTCCGGGTTCCTGAAGGCTATCTTTTCGCTGTATCCACACATGGTGGGAAGGAGGAGGGGCCTCTCTCCCCACCCCCCCAGTCTCTTTCCTTGGGGGACTAATCCCACTCATGAGGACTCTACCCCCATCTCCTAATCACCTCCCAAAGGCCCCACCTCCAAACACCATCACTTTGGGGGTTAGGATTTCAACATATGGTTTTGAAAGGACACAAGCATTCGGTCTACAGGAGTGCCCCAGGGAGAAGCCAGCTCAGAACTTCCATCTAGAGAGGGTGGGCCAGCACGAGCCCTGCTATGCACACTGAATCTCTAGGCCACTCCACCTGTCTCTCTCCCTCAACCATGAACCAAGAGCCAAGGCGTTCTAGGGGTTTTGAAGAAAACCTCCAGTCTGGATGCAGACCAAACCAAACAAGCACAAAGAAAACAGACATCATTTTTTAAAAACCTGGTCTGTAATTAATACCCTCGGGGGCATAAGAGAAAATTCTGCATCCATAAAGCAAGTAGTGGATGCATTAAACAAAGGAATAATAATCAAAGAATCCAAAAAGGCTCTTGGAAGTAAAAAATATATATACAGGAGAAAAAAATTGTAGAGAAATTGAAGAGTTGGAACCTAGAGTTAAGGACATCTCCTAGAAGGTAGAAGAAAAAGAACTCAGGAGAAGGGCGCCTGCCTGGCTCTGTCGGTAAAACATGTGACTCTTGATCTTGGGGTTGTGAGTTTGAGCCCATGCTGGGTATAGAGATTACTTAAAAGTTTACAACACTTATGGGGCACCTGGGTGGCTCAGTCAGTTAAGCGTCTGACTTCGGTTCAAGTCATGATCTCACGGTTCGTGAGTTTGAGCCCCATGTCGGGCTCTGTGCTGACAGCTCAGAGCGTGGAGCCGGTCTTTGGATTCTGTGTCTCCCTCTCTCTCTGCCCCTCCCCTGCTTGTGCTCTCTCTTTCTCTCTCTCGCTCAAAAATAAATAAAAAACATTAAAAAATTAAAAAAAAAAAAGAAGTTAATAGTTGGGTGCTTGTTAATTAAAAAAAAATGTATACAATATTTAGAAAACAAACAGAAGTTGCAATATGCTATTAGTAGGAGATCCAGAAGAGAGAAGAGAACATAGGAGGGAAGAAATGACCAAGGAATCAATGCTGGACAATTTTCCAGAATGGAAGGACACGAATTTTCCAGATCGAGGGCATCCTCTGAGTGAGTGTTCAGTACATGAACGGAAGAGACCCAGGCCAGGGACAAAGGAAAAGGTGGCAAAAGCCCGCAGAGAGAAATCCACAGGAGAGTCCCGACTCCGTGGCACCAGACTTGTTAAAATCAGAAAAACAACTTGCAACTTCAGAAGGAAAATAAATTTCAGCCTAGAATTTCAGCCTAGAATTCTATTCACACCCAAACTATAAAGAGTAAGAGTGGAATGGAAACATTTGTAGCCATGCCAGGACTGGAAGGGTTTGCTTGTCAAGCACCCTTTCTCAGCAAACTCTGGGAGCACATGCTCTGCTTCAACAAAAGTACAGAGTGAGAACAGAGGCACCCCCCGGAGCCTGGACACAGAACGCCACAGCCGGGAGCAGCAAGGAGGTCCTCAGCCAACAGCATGTGGCCAGCCTAGGAGCACGGAGCTCCCGGGAGAAAATCCCACTGAACCGTACCTGAACATGGCACCAGGTGGAGATGGGGGTTTGGGGGATCGGGGCAGAATTCCTAGGAAAACAAGGAGTGGGGAAAAGGTGAAGGGGTGGGCAGTGATGAACTTAATGAAAAGCAAAAAAAAAAAAAAAAAAAATCACGGAATTGTAAGCATTATACACTGTGAACCATACTTTAATTATAATCATGTAAACACTGACTTTTGATTTTGCCAAAATTGGAGGGTTGGAGTATAAGACGGAGAAATCTTCATCTGCCATGAGAGAAGATCAATACATAATGTATGAAATTGAAAATTAAGAAATGGAAAGATAAGCATAACCTTGAGAAGAGTCTAAACGACCGGGAGTCAAAGGCATTGCCTCTGTGCCGCAGGATAGGGGGTGGGGGGACTGGGGGCTGGGGGCTCAGGGCAGGACTGGAGACTGCTACGTTTCATTACCAGCCTCTTAGTCCTATTGTGTTTTTTTTTTTTTAACTAGAGTGTTTATTTTTCTGATAAAAAATACTAGATGGCTGGCTCAGTCCGGAGAGCATGTGATTCTTGATCTCCGGGTTGTGAATTCAAGCCCCACGTTGGGCATAGAGCCTACTTAAAAAAAAAATACCAGATGGGAGGAAGGCAGGAAGGAAAAACAAGAGGGAGGGAGGGACGGAGGGAAAGAGGAAGAAAGGAAGAGGTCCATTTTCTAGGAAATGTGTTCTTGGGATACACTTTCTCTAAGAGCCCTGCCCCACCCCAGCTCTACCCCTGCTGGGATACCTCCCTGTCGGTCAGAACCACCCCCTGCATCACCACCACCCTCGCCACGAACACTCCACTGAGCTGCTTCACCATCATACCCTCCTCCGGCAAAGGGATCTTCTAGTTTAAGGTTTTTCGGATAATAAAACAGACCCTCCAGTGCCATTTGGGGGAAAACAGTTGATTATGTTTCTAGCTTTCGTGCCTCAGCGTTTGGTGTCTGGTCCCGCTACGCTGGGTGCATCTCATCTCAGGAACACCCCCTCTGACCGGGGTCTCCCGCGAGCCCCTGCGCCCGCCAATCCTCGCTTCCCCCTCAGACCCCGGTAGCTTCCAAGACCTGTGTGATCTGCCTTCCATTTTCCTGGGTCATCTCTTGAGCAGGCCTCAGGGTGGGATCACCCCAACCCTGTGGCTGAATTCCTGTTCCTCCAAGGTCCCAGAACAAACAGGTTAGGGCACTTGGCTCTCTCCACCCGGCCCCGCAGCTCCAAGGTTCTGGTCCCAGCCCTGGTGCCTCCCCCAGAGCTCTCCAACTAATTGCTCCTGGACGACCCACCCACACATGGCAGCCCAGGCTGGTTATTAAACTCCATTCTGGGTCTTTCTTTCCCTCTCAAGGCCCCAGCTGCTCCTCACTGCTGGGCTCAGGGCCTCCATCTGATTGAAAAATTCCTCCGAGGAACCAGCTGGGGCCCTCCGGGATTGGGGAGTTCAGCATGATGTGGGCAGGAGGTCAGATGGAAGAAAGACAATGTCCTTTTTTTTTTTAATCTTTTCTCCTGCTTCAGTGTTTGCTCTTTATGGACAGAAGCAGGACCAGCCCGATGCCAATCTCCCCAACTCGAAGGCTCAACAAGGTCAGTTTCTCCCTCCATACCAGTGGGCGTGGCAAGAGTTTCCCACTAAACTAACCATGGCCGGGAATAAATCCGTGCTTGGCTCAAAGCAGCATAAACCAGGCTCTCCGAACCACCAGCCTTGTCTGCCTTCATCCTCCACCTCCACTGGGCACTCCCAGCCTTGGTCATACCACCCGAATCTCCTTGGGATCACTGTCATGGAGCAAAGTGGGATTTGAGACCATTTTTAGAGAAACCCTGGGCACCCTTTGTCTCCTGAGAGATACCGGCCTCCGGAAGACCCGACCCCACGGCACACACCCGGCCGTGGGATCTGACCAGAGGGCCAGGCTCCGGCTGGATTTATGCTTCCCCTGACTGGTTCTCACGTCCGGGGTCTGCCCCACTGGGAAAGGGCAGGTGCGACACGACCCTTCCCCTGGGCCTCTGCCAGCTCCATGACCCTTGACCTCCAGGTGACGCAGCCTGGGCCCTAGACGTAGGATCCTGGGGAGCCTCTGTGAGAAACAGTGGACCCTGGGCTGACGGGGGCTTGGGAGATAGGCCGATAAGGGTCCTACCCACTCTCCTTTCCATCCCACAGCCCCGGGCCCTGCACACAGCCCCAGGTCAGAGAAGAGAGACCCTCGTGGTGATTCCGCCTCCGTCTGCATTTTCCCCACAACAGTGGATGTGGTCCAGTAACAGGTCGGGCCACCTGGCAGGGAGTGGGGACACATGGAATCCTAGAAAACCAGTGCTGACCGTCCCAGGGGTGACGCATACCTCCCGGCAGGGCGCTCACTCTTGGGCAACGCCAACTGCTAGACCTTTCTTCCTTGGAACGGAACTGAGCCCGATTCTTTCTCCCTGCCTCTCACCCCTGGGGCCTCGGTTCTGCACTGTGGGGCCGCACAGTCAGGTCTGGCTCTGCTTCCCTCAGAAAATCCTTCAAGGGCCTTGTGGCCTCCTGGGGCTTCTCTCCTGGCTCAGCCTCTGCGTGCAGAGAGCCCTCCAGGAACCTTCAAGTCTTGCTTTCAGGATCTTTGCTCATTCTGACTCCAGACCATCAACCGTCCTGCCTGGTCTCTGGTCTCAGGCTCTTGGGCCTAGCAGTTAAGAAGGGGGGACTGAGGGGAGCCGTGAAAAGGGCAAGGGACAGCCACCCCCCTCCCAGCCTTTGAGCTGCAGTAACCAGGAGAAACCAGGGAGGCTACTATTTCTGGGCTCTGTCACCCTCGCCTCTCCTGGGCCTCCTGGACCACAATTTCACCACGGGGGCCTCATGCCCTCAGGAGTCTCTCTCCTGCTGAGGTTATTCACACTCAGTATTTGCCCCTGTGCCCCACTGTCTGGGGCCACGGGAAGTGCTGTGGCAGGCAGGAGACAGGTACTGGGTTGGAAAGTGCCCAGGGCCACAGGGCACCCAGACCTGTGGGCTGGAAGCCCTGCCCCTGCCCCTGCCTTTGCCACAGAAGATTCTGGTCAACCTAGAGTATACTTGAGGCCCCGGGTGCTCCGTGCAGGGGGTCTAAGCTGCAGCCGGGTGCTGGGCTTCAAAGAGCTCCCTCCCCTACAGAAAGCGCTGTGGGGTGGCCGTGCTCCTGACCACGCAGCCATAGCTCAGCACCCCCTCTTTTGAATCCCATGGCTCTGCCGGTCACGTCTGACACCCACGGCCACACAGAGGAACCGGGAGTCACAGGCAGAGCACTCGGTTCTCAGCTCATCCTTCCCCAAGCTCCCTGAAGCCCCCCGCTTCCTCATCTGAACAGTGGGTGCAAGGGCACGCACTTCCCGAGGCTGCGAGAGAATATAGTCCTTCAGGGCGCAGGGTAGGTGCTCAGTAAAGGGTGCTGCTGTTCCCCGTGTTCAGAGGCCGCCGCAAGGCTGACCCCATCTCCCCACTTGCTTTCTCCCTTGCTCCTGCTCTGGGGTTTGGAGAGTGGGGAGGGAGGTGGTGGTCAGTCACCTGCAATGGCCAGGACAGGTCACAAGCTTGTCAGGGTCTCGGGCAGGGGAGAGACAGGGAGAAGTGAGATTCCAGGACAGCACACCCCACCCCTTGGTGGCTGGGCGGACCCCTGTGTATCACAGGATATGGTGCAGGGGAGACACAGGGCCCCACTCTGCCTCACCCCAGCTATGAATTAGGACCCGTTGTGTACCCTCCCAGGTCTTGGTTTCCTCCTGTGTTCGAGGGACACTGGTCCACTCGCTTCCCAGGGCTGCCGTGGACATTGGGAGAAGACGCTTCTCCCTCCAGGCGCCTGACTTCGGCCTGGGACCCTCCCGTCCCACTCACTCAACCCTTGTCACCACTGGACGTGCAGGTCCCGCCTCCTCGTTTATCAAAGACTTTGGCTCCTGGCTTACAGCCTTCCCCCACCCCATGCCCTCTGCAGTCTTTCTGGATGACATCACCATCCACGCAGACGGTGACCCGGCCAGCACCCTGGCCTCTCCGCTCCTCGAGCGCCCTCCATGCAGTGGCCTCGCCCCCACAGCCCTTTCTGGGCCCACGGTCCTCCGGTTCCTTCCTGTTCGTCCGCCCTGTCCTGTCCTGACTTCTTTCCCACATCCACCTTCTAGGCCACAGTCTATCATTCAATAACATCTTTGCTGGGCCCCTAAATCTCTTCGGCTCTCCTCTTCGATCACCACATGTCCACCACCCCAGCCCTGGATGAAGCCAGCCACACACTGCCTTGCTGTCCCCACCCAAGCAGCCAAGCACTGTGGTGGTGGCGGGGAGGCAGAGAACAGGGCAGACTGGCTTTCGACGACGATGGTGTGATCTCCAGCCATTAAATGCTTAATTCCTCCCAGAAAACCCCGGAGTTTCCCTGGCCAGCTTCTTCCATCTTTCCATAACCATTGCACACCTTCTCTATTTCTCCGCATGCCTCCGAGCCCCGCCCCCATCCCCAGCTCTCAGCAGTGGTCCCTGCTCCCCACTTGTCTGAGAAGAGGACAGTCACCGGACAGAAAGGCCCTCGGCCGCCAGCACCTGGTGGCCGTGCGGGGGCCCTGCCTTCCTGACTCCCGCCTGCTCGGGATCTTACTGCCATGATTATCCCTCCTCTCCCCCGAGTCCTTTCCAGGCCTTTAAATATATTCTCTTCCCTCCCACCATTAGAGGAAGGAGGGAGAGGGGCAGGCAGGGAGAGGAGAGGGAAAACCCTTCACTTTGTCCTCACTCGCCTCCAGCCATCACCTCCTCCTCCGTTATCCCTGGCTTCTCAGAAAGGCTGTCTGGGCTACGCCGCCTTCATCTCCCTTCTTCCTGTCATTCTTCCACATTCCCTGTCTGGATTCCCGTCCGTCCGCATCACCCAAACAGCTCCCACTAACAGCACCGATGGCCACATGTCTGCCTTGTAACCCACGTCTTGCCTGACCTCCAAGCAGCCCCTCCCACTGCTCACTCTCGCTGCGTAACCTCCCTTCTCCTTGGGCTTCAGGGACACCTGACGGTTTCCCCCTTCCTCTCTTTGTGGTCCTTCTTTGTGGTCTGTTATACAGGCCGTTTCTCCACCGCTGGGCCACGGAAGCTGGAGTCCAGGGCTTCCTTGCTCTTCCCCCCCCCCCCCCACCTCAGCTAATTGTATTCATATCTGTGACATTCATGACCAATGGCAAATAACACATAAATCTTTCACCCAGGTCCACATGTGCACCTGCCACTTAATGTCACACCTGGGATATTTCTTTCTTTCTTTTCTTTATTCCCTGCCCCTGTCTCCACAAAGGAACCCCACACTCAGCAGGTCCTCAAACTCATGGTCTCCCCAGACCTCTTTCCCCTCTGGAATCCTGATTCTCTTCCACTTGGTATCACCAGGCATCCAGAAACCTCCCTCTCCTTCACTCCCCGTATCTCACCCATGACCTAATTTTATTTCCTAAGTTTTTCTCAATTCCATCCAATCTTTTCTGTCTCCACCACGCCCACCTCCCCTAGTCCAAGCTGGTTCCGGCGCTCTGGCTTCCTAACTGGCACGTGCCACATGATTCCGGACCATTCCGAAGTCCTTGCTGAGCCACACCGTAGCCGCAATGTCTTCGCAAAACGCATTTAATTACGTCATCATTCCCGTCTTAACCTGTTTACCCGTTGTGCTCTTAAGGTAAACACAGTGTGGCGTTCAAGAACTTTCAGGGTTGGACGCTCAAGTCACGTAGAGTTCTGGGACATACTGCCTTAGCTTATAGGCTAACTCCACCCGTTACCGTGGGTGTGATCCTAGGCACGCTGCTTTCTGAATCCTCCCATAGCTCAGCTTCCTCATCTGTAAAGTGGAATAACAATAGTACCACGCCATGCAGTTGTTTTGAGGGTCACATGCATTAAGCACCTAGAGTGACACTTGGCATTAGCTCTTATTATCTCCGCTTCCCAATCTCCTCTCTCACCCCACTGCCTCTGGTCTCTGTCTAGCCACACTGGCTTCTTTTGGCCCTTGTTCTCATCATGCTTCCTCTCTCCACAGGGCCTTTGCACATGCTGCTCCCATCGGGACTCTATTTCTTTCCCTCTTCAGCTATTCATTGCCTGCCCATGTCGCCTTCAGATCACAACTCAAGTGTCATTTCTTTGGCGATGCCTTCCTCGAGTTCCCTGACTGTGCTGGTCATCATTGTTATTTTACATCTATGTTGTGATGATAACCTATTTCTCCTACAGACTGTAGGATCCACAGGAGCAGAAATGGTATTTATTTTTTGTCACCTTTGTTAATCTCGGCATCTAGAAAAATGTCTGGCAACTAATAAATCCTCGATGAATACTGTCTAATGAATGAAGAGAACCAAGGTCTATTGGAATGCTTCATAAATCCTCCTCCAATTTGCCAAGACAGACCCCGCCCCCCACTCTGAGGGGTTCTAAAAAGTTTTCCCCCGGGGGCACCTGGGTGGTTAAGCATCCGACTTCAGCTCAGGTCATTATCTCACAGTTCATGAGTTCAAGCCCTGTGTCGGGCTCTGTGCTGACAGCTCAGAGCTGCTTCAGATTCTTGTCTCCTCTCTCTCTCTGCCCCTCCCCCACTCGCCCTCTGTCTCTCAAAAATAAATAAACATGAAAGAAAAAATTTTTTTTTTTTTAACGTTTATTTATTTTTGAGACAGAGAGAGACAGAGCATGAACGGGGGAGGGTCAGAGAGAGGGAGACACAGAATCTGAAGCAGGCTCCAGGCTCTGAGCTGTCAGCACAGAGCCCGACGCGGGGCTCGAACTCACGGACCGTGAGATCATGACCTGAGCCGAAGTCGGCCGCTTAACCGACTGAGCCACCCAGGCACCCGAAAGAAAATTTTTTTAAGTGTTCCCCTTGCCCTCAGATACTTTGTTCACTGCCAACCACGGTGCCTGAAAAATTCTCCAATAAGAGTTTACACCAGGAAATGCCAAATCCTCCTGTCGTGTGATAAGGGTGTTATAATCCCAGAGGTCCAAGCATACTCATTAGGCAACACGTTAGCAAGAGACTTTAGCTTCTCTAAGTCCTTGCTACTCGCAGCTGGTTGCAGAGGACAGCACCCTGAAGTCAAAGGACAGAACATTAGCACGTCTGGCACCCTAGGGCCCACCCAATATCTGTTTCATGCTTCAGATTTAGAGACTGAGCCCCAGAGAGGTGGAGGGGTCCAACGTCACTTAGCAAGTTCGTGGTTGAATCAAGACCGGAACCCAGGGGTCCCAGACAACTAGCCCCCAGCTAGTTCCCTAGTTCCTTCAGCTGATAAGTGCGAAGCACCACTTTGGGCAAGAGGCAGAGGCAGGTCTGCGAGGTCACTCTGATACGGGACAGCTGAGGTCCGTGCTGTCCTGGAAGGGCTCGTGTGGCGCCTTGGGAGCCCACAGCAGAAGGCAGGCAGTTCCGGGCTGAATCAGGACCCGCTTCGTGGAGCAGGTGGTGATATTTGAGATGGGCCCGGAGGCATGAGCAAGGAAAAGCCAGGAGAGGGCATCCTTGCCTGAATAAATAGCACCCCTCCTGGGACTTAGGAGTCAGGTGTGTGTATGGAGAGCTGCCCCAGGTTGTTTGTAAACTACAAGGAAAAGGGAAGGTGGCAGAGACGGGCCCAGAAGGGACTCAGGGCCCCGTGGGAAGGGAAGGAGGAGTTGGAAGACCAGCTCCCCCTTACTCCTGAGGGCTCCCACCCACATGAGGCGAGCTGAGGGTAGCCACACACCCATTCCCCCAGATTCCTGCATCCAGAGGCCCATACAAGGTGTTTCTCCCCCTGCCGGGCCGTGGGATTCTCCCCCTCCACAGCTGCTGCTAACAGAGGCTTGGAGGGAGGCGGCACGGAGGCCTCTGGGTCTGGTTCTGTCACAAACAAGCCAGGAGGAGTCGCCCGTGTTCCAGAAGGGAACTGAGACACAAAGTGGGAGAAGCCGGTCAGGAACACAGCCGAGGTTAACACAGAGGATGGCACTTGAAGGGTACGGAGGGTGGAGTCTGGCGGGGGAGGTTGGAAACCCACGTTCTGTGCCGGTCTCAGCCCTGACCGTGTTCTGGAACACTGATGTTTCCCATCAGCCTCTGCCCCGGCGGGGGTCGCAGGGCCAGGCCGAGATGGGGCTGCTGGCGTCACTGGGCACAGCATGGCTTTCCCACAGCCCTCCTTTTCCCTGGCTCCTGGGCTCTGCGTCGAAACCTGGTCACCCTTCACCCATCTAGCTCCGTCCCATCGGGGGGATTTATTACTGGCCGCCCTCCATGTGCCCCCGGATAATAAATCAGGGCAGAGCGAAATCTCAACCGTCCCAAGTATGGAGAGCATAAAAGGAGAAGGGCTCTGGGAAGCCACAAGGCTTCTGCAGATTCCCAAGAGAGCCGAGCACCCAGGCGAAGCATGGACCAAGGGAGCAGAATGCCTCGCTGGGGCCTCCTGCTGGTGCTCTGCGGCTCCTGCGCCTTCGGTCTCCCCGCAGACTCTGGCGCCTTCAGACGGTAACTCAGGCTGGGGGGCGGGGGCGCGGGGGTTCCCACCTTCCTAACACCCCTGGCTTTCTAATATGGGATGTCATCCAGTCCTCATGACCAGGGAGGCGCGGGCCCATTGAGAGAGGTGGCTCGGCCGATGTCACAGGGCCGATAGTGGCACACTACCCTAGTGGCCCGAAAGCCACGTCATTTGATCCCTGCCCAGAGCCCTTGCTTCCTGCATAGATCCCCAGGCGAGGCACTCAGATGATTCAGACCTGCCCCTTGTTCTCAAGGAGGTCACAGTCTAATTGTTAAGAAGGGGGTGGTATTGGTTAAGCTTACCGAGGAAGAACAATTTAGTGGTTAAATACAAGCCTTCTAGAGTTGAATTGTCTTGGCTTAAATCCTGCTCCACTCGCGGAACTAACTAGCTGGGAAAGCATGGGCAAGTTACTTAACCTCTCCAGGTCTCAGTTTACCATTTTTTAAAGCAGGGATAATAGCAGCACCTGCTTCATAGGTCTGCTTTGAAGATTGAATGAGAGATATGGAAAGCCCTCAGCCTGATGCCCGAAGGCTGTAAAAACCCAGCTGTTACTAGTCCCACAGGGTGGGTTGTTACAAACAAACGTTGAAAGAAAGGCTTAAGGCGTGGCCTGAAGGAAGGAGGGAGGCCTAGTAACGCCCACACCCGGTGCCAGGCCCTGTGGGAACTGGGCTCATTAAGTTCCCTGAGTTCACTAAGGCTGAAGGGGGGCCCTGGCCCCTGGCCGGCTCAGTCCGTTAAGTGTCCAACTTCAGCTCAGGTCAAGAGCTCACGGGTTCGTGAGTTCGAGCCCCGCGTCGGGCTCTGTGCTGACAGTCCAGAGCCTGGAGCCCACCTTGGATTCTGTGCCTACCTCTCTATCTGCCCCCTCCCCACTCGCTCTCTGTCTCTCAAAAATAAATGTTAAAAAAGATACACTTAAAAAAAAAAGGCTGAAGAAGGGGAGAGGCAGGAGGGAGGGTCTCCAAAAGAAAGGGTTTCAGTGTGGGGAGGGCAGGTGGTGGAACCAGAAGACCTCAAGGCAAGAGCAGGATTTTGTTGCTTTTTAAAGATCTTCCTTTATTTTAATTTTTTTAATGTTTATTTATTTCTGAGAGAGACCTAGAATCCGAAGCAGGCTCCAGGCTCTGAGCTGTCAGCACAGAGCCTGACGCGAGGCTCGAACTCACGAACCGCGAGATCATGACCTGAGCTGAATCTTAACCGACTGCGCCCCTAAAGATTTTATTTTTAAGTCATCTCTACATCCAGCATGGGGCTCGAACTCACAACCCCAAGATCAAGAGTCACACGCTCCACCGACGGAGGCAGCTGGGTGCCCCTAAGAGCGCAGGTTTTAACAGTCCTAGTTGCTAAGCCTGTAAAATGTCGAGGATGTCACAGGATCTTTCCACATATCTCCTCTCAAATTCTCCTCCTGACAACCCAGCAGTCCCATTTTACAGGTGAGGACACAGAGGCTCAGGGAGGTCACGTGTAAGAGGCTGAGCCTCAACACACACTGGGCCTTTTGTTTGCAAAGCCTTTTCACCTGCTTCCAGGCTCCCAGAAAGTAACTGCTAGGGTAGGGGTGCGGGGTGAGAGACCGAGTGCCTGCAGGCAGCCCCCACCCCCAGAGTAAATGTGGAATTGAGGTAAAAACATTCTCCCTGTTCTCTTTAAAAAGCCAGGAAGAGGGGCACCTGGGTGGCTCAGTCAGTTAAGTGTCTGACTCTTGATTTCGGCTCAGTTCATGGTCTCATGGTCAGTGAGTTCAAGGCCTATGTTGGGCTCTGTGTGGACAGTGCGGAGCCTGCTGGGGATTCTCCCTCTCCCGCTGCCCCTCCCCCGCTTATGCTCATGCTCAAAAAATAAATAAAATAAATAAAAAGAGACGAAGAGGGGCACCTGGGTGGCTCAGTCGGTTAAGCGGCCGACTTCAGCTCAGGTCATGATCTCGCAGTCCGTGAGCTCGAGCCCCGCGTCGGGCTCTGTGCTGACCGCTCAGAGCCTGGAGCCTGTTTCAGATTCTGTGTCTCCCTCTCTCTCTGATCCTCCCCCATTCATGCTGTCTCTCTCTGTCTCAAAAATAATTAAACGTTAAAAAAAATTAAAAAAAAAAAAAAAAGAGACAAAGAACGGGGTTGGGCCAGGAGTGGAGAAAGAGGCTTTTGAAACACAAAATTTTTCCACCTGCTATTTGCACGGGGTCACGCAAGGCACTTTGGGGGATCTGAACACAGGGCCCCATTCTCAAGGTGCTTTCATTGCCTTCTGCACAGTCTTTACATTTATTGAGCAGTGGGCAGCTTGTTTGATCTGCAGTGATTCTCTGAGGCAGGTACTACTGTGTAGTCCATTTTTACAAAGGAGTTGATGGCGGCTCACGAAAGGCCCGGAGAGGCTGGGTTAAGTTGATCCGGATCACACAGTCAGAAAGGGTTTAAACATGTGCCCACGACTGCTGTGTCCTCACCACCAGACGGCACCACCTCCAGGAGCATTAGGCTGTGCAGTGCAGGCTGCGAGCACCCGAGGAAAAATGGAGCCGGAGCCCAAGCCGAGGTGGGGCCGATGTGAACTGGAGTTCCTGGGGCAAGCTTCCTGGAGGTGGGATGCATGCTGGGCTTAGAAGAATGGAGAGCTGGGGGCGAGGAAGGGACCTTCTGAAAGGAGAATGGGACATTTTAGGGTCCAGGGCAGAGGCTGTTCAGAGTAAATAGTAGAAAGTGCACCCTCTGCGGGATCAAGCCTTCTCTGCCCTTCCATTTTCCCGTCGGTAAACATGGGAATAATAACCTCACCCACCCCAGGGGATGGCTGAGAATAGGATCATAATTGGGAAACGACTTTGTGAACAGCAAACTGTGACACAACGATGACGAGTCATTTCTGTTGATGCGAGGCTGGCTGGCAGGAAAGCTGCATTCGCGTAAGGGGGTCCGAGAGTGCCGGGTGCGAGGAGGGAAGGGCGGTACAGGGAGACGAGCAGCTAGAAAAGAAGACGGGTTCTCCATAAACTGGGCTGCAATCCCAGAACCCCCTGGCCAACAGCTAGGGACATCTCCCCTCAAGCTTCTGCAAAGAGGCTTCCCGTGGGAGCCCTGGGGACACTCTCTGGGAAACAAGTCCAGAGACGCCGCTTTGAGTCCCTGCTCCATCCACAACCCTGTGAGCCTCTGCTTCCTCATCGAAGTTTTTTCAAATGTTTATTTTTCAGAGACAGAGACAGAGCGTGAGGGGGGAGGGGTTAGAGAGAGAGGGAGACACAGAATCCAAAGCAGGCTCCAGGCTCTGGGCTGTCGGCACAGAGCCCGACGCAGGGCTCGAACGTGTGAACCCTGAGATCATGGCCTAAACCGAAGTCGGATACTTAACCGACTGAGCCACCCAATGTGCCCTGTCTGCTTTCCTCATCATTACGTGAGGATAAGGATGGCTGGCCTACGGTCGAGGGCTATATGGAGGGTGTATAGTGTTTGAAACTGACCAGGTGGCCCCTCAATATGTTTTACCGGCCCCCACCCAGCCCCAGGGTCTTTAATTCTGCCTCCCAAAGCTGATAGGCGGGTGTCAGGGAAAGGAGCTGAAGGACTGGGACTCAGGCTCAAGAAGTCACATCTTTCCAGGGGCAGAGGGGCACAGTTACTCTGGACATGCTCCCCACCCCACCCATTCAGTCCCGAGGTTCCAGCCCACAGCCCTGGCTGGGTGTCTACCCTGGCCTGGCATCCTGGAGCCCCGGCAGGCAGCTGTGGGCGCCTGCTGCCACCTACAGGCCTCACACGGCACTGCCCGGTCCTGTCCAGCCTTGAGGGGAGCGTCCCAGCCTTCATCTTAGAGGGGATGTCGCTGTTGCGTTTCCTCCTCTGTCTCCTTGCCTGCTGGAGCTCCTTGAAGGCAGTGATTTTTTTTTTTTAAGTTTATTTACTTGGGGGGGAGGGGCAAAGAGAGAGGGAGGGAGAGAATCCCAAGCAGGCTCCACGCTGTCCATGAAGAGCCCCATGCAGGGCTCTATCTCGTGGTTGGTGACCTGAGCTGAAATCAGGAGTCAGAAGCTTAACCAACTGAGGCACCCAGGCACCCCACTGATGATCTTTATCTTTCTATCTCTAGTATCCACTGGAGTGCAGGCACAGAGTAGGTGTTCGATCTGTAATTATGAAAGGGAGGAAGGAACGAACGAATGGCCTCGTAGTGATAGGGATCAGAACTAGACAACAGAAGGAAGCGTGTTAAGGATTATTTAATGCCAGTGCAGCTGACTCAACGAGGCTTGCGAATTCTCCTTGAGAGGCCTTAGGGCACAAGAGGGATTCTCAGGTGTCTAGGCTAGATTAGGGAGAATTGTACCAGAAGCTTCAAGACTGTGTACCACTGTTATGAGGGAGTACAGAGCTCTTCTGTTTTTTTTCTTCCCTCACCCCGGGTCAGGATCTTCCTCAAGAAAATGCCTTCGATCCGGGAAAGCCTGAAGGAGCGAGGCGTGGACGTAGCCAGGCTTGGTGCTGAATGGAGCCAGTTCACCAAGAGATTCTCCTTTGGCAACAGCACGTCCCCTGTGGTCCTCACCAACTACCTGGATGTGAGCGCCCCTGCTTTTCCGTCTCCTTTCTCTTTCTGGGGCCCAAGGCTTTCTTTGCTCTTTCCATGCTGCCTATGACTGAGTTGCTGAGATGCACAAAGTGCCCTATAAAACTCCCATTTCAGAGCTAGAAAGGTTGAGGCACAGAGGGCAGAAAGGAGCCCAGAGGCAGAGTTAGGTTTGGAACTCAGGAATCCAGGCTCTGGGTTTCAAGGTGGGCAGGGTGGGTATGTGACCTCAGATGCGGGTTTCTGTGACTGGGCTCTGCACGGCGTGCCTGCTTATTGCGTTAGCAGCCCTTCGAGGGGCGGGGCATCATCTTCATTTTCAGTATTCTTCTTTTGCCCTCTTGTCTCACTTCCAGGGAAGTCCTAAGACAGTGCTAAGGGTCCCACCCGGGCCCTGCTGGAAAATGGAAACCCCGGGGCGGTTGTCTGATCTACCTAATCTCACCCCAGGTGCCCAAGGGGGTATCCGGCAAAGCCCCAAGCTTCCCCGCGCCTCCAGCTGCCTCTTTCCTTTCACCCCCACAGACCCAGTACTATGGCGAGATCGGCATTGGCACCCCACCCCAGACCTTCAAAGTCATCTTCGACACAGGCTCAGCCAACCTCTGGGTGCCCTCCACCAAGTGCAGCCCTCTCTACACAGCATGTGGTGAGCACCCCCCTCTCCGCACGCCTACAGGACCTCTCCCCGAGCCCCCTGCCACACTTGGCCGGGCCTGCCTCACACCCTCTGCTACCAATTGAGCTATTTCCTCCCTGCTTCTGCTCCTGTTGCCCCCGAGAGGACAGATGACAATGTCCCCCATTTTCCCGATACGGCCGCCAAGGTAAAATGGCGGCATTAGAAGTCCCCAGCTCACCCAGAAGTCCACTTCTCCCCTTTCCTGAGATTGGGGCCAAATCCTCAGACCCACCCCAGGCTCTCAGGGTCTTCCACGCCCTTCCTTAGTCAACAGCCTCTTCTCAAGAGCTTACTGGAACCAGAATCTTCTCCTCATCCCAGCATCAGAATCACTGTGGAATGCTTGATCGGGAGACAAAATTCTCAGAGATCTGGGCACGTGACAGGGGCCCAAGAAACACACTCCTTGATTGATGAAACACGTTTTCAAGCCTCCCACCTCAGGGCCTCCCCGCCCCTTCACAGAAGTCCTCAACCACAGGGGGCCACGCCCACAGGCACCTGCCTCCCAGCCCCTCTGCCGGGCCTCTCTTGAACAGACCTGAGCCTATATCCCTCTGCCAGAGATTCACAGCCTCTACGACTCTTCGGAATCCTCCAGCTACATGGAGAATGGGACGGCATTCACCATCCGCTACGGATCTGGGAAGGTCAAAGGTTTCCTGAGCCAGGACGAGGTGACTGTAAGTAGGAGTGCCCCAGGTCATCTGACCTCTGCCCTTCTGGTCCCAGACCTCCCCTGCCACTGGAGGGCCCATACTTGGAGGGGGGCGGGGGGTACAGTTCAGTCCACCTTAGAGCCTGGGCAATTGAGGAACACCCTGCCTTGCTGCAAAGAAGCAGGGCCTGGGACAGAGCAAGCCTGAGCTCCTGGGTCCACACTGGGTGATTTGTGGAAGCTTTTACGTGTAACTCACGTGAGAGCTTAGCCGGAGCCCCACAGCCTCCTGTCAGCTAACCTGTCTGAGGTCACCCAGCTCCCGACTGGGCCCTTCACAAGGCCCCAGACTGAAATCAGAGTCTGTGTCAGGGTCAGCAGTACTGGTTTCATTATGGCCAGAGTTAGTTTGGGGGTCAGGCAGAGGTTCGAAGATCCTAGTTGAGGTTAGAGTTTAGGATTAAGGTCAGGGCTTGGTTGTCTTTTCCATTTGGCTTGCCTCGGACCCTTTCCATTCTGGGAGTTACTCCAGCCCCTGCTCTAAGCTATGGGAAGGGTACACATGGAACATGAGAGGCCCGTTGTCTGGGAAACCAGGGGAGAAGGTCTGGCTGGGCTGGAGAAATCCTTACCCATAGTGGGGGTGAGGAACTGAGACCCAGTCCTGCCAGTGTGGAAGCTGGGCCCCTGGGGAGAGGGTGTGAGAGCTCCTGGCACCTTGGTGGTTACTGATTGTCAGTACCCCTTTCCAGGTCCTGGGCAACCCCACAGCCTGCATGTGTATTAGAAGAGAGGATATGTGTGGGGGGTTGATAAAACAGTCTTACCCCCAGTTTCTCTACCCTAGGGGATGTGGGTCCTAGACTCCCCCCTGGCCAGGGGGGGGAGGCAGTAGGCTTGGTCTCCTCTGGTCCTTTCTCCCACAGGTGGGCGGAATCACAGTGACACAGACGTTTGGAGAGGTCACAGAGCTGCCCCTGATACCCTTCATGCTGGCCAAGTTTGATGGGATTCTGGGCATGGGCTTCCCTGCACAGGCTGTTGGCGGGGTTACCCCTGTCTTTGACCACATCCTCTCCCAAGGGGTGCTAAAGGAGGATGTCTTCTCTGTCTACTACAGCAGGTGAGGCTGGGGCTTCAGGGGCTGAGGCAGGGGTGACGGAGGGTATCAGGAGAGCCGGGAGAGCAGGAGGGGAGTTGGGACCGGGATGTTTCTGGGTTCATGATTAGGTGGTATTCAAGCCGTAGGTCGAGCTCCACTAGCCAATATGGAAGTCACTACTTAAATTGAAATTAATTAAAATTTAATAAAATTTAAGTCTTCAGTCACACTAGCCCCATGTCCAGTGCTCGGCAGCCACAATGACTATGGCTACATATTGGATAGAAGATAACAGAACATTTCCATCATTGCAGCAAGTCCTGTCAGCACTCTCTAGAACAAGAGGAAAATGCAGGGTGGGGGTGATGGAAAATAAAGCATTACTGGGACCTGGGACCCTCCCTGTGACGGACCACACAGAAAGCTGGCTTTATTCATTAATCCCTTCATTTATTTGCTCACTCATTGATTCAACAAATATGGCGTGCTTATGTGCCAAGCACTGTGGGAGGTTCTGGGGTGCAGCCGTGAACATAGCGTCCAAAGAGTCCCTGCCCTCACAGAGCCTACAGTCAGGAAGGAAGATGGGAAACATTACAACGTGACAAGCAACAGGACAGGGGGCCTGGGGCTTGAAGCCCATGGGTGCCTTTCAACTCTAGGCTGAGCTTGTGCGTGGTTGGGCCAGCCTGGGGGAAGCCATTGTGAGCTCTCGCTGCAGGGTTGTGATCTGCTCCAAGCTGTGGGTTTGGGAAGACCGGAAGAGCTGGAGGCGAGGGAGGTGAGGGTGGAGGGAGGGTCAAGGTCGGAAGAAATTGCACAGGTAAAATGGAGAAGAAGGAAGGAAGAAAAAGAAAACGGGAGGCATTGAGCAGAGGCCACCGGCTGGCTCTGGGGCAGCGTCCTCGGGAAGAGCTGTTGTTGAGCTGGAGCACGGCCAGATGGTGACCAGTTGAGAGGTAGATGTGGGCGTCGGGAAGCAAAGGGCAGGTGTAGAGTGCCCTGAGAGATTAGACAGGGGAGCGTCAGGAGGGGTGCAGGCTGAGATGCAGAGGGAAGCGGAGACAAGAAGGGTGGGTGTTTTAAAATGCTAGAGGAGGCACGAGCATGCTTGCAGGTGGAGGAGGAAGCCAATGGAAAGAGAGAGAGAGATTGAAACTGGGAAATGGAGGAGGTAACTGAGGGCACAGGAGCCTGGCAGCCGCAGGAGGGAGAAGAATCCAGCAGACAGGAAGAAGGCGGGCCTTGTTAAGAGGGCCTGCCTCTTCCTTGACCCTGGGGCAAGAAGGAAGGAACAGGCAGGGGGATCTTGAAATGTTGGCAGAGGGGCAGTGGGGGCAGGTGCTATAGCACACGCGCATACGTACTGAATGTGTAAGAGGGCAATGCATTGCACCGGCCCGCATAACGTGTGCACACCTAAACCGCCTGCACACGTATGCTGGGAAACCCAGCCCACGTGTGCACCCTGGAAACCAGCCCGAGGGGAGGCCCCGCGCGGTGGGAGGTGTTGTGCGCTGGGAGGAGAGGAAAGCAAGGGAATCCGCTTTGGACTGGGCACCAATCGCCCCACACACCACCCGGGGGACTTCCGGCAAGTGACTTTACCTCTTGGTGAGTCCAGCACCTAAAGGGTAAAAGAGAGGGCATAACACCCACCCTGGCCAACAACAGGCTGGCGAGGCCCACCTGCAACAGAGACCTCATTTCTGCTCTCTCTTTCTCTGCAGAAATTCCAAGTAAGGAGATGAAACCCACCCCACTACTCCGCCTCGCCTCACATGGCCCTGACCCTCCTGAACACCCCATGCAGATTCACATACACCACCAACCCACCAGCCCAAACTCACCTCCGCAGGCCCAGGCTCTGCCAGATGCCTAAGTTTTCCACCCCTCCTTCCAGCTTGCCTCCTGCCCCTTGCCCACCCCCACCCAGCAGGTCCCGGAGACCACCCCCTCCCCCCCCATGCACCTGTTCAACCTGCAGCAACTCAAACCCAAGTTGGGAGCGGGGGGGGGGGGGGGGGGGGTGGGGGGGGGGTGTGGGGGGGTGGGGATTCTCATCTTGCTCTCGACTCACTGTCCTTGCGCCCGTTCCTTTGCTGTGACCTTGCTGGGGATGTTTTATCGGATGCAGCTGGACTATTCTGGAACCACCTCTGGTTGGGCTTGGGGAGGGGCAAGAACGGTGGAGACATGTTTCTGCAGCTTCCCAGCCTTGCTATACTTCCCACCTTCCTCTGCCCCCCACCCCCGTATCCGTGCCCAACATCCCTTGTTGCTGGGGTGCTGGGGCTCAGAGGTCACGGATCTTCAAGAGCTCTGACCTTTCCTTTAGGAATTCCCACTTGCTCGGAGGAGAGGTTGTGTTGGGAGGCAGCGACCCCCAGTATTACCAAGGGAACTTCCACTACGTGAGCGTCAGCAAGACTGGCTCCTGGCAGATCAAAATGAAAGGGTCAGGAACCCTCAACCCGCCCTGCTCTCCCAAAATGCTGCTGCCGGGGGAGGGTGGGAGTGGGATGGGGTACTGTCTCCATCTTGTCCTCTCTCCTAATGCAGTCACTTCTTAAGGCCCAGCCAACGTTTGCTGAGTGCTCTGTCCAGGGATGGGGAACGTGGAGATATGAAAAACAGAGGGGGAGGGGCTACGGAGAGGAGGCGGTGGTCACCAGGCCACGTGCTGAGGGAGGGGACCACCAGCATGGCCTCCTGTCACCTGCCTCACTCAGGGAAGCTTGGCGGCCTGGTGGTGTCCCATCAGCCTTCCGTCTGTCTCACTCTCTGGCCTCCCTCAGGGTGTCGGTGAGGTCGGCCACCTTGGTCTGTGAGGAGGGCTGCATGGTCGTGGTGGATACTGGCGCATCCTACATCTCGGGTCCCACCAGCTCCCTGAGGCTGCTCATGGAGACCTTGGGGGCCAAGGAGCTGAGCCCAAACGAAGTAAGAAGCTGGGGGAAGCGGGGGCACCGGAGGCTGCGGGAGCATCGCCTGATCAGGCCCCCAAATTACCGCAGGAAGTATCAGGTCCCAAAGGGGGCCGCTTCGGGCCTTGCCCTCCTCTCCTCTCTCGCCACATGTGACTTGGTGTCCCCTAGGGAGAGGGCGGGCCACGTGCCCAGCCCTCTCCAGCAGAGGAGCCCAGCCACAGGCACAGGGCTGTGTCTGCCCCAGGGGCTTCCCACACTCAGCAGGGCTCCCTTTACCTTCCCCTCAGTACGTCGTGAACTGCAAGCAGGTGCCTACACTCCCGGACATCTCCTTCCACCTTGGAGGCAGAGCCTACACGCTCACCAGCGCGGACTATGTGTTAAAGGTGAGGCTCCAGGCGGCCCCTCGACTACAGGGAGGATGGGTGGGCAGGGGCCCTCTAAAAGGGACAAGTCTTTATGCATAGATCCCATGCTCAGTCGGTGCTTCTCAAGCTTAGCTACATATTAGAGTCACCTGGAAGCTTTTTTTTTTTTAACTATTTTTATTTAAATTCAAGTTAGTTAACATACAGTGTAGTCTTGGCATCGGGCGATTCACCTCTTACATAGGACATCCAGTGCTCATCCAGAAAAGCGGCCTCCTTAATGCCCCTCACCCATTTAACCCATCCCCCCCACCCACTGAGTCAGCTGGAAACCTTAAAAATCCCAGTAACAAGCCACATCCCCTACCTATTAAATCAGAACCTCTAGGGGCACCTGGGGTCCGTGTTTTCAAAACTCCCCGGTGATTCCAATAGGCAGCCAGGTTTGGGAATCACTGTGCTCATCCCCTTGTCTCCATCCTGTCAGCAAATGCCCCCAGTAATGCTGTGCTCCTATACTCTTATGGCCTTCTTATACTCAACAGATTTAGGGCAATTAAACACAGTAACTTGCCTAGGACCAGAAGTTCTGCCGGGCTGTAAGCTCTTGAAGGTCTCACAGTGTATGGTTTGCCCGGTGTCTAGCTAAGTACCTGCATCCAGGAGGATGTATGGTGGGGTGAAAGGCCAATGGGGTCAGGCAGGGCCAAGGGAGGAGAATGGTAATGTGCCAGGCAGTAGGGAAAACCCTCTTGCTTCCTGCCAGGATTCCTACGGTAATGATGGCCTGTGCACTCTGGCCCTCCATGGTCTGGATGTCCCACCGCCCACTGGGCCTGTCTGGGTCCTGGGCGCCAGCTTCATCCGCAAATTCTACACGGAATTTGATCGCCATAACAACCGCATTGGCTTTGCCTTGGCCCGCTGAGGCCCTCTGCTGCCCCGGTTGGACCCTGCCTTCAGCCCTAGCCTGGAGCTAGAGCACTCTCTTGGACACTCCCCTGCCTGTGCCTGTGCTCTCGTGCAGGGGCGTGGGGTGTAGATCTCCTCCCAGACGCTCACCCTGCCTCCAGCATCAGCTCCTCCCTGCTTTGAGAACAAACAGAAGAATAAAGACTTCATGTTCACAACCTCGTTGCACCTGGATTCACTGGGGTCTGAAATGAGAGGCGCAGCCGTGTATCATGTGCAGACAGGAATGTGACACCAAAAGACAGACTACGCACTCACCTGCACACACAGGCTCCTGCGTGCAGGGCTGATGCCATTCATCCCCGCTCAGGTGGAGTTATTCGCACACAGTTGTTTGCTCCCTCCGACCCCTGCAGGACCAGGGCTAATGCCGTGCTGGTAGATTATGGGCCAGAAAGATGCTCCAAGCTGGTAGAAGCCAGGCTCGAGCCTCTCATGCACTGCAAACCCCCTAACCCCCGACGATGTCACCGTTTATACATGTAGTCTAAGACACCATCACCTGGAACTATAGAACGCCAGAGATCTGACATTCCCTTTTTAAATTTTTTAAAATGCTTTATTTATTTGATGGGGGGGGGGGGAGGCAGAGAGAGAGAGGGAGACACAGAATCCGAAGCAGGCTCCAGGTTCTGAGTAGTCAGCACAGAGCCCGACGTGGGACTCGAACCCGTGAGCCATGAGATCACGAACCAAGGCAAAGTGGAACCCTTAACCCACTGAGCCACCCAGGCACCCCGATATTCCCTTTGTACATGTGGGGAACCTGACGCTCAGAGAATGGAAGGCATTTGTCCAAGATGGCTCGTTGGAATGTGAAAAGTTAAGATTAGAACCCAGCCCATATAAGTCAGATTCTGGGGGCTTTCCACCTTATCTCATGCAGGTGTACTTCCACAGGTACAAAGCGGGAGACACCCTGGCAAGGGGCCACGTGCACAAGCACACAGCCCACACACCGTCCACCCCTCTCACAGACATGGGACTCAACAGGCTGAAGTCTTCTCCCACCCTTGCTCCTTGGGCTACCAGGTTGGGGAATGAGAACATCGACCTGAGGCCACGGATGCTGTCCCTCTTCATGGCAGCTGTTCACCCCTCTTTTGACCAAAAAAAGTGAAGCACTGAATGGCCCATCCAGGCCCCGGCAAATGTCATACCTCTAGAATTGCAACCTCTTGACCTTGTGTGGGACCCTAGGGCCCCTCCAGGGCAGATTCCCAAAGGCAGGAGCTGTCTGCAACGTCCCTGTGCAAAGCCAAGAGCATGAGCCTGTGTTCGGAATCCTGGATCTGAGGCTTGGACCCCCCCACCCCCATTCTCTGAATTCTCTTGCCTGCCTGGCTTTATTTCCTTACTGCAAAAAGGCGGAGTTGGAGTCAGTGCCCTTTCCAACTGGACATCCTGGGGATCCATGACCTTAAAGAGGCATGCCTCCCCATCATCTCCCCATTGTGCCTGGCCAATATGACAGCCACATATAGCTATTTACATTAAAGTTAAAATTAAGCGTCACACTAGCCATATTTCAAGTGCTGGACGGTCACATGTAGCTAGTGGCCACTGCACTGGGCGGCACGGATACAGAACGTTTCCACTGTCTGGAAGTTCAGCTGGGCAGAGCTGGATTCTGGACAGCAATAATGATAGGGGCCTTGCGGTTGAGACGTTTCTGAAGAGGCCGAAGGGACAACTTGGGGAAATGGAAAATGGCCCCCTCTCTGTAGGCACTTTCCTGGATGGGGCAAGGAGAGTTCTCCCCCATGGGCTGAAGATGAGTGAGGTTCCCATTGGCACGCCCACCCTCCACATGCATCACCTCTCCCTCGAGTATATGCGTGGGGGGCGGGAGGGAGGATTTGCCTGGGGGGGGGGAGGCTTCCTGCAGGGAAGGGCCTTTGAGATGCAGCAGGGGACTCCTTTTTCAGGGACCGCGGACAGGGACCTAGGGCACAAGTGGGCGAGTCCAAGCCGACCTCTTGGCGGCAGCCGGATCTCCATCCTCCAGGCTGGAGTAGGGGCGCAGGAAGAGGCCTTCCCAGGCCCTGCCCCAGGCTGCCCAGGGGGAGCGGCCCCCGCCGAGCCGGGAGGAAGGAGGCCGGCCACCCCGCCGGCTCAGAGGCCGGAGAGCGAGCCCCCCGGCGGCGGCGGGGCCCGGGACCCGGGTGGAGGGGAGGTGGGGCGGGCGGGGCGGGGCGAGCCAGGCCCCGCCTCCTGCGTCACGACCTCCCCGAGGGCGTCACCCCCCGCCCCGCGCCCCAGGTAGCGGCGGCCGCGGAGTCCGCGGCGGCCCGCGGGCCGGGGCGGGGGCGGGGCGGGGGGCGTTCCCGGGCCCCCGCCCCGCGCGGCCCGCCGCCCGTGATGATGTCACAATCGCGGCGGGCCCCGGCGTTCCCGGGTCGGCTTCGGGCGCAGATCCGAGCGGGCAGCGGGCTCCTGAGTCATGGACTTCCCTTGGCCCCTCCTCTACCACTCCCACCGCCGCGCCGGGCCCCCCGCAGGGGCTAGCGCTCGCGCGGCGGCTCCGAGGGGGTGGGGCTGCTGGGAATGGCTGTGCCCCCTTCGGCTCCTCTGCCGTGCTCGCCCTTTTACCTGAGGCGGCAGGCGCCGTGCCCGCAGTGCTCATGGGGCATGGAGGAGAAGGCGGCGGCCGGCGCGGGCTGCCGGGAGCCGCCGGGCGCCCCGAGGGCCGCCGCCGTCCCTTGCTTCGGCATATCCGTGGACCAGGACGACATCCTCCCGGGCGCCCTGCGCCTCATCCAGGAGCTGCGGCCACATTGGAAGCCCGAGCAAGTTCGGACTAAGGTAGCCGAGCGGGCGCGGGGCCGGGCTGGGGCCCTGTCGGGGATGCGTGGACGTCTGTCCGTGCATCCTTCCGGGTGGCGCTTCCAGGGGCGCGCGGCTGCTGCGCAGGGCAGGGTTGCAATGGTGGTCCGGGCATGTATTTTGCTCCGTCTGTTCTGGTCCCTAAGCAGAGCCAGGCTCCCACCTCCCTCGGTCCCCACGCACACACACCCCCCCCCCACACCCCTCCTCCCGGGGCTCGCGGGCTGCCGGAGGTCCACCTGCCCACCGTCAGCGTGCTGCGCGCGAGGGCCCCACCCCCTGTCGCCGCGCGCGGGTGCCCCTCGCTGCCCAGAGGAGCGCGCGCGGCCGGCACTGAAACCTGAGGAGGCAGGAACTTTTAAGGGACACCCCCCCACAACCCCCCCCCACACCCCCACCCCACACAAACACACATCCCTGCCCCTTCTCCACCCGGCGGTGGGAGCAAAGTCTCCAGGTTCTGAGCGGTTCCTGCCGGTCCCTGGAGCCACCGTGCAGAATCTGGCTAGCCCGGAGCCCCCAGGGCCCCAGGCTCCGGCTCAGCACCCCCGCACAGGGCGCCTCCCCACCCCCAGCTGGGCACATTCTCAGGGACACAGATGTGGGCAGAGCTTCCCACTGAGGAGCCTCAGGCAGACTCCCCAGCTGATCTGCATCCTCTGAAGAGTCTTCACCTGCCCACCCTCCCTCAGGCCCTCTGGGAGCTGCCTGTGGCGGGAGGAAGGCGTCCTGAGCGGGGCACCTGCAGCCAGTGCTGGAGGGGCAGGTCTTCCGGATGCGGAAAGGCCAGGATCCCAGACCAGCTGCAGAGGCTGACACCTCTTGGGGGAAGGGATGGGTGGGTAGCATTTTCAAAATAAAAGACCCACAAGCCACCAGGTACGTCCCAGGTGAATTCCAGCACAGGTTGAACAGGCTACCAGCCAGTCCCTCTTCTCCCTGCGCCTCACTTTCCCCACCTAGAATTGGTTCACGTGTCCTCTAAAGCCCCATAAATTCCATGGTTCATTCCTTCTTGTCACCCTACCCGAGAGTCTGTTCTCCCCAGCCCACGGCCTACCGTCTTTCCTGGTTTGGAGCTCAGAGGCCCCAAGGAGCTCTGACCACCAAAGCCCTGGGGTGGGTATGGGTGCCAACTTCAGTACCTCCCGTGCCTCCGCTGCTGGATGGGGTGAGAGCAGCAGACAGCCCTCCGCCTGGCAGAGAGGCAGCCGGGTCGGAATGTACTCATCCCGGGCAGCTCCCGACCCTCCCTGGCCACATTCTGGTCCACGGGGGTTTCTTTCAGGGATGGGGGAGTAAATAGGGGGAGGGGGCTTCTACCCACCAAGGAGTGTGGGAGTTCCTCCACTGCCAAATCCCATCCGCTAGAGGCAGACCCAGGAGAAGTGAGGCGGCCTGGGTTTTGTTTTTTGGTTTTGTTCTCGAACTCTTAAGTGTACCCCAAGCACCGAGGACAGAGTAAAGCATCAGGAACAGAAGGAACAATGCTGAGCTCTTGCTTGAGTGAGAGGGCCGAAGGATGGGGGCTTCTGTGCAGCTGTGCTCGGCATTCACATCATTCAAATGAGCACCTGGGCTGGGGAGCCGTGGGGCAAGCGCAGAGACCCTGCCCCATGCACCCTTGCGCTCCCCTCTCCCCCTGCTAGCGCTTCACCGATGGCATCACCAACAAGCTGGTGGCCTGCTACGTGGAGGAGGACATGGGGGACTGTGTGCTGGTCCGGGTGTACGGGGAGCGGACGGAGCTGCTGGTGGACCGGGAGAATGAGGTCAGGAACTTCCAGCTGCTGCGAGCACATGGCTGCGCCCCCAAACTCTACTGCACCTTCCAGAACGGGCTGTGCTACGAGTACATGCGGGGCATGGCCCTGGGGCCCGAGCACATCCGGGAGCCTCGGCTCTTCAGGTGAGAAGGTTGCCCCCGGGTACCCTTCATTTCTACTATTCCTCACGCCTTGGGCTTTGAAATCCTTGGCCAGCTTCCTTGGTGTGGAGGGGAGTCTGTGATTGAGTCATAAGGTCTGTGAACTTCCTGAAACTGCAAAATGGGTGCGCGTTTTTGTGCATCGCTCTGCAGAGAGGGGCGGTAGCTTTGCATGGATTTTCGCTGGTGACTGCTTCTTGGGGGCGGCAAGTGAGAATTTGGTGAACCTGGGACCAAAGGACCTGGTTCCCTAAGTGCAGCAGGGCTCTGCTTCCTGACCTCATGCCTCAGCTCTCTGCCCACCCCATGTCTGACCTGGAAACATCTTGGAGCCTTGGAAATGAAATCTGAGCCAAATCCCCAGAGCGCCCAGGGTTTCCTGCCCCTCCCCTCCTGCCAGGGGCTCAGGCATGCTAGGAGAATGGGCCGTATCCAGGGTGAGCCTGGTTTAGCAGCCCAGAGAGACACCATCCCTCCCCTAGTCTGAGCTTCTACCGGGTTCCCTGACAGAGCGGGAACGCAGATTTGGGAAGCTGCCGAGGTTTCCTTACAGAGGCTCACAAGAACCCTTGACCCCCTGGGAGCCTCTCCCATTAAATGGCTGCATGTGTAGGGCCCAGGAAATGGACTTAACCTTCAAGGCCCGTGGATGCCTCTGTAGGGTCTGGAAGGGGAGAGAACCAAGGAGGAGCCCATAGTGCCTTTTCTCTCCTCTAACCATTCTGGGCGGGGATGTGAGGCAGTATCCACCTTCCTCCCCCCCTGTGCCACACCCGCGTGCAGAGAGCTCAGACTACGGCAAGGTCCCAGGCAGGGTGAGGTTGACTCCTGATACTGGGGACAGCAGCACATCACAGAGGTCTGCCTGGGATCTCTGAGATGAGTCCCGTCCCACCCAAAGGGAAGGAGCCTTCCAAATACCAAGGGGGAAACAATAAAAACCCACCTAGGGACTAGACCAAGAAGTTTCTTTGCTTTCTCACCTGTTACCCAGTTAACCCCAAGTAAGCGCACCTGGCCCTATTTGCGGAGAACCCCTGGCAGGCCCTCAAGGGACTTAGAAGGGACTCTGAGATGCCTTCCCCTCCAGTGCTCACTGCCTCTGGGGCTGGTCAGGCCCTGGGATATTTACATCCCGGTGTATGTTATATCTATATGTGTACGTGTCTGTCTGTCTGTAGGTAGGGGGACATACAGACCTGCACAGTGGTCTTCTCAGGCTCCGGCTGAGCACCCGGCCTGAAGATAGGAGGTCAGAGCAGGGTGAGGGCCTGGGGAATCCTGGCCTGGCTTCTCCCACCCTATCCTCCCAGCTCTCCTTCAGTCTTGTGTCCTCACCAGATCACTCCCAGTCTCGGGCCACCTCTGTGAATCTGGTGCCGTGACTCATTCTCTCGTGGAGACAAAGATCACTGTAAGGAAGATTGAAGATGGATTTAGGTTCGGTAACAATCTTACATTTGGGAGAGAGCCAGAAATTGGGATAGGTGTAGGAGGTAGGCTCTTCCTTGATGATTTTCCAATCTTTCTAGAGTGAAGGTGGATATCTGAGGAAGAGGCAAAGAGGGAAAGGCCTTTGGGAGCCACTTCCCCATGTTCTCCTGAACCCCCACCTCCTAACCTCTGCCTGCTGGGGCTTTGCAGCATAAAAATGCTGAGTGTTGAGGTTACTCTCATTGCTTCTCCAGACAACAGCCCTATTGATATTCAAGGAAAGGCTCTGTTCAGGCTCTAGTCGGAATCTTCCTTTGGGAAGGGAAGGCTAGGGTCTCAGGTCTGTTTCCCTGCCTTGCCTAAACCCTGGCCGGCTCCCTCCTGCCCCAGGGCCTCTAGCCTCTGAAAGCACAGCCTTCATCTCTCACCCACCCGGTGGCTGCCACGCCCCCTGCCCCCTCCACCCTTTAGGAGGTGGGAGCCTTGGGGGCTTCCGGAGGAGCCCCTAGACTGCCCTGTTATCCTGTTGGGTGATGGCCTGCCCCTTCCCAGGACCTGGCAAGGGGAGGGGTGTCCCTGGAATAGCTCAGTAACAAGGTTTCAAACAGCCAATGCCTTTGTTGTCTTTCCCAGTGATTATTATTCGAGCAACAGGCAGAGGCGAAGGAAGCTTGAATGTTGGAGGCTTGGCAGCCGGGTGGGGGGTGGGGCTCCAGAAGGGAGAGCTGGCAGAGGACTGGGGGAGCCCAGCTGGGATGCAGGGCCTCAGACGCTGGGGTCCTTATCAAGGCCCTCCCTCTCTGACCGGTCAGTCTTCCATCCACCCCCACCCTCTCCCAGCAGCCTTCCCTACCGCCCCCTCCTTCTTTCCCGGGACCTTGGATAATGTCCACAGGAGAACTTGAAAATAGAACGCTGGTTTGTTTTGCGTCCTTGGCACCCGGCCGCCAGCATCAACTCCCTGCCGCAGAGGAAGGGGCTGCCCTGGGCCGGCCTGCTCCCCTCCCCACCTTGGCCAGGCTGATAAGAGGCAGCCATTTCTTCCCTGCCTGGCATCACCACCCCCTGATCCCTCGGTGCCCTGCATTCACCTCCCCTCCCCCTCCCAGGGCATGGATCAGAGTCCAAGGAGGGAGGAGGGCCACTCCCCCCATCCCCAGGTGACCCCTCTGTCCCCAGGGGTTGCTGTGGGTACGTGACCCTGGGGGGGGGGGGGGTGGGCAGGGTCATTGACCTGTGGCCGATGGCCCAGTGTTTTGCCTTCCTGCTCCCTGAAGCAGCCCCAGCTCTGGTTCTGGAAAGGGTGCTGCCGGGCCAAAGGCCTTATCTCCTTTTCATGCCTTCTGCCCAGACTTGCCTTCTGCGGGAGCAAAAGCCCCTAAAGGATCTGTGATAGTTCCATACTCGGCCCTCTGGCTAGCCCCACCATGGACCCTGGAGGCCCCCTTTCTGGTCAGGAGGGGCTGAGCTGGGATGGGCTTGCCCCATGCTGATACTGTACCCTTCCTGTTTTCTGCTGCAGGCTAATCGCCTTAGAAATGGCAAAGATTCACACCATCCACGCCAACGGAAGCCTGCCCAAGCCCACCCTCTGGCACAAGATGCACAATTATTTCACCCTCGTGAAGAACGAGATCAACCCCAGGTACAAAGAGCTGGGAGGGTTCGAGGCTGCTTCTGTCTCTGCCGCCTTAATGCAATCCCGCCTCCGTTCTTTAGGCTCCATCCGACCCCACCAGGAGGTTGAGGGGCTTCAGTCCTGACTGCTCTGTCTGTCTCCAAGCAGAGCTGAGCCGACTGACCGGATCTCAGGGACTCAGATCCCCAGCTTTATACCTAAGTGTTCATTTCTCCTTGAGTCTTCGGGTTGCGGTAGAGACCGGGGTTAGGGACTGTCTTCCCCTTTACTTAAAAGGAAACTGAGGCTCAGAGCTTTACCCAGTGTCAGGCTCGTCCCAGGCAGGGTTCTGTTTCCCAGCCCAGGGCCCTTTCTACCTAAGCGGACTCCTGAGCAACCAGTAGGGAGAACCCAGCCTCTGAGAACGGGGTGAGGCTGAGTTCACGATCAGTCAGAAGAACTCAGCTCATCAGTTGACAAGCCCTTGGGACATCAAGACTCCTGCTACTTGCCCGGACGCCTCTTGTCCCCGTGTGCCTCTGGGGACCCTGCTTCCCACCTTATTCAAACTGACAGCTTGTAGTGTCCTCTCTGCTCTTTCCAAGGAAGGGGTGCTCCACTCATCCCTAACATTGCCTTTCCCCAGCTAAGACAGGGTTCCCAGACAGCAAGGGAGGCTCTCTGGCCAGCAACTTGGGAGTCCTTTTAGCTTCCAGGTACCTGGCTCCCCAACATACCCTCGAGTGCTGGAGTAGGCATGGGGAGTTGGAGAGAAGAGTGTCCCCCCTGCCCCCTCCAGGAAAAGGCAGTAGTGAGTCTCTGATCCCTCCATGTTCCCTGCTGGGTTGAACATCACTCTTGTTCTAGAGGTTCATGGGAGTAGAGTACAGAAGAGGTTTGGGGGGAAGGTATCTCCTTCCCTCCTCTAAGATGACAAGACAATAATTAACTCTATCCCGATCATGTGTCACACACACACACACACACGCACGCACACACGCACGATTTTATCTGGATCCTCCCATTTAATGATTATCAAGCACTGCTTTAGGACTATTTGTTCAGGATGGCCCACGTTCAGACCTTCTATGCCAAATGTTATCACTGGGACAAGAGTCGCCTACCCCCTTAGGACTGAAACAGCACATGGAGAGCAGGATCCTGGGGTGTCTAAGTCAACAGGACCCTCTGATCATGTAACCCACCACTTTCATCTGACAGATGGAAAAACTGAGGTCTGGAGAAGGGGATGGGGCTTGTCCAAGGTCAGTGGCAGCTCAAGGGCTAGAGTCCAGGTTGGGTGCTCGGGCATGACCCTCGCCACCTCAGCTTCCTTTGACTGTACTGTCACCGTGTAACCTTCAGGGGTGACCTTGTTGGGAGCAGGGTGGTCCCTGGAGAAGAACTGACCAACTACCTTTGCTCTTGTCGTACCTTCGACCTTGGGCAAATCAAGTTGTTTAACTTCTCAGAGCCTCTTTTGGGGACGGTGCCTGCCCTAAACTGCCTGACCTATCCCACATGGGTAGTACTGAGCAGTGACCTGGACAAGACAGAGCTCTTGAGTTCCAGTCACAGGGTAATAACCCAGGTTTAGTCCTGCATTTCCCAAACGCTGACTGGGATTTTAAAACAACGAAAACCATGGCTGTGACATTGGCCCTGCCCTCAAGGAGCTTAGGAACCTTAGGAAGGAGCAAGGGTGCATAGGACCTGCCTGTGCATAGCTACCAAAGAAGGCCGGGTGTATGATGCGTGCGGGGGTGGGAGAACCGGGGCAAGTTTTCTCGGCAGAGGTAGCGGGCAGAGTTGGGAAGGGAGGTCACTCGGGCTGGAGGAGATGGAGAAATATGCTTGGCTCATGGGTGACGAGTGGCTGAGGGTGGTTGGAGCAGGCCTTCAGGAGGGATCGGGAAGGGCTACGGGAGGCGGGGCTGCAGAGGTGGGTTGGAGCTAGACTGGAAGGGCCCTTCCATGCCAGGTTCAGGAGCCAGGATATCATTTAGCAGCAGGAAGTCATTGAGCCAGGGACCACGACTGTGGTTTAGGAAGAAAGCCCTCCTGCGTTGTAAAGGACAGCATCAGGTGGGATTTGGGGAAGCGGGGATAGGGACTTGAGGGGGGCGGCCAGCTCGGGGAGTGTTGAAACTGAATGGGCAAGATCTGGAACTAGGGCTCCCCACGTTTGAGCATAGCATTCCCCTGGGCGCTGGCTAAGCGCAGGTTCCTGGCCCTGGCTGACCTTGGTGATTGGCTGGGAGGTCTTGCGTTAGACCCTAGAATCCTGCCTTTGCCAGGTTCCTCGGGTGATTCTGAGGCAGGGGACCAAGGAACCACATTTTTAGGAACATTGCCCTGGGGCAGCTTCATGGTGGGGAGGGGGGATGGAAAATGGGGGGTGAGTCAGAGACTTGGAATAGATTTGGTAGCCTTGGTATTTGGTTGGGCATAGAGGTGTCTGGGGTGGCTGGGACAATGGGGGCGGCAGTCATTGCTTTGGGGGCATCAGGAGGAGATTTGGATGGGCTGAGTGCTATCAGGGCAGAGGTGATGGGCCAGGAAGCTCCAGCATATAGCCTACTGTGGGTACGTTTCCCCCCCTGGATCCTGAAAGCTGAGGACACTTGGCAGGGAGCAGTTTTTTCATCAGGAGGAACCCCCAGGCTTCCCTGGGGGCCCTGCAGCCCCTGCATCCCCCTCCTGCTGCCTCTAGGGGACAGTCTGCCTGAGGTGTGATGGTTTCTGTGATGCGCTGGTCGTTACTATTCTGCCAACCACACAGCCTTGAGAGAGTCTAATGGTGTCCGGGCTGAAGGTAGCAAAGCTAGCGGAGTTTCAAGTTCTCAGGGGAGGGAAGCGGGGTGGCCAAGGGAGGCTGCCCGGGGAGATAGGAGGCCTGGATTGTTCCCACAGTAACCATCTGCGTGGCCTTGGGGTGGGTAAGGTGGGGGTCAGGCAGAGGTCAGAGCCTGGGCAGCAGGTATCTTAGATGTCAAAGATGTTTTTCAGGCTGAGACCTGGCCAAACCAAAGAAAGCCTCCTAATTCTTATCTTTAGATGGTCTTGGACCAAGGGAAAAAAATCTTAAACGGTATCTTCTTAAGGAGAGCCAAGATTGAAACGCATCTTAGGCAGACCAGTCAACACAGATAAACTCCAGTGAGGGTAAAGGAAGGCCTCCCCCAGATCACCCCCATTAACAGATTCTTCCGGCCTTTGCCGGGCCTTTGCAGAGCCTCTGACAGGGGCACCGAGGCCCTCACGGTTAGGAGGTTCGACTTGACTTTGGATC
This sequence comes from Panthera leo, assembly GCF_018350215.1. NCBI lineage: Eukaryota > Metazoa > Chordata > Mammalia > Carnivora > Felidae > Panthera > Panthera leo. The sequence goes on along the minus strand of NC_056696.1, from coordinate 42,671,799 downwards.
CATGGACAGGCTGGGGATTGCCTCTCTTAGGTGAGGAGGAAGAGGGTTCAGCTGTGCAAGAGACTTCTGGAAGCTGGAGAGCCTCTGTCTTTCCATGAGCCTCAGTTTCCCCATAGAGTTGGCCTAGAGGCCTAAGATCCTCTTTAGTTTTGACCTTCTTGAAGCCTGCCGTTTGTCCTTCTCCATGGGGACAGGGGGATGCCTGCTAAACGCTCTTTGCCATGTTTCAGCCTCTGGACCGGGTGAGGGAGTGACGGGGCCTCCTTTGGGAGGATCGGGAGGACGTATCCCATTCTCCTCCTCCTGCACATACTCTGGCCGCTCTGGATAAGAAAGCAAACAGGAGATACATGGAGATAGAACAGGAGATAAAACCCCAGCCTCCTCCCTTCCACCCACTGGTGGTTCTGGGGTTTCAAGGGCTGTGCTAACTATTTGGCTTTTCAGTGTGCACAGACCTGTGTGCTTCCTGGGGACCAAAGTTCAGAGCATCCCAGCACAGTGAGCCCTCACCGGTGAGGGCATGGCCTCTGTTACCAGCCGTGATCGACCCATTCGTTCACTTCTCCACGCGTGTTTCCTTCCGCAGTGGTGCGTCATGTGCTGCGGGTCGGGGCAGGGCACAGAGGAGGGGTGACCTCCGTCATCTCTGTTCCCGCCCTCAAGTTGCCCACGAATGCACAGTCTGGCCTGGGTCGAGGAAACACACGCTCGTACTTCAAGGCGGAAGGGACGAGTCACTGGGGAGCTACAGAGCGAGTGCTGGGTTGAAAGGCCCTAATGTTCCCTTGGTCTCAGAGGAGTGAGCCCAAGATGCAGTTCGTTTGCTTTCTTAAGTGGGCCTGAGTGGTCTCTCTCTGAGCTGAGTAGCTAGGCTTTATGAGCTCTCTGGTCCTTTCCCCCTGTGACACCAGCCGCTGGAGAGGGAGGGGGACATACCAGGGCATACCTCTGCCTCCTCTAATGCCAGTGGGCCAGCCTCTCCACAGGGCCTTGTGACGCCTCCACAGACCGTCTAGTTTTAGGGAGCTACACCTTCCTCTAGGAATCTTCTAGCACGCTAAGACAGGCCTGTTTGCAGCTCTCCCCTCTGCCCTTGTTGTCTTAGTCTGGAATCATTGGATGTGGACGCTCATTCTCCCCTCCTGTCCTCTCTCTCTGCCTCCTTCCTTACCTTCCTATCCCTTCCACAAAGTAGCAGGGATGCCGTGGGCTCAGGCACATCTATGCTTTGCGAAATGTTCTTATGCCCATGTTTTAATAAGCTTCTTAGGGTAACTACAGGAAGTCAGGAGATCAGGAAGCCCTAGTGCCATTTTACAGATGACAAAAGTGAGGGTCTGAAGGGTGAGCCATTTGTCCAGGGCCCCTCTGCGGTAAATGGTAGTGATAAGGCCAGAGCTCAGGGCTCTTGAGGCCAAGTACCTACCTGTCTCCTATCAGCCCTCCCCTCACCGGCCACCTTTCTTACCACTGCCCAGCCTTTCTGCAGATGTCCCCACGGTGGAGGTGTTGGAACGGGAGCTGGCCTGGCTGAAGGAGCACCTGTCCCAGTTGGATTCCCCTGTGGTGTTTTGTCACAATGACCTGCTCTGCAAGAACATCATCTATGACAGCACCAAAGGTACAGTTCTCTGGGTCTGTTTGGACAGCAGCAGGGCTCAGGCTGATCGATCAGCCGCCTTCGAGGTTCTGTTCCTCAGACTGGCACTTGGACAAGCAAAAGGAGACCTTCTAGTTTAGATCTCAAGGTGATCTAAGAAAAGGGGGCGCCTGGATGGCTCTGTCGGTTAAGCATCTGACTTCGGCTCAGGTCATTGTCTTGTGGTTCGTGGGTTTGAGCCCCGCATCGGGCTCTCTGCTGTTAGCAAAGAGCCCACTTGGGATCCTCTGTCCCCGCCTCTCTCTGCCCCTCCCCCACTCATGCTCTTTCTCCCTCAAAAATAAATATTTAAAAAAAAAAAAAGGAAAACAAGAAATTTCCTCTTAGAAACCTCTGCCAAAAAAAGAACTCAAAATCCTGGTTTGCAGAGGTCCTCAGTGTTAGGACACCTGAGCTATTCCTTCTGACCACATTTTGGGGTTCCAAGGACCTCTTGGATGGCCCAAACCTTCATGGAGCCAGAACTTTCCTGTGTTCCTAATGAGCGCTCCACCCCTAGGAAGTACTTACCTTTATTTCTGGCCCTTAGCCATGCTGAGGACAGATGCCTTTAGATGAGCAGAGCGTGAGGGTCCCCCTGTGTGAGAGGGACAGCCAGAGGTAGGGGGAGGGCAGATGGACAAAGAAACAGCTTAGAAGATTACCGCCGAGGAGGGTGTGTTAGGCCGGGTTGCTGCAGAGGCCAGCGAGAGTCAGTGGGTGCATTCCAGAGGCCCGTGGAAACGTGCCCTGGCCCTGTTTCCCTGTCTCCTGGGACCAACTTTTATTGCCTCTCTTCTACCTTGTAGGCCATGTACGGTTCATTGACTATGAATACGCCGGCTACAACTACCAAGCTTTTGACATTGGCAACCATTTCAATGAGTTTGCAGGTAAGAAGGGTATTAATTACCATTTGGTCTTTGTCCAAGTTGCCTTCCTTATGAAGGAAGGCCAGGTCCAGGGTGAGCATGAGACGGGGGGTTGTGTACTTGCTGGGTGGAGGCTTAACAGCCCCTGTCCTCCCAAATCTCACAACCCATCTGGGGGAGGGCCTGGAGGGAGCTCCAGATCTCATGGTGGGGGCCAGACCCACATACACAGAGCAGAGCCCTGCTAGCCCATATGGCAGTTTGGTACAAATCAGGAAAATGTGCCCTCTGTGGGATCCCTGAGGAGACTCGGCTTGGCGTGTGAGTTAGAAAAAAACCCCGGGGCACGTTGCTGGCTCAGTCAGTGGAGCGCGTGGCTCTGGATTTCGGGGTTGTGAGTTTGAGCCCCACGTTGGGTGTAGAGGATTACTTAAAAAATTTTTTTTAATCTTAAAAAAAAAAAACCAAAATAAACAACTCCTTCCTCTGGGCAGACACAGCCCATGCCAGCTGGGCCAGCACAGGACAACCATAGTCTCTGCTTGCCTCCCTGCCCAAGCTTCCTGTTGCACAATTGTGAATAAGGATCCCGCTTGTGGATAAGGAACAGAATAAGCTAGTGGCCTGATGAGAATAATCTAGGTGGAACTAGTTAAAAGTATACACTCTGCCACTTGACTGTCCAAGTTCAAAGCCTAGCTTTGTTGCTTGCCCGCTGTGTGGTCCTTGGGCAGGTTACTTACCTTCTCTGTGCCTCTGTAAGGTGGAGATATTATTAGTGCCTGCTTCGTAGCATGTGTGAGATACACACACGAGTGTAGCACATGCTAAGCATCATATTGGCATCGGCTGCTGATGTCAGGCAGGGAGGCCTTCCGGCGGCGAAGGGAGACCGGCACAGGAATGGAGGACAGGGGCGGGGGGTGTTTCGTAGGGGTGGCCGATTGTTCAGTAAAGGCACAGTGTGTACAATCGCATCATTTGTGTAAAGGGAGCGGGGTAGGTTTTGCCAGCTTGAGGGCTTAATGGTTAAACAGTTTGGGGCTAAAGAGGCAACTCGTGGATGGAGCTTGGGCCCTGGGGCTGGAGGGACATCACCAGGCTGACAGTGTGGGATGCATGGTGTGCTCAGCCCCTGTGGCTTAGGACAGGTGAGGCACACCCAGGCCAGCTGTAAAGCTGCCACCTGGCCCAGCCTCAGCCACTCCCGGGCCCAATCCTGGCCAACCGTGTCCCTTCAATAACCTCAGGTGACCAGGTCTGTCAAGCTCTGATTGCACCTGAGGCTGTGACTCCCTGGGGTGGCCACCGGCTGCATCTGGGAACCCAAGGGACCAGGGGGCCTCAGCTGGGCAGAGCAGCTAGGCTGTGGGGTGTGGCACAGAGCAGAGGCTGGCACCGGCAGGGCCCTGGGCCTGTGAGTGTTCGGCTGCCAGACCCACTGGCCTTTCCAGAGGGCGATCTCTTAAGCATTTTAAGCCCTCCTCACCCACCACACAGAGCAAAGTCCAGCTGGAATTTCTCCAAAGGGACAGATTGCATCCTGCTCCCAAGTTGAGAATGAAGGAGGCAGATCCTAGCATGGGGGAAGGAGGAGGGCGGGGAAGGAGACTGGGAGCCGGGCGGGGAGCTCCTGGGCTCTTGGGAGCAGGGAGACCCAGTACTGAAAGTAGGAGAGAAGAGTTGCAACCCTGAATTCACCTCTAACCGGCTCTGTGACCCGGCGCAGGTTTCTTCTCTCTGGGCCTTAGTTTCTACAACTGTGCAAGGAGCTTCTTTTCCAGCCATACTCTCGGGGCCCCAGAGGCTTTGTTTCTCCAGGAATAGGAGAGAAGCTTGGGAAAGACAAGAAGGAAAGGAGAGGGAGGAAGAGACCATGGGGAAGGTGGCCCGGGCCTGGTCCTGTCTTAAACGAACCGCCGCTTTCTGTCCCAGCTCTGAAGCCAAGGCCTCTGCCACCGTGCCCAGGATATGGCTGGTGCGGATCTGGCTGGCAGCTTGAGGCCTCAAGGGCAGGACCGGAAGGAATCGAAGCCATCTGGTTCCAAGCCCGGATGCATTTCCGAATCCTCTGGAGAATTGGGGTGGGGGGGGGGGTGGGTAGAGATGCCTGGGAATCTGTTTCTACCAAGCTCTCTAGGTGATGTTTTTAGGTGGCCAGGTCAGCACTGGTGTAGGAAGCAGCGTCTGAGACGCCTAAAAGGAAGGGGCCTAGGCTGTCTTGGGTGGGGATGGGGGGGGTTCCCCGGCCCACCCAAGACGGTGTCTCTGTGCTTTCCTCCAGCCCACGGAAAGCTGCACACATTAGCCAAGTTCGGTGGTCGAGAGGCCGTCTTCCTGGGCACAGCCCCTCGGGGCAAAGCACATGGAGGTGCTGAGGGGAGCAGGGAGCATCTGAGCTGGAGGACCCCCAGGTGGGCCCATCCCCCAGCAACCGCCTGCGGCCCCTTCCCCATCAGGTGTGAATGAGGTCGATTACTGCCGGTACCCTGGGCGGGACACCCAGCTGCAGTGGCTGAGCTACTACCTACAGGCTCAAAAGGGGATGGCCGTGACCCCCAGGGAGGTGGAGAGGCTCTATGTGCAAGTCAACAAGTTTGCCCTGGTGAGTGCCTGAGCCCGGAAGAGGGCAGGGGAGGGAGGGGCCCACCCTCGGTTCCCACCCTGTCACAGCCTGTGGCGGAGGAGGCAGAGCCCGGGGTTCGGTGTGAGGTCCTGGGGCCCCAGCATATGATCCCGAACCCCACCTAGACGCCCTCTTGGGCATCCCCATCTTACCGAGATGCCCTGTCCCCTGCTTTTCCCTACCCCATCAGGTCTTTCTCTTCTTCCTAAGGAAAGACTTCCAAGAAAGATCCCAGCTTCCTATTTCAGCAGTTCTCTTTTGGAGAAGTAGTTCTCTCTAGCCTTTCATGCTGCAGTTAAATGCTTGTTTTTTTTTTTTTTTTTTTCTTTGCCTTTGGAGAAGATAAGGAATGTCAGTTCTAATCCTCCTTATGAACTACCTCTGCTGACTCAGAACTCTGTGTAAGCCTCTCCCATCAGGCTCTTCCTGCTCACACGGTACTGAGCTGATGTTGAGTGGCATTTATCCAGGGTACCGGGTCTCCGTGGCGTGTGTCCAGGGGATTGCCAGCTAGGCTTAGTAACGCCAGCCATTGCATAAGCAAGAAGACAAGCCCACTGCTCCGGGTTTCCTAATACCTCAGTGGTGCTTAAGTAGAATCTTACCTGTCATTTTGGATTGCCTCCTGTTTCCCTCGTTGGCACAAAACTGATTCTCCATCAGGTTCTTCCTCTGAACTCTTCCACTTAGGCCTTTCTCTTGCTACCATTTTTTAGTAATCATTTGTACTTGGTAATTAGTCTGTAACCATGGAAGGTCCTGCAAAGCGGAGGGAGGGGCTATATAGCCAACCCCAGAGTACATGGGGTGGGGGTAGGGGGCCCTGGCCTGGGATAGTAATGTCACTGCTGTGGCCTGGCCCCGAGGGTGCTTCTGGCCCTGGGGAGAGCAGTCGAATGCTTAGTCAAAGCCCAGACACAGGACTTGCTGCTCACACATCACTCCTTTTCCAACCCAACCCACCTCCTGACAGAAGAGGGAAAGGGGTGAAGGACCGTTAAGGGGGTCTTTCCTGATGATCACGGGACTGGGCCTGTGATCTGGTGCAGGGGTTCATTTCATCCTGGATACCTTGGCCTTGAAGACCCCAGGAGACTCCCCTGGGCAGGGAAGAAGCCAAGGGTGGCGTTGTCCAGGCTGGGGGACAAGCGAGGGCCCTGGAAGCACCACCCTGCCGACCCCTTCCTGGGGCGGTAGAATCGACTCCACCTTTTTCCCAAGGGTGCGAAGCCCCCAAATGCTGTCCAGTGACCTGACCTCCAAGATTTTCCCCTGACCTGTGCTGGGGAGACCCCATCGTGTCTCCGCCAGCAGCCTACTTCCGTGTCTTCCAGAGTGACTTTCCTCTAGCTGCGTGGGGTCCGTTACAGCAGTGGGTGATTGCCCTGCTGACTGACTCTGGTCTGTTTCCAGGCGTCTCACTTCTTCTGGGCACTCTGGGCCCTCATCCAGAACCAGTTCTCCACCATCGACTTTGATTTCCTCAGGTGAGTGCAGGGGCCAAGTTGGGGCGGCAGAGAGTGGGGGGAAAGGAAAAGCTTGAGCCGAGGGCGTGGGGGCAGAGAACAGGCCAGAGAGCATCCAAAGTCCCGTCCTCCGGTCTGCTAACTTGCTCCCATTCCAGCCAGCCCGTAGCCGGTGAGGTCACCACTCTAGGGGAAACACGTGAGCCGAGAGTACCGCTCTGAAAGTGGAAGTTCTCGAACCCTCCCCTCGTGCCTGGTAGGAGACCGCTTTTCCTACTACATCCTACGACCTCTTTTACTGCCCCTGCTCTCCTGCCAGCACTCGTAGCCACGGGGCCTGGTGGTGAATGGAACTGTCCATTCTGTGACAGAGGAGACAGAGTTCCAGAGAGTGGAGGTGGCTCAGTGAGGTCACTCAGGGTTTAGCGCTTATTGTGTGGGCTGTCAGACCTCCTTCCGTGATGTATTGGGGTCTGCACTGAAACCATACTTGGATATTGACCGCTGGCTCCACCGTGTAAGGTACAGATGTCCCTAAGGACCGGGAGTCCTTTTTGTCCTCCATTCTGGTCCAGTCTTCTTGCCCTTTCCTCCCCCCACCTGGCTTCACAGTGTGCACAACAATTAGAGAAATGCAAAGCACAGCCACCGTGAGCTGTCACCTCACGCCCGTCAGGACAGCTGCTCACAAACAGTGTTGGTGAGAACGCAGAAAATTGGAACCCTTGGGCACTGCTGGGGGGGGAACGTAAAACCGTGCAGCTGCTGGAGAAAACCATGCTGTGCTTCCTTAAAACGTTAAAAATAGAGTTCCTGTGCAATCCAGCGTTCTCACCGCTGGGTACGTGGCCAGAATGGAAAGCAGGGTGTCAAAGAGATACCTGCACGCCCATGTCGATAGCATTGTTCACAACAGCCAGGAGGCAGCCGTGGATGGCTGAGTAGATAAGCAAAATGTGGTATGCACCAACGATGGACTATTGCTCAGCCTTTTAAAGACAGGAAATCATGTCACGTGCTACAACATATGACCTTTGAGGACATGGTACTAAGTGAAACAAGCCAGTCCCCAAAAGATCGATACCGTAGGATTCCACTTTCATGAAATAACTAAATTAGGGGGCGTTCAGTCACTAGAGCCTGTGACTCTTGATCTCAGCGTTGTGTGTTCGAGCCCCACCTGTGCGGCGGAGTTTGCTTGAAATTTAAAAAAGAAACCGAGTGGAGGGGTGGTTGCCAGGGGCTGGGAGGAGGGGGATGTGGGAAGTTGCTGCTTCATGGGTACAGAGTTTCAGTTTTGCAAAACGAGAAAGTCCCAGAGATCTGTTGCATAACGATATAAGTGTACTTAACACTGCTGAACTCTTAAAAAAAAAAAATTGGGGAAGAGCAGCTCCAGTCTGATCTAAGAAGAAAAATAAAATAGTTGAAGTAAAAAAACCCAAAACATCCGTCTGCCCTGGGGTTGAGCTGGTGAGACTTCCTTGTGGTGTGAGCGCCCCCCAGTGGGGCCCAGTGGCTTTTCTTCTCACTGCAGGCTCCCTCTGGTCTCCTGGCAGGTACGCAGTGATCCGATTCCACCAGTACTTCAAGGTGAAGCCCCAGGTGTCAGCCTTGGAGATGCCAAAGTGACCAGCTTCCCCATCTCTCCCCTACCCATGCCTGGCAGGACCTGTGCTCCAGGGTTCACTTCTGCTCTGGGGTCCGCGCCCTCGGACAAGGTGGGAGAGGGGACAGGTGGGTGTCCAGGGCGAAGGCTCCGCCCCTGCCCCCAGTGGAAGCTGCTGGAGACCACATTCTTTTGTTGGGAGGGGCTGAGACGCCCCGGCTCTGGGGGGGTCCCCTACACCTTGCCAGATTGGGGGGTGGTGGGGTGGGGGGATTGGGGAAGTGCCTGTAGTCGGCGGGGGGCCTGGACCACAACCACCCCTTGGGAAGCCCAGTATTCACGGCCTCGGGCCATGCTGGAATCTGGGCTGCCTTAGATGTGTCTTTGACCTTCCTGGCTTAGGGGAAAGGGGAAGGTGGGAGGGCTCCTTTCTACCTCCAGTGCCCTGAGCCTCCGGCCCATCTCCCCCTGCATGCCCCACGTGGGAGGTGCTGAACCCAAACCAGCATCATGCCATCTCTGACGGATGGATGTACATAGCTTGGGGGGGATGGTCTAGAACTGGGTTTGACGGCTCCCCCCCAAGCCGCCTCATCTGAGATCCCTCCCTTTCTCCAAGCCAGATCCAGTCAAACAGCCCCTTCCCAGACCTCAGCCCCAGGACCCGTGCTCCCCTCCCTCACCCTTTTTGCTCTGTTGCTCGTGTTTGGTCCCTCTGCCACCCACCAGGAGGGAAGGCAAGGGAGGGGTGATGTCCTGGGGCTCCACGGCCCGGCTTTGCTTCGTGTTTGGCCCCAGGGGGTGTAGCAACGGGTGGGGTGGCCAACGGCAGCCAGCAGACTCCTGCCTTGTGCCCTCCAGGCCCTCATTTCCAAGATTTGTCTACTTTCTGTCCTAAAGTTGACCCAAGGTCTTCCCACTAGGAAATTAGTGGGCGCTAAGGGGCAGGGGCGGGGGGACCTCCAGGGCTCGCCCGGGCACACGAGGGCCTGGGTCGGAGGGGTCGTGAAGGTGCTGAGCTCATGGCCCCAGCTTCTCAACGGCCACCACCTCCTTTCTGCCCTCACGGCCTCCTGGCTCTGGCCCAAAAAGTGACTCATTTGTAAATTCTCATGGTTTTCTGCATTAAAATGGCCATTTCTGGACCACTCTGGTGTCTGAGTGCCTATGGTGAGGATCTGATGTATAGGGTATGACTAGTTCTCCTGCAGTGGGGGTCGGGGGGTGCTGCAACCTGCTTCTTCCTGGTCTTTCCACCCCGGTCTCCGTGCGCCTGGCTCACCGAGGCCTGGCTGGCTGGTTTCCCTGCTCTTCTGCCTTTGACCGTCTGGCTAGAAGCGACCCCAGGAGGGTGCTGCTACCAGGGAGCTAGGCTGTGGCTTCCTGGCAGGTGGTGGTGAAGCAGTGGAGACCCTGAAGGGGGAGCACTCAAGACTCCCTCCCGGGCCACTGCTGGCTCCTAGCTGTTGAGGGGGAAGGATGCTGTCCTGCTGGCTAGCCCGCAAGGATGATTTCTGGACCCGAGGTGTCGCTTTCTCACAAGGCCGGACGGGCGGGAGAGAAGCTCCGAGGTGAGCGGGGCTGCCCCCTCTGAGCAGCCCAGGTTGCTATGGCTGCACTCCTTCCGCGGCCCCCCAGAAGGTACCCAGTGCCCTTAAGAGTGGCAACAGCAGTGGCCGCCTGCCAGGTAGACTCTGGCTGTTTGGCTTTTGCCGACAAAAGCACTGGATGCCATGGCAACCGCTGGAGCTGAGCTGGCCCCAGCAGCTGGGGCCTTCAAGGTCACGGTGATCCAGTATGGCCGGGCCCCCAGGCATAGCCGTCCCAAGCCCAGGAAGGGTAGTCACGGAGGACGCGGGGAAGGATGTGCCCCGGCCTGGGGACCATGCCAGGGCTGGGCAGGTAGGGCCCCTGAGGGGTACCGTGGGGTCAGGTGCTCATGCACGGGGCCTTCTCGTGAACTAAACGGCAGTGCCCACCCTCCTTGTTCCTCTCAGAGCCACCTCTGGAGCTGAGGGCAGAAATAACCACTGTGAAGGCAGCTTCGTTCCCAGCCTCCTGGGGCCTTGATGTCACAGCGTTGGAGACGGTTTGCAGTGGTGAGCAGGAGCTGGCCGGGACAGGGCCCCCCGGGTACCATCCTGTGCCCCTACAGCCCTGGCCACCAGCTGCACCAAAGGACTTAAGCTGCAGGTACCATCTCACTGCCTTGGAGAAAACATCCTCATCGCTCCAGTTCTCCAGGGGAGTGGGCAGGTGGGGGGAGGGGGGAGCTCAGGACACCCCTCCCCCTCAAAGCCTGGAGTCCTGTCCTTTCACTGCCACCCCAGACTAACCAGCACCCCTGCCCCCTGGTTCCGAGGGCCAGGCTGTGGCAACTCCGGGAGGAGGGCAGGGCTCCACTCCCTCAGACCTTCCTTAGGGTCTAGCAGGAGCTCGGACCCTCGGCCTTTGTAGGAGACAGAGCAGAGGCTCACGCCCCAGCCTCCCTGGTCCTGACCAGCATCTTCTATTCCCGGCCTCCCTGCCTACCTGACCCTGTGGTGCCTCTCGGGGAGACAGGGCTCCAACCAGAGGTCTTCGTGGAGGGCTCTGTCCATCCTAAGAGGATGTGGGGCATGTGAATCCAGCAGCTGGAAAGGAGGGCAGGATAAGGGATCCTATAGTAGGAGGAGGACAGTATTGGCCTCAGTCTCCCCTAAGGCCACAGAGGACTTGGGAAGAGGGAAGGGAGACGAACTCAGGACTGGCAGGCAGGGTGTGAGAGGGAGCCAGGCTGGGAGTGTCCTGACGGACTGCCCTGATTTGGTTAGGAACACAGTGTGCGGGGTGGTGTGGACCGGAGGGTGGGAGGCCAGGATAGAGGAAGTTAAGATGATGAGCAATTCTCCCCCCTGACCGCTAGAGGGTGTCTTTCCCTGGGTGGCCAGCGAGGCTCGAGAGGACAGGGGGTTGTGAGGACAAGGAGAGGAGACCCAAAGCTCCGGGAAGGTAGGCTGGGAAAAACCAGCAAAGGCCAGTAGCCAGGACCCTCCCTAGATCAAAAGGCCAGGACTTCATTCCTTGACGGAATCAACCACATCTAACTTCTACCACCTCCCTGGTTGTGAACACACAACCTCTCTTAATCCAACCCAAATCTAACTTCCATTGGAATTGCCCTTCAGCTTTGCTGCTCCATTCCACCTTAAGGGAATTTTTGACCCTAAGAGTTGGTCTGTTTATCAATCATTATCAATATGCACTTTGAAAGTTGGTTATCAGCCCTTTGAAGTCCAATGGACTGTCCTCTTAGATACATGTTTGAAATCCTCCTTCAAAACCTGAGGTCACAGAGCCCTGAAGCACAGCACTAGCTCCCTTGCTTCATTAATCAGTATCCTGGGGGCCTCCTACATGGGAAAAGGCTCATGTGGATGGCCCGAGCCCAGGATGAGGGCCCACAGCTTTCATGAGATTTTCAAAGGGCTCCTTCTCCACAAGGGGACAAGAATTGTGGGTAAAGCTTAGCCTCGGTGTTTTCAGATGAGCATGATGAAGCCCAGAGGAGACACTGGACCCTCTGCCAAGGCCACGTGGCTACTTCTAGAGAGAACCCAAGTTTCCCTGACCCCCTGCAGTGCTCTCGCTACTGCCTTTTTTAGGATCTGGGTGGGCAATCTGTGGAGGGTCTGGCTTACCTCCTTGAGGCAGGGGCAGTGTCTTCGCAGTGCAGGCTCTGTGGGTGGTGGCAGTCACTCCAGAGGCTTGGTCTGGTCTTCCCTGGCCTCCCAGGTCCCAGGCCCGAAGCTCCCCAGTGTCGCCACAAGGGGGCAGTGGTGGCTGGGCTGGCGGCACAAGTAGAAATTCTGGACCTGGGCCAGCCTCCCTCCCTCCCCCGCACAAGGGCCAGATTCTGAAATGGTCTGTCTTTATTATGCCAACAGAAAACAAAAAAATCCCCCAAGTGTAAACAGGAGAAATGTGCTGGTTAAGTTACTCATCATTATCTTATTATTAACAAAATAAAGCACTATCTATGTTTACAGTCATAAAAAAAGAAACAGCCTGGAGAGAAGTTGGGCTGGAGGGAAAGGGGGGGGTAGGGAGAAGATGGGGGGCAGGCCCAGAATCCACATCTGCCCCTGTGGGATTTGGGGTTCCCTTCCCACCCTGATCCAAGGGCTGTTCTGGATCTTTGGAGTCAGGTGCCAGCGGGATGGGATTTTCTTAGGGAAATGACCTGTCCCAAGTGAGCAGGAGGAGCTGAGGCGAGGTCCCCAGTGTTAATAGGGGAGAGGAGAAGGCTGGTGGAGAGGCAGTCTTCCCCTCGCTGACCCCTTCCAAGAATGAGGAGCCCCCTCCCACTCCCTACTCACCAGCTGCCACGGGGGGAGCCCTACTCTCCATCAATCCTCCTGTCCCCAGCTCCTGGCACTCAGGTTGGGACCAGGGACTGGGGCACCAAGACAGAGGCCCTTGAAGGCTGAACACATTCCCACATTGCTCGGAGCTAAAAATGGCTCTGTGGGAACCCACCCTAGGGCACAGTCGGGGCGGGAGTGAAGGGACGGTCAGGAGAGGTCAGGGCAGCTGGTGGGCCCAGGGGCCTTACGGAAACCCAGGCTGACCAGCGATGTCAAAAGGGGCAGAGGCCGAGGCCAAGAAAGGGACAGAGACAGAAGAACAGCCCTGCAGAGAAACAAGGACAGGAACACAAGGACACACAGAACCTGAGACACCCAGACTGACAAAGAGGTAGCAATTTGGGGACAATGAAGCACAGGAAGAGGCCCCCAGAGAAGCAAGAGGTGGCATCGAGAGAGACACCCACAGGAACTCAGCAACGGTGCCTGGCACACAGCAGGCACTCAATAAATACCTTGTGCAATGAATGAGCGGATGGAAATACACACACGAGCATGTGCACACACCTACATATACACACGCACACACACTTCCAGCAGCCAGAGGCACAACAGGCTGGGCAGGAGATATAAAGACAGCGAGGGACAGCCAGACCTTTCTGCACAAAGTGATCCTATGATAGAGGAGCGATCTGGTGGCGAGGTGGGGTGGGGTGCGTGAGGAGGGGCGTGGGAGGGAGGGAGGGAGGGGGTTGGTCCTACAGGGGCTGGTCCAGCCAGGACAAGAATGGAAACAAAGCGCGTGGCCCCAGGAGGACAGGTCTGGAGCTGCCATACCCCGGGGGTGATAGACCTGCAGGAAGGGAGGGTCACACAGTGTCCGCTGGCCACGAGCCCCAAGGGCCATGACGCTCGGCCCATCGCCACTCTACAGGTCCTGCCCACCTCGGCCAGCAGCTCCTCGGGTGCGGCCACAGGGGAGGTGGTGGGGCATCTCCCCTCAGGAGGCTATCTACACGTGCACAGCTGTGCCCGTCTCCCGGGCATGTCCAAGTACCAACGTAGTCCAGGCCGGCTGGCTGTGCCCATCGGCTTGGGGCCGGGATCAGTCTGTAAGCACCACCAGCTCCCCGTCGCTCTTCTCCTCGCCCTCCGAGTCCTCGTCCTCGCTGTACCGGTACATCTCGCCGTCAGCCACCGAGTGCCTGTCTTCTGCGGCCTCACCCTCCTCCCTGAGGCTGCAAGTGTTGACGATGACAGGCATGTTGGGGTCCAGGCTCCGGGGCACATAGTGCTCCACCAGGGGTTGAGCCAGGGGGACGCCTGCCACCCGAGGGTACAGGACATCGGAGGAGCTCATCTGCAGCTGGCCGGCCTGGGGGCTGCGGGGGCAGAGAAGCAGCACGCGGGCAGATGGACCCCCACTTTGCGCCCCCGATCCAGCTCCCCTCCAGCCTGCTTCAGGGCATGCCCTCCCACCCCAAGACCCTTACGGCTCTGAGACACGCACACAGCCACCTGGCTCGCTTGCTGACGGCCAAGTTCATTGTCCGCAACAGAGGACACATGCTTACACATGCAGGCCCGGGAACCTGAGCGTGTTCAACAGCTATTCCTGGAGGTTCCTGTGTGAATCCAGTTTTCGGAAGTTCTATATTTCAATGCCCCGGGGCGGGGGCGGGGGCGAGGGCGGGGGGAGGAGCCCCGTTTAGAAGAATCCATGCAGGTGCTTGCTTTTGTCAAGTCGGGAATCCTCTGTATAATAAGCACCTTCATTCTTAGTACCCTTGAGTTTTTTTTTTTATTGAGCTTGTGATTCACAGGCACGCTTCTCCAGGTACACGTGGCCAGTCTCCCACAGTCAGTTACAATCCTATACCCTGAGCCACCGGGCCACCCCTGCGGCCACACACGCAGGCCCAGGCAGACACAGATAACGCCCACACACATCGATGCTCCAAGCCGACAGACAGCACCGCTGGAGTCACACTCAAAAGCATGCACGCCACACACTAGTGGCCACTCACAGGAGCAGCAGGGGCACAGGCACACGCACAGGGGGTCAGCCGCCTACGGAGGGCCTACTCACGGGGTCACGTAGCTCTGGCGGGCGTCCTGGCGCCGGGTCCTCATCAGGGCTTTGTATTCGCCCACCCGCAGCCGCTTGCCCTCCACGATGCAGGTGCGCTTGGGCCGAGGCTTGTACTTATAGTCCGGGTACTTTTCCAGATGCTGCCGGCTCAGCCTCGCCTGCTCCTCGTAGTAGGGCTGCTTCTCCTGGTTGCTCATGGACTTCCAGCGGGAGCCTGGCCCGGCCCCCGAGGGGCGGGTGGGGGGGGCAGGAGGTCAGTGCTGGGCTTGGCTGACCACCCCCAGCCCCCTGCATGCCCCAAGATTTTGGTCCCCAGATGGGTCGACTAGGTGATGTGCAAGCATTTAGCAAGGACCCGGCCCAACGTGGGTGCCCCTCGGATGTCCAGTTGAGCAAATGAATGAATGAAGCTGGCATGTATATGGGTGTCCACATACGGAGTAACCACATGCCAAACTACCCAGCAACTTCTG
The DNA here is from genome assembly GCF_018350215.1 of Panthera leo. Lineage (NCBI taxonomy): Eukaryota > Metazoa > Chordata > Mammalia > Carnivora > Felidae > Panthera > Panthera leo. The sequence goes on along the minus strand of NC_056696.1, from coordinate 42,656,673 downwards.
AGAGGCCTCTGGTCTGCGTGATTTGCATGAACAGAAGAGCAGCCAACCCCAGGCCCCCTGCTGAGGACAAACTACCTTGTGAACTCTTGGTTCACAAGAGACAGAAGAGCCTCAGTCTTGAAAACAGCTGCCACCTTCTAGCCCCACCCCACCTGCCTCCTTGGCTTCCAATCAGGACACAGAATTTTTGAAAAAAAATCTTTCTACTAGGAGCACCTGGGTGGCTCAGTCCCTTAAGCAACTTCGGCTCAGGGCATGATCTCACGCTTCATGGGTTCGAGCCCCACGTCGGGCTCTCTGCTGACAGCTCGGAGCCTGGAGCCTGTTTCAGATTCTGTGTTTCCCTCTCTCCCTCCCTCTCTGCCCCTCCCCCATTTGTGCTCTCTCTCGAAGATAAACATTTTTAAAAAATTAAAAAACTTTCTACTAGGACACTTGACTGGCTTAGGCAGAACAGCATCCAACTTTTTTTTTTTCTTTTTTTTTTTTTTTTTTTTTTTTTTTAAGAGAATCCAACTCTTGATCTTGGGGTCATGAGTTCAAGCCCCATGTTGGATGTATAGATTAAATATATAACATTAAAAAACAAAACACCTTTCTAGGGACAGCCCAAGAACACCAATCTTCCCTGTTTCCTGCCAGAGCCAGAGCTCCAAAGGTCCAGGCAAACAGAACAGCTTAGGGAGAGATCAGGGGCTAAAGAATGTATACACACGTACCACACTCCTCAGTTCTTGGGGTGCAGAACAACCCTACAATGGTACAACACCCCAGGACCCAGCTGCCCCACGTCGTCCTGCCTGACCCCCACACCCCACCAGACTCCTCTGGAGCTCAGCGTGACGGGGACGGTCGCCCAGCAAGCCCCAGGTAAACCCAGCTGGCTCCTGCCACCAGGTCTTGCTGGCATGGCCCCTGGAGCCCCTACCCACTGGCCCTTACCAAGGATCTTGCTGATGCTGGAGTTGTGCATGTCCGGGAAGGCTTGGAGGATCTTCCTTCGCTCATCTTTGGCCCACACCATGAAGGCATTCATGGGCCTCTTGATGTGGCTGCTGTTCCGGGACTCAGGAAAGTGGCGGGAGCCTGGGGGACAGGGGTGGAGTCAGCCAGGCAGCGCAGCCCCTCTGGGGTAGGGCTGGCAGAGACCTCCCTTATTTGACCACTAGGGGGTGACGGGGAGGCTCCCATGCAGCCAGGGACACCGGAAGCAAGACCTCAGCAGAGGTCCAGCCAGGGACCCAGAGACTGACAAGGGACAGACACGGGAGGGGACCTCAGAGACAGACCGTGGGAGAAAAGGCACTGGGGAGAGACACAACCTGACCCACCCTGGCCCCTGTAGGAAGCAGACGTGGGCCCTCCCGCCCATCAGCCCGACGCCCTGGGCCCTCACCATCCATGTCGCAGCCCAACATGGCTTCTTCGAGGGGGTGCACACAACTCTCCTCCAGCCGCTCCTTAGCCGGGGACGTGTCCAGGCTGATGAGGTCCTGGGGTGGACAGATGAAATCTGTACATCGGCCCCTCGGCATCACCCCACAGCCATCCCTCCAGTAAACTCAGACCGGGTCTTCAACCCCAGCCCCCAACCTTCCCTGCGCCCTGCCCCCAGTGCAGGGGGGCCCCCCATACCTTGCGGAAGGGGGTACTGGGGGAGCTCTCTAAGGTCCCACTGTGGCCATGCAGCAGCTGTCGAGCATCCTGAATGGCTTTGGTGACAGCGTCCCCTTCACCGAGGAAGCCTATGGGAAAGGGGGGGAGAGGAGGAGGAGAAAGGGGGGGCGGGGGAGCAGAGGGGGTCAGTCCGGTTCACACCAGGTCACTCCTGCGAGTTATTCACGGGGTTGGTGCTGCCTGTTGCCCCTCCCGGACAGCTGCCCTGCACATGCCCAAGGGGGCGCTGTTTACACTGGCTGTGGCGCACTGGGCCAGGACACTAGAACAGAGAATCGCACTCCCTGAAATTGTGCAACTCAGCGGCCTGGAGCCCCGAGGTGGGGGTGCCCAGCCAGATGTGGGGTCGGGGAGAGGAAGCAGGGGATCTTCTGAGACAGTGGAGAAACTAAAAGAGGCCAAAGACAGCAGGTCTCACCCCTTGTTTTACAGAAACTGTAACCCGCAGAAGGGAAGGACGTGCCCAAGGTCGTATCACGCACTCCCGGCAGAAAGCTTACCCAATGGCAGACTGGGCGGGCTGGACTGTAGGTCCCGTGTGGGGGCCCCATGGCTGGGGGGGCGGGGTCCACAGTTCATCTTCAGGCTGGGGGAGCTGGAAGCATTGGGCAGCTCGGGGGCCTTGGGCTTGGCTGTGAGGTTCAGGGGCTGGGAGGGCTCCTGCGGGAGACCCAGAGACCAGAGGCTGAGACACCCCCCCCCACGGAGGCGCAAGAGGGGACACGTGGCCACAGACAGAAAGACAAACCTACCCGGAACAGACAAGGGCGCGGCAGGAAAGGAAGAGACAGCGGGAACAGGTGAAGGGGAGCACGGGACCCCGCCCCCCCCCACCCCCGTCACAGGCAAGGGAGGCAGCCAAGGGCCGGGGTGCGGGGCGGTACCTGCAGGGGGTGGTGGGCAGCCACGGCCCCGGGCCTCTTCACCACCGGGGCGGGGGGGCTGTGTAGCAACTGCAGGGGGTACTCCGCTACGGAAAAGGCGGCAAGGAGAAAAGTCCTGGATGAGCACAGAACAGCAGACGCCCTGCTTGACGAGGTCCCAGCAGCAGCAGGCGGGCAGAGGCCTGAAGCTGGCCCAGCTTGCTTCCAGCCCAGGCCTTCCCCAGCCCCCGAGTGCTGCTGGAGGCCTCCGATGCCCTCATCCCCCCCCGCCCTGCACACTGATCGGCATCTCCACCCTTTTCTTGCCCTTCCCAACCCAACGGTGACCCGAGGGCAGGTACACACCGGCTCGTTCTACGGACGCTTGTGTTTCGTACCTACTACGTGCAGGGTACAAAGGTAGCTTCCCGGGGGTGATCCCGCTTGGGCACGAACTCACAATAATCCCTAGTGTGTGGCGTAGAACTGGCGCTCAGGACATCACCCCATTTTACGGATAAAAGACACGGAGACCAGGAGACGTTATGTGGGTTGCCCACACGGCTCAGAAGTGGGAGCCCTGACATTTGAACCCAGCCCATCCTTTCCCCCTGACACGGCACCCTCTCCGTTCTACCTAGCCTACCACGCTCGTCCTCAACCCAGCCCGGCACCAAGGGGCGGACAGTTCAGGTGGAGAGAGAAGCCGTATACACTGATCGCTAACCACATGGCCGGTGGCATCAGGGGCTGCAGGGGTAGCACGCCAGAGAACATTGTTCTGGCTGGGATGGCTGGAGCAGGCTTCTTCGGGGGGGGGGGGGGGGCAGGGGGCCAGCAAGAGGGGGGCTGGTGGCTGCAGGCAGACAGGCAGGCGGAGGGGGAGAAGTGGGTGTGTGAGAGCCAAGAAATGGGGAAGGAGACGGGCCCGTGATGGCCGAGCCTGGCAGTTGCAGGCTCCGTGCCGTAGGCAATATGGCACCATCCAGGGCTTGTGAGCGAGGGAGAGGTGTTATTCACTCGGCTTGGGGAAGGGGCATCTGGAAGCCTGTGGCCCTCTGCTTAACGGGGACTCTGGAGCCAGCAAGGCAGGTGGCAGGCTGGCCAGTTCAAGTCGTCCACGGCGCATTTCCTGCCTTCCTTGTCCAGAAAGCAGGGAGTCGGAGGCACCGCCGCACGTCACAACCCCCAGGCCCTGCCCTCCTCACTCCTGCGGCTCTGTTCCCCTTGAATTTGTGCTGCTGGCGTGCTCCCCCCTCCCCAAGTGGCAACTTCCTTGAAGTTGGGGCCTGACTTTTTCAGTCCTTTGTGTTCCCCCTCCCCCACCCCCACCCTAGAGTGTCTAGTGGAGAGCAAGGTGGGAGCACAGCCAGTGGTGCTGACCCATGACCTGTGGCCCATGACGGGAATTCACCTGCCTCCTCTCGCACACGGAACAGGGAGGGTAGACCGGATGGGCTCGGCCTCAAAGCTGTCCCCACTCCTGGGGCAACTGCGGGCAACCTCCCCGCCCTGTCCCGTGACCTTTCAACAAGGCGCCCGTGATCGTGGTCAACTGATTCCATCTCTGCCTCTGTCCCACCACCTCAGCGGCCCCCTACCGGCCCAGGCTCCAACTCCTTGTCACCCCCAGTCAGCGTGACAACACACCTCAGCCCAAGCGCTCAAGCACGTCTGCATTCTACAAAATAAATTCCAAATGCCAGGCTCGGCCCCAACTGCTCCTGCCAGCCTGTCCCATCCCCCTGTCACACGCTCCCCTCCACTCCAACCCCCCAGCAGCTGCAGCTGCCGACTTCAGGCTCCAGGCCTCAGGTCCCGGCTTCACCCCCCCCAGTCCACCTCCAGGGACCCAATCGGGCACCTCCTCTACAGAAAGCCTTCCCAGACTCCCTGCTTACCGATATCCTTTCTCCCTCCCCAGACTGTAAAAACTCCTTGAGCTCCAACTCCATTCTTATCACCCCCATAGCCACCTGTCAACGACAGGGCATCGGACGTGTGGCTGGTGCCCAGTCTGTGTTCGCTGGATTTCAGTGGCGGGAAATAGTGTTCAAGGGATTAATACCCCGGTCCAGGAAACGCACCAGAGCTGGGGACACTAGATGGGTTACATCCGCTTATATCTGGAAAGCGCTTCATCATTTTCAAGTGCAATTTCTTTTTCGATTCGCCCAGCGAGGTTCAGGAAGAAGGGATTCAGCTTCCACTGGCCCAGAAAGGCCACATTGCAAAGTAACGCACGAGAGTGGTCCTGAGCTCCTTCCCTGACCTCAAGACAGTCTCAGCTAATGGCTCAACCCCCGCCTTCACTCACCTGGTTTGCAGGGGATGGGCTGTATGGGCAAGGCCAGCTGGGAATCGGGGGTGACAGGTAGAGGTTGGTGACTTGGGGGGAAGGCCGGGATCATGACGTAAGGCATGTTGACCTGCTGAGGGCAAAGAAACCCTGTGTGAGTCCCTGGGGGCCCAAACAGCTCAGCCCAGAACAGAGGATGAACCCAGACACGAGAGGTACAGCGACCGGTGCAGGGCGAGTCTTCACTTCAAAAGGCTCCATTTGACCCCACATCACCTCCTTCCACCTGCCCTCCACCCCAGATAGGGAAGAAGATACTCTGGCCCCTCCCTTAAAGCAGGAGAAGACAACTGGGGTTCCAGGCTCGAGCAGAAATGAGCCCCCTCCTTAGGGCCATGTCTGATTCTGCTTAATCCCCCCCACTTCCCCCCGCCGTCACTCCCTGTCCCTGGCAGGCATCTCCAGGCTGTTGTCACCCCCTCAGCCTCTGACCCTCCCTCCCTTTTTACCTGGATCTGTTGCTGGAGGAGGTTGATCTTATGTTGCTGCTGAATCAGCTGCTGCTGCTGCTTGGCGATCTGGTGGCAGGAAAGAGCAGCGGGCATGGACATTAGGGACATCAGCCCTGTCCCGGAGCCAGCCACACCCGGCCTTCCACGACGTCCACACCAGGACAAACCGCACACTGGGCGGGGCAGGCAGCAGGACAGTCTACCTTAGGAGCAGGTTCTCTTCCCCCGGAGCCCAAGGGTGGAGGTTGGGCAGGAAGTAGCCAGCCGCTCAGACTCAGGGCCCCACGGGCCCCTTCCACTCCCTGGCCCCCACCGAGGCTTATGAACCACCGGAAGCGGGACTACTACGGCCCCGGCCGCCGGCCCCTCTGCGACCTGCCCCTAGCATGTTCCCCTCTAGGCCTTGACAGACCCCCTCCCCTAGCAAGAAAGACACTAAGCCGGGCGCACCTGCTCCTGCTGCTGCCGGGCCAGCTCCATCTGCTGCTGCTGCTTCTCGAACAGCATGGCAGCCATGTTCTTCTGCTCTGAATGGGCCGTCAGGAGCTGGTCCCTCAGGGTAGACAGCTGGTGGATCATGACCAGGAGCTGGAGCTCTTTCTCTGCCAGGCTCTCCTGGGTCCCTGTGCCACAGTGAAATGGCCACCAGTGAGAATGTCCGTCTGTCCATCTGTCCACCTACGCACCCATCTGACACTTATTGGGCAATTGCTATTTCCCAGGCCCCTGTTAGGGGCTGAGCGACAGAGGATGGAGACTGATCCTTGCCCCAGAGGGGCGGCTGGCTTGCTGTCTGACAAGCAGCTACCCTAGAAGTTCCCCACCATCCACCGCTGCTTCCAGCCCCTGGAAACGCTGGTGGGGGTGGCAGGGTGAGGTGGGGGGGCAGGTAGGGAGGGATCTCTGTCCCGGATCACTTCTTGGATGTCCTCAAGTGCCCAAGGGCACAGCGTCGGCGTGGAGAACTAGCCCACAGGAGGGGCCCAGTGGGACATGCTCAGGCCTTGGAGCAAGACAGATCTGGGTTCAAATTCTTTTTTTTTTTTTATTTTTTAAATGTTTATTTTCGAGAGAGACAGAGACAGAATGCGAGTGGGTTAGGGGCAGAGAGAGAGGAAACACAGAATCCAAAGCAGGCTCCAGGCTCCGTGCTGTCAGCACAGAGCCTGACGCGGAGCTTGAACCCACGAACCGTGAGATCATGACCTGAGCCGAAGTCGGACGCTCAACCGACCGAGCCACCCAGGCGCCCCCAAATTCTTATTTCAATCTATCCTGTCTGGGAGTTGTTGGACAAATAACCAACTTCTCTGCACTTCATTGTTGGTGGTGTTGTTTTTTCAATCTATAAATGAGCACAAGAATGGCCACTTCCCAGGGGTGCCATCAGAGTTAAGAAGATAATGAACGTAAAGCGGAGTCCAGAATCTGGCAGGTGGCCGTCCACCGCGAGTGCCAGTGCTCCCCTGCCCTCCACCTCAGCTCGTGTCGGGCACAGCTGTGCCGGGCTGCAGACCGTTCACCTCGGAATCACTCAGGGAGCCTTTGAAAAATACACATGCCCAGGCCTGCAGCCCCTGGGGTTCTCACTCAGCAGGTGGGGTGGAGCCTGGGCACTGATTTGGTCCAAAAGGCTCTCCCCTGTCGGGGGAGAGCAACCACACCGGAAAAACAGCCACGCTCACAAGCCAAACAGGCGCCCTTGAATTCATACAGCGAAGTCCCGGTGGCCTAGAATCAATTTTCGGCAGTAAAAGGGAACATCCAGCTCATTCCGTATAGTTAGACCTGGGAATTGGCAGGGACATGCCTGAGGTCACAAGGGTCCCCGGTAAGAGCCCAGATCCATACTCACAGAATGGGATTCCCACCAGGCCTCTCTTGCACGGGAATGAGCCAGACCAAATGCTCAGTCCCCAGGTGACGGAAGGTGCTGGACCCCGGGGCCGGGCAGGAGCCCGAGGGGCACAGGGCAGGTATGAGGGGACCAAGAGCTTCCAAAACCACCCTACAGGCCCAGACCGCACGGCCAGGCTGGGAGAAGGGAAAGGGGGTCAGACCTCCTGCCCCGCCTGCCCACCCGGGCCTTCACCTTTCACATCTTTGGTTTCCACAGAGCTCCTTCCCAGAAACCTCTCCTTCCAGTCACTGGACAGCAGCTTCTCGATGGCTGGCACGACTAGAAGACACCAGGGGGTGAGGAGTAGTACTCCTAACACCTCCCGCCCCAGGCCCGCCTCCAGCCAGGGCAGGCCTCTTACCTTCTTTTAAATTTTGGTTGAAGTCCAGCTTCTCCTGGCTTCCAGAAGCAGCCTCAGAACCTCCCGGTCTCTTGGGTTCCAGACACCCAATGCTCTCCGGGGAGCTGCAGTCCTGCAGAACACAAGGAACGTCACCGCCACCCTCACGAGAAGAGGGCAGACTGCAGGGGCATCTGAGCCCCCAGGGAGGTGATGTGCACCCTGAGAAATCCATGTGTACCCGTTCTCCCCCACCTCCCCAGGTAGGGCCCTCCCTCCCCGCCTTCCCTACCTTCGCTCGGTCTTTGCTGCATTTAGCGAAAGAACAAAAGGTTTGAAGACAAGATACCTGGATCTCGGTCCAGGCTCAGTGACTCACGAGGCGCTTGATCCCACACGAGACTCAACTTCTCTGAACCTGACTCACTTCCCTCTTCTGAAAATGGCGATATTAATACCTCCCCTATCAGGATTGTTGCTGGGGTCAAGGAAGTTAATGCACACGAATGAGGTTCGCTGCTGCAGGGTCAAGTGCCAAGCTAGCTGTTAATCACTACTCTCTTGCATTCGCCCACATCTGCAGCTGGGTGCGTTACTTCTGGGACCCCCGCCTCACCCCTCCTTCGGGCACCACCCCCTCTCCTTACCTGAGCCCTCTCCATTCTTTAAGGCCTAACTCAAGGCCCTACTCCTCCGGGAAGTCTTCCTCTATCACTGCCCCTCCCCCTTCCCCAAGCCCCTCCAGGCTGGTTCCCTCCCCACAGCCCTAAAATTCTCATTTTCATTCATTCGGTTTTTTTAATTACATATTCCCCCTTTTTACATCTCTTGCATGGAATCGGGATTTTTAAGAACTCCGAGAATCCTTATTGCCCGTGTAGCCCACAACGCCTCCATTTTGAGGATGAGGAATTGAGCGACTTCTCTCAGGCTTGGGTAAGAAGGCTGATTTTCTCAAATCATATGCTGGATTACCTGTCTCCCCCACTAGTCCTCAGAGATAAGGATTGGTCACACGTGGGGGAGTAGTTAGGATCAGGTGAGCACGCACAAGATTTGAACCCATGTACCGCTCAGACAGGTGGCGTGACTGAACTTGGCAGTCCCTCCCCACCCACCTGAGCCTCCCCCACCCCCCGCCCCAGAGATAGAGGTTTCTGCTTCCTGTCTGCCCGGAGAGGGGAGGGGGTGCCCGCCCAGCCTCAAGGAGAGGTGTGTGGGCTACGGAGGCAAAGTGGGCACACTGGCCCAGGAGCCCCGGGGAAAGTGCTGGGCACCTGGGCTGGAGCTTGGGAGTCAGCACCATCCTGGGGAGCCCGGGCTGGGTCTCCCGGCTGCGGTTCGGCGGCGGCGGCTGAGGCCTGGAGGGCCTCGTGGCAGAGCTCCCTCTTCCCTTCTGACTTGACGGTGCAGTTCACCATGGTGCCAACGCCATCCAGGGCCAGCTGGGCAGAGCCAGGGCTCCTCATGGACATCCTGGGGGGGCGGGGGGGGGGAGGAACAGCATGAAACGGGTGGCGGTGGATACAGCGACTCCATCATCGCAAAGCGCAAACTTCCCTTTGGAACCCACAGTGAAAAACCAGAAGAGATGCTTCTGCCCCGCACTTTTTCTTCAACAGGAAGGTCTACGGCCAACTGGGCCCAACTTTCAGCAGTCCCTGCCTGGTGCAGTGTTGGGGCTAGTTGGTGGAACGGTCCACCGAGAGAGGGCAGAGATGGTCAACTCGCGGTTTCTGAGCCCATTAAGCCAAAACTGTGTGTGTGTGTGTGTGTGTGTGTGTGTGTGTGTGTGTGTGTGTGTGTGTAATTAGGTACCAAAACTTAAAAATCGTCAGACATCACATGAAATCTGAAATCCGGATTTGAACTTCTCTTGAAATTTGTCCGGGACAATCATTGGCTAGGATTAAGTAGCAGAATCGCAGGTGCTCCCCAAGGACAAGCCAATTTTCCTTAGTCCCTACCACTCCCTACTACCCCCTGAAAGGGGAACCAAGCATCAACTACCCTACATATACACACATTCTCTTTTTTCCGCATAGTAGAGGCAAGACGAGAGCAAACTGTTTTTCATATCCATGTATCCACCAAAAGTGGGAAAATAACAGGCTGAGAGATGCAGAGCTTGAAGAAAAATATTTTCCTAGATCTACCTGGAGTCCCTCATGTAGAGCTGCTCTCATCGCCGCCTATGCATTGGCAATTCTTGGTGTAAGCAGACTATGCTCCCATCACCGCCTCCCCTGCTGTCACCACTGCCTGGACACCTGGGGGATCAAAGGATCCTGGGGAGTGACTGCTGGTGGTCATTCCACCCTCAGAGCCAAAGGAGCAGATGTCTACAGTTCACTTGCTCCCTAAAGTCACTGTGACAAGACCAGTGGGGACACCCAGCAGGAGGCTCCAGGTACCCACAGGCTACTCAACTGGCAGCTAAGTGACCTTGGGTAAACCACTGAACCTCTCCACACCTGTTTCCTCATCTGCGAGGACTACGAATTGTTAAAATTTACTTCTCTCTAGGGAGCACCCCTTTGTGAAACCACCTAGTTGAAATGCAGTCCCTACAAGGGGGCCACAGGCTACGCATGGCCTGGGGGCTTGTTTGGAAGCTAGTCGTGGGTCACCCACAAATCAGAAACTCTGTGGGTGGAGCAGGAGTCTGTTTTTAACAAACCCTACAGGTGACGCTGCTACCCACTAGTTTGAGAAGCATCGTTAAATACAAATTTTAACCTAACACCTGTGCAAAATTTTTAGGAGGGGGCGTGTAAGACCAAAATCAGATCTAGTAAAACTTCTAAAACTGAGTTGCAGGTGTAATATATAATATTGTATATTCCATCAACTCCATACAACAAAACGTTTCTTGTAACGAGTGACCCAAGAGCCCAGGGACAGGATTTTACATGAAACAGCTGAACGCACATGACAGGTGAAGATGTATTTGATTTGACGCCATCCAGACCAGAGCAGACTCTCCTGCCACTGGGTACCCTGGGGACTGGCACGGGACCCAGGACCGGGCACTGCAGGGTGAGGACGGAGGGGCGGACCCCACCCGAAGAACGCTGACCCCGGGGGGGAAAAGACAGGACCCCAGCCGAGCTCGCCCGAGGGCTTTCAGGGCCCGGCCCCAAGGTCCCCTCTCACCACGCAGGGGCCTGGACAGCGTCCAGGAAGCAGGCGGCTCGGCCCATCCGGGCACAGGGAGGGGCGGCGAGCCAGGCCCCGAGCAGGGGGGGCGTGGGGGCGGGGCGGGCGGGGAGGGGGTATTATCCCGAAGCTGAGGGCAGCAATTACATAACAAACAAACCCCGGGCTCAAGCTGTGAATTAATCAAACCGCTGAAAATAAAACCTTCCTCTCAGGAACTTCAGACAAAAGAAATGAAAACAACCAGGCTGGCTGGAAAATAAAAGGCAGCCGCGCTGAAAGGGGGACAAAAGGAAACCAGACAATAGGGTGTTGGACAAAGGCAATAAAGCCAAAGGAAGTGTGACAGGCGAACAATGCGGGCCTGTGGGCTTGTGATCCCCGGCCGCTCCGCGCCACCTCGTCCCACACCCACCGCTCCGCCGGGCGTGGGCGGGCCACCGGGTGGCCTCCGCGCTCCCCACTCGGGTCCTAAGAGGTTTTCGCCTCCATTCGGTCCCAACTTCCTGGCCTTCCAGCTCCTACCTCGAAGCCTTTCTCCCACTGCAGCCCAGAGACCCCAGCGGCACCGCAGGGCGCAGGTTAGACGGGCGGCCGGAAGGCCCCCCCCCCCACCGCAAGAGGCTGCCCCGTGCATTCCTCCCCCGCCCCACCTCGGGCGGAAGGTGAAGCCAGAGGAGGTGATTAACAGTCCTAATTAACTCTCGGGTTGCCCTGCCCACTCCCAGAGCCACTCACCACATGCGGCCACAGAGCTTGTAACGCGGCCAGATCCCATGCGCACGGGCTGTCAACGACACCCCGCTTTCGAAGGGTTAGCATGGAAAGCGGAATGCAACCCAGCTCATTAATAAACGGTTATTGATTATATGTTGACACTGCAATGTTTTGGATGCACGGAGTTAAAAGTACTGTTTTCACTGACTTCTCTTTACACTTCTTAACGTGGATGCTGGAGCATTTCAAGTCAGGCAGGAGGCTCACACCATGTTTCTGGCGGACAGTGCTGCACGAGGACACCTCCCTGTGAGCGCTGATGGCCTTTTTACCCACACTTAACCCCGAGGAGTACCTCCAGCGGGGGCTGTGGAGGATCTTTATATTGGGGAGCTTGCCTCCTCCTGGGGCTCCGGATGGCTCATCCTGGCCTCTGGCGAAGCCGGGGTACGCGCAAAGAAAAGGACTCCTGGTGACCAGCCAAGCTGCTCACCAGGGCGTGGTGCCCACCAGACAGCCCTGCCAGACCCTGCTGCCCAGACAAGGGCCCTTCCATTTCCACAGGCGCCTGCCTCAACGTCGGGCACTGGCTCTCGGTTGGTCCCTCTGGACCAACGTTTGTTGACGGAGAAGCAACAGACCAGACCTGATGGGCTCCTCCCAGGGTCTCACATTCTGGGGGAGAGGGTCCTGGGGCAGCTCCTTCCTTCCTTCCCTCCCTCCCAAGTTCCCAGAGCACAGGCCTGTTCAAAGAGCAGCCCCTTTCCCTGCCCACAGAGACGAGACTCCCCCTGCAGAGGGTCAGTGCCAGGCTCTGAACCCCAAACCATCCCGCTCTCTTTTCCCTGAGTGCAGAGCAAACGTTGCAGGTGATAAACTAAAGAGCGAAAGGAGAACCAGGTGGAGGGTACGGAGTCCACGTGCAGTCAGTCCCTGCTCTGCCACTTTGCAGCTGAGGGTCCCTGCACAGGTGCCCCCACCTCTGCAGGCTCTGTTGTAGAACAAAGGTACCTGGGGGTTAGCAGGTGGTCAATGGTACAGAGTTTGGAAAACTCAGGCCTTTGGGTTCTCCAACGTGAGTTCAAATTCCTGCTGTGCCTCCAGCTGACTTGTGTGACCTTAGGCAAGTTCATTAACTCGGAGCTTGTCTCCTCATCCATATAATGGGTATAATAATCCCCAGCTCACAAGTGCCCGAGAAGATTAAATAAGGGGGTGAGTATCCATTAAGTTGTCCTATAGCCCAGGATGGGCTAGACTCAGGTGGTTAAGAGAAAAGTTACCTGGGGTCAGACGGACCTGGGTACAATCTGAAATCCAACTCTCCCCAATTAATTGCTGTGCAATCTTGAGCAAGTGACTTAACCTCTCTGAATTCATTTCCTCCTCAGTAAAATGAGAAGAAAACCCGGCATGAAGGGATGAGCCTTCCATTAACACCCCCAACTCTATAATATGTGCCTGTTTTACATTCTTATGACACCCTAAACTTGGCCTTCAGGACACTTATCACAGTTGGTAATGATACCTTTACGTGCTTATTTCAGACTGCCCAGTAGCCTGGGAACGCACCCCACCCACCCCAGGACACTGTGGAAACATACCTGGTTTTGCTCACCACTGTAGCCCCAGAGTCTAGCACAATGCCTGGAGCATAGTAGGTGCTCAACGAATATTCATACAAGGAGCGGAGTATACAGCTCAGCAAAACAGCACAAGGCAACTAGACACATAATAAGCGACAGCTACGACAAATCTTCCTCCACTTGTGACGGGGTTATGTCCCAACAAACCCATCGGAAGTTGAAAAGATCGTTAGGTCGAAAATGCATTTACCCCACCTAACCTACCGAACATCTTGGGCTTAGCCTAGCCCGCCTTAAACGTGAACACCTGCTTTCGCCTACAGTTGGGCAAAGTCATCTACACAAAGCCTACTGTAGAATAGCGTTGACGAGCTCATGTAATTTACTGAATACGGCACCAAAAGGGAAAAAACAGGCACAGGATCGTTGGAAGTGTATCTGGTGGCTACCTGGGAGCTGCCACTGGCCAGCATCACGACTCTGCCTCATAGCGTATAATCGCCAGCCTGGGAAAAGATCAACATTCAAAGTATCGTTTCTACTGAATGCGTATGGCTTTCTGACCCTCATAAAGTTGAGAACTCCTAAGCTGAGCCATCATCAGTCAGACCATCTACGTTATCATCATCGGGTAGAAGCTGCCTACACATCACCCAGCCTCCAGCTAGCCTCAGCTGCCTCCCCCTCACATCTAAGCTCCTACAGGCTAGCGAACTAAATCCCCCCGGCACCAAAGGAAACCCCTTCCCTTTGCTCTTACCTTGGGACAGGTAAGAAACTCTTTCCACCCCTTTTGGATTTAAAGACCCTATTGGGGGACGCCTGGGTGGGTCAGTCGATTGAGCGTCCGACTCTTGATTTTGGCTCAGGTCATGATCCCAGAGTTGTGGGATTGGGCCCTGCATCGGATTCCTCGCCGAGTGTCGAACCTGCTTGAGATTCTCTCCCTCTCTCTCCCTCGCTCGCACTCTCCGAAATAAAAAACAAATAAATAAAGACCCTATTGGGAGTCTTAAGTCTCTTCTTTTCCAGACTTAAAACCCCTTCGATTTGTTTACCCCTTCTTCAAAAAGCACGCGCCATGTTTCCATTACACACGTGGTTTCTCAGGAGGCTTGAAGGTCAGCAGCTACACCTGCCCCTCTCCCCAGAGGTCTAAAAGCCAAAGGACCCTCGGCTCCCGCGAGCTGTGAGTTGCTGGGCTCCCCCAGGTCCCGGTCAGAGGTCACAAGTCCACAGTACGTACACTCCCGGCGGCCTCCCACCCAGGAAGTGCTCCTGTGAACCCGGTCTCCACCCCCTCTTGCCCAGCCTTACTCGTATTTTATACATGGAGAAACCGAGGTTCAGCTCACGTGGCTTGTTTCGGCAGTACCGCTTCTGGGCTAGAGGCAGGGTGTAGGGACACGGAACCAGCTGGGATACAGATCAGCACCCCTGCTCTCCCCACCCTTCCCTTCTAGGGCATCCACTCCCCAGGCCCCCTGCAGCCTTCCTCCTGGGCCTTCTCTCACCTGAGTATCTGTAAGAGGTCAAGGCCTCTGGGGGAGAGGGCTCAGGCCATCCTCACCCCTGATGGGCCAGAGCCTTGAGTCTGTGAGCCGGCGGCAGAGAGGCCCCAGGCCAGAGCCCAGCGCCCGGCACGAGGCACAGAGAGACGCCTGCACTCCAGAGGGCCAGCCGCTCAGAACAAGGCTCTTATAGGACAAAGCTGACTGCAGGTGCCGGTCCTCTCTCTTTTCTCCTCCCCACAACCAACCCTCTCCTGGGCCCTCCGACCCCCACCCACGGGCGCACGCGCACGAGCCCCTTTCTACCCAAAACAAATCACCAGCCGCTTCCTCTCCCGGATCAGCCAACGACCGGCCCAGCTGGATTGGAATCAAAGGAGTCTGCACCCTCAGCCCTTCCTCCCTCTACAACGACAGCCCCCTCCCCGCAAAAAATATCTAGATGCAGATAAAGATAGAGATCCAGTCATCAGAGCATGACGGGTGACTCAGACCCAGGGGTACAGGAAGACGGCCTGAGCAGACAGGCAGACCCCCCAAGGAGGGCCATGACTACACTTCCCCACCGGGCACACGCCAAGCCTGCAGGCCCCCCACTCCAAGCTCACTGAGCCCACTCCAAGGGGCGCCGCCAGGGAGAGATCCACTCGGCAGGGGTGGGGCAGGGCCTGAGTCCCAGGGGAATGTCACTTCCTCTCAAAGCCCCAGAGAGCTGAGAGCCTCAGGCAGCCCTAAACAATAGCCCGAGGCGTGGGTGCCCAGAACGGTGCCCCGGTGCCACATCCTGCCATTCTTCTCCCAGGCCGCACCCTGCCACCCTTCCTGGCTACGCCCGATCCTATCTCTGATGTTTACTCAGAGCTGGGAGCTGGGCTGGCTACAAGGGTGGGGAAAAGCTTTCCTGAGAGGGCCCCCTCGCCCTCTCCAGCCTCTGCGGGCCCCAGGGGTACCGGGTCCAGGGCGTGCGCCGCTCTCTGGTCTAGCACAGCTCAGGAGAGGGTCACAGACAATACCCCCAGTCCCTGGGCTGTTCTGGGCAGGCCAAAGCGGTATTCACCTGACAGAGCAGCCGATACCAACCGATGGAAACTTCTGAGTTCCCGAGCTCCTATCCTCCAGCCGATGAGAGCCGGCAGGCTCCCCCAGAAGCCCAGATCCAGCCTGAGTTTCATGACTGCCAGTTTGAGTTGAACCCGGGGCACAGAGGACTGAAGGAGCCAGGGAGAGACCATAGCGGTGATGGTCCCATCCATGGCTCCATCTGGTTGTCCCAGGTCTCTGAGGCACCTGAGTCTTTTTCCAGCCCGGGATGAGAGCCCAGGAAAAGACGGGAGGGGGCAGGGGGGCAGCTTGGAAGTTCTGGTGAGGTTCCAGTGGGATGCATGCCTGGGGAAAACTGAGAAGTAAACAGTGTTTCCTGGAGTCCCTTCTCTGGGGGCCCTCCTGCCTTTGTGACTGGATCTGTCTCCAGCCCACCGAAAGTGCTAGGGGGCCCCTGCAGTCCTGCTCTTGTCTCCCGGTGACCAGGTCTAGGCCTATGTCCCAGACAGGGGAATGTGTCTGGTCTTCTGCACCAGCCATGCCCAGCCCAGGGCTGGCACACCGCAGAAATGGTGCAGCCGGGGCCGACTGGCTTGGCAAAGGCCTCCCTTTGGGGATAGCCCCGAACATTAACCAAGGGAAGGAGAGGCTAAAGAGCATTCAAGGGCACAGCACTCACTCCAGCTGCAGGCACTGAGTGAGGAGCTCACCGCACATTTCCCTGTCCTCCCCAAGGCCCGGCAGAGCGGGTGTCTGAACGCAGGCCTCAGTGATGCCCAAAGCGACATCGTTCCCTATCAGCCAACACGCCGTCGCTCTCCCTCTACCCCAGATAACAGGATCCGGTCCAGCACAGACAGACTGGCCACTGTCTTCAACGCTCAGAGGATTCTAGTTGTTTTTGACTTGAGTCACGGCCAAGGAAGAATTAGTCAAAAGAAATCAAGGCTGCTTTGAGAACCTGGAGAAAAGACTCGACCTCTCAAAACCTGAGTTTCTTCATGTGAAAGTGGAGATCCCAATACCTACTTTGTGATTAGAAGGCAGCATATACTCAGAGAACCTGGCACAGAACGTATGTTCAGCGGGAGGAGGAAGAGACCTAAAGCAAGGAGTGTCTCTCCCCCCTCCCTCCTTGGCTTCCCTCCCCAGCATGCCTGGCAGGTCCCCAGGCTCCCCTGTCCCCACCTCTCCGGGAGGCAGGAATACAGGGGTGACCCTCCAGCACTGCTGGGAAGTGTCCTGGCACAGAAAAAAGAAAATGATCTTTGGGACGCCTGGGTGGCTTAGTCGGTTAAGCATCCGACTCTCGATTTCAGCTCAGGTCATTGCTCATGAGTTCATCTAATGGTTCATGAGTTCGAGCCCCACATCAGGCTCTGCACTGATAGAGGGCAGCCTGCTTAGGATTCTCTCTCTCTCTCTCTCTCTCTCTCTGCCCCTCCCCTGCTTGCTCTTTCTCTCTCTCTCTCAAAATAAATAAATATTAAACAACAAAAAACCAAAAACAAAGAAAGAAAAGAAAATGGTCTTTGTTGCCAACCAGACCTGTGTCTGAAGCCTGGTCCCTCCTCATACTGCTAGCTGTGTGACCACAGGAAGTTTCTGCTTCTCCATCTCTAAACTGGAACGAATAATAACTATCTCATAGAATTATTCAGGGGACCCAATGCGATGTTTGGAAAAAAGCAAGAAAAACCAACCAAGCAAAAAAACCCCCAAGTTTGCACCCTGAGCGCCCCCATCACCCTTTGGGGAAGGCTTCCCCACCCCCACGTGGTCACACACAGAAGACCCACAGGGCAATGGGGCGCATCACCCTCTTCCTTCTCTATCTGTTCCCAGCAGGCCTCCCTCCCTTTGGCCCTGTCTCCACACCCCGCTCGGGTGGGTCTGAATGTTCCGGCAGTGTCCCCAGCTACCCCGGAATCTCCCCTGGCCTGAGTCAGGCACCCAGGCGCCACAGAGTGAGGACAGGCCGAAAGAACCCGGATTTGCCAAGGAAACCCCACGTAGTCGGGGCCACTGCTTATCTGGCCACGCCACTGCACCTTCCCTTCCCCGGCTGATGACACAAAAGCTCTGCAGCACTCAGGAGCTCCCTCCTTTCCTCCGGAGCCCACGCAGATCAAGTGTTGTTCTGTTAACCCCTGCAGTCCCCTGCCACCCCCAGGAGGGGACAGGGGCGAGTAGGAACAGCCCGAAATATCCACGGTTACCCACCAGGCTGGGCGAAGCGTCGGCTTGGTCAGCAATTCCTCCCAGCGGTGCCAGGGTGGGCCGGGTAGCCCTTGGCTCTTGCTTTTGGCGTCAAGTCTAAGCCACGTGGGCCAGCGCACAGTTGGTTCAAACCCCGCGCCCCCCTCCCTAGGGGCATGGGTAGGCCAAGCATTCAACTCTCCTGGGACTAGTGACCAACAGCCGGTGGGGTGGCATCGAGGCTTTCCCAGGACAGGCCCGGCACCTGCACACAGCCGTGCTGAACCCCCGCAACGGGCATCCTCATCAGAATCTGAAGTTGGGGGGTGAGGGAGCCGATGAGTGGCTGGGGGAGGGGGGCGGGGGGGGGTCACCCAGTTCCATACTGTTCCGCGTGGGAACGCAACGAATGCCTGACACTTACCCTCTTTACACCTCAGTTTCTTCATCGGTAAAGGGGGCCAAAGAGACCCCACTCTCACGGTTGTTGGGGAATTAATGAGTAGTGAACATCACTACTGGCTCAGTCAGAAGAGCACGCGACCCTGGATCTCGCAGCCGTTAAGTTTGCGCCCCACGTTGGATGTAGAGATTACTTTAAAAATTAAATCTTAAAAAAAAAATTTTTTTTTAAAGCTGGGGCACCTGGGTGGCTCAGCCGGTTAAGCGTCCGACTCTTGGTTTCGGCTCAGGTCACGATCTCGCAGTTCGTGAGTTTGAGCCCCACGTCGGGCTCTGTGCTGACAGCTCAGAGCCTGGAGCCTGCTTCAGATTCTGTGTCTTCCTTTCTCTCTGCCCCTCCTCTGCTCACACTCTGTCTCTCTCTCTAAATAAATAAATAAATAAACATTAAAAAAATTTTTTTTTAAATTTTTTAAAGCTTATTTATTTTGAGAGAAAGAGAGGGAGAGAGCATGCATGAGAGAGGAGGGGCAGAGAGACAGAAGGAGAGAATCCCAGGCAGGCTCGGCATGGTCAGCAAAGAGCCCCACACAGGGCTCAAACCCACAAACCAAGAGATCATGACCTGAGCCGAAACCAAGAGTCAGACGCTTAAGCAACCAACTAAGCCACCCGGGTGCCCCTAAAAATTAACGCTTTTTTATAGAGGACGTTTTTTTTTTTAACGTTTATTTATTTTTGAGAGAGAGAGAGAGGAAGCACAGAAGAGGGACAGAGAGAGAGGGAGAGAGAGAATCCAAAGCAAGCTCCAGGCTCTGAGCTATCAGCACAGAGCCTGACTCGGGGGCTCAAACCCACGAACCGTGAGATCAAGACCTGAGCCGAAGTTGGAGGCTTAACTGACTGAGCCACCCAGGCGCCCCCAAATTAAAGCTTTTTAAAAAAATAATAAGTAGTGTACAAGAAATACTCAGCAGAATGCTGGGCGCAAAGGAGACGGGCACTTCATCTTGTTGAGGTTGAATGAATGAATGAATGAATGTGCCCCCAGGGAACCTCCGCTAGCCAGAGTGCTCAGCCCAAACCAGCACAGGTTCCAGTCGCCCTCCTTAAAGTCACTTCAAACACCAGCCTCCACACATGTCTACGCCCACGGCCCCCTCTCAGCGTGGGCACCTCCACACTGCATCCTGGGATTGGATCCCCGAGGGCTCAGGAAAAAGCACCTGACTCTCTTCCCTCTTCCTGCCTCAGCCACTCACTGCAGGGGCAGGTGACTGGGACGGGTAGCTGGTGCAAGAGAGAGGATTCGGCAAATGCCAGTCACCGAGAAAGAAGGCCACCAGGCAGTGTCGACAGGAAGAGAGCCTGGAACCCAGAAGGCCAGCATGCGAGTAAATCAGCAAATCCACTTTGGCCTCATTCTCTCCTCCCTGGGATGTACCTCCCCCGCAAGGAGCCACAAGAGAGAACGGAGAAAGACAGCGAGAGAAGGTCTGGGGGTTTCCCGAGCAATTCAAGCATCTAGCTCCCCAGCTTGGGCAGCCGGTCGAGGAACCAGGTGACCAGCGGCACTGAGGTCATGGGGGCGGGGCCCCTGGGCTGGACCTGGGCACCCTGGCCTCACCGTTAGGCACCGGCTCAGGTCTGCGGCTTCCCCCGTCGCCTCCCCTTCCCCCGTCGTCTCCCCTTCCCCCGTCCCACGGCTTCTGGGTGGGATGCCACCTGTGCCTTGTGTAAGCCTAATCACCACCATCTCCCCCAAGACAAGCTCACTCATCGGAAACCCCAATTCAGCGGCTCTTGCTCAAGCAGCATTCATTCTGCAGGCGAACAAAGTGTTCCGTTCTTTTTCTCCGCAAAGGCCGTGTTTCCTCCCCCATTATCTACCCCATCGGCAGCCAAGCCTGCCACAAAAGCAAGATTTCTTCTTTCTTTTTGTTATTTTCGTGGTCTCTTTTATTTATGGGTGGCTGTTTTTTCTTGGCTTTGGCTCCTTTTCAGAAGGGCAGGGAAGCAAGGGGAGGAGAGCAGCATGATAGGGAATCTCTGATTTCACCCCAAATGCTCATCAAACGGCCCCCCCGTGCAGCCGCCTGCACCCCAGTCTGCCTGCATCACCAGCACCCTTTGGAAACGGAAGCAGGACTACTTCAACGGAAGTCATACTGGCAAAGCGGTAGGATGAGGTGATTCTGGGAAGGACCCTGATATCTGGAGCTCACAATGCTAATAATAAGATAGTAAGGGGGACAGTCAAAATAACGGACTAGTGATGGGCACTGACCAATTAGATGGGACAATCAGATGAGGTGGCAGATGCTGACCACAAACAACTGGTTGACACGCTGGTGTGTATCAGCTGAAGACCCCCTCTGATCGTAGCTAACGTTAACTGAGCATTTACTATGTGCCAGGCACCTTTCACATATTAATTTATTTAGGTTTCATAACAATCAGGGGTAGATGGTATTATTACCTCCATCTTAGGTGGAGAAACCGAGGCCTAGAGGTGATTTTTTTTAACGTTTTATTTATTTTTGAGACAGAGAGAGACAGAGCATGAACGGGGGAGGGGCAGAGAGAGAGGGAGACACAGAATCGGAAGCAGGCTCCAGGCTCTGAGCCATCAGCCCAGAGCCCGACGCGGGGCTCGAACTCACGGACCGCGAGATCGTGACCTGAGCTGAAGTCGGACGCTTAACCGACTGAGCCACCCAGGCGCCCCGGCCTAGAGGTGATTTTGAGCCCAGCAGCCAAGTATCAGAACCCAGCTCTCAAACACCAGGAACGGAGCACACAATATGCTAAGTGTCACGTTTAGGGATGAGCTCTTTTAATTCTTTCAACAGCCCTGGGAATAGTCACACCACTTGCAGAGATAAAGCGATCCAAAGCCAGCGTCCCTACCACGGTATCTTCCGGGTGCATGAGAGGCAGCATTCCGGAAGGCACAGGGCTGCTGTGTAACCTCCCTTCCGGTTACAGCTTCTTTGTTTTCTGGCCTTCTTTCCGTGCCACCTGTCCCCACGCCTCCACACCTGCTGCCTTAGCTTCCCACCCATGCCGTGCTCAACGGCATCGCGCAGAACTGACTGCTTCATAGTCCCTTGCAACACACATGCCTAACGAATGGTTGCACTCATTCTTATTTTCTTATCCTTTTTCCTGAATACAAAGGATATGTGCTCATTGTAGAAAATCTGCAAAATTTAGGGTAACAGAGAAATTTGAAAGTCACCCATTTCCCACCAATCTGGAGGTGGCCACTGAACAGAATTTGGCAGGTTTCCATCAAATCTTTTTTTCTATGCAGTATTCTTTTCCCCTATTGAGCTCATAAGCAAGTTTTATACTACTTTTCCCCTCACTTAATAGTCTGTCATGGGGCGCCTGGATGGCTCAGTCGGTTAAGCATCCAACTCTAGATTTTGGCTCAGGTTATGATCGCGTGGTTCGTAAGAGTCCACATCAGGCTCTGCGCGAACAGTGGGGAGCCTGCTTGGGATTCTCTGTCTCCCTTTCTCTCTGCCCCTCCCCAAATTGCGTGCGCGCTCTCTCTCTCTCTCTCTCAAAATAAATACACTTAAAAAATAAAAAACAGTCTATCAGGGGGAGTCTTCATGTTCCTAAAACATCAGAAATTACTGAAAAAAAATTTTTTTTTAATTCTTTACAAAGTCGACTGTAATGTTTGCACATCCTCCCCTCTATGGCTGCATCACAATTTCTTTTTAACCAAAGCACAGGGTTGAAATGGATCAACTCTTGAAATTTTCTGTTAAACCTCTCCGCCCTCAAAGTCACCCACTCCCTGGACACCTCTGGTGGGTCACGGCCATTCGGCTCCCGCGACAGATGGGAAGGAGAGCACCCTGACAATCTGAGGACGGACAGGGCAAGGCAGCGGAAGGACGTCACCTGCCCCCTCCTGATAGGCTGGGGACAGAGTAGCAAAGGGAGTACAAGATGGAGGGTGGAAAGATGGGGGCCCGGAAGCTCGGGCCCAGGGTCTGACGGCTTTGACTTTGGGGAAGGCCTGCCGCAGCATTTCTCAGGGCCTTGACTTCCCCAAAAAAGATGGAGAACTACCATGAGATACCACTTCACACCCACTAGGATGGATTATTTTTCTATTTTTTTTTTAATGTTTATTTATTTTTGAGAGAGACAGAGAGAGAGCGCGTGCGAGCAGGGAAGGGCCAGAGAGAGAGAGGGAATGAGACGGGAATCCCAAGCAGGCTCTGCATTGTCAGCGCAGAGCCCGACGTGGGGCTCGAACTCACAAGTTGCGAGATCACGACTTGAGCCAAAACCAAGAGTCAGACGCTCAACTGACTGAGCCACCCAGGCGCCCCAATGGATTTTTTTTTTTTTTAAAGAAGTATTGGCAAGAATGTGGGCAGTTGTTGATGGGGATGTAAAATGGTGTGGCCGCTGTGGAAAACAATATGGCAGAACCCCGCCCCCCTCCAATTAAACAGAACCATATCCATCCAGCAATTTCACTTCTGGAATATACCCAAAAGATACACCCAAAAGATGTGAAAGCAGGGTCCATGAAGAAATATTGTACACCCACGCTCATCACAGCATTACTCACAACATCCAAAAGGTGGAAAAACAACCCAAGTGTCTATGGAAGGCTGAACAGACGAAATGTGGTGTGTGTGTGTGTGTGTGTGTATAATATATGTATATAATAAAACAGACTGTTATCAGCCTTAAAAGGAAGGTAATTCTGACACCCGCTACAATGTGGATGAGCCTTGAAAACATTATGCTAAGGGAAATAAGCTAGACACAAAAGGACTAATATTTGGTTCTGCTTATATGAGGTAGGAGTAGTTAAATTCATAGAGACAGAAAGTAAAATAGAGGTTACCAAGGGCAAGGAGAGGGGGAAGGGGGAGTTGTTCACTGGGTACAAATTTCAGTTCAGGAGGACGCAAAATTCTGGAGATGGTTGGTGATGATTACACAACGTGAAATGTACTCGCTGCCCCCAAACTGTATAATCAGAAATGGTTAAAATAATGGGGCGCCTGGCTGGCTCAGTCGGTTGAGCATCCCGCTTGGGCTCAGGTCATGATCTCACAGTCTGTGAGTTTGAGCCCCGTGTAGGGCTCTGTGCTGACGGCTCAGAGCCTGGAGCCTCCTTCAGATTCTGTGTCTCCCTCTCTCTCTGCCCCTCCCCCTGCTTGTGCTCTGTGTGTCTCTCTCTAAAAAATAAACAAATATTAAAAAAAAAAAAAAGACGGAGACCATGAAGCTGCTAATAATTGATTTACACTTTCATGGCACCTTTAATCTTGCAGATGGGCAGAGGCAAGAGCACAAACACGGCCTCACAGACTGGGGACCAATGTCAGACGGGCATCAGGGAGAGCGGCGGGCTGGAGACTGGCTACCTTTGGAGAACCCCATGCTCACAAAGCCATAATTAACATCACTAATTGAAGTGTCTAGAAAAGGCCAGAGCCAGACAGTGCCAGACCTGCCCCACCAGCTAGAAGGCTGTCCCCTCCATGCTTCCCTCGCCTCTAGGAACAATTAAAGGCTTCCACCTGCCATGCAGAGACAGGTGTATTTGGGATTCCTCAGCAGGGAGGGAAAGGGATCTGGGGGCACGAAGAGGGAGAGAGAAGAGATTAGGTTCCCTTACAGTCGGTTCCTTGGCCTTCCTGGAACTCCTTTTCTCCGATGTCCTTCTTAGGGTGGCAGTTTCAAGGAAAGCACTGGGCTGACACCTAGTTTCCAGAATAGATCTGCCCCAACTTGCTGTGCACACCGGGGCCAGACATCCTACTGCTCTGGGCCTCTCTCAAAGTCCGTGAGGAGAATACATAGCGACAGTGGTCCAAATGGAAGCTCCAAACCAGAAGGTCTGAGCTAACAGAGGCAGGGGACAGGGTGGAGGATGGGACAGACGGACCGGGGAGAGAAGGGAAACGATCAGGGACTCATCCACTTATTCCACAGATGCTGGCTTCCGAGGGCCACCCGAATTGTCCTTTTCCTCCTCGATGAATGGCAGACTGGGACCAAAGTCCCATCCAGCCCTAAGATTCATTTGCTATTTCCATTTTCTGTCAGCGGTGCCTTTACTCGTAAGGTTGCCCCAGTTTCCACTTAAGCAAGAACACATCACAGGGTCCCAGTATCTCTAAGAGCTGCCTGTGCTCTGTGGCCAGGCAGACGGCGGTCTACCACAAGGGACCCTTAAGCACTTTCTATGGAAACCAAAAGGTCACTGGCATCTTTGTCCATCTTTGTCCAAAGAGGGTGGGAGAGGAGCTTCTCCTCCCTGCCCCTGCCTCCCCAAGCCCTTCCTCTGCCCCCACTGGACCATTAGAGCCACTCTGTTTCCCTTCCCCCACAGCCTGCTGCCCTGACCCGGGAGATAGGGTGGGGGTGGGGGTCAACGCTGGGGTCACTGCAGGCGAGCCTAGCTCAAAACCAGCTCTGGCGCTTAGAGAATTTAACCCTCTCCCTGCCAGCGCATGACTATCCACCCTAACAGAACTACCTGAAAGGAGGGAAAAATAATTGCAGACGGGGTCCACACAGGCCCGGGTGAGAATTCTGAGTCTGCTCTGGAAACAGCACTGGATGTGGAAGCAGAAGTTCTGAGTTTGAGCCCCAAGCTCTGAAACAAACTCAGTATGCAGTCCTGAGCAAGCCCTAATTCTCAGCCTCAGTTTTCTTATCTGTACATTGGGGGTCAAAATACCAGATTGCTAGAAGCCTCAGCACAGTGATTTTTTAAAAATGTCAAAGCACTTCATATGCTTGATGGTTAATAAAGCTCCATACCAGGGAAAGGGATCTGGATGCCTTTAATTCACCGTGGGGCCCAGGAGGCATCACCCGACCTCCAAGGTCTCCGATCTTCCATTTGCACAGGGAGTGAATTATTACTTCTCCCAGAGATAAAATTTTAAGTGGGAAAGGGCTCCAAGGTCTTTGGATGCGGTGGAAACACAAGAGCCACCAAGCCCCTGGTTTCCACCTTCAGGCTGCCGCCCAAATCGGCAGAAAGATCGCCACGGCACCTACTGAGTGATCACAACAAGCTGAGCACTTCACAGATATTTTCAGCAACAACAAGACCCATTTTACAGACGAGGCACCTGAAGCCAAGGGATGGAGGCAGAATCCTATTTCAGATCTGCTTGACTCCAAGTCCAAAACCAGAGCACAAGGGACCTGGAGAAGAGGCTGCTTCTCACAGGCCAGCCAAGCCCGATGAACCCTCTCCACCGGGAGGGCTGGGTGCCGAGGGGCAGCCTCCAGGTCCTTGCCGACAGCTCCTGAGCTGCCCGGAGTCCAAAGGTTGGTTAAAAGCTGTTTATTACCATGAATCGTTACAACTCACTGGCAGCTGGGTTTTGCGAACCTGCTGGTTTCATGCCTCAAAGCACTCCCAACTGCATGTGAATTTCATAGGTTTTACAACAATCTATCCTACCCCCGCCCCCGCCCTTAGTGACCAGTTTAAGGGACGACACTGGGCAAAGGACAAAGATGTTCAGGGCCGGACGGTCATTTCTGTCACACCCGGCAACGCCCTGTCTGCACAAGTGCGTGACAAACAAGTTCATTCGCTTTCCTGGGCTGCTCCCCAGCACCAGCATGGCGGGGTCCACACACAGGGGCCCACGCCCAGCCCCTGCTCCAAGCTTGTGGAACACTTGGGGCGGCCACTCTCACCCCTGCTTCTTGGAGTGAATGGGTCACGCTGGTAACAGAATGACCGCAGCAACACAAACCGCAGCAAACACCTGGATAAGATCCCCGCCCGCTGGACGCTGCTCTGAACACTTTCCACGTAATCAGTCCTTTTAACTGAATCCTTCTAACACACAAGCAATCCTTCCAACACGCCAGCATTTTACAGTTGAGGGCTTTGCGGCGAGCGCCTCTGCCTGTGGCATGTGAAGAAGGAAAACTCTGGAAGGCTGAGGGAGGTGTCAGAGCCAACACCCCATCTCCCCCCACACCCCCGCCCCGCCCCTCTGGAGAGGTGCTCCTCTCCCTTTCCCAGATCCCAGAGGCCAAGACCCAAGGGAGACCCGAGGGAGGGCTGTCGGCACATCCAGGCGGGCCGGGAAAGCCGCACCTCTCCCACCGCAGCACAAGCCCCAACAAGCACCGCCTCATTGGCTACCATATGAGTAGCAGCTTCCACTCACCAGAACCTTCTCCAAACTGGCCCTATACCAAGCCAGGTGCAGAACCAAACTGGCCCCGTAATATGTACATCACCTCATGGAATCCTTTTCACCTTGTGAAGTAGGTATTTTATTCTCTTCCCACTTTGTAGGTGAGAAAACCAGGCTCTAAGAACATTCTAGTATTTTACCGGAAATCACACAGCTCTGAAGCAGCAGAGCCAGCCCTCAAACCTGGGTCTTTCTGACTCCCCCGTGCACCCAGCCTTCCAACCGAAGGCTGTGGAGGTGGAAAAGGGCTCCATCAGTCCTGGCGCCCCGGCCAACTCGGCTGAACCGGGTTGCTCCTGTGGCATAGCTCTGTTGCCTAGGGTTCTGCCTCACCTCCCCGGACAGATGTCAGCCTCCCTGTGGGCACAGTCTGGTCTCCTCTCCCCCCCACCTCACCTGATTCCCTCACATCATGAGGGCTTGGTAACACTTATCCATTCCCCGAGTACACATATTTGTTCAAAAATACATCACACCCCGGGGGCGCCTGGGTGGCTCAGTCGGTTAAGCGGCCGACTCGACTGTGGCTCAGGTCAAGATCTCACGGTTTGTGGCATGGAGCCCCCTGTCAGGCTCAGGGCTGACAGTGAGGAGCCTGCATGGAATTCTCTCTCTCCCTCTCTCTCTGTCCCTCCCCCACTCTCTAAATAAATATAAATAAATAAATAAATAAATAAATAAACACATAAAAAAAAAGGCATCTAGAGATTAATAATTCTCAATCCTGTACAACGTAAATTTGCCCATTTGTCAAGAAATGGCACCTGCTGGCTTTCCCAGGAAAGTTGGCCATCCGTACTTACTTGGGCCCTGGCAGGACCAAAGCCGAGGGCGGCATGGGTCCGGGCAGACAGGGAAACGCAATATCCCTCCCCCCTCACTCCTCCAGGACTGCCAGCCCCACACCCTGGGAGCCCACTAGCCCTGGCAGGGAAGCGAAAGTTGTCTCAGTTACCAGATGGTTCACCATGATGTGAGGCAGCAAAAATGTCTTTGAATGGAAAGGAAAAGAACAGGGTTCTGTTGGAATTTTTCATAGAACAATGAGAGAAGTTTCAGTCTGAATGAATGAGCTAGCCATTCTAAAAGTTCTCTGAAAACACTCTCTGGTTCCCCATTGACCTGCTCTGACCTTGGTGGTCTTTTCCTAACTGCAATCTAAGCTAATGCCCCTTTTTTCTACTGTGCAAGGCTCAGGGCTGGTAGCTCAGCCACCATTGCTCCTTAAAGCTCCTGGCACAGAGGTGCCCCACTAGCAGTCATCTTAGCAGGACCCAGGGGTGGCTAATGAACCCCAAGCCCGGTAGCGGACCCAGAGTACGAGCTCTATACACACTTACTGAACGTAACTACAAGAAATCGGATCTTGTAATTCATCCTTTCATGAACCCCTGGAAAGAGCCTCGAGCTAGCTGAGGAAGAGGATGCCAACTCAGAGAACACAGGACAAGTAACCCATCTGGGGACTGAGTGGCCATCAGCTGTGTGAGGAAAATAATAATAGTCCAAATCTCACAGCTAGAAACCAGGCCCGTTCTCTCACCGCCCAACACCCCTTTCCCCCAACACCCCCCATGCACACATTCTCAGCCCCGGCTCTTTCCACAGTCCCACAGAAGCTTCGATCCTCCCAGCAAATCTGCCCTTGATCCAACCACCCAAGGGCACCAACCAAGCACCCGGTTGGGATGCAAGTAACTCACTTGAGTGGTTTGCTCTCTCCAAAGCGGCCTGGGCTCCTCCCGGCCATGAGGCAGAGGTGAGGGCATCCGGCACCACTGTCCCTGACTCTAAGAAGCTCCCCCGCCACTGCAGGGTTCTCTGCCCTTTGGCACCAGGGATGCCTGGAGGACGCTGACCCTTTGAAGAACGGCCAATGCGGCTATTTCTCGTCAAAGCCAGTTGGGAGGAGACTGAGGAGAAGTCAATGAAGTCGACTTACGTGAGTGGACACAGGAAGGGGACTTGCTTCCAGGAATAGGGACCGGTGATGAGTCCAGGGGGTCGTGGAGGCCAGCCCGGGGGAGAAGGCGCCACGGGCACTGTTCCTGCCCTCTGCATCATCTTCCAGGACCCCCCACAACAACCTGCACCACAAAGCCCAGGCACCCACAGAGCTCTATCTGTGGCCCGATCTCGTGGTCGCCAAGCTCAATTCCATCCGCTCAGCACTTTTGCAGAAAGGGGGTTGTTTTGCTTGTGCGCCATTCTTTCCACAGGGGCGGCCATTTTGCCCGCTCGCCCTCTTCCGGGATCTGCTCACACACTCTTCTTCCCTTGTAGGTGTCTTCCCAGATCTGCTCTCTTGAGAAACTCTACGGTGGCTCTGTTCCGAGCATCACAGCCCTGACCCCACTTCACAGGGAGAAATCTGGAGCCCAAGGCCCGGGGAGCATGCACGAGGGAGGGAAGCCCACTCACCCCAGGTACAAGAGCCATTAGGGATCACATGGGGATGCCGTGCCATCCAGAAGGGCTTCTCCCCACACGGGGCTGGGCTCAAGTTGGCCCATGCTAAAGTTATTCCCTAGCACAGGCCAGGACACCACACAGTCCATCATAAATTGTTGACCTGCTCCCCTTTCCCGTTTAGCCCTCACCGTGGCCCCTAAGAGTCTTCCCCCAAGAAGACTGGAGAACAGAATGTGCTTGGCTAGAGACCTGGGCGTCTTAAGTTGCTAATAACAGATTCCCAATCTGAAAAACAAAATAATAGAAGGCTTGGCCCTTCCTTTCTGCTCCTCTCATCCCCAACACTGCTTCCTGCAAGGCCAAGAAGAGAAAGAAATGCCTCCTTTGGCCACAGAGTGGGAAATCAACTCCTCCCCTCCCCAGGACTCCCAAGGGATCAGTCTCCCCACCCCACCCCCCCAGCCTTGCCCCTCACAGGCACAAAAGCCAGGCCCAGAGGAGGCTCTTCTGTGAATGTCTTTGTTTCCTTGTGTCCCCTCATCTCTAACTTCACTTTATCCTTAGATTCGCTGAGCATCTACTAAGTGCCAAGCACTGTGCACCAGGTAGGATGGTACCCCAATCCCCATTCACAGAGGAGAGGTGGCTGCCGGGGGTGCCCCAATCCCCATTCACAGATGACAGGTGGCCACCAGGGAGCAGTGGGGGCGGCGTGGGTGGTGCTAAAGAACAGTGATGCTGAGGCTGGCCCAGCCCTCTTGGGCTCACACCCATAGCCGGACTCTGTTCCCAGTCACCTACCCTGTGCAAGAGCCATCTGGGGGGAAATGGGACAGGAGTGGGGAGGCAAAGAGAGGAGTCAAAGCCAGAAGCCGCCATCTTTGGAAAGAACAATAGTAGAAGACAAATCTGAATGTTCCCAGGGATAGATTATAAAAATTGTGTTCAGGGTATAGGTTATACGCAAATTGCACGTAAATATGTACGTGGCCCTTGGACAAACCCACTTGTCACTGCTGCTCTCTCTGCCCTGCTCTTACTCAGGCAGTCTGCAAGGCACCTAGAAAGCTACCTGACCACCTCACCGGGACATTCCAGAGCTTTGTCCCTCAGTCCGGCTTCCCTCTTTAGCCTCCCCTCACCTTGCAACCACCTGAGAAAACAGGCGTGCAGAGGATTTAGAGACAACAGGGCCGTGCCCACACCGGGCACAGTCAAGCTGGCAGGTGAGGGAGGAAAGGGGGAGAAGGGCAGCCTCAGCCAAGGTGAACATCCTTCCCCATCTAGTCTCGGGTTGGGCTCCATGGGACTGTCAGGAGACCCCTTGGGCTCCAGTTGTCAACGCCTCAACCCTTCCCATCACCAATTGCTCAAAACCAGTGGCAGGAGGCCAGAGGGTTCTGCGGCCAGATCCCAGAGTGGGTTTCCACTTGGTCTGCACGGGGTCAGACATGCCACACAGACCAGCCTTGTCCCTGCCGGCATGGGACTAGGAAGCCCCGCCACTCGGAGGCGTCTCCGTCTCTGAATCCCAGAGTCCTCATCCACAAAATGAGGGTCAGATACCCTCTGCCCTCCCTGACTCACAGGGTTTCTCAGGCACCCGAAGACAAGCCGCCCGGAAAGAGGCCCACGGTGGAGACGGCAGATGCCGGACTGTGACAAAGTGTCTGACTCCACATCTGGATTTGAAACTGCAGCAAACATTACCAGGGTGGCCGTCATTGCCCTCATCTGACTCTACGGTCACAGCATCACAGCATTCTCGTCTTCTCCTAGGAGGGGTCAAAACCACCCTTGCCAAATTGCAGATGGGGAAAGTGAGGCCCCAAGAGATGAAGGGACAAGCCTGAGGGCACGCAGGCTGGACCAGGGCCTCGGCCCCAGCTGCCCACTGACCCTCAAACACCAGCACAGCAGTCAGAGGAAGATGTTAGCGGCTCCCGGAGGGTTTCACCCCCGTAGGAAAGAAAGGCAGGACAGGGGCCCCAGTGCCTGATGCACAGGGAGCGACAGCTGGGCTGGGCACACCGGCTACAATTCTGGGGTCAGCCAGTCCCCCCTTCAGTCTGGCAGGTCTAGGCGGTGCCCCAGGAAGGCCGCCGCTGGTCTTTCGGATCCTGGGCCTCCCGGCCTGACTGACCTGCCCAGGAAAGGGGCAGCCTGGCCATTTCCAACTTGACAATGATGGGAAGAAGACAGACCACCATTTCCATGAGACAGATAACAGAAACCAAGTTCCAAAAAGGCTTATGACATGGACAAGACAGAGAATAATCCGACAGTTCCCTTTACTGTGCAATTGCTGTGCATCAGCCCACGGCACACCTTTTTCTAGAATCCTCACAATAAGTTGCCACAGGGGAGACACCATGGCCCCATTATATGGATAAGAAAAACGCAGCTCAAAGAAACTAGGCAAGGGGCACCTGGGTGGCTCAGTCAGTTAAGTGTCTGACTTTGGCTCAGGTCACCATCTCGCAGTTCGTGGGTTCGAGCCCACATCTGGTTCTATGTTAACAGCTCAGAGCCTGGAGCCTGCTTTGGATTCTGTGCCTCCCTCTCTCTGCCCACCCCCCCCGCCCCAACTCACGCTCTGCCTCTGTCTCTCAAAAATGAATAAATGTTAAAAATAAAAAAAGAAAAAGAAAAAGAAATTAGGCAAAATGCCCAATATGGAGACTCAAAATCCAAAAGCTGCAAATCCAGAAGTTTCTGACTACACAGCTCCAGGGTGTTTTCATTGAATTATCCTTCTCCTAAAATGAAGACTATTCCAGAGCGAGACGGAGTTATTCACAATGTATCGGCGTGGAGAGGAGGAAGAAGAAAGGTACAAAATGATGACCAAAATTGGCACCCAACCCTGGAGCAAGCTAGGGATGAACCCGAACTTCACCAGCCATGCAGGCCCTTTTTTCAGTCTGACCCAGGCCACCCCGGACCCACCCCAGTCATCCTCACCATCCTGTAATGCAGGCGTGTACTTTCACAAGCCACGGGGCTCTGGCTCTGCCCCTGCCTAGAACGCCCTTCGTACATTCTTGACCAGAAAACTCCTACACCTCACTCAAAGCCCAGCTCAAATGCTGCCCTTTCTTTAAAAACCATTCCTGGGGTATTTATCCAAGGGATACAGGTGTGCTGTTTCAAAGGGACACATGCACCCGCATGTTGATAGCAGCACTATCCACAATAGCCAAAGTATGGAAAGAGCCCAAATGTCCGTCGGTGGATGAATGGATAAAGAAGATGTGGTATAGATATGCAGTGGAGTATTACTCGGCAATCAAAAAGAATGAAACCTTGCCATTTGCAACGACGTGGATGGAACTGGAGGGTATTATGCCGAGTGAAATTAGTCAGTCAGAGAAAGACAAACATCATATGACTTCACCCATAGGAGGACTTTAAGAGACAAAACAGATGCACATAAGGGAAGGGAAGCAAAAATGATATAAAAACAGGGAGGGGGACAAAACAGAAGAGACTCTTAAATATGGAGAACAAACTGAGGGTTGCTGGAGGGGGTTGTGGGAGGGGTGATGGGCTAAATGGGTCAGGAGCGCTGAGGAATCTACTCCTGAAATCATTGTTACACTATGTGCTAAGTAATTTGGATGTAAGTTAAAAAAATTTAAAAAATTAAAAATCATTCCCGGGGTGCCTGAGTGGGTCAATCGGTTGACCATCCGACTTCAGCTAAGGTCATGATCTCACAGTTCGTGAGTTCAAGCTCCCCGTTGGGGCTGTGCTGACAGCTCAGAGCCTGGAACCTGCTTCGGATTCTGTGTCTCCCTCTCTCTCTGCCCCTCCTCCACTCACACTCTGTCTCTCTCTCAAAAATAATAAACATTAAAAAAAAAATCATTCCCTAATAACCCTAGAAAAGTTGATGGCGCCTCCAGGGCATCCCAGAGTCTTTTGAGATCCCTGGTCTCTACTCCTTGACTGGACTGCAATTATGTATTCAGGTTCCGGCTAGCTCCGAGCCCCAGGGACAGGGACAGGAATAGCCTTCTCTAATACAACCCTTACTATTCAAGATACCACACCGAGCACCTCTTCACATGTAACAATCACAGCAGCCCCTATTATCACTCCCACGTTACAGATGGGGAAACTGAGACTCAGACAGGTTAAGCTACTTACCCAAGACCACACAGGCAGTCTGGCTCCAGAGTCTGCCTGCCCAGGCTGGTACTGTCTTGCCTCCCCATCCCTAATGCAGTGCCTGGCACATGCTAGGTGTTCAGTAAAGGTTTGTGGCATAAAAGGGTAGAGAAGGAGGAAGGTATTGCCTCACCCCGGCCACCTCCGGCTGCAAATCCCACCTGAAATTCCTCGGCCCCGGATATCCCTACTTCTGGTCCCACCTTCTGACATCCAGCGCTGCTTTCTTCCCCAAACCTCCAGGTGCTTTTCCTATCTCCCATCCATTTCTTCCTTGAGTGTCCCAGCAGGGGTGAGGGGTCCTGCTGTCTTTCCAGTGGGAAACTGAGACCCACAGAGGCCTCATGGCCAGCGGATCTGTTCAGAGGCAAGTCTCCTGCCCATGGGGCTGGCGCCTCGTTCGGACTGGTTTTACCTCTGCCTCCGGCAAGAAAAAACAAGCAAGTTGCAGGGGCAGTGTGGAGGTCAGCACCTGCCCTTTCCTCGCTGCCAGCACCCCCTGGCTGACCTGACCACTGGTCTCTGGCTGGGCCTGAGAGCCGAGGAGGGGGGCTGCTCCCCGGGGCTAGGGAGGAGGAGACAAGAGGCCCTTTGTGTCTGCAGAGCTCCTGAGACACCTGTTCTCCCTCCTGCCTGCCTGTGGCCTCCCTCCCTCCTGGCCGGGCTGTGTGCGGCCTTGTTTATCCTACAGCCCTGGCAGCCAGGCCCAGCCTGCTCCCAGCGTGGGGCTCCGGCAGCCCCTGCCAGCACCTGCCCGGTCCTGGCAGCCCCGGGGGCTGCGGGCCAAGCACAATCACCCTGCTGTTGACACAGTTGTTGATTTTCAGGAGGGCAGGGAGGGACGGGAGAGAAGGAGAGAAGCGGCGAAGGCATTTAACGCCAGCCTGGCTAATTTGCAGTTGGTCCCAGCAATCCTCTCCCGCCCCAGCGGCCTGGGAGAGAGTTTGGCTTCCAATCCCCGGCCGCCTGGGCCACACACCCGAGTCCCGCCTAAACCCGCAGCGTCACACCACGGGCAGCCCCCACACGCAACTCAGCCCCCCACACACAACTCGGAGCAGAACAAGGCCTCTGGGCTCCAGGAGCCTCTAGCCACCCTGTCTTCAAATGCCTAGCACTCCCCCTCCCTCCAAAGTCCTGATGCCCTCTCGGGCCCTGGTAAGGGACAGGACCAGCTGCCATGCCCTTGGGGAGCCAGGTAGGGCCCCTGGTTGACCAGAAGGGATCTGTCCTTACAACCTTCTCTTCTGAGTTGTTCTTGCCAAGCGATCTCCTCCTCACCCTCCAGGTCTCTAGGTTTCCTCTTACAGGGAGCCTTCCCTGATTGCCCAACTCTGATGGCAGTGCCCTCCTGGGTGCCCCTGTAGCACTCCGCCCTGCACCTCCCCACCCTCGCTTTGTCAGTCAGTATCTGACAATGACTTCCTTCTCTTTCCCTTCCTCACTAAGTAGGACAGGGCCGTGCTGGTCTCCTAGCCCCAGCGTAGTAGGGCACAGCCGTGAGGCAGGCACTCCCTGCGGACCCGCTGAGTGGCTGCGTGAACGGAGCAGGCCCCCACAGGCCCGAACATCCACTACACCTCCACCCCAAGTTCCCTCTCTGACAGTCACCTCCTGGATTAATAAGGCCCTGTGGCCAGTTAAAAGGCTTCGAGAATTACCCACCAGCACACGAACTTAGATTGGTAAATCCGCTTAGCCAGTTATCTCCTCAGAGATCAAAGAACAAGATATTGAAGGACAGGGATGGGTGAGTTTTGAGCATGAGACAGGGAGACAGGAGGGCAAGGACTCAAGGAAGATCCTGTGGGTCGGAGGCCAGCAAAAGGGTCCAGTAGAGGTTGCTGTCGGGCCAGACAGGAACTCCCCTCTCCTCTTATGCACCCCCCTCTTCAGTCTTCCCTGCCCCTTCCCTCCTGGGGCTCCCACATCCATCCAGCCTTGACTCGGGAATCAGGAGGTGCCTCGCTGCTATGGCCACCTGGCTTCTACGGCCAAAGGTCCCAACAGGACTCGGGCTCTGCGAGGAGGGTGGTAGCTACACAGACCCTCACTAAACCGCACCCCCCCCCACGCACACCCCCGCTCACAACTGACCCTCCCCTCAATTCTGGCTCCCCAAACTCCAAGTCAATCAGTGCCCAGAAAGGGGTACCAAAGAGCCAAATCACCTCCAAACTTGGGGTGTCATGATGAGGAGGATGGATCTGAGGCCAGGCAAAGCTGCCAGGAGAGACGCGAACTTACATTCTGGAAACCACGGGTCCCTGATGTGCCGCCCAGTTCCAGTAAGGCCATCATGTACCTCAGAGCCCCATTCACCCAGACTTGTATACTTATCACAACCTACATGGCAGTCAAGCTCATCCCTTGACGTCCTCAGATACCAAAGAGAAAGTTCTCCTGCTACCCACACCTCTTTTCCGGGCAAGATGTGCCACAGATCCCCTTCCTCTGTTCTTTGGCCTGTGTCCTGGCTAGGGCACCTTCACCCCAACTAAGAGGGGCCTCCCCCTCTCTGCCCCACCAGCTCCAGCTAGGGGTCCCCATGATTCCACCACTAACCCTTTGCCTCCATACTCTGCTTTTTCTCCAGCCCCTCATCCTGGCCAGACTCCCAGACACCCTCCACTCCCGGGGAGAGGGTATGGCTGTGGTTCCAGGCTCAAAAGGACATAGCAGGAGGCAACTGAATTTACAGAGAGGAAAGCAGGGAAGGAGGGGCGCTACCCGCTGCCCTGCCCCTCCCCAGGAAGAATGGGAATGAAACCCCAATCCTTTTGGGGTTTGTCAGGAACCTGAGGCCCTGGAGAATACTGAAGGTCACAGAGGAGGGACAAGAGGAGGGCCTCCCTCTGGCTCTCCTTGGCCTCACAGTCCATTCTCGCCTTTCCTTCTTGAGGCCGGTCTCCCTGGGGCTCTCAGAGGCACTTCCTGATCTCCCAGAGGCCAGAGGGGCTAACCAGGGTCTAGAATGCAGCACCCCTACCCGGGTTGCCTATGCACGCACGCATACACGCACACGCTCACGCGCCCTGGCCAACCAGCCAGGAAAAGGGGGAGCCAGGTCAGCCAGAGAAACAGCAAGGGCTGGAGGGGCCACTCCCTCTGTTTTCAACAGCTCCCTATTCATTCTCCACTCCCCTCGCCCCACCTGCCTCTGAGAACCCAGTCATACCTGCAGCCAGGCCTCCTTCCAGCCCCTCCCCACTAACCTTTTATTCTCCCTTCCTTCCCCACCGCACCCACCCCTCCGGGGACAGGCCTGGCATCGAAGCCTCACCAGGATAAAGGAATGACTTCAGCTCCTTCAACAGGGCTGGGGGCAGGTTTCTAGAACTTCACACCCCACAGTCAGAAAACTCCCCTCTTTCTCCCCTCTGAGGAGTGCACAGGGCCTGCCTGGCTCAGCCTGTGCGGGCCAGGCAAGAGTTAACTCTTTTGAGTCAGTGTGAGGGCAGCTTAAGGCAAGATTTACTTCCTTTGCTGCCTCCTGCCAGGTGCCAGGGCCAACAGGAGGGCATGGGCCGGGGTGCATGGGCCCACTCGCCTGTCATCCTGAAAGGGTACCACCGGTCCAGTCTTCAGGCTGCTTCCCACTTTCCCACTATTACCCCTCCCGCCAGGAACCCGTGTGTCTTCCAGAGAAGAAACACTGACTACTTTTCTGTTACAGCGTGTGGCAGGTTCTGGATATATTTTAAATCCTTCTCCCTCTGATTACAAAGGTAACGCACGTTGTGGGACTACTTTCGGAAACTACAGAAACACAGACATAAGAATAAAAATATGAGCCATAATTAAAAAAAAAAGAAGTCAGCAAAGGGGAGAGGTCTAGCTCCTACAGCTGGGATGGGTCCCCCCTGGCCCGCTAGCCCCCTGCCCTCTGAATGGCCAACCTGCCCTCTCCCCACCCTGGGGGGATCCTTCAAATGGCGGGACCTGAGCCCCCCTGGAATCGAATCGGCAGCGGGGTGCCTCCAGCGTGCCACGGAGCAGGACCCAGCCCCAAGGTTCCCCCGCTCCCTTGGAGGGGGGATGGGAGAAGGCCTGGACCAAGGCCCTCTGGGAACTAGTTTTCACCCCATCCTGTTCCACAGGCTGCACATTCCATTCTGATTCAAGCAGGGGGCGGTGACTGGGGGAGGTAAGGCCGAGGGGAGGAGAACAGTCTGGCCTCCTCTGGGGCGGATCCCCCAGGGAGCTCCAGGCCTGGCAGGGAGCAGACCAGTGGGGGGGGGGGGGGGGGGGTGGCCAGAGTGTTCCTGCCTGGTCTGCGGGCCCCTTCTTGTTCTCTTCTCAAACCAAAACACTGAAACCCTACCCTCAACATGTCCCCAGAAGATACAGGGGACAATGTGGGGGGAACACTAAACCTCTCCCCACTCTCAACCTGGCCACAATCCTCTGGGATGCTTAAATGTTAGAGTACTGGGGGAGGGGGGAGTCCGAAGACTGTGTGTGTCCAGGGAACTGAACGCAGGTTTGACAGGGTGTGTCAGGCTTCCCAGAGAGACCGAAAGGGCCTGGGTAGAGGATGCTATTTAGGAAAAAACGTGGAAGCCGGAGACACTGTCCGCACCTCTTCCTCTACCAGCCCATATACACCTTTCCCCCCGAAAACACACTCCTGACTGGACACGGCAACCTTTGGGCACACCTCTCAGCCCCGGCTGCTTGCTCTCCTGGCTCACTCCCACGCGCA
This sequence comes from Panthera leo, assembly GCF_018350215.1. Classification (NCBI taxonomy): domain Eukaryota; kingdom Metazoa; phylum Chordata; class Mammalia; order Carnivora; family Felidae; genus Panthera; species Panthera leo. The sequence goes on along the minus strand of NC_056696.1, from coordinate 42,618,952 downwards.
CACTTAGTGCTGGGATGCTGAGCCACACAGGCGGCACATCCCGGGCCGTGCCCAGGTCTTGGATTTGCCTGCGGATGACCTTGGGAGGAGGTAGGGGAACCCCAGACACTTCCTCCTCACCACACGGCCTCTTGGAGGTCTGACCACTGTCAGTGTTCCATGTCTGGGTCCTTCTAGATCCCCCCCGCCAATCCCCGCCCCCGCCCCGCCACAGCACCTAGTGGGTCAGAGGGGAAGGGAGGCAGGTCCCAGGAACAGAGGGTCCTCTTAAATAAAGGAGGGGCAGGAGAGCTAAGAACATGTCTGGAGTAGCAGGTGGTAACCTCGAGGTTCTATGCTGTGGGCCACACAGGGGAGACGATAACCTTTTCCTAGGGGAGCCCCAAGGGCCTTCACCACCCTCAGGCTTGGGCAGGAATGACCTCAGGGGTTTCTGGCTAGGTCCAAGAGATAGAACAGGCACTCGGGCCCAACTGGGCACTCTACTCCACTGCACCCACGCCCAGGAAGAAACCACGATGTCACTGCTGCTCAGAAAGAGTATTTGAATTTTGCAAAGAAACAGAGTCACCCGACCAGAGAAGCAAGCAGAGGTCGGAGGCAGCCTTGCCGAACTGGCCTGTAACAAATCTCCTAATCGAGGCTTCCCAAGGAGCTGGAAGGGGGACTCCAAGGAAGAGGCAGCCAAAATGGAGGTGACCCCAAGCAAAGACCCCATCCAGAGCATGCCTTCCTGCTTGGGAGCAAGGAGACCGGGAGGAGATGACAGGAAAGGTGAAAGCAATCTTCCACGGGCCTTGTGACAGCCTTCCTGGCTGACATAGCCAGGTTCCAGAAAGGGGACTAGCAAAGGGTGAGGACTTCAGCGAGTTTGGACAGGAGCGAGGCCTCTTAAGCAAACACTGAGCACAAAAATAATTCCCATTCAAAGCACGACTTACTGTGGGCCTGGCTGGGCCTTCCCAGCACAGAGCCCTTTTCAAAGGCTCCCCTTTACCTCTGAATGTGGCTGGGGGGAGGGGCGCGCAGGCATGGTGGCATTTGAATTCCACTCTTTCCCAGAGGCTTCCTGGCAACCTACAGGGAGCTGCCCAATAAAGGCCAGTCTCAAAGCACCCCCAGAGAGGAGTAAACCCGTGTAGAATGTCAGCTCCTCAAGGGCAGGAATGTTAGATCCTCTGGAGGAACAGGCCTCTCAAGCAAACATGTGTCGGGCAACAGCACACCCCAGGCCCATGCCATTCATGCAGTGCCACTGAAGGCTTAACCAGAGGTGAGCCTCCCGAGCTGTCAGAGGTAAGCACTGTTGCTGTTATTGTCCCAGTTCACAGATGGGAGAACAGAGGCTCAGAGGTGTTCAGTGATGAACACCTCTCCCAGCTCTAAATCTTTCCCGGGCATATCACGTGGCCCTAAATCTGCCCATTATGAGAGGAGCAGCATGTTCAGAACGGGGCTCTCCCCACTAAGGAACGACGGGGTGAGGAGGAAGCTGGAATGTGAGACGCTTCTCAAGCCAAGGCAGCTTTGGAAATCGCCCTTCACCGCCACTGACCCCGACACTCCTGATCATGACATCTGAGCTGGGGGACAGAATGCCCTCTCTGGGCAAGAGCAAAGAATAGTTAGTGAGACCTGCTGTCTCCACCCCCAGACCCATCTCCCCTTGGCCCTCCCTTCCTCAATCCCCCCCCCCCCACCTCGATTCCGATCCAGCCTCCTAGTTAAGCCTCTTCCATTCCGGCTCCCCTCCAAACTATCCTCTATTAGCAGCCGGAGCGACCTCTCTCTTTTACATTTTTCCCCACTTACAAGAGTAATTCATGGCCACTGTAGAAGATTGGAAGAATCAACAGAAGATGACGGAAATAAAAATCACCCATTGTTCCGCATCTGGAATTAGCTCTGTAAACATCTCGAGGCAGCCTTTGAATCTTTTTATGTATGTGTGCAGGATGTACATGTGTATACGTACAATTATCTGCGCAGAAGTAGGTTTGTCCTACAGAGCTTTATATAGGTTTTCTTACACTTTTGATGATATACATCTTCCAAATGATCAGCTACTCTTTTTTACCTATGCTTTTTGGGGTTTGGTTTGTACGGTATAGTTGATCGGTGTCCTACACTCCGAGAGGACAAAAGGATCGAGAGCCAAAACACCATCTTTCCTCCATCTCATCCCACCCCTCGGCCCTCATTTCCCTCCCCTGGGGCAACTCTGATTACCTGTGTCTTGTTATACTCAATAAGCTGTTAAAATCACAAATCAGATCGTGTCACTCCCCGACTTAAAACTCTCCAATGTCTTCCCATCGCCCTGGCCATAAAATCCAGGCTCCTCTGTGACCAGGATCTTGTCTTCCTCTGAGTTCTCCTCCTCCAGCCACACTGCTCTTGCAAAACCTGATCTGGCCTCAGGGATTTTTCATTTGCTGTTCCCTCAGCCTGGAATCCTTCCTTCAGGTCTTTGAGCCCGCTGGCTCCTTATCCCTCAGGGCTCCGCTGAGCCAGCCTCCCCCCAGGGCGGCTTTCACTGGCTTCCAATCCAGGGCCACCCTTGCCTTTCTCCTCGCAGGCAGACATTCTCTAGCACACGACCCTGTTGTATTTCTTCCAAGCCACATAGGGTCTAATGTTGTCTTGGTTACTTATTTCAAGTTATTTATTGCCTGCTTCCTCTCACCAGAAAGAAGGCTCCGTGAGGACAGGCACACTACCTGTCTTGCTCACCCCTAAAGCCACGCTGCCTAGCACAGGGCCTGGCACATAACAGGTTTTCAACAAATTTCTGTTGAAGGAATGAATGGGGGGTACTGAGGTACTGACTCTGAAAAACCAGCCCACCAGCAGGCTCTCCAAGCACCGACCTGGCCACCACCCCCCATGCCCGGGGTGGGGGCTAGGGTATCAGAGAAAGTAAAGAGGAGCCCATTGTCCGAGGTGGCATCCACCCGCCCTTCCCTCCTGTCACCCAGCTCATCCCTTACTGGTGCTGTGCATTCGCAGAGTCCAGAATCAGACAAGGAGCCTGTGACCAACCCAAAGTGCTAGAAAATACTCTAACTGCAAGTACAAAGTTGAAGATGAAACTTCGCCTCCGATCCCCCCAGGCAGCTGGGATATACCAGGTTCCCAAGTGAGCCCCAGCAGCAGGTGACTCAGACGCTGCCCGGGGAGCAGAGCTCCCCCAGGAACAGCCTAGCCCAATCCCACCTGACTACCCCTCCCACCCCCGCCCCTCCCCCACCCCTCCCCAGGGCCCCAGACACCTGGGCTCCTCTCTCCAGAAATTCACCCAGCTCCAGAGACACAAATGCACATCCAATCCTGTGCCGGCAGCCAAAGCCAGGATACTCAGGGGACACCCTTGTGCAGCCGCTTCCTTCCTGGGGCCTGATTTCCATGGAGAGAAGACTGCAGGTGGGCCAAGATTAATTTTTAAGAATGAGGAAAAGGAGGGAATAACTGCTTTTCATAAACACTGTGAAATAATTGGGGGGGGGGGGCATGAGGGAAGATGATAATAGACTTAAGACCCAACTAGACAAGCACTAGGAAGAATCAGAGAAGTAAAGAAGTGGGAGGCTTCTTCCCTTCCAGAAGTGGACAGCTGTTATAATTGATTACAGGAGCACAATCTCAAAACGCCCTTCTGGTTTCTTTACAAGGTCAGTTAAGTAATAATGGCAACAATAGCTAACATTTCTCCAGCACTTACTACTTGCCAGGTACTGTTCTAGGAGATTCAGACGAACAAACTGAGGCACAGAGCAGGAAGATTAAATTGCTCAAGATCAAGTCGCCAGTGGCAGGATCGAAGATCCAGCATCTAACTCCAGAGCCCCTGACTCAACCACTGAGCTGTATGTGGCCCCCTGGAGGGGGGAGGGCTATCCTTTTGGAGTTCATGCCTTCCAAACCGATACCGCTTAATTGATTGTTAGAGGCCAGTTTCAAAGATGTGTGCATAATTCTGCCCATTCTGCAGAGGGGAAATTCTGTAAAAGTTAAAGGACTCGCCTGAGCTCATGCTGCCCGTCGGAGAGGAATTCAAACCAAAGTGTGCTCAACCCAGCATCTGGAGCACCACTTCCTAAGGGAGCACTCTGGAAACCCGGATCTCGAAACTCCGCCCAGAACCGCAGCATCTCCCCTGGCTTTGGCCAGACCCCTTCGCCAGCGCCGAGGCGCCCTGCCCGGAAATTCCCACAGAGTCACAGCGAACTTCCCAGGAAAACTCCTCGGCTTCCTCCTAGCCCCTGTCACGGAGGTGGCAGCCAAGAGCGCCGCTGGAGTCCTTGCAGCTGCCGTCGGCCCTCCCGGGGCGGGAGCCGCCGCTCGTGCGCTCGGGGTCCTCCCGGAAAGGTCCAGGGCTGAAGTTCAAAATTCACTTCCCGCCCAGGCCCGGCTCGCGGCCCCGCCCGGGACTCTCCGACAGCCCCCACGTCTCTCGCCCTCCCCAGCCCCAGAGAAGTCATGGAGCTCCTCCAGCCTGCAAGGCCAGGCGGGCGGCTGGGAAAATCCCGCGGGCGATTCCTGCGCGTCCGGGGACTCGCAGCAGCCGGCGCGCGCGCACACGCGCGTACACACACACACACGTGTGTGTGGGCGCGCCCGCTAGTGTGTGCGTGTGTCACAGCCGCCGGCGCGCACGTGTGTGTGTGTGTGTGTGTGTGTGTGTGTGTGTGTGTGTTTACGTACGGAACGCGCGGGGTGGGAAAACAATGGCGAGCCGCTGGGAACAGAGCGACGGGCCCCCTCCCCACATCCCCGCCTCCCTCCCCCCAGGCAAGATTCGCTTTGCGGGGAAATCAGGATGCGGAGATTCACCTCCGACAGCAAAGGCGGGAGGTGGGGGGTGGGAAGAAGGAGGCCAGGGTGGGAGGTGGGAAGGGGTGAAACAGGAGCGGCCGGAGCAGAAAACAAACAGGATGCAGCGCCCGGCGGGTCCGCTGGGGTGCGAACCTGAGGGGTGGGAAGGACTGCGTGGCCGGCCCCACGCACCGCACCAACCAGGGCGGGGGTGGATCTGCCTCTGGGCGCCCGCTCCCGAGCCCCACGCGGGGCGCGCACAGGTCGCCTCAGCTTCCCTCTGGGAAATCCTTGAACTGGGCGCCTAGACAGGCTGGTGAGAAAGCCCCAGTGCCCGTGCCCCCCGGCCGGTCGGCGAGGTGGGGGGGGCGGGCACCCCAAGGCTGGCTAAGCGTGGTGCGCACGGTCCCCCTCCCACACAGCTCCCCCCCCCCAACGGCCTTACCAGGCTGCCTCCCCCCCCCACCCCCTGCACAGGGACCCGGGTCTGCTCGAGAGGAGCCGCCACTGGCCGGCGTTGCTGGGGGTAGGTGGGGGTCCGTTCCTTCTCGAAAAACTTTGCAAAAGATGGAAACTCGCAGAGACGAGAGCCGACGTGTGCCCAGGAACGCGGGGGCGCGAGTGTCAAACTTCGGAGGCCTGGGGAGAGGGGCGCAGCGGCGTGCTGCGGGCGCGGAGGGGGCGCACTTACTACTCGGCCAGGCGCCGGGCTCGGGGCTCCGCGCTCCTGCTCCTCCTCCGAACGGGTCCTCGCGGCTGCAGCCTGGGCTTCCCGCTCACATGCCCCGGCGACGCAGCTGACCGGCGCGCGGGGCTGGGGCGGCCGGGCTGGGAGGAGGCACGCCCCCCGCCGTGGGCCGGGGAGTCGCTCCGGACTCGTGGCCACCCTGGGTCCGCGCCCCACCGCGGGCCGCCGTCCCGGGCGGAGAGCTCGGTTCCGGCCGGGCGGCGCCCTCCGCCGAGCCAGGCCTCTCTCTGCACTCTGCCCTCTGCCCTCTGCTCGCGGCCGTCTCCCTGCCTTCCGCGGTCCTGCTCCCTGACTCGCCGGGACGCTGCGCCGGCCCGCCCGCCCGGCTCTCCGGCTCTCCCGCTCTGCGCCCGGGCTCGGTCCCGAACCAGGGCCTCTCGGCGGCTGGCCGCTGGGCCCGGGCTCAGACCTGGGCTCGCCGCTCCCGGGCCGGGGTTCCAGGACCCGCCACTTGCACAGTTCAGTTCAAGCCGGGACTGGGAGCTGGGCGCTCGCAGCTCGCTGCTGCGAGGCGACTCCACAGCCTCAGAGGAGAAAGAGGGAGGGAGACAGAGAGCGGGCAGGGGGAGGAGGAAGGAGGAAGGGTGGGGAGATGGAGAAGGAGGGAGGGACAGAGAGTTCCCTCCTCCTCCCTGCAGCCAGGTCCATCCAGGCATCCGCAGCTGGAAACCTCTGTCGGAAAGGGGAGAGCGGCGGGGGTGGGTGAGAAGAGAAGAAAGAGGTGGGTTCCGCCCCCTCCCACTGCTCAGGTATGAGGGTCGCTGACCAAGAATCTTCGCTCCTTAGAGCAAGACCCAAGAAGTTGTCCATCCAACTCCCGGCCCCCCTCACCCTCCGGCCAGCCAGGATTCAGGGTTTCAGACCCTGTTTCTGAACCTCCCTTAGGACCCTCATCCCACCTGCGGCTACACTGCTTCCTAATGCCTCAGACCATTCTCTAGTCCTGGCATCTGGCACTCTCACAAGTTCTCTCTCTCTCTTTTTCCCCCCTTGAGCTGTTTTGCATAAAGGAGTATTTATATTTATATATTTTGTATAAAGGAGTATATTTATAAAGGAGTAATTCAAAGTATTTATCAAATACCTATAATATGCCTGGCCCAGAAGGGTGCTGGGGACACCAGGATGAATGAGAGGGTGCCCTGCCCTTTCTGGATTCCCATTTTGTGAAGGAGGCAGATGAGTGAACGCGGAATTCCAGAGAAGTGGGAGAGGGCCAAGATCAGACCAGCACAGGGGGCCTGGGGACCACCAAGGGCACTCAGGTGGGGGGGACAAGCGTCAGAGTCTTCTTGGGGAGGTGGTCTCTGAACTGGGGCTCAGAAAGTGGAGCAGATGAAAGGAGTAGCAATCACGAAACCGCAGAGAACGTGCTGGCCAGCGGCTTTTCAGCAGGTGCTGGTCAGCCAGGTTCATAAGGCCTCCTGAGGGCTTTGGATCTCATCATTTCCTGCAGCCTTCCTGACCTAACTCCCTTTCTTCACCTTTTAGGTCTCAGCCCAGATATCACTTCTTCCAGCAGGATGTCTCGACAGCCCAATCTGGGTCAGGTGCCCCATCTAAGTATGGGCTCTGGAAGCCCCACCCCCCACCCCAGGTTGTAGATAGTGTGGTCATTGTTCATGTGTGTGGCTTCCCCCATCGGACTGCCAACTCCCTAAGAGCGGAGATGTCTGGCTGGCTCACTGTTACATCCCTGGTGCCTAGTGAGGGCTTGGCAAAGAGCCGGACCTTGATAAAAAGCTGTTGATCAATTGGTTGATGGAAGGGAATGGGAAGTCACTGAGGGATTCTGAGGAGGGCCTCTAATGAGATCAGTCTAGTTGGAGGCAGGGAGGCCGGTGACCAGACAGTGGCAGTGACCAGGGTAAAAAAGTCACAGGCCTGAGGTAAGCTAGGGATAGGGAGGGTGGAAAGAAGGGAGCGGGGGGATGGAGGTGGAACAGGTCAAAGTGTATGGCTTTTGGATGACTGGATGAAGCCATTTTGGAAACCAGGGGTCACCCAAGTGCCACCAGTCCTTCCTCTTCCCAGCCAGCATGCTTGTGTTTTCCATATACCTGGTTGTTTTCCTCTGGCCCCTTATCCGTGTCAACGGGCACCTTCATTGTGGGTCCCTCCCCTGTCCTTTGCCACAGCAGTGTAAGAGAGGAAGACAGAGAGATGGGCTATGGGCTCTCCTCTTTCCAACAGCCCCCATCCACTATATCTGGCGACCACCCTCACACACACCACCATCACAGCCGCCAAATTGAAATTTCTTTTTTTTGGTTTTTGTCTTACTTTCTGTTAATTTTTAGTACATCAATAAATCTTTTTTTCACTTGTCAAAGAAGTGTATTTTTTCTTTTTAAAAATTTTTAATTTAAAAAAAGTTTTAAAAATAAAAAAAAAAAATCTTTTTTGTTTTTGTTTTTAGTAATCTCTGCACCCAACATGGGGCTGGAACTCATGACCCGAGATCAAGAGTTGCATGCTCTTCTGACTGAGCCCGCCAGGTGCCCCTGAAATATTTTTAAGTATCTGCCTACTACATCTTACACACAGTAAGATAATATACATATATAATTCTGTTTTCATATACAGTATCTATTTGTACCTTATCCCATTTCTATGAGGTTGGTATCATTATTCCCCCCTCCCCTTTTTTTAAAGTTTATTTATTTGAGAGAGAAAGAGAGAGAGAGAGAGAGAGAGAGAGAGAATCCCAAGCAGACTCTGTGCTGTCAGCAAAGAACCCAACTTGGGGCTCAAACTCATGAACCGTGAGATCATGACCTGAGCGGAAACCAAGAGTTGCATGCTTAACTGACTGAGGCACTCAGGTGCCCCATCATTTTAGAGGTAAGAAGAATGAAGCTCAAGGTCATGGCCAGTCAGTGATGGGAGGAAGTTGTTTGAAGATTCTAGGTCTTTCTATATTACTACCTCATTTCCTGGCAACACCCATCAAAATGACACTATTTGACCTAGCTGACCACTCCCTCCTTGAAACACTCACTTCATGACTCTACACCCCCTAAATTTCTTCTGAACTTACTGGTTGCCCTTTCTCACCCTCCCTTATCTATATTCCTTCCTCCTCCTCATCTCCGCATCAGTGTTTCCCATTGTCTCCCTTCTGTATCTCATTTTCCTCTCTACCTTCTCTCCATAGGTGAAATTTCATGTTTCCATAGCTTTAAATACCAGCTATGTACTGATGAGTCTCCCAATTTTTTATGTAAATCTCCAAGACGCCTTAGGGCACCTCAGACTCCTGTATCTGACCACCCACTTGACGTTTCTACCCAAGGATCTCACAGACATCCTAACCCTAACAGGTTCCAAAGTGGACTTCTAACCATCACCCCCAAGCCTATGTATATACCCTGTAAAATTTTTCCCATCTCAGGAAATGGTACCACCCCGAGGTTTGAGCCAAAAATCTAGGAGTCATCCTTGATTCTTTCTTTCCATCCACCCAAATTAGTGAGTGCTGTTGATCTGTCTCCACAAATATGTCCCAGTCCTCCCCTTCTCTGTCTTCCCTGTCCCCACCCTGGCCCAGATCGTCCTCATCTCTCAGCTAGACCACCAAAGCCTCACTGCTTCGGAGAACTGAGACCACCTGCAGTCACATAATTTTACGAAGGCTGCTTACATCGACATGACTTTAATATTTGTTCCAGAAATTTCTTGCCCAGGAAGATAAGCCCGTAAACCGGTAAATAATTTTATTATTTGCTCCAGGAACTTCCTGAAAATCAATTTATCTGAACAATAGACTGCTCAAACGGCCCCCTTCTCGGGACAATAGTTTGCTTAACCTGGCAAACCACTAGCTTATCAAACAATTGTTTATTTTGCAAGACCCTCCCCTTGCCGTATCCTCCAATCCTGAACTGTTATCTTACAAACTTTGCCCAATCCCAATCAGATCTCTATATTGAAAGATCTGCCTTTACCCAGACTTCAAGCCCTATAAATATCTCTTTACCTGGAAAGCACTTCCCCAAACACTGCTCTTCCCAGAGCAACCTCCCTTTCATCCTCTGGTCTCAACACAAATGTTCCTCTCTTTATCTTCCCTTCCCCACCTCCTCCCACCCCGCCAAGATCATCCTCCACACTTTATTCTCCTGCTCACGGCCCATTTGCCTCCTTCATAGCACTCACCACGCTTGGTACTTATTTTATCTGTTTTCTGTTTCCGTGTGGTTTTCTTTTTTCCTGTTTCCCTTCTAGACTGTGGGCTCTGTGAGGGAAGAACCTCGTCTGCTCTATTTTCCATTTAATTTCCAGAGCCCCTTGTAGATGCTCAAAAAATATTTGCTGAAGGAATGACTTTGGCTGCAGCCAGTGTGATCTCCAATCCACTTCATGTGGCTGCCAAGCCCTCCTGAGACGCCTGCGGTGGGGGCTGTGGAGCCCAGGGGTGCCGGGGTTCCCCACTGCTCCCTTTAACCTCCAAGGTTAGAGACAAAGGGGCCAATGCAAATGCCCATGGGAGAAAGATTAAGAGGATTAAATTCACGGAATGGTGTGAATTGCTTTCCTCAGTGTTACAGGAACAGGTGAGGGGGAGAAAGCTCCAGAGAGAAAGTGAGCTGAGGAGCTGGAAGAAGGAAAGAGCCGCGAAATCCCTGTCTCGCTTTGCCTCAAGGTCTCTCCTGCTTTTCCCCAGGCCGCGGCACCTTAACATTTTCCATTTTCTCTGTGAAGAGGAGGATGCTTGTCAGCTGGGTCAGCTCAGGGTAGGCCCAGCCTAGTGGAGCTTGTCTGAGCACCAACTCTTCATCCTACGGAGGAAGTGCTTTTTTTTTTTTTTCTTTATAGCCAGACTTGCCAGGCAGAAGCTCTGAGATCTGATGGCCTTTGTGGGTGCTCCAGGAGCCATCTTTCAGAGTCAGGCACTCCCTTCAGGCTGAGCTTAGTGGGGCTCTACTCAGTTCTACTTGAATTTGCCCAAAGAGTCCCACTTGGATATGGAAGCAAATCAAGGTGATAACAGGTGGATTCACAGAATGTGAATCATTTGCCACAGAACCTGAAAATATAAAATCTGGAAGGAATCAGCCTTCCAGAACCACCTTCTCCGTCTCCCCTCTTTGTGCACAGAAAGAAGAGGTATCTTGCCCAAGGCTGGCACTTAACACACATGATCTCCTTTAAGCTATCAACAGCTCTGTGAAGATGGGGACTGTTCCATTCTACAGAGGAGGAAAACGACACCCCAAGATGGGAAGGAAAGTTTCCAAGAACTACACAGTGAAGACTGGGAAGGGCCAACATTTGAACCCAGGTTTTCTGGCTCTCAAAGCCAGGCTTTGTCTGCTATACCATCCTGTTTTGCTTCTTATGGGGTTTTGGGGTCCTTAGAATCTGAACCATATAAATTAGCCCTGGAATATTATTCAACAGCCTAGATTTTGGCCCAGGCCCTAGGACTAGAAACAGCTCTCTCCTCTTATGTGACAGTTGGCTCCCTGTCCCCCAAATGGAGGACTGTCTCCAAGGACGGGGACTGACCAACACACTTGTGTGCACACACACAGGGACCTCACTCAGTGTGCATGCTCCCCTAATGCCAGTGACTTGAGTCCTTTTTACACACACATACACACACACACACACACACACACACTCTCTCTCTCTCTCTCTTCCAAACTTCTCCACTCCATTCTTCCCATGTTTAGCTACCATGAGGAATTGAGCTTGGGGAAGAGGGATGAAGTAACACTTCTCACCTCCAGAGCTAGCAAACATTCTCTCCCAGTAAATTTAACTATTAGTAGTCCTAAATACTGGGGGCAAAAATCAGGCCCCGTGTCTTACTGATCGATTTGGAATGGGGGCAAAGGCAGGGCTACCGCCCGCGGGGGGTGTCCACACACCGTTGGTCACCGCACAATGGCTGTTGTCTTCTCTCCTCCTCTGGTTCACTCCTGTTCCTTCCCACAGGGCGGGGGCTTGGGCCCCACCTGAACCGGCAGCTGATTGAGGGAGACAGGGAAAGAAATGAAGAGGGTATTCCCTTCCCAGGAGCCCGGGGGAATTTAGGAAATCCTGGGATTGCCTCCTCATTCTCCTCCACCCGCCCCCCCACCGGTTTATAATGCCCCACCCCCATCACCTAACTTTTTTTAACCCTCTTTCCTGTCTCGAGGAGACCTAGATCCCCATCCTGGGAGGGACTGGCAACAATTAACAAAGGCACCATGGAGTAAAGACAATTAACAATCCAGAAAAGAGGGGAAAGAGAGGCTTTGTTCTGGTCACCATGGCAACGGAGGGGGGGGAGGGAGGAAGGAGGAGGAGGAGGAGGAGAGGCCATCCAGAGAGGCTGATACTTTCACTTTCCTTTCATCCCTCCCCTGTCCCGCCCCCTTGGGTTTCTGCCAGGGAGACAGGGGATCTTGAAGAACACAGGACTGGGACAGGCCCAGTCTGCAGGCTGGAGATTCAAGGTGGGTGACTGTAAGGTTCACGCCCTAGCTAAGAACTCACTCTGGCTAGAGAGAGCGCCTCTGGGCCTGAAGCAAAGGCATCCTCCCCTTCCTTCTTTTCTGAAGGGCTTATCTTGTGCCAAGAACTGTAAGCAAGTCTCTGCTTTGGACAGCTTGTGGTCAAAAAGAGCTTGAGTGGCTGGTGCTTCCTTCCTGATCAGAGTCAGGGGGTAGGGCTGCCTCCGAGACTTGCAGGGCCCACTGCAAAATGCGCCCCTGTTGCAAAGTTATTAAGAATTCAGGATGGTGGTAGCAGAGCATTAAATCAAGCGCAGGGCCCTCCTGAGCACGGGGCCCTATGCAACTGCACGGGGTGAATACCCATGAAGCTGGGCCTGGGCTCTGTGCGCCTGCCCAGTGTGCATGAATGTGCATGTGTGTGTGTGCGCAAGGGAGAGAGAGAATGCTTTGGGGCAAATCTTTCCTTCCTGGATTTCTGTTTCCTCAACTATTAACGAGGATATTGAACTAGGTGATCTTTGGCTTGCCTGTTCCACGGGTCTGTGTTTTCTCTTCTCCAGGATAAGAGGAGGATTTTTCAGGCTTCTCTCTACTGCACACAGTTCTGAACTCTACCTCGGAGCAAGAGAGAAACCAAGTATAGAAAACTCATCCCCAAGTGCTCTGGGGTCCAGCTCTCCCAGGCTTCCCTGTTTGGAAAAGGCAGAAGACAATGAAATATAAGCTCCAAAACCCCACTAGAGATCATGCTGTTGGCTTAGGGGGAATTGGAAATCACCCTCCATCTCGCGAGTGCTTCTAGCCAGAGCAGAAGCTTTTTGGCAGGAGAAGCCAGGCGCACCAGCCCCGCCTCATGGATGGGCCTCTCCATTAGCCATAGGAGACTGCCTGCCAGGCTATTTCTTGCTCCCAGCAACCCTAACATCATGAGAGAAAATAGGCTATGGACTCCAGAACCTTATCTTTCTAGGACTCAGCCTTATCGCCCTGTGGGTCCAAGTGAAATGAAGAATATTAATCAGAAACTAAAATCAAGGAGAAAAAAAAAATCCGTTCTGTCAGAGGCCCTAAACCAAGCAAGAGGTCAAAGGTCCTGCTCTCTGCCTGGAGGGTATCCTGTCAGGCACTCCTTGCATGGATGCTATTATGGGCTGAACTGTGTCTCCAAATTCATCTGTCCAAGCCCCCAGTACCTCAGAAGGTGACTCTACTTGGAGACAGGGTCTTTGCAGAGGTAACTGAGTTAAAATGAGGTCATTAGGGTGGGTTGTAAATCCACAGGACTGGTGTCCTTATAAGAAGACATCTCTACACAGACACACAGGGAGAAGATGGCCGTCTACAAGCCACGGAGAGAGGCCTGGGACAGATCCTTCCCTCGTGGCCCTCCGAAGAAACCACCCCTCACAGACTGCTAGCCTTCAGAACTCTGAGCAGATACATTTCTGCTGTGCGAGCCCCCCAGTCCATGGTGCTTTGTAAGGGTAGCAAATTGACATGGATGCTTAAAGGTTGGGAGGTCTGCACAACCTTGAGGCTGCCTGGACTCACAGAGTGTGTCTGTGAAAGGGGGGTAGGCTTTTGTACTAGCATGGTTGCATTATTTTAATTTGAAACAAAATTGATCTCTTACTCTCTTCCCCCATAGCCTAGTCTTTTAAATTTTTTATTTCTTTTGGTATTGCTTTAACACATTTTATTGTTTTAATCCCTTTAGTCTTTTATTTTTCTGGTTTTAATGATTTTACTTATCTCTGTCATTTTTAATCTCTTTTTCGTCTTTGTTCTAGCCATTTCATACTATTTGCTTTTATCTCATCTTATCTTCTAGATTTATTGTTATTGTATTATCTTTTTATTCTCCATCTTTTATTTCTAACCTTTGCCTTATCGTGTCTTTGTTCTATCTTTTCATTTCTTTTTAGTTTGTTTGGTTTATTTTTAGTTCATATTATCACTTTGCCCGCTGCCTTTTTTTTTTTTTTTTTTTTACCGTTTTTACCATCTTTTTATTTCTTCTTAGTTTACTTTATCTTTTTATTGACTCGTGTATTATCTTCCATATTTTACTGTTTTCAATTCTCTCAGCTTATTAAATGCGGAGGCTGGAAACACAGCCCTCAGGGGAGAGCTGCCACGCTAACCCGGACCCCAAGCTGAGGAGGCTAGATGTTCTGGCTCCTCGAGCCCGCCCAGCAACTCCCAACAGATGCCCCATTTGCTCCAAAGTGGGCCCCTCCTATCTCTAAGAATCAATCTGTGTAACATGGGAGACCTTGGGATAAAATTCTCCCGGGAAGATACCAGGTTTGCTTACAATAATAACACATTTGAGTTATGGAGAAGCCCAGCTTTCTCCTATCACACGCCATCAAACTGCTCTCTGTGGACTCAGTCACCTAAAGTTCACCATCAGTAGACATCAGAGCAAGCGTCTAAAGAAACCACACCACTTGTCAGGGTGGATCTGGTGGGTAGGAAATTTCACTTTGTGAAAATCTCTCAACAGACCTCCTCAGGTTGCATTTTAACAAGAAACCAAGTGGTCTTGATTCATGCCACAAAAGTCCTGGGGGAAAGGCACAATGAAGGGTCTCTGAATTCTTCCGTCTAGCTGTCTTTCATTCATTCATTTATTTTTTTTTTTAATTTTTTTTTTTTTAACGCTTTATTTATTTTTGAGACAGAGAGAGACAGAGCATGAACGGGGGAGGGGCAGAGAGCGAGGGACACACAGAATCGGAAGCAGGCTCCAGGCTCTGAGCCATCGGCCCAGAGCCCGACGTGGGGCTCGAACTCACGGACGGTGAGATCGTGACCTGAGCTGAAGTCGGCCGCCTAACCGACTGAGCCACCCAGGCGCCCCCATTTATTTAATGTCTGTATTGAGAAGCTACTCTGTGCCAGGAATTAGGCTAAGAAATGAGGATCGAGTGAAGAGCAAAGAGAGCTAGGGCCCTTGCTCTCTTACAGTTTATAGTCTGGTAAAAAGATATGATATTTACCTGGCTCTGATCGACCTGACCTGCCTTCCTTGCAGACAAGATTATAGGAGGTTGTTATGGCCAAGACTGCCAGTTGTTCCCCCAGTGTGTTTTTCCCTTCTAGAATAATACAAGTTTAGGCTGAGAAAATGACTACCAATCAAAAGACTGCATTTCCCAGGCTCCCTTGTCGTGAAATACAGCCAGGCACCTGGGTTCTGCCCAATAGAACCTAGACAGAAGTGAAACCTACAACATGCTGGTTCTGCCTCGTAGGACCTAAGCAGAATGGTACATGCAACTTCCTGGTCATATCCTTAACAATAAAGTGTATTCTTTCCATTCTCTCTTTCTCCCTTCTGCCGGCTGGAATGTGGGTATGGGGACAGGAGTTCTTGGCAGTTGTGGGATAGCCTAGAAGGCCATGAGATGAATGAAGGGCATTGAAAAAGGAGTTTGGGGGTGCCTGGGTGGCTCAGTCGATTAAGCGGCCAACTCTCGATTTCAGCTCAGGTCATGATCTCACTGTTGGTGGGTTTGAGTCCCCCATCTCGCATAATGCTGACAGTGCAGAGGCTCCTTGGGATTCTCTCTGCCCTTTCCCCACTCACACGTGCTCTCTCTCTTTCAAAATAAGTAAATAAACTTTAAAAAAAGAAGAAAAAGGAGTATGGGTCTCTAATACCACGGAGCCCCTATACCGTTCTGTACTGCCCATTCTTGGACAATTACAGGAGAGACTAATAAATTGCTATCTGGTATAAGCCACGGTGACATTGACCTTTGTTATGGCAGCTGAATCAGCTCTCTTTAGCATGTAGGTCTCCCCCAAAACTTTCTCTGATTTTGACACAAGCGTGGAATCCTATCTTTCCGAGAACTTTTAGAGAAGAATTAGATATACACTAGCTGGGTTACTCCTTTAGGCAAGGGAGAGAGAGAACCCTTCCTTGTCACCAGAGTGCACAAGGGTGGGCACCGTCACTTTGTGGCTGGACTCTGCATTTTGTGGCTGGACTCTGATTCTACACAAGCCTCCTTGCTGTGTTCTGTTCTGTTGAGTCTCAGAAAAGCAAACTAGGTCTTAGCACTTGTTCCCACTTTAAATATCTTTTTCATGACAACCTATATGCAAACGGGAGAATATTCTCTTAAAAACACTCCTTCATCAGTGCAATCTACACCAATGACCAGAGTGACCCTACCCCTCCTCCAACAGTGTGATTCTTTCCAAATATTCTACTATTGGCTTAGCACTCCAAGTTGGCCCTCTAGATGTTTACTTCCATATTCCCCAGTCACATTTTCAGTAACTTCTTCAGCTGTCGGAGTTCCCTTCCTTCAGCCCTGCCCCTCTGCAGACCGACACCGTCTTGAAAGCCTGTAGGTTTCTCTACCACTGAACACCCTGTAGAATGCTAAC
This sequence comes from Panthera leo, assembly GCF_018350215.1. Lineage (NCBI taxonomy): Eukaryota > Metazoa > Chordata > Mammalia > Carnivora > Felidae > Panthera > Panthera leo. The sequence goes on along the minus strand of NC_056696.1, from coordinate 42,602,533 downwards.
ACTGTGAATTCAGTCTTGCTTCTACTCAGTCAGGTGGCAGTCGCCCTTTAAATGAGTGTGTTCAAGGGGCGCCTGGGTGGCTCAGTCGGTTTAGCGTCTGACTTCAGCTCAGGTCATGATCTCGAGGTCTGTGGGTTTGAGCCCCACATCGGGCTCTGTGCTGACAGTGCAGAGCCTGGAGCCGACTTCAGAGTCTGTCTCCCTCTCTCTCTGCCCCTCCCCCACTCATGCTCTGTCTTTTTCTCTGTCAAAAATAAATAAAAATTAAAAGAAAAAAATTAAGTTAGTCTGTTCAGGCCACTATGACAAGATGTCACAGGGTAGGTGTCTTAAATAACAGAAACTCATTTTTCACAGCTCTAGAGGCTGGAATTCCAAGATCAAAGTGCCAGCTATTTGGGTTCCTGATGACAAGTCTCTTCCTATCTTACAGATGGCCGCCTTCTGCCTGTCTCCTCACTTGGTGAGGAGACAGCTCTCATCTCTCTTCCTCTTCTTATAAGAACTAATCCCATCATGGGGGCCCCTCCCTCATGATCTCATCTAAATCTAATTCACTACCAATGGCCCCATCTCCAAACACCACCACATTGGGGGTTTGGGCTTCAATGTATGAATTTGGGGGAAATACAAACATTCAGTCCATAATATCATCCCCACCCCCTTCTGTCTTATTAACTGCTGCATCAGTCCCTAGAATAAATAAAGTCATAATTCTGCATAATTCTAAACTGCCAAAGGATAATGATTATATCCTTCTAGAAGATTCCTTGAAATTGCCTCCTGTATCTAAGGTATTTCTCCCAGTATGGGGCTGGATACAGTTCTCAGTAAAACTATTACATCTTATTTGAGGATGTAATAGTATAATATCTATAAAGAGGATTAGATTCTACAAAATACTTTAACTTCTGAGCAGTAGGCCCTTTAACTTGTTGGGATGAGCCCTGGGTGTTGTATGGAAACCAACGTGTCAATAAATTATGTTTAAAACAAAAGAAGTAAGCCCTTTAAAGTTCCATGTGTAAGGGCAGCTGGCTGGCTCAGTCGGTGGTGCATGTGACCCTTGATCTTGGGATTGTGAGTTTGAGCCCCACGTTGGGAGTAGAGATTACTTAAAAATAAAATCTTAGAAAGAAAGAAAGAAAGAAAGAAAGAAAGAAAGAGAGAGAGGCAAAGGTGACTTGGCCATTTCAATCTTAGTGTCACTAAGCTTCCAGATTGTTAATATTTAAAATTTTTTTTTTTTAACGTTTATTTATTTTTGAGACAGAGAGACAGAGCATGAACGGGGGAGGGTCAGAGAAAGGGAGACACAGAATCTGAAACAGGCTCCAGGCTCTGAGCTGTCAGCACAGGGCCCGACGCGGGGCTCGAACTCACGGACCGCGAGATCATGACCTGAGCCGAAGTCGGCCACTTAACTGACTGAGCCACCCAGGCGCCCCCAGATTAATATTTTAGTCAGCGTATGAGGGTATCTGTGGTAGTAAGTCTCTAAAATGGCCCCAAATTATCCCCACTTTTTGGTGTGCATGTCTTTGCCCTAATGTAATTTCCTCTCACTGAGTGTGGGCTAGACTTAGTGACAATTTTTTTTTTGTTGTTTGTTTATTTTTTAGTAATCTCTACACCCGCTGTGGGGCTCAAACTTACAACCCTAAGATCAAGAGTCTTATGCTCTTCTGGCTGAGCCATCCAGGTACCCCTGGACTCAATGACACTTCTAATGGACAGAATAAGGCAAAGGTGTGTGATTTGGAGACCAGCTCATAAAAGGCAGAGTGGCATCTAGATTATTCATTCCTGGGGGAAGACACCCACACGTCAAGTGGCGTCTATGGAAAGGCCCACATGGTGAGGCCTCCTGCCCGCAGCCAGCAAGCTTGGAAAGGGAGCCTCGAGCCCTGGTCAAATCTTTAGAGACTGTAGCCCCAGCCACTTTCATGAAAGATCTGCTATCAGACCTGGAGCCAGAAACACTCAGCTAAGCCACGGCCGGATTCCTGACCCTCAGAAACTGTGTGAGATGATAAATGCTTATTATTTTAAGTTGCTAAGTTTCAGGGTAATTTGTTATGCAGCAATAGGTAAGCAGATAATAGAGAAGGACGTCAGTATCAGTAAGATCACTCTACGCCTTCTAAATATATTTACCTTCTATGGATGGGATCAGCCATCTGCAAAAAAGAAAATTAGTAAGTGGGAATCTGAGAGAACACTTATTCTCTAGAAAACAGGATTGAATCATCTGCATAATCTGTGTTCTCCCAAACCTCTTAGCATGATGCTGGACACAAAATTAGCTAATTGATTAACTGATGGCTTCTCATCGAAACTTGCCTTGCTTTCTATTTGCTTTATTTATTTTAGTCTTTAAATGTTTATTTCTTTGAGAGAGAGAGAGCGAGACAGAGACAGAATGTGAGCAGGGAAGGGGCAGAGAGAGAGAGAGAGAGAGAGGGAGACACAGACTCCGTAGCAGGCTCCAGGCTCGGAGCTGTCAGCACAGAGCCCGACGCGGGGCTCGAACCCACGAACCGTGAGATCACGACCTGAGCCGAAGTCGGACGCTTAACTGACTGAGCCACCCAGGTGTCCCTCTATTTGCTTCATTGAAACAAATATTTAGTAGATTCACAGAGCTCTTTCTGGAGTGAAGAGGAGTTGCTTTGCTTGCTCAATCCATTTTCAAAGTCTTTTCTCAATTCTGCCCTGACCAACCTCCACCCTCATCTTCACACCAGTAATTAGACTTTGTCATTCTTTCCTCGGTGCATTCATGGCACCCTACGAACACCTCTGTTATGCATCGGTCCTGCACTGTCCTTGTCTGATTACTTGCTATCTCCCTCACTAGGCTGGGAGATTTTTGAAGACAGAGACTATGACTTATTCATCTTCTTAGAACAGAACACAGTGTCTGGCCCATAGTGTAAGTTCAACGATTATGCCTTACATGAATGAGTAAGACCATATTAATGAAGAAAGAATAAGTAAATTAATAAATGAGCCGGCCTTGAAAGAAAACTAAGTGGCCTGAGGAAAAACTTGTCCCCCTTGGATTTCTGTTTGCCTATAAAATGAAAGGCTTGGACAAAATTACCTCGAAGACCCTTTTCCCTTCGGACCCTCCATGATCTATGATTGAAGGTGGGTGTAGGAACCTCTGCCCTTCTATAACCTTCAAAAGGCAATGTTAGGAAGAAAATAATGAAGATAAGACTAGAAATCAGTGAAATAGGAAACAGACCAACAATGAAGAAAATCAATGAAAGCAAAGACTGGTTCTCCAAAAAGATCAATAAAATTGATAAACCTCTAGCTACATTGATTAACAACCAAAGAGTAAAGATACAAATTACCAATATCAAGAATGAAAGGGAGGGAGCATCACTTCAGATCCTACAGACATTAAAAAGATAAGAAGGGGGTATTATAAACAATTGTATACAATAAATTTGGCAACTACCTGAAATGGACAAATTACTTGAAAAACACCTGTTAGAAAAACTGGCCCAAGAAAAAATAGAAAATTTCAATAGCTCTTTATCTATTAAAGATGTGAATTCATAAGTTAAAAAAAAATTGGCAAAATTCTATCAATCATTTAAAGATGAAATAATAGGGGGTGGGAGGGAGGGGAGGGTGGGTGATGGGTATTGAGGAGGGCACTTTTTGGGATGAGCACTGGGTGTTGTATGGAAACCAATTTGACAATAAATTTCATATATTAAAAAAAATAAAATAAAGATGAAATAATAGGGGTGGAGGAGAGGGGAAGATGGGTGATGGGCATTGAGGAAGGCACTTGTTGAGATGAGCACTAGGTGTTGTATGTAAGCCAACTTGACAATAAATGATATTCATAAAAAGTAAATAAAGTCATAAACTCAGGAAAAAATAAAGATGAAATAATACCAACTATATATTAATTGTTTCAGAACACAGAGGAGGGAGGAATATTTCCCAACTCATTTTATGAGTCCAGCGTTACCCAGATGCCACAGCCAAAGATATTACAAGGAAAAAAACCTACAGATTATTAACCCTCCTGAACAATAGACACAATGCCTTAACAAAATTTTTGCAAGTAGAACCCACTAATATACAAAGTGGGATAATCCGCGAATCCAGGGCGTACAGTCAGTATAGGAAGAAATAAAATGGTCTTTATTCATGGCTAAAATGATATGAATGCAGAAAGCTCTAGGTAATTTACAACAACAACAACAACAACAAAACCTACGATAGCTAATAAATCAGTTGGGCAAAGCTGCAGAATACAAGATCAATATACCAAAAAAAAAAAAAAAATTACTTGTATTTGTATATACTTAGAACAAACTATTGGAAAATTAAAAGGTGTCATTTACAGTAGCATCAACAAATATGAAATACTTAGAGATAAATTTAATAAAGATATGTAAGACACTTACATGGAAAACTATAACATATTGATCAGAGCACTTAAAGATCTTAAATGAATGAAGAGATATGCCATGTTCATGGATATGAAGACTCAATATTGTTAAAACGTTAAGTTTCCTAAAATTGATTTACAGATTCACTGTAATCCCAATCATAATAACTGCTATAGACTGAAAGTTTGTGTCCCCCCTCCCACCCCCAAGTTCATACGCTGAAACCCTATTCCCAGTGTGATTATATTAGGAAATGGGGCCTTTGGAGGGTGATTAGGTCATGGAGACAGAGCCCTCACAAATAGGATTAGTACCCTTATAAAAAAAAAAAAAAAAGTCCCCAGAGAGATTCCTTACACCTTCTTCCCTGTGAGGACACAATGAGAAGACAGTCAGCTATGAACCAGGAAGCAGGCTCTTACCGGACACCAAATCTGCCAGTCCCTTGATCTTGGACTTCCCGGCATCCAGAAGTGTGAGAAGTACATTTCCGTTGTTTAAGTCAATGGTAAGCCTAGAATTCTGTGACAGCAGCCCCAACAGAATAAGACAACTTTTTGCAATATTTGCAGAAATTGACAAGCTTTCTCTAAAATGTATGTGGAGGGGCACCTGGGTGGCTGAGTCAGTTAAGCATCCAACTCTTGATTTCAGCTCCGGTCATGATCTCATGGTTCATGAGATCGAGCCCTGCACGGGGCTCTGTGCTAACAGCACAGAGCCCACGTGCGATTCTCTCTCTCTCCCTCTCTCTCTGCCCCACCCCTCCTCTCTCTGTCTCTCTCTCTCAAAATAAATATTTTTTAATTAAAAAATAAAATTTCTGTAGAAATTCAAAGGCCCTAGAATAGCCAAAGCAATCTTGAAAAAGAGGAGCAAGGTAGGCTTTATTTTATTTATCTTTATTTCTTCAAGGCCTATAAATATATAAATATATGTATATATTTATATTTATGTTTATTTATATTTACATTTATTTCTTCAAGGCCTACTATAAAGCTGTAGCAGTCAAGTCGGTGTGGCATCGGTATAAGGACGGACATATACACGCGTGACACAAAATAGTCCAGAAATAGGCCTACACGTGTTTCGTCAATTGATTGTCGACAAGCGTGCCACAGTAACTTAAAGAAGAAAGGATATCTTTTGAACAAATGATGCTGGAAGAACTGTAGAGTCTTACGGAAAAAAATATACCTTGACCCCAACCTCACAACACATGCCAAATAAACTAGAAATGGATCATAGACCTAAACAGAACAGCTAAGATGATAAAATTCTAAAAGAAAACACAGGAGAAAATCTTTGTGACCTTGGGATAAGAAAGATGTCTAAGGACACCAGGAAAGAAACGATAAAATTGACTCCACTGAAATTAGAAATTTCTGCTCTTCAAAGGACGCCTTTGGAAAACAAAAAAAAAGGAAGTCACCAGTCATAACCTGTGTATTTACAAACATGCATCTTACAAAAGACTTGTATTCAGAATATATAAAGATATAGTAAGAATATATAATTTTTAAAAAATATTTTATTTTTAAGTAATCTCCACACCCAGTGTGGGGCTTGAACCCACAACCCTGAGATCAAGAGTCGCACGCTCTAGACTAAACCACCCAGGTGCTCCCAGAATATATAATTAAAGTATAATGTATATATTCTTTTTTTTTTTTAATTTTTTTTTAACGTTTTTATTTATTTTTGAGACAGAGAGAGACACAGCATGAACGGGGGAGGGACAGAGAGAGAGGGAAACACAGAATCGGAAGCAGGCTCCAGGCTCTGAGCCATCAGCCCAGAGCCCGACGCGGGGCTCGAACTCGCGGACCACAAGATCGTGACCTGAGCTGAAGTCGGACGCTTAACCGACTGAGCCACCCAGGCGCCCCTAATGTATATATTCTTACAATTCAATAATAAGAAGACAAACAACTGAATACAGTTTTTTAAATGGACAAAGGTTGTGAACAATCCCTTCACCAAGAAAATATATAAATGGCCAACAGCCACATTCAACAGCGTTAGTTATCAACGAAATGCAAATTAAATACACAGTGAGATGTTACTACGCTCCTACTGGAATGGCTAAAAGGAAAAAAGATGGACAATACAAGTGTGAGCAAGGGTGCAGAGGAACCAGAACTCCCCTGTAATGTTGGTGGGTGTGTAAAAGGCTACACCCACTTTGGAAAATAGTTTGGCAATTTCTTATAAAGTTAACATACACCTACATATAACCTAATAATTCCCCTACTAAATAGAACAGCCAAGAGAAATGAAAATATATATCCACATGGGGTGCCTGGATGGCTCAGTCAGTTAAGCGTCCAACTCTTGATCTCCCAGTTCGTGGGTTCGAGCCCCGCCTCCAGCTCTGCACTGACAGTGAGGAAACTGCTTGGGATTCTCTCTCTCTCTGCCCCTCCCCTGCATGTGCTCTCTCTCTCTCTCAAAATAGATAAATAAAGCTAAAGAAAAGAAAATTTATATCCACAAAGACTTTTACACTAATGTCGTCAGAAGTTGTATTCATAACAGTCCCAAACTGGATATAACCCAAATGTCTATTAATATGTGAATGGATCAACAAAGTGTGCTAAAGCTGAGTAGACTACTACTCAGCAATGACAGGAAACAAACTACTTCTACATGGAACAACTGGGTGAAGCCTGATACAAAAGGGTCCAAACTCTATGGTTCTGTTGATATGAAAATCTTGAACTTGCAAAACTATTCTATAGTGACAGAAACCACAGCAGTAGCTGGAGGGAGGTTGGCTGCAAAGAGGCACAGGGGAGCTTGCTGGGGGTGGTGAAACTGTTCTTTACCTTGATTGTCGTGGTGATTACATAGGTTTAAATATTTGTCAAACCTTATTGAACTGTACCCTTAGGAATGTTGTATTTCATTTTAAGTAAGTTATATCCCAATGAAGTTAATTTAAAAAGATGGGGCACTGGGGTGGCTCAGTCGGTTAGGCGTCTGACTCTTGATTTCGGCTCAGGTCATGATCTCGCAGTTCGTGGGTTCGAGCCCCCGTGTCGGGCTCTGCAATGACAGTGTGGGGGCTGCTTGGGGTGCTCAGTCCCCCTCTCTCTGTCCCTACCCCTCCCTCGCTCACACTCATTCTCTCTCTCTCTCTCAAAATAAATAAATAAACTTGAAAGAAAGAAAGAAAGAAAGAAAGAAAGAAAGAAAGAAAGAAAGAAAAGAAAACCAAAAGGCAACATTGCTGTGTTCCACGTTAGAAGCCAGTCTCCGTCTCCATCTTCCCACCCCTCCAACATATTTCCAACATACCCCAAAGCCATCCTATAGCAGAGGCTCTGCGCTCTGAAAAGCTGCTTTCCCAGCATGTCCTTCCCACCTGCCACCCCCAGCCAAGACCTTTCTTCATCAGCCTCCACAATCCAGAGCCTTCCGTACCTGCTACCAGCTGGCTGCGAGGATGAGCTGTCGATGCTCCCTCAGGTAAGGGCTTTGGGCCAAAGCCCAGCAGCCTGCGCAGACTGTGTTCAGCGGATGCAGAGTTGGCTCTCAACTAAACACATCAGCCTCACCGGCTCTTGCTGGGTCTTGGCAAAGGCAAGAGACTACACACAGAGCTTCTGGCACCTTTGCCTTCCGACCTCAACACTTCTTCTCCCGTGGACCCCCAGGGGCAGGCTCTCCGGGCTGCCCATGAAGTTTCACAGACCTGACCTAGGCTTCTTGGTCTTGTCCCCACCGCGAGTTTCATCTCCCTTTCAGATCCTACCTCCACCTGTCCCAGGTCCCTTCCTCTCCCTAAGCATCATTCCTAAACAGAGCTGTTTAAAAGAAAGAAATCCAAATTGGCCGTGACTGTGGCATAGGCCCCACTGAGGACCCATTGGACTCCCTTGAGAAAGAACACCCTGGGCTGGTCAGTGTTCCTCTCCACCAGACAAATGTCTGCAAAGCCGGATGGCCTTGTTGGTCACATTATTGATGGGCCCTATTCTGTGCCACCACTCAGCCCCTCCCTGGGGATATATACAAGAACACTTTGGGGACACAGGGAACAATCCTAGCCAAACAGAGAGAGAAAGGGGTGCCGGGAGGGCTGAGAAGCTTGGTTAGGGCTCCAGCCTGCATGTGTTTCCAGGGTCTTTGTACCCCTGATCTGGGGAGAGGCTGAGGTATGGAATCCAAATTGTCATCGGGGACCACAGGCCTGCCGGCCAGGGACTGGGAGGTTTGGGAGCCATGGGGAGCTATGGCTCCTTGGCCCCCGACCCCTTGCCCTCCTACTTTTGGACGGCAGAGAGGATGTAATTACCCTGGTCATGGGAATGGCTGGACCCGGCCGTCTTGGACACAATGGCTTGGCCAGAGCACGTGGGCGAGCCCAGGAGACTGGCTCGGGTCTGCAGCTTCCTGGGAGGAAGTGAGGCATTGTTTCGGGGGTTGTGTGGGCCCGCTGGAACTCCACACAATGCAGGGAACGGGGGCGGGGGGTGAGGGGGTGTGTGCCAGGTCCAGCCCACCGACAATCGGGAACTTGTTTATTGCCTTAATGACCCCATGGTGGATCCACCTGGAAACAGACCTGCTAATGAGCGGAGACAGAGCTGGCACAACCCCAAGGGAAGCCTGTCGGGCCAGCTCCCCTGGAGGTGCTAAGGGTGTGTGGTCTGAGACTGGGAAAGCTGGAAAGTACGGCCTGGGATCCGTCTGGGAAAACCACAGAGAGATCTTATGCCTCTCCATCCGCATCTGCCTGCTCTGTGGGGTCAGGAGACAACAGAGTGGGGGAAGGGGCCACGAGGTTGAGAAGGAAAGGCAGGATGGAGCTTCCCATTCCAGCCTCTGCTCCAAACTGCTGGTGACCTTGACCAAGCTGTCAAAGCTTTCTGGGCCTCAGTGTCCCCATCTTTCAGGAAGGGATACCAAAATCATTCCTGCCATCTCCCCACTTTCCCAGGGTGTTGAGAGGATAAGGTAAGATCAGACACAGCAACTGCTTTGAACTTCTTGGAAGAAAAACCCTTTCAGACATCAAGGCTTTACACTGTTTGCTTCTTTCCCCTGTGGCTGGAACCTGGGAGCTTGGGGAGATGTACTGTCTGGGATTTGGTTTTCCTAGACTGTTTGTCAGACACCTGCCAGGGACTGAGGCGGAACTAAAATCTGCCCCTGCATCAAGGACATCTGGGAGCCAAAGGTGGGCAGCATAGCAAGGGGCAATGGTATGCTGGGGCCAGCTCATGCCCGTTCACGAAGGCCAGGTGCTGAATGTTCAGGAATGTTAAATCCATTGGTAACTTGCAATCAGCCACTGTAGCAGTTTTTACACCATAAAAATTAGTAGTCTCTACACATCAGGACCTTTTTTTCTTGAGAGCTAGTTTTCCAGCCAGAGTCTGCAGACGGCTCACTCAGAATTGCGGCGCCCCCGCTAAAACCCCCACCCAGGTCTCGCCAAGCGGGTGTGGCTTCTTTGCTCTCCGGACACAGACCCCCGGGGACTGGAGACCTGCGTAGTTAAGCAAATGGCCCCGGTGCACGTGCAGGCAGCAGCGGGGCAGGGGTGACCAGTGAGATGGAGGTCACTGGACTCCAGGGCTACGGCTAGGACAGTCGTCTCTTCCGTACCAGATTGAGCTCGCAAACCAAAGCTCCGTTTGGGTGCTGAGGCCCGCTGCCAGTCTGGGTGTTTCTTTGCTCTAGTTCCAACACAGCAGGGGTGGGGATGGAGGGCTGTGGTTAGGGGACCACATGAGTTGAACGTATCAGGCATTTATGAGGATACTCATAGGAGCATAACTCAGAGATCTCATCAATTACTTGAGGAGTTGCTTGTTTCTTTGCTTGTGTTTTGGGGGGCTTATTTTTAATCCAAGAAGTTTCTTTCCAGGCTGAAGAGGGGTGATGACCATAGATCCTGCTGACGGCCTCTGACACGGCAGGCCGTGGGGGCTGAGGGGACAGCTCGGAACCTGCAAGCCAGGATACCCGGGCTCTCGTTCTAGCTCTGCCATTTGGTCTAGGGCAAATCACTCGGGTCTCTGTGGGCCCCCATTTCCTCGCCTGTAGTCTGTCGTCATCAGTAGGCCCTCTGGGAGGGACCCCAGCTGCACGTTCTCTGACGCTGAGTTCATCTTTGCTGACCTTTGGTTTCTCTTCTCAATGTCTCCACTCTAACCAGGTGGCACATTAGCTCGGGGGAATAGTCTTCTGCCACAGGATGTGCCATAGGATGTCTTTCAGTTCAGGCATTTGCTCCAGAGTCTGGGAGGTCCTGGGTCTAAATCTTGGCTCTGGCCTCTCGCTAGCTATGTGACCTTAGGGCAGATTCTTCTCTGATCCTATCACCTCATCTGAGAGATAAGAGTCATCAGAGAGGCTTCCACTGGGACTTATTGAGGGAATCCAATAGGGTAATTCACGTAAACTCTGGCCACACACCCTGGCACACAGTGGGCGTGGAATAATGGTAACCGTGGTCACGCTGAGCGGGTACTGCTCTCTAGAGCAAGACACTGGCAAGCCCAGGAGGGGCCTGCCGCTTAAAAGAGGTAGGAAACCTTGAATCCCCTGTCGGGGTATCGATGCATCACCCTGAAGTCTTACCAGGGGATTTCAACCCAGCAAGTGAAAGTCACAATCTCCCAGAGGAGACCCCCACATTGTCATAAGGAAATGCATAATTGATCTGAGGTGGAGAGGCAGGGCACTCTTTGACTTGTCCCCAGCCCTCTTGTTTATGACACAGAGCTCATCTCTGCCCTTCCTCATCGCTCCGGACAAATGAGGTCATGCGGATGAGCAAAATGAAATCAGGAAAAATGTTTTAGAGTATGCTATAAGATGTATTATTATCACAAATAGTAATATAATTAATCTCCATGGCCCAGGACAGCCCTGGGAGATTTACTGGTGGGTAAAAGAATTTTCTTTTTCCCATTCTTTTCCAGGGAGGATTTTTTGTTTTCCAGCAGGAGCCTCCGTGCCTTGGGGACAGAGTGGAGCGGAATGTCCAGTGTAGTTCACAGTCCTGCCTTCCACCCTCCCACTCGTCCCTCCACTGGGAAATCTAAATATATTTCTAGGGAACCTCATTCCTCCCGCCCTGGTTTCCTTTCCAGGGCAGGCCTGGGAAAGCTCTCAGAACTTGGGAGTCAAGGCTGCTGTAGGGACGTGCCTGAGCGCTTCTCCTCTCTGACCCTGGGCTTTGGTCCCCAGGAGGGCTGATCACAGTCCGGAGGCCCAGGGGCTGAGATGGCCCAGACAGACAAAAGGTGTGGCAGTGACAAGGAGGGTGAGAAATGCAGTAAGGTCAGTGGTGGGGTGGGGTTGGGGGCCCCCACAGAGAGACGGGGAGTAAACAGCCCAGCCACTGTCCCCAGGTCCACCTTGCTGAGGCTGAAGGCAGGGCTCCGGGGCTCTGGGGCGGGTCAGCTTCGGCTCCGGCCAGCCTGGGGTGGGGCAGCAGTGACAAGACTCCTCGACAACAGGATAAATAATCTTCAGCTGCAACAATAAAGATCAATTATGACCTAATCGCCCAGCCCAGTTCCAAAGGCCCAGGGGGTGGGTCTCTTTGGGCCTGTCCCTCCAGGTTTAATTACCTGAAGAGTCTTTGGACTTTGGGAGACCCAAAAGCCAAAGAAGATCTGCAATAATTAAGCCAGGGAATGGCCTTCACCAAAGAAGTGTCTGTGGGCATGGGGCAGCGAGCAGAGGGCATGGTAGGTCCCTCCTGGGTGCAGGTGTGTGGGGCGGGCATGGGGTGGGGACGGAGAACAGAAGCAGAGGAAGGGAGGCAGTGAGGCAGAGAGCTCCGAGGTCAGGAAGGAAACCCGAGTGAGCCTGAGAGGCATTCTCCGCCCCGTGAGGCAGGAACACGGGGAAGCCGCCCTCTGAGGACCCCTCTCACCCGGGAGTCCCCTCCAGTGTTCATGGCACATTTGCAAATGCTAGAACGGTTGGCAGTATCCTTGAAGGGACTGAAACGACTCAGAACAACACTAACCAAGCCAGCGTGGTTGTCGCACTCAACCGCTGCAGTACACAAAGACGCGGGGTCCAAGAAAGCACCTGCCCTTGTCGCCCACTCGCCCTGACTTGTCAGCCTTGGGGTACAGCTGTCTCTCTCTGACGCCAGCCTGGCAAAGCTCTACCTGGCATTACGGCTGTACCCTGCTTGGGACCAGCTGACACAACGTGCCCAGCTCCACATGCCGCATGACACACATCACCGATGGGATCTGCATCTCTCTTCCACCGTGTTGGCCCCTGGATTCTTGACCAGCCCCTTCGGCATCACAGCTCCTGAGAGGACAATGGAAGCCACCATTTTAGAGATGGGGCATGTGAGTGTTCGTTTTCTATCCAGAGGTGGCTCTTTGGACTCCCGTGTGCTTTCTAAATGAATTTTCACATTGTTTTTTTTTTTTTGCTAGTTGGGTGTACCTTTTTGGGGGAGGGGGGGCGTATACCTTTCGTTTTGGTTTTTAACTAGGCTTCATGCCAGCGTGGAGCCCAGGGTGAGGCTTGAACTCACAACCCTGAGATCAAGACCTGAGCCGAGAGCCAAGAGTCGGAAGCTTGAGCGACTGAGCCACCCAGGTACCCCGGGTATGCCTTTATTAATGACGGTTTTACATGTGTCCCCGTATCCTATCACCGCCATGACGGAGGCTCACCCTGGGTTAAGTTGTGTGCCCAAGCAGCCCACTGGGAAGAGAAGACAGAAGACAAGCTGCCTGTGAGCATGAGACCCATCCCCCACTCTAGCACGGAGATGCTGCTGTGTTTTAAAATCACCTTGGTGGATTTATATATTAGTGTTCTTTTCTATTTTAAAAGCGCTTCCCCATTGTGCTTTGGCTCACTGGGGCAATGCTGTTCTCCTGGTTGCGCCGATAGGCTTTTCAATCAAAACCAAACAACAAATCCACACGCTTCTATTTTTTTTATAGATCTCTGCTTTTTCGGGAAAATAAATATTTGTTGAATTGAAGTAGAAAAATTTTTGAGAAAGATGTTTTTGTACCTAGTGTATCTTGCTGTTGTTGTTGTTAAATAAGTGCTTTCAGTGACAGGGCTTTTGTTCTGAGAAAGAGCTTTTTACGGTGGGGGTAGGAGGGTGTTGTGCCTCCGGGTGGGGGGGGGGTGGGGATGTGTTGGGAGTTTCAAAGGAGAGTCTCGAGCAGTGGCCCCCTCTTCTTTCTCTTCTCCTCCCCTTTGTTTCTGCCTCCTAATTCACATATTCCCTCCTGTTGCCAATGTGATCCCACCCCCCAACCCGCCACAACTTGGCCTTCCAGCCGCTGTATGGTAGGAGAACAAGGCAGACAGTAATGCAGCTTGCTAGTGGGCATTACAGACTAACGAGGGGGAGCAGAGGTCCCGGTACATTGGAAGCCCCACAGAACCCATTTGTTCCAGTGTCCCACCTTGAGATGAACAGAAATTTGTTCTGGGGTTCAAGTGCGTGACAGCTAAGGTCCCTCTTTCCATCCCAAGCCTATTTCCAGGTGCCCGCAATTCACCAGGCTCTCTCAAAGATCAATTCACACATTGGGTTTTAGTTAGGAGCAAACACTAATGTATACGGGGTACAGGATGAATCCCACCCCTTCCTCAGCTAGTAGGGAGCAAGGCCCTAGGGACAAGGACACAGTGTGGCTACAGGCCAGTCCCAGCCACCTGTCACAGGGCCTCCCTCTCTTGTGACTCATCTCGCTGAGGGCCACAGGGCCAGCTAGATCTTTGGAGATGCAATGGTGAAGAAGCACAGTCCGGGCCCCCCAGAGTCCAGCATCTGGCGGGGCATAGACACTGAGATGATCAGTCACACCAGTGGATGGCAAATGTTATGGCGGGAGAAATTCTGGATCCTTAAAAGATGTATGGGTTTTCACCAAAAGCAGAAGAGGGGAAAGGCATCCAGGAAAAAGAACAATGTGTGAAATAGGATGACTGAAAAGAAACTTCAAGTAGTTTGGTAAGACAGGAGGGACAGCTGTAGGGAAGTGACGGCAGGAAATGAGAGCTCTTTGGGCTCATTTATTTATGCCAAGCACGGTTTTAGGTGCCGAGCAAGAGACAAGCTCCCTCTCTCATGGAACTTCTATTCTAGTGGGAGAGACGGATAACAAAAACCAAACAAACATAACAGAGTGAGAAATGCTAAGTAGAGAATTACTGCAGGAGTCATAGGGGCACTCCTTTGGGTTGGGCAGCCAGGAGAAACTTTCTGGAGAGAGCTGGATAAGAAAGTTGGCTCTATGAAAATCAGGCATCCCAGGCAGAGGAAACAGCTACCAGAGAGGCCCCACTCAACAGAGCTGCTTAAGGACATTTGAACAGTGGGATTGCTTCAAGAGATCATACCTCTTAAAGCATACCTCTCCAGCCCCTTGAAACAGATATCACTACATAACAAATTACCCCAAAAGTTAGTAACACAAAACAATGAATATATCTCACAAGGTTTCTGAGGCTCAGGATTCTGGAGGCAGCTCGGTTGGGTGTTTCTGTCTCAGGGTCTCTCTTCCTCACCAGGTGGGCTTCCCTATGGGGTTACTCACAACACAACAGCTTGTCCCCACAGTGAGTAATCTGAGAGAAAGATGGAGTCAGACAGAAACAGAGAGACAACATACCCCAAATAATGGCCACAGTCTTTGATGAGCTACCTGAGAAGTTGTGTAGCATCACTTTTGCCATGTGCTACTGGTGCAGTGTGCAAGGGGCTTTGCAAAATTGTGATTGTTGGGACTTGTGAACAATGGGGGCCATCTTGGAAGATGGCCGCCTCTGCCCTCTGGCCCTTAATGTTCGCACCCCTCTGGCATGCAAAATATACTCTTCCCCTGCCCCTCTCCCCACAAAAACCCAAAGTCTCCCCTCACTCCAGCACGAGCTGTATCTATCTCATCATCTACATCAAGTCCTCGTGCAGATAAGACTCCTCAGGTGTAGTTTCTTAAACAGGTTCCCATGAAAGTTTCCTGTTGACCAGTTAAACAAAGAGATGAGTTATCTGCTCCCACCATACCCTCTATACAAGGTAGGAGGGGCATAAGATAGCTGCTAGGTACATGCCTGTTCAAAAGGGAAAAAGTGGTCCATAACAATTCTGAAATCCAACCAAAGCCTGGTTGAAATCCTGGACCAAAGCCTGGTCCATAACAATTCTGAAATCCAACCAAAGCCAGGCTTTGGTTGGATTTCATATGGACTAAATCCATATGGACTAATCCTTCACGGCTTTTGGCTCTCCCCTCTGAACTCTTGTTCTGACCTCTGTGTCATCCCTCCCTTTTCATGAAAGTTAGCCTGCGTCTGCAGATGAGTGGTTTTCTCTTGCCAGTAGATTTTCGGGAGTACCAAAGGCCTCTTTTCGTTTTGCATCATCTCGATTGTGCATGAAAAGAATTAGGAAAAAAAAAAAAAAATCAGCCCAGAGCCCAGACTACAAAATTGCTAGGAACGGTAGCAATTATTATTATTATTATTTTACAGTTCATTTATTTATTTTGAGAGACACAGAGCACAAGGAGTGGAGGGGCAGAAAGTGAGAGAAAGACAGACTTCCAAGCATCAGTGCAGAGCCTGACACGGGGCTCGATCTCACCAAGGGGCTCAATCTCACGGTGAGATTACGACCTGAGTCGAAATCAAGAGCCAGATGCCCAACTGCCCAGCTGGCTGCACTGTCCAGGTACCCCATGGGAGCAATTGTTATTAAAAGGAGGTATGAAAGGTAGAACAATGGCCCCTAAGGATGTTGAGTCCTAATCCCTGGAAACTATGACTAAGTTACCTATGTGGCGAAAGGGACTTTGCAGATGTGACTAAAGTAAGGACCTTGAGGTGGGGAGATGATCTTGGATTATCCAGGTGGATAATATAATCATAATGATTCCTAGAAATGAAAGAAGGAGGGGTCACCAGGGTGGCTCAGTTGGTAGAATGTGTGACTCTTGATCTTGGGGTTGAGGGTTTGAGCCCCACGTTGGATGTAAAGATTACATAAATGCATACATACATACATACATACATACATAATACATAAATAAAAATTTTAAAAAGGTAAAGAAAGAAGGAGGCACGACCTTTCCAGAAGAAAATGGAAGGACACTGCAGAGCTTGGAGGGACATAATTGTTGGCCACAAGAGGCCATAAGCCAAGGAACGCAGGTGGCCTTGGGGGGCTGGAAAAGACAAGGGCATGGACTTTTCCCTAGAGCTTCTAGAAGGCATGCAGCCTTGCCAACACCTTGGTTGTAGCCTAGCAAGAGCCATTTTGGATTTCTGGTCTCCAGAAGTATAAGATAATAAATGTGTGATGTTATAAGCCACTTGGTTTGTGGTAATTTGTTATAGCAGCAATGGGAAGGTAACAGAGGGGGCAATGGTGCCATGGAAGATAGGAAGGGGTAGGAACAGACTGGGGGAAAAGATTTATGTTAGGGACATGTTAAGTTTATAGAGCCCAGGTGCAGATGTGTAAGGACGAGCTGCGTATTTGAGGCTGGGGCCCAGGAGCAGTTGTGGGCTGAGCAAAGAGACCAGGGTTTCAGGAGATATGGAAGCCACAGAAATGAATGAAGGATGTGAGCATGAAGAGGTGAAGAGTGGAGGATGCCTGGAGGGCAGGCCAAGGAGGAAAAGCAGAGGAGCCCTTGAAGGAGGGAGAGAAGGAGCACTTAGCAAGGATTAACTAGGAGATTAGCATCCCTTCCAAGGTGGTAAAGAGATAACAACGCAGCAAAGACTCTAGTTTCCTTTTGCTTATTCCCTGGGGTCTGCTCTTTATTTTCTGCGTGTCTGAATCAGGAGAGTTGGTCTGGAAAACCTCATGGGATGGGGTCTTGTAGCTCCCAGGATCCCAGGGAAGAAGGATGGGGGAGCAGCAGAAAAAGCATGCCTCTGAGGTGGCCCTACCATCATCCTGGGAGTGAGGCCCAAGACCTGGCCCGTGTCTCAGGAGCACACTTCAAGATCTTCAGGGAACAGAGCGGCAGAGGGACCATCAGAGCAATGCTGTCTTTTTTACTTCTTTGCTACTCCACCCAGGGGCCTAGTTTTATCCTGAGTGGAGCGAACAATCCAGGGTGCTTCCTTTGGGGGCCAGATGAGGCCCACATGGGGCCACGTGCGCAGAACTAGGTCTAGGTCGTGCTGGGGAAGGAGAGACGTCCTTCTGGATGTTTCCTTTCCTAAGTGGAGGGCCCTGACGACGTATCTCCCATTTGACTGGAAAGGCTAAAGGGCTCCTTGAAGCCTCCTTGCTTCGAAAACATCCGTAAGCATGTTTATCACTTAGGAAGGCTTTTCAATGACAAGAAACAGAAAAGCCAGCTAACAAGGGCTTACATGAATTGGGATTTATTTTCCTTCCATAACAGGAAGTCTGGAGGTTGTCAATAGCTGGCATTGGTTTAAGGCACCATAATATCAGGGATAACATCTTATGTTTTTCTTTGCCTTTCACTCATAGTCACACTGTGGATGCCATAGCTCCAGGCATCTCATCCTCATTCCAGGTAGACAACAGGGGGAAGGGATGGTGCCAGATGCATCTGTTCCATTTATTAAAAAAAAAAAAAAAATCAAGGGTTTCCTAAAAGCCAAGCAGGGTTTTGCTTACGTCTAACCAGCCAGGACATTGTCAAGAATCACCTAGGGCTAGAGAAGACAAAGAGTGGTTTAGTTTTTCCAGTCTCTAGAGCGGAGACTGCTCCAGAAAAGAGGTTTGGAATGGGTGGGGGTAAGCCACTGTATAACTAACGGGATGCTTGTTGCCTCTCCTTAAAGGAGACGTTGGGTTCCATTTGAGCGCAGCTGGGGTATAAGGGATGCCACACACGCCACCACCAGGCCGACCCCAGGTGACCAGGCACTTGGCACCACAGGCCGCAGCCCACTCACACCTCCCTCTCGGGGAGTTTCTGTCCCATAGGGCCACACCATTGGAGGAGAAAGAGAAGACGGTGTCTGTCTTAACTTTTAAGCCATAAAACCTAGGGCTGTTATTTTTGAGGCCACGGATAACTGTTCAGTTAACTCAAAGAAGAAGAAGTCCAACCATTGGGGATGGTGACTAGTTCTCACCTTTCAACCAGCTGCTAGGCCTTGGCGAGGCAGCTGGTACCCCGGCTGGCTGGGGCGGGGGAAGGGTGCGGGGGGGGGCACATGAGGATCCCCTCGAAGCCAGCTCTGCCCCTTTCCTTCTGCCTTCACCCTGGGGGCTTGTTTTCACCCGGTCCCGCCTGTTTATCCTTAGTTTGGGCGGCCCTCCCATCTCTCTCACCTGCAGGTGGACCGTGTCTGAAGCTGTGTTGACACCCACCCCCTCCCTGCCCACCCACGTACTGCCCACCCCACTGCGGCAGGCTGGTGGGGAGATCCACCTTCCTAACCGCAGCCCCGCGCCAGGCGCACACATGATCCTGCGAACATTCCCCAGAGCGATGGAAGCTATTAGATGTGGTGGGAGGGTGTGGAGGGGAAGGCTCTGCCCACTCCCTCTGGGAGAGGATCAGGATTTGGGAAAAATCCAGAAGGACCTTCAGGCATGACTCACACTTGGTGCTCAGTGGGTGTCTGCCCACAGGAACAAGAAGGTAGGCACCCCCCCCCACCCCCATTGTCAAGCACGCCTGGGGGGAGGGGGGCCGGTCTCCTGCTGCTTCTGCTGTGCTAAAGCGAGCTCCTTGGCTCATGCTTTGGAAGCTGGACCTTCGCAGAAACAGCACCCAGCCTGCCTGGGGGTGGAGCCAGAGCAGGAGCTGTGTCCAGCAAGGTCACCGCATCTCCTAGTGATTAATGGACAAGGGTCGCTCACATCGACCCCATTTCCTGAATCCAAACAGCCCAGGAATGGGGGAGGGGTGCAGGGCAGCGGAAGGCTGATACAGGAAGAACTTCCAAAGTTCTGCCTTAGACCCTCTGCTGTGCTGGTAAGGGTGTAGGCAGAGGGGGAAAGCGACCCTCTTGGGAGCTGTGGGTGGGAATACAAATTGGCTTAGCATTTGGCCTTACCTACCCGATTTTAAATGTGCCCGCGTGATATGTATGCTACAGAGAATATTTACACACACATGGTAGCTGAACGAGGTTACTCTGAATCTGGAGCATGATTTGCGGGAGTTGAGGGATGTACACTTTTTACTTCCTGCACCTCCGGATGTGCATTTCTTGCCGATGAGCACGTATCACCTACCTTGCTAATTATGAAAATAGCATCACCACCATCTTCCCAGTTCAAATGTGTGATCAGTGTAGATAAATACATTATCACCCTGGGGGAGAATTCTGGCCTGGGGGCTCCTGAGTTGCACAGGTAGGAGTTTTTGGGTTTTTGTTTTTGTTTTTGAGAGAGAGTGTGAGATTGAGGGGGAGGAGCAGAGAGAGAGAGGGAGACAGACAATCCCGAACAGGCTCCAAGCTGTCAGTGCAGAGCCCCACACCGGGCTCGATCTCACAACCATGAGATCATGACCTAAACTGAAATCAAGAGTCGGACGCTTAAACGGCTGAGCCAACTAGGCCCCCCCCACACGTAGAAGTTTTTGAGAGTCTGGAGGGTCACAGGGGACAAGATGCAACTGGCAAGGGGACTTGGGGGCACAGTCAGAGAGGGCAGTGTCCAGCCTTTTCTGCTTGGGCTGCCTCAGGGCTCTCCCCTGAGCCTGAGCCCCAGCACCCAGTTTATTAAGGTGAAGAAATAGCAAACAGGAAGAGAAAAAAAATATATAGCTGCCCATAAAAAAAGATAAAGTAAATTAAAAGAAATAAAAAGATAATTAAAGTGATATAAAAAGCAGTATGCAGTTAACTGAGGGAAGGAACTAAAATAGCCCCCAGCTCGGCCCCCAGCTCTCCTGTAGCTGTACCGCCCTGGGGTTGCTGAGCACAGACACTACCCCTCGAGGGCCCCCGGTGTCCCAACTGCACTGACCTGGGAGGCCGGCAGGGGTGGTCTCCCCATCTGCTGCTCTGTGCTGGGGAGCAGCGCACGGGCTGCTCCCTAAATGCTCACGGCAGAACTGGAATCTGGTGGGACCCTTCAGACAAAAGCGGGAAGGCTTGGGACCCTGGGAGGAGCACCGGGATGTGGGGAAACGGGACTGTCACCGAGCTACAGACCCTGAGCCCCCCACAGCCCCATTCTCGCCCGTTTCCTGCTTCTCAGGCCTGCCTTTCTCTTCCTCAAAGAAGGGGGTGTCCAAGCTTTCTTCCAGGGAGTCCTTGGGGCCCCAAAGCCCTCTCTCTCTTTTTTTTTAATGTTAACATTTATTCATTTTTTGATAGAGACAGAGCATGAGTGGGGGAGGGGCAGAGACAGAGAAGGAGACACAGAATCCGAAGCAAGCTCCAGGCTCTGAACTGACAGCACAGAGCCCAACGCGGGGCTCGAACTCACGGACCGTGAGATCGTGACCTGAGCTGAAGTCAGATGCTTAACCGACTGAGCCACCCAGGCGCCCTGCCAAAGCCCTCTCAAGCCCACCTCTCCCTGGTCTCTCTGGGAGTCTTCCCCTTCCCAGGGCAACTGACAGAACGTGTACCCCTTTAGGACACAAGGGATAGTCTAGGACTTGGCCTAGCTCTGAGGAGAGGGCTTGACCAGCCCCTCTCCGTGTGCAGTATGTTGCCCAAAGTCGGGGTTCTGGAGAAATCCCATGAGGAGACCTCAACCTTCCCCACTAAGGTTATGTCAGTCTGGCTGTCAAAGGCCTCTCTGCTAGGTGGGGGAGAACAGAATGCCTGGCTCTCCTTCTGGCAGCTTCCTCTCTGTGGCCCCTGCAGCAACAGCGAGAACAGGGCCTCATCCTCACTCCTCTGTCTGACTTGCAAGAACAACGCCTTCTCCTTCCATATAGAAAAGAAGCCTCTGCAGCGAGTGGAAAGCTTAAACACGCGTTGCTGCATCCTCGCCGTGGAATATTCTTGAGTGTGTGAAAGGATGAGCGGTATCTGCATGTGGGGACGGGGAAGGGTGTCTGTGCCAGGTTATTGACGCCGAGGGTCTGGTCTCCCAGAACAAAGAAACACTTAACCGGAAATAAATCTCCACCACGGAGCACAGCCTTCTGCTTTGAGACTGGGTGTTTTCCAAGGCTTCAAAAGCCCCGGGACCAATTCTTGGTTAAGGCTCGAGCTTAAATTTTGAGGGCTCCCCACCACCTCCCCCACCACCCAGAAATCTCCTCGGGGAAAGAAACGCTCCCAAGTACAGAGCAATCTGGCTCTGAGGGAGGGGCGGGGGTAAATGATCACCCCTTGCTCCCCCAAACCGCAGGGGTCTTTCCTCAGTCACTACAAAATAGCACGATAACAATAAAAACGAGAAGATGAGATAAGAGGAACATAATATAAAATTATAAAGAACAAAATAGAGATAAGGAATCATCAAGATAAGCAACACAGAAGTAGAGGACCAGCAGATTAAGAGGATAAAAGAAAGAAATGAGCTTTAAAATGATACGAAACATATAATCAACAATTTACAAGATTAGGGGCTGAAGTTACAAAAACAAAGGTTTACCCTGGTCAGATGGGACGAGCGATCAGGGAACTAAAGAGGCCAGCAGTACACAGGGTTCTTCTCTGTCTCATCCAGAGTCAGGATTTGAGCCCGATTTAGCCGACTCCGACATCCCTTCTGGACCACGTCTCGCCTCTCAAACGTTGTTGGACCTTTGTTTCTGACTTTTGCCAAAACTCGTAACATGGTCTTCAACTCATCTTTCTGCCAGGGGTTCCCGAAGCAAATTTTATTGGGAACTAGTATACCAAAGTTCCACAATGCCAAGTTCTGAGTTCCGGAACTCCAAAAGCCCTGAAAATCAAAAACGTCATCTTTTATTTGGAGGCAAAACCCAATGTGGCCGGAACCCATTTGGTGGCAAAACCTGACCTGAACTGAAGTGAAGCTATTCCTAGGATGAGTGTTCGTCCATTTCCTTTCAGAAACATCCATGTGTCTGGTTACAGGGCACTTCCATACACCCAGCCCTGGGAGTTGTGTGATACAGAGCGTTGGTGCCTTACATCTTTTTTTTTTTAACCACCTTTCTAAAATTCTAAAACACATCAGGCCTCAAGGTTTCAGATAAGAGATTGCGGACCCAGGGTGCCTGGGTGGCTCGGTCCGGTAGGCGTCTGACTCTGGATTTCGGCTCAGTCATGATCTCACAGTTTATGAGTTCGAGCCCCACACTGACAGTGCAGAGCCGGCTTGGGATTCTCTGTCTCCCTCTCTCTGCCCCTCCCTTGTTGCTCACTCTCTCTCTCTCTCTCTCAAAATAAATAAATAAACTTAAAAAAAAGAGAGAGAGAGATTGTGGACTTGAATGAAAAATGTCCACTGGATATGCACAAGTGTGTATATATATATATATATATACACACACACACACACACACACACACACACACACACACACATGGTGGAATATTATACAGCAATGACAATGACTGATCCACACTATGTGCAGCATAATGTGGAGAGAAAGAAGCCAGACACTGAAGCATCTGTGTTGGAAGGCTCACGACCACATTATTTTTGTGTGTCCATCTCTTAAATTCTATTTATATAAAGTTCAAAGACAAGAAAGCTACTCAGGTAGGATTCTCTCATCAAATATAGGCCAGTACCCTGATTGCCGCTCCCCCTTCGGGGCCTCGGCTGACCCCCTGTGCTCACAGCCCTGTCACCGGCTCAGGGCCAGTCGGCTGTGCTCCCTCCCTTTCCACCTTCCTCTCTCCGCCTTTGTCTCCAGCCCCTCTTTGCTTTCCCTGGGTGGAGTGCTCATGGGATGGTGGCAATCTTGTCTTTTCATGCTTTTGTCCCAACTCCATTTGGGGTCCCTCTCCACCCTCTTCCCCGGCCATTCACATCAGTGTTTTATCTTCCTTCATTCCCTCTCCTCCTTGGCTGACGGGGCTGCTGATCCCCACGCGGTCTGCTCTCTTCCTGTCCTTGCGTCTCCACCGTCTGATCCTGGGGATCAGCTGGCTCTGGGCTTTTGTTTGGGCCGCAGGGCTTTCTCTCTGCCTCTGCCTCTCTGTCCCACCACCCTCCCTTCCTTCCCCCTCGTCTCGATGTCCTTTGTGGGACGTGTACTTTTATCTCCCTTTGATTTGCTCTCTCCTCTTTGTAGAAGAATGAAAGTCTCGGCTAATTGTAGCGGGAGGGCAGCGACGCCCCTTTTCCCCTCCCGGCGTCTTCCCCACCAGGCCGAGCAGGAAGGGAAATGAGGGCAATTCAGACTCCCACCTGCTCCCCGAGTCAGCTCGGGTCTCTCTCCCCCACGGGCTCTTCTTCCCCAGCTTTCTCAAGGGGAGCCCCTCACCACCGCCTACACCAAGTCTCCCTAGACCATCGCTGGTCCATGTCTGTCTTCACCGCGTACTGGTGTGTGTCAGCCATCACGGAAGGTGCTCGGCGCCGAGTGGTGGCCAAGACAGTTGGGCGGTCTCTGAGTTCACAAGTCCTAGCAATAAAGCGGGCCAGGAGTCTGATAGGGCAGTTACTTTAATGTCTCCAAACAGAGGACCTGAACTCAGCGTGGGGGCAGGGACTGTCTCTGAGGAACTGGCGTCTGGATAACTAACTTGCAGGAGTTAGTCAGGTGGGAGACGGAAGGTAAACAGGTCCTGGACAGACAGGACATTTGTCTCATGGAGAGACGACATGATGTGAAATTCCCTGCATGAATTTGCGGGGCATAAACTGCTGGGGACCCGTGATGAAGTCTTGCAAGGAGCCTGGAGTTTATTCTGAGGATGTGGGCAAGTCATGGGAGTGTTTTCAATGGGGATGTGACGGATCCTGTTTGTGTTCGGGGTGGGGTGGAGAACAGAGCACGACTGGAGGGAGGGTGAGGAGGTTATTCAGTCTCTATGGCCGCCATAATAGATTCCCACAAATTTAGTGGCTTAAAACAACACGACTGTAATCATGTGATAGTTCTGGAGGTCAGAGGTCCAAAGTCGGACTCGTGGGCTACAGCTAAGATTCCGGCAGAGCTGGAACCTTCCAGAGGTTCAAGTAGAAAATCACTTTCCTTGTCTTTTCCAACTTCCAGAGGCCACCTGCATTCTTGCAGATCATAGCCCCTTCTGCCACCTTCAAAGGCCATCTTGCAAATCTTCCACTGTCACATTCTCTCCCTCATCTGACCTTCCTGCCTGTTATATGGAACTTTGTGATTATATCAGGCCAACCTGGATAATTCAGGATAATCTTCCCATCTCAAGAGCCTTAATTTGGCTACATCTGCAAAGTCCCTTATGCCACAGATGGTGGCATGTTCACAGGTTCTGGGAAGTAGGATGTGGACATCTTTGGGGGCCTAGCACCGGAGGCTATTGTGGTATTTCAGGATGGACACAATGATAGCTTAAACTGAGTAGTAGCAGTAGAGGTGGAACCAAGGGGATAGATCTGAGATAACTTTAGGAAGTAGACTAATTGTTGACTGATTGGAGATGGGAGACGAGGGAGAGGGATGAGCAGGGAGCCCTTCTAGCTCTCAGGCTACAGCAACTGACCAAATGGCAATGCTGTTTACCAGACAGAGGACACGAGACAATACCGTGTTCAATACAGGGAGTACAATAAATACAGGAAGAGATGAGTTTGAACTACCTCTGAGGCATCCAAGAAGAAATGCCCAGAAGGCAGCTGGGCATTTATCTTCTTCCGGAGCCCAGAAGAAGGGTCTGCGAGGGCCACAGAAGTTAGAAAAAAGAGTCAACAAATTATGGCCAGCAGACTGTTGTACAAATAAAAGTATTACCAGAACACAGCCAGGCTCATTCACATCCGCATTGTCTGTGGGTGCTTTTGCACTACAGAAGCAAAGCTGAATATTTGCAATACAGAACGTTTGGCCTACTAAACCATATGGCCCTTTCACAAGACGTATGGCAACACTTGGGTTGGAGAATCACCAGCCCAAAGGTGGTACATAGGAGTGTAGGGTGACCCAGGGCAAATATGTGGAGGGAGAAGCCCAGAGGCCCAAGAAACCCAGCATTCAAGAAACAGGAATAATACAAAGAACCATAGATAGACATTGAGAGCTAGTGGCCAGAGACATAGGGAGACAACCAGGAGAGCTAAAGCTACAGAAGACAAAAAAATATGTGGCAGCTTTAAAATATGTCACAATCTCTCTGACACTGAAGGGGATCAGAATCTGCCACCCCAAAATATGCCACTTTGGCATAAGGGTTATTTTGAGCTGAAGACAACTGAGAAACAGCAAACACCACAAAAAACCAAACCAAAACAAAACAAAAAAACAACAAAACAAAAACCACCCAAAAACAAACAAACAAACAAAAACCTCTCTGCCCTCCCCAACTATTTGCCTAGAAGCAGGCTTAGGTTCTTAATCACCAGAGACTCTTATCAGCCCAGAGACAGCACAGAGAGGAATCTACATAACAAACCTCACTGAAATAACCCTTATCTTCCATTAGCTTTCCCTATATATTTTCCTTCCCATGGTTTGCCACTCTCAGAAGCCTAAAACCCTTTTCCTTTGGCTTGCCATTTCTCTACAAATTTATTGGTTTTTGTTAAGATGCTACAAGCCTAAATTCTAACCACCCTTCTGAATGACTCTTCACTGTTCACTCTTTCTCCCTCCTGTATGAGCTCTACACCGTGTTAATAAACTCTATTTGTTTTTCTCTTGTTAATCTGTCTTTTGTCGGTCTAATTTGCAGGGCCCCAGGTAATGAATCTAAGAGGGTAGAGGGAAAAGGTTTTTTCCTCGTCTACAGTACTCCTCGATACTCCTACCCTTGGTGGTGGGCTAGCCTTGATGACTCTATTCTCAGAAATGGAATCAACCAAAGTGGTAATGTGTAAATTTAGTCATAAAAGGTCATATTTTAGGTCATAAAAGGACTGTACATTCCTCCACTTTCTGAAAATAATAAAGGAAGGAAGTTATGCCATATTGTGGGAACACACAAACAGCCTACAGAGACATCCACATGATGAGTGGTTGAGGCTTCCAGCTGAGAACCAGAGAGGAACTTCGGCCACCTGCCAAAAGCCATCTGAATGAGCCATCTTGGTAAATCCCCAGCACTACGCAAGCCTTCAGATGACCACAGCTTGGCCAGCGTCCCGACTGCAACTACGAGAGCTTCTGGACAAATCCACCCAGCTCAGACGTTCTGGAATTCTTGACCTAAGAAACCTTGAGATCATAAATATTTGTTGTCTCAGGTGACTAAAGTTTTGGTGTAATTTGTTATACGACAGGTATAACTAATACAACAAGGAAATAAGTGTTTCAAGGAAAGCGTGATCAATGGCCATGCAGCTTAGAAGTCGAATGGAATTTAGCAGAGTGTGTCCATGGTTACCTTCTGGGGTGTGCTGAGTCCTGTGGGACTGTTCCAGAGTTGATGAAGTCTAACAAAACTTTTGTAGGAGCTCCTTGGCCAGGATGAGGACAAATGAAGCTGGCCATCATTTGTTTTCTCACATATGAAATGCTGGAGGGGAAGAAAAGAAAGGGGCATGTGGGGCTTCTCTAGAATCAGTCCTCCCTCTTTAGACAATTTTGGCCCATAGCAGTGTGAAGTTGGAAAAGCCTTATTTTTTTTTAATGTTTATTTATTTATTTTGAAAGAGAGAGAGCAATCAGGGGAAGGGCAGAGAGAGAATCCCAAGCAGTTTCCATGCTGCCAGCATAGAGCCTGAGGTGGGGCTCGACCCCGTGAACCAAACCATGAGATCATGACCTGAGCTGAAATCAAGAGTTGGACGTTCAACCGACTGAGCCACCCAGGTGCCCCAAGAGCCTTAGGTGTTTTTTTTTTTTAATTTAATTTTTTAAAATTTATATCCAAATTAGTTAGCATATAATACAACAATTTCAGATTCCTTAGTGCCCCTTACCCATTTAGCCCATCCCCCCCACACACCCCCTCCAGTAACTCTCTGTTTGTTCTCCATATTTATGAATCTCATGTTTGTCGCCCTCCCTGTTTTTATATTATTTTTGCTTCCCTTGCCTTATGTTCATCTGTTTTGTCTCTTAAAGTCCTCATATGAGTGAACTCATATGATGTTTGTCTTTCTCTGACTGACTAATTTCACTTAGCATAATACCCTCCAGTTTCATCCACAGACTTGCAAATGGCAAGATTTCATTCTTTTTGATTGCCGAGTAACACTCATTGTATATATATACCACTTCTTCTTTATCCATTCATCCATCGATGGACATTTGGGCTCTTTTCATACTTTGGCTACTGTTGATAGTGCTGCTGTAAACATGGGGGTGTATGTGTCCCTTAGAAACAGCACATCTGTATCCCGTGGATAAATGCCTAGTAGTGCAATTGCTGGGTCGCAGGGTAGTTCTATTTTTAGTTTTTTGAGAACCTCCATACTGTTTTCCAGAGTGGCTGCACCAGCTTGCATTCCCAAGGAGGCTTATGTTTCTAGAAAGGCACTAATTACAAGTCCTTCCTGGGCCTTTGGCCAGAAGGCTTATGGAGAAAATCAAATAAACGAATATTCTCTGCTACTTCTCTGAATTCCTCTGAAGTCAGGACATCTGTTGATGCCTTTCTTATATTTAGTAAGTGATCAAAAGTGATTCGTGTGCTTCAGTCCATAATCACCTGACCACACAACTCTTGAGGGGGAAAATGTCCCAGGAATCTGACTTCAGTTTCCACTTCTCACCTAAAACTCGTCTCTCAAAAATATCACAGAACCATGTGCCAGATCGACCAACCCTTTCTTGGTTGCATACTTTTTGACATAGATCAGCTAGTTTGGTGAGAGAATGAAGCTGTATACAATGAATTAACTTCTTTGCTTGGTTTTTTTTTTTTTTTTTTTTTTTTTATAATTCTCAACCTAGGTATATTTTATTAAGCCATCTTTTTTTTTTTTTTCTTATGCATTCTCAAGACTGGCCTTTTCTATGCATGTATGTTTCATTTTATTTATTTATTTATTTATGTATTTATTTATTTTTATTTTTAAAAATTTATATCGAAATTGGTTAACATATAGTGCAACAATGATTTCCGGAGGAGATTCCTTAATCCCCCTTGCCCATTTAGCCCATCCCCCCTCCCACAACCCCTCCAGGAACCCTCAGTTTGTTCTCCATATTTAAGAGTCTCTTATGGTTTGTCCCCCTCCCTGTTTTTATATTATTTTTGCTCCCCTTGCTTTATGTGCATCTGTTTTGTCTCTTAAAGTCCTCGGACGAGTGAAGTCATATGATGTTTGTCTTTCTCTGACTAATTTCGCTTAGCATAATACCCTCCAGTTCCATCCACAGAGTCGCAAATGGCAAGATTTCATTCTTTTTTGATTGCCGAGTAATACTCTATTGTATATCTATACCACATCTTCTTTATCCATTCATCCATCGATGGACATGTGGGCTCTTTCCATACTTTGGCTGTTGTTGATAGTGCTGCTATAAACACGGGGGTGCATGTGTCCCTTCGAAACAGCACACTGGTTCCCGTGGATAAATGCCTTGTAGTGCAACTGCTGGGTACTAGTTATGTACCATTTTGGGGCAGAATTGAGAAAACAGTAACTCAGATAACTTCCGGTGTTCTGCGGCTCAGAGGAGGAACCCTCGTTGAGAAAGACACTCACAAGCATGTGTTGGATTTCAGGGTTGCTTCAGCTTGAAGAATTCTGGCTAACTCAGCATGAGGCCACTGAGCTCCTGAATAGGCTGCTCCATATTTAGACACTTACTATGGTGGCTTGTTTACTTGTTTCTTATGTTTTATTCACTTTTATCATGTTAGCTTTTGGTCCCTTTAATCATTCAGTCTTCGATTTGAAGTGATTTGGCACAATTCAATTGTTCGTAATGTGCTTTGTCTTTTCTTACTATTTTATACCTCTTTTTTTTTTCTTCATTTAAAGTGCTTGTTCTCCGTGATTGTTTTTTTTAAATTTTTTTTTTAACATGTATTTATTATTGAGAGACAGAGAGACAGAGCATGAGCAGGGGAGGGGCAGAGAGAGGAGGAGACACAGAATCCGAAACAGGCTCCAGGCTCTGAGCTGTCACCACAGAGCCCGACACCGGGCTTGACCCCATGAACCGTGAGATCATGACCTGAGCTGAAGTCGGACGCTTAACTGACTGAGCCACCCAGGTGCCCCATCTTTATTAATTGCTTTTTAAAAAATAATTTCTTTTCTGTTAGTTTACTAATTGGGAGTCATAAGCACACCCCTAGGGTGAGCCATGCTATATGTGATCCATACCAGAAGCTAAGGAGGACAGAGGATTCTTCCCTCTAGGTCACCTTTCTAGGTCCCTTTAAGGACACCACATTCCCTTCCTGTTTCAAAAAGTTGTAACCTGATTGATATGGGAGACCCAGCATCCAGAAGATCCCCCAAGATCAAGTGCGATGGCCGCTGACATTTCCATCCCCCAGAGTACATGTCCCTATAATCAATCCTCTGTGCTTAAGTGAGGTGGGACCCAAGCATAGGCTGGATTTCACTTTCAAGATTAGGTTATGTTATCTGACAAAGGTGAAGGGATTCTGCCTATGTATTTAAGGTTCCGGATCAGCTGATGACTTTGAGTTCATCAAAAGGGAGATTATTCTGGATGGGCGTGACCTAATTAAGTGAGCCCCCCCAGCCCCCGCCTTTTTTTAGTTTATTTATTTATTTTGAGACAAGGTGTGTATGTGGGGGAAGGGGAGAGAGACAGAGAGAGAATCCCAAGGAGGCCCCCGTCAGCAGGGAGCCTGCTGGGTGGCTCAAACCCATAAACCCTGAGATCACGCCCTGAGCTGAGGTTGGGCGTTGACCGAGCCACCCAGGTGCCCTTAGGCGAGCCATTAAAAGATACAGGGCCTGTCCTAGAGTCAGAGATTGGATGTATGAAACAGATTCCCCTGCCGGCCTTGAGGAGGTCGGCTGCTATGTTTCTTGTTTGTTTCTTGTGGCCATAACTTTTCTTTTTTCACTTTTTTAGTGACATCTGATGTTCACTGAAATTTTACAGTGTGCCAGCATCAGTCCAAGTTTTTTTTCACTGACCTATATATGAGTATAGTTGACACACGATGTCCCACTGGTTCCAGCTGTACGACATCGTGGTTCCCCAACTGCACGCGTCACACTGGGCTCACCACGAGTGCAGCTACCATCTGTCACCGTGCAAGGCTAGTGCAGTGTCATTCCCTGTGCTGGACCTTTCAGCCCAGTGGGCTTGCTCATTCCGTAACTGGAAGCCTGTACCTCCCACTCCCCTCCTCCCATGTTGCCCATCTCCCCTACTCCCCTCCGCAACCACCAGTTTGCTCTCCGCGCTCACGGGGTAGGCTACTTTGTTCAAGTGGCCTGTGAAGGCCACACGGCAAAGGGCCTGAGACCTAGCTGCTGACAGGAGTCCCCAGCTAACACCCAGCAAGGACACGGGGACGCCAGTCCTACAAGTGCAAGGAAGTGGACTCGGCCAACAACCCAAGTGAACTTGGAAATAGGCCTTTCTGCAGGCTAGCCTCCGCATGAAAACAAACCAGCTGACCCTTTGATTTCTGTGTTGTGGCCCCATGAGCAGAGGATCTAAAACATGCCAGACTCCTGACCCGTGGAAGCTGTACGATAGCAACTGTGTGTTGTCTTAAGCCACTAGGCGTGTGGTCATTTGTTCCACGTGGGTAAAACCTAATGTGTCACGTGATATCATACTGCTAACCTTCCCCAACTGCTTAGATGGAGCAGTTTGTTCCCATCGTAACGTCAAGGTTCTCACTGAGGAGGTACAGCCTACCATTTCTATCCTCCGCTAAACCCTGTGGACACTGAGCAAACTCTCTGCACTCACCACCACCTATCAGGAAGGGGAGCTACAGTCGCTTAAGCGCCTGACTCTGGCTCAGGTGGTGATCTCGCAATTTGTGAGTTCGAGCCCACTGTCGGGCTCCGTGCTGAGAGCTCAGAGCCTGGAACCTGCTTCGGATTCTGTGTCTCCCCCTCTCTCTCCGCCCCTCCCTCCCTCACCCTCTGTCACTCTCTCAAAAATAAATAAAACATTTAAAAAAAAAGGGGGGGGGGAACTACGAGCCAAGTTCCATTTGCAGAAGGATTTTTAACATAAAAATGGTTAAGGTTAACAAATAAAAGTATGGGGTCTTCAGCCTTCCAACAAGACTCCTTGGAAGGAAGGAAGGTAGAAGGACCCCTACTTTGTGTCACAATTATATCTTCCAAAAATGGGTCAAACAACGTTGCCCATCCCATGTGATCTCATAAAGTGGCTTTGACACTCCTCCCGTTGAGAAGTGAGTCTACGTCCTCTTCCTTTGACACTGGGCAGACGTAGGACAGTAGTACCACTGTGACTTCCAAGCTAAGTCACCAGAACATTCATTCTGGAAGTTTTCAGCCACCAAGGAAGCAGTCTGATTACCCTGAGGCCACCATGCTTGGAGCTCCCTGACATCAGCCCAAGCAGGAGACCACATGGAAAGGCACTGTGACTACATGAAGAGAGTGAGGTGCTTCACCAGCCCCAAACTCTTCAGATCCCCTGCTTTTCCGGCTCTAGCCAGTTGATTACAACCATAGAAAAGACCCCAAGCCACAAGTGCCCAACAACTGGGAAAAATAAGCCCATTGACCCAATCAAAGGAGGGAGGCAGAGACTCAGAGCACATTGAAGCGAGGCTTTAATTGATGTTTTTGCAAGAGCGGGTGTCTGATGGACAGACACACTCGGAGAAGTTACAGCAGACAATTTATCTCCTAGTGTGCAAGTCCCTCCCTGGCTCCTCATTGGCTAAGTACTACAGAGGCAAGTCCCTCCCTGGTTTCTCATTGGCTTAGTACTACAGAGGTTACAGCCTTATCGGGAAGTCGCCTATGCCCATAAGGCAAAAAGGAGTCTGATTGGAACAAACATACATTCCCTGAGGTGATGCAGAAACTTTCAGTCCCTCCTCCCTTTCTTCTAGGACGCAAGCTCATTGCAAAGCCCAAGAAAATAAGCCCGCGTAAAGGAGAGGGGAAGAAGAAGAACCAGGAAGTGAAGTGTCTAAAGGTTTGGGACTCCACTGTCGGGGTGGGGGGTTTACATATTTCCAGCAGGTTGTAAATGTACTGTTAACTGGACAGTACCGTTTTATTTAGTATTTCTGAAAATGAATCATTTCCCTTACTTCTCACACCAACCCCTTGCAAATTCCTGACCCACAGAAACAGTGAGAGAGAGCGAAGCTATTGCTGATGTTTTACGTCATTAAATTTTAGGGTGATTTGTTACTTTGTTAGGCAGCAACAGATAACCAGGGGCATTTTAGTTTCAAATCCTTCCTTAGGTCAATCTGCCCCCTGCATAGTTCTGAGTCTTGACTGGCCTCCCTTCTACTCTTACCTACTCTGCCCCATAACCCTGAGCAGAATTATGAAAGGTCTCCTTGGTGTGTAAATTGCCTCAATCCCCTTCCTTTGTTTTGAGATTGAGGAGAATTTGCCTAAAATTGGGATTATCCTCTAGTCTTGAGTCACCTGTGTTTTTGCTGGATTAACCAAGAC
This sequence comes from Panthera leo, assembly GCF_018350215.1. Lineage (NCBI taxonomy): Eukaryota > Metazoa > Chordata > Mammalia > Carnivora > Felidae > Panthera > Panthera leo. Next base: position 42,569,543 of record NC_056696.1, on the reverse strand, counting down.
ACAAGAAGACCACAGTTAAAAGTTATGCTCGGGATGGGGCACAGAAGGCATAAAAACAGGACACTGACCTCAAGGAATTTACAATCTATTTAGTGTTTTTTAAAAGTCAAACAGGAGTGCCTGGGTGGCTCAGTCGGTTGAGCGTCCGACTTGGGCTTGAGTCATGATCTCATGGTCTGTGGGTTAGAGCCCCACGTCAGGCTCTGTGCTGACAGCTTGGAGTCTGGAACCTGCTTCGGATTCTGTATCTCCCTCTCTCTCTGCCCCTCCCCCGCTCATGCTCTGTCTCTCTCTCTCTCTCTCTGCCAAAAATAAATAAACATTAAAAACAACGATGCAGTCTCTGTTGAGAAAACCTCCGGGGCACTATGTTGCTCAAAGTAGAATGATCATTTCATTTGTTACCCAAATCTAACAGTTTTGAAAGTGAAAGGGAACACTATTACTAATCACCTTGGGAAACCAGGCATAAACTGGCACTATCCTGGGCAAACCAGAACATGTGGTCCTCAGAGCCACAGGAATGTACTTCGGGAGAGCCATGAGAGCTCTTACTCCTTGTCAAACCATAACTTTGGTTAAACCCAACCTCTTCTCCTGCTCTGCACCTGTTCCCAGCAGCTGAACATGGCTGGGAACCATACACAGCTATGCTGACTGCTCAGCTCTGAACCCATGCCCATTTATCACACATGACTCTTGGTGCTACATAGCAAACATGCCATGTTTCCTGCTCTCCTGGACAACGCTTTCACCTCTCTCTCTCCTTCCTCCCAAACTCCAACGCGTCCTCCTTCATCCTCGCTCTGAGTCAAGGGCCCTACTCCATCCACCTCTCTGCTCCTGTGCCCATACGCTCTGCCTCCTCCGTGCTGTGTGGATACGCTGTCTGTGCTCCAGGATGAGGAAAACCCCTCTGCTCATACACCCAGGTGCCACTATCTCCCGTCTTTAAAAAACCCTCTCTTGCCTTTCTGGCAGTGATGTCTTGCCCCCAAGAACATACCCCTCACAAAGGACCTCCTGCGCCCATCCCCAGAAGAGGAGAAGAGGAAGCACAAGAAGTGCCTGGTCCAGAGCCCCAACTCCTCCTTCATGGACATGAAGTACTCAGCGTGCTACAAAATCACCACTGTCTTCAGCCACGCACAAACAGTGGTTTTGTGTGTGGGCTGCTCCACCGTCCTGTGCCAACTGAAAGGAGGAAAAGCAAGGCTTACACAAGGATGCTCCTTCAGACAGGAGCAGCAGTAAAAGTAACCTAAATCAACATGAGTGGGAAACTATCCCAATAAACTGATTTTGGACACAAAATAATAAATAATAATAATAATAATTAATAAAGTAAAAACCCTCTCTTGATTCCATTTTCCCCTCCAGTTATGACCCCAACTCATTCCCTCCCTTCACACAAGATTATTTGAAAGAATACTCAGTCTCCAATTTATCTCCTTTCGTACGACCTTCAATCCACCCCCGTGAGGGTTTTGCCTCCACCACTCCACCAAAACCGTTCTGGCCATGTAGCAAATGAGCTCCACATGCCACATCAGGGGACAGTTCTCATCCTGTCAGCAGCATCTGACAAAGAGCATCTTCTAAGACTTCCTTGAAAGACGTTTTCCCTTGGCTTATAGGGCACTACGCTTACCTGGCCTGATTCCCGCCTTTCTGGCCACTCTTTCATAGTCTTCTTTGCTACACCCCCATCCTAAACGTTGGGGTGCTCTGAGATACTCAGTTTTCTATCCATATTCACTCCTTCGGGGATTTTATTCAGCCTCACAGCTTTCAGTCCTATCTTTCTCTGGTGATTCTTCAATGCGTACCTCTAACCTTGATCACCCAATCGTCCATCCAACATCTCCACCTGGATGTCTAACAGGCATTTCAAATTTAACGTGTCCAAAATTGAATGCCTGTGTTCGCCTTAACGGTGCTCCTTCTTCGGTCTCACCAAACATAGACAGATGGCAACTCCATTCTTCCAGCTACACGAACAAAAAACTTTAGTGTTATCTTTGACTCCTCTTCCTCTTATGCCCCACAGCCAACCCACGAGCAAGTCCGGAGTATTCTACCTTCCAAATGTTTCCAGATTCAGACCACCATCATCTCTCACCTCCTAACCATCGCCTCTTACCACTATCTTCGCCTTCCAACTTACCTTCCTGCTCCTGCTCCGGCTTCCCTCTCGTCTTGTCTATTCTCATCCGTTAAATCCTAAGCCAGATCACGTCACTTCTCTCCTCAAAAGTCGTATTTCACTCAGGGTGAAGAGGAAAGCATTCCCCTTCCCTGTCACCTCTTTGACCTCTTCTCTTCCTTTCCCTCTCGTTCACTCCGCTGTAGCTCGTTGAACCCTGCTGTCCTTCCAACACACCAGGCCTGTGTTTTTGTTCATGCTGTTTCGCCCACGTAGGACGACCTTCCCCCAGATATCCTTATGGCTACCTCCCTCATTTCCTTCAAGGGTTAATCCAAAGGTCATTTTCTTAATGAAGACTTCCTTGGTCACTATCAGAGTCAGCATCCAAAATGTCCCCTAATGATTGCCTCTTGATCCCCATACTCCCATGTTTTCCCGTCATCCCTTCCCATGTCGTACTAGGGCTGGTTTGTGTGGCAGCAGCAGTGATGGTATGCCGCTTCTGAGGTTAGGTTATAAAAGCCTGCAACTTGCACCTTGGGCATGCCATCTCTTTTTCTCGAGCCATTCTCTCTAGGTAAAGCAAGCTGCCATGTCATGAGCAGTCCTATGGAGACAGGCGAGGAACTGAGGTCTCTTGCCAAGAGCCATGTAGGTTGAGCATGGAAACTGATAGCCCATGCCTTGACTGTGATTTCATGAAAGACCCTGAGCCAGAATCACTACTTAAGCTCCTCTTGTCTTTCTTACCCTCAGAAGCTGTGTGAGACAGTAAATGTTTATTGTCTTTGGCTGTAGAGTTTGGAGATAATTTGTGATACAGCAATAAATAATATTGACAACATGTCCAAACCCAGCCCCTGAGATATTATATCGACTTTCCTGTTTTATTTTTTTTCTTCTTAGCATTGATTACTATCTAGGATCTCTCTCTCTTTTTTAATGTTTTTGTTTATTTTTTAAGAGAGAGGGTGCAAGTGGGGAAGGGGCAGAGGGAGAGGGGGACGGAGGATCTGAAGTGGGCTCTGCGCTGACAGGCTGACAGTACCTAGCCTGACATGGGGCTTGAACTCACAAACCATGAGATCATGACCTGAGCTGAAGTCGGACACTCAACCAACTGAGCCACCCAGGTGCCCCAGCATCCATTATTATCTAACATATGATATATATTTTTTATTTACCTTGTGTTTGTCCCTCTCTGCAGCTAGGATGTAAACCGGCAGGGATTTTTGCCCCTTCTGTTCACTGCCAAACTCCAGCGCCTACAGCAAAGTCTGGCACGTAGTAGGCACCCAACAAATTTTTGTCAAATGAATGCACAAAAGAATGAATGGATCTGACATCAGCTTTTAGTCTTAAATTCTCCTACATAAATTCAGTTATAACCCTAATCATTTACCCACAGTTTTCCCAGTATTATTTTTAGTACCCAAACCTGTATGGCCAGTTGTGCCGTAACGCAACATATGCTACAAAAAATAACCACGCTATACAAATGCTGTGGGATGAAAACCACGGGCTTAAGGGAAAAGTGAGGTTAGAAGGCACAATACCCAAACACTCTGTTACTAACAACAATGAAAGACAGGGGCCTAATGAAATGGTAGTACGGTCTATACATGTTAAACAGTTGAGAAATACGTAAACGCTACAATAAATATAGCATTATACCTCAACGCAGATTTGAACTTTGCATATGGAAGTGGATGTTGGACGGGGCACAAACTTCTGGGTTACTGTGAAGTGCTAAAGGGGGGTTATCTGAGATTGGAAAGAAAATGATAACACCAGATACCAAAGGGTATGGTTTATAACACCGTGAACTTAGGTGGGGGCAGACATTCGAGGGGTGTGCTTGTCTACATCTTATGTATTCCCACCCTGCTTGGTTCAGCTGGGTGCGTTTTTCTCTGCCTAATGTTTTCCAGGGCAAAATCAAGCATAAGCAAATGCAAAAATCACATCATGTTCAAATTGCTCCCTAATATATGAATCAGATTGGAACAAATTCATGTTTTCAAAACAAGCCTGACAGCAGAACCGACTGTATCTTTGTTTATAACATGGTCTAAGGTCATCCTTTCTCCTTTTTGCCTGGCCAATTCTGCCTTCGCTGCAAGGTTTATTTTCCCTTGCCTCTGTTATTACCTGTATTGACTTTATCGTCTTTGAACATTCTCAGGCTTCCTTCTCAATTCTATCTTATTGCCATCTTGATATCTTATCAGTTCACTCTACACTTGATCGTGTCTCTCTCTCCAGCTAGCTATAAACTACTTGAGGGCAGGGGTAGCCTCCAACTCACTGTGTCCGTTTGCTCATCTTCCAGTACTCATCCTAGGACCGCGTCTTGCATACAATGGACGTTGGAAAACTCTGTTGGTTTGATCTCTTTTTTTTTTTTTTTTATTTTTTTTTATTTTTTTTTTAACGTTTATTTATTTTTGAGACAGAGAGAGAGACAGAGCATGAACGGGGGAGGGGCAGAGAGAGAGGGAGACACAGAATCGGAAGCAGGCTCCAGGCTCTGAGCCATCAGCCCAGAGCCCGACGTGGGTCTCGAACTCACGGACCGCGAGATCATGACCTGAGCTGAAGTCGGATGCTTAACCGACTGAGCCACCCAGGCGCCCCATGTTGGTTTGATCTCAAGGCAGGACTACATGAGGCCTTTTCCATCTCATAGCTTGATACCTAATGAAAGCAGTACAGTCACTTCCGGAGAAAACTCAAACCAAGATTGAGTACGAGAAACCAAAGCCTAAGATCAAAGATGAATGTGTTAAGTCGGTAGCGAATCCCAAGAAAGGGGCAGTGTTCAATGACTACCACTTGGCTGCTTTGATCAGGGATTTAATCCTAGAATGCCCGAGTCTTTCACAGAATTTTGAAGAAAAGAAAGATAATTTTGACTCCGAATTTAAAATGTCTTACCTATGGGGCGCCTGGGTGGCTCAGTCGGCTAAGCCTCCGACTTCGGCTCAGGTCACGATCTCACTGTCCGTGGGTTCGAGCCCCGCGTGGGCTCTGTGCTGACAGCTCAGAGCCTGGAGCCTGTTTCAGATTCTGTGTCTCCCTCTCTCTGACCCTCCCCCGTTCATGCTCTGTCTCTCTCTGTCTCAAAAATAAATAAACGTTAAAAAAAAATTTTTTTTTAAAAATAAAAAAAATAAAATAAAATGTCTTACCTAGAAGGAAAGGAGTCCTTGATACTGGACACCTAAATTAATACCTCCCGAAAAGTGAAGGATGGGTTGAGATTACATTTCTCTCCAAAGATAGCAGGCAAGGCCCCAGAATGGGTGATGAGGGTGATCTAGGTATCAAAGATTAGGCCTTGGGGAAGGGAGTGGGGTGACTTTGGCGTTTCACTGACGGGGCACAGACTTAAGAAGCAAAAATGGGTCAGGCCACATCATTGCTCATTCTAGAGGCATCATACAGATGGCAGTTTCTGGGAACGTTCTTTCTTTTCTTTTTTAGTTTATTCAAGTAGGCTCTACATCCAACGTGTGGTTCGAACTCACAACTCTGAGATCAAGAGTCCACATGCTTTTCTGATGGAGGCAGCCAGGCACCCTTCTGTGAACTTTCTCTATGCCAACTGGAAATGAGTCTTTCAAAGGGAGACTGACAATCCACCTGCATCCAAGTATGCCTCAGGATAGGGGAGGCTATGAGGACAGGGAGTGGTACAGATAGTGCATAATGCTAGAACTCATTCTAGGGGTCTAAGTAGGGTATATGGCCCAAACAATCAAAACCCTGCATTATTAACTCAAAATTAAGATCTCAAGCTTACAGTTATTTTATATGTGCCTTACCTATTCATCAGCAGAAGCTGAAATCTCTCCTTCACCTCTACAACTCAGAAGGCTCTTTCTCAGGGGGTCAACCTCCCCTCGTCTTCTTAAGGAGCCCAGGGGCCCTTGCATTTCCCTAAAGTGGAGGAGGAAAACTGTTAGGTTTACTGTAGGGGCCCTGTAAATTAGGCTGGTAAAAGACAGATTAACAAAACAAAAACGGAAGTTCATTAACATGTGCATTGAGCATACGCACAGGAGTACCCAATGATGAGTAATTCAAAGAGGTGGTTAGGACTTGGGTTTATACAGCAGCGTAAAAATAAATTTTTAGGGAAGTGCCGAGAGAAAGGAAAAGGACTTTGAGTTTCTAAGGCAGCAGTTGGTGGGAAGGTCAATATATGAGAGAACTAATGGCTGATAAAGTTTCAGTAAAGTTTGTTAAATAGGTTGCTCTGGTGCCATCTCTGGGCTGATAAGGGTCTAGAGTTGTCTCCAGTCATTGACCTCTGTTCTTCCTGGTAGAGCAGAGAGGGGGGACACCTTTACAAATTTATGTCCTGCTTTTAGGCAAACAAGGGGAAGTCGGAGCTTTTCTCGTGTCTGCTTCTTCTCAATTGCCTTCAGCTCAATGTAATCCTTTGCCAACATGCCATATTTTAGGGTAGCATATTCTGCTACCTACCTTCATTAACATTCTGTGAGTAGGCTCCCCAAGTCCCCATCCTAGCTCATGTCTGCAATAACTTAATTTCTACTTTATTGAACTTCCTTGGGAACTCTGAGCCATTGCCCAGCACTAGCTGCCTGGATCCAATAGGATTATTCTCAGATTCTGGGAAACAGTGCCACCCTTTGTGCCCACACCTTGTATTGGCCAGGGGACCTTCCCATATATCAGAGGCAGCTGGTGGAAGACGATTAGGTCATGTCAGGAGGCACACATGAACATGCCAGAGGGGTGGGGCAGCATGTAAGGCTCTCGTTGTCCCAAGTCTTGTCTGTGGGACAAGTCAAGTCATGGCTGTGCCATGTGGATCAGGAGAGCTACAAACATGGCTGCTGCTGTGGCTACTATGGCTCACTGGGTGCTGAAAAAACACAATAATGCCTCTGTCCCTGTCCTCTGTTGCCAGAACTCGGAACTAATTACAAATATGGTCAATGGTAGTCCATCCCAAACCTTAATATTTTTTCTCTCCTCTGCCCTCCCCTAACCTGGGGAGTGCAGGTGGAGGATAATCTGAGATAAATGGCCTGGGAGGAGTCAGGAGGAAGCTTCTGAAAAGCTGATTTTCCAGTTTGGCTGGCCAGTAGGTTGCCAGCCACAGACACCCTACCCTCCTCCCAGGCACTGCCCACAGATCAGAAATTACACCGCTGTTCATTTCACTGAAGGGAATTGACAGGTTTGATAACGAAAGACAGTCAAATAAACCCTGCAATGGCTTATAAATATGTATAGATTGGTTGAATACTTGGGAGTCATGATGATCTTTATAGAAGATGATGAAATTGAACATATTAGGATGAAAACAGCCACGTGAATAATGCTTTTTATAAGTAAGCTCCAACAAAGGTATTTTGGTTTTTTTCCTAACCTCTGGGAAACAATTTTATAATTGTAATTGTAAAATGTTGACTCTTCATTTATAACATTCCCCCCTACAACTGGGAAGATGTCTCAACAACAGTACCAAAACCTTTCAGTCCAAGAAAAGAGTTTTGAATTGGTTTTGAATGATGGTGTTGAGTGCCCATTTCTACCTGGGAACGGCTTGGAGTTCTAGGGCAGGCAGCAGCTCCCTGGTTTGCACCAAGGACATCAGAAGAATAATGAGATTCTGTGTCCTGGGTTCTGAGGCCCTTCCAGAGCCCTTCAGTCCACCCTGTGGAGGCCTAGAGACCTCTCCTCATCTCCTATCATTAGAGATTGTGTTAGTCAGCTCAGGTTACCATAACAAAGACTGTGTTAGCTTGGGCTGCCATAACAAAATACCATAGACAGGGTGGCTTAAATACTAGAAATTTATTTCTCACAGTTCTGGAGGCTGGGATGTTCCAGATCAAGGTCCAATAGGGTCGGTTTCTGGTAAGAGCTCTCTTCCTGCATTATAGATGGCTGCCTTCCCATTGTTTCCTCACACCATGGGGAGAAAGAGAGTTCTGGTGTCTCCTCTTACAGGGCACTAAACCTGTGAGGGCCTCCCGTTATGACCTCATTTAACCTTGATTACTTCCCTACTCCAAATACAGTCACATTGGGAGCTGGGGCTTCAGCATATTAATTTGGGTGGTGGACACAATTTGGTCCATAGCATTCCATGCTTGCTCCCCACCAAATTCATGGCTTATTGCATGCAAAATACATTGATTCTATACCAATGACCCCAAAAGTCTTACCTCATTCTAGTATTAACCCTGAAGTCTAAAGTCTCATCTAAATATCATCTAAATCAGGTATATATGTTTGAGGTATATTCATCCTGAGACAAAATTCCTCTTCAGCTGTGAACCTGTGACATCAGACAAATTGTGTACTTCCAAAATACAATGAGGGACAGGCATAGGCATTATAAGTAGGAGAAATTCGGGGCACCTGGGTGGCTTAGTCAGTTGAGCGTCTGACTTCAGCTCAGGTCATGATCTCACAGTCTGTGAGTTCGAGCCCCACGTCGGGCTCTGTGCTGACAGCTTGGAGCCTGGAGCCTGCTTCGGATTCTGCGTCTCTCTCTCTCTCTCCCCCTCCCCTGCTCATACTCTGTCTCTCTCTGTCTCAAAAATAAATAAAAACATTTAAAAGAATTTTTTTAAATAAATAATTGGGAGAAATCCAAAGGAAGGAATGGGTGATAAGTCCTAAGCAAGTCCAAAACCTAGCAAGCCAAATTCCATTAGATGTTAACTTGAGAATAATCTTCTTTGGGTCAATGCCGTGCCTTCTGGACTCCCACACCCAAGGCTTTAGTCAGAAGCTCTCTGGCCTGTTGAAACCAACGCAATGGACCCACCTTTTGAAACCAAGAAAGCAGCCCTGCTAATCTCAATTACTTGAGGGGTTGTTTTTCCCTTTTCTTAAAGAATATCACACATTTGATAAATATCTCTATGGTCCTGTTCTGTAGTATCTAAAAAGTCCAACAGCTTTCCTTCATTTTGTTTTCTCTGTCCTCCTTAGTTCACGCTGGCAGTGTCTTTGCTAGTATAATCACATCTCTATGCCTGGCTTCTGCTGAAGTGGCTGATTAAGTCCATGAGTTACAACTAGGATCTCACTCTCTCCCTTTAAGTTTATTTATTTTGAGAGGGAGAGAGAGAGAGAGAGAGAGAGAGAGAGAGAGAGAGAGAGAATAAGCAGGTGAGGGGCAGAGAGAAGGAGATACAGAATCCCAAGCAGAATCCCAAGCAGGCTCTACACTGATGGTGCAGAGCCTGATGCAGAGCTTGAACTCATAAAACGTGAGATCATGACCTCAGCCAAGATCAAGAGCCAAACTCTTAACCAACTGAGCCACCCAGGTGCCCCCATCTAAGATCTCTTTATCAAATGGCTGTTTAGCCACACCCTTAGTGTTCTCTTCAGATCAAGTTTTCTCATTTTTTTTTTTACAGTATGGACAGGCTGATAATTTTCCCAATCTTCAAGTTCTGGTTCCTTTTTGCCTAATAATTCCTTCTTCAATCCATCTTTCTCCTTTCATATTTTACTATAAGAGCCAACCATTTGGAATGAACCAAGCCATTCCTTCAATACTATGCTTGGAAATCCTCTCAGTTAAATATCCGATTTCATTGCTTGAAAGTTCCATCTTCCACAAAACACTAGAACATAGTTCAGCCAAATTCTTTCCACTTTATAACAAAGATCACTTTTCTTCCAGTTTATAGTAACGTGTTCCTCATTTCCATCTGAGACCTCACCAGAATCGCCCTTGACATCCATATTTCGAGCATGCATGTCAAAAATCTTCCAGCCTCTACCCAGTTCCCATTTCTAAAGCCACTTCCACATATTTAGGTATTTGTTAGAGAAGCACTCCCACTTCTAGGGTTCTCTAGAGAAACAGAACCATATTTTAAAGAAATTTATCGTAAGGAATTGGCTCACATGATTATAAGTCCCAAGAGCAAGTCAGCAAGCTAGAGACCCAGGAGGGCTGATGATGTAGTACCAGCCAAGTCTCAAGGCCTGAGGACTGGGAGAGCCAATGCTGTAAGTTTCAGTCCAAAAGCTAGGAAGCTTGAGACCCAAGAAGAGCTGATGTTTCAGTTAGACTCCAAAGACAGAAGACCAATGTCTCAGCTCATCAGTCCGGCAGGCGAAATTCCCTCTTACCCAGACTTTTTTGTTCTGTTTGGGTCTTCAGATGATTGGATGAGGCTCACCCACTTTAAGGAAAGCAAACTTCTTTACTCAGTCTACCAACTCAAATATTAATCTCATTCAGAAACACTATCGCAGACACATCCAGGTTCATGTTTGACCTAATGTCTGGGTCTCCTTGTCCCAGTCAAGTTGACCCATAAGTTACCCATCACAGTGATCATCCAGGGAGGTTATAATAGGTGATTTAAACCTTTCTCTCAATAAGCTTTGAATAAGCATATGCTAAGTACAAGGTCCCACTCTTAAGTTCTTTGAATGTCAGTTTAATTCTGTTCAGTATTATTTGGTGCCAATTGTGGCACAGACTGTTACCACAGATGGTGAGCTTGCTTCTACAGAGATCTTGTAGATGCCCACTGAATGGCCTGGTTTAGCTCATACATGCTAGGCTATGGATAGCAATACCGTCAAGACATGGGTAGGACCGTGGGGAGGCAGAAAAGAAGAAGCTATTGTAGATCAGCACTTCTCAAGGAGTATATGAATTACTTGGGAGCTTGTTAAAATGCAAATTCTGGGGGCACCTGGATGGCTTAGTTAGTAGAGCATCCAAACTCTTGATTTTGGCTCAGATCATTGATCTCTTCATGTGTGGGTTTGAGCCCCACGTGGGGCTCTGTGCTGACAGTGTGGGGCCTGCTCGGGATTCTCTCCCTCCTTCTCTCTCTGTCCCTCCTCCATGTGTGAGCTCTCTCTCTCTCTCATTCTCTCAAAATAAATTAAAAAACTAAAAAAAAAAAAAAAAATTCTGATTCTGATCCAGTAGCTTTGAGGCAGAGCCTGGAGATTTTGCATTTCTAACAAATTCCCAAGTGATGTTAATGCTGCTGGCCCAGGGACCACACTTTGAGTAGCAAGGTACTAGATGATCTGTAAGTTCCCTTCAGAGACTTTAAATTTGGTCCAATTCAGCAAGTGTTCATTGAGAGCCAATTATGTGCCATGATACCATGAGGGAGCCAATCAAGGCATGAAATGTGCTTCTGTCCTTTAACGAGCTAATTGAGGAAGGTGGACAAAAGCCACAAGTCCCATAAGTTCAGCAATGGCTCAACCTTCTGGGTCAACCTCTGAGTGTCTAGTTTCTTAGGAAGGCATTCTCCTTGAAATTTTTATATCAGTGCTTTCCCCCAAGAAGTTTGGTCTCAATTTGTTTTTTGTTTTTTTTTTTTTGTAGAAGCCAGAGCCCTGAAGTGCAGTAGTTCAGCTGCCTAAAAAATTAACCTGAACAGAAGAATAAGAACAACAAAAAATCAGTTAGATGAAAAAGTGTAAGGCTCTTCTTCAGCCCATGGGGGCAGCTGCAGTGCGTTACAACCCTGAGAAAATGAAGAGTGAAACAGGCTTGTGTACAAGGAGGCCTGAGAAAGGACACCTGTGACCAAATAGTCCAGGATCAGAGCTCTTCTAGGACGGAACACGGGGGAGATACTTAATGGGGAAGGGCTACCACTGTAGATTGGGGTCATGTGTGCCCTCACGGGAATGGCCGTCGGGTCTATACAAGGGTCCGTGCTACTCAATAGTCTCTTCCCAAACTAGGACTAGTGACCCTGATCTCTAGGTTCAACCTGGAGCAGCAGACGTAGGGCGGGGGGATGTTGGGAGCTGATCGAGGAACTGCTAATACTATATATATAGATGGAAGAAAGCAATGGCTCTTGGGAGGTAGGGCAAAGAACACTTGCTGGCACAAAGAGAGGGGCAGAAGGCTGGCTAGGACCCCTTTTGGCCTTGGCTATTAAATGAAGAGCCACCCACAACAGGGAAACACTTGCTGAGCAGGCCTTTTTACAGTGAATAGCTTGGGCTAGTCTTGTGACCATTGGTGAAGACAGAATCCACTTCCCTGAACAATCCTCCTCATACACCCTAGTTCTGTAGCCCCTACTTGCCCAGTCCTAGCTTCTTTTTCCCCTCCGTGGAGGTCCTAGTAAGGTTGAGGGCAACTAGAAGGCCTGATTGAGACCTTCCCTGCCTTGGTCCACTTGGTCCCCTTCCAACACACACACACACACACACACACACACACACACACACACACCCCTAACCAGCCCAGTGACTTGAGCTCAGAATGGCTGGAGCTGGTGGGGGTTGGAAAAGGGGAAGGGAAGGGGGAGGGAAGGAAGAGGAGAATCAAACAGAAACCTTCTCATCTTTCTATCAGCAGCCATGCAAGGAATATTGTTCAGCATGGCACAAAAGCGGCACTGAAAATAGCTGCAGCCAGAGCAGGGCTGCCAAACACTGCCTGAGATAACGTCTACTTGGAGACACTGGTGTCTTTGTGGGGCTGTCAGTGTCCCTATTGTTCCTGAGCCTATTGCCTGGGGAATATTGTTCCCAGCTTTTGTCTCCCCCGGTTCACTTTTGTTTGCCTTTACTTACCATTTCATTCCTCGCTCCCTTTGTGCTCTCCCATCCCCTCCTTTGTCTCTCCCTCTCTAAGCCTGCCTGTGGCTGTGGATTGGTGCCCAGGGAGACAATAGGCCCTACCCCCTCTCGACCTATGGTCCCACCCTGAACCTCATACGACCACAGCTCCATTCCTTCTCTCCCTCTCCCAAGAGCACCCGAGAAGTCCCAAAGGTGGGACAGCCCTGAGGGAGGGTGAGGTCCAAGGTACCACTCCCCTCCTGGTAACAGCAAGAAAGGGCCCAAGGAATATTTGGACTGCACGGGAAGTCTGAAATGCCTGAAGTGTGTTTCTGCCTCTTTCTAGATCTCCTTTTTCTTTCTTTTTTTTTTTTTAAATAGGTTTTCTGTCCTGTCAAAGGAATAAGGACAGCTCACGCTCCACATCCCCCAAACCCTCTTTCAAGTGCCCAGCATGCACTTCTCTGACCAGGGCACTCGGTTTTCTTCTCCCTCCCTCTCAGCCTGGCGGATCAAAGCGACTTCTGTTTATTTGCACATTCAAATCCAGACTGCCTCCAGTAACCCGATCCAGTCAGGCGCCAGGATGGTGCAAGAAAAGCCCGCCTGCACCCCCTCCCCCATCTAACAGCCCTTTTGGCAGAAGTGGACAAGGAATGGGACAGGGGTCTCCTGGGGTCAGAGTTGGGAGTGGAAGAGGAGCTGTGCAGTGAGAAAAAAACCAGACCGGCCAATGCCTTTAGAATGATCTCTGGTCCTCTCACCTCGATGGCAGGGGGAAACTAAGGCATCAAAAGAGGTTTAGAAACTACAGGAATCAAGCCCTGAGCTTGTCTGCCCACTCCCAGCATATTCAGGTGTCCAACTGCTGTCCTGTGGAGAGATTCCTTCTTAGTTCTGGCCCGGAGAAGGCAGGCCCAGGTAGGACTTAGAGGCTGGGGCTGACTTTGGGTTTCAGGAGCAGTTAATAGAAAGTGCTTTTTCCTCCTACCTCCCCCAACTTCCTGCCTCTAGACAGATGGGGACAGTGATTGGAGAGTCGAGGAAGCTTTTACTTTGGCCGAGAAGGCTGGGAGCAGGGATGTAGCCTGAAGCCAAGGAGGAGGCTCTACCGCACATTGTTCTAGTTCCAAGGACAATGGGAATAGTCTCCAGAGAGTCTTTGTTTCAAAAGCTGGAAATTGGGTAGGGGATTTCCGGAAAGTTTGACTGGAAGCCAAGCTTGGCTGCGAAGTGAGGAGACAGGAGTAGGAGGAAGAGGAGGAGGAAGGGGAAAAGGAAGGGGAGGGGGCAGTCTGGGGTTAGGGGAAACTACCACTAGGCCCTGAGGAAAAATTTGCCCTCCTGATTTCACTGCTCTCAGTCCCAGACTGCTCGCTTTAAAAAAATTTTTTTAAATGTTTATTTATTTTTGAGAGAAAGAGAGACAGAGCGCAAGTGGAGGAGGGGCAGAAAGAGGGGGAGACGCAGGATTCGGAGCAGGCTCCAGGCTCTGAGCTGTCGGCACAGAAGAGCCTGATGTGGGGCTCGAACTCACAGACTGCGAGATCACGACCTGAGCCAAAGTCGGTCGCCCAACCGCTTAACCCAGGCGCCCCTCAGACTGCTCATTTTGTTCTGATTCTTGCCTCCGCCCTTCTTACCTACCCCCCTTTCCTGCCAAAATTAGCCCTAGATTCTTAACACTCCTAAGCATAAATAGTAGCCAAAATAATTTGTTCCCGCATTGAGTGTGACAATTGAGTCTGACCCACCTTTGCAACCCTAGCCCATAGCCCCAAGCCCAGAACAACGTGCAAGCTCAGGAAATGTGTGAATAATAAATGAAGAAGTGTTGACTCCTCACCCCCAGAAAGTCACATTGACTATCGCTGGACCTCCAGGAGAGTAGGCATGGGATTGAAAGTTTAAGGTGAGAAAAATCTAAAGATGAGGGGTAGTGAGGATTTGGGGATAGACCGGGCACATGGATGGCACAGAGGGCAAGGTGTAGTTATTGGACAAAAAGGGCACAGCAACACAAAATGATATTTAGCCCCCAGAACGAAATCCCCTGGCCCAAGTGTCTTTTGTCTTCCAGTTCACCCTACCTTGTCTAGATACCTAGTCTGTATCTTTCAGAAATACAGATGGGATCACATCTTTCCTCTGTGTAAAACCATTTGGTGGCTTCCCCCCGCCTCCAGGCACCTGTGAGTCATGGAAATTGGAACCCTTCAAAGACAGGGGCATGGTGAGCGTTCCCAGTACCCACCACAGGTAACTGGCACCTAGCCAGCGCTAAAGCTGCTCAGGGAACACAGAATTCAATTAACTGGCAATTGTGTGAGTTAATTTTGCCAATTCTACAGTGCTCCCTGGATGGTATTTCAAGGTTGGTATAGTCGATGATTTTGACACTTAATGTTTTATCCATTTTATAGCTATTGACTTGATCTTTGGAAATAGCCAGGGGCCATAAAAATCAAAACATGTATATTTATTTTAAATATTGAGTCATATTGCATCTAACTAGAATATAATTGAGAATCAGGAAGCAAGCTAATGTACATTATAGAGCAACCAAAAGTGATGGCATAAAGGCAAAATGTATTCAATTTATCTGAGACAACAAAATCTTTTTCTTGCAGCTAGGAAGGGCCAGTGAAATATAAACGGAAGAGGTACAGTGTGTGAAAACTTCTAAAGGGCAGTTGACTCAGGTGGGGAGTATGTAATACGTGTTTGGCCTTCTCATCTCACTCTTTGTCTTGGTTGGAATGTGGTTGTGATGGCTGGAGATCTGGCAACAATCTTGAGACCACAAAGGGACACTGGGTTTGAAAGCTTGAAGGTTAAGGAAGGCCAAAGAGAAAAATAAAAAGCGTTTGGGTCTCTGACGACCAACGAGCTACCATACTAGCCTCGAACCGCTTATGAAGGTTAACCTACCAAGTTTGATTACATGGAGTAAAAAAATTTTTATTACATTAAGCCATTTAATATGAGTCTTTATTATTATTATTATTTTAAATATTTTTTTTAACGTTTATTTATTTTTGAGACAGAGAGAGGCAGAGCATGAACGGGGGAGGGTCAGAGAGAGAGGGAGACACAGAATCGGAAGCAGGCTCCAGGCTCTGGGCCATCATCAGCCCAGAGCCCGACGCGGGGCTCGAACCCACGGACCGCGAGATCGTGACCTGAGCTGAAGTCGGACGCTTAACCGACTGAGCCACCCAGGCGCCCCGAGTCTTTATTAGTAGGAGTCAGACATAATTCCCATTAATACAGAAGCATGATTTATAGCAATAAAGAAATAAACGTCTATACCATTTCTTTCTGTTGCCGAACGGGTAGAAAAAAGAAAAGGAGTCAGAAGATATCTCCCACTGTGTACTAGAGCGCATGAATAATCCTGTGGATTTTCAAAGTGGAGTTGCAAGCTGAGTTTGGAGGCAGGAGCTAGAGAGAACACAATTGCTCTGCACAAGAAAGCAGGAGGAATAAATCTGAGGTAGCTGAGGAGCAGGTAAGAGGTCAAGCAACATGCAGAAGATTGTTATGGATGCATATATGGACACCAGAATGAAGTGGGATCTGATAGCCAGAAAGAAGAGAAGAGGGAGTTGGAGACCCTCAAAAAGGACACAGAACTAAAAAAAAAACCACAGAAGTTTATTAATGATTCCCAGGGTAAATCCAAATAGTTCTGTAAGCTGCATCAGATGCCTGAGGGGCACCAGGCTTTTGCAGCATTATATAAAAATGGACAACTCAAAGTGACAAGTACATCTCGTCAAAGCAAGTCCTCTCCATTCAGTAATGCAGGAGCCAATTTCTGGGTCAAGACAGCAGGTGGAGCAGGCATGGAAGCCTCCTCCTTCTCTGAATACATAAAATGCGGGAGAAAATAGATTTAAAAACTCATAGCCACACTTGAAAACAAGAAGGAGAAACATTAAAAGCTACCAAAGAGGGAAGACAGATTATGTACCAAGAAACAAGAATCAGATTGATATCAGACTTTCTCTTATGTAACAGCAGATGCCAAAAGATAAGGGAATAAAATCTCCAAAATGGTGAAATAAAATAATGGTAAATGTAAAATTCTATGCCCAGCGAGACTAGTATTCCAGAGTAAGGGTAAAACAAAGACATCTTCAGGCATGCAAGGACTCAGAAATTGTAGTAATCACAGACTTTCACTGAAAGAACTGTTTCAACAAGGAGAAAAGTGAATCAAGACACAATGTGGGATGCAAAGTTCAACAGAAGATCTTACATATATCCCCTGTGTAATAAAAGGGAAGTGCATAAGTAAGTGATGCTATGGTAACAAACAACAGACTCAACCCCCAAAAGCTTATCATCACAAAGGTGTGTTTCTTGCTTCTGTCAGCTCAGTTGTGGGTTGGCCAATATTCTGCTCTATATGTATGTCTTCTTATTCTTGGATTTAAGTGGATGCAAAAACTTCTTTTGGGAAGAAGCTGTTTTCCTCGCAGAAGGAAAAGAAAAGTGGAAAGCCATGGCTCTTGAAGCATCAGTTAGGAAGTAGCAAATAGTCTTGACTCACAAAACATGTCAGGTGGCTAAGCCTGCCATCAATGGGATGTGTCCTGAAAATCACATGGCAATGGGAGGGGATATGTAGAATTATTAAAGGGATGGTTAGAACTTGGAACTCACCTCAACATGTTAGCATCTCAACAAAGAACAATAAAATTGTAGAGAAGTGACAAGATAAAGGAAAATGAGTTTAAGTTTTTACGGGGTGGCAAACTGGAAAGGTGACTATAGGGGAGTAAAAAAGTAGAAGATAATGGTTTTTATCAGTAAGTTTTGTTTGCAGACGCATGTCAGTGCTGACTTTCCTTCTTCTTCATGGCCGTAGAACTCGCCTAGAAAACTTCTCTTTATAGCAATCCTCATTTCCCAGAAGTTTCTGCCTTCAGTGAGATAGGGAAGGCTATGAGAAGGCTTCTTTCTATAACTATTGATTCTCATTTGCCTCCAGCTCTAAATCATTCTTATGCCAAAATGGCATATTTTGGGATGGCATATTCTAATCCTTTACAGGAGCAATTTACTCATATCACTGGTAGTACCCTCCCCCCCGCCCCAAGATCTAATATGGTTTAGAAAAACCAAAATGGATGAGATGACAGAACTTTGGGGCTCAAAGAAATAAAACTTATGCACATGTCCCAAGGAATCCAGATATCTGGTGCTTTATTGTGTGTGACTATGTCTCTGAGTGTCATATAACTAAATAATTAAATATAAAACCTCATTTTATTTATTTTTTTCTTATTTTTTTATTTTTTTAATGTTTATTTTTGAAGGAGAGAGAGAGACAGTGTGAGTGGGGGAGGAGCAGAGAGAGAGAGAGACAGGCACAGAATCTGAAGCAGGCTCCAGGCTCTGAGCTGTCAGCACAGAGCCCAATGCGGGGCTCGAACCCACAAACCGTGAGATCATGACCTGAGCCGAAGTCGGACGCTTAACTGACTGAGCCACCCAGGCGCCCCTAAAACCTCATTTTAAAAAAACGAAAAGGCACAAAATACTGAGCACATAAAAATACTGGACAATGAGAGAATCATAAAGAAATGTGCTTTCCAACAACTCAAGGTGTTTTTAGTTATCAGAAAAAAAATTGTGAAAGATTTTGAAATGGATCAAAAAATTTGCTGGATGTCTTCAATGGAAATCTATGCATTGTATACAGTGCACCATTCTAAATTACCTGGTTCTATGGGGATTTTCACTTTCCATCATCTTTGAGCTATTTTACAATACTGTAAGTTGTAGATAACATAGCAATGCAAATAATTCTGTTTTATACACCTGCAAAATGAATCCTGTATACTCAGGAAAAAGACAACTGATTTCTTTCCCTTCACACTCTTCACCAAACAACAACAACAACTGATTTTGCAACTATTTGTAGATTGATTTTATGACTACATATATGTATTGTCTTTGAATTCTCTTTTGAACTGGTTGAAACATCTTACTTATTCCCTCATTAATTAATGAGTCAAATATCTTTGATGTGTTCATTTTATATCTGTATGGGCATCATATCATGATCTTTTTTTTTTTAAATTACACATTCACACGAATATTCCACAAAACTTCAGTGGAACACTTACTGGGTATCAGCCTCTGATGCCATACGTTCTTGCAAACATGTTATAAGACAATATTTTGAATACATGATTTTTTCCTTGACTCATATCTTGTTTGACCCAAATATGTTCTGGGACAGTGGGACCACTGTCTTTTGTAGGACTGTGGATGGAAACCCAGGAGACAAGGCATGCTGGAGGAGAAGGAGGAGGCAGACGTGTAGAGGGCCCACCGCTTTGGTTCCTGGCTGCTGCCTGCTTCCTGACTCTTTCAGCAACTTTTGATTTCTAAAAATTATCCAGAATTCTTCCAATAAATTCCCTTTTTTGATTTACCTCATATGAGCAGACAACTTTCATCAAAAGAAAGTGACGTCAAGAAGGAGAGTGTAGAGGCACCTGGGTGGCTCAGTTGGTTAAGTGTTTATTTAACTCTTGATCTTGGTTCAGGTCACTATCTCATGGTTCATGGATCAAGCCCCATGACAGGCTTGGGATTCTCTTTCTCTTTCTCTGCCCCTCCCTGATTCGTGCTGTCTCTTTCACTCTTTCAAAATAAAGAAATTAACTTAAAACAAAAATAGAGGGGTGCCTGTGTGGCTCAATTGGTTGAGCGTCCGACTTTGGCTCAGGTCATGATCTCACGGTTCATGAGTTCGAGCCCTGTGTCAGGCTCTGTGCTGATAGCTCAGAGCCTGGAGCCTGCTTCATATTCTGGGTCTCCCCCCCGCCCCTGCCCCCGCCCTCTCCTGCTCATGCTGTCTCTCAAAAATAAATAAACATTAAAAAATTTTAAAAATATTCCTAGACATATTATTAAAAAAACAAAACCAAAAAAACAAAAAAAGAAGGAGAGCATAAAACCATTACCCTGGTTAAATCCAAGTCTCTGTCTATCCTGTCTAGAGAAAAACACCCAGCCTCGCTGACCTGTTCTCACTTTAAGTTTGTGATGGTCATTCTCTGAGTTTTCATGCTGTCCAGCATTCATCCTTTATCTCCCTCCTCTGCTCCTTCTCCCGGTCTCTCTTCTGTCCTCATACCCCTGCCCATACCTCCTCCCACATCCTCACCCAGCAATAAACCTGGCTTTCTCCTCACTGAGAAAACTGAAACTGTTATAAGAAAACTACAGATTCTCACGACTCCCACCCAAACAGCTTCCAGGGTGCCATGAAGTCTTTGTTTCCTTTCAGCCTCACATATTCCTCCTTCCCCATCACCTTTGCCAGACACTCTCTTCTAGACCACTCCATCTGTGTTATCCAACACATCAGCAGCTAGCCTCAGGTGGCCATAGCATACTAGAAATGTGGCGAGCCTGAATTGAAATGTGTTCAACACATACAAGGTTTCAAAGACTTACGAGGAAAAAAGGAATATAAAATATTTCGTTAATAATTTTTATAGCGATTGCACGCTGAAATGATAACATTTTGGATATCTTAGGTTAAATAAAATGTTGTTTCAAATTAATTTCACCTATTTCTTTTTTGTCTCTTTTTTTTAATGTGGCTATAACTTAAAATTAATGTGGCTCACATGATATTCCCTTTTTGTTTAAGTTTATTTTTGAGAGAGAGAGAGAGAGAGAATGGGCAGGGGAGGGGCAATGAGAAAGGGGGACAGAGGATCTGAAGCGGGCTCTGTGCTGACAGCAGAGAGCCTGATGTGGGGCTCGAACTCACAAACGTGAGATCATGACCTGAGTGGAAGTCTGGCTTAACTGACTGAGCCACTTAGGTGCCCCAAGACTCACATGATATTTCTATTGTCAGCACTACTCTAAATGTTGGAGTGCCCTAGAGCTCAGCCTTTGATGGTCTTTTTTTTTTTTTTAAGATTTTATTTTTTTTAAGTTTATTTATTTATCTTTGGCTGTCAGCACACAGCCTGATGCAAGGATCAAACTCACAAACCATGAGATCATAACCTGAGCCGAAGTCATGTGTTTAACTGACTAACACATCCAGGCACCCCTAAAGATTTTATTTTTTAGCAATCTCTACACCCAACACGGGGTTTGAACTTACAACCCCGAGGTTGAATCGCAGGGTCCACCAACTGAGCCAGTCAGGCATTCCATCGTTTATTCTTTCTCTACTCTCACTCTCTCATTCAGTTTTACAACCTTAAATACTTTATACAAGCCAGCAACTCACAGACCTGTGTATCCAACTGTCTGCTCACATTCCCCACTTAGTAGTCTGATACACATCTCAAGCTCCCTCCACCCCTGGCCTTCCGCATCTCAGTGGATGGCAACTCTATTGTTCAGGAGAAAATCTTGGACTCATCTTTACTCTTTTCTTTCAAATGACATAGCCATTTCTTCCTGTGGGCTTATATTCAAAGTATATCAGGAATCTATTTTTCACTATAATGGGGTTCAGGACATGCCATCCTAAAATATGCTCCTTGGCATACTGAATATTTCAAGCTGAAGGAGTCTAAGGAAACGGCAGAAGGAGGAAGATTATTGACCTTCCCCCTGCCCTCTTGCTTTTAGCAGGTCATAAGACCCTCATGTGAGAGGTGCCCTCCCTATAACCAGAGGAAAAGAATAACCCCATCTCCAACCAAATTAACAAGCCTTGCTGTTTCCCCCACTTTACTACTTTTAGTTCATACTCTTTCTCCTATTGTATCTTTCCATGACTCTTCACTGCATCAAACCTAGCACTAAAAACACTCGGGTTTAACCATTTTGGGGGTGTCTTCATTTCCTTACGAAGGGTCTTGTGTCACGTAAAATAAATATGTAATGCTTTTCTCCTGTTAATCTTTATCAGTTTAATTTTCAGACTCAACGAGGGACCTCGAGAAAGTCAAGGAAAACGTTTCCTCCCCTCCAACTATATTCCCTTCTACCACTATTATCTCTGGCCTGGATTACTGGCACAGGAAGGAACAGGTCTCCCTATTGGATGCTAATAGGTCTCTTAGCTTCTACCTCTGTGTTGGTAGAGTCTGTTCTCAACAGTGTCTGAGGAATCCTTTCAAACCTTAAATCAGTGCTCCTCTGTTAAAAGTCCTGCCATGTTACTCAGAGCAAAAACCAAAGTCTTCACAATGGCTAAAGGCCCTCCCTACTTGTTCTGACCCCCCATCACATCTCTGGCTTTACCTCCTACTTACTCCCATTCACCCTCCTCCAGCCACACGGCTATTCTTAAGATGCCAGGCAGGTTCCTGCCTTAAGACCTTAGAATTAGTTGCTTCCTCTGCCCGGAATGCCCTGCTCTTAGATATTCACATGACTGAATATATAATTCCTGCCTTCCACTGTTGTTCGGATGTCACATGCTAAAGGTTCCTTCTCTGTTTAAAACTGCAGTCTAGGGGCGCCTGGGTGGCTTGGTCGGTTAAGCGTCTGACTTCAGCTCAGGTCATGATCTCACACTCCGTGAGTTCGAGCCCCGCGTCAGGCTCTGTGCTGACAGCTCAGAGCCTGGAGCCTGTTTCAGATTCTGTGTCTCCCTCTCTCTGACCCTCCCCTGTTCATGCTCTGTCTCTCTCCATCTCAAAAATAAATAAACGTTTAAAAAAATTTAAAAATAAATGAATAAATAAATAAATAAATAAATAAATAAAACTGCAGTCTCTACCTCCCCTTCTCCTTACTCCCATTTACTTTTACTTTTCTCCAAAGTACTTACTTATCACGTTGCAATATCCTATACAATTTGCCTATTTATTACGTTTAATGTGATCTCACCCACCATCCATACCACTAGGGTGGAAGCTCCTCTGCGGCAAGGAACTTGTTCTCCTGTGTTTCCTAATGCATTCCGCTCACAACAGTGGCCCACAGTAGACACTCAATACATATATGTTGAGTGAATGTTGAGCTGATCAGAGTAGGCTGATACAATGAGACAAATTCCAGTTCAGGGTGGCCAAGCTGGAAGCTTGGAAAGAAAAGCAAAACCACAGATCAGATTCTGAAATTCAGATCGATACATCATTGACTCGCCAGGCCCCAAAGCAGCCAACCAAATGCACAGGCTGGGAGAGGACGATACACTTGCTTGGGAAAGAGTGGAATCTTGAGAATCTCACTAGGAATATAGGGAAAACATTACGAATTCCTGGAACCCTGCCCCTGCCCTGCAAATAGCCTCTTTTCATGCATATCTTTGCTGAAAGAGGGCTGCCATTCCAAGACTGAAGATGGAATGTAGTTGGGGAGCATGGGCAACATTCTTCGGGAGATTAGAGAAGATAGGTTCATTGCGACTCCTTTCTACCTCTTTGTTTTGGGTCTATGCCTGGAGGCTAAGGCCATTAAAGCAGAAAACAATTGGGGATGCGAAGAAATGGAAGACCAGCAGTCCTGGCCCAGGCCTGATTTTTCAGTTCAATAGGGATGGAGGTTGACACGGCAAGACTCAGCAATGTTATGGACATTCCTTCATCCATAAACAAATATTTATTGAGTTCCTTTCATGTATCAGACACATTCTTGGCCTTGAGGAAACAGTGGTGATTAATATAAGGTCTCTGTTTTCATGGAGCTTATGTTCTGGTCGGGGAAATAGAAAATAATCAAGTGAAAAACAACTAAGATAATTTCAGATCATGGTACTGGGTAGGCACTAAGAAGAAAATAAAAATGGAAATGTGGTGGGGACTGGGCTGCGTTAGACAGGGCGGTCAGTAAAGACCTCTCAGAGAAGGTAACATTTAAAAAATTGTTTTTAATGTTTTATTTTATATTTGAGAGCGAGTGAGAGAGAATAGAGGAGGAGCAGAGAGCCGGAGACAGAACCTGAAGCAGGCACCAGGCTCTGAGCTGTCAGTACAGAGCTCGACCCGGGGGCTTGAACTCACAGTGAGTTCATGACCTGAGCCCAAGTCGGACGCGTAACCAAAGGAGCCACCCAGGGGCCCCAAGAAGGTAAGATTTTATCTGAGAGCTGGATGATGAAAAGGAGTCAGTCATGCAAAGAACATTCAGGCAAGCACCGACCAAGGCCCTGGGTTGGAAAGGATGAGCAGAGGAAGCCTGTGTGACTCAAGCGCAGTGAGAGTGAGTAGAAAAGGAATAGAAGATGAAGCTGAAAAGATACGGGGGCGCCTGGGTGACTCAGTCGGTTGAGCGACTGATTGGGCTCAGGTCATGATCTCACGGTTTGTGAGTTCGAGCCCCTTGTCGGGCTGGCTCTGTGCTGACAGCTCAGAGCCTGGAGCCTGCTTCCGATTCTGTGTCTCCCCCATCTCTCTGTTCCTCCCCTGCTTGTTCTCTGTCTCTCTCTGTCTCCCAAAGATAAATAAACGTGAAAAAAAGTTAAAAAGAAAAGAAAAGAAAAGAAAAGAAAAGAAAAGAAAAGAAAAGAAAAGAAAAGGATACGGATGAGGTCAGACCGTGCAGTGAACAGACACCAACAGTTATAAAGGAGTGAATATTATATTCTGATTTTAATTTTATGAATAGTACTATAAATTGTAGAGGTAATTTAAAAAACTAGCTCAATAGTTCAGGTGAAAGATTATCACAGCTTAAACAACTGCAGTGATGACTGTGATAGAAATAAAAAGACATCAATGGATTCAAGAGATATTAGATATTCTGGAGTATAAAGAACAAAATGCACTGGACAATTAACCAAAGTAATTTCTATTTGACACAGAAAAGTAGGAGGTGGATAATTATGTACTATCGGTCACACAGCAGCATTTATATACTTCTCGACCCAAAGATAAAGTCTTTCTGTAGCATATAAAAACAAGAAGCGTATGAACTTAAATTATACTTAGTAATCATTATTTCAGTATTTTATCTTGGAAATGATCTAGATGCCTAATGAATATCCATTAAGTAACTCAATTTACTGTTCAAGGTTTTAATTTCCTGAAGATCTTGAAAATTAACTTCAAATTAATTATTGCTAAAATAAAGTTTGTTAGGATAATTATTCTATTTAGTTAAACACAAATTTACACTTTTACAAGTAAAATGTAATCTTAAACATTAAGTAGAAGTAATGCTAGCTTATTGGATCAGTAAAGCAATTAAGTTTAAGAACATATCTAAGTAGAATAAAAATGCACACTAATATTTTACTTAATGTCTATAACTCGGAGAAAGAAAGGTATTTTTATTAAACCAAAATTATTAAACTAGTTTTGTTTGTCAGAGATTTATTTCAATTATGTTAGCTTGAATTCTTAAAATGGTTTAGTTTCTATAAAAATGCCCTTTTTTCTCACATTGAAAGTATTAGAGGCTCAGGATGCCTGGCTCAGTGAGTACAGCATTTCACTCTTGACCTCCTGGTTGTAAGTTTGAGTGAGTCCCATGCTGGGTGTAGAGAGTACTTGAAAATAAAATCTTAAAAAAATTCAAAAAAGTATTACTTTCTGGGAATTTTTTTAATGCTTCATTTATGCAAGTGCGTACTGATCTCTAAGCCAATCAAAATGGCACTCCTCTAACAGATTTTATCCTCTAATTTGGTAATACCATCTGAAGGTAGGGAAACATTACACATTCACACAATGAGAGGTGAAGAGTTTCCTGAATTACGGTCATATAAACATACGTACACGCTGAAAGACAAAGTTTAAACTTTCAACTGTGGGTCAAGGGTAACTAAGAAGTGGGTCACACAGCTACAAAGTGGTTGAGCCAGGACTCCCAAAGGATTAAGCGGTCAAATTGAGCACTTGAAGTAGTTGTGTGTTACAGTAATGGAAGAAAACAGTGAAGAGACAATAAAGATTTCCCCTTAGGAAAAGACAATGAAGGAAACTTCCACAACAGCTTCAGACATGGGTCACCAGTCAAGCATATGCCAGGTCCTGCTGGACAGGGATACTGAGGTGAAAGGTATCATCTACAATCTCAGTGGTATTAGGTCAAGTATTTGCTTCCTTGATTCGAAATTGGGTTTGAGTTTCCTGGTCAAATAATTAATTAAATTGCCACAAATTCTGTTCTCTGAGAGACTACACTTTCTCCCATTCTCTGTAGGCCATACTTGGTGACCTGCTATCTATACATATTACTAGCTTTTGGATGGTAGTGTCCAGCCAATGGCTCCCAAACTGCAAAAACAATACCTCCTTCTTCCAAGAACCACTTTTGACCAACTATTCCCAAAGCTAGTCAAACTTCAGGCTGACTTCTTAGGTTAGGCTAAATCTCAACAAAATCTCCACGTTTCTTCCTCAAGACAGAACATCCTTTCGGAATGGTTCTCATGCTGCAGCACTGTGAAGGATGTCTTGTGCTTCATTCAGTGTTTTGATTAATCTTCTTCCGATTTCTGGTGCTGGGACTGGGACCCTCTGCTACTCAACCTGATCAATAAAGTAGAAACTTTTGCTATCTCCCCTCCTGGGAGTCTCAGTGACTGCACAGCTGAGTATGTCCTGCTCCTGATAAATGCATCACTCTCTTCTCTTGAGCATCACCTCTCTTTTTTTTTTTTTTTTTAATTTTTTTAACGTTTATTTATTTTTAGAGAGAGACAGAGCGCGAGCAGGGGAGGGGCAGAGAGGGAGGGAGACACAGAACCCGAAGCAGGCGCCAGGCTCCGAGCTGTCAGCACGGAGCCCGACGCGGGGCTCGATCCCACAAACTGTGAGATCATGACCTGAGCCGAAGTTGGACACTTAACCGACTGAGTCACCCAGCACCCCGAGCATCACCTCTTTATTGTCCTTGATATAAGCTTCTAGATTTGAATTGTTTTGCATCATTCGGGGCTCTTACAGATAAGGTATGACTGGGATTCTCTGGGCTGATTATTGTCTCTTGTTTGTTTGTTCTCATCATTTGAATATGGGCAATCAGTTATTCAGTGAACTTCCAGGTCATTGTCCTACTTCTTACATGTACAGTCATTATAGTGCCAATAGCACCAAATTAGTTCCCTTAAAGACTTTTAGAAAAAGGCTAGTAAAAATCCAGAGTACCTAAAAGTCTAGTATCTAAGAATCCAGACTCTTCTGACCAACTCCAGACAGGCCTCTCTTTTGATCACCTTCCTGTACCTTTACCCCCTTCTCTTCGCTCTGCCTTCCCTATCTTCCTTCTGTACCATCCCTGGGACCCCCTCTCTTTCCTTTACTGCTCTTTTCTAAACACATTCCTCTCACTGACAGTATCTCCTCATGCTGGCTCATAATAAAGTATGACTGAAAATCATCCCCCATATCAGTGGATTTACACACCTAAACCTTGGCCAAAGTCAAATTTACATCAAATCTAGTTAAAGACTGGACTAACTGGGGCGCCTGGGTGGCTCAGTTGGTTAAGCGTCCAACTTTGGCTCAGGTCATGATCTCACGGTTCGCGAGTTTGAGTCCCACGTCGGGCTCTGTGCTGACAGCTCAGAGCCTACAGCCTGCTTCGAAATCTGTGTGTCCTTCTCTCTCACTCTCTGCCCTTCCCCTGCTCATGCTCTGTCTCTGTCTCTCTCAAAAATAAACATAAAAAAAAAAAAAAAAAAAAAGACTGGACTAACTTTCACCAAAAAAAAAAATAATAATAAATAAAAAATTACCAAACATTTTAGGATTATTCAAAAAAATTTATAGTCTGGTTAAACCATATTGTTCTGGAACCTAGAGATGAAAAAGTTGGATAGAAAATGCAGGCTGGACTCACAACCGAATTATGTTAAATACTATACACATCAAAATTTAAGCATAGATGGATATTTAAACATATAAAAATAAGATAAAATATCTTAGTGACTTTCCATGAAGTCTTTCCTGTAAAAGGGTAAAGTAAAAAATTGGTCAAAAGTCAAGTGTGTAAACAGAAAAAGAATAAATCCATCCTAATTTCAGAAACCACTTAACCATCACCTTCCAGGAACGTCGTAGTCCTGATAAGCCTAATGATATCACAGCTGCCTTGTGTAATTTCTTTGTTGATGGCATAAGCTAAGGAGGCAAATTTAGTTTAAAAAACAGAAGATAGGGGGCACCTGGCTGACTCAGTTGGTAAGGCATATGACTATCTCAGGGTCGTGAGTTCAAGCCCCACACGGGGGGGTACAGTTTAGTTGAAAGAAGAAGAAGAAGAAGAAGAAGAAGAAGAAGAAGAAGGAGGAGGAGGAGGAGGAGGAGGAGGAGGAGGAGGAGGAGGAGGAGGAGGAGGGGGAGGAGGAGGAGGAGGAGAAGAAGAAGAAGATAGCATCACCCTTTCTAAATGACAAGATCTTTTAGACCCCT
Source organism: Panthera leo (assembly GCF_018350215.1). Lineage (NCBI taxonomy): Eukaryota > Metazoa > Chordata > Mammalia > Carnivora > Felidae > Panthera > Panthera leo. The sequence continues at coordinate 42,541,520 of NC_056696.1, read as the reverse complement.
ATGAAGATACTTTGACTTGAGAAAAAAATATATATATGTATACATATCAAATTAATAGCTCTTTAGATTAAGTAACTAGATAGAACTAGAACAAGGACACCTTTATGTTTGGTTAAGACAAAGACACCTGTCGATATTGCAAGGAAAGGGGTCAGTGGAAGGACAACTGCTCTGCTTTAGCTTGGAAGATAGGATCTAAAGGACAAAGGACAGAGTTTGGCTGACAAAATGGCATCTCTCTATTGAGTAGCTGCTCTGGTCTGCCCACAACTGCCCATTTTTTTAAATATTTATTTATTTATTTATTTTGAGAGAGAGGGAGCATGCATGAGTGGGAGAAAGGCAGAGAGAAAGGGAGAGAAAGAAAGTCCCAAGCAGGCTCTGCGATGTCAGCACAAAGCCCTACGAGGGGCTCGAACCCATGAACCATGAGATCATGACCTGAGCTGAAATCAAGAGTCGGTCCCTTAATGCACTGAGCCACCCAGGTGCCCCCCCCCCCACTTTTTTTTAGAGAGAGAGCATGAATGGGGAAGGGGCAGAGGGAGAGGGAGAAAGAGAATCCCTGCCCGCAATTGCCCTTAACACAAAAGAGAGAGAGATTTCCATGTAGCTGCAAAACCAGAATGTTTTATTTCTACCATAAACCCTACAACTTTTCTATAATTCCCTTCCTTGGAGTAACAAAAAGTTTTCAGTGGTAGGAAACTCAAATACACCTTAGACTGTGGCCAATAACTTTACGATGGCAAAGATTAATTATCAACTGCCTGATGCCTCCTCTACTAACATGTCAGACCTTGAACCAAGCCCTGATAGCCTCCAGGCCAAAGATAATTCGAGTGTGGAACACATAAAGAAGGCTGAATTCTTAAAGGTTTCAATTGACCCAGCTACGTTCTTCCAGAATTAACCCAAAACCTACTACAAAAATAAGGATATTAGCGGTCTTTAGAACATAATTTTTTTTTTAACGTTTATTTATTTTTGAGACAGAAAGAGACAGAGCATGAACGGGGCAGGGGCAGAGAGAGAGGGAGACAGAATCGGAAGCAGGCTCCAGGCTCCGAGCCATCAGCGCAGAGCCCGACGCGGGGCTCGAACTCAGGGACCGCGAGATCGTGACCCGGGCTGAAGTCGGACGCCTAACCGACTGAGCCACCCAGGCGCCCCTAGAACATAATATTCTATATGCCTCCAGAAAAGGTACATTATTCTTTGTGCCAGTTCTTGTTTTATCCCCATTCTGCCCACCTAAAAGGCCAATAGGCTCATGGCCAATATGTACAAGATACAATAGCCACTAACAAGACTGTGCTTCCTTATTTCCCTATAATCCTCAACCGCAAGTCCATTTTATCCTCAATCCAAGACAGCTTCTTACTCCGCAGGGGTAAATCTGTATCTCACATTCTTTACAACACTTAACAACCAAACACTGTATTTATTTGTATTCATTTGGGAAAACCAACAAAACACGCAAACAATTATGCCCCAAGGACTCATGCCCTCTTATTTTTTCCAAATACTCGACCATAACCTGAGAGAGATCCAATTTTCCTAGGAATCCGTTCTTACACAACATGATGAACTTCTCCCAAAGGAGAGCCTTGTAAAATTGATTCCCTCCATCTGCAGACAGTGTTGATGTACAGGGGACACAATGTCTCCAAGAATAAACTCCAATTTGATTGGATCCAAGAGCATTATTTAGGCCATAACATCACACAGAGTGAAAAGTCTCTTTCTCCTCATGTATCGGAAGTTATTTGGGACTTGCCCTCACCCAATACCAAATGATAATGTCAAAGATTTCTCAGTCTCACGGGATACTCTAGAAAATGGATTTCTAATTTTTCAGAATTGGCTTTTCCTTTATATATTCTTATGATAAGAGCAGAAATACCTGAGCTCTTACCCTGAACAGTCTGTAGAGACTGCATTCTGTAACTTAAAAAACTTCTCAAAATCTTTCTATCTTTGGGGGCACCCGGTTGGCTCAGTCAGTAGAGCATGTGACTCTTGATCACACAGTTGTGAGTTCAAGCCCCACATTAGGCATAAAGTTTAGTTTAAAAAATAAATAAACAAGGGTGGCTGGGTGGCTCAGTTGGCTGAGTGTCTGGCTCTTAATTTTGGCGTGGGTCATGATCCCAGGGTTGTGGGATCGAACCCCATGTTGGGCTTTGCACTGAGCATGGAGCCTGCTTGGGATTCTCTCTCTCTCTCTCTCTCTCTCTCCCTCCTCCTCCCCACCCCCCACTCCGGCCCTCTCCCCTGCTTGTGTGCACTCTCTCTCTCAAATATAAATAAATAAATAAATAAATAAATAAATAAATAAATAAATAAATAAAGTGTACAATTCATTGTAGAGGTATCTCAGTGTGGTTTTAATTTATATTTCCTCAATGACTATAGTGATGTTAAGCATCTTTTCATGTGCTTATTAGCCACTTGTGTATCTTCTTTGGAAAAAATGTCTATTCAGATCCTTTCAAAAAAAAATTTAGGGAGAGAGAAAGAGCACATGAGCTGGAGAGAAGGGCAGAGGGAATGAGAGAGATTCTTAATCGGGCTCCATGTTGATGTGGGGCTCTATCCCATGACCCTGGGACCATGACCTGAACCAAAACCAGGAGTCAGATCCTCAGCTGAATGGGTTACCCAGGTGCCCCACCATTTTTTTTTTTTAAGTAAGCTCTATGCCCTATGTGAGGCTTTAACTCATGACCCCAAGATGAAGAGTCACATGCTCTACTGACTAAGCCAGCTAGGTGCCCCAATCCTTTGCCATTTTTGTAAAGATTTTTTTTTTTAATGTTTATTTTTGAGAGAGAGTGTGAGCGTGGGAGGGGCAGGGAGAGAGGGAGACACAGAATCAGAAGCAGGCTCCAGGCTCTGAGCTGTCAGACAGAACCTGACATGGGCTCGAAACCATGACCTGAACCGAAGTTGGACACCTAACTGACTGAGCCACCCAGGCGCCCCTGCCATTTTTAAAAAATGTTTATTTTTGAAAGAGAGAGACAGAGACAGAGACAGAACATGAGTTGGGGGGGAGGGGAAGAGAGAGAGGGAGACACAGAATCTGAAGCAAGCTCCAGGCTCTGAGCTGTCAGCACAGAGCCCAGTGTGGGTCTCAAATTCATGAATGGTGAGATCATGACATGAGCTGAAGTCAGACGCTTAACAGACTGAGCCACCCAGGCTCCCCAATCTTTGCCATTTTTATTTTTTTTTATTTTGTTTATTTATTTTTCCCTTTACCATTTTTAATTGGGTTATTTGTCTTTTATTAGTGAGGTATAAAAGTTCTTTATATATTCTGGATACAGGTCCTTCATCAGATACATGAGTTGAAAATATTTTCTCACATTCCATGCTTTACCTTTTCATTTCCTTGATGATATTCTCTGAAGCACAAAAGGTTCTAATTTGATGAATTCCAATTATCTATTTTTTCCTTTGTCACTTATATTATTTCCTTTGTCACTAATAACCCATTGTCTAATCCAATGTCAAGATTTATCTATGTTTTCTTCCAAGAATTTTATAATTTTAGTTCTTAGATTTGGCTATGATCCCTCTATTTAGTTAATTTTTGTATATGGTGTGAGGTAAGGGTCCAAATTCATTCTTCTGCATGTAGCTATCTAGTCGTCCCAACACCATTATAATGGAAGTGCCTGACAATCTTTTGATTGCTGAGGCATCCACATCAAAAGACATCCATTTTGAATAAGCATATTGCCAGCTGTATGCCAAAGTTACTAACAAAACAACCAGACAAGGAATTAGACTGCCTCCACCCATCAAGTTCCGTCTTCCAGAAAGCTCTGGGTAACCAAGATAACTGACCATTTGAGTGACCTTGCTTCCCCCCTCCCATGCTTAATTCCCATTCTTTAAATTAACCAATAAAGATCGAACCTACAAAACCCTAGACACCCCACCCTTGGTACCTAATAATGACAGAAGCCCAGATCCTCTCTCTCTCTACCTGCAACCTGTGTGCCCCTTGAGCACGCTATGTACCCTGTAGGACCTGTGAATAATAATTCTTGTTCCCCAAAGTTCCCTGGTAGTTTTTGCTAAAGTGGTACCTACAATCATAAGAACGCCAAGGGCCATTTAAGCCACACATTGGTCCAGTGGGAGCCACACATTGGTCCCCCCTTCTGTGGGGACTTGCTTTGAGTAATATGGGTTCAGACAAGTGTTTTGGGCATTCCTAGCCAATCACATCAATGTCAATAGGCTAAGACTGACAGAGAGCATTTGTCGAAGACATTATTCTTTTTCCACTGAATGATCTTGGTACGTTTATTACAAACCAATTGGTGGGGTGCATGGGTATCTCAGTTGGTTAAGCATTGACTCTTGATTTTTGGTCAGGTCATGATCTCATGGTTCATGAATTCAAGCCCTGTGTTGGGCTCCACACTCACAGTACGGAGCCTGCTTGTGATTCTCTCTCCCCCTTCTCTCTCTGCCCCCACCCTCAGAATAAAGAAATAACTTAGTTGGTTGTAGATGTATGGACTTATTTCTGGATTCTCAATTCTATTCCACTGATCAATACGTGTACCACAGCCTTAATAACTTTAGCTTTGTAGCAAGTTTTGAAATTGTGAAGTGGTCTTCTAACTTCGTTCTTCTTTTTCAAGATTGATTTGGCTATTTTAGTCCTTTGTATTTCCTTTTGTATTTTAGGACCACCTTGTGAATGTCTGCACAAAAGGTGGTTGGGGTTTTGATAGGAATTGCATTCAATCTATAGATCAATTTGGGTAGTATTGCCATCTAACAACATTAAATGTCCTTCTATTGACAAGAAATATCTTTCCATTTACTTAAGTCTTCTCTAATTTCTTTCATTGATGTTTTGTAGTTTTCAGTGTACAAGTCAGACATTCTTTGTTATTCTTTGTATTTTATTCTTTTCGATGCTATTGTAAATGGAAGTGTTTCCTTAATTTTGTTTTTGGATTTTTCACTGCTGGAGTAAAAATACAACTGATTTTTCTATATTGACCTTGTATCAACACACAATTTTGTGGAACTTTTCTTTATTAGTTTGAATAGGTGTGTGTGTGTGTGTGTGTGTGTGTGTGTGTGTGTGTGAGAATTTCTTAGTATTTTCTTTTTAAAATTTTTTTCAAGCTTTTATTTAAATTCCAGTTTGTTAACATAAAGTGCAATGTTAGTTTCAGGTGTAGAATTTAGTGATTTATCACTTATATACAATACCCAGTGCTCATCACAAGTGCCCTTCCTAATACCCATCACCAATTTAACCCATCCCCCATCCACCTCCCTCTAGTAACCCTCAGTTTGTTTTTATAGTTAAGAAGTATTTTCTATATATAAAATAATATCATCTTTGAATAGAGATAGTTTTACTTTGTAATACAGATGCCATTTATTTATTTATTTATTTATTTATTTATTTATTTATGCCTAATTGTCCTGGCTAGATCCTCTTATATGTCAAATAGTAGTAACTCTACTATTTGTAGAGTGGTGGTCAGAGAAGACATCATGTCTTGTTTATGATTCATTAGTTATTCATCAGTGTGTTATTTAATTTGTCCATATATAGGAGTTTCCTAAATTTCCTTCTATTATTAATTTTTAGTTTCATTCCATTGTGGTTGGATAGTATATTTTGTATGATTTCAATACTTTTCAGTTTAGTGAGGCTGGGTTTATACTTTAACATATAGTCTATTCTAGAGAATGTTTCATGTGCTCTTGAGAAGAATGTGTATGCTATTGTTGTTGGGTAGAGTGTTTTATAGTGTGTTGTGTCTAGTTGCTTTACAGTTTTGTTCAAGTCTTCAATTTCCTTGTTGATCTTTTGCCTAGCTGTTCTATCCTTTATTGAAAATGGGGTATTAAAATTTCTATTATTGCTGAATTGTGAATATCTCCATTCAATTTTGTAAATTAAAAAAAAATTTATTTATTTTTTGAGAGAGAGAGAGAGAGAGAGAACCAGGAAGGGGCAGAGAGAGAGGAGAGAGAGAGAATCCTAAGCAGGCTCCATGCTGTCAATGCAGAGCCCAATTCAGGGCTTGGATCTCATGAATAGTGAGATCATGACCTGAACTGGACATTAAGAGTTGGATACTTAACTGACTGAGTCACCCAGGCACCCTTCTTTTGCTTTATGTATTTTGAGTCTTGATTGTTATGTACCTATATTTATAGTTATTATGTTTTCCTGATGGATTAACTATCTTACCATTATAAAATGTCCTTTTAAATCTCCAGTAACAGGTGGGTTTTTGTTTTTTTTTTTCCCCTAAAGTCTGTTTTGTCTGGTATTAGCATAGTTACTCTAGTTATCTTTCAGTTACCATGGTATATCTTTTTCCATCCTTTTAAGTTTAACCTCTGTGTGTCTTGGAATCTTGAATATATCTCTCGTAGACAGGTTATAGTTGCATCATTTCTCTTTTTAACACCTCCTGCCAATATATCCTTTTCATGGGAGTATTAAGTCCATGTATATTTAGTGTAGTAATTGATGAGGGAGCATTTATGTCTGCCTTTTTGCCCAAAAGACTCCCTTTAGTATTTCTTTTTTCTTTAATTTTTTTTTCTTAAGTGTGTTTATTTATTTTGAGAGGGGGGAGGGGCACCAAGGGGGAGAGAGAATCTCAAGCAGGCTCCATGATGTCAGCACAGTACCTGACACAGGGCTTGAGCTGAAATCAAGAGTTGGGACACTTAACCTACTTAAGTGTCCCCCTTTAGTATTTCTTATAAAGCAGGTATGCTAGTGACAAATTATATCACTTTTTGTTTATATGGGAATGTCTTAATTTCTTCAGTTTTTTTGAAGGATAGTTGTGCTGGATATAGAATTCTTGGTTGACAACAGCACTTTGAATATGTCATCCCACTTCTTTCTGGCGAGAAACCAGTTGTTACTTATTGAAGATCTCTTGTATATGAGGAGTCACATTTCTCTTCCTGCTTTCAAAATTCTCTCTTTGTCTTTGATAGGTTTTCTATGACATACCAAAGTGTGAATGATATTTAGTTTATCTTGAGAATTCATTGAGCTTTTTGCGTGTGCCAACTAATGTTTTCCATCAATTTGTGGCTGTTATTTCTTTGAATATTCTTTCTGCCCATTTTCCCTCTTCTCTCTTTCTGAGACTTTAGTTGTGCTCATGTTGGTTCACTTGATGGCATTCCACAGGTCTCTGAGGCTCAGTTCATTTTCTTCATTCTTTTTTTTTTTTTTTTTTAATTTTTTTTTTCCAACGTTTTTTATTTATTTTTGGGACAGAGAGAGACAGAGCATGAATGGGGGAGGGGCAGAGAGAGAGGGAGACACAGAATCGGAAACAGGCTCCAGGCTCCGAGCCATCGGCCCAGAGCCTGACGCGGGGCTCGAACTCACGGCCCGCAAGATCGTGACCTGGCTGAAGTCGGACGCTCAACCGACTGCGCCACCCAGGCGCCCCGATTTTCTTCATTCTTTTTTATTTCAATTTTTCAGAATGGAAAATCTCAATTGACCTTTCTCTATGTTCTCTGATTCTTTCTTTTGTCTGTTGAAATCTATGTTGAGTCCATCTAGCGAGACACAGTTTTCAGTTTCTTTACACATCTCATAATGTTTTGTTGAAACTGGACATTTTAAATCAAGCATTGTGGCAACTTTGTAAATCGGATACTCACTCCCTCCTCAGGGTTTGGTTAGTGAGTTTCCTGGACTAAGTCTTTCAAGTGTGTATTCTTTATTATATGAAATCTCTGTTCAGTTAGCTTAGTAGTCAGCTAATGATTGGACAGAGATTTCCTCAAATATCCTAAATTAATCAGTCTCCCAGGTTTTGTTAAATGACTCTTTATGTGTATTGGGATATGGTTTCAGTGATTTGTCAGGCAGTTTACACCTCTTATTAGCCTTCACTTGCTTGATCAAAGACTTAAAGTCAGTCAGGAGTGAGACATTACAGTCTTCTCAGGCCTTTCTTGGGTGTGCACATTCCATGCATGTGGCCTTATAAATTCCCAGGACTGTGTCAGATCTTCACAAATCTCTCTGTGGACATCTTAATTCTCCAACTTCTCCTTTTAAGATTTTTCATCTGCCTATTTTTAGCCCAAACTGTTAACAACACCTCTGGCAGCAATGTTAAACAATTGCCACTGGTTGTTTTTTACAAATGCCCTGTGGATAGGACTATTCTTAGATTGATATCCTACTCTGGTCAAATAAAGACAAGCTCTGAGAATGGCACTTTTCCATGAGCTGCCAGACAATTCAAATAATGACAATTCTCTGGGGACTGGGACTTTTGGGGAACTCTAAATCCATGCTCCCCCTCCAATAGCTACTAGTTTGCTGTTTTTCACAGCTACTGTAGTTGTGAGGTTATTCACTTTAAATGGTACTTTGGGGGCATCTGGGTGGCTCAGTCAGTTGAGCATCCAACTTCACTCAGGTCATGATCTCGCGGTCCGTGAGTTCAAGCCCCATGTCGGGCTCTGTGCTGACAGCTCAGAGCCTGTAGCCTGCTTCGGATTCTGTGTCTCCCTCTCTCTCTGCCCCTCTCCCACTCATGCTTTGTCTCTCTCTCTCTCTCAAAAATAAATAAACATTAAAAAAAATTTTTTTAATGGTACTTTGAAGCTGGGAAAAGGGGTATTGGATTAGGGAAAGTTAAGATGCCCCAAAGCTCATTGCTTTACTGAGAGTCAGCTAGTTTTTGTGAAGAAACACTCTCAGATTATCAAAAGCCTTTGTTTAATTTCAAGGGTTTGAAAAAGTTGAGTTGGGCAGTTTTTTGTTTTTGTTTTTGTTTTCCCTAGGTTTCTCATTGCCTTTATGGAGGAGCAAATGTTTGGAGTTCCTTAATACCATTCTGGAAGTTAGATAGCTCTCCATCTTTCTTTTCTTTTGTCTTAGCATGGTATATCATTTTACATCCTCTTTTATTCTGTCTTTATTTTAGGTATGTACATACATATATACATATATATATTCAACTGGATTTAATAAAAGCTTAAATATATATATATATATATATATATATATATATATATATATATATGCCTATGCATACATATTTCATTAAATTCAGTTGATTATTTTTTTAAGAGTTTATTTTTTAGTCATCTCTGAACCCAAAATGGGGCTTGAATTCATGACCCTCAGACCAAGAGTTGTGTGCTCTTCTGAGCCAGTCAGGTGCCCCTCCAGTTGATTATTTTTTAAGTGAGCTCATGTCCAAGAGTCACACACTCTACCAACTCACCCAGCCAGTGCCCCTATTTGTGTTTTTTTTAATTAAAAAAAAATTTTTTTTTTTAGCATTTATTTATTTTTGAGAGAGAGAGAGAGAGACACACACACACACACACACACACACACACACACAGCATGAGTGGGGGAGGGGCAGAGAGAGATAAGGAGACACAGAATCTGAAGCAGGCTGCAGGCTCTGAGCAAGCTGTCAGCACAGAGCCTGATGCAAGGCTTGAACCCACAAATTGTGAGATCATGATCTGAGCCGAAGTTGGATGCTCAAATGACTGAGCCACCCAGGCGCCCCCTATTTGTTTTATATTTTAAAATGAGTTTCCTGGGGTGCCTAGATGGCTCAGTGAATTGAGCATCTGACTCTTGATCTCAGCTCAGGTCTTGATCTCAGCATTGTGAGTTCAAGCCCAGTATTGGGCTCTGCACTGGACATGGACCCTACTTAAAAAAAGGAGTTTTGGGGGAAGCCTGGCTGGTTCAGTTGGTGGAGCATGTGACTCTTGATCTTGGGGCTGTGAGTTCAAGCCCTACATTGGGTGTAGAGATTTATTAAAAATAAAATCTTGGGGCGCCTGGGTGGCGCAGTCGGTTAAGCGTCCGACTTCAGCCAGGTCACGATCTCGCAGTCCGTGAGTTCGAGCCCTGCGTCAGGCTCTGGGCTGATGGCTCGGAGCCTGGAGCCTGTTTCCGATTCTGTGTCTCCCTCTCTCTCTGCCCCTCCCCCGTTCATGCTCTGTCTCTCTCTGTCCCAAAAATAAATAAATAAATAAATAAAAACGTTAAAAAAAATAAAAAAAAATAAAATCTTTACAAGAAATAAATAATAAATTAGTTTTTTGATGGTTGTATATAGTTGAATATTGCTTTTTAAAAATACAGTTAATTGGGATGCTAAGAAGACTTAACTTAAAATTGTTTAATAACAGATGAACATAAGAGAATGGAAGCAAAAACAATATAAAAACAGGGAGGGGGATAAAACATAAGAGACTCTTACAGAGAACAAACTGAGGGTTGCTGGAGGGGTTGTGGGTGGGGGGATGGGCTAAATGGGTAAGGGACATTAAGAAAGACATTTGTAGGGATGAGTACTGGGTGTTATACATAGGGGATAAATCACTGGAATCTACTCCTGAAATCATTATTGCACTATATGCTAACTAACTTGGATGTAAATTAAAAATAAATAAATAAATAAAATTGTTTAATAATACTGTTGAACTTAATTTTATTTATTTGCTGTTTTCTTTCTATTTGCCCCATCTGCTCATTGTTCTCTCTTTTTATTTTATTTAAAAAAATTTTTTAACGACTGTTCATTTTTGAGAGACAGAGAGAGAGAAAGAGCATGAATGGAGGAGGAGCAGAGAGAGAGAGGGAGACACAGAATCGGAAGCAGGCTCCAGGCTCTGAGCTGTCAGCACAGAGCTCTACACAGGGCTTAAAGCCACAAACCATGAGATCATGACCTGAGCTGAAGTCAGACGCTTAACCGACTGAGCCACCCAGGTGCCCCTCTTTTTTTTTTTTTTTTTTTTTTTTTTTTATCTTTTTAAAAAAACTTTTACTTATTTAATGATTTCTGGGTACCTGGGTGGCTCAGCTGATTAAGAAGCTGACTCTTGAGGGGCGCCTGGGTGACTCAGTCTGTTAAGCTTCTGACTTCAGCTCAAGTCATGATCTCAGAATTCATGCGTTCAAGCCCCAGGTCAGGCTCTGTGCTGCCAGCTCAGAACCTGGAGCCTGCTTTGTTTTCTCTGCCTCTCTCTCTTTCTGCCCCTCTCCTGCTCTTACTCTGTCTCTCAAAAAAATAAATAAATAAATAAACGTTAAAAAAAAAAATCCAACTCTTGATTTCAGCTCAGGTCATGATCCCAGGGTTATGGGATTGAGTACCACATCAGGCTCTACACTCAGAAAGGAGCCTGCTTAAGATTCTCTCCCTCCCTCCCTCTCTCTCTCGCCCTCTGCCCCTCTTCCCTGCTTGTGCTTTCTCTCTCTCTCTAAAATAAATAAATAAATAAATAAATAAATAAATAAATTTCAAAAGTATTTAAGTAATCTCTATGCACAATGTGGGGCTCAAATGCATGACCCTAAGATCAAGAGTTACATGCTCTACTGACTTAGCCAGCTAGGCACCTCTCTCTCTCTCTTTTTTAAAATTCTTTTGGACGGAGGATTTTTTATGATTCTATTTTATCTTTTTCATTGTCTTATTAGCTCTAATGCTTTGGATTTTGTTTTGTTTTGAGTAGTTGCTTTATGGTCTATAGTAAACATGTTTAGCTTATCGTGGCCTACTTTGAAGTAACATTATACTGCTTCACAAATTGTTAAGAACCCACAACAATATACTTTCATTTCTCCACTACTGGTCTTTGTCCTATTACAGCATATAATTTATTTCTACATATGTAATAAATCTCACATCACATTTGTTTATTTTGCTTTAGTAGTCAGTTTTCTTTTAATTTTTTTAAGATTTTATTTTTAGGGGCACCTGGGTGGCTCAGTCGGTTGAGCGTCCGACTTCGGCTCAGGTCATGATCTCATGGTCTGTGAGTTCGAGCCCCGCGTTGGGCTCTGTGCTGACAGCTCAGAGCCTGGAGCCTACTTCTGCTTCTGTGTCTCCCTCTCTCTCTGCCCCTAACCCACTTGCATTCTGTCTCTGTCTCTCTCAAAAATAAATAAACATTAAGAAAAAATTTAAAAAAAAATTTTATTTTTAAATAATCTCTACCCCCAAAGTGGGGCTCAAACTCACAACCATAAGATCAAGAGTCCCATGCTCTACCAACTAAGCCAGACAGGCACCCCATCAATTTTCTTAAAAAAATTTTTTTTTAATTTAAATAATTTTAAAAGTGCTTTTATATTCACCCACATATTTATCATTTCCAGTGCTCTTCATTTTTTTGGTGTAGATTCGGCTTTCCATTTGATCATATTCTCCTTCTTCCTGATGGCATCCTTTAACATTCTTGTAGTTCACGTGTGCTTATGTGAATTTCTTCAGATTTTGTAAGCTGAAAACATCTTTATTGGGCCATTGTTTTGTAAATTTTTCTCTGGGTACAGTATTCTAAGTTGATAATTTTTTCTTTCAGTAGTTTAAATATATTGTTTTACTCTCTTCTGACTTGCATTATTTCCAACAAGAAATTTGCTGCATTATCTTTATAGTCTGTAAATAAGGTGCCTTTTTAAAAACATTGCTGTTTTTAAGATTTAAGATTTTCTCCTTATCAGTAGTTTTAAGCAATTTGGCTGTGACGTTTTGTGAAACTTTTGTTTCTGTATCTTGGGATTGAGGCTGTTGACATTCTGGGATCTGTGGATTTATAGTTTTCATCAACTTGGAAAGTTTTTATCTCTTAGTCTTTCAAATATTTCTTTTGCTGAACACTTCCCTCCTTCAGGGACTGTGCATTTTAGGCCACTTGAAGTTGTCCCACATCTCACTATGTTCTGCTTATATTTTTCAGTATTCTTTTTCCCTTTGTGTGTTTCATTTTGTACAGTTTCCATTGCTATACCTTCCAGTTCTCTAATCATCTTTCTGTTGTGTCTAACCTGCCAAAAATTCTGTTATCAACTGAATTGTGTCCCCCTCAGACTTCATATGTTGAAGCCCCAACCCCCAATGTTACTTTATTTGGAGATAGGGACTTTAAGGAAGTAATTAAGGTTAAATGAAACCATAAGGGTGGGGCTCTAACCTAATAGGACTGATGTCCTTATCAGAGGAAGAGAAACCATAAGGGCATGCATACAGAGAAAAGGTCATGTGAGGACACAGCAAGAAGGTGGCCATCTATAAGCCAAAGGAAGAGCCCTTATCAGAAGCAAACTCTGCTGCAAACTTGATCCTGAACATTAGCTTCCAAAATATGAGAAAAGAAACATCTGTCGTTTAAGCCATAACAGAAGCCTGTGGTTCTGTTATGGAGGTCCTAACACACTAATACAAATTCCACCCAGTATATTCTTCATCTCTAAAAGTTCTATGTGGAGGCACCTGGCTAGCTCAGTTGGTAAAACATGCAACTCTTAATCTCGGGCTCATGAATTCAAGCCCCACTTTGGGTGTAGAGCTTACTTAAAATAATAGTAATTATAATAATAATAATAAAGTTCTCTGTGAATTAAAGAAATATCTTCCATATCTTTCAACATGCTCATAATTTCCTGTAATTTTTTGAAATTATGGAATATATGTCTATCATTTTTGTCATTTCTGAATCTATTTTTTAATGTTTATTTATTTTTTTTTCAACGTTTTTTATTTATTTTTGGGACAGAGAGAGACAGAGCATGAACGGGGGAGGGGCAGAGAGAGAGGGAGACACAGAATCGGAAACAGGCTCCAGGCTCCGAGCCATCAGCCCAGAGCCTGACGCGGGGCTCGAACTCACGGACCGCGAGATCGTGACCTGGCTGAAGTCGGACGCTTAACCGACTGCGCCACCCAGGCGCCCCTTTTAATGTTTTTGAGAGAGAGCGTGAGTGAGCGAGGGAGGGGCAGAGAGAGAGGGAGGGAGAGGATCTGATGCAGGCTCTGTGCTGATAGCAGAGAGCCCAATGCGGAGCTTGAACTCCCAAAATGTGAGATCATGATCTGAGCCGAAGCAGGTTGCTTAACCAAAGGAGCCACCCAGATGTCCCTCTGAATCTATTTCTATCATTTGATTTTTTTAATTATTGGGTGTATTTTCCTGTATATTTGCTGCCTAATAATTTTTTTTTAGAAGTTTTTATTTATTTATTTGGACAGAGAGAGAGAGAGAGAGAGAGAGAGAGAAAGCAGGAGATGGGAAGGGGCAGAGGGAGAGGGGGGAGAGAGAGAGAGATAGACAGAGACAGAGAGAGAGAGAGAGAGAGAATCCCAAGCAGGCCCTTCACTGACAGTGCAGGGCTCAAACTCATGAACCATGAGATCATGACCTGAGCCAAAATCAAGAGTTGAACACTTAAACAACTGAGCTACCCAGATGCTTCTGCCTAATAGTTTTTAAAAAAATTTTTTATAATGTTTATTTATTTTTGAGGAAGAGAGAGAGAGAAATAGAGTGTGAGCAGGGGAGGGGCAGAGAGAGAACGAGACACAGTATTTGAAGCAGGCTCCAGGCTCTGAGCTGTCAGCACAGAGCCTGACGTGGGGCTCAAACTCCCGGACTGCTAGATCATGACCTGAGCCGAAGTCGGATGCTTAACTGACTGTGCCACCCAGGCGCCTTGTCTGCCTCATAATTTTTTATTGGACGACAGACATTGTGAATTTCACATTCTTGGGTGATTTTTTATCTTGGTAGTCTTTCAGAGTTTATTATGTTTATTCTGGGATGCTGTTAAATTACTTGCAAACAGTTTGGTCCTTTCAAGGGTTGCTTATCAGCTTTGTTAGGTAAAATTCAAGGGTTATATTGGCCCCACCAATGAGGCAATCCTCAGAATTTGACCCTTAGCCCTATGTATTACAAGGCTGCTCCATTCTGATTGTTGGAAATATGAACTATTTTCAAACTGGTATATTTTCTGGGAATTATTCTACATCTTCTACCTAGTGGTTCTTCCACTGGTCTATGGCAGTTTTCTCACACCCTTGTGTTGATGAATATTCAACTGAAGACTAAAGGGAAATCCTCCCTATATCTCTGCAGCTTTCTCCTCTCCAATACTTTGCCTTGTAAATAATAGATGCCCAGAGCCTGGGCTCTGTTTCTGTTCAGTGTACTGAAATCCAGAAAATACCAGCTATGTGGTTAGGTGATTCATTTTCTTTTCCTCTTCTCCCTGGGACCACTCTTCTGTATTGTCTCATGTCCACTTTAGGAAAAAAAAATTTTTTTTTTTCAGTTTATTTATTTATTTTGAGAGAGACAGCATGAGTGGAGAGGGGTGGAGAGAGGGAGAATCCCAGGTAGGTTCCACACTCTGCGCTGAGCTAGATGTGGAGCTCGATCTCACGACTGTGAGATCATGACCTGAGCCAAAATCAAGAGTCAGAGGCTTAACCAACGGAGCCACCCAGGTACCCCAAAACATTTTTTAAACTGAAGTATCATTGGGGCACCTGGGCGGCTCAGTTGGTTAAGCCTCTTGACTCTTGGTTTCGGCTCAGGTCATGATCTCACGGTTCGTGAGTTCAAGCCCCACATCGGGCTCCGCTCTGACAGCATGGAGCCTGCCTGGGATTCTCTCTCTCCCTCCCTCTCTCTCTCTGCCCCTCCTCTGTTCTCTCTGTCTCTCAAAATAAATAAACTTAAATTTTTTTTTTTAAAAATTGAAGTGTCATTGACACACAATATTAACTGGCTTCGGGTGTACAACATAGTGATTCAACAAGTCTATATGTTATGCTATGCTCACCACAAGTTTAGTTACCATCTGTCACCATACAATGCTATTACAGTATCATTGACTACATTCCTATGTTTTACCTTTTGTCCCCACAACTTACACATTCCATAACTGGAAACTTTTACCTCTCACTCTCCTTCACCTATTTTGCCCATCCCTTCTGGCAACCTCCAGTTTGTTCTCTATATTTATGGGTCTTTTTCTGCTTTTTAAAAAAAAAAAAATTTTTATTTGTATCTATATTTTTTGTAGGCCCCATGCACAACGTTGGTCTTGAACTCACAACCCTGGGGGTTGTGAATTGGGTGCCCTGGGGGCACCTGGGTGGCTCAGTCAGTTAAGCATCTGACTTTGGCTCAGGTCACGATCTTGTGGTTTGTGGGCCCACAGTGGGCTCTCTGCTGACAGCTTGGAGCCTGGAGCCTGCTTTGGATTCTGTGTCTCTCTCTGCCCCTGTCCTGCTTGCACTCTGTCTCTGTCTCTCAAAAATGAATAAACATTAAAAAAAAAAAAAAAAAAGAATTGGATGCCCTGGGGCACCTGGGTGGTTCAGTCCGTTAAGTGTCCAACTGCTGCTCAGGTCATCATAATCTCATGGTTTGTGAGTTCGAGCCCATTCAAACTGCTGCTGTCAGTACAGAGCCCACTTTGGATCCTCTATCCCCTTCTGTCTCTGCCCCTCCCCTGCTCACTCTTTCTCTCAAAAATAAACATTAAAAAAAGAAGAAAAAGAAGAATTGCATGCTCTACTGACTGAGCCAGACTGGTGTCCCTTTTTAAAAAAAGATTTTATTTTTAAGTAATCTCTGTGACCAATGTGGGACTTGAACTTACAACCCTGAGGTTGCGAGTTGTACGCTCTATTGACTGAACCAGTCACATACCTCTTGTCTGTGTTTTTAGTAATTTGAGGTGGTGGGGTACATCTGATCCCCACTATTTCCATGTTCAGAAGTGGAAGTCTCCTTAAAAGTGTTTAAGTACTTGGTCCTTCCGGCTGAACAGATACAAACAGCAATACAGTATACATGGGTGACTAGCGTGACAATCTTGAGATGTCAGCACCATGAAAATTTCTTTGGATTACTTTATATTTTAAAGAAAATAGGGGTGCCTGGGTGGCTCAGTCAGTTAGCATCTGACTCTTGGTTTCTGTTTAGGTCATGATCTCATGGCGTAATGGGTTCGAGCCCCACAGCACAGAGCCTACTTGGGATTCTCTTTCCTCTCTCTCTCTACCCCTCTCTCACTGGTGCTGTCTCTGTCTCTCTCAAGATAAATAAATACACTTTAAAAAAAAATAAAAGAAACTTGAGCAAATCCAGGAAGGTGTATTGTAGGCTTCTAGGTCAAAGCAATTACCATCGGGTGATCCTTACAAACTGATATAGATTTAAAAAAAAAATGTTTTGCAAGATCAGTATGTGCATAACAGCTATTTTGATTTGTTCCAGGCAATATACCATTTCTGGAACAATAGCTGTAAATGGAATCACTATCTGATAAATTTCATGACCCACAGTCATTCTCCGAGATCACAAGTTAAAAAGGTGAGTTGAATGATATTTTAGATATCAACACCCCTGCACATAGCAAGCTAGGAAGAAAGGATCAAAAAATACAAAAAAAGCCTTTAATATTATGTTGGCCATTTTCTGATCATAATGAGATACAATTAGAAATCAATAATAAAGGGGCACCTGGGTGGCTCAGCCGGTTGGGCGGCAGACTGCGGCTCAGGTCATGATCTCGAGGTGAGTTCAAGCCCCGTGTTGGGCTCTGTGCTGACAGCTCAGAGCCTGGAGCCTGCTTCAGATTCTATGCCTCCCTCTCTCTCTGCCCCTTCCCTGCTTGGTCTCTGTCTCTCTCTCTCAAAGATAATAAACATTAACAAAAATATTCTTTTAATATTAAAAAAAAAGAAATCAAAATAAAAACATAACTTTTAAATGCACACGTTTGGAAAACTTAAAATACATCTCTATGGATTTCTATGGAAAGTACAAGATATATAGTTGAAGTAAATAATTCAAGACACTGACTATTGTATAATATCTGATTAATAATATGATTACTATATATGCAACCATATATTACATTTGTGCATATATATTTGCAGGTATATATAAAAAATCATTTGGAAATATATCCCCCAAATTTAACACTGGCCACTTGTATTGGGTATTTAAACCATGTGGATGGGGGGGACCTGGGTGGCTCAGTCAGTTAAGTGTCCAACTTCGGCTCAGGTCATTATCTCTCAGTCCGCGAGTTCAAGCCCTGCATCAGGCTCTGTGCTGACAGCTTGGAGCCTGGAGCCTGCTTCGGATTCTGTGTCTCCCTCTCTCTCTGACCCTCCCCCATTCATGCTGTCTCTCTCTGTCTCAAAAATAAAAAAATAAACACTAAAAAAAAATTTAAACCAGGTGGATGGGATCAGTAGTAGGATGTAAAGTTCACTGAACACCATTTCATATTTTTCATCTTTGATTTCTATGAAAATATTAACTAACCAAAAATTAAGTGGTTAAAATTATTTATAAAATACATTTTAACAAATCGTGAGCCAAAGAAGAAAATATAATGAAGGCTTAGAATATATTTAGAATTCCCATGACAATAAAATACTTACATTTCAAAATCTATAAGTGGCTGAAATGGTACCAAGAGGAACATTAATAGTCTTTTTTTTTTTTTAATGTTTATTTATTTCTGAGACAGAGAGAGACAGAGCATGAGTGGGGGAGGAGCAGACAGAGAGGGAGACACAGAATCTGGAGCAGCCTCTAGGCTTTGAGCTGTCAGCACAGAGCCTGATGCGGGGCTCAGACTCACAAACCATGTGATCGTGACCTGAGCTGAAGTCGGTCACTCAACCGACTGAGCCACCCGGGCGCCCCAAATATTAATAGTCTTAAATGCATTGAGTAGAGCAGAAGATAGATGGAAGTTAAAGTGGCAAGAATTCCCTTTTAAAAACGAGAAATAAAATATAGTGAAAATTCAAGGAAATGTTTTAATTGAATCCTATTTCTGACTACATAATGAAATTATATAGAGTTAATTTGGACAAATCTTCTGTTTCAATTAAAATTCTGAATAAAATATTATTTTGTAAAAAATCTTTTAGTGTGTTACCAGGCTAGCATAAAAGACATCTCCAAATTCCCATTATGAGTTACAGGAGGAGTTCTGGACAAAAATGAACTATTGGGACCTCACCAAAATAAAAAGCTTCTGCACAGTGAAGGAAACGATCAGCAAAACTAAAAGGCAACCAACGGAATGGGGGAAGATATTTGCAAATGACATATCAGATAAGGGTTATTATCCAAAATCTATAAAGAACTTATCAAAGTCAACACCCAAAAAAACAAATAATCCAGTGAAGAAATGGGCAAAACACATGAATAGACACTTCTTCAAAGAAGACCTCCAGATGGCCAACTAACGCATGAACAAATGCCCAACATCACTCATCATCAGGGAAATACAAATCAAAACTACAATGAGATACCACCTCACACCTGTCAGAATGGCTAACATTAACAACTCAGGCAACAACAGATGTTGGTGAGGATGTGGAGAAAGAGGATCTCTTTTGCACTGGTGGTGGGAATCCAAATTGGCAAGGCCACTCTGGAAAACAGTATGGAGTTTCCTCAAAAAATTAAAAATAGAACGACCCAGCAATTGCACTACTAGGTATTTACCCAAGGGATGGATACAGGTGTGCTGTTTCGAAGGGACACATGCACCCCAGTGTTCATAGCAGCGCTATTGACAATAACCAAAGTATGGAAAGAGCCCAAATGCCCATCAACAGATGAATGGATAAAGAATATGTGGTATGTGAATGAAATAAGAATGAAATCTTGCCATTTGCAACTCCGTGGATGGAACTGGAAGGTATTACGCTAAGCGAAATTAGTCAGTCAGAGAAAGACAAATATACTAAACAGATGAACACAAGGGAAGGGAAGCAAAAATTATACAAAAATAGGGAGGGGGACAAAACATAAGAGACTCTTAAATTTAGAGAACAAACAGAGGGTTGATGGAGGGGTCGTGGGATGGGGGATTGGCTAAATGGTTAAGGGGCATTAAGGAATCTACTCCTGAAATCATTGTTGAACTATATGCTAACTAACTTGGATGTAAATTAAATAATAAATTAATTAATTAGTTAAAACAACAACAACAGCAACAAACAAGAAGCATTCTGGCAGTTCAATGCTCTAGTATCCACTCTCAGGTTTTTTGACCAACGCTGAAGGCTTGTCCTCTATTTTAATGGCTACAAGGATCACAGAATCTACTAAGTACAGAATTTAACTGGAGGTGGCTATTAATAGTTAGGACCCAAAGAAGAGTACCCTCAGTGTAAGAATAAACAAAAAATCAAATCCTGTCGTAAAAACAAAATCATGTGACAAGGAAACATACCTGGCTTGACTTTAGTATTGGACAGAATGAAAAGAAAGTCTCCCTGGATAATTTACAATAAACCATGTAAGGTAGCCAGTATCTAAGATGGCCCCAGTGATTTCTGCTTTCCTGTATTCACATTCTTATATGTAGTCACTTCCTACATTGAATAGGGCTTATTTATATAGCTAATAGGATACTGCAGAAATGTCTTTGTGTGATTTCCATGGCTAGATCACAGAAGATATTGAGGCTTCTAGTTTTCTCTCTCTTGGAACACTCATTCTAGGAGAAATCAGCTGCTATGTCACAAAGACTCTTAAACGGTCCTATGAAGAGGCAAGGAACAGAGACTTCCTCCTAGTAACCAGCACTAACTTGTCAGGCCTTTGAGTGAGCCATCTTCGAAGTATATCCTCCAGTTCCAGGGAAGCTAAGGCTTTAGATGTCTGCAGTCTTTGCTGACATCTTAAAAGCAGCCTCAAGTGAGACCCTGACCTAGAACCACCCATGTAAGGTACTCCCGGAGTCTACAAAGACCACATAAAGATAATAAATGCTTATTGCTTTCAGCTACTAAGTTATGTAATTTGTTATGCAATAGATAACTAATACACCAGTCCTCATGAGGTTTTTGGTCAGAATTTCTGTTGCCTGTGTGGTTAGAAAAATTTTAAGTAGAAATTTGACAACCAGCAGAAACAAACTGTTCTTAGGAAGAGCTTATTTTCAATCCAGGCCTCAAAGAATTACTGAGAGTAAATTTCAAGGAAAATAGTAGTTCACATTGAGAAATACAAAATACCTACAAGGACAAGATACCTTGAGTGAGAGCCAGAAAAACAATAAACAGCAGAAGCAGAAATGCAAAAACTCCATAATAAATTTTTATCAATGAAAGAATCTAAAATGATTATGTTTAATATGCTTCAAGAAATAAAAGCAGGAAGGGATGCCTAGGTGGCACAGTCGGTTAAGTGTCTGACTCTTGATCTTGGCTCAGGGTCGTGATCTCATAGTTTGTGAAGTTCGAGCCCTGCATTGGGCTCTGTGCTGATGGCATGGGGTCTGCATGGGATTCTGTCTCTCCTCTCTCTCCCAGCTTGTGCTCTCTCTCTCTCAAAATAAATAAATAAACTTAAAAATTTTTTAAAAAGAAATAAATGCAGGAAATAAATAAACTATGAGCAGGAAATGAGAAACCATAATGAATGAAAATGAATGCACTGAAAAATGAACCCAAAGACTTTTGCCAGTATGCTGTCCATGGATTCAGACAGAAAATATGAATGAAAGGTTGAGAGAAATGGAAGACAGAATTAAAAAGTCTAACAGCTTAGTGGAGTTCCAGAAGGAGAGAATAGAGAGAGTAGGGGTGAAGCAATATTTAAAGATAAAATGATTGGAATTTTTCAGGGTTGTTGAGACAGACCAATCTTCAGATCCAGAAGCCCCCCCCAAATTCAGGGAGAATAAATAAAATGAAATTCAACAGAAACCTATCACAATGTAACTGCAAATCAGAAAAGAATAAACGATCTTAAAAAGCAGAGTAAGGTTAAAGAAAGCATAACAAAAGAAATAACACAAGTAAAAACAAAAATTAATGGAACAGAGATAAAATGACATTGTAGATGATCTATAAAGACAAAGCAGGTATTAAAACAGACAAACTTACAACAAGATTGATAGATAACTAACATATGGGTAATATCAGGAATGTAAAGGGGGACCTCATTCTCTTACAATTAAGTCTTTAAATATTATAGGAAACTATTAATGAACTTTATGTCAATGAATTAGTAAACTTAAATAGTGTACTAGGATATATTTGACTTCATGTAAGAGAATACCTGATTAACAGTTGTTTGAGCAGTAAGACATTTAATTAAAATATTAATGGGTCTGGGGTAGACGGACTAATGGTTTTTACATAGGCTTGAACTATTTCTGTATCCTTTTTTTAAAAGAAAAATGTTTATATGCAGAAAAGTACACAAATCAAGTATATATCTCAATAGAATTTTTTCACAAAGTAAACACTCCAAGTAACCAGCACCAAGATCAAAACATGAAGCATTACCATAAAACAGAAGCCTCCTTGTGGCAGGCAGTAATAATTTAAAGCTTAACCCTCACAAATTCTTTTAGTCCATATAGATTGAGCTGGCTTGTATTTTAAAAGCACAAACATTCTTCTGCCCACCAAGTATTAAAAGAGCTACAAACTGAAATGTTTGTTTGCCCCTAGAGTTCACCTTCTTGCCTCAGCTATGCCTGCTAACTATGTTCTCTAAATCCACCGGTGTGTGCTGAGGTTTCCGAGAGGTCCACATGTGGAGGCCAATGCCATAGTTAAAGTTCTGGGATGCACCAGTAGTGTATACCCTGAGACCACCTGAGGCCCATGCAGCAGCTTTGCCAAGGGGTGTGTTGTCTTGCCAGGGACCACATCTTTGCTTAAGGTCTAATGTGTGTAGCTTTGCTCTGTAAAAGTATAAGCTGCAATATCTTGACATAAGCTGTAGTCACCTGCCAAGGTCAAAATACGAGGTGGCTTAAGACTTAAAGCCTCTTGCAGAAGTTAAAAGCTAGAGCTACGCAACTGTAAAAACCCACCTGGCTTAAAATAACCCCTTAAATTGCCCAAGTCTAAACCTACTAAGTATACTCCAAAGTCTGAAGCTCAAAGCTACATACCCTACTTCATCAAAAACCTTTTTCTGTATATATTTTGTCACCCAGAATTTAACTCCCTATTTATTTACCAGTGTTCACACCCAACACTTCAGATGTTGGGGTGTTTGAGGTTACACATCTAAAATGCCGGTGGGTTTACTCCAGGGGGAAGGCCTGCCCGTACATCTCTTAAGGCATGGAAGACAATAATCAGAAGATTCTACTCTTTTTTTTTTTTAATATTTATTTCTGAGAGAGAAAGACAGGGCATAAGTCGGGGAGGGGCAGAGAGACAGAGACACAAAATCCAAAGCAGGCTCCAGGCTCCAAGCTGTCAGCACAGAGCCTGACACCGGGCTCGAATCCATGAACCGCAAGATCCTGACCTGAGCCACAGTCGGTTGCTTAACCAACAGAGCCACCCAGGTGCCCTAGAAGATTCTACTCTTTATAGGCAAAGCAGCTTCCTAGATGAAGGGATTAAGCTACCTATGCCCATTTCCTCAAACTTATCTCTTAGGTAACCCCCACTCCTCCACGGGAAGCTAAGAATGAAGGAAAAGAGAGAGGCCAGGAAAATTATCCTAGTGAACCTCTCCTCACTGTGAAGGAAATACCAAGTGATGGAGAATGTACTCTCCCCAAACCAATCGGTTCAAAGCATCAGAAAACCATGCACAGGAAAGAAGAAGATCTCATCTTAGCATGCCAAAATTTCTCTAGGAGAACGTGTACCAGACCCAGGGAAGGGAGTCAGGATTTATGCATACAACTTGTCAAAAAGCTAGAGCTTTGACAAGGTGCTCAGAAAATCTAAAAGCAAGCAGTAATGGAGCCAAGGAAAATCCACACTTCCTACCCTGAAAATAAGTAGGTCTTTATTAGGATATAAGAAATCATGTTCTCGGGGCACCTGGGTGGCTCAGTTGGTTAAGCATCTGATTTCAGCTCAGGTCATATCTTATGGTTCATGGGTTTGAGCCCCACATGGGGCTCTGTGCTGACAGCTCAGAATCTGGAGCTTGCCTTGGTTCTGTGACTCCATCTCTCTGCCCCTCCCCCTGCTCATGCTCTGTCTCTCTCTCAAAAATGAATAAACATTAAAAAAAAAAAAAGCCATGTTCTCTACAAAAAAGGAACAAAAAGTCATAAAGAGGAAACAAAGGAGATGAAAGGACAGTGCATGAAACACAAAAGCCACAAGAGAGATGAAAAGAGAGTTGGGTAAGATATGAGAGAACTACAGGAAATCTACACTTTAATATACAACAAAAAAGATGCAAAGAACTCAGTATTATAGACAATGGAATAAATGGTGTAGAGAACAAATATGAGAAAGTTCCCTAAAATGTGGAGGAAAAGGAGAAAGGGTCAAATAATAAAAGAAAAGATGACAGCAATAGAGGACAAAGAATAGATATATTGACTGATTTTTAGTATGCACTGTACCCAACATGGGGCTTTAACTGATGACCTTGGTGGGACAGCTGAGTGGCTCAGTCAGTTAAGCATCTGACTTTGGCTCAGGTCATAATCTCATGGTTCCTGAGTTTGAGCCTCACATCAGGCCCTGCACTGATGGCAGGGACCTTGCTTTGGATCTTCTCTCTCCCTCTCTCTCTGCCCCTCCTCCACTTACACTCCCTCTTTCTTAAAAATAAACATTTGTAAAAAACAAAAACAAAACAATAACGAAGTCATGACCCCAGGATCAAGAGTCATATGGTCTACAGACTGAGCTAGCCAGTCACCCTGACAAAGGACAGATTTGAAGCAAGAATTATTGTTGTTCCTGGGGTGCCTGGCTGGCTCAGTTGGTGGGGTGGGCAACTTTTGATCTTGGGGTTGTGAGTTTGAGCTCCATGATGGGTGTAGAGATTACTTAAAATAAAATCTTTTAAAAAAAAGAAGAAAAAAAAAAAAAAAAAAAAAAGAATTACTGCTGCTCCTAAGGGAGGAAAAATGAAAAAGAAGTTAAAATTGAAAGGTTTTAGAGCTAGAAAAAAACCTAAGTATTAAGATTAAAGAGGAGCATGTTGAATGAAAATGAACAAATAGATCTATATAGACATGCTCTGGCAAAAATTTTTTTAATTACAAAAAAAAAATTGCTACAACCTAAAGAGAATAAATAGGTTAGCTATAAAGAAAAATAATTATGTTTGATTTTGATTTTTTCTGGAATACTAAATATAATGGAACAATAGCTACAGAATTTTTAGGGGGAAATTATCTGACATAGCCATAGGTCAGCAAAAAGCATGTACTAAACAGATATTTTCAAAGTGTAGTCCTTGGACTCCTTGGGGTTTTAGAAATCTTTTCAGGGTATCTATAAGATCAAAGCTATTTTTGTAATAATACTAAGACATTATTTGTCCTTTTCACTTTGTTAATATTTGCACTGTTGATGCAAAAGCAAAAGCGGGTAAGACTGCTGCCAGCTTAGGACAAATTAGTGCCTTGGTACCAACTGTAGTAGTAATTATGTTCTTCACCACCACTCCCAAGTGTCCTTGATGAAACAATAAAAAATACTAATTTTACTAAATCTTGAATCTTAAGTGTACATTTTTTTAATATTCTGTGCAGCAAATAGGAAGTATACATATTGCACTTCTGCTGTTTCGTGAAGTATGATGGTTGTCTTGAGGAAATGCATTTGTGGAATTGGGTCACAGGCTGAACTAGCTACTTTTCTCATGCACCACCATTTTTACTTGAAAGAAGGACTGATAGACAATCCATTGTTATTGAGACTTAGGTACTGGCAGAAATTTTCTTGAAAATGAACAAAATGACCCTATTTCTTCAAAGAAAACAATTGACAACATCTGTTGCCATTAAGAACATTTGAAGGGTGTCTGGGCGGCTCAGCTGGTTGAACGTCTGTCTGACTCTTGATTTCAGCAAATGTCATGATGTCCAGCTTGTGAGATCCAGCCCCATATTGGGCTCCCCACTGGGCATGGAGCCTGCTTAAGATTCTCTCCCTCTCTCTCTTTCTCACTCTCTCTCTCACAGGCCGTCTGGGTGACTCAGTGGGCTAAGTGTCCAACTTCAGCTCAGGTCATGATCTCATGGTTCATGAGATTGAGCCCTACATCGGGCTCTCTGCTGTCAGCACAGAGTCCGGTTTGGATCCTCTGTCCCCCTCTCTCTGTGCCTCTCTCTTTCTCTCTCAGAAATAAATATAAGGGGCACCTGGGTGGCTTGGTTGAGGGTTCAACTCAGGCTCAGGTCATGCTCTTGTGATTCTTGAGTCAGAGCCTAGAGCCTGCTTCAGATTCTGTGTCTCCCTCTCTCTCTGCCCCTCCCCTGTTCATGCTCTGTCTCTCTCTGTCTCAAAAATAATTAAAAAAATAAAAAATAAATTAAAAAAAAAAGATTTTCTCCCTCTCTCTCTGCCCCTTCCCCCTGAGCTCTTTCTCTCTAAAAAAAAAAAAAAAAAAAAAAAAAAAAAATTTTTTTTTTGAGATTTCAAATGAAAATTAAAATATTACAAAAGTTGCATTTGCTACTCAGGTACCTAATACTTAAAGATTTTTCTGATAAGATCAGTGGTAATGTGAATGAAAGTGATTTTTAAAAATATTGATTAGCAATATATGTTAACATTTGGAAGACGGGCATAACTCAGTGAGTCAATAATTTTCAAATGATCAAATGCATGATACAAAATTATGCCTGGGTAAAAAATCCATTCAAAGTAAAAAGATAGATCAATAGATTCTAATTTAACAGAGTATGAATATTCACTGATACGTTTTGAGTTCCACATTGCAATTAATCTTTAGGAAACTACTATTTGCTGAATTCTGGTATCAAAGAAGAATATCCAGAATTATCTGAAAAGATTATTAAAATACTCCCCCAAATACTTTTCCCTTTTACAATTACATATCGGTATGAAGCCAGATTTCCTTCATGTATTCCAACTAAAACAACAGATTAAGACAGACTGAATGCAGAAATGTATGAGCTTCTATTAAGCCAGACATTAAACATATTTGCAAAACAGTATTTTATAACCAACCAAATGAATGTTTCTGAGGGAAGACAAAAGTATTCTTAGATATGTAAGGGCTCAGTAAATAGACCTACCTGCCCTTTTTAAAAGAAACTGAGGATTTACTTCTGCCATTCAATATGTGAAGAATTATGACCACAAGAATGGAGAAATTGGGTGATAAAAGGATTGTTTTGTGAATTATAAATTGTCTCCAAATTATATGTACTATTGTTAGAAGGGAGCAGTCCTTCAAAAGGGGGAAGGGATGTTAGACAAGCCAAAAACTAGGAATCAGTGCATCACCTTATGTAAGTCCTTCTGTTTAGAATGCCCACCTTCTAATGTGCTCATCTAAATCTCATTTATATTTCAAGATAAAGCTCAGATCCTGCATAGAATCAGAGAAGCTCAGTACTGGAAAGGAGCAAGAGAGAGGAAAATAATTTATATTGAGATCTGTTATTATGTACCTGCCTGGATGTTCAAAATTCACTCACATTTAATGCTTACAGAAAACAGAGACTACGTTTTGCTACCCCATTTTATACACTTTAGAAATCAAAGTTCAGAGAGATTAAACCACTTGCCCATCATCATCCAACGAGCTAGAGGTAGAATTTGGCCACACACCCAGAACTTTTTTGCTTTGAAGTTCATCCATTTGCATTTCACTATACTATCTTAAAGTTCATCTAATCTAAAAAAAGCCCTGCCCAATCTGGTGTTTAAATCCTCATTAAGACATCCCCAAGAATGGTTAACAGCCCAATCCCCCCCAGGGGCAAAGAATTCCACGTATTTTAATGCTGTTCATTATATCCATTGACTCCATTAAAAAGTTTCTTCTGAATATTAACCTGACATAATTCTTCTCAAGCCCTTACCCTTAAATCCTAATAATACCCTTTGGAGTTATGCATAATGAGCTAGTGGGAGAGACTGTTAGTGGGATATCAATTCTTTTCTTGATTTAAATGTTTTATTTATTTATTTATTTATTTATTTATTTATTTATTTATTTATTTAAAGTACCCCCATGCCCAATGTGGGCTTGAACTCATGACCCTGAGATCAAGAGTCACATGCTCTACTGACTGAGTCAGCCAGGTGCCCCTCTTCTTCATTTACATAGGTATAGAATTTTTTGCCTCAGCACAGAGGCAGATGTATCATGAAACCAATAAAACTGAAGCTTCAGGGCGCCTCACCTGACAGTTGTTGGGAGTTGTGGAGTGTTCTAGATGGAGAGGGGAACAGATTGAAATGAGGAAGCATTTCTGATGAATTGGCTAAAGAGATCTCAGAAGAAAGGGATCTGAAACTCCAAAGCTCCAATAATTTATCGTAATTTATTTTCTCACACTTAACAAATGTTTTTGTACCTAATTTTTATACTGGAAACTTGGTATTATTTTCCTTAAAGAGGATTCCAAAATTTGTATTCAGCCTCACAAAATCTAGACCGACCCTTGGTTTGAACCATAGCAGTCTTGTTACATATATTTTCAATACTGTATTCATATCTGGGTAATTACATGAGAGAAATTAATTCCTATCTTGTTTAACCCATTGTTATTTTGGATCTCAGTCACAATGGCCAGACCAATTTCATGGTAAAAACGGTTTAGGTTTTATTCTGCCATGGGCATACAAGACCACCACCACTCTACTACCAGCACCAGAGTCAACTGTCCCAGGCCAGGTCAGGCCAAGAATTCCTTGCCTGTGATTTCTGAACTGGGACTGTAAAAAGTCAGTCTCCCTGGTTACCTGCACTTCAAGCTGTGGAGTATAGCATCACCCAGCAATTGTGTGTGTCTCTTTACAATTGAGTTTCATTGCTTCCTCTTCCATAGGGAAGAGGTCAGTATGCACTAAGAGAACACAGGGGAAAGGGAAGAAAGGATAAGTGTTATTGACATGAAGTCCTTTCAGTTATTCCTTCAGCCCAACTGCATTTTTGCCCTTCTTACAGTTTGGTTCATCAATTCTTCCTTGACCAGGAGAATTATACCAATATCCTTCCAATAAATTCCTGGTTTTATCCAAGCCAGTTAAGTTGGGTTTCTGTCTCTTGTAACCAAGAGGCCCGTCTATTGAAACTCATTATGGGGGCACCTTGGCTGGCTCAGTCCATAGAGCATATGACTCTTGATCTCAGGGTCATGAGTTCAAGCCCCATGTTGGGCATGGAGCCTATTTGAAAAGAAATAAAATAAAACTCAATATGCACTCCCATAAGGTATATATGAAGCGAGCCACGAAAAGGGCCCAGGAACTCCCAGCCTCTACCTTTTTATGTGTACAATTTGCCTGTGGCTCTATATCTCCTGAGCACCTAAATTCATAAATCCAACTGCCTAACTGACAGGATATCTCAAAGGCACCTCAAACTCATCATCATCTTTCCTCTCAAACCTCTGCCTTCAGGGCACTGCCTTCAGGGTTTTACACTTTCCTGTGTAAAACGATAACTCCTATGTAAAGTACTCAAAATGGAGAGCTATGGAAGTCCCTCACCCACAGGCTCCACTGCCTTCCCTGGAAGAAGAGCTACCAGACACAGCACGAAGAGATAATCCTTACATATCCAGGAGCTTAAAACAAATGGGGGTAGAAATAGAGGTCATAGTTTTGTAGTGATATGTGTCAAGGACCATATTGACTTAATTTTATAGGGGATGACTTCAGTAGGGCCCAAACTTACTTAACAAATCAATGGTTGGGACTCGGCCGCCACTCTGGTAAGAAAGCGTGATCCTGCCTGTCCCTTGCTTCTTCATCTTGTTCTTTCCTCATCAAAAATCTCACACAGGAATATCTGATTGGTGAGCCTACTTTCAGGCCTGTGCCTTAGCTACAAGAGTCACGGAGACAGACTGAAGCCAGCTCCTACACTCCAGTGAGGGGGGACTCATAGTGCCAGCAGAAAAAAACAGAAACAAAAACAAAAACCCCCCAAAAAACAACCCACAAGGGAAGAGCGATCAAAAGATGCTAGAAACCTCAAAGCACGGTGTCCCCTCATCATGGCTTAACCCAGTCAGCTTGTGGCATTCCCCTGGCCATTGAGGTTGCTTTGCAATAGGCATCTGGCCCATTTCACACCAATGGGGAGATTTCCAACAGCTGTTGTAAGAGAAGATCTGTCATTTTAAAGGTGTATTGGAAGGCAGCTGTTTTTCTGGACAATATAGTTTATGGGCGAGGCTTGGAATTAACTGCGGCAACGCTGACGTTATGAGAAAAGCTATGTCCTCGATACGGCTAGCACAGAAGGATGCAGAGTGGAGATATGGGAAGACAGTGAGAAAATGAATTTCACCAACCCCAAAGACTGCACATTATACCTCTGGATCTTGTAATTATGTGAGCCAATAAATCACCTTTGTCATTTCAGCCTGTCTGAGGTTTTTCTTGTGTCTAAAAAGATGTATATCTGACAAAGGGCTAATACCCATAATATATGAAGAACTCTCAAAACTCAACAATAAAATAGCTAATAACCCAATTAAGAAAATGGGCAAAAGAGGGGCTCCTGGATGGCTCAGTCGGTTGAGTGTCTGACTCTTGGTTTCGGCTCAGGTCATGATCTCATGGTTCGTGAGTTCTAGCCCCACACTGGGCTCTGTGCTGACAGTGCAGAGCCTGCTGGGATTCTTTCTCTCTCTCCCTCTCTCTCTGCCCCTCCCCCACCTCTCTCTCTCTCTCTCTCTCTCTCTCAAAATAAATAAATAAACTTACAAAAAAAAAGGAAATGGGCAAAAGATTTGAAGAGATACTTCACAAGGGAAAATATTCAGGTGACAAATAAGCATGAGAAAAGACCATCAACACCAGTTATCAGGAGCAAATTCAAACCACAGTGAGAAATCACTACACATCCATTAGAATGGCTAAAATAGCAATCCCTATCAAAACAACACCAGCAGTCTTCACAGAGCTAGAACAAACAATCCTAAACTTTGTATGGAACCAGAAAAGACCCCGAATAGTCAAAGCAATCCTGAAAAAGAAAACCAAAGCAGGAGGCATCACCGTCCCGGACTTCAAGCTGTATTACAAAGCTGTAATCATCAAGACAGTATGGTACTGCCACAAAAACAGACATTCAGATCAATGGTACAGAAGACAGAACCCAGAAATGGACCCACAGACGTATGACCAGCGAATCTTTGACAAAGCAGGAAAGAATGTCCAATGGAATGAAGACAGTCTCTTCAGCAAATGGTGCTGGGAAAACTGGACAGCGACATGCAGAAGAATGAACCTGGACCACTTTCTTACACCATACATAAAAATAAACTCACAATGGATGAAACACCTAAACGTAAGACAAGAAGCCATCAAAATCCTAGATAAAGCAAACAAAAACCTCTTTGACCTCAGCTGCAGCAACTTCTTACTCAACACATCTCTGGAGGCAAGGGAAACAAAAGCAAAAATGAACTACTGGGGACTCATCAAAATAAAAAGCTTCTGCACAGCAAAGGAAACAATCAGCAAAACTAAAAGGCAACCAATGGAATGGAAGAAGACATTTGCAAATGACATCAGATAAAGGGTTAGTATCCAAAATCTATCAAGAATTTATATCTATATCTATCTAGATTTATATCTATCAAGACTTTATCAAAGTCAACACCCAGAAAACAAATAATCCAGTGAAGAAATGGGAAAAGACATGAATATACACTTCTCCAAAGACATCCAGATGGCCAACCAACACATGAACAAATGCCCAACATCACTCATCATCAAAGAAATACAAATCAAAACCACAATGAGATACCACCTCACACCTGTCAGAATGGCTAACATTATCAACTCAGACAACCACAGATGTTGGCAAGGATGTGGAGAAAGAGGATCTCTTTTGCACTGCTGGTGGGAATGCAAACTGGTGAAGCTACTCTGGAAAACAGTATGGAGTTTCCTCAAAAAATTAAAAATAGAACTACCCTATGACCCAGCAATTGCACTACTAGGATTTATCCAAGGGATACAGGTGTGCTGCTTCAAAGGAGCACATGCACCCCAATGTTTATAGCAGCTCTACTGACAACAGCCAAAGTATGGAAAGAGCTCAAATGTCCATCGACGGATGAATGGATAAAGAAGATGTGGTATATATATATACAATGGAGTATTACTCGGCAATCAAAAAGAATGAAATCTTGCCATTTGCAACTCTGTGGATGGAACTGGAGGGTATTATGCTACGCAAAATCAGTCAGTCAGAGAAAGACAAATATCATATGACTACACTCTTATGAGGAATTTAAGGTACTAAACAGATGAACACAAGGGAAGCGAAGCAAAAATTACACAAGAACAGGGAGGGGGATGAAACATAAGAGACTCTTAAATACAGAGAACAAACAGAGGGTTGCTGGAGGGGTTGTGGGAGGGGGGAATATACTCCTGAAATCATTGTTGAACTATATGCTAACTAACTTGGACATAAATTAAAAAATACATAAATTATATAAATAAGTAAATAAACATTAAAAAAAAAAAAGAATGGCTATAATAAAAAATCTGGCAATATTAAGTGTTGGCACAGATGCATAGCAAATGGAATTCTCACACAATGCCAGTGGGAATGCAAAATGGAGCAACCACTTTGGAAAACAATTTGACAGTTTTGTTTTGTTTTGTTTTGTTTTCTTATTAAAGACTATATTTTTACAGCAGTTTTAGGTTCACAGACAGCTTCTTTTAAAGTTGAACATACAGTTACCATATGATCCAGCAACCTCCCTCGTAGGTAATTATCCAAGAGAGATGAAAATCTATAGTCACACAAGAACTTGTACATAAATGTTTTGGGTGGCTTTATTCATAAGAACTAAAAACTGGAAACAGCCCGAATGTCCTTCGGTGGGTGGAAGGATAAACAAACTATGGTACCTCTATGGAATGGAATACCACTCAGCAATAAACACTACAACACATGCAACAACATGGACGGATCTCAAGTGCATTGTGGTAAGTGAAAGAAGTCACATGTGAAAGGCTACATATGTATGATTCCACTTATATGACATTCTGGAAAAGACAAAGTTATAGAGATATAAGACAGATCGGTGGTTGTCAGGGCCTGGGAGAGGGTGGGGGTAGAGGGCAGATGGACCACAAAAGGGCGGCAGGAAGGAATTTGTGGGAAGGGGCAGATGAAACTTCTATAATCTTAATGGTGGCGGTGTTTACATAACTACGCATGTGTCAAAACTCACAGACATATATGCACTCCCAAAAGTGAATTTTATTATATGTAAATTTTTTTGAAGTGAATAAAAACAAAGTTCTGTCTCTACAATCTTTTGGATGAAACAGAGTTTGAACCCTCCGGGAAATTTTAGAGCAATTGGTAAAATGAAAGTGACTGCTCTGAGAAACAGTCTAATATAAGGGGTACACCTCTAGATATATATCAAAAATAGACAAGTACAGGGACGTCTGGGTGGCTCAGTTGGTTGGGCATCCAACTTCAGCTCAGGTCATGATCTCACAGATGATGAGTTTGAACCCCACATCGGGCTCTCTGCTGTCAGAGAAGAGCCCACTTGGGAATCCTGTCTCCCTCTCTCTCTGCTCCTCCCCTGCTTGTGCTCTCTCTCAAAAATAAATAAACATTAGGGGCGCCTGCTTGGCTCAGTCAGTCAAGCATCCGACTTCAGCTTAGGTCATGATCTCACTGCTAGTGAGTTTGAGCCCCGCATCAGCCTCTGTGCTGACAGCTCAGAGCTTGGAGCCTGCTTCGGATTCTGTGATTCCCTTTCTTTCTGCAACCTCCCCTGCTCATGCTCTGTCTCTCTCTGTCTCTCAAAAAATAAAAAATAAAAAAGTTAAAAATATTTTTTTCTTAAATAAACATTTTTTAAAAAGACAAGTACAAATGCATGCAACTTCAAAAACTGATACATATAGGTATTCGAATAAAAATAGCAAAGTAAAGTTAATGGGAGAAAGCTTCCTGGAAAGGCTAAGCAGAGTAATGTTATAAGGGTGAAATCATGCAAGGATCTGAAAGCATTTTGGAAAGCATTAAGACTTATGAAAGTGTACATTTCATAATTTTCTTTGCATCCCCTACAAGGCCTAGCATAACATTGTACATATTGGTGGTGTTTCATAAATAATTTTTGTTTATTCTTGTTATTACATATGACCCATAAATAAAATAAATTGTTCAAAGGAGTGGAAAGGCATTCAAGTCAAAAGGGAGTGTCCAGAAGAAGTTTCTGTTAGTTCCAAAGCGGGTCAGATCCCAAGGACTTTCCCCTTGTTATGGGCAAAGTTCAGGGGGGTTCACCTCGTAAAGTCTTAATCCAGGACAACTGAGGTCCTGCTTTTGTCTCCAGCATGGTTTGCAGTTTGAATAACTGGTATCAATCTTACGCTCCCTGTTCTACACAAAGATGTAGGTTTGCCAGCTATAAAAACACAATCTCCCAGCTGCTCACGGTGGGCAAACTTCCTGCAGCAGCCCCCTCTACTTGCCTTCCTCTCCTGCTTGACGTGCTGTGCTCAGGGCTCTGCAGAAACCGGTGTTGATGGTATCTCTTTTCCCAGATCTGCAAGGGCCCTCTTTCAGCTGCAGATCAGTGACATGACAATTAACCTTCAAAGTAGCCTGATCCCAGGTATGGGGCGCATGGCAACAACCACCTCCGGAAAGTTAGCATCTTACAAGCCCACTAGTACCGCACAAATCCGGTACTGCTCTGATTTGCCAAAGTGGAAGAAAACTGCTTACCTAACTGTTGTTACTCGTCCTGCCAGGGCTGTGAAAGCCGTTGACCTCTCCCCGTCAAGAGGCTCCCTTTCGCACAAGCCATAGTCTAGAGAGTGTAAAGAATTAATTTTATTCAAACATCCTATTCCCTCTCTTTAGCACACCTCCTACGGAACATTCCTCCTGGACACCAAACTCTGAACTGTTTTTTGTCAAGTTCTCCTTCATTCTCAACTCTACCATCTGCTAGTTTTTCATGAAAACATCTTAGTCCTATGTCACTATTGTTTTGGTTTTAGTTTTCTGGTACTGCAGGTTGGATCTTTTCAAGTACACCTATCTCAAGTTTTAATGTCACAAAAGACAGACACGGGCTCTGATCTCATACCGTGGAACCTAGGAACACGCGATTTTTTTTGTGAAGTTTATTATTATTATTTTTTAGTAATCTCCACACCCAGCGTGGGGTTGGAACTCATGACCCCGAGATCAAGAGCTGGATGCTCTTCTGACTGAGCCAGCCAGGGGCTCTAGCATGTGATTTTTATTTTTATTTATTTATTGTTTTAACGTTCTTTTTTTCAGTTTGTTTGTTTGTTTGTTTTGAGAGAGAGTGAGCAGGGGAGGGGCAGAGAGAAAGGGAGAGAGAGAGAGAATCCCAAGTAGGCTCTGCACTGCCAGCACACAGCCTGATGTGGGGCTCGAACCCATAAAGTGGGAGATCAGGACCTGAGCCGAAACCCTTAGTCGGATGCTTCACTGACTGAGCCACCCAGGGGCTCCCTAACACATTATTTTAAAAATAAAAAACATATTACACAGATGACCTAATGCAAAGATCTAATAAAGATCTAATGTAAAACGTTCACAGCTCCGGGCTCTTCCTC
The DNA here is from genome assembly GCF_018350215.1 of Panthera leo. Taxonomy (NCBI): domain Eukaryota; kingdom Metazoa; phylum Chordata; class Mammalia; order Carnivora; family Felidae; genus Panthera; species Panthera leo. The sequence continues at coordinate 42,506,124 of NC_056696.1, read as the reverse complement.
TAGCTCCTCTAAAAAGGGATTCCGTGAGTCACCAAGTTTAGGGATTGAAAGGCATCCATTCCCTTCCAAAAGGTTTTCTGGGTATGTTTTTAAAATGCAACAAGTGTGGGGTGCCTGGGTGGCTCAGCTGGTTGGGTGTCCGGCTTCGGCTCGGGTCATGATCTCACGGTTCGTGAGTTCGAGCCCGCGTCGAGCTCGGTGCTGACAGCTCGGAGCCTGGAGCCTGCTTCGGATTCTGTGTCTCTCCCCTCTCTGCCACTCCCCTGCTCGTGCTCTGCCTCTCAATAATAAATAAACGTTAAAAAAAAAAAAAAAAAAAAAACTTAAAAAAAAATGCAATAAGGGAAGAGACCTGCCTTCATCTCTTTTCCCTATTTCACATGCTCAGAAGCACAAGGGTTCCAAACCAATGATTTACAAATAAGAAGTCATTTCACAAATATTTATAATATACATACTTATATTATGTATATATAATATATATTTTTAAAGTTTATTTATTTATTTTGAGAGAGAAGCTGTGAGCTTGAGCAGGAGAGGAGCGGAAAGAGGGAGAGAGAAAGAATCCCAAGTCGACTCTGCATTGTCAGTGTGCAGCCCCTATGTGAGGCTCAAACTCATGAACCATGAGATCGTGACCTGAGCTGAAATCAAGACTGAGCCACCCAGGCACCCCTATTATATATTTTAACTTAAGAATGTTTTTCATGTTCAATACCAAAACGCAGACCCTGCGCCCTGCAACCTTATCCACTGCCCCCCCCATACACTCAGTATGTTCTCATCTTCCCCTACTCTTCTCGTGGTGAACACACAATGCCTAAGTCCCCTTAACTCTTCCTTTGCCCCCAGCTCTAACACAGCTCAGATGCCCTGTTAGTTTCATCTTTCTAGTTGTGGCCAGATCTGGGAGACTATTTCTCAAAGGTAGGAAGTAGCCTGGAAGTTTGGAAAATGTTCCCTACCTGACCCACAGAAGAGAAGTTTGGAAAAGCCTTCAAAGCCACTCGTGGGCTGTTAAGTTCATGCATCTGAAACAAAAGCAGCCACCCAGAGGACTGTCTCCCAGTGGAACTCAATCACAAACCACAGAATGGCTCCTACGCCAGGAGGGACCAAGGCTGGTGAAGTGGAATCGTCCAGCCAGACAGCTTTTCCCCAGGGTTGTGGGAGAAAGTCTCTGAGGAGGCGGCTCTGGAACCAAATAGGGGAAGATGGAAAGCAGCACCTGGGTTAGCCAGATGCAGAGAGAACAAGTAAGCCATCCCTGAGTGGAGCCTGGAGACAACTGCGGGATGCATAAATTAACACCTGAACTTTGGTGGCCATCAGTTCACAGTAACAAAACAAATCAAGGCAGTAAGGTAAGCCAGAGCTCAGGTGATGTGTTTAAAGTGATAGGGACAGGAAAGGCCGGGAACCTGGTTCTATCACTATTGTTTTAACATTCTTGGGGCAAGGCGCGGTGAACGTCTCTGGGCCTTTAAATCTTCCAGATGGCAGAAGTTTCTCAGGCATATAGATGCAGGACCTAAGTGTTCTAGGTTTAAAATTCTTGGTCCCATGTGCCTGTGAGAAGTAAGTTATTCTAACATCATAGGACGCTTTGCCAGTCAGCTAGGTTTTATATATATTCTCTTATTTAATCCTCATAATAACACTGTGAGATGGCTGGTTTTTTTCCATTTTAGAGGAGACTACGGCTTACAGAAAGTAAAGCTTATAGAGAAGTAGTTAACCCCATGCAGGTCTTTAAACACTCCATCTGTTATTCTCTGCATTGCCCAGTGGTTTTCAAACTTTGTTTTTCAAGGCCTTTAACAATTTCATGGATTGTTTGTGGGTTTTTTTTTAAGTTTATTTATTTTGAGAGAGAGAGAGAGGGAGAGTGCGTGTGTGTGTGTGTGTGCACACACGTGTGCATGCGGGGGGCAGGGGGCCAGAGGCAGAGAGAGAGGGAGAGAGAGAATCCCAAGCAGGCATCGCACTGTCAGCACAGAGCCTGCTGCGGGGCTCAATCCTACGAACCACAAGATCGTGTGACCTGAGCTGAAATCAAGAGTTGGATGCTTAACCAACTGAGCCACTTAGGCACCCCTACTTGTGGGGTTTTATGGACATTCTTATAGCAAGTCAAAAAACTTTAGACCACTGCTCAGTAATGCCTGACTTTGGTATCACCCTTTGATTTGAAATACATTTGGTTCCCTCGGTAACCCTCAGAAGGTTAGGCCTTACTTTCCCCTGATGCTGCAATGATTAAAACAGATAAGTAGTTCACAGATAGGGTCTGGGTGCCTTGAAAGAAAGCCTCACTTCTGTAAGAATCCCAGCCTTGCAGGGCTGGGGTGAGAGAAGTGGGCAGAGCCAAAGGAAGTCTGTTACTGATGCTCTGTGCCATTGAGTGATAATGCAACGTTCATCTTCCTGTTGAATACTTTGAAGTGCTTTCCCAGTTATGAATGAAATTCTCTCAGATTGTTTGTTTAAAATTCCCTTAAGCAATGAGCTTTTAAACGAGTTACAGTGGCTTTCTGTATCAGCAGTCCAACACATTTCCACAGTGACCGCTCTGACAGACTGTCACGTATATTCCTTGATTTTGTGGTTACCCCCCCATCTGAACGGTCTTCTTGTCTTTGAGGAATCCCCTACCGTTCGAACTTGAGTAAAAAGCAGGGCTAGTATCCCACTTTAAAAGTAGAAGGAGGGGGAAAAAAGTAGAAGGAGCATACACTTCCTTTCCCAGCACCTCTTGTAGTTAGGGAGCAGGCATGTGATCTGAACTTGGTCAATCGGTTGTGCCCACCTGGAATGTTGGCTCAGGCAATAGTAATGCAGAGACTGAAGCAAGGAAGCAGAATTTATTCTAGCAACAGCAATATCTAGGCCAGGGGTAGCGTGCAGTGTCCAGTGCTGGCAGTGACAAAGGCTTCATCAGACTGGCTCTGGGGTAGGATTTTGACAGTGGTTATGGCTCTCTTCCTCCTCTTCATTTATGTCCAGTTTTAGAGCTTGAGTTACCAGGAGGGCCCATGAATATCCAACTCCTTCTGGTTGTTCAGGCCCAAACTTTGGAGACTCTCTGAGTCTTTTTTGTAACCCTATATCTAATCCATGAGGAAATTCTGAAAGTGGCCTTCTCCTCCACTGGTACTCACTGGTGGTACTCACCATGACCCCTCACTAGATTACTGCAATAGCCTCTTTTTTGTTTTAAGTTTATTTCTTTTGAGAGAGAGAGAGAGAGAGAGAGAGCACATGCGTGAGGGAGGGGCAGAGAGGGAGAGAGACAGAGTCCTGCTCAGCTTGAACCCAGGAACCACGAGATCATGACCTGCCCCAAAACCAAGAGTCGGACCCCCAACTGACTGAGCCACCCAGGGGCCCCACTGCAAGAGTCTCTTAACTTATCTCCCTAGTTTCACCTTTGTTCCCATGCAGTCCTTCATGTCTTTACACAGTAGTCAGTGGTTTTTTGTTTTTGTTTTTTAAAATAATTTTTGTCATATATTTCATTATCAATGATTGTGGAGAGAATTCTTTTTTAAAAATGTTTATTTATTTTAGACAGAGAGAGTGTGAGTAAGGGAGGAGTAGAGAGACAGGGGGCCAGAGGATCCTAAGCAGGCTCTGTGCTGACAGCAGTGAGCCCAATGTGGGGCTCGAACTCACAAACCATGAGATCATGACCTTAGGCAAAGTCAGATGCTCAACCAACTGAGCCACCCAGGTGCCCCGATAATTTTATTTATTTATTTATTTTGAGACACACAGAGAGAGAACCAGCAGGGGAGGGGCAGAGAGAGAGAGAGTGGGACAGAGGTTCCTAAGCAGTCTCTGTGCTGACAGCAGAGAGCCCGATGTGGGGCTTGAACTCACAAACCAAGAGATTATGCCCTGAGCCAAAGTCAGACGCTTAACTGACTGAGCCACCCAGGTGCCAGTGCTCTTTAAAAACTGTAAGTCAGATCCTGTCACTTCTGCTCAGAACCATCCCAGAGATTCTCATCTTACTCAGAATCCAAAATACTTATGGAGGTCTATAGGATTGGCCCCTTATTTGCTGCCTTTCTAATCTCATTTCCTATCACTTCCTCACTTGTTCTCCTCTGGCCACACTAGCCTCCCTGCTCGTCTTCTAGATGCTGAGCACACTCTCGGAACGCTCTTCCCCAAGACGCCCATCTGACTTGCTTGGTCACTCCAGTCAGGCCTCCACAAATGTTACTTTATTAAACGGGCTGCCTTAACCCCATCCTGTCTAAGCACTCCTTTCCTCTTCATTTCTCTTCTCTAACATCTGACTCAGTCCTCTTTATTTTTCTTCTTTAGCATCCAAAATACAATATATTTGTGAGTTTGTTTATTGTCTATCTCCCCTACTACAGGGAATTTGTTTTTTTGCTGCTGTATCCCCAAGGCCTAGAAGACTGTCCAGCACAGAGTAAGCACTCAATAAATATACATTAAATAGACTTGTTGATCAAATAAATCAGGCATAGTTGACTTCTATTTCTCACAATGTAAACTCCTAAGAGCCTATTCTGATAGACACAGTGTAGGCCCCAGTACACTGGGGATCAGATTCGTCTCTCCTTTAGTGACTTTGAGCAAAGTCACTTAACACCCGGGGACTTAATTTCTATGTTGCCCCTCTTTGCTCTAAGATAATTTTACAATTTTTTGAAAAATTCAAACTTCAGGGGCGCCTGGGTGGCTCAGTTGGTTGAGCATCTGACTCTTGTTCAGGTCAGGTCATGATATCGCGGTTTGTGAGATCGAGCCCCACGTCTGGCTCTGGACTGACAGTGCGGAGCCTGCTTGGGATTCTCTCTCTCCCTCTCTCTCTGCCCCTCCTCGGTTCATGCTCTCTCTCTCTTTCTCAAAATAAATAAATAAACTTTAAAAAAAATAAAAATAATCCTAAAAACTAGTAAATTGAAAAAAAAGTGCCAAATTTCAAAGCAAAAATAGAATAGGTATTTTTCCAAACTACATCATTCTTTAGCTTTTACAATTAGCATTTATATCGTCTTCAAAATGAGCCATCTCTCCCCAAAGTTTTATTATACTCAGATAATTCTTATGTGGCCAATGCTATTTATCAGCACTGCCACCAATATTGTTCCCATAATCATCATGAAATAAAAGCAGCAGGCTAAAAGAGAATTTCAGAGGAGGGGAAAGCTCACCATGAATTATGTTGAGAAGTGAATCGGGCTGGAGCTAGATTTGAATGAAGGATGGATTTAGGTGAGCAGTGGGGGAAAGGTGGTCTGCAGTCTCTTTATACAGGGAAGAGCAGAGTGCTACAGGCACATGATGAGGAGGTGGAATAATCAAGAGTAAGAAAGTCCAGTCTAGCAGGGATACCCACAAGCTATGCACTGGCTTCTCTTGATTTCTAAGAAAAGATTTAGACACCACAGCTTAAAGTTTTGTCTTAGGACTTGCTCCAAATTGTCCTCATGGCTTCATCTACGACCCATCGTGCTTCCTCCATTTGCTTGTATCCAAAGACTGCAATAAACATTTTTTTTTTTTTTAATTTTTTTTTTTTAACGTTTATTTATTTTTGAGACAGAGAGAGACAGAGCATGAACAGGGGAGGGTCAGAGAGAGAGGGAGACACAGAATCTGAAACAGGCTCCAGGCTCTGAGCTGTCAGCACAGAGCCCTACGCGGGGCTCGAACTCACGGACCGCGAGATCATGACCTGAGTCGAAGTCGGCCGCTTAACCGACGGAGCCACCCAGGCGCCCCAATAAACATTTTTTTTTTAAAAAGCTCCTTTGCGGGGCGCCTGGGTGGCTTGGTCGGTTAAGCGTCCGACTTCAGCTCAGGTCATGATCTCACGGTCTGTGAGTTCGAGCCCCGCATCGGGCTCTGTGCTGACAGCTCAGAGCCTGGAGCCTGTTTCAGATTCTGTGTTTCCCTCTCTCTGCTCCTCCCCCGTTCATGCTCTGTCTCTCTCTGTCTCAAAAATAAAATAAAACGTTAAAAAAAAATTTAAAAAAAAAAAAAAATAAAAAAAAAAAAATAAAAAGCTCCTTTGCTTATTCACTAACTCCTACAAAATTTCAGGCCTTTTTCTCATGACTTTGTACCAAACCAAATTTTTCCCTTCCTGTACTAACTATATATTTTAATGTATATACTGGACTTTCTGATTATTCCTGTAAATTTTTGTCTTTTAGCCTATTAATTAGAATTTGAAATCCTAACTCTCCAAACCAATATAGTAGGTTATAGGTACTACTTTCAGTTTATGTCACCTGAAAATTTCAAAATTATTTCTCATGGGTCTTTATCCAACTTGTTGAATAAAATGTTGAATGAGATAAGGCCTGGGACTTCAGTGATCTCTCGCCAAGTTGAAATTGATCTTATCAGTACTTGGATTTAACTTTTGAAATCCACAATAAAGAAATTCACTCGACTGTTTTGCAGGGAAGAGGTTGTAGTTTAGTAAATAGGGCAAAGGACTGAGATTCCTATGAACATGATTCTGAAACAGACTTTGCCACTGACAAGTCAACGAACTTCTCTTGAACTTATTTGGAAAATGAGAGGGCTCCATTTCCAAAATTCAAGGATTCTGTCATCCAGTTCATACTTCTCCATGAAAAGAGACAATATTGTACCACCTCTTTAGGTACCCATTTTCTTCTCAAAGACAGGGCAATAATATTTCTCTTTGGCCTAATTAATAGTATTTCAGCAAAGATGAGTCTTATAAGATGCTCAAGTCTAATTTCAATTAGTCTAATGTCAAGTAGTCTAATTTCAATTCATTCCACAAACATTTGCTGAATGCATACTGTGTCAGGATTATACTAAGGGGCTTCTAAAACAAATCACCAACAACAGAAAACAAAGTTAATTAGAAATAGATCCTGCATTCCCAGATTTTGGATTTGTGCAGCACTATGGAAGTATGTCTCAGACTCCTTTCCACTGACACCAACCATTGCAGTCTCCATAGCATCAATGTTTATGCATTTCATTGAAGACTAGTGTCTTGTCCCTGAATTCTCTGATATTCTCTCATTCCCTCAGAGGCCATATACAACTCCCATTTTCTTTATTCTATTTTTCCAGTGTTTGCTCTAGGACCTTTAGGAAAATGTGAATTGTATCAATTAGGATTTGATCAAGGAAGCAGACCACTATGAGTAAAATAGAGTAAAGGATTTATTATGGGGATCGGGTCTTTTGCAATCATGGGAGCTAGTTAAGCAGTCTGTGTAAGTCTGTTGCTTCTACATCTGGCATTGGCCCTGAAGTCAGCAAGGCCAGCAGCTGCAAAAGGAAGATAGATACAATGTGGGAGAGACAGAGAACAAAGTGGAACCCATGAGGACAAATGAGCTGTGTGTGTCTCTTTCTCACTTCTTCTACTCTAAATGCAATAGGGGATCTATATGGTAGGTTGGTGTTCCTCAGCATAGAGGACATGAACATGGCCCAGAATTTGGAGAAGATGAAGGAGAAGATCCAGTGGGATATGGCTCCTGCCCCAAACCAACAAAATGAACCAGCAGACAACTGACAACATGTAACCTACGTAACTGCACCTGCCCTACGCTGACCTTTAGAGCACAAAATTGGCTACTACTTTACTCTTACCTTCAAAATCTCATGCAAATCTCTCTTGTGACAATTCTAACTAGGAAGCATACAGGGAAGGATACGAGGAGGAATATAGTTCTACCTTAGCTACCATCGACACAGTACAAAGCTGTCATCAGAATCAATGCACAACTGGACAGTCCTTCCAAACATTTCCTCCCTTACTCTTCAGAGCCTTTTAAGTATTCATTCCTGTGTTCTCTGCTACTGTACTTGTTTCTATTATCAGGCTAGGAAAACAAAAACAAAAAACTACAGGAAAAAATTATTATTTAAAACCCTAACATAAAATTCTAAAACTTTACATTAAGACATAAAATAAAACTAACTAAATAAAAATATACTATGTTCAACATTAAAAAGTTAGTAAGAGAGGTGCCTGGGTAGCTGAGTTGGTTAAGCATCCTACTTCAGCTCAGGTCATGATCTCACAGTTTATGGATTCAAGTCTCACGCTGGCCTCTGTGCTGACAACTCAGAATCTAGAGCCTGCTTCAGATTCTGTGTCTCTCTCTCTGTCTCTCCCCGCTCATGCTCTGTCTCTCCTAAAAAATAAGTAAACATTAAAAATAATTTTTTTAAAAAGCTAATAAGATAGGAAGTTAGGCCCCAATTAATCTCAAAATTCAATCAAACTCCATGCACAATCCTAGTAGACTTATTTTGTAGAACCTATACTTTGCATGAAAGATGAAAGGGCCAGGCACCTGGCTAGCTCAGTCCCTGGAACGTGCAACTCTTGATCTCAGGGTTGTGAATTAGAGCCCCATATTGAGCGTAGAGATTACTTAAAAATAAAATATTAAAAAAAAAAAAAAGATTAAAGGGCCAACAATAGCCAGGATAGTTGTAAAAAAAACAAGGTAAGACTTACTCTACCAGGACCAATAGGTGGTTGCCAGAGGAGGGGGTGGAGGAATGGGCAAAATGAGTGAAGGGGTCAAATGGTAAAAATTTCCACCCATAAAATAAATGTCAGGGGGATGTAAAAAAAAAAAAAAAAAAAAAAGACCTATAATAAAGACATAATATTGAACACCAGGGTAATAGTATAGGGATTGTCAAGGCTGCCAGTGAACCAGAATAGAGAGCTAAGTGCAGATAAATACAAATATGATCAAGGTGACATTGCAAATTTTGTAGGAAAAAAAAGGATTATTGAAAAAATAATATTAGAATAATTAGTAATTCATAATTTAAAAAATTATGAGATCCCTATTTTATATCATGTACAAAAAAGAAAACTCTAGGGGCACCTGGGTGGCTCAGGTGGTTAACTGTTCAACTTTGGCTCAGGTCATGATGTCATGGTTTGTGGATTCGAGCCCTGCATCAGGCTCCCTGCTGTCAGCACAGAGCCTGCTTCAGGTCCTCTGTCCTTTTCTCTCTCTGCTTCTCCCCAGATTGTGCTCTCTCTCTCTCAAAAATATATAAACATTAACAACAACAACAACAAAAAAGTAAAAATCTAGACAAAGACCTAAATGCAAAAAACAAAATTGAAACATTTTTAGGAGAATATTGGAGAATTTTTTTTATGACGTTGGATATAAACGTTAAGGAAAAAACTGGTAGATCATGCAACTCTTGATCTTGGGGTCATGAGTTCAAGTCCCATGGTGGGCCTAGAGCTTACTTAAAAAAAAAAAAAAAAGGATAGTATTATAACTTAAAACTTTTGTAAAACAAGAGACCATAGATAAAGTGAAAAACAAGCCACAGGCTAAGAGAATATGACTGCAATAAATATTACCTACAAGGAGTTAATATTTAGAATATATAAAAAAATGCGACACCACAATAAGAAAGTAAAAAACAACTTAATAGAAAAATGGGCAAAAGATATGAACAAGCAATTTGCAGAAGAGAAAACCCAAGTAGCCAATAAACATAAGAAACTCAATGTCTCTACTAATAAGAGAAATGCAAATTAAAATAGATTTTTTTACTCATATTCATCAGACCAAAAAACATTTTGAAGTCTACAAAAACCAGTATTGGTGAGAATGTGAAGAACCAGGAACTTACACACTGCTAGTGAAAGGTAAATTGGTACAACTATTTTGGAAAATGATTTGGCAATAACTAGTAAAGTTTAAGATGCACATAACACATGACCCAACACCTCTAGTTGAGTAGAAATATTCTAGTCTAGGGTGCATGGGTGGCTCAGTCATTTGAGCCTCTGACCCTTAATTTTGGCTCAGGTTATGATCTTCCAGTTCATGAGATTGAGCCGTGTGTCAGGCTCAATGTTGACAGGGTAGAGCCTTCTTGGGATTCTCTCTCTCCTTCTCCCTCTGCCCCTGCCACTTGCTCTGTTTCTCTCTCTCTCTCTCTCAAAATCAATAAACAAACATTATTCTCTCAAATAAATAAACATTAAAAAGACACTCTAGTCTAGAGAACTCTTACATGTGTGTACAAGGAGAACTATCAAGAATATTCATTACAGCACTAATGTAACACTGAAAATTGGCAACAATCTAAATGTCCATCAATAGGTAGTTAGAAAATAGAAACTGAGGCATATTTGATATTTGGTCCTATAAAGATATTTGATGGTTAAAATGACTCTACTAGAATTACATATACTACCATGGATAAATATAAAAAATAATCTTGAAAGGGAAAGGCAATTTGCAGAATAATATAATATTCTATAATATATATTATAATAATAATATAAAGTTTAAAAACAGGCAAAACACTAGCATATATTATATTATACAGTAAATATAAAAAACACACAAAAATGATATACATTAACATAATGAACACCACTGGGAAGAAAGAGAAAGAGATTTTATCATAAAGGGTACAGAGTGGATTCAACTATATATGTAATGTTCAACTTCTCAAATAAAAATTCTGAGGGGTGCCTGGGTGGCTCAGTTGGTTGGGCATCCGGCCCTTGATTTTGGCTCAGGTTATGACCCCAGGTTTGTGGGATAGAGCCCTGTGTTGGGCTCTGCACGCTGAGTGTGGAGCCTGCTTGAGGTTCTCTCTCTTTCTCTCTCTCTCCATCTCCCTCGGGCCCTCTCCCCAGCTTGTGCTCACTCCCTCTCTAAAAGAAAAAAAAAAATCTGAAGCAACAAATGTTAAGAAGTGACAAGCTGGGTTATAGATATATTGTGTGTGTGTTTTTTTAAAGATTTTATTTTTAAGTACTCTCTACATCCAATGTGGGGTTCAAACTTACTACCCTGAGATCAAGAGTCTCATGCTCTCCTGACTGAGCTAGCCAGGTGCCCCTGTTTCCTTCACTTCTAAGTTCCTGCCCTTCCATTCCCACTGCCAATGCCTGATCCTCAGACTATTTTTGGCTAAAAGCCCTGAATTTTCTTGACTTTCTCATAAACTTTTAGATTTTTCTTGGCATTCCTAAAAGGTAAGGACAGTTTTCTTTCCCATACTTTGTAGATGGAGAGATTAAAGCCCATAAAAATGAAGGGACTTTAGCCAAAGTTACACAGGGTATTTAGGAAAATAGCTAGGATTGAAATAGAATTTTTCTGATTCTTCTTCTTCTTCTTTTTTTTTTTTTTAGTTTATTTGTTTCTGAGACACACACACACACACACATACAGAGAAAGAGAGAGAGAGAGAGAGAGAGAGAGAGAGAGAGAGAGAGAGAATCCCAAGCAGGCTCAACTCACGTGGGGCTCAAACTCACAAACCATGAAATCATAACCTGAGCTGAAATCAAGAGTCAGATGCTTAACCGACTGAGCCACCCGGGTGCCCCTAGAATTCTCCTGATTCTTGACCTTCTATTACAAACACTCTGTCATAATATTAAAAACAAAAACAAAAGCAAAACCAAGTAAACTAACAAGATCAATTAAAAGTACATACCTCAGGACTTCCTGAAAGATGGCAAAGAGTAACTGTGCCCCAGACTCCAAGCTTTCCCTGCTCTCCAAATTTCTAAAAAACGAATCATTGAAATAAGGAGAAACATCAGTATCAACAGTAAGATTTAAGGAATTAAACTCAAGGCAGCGGAAATACGTAGAAAAGTAATACAGGGCCTGTAGAAATAACAATACTATATTAGCTCGCAGTTAACCCAATCAATGAAATGGATAAACCATAAGAAACCACAAAAATACATTAGGGAGGAGGTGAAAGCTAATCCCTAAAGAAGATAAATGCAAGGGAACGTCTAGTCTAGAGGATCCTTGTATGTATTTGCTATGCAACACCTTGTCAGGATTATCACACTACCAAGTGAGATCATTCTGTAAAACACTAAAAACCAAAATGGACTCAGCAGGGTAAAGTAGCAACAGTGAAATGCAAAGTAATTTAGAGAAATGCATTAGGAAAGAAAAAATATAAATATATTTTAAAAGAACATGAAAGACGAAAGGCAGAACCAACCTTTGAAAGATAGAAATCTCAAAGAATGCAGAAAAACGGGCACATATGTAATCAATAAAAGTATAAAAGAATATTTTTTCACCCAAATAAAGAACTGAGTCTGGACACAAAGAGAGCTCAGAAAGGAAATGAAAATTAACTAGCAGAGTCCAAGATCATGGCTTATGGGAAAAGAAACTAAATTACTGTAAAAAAAATAATTCTAAGCCTTCCAACCTGAAAAAAAAAGCAGGCTCTATTCAAGTTAGAGCAGCTTTATATTTTGCCATTAAAACGAAACCAAAGGAATCACTGAAAAAACACACTTAATTCAAACGTAAGTTTCATTAGTAAACAAATGGGCCAGGAAACCAACATTAGTTTGGCAAAATAGGAGACATATGGAGGCATATATCTTTTCATATTTGATATCTTCAAGAACACCAAGGCCTCTGGAAGCTACTGTTTGAAGAAAAGTGATTTTGAAGAAAAGTGGTATGTTACATGCCAACTTGGCTAGGATAACCCCCAGTTATTCACTCAAATACTACATTAGGTATTACTGTGAAGGTATTTTGTAGATGTGTCTTCAGTTCATAATCAGTTAACTTTAAGTAAAAGAGATTACCTAGATTGTCTGGCTGGGCCTGATTCCATCAGTTGAAATCTCTTCAGAGCAAAGCTTGGAAGAAATTCCACCTGTGAATTAAAGCCTTGGCTTGCCGGAGAGTTCCAGCGTGGCCTCTCTGATGACCTACCTTATGGATTTCAGACTTTTCTAGCCAGCCCTCACAACTGCAAAAGCCAATTCCTTGTAATAAATCTATTAATATATATCTCCTACTGGCCCGCTTTCTCTGGTGGCAATTTGACACAGAGACGTTAACTACAGTTGTTGGTAAGTCTTCTTCACTGATATAATATTAGAAAAAAGGTATGGAAGAGAGATTGATTTCCTAAATTATAAAGACTCACAGCAAATTAATTAAGAATGAGAAGAAAAAAAAAGAATGAGAAAGTATGAGAAAGTCAAAAGATCAAGAAGCCAAATGGTTGGGGTGCCTGGGTTGAGCGTTTGACTCTTGATTTTGGCTCAGGTCACAGTCCCAGGGGCTGGGGATCAAGCCCTGCATCAGGTACTGCCCTGGGTGTGGAGTCTGCTTGGGGTTGTCTCTCTCTCATTAAAAAAAAAAAAAAAAAAAAAAAAAAAAGGGGAATGCAAACTGGTGCAGCCACTCTGGAAAACAGTATGGAGGTTCCTCAAAAAACTAAAAATAGAACTACCCTACGACCCAGCAATTGCACTACTAGGTATTTATCCAAGGGATACAGGTGTGCTGTTTTGAAGGGACACATGCACCCCCATGTTGATAGCAGCACTACCAACAACAGCCAAAGTATGGAAAGAGCCCAAATGTCCATCGATGGATGAATGGATAAAGAAGATGTGGTATATATATGCAGTGGAGTATTACACGGCAATCAAAAAGAATGAAATCTTGCCATTTGCAAATACATGGATGGAACTGGAAGGTATTATGCTAAGTGAAAGTGGTCAGTCAGAGAAAGACAAAAATCATATGACTTCACTCATATGAGGACTTTAAGAGACAAAACAGATGAACATAAGGGAAGGGAAACAAAAATAATATAAAAACAGGGAGGGGGACGAAACATAAGAGACTCTTACAAATGGAGAACAAACAGAGGTTTACTGGAGGGGGTGTGGGAGGGGGAGATGGGCTAAACGGGTAAGGGGCATTAAGGAATCTACTCCTGAAATCATTGTTTCACTATATGCTAACTAATTTGGATGTAAATTTTAAAAAATTAAAAATTAAAGAAGAAGAAGAAGAAGGAGGAGGAGGAGGAGGAGAAGGCGGCAAATGCTTATTTTACAATATGATAGCCCGAGTTCTATTTTATTAGATACCTATAAACAGGCAAATAGAGAGTTAAGAATGTTTTTGGACTCCAGATATTTACTGGTGGAGTTAAAAATTGGGTGTTTGTGGTAGCCAGCTTCCAAGATAGCTCCCGATCTCCCTGCCTCCTGTATTTACGTCCTTGTGCTGTCCCTTCCCACAGTACCAGGATTGGTCTGTGTGACCAATAGGATACAACAAAAGTGACAGTTATCATTTGGAAGGTTAGGTGATAAAAGATATTAGAGCTTCCACCTTGATCCTTCTCGCTCTCTTGGACCATTTGCTCTGGGGGAAGCCATCTGCTAGATCCCGAATAATCCTGTGGAGAGGCCACGTGGGAAGGAACAAGGCCTCCAGCTAATAGCCACCAATGAACTATGGTCTTTGAGCACAGCTATCTGAGTGAGCTTAGAAGCAAACTTCCCAGCATCCAATCAAGTCTTCAGAGGACTGAAGCATCAAGTGACTTGTAGACTGTAATCTCAAGCACATCCTATTCAGACCTGCCCAGCTAAACCCCTCCTAGATTCCTGACTTTCAGAAACTGGGTGAGATAATAAATGTTTGTTGTTTTAGCTATTAAGTTTCCCTGTCAGATTGACTTAAAAGGCAAAAGGAAACAAAGTAAAACTCATAGAAGAGGCAGAATTGAAGAAGCAAGAATAAAAGTCAGGAAGCATAAATAGAAAGTAAAATAAACCAAGAATAACAATTAAAATTATCCTAAATAGTAGAAATCTTGCTATTAGAAGGGCAAAAAGCATCAATTATTTAAAAATCAATGAAATAATATATTACTAACATAGATACGTAGAAGCCAAGAGGCCTGGGAAAGCTAAACATCAAAGAATGGGCAAAAATAAACTACACTGACAAAAAAGGAAAGCAGCAATAGCAATATTAATATCAGATGAAACAGAATTTAGGGCAAAAAAGCACTTAAGTCAGGTGGTTACTGCATATGATGAAAGGTAGTCAATAATGAATAAAATAATAAAGAATTTATATAGACCAACATGACAGCTAATTATATCATGTAGATTAATACCCATGTCATGTGAAAATTATAAAAATACAATTACAATGGAAAATTTTAATTCTTCAATATCAATGACAGATTAAGGCTATAATATATGTAAAGCTATAAAGGATCGGGGGGCATGTGTGACTCAGTCGGTTAAGTGTTTGACTTCAGCTCAGGTCAGGATCCTGTGGCTCTGCACTGACAGCTTAGAGCCTGGACCCTGCTTCAGATTCTGTATCTCCCTCTTTCTCTAACCCCTCCCCATTTGCACTCTGTTTCTCTCTCTCTCAAAAATAAATAAATATTAAGAAAAAAAAAGCTGGAAAGGATCTAAACACTATAATTCATAATGAAGAACATTATTGCAGATTTTATATTCTACAAATAATGGCTATATATGTTCACATATAGAAATTGAACATATTAGATTATTGAGAAAAATCTCATTAAAGACAACAAAATATTTAATAGGCTATATTTTTTTATCTGTAGTTAAACATTAACTGCATTAATGTTTTCTTATAAAGAGTCCACAGTCATCTGTAAAATAAAGTTTCCACAAATAAGAACTTGGACAAAAAGAAAGAGAAATGTAAACAGACTGCTTTTGCAGGCCATAAAAGTATATGGCAAATGTCAGCAATTATGATTAGTTACTTCTTTTAAAAATAATAATAAAAATATCAACCTATCTAAATCTTTGTGGGAAAGTCAAAGCAGTATTTGGAGGAAAATGTATAGTTTCAAATATCATATTTTTTAAGACAGCAAAGAGATTGAATATAAAAGCATCAAAATCCCCAAAAGTAAAGAATGGGGCCAGTTAAAACCAAAATAAAGTTAATTGGAAGTAAAAGCAGTTTGATTTTGTAAACACTATGAAATAGACAAGGCTCCAGCAAATGTAATCAAGAAGAGAGAAAAATAGGGGTGCCTGGGTGGCTCAGCTCAGGTCATGATCTCACGGTTCATGAGTTCAAGCCCTGCATCAGGCACTGTGCTGACAGCTTAGAGCCTGGAGCCTGCTTCAGATTCTGTTATCTCCCTGTGTCTCTGTTCCTCCCCTACTCATGCTCTATCTCTCTCTGTCTCAAAAATAAATAAGCATTTGAAAAGTTTTTTTTAAAAAAGGCAATGTAACTTAAAAAGAGAGAGAGAGAAATAGACACAAATTGTTAGAAATAAGGAGGTAAGTAATATATGAACATGGTAAAATTTTCCCTATCCTAAAGAAAAACCCTTTCTTTTACTATAGTTCTCTCCCTCTCCTTTTGAAAGACCCTCTCAAAAACAAATGACGTTTTTGGAAATATTGTATGTTTTCTGATGATAAGAGTAAAACAAGACTTACATTTCTGTTAGTAGAGTAGATTACACACAAGAAGACGGTCCCACCTGCTAAAAGCAACGAAAATCAGTGGGTTTTTTAGAAAATTGAAGTACAGTCAACACACACACAATGTTACATTGGTTTCAGGAGTACGACATAGTGATTTAACAAGTCTATACCTTGTGCTACGCTCACCACAAGTACAGCTACCATCTGAAATTACTGGATTTTTAAAAAGTCTCCAATGTACTCAGAAGCTGACAAGAAATGAAAGATTCCTTAATTTTATTACCTTTATTCTAAGCCATTATTGGTTGAAAGAGATACCACTGCTTTATTCACTACTAAAAAAGGGATACAAGCCGTCAAACTATAACATAATGCTTTCTTATAATTAATACCTCTTGTTTTGTACTTACTGAAAGAGATATTTAATTTTTTAAAGTTTAGTTATTTATTTTGAGAGGGAGAGAGTGTGTGCGAGCTGAAGAGGGGCAGCGAGCGAGGGAGAGAGAAAGAGACTAAGCTGACAGAGCAGAGCCCAAAGCAGGGCTCGAACTCATGAACAGAAAGAGATATTTTAGGCTTAGTCATCTACTTTAAGTATAAATTACTCTTAGGTATTTATAAACAGTAAAATATAAGTGAAAAAATCATTTGCCTAAAACTTCCTCATTTAATCTTCCTCTTCCACACAACGCTCTGTGCCATCAAGAACACAAGCGATTTATTATTTCATAAAATAATCCTTAAAAAAATGAAAACCAGGTGGCACTGGACTCTCCAGCCTGACTTTGCAGTTATGTAGCACCAACCAACTTCTGACTCATGTTTCAGGAATGCTGCTGAATGTGTCTGATTCACTCTAAGAACAGTTCCCCTCCACAGACATTTGATTCCTAGGAGTTAAAAGAATGCTCCACTATCTGCCTCAAGATTTTCTTCCAAGCCACTGGTGGTTATTCTGCAAGATTTGATGCTTCGCTTTTGATATTCATACACACATAAACAATACATCTATGTTATGCCTGACCTTGGCTGCCAGTCAATCCAGGATGCCATCAGTTTAAGAGCTATATAGACTTCAGAGATGTTAAAATGTGTGTGTGTGTGTGTGGGGGGGGTGGTGGTGGTGGTATATTTTGGCTAATAAAATAAGATAAATTATAGTAGGGATGAAGACATGAAAGAAATCTACCCAAACTGGAAAAGCTTATAGTTCACTTTTGATAGAACTTTGTCCCATGTGAGTTAAAAACAAAAGCCCAGGACTGCCTAAAATAGGGACTCTAAAAGGAGATTCTCCTCCCACCTCCCATAAGGCTGAATCCTCAAAGTGTTACACTCTCAGATTGAAGCCAATTAGAATTCATCTATTCCCTGCCCAACTATCACCACCAGAGGTCTACAACAAAAACTGCTCAAAACTTGGTGCTGGGTCAGGAAGAGGAGGAGATTATCTCCCCCAAGAATCTGTAACCACGAGCTACTCCAGGGCAGGTGTGTAGCCCAACACATACAACCTAGATACCTGAAAAGAGTCTTAAGCCAAAAATTAGGTTTAATAGTAGTCTTAGTACAATGATGCCCTCACGTGCCCAAAAGAAGCAAAAGCAAATCTCCTGGAAGGAACTCATCTTCATCCCAGGCCTTAAAGATTTCCCAAAGGAGAAAGAAATTTTTTTAAATCAGTTCACAGTCAAACAACAATATAATGAAACAAACACAAGTCACAAAACAACCAGGAAAGAAAGCACCATGAGCAAGAGCCAGCAGGAAAGACAGGAAAATCAGAACTGCAAAGACATCAGATATTAGAATTATCAGGCACCAAACAGGAAAAACCAACATATCTAAAAAGAAACCAAGAACTAAAAAAACTAATAATTAAAACTAAAAATGTTCTGGGGCACCTAGCTGGCTTAGTTGGTAGAGAGTGTGACTCTTAATCTTGGGTTTGGGGGTTCAAGCCCCATGTTGGTATAGAGATCACTTAAAAATAAAATCTGTAACAAATTACAAAAATTGTTTTCTGAATAGGTCTAATAGCTTTTCAGACACAGACAAAAATAATGAACTAGAAGATAAACCTGAAAAAATTGTACGGAACAAAGAAAAAAAAGATGGTAAATATGCAAAAGGTAATGAAGGATATAGTGTAAGGGTCTAACAAATGACTATTTAAAATAGTCAAGGAGGATATTAAGAAAATGGGGTAGAGGAAATAATTGAAGAAATAATGGCTAACAATGTTTTAGAACTAAAGAAAGAATTCAATTCACAGATGCAAGAAATCCAATGAATTTCAAGCAGAATAAGTAAAAAAGTTATACCCAGACCTACAACAGGGAAATGACAGAACAACAGTAAAAAACAAAAAGAAATAAACAAAACTACACTGGAGGCAGCCGCTAAAAAAAGAGAGATTAGCTTCGAATATGTCACAATTAGAATGACAGATGGCTTATCAATAGTAACAATGGAAGCTAGAAGTTAATGAAGTAATATTTCTAAAGTGTTTAATGCACTGAACAAAGCAACTGTTACTTTTCAGGGGCGCCTGGGTGGTTCAGTTGGTTAAGCATCTGACTCTTGATTTCGGCTCAGGTCATGATCTCACTGTTCATGAGCTCGAGCCCTGCATCAGGCTCTGCACTAACTGCTTGGGATTCTTTCTCTCCCCCTCTCTCTGCCCCTCCCCAGCATGCACACACACACTCTCTCAAAATAAATAAACTTAAAAAAAAAAGTAACTACTAAAATTCTGTGGCCTGTGGAAATATCTTTAAAAACAAAGGCTAGGGGTGCCTGGGTGGCTCAGTCAGTCGAGCATCTGACTTTAGCTCAGGTCATGATCTCACAGTTCATGAGTTTGAGCCCCGTGTTGGGCTCTCTGCAGTCAGTGCAGAATCCACTTCAGACCCTCTGTTCCCCCGTCTCTCTCTGCACCGTCCCTGCTTGCGCTCGCTCTCTTTCAAAAATAAGCATTTTTTAAAAAGCCACAAAGGTTAAATGAAAACATTTTTCAGACAAAGACAGAGTTTGCCACCACAGATCTTCATTACAGGAAATTCTAGAGTGTGCACTTTAGTCAGAAAGAAAGTGATCACAGATGGTCTAAAATGAAAGAATAATGGAAGAACAAAGTGGCAAATACATAGGTTAATCCAAACAAACACTGCCACAGGGAAACGCGGTGACAATGCCTTCCAAAATTACGAAAAACGAGGTAGAGCCTTTAAGGAGATAGTGAGGATGGGATCATAAGGTGAGGGCTCTAATCCAATAGAACTAGTATCCTTATAAAAAGAGGATAAGACACCAGACAGCTCTCTCTTTCCTTGCACACACAGAAGAAAGGGCATGCGAGGACATAAGAAGGCAGCCTCCTGAAAGCCAGGAAGAGAGCTGTTACCAGAAATAGAATCTGCTAGCATCTTGATCTGGGATATCTAGACTCTGCAACTATGAGAAAATAAATTTGTTGTTCAAGCCATCCAGTTTGTGGTATTTTGTTATGGCAGCCCAAACAGCCTGATACTCTTACTTTCTCAGACATCCTTATATCTAGGAGTGAAAATGACACTTGGTTATGGCTAATAAAACATGTAAAGAAATCTTTGGGTATAAACTCTTGAGAATGCTTTTCATCTTTCATTTTTTTTATTATTGTTTTAAATGTATGCTAGGACCTTTTTTTTTCCCTTCCAATGTTTATTTATTTTGAGAGAGAGTGCACATGCACGCGTAAGCGGGGGAAGGGCAGAGAGAGAGAGAGGGAGAGAGAATCCCAAGCAAGCTCCACTGCTGCCAGCACAGAGCCCCAGGCAGGGCTCAACCCCATAAACCAAACTGTGAGATCACGACCTGAGCTGAAATCAAGAGTCAGACGCTCAACTGGCTGAGCCAGCCAGGGGCCCCTGAGAATGCTTTTTTAAAAAGGACAGACCCAGGGGCACCTGGGTGGCGCAATCGGTTAAGTATCTGACTTCAGCCAGGTCACGATCTCGGGGTCCGTGAGTTCGAGCCTCGCGTCAGGCTCTGGGCTGATGGCTCGGAGCCTGGAGCCTGTTTCTGATTCTGTGTCTCCCTCTCTCTCTGCCCCTCCCCCGTTCATGCTCTGTCTCTCTCTGTCCCAAAAATAAAAATAAAAAACGTTGAAAGAAAAAAAAAAATTAAAAAAAAAATAAAAAGGACAGACCCAGAAGGTATGCTCCTTCGGACTCCCTCCATTTTCCTAGCAGACCAGCATTCCTTTCTTGTGATCACAAGGGGATAGGCACAAGGATAATGCCCTATGTGACAAGGGAAGCAGCAGGAAAGATGAAGGTAGCCTGGGTATCTGAATGGCATCATCATATATCTATCATCAGTATTTATTCAGTGCTATATACCAATGAATGGCCGATAACTGGACTACCTATCTCAGATTTCTTGTTGTGGGATAAATAAATTTATTTTGTTTAAGCTACTGCAACTTGTTTTTTGTGTTCCTTGCAAATTTCCAGAAAATATCATATTCTCAAACGATAAACCCAAGGAGAAAAGACAGGAAAAGAAATTATAAGGATGCGAAGCAATGACAAAACTGAAACACTGGCTTTACTGTTTCCTCCCCCCCCCCCCCCGTTCAAAGAGTGGCCACTGAACGTGAGTTAAGTTTTTAAAAACATTCTTTGCATGTTAAATGGTGATGAACATAAATGGAATAAAATATAAGCAAAATTCACATGAATATTTAAAGTAAAACATTTAAAGGGGTGCCTGGCTGGCTCAGTTGATAGAGCACATGACTTTTGAACTCAGGGCTGTGAGTTCAAGCCTTACGTTGGATGTAGAGACTTACTTAAAATTTTTTTTATTATTTTATTTTATTTATTTATTTTTTTAACATTCATTCATTTTTGAGAGTGAGAGAGACACAGCATGAGTGGGGGAGGGGCAGAGAGAGAGGGAGACACAGAATCTGAAGCAGGCTCCAGGCTCTAAGCTGTCAGCACAGAGCCCGACATGGGGCTCGAACTCACAGACCGTGAGATCATGACCTGAGCTGAAGTTGGACGCTTAACCAACTGAGCCACCCAGGCGCCCCTTAAAAATTTTTTTTAAGAACCATGAAGGGGTGCCTGCATTAGTGAAGATCAATGAGCGTCCAACTCTTGATTTCAGCTCAGGTCATGATCCCAGGGTCATGGAATCGAGCCCCGCCTCAGGCTCCATGCTAAGCATTGAGCCTGCTTGGGATTCTCTCTCTCTCTCTCTCTCTCTCTCTCTCTCTCTCTGCTTGGGATTCTCTCTCTCTCTCTGCCCCTCTCCCCCACTCACATGCTCTCTCTCTGAAAATAAAAAATTAAATTAAAATTACAAAAAAAAAACAACACGAAGATAAAGCTTAAGCTTCAGGCCTTCTCACATATACAGGCCCTTCCAAGGTCCTAGGAGGGACCCAAGCAATCTTTACATGATCAAATATATTTTTAATTTGCAAAAATCAAGGTTAAGATTATTGTCTCTTTCCACTTAGATTTTCCCTTTATCACATATCCCCTTGTATCAGGTCACAGATATTTTTGGATGTGGCTAAGAAGTTGAGCCGGGGGTATACTTTAGTTAGGTGAGATACTGTATGCAGTTGAGTTGCTTTTGCACACAGTTAAATTATTGCTAACACTCCCAGTGAAGGAACGCATCCAGGAACACTCCTAAAACCTACCATGCCAATATACCTGGCATAGGCACAGGAAGGTACATGTTAAAGGTCACATAAAATTGTCAATAGAGGATTCCAGTCTCATGAAGACCTAATTGAAAGCAAAGATACTCCTGTCAGAAACATACTGATAATGCAACATATGCAATATCAAATGTACCATAGATTTTTTTTCCTCTTTTTTGATGGGAATGACTTGTGGTATAAAGCTTAATACACCATTTCCATTGCAATTTGAAGAGACATTTTGAAATATTTTAATAAAGTGAAAAATGTTAGCCTCCTAATTTGGATTTATATAAAGATGAATTTTGTCATCTTTAAATTTATATATTAAAAAATCAAAGGAAAATTCAGATTAGGAAATAAAAGCAATAAATAGCAGCTATGGAATCAGCAAATTTGTATTTTTTTAATTAAGAAGTGAATTATAACAGGAACATGTTTATATTATATCAAAATTATTAATTTTTTTAAATGTTTATTTTTGAGAGAGACACAGAGTGCAAGTGGGGGAGGGGCAGAGAGAGAGGGAGACACAGAATCTGAAGCAGGCTCCGGGCTCTGAGCTGTCAGCACAGAGCCTGACATGGGGCTCGAACCCACGATCCGTGAGATCATGACCTGAGCTGAAGTCAGACACCTAACCGACTGAGCCACCCAGGTGCCGCTATAATCATTAATTTTTTAAGAGTATGAGCTAAATTTCAAATAGAGGCAAATAGTTTCTTGGATTATTTATTAATCCAATCAATGAAGGGAAATGAATCATATAAACATATTAGAACTAGCTTTCAATTTGTTGCTGAATTGACTACAAAGAGAACATAACTCATAATACTCGCTAGAGGAAGATATCTATGGCATTAGTGTCATTAATACAAAGAGTACTTTAGGATTAGTTATTGCACAAGAAAATTTGAAACACCCTGAAATCTGGAGATTATATATGAAAGAAACTTGATAGAGATTTTAGCAAACTTGACATTTTAAGAAACTATATGGTATTATTAATGACAAATTGCAAAGCTGAAGAAACTTTTTTAAACACTCAAAATAAATTTCAAACAACCATGAAAGAGAAAAGAATGATTTGTCTATTTACTTAATAGAAAATATTACAAAAGCTTATATTAAGAAGCAATCAAAGAGTTGCAGGAAAAATGCATTATAGAAGTGATTCAATCATTAGTTAATAAAAATATTATGTTGTTTTATAGATTTCATGATTTTATGTGGTCAAGTTAAAATATTTTAATTTACTTCTTTTTTCATTCTAAATAAATTCTCATTTCTATGTATGATTCCATATTTATAATTTTATATACTTTTTAAAAAGATTCACCCAAATTATAGAAGTTTCAGGTTCCACAAAGCCTGCGTCCATCCTTATGACAGATTAATATTAAAAAAAGCTCTAGGGGCCCCTGACTGGCTCAGTTGGTAGAGCATGCGACTCAATCTAGGTAATGAGTTTGAGCCCCAGGATGGGCATAGAGTTTATTGTTTAAAAAACACTCCATCAGATAAGATAAGTTTACTAATTATTTCAATGGAAGTTTGAAAAGAAGGCATAATAAAATTCACTAATGTTCTTATCAACAGTATAAATATATCCTATCCAGAGTTAATCCAACTGTAGTTTGAAGGAACAGTACCCACAAGACTAGCCTTACTAATTCACACCCATTGTAAATTTGGGGGGTTCTGAAAACTATCTTCTGCTTTGGTAATTCCCTAGAAGGACTTACAGAACTCCCTGAAAGCTTTTATATTTACAATTACAGTTTGTTACAGAGTAAAGATTTATTTTATTTTTTAAAGTTTATTTATTTATTTTGAGAGAGAGAGAGAGAGAGAGAGACAGACTGCACACATGCACACATACACACACAAGTGGGGGAAAGGCAGAGAGAAGGAGAGACAGAATCCCAAGCAGGCTCCGTGCCATCAATGCAGAGCCTGACGCAGGGCTCGAACTCACAAACCGTGAGATCATGACCTGAACGGAGGTCACGAGTTGGACGCTTAACCAACTGAGCCACCCAGGCACCCCTAAAGATTTAAATCAAAATCGGCCAAGGGAAGAGATGCACAGGGCAGACTCAAGGAGGAGGTTACATGCAGAGCTTCTACTCATCTGTCCCCATGGAATCATACATGGTGTTACTTCCTTCTTGTCACAATGTGTGACCATGTACACACAATACTGCCAACCAGAGAAGCTTAGCTTATTAACCTTTGGTGTGAGAATTTTTATTAAGGCTTGATTTTATTAAGGCTTAGCTCACCTGGCTAATTCTTAATTTTCATTCCCTCCCAAGGTTGAGATAATACCTTTAGTCATCAATTCTTCTGGAAGTTGGAACTAATATGGTATGGCCCACAGCCATAAACCACATAACCACATAAACCACAGTTTTAAACTTTTTTGTTGTTGTTCTAAGCCCCCAGCTAACAAAGACATTCCCATCAGGCAGGACATTCCTGTCGATCAGATCCCAGAAATCACCTTCTGGTATCAAAGGGCAGAAGCTAGACATCTCTTTGGGTAATTCTTCATTACACAATCCGTAGTATAAAAAACTGTATTTCAACTCAAGAGCCAGTATTCTATTTAATGGATAAAAGCTAGAGCTATTCCCTTCAAAACTAAAATAACAAACAAGAATAATCTTTTAAAAAATTAATTATTTAAATGTCTTTGAAATTTCTAGCCAAAGATTAAGAATTTGAAAAAAGAAATGATGTTTGTTTCTAGTGATGGTAGTCTAGATTATTTGAATTGATCCCCATTGCCCTCGGGGTTGCCAGATGTAGCAAAGAAACAAGATGCCCAGTTAAATGTGAATTTCAGATATATTTATACTGAAAAAATATTGTTTATCTGAAATCCAAAGTAAACTGCTACCCTCTAATTTTATTTGGCAACCCCAACCCCTCCCACTAAAAACAACCCAAAATGTTGTACACATACAAAACATATCCATATGCAGCTGCATACACATCTACACATACAACCTTCACAAAGGCATCCAAGAGGTGACAGGATAAAAAGGAATTACATGTTGGGAATGCAAGCTGGCGCAGCCACTCTGGAAAACAGTATGGAGGTTCTTCAAAAAACTAAAAATAGAACTATCCTACGACCCAGCAATTGCACTACTAGGTATTTATACAAGGGATACAGGGATGCTGTTTCGAAGGGACCCATGCACTCCCATGTTTATAGCAGCACTATCGACAATAGCCAAAGTATGGAAAGAACCCAAATGTCCGTCGGTGGATGAACAGATAAAGAAGATGTGGTATATATATGCAGTGGAGTATTACTTGGCAATCAAAAAGAATGCAATCTTGCCCTTTGCAACTACGTGGATGGAACTGGAGGCTATTATGCTAAGTGAAATTAGTCAGTTAGAGAAAGACAAAAATCATGACTTCACTCATATGAGGGCTTTAAGAGACAAAACAGATGAACATAAGAGAAGGGAAGCAAAAATAATATAAAAACCGGGAGGGGGACAAAACAGAAGAGACTCATAAATATGGAGAACAAACTGAGGGTTGCTGGAGGGGGTTGTGGGAGGGGTGATGGGCTAAACGGGTAAGGGGCATTAAGGAATCTACTTCTGAAATCATTGTTTCACTATATGCTAACTAATTTGGATGTTAATTAAAAAAAATTAAAATTTAAATTAAAAAAAGGAATTACATGTGGTGGCTTTGTATTGTGTAAATGAAGAGTATAACTTATTAATATACTCAGAGATAAGAAAATGTTACAAATTTATATGAGAGGCAAAGCATTTTCTCATAAAGGCACACAGAATCACAGAAAGCTTTAGTTCGACAATTACAGCTATGGGTCAAAGTAAACACAGAACACAAAATATCATCAGTCCTGATCTCAAAGAGATATTTTCCAGTGTTCACAAATTATCTTCTTAATTGATATGACCTCACTAATAGGAACGCATTCAAAAAGAAAAAAAGAGTAACAAGCCATAGTCTCCCATCCATTAGCTAATGAAATACCATGCTGATATTGATGACCAAAATTTCAGGCCATAACATCAGATCCCCACTTGTTGCTGTCACCAACTGAAAATAGTTTATCAACTATGTTGCAAGTCAGAACTAGAACTAACTTTGGTCAAGAACCAGAAACAAAAAGAAAACCACAGGGCCAGGAATAAAAAAAAGAGATCAAAAATAAATAGTTCTATTTCCTTTGGGATTTATTCTCAGGGTACACGTGCGCATATACACAGACACACACAGACACACTTGAAAAAAGAAAAGAAGAAAAAGGTATGTAAGGGCTTAAATATTCCATGAGATGCCCTTCTAGCAGCACTCCTTAACTGACTCTGGTGTAAGTGTCCGCTTGGGCATCTCAGTGGAACCCTATCAAAGTAAAATATTCAAAAAGTTGAAAATATGGCTTTCATACAAATAATAAAATAAAACCATGTCAAAAACTTATTAACTAGTTAATGATGCGCCCAAGATAGTAAAACTGGTTCCAAGAGTATTGGAGGAGTTGTGTATTTATATAGATATTTTATTTTTAAAAAGACTGCTAGATTAAGATTGCTAGGTTACGTACTAAAACTGGTAAATGAGTTTCAGGGCAATAAAACCACAGCCTTTTTCTACTGGATAGAAACCTACAAGTTAACATGGAGCTCCACAGTTTGGGCTCTACAGATGGTAAACAGTAACAGCAGATACAGGTACAGTAATCCTAAAGAAGTCCATAAACCTTGAGGGGTGCCTGGGTGCCTCAGCTGGTTAAGCGTCTAACTCTTGACTTCAGCTCAGGTCATGATCTCATGATTCTGTTCGTGAGATAGAGCCCTTCACTGGGCTCTGTGCTGATAGTACAGAGCCTGCTTGGGATTCTCATTCCCCCTTTCTCTGCCCTTTCCCGGCACATGTGCACTCTCTCTCAAAATAAATAAACATAAAAAAAGAAAAAATGAAGTCCATAAACTTTGGATGGGTCTGTTAAACAATGCTCCGGGAACACACTGAAAAGACAAGGCCCTCCTTTCTTTGACTTATTTCCAAGTCTTTGGGTTTTTTGTTTAAATTTTTTTTTTCAACGTTTTTTTTAAATTTATTTTTGAGACAGAGAGAGACAGAGCATGAACGGGGGAGGGTCAGAGAGAGAGGGAGACACAGAATCTGAAACAGGCTCCAGGCTCTGAGCAGTCAGCACAGAGCCCGACGCGGGGCTCGAACTCACATACCGCAAGATGGTGACCTGAGCCGAAGTCGGACGCTTAACCGACTGAGCCACCCAGGCGCCCCGGGTTTTTTGTTTAGATGCATGTTCTCAGCTGAGGAAAACTGCCAAATCCAGAGTACTCTTTATGTGTCTCTGTCCTGTTGGATATTTTACCCTGAGAATTCCAACCACCTTGGCCTGCCACTAACCCAGTTTCCTCTCTTTGATACAGGGAGATGTCCAGATTATACCTGGGGTCCCCCTCCCTGCAACCTGGCAACTATATTCAGGCAGTAAGCTGGGCCAACTAGTAGGGCTGTATTTGTTTCCCAATAACCAAACATTGCTGTATAGTTGTCTGATGCCTAATGTCTTGAAAACCACCGTTTCATATATTTAGTCTTGTTTTTCGGTTGTTGCAGGTAAGAGGGAAAATCCATTTCCTATTACTCTATCTTGGCTCATTCTTTCTTTCTCTTGCCTCACTGCACCGGTAGAACATTCAGTACTATATTGAACAGAAGAGGTGCCAGCAGAGGCCAGAGGTGAGAGCATTGCCTTCTTTCTGAATGTACAGGGAAAGCAGTCTTTCAACATTAAACATGGTGTTTGGTGTAGGCTTTTCATAAATGATGATTCCTAGTTTGTTGGGAGTTTATCAAGAATGGATGTTATAAGTCTGTCAATGTTTTTTGTGCAAGTGTTGAGAAGATAATGTTTTTTTCTTTGACAGTCCGTTAGTGTGGACAATTATACTAATTGGTTTCCTAGAGTAAGGGAGTGTTCCATCGTCTTCAATTTTCTAAGGGACTTTGTGAGGAATGGGTTTTTTTCCTTCCTTAAATATATGGCAGAATTCACTAGAAATGCCATCTGGGCCTGGTGTTTTCTTTGTGGGGTTTCTAATTATAACTTCAAACTCTAATAGTTACACAGATAATGAAGAAACTTATTTCTCACTTTTTATCATTTAAAAATAAGATATAATTGACATATAACATTATAGTAAAAACTTCATGATTTGATAATTGCATATATTGTGAAATAATCACCATAACAAGTCTAGTTGACTCATCCTACTTTTTTATTTTTTAAGTTTATTTATTTTAAGAGAGAAAGAGCATGTGCATGAGCGGGGGAGAGAGAGAAAGGGAGAGAGAGAGAGAGAGAGAGAGAGAGAGAGAGAGAGAGAGAGAGAGAGAGAACCCCAAGCAGGTTTTGCACTGCAGAGCTGGATGCGGGGCTCAATCCCACGAACTGTGAGATAATGATCTGAGCAGAAATCAAGAACCAACACAACTGACTGAGCCACCCAGGTGCCCCCTATTTCTTCTTGAGTGAGCTTTGGTAGGTTTCTCTATAGAGGTATTTGTCCCTTTCATTTAAATTATTAAATTTATTGTCCACAATATTCTAATACATATCTACACTTAAGTCATTTCTCATTCCTGATATTAGTAATTTTTGCCATTTCTCTTTTTTCCTATTAGTCTAGCTAAAGGTTTACCAATTTCACTGATCTCCACACTTCTATTTCCTTTCTTCTGCTTACTTTGAGTTTCATTTATTCTTTATTCTCTAGTTTAAGGTGGAAGCTTATGTCATTGATTTGAGATTTTTCTTCTTTTCAAACACAGGTAGTGGAGATAGCTCAGGGGCAGAGCATTTGACTGCAAACACAGGCATTTATATTATAAATTGTCATTTAAATTTTGTTTTAGCTGTATTCTCCAAATCCTGATATATTGTTTTCACTTTGCACTTAAAAAAATAAGTTGTAATTTCCCTTTAGGTTTCTTTGTTGATTGATGAGCTGTGTAGAAATGTGTTATTTAGTTCCCATATATTTGGAGGTTTCCCAGAAACTGTTCTATTACCAATTTCTAAATGTCAAATTTAGTTTAAAATTTTATTTTGTCAAAGAACATATTTTGCATGATTTTGAATCCTTTTAAATGCATTGATACTTGCCCTGTTGTCCAGAATATGACCTATCTCGATAAAGTTCCCTTGTGCACTTGAAAAAAGTATTTTCTGCTGTTGTTGAGTACTATATAAATGTCAAGTACATTAAATCGATTGATAGTATAGTCCAAAATTTTTATATCATTGTTTTCCTTTTCAGAAAATTGGGATGTAATTGACATATATTAGTTTCAGGTGTATTACTTTTCTACATTTTATTATTGAGAGGTACTGAAATTTTGAATGTAATTGTGAAAATTGTCAGTTTCTTCTCACAATTTTGTCAGTTTTTGCTTCATGTATTTTGCAGCTGTTAGGCACATAAATACATAAGATTGTTATGACCTCTTACAGAGTTGACCCTCTGCCCTTTACGAAATGATTTTTTCCTCGGTAATGGCTTTGTTCTGAAATCTACCTCATCTGTTATTTATACAGCCTCTCCAGCCTTCTTTATAGTAGATGTAACAGGGCTTCTTTTTTCATCCTTTTACACTTAACCTATTTATGTCTTATTAAAGTGGTTTCCTTATAAGCAGCATATAATTGGATCTTGCTTTTTTATCTCATCTGATATTAATTAAGGTATTTGGAAAATTTTCATGAAGTATGATTATTGATATGATTGGCCTTAAATGTACCATCTTGCCATGTCTTCAATTTGTCCCAGCCCTTCTTTGTTCCCTCTTTTGTCTTCTTTTAGACTGAGAACTTTTTATGATTCTATTATATCTTCTGTTGGCTTATCAGTTTTTTCATTTTTGTAACTGCCTTAGGCCTTTCAAATACACCAATCTTTAAATTATTACATTCTACATTCAAGTAATATACAACTTTATGCACAGGGTAAGAATCTTACACCAGTGATTCCCTTTACCCCTTCCTGGCCTTTGTCCTACTGTTCTGTTTTTACATCTATTAAAAACCTCATGATTAATTTACTACTTTTTCCTTTAAGCAGTATTTTTTTTAATGTTTATTTTTGAGAGAGAGAGAGAGGAAGGGAGGGAGGGAGCGTGCACACCTGTATGAGTGGAGGGCACAGAGAGAGAGAGGGAGAGAATCTTAAACAGGTTCCATGCTCAGTGCAGAGCCTGATGCAGGATTCGATCTCACGACTGTGAACTCATGGACACTTCACCAACTGAGCCATTCATGCACTCCAGCAATTATCTTTTAAAGAAAACTTTTACTCATCATTCTTTTGTGTGGCTCCAGATTTCTATTTGTTATCATTCCCCTTATCCCTTAAGTACCTTCTTCAACACTTCTAGTAGTACTAGTCTTGTGGTGAATCCCTTGAACTTTTCCATATGTGAAGCAGCCTTTATTTCACCAGTGTTTTTGAAGGATATGTTTGCTGGGTATAGAATCTGAGTTTGTTTTCTTTTTTTTTGAGCACTTTTTATTTCGAAAAAATTGTTTAAATGTTTATTTTTGAGAGGGGGGTGCAAAGAGAGAGGGAGACACAGAATCTGAAGCAGGCTTCAGGCTCTGAACTCTCAGCACAGAGCTCTATGCAAGGCTTGAACTCATGAACCACAAGATCATGACCTGAGCCGAAGTTGGATGCTTAACTGACTGAGCCACCCAGGTGCCCCTTTTCTTTCAGTACTTTCGAGATGTTACTCCACTGTCTTCATACTTCTACCATATCTGATGAGAAACATGCTGTCATCCTTATCTTTGTTTCTCTTTCTGTGATGTGTCTTTTCATCTGACTGGTTTTAATACTTTCTCTTTATCTCTGGCTTGAGGAAATTGAGTAAAGGTGCTTTGGTTTAGTTCCCTTCATGTTTCGTGTGTTTGGCACACATTGAGATTCTTGGATCTGTGGGCTTATAGTTGTCATCAAATTTAGAAAAATTTCAGCCATTATATCTCAACTTGAGAAGACCTTAAGTTTACACCTCAGGCTGATCCTTGGCACAGAGACCACCCATAACAATGAAAACAAAACAACATAAAACCCAAACCATCAAAATAACTTTAAAAACAATAATCCCTGGGGAAGGGAAGAACCTGATTTCTAGAGATAACATTATTAGATTTAAATATGCAGTTGTCAACAAAAAAATAAGAAAGCACACACAGAAAAACCAGTAAACCATGGCCCATTCAAGGGAAAAAACTAAGTCAAAAGAAGCTATCCTGGAAGAAGACCTAATAACAGATCTACTAGCCAGACGCTGAAGCAATATTAACAATGCTCAAAGAACTAAATAAAGATGTGGAGAAAGTCAAGAAAATGATGTATGAACAAAGCAGTAGGAAACCTAAAAGGAAACCAAAAAGAAATATGGAGCTAAAAATATAACTGAAAGGAAAAATTCACTAGAGGGATTCAAAGGCAGATTTGAGTAGGCAGAACAAAGAATTAAAAAACTTGGAGATAGGACGATGGAAACTACTGAGTCTGAGGAGCAGAAAGAAAAAAGAATGAATAAAAACAGAACCTGAGGAACCTGTGGGACACTACTAAGTGGACCAACATATACATTGTGGGAATCCCAGAAGGAGAAGAAAGGGGCAGAGAGACTATTTGAAGAAGTAATGGCTGAAAGGTTACCAATTTGATGAAAGACATGAAAATAAATACCCAAGAAGCTCAACAAATTCCAATAAAGATGAAGTCACAGAGATCAACCCTGAGATACATTATAATCAAACATTCAAAAGCTAAAGAGAATCTTGAAAGCAACAAGAGGAAAGTGAATTGTCACATACAAGGGATCCTCAATAAGAAAAAGAGCAGAGGGGCACCTGGGTGGCTCAGCTGGTTAAGTGTCCTACTCTTGATCTCAGCTCAGCTCAGGGTGTGAGTTCAAGCCCTGTGTTGGGTTCCATGCTGAGTGTGAAGCCTATTTTAAAAAAAGAAAGAAAAAAGGAGAGTCCTTAGAAACTTTGGAAGCCTGATGGCAGTGGGCTGACATATTCAAAGTCTTAAAAGAAAAAAAACCTGCCAACCAAAACTCCTATATCTGACAAAACTATCCTTCAAGAGTGAGGGAGAAATTAAGACATTTCTAGATAAACAAAAGCTAAGAGATTTCTTATCACTAGGCCTATCCTGAAAGATATGCTCAAGGGTGAAATGAAGAAACACTAGGCAGTAACTCAAATCCATATGAAAAAATACAGATCTCAATAAAAATAAATACATGGAAAATTATGGAAGCTAGTATTATTTTTATTATTATTATTTTTTAAATGTTTATTTATTTTTGAGAGAGAGAGCATGAATGGGGGAGGGTCACAGAGAGGGAGACACAGAATCAGAAGCAGGCTCCAGGCTCCAAGCTGTCAGCACAGAGCCCAATGTGGGGCTTGAACTCACGTACCGTGAGATCATGACCTGAGCCGAAGTCAGATGCTTAACCGAAGGAGCAACCCAGGCGCCCCGGAAGCTAGTATTATTTTGACAAGTTTGTAACTCCACTTTGTTTTCTACATGATCTAAGAGACTAATATATATATATATTTTTTTTTTTTTCTTTTTTTTTTTTTTTTTTTTTTTTAAATTTTTTTTTCAACGTTTTTTATTTATTTTTGGGACAGAGAGAGACAGAGCATGAACGGGGGAGGGGCAGAGAGAGAGGGAGACACAGAATCGGAAACAGGCTCCAGGCTCCGAGCCATCAGCCCAGAGCCTGACGCGGGGCTCGAACTCACGGACCGCGAGATCGTGACCTGGCTGAAGTCGGATGCTTAACCGACTGCGCCACCCAGGCGCCCCGTATATATATATATTTTTAAATATGAGGTTTATTGTCAAATTGGTTTCCATACAACACCCAGTGCTCATCCCAAAAGGTGCCCTCCTCAATACCCATCACCCACCCTCCCCTCTCTCCCACCCCCCATCAACCCTCAGTTTGTTCTCAGTTTTTAAGAGAGAGACTAATATATTTTTAAAAAATTATTAGTCCAAACACTAGTATTTTTGTAATTTTGATTTATAAATCGATATGTTGTTTTCTATATAATTTAAGAGACTAATGCATTTATTTATTTATTTATTTTTTAATGTTTATTTATTTTTGACAGAGAGAGAGGGAGACAGAGCATGAGCAAGGGAGGGGCAGAGAGAGAGGGAGACACAGAATCTGAAGCAGGCTCCAGGCTCTGAGCTGTCAGCACAAAGCCCGATGTGGGGCTTGAACTCATGGACTGTGAGATCATGACCTGAGCTGAAGTCGGATCCTCAACTGACTGAGCCACCCAGGCACCCCAAGAGACTAATGCATTTAAAAGAATTACTAGTTTATGTCTGGGGGCACACAGTGTATAAAGATTCAATTTTGTGATATTAACAATTGAAACGGGTGTGGACAAAGTTGTAAAGGAGCAGAGTTTTTGTATGTTATTGAAATTAAGTTAGTTAAATTCAAATTAGAATGTTGCAACAATAGGATATTCAGTGTAATCCCCATGGTAACCACAAAAAAAAAAAAACCCACAGAATATGCACAAAAGAAAATGAGAAAAGAATTTAAACACTTCACTACAAAAAAATCAATAAATACAAATGACAGTAATGCAGGCAATGTGAGACAAAAAAAGCTATAATGCCTACAGAAACAAACAGCAAAATGACAGAAATCCCTATCAGTAATTAAATGTAAATGGATTAAACTCTCCAATTAAAAAACAAAGATCAGCAGTACATATAAAAACACATGATCCAAAATATATCTGTCTACCAGAGACTCAGTTTAGATCCAAAAACACAAATAGATTGAATATAAAAGGATGGAAATAGATAGCCCATGCAAGTAATAATAAAAAGAGAGAAAGGGTAGGTATACTAATATCAGAGAAATGGACATTAAATGAAAAAAGTTTACAGGAGACAAAAAAAAATTATTACACACATTAATAAAAGTATAACACAGCAAGTAGATATAACAATTATAAATATTTAGGCACCTAATAACATACCAGCAAAATACATGAAGCAAAAACAGAAGTAAAGGGAAAAGCAGACAGCTCTACAGTAACAGTTTGGAGACTTCAATACCCTACCCTCAGTGATGGACAGAACAACCAGACAGAAGATACATAAGGAAACATAATATTTAAACAACACAATAACTAGATCTAACAGATATATACAGAACACACTACCCAACAAGAGCACACATATTCTTCTTAGGTGCACAACGTATTTTCTTTCACACACAGGATAGTCAGAAATCAACAACAGAAGTAAAATTGGAAAATTCACAAATCTGTAGAAATTAACATAATCTTTTTTAAAAATTTTCTTTAATTTTTTATATATTTAATGTTTATTTTTGAGAGAGAGGGCGCACAAGCGGGGGAGAGGCAGAGGGAGGGGGACAGGGGATACGAAGGGGCTCTGTGCAGACAGCAGCAAGCACAATGTGGGGCTCAAACTCATGAACTGCAAGACCACCACCTAAGCCTAAATTGGATGCTCAACCCACTGAGCCACCCACGTGCCCCTAAACAATATAATCTTAAACAACAATGGCTCAAAGACAAAAGCACAAGGGAAATTAGACAACAGAGATGAATGAAAACAAAAACACAACGTGCCAAAGCTTGTGGGATGAAGTGAAAGCAGTGTTAAGAAGGAAATTTACAAGTATAAATGTTTATAATAAAAAAACTCTCAGGGAGCCTGGGTGGCTCAAGTCGGTCAAGCGTCCAACTTCTGCTCAGGTCATGTTCTCAGGGTTTGTGAGTTCAAGACCTGCTGCTGTCAGTACAGACCCACTTCAAATCCTGTCCCCCTGTCTCTGTGCCCCTCCTCTGCTTATGCTCTAAAATAAATAAACATTAAAAAAAATCTTAAAAACAATGTTAAATCTCAAATCAACAATCTAACGTTATAATTAAGGAACAAGAAAAGAAGGAACTAAACCCAAAGCTAGCAGAAGGAAGGAAATAATAAAGATTAGAGCAGAGATAAATGAAGAGTACAGAAAAAAAAACTGAGAAAATCAGCAAAACCAAAAGTTAGTTCTCTGAAAAGATCAACAAAATGGATAAACTTTTAGTTATATGGATTAACAACAAAAGAGAAAAGACACAAATTATAAAAACAGAAATGGAGGGGCGCCTGGGTGGCTCAGTCGGTTAAGTGTCTGACTCGGTTTCAGCTCAGGTCATGATCTCACAGTTTGTGAGTTCAAGCCTCACATCTGGCTCTGTGCTGATGGTGCAGAGCCTGCTTGGGATTCTCTCTCTCCATCTCTCTCTGCCCCTCCCACACTCTCTCAAAATAAATAAACTTAAAAAAAGAACAAAAAAAAAAAAAACAGAAATGGAGACATTACTATTGATTCTACAGAAATGAACCACTATAATAAATTGGATAACCTGATGAAATGTACAAATTCCTAGAAATACAAACCCACTAAGATTAAACCATGAAGAAACAGAAAATCTTAATAGACCTATAACTGGTAAGGAGACTGAATCAGTAATTTAAAAAATCTCCCAACAAAGAAAACTCCTGAACCTAATGGTTTCATTGGTAAATTCAATCAGATATTTAAAGAACTAACACCAATCCTTCTCAAACATTTTCAGAAAAAAATTAGAAGGGTAGGAAACATTTTCTAACTCATTCTAATGCCAGCATTATTCTGATACCAAAGCTAGACAAAGATACTGGAGACTATAGACCACTATCCCTTATGAATACCAATGCAAAAATACTCAATAAAATACCGGCAAACAAAATTCAGCAGCATACTAAAAAAGGATTATACATCATGACCAAGTGGGGTTTATTCCTAGAATGCAAGGGTGGTTTAATATACAAAAACCAATCGATGTAATATACCACATAACAATAAGAAGGTAAAAAACAACAACAACAACAACAACAACCAAATGATCATCTCAGGGGTGCCTGGGTGGCTCAGTCAGTTAAGCATCCAGTTTTGGCTCAGGTCATGATCTCGCAGTACAGGAGTTCGAGGCCCACATCAGGCTCTGTGCTAATAGCTCAGAGTCTGGAGTCTGCTTCAGATTCTGTTTCTCCCTCTTTCTCTCTGCCCTTCCCTCACTCTCTCAAAAATAAACATTTAAAGAAAATTCAAATGATCATATCAATTCATATAGAAAAATCATTTGACAAAATTCAACACCCTTTCCTTATAAAAACATTCAACAAACTAGGAATAGAAGGAAATCACCTCAACATAATAAAAGCCATACTAAAAAAACAAAACAAAACAACCCACGGCAAACATCATACTCAATAGTGAAAGACTGAAAGCTCTTTTCCTCCTAAGATCAGGTACGAGACAAAGATATCTACTTTCTTCACTTTTATGTTACTTACATAGTACTTGGCAGTTCTAACCAGAGCAATTAGTCAAGAAAGTGTAAAAGGCATCCAAATTGGAAAGAAAAAAGTAAAATTATCCCTGTTCACAGATAGGATATTTCATGTAGAAAACTCTAAAGAGTCTACAAAAAAATCTTTTACAACTAATATTCTAATTCAGCAAAGTAGCAGGATACAAAGTCAGGATACAAACACAAAAATCAGTTGTATTTTCATACATAATAATAAACAATCTGAAAGAAAATTACAAAAACGGTTGCATTTACAATAGCATTAAAAAGCATAAAATACTTAGAAATCAACCTATCCAAGGAGGTGAAATACTTTTATACAATGAAAACTACAACTGATTAGAGAATTAAAAAAAAAAATTTTTTTATTTATTTTTTTTATTTATTTATTTATTTTTTTTTAATTTTTTTATTTATTTTTGGGACAGAGAGAGACAGAGCATGAACGGGGGAGGGACAGAGAAAGAGGGAGACACAGAATCGGAAACAGGCTCCAGGCTCTGAGCCATCAGCCCAGAGCCCGACGCGGGGCTCGAACTCACAGACCGTGAGATCGTGACCTGGCTGAAGTCGGCCGCTCAACCGACTGCGCCACCCAGGCGCCCCCAAAAAAATTTTTTTTAATGTTTTATTTATTTCTGAGACAGAGAGAGACAAAGCATGAGTGGGGGAGGGGCAGAGAGAGGGGGGACACAGAATCCGAAGCAGGCTCTGGCTCTGAGCTGTCAGCACAGAGCCCGATGCGGGGCTCGAACTCACAAACTGTGAGATCATGACCGAGCTGAAGTCGGTCGCTCAACCGACTGAGCCACCCAGGCGCCCCCTGATTAGAGAAATTAAGACATAAATAAATGGAAACATATCCCATGTTCATTGCTTGGAAGACTTAAGATTGTTAAGATGTCAATACTATATAATGTGATTTACAGATTCAATGTAATTCCTGTCAACAACCTGATGGTATTTTTTGCAGAAACAAACAAACAAAAAACCCATTCTTTTTTTTTTTTTTAATTTTTTTTTTTTCAACGTTTTTTATTTATTTTTGGGACAGAGAGAGACAGAGCATGAACGGGGGAGGGGCAGAGAGAGAGGGAGACACAGAATCGGAAACAGGCTCCAGGCTCCGAGCCATCAGCCCAGAGCCTGACGCGGGGCTCGAACTCAGGGACCGCGAGATCGTGACCTGGCTGAAGTCGGACGCTCAACCGACTGCGCCATCCAGGCGCCCCCAAAAAACCCATTCTAAAATTCATATGAAATCTTGAAGGACTCTGAATAGCCAAAACAGCTCAGAAAAGGAAGAAGAAAACTAGAAGACTCACACTGCCTAATTTCAAAATTTACCACAAAGCTCAAAACAGTGTGGTACTGGCATAAAGACAGTTATACAGGGGCACCTGGGTGGCTCAGTCAGTTGGGCGTCCAGCTTCAGCTCAGGTCATGATCTTGCAGCCTGTGGGTTCAAGTCCCGCATCAGGCTCTGTGAGCCTGGAGCCTGCTTTGGTTTCTCTCTCTCTCTCTCTCTCTCTCTGCCCCTCCCATGCTTGCACTCCATCTCTCTCTCTCTCAAAAAAAAAAAAAAAAAAAAGAAAATTAAAAAAGATTAAAAAAAAAGACAGATATAGAAACCAATGAGATAGAATAAAGAGCCACCAAATAAACCCTCACATATATTATCAAATGATTTTTGACGAAGGTGTCCTTTTAATGGAGAAAGGGCAGTCTTTTTTTTTTTTTTTTTTTTTAAATGTATGTATGTATTTTGAGAGAGAGAGCATGCGAGCTGGGGAGGGGCAGAGAGCGAGAGGGGGAGAGAGAATCCCAAACAGGCTCCACGCTATCAGCACAGAGCCCTACATGGAGCTCAGTCTCATAAACTGCGAGATCATGACCTGATCAGAGACCAAGAGTCTGATGCTTAACCGACTGAGCCACCCAGGCGCCCCTAAAGGACAGTCTTTTCAACAAATGGTGCTGGGAAAACTGGATATTCACATAAAAGAATGAAGTTGGAAAAACTAACTCACAATGGATTGAAGACTTAAATGTAAGACCTAAAACTATAAAACACTTAAAAGAAAACATAGGACTCAAACTGCATGATACTGGATTCGGCAATATTATCTTGGATATGACACCAAAGGCGCAGGCAAGAAAAGAAAAAAAAGTGAACATCATGAAAATTTTAAAATTTTAGGCATTGAAAGACAGTATCCAGGGTAAGAAGACAATCCACAGAATGGGAGAAAATATTTGCACATCATGTATCTGATAAGGGATTAATATTCAGAATATACAGAGAACTCTTTGGAAGTCAACAACAACAAAAAACAATGTAATTAATTAAAAAATGGGCAAAGGACTTGAATAGACATTTTTCTAAAGACATACAAATGACCAATAAGCACATGAAAAGATGCTGAGTGTCTCTAATCATTATCAGAGAAATGCAAATCAAAATTTTAAGATACTACCTCCCATCAATTAGGATGGCTACTATCAAAAAACACAACAGGTTGCCTGGGTAGTCCAGCCAGTTGAGCATCTGAGTTCAGCTCAGGTCATGATCTCATGGTTCGGGAGTTCAAACCCCACACTGGGCTCTCTGCTGTCAGTGCACAGCCTGCTTAGGATCCTCTGTCCCCCATCCTCCCGCCCCTCCCCTGCTTGTGCTCATGCACACACACACTCTCCCTCTCTCTCTCCCAAAAACAAACATTAAAAACAAAACAAGTGGCTCAGTCAGTTAAGTGTTTGACTGTTAATCTTGGTTCAGGTCTCGATCTCAGGGTCGTGAGTTTAAGTCCTGTGTTGGGCTCTGCACTGGGCACGAAGCCTACTTAAAACAAAACAAACAAACAACAAAAAAAAACAATTACCAAAAAATCAAGATAAGAGACGTTGGTGAGGGCATGGAAAAAGTGGAAATCCTTGTACACTGTTGGTAAGAATGTAAAATGGTACAGCTGCTGTGGAAAACAGTATGGTGGTTCCTCAAAAAATCAAAAATTGAGGGGCACCTGACTGGCTCAGTCAGAAGAGCATGCGATTCTTGATCTTAGGGTTGTGAATTTGAGACCTACACTGGGTGTAGACATTACTAAAAATAAAAAAATAATAATAAACTTAAAAAAATTAAAAATAGAATTACCATGTAACTCAGTAATTCCACTTCTGGGTATATGCTCAAAAGAACTGAAAATAGGGTCTTGAGATATTTGTACATCCATGTTCAGAACATTATTCACAACAGATAAAACACCCAATTGCCTATTGACAGATGAATGAACAAGCAAAATGTGGTATAATACATACAATGGAATATTCAGCCTCAAGAAGGAAGGAAATTTTAACATGGATCAACCTCGAGGACATTACCCTAATCGAAATAAGCCAGTCAGAAAAAGACAAATACAGTATGAATCCACTTATATGAGATACTTAACGTAGTCAAAATCAGAGACAAAAAGTGGAACTATGATTGCCAGGGGCTGGGGGGAATGAATTATTGTTCAATGGGTATAGTTTTACTTTAACATGATGAAAAGTTATGTATGATGATGATGACTGTACAACATTCTAAACATACTTAATATCACCAAATTGTACACTTAAAAAAAAAAATGGTTAGGAGCGCCTGGCTGGCTCAGTTGGAGAGCATGTGACTCTAGATCTCAGGGTGGTGAGCTTGAGCCCCACACTGAGGGTAGAGATTACTTTAAAAAATAAAAATAAAAAAATTTTTAGTAAAAAAATTAAAGGAGGGGTGCCTGGATGGCTCAGTCGGTTGAGTGTCTGATGGGCTCAGGTCATGATCTCGGGGTTCATGGGTTCAAGTCCCATGTTGGGCTTTGCGCTACAGTGTGGAGCCTCTTCGAATTGTCTCTCTCTCTCTCTCTCCTCTCCCCTGCTTGCACTCTCTCTCTCAAAAATAAACATTAAAAAGAAAAATAAATAAATAAATAAATAAATAAATAAAGGGCCTGGGTGGCTCAGTTGAGCATCGACTTTTCATTTAGGCTCAGGTCATGATCCCAGGGTCATGGGATCAAGCCCAAATTCAGGCTTAGTGCTGAGTGTGGAGCCTGCTTGGGATTCTCTCCCTTTGACCCTCTCCCCTGCTCACGCATGCTCACTCTCTCTCTCTCAAATAAAAAAATAGAATAAAAATAGTTAATATGGTAAATTTTATGCTATATGTATTAAACCACAATAAAACTTAAAAAAAAAAATCTGGGGGTGCCTGCCTGGCTCACTCAGGGGAGTGTGAGACTCTTGATCTCGGGGTCATGAGTTTGAGCCCCATGTTGAATGAAATTACTTAAATAAATAATTTTTTTAAAAAATCTAGAGGTTAAACTGAAGCACTAATCTCTGGAGAAAGAGTAAGTATAAATCCATAACCAAAGTTTTGAAAATTTCCTTGCCATAGCCAGTCTCTCAACAAACCTAAAACCAATTTGACTCACCTTCTTTTCTTTAGGCAAAGTTGTAAGATCTTCCCCCACAAAGTATCTATGTTCCAAATGTCCTCCTCTTCCTTACTTTAACAACATATAATAAGAACTACAAAAATGCAGATAGTTTCAAAATACAGAAGCCCACTCATGGAAATATATCCTTATGAGAGACAAAAGAGATAACGATGTTCACTGTGGCATAATTTATTAAGGTGAAAAATATGAAACTACATAAGAAAATACTTCATAAATTATGATTTGTTAAATCAATGGAATATTATGCACAAAGCCTAAAGTAAAGGACAGCAGGAAATGGCTATTATAGGAAGCAAGATTATGGGTGATATTTTAGAACCCCCAAATGTCATAAGAAACTGTTTTTAACAATAGAATCTGGAAAAAAGGAACACTCTAGAGTTGAAGCAAGGTATAAAGACTGTAGCAGAAAGTATTTCTTCTTCTTTAGCTGTCTGAAGGAAATTAACAATAAGAGGGGAAAAGGAAATGCCCTTATTGACCTTTCCTCCAGCCTTTCCTGCTAATTCCCTGACACGAAACCCTCGCCAACACTTTAAAAGGCAGTCTATACAGAAATGGAATCAGCACTCAGGTTTCCTCTAAGAGGACATAGGAAGGTTATGTATGGAAAGATACCAAGTAAAAGCGAAGAAAAGATTTGTTCAGTACAAAGCTCACTACCTCTTTCAGAAAGAATAACCTGGAAAATTATTTCCAATTCAAGTTTACATTATGTTTTTAAAAATTCCTAAAAAAGATGGGACTTCTTGATAGTCACAGAATGAGTCTTGATAACTGACATTAATAATGTGCTATAGGATTTATAACACATCTAAAAGTGTGACAAAAAGAGCACAAAAGAGGGAGGAACTAGAGGTATAAGGTTCTTATGCCATACATGAAGCAATAAGATAGTTCTGATGATAATCTATAAGAAATTAAAGATGTATATTGTAATCAATAGGGAATCATATACATGACACTGATATAAGTAATGGGTTGTGTTATTGCAGAAAAGCCTGGTATCTGAGGAAGTAAACTCTTTTATTTTCTTTATTCTAAAGGGGGATATTATCTATCTTCCAAGGTAGTTTGCTAAATAAACATCTGTGTAAAGGTAGTCAGAAACAAAGGACAGTCAGTACCTTGCTTGTAAGACATAGAGAAATGCAAGAGACTTATGAAGAATTGCCTCCCACCAGATGGCAGATTTAAACAAACCATACGAATAATTGCTATAATGGTAAGTGATTTAAACACCCAAATTAAAAAGCAGAGATTGTCAGATTGGACCTCAACTATATGATATCTATAATAAACCTACTTTGCTCAGTAATGGAGAATGAGTAGACAAATAATGACATAAAAGACTTGAACAACACTAACAAGTCTGACCTGATAATTTATAGAATATTTTCCCCAACAACAGCAATACATTCTTTTTTTTTTTTTTTTTTTAAGTAAGCTCCACACTCAACAAGGGGCTTAAACTCTTGACCGGGAGATCAAGAGTTGCATGCTCTACCAAGTGAGCCAGCCAAGCACCCCAGCAATACACACATTCTTTTTTTTTTTTTTTTAATTTTTTTTTTTTTTAACATTTATTTATTTTTGAGACTGAGAGAGACAGAGCATGAATGGGGGAGGGTCAGAGAGAGGGAGACACAGAATCTGAAACAGGCTCCAGGCTCTGAGCTGTCAGCACAGAGCCCGACGCGGGGCTCGAACTCACGGACCGCGAGATCATGACCTGAGCCAAAGTCGGCCGCTTAACCGACTGAGCCACCCAGGCGCCCCAATACACACATTCTTTAAGTGGATGTGGAATAGTCACCAAGATAGATCATGTTGTGGGCTATCAAAGAAACCTAACAAGTTGAAAATAACTGAAATCATATAAATTATCTGAACCTAGGGGACACGTGGACAATCCCCAAGTATTTGGAAATTAACACACTTCTATTTTTAAAATTTGTTTTAATGTTTTAAAATTTTTTTTAAATGTTTTATTTATTTTTGAGAGAAAGAGCGCAAGCAGGGGAGG
This sequence comes from Panthera leo, assembly GCF_018350215.1. NCBI lineage: Eukaryota > Metazoa > Chordata > Mammalia > Carnivora > Felidae > Panthera > Panthera leo. The sequence goes on along the minus strand of NC_056696.1, from coordinate 42,463,068 downwards.
GGCACAGAGAGGGAAACACAGAATCTGAAGCACGCTCCAGGCTCTGAGCTTTCAGCACAGACCCAGACATGGGGCTCAAACTCACGAACCCTGAGATCATGACCCGAACTGAAATCGGACACTCAACTGACTGAGCCCGTTTTTATTTATTTCTGAGAGAAAGAGACAGAGTGTGAGTGGGGGGATCGGCAGAGAAAGAGAGGGAGACACAGAATCTGAAGCAGGGTCCAGGCTCTGAACTGTCAGCACAGAGCCTGATGTGGGGTTCAGACTCATGAAACATGAGATCATGACCTGAGCCGAAGCTGGACGCCCAACCAAATGAGCCACCTAGGCGTCCCAGAAATTAATACACTTCTAAGTAACTCATGTATCAAACAGCATTTAAAAAAGGATACTGAAAATATTTTGAGCTTAACAAAAATCAAAACGCAACATTACTGAAATTTCTAACACATGGCAAAACGCTTACATTAAAAAACAGGAAATGTTTTGAATCAATAATCTAAGCTTCAACCTTAAAAACTATATAAAGATCAGGGGTGCCTGCGTGGCTCAGTCGGTTAAGTCGGACTTCGGCTCAGGTCATGATCTCGCGGTTTGTGGGTTCCAGTCCCGCATTGGGCTCTGTGTTGACAGCTCGGAGCCTGGAGCCTGCTTTGGATTCCATGTCTCCCTCTCTCTCTGCCCCTCCCCTGTTCACACTCTGTCTTTCTCTGTCTCTCAAAAATAAATAAATGTAAAAAAAAGTTAAAAAAAAAAAAACTACATAAAGATCAAACTAAACTCAAAGCAAGTCGATGGAAGAAAATAACAGGAGAAATTGAAAATAATAAAACATTAGAGAAAAATTAATGAAATGAAAAGCTGGTTGAGAAGTTCAATAAATGATACATTTCTAACCAGACTGATTAAGGAAAAAAGTAGAGAAGCGACAAATTACCGATATTAGGAATGAGAGAGAAGGCATCTCTACAGATCCTACAGGCATTAGAAGAATAAGGAAATATGTACAACTTTAAGCCAATAAATTTGATAGCTTACAGGAAATGGGAAAATTACTTAAAAAAAAAAAAAAAAAAAAACAAACAGAACTCCCAAAGCTCACTCAATAAATGTAGATAACTTGAATAATCCTAGATCTATTTAAGTAATTGAATTAGGAGTAAAAACAACACAAGCTACCACAACAAGCTACAGAGATAGGTGAACTTGAGGGATAGTAAGTTAACTGTAATACAGAGAAGTATTCTTACAGGGGAATCCTGAGAGATAAGGTTGGTCTAAAAATAAGCACTGAAAGGCTACAATTACCAACTTCTATCATACAATGTCTTTTTCACATTGTGCTCCAGACCATTCTCTGCATTTTTTAAAGTAAACTCTACCCCCAACATGGGCCTTGAACTCATGACCCTAAGATCAAGAGTTGCATGCCCTACCAAACGAACCAGCCAAGTACCCCATACCTTCTGCATTTTTTATGTCACTTGCTCATTAGTATTTATATATGCCTCATAGTATTTTCTCTCTTGGATTTATGTGTAATACAGTGCCCTTAGTAAGTGTGTAAATTCCTTAAGATAAAGATTTCAAAAAAAAAAAAAATTTCCAAACTGGGGGATAAAGTATAGAAACCTTCCAGATCAAAGGGCTTCACAGGTGAAAACATACCAAACATTTAAGAAAGGAAATAGGTCATCAATCCTATAAAACTCTTACAGAAAATAAAAGATGAGGGAACACTTCCTTATATGAAACTACTACACTGATATTAAAACCAGACAAAGGGCATCTGGACGGCTCACTCGGTTAAGTGTCTGACTCTTGATTTCAGCTCAGGTCACCATGATCTTACAGTTTGTGAGATGGAGCCCGGCATTGGGGTTTCACCCCATGTGCTCTCTCTCAAAATCAATAACCTTAAAAAAAAAAAAAAGACAAAAACATTGTCAAGAGAGCTACAGACCAACATCCCTAATGACCATATTAAATAAGTGAATTTAGCAATATATAAAATAGATAACAAACCATGACTAAACAGTGTTTATTTCAGAAATGCAAGGTCAGTTTATCACTGAAAATCAATTAATGCAATTTACCTTATCAGGCTTCAATAGAAAAACCGTATGATCACCTCAGTAGAGAAAAAGTCTAAGCAAATTAGACTTGTACAAAACCTTGTATGTATGTACAAAAACCTTGTAACTATATCACACTTACTAGTATGTTTTTTCCCTAGGATCCCCCTAATATCAGGAACAAGACAAAGATGTCTCCTTTCACCACTCCACTAGAGTGGTCCTGGCCACTGAAATAAGGCAAGAAAAAGAAATAAAAGGCTTCGTCTGGAAAGGAAGAAATAAAACTATTTTTATTTGCATTTTTAAAATTTCTTGCATCTTCATTTTCTGCAGACAAAATGATCATCTATGTAAAAGATGCAATGACCCTGGGATCACAACCTGAGCCGAAATCAAGCACTGGACTCTCAACTGAGCCACCTAGTCACCCCTGGCAAAGAATTCTTAGACACAAAAAGTATGTACCATAAAAGAAAAATTTGATAAATGAAAACTTGAAAATTGAAAAAAAAAAAAAGGAAAATTCTGTGTTGTTTAAAAACACCGTACAGAAATGAAAGACAAGCCACAGACTGGGAGAAAAGTATTCACAAAAGACCTATCTGGTAAGGATTTTTTTTTAAATGCAGAAGACATAAAGAACTCTCCCAACAACAAAGAAAAAAACGACAACCCAATTCTTTTTATTATTTTTTAATGCTTATTTATTTTTGAGAGAGAGAGAGCACAGCAGGGGAGGGGCAGAGACAGAGAGGGAGACACAGAATCTGAAACAGGATCCAGGCTCTGAGCTGTCAGCACACAGCTCAACGCAGGGCTTGAACCCACAAAGTGTGAGATCCAAAGTTGGGACACTTACCAACTGAGGCACCCATGCACCACATCCCAATTTTTAAAATGGGCCTACACATGAACTTTATAGGAATCAATGCAGAAGTGCCAAAAACCGGAAAATAACCCCCAACTCCACTAAGTAGTTTACAGATAAACAAACTGTGGTATATCCCTACAATGGAATACTACTCAGCAATAAAAAGGAACAGAATACTGATTCATGGAACATGAATGAAACTCAAAAGCATATTCCATGAAAAAAACCACACATAAATGGTTACACACTGTAAAATTCCATTTGTAGGACATTCTCAGGGAAACAGAAATCAGACCATTAGTTACCAGGAGCTAGGGTGAGTGAGGTAGATTGACTATGAAGGGGCCCAGGCAACATTTTGGATCATGGAAATACTTTTTGACTGTTGGTGGTTACAGGGCTGTATACATTTATCAAATGTCATCAAAGTATATAGGTGTTAACGTGTGATTTTAGTATCTGTAAATTATACCTCCATAAACTTGACTGAAAAAGCAAAAACAAAAAATTCCCCAAATTTTAATATCTTGGGTTTATGTGGAATGAGTTTACCTCTTATCCACACATATTCCTCAACGAATCTTTTGAACTATAAGGTATCCTCATTTGGAACTAGACAAGTAATAGTTCCTGTGCATTCCTGAGACCTGAAATGGCATATGTATTATCTTATTAAATCATTCCACCACCACCATGAAACTGAGGTTGAGAGGTTTGGGTAATTCTAAAGTTGTGATTGTGGACCCCCAAGATCTTTGGATCTTTTTGAGTGTATTTCACTGCTTCCCTAAATCTCCAAGGTAAGGACACCCTTTTATATCCTTCACTGTTTAGCAAAGAACACCCAAAGAAAGTGGACACTGGTGAAAAATGAGAAACACCTTCCAAACTGAATATCTTACAGTATAGGATCTAAAAAAGGCTGTTTTGGGCAAAACACTCTCCTCACTCTATCTACCTTCTCTCCGGTTTAGCAACAAAGTCCACCAGGAAGAGGCATTCATTTGTTTATTTTCCCCACGTCTCCTCTGCAATTTCCCAGCCCAGCAAAACATCTCTAACTCAGCATGGCCCTAGGGATGAGGCTAATCTGTTAATACTCCAGAGACAGCAGTTTCTATGGACATGGAATGATGATCCAGGATCATCTTTCTCAGGAATTATTTTCATAACTAGGGAAGGAAATAAAGTCTGCTGTTTAACAGAATAAAACCAGTCACATCACTTCATTTGCATTCCCGCATATAGTCCAAGATCATCACTTCAATTGCCAACTCAACTATGGCATTTAAAAATTCTTCACTGAACAACTCATCCCCTTCCAAATACAGGTGGCCCTGTTCTGACATTGTTCTCATTCACAATGCTTCAGTTTTACCTAACAGAAAATCAACCAGGAAATTTATTCTCTCACATAACAAGTTTGGTGTTAGGCAAGTTCCAGAGCTGATTAATTCAGCGGCTCAAAAGTCATCAAAGACCAAGTTTTTTTTCCGTTGTTCTACTCTGACATCCTTAGGATGCTGGCAATTACTATTTCAGTGTCATCTCACAATAAGCCTGTGAATTTCATTCAAACTGTTGCTTGAATTTCAAACTGTTGCTTGATGGTTGTTTAGAATGAAGAAGACAATTTTCTCATTTGTACTGTGGAAGGCAATTTAGAAGTACCTACAGAATTATTTTTAATATGCATATCCTTTGATCTTGTAATTCCACTTCTAAGAATTCAACTCACAGGAATATGTAAATGGACAGAAACTCTTTAACAGCAAAAATCTGGAAGCAGCCTAAAATAGCCACTAATACAGGTGATTACTTAACCTGAGAGACCCATACAATAGAATACAGCTGTTTAACATGGCAATATATCCACGTTTTGTTGATAAGGGTCAAGCTGCAGGGAGTATGCATATATAAGTAAAACTACCTATGACATCAAAAGCACAGGCAACAAAATCTTAAAAAATAAACTAGATTCCATCAAAATTATCTGTGCATCAAAAGACATAAAAGAGTGAAGACAACCCACACAATGGGTGAAAATATATTTTTTTAAATTTTTAATGTTTATTTTTATTTTATTTTATTTTTTTTAATAATTTTTTTTAATTTTTTTAATAATTTTTGAGACAGAGAGAGACAGAGCATGAATGGGGAAGGGTCAGAGAGAGGGAGACACAGAATCGGAAACAGGCTCCAGGCTCTGAGCTGTCAGCACAGAGCCCGACGCGGGGCTCGAACTCACGGACCGCGAGATCATGACCTGAGCTAAAGTCGGCCACTTAACCGACTGAGCCACCCAGGCGCCCCTAATGTTTATTTTTGAGAGAGCGAGCGAGCACGAGAGGGTGAGGGGAAGAGAGGGAGACACAGAATCCAAAACAGGCTCTAGGCTCTGAGCTGTCAGCAGAGTCTGATGTGGGGCTCAAACTCACAGATTGTGAGATCACAACCTGAGCTGAAGTCCAGTGCTTAACTATCATATTTGTGAAGTGTGTATCTGATACGGGGTTAATATCCAGAATATGTAAAGGACTCCTTCAGTTCAACAACAACAAAATAATCTGTTTAAAAATGGGCCCAGGACTTAACAGCAGACATTTCTCTGAAGATATACAAATGACCAATAAACATATGAAGAAATGATCACTAACCATTAAGGAAATGCAAATCAAAACCACAATATCACCTCACAACCATTAAAACATTTACTATCAAAAGTAGAAAATAGCGGGGCGCCTGGGTGGCTCAGTCAGTTGAGCGTCCGACTTCGGCTCAGGTCACGATCTCGCGGTCCGTGAGTTCGAGCCCCGCGTCGGGCTCTGGGCTGATGGCTCGGAGCCTGGAGCCTACTTCCGATTCTGTGTCTCCCTCTCTCTCTGCCCCTCCCCCGTTCATGCTCTGTCTCTCTCTGTCTCAAAAATAAATAAACGTTAAAAAAATAAATAAATAAATAAATAAAAAGTAGAAAATAGGGTTTGCCAAGGATGTAAAGAAACAGGAGCCCTTGTGCCCTACTGATCAGAATGTAAAACGGTGTAGCTGCTGTGGAAAACAATATGATGATGATTCCTCAAAAAGACCTTGGGTACATACTCTCAAAAAAATTGAAAGCAGGGTCTTAAAGAGATCTTTGTACACCCATGTTTACTGCAATAGTAAGATGGTTCCTCGAAAACTTTCTAGGTATATCTCAACAGAATTGAAAACAGGACGTTGGAGAACAGTATTATTCACAATAGCGAAAAGGTGAAAGTAACTTAAATGTCTACTGACAGTTCAACGCATAAACAGAACATGGTGTGTAAACATACAGTATTATTCGGCCTTAAAGAGAAGAAATTAGGGCACATTCTGTAACATGGGTGAACCATGAGAACATTATGCTAAATGAAATAAATAAGTCAGTTGTAAAACAAGTATTATTATGACTCCATATATATGAGGTATCTAGGAGTCAAACTCCTGGAAACTCCTGCCAGGGGCTAGGAGGGCCAAGGGATGGGAAGTTGTTGACAGGGTAGTTTCACTCTTGCAAGATAAAGTTCTAGGGAATGTTTGCACAATGTAATGTACTTAACGTTACTGAGCTGCACAATTTTACCAAAATTAAAAAAACTTTTAGTGGTGCCTGGGTGGCTCAGTTAGTTGGATGTCTGGCTCTTGATTTCAGCTCAGGGCACGATCTCACAGTTCTTGGGACCTGAGCCCCATGTTGGACACCATGTTGTCAGCAGAACCTGCTTGGGATTTTTCTTTTTCCCTTTCTGTCCATCCCCCCAAATAAATAAACTTAAAAAAAAAAAAAAAAAAAAAAAGCTTTTAAATACAAATACCAAATTGAGAAAAAACCCAAATTGTACATATTTGCAGAGTTTAGAAGGATAAACCCCTAACTCCTAATAGTAGTTATGTATCGAGAATACTGATGGGAAAAGGAAGGACTTTTGTTATTTACTTCCTATCTTCCTATTCTACTGGCATTTTAATTATAAACATGCACTATGCTAGGATTTTTAAATTCAATTTTTTAAAAAGGTGTTTTGGATATAACTTAAAATTAAACTCTAGGTACAATAGACTTAAGTTCTAACGCCACTTTAAAAGTTTTACCAAGCACATCTCCTCACAAAAAGCATGGCCTGAGTAGGTTATTATGGTTAGCTCTAAAAGGAATAATTAAGGAAAACCTCCTGTGTCATCCAGTTAATAGGCGATGTGCCTATTAGGCTTACCCCAGGAATTGTCCATGGCACTTCCTAGCCAATAATGCCTAAAACCAGATTAGACAAAGATCCACTCTCTCATCTTGAAACTGACAAATCTGATACAATAGCTGGTGCCTGCAAATACAAAATCCCAGGGTTTTCAAACTATTCTTATCGCGTTCTCTCCCTACCTACTTAGACTAATAAAACACCAGGCCTGCACCAGCACTTAACTTTTTCAGAGCCTTATTTTCCTCCCACCCCCACTTCAAGAATGTTACAAGAGAGTTAGTGGGTGGTTAGCAAGACCCCCTCAGAAACCAACAGCCATTCCAGAAAAATAATTGCTCACATACCAAGGGCTGCCAACAAGAGCAGCTTCCCAGCAGCATGTTTTAATAACCTTAATGAAGCAGAGAGCAACGCCTCCTATAATACAAATTCTGGTTGGAAAAAAGATCTACAGATTGTGGAAAAGTACAACTTAAAAAGCAAACACCACAGGCTCCAGTAAGGCAGGAAAGCAAGCAGAGATTTCTAAATACAGAGCTCAATTGTAAGAGTTCACTGTACCTTATTTCTATCATCGTTTGCTCTGTCAAAAATAGAACTTTCCAGGTCTTGATCCATTCAGAATAAGCCACAGCAGGCACAGCTTTGCTTACACAGGGCAGCCAGGTCAGAAAGGCCACACAGGGAAATGGAAAAGCAGCCAGCAGGTTTTCTTAGGGATTATACTGCTCCGGCTTTTATCCTTCTTCCTAGCTATTTTGGTGCCAAGAAAGCTGCAGGGAGGTCTTTGCTCTGCTCTGAAAAAGCTTTTACTAGAAAGGCTGAAGCAGTCCCAGGGCTGCAACTCCCTCTGCTGCCCAAGGATTTCTTTGCACGCTGTAGCAGGTTCAATGCATTTCAAACTCAACTATGTTAAAAGAGCTAAAGTAAAGTGGCCCTTTACTTCAAAACGTGACCAAAAAGGCACAGGTTCAAATAGGAGAGGAACAGCTAGAATGCCAACTTCTAAGCTGGACAAATTTCTACACTTGCCTACAAACCTCCTCTATCTCGAAAGATTTCTTTTGCTCAGTTTAAAGCAAAGTTCGCCATCTCCCTCACAGGCACTTGGAAAAGCAGGAACTAGTCTTGCTCCTTCGTCACTAACCTTTAATAATGCCCACTACAAGAACTTAAGGTAGGCCTTATTCAAGATCCAATTTAAATAGCACTTAGCGTGTGGCACTGAAGCTATTTGTTTGCCAGTCTGTTTCACTGCATTTATTCAACCTTGTGCCCGTGTAACAGCAGATGCTCAATAATCACTGAACGGAATTCTAACTAGAACCACCCTGGGGTCATCTTTCACTTATTTAAGTAATCCCTATACCCAGTGTGGGGGTAGAACTCATGACCCTGAGATCTAGAGTCACATGTTCTACCGACTAAGCCAGCCTGGTGCCCCTAACTACAACCGCCCTGAGAAATTGGGGGAGGAAAGATCTATCCACATAATTCAGTTGGGAACTAAGAAATTACTGAGGGAGGCACCAAAATCTTTAGAGAGAAGGGTAAGAGATACGTGTTGCTCCAACGAACATACTATTATTATGCCTACCAACTTACCAGCACTGCTTGTGGTCTTTTTCAGGTTACCAATCTCACAAAGTGTCCCTCCTGTTAACTTTTTTTTTTTAAGTTTATTTATTTATTTTGAGGAAGAAAGAGAGAATCTCAAGCAGGCTCATGCTGTCAGCACTGAGTCCGACGTGGAGCTTGATGCCATGAACCAGGAGATCATGGCCTGAGCAAAAGCCCTGAAACCAAGAGTAGGATGCTTAATCAACTGAGCCACCCAGGCACCCCTCCCTCCTGTTAACTCTTAACAGAGCTCATTTTATTTATTTATTAAGTTTATTTATTTTGAGAGAGAAAGAGAGCACAAGTGGGGCAGAGACAGAGAATCCCAAGCAAGCTCCACACTGCCAGCGCAGAGCCCAACACAGGGCTGAAACCCACGAGCTGCGAGATCATGACCTGAGCTCAAGTCGGAAACCTACCCGACTGAACCACCCAGGTGGTGCCCCAACAGATCTCATTTTAAATGTACGTTTAGGGCACTTTACTCTTTGCTTATACCCAGATACTTCTCACATTCTGATCTTAGTAATACAAAATTCACAAAGACCTCAGAGAGTGATCGGAGAGTGCTAATAAGCAAATACTGAAACTATTACAGCACCTCCAACCTACTGTGGTTAGAAATTCTAGTGTTCCAGCATCTACTACTAGAACTGATAATGAAGACATGTATTAGTTTAAAAACCTTTGTTTCTGCAAACCCTCCTCTTCTCCATGACCCACTATCAGAAGCTTACCTGTCAGGTAGAATTCCTACTCTTTGCCTTAAGAATCTACAGATCCAGGCCCTATAAAAGACAAATGCCCAGGGGCAACTGCCGCCCTTCAGAAAACTTAGGGGCCACCGTGTAAAAGGTCTCTAACACTGGATAGAAAGAAACAATGTAAATGTTTAAATAAAAACAATCCCACAGCATTTATTGTCATCTGGTAATAACATAAAGGTAATCAGAACAATAGGAACAAATGTTTTAGAACTAGACTCCCAACAAAGGACCTCTAAAAAAACAAACTACATGGCCTTCTCAAGCATTTCTCACTTCATTGATCATTTCTAGTTGGAGACACTTTGGAGCAGGGTAATATTATCTCCTTTTAGCATGATCCGACCTGCAACAGAAAATTAAAAAAAAAAAAAAAAAAAAGCTATTAATAGCCACTCAGACAAGTGTGCAACACCTTTTAGCCTCAGAATTTCAGATCACACTTGAGCAATTTTGAAATGCTTTCTTCCTTGAGAAGGTATGTGAAAAATTTGAAATATCCACATATTGAAAAGCTCTGCATATTAGAGTGTATGAGCTTTTTCAACAATAAACTAATGAATGTAGAGAAATATTATTTTATGAAACCTACAATTTCTACAGACTAAGTCAACTGACTAGGTCTACCCCAACATTTCCCACTGCTCTGAGTTTGTAGAAGTTGAAGAACGAGTTGTGTTCCAAGTTTAAAACATTTGACAGCATCCCATATCATTCTTGTTTTCAATAAATTAAAGAGTCTACCCTACAATAAATAAAATTCTTCAAATTTTATCCACCATTTCCTAAACTTATTTGAGCAGGGAATACTTTTTTCCTGAGAAATAGCTACAAATATCTTCAGTGTTGAGTAAAATCATTTTGAGAAATACTAATCAACCCCAATTGTGATTGATTTTTAAGTTTCTCAGACTTCTACAACAGGTAATATTAATCTATTCTATAGGATAAATACTATTATAGGAATTCAACACCCTCCAAATAATTCATATATACTGATGTCAATAAAGCTAGCTTACCCTTCCTGGCAAGACATGTTTAAATTCGAAAATCCAGACTTTCACAAAAATAGCCTCAACAGAAAGAAGCATAGCAAAACACCATACCACTTCTCAGATTCTACCTTCCACATATCTCCTACAGGCTCAAGAGAATCCTCAGGGTCCGGAAAAAAGAGACACCTGAAGGCCACCACTGATTAAGGTACTAGTGAGCTGTGAACTAGGCATTAAACAATTAAAAACCAAGTACCTAAATAACTTCAAATGAACAGGATTTTGAAAGAAATGACTGCTTGTCTTGAAGTCATGATTCCTAAAGACCCTTCATTAACTGGGTTCAGGAACTGCATTCATTATTCAAATATTTTTTTGTTTCTATTGTATGACAGGCACTGAATTAGGCGCTAGGCCTATTAGGGAGCAAAAAAGAGAGGACTTATGGAGCACGAGGCCCAGTGAGAGAGACATTAATCGAACAATCCCACTAATGAGTGTTTTACTATAAACTCAGCACAGCCTGTCTCCCCCCGCCCCCATCCTCACCCCTGTAAGACAAAAAGAAAACCTGATATCTGACATTTGATTGGAGTCCTAAACACATAGGAAACCACATATACAAAGATTTATGGTGGAGCAAGTGTGCAGGTTCAAACAGCTGAAAGAGCACACGTGTGGATGAAGCTCAGAAAATGAAGCAGTGATACAAAACGAGCAGAGAGAGAAAAGATCACGAAGAACTTTGCAGAATACATTAAAGATTTTCTTATCCCACTAGCAACAGGAAGTCACGGAAGGTTTCACGCAGAGGGATGACAAGGTCAAATTGGTGCTTTTCAAAGATAACTGCAGCCTGCAGAGCAAAGTGGAGGGGGCTGAGGCAGTTGCAAAGAAATCAACCAGTAAACTGAATGGGGGTTGGTGCCATTCAGTAAGGCAGGAACACTAAAATAGGTCTAAAAGAGTGTACAGGGAGTGGGAAGCGATTTGATTTCTGACATGCTCACTTTGAAGAGCCTTTGACACATCCAGGTAGACATGGTGAATAGGCTCAGAGAGGCCTACCGCCACAGAGGTGAATCTGAGGTCAATATAGAGATGGCAACTGAAGGTATAGTCTAGAGGGCCTGGGTAAATAACACCAAATGACAGGAGGGCCTAGAACCCAGCCTTGAGCAACTCAAAACATTTAATGGCGGGGTCTGAAAGGATGAATATACAAAAGTCTGAAAAGGAGTAACTAGAAATGAAAAATAAAACCGAGTACAGTATCACGGAGCCAAAGGAACAAAGCGTTTTAAGGTGGGAGTGGCCCGCAGCGCCAAACGCTGTTCGGAGTTCTATAAAATGAGAACTAGGATTGACGATTCGATTTGACACCGTTAGTCTTTGGTGACCTTCATGAGAGGGGTCTGAGTGGAGAAACAAAAGCAGAAATGGAGCGGGGTAAGCAGCAAGTGGCTGAGGAGGATTTCAAAAGCATATACTCCTCCACACAGTGAATTCTCAACTGCACACTAAATTTAAACATGAATAGAGTTACAACTCGTTCAATTCTGCAAGCGAATAAATATTTCTCCAAGTCCAAGAGGCCAGCTATTCTTACCCAGTTGTTTTCTTGACTTTGTTTTAGAATGAATCTCTTCTGCATCATCTAATACGAGGTTCATGTACTCATCAAAACCCTAGAAAGATAAGCCAACCGAATGTCATCTTCAAGCAAAATCGCACGCACGCCATTTCAGATGACTACACCAACCTCAATATAGAAATGCCAACTAACTTCAGAAATTCACCTTTCTACTGATCTTTCAGCTGAAACACCATCTCCCTCCTAAGCCTTTTTTTAAATAACAAAAGAAAGGCAGAACGTACTCCAAATTACCTTTAGAGCCTTTTGGACTTAAGATCTGATTAGCTGCGCCTAAGAGCCACTGTCCCTGTCTTTTACAACCTGTCCCATACAGAATTGTGTGTGACTTGCGCTGGCACCACTCCTCCCGTGTTCCTCACAAAACGCTATCACCACTACCCAGAACGTTTGTTTTTCTACTAGTAATCACAGAAGGGGAGATTACTGACGGAATCTACAATGTCTAAAGGGAATACCAAAGTGTCCTAACATACAACTTTTCAGCCACGTTTTATCTTTCTTTACGATTTTAGTGTATGTGCTGCTGAAGCGAGCACTGTTTTGTCTTTCTTTAAAACATTATTTAGCGTACTCTGCCATCCTTAAAGTCCTACTGAACTAACCCCACCCAGCTATATTCAGGTTATCACCTAAGACAGAACTAATGCACCACTGACTTTCACCCCATTGTAATTTCATTTCTTTCGCCCCGTCCTTCAAATACTAACACTGTTGTTCAAATAATTTTTAAAGATTAATTGTCCCTCTCTTATGAATGACCCAAGCCCTATTAAGTACAACAGTGAGACAAGAACAGTGGTCCTGAAGAACCTTCCTTGGGTTGGGTCACTGTCTTTTTGTACACTGTCCTGGCTGGGCATTTTTGCAAAATCGTTTTCTATGAACACCGACTGAGAGAAAACATCCTGGTTACTCACAATGATACAGCCCTCTATCCGCATGTTCACTTGCTCATAAAGCCACACCTGAATCCGAGATCTCTGAAATAATCGTAAAAATAGGTATGTTAAAAAAATAAGCAAAACACAATCACTCTGGTCAAACAATACAGAAATCTGGCTCCTAAAGAAAACCTTCAAAAATAAAAGCCAAGAATTTAACTACTCAAATCATATGTAAGAATTAGTAACCAAGAGTAGTTACTTGCCAAGCAACAGTCTCAATAAATGCTATATTGGGACCAAGTTAATTTTCCTGTGATGCTGGGACTCAATTGTATTTCTTACAGCTTCTCGTCTCGATACATATTGAGTGCTAATTGACAGTATAGCATAAAGCAGCAATTCCCAAATCATCAGGGCTTCTTTCTTATCTGCAATAGCAAAATCCAGCTTCAAAACGGCTTTCTCTAGGTTCCCAGTTTTCCACATCTCACATTTAACAACCAGGGGAAGGACCCTCAAGCCTGGTGATTAAAAATTACAATAGCTTGGGGGCACCTGGGTGGCTTACTGGCTTAAGCACCCCCGCTTTTGACCTCAGCTCAGGTCTCGATCTCAGGGTCAGGAGTTTAAGCCCCACTTTGGGCTCTGCGCTGGGCATGAAGCCTGCTTAGAAAAAAAAAAAAGTTACAATGGCTTGGGGTGCCTGGCTGGCTCAGTTGGGTGAAGCATGTGACTCTTGATCGTGGGGTCATGGGTTTGAGCCCCACGTTGGGTGGAGATTACTTAAAAAAAAATTATCATGGCTTGAAATTAGTCTGTCTGCAACTGTGTTACACATGCTACAACTGTCAGAGCAACAGAAAATGCATTTTCTTTCCAAAATAACTTAAATACTCGGCCCTACTACCTCACAATGTGAATTGCTAAAAATTCCCCTAAAGGAAAGCTGCCTGCCACTATATCCTCTGAAGGTATCCCTCCTCTCTTCCTTTTCGGGCATCTTTTTTATATCTCAGTTTTCTCCCAAGTGCTAAACACACCACCTTATTATGTGGCTTAAAGTCGACAGGATTTCTTTCCTTCAATGTTTCACCCCAGACGAAAGGAAAGGGGAAACGTTCCAATAATGAGTACCAACAAAAGTACCCAAATACCAGTCATGCCTGCCAAGAACTGCTTTTTGAAGTACTTTTGGTCTTGCAAAAGTAATGACACTATTCTTTCACTGCTTGGAGTGGGCATTTCATTACATCCCGGAGCCCCTTCCCCGCAAATACTCCTCCAATCTCCGGTTTCACCTACTTTTTTTTTTTTTCCTTAAGGAAACTCTAGCCCCACGGTGGGGCTGGAACACTCCACTCCAAGATCAAGAGTCGCACATTCGACCGACCGAGCCAGCCAGGCGCCCGTTTCACCTATTTTTAACTCTAGAACACGCTGATTAGGCAGGATGATGCAAACAAGCCAAATAAATTCACCTTTTACTTAAAAAAAAAAAAAAAAAAAATGACACAACAACAAAGCGCAAACAACTTACGTACATTTTGCAAGTATCTGAAGATGAGGTTCTGCACCAGGGGTTAAGGAAAAAAAAAATACAGGCAGAGGGTAGACCGTGCTCCCCGAAACGGGTCAATCCCACCCCCATCTCGCCTTTGTTTTCTGAACACGAGGTCTGGTGTCCAGGCAACGGCCGGAGCCCAGCCAGGCACTCTTTAGGGGCTCCCGAACGCTCCGAAGGAATCCCTCCCACTCCTTTGCTCTCCAGGGGCTTCTTGGCGCCGACATCTTCCTCCTCCCTGAGCCTGAGGACTCCCACCTCCACTCGGTACCTAACTAAAGCCGTCTTCCTTCGCTCATCCGCGCCACTCCTGCACTGCTCACTGCAGGGGGCTGCCCAAGCCCACCTCTCACCGGGTCTTCAACTACCCCGCGCTTTCTCCCGGCCTCGGTCGCCCCGGGTGCTCATGGGATGTGGGTCCACACTCCGCTCCCTCAGGCCTGCTCTCGGTCTGCGCTTTCGCCCCCCGTTTTCTGGCCCGAACCTCCCAGTCCTGACATCCTACGTAGGATACGATGGGCTGCACCATCACCTTCTGCACTTTTTGGCCCTGGCCGCGGTACGCCATGGTGGAAGCTGACAAAGACCGCACGCTAGTTCTGAGAGCAACTTCCGGCAAAAGAGGCGGAAGCGGAAGTGTGTGGCGCGCGCGAGGCGACCGGGGCGGCTCCTGGGAAATGCCTCTCTAGCCGTGGAGGTTGCTTTTCTCGGTGCTCCATAGCCCCTGCGGGGAGGCCCTCCGGAGGCGACCGCACCTTGGACCGTGAGTCGGTCCTACAGCGCCTCCTGGAGGGAGCCGGGAGGAGGCGCCGAGCGGCCTCGCCTGTAAGGCGGCCGCGGCGGAAAGCGGTGCAGACGCTGGCGCCTGGCGCCGGAGCGGCTCCATTTTCTATGTGGGCTTTAGGAGCCGAGTGGTTACCCTGCGTACCTCTAGGGTCTAGGGCTTTTTCTGAGGCCTATTTCCTTGAAATTTAGGCATGAGGGGCCGCATCGTGATACAGAGGGTAGGGCGGCAGGAAGCCCAACTCGGAGGACCACCCCCCCTGACACTAGCCAGGCCCCGCCCCGCCTGACACTAGCAGCCACAGATGATCTGAAACCCGGAGAGCCCCCTCCACCCACACCCACACCCACACCCACCCACACACACACACACACACGCACACACACCTGCCACTAGCAGCCACAGATGATCTGAATGCAAAAATCAGGCCCTGTGGTTCGCTCTGATCCCACTCTCGTCCCCTTTGTTTTCTGAACACTGTGAGTAAGGGGTTACTGCAAGGTGGCCGCAGGGCCCGGCTGGCGGGGAAGCCCTGAAACCTGAGGACTAGGCCCAAATAAGGGTCAGTTCCTCAGCCTTGCCCTGTCTCGGCGGTGGCATCACCAGGATGGAGATGAAAACGTCCTTCCTCGCCGGGTTGAAGATGCAGTGAAGCGGTGCCTTGTGTGTGTGCTCAGCAAGGCCTCCGTGTTGAAACACACTGTCGCCCGGGGGACAGAGCTGGAAGGAGAGGAGCTGGAATTTGTAAAGTTTTGTCTGGGGCTTGTGGCCTGGCAGAAATGTTATTTGATCGGGATACCCATTTCACAGATGAAGAAACTGAAGCTCAGAGTTGCGGGGACTCCTCTAAGGGGACACCCCTTAGGCAAGTGGCAGAATCATAACTTGCCTGAGATCTTCTGCTGAGTAGAATATCGATGCTTGTCCTTATAAAATGTTGTGATTAAAGGATGTGAAAATGAGCTTTACACTATAAAGAGCTGGAAAACGCACAAGATAATTATTTGTTTAAAAAAAAAAAAGGTGTCCCACCCAATCCCAGTAGAGGGTTAGATTGTCCGGAGAGTAAACAGGAGATTTGTTGAATTCAAAGATAGCATGGGTGGAATAGACTATCATACCTATCTCATCTCAGAAAACAAAGATGCTTAACTACTTTTGCAACTTCCCGGCTCTGACGTCATGATGCCTAGGCTTTTGGAGATCGATCCCTATAACCTATTATCACACAGTTCGTGAGAAGCGATTTAAAAAAAAAATGAGTTTGCTTGGACACCTGGTGGCTCAGTTTGTTGAGAGTCCCACTTCAGCTCAGGTCACATCAGGGTCACTGCTGTCAGTGGGGAGCCAGCTTTGGAGCCTCTGCCCCTCCCCTGCTTGCGCTTCCTCACTGTCTCTCTCGCTCTCTCTCTCTCACAAAAATAAACATTAAAAAAAAGTAAAAATGATTTTGCTTTTTTACATTTAAATTTTCGAACCATCTAGAATGTATCCCAGTATATCCTGGAACGGATACAACTTTATAATATCTAGATGGCTACCCAGTTTTCCATTACTATTACAAAAAAATAACCCATTGTTCCCCATTTAATTTAAAATGCCACATTTAGGGGCACCTCGGTGGCTCAGTTGGTTGAGCGTCGGACTCTTGATTTCTGCTCAGGTCATGATCCCACCAGGGGCCTGTGATCAAAGCCCAAGTCAGGCTCTGCACTTGGGATTCTTTTTCTCCCTCTGCCCCTCTCCCCCACTTGCACTCTGTCAACCTCTCAAAATAAATAAGCATTAGAAATAAAATGCCACATTTATAATATACCGTGTGTGTGTGTGTGTGTGTGTGTGCGCGCGCGTGTGTGTAGTTTATATTTTGCTCAATTGATCTTTGTGTCTATTTATGGGCCAGTGTCACTGTTGCAAGTATTGTATGATGTTTATTTGCTAGGACTAAAAGTCAGTAGAACTTTGTTACCTATTCTTGTTTGTTTCTTATAAACTTTAGAATTAGCTTATCTGATTAAAAGAATCCTTTTACAATAAACTTGAGAACAACTTAGAATCAGTTTTTTAAAACTAAGTACCTGATGGCTATTCGTTTAAATTTTCCTTTTGAGTTTTTGAGAATTTTCCAGTAAACTTTTTAGTTCCTTCTTGCTAGCTTGTCTGGTGTAATCATAGATATTTCCTCTTTCTTGTACTTAACAATTGCCTTTTCCTTGCTTGTATGCTCTAGCAGGGTTTTAGAAGAAAAAGTGATAGATTCAATTACATAAAAATTACATAAAGTTTTGGGTGACTAAAAAGCCACCGTAATAAGCAAAGTCAAAAGATCTGGGAAAAGTATGTTTGCACCACATCAAACTAATGGCTAGTTTTATTAGTATATAAAGAACTTTTTAAAAATGCTCTTCTGGTTCTCTATTGCTGTGAAAGAAATATTTCAAATAGTACCTTAAAACAACAAGTATTGTTACAATTCATGATTTTGTGAGTTAAGAATTTGGGCATTGCTCAGCTGGGCAACTTTTTTGCTTCAGAAGACAGACATATTCAAGGGCTTGGCGTGTGTATTTGGAAAGCTGGCCTCACTTGGGTCCCCCTCCATGTCTGTGTAGCCTCGGGGCCTCATCCATGGTCTCTCTAGCAGACTAGATGCTTTCTTTTCTTTTCTTTTTCTTTCCTTTTCTTTTTTTAAATAAAATTTAATTCCCGGGTTTCGGCACAAAAAAAAAAAAAAAAAAAAAAAATTTATTTGGGGCGCCTGGGTGGCTCAGTCGGTTAAGCGTCTGACTTTGGCTCAGGTCATGATCTCACAGTCCATGAGTTTGAGCCCCACGTCGGGCTCTGTGCTGACAGCTCAGAGCCTGGAGCCTGCTTCGGAATCTGTGTCTCCCTCTCTCTCTGCCCCTTCCCTGCTCATGCTCTGTCTCTCTTGGTCTCAAAAGTAAACATACATTAAAAAAAATTTAAATAAAGTTTATTTATTGATTTTGAGAGAGGGAGAGAGAGAAAGCATGAGTGGGGGAGGGACAGAGGGAGAGAGAGAGAACCCCAAGCAGGCTTCATGCTCAGTGCAGAGCCTGACAAGGGCTCACAGTCTCAAAAACTGTGAGATCACGAACTAAGCCAAAATCAAGTCAGATGCCTAACCAACTAAGCCAGGCACCCCTAGCAGAGTAGGATGCTTGCTCACATGAGGATTCAGGCCTCTAAAAAAAGCAAGGCTGAAGCCAACAGTATCTTTTAAAGGTCAGACTCGGAACGAGTTTATGGTCCACACCCCCGGTCAGGTTCAAGGGCTGGAAAAATAGAACCCACTTCTGTTAAAGGCTAAAGACTTTGCAGCCCCAATCTGACCCAAAGATCCAAAATACAAATTGGCAGAAGTGAACAATTAGTTTATAGTAAAGGAAATACAGATGATCTTCCCACATATGAAAAGATGCCCAACTTCACTCATTATGAGATATGCACACTAATTTCCCCTGAGAAGCATAGACAAAGATCAAAGAGTGGTGGTAATGGCAATCATTAAGCTGCACTATTAGGTATTTAATCCTATAGATAAACTTACATGTGTGATATAATGTAATCACAGCAGCATCATGTCTATCAACAGGGAGTATCTCAATCACTGCATATTCATATAGTATGATACTGTGCAACTGTAATTAAGATCAAAGAAGCTCCTTGTGTCCTGATATGAAATGGTACCCCATATACAGTAAAGAGAAAAATCAGGCTATGGTATATCTGAGATTTATTTCAAAATGATTCCATGGGGGCTCCTGGGTGGCTCAGTTGGTTCGGCGTCTGCCTCTTGGTTTCGGCTCAGGTCACGATCTTGCGGTTCGTGGGTTTGAGCCCTGCGTCCGGCTCTGGGTTGACAGGACAGAGCCTGCTTGGGATTCTCTCGCTCCCTCTCTCTCTGCCCCTTCTGCACTCGCTCTCTCACTCCCTCTCAAAAATAAACATTAAAGAAAAATGATAATCCCATGGAGCGAGCAGAGCTGAATCTCAGATGGGGTAAGCCTAAGGAGCAAAAGTAATCAATTTATTATTATTTTGTAAACACTGCCCTCAATGTGGGGCTCAAACAACCCCAAGATCAAGAGTCACATGCTCTACCAACCGAGGGAGCCAGGTGCCCCTAAGGAGAAACATTTAAGGATTCACACTCACACGTGCAAATATAACCCTGGGAGCGAGCACCTCCTTAAATTGCGCCCAGGCACCTTACCTGCCTCATCTTAGTCTCAGCCCTGGGGCCCAGAATAAGGGGTGGATAGTGGGTATGGGCGTAGATGAAACAGGATTTGTCACGAATTTGTAATTCATAATTTAAAACTTCATAGGAAAAAATATAAGCAAGGTGCAGATCATGGATTTAAACATGATACTGTATGTAAATGTATTTGCATATATATTTGCATATATGCATATACATGCATATATGTATATATATGCATATATATATATATATATATATATATATATATATATATATATATATACCTAAGATCTCTCTGGAAGAATACCAACTGATAACATTGGTTTTGGAGGAGAACTGGGTAGCTGGGGCAGGAGTAGGAAGGAGAATTTTTTTTTTTTTTTTCAACATTTTTTTTTTTTTTTTTAATTTATTTTTGGGACAGAGAGAGACAGAGCATGAACGGGGGAGGGGCAGAGAGAGAGGGAGACACAGAATCGGAAACAGGCTCCAGGCTCCGAGCCATCAGCCCAGAGCCTGACGCGGGGCTCGAACTCACGGACCGCGAGATCGTGACCTGGCTGAAGTCGGACGCTTAACCGACTGCGCCACCCAGGCGCCCCGGAAGGAGAATTTTTTATTGTATACCCTTAATACGTTTTCAATTTTGGTAATTGTAAATGAATATACAGTTGATCCTTGAACAATGTCAGAGTTAGAGGTGCCAACACCTCAGCCCCACCGTGCAGTGAAAACTCTGTGTATAACTTTTTACTCCCCTGAAGCTTAACTACTAATAGCCTGCTGTCGACGGGAAGCTTTGCTAATAACGTGAATAGTCTATTTATGTATTATATACTGAATTCTTAAAATAAGCTGGAGAAAAGGAGATGTTAAGCAAGTTGTAAGAAAGAAAAAAAAAGAAGAAAGTCACCAGAAAGAGAAAATACACTTACAGTACTGTGCATACATTCACTGAAAACACCCAGAGTATAGGCTGGCTAGGCTAGGAGGGGATAGGGTGGTGGCAGGCTGGCCCCGGCATAGTGATATTCTGCAGCCTGGTGGCCTTGGTTTAGCAGGGGTAGCCACCGGTGGTGGTGGTTGCGGGGGGCGGGGGCCTGTGGGTGGCCACAAGGGCCTGAGTGCACAATACATCTGCCCCAACCACCTGGAGGTGTACCACGGGCCCGTGGCCACCAGCAGCTGCCTCCCCGAGCCCAGTGCACAGAGGACTCTGTGGCCAGGGCTCCCTCTGCAGTAACGTCCTTGCCCTTTGGGCCTCTGCCTCAGCCCAGCCTCCTGCCTGCTAGCGGCCCCCTGCTCAACCTGACTACCTTGTAGGGACACAGGGCGACCAGCCACCCTGCCCAGTCCTGGGGCTCCCCGAGGCCACGGAGGGCCCCGGAGGCCTCCCCAGGAAGGGCAGCAGGTTCAATCTCTGCATCAGTGGCCTTCTCATGGGTCCATTGAAGACTGGGGTGGGCATCTGTAAATAAATGCCACGTAGCTTTCGCTGTCAACTCAAAAAAAAAAAAAAAAAAAAAAAAATGCACGTGTAAGTGGGCCTGTGCAGTTCAAACCAGTGTTGTCCAAGGGTCAGCTGTATCACCAACTCCATCAATTCATTAAATAGTGGAAAGTACTATGAAACCTGTTTCCCTTTTTAAATTACAACTAATGTTTTCAATTACAGCTAATCGTAATGTTGTTGGAAAACGCTGAGATTTTCACAACGCTCCCCAAGTGTCTGCAAAGTGGGCTTGAGAAACACTGGTCCAGAGAAACACACCCTGAGTGAAGAGTCAGCTCCAGGCCTCAATAGTCAACAGCATCCTTCCTCTCAGCTCAACTTCCCTGCGTCTCCACCAGAAGCCTCACAGCTTGCTGAATGACTAGGACGAATGAGCATTCCTAAGAGTGGGGTTGCAAAGCCAGGGGCAGTCTAGCAAAGATCAGCAGCCCCTGATACGGCTCAAGAGCTTTTTCATTCATCTGGCCACTTATTTTATGCCTTTTGTCATGGGCTGAAGTGTGTCCCCTGAAACTCCTATGTTGAAACTCTACCCATTCCCCAACGGCAGCTCAGAATGTGACCGTAGTTGGAGACAGGCCCTTAACAGGGTAATTAAGATTAAATGAAGTCAGATGGCTAGGGCCTATCTTGAAATTTCTGGCTGTGGCCAAACTCTGCAACATTTGGGCCCTCTTCTGTTAAAACTGCAAACCATCATCACTCGAACCTCAACACACAATCTGTTTGCTATTTGTGAAAAGTTGATTGGACTTGTTGGAACTACTTTTAGACTATTAGAAAAAATCTATGTTCTCTGGTAACAAACTTATGTGTATTCCCTTGACCAAAAAATTGGCATATTACATGAAAAAACTTGTCTGAAATTTTTAGGACCTCATGCTTGAAAAAAAAATTTTTTTCATGCTCGAAAATTCTTAATGGAACCCATTTAAGATCATTTCTAAACCCTCTCTAAAAAAAACAAACGGCATTATTTGAGTTACAATGATAATGGAACTCAATTCAATTAATGTTGGGCAACCCTATGCAGCTAAAACTGAGCATACTTGTAAGTTTGGCAATACGTCCTTGTGAGAGTTTTCTAAAGCAACACAGTCATCTGTGAAATTGGAGCATTTAAACAAGAGGCCAACGACGTTCTGACTGGGGCCCCTATCGAGACAGACCCTAGGCCGAAGTGACGTATGACCGCTTGACTCACAAGGTCCAGACTTTCCTACACCGGCTTTATTTAAAACACAAATAAGTATTTCTCTTTCTTGTAATGGCAAATGGTTCAAATAATGCTGAACATGAATCATTGACTAATACAAGGACTTTAAATATGAAACAAAATTATTTTTAAAAAAGCAAAAGAATAAAGGTTATATACAAAAGGGACCTGGAATCTTTAAGCTGATTCCAAAAATGAAATGAGTAGAAAATCTGTGGTGAAACCAGAACATTCCACCCCTGCTTTGGAGAAGGGCTATTATACAACATTCAGTCAGCTGAAGAAGGATTGGTAGAGAGGTGTCTATACATAAGTTTCAAGTCATTTTTGCTTGTGCAGAATCATCCAGATCTTCCCAAGACTGAATGGGCAGTCCTGTGGCTTTCTTCCTTTTCCATATTCCCAACAAGGCTACATGAAGTTCAACTCTTGATGAGCCGCTTACAACAGCAGTTCCTTAGGAGCCAACACGACAGGTGGGTCAGATTTCCCTATGAGAAACAAACTGGCCACCCACAGCAAAGTATCAAAATGGACAAGTCCTCCTTTCCTCTTCCTTCCGATTATGTACAACATGTCTCCTTTTAAGACTCTTCTCCCCATCACGCTTGTTCCTTCACACGTCTAAACCTTGAGGTGATACGAAGGAGACCGACATCAAGAAAAGAAAATTCAATTCCGAAATGAAGAGAACTGGAAGGTATACAATACACCCCCAGAGCATCTCAATAATCCCTGCTACAGTACGGTTCGGCGTACTGCTACAGTTCGTAGATAAATATTGGCAGCTTGGAGGAGATCCATTTTTTTTCCCCCTGGCGGTTAACGAGTACCAAATAAATACTGGGCGAGACGAGTTTGCTGGGAGAGTTAGAAATAAAAAATTAACCAATTTTTATCCCTGTGATAATTCAATGCCAGTAGGAGGCAAGTACTGAAGAAGAGAAGGGACAACTTTCATGCTAAAAAAAGAATTTCTCTAATCATTCTGTCACCATCTCTTGTTAAGAATCCAGGGAATCCCAGAAATAGAAAATTAGTTTCAGAGGACCCCTGAGGCACTTTAAAGCCTTAAAAAATTACAGTAATAATAAATTAGCTATTGCTCTTTAGAGGCTTACAGAGCAGCAGAAGCATGAAAATCAGGTTGAAAAAGTTATGTCCAGATTACAAGCTTTCTGAGCTGCTCAGCCCTCTCTAAAGCTTAGTTGGATCTCCAAATACCTTTAAAAAGACATACGATTTAACACAGACTGAGTGGATTTTTTGTTTAGTGGTAGTGTGAAATTTGGTCCTTAATGGCAGCAGCTGTCTTCATCCTTTTCAAACTCAGGTAACATTAAGTACATTAAGACAAGACATAAAAGAAATATACAGCAAAGGGGAAAAAAGCCCAAACTGACAAACACCTCAAGGAGTCACTAAGTTCTCTCGCACCCTTCGACTTGGATCTCCCTCTCAGTTTTTTTTGTGGAGAGGTGTAAGACAAGACATTTTTCTTATAGATGCTAGACAATGGCATCGAATGGACAATGGTTATCAAGGGACTTTAAAAATCTGACCCCAAGGAATCCAGGACAGGTAATTCGGAGGTATACTTCTGATACGGGGCAAATTCTAGACTAAAGAAATGATCATCTTGGGTAAATGTTATAATAGATGAAACTAAGTCCAGTTTTTTGTTTTTCGTGTTTTTTTTTTTTTAAGTGTTCTACCGCCTTCAGCTATCAATCATCTCTGACAGCTCAAGCAGAAGGTCATCTTCATCTTTCCCAGGATCCAAGTCGATCTCAGCTTCTAATTTGCCTCCTGAAATCTCCCATATTAGTTTCTCAAAATCATCCTCCACTGAAAGCGGGGGCTTTCCTGTTGAGGCAGAGCTGAGTCGGCGAGTTTTGGTAGCCACCTGGGATGAAGAAGGGCCAGATACTTCCGGTGGGGAGGGATCAGAAGAGGACTGGACCGGAGGCAGCGCAAGACTGTAAGAAAAAACCCCAAAAGATTATTAGAAAACTGCCTTGTCAGTGGTTGGCTGAATGGTCCCACCATTCAATGGTCCCGCCCACTGAATGTCTCAGGAACACGAAGAGTTAGCAAAGAGCTGTTTCTGATAAAAAACGTAACACAGAACTGTTTTACTGATTAGGGACAAAGCATTTTCATCCTTTAAAGAAGCGGAATTCAAACAGATATTTAAAACATCAAAAAAAAAAAATAATATAGTCAATATATGAACAATGGCACCAAAGGAGAACAGCAACCCTGAGTATCATGTTTTCTTGCGATTAACTGGAAGCTTACATTTACTTAGACGTGGCTAAATCGGCAATGTTCAAATGTTTATTAAGCAGTGTTATTCTCCAGAGCATAAATAAGAAGAGTGGCCTAAAGTCTGCTTAGGAAGAATCGCAAGCATTACCTGTCTCTGGGTTTTTCTGTCTCAGGCAGAGCGACTGACTTGTCCTCAGAGAGGAGTGGGACGACAGCCTACAAAAGGAAAAGTAAGGCGATTCAGTGGGAGGCAGGCTTTTTTTATTTGAACATACTCATGTTCTTTTGCCACTTTCTCAGAATCTTGGTTATTATTCTGGAAATCCAAGAATAAATAGTCCCAAGGTTGAGTGCCGAAACAGGCAAAATATCTTGCTGCCCAAGAATTCGCTTTAAAAAAAAAATCCCATTCGGCCACCCCACAAAGGTGTGCTTATAGATGGGAGACTACGGTCACAACCTAAACTACCAAGATGCGGAGGCAACGGCAGAAGCGGCAGAGGCAGGGAGCTGGCAGAGCTCCTCTCCCGGCTTTCCTCCCACACCGCTCACAGCAGCATCTAGTTGGATCCACGCTTACCACAGCTGCTTTCCTGGTGGGGCTTTCCTGTAGGACGCTGCTGGAGCCGAGTGGCTTCACAGCTGCAATGACAGCAGGGTGCACCTCCGCCGCCTTGCGCTTGGGGGCCAACTTGGGGGATGAGACCACTTTAACGACAGATGGCTTCACGTTGACTTTGGGTTTAGCTACAAGGGACAGAAAATATGTGATTAAGAACTAGAATAATTCCTCTTTTACGTGGAGAATAATTTAGAATATCGACCTTCCTTCACAATACTGGAAATAACACACACACCCCAAAATGAAAATAATCCATGAACGATCTGCACTATACATGTGGGCATAATGTAGATGTATACTCAAATAATCCCTTCCAGTGGCTCTTGAATTTGCTGTTCTTCCATTCCCTGGTGTTTTCCTTCTTCGAAACCAGAGGAAAGATACACCACAGAAAGCTTTTTCCCCCACGGAGATGTAACTGACATATTAACATTATATTAGCTTAAGGCATACAACATAATGATTCAATATACTGTGATCCTATGACGGCCACGGTAAGTCTACTTAGCACATACACAGTTACAATTTTTTGTGTGTGAGAACTTTTAGGATCTACTCTCCTGGCAACTTTCAAATATGCAATACGGTTTTTTTTTTTTTTTTAATTTTGTTTTCTAACGTTTATTCATTTTTTAAGAGAGAGAGTAAAAGTGGGGGAGGGGCGGAGAGAGACGGAGACACAGAACCTGAAGCGGGCTCCAGGCTGTCAGCAGGGAGCCCTTTGCGGGGCTCGAACCCATGAATCGTGAGATCATGACCTGAGCTGAAGTTGGACGCTTAACCACCTGAGCCACCCAGGTGCCCCTGCAACACAGTAGTAGTTAACTATGGTACGTCCCATGACTTGTTTAAAAATATGCAATCCTTCACGAATCTGCATGCCAGCCTTGCCTGGGGGCCATGCTAGTCTTCTCTGCAGCGTCCCAATTTTAGTTACGTGCTGCCGAAGTGAGCTTTAGATAAAGCTCTTTCTCTCCTTTTTTTTTTTTTTCCAGTTTATTAACTGATTTTGAGAGAGAGAGAATCTCAAGCAGACTCTGCGCTGTCAGCACGGAGCCCAATGTGGGGCTCGAACCCACAGCCCGTGAGATCACGGCCTGAGTCGAAGTCGACGGCTCAACCGACGGAGTCAGGCACCTCTAACAGCAACTTTAAATTCTGAGAAAGGAACTCCTCTAGTTTTGTCTTTATTTTAAATAGAATTATCAAAAATCCTACTCTCCACCTGTGTGACCAGCATACAACACAACCGGAATCTGATTCAACTGTTGCCAGGAGTTACTAGAAACTCGGTAATTGTGAAATCCTAAAGCAACACACTTTAGCAAAACCACTCACCTTTACCCCTTTTTTCCAAGGTCTGTGCTGCACATTTCACATTCAATATTGAGTCCCCAATTCCTGAGGTTTCTACCTCTGCTTTTTGGGACGACTTTGTGGGCAGCCGCTTTGTCAGGTGCCGTGTGATGCCTGGCGCAGCCGCGAGCAGGGCCTTCTCTGCTATCTGAGTGTTGCAGGAGTCTACATCTCCCCGAAGGGGTGTCAAAACTGATTTTTCCTTCTGCGTCGTTCCCCTCTCCAATTGTTTCTGCATGTGCTTCTCTCTCATGGTCTCACATCTCTTGGCTTGAATTTTAGGGATGCCAACTCCTGTGGTCTCTTCTGAAGCCTGTGGATAAATTTAAATGACAGATTTGAAAACTTAGTACCCCCAACAATCTGCATGATAATTATTATTTGTAAGTTACCAGGCTTTCTTTAGATCTCAAAAACAAAAACCAAAACCAAAAAACAAAAAACAAAAAACTTAGGGCACCTGGCTGGCTCAGCTAGTAGAACATGCAACTCTTGATCTCAGGGCTGTGAGTTTGAGCCCCACATTGGTATACACGTTACTTAAAAATAAAATCTTTATCTATCTATCTATCTATGTATCTAAAAGTAGGCTTCACACCCAGCACAGAGCCCAACGTGGGGCTTGAACTCATGCCCAAGAGTCAGATCCAACTGAGCCACCCAGGCACCCCAAAATTTAAATCTTTAAAAAAAACAAAACAAAAAACTTGTTTCAAAGAAAAAAAACTAAAGCTGAAACTAATATAATACTATGCCAATTTTATTTCAATTAAGAAAATCTTATTTATAAGTTACTAGGCTGACCTCTAAGTCTAGCAGAGTTTGACGTGATCTAGAACACAAGAGCTGATATTAAATGGAAAATGCCAAGCTGAAGATGAACGTTAAAGATACATCGAACAAGGGGCACCTGGGTGGCTCAGTCAGTTAAGCGACCGACTCTTGATTTCCACTCAGGTCATGATTTCCTGATTGGTGGGACTAGGCCCTGCATCGGACTCTGCTGACAGCACGGAACCTGATTGGGATTCTCTCTCTCCCCCCTCTCTGTCCCTCCCCCGTGCATGTGTCTGCATGCTCTTTCTCAAAATAAACAAACATTAAAAAAAAAAAATGTGTGGAACAACAAAAACCCCAATGTTATAGGATAGATGATCTTGACCCTAAGTCAACTACAAACGCCTCCTAATCAGACACTGGCACAAAGATTTATGTTCAATGATATTCATCCTCTTAACTGTATAAAACTACATCTACATGTCCAGAAACAGACTATATTGACATAATAGAACATTATGTGGCCAGCTAATGTCTTGAAGAATTATGAATACAGCATAATTAAAGCAGGCTGCAAAATGATACACTGTAGAGTTCTCAATTACTTTATTTTTTTAATGTTTATTTTTGAGAAATAGAGAGAGTGGGGGAGGGGCAAGAGAGACAGAGAGAGACAGAGACAGAGACAGAGAGAGAGACAGAGAATTCCAAGCAAGTTCTGTGCTGTCAGTCCAATGCGGGGCTCAAACCCATAAACTGTGAGATCATGTGACATGAGCCAAAATCTTAACCAACTGAGCCACCCAGGAGCCCCCTCAACCATTTTCTAAACATGAGTTAAACACTGAACAAGTTCACATATACATGTGTATATAAACAAAAGGCTTGCAAGAAATCCATGAAGACACCTAATGGTTACTACATCTGAGTTGTGGAATTATAAGCATCATTCTTTATTAAAAAAATAAAAGTTCCCAAGTTTTGTACAATGGGTGACATTATGCTTAATTTAAAAAATATTAAATGGGTGGCTCAGTCAGTTAGGCGCCCGACTTCGGTTCAGGTCATGATCTCATGGTTTGTGGGTTCGAGCCCTGCACCGGGCTCTGTGCTGACAGCTCAGAGCTGGAGTCTGCTTCAGATTCTGTTTCTCTCTCTCTCTGCCCCTCCCCGGATCACACTCTCTCTCTCTCAAAAATAAACATTAAAAACAATTTTTTTTAAATATTAAATGGGGGTGCCTGTGGCTCGGTTGGTCAAGCATCCGACTTTGGCTCAGGTCGTGATCTTGCAGTTCATGAGTGAGAGCCCCTCATTAGGCTCTCTGCTGTCAACATGGAGCCAGCGTCAGATCCTCTACCGGCCCCACCTCCCCCGCTTGTGTGAGCTCTCCCACACTCTCTCTCTCAAAATAAACATTAAAAAAATATTAAGCGGCCAATTAAAAACAACTTTAAAGGGGTAGAGAACACGGATATACACAGAAGTACAGAAAACTCTCACAGAAAATTATAAGCACAGTGAAAGCTTGTTTCCCTAACTTATCAGTGAAACGTTACATAGAAATTTATTATGCTAAAACTAAAAGGCACATTTTACCATTCATTTGGCCTTTGCTTGCCATGAACAAAACTATACAATGATCTAAAATAAACTCACCTCTTTAGCCTCTGTTCTAGTACCAGTGCTCTGAGAAACCACTTCACTTCCTTCTTGAAGTTTCTTCTCTTCTTTTATACCTATATTCACATTAAACACATCATCAATTCTCTCAGGCTGCAACTTCAGTAACAGATTAAAGCAAAACTTTTCTTCATAAAAATAAAGATAAGATAGGACGACTAAAATTGTAGATAAAGCCCATCTTCCTCATAAAGCTTAGAAATGCGTTAAAATATCAAAGGTCTACAGAGCGCTCCTGTAAAGGAACAGCTTAACTTCATGGGATCCAGTGGTCTTCGGTTATCGGAGTACAGTTCTGGCAGAACTCCTACGAACACGGCGCGCACCACCGCCCTCGGACACACGACTTGGGGAAATGGGGAAATGGCACCACAGACCGAACTGCGCAGTTCTTACCTGGTTTCTTTGTGATTCGGAGAAGCCGCCTTGCCCCGGGGGCGGCCTCGGGTTGCTGCTGGGAAGCGATGCTGCTCTCTGAGCTCTGCTGCCCCCGCAGCGCCTTCTCCTGCTTAATCTCCTCCAGCGTCTTGATGTGCACTTCCTGCATAGACTTGCTTCTCCCCAAGGGCTCCTCCGAGGGCACTTTGCTGAGGACTAGAGGCGGCAAAACCACCGTTTTTTTCATTTCGCTGTCGGCCTTCAGCTTGATGCAAGTTACATCCTTTTTGTTCTTTTGTCTCTCTGCTTCCTGCTGCCGATGTTTCTTTTCTGCCAAGACCTCAGAGAAGGTTTTGATTCGGATAGTGGAGGGGCTTCTTGTTCCTAAAGTAGAATCATCGGCTTTTGAGGGTCCGTCTGTCTTGAGTTTAGGTTGTAATTCTCCACGTTTCTGACTAGCTTTTTCAAGAAGAATTTCTTCTAATGTCTTCACGTGAATCTCACCAACTTTAGTAACTCTCTCTGTTTTCATGGGGGAAAAACAAGTCACTGTATTTGGAGTTTATCTCTTAACAACTTACGATCTTTCTGTTCTTGGATCAGGACAGAGTCCTAATAGAGTAGTTATCATTTAGGCAGGTAATTAAAATGATCAAAGTATTATTAGTCTCATTTTCATTTTCAGAATACTCCAAGTTTCAGGAAGTGGCCCTCAAGGAAAACTCTTAGGTGGCAAAAATTACTGATTTGTTAGAGTTCTATTCAGAAGCTTATTCCCGAAGAACCTCAAAGCCACTTACTAGCTGGAGAAATCTGTCATTGTAAATCTCACCAAACTAGTAATGAACTAATTCTTCCATTCATTTATAGATCTAAACATGTGCTGGACACCGTGCCAGAAAAAGAACGGTAAGCAAAACACAGTATCTACCCACATGTAATTTAAAGTCTGAGAGACCAAACAGGCAACAACAAAGTGTGATAATAACGTTGTGGTATGTTGTTGTTTTTTAAGTAATAAGCTCTACACCTAACACGGGGGCTTGAACTCATGACCCTGAGATCAAGAGTCACACTCCCTCCCCTAAGGACTTAGCCAGCCAGGCGCCCCTACAATGACAATCTGATACAGGAAGTGTGATGCTAATACATAGGAGCAGACAGCAAGAACCCCAACCTCTGCCCAGGAACTGGTGAAGGGAAGCTTTTCAGAGGAAGTAATATTTAAGTGATATGTGAAGGATGAAAAGGAGGTGAGACGGGTCCAAGACAGAAGAGAAATGGGAAAGGCTCAGAGAGTGGCATGCTCCCAAAGAGCTATTTTTAATGACACATTCATCATTCTACATCCGTTTGAAGAGCAAATTCACACTGACAGATACGCCTGTCCTCACTACTGAAGGGCTAAAATAAAGAAAGAATGATGTAATGTGGGAAAATTTGGAGGCTGTACACACACATTTGATAAGTGAATGACAGCTCTTCATGCAAGATCAAAACCCAAAAATATCCTTTAACAACCTTAAACATATCACACTTGGTTTCACCTTTTGAACCTTTGAATGTGCCGTCCCTTCTACACAGAATATTCCCTACTGGTCTCATTCTCCTGCTGCCTAGTTAGTTTTAACTGAGTTCAGTTTAGAACCTGACACCCTCCAATCTAGCTGATTTCTCTGATCACAGCACTGCTCACACAGTACTTCAAGTGTGTGTATTTCCAACCACACCAGATAGATACTTCATGAAAAGGGGCTATAGTTATCTGAAATATGTCAGTACAGTAGCTGTACACAGACAGCACTCAAACAGATACTGAATCATTTCCTTAGGTTTCTCGAATACAAATTCTTCCATTTGAAGACAGTGGGCTGATCTCAGAATTACCACTCCAAGGGAGCGTGTAAACGGGGACACGAAGACCTTGTTTCCCCACTCTACCAACATTTTATCAAAACAACAGAGAAGATAATAAAAGTAGAAGAAATCCACAGTGCTGGAAAACAAGGCTACCACTGGCAGAGCATAAATCTTGAGGGATTTCTGAGATAAGACAGCAGCTGTCTGAATTTACAGAAAAACAGAAAAAGAACAAAAAAAAAAACTGTAGGAGTGAGATCTGTTCTTCCCAGCAGAGCCAAAGAAAACCCGCCAAACTAGCAGGAAAAGCAACAGTGGGTAGAAACGTAAGGATGGGAGGCACCTGGATGGCTTAGTCAGTTAAGCATCCGACTCTTGGTTTCAGCTCAGGTCATCATCTCAAGGCTTGTGAGATTGAGCCCCACATTGGGCTCTGTGCTGACAGTGTGAAGTCTACTTGGGATTCTGTCTCTCCCTCTCTCTCTAACCCTCCTGCTTTCACGCTCACACGCTCTCTCTCTCAAAATAAATAAACTTAAAAAAAAAAAAAGGCACTTTCATGATGAAACTTAAAAAAAAAAAAGGAAAAAAGAAATTTAAGGATGACTTATAGAACAGCTGGACCAGTCATGACCTTCTCCTGAGAACTGCTCCCTAAAACGAGGAGAATCCGCTGGGGCGGGGAGCATATTAGGAGGTCGGGGCTGAAGGGAGAAGATGAAACAAATGACAAGCAGAAAAAGAACAGGGGACAAGAAGAAAAAGTACAGCTAGGGAAGGAAAGAAAGTGGCTGTGCTCTGAAAGTAAAGAAACTTCTTCCTGCGGCAATGGTATGAGCCCCCAGTCTTCTAGCCTGCAACCCACACAACTGCCTTTCAGTACACCTTCCCCACTTAGGCGGACCTTACTTGTGTCTCCCAGTCAGGAGGGAGGATCACCTGAGGACAAGTTGGTTAGAACCCACACAGGAAACCCAGGCTAGGAACTTACAGCTATGAAAAAGCAGTAACATTAAAAGTGAACCAGAGACGCCTGGGTGGATGGCTCAGTTGGTTGAGTGTCTGACTCTTGATTTGGGCTTAGGTCATGATCCCAGCGTTGGGGGACAGAGCCCTATGTCTGGCTCTGCACTGAGCGTGGAGCCTGCTTAAGATTCTCTCTTCCTCTCCCCTCTCTCTGCTTGTACACTCTCTAAAATTAAAAGAATAAATTAAAAAAAACAGTGAACCAAAATAGAGAGAAGCGACGAAGATGACCAAATAATATACTCACACATTTTTTAAAAGGTTCAAATTAGAAACTCCAGAGCAGCCTGAAATCAGGCTGTAAAGGACGGAGAAATCAGAGAACCAAAAAAGGGTGTTGGAAAACAAAAACCCAAGTGCAAAAATAAATCCAACAGAAGGAACTAATAAAAAAAAAACCTATCAACCTGGTCAAAAATCAGCCATCTAGAACAGGTTTAACAAACTATAGTTGCTGGGCCCAATGTGGCCATGATCTCAATTTTATAAATACAACTTTATTAGAACATAGCTGCACGGACGCATTTACATATTGTACAAGGCTGCTTTCACACCACAACGGCAGGGTGGAGTAGTTGCAATGGAGACCACAAACCTTTGCAAAGCCTAAAATATTTACTATATTCCTGACCTAGAAAATAAAGCCAAGCAAAGACCATAGAAGGTGAGGCAAAACCCCAAAACCCAAAGGAATGGAGAATATGAAGACAAGATTAAAAGACATGAGAGGCCTATGTCCAAAAGTTCCAACCTCTGTCTAGTAAGAATTCCACAAAGAGAAAACTAAAAAGAAGGGTGGGAAAGGCATACTCAAAGAAACTGGAAGAATGTTTTCTAGAACTAAAAAAAGGTAAGTCCTTAGATTTGAAGGGCCCACCTGAATACTGGTCTGAATGAACAAAAAGTTCCACGTTTAGAGCCACCGTACTAAAGTCACAGCATAGTAGGGAAGGGTAAAGAAAATCCCAACTAAAAGTTTCTGAAGAACAAATTCAGGTTCTTTACGAGGGTAATAATGTTTGACATCAGACTCCCTTTTTATGATGCTGGCAAAATCTTAACACACAAACCAGATGAAGACAGTATGAAAAAAGAGCACAGGCCAACACGATTCATAAACAGATATAAAAACTAAAAAGCATCAAAGTGAGGAGCGCCTGGCTGACTCAATCAGTAGAGTGTGCAACTCCTGCTCTCTGGGTTGAGAGTTTGAGCCCGACTTTGGGTACAGAGAGTACTTAAAAAACAAAACAAAACAAAAACAACCAAACATCAAACTGAATCTAGCAATGTATAAAAAAGCTGAAGGGCTAGAGTACATATTCATTTTACTATTCATTAAACTGTATACATGTATATGCTAAGTAGTTAGACTTTCAAATTTAAAAGGTTTAAAAATTATGGGTGGCTCAGCTAGTGAAGCATGTGTCTCTTGATCTCAGGGTTGTGGGTTTGAGTCCCATGTTGGGTGTAGAGATTACTTAAAAATTAAAATCTCAATATAAGGAAGAAAATTAAAATACTTAAAACCTCAACACCCAAATAAAACAAATGTTAATATTTTGGTGTATTTTTTGCAGTGTTCTTTGTAGGCATATACTTTTATCTTTACAAAACTGGAGTCATCTCATATATATGGATGCTACTCCCGAGAATAAGTTTCTAGAATAAGAAAATAAATTTCATCACTCCCATAAAATAAGGTTCCTACCCTACATCAAAAAGTCAAAAGCACTATGTGTTCTTTTGTAACCTTTCTTCATTCAATATAATGTGAGAAATTTTCCACATCATTATTGTTAAAGCATGACTTATGACAATAATTACGTTAGTACATAACTAACTACCTTAATTGAACTGGATTTCTTTTTGTTGGCTATTTAGGTGGTTTCCAGTTTCCTACTACTAATGCTATGGTGAACTAATGATTTTGCCATCTTTTAAGAAGAGGATTCATACCAGTGAGTAATTAATTACTTAGATTTGTTACGGCAAGGAAAAAAAAAAAACAACAGAAGCTGGTTTTAGAGTTCACTTACCTGCTGCCTCCTCACTGTTTGGACCAGCTGACATGCCTAATCGCTCCTTCAGAGACTTGGAAACGTGAACTGTAAAGAAAAGAGAAAAAAAAAAAGTTGAACCCAGACTTTTTTCTTCATTATTATTATTACTATTATTTTTTAATTTAGAGAGAGAGCATGTGCACGTGAGTGGGCAAGAGGGAGAGAGAATCTTAAGCAGGCTCCATTCTCCATGCAGAGCCTGACACAGGGCTTGATCCCATGATGTTGGGATCATTACCAGAGCTGAAATCAAGAGTTGGACACTTGACTGAGCCACCCAGGCGCCCCAGAACTTTTCCCCCCAAAGTTTACAAATTGGGCTTATGCTTCTCTTTTAATGCAAATTCTTAAAAAACAAACAAACAAAAAACCCTCTTAAGATCTTAAAATTTTTCTTTTCCACAAAACAGACCTATGTGAATCACGAATTCCCTAGAGTATTCCAGAAAGCTTAAAAAATTTTTTTTCTTAGATCTGAAAAGCAAAAACTACTGAATTCAGGGAAATAATTTTGTTATTGTACAGCCTTCTAAAGTCTTAGTGGCATCAAAAGGCTCCCATCCCTCAAATCTATTTTACTTATTTAAAAAAAAAAAGTTTTTTTTAATGTTTATTTATTTCTGACAGAGGGTGGGGGAGGGGGAGAGAGGGAGAGAGAGAGAGAGAGAGAGAGAGAGAGAGAGAGAGAGAGAGAGAGGGCATGAGTGGGGGAGGGGCAGAGAGAGAGGGAGACACAGAATCCGAAGCAGGCTCCAGGCTCTGAGCTGTCAGCACAGAGCCCGGCGGGGGTCTCGAACTCATGGATAGTGAGATTATGACCTGAGCTGAAGTTGGATACTCAAATGACTGAGCCACCCAGGTGCCCCTCAAATCTATTTTAAAATAGGCTTCTTAGTTATGAAAATTTTCAATATGATCAATAGGCCAGGAGAAAAAGGGTATAGCTGCATAGAAAAAGAATAACTTCTACTCGCTCTGAGAATGCAAGGAAGACTCTAAATAAGAACAGCTACCCATCAAAGCCTCTTGGAGGGTGCCTCAGTTGGTTAAGCGTCCAACTTTGGCTCAGCTCATGGTCTTGCGGTTCGTTGAGTTCAAGCCCCGCATCAGGCTCTGTGCTGTCATTGCAGAGCCCACTACAGATTTCCTGTCCCTTTTTCTCTCTGCCCCTCCCTGCTCATGCTCTCTCTCTCTCAAAAATAAACATTAAAAAAAGAGAGAGAAGTTAAAACTAAACACAATAAAAAAAAGATTTTTTTCTTTAGTAATTAACACCAATGTTTCATTGCTAAGTCATAAAAGGAAAAAAAAATTCCAACCTTGATTTCTTTCCATAAACAGAACTTCAACTAGGTAATCACTCTAACTCCCAAACATCCTCAAGTTAGTCCATATCTCTCCATACCAACTTCCAGGACCACTACATCTATGCCACTAACTCCTCTCCTCCAGATTATTTTAACATCCTGCTAACTAATATTCTGGACAGCATTCTTGTCTCCTTCTAATCTTACTCCGTATTTTAGGCAGGGTGATGGTTCTAAAATGCGTATCTGAGCTTTTGATTCTCCTTCATAACCTTCCCATGGATTGCTACTAAGCCCAAAGGCTCTACAATGGCTTAAAAAGCTTTATATGGGGGTGTGTGGGAGGCAGGAGTCGGACACATAACCGATTGAGGCACCCAGGTGCCCAACACCGTGTGCTTTTTCTGTCACAGAATTTATCACAATATATAGAAATATTCCCATCTGCCATTATACTATAAACTTCTGAGGACTGTGATGGTATTTATTTTATCCAGTGGCATCTACCTAGAATCTAGCAGAGTAAACACTCAAATGTTTGTTGTTGAATACAGACACAAGATAATCTGATTTACCTGAACAACCACCACAAAAAATACAAACCATCCTTGATAACATTACAAGAGAGAAGTGTCATGATTACACACACATGCACACACACACACGCACGCACACACGCACACGTGTATTAGAATGAAGGTACCTTTCTTTGGTGCTTTGTCAGTGTTTGTTTCTGTAGCTTCAACTTTCTTCCCTAACCTCTGTGCAAGGCTACGCTTTAATGGAGGATCGCTGTCACCACCTACAAACAGACAGAACTTAGTTTAAGAGTTTAAATCCATCTTCAACAAGGTAAAGAACTATAAGCAAACAGACAAAACAGAATAATTGTTAAGTTTTCTGCGTTTATATGGTGTGTTCATTCACTAGCTTCCTTAGAATTCAGTGTTAGAGAATACAAAGGTAGCAGAAAGAAAAAATAAGGAACAAAAAATTAGAACACACAAATCAACACCTACCAAATAATAGACTAAAACTACAAATGGCCCTGAATGATAAGCCCTGATTAAGGCCAAAATTCAGAATTAGGAATATGTGGGAAAAAAAACAAAAACAAAAACACGTACAAACAAAAATCTTATTTGGCCAACTGCTGAATTCTAGGCCTATCTGGGGTTAAATGCACCTGTGATGATTAGGTGACGAGCAAAGCAATCATTACATTTTCCTGTGACATGAAGACTCTGAAGACTAAATAGCCCTCTCTTCTAGATAAGAAATCTAAGGTTATGGAAGATTCTGTAGGTTACTGAAGTCGCCAGTTAGTGATGGAGCCAAGACCTGAACCAGGTTTCCCGCCCCCTGGTTTGCTGTCTTGTACTGCTCTACACAAGGTGTCTACGTGTCACCAGCTGAAAGTTGTTTTTCAGGTTGCCCGACTGAAGGTATCATCTTTGCAGGGTCCCATTAGAAACTGGAGAGACGAGACACAAGGTAGGATTTTTCTCTCCATTCTCATTTGTAATTTAAATGTGAAACCATAAAATCACAAAGTTTACATGTACGCTGACATTTAAATAAAAAGTCGTATTTTTTAGCTAAAAAACCCAAGTTCCAATCTGTCCATAGAAACAAAGAGATATCTTCTTTACTGTTTTTTCAACACAGTACCTTCTAAAAAGCTGGTTATAGTCTAAATTGTAACACTACAGATTTCTGTAATCAATAAAAGGTATTAACGCATACGTGAAAAACATCAAGAAATTCTGTAAGTTCTTGCAGCCAAGAATTCAGAAGCACCAGCAAATCAGTATCGACAGGACATTCATGCAAAGGGAGATCTGGAGGACATATCATGTTAATGCACAAACAGAAAACCACAAAGGATCTGCCCCAAATTTATCTCACCTACTGAAAATTTTCGTTTTCCCAGTCTCTCGGTTAGACTCAATCTTACCAAGGGTTCTTCTCCTGAAATGGCAAAAACAGGATTTCTCTACCATTAGTCAATTTTTCTGTATTCAGTAACTAATAATGGGTTACAACGTATGCTCTGATAAGTCCACCCAGGAAGTCTCTTGAAAGTCAGGTCTCAGTATTAAGACTATATCTCACCGGAATTAAAAAATAAATTAATTATTTTTTAAAAAAAAGACTATATCTCATTGGGAAAAAAAGATTTAACCTGTTAAATTTTTTTTTTTTTTTTAAACGTTTTATTTATTTTTGAGACAGGGAGAGACAGAGCATGAACAGGGAAGGGTCAGAGAGAGGGAGACACAGAATCTGAAACAGGCTCCAGGCTCTGAGCTGTCAGCACAGAGCCCGACGCGGGGCTCGAACTCACAGAGTGGGAGATCATGACCTGAGCTGAAGTCGGCCGCTTAACCGACTGAGCCACCCAGGCGCCCCTATTAAATAATTTTTTAAAAAGTTTATTTATTTGAGAGTGAGAGCAGGGGAAGGGCAGAGAGAGAGGGAGAGAGAGAGGATCCCAAGCAGACTGTGCTGTCAACATAGCGCCTGACGAGGGGCTCGAACTCATGCATCATGGGATCATGACCTCTAAGTCAAAACAAAGAGTCGGGTGCTTAGCTGACTGAGCCATCCAGGTGCCCTATTAAATAATAATTTAAATAGCCAAATGCGCAGCCCAAAGGGAATTAATAACACAGTCCTAATTCTAACAGTAGCCAAGCATATGAACACAGGCTGTGTTCTGACCAACTGATTATAAAACCCAAGCTCTTCTTTTTGCTTGCGCACCTCGATACGCTCAATGAAACCACAGTCTACTCCATTGCTAACCGTTGTCCAGAACTTTGATTACCAGCAAGAAGTGAGCTCTCTTTCTTCTAATTCTTTGTTGTTTCAACAGCACATTTAAATGTATCTACGCTACACTTACTTAGGTCATTATTTCTTACCACATTTAAAACTATTAAGAGAAAAGACTTCCATTTTTCTACAGCTTAAAGACTTTATTATAGTTCTTTACTCACAATGGGCAGTCAATAAATTTGTTGAATGGATACAGATAAATGGTAAATGTAAAAATGAAACATACATAAATGTGAGAGCTGCTTGAATAAGAATTTTAACCTTTAAAAAAAAAAAAAAAAAAAAAAAAAAAAGAATTTTAACCTTTTATAAGTAAGAGTCAAAGGCACTGATTTTTCTTCTCATCCTTATATGTGACCAACATACTAAAGTCTTCCTGCAAATCCATCGAAGGTACACTACACCCTAGGACTTAGCTCTTTCAGTTATACGGTAGTAGTAGCCTGACAACTCTCAACCCAGACCGACCTATATCTCACCTTGTTTGCTGGAAAGAGTTACTGTCCTCACTACTGTCCGGACATTCTCTTTTTCAGGACCAGGAATGGGCTGAGGTTCGAGTAAAAGACTGGAAACTCCGGAAGAACCTTCTGAATAAAGCAAGTCAGAGAGCAGCAAATAATTTAGGAAAAAATAAAGCCATTACAAGCCAAGAAATTTTGTTTTTGTGACCAGTTAAGTTCAACACAGACCACTGGAGGACTATGGGCCAGTCTTGTATAGGCAAACCCAGTTGCCTTTGGTGAATTAGGGTGGGGCAAGAGAGGGGAGAGAATCCCTATTTCTTCTCTGCCTTGGTCACAATGTAAAAATAAAATATAAAATTGTTTCCAGCGACTCAGGCACTGAATCTACTTTTATTTACCAAGAAGGCTAGCTCCTAAAGTTAACCTCAGAAGCACGCCAGCCACCAAGTGTGTCAACTCAACCTTTTAAAATCTGTCTTTTAATCATCTGCAAAACACAACTCCAAGAACAAGCCTTAGCAACGGAGTACTTAGAACCAACCATTTGATCCTCTCTAAATACTACTTTTCACACTGGATCTGTAGTTTTTAGGGTTGGAAATATAGGCCAACCAGGCTGAGGCAAGCTCTAGAAGACAACAGCTCCTGAGAAGAATTCAAACAACTCAAAATAAAGTTTTTCCTCGCCTTAGTGTGATTTATATGCCATTCTTTGGAGTTGTCTTTCTCAAGACAGAGCAGTTCTTCCCAGTACACTGTTGTCCACGTCTAGCTCTGAGTTAAAAAAGCCGCCCTGATTTCAAGAAGTCTGTGCTTAACTTCAAACAGACCACATGTGCTCATTCTGGCTGCTGCCAAGTGTCCTCATCAGAAGGTTCTTGTTATTCTCCTGTAGTAAAATCCGACCACCCGTGTCAAAACTGATGACTTACCACCTTGCTTCTTGGATTTTTCCTTCATTTTCTTTGATTTAATTTCCTCAAGGGTTTTTATTCCAAAATTCAAACATTCACCTGAGAAACCCAAACAGAAACCACATGAGGAAAGAACACCTCACGCCCTCTGTGTTTTATTTGAGCACAGCAAGCAGGCAAATGTTTTCTGGACAAATAAGAGAAAGTATGTGTAAATCCGCTTGTGCGTACAGTGGGGGTGGAGGAGAGAGAGGTGGCGGTGATCGTGATCCATTCCCAAGTTATTTAAAAGAGTTCGGGCATATTCAACAGCGCTGCAAGACTCAGCGCTGCAAGAGCAGGCACCAGCAACAAGACGGCCTCTTCTTACCTTGCTTCAAACTGACCCCAGGTTTGCGGGCAGAAGCTGCTCGTAATCCATTGTGAACTTCGGGAGTTGGTTGCAGGATGGGCGTTTTGCTTTCATCGCCTTCCTCCGAAAACTGATCTATGTATCAACATGTAAGGCAAATGTACAATTAACAACAGGCTCTAATTCTGACTTCTAACTCACTAAATGACCCCCAGTCACTTATTTGCCTTAAAGGAAGAGCTGAAAACTCACCATCATCATCTTCATCATCATCTGCAGCATTGATTACAACTGGTGGATGGGTGGGGCTGGGAACATTTTCCGAACTTTCTACTTTCATGACACTTCGAAGCTGGGGGGAGGGATTAGACTGGACAGACAGTTTGTTCTGTTGAACTGTGAGCTGGTTAGCCTTCACTTCCTCTTCTGGTGACTCAGGCACACTGGGGAGCACAGCTAGATACACAACATCAGTCAGAAGTTAAAAATAGAAGATAAAGTCCCACTTCATCAAAAAATCTCCAACCGCATAGAAGTTTGGTGCACTTTCCTTATGAGCACTTATGTCCTTTTATACCCGATTTCCCCATTTTCACACTTAAGTTGCACACTCCCAGGGAGGGAAAACAGGGCTTTTAGCTAGTAACTCCTCACTGTACATAAACACACTCAAAGTAGGTGTTCAAAACACAGATTAATCTGGAGGCTAGACGTATAAAACTGGTTGCAAATTCTAGACATTTAATACTGAAATTTGAGGCTTTTTGCTCAGCAAATAAGAGACAGTAGATATAACACTTCTGAACCAAACCAGAGAGGAGCAAAGCCACTTTTTTCTCTTAAACGGGGGCCAAAATGTGTAGCCATCAAATTTTAATCACCTAAGCAGGGTTGGCAAACCCTTTCTGTAAACAGTTGGACAGTAAGTATTTCAGGCTTTGCAGACGGCTGTGTCTCAACTATTCAACTCTGCAGCAGGAGCATAAAATCTGGCCATAGAAAATATGTGAATGAATGGGCATGGCTTCCTTCCAATAGAAGGTTATTTTATAAAACAGGTGGGGGGCCAGTTCTGTCGAACCCTGGCCTGGAGAATCAAGTTTCTTTTGGAAAACTCATTGGGTCTGATAAGAAAATGGGAAATGAAGCTATCGTAATCTAAACTGTCATGCCGAGAAACATTTGTGAGGCAGCATGGCTTTTGGCGACAAAAGCTTATGATACTTACTGGTTTATGAGCAGGGCTATCTAGGTATAAGTCATTTAACCTTAAAGAAGAGTTCAGCTCCCTCATCTATAAGGTGGAAATAAAACTGTTCTCTTGCAGGACTAAAAGGCCACGTATGTAAAATACTCTATATACTGCACACAGCAGGTGTTCATTAAATAGTAACTATTCTTTTAAAACTAAAAACACATCTCACTTTTGCTTGGAGGTAGGAAAAGGCCATCAACGTAACGTCCTCTGTTGTGATGGAAAGCGCAGTTCAGCTTCTGACATCCCATTGGCTGATTTTCCCAGTAACACGGAATCTCACTACGTTTTTTCTAGAGGAAAAAACACAGTGTTTTCAAATAAAAAATGTTGTGACCTGTGTTACTTTGGTCATTTGTTTTCTGAATAATAAAGTTCATCACAGGCTTCAAAACTCTGAGGTATGTGAGCTGACTGTGAGCATGAGGGTTGCTGAAAGTGACGCTCTTCATGCTTGATGGGGAGAGGAAGTGGGTAGGGAAGTAGTTCCTTTGCTGTTGTCTCATCCTAGAACCTCTAATGCCTACACTTAACTTACAGATGCAGGATAATATATTAGTTAAGATTATGGAATCAAAGACACTATTATGCTACATACTGGCCATGTGATGGTGGACAGGTAATTTAATGCCTCTAAGTCTTAGTATCCTCAGCTGTAAAATGGCAAGAAGAGTAGCTATTTAAGTTTCGTGTAAGGATTAAATGAAATAATGTATACGAAACACTTAGCACATAGAAAGGACTCACTAAACTGCAGTTATTATTTGAAGCTGCGAGTTCATAGCTTTGAGATCGATTTTCCCTTTTGTGACTTCTCCAAGGAAGGCACATGTAACACACTAAGGATCGGTATTTTCCTTCGCAAGCTACCGCACCCTTTTGAAGGGGAATGAGAAAAGAAATACCCTCACATCAAGAATAAACTGCTGGGTCACAGGATATATGCTCGGCAGAAATACATACGTTACTGCTAATGCATACACTAGATGTGTACATGTACACGTGTGTACGTGTGTTCAAAACAATACTGTTTGTTAATAGCTCCAAAATGGAAAACCAAATGTACACAAACACCAGAATGGATAAATACACTGTAGTTTTTTCATACAAGAGCACTCTACCCAGTACACAGAAGGAATAAACCAGTGCTACACTTAACATGACAGTGCAAAAGGAAAGAAGCCAGACACAAGAAGAGTACACACTGTGTGGTCGCACTGATGTAGAGATCAAAACAGGTAAAATTTCTCCGTGGTAGATCAGTCAGGTTAGTGAGAAGTTTCGAGGGCACAGTTGGCGACAGTCAAGAGATAAAGGGGGAACACAGAACTGCATCTGTTGGTTTATGCTGGATCACTCATCATAATAAGCAACCTAAGGTTTAAAACTGTAGGAAGAGTGGGGCTCCTGGATGGCTCAGCTGGGTCAGCATCTGACTCTTGATTTCGGCTCAGGTCATGATCTCACGGTTGTGAGGTGGAGCCTTGCATCGGGCTCTGTGCTGGGCAGGGAGGCTACTTAAGACTCTTTCTCTCTCTCCCTCCACCCCTCTCCCCCTCGAGCATGCACACAGGTGCGCTCACTCTCTCTCAAAAATAAATTTAAAAAAATTCTAGGAAAGAATAGCAGCATTGCTTCAGAAAGCTAAAAATATGGGAGAGAGAAACAAAAACAATTACCATTATAAAAAGATCCTTAAATGTAGCAAAAAGGGCAAAGATAAAAATTGACGATTTTGAGAAATTATTTGATAATACACTGTGTCAGTGGGAATGTGGAAGAATCATACAGCCCTGTGTACTGATAATGGAAATGAAAATTAGCTCAACATCTCTCAAAGGCAGTTCGGTTAGAAAAAAAAAAGTACTTACAAAACTTATGTCCTGAGTTTACTGCCACATGTATAATTACCTATTTTTGTTTTATTTATTTATTTATTTATTATTTTTACATTTATTTTTTGAGAGGGAGAGACGGAGCTCAAGGGCAGGGAGGGGCGGAGAGCGAATGACACACAGAATCTGAAGTGGGCTCCAAGCTCTGAGCTGTCAGCACAGAGCCCCATGCAGGGCTCAAACTCACGAACCATGAGATCATGACCTGAGGCGAAGTTGGACACCCAACTGACTGAGCCACCCAGACGCCCCTATAATTACCTATTTTTAAACAGTACAGCAAAGGGGCGCCTGGGTGGCTCAGTCGGTTAAGCGTCCGACTTCCAGCTCAGGTCACGATCTCACGGTCCGTGAGTTCGAGCCCCGCGTCGGGCTCTGGGCTGATGGCTCAGAGCCTGGAGCCTGCTTCCGATTCTGTGTCTCCCTCTCTCTTTCTGCCCCTCCCCCATTCATGCTCTGTGTCTGTCTCAAAAATAAATAAAAACATTAAAAAAAATTAAAAAAAATAAACAGTACAGCAAAAACCTTTACCTTTCAAAGAAATGGACAGAATTTATTAGTCTCCTGGCACACGCAAAAGGGAAGCATAATAGTACTGTTCTCTTTTAGACAGCAGTAACAATTACTCAATTACTCCTTCCTTAAGGCAGAACCTCATGCTCCTGGGTCTGTCTTTGCTTAAGTTTTTACTTCTTTCCTGGAAGCAGTTTTCAAATTACTGGATGACTTCTGTAATGATATCCTCTATACACATGACACATGTATATAGTCACATGACATTTACTTGCTCTGTTTAACACACTTACTGGATTTTGTTTCTTTTTTAAAAAATGTTTATTTATGGGGCGCCTGGGTGGCTCAGTCGGTTAAATGTCTGACTTTGGCTCAGGTCATGATCTCGCAGTTCATGAGTTCAAGCCCCGCGGCGGGCTCCCTGCTGACAGCTCAGAGCCTGGAGCCTGTTTCCGATGCTGTGTCTCTCTCTCTCTGTCCCTCCCCTGCTCGTGCTCTGTCCTTCTCTGTCTCTTAAAAAATAAAATAACACGTTAAAAAAAATTTTTTTTTTTTAAAGTTTATTTATCTTTGAGAGAGAGAGAGAGAGAACACACAAGCGGGAGAGGGATAGAGAGAAAGGGAGACACAGAATGTGAAGAAGGCTCCAGGCTCTGAGCTGTCAGCACAGAGCCCAATGTGGGGATCGAACACATGAATCTTGAGATCAAGAACGGAGCTGAAACCAAGAGTTGGATGTTTAACCAACTAAGCCACCCAAGCACCCCATTGGATTTTGTTTCT
The DNA here is from genome assembly GCF_018350215.1 of Panthera leo. Lineage (NCBI taxonomy): Eukaryota > Metazoa > Chordata > Mammalia > Carnivora > Felidae > Panthera > Panthera leo. The sequence goes on along the minus strand of NC_056696.1, from coordinate 42,418,305 downwards.
AAATGAAAAGTAATACACAATGAAAACCACTTGGAAAATGGTAATAAATGCTTGCTATGCTATTACCCAAAAAGAAATACAGAATTCTCTCTCCAAATATGTATCTATATCTGTATCTATAACTAAAGGTGTGCCTGGCTGACTTAGTTGGTAGAGCAACTCTGGATTCTGGGGTCATGAGTTCAAGCCCCATGTTGGGTCTAGAGTTTATTATTTAAAAATAAAAAAGAAGAAGAAAAATTATAAATGTCTACATGTATACTTAAAAACTTAAAAGTATTCCATAAGTGTACCCACTTTTCACTTAGCAACAGATCCTCCCTAGTAACATTCTCCTACAGAATTTTTTAATATTTAAAAGGTAATACAGCACATCGTCCAAAGACATACAGCTGATTCTCATTATTTGCAGTAGTTATAATCTATGAAGTCACTACGAATACTAAATTAGCTAATAGTGAACCAGACTGCTCCTAAGGGAAATACAGAGTTTAAGTTAGTCAGGTTCCTGCAAGTTTCTGGTCACATTTTTATCAAATAATCAATATAGCACGGTTGAACGGGTGTTTGTGGTTAAAGACACCTTTTTTAGTGTATTCATTAACACAGAACTCAAGGCCAAGGGCACTATACCTCACAACTGAATGAAGCTTATCTAATACAGGTATTTTCTACATAAGGCACTTTAAGAACTTTGTTGCACTTAGTAACACTACACAGCACTTCAGCACCACACTTGGGAACCATTTTAATCAGCAATATCACCAAGAAAAAGGACAAAAATGCAAAACACGTGGCTTTAAACAGACCACAAAAAGGACACTTGCTAATGGTATGAGAACTAAAACAAGCCAGCAGAGTGTCACCTTGTTCCATCTCAGCTGGGAGTGTGTAGGTCACGTGACTCAAGTTTTTCAATGCTTTGCACATGTCTGCAGATGGCCCATGAAACACCACAAGTATTGATTTGGGGGTTACAAATAAATTTTAGCAAGGAGATGAATTTGCAAACATGGAACCCATGAATAATGAAAATCAACTGCATGTAGAGGGGGTTACAGTAAAAACGCTCCTTTCCATTCCTGTCCCCACTCCCTGACGACCCATGTTTTAAGTTTCTCTTTTATACCCCCCGAGATTTTAAAAATACATATGCAAATGAAAAATATAAATTCTTCTCCCTTTTTTTTTTTTTTTTACCAAATGGTAGCATATTATGCACCTTATTCTACCCCCTTGCTTTTTCACTGACAATATATCCCAATCTTTCCTTATCAATAAAGTTTCCTTTTAAAAAATTTTAACAGCTGTCCAGTACTCCACTGTATGAATGTAGCAATTTACTTTATTAACAAAATTTTTTTCATGTTTTATTTATTTTTGAGAGAGAGACAGACAGAGTGCAAATGGGGCAAAAGCAGACAGAGAGGGAGACACGGAATCCGAAGCAGGCTCAGGTTCCGAGCTGTGAGCACAGAGCCTGACGCAGGGCTCAAACCCACAAAACCATGAGACTCATGACCTGAGCCGAAGCCAGACGTTTGACCGACCGAGCCACCCAGACGCTCCTAATTGTAGCAAATTTATTTTAAATGAGGGTTAGATTATTTCACATATCTTATCATTACAAATTATGAGTAATTCTGCATCTATCTCCTTTTGCACATATGAGCACAGATGACACAAAGCTAAAAACACAAAAACAAAACAAAACAAAACCCCAGCATACAGTATTTTTGAAGATACAGCCCAAAGACTGCTATCCTTAGGTAGCCTGCTTGCTAAGTTGGCCCTTGGTTGGCATGTGGGAACTTGGCTCTTGGAATGTTCCTAGTCAGTTAATTGATCACGGTGCCTAGACTGTGCAAATAACATGTCTTAGGCTGCCATCCTTCTGGGAGTCTAGAGTTCTGGAATGTGATAGGTAGAGGGTGCTTACATGATTAGCCCCATTAAAAATCTTGGATGCTGAGTTTCTAATGGGTTTCCCTGGGCAGGAACATCCCACACGTAGTGCTGCACTTTCATTGCCAGGGAAGTGTGTGCTCTGTGTGACCCGTCATGAGAGGGAGATCATAAAAGAAAACCGCACATGGATTCCTCCAGACTCTGCCTGTGTCTTTTTTCATTTATAATCAGTGTACCTCCCCATCACTGTAATAAATCTTAGCCATGAAATACAACTATATGCTGAGTCTCCTGACGAGTTCTAGAGTATATCTAAATGTAAATTCTTTTTTCAGGTTTATTTATTTATTTTGAGAGAGACAGAGAGAGCATGAGCAGGGGACGGGAGAGAGAGAGGCAGAGAGAATCCCAAACAGGCTCCGTGCTGTCAGCATGGATGACAAGTGGGGCTTGAACCCACAAACTGTAAGATCACGACCTGAGCCAAAACCAAGAGTCTGACGCTTAACCAACTGAGCCACCCAGGTTTCCCTCTAAATGTAGATGTTCTTAGAGACTCTGACACACCACGCCTTTTAGGGAGTTGTGCCAATTTATACTTTGCCAGTACTACATTAATTTTCAAAAGCTGCAGAGTATTTCTCTGAATTTATTTAGTGAATTCCCTGCTCTTTGGAAGATAGGCAGCACAGAATGCAGTTAAGAGGCCATAAATCTAGAACCTACCTGGAGTAGCTCTGTAACCCCAGGCATATAAAGTGCATGGTCAGTCTTCCTTCCTTCCCCACCTCCCCTCAAACAATGTAGTCCAAGGGCATTAGGTGAGGCTGAGGGATGAGAGGTAGGCATTCACGTTGGGCATGTGGCCCAGAGCAGGGTGTTGGAGCCTGACTGAATGAGGAAGGCATCACGTGACAAGGTGGAACTGGCCTAAGGTGTCAGAACCCAGAAGGAGTTGGGAGGGTGGCCAGCACAGTGATGGAGCCCAAGCAGGGTGAGCAAGGCTTCCGTGCAGAAGGGATCCCAGGGAAGGATGGGGAATGTATATTTATGGAGGGCCAGCGTAGAATGGGCAATGACCAAGCAGGGTAAGGAAGGTAGGTTCTTCCTAAGTGGGGACCTGCTACAGAGTCCGAATACACGCAGGGTGAGAAAGTAGGCATCTCACATAGGAGGGCTCTCCAACACAGATATCAGAGACCAAAGGTGTGAAAAGGGCATCCGTGGGGAGAGGAGCAGTATGTTGGGGTCCAAGCATGGTGAAGATGAGGTCCTCACAGTGGAGCAAGGAACAAGGCCTGTTACAGGGTTGTCGGAACCAACACAAGGTGAGCAAGATGTCCCTGTGGAAGAGCAGCAGCCTCATGTGTGATGTCAGAGCCTGAGAGGGAGGAGGAGGCTGTGATACGACACTGGCTTACGGAACCAGGGGACTGATAAAATCAGCTGATGTTAAGGACAGTGGGAAGCGACTTTCTTACTTTTGGAAAAGAGAGTTACAAGTATGGAAAAGGAGAGCCTAGACTAAATAAACTCTGCAGTGCTGGTGAACTGAAGGCATCTTTGTGAACTCTTGATTCAATACACAGACATAAAAAATAAATAATGAGGTAAATGTGTCTATGTGAATACACTTATATACTCCCCTGTTCTGACCACTGCAGGCCTGGAAGCAGTGAGACTCCAGGAGCTACCCAAATCTTATTTCTATATACATATAGCATTCTTCACTAATAGGATCCAGGGCTCCTTAGAGAAATGGTTGATTCCAGGGCTGGAGGAGGAAAAATACAGGATGAGCCTAATAAAAAATCTTGTTAGGCTAGAAAGCAAAAAGGTGTTCAAAGAATGATGTAAACATCAAAAGGACACAAAAGTCAGCTTGAAGGGCAAATCTGGGTCAACTTGATAAAAAAAAAAATGATACTAATGGAGTGTAACACATTGAATAAAAGAGAAAACCTTGAGTTCACACAAATATAGGTAACTAAGTGGGAAAAAACGGGTAGTTTGGTAGGAAATGGGGCAATGACAGGGTCTCAAAGTACCTCTCCACAAAATACATATTAGGTACAAAAAGAAAAACTTTATAGTGAAGCAATCCGGTACCACCTTAATGAAGGGATCAGGGTTAATTTAACATCACCAGTAATGGGATAATTAAAGACTATAGGACTGTGTCACTAATGACATGCAATGAGAAGAACTAATACTCCCGTCAAAGATACATAACTCGAAGTTAGTAATGAGGAAATACCAGACAAACCCAAACTGCAGGACATTCTAGAAAATACCTGGCCTATACTTACCAAAATGTCAAGGCAAATGAAAAGTAAAGAAGACTGAACAACTGTTTTAGACTGAGGGAGAGTGAGAGCGAGGACAACTACATACAACACTAGATTCTGGACTTGCTCCTTCTGCGTTAATGGATGTAACTGATACAATGGCGAAACGTGAATGGGGTTTCTGGATTAAATGAAGGTAATATACCAATGTTAATTTTCTCATTTTTAAAAAACATGTATCTACTTATTTTGAGAGAGAGTGAGAGAGCGCATGTGCATGTGTACGTGAGAGCAGGTGAGGGGCAGAGACAGAGAAGGAGAGAGAGAGAATCCCAAGCAGGCTCCACGCTGTCAGCACAGAGCCTGATGCGGGGCTCAGTCTCATGAACCACGAGATCATGACCTGAGCTGAAATCGAGTCAGATGCTTAACTGACTGAGCCACCCAGGTGCCCCAATTTTCTCATTTTGACCGCTGTATTATGGTTATGTAGGAGAACGTCCTTCTTGTTTGTAGGAAATACTCATGAACGTATTTGGAGGTGACAGTTTACTCCCAAGTGGCTCAGAAAAACGTTTTATACTGTACTTGCAGCTTTCCTCTAAGTTTGAGATGGTTTTAAAATAAACATAGAAACAAAAATACTCCCCAGTGACACATACAAAATTTTTACACTTTCGACAGATTACCAAACTGCCTCCTAGAAAATGATACCAATACTCCAAAATATCAAATTAGGTGAGCATTATGACAGAAATTTCACTATCTCATCAAAAAAAAAAAAAAAAAAAAAATGTAACCTGCGTATTACATAAAATGTCATTTCCCCCCTGTATTTTGCATTGGCCCATCACAACACCAGACTACATATTACAGTACAAACTGAAACCTTACATCAATCTCCATGTGCCGAAACCTGCACACCTGTCGAAAACAGCGCCCCTCTTGCCACAGTGTGCAAACAGTTTCATTTCCTAGTGCCGCTTCACAGTGACGGAATGGACAGCTGTCACCCTGTAAACAAAGAGAATACAGAAAAGAACTGTGGTACCAAAACAGAGCCTACGTGAAATGTTCATTGTAACAGTTTCCTGGCATCTAGACAAACACAAAGGAGTAAGGAGACAGGCAAGGTAGAACACAGTGCAGGGGGAAGACAAGAACAATCTGAGGTCAACAAATTTATAATTTCCTTGACAGTATCCTTCATCTGATTTTATAACATAAGTGACATAAGCTGAGAGATGGGGTTCAAAAAGATAAGTGGGAGTATTTAAAGTGGTACACTTTAAAAATACATTTTACAGTTCTTCAAAACTGTTTCAATACATCTTGACTTGTGTAACTAGCTTTTTTGATGGAAAATCAGAAAGTTAATAGATTAGGATTTCAGTTTAAGTCTATGCTTCATTATATACTTTATACAATGGTAATATCTTAAACAGAACACTACTGCTGTGCAACCTGCGATGTGATCAGGGCTTTGCTCAAAACTGATCATTTTAAACACAGCACCAAGATGATTTTAAAAAAGGTTTTTTTTAACAACATACACAATTATAGAATTAGTCATAAAGGCGCAGAAAAGTGGATAGATCTGAATGAAGCCGCAGAAGAATCAAGCAGAAAAACAGGAAGTCTGGACACAGAAAAAGCAAAAAATGCTGCAAAAGCGTATTTAGAAGAATGGCCTGATGACTCAGCAGGAAATCTGAAGAAAAAAAGTCAAATTCAACCCACGATAGTTTCTAGAAGTATAATACAACCCATACATTCATTTAATGCAAAGTAAATAAAATCAAAGTTTGCAAGCTGGGCCAAAGCGCTCCTCATTCCGAAATCGCCCCGAACAGATTAATTATCAATAAGAGAACAGTGAGTGATGCCTATGCGCTGTAAACCTTTCCACTTTTGTAGAACGTGAAGGGCAGTGAAGAGCATACGAGAGGAGAAAAAACAAGGATGAACGATGAAGTCTCCCAGGACTGCTATTCTCTTTTTAAACAATGGTAGCAGGTAGCAGACAATGAACAGTTGAGGAAAACAAAACATAAAAACTTAGTATACCGAGTAAATCTTATCAAATTTTATTAGAGAAACTGTAGAAAGAACTGATTTAGAGATGCCAATTCTTACTTTGGTACATGTAGAATAGAAAAAAAAATAGCAGTCTTCTCCTTGATTAGGCATGCTGGGTAGATCCTCAGATTAGAAGTGGCTTCTTGAAAACAAGCCACTGCTTCCTCAAGGCGAGGACCAGCTCCAAGTCCTCTTGAAATGGGTTTAATCTTCCAAAAGACCACTCAATCACAGAAATCGTCTTTAAAATGCAATCCTAAAATGAGGAGACAATGAATTAAAGTACTTCAGATAAATTCTGCCAACTTCTTCCTCCAAATCACCTTGACTGAGATCACGTTGTTAAAACCAAATTTTAATTGCATGAATATGTCCTTACCTGTGCAGGGCTTAGTGAGCACTGGTTAGTATTTTATTCTTATGTGAATATTATACTTTCTCATTTATAATGTAAAATTTTTGTTAAGGATAGCCATGCCCTTCTTTTGTATTCTCTACGGTGCTCATTACATGACTTCAGCATAAAATAAGCATTGCTAACTCAATAAATAATCTACATTTTATTATTTTATTTTTAATGTTTATTTATTTTGGGGGGGGGGGGAACAGAGCACAAGAGAGGAGGGACAGAGAGAGAGGGAGACATAGAATCCGAAGCAGGCTCCAGGCTCTGAGCTGTCAGCACAGAGCCCGATGAGGGACTCGAACTCACAGACTGCAAGATCATGACCTAAGCCAAAGTTGGACGCTTAACCAACTGAGCCACCCGGGTGGCCCAATAATCTAATTTTAGATTATTGATCGGATTTACGTTATTTTACACAAGATATTTGCTAAATCTACGTATCTGACAAACTAGGTTTTTTTCATCTGACAAAAGTCCCAATATTTTCACAAGCATTTTTAATTCAAAAGTATACAAGTAGGTGGGAAAAGCTGTCTCACTAGAATAACTGATGAAACAATTACCCCTGAATACATCTGTAGAGCTAGCTTATGGAATTAAGATGGCTAAAGAGTTGCACACCAGGGCGCCTGGGTGGCTCAGCAGGTTAAGCATCCAACTTTTGATTTCAACTCAGGTCATGATCTCAGTTTGTGGGATCCAGCACCACATCAGGCTCCACGCTGACGGCGTGGAGCCTGCTTGGGAGTCTCTCTCTTCCCCTTCCCCACTCACACACATGGCCTCTCCCTGTCTCAAAAATACACTTAAAAAAATTAGGCAAAATTAAAAAAAAAAAAGAAATCATGGTTGACAAAAACAGAGTTGCACACCAATTATAACAAGGTGCAAGTCGTCCTTGGGATTCCTTCCATAAAATACACAAAACTACCAACACCCCACCCTCTGCTCTTGCCATACCCTGGCCCTCACAGTGAAGTACTCAAGAAAGCTTCTACAGAAATAAAAACACACGGTAAGAGCACCTGCCAGAATTTGGAAAGGGTTTCTATAAATTCATATATACCAGAAGACCAGGTTTCAGAAACACTGATCTACAACTTGAAATGAAATCAAACTCAATCATATCTCCCACTAATAATCCTAATCCAAGAATAGCAGACCACAATAAAAACCAGCCTTGAAGTCAGCAACCTAGGTTAGGAATTAAGAGTGCCACTAAACATATACTAAAACCTTTAAATGTGCATATGCTGTGATGCACAATTTCATTTCTAGAATTTATCCCGAGGTAAATATTCAATCAAGTTCATCATCACTTTGCTTCTAACAATGGAAAAAACACCCACATGTTCAAAAACTGGAGTCGTTTTAAAAAGTTATAGTACTTCCATGTGACGTGATAATATGTAGCATTATACAGATTTGAGTACTGGGAAATGGGGTGTGGCTGAAAAACCACCTACAAACGTGGAAGAAGCTTTGAAACTGGGTCATGAATAGAGACTAGAAGAGTTTGGAGGCACGCCATAGAAAAGCCTAGAAGAAACTGCTGCTGGAAATATGAATGTTAAAGGTGCTTCTGGTGAGGCTTCTGTGGAAACACTGTTAAGAAAACGGGACACAAGGGGGTGCCTGGGTGGCTCAGTCGGTTAAGTATCTGACTTCGGCTCAAGTCATGATCTTGCAATCCATGGGTTCGAGCCCCTCATCAGGCTCTGTGCTGACAGCTTGAAGCCTGGAGCCTCCTTCAGATTCTGTGTCTCCCTCTCTCTCCCCCTCCCCCACTTGTGTTCTGTCTCTCTCACTCTCAGAAATAAACATAAAAGAAAAGAAAACGGAAGACAAGTGACTGGCAGAAAATCTTTGCAAAACATGTAACTAACTGAGGGGCGCCTGGGTGGCTCAGCTGGTTAGGCGGCCGACTTTTGCCTCAAGTCATGATCTCATTATGAGTTCGAGCCCCACACTGGGCTCTGTGTTGACAGCTCGGAGCCTGGAGTCTGCTTTGGATTCTGTGTCTCCCTCTCTCTCTGCTCCCTAGCCCCTGCTCACACTGTCTCTCTCTCTCAAAAAAAATAAACATTAAAAACAGCAACAATACATAACTCACAATGGACTGGTATCCAAAATATAAAAAGAACACTTAAAACTCACCAATAAGAAAATGAACAAACCAATTATAAACGGGCACAAAGGCGTGCCTGGGTGGCTCAGTCAGTTAAGTGTCAAAGGGGTGCCTGGGTGGCTCAGTCAGTTAAGTGTCAGACTTCTGACTTCGGCTCATGTCATGATCTCACAGCTGGTGGGATTGAGCCCCGTGTCAGGCTCTGTGCTGACAGTGCAGAGCCTGCTTGGGATCCTCTCTCCCTCTCTCTCTGCCCCTCCCCTACTCAAGTACACAGGCTCTGTCTCTCAAAAAAAATACGTTTTTTTAAATGGGCAAAAGATCTAGAAAGACAGTTCACCAAAGATACACAGATGGCAAATAAACACACAAAAAAATGGTCAACATCATCCATCATTAGGGAATTGCAAATTCCTTTTAGAATGGTGAAAATCCAGAACACTGACAGCACTAAATGTCGGTGAAGATGAAGCAACAGGAAGTTTGGAAGAACAGAGACCAAACTATTAACAGTAGTTACCACCAGGGTGATTGGCAGGATTACAGGTGGCTATTTATTATATTTTATGCTCATAAGAACATTAAATTTTCTAATACAATGCAACACAGACATAATAAAAAATTTAAGTCTGTCCTAACCGGCCTGCCCATCACAGATCCACTACAGAATTGGACAAGGATTGGACCCTTCATAGCACCTCACTGATCCACTAGTAGGATTCCCCTGACCCTAAACACGGGGAGTGCATTCTGTAACAGCAGGTACACCAAAAGGTAATTTAAAACACTACCTCAAATGGGATCAAGTCTCTAAGGGATATCCAAATAATTACAATGATACATATACAAAAAGAGAAAGTATTAATGAGACAAGAATAAAAACGTTTTACAAAAGAAAAAAATGTTAGAAAGGAAAATAAAAGGTTCAGGGGTCAACTACATTCCTGAAAACATCCCAAACAAAATGGCACTTAAGAAATAATAGCAAAACAGCATGAATTGTTGCAAATTAGAGTGGTTTTTTGTTTGTTTTAGTTAGGCTCTGCAAAACTCCCTCACAGGGGCACAGAGCACGGAGACTGAACGTTGAGTAGATGGGCACTGCCTTACTAATGTTTCAACAGAACAGTTCCTTCATATATCTGTTTTACACACTGAACTTCTGTAACTTTCACTAGGGGGAAAAAAAAAGAATATAACCGCTATTCAAGAAAACAGCCCAAAACAAAACAAAAGCCATCTCCAGAGATTAAAAAAATAAAACTTGACAGTAATCAGCACTACCCCAACTTTGCAAGGACCTAAAACCAAGATGCACACTGATAAATTTCTTAAGTTTTAAAAGAAAAAAACTTTTCATGATGCCAAGAAAAACCGGATTACTTTTCAATAGTGAAAGGAAGCCAAGAGGAGTAACTCTCCTATCCCACTCCTGAATTAATGTAGGAAAAAGAAATTCTTTTAAAATCTTCATGCTAAGGACACAGCTTGATACAAATGAATATATTGCTATGAAACAGAGGAGATGCAAAAGAAAGTGCAAAAAATAAGAAAACGCAAATTTCTAGCTTCTTCCGCCGAGATTTCAAAAGAAGAACAGGAAGCAGAATAAACATTGATGAAAAACACAACTCAATTGTACAGTATCACCGTCAGGATATCTTCCAGAATGAGGAAAGACATCAACACAAGAAAATGTATATAACATGGAAATAATTCCAGGAGATTCAATTTCTATACAATGGAAAATCTTAAAAAAAAAAAAAAAAAAAAAAAAAAAAAAAAAGAATGGAATTGGTAGAGATAATAAAATACAGTAAAATTTCCCTACACTGAATAAACTTGAGGTTTTTTTTTTTATTTTTTGAACCTGAGTCTGTAAATTAAAAGGTGTTCATCAAATGCCAGGCAGAAAATTCCTTTAAAGACATCTCTACTGGGGCTCCCGGCTAGCTCAGTCAGTGAAGTGTGCGACTCTTGATCTCAGGGTTGTGAGTTCAAGCTCCACGCTGGGTGTACAGATTGCTTAAAAAAAACCTTAAAAGATATCTCTACTGTACCAGAGATAAGCTGAAAATGTCAAATTCCAAGGAGTGAAGATAGAATCACACAGATTTCTAGGAAAAAGCAGACTGACAACAAAGAAAATCAGACTTGACATGACATCATCTGAATCTCTAAATGACGAAAGACAAAATGCTATGCACCAGAATTTAAAAGGAAGATTATGACCTTAGATATGTCCTTTCAAAGTACATTTCAAGATCTCGGGACTTGGAAGTTTTACATCGTAAGTCTCCAAAAGTAAGGAGCCTGCTTGGATTCTCTCTGTCCCTCCCCTACTCGTGCTCTTTCTCTCTCAAAATAAACAAACGTTAAAAAGAAAAGAAAAAACAACAAGACTTATTGCTATTGCAGAGTGAAATAGAACATTTAAATGTGGCATTCCCAAACAAGTGAATGTAAGATCCACAGAATTCAAGCAAGTCCATGGATAAATGTGACTTATGAAAAAAGTGGCATTTGAAATTTAAAAAACTTTGGCCTCCCATTTGAAAAAACAACAACAAAAAAACCTTCTCCTTTATACAAAAAGGTTCCAGGGTAATAAAAGCAAAGAGAGCAAAGAGGCTTTAGCTCGCTAATTAAAGCTCTATACTAATAAAGATTCTAAATTGGTAACTGTGCTCGGCAAAAAGGACAGCTGCCCTGTTTATGGGACGGAGAGGCAATGCCACATTAGTATAATCCCTAGATTACATTTTTGGTTTTTAAGTTCCTATTTAAGTTCCAATTAGTCAATGAACACCGTTTCATGTATACAAAAGTGATTGAACACTTCCATACGTCACCCAGTGCTCATCCCAAGTGCACTCCTTAATTCCCATCACCTATTTCGCCCATTCCCCCACCCATCAGTTTGTTCTCTATAGTTAAGAGTCGGTTTCTTGATTTGTCTCTCTTCCCACCTTTGCTTGTTTTGTTTCTTAAATTCCACGAGTAAAATCACGTGATATTTGTCTTTCTCTAATTTTCCCTAGCATAATACTCTCTAGCTCCATCCATTTTGTTGCAAATGGCCAAGATTTCATTCTTTCTTATGGTTGAATAATATTCCATTGTATACATTTACCACATCTTCTTTATCCATTCATCCATCAATGGACACTTGGGCTGTTTCCATAATTTGGCTATTGCAGATAATGCTGCAATGAACATTAGGGTGCATGTGTCCCTTTCAACTACTATTTTTGTGTTCTCTGGGTAAATATCTAGTAGTCTGATCACTGGATCATAGGGTAGTTCTAGATTACATTACTAATATAAAAAATATAACCAAGCACTGGAAAATAAATGCATGGTATTTTTTAAAAAATGTTTATTTACTTTTGAAAGAGAAAGAAAGCAAGTCCGAGAGAGCAAGGGCAGGGCAGAGAGAGGAGACAGAGGATCTGAAGCAGGCTCTACACTATCAGCATAGAGCCCAGTGTGGGGCTCGAACTCACAGACCATGAGATCATGACCTGAACTGAAGTCAGACGGTTAACCAACCGCCAGGTGCCCCTAAGTGAGTGATATTTTTTTAGTAGGCTCAGGTTGGGCCGGGAGTAGGGGTGGGGGGGAACCTTTCCTAGCATCACCATAGTTAAAAGGATATATCAAGAACTTTTACAAATTCAAAAAACATCTTTACTCACGTAAACTAGTACACCCTCTTTAGAGAATTGTATTAATTCACATCTGAAAACTGTTTTTAGGGAAAGAGTTTACACAGATGTGTGTACAGGGCCGTTAACTGGATGGACGGTTATTATTTTTTTTAATGGCAAAGCCCCAAATGTCTATCAGTGAGAGATATTAAACTACAGCACTTCCATATAAAAGAACACTATCGCGTCATTAAAAAAACAGATGAGGCAGATCTACGTGCAGGGACATGGAACTATGTCATGATAAACTACAGATGGTGTTTTTGAGAGAGAGAGAGAGAGAGAGAGAGAGAGAGAGAGAGAAAGCACTCGCACAAGCTGGGGAAGGGGAGGGGGAGAGAGAGAGAGAATCTCAAGCAGGCTCCATACCCAACGCAGAGCCAGATGAAGGGCTTGATCTCACCATGACATCATGACCTGAGCTGAAATCAAGAGTCCAATGCTTAACTGACTGAGTCACCCAGGCACCCTTTGATAGTGCTTTATTAAAAAAAACAAAAAAAAAACAAAAACAAAATTTAATGTTTATTTTATTTTTGAAAAACAGTGCGTGCATGGGGAAGGGGCAGAGAGGGAGATACAGAATCTGAAACAGGCCCCAAGCTGAGCCATCAGCACAGAGCCCACAGTGGGGCTCGAACTTGGAACGGCGAGATGGGAGACACAGGCCGAAGCCAGACGCTTAACCGACAGAGCCACCCAGGCGCCCCTGATGGTGCTTTTTTAAGAGGACATGGAATCACCTCTTACTATTAGGTGGTATATTGTTTTTACTTTTTTAATAATGTGCATGTATTATCAAAAAAGGAGGTGGGGGGGGGAGTTTTTCCATCCCCAAACCAAAAGCTTGTAAATAATTACAAGAAAAAAATGGCTTGACAATGGCTTTTTAATTTCTTACTGACCCAGGAAAATTATGCCTTAAATTACAAAAATGTTCACTCCCTTAATAAGAAAAACCCCATTCCCACACTTACATTAGCTGCTTGCTCTCAACAGGAACCTCTGTGTCTTCACTGAGTTCCAATCTATTACGCCTGTAGGTCGAACCAACACTCAATCCATGAATTAATAATAATGAGGCAGAAAGAATTTTCCTCCTCACATTGCCAAGGAAACCTCTCAGCCACAATTCAAACACAGGAGGTGTTTTTAAAACATCTCCCAACTACTGGGAGATTAAGTCCATTTGAATAACCTTTGTCAGACTGGAGACAGCTAGGGTTAGTTATCTCCTCAAAAACAAAAACAAAAAACCAACAAAAAGAGAGTTCATTTAAAGATGAACTTGAGATTCAAAAGATTATTGGGAAAAAAAAAAAATCCATCTTCCATAGCCGAACAATATAATTTAAAAAGAAAGAAGAAAAAGAAAAAAGAAAAAGAACACCAAAATTCAATAAGATCCAATTTCTGGTCTTCAAGATTTCTTCACCTATTAAGAAAAAAACAGAAACCTTCCCCCATCTTTATTATCTGTATAATAAAAGCATACTTGTATGAAAAAATATAGTGTTTTATGTATATAATATACATATACATACATACTAACTGGCTTATACACACACACACACATATACACAAATGTGTAGAAATAAAACATTTGGGTAAGTTTTCCCTTTTAAAATACACTATAAAAGCCTTCAGATTTGGGTTCATTATAAAAATAGTGAACTTACTCTTATACCAAAGTATCATGATGTGTACCAGTATGTTACACTAAATTTCGCCCAGCCCACAGAGTAAACATGAAGGGAGATCCTTACACATGTATCAATGTGTATAATACTAATACGGATGTATGTACATCATTATCATCTTTATCATCTTCAGGGAGTGTTTAACCAAAAAAGATAGAAACGTATAGTTATCGAGTAACTACAGAGTGGTGCAGCAAGCTGTAGAAGGCAGAGCAGCATTATAGCCATCCTGAACTGGGACTGTCAAAATACAGAAAGCTTCTATCCAAGGGAGGATTTTCTTTTCTCTTCTTTTACAGCAACACCAGTGTCACTGGTATAACATTCAATATTGGCCCTGCAAAGGCTTGCTTATGCAGCCCGGTTTCATTTTTTTTTCTTTTCTTTTTTTTCTTTTTTTTTTTTTTACAAATGATGGCTACAACTAAAGACTTTGTAATTATTCATTTACTCCAGTTAGTAAAAGGGTAAACTTTGGGAGTTGAAATTTCATTGCACAATGGTACATTTACCATTTAAGAATTTAAAAAACAAAAACAAAAACAAAAAAAAACAAAAAAACCCCAAAAACAAAAAAAGAACAATTTTGATACAGAGAAATGAGTTCTAAATTTTGAAACCAGCCCCGTAACAAAGCAATTTTGATTCTCATGTAATAAGTACTACATAGTTTCTAGGCTAAATCTTGCCAAATACTATCCAAGACAAAACTAAAATCAAAACTTAAAAAAAAGTGGACACCTTTTACTCACACTTAATACTAGTCAATTTTCCAGGAAATTTTTGGGCAGGGAATATCCCCAAATCTAAAATGAAAAAAAGGAAAAATTGGGATCTTACATTAGTTATTCAGTCTGAAACTTGTAATAGACTTTCACTAAAAGTCATCATTCTCTGGCCTCCCACTCAACCACAGAAACATACTTTAAGAGTGGAAAGGGACTTTAAAGGTCACTGAGATCAATTCTCTTATTTTACCAGTGAGGCAGTGATTCCTAACACCTGAAAATACTGAATGCTTATGTTTAGCTAAGATTAAAAGCCAAAGAACAATCTCACAGTTAAGAATACAGTATTATGGATCATTCAGCATATATATCTTAAGACACTTAAGATCACTTACAATGAGAAACATTCTTTGGGACACGGACACTGCATTTGTCAAAAGTATGCTCCTGGGGCTTTTATTCCAATTCCCATTCAATCTTTCTCAATTTCTGTAAACCTATTATGTCATTTGCCCGTATGTGTAAAAAGTACCCATACAGTCTTTATTTTATTGTTTTCCCACTATTTTATAAAGCTTTAAAAAGGCAACTCAAAGACTAAAAGTAATTTTAGTAATTTTTCCCAATTGTTTTCTAATGTTCCCCTTCTACTTAGATCCAATCCCTAAATATAAAGGGTAACTCTATCACACTCAGTAAGTTGAAATTATAAAGCTGACCAGTATGAGGAGGCAATTAGAAATTTCCAAATTTCGTGAGTTTTGGTTTTGCCAACTTGTAAGTATGGATGAGGGTTTTTAAAGGAACAGAAAAATGGGAGAGACGGGGAGGAATACCAGCTTAGTATGTTTTCCCTTCAATTTCATTGGTTTCAGAGAAATCAAATTTCCCACGATGGGAGAAATTTTTTTTTACTTAAAACCAATTACAATTCAATCTACCAGCCAGAAATAGCCTAAAGCCTTTCAATGCTGCACTATATTTTTTAAGTTAAAAAATGCCTTTTCTCTCTTAATTGGTATAAACAAAATTTCAAGTGACAGCTATATTGAGTTACTACTGTGAAATTTTTAATCTTCACTCTGTCAACATTATTACCTCTGAGGAATTTTCAGCACTTTTTGTGTTTTCAGGTTTCCCCAGATGTGTGTATTAAGAATAATTAGTGTAACTATGTTTAACAACTATAGCAATTAGGATACAGTAACATAGCAACAAGTTGCCCATTTCAAATGGAAAAAGGAAAAAGAAATTAAGGTAATATTTCTTTTTCATTGCTTTGAATAACTTCATTCCCAGGATCCCAGCTCAGAACCAATGTAGAATAATCATAGTTAACATTTTTCAAGTTCATTTTCAAAAACATCAGCTGTTCTATATTGTCAAAGTCCAGGCTCATGATCTGTTTTGGATGAAACTGGCTATTTGCAGTAAAGATACATTCAGATTGCCAACTACACATGGGGCAGCTCAGATACTGAATGGCAACTTGGGTCAAAGCTGGCCATATGCTCACCTTCCTCTGCCAGTAAATCAAAGGGTCACCACCTCCTGAGATCTCTGAATACTTCTCTTTGAAGTATTCATCCACTACTGCTATGGCAGAAGGAAACATGAAGCTTTTGCTTCCAATGGCAACATTATCTGCAGCTGAGCTATCAAAAGACCCTGAACTGGAGGTGCCTTCTCTTATAGATGAGGTAAACGAATCAGCTCCTACGATGCCTGAGGGACCAGAAGCATCTGAAGTCGCAATATGGCAGACCTCTGACGATTCCATATAGTTGCAAACTTCTTCTGCAAGGATCTGCTTGTAAGTTTCTAAATCAGCACCTTGAGGGAAAAAGTCTTCCAAGCGGTTTTTAAAGCAAGGGTCTAACAAAGCAGCCAAGATACAAGGCTTGGATTTGAGCATGGCGCTCAGGAGGGAATCAGTTTCAAGTTTCAGAGATAAACTGTCCACCAGATTGAGTGCCTGAGTAATACCTCTTATTTGAAAATCTTCTCTGAGCTTCTGCAGAGAAAGAAGTAGATGATGGATTAGGGGTAGCACCTGATTCAATCCTGTGGTCCTGACACTCACTTTCTGGGTGGCCTCCTCAAATGGTTTCAGAATATCGCAAACGTAAGTCATTAGAGTCCACTGAAGGGAGGTGAGCACAACCCCACTGGCTCTGCCAAGGCTATGGTGAACTGAATAGCAATGCTCCAAGAGCCATTTTAACATATAAAAGGTAGAAATCCAATGGCCAGTTTCATCCTGCTTCAAATTCTTCCACGGGAGCTGGTGATCGTTTTGGAACTCTTGCAGTATCTGACGGGCTTTGACTGAATGACTAAAATGATGACAGGTTTTCCTAGCAGCTACTAACATATTCTCAATGCTTTTGTGCTCACAGAAGAAGTCCTGAATGACTATATTTAAACAATGCAGGAAGCATGGCACATGGGTAAAACCACCATCTTTGATTGCGTGTACCACATTAGAAGAATTGTCAGAAACAATGAAGCTAGGAATGAGGAAATTAGGAGAAAGCCACAGACCAATCTGGTCATTTAATTCCTGTAAAATGTTGGTTATCAAACAGTCTTTGGCCAAACCTGTCACACAAAGTACTGCCCACTTTCTAAAATTGGGGATCCTGCCGTTACTAGAAGGTGCAGTTTCCAAAGAGACCCAGTGTACAGTCACAATGAAATAGTCCGTGGATGGGTCGTGGGTCCAGATGTCCACAGTCAAGTGGATCTTTTGGCTTTGAACGTTCTCCAAAGTTAAGAAAATTTTTTCTCTGACCCAATCATACAATTGAGGTACAGCCTTCGTGAAAAAGTAAGTCTCAGACGGTAATCTATAGTCGGGGGCCACGATCTGCATGAACCTCTGAAAGGCTGGGGTTGAGAAGTAGTTGTAAGGATGCATATCCTCCACAATCATCTGAATAATTGCCTGACTTATTTGGCTTGAGACTGAATTTTCGGAATATGTTGTTTCTCTCTCCTGTGCATGGGTCAGAGTGTCTTGCTCTGCAACAGGATTAGGACTCTCAGATCTTCTACTATTTTCCACCTCTAATACAGGAGGTTCGTCTGAATCAGAGTCACTAAGGTCCTCGGCTGTTAAACTGTGGCTGCCTGTAGACTTCTCTCCATGCAGAGGATCGCTTAGGAGATCACTTCTCTCAGTCTCAGTCTCATCTAATCCATTCCCAGCCGCACCACTGTCTTTGTTGGCAACGGCCCAATGGATGGGATGTGTGGCCTGCAAGTGTCGTTGAAGCGTTGAAGTTCCCAAGTGAGAACCTGGCCTACCCCGGCTCACGCTCCGTTTACATATATTGCACACGGCTCTTGAGATGTGCTGAGGATCAGTATAAAAAAAATTCCAAACCGCAGATGTCTTGGCTCTTGTCCCGGGAATTAAGGCATGCTTGACAATGTTACTTTTGATGAGAAATCTCCCTCTTTCTGCCCTCAGGGCATCAGATACCGATTTATCACGTTTCTTACCCATTCTGTTTTCATCTAATGGATCAGTAGAGATATATTCAAAGCTTCCACTGCTTCCAGCAGAAGAGGGAGATAAAGGCACATCCAAAGGAAAATCCTCCTCCCCACTAGTGACTCCAAATTTGTTGGCCCTGGTCCAGTGAGGCGAATGCCTTGCCTGCAGATGTCGTTGTAGAGTAGATGTCCCCAGATGGCTGCCTGGTTTACCCCTGCTGACACTTTTTTCACAGAGGTTACAAATAGCTCGCCAGGTATACTGGGGGTCAACGTGAAAGAAGTGCCACACAATGGAGGTCTTGGCCCTGGTGCTGGGTAGGTAGATCTGTTTCTCTATATTGCTCTCGAAAAGACTTTCTTCATCCTGCTCATGGGCACTGGAAGCTAATAGAGCAGGCGCATCCGCAACAGGCCTCCCAGATGCCAAATCCTTACTAAACTTTTTTGCAAGGAGCAGTTTTTTTCTTCGCCTTTTCCCCTTAATCCGTAAACCCTTCTTCCTTTTCTTTTTAGCAGGCAATTTTGCCTCTTTATCCATTCCTTCGGCCACCATCTTCCCCTCTACCACATCATCTTCATCTGTGTTAGAATTAATAGGAACACATCCCAGAATCCCAGCACCGCTAAAAGTGCTGCATCTTCGGCCAGGAGCGAGCGAGGAAACTGGTGCGCTTAAGGTACATACACTCATTCTCTTTAGGTCTCCAAAATTCGTCCCAGAATCTCTTAGTGGGTTTATCACTCAAGCAGAAATACAGCTGTTCCTCTCTAAACGCATTACCTTGTCTCCAATTTCTATGGGGAATCAAATTCCCTTTGGAACAATGACTTCCAAGCCAGGTTATTTTTGGAAGAAAAGTGACAGCAATGGAGAACATTCCCAAACTCTTTCTTATAGGGCTTTATGATCCCTTCCAGCTTCTGAGCTCTGAATCTGAATTCAAACAGTCCAATCTCTTCGTGTTATAGAAAAAAGGAACCGAGGGCCACCTTCCCAGAGTCATAGAGTTAGTAGCAGCTAGAAGCCAGGTCTTCCAAATCCCAGGTCCATGTTCTGTCTGGTTCATCAAGAACTATCTCTGCTTGAAATGCCTTCAGCTTTTAAAATGTGTATTTTTAGGATGCGTCATGGTAGCAACATCAATTTCCCTTAGTTCTGAAATTATTTAATTTCAGGAAACCTCACTTAAACAAAAACATAGTGCATCATTCAACATTCATCACTTAGGACTGTGATTTGACAATACAACCCAAAAAGTCAAATCCGGGAAATATAAAGCAAACTCCACATACTGGTCATTAACAGCATACGCTAATTGAGCCCTTTCAGCTCTAAGTAACAATAATTCAATTTTTAAAAATGCAGGTGGCTAAAAAAAAGGAATTTGGGAGTAAAAATGTGTAAGGTTCACAAGCTGCATTTTCAATTTACTGTTTGTATCAAGAGTTAATCCAAATTTCGTTCTGCCACATTTTTAGACTGGGGAAGCTTTACTGCCTGTAAAGGAGTAACTCGCGAGTTGAACTCTATAGGAGCAGCAAGAACTGAAATCTGAGCTGTAAACCACTTTCATTGCTTTTCGGTTGATCCCTCCCCTTCCCCCAATACCTACATACATTTACCCTAAAAAGCATCGCTATCACTAGTTCCACAGCCTCCTTCTCAAGGTCCAGAACCAAGGCCTGCAAGATGTCAACAACATGGGCCTTCCCCATAGGAATCCGCACCGATTATGGGAGCTTAGGGGGTGTTCTTCATTACGGTTTCATCAATCCTACAAGGAGAACGGAAGTGTCCCTGTTGTTCTTGACTCCGATGCGGAGGGCTGGGGTGGGAGTTAATTAAGGTAAGGAAGGGGTGTAGGATACCGGATTAAGGTCGGTGGCTTTCTGTATGTGGAGTTTGAGAGTGTCTCCCAAGTAGTGGGACCCTGGAGAGGAATGAGAGTAGGTAAATTCAGCTCCTGGCACTCAGTTTGATTTAGGCAGTGGGGGACCGCTAAACTGGGGAAACTGTTGTCGCGAAGAAAGCGATCTAGTGTCACTTCTCTCTTCGGGAGTCGGGAACAAGCCGGCTTTCCGGGGCTGCGGCGGGCTCCTACGGTTTCGCCAACACCGGATGTGGGGG
Source organism: Panthera leo (assembly GCF_018350215.1). Taxonomy (NCBI): domain Eukaryota; kingdom Metazoa; phylum Chordata; class Mammalia; order Carnivora; family Felidae; genus Panthera; species Panthera leo. The sequence goes on along the minus strand of NC_056696.1, from coordinate 42,397,726 downwards.
AGGGGAGGAAGGTTGTTGGGAAAGGAGCAGGCGCCGTGGGGGTGGGGTGCAGCGGGTGGGGGTGGGGTGGACGGGAACTGTGAGCGGGAGCCCGAGGCTCCCAGCTCGCCCCGGCGAGGGCGGCGGGCCGGAGGTGGGGGAAGGGGGGGGTCGTTACGGCGGGGCCAAAGGACCCGCTCTGACTTCCCGGGCTAGGCCGCAACCCGGGGGCGAGGGGAGGCCGCGGCCACTCCCCTCGCCCTCTCCCCCACCTCCCCTGCCCCGAGCCACCGGGAATCAAAAAACGGGTCTAGTTACCAGAGAACAGAAACTTTACCGAACCGCCGACACTGTCCCCGACTCCCGCTTGCTGCCACGTCTTTCTTCTTTCTTAGCCGCTACCGCCCGCCGTCCTCACAGCAGCAACACCAGCAGAAATCCAAGACTGCCAGCGTCAAAGATGGCGCCTGGCTACAGGCTCAGCTCTAGGACCCGGCCAGTAAAAGTGCCAGCACGACGCAAGGAGAAAGCATTCTGGGAGATGTAGTTTCCTCTGTGAGGCGAGGCTTAAGATGGCTTCCCCGAGTCGCAGGGTCACGTGAGAGGGGAGGAGCTAGGACGCGGGGTTACTTCCCTGGCGAGGAACGCGTTTCAGGAACTTACGGGTTTCTTGAAACCGTCTTTGGTTTAAAAAAAAAAAAAAGTTTTCCTTTTCATTTTTAATTGAGTGAGGTAATAAGCGCGAAAGCCGCGAGAACTGTGTCTATAGACAGTAGGCCCTCAGTGTATTCTTACCAAAGAATTTGCTTCATGAATAAACCGCCTCAACCGTGTAGAGTTTTAATTTAGAAATAAACTACTTTCCCCAAGCAGCGTGGAAGCATCTGTGCATTTATTTTTGTTTGAAGAGGTGAAATTGAGTTTGGATGGGTTTCTGTTATGTTTTTGTATTGAAAAAATAATTCATGCTCATTACAAAGTTCATGACGGTTGGAGTATGGAAAGGGAAAAAACATCTGGCCACTTCATTATTAACATTATCCTTTACTTTCCAATTTGAATGTGTTTACCTTTTTTTTTTTCTCTGATTATAAAAGAAATACATATGAGTCGTTTTTAAAATTTTTAAATAACACAGAACTGTAGAACGTTTAACTCAACATTAATTTCATTCCTGCAAAATCATCTCTCACTAATTTAGCATATATTCTAACGCTTTTGTGTGCAAATCTATCTAAATCCATTACTCTTGATACAGTAGGAGCCCAAGATCCCCTCTGGGTTGGTGGCTCAACAGAACTTCCTTCGATGGCAACATTTTACCAAACTTGGGTAAAGGATACAGTGCTGCTACTAAGAAAGCATACGTTTGACAGTCTAAAGCGGATGGGACTGCAGGCACCTTTTATTTCCTCTTAGGCTTGTTCTGCCAGCTACCGGCTTCGTGTGGGAGCCTCAGCTAGTCCAGGTCAGAGCAGTCCGGGGGCTCCTCACTCTTGGGCGTTTAATCTCCTTTCATAGTGAGAAGGCACATTAGAATCCCAGTCCCATCCCTGCCTTACATGACAATACTCTGATTGCCATGTCAACCAGGCCTGCCAGGCAGGTTCCTGGGAACCAATTCCTGTCTGTGCCACAACACCTAGGGTTTTTCAGCTTAGCAGAAGGCTTGCCACACAGCTGAAGGGTTTTTCAGGCTAGGGCTTTACAAGCTCCAGTCCTGGTCTGATTGGTATAATATATAGAGTTATATCATATTTCATCAAATCTAAGGGATCCTTGATTGTAAGACACATCTTGTTTTACGGAACTCTAAGACAAAAAAAACCCGCCAATTAAACTCTGACCAGCCACTGATCAGAGATATGAACAGCTGAAAGGATGTATGTTTTGGAATGAGTGAAACACAGTATTTTTGAGATATGAACAAGCCAACGCTACGCATATTGTTTTGCAGTTTGCTTTTCTCCCCCCACTTTACAATGTATCTTGAATATGTTTTAATGGTTGTCAGTGCTTAGAGGCCTGGCTTCTTTTTAACAGTTCCCAATGCCTCTGTAAAGCTGTTTTGCAGTAAGTTTCAGCAGGGTATGAATAATGGGAGGCAGACATCACCGGGGTCTATCTTGGACGCCTGCTACTGTAGGTATTAGTGACGACTGAATTTTTCACTTCCAATTTTACACGTGATGACTGAATGTTCCACAGACTAGCTTCTAACTCCATACATTTCAAACCTTGTCTCTCCTCCGCAATCTACATGCTACTTACATCAAGATGGGACCTCAGGCCCTATGGCTTTGGGTCATAATGCCAGATGAGTCCGCATCGTGGGTAATAGGGCTATTGGGTGATGGATCATTTAAGAAAAGACAGACTACTTCTCATTACTATCACCATCCTCATTTACCTTACACCAAACGTACTCCTAAGTTTAAGTTGCTGTGCTAGGCATTGTGGGGCATCCCAAATGGGCCTAAGATGTGGAAAGGCCAATGTGGAACTTTCCTGGAAGACATGATAAATATAAAGGTAAATACCAGGTAGTGCACCCCAAGTGTCCAACCGTGGTTCAGACTTGGGGTTACAAGCGTAAATACTTACACGAGCCAGGCGCATGTGTATGTGAGTAGGGCGAGTGGCTGTAAGGATAAAACTTGAGAATGCACGCCTTAGCAATAGGGCCAGCTCTTACCACTCAGCTCCCGCCCATTCTTGCCAGGAGGGGATGCAGACACAGTGTCACCACATCTTCTGATTTTTTAAGAGAAACTAGAAATTTAGGGTGTTATGTGAAAATTTCTGATTTGTCAATTGGGAAGCTAATTCCAATGCAACAACAACAAACAACCACTTTGTGGGCCGGTCTGCACCTTCTACTTTCGTTCTAGGAGGGTTAGAAAGGCAGAGGTGGCCATTGAGAGGGCGGTCTCTCAGGAAATGCTTTCTGGAGGGAGTGAGACTTGAGTGAATGGAAAAGAGGCCAGAGGCGAGAGGTAAGTGAAGACAAGGGAAAACCCCTCAAGGGGGGAGGAGAGAAAATCAGCTGGAGGAGTCTCCAGGTTATAGAAAGAGAAAACCCCGCAAAACTAGGTTGGAGCAAGATTCTAGAAGACCCTGAATGTTGGGAAGGTATTTGAATACTATTGCCTACATAGTAGGGATTCCTTGAAAGCTTTGGAACAGGAACAAAAAGGTAGAAAGTTTGTAGAAAGGTAGGAAGTTTGCAAAATTGTGTCAGAAAGGCTGTAATAGTGGTGAGACTCGGTCTCTTGTATTTTAAACCTGTCTTTCCATAGTTGTTCTCCAAAGCCTAGTAACATATAAGACTCTCCCTTCTATTTATTTTTATTTATTTATTTATTTATTTTTAATTTTTTTTTTTTTAACATTTATTTATTTTTGAGATAGAGAGCATGAACGGGGGAGAGTCAGAGAGAGAGAGGGAGACACAGAATCTGAAACAGGCTCCAGGCTCTGAGCTGTCAGCACAGAGCCCGACGCAGGGCTTGAACTCACGAACCGTGAGATCATGACCTGAGCCGAAGTCGGACGCTTAACCGACTGAGCCACCCAGGTGCCCCTCTCCCTTCTATTTAAAAAAAAGAAAAGGAAAGGAAAGGAAAGGAAAGGAAAGGAAAGGAAAGGAAAGGAAAGGAAAGGAAAAAGGGAAGAAAGGGTGGTGAGGAAGTTTTATGCTCAATTCCTTATTTTCCTCTGGCACACCTGATTTCTCACCTTATCTTTATTGCCAAGTTCCTTGGCTATTTTTTCACCTCACATACACTCTTCAATGTATTTCATTTAGATTTATATCCTCACGGCTTCTCTGAAATTGCTGCAGTGGGTTCATTTGTCTTCAATTGAATGGCTCTTTTTCAGTGCTTCTTTTCCTTCTTCTTCTTTGCAACCAACTTATATTATTAGTAGACTATTATTATTATTGTCATTATTATTTGCCAGGCACTATGCTAATGGTTTTATATACATCCTCCAATTTAATACTCAAAATAACTCTGTGGGATTACTGTTATTATCTCATCACTATTACTTGAGTAATACTATTTTTTTTAAGTTTGTTTCTTTTGAGAGAGAGTGAGCAAGTGGGGGAGGGGCAGAGAGAGAAAGAGGGAGAGAAAGAGAATCCTAAGCAGGCTCCACAGTGTGAGCACGGAGCCCAATGCAGGGCTTCAGTTCACAAACCATGAGATCATGACCTGAGCTGAAGTTGGACGCTTAATTGAGCCACCACCCAGGAGCCCCGGTTAAGTAATATTATTTACCTTTTTTTTTTTTTTTTTTTTTTTTTTTTTTTTTTACAAACATTTATAAAGTTTGACTGATGAGTCCAAGGGGTCATTGCTGGTATGTGGCAATACTAACCACACCCACATCTGTCCAACTCCAAATCATTACACAATCATTTGACCTTCGTTCGCCAATTTTCTCTCTTGAAACTCCCCCTCCCATGGTTTAAAGGACAAAATCCTATCGGTTTCCTTCCAAATTCTCTGGCTGCCTGTGGTCTAGTTTTGTCGCATTTCCTTCTTTCTCTATCCCTCACTTAATCATTGATGGTCCCTGGGATTCAGTCCTGTGGCCTCATCTTTTCCCACTCTGCATTCTCTCTGGGTTATCCCTCCATTTCCTTGGTTTCAACTAGGAATTAGATCTATGTTGCGACTCTCAGATCTGTATCTCTGACCCAGATCTCTGTCCAACTGCCTACAGGAATCTTCATTTGGATGTTCCTGAGTCCCTTGAAATTCAGCATACCAAAACGAAATCATCACCTCTCCAACGTCTCTTCCTCTTCCGGAGGTCTTTCTCTTACCAGATGGCATCACCCGCCATCCGCCCAGTTACTGAGCTCAGGGATCTGGGAGTTAACGAGGACTCTTCCCTTTTCCTCGCCTCCCATATCCAAATACTTAGCAATCCTATTGGCTTTACCTCCTGCTATCTCTCGAATCTGCATTTTTCTTTTCCGTTCCCACTGCCTCTGCTTAGTTGAGGCTTTTATCGCTTGTTGCTTCTTTTCCAGATCGCTGCCACACCTCTTCGTTGGTTTTACTGCCTTCTCATCTTGCCCTCTCATGTCTCCCTTCTAAACAACCACAGAATTCTCTTCTAAAATGCAAGTATAGGGGCACCGGACTGGCTCAGTCAGAAGACCGTGCGACTCTTGATCTCGGGGTTGCGAGTTCATGCCCCATGTTGGGTGGAGAGATCACTTGAAATAAACAAATAAAATTATGGGGCCCCTGGGTGGCTCAGTCGGTTATGCATCCAACTTTGGCTCAGGTCATGATCTTGCAGCTTGTGAGTTCTGTCTCTGCACTGACAGCTGGGAGCCTGGAGCCTCCTTCAGATTCTGTGTCTTCCTCTCTCACTGTCCCTCCCCCACTCGTGCTCTGTCTGTCTGTCTCTCTCAATAATAAACACTAGGGGCACCTGGCTGGCGCAGTTAAGCATCCGATTGTTGATCTCACAGTTCATGAGTTCAAGCCCAGCATCTGGCTCTGCCCTGATGTTGTGGAGGGTCAGCTAGAGGGAGAGACAAAATGGTACTAGTTAGAATTTTGTATATATATATATATATATATATGTGTGTGTGTGTGTGTATATATGTGTATATATATATGTGTGTGTATATATATATATATATATATATATATATATATATGTTACTTTTGTTATAAAAACTAGCTTCAAAAAAGACACCTCTATACTTTGACCCAGCAATTCTACATCTAGAAGTTTATCCCATACTTGTACTTACACGTGAAAATGACATATGTACATGGATATGACTTCACCTACCTATAAATATGATAATGGCTAAATTTAGAGTAGTACAGCTCTATAATGCAGTTCTATGCTGTCATGAAGAACAATGATGTGCTTTATACTATGTACTTTATACTGTGTATTAATGTGTATAGGCATGCAAAAGAGCATTATTTAATGTTACCATTTGTATATATACAATGGTCTTTGGAAGGGTTTCTTTTTTTTTATTTTTTTTTTTTTTAAAAATTTTTTTTTCAACGTTTTTTATTTATTTTTGGGACAGAGAGAGACAGAGCATGAACGGGGGAGGGGCAGAGAGAGAGGGAGACACAGAATCGGAAACAGGCTCCAGGCTCCGAGCCATCAGCCCAGAGCCTGACGCGGGGCTCGAACTCACGGACCGCGAGATCGTGACCTGGCTGAAGTCGGACGCTTAACCGACTGCGCCACCCAGGCGCCCCATGGAAGGGTTTCTAAGAGTAGCTGCTTCTGGGGCGTCTGGGTGGCTCAGTCGGTTAAACATCCAACTTTGGCTCAGCTCATGATCTCACGGTTCGTGAGTTCGAGCCCTGAGTTGGGCTCTGTACTGGCAGTGCAGAACCTGCTTTGGATCCTCTGTGCCCCCCGCCCCTCCCCTGCTCACACACACACTTTCTCTTTCTCTCTCAAAAATAAACAACAACAACAAAAAAAGAAGAGTAGTTGCTTTGGGGAGGGTCAAGGGAACAGGTATGGGAAGAAACTTACTTTTCGCTGGCTTTTAGTGTTCGAATTTTATACTGCGTTTACGAACTACTCTACTCATTTTTTTCAATGCGTATAATTTGAATAGGTAATATAATCCATCTCATGAGAGGAGGCAGAGTTTACTCGTATTGTCCTACACTGACTGGAAGCCATAATGCTTTTCAAGCTTGTCCATCACTGTGATGAATGAATTAGTACTGATTCTTTGTAGATATACAGTATTATGCAAAATGAAGAGAGACTATACAAGTAATGACTTTCTTGCATTCCCCGATGAACTGCCTAACTATTGTTTTATGTAGGACAGAGCCTGATACATAGGGTATATTTGAAACTATACTGGTCACTCCTCTTAGCTTTTCTTCCATGTTCATAAACACATGATGTCTCTATATTATAAGATCTTTAAAACACATTTTTTTTGTTTTTATTTATTTTTGAGACAGAGCGCAAGTGGGGGAGGGGCGGAGAGAGAGGGAGACACAGAATCTGAAACAGGCTCCAGGCTCTGAGCTGTCAGCACAGAGCCCGATGGGGAGCTCAAACCCACGAACCGTGAGATCATGACCTGAGCCGAAGTCAGACGCTTAACCGACTGAGCCACCCAGGCGCCCCTAGAACACATTTTAAACATGTCCCTTAATTTGGACTTACCTGTGAATCAGAACAATTCCAAACCTGTATATTAAGATTAAAATTTACAGGGTGCCTAGGTGGCTCAGTCGGTTAAGCGTCCGACTCTTGATTTCAGCTCAGGTCATGATCTCGAGGTTCTTGAGATAGAGCCCAAGACAGGCTCCGGGCTGTTAGAGCTGAGCCTCCTTGGGATTCTTTCTCTCTCCCTCTCTTTCTGTCCCTCCCCCGCAGGTGCGCCTGTGTGCGCTCTCCCACTCTCTCTCAAAATAAATAAATAAACATTAAAAAAAAAAAAGATTAAGGGTGCCTGGGTGGCTCAGTCAGTTGAGCTTCCGACTTCGGCTCAGGTCATGATCTCACAGCTCATGAGTTAGAGACACAAGTCTAGCTTTGTGCTGACGGCTCAGAGCCTGGAGCCTGCTTTGGATTCTGTGTCTCCCTTTCTCTCTGCCCCTCCCCTACTTGCGCTCTGTCTCTCTGTCTGTCTCTCAAGAATAAATAAACATTTAAAAAATCAAGAGAAGGGCTTATAGTTGCAGTGCGTGAAGGCATTTGATATGTGTTTGGATGAGTTTGGGGGAACACATGCTAAGACTGGAGAGTTAAGGGAGCAGAGTTTGAAGGTCAGGGAGAGGAGTTTGGATGATGACAAATAGGGACGGGTTGTTTCTTGTGTAAGGGAAGGGCAGGACAAAATGGACTTGGGGAGAGAGATGCTGGAGGGACAGAGATTAGGTAGTCAAGTGTTGGGCACAATCCAGGTGTGAAGAAATGAGACGGAGATCAAGGTTGTGGCCCTGGGATGGGCGGGGAAACCTGGGGGGAAACTGGGTTGGGGAGAAGGATGAATGTTCTAGGTGGACTTTGTGCCCTGCCTCTGCTGTGTCTGTTTGCTCTGGGGGCTTCTTTGCTGTCATCAGTGAATTGTGGTGCAATCCCTTGTGCCTTTCAGCAGCCACAAATTTATACAGAAACTAACCCATCCCACAAAAGACAGGGACCAGGAACATTGACACCCACCCCCCCCAGCCGAGATTTAAGGCTACAAAGACATGACTGATGGGTGGGGAAGGCCCGACCGAAGTCAGACTTCAGGAAAGGAGGGTCAGTTTCTCAAGAAAAAAAAATCCCTATGAGGGAAAATGGATTTGGGGCCAGTGACCCAGACTCAACTCAATGCCCTATGGGACAGCCTTTTTTTTTTTTTTTTTTTTAATTTTTTAATGTTTATTCATTTTTTGAGAGAGAGTGAGAGCACGAGCAGGGGAGGGGCAGAGAGGGGGAGACACAGAATCCGAAGCAGGCTCCAGACTCTGAGCTGTCAGCACAGAGCCTGACACGGGGCTTAAACTCATGAAATGTGAGATCCTGACCTGAGCTGAAGTCGGACGCTTAACCGACTGAGCCACCCAGGCGCCCCTGGGATAGCCTCTTTAAGAGTGTATATTGTGTGCCCTAAGAGTGATTTCAGCTGGAGGTAGAGGGAGGTGACCCTAGAGTAGTGTATGTGTGTGAACTGAGTGAGCTCACACCCCGGAAAGCCGGGAAGCTCTGCAGTGGGATGGCTTTGACTGGGTTTACAGGAGACAGAGCATGTTCCTTCCCATGGCACCAGAGTTTACTGTCCAGGGAAACCTACAGATGCCTATAGTAAGGCCTGCAGGAGTCAGAAAACTGGAGTTTTATTCCTTCAGGACTCCTGGGATTTAAGCCAAGAAACTGACACCAGTGACATTAACAGAGTTCTAGTTCTCCTGAGTGGTGGATCTGTGGTTCCATTATTAGCAGCGGCAGCAGGTGCTTGGCTGCCCACAGCTGGGCAGAGGCCAGCAGGCACGGGTGACTTGGTCAGAGTGGCATCTCCAAGGAGCGATCAGGGACCAGGAATTGCAGAGCCTAGCTCAAAGGGTACTCTGGTCTCCTTTTCACCAGGGCACTGAAGTAGCGAGCAGTGACCAGGCTATTCGTGGACACACAGGCACCATGGGGATTCTAAAAAAAAAAAAAAAAAAAAAGAGCAGAAGGTAATTCCTGGAAAAGACTGTTAACTTCCTGTTTGTCCAACAGCTTGAGGCTCGGCGATCCCCGGAATGTTGTTAGGAATGCAAATTCTCAATCCTAATGAATCAGAAAACCTGTATTTTAATAATAGAATATCACTACAAAAGTAGAATTAGTTACATTCAGACTAATGATGTCTTGGATACAGTCTCTCCATAATCTGTACTCCCCAGAACAACCCACTTTGCTAGGGGAGCAAGTGAATTCACTACCTCCCCCGCGTGGGCAAATCCAGAGACCGTGTGTATGTCCCTTCTCACTCAGCCTCTCAGCCTCACTGGCTGCAGTGACCAGTCCTTCTTGGAAACACTCTCTCCACATGGCTTCTGTGACAGCAGACTCTCCTGGTCTTCTTCCCAGGGCACACGGGAGAACGGTGAGAAAGGAGGATGGAGACAGGGCCAGGGCACGTGGCACCTTTTAGACTACAAAAAGACATCTGGGTTTAGGTTTTATTCTAGTTGCCAAAGGAAGCCACTTAAGGGTTGTAAGCAGGAGAGTGATGTGATTTCTGCTTTAAAAGCTGCTGTACAGGGGCACCTGGGTGGCTCAGTCGGTTAGGCGTCTGACTCTTAGTTTCAACCCATGTCATGATCTCACGGTTCATGGGGTCGAGACCCACACAGAGTGTGGAGCCTGCTTGGAATTCTCTCTCTCCCTCTCTCTCTGCCCCTTCCCTGCTCACTCAGTCTCTCTCTCAAGAAAATAAATAAATAGGGGCACCTGGGTGACTCAGTCGATTAAGTGTCCAACTTCGGCTCAGGTCTTGATTCGCATGTTCGAGCTCAGGTCAGGTCTGCGAGTTCGAGCCCCACATTGGGCTCTGTGCTGACAGTTCGGAGCCTGGAGCCTGCTTCGGGTTCTCTGTCTCCCTCTCTCTGTCTGCCCCTCCTCCACTCTCACTCTGTTTCTCTGTCTTCCAAAAAGAAATAAACATTAAAAAATAGATAAATAAGCATTTAAAAAATAAAAATAAAAGCCGTTGTACAGAGAACGTACCAAAAAGGAGCAGAGGAAAAGATGCAGGTCCCAGCCCTGGGGTGCCAACATCTGAAAGTCGGAGAGATGAAAAGCCAGGAAAAGAAACTGAGTGCCTAGTGAATTGCTTGGTGGTCCCAGTGGTCCCAGGCACACAGACCGTGCAACTTAATCGGCCTTAAGACACAGAAAACAGGGGATAGAAGAAGAGAGAGAATCCTAAGCAGAATCCAGGTTCAGTGCAGAGCCCCGCATGGGGCTTGATCCCATGAGCCTGGGATCACGACCTGAGCCGAAATCAAGAGTCGGATGCTTAATTAGCTGAGCCACCCAGGTGCCCACCACCCCGCCCGCCACTCGCACTCTCTCTCTAAAAAAAAAATTCTAAAAGAAAAGAAAAATTAATAACATCTTAAAAAAAAAAAGTTCTAATGTGCATGTCGTTGGAGTTCCAAAGAAGAGAAGAGACAGACTGATGCAGAAAAATGTTAGAAGAAATAGTAGGTCAGAAAAGACAGGCAAAAAGGAGACACTGCCACTGACTGGAGGAGGTGAAGAAGTTGTAGAATTACATGTTCTATGGGGTCCTGGGATGGATCCTGGAACAGAGAAAAGACATTGGTACAAGCTGATGAAATCCCAGTAACGTGTATAAGTTGGTTAATAACACTGTACCAATGTTAGTCGCTCCGTTTCCATCATCCTATCACTTATTTATGTAAGGTGTTAACATTAGGGAGTGTTTGGAGGAGTGTATGTGGGGAATTGGCGCCTTATTTTTGGAGCTTTTTGGAAAGTTGTAAATTATTTCAAAATAAAAAGGGTTTAACTTTTTTAAGTGCAAGGAAAGAAGGAAGGAAGGGGTAGTGGCTATTTAATGTCAGATAAAGTAAACTTCAGCACAAAGAATATTATCAGTGATAAAGAGGGTCATTATGTAACAACGGAAGTCAATTCACCAAGAAGACATAACAATCCTAAATGTACATGCAACTGACAAGAGAACTTCAAGATACATGAAGACAAAATGAGTACAACTGAAAGGGTAAGTCAACATTTATATTTGAACACGACAGCACTCTTGTCTGAGTAATTGCTTGAACCAGCAGAAGGAAAATCAGTAAGGATATAGATGACCTGAACCACACTGTCCATCAACTTGACCTAACTGGCGTATTCAGAGCATTCCATTCAATGGCAGCTGAACACACATTCTTTTCATTTAAGATTCTCCAAAATTAGAATACCCTTGAAGAATTATGTCTTGATCTGGGATTATCAAGAATGCATTTCCTCTCATAAAGGCGTGCTGTTTGGAAGGGGCACATGCACCCCCATGTTTATAGCAGCACTATCGACAAAAGCCAAAGTATGGAAAGAGCCCAAATGTCCATCGATGGATGAACAGATAAAGAAGATGTGGTATATAGATACAATGGAGTATTACTCGGCAATCAAAAAGAATGAAATCTTGCCATTTGCAACTACGTGCAGGCAACTAGAGGGTATTATGCTAAGTGAAATTAGTCACAGAAAGACAAATACCGTATGACTTCACTCATCTGAGGACTTTCACAGACAAAACAGATGAACATAAGGGAAGGGAAACAAAAATAATATAAAAACAGGGAGGGGGACAAAACAGAAGAGACTCAGAAATATGGAGAACAAACTGAGGGTTGCTGGAGGGGTTGAGGGAGGGGGGAATGGGCCAAATGGGTAACAGGTACTAAGGAATCTACTCCTGAAATCATTGTTGCACTATATGCTAACTTGGATGTAAATTAAAAAATAAATTACTCAAAAAAAAAAAAAAAGAAAGAAAAAAAAGAATGGATTTCCTCTCTTATAGAGACTCAGAGTTCTCCAGGACACCTGAGACAAACCTGAGCTTCTGTCAGAGTCTCGGCATCTGAGTGCAAGTTACCTAGGAACCTTGTATAAGTTCAGCCAACTGGAGACCTCCTCTGATTGTCTGCTTGGTATCTCCCAGGGCACTGGTGGCCCTAGGTCTGCCTTCTTCTTTGATGTTTTCTGTGACTTCCAGGAAAGGAGGCACCTCCTGTAAATTAATACCACATCTGGGGTATGAGCTAAATCAGTTTATCAAGAAATCAGCAAATGTACAGGCCCAACAGCCTTCTTCTTACTCTCTCATCTTTTGAAACCTGGATGTGTATGTGTGTGCGTGTGTGTGCACATATCTTTGAATCTTATAACATGGCTTCAGATAGTTTCAGGATCATGTCTCACCAGAGATATTCATCTGTTATGTAGTTGTGGTGGACAAAATAATGCTCCCCTCACAAAGATGTTCATGTCTTAATCCCTGGAACCTGTGACTATGTCACCTTCATAAAAAGAACTTTACGGTGTAAGTCAAAGATTTTGAGATGGGGAGATTATCCCAGATGATCTGAGAGGGCCCGATATAATCACAAGGATCCTTAGAAGAGGGAGACAAGAGTCTGCATAGTTAATTTCATTTCTTGACTTACCACATTCTACCAATACTTTCTGCCTTTAACTTATCGATGAGGAAGGGAAAGACCGAAGGAAAAAAAAGCCCTATGGATTACCTTATTTTCCCCTTTCTTGCTATGTCATTTTCAGCATAAGTGGTTAAAGCTAATATAAAGATAATGGAAGTAAAAAAGGATATGATAGGTCATTTGTGCCTTCTTTCTGTAATACCAGCTTCCCAAATGGTTTGAGTTAGAGTTTCTGGAAGTATTTCCAAGTCAGTATAGGCCCTCAGCCCACAGGGAAACCAGCAGTGATGATAAAGCACCGTGACACTAAGGGAGTCCTCAGGGAGGGGGCATGACAGAGGGACAGCAAAATCCTGTCTTCTGCTCACCATTAAAGGGTGAATCATAAAGAGGGAAGGGGGCTTAGCGACCTCTGTATTTCATACTAAACAGTGTTCCGAGCGAGGTCGCAATCAACATAATACAAACGTGAATGATTAATTTACTGTATTTAACTAACTAGGGAATCATGATGATTAGTTATCTTGATATCTACTTCCTCATCCTGATCTCGAAAAAATTTCCCTCATACTTAGCATTGTCAGCTTATTGAGATGAGATGGTTATTGCAATTTGGGCGTTCAGCTTAACGCAAAATTTCCTGGCAACTAATATGAGAAAAAAAAACTATGCAGGGAAAGAAAGAATTGTAATGTAATAAACAGTCTTTCATTCACTCATTTGTAAAAATTCTCAGAACAAGAAAAACAGAAATGTTACTCTTCGGTATGGGACAGTCTACAATTTATTCCTCATTTTCCCAATTTGGGAGAATGTCTGTAAGTATAACTGGCTTATTGAGGTATAGACATGAGTTGGCTTTATTTTTTCCAGGGCCTGTCCCCTGACTGTGGTTGGTTGAACCCCCCCCCCCCTTTCATACTCGGTGGTACCTCTCTTTACAAATTCTCATTTTGATCTCTTAGTTTTTCATTCTCTTTCTGGTTGCCGGAATTCTTTCATGCTGGTATTTAAGATCTGCTCGAACCTTCATTTTCACCTTGGACACTCACATCTTCTTACCTGACCACGTGAGGTTGCCACCCTCTCTGTGCTTGTCATTGTTTCCCTGGCTAGCCCTGGCTGGCCGTCAGTACCAGACGTGGTGCCTCCTGGGTGGCAGGAATTTAAACACTCGTCGCTTGTGGGGTGAATCTGAACACCCTGCAGAATTCTGCCCACAATACCATCCCCAGGTATGGGAGAATTAGATCCTGGAACAATCTGCCTTGATCCCACTGTCTGAGTCTGTTCAGGCTCTAACAAAAAATACCATAGACTGGCTGGCTTAAACAACAATTTCTCACAGTTCTGGAGGTGAGGAAGTCCAAGATCAAGGTACCATCAGATTTGGTGTCCAGTGAGGCCTGCTTCTCGGTTCACAGATGGCCTTCATCTCCATGTGTCCTCATGTGGCAGAAGGGACAGAGGAGCTCTCTGGGTTCTTTATTTATAAGACTACTAGTCCCATTCCTGAGGGCTCCACCCTTTCGATCTAATCATCTCCCGAAGGCCCCACCTCCTAATACCATCACATTGGGGGTTTCAACATACGAATTTGGGGGGCGCGCAAATGTTCAGTCTACAGCACCCATTCGAGTGCTTGTGAGGCCACCTTCAGATGGTCTACACCCGACAGATGCATCCCAGAGGCCCCTTACCTGGCACCCTGTTGAGTGGCGCAGGCCCAGTCATCTTTCCCTGGCGACACTCATGGTTGTGAGGCCCAACAGTGGGGGGTTAGCGGCTTCACATCCCTCTCTCTCTCAGTTCTGACACCACTCCCTTCTTCCTCCTTTTCCTAGGGTATGAGGCACTCTGCAGAAAGAGGTGGTTACCACTCACCCAGGGATGGGGACAGCGAAGGAGGAAAGAACCTCTCTTCCTGAACCTCATACTCCTCAAAGGCCAGCCTCCAACATGTTAGTCCTTGACCTCGGAGCAGGAACAAGGCGTGGTGGAGAGCGGCACTTGGTAGGACTGATTTTCCTGCTCTCAGTAAGCCCTGAGAGGGGTAGGCTGACCGCTGACAGCCCAGAGTATGCTAAATTCAGAATGTGAGGTGTTTTATACCAAGCTTGAGGCTCTCGCGCGGATTTCTGAACAACAGAAAAAACCTCCCTCAACATTTTATGGTATGAGTACAAGCGCTGAAACCACATCATCAATCATCAATAACTTGCTTTTATCTTGGGCAGTGTGCTAAGATCCACAGTGAATACAAAGGGCTCCAGTATATTTTCCTGCAGGCAAAACGATACAGATTAATAGGGAGGCTGATCATATACATCAACCAAACAATGCAGAAAAAAAAAATACCCAGAACAATGACACTAGCTTACGCTTTAATGTCATATCCGTTTTGCAGAAGAAGGAACGAAGGCATATTTATTTAAATGGGATGAGACTAGATGTCTTCGCTCCCAGCTTTATTCACGCTTTAAAATTATTTTTTTAGGGGCACCTGGGTGGCTCAGTCAGTTAAGTGTCTGGCTTTGGCTCAGGTCATGACCTCACGGTTGGTGGGTTCGAGCCCCACATCGGGCTCTGTGCTGACAGCTCGGAGCCTAGATCCTGCTTCCGATTCTGTGTTTCCCTCTCTCTCTCTCCCCCTCTCCTGCTTGCGCTTTGTCTCTCTGTCTCCCAAAAATAAAATAAACATTAAAAATTTTTTTAATTATTTTTTTTTTATTTTGAAATAATTTACAGAAGAGCTGCAAAAATAGTACAAAGAATTTCTGTATACCCTTCACCCAGCTTCCCCTAATGTTAACATCTTACATAGCCATGGTACAATGATCAAAACTAAGAAACTAACATTAATGTAATACTATTAACTAAAATATGGATTTTTCGAATGTAATCATTTTTCCCCACTAATGTCCTTTTCTTCTACCAGGACCCAATATGAGGTACCATTTTGTATCTACTCAACATATCTCTTTAACACCCTCCAATCTGCAACAGTTTCTTAGTCTTTCCTTGTTTTTAATGACTTTTAATACTTTTAAGAGTCCCAGTCAGGGGACTACCTGGGTGGCTCAGTTGGTTAAGCATCCAGCTCTTGATTTCAACTCAGGTCATGATCTCATGGTTCTGTGAGAGTTCGAGCCCTCTATCGGGCTCTGCACGGACAGTGTGGAGCTTGCTTGGGATCTTCTCTCTCTCTCCCTCTCTCTCTGTCCCTCCCCTGCTTGCACACACACACACACACACACACACACACACACTCTCTCTCTCAAAATAAATAAACTTAAAAAAAACTGTCTTACTTCTCTTTAAAGTGTCATCTACTAGGGGTGCCTGAGTGGCTCAGTTGGTTAAGTGTCTGACTTCAGCTCAGGTCATGATCTCGTGGCTTGTGAGTTCGAGCCCCGCGTCCGCCTCTGTGCTGACAGCTCAGAGCCTGGAGCGTGCTTGGGATTCTGTGTCTCCCTCTCTCTCTCTGCCCCTCCCCCACTTGTACTCTGTCTCCGTTTCCCTCTCAAAAGTTGAAAAACATTAATAAAGTAAAAAAAAAAAGTGTCATCCACTAATTTTAGCATTCATTAGGTCTTGCTCACAGCAATTATTCTGTGGTATCTTTTTTTTTTTTTTTTTTTATCTTTTAATTCCAGCATTGTCAACATACAGCTCTGTGGTGTCTCAATAGTGATTTTCTTTTCCCCTCATTTCTCCTATACTTATTGTTCAGAATTCATCTGGAAAGACAGTTTATTCCTTTCTTCCATTTTATTCATTTATTGGTATGGACTCAAGAATATTTTGTTGAGCTATAGATTTGTATCATAATTACTTGTTTTCATTACTTTGCCCCTGGGCATTCTTTTAGTTGACTCCTTTTTTTTTTTTTTTTAAATTTTTTTTTTAACATTTATTTTATTTTTGAGACAGAAAGAGACAGCATGAATGGGGGAGGGTCAGAGAGAGGGAGACACAGAATCTGAAACAGGCTCCAGGCTCTGGGCTGTCAGCACAGAGCCCGACGCGGGGCTTGAACTCACGGACCGCGAGATCATGACCTGAGCCGAAGTCGGCCGCTTAACCGACTGAGCCACCCAGGCGCCCCTGGTTGACTCCTTTTGACATGCCTTCATCTTTTCTTGTCTTTTCTTCCCCCCTTCTTTCTTTTTCTTCCTTCCTTCCTTCCTTTTCTTTCCTTTCTTTCCTTTCTTTTCTTTCTTTCTTTCTTTCTTTCTCTTTCTTTCATCTACAAGAAGGTCAAGCTCCCCATGTGTTTTCCCAGTCCCAGCTCTAGAACTAGCCACTTTTCCAAGGAGCTCTGTTTCCTTTTATTGAGAATGATATTTAGAAACCAAGAGCTGAGTGCTCAGTGTGTCCATTGCTTTCCGGGGTGTCATTGCTTCTAGATGTCCCAGTGGACAGAGCTGAGAAATATATGTATACTAGCCTATTTCTATACATATCTATATTTATTTCTGTATCTATTCATACCTATATCAAAATAAACAAGAGTTCAAACTATGCCTCCAACTCTAGTTCATCAACACCACAGAGTTTATTGTACTTGTCACCTCTTTTTCTGATAGTAAGAACTCTGCTTCTCCTTATCTATATTTACTTATTTGTTCAAACTTAGTATACGTTTAAAGAGTTTCAGAATCGCTAACCTGTCCTCCTCTGAGATACAAACTTACCAACTAGAGTACAGTGTTATGTACAGGTTTTTTTTGTGTGTGTGTGTGTCTTTATCTTACAGTTTCAAGTGAAAACATTATTTTCCAAAGTTAATTAGTCAGCTCCTTCCCCCTCGGCCCCACCTTCAGTGAGGCTATATCATACATTCGTAAGACAGTTAGGTTTTATTTGTCTTAATCTGCATTCCATCATGGCTTCCCCTGACAGCATGGTTAATTACAAAAAAATTACATACAATAAAAGTCACTCGTTGGGCTGTATAGTTTTTTTGTGTTTTGACAAATTTATAGAGTCATGTATCCATCACCACAGTACCAATACAGAATAGCCCCATCACCCTAAAAATTCCTTTATAGTAAACTTCTCTCCTTTCCCCAAACCTGACAACTACTGACCTGTTTTCCTTCCATATAGTTTTGCCTTTTCCAGAAGGTCATAGAAATGGAATCATACAATACGTAGATTTTTAGGTCTAGCATCTTTCACTTAGCCAAATGCACTTACGATTTGTCCTTGTGGTCACATGAACCAATAGTTCATTCCTTTTTCCTGTTGAGTATAGACAACCTCGTTGTGTGGATATACCACAGTTTGTTTTTCCATTTACCTGTTGAAGGGCATCTGAGTTATTTCTAGTTTTGGCATTATGAATAAAGCTGCTATAGTCACGTATGGGCTATTGCATGAACACAAATTTTCAATTCTCTTGGGTAAACACCTAGTACTGGAATGGCTGGGTTGTATAATACACGCGTGCTTTTAAGAAACTATCAAATAGCTTTCCAAAGTGGATACTATACTTTGCAATGAATGACAATTCCTGGCGTTCCACATCTTTCTCTAGCATTTGGTTGTCCACACTCTTTTTCAAGTGGCAGCTGCTGCCCCACCCCAGCTCTGACTTGTCCCTTCTTTTTGGCCTCTGCCTGGATTACAGACGAATCTGCATTCTTGCTTTGCAGCCTGCTGGTATCTGTGAAGGTAATGCTTTTAGGCTACTTCACGTTTCCACTGTGCACTAAAGTACTATCGCATTTTTTAATCTGCTAACCATCCTATAAGGCGGTTTCAGCAAACATTCTTAGGTTGGTATGAGAGATAACAGCACCCTGCTTCAGAAGAATTCCTTTCTGGCTTTCCCAGACCTTGGCTTTTGTGACTTCCTTAACTCCTGTGTATCTCGACCTCTTTGTACTACTCCACCTGAGAGAACCCACTGAAATACAAGGATGTTCAAGGGTCTTTACCAGACCCTGTGGTGGCTGTGGATCTGGCAGGATAGACTACTCCCCATAGCTCTCCAGCTGGGTGCCTGGGGCCTAATTCTTCAGGAAGGAGCTATGCGTCTGGCCCCTTGGGGTCCACGTCTCCGAAGTTGGCAGCTAACACATTCTCGTAGTCATCAGAGGCCTCATTTGGCATCTCTTCTCCATGTTTCATCTGACTAGTCTCCTTCTGTGCAGATGGCAGAGAGGTCACATAATCCCCTAGAGCCAGGAACCTCCCTGACTGCATGACAAATTGGACGTGGGTCCCTGGACCATCTGTCCTGCCTTCTACATGGTCTGTGTTTGAGGATGTCCCTTCTTCCTCCGCCTGCTGCTGGTTTCCACTGGCATGTGCCGATGGGACATTTTCATAATCTCTGTAGCACTGAGAAACCATCCAGGGCTGCTTCCCGTGGATGGCCTCAAGGTTCAACCCTGCCATGTTGACATAGTCATTTGAGGTCTCAGAAGAACTTTCCTCGTCGCTGAGCGGATCATCGCTCTCAGACCTTGGAGACCAAAAACTGGTGTGGTCACTGGCATTCCCACAGCCCTGCTCTCTTTCCTCAGTAAGCTCCAGCTTCTGAGCATTTGGGGGGGCAAAACTGTTCGTGGGGGTGGCGTTGGCAGACGCCAGAAGAGTCTCAGCAATCTGTTCCGCCGTGGGGACATTGATGTAATCTCTGGAATCCTCTGAAGAAATGCTCAGGCAGTCTCTGGCTGCTGTGACATTGACATAGTGTGCTGAGGGAGTGAGGTCCCCACGCATCTGGAGCCCTGTGGCATTGTCATAGATGCCCACTGCATAGCCGTTGGCAGGGTAATGGTCTCTGTGCACCCAGAGGACATTGCCTGCTTGGGAGGGCTATGAACAAGAAGAGAAGGGTAGTGATAGGATATGGAAGCGGAAATATGGGCAAAGCCTTTCTACTTCCCCAGCCAGTACTACTGTCTGATATTTCTTTTACTTGTTTCTTCCCCTTGGGGGAAAAAATCTCTAAATCTCTAAATCGACTGCAAGGCTTTAATTTTTTTTTTAATTTTTTTTTAACGTTTTATTTATTTTTGAGACAGGGAGAGACAGAGCATGAACAGGGGAGGGTCAGAGAGAGGGAGACACAGAATCCGAAACAGGCTCCAGGCTCTGAGCTGTCAGCACAGAGCCCAACGCGGGGCTCGAACCCACGGACCGCGAGATCATGACCTGAGCCGAAGTCGGCCGCCCAACCGACTGAGCCACCCAGGCGCCCCTAATTTTTTTTTTTTTTTTTTAATGTTCGTTTATTCTTGACACAGAGAGAGACAGAGCATGAGCAGAGCAGGGGAGGGGCAGAGAGAAAGATATACACAGAATCCGAAGCAGGCTCCAGGGTCTGAGCAGTCAGCACAGAGCCCGACGCGGGGCTCGAACTCACAGACCGAGAGATCGTGACCGGTGCCGAAATCGGACGCTCAACCGACTGAGCCACGCAGGCGCCCCCCGGACTGCAAGGCTTTAGATGCTAGGCAGGTATGAGAGAAGCGGAGAGCAACCGTGTACGTGTAACAACACAGAGTAAGTGTAAGTTTAGCAACAGTGTAGATGTGTAAATTGCTGCTAGTTTTTGGCCACAGCATGAGTGTTCACCGGGGAGTGTGTGTGTTGGGGGGTGGGGGGAGTGTGATAAACTGGACACAACCTGCTGCCTCAGAACCCACTGAGACAATGTAGCTAAAAGTAGCGACTCAGCCCCGGACCCAGGGTGCAAATCCCAGCCTCGCTACTCCGTGCTGGGTTTGCGCAAATTGCTTAATCTCTCCGTGGCCTTACTTTCCAGCATGGGAAATGAGGAGAATCATAATACCTATATAATACAGGTGTTTGTGAGGAGTAAGTGTATGACCATGTGCCAAGTGTTTGGAATAGTTCCTGCCACGTCAAAAACACTAACAAATGCTTGCCATTATTATTAAAGGGGCGGCTGACCTAAAGGCTCAGGTGATTCTGGCTATTTAGGGATGCCGGTCTGAAATTTCCAGAGCTTCTGACTTTTCAAGAAAAGCCTCCAGACTTGAATGCGAAACCTTTTAGATTTTTACCTGTTGGCAATTGGTTCAAAATGTTCGTCACACACTACAGAGCCCAAGCCAGACACGTTGTGGCCTTACCTGGGTTTGGCACTCTGAATGCAAAATCCCCTCAGGATTCCCCACCCCGCCTCGCCCCCACCCCCAAGGGCTGGAACTCACTTTGGCAGCGGAGTTTCCTCTTTCCTGCCCTTCATCGGCCACGCAGGCTTGCTCCCCCAGGAAGTCTTAGAGGTGGGAGCAGAGCCCAAGGATGGGGTATAGGGGAGGATGGCGGGAAGATGGTCGCATCGTATTCGAACCCTAAATCTTTGGGTTTTGGGTAGGCTGGAGAGCAGGGGGTCAGCAGCAGCGGGACTGTGTTCACTTGAGATGATCACAAACCGATTCTTTGACAAGCAAACAAGGACTTATCTATGGAAATGAGCCCCCTGAGTTTCAAAGTCCTCCCTTTACCGTGTCGGGTGCCACAGTGTTGTGGGAGTCCTCCCTGGGGGCTGCCTTCCGAGCCTGATCACAGGACACGTGGACTTATCGGTACTCGTTATACTACTCCCCTGGTCACCTCAAAAACGATCCCACATTTGGGGCGCCTGGGTGGCTCAGTCCGTTAAGCGTCCAACTTCAACTCAGGTCATGATCTCACACTCCGTGAGTTCGAGCCCCACGTGGGGCTCTGTGCTGACAGCTCAGAGCCTGGAGCCTGCTTCGGATTCTGTGTCTCCCTCTCTCTCTCTGCCCCTCCCCCACGTGCACTCTGTCTTTCTCTCTCAAAAATATAAACATTAAAAGAAAAATTAAAAAAAAAATCCCACGTTTGGTCAAACACTTTTGACGCCAGCTACGGGGCTCAGTGACCTACAAATATACCTGCCCTGGAGGATAATTGAAATAGTTTGGCACAGGCCCCAGAAGTTATTACCACGGCAGGGCTTTTAGGGTGTTTTGAGCACCGACAGCCTTGTTGGAATGCTTGTGTGCCCTCCTGAGGTGATTACTTGGAAGGGGACAGGACTCCTTTGGATAAAGGGTTACCTGTCTTGGTGAAAACAATCCATTTCAGTCCTTGAATATATGTGCCCTGGTGCCTTGCTTAACATCACAAACACTTGTGCCTATCTTTCTTCATTTCTCTCCCTGGGCAGTAGGGAGGTCCCCAGGCTAGTCTTCCCAATGTATTAATAGGGTCACAGGGTGACTGCCAAAGGACATGTGGTTTGCTCTGTGGCCTGAACTCCTTTCCCCCAATTCTTCTGCCAGAGACACATCCTTTCTCCCAAGGGACTTGTCCTTCCCCTTGACTCTTACCACATGCTCAGAAGGAGGGGTCTCAGAATGTCTGGAGAGGAGGCTCTCGGTACTGAAAATACGGTTACTCCTTGACTGACGTCTCCCTGAAAGGACAGAGGACAAACCCTGAGGATGGCTGGCCGGTGCCCTGAGCGCTCCAGCCTGAGCAGTCCCTGCGTCGTGGGTGAAGTGGGTTTATATGGCGTCTGGTAGTTGGGGCCTGGTGTTCTTTGGTAAGAGAGTCAGAGCTACGGGCATGATGTGCTCTGAGCCCGGGAACTGCCCTCAGCTTCTAGCAGAGGACAGGAGGACACTAACTAGCACAGAGGCTGGGGAGGCTGGGAAGTTGGCTCCTGGGGCGAACCTTCCCTGCCTGTAATGCCGGAGGCCATGTTCTCCTCTCTGTCTTCCCCATCCCTAGACACACTCACCTGTCCTTTGCTAACCTCACATCAAGGCGAACCAAACCCCCCAACCTTTGTAGAGCCCCCTACCTCCCTTTTTAGAGCTTTCTAGGCCCCCAGTGTTTCCTCCTATCCCCTCCTCTTCCATGCTCCCTGAAGGGCACAACGTCTGAAAATTTAAAGAATGCTGCCTCTGGGCGGTGAGAGGTACATTCTGGGCGTAGAAGGTCAGTAACGTCTGCAGTCCGTGGATTAGAAAGAAAAACCTACCCAGGTCTTCTTGCCTCTGGGGCAAGGAGTCATAAATATTTTTGGCTCCTTGTCTGGGTCGAGACAGCGTCAGTAAGGGCATGACGGTAACTCGGAAGTAAGGAACTTGTCCTGCAAGGCAATGACAGAGATGGAGATCGTGGCAGAGGCCAGTGGCACAGAACGTGGGGACCGTTGGGGATGAGGTGGTCCCTGAAAATATTCTCCACCCTCACTATGTATCATAAAATATACATTTTCACGGCTGCCCAATTCCATTTGAGCTAGAAGACTTGGTAGACAGAAGCAGGAGGAAGAAACGGGGGGGGCCGGGGGCGAGGGTTGGGACACAAAAGTCCCAGGGCAACGGCTTTCAAAATGGAGACACAGCGTAGACTCTCGAGTGAGACAAGGACCAACGTGTCAGAGAAGAATAGAGGATTCCGCAGTGTGATAGTTTATCCCTGGAGAATAAACTGGGCTTTAAACGCCAGGCTAGATTATCGACCCTGCGGGGGTGGGGGGGGGGGTGGGTCTCAACTCTGGGCGAACAAGGGACTCACGCTTCTTCAATTTATTCCAGTTCCACAGGCCGTAGAAAATCATGGTGGTCAGGAGGATGGCGAGGAAGCCCGCGAACCCAGAGAAGATGGCACTGCTGTGGTCTTTATGTCTGTGAGGAAAACCAAGGGGCAGCTGTAGGAGGCCGAGGAGGTTGGAGAGGGTGCTTTCAACAGGAATTGGAGCCCGAGGACTTGGAATGGGAGCTGAGTGCCGGAAAGCGGAGGTGGGTAGGCTGTTTGGCTGAAGAGAGGGTCTTCTCTATGGACAGAGGGACACTGGACACAGGAGAAGGGAACTGTCCCTTCTGAATGCCGGATTCTAGACTCAGAAAGGCAGAGTAATGTATCAGAGATCCCACGGGTA
The DNA here is from genome assembly GCF_018350215.1 of Panthera leo. Taxonomy (NCBI): domain Eukaryota; kingdom Metazoa; phylum Chordata; class Mammalia; order Carnivora; family Felidae; genus Panthera; species Panthera leo. Next base: position 42,374,137 of record NC_056696.1, on the reverse strand, counting down.
GGAAGGGGCAGGGATAGAATGCGAGTTGAGGTCTGTTTGGACCCAACGATCGTGCTCTTTCTACCGCACTACATTATCCTCTGAGTTTGCAAAACCATGCTCCTCTGCCCTGACTTCCCCTTATCCCCTACTCCTGGGCTTCCTGTCTTGTGGGGAAGAGGGGTTACCCCACGCACAGTGAGGGAGCTCTCTGTGCCAGAGTCCAGCCTGCAGGCACTTGAGCCACCCCCATGCACCAACGTGTGGAGCTGGCCGCCAAGCAACATTTGCTGTTTCGTGGGGTGTAACCGGTGCAAAGGCAGGAGCCGGTTTGTGCTGCTGGCGATTCCCTGACAGGACTGGGGCTGCTGCCACTGTAACAAGAGCCAACAGAGGTTACGGCGGGAATCGCCAGGGGACCTGCTACCTCCAAATATCAGAAACCCGATCAGCTACCAGGGAAGGGTTTTGTCCTCCCGAGGCCTAGGCTTGTTTACCCAATTTACACTGGACGTTTCCGCCAGGCTCCCCGGTGGACGTCTCCAGCCAGATAGGCCTCAGACGGAATGCCTGTTCTTCTCTCATAAGCCTGCTTCTCCTGTGGTGTCTCCCGTCATCTAGTGGCTCAGTCAGAAACCTTGGAGCCGTCCTTGAGCGCTCCTTTTTGTTCACACCTCACTTCCGGTCAAGCGGCAGATTCCGTCTGCTCCATCCTGGGCATCTTTCCCGAACCCAGTCACCTCTTGCTCCTCCACTGCCAACACTCGGTCCATGTGGAGGTTTGCAGCACCCTCCCGCATGCGACGCCTGGCTTTCCCTCTTGACCCCGGCCTATTATCTTCACGCACGAGCCAGTGTGGTCCTCCTGACAGTAAACCAGGTCACGTCCCCCATATTCTTGTGACCTGCATCACACTTGGGAAGACAGCCACAGTCCCTACCCAGTGAAGACGCCCCGGCACCTTATGTGCTGGCCTCTGTCTGTCTTCTGACCTCGTCTCCTACCACTTTCCATCTGACTTTGACAGCTAGGATTCGAGGCTCTTCTTTGTCCGTGCAAAGCATAGTCCTGCCTCCGACCTACAGGGCCCTCTCCCAGGTGTCTGCGTAGCTCGGTCCATCATTTCACTCAGGTCTCTTCTGAAATGTCACCTGTTCAGACAGGCCCTCCCAGTCCACACTCTATTACTCTCGGTCCCCTTAACTCTGCTCTCGTTTTTCAGACTTAAGGCTGACTGGCATTATATTATATATCGATTTGTTTATCTGTTAAGATCTGACTTTTCCACTTGACTGTAAGCTCCAGGAGGCCATGGACTTGTCTATCCTGTTTATCTGGTGCCTGGAACAGTGCCTGATACTTACTAAGGGCATGATGAATATTTGTTGAATGAGTGCATAAATTAATAAACACGAAGGAATGTAGAAGTGATGATTTCTGGGGGGATTCCGAGTTCTGACAACTTTATGAATTCATTCCCCATCAATGCTCCTATTCACCTGCAGGTGACATATATTTGTTTGTCATGGTAATAACATTTATTTCCCTGAACGACAGCGATTTTAAATTGATCATTTTTGGGGCGCCTGGGTGGCTCAGTTGGTTAAGCATCTGATTTCAGCTCAGGTCATGATCTCGTGATTCGTGAGTTAGAGCCCCACAGCTTGGAGCCTGGAGGCTGCTTTGGATTCTGTCTGTCTGTCTGTCTCTCTGCCCCTCCCCCATTCACACTCTGTCTCTCCCTTGCTCTCGAAAATAAAGGGAAATATTAAAAAAATGTGTTTGTTATTGCAGCACTGAGATTTATACCCACCAGTGTTGCTAAAGCTTCAACTGCTGATGGGTTTTTTTTTTTTTTTATTGTGAGTATGATACTGAAAGTTTTAGCAGTAAAATTTATATCCACGATTAGTTCTGTGAGATTTTATATGCTAAAGATATAGCTTTATCACATCTATGATTGCATTTTTCATTCATGGAAAGTTTTTAGGACCTAAAAACACATCATTGAAAAAAGTAGGCCTTTTGTTTCCATTATGGGAGGGCCTAGTTTTTTGTGTGTTTTTTGTGGTGGGGGACTGGTGGTTGAGACCTGAGACAGGAAAGATTGGGGACAGTGATGGACTGGGTCTCTGGGAGGTCAGAAATCCAACCAGGCCAGGCAGCGAGCTCTAGGGAAATCCTGTGTTATCACAGCCACCCCCTGCGACTCCTTTTTTCTCATCAACACCAATTCCTTTCCTCCCAGCAGCCCTGAGAAAACTTCTCTAAGCCTGGAGTTTGGTGGTCTCAGTGGACCTGAGCCTGGCTGTGAGGGCTAGGAGCACTGCTGGGGTAGAGCCCCCCCCCCCCAGGGTCCACCAGGGATGTCTGTCTAAATCTGGGGAGGGTGGAGTCACTCACCTGTCCAGGCTGCCACCAGTTTCCTGCAGTGTCCTGGCCTCCGAAGTCCCCCCTCTGATTTCTGAAAGGGTTGGGGTGATCATATCCATTGCCATGGGAACCTCTCTGGCTTCAGCTTCTTCTAAGCCTTCTCTTAATTCTCATCAGCTAGTGCATGTGGCCACTTCTCCTGGATCTTCCCAAGTTGTCGACCCCCCGGAGAAAAGGCAAAATTGGTTTGTGTTTTACATATCATCATGACCACTTTTTTAAGTAGATAAGAACGATGGACACCCTCCCCATCCCCATGTTTTCCAATCTTTCTAGAACTTTCTTTCCCCCCGCCAACTTTCTACCTTGCATCTACCTTGCAACTGTCAGGCTGCGTTGACCCCAAATACAAAAACAACAGGTTCGCTTCTACCTGGATGTGGCTACAGTGCCGGAGGCGAGACCTCAGCCGGGTATGGTGTCCCCCAAGCGACGTGGCTCAGGGAGACGCTACGCTCTCTGCCTTCTGGTGGAAGTATGAGGGGCAAGGAGGGGGGAACTGCCAAGAGGCCCGAGAGAGAGGCTCTGTGAGAAGCCCATCCTCCCCCAACCCTCAAAGCAGACAGAAAAGAGCAAACATTTTGCCAGAATGGAAACAGAGAGTCGTCACAGGAAATGACACCACCAATGTGCTAATGAAGCTTGGGGCACAGGAAACGCTGCTCAGCTACAATAAGATAGCAGAAACCATGTCTTCACCCCTGTTCCCTGGGTTGGCCGGGTGCGCTGTGGTCTGTGGGGAGTGTGGCTAAAGATGGGACAAGGTGGAGGGAGATTCATGACTGTTCCTTTGGGTTCTGAGGCAGGGAGGCAGGCTATTTTCATAGACACTTCCCTGAGTGATTTTGACAAAGCTGGTCTGTGTTTCACGTTCTGAGACTCTCTGGGTATTACCCTAAGGATGGAGCCAATGCTGGGTCAGCAGGGCCCCTGGAGGCCATTCCCTCCTGAAGCCCTGCCCTCTGTGGCCCCTGTCTGCTGGCTGTCTCCCTCACAGGACTCTTCTGGAGATCTGTCACAGTCCTGCTTGTTGTGTGGCTATCTCAGAGGCCAGAGACCCCATACCCCGTGTCTACCCAAAGTGTCCCAAACTTACACAGCTGTTCAATATGTGTTTCTAGCTCCCTTCTCCTCTTTCCTTTTTCCATCTCCTAAAACTCTCTTTGCATCTCGGGAGAGTCCAAAAAGAAGGGGCCACTAAGACTCTTATGAGGATGTGAAGAAGGGCTTCTGAGGGGCGCCTGGGTGGCTCAGTCCGTTAAGCATGCGACTTCAGCTCAGGTCATGCTCCGGGAGTAGTCTGTGAGTTCGAGCCCCACGTCAGGCTCTGTGCCGACAGCTCAGAGCCCGGAGCCTGCTTCAGATTCTGTGTCTCCCTCTCTCTCTGCCCTCCCCCTGCCCCACTCACGTTCTGTCTCTCAAAAATAATTTAACGTTAAAAAAAAAGCAAAGAAAGAAGGGCCTTTGACTTGGCTTTCCAGAAGGCAATGGACTCCCAGAGGGACAGCACGGAATACAGACAGTGCCTCAGCACCATGTCTCTTCTGCCTCTTCCCAGTGGACCCTGAGGCCCATGGCCTCCCGGGGCTGCTCTCCCCTGCTTTGCACGGCCAGGCTCTCACAAGGCCCTCAGGGCAGGGGGGCCGCTGGTGGGTCCTGGCCGGCTGTCCCCAGAGCTCTGCCTTTCCAGGTGCCCGCTGCCCTCCCTCCACGCAGCCTTACCCGGTAGGAAGCAGAGGTGGCTCAGAGGCCGCTGGTTCGAGAGCCGGAAGCTGGGTGTCTGCCTGCTTGTCCTTCGGATGGGGTCTGCGTAGAGCTAGGACTCCTCAGGAGAAGATCCATTGCTCCATGGCCCTGGTGGCTGGGACTGGTGGAAGAGAGAAGCTAGGCTCCCCAGGCCTGTCCTGAGCCTCTGGTGCCAGAAGGCTGTGTGCAAACTGGGAGCTTGGAAGGCGGTCCAAGAGAAGGGCCAATGGAACCAAACCTCAGAACAGCTACTTTCAAAAAAAAAATTTTTTTTTTTTTTTTTAAAGAAATTCTCTTGCGTGATCATCTTAAGACCTTGGTTCTCTTATCTACCCAGAATGCTTGAGTCAGACTGATCTTCCCTCCGGGTCTCCTGACTCTCTCGTCTCCCCCCTCCCCCTCCCCCCCCCCCCCCCCCCCCCCAGCTTGAGGGAAACAACCTTCTGAAAGGAGGCTTTGCAGACAAGCTCCAGGTTTTCAGACCCAGCTGCGCCCTGTCGCCCCGTTCTCCTTTCCCTCCCCGTCGTGCAACAAACCAATCAAACCAACAAATGAGAACACAAAATAGGTGTGTGAAATTATGCATCACAATAATGGAAGAAAACGACTCACTCCTGGGAAATAGGGTATATGGTTTAAATCTGATTGCTCTGGTGTTTCCCTCTAACGGCTTTCCAAGATTTCGGGGTTGAACGTGACACAGGATTCTGAAGTATTGAGATTGGTTTTAAACAGACGGAACTTACGCATCCAAGTGAGCAAAACCCGTTGACGGGGAGAGGCTCTGTGCTAACTCAGCGGATCTCGCTAATACCTGAAACCTTTCAGAGTCCTCAGGCAAGACAGAAGCACTGCGTTAAGAGTATCAGTTCAAGTTCAGATCCTAAATGACCTACTTGGGTGATCTTGGGCAGGTCCTCTAATCTTTCTGGGTGTTTCCTTGGGTGTAAATTGACAGTATAATACTACTTAGGTAATGCTGTTGTGAAAATGAATCGGGCTAACCATGAAACATGCTTAGCTTAGGACTTGGCATATGTAGGAGCTCATTAAATGGGGGCCACTATTGTATGATTATCTCATTATGCATTAGGCTCATTTCTTTATACTTCAATGGACTGCCCCCTTTGGTCTTTCTCTCTCCCTCTCTTGACGTTTAGCCTGCCTACCTGCCGTGTGTCACTTTCTTTTTTTTTTTTTAATATTTTTAAAATTTTATTTATTTATTTTGAGAGAGAGAGAGAGACAGCACGTGTGGGAGAGGAGCAGCGAGCACCGGAGAGAGAGAATCCCAAGCAGGCTTCATGCTGCCGGCACAGAGCCCAACGTGGGGCTCAAACCCACGAAACCATGCGATCGTGACCTGAGCTGAAGCCAAGAGTCAGGTGCTCAGCTGACTGAGCCCCCCGGGTGCCATGCATATTTATGGGAAGTCTCCCACCACGTGGCTCTAGATGCTTAGCACACCGCGCTCAGCCTCAGCTGGCACCCCTGTGTGGGCACTCTGCACTCCACGCAGCCCTGGCTCTGGTCACTTCCACGTCCTTGGCCCTTGCGTTGGTTCCTCCACTGTGACGGACAGACTCCTCTCTGTCTCGTAAAATTCCAATAAAATCCATTTGAAGAGTTTTATACTGGTTATTTCTAGGTTGTGGGCCTTGAGGCGTTTTGTTACTTCCTTCTCGGGATTTTTATCGCTTGCATTATTATATAAAGCAAGTGTCATTTTTATAAAGAAATAGAGTTATTTTTTAAAACAATATGTCTTGTCACCACCTCTGTGAAGACTTCCCCTTCTGGACCTGGGTTTGCTCTTCTGCGTTCCCATGGCACCGGCCCTCGATTGTTGGGATTAGTTGCTCAAATGCCTGTCTCCTCGAGTAGCCTTTGAACCCCTTCAGGGCAGGGACTTTGTTTTATTTATTGCATCTCTGGCATTTGGCACGGTGCCTGACCATCATCAGAATGCGGTGGGTCCTCTGAGAAGTTCTCTCAGGTGCTTATTGTTGCTGTGAGTTTATGACCTAAGTGTGTAACGGGGTGAGATATTGGGAAAGAAATCGGTGTCCAGCATTTTCTCCCGCCGTGTGCTCATCCAGCCAAAAGAAAGAGGCAAGCCCTTCACTGTCCTCACTGCCCCTTGTAGGAAGGGGGACCCAGCTCCCGTGTTGGGTCTCTTTTGCCCTAGGAAGGGGTTAACAGTGGCGTTTGTATTTCTTTTTCCTCTTCTTCTTTTTTTAATGCTTATTTTTTGAGCCGGGGTGGGGGGAGGGGCAGAGAGCCAGAGACAGGATTTGAAGCTGGCCCCATGCTGGCTGCAGAGAGCCCCAGGCAGGGCTTGAACTAGCGAACTGTGAGATCATGACCTGAGCCAGAGTGGGGCGCTCGACCAACTGAGCCACCCAGGCGCCCCACAGTAGCTTTTGTATTTCTGGGCCAAAAACAAAACCAAACAAACACACAAACAAACACACACAAGCCCACGTTGCCCTGTGTGAAAGACAACTCCAGCCAGGCTTTGTTTGGGAAGGTTTGGGGGCCCGCAGCAACCACAACCACAGCAGGGTGCCGCTGGAGCCTTAACCACCCTCCCCTCCTGTTCGCTTGTTTCTGCGCTGGAGGCCTTCTCCAGTCCAGGCAAGTCTGAAACCCAGAACAAAGGCAGCAAATACTTTCCTTTTAAGTTAAACTTGAGAGAGAGCAGGGTTAGGATAAATAGATTTAGAAAGTATGGAAATAGTTCTCTGCTCCCCCGCCCCCCGCTCTGCCCAAGGCCCTTGAGGAGAGAGAGGAGAATTTGGAAGCAAGAGGGTTGTCCCCCAGTGAGGCTAGGCCTTCCTGGAAAAGGTGGCTTGGTGATGGGCAAGAGAGCACTCTCCTTAAGTCTGGCGGGCAGACGTCTGCCTTCTTGGTCCCTCTGGAGTTCTGTGTTTGGTAGCTTCCCCTGGAGCCCTAGCGGCTGCAGAGCCACGAAGCAGAGATAACTGTGAGGTGTTATCTCTGATGAGCAAATGTCTGCTGACCACCCCAAGTCTCCCCTCAGCCCCAGGCAGCCCACACAGAGAGGTTCTGACCCCCCCGGGGCCCCGGGCAGGAAGGAGGCAACTCCTCAGCAGGGCTCAGAGGAGGCCCGCCCCTGGGGACCAGGCAGCCAGCGCGGTGATGGGAGTGGGAGGCTGGGACAGGGAGGGCACAAGTCAAGATGGTCTCCTTTGTTCCCTCCTTGCGTGAGGGAGGAGAATGTCATTTCGATCACTAACCAGGGCGCGAATGAACTAGGGTGGCAAACGATAGGTCTCAATTGTTTTTGAACAAGCGTTTTCTTTTCACTCTTCTGTGTGTCCTAGGACAACAGCGGGACGGAGGGCTGGGATTTACCTGTGTGCCTCAGTATTAGGCTGGGCCCGCCGGTGGCACGCGAGCTGGCCAGATCTGCCTTGTTCTAGACTGCAGCCTCACGACAGCTGGCGTGATCCCCTTGAACTGTAAGATCATCATTGCCGTCCTCAGTTCAAACCTTCCGATGGTTTCCCACTTCCTGGACGCCAACCTTAGGCTGGCCTCCAGGCTCTGCCCTGCTCCCAGCTCCTGCCTGCACTTCTCTCCTCCACTCCCCCCTCAGCCACTCAGTTCTAACTCTTGCCTTCCTTGTGTGTCCTCAAACACATCACGATCTCCTGCGTCAGGGCCTTTGCACTTGCTGGGCCCTTTGCCAGGAATCTCTTTCCTCCTCGTATCGCCCTAACTCACTCTCTGACTGCCTTCACATCTTCACAAACGTCCACTCCACAGAAGGGCCACCCTCATGCCCCATGCGCTCCCCATTTCCCTTACACTTCACCCTCCTCCCTGGTCCTTGTCACCATGTGACGTGCTATGCATTTGCTTCTTTGTCTCCCCTCTGTGAGACAAAATTCAGAGAGCAGGGACTTTGTTTCCTTCCCTGTCGTATCCCCGGTGCCTACAACGGTGCCTGGCACAGTGTATACTTGTTGAATGAATGAGCGGACCGGCATCCAAGGCTGGGGAGGAGACGAGACCATTAAAAAAATGAAAGGCCTCTGGGGCGCCTGGGTGGCGCAGTCGGTTAAGCGTCCGACTTCAGCCAGGTCACGATCTCGCGGTCCGTGAGTTCGAGCCCCGCGTCAGGCTCTGGGCTGATGGCTCGGAGCCTGGAGCCTGTTTCCGATTCTGTGTCTCCCTCTCTCTCTGCCCCTCCCCCGTTCATGCTCTGTCTCTCTCTGTCCCAAAAATAAAAATAAAAAAACGTTGAAAAAAAAAATTAAAAAAAAAAAAATGAAAGGCCTCTTGCCGATCTTAGCTAGTTTGGTGCTAGGCTTTATTTAATTAAGAAAAGAAACAGATTTCCTGTACTTTAAGGGCTGCGGAGCAATTTGTCTTTGTTGTAGGTATAAGTGGCTGAGCCCCGGGTGAAGCCTGCCCGTGCACGTCCCGGTATGCACCAACGTCCAATGCATGCACGATAATGCTCCATTCCAGGGGAGATCAAGCAATGAAACAGAAATGCCTCTTAGGCCTTCTCCAATGGCTATTAATCGCAATTTTTGACACTGGCCTGAACATGGAAAAGAGTGTCGGAGTTGAGGAGACCCTCAGGTCACGCAACAAATTAGTAGCAGAGTCAGGGTTATATCCTAGGCCTTCCCATTCCCCGGCCGGCCCTCGCCACCGTGGCTTCAAAGAGACAGCTTGTAACTTTATGCCATTCCGCTGGGTTAGATCTCTGCATCCCCAGACTACTGCTGTTTCCACAACAAATTCCAAGGGTGAATCAGCGAGGTCACAATCTCAGCAGGATGGACCACAATCAGTAAGTTTTACTCTAATGCATGTGTGTTGATGTTGGTAACTGTAACGGGAGCCAATGAAGACAGCATGCAAATTAGGCTTGCTGGTGTGTTTAATCACACAAAACTTGTGTCCCCCGTGTTTGCATTGTTTCAGTGTGCTAGTGGGGGGCCTCAGAGAGGACTGGTCCACAGTACCCTTGGGGCAATTTTTTTAAACAATATTTTTTTTTAAAAAAAAATTTTTTTTTTCAACGTTTTTTATTTATTTTTGGGACAGAGAGAGACAGAGCATGAACGGGGGAGGGGCAGAGAGAGAGGGAGACACAGAATCGGAAACAGGCTCCAGGCTCCGAGCCATCAGCCCAGAGCCTGACGCGGGGCTCGAACTCACGGACCGCGAGATCGTGACCTGAGTCGAAGTCGGACGCTTAACCGACTGCGCCACCCAGGTGCCCCTAAACAATATTTTTTTAACATTTATTTATTTGTGAGAGACAGGGCGAGACAGACCATGGGTGGGGGGGGCGGTGCAGAGAGAGAGAGGGAGACACAGAATCCGAAGCAGGCTCCAGGCTCCGAGCTGTCAGCACAGAGCCTGACACGGGGCTTGAACTCATGGACCTCGAGACCGTGACCTGAGCTGGAGTCAGACGCTTAACCGACTGAGCCACCCAGGTGCCCTCCCCCCTCCCCCACTTAGGGCAATTTTTTAAAACTACCACTGACCTAGAAGCCAAATACCTTAAAAAAAAAAAAAAGGGTACTTGTGTTGAACACCTGTGGGCTCTGAATTATCTCTGAGGAATCCCTTTCGGATCTTCAAAGGGTAACCTGAAAATCATTGATGTAGCTCAACTGTCCCCTTGTTGAGGTGGGGAATCAAGCCCCTCAAGCAGCGGAGTGTGGGGCGCCAGTCTCTTGCCTTCTGGGCTGCCCGCACGTCAGGATCCGACTCCACCTCTCGAATTTCTCTGTTTCAGATTCTCCGCCAGAGGGTGAGCAGACAAGATTCCAACCCCTTCTCTCTCCTACCTGAAGAGCAGCAGTTTCAGTTCAAAGGTTCGGCAGGAAGACGTGGGGATTCTTGACGCAGACGAAGGGCTTTGGATGACCACAGGTGTATTTGTTCTCCCTGTCACAGGTGCTGAAGGCAACTGTGGGTCCCCAGCCCTGCCTTCCTCGGGCTCACTTCCTCTTTCAAGTCAGTTTTCATGTGTATTTGCTTTCAATCAGGCCCAGCCATGAGGATCTCGGGTTCTAAGACGCAGATCAGTCATTCACGGTAGCGTTCCTGGGTCCAGCACGCAAAAAAAACCATCACCCAACGCGTGTGCCATGTCTGGAGGATGGTGCACGTAATAGAGGACGGCCTCTGTTACAGGGGATATCAGAGAAACCAAATGTTGGCCGACCCTGAACTCAGGGACCAGGTCTGTCCAAGAGCAGAGACGGATACACCTGGGTCTGAGTATGAAGGCTCCGACTACTCGGACGGTTCATGGGGCTCCCCTTGTTCAGACTGTGTGAGCAGAAGCCAAGCTTCTGATGGCAATTTGGCTTTTCCAATATGCGGACCACTTAAATTCTCACTGGAGGCGTCCGGTGGCCTTCTGGTTTTGACACCAGCCTCTGAGGAGATGGCAGAGGCAGGCCATTCCGAAGAGGCCACTCCCTTCTATGTGTGCGTCTTCTGAGGACAAGGATTAATCCCACGTCAGCATACGGGCAAGCCCCGGACGCAGAAGCCACTCCCTTTCACGGCGAAAAGTCTTACAGTCCAAGGGTCTAGCAGGTTGTTATCGCTCATGGCTTAGGTTCATGTTGGCGACAAATGAACAGAAATGGCACCGCAAACATAGGAACATGTTGACGTGTTTTGTTTACGTCCGGGTTTCCGGATTTATCTGCCGGTAAAGGACGTGCCATTTCCACCTTCCTTCGGGCCCGCAGTAACATGAGGGCCATGCCCTAACGGAGCCAGGTCAGGGGCTGGTAACGAGTTCGCTGGTCCCCAATGACTGATCTTTGGATTTGCCACAGATCAAGTCAGGGGGTTGCCCAGCTGTGTGTGTGTACCTGGGAGGGGACCAGTGAGTCTTGGTGGAGAGCTTCCAACAAAGCCAGTGACCACAGGGAGAGCATATGGTGGGCTGAGAAAGGCTCGCAAACCATTATTAAAGACCATATACCACATATAAGGCCGTAAACCATATATAAAGGCAGAGAAATTGTGCTTTTCTAGAACTGGGGGTGGGGAAAAATGGAAGAAAAGAGCAAACTCTTTTTCTTTTGTATAGTAACTCAGGCCCAAGGAGCTGAGCTGGTTTTATTCTCTATTAAAACAATACCTCGGGGTTGTTCGTCTGTGCCAGAGAGCTGCTTTGAAGCTCATGCCTCTCCAGGCCTTACCACACGCTGGGGTTAGGAGGTGAAAATGAGAAGGACCCAGTTTGGCACAGCAGAGGCACAGATCTCAGGTCCAGCCGAGACAAGGTGAGAGTGAGGGGAGACACAGGGCCGAGCCTTAGAAAAGACTCAAGGTGTGTGTATACCTGTCTGTGTGTTTTGCATCCCTTTCTAGCAAAGGTAATGAATGGGGAGGGAATCTGTAAAGGGAAAAAAAGAAACGGTTGTTTTGCGAATGATTTCTGTTATCAGACAAGGCCTAGCCCCCTGTTAGTTATTACTCGTTTTTTTTTTTTCTTCTCTAGCCCGTTTTAAAGACCCGAAACAGGCAGGGCACCTGTGCCTGTGGAGGGCAACCGGGGACAGGCAGAGAAGTAGGGACAAGACTTCTCATTACAGAAGCCGGCTTCATTCAGGGCTGGCTCCTCCTTTCAGAAGCAGCCTGTTCAAACAGCCAGGAGAGTTTGGGCTGTCCTTCCCTATCATACTTTCCCTAAAGGACCCTGGGGAGCCGACAAAGTCCTTTCCTCCCTTTGATGTTTCCAGAGAGAGCTGTGGAACTTGATTGGGCGCCTGGATGAAAGGCGCAGGGAGTTAGGAGTTCTGAAATACTGAAGCTCAGAGCCCAAGTGAGCTGCCAGGGAGCTGTTTTGGCCCAAACGTGGGGCCTAATCAGTCATGCTAGAGACTCACCCAAAGGAACGGGACAATTAGCAGAACAGAACAGAAACCTTGGGAAGGGAGGGACTGGAGAACCCCAGAGGCAAGGTAGGTAAAAAAGTGCTAATATCAGGGGAATGAATTTTTCCAAAGGGCATTTCATTAAAAAAAAAAAAAAAAAAAAAAAAAAAAAGGATAAAGGCAAAGAAAAAAAGAAAGGACTGCCAGGTCGGACTCTTAATCCTTCCAAATCTCCTTTCTCAAAAGCTGTAGCTTTGCAGCGCCACCAACTGTGGATTCTGCCTGAAGCAAGGGGAGCAAAGCTCGTAACTTCGGCGCAGGGGCCTGGCAAGCGGGGCCACGAGTCACCAGAGGGACGTGCTGGCAGAGAAGCATGTCAGGGTCCAGTGACAAGCTGAGCTCCGGGCTTGCACGGATGGGGTTCCCGATGTGACGGTGGCAGGTTCCCCTTCCCACGGACCCCCGGTGACACGACCCCCCCAGCGGAGACACATTGAGGACAGCACAGTTACAGGTGGGCATGGGTTTTTATTTTCAGTGCACGGCAGTACTGATTCTCATCAGCAACAAGCTTTATTGGTTCCAAAAAATATATATATATATATCCCTTTTTCTCCCCCGTCTTTTAAAACTCCTCTTCTTCCCGTCTCAGTGGACAGCGTATTTGAATTTCAGATTTGCCGGTTTACGGCATTTTTTTTTTTCCTTTAAGAACCATATAAATACATGCAAAACGTTGTACAGAGAGCTTCAATAATATCGGAACGCAGATACAGATCGGGTGCACTGTTCGGCTGAACTGCGAATTATGGTAACACACACTGGGGCGCACACTGCTGCTTGGCTGTCGCCATGTTTGTTGACGGCATGCAGACCACACTAGTCAATCTTTTGTTTTGTTTGTTTTTCTTTTTTATACAAAAATACCAGTGCTTGTTATACTAATTACTGAAAAAAAGAAGAAGAACAAAAAAAAAAAAAAAAAAGAGAAGAAGAAACTCAAAGTTCCTACCTGCGTGCTGATCGGAAAAGAACAACGTAGATAGATTTGTTGGCACATATATATGGCATATTCACATACGGCATAGATACATATGGGGAGCAAATCTGAACCAAAGGCCAGTTCGGTCACGGGGAGCTCACTTCCCTCCGTCTCTCCTCGTCAAGAGGAAAGGGGACAGCAGGCCTAACAGCAGGGCTGGGAAGGCAGAGCACTGGCACTGAGCTAAATGGAAGGGCGTCTGGTCTATTCTGAGGAAAAGGCTGGAATGGCTTCAGAATAGCAGGCATTTACAAGCGCCTCATCCCCACCGCTGCAGCGGGTGGTCCCTAGATACGGAAAGTGAGGAAGTGTGCACTTTGTGATGGTATTCCCAGGCTGCTTCAATCGTTAGGCAAAAGAAAGCAGGAAAGAAAGGAGGTGAGGCATTTAGAGGTTGCAGGACACATGCGAGCTTGCCACCCCCCCCCCCCACCCCGGGTTTTCGGCAGCGAGGTCAACGCTCAGATATAACGGTGCAAACTCTCCCCTCTGACGCTCAAGTGGAAGAAGAAACCTAGACCCTAAAGAACCCACAAGTGTCAGAAGGATTGCTCGGTGGTCTAACACCTTTAGGGATGGGGGAGTCACTTCAGAGGGCACCTATGGGAAGGACCTAGCCCCAAGATTACCACCCGGGGTTAGAACCAGCCTTTGTTTTTTCCACAGAAATCTATCCCCCATCTAATATATTGCACACAACATTTCTAGGGGAGGGGAAGTCCCGAATCAGATCCTTGCACAAAGACTCATTAAGGGAAAACTCCTGGGACAACAGGAGGTGAAAGAACCATAAAAAATGCAACCCCCAAATCAGAGCATCCTTGCAGCCCGAGAGATATTCGTGTTGTGGGTACCACTCTGCCAGCTACTCATCAAGAAACAAAATCCAACCAAGGCCCCTGATCTTAATTCACCAGTCACTAAAAAGCCTGGCACCCATCTCCATGGGGGACATACCCTCATTTTCTGCTGGCTACCCCTTCTTGCTGGATGCTTTCCTTCCCATTCACAGTCTATTGCCCCATTTTTCTAGGTTCATCTAGGATAGTAATTTCCCCTTCTCCCCATCAGACCCTTTTCAGATCTAAAGCACCATATTGGGGGAAAGCTTTAGTAACTTGTGCCATATTGACTCACTGCCAGTTGGATCACTAAAACTGAATAGAAAAAAAACTTATATAAAAAACATATGCACATAAACACTTAAACTTACTCAATTCCATATCAACAAAATTTATATTAAAAAAGTCTAGAACCCAACAAATTTTTTTCCCCTAAGTATAAAGATGGCTGTTTGGAGAAAGGAAGTACGGTGCATTGGTTTTAAAACCAATTACAAATATACTAAGTCACCTGTCATGTCAAACAGCTGGTTATATGCTCCTTCCACAGGGTAACATGACAGCACTTAATTTCGAATCCTTTAAACAAAATACATATGGCTGACTCAAAAATATCAGTTTCTGATCTAAAGAAAACTATATTTTTTGCATAATATTTCTCTATTTTTTTTTTTTTTTTTCTCTCCTACCACGGAAAACCACAAAAACCATTGAGCTTAAACAAGTAGACGCAAGCTCTCAAGAGTAACCTGTCAGGCACCATGAGAGTCTTTCGGGAGCAGGAATGGTAAAATAGCCTCCAAAGTTTGTTATTGGCTTGTTTTTCAAACTGATCTGAGGTAATAAGAGACTTGACAGAACTAAATCTTCCCATGTACTTAATAAATATGTATGTGCACACCTAACACCTTGGGTGAGCTGTTTTGTCCCCACAGGAGTATTTAAGACAGAGAAAAGATTGCTGAAGCACGTGACCCTTATAAAAACCCAAATCAAATTTGGTGGGTTGCGTAGGAATGGGGATGGGTAGGGGGTATTGTTTCCTTGCTCTTTCTACCTCGGACAGCTCAGATGGAAGGGGTAAGGGAGGAGGGATCTAGAAGAGAAGGCCAGAGAGCACAGGTTCAGGCCACCTTACCGTCACAAGTGGACATTTGGCAGTTCATAAGAGCCTCGAGCCCTACTCCCTACTCCCATCACTCTTGAAAGAGGGGGACAGGCCTCATTTATTTAATGGGAACCGGTAGACATGAGCTAATAATCCCTGCACAGAAGAGCTGACGTCCACATCAGCAGGGATAAAAATGAAGCTCCTGCAGACGTGGCTCTACCTTGTCCCTTTAAGGAACACTTAAAAAAAAAAAATCTCCTGGCAAAGTCCCCAACTCCTGAGAGGCAGGGAGGAAGGGGATGCTTTGGGCAGTGTTCGGGGAGAGAAGGCACAGGGCTTTACAGTCGAGCACATTCTGGGGAGGCCTTGAGTGGGTCATGTGGGAGAAAGGGAGAGAGGAAGGAGAGACTTTCAGGGTGGGTCTTTTGCTCCTTTAAGTCAGCAAAATGTCACTGGAGTCCACTTGGGATGTGTATTTTCAAAAGCAGAATATTTGAGAAAGGTTGGGACCTGTTCAGAGACCAGACGAGTTAGGGGCCACGAAAGAGCAGAACAAGAAAGTTGAAGGATAGGTCAAAGCTGGTACTTGGGCACCTAACCTCAGAGTGTCTGTTTTTCTCGGACGAAGGGTTTCTCTGATCCTGTTAGGATGGCCCTTTGGCCTCTCCCAAGGCTTCTCAGTACTCACTTCCCCAACAATCAGGTCCTGTCCTACAAGAGCCTTGGCAGAAGGCCTTGAAAACGGTAGTGGTCAACCCAAGGAGGATTGCACAAGAGTTGGCTTTCATGGTCTGTCTTGTCCTAGAACTGCCAGCTGTTGGTCCTCAATATCCAAGTCCACTTAGGAGGCAGGGCCGGTCTCAATTAATTCCTTTGCTACCACTTTGGGAATAGGAGAACAATCAGGCTTATGGTAAAAATTGCATACCAAACATATGAAAGCTTCATGGTCAAGGCTGAGCTCCCTGGCACTTAGAAATGATACACACCTGACAAGATGGCAGTTTAGAAGTGGAAGGTAACCTGACAACAACAGAAACACATTCTTACCAGCTCTCAATTGCTTCAAAAGGATCTTATTAGCAGAGAAACCTTTCCTCCTCTAAGACTAAACCAAGGGTTCCACTGGGGCCAGAAGGGAGAATGGCCAAAGTTGACTCAATTCAGCCATGTCCTTTCCAATTTCTCAATCATCATGACAAAAAAAAAAAAAAGAAAGAAAAAAGAAAAAGAAAAGAGAAAAGAAAAAGAAAAAGAAAAAAAGGGGGAAAAAAAAGAAAGAGTGAAAGTAAGGAAGACAATGGTCACAAAAGACCAAAAGAACCTTGGGGAGGTTTGACTAGAAGGGCAGAAAGAGCTAGAGGGCTTTAGGTGTAAGGTTTGAAAATGGGAAAGTCATTTTAAAAACAACCACTCTATAAGATGATTCTATACATTCCATTCCTATCTCAACACATTTCGTTTGGGGATATTTTCTCTCTCTGAACCCTCAACCTCGCTTATAAGTGGCACAGACTCATAGGGTAAAATCCAGAAGTCAGGAGTTGATGACATATGTATACATACCGGGAAGAGTCTGGGTTGGGGTAGATGCCAAGAGGATTGTCATCATTTCTTTAAAAATACAACTGATACACCCAAGGGGTAGATTCTACCATTCATTACCTGCCTGGGGTTTGACTGGGTCCTGCTACAAACCCCAACTCAAGTTTAAGTTGAAATCCTTGTTGGTCTGTACTCTTGCCTCTTCATGGTCAGGTGGGGGTTCACACATACTTGGGAGCAGCTGACATGACAGTGAAAAGTCCCATCGTCACCTTAGAGATGGGACAGATGAGAAAGGAAATGGGGAAAGCGGGGACGGGAGCCAGAGAATGAAGTTCAAACTGATGTCTCCAGGCTGTGTAGAGGGCTGTCCGCATGGGAGGCAACGATGTGCACTTGGCTGCAGTCCACCGCATTGTTGTTCTTGTTGGCATATGGGGTGACCTCACCATCCAACAGGAGCACCCCAGTCCCAGCCTTAGGAGCCTGTTCGAGATCTTCCTCCTCATGCTCATCCAGGAGTGGTGTTCGTGGCACCTCCTCATCTATGGCGAATTCAGGGTGGGTCATGAAGTTGTGGATGGAGTTTTGGTTCTTGGGTTTCTGAATGCTTTCGTGGAGGGAACTATGGAACGCTTTGACCACTTTGATCTATACCAGGGGAAGGAAAAGGAGGACGAGAAAACACGAAGGTGAGAATTGGCCAGTAGAACAAAGAACTGGTGGTTGGAGGAGAGAAACAAAACCCAAACTACAAGAAACTACTGCTCAACAATCAAAATCAAACACATAAGAAATCACGGAACACCAGGAACATCAACTTCCAAGCACGGGGTTGGGGTGGGGTGAGTAATGGCAAACAACTGAATATTTCAAAAGCTGCATTAAAAAAAAAAAAAAGAAAGAAAGAAAGAAAGAAAAAAAAAAGGTAGAGAACCCAAAGCAAAGTTAGCGTTCCCAAACAATCCATTCTTAAAACGAAACAGAAAACAAAGATTCATTAGTTCTTCTGGATGGAAGGCAAGGGCATTGGAACCAGGTGCAAATTAATAGCCAAACTTAAAAGATGATTCAGACACGTGGCTTTCTGTGTTGAGGCCAAACATTTTGCGAATGTGGGACGGAAAACTCACACACCGATGTTTAGTTATCTGTTTAAACCCCTTAAAGAGCCAAACACATACAGGATATACTTTGGGTGATAAGTGACCATGGATACCGTGCAGCAAGGCAGACAAAACAATCTTCGTTTGTGTTGGCAGCATGCAAGAAATTGAGACTGTCCAGCTGAATGGTTGCTCTTTCAGTCAGGGAACATGCATACGCTTACATCCTGCCACCTCAACCATGTCCCCTTCCCCGAAAGAGAGCAGAGCTCCACCGTTCAGGCCCTCCCCTGGCAGATGGGGAGGAAATGCAGGTATCGGAAGATGCCTTCCTTCTGACTACTGACAGAAGAGGTGGCCTGCATGATTCAAACGCATGTCGTGTCTCTGATGCACAGCACCTGTGCCGGGCCTTGTGGCTCTGTCCAGCTGTTTGTAAGTTGGAAGAGGAGCACGATCTTAGGCGGAGAAGGGAGAGGATCGGACCCGGAGAGAAGGCACCCAACCCGGGAGGCCGTGCTACAGACAATTTGTAGTTTTAACGGGCAGAGGGAACCGCACTGTCCTAGAAGTGTCAAGGTCTTTTTTTTCTACTGCACAAAAAGGGAAGGGATTCAGTCAACTTAGAGAAGAGAGAAAAATAAACAACCGATTCCCATGACCACCTGGCGCCTTGTCCACAGGCACTAGCTCTTTTGGCGGCCTGCTTTTCTGAACCGTAGGCCTCTCGCAAATATGGTTTAGAACCTGGGTTAGTAGAATCGGGGTAGGGGCAGGAGGTTGGATCCCGAGAGGTTGGAGGGAGAGGCTGGGGGGAAGAGACGGTGGTGGTAGGGCAGTTTTAGTTGTTGGGAGGTGGCTGATTCTAGTCTCGTCCAAAAATGGTTTCATCAGAAAAGAAATGGGGGCAACGCGGGAGAAACTGCTGTGTGGGGGAGGGGCAGGGCGAGGAATGATGAATGTCGGCGTAAGGCACCTCTTCCACCCCTCTGCTGTTGTAGCAGAGAATGTGTCCCTGGAGAAGAGGCAAGAATGTGCACACAGCAGAGACACAAAGAGTCAGGCCGTGCTTTCGGTCATTGTACAGAACCTTTAAGACTAATGCGCCAGGAGGATCCACTAAAGTTGTGTCTTTACCAGCCGAGGCTTTCCTCCAACCCAGAAGAGCATGGCAGGACCCACCCGGGACTGAGGGTGCTCAGAGCTTAGAAGGCAAAGGACTCTCTGCCACTGGGTCGGATCAGCTCAACGCTTCCGCCAAGAAGAAGCAAGGAACCTGGGCACACGTTCACCATGCTGAACGGAAAGTAAGGACCTACTTTTCCACCCTGCTAGGACTTTTAGTGACCATCTGATGGGTGAATTTTACCTGTCATGTGCTCTTTGCTCCAGATCTAGGTCAGATCGGATGGAACAGAGGCTCAAGAGGTGGGTTCAAAGCCATGTCACCCCCCTGTAGGAGTGATGGCATGGCCCACGCTTTCCACCTGCTCTTGAGATTTCAAAGTGTTTAACAAGTGCTGCTGAAGAACAGGGACCTTTATGCCAACAGTTGCTTCTCTTCAGTATCAGTGATTTTCAAACTTCCTGCTTCTATTTTTTTTTTTTTTAATTTTTTTTTTTTTTCAACGTTTTTATTTATTTTTGGGACAGAGAGAGACAGAGCATGAACGGGGGAGGGGCAGAGAGAGAGGGAGACACAGAATCGGAAACAGGCTCCAGGCTCCGAGCCATCAGCCCAGAGCCTGACGCGGGGCTCGAACTCACGGACCGCGAGATCGTGACCTGGCTGAAGTCGGACGCTTAACCGACTGCGCCACCCAGGCGCCCCTCTATTTTTTTTTTTGAAGCCACTGAATACTTAATGAAAACAACTCTGTGTGAAGTCCAATACAGAAAAGAGATTTTTAAAAACGGGGGTTGGAGTCAGGGTCTGGAGCCCTGTTTTCTGGCTTTTCCTCTCACCTGTTGGGGTGATCAATAACATTGTTACAGGTAAACCGTAAGGGAAATAAAAGTGAATTGGAATGGGTAGATGGAAAAATAGGGATGATTTTTTCTTTGGGGGAGCAAGGAACAGTCATCCGGCTAGACTGCAGGGCTTCTAGAATCTAAAGGGAAACCAGCATCCTGCATAAAGAGCTCAAAGGAAGAGGGGTCAGGGAGCTAGGTGGCACCATCTAGTGGCCTGGTGGCAGAGAGAAGGGAGAAGGGTGCCAGAATGCTCCTCCGCTCCAGCACTGGCCTCAGAGAGTATGTAACACAATCACACAGATACATCGTCACCAATCCACCCCAAGCAGAGGTGGGATCCTCCTTTCTTGATGTCTGGTGCGTGAGCCGTGTATGGGGAACAAGACATAGCTGGTGAAGAGGGTGCTGTGAAAGCCATTGACACTCTCCCCTCGGCCAATCAGCCCTTCCTTCCCCAGTTTTCGTCTCTCAAAACGGCTGGGAAATGACACTTCTGTGGCCCCTGTCCTATGGGTGGAGTCACGGATTGAACGGTAACTCTTTCTCATGTCTTAGGAGTCCCAACCAGGCTGGACTTTCCATTAGGTGTGAGGGTTCAGGGCCACTCTCTGGAGCTCTATGAAGGGGCAGGTGAAGACTCCGTTTCTTCAGCTATATTCTACAGTTTTCTGTTCTCTTTTCAGAAACCAGGGGAAGAGAAGGGAGTAGGGCTTTCCTATAGAGGGAAATCTTAAAGATTTATCTACAGAAAGTTAGATAAATAACTGAATTCACTTAGAGATCTGGAGTGGGGAAGGGGGTCTTCAAATGCGTGACTATTTCTTCTAGGACGGCTAAGTAAGAAGGCACAGCTGGAGAAAGAGCAGGCGTGGCTGTGTCTCTTGACTGATTTTCTATCTTTGAGGGTGTGGACCACACCTTCTACCGGCAACTCCCTAAGAGTCCAATGGGCTCTGTCTTCTGCTTAGTCTCTTTCTACCTTCACATCGCGGGGACGTCTGCCACTAACCCTTCCTAAAAGAAGGGCATAATTAAAAAAGAACAGATGCTAGTTAGAAGGACAGGGAAAAACTAGATGAAAAAAGGAAATAAGAGAGGAATATGGAAGGACCAGAGAGAGAAGGGTAGGACTTATTTTGTTCTTTGACTGCTTTGGGGCCTAGGAAATATGTATCTATAGAAATATGTATCTGTAGAAAACCCCCTCCTATATGTCACCCCACAACCCTTAGAGTTGGCTGAAAAGACAACAAATAATCTAAGTCTGGTCAACCTGCACAGGTCACAACCACGTGAACCATAGACAATGCAACTGTTCTTTCTTTACCTCCCTGTTCCAGGGTTTGGGTGGGGGGGGGGGGAGGTTGGAAGTGGGGGAGAAAGAGATAAATGAAACACTCAACTATCTGAAGCTCACAATAAACTTCATACACAGAGACTCCTTCCCCACCAAGTCCCTTGCACTATCAGCAAAGAGCCTTCTCTCACCTCTCTGTGTCCCATCGGGGGAAGGTAAAGTGACCAGGAACAGGAAGGCAAAAGCATTAGCAAGAATCCAGTAATCTACCGAAGGGAACACCAGATCTTAGGTTAAACACTGGCAGCATTCCAATTGACAGTCTGGCTGCGAAAGGGGTTCCTAAAACCTTATACGCACAATAAAACGCGGAGGGCTGGCTACGGCCGACACAATCAAACTAGAGGAAAGGAAAAGCGAATAAAAACAAAACAAAGCAAAAGCTGCTCTTCAGAGATTCCTTAAAAAAAAAAAAAGGTTGGAGTGAAGAAAAACATGTTATGTTGACCTTTGCCTATACATTTCTCTTGCCCACATGTGAATTCAATTGGTTTAAAGTCCCTGAAAAGTTTGGTTTAAAGTCCCTGAAAAGTGAAACCTTAGGGACACTCAGCCCTGTGCACGTGAACTGAACACCTTCTTTTCTTCACACTCAGCTACTCTATGCCAGTATGACCAGCTCACGACAGAGAGGTAGCCTAAGGGACCGACTTCAACACTGGCTCAATTATGACAGATCTACTGGTAAGAAAACCCCATGGGAATGTAGCTCTCTTCATACTCATTTTCAGGAGATCTGAAACTTGCCCCCAAATGAGGCGAGTGCAGGGTTTTCATTGGCCTAAGCTCACATCTAACCTTAGGAGATAAGGTTTAGATTCCAAGGAGCAGGAGGAGAGGAGAGGAACAACATATCCAAACAAAGCAGAACAAACAAACAAAAAACTAAAGTAAAGCAAAACAAACCAACACAAAACTCCAGGAAGAAACGAGCAATGCAGAGGAACAATCAGAAAACAGGATTATTGCCTTTAAAATGCCTATGGTTTAATAGTTTTTCAACACTAAAAAAAAGTAAATAAATAAAAGGGCACACAGGCTGGTTTGGGAGTGTGATTTCTGTCCCATTTTTCTTCCCTTAAGTCAAAGATCAAAGGGAAAAACCAAAAGGAAAAGATAACCACGGTTGGTTAAAGTGGATGCCACGGTTGGTTAAAGTGGATGCCACGTGCTCTCTTGTGGTCATTTTAGCAAATCATGCATCATAATAGACTGTCACTCACTGCCCAGAGTAGGAGGTGGAACAGCAGCAGGAACAGAAGTGGTGGGGGGAGATCTGACTGGCGCAACTGTTACATAGGATGAGCTAGGAACATGTTTTACATCAAGGTGTTGACCCATGGTCTGTCGCTTTAGGACTCCCTTAAAAGAGGCTCCCGTCTGGAATGTGTTAATTACGTCGATCTGCAAAGAATCAGAGAGTGAGACAGCTTTGCTCCACAGTCAGAGAGGGGTGAAGAAAGAGGCAGGGGGCGGGGGTCCTGGAGGGTCAGGGAAGGGGGGTGGAAAGTGCTGGGAAAGGGGGACAGGAGCCGGGGAAAAAGAGCGACATTCCCTCAGACACAAAGCAAGAGTGAGGAGAAGGGGGAAAACCGTTATTTGCATATTATACTTCATTTAAGGAACAATTTGCCGTGGAGTCCAAATACCCAGCCAGAATCCAGTCTTCTCTTCCCTTTTAGCCTATGAAGGGCATTTTAGGTGTGTGGGTGTCCAAATGTATCTAAAATGTAAAGGTACTTCTCCACCCCATGACTCCTGGCAGATAGTGACAGCTTATTCACTGTGCTGACCTGTCCTCTGAAAAAATAAGGCACGGAATTTAAGACACGAGGCAAAGTATAGATTACTGAATTTTGAGGCTCTGGAACCTCTGAATCAATGAAATCGACGACCTGTTTTTGCAGGTTTTGCAGGAATCTAACTCCTGTGTTTAAAGCAAAAACAGAGGCATGGAGTAGCCCACACACAGAGGGCCGGGGTGGAAAGCCTCCCAGGCCACGACGGCTGGGCTCACCTGCTTCTGGGTTTCTTCTCTGGGACACCCTCTCCCGGGGCTGAAACGGACAGAGCCCCTGAGAAGGGAGCTGAGGAATCCAGCGGCCAGGCTCTTGAGTGAGAATGTTACTAGCTGCGGTCACACGCTGGAGATAAATGTCTGACAGATGTCTGACAATGACTCAGTAGCCAGATCCAGGGAGGGGGAGGAAGCTGGCCGGTGGTGGTTAGTGGCTACAAGTCTAACCCACACAAGTGGCCTCTGGTGTTCTGAGTGCTACTTCTCAGAGACAGAGGTGAATTCATGCCATTTGGTTTCCAGCCACGGTCTTGGTCTGGGGCCTGGGGCAGACCTCCCGTCCTTACCCCTGACCCCGAGGTGACAAGGAACAAATCAAAAAGAATTCCTTTCTCCTTCAGGATCTGGTTGAATCATCTCAAAAATGCCCACAGGCTTAATACCAAGGGCTGGTTCCATTTATGTGACTTCATTTCCCCAGGTGGGAAGGTGGGAGGGCAGGCACCTTATGAGTCAGACCGTTCTTCTTATTTTTAAAGCTTCCCGAGAAGCCGTGAAATGGTTAGGGCGCGTTTCTGGATTCAGACCAAAGTTTGAGCTAAACTATCACCCCTTCATCACGTTATATAGTTTTTAGTTCCAGGGGACTGAGGAGCCCAATCCCGTGGTAGGAAAGGGTTTGCACGTGGGGAGGACAGAGCTACGGTGCACACTCCTTCCTTAGTGCCTGTTAGTGTTACAAAGTCCCAACCTCCACAGTGAAAGTGGATCCCAGGGTTACCTTCCCGAGAGTCTAGCCCTTACGTTTCCCAAGCTTCGGCTCTCCAGTGCTTTTGGGTCTCCCTAAACTAAAGGGACCAGGATGGGACAACAGCTGGGCAACACCTGTCACCCCCCAAGTGTGCCGATGAGAATGACAATGAGGACCAACAATCAGATGGCGGGCGTTTCGCTAGAGCCCTGCTGAGGCCGACGGGCTGATGCCAGGAGAGAGCGTCAGGTGTCTGTGACTCAGGTGAGCACAGCCAGGCCCATTTGCTTATGGGGTCAGGTGCACACCGCCAATGGCAGGGATTTGGTCATGGTGGCATCTTCGAGGGTTGCCTCTGCTGCCTAGGCTTTCATGCCATTCTGGCCCAGCTGCCTCAGGCCCCCACAGGGAAAGGCTGTTTCCTAAAAGCTATGCAGGCAGGGAACCGAGAGGTATAGAGTTGAGGGAATGGAAATCGGTAGTGGAGGGGAAGGAAGATCCATGATTCTCAGCCCCCCAGGACAGAAGACTGGCAAGGGGCCAGGAGACGCTGGAACGAGGGAATCCTGGCTAAGAAAAAAAAAATCACATAGGAGGAGGCAGTGACCCTGAAGGAGAGAAAAGCAGACAGGTTATTTTGAAAGGAGCAGACCTGAAGGAAAGCACCGGGCCTTAGAGACAGGAGCCAGTGGCCTGGAAGGGCGGGGGCGGGGGGGGGGGGGGCTCGGTTTTTGCAGGTCCCGTGGGAATTTCCCTCTCTGGGAGGAGGAGCGCGAGGGAGGAGCCCCCATGTTTCCCTACCTAGCCCTTCCTTCCCTTCCTTCCCATCTCCATCACTGTCTCGTCTGTGGGAGACAAGTTCCCAGCATATTCAGTTGTGAAGGTTCATTTGATCGCTCTTCCCTATGCACTAAGGAGGTGGGCTTGACTAGGGAACTTTCTAAACCATCTGCAAGGCTAATTTTAGAGAGTGAACTTGTTTCTGGGCTCTCCGGCCAACCAGCAGAGAGGAACAGGCCTGCTCTCTGGGGGTGGGAAATCTCAGGACTAGGACAATAGAGGCATATGGAGCAAGGACAGGGCGAGAGATAGGATGACCGGCCTAGACCAGCTCGCCCACCCAGGAGAAGGTGGGTTACCGTTGCTGCGTGGAAAGGGAGGGAACAAAAAGTTGCTGTAGGGCTTCATAGGCGGGGGGCTCAAGCAGCATCGAGGCCATTTTACAAATTTCGAGAAGGGAAAAGGTTTGGGGAAATGATAGCTTCTTCCTTCTTGGGAAGCAAGTCTGAAGCCTGCAAAAGATGCTTAGGCAGCGAAAGACTGTTGTCATTTATACACACTTAGCCACCAGATTCCCCACCATGGCCTTAAAGTTTGAGTGGGGAAGAGGATGAGTTTCTTTGGCCAGGATCCCTCTGGAGAACAGCTACGTTATCCTAACAGCAGCTCGAGGATGGGCGTGCAGCGTATGCTGGAGGTGCTGGCTGAGAGCTATTGTCTAACTCCTTCCTCCTCAAGGGTGGGGAAGGACCCTGAACGTCTCCCACCTTGAAGTGAGGTCTGGTGCTTGCAAGAGACCTTACACGGGAAGCTTGCCGGCCCAACGGGAGGGTGGCAAAGTGGGGTTTAGAGCCAACCTGAAGCTAAAGGACTATGCTACCAGTTGGTGCCCCGTGCTCTAGGCCCTCTGACTATGGAGCCCCCGCAGCAGCTGCTGCCCGATCTGTCCTGAAGCAAGGGAGCCCGGGCTGTCCAGCAGCAGTGAGCCTTAGGGAGGGAAGAGACGTCGGCCACCAAGAACAGCTGCTGCCCTCCCAACACCTCCCAACCTGGAGACATTTCTTCTCCCGGAGGGAGGACAGGCCACTAGGAAGAGTACCTGAGTCTGGATGCGGTTCAGGCCCCGGAACCAGAGGATCTGGCCTCGGCGCAGCTCCATCTCCGCGTGGTCAATCTCATCCAGCCCCTCCGCGTCCTTGGTGATCTCCTCTTTCGTGGTGCCATGCCCGGCCTCCTTCAGGAACTTCAGGGATTGCGTAGGTATCGAGGAGATTATCTGAGAACAGGGGCAGCAAAAGGGGAGACACCAGAATCAGGGCGGGAGAGCTGTCACTCAGCTTGCACGGTCAGGCCCCCGGGTAGGTCAGTCTTCACCCTATCACCCATGGTGGGGAGGTAGGCGGTGCCTACCAACTGGCGGACCATCACGAAGGCCTTCTGTATTTGTGGACATACAAAGGAGGACTTCCATTCGGGTATCTGACCAGCCAGCTGCCTGGCTAGTTGTAGACTTCATTCTCCTTCTGTCTCAGTTCTTCCTTTCCATTTTGCCATGGATCTTTTAAGGGAAGTAGAACTGTAATGCGTGATACAGAGTAGCAAGGGACAGAGACCAGACCAGGGGGAAGACAAGTCTGGGGACGGGACGGTCACACTGCGTGTGTATGGGCGAAGAGAAGAGTGCAGGAAGGGAATGACCCTCTTCTAGTTACCACGGGCAAAGTAATTCCTGTGTATGACACGGGGGTGAAAGGCTACTAGAGGTTTTCTTGGGCTTGGGATGAGGGAGTGGCTGGGACAGGCCCAGGAGGGAGGGACAGAGGAGTATTACCAGAAGACATGGGGCAGTGGGTTGGGCTTGCAATTCAAAATAAACCACACAGGAAGCTCAATCACTTCTCCTCCACAGACAGACGAGGAGCAGACAGGGTTCGGAGGAGACGGGGACTGTATGAGCGTTCCGATGCAGAGTCAAGTATTTTGAAATAGGAAGAATGTCAAAGTGCAACTTTTGGATGACTGGAAGGAGCTCCGTGGTACAGAAGGGAGGCCATTATCCGGCACCAAGGCTATGTGGCCACACGTGAGACCAGACGCAGACGGGAGTTTCAGATAGTGAAACAAACGGGCTTCACCCAAGTATAAAAGGGACCCCCTGATCCATAAACACCGGCAGACAGACGGGGCGGAAGGACTTGTGTTAGGAACTGGGATAGCAATTAATCAGGGAGGCACCTCGGGGATATGAAAGAAGCAACTAGCAGGTTTATGGGGGAAAGGCCTGCGGTCCCAGGGAAGGATCTCTGGGGCCACTTAGAGCAAAGCCACCCAGGGGGCCAGATGCCAGTCAGTAGAGAGTGGGGGTCTGCAAAGCAGAGCTTAGCCCGGGTCAGAGACGGGGATGAGGGGGATACACACGGTGGTCATAGGGAAGGAACAAAACTTAACCAGACGTGATGATATTGTTATGATATTAACAGCTCACTCTTACTGGGTACTTATGGGTCCTGGACATTGTTGTAAGTCATTGGCTGATCAACAACGATGAACAATGATCCTATTATCTTAAGTTGAGGAAACTGAGGCACAGAGTGGGTAAGACACTTGCTCGAAGTGATTCAGTTTGTAGAAGGGAGATGGGGATTCAAACCCAGGTGGCCGGTACCAGAATCTATGCTCTGAACTGTGTGATCTGCTTCTCTAGAGACCTTGCGAGTCTGGATATATCTTAGATGAGGGTCAGGCATGCAACCCAGATGAGGTCGGGGTGAAAAACAGGATGCTGGGGAGCCCTTAACTATGGCCGCACAGTGGGGCGCCTGGGTGGCTCAGTCAGTTAAGCGTCCGACTTTGGCTCAGGTCATGATCTCAACAGTTCGTGGGTTCAAGCCCCGTGTCGGGCTCTGTGCTGACAGCTCAGAGCTGGAGCCTGTTTCAGATTCGGTGTCTCCCTCTTTCTCTCTGCTCCTCCCCCACTCACACCCTGTCTCTCTCAAAAATAAACATTAAAAACAACGACAACAACAACAACAACAACAACCAGACAAAAACTTTGTCAGCACAGCAGCTCACAGCCAGACTGTGGCTTCATCAGAATAAAGACTTCTGCTTGGTAAACTCTTCTGCTTCTAAGACCCTCAATTTCTTTTTTTTCTTCTTAGCAAAATCCCATTGACAATTTCCACTCCCATCTCAGAGAAGCTAAGGGACGTGCCTGTCTCTAGGCATGGTTAGAGAAGAGATCCGAAGCCTCTGAAGGGGTGGACACTGATCAGTCCCCTCTGGGATCCTGTAAGATGGGAAGATCTTGAAAGCTGTGGGTAGGAAGGGGTGGGAAGGAGAAGATGACGGGACGATCTGGGAGTCCCCGCGGTGCGTGTTCCATCTCCTCTAGAGGAAGGGGTGTCGCCGGCTGTGTGGACCCACACGGCGACCCTGCCGGTACTCACCTGGCCCCACAGCAGTTCTCCGATGCCAATGAAGAGACACCAAAACCACTGAGACAGGGTGAGCTTCGTGCAACTGAAGGGTTTACCCCCGAATTCCACAATGAGAATCTAGAACCGAGAAAGAGGCAGCCTACCGTCAGGTTGATGGGTAACAGGTAGCTAGCTGTCCAGCCAAGGCCGTCATGGCCACATCAACCCCTGCCCCGTGATCCCTGTGGTGCAAGCCCTGATCGGCTTGTTGGAGAAGGAGAAGGAAGGAAACCAGAAGGGGAGAAGGGAAGAGAGACACAGTCTTTATAGAGACCCTGATGGAGGGACAGATATCGTTACTATGACTATTATTAAGGGACGAGCTGGCGATCCAGGGGGGCTGGAGGCTTCTTGTGACTAAAGCCGGTGGGTGACAAAGAGAAGGCGAAGGGATGGAGAGGGGGAATTGAGGAGGGGGGTAAATAAGGGAGATACCTGCTGGGAGAGACTCAGGAGCCCTTTGTCATAGGGCCAGCTCATAGTTTCCTGTATCTGCAGATGTTTTAGTCTACCTCTGACTAGGGCAAGGAGGAAGGAACCCAATCCTTTTACCATCAGGGCAACTGTGCCCTTGACCCCAGTTCTACAAGAGGAGCCTAAGTCAGGCTTATTGTCAACCGCATGTGAACCACGTACTTCTCTTTCTCTGTGAAGTGCACAGCATTTTCTGCCACGAGCCCCTCGTGAACAAAGGGGCAGGGACAAGGGGAGACCCCGTACAGCACGTATTTGCACCTTTCACGTGTGCTAGCAGGAGGCATGGAAAGGACCTAGGAGAGTGGCCCTCTCTTTGGTCACTTCGTGAAATTTCTGTGTTTTAGAAAGATAAGCAAAGGATCCCACAAGTCTTATTTGATTGGCTACCGACACGTTGCCTTGCCCTGGAGCACCTGACCCAGCAGGCTCCAGTTCTAGAGCCACGTGCAAATGGAAGCCACCTGGGAATCCGAAAGTGTTCAATCTACAGCCCGAGTGCCCATCATTCCCTCATGTCTTCTCCTGCGTACCTAGGGAATCCTGTTCCCAGCTTCTGGCCTTTGCCATCCCAGACCTCCTACCCCAACTCCAGCTGGAGGCTCACCTGGCTGATGAACGTGCCCAAGACCACACAGCAGAAGATGAGGTTGCGGAAGATGCCTGCAAAGACATTCCTCTCTCCGTGGATCTTGCGAGAGTTGATTTCGTTGAAGAGCTGCATCAGCACAAAGGTGTTGAAAATAATGGTGTAGTGTTGGCTGGGTGGGGAATGTAGAGGCGCCTTCCTCCCGCTATCGATGTCAAAGAATTTCTCACCTAGTGGGGAAGAAGGAAGCGTTCGTTAGTGGGTGAAGTATGAGCTCCACGAGGGCTCAGGTTGAGTCAGAACACGCTGGCATGGCCAAACTGCTTGCTGACGGCCGGTGTCCGTTCTAATAGGTTAGTATCTGAGCTACACTAGTTATCAAATACTTCTAAGTGTTAGTTCTCATCTCAACGCATCTGACCCTCTTTCTCAGTTTGCTCCATTGATTTCGACTTCTTGTAGTGCAGCGTGGTGGTAAAACTGTGGACCGGGGTCAGGGCAGACACAGGTTTGACCTTAGTACCATTATTTATTCATTATGTGACCTGAGCTTCGGTTTTTATAATCTATTAAAAAAAAAAAAAAAAAGCTATAGAAAGCCACCCTTGTGAAATTCTTTTTCTTTTTTTTAAATTTTTTTTTTAACATTTATTTATTATTGAGGGACAGAGAGAGACAGAGCACGAGCAGGAGAGGGGCAGAGAGAAGAGGGGACACAGAGCCTGAAGCGGGCTCCAGGCTCCGAGCTGTCAGCGCAGAGCCTGACGCGGGGCTCGAACTCACACACCGCGAGATCATGACCTGAGCCGAAGTCAGGCGCTCAACCGACTGAGCCCCCCAGGCACCCCCACCCTTGTGAAATTCTTGAGAGGGGTACATCAAATAGCATAATGTGCCAGGTAGTGGGAAGAGAGGACACACTCAGTAAACGCAGCTGTTATCACTCCCAGTCTGGTGCTCAGTGTGCCCCACTGCTACCTTCTTTCCCCGGGCCATTCTCTGCCCCCATCTCCATTTAGCCCTCCGACCCTTCCCCCAGCCCCAGCCTCACCCTCGGCTCACCGGCAAAGACAAGGAAAAAGATGACAGTGAGCTGATAGACTGCGTGGCCCAAGATGTTCTTCATCATAGTACGTGAGATCAGAGGCTTATTGCGGCCATAGGGGCGACGCTTCAACAGAGACTCCGTAGGAGGCTCGGTGGCCAGGGCCAAGGAGGCAAAAGTGTCCATGATTAGGTTAACCCACAACATCTGCACGGCTTTCAGTGGGGAATCCTGGTGGGAAGAAGAACCAGTCCTTTTAGCTTTCCTTGGAAAACACCCCCTACCTCCCTCCTCAGCCTCACCTTTGCCCCTGCAATGGCCTAGCTCCCACCATCCACCCGGACTTTGGATCTGGCCATTTCTCAGCTGAGTGACCTCGAGAAAGTTACTTAACCTCTTTGAGCCTTGGTTTCCTCACCTGTAAAATGGAGAGAATACCCACTCTCCAAGACTGCTTTTGAAGAAGAGAGATAACCCATAGGAGTACCCATCACAGCGGCTGACACGGATGTGCTAATTAATGGTAGATGAGTTACCATCCGTCCACACGGGCAGATGGAGACTCAGCAGAGCTAACTTCTGCCCCAACGCCACCGGGGAAACTCTTGCCCGTAATCCTCAGTAGACAGTACCCCGCCTCCTACGTTCCCTAGCCCCCGCCTCACCTCTCCCATCTCGCCCACCCCGCACTCCGCTCCTTTCACCTGAGTGATACAGGCTCCGGTGAAGGCCACAATCACGGCCACCACGTTGACAGTGAGCTGGAACTGCAGAAACTTGGAGATGCTGTCATAGACGTTTCGCCCCCACATCACTGCCTTCACAATGCTGGTGAAGTTGTCGTCTGTTAGGATGATGTCTGATGCCTCCTTTGCCACATCCGTGCCTGCAATACCCTGAGTAAGAAAGGGAAGGAGAACGGTGAGAAACTGGCTAAAGCAGAGCTTATCTACGCTCTGGACCAGGGCTGCAGTTCCTGACCTCCAAGAAGCTTCTGGACCAGGCAGAAACGCCAGAGGGCGCACTTGCCTTGCTAAAAACCAAGCCGGCGTATTTTGAGTTCTCGCTTCCAAAGATCAAGGGAAAATGTGACGTTGTCAGTCCACAGAAAACAGGGCTGGGGTCGGATGCCACCGTGTTACTCCTGAACCCAGGCTGGAAATGACAGTTATCTTTTGATATTCCTTTCTCCCTTCTCTCCTACTCCCCCACCTTAGAAATGAAGGAAAGGATAGGGAACACGTCCTATCTATTCTACCTCCAAATTCATACATTTCTTTCTTTCTTTTTTTTTTTTTTTATTTAAGATTTTATTTTTAGGTCATCGCTACCCTCAACGTGGGGCTCGAACTCACAACCTTGAGATTAAGAGTCGCAAGCTCCACTGACTGAGCCAGCCAGGTGCCCCTAAATCCTTATACTTCTTTTCCCGCTGCTAGTATCTCACTCAAGTCCTTGTCCCTCCCCGCCCCCCCCCCCCCCCACCTCTAAGTCACCTTACTTTTTTTTCCAGGAGGAGTAGTCTGGCAGCACAGTTCAGATGTCCTATCCTTGTTCAAAATTCTGTTCCTGGGGAACCACTAAAGGTTTCTGAAGAGACATTATCAATGGTTGAAAGCTGTGCTTTAGAAACAGTAACTCTTCTAGACTGACGGTCAAAGCCCTCAACAGGTGAACTCGGATGGATTCATTCTCCAGCCTACTCCTATCTAATCTTTCTGCTCAAAACCCGCTGGTTTATTCACAGTTCTCTGAATCTCTTATTCACTTCTTGAATATAGACTTCTACTTACACCATTTCCTTAAACCTGGAACATCCTCCTTCCTCATCCATTTAAATCTCATCGGTTGTCAATGGTCCTTGCAATTAAACCCTACTTGCTTTGCAAAACCATCCCTAACACCACCGGCCCATACTTCTATCTCAAGTCTTGCAAATCCTACAATCCACAGAGGAGTGTATTCATTAATTGGGCTTCCAGTAGTAGATGATTTTGTTCTCTTTACCAGGTAATAATATATTCCCTTTTGGATTGCAATAAACAAATACCTGTCATAGACTATACCAGTCGGTTTCCCCATCAAAAAGTTCTCTAATAAATCCACACAATGCCATAACATGTGCTGTAAAAAGGGGGAGAAAAAGGAAGGAGGACTCTATGTACTTACTACTATGGAATAATCTCCAGGTTACATGAAGTGAAAAAGCAATGCGGAAGAAAGAGTGTATGGTGTGTAAATAGATAAGCATAGATAGTAGTATAGATAATATCACTCAGCTAAGAGAATGGGATACAAACATATTACGTGTTTGATTATGTTTTAAAGGAGCAAACAAAGGATACACCAAAAACAAGAGAAGTAAGTTACTTAGGGTTAAGAGGGGAGGAAACGGGGTGGAGGTGAGCAGAAGCTGGATTTCTTGGTGTAGACCTTGTTTTGTATATTTGACCTGAGAACTAGAGAACTACTTTATATGAGTATAAAACGAAATTAAGTTTAAAAAGCAATTTCCAAAAGGCAAAGCAACACGATATAAATGAACTGGTATAACCAGTTGGTAGCACAACTACACAAAGGAAAAATGTTCCAGGGGCGCCTGGGTGGCTCAGTCGGTTAAGCGTCCGACTTCGGCTCAGGTCATGATCTCGCGGTCCGTGGGTTCGAGCCCCGCGTCGGGCTCTGTGCTGACAGCTCAGAGCCTGGAGCCTCTTCAGATTCTGTGTCTTTCTCTCTCTCTCTGCCCCTCCCCCACTCACACTGTCTTTCTCTGTCTCTCAAAAATAGATAAACATTAAAAAAAAATTTAAAAAAAAGTTCCAAACGACAGTTTGAAAGACATAGTCCCTTGATGGCAGAACCTGGTAGGATATACCTCCAGGATAAAAAAAGAACTGTAAGAAAGATCTTGAACTGTTTGTAGTAGAGTAATTGTATTATTATTGCTCTTTTGAGACTATCACCTATATTTTAGGGTAAAGCAAATTATGATTATGTTAATGACATTAGGATCAGAATTTTCAGCTTAAGAGATATAAATATAAAATCAAGGAAGTTAAATAAAATTAGCAAGTTAGAGTTCTATAATTCTAAATTTGCATTGGAAATACGAATATGGATTCATGAAGTATTTTACTTTAAAACAAAGAAACACAAAAACAAAAAAAGAGGCATAAAAGATATATTTCCTCGCTTCGCCCATTGAAAAGATCTAGAAACAAAGAATTACTCAGTAGTCAGGAACACCCTGACATGCAGACTGTGTTCTCTAAATACCATTTCTCACCAAAAAGCAGGACTCCTTTGAGAAATGGATGATTCCAGGCAGGACGAGAAATACGCATGATGATTCTGGAAACTTTTATCATGCCAGAAACCAAGTAAGGTATTAAAGACAATTGCCGTTGTATCTAAAGACCCAGCAATATTCATGAGGCTAATGATGGGTCAATGTGAATGTCAAAATAACAACAAGGGCAATGGATCAAAACACATCAAGTATACTTAAGTCCATGAGTTCATAATGGTATTAAAAAAATAGTTAAGTGGTTTTTTTTTAATGCTTATTTTTGAGAGAGAGAGAGAGAGAGAGAGAGAGTGAGTAAACAGGGGAGGGGCACAGAGAGAGGGAGACATAAAATCCAAAGCAGGCTCCAGGCCCTGAGCTGTCAGCACAGAGCCCGACGCGGGGCTCGAACCCACGGACCGTGAGATCATGACCCGAGCCGATGGCGGATGCTTAACCGACTGAGCCACGCGGGTGTCCCTTTTGGTTGCTTTTAAAGAGAGCACCCCAAACATAGATTATTCTTGAATATCCTTCCACGGCTTAAAAAAATCACCAATAGTGCAATACATATGGGAGGCTTACAATCATAAGCTACTTGAGTGTGAGAATGACATTTGCAATCCGGGGGTTTCTACATTTGCTGGAATGTCAGAATGAACCAGTGTGCCTGCTAGGAAAAGCCAAACATTTCTGGGACCCACCCATGTGCTACTGAATCAAGATACCCAAATGTGGAACCTTGGGATATGCGATTTTAAATAAACTCTCCAAGTGCTTCTGATGCGCTTGGCCTCACGAGCGTAAAGCAGAGTGATGAACAGTGCTGGCGAAGGAATACGTGCTTGATACGTCGTGGTTTCCCTGCCTGTGTCGTCTAGTCTTCACACTTGATGGCTCTCCCACTACACATACTCTCACTGGCTGGGTCGTTAGGACAGACAGAGTCAGAAAAAAGAGCGCAGTGTGGGACGTGGAGGCACAGGAAGCGGCAGGCTAAAGAAGCCTGTCCTGGCTTCCTGATGGAGAAGGCAGCTTGCAGGCGGACAGACGGTGTACTGAGCTGCTTACCATGGCAAAGCCAACATCTGCTTTCTTCAGGGCCGGCCCATCATTCGTGCCGTCGCCAGTGACAGCCACCACCTGTCGCTGTTCCCCAATAGTGCTGTCGATGATGCCTGGGAGAAACAGACACACCCCGGTGAGTCCACACGGGCCATCTCAGTCCTCTGCTCCCCTCGAAGGTGCTTTTGGGGTTTTCCTCCCTGGTCCCTGCTACCACCTCCCTTTCTTTCCTTTCTTCTTTACGTTGTGGGTTACAAGCTCACTTGATAGCATGTTGAAAGTGTAACCATCCTTCTGAGCCCTGACAGATCTGTCAGTTCCTGAGAAGCTGCTACTGCTTTGCCTTGTTCTGTGCAGGCATCTGAGGTAAGGAAAGGCTAGAGGAGCACCTTGTCCAGCCTTCGATGTGGCAGCAGGCATGTAAACACAGGTAATTTACAAATAGAAGTGCAGCTACTAGCTGAAAACAACCACAGGAAGGGGTGAAGACCAGGTGAGGTGGACTGATCCGGTCTTGGGCAGCCACTCTGGCAACGAGAGCAGACAGTGCACTCCTGCCCTCTGGTGGTCGGAGGAGAGCAGTGTCTCAGCCTCCAAGGCCACGAGGCAAAGCACTTTGAAGAGGGAGGAGCAAAGGGCACAGTGACAGCCAGCCTGAAGCCACAGGTGGTATAGACTCAGAAGGCTGGAGAGGATCCAGATCATCTACGCCACTCCCATCACCCTCCAGAGGAGAAAACTGAAACCCAGAGAGAGGAAACGCCTTGCAGGGTCCCGAAGCCAGCTGGGGAAGCCCAGCCGTCCTTCCATTCCATCTCAGCCAGCGAGGGCCATGTGCTTCCTGAGCAGGAAGAGGAAGCAGAACAACGGGAGGGAAGAGTTAAAGCAGAAAACGATACTTCCCAGGAGGTTGGCTTCTTCCGGCCAAGGAGAAGACAGGAGAAAGATCGGGAGGTCAGAGTTGGGACACCAGCATGCACACACGTGCACACATCTACATGCACATACGTGATACCTGGATGCCTTTTCTCTGGCGTCCAGGCTGGTGCCCAAGTGCGAGTGTGTGTGTGTGTGTGTGTGTGTGTGTGTGTGTGTGTGTGACCAACTCCCTTTCTACTTTGTTCTTTCCTTCTTTCTTCTCTATGCTGGAGGTTCTACAGCATCACCCCAGGGCTGTGATTGTTTCACAGGTGGCACCTTGACCTACGAGTCTGTCTTTATCAGGTAGCCTGTGGCAGCCCAAGGGCCCTAAGGCAGCTGGTGTTTGGTGGAGAAGCCACCGGTTGAATTAAGGACAGAGACCTGGGGGTTGAACTGTACCACTTGCATTTACCAGTTGGCCAGTTTGGGTAAGCTACTCATCTTCCCAGCCTCGAACTTCCTTATGTGCAAAATGGGAATCATTTAACCTGCCCTGGTCGAATAAGGTATGGTGTCTATTTTATTTATTTATTTATTTATTTAAAAAAAAATTTTTTTTTAACATTTATTCACCGGTGAGAGAGAGACAGAGCACCGTGAGGGAGGGGCAGAGAGAGAGAGGGAGACACAGAACCCGAAGCAGGAGGCTCCAGGCTCTGAGCTGTCAGCACAGAGCCCAACGCGGGGCTCGAACCCACGAACCGCGAGATCGTGACCGGAGCCGAAGTCGGACGCTTAACCGACTGAGCCACCCAGGCGCCCCAAGACATGATGTTTAAAAACAACTTTATTATATGTGTTGACTACAGATGTTGGCTGAGCTGTCTGTTCCCCCCACGAGCTGGAGAGCGCTCCTGGGACCTTCCTGTTCAGGACGGGAGAGTTGCTTTGGCCAACGGTCCTCGTCTGCCCTGCCCCAGACTGCCGTCTTCTGCCCCAGGTACCTGGCCAGCAGCCAAGCTTACCTTTTACCAGGGTGTGCTTGTCAGTGGGGGACGATCGCGCCAAGACTCGAAGCTTAGGCCAGATCTTGTCCAGCTTCTCTTGCTCTACCTGCCAACGTGAGACCACACCAGGTCAGGCAAGCCCAGAATAGTCATCCAGAAGAAGCTTACTTCTCCCCACGCTCTGAGATTCTGGGGGAGCTGGCATTCCACGGCCCATGGCGGCTGCTACCGTGGCCTCCACGGGACATGAGACATCCGGCTGAGTCTCCAAGGGCAGATTCATTGATGGTGACCATTCAGGCTCCGCGTGTCTCTTTTTTCCTCCCGGTTCCCTACTGGGGAGCCAATCCCCTACTTCTTGGAGCCTTGACAGGAGGTGGGCAGGGGTTAGCTGTTGGCTCCAGGGGCTAAAGTGCTTCTAAGGTCTTAGGTGTGGTTTCTATGTAGACCAGGAAGCTCTGGTCTGCTTCACACCCAGACCACATCCTCTTACAAACCTGTGCCAGCATTAGTCACGGGGTGGTGACACAGGAGGGTGAGGATGGAGGGAAATCAGTACAAAATCACTCCTTGACTGAAAAAAATCGGGAAGACGCGAAAAGTTAGCGAGGCTGTCTCAAAAGTTAGCTTATGAATGAAGATAACGAGGAGACAGGAAACTCGCAGTTTTACCCCCTGAGCAGCTTTGGTAGAAGGAACGTCTCGCTATGAATAGATTTTAGTTTAAAAACCACCCACTTGGCGGTACAACTCCTCACAGCTTCCCCTCCCTCCTCTATGGGCTGCTGCCCGATTCATGAAACCATTTAATAAAGCCGATTAGATCTTCCAAAAAACAAAAACCAAACAAAAACAAACACACGACCACCACAACAAAAGCCAGCCGCTTTCTCCCGCGCGTCCCAGCTGCGCCACACGAGACCCAGGCTCCCCGGCCGCGACCCACCTCGCCCTTCTCGTTGCGGATAAGTCGGTTGAACTCTTTGCCTTCTAAGCACAAGAAGTCATCCCCAGGTGTGACAATGCCACATTTGGTGGCGATGGCCCGGGCTGTGTTGATGTTGTCACCGGTCACCATTCTGACAGTGATGCCAGCTTGTTTGCATTTGGCGATAGCGTCTGGGACCTATGGAGAGTAAGGCAAGGGGAAAGGAGGAGGTGGGGTGGTGAGGCCTGCTAGGCTGTCCCCGTTCAGGGTCCCTTCACTGTACACAGGAGACAGGTACCCCAGGAGCAGTGCCACGGGGCACTGGCTACGTCCGGTCATTTTTATATTGTCCGGTGTCACCTCACTTCTGTCCTACCCACGGTACTACATTTGGATTTGCCTTTTAGTGTAACTTGAGTTGAAGAGGAAATTTGCTTCAGGAGCTGGGTGTGAAAGCTTACTCTCCCCGCGATCTAGACTCCTTAGCAGGGCATATACACAGCCCTTTGAGATCTGGCCACTGTCTTCCTCCCCAGCAGACGTTTTTTGCCATTCTCCACCCCCCTGGCCCATACTCCAACCATATCAGTTCTTTGCAGTTTCCCCAATGCATGCTGCCCTCTCCTGCCTGGGGGCCTTGACAACTAACAGTCCATCTGTCTGAATTTCTTTCGAGCAGAGACTTTTTCCGATGCCTTAGCGTCTAGAATAGTGTTCAGCTACCCTAGGGGCGCTCAACAAGAATGTGTTGCTTGAAAGAAGGCGGCTGGAGGCGGGGATGGTGTCCCAGTTAACAACTCAGCCTCCTGGCTGTTCTAGGTATCAAATCATAAGCTCAATGAAACCTATACTTCTCACCCCTCAGACGGCATTAACCATCAGAATGGCACCTTCTAGCAGTTCAGCACTCTAAAGCAGTTTTGTGAAGCTGGAAGCCTGGGAACATCTATCCCTGCAAGTGAGAAGCTGTTAGGTAACACGCCTGGGGTCACAGCTAGAAATGGAACCAGTACCCCAGTTCCTGTGACTCCTGGGTGGCTTCCCGTTGGACCATGCTCAGCTTGCACACGCGCCAGGGGCTGTTGGAAGACTTCCGTTCACGTTTTCTTACCCTTTGGCCAAGCCAAAGCCTCACCTCTGGGCGCACGGGGTCCTCAATGCCCACCACCGCGACGCAGGTCAGTTCGGTGAGGATCTCACTCTCGTTGTCCCACGGGGGCTCTCCGTCATTGAAATCCCGGTAAGCTATGCAGATAGTTCGGAGGCCCTCGCAGGCCATGGGCTCGATGACAGTGCGCACTATCTCATCTCGGTCCTTGCTCTTGAATGGCACCACTTCCCCTTTCTTGTCCAGGATTCGGTTGCACCTGGGGAGGCACACGGTCAGGAAGCGGCGCCCCGTCTCACCCAATATGTCTCTACGGTCACCTGCAGACATTCTGGCAACTGTTCTGAGGCCAGACACCGTTCTGAGGCCAGAAATCTCTCATCCCTCTCCCCCAGCTGAGTCCCTTCTTCCAAGGTGGGGAGGTGTGTAGGTGGATAAGGTCCACGTAAGCGGAAGGTGCGGTTCCCCGCTACCATCTGTCCCTACTTATATGTGAAGTCTTTTGGGGATCACCTGCTCTTTTGAACTTCTCAAAGGTGGAGAGACAGTTTTAATTCCCGTGACCTAGGATAGTACTCAGTGCATAGGGCGTGTTCCACGGGAATGTGCTCATTGTTTGTTTTTTACAAACTGAAGGTTTGTAGCAACCCTGCATCCAGCAAGACTGTTGGCACCAATTTTCTAACGGCATTTGCCCACTTCCTGTCTCTGAGTTACGTTTGGGTAAGTTTCACAATGCTTTAAACCTTTTCGTTATTATTATATTTGCTATGGTGATCTGTGACCAGTGAGCTTTGATGTTACTGTTGTAATTGTTTTGGGACATCAAGAGTCGCGCGCATGTAAGACAGCAAATTTAATCGATAATGTTGTGTGTGTTCTGACTCCACTGCCCAGCTCTTTCCCCTTCTCTCTCCCTATCCCCTGAGAGACAACAATATTGAAATTAGGCCACTGATAACTCTACAGTGGCCTCTAAGTGCTCAAGTGAAAGGGAGGGGTGCACATCTCTCACTTTAAATCAGAACCTAGAAATGATTAGGCTTGATGAGGAAGGCAGGTGGAAAGCCGAGAGAGGCTGAATGTTAGGCCTCTTGTGCCAAATAGCCAAGCTGTGAATGCAAAGGAAAGGTTCTCAGAAGAAACGAAAAGTACCGTTTCCGCGAAACCCAAGTGGTACGCGCGTGAAACAGCCTTGTTGCTGATATGGAGCAAGTTTGAACGGTCTGGATAGAAGACGAAACCAGCCACAACGGCCCCATAAACCAAAGCCGAATCCAGAGCAAGGCCCTAACTCTC
Source organism: Panthera leo (assembly GCF_018350215.1). Lineage (NCBI taxonomy): Eukaryota > Metazoa > Chordata > Mammalia > Carnivora > Felidae > Panthera > Panthera leo. The sequence goes on along the minus strand of NC_056696.1, from coordinate 42,334,414 downwards.
TTAAATTTTATCAAGGCTAAGAGAGGAGAAAAAGCTGCAGAAGAAAATCTGAAGATAGCAGAGGTTGGGTCATGAGGTCTAAGGAAAGCGGAGATCTCCATGATATAAAAATGGAAGTGCTGATGTAGACTAACGGTGTTGGGAAAACTAGATAGCCACATGCAGCGAGTTCTCCAGAAGGACTAGCTCAGATGGTTAACGAAGGTGGCTACGCTGAACAGCAGCTTTTCCTTGTAGACGCAACAGCCTCATACTGTAAGAAGATGCATTCCAGGACTTTCACAGCTAGAGAGAAGTCAGTGCCTGGGTTCCAAAGTTTCAAAGGACAGCTTTACTTGCTCGTTAGTGGCTAATGCAGCTGGTGACTTTACATTGAGGCCAATGCTCGCTTACCATTCTGAAAATCCCAGGGCCCTGAAGAATTATGCTAAATCTACTCTGTCTGTGCTCTCTAAACGGAACAACAAAGCTTGGATGGCAGCACATCTGTTTATGACAAGGCTTACTGAATATTTTAAGTCCACCGTTGAGAGCTGCTGCCCAGAAAAAGACTCCTTTGAAAATATGACTGCTCATTGACAATACACCTGGTCACCCAGGAACTCTGATGGGGATGTCCAACGAGATTAATGTTGTTTTCATGCCTGCTAACACAACATCCATTCTGCAGCCCATGAATCAAGGAGTAATTTCGACTTTCAAGGCTTATTATTTAAGAAACACATCCTGTAATGTTATCGATAGAGATTCCTCTGGTGGATCTGGGCAAAGTAAATGGAAACCTCCGTCCAAATGCCATTAAGAACATTCATGATTTATGGGAAGAGGCCTGCATATCAACATGAACAGCAGTTTGGAAGCAATTGATTCCAACCCTCATGGATGACTTTGACCCTCAGGGTTCGAGACTTTAGGGGAGGAATTCATTGCCGATGTGGTGGAAAGAGCAAGAGAAATGGAAGGAGCAGTGGAGCCTGAAGATGGGACTGAATGACTGTGATCTCGCGATCAAACACGGACAGATGAGGAGTTGCTTGTAGCGGATGAGCAAAGAAAATTTCTTGAGATGGAACCTACTCTTGATGAAGATGCCGTGAAGATCGTTGAATGACAATAAAGGATTCAGAATAGTACATAAGCTTAGTTGATAAAGCAGTGGCAGGGTTTGAGGGGAAGTAACTCTAATTCTGAAAGAAGTTTTACTGTGGGTAAAATGCTATCAAATAGCATCTCTATCTAGCATCTCATGCTATAGAGAAATTGTTCATGAAAAGAGCCAATCTATGCGGCACACTTCACTGTCTTATTTTAAGAAACTGCCACAGCCGCCCCAACCTTCAGCACCCACCGCCCTGATCAGTCAGCAGTCATCAACATCGAGGAAAGACCCTCCACCAGCAGAAACATGATCACTAGGGGCGCCTGGGTGGCTCAGTCAGTTAAGCATCTGACTCTTAATTTCGGCTCAGGTCATGAGCTCACGGTTCATGGGATTGAGTCCTGCGTCAGGCTCTGCGCAGAGCCCGCTTGGGATTTTTTCTCTCCCTCTCTCTCTGCCCCTCCCTGACTCATGCATGCGTGCACACACACTCTCTCTGTCTCAAAATAAATCAATAAACGTGAAAAAAAATTTAAAAAAAAAGATTATGATCACTAAAGCTCAGATGATGGTTAGCATTTTTTTAGCAATAAAGTATTTATAAAATAAAGTATGTTATTATTTTTTTTTATATATATACATCATGCTATGGCACCCTCAATAGACTCCAGTCTAGTGTAAGCATGAGCTGTAAATGCCCTGGGGAATCAAAAAGATCCATTTGCCTCACTCTGTTGTGGCGATCTAGATCCGAACTCGCAAGGTCTCTGACGTAGGCCAAAGTTACACTGAACCATTTAATCATAGGAACCCCATGGGCATTAATCTCTGTTTTCAGGCTAGCAAACGAGAGCTTGGATCATTGCGGTCTGAATCCTGGCTGTGCCACTCTTAGCTGTTATCACCTTGAGCAAGTTACTTCACCTCCCGGGACCTCTGTTTTCTCATCCGTAAAGGGGGGATAACAACAGTATCTGCTGCACTGAGCTGTGAAGACTAAACGCAACAGGCCACCCGAAGGCACGTGAAAACTGCGTGGCCCGAGCAAGCGCTCAGATATGGGTTCTGCGGTCACCGCCCCGAAGCGGGGCTCACGTATCATTCGGCGGGGCTCAGCACGGCGCGGGTTGCCCGGACCTTCCTGGGGGGGGGGGGGGGGAGGGATTTCGCAGGGAAGGAGAAGCGGGGGAAGGAAGTGCTCACTTGCGCAAGATGATCTCCGAGGCGCCCTTGCTGTACATGCGGTAGCCCCCGCTGGGCTTCTCGATGACCGTGCTCATGGATTTGCGCACCGAGTTGAAGGTATACACCTTGTAGAGCTTCTCCTCGGGCACCTCATTGCGCACCGCATGGTAATCCTGCTTCAGGTCTGTGACAAAGCCCAGCAGAGCACATTCGGTCTTGCTGCCCACCTGCCGCGGCAGACCTCCCTCCTTCTCCGGAGGCTGAGAGAAAAATCATACGTGGCATTTGAGTAACGGGCCTCGACTAGGGAGAGAGCTGAGGAAGGAAAGGACAAAACTTTCATGCGTTTTCTTCCCAAGGGTAAGTGGGCGGTGGGCAGTGGCGACTGTGGTCGCTGGGCCATCCGGGGCTCAGTGTACCCTGGGGGCGGTGCTGGTATCTCACCCTGTGCGGGTCTCATTCTAACCCCCTCTCTGAGTTTCTGGGCAATGTGTACTTTCCTCCTGGTAAGCCCAATTCCGCTACCAGCACGAGGTCTCTTCCAGAGATTCCGCCCTCAGATGGTGCCTGGTGGGCGCTTCATGGCCGTAGATTTCTACCTGCCTCCCCACCTCCGCTCTCCTCCCACGGATCATTCCCTAGTCACGCCAAACACGTTCAGTGAGGAGTAGGAAACGTGACGGGGGATGGCAATTCAGGCAGAACAAACAAGAGAAAATTGCTCTGTCCAGAGAAGATTGACGGTCCCTTCCGACCACCCCGTTCGAAGTGTCCAGGCAAAGGGAGAGCTTACCAGAATCTTGGAGGTATAGGCACTGTTGATAGAAATGGCATTGACAATAAGGTCCAGGACCTTGGGCAGGAGGACATCAGGGCTCGGGATCTGATGGTAATGGGTGTCTCCAATATAAGCCTGTACCACGGTCATGCGGTTCATGGTCAACGTGCCGGTCTTATCAGAGCAAATGGCTGTGGCGTTGCCCATTGTCTCACAAGCATCCAGGTGCCGCACCAGGTTATTGTCTTTCATCATTTTCTACAAAGGAGATGAGAGCAGACTTGAGAGGGGACCGAATACAGGTCAAAGGCCATGTTTCAGCCAACATGTCTCCACCTCTCATCCTCTTGTTGGCACAAAAACGCAGGATACCATTGTTGCGAATCCTCTTTAGATTCCACTGGCTTCCCGAAACACTGATGCGGCTGATCAAGAGGGTCTTTCACCTGTGAGCAGTGCCAGCGACCTCTGCCCCTGCCAGGTGCCACGCAGGGTCTGTGGAGATGGCCCGGCCTTTCACCCCACGCTACACGGCGCCCTCCCTTCCCATCTCCGTCCTGAAAGAAGAGCCAGCCTCGTTCCCGTCTCACCTTCACGGAGTAGGCCAGGGAAATGGTGACAGCCAGCGGCAGCCCCTCTGGCACAGCCACCACCAGCACAGTGATGCCGATGATGAAGAACTTGACAAAGTACTGGATGTAGATGGGAGTGCACTCGGGCAGCCACGCTCTGCGGTGGATCACGAAGTTGTCAATCACAAAGTACAGGATCAGGATGAGAACCGTGAAGGCAGACATGATGAGGCCTGTCCGGGAAACAAGTCACATGAACCCAGGCTCCAGGGCCTTCCCGGGGCCCTAGCCAGAGGTGAGCTGGCAGAAGTTAGAGGCTTTGCTACCAGTGTTTAGAACCACTCCCTCTAGGGAGTCGTACCCAGATCCCCTATCCATTCTCTGTTGCTTATACATTACTGTGCAGGGGAAAAGACGCTGGTTTTGTCTCCCACGGACACAGGCTCTAGTCTCGGCCCTGCGCTAACCGGACTCGTGGCTTTGTCCCTCTCTGGGCCTGTTTCCTCATTCATAAACAAGGAGTTGGTCTAGCTTTCTTTTTTCTTTTGGGCAAGGTCATCTAATACTTTCTGTTTTTTATTTATATTTATATTTTTTAAAATCTACATCCAAATTAGTTAGCAGAGAGTGCAGCACTGATTTCGCGAGTAGATTCCTTAGGGCCCCTCCCCCATTTAGCCCATCCCCCCTCCCACAACCCCTCCAGCAACCCTCAGTTTGTTCTCCATATGTATGAGTCTCTTCCGTTTTGTCCCCCCCTCCCTGTTTTTATATTATTTTTGTTTCCCTTCCCTTACGTTCATCTGTTTTGTCTCTTTAAGTCCTCATATGAGTGAAGTCATATCATCTTTGTCTTTCTCTGACTAATTTCACTTAGCATAATACCCTCCAGTTCCATCCATATAGTTGCAGGTCTAGTTTTCTAAAACAGCATTTTATTGGGGTGCCTGAGTGGCTCAGTCAGTTGAGGGTTTGACTCTTGATTTTGGCTCAGGTCATAATCCAAGGGTCATGGGATCGAGCCCCACGTCGGGCTCTGCGCCGAGTGAAGGGCCTGCTTAGGATTCTCTCCCTCTTTCTCTGCCCCTCCCATGTGCGTGCACATGTGCTTTCTCTCTCTCCCTCTCTCAAAACACACACACACACACACGCAAAAAAAAACCCCAAAAAACAAAAACCCAGCATTTTATGACTCTATCTCAGACCTACCCTCTTTCCACAATTCATAACGTAGTGACTGTATCTGCCTACTTCCTAGTAGTTTATCAATTTGGGTTTCTCCCCTATCAATTCATGACTCGTTCACAGCGATGTCCCTAAGGTCACCTGCATGACTAACTTTCAGAACAGTGTTTCCTGACCTTTCTCTTGACACGGCATAGATAGGAGATGACAATAATTTGTATGTTTACAACAAGCAAATATTTCTATAGTGCTTGCTATAGGCCAGGTAAGCACCTCACGTATACTGACCCATTTAATCCTCACGAAACCCCTGTGAGGTAAGTTACTATGATCATCCCCTTTCATGGGGAAATCAAGGCACAGAGAGGTGTTTTTTTTTTTTTTTTTAAAGAAGATCAAAACAAAATTATGATCTTTAAATTTTATTTATTTATTTATTTCGTTCATGATAAGTGTACTCTTTAATCCCCATCACCTATTTCACCTATCCCCTCACCCCCTTCCCCACAGAGAGTTTTCTGGAATGGACACTGGCTGGGGGACCAACTATTCTGGTTTGCCTGAGGCTGTGCAGTTCCCTGGGATGTGGGACTTTCAGAGCTAAAATCAAGACAGTCCCAAGCCAACGGGGACAGCTGGTCATCCTACAACACTGATGTAAACGGAAGAATCTTTTCAAGGTCAGAAAGCACCTGGCCCGGGTGCTGTCTGGCCACTCTGAAGGCTGAGGGAATCACTATCCGGGCACCCTGCACCTCTCTGTGGCAAAATATCTGGGAAGAGCTTTGCTTCAAACCCCAGTCTAGTTTGGGTCTTTGCTTTTCCTGAGGGCCTAATGATTCAAGACAATCAGAGCAAGGCCAGAGGTGATTATACCAATAAAAGCATATTCTTTTGAGCTTTGCTTCAGCAGGGTCGGGGCTGATGTGAGGCAACCTGGGTGCGTAGGGCCCAAAATTTAAGGAAGTGCTCCCTCCCAGGGTGGCACATTGCCTCGCCCGACTCCCGGCCTAGCTTGATACGTAAACTAAAACAAGAGAGGAGACCCGGTGGCCAGCCCACCAGGTAGCTCGCACTCCCTAAAGAGCAGGGCAGGGATCCGGAGGACAATAGAAGGGGTTAGGCGGGGTCTTTTTAATGTTTCACACCTATGCGCCAGGCTCAGGAACGTGATTCCACACCCGCAATTCATCTCATCCGTGTACAGTTTATACGCGAGAGATGTCACAGCGGTCAAAATCAGCCGGGTACTAGAACTGAAAGAATAGGGCTAGACTAATGCGGTCCAGCAGAACTCTCTGCGATGCTTCAAACGTTCACTGCGTGCGCTGTCCCATAAGGTAGCCACGACCTGAGTGTGGACATTGACCAACTGAACTCAGGCTGATGTGACCGAGGAACCGAATGTTTAACTGTATTTGATTGTCGGTCGATGTAAGCGGGAACAACCACACAGGGTTAATGGCTCCGGTAGCGGACCGCAAAGCTTCTGGCTCCCCAGTGTGTGGTCAGCCCATCGGCGGCACTGGCATCGCCTGGGGGCTTGTCAGAGATGCAGACTCTCAGGCCCCGACCTCCTGACTCAGAATCTACGATTTAACCAGGTTCCGGGTGAATTGTCCACACAGAACGTACTGGTCTAGCCTCTGATTGTGGTAAAGAGAGGGGTGGGGTCAGAAGATAATTAAACAGTGGGACAAGACAGTACCTGGAGGGCTCTGCCCACTGAAGGCGCAATATTCCTTCTGTTTCCTCCTCCAGCCCCGCCCCCCCCCCCTTAACCCCCAACAGAAGGTAGAGGGAGAATGTAGAGGCAGTCTGGAAAGAGCCTCTCCAACCACAGGCTTCCTTTTCCTCCAGTCCTTACTCTGAATTTACTGTCCTGTCCCTGGCCAGATGCTAGGACCACACTCGGGAACTGCCTCCAGGAAACAGGAGCCTTCTCTGCCCTTAAGGAATGTATAAGTCAATACACGAAACAGGTGGGTGGTTACCAGTCTTCTGTCTCCCTGAAGTAAATCTCCCCTGTGTGACAGAAGTTCTTTATTTCCCACTTGGCGGCAAGAGACCACGGGGCCTTTAACCCTCGCACGCTTCTCCCTGAAAAGGCCCAGGGAGTGGCCGGAGGGTGGCAGGGAGAGGGGGCCTACACCCTGGGCTGCACGAGCCCCTTGGAAGTTTCGGCTTCTTTCTGCCGGCCCGGTTGGTACAGAAGGGAGACAGGGAGGCCAGGATCCAGAACAGCACTAACGAACAACAAGAAGCCGCCGCCCTACTCACCAGCTTTCCCGATCTGAACAGCCAAGCGCGTCAGCTTGCCCTGCAGCACCGACTTCTCCTTTTTGGGCAGCTTGGCCGCCTTCTTCTCCTTCTCCTCGTTGTCGGTCCCCTCCTGGCTGTTGAGTGGCTGGATTTCCAGGGCCACCCCATCCTGAGTTTTTGCTAGGGTGCGCACAACAGAGAGGACAGGTGAGCGCGCAAGGTGACGGCAGCGAGTGGCAAGCACGTGAGAACCCCAACTCCTCTGTCTTCTTCCTGGAATCCACCTCGGACCCCCGATGTCAATTCTGACCACTCTCACCCCGTGCCAGACGGGGCACTTGCCTTGCACCCTCCACTGGGGCCTTTGGAATGATACTCTGACAACTGGAGATGAAATAGGAGTGTTTTCGGGGTACGGGTTTCCTCTTCAGTGGCAGCTTCCTGGCACCACCTCAGAGCCCCAAGCCAGGCTTATTCCAGCAAGAGGATTAGTCATGCCGCTAAGCGCTATTACCAACAACCATCCCTCCCGGAATTCAGTGCTTAGAATGGTGAATCTTCACTGCAGGAAGGGGCCGACGGGGAAGGCTGGAAGACGTTTCTAGAGCGTAAGGGCCCTCCCGGTCTGCTCTGTTAAATGGTTCATCTCTCTCTTCCTATAGACCGTCAGGGGAGAAACACAGACCCCCCCCCCCCCCCCAATACAAGATGTTTTCCAGTTCCTCCTCATATCAGTCGAATGACAGCGGAAGGAAATGCCCTTTCTCCCCTGTCTGACGAAGGTGGGGAGGCACAGAGTGGGGAGGTACAGGGGTAAGTCTTTTGGGGGGGAGAGGGAAGAAGCTGGTATGAGGGACCCTCTGGAATGAGAGGGATAAAGACAGACATATAAACCCATTTTGCTTTCGAAAGAAGAGTTAAAGAGACCTAAAATTAAAGAATTATTTCTGTGGAGCCCTGGTTCTCCGATGGGATGACTTTATTCCTGAAGACTCCTATGACACGGGTCCAAAGAGCAAAATAATCACTAGTGGCTGTCTCAAGAGAGCCATTCTCGCTGGGTCCCAGCACCCCTCCAGCTTCACCCCCGTTGGAGCTCAGCCCTTTTGCTTAGGATGCCCTTCCTGAGATACTGTCTCTGTTGTCAGACTCACAAACAAGACAGAGACGGGATGTAGACACAGCCACCAAAAAAGAAACACACACCAGATCGGGAGGAAGAAAACAGACTGAGGGGAGAACAAAGAAAGAGGTGGGGAGAGGTACAGAGAAAGGCTCTGTCCAAGCACCCCTGAGAAGACTAGAAGAGAAGACCAGACCAGAAGAGGACACCGATGAGGCAGCTAGCAAGAGGAGGGTGCAGGGACTGCCCACCCTATCTCCCTCCACCGTGAGGACCCTGAAGTCTTCCAGCCCAGAAACCGATGACCTTTGGCGTTTAAATCTGGCCGAGGGCAATGAAGCAATGCGTTCAGCGCCCAGAGAAGAGCTGATCCATCCCACACGCTCCCCAAGAGAAACCTTGACAGGAGATTCCATGAGAAAACAGCAGAGGGTGCTGTTGTCCCATTTTGGATTGGGATTGGGAACCCCCTCCTGAGACCGCCCCCAAATCTCTGCACCTTCCTCAGGATGAGGCATCCAGGCCACAGCAGCAGATAACAGATTTATGGAGAGGACAAAGGGAGAAGGCAGATGGCCTGGAAAGGTCTGATTTGAGTGTGGGCAGGTAGAGATGGTAAATGAGTGGGTGGCGAGGTTACCTTTGTTGCGATTTTCAGGGACTCCTTGTTTTTTACCTGTTTGAACAAGAAAGAAAAAAGTGGGGTGGAGACCCAGAGCGACTATCAAGAGATCAGATATCCAATCTGTTGGTCCTGCTCAGAGCCCAAAAGGGCGACAGCAAAGGGGCTGAGCGGCAGGGAAGGGACTATAAAGGAAGTTCACGTCTCTGCTCACATCCATGCTCACGAGGGGCTCTCCTGAATCCTGGGGGTGCAGACCAGCCACTCGTGCAGGTGAGTGCACACCCACACCTGAGCTGCGTTCTCGCGGAGCCCAGGCCGCTGCTGGGAGGCTGCTCCCGGCCTGAGTCACATCGCTGGGAGAAATGGGGTGGGGGTGAGAAAGTGAGAGGCTGGAACGGTTTCTGCCTAATGGCGAAGGCTCTGAAAGGGGTCTCCGTGTCAATTCACCGGCACCAGGCAAGCTTCCTCCTTACTCATTTGCAGGTAGCTGCAAAAACCACTAGTCTAGCTCCTGGGGGAACGTGTTTCATTTCCTTTTGATAACCCGCCCTCCACGAAACAGCCTGAGATGGTCCTCTAGCCAAGGGACAGAAATCCTTCCCTCCTCCAAGGAAAGAAGGAATGCCTAGGGAAAGGGGAAGACTTCTTTTTAGTATCTCTTCTTCATTCACCCTCTGTGTTTCCTCCCTTCAGGAGCACGTGAATGGCAGAGACAGGACTAACTCTGGGGGGAGACATTACCTCTCTGTTCCCACTCTCCTAGCTGGGTCTCTCTTCCCCTGACAGCCCACGGTTTTGGCAGTTTACCCTCAGCCTTGACGGGTCATTTAATCCCCCACGTTTGTGGAAGAAGGGTTGGGGGGTTGCACGGAGGGCATCTGGGGCCGGAGCACCTAGCCAGCTCCCGTGGGGCAAGCTTTACATCTTGCCCCTGCACAGCCATTAACAGACACGGGAGTTGAGCCTCAGAGGTGACCTGACTTGGTTTTCATCAGAGCACCCTGGGGAGCCAGGCTTGACATCTTCATCTCGGCAAGACGTTCAGATATCTGTGCTCTTCATCCAGCAGCTTCTTCCACGCAGATGTTCCATCCGGGTCTGTTCTCTTGCCTCCCGCTTTGTCCACGGGCACGGGTGGGAACAGAATCTCATCTCAAATGCCCCTTACCTTTTTTCTTCTTCTCCTCCTCTTCTCCCTCGCTGGCTCCCAAAAGGGTAAAGATGATTCCAGTCTGAGAGTTGATACCCACAGCCGTCACTACCATCCGGCCAGAACCTTCCATGACATGGGTCCCTATGTGACAAAGGAGAAGGTGGGAGGAGTGTTGTTTTTTATACCTAGCCAGGCTTTGGTGTGGAACGCAAACTTAGAAAACAACAGTCCCTCTTCCTTCCTTCCCCATGGATAATGATCCGCTCGGCAGATAGTGGGAAAAGGTCAAGAGCTGGGCCCATTTAAAATAGACCAAGCACTCCAGCTGATTCCAATGGGTAGCCAAGGTTGAGAATCACTGTTCTAGAACGCTGGTTATCTTTACTCACCCAAGTACTGTTGCTCCCAGCTTTAGCTAATATGGTTGGCCCTTGAACAACACGGGTTTCAACTGCACATGGATTCTTTTCAATAAATATATGTACAGTTAAAAAAGAATAATCAAATCAAATCAAATAGACCAAGCAGATTGGGGGGTAAGGAGAAAAGTGAGTCTAACTGCTTTAGGGTAAGACTCCTTCCCCCACCCCCACCCCCACCAGCAGCGCCCTACCAAGGCTCCTAGAGCACTTGCTGTAGAGAACCTCTTTTAGGTTGCCCGATAACCCTGTATTCAACCCACCGATATGCTGCTGCCCCAGATGAAGCTAGGGGAAGGAGAGGGGGTAGGGCCAGAAGAGAGAGCGAGGCCTGGAGCAGGTCTCCGTAGCCTGGCTGGCTGGGGGAGGTAGAATGGGAAGTAGAATGGGGGCCGAAGCAGCCAGAGGCCATACCTGAGAGCAGCATTGGGTCCCTTTCCACAGACTTCTTGACATGGTCTGATTCCCCAGTCAGAGAGCTCTCGTCAATCTTGAGATCGTTCCCCTGGATCAGGATCCCATCTGCGGGCAGTAGGTCACCTAGTGCACAGAGGGGAAAGGGCAACAGGGAAAGAGGGGAGGAAAGAGCTTGGCAGAGGGTAGGAACCATCCAACCCCATTTCAGGGCTGCTTCCACGGGCCCTGCCCATAGGGCAATGGCCCAGGGGGGTACCTGGAGAGCCTCTGAAAGATGACTTCATCTCTGACAACCTGTCAACTCCTTATGAATTAACAGTTACTTCTCATGGCCTCAACATTATGTATTTTTAACCCTAAGACACACAGGGTACAAGTCTGACACTTTTTGGGGAGAGTTTCTTCTTTCTTTAGATCCTTCTCCACAACCTCCTTCCCCTGACCTAGAAGCTAACACGATTGCGGTCTTATCTATTTGGGTCTTCGGTGATTCCCAGCCCCCTATGCCAAAGGCCCTAGCCCTCAGATAGGGAGGGTGCCACAGGTACAAGAAGCACGAGTTCTCACCGTATTTGATTTGGGCGATGTCACCCACCACGATCTCAGCCACTGGGAGCTGGATGATGTGACCATTTCGGATCACGGAGAATTTCTGTTCCTTTTCGATGCGGTTCTGCAGCCCCCGGAATTGCTTCTCTTTGCTCCAATCATTGAAGGCAGTCACCAGCACCACGATGATCACGGAGAACAGGATGGCTGCCCCCTCAATCCAGCCGGCTTCTGCCTCTCCTTCGTCTTCCGGGCTACTTACGGGTAGACCACACTCTAGCCCAGGGAAAGGAGAGAGTGGAAGGGTCAGCTGGGGGCCTTTTGTTAACATTCAAAACGGAAGTAGTGTCTCCACAATCCCCAGAACGGCAAGTCAGGGAAGGAGAATAATAGAAAATAAAACCCTTGGGTAGTAGAGCCATCCTCTGAGGGTACTGGAGGATGGCACGATTGGGCACCGTCTCGTTGCCAATAGAATTATTTGCGTGCTAGATAGCACGAAACATGTCATTGCCAATGACTGGCCAGTCGCATGTGCAGAACTTATGATTCCTAACGTGGTCAGGCTCCAGGTCGCTGCTCTTTCCCATGATGCCAAATAGCTGGCGGGAGGCACTGGGAGAAGCAGGTTTTGTTGGTTGGGTGAGGGTAGAGGACTCCTGATACTCTGCATGAGGATTTGATAGGAGAAGGGGAGGGAGACCCTGGAATCAGGATGGGTTGGACGAACAGCTTACTAGCTACTTGCTGGTTTTCTTTGGAGAGCCCTGCCCCCCCCCCCGCCCCCCGAACTTTTAAGCTACACCCTGCCAACTGCTAAGACCAGTGCTTATTGGAGGTGCTGGAAAGAACGCCGATCAGAGCCGCGCTGGGCTGCTGTGGACACTCACGTTCATTTTCTTCACCGGGGGGCCGATAGAAGGACAGGACGAGGGAGATGATGGCTGCAATCTCCAGGATGATGAGTGTGACATCTTGAAGGGCTTCCCACACTAGTTCTAAGAAGGTCTTGGGCTTTTTGGGGGGGATAAAGTTCTGTCCGAACACGTGCTTACGTTTCTCCAGGTCCGCAGGGTTCCCAGACAGACCTGGGAAGGAGATACGAGTAGGATGAGCAGGTGAGCAAAAAGGGGAAGAAGTGAGGGACAGAAGAAGGCAGTTGAAAGACCTAAATAAAGACCCTCCGCTTCCTGTTCTGCCCAAGTATGAGATCCAGCCAGGGTGACCAATCTCCCCACTTTGCCCAGGACGCGGGGGGGAGGGGGTGTGTGTGTGTGATACCTTCAGTCTCAAAACGGGCAAACCAGGACAAGGTGGTCACAGGCGGCCACTGGCTGCTGCTCTGTCCCCAGGGTAAGCTAACCTAGATCTAACACCTCACCGCCTCCTCCCAAGGATGCTGCAGGCTCCAGCTCTGAGAACACAGACATTCAAACGGTCCCTGGGGCTGACAGAACTTTCCTCTCACATTAACATGTAACTACTGGTGATGATTCTAAAACAGAGTTAGCGTCCATCCACTGGCTCACACACAAAGGCCCGGAAGAATAAGCTCTCTGCTCAAGGTCACGCTAGGAAGCTAGGAGACAGCCGGACCAGTTGTCCCGATTGGAAGTTCCAGGGGCTTTAGGAGAACAGGAGAGGCTTTTGGACTCCCATCTGTGGCCATCCCCTTGAGGCACATGTTCCCCCGTTTTGTCACCTCCCCCACAGACACAGACACACACCGCTAAGAGGTGCTACCATTCTAGTAAGTACTGTGGACTTAGAGAAGTACTACTTAGACTAAGTATTAGGTATTAAGAGAAGCACTATTATTCACATTGATTGAAAAGAGAACACAAAAGCGAAGTGGCAAAGTCAGACGGTATGCAGTCCTTGATTACCAGCATGCTCCCCTCTAGCACATATGCTTATAAACCTGTACGAGTGTGCACCCATATTCCAGACATGTTCCAGAGAGAAAAGGGATAGGCAGAATTATTCCCTATTCTCAGTGCCGCCTTTATTTCAGGACTTTTTTTTTTTTTTTATGTCTATTTATTTTTGAAAGAGAGAGAGAGAGAGGGGGAGGAGGGGCAGAGCGAGAGTGGGAGACACAGAATCCGAAGCAGGCTCCAGGCTCCGAGCTGTCAGCACAGAGCCCGACGCGGGGCCTGAACTCATGAACTGTGAGATCGTGACCTGAGCCAAAGTCGGACGCTTAACAGACTGAGCCACCCAGGGGCCCCCAGGCCTTATAGTTAGGCTCCTCTGCTGGGCCCCAGGAGGGGGTTATACTGTAGGGGAAGGAGGGAAATCCTAAAACTTCAACGGATGCCAGGTGGCATTTCTCAAGTTGTTTACCCAGAGCAGCAGATAAGCCCTGGGCTTGGCACGTGGAGCTGCACTGTTCCATGGGTTCCCACCCACAGGCAGGGTGGGGCGAGCTTTGTCTGGGGAAAAGAAGGTCCTAGCAGAGGAGAGTTAGAATCAGAGGGCAGGGACACTCCACGAAGCCTCCCGAGGGAGAGCAGGGGACAGGAAGCTGCAAGGAGAATTGGAGATGCTGATGCCAGAGGGCTGCTTCACACTTTGGTTAACAGGAAGGGCTATTCCCCCGGTGGGGAGGGGGGCGTGGCGTGAAGGCAGACCTCTACTCTCCGTCTCCGCTCAACAGGACCCAAGAGTGGTATCTTAAGTGGCAAGAGGAGAGATTTGGGTCAGACCTCGGGAAGGTACTCGGACAGAAAAAGACTTGGGAAAGGGGAAACCCGAAGGGGTGTTGCTTGTAGGGTCTGAGATGGCCTCCATTTCTGCATCCAGAAGACAAAAACCATCAGGAGGGGTACTCAAGATACTCCCCTGTCTGGGAGGGTAGACGAAGGACCCTGAGTGGAGGGAAAGTCTGTGTGTGTGTGTGTGTGTGTGTGTGTGTGTGCGCGCGCGCGCGCGGGGTCGGGGGGCGGTGGTGGTGAACTGGCTTCCACACTGGTGGAGTTGGGGAATAGGGACCACTCTCACCTGCCAGCGCTCAGTGTGAGAGGGAAATGGGGAGCCGGTCAGGGAAGCGGTGCCCATATTCTAATCCAGGGCCTCCTGCCTCCCAGTGCCCAGATATGCCACCCTGGCCTCTGGCTGAGTGGCGTAGCCAACTCTGTGGGGGAGTGGGTTTGGCCAAAGCACTAGAAGCAAGTTGGGCTGCTTCCCAGAGGCTCCCTGCCTCCACCGCACTGCAAAGTCGGGTTCCCAGTGGGAAGGGAAAGCAAGGGCCTGGGAAAGGAGTGTTTCTGGGCAGGGCATCGTGACCCCCAGGCAGGCAGAGGCGGAGCAGTCGGCGGATCCTGGCCGGTTCTTTCTCCCCGAGGACCTGAGAGAGCGAGGCTGTGCCAGTTTGGGACCGCTCTACTGGAGGGCCAGGTTTGCTCGAGGGAAACAGGAGTTCTGATCATTTGTTCATCTCCCCGGCGACGTTTCTCAAGGAAGCAGCGAGGAGATGCCACTGCCCCCTTACCAAGGTGAGTAGATGACTGTGAGGGCAAACCAGATATCAGATACTAGAGGTCATCTTAAGGGACATCCCAAGACCCCAACGGAGGCCAAAGCCACAGCAGCAACAACAATCTAGCTGAAAGCACCCATCTGAGGTCATCCTGCCCTCTCTGTTCTCAGATTAATACCCTGTGACCTCCCTCTCTCTCTTGTGCTCTATCCATTCAGCCAGCACATCCTGGCAGCTTTATCTTCAAAATATACCCAAGGTCTATTCCCTTCTCACTTTCCACTGTCACCATCCTGGTGTGAGCTGGCACCCTCTCTTGCCTGGGTGATGACGACTGTCCTCTAACTGGTAACCTTGCTCCCACCCCTGCTGTCCCGTGCCCCGTCTCCTCCCAACACAGTAGCCAGAACGATCTTTTTCAAACCCAACCCCTGGCACTCACCTACTGGTGGCTTTTACTTGGAGTGAAAGCGGGCACCGGGGCCTTTATGATGGCCCGTAAGGCCCCTCAAGAGCCCCCGGCCTCCCACCCCTCAACTCCTACTATTTGCTCCTTGCCCAGCGAGCCTTCCTGCCGTGCCCTGAACGCGTTCGAGAAGCTTCTATTTCAGCCCTGCAGTAGCTCCTCCTTGGCTCAGCTTGCTGTTCACTAGCTCATTCTCTTACCTCTTTCCGGTGTTTGTACACCGACCCTGACCTCACTGATTTAATAACATGGCTTCTCCGCTCCCGCACTCTCGATCCCCTTATCCTGTGTCACTGTTTCCTTCCACAGGTCTTCTCCCCTAATATGTTATATGATGTATTCATTATGTCCGTCCACCCCGCCCCCCTCCACGAGGGCGGGAGCTTTGTCTTTCTTCCTTAGGTCTACAACAGTGCCCAGCATTGTACGCATACAAATGTGCTGAATGAACTGAATGGATGAGTAATAAATCAGGTTGCTAACGTTTAAGTGATTACTAGGTGCCAGATGCTTCACGAGGCACATTGGTGCCTTCTCGTTCAGACGCCGCAAACCCCTATGAGACAGTTACTGTTAACCCCATTTTACATATCAGCAGACTGAGGCCTGGAGAGGTTATGTAACTACTCGGGCTCGTACGTGACACAGTCTATTCCACTCCCCAGGAAGCAGCTGCACGCCCACCTACACGCAGAGGGGGCTGGGGTGTGGAAGCGGCTTTGTTCCAGGGTGACTAACTGGTCCCGCTTGGCCCGGGACTTCCCAGGTTTGGGTCCCGAAGCTCCCACCTCCTGGAAACCACCCGGCACCCCCTGGGTCCCATGGCTGGTGGCCCGCGTGCCGCTTTTCTCTGCGCCTCTACGCCAATCAGCCCTGATCCCACGGTTTACAACCGGGCCGAGTTAGTGTCTCCTTCCTGTCCTCAGGGATGGTGCCACCAGGTCTATCAGAGTCCAACCTATGAATCTCGCACTCGATACAAGGTTCATTATGGCCTTTTTTGGATCCAAGCAAACCAAACGACACACATTACGGAAAACAGAAAGGTCAGGCCTTGCTCTTGCCTCGATGGCCTCGAAGTCACACACGAACTTCCTGTTTGCCATTTTCTCTCATCTCTCTGCTCCACCTTAAGTCACCCTAAGCTGTTGCAGTAGCTATCTTAAGAAGTCAAGTGGCCGTCCCAGTTCCCAGTGTGCCCTGAGGCAGGGAGGGGCCTGTGGGGACTGTTAGCAAAGTAGCCTTGGGAATCCTCACTCCGACTTGTGGCAGGGCACGGGAAAGCCTGCGGGCCTGGGAGCTCAGCCAATCCCCAATTTTGGGCTTTTCATTCCATTCTTCCTGCCCCCAGAGGCTCTCAGGCCCTGCTCTCCACAGAGGTAACTTCGCATAAATCCTTGTCTAGCCGAGGACAGGGTATTAGACCCTGATCTCTGCAGTGGCTTCTCAAATATGCAGCTTCCTGGAGAGAAGCTTGGCAGGGAGAGAATGCTGGAAACACAGGAAAAGGATTTCCCTTAGAAATACATCAAAAAAAAAAAAGAGAGAGAGAGAGAGGAATCTTTGTCCCCAAGAACATGGGAGAGAGAAAGCCCCACCCAAATCAGGAGTGCTTTTGGCTCTAAGAACCAGACTGAACACATGAGCTGGGAGAGGCGACAAAGAATGTCAGGCTCTGAAGTCATCGCCCCTACCCTGTGTTGGGGAGTTTCATGGCCCCTGCCCAGGCTGGCAGGAGACGGAATATGCAGCAGTGGAAAATCTGTGTCTGCTGTGGGTCTGTGCGGGGAACCAGGGCTTGGGAGGAGAGGCGGCAGCCCGGCCCTCAGTGGCCTGGCTCCAGCAGGGAAGGGCCAGGGCCAGCCTCCCTGGGATGCCAAGCGCTGTCGGCAGCGGCACCCCTCACGAGAACCAGCTCAGCCCCAGAAAGGGTGGGGCTGGGTCAGACATCACGAGGGACTTCCCAGCTGGCTGAGTTATGACACCTTGCCAAGGAGAAGCAGACTCATCTCCCACACACATAGTACCAGGGACAGGTTGCCCTGGGTGGGGTGGAAGGCAGCCCTCTTTGGTACAGGAGAACAGGCAGCAGAATACCTTTCAAGCCCTACCTTAAAAACCTTGCGAGGGGCGCCTGGGTGGCGCAGTCGGTTAAGCGTCCGACTTCAGCCAGGTCACGATCTCGCGGTCCGTGAGTTCGAGCCCCGCGTCAGGCTCTGGGCTGATGGCTCGGAGCCTGGAGCCTGTTTCCGATTCTGTGTCTCCCTCTCTCTCTGCCCCTCCCCCGTTCATGCTCTGTCTCTCTCTGTCCCAAAAATAAATAAAAAAAAAAAAATAAAAAAAAAAAAAAGTTGAAAAAAAAAAAAAAAAACCTTGCGTTGGGGGGGCTGAGGGGAGGGGGAGCTTGACATCAGCACAGGGACCGCAGGCTTTCGGCAAATGCCACGACCTCAGCATCTCCAGCTTAGCACACCCACAGCTCGGAGATGTGCTCTCTGGCTGCTGGACTTCCAGCCCCTAGAGATAAAGCCATCGCCTCAGGGTCACCGCAAGAGGATGCCAGACTTGGGGAAGAATGGCCCCTTCCTGATGCTCAGTGCACACAGCCTGGCAGCGTCAGCAGCGTCTGGCCCTCCTCTCCACGCCTTTTCTGAACACCCCAAAGCTGGCGCAGAGCAAGAAAGCTCCCTGGTCTGCCCTCCGCAGCCCTCTGCTCGGCCACCTGCTCCCACACCGCACGCGTGTGCTTCCCTCCAGTGTCACGCTCCCCGGTGCTCGCACGTCAGAGCTAAATAAAAAGAGTGAAAGCCCTACTTCCAAGGGTGGATGCGACATCTGCCTCGGCCCAGGAGGGAGTGCTATCTCTCTCCCCCCGCCCCTAGCTGATGTTCCATGCAAGGCAACAAGAAGGTCCAGAACGAAACAGAACTTGCAAGCTTTTCTGCTGAGCTGCGAAAGGAATGCGGCACAAAGGGTTCCCGGCCTGGAAGGGGGGGCAAAGCAGTGGGGGGAGGGGGTGGTTCTCAGGCTCAGGAAGACTCATCCCCTCTCCCCATCAAGACTGCCCTGTCCCCTGCCTGGCAGCATTATGCCAGCCATCCCAGAAGCCCAGCTCTGGGCAAGGAGGCGCTGAACAGAAAAGAATTCACAGAGCCTGGGGTTGGGCTGGGGAGGGAAGGTCCAAAGCTGTCACGCACTGTTGGCCTCACTCAGCCCTGGGCGCACAAATCACACAGGGGACTCCCAGGATGCAACATGGAATCCCCTGCAGGGGGTGGAGGAGGGGGGGAGGCTCCGAGGGAGGGCGCTTTCACTCTCTTTCTCAATCACCTATTTTCCTCATTCCAGCTGTTGAGACTGCTTCCCCTGGGGTTTGCTGGAAACCTTTCCCACCCCTCCGTAAACTACTCAGTATTTCTTTGAAGAAGTTACTAGACTTGCCTCAGCTTCTCACATCACAGCATAGCTGCTTTCTGGCTGTTTGCGCTGGCCTGCCCACCTTCTCTTCCCTTCCCTCCAAGATGTTCTTCCGGCTTGAGTCTCTCTCACATCTTTTTTTTTTTTTTATTAAATTTTTTTTTTTTTAATGTTTATTTATTTTTGAGACAGAGAGAGACAGAGCATGAACGGGGGAGGGGCAGAGAGAGAGGGAGACACAGAATCGGAAGCAGGCTCCAGGCTCTGAGCCGTCAGCCCAGAGCCCGATGCGGGGCTCGAACTCACGGACCGCGAGATAGTGACCTGAGCTGAAGTCGGACGCTTAACCGACTGAGCCACCCAGGCGCCCCCTCTCTCACATCTTAAAGTAGCGCTAATAGATGTCCCCGAAGCACGATGGGCAGAGAGGGCCAGACTGTCAGCCTCTGCAGCCGTGCCCACGTGCATTGCTTTCAGGATCACTTATCTGGCCTCTTTGGTAGCCAGTCGGTTGAGTGTCTGGACAAGAGTTGAAGGTGATGGCTGTGGGGCAGAGGGCCAGAGGAAAGAGAGGTGGCTCGGCTATGCTTCTCTTCTGGAATTGACGAGCTCCTAAGAACAGGTGGTCTTTTTTTTTTTTTTTTTTTTTTTTTTTAGTTTATTTTGAGGGGGGAGTCAGAGAGAGCAGGGAGGGGGCAGAGAGAGAGGGAGAGAGAGAATCCCCAGCGGGCCCTGCACTGTCAGTGCAGAGCCCAACAGGGGGCTCGAACTCACAAACCGTGAGACCGTGACTTGAGCTGACACCAAGAGTCGGCCAATTAGCCGATTGGGCCACTCAGGTGCCCTAGAAGCAGGTACTCCGAAAACACGAGATCCGCCCTAAAGACAGGGAGGAAGATATCAGAGGCCAGTTACCGTCTTCCTCTTACGTCCGTTGTATCTCATATCCACTCCCCTGGTTCTGTACCCCTCCCCAGCCCTCCGCTAACATTCTCTAAAGCAGCGGCCTCTAAGTAGGGGGCACGAACCATCTGCTGGAGCGTGGGAGAAGCACCAGAACTTTTTATATGACTTCATCCACTTCGATTTCTTGCATCTCTTACGATGTAAATAATACTAGTGTTAGAAGCATTAATAGTAATATAGTAGAGTTGTGGGTAAGCATGTATTATTTATCATGTCCTCAGCTTTTTTCCAGATTGAAAATGCTACCGGAAGGGCGCCTGGGTGGCTCAGTCAGTTGAGTGTCCGACTTTTGATTTCGGCTCAGGTCATGACCCCAGGGTCATGAGATCAAGCCCCGCATGGGGCTCTGTGTTGACTGTGGAGTCTGCTTAAGATTCTCTCTCTCTCTCTCTCTCTCTCTCTCTGCCCCTCTCTCCAACTCGCTCTCCCTCTCAAATAAAAAAAGCAAACAGAGAAAATGCTACTGGAAATTTCAGTCTGCACATGGAGGAAGAGCCCATCCTAGCGTGTCCCAGCTCGTGGAAAATGGACGATGCTTGGTGGGACACGCCACTGACCTCAGAAGGCTTGGGGACAGGAACACAGTTAAACCCCAGAGATCTTAACATGGCAGGAAATATTACCCTAAACGTTGCCGTTAATGAACCAGGATGGTAATTCAGGCGGGACTGTCTTAAAACAGATTCTTTCCCCTCTTGCTTTTTACTCCCCAAAGAATCTCAGCTTCCCAAACTTAGTGGCTGTCCAGTAACTATGCAGGGCGAAGATGCCGCCATTTTCTGTCAGGAACATTCCGCGAGTGCTAGCAGCTGCCATCGAGCACCGCCAGGCCTCAGCTTCCCCAGGCAATCAGAGGTACAGCGGTCCATGCTCCCAACTAGCCACGCCCACTGACGGGGCAGAAGCCACGGTTTAATGTTAGCACTGGGTCACAATTAGACATTCTATCAGGCATTGAAATACAGAGCAAAGTTTTGAATTACCTGTGCTTCTGAGACTCTCTGTGTTCCTGCTCTAGCCTAAGAATAGTCTATTCTGTTCTACCCAGTCGTAAGAATTTAGGGGAGGCATTTAAGCCTTTGGACCTGGAAGGAGGGGAGGGGGATGAATAAAATTAAATCCCACCTGCCTCTAGAATTGTGTAAATCCAGTATAATAAAACCATGCTCGTGTCATAAATATTATAAACTCCCAGTTCCATAAGGCCCCTTAAAGCTATGGTTTAAAAAAAAAAAATCTGTCAGATCTATATAGGTGATGCTATCAACCCAACAGATAATAAAAAGGAAGGGTCATACTCTAGGAACCAATTTCCCCAGCCTTACTTCACCAGGTTACCAACTACCAGAATTCAAGTACCAGGTGAATTTCTTTATTCTTTTTTTTTTTTAATGTTTATTGATTTTTGAGAGAGAGAGAGAAAGACGCTGAGGGCAAGTGGGGGAGGGGTAGAGAGGGAGACACAGAATCCGAAGCAGCCTCCAGGCTCTGAGCTGTCAGCACAGAGCCCGATGCGGGGCTTGAACCCACGAACCGTGAGATCACGACCTGAGCCGAAGTTGGACGCTTAACCGACTGAGCCACCCTGGCACCCCTCTTTTTTCTTAGTCTGCAGGGGCCTCCCACAGGGGACAGGACTACAGTAGGTTGTCAGGCACCTCAGTGCGGTCTCTTGTGACCAGGCTGGCTTTTTACAGCATCAGCTCTTTGAGGCACCTGGAGAGTGAAGCTCTTTTCTCGGCCCTGCCGCACAAAACAGCTCAGCATCGCCTTTGTCTGGGGAGAGACTTCTGTGTCACAGCTCCTCTGTGCCTCCTTTTCTATGCTCGTATTCCTCGCACACGCGAGGAGGTCATTGTTGGCACGGGGGAATAAACATTACTCATGGAAAAGTTGTTTTCGGACTCCCTGCCTCCACAGCTCCAGGACCGGCCCTATGATTAAGTCTTACACGGAAACAAATCAGGATACAGACTTGTGATCTAAGGAAGCAGGAGAATGGCAGCAGACAGCCGCCCCACTGGTAGGGGGACTGGCGTTGGGGCATGGCCGGGGCCCGTAGCAACAGAAGCACCTGCCATCAGAAGCCATGGCTTTCCACCACAGGTCGGAAACTAGGAGTTGGGAGGAATCTAAGGGCATTAGTTACATCGACAACATTTGCTGTCTGATGGTGAGATTAAAGTGGCATATATGATGGCCTTTGGGAATCGAAGCTGTCTGGGAATCAGGGAGGAGACAGTAGCAGCTATGAGAAATGGATTAGGAAAACTGGGAGGAGAGTCTGGATCCTTCTATCAGGAGCGTCCCAGGTTCCAACTGATTTGGACTCCTGAGCTTTGCTTTGTGAGAGAAACGACTGGCCAAAGCCATCAAGAGTGGTATAGGAAGGGGAAAAAGGAAGATCCTGCCTGCATTCTGATGGGTGTCTCTAAACGCCTGCATTGCTCAGTGAAAATAGAATGCGAATAGCCTCTGTTTAAGGTCAACACTACTACGAAAGTGGCAGAATAAAGAAATCTAGCTGACAAGAAGCAGTGCCCAAAGGGCAGTCGTTAGATTCTAGCCAGAGGGCAAAGACTGAGCCGTGGGAGAGCGACCAAGCCCTGCCTTCTGAACCAGATCTCTTTGACATCCAGAGGTGAAAGGACGCAATGGCCATTGGTTGCAGTCATACAAGCAGGAACCTCTCCAGAGGAAATAATACATCGCACTCCACGGGCGCTCATACTCTGGCAGATACCTTCAGACATGTGGGCTCCATTTTAATCTGAGACAGCTCATTAATTGAATACCCATCATAAGCTTGAGCGCTGGATGCACATGATATGTACGTGGAATCCCAATATTTTAATCCCGATAACTGAATGGGCTAGGTATTAACATCATTTTCAAAGAAGGAAGAGACTCAGGGCGGTTAAGTAAACTGTTCAATGATACTCAGTAAATGGGGGAGCTAGTGTTTGAACTCATGCGAGGTAGGAAACTGGATTCTAGCAGTCAAGAGAACACGGAAGGAAGCTCCCTCAGATTGCGAAGAAAACAAGACATGTTAATGTACAGATATCTAGATAAAAATCTCTCGCTCGTTCGCTCTTGCTCTCTCTCAATCCTAAAGAGTCTGGAAGAGAGACTTGGACTCTTGTCCAAGTCCAAGTCCAAACTTACAGCACTGGCTGGGGGTCAAAACTTCTTAGACTTGGCAAAAAATATGATGTAGGTTCCAAGGAAGGCTAGAAATAGTCTATTTCAAGAGGCTAAAGGCATCTGAAGGACAAGATCTTTTTTTTTTTCTTAATATTTTTTTAATATTTATTTTTATTTTTGAGAGAGAGGGAGACAGAGACAGAGACAGACTGCGAGTGGGAGAGGGGCAGAGAGGGAGGGAGACACAGAATCCGAAGCAGGCTCCAGGCTCCAAGCTGTTAGCACAGAGCCCGACACGGGGCTCAAACTCAGGAACCGCGAGATCACGACCTGGGCCAAAGTCGGATGCTCAACCAGTCGGATGCTCAA
Source organism: Panthera leo (assembly GCF_018350215.1). NCBI lineage: Eukaryota > Metazoa > Chordata > Mammalia > Carnivora > Felidae > Panthera > Panthera leo. The sequence goes on along the minus strand of NC_056696.1, from coordinate 42,311,201 downwards.
CCGACTGAGCCACCCAGGCGCTCTGAAGGACAAGATTTTTGATTTACCTAATGCTACTCAGCCATGTCCTGCCTCACTGATGGGGCCAAGTAAGACCCCGTAACACAGATGCTATAACCCTGCATAAGTGAGAAAGGAAGGTTCCTTTGATTCTGTCTCCATTCTGATGAGGCAAAATTTTATATTACCATGGCTTATTGGGCAACTGAAGTGAGCCAGGCAAGCACGAAGCCAGGTTTTCCGTTCTCTTTTAAAAGCACATTAAGAAGAACTATATTAAAGTGTGCCAGGCAGGGTTGAAAAAAGTCATCAATAATTCCCTGACACGAAGCAAAGTGAATAATCCAAAGGTACGGTAGGTACTCCCCTGTGATTTGCCCCCCCTATTTCTAACTGTACACGATAGAGAGATGCCACGTTGGGCGGATGCACTGGGTCACTTTTTTTGTGCCCGTTCTCCCCAGTTACACTGTGAGATCGGTGTGGGGCAGAACTGTAGTTAAGTTCTTCTGTAATCAAAGACCGATATTGAATAAGAGACTTGATCACTTACTGATAAAAGCGTCTCTAACACAAACACTTGTAAAGCAGAGCCAAATCCTCTCCTTGCTGTACACTGACACAGAAAAAGGAAGAAAGTCCGACCGTCAGCGAACACCGTCGCTGGGAAAGAGATGGCTCTCCGTGGTCTCACCTCCTTTCAGAGGCCATGTTTTTCTCAAACGACCCCGATACACCAGTGAGGTCTCTTACTGCCCTCTCGAGAAGCCGGGAAACCATAGTTTTGAACACTAGCCACCTTCCTCTGATTCCCCACCCCTGGTGTGGTTTTTACCTTCCACGGGGTTGGTTTTCAGTCTACTGCAGAGATTCGTTACACCCCCGTAGTGGACGTTGATCTGGTTGATTGCGTCGGTCGAACGTAGCTCCATGAGCTTCCGCAGGTCCATTACTGTGCAGCCAAACTCCCGCTCGTGGCTCTCAACCATCGAGTTGGCCGGCAAGGTACGTTCTGTTGGGTTCGTCATTCTGCCTGCTGTTACCAAGCCCCTCAACCAGAGAAAATGTGGCTTCCCTTCAACTGGTCAGGAACTCCTGCCCTTCTGCCTCACTTCTTACTTCTTGCTTCTCTGGGAGCCTGGGTAGGAAATAGTTGGGCTATATCCTGTGCAGTGAGCTTCAGGGTAGCAGCCTCTAGCCCAGATCCTTTTTTGTGTATGAAGCTCGGCAGCGAGGGGAGGAAGGGGATGGGGGAGCCGAGTGGAAGCCGGACCACGTGTCACGACGATTGGTGTCCCCAGGTGGTAATGGAAGCCGTTGTCCAGGGTAGGTAGGTTCCTAGCTTAGACCAGCTTGCCCAGATGGAGGTGTAAACAGGATGTGCATGTTACCATGGAGGCTACCTTAGCAACAACCGGCAACTGCGGTGGTAGAGAGGCGGCAGGAGGAGGAGGAGGAAGAGGAGGGCTCCCTGGATACCGCTGACAACTGGATCTCTGGAATAAAGATTCGAAGACAGACAAAAACAATTAGAGCAGCCATGAGGATCCGGCACCTGCGAGGCAAGAGGTACTCATTTTAGGGCTTAGATGACAGCGGGTGCCTCAGGTGAACCGATCGCCGAGGCCTGAGCTGAGGGCTCGGACTCAGGAGGGGCCCGCCTCTCCCTAGGAGGCCCCAGCAGCCTGTACACCCCCATGGAGAGGAGTAATTTCCGATATACCCCAGTCTTCACATCACACCATTCTCAAGCCAAGTGACAATCTGGCGACTTCAGGAACTTGGAAATAAAAGGTTTGTAACCCCTAATGGCTCTCACGCTCTCCACGTCTATCCACATGAGGGCCCCACTATGAACTCCTTTAGTCTGATCTTAACTCTAACTGGGGAGAAGAGGTCAGAAGAGGAGTCCAGACCAGAGTGGCCTGGAGGGTGGCCTGCCAGTCTGCCCCCCGCGCCCCTGAACCCTGCGCCCTGTACCCAACACCCACATTGACAAACCAGGAGGGCAACCTGATAGAAGATGCCCAGATGCTCCGGGGCCCCTCCGAATACTCAGCCTCTAGCCCGCTGCAGCTGTGAGCAGGTTGGGGACTACGTTCAGGTCTTGGAGCTAATAAGCCCCATCCCTCCAAAAAGCTTTCGCCGTCTCCAAAAGGGGAGAGTAAAATGCTCTGGCAGTTGGCAATCCAGGGTGCAGCCTTTCTACGTAAACGGGACAGAAGGACATCGGAGAAGGAGGTTTGCAGCGTATGGTTTCAGCGTTACTTGGGGTGGCGGGGATAAGGCAGCTATCAGTTCAGATAGAGCCCAGGGCCATGGCAAGGTCAGCAGGAAAGCAGGGTTAGCACGCGTGTGAGTCCGCATCGGAGGGTCTCAGGTCAGCATTTCTCCCCTCAGAAAGGCATGTGCGCCCCCTCTGAGTGGGAGGAAGGGCGGAGCTACGTGCAGGTGAGGATCTAAAGGGCTGAAGGTGGCCAGGCTCCCCCTGCCCCCCACCCCGGCCCTGTTCTTAGCTTTAGAGAGCAGCTCCCGTGTGTCGTGGGGGACCCATCGTCACACAGCAGCCGTTTAAATGTGAAGCGGCTCTTTCTGAACACGGCACCAGAACATGGGGGCCCAGCCCTGGTTAAACAGTCCCCAGTGACTGGAGTTCAGTAACCAGGGAGTGGCAAGGATCTCGGGACAGCCCCCCTCTAATACATAGATGACATCCTCACTTGTAGAAGGCGAGCAAAGAGGCACAAGAACCATCAGAAAAGGGCTGGGCTCTTTTACCGGTTACTTTTCCCCAAATCATGTGTGGCCAAAGTTTCCTACCAATCCTGTTCCCGGCGGGTCCCCTGGGATGGAGTTGGGTACTCCTCCCTCCCCCAGTGTTCACTCTGTCTCCTCCTTTTATCAGAGATTTTTAGAACTACTCTGACCTACAGAGGGCTAAGCAAGCATGGCTTTGCTTTATTGTTGCTATTGTTTTTCAAACATCACACTGCCTTTTGCTTTTTCTCTTTTAAAGAATTTTTTTAAAGTTTATTTATTTATCTGAGAGAGAGGGAGAGAGAGAGAGAGAGGAGGGAGGGGCAGAGAGAGGGAGGGAGAGAGAGAATCCCCAGCAGGCTCCATGCTGTCAGCACAGATCCCGATGCGAGGCTCGAACTCCCGAAACCGTGAGATCATGACCTGAGCCGAAACCAAGAGTTGGACGCTTAACCGACTGAGCCCCCCAGGCGCCCCCTCCTTTTTTTCTTTTTTAGATGTCATCAGAGTAGCCTGGGGAACAGAGGTCTGGAGAGAACCTGAGGCGGCGTGTCAAACTCCCTTCGTTCAGACTGGCCCAATGATAGGCGGTACGTACGACAGAATTTCCCTCCAGTTCAGCTTCTCGTCGAAGCCTGGAAGCAGTGGGAAGGGCTACAGCAGTAAGGAGCCCATCTTGACCCTTAAGTAGAGCTCCTTAACCTTTCAAGAGGATGTTGACAACAGTGCTGACAGAGTGCTAAACTGGAAATCAGACTTTACTTTTTCTATCTCCACCCACTATAGTGTCTGTCCCATGAAGGCTAAGCTTTGCACTTGTCGCGTTCACGGCTTTATCCCCAGTGCCATAAGGGCGCCTGAACACATGGGCATTCAGCTCATTTTGTTGTCGTGGTTGTTGTTGTTGAATAACTGGTAGCAGATTCAGAACCAATTTACCATCTTCCCAGGCACCCTTGGGCATGTCACTTGGCCTTCTTAGGGCTCAGTTCCTCCCACCTTCACCTGGGGGAAAAAAATCAGCCCTACCTCTTCACACCATCTCAAGAAAGTGACAAAGGACTAGAATAAGAGATAGAAATAGTGCTGGAAACCTTTTTTTTTTTTTTTCTAATGTTTATTTTTGAGAGAGAGAGAGAGAGAGAGACAGAGTGAGAGCAGGGGAGGGGCAGAGAGAGAGAGAGGGAGACACAGAAAACGAAGCAGGCTCCAGGCTCTGAGCTGTCGGCACAGAGCCCAACACGGGGCTCGAACTCACGGACCGCAAGATCATGACCTGAGCCGAAGTCGGATACTTAACTGGCTGAGCCCCTAGTGCTTGGAAATCTTAGATGAAAGATGACCAGTGTCCAGTATGTCCACTCTCAAGTGATGGGAGAAGGCTTAATTTGATCTTAATGAACTTTTGGTATCTAGCCCTTTAAGCAGAAGGACAATAAGCTCCACGTCCCCCTCCATCTCTCCTTGCCAAAGGGAATGCCCAGCCCTCAGAAAGAATGGAAAATTCCAAGGCAGCTCCATTAGCAATAGCCATTAGCTACGTTATAACCACTGGCAACACCACTAGGCTATGCAGCCTTCGATTTCTAGAAAAGAAGAAGGGACCGTCTGAGTCAGAGTTCCTTACTTTGAACCTCTCCTCAAGGTATGAAAGGGGAGAAATTTTTCACTCACGGAGGCGACCAGTGAGAAAAGGTCACTTGAGATTAGAGCACGTGGGGCCATGTGGCAGAGAATGAGGTCTGTCTGCTTCGGGTTGCTCTAGAGACGCTTACAGAGGAGGTCACGCACTAAGCCGTTGACACGGAGTCAAGGGGGCAGTTGGCAGCTGGGGGCCCCAGCTTAAGGTGGGATCTCTAAGGACGTTCTTCCGGAATTCGGAGGCCTAGCAGGCACCCATACGCCTCTCTGAGCTCTCAGAATGTGAGCGTTCCACAGCTGCTGAGTCTGCCTAGCCCCTACCCTTATTAGGCAACTGGCAAAGAATAATCTGTAAGTGCTCTCACACCCCCCTCGGCCACAGCCTCAGCCTCAGACGCAATGCTCAGACGCCTGGGAGGTACCACCTCTTGTCAGGTCAGGATTAGTCACGCAGCCTGGGGCATTCTGGGTAAGGTATGTGCTCACTCCCAGTTTCTAGCATTTTGCCAACTTAAAGGACGATAGGACGGAAAAGCAAACACTACCATCACTTCCTACAGGGGCAAGAAATCCTATTATTGTACATGATCATTGAACCATTTCAATGTTCTTCGGCCCAAAGTCTTGTAACATCCATTGTACAATTGGTAATGACGGTGAAAACTTTGTCTTTGATCAACTCTACGTACGACAGCTTTGACCCCCACCCCCCCCCCCCCCCCTTTACAGATGAAGCCACTGAGGTCCAATGAGAAAAAAAGTGATTTAGTCTTTGGCAAGTCAGCACCCTTGACCATCTGGTGCTCCTTTTGTTATACCTTACTCCCTCCCTCGAGTCTGGACCTCCTCATTTTCTTCCTCCTTCTCCTCCTCCTCCTTCTTCTTTTTTATATTTAATTTCATTTACTTATTTAAAAATTTTTAATATTTACTTATTTTTGAGAGAGAGAGAGACAGAGCGCAAACAGGGGAGGGGCAAGAGAGAGAGGGAGACACAGAATCTGAAGCAGGCTCCAGGCTCCGAGCTGTCAGCACAAAGCCCGACGTGGGGCTCGAACTCACGGAACGCGAGATCATGACCTGAGCCAAAGTCAGATGCTTAACTGACTGAGCCACCCAGGTGCCCCCTTTTTAAAGTTTATTTATTTATTTTGAGAGAGAGAGAGAGGGAGAGCAAGCGGGGGAGGGGCGTAGAGAGAGAGAGAGAGAGAGAGAGAGAGAGAGAGAGAATCCGAAGCAGGCTCTGCACTGGCAGTGCAGAGCCTTACATGGGGCTCGAGCTCAAGACCCGTGAGATCATGACCTGAGGTGAAATCAAGAGTCAATCGCTCAACTGACTGAGCCACCCAGGCACCCCTTTTCATCTTTTATTTTACAGAGAGAGAGAGAGCATGCATGAACAGGGGAGGAGCAGAGAGAGAGGGAGAGGGACAATCTCAAGCAGGCTCCATGCTGAGTGCGGAGCCAGACTTGGGGCTTGATCCCACGACCTTGGGATCCTGACCGGAGCCATAATCAAGTCAATTGCTCAACTGACTGAGCCTCCCGGGCACCCCTGGACTTCCTTATTTTCTGACACACATCAGAAATGCAGGAATCTCTGGAGTGGAGAAAACAACCATTTCCACTTAGAGGAAAGGTTGACTCTTCACCAGCTCTTTCTCCTTCACAATCAACCACATCGCATCACAACTACATCACATCACAGGGGCTGAAACAGACCTTTTCCTGCTCCTGTACATACCTGAGAAACAAACAAACCACCCCACGCTTCCAGATAACTCAGTCTGCAGCGAGACTTGCTAGGAAGTTCTGAAACAGGCAGCTGCCAGAGACAAGGACCTCATGCCCTAAGCCACCAAACCATAAACAATAGTCAGACATTCTGTTTCCTCCAATTTTGTCCACGGAATCCCTTACTCTTGGAAACCTTCCCGGGCGCTAAAGAAGCGATACATCCCCAGGCTACGAGGAGAAAGGGCAGCTCCCGTGTAGGGATAGAGTAGGGTCTTTTGAGGACCTGAAAGTGAGCCCACACCCTGACTCTTCCCTGCCAGAAGCTCCTATTGAATCTGGCACGATGCATGGGAAATGAAGTATGAATGGAAACAGGAGAAAGGGAACAGGAGGGGCCAGGGCCCAGGGAACCAGGCTGGCTCAGCACTGCAGCCGGACCTGCCTAGAATAATAAGGGCTACGCTCAGCTCTGGCCTCCAGGCTGCAAGCGAGGGCTGCCTCGTAGAGCCGCCTCTGGTTCCCTGCTCTACCCTGGGTTGACCTCTTCACCAGGCTGAGAGCCTCTGCTCGGGAGCGAGTCGGGAGCACTCAGAGATGCTGTGGTTGGAGTGTCAGCGTCACTGCCACGCAGGACATAAGGCGTGAAAGAGGGAAGACTTCGAGGGGGGTGGAGGGACAGGCCGGTCCTCCTCAGGAAGCACCAAACTGAGATACGAAACCTGCTCCAGTCGCCTCTTCTCCCCAAACCTGTGCCCTTCTCTCTGATCCGGAGGCTCCCTCTCCCAAGTGAGGCTCTATTTTTCACCCTATCTGCAAGGGGAGGGATGGAGTGAGGGAGAGGGGTTGGAAGGGAGGGAAAGAAGGTTTGCCGGGTACCTTAGGAGGCACTTCGTGGGGAAATGAGAGAGACATCACACACGTACGATATTTAGTGCCTAGGTGGCGGCTGATACGGACCGGCTGGTCATCGCTACGTACATTGTCTCACTGAATCCTCACCAACTGTCCCACGGGGAGGGCACCAGCATTTTATAGCAGGGAAATCAAGATTCAGAGAGCTAGGGTTTGTGCTCTAGTTGAATTCAAGCCACCTTGTCTCAAGTACAAGGACATTGCTGTTACAAAATGGAAAAAACAAACAAAAAAAAAAACCCCAAAAAACCAACCGTGGCTTTACTTCCTAAAGCCTGATGAGAAGGTCCACGTGAACCTTTCTGTCCCTTGCCCACGAGCCCTAAAGGCTCCGAAACAGGTCAGGGGAACACCTCCTCAGTAGTGATGAGACCGAGAGGTCCTGCTCGACATTCTCTTCTCTGCTGTCTCCGGCAGGGGCACTTCCTTTGCCATCACCCACAGTTTCTGAGGTTTGACTTCTTCTCTCAGGCATTTCCCATGCTTCTAAGAGGGCCATGCCCTGTCAAGGAAGCTGGCAAGCGCTTGAACATGGCAGGCTGCCTGGCTGGTGTGAAACATCCCTGGCTGGCCCTTCTCTCTGAAGGTCTAAACCCCACACAGAGGTCTCTCTGCTCCCTCCTCATTACAGGTCCCTTATTTCCATGACCCAGATCCTAGCTCACTCTTGCCAGTTCTTGCCTCTTGGGTCTGGCAGCCATGCCCATCATGGTGCCAGGCTATTCCTCCCCACCCCCGCCATGCCTGCCCTGCCCTATTGCTTCTCCAGTGCCTCCTGGCTTGCAGAAGCAGACCTGGGCACACACCCTCCTTCCGTCTACTAAGGCCCTTTGGAGGCATGTGGGAAGAAAGTACATTGGCTAAAGTTCAGGTGGTGGGGATCACCACCTGTCACCGTCACCCAACAGCCGTGCCCATGCCAGGAAGCCAAGTGAGGGCTGGGGAACCAAAACCAGGCCTCCGCACTGACCACAGGATGGCACAATGTGACCCGTGGTCCTGGTCGAGGTCCTGGAACCTGATGCTAATTCTCAGCCAGCTACTAGGACCAGGGTTCTAGAGGCTACGCCCTTCCTGAAGAGACAGCATCACTTCCCGGTGAGGAAGCAGGGACACATGAGGCTCTCGTGCCCGCCCTTTTCCTCCCCAAGTTGGCCACGCTGAGGAGTCTTCAATTCAGTAGCAGAAACGCAGTGCTAGCATCAAAGGATCTTTCTGGAGAAAATACGTCACCTTTGACCCCTAAGCCTCAGGAATCCAGAATTCTTCCTTCTTTTCCACGGTCGCCTGGTACTTCTAAGTCAAAGCTAAGTCTATGCAGCGTGCCTGGGTGTCTCAGTTGGTTAAGTATCTGACCCTTGATTTCAGCTCAGGTCAGGATCTCATGGTTTGTGAGTTTGGGCTCTGTGTGGGGCTACACGCTGACAGTGCAGAGCCTGCTTGGGACTCTCTCTCTCTCTCTTCCTCTCTTTCTGCCCCTCCCCTGCTCACTCTCTCTCTCTCTCTCTTTCTCTCTCGTGTGTGCGCGCATGCGTGCTCCCTCAAAATAAGTAAATAACCTTAAAAAATAAATAAATGAAACTCGGGACTTCATTAAAAAAACAAACAAACCAACTGAGTCTATGTATACCCTGGGCCTAGTCATGTACTACTGGGTGCATCTCCCAAAGAAATAATCATATAGGTTCAGGAGGCGGCATGAGTGAAGATGTTCACAGGGACATTACTGGTGGTGACAGGAAGTGGTAGGCAACCTGGGATTCCCTGTCCCAATGATGGACAGGCAAAATACGTGTGCTAGACAACAGGGGATATAATCCAACAGTGAGGCACAGATCAGATATACACGCAAGGACACTTGTGATCTTAGAAACAGTGTTGGGGGGTGGGGAAAATGCTTTAATAGTTTTTACACAAATTGAAAACACATCATCTAAAGCAATGCTCTATATTTTAAGGGACATATTTATTTTTTGATGAAGAGTTTGCAAAGTCTTTTTTTATTAAGTCTCTTTTTGAGAGAGAGAGAGGGAGAGAGCACGAGTGAGGGAGGGGCAGAGAGAGGGAGAGAGAGAATCCCCTGCAGCTTCCGCACTGTCAATGCAGAGCCCAAAGCGGGGCTCGAGCTCACCTGATTTAGGGCTTATATCTCACGTGAGATCATGACCTGAGCCAAAGTCAGATGCTTAACTGACTGAGCCACCCAGGCGCCCCTTTAAGGGACATATTTAAACAAAAGATACATATTAGTCCATTGAAATGGGTGAGGACAGGGATAGAGGTGGAATATGGGGTAACGGTGAACACACAAAGGGCCCCTCATGGACCAGTGATAAAATCATACTCTGCACCTGACGCCCTAACAAATAAAACCAAAACACATGGTGATCCTGAGACCGTGCAGTCCTCGAGGGGCTATACTGTCTAAGAGACACTAAGGCAACGGTGACCAAACTTATCGGTTCGGGCCTGATGCCTTCAGGGCGCAGGAAAAGGTAGGGCCCATCGACAGCACAAACTTCCTCTACACAGCGATACCAAGAATTGACCCACGGTTGGTAGCCCGTTCCTAATCATCTGGCTTGTTGAGAGTCAGCTCACGTCAGAGACTCCAGGAACCATCAAGATGGAGACAGGAGGCTTCGTGGCCTGGGTCGGGACACTAAAGCAGACTGTGCCTGAGAGGGCAATGTCACCCCTCCGGTATTCTCCTAAAATAGCATCAATAGATCAGGATGAAAAAGGGCAGTCCCTCAGGCTCGGAGCCATGGGGAATGTACCCGCTTCCACATAATCTGAGTCATACTGGCCCAGGTCACCTCCGTGGCCTCCTGTGACCCAAGGGCTGTGGGGGAGTGTTCGCAGCAAGCCAGAGCTCAAAACAATGTGGAGGACGAAACAACGCTGACCATTCCCTTCAGTCGACTAAGGACGACGAGAGCCGATTGCAGGCGGGAGTGACGGTGCCGCGTGGAAGAAGGCCTGTTGTTTAATGGAAGGGGAGCTGGCAGCCTCCCCCAGGCCCTCCCACTTGCTCATGGGAAATGCTCAGGATATGGGGCAGCGAGGGTGTCTGCTTCTCACTCCTAAGCAGGGAGCAGCTCTTCAGAACTGGGACAGGACGCAGACCTTGGCCGGTCACACGCAAATGTCCAGTATGTATACTCTCTCGGACAACACACATTGCCTTTCTTGGGGCTGCTTTCCGTGGTTTTTCCACATTTTGGTTCCAAGGGAACAAAGGGGCTTTTTAGCAGCTGGATTGGATCTTGGGTTATTTTTAGAAACGAATTTCAGCAGAGTCATGCCAGGCTGGTGGAGAGGGAGAGGAGGGTCAGTCTCCCTTGGCTGCTGGAGCAGGACCTCGTAGCTAGCTCCTAGGCCTCAGATTCTGGCGGGGGCCCCCAGAGGGGAGGGGGGAAGGCCCTGGCCTCGGCCTGAGAAGGCCACAGCTCAGCCACCAGAAGGGAGTGTCACAGAGCTGCTCTGTCCCCCGTAACATTCCTGTGTGACCCTAGTCAGAGTATGCTGGACATCGTGCCTGGAAGACCGTCCCATCTCCTCCCTCCGCTCCATGACAGCGTCCCCTGGACAGAGCACAGAGAATGCCCTCCACCCCCCAGCCCTTCTCCCAGCCCAGCTGTTTCCTGGAAGTCCCAGGCAAGGACCCCACGCTGAGAAGATGACGTGCATCAGGAAAGAGGGCCGGGGCACTCCCTGATAACATGTCGTCCCATTCGCCCGGCTTTGTCCGTCCTTGTCCACAAACTGCACACACAGCGGCCACCACGGCAACCCCCGGCCGTAGAAAGCGAACTGGCCATTCTCCTCTGCCCTCGCAGCCCGGTCTGGAGCAGTGGTTCTCAAACTCAAGTGGGCATCAGGAGCCCCGGGAGGGCTGATGACAACCTATGGCTGGGCCCTGCTGCTGCTGTGGCCAGAGTTTCTGATTCCGGAGGGGGGAGGGGAGGCCTGGGAATGTGCATATCTAACACGCTCCCTAACAAGGGTGCCGCAGCTGCGGGTCTGGGGCCCACATAGAGGACACCGCACAGGTTACGAGGCATCTCTGCAAGGAACGTCAGGAACCCCTCTCACAATCCCAGGTTAATGCACTTTGGGGGCCTCGAATAGGGGCCCGGTCTGGAAGGTGCTCGCTGACCTAGGCTGACAGGGCAGGCACAGGAGGGTCACGTCACACATCCCTTCCTGCCTTTCCCTCTCCCAGGGTGCTGATCTCTGCTTCCGTGCATCTCAGGGCACCCCCTTTCCCAGACACCCGTGATCTTCCCCAGGGAAACCCCTCTCCTGTCAGTCCTTGAGAAAACGGACTCGAGAGGACTCCCCAGAACTTGCCACAGGAGCCAAGGTTTATTCGGTAAGTTGAAACAAGCCACCTCGTCAGCTCGAGAGGACACCCAGGCCTCTCCTGGGTCCAGCTGGAGCTAAGTGCCCTCTGCGCTCCTGTTTCCTATGACTGACCCCAGGTGAGAGACAGAGGGGGCCGCCTGCAGGTGACGGGAAGCCTGGGAACCAAGGACACCCAACCCTCGCCTTGGGCTCCCCCAGCGTTCCCGCCGCTGGCCCATCCGGACCCCAGGCTGCCTTCCCCCGCCACCCCCCGCACCCCCTCGGGGGCACCTGCCCGCTGCTCTGGGGTGCGGCTGGCGGGGGGGCGGGGGCAGCAGCTGCTTTCCAGTCGGGGTGACACGCTGCTATAAACACCCGCTCCAGGTTGCTATGGCGAAACGAGGGTGCAGCCTGGCTACAGTGAAGCTATTTATGTGCCTGTAACGGCAGAGTGGTCTGTTTTTTATTATTTTACTTTTCAAGCTTTCCTTTCCCAACCCCCTAGTATGGCTTAAAAAAAAAAAAAACACAACAAAAAGAGCCACCGCGACTTTCTCAGGAACAAAAAGAGTGTGCAGCTGTAAAACAGAGCTTGCTTGGGACTTGAGCCAGGAAAGGGAAACCTGAAGTGGGGGATATGGCCCGTTCCTTTCAAGAAGGGAATGTGTGGCTTCCTGCTCATCCAGGTGTGTAGGCACCCCAGCCCCGCAAGGACAAAGGCCAAACTCGGTGTCCCCCACCTCTGTACCACTTACATTATTAAGCGGAGGCAAAGCCACTTCATCTTCTAGCTTCCTTTCAAAGGCAGGCTCCAGCCAGCAACGTTCCTCACATCCCCCTCGCACCCCCCGCCCCCCCCCGCCATCGGCCCCCATTGGCCACCAATGTCATCAGGGCGAGGACACGGGAGATTCCACCAGGAGTCACGGGAATGGAGCCCAGCCCCACGGCGTCCCCCTGGCTGCAGGTCTGCAGGGAATGGCCTCTAGAGGTACCTCTGAAGGGGACCCGTGTTTCCCCATTTACACAGAGAACTTTCATCCAATTCTCACCCCTCAGGGAGCTCTGGGGTGAAGGGGTATCCTGCACAAGATTTAGAGTTGTAGTCAACGTGGCGAGGGCCCCGAGCTGGCACCAAGGAGTTGGCAATGAAGGCTCAGATGCTGAAGGATGATTAGGAGTCAGATTGATTCCTCCTTGGACACCCATGTCTTCAAGGCGCCAGGCACATGGGGAAGAAAGGTTTTTGGCAGAAGAGGTAGGGAGTGACCAGAGATGAGCCCCTAGATGGGGCACTATTGCCCCCTGCCTTCTCCACTCGTCCAACCCCAAATAAAGTAACAAAAAAGAAAAACGAAATGGGCTGTGGGTCATAGGCATCTCAAGAAGGGCAAGAGAGTGGAAGGAACTAGCCCATGTGGTAATCTCCCCCCTCTCTCTCTCTCTCTCTCTCTCTCTCTCTCTCACACACACACACACACACACACACACACACAAAATGTGTACCAATTTTGATAAACAAGCAATAGGTTGACAATTACTAAATAGCATCTAAGTAAGAGAGTCACCTTCCAGAAACAGCTGGTTGGAATACAAATGATGCTGTAGAATTTTATCAGCCCTCTTTTTCCACCTTATTCCAGCTCCTTTCGGATTTGGTATATCCTTAGGAGGAGGGAAAAAAAAAAAAACAAAAAAAAAAACCTTCCCGCTGATGGGCGTGTGAATCAGATAAAAGTGAAGTTGGGGCAGTGCTAAGAGCAAATCCCACGAACTGTTCCCATTTCTTCCATCTCAGATTATAACTGAATGTTTCCAGCTGCCACCATAGCTCTGAAAGGGTATTGAGGAAAACAACCCCATGAGGAGGACAGAGGGCAGAAGGGGGCAGCTGCAGCTTTTCCACCAGGGAAGCATCCTCGGCTGCCCCAGGAGAGGTCGAAGGCCTAACTGACAGCCTGGGTTAGCCGACAAAGTCTTGCTGGGAAAATCAGAACCTGGGACGGAAATCAGTCCTGGCAATACCTTGGGGTCAAAAGAGCAGAGTAGTCATGGTTGCTAAGCCTGTCAAAGCAACTGTCATCAGCATCCCATTGTTCCTGTAGGGTACAAAGGGAGGAGGGAGGAGGTGAGGAAAGGGTCCAGTATGGGGCACTATCCCGGACGGTTGAGAGTAGGCTGAGGGGAAGGCTGGTGTCCCAGACGTTAGCGTCTCTGTTCCTAAGTCTCAGGGTATTAATTCAAGCAGAGTGGCCATTACTTAGGAATACACAGAAAGTCAAAGAGAAGCAGACACCCCCAAGGTAGAGGAAGCTTCCCAAAAGTCATGGACTAGAAAGAACATCTGTTCAAGAGAGCTCAGATCCGTGGTGATGGACACAGGGCCCATTGTTGAAAGAGACAAAGGGCAGGCGAAGAGGTGATTCAGCCTCAGCTGGTCACTGTAGCTGGAAGAGGAGAGAGAGTGGAGGGTACGGCGTATTCTTCCTCCAAGTGAGCAGAAAGGTTGTCTCATCTCTCTATCCCAACCCCTGCCCTAGTGCCTGACCTAACATGTGGACTTGATGAATGAATCACCCTTCTCTGTTCCACTGTGCTTCCATTTCCAAGGGAAGGAGAAGCACGGGATTCCCAGAAGGGGACCCAATCTCCAGAGAGAACCAGGTACCTGTAAGTCCCAAGAACCACTCCTTCGCCATTTGTCTCATCTCCCCCTCCTCCCTCCTGGGGCCCTGGTAGACCGAACGGATTGGCACATCTCACTTGTTCTCCAGGACACCATCCCAGGGCTCTTCTGGTGCAGGTAGAGGGAGACCAGCCGTCATTGCAGGGGTCCCCCACTCTCTAGGGAGGAGGCAAAGGTAAACACAAAGAATTTCAGTTCTCCCAACACCCATTCGATCCCAAACTCCCACACACAGCATTTTAAACACCACTGCAGTACCTCCAAGGAAAAGTCTGGGAGAATATGGTGACGGTGGTAGGGGGGAGGCCTGGAGGAAGTGACAAAAAAGGCTTCTTTCTGGATTCTATCTGAGGCACTGTGCTGCCAGAAATCATAGGAAAAATACCTCGTTCCAAACTCTTTCCATCTCATTTTCTTCCCTATACCTCATTTCCAAGGTTCTCACTTTATTTTTTTTTTCTATCTGTGTATATCACTTTCCCCATCTCTCCCTGTCTCCCTGTCTCCCTCCTTCCTTCGCTCTCTCCTTCTCTATCACCCCCCCTAGCACCGCCCCCCTCATCTATCTGTCTCAATCTCAAAATCCCTCTCCTTCTCTTTTTCACAACTTTAGCAACAGCCTGATTGGATGGAGTTCCATTCTCTTTATGTAGTAGTTTCTGGAACCCATCAGCCCTGTCCAGCGCCCACTGGCTCAAGCAGGGGCAGGTACAGATGTGCTGAGAAGCAGGCTGGGCACTTCCGGGGCTCTCACGGCGACCACCAACACAGCGCCAATCCATGTCACTGGGGTCACAGATGGTGGACCGAGGGCACACAGGATGAACTCTGTGAGTCTACCTGCCCCCTCCCACAGCCTTCTGGAGCTTGCCCGGCCAAGCCAAATATGTAGCATCTAACTGTGCCTGAGGTATAGGCAAAGGGCTAACACCAAGGCCCCAGAAGTGAGGAGCTCTAACGAGATGGGGGAAGAGAAAGGATAGGAGACTATTCCACGGACTAAAAGCTAGAGTCGGGATTTGGTACGCTCAGCCAAGTTCCCAATGTGGCACAAATAAGGGAGCGGCCCGATGGAGGAAGGGGCTGGGAGCCTGGACAGACTGAAAGGCACCCAGGACTACAGTCTGACTCTGGCTCCTTTCAAAGGGTCCACAGAAACGGAAAAGTCCAGAACTGAACACAATAAGCTAGTCCTACCCAACCACAAGCTGCAAGATATTCCACTGTCCCACCTCGCCTCCACTCTGAGCCTAGAGAACGTGGGTAGGGAGTAGAGGCTGGAGTCCAGCTTCTTGGCCACATGGCTGCCTTCTGCCCCGCCACTGTGCGAGGTTTCGAGGATTCACAGAGGGACCCAGGCCCAGCAGAGCCAGACCTCTGCAGGCAGTCTCACACTATTTGCCCAACACTTGCTTCTGCAAAAGTCCCCTTGTCCACCCCCCCCCCCCCCCCCCAAGGCTCACACACCCTGGCCAGCTGTTCCAAATCTGTAAGCTCTCCATCACCAGAGAACAATCCTCTTCGGTTGGAAGGTTGGAGGGAGGGGTCCATGCTCTCCCTTCAGGGTCTCAGCCACTGAACCCTCCCTCTGCAGGCAGCCAAGTCGAGAAAGAGAAGCTGAGGACATACCGCCAAGGCTCTCCCTCCCCCCACCTCCTCCAACAGGCAGGGCCAGAAAGAGAACTCCTCCGTGGGGGAAGTCCCAGGGCGGTGAGGCCTGGAAACTTTGCCGTCTAAGGCTGTGGAATTCTCCTACCGGGCTCCTGCAGTTCATCACTATGGCTCCCTGGATTCCCGATTTGGGCTTTAAAAGGTAGCACCAGAGCGAGAAGGCCAAACATGTTGAGGAGAAGAAAAAGAAAAAACAGCAGTTGGTGGCAGCTCACAGATAACCGCCTCCGACGTTCGTCTTCTGAGTGACTGAGTACGTGTGGGGGGTGGGGGGGAGAAGAAAAGAGCAGAAGGAAAAGAAGTGTCGACCACACCCCAGAACACTCTTCAGGGTTCCCAGCTCATGTTGCCTTTTTTCGCACTCCAGACCCTAACCTGCTTGTGCAACGATCACCTAGGGCTTGGTTGGTTTGAAACTTTCTCCTCTTAGCAGATCTGAAAAATCGGAGGCTCTTGTCCCCCTTTGGAAAAAAGAGAGCCAGAGGGCTCACAGGTGTGAGTGCAAGGCTTTGGGACATGAATTTCCAAGATTGACGAAGTGGCCTCTTGGCCAGGTTGCCATGGTTTCCATGAGAACAAACAGAGGTTTGGCTCTACAGAGGGGTAGGAGGGTGAACTGCCTTTTTCTCCCCATGGGAATAGTTTCAAGGGCTAAGGCAGGAGGGGCATATGGTGAAACACACCGAGACGGTTACAGAAAGGTTCTAGGGGACAGACAATGGACAGTCTTTTTTTTTTTTTCTAATTTTTTTTTTAATGTTTATTTATTTTTGAGACAGAGAGAGACGGCGTGAGCGAGGGAGGGTGGGGCAGAGAGAGAGGGAGACACGGAATCCGAAACAGGCTCCAGGCTCTGAGCTGTCGGCATGGAGCCCGATGCGGGGCTCGAACCCACGAACAGCGAGATCGTGACCTGAGCCGCAGTCAGACGCTCAACTGACTGAGCCACCCAGGCGCCCCGACAATGGACAATCTTGACGGTCCCCATTCTTCCCGGGGAGACTAGGGTGGAAGGCCCCACTAATAGGATGATAAGACACTGCTCAGGCGGTGAGCCAAACCTAGGAAGGAAATCGGAAGATAAAATGCCCAGCCAACCCAACCGTAGGAGGCAGGGAGAACACAGCAGAAGTTGAGCTGCTTTGGGAAGGGCGAAGACTTCCAAAGACTCTGAGTTTTGCTTTGCAAGGAGGGCAGGGAGAGGACTAGGCCCCCGCAGTGATATGTAGAGGGGCTGCTCCCCAGGACTGAGGCCCACCCCCCTGCCCACCCTCAATGCCAACATTAGCGCACCGCCTTCCCAGGCCCCCGGGTCAGGACTCTTTCCAAAGGAGCCAGATGGGGCAGAGGACTGCCAAGTGCCAAAATCCTGCCACGTCCTCCTAGCAGGAGCTGTCTGCTGAACAGGGCCACCTGGCCAAGGAATTCCCTTTCAGACTCATGGGCAGCTCTCTGCATCGTGTGAGAACCCCCTTGGATGCCTCCTCCAGAGCTGGTGCCAGCGTGGCTCACACTGGAGAGACGGAAAGGAGACAGAGCCGCACAGGACTCTGCTACACCCAGAAGCGGCAATGACTGCACCTCTGTAGGTAAGTCCCATGTACGCCCTGCTACCTTCTCAGAGCCGCGCGGGGCCAGGTCCTGACTGATCACAAGCTGGGAGGCGGGCCGGACCCAATCCCAATTTCATCATCCCTGGCAACCGCACTAGCCAATTTCCCGGCCTTTTCGGGGAGGAGACCCTCCGCTTTTCCTACCAACTGTATCAGACATCTCACAGAATTCCAGAATCACAGTCGTGAAGGGAACTTGAGGGACAATATAAGACAAACCCCTTCATTTTACAGTGAAGCACGTCTGAGTCAAACACGGGGCTGGGCCCTGGGACAAAAAGGCTATGCAGTCTCGGCGGAAAAGCAGGGTACAGGGAGAGGCACACGATACAAAGAAATCCGTATTCGGTGTCCAATGAAGGGTGGAAATACCTCCTTTACCTGTTCGCCTGTGTGTATCCCACACCGCCAGGATCCGCCCTGCAGGCCGGCTTGCCAGCTGCCGCCAGGGAGAGCTCCCTCACAGCCTGGCCTTTCCCTGCTGGGCTCGGCCCACACCATGAGGGGAGGGGAGCTTTCTCGAGGCTTTCCAGAGCTGCCCCTAAACATGGGTATCAAGTGAAAAGGTGGTTGGGACATGAAACACCCTAAGTTTTGCTGGGTAGGTCATGCGCCCACGGGCCGTATTCATCCGAAGGGGGCATGTGTCGAACATCTTCATAAAGGTGGCTTATGGGCACTTAGCTGTCAGCCTGGCACATGGCCCCGGGTCACTAGGCCCTAAGAAATATCTAAGAAACCCAGAAGGGAATCCAGTTTGACCAGAAGGGCTCAGGGCACCACGGCAGCCAGTCTCACGGGGCCCGTCCCTCCTGGAGCTCTGCCTGGGGCGCCTGGGTGGCTCTGTCGGTTAAGTGTCCGACTTCGGCTCAAGTCATGATCTCATAGTTCGTGAGTTCGAGCCCTGAGTCGGCCAGGCTCCTGCCCCTCTCAGCCCACAGGCTCTCCCGTGACAGCTCTTCCCAAGCAGCCCTAGGCTTGCCTCTGCCTCAGCACACCCTTCCTCCAAATCCATTCTTCCTGGGCCTTCGTATCCTCATCTGAAAAGTAGAGATAATGAGAATAGCCAACCTCAGACAGAAGTTGAGAGGATCATCACTTCTTTAGAGTACAAAGGCCCACCGCTCTTGGATGTAGATGAATTGCCTTACTATCGAACAGGGGCGCCTGGGTGGCTCAGTCTGTTAAGCATCCGACTTCGGCTCAGGTCATGAGCTCACAGCTCGTGAGTTCGAGCCTTGCGTTGGGCTCTGTGCTGACAGCTCAGATCCTGGAACCTGCTTGGGATTCTGTGTCTCCCTCTCTCTCTCTGCCCCTTCCCCGCTTGTGCTCTGTCTCTCTCTCTCAAAAATAATAAATATTAAAAAAAAAAAAAAAAAGAAGCTACTCAACAATGAAAACAAAGTGACGA
Organism: Panthera leo; assembly: GCF_018350215.1. Taxonomy (NCBI): domain Eukaryota; kingdom Metazoa; phylum Chordata; class Mammalia; order Carnivora; family Felidae; genus Panthera; species Panthera leo. The sequence goes on along the minus strand of NC_056696.1, from coordinate 42,292,423 downwards.
GGCTGCTTCTCTGTCAGAGGCCCCCAGTGCCTCCGGCCACCTTGTTCCCATGCTTCCTAGCCCTGGGCCCTGGCTCTATGTACCAGGAAGATAGTGGTACTCCCCATTCACGGACTTCTCTAGAATCTCCAACGTTTGCAAGCTGTATCCGGGGAACGGCCTGCCCGAAGTTCCTTGTAAGTGGTATCAGCAAGACTGAGCAGAAAGGCAGTAAAGTTCATGAGAATCAAAGAAGATTGTGGTAAGAACTCACATCCGGGCAATGCCTCACCATTTCAAAGCACTCTGATGTGTGATCTTAGGGACGGGCTTTTAAGGTAGACAGGACTGATGATAATACTCCTTCTACCAATTTAAAAAAAAATTTTTTTTTTTAACGTTTATTTATTTTTGGGACAGAGAGAGACAGAGCATGAACGGGGGAGGGGCAGAGAGAGAGGGAGACACAGAATCGGAAACAGGCTCCAGGCTCCGAGCCATCAGCCCAGAGCCTGACGCGGGGCTCGAACTCACGGACCGCGAGATCGTGCCCTGAGCTGAAGTCGGACGCTCAACCGACTGAGCCACCCAGGCGCCCCTCCTTCTACCAATTTTATAAAACATGATCTGAAAGGTACATGACTCAGTGAAGGCCAGGCAACCGCAGGAAGAGCCAGCAAGAAGCTGAGGCACACCACATGCTACCAGGTCCTATAAGGCAGGTGGCGAGACAGGAAAAGGGACCAAGAGAGGAGCCCATATAAAACAGTCCGATCATTGTTAGGCCCCACCCAGGACTCTGGAGCTGGGGATTCCTGTCCTGATGACCTCAGAGGATTAATATAGGCTCTCCCACTTCCTCCCAGAGGTACCTGTGAGACATGCTGAGGGTAGGTGTGATGTCGGTATGTGTCACCCTCTTAGCCTGTGGACACCTTGAGGGTACAGATTGTGGTCCAGACAGAGACAGCGCAGCTGCTGGTGCACTGAAGGGGTGTAGGAGGGAGAGAAACAGAGAAAGGAGAACAGAAAAGGGCGAGGAAGATTCAGGGAAAGGAAGGAAGGGGGCCCTTCCTGAGGGAAACTCCCAGAGAAGCCTAAATAAAGACAGACATGCCTGTATCAAGAAGCCCCCAGGGGCGCCTGGGTGGCTCCGTCAGTTAAGTGTCCGGCTTCGGCTCAAGTCACGATCTCACGGTCCGTGAGTTCGAGCCCCGCGTCGGGCTCTGTGCTGACAGCTCAGAGCCTGGAGCCTGCTTCGGATTCTGTGTCTCCCTCTCTCTCAGCCCCTCCCCCACTTGCACTCTGTCTCTCTCTTTCAAAAAAATAAATTAATGTTAAAAAAAAAAAAAAAGAAGAAGCCCCCGACTTCTAGCACAGAGCACACAGAAATCCCCAAGTGCATCGAGCCAAGCAGAAGACCAGAAATGACAGAGATGGATGAGAAGAAATCCACAAAACAAAAACAAAAACCTCAAAAACATATGCACGTTAAACAAAAGTTGTTCCGGAGCCCCCAGCCCCTTTGTCTCCAGTACTGGCAACGGAGCACGCCTGGGGCCACAGCAGGCTGGGTCTGCAGGATAAGGCAAGGTTGTGGCCCCAGATAATCCCTGCTCTCCTTTCCAACCAGCACATCTAGGTTCCGGGGTTTGTTGCTCACGTCAAGTATCTGTTCAGAAGAGAGACCTCTAGAAGGGCGAAACCTCAGAAGAGGCTCCACAGCAGAGTTTACAAACAGCACCCTGGGGGACGCCTGGGTGGCTCTGTCAGTTAAGCGGCCGACTTCGGCTCAGGTCATGATCTCGCGGTCCGTGAGTTCGAGCCCGCGTCGGGCTCTGTGCTGACAGCTCAGAGCCTGGAGCCTGTTTCAGATTCTGTGTCTCCCTCTCTCTGACCCTCCCCTGTTCATGCTCTGTCTCTCCCTGTCTCAAAAATAAATTAAAAAAAAAAAACGTTAAAAAAAAATAAAATAAAAAAAACCCAGCACCCTGGGCTGCACCCTCCCCCACCGCCTGGGACACTGACCCCCCTCAGTTTCCTGCTGCCAGGAAAGAGACTGTTCTCTCCATATTACTGCAAATTATGATAGACCCAAGGGAGTTTGATTAAAGAGAGCATCCACCAACAGATGGATGGATGGATGAACAAAATGTGGTCTATCCATACAAGGGACCATTATTCAGCCTTAAAGAGGAACGAAATTCTGATACCTGCCACAACATTCCTGGACCCTGAGGATATTACGCTCAGTGACAGAAGCCAGACCCGAAAGGACAAATACTGTATGATTCTGCTTAGATGAAGTGTCTACTCTAGGCCCAAATTCAGAGGCAGGAAGTAGAGCAGAGGGGGCCGGGGGCCAGGGGAAGAAGGTGGGGTGCTATTGTTTACCGGATACAGAGTTTCTGTCTGGGATGATGACAAAGTCTGGAGATGGATGGTGGTGACAGCTGCACAACAGTGTGTGCGTAATTAACGCCACTGAACAGTACACTCCAAATTGGTTAAAAGGTTAAATTTTGTGTTCTATTTTACCGCAGTTTTTGTTTGTTTGTTTTGGGTTTTTTTTTTTTTTAATGTTTTTTATTTATTTTTGAGACACGGAGAGACAGAGTGCAAGTGGGGGAGGGGCAGAGAGAGGGAGACACAGAATCCGAAACAGGCTCCAGGCTCTGAGCCGTCAGCCCAGAGCCCGACGCGGGGCTCAAACTCACGGACCGCGAGATCGTGACCTGAGCCGAAGTCAGACGTTTAACCGACTGAGCCACCCAGGCGCCCCTGTTTGTTTGTTTTTTAAGGAAGACAGGAAAGCCAATGGCACAGTGCTGGTGCAGACAGGTGAGACAGGCAGAAGGCAAGAACAGAGGGAGGCTCAGGACCGTGGAGCCCAGTTGCTGCTGCCATCAGGAGCTCAGCCCCACCTTGGTAACGGAGGTGGGGGCCGAGTGGCACAGCGGTCAGTTAGTCCAGACAGCGGCCTCTGACGCATCCAGGGCTGGCAGCCCACGGAGGGCCTGGAACAACATCACATCACTGAACAGGTGGCGTGGCAAGGCAGAGGGTCAAGGCCAAGGGGAGGGGAAATAGACGAGGCTCTGTGTGTATGTGTGTGGCGGGGTGGGTACAGGTGGTGGTGGAAGGGTGTTCAGGGCCATGGACCAGTTCTTTTTCCAAGCAGAAGGGAAAATGTCAGCTTTCACCTACTCACTCTCCCAAGGTCACCCCATCACTGGCTCAGAGCACACAGGCATCGGCTTAGAGCTGGTACAGCGAAGGCCTTCCTGACTCGCAGTGGAAATACAGGATCTCCAGTCTTTTCGAGGACCTCCTATATTATCTCATTTGATCCTCCCGACAAACTTGGGAGGTGGGTAATACGGCCCCCATTTTACAGAGAAGAAAGCTGGCTAAGTACCTTCTCTAGGGCCACATAATAAAGCAGAGCCAGAATCAGAGTTTGGCAAAGGCTACACTTCTTCCACAATATTGCCTTGAGGGTGCTTTCCGGACATGAGGGCTTGTTGTCTCTTAGAGTACAGTGCAGCGATCAAGAGCCCAGGCTCTGTGAGCAGGCTGACCCAAATCCCAGATCCACCGTCACTACCTGTTTGACCTTGAGAAAGTTAGTTCGTGTCTCTGTTCTTCGGTTGGGGCAGTGATAAATGGGGGATAATAGTAACCTGGTGTAAAATGGGTGGCCAGATTTTGAGATAAGTGAATAATCCACATAAAGACGCACAGTGCTGCCTCATAGTGAGCCCTCAAATACAATAATTGTGGTTATTATGTCATGCTGTCTATCAGCCCATTTGACCTGTTGGGTGTGGGGCCACTAGGGCCTGCTCACCGGTCAGAAGGTGACTGTGGAAGATGGTTGGAAGGGACTCAAGGTCATTTGGACTAATCTTTTGCCCGGTCTTAGAGGCCATTCTCTTCCTACTCATCCTTTGGAGCCAACTCATTAGCTCTTACTCCCTCTTACATTAAATTGGGCTCTAATTTGTCATCTCCAGCACAATGGTTGGCACCCATTCTCTGTCTTACAACTCCTTTTGTGATAGCTCCTATTATCCCCTCTCAACAGTTGAAGAAACTGAGGCCCAGAGTCCTACAGTTAACTAGCGCTCAAGCTGGGCCATGAACACAGGCCTGCCTGATTCCAAAGCTCATATTCTCAGCTATTACATGATACTTTTGCGTTAGAGAAGAGAGAAAAAACATCTACTCCATGGTAGAGGGGAAAGTAGCTGTGGTCAAATTCCAAATCTACCATTTAAAGGAGCACCTAGCATTTAATGGGCATTATTTTGCGTCAAGGACTCCATGACTTATTTTTACAGAGAAGACGACTGAGGGCCATTAATATGTTCAATACCATAATCCTAAGTAAGAAAGGCGAATTTCATACTCATGTTGATGCTTTTCCTCTTACCATGCTCTTTCTCAGAACCTCAGTTGACTCATCTTTAAATAGAATCAGGGGCGCCTGGGTGGCTCAGTCGGTTAAGCATCCGACTTCGGCTCAGGTCACGATCTCGCGATCCGTGAGTTCGAGCCCCGCGTCGGGCTCTGGGCTGACGGCTCAGAGCCTGGAGCCTACTTCGGATTCTGTGTCTCCCTCTCTCTGACCCTCCCCCGTTCATGCTCTGTCTCTCTCTGTCTCAAAAATAAATAAACTTAAAAAAAAATTTTTTAAATAGAATCAATACTCACTCCCATTTCATTCATTCTTCAGTAAATGAGCCTACTGAGTTCCAGACCTTGTTCTGAGCACAAAGATACAGTGATAACAGAAACTACAATTTTTACGCCTTCTTTTGGCCTGGCACTCTTACACATATTACGTGAAATTAAGAATGTTAACAAATCAAAATGATTCCAGGGTAGCCACTCAATAAATGGCGATAGTCATTCTTTTTTCTATCTAGATTACAACTCAAACAACAAAAAAGATTGTAATGGCCACATTTTCCATTGTCTTCATTCACGTTTCCTTTTCTTTCTTCCCATCAACTTCCCTAGTTTGAATTTATATTATTCCTAGTTTTTCAGTGTAAGCCTAGAAATTTTACTTTGAAGTTACATTATTCCTGGTGTTTCAGTATCCTTCCTGAATTTTAGACTGCCTTTTAGGTAATTTTTCTTCTTTCTGAACTATTTTCTTCAGAAGTCACTTTAGTGAAGGGCCTATTGGTAGAAACACGTTTTTGTGTGTCTGCAAAGGCTTTTGCAAGACATTCTTGGAAGATTGTCACTGATGCTAAAATTCCGTGTTAGCACTTCTTTTCTCAGTGCTTTGGAGATATTACTCCACTGTCTTCTGGCTTTTATGTTGAAGTTGAGAAATCAGTTGTTGGTCTAAATGTCAGGCCCTGAAAAGGAATTTACCTTCTGGGTTTACTCTAAAGGAATTTATCCTTGGTGTTCCGTAGTTTCATTCTGATGTATCTAAGGGTCATTTTTATTTATCGCTCTTGGGATTCATTAGGTATCATAAATGTAACGATGGTATTGTGTCAATTACTGACCATTGCTTCTTCAAATATTGTCACATTCCTATTGTCTCTATTATCTCCTCCTGAAACATTAATTAAATGTATACTGGGATCTTTTTTAGTCTGCTCCGGGGATGGGTGGACCATAACACATGAGCCACACCGGGCCTGCTGCCCGTTTTTGTAAAGAATAATGTACTCTCTGGCCCTTTGAAGAAAAGGTTTGCCAACCCCTGCTCTATTTTCCTGCCTCTATACCTTTTCCACATTTTCCATCGTCTTTTTCATCATCTATGTAATTTCTTCAGATATATCTTCTGGGGTGCCTGGGTGGCTCAGTTGGTGGAGCGTCCGACTTCGGCTCGGGTCATGATCTCGCAGTCTGTGAGTTCGAGCCCAACGTCGGGCTCTGTGCTGACAGCTTGGAGCCTGGAGCCTGCTTTGGATTCTGTGCCTCCCTCTCTCTCTGCCCCTCCCCCGCCCACGCTCTCTCTCTCCTTCAAAAGTAAATAAACAGTAAAAAAAAAAAAAAAGAAATCCCTTCCAGTTCACTAATATTATCTTCAGCTGTGATCTATTCTTTTTTAAACTATTCATTGAAATCTAAATTTCCTTTACTATATTTTTTCATTTCTGGGAGTCCCATTTGGGTATCTGCTGAATTGAGTTTTTTGTCCATCATTCTTTCAATACCCTCTTATTTCTTATAACATATTAAGATATATATATATATATATGTATATATGTATGCATACATATATAATTTTTTTTAACGTTTATTTATTTTTGAGACAGAGACACAGCATGAACGGGGGAGGGGCAGAGAGAGAGGGAGACACAGAATCGGAAGCAGGCTCCAGGCTCTGAGCCATCAGCCCAGAGCCCGACGCAGGGCTCGAACTCGCGGACCGCGAGATCATGACCTGAGCTGAAGTCGGACGCTTAACCGACTGAGCCACCCAGGCGCCCCAGTATAACTCCTATATCTGCAATTTTTGTAGGTCTGATCTATGCAGTGTTATTTCCATTGCTGGGCTTCACTGGTGATCGGGGAAATGCAAATCAAGACCATTAAGAGATACTATATTTACACTCAGTTGCCAAAATTTAAAAATCTGAGGGTACCCAGTACTTAAGAAGACATGGAACAACAGTATCTTACACCTCACTGGTAGGGGCAAAACTACTACAAATATATTGGGAAACAGCCTGTCATTATCTTGTAAGGTTGAATATTCATATACCAAGACCTAGCAATTCCCTACTGAGATCTATACCCAGGAGAGATTTGCACATACACACCAGGGGACATGAATAGGAATGTTTGCGGCAGTACCATTCATAATGGTGGAACAGGGTGAGAACTTCACCAATAGAATATTATGTAGCAGTGAAAATGAATAAACTACAGCCACACCCAACAGGGATAAGTCTTAGTATCCTAATATTGAGTGAAAATAAACAAGCCCCAACAGACCCTACATAGTATATATTTTTAATAAAGAATATAAAGCAAAACTAAGTAATATATTTGCGTAGGTGCACATAAATTTATCAAGAGTATGATGAGCACAAAATTCAGGATAGTGGTTGGACTGGGTGAGGAGGCGAGGGCATGGGATCGAAAGGGCACATAGGTGGATGCAAATTATGGTAGTGATCTTATTTTTGGCTTGGGTGGTGGTTTCAGGTGTCTTTGTTAGGTTATTAGTAAATAACCTATATAAATAAGTAGTGAAGAGAGACATGCATTAACCAGTGAAGAAAATGGATCATGAACTATGGGTTTTGATTCATTCAATTTTGTGCATCTGAGAAATAAAGAAAGCTGGAGATGAGGGGAAAAGAAAAATAGGTTTCCACTCTTTCTGCCAGCAACATTTTTTAATCTGCAAGATCAAAGATAGTCATGGATCTACAAACAGCCTGTTTTAGATGAGAACTTCTATTGTCAATTTCATGGTCTAAAATGGTCATTGAACAACACAGTCAGTATACTGCATTTGACCATATTATCCTAACAGGCCAGTATCAGTCAACTTAGAAATTCTGATTCTGGGGTTGTGGGTGCAGGTGGGGGTGGGAGAAAAGGGAAACAGGGCACAGTGGCTGATATTCCTGTAGGGACCAGAGAGCCGGAAGTGAGAAGCCACACGGAAGGAAAGTGGGAGGGAGAAGGCGGCAGTGACCTGGTGTCCTGCTTTGGTGGTGGCTAGAGGTGGAAGAGAGGCATCATTTAAAAAAAAAAAAAAATTGTTCTTAATGTTTATTTATTTTTGAAAGAGACAAAGACAGAATGCGAGTGGGTTAGGGGCAGAGAAAGAGGGAGATACAGAATCCGAAGCAGGCTCCAGGCTCTGAGCTGTCAGCACAGAGCCCAACACGGGGCTCCAACTCAAGAGCTGTGAGATCATGACCTGAGCTCAAGTCGGTCGCTCAACCCACTGAGCCCCCCAGGCGCCCAGAGAGACATCATTTCATAAGGGAGGGAGACTCAGGGAATTAGCAACTGGGGGCTCAGGCCCATGTGCCCCGTCTCCTCTTGGATGCAAAGTGAAACAGCTAGGGAAGAGCCCAAACCCCTTCCCGCTGAGACTTCCTGGGTCCTAAAGCTGGAGCCAACCCCAGCCGGACAGGGGGCTCTGGGCCCAGGGCTCGGAAGGAGGAAGAGCCGCCGAGCCTCCTCCTGGCACCGCGTCCCGGTCTGCCCCCCACGCGGTGACCTCGGGCCGGGTAGGCGGGCAGGAGGAGCCCGGCAACTGCGTGCCCAGGGTGGCGGCCCTGCAGCCGGTGTGCGCGCGGCGGCCTCCCCTTCCGCTAGCCGGGCCACCGGGCCCCGCGCTCGCCCTCGCCCTGGGCCTGCGGGTTCCGACGTGTCCGCCAGCTCCGCTCCGGCGCGGCTCCCAGCCCGGCCCCGGCCCCGGCCCCGGGAGCAGCTGGGGTAACTGACGCCTCCACCCTTTCCAAGTCTGGCTCTGCACCAAAGCCCCCCAAGAAGGCGGGCGGCTCCGCCCCGGCCAGCTAGCGATTGCTCACAGGGGGGGGCAGTGACTCACCGCAGGCCGGGCAGCCCCACTCCCTCCCTCGGGGACCCACGTCCTCCCTCGCGCCACACCCCGGGGAGGAATCTCCACCTTCCAGCCTCAGGACGCCACTGGGGAGCCGGCCAGTTCTCACCCCGCCCTTCCCTTCCCTTGGCCTCCCTAACACCCCAAGAGCAACGCCCTGTGGTTTCAGTGGCTCAGGCGATGATTCGGCACGGTTTCTCCGGGAGAGCCCTGTTCCTGAGCTGCCACGGGCCCGCCAGGAACAGGACCCAGCTCCACACTTTGCCCTGCAGGCAGGCGTCCTAAATGTTGTCTATCAAGACGTGCATGATGTCCGAGGGCAGGGACAAAAACTGGGGTGATTCTGGGATGTTAGCATGAAAGGCACCGTTCACATCCCGCTTGAAGGGAAGGCAGAGGTAAATCCCAGATGCTCTAACACAGGATATATTACAGTATATACAGAGTGAATAGTCTCAGTCCTCACTCCTCGGTGGTAGGATGAGGGAGAGGTAAACTGGAGGGTGCCCCACTGACCATGTGGGGAGCCTGGGCCCTAGAGTAGAGCCTGACCTGGTCAGGGTACTTGCGGGAACCACAGGCTTTCCTTGGCTTCACTTCTTCTGGTCAGTATAATTGAGGGGCTCGAGTTATGGCTCCTTCCAGTACTGACGTAATAGCAGGATTCTAGGACTTCTAGTCTTAATGGAATACTGGCTTATCTCCGCATCCTCAGGAACACCTCTGAGCTCTAACAGTGTACTTTCACACGTGGATAGTGCTTTCAACTTCTCAAACACTTGTATATAGATTCCATACTCTCCCCTTAGATTATCATAACGGTCCTTTGTGATTAGAAACCAACAACAAATGAGGAAACTGCTGCTCAGAGGTTAAGGGGCTTGTTCAAGGTCACACTGTTGGCTGGTGGCATGGTCAAGAGTGAAATTCAGCTAAGGGGCTCTTTAAAAAAATTTTTTTCAAGTTTATTTTGAGGGAGGAAGGGAGAGAGAAAGAGAGAGAGAGAGAGAGAGAGAGAGAGAGAGAGAGAATCCCAAGAGGCCCCACACTGCCAGCACAGAACCCGACTAGGAGCTCGAATTCACAAGCTGTGAGATCATGACCTGAACCGAAACCAATAGTCTGATACTCAACCGACTGAGCTACCCAGGTGGCCCCTCAGCTAAGGGACTCTTTTAAATCCCTTGAGAGCCCCAGATTTTTCACCTACGTTGAGAGACTCATTCATACTTGCTGGGACCCACCCTCCATCTACAGCATAGCGAGAATCCACTGCACCCAAGAAAGAGGGCTCAAATTTTATATGAGCTGGAGAAACAGCCTTCCCGACCTCAGAGGAGTCAGGCGAATGAGGAGGGGCTTCCTCATTCAAGAATCTTCATAAATTGTAACCCACATACTTGTAGGCACTCTATGGTGTACAAAGCACTTCCACATCCATTATCCCATGTGATTCTTGTAATAACCCTATGAGGTATTCAGGACTGTATTATCTGACACATTAAGTAGAATGAAAAGGCTCAAGTTTAGCAGTTAAGTGACATGTGTCATGGTAGCACCCTGTTCTCTTCCTGTGTTGCTGCAGAAGATTCTGGAGCAACCAGTGTAAGAATGAAGATCCCTCTACATTCATCATGGAAACCCAAAGCATCTCCCTCCATTTTTCTCATCTATCTTCCCAAGATGGCCTAGGAGGGAGAAAGGTGCATGGATAGATATCTCCCTGTATGCCAGGGGACAGACTAGGGGCACAGTGGTGGGAGCCTTCCCCAGAGTCACACAGTGAGGTGGTACGGGCACATGGATGAACCCAAGACTTCGTACCTCAGCCCTGGAGCCTGCACTGAACACATGCCAGTATTCTTTGGCTAAGACTGTATCTGTCATGGAGACCGCCAGGACTCTGTCACTCTTGAATTCATAATAGGCAGCTGGTGCAACCTTTAAAAGGCTGACAATCCAGGCTGTCATTCCAAAGAGGAGTCACCTACCACAAGCGTCACTCTGTCCTGCCATATACACTAGATGCTGTCTTTGCCCCCAGCCCTGCATTTGCTAATTATCTTAAGGCTGGTGGCAGCCTTCTGTTCTTCTTACCTCCTTCCTCTGTGCTCCTCGCTGCTCTCTATTCTTGGATGATTAACCATAAAGTTTCTTTAAAAAATATATATATATATATATATCTATGGATATATATATATATATCTATATATCTGTGGATATATATATATCTATATATCTGTGGATATATATATATCTATATATCTGTGGATATATATATATCTATATATATATAGCCACAGATAAAATCTACCCAGCCTCTTTTACACACACATTTAAGAGAACGAAGGCAGGAAAGCCTCACAGTTCTTTCCAACCAGAGGCCAGTATGAGAGCATCAACCCAGCAGGCGGAGCCAGCCTCTCGGCCATTAGGGAGTAATTCCACTCAGGTTTATAGGGGGCTTGAATTAGGGTGTTCAATATCTTCTTCCAGAATGCCTGGCCCTCAGCTGAGCCTGTTGTAAAAGCCACCTTGCGTTTGTAACTCTCACTTCAAACACAAGTTGGCCCGCACCTCCACGTGGGATCCAGACACACAGAGGGAGGGAGAGAACTTCTCAAAGGCAATTCAAGAGTTGTAAGCTTTCTGCCCTCTCTCTGATCTCTTCATCCCAGGTTCGGACCTCTGCGCCCCACCCAGGCTGGCTCCAGACTGTCCACTTTCAAGGAAAAGGCCTCAGGCATTCGTATCTTTCTTTCTCTTCTAAAATCACACCAACCTTTTGCTTCTCGTTGCCTGCTATTATTGGATTCCCTGGACCATATTTGAGACTGAGTTGTGGTCAGTTCCTTATAACGTAGGAAAATGGTCACAATACAGTTAGGATTGGGTAGGAAAAAATTGGAATCAAATTTTTTTGGTGGCTGGTTGGCTCAGTCAGTGGAGCATGTGACTCTCGATCTTAGGGTTGTGGGTTCAAGCCCCACGTTGGATGTAGAGATTACTCAAAAATGAAATCTTAAATGGGGCACCTGGGTGGCTCAGTTGGTTAAGCGTCTGACTTCGGCTCAGGTCTGATCTCACTGTTTGTGAGTTCGAGCCCCACATCAGGCTCTGTGCTGATAGCTTAGAGCCTGGAGCCTGCTTCAGATTCTGTGTGTGTGTGTGTCTCTCTCTCTTGAACCTCTCCTGCTCATGCTCTGTCTCTTTCTCTCTCTCAAAAATAACTAAACATTAAAAAATAATTTAAAAATGAAGTCTTAAAAAGAAAATCTTTAAAAAAACTTCAATAGTTAATGTGTCCCCAGTTTTAAAAGGGTATATACTTACCTACATATATAAAAGAATACAGAGAATATATCAAAATGTTAACAGCTATCTCTGGACTTACAGACATCTTATTTTTTCCTTTATGCTTTTCTGAATTTTCCAAACTTTCTAGAATGATCTTGTGTGGAAGCAGTACAGAGCTCAGGTGTCTAGAATCTCAGAAGCATGGTTTCAATTCCACATCCCCCACTTCGTAGCTGTGAGACCTCAGATAAACTATTTTATCTCTCTGAGCCTCAGTTTCTTCTTTGGAAAAGAGAATAGGAATGACACACTGCTCACAGGGTTGTCCTGAGGAGGGAAGGAGGTCATGCGATTTCAGCATTTGGTGTGGTGCCCGACATAGTAAATGCTCAGTAAAAGTTACAGATTTTTATGCATTCCTTTTATAATCGGGAAGGGGGGGGGGAGTCTGTAAAAATATTAAAAAACCACTTTGCTCAAAATCCACCATTTGGATTAAAGGACATTGGGAAAACCACAAAAGCCTTCCAGAACATACAGTCTCACTGCAAGTGACAACATAATCGCCATGTAAACCAGAGTTTAGGTATGTCGTGTCCGTATGAAAAGGGAAAGGTGCCAAATGAGGAATGATGAGTAATTCATGGCTGGGGAAAGGAAGTAGAGATGTTTTTTTAGAACAACACACACACACACACACACACACACACACACACACACACACACACAAGACTAGATCAGACCGCAGAATAACTGATCAAACTAAAGGTAACAGCTGAAGAAAAGCATACAAACTAGAAAGTCTGAAGAAAAGATTCTGTGAGTGAGGAAGCAGGGGATGTTCTCCCTGCAGAAGGTAACAGAGAGGCAGGGCTGCCTGGGGCTCGGGCAGGATGACTAAGGAGTTGGGACATGGCCCTGACTTCACGTGGGTCACAAGTTCGCTCCCGATCAGACATGGGACTTTGGGTTCGGGACCACGGACGGGGCGAGTCCCGGGGAGCTCTGAGGTGCAGCTGTTCACAGAAATGGTACAGGAGACAAGTGAGAATGTTCACTCCACCCCTCCAAATAGATTGGCCATCCCGGACTGCCTCATGCGCCCTGCCCCGCTTTGTGCCAAAGAGACTAGTGGAGGCTGGACAGCAGAAAGGAGTGGAATGGGAATTATCACCATTGTCAAGAGTCTAAAATGAAGCCCCGGCCCTCCTCCCACCTCTGAGCCATGGCCATATAGTTACATAGAGTTATACAGTGTTATCCTCCTGGCATGGGTCCTGGGTCTGAGGGGGAGAGAGGTAATGGAGTGGGGAACAGCGAGGCTCAACAATTCTGGGGGGGGGGGCAAGCAGAGTCTCCTGGGGCACTGGCTACTGTTTCTTTTCACACGCCAGTCACCCAGCTTCCCAGGAAGCTCCCACCCCCAGTCTCTGCCACCTGAACCCAGCTAAGCACGAGCTGCTTCCTGGGGCTGTCACCCCATCCTGGGTGCCCTTGCCTCCGCACTGAGAAGCTTTATTTTTCCTACTCTAGGTTTGCAAATTCAAATGCCTAAGGGACCAGGCAGGCATAAAAATAAGCAAAGCAGGCTTAGGTGATGGGGGGGTGGTGGTGGTGGTTAAGGAAACCGGCAAACACTTGTCTGAATGGGGCAGGAGTTCCTCAGCTCCTGCTAAGTGTTGCCATGAGGAGTAGGTTGGCCAGTGTCGTCAGCGCTTCTGACTTTTGAGACAAAGCAAGCAACGTGGATTTCTACTTGAAATCTCCTGATTTTAAAAATTTTCGTAACCAATCACAATTAATCTGCAGGGCTGTTTGGTAGGAGGAGACAGAGAATTGGAGAGTTGAAATGTCCCTGAAGTGCCTTTAGGTCAAACTGCTCATGTGACACACGAACGAATCAAAGCCCGGAAAGGTTCAGTGATTTCCCAAAAGCAAGAGACCGGCCTGATGGTTCCAATCCCAGGTCTCCCAACTTCTAATCTAGAATTCATTCCCCTAAATGCCCCTGCTTGTCACGAGGAGGCCTTTGCAAGTATTCAGGCGCGAGATGATGAAGTGTTGAACAGAGATGGCGACCCCGGGAAGGAAGAGAGTAAACTTGGCTATGATCTCGACTCTAGTCTAATGAAAAATTTCTATTTGTTTATTCAGTTATTCATCCATCCATCCAACATTTAGTGATGATCATTCCATGAACCAAGGGCTGTGCTAAACACTGGGTGTTCAGAGATGACTAAGGCAGCACCCCTCTTTCTGAGTAGCTCCCAGGCTGTGAGTGGGCTTGGCTGACGCTGAACAGAACCAGCCAACTGATGGGAGCCTGGCAACCATGCTGTCATAGGCCCGCTCGCATCGACTCTTAGCTAATATTCACATCTTCACTTCCTCTGAAAGCACTCCTCTTACAAGATGCCATCCTCGAGAAACTGGGAGGGGACTGGAGAAGGTCCCCCCATTCCCAGAGGGCCTGGAGCCCTTATGGGTTCCATAGGCAGCAGCAGGAGCAAGGACCAGGACCCAACCCAGTCACTCAGTGCCAAGCCCCTTCGGGCTCAGGGAAGGTATGTTCTTTATGCATTACCTTGGCCAAGCGGATATCTCATCCCAGCTAAAGTGTCTGTGTGGGTGTGTGCTGGGGAGAGAGGAGGAGCTCCCAGACCGGGACTCTCCTGCCTGTTTATCAAGGGGCCTGCTCAATTCTAATGGCAGTGGGCAGCTGACCTGGGTGACTGAAGAGTAATGGCATCCTCGGGTCACAGCTTCCACAAGCAAAGAGAGTATCGTGGCCTAGTCTGCCCCCCTCCATCAACAAGAGACTTCCCAGCGTTGGCTCTCATAGCACCTACTTCCGGGGGGGAGGACTACAGGGCAGGAGCAAACAAGGTAACATGGTCGCTGCCATTCTGCCTTCTTTTCTAGGACTCTTGTTGCGCAAATAGGAAGCACAATCTGGGAACTGGCATCCAGAGGGTAACCGGTCACAGGAAATGATGGAACCCACAGTTGGCCCCTGGGGGCCCCTTGGTGGAGAGTTGCGGGAGGTTGGGGCCTCCGGGCCTTTCAGTTACTGGAGGATAATGGGCTCTGATCCTTTTATAAATGTACTGAGCCCAAGGGTTAGCAGGGAGCAGGTAGGCAGGCTCATGGCGGCATCCACGGAGACGAAAGAGAAATGAAGGAATGGAAGAGGAAGAATTTAAATTCAGCAAACGCCTACTATGTGTCAGGGGCGTACAACGTGAGAAAATTGAGTCCAGAAAGTCAAATAATTTGTCCACGGTCACACGGTTGCCCAGGCAGACTTGTATCCAGTTCCACCGGACTCCCCCAAATCCTCACTCTTATAGAATACCATGCTGCTGGGCTTGTGAATGCTGACCGGATGGCTGAGGACACAGGGCATGGCTACCAAGAAAGGCATGGGAAGAGATCCAGGATTTGGTAAACTCCAACCCCTGGGGCTGAAAACCCAACAGAAATTAGCATTCTTTTCTCTAGCGATGGAGCACCTTAGCATTCCATTTCCTAGTCCCAGGAAACAGATTTTCCAGTGTCAGGGAAATCTCCTCCTGCCCTCACTGGACCAAATATCTTAGGTCAGATGTACCAGACAGGAAACACAGATGGGTCAAGGACCATACTTTCCTTTGGACTCCTCCACATCGAGGGACTGTTCCTAATGTCCCCCATCGAAGCGGACTATGAGAGTTGAGTGGAGATCAGAGGCACACTCAGTTGGTCACCCCAGTGTGTTTCAGTGGACAATTCTCCAAGGATTAGAATGTGCCCTTTTTCCCCCTCTAAACATGGGGAGCCCAGGAGTATAGAAGATACCAAGGTAAAATTCACTCAACAATCTTTTACTGAGAACTTACCACGGGCCAGGTACTACTCTAGCTGCTTGAGAAACATCAGAGAACAAAGAGATGAAGAACCTTGTTGCCCTCTTAGAGTCTACTTTCCAGCTGAATCAAAGTAAAACAGTTCTTTTTCTTGGTAAGGGTTGCATTGTAGAGAAGGCATGAGTCTTGGTGTCTGACAGGCCTGGGTCAAAGATTAGCCCAACCCTGGATGATCCAAGCCTGGATGATCTCTGGATGATGATCTGGGAGCAAGCTACTTAACTCACTGGGTGTTAGCTTTCTTATCTGTAAAATCGGGACAATAACATGTTGCAGTAATGCTGTAAGGATTAAAAATAATGTACATTCAATGCCTGGCACGTCACAGAGTTCACAAATGGCAATCTTATTTTTCCAGGCCCACCTGAACCCACAGATTCCGGGAAAACTCGCAGAGTTCGAAAGCAGGGCATCATCTCCACAATGTCCTGGAGACAGTTTGGTTTGGTGAAGAGCACAGTTGGGTTTGAACCTACCACCTGAGGTCAAGGAATGTCCCCTCTAGAAACATCTGCTCCTACCCGTAGCCCCTGTGGAAGGGCGAGGCCTGGGTCATCATGTTTGATTAGTCCCCGCTTCCCTCAAGCAGGTCACAGGTAATTGGAGCAAGGGTGGACACACAGGACCTAAGCTGGAATCTGTATCTCCTGATGTCTCTTTGGACTGAGAGACTGGGTTAATCTACTTGGAGAGCTAAGAGGGAAGCTCATATGGATCTGGAGGCTGAACCCACTGCTCGGGTTAACCACGATGGGTGCTGAGCACACGGACACGGGAGCAGAGAAGGGAATGCGTGCAGCCCCGGAGAGAAAGCACGGTCCCCCCAGGGGCCACACTTGCCCCCACCAAGTTTTGTGATATTTCTCTGTCAACTTCTAGTAAGGCCCCCTTTCACTCTTTTTTGCTGCTTTGAGTGGGTTTCTGCTCCTGCAACCAGATGATGTCGAAGACGAATCCTGCACCTGTCTCAGAAGGTGGTTGTTGTGACATAATGTGAAAGCAGCTGGCATTTAGTTGACATTCAATAAAGGCTGTCGAATCTCTCCGTGTTCTTGTCAGTCCGTCACTTGGCAATGGAGAGAAGAAATCTATAGACGTTCTAGCCTAGGGTTGGACCTCAGCCTTATGTTATACGAATGTCTTCATTAAGCTGTAAAATGAAGACGCTGTTGACTTTATTGCCTGCTGGAAATATTAAATGCGATCATCCAAGTTTAGTATGTAGCACATGATGGATGGTACGTCAGACGATCACTTCTACTGTTGTCATTATTATTTAAGATGCGTTGTGTTGGGTCTTGATCTAGGCAAGGGAAGAGCCTAGGGAAGAGCAGCCTCTGGAGTGGGCAGTGAGAGAACAGAGAAGGATGGGCTCCGTAGTGGGGTCAAGGGGCTGGGCAGCAGAGAGAAGGAACAGTGGGGGACGAGCAGAAGCCCTAGAATGAGAAGCCTTACACTTACCTAGCACTTCTGTAGCCCTAGCAACTTTAGTGTTGATGCAATGCTCTCCCTACCCTATTTCGTTTGCCCATCAAAACGCTCCATCGGGTAGATCAGGACAGGTGACAACATATACAGGTTATGGACGGGAAAGTTGAAGGTCAACAGAGATCTGTGTCCTATGTGCCACCCAACTCTAAATCTACTCTTTTATCCTGTGACACCAGGCTGCCTCTGGAAAGTAGGGTGGAGGGGCTGAGATGAGAAGAAGCATGGGAGGAGAAATTGGACAGTTTCTCTGGAAGGTTTGCTTTTTCATTCCAGGGTTTCATTCAGATCCTTTCTGGGCATCCCAGCAATGGGACAGCTCTGCCCCATCAGGCTCAGAGGCTCTAGGATGTAAACAGAGGACTGCAAAGTCAGACAACACGGGGATGCCAGCCTAAGGACCGGATATACAGGCTAGATGACTGCCCAGCTTCAGCATCAGGCCTTGGCCCAGGAGAAGGCTTCTTCTGGCAAAGGACCAGGGCATGTCCTTCACCATCTGGCCATAGAGCCATTGGTAACACGGTGCTGCCCTACAATGGTCCCCAAGGCCCCTCTCAGCTCAATTGTGTATGGAGTCTAGGCCTTATGTCTCTAAAGTCAGGAGTTACCTTTCCCTGTTCTCCAAGGACACAGATTCAAGTTCTCTGGGACACTGTGCCATTCAGGGCTTGCCGTGGGCCCCCAGGCTCAGGACACTTGTCTTTGAGCTGAAAGGAGTGATTCTTAGCCACTCTGCATCCTGGAGACATGACTTCTCCCCAGATCCTCACACAGTGCCCGGCATACGGTTTGTGCTCACTTCATGTTTGTTGGATGAACAAACGAATACACGAACAAGCAAATGAATGACAGATTGGCTCCGGCAATAACATCAGCAATAAAACCAGCCTGTGCTGTCACATTACAGCGGCCCCACCATGCTGCCTCTTCGCTCCCAAATCAGAGCTCGGCAGCCAACCCGGCCCAGAGGAAGGTGGAGGAAGATGTACAGGGCAGAGCGCTTCCCATTCAAACTTCCTCCGACCTTTCGGAGGAGTCACACCCTGTGTGAAAGGGCAGGGCCGGGGACACCCAGGCAGGAGGAAGGTTCTGCCCACCCCTTTCCAGGACTTCTGCTTCCGCTCTCAATCACCCAGCTTCTCCCAGCTCCAGGCCCACTCTCTGGGAGGAGCTGCGGAAAGTACCAGGAGAAGAGACCCAGCTCCATTAGGAGCTACACGGCGATCAGGGCGGTGCAGGAGCGCTCCTCCTTTGCATTTTCCTCACTGCTAATGACCCAGATTGGTAAGAAGGGTAGCAGCAGTTACAATCGTGGCACAGCACTTTTATGGTTTCCGGCATCTTCCAAAGTGCTTCTATCACACGACCTCACCACGCCACACGTCATCCCTGGAGCGGCTGGGGTGCTTCTGCCTGTTACTTGGGTAGAGAGACTGGGCAGTGGGGAGGCTGGGTGTTGAGCTGGGTCACGAGTGCTGCACGGATGGGGTCAGAGGCTCAGCCACTGACTTGGAGTGGGGAGAAGTGGGGTCTGACGCTGGCTCAGCATCAAACTATCAAACTCGCCTGGCGTCCTTGGGCAAGTAAGTCTCCGGGTTTCAGGTTTCTCACTTGCCAAAGAGGATACATTGGACCATTTTTCCAACTCTGTCCATCTCAAATGCTCTGGCTCAATAGCACGAACACCCACCCCGCCCCCCAGCCAAAGCCTGGTAACTGACCTCCCCTGCACCAAGGTCAGAAAGCCCCTGGAAGTGTGGATGCCAGCTGTGTCTGTCCTAGAGATGCTGACAGATGTCATCTGAGTGCATCCCACAAAGAAGGCTGTGGTACAGACGGCAGGCAGGAAACATCAAAAAAGCATCCTAATGGTCCACAAGCACCAGGAGAGCAGGCAGGCAGCAGGCTGCTGCTGAGGCCAGACGCCATCCTGCTGCCACACGGGTGCTGGCTCAGACACAGGCCGGAGCCATTCCAGTGGGGGGCAGCAGACGGCCTCCCTCACCTGCCAGAGCATCTGACTCTCCAGGACGCTCAGTGTCCTCTGCCGTCTGCCGGATGCAGCATCTCAGCTCTTCGTCCCAACCCGCCTCCCCTCCCCCAAGCTCTCCTCCACCTAGCCTCTCTCCTCCTTCAGATCCTGTTTGGCAATCACCTCCTCCAAGAACAAATCCAGGTGATCCCTGCCAAATTCTGGCCTCCACATTCCTACTCACATCCTTCAGACCCCAGCATCACCAGGTCATGTGTCCCTGTGCCGGATGAGGCTTCCTGTGTGCCATCCTGCTCTAGTCTGCCCCCAGATTGGGGGGGGGGGGTAAGAATAGAGTGGATATTTCTGAATTCCTCCTTTCTGACAACCCTCCATCCTCAGCTCTTAAAATATGAGGCAGGGCAGTCAGGGCACAGGAATAGGGCACTACGGATGGACAGCACTCTCCTCTCTCCCCAGGGGCAGCTGACCTGGCCAGTTACCAGAAATGCTAGCGCTAGAAACTCACCCAGAGTCTGGACAAGGGTTTGGCCAATGTGTCTACCTCCAAGGCCAAAAGTCTGGATGGAGAGGGAGGACAGGCTGGCCCAGCAGCTGGCCACATTTCTCCAAACCCAACCCATAGTTCGGATGAAGACCTCGTCTCTCTATCCCACGGCGCTGACTGTAGTCACTGATTTCCAGTATTTCCTAATATTAATACGAGGCTGAACCATGTGAAAAGCCATCTGTAGGTCAAAAGTGGTTGCATATTGGCAATTTCGTATGGTTCGTGGTGCAGTCTAATCACTCTGGGAAAATCATGTTCTCTAGGAGATGGTAAACTCCCCGAAGGCTTGGACCTCTGTATCTCTCTCTAGCCAGTCTTTCTTAGTTTCTGGCCTAGGACATAGCAGAATCTTAGCTTCGGGAGATACTGAGCAAGAACTTCTTAATTGAACATCCAAGGCAGGTAAGGTGGGGAATCTGAGGACCCGTCCTACTCCGAAACCTTAAAAGTGGTTGTCTACAGGACAGGTTCCTTTATGACTCCCCACCTCTGGTCATCCTGGATAGAGGGATGGAACTTGGCCACAGGCTACTACCTTGTGCTAGACTCTAAGGTAAAGAGTTTGGTTTGAGCATTGAGAATTTTACGCCTTTGTGGGAAAGGAGTCTTGAATCGGAAATGCCTTTGTCCAAGCTTGGCTTCATTTTACAGTGGGGGAGACAAAGGCCCAGAGACATCACCACCTTAGTCAAGGTCATATAGTAGGCAAGAGTCCAGGTCACCAGTTTTCTGACTCCCAGTCCCATGCTCTTCTGGCAGGGGTGGCAGCACATGAGAACAAACTCTGCCCTGTCTGCCCCCTTTCAACTTCCTGTCTCGCGCTCTTACAGGCTCCCTAGCAAGACAGAAGGGGAATTGATGAAGGTATCAATAGCCCCCTCCTGCGTGAAAAGAGCCCTGAGTCATGCCAGGGTTTCCAGGGAGGGGAGAGAGACAGACAGAAAGAGAGAGAGAGAGAGAGAGAGAGAGAGAGAGAGAATGGCAGTCCTGTAAACCTGATCTCTCTCCAGAGCTGGGACCAGGCTGGAAAGGCGGGGGTGGAGAGTATGGTGATCTGGGTCACTGACAGTACAGCTGGTACACGGTCCTTGCCAAGAAGGGGGGCCAGAAGGCCTTGCTTAGCCCAAGCATGAAGGCTTGGGGCAGGGACTGCCGAGTTCTTTCAGAATCACCAAATTACAGAATTCAGAAGGGATGCGAAAGCTTGGTCAGAAACAGCCTCAGGGCGATTGGTGGATTCCTCCTCTTACAGCCCGGGGCATCCCCTCGAAAAGTAGGTGGGTGATTCTGGAAGCCTGCAGCTCTTAGGCTTCCTCAGCTGGCCCGTGGCCTGGTGAGGAAAGTCCTGCTCCCACCTGTTGCCCCTGGTCCAGCTGGCTGACCCATTGTGCCCCAGCTGCCCCCACCAGGAAAGGGAAAGCCCAATGCTGACAGCAGCAGGGAGAGAAGGAAGCCTCCCAGGGGCAACTACGTCATCAAGAAGGTCCCTCCAGGGGCGCCTGGGTGGCTCAGTCGGTTAAGCGTCCGACTTCGGCTCAGGTCACCATCTTGCGGTCCGTGAGTTCGAGCCCCGCGTCGGGCTCTGGGCTGACAGCTCAGAGCCTGGAGCCTGCTTCCGATTCTGTGTCTCCCTCTCTCTCTGCCCCTCCCCCGTTCATGCTCTGTCTCTCTCTGTCTCAAAAATAAATAAAACGTTAAAAAAAAATTAAAAAAAAAAAAAAAAAAAGAAG
Source organism: Panthera leo (assembly GCF_018350215.1). Lineage (NCBI taxonomy): Eukaryota > Metazoa > Chordata > Mammalia > Carnivora > Felidae > Panthera > Panthera leo. Next base: position 42,270,912 of record NC_056696.1, on the reverse strand, counting down.
GTCCCTCCATGTGCTGTGTGGGGCTGGAGGAGCTGAGTCACTTGCAAACCCCTTTGCCCCTAAATACTTTTGCATAATCTCTAAGCACGAGGATATGCTCCTATAAAACCATTATCATTACCGCTATGACATATTCCACAATTAACAATAATTATATATCATCTCATATCTGTATTAAAAGTTGTCCAATTGTCCCCAGGATGTCTCTTACAGTCTTTTTTTTTTTTTTAACCCAAGGTCCAGTTAAAGTTTACATATTGCAATTGGCTATTACGTTTCTTTTTTTTTTAATGTTATTATTTTTGAGAGAGAGAGTGCGAGCAGGGGAGGGCAGAGAGAAAGAGAGGGAGACACAGAATCTGAAGCGGGCTCCAGGCTCCGAGCTCTCGGCACAGAGCCCGACGCGGGGGCCCGAACCCAGGAAACGCGAGATCGTGACCTGAGCCGAAGTCGGACGCCTAACCGACTGAGCCCCCCAGGCGCCCCTGGCTATGATGTTTCTTTAGCTTCTTTACATCTAGACTGGTTTCTGTCTTCCTGCCCTTCTCCCCAAGCATATCATTTCAGGGCTTCTTTTAATGACCTTCACTTTTTTGAAGTCTCAATCAGTTGTCCTGTGGAATCGCTCACATTCTAGATTTGGCTTTGGTCTCCTCGTCATTAGGCTCCACAGACACATGTTTGGCGAGACTATAGCTGATGTGGCTGCACATAGAGCACATCAGGAAGAACTCACGCCAGGTGGTCCCACTACTGCTGATGTTTGGTCGCTTGGTTAAGACGGTCAGTGCCGGCGGGCGCCTGGGTGGCTCAGTCGGTTAAGTGGCCGACTTCAGCTCAGGTCATGATCTCGTGGTCCGTGAGTTCGAGCCCCGCGTTGGGCTCTGTGCTGCCAGCTCAGAGCCTGGAGCCTGTTTCAGATTCTGTGTCTCTCTCTCTCTCTGACCCTCCCCCGTTCATGCTCTGTCTCTCTCTGTCTCAAAAATAAATAAAGGTTAAAAAAAAATTAAAAAAAAAAAAAAAAAAAAAGACAGTCAGTGCCGGATGTCCCCGTTGCAAAGACAGGTCTTTCTTTTTGCAAGGAGTAAGTAATCCACCAGGTGATACATTGAGATCAACCTTTCATCTAATGATTTTTGTCATTCATTAGCAAGCCCAGCCTGAACCAGTGACTATATGAGGGGCTGCAAACTAGTACATTTAAAGTTATTGCCTCCACCTTTCATTAGCTGGCATCCCTGTGTGAAGAGTGTTCCCTCCCTGCTCCACTTTCGCTGTCAGAATGGACATCTTTTATTCAGCGTCTTATAATCTATTACTGTTATTCTCTTCAACGTTCCGTGTGTCCCAAAATTGCCCTGTGGGAGCCCCTTGAAACCAACTCCTGAGTCTTTTTGCCATGAGCACATGCTAGCTTTCTGGCATAACATGATTGAGGTGTACTTTCTCAGTCCCAGATTTAGAATCAGCCATTTCTCCATGGAGCACTGCTTCCTCTTAGGGGCAAGTGGTATTTAGAAATAAACATCTGGGCGTGAGGTGTGTTCTGTGCTACCGGGTAGCAGTACTTCTAGACCCTTCCAGCGAACAGACCTAGGAGATACATAAAAAATCACAGGGTTCTGCCTCACCTTCCCCCATTCCGTATTTTTGACTCCCTTCTTCCAGATCAAAACCCTGACTTCCAGAGATGTCAATATACTCATCTGATCTATCCTACAACAAACAAAAAACCGTTTCCAATCTATGATGCCAACACCATGACCGATAACACAATTAGAGAGTAAAGTTCAAGATTTTTTTTTGGTAGTGCTTTTTACCCTGAGAATATACATTCCACTAAGAGTCAAGGCATTAAACAAAAAGATTACTCGAATTAATCATTTTCTTTGTAGAGGAATCAAACTGATACTCAGGTTCATTGTTTCTGTTGTGGTTGGCTGTAGGGTTTGCTTTTTTCTTTCTTTTGGATCTATGTAACCAGGTAAACTATTTACCTGGTTCAGAAGTCAAAACTGTCTAAAATAGTAGCATTAGTAAAGTTTCATTGCCGTCTCTATCTTCTCTATCTTGTTCCTATTCACCCTACAGGGAACCATTTATATTAATTTCTGGTTTATCCTGTGTGTGTGTGTGTGTGTGTGTGTGTGTGTGTGTGTGTGTGTGTGTTTGCAAAAAGTATTCTGATTTCTCCTGTTTTGTCAACAAGAGTGCCATGCTCTATACACGCACTCTTTTGCATCTTGCATTTTGCATTTAACAACATATCCTACAGGATGCCTGAGCGGCTCAGTCAGTTAAGTGTCTGACTCCTGATTTCCACTCAGGTCATGATCTCGCGGTTTGTGGGCTCAAGCCCTGTGTCAGGTTCTGTGCTGACAGCGTGGGGCCTGCTTGGGATTCTCTCTGCCTCTCTCTCTTAAAATAAGTAAGTAAATATTTAAAAATATATATATCCTAGAAATCACAGCATGTAAGTTCACAGGGCTCCTACTCTTTTTTTTGGCTGCATAGTACTCCACTGTGTGGCCGTACTCCTGTTCATTCAGCCAGTCTGTTAAAGACGGGCATTGGGTGGTTTCCAGTGATTTCCTTTCCTGTTGCAAATATGCCTTAAAGAATCACCTTGTGCATATGTCTTTTTGTATCTGTGAATGTGCACTTTCTGGATAAATTCCTAGAAGTAGGATGGCTGGGTAAATGCATATGTTGTTTTGTTAGATAGTGCTAGCTTGCCCTCTGTAGGAGTTGTACCGGTTTGCACTTTGAGCACTGATTTTGCAACCTAGGTGGATCTTGCTAGAGGTGTTCTGAGCTGAGAGTTTCCCTGAGTCTGAGAGTCCTTGGTCCCACCAGTAAACACACTGCCTCGAGATCCTCTGGTCCTAGTGACCTGGCAGAAAGGCAAGAGCAAAGGGGTCTCACTGATTCCATTCCAGTTCATCATTCTGAACGGTCCCAGAGATTTCTTTTTTTTTTTTTTTAGTGTTTATTTTTTGAGAGAGAGAGAGAGAGAGAGAGAGAGAGAATGTGAGTGGAGGAGGGGTGGAGAGCGAGGGAGACACAGAATCCAAAGCAGGCTCCAGGCTCCGAGCTGTCAACACAGAGCCAGATGTGGGCCTCGAACCCACTAACAGTGAGATCATGACTTGGGCGGAAGTCGGACGTTTACCTGACTGAGCCACCCAGGTGCCCCATATGTGAATGGTCCCAGAGATTTCTATACTTGGGAAACCAGAGCACAGAGAAGTGATGGGGCTGAAAACTTCAGCCAGAGAGGAGCTAGAGTGGAGAAGAAAGGAGGGATCCTTGGCCTTTGGTCGCCTGAGTCCTCACCTCCCTTTTCTCTCCTTTGGCCTCTGCACCATCCCACCCACCACTCCCCAACACAAATTGGTTCGAACCCCTCCTGTGTTGCTCCTGGGGAGCCCTTGGCTCTGGTCCTAACTTGATCCTGCTTGGTTTCCCTCTTCAACCCACATTCCTGTGGGCTGAACACAGAGAACTTGCTTCAGGTGGAGGCAGAATTCAAAAGTCCCTGTCATTTCTCTTTTAATATGTGCAGAGGAAATAAGCCAGTGGAACAAGACTGGCTCATACAAGGGAAAGAGGAAAGAGGAGACAAAGGGATGTTGGAAGAGGAAGCACCAAACATTCCACACAAGCCTTGGGGACTCCAGCTCAAGGGCCTGCTTCATTTCTATGACCCACTCTACAGAAAGGGGAAATGAGTGGGGAAAGGATATCACCCCGTCTGACCGAGTACCATTTGCGGATGATAGGAATGAACGCAAGTCCGAGGCGCAGGGAACCAGGCTGGCAAGAGTACTGTCTGAGGGCTAGGCTGGGGGAAAGACATCAAAGGGCTGGAAGAATTCCTCCACGAAGGCAATGAGGCCCAGGGTAGAGCATTTTTCTTCAAGGTCAAACCGAACACCTGGGTCAACCTAAGCCAAACACGACTCTTAGGTCCTGGGGAGCCAGAACGAACATCTTCCTTTCCTCCTTCCAAAGCTTCCTGGATCTGGAAGGCCCCACAAGGGCAGGGCTTATCCATGTCTTTGGGTGCTGGGTCCAAGACAGAGAACACAGGCAAAAAAGAGAAAAAGGGTCCATGAGGATTACCGGGAGAAGCTAAAGGGTGGCAGTTTCCCGTGGAGGGTTGAGTTGCCACAAGGGGCAGCTGAGTCAGAGCCAAGCAGCCCCCAGTGCCCCTCTTCCTCTGAAGACCCTCCAGCCAACGATGCTGGGGAAGAGTGAAGCTCTCCAGTTATCATGGCTCAGGGACCTCCACGCCCTCCTCCTCACCGCTTTCGTCTTCCAGCACTCATACCTCGGGCAAACTAACTGGGCGTTCCCATTCTGACTTCTCTTCAGACACCCAAGATCACAGAAATCGGACAAATCTGACTCAGCCACGCCCTCCCACCATTATAGTGGGTGCGGGCTTTCCATCGTGCGGCGGGGAACTGAAGCCCACAGGGCAAGCTAGGCAATCGGTCCCAGGATCTCCCCAAATGTCACTTCCTTCTTTCACCAAACATTGCCCAAGCACCTTAGAACGTGCCAGGCACCGCGCTAGGTGCTGGGAGCCCCGGGGCTAAGCCCGTGCCTCCGTCGACTTGCCCTTGAATCCGGCCAGGGACGCGGAGGAGGCAGCCGGACGGGGAGGGGACGGAGGCTCGGGGAGGCCGGGAGGCAGCAAACCTGAGCTCCGTGGCGGCTCGGAGCGCCTCCCGAGCAAAGTACTCTCCGGAGCGCGGAGCCGAGGGGGCGGGGCCGAGCTGCAGGAGGGGCCGCGACGGGGCGGGGCCGCCGGCAGCTTCGGGCCCCGGGGCCGCGGGTTTGGTGCGGCCAAGGCGGGAAGGGAGAGAAGGTGCCCCCAGCCGCCCCCGCCCCGCGACTCAAGGCCACAGCGGGTGGGGGGAGGGGTAGGCAGGCGCCTCGGTGTGCGCTAAATAGGGACCTGCTCCTCAGCGAGAAGCCCTCCCCGAGCCCACCAGAATCTGACCCTAGTCAGAAAACTGAAAATAGGAAGGCCAACTGCTGGGAGGGTGGGATTATGGGCCCCCGCCATGGAAGGGCGCGCGCGCGGGGGGGGGGGGGGGGGGGGCGTTGGTGATTTCGAGGTTGTACCTCGGCAAGATGGTGGCAGGGAGGATAGGGCTCCCCAGCAGGAGAAAAAAAAAAAAAAAGGACTCCCCTCCTCCGCCCCCCCTTGCCTACAGAACAAGGGCATGGATCTTGTCTTGGGTCCTCGGCCCCTGGGGAAGGCCTCATTCCCTTCTGGATCAGAAGACAAGGGTGCCCTTGGGGTGCAGTCAGATCAATCATCCAACGCCTCAAAATGAAAATTGATTCCTGTTGTTTCCTGGGCCCCCACTTAAGCTCTCCTCCAAGAGTCCTTTGCTTCCTTCTTCCCAGTTTCTAAGCTCCCACCTTTACCACCCCTCCAACCAAACCAGCTGGGGCAGAGGGCAGGTGCTTCCTCTCCCTCCCCACCCCAGACTGACCCCACTGATCTGTGGGGTCCAGGACCCACCTCCCGGAGCCCGCCCCCCATGTCACCACCCCTAGCCAACAGGGAACCAGGCTCACTAAGCCATCGGAGCCACCACCGCCTCCTGTCCTGCTCCTCCTCCACCTTCTCCCAGCCGGTCCGTCCGGACCCCTAGGCCCCTCTCCACGGCCTGTCCCTGCCTTGGATGACCCTCTCTTCCCTTTCTTCCAGAGAAAGAGGGCCCGGCGCTGAGGGGGCTGAAGCGGGGCTCGGTATAGGAAGGGCGAGAAGGGGCATCTCTGAGGAGGAGCTCCAGGAGGGAGAGGATCTGCAGCCTCCTGCCAGACACCCCACCCAGAGGAGGAGATGGCGCTGTAGCCTGGGATTCACTTCCCCTCCCCCGCCGCGTCAGTTGCGTGCCCGCGATTTCTCCATCTGACATCCCCCCTACCAGGCCAGCCGGCGCCGACACCGCGTCTGCAAGTTGTTGTAAGTCCGGAAGGAATGCCCGGGGGAGGCGCCTCTGGCCAGCCGAGTGCCCACTCGCTCCCAGGATGCGCAGGCCACTCCCGCGTTCCCCCCTCCCGCCCCCGCTGCTGGAGAGGAGCGGTGGGTCCTTCGCAGACCTGGGGGAGTGGTGAGGCGGGCCTCGCCTTGGGGAGGGTGCCAGCCGGCCTCCTCCACCCCAAGAGCCAGCCAAGTATGCGAGGGAGCGAGCGGGTTGCAGGAGAGCAGGAACGACCAGCCCAGCCTTCATTTCCAGCTCTTCTGCAAGGGCGCAGTGGCCCAGGACGCTGAGGGACCCTCCCAAGGACGCCGGTGACCAACCCCCAGCCGCCCAACGCTCACCGGCCCCACAGGCACCGGCCTTGGATCTGCAAACTTTCCAACTTCACCCTCTGCTCTTTCCTCTCCTCCGGGACCCGAGATGTGTGGGGCGGTGCCCTCAGAGACACTCATACAGTTGGTTCTTGACGCTCGGCACACACTCAACAACAGCGGGGCGAGGGAACTCCCAGCTTTTTCCACAGCTAATTATAGACGTGAAAGTCTGAGGATGTTTTGCAAGCGGCAGAGAAACTGCTGAGGTTTCTCTGCAAAGCTAAAGAAATTTAATTTGTGCACTCCCCTTCCCCATTCCCCTCCTTCTCGGACCTCCGCCCACCCCCCAGTGAGCCCCTCGGCCGGTCCCCACGGCAGCCCCTCCTTCCTGTTGAAGATTTCTTACTCGGTTCTTTCTTTTCTTTTTTTTTTTTTTTTTTTTTTTTCCATCTCTCTTTGGGGCTTCGGAGAAAGGGAACAGACGCGGAAAATATTTTTGCAACAGTTTTCCATTCTGCGTCTCATTCCCAAGCCAAGGGGGAGGGGGAGGGCAGGAACGGATGGGGGAAAATAAATGCTTTTTCCAAAAGCTCAGTTTGGGTGTGAAAAAGACAGTCCCTCCATTTCCTTACCCCCACAGCCCAGGAATGACAAAAACTAGGAAAAGAGAAAGAAATCACTTGTTTGATTATATGGTGTCTCAGAACGGAATCTAGGAAACACAGTATTTGACAAATCTGTGCGCGCGCGCACACACACACACACACTCCAAACCCAGTCGCAAAAAACATGCCTAGGAAGAGGAAATTCAGGGAGTTTTTAGAAGCCATTGAGAGCAAAGAAAGAAACAAAGTTTGCAAATCGCGACTCAATTCATTCTCTGCAAGCCTACCTCTCTTTCTAGCAAAGATCCGGGCTTCTCCAAGCGGGACTCTCCCTCCGGGTTTCCATGGACGGGGTGGGGTGGGGGTGACCACCCACCGGTCTCCCCAGTGTGGCAACCACGCTAGAGATGCTGGCTTTGCTCTCTTGCCTTTCCAGCTACGGCCGGGGAGTGGGCTGGGTCTCCTCCCCCAGCCCTCCCAAAGGGAAGGACCTCTCAGGTTCCTGGAAGAAAATGGGTGCAGGGGAGCTGGACGGGTGTCTCCGGCCTAGCTCTCTTCGGAGGGATCGTTTCCCAGGAAGTTCGTGCTCCCCTCCTCAACCCCCAGCTTTGGACGGTCTCAACAGCAGAGCTTTCTTAAGAAAATGCTTGTCATGGCAACAGCTCCAGCCAACTCGGGCCAGACTCCGGCTCACCAGCTCTCCCGGAGCAGTGCGGGAGGAGAAGGGGGAGGAGCGAGAGCTGGAACGGAGGTGGGGCTTGGCCGGAGGCCAGACCATTACTCTACTGTTAAGGTGGCCCGATTTGGAGCCGCAGCTGCTTCCTGGTTTGTCTTAAGGGGGAATGGCGAAATGGAGGGAGAGAAATCCTCTCTCGGGTTTCCACCCTGCCCTTGATGTCACTTGTGGGAAGGAAAGTAAGGGTGGGGGGTTGGAGGTGGGAAGTGGATGTGGGTGGCGGTATTCAACCGTTGCTGGGTGGAGGGAAAAAAGGAAGCCTCTGCTGGCGGTTGGCTTCCTGCAGCTCCTACCGGGCCTCTCAACCTCTTAACTCACTCAGACCCAGAACCCAGAAGCCCAAGGTGTCTGCGGAAATTGTGCCACCCGCCGCCCTGCTCCGAACCCTTGCAGAAAAGGGGGCTCCCTGGAGGAGAAGGAATCGCCTTGGATGCACACAGGTACACAGCTTTGCTTACCCATAAATCTTAGCACACATCTCCTCACCCAGACTTCGCACACACAATCCTGGGTCATATTTTGCTCCCTCTTGCCTCTGTGACGACCAGAGGCCCATCCACAGTGCACTGATAACAGCTGTCCTCTTTTCAGCCCTGCTATGTGTGGGCTAAAGCACATGGCATTGTTTCCAATACTCCTAGCCATCTTGGAAGGTACTTATTGTCCTCATTTCAGAGTTGAGGAAATTGAGGCTCAGTGGCTGGACCAAGGTTACACACCTGATTAATGACAGAGCCAGGATGCAAAGCCAAGTCAGACTGACTTCAAAGCCCACGGACCTTCCCGCTCTTGTATCATGCTCCGACACACATTTCCATTTTAATTTGCACACACGCAGACATCCACGCACACTTATATACAGCCTAGAAACTGTTAATCACACCTCCACAGCCACACCCCCACCAACATTGTGCAAGAGTACCACCCCTAGCTCTTGCCTGGATTTTGCTTGTGGCTTTCAAGTACAAACATGCACCATCAACTGGTTCACAGAACACATCTGTATTGACTGATATATTCCCACACCTACCTCAGCACACCCGTCATTTGTATTCATATGCTTGTGGAGGGCAGGTTGACATACACTTCACAGGCTTGAGTTGTACACTGTGTAGTGAAGAAGGTGACCTACCAGAGCTTCAGGGGTTGGGGAAGAAGCCTCTTAGATCCTAACCAGCCCCTCAGGCTGCACCTGTCCTGCTTTGTATCCTGTCCTCCCGGCCCCAGGATGAAGAACCATTTGCACATGCAGAAACCAACTTGTGAATTACACTCCTAGGGTTTACTTTCCTCCTGGCCTTTACCATCCTCCCCAATTTCCTAACATTTGGGTCCTTCCCCCCGCTCCCCCCTCTTTATTTTCCTATCCTACTGTTTCTCAGTAACCCATCTGCATCCTATTTCTGACCTTGGGAAAGTTAAACAGATCAAAGGAAGGACATATTTTTAGACTTGTTGCGCTGGGCTCAGCGCTTAGAACTCCCGAATGTGGTGTGGGAGACTGCCTGCCACCATGCCATCACCATCTATCTTGGGAACCAGGTCTAAGATAATCCCCTGCCTGTCCCGTGCCTCTCCTCTCCAGCCCAGCTGGTGGAACGTTGCAGGGGTGTGGAGGGGACTTCAGGGTCACCTTCTAATGGAAACCATCCGTGGACTTCTTTTCCAAGTTTCACCCTCCTTGGCACTTAGAGGACACCAAGGGTGAGATGTGTCCTCTTTCACTCCCTGCCCCCCTCCCAACTTCTCTGGGCCCTCCCACCCCACTCCCCAGGGCATTTCCATGGAAGAAGCAGGGATAGAGACCATACCTTGTTACGGTTCAGAAAGTCCTACCAAAATGTCGGCTTCAGGAGCCCAGATCAATTTTGGGGGGGAGGAATGGGAAATGGGAGGAAAGGAATCAGCCGAACACAGCTTCAGATTTAATGGCTTGTCAGGCTCCCTGCTGGATTGCAATAACTTGACATTTTAAAGCCCAATGAGTGTCGCTCGGTCGCATCTTTATCATGAGAAAGCCGGTCTCCAGGATGGTGCTTTAAATGTATTAAAATATATTTTAAGCTTCTCTGCAGTGGCTGTGCGTGGAAGCATTGTCTAACTGTTCAGTAAACTTGTCTTGGGGGAGTAACAATTTAGGCCAGATGTGTGGTCCCATTAAAGGAGAAGTCTACTTTGGCCGCCTGGCAGGTGGGGGCTGGAACATGCTGCCAGTTCATAGCCAGTTAGTATTTGAAAGGCAAGATCCTTTCTTCAAACTCCCTGGATCCCAGGGAGATAGGCCCTGTTGGGGAGGTGCCACCAAAGAGGATCTTAGGTGTGTCCCACCTCTGGCTGGCTGGGATTCATGGGCAGACCGGGAACATGGCTTCCACGGTAGCCTCTAGGTAGATCCTCCCTTCTCTCAGAGCCTAGTGCTCCCCCTGCCCAGGTGGGGGCTGTGGGATAAGAGAAGAGGAACCTTCCACCCTATTCCAACCCCCCAGCCCTTGTGTAGGCGGGAGACAAGGATGTGAGAGGGTAGGTCAAGGTGGCTCTAGGGCAGCTGCAGCCTGGTGTCTATAGCTGAGCCAGCCACCGAAACCTGTATTTTCTGGAAACCAAGAAGCCTCGGTGCCTTGTTTCTTCCAGCAGCAGGCTTGAGGTCTACGACACTGGAGTTGCGCCCCTTCTCCTTACCATGGCAAGAGGGAGGGCACTGCCTCCAACACCAGAAGTTCCTGATTGGGCTGTTGTGTATGGCTAGCTGCCCTAGCCTCTGAATAGCCCCTTTTTCTTCTTATCCACACTGCCCCCTTGACCTTACACGTTCTCTGCTTCATTAGTTCCAGCCTGGCTTTCCTCAGCTAGGCCATGGCGTCCGCAGAGCAGGCCGGTTGTGGCAGGGAGGCCATCACTGTGGACCCTGTCCCCACTCCTCCTCTCACTTGAAGAAAATGCAGTCGACCTTGTCTCTCCCTTGGTGCTGAACATAATATGCTCCTCTGGCCTCTTGCGAGCTTCCATCTTGAGGTTCCCAAATCACACTTGCTGTTTGCCCTCACCTCCCTGGAATGCAAGCTGCATCTCTCCCTTCTGGAGGCATCTGCTGTCTAGAACAGCAACCATCCTCCCCGCACCCAGACCCGCTTCTTTAAGACGCTCTTTCTCCTCACTGTTAACATGGGGACTGTCATTTTATTAGAGGTCCCACCACTACTTGACCCATACTGAGCCAGCTACATCCTTTCCTGAGGTTCTTGAACCTAAGACCACAGAGAGGACAAGTCTTGATTCCCTCCAGCAGTGTGCATCGTGAGGAGTGAGGCTCTGGAATTATCAGCGGCCATGTTTCCTGCACATGGAAGAAGGTTGCCAGTGGGAAAGAACAAAGCTTAGGTGGGGAGAGAGGCCAAGAGGAAAGGTGAAGAGAGGCCTGGCAGCGTCTGAGTCAACTGTATCTCATATCCTACTGTGCCCTCCCCGTTCCTACAAATGAGTTAGTTACATGACTCATTTATGCATGCATAAGCTACACTAAATTGGGTTTTTGTCCCTTGTATTAAGTAATATAGAAAGTAACGTAGGGGGGCCTGGGTGGCTCGGTCGGTTAAGTGTCTGACTCTTGATTTCGGCTCAGGTCATGATCTCACGGTTGTGAGATCAAGCCCCGAGTCTGGCTCTATGCTGGGTGTGGAACCTGCTTAGGATTCTCTCCCTTTCTGTCTTCTCTGCCCCTCCCGCACTTGCACACATGCTCTCTCTCCCTCTCTCTCTGTGAAAAAAAAATTATATTATATATAAAATATTATAATATATTATATTATAATATATGTAATATATACATACACGTATATATATATTATATATTATATATAATATGTACATATTATATATATTATATATAATATGTATAATATGTACATATTATACATATTATATATATAATATGTACATATTATATATAATATATATAATATGTATATATTATATACATATTATATATATAATATATAATATGTATATATTATATATATATATAATATGTATATAACGGAAGGAAAGTTATATAGAAACCTTTTGAGCTGGTATCTACCATTTAGGTACACTCATTTCAATGAATTTTATTTATTCATTCTATTCATTCCTGAATATGTACTATTCAACTCAGTATGTCTATTGCTTCAATATCTATTGGGTCCAGAGATAATAAAGCTTATTGTTTAGTGGAGGAAAAAGATATATTCGTAGCATAAGTAACCACAATAGAAGGTGTTATGTTCTTTGAAACATATTTGTTGAGTGCTTACTATGTGCTAGGTAGTACTTATTAAAAAGTGAAGTTGCGGGAGCCCCTGGGTGGCTCAGTCAGTTTAAGTATCCGTCTTCGGCTCAGGTCAGGGGTTCTCTGCTGTCCACACAGAGCCTGCTTTAGATCCTCTGTCCTCCTCTCTTCCTGCTCCTCCCCTGTTCATGCTTTCTCTCTCTCTCTCTCCCAAAAATAAATAAATGAAAACTTAAAAAAATATCTAAAAAAATAAAAAATAAAGGGAAGTATGAAAATACAGTAGTCCCCCCTTATACATGGGGGATATGTTCCAAGACCCTTAGTGGATGCCTGAAATCATGGATAGTACTGAACCCTGTGTACTCTATGTTTTTTCCTATATGTACGTACATATATACCCATGATAAAGTTTAATTTATACGTTAGGCACAGTAAGAGATTAACAGCAATAACTGATAACAAATCAGAACAATTATAACAATATACTGTAATAAAAGTGATATGAACATGGTCTCTCTCCCTCTCAAAATATCTTTAAAGAAATTTTTTGTTGTTGGGATGAGCACTGGGCATTGTATGTAAGCGATGAACCATGGGAATCTACCTCCAAAACCAAGAGCACACTGTATACACCGTATGTTAGCCAACTTGACAATAAATTATATTTTAAAAAGAAATACGTGAATAAAATAAAATAAAATAGAAATTTTTTATGTTTATTTACTTTTGAGAGAGAGAGACAGAGCACCAGTGGGGGAGGGGCAGTGAGAGAGGGAGACACAAGGCCTCAGCAGGCTCCAGGCTCCGAGCTGTCAGCACAGAGCCCGATGTGGGGCTCCAACTCATGAACCCTGAGGTCATGGCCTGAACTGAAGCCGGACACTTAACCGACCTGAACCACCCAGGTGCCCCTCTTTCTCAAAATATCTTAATGTACTATATTTACTCTTCTTGTGTTGATATGAGATGATAAAATGTCTATGTGATGAGATATATGATGAGATGAAGTGAGATGATTGACATAGGCCCCGTGACATGGTGTCCAGGCTGCTATTGACCTTCCGGTACATCAGAAGAAGGATCATCTGCTTCCAGAGTGTGGTTGATTGTGGGTAGCTGAGATCGTGGGGAGGGCAACTGTGGATGGGGTTGGTGGGGGAGGCTACCACACTTCCGTGGAAACTCCAGGGAGTGACTATTTCCGACAGGGATGTGAGAAGGCTCTAGAAAGGAGACAGTATTTGGAGGTACCGGAAGAACCTCGAAGAGTAAGCTGTAATCTGTTTTGGACAGATGGGAGGGGTGAAGGCATGAGGGTAATGGCGTGAGCAAGGTACGGAGGTAGGAATAATGGAGTGAAGGCTGGCGAGACCAGCTGGGGCTGGACTACTGAGGGCCCTGAGTGGCCTCTCCAGGTCTGCATCGAGCCCGCTCGCTGTGGCAACAGTGTGGAAGGTAGATTGGAAACCTAGGTGGCAGGCAGGGATGGTCCATGCCCAGGGAAATTCTGGGAAGTTTCATATAACATAGTTCTATATGACACTGTCCCTGTGTTCTAGAAGCATCTGATCGAGTTGTGGAAACACATAAAATAGATAGCAACAAAACACTGTGTGATCATGTCTAAAAGTTGGATCTAGGTGAAAAATCCATAGAAAGTCTAGTGGAGAAGCTGAAGATGGGCTGGGAGCCTTTGGGGGATAGCTTCTTACAGTTGGTGGGGCTCCAGCTGGACTTTGAAATTTTTCTCAGTGTCTCTCTTCCCACTCCCCTGCAGAGGAGTCTGGTGATAGCTGAAGGCAGGCAGTATCTGTTCCATGCCCTTAGTCCTTGTCATACATAACCCAGGGCAAGGGGAGGAAACCGGATCCAGGAAGACAGAGCTTGGGAAACTAATGTAGCTCCAGGTTGGGCCTAAAGGCTTAGGGACAAAGGTGCCCCTTTAGGGACTGGGAGTAAGAGGGCCAGGCAGATATATCAAGACAGAAGGCCATAATATCGGCCTGGGCCAAGATGACAGGAGATAAAAGGAGGCTGCAGCTAGGTGCGAAGACAGCCAAGGTTCATCTCCCAACATTCTGTAATCAAACAGCTAACTCTCAGGTCTGTGGTGAGGGTTGCTTCTGGAACCAGATAGGGAGGACTCTGCCCCTGGAAGGCAATGGTGACTTCAGCTGGGAGGGTCCGAGGGAGACAAAGGATGGACAGTTCCGGCTGTATTTTTATGAGAGAGGAGCAAATCTCAGCAGCTGTCTCAGCAGCAAGCCGGCCCATTTTTCCACTGCAGGAACCTTGCTGGGTCCTCCACGGGAGGCCTGGCTCCCAGCTCACCCCCTTGCTGGGTGTGGGTGGTCATCTACTCTTGACAAGCAGCAATTTCATTTTTCCCACTTCCTGCAATTCCTGTGGAGAGGACTGGATGGGACAGCCTTTACTGAGCTCATTAGAAAGCGGGGTGTCTGAATCTGCAAGGGGTGATGCAGAATTAAATCACAGCCCTCTTTCTTTGCTGGCTTAGAGGAGCTGGACTTAGGGGATCGCAGATCTCTGTCACCACAGAGGTCTTTGTGGCTCGACTTTTGTTGGTTGGGGTTTTGGGGTTTTGTTGTGTTGACGGTTTCGTGCTCTGATTCTGGCAATAACGAGGTTTGGTGGGGGTGCTAAGAGCTCCATTTTACTCTGCGATCTCGGGCAGAGCAGTGTTGATGATGGGGAAGGCACTCGAGCTGGGCAGTCGGAGTGTGTTTGCAGAGGGAAAACCTGCCTGTGGGACCATATGCTCCTGGGAAATGGACGAGTGCAGAATCCGATGTGGGAAAGCCAGAGTCCACGGAGGTGAGGTCCAGGAACATCTTTTGAATGCAGGGCCTTTGATGATATGTGGTTCCAGTTCTCTTCTGGTTCAGTTGGTTCGGAAGCTGCAGTGGTTTGGTTTTAATTTCGCCTTGAACTCAGTAACCAGGTTTTTGTTGTTGTATTTTTTTGAAACTCAAGTTTGGTTCGTGATTTGTCTTTCTAACGAAATCTGTGTCTCTCATTTGTTTCGACGTATAGCAAATTAGTGTCCGGCAAGGGGATCACACAATTCATTTGGAAGGAACAGAACAGAGGTCCTCTGGTGGCTGGCCCAGGGCTCTTCTCCCCTACTTTGAGCTGATGGGCTTTCTCACCCTACGGAAACTCAGGCCGATTCCTCAGGCTGCAGGATCCATAGACCGGGAGGGGGTTGGGGAGACCTGTGGGAGCAGCCTTGCTGGGAGGGGCTGCGGGGAAGAAGAGACATCAGTGGCATCTGCCTCCATTCCAGGAATTGAATTCTAGCCCTTCTGGTTGATTCTCAAGCTGAGACTGGATTCTGGATTCCAGAAATTCCCCTTCCCTCACCTTCTCACCCAGCGAAGACCGCGGGAGGTGAGCCCTTACAGAAACCTAGAGTGGAATTTGCTTTGTGGCACAGGTGAGGGCCCTTTCCCCTGGCATCTAGCATTTTCAGTCTCTCCCATTATTTAAGCAGCTCCTTAGCCACCCCCCCACCCCCACCCCCATGTTCGAGACTCCTAGAACGGAGGCTTCCCACTGGGGCCCGGGGAAGTGCTTGAGTTGGGCACTTACCTTTCAGTCATTCATTCAACTACCATTTATTGATCTCTATTATGTGCCAAACAATGGGTAAGCCACTTCTCTCGCATTATCTCCTTTTACTCTGGCCATCCTAAGAGGCCTGTGTCCTTACACTGATTTCGTGGGAAATGACGCCCAGAAAGGCCTGATGACCAGTAAGTCACAAAGCCAGGGGCCAGCTCCCTTCGCTCTGCCTCTGCCTCACCCCTCCGTGCTACTTGAAAAGAAAGAAAAGACAAAGAGAGGGGGCGGTATCCAGGCCCAACCCAGAGGCAGGAGCAGGGAGGAGAGATTTTAAATGTCTGGCTCCTCTGTGTGTCCTTCTCAGTTTAACAGCTTCCAGAAGGCAGGAACAGAGGATGGCAGAACCGTCCCCGCCCCCTGCAAAGGCTCTTAGCAGAGGAAGAAGGAGGAGGGAAGGGGATAATTATTTTCTGTATTTAACCTGGGAAGTAGGAAGGGGTGAAGAGAGGAGAGCGGGGGAAAAATGGAGGGGCAGACCCAAATGTGAAGGGAAGGGTCCTGAGAACCCTTCCCTCTGGAGAAGTTGGTGCCCTCTGCTCCGGGGAAGTCACTCTGTCTGTCTCAAAGCAGACTGGCGTATGACTCAACAGGTAGAGAACTCTCTTCTTTAAAATCCCCCTGGGAAGACTGCTGCCTTCTTTGGTTACACACTCCTGCTTTTATCTGTAAGGAGCAAGCAGATTCTTCAGAAGGTCTAACCGGAGCCCTTCTTATCACAAATTCTGACAGGCACCCACCAGAAGCAGAAAGAGGACAGTAACTGAGATGTGGGACACTTGGGGACTTTTGCTGAGTCTTCCCCAGCACCTCGCTCCACACTGACAGCTGTGGCCAAGGGTTCTACCTTAGAGGCACCTTTGTCGACTGGAACTCAGGGTGAGGATGATGGCAGAGGGTGGGGGCGGGGGGGGACCCGCAAGAGCCAAGGGGAGGTTAAGAGGGATTGTTTCAACTGGTTGTTGCAATCTGGCTTCATTTATCTTCTCAGTTTTTTTTCCGGGATTTGGTGTTTGGGGCGGGGCAAAAGTGTGTAGGCAAGAAAAGCTGTTGCTTTTTGCGTTGAACGGAGGAGTGTAGCTTCTCTGACCGATGCTAGTGGCCAGCATTCTTTTTTTTTTTTTTTTTGGTAAGTTTAATATTTATTTATTTTTCAGAGACAGAGCGCCAGTGGGGGAGGGGCAGAGAGAGAGGAAGACACAGACCCCAAAGCAGGTTCCAGGCTCTGAGCTGTCAGCACAGAGCCCGACGCGGAGCTTGAACTCACAGACCGCGAGTTTGTGACCTGAGCCGATGTCGGACGCTTAACCGACTGAGCCACCCAGGTGCCCCGCCAGCGTTCTCTTTATGGTTTGCTGAGTGGCCTTTTGCAAAGTGGTCAACCTCTGAAGGCTTCTGCGGGCTCCCCACATCTTCAGCCCGGGGAGCCCCCGGATGCCTTTCCTATTGTGGTGTAAAATCTGGCTGGTTAATTGGAGGGGAAGGAGAACAGCAGCACCTTGAGCCAAGATCCTTGGGGTAAGTTAGAAACAGCCAGGTTCTTAAAGGATCCTCTCCCCTGATAAGAAGGGACCTCTAGAGGTCATCTGGTTCTTCCCTTCCGTGTTCTAGGCAAGATGGCCCTTGTTACCATCCACACCGTAGCTGATTCTGGATCAGGAGAAAAAGGTGATTCCACGCTCCACCCCAGCAAGCCGCCCCTCCCCATCTCTGTGAGGACCCGGCTTCCATGCCCACACTTTCCACTGAAGGTGGAGTCTGCCTCAACCTCTATAGTGCATCCCGCTTTCAGGACTGTAGGACATCGTTCACCACAAGAGGTCTTAGTGCCCAATCTGTCATCACCCTGGAATCACAGGCATCGGACCATAACTTCTGCTGGGTAATTACCCCCGTGCGGTCGATGCGATATCCTCTCCATGTGACAATCAGCTCAACAATAACCAACGTTTGGCTTCTTATGTGATAAAGGCTGAGAAACAATGGTTGCAAAATAACTGTTGCTCCGATCTGTTTGCTCAGCAGTCCCTTGAGACTCAGCTCGAGTGTCACCTCCTCCAAGGAGCCTTCCCTGAGTTCCCTCTCCCAAACCCAGGTTAGATGCCCCTTGGGGATTCCCAAGTGTTCAGAACTGACCTCTGTTAAGGTGCTTACTGTGTACTACAATTTCTCTCCATGGATGTGCTCCTTCCTTCTAGACTCCAGGCCCTTTGAGGGCAAGAGCATCTTACTCAATTTTGTATTTCCGGTAGCTGGCATGGTACCTGGCATAACAGGAGCCCAATAATTATGAGAGCAAGAACGAATCAACAGTTGAACGACTTCATGAGTAGATGTAAACTGTGGTTGATGCTGGAGGTTTTGGAGTGAGTCACAAGGAAGAACATCCTACCTAGTGGAGTTCCAGAGACAAGGAAGCCAAGAAATCCATTACCTGGAGGTTTTTAAGAAGGAACGACATTGGGGCACCTGGGTGGCTCAGTCGGTTAAGCATCCGACTTCAGCTCAGGTCACGATCTCGCGGTCCGTGAGTTCGAGCCCCGCGTCGGGCTCTGGGCTGATGGCTCGGAGCCTGGAGCCTGCTTCCGATTCTGTGTCTCCCTCTCTCTCTGCCCCTCCCCCGTTCATGCTCTGTCTCTCTCTGTCTCAAACATAAAAAATAAACGTTAAAAAAAAAAAAAAAAAAAAAAAAAAAGAAGGAACGACATGCCATCTGCCTGATCTGAGCTAATCCTGGGTTTAGCCAAGCCTGGGGACAACGCTGTGGGTCTCTGATGCCATTGGGAGATACTAAGATACTAAGCAAGAAAGTGAAGAGTAGGGTCAATGTCTCTCCCTCTAAGAACTCAGCCTCTTCCCTCATCTGTTTCTGAGGCTGCCTGAGGCAAAACAAATGTCAAAATCTTAAAAAAAAAAAAAAACCTTTGAAATATAGGAAATCTTGGGTGGAGTCTCTACTTATCATTGATAATATACTTTCTGAAGTTCCAGATACTATGATAAAGGTTTTAGTTATGCTGTTGTATTTGAGCTAGGACAATTTGAGGGATTAGTATCATTATCCTCATTTTATAGAAGAGGAAACAGAAGGTCGGAGAGGCTTAGTAACCTACCCAAGGTCACATAGCTAGAAAATAGCACTACTAGGTTTCAAACCTAGTTTCCTCACTCTAGAGCCTGTATTTTCTCTTCCAAAACCTAGAGTTCATGGCTCCTGGACCTCCCCCTTTTTTCCATCCCTACTCCCTATGTCCACTTTCCCTCTCTTAATACAGAGGATGGACTCAACCTGTGAGCTAACTAAACAGCTTCCCTGACTTAGGGAAACTGGGATTTTCCGAGTCGTTTCTGCCTCTTTTAGACACCAAGGAAAAATGACATTTTTGCTAAACATTCTTCACTTTTCTTGAACTCCGTTTTCCTAAATGCCTTGGAGGCAGTTCAAGTCAAATGGTCTGACCTCATGTTTTAAGACTGTATTTTGAGACTGAGCACAAAGGTGGATAAGACTGCCTTTAGCTCTTGGGGAGTATGGCAGTATGGTAGAAATTCCTCATGTCACGTACCTGCTTAAATGCTTCCCCTAACCCTGACGCATATTTACGTGGTTAATTTGCTGTCCTCCTATCAGGAAGCTTAACTCACGGATCCGAGATGGGGTCGGAGGTGGATATTTTTTGCTTTGTCTGCTTCTGGTAACAGCACTTTGACTTTTATTTGAAAAACTACTGCCCCCCCACCCTCCGATCTTGTAGTGTGGGAGCGGATGATCCCACACCTGACTCTAGGAGCGGGGATGTAAACCCGAACTGGGCGGTAAGACTCAAATCTGGGACTTTGGTCAAAATTCCTTCCAGTAGAATGAAAGCTAGTAGGGTTAACACCTGGGGTTCCTGGGACCACCTTGCCAATGTCTGCCGGAAAGTGGAGCCAATGTAGATGGAAATCTAACTATAAGTTGGAAAGAAATCGGTCTTGACCACGCTGAGAGCTCTGTATGAAGCCAGCCTGATATATTCACCGATTTAGCTCAAGCCGGGGACAGTTGTGTTTCTTTTCATTGCAATGAAAAAAAAAAAAAAAATCCTGACTAATTTTGGACTTGAGACCCATCCTCATTAAAATATGTATATTGTTTCTTTCCACTAGTCCCAGGGAACAAGAGTGACTTTCTCCTCCTCCCCACCTCTCCTGTTATACACTGACCATTTTTTACTTCCTTGCCCCTTCTGAGTTGTCCCTGGAGTTTGGTTTAACCTGATTTCATCAGGAAAAGCATGGTGGAATGTGTCAATGATGGAGGAAGGCCAAGCCTTCAGGCAGTATTGTCCTGATAGGACAGGCAAGGCCATGGGGATTCAGAGGCAGAGCAGCGTGCCTTGGGAGCCCTCCTTTTGAGGTGACCCCAGCCTGCATTGAATCCCAGGAACAGCCCTAAGGATGTTAGGTTACCAGGGTTAGGTAGGGGAGTGGCAGTTGGTCAGTAGACAATCGTACATCCTCCTGAGAAGTTGTCCACGCTGTACCTTCTCATTCCCAAGACCGAACAACTATCTTCTTTGCCTCGAGACCCTGGGACACCTGGAGGCCTTGCTCCCCTCCTTTTCAATCCAAGGCTCCTCCCGTTCAGAGAATCAGCGGGGGGGAGATTTTACCCACAAACGCAAAGGGACTTCAGCAGGTGTTGTCATCAAATCTCAAGGCCACATCTTAGGTCACAGATTTCTCTACCTGTCAGGTAAGATGTTGCTCTAATGCATGAAGCCAAAAGGACCCTGCTCTTTGGTGTATTTCAACGCAATGTGCCAGTCACTCCTGTTTGTTCCCTCCCTCTCTTCCCTGGCACCTGCACCCATCTTGGCTTCTGGCCAGCCCCAGTTTTTGAATTACCACTGGGAGAAGCAGGACTTGTATTAATTACCTCCACAGTATTCTTCCCCTCTGGCCTCCTCTTCTTCATGTGGAGATTCCGTGCTTAGATGAGAGGAAGAACATCCTATCCCAACTAGCAAATGCCTGAGGGAGGCAAGCTGAAGAATGTTCCAACCTAGGATTAATGAGGCAGCCCCGCCTGCCAGGCTCCTGTGTCCCCTCTGAGAGCCCCTTCCAATCCGACAGGGGACCCGTGCTTTTTCAGTCTTTCGCTTCATTCTGGCCCAGTCCACACTGCCTTCCCAAGGCTGGATGCCCCCTTGGCTGGGCTCCTTCTGCATTTGAACTGTTCTCCCAGTGGCCACCACTTCTCATAGGCTCCAGACAATTGGCTGTCTGTCTGCTATGCCCTATTAAGCTGATTAGATCCCCAGCACCAACTCCTTTCATGTTAGCACAGGGAAACGTGTTCGCTTGGACTGTATTCGTAGCCTGTCTGAAGTTTTTCCCAGCCTACCCCCTACAGCAGCACCTCTGTTGCCGTCTCAGTCTGGTTCTATCTGGTTATTTCTTTTCCTACGTGGCCCCCGTCACTCTGAACTAGATCACTATCGCGGAATGCAGTAAGGTGAAGGGGGGAAAGGCTCTGGACCCCTCTGCAGGGCACATGCCTTTGTTCCGGCTGCGTGGTGGAAGGCCTATGCACACTCGCTCATCCATCCCTGATTGACCAGCAGCACAGAGCAGCAAGGGTGGCCTGGACTCTGAGAGCCACTGATAGCTTGAACCCCAGACACTGATCTCAGCAACCTAATGCTCTCAGCTCAGCTCATTCACTCATTCAAAACAGCATTAGTGTTAGGTGTGTGCCTAGCTTTGCCGTAGCCACAGGAAGAGTTATGGAAGGCTGTGGTGTCAGGGTTGATGCAGGCCCTGACTCTTTCGAAAGTCTGGACTCGGTCATCTGGCCTCCCAGGGGATGGCTGAAACCGAGGCAGGAAGGCCAGAGCTTTGGGGGATCTCCCCTCCAAAGAGTGTCAGAGTTGAGGTCAGTCTAATCGAAGCCAAGGGCTCTTGCCAGGGGCAGTGGAAGACGAAGAAAGAACGGGGCCCTTCCCTCTCCACCCCCCCCCCCCCCCCCCCCCCCCGCCAACTTTGGGTAAATCAAGAACTCGGCTATCAAAATAAGTCATGTGTATTGCTAAACCCCTCTACACAGATGAACTCATTTAATTCCCAAACAAGGCGATGCAGTCAGCGTTTAGATCATCCCCATTTTTGAAGATAAAGAAACCGAGCCTCAGAGAGTGTAAGGTCTCAGCACTGGGTCAGGATTCGAAACACTTGGTGCCCACCCCACCCCACACTGTCACCGGGCCCTCTTTCCTGTGGGTCCTGGTGACTCACACTCTTGCTTGGCAGACATTGTGGTTTTTGATAACTCGGTAAATGAAGTCATCTTCACGCTGCTGCTTGTGCCTGTGCTGTGCCCACTGGCCCCTTGTCCCTGTGCTCCTCGGGCTCCTGGCTGCCGGGCTGGAGCTCTGCAGCCAATGGTGCTGTTTTATTATTATTATTATTATAGTCTTCTTTGAAAGAATTTGGACTGGGTTCCCCAGGAGCTGTGCCAAGGCCATTTAAATGACATGCTCGGTTATCCGAGGAGTCTTTCTTATGTATCAAGGACCAGTGTTCTTATCTCAGGGTGAGTTTCCTGCCTTCCTGGAGCCTCCGATACTCACAGTACTTGGGGTAGACTTGCATCTTTCCATTTGAAGCCTTAAGCCTGGTATGTCAGCAGCCTGATTATCATCCCAAAGCCCTTTACCTTCTTCTCCACGTCCTCCTAGCCCTTAAGAATACGACGCCTTGGTTGTCAGTGTCAGTCTCCCAGAATCCCCAGGGTGGGTGTGCAGGTAGGAGCACGCTGTGTCCCTTGCCGGGGAAGATGTGGAGGGAAGTCATAGGAAGGAAAGCTGAAGGAGGCTAACGTAGACTGAATAACTTCTTTTTTTTTTTTTTTAATTTTTTTAAATGTTTATTTCTTTTTGAGAGAGACAGAGACAGAATGTGAGTGGGTTAGGGGCAGCGAGAGAGGGAGACACAGAATCCGAAGCAGGCTCCAGGCTCCGAGCTGTCCGCACAGAGCCCGACGCGGGGCTCGAACGCACGGACCGCGAGATCGTGACCTGAGCTGGAGTCGGACGCTCAACCGACTGGGCCACCCAGGTGCCCCTTCTTTTTTTATTTTAAGTTTCTTTATTTGTTTTGAGAGAGAGAGAGAGACAGAGAGCGTGTGAGCAGGGGAGGGGCAGAGAGAGAGAGAGAGGGAGGGAGAAAAATCCCAAACTCAATCCCATGAACTGTGAGATCATGACCTGAGCCGAAAACGAGTCAGACACGTAACTGACCGAGCCCCCCAGGCGCCCCTGTACCGAATAACTTCTCTGACCTAGGGCACGGTGCCTCCACACATTGTAAGGTTTTATCACAGCAGAACAGCAGTGCTCTTGGCCTCATTTTGCCCTTGAGGAGATAGACAGAGGTTGGAGCAACCTACCCATCGAGGGCAGAGCCAGGCTTCTCTTGATCCCGAAGTGGTTTTAACCCTTGTGTCACACTGCGTCGCCCTTGAACTGTATCCATTAGACGCCGGGGAATGACCGACGGTGCCGAGCAGGAAACTGAGATGCTAAAGGAGGGTTTTCGAAGATTCATCTGACAGCAGCGGGTGGGCTTGGGGGGGAGAGAGGCAAGGCCAGAGCTGTGGGGACGAGTTTGGAGGTTACTTCAACAGTACCACCCTGAAGCCCCTCCAGGGGGGTGGCAGGAGCGGAAATGAGGGACAGTTGCAAGGGACACCGAGCTCTTGGCAGCCGAGTTGTCCCAGAGGTGAGGAGGACACCCTTCCTTCTCTCTGATCATTTGGGGTCCCGCTGGGTGTTGGTGGCTGGTGCCACGGGTGACACCCAGGTGTCGCTTCTGCTCAGGTGAGTTCATCCGGGAGCAGAGGAACACAGAGATGATGCCTTGCTCTGCCCCCTCCCCCCCCCCGCAGGGCTGGTTGGGAGCCCTTCCTGGGCAAGGCCTACGCCTTTGAAAGGTCTGTTTATCCAGCGCGGAAGACCGAGTCATGTGTGCTCAATAAACCGTAATTGGTGGTGGTGAGCTCACAGCGTCTCTAAAAGAGAGAGTGAGCAACCGTCATTTACGAGCAAACTCCTCTCAGCTGGAGGAAGGAGATGCGCCTAATGACTCTTTCCTTACTGATGGGGAAACCAAGGCTCAGAGGCCCCACGGCTTTCCCACGGTGGCCTGGAGAGCCAGAGGGCAGGGCTGGCGTTCAGATGCGCAGTCTCCGTCTTTGACCTGGAGTCCCGTCGCTTGCCCCAGCTCTCCTCTCTTTGGTGCCCGAGAAACAAGGGGAATTAATGACCAGCCTTCCCTCAACCATGATAGTTTACCGTTCACAAAACAGCTTCCGGCCCATGATTGCATTTGACCCTCACAGCAACTGGGTATTACTATGTTCCCTTTGCAGATGTAGAAACTGAGGCTCGAAGAATCTAAGGCTGTGCCCGTTCCTCTGTGAGCGATAGAGCTGGGATTCAGAATGAGGTTTTCTGACTCCCAAGTCCTTGCCTCTTCCCAGGAGCCATGGGAATAAGGAAGCAAATGGAAAACAGAACAGCAAAGAAGAGAGAGAAACGGGTCAGTGGAGGGGTGGGGGGAGGGTGGCAGACACAGCTTAGCTGATGCCGCGGGGCCTTCGGATTAAACATAGTAAAAGCTTCTCGGCATTAAAGACTGTTCACTCCAGGCGTGAGCTACTTGCGGGAATCGGTTTATCCGCCTGAGGAGTGAGTGTGGTTCTTCCTAGAGGGAGATGGAGGGATGAGGTGACTTCGGGAAAGTCTCCTTGCTTCCCACCCACACATCTTGTGAGGAAAGAAGCAAGAGGAACAGGAAATGAATGTCAACAGCGGTCTTGTAGTGCGGAGTGAGAGTGTTTGCCTGGATGCCCGGATGGGGGAGCATCTACTCAGGTAACACCCTCCCTATCCCATGGTCCCGTTGACAACTCTCTCTTCCCCTGCCCTTTAACGCATCATTATCTCATTGATGGCCATTGATGGCCATCCCATTATCTCATTACAAATGGCCATCCCAGCCCAAGAGGAAACCATAGGTGTAGTTTAAGAAGCTGGGAAGTAACTTCCTTTGTCCCAGAGGGTTGAGGAATGGATGGAATGGAATGTCTCTTCCCACATGTCCCCTGGTTGGCTTGAAGTCTCTCAAGCCCTGCTCTGGATGAAGAGTCAGGACTCCTGGGTCCCAAGCCCGGGGGAACAGCCATCCTCCCACAGCGGGGTAGACATGGCTTTTGCGGTTGGGTTTAGAAAAGTAAAGAACCTAGAAGGGCCCAAGAGACCAAGAAGTCTACTGACTTGGGTTCCCTTTACTCTGCTTCTTCTTTGCCCACCTTTCAGAGAAACATGGCAGCGGGAGCCCCGTGAAGCTGGTGAGAGGTAAGGCCAAAGGGTTGGAGATGGTCCACATCAGGCTGTTTCTTGGCTCCGTGCTCAGCCTCAACCACCACTTCTCACCACTTGAACCAGTAAGTCTGGCCCACAGGCCACAGGGGGGTCTTGGCATAGAGAACTCAGAGGACTGGGTATTCCCACCCTGTGTTCTGGGTCTGCCCAAGGTATAACATGGCATCTGTAGGTCGTAGGCACTCACTAGATATCTGATGAAGGAGTGAGTGAAATAATTCGCTGTGATCTTGAGCAGATTATTTCCCCTTTCTAGATCTTAGTTTCCACACCTGTAAAATGGGGATTATAATTCTGACCCTGTCCATCCTTCCAAGCCATCCTCCCACCCCTAGGAGCAAATGAACAGATGGACGTGAATGTTGTTTATACGCCACAGGTTTTTGGGCCACACCAGGGGCGACACAGCAGTTGGCATTTGAGCCGCCTCCACTCTGCCGCTCTTGTGCACCTGCTGTGTGCGAACCAGGTCGCCACTCACCTACCCCGCTATACTCCACACCTGGTGGACCCTGTTATGCTCCCCCTTGAAATGTGGCTGTCCCATGTCTTCTGCCTTCGGGGATCCATGCCCTACGTTAACCTACCAGGGATACCACCTGCCTTCTTGAATGCCTAATATGTGCCAAGCATTTAGAACATGATCTCCTTCGATTCTCACGTGAGTCCTCTGTGGGACTCACACGAGTGAAGGGAACTATCCAAGGGGGCTCAGCATTGAGTGGTAGAACCGAATTGTATCCAGGTCTCTGTCTGATCCCGCTGCAGAGGGCGGGGAGAGGGGGCTCTGACCTTCTGGTTGTGCTTCCTGGTGGTTGATAGCCTGTGGGGGGCAGGCACTCACTGCAGCAGAGAGCACAACAGTTAGAGGTGACAGACCTGTGTTCAAGTTCAAGCTTTAGCACATACTAAACTGGGTGTCCTCAAGCAAGCTATGTCCTATGTCACCGTATTAGCTCTCTCTCCTGATCTTGTAATTGTGAGGATCAAAAGCAGGGGTGTGTTCAAACCACGTAGTTAGCGGGGAAAGTGTCCCTCAGATATCGATAGGATTTTTACAGATCTTCTAAATGTGTTGGTGTCACAGAAAGAAATGGCTGTAGTGGGGGGATTTCAGAGTCCGTAGCACGCTGGTGTCATACTGTGGGGAAAGGTGTCTTTTAAAGTTCCTCAGATCGGGGCACCTGGGTGGCTCAGTCAATTAAGCGTCCGACTTCGGCTCAGGTCATAATCTCACGGTTGGTGAGTTTGAGCCCCGTGTTGGGCTCTGTGCTGACAGCTCAGAGCCTAGAGCCTGCTTCAGATTCTGTGTCTCCTCTCTCTGTCCTCCCTCCGCTTGTGTTCTCTCTCTCTCTCTCTCTCTCTCAAAAATAAATAAACATTAAAAAAAAATAAGGTTCCTCAGGTCACATTAGGAGAACAACTCTTTGGTCCACCTTTTGTTAGGAAGGGCTCTGTCCTCAGTCTCCCCAAGGTCCTAACCTAGGACAGAATCCTAACCTGTGCTGGAGCCTGAGCGCAGATCCACTCTGTAAATGAATCTGCACTTCCTTTCTCCCTTGATGAGCTGGCCCACCTCTGGGGAGAGCACCCCAGTACTTGGAGGTTCCCTCCCTGCCTCCATTCCCTGCCCCCCCCCCCCCCCGGGGGCCTGATGCTGGAAAAAGAAACAGCTCAGTTATAAACTCATCCCAGCTGGGCCTCTTCATGGAAACACTGACAGACCCTTCAAGACTAGCTGCCAGCCCAGTGTGCCTTTCCAACCCCCTGGCTCTGAGCTAAATATAGTGGTAGGAGGGAAGGTGGGGTGGGTTTGCGGGGTGGGGAGGGACTCAGGAGAGGGAGGGAGAGAGCATGGAGGAGAATGGGAAGGGAAGGGTGGAGGGAGAAAGAAAGGAGGCAGTGATCACTTAGGGAGAGACAAAGAAAGAGAAGGGAAGGTGGAACGTGCACAGGGTGACACACAGGGGGCTCCAGGCTGGCGCCCGGCCCACAAACCCCAACCCTCGGCGACTGCTTACCTGCTGCAGCGATTAGAACAGAGGCAGCCGCCTCTCTGCATCCCTGCCTGCCGCTTCCCCACATCCACATCCGGAGCCAGGCCTGCCATTAGCTGAACCCCAGGGCAGCACTTCAGGCAGCTTAGGGTCCCTCGGGTCTGCCGGTGGCCTTGGGTGGGTGGGGGGAGCACTTCCTGGTAATGGAGGTGGCTGGTGCCCTCTGAGTGGGTTTCCAGCACGGTTGAGCGAGAGGGTGCAGCCTCAGAGACTCTGGGGAGAAATCTGCTTCCCGGCTCCCAACACCCGCCTGGCCTTGGCCGTGGGGGTAACAGGCAGGTTGAAGCGCTGACTCGGAACCCAATCAGGAGGGTCTGACCCAGCCGAGCAGAACCAGACCAGGCTGGCAGTGTGAGTGGGGGGTGGGGGGGTGGCGGTGGGGGTGCTGAAGCCCCAGCACAGGGGAGCGGAGGCAGGAACTGGGGGGCTATCAGAGAGGTTTGGGAAACTCACTGCACTTTGGTCTAAAGTCCAAAACCATGCTCCCATCAGATGCAACTAGGTTTGCTTTCCTATCAAGTCCTTTCGAGTCTATCGCTCTGACCCCTTGGGATGTGGAGTGAGGCTCCGATCAGGGCCCCTGGCTCCCTGGGGCAAAAGGTGGATTTGGGGTGTGTGTGTGTGGGGGGGGGGGAGGGTGGGCAGGATTTGCTGCTCTAAGTGAGCAGCGCTTAATAGCTGCTCAGTAAACATTTGGGGGCAGTGGTGTGGGGCAGGCATATTGAAAGCCTCAGGGGAAGCAGGCAACAAACTCGCCCCTCTTCCTCATCCCCGTCCCTTCTCACAGATTCTGGGAGGCAGAAAGGGGTAAGTGAAGAGGGGGAAAGAGGCAAGAGGCGCGTGCTCCCACCAGCAGGAGAGCACAGGAGGAGATAGATAAACGAGCCTTGTCACCCTTCTCCCAGGCTCCACGAGAGCGGAACAGTTCCTGTCCCCTGCGGGAAGATCAGCCATTATTTATGAGCTGTCTGGAGGGGGCACTGCAGGTATATCCAGCTTGGCTCCCCTCCCCCACTGGGGAAGGGGTGGGGGAGGAGCTGGTGGTGCCCGGAGGCTTGTGCTTTCTTAAAGGCACAGGAAGCCACCCCAGGTGGGCCTGGGTCCAGCCCACACGGGAGCCCCCGGGCAGCTTCCAGTCAGAGGAGAGAGGTGAAGCCCTCTGATGGCAAGTGAGCTGACTGCTTGCGTGCAGGAAGGAGCTTGGGGGACCCAGAGTCCTCAGGGACAGCTCCTCTGGGCTCTGCTGGTGCTGGCCCCACACAGAAGGAAACTCACCCCACCAACTGGCACGAACCAAGAATTGAAGGCTGGGGGGATTCGGGAAATGGGTAGAAGTCTGGGTACAAGAGGAAGATGGGATAAAGAGCACCCTATCCCAGGAAGGGGTGGGGGCGGTCAGGAAATGCCACCCTCTCTTGGTTGGAGAGAGAATACAGGGTGGGAATTTAGAATGGGGGGGGTGGCTAGCTAAGGAAAAGTAAGAGGGGGTGATGGACAGCCAGAGGGACAGGCATTAATGGAAGAGGCAGAAAGTGACGGTGACAGAGCTACAGGCAGCAGGCCAGAGAGGAGCCCTCCTAAGGAGCAGAAGCGAGGCAGGGGCACAGGAAAAGAACAAAAAGAAGGAAAGGCAGGTGAGAGGAGAGATTTGGGGAGTGGGGGGTGGGGAGAGGGGTGGGCGCCTCGGGCCCCAAGTCTAGCAGGGGAAGGTGGAGTGGGCGCGGGAGGGCCACCTCCCCAGCAGAGCAGAGATTGCTGCTTTCATTTCAATCGCTATCAATAATACATTCCCGAGGAGCTGCCTTTGACAGCAATTAAAAAAGCATTTATGCTCCCAGAGAGAAATCAAAATGATTTCCTCCCACCTCCCTACGCTCTCTGGGCAACGGTCCCTAGCGATGATCATCTCCCTGATTGTGCGCAGTCCAAACCGGGGACACATGAGGGAGGGGCTGAACAGGGGCCAGGGAGTATTCTTCACCCCCTTCCCCAGAGGTAGAATATCTGAATGCTTTATACCAGGCTCTGGGTGTGTGGGTGGTTTGTGGGAGATGGGGGTGCAGAGGCTGGGGATTTTAAATATGGCACAGAAACCTTTCCCGATTACCCAGTCTCTGTGAGCCTGCGACGGAGGCCGGCCGCCTCTTCAGCCTGCTGGCTGCAGGTGACCCTTGTCTCTCTCTGCTGAAGTACCCAGATTGGGGAAGGTTGAGCTGTGAGCGATACATTCCAGAAAAGATTTCAATTCAGCAAACCTTTACCAAGCCTCTACCAAGCCTGAGGGTGTTTCAGAAGTGATTAAGAGGGTCTGTGTTTTCTAGAAGCCTATTACCTGGTGGGCAAGAGACACAGTGAATTCCACGAAGAACCGGGGTGTCGGGCAGATGGTGTAAGGAGTCACTGGGAGCACGGTGCATGGGAGAGGAGAGGAATGGGGAGGGCAAGAGGGCCAGTCAGTGCGGGAAGTTCCTTCCCAGGCCTGGGGAGCAGGGGAAATGGTCATTGCTCTGTCTCCTCGGTACTTCCATGAGCCAGGCTTTGTGCCGGGCGTCTTGCTTACATTGTCTCTTTTACTTGAACCCTCACAGCTACCCTGCAAGGAAGCCAACACTTTAACAGACTAGAAAACCAAGGGGTAGTGAGGTTCCGTTATCCTTGCTGGAAGTCACACGGCCAATAAGTGACAGAGCCAGGGTGAAGGGTATCCGTATACCGTTCACCAGTCTATTCTGCTTCCCACTGCTAATGTTGAATTCCAGACCCTTCCTTCCTCGGCGACTTCACCTCTACGAATTTATCCCACAGGTGTCCTTGCAAATGGGCACAGTGACATTACCTACGCAGTTTCTGGCAGCAACAACTTTTTTACACAGCAAAAGATCGGAAACAACCCAAATGCCCATCACGGGGGACTGGTTACATGGATGGGTAGACCATACAATACTCTGTGCAGTCTTCGAGAGAAATGACGAACGCTTGATGTATGGATATGGAATAATTCCCAGAACACAGTGTTCGGAAGAAAAGGCAAGCACAGGGCAATGTGTGTAAGATCCTGTCGTTTTTTTGAAAAGGATAGGGGAAAGAATATTCCAGACAACGGGGGTTATTTCTGGGAAGAATAACTGCAGCTTATCAAGAGCGAGAATGGGAGGAAGACTTCATCGAATATGCTTGTGTCGTGTGTGAGTTTGGGACTTTTTGAAGGCACGGCCCATTCAAAATAAAGGAGTAAAACGAAAAATAAGTGTTCCGGTATAAACCTGTTGGATGGCTATGTTGTACACCTGAAACTAATGTGACATTGTGTGTCAACTATATTTTTAAAAAAACGTCCTGATCTAGGCAAGCAGTCTTTTTTCTTTTAAGTTGCTTTATTTATTTTGAGAGAGAGAGAGAGAGAGAGAGAGAGAGAGAGAATCCCAAGCAGGCTCCACACTGCCAACGCAGAGCCCGACACGGGGCTTGAACTCAAGAAACGTGAGATCGTGTCCTGAGCCCAAACTCGGGAACCTGAGATTGTGACCCGAGCCAAAACCAAGAGTTGGATGCTTCACTGGCTGCACTCCCCCCCCTCCCAGGAGCCCCAGTGAGGTGCAGTCTTAATGGGTGGACAGGTGGCAGTTCACGGGAAGCAGGTCGTGAAGAGGCTGCGGGGGTATCGGCTTTAGAAGGACTTACATTTCGATCTGCAGGCTGACAGTTAGTAGCTACAAGTCTTCCCGCAAGTTACTTAGTCGTTGAGTCCCAGCCCACTCCAGTGGAAATAGGGATTCTCCTTCCTCCCAGGCTCTTCTAAAGGGGAAGTCACACGGTGAGGTAGTGTCCGTCTGAGCTATATGCTCAGGCTGTGGCAGCTGTGACCACCGTGGTCACCAAGAGAAGGATGCTGGGTGCTTCCCGTGTCAGGGTGTCTGGTCAAGAGTGAGGACGCCTTGCTGAGAAGGCCTCTCAGATCATCCCTGAGTGTGTCCGTGCTGCTTGGCAATCTGCTGTCGTCCCAGTTGCTGGCGGCTGGGAGGAAGCATGGTGCATACTTGACCTCCATCAGGGACCTGCAGGCCCCACCCAAATCTCTGGCTGGCCTGAAACCCAGAGAGCAGCACTGGGTCTGCACAGACGCGAAGGCTCTCTCCATTTTCTTTCTTGCAGAGAGCTTTGGATTATCCTCAGAGACCTCTCTATCCAGCCTAAAGGCATCGGCGCCTTTCCTGGAGGCTGTGTTTTGTGGCATCCAGCGTGGGAAGGAGAGAGAGCCAGAGGGGGGGTCAGGGCCACCTGGGGGACTCGAGTCAGAAGGCCTGTGTCCTCGGCCTCAGTTTCCTCATCCGTAGAATGGAGCTGCAGCTGTGTTAGTGTGGACGCAGGAAAGCCACACGGAGCATGCTTTCATTGTCTTAGGATGGTTGGGATACAAACACTTGGGGAGACCGGCAAGTGAGTAGACAAACCCTCAGATCAGGCCCATCAAGCCCAAACAGGATCAGCCAGGGGGTTCAGAGCTTGAGGAGACTGGTTGGTGCTGCTCCTTCTGCCTGGAACGGGCCTCTGGGTGGGCCGGTGAGCGGTGGGGGGAAGGGAGGCTGAGTGGGTTGGCCGCAGAGACTTTTCTGGGGCTTTCTTCTAGTCACTCAACAACAGGAACGGGTGCCCCTTTGAGTGTTTCTACTGGGAGATTCTGAGAAAAGATAAGACACGGGTGGCCCCATCCTCGAGAAACCCTCAGGCGGATGCGGTGGTAGAGCTCATTGAGTCATTCAACAAACACGGAGCCACTTGTGAACATGTGAAAGATGCCCAGGATGGGTCAGCCATGGCCCCTGCTCTCTAGAAGCTCATAGTGGGGCAGGGAAGACCATTCATAGCTCACAAGGCTCTCTTTTCACAAGAGGAGATTGTGCCAGTTGGTTGTGTAAGAACTGAAGGAATGTGGGGGGGGGGGGGGTCCGCGCTCAGGGCCAGGGAGGCTTCCTGAGGAGGACGGGGCCCAGCCAGTGGGACGAGAACCAGGAGGCCCGCTGAGAGGGGTGCGGGTGGCCCGTGCAGAATGCGGGAGAGCAGGTGTCCCTTTGGGACTGTGATGTGCATGTGATGAGCTGGAGAAAAGTGCGCTGCTGGTGGGTAGGCTGGTGCCCTGGGGGTGCCGGGGGCTCTCTCCCCAAACTCCCCCAGCCAGGCAGCTGTGTTGCTTCCTGCACAGTAGGGGCTATAAACCTTTTATTCTCTCCGTGGTCTTAGCCAGAGACTTCGCCCTGCCTACTGCCAGAGCAAACAGGCACAAAGCTCAGGCAGGGGCCGGAGGAGACGCCCCCCACGACACAGGGAGCACACATCAGACGCAGGAACTGGCCAGCCCCTGGCCCAGCCTGAGTGCCAGGCTCCTGGGTCACCTGCTTTGTGTCTGGGTTACAGCCTGCCCATGTTGGGGATGGGGACCCTGTCTCTGTCTGCTGGGCCTCCCTGTCCAGCAGGCCTGGTGGATTCACATAAATATTGATTGTCTGCTTGGCCATCCAGAAAGGGGGGGAGAGAGAGAGAGAGAGAGAGAGAGAGAGAGAGAGAGAGAGAGAGAGAGAAAGTGGGGTGGGAGGGGCATCCCTAGCAGGCAGCCCTGGGTGAGTGGAGTCCTGACGCCGAAGACTGACCGAAGGACCTCTTTGGCCTGTTCCTCATGGAAGAGGCAGGGATCCTAGGGTGAAGAATACTCTGGAGGGTGGTAAACACCAAATCCCAGAGAATGGTCATCTTAGGGAGGAAGAGGAGAGTGAGCAGGGCCTACAGTGGTATTCACAGCGGTTTATTTATGGAAGCCAAGAGCAGCTACGATGTGCATTTGTGAGCCTGTTCTTTATGTTTTCGGAATGTCTGAACAGTTCATAAGGCAGTTTGTTTAGTGACCTGGAGAGCTCATGGAATCCTTCCGCCAGCCTCGAGGCAAGACCTCAGTAACCCCCTGGAAACTGGTCATGTTCTAAGGCTAAAGGAGTTCCCAAGACCACAGCACAATGTAGTGCTAGGTGCCCTTCCCCCAGCTCAGGGGAAGGTGTTCCTTCTGTGTGTGGGGAGGGAGAGCCTCTGCAGGGGCCTCTGGGCAGCGGCCCCTGTAGGGTTCCTTCAGTGCCCCTCAGACTCCTCTGGGTCATGCTGGTTCCTACCCCTGCTCCACTGGCCCCACTGTGTGACCAGCCAGCAAGGCAAGGGATGTCTGTGGCCTTTTGGGGAAAGTGGGCCTTTGGGAGAGAAGGCACAGCCTCCAGATGACCTTCTGACCACCCTCTTTTCCTAGTTTATTCCCATCGTCCCGAGACAATGCCCTCATGAAGGACTAGGGACAGAGCAGATTAAGAACTTCCATGAGAAAATGGCCCTATCTGGTGGATCCGGATCTGGTGACCGAGAAAGAGTTTGAGATCCCCTCTGTCTCTGTCAGTGACTTGGGCATGACTCCGAAGCAAAGGGACAGCTATTTCCACTGTAGGAGGACCCTATCGGCCTGGAGATTCAAGACGAAGCCATCAAACATCAGAGGAACTCTGGTAATCCCAGCCGCACTGTAAACTCTGTGGGGGCAGGGACCTCCTCTATGATGCTGCTGGGCACACAGCAAGCACTTAATTGATGCTCGTTGTCTTGCTGGGGAAGAAGTCAGCCTAGGTGAGCGTGCTTTCACAGCTGGAGAAAACTGAGGAAGCCTGCTGCAAAGCGCACGAGCTTTGGAGTCAAACTTGGACTTGAATCTTAGCCCTGACGCGTCTCAGCTGTGTGACCTGGGGGGATGTCACTTCACCACTCTAATCTGGGGTTCCCTGATCTGTAAAAAGTCATTAACCATAGTGCCTACCCCCTAGGGGTGTTACAAGGCTAACGGGTCCAACAGAATGCCGCTGACCTATCACGGGTGCTGAAGTCCCCAGCCCCCCTGCTCGGACACTTGAACTTCCTGAGAACACTTCCTGAAGCTCCAGGTGGGGGGAGATGTTCTTATAGTTTCGTCCCGGTCTTGGTATGTGTTTCTGGGCCATCTAGTTTCTCATTCTGTCATAGCTTTTTTTTTTTTTTTGGTCATTCCTCATTTTTCCCTTTTTCTGTTTCTCTTCTCCTCTTACCTTTTCCGCAACGTTTTCTGCTGTCTTCCACTGCACGCTTTCTCGTCCTCCCCCCCTTCTCCTTTCTGACGCCTGTCCTCAGGCCCTCCGAGTGTGTGGCCCTCCTCCCTGCTCCCTGTTCTGCCAGCACGGCTCACCTTGCTGGCTCTGTTCCATGCTCCTCTGTTCCACGGCGTAGGATGACTTTCCTCAGGGAATTCACGGAAAGGAGTGAGAAGCATCTCCCGCCTCAGAAACCAGCTGGGGAGCTGCTCTCCACAGAGAATTACAGTCATTTCTGGGCAAAGCTTTTAACTCTTGGAGCCAAATCCATCGGGGTCTTCTGCAAACCAGCAGCAGAGGTCTCGAATATCGTGCTGCCCAGACAGCGGACGCCCTCTCCTGAGTCTGCTCCCAGGACAGGATTCGGCAGGACCCTGGAGGGTGGGGACACTGTTGTCAGGATCAGGACGCCCCCATCTCATGGGGGAGACAGCACTCACCTGAGTCAGACCTAACACAAGCAATAGACAACAAGCAATAGATAGAAAGCGGTTTTCTTCGGGGGTGCTTAGGAGCCATGACATTTAGAACAGAACAGATGGAATCAGAGAAGACTTCTTGGAGGAGGCAGGTATAGGACAGAACCTGAGAGAAGGTGCTGGGAGGACATCCGGAGAGAGAACAGTGGCCTGGATCCTTTCAGAGGGTGGGTCGGGGTACCCGGGTTGTGTTGTACTCAGGGACTGAGGATTTAGTTCGACAGGCCAGAGCCAAGAACCATCGTGAAGAAATGAGACCTGTTGGGAAGGGGCCGGGGAAAGACATGTCTCCCCCGAGCAGCTGGGTGAAATCCAGGGATGTCAGGCTGTCAGGCTGTGGCAGGTGCAGTCAGTTACTTCCCCATGGCTGGCTGCTTTCTGGAAGAAGCCCACCTTGCAGGAGGCAGGGACAAGTGGAGTGGGGTGGAAGGTGTTTGATCTCCCATGACTGTCTAGTATGTGGCGGGGTGCGGGGGGGGGGGGGGGGGGGGGGGGGGGGGGGGGAGGGGAGGAGGGGGGAAGAGGGGAGGCGGGAGGGTACGTCAGGACCTGAAAGTGCGCGTCCCTGCTTTTATGAGGGTATATATGTCTTCATACCTGCAAAAGATGTGCTTTGGCAGATCTGTGTCAATGGGTGGGCATGTGTGGGTCTATACACATGTATGTGTCTGTCCCAGGGCCACCCCCCTACTGTTTTTATTAACAACCCCTTTTGGTTATGCCCAGGCTTTCTCTTTCAAGGCCAGCCCTCCAGCTGAGCACGGGATGGGATCTGGGACCTTGGAGCGGGCCAAGCCCAATTGCATTGCTCTGCTCTGTAAGGCCTCAAATTGGCCAAATTGGCTGCCCAGAGCACCAGGCCCAGATCAAATTGAATAAATCATCGAATGGGGAGAAGACCTGCTGTCCTCTCTGACTAGGCTGGTGACAGACAGTGTCTGCCGGAGAGGAGGGCCCGAAGGATGGGTGGTTGTTTAGGGATTGATTCACCAAAGCTCACCCAGCGTGCGTTTTCCAAAGCTTCTTTTGTGACCGGTGCAGGAACTCCTTACATCTGAAATCTCCCTGGCTCTCTCTTGAATTTGCCCTTTCCAGAGGAGCTCAGCAGCCAGGCCGGGATCCCCAGGTTTGCACCTTCCCCCTTCCTCCCCATTCTTCTCTGGGTCTCCCTCCGTCCCTCCCTTTGCCTTCTGCCCCTCCTACCGCTGCAGCCCGGGCTGGGTGGGCAAGCACTTTGGCTCGGGGAGGGAGTGGATGGGCTAGCCCCGTAGCAAGCACCAGCAGCCCAGCAGCCCACTCTGAAGTCAGAGGAGGCTTTGGTTGCCCTGGATGAGAAGAGTAGTCTAAGCAAGCTTCTGGCCCTTTGCCCTCAGGGAGCCTTTGGTTCTCTGCAGGCAGCAGAGGTCTGAAGCTGTCCTCCTGAGTTTCCCCATCTGTTCTCTTGGGAGAGGAGAGCTGTGGCCCAGGGGGTGATTTGTGGATTCTTACCGATAGAGCCAACAGGCTGGGGGTCGGTGCCCAGGAGCAGGCTGGTGGTGGGGGGGGGGGGGCGGGCTCGGGGCTGTGTGCTCACATCTGTTCCCATTCCTTGCTTTTGCCCCCTCCCTGTCCTATGCATGGTCCACAGAAGAAGTGTAACTACATTTTACTTGCCGTTTAGGGGGCTGTGTGTCATTATTATTTTGTTTTGTTTCCTGGTGCCTTTCTGTGCTCCCAGACCAGAAATTGCCTGAGGGCAGAGACCATAAGTCTTCAGAATGGAGCTCCCTAAGGACTACTTACCTTTTCCCTAATACCTGCCTTCTGTCCAGGGGCTTCATCTGGTTTTGATGCTTAGGAAACTTGCCTCCTGCCTGGAGTCCCCGGGGTTGGCAGGAAGGTGAGGAGAGAACATAAAGCATAGCTTTTCCTTCAAAAACCTCCCAAGAAACCTCTACAGCACTTTATGAAGAAGATCTACATGTCTTCCTATGATGTCTGGGAAACCGGAGGACAAAGTCACCCTTTTTTCTCCGTCAGGGTAGGGAGCCCCTGGGAAACCCAGAAGTTTAGCCAAACATACAACCGGGGAGTAAGAAAGTCCTGGCTCGACACATAGCCCTTTTGTCTCCAATCGTCATCTTGCCCCCCCCCCCCTCCTATTTGGTAGGATGTTATTAGCAAGTTAGGAAAATAGCTCAACGCATCGATAAGATACTTAAATAGCTCACCAAGCCCTCATCGGTGGTTTTATGCAGTCAGTTCCCTGGCTGGCTCCTGCTAATGAATAATTCAGTCTGGCTGTGTGGGGAGACAGGTCAGACAAGGGGCTACATGCATACAGAACAGAGGCACTGGTCTGGCTGAAAACAGGTTTCCAAACACTGTAAAAGGAGATGGACCGATAGAAGAAAAGGAGAAGGGGAGTGAGGTGGAGGGGCAGGGGCAGGTAGAGAGTGCTGTCGAAGGGGCCACGCGGTGACTTGCAGGGGCTACTGCAGGGAGGCCACTGAGCCTAGGGATGGACGGGTCACTGCCATTTGAGACCAGAAGGCAGCTGTGGCCACCAGAGCAGCCGGTGGGGAGAGAGGGTCAGGTGGGTTACAAACAGGAGGCCTGGCGTGGAAGGAGGGATGGGGCCTCTCCCAGGCAGAAACTGAAAGATCCGGCAGAACAGGTCAGGGAGGGCTGGTGGGGAAGGGGACTGAGGTGTCCTTGTCACTCAGTCTCTGGCTTCTGACAGTGACATCCCTCAAGGTTTTAGGAGTAGGGCCGGGAAGGGGAGAAGTAAATTGATGCTGATGAGGATGGGAAAGGGGGGTGGGGGAGGGACAGAGGGAGCCCGGGAGAGGCACTGTGGCCCTGTCTTCTGGGGCACTGAGCCAAGTCCTGAGTGCACCCCATGGGGATCCGCTTTCTACCGCTTATCATGTGTCCACCTTCACTTGTGGCCCAAACTGGGGGCCCCGGGGGTGGTTTCCAAAAATGGAAGAAGATGGCATCTACTGATTTCTTCAAAATGTTAACTCTTCTCTCCCACCCTCTCCAGGAAGCACACCGCCCCCCACCCCGTCTCCTTGACACCCTTCTTCCCAAAACAAGCCAAGGCAGCCCTTGGTCTTACTTTCCCGGGGAATGGGGACAACAGTTGCCTGCACCAGAAAGAACTTGTTAAGTGCTTGGAATCCCCCCGGGAGGCTGTCTTGTTCTGCGAGCTGGAGCTATTGTTGGATCACATTAGAGTTTAAGCTTGCTGTTGTCGGTATCTTTAAAATCGATGGCAATACATAAAGGCTTCATCCAAATCAATGCATACATCTGCGGGTGCTAAGAATTCATGTGGGAGAGATCCATTAGCAGTAAATGAAGAGCAGAAAAGGGGCAGAGAGGAGGCCGGGCCTGAGATCAGATGCCAGGACCCTGGACAGGCACAGGGAGAGATCCTTGGCATCTTGTCTGATGCCTGCCACGTGGGGCCCTTGGAACCGCAGCCAGAGAAAAGCAAGAATCAGGGGCCTAGCCGCGGTCACCTTGTCTGTCGCCGTCTCAGCCACGTCTGCATAGATGAGACGCTTGCACTGATACCTGGGTTTCTCAAGGACACCCTCAGGGGTGGGACAATCTGAATTAAAAGCCTAAATGGGGGTGAGAGTTTGCCCCCTTCCCTAGCTGAGGGCGAGATGTGTAGTAGTTCTCTGAATCTGAAGCCAGAAGGCTAGAGCGATGCTCCTACACTTTGAATTTTTATGAATCTTATTACGATCGGTGATGTTATAAATGATTAATAAGGCATCTGAATTGGAGGTATTGTCCAGTGGAGACAGGGAAGGAAGGAAGGAAAGAAGGAAGATTAATATTTATTGAGTGGTGACATACATCAGGCTCTCTCTGCTTAAAGCTTTCACACACATTATCTCCTTTGCACTTAACCCAGACATCTGCAGTCCTTGCCTCCCAACTTCTCCCTGTTTGTTTACTTTTCCTCTGTCTGGGACTATTGGAACTCAGGTCTGTAGCCCCTGTGACTTTCTGTCCCCTAGGGCAGCATTGAGGGAACAGGTTGTCAGGACCTGTTGGTCAGCATTGACTAAGACTCTAAGCCAGGAAGGGAGCAGAAAAGCCAGTTGGAGGCTTATGGGGCAGGCTGGGAGAAGGAGGAGGGGAGCAGGAAGAAGGGAGGGGGGAGGCACGGAAGAGGGAAGGGGGAAGGAGAGGGGCCTAGGGCACTCAGCACTTCTCATTTTCCCCAATGGACACAGGGACCCTGGCTCTTGACAGGCCCTCTGGGAAGGATGCGGGGCTGGGGTCACAGCCTGTGCCCAATCTTTCCTCTCCTGGGTGCTGACTGGGAGGCCGGGGGTCTGGGGTCTAGTCCCCGCTCACTCCTCACTCACTTTTCCTCTGGAGGCTTCATTTTCGTCTCAGTGGGAGCCCAGGAGCTGTCTCCTCAGGCCTGGGCCAGTTCTGACTTTCTATAATCAGCTTCGTGGGAGCAGGGACTTGGCCTGTTTTGTACGAAGCTGTGCCTGGAACAGTGCCTGGCACACAGTAGGCACTCAGAAAATATTTGCTGAGCGAGCCCGCTATCCTTTCTTCCCTGGGAGAGACATCGTTTTCAAGGAAGCCCACATCTCTCTGCCCTTGGACTTGCTCCCAGCTGCAGTGTGGGGAGCAGGTGGAGGTCCTGGCTGTTCTCATATAGCTTCTCTGGGGTCCTGGCTTCTCAGCAGACTCAGTAACCTGCTGTGGAAATACCAGCCTGTCCTTTCCTCCGGCGTAGCAGAGCAGGTTCTGGGAGAGAGCTCTTCTTGGCAAACTCCAAGCACAGGCGCTCCCTTGAGGCTTGGCATCACAGAGGATGCGGTCACAGGAGGAAGAGGGTGTGGGGGGCAGGCATCGTGCTGCGTAAGGTGAAGGGGCAGGGGTTTGAGAAAGAAGGCAGAAAGGGACCAAGGAAAGCCTGCCCTCTTCAGTGGGAGATTGATTGATTGATTGATTGATTGATAAAAAGATTTTAAGTAATCTCTACACCCAAAGTGGGGCTCGACCTTACAACTCCAAGATCAAGAGTTGTACTCTCTACCAACTGAGCCAGCCAGGTGCTCCTGGTGGGAGTTTTAAGTTATTGCAAACAAGTGTTTCCCCTGAATTCCACAAAGGCTTTAGAGACAGTTGGGCTGTGGTATAGGACGCCTCTTCTGGAATAACCATGGTTCCCTCCTCCCCTTGCCCATGTCATGCTGTGAAGTGCTTTAAAACTTTAGAAGTCCCAGGACCCTTGGGCAGGAAGAGTTCCCCCGAAGTCATCTAGGTCATCCCTCTGCTGCAGGCCCCCTGCGTGTCTCCAGATTGGCAAGCTGGGAGGGAGATCAGGGTCCACCCTGGTCGTTCAATCTCCGTGCTTTCCTTATAAGGAATTCCTCTCCTGGCCCCCCCACCTCCCCTTTCCAGCCAGGTCAGGGCCTGAGTGAGGTTAAAGGTCCATTCTTTTAACCGGGAGAAGCTAGCACGCTCCTGGACTTCTGGTGACTTTGGGTTCTTCTTTATTCAGAGGGAACGCCTGCAGTCTGGACCCTACGCTTTGGCACGGAACAGCCCTTGGGGCTGGGTGCCAGTACCATGGTCAGAGGCCAGAGTCTGGGCAGGAGCATTCCTGTTTGCTGATGGCAGGCTGGATTTTCCCTGACAGATCGAGAATGAACCTTCTTGTAGACGGAAAGAAAACATGCCTGCATTCTGCGTGCTCTTCTGGAAATGCTGCCCGAGAAGGAAAATCAATGTTGACTCCTCCTAACATGGCACCCATTTCATACCAAAATTCAGGGAACTGGTTATGGGTCCTGGAATTTCCCTGTTCATTATTAGACCCCTTCCCCCATGGTCTTCCAGGTCACCCAGCTGATCCAGTTCAGAACTCCAGGTTGGGAAGCTTTCCCTAGGGGCAGGGGGCACTGGAAGCTTCCATCTCATTAGCCATCTGGTCTCTGGGGCAACCCCCTCACGAAGGCCACAGGTTGGGAGCTGTTTTCTGCCCATTTGGGATCTTTGCTTGGGTTCCAGAGGACAATCATGTTATTTTCATTAGCTCTGGCTCACTCCTACCCATCATCCCGTTCCTTCCAGGGGCTTCCTCTCCTTCCTCCTTGCACCTCTCATCTTGGTGATTAGCGGAGACTGGAAGGGCATCCTGCCAATAGACGGCCAAAAGGCAGAGCAGGCAGCCGTGGCAGTGGGAGTGCCAGCAAAAGGACGGGCGATTAAAACAAAATGATTCATCTTGGGAATGAGTGCAAATCGCTTTCCATTTACAGGAATCGGGGCTGGGCTCCAACAGCCTCTGTGGGCTCATGGGGGAGATGGGAGTCTGGGCCATTGACCGTTAAGTAATGAGCTTTGCTGAGTGCTCCCTGCTGACTCTGTGGAGAGGGGATCTGGCCGGTAGTGTGGGCGGGTGAGCTAGGGAATGGGCAGGAGAGGCCTGAGGCTGCTCAGCTCAGTTAGGACACAGGGAAAAGTGGGGCAGGGCTCTCGCAGGCAGTGACCCGGGAGATCCAGAGTGGTCCCAGGCACCCTTATTTCTGGAGGCCTCTGGAAACAGGGTGGGGCCACCTAAACTGTTGCTTGCCACCAGAGATTCAGGAGTCCACAAGGCTATTTGAAGAGAATTGTCCGGTGTGCCAGGCACTGGGGCATCAGGGATGCCTCCGGGTGGATTGATGGTGGGGTAGCAGGTGGAGTGGGGAGTTAACGTAGCCAAAGAGAGGAGTCCGAGGAAAGGTCAGATGAAATGCCTATTTGGAAAGTGCCAGGACTGGAACAGCCAACCGTGGCTGAGCTGGGGGTGGGGAGGCAGTGCAAGCTGAGAGGGGCCTGGGGTTCAAGCGCCTGGGAACGCCATGTGAGATGGAGTTCAGACTGACCCTAGAGGCGGTGGGGAGCCGTTGGAAGCATTGAGGCAAAGATGTGATGAGGTCAGGTTGGCATTCGTCGGCAACTTCCGGGCACCCTGGGTTTTTCAATCATATCCCATTCAAACAAACCTACTCTAGTCTGAAAAAAAAAAAAAAAAAGAATCGGAAATATGTATGTCAAATGGTTAGCATTTATCTTAAAAGGGCAGTGGGCACATGGGTGTACGTTATTTTATTCTCCGTGCTTTGCTTTGAGTTTTTCGATTTCAAAGTTAATCCTGGATTTTCGTACATGACGGCATACCGCACAGCGTTGAAGAGCGAAGGGAAAATCTGTCCTCTGTCGCGACTAAATGCCTGCAATATGACTTTTAAGTCGCAAAACAGGCCGCACAGTACGATTCCATTCCGGTGACAATCACAGCAGGTAAAGAAATAAAATGAATCTGGAAGGAAACCACCGACTATTAACAATGGTACGGTGACCCCTGAGGGTGGGATTTGGAGGCAGATAGAGAAAAGGCAGAATTTTCATTTTCTGTTTGGTGCCTTTTAGAATCGTTTGATGCTTTCCAATGTACCTGTGTTCTTTTCAAACAAAACACTTGTGTTTTTTTTGCTAACTCGTTATTTTGATGCAATTTCAAGTGCATAGACGAGTTGCAAGCATGGTAAAGGGGCTCCCCCTGTAATCTTTACCCAGACTCACCACTGGCTGACTTCTTGCCCCACATCCCTCCCTTTTTTAAAAACCAGCATCCACGACCTCCATTTTGCAAATCCCAGTGGCCACCGTTCAGTCTTTACCTCCTGGACTGTCTCCTGCTTGGGACCCTGCTGTCCTCTCCTTCCTTCCCCAACAGTTCTGTCCTTGGCCTGGGCCCGCTGCGTGACTTCGTGTGTTTTCTTTCTGTGAGAGCCCATCCACTCTCATTGGACTAAAACTGTTACCTCCCTGGGGATGAGGCCCAAATGATGTCTCCAGCCACCGTCTCTTCCTTTAGTTTCAGAGGCTCACATTCAAATGCCTGCGTCACACACATGCCTTTCAACGGTTCACAAATACTCGAAATTCACTTGTCTCAAACACGCCATCGTCTCCCTGCCCTCCCACTAACTGTTCTCCTCCTTCTGTGTGATCCGCCTCAGGTAATGGCCCTGCCATCTTTCACCTTGACAACCCCAATCAACTCCTAATGGGTCTCCCGGACTGCTGTCTTCCTCCAGATAAATCCTTCTCTCACACTCCAGTCAAGTTGACGACCTTCAAAGGCGTATCCTACCGTGTCACGCCCCAAGAAAACCTGTCAGTGGCTCCCAGTCACCTGCAGTTGCCCGCTCCTCAGCTGGGGACACGTGGCTCCTGTCTTCCATGTCCGGGCCTGCCACATTGGCCCGTGTCCCCGTGTGTTTGCTCAGGTTG
This sequence comes from Panthera leo, assembly GCF_018350215.1. NCBI lineage: Eukaryota > Metazoa > Chordata > Mammalia > Carnivora > Felidae > Panthera > Panthera leo. The sequence goes on along the minus strand of NC_056696.1, from coordinate 42,227,915 downwards.
TTTCCCTGGCAGGAACCCACTTTCTCCCTTCTTGCCTTGGCAAACCCGTCCTTCACCAGCCAGCTCAGTGGGCACCCCCAGCCCCCAGGCTAGGAGAAGCGCCCCATTAATGTGTTCTTGTATTCTTTCTCATACATGCCTCTATACATCTACCAAACGGTTTTTAAAATCTCGGTTTTTGTGTCTGCCTCCTTAACTGTTCTGTAAACCTTGGAAGGTAAGAGGTTTACACATTGAAAAAAAATTTTTTTTAATGTTTATTTATTTCTGAGAGAGAGAGAGAGAGAGAGAGGAATGAGCGGGGAAGGGGCAGAGAGAGAGGGAGACACAGCATCAGAAGCAGACTCCAGGCGGTTAGCACAGAGCCTGACGCGGGGCTCGAACCCACGAACTGTGAGATCATGACCTGAGTTGAAGTCCGGCGCTTGACAGGAGCCACCCAGGCACCCCTACATATTTTTTATGCACAGTTATATACCTTTATGTCCTAGTGCCTTACCACAGTGCCTGGGGCAGAGTAGGCACTAATCAGTGGTTGCTTAACTGAGGGAACCACTCACTGCTGACTTAGCTGTGTCTCTCTGCCTCCTGCAGCAAACCCAAGCACATACCTCCAATTCCACGGTCAGTATGTACATACGTACGTTCCCGCTCGTGGCTGGAGCCCCCCGCCCCCCCTCGCCCGCTCTCTGTCCCTGTCCCTGTCCCTGGGCTTTGCTCCTTCTTCTTCTCTTCTGCTTCTTCCCTTCTATTTTCAACAGTTCTCACTGCCTTTCCAGATGCTTCTCTCCCACTCTTCTCCCCTGTGGGGGCCATTCAGGGCAGTTCCAGCCCACTCCTGGCCCAGGTGTCTGCAACAGGACTTGATATAATTACCTTCACAATGGGGCCTAATGACGGTAAAGCATTTTCATCTCAACCCACCTGATTCCGGATTTACAGCAACTAAGACCTGGGTACAGTGGAAGGCGTATCCCATCAGGCCGCTCTTTGGAGTTTCTTTTGGAGGGCGTACCTTCACCTGCCGATAGGCTTTTTTCTCTGATTCCTCTAACAAGGACCTAGCTTCGCTCCCGGGCTCTCCTCTGCGCCCCATCTCTGTAGCAAGGACCCCACTTTTTTCATCACACTCAGCCAGGCCTCTAAGGTGTGGTAAGCTGAACCTCTTACAATGCGAGGAGCCAGGGACACACGTATCCATTCAGTCATGTGCTCATCCGCTTACTGAGCTCCCACGAACGCTACCCACCAGAGTGGGGACAGAGGATACAGACAAGAGGTCACGGATGAGGGCGCCCTGCTGTGAGATCCAAAGGAACTCACAGTCTGGAGAGGAAGACATACCTGCAAACAAATCTTTTTTTTTTTTTTTTTTTTTTTTTAACATTTATTTATTTTTGAGACAGAGAGAGACAGAGCATGAATGGGGGAGGGTCAGAGAGAGGGAGACACAGAATCTGAAACAGGCTCCAGGCTCTGAGCTGTCAGCACAGAGCCTGACGCGGGCTCGAACTCACGGACCGCGAGATCATGACCTGAGCCGAAGTCGGCCGCTTAACCGACTGAGCCACCCAGGCGCCCCACCTGCAAACAAATCTTAATACGGTAAGAGAAGTACCAGGTGCTGTGGGAACACAGAGGGAGCGCCGGAGTTTGCCTCGGTAGGAGGAAGGGCTTACAGAAGAGACATTTGAGGAATGAATGGGAATTGATGGGGCAGATGAGGCGGGACAGGGGGGTGGGGCTTTGTCGTGTATGTGATTGCCCAGGATCTGAACCTCCTTCCTGTTTCAGAGGGATGCCCCATCACATGGGTCTCAGTGGAGATGGGACTCCATATTCGACACCACATGCAGAGGAGGCAGATTTTTAGTCTCCAGGTGTTCCCCGAAGCACAGGCACGGGCAGGGGGAGGGCGGAGGGAGGGTAGAGGGAGCGTGGGCCCTGGAACTTGAGCCCAACCAATCTGATGCCGCCTTTGGGGTCTTTGGGACTTCGAAACTCTGGAGAGTGACAGGGAGGGCAGGGACAGTTGGCAATCAGTCACAGCAATGGTGGCTTGGTCTGGAGTTTTAGCAGCAAATATCTAGTCTGGGGGCAGAGGGATATAGGCAGGGAAGGGGCAGAACCGGCAGGCGTCTCAACCAGATGCCCCCTGTCACCGACCTTCTCTGCCATCCAGCCTCCCTTGGTTCCTGTCTGGGGGGAGCTTCTGTTTCAACCTGCCCATCCATTCTTGAGCCAGGATTTCGCTTTCAGGATATTCCTTATCTGCTGAAGCTGGTGCGAGCTGGTTTCTCTTGTTTGCAACCAAGTTCCCTGCCTCGCCTGTGCTGGGAAAAGTGTCGAGGAAGCTGGAAGAGAGGGGTTTGGGGAAAGCTAGGTGGGTTGATGTAGCTGGAGGGCAGTAGGATGTAAAGAAAACAGGTTAACCAAACCTGGAGGAGGGGCAGGGGTTCATGGTCTTGTCAACCAGGCAAAGAAATCTGCCTTTTCCCTCATAGACCACTATTGAAAACTTTAAGCCGGGAAGGTCATGGTGAGACTTGTACTTTAGGAAGATCCCAGGAGATCAATGTGGGGCTGGGAGTAGAGCAGGGCCACTAGTTGGGGAGATTTGGCAAAATGGCACCTTCTCCAGGCAGCACCTATCCTACGGGATGTGCTGCTTGGCTTGCAGAGTGTGACTGATTTCAGCCCCACTTTGCTTGCTCCGTGGGGTACCCTTGTGCGGGGCACAGGTGCTACGCCGTTCTCAGTAGCCTGGGTTGTGAGACACTTCAGTATCCCTGAACCCAGGGGGCTTATGGTATTGCCTCTACTTTGCTTTCTTCTCCTGACAATGACCCTCTTCTCTCCCGGCCAGAGATACCGCCTCTCTCCGTCCCTGGATCTCGGAGAAAACAAAGCCACTTTCTTAGCTGGTTCTCAAGAGACACAACACTTCATTTCAACCAGTACCCTAAGTGGTTGTCCTAGCCTCTGTAATTCCTCTTCCTGTTCCCAGAACAATTGGGGTTTTCCTTAGGTGTCTACTCAAGTCCTCCAGGAAAAGTCATGACCAGGCCACCTGGCTGATCAGGTGAAGGCCGGCTGCATCAGTGAATGCAGAGCGTGGAAGGAAGGGTCCGCCCCTCTGCCCTCAGCCCCTGGGCCATCAGGCACCGAGAGGGCCTGTTGCATGCATAGACTCTAAACCACGGATTTGGGAATCTTCCTGCCAATAGAGCCGCAGAGGTCCTTTGGCCTAAGCTCTCCCTCAAAGCAGGAGCCTCCTTTACAGCAGTCAGTGAGCACCCCAGCCTCTGCCTGAATACCTCCAGCAATGGAGGACTCACTACTCAGGGTAGCAACCTGTGCCTTGGCTGGACAGCTCAAGTCACTGGCAAGTTCCTTCTCTTACGGTGAGCTTCGTCTTAGTTCTGGGATTTGAGCAGTACTGAATGGTCAGCGTCACAGCCAGTGGCCCTTTACTGAGTTTTTTTTTTCTTCTTTTTCTTCTTCTTTTTTTAAATTTTTTTTGAGACAGAGAGAGACAGAGCATGAACGGGGGAGGGTCAGAGAGAGAGGGAGACACAGAATCGGAAGCAGGCTCCAGGCTCTGAGCCGTCAGCCCAGACCCCGACACGGGGCTCCAACTTACGACGCGGGGCTTGAACTCACGGACCGCGAGATCGTGACCTGAGCTGAAGTCAGACGCTTAACCGACTGAGCCACCCAGGCGCCCCTCCCTTTACTAAGTTTTATTGGCTGGCCTCTGCCCTCTCCGTATCCCAGTTCACGTCTGGAACGTCAGGAGTGGCAGACGCCTGTGTCCTCTTTCACAGAAGGTGACTTTGAGCCGGTATGGGAATGACCTTCGCAAGGTCACACACCCCTCTGACGCTGCTGTGGAGCTTCTGGGTCATTCCTGAATTCCCCTTTGTCCCCTTGGGGTGCCTCCTCCCCCTCCGGCCCTCAGGTAGCCTGACTTGTCAGCTGTTTCTGCACTGACCAAGCCCAAGGGGACAGGGAGCTGTTGCATTGGGTCGGCTGCCCCTCCCCCCCCCCCGGGGGGGGGGGAGGGGCAGCGACACAGAGACACGGGAGAAGAGCATGGCGACACAAGTGGTTCTCCTGGGGGGGGCAGGCAGGGCGGGTTGTTCCCCCCCCTCCCCCCCCATTTTGTGTTTCATCTTCTCTCCTCCCGTTGGGTTGGCCGGGCGGTTGGAGCTGAGGCGTGTGTGGGCAGCGGGAGCCTGCGAGTGTGTGTGTTTGTGTGCGACGTGTGGGAGGGCATCCGTGCAGGAGGCAGCAAGGCAGAGCGGCCTCTCCTTGCCCGCCGACGCGGGCTCTGGCAGTGCTCCCACCGAATAGACCTTAGAAAGTTTCCCGGGTTTGACGGGAACAAAACAGAAGCCGCAGATAGGCTGCGCGGTTTCCGTGGCAACCTGGAAACACGGGTGGGGGAGGGGACGGTGGGAACCAGAGAGAAGGGAGTCAGTCGATCGGCTCCGCCGCCAACTCCAGCCAGCCCCCCTCTTCTCCCCTCAAAATAGCTCAGGATAAAATGTTGAGCTGGTCCCAGCGTTCTCCTGGGAAAGCGGGAGGGAGCACAGGCAGCAGTGAGGGAACAGAGGTGCCCCTCGGAGGAGGGAAGCAAGAGCCAGGCTCCAGAAACTTGCCTTCTGGAGGAATCTGGCACCCCTGCTTCTCCTTTTCTGCAGGGGGGACTTACCTCCCGCCGGCGTTCCCTTCCCTCACCTTCTTTTCCTGGCCTGGCAGCTGCAAGGACCCCCACCCCTCCTCCCCCCAAACAGACCAGAACCCCAGACTCCCAGGTTCTCCCCTGCACTGCAGGGAAGTGAGGAGTGGGTGCTGCCTCCCCGGCCCCCCACCTGTGGAGCCTCGGGACTGCTCCATTCCTAGAAAGCCTGAGACTGAACAGAGTCGGAGGCGGAAGGTGGAGTCTGTTCATTAAGAACAAAAGACGTTTATTAGTAATTAGTAAAGCTGTCTTCCCGACCCACGACGGCACCGTCCCCTCCGGAGGGAATGTGCTCCAGGCATCCGCCCTAGAACCAGCCCCCCAGGGCTCCGCAAGACCCACACCCAGCAATCCCCCGACAACCCTCTGGCCTGTCCTGAAGTGTCGGCCTCTGGATCTGATGAGCCCCTTCCCTGATCCCCGGTCCCTTGTTTTGGGGGCTGGAATTCTTTATTTAAAAAAATTTTTTTTTCAACGTTTTTTATTTTTTATTTTTGGGACAGAGAGAGACAGAGCATGAACGGGGGAGGGTCAGAGAGAGAGGGAGACACAGAATCGGAAACAGGCTCCAGGCTCCGAGCCATCAGCCCAGAGCCTGACGCGGGGCTCGAACTCACAGACCGCAAGATCGTGGCCTGGCTGAAGTCGGACGCTTAACCGACTGCGCCACCCAGGCGCCCCTAGAATTCTTTTACTTGAGGACTGTGCGGGTGCCGAAGACGTTTTCGCACGCGCTTCCAAAACCAAACGGCGCCGGTGCAGCCCTAGCCCTGCAATTGAACTTCAGTGGTGGCCACCCGGGCTGCCCTTGGCACGGCCCGGACCCCAGGGAAGGGGACCTTCCTGTGCTCAGGGAGCAGCCTTTCCTGGTCAAGTTGTTGGATGTGCACAAGGAGCAGGCGGAGGGCAGGAGGAGAGCCGAGGGGCCCCACGGTCCCATGCGCTCCCAGTCTCCCCTGATGAGTCAGTCTGGAGCTGGAGTGGAGGAAGGTCCCGGACCGGGAGTGACGAGGCCAGGGTTCTAGTCTGGCACAGGCTCCGAGCAGCTGTGGGTGGGAGGAAGACAGCCATGCGTCTGGTAGCCACGATCCCGAACCAAGCACTGGGACACACAGTCTGACAAACACTTGGGGGTGGGCAGGGACAATGAAGCAGATTTGCAGTGAAACAGATGGTTGCCAGGACCATGATCCTTTCGCTGAGTCTGGTCTTTCCCTTCTCCCTGCATGCCTGCCGGGGCCCACACCTCCCAGCATGTGTTTGTCAAGATTTGCTTAGCCTTCTGCCTCCAGGGAATCAAAGGTCCTGCTGCCCTTCCCCACTGGCTGCCCCTTCACTCTCAGCTCCCTCCCCCCACCGTCTCCCCAACCTGACTCAAGCCTGGGGGAAGAGAGGACGGGGCTGCCCTAGCAGGCAACAGAGCTGGAAGCCCACCAGGGAGAAGAGGGAAGACCGAGTCTTGGGACAGCCAGTCTCCCACAGCTCTGAGAAGCGGGGCAAAGCAGCTTTGAGACTGTGATAAATGTGAGACGCTCCAATGGGTGGCTGAGAACTGCTTACGAGGAGGCCAAAGTGTCCTTCAAGAAGGAATAGAATACGGGAGAGGGAGAGAGAATGACTCAGGGGATCCACTTATTCCTAGGTGGTAGTGTAGTCATATGGGTTGCCAGCATCAGGCCCTTTGTCTACTCTAGAATGTTCTTTCCAAACATTGCCTATGCACAGACACCCCATTTAAAGGAAGGAATCTTTCCCGGGTATCTTTATGGGAGGAACTGGGGACAATGGATAAAATAGTGCCTTCTCCACATGGACGCCATGTTTTGGGGGTTCTCTGAGGTCCCTAATTTGAGTGCTGGGATCTTAGTTTCTACTGGTTTTGACCTCCCTTAACCATCTGCCTAGGGGTTTCCTGCTTCTCCCAGGCCAGAGAGGTCACTGGGTGTTTTCTGCGACCGGCCATCCCTGGTTGAGAATGAAAAGCGGGCTCTGGAGGTCAAACAGGCAAGGGATCTGTCGTGGCCGGTCACCTCTCACACCGAGCCTCTGAGGGAGGGAGTCTGGGAAGGACCAGACAAACGGAGGCCAGAAGACGCGAGCAGACGTGATGGTGCAGAAGGGGGCAGGCGATCCCCAGGCTTGGCCTGAGGCTCACACTGAGTGGGTGCAGAGGGCAGTTCAAGTTGGAGCTTGTATGTGCCTGGGTGGGGAATGAGGGAGCAGGAATGGCGGGGGGTACAGAGTAGAAGCTCTTAGTTCTGAAGATGCTCCACTGAGAGGCCCTACAGACGCTAACGTTAGGGCCGTTAAACTAGGTGGTACTCTGGGGCACTTGGGGCACCTCTGGAATTCTTCAGTCCCAACTCCCTTGTATTGGTTTCCTGGGGCTGAAGAAATGATTTACCACAAACTTGGAGCTTAAAAACAGAAATTTATTCCCTCATAGTTCTGGAGGACAAGAGTCAGAAATCAAGGTTCTTTCTGGAGGCTCTGAGGGAGAATGCTCCACGCCTCTCTCCTAGCTTCTGGTGGCTGCCGGCACTCTTTGGCGTTCCTGAGTTTATAGATGCGTCACCCCAGTCTCTGCTTCTGCCTTCACATGGCTTTCTCCTCTGTGTGTCTTCTCCTTTTCTCATCTGGTCATCAGTCACTGGATATAGGGCCCACCCTAAAATCCAGGATGATTTCATCTTGAGATCTTTAACCAATTACAAAGACCTTATTTTCAAATAAAGTCACAGCCCGGGGTTCTGGGTGAGCCCACAGCAGCCCTTAACTCCAACCTTACGCCAGAGCTTGAGGACAGGCGAGCAGACCTCCACGGGTTTGTTCACCACCCCACTCATTGAGTCACGGGTCGGGTGATCGGGGGACACATCAGAACTTAACCCAGCCTCCCCAACCTCCCCCGCGTCCTTGTTATCCTGAACTTCCTAGAAACTGACAAAGCAAAACCTATCAACCCGCCTCCCCATCTCGGACAGGGGTGTTTCTCCATCATCGAAAAGAGGGGCGGATGTCCAGATGTTTCCTTGGAAAATAACGTCCCTCCTGCACTGCTTTTTGGTAGCTGGACAACTATCTTTTTTAAGCCTTTCTTAATCTACCTTGCAGCCTCTTGGCCATATTTCCTCTTGCTCTGTCCTTGAGGGTGATGTAGAACAACCCCGTCCTGATCTACTGCTCTGCTGATGCTCAGGTCACATTTATTATCATGTCTTTCCCTGTTTCGGTGGGGGATGTTTTTGCCTGGAGAGGATGTGCCAGAGGCATTCAGATGAAACAACCCACCGAAACGCACAGATTTTGAATTTTCTCTGCCAGCCATCTCAGCTGACTATCAGTTTGCACCCCTCTCTGCCCTCACGCCCCGGGGTTGGTAACAAGCTGCACAGTGACTCTCTTCTCATCTCAAAGCCCTCAGCCACCCCCACCTGCCACCACTCTGCACGACTGCTCTCTAGTAAAGAGAAAGCTCTAGGTGGCACGGCCATCAGTCACCATGATGCTCTAGAATCAGCAATCATTACCGTGACAAATGGCTTTGGAGTCCCCATCAAATAGTGCCGCACAAGAAAGTCAGATTTAGACACCAGCCCCCAGCTCATTCGTCTCCCTTTGGCATTTTTAAGGAGAGAAGGGGCCAGCCCTGCAGTGTTGTACTTCCTTCTTCAGAGAATGAGGGCGGCCAGCCGTCAAGGGGAAGGAAATACCGTAATCTCAGCGTGGGCAACTCTCAGCGCGGTCTTACTTTATAGGATCGCCGAGGCTATAGTGCTTGGGGGTCCCACGGTAAGAACAGCTGGTACTCAGGAGAGCCCAAGAGTGGGTGAAAACCGAGGAGACTGGAGCAGGGCTCCGGGGAGAGGAAGTGAAGAGAGAGGGGCCCGGTCTCTATCACAGATCAGTGTCTAAACTGAAATGAGGGGTCAGGCCCTGGCTGCTGTAAATCCCTGCCAGGGCCATGAATTTCACCAACCAACCAACTGCTATTGTTTTGTGCTTGACGCATTAGCTAATTGAATCCTTACAGCGCCACCCTAAGTGTAGTTAGGCATACTTTATTGGCTGGAGAAATGAAGCTCAGAGAGGTTATTTGCCCAAGGTCACACAGTTAGTTGCTGGAGTTTGGTTTTGAACTCAAGGTTGTCTCATCTCAACGTCAGCAAGCGCGCACAGGCAACGCCCAGTCCAGCCTCCTTGTCTCCTTATTTAAGGGCCAAGCTGAGGAAGTCTGGGACTGTGAGATGAAAAGAGGGAGGGAGGGTGAAAAGAGGGGGGGTGGGAAGCAGGAGTCACTGGGTCAGGGCAGTGGGTAGGTTCGCTGATGGAGAAGAAGCTTCCAGTGACTTGTCCTGGGCACCCATGCAGCAGGAGAGGGGATCTGGCTGAGTCCCCGACATCAGAAACTTGTGGACATTGGAAATGTGGAGTCGGTAATTGACCGATTCAAAGTCCACCTCCTGCTGGAGCTCAACTTTCTCCCCACACGTAGGGACCCCTTCTTCTCTTAAATAACACAGATCTAGTCATATTCTTTTTTTTTTTTAATGTTTTAAATGTTTATTTTTGAGAGAGAGAGAGAGACAGAGCATGAGCAGGGGAAGGGAAGAGAGAGGGAGACACAGAATCCGAAGCAGGCTCCAGGCTCTGAGCTGTCAGCCCAGAGCTTGACGCGGGGCTCGAACTCATGGACTGTGAGATCATGTCCTGAACCGATGTCGGATGCTTGACCGACTGAGTCACCCAGGCGCCCCAGAGCTAATCATATTCCTTAAGTCATTGGTCTGTGGAAGGCCTGTGTTGTCTTCTATTTTATTATTTTCCCTCATTCCTGTTAGCCCTTCACTGTAGAGGCTCACCCCAGTGCATTAAGTCTTTATCTTTCGAGCCCGCCTTTCCTACGCTGATGTAGGTCTCCACGTATTCTTGAAAAAAGATCTGTGATAGGAGCGCATGTGTGTTAATTGGTTCTGTGCTCTACAGCACGCTGTTCACTCCATGGCAGTTATTGGAGTTGTTAAGTGGGCTTTCCCAGGCACCTCAAAAAGCATCTCGGAAGCAGGGCCTCAAAAAGCATCCCGGAAAAGCCCTCGTATCCACCTGTGGGCGGTTCCTCTGGAACAGGGAGGCTGGGCCACAGGAGATGTGGAGACACCCCGGTCTTCCCAACCTCTCTTGGCTTTTACCCCCTGTGACCCACGCTCCTTACTACGTGCTGGTTTTTCATTACTCTTTAGGGCTTCGTGCGTGCATGTCTTACTTCTCCTGCTAGATCATAAGCTCTTGAGGTCAGAGACCATGTTTCACCAATTTTCACGTTCTTCACAGAATATATATCTTGTACATAGTTGGTGCTTAAGAAAACCTTTTTTTTTTAATACATTGAATTACCGTCCTTTCCCACTGGGACGTTAACTTCTGGAGAGTAAGCGTAGCTGTGCTTTATTCAGCTCAACCAAGTTCAGAATCTGACCCTCTGTAAACTCTTCCTCCTAAATATCACCATGGGGCTTCCTTTGATATAATGCGTGACTTTGTCAGACATGGGAAGACAGCACAGCTCTGAGTGAACCAGATTGGGAGTTAGGAGGTGACCAGCATTCCGACCTTGGACGGGGTGAATTTCTCCTCTGAGGCTCAGTTCTCCCAAGTATACGACGACGTGGGGGAGGTGTTTAGTGGCCTCCTGGTCCTAGTCTGCACTCAGGGAAATGATGAGCTGTTAATGATGAGTGTTACCTCCATCTCCTGTCTGAGAAAAACTGCTGGAGGAGATGGGGGACTGAGGGGAAGACCGGGCCAGGCACATGGCTGGGGGGGGGGCACCGTTCTTCCCCTTTCGGCTTTCCGTCATGCGGTTTGGCTTTACCCATTTCAAGAATATTCATCACTGAAGACTAGGGTCCCGCAGAGGGATTAGGGCTCTCTGGGGAAGAACCAGGATATGAACCAACAGAGAAAGAGAAGCGAGGGGTCAAAGGAAGGTTAAAGGCATACAGTAGTAACTGGGGAACAACTGGAATTCACGCGGTACACCACTCCTGTGCCACCAGGTTAGAAGACAGAGGAAACGGGGCCACCCTGTAGCTCCTTGTCACCTCGGACGTGGGCACCGGGACTGATCTGGGGATCCTGCCACGGTCTGTCTCAAAATATGTGTTCAAGGAGGGGTTAAGGTGGTAGGGGACGGAAACAATGCGGATGCAGGCTACCCTAAGAGAAGTCAAATGGGACATCTGTGGCAAGTGCAGGATCGGATGGGTTCCCAATGAGGATGCAAGAGAATCGCTCCTGGGGGGGGCGTTTTGGAAGCGAAGGCTACCCTGGCAGAAAAGGTCTGCAGCTCTGGGAAATGGGGCTGGTGGGGGAGGACACCAGTACTGGGGTCTATGGTAACCTATTTGGGTTCAACTGAGAGATGCTGGCATCTCAGTGGTGGCAAGCTACAGGTGATCAGGATTGAAGATAGGCCTGCTCGGGGCTCCAGGAGACCTAGGAGGAAGTCCCCAGTCTTCTTAAAGGCTGGGCCTGGAACTGATATAACATCACTTTGGCTGTATTCCATTGGCCAATGTAGTCACGGCTTCCTCATGGGTAGGGTGTCAAAGAACTCCTGGTTGTCTTTATTCTCCCATTCGTGTTACAATAAAATTCTCCACTCAGCTTTTTCCCTCCGCCCCCCCCCCCACCCCACCCATTACCTGTTCCTAACTTGCAGTCATCTGCCTGAAGCTCAAACTCCTCCCTTTGATCTCTGTGTCCAAGCTCCCTGCAAGGTCATTACCACCCTCCAATGTCTACCCCCCCCTTCCCTGTCCCCCACCTCAGTCCCTCTGCTGGCCCCTTTCACAGGGCCATTTGGACCCCCTTCTATTGTTAACTCAGATGATCCTTCCCCTCCCTTTCCCCAAATGAAATTCAATTTTTCCTCTGATAGAACCAGGTCTTTCTTGGCACTTTCTGAGGGCAGTGGCTGCTTCTGTCATGAAGAGGGCTCAGCTTCCTCCTCGCTTCCTCTTACAACTTCCAGACTCTGCACACAACAGTACATAATTGAAATTAGATTATTTCATTAAAGTCTCTCAGTGCAAGTGGAGACTGAAGGTAGATACAATTAATCAGTCAATAAACATTTATTGACTGGAATGCCCAGTCCAGTGGGGAGCCAACTACATAACAGATCATCAGGATACAGTGTGCAACTGGCAAGTATGAGAAAGCAGGAGCTTCACCAGATGGTGAGTTCCTTGAGGTCGGGGAGCAAGTCTTACTCATTTGTGTCCTGGGAGCCCAGAACAATGCCCAACAAATGTTAAGTGCATGAGTGAATGAGTCAATGAACGAATGATTGCGTACCTATCACGGATGTAAGATTACCCATAGAAAGTCAACTTCCCTTGGATTAACAAGAATTTACAAGAGCCACGTACAAGTCTCTGGAGGGTATTGGCGATCAAGAATTAAGATTTCTCGGGGCGCCTGGGTGGCTCAGTCGGTTAAGCGTCCGACTTCGGCTTAGGTCATGATCTCGCGGTCTGTGAGTTCGAGCCCCACATTGGGCTCTGTGCTGACCGCTCAGAGCCTTGAACCTGTTTCAGATTCTGAGTCTCCCTCTCTCTCTGACCCTCCCCCGTTCATGCTCTGTCTCTCTCTTTCTCAAAAATAAATAAACGTTAAAAAAAAATTAAAAAAAAAAAAGAATTAAGATTTCTCTTTAAAAATCTTTGCCATCTGGCCATCTGCTTATCCTGGCTTTTCCCCACCCTGGCTGATGGTGCTCATAACTCCGGACTTTCTAAATGACCTCAGCATCTGACTCACACCGTGAGTGCATACCCTGCCCTCAATCTCAGTAGTTCAATATCTATGTATAGCTGTTTCTTTTCTAGCCCCCTGATCTAATGATTCTTGACCTTGGCCCACTTTTTTGTGTGCTCCTGCTAGCTCAGCTTTCCAGCCTTACCTTTCAAGAACACTTTTTACCACACCCTCCGCTGTCAGATTAGGTGGTCTTCTTCCCCAACATAATTATTCACATTGAATGGGCACCATCCCCCTGAACCAACATCCCACCCATGCTGCACACAGTTCAGCTCCATCGCTACCCTCTTCGTAAGACTTGCGCTGATTCACCCAGCAAGATATGATCTCTTCTTTCCTGAACATTGTAGGGAATCTCAGTTGTGCTTCTCTTACGGTACTTGTCATCCTCTGCTGTCTCTGTCCGTTCAGGCCGCTGTAACAAAAAATTCCATTCCCTGGGTGGCTTAAACAACAAACATTTATTTCTCACGGGCCTGCAGAGTGGGGAGTACAAAATCAAGGTGCCAGCCGATTTGGTGTCTGGTGAGATCCTGCTTCCTGGTTCGTAGATGGTGGGTTCCAGCCATAACCTCACATGGCGGAAAGGGCAAAGGGAGCATTCTTGTGGCTCTTTTATAAGGGAGTAGTCCCCAGGTGGGGAGTAGCCCCACCTCCCAAATGCCCGCCTTCTAGTATCATCCTATTGGGGGTGAAGATCCCAACACATGAGTTTTGGGGGACACCGGCACTCAATCCTTAACATCGGCCTTCTGGTGGGGTTGTATGTGTCTTTGCCTCATCTTCCCTACTTTGTCATAAGTTCTCACGGAAAGGAGGCTGTGCCCACCCATCTTCTCATCACGCCTTTTCAATAGCACTCAGAGCTATTGAAGCAGAGCACTCAGAGCAGAACACTGGACATACGTTATTTTTTCTTCACAGCATCCATCTTTTTGCTTTTAATTTATTTTTATTAAAAAATTTTTTTTTAATTTTGTGAGAGAGAGAGAGAGAGAGAGTGAGCAGGGGAGGGGTAGTGGGAGAGAGAGAATCCCAAGCAGGCTCCACTCCCAGCGTGGATCCTGACGGAGGGCTCGATCCCACAACCCTGGGATCATGAGCCAGGATCATGACCCGAGCCGAAATCAAGAATTGGATGCTCAACCAACTGAGCTACCCAGGCGCCCCACAGCATCCACCTTTTTTTTTTTTAAATTTTTTTAATGTTTATTTATTTTTGAGACAGAGAGAGACAGAGCATGAATGGGGGAGGGGCAGAGAGAGAAGGAGACACAGAATCGGAAGCAGGCTCCGAGCCATCAGCCCAGAGCCCGACGCGGGGCTCGAACTCACAGACCGCGAGATCGTGACCTGAGCTGAAGTCGGATGCTTAACCGACTGAGCCACCCAGGCGCCCCAGCATCCACCTTTTTAAGAACTCTTCCTCCCTCTACTTCTGGATGACCCAAGTGGGGCTGTTAAGCATGGTGTCTCACATGGTGCAAAGTCATTCAGACACAGTCTGGCCAATGAAAATCCTCCATCTCCAGCCTCCGAGATGGCACATGACCCGAGCAGAGCCAATCGGAGTCCGCCTTGAGATTTGCTACATGCATACACAGAGAAAGCCTTCTTCCTCTGAGACTGGGAACCGAGAGGATGCTGTAAATTGAGGTTTCTGTGGCCATCTTTCCGGGTCACATGGAGGAAACTATCTGCAACGAGAGAGAATGAGGCCTTCTCAAAAGAAGCAGAGACAGAAACAATAAAAGCTGGCGCATTGGGAGCTGACTTTGTGCCAGAACCTACCCCAAGTGCGTTGTGTAGATAATCGCATTAACTCCTCGCAAGAACCTATGAGGCAGTCACTATTGTTTTATCTGTTTTACAGGATGAGGAAGCAAGGGCCCTGAGAAGGTAAGCAATTTGTTTAAAGTCACCCAGCTAGTTAGGTGGCGGAGCCAGGACTTGAACTCAGCCTGCGGGAGCCCCAAACCGTCACGCCGCCTTATATATGAGCCGGGATGAACATAAATGAGAGAGAGATGAATTTATTCATTTATAAGCACGAATAAGACAGAGCTGACAGCATCATTTGAGCTCTGGGATCTAACTGTGCCTGCAGCCAGCTGACTCATGTGCTTTTTTAGTTAAAGAAGCCAGTGAATTCCCTTTTTTGCTTAAAATAGTTTGCGCATCAGTCACTGCAACCTCCTGGGCTCACTGAGGAACAATGGGTCTCAGAGCTCGAGCACGACTTTGGGCTTTGCATCCAGGCCCCACCCCTTCCTTACCACCTAAACTTGGACCAATTACTTGACCTCTCGGGCCCTGCAGGTAAAGGACCCTGACTGTCAGGGCTGAGGGGACTAACACTCTGCTAACACAGTTTAAGTACTCGATAATTGTTAGATCTCATCTCTTCCCCTTTCCCTTATGAGGACTAGCTGTTCAATAAACATTTGTTGAATTGAATTAAATCCTCAAGAGGCTGCAGGATGTGGCCGGAGCTTGAAAGCAGCTGGATTTACAGAGTCTCCAATGGGGGAGGCTCCTCAGCCCGAGGGGTCATCTAACAGCTTCATTTGGCCATTAAGAAAAAAAAAAAATCTGCCCTTCTCCCATCGCCCTGACGGCATCATCCTTTCTGGCTTCCAGATCTCTCCAACCAACCGGGAGAACAAAGTCCGTCTGGCCCCCACCATGTCCCTTTCTCCTCGTTCTTATCGTTCTTATTGTCCCTCCTTATCTACCCACTTACCAGGTGCTTCTGATTAACCTTCGAGATCTTTCTCAGACCTGCTCTCTCCTCCTTACCCTACGGACAGGACCCTCGTTCAGACCTTCATCACCTTGCTGGATGTTTGCTTCAACCTTCTCCCTGGCCTCCCTCCCTGCAGCCTGCAGGCCCCAGGGCACTGCCAGGAACACTCTTGTTCAAGGTGATCAAATTACTTTTTGCCTGAAAACCGCCATTGCCCAAAGGATAACAGGCAAACCCTTAGCAGACACGGAGGCCCTCTTCAGCTGGAGGCTACCCGAACCCCACCCCCTGGGTCTCCTGACTGGAGACCATCCTGACGCTGTTCCCTCCAGCGGCACCCCTGTCACCACACCCTCCCTCCTCGGAGCCCCCTCCCTCAACGCTCAGTCATCCTTTCAGACTCTGATCAGTGTTTTATTTTTTATTTTTTATTTTTTTTTCCCTTCTGGAATCTTCCCTGAACTTCCACCTCACTCCCTGGGCCGAGTGTTCCTCCTTGGTACCCACCGTGCCTGTACATCATTCTGACTTCCCGAGTTTCATTTTACAGGGATACGATCCCTTTCTGCATCTGCTTTGAGAACTTTGAGGCCAAGGGGTTTGGAACCCTGGCAGCCAGTAGGCCCTCACCTGCAAACGTCACGAAAGCCGATGCCAATGGACTAGAGAAGCCATTACATTTCTTGCAGACAAATCCCGACTGGCGTTTGTTCCCATGGTTGAGTTCCTTGATCCCTAGGTTGGAGCCAGCGCTTCTTTCAACAGCAAACACGACAGCCCCAGGGTTTAATTGCTTGGGGGAGAGAGGCCAGTGTCTTACCTTCAAAAGTGGGTAGGGGTGCTCTCTCCACTAGCGGTGGCAAACAAAAAAGATTCTTCTCTGGGCTCCCATGTGGTTGTAGGATTGTTTGTGAAACTGCGTAATTCTCCATACAGCTTTGCATGTATATGGTCCACGAATAGGTAACCTTTGGCTGCCTTAAAATAGCCCCCGTCTCAGTTTTAAAAAGGAGAACGTTATTTCATGACATCTAAATATAGGCGGAGTCTGTACTGCTGCATAACTTAAGCAAATCCATGCAAATCCCTGGCAGACTGGGGAAGGGGGTGCCTGGTGAGATCCTCCCTGCAGGTACATCTCAGCCCCCCCCCCCCCCGCTCCCCCTCCTTTCTGCTGCTGACCTTGAGCCATCCCCTAATCTCTCAGAGTGTTAGGAGGCTCCCTGACCCAGTGGGCTAGTGATTCCCATCAGCCAGCCTCGCAGGGCCGGTGGGAGGACGGAACGAAAAACAGCCAGTGACAGGGCTATGCACACGGAGGTGCGACCCTGTGGCTGGCAGGAGGGGACCTGGGAGGGGTGCGGGGCAGGCCTGTCGTGGGAGGCCACGCTGGGCAGGTGTCCAGATGCTCCGTTGGGATTTCTGGGGTTTCATTCCTCTATAATTCTCATTTCTTCCCCCCTCTCAAATCTGTTTCCCATTAAAAAGAAATGTGTTCTCCCTCCCTCTCTCCCTGAGCTCTCAGAACCGGCCGCATCTGCTCTAGCTCAAGGCACCCATTAATTCCAACCAAAGAAGGCGGGAGGCAGACTGGCTGAGCAGCCCGCGCCCCTGCTCCCGCCCCGCCTTGCCCTTACTCCCGCCCTTCTCCCCGATGGAAAAATCGGCCTCAGACTGCCCTTGTGACTGGAAAAAGCAGGGTCAGCTCATCAAAGCAGAACAGGGGTTGTTAGCTGGCTTTCCTCTTTCAGAGGGTCATTAGGAAGGCTTGGCTCGGCCAGGGAGGTTGCCTGGCCTGGCCGGCCCTTCCAGAAAGGTGGAGGTACGTTTGAGCAGGTGGGAAGTCCCACCAGGGGCAGGGGGAGTTTGCTAGAGGATGCTGAGAAGCCAGGGAGGTTGGAGGCAGTGGCCGTGGAAGGGAAATGTGTGCTGGTAAAAGGGTCGCTGTCCCCTCTGGGCCCCGCCAGAAGGGAAGGGATTTGTCCTAGGTCGGGCCAGTTGTCTCTTAGCAGATGCTGAGGCCAAGCCCACTGCCCCCTCCTCCCGGGTTGACGGAGGAAGAGGAAGAAGTGTGTGCAGCCGTGAGGAGGAGGGCCCTGGATCTGAGAGGGGGCCCGGGTGCTTGGGAGTCCAGTGTTCGTGTCCCAGTAACTGCAGGAGACGCCCTCTTTCCAAGGGGCTGTTGTGATATACCGCCACTCAGGAAAGTCTGAGCTCCCATTCTGAGTTGGGGATTCTCCAGCGGTATGGGGGGGCCTGGAAGGGAACCCGGGCTGAGAATGGAAACAAAGAGACTGGCTAGGAGTCCCCTGACTTGAGGGACCACAGAAGGTGGGGTGGGAGGGAAAGCAGGTGCATGTGAAAGCTCAGTGGGCAAAGGCTGAGGAAAGAAGAATGTGGTGTCCCCCAGCCCAGCACTGTCCCCCGTTCAAGTGCCCCAAGCTTCCCCATATTCCTGGGTTACTTCGAGAGATCTGGGGGGTTTGGACTCTGGGAAGTTCTGGCTCTGTGTGCGGGGAGACAGCAGAGTAGCACAGCAGGGCGTGATGAGGGCCCCGAGACATACGTGTTCCTCCTTTCAGAATTTCGGTGGGGCAGCAAGGCTAGATCTCCCAGCTTCCCTTGCAGCGAGCTTCAGCCTTGTGATGAAGTTCTAGCCAGTGGGACGGGAACGGAAGGGATGCCTGCCACTTCTGGGTGGTGCCCTCACGGGAAAGGCGAGAGAAATACACCTCTCTCTTGGCTAAAAAAAAAAAAAATTTTTTTTGATGTTTATTTATTATTGAGAGACAGAGAGAGACAGAGCGTGAGTATGGGAGGGGCAGAGAGAGGGGGAGAGACAGAACCCAAAGCAGGCTCCAGGCTCTGAGCTGTCATGTCGGCACAGAGCCTGCCGTGGGGCTCGAACCCACAAACCGCGAGACCGTGACCCGAGGCGCAGCTGGACGCCCAACCGACCGGGCCACCCAGGCGCCCCAACACCTCTCTCTTGGTTAAGCCACTGTGAGTATAACTTTTGTTACAGCAGCTGAACTTGTATCTTAACTCTACAAATGACACCACCCACAGTTACGGAGATACTCCGCATCACTGTTCCGAGTCTTTCCTGTGTGGCATTGAATCTGATCACCACAAGCCAATGATTTAGTGAGCAGCGTCCTGTCCTGACTCTCTAAACACCCCGACCTGTGTCCTCTCTCTTTGCCATCCTCGACCCAGGCAAGGCCAGGGTGCTGGGGACAAGTCCATGTACCCGTCCTCCAGCAGACCCTCCCTCGTCTCGGCCACATACCGGGTGTTGGATGGTGCACGCACGAAGGACCCACACCTACGAAGCAACTCCAGCCGAGCCGGCCCTGCCCGCCCCGACTTCACGGGGAGGCAACACGGCACGCGCCTTCACGTGGAGGAGTGGCAGTGGCTTCTGGATGGCAGCAGGCTGTTTGCAGTGGTCTGTGTTCTAGTTCTAACCCATCCCCCCCATCCCCCCATCCCCCCCCCTCGCAGCACTGCCACCCCCTGCTGAGCGTTGCAACACACGGGGGAGGGGGTCGGGGGTCAGAGTGATGTGATGGAGGGTTTAGTCTTGAAGTTGCTCGAATTTATTTTTCAAAAGGTAAATTCCTCCAGAAGTGTTTCGGGCACCGTTAGTAACAGATCTCTTTCTTCGCCCTCACGCCTGACCGCCGTGGACCTGGTTGTCCTGACAAGTGCTGTGGAGAACCGGCCGAGAGGCTGCTTCGCGATTGGTCAGGTCTGCGGCTGGCCAGCCTTCCCACCCGCGGTCGGCAGCACCAGAGGGCGAGGACGGTGGCGTGCCAGCTCTTCGGGATGGACAGGACACCCAGACGCCAGGGGAACAGGCATCTGCTTGTTTGGCCTCCCTGAGCATCCCTTCTGCCCTTTCCTGCTCCCAGCACCTCGCTTGGCCTTCAGGGAAGTACCTGCTTACTGCTGTTCCATATGATTAAGTTCTGTTCTCCCCACCGATTGGGCACTGGACCCAAGCCCGACCTGAGCGTCTCTCCTGGGCACCCAGTGGCGCGTCCCAGGCGACAAGATGGATGGCGGTTAGGACTGGCTGGTCTTGAGTCATGCGTTCTTCCTAATCTGAATATTGGGCAGGGTTTACGCGACTAATCAGAACAAATTCAAGGCCGTCACTTAAGGGCCGTCACTTAAAGGCCGTCACTCTCTCTCACGTTGAATGTACATTCCCGAGGTGAGAGAGGAATTGCACCAGCGTGAACAGGTAGGAAACAGGTAGGAAACTGTGCCGCTGGGTGGGGATGGCCCCAGGTCCTCTTCTCGGGTGAAGTTGCCCAAATCTCCCTCTTCCTTCTGGAAGCTCCCCTGCAATCAGAGCAGTGACACTGCACGACCTCAGGGGCACCATTCACATGCTCCCTCTGGAGTCGTGCAAAGAGGTGACCTTGCCCCCAGCCTTCCAGTACGCTCTTTGTTGTTGCTTGCGTTAGCCCAAGCCAATTTGTGCGGGCGAGGGCCAACGAACCTAACCCGGAACGTTAGCCGTTCTGGTGCCACTGAGTACACAGCCACTGTTGTCAAAACTTCCAGCAGCCGGACCTGCTTCCCTTTTCCCTGAAGTGCCTCAGGAGTAGGGTTGTCGCTACAAATTGTTGTAAATACAGATATAAATATAAATGCGCTATTTTTAGCATAAATATGTCCTATGCAATGTTTGGGCGCCGGGGACGAAAATGATGTCACGCCTTTTGGGGTTGGTTTGAAGACACTCCCCTCCCCCTTTATTTTGCTGCCCCGAACCCCGACATGTAAATGGCTTCTTTAGGTGGGGGCGTATTATCTTCCTTGATGATTCACCTAAGACGAGCCATCTGATAAAAAATGGATCAGTCAAGGTGGCTCCCCAGGAATTTTCAAACAGAAAGTAAGAAAGAATGACATGTTTTCGGGTGTTGGAGTTTGGAAAACACTAAGCCCAGGGACGGGACGGTTTCTTGCCGGTGGCCAGGACTTGGTGTTTATTGGGAGAACGAGTTGGATGATGGGGCGCAAGCAGAGAGGAGAAAGGGAGGCAGTTGTGACCGTGTTCAAATTCCGGGTTCCGGCTGTTCTTGAGGCCTCCTAGCCCTTGCCATGTTTTCATTTTTGATCCTTTCTTAGATGCTATGAACCATTAGGCTCTTTTTTTGCCCCAGAGATGAAACCAAATTCATACTTGGTTGTATTGGAGTAAGCTGGGGGCGTCTATCTTGCCAAGATGTGAGTGGGAGCCATGTCTTACTCATCTAGCCTCCCCAAGCTTTTAACCCAGCCCCTGGCACGGAGTAGGAGCTCAATTATATTTGAAATAAATGAATAAGTGACGCCACGCACTTGGAGATCAGTAGCATAATGTACACTTGACAGGTTTCATTTAAAAAAATTTTTAAAAATGTTTTTATTTTATTTTTGACAGAGAGACAAAGTGTGAACAGGGGAGGGGCAGAGAGGGGGAGGCATAGAATCCGCAGCAGGCTCCAGGCTGTGTCTGAGCTGCCAGCACGGAGCCTGACACGGGGCTCGCACCCATGAACCACAGGGTCATGCATGACCTGAGCCGAAGTCGGACGCTCAACTGACTGAGCCACCCAGGCGCCCCTGACGGGTTTCATTTCTTAAAGGAAAGTCACTGACCCCAGGTACTGTTCTCAGCAGCTCACTGTAAGCCTTGAGACTTAGAGTGTTGACTCCCCCGCCCTCCCCCACCCCCCAAGTGGGCCTGCGTGGGGGAAGGTATGGTCGGCTGCGTGATTTCGCCTGGGGAGGAGAGTAATGAGGCCTTGATCGTGATGGAGAGTGTGGCTGCTGAAACAGCCTGACTTCAAAAGCTGGCTTCCTTGACTCCGCGGTTGTTTCGATTCCCTTCCAGATGGATGAGAATGGAGTAGGGGCAAGTCCCGTTGGGCCTTTCTAAAGAGACCCTGGCAAGATGGCCCTGGCTCACGTGGCTCGTCCTGGTTCCAGGACGGCTCCGTCAGCAAAGAAGCGGAGGGAAGGGTTCCCGCAAGGCTTGCCCTTACGGTGTCGTCAGCAAGGAACTCAAGTTCAAGCGCTCAGGCACCACATCTGCTGTCACTGAGCTTCCCGCCTGGGCTCTGGCCCTTGGAGGCCCATTACCCAGGCTCTCTAAAGCCCTTGAATTTAGTTGTCTTGGCTTTCAAAGTTCTCAAGTTACACCAGAGGCGGGGCACCTGGGGCACAACCTCCACCCCCACCTACCCAAAGCTTTCAGGAAAGAGCGGTTGGCTTTCAGCCCAGTGGCCAGCTCTCTGGAAGGAGGCTCCAGTGAGTGCGTCACCTTCCCTAGACAGCTGTGGGCCACCCCCTCCCCATACTGTGCGGGAAGACAGTTCTTTCTGACAATGGAAGAAAGAACTCTGTCCCCTCCTGCACTCGAGGAATTCCGCCCCCCCCCCCCCCTTGAATTATTTATGTCAACCATTCAAGCAGAAGGAGAATTTCAGAGCTGGGAGACTTTGTTTGTATTTTCGTGATTTATAATGCTCTTTTTGTCAGCCCAATTTGCCTATAACAAAAGGATGGCCTAACATTCAATTATGGAGAGAAGGAACACAAAAAGCAAACTAAGGCTTTGCAGCGTCAAAGTGAATATTATCTTTGGCAAAATGTAAAGAGATGTAGGAAAAAAGGCTGATCAGAAGGTTCTGTTAATAATGGGCTTGTCAGCTGATTCCTGAGGCCTCTTTCGGAGCTAAAGTTCTAAAGGCTTAGATTCTTTCCTGTATTCGGTCTATTTTTCTCTGGTTTTGTGCTCTCGTCGCGTTTCCTTATCCCCTGTCTTTGTTGCTTCCTTGCTCATCACATTTGCATGCTGATTTTTGTAACAATAGTGAGAAAAGCCTCTCCCCAGTGGAAATGCTAGTGCAGAAACCTTCCTCTTAGCTGTCTTGTCTCCAGGACTGTATTCCTGCTGTGAACTTCTCAGTTGTTGGTCTTTATTCCTCAGAAGGATAACCTGGTCACTTACTGACCTACAGACCTACAGATTCGATAGCTATCACTTCTTCATCGTCAACTATGGGTCACTTATCATGCCAAGTGCTTGAGATACATTATCTCACTTAAAATTCTTTGCGATCCTGTTAGGACATATTATTATTCCCATGTGACAGATGAAGAAACTGAGTCTTGACTGATGTCACACAGCTTGTGAGTGTCCAAGCCAGGGTTGGGATTAAAACCTTCCTGACTCCGGAATCTTTGTATCTTTTTAAATTTTAACTTCTAATTTTTTTTTTTTTTTTTTAGAGGGAGAAAGAATGTGTGCATGCACTCACCAGCCACAGAGGGAAGGAGAATCCCGGGGTGTGTGGGTGGCTCAGTTGGCTAAGCATCCAACTCTTGGTTTTCGGCTCAGGTCTTGATCTCGCGTCTTCGTGGGTTCGAGCCCCGCGTCCAGCTCTGAGCTGGCAGCATGGAGTCTCTTAGGGTTCTCTCTCTCTCTGCACCTTCCCCGCTTGCACTGTCTCTGTCTCTCTCAAAATAAGTAAATAAACTAAAAAAAAAAAAAAAAAAGAAAGAAAGAAAAGAGAGAGAGAGAATCCCAAGCAGGCTCCGCTGAGTGCATCTTGATCCCACGCCCCCGGGATTATGACCTGAGCCAAAATCAAGAGTTGGATTACTCATTGAGCCGCCCAGGTGCCCCCTGACTCCAGAATCTTAATGAATTTATATAACTGGCTCTCCTCCCTGATCCGCTTTCCTCCACTGCTTCTCTTATCCTCTTCCTCTTTCCTCAAGACATTCCAGGGTCCCTGTGTTCTCCAATGGAGGGGTCTTAGTCTGGGCTTGAAGAAGAGCTTCAGGGAATCCATGAAGCCCCTGAAAGTACACACACCTTTTTTTTTCTTAATATTTATTTGTTTTGGGGAGAGCGCCAGTGGGGGAGGGACAGATAGAGGGGGACAGAGGATCTGAAGCAGGCTCTGTGCTGACAGGCTGACAGCAGGGAACCCGACACGGGGCTCGAATTCACCAACCGCGAGATCATGACCTGAGCCAAAGTCGGATGCTCAACCGACTGAGCCACCCAGGCGCCCTAGAACACACCTCTTCTGTGTAGATGTCCGTGCGCATGTTTCTGGGAAGAAACACCACGTTCCCAAATGAGTACGAGACCCTGAGTGCCTGAGGGAGCCGGCTCATTCCAAGGAGCCCTAGCTTCAGGTTCTAGGGCAGAGGTTCCCAAACTTCAGTGAACAGCAGTCTCATGCTGGGAGCTTGTCAAAGTGCAAATATATTTGGTGCATTTGGTAGATCTGGAATCTACAGCCCAGGAATCTACATTTTAGAAGTACCTTTTCTCAGAGATGAGTTACTCTGTGGTACCCACTCGGTTTCCTGGTGACCTTAGGTCCTGTAGTTACTCCCACAACTTTATTCTAGTAATTGCTTTGAAAGGGATCCAGGCATCTCCCACTCCTCCCACAAAAAATGCTTGACCCTGTCCATGAATGGCAGGGTTGTAGTCCATAGATAAGAGAGGTCCAGAGAGTCAGGACAAATCAAAAGGAATTTCAACAAATTCTCCCTAATGGAAATACTCAAATTGTTGGGCACCCCAAGACTGGTGCCATCAAGACACTACCTACTCAATATTAATCTTTCCCTCCAGCAGAGAGTTTCGCAGACTGTCATTGTCCTCTTTCTACCCTTCATGGACACAATTAAGATGGCTGGAGTTCAGGGGTGGCTTCGTGGCTTGGTGGGTAAAGGGTCTGACTCTTGATCTTGACTCAGGTCTTGATCTCAAGGTCTTGGTCTCAGGGTTGCATGTTTAAGCCCCGCGTTGGACTCCATGCTTGGTCTGAAGCCTACTTTAAAAAAAAAAAAAAGATGGCTGGGGTTTAAAAAACTGCTTAGGAGGCAGCCTCAATGTGGCAGATTCCTAAACTTTCATGGCAGAAAGATGGGTCAGTTGGTCTGCTCTGCCCACACCTGTCCTAACCATTTGTGTCTTCTTTTAACACTCTAAGCGGAGCTGGTGACGTACGAACCTCCCTGACCCTCGTCGTTGCCTTTTGGACCAGGCATGGCTAGAGCGGCCGCCTGGCTCATGCTAGGTCAATTAGATTGCTTCCCTCAGGATTTTGAAACAGGGGGCTCAGAGATGCTAAACTTTCTGGAAGTGAGAAGTTATGTAAGTTGAGGTCTGAGGTAGCTGTGTTTGGTGTAATAAGCAACTGGAATAGAAAAGGTCTATTAGGGAGTAGGACTGGGAGAAAGAGAGAAGTTGCCAGTTCCCATCCTCTCTGAGGCCCACTTGTGTTTCCTGTTTTGTTTCCTTGGCTTTATGAAACTCCTCCATAGTCTTTCAATAAATTCCTCTTTTTTTTTTTTTTTTTTTTTGCTAAGTCCGAGTGAATTTTACTTCTTACCATCAAATGAATTTTTACAGTGCTTCTAGAACTTTACTGCGGATAGAAAACACTAATACCCATATGGCATACTCTTAGACCACGGTACAAGCACACTTGTACCGTTCATGGTGCCACATCTGGGGACCTTTGCTTTACTAAGACATCAGGTAGTATAAGGAAGAGGGTTTGTAATCAATGGACTGACAAAGAAAACACAGAATGGCTGTGGAATTGAGGGGGATATGGGTTCATGCTGAAGTGCAATGGGGGTGTGAACATCCCTTCCTTCCAGGACAGGTGACCAATGGCCTTGAGTACTGTCACTGTTACTGTTTTGGGACCTAGATGTGGTTTGGATCCCTGAGGTCAAAGCTTTGGAGGACTTCACAGCTGCAAACACTGGACTAACGGATCGTGCTGGGTCTTTCTTGCAGTCATGCACAGAGTGTAGCAAGAAAGGGACAAAGTCCAGTCTAGGTTGTCCAGCTGAAAGCACGTGGGGCAATTATGTACTCACCCCCTTTATGGGATGCCCTTTCTGTTGTGCCAGTATCGAGAGTTCTGAGCTGCTAGGGGCCATATCAAGAAATTATTAATTTACTTTGCCAAATTGCAACAGTTGACTTCTCTGCCATGCCCTTTCTGTGCCTCAAGTTAGTGCCTTGATTAGAAAAAGAGAGGGATCCCGATAACTAGAAATGCATATAATTGAAAAGTAGGGGACTTGGGCCCCTCCAGAGAGCTTTCCACTGTATACCCTATAAACAAATGTTATGATGCATTCCATTGTAAAATGCATTCTTCTATTGGGACATCATAAACAAAATCAAAAGACAAGAAGCAAACTGGAAAAAAAAAATATTTGTAGCATGTAAAGCAGAGAATAGGTTACCATCCATTCTATGTAAAAAGTTTCTGTAATTAATAAGAAAAAGTCTAATTATTTAAAAAGATAATTTATGAAAGAATACAAACAACTTAGGAGTACCTGGGTGGCTCAGTCAGTTAAGCATCCAACTCTTTTTTTTTTTTTTTAAGTTAATTTATTTATTTTGAGACAGAGAGAGAGAGACAGCATGTGTGGGAGGGGCAGCGAGAGAGGGAGAGAGAGAGAATCCCAAGCAGCCTCCGCATTGTCAGCACTGAGCTGGATGTGGGGCTCCATCTCATGAACCTTGAGATCATGATCTGAGCAGAAATCAAGAGTTGTATGTTTAACCAACTAAGGCACCCAGGCGCCCCAAGCACCTGACTCTTGATCTCAGCTCAGGTCTTGTTCTCAGGGTGGTGAGTTCAAATCCCTCACTGGGATCTGTGCTGGGTGTGAATCCTACTTAAAAGAAAAAAAGAGCACACAAACAACTTGGAAACTCATCTCACCAGCAAACTAAACTAAGACTGATTTACTATTTTCTATTCATCACATTCACTAAAGTTAAAAAGCAAAATGATTTATAATTAATGCTTTTGAAAAATGAGTGATTACATATATCATTGGTGGGAATGGAAATGTAAATAAATACCGAGTTTTGGGAAGGCAATACGTAATATCTGTTGCATTATAATTCCATTTCTAGGAATTTACACTATAGAAATACTTACCCATGTACAATCCTAAGTAATGGATGGGTACAGGATGTTTCCTTTGGCAGCTTATAAGAATAAAGAACCAAAACAAAACCAGGTCATTCCCTGTTTCTGTCACACCGTCTTTCTTTGAACAGGGTACAATTGATTAAGTTTACCCTCAACAAATTACAATTTTATTTTTCTGAAATTACGCCCAGTTTATGCTGATTAGAGTCCGGGGTGTTTCTAAACTCTTGAGTCACACTTTCCAGAAGCCATCTCAGTTTATTCCCACATTCACTGTGTATGAGTTTTACTATTTTCACTGTCAGAGGGCAATCTTATTTTCTAGTACCCTTGTAAGAGCAATCAGAAATTGGGTAAAATGCCCCGTGAATTCAGCATAGTATTAACCCTCCTTTCGCATTTTTGAGTCAAGAGGGCTGTTGCTCTAACAGACTCATTGTCTTGTTGCTGAGGCAGAGGAATCCTGGGTGGAAGGTATGGACGTGGGGGATCCAGAAGAGAAGGGAACCAAACCATATTCGGTTACTGCTAAGTGCCCGGCACCATAAAAAGCAGACAGTCACACTCATGGGTGACTTCACTCCGCAAGAGACATTTGGGGACATGTCCCCCACGTATGGGGACATGTTTAGTTGTCACAACCGGGAAGCTGTTACTGG
The DNA here is from genome assembly GCF_018350215.1 of Panthera leo. NCBI lineage: Eukaryota > Metazoa > Chordata > Mammalia > Carnivora > Felidae > Panthera > Panthera leo. Next base: position 42,200,936 of record NC_056696.1, on the reverse strand, counting down.
TATCCTGTGAGTAGAGGCCAGGGATACTGCTCAACAGCCTACAATGCACAGGACGGGTCCCCACTACAAAGGATTATCCAGCCCAGAATATCAGTCACCCCAAGGTTTGCTATTGATATAAGGTGATATAAAGCATCTTACATGGATTATCTCATTAATATTCCCAACAACCCTATGAAATAGGAACAGTAGAAAGTCTCTTAGTAGATTGCACTAAATTAATTCGCTAACCCAATTAACTGTTGTTCTCTGTTTCCTCCATAAAACATAATGAGTGATGAGCATGGAACATAAAATGCTCAAGGCCGGCCACTGTCTACAATGCTCTACACTTCTGCTTTATCAATAGAGCTGTGCTTACCAAATTGCTTTTGTTACTGATGCTTGTAATTTTCTTATCATTGTAATTATGTCATTTAGTCACATATTACATAAATCAGAGTTTCTCAGTCTTGGCATTGACGAAAAAATCAGAATATGGGTGCAAAGATAGAAGGAGTTGTTTCTGTGATAGTGGATATGGCAGAGGTTGCCTAGCCCTTACAAACCTGTCTCCTCTGATTCCTGGGTAAAAGCTGGACTACATTTCCCAGATGCCTTTGCGTTGGATGGGGCCGTATTTCTACTTCTCACCAATGGAACGTGAGCCAGGTGATACTCATCTCTTCTAGGCAGAGGTAGTTAAGGAGTAGGTGTGCCTTCATCACCCTTTCCCTGCTTCTCACTTGAGTCATCCCCAAAACAAGCCACGTGCTGAAGATTGTGGAGCCAAAAATGAAGGAGCTCGCATTCCTGAATCATGCTTGGAGGAGAGTCATTCACCAATTAGGAACAACTGTTTGGCCTTTATATGAATAAGAAATAAACTTCTATTGTTCTTGAACCATTATACATTTCTGGGTTTGATTGTTAGAGCCAATAGTGTTTCCTTAACTAATACAACTGGGTTGAAGACTTTGGAAATTCTTGTAAAAGTGAGTCCCTCAAAACTTGCCATTAAATCAGGTGTGAGGGAGACAATGGTAAAATCTTAGAAATAAAGTCATAAGCATCTCAAAGAATTTTATAGTCATATTTCTTTCCAGGAGTCTTTGAGTTCTTGCCCCATTTTGAAGTAAACACTGATTATGCATTGCTAGCATGGTTCATGCAAGAAAATTATCTTGGAATCCAATCAGCAAACCCCAAAGGCCTGGTCTTACATCAAAAGATTGGCCTATACAAAAAAAGGGGGGGGGTGGTGTATGGGTGGCTTAGTTAAATGGCTGACTCTTGATTTCAGCTCAGGTCATGATTTCAGCATCTATGAGATCGAGCCCCATACTGAGCTCTGTGCTGGTGGTATGGAGCCTGCTTGAGATTCTCTCTTTCCCTCTCTCTCTGCCCGTCCCTGACTCTCTCTCTCTCTCTCTGTCAAAATAAATAAACTTAAAAAAAAAAAAGATTGACCTATACCAATCCTTAAAATAAACATTTAAAGTAACTATGTATTGTTTTTTTTTTGATTTCTTGCTTAGGCTGACCACTTAAGATAACTTAATTACCACTAGTCTCAATGCCATCTAATGAGAGGACTTCTAGTGTTCTACCGTTTTACAAATGAGGCAAGTAGGGTTCAAGAGTCCCAGATCATATGGCTAGCAAGTGGCAGAGTAAGAATCCACTTCTGGACTCCCAACCGTCCACTGTTAGACATGTGGCTAACAGTGCCTTTCTTTCCTCTTGAGAGCTCTGAGATTGCTGAGCCAGACACGGGCAGTGGTGACCTCTCTGTACAATGGAGAAGCCAGCTCTGGCTTCAGAAGCTTATTACACACCATGAGTAGCAAATGTTCCCATGGAGTTTGGTCATTTGACAAAAGCTTTAGCTATAGGGTATTTAACAGCGTGGAAAATGGAGCCCAGAAGCACAGGCCCTGGCTCCATGTCAGAGCCCTCAGCCTCGGCTCCCCACAATGTGACTGGTACCCCTGTCCTTCCAATGCTATGGCTGTCAGTCCTCAGAAGATACTGAGTCTTGGGCTCCCTCTCACTGACACAAAGCTTTCTTTACAGTTTACATGTTACCTTGGTTAAGACTCTCAGCCTGTAAGGTAGGTGGGGGGCAGATTTAACTTCATTTTACCAAAGATTGAGCCTGAGGAGGGTTTAATAATTTCCTGAAATCCCATGGCTACTGAATGGCAGCGTTATAGCTGAGATACAAAGCCAGGCCTGCCCTTGCCAGTCCCATGATCGTTCTGCCATCACAACCCAATCCCATTGACCCAAACCCTGCGTGTCTTCAGTGGAGGTCACTTGGTGACAGTACACCTTGGGAGGCGGCCACGCCTGGATTGAGGCAGGGTTCTCTGACTCTTATCACCCTGAGCGGCATTTTTTCATCTTCTGCATGGGAATGGAGAATCTTATCAGCTCATACATGGCATGGGGAGGGACGTGTGTACATTTGGTGAAGGCCACAGTTTTAGCGCCTGGATCCCATTAGGTGTTCCATCACTGCTCGCCCCTCACCCACATGCTCTCTACAGTTGTCCCGTGTTTGCCCATAACGGAATGTTGGGGTCTGCACTCTGTGCTTGCTTCCGGCATCCCACCCTCACAACCGGCTACCCGTGAGGCCTTCTATACCTGCCGGGAGGTTTCCTAAGAGCAGGGACCATGCACCCTCCACGACAAATGCTGTGAAGTGGCTCATGTCGTTGACCAGGAGCCAGGAGATTTCGCTTCCAGTCTTGGGTCACTTCCTCTGAGCTTCAATTTTCCCATTTGTAAAATGAGGGGGTTCGACTAGATGATCTCTCAGATCCTTTAGAATGAAGGTATTCTATGGTTTCCAGATCTCTCATACAGAATGGGAGCTCCTGAAGATAAAAGAACTGTGGCTCCCCTCCCCCCCCCCCATACTCTCTATACCCAGACAATTGATAAATGTTTGGGTGAGCTGAGCGTGGTGCTATAATCTTGAAAGAGACTTGAGGAAGACAGAACAGCTACGGCTCAGGAGTCTTCTCTCCCTCAGGAGTCCCATGCACCAGACACATTGAAGAGACCGAACAAATAGACATGGTAACACTAAGGACCCTTTGTTCAGGCCCTGGGCCTCTCTCCCTTGGGGGAATACAAAACAAACGATCTTCTAACAGACCTCCTTGCTTCCAGCGTCTCCCCTTGCTAACTCATCCCCCACATGGCTGCTAGGTATACAAAAGCCAAATCTGGTCAATCCACTCACCTGCTTTGAATCCTTCAGTGCTTCCTTTCTTTCTAGAGAAGTCTGAATTCATTACATGGTACCAAACCCTTTGCCATCTGATCCCTGCCTGCCTGGCAGGACTCCAGTTGTCATCGCTCCTCATTGGCACTCTTCACACTGGTCATTTGGAACCACCTGCTCCCATCACCTTCCCTGGCCCCTCCCCCAGCATGCTGGAAAACCCCTCAGCCACGGTGACTTGCTTGACCAGCTTGGGTACAATCCGATCACATTTCTTTCACTTATCTCAACATTTCAGCCTAAGATGCCCTTATCAACAGGAATTCCAGAATGTTCCTCTTAGGGCTTCTCCTCCCCCACTCCTCTGCACACAATTACCTAACAACCTGGCAGAGAGTCCAAAGAGATTAGTGTGTGAGAAAAAGCAAAGTATAGGAAAGACCAGAGCCATGCAACATAAACCAAGACAGGTTTCCTGGAGAAAGAGAACTTTCATCAGGATTTAGAAATGGACCAGAACTTGGGCAGGTAGATTGTGTTGGCGACGGTGATGGGAGGGCCCTTGAAGTATAGCAGCAAGAGTGAAGAGGTGGAAAAAAAGCAGCATCCCTGGATCAGAATTCAGCGACTTGAAGTTGATAAATTCCAGTCTGGTAAGGCTTTCAGGAAACGGGTGCACTCATTCAATGCTGATATTGTTCCAAATTGGTGCAGTCCTTAAGAGCCATAAACATGTTCATGTCTTTGACAAGTAATCCTGCTCACGAAAATTTAATGCTTAAGGAAATAACTCAACAGAACACCAAAAGCTCTTTGAACAGTAGTGTTCCTAGAGGCATTCTTTACAGTAGAGAACATTTGAAAGCAATCAAAAGTTCAACAATGGGAACTGGTTAAATAAAATATGAACCGTCCGTATAATGAAGTGGAAGGAAGACATTAAAAACGATATTTCAAATTTGTATTATTCGAAAACAATTCAGCGAGTGTTGATGGTGGGGGTACATATTGGTCCGCTAAGGCTGCCGTAACAAAATACCACAGACTGGATGGTTTAAACAACAGAGAGTTCTGGAGTCTAGAAGTCTGAGGTCAAGGTGTTTGCAGGCCTGGTTTCTTTGGAGACCTCTCTCCTTGGCTTACGGGTGGCCGTCTTCTCCCTGTGTCCTCACACGTTCTCCTTCCTGTATGTGTTTGTGTCCTGATTTCTTCTTCTTAGAAGAAGGAATCTTCTTTTAACACCAGTCTTAAAAAGAAAGACTCTTTTTAAAGAAAGAATCTTTTCTTTTAACACCAGTCTTAAAAAAAAAAATGAAACAAACAAAACAAGAACACCAGTTTTATTGGATTAGGACCCTCACTAATGGCTTCATTTTAACTTAATTACCTATTTAAAGATCCTATCTCCAAATACGGTGCATTCTGAAACATGATAGATTAGGACTTCAACCTATGAATTTGGGGAGTGCATAATTCAGCTCATAACAGGCTTATTCTGGGTCTGGGACTGTGCTATGGGTTTGGGGGACTGATGGGAAAAAGTCCTCGCCACCGGTTGCCAAACATCTGTGGAAAAGACTGGCTTTAATGGAAGGATAGAACTCCATCAAGGCAAGGGGGTGAGCTGGGCAGTTTCCACAGGGAACAATTAAGGCAAAGATCCAGAAGTAGAGGTCAGATCACATTTGGCCTCTATGAAGTGGGACCTGGATGTAGTATACACAGGACCCAAGGGCTATAATCACAAAGTGACTTTATTTTGTCTCCCCTTTCACATTCATTCAGCTGGGAAATTTCCTGCTTTGCTCCTGCACAAAAACTCTTATGACTTTCTGATCACTTTGAGGTAATAAGTCCTTTGGGTCATGTTATGTTATTGAACTCTGTCCCAATTTAGAAATTGATATAATAGTCAAGGCTTCTCCCTTAAGTTGCAGCTCCCCCCTCCCTGGCTGGGCCTGCTATCGATGGGCTATCTGGGGCGGAGTGGGGGTTGGTAATGTTAACCTTTTCCCTCTACTCGTCCTCCCTCTCTGCCTCTGTTTCTGGCCCCTGCTAGCCTGGGGTTGAGGGAAGAGAAAAAGGATAGACCACTCCTGTGCACACATCATCTCCATGGATAGAGGAAGATTCGCAGGCTCTCATTTGGGGAGTGGTAACACTTACTGGGCTGTGGAGGATAGAGTGTCCTACAAGAGGGTTTCACCAGGTATGGACCAGTCTGCCAAGAGCAGGAAGCGTAGGGGGTCATCACGCAAGGTCTCTTGGCTCCTAAAGAGGTGACACAGCCTGGTCTGTGGTTTCTTAAATGGCCACCTGAAGTTCAATCTGCTCCAATCACTAATTATCTTATGACTGTAGCTAGCTCTCTGAGAGCCTTTCAGGGCAAGAAACAAAGTCACTCCAACAGAAACTGCAATGGAAATTGATTGGGCTTCTGGGACTATATATGGTTTTCCATTCTCCATGGAAGTGGTAGGAGAGGTCAGAGGTGGTGACACTCGTGGACAAGAAACAGGTTCAGACTTTGTTTGAGGTCTCACAGTGGATAGGAACCAGACCTACAGACCTCTGACCCCTAGAGTTGCATTAGTTGCTCAGATGAGACAGCATGGTGTTAAGAGCGTAGGCTTTGTGGCCAGGCACCTAAATTCTTACCCCATCTCTATGTTAGTTAGCTCTGTGGCCTTGAACGAGTCACTTGGCCTCTCAATCTTATTTTATCTAGTAGATAATAAGTTCTCACTGACAGAATTGTCATGAGGATTGCAACATATGAAATATACAAAAGCATCTACCCTGTACCTGGTCCGTGAAAAAACCAGAATTAACATTATTTTCTTCTCCTTCTCTGATGAAGGCTGACATGCAACCTTCTCCCTGGTCTAAATGAAAGACCACTGAGACGGGGCTGGGTTGATTCCCCAGGATGCCACATCATATTTAGAGTTCCCAGGACCTCAAGTCACCCAGGTAATACCAGGGGGAAGGATGGATTAGGAGTTGTGTAGGTAGTGGTGATGCTCGAGGAATCCCTATCGAGACGTTCCTGATGTCTCATCCCAGCCCTCTCTTACCCTGAGGAGCAAGGGTGTGACCCCCCTGAAGAAGGGGCCGCGCATGAGTGCTGAGCCCCTCCTAGGTTCTGTCTCGAGATCCACACTCCGCGTTGCTGTCTCCTCTGTGGTGAATTTAGCAGAGCGTGTTCTGGCTCGTGCTGCTTGGGGGTGGAAGTGGGTCAAAGTACACTTTTCGGAAAAGTGAAGACCATTACTTGCATGCAAATATAGAACGAATATGTGTCAAAGATCTGTTTAGCTCATTAAGGAGGAGACTTTAAAGCTGGTTCTTCAGATGAAAAGATTTACATAGCTTGGAAAGGAAGACTGAACGTTTATTAAATTAGATGCACAGCTGGTTAGTATCCTACGGAGGAAAAAACTGTGGCCCCTGCAGTTATCCTTCCCCCAAAGGAAACCATTTGCACCTCTGTTAGACAAGGATCTGCACACTGACATGTACTGTTAGTGACTGTTAATGAATCTGGGCCTTAAAACGTAGTCAACAGAAGTCAAGCAAAGACTCGTTTCTCCTAGAGAATTCAATAAATCTTGGTGGGGCTGCTAGACAACTGTCCAGTCTAACATTGGGAGGACAAAGCAGCCATGTTTTGCATTATTTTCAAGTTTTTTATGAGCCAGGGTAATTTTTGACAAGGGATAACTTCCGTACTGGGGGCGGGGATAGTAACAAGCATGTGTGAATATTTTGTTAAAATAGTGTTTTGCGCTCCCCATCTTTGGAAAGCCTGGGTCCATCTCTCCTCAGGTGTGTTAATTATCGGCGTCCCTGGTGGCCCAGACCTTGCTGTCCCACCCTCCCAGGCTAGGAGGCAACAAGGCTCATTCAACTTTCAGACTAGGAAGGCACAGGAGGAAACAGACTTACTCATTTTCGGCTATAAATTTGTGGAGATGCCAGTTTAATAAACAAAATAAATATCTCTTCCCAGCATTTTCTCCCCTTGTAAATATGCATGAGCTCTTAGAACTTAGGGAAGAGGCAGCCTTCTAGGGACAGCTCCTGGATTTAAACGTCCCTAGACAGAGAGTGGCAGAGGGCTTGGCTGCTTAACCTTCAACTCTCCGCTCTTCCATTCACTTACTAGGCCTCTGAAGATGCTGAGGAGGACACAAGAGGAGGTGAATGGCCATATTATATAATCAATCGCTAAACACCCAGTGAATGCCTACTATATGACAGTCACAGAGATAGGACCAAGATGCATAGTCCAAAATGACCAAGACGTATAGTGTCAGTACTTTGCAAGTTCATGGTCTCCCAGGAGGGAAACCCAGAGACAAGCAAATTGCAGGTGCAATGTGACAAATACAGCCACAGAAGCCTGTGTGTGGCAGAGGGGTCTGTTTATAAGGTAACTCACCATAGAGAGAAAACCTAGACTGTGTAAGCAGGCACACCTATTTTCAAATTTCAGCTTCATCACTTAGTTAAATGTTTTGGACAGCTCATTTATAAAAGGGGGTCGGTGCCTTCCTGTGTCTGTGATTATTGAAAGTAATGCATTTAAAGCACTAAATATAGTAAGCAGCACCTTGTTGGCACTCAGTAAATTATAGCTATTAATAAGAAGCATCGATCTTTTTTTTCCCCCCGTAGTTACAACAAACAGCTCACCAGAGAATTGCCCTTTGCAATGTATGAAACGCTTATCCATCACCTCAACACTGGGAAGGAGGTATTTGAGGCCCCATTTCACCAAGGAAGGATCTGGGGCTCAGAGAGGTGAGGTGTCTCGGTCAAGGCCCCAAAGTTAATGCAGAAATGCTAAGAAAGAATAATGCTTAGTGACAACAGAAACTAAGGGACCAGGTGTCACGCAGAGGGATAGGAACTGTTGTGCCTGAGCCGTCTTTTCAGGCCCAAGTGCCAAGAGGAGAGACTTACAGGGGACAGGGATCAGGGTGGTTTGGGCTAACGTAGGGATGGTCGGCTGGTGGTGGAGGTCACGTAGCCCACCTGGGGAAGTACAAGCAGAGGACAGAAGCAAGTGGGGCCCCTTTCTTTTCTTACTATCTTAGAAAAGAGCCTCAGACGGGAGAGGCCAGACTACCTAAATGCCCACAGGTTTTGGAAGCGTTGTCACTTTCCCTTGCTTGATAATTTCAGCTCCATCCTATTCCCATAAGAGATGAGCAGTAAAGTCCTAATAAGAGAAATCACTCTCTGCATAATTTGGGGGCAGCAAGGAAACAAGAACTAAGGAGACAGCATCCTATCCCATGGGAAAAGGGGAACCCCGAGGGATGCGTGGGTGGTGGCAGCTTTTCAGCGGAAAAGGAGGCAGCCTCTGTTCCAGAGTCTGGGAATGGGAGGTGAGCAAAACACCAGAGGTGGGGCCAAAAGGAGTCCTGGGGCAACACAGTGGAACAGCTGCCTGGACGTCCCCGAGGTCTTCAGATTCCAGACTTGTCATCACACCATCTGCCCCCATACAAATGCTCCATCTCAGCCATCACCACAGGAGGGAGGGGCTCAGAAGCAGAAGACCTCTGGGAGTTTCCAGAAAAGTTCTGGGAAGGGCAGCGTAGGGGCTGAAGAATGTTCCCTTCCTCCCTTCTAGGTTCTTGGGCTGGTCTAATAGTTAAATTGATATAAGACATGTTTTTTCAACTTACATAAATATAATAACTCTCGAAAAAAAAATTGATATAAGACAGATTAACAGGAGAAAAAGAAATTTGATTTCATTCGTACGGGACCCCCAAAGTTATGAGAGTCCAGGAGAGTTGAGGCTCATATGCCGTCCTGAGCCAGGGAATGGGGCAGGAGACTGGGACTTCCAAGGGGAGGAGGGTCATTCAAAGGATGATAAGAAGTGCAGGTGCTTGGTAATGAGATATTTGCCTTTACAGACAGGTCCTTCAGATAAAGAAAAAGTTATATCTGCTAATAGCTCTCTTTCTGGGCCAGGCCCCCTCTCTGAATCCTTTCAAGCAGTCAAGGGAGAGGTCAAAACTCTTCCAGGGTCTTTGGGGCCTTGATCGGCTTTAGATCAAGGTAATCCACGGGCCCAAGTGGCACATTTCAGGATGACATAGTTTGCTCCCGTTCAGTGGAAAAGTGGGGTGTTGGCTGGATCTTCTGCTGGCCAAGAGAAGAGATGATGGCCCAGAGAAGATGACCCAGAGGTTCGCAGCTCAGAGACGCGGTGCCCAGTGGCAGGTGCCTATCTGGCTGCGAGACCTGGGAAGAACAGTGGCGTCGGGAGCCTCCTGGGTCCTGGTGCCTCCACTGCCACTGACTAATCTATGCTGCTCATTTACACAGCTTCTCCAGCCTCAGTGTCTCCAACTGTAGATTGGGGACAAATATTTCCAGCCCTAACCATTCCATAGTACTGCTGAACAAGAACCAATGGAGGGGATGGGTATAAAAGAACACCGAAAATGGTCACCCAAGTGCCGAAGTGCCAGGGAAGAATTTTGTGTATCCAAGATTTTAATTCATTAGGGTTTTTTTTTTGCTCACTGTCTAACCCACCAGTGGGGTGTCTGGCATTTACTGCTGACTTGGATCTCGCTGATCCTCGGTGCTCCAGGTGTGTGTCTCCATCCAGAATGCACACGGGCAGAGAAGACCAAATGTCATACTTTTCCATTTTTCTCCCATCCCTGTCCCACCCCTGCCCCCGCCCCAGCAGCTCAGCAGGACAGCTGTGCCACGGTGGCTGCTGAGTGGCCGACTGATAGTTTGTCAGGAGGGACGCCGAGGCATCCAGTCACTGCCTCCTTGTATGTTTCCAGGCCTTGGTGGGGTGGGGTGGCGGTGAGCAGTCAGTTTCCAGGCCAGCCATCGTCAAAACAGAATGGCACCTGCTTCCTCTGCAAGGGTATGGATTTAGGCTAGACTTTACATAGATTAAGGTAGCTAGAAGGTGTGATGACTGAAAAGGGAGAGACCATGGGTAGTTTTGAGGATTCTCATTGAAGACTTTTTTGGTCTTTTTGATTTTTTTTCCCTTAAGCATCCTGAGTAGATGACAGATATTACGATTTTTCATTTCTAGATGTTTCAGTTTGCACGTGTAAAAAATTAGGGCATTTTTGATGACGGTGATGGCGGTGGCGGTGGCGGTGGCGGAGTGTTTGTAAACGCAGGCAGCTCTTTGGGGGAGGATTTGGATACCGCTCTACTCGGAGGCAGGAGAATGGACCACATACGTTCTCTTTGCATCCTTTCTGGCTTTCGGAGGCTGCCATCTCATGCCTGGCCAGGGTGTCCCCACGCCCTCAAGGAGGCGGTGAGGGGAGCAAATGGGGGAGCCGACTCAAGGGAAAGGCCCCTGGTTCTTGGCCTCCCGGCACAGCCTCTCCCTGAGGCCCTTTGTACCCACTGCCACCAACACCACTTTGTCTCTCACTGAGAACCCTGAACCAAATCAAGTGCCAGAGTGTGGGACCCAAATTGCAAATCAATGAAGTCTGAATTAGATATTGATTTCCCCCCCTTTTCTTTCACGGAAGCTTCTTTAGAGTAATTGCCTTGCTGGTTTTGTTTCTTACTATTTAATTTTTCATCCTGATCTTTAAACACTGTAGTGCTGAGAGACTAATAATCCTGCAAGGCAGAGCTCAGTCCTCCCCACTCCCACCCCACCCTCCTCCCGACCCTCCTCCCTTCTCCTCTTGGTAACTTTCCTCTGCGAAGATGGAATGCCGGGAAGTGGGAGATACGGCTCATAAAGTGTGAGTGTGTGCCATCAGGCCACGAGGCTGTGCTGGGCAAAGGGCAGCCGCCCCCACCCCCAGCGGCCCTCGGTGTGGATGTCTCTTCCCAGAAGGGAGGGCAAGGCTCCAGCCCAGGCCAGGGAAGAAATGCAGACTAAGCCTTGCAGGTGCTTGACTTCGCTGGGATCCACTAGGCTGCTCGCTTTATCCCCTGCATCCCTGTGTCACAGAAAATGAAATATAAGATAAATGAAGAGCAAGGAACTCCCGAAGAGTTCTGATTTTCCCATAATGACGACGAGGACGTCAAGCAGGGAGTCACTTGGGTATGATTTGGGCGCGCTTGCTCTGCTGGGATTCCTTAAGCGTCTGGAACGCTGGGAGTGGCAGCAGGACAGGCCCACGTCTGAGGGGAGGCTGGAATCCAGGTGCCTGTTGCCTGGTGGCCTTTGGTCCTGGGGGCTCCTCTGACCTCCCTGGAGAAACTGTCAGTCCCGGGCTCCAGGGGACATGGAGAGCTTCCCCCAGCCCAGACCCCGCCATCTTGCCTGCTGTGTTCCAGCAGCTCCTGGGGCCTCCAGCGCTTCCAGTCAGCGGCTGGCTCCGTCAACCTAGCAAGAAAACAGCCAGGTCCCTATTCCCGGAGGACCCGTCTGGAGGGGAGGCTGTTCCAGGACGAGCTTGTTAGCAGAGAAATCTAATTACCCGCCTGCCGCCAGGCTGAAGGCTCTGTTTCTGTAGCATCTCCCTCCCGAGCACCCCAAAGTGCTTTATGAGCTGGTCTGTGGGCCTCAAGGTGAAGGAGTGGAGAATGGAAAGATGGTGACTGGCCCAGGAGATTTCAGAGTCACCCCAGAGGGGAGAATCCAGCCGTGTGCTCCTCTGGCCCTGCCTCGTTCATTTTGCTAGAAATCCCTCGGCCTCAGGAATGGGCCAAGTCACAGTCTGAAAGGCAGACAAAGCCTTCATCCACAAAACACTTGTTGAGACCTACTGTGTGCAGCAGCGTTAACTAATATGAAGGGATACGGAGATAGAAAACACAGCGTGTGATCTTAAAGACCCTGGTCGGGGAGACAGACACCTAAGCAATCCAATAATGTGTGAGGAGTGCTATGGAGGGTCCATCACGAAGGCGCGTAAAAGGGACACCTAAACCCAGTGTGGGGTCAGGGGGTGGGTGCTGGGGGCCAGGGCCGATTTTGAGCTGACTGTTACAAATGGGTGAGCCAAGCCAGGAAAGGCTGGGGAGATAAGGAAGGGTGTTCCATGAAGAGGAAATAGCATAGAACAAAAAAGGGGGGCACGGTGCTGTCTGGATTGGGGTACCTGGGGCCGTGAGAGATGATGGAGGTGTGCAGGTAGGCCTGGGAGTCAGACTGCCCGAATATGCACCCATGTCCCGTGATCTTGAAAAGTCCATAAATCGGGGCCAAATGGGACCAGCTTTAGGACATTTGGGGAGGTAGTGAGTAAATGAAATGATCTCTACGAAGTGCTTAACACAGTGCCTAGCATGTAGCTGGCAGTCTATGGTGCTAGTACCGGTGAATTGTATGACCTTGCAAGTTATCGAACGGCTCTTATCCTCAGTTTTCTCATCTGTAAAATGGATTTTTTAAAGGAGTCTATCTGGTCGCGAGCAGATCGAGGGCCTGTCTTACAGACTTTGACCCCCTGGCTCCTGGAGCGGTATACGAGTGCCGGTCTCTTTTCCTTCCCTTGCTCTTTCATTCTTCCAGCCCCACTTGAGGCTGAAATACTTGAAAAACAGTAGCGGCTACCTGTTCTCCTTTCAGTTCAGGGTACCTTATGCTTTATACTCACCTTCCAAAAATAGATCTGACTCCAAGTTCAGCCCTGATTCCACTAAACCCAAGTTGCCACAACATATTTTTAGTCTAACAGTGACGTATGGATTTTTGCCCAACAAATTAGCAATGCGTTTAAAGAAAAATCCAGTGGTAGTAAGAATACAGAGCAATGGGCACATTTACGCATTGCTGGTGTCACGTGCTAGATGTAATATACAAACTGCTAAGCTCCTTTAGGTTAGATAACTGACAATATGTATCAAAACGCTAACTACGTCTGAGTTATGTTTTCCCCAGTAATTCTTGATTTTGACAATCAAACCCAAGGTAATAATCCTAAATACACATTAAAAAAAAAAAAAAAGCTTGTTGCACAAATATATTTGTTGCTGCGTTACGGATGCTAAGAAGAAGATTGGAAATAACCTATTTGATCAATCCCGAGAGAACAATTAAGTAAAGTATGGTAGAGCCATCTACCCAAACTTAGGCAACTATGGGCTACCTAGAGTCACCAAATTCAGAGAGACCAGAAGTGGAGCGGTGGCTGCAGGGGCTGTGGGGGAGGAGGGAATGGGGAGCCGCTGGCTAATGGGGACAGGCTTTCAGTTTGGGAGGGTGAGAAGTTCCGGAGACGGATGGCAATGATGGCCACACAGCACGATGAATGTGCTCCAGGCCACTGAACAGTACACTTAAAAATGGTTATAACAGTAAATTTTATGTTATTTCTCACAATGAAAAAATGCATTGGGGGCACCGCGATGGCTCAGTCAATTGAGTGCCCAACTTTGGCTCAGGTCAGGATCTCATGGTTCGTGAGTTCAAGCCCCACATTGAGCTCTCTGTCGTCAGCACGGAGTCCGCTTCGGATCCTCTGTCCCCCTCTCTCTCTGCCCCCTCCAGCTCTCTCTCGCGCTCTCTCAAAGGGAAAAATAAACGTTAAAAAAAAAGCCCTAAAAAAATGCATTGAAGAACACTAAAAAGACATCAAAAATTCTCTTTTCTAAGACCCAAATAGAACTTGTCTGGAGTCTGGAATAGGAGCCAATGAATGAGACCAAGGAGAACATTCGTTCATTCATTTGTATCGTGGAATAAATACATATGCACCGGGCACTGTGCTGGGTACGGGGCGCACAGTGAGGCACGACAGAGCTGGACCTGACCCCATGTGCTCCTCAATATTGATCTGAACTGGCAGAGTTGCAGTTCGAGGGAACCTAGAATTTAGTTAAGCTGAGATAGAATATCAACTCTGTCTTGCGTGCTTTGATTTTGCAGGTTGGGGCTGGGTTTCTCTGCCAGCTAGGCAGCTAGGTCTCAGGTAGGTAAGGTGGGCCAGGCCATTTCCAGTGAACCTCTCTGTGATGTCCCATCCCCAAGAAAACTCCTCTTGTTGAAGATGGCAGCTTCCGGCTCACTTAGGTTTAGGCTTTTGAGAGTGGGTGAGACACATGGGTTGGCTAGGCACGTAAATCCAAAGAGAAACACTCTGGGGGACTTCTGGGTTAGTGTCATGGACCCAAAGCCATGAGGAGGGCGTGGCCAGCATTCATGACCTAGCCAGAATGCAGGAGGAGGGATGGGAGGGTGCTCTCCCACAGGCCAGGGCCTCCGGCTCACCGATGCTTGCTAGAAAAACATTAAAAAAATTTTTTTTTAACGTTTATTTATTTTTGAGACAGAGAGAGACAGAGCATGAACGGGGGAGGGGCAGAGAGAGAGGGAGACACAGAATCTGAAGCAGGCTCCAGGCTCTGAGCCATCAGCCCAGAGCCCGACGCGGGGCTCGAACTCACGGACCGCGAGATCGTGACCTGAGCTGAAGTCGGACGCTTAACCGACTGAGCCACCCAGGCGCCCCTAGAAAAACATTTTAGAACATCCCCAGACTCTGGAGTCAGGGGCGAGATACGATAAAAGAGGGGATGCGTAGTGCTAAAGGTCATAGTTAGGAGGGACGGGAGAGCACGTGGAAATAGGATCCCGGGGACCTTACTGCTCCAGACAGCCAATGACGCGTGCGAGGCACAGGGGGCGGCAGAAGCCACAGAGGAAAGGGGTTTAAGTGCAGAGAGTAACGTGGGGTCCAGTTGGAGTCCTTGATCTGCCACTTAGCATTTGGTCAGCTCGGGCCCATTCCTTAACCAGCTGTGACTCAGTTTCCGCATCTGCAAGAGGGGGCTAAGAATAACATCTACCTTGTGGCTTATTAGGAGGATGAACTGAATTTATATTTGCCAAATGCTCAAAGCAATGCTCGGCAGGCAGCAAGCACTACGTGGGTTTCTATGAAATGAGGTTCAGTAAGTTATTGACTCCACAGAGCTCACAGAGAAAGAAACTCTTACAGCCCAAACACCAAGCCCCAGACTCAGACCTGGCCGTTGCCCCGCCCTTCTCCCTGTATCCTTTTTCTTTCCCTCTCCTTCTTCCCAATCCTCCTCCCTGCCACCACCCACCCCCCTCCCCCAGCCTCCTCAGAGATTCCCTTGGCCTCCTCCCAGCCGGGCAGGAAACTTTCATCCAGATCAGTGAAAGAAGGGGGTGTTGGGGGCTGCGGAGCCTGCAGAGGCTGGGAGCGGAGTGAAGCCAGGCTGCCCGTTTTGGCTGGCAGTCCCTGCCCCTCGTGGCGGGCTCCAGGGGAGGGCATGCCAAGAGCAGACGGATGCGGATCGAGATTAATATAATCACTATATTACCAGCCCCGCTCACTCCCCCACTCTTTCCCTTAATGGTGATGATTATACTTATTAGAGGCTCAGCTGCCAATGGTTACTGATTCCCCCCGCTGCAGCATTTTAATCGGAGATGTGCAGCTATTGCTGGCAACATAAGTCTCCGAGGACCCCAGGACAGGTGTGGAACTAGGCACCGGGACCTTTTCAGCCAAGGCAGGCGAGGTCCCTAGGGTTCCAGAGTCATGCAGAGCACTTAACTCAGAAACATCCAGCTTCAGCCTGGTGGCAGCTGGATGGCAGAAACGGGGGGTTGGAAAGGGCAGCGGCCCCACCCTGGGCTTCTCTCCGCAGAGGCCGATCGGCAGTGTTTTCCAGCTGGGGCGTGGCTGGCGCTGGCTCTGCCGGATGGACGGTCTCCTCCCCTGATGCATGGGCCTTCTCTTCCCTGCATCCCTTCTTGACCATCCAACTTGCTCATTCGCATCCCTCCCAGCTGGTGCAGAGGGGTGGGCTGAATGGAGCTCGGGCGACTGCAGAGCCAGTAAGGAGCAGTGATCGTGGTGAGGTGGGAGTGGTCATGACACCCTGGCCCGGTGTCTGGGGTTAGGGGTGAGGGTGAGAGAACGCACATTGGTTGAAGTCCTACTATGCGTTAGGCACGGTATTAGGAGCTTTGCCCCTGTTATTTTCTTCAATCTTCACATCACCCTTCCCAATGGCACGTTACTAAACCCATTGTACAGAGGAAACTGAAGCTCAGAGTATCAAAGTGACTTGCCCAAGGTCACTCTGCTAGAAGGGGCAAAGCTGGGCTTGGCCTCAGGTCTTCAACTTTGTAGGTGAAAAAAAAAATTTTTTTTTCGCAGATTGGTGGTGGTAGAATCTTCTAGATCTTGGTGGATGTCAGTTCTGCTCATCCCCACCCTGATCTGTGCAGGCACCGAAGATCTTTGACGAGCTTTAGACTCACCACACACTTGAGCCCAGGGGAACGGAACCTGTCCTGTGTGAGGGCCGCTGGCCTGGGCTCTGGGATTGGGCAATAGCCCTGGGTTGCCGAAAAGAGCTCGTGGGCCCCCCCATCCTGGGCTTCAGCTCTGGCTCCTGGTGTGCCCTCCAAGCCCCCTTCTGCACTGGTGTCCTGTGGCTGAAGCCCTTGTCCCTTACTGCCTGGGGGCCTCTCACGGTCCCAGGGTCCTGCTTCTGGCTGGCACCTATCGCTCCCCCACCGCTCAGGATGCCATCCTGTCTTCCGGCTGCCTCTGTGCAAACCACAGCCACGTGAAGCTCTTGAAGCAAATGCAGAAGGGGAGAGGGGCCAATAAATGTCAAGTGACAATTCGATAACTCAAAAATATTAAACAATATGAAAACGGATTTCATACACCCACAAACAAATGAATGTATAATGTGACCATTTTTCAGTTCAAGTGAAAATGTTAAGTGAATTAGGTGTTAACAGTTAAAAATGATTGCAGGCCTTTGTGGTTGGCGCTGGCGAATTCTGGGTCCTTCTGGGGGCCTGCCCAACCGCCGGCTTGTGCCTGAGGGGCCAGGACTAGGCAATGTCCCAGGCACAGTGTTGCTGAATGCTGGAACTGGAAATGTCACAGAAACCCCGTAGCGGGGATTTGTCCTGGCACACGGCTATGCTTTGGTGCTCTTTTGACACGGGGGCCTCCCTACTTTCTGAGAAGGCAGGATGGAGGAGGGAACATAAATGTCTCCAAGCCGTGCCCCTCCACCCCACCAGAGGGGTCCCTCTCTGAGCTCCTGCTTTCCTCCTTGTCTCCCTGCTCCCGCCCCCCTTGTCTCCTCTGAGAGTTGCCTCAGAGCCTGGTGCACTGGCAGGCCCACGCTGCTATCTCTGACCTCCCGCTGCAGGCGACTTCTGTGCCTCGGACAGGATGGCCCACATCCAGGGCCCCTGCTCCACTGGGGGCGGCTGCGGCCTTGCAGCCGAGGCTGGGTCTCTTCGGCGCTGGGGCCCGCCCTGTTATTCTCGTTATTACTGTTTTGATTGGTCTGTGCCCCTTTCTCTGCCCACCCCCCGCCCCATCTCTCAGAACACTGCACACGCACCCTAGACCCAGCTCCCCACTCGAGGGGCCTGGGGTGCTGGTTGGCCCCGACACCCTCCTTTCCCCGCAGGGTGCGGTTCCAGGCCTCTGCCGTGCAGGCCCAAACGCCACCAGCTGGACCGGCCCACCGAGCTTCACCCTGCTCTTGTCCAGCGACCTCCACCGTTCCCCTGCCCGAACCCCCTCTATGCTCGTGGTGACGGTGCATTCTTCCCGAGGAGGACACAGCTGGGTGAGCAGAGGGGCAGGGCTGGAATCCCGCGGATCAGCTGTGGGTCATGCGGCAAAGCACATCAGCCTTCTGAGCCTTAGATCTGGTCAAGGGTATGGATCAAATAAGCACCTCGCCTGGCATCTGGTACACGGTGCCTGAGTCCGTCCTACCTCTCCAGTCCCCTTTCCTCTTCCGAGTTAATTTATGTCCTTCTGGCATCCAGTCGGGACGGGGATGTGCCAGGCCTGGGAGTCAGCAGCCGGGGCGAGGGGTGGGGGGCTGATAGTGGCCGGAGTGCCGTCACCTCGGCCTCACCTGCGTTACCTGAGCAGGCCTCAGTTCCTGCTCCTAAGAAGCGACGTTTCTGGAGCCACACAGCCCCGGTGGCTCCTGATGCACCCTGAGACTTGGCGCGTGAGTCAGAGCAAGCTGATACCACAGAAATGAAAGGAGCCAGCCCTGTGATCTTGCTGTGATAATGAGCATTTTATGAGCTTCTCCCGTGGAACTTGGAAACGCATCAGAGAGGCAGGCTGCTCTCGGTCCCTGCGCTGGATGCTTGGGATTCCAGCACAAAGGGCCTTTGTGAATTTTCCCTCCCCTTCCACACACCTGCTGCTCCTAGGCTATTCTAGTGGCACCAGGGGGGAGGTAGGGGAGTCCTGCGAAAGCAGCCTTTCAGGGGAGGGGGATCTGGCCCCCCCCACCCCATTCGAGAACTGTCTTGTGGTCTCGCAGAGGCCCCAGAGCAGCTCCTTGGGCACCACGACTGCTGGCTGGGTTCTGGGGGGGGGGGGGTCCCAGAGGGAGAGGTTAGAGCACGTCATATTTCTCTTACGGCACAATTAACGATGGCTTCTGTTCGTTGAGTCCCGCGTGCCAGATAACGGCAAGCACGGTGTGTGCATACATTAACTTAATCCTCGTTAAGAACCCTGAGAGGGAGCGGTGTCCCCATTTTACAGACGAAAGAAAGGAAACGCGAGAAGGGTAGCTTACCTGGGGGCAGAGCGACGATTCGAGCCCAGGTTCCCCTCCACGAGTTACCCAGACGGAACCTTGTCCCGGGGACTATATGTGGTCTAGGGTAACTTTTCTCCCTCTTTCCTCCTGCTGGTGAGGAGAGCGGGGCCTACTGTGTATGAGTTGGGGTGTGGTGGGAAGGAGCTGGTGTCTATAACCAGGCAGGGTGAAGGGAAACTGGCGAGGGGGTGTGTGGGTCAAAATCCCCTGAAGGGACGCAGAGAAGAGCCACGATAATCCTCGGGCCTGGTGGGAAGTGTGGAAAGCAGAGGGATAAGGACCCTCAGCCTTGTCCCCCCACAGCAGGTGTCCAGCAGCTGACCCCGCAGGGGGGCTGGAGGTCCAGGGAGCCGGGAAAGCAGATGGTGCTGGTTGGCCAGCAGGTTTCACCCGATGTCCTGGGTAGGGTCCCAGAGAGTATGTCCTGGAGAGATGTCCTGGGGAGGGTCCCCGAGAGTCCTCGGGGAGGGTCCCAGAGGGGAAGAACAGAGGCCTGCCTGAATAGAGAGGGGAGCCCGTGGAGAGGGGAGGAGTCGGAGAGAAGATGAGGGGAGGGAGAAGGAATGGAGAGAGGGAACAGCCAAGGCAAGCCCACCCAGGAGGAGGGCTTCCTGCTTTGCACAACTTCAGAAACACTGTCAACAGTCACTCTTTCTACAAATGTGCCCCGCACTCTGACGGCAAGGCGTTCCCTGCCATCCTCCTGGGCTGCCCGGCCCACGAGAGCTGGCTTCCTGCATGAGCGAGGAGGAGGTGCTGCCTCTTCCAGGGAGTCTTCCGCTGGCTGACCACAGCCCGAGCCCTCCTGAGCTCTGTGCTCACGCAGTTAGCATTGCTAACATTACTGACGTTACTAGTTAACGTTACTAACTAGCCTCTTCAGACCGCAAACTCTCTAGAAGGGGGTACGTGTTTGATTCGTCAACATAACCCTCACACCTGGGAGTAAGGGAGCCACAGGGGGTGGAACGCTTGGTTGAGAGATGTTCTGTGACCCTCCCCTTCACCTTCAGAAAAGAGAGCTCCGCTACCCAGCCAGTAAGGTAGGCCTCTTCTGTCTGCTGGCCAGGCGATCCCAATAGGGCCAGCTGCCTCCAGCCCCAGGCCCTCCTCCCCCAGAGCCCCGCATCTACCTGCTGTCGGCAAGGGTGGTCCCCATGACTGTTTCTTTGCTCCCCCTCCCCCCCAGCACAGCTGATGCCGAGTGGTGGGGTAGGGGGGGGCAGTGGTAACTTGCTGGCATCCTTGCTGGCCTGTGCGTGCATGGATGGGATACCTTGCAGCCTGGAGGCCTGAACAAATGGCATTCGAGGCCTGGGGGAAGAGATGGGGAAGCCTTACCCATCACCCCTATGGACCACCCAGCCTGCCTGGCAGCTCAGCTTCCAGAGAGATCACTGCAGCTCTACTCTACCTGGGACCATAGAATGGAGTTCTGATCGGATCGACTTCCAGGAGATGCGTCTCTCCCTCTGCTAGCTGCTGGCCCCAGTGTCTTTTACGCCTAAAGGAGTAAGGTGGAACGGAGCCTGAATCCATGCCAGGAGAGCTGAGGGTTGGGCCCGTTTCTGGGGCACTGGCACAGGGAACAGGGCTCAGCCGCTGGGTAAGCCACTCCTCAAAGCACCCCAAGGCTTTCCAAATCGATGTCCTGGAAAAGAGGGAAGAGATGATCTTTTGGACCCTTGATGGCTCACCTTGCCCTCTCAGCTGTCCCCAATCTGTGTCACCTGTGTCACAGAACTTAGGACCTGGTTGGAGAGACAGGCCAGGGGAGATGGCTGAGAGAAGGAGCCAGTTCCCCACTGCCCCCATCCAGCCCCTGGGGGAACCTCTCTTGTGTCTGAGTTGCTCTGCTGTCATATTTCTCTCTGCTCGGCCCCACTGCCCTGGCTGCCCTGAGCAGCCCTTGCCTGCTCATCTCTCATCCTGGCTGCAGGGCCCCGAGTGCATCTCGCAGAGAAACCTTCCTGCCCTAGGCCTCCAAGGAGATGGAATTAGCTGTCAGAGAAGAGAGGGGTTTCCGAGGGGTCAGCGCGCCGGGCCCTGCAGGATTGATCCATTATGAATTATGGATGGCACATCCCACTCAGTCCCAGGGCTCCACAGCCAGAGAGGGGGTCCCTGCCTTCCTTCCCCGAGTCGCCCCTTCTCTCTGGCGTCCCTTTAGTGTGAACTAATTTGACAAGCAGGTGCATTCCTTGTTCATATTACTTGGTTGCTTTTTTTAATGAATGGGGATTTTGTGCCCACCTCTCCCATTAGAGAGCTCTCTGAGCAGGAGGGTCGTGCATTTTCCATCCGCTGGAGCCTGCCTAGAGGCCTGGACTGCCAAGTGATGCTCAGCGTGCAGGCGGCACTGTGACTGCTGATGGGTGGCAGAAGGAGGACCCAGGGGATGAGGGAGAGGCGGTGCGAGCTCAGACTGCTCGCAGAGCACTTGGGCTGTGCGGTGCCCACACTGGCTCCACGGGAGGCCTGACCCCTCTCCTTCCCTTCTGGGTGGTTCGCCTCTGCTGTTGCTGCCTCTCTGGTGTCTCTTCTGCTTGAGCGCCCACCGGGCCATCCCCGGGCCGGTCCCTGGCCAGGGGTGATCGGGAGTCTGTCCCATAGCCACTCCTGGATCCAGTTCGCCCCTCTGCCCAGAGCCCCACACCTGCAATCTATCCCAGGGCTCTGAATTCACACCCTCAGGCCGGCTCCCTGCCCTAGACCCCAGGCTCATCTCCTTCAAAACCACCTCGCACAGGACTTCCCAAATACCGACCCCAGCCCTCCAGATCCCCGCCCCTGCTCAGCCCTGCACGCCCCACCCCTCCCCGCTCCAGCCTTGCCCAGCACCACATGCCCAGCCCACCGGTTGTGCCGAGCTAGAGCCAGCCATGGGCCTGCAGGACGTGTCGCCCGCCCGCCCTTCATCCCACCCCCACTCAGCCACAGGTCTCGCCTCCAGCACCTTCTGGACCACCCTGCCTTCAGAGCACCTTCCTTGCTCTCTGTCGCCCCGGGGCACCGTGAGTGGCTCCTGCCTTGGCTCTGTGCATCACCTCTGCAGCCATTACCACTCTGTATTTTGATGATTTGTTTGGGTACCCACGCACCCCTGCACCAGGCCTTCTCTTCCCGGAGCCTGAGGTCCCCTGGCACCTGAAAGAAATGACTCTGAATTACTGAAGGAGTAGAATGAGGTCTGATTGGACGTGGGCGGGCCCCGCGGGCAAAGGCTCACAAGTGAGGGGCAAGAAGATGGAGCGGGGGAGGGGGTGGGTGGGGAGAGGGACGGTGCAGGCAGGGCAGAGGAGCAGCGTTGGAGGGAAATGAGAAAATAGGGCCCGATTCAGCCACGGAGGTAATAATGCTTTGAATATACAATGCACCCTTTCCCTGGCTGTCCCGTCGGCAGGCACCTTCTCACAGTGAGGAAAATAAACCTGTTTTCCTTAGGCCAAAGCCTGATTTGTTGATAGACCTTCTCAGCTTCCCAGGAGGCGGCAGTGGCTGTGCTGGGTGGGGAGGAGGCAGGCAAAGTAAAGGGTAAGGGAGAGAAACAGAGAAGGGAGGAGAGAGACAGGAGCGGGGGAGGAGAGGAAGAGAAAGCTCTTGTTCTGTGCACTGATTACTAATGTGGTGGAAATCTCAGCAGGTTCTGTGGGGAAGCATTTATTGTGCATGAGAAAGCAGGCAGTGTATTAAAGGAGCTGTCCCCAGGCTCCTGCAGCCAGCTAGAGGGAAGGGGCCAGGAAGGACAGGGCTGGCCAGGCTTTGGAGGCTGGCCCCGAAGCACCAAGTTGGAGAGGACAGAGGGCCTGAAATCTTGGCTCTGCCCTGGTCCCTGGTCACCCTAGGCCCTCTCACAAGGGGACAAGGCTCTTCTGCTCCCCAGGGGGCATTTCTCCCACTCAAGTCACAGACTCCTTCCTTGGGTGGGTGGTGGCGTTGACATGGTCACTGGGGCCCTTTCTCTGCCTTGCCGTGGAGGGAGGGGGCGGGCGGCTGCATCCCACCCAGTCTTGGCATCAAAAGATGCCAAGAAGCTTCCGGGAGTTCCTGTCCCTGAGGGAGGGGCCATTCCTGGGAGGTGGTGGGTCTGGGCAGTGTGCAGATGTCGCGAGCGAGTGGGCCTGCCCCCGGAACTGTGCCCCGTCTGCACCAAGGGGAGCAGAGCAGCCCCCCCGCAGTGGGGGGCAGCTGTTTCCAGAATGTCATGGGGGGGGGCCCTGAGACTCAGTAGCTGGCCTCATCTTTAAGCCCTATCTTCTCATGTCTTTGTCAAGAAAACAAAAGGACACGCGGCATCTCAGAGTCCCAGACTGTACCTTGGGGATCATCTAAACCAACCCTGTCATGGCCCAGAGAAGAGGAACAGAGAAGCGACTTGCCTGAGGCCACACAGCAGGGGAAGCTTCCTGCGGGGACCCTTTTCACCTGTGCTCCAGTCTCCTTGGTGCTCCCAGCACGAGTGCTTAGGTGACCTGACCTTACCCCTCTGGGAGCCGCTCAGTCCCTGCTCCTTAAGCCCCAGCCCTGAGGGCTTTCCTGCTGTCACTCCTCCCCCAGCTCCTGTCTCCCTTCTTCCTCCCCTTCACTTCCCCATTTCCACTCATCACCCTCTCCAAGCTACCGGGTTCTTCCCCCTTAAAAGGTTACACTGGCTCTGATCACTGTCACCTTCCAGCGGGTGAATCGCACTTTGTCTCTTTCCTTCCCTGTGTTTTAGCATCTCGAACAGGGACACAAGGGGGGTAGGGGGACTTGAGCTCCTTGCAGAAGGACCCATGGCACCCCGGGTGAAATCCCGCAGGACCTTCACGCTCAGAACGGTGCTACCTCCGACCCCTCCCACCACCCGGCACTGGCTGCTCCCCTCCGGCCTCCCCTGTGGACCCACTTGCCCTGCTTGTTCTTTCCGTGCAGAGCCCGGTGGTTCCCTCGCTTCTTATGCTGCAGCTGCCTGCTGGTCATGAAGGCCGGGGCTCAACCGTCACCACCTCTGAGAGGCCCTCCTTGACTACATTTTCTTTCTTTTTTAAATTTATTATTTGAGAGAGAGAGAGAGAGAGAGAAAGAGAGCAAGTGAGGAAGGGGCAGAGAGAGAGTTGGGGGAGAGAGAGAATCCTAAGCAGGCTCCCCACCGTCAGTGCAGAGCCCAATGTGGGGCTCGAACCCATGAACTGTGAGATCATGACCTGGGCCAAAGTCTGATGCTTAACTGAGCCACCCAGGCGCCCCTTGACTACCTTTTCTAATGTCACTGGTCTCTACCATTAGTCTCTGCCACATCACCTTCATTCTGTTGCCTTCTAGCATCCGTCTTTGTCTGAATTATATTGTTTATCTGTTACTGTATGTTTATTCCATTACTGCCTGTCTCCCCCACTGAGAACAGGGACCTTGTCTGTCTTTATCATAATGTCCCTGGTGCTTGGCATTTAATAAAGGGTTGTTGTTCCAAGAGTCAACGGAGGGCACTGGAGACGGCCAACACTGAGGCAGGGGCTGGATCTATGTAAATATCGCTGGTGGGCCTCCGGGGTTCCTCCGCCACCCTGCCCAGAAGACTGAGTCTCGGGCTCCATGTGAGGCCAGATGGAGAGCTAGGGGATCCGCATCAGCCTGGGTGGTGGGGGAGTCGCGGCTGCTGGCTTCCCCAGTGGGGCGTGTCCCCTTTCTCCAGCGTGGTGTCTCTGCCGTATTTATTACTGCTTCTTCGCAGGCTGTCCTAGACGGTCCTAGACGGTACTCAGGAAGCAACAGACACCCACCCACCAGACCTTGCCCTGGGAATGGAGTGGTGGGAATTGGCTTGACAGTGGCTCAAAACAAACAAACAAACAAACAAACAAACAAACAAATGCTTTCCCTCTTCCGGGATTCCAGGCACACGATGAATGAATGGTTCCTGAGCTCCAGAAAGGGCAGAAGCAGTCGCCCTAGTCTTCCAAAGCTGCGGTGTGCAAGAATGTGTGTGTGTGGGGGGGGGTTGGGCAGAGAGGAAGAGAGGGGCCAGGCCACCTCTCCCGGGGTTCCTATCTGCACTGGGATGAGACCAAAGCTCATGGGGAGCTCAGCGCCCCTCCTGGACACCCCCCCCCCCCCCCCCCCCCCCCCCCCCCGCTAGTTGGGATTCTGTTTACTAATAAGGGAAGGAGCCTATTGTACTCGGGGTGGAAGGAGCGGAAAGAAATCCGTGAATAGGAGCTCTGGAGCCAAGAAGCCGGGCTCTGAGACAATAGATAGGAAGGGAGGGGGTGTGACAAGATCTGCATTGGAAAGGCTCGGAGGAGAAATCCAGGTGTGCCTGGGCCCCCATCTGGGGGGGTGGGGGGGGGTGGGCTAGGAGGGGGAAGGGGCAGAAAATGAGCCATTTACAGTCCTATTTCTATAGCAGGTCTGCCTCCCCCGCGGCCCCGGAGCGCGCCCAGCATGTGTTTATTACGTGTGTTGTATGTGCAAGGCTCCCGGAGGAAGTGTGAGGAGATGGTGTTTTAGCAGCTGTGCTAGACCCCCAGCACCGATCCAGGAGGGCTGAGGGCTTTGCAGTCATTTCCATTCTGCCCTACTTGTGTGACCTTGAACAAGGAACTTAACGCCTCTGAGCTCTTCTATAAAATGGGCAGTGCCCCACCTCATGGCCGCACTATGGGGACTGGATGTGGTAATCCATGCAACGCAGAGGGCTCGCACAGTTTCCTGCTGACGGGGGCGGGCTGGCTTGCATTTCCCGGACCTCTGGCTGTTCCTTAAAACCAGAGGAGATGGCCTTCTGCACCAGGTAAAGTCCTGCCTGGACACAGGGGCTTGGACCAAAGGATGCTGGGGAATCTCGGGGCCTGTGGAATATTGGATTTTTCTCACTTTCTCCTCTTTCTCTACCTTCCAGAATCTCTGCAGGGATGATGTCTTGATACACTGACTTTAAGAAAGACCTGATTTTCAGACCACCTTGTTCGAAAGGAGCAGCATCCACGTCAGCAAGCTGATTTTAACCAAGTACATGGATGCTCTGAAAGACTTGAATCCCAGAAGACTACATTGTTTTTTTTTTTCTTCCTCTGCAGGGTGCCTTAGCTTGAAACATCTGAGTAACTGCTTAATACCTTCCTACTCTGCAGAATATTCCCAGCTTGGGGGCTGTTTGCATCTTTCTGGCCTGGTATTTTTCAGGACTACCCAGAGCCACTTCTAGGAGTCCCACCTCTCCTCTGCCCACCCCACTCCTCACTGCCCCCACCCCACCCTATAGCACTCCTCCAAAGGCCAAAGAGTCACCTGCCATTTCTTGTTTCTAAGGTTCAAACGTACCTTCCCACCTGTCTCCCAGGACACAGTCTCCTGGGGACTCCTTAGATTCCCCCAAAGAGGTGCCGGGCCCCAGGAGCCTGTCCTGGGATGCAGGGGCCCTTCTGGGGGAGACAGTGCCCCTCCTGAGCAAGCATGTTGGTGATCCTTTGGTGGGGGTATGCTGATTACATACAACGTGTGGCTCAAGGCCTGTAGCATCTTGTCAAGATGGGTCAGGACAGGTGTCCCTGTCAAAGGTTCCTCTGCCTGAGCGGGAGAGTCTGGATTGTTCCCTCGTCTGCAGGGATCAGAGGAGGGGCTCAGGAGGGCTTGCAGCTAAGTCAGCTTTTAGGGTCAGAGTGCAATTGACTTCGGATCAGAACTTGGGAGACGGGACATGTCCTGTGCTGCCTGTTTTCCGTCCTTGCTTCCCTTTCTTCTCATTCACCATTGGTACCTCCTCGTCGGTGCTGGTCGGTGCTGCAGCCAACAGCAGGGAAGGGTCTGGTCTTTGTTCTTGGACTAGGAATGGGATGGGGCTGTGGATACATACGAAACCCCTCGGGCTTGGCTATGCTTTGAGCAAGGGAGCTGGGGCCCAGGGAGTTCCCAGGGGAAGGTGGACAGAGTGGGGTGCTGGTGTGACCCACCACACGTCACACAGCTAGTCAGGGCCCGGGGCTGTGGACTCTCCTTCTAGTGTTCACTCCCTTGTACCACGGTCCCTTTGCAGGTGGCTGCAGCGGGAAACACTGCCCTTCCTCCTGTGTATGAACCGTGTGTTAGACATACAGCAAAGGCAAGGATTCTGGAAGGCAGGGCTGGGACCGCCAGGCCAGGAGAACACTAGAAGCTATTTGCTCTGGTGCCTGGGGCACAGAAGGGGACAAAGGGAAAGGAGACAGAGGGCTTGCAGGGGGAGGAGAGGAGGGGGAGAGTGTTCTGGGTGCATGCTTAGGGGGGTGTTTGCGGGGGGGGGGGGGGGGGGCGGGAGGTGTTCATGGGTGACCAGGGCCGCAGGGTTGGCCAAGTCGGGGAGGGGTGCACAGGGTGGTCTAAAGACAAGGAGGCCTAAGTTTGGAGAGTTTATTTTACTGCAGCAGGAAGAAGGTGGTCCCTTGGCGGCTGTGTCACCCCTGGAAGAGGAGGGAGACACGGGAGGGGTGGGGGGAAAAGCCACGTCCTCCCTCCATAGGGAGACCCTGGTTCAGGCTGGCAGCAACGGGAGGGAGGGAGAGAGACAGTGGCTGCTGGACAAGGTGCAGCTGGGCCAGCTGGAGAGACAACCTTGAGAGAGAGGAGGGGCAAACCTGAGCTGGCGTGGAGCGTGGGGAGAGGGGAGGGGCGGACGGAGGAAGGAGAGGATGAGAGAGTTCCAGACGGCAGAGGGGGCGGGGCACAGCCCGGTCCACCTCCCGTCTGTCTGCCTCCCTCCTTCTGGCCAGAAGCAACAAGGGCGCAGACACGCAGACACGGGCATGTGGGTGCTGGGCCGCCCGCGCGCCTGCGGGGTGGGGGCAGAGATGGGGGGGCAGTGTGTCCTTGAGCCTTAGGGCTTCCCCGAGCTCAGATCCTCAGAGGCCACCGCCACCCCCTTACCTCGTGTGCTGCATCAGGATTCCGGCCGGACTGCCTCGAGGCGGGCTCAGGACTCAGGCTCTGTGAGCGACTCCCATGTTTTCAGCCTGGGCGATGCTCTCCCGGTTCCTGCTTTTCAAGGAGCCCTTGGGGGCTGCTGAGCGAGGGGACCAATCCTTTGCTCCTGCAGCTGGGGATGAGATTTCGCGTTTCTCCTCCCGGGATTCCCAAGAAATGATGGCGATCCTTCCTCCTCACCCTCAGTCTTGCTTTTCCTTTTCCTTTTCTTTTTTTCAAGTTTTATTTAGTTAAGTAATCTCTGCACCCTCCGTGGCGCTCGAACTCGCGACCCCGAGATTAACAGTCGCATGCTCTTTGGTCTGAGCCAGCCAGGCGCCCCTGGTCTTGTTTTTTCTATATGTTGAGTCATCTTTCTCTTAAATCACTCAGCCTCCCATATTCTATCTGGAAACCAGAGATAATAATACCTTCCTCACAGAGTTGGTGGGACTGTAAATGAGATCCCATATATGAAAGAGCTCAGTAGAGTGCAAATTCACAGCGGAAGCATAAGAGATTATGATTCCCAGAGGGGACTAAAGGAAAAGGCAGGAGGAAGCAAGTCCAGGCGGGGTCAGGGGAGGAAGCCCTTCCTGGCGCCCTCCGTCAGTCCCTCCACCAGTCCCCTCTGGCCCTGACCTTGCCGTGGATCTGAGGGCGGGCAAGTGGAGGGGCGGTCACTGCAAACTCCCACTGCTGGGGTTCCCTGCCTGCCCCCCCATCCCCGCCTCCTCACAGGACAGGGCAGGACAGAAGTCTGAAGAGTGGGGGGGGGGGGGCGGGGCTTCTTCCTACAGCGCTGGCTGGATGGCCACCGAGGAGCCACCCGAGAGCAAGGGCCCTCACCAAGGTGGCCAAGGTTGAGCACAGGTGCCGATGGCCACTAACGACCCGGATGAGTGAGCCTTGGAAAGTCCTGCTCTTAGAAGACGTGGATTGGAAGCCAACCTCGGACTGCTCATCAGCAGTCGGTCCGGCAGTCAACGTGCCTCGGCCTCACTCTGCATAAAGAGGTGCTCTCTGCTCCCCTGCCGGGAGCCTGACCCTAATGCCTGTGGGTCCCTGAGAAGCCAGAGCCCCAGCTCCTTCTTGTTAAGATGTAACAGCTGCTGGGAGCCGGCTTGGATTTCTCTCCCTGCCCATCCCCTCTCCGGATTCCAGAGAGGCCTGGGGACAGATGCACCGTTTAGAATTTCTTCAGGGGGGCGGCCAGCAAGGGCATTCTTCCTACCCCTGGGGCTTCCCTTGCCCAAAATGGGAGATGAGCTGGGGGACAG
Source organism: Panthera leo (assembly GCF_018350215.1). Taxonomy (NCBI): domain Eukaryota; kingdom Metazoa; phylum Chordata; class Mammalia; order Carnivora; family Felidae; genus Panthera; species Panthera leo. The sequence goes on along the minus strand of NC_056696.1, from coordinate 42,171,956 downwards.
CTGCACAGGCAGCAGGTCCCTGGGGAGATCCTTCCTGCCCAGGGTAGTAACACAGCCTCAGGAAAGAAACCCTCGGGAGCCGCCGCCTCCTTTGGCCTGGAGAGAGGTGCCTGCGCCGAAGGGAGGTACAAGAGCGGGACTTGGGACCCCGTGTCGGGAGGGACGCGGTTTTGAATCCCGGCCCCGCCACGTGCTGCTCTGTTCATTTGGGCCACCGCCTGTTGCCCTGTCCCCAGTGTGGAGATAAACATCCCTACTGTCTAGGGTTGTTGCTGGGGTTCAGTGATGTGCCTAATAGCTTCTATTACAGCATCTGGCCAATTCCGGAGCGCGGGGACTACTAGGCCCCTTCTCTGCCACAGAGCGGGGGTCAGATGACTTTCTTTACTCAGCACAGATTAACCTTGGGGCATGTGGGTATGATGTGGCTTCTAGCACAGAGGGGCCCCAGTTCTGGAAAGTTCTCTTTGGTTTTTTTTTTTTTTTTGGTGTTTTTTTTTTTTTCCCACACAGGGCTTCTTGCAGTTGGGGTCTTGAAGCTTTCAGGTGCGGTATGCCTAGGCCTCGTTGTAACCAAACAGAGAAGGACATGGAAGAGGATAGAACCGATGGATGAGAGAGAGAGAGCCCTCCCACTGTATCGAGCTCCTTAGAAGACGGAAGAGGAAGAGCCAGACTTCACTGTTCTGAAATTCCGCTGTTCTCTGCCGTTTTGAAAGGCAGGGAGCGATTGGCTGTTTTCCCAGCCTCAGTTGTGCCGGAATCCCTGGATCTCTAGGAGAGCGGGAGCCGGCAGCACAGGAAGCACGAGGGCACCCTCTCACCTTTAAGACTTCCCACTCCAAGGGGCGCCTGGGTGGCTCCGTCCGTTAAGCCTCCGTCTTCGGCGCGGGCCGTGATCTCGTGGTTCACGAGTTCGAGCCCTGCGTCGGGCTCTGGGCTGACAGCTCTGAGCCTGGAGCCTGCTTCGGACTCTGTGTCTCCCTCTCTCTCTCTCTCTCTCTGCCCCTTCCCCCACTCGTGCTCTGTCTCTCTCTCTCTGTCAGAAATACAATACAAAATATACGTTAAAAAAAAAAAAAACTTCCCGCTCCATTTGCAGCCCGTGAAATGTATCGAGTCTTGGTTCAGGCCTCAGCTAGCCACGTGAGCTCCAGTAAGCACTTTATCTTCTGGAGTTCTTGATTTCTTCATCTGAAGAATGTGGCTAATAACCCCTGACTTGTCTGTGTACGGGACTGTCCTGAGGACCCAAAGAACTTGGAGAACTTTGAGCGGGTTCCCTTCCACGCAGGCCACAGACACATACCTGCCCAGCCGGACTCGGGGACCGTCCCCCCACCGCCACCTCGAGTGATTGCCGTGGCAACTGAGTGCCCGGCTAGCTCCCGCTCCTTGGTCTAGTTTCAGCTTAGATGTTGTTTCTTAAAGGTCTTCGGGCCTCAGACTGGGTCTCCCTCCTGTAAGCTCTCATAGCATTCTGCAGAATCCTCTTATCACGTGTGTCAGGAGTTGCATAGTGTGGTTGTGTGACCGTTTAGCATGTATCTTCGGTGCCAGACTCTAAGCTCCAGGAGGAAAAGGAGTACGTCTGTTGCACATCATCAGATCACCAGCATGTAACACAGTGCCTGGCACCGGGCAGGTAGGTGCTCGATAAAATCCTTGCTGGATGAAGGAGTCAATTGCCTGCCTCGACCCCCTTTTATCCTTCAGTCAACACCTGCTGCCAAGCGCCCATCTATTACGTCCCTCTTGCCCAACATCTCCTTATAAGGAGAAGGGCGACATCTCTCCTGTCTTCATGATTCAAGGAACAAGTCAGCTAGATCATAGTTGGCCTTCTTCCCATCTCCCATCACAGCAGACCTCGCCCAGAACCCAAGGCTGCAGGTGAGTAATTGCTAGTTATTTATTTATTTATCCTTGCGCAAGGCTGCCCTCTGGTGGTTAAACACGGAAGCGAGCACGGGAAGGATTGAACCGCCCCGGCTGAGCCGGGCTCAGAGGGTCCCCAGTGTGCCAGGAACAGGTAAGCGTTACAAGGAGGGCATCCAGGTGAAGATTCTTGTCAGTCTCCGTCCTTATTTTTTTTATTAAACATTTTTTTAATGTTTTATTTATTTTTGAGACAGAGAGAGACAGAGCATGAGGAGGGGAGGGGCAGAGAGAGGGGGAGACACAGAATCCAAAGAGGCTCCGGGTTCTGAGCCGGCAGCACAGAGCCCGACGCGGGGCTCGAACTCACGAACTGCGAGATCATGACCTGAGCCGACGTCGGACGCTCCACCGACTGAGCCACCCAGGCGCCCCTAGTCTCCATCCTTATGAATGTCCCCCTCCAAATCTAACAGGAAGCCCTTGGCCTAGGAAGAGCAAGAAAATAAAGAAAGCCTCATAGAAACCCCACCCTACCCTGGTGGGCGACGTAGCTATTCTGTCCTCAGTGGTGAGCTGGCAAATGTTTAACAACCATCTCTCTCTCTCTCTCAGAGAATCCCGATGTGTCGCGTTTACTGATTTCCATGGTAGAACTCTCACCATGGCCGATTTCAAACTACCCATGTGATATCATTTGGAAGTGTTGTCGGGAAAAACAAGCACTAAGGGGCCCGTCACTGGATACTACATCACGGATGCGAGTAAGTTCAAGAACTTATTGCTTACTAGTAAAATAATTGGCAAGTCATGAGTTTGAGTATTTATTACATGTGCTTTCAACATCATATATCTAAATGCGAGCTTATAATGTAATCCTGAATGAAAGCCCTGTTCGGCCACTGGCTTACAAAAGTCTGGGAAGTGTAATAATTGGTTCTGTAAGCCTCGTAGTAAGAGCTGGCTCCCGCATGCCATTGCTTCTCCCACTTCCCCCTTCTTTCTCTCCTCCTCCTCCTCCTCCTCTTCCTCGTACATGACTTCCCGGCATTCTGTGTGGGTAGGACGGATGGCGAATATGGGAGTGAGCTTTGCTCCAGACGCTGCTATTTTCTGAGTCAGGAGCCATAAGGTGCTAAGGAAAGAGAATGAGAAAATGCAAATTTGGCTACTGCGGGACGCTTTCGCGTGTGTGTCTGTGTGCGTGTCTGTGTCCGTGTGCCCGCGTGTGTGTCCGTGTGTCTGTGTGTATGTCTATGTTTCCGCGTGCACGTCTATATGTCTGTGTGTGTGTGTGTGTGTGTGTGTATCTATGTGTGCATGCGTGTGTGTGTGTGTGCGTGCGCGTGTGCAGCCCGTGGGGGCAGGGGGCGAGGGTGAGTTTTGCGACTGGATCAGGGGGCCGATTCCGGCCTGGATGACAGACCACCGCGTGGAGGCGAGGCCCGCACCCTTCCCGCCGCCGCACGGGGAGCGGTGAGCTAGCAGCAGCGGCCGGTGGGGAGGCGAGGCAGGCAGAAGTAGGCGCTGGGGAAGAAGCCCAGGTTGATGGGATTGCCGTCTAGGCGGATGTCTTCCAGCTGCCTCCGGCTGTGTTTGTGCTCCTCAGTGTCACAGAAGGCGTCTTTCTGCATGGTCTCTATCATGTTATTCTGGAAAGAACACATTGACAGCTGCCAAACCTCCCCCTGGAGAGTCTGCCCCCAGGCAGCGCCGAAGGCACGGATCAATCCGCTCTCCCCACCCGCGCCCCTCTTGGGAGTGGAGAAACCGAGGCACATGAGGCCGAGGCCACGCAGCAAGGGGTGAGGAGAGAAGGCCTGTGGAGGATGGATGTGGAGAGCAGGGAGGGAGGAGGAGGAGGAGGAGACAGAGGAAGGAACCGGCCGCTGGCGAGGTGGGGTGAAGGATGCTGAGGGACAGGAAGCATCTTCGGAAGGAAAGGAAGGCAGTCGCTCCGAGGCTGTGGGCGATGGCCTGGGCAAGACCTCTGCTCCAAGCCTCCAGTAAGCTCCCTGGGAAGGAGACCCCACCGCATTCTCAGGATGCCCCTGGGCTCTCTGCAGTGCTCTTGGTCTTGGGGAGGCTGCTTACCTGCAGGTGCAGTGAGCGCAGGCTGGGGGGCAGGGGCCCGGGGATGGAGTCCAGCAAGTTGTCAGCCAGGTAGAGGAACTGCAGCTTCTCTAGCCCCTGGGGAGGAGGCAGAGGGCATGGGAGGCTGGCAGGGGTCGTGGGACCTGGCAGTGACAGGTGCCCAGCGGGGCCCCAGTGTTCACGGAGGGCCTCCTGAGCCTCAGCCACGTGTCAGGCTCGGGCCTGGGTGCTGCACGGGATGCCCAGTCTCTCGGGAGCTCACAGGCACTAACTCTCACCAGGGGCAGCAGGAGAGCTGCTGTCATTGAGGTCTGGCAGCTGGGGGAGCCTGCCGGAGCTGGTAATGAGGAGCAGCGAGGGGTAGGCGGGGGAGAGGGGGCGCGGACGGGGTGGGAGGGAGGACAAGGGGCCATCCCAGTTCAGCCTCAACTTTTCCCAAATGAGAAGTCTCCAAATCTGGTCCTGGAGTGGCTGTGAAGAGAATGTTCTGGAAACGTCTGGAGCGGCAGAGTGAGAGCCCAAAGCACACGTGAGGCAGGCTGAGCGGGTGCGTGTGGCAGAGCTGGGCGTGAGCCCCTCCTCGCGGCCTCCCTGGCACCACTCCTGGAGCTCTCAGAGCCCCGTTGAGGGGACAGTCGCAGGGGCCACGTTTGTGCCTCGGGTTTAGCCTTTCCCAGCACGAGTGGCCAGCCAGAGATCCATCAGATGGTGTCTCGCAAGCACTTGGTCAGAGAAAATCAGTTAGTAGTGGGCTTTTTTCCAAAGCCCACTTTTTTCCAAATTTTAGGTAGGGTTAGGGTTGGAGCCAGCACGATCTCAAGCCACAGCACAGCCTAAGGTTTAGGGGCGCAGGTGCTGCGGGTGCCAAGAGGCGAATGGGACAGACGTGCCAAAAGAGGCGGAGGGAGAGCTGCTGACTCTCATTTCTGGTGCCACCCCCCCTCCCCCATTTCCAGTAACAAGCCCATGAGGCCTGCATTTCCTTTTCCTGGAAGTTCTTGGGATGGCGTGTCGTAAGACACCCTCTTCTGGAGTCAGAATCAGTTTCTTGAAACCAAAAAAAAAAAAAAGTTTAATAAATGGGAACAGATGAAGAAAATGGGGTTCGATTTTCATACCCAGGATAGTGTTGGAGCAGGGACATCCCATGAGGGCAAGGGTGTGTGTGTGTGTATGTGTGTGTGTGTGTGTGTGCGTGTGGTTGTGGGCATGCGTGGAGAGTGGTAAATGGAGGACTTTAGGCCCTGGCTCACCCTGAAGGCTTCGGGCTGTATTCCGGAGCTCTGGAGCCGGTTCAGGCGGACGTCCAGGACCTCGATGCCAGCGGGCAGCACGGGCAGAGCCACCAGCTGGTTCTCTGGGAGGATCAGGTCCCGCAGGGCAGGCAGCAGGCGGAGGGCATCATCATCAATGGAGGAGATGGAATTGCTGGAAAGGTCGATCTTCTTCAGTTTTGCTATGGGGTACGGGGGAGGATACAGAAAGTCACGAGACGCGCTATCCTTCCTGGCCCTTGCTGGACCTACCTGTACCCTGCCCCATCCTTTTAAAGATAGGCAATGCCAGCCAGTTCTCCACCCGTGTGAGGTCCAAGCCAGAAGAAATGACGTGATAAACCAGGGCCTCCTGGGAAAGCCCTCAGATTCGGCCATACTTTCTCATGGAGTTCTGTCCTGTGGGGTGGCTGCCCATGGATATGGGTTTGGTAGAAACCTTTGTAGGGCAAGATAGGCCCACCAATCCTTAGACCCATCCCACTCCCACTCTTCACCATTAGTTGACGCGAAAGGACGCCATGGCCCAGAAGGCTATGGGATTTAGTGCTAGCATCTGGATTTGAGCCCAGGTTTCCTATCTGAGGCAGGGTATAAGGCATAGGAATAACATGCCTTAGGAATGTTAGGAATAGGAATAGGAATAAGTATAAGGCAGAAGGAAAACACGACAAACAAAAAATGGATAAATGGCGTCAGTGCTGTGGAGAATCGACGTAGCCTGGTCTTGTCCAGAGGCCAGGAGGGCACAGAGCTGTAGTGGCTGGGAATCCTGAAAATGGAGGCCTGATCCTATCTTCCCCTTCCCCGCTTTCCAGAGCTTTGGGGAGAACAAAGGTGGGCGGGTCACTTCTGTTATCCAACATCTTCAAGGAAAGGAATCAGGGAGACTTGGGGCTATTTCCATTTGGTAGCTGGGGAGACTGGAAACGAACAGGGAAAGGCTAACACAGGTGGGACGCTGTGTGACAGCTCGTGTGGCTGGGGCCCAGGCGGAGGGCCCGTGGGGTTCCCTCCGCCAGTCCTGCCCTCCTGCTGTGCCAGAGCATTACATACTCAGCCCTTTGAAGTCTCCAGCTCGGATCCGGCTGATGCGGTTGAAGCGGGCGTACAGGTAAGTGGTTGTCTTGGGGAGAGGCGGGATGCTCTCCAGGTCAGCATCGTCGCAGTACACGGAGGAACCAAGGCACACGCATACCAGACAGGTAGGCAGGCCTGGCTCAGCTGCAAGGCAGAACACAGGGAGACCCTTCTCCGACTGCCTTCAGCCTCCGGGACCGGCGGCCCTTGCCCCAGGGAGTGTCTGAGCCACGGCTAGAACTCAATGTCGCAATGCGCCGAGGCAGTGCCGTGGGCTGCCCCCGGCCCGGCCCTCAGCCCCCAACCCAAGAGGAGCAGATCCTCACCCCATTGTCACCCAGTCTCGGCCCACTGGTCCTCTTATCAGGCCCCAATCCGATGCAGGTTTTCCTGGGCCTGTGTGGGTGTTTCTAGGACATCCATTGGTCTTTTTTCCATAGGGGCTCCTCTCTGGTCCCCAAAGGCACAATGAAGATAAACTAAAGGCAGAACTAGGCGAAATGGCTAATGGTTGCTGGTCCCGCCATCTGCCTTGTGGGCGAGGAGTTAGACACGTTCTGTCTGGCTCCGAGAAGCAGAATGAAGCCACGACGGAGTGGACAGTGCTTGCCTAGGATTCATTTCCCGTTCTTATGATGTCAGCATCCCAGGAAATAGCTCTCTCCTGTTCTCATGCCATGACCGGTGGTCATTAGACATAAGTCAGGCCTTCAAGCCCAAACTGGCTTTGAAAAGTTGGGACGGCTTTGCTGGCTCATACAACCGACTGGTGCGGGTAGTTTCCGTTACTTGCCACTACAAGAGATTACGGGAGACCACCGCTCATCCAACTCAAGGGCGAAATCTGTTAGCAGGGACACAGCCCCGAGATTAAGAGGCAGCTTTTCTTTGCAGGCAGTGACCACTATGGGTGGAGCAGAGAGGACCTCAGGGCCCTTCTTAGCCCAAGGCCTTGAATGGCAGATCAAGCTAGGCCTTTTATGGTCTTTTTAAGCCCGGGATGCTACAGCTCCGAGAGGTCATGGGTTCCTACTGATGCCCGGATACGCTAGATCCATCCAAGGCAAATATCTCAGGAGAACAGGGACCAGGGACAAGCAAGTCAGGAATTAACTGCATCCCTCCTCTGCTTCAGTTTGATCCCCAAAGAGTGCCAACCCCTTATTGTCAGATGTGCCGGTGTCCCAGTCTCCAGGAGGGCATCAGGGAGGGGAAGAGAGCTGCTAAGGGGGAATTTAGAGCCGAAAAGCAGTATGACTGCTTCATCTGCCCCCATGCCAAGTGACAGCCACAAAGTTATTTATTCTCCTCTACAGGCTTTTAATTGTCTCTAATCTAATTACCACTCAACCCGCTCCCCTAGTGATGCTGTTAATTAAGGTAGGGTGGCTTTGCTAGGAAGAGCAGAGTTCTTGCTTTTCTTTTTTCTTTTTCTTTTTTTTTTTTGGCCTCCTATCCAGCAAAAAGCAGTAGGGACAGCTTACAGTAAAGGTTACAGTAAAGGTTAGCTTTTAACTCTCCCTTACAGTAAAGGTTAGCTCCCGACCCTTCCCTCCCTACCCCAACCACACTTTACTGTAGTAGCCCCAGGGCTGGGTCATGGCTACATGGCCTGTGACCTATGCGTACTGAGACCTGTGACCGTGAACTCACCGTGGCTGCTTGGGGAGCCTGGGAGGCCCAGCATAGTAGGCTTGGCCACGGTGGGCTTTGACGAGAGTGTCCTTGGATTCACCGTGCTCTGAGTGGAACCGATCCTGGCTGGAGGATCCAGGCTGGATCCTGCTTTGACCTGGAGACATAGCACGTAGCACACAGTAGGCCAGTTATTGACTTTGGACTCTACGGACCTCAGTGCCCGATTTCAAACTTACAAAGAGTCACTGTGGAGAAAAAGGGGAGGGAGGAAGGGAACTTCTTAAAGAGCATCTGGTCCAGTATCTTCCTTACATGGAGGAGGAAATGGGCCCAGAGAGGAGAGCACCAGGGATCAAGGAGGCGGCTGGTGGCCAAGCTGTCCAGAGCTGGAATCCGTGTCTCTGGGTCGCCCGGGCCGCCACGCTTCCTCTTGCTCAGCACTGACTGAGCTCACGCAGCCAACGGGTGCGGGCTGCAGATCAGCCCCTGCAAAGGCCAGGAAGTGCTGAGAAAGAACTTCAGACTAGAAGACAGAGCAGATGGGGTTTGGAGCTTCTTTTTCTAGCGAGAATATGAAGACGTCGCTGACTCCCACCCAGTGAGACATGGCTTATGGTCTTATGTGACGGCAGGCTACAGATGTATGACTTCTATGGGGGATCCCGTCAGGTTTGCTAGAAGCCGACGAAGAAATTGAACTTTTGCCGTCCTCTTTCTTAGCATTATCTACGTGATAAGTTCCTATGGAGGGACAAGAATTTCCCCCTCCTGGAGAAAGACGTGGAGGCTTGAGATGCCTGCACTGCGGGCAGCTGGAGAGGGGCCGGGCCCCGACACCCAGTTCTTACAGGGAACACAGTTGGTCTGCTGTGTGCTCCTTACCTCAGGGAGCTGGTCCTCATAGTCCATGAGCCCTTCATAGTCGCTCAGGTCAATGACCTCATCGTAGTTGTCCGGGTCAGGGACGTAGTTCCCCAGATTCAGGACCTCGTAAGAATCTCCTTCCTCGTTCGTCGGGTCTCTCCTCTTCCTCCCCTTTGGGGGAGAAGCTGTCCCTGCTTCTAGCAGCACCAGGGCCAGCAGGCTCAGGAAAGCCAGGAGCTTCATGGGGACCCTGGGAGGCAGTGGCAGCAGAAATGAGGAGGAGGTTAAATCACGTCGGAGCCCAGTCCTGGGGGACGGGCAGGAGGAGGGGCAGCCGCCCAAGAGGCAGGGTTCTCTCGGGAACGACTCACTTCCCACCCCCACACCTGCCGACTCCATGTCGTTATACACTCAGTGCATCTATTGCGTGTGCAAGCCCCCGAACGGCTGGGGCTCTGTCTAGGGGGCTTCTCCTGCCAGCCCCTCCCACCGCCACCCAACTTCAGTGCCAGTGGGCTCTCACACACGCTGAGTTTCGCTCACACAGGCACGTGTAGACACCTGGCAAAGGCTCGTTTACTCATCTCATGCAAGGCTCCCTGTCTGCACACCTCCCTACTAATTAGGCATACACTCGTGCATTTATACAAATGTCCTAACGACCACACGCGCAGAGTACCATCATTAGTCACCAAGCTAGGTTTAGAGAAATCTCATCATCAAGGAGCCTTGTGGCTTTTTAAAAGATCATGCATCCATCACACATTTGCTCAACAAACATTTATGGGGTGTCCGTTATGTTCCGGGCACTGGACTCCTCTCTGGAGGTGCAGAGATAACTAAGGCACACCTAGCACGCTCAGAGTTCATGCTTTTAAAAACTGACATATAATGTAAAAAGAACGTTAGTTATAAAATATACTTCCTAAATGCAGCTTTTTTTTTTTTTTTTTAATGCAGCTTTAAAAAAGAAAAACGTTTACTTGTTTGGAGAGAAAGAGAGAGAACATAAGTGGTGGCGGAGCAGAGAGAAAGGGGGCCAGGGGACCCGAAGCAGGCTCCCCGCTGACAGCAGTGAGCTCGACCTCAAGAACTGTGAGATCATGACCTGAGCCGAAGTCGAAGTCGGAAGCTCAACCGACTGAGCCTCCCCGGGGGCACCCCTAAATACAGCTTTTTAGAAACAAATGATCACGGGAACAGAAAGTGTTCCTTGCATGTAGCTGGGGGGGCATGTACACATCTAGAGAGTTCCCTAGATGTCTGCGTGTGTGCACCAGTGATTACGTGCGTGTGTGATGAGCACGTAAGCAGAAGCGTCTGCGCGAGTTCCTGCACAGAGGCACAGACGGGTCAGGGAATGTGTGTGGTGCGGGTGTGAGGGAGCGGGCGTGTTTCTGATAGTGCAGCTGCAGAAGTATCTAGCACGTTCGTCTCCTTTGTTCATTTCAGCTGGGCCCAGGGTAAGCCCTCTGCAGTGGCAAGAATGATTTTTTTCATCAGAGCTTTTGCCCCCCGAACCCCAACGCCCAGCAGCCCCTTCCAACTTCTCTTGCCCAGAGGCTGAAACTCCCTCCATCCTCCTGCCCCCCCACTCAGTCCCTCCCAGCCTGCACCACAGCCCCTCATTTGCATACCAATCTCACCTCAAACCTTGAACCTTACCCCACACAATGCTGTTTCCGAAGGAACAGAGCCTCGCAGCCTCCCGAGAAGTAGGGACTCTGCTGGAAAGGTCGTCTGCAGTGGGCCAGGGTAGACAGCGGGGCGCTGGCTGAGGCCAGCGTGTGGCCAATCAGACTTCTCTTCTTGCTGGTCTCCAGCTGTTCCCCCTTCTCTTTGCTCAGCGGGTCCCCCATCCTATTCCTTTGCTCGGTGGCTGGGAATTTCTCTCTCTCCCTCTACCTCCTCCACTGCCACCCCCACATGTACCGCCCCCCCCCCCACCTCCCACTCTCTTCTCTCCTCTTTCTCTGCTGCTTTTCTCCTTTCCAGGCCGCTCTGAGGGGGCTGGCAGTTCCGACTCCCTAAGGGAACAGACAGCAGGTGGGGGGAGCATTCAGAAGGATGGGGCTTGACTTTCTTGCTTTTTTCCAGATGGAACCCGAAGATTCAAAGAGGCTGAGTTAAGGCACTCTGACCACACCACCACCCACCACCTGGAGCCCCAACATGGGGCCATAACTGCCCAAAAGTCACCAGAGGGAGGCAGTTCGAAGAGAAGGTGAACGGGGTTGGGGCAGGATTTGAAGACCCGGCTTCAAGTTCTCCAGTGATGATGATGATGATGATGACGACGGCAAGGAGGACACAAGGAATTCTCTCAGTCCACTGAGGGTGGACCCTAGAAAGGAATTCCTGATCATGAACACCAGGAGGCATTGTGTGGGGTCCTCAGGGGGCCGAGAAGAATCCTCTCCCCCCACCCCCTAACCCCCACCAAAGATGTATGTATCAGGAGAGGTGATCTTTTCCTTGGTGCCTCAGGCTAAGGGGTTTCCCGTATTCTGCCAGCCTGCGTGCTTGCCTGGGGGTGGGGGGTTCTTCCTTGCTGCCCCTTGCTCCCTACTCCCTCCCACTGACCACACACTGACTCCTGGCTGTGAAGCTCCCTGACGATCATCTAGTCCAAACCACTTACCCAACAGATAAGAAACCGAGGTCCAGCTAGGTGCAGTGACTTACCCAAGGTCACACCGAGCCAGGACCAGGGCTTAGATTTCTGACTCTCAGGCCAGAGAGTTGTCGTTTGTTCATATGACCCTGCCTCTTTTCACCTCATCCCCCATCCCCCACCCCAGTTCTGATATCATGTGCCTCGATGCCCTCAGAACAGATGGCCTTGGCAGGACGCATCTCTGCCCTGGCATACCAGGTGAAGGGGCAGATCGAAGAGCCTGGCCCAAGGGCCAGTGCTTGGCCTGCAATGTTCCCGGGCACCAGCTGGTGTGGAGGAGGCATCCCCCAGCCCGAGGACCCGGTCACCGAAGATACGCATGTTCCTGTGGCCCTGGTAGCCCACCATCTGGAGACAGTCACCAAAGGGGGCTCTGCTGGTGGAGGGAGAGATAGCCCTGGAGCCAGCAGGGTGCCCAGGAAGCAGATGGCACATTTGGCATGCTGTCCTCCCCCACTTTCTCTCCACAGCTTTGCAGGCGGAGACTAACCCTCCCCCACCCCAGACCCCAGTCAGGCTGGGCTCTGCCCCACCCCCCCCATCCCACGCCATTAATTCCCTGCAAGCAAGGCAAATGCCAATGTTCATTCATTCCCCTTGCCGCCTGCTCCCACTCTCCCTCCCCACTTTCTCCGTGACGACTCTGGCCCGTGACTGTTCCTCCCACACGCTCTGCCAACTCGGAGGAGGAGGCGGCGGCGAGGCCCGCAGCCTGAGCCAGTCTCCTAGGGCGCATGCGCAGGCTCCCCCACATCCCGGCAAAGAGCGCCCTTCGGACTCAGGAGTCCCATCCTAGACCCCGTCCCAGCTTCTACTCCCGCTTTTACAAGCTCTCCCTCCATACGCTCTAGTTTCCGTGCATGTGTGTGATCTGTGAGAGCCCGCTCACCATCATGCGGTTGTGGCACACGGGGAGGGCAGTGCAGAGGCCCTTCTAATCCCCATGTCTCATTAGGAGAAGCACAAGGCATGCTGATGGAAAGGAGGTGGCAGGCAGTGGGGACAGGAGTCTGGCCAGTTGACCCCGTTGCTGCCCCTTGCATGGGCGGGGGTGGAAATTTCAGGAACCCTCCTGCTTTTTTGGACAATGGGTATATACTCCCTGCTGAGGCAGGCCACTCTGTGACCCTAAACACATTCCTCTTCCTTTCTCGGGCGTGCACACACACACACACACACACACTGCAGGTTTTATATACTCCATGCCTTCCTACCTTTTGGCTTTTCTCTCCTGGTTATGTGATCCCCCCCCCCCCCCGCCCTTTCCCCCACCACACAAAATCTGATTCATCCCTTAAGATCCAGCTCAAAAGATAGGAGTCCTTCTGGCGTCCCTCCACAGGGGTAGAGGCCCTCCCCACCATGCTCTTTGTACAATGCCTTGCTACGAACACTTAGGACATGGAATTACTCCAAGGGTTTTCCCCTTTACCAAGCTAAGAATTCCTCAAGGGCATGGACAAGGATATGGCCTACCCTTAATTCTGAGCTGGGAACCTTGCACATAGTCGATGTCCACTGAACTAAGGCAGGTATTAGAGGGTGAGGCAGTATCTGGCAGTTTTCGGCCTAAAGAAAATGGCGTAGGCCGGGAGGATCCCGAACCCACTTCTGAAATCAACCTTCTATCTGAAGGCAGATTTCTGGGCACCCGGTTCTTGCCCTTCTGCGAGGCCTGTAGAATCTCTCTTCTCGGCCCTTGATATAGCTTTGCCACTCTTTCGTGTTTGTTAACTACATCTCCGCAACTAAACCGTAAGTTTTCCTTGGTCAGGAACGGTGACTGTTTTGTGTCTTTCGGTATCTGGCTCAGTAATGAGCCTGTGGGAGACCCCCAACAATTTGATATCTGTGGGTTGAAAGAATCCAAGCCTTTGGGCTTCAAATGTAACTCTCAGATTGCCGATCTGACTTTAGGAATAGTTTTTTATGACCGTTGTGAGTTTGGGAGAAATTTGCCGAGGAAAGGCGTTGGAATGGTTTTCTTAGAGTTTCTTAGGAATCGGATCCTTTCTCCACCCATCATCTCCTTAGAGCAGGTAAGAGGTGGGCGGTGGGAGGAGAAGGGTGGCAAGATAGCTCCAAGGCGCTCTTGACTTGTTCACACTGTCAAGTTCAAGCAGGATATTTTTCATATCACTTTATTTCCTCTGCTGTGAAGCGTGTTGGAATGTAGAAGTTGTTTCACAAAGTTAACATGGTTTTGAAGAAAGAACAGATCTATGTAGAGTAACCTACACACCTACTTACACACCTGGACGCGTAGATGTCAATGGCACTGAAAGAATGAACTTGTGCGTGGAGGAGGGGCTTCCTCAAATCCTAGGGAAATCCCCTCTGGCTTACAGCTGCAGGGAGCAACGGAGGAAGCAGACAATCTAGACGGGCCGATGGGATGATGCTGATTGTGTTGCTGCTGGAGCGAAACAGTTTAGGTTTGCAGGACCAGAAATGACCCCTGCCCTCAGGGGAACCACAGGAGCTGTGCTCCCCTGAGGGCCCCATGTGAGGGGCTGAGGCTTGCAAGGTGTGGGTAAGGTGCAGAAGGGGGGCTTATCCAGGCTTAGCACCAGCTTGCTTATAGCCACAGTGATATACTGACTTTAAGCAGGAGCCTTGGAGAAACCAGCTGCAGCTACGAAGAATGAGGCAGTTACATGGCAGCACAGCAGGGGTGGGGGGCACGGCGGGGGGAGGCTATGATGAAACGGGCCCCGTTTTCCGTAAATGAGCAAGAGAGAAAGACGAGATCAAGTACAGTGGGAATTTCTTGAAGTTAAGGACCCGGCTTGATCCAATTTCTGAAACATCTCTGGAACTTTTCTCCACCTAACGAGGGTGGGCACGGTGTCTTACTTATTTCTAGAACATTCACCTCCACCAACATACACACTAGGGAGCTGTAGAGGGGCCGCGTCCCCTGGAGGGCGGAAGGGACAGGGGATGGGAGCAGGTCCTGTGGGGCCCAGGCTCTGCTTGGAGGCCTGTCAAGCTCCACACTTGGCCCAGGCAGGGAGGGTGGGGAACTGTGAGGGGAGAGACAGTCCAGGTAGGGAATAAATTACTGCAAGGGAAAGGGATAATATTAGATAATTAGAGCATGGTTTAAAGAGTGGAGCTGCAGACTAGAGCATGAATGCTGGAGAGGCCCCGGCGCACAGATGTGGGGACCGAGGGCAGAAGGGGCCGGCGAGGTCAGACAGCAAACGGGAACGAGCCATATCCTCACCTGCGTTCCTGAAGGTTCCCACTTGTGCTCACCCACGATAGGAATCAGCCCCTGGCCTCAAGGCCTCTGTACCTTCGCGCCCTTTGCATCCCAGAGGAGAGGGAGACTGTGTACTTCCCCCCCTGGCTCTTCAAGTTGGAACCTGAGGCCGGCTCCTTGACTTCGTGAAACCACCCCAGAGGGAGGCGAGGGGGAAGACGGGAGCCAGCTGTGACCTGTAGCAGCCACCAGGTGTCACTGATGCGTCTGCCTTAGAGGGGGAAGCCAATCTGAACTGGTGGAGGAGGCTTCTGGGAGATTTCCAGGTGCTCCGCCTCTCCCAGAACACTTTCTCCTGAACTGCTTCCGGGCTTTGGAGAGGCTTGGGCCGTCCACACTGATCGAGAACAGATGGCGGGGCAGGGCTAGTGGCTCTGCACCCTTCCCTGTGGACACTGTGTTGCCCGAGGCCTAGCCTCTCGTCTAGACGGGCAAGGGGCTGTGGGACCATCTGCACCCACAAGGGCCCAACCCCAGGGCTCTTGACTCCCTCCCCTCGCCCGCTGGCCGATACCTAGTTCTTAAAGCTACTTTCCTGGGCTGTTCCTCCCTGTCCTTCCTCTGGAAAGAGCGAGGCCCAGCCAGAAGGGTGTGTGCTGAGGAGAGCCCCAGCTATCCCTGTGAAGAGACTGCCAGATGCGGATCCTTGCAGGAACCCCGACCCTCTGCCCTCCTTCGGCCATTCCCTTGCATTTCCTTGCTGGAGAACACAGGCGGTAAAGAGCCAGCACGATGTGTGTGGTGCCAGTGGGCAGGGAGGTGGGGTGGCAGTGTTAGAAGGCGGGATCCTTGGCTAAGGGGCCTTCTGGGGCCGGAGCTGTCCATCATGGCGGCGTCTCCAGCAGGACTTGCCGAACCTCACCTCTGGGCTCCTCCCGACCGTCTTCGGCTTGCTTTGGTCAGGACCAAGTTCCGACGTCAGTCCGTGGCCCGGACTTACCCAGCAGCGACAGGGAGGAGGAGGAGGAGGACAGAAGAGGATGTGAAGTCTTTAGCTCCTGGGGCTAGAGGTTTGGGTGTGCTGTGGGTGTCTGTGAGCGGGGTGAACCCCATCTAGCCCTTAGACGTCTTGCTCTAGAAGCCGCGGGTGCGGCGGCGTGTGTGGCTAGGCCCTGCCTCAGGAAGGTGGGACGAGAAAGGCAAAGCTGGGAGCAAGAAACAAAGACAGAGAAAACGAATGGTGGGCACCGGCACGTGGGCCACTAGCATTCAAGTGCGCTCAGAGGAGACCCAGGGGCAGCGTAAGGCCTAAATGACCACGGATTGCAGCAGGCGGAAGCACATCATGAGGTCCAGTGGGATGGGCGGCTTCAGGTGGTTCCCGTCCAGCCTCAGGTAGCGCAGGTGGGGCACGTTCTCCAGATCCGAGGAGAAGTCATGGAAGGCGACTAGATTGTTGGGGCAAATCTGGGTCCCATTGATCTCTGTGGAGGAAGAAGGGAGAAGTCAGCCAGCGAGGTGGGTGGGGGGTCGGGACACACGGGGCTGGAGGCAAACACGAGGAAGGAAGAGGGGAAGGACGGCTGAGGATAAGAACCCCGGGCTGGCCGCTGTCAGCGTGGGGAGTCTGCTTCAGATCTGTCCATCTCTCCCCGCCCCTCCCTCTCCACCCCCTCCCCCCACTCTCAAAAATAAAAAGAATAAAATAAAATAAATAAAAAAGAAATTGAGTTCTCTTCTCTGGGATTGGCCGACCTTGGGGAGCCGTGACCTTGGGTGCATGGGTTTACTCTATTCGTTTGCAGAACGAACTAAGTCAGAATCGATCAACCACTGTTAGCGGAAATTCGCTCTGCAGCGTCCTGGAGGAAGTAAGCTGCGAGCTGGACCTTCACACGTGGGTGGGACCACCGCAGGTGGAGACCTGGGGGATGGTGTTCTGAGAGAGTGACCTATTCTGATAGAGTTGCAGAGGCCGCAAAGCTCACGGCGACATCTGACATCCGGGAGTAATAAATAGCACGATGAGATGCACCAGGGTGATAAGCTGGGCAGGTAAGCAGTGGCCACGCTGTGGTCGGCTTTCCGATGGAAAACGAGATTCCACCTCTGCTCAGATGACATCGGATATGTCACCTTCCAAATGAATTTCTTATTCTCCCTAAACCTTGCCTCTTTCATCATCATCTGTGGGGTCAGCATCATTGTTGCTGATGTTGGTATCCTTCTTCCTCTCAATTCCTCATCAGAGTAGCAGAAAGAGCCCCGACAGAGGTGGGTTTTCTTCCTATGACCGCTGTGACTTTGGCCTGTCACCTTACCACCCTGACATTTCGTTCAAATCCGCGAAATGGGGACAGTGGTACCTGCCCCTCACCTCTGATGAGAGAATGTCGGTGAAGGCATTTTGCAAACTGGAAAGGACGGGGCAGGTGGCAGCATTAAGATCATTGCTGAGAACGTGGTTATCACACTGACCCAGGGCTCACTCCGCCCATTCTGTCTGTCAGCGACACGGGAGACAGGCTGGGGGTAAGGGGTACCTGTGGAGGGGGTGTGATTTTTCAGACTTCAGCCTCAAAAGGCTGGTTATCTGCTAGCAGCCTGCTCTTCTGTAACCCGATCGAAACCTGTGAGCCCTTTATTGAAGTATTCTTTCTGCCTGTTTTCCCGACCCATCTAGCTTTCTGGGGGTAATGCATGCCATCAGCTTACTACCTGCAGGATAAAATTAGAGTTTCCCCTTTTCCTGAATTTGTTTTTTTGCAAGCTTTGAAAAAGCCCTCCCCTAGCGGTACCTGGGTGGTTCAGTCGGGTGAGCGGCAGACTTCGGCTCAGGCCGTGACCTCATGGTTCATGAGCCTGCCTGGGATTCTCTCTCTCCCCCTCGCTCTGCCTCTCCCTCACTTGTGTTCACTCTCTTTCTCTCTCAAAATAAATAAACTTAAAAAAGAAAGCCCTCCCCCACTTTCTGTAATTATACCAGATGAGTGAACGAGACTTGTCTCCCATTCATTTGTTTCAAGATTGTCGAAATTCAACAATCTCCCTCTCATTCTTTGGCTCGGAAACTAAGGATTGCTGATATGATTTCGGGGCTACGTCCCTTTTCCCTCGGTCCCCTTCATCCTATAGCGGCCGCGTTCCTGGTATGGATGTAGCCTGGTTTTATTCAAGGACCAGATGGGATTCTCCCTTGTTCTTAAAGCTTTCTGTTGATGGCTCTACTCAGACCTGACATTTTTGATCGAAGCAAAACTGGGACTTCCAGCCTCTTCTTCTGGGCTGTGATTTTTATCCAAAGCCCAGGATCCTAGAAGTGCAGCTGAGGCAAATTCTGCCTGAAATGTACTATCTTATATGACTAAATAGTCTAGCCTTCCAGATAGATTCAGAAAGAGCCTTCACACTGACATGTTTCTCTGGCTGCCACTTTTTTTTTTTGCCAGCTGCCTATCCTGAGTATGCGGCTGCCAGCCTGTGTACCTCTTCAAGAGATTCTTCTAAACCTCGTTTCAGTCTTGCTATCACAGCTTCTGCGGCAGACAGGCCCAGGACATTTCAGGGCAGGCATTTAAATGTCACCGTTCCGCTTTCATGAGAATGTCCATGACTCTATTCCGTGTCAACCCTACCACCTGTAGATCGGAGGGCAGAGGAGCTGGGGCTAACGAGAAGGGACAGAGGAAGACAAGCTGTTACCCTCCGAGCGTGGAACTCTAGGCACGTGATGTTAACCTACCGAATCCTCATATCGACTTTGTGACAGAAGGTACTATTCCCATTCTCACTTTACAGATGAGAAAACTTCTGTAGAGCTGACCTCTCTCTTCAAGGTCATACAGATAGTAAGTGACACGGTCAAGATTTGAAGTCCAGTGCCAAGTCGGGTGCTTTTTGGCTCCACCTCCTCCCCCCCAGTGCTCCCAAGAAAGAGTTGAGGCAATAAGAACCTCCCCTTCCCTGGCTGTGGCCGTGGCCGCGGCCCTGCCCCATCCCCACTCACTCTCTATGCTGTTGTTGTTGAGGTACAGGTGCTCCAGATTGTTGCTGATGGCGGGCACGCTGCTGATCTTGTTGTGGGACAGGTGGAGCACGAGCAGATTGGAGATGTTGAAGGAGTTCTTGGGCAGCCCTCTGTCTGACAGCCTGTTGTAGTTAAGGCGAATGAAGGCGAGGTTGGGGAAGCCCTTGAAGTACCCATTAGGGATGGTCTCGATCCTGTTGCTGTCCAGGTAGAGCTGGTGGATGGCCGCGGGGACCTTGGGTGGCATCTTTCTCAGGATGTTGTGGGCCAGGTTGAGTTGCATGAGGTTCTTGAGGCCCTGGAAGGTGTCGGGCTTGAAGACGCCATCACTCAGCTTGTTGTGTTGGAGATCCAGGAGCAGCAGGCTCTCTAGCTTGCTGAAGACGCCGGGTGGGATTCTGGAGATCTGGTTCTGGCTCAGCCTCAGCTGCTCCAGGTTCCGGGGCAGGGCTGACGGCACCTCTTCGAGCTGGTTCTTCTCCATGTAGAGGAAAACCAGACTGGGTAGTTTCTCCAGTACCTTCTGGTCTATCTTGCGAATTCGGTTGTTATCCAGGTTGATCCACCTCAGGCCCGTGGCGTTCTGGAAGGACTCCACTGGGAGCTCAGTTATGAAGTTGTTCTGGAGATAGAGGTAATGGATGCGGGGTGGGATGACGGGGACCTTTCGAAGGTTGCGGCTGTCACAGTAGAGGGCAGAAGGGAAGTCAGAGGGGCAGTAGCATTCCCGGGGGCAGTCAGGGAAGATAGATGGAGGGCCTGGTGGGAGGGGAGGGGGCAGGTCTGTAGGCTCTGATGGCTCATGGGGCTGAACAAAGCCGGGTGTGGGCCTGGGTCTGGGCCTGGGCCTGGGCCTAGGTCTCGGGCGTCTTGTCAGCTGGCCTTGGGCCACTGAGGCCAAGATGAGGAGCAGTGGGAGGATCCAGCAGAGGGATGACCTCATGATCCAGGTGATGTACCTGCAGGGAGGAGACACACGAGATCATTAGCCATCTGGGCCTCCATAGTCAGGGGCCCCGTGTTGGTGGCTAGAGTTGGCCAGGATGGGTGCCGGGGGGGCTGTGGGAGGGACCTGTAGAAGCACTCTTCATTTGCCCGTATCCAGCAGATGGGAAAATAACAAGGGCTTGAGGGTCCAGGCCCCCGGCCCAGAGGCCGAGCTGCTCAGTGTGTTAAGCCTGCTCTGGCAAGGGTGAGCCATCCTTACAGAAAGCACGTTGGCTGTGAATCGGGAGCTCTGGGGCTTGCTGGAGAAGACCCTAACCCTAACCTACCCCTAACCCCTAACCTTAACCCTAACCCTAACCTCTCTAGCACTCGGTCTCCCTATCAGCAGCAGGAGAAAATCATCCTTGTTCCTGTAAGAGGGATGTTAGGAAACAGAGTCCTAAGCGTTCCATCTGGAAGGGTCCTTAGAGATCCCATAATCCAGTGGTGTTCAAACTGTGCCTCTATTTCTGTGGAGCACCCCCAAGGGAGGGCGACCAAGTGGGCGGATCTGAGGCAGCCCACCTCACCCCCGTGCCAACCCGAGCAGTCCCTTTGTTTTCAAATCTGTTCTGTATAGAGGACTGGCCAAAGCGCGTATTTGAAAGAAGAGTGGCGTTGCTAAAAATGGTTTGAAATCCACCAATCAAGCCCAGACTCCACTGTTTACAAAAATTAAGCACTGGAGGGAAGAAGCGGCTTGCCAAGCAAGGGCAGGAAGCTGTTTAACAGCAAGCCCAGGACAAAGACCCAGGTCTCCTGCCTTCCAGAGCAGGGCTCGTGGAGGTCCTGGAAAGGAAGGAAAGTGCTGTAGACACGCTTGTCTCTTGTGTCTGCCCCTGCTCACTCCTTACCCCTGTGCTCAGCGCTGGTCTTTGCCAGCAGGAGGCATACCAAGAATTTCTCCCCAGATGTGGAGGCTCCTATGAAAATAAACAGGGAAGGGATCAAACGCTGTGGGGAAATCACTTTCATTTCTTCGGACATGATACTGCTGCCCCCATATCCACTGGAGTTGGTGGTTTTGAGACAGGGTATGAAGAAGAACTTCCCGCTAGCCTCTGTGACATAGCGGAATAGGTCACTGAAGGATATTTGGGGGTTGTGCTCCCAGTGGCTCTGATGACCCTTCAGAGGGAGTCACGTGGTTTGAGTTGAATTAAGCTGGAGAAAAAGCAATAGACCCGGGCTGCAGACAGAAAGTGGCAGCTCCCACGGGCTTCCTCCCCTCCCCTGGCTGGGAAGGGGGCAGGGAGGGGTTTCCTGTTCCCTCCCCTCCACAGGGCCATCAGCCGTAGGACACTCCCCTCTGGTCTGCAGCCAGGGTCCCCGTTCCCACACTGCTTCGCCAGGCCCTCCTTGCTGATTCCTCACAACGTGGTGGTCTGTCCCTCCCCTCTTGGGGTCTGGGGCACGGGGGACAGGCTTGCTGGGGTCCTCTGAGCTAGAGCGGGCCGCAGAGTGTCCCCAGCTGCATCTGGACCCTGGGATCCCTGCATCTGTTCCAGGCCTCTTGCTGTCTTTCCTCTGAGCCCACATCAGCTTAGACTCCTCCCTTGCATGCTTCTTGCTGGCTTTGCTCAAAGGAAGATGGTAGAAGCCTGGCACCAGCTGCTTCGTCCTGGGCCAGGTGCTCAGGAGGCACCGAGTGTGACAAGAAATAGGAGAGAGGGAGAGAGGGCAGAGCTCAACCCTGAGGGGTGGAGGGTGTCTCCCTTCACCTTTCACACACACACACACAGGACACCTAGTCTGCTCTCTCTCTCATGCACACACGCACACGCACACACACACACGCTCCCCTCTCTGCACCATACACCTATGTGTATGGTTCACATGCCATGTGCGTGCGCGTGTGTCCTTACATAGTACACTGAGAATGGGAGGGGGGTAAAGGGAGGGGGAAGGAAGGAGGACAGGAAGGGAATGAGGGAGGGAGGGAAGACAGATGAGCAGGAAGGAGGCAAGAGATTGCCCTGCAGCCTCTGTTGCCCTCCTCCTCCGTCCAGAGGGGTCTCTCCCCAGGCAGGCTCCTCCAAGGGGGTCCACGGGGGCCATTTCCCCGGGCCTCCTACCACAAAGAACCCCACAGTTAGATTCTTGACGTTAGCTCCAGCTGAGGATCCAACAGTCCCCAAAGGACTGGAAAGAGAAGACATTCATTGTAAACTGAACATGAGTCTTGCTGCCGGGGTCCGTACCCCTTATTGACTGATGATTTATGAATTAACAGTTTACTAGCCCTGTGCTTTTCTTGAAAATAGCACAGTCATATGCATTTCAAGGGGGTGGTTCAAGGGTCCGTATGCTAAAAACAAACATTTTTTAAAGCCCCCAATTTCGTGACCCTTTTTGTTTTGACACGTCTTTATTTTCCAATTACCTGGAAGCTGGAAATGAGCAAAAGGCTTCCCAGCACTGGCTGCGTGGGGCTCCGTATTTCCCCTCCTTGCCCTTGTCACCCAAAGCGTCTACCAGGTACTGGGCCCCGAGTCATGCAAATAAAGCTGGTCCAGAGCTTCCAGCAAAGATTGCTCTTCTCAGAGCCATTAGGAGGTTTTAGAGGAAAAGTTCTCTGTGCCTGTTCCGTGGAGAAACACTGGATGGATCTGTTCAGCAACCCTTCTCTTAGCCCCACGGCTCAACCACTCTGTGTGTGTGTGTGTGTGTGTGTGTGTGTGCGTGTGCGTGTGTGTGTGTGTGTGTGTGTGTGCGCGCGCGCCCATGCTTCTTTCTTGAGAAAACAGAGCTCATTTCTAAGGCTTTTCTCTTTAGGCAACGCCTCTTCCTGCTGGAGCCTAACTGTCCAGAGGGGAGGTCCCGACGGCTCAGCCATTGCCCCGGCAATACACAGCGATGTCCTACGTCCCCCAAAGCAGAATCTGTGTGACAAAGTGGAGGTCCCCGGACTCCAAGAGAGTCATAACCTGCCCCCCCAACCCCCAACAAAGCCCGAAGTCACACTTTCTTATGTTCCTGCCTTCCAGAGCCTTCTGTCCAATCAAAAACTCCCTTAGGGTGGGTCACAAGTGTGCGTGATTTTTAAATTTTGCAAGCACACCGCCCCAGCGTTCTGGGCGTCTCGCAGCGTTCTGCTGGGCTGTGTTCACTGCTTAGTCAATGGGCGCCTGTTAACCAGCTGTAAGCACTAACCTCCCGCTGTTCTGGCCACGGGCTCTCAGAGACCTGCTGCTTCACGGGGGCAAAGCCCAGCCCAACATTCACTGTCTCCAGTTAAGAACATTTCCTACGAGAGTTCTCATTTGGAATTTCAGTTCCAAGTATTGGAGATCTGGGCTTGACTCCTGGCTCCGACCCTCCTCCCCAGGCCCCAGGCTCCTCGTGTGTGTGGGGATGAAATGAAATCACACACACGCAGGCATGTCGTAGAACACTAAAGTCTCTACAAGTGGCAGGGGTTTCACGCATTCATCTGTTTGCTTATAAAAGAGCAGGTTCTCTAGGGAAACTCTGCTTTTTAAAGTGAGATAGCCCGCATCCCTACCTAGCTCCTGAATTCATTCATTTAAGGCTTGAAACCCAGGACTAATGTTGAGACGCAGGGCAGGGCTGGGTTGAGGTTCGCGTGGGTTTGCCAAGTCAGTAAGAGCAAGTTTAAGGGTAGTTGGCTTTGCGTGGAGAGTGTGGGATTGGGGTCAGCCTGGAAGTCAGGTTGGCCTGACAGAAGAAGGTTTACTCCACGCTACGGTCGACCCTTGAGCAACACGGGTTTGGATTGTGCGGGTCTGCTGATGTGCAGATGTTTTTCAATATATATATGTACAGCCCTGTAAATGTATTTTCTCTTCCTTCTGATGTTTTAAAATAGCATGGTCTTTTCTCTAGCTTATTTCATCGTCGGAATGCAGCATATAATACATACAGCATACAAAGCATGTGTTTATCCACTGTTGGTTGATGTTATCGGTGAAGCTCCTGGTCAACAGTAGGCTATCAGTAGTTAAGTTTTGGGGGAATCAAAAGCTATATGCCGATTTTCAACTGTGCAGCGGCGGGGGAGAGACTGGCACCCCTAACCTTGAGTTTTTCTAAGGGTCAACTGTACTCATTGGTAGTTTTTTTTCTTGTCAGATTTCCTGCCTAGCTGGTCACCTCTAAGCCTCCATGGCTTAACCCAGCCAGCATCCCTGCCGTGGAGAATGGGGGTGCCCCCTGCCCCAGGGCTGTGCCCATTGGGATGACCCTCTTTCTTCGCTTCCTTCTTTCCGTTCTAAACTCAGACATTTGAAAGCTATCCTGCTCCCCTTTTCTCTTTCCGAAGCCCAGAAGGACGAAGTCAAGAGAATCAGGTGATCATTTGTGAACAGACGAGTGAGACAGTCTCAGGCTGCCTGTACCCCTTTTAAGGCCTCCAAGTAGGGCTGTGTGGACTTGTGTGGTCATCAGGTAAGGAAAAGGCTGTGGAGGCATGATGAATTCAACACACTATTGATGCAGCTGGGGGTGAATAAGAATACAGGGGAGCCTGACTGGGGCGCTGGGGAGGGAGATTTGTGAATTCTCAGCCCATCTTCTGCTACTTAGTTACGCGGCCCTGTCCTCAGCCTCAGTTTTCTTATCTGTAAAATGGGGATAACAAGTCTTCCCTATCCCTCTATTCCTCACTCAGCTGTTGTCGGAAACAAGTGTGATAAGCGACTTTAAAATGAACCACAGATCAACAAATACTAAAAATAAATATAACACTACTATGGAGAGACCATCTGTCTCCCCAGCGTCTACCACAAGGCAAAGTGTAAACAGAATGAAGTTGTTTTGGTCTGAGGCCACTAGTCCAGAAGAGCAAGTTTTCCATTCCAAGGGACTAAGGACAAAATGGGACGGGATGACGGTCCTCCTCTGACAGCCTGTCGCCTCCCCGTATCCTTCGTTCTGCCTCCCTCTCCCGGTATCTCCACCCCCTGAAGAAAGCCTAGAAGAATCTGTCCGATGCCTTCAGCACTTCTATCTAGATCTGGGTCTCAACCCTGCAACTCTTCGGTTGCTCAGCTGGTTACCGTGGGCAAACCTCCCACCTCTACTAAGCTTCAGTGTCCTCATCTGTAACGTGGGCACATTAACTCCTTCTTAGCAGATTGCTTTGAGGGTTAAATAAGTAAATGTGTTTAAAGTGAGTGCTCAGTGAATGTTAAGCTGTTGTTGACATTTTTGCAAAGCAATGGGGTCTCTTTAAACTTGGCCAGAGGGCAACCCTGCCCTCTACCCAAAGGTAGGGATTCTCCCAGGTGGGTACTGGCTGGTGGCTTTCCCCCAGCTCTTATACACCCAGCAACCTCCTCCCTTGGGGCCTGTGAGACCACACTTGGGCCTTAGAATCAACTATTTGGAGACCGTAGAAGCTCCCCAGCCGCCCGGGGGAAGGTTCACTTTGTCTTTCCAATTCACTAACCCCACCTGAAGTCTTTCTAGAGCAGGTGAAGGGATGCTGGCCAGGTAAGGCACAGGCTCACTTCTTCAGCAGGCCCTGGAGCCCCCTGTGATCCATGACTTCCCCTCCCAACCTCTTGCACCTGGCTTTTTTTGGCCTCTTCCAGCCTGGATGTGCTTCCTTCACATGCCCCATAAGTGGGGCTGCCCACCAGGGAGGTGAAGGGGGAGTGCAGAGCTTGGTGTTCAGCCCATCCTCTGAGCACATCGGAACAGACAGCTGTTGGGCAGGAGGAGAGGGGATCTAGAAGGGATGGGGAAGGGCCCAGTGCAGTGCTCAAGCAGATTAGCAAGTGAGAGGACACATAAGCTCTTTGGAGCTATTTTGGGGGGGGAACTCTCTTTCTGGAAGGTTCCCTATGATATGGTTGCCGGTGCTTGCAAGGAAGAGGCCCACAGCAGATCTTCCCTGTCCCTTCAGGTGCACGTTCCCACTCCCCGGAAGAGGGTGGCCCATTCGGGACACCCTGGAGGTCCTCCACCGGCGGTCCTCATCCAGGAAACCACACAGCCCTTCTGCCCAGCTAACACTGCCCAGGCATGGGTCTCTCTCAGGCCCCTCATTCAGGTGCTCAAACCCTAGCTGACCATCAGGATCCCCTCGAGTATTAAACAACAGTAGATTCCTGGGTTCCATCCCATAGGTCTATATTTTTAGTAGGCTCCCCCTCCCCCACAGGTAATTTTGAAGACTGACCACATTTGGCAACCCTGATCTGCCCACCGCTACCTGTCCTGGGACAGCACTCTCTCTGCTTTTGTAGAGGCATAAGGTGGGGGGGAGGTTGTGGAGGAGGGGGTCCAGCCTACTAGGAAATGAGACCCATTGAATTATCCACTTCAGCCTCCCCCTCCCTGACTGATGGAGGAATTACCGTCTTTTTGCCCTCTGCCACAAGGACCCCTCGCCAACCTGGGATGATTTTGAAATTGCTTTAAAGAGAAATCTTCTCTGGCTGCCCACAGGGGGAAAAAAAAATCAATGAACTGTCCCCAGAGCTGGGAAGTAGGACCTCCAAGGCTTAGAAGCTGGGTTGCTTTCTTCCCTTTCTTTCCAAAAGCCAAGTGGTTTGGACCAGAGAGGGAAATTCAGAGCTACTGGGAAGACACTGTGCAAGTTGGAAAGGCACTTTTTTTTTCTCCCTCCTACCCAATTAATTTCTAAAGAACGAAGAAACCCTTCCAGCGCCTGCCCTGGTTCATCTCCTCCCTGCTCGGCCTCACTCAGGACACATGATTTTCTTTTGGCTCTGCTATCTCAGTGGGAGACCCACTTTCTCTTTGCTCTTACAGCTGGGGAGGCATGTGAGAGGGTGAGAGACAAGACGGAGAGACCGAGAGAGACAGAGACTGTGTGTGTGTGTGTGTGTGCTGGCACCCAGTCACTATGTGGTTTAGCTCTGCACGTCGGATGCAGTCAGAGAGGGGACGGACAGGACACCTTCATATTGTGTGTGTATTTACGTGAGTGTGCAGGGTAAGTGCTGTCTCCCTGGGACGTGTGTGCGCCTGTGATGGCCCGTGACAGCATGCGAAAGGTGCAAAGAAATGGGTTCTAGAATCGGGTTTCCATAGAAACACCTGAGGTGTAGGAACACTGTGTGCAGCCTAACTCCCTGTGCGACGGCAAACATCGGCGCCCAGAAGGTGTGACTTTTGCATCAGGCAAATACGTAGGCACGGAATGAGGGAGAGAAGGTAGTGGAGGAGGGCGCAGAAGAAATGGGGAAGGCTAACTGGAGCTCATGTGAAAGGCAAAAAGGTGGGAGGAAGGAAGGAGGCAAGGAGGACGTAGAGACCAGATCAGTAACGTCAGCTGGACAGAGCAGGAGGAAACCTGCTGGAGGAAGGGGTCTTTCCCCCCCGCATCTCCCCACTGGGCTTACCTGCACACACCTGCCTCTCCTCTGAGCTGTGGGTTTATTCCCCAGGCAAGGCTCCCCCTCTTCCTCCCCCACCCTTCGGTGGAGCTGTGGCAGCAGAGAGCCAGCTAGAAGTTCTGATCTCCCGGTGGTGCCTGCCCGCTTGTGTTTGCCTGACTTTGCTTCTACCAGATCCTAGTGGGGTGGGGAGGTTAGGTTAGGGGGAGGGATGGGCAGATTGCAGGGAGGGAGGAGAAGGAGGAGGGAGGGGAGGGAGGGAGGAGGAAGGAGGGGGGGAGGGAGGGAGCTTGGGAAAGGAGGAATGACAACAATAAAGTCTTTATTTGGCAGCCAAAACTCCCAAAGACTTCATCCACACACCATGCCCACTAACGGACTCGTTTTTAATAACATTTCCTTCTGTTGCTGCTGCTTCTGGGGGGGAGATTGTTTGACCCATGTTTGGAAAACAAGCCAAACGAACAGAGGAAACAGGCATGAAAAGCAACCTCTGTACAGGCCACAGCTGCATAGCTGGGTCCAGCCCCAGCCTGTTTCACGCCTCCTCCGAACAATCGCCCTGCCTCTGCTGCCCGTTGCTCCCCCGGTGTTAAATTCCCGAACCAGTGAGGGGCGTGGGGCGTTTCCTCCGAGCAGCGAGCAGCGGTCATCCTGCCCTTTCCCACCTTCTCTAGGAGGGTTGCAAAGGGAGTGGGGTCTTGCCATGCAGTGAGCTGGCAGGAAGATGGCCTCGGTTTGCCTGCTGGAGGGATGCTCTGAGGACCAGAGAGGGCAAAGTCCGGCCTGGGGTCACACAGCAAAGGCGGGCAGAAGTAAGATTTGACGTAAGACCTAAAGTCAGGGTCCCTTGCTCCTGGTTTACTTTTTCTATCACAGTAGAGAGAGCCGTGGCGCCTAGTGACAAGGAACTCCCTCCACCCACCTCCCATCGGGGGGGGGGGGTGGGTAGAGGGAGGAACACTGACATTAGGATCAGCAGCCCTGGGCTCTTGCCACTCGCAAGCTGTGCTATGGCGGGCAAGTCCCTCAGTTTCACGTGGAGCCTCAGTTTCCTCATCTGTGCAGTGGGGATAATACCTGCCTCACGGGGTTGGCAGGATTAAATGAAATCACGGATGTGAGGGCACTTGATAAACTGGGAAGATGTTCGAGTTTAGGAGCGAGATTACGGTGCCTGGTGGTCAGCCTAAGCCGTGGAGGAGGGAAACGAAACCCACTCCTTCTTTCCCCACCCCCTTTCCACCCTAAACCTTGTGCCTTCCACGCCCTGCTGGGGAGGAGTTGCTGGAAGCCAGCAGAACTCTAGGTTCACCTTAACCCTGGACGTGCCAGGCCACGTGTGCCTTTTTATTTTTCACCCAGGTGGCGTATGTCCCCTCCTGCAGGCTGAGCGCAGCAGACCCTAGACTTGCTCGTTTCCCTTGCTTGTGGCGGGTGGTACGTCGAGTCCCAGAAAGACGAGCAAGACACATGAGGCACAGGAAGGATGGGCAGGGGGGTGGGAGGAGGGCTTAGACAGGATATGGGGCAGGGTTGTGACTTGTATCCATTTTTCATGGGGGTCCATCCAATCCCAGAGTCTTTGCTCCCTGATGGTGACCAACCCCAAGCCGTGACAAGCCCGTGCGTCTCCCCCGCTCCCTCCTTCGTCTGCCTTATCCTGGGCTCAGCAGAGAGAATTGGGGTGAAGCATACCGACGGCCAGGAGGATATTCAGGAGCGTCTAGAGTTTGCTCACGGGTGGCCCGTGGATCTAACGTGGCTTGAGGACCCAACGTGTTTTTTGCGTTTCTCTTGGCAAAAACCTGTTTCTCGTGGCAAAGTTAAAACTATACACATTTACGCAGAATAGTATTAATAACCCGATAGGCCCAGCACCCAGCTTCAACACTCACCAACTCGCGGCCCACCTTGTTCCCTCTGTGTTCCCCCCTCCCCCAAACCCCACTGGAATATGATTTTTTAAATTTTTTAAAAAAGTATATTTTTGAGAGACAGACAGACAGAGTGTGAGCAGGGGAGGGGCAGAGAGAGAAAGAGAAACA
The DNA here is from genome assembly GCF_018350215.1 of Panthera leo. Classification (NCBI taxonomy): domain Eukaryota; kingdom Metazoa; phylum Chordata; class Mammalia; order Carnivora; family Felidae; genus Panthera; species Panthera leo. The sequence continues at coordinate 42,142,853 of NC_056696.1, read as the reverse complement.
CAGAATCGGAAGCAGACTCCAGGCTCTGAGCTGTCAGCACGTGGGGCCTGAACCCATAAACTGAGAGATCGTGACCTGAGCTGCAGTCTGATACTGAACTGACTGAACCACCCACGTGCCCCCCTCACTGGAAGGCTTTTAAGCAGTAATATTTTTTTAAAACTGGATTTGAAGCTTTTAGGGAGAGAAAGCACTTCCCCGTGCAACATAATCAGCACCCTTTGTGCCATCTCGTCTTAGACTGGACGGGCTCGATGGCCCCATTCAGTTACTTACCTGCCTGCTCTCCAAGACCTTTTCGTCCACAAGCAGTGGTCTAGGGGCAGCGACTGAGAAATGAGGTGAGTTGGGACAAATCAGGGATGCTATAAGGGAGAAGGGTCACCTCAACCAACCTGCCTTCCTCATCCCCTTGACGGAGGACATATCCGCCTCCACAGCGGCAGACAGGGGGCTAGGTTCTCGAGAACAGGCTTTGCCTCTCATTCGCTGTGTGACCTTAGAGATGTCTCTCTCGCCCTCTCTGGCCTCAGTTCATCCTTTGGAAATGTGAGGTTGTACTATGCGTTCTCCTCCAGTGAGTGTGAAGAGAGCCTGAGATCTGGGGTCAGGACCCTGGGCTAACGTCTCAGTTCCGCTACTCTAGCTACTTGGAGAGCAGGTCTTGAACATATCTTCGTCTAAGGCAATAACCCACGTCCTGCCCAGGCCACACCCGGGATAACTCGGGGCTCATTGGAAACGTCAGCTGGGAGAGCATGTTGTGGTTCACTGGCTTCGTACGGCCAGACCTTGAGACTCCTCTAGAAAGATGTGGCTCCTCCAGAAAGAGCTTCCTGTCCCGGAGTCCTGGGGGACCCCGGTTGGTGCAGCTTCCCCCCGGTGTGTTAAGGACAACGTGAGGTCAATGCTGGGGAGAGCGGTGGAAAGTCCGGAGATGCTGGCTCCCGCTTGCTTCCTCCTAGGATGGGGCTGGGGGACGACGTGGGGCAGAAAATGCAGGGGGAGAGGCAGGGGAGGGAGGCAGCTCTCCGATGTGGTGGACCACACCAGGTCCCTCTCGCTCTTCCCACCCGGGTTGAAACTCTATCTCGGAGGCTCACTGCTTATTTGACCCGCACAGGGAACGCTTGCAGCCCAGGGAGAAAGGGCATGACTGCGTAGGATCCTTTCCGTAGAAATACAGAAGGGAGGCCGCTCAGGCTCCCCACCTCCCCACTGCCCTGCCCCAACCCCTGCTGGGAAGGAGCAGTGTGGCCTGGAGGCGCTTTGGCTCAGACCGCCCCGTGGTCACCAGGCGCACGGAGGCTGGCCCTGGGACGGACCCTCACGCCTCGCCAGCCGCGGCTCACGGCGTAGGGTGGCTGGGGGTCTGGGCAAGTGAGCCACAGGGAGAAGCTGTGGGCGTCCTGTGGCCACTTACCCCACCCCCCCCCCTCCAGCCTGGGGGGCCGGGGTTGCCTGGGGTAAGTGGGCTCCTGGCGGTTGGAGGCAGCATCCCGTGTATCACGGCATAAACCCACAGCCCCCACCAGGGGCTTGGCCCACGCCGGGTGCTCAGTAGGAGTCTGTCTCATCACATTTAAGAGGGTTGAACAAGGAGATTCTCTGTCACTCGCTTTAAAAAAAAAAAAAAAAATGTTTGTTTTTGAACATGAATGGGTAATACAGTCTCTTGATTCGAAATCCAAAAGATACACGAGGGTGAACAAGGACCAGGCTTCTTCCCCTGCCTGTCTCCCCATCGTCCAGTCTCCTCCAAGAGACAATCATCGTACCAGTTTCTTGGGTCTTGCCGGGTTTATTTAACGCGCACACAGGCAGAAAGTACAAGCAAGCGTGCATTTTATTTTTCCTTAGTGGTGTATTTTGATGATCACTCCATAGTGGGGCACACGGCTCTCTCTCTCTTTCTCTCTGGCCCGTATCTTTCTGACCAGTCCTTCCTGATAGCTGTTGGGTCCTCCTGCCCCATGTGTAAGGTAGGCAGTGCTGAGCCTGGAGCCTTACAAGCTTGGGTCCCCTCCTGGCTCTGCCTCCTCTCCATGTGGCCTGGGTGGCCTGGAGCTACTCGTTGGTCCTCTCCGAGCCTCCGTGTTCTCGGCTTCTCTGGGACAGGTATCCATGGCAGTACATCGACTCAGCAGCGAAACGATCCTGTAATTTAACTTCCTTCTACAACTGGACTTTACTTCTGAATCTGAGCACTCATTTCAGTGGCCCGGTGGAAAACTCTCGGTCCTTCGTCGTAGCCCTCCCCCTGGGAATATACAGCAGCTGGGGTGAGTTTGTGGGGCGCCAGGGCCTGGGTGGGAGGGTGTCCGGGTGGGGCGCGCCCACGGTTCCCTGCCGACGTTTCACCCGGGATGCACGTTCTTCATCACCGAGGCCCCCGGGCAGGCAGCCCTCTGCCACCTTCTGAGGCTGTGTACAGAGAGGACAGAAACCTTCTCCGGGACTGCCATTTCCTCCTGGAGACGTGCTGGCTGCCTGGCTCTCTACCAGGGCCTTACACTCCACAGAGCCCCACATTCTCCCCCCACCTGGCCCCGACCGGGGGCCATTTCTTCTCTGGGGGAGGAAGCTTCCTTGTCCCCCTTACTTCTAGGCAAGACACTATATCTATGCTCAGAAGACCCCAAGGGCGCAGGCTTGTGGAAAATGAAGCCAGTGACCCTTGTAGGCTGCTTCCGTCTCCTGGGTGCCCTGAGGCAGGGAGCACAGAGCTGGTCTCCTTGTTTTAACCAGAGGGAAGGGGGGGTGGGGTGCAAAGGCAGGGAAGGAAGAAACGGATTGTCTGTCGGCCACGTGGTGAGCGTACTGAGACAGGTGGACCCTGAAATCCCTTTCCACTCGATGTCCACGATCCTGTCCATGGGTGTCGGCTTGTGGGCCAGCTGAGCAGTCCCGGTACACCGTCAGCTGGTGTGACAGCACACGCTGACCTGGGGACGCTCGGTCAGCGTTGCTTCTGGAGCCCCTCGGGTGCTGGAGGAGCCAGGCTCAAGGGAGTGGTGACCGCGTTCTGCCTTCCAAGGTGACGTCGCCCAGATTCCGGGATGCCTCTTTTGTCCTGCGATCGCACCATCCGGGAGCTCTGGTCTAACTTAATTTTATGTTGTAAACGTTGCGTTTCACAAGTCGCAGCACCTGGATCTGACTTTCAGCTTCCGGGTATAATCTGAGAAGTCGCTAGTGCAACCCTGCTCCATGTTACAGACTGTTAATGACACTGCCTCGCGGGGGCACGGCCGTGCTGCAGCCATGTGACGATGACCAGCCTACGGACCTGCACGGTCAGTTATGCCTCGTGTCACGAGATCTAGGAGGGCAGGAGCAAGGCAGCCACCCTACATGACCTCGGGGGTCCTCACATCCACGTGGGCACCAAGCATCATCTTTAAACTGAATAACAGCGGGGCACCTGGGTGGCTCAGTTGGTTAAGCGACCAGCTTGATCTTGTGGTTTGTGGGTTCTAGCCCCACATCGGGCTCTCTGAAATGGCACGGAGCCTGCTTTGGATCCTCTCTCTCCCTCTCTTTCTGCCCCTCCCCTGCTGGCGCTCTCTCTCTCTCCAAAATAAATAAACATTAAAAAATAAACTGAATAATAGTGAAAGTAATATCTAAAGCTTGTGGAGGCTTACAGGTGCCGGGCGTCCTTTTATACGTACAACTCTGGTCCTCATTCGGCTCCGTGAGTCAGGTACTGCTGTCTTGCCCATTTTACAGGTGAGAGACTGAGGCGCTACAGTGCCCAAGGTCACACGTCTAGTAATGACAGAGGAAGGATTTGAACCCAGGTTGTTCCGCCTCCAACGTTCTTGTTTGTGTACATTTGTGCTGTTGTGAAAGATAAAAATGCAAATCCTTTCAAATCATCCCCAGCTCCGGGGCACCTGGGTGGCTCAGTCAGTTAAATGTCTGACTTCGGCTCAGGTCATGATCTCACGGTTCATGAGTTCGAGCCCCGCGTCGGGCTCTGTGCTGACAGCTCAGAGCCTGGAGCCTGCTCTGGATTCTGTGTCTCTCTCTCTCTCTGACCCTCCCCCACTTGTGCTCTGTCTCTGTCTCTCAAAAATGAATAAATATAAAAAAAATTAAAAAAAAATCATCTCCAGATCTATGCAGCTTGGTGTCATTACGTGTTTTCTATTCATAGAAGTTTAACTATCCTCGGATATTTTTGTTTTTGTTTTTGATGTCGAAAAGAAATCCTCACACTTGAAACTGTTGAGAGCCACTGATCTAGGACTCAGTTTCTCAATTTCTAAAACAGTCTCAATTCCTGTCTTTCTTACCCTCCATATGGGCTCCCCAAGATCAAGTCTATTTCCTTAATGGCTTTTGTTTTTAAAGTGTATTTATTTTGAGAGGGAGAGAGTGTGTGCGAGCAGGGGAGAGGCAGAGAAAGAGAGAGGGAGAGAGAGAAAGAGAGAGAGAATCCCATGCAGGCTCCACGTTCTCAGAGCAGAGCCCGACGGGGGGGCTCAGTCCCACCAACCATGAGACCTCTTGAAATCAAGAGTCAAATGCTTAACCGACTGAGCCCCCCAGGTGCCCCTCTTTAATAGCTTTTATGCCCACCCCCCACTTTTCCTGCCATGTGCCTGGACCACTACTGGAGTTTCCTTCCGGGTCTCCCTGCCTTGCCCCTCCCTCCTGGCTCCTGCTAAGCACAGATCTCACCAGGTCACCCTTCAGTGGCTCCCTGTCTCCACAGCCATGGTTCGGACCCCCATAGTGCATGTCAGAGTCACCTGAGGGCTCTTAAAAATGCCTAAAGGCCCCAGCCTCTGATTCAGGCCGATCTGTATTTTTAAAGGCTGTCACCATGAGTGATCGAGGCCCACGCCCTTGGCTGACGGTTACAGGCACACAGGATGCAGCCCCGTCTCCATGCTCTGACCTCTGCTTACTTCCCCAGCCCCATTTCTCAAACTCTGAGGCTGTGTCACAGCGCCCGGAATACGCCAAGCTATTTCATACCTACACCTCCTTGCTCACCGCTCCTTCTGTCTAGGAACCACCCCTTTCCCCAGGTGTTCCACCTTCTAGAATCCTCTCCTGACAGTGCTTTCCTCTCCCACCGTGTGTAGGGATGACCACTCTGTCCATGTGCTGCAGCTGTCCCCTAGTATGTGTCCTTCCCAGGACCTGCACCACTTCCCCGGCCTCCTCTCTTCTCCTCTCTGCCTGGTTTACCAGCTCCCCAGGCACCTGTGCCTGACCGGATCCCTTCTTGGAGCCCCAGGACCTGGTAGCGTTCTGACACACGGCAGGTCTCCAGTGTCCTGTGCCCTGGCCCCAGTGTGATCCGGCAGTGTGCCTGGAAGCACTAAGAATACTTTCTCCTCCTCTGTGTTTGCTGAGTCATTGCAAAGCCCTCCTGCGTGTTTCTGCAGCCTTCTGACTTCCTAATCTATTTTCCGGGACCCACGAGGCGTGTTATTTCCCAAAACACAGACCTGATCATGCAATTCCCTTGCTTAGGCGTCTGCAGTGTCTGTCGCCTGTTTACAGGATGGAATTCGAACGTTTTAGCATGACACTTGGGGCCCCCGTCATCTGATCCCGCTTTCTTGCCATTTTCATTTCCTTCCATAGTTCTTCTAGCACCTGAGAACCAGATTGGTGAGATCAGGTTTTCCTGGTTTTTGCGTCTCTAGGCCTTTGCTCAGCCTGGCTTCAGATGTCCTTCTTCCCTTATTCTCCATTTGGGGGAACTCCTATTCACCCTGCAAGGCCCAGATCATATACTGCCTTCTATATGGCACTCTCCCTGATCCCTACAGGCAGAGTGCTCCCACCAGTGCTCCCCCAGGCCACAGCTCTGGTACTGTGCTTACTCTGTTCCTGCAGTTACCGCTCACTTCCCTGTCTACCCCCTCTGTGGGACTGAGGGTCTCCAAGGCAGAAAACTAGATCCTGATGGGGCGCCTGGGTGGCTCAGTCGGTTGAGCGTCCGACTTCGGCTCAGGTCGTGATCTCACGGCTCGTGAGTTCGAGCCCCGCGTCGGGCTCTGTGCTGACAGCTCGGAGCCTGGAGCCCGCTTCGGAGTCTGTGTGTCCCTCTCTCTCTGCCTCTAACCCACCTGCCTTCTGTCTGTCTCTGTCAAAAATAAACATTAAAAAAAAATTAAAAAAAAAAAAGAAAAGAAAAGAAAACCAGATCCTGGCAAAGGACCTGACAGATATATAAGGATCAGAACAGCTAACGCTTACCAAGAGCTTGCTATGCACCAGGCATGCACTTTGCATTGGCTTGTGAAATCCACATAACCACCCCAGGAATGGGTACTATCATCCCTTTACAGAACATTATACAGTCACTAAATGTTGAAGCCAGGATTTGAACCCAGGCAGCCTGGCTCCAAGGTCCTTGCTGTCTACACTATACTGACAGTACTCACAGAATGAATGGTAATCCGCAGTGTGTGTGTGTGTGTGTGTGTGTGTGTGTGTGTGTATGTGTGTGTGTGGGGGGGGTATTAGTTAATAAAACATGATATGACTCAGTTTCTGCCCACGCCATTCCTGGTGTCAAACTAGGTTGGAACCCTGGTCTCTGGAGGCCTGGTCTGTGGTTTTTACTGAAATAACAGAACTCCCATCTCTTCTCTAGCAGGTGACACGGACGCTCGCCCACCTCTTCCATTGCCGCACAAGCCTCAGCCTTCTTTCTTCTTATGTCTCCTTTATTCTGTTTTGCAAAGTCTGAGAAAAATGACTGGTTGGCCTGCGGCTCGAGGAGCATGTCCCATCTCCCCCCTGGCCCCCTGGGCCCCCTCCTTCCACCTTCGATGCACAGCCCTGGCCTTATTCAGAGGCAAATCACAGCCTTATTCAGGGGCTGAGCCACAAGGCTGCCCAACCCCGGCTCCCTTCTGAGTCCCTGAGCCTCCTGACTCCGGGCCCTGTGAAGGGAAAGGACCCAGCCAGAGGCAAAGATGGAGGCCAGAATGTTCTCCGGCCCCCAGCTTCCTGCTTTCTCAGCCTGCTGGGTCAGAAGTGCTCCCGGAGGATGTCTCAAGCCATGTGCAAATGAAATCCCACCCACTGCCCCGGGCTTCTGTAGCCTCCTGGGGCTGGTGACACACAGCAGTAGGCTGAAGCAGAAAGGAGGGGGAGCCCTGCCCCTGTGTAGCTGTCTTGCCTGTGCCCTGGCTTGATTCTCCAGAGAGTGAAGCCACCACCCAACTTGTGTGCAAGTAAGCATCCCTTCGCCAAGGAAAGGGGCCCCCTGAGCAGGCCCTCCGCTCCTACACTCACCCTGCCTTCCACCCACATTCATCTACCTGTGGTTTGTTCTTGGGTCTCCTATGTCCACTCTTCCTGTGGCATTGCTCGGCCCTTAGGCTATCAGCTTGACCGTGTCCCCAGACAGAGGCCGCGTCTCCCCCATCAGACTGGCACTTCCGAAAGCAGTGTGAGAAGGGATTTTCTTGGGTGATGGCGTGGGAAAGAGCTAAGAGCAGCCATGCTTGGCTACCTCCTTGTTCTCCCTCCCCGCAGTCGGTACCCTGCGAGGGTGGCAGGGGGCCTTGGGGTCCATTCAAAGGGTTCCATGGGGCAAGCGAGGAGACTTGCTCTCTTCTACTCTGAGAGCTGACTCACAGTCTAAAACGGGCAATACACACATAGACAGACAGGATACCAAGGTACATCAAGACCCATAACGGCTGTCTGACCCCAAAGATACACAGTAAAGGATACTTTTTTATGGCAGTGGCTCAGAAAACAGTATTATGGAAGGATCCAGAGCATTGTTATGAAGTGTCTTCGCCAAGAGACACTGTGTTTCCTTCGTGTGTTTACGCTGGCCTTGGCATCCATCAACAGAGGATTTAGCCAAGGGAGCTCCAGCCTGAAGGCCGGGAGCTGGGAAGTAATTTACTGGGCACAGCTGTTGCCCCATCGATCCAGTCACCTCTGCAGTGAGCTCATGTGGCCACCCCGGCCAGGTCTTAGACAACCATCCTGGATGCCCTTTTTTGGGAGGCATTCTGGGAATGGGACAAGGGATTGTGCAGCAAGAACCCCCACTCCCAACCCAGGCTCCGAGTCGTGGCCTCCTGTGATGCCCCCCCACCCATGCCTCGCCCCCCGTCACGCGGCCCTGGAAGTTGCTCTTTGCTAATCTGAGGGCCTCAGACCCGCTGTCCCATCCCATAAGGCGGTTCTGAGGACAGAGCAGGGCTTTCGGGCTGGAAACAGTGATGTTAGCCATGGAGCGGCCCATCTTGGCCCACCTCAGGTGTGGGGAATTTTCGGGCCCAGCTGAGCCAAGCCACAGAACGAAGGCAAAAAGGCAAAACATGTTTTGGAAGGTGGTTGGCAGCCCCATCTGTCTGCTCCGTGGGCCAGGGCTCGACGAGAGGCTGTGGGCTTGGCAAAGTGCTGTGGGGGCTGGGGAAGACAGCAGGACAGTGGTGGCTCTGCTTTCCCTAGAGACCCCCAGGAAGGAAGGCCGTTCACCCCACCGCGCTTCCTTCCCCCAGTCTTCGGTGGCCTGGCGCTTCAGCCTGAAATGTTCTTGTCGGGAAATTCTTCCTCTCGCCGACCTTGCCTCTCTCCTGCTGGATTTCAGGCTCCTTTCTTGTATGTAGAACCTTATTGGGAAACAGGGAGGCCCCCTCCTGCCTAAAGCGGAACTTGGATTTGCGGAGCTTTGGGCTCCTTGGAGACAGGTGCCGGGTAACCGGCGGCGTTGTCATTGGCCCTGCTCTAGCATTAGTGTTACTCATCCTTAGGCCCTTCTGAACTCAGTAGCTCTCCGGCAGGCGGCCACTGCTCCCTCCTGTCTGTTCTGGAGACGGGGGTGCGGGAGGCCAGGCAGAGGGGAGCCGGCCACCTCCAGGATCTCGCTGGTGGCAGGGCTGAGGCGGGGCGGGTGTGATGTGGGCGAGCTGGCCCATGAGGCTGTCACACTCTGACTCCGGGGCCTGGAGACCCTTTTCCTCCCGACCGTCTCCAGCCTTCTCTGCCCCCTTGGCCCCCTTCACCTGTGCTTCCGGCCTCCTCTCCTCCTCCGCTGCTGCTGCTGCTTTGCTCCTGGCCTCCTCCTCTCTCTTCCCACTCGGGGAGAGCTCGGGAGGGGTATGAAATTCATTAGCGGCCACATTGCCGCGGGATTAAGTCATGGGCCGCGGCTCTCCAGCAGTGCTCTCCTCCCCTCCCATCGGGCCCAACAGCCTCCGCACCCTGCAGGCCCGCCAGGACTGCCCGGCTTCAGCTCAGCTCCCGTGCCCACTGCCCCCCAGGCCCTGGGCCACGCCAGAGCCAGGTCCCTTCCCCCACCCCCAGCAATGAGGGCCAGGGGGCTCCAGTGAAGGCCAGGGGGCTCCAAGCTTAGCTGCTCACTTCTCAGCGTCCCTCCTGGGGTCTTCCCCCACCCTTCGGGTGCCACGCTGTCTTCTAAGCCCAGCGCTGGGCCCTTTCTCTGGCCACCTAGCCCGCCATTGCTGTGAGTCCCAAGCCCATCATCTGGTCCCCCTGCTGCCTCCCTGTCAGGGCTCCGGTGCCAGCCCTGTCATCTCACCACCTGAGGCCTCTCGCCTGATACCTTCTGCTCTCAGAAAGATCTTGACGCTGCCTTCAGAGGGATTATTTAAGTGAAATCAGTCAGGCTTCCCCTTTCGACTCACAGCTGTGTGAGGCTCACAGTATGTCCCGGTGCCCTGCATGGGCCTGGCATCCATTCACGGAGGCTTACTGGGCACCTACTGGGTGCCTGGCACCATGTTAGGCTCTGAAGATGCCAAAGCAGACTTGTCCCCTGCCCTCCTGCAGGGCTAGTCTAGTGGGAGAAACAGAAAATAAAACACCTTTAAAACGATCACAGCATAGGGGTGCCTGGCTGGCATGGCCTACAGAGAGCATGCCAGTCTTGACCTCTGGGCCACGAGTTCAAGCCCCATGTTGGGCGTGGAGCCTACTTAAAAAAAAAAAAAAAAGGATCGCAGTGTAAAACCTAAATCTGTACAATTATTTTCAGTCCTATGTCGACAGAACCAAAAAATAAACGTAAAAATATGTCAAATCACCATGTCATAGGTAGTGCTTTGTAGAGAAAGGATACATAGGAGCTGCCCAATACATAGGCATGAATGATGAATTAACTACAATTTCTTTAAACCTATTTCTTGCCCCTACTTGCTTCCAAGCCTGAAGGCTGTCTGGTCTATACCGCTTAAAAATATCCTTAATTATATCGCATCCTAAATTAGTCTCTCATTTGTTTGCCTTGTGTTAGTCTTGTCTCATTAATCATAATCATCGTAATTTTCATGTGTTAAACGGCTACTCTGTGCCAGGCGAATGTTGAGAACCTTGATATATTGCCTCATCTAAATTTTTATCCCCATTTCAAACATAGGCAAACCGAGGCTCGGATTAAATAACTTGTCAAAAGCCACACAGCTAGCACCAGTAGATCTGTGTCTTACATTTCTTCATCACCCCATGGGCAGGGGCCCCCAGGATTCCCCAAAACTTGCTGGGAAACCAAGCAGATGGGGACGGACAGACCTGGAAGGACAGCTCTGTCCCAGGCTCCTGCTGGATCTACTACTTGGAGGTCTCCTGCCTCGGTGCCTTCACACACCTCTCTGCACCTGAGGAAGCACTGTCAGAAGCACAGGAAGGCCCACCCTGGTCTCCAGGCCTTGACACTCATGTCCCAGAACACTCCACCATCTTTGCTTCTATGTCTCTCTACCTACCCTCCCTTCCGCGAAGGTCTGCCCATAAGGGAGGTAGGGATAAGGCGTTCTGGGCCCTTCTCTTCTTGTAAGACAAGGCTGCCTTCTCCAAGACGCATCTCTGGGTTCATCCCGCCCATCTCAAGCTCCTCAGTTCCTCCAGATCCATTCCCACTCAGCTCTGGATTTATTTTGGTAAATAGCCCAACCCCATGTGCTACCTACTGACCCATCTTAACAGCCATACACGCTCACTAGCACTGCATTTATAAATGGGGGAATTTCACTCTCCACCTACAATCAGACTCTAGACTCACAGATGGCTAGGACAGTGAACGGTGCCTAGTCTTTACTCTCTCTTAAGGGTCCTGTACAGGGCCTCTTACTACTCTGTAATCCATTCTTCATCAAGAACAAGAGGTATTTTTTCTTACTTTTAAACCAACTTTCTTTTTTAAGTTACGGTTTGCATAGAGTAAAATGCACCCAGTTTAAGCGTGCAGTTGGATGACCTTTGGCAAATGTACGTACTCATTGGGGTAACCTTCACCCCAACGGATGTAAAATGTTTCCGTTACCCTGAAAAACTCCATCGTGTCACCACTACGCCCCAACCATCCAGTGGGATTTCCAATCTCCAGTGATGGTGGGCTAAATTATTTGAAGCAACTCTACCACTGAAAAAAAGCAAAACTGATAAGCCAGATATTAAATTTTTCCCCCTAAAAAATAAGAGCGGACAAGAAAGTAAGTAATGGAGAATGCACAACCAGGCCAAACTGAAGAGGAAAAATGGAAAAGCCAGAGACAGAAAGTAAAGGTTTGGCCCGAGGGTGTTGCTGATCCCAGTACATTTGAACTTTTGTCTTGATACCTGCAAGGGCCAGGGGGATGCAAATCACAGCGTGGGTCTTGAAGAAGCCAGGAAGATGTTCTTCTCCATAAGCAAGGGCCCCAAAGGACCACACCCTGAGGGGGAAGATAAACCAAGGTTAAACTAGCTTAGCAAAAATTTCACAGAGTTCCTATCAATGTCTGGTTCAGAGAACCTCAAAAACACCCACAAGTGCCTGCCCAAAGCAAAAACCAAAACGAAACAATAACGCTTTTCTGGAGGAAGGCACTCTTATCCCCTCCATCTATCTCAACAAATCATTTTTCAAGTATTATGAACAGCAAACACAAAATAATCAAATATACCAGAGAATGGGCACCATAAGGAAGAAAGGACAGATACAACAGACAAGAGAAACCAAACGGCAAAAATGTCAGATTTTATATTTATCAGACACAGATTATAGAACAAGTATGATTACAATGTTTAGATAAATAAAAGATGTGCTTGAGTGTACTTGTAGTTAATAAGAAACTACAAAACTTCTATCTGGGGAAAGACCAAATCAAACTTCCAGAAATAATAAATTCACAATAATGAATTTATAGTGAATTTATATGAATATAAATATATACATATAATGAATATTATAACGAATATAAATATAATGAATATAAATAAAATGAATTTATATAAATAATGAATTTATTATTATTCATTATTATGAATGAAAGCCCAAAGGATGCAATTGGAGAGAACTAATAAACTAGAAGATAGAAAAATTAACCAAAATTTAGCCCAGAGGAATAAAAAGATGGAGACTATTCAGGAAAAGTTAAGATCTGTAGAGGGACGGAGGGAGAGGAACCAACATACGTGTAATCGGAGTCCCAGAAACAAAAGAGAGAGAAGTTGTCTCAAAGACAGTAAGGTAAATGAATAAGAGCGGACAATGCTCCAGAATTGATGAAACACAACAACAAATCACAAATTCAAGAAAGCAAATGAATCTCCAGCATGATAAACAGATATCCACAACCAGACATATCATCATGGAACTTTAGTAGATCAAAACACAAAGAAAAACATGAAACACATATTATCTTAAAAATTTGCTTCAGGGGTGCCTGGGTGGTTCAGTTGGTTAAGCTTCTGACTTCAGCTCAGGTCATAATCTCACAGTTCATGAGTTCGAGCCCTGCATTGGGCTCTGTGCTGACAGCTCAGAGCCTGGAGCCTGCTTCCGATTCTGTGTCTCCCTCTCTCTCTCTGTCCCTCCCCCACTCACACACTCTCTCTCTCCTTCAAAAATTAATACCCATTTGAAAAAAAAAATTGTTTCGGTATCCTGAAATAAAATAGCTGTCCCACTAAAATTCTTTTTTTTCATTTCAAGAATTTCATTTCAAATACATTTCAAGAATGAGGGTGAAATACAGATGCTTTCAGATGATAAAGTAAAAAACAAAACAGGGCATTTGCTCCGAGCTGATTCTCACTATGGGAAATCCTGATCTTTAGGCAGAAGGAAAATGAGCCCGAATGGAAGGTCTGAGAGGCGAGAAAGAATGAAGGCAAATAAAGTGGCAAATATGTGGGTAAATCTAAATGAACGTTCACTATGTGAAACGGTAACAATGTCTTGTGAGGTTTCAAACGAGAAGGTATAATGGGTTTCTCAGACTTGTAATGTCCCAACTGAGACCTCTGACGTTTCCCCCAAGCTTGATCCCATCAGATTCCTCCCCATCTAAACAAGTGGCAACTCCATTTTATCAATTGCCTGAATTTTAGAGTTCTCTGTGTCTCCTTCTCTTACCCCTCCCGCCCCATCCACTGGCAAGTGCTGTTAGTTCTGCCCAGTGGTGTGTGGACCCTGCCTGTATCGGTTTGCAAGGGCCAATTGCAAAATTGTTAGGAATCCTGTGAGCCAGTTGACGTCCTGTGGGTAGCTCGAAACCAGCCATGTCAGGAATATTTACACCATGGGAACTAGCCGCGTCCCCAAAGACCTGGTTGGTAAGCCTTTACCGCCACACCATTGCATTTGTCTACCAGGTATGTCCAGAATTGGGTCACTCCTCGCCAACCTTCACAGTCGCCACCCTGGCCCCAGCCACCATCATTTCCTCCCCCTGGATTATCGCAATGGCCTCGTGAAGGCTCTTTTGGCTTCATTCTTTGCTTCTCTTCATTCTAGTCTCAACACAGCCGCAAGAATGATCCCGTTCCCCCAATGGTGTCCAATCTCCTTCAGAGTAAAACCCAAGGCCCCACGTACTTTGGCTTCCTCCTCCCTTACCTTCTTACGTCTCTGACCTCTAATTCTACCATATACCCCCTTTCCTGCCCCTCTTGCCCCTTCCTTTTTGCCACTCCAGTACTCTCCTTGGGCCTCAGGACCTTTGTACTTGCTGTTTCTTCTTTCTGGATGTTTCTCCTGCAGATGAGTGCACTATTCCCCCTTCTCCTCTCATTCAGGTCTTTATCACTTTTCCTCTCCTCAGTGAGGCTATCTCTGGCCACCTTATCTGTAACTGAAATTCCTGCAGAAAACTTCCCTGCTAACTTTCTCCTTAGCGGTTATTAACACATTAAAACTTTTTACAAATTTATCTTCACGTTATGTTTCTCCACTTAGAATAGTATAAGCTTCGGGGTGCCTGGGTGGCCCAGTCGGTTAAGTGCCCAACTTTGGCTCGGGTCATGACCTCGAGGTCCGTGAGCGAGTTCGAGCCCCGCGTCGGGCTCTGTGGTGACAGCTCAGAGCCTGGAACCTGCTTTGGATTCTGTGTCTCCCTCTCTCTCTGCCCCTCCCCCGCTCTTGCTTTGTCTCTCTCTGTCTCTCAAAAATAAATAAACGTTAAAAAAATTAGAATAATATAAGCTTCACATGAGTGTTTTTGTCAAGTTATATCCATAACCTCCAAAACGAAATCTGACGTTCATGTGTGACGACCCCCTCCCCCCCTGCTGCCGGGGCACTTGAATGTTTGAATTCAGATGGGGAGGGTGGGGGCTAATCCCAGCTTTGCTGGCATCTTGGAGGCGAATGTGTGGGCCCAAGTCGGCAAACTGGCAGCCTTGAGTCAAGTCCAGCCCAAGAATGTGTTTTGTTTAGCCCACTAGACATTCTAAGATAAATTAAATCAGTTTCCGACATGAAAAACCGGGGAAATTTCACATTTAAAAAATCCAGATTTTCAGCTTCTCTGGAAAAATCCAAAGATCTCGCAATCCTGAGGCTGCATTCCCACCTGGCAATAATCAGCAGGCAGCGGGCAGCGCCCACTATCCTGTCCCCACCCTGCTCCCTGCCCGCTTTACTCACTCATGAGTCTGGGACCTGCCTGGTCTCCGGCTTAGGTTTACTACTGTCCAAAGGTAAGGTTCGTGATAAGCCCTCTGAACTGGAGGCAGAGGCCCTGAGTGTTAGTTCCTCACCTGTAAATGGAGATAGTGTCAATACCCACTCAGAAGGCGGTTATGAGACGGCATCTGTGAATGGGCTGTGGGGGTTGCAAAACCTAGAACATTCCGAAGGGACCTGCATGCCCCCTCACAGCAATTCACGTGAGCACTTCATAAGGGGCTTCCAGCGCGCCGCTGTCCGGGCCGGTCCCGTCCGAGGGTCCCACCCGCATATTCTACGCAACATCATCTGCCACTGCGATGACATCTGGCTCCCGACAGAGCAGGTCCCCAGCCTGTCCCGGGACCCTTACTCAGCCCCCTTCCCGGCACATCTGCTCTGCCAGGCTGTCTCGGTGGCAGAGTCGTAGGGTCGGTGGCGTCCCCACCACCCAAGGCTCCACCGTACCAGGTCCTGGGCAGCTGGGCCGGCCACGCCTGACAGGTGGATGCCAGGAGATCATCTATAGGATCCTGCGCAGCCCGGGTCCTGGGAGAGGCTGCCTGCCCCACAGCGCCCACCAGCACTGCCTCTGGAGCCCAGTGTGGTTCCTGCAGGGCTCCCTGCCCATGACCAGAAAGGCAGGAATGTGGTGAGGGGGACACCATTCCCCGGGCCTATGGTGGGTTTGGGGTGGGAAGGCCGTTAACTGGGAGGCTTCAAGAACATGCCGGGAAGCCACAGGAATGCCACAGGAGGGGGAGGCAGCAACGGTAGGGACGCCGCCAGAGTTCACGGCTCCCAACTGCCACGTCTGTGGGGCTCAGAATCCTGGCTTTGAGGAACCGTGTGGTCACTTACCAGCTGTGCTGCCTGAGGCCAGTCATTGGGCTTCTTCGTGCCTGGTTTCCTCCTCTGCGAAGAGGACGCATCATTACCTGCTTTCCAGTTGGGAGAATCACACGAAACTTGGGGGGAATCACATCCGTTTAACTGACGAGACGATCACATTATGAGCTCCTGCTGTGTGGAAGACCCCGTTGCAAGCACTTTGCACACGCTCACTCACGAGCCCCACGACGTAGGTGCCGTTGTCCCCACATCACGGATGAGGAACCTGAGGCACAGCAAGTTTACGGAACTTGCCTGTGAATTTACGTTGAGTGAGTGGCAGAGCGGGATTGGAAACCAAGAAGTCGGGGGTCTAGCGTTCAGGACCCTTTTAAGCTCTTGCTGTACCTTTTTTTTCTAGAAAATAGCGTTGAGACGACCCTAAAGTCGACATTGAAGTGCAAGGCAAGTTGTTCAGTCTGTCTGGAAGTGGAACAGACAGGCTGTCCGAGTCTCTCGAGCATCGTGGGGTAGCAGCACTGGCAGGGAAGTTTGCATGCCCGGGAGTCCCCCGGGGAGAGGTTTGCACGCGGAGGCCCATAGCCTCCAACTGGGGAGAAAGAAGGATCGGCACGAGAAACATCCCTGCTGTGTAGTCGCTCGTGAACGTGCAAGAGGACAGCCATATGCCATTTCCAGGAAGGCTTCTGGAAGACATGGTCCCTGAAGGATAGGGACGTTGAAAAATGGGAAGCCGGTGACAATGGGGGCCACGCAGGTGTCACGGTTGTGCCGTGACTTGGGGACCTGCTCACTAACTTTTCTGCACTGTTTTCTGAATCCTTCTTGCCCTTCCTGACAAACCTCCGGCGGGGAGTGTCCCACGATTCATTCTGTGGTAAGGGGCAGGATTCTGGAGTCTCAACGACCTTGTTCAGCTTGCCAGGAGCTATGAATGGGCATGGTGAGTGGCCTGCCTCTTTGTAATAACTTGATGATATAAACTAGTCCTCTGGTCACTTTCCGCCCAAGAGAGCAAGTGCCATCTAGAGGCTGCGTCTCGGGGCTAGTGGCCATGAGAAGAAGGAGGTGGGAAACAAGAGTGCCATCTTCACTCCGATCCTGTCACTCTCGGGGTCTGTCCTGTGCCGAGCCCTCTCATCTTTGGGGGGAGGCTGGCTCAGGCTGGACTGTCCTGGGGCTTCACGGGTGGGTTTCTGGAAGCCCTCGTCTGCCGCCACACGAGTAGTTCTCTTTTCCAGAAAATAATCACATCTGTTCCTGGATCCTCTCCTCCCCTCCCTAGACGTGATCAGAACAGAGTGAGACACTTCTCGTCCCCGAAAACGTCATGTTTGTAAAATGAATACGGTTTATAAATAAACCAATGAATCATTGGTTTAGATTTCTCTAAACCAATCAGCTCTCTAGAAAGTATGATTCACTCATTCATCCATTCATTAACTATGTCCTCATCTATAAATGGGATTAATAAAGTATCTCACGGGGAAACTATGAGGTACTGAATGGGCTAGTGCATGGAAAGCCTCCAGGACGGCGGCAGTGCTCGCTCACGCTATTGGGTACGGGCACTGCTCTGCGCGCCCTGTCCTGCTCTCAAGGAGTTCATAGTCTGGTGCATCCAAGCAATAGGAACACAAAGAAAGGCCCTGCAGGGTTCCTTTCCTGCAGAAAGTTCCCCATGCAGGGTGAGGCTCAGAACCCCCCGATTCACCAGAGAGGAGGCAGAACCGGAGCGTCTGTATTTGATTAAAGGTGCACAGGTATAAGAGGCTGCCCTACAGCGTGGTGGGTGTCACGTAGAAGTGGAGAAGGCCACTGAGTACGGGCGGATCAGGTCTGCCAGGGACAGGCAGGGGAGGCTTCCCAGGGCAGGCAGTTACTGCCTGAAGGTTGCCGGCAAAGAGGGCGGGCAACTCCCCTCAGGTAGAAGGACCAGCTACATCACATTGACGGCATTTCCTGGAAACTCCAAGAGTCATTTGCAGCCTGGTGCTGGCTGAAGTCCTGGGAGTAGCTGGGATGACCCAGAGGCAGTGAGTGGGGGTTGGGGGGAGTAATGCGGGAAGAATTGGGCTCAGGTGTCACTTCTACACACGAGACTCGCCTTTACGGAACACCACGCTCTGCAAAGGAAACCCTGACGGTCAACTGCCAACATACTAGGAAAGTCAGGGATGCTCCCCTTGGAGATAAGGGACAAGAGCAAGGACAAAATGAGTGGGGAGTGAAAGATGTCATTGTCACTACTCCAAGTTCAGGTGGGACCAGCTTGTGAGGTCATGTTGGAAGGGTCCTTGCAGATGGGATGCCCCAGTTCTCTGGATGAGGGGGTAGCTGCCCTGGCAGGCTGGGGAACCAGGGATCACACTCATGGTCCCTCAAGAGCTGTAAATATTCAGGGACCTCCCCCCTTTTTTTCTGGAGGGGTTTCTGAGAAATGCCTTATTCCATTCCGGTTAGCACAAAGGGACTTGCTGACTGGTGGCACCCGCTTTGCCGTAAAGCATCCCACACACGAGGGAACCGAGGCTGACCTCAGGGTCCTCCCACCCTCTCCCCACTTGCACCCGTGAATATAGCTACAGGAAAAGTCCTGCCAAAGGAGGCAACTTTAAGCAAGTTTAGCTACAGATTCAACAGAGGGTCTCCTTTTAAAGAATAAAATTAACCAAACTGGGGGCAAGCACAGAAAATAGCGAACATGTGGGCACCATATTAAAAGCCTTTAGGCCGGGCAGGAAAATTTTTGGAAATAGTAACTCATGTTCTCACATTGTTTCCTTCTCTTCTGCCCTTCCCCTCCAAAGTCAGGCCTTTCTCTGTTCATCGCCTCAGGACAGGGTTGTATCAGCCGCACAAAATCACTCTCCGCCTGGCTTTGTCTCCTGGACTAGATGATAGGAATAAGATAAAAGATTTGGGAGAGGACTGTCTTCCTCCCCTTGTCCAGAGTGACACTTGCTAAAATTCAGATGTATGGCATTCGAGGAGGGGGACGGAGCGCAGACATTGATGAGCTTTGGAGAAGCTGGCCCTACACCCATTTCTTCACTCAGTGTCCAGGCTGAGTCCCAGAGAAGGGGAATTACCAGGAATTACAAGGAATCTATGAATGAGGGGTCTGGACCTTACATCCTGGGACAGTTCCAGGTAGTAATGAGCTTGGGGAAGAAAGGGCTTGTATGGGCTATCTTGGCAGGTGAAGGTCTTATGGAATTTTCTCTGTGTTCCATATGAGGTGGGGCTCCAGGAGTCACTGCCAAGTGGCTGAGAAGTTAACAGAGAGCCATCAATCTGAAGGGATCATGGGGCAGGAACAAGAGGCATCTACCCACAACCTGAAACGTCCATTGACCAAGACCAGTGGGGTAGTGGAGGTCCCAAAGGAGGCTTCTGCGAATGGGGACATGGACCCACTCTACCCTATCCATTAGACACAACTCTGGGAAGAGGGTTGGTTCTTGAAGATTCTGCCAGTCCACATGAATGAAAAGTCAAAACAGAAATGAAAGAAAACAAGAGTCACACCTCTTGCACACATGACTTTGTGAACGATTCATAAAATTTAGGTCATATTGACATACAGATTTAACAAATTGCCTTTAAAAAAAACTGGGACTTTCTGGGCGCCTGGGTGGCTCTGTCGGTTAAGCGTCCGACTTCGGCTCAGGTCATGAACTCGCGGTTCGTGAGTTCGAGCCCCGCGTCAGGCTCTGTGCTGACGGCTCAGAGCCTGGAGCCTGCTTCGGATTTGTGTCTCCCTCTCTCTCTGTTCCTCCCCAGCTTCTACTCTGTCCCTCCCTCTCTCCCAAAAATAAGTAAAGATTAAAAACATTTTTTAATAAAAAAATTAAAACACTGGGACTTTCTGGGAAGATACAAGATGGGTGACCACTGTACTGTAAGTGCTTTAAATTTTTTTTTATTTGACTGTAGCTGACACAATGTTACATTAATTTCAGGTATACAACATAGCCATTCAACTTCTTTACCGGTTATGCTATGCTCACCACAAATGTAGCTATTTAAGTGCCTTTTAAAAGAAGCAGGAAAAATTATTCCAACCCCTCTCCCTTGAAAAAAAAAAAAAGAGAGAGAGAGAGGGAGAGAGAAAGAGGGTCATTGTAGTGCTAGCAGCCATTTTCCAAACATTTCACTGAAAAAAAAAATCTCTTGAATCTAGTCATTCATTCATCTTAGGCAAATATGGAAAAACTGGAAGAATTCGCAATGAACAGTGAAGTTACCAGAACAGGGGCTAGAGATGGAAAAGGTTTTGCAATTTTGTAGCTGTCGCCACCTCGGGTGGTGTAATGGGGTCATGAACGCAGCGTGTTTTAGTGCCTGCTGGTGAGGGGAGCCTTGAGGAGAGTCCAGACACAGGCTCCTTTGACCTTTATGTCTTTAATGTCCCGGCGGCCTTGATGTCTGGAACAGCGGCCTCGCCCACTCCTGTGAAGGGCACCCTGGAGAGTCCTGCACTCTCCACACCCTACCCGCCCCCTCCCTCCCCCCCCCCCCCCCCCCCCCCCCCCCCCCCCCACCCACTCCAGTCTGTGAGGTGGAGCCATGGAACCTTCAGTGGCTTCCCACTGGGATGGGCTGCAAACACACACTTGGAAAATATTCTTGTTGAAGAAGACGGGGACCCCTAACGAGGGAGAAAAGGGCTTTGGAGGGCTGCAGGGGGGAGGGATTCATGTTAGACATCAGGGAGCATTTCCAGATCAGCTGGACCAAAAAGCACAGGTTCGTGTCCCCAGGGAAACCGGGATGGTGGGAGTTGGGTCAGGTTGCCTGGAGGGGGCGCCTGGGTGGCTCAGTTGGTAAGTGTCCGACTTCGGCTCAGGTCTTGAGCTCGCGGCTGATGAGGTCGAGCCCCGCATCAGACTCTGTGCTGACAGCTCAGAGCCTGGAGCCTGCTTCGGATTCTGCGTCTCCCTCTCTCTCTGCCCCGCCCCCCACTCGCACTCTGTCTGTCTGTCTCTCTCTCTTTCAAAACTAAATAAACATTTAAAAAAATGCCTGGAAACAGGGGGTGACTCCCTCACTTAATGCCATCACTCAGTTTTGCATTTTTTAAAGGGCCTTCTAGAGCAAAGAAATGGACAGAACAGAGAAGATAACAGTCTACCCTCCCTCCCCTGACCCTGTCCCGGAGTCTCTTGTCAAACCTAGGAATATTTCTGAATTCATTAGCCCACCCCTCTGACCTTGCCCATCGTGGGGATGGAGAACAGAAACTCCTTGCTTGGGTCAAGGCCGTGCACCCCGGTCTCCCCCCTTCCCAGCATCTTGTCCTCTAGATAAAGACCCAGGGATGAAGTCAGCTGTGTAATGAGTTATTCAGAGGTAACCAAGCAGTGAGAGTCTAAACATTTTTTCCAGCACTTGCTCTATGCCAGGCCCTTGATGTAGTCTGTCCTATTTAATTCCTCTGGGAGGTAGGGACATTCATCGGCTCCATTTTTCATAGAAAAATGGCTTTCAGAGGAAGCCAAGGCTCACAGAGGCGAAGTAACTCGCCTACGGCTGTATGGACTTTAAGAGGTGGGTTGGGGTTTAAACTCAGGTCGCTCTGACTCCAGAGCCCAGGATCGTAACTCCTAGGCAGTAGCATTTTCTAGAAAGGATGTGGAGTGGTGAGTGACATATAGAAAGCTGAGAGATAACTAGACAAGTGCAGGAAAAGAGAAGAGGTGGAAAGCCTATTTTAAAACTATAGACGGTGTCTTTGGGGCAACGTGGAAACTTCTGTTGTTGAAAACAGTCACCCGTCCCTGTTTGGCAAATACAGAAGTGGAGGCCATGTCTGCTAAAAGCTTATGGGAAAGGGAAGTTGGAGTAAATGAGCTGGAAGGTTTGGAATGCACTAACAACTTCCTCCAAATACAGGTTTCCCCCCAATATTGGAGAGTGGGGCCTTCCTGTGAAAACGTTTGTAAGGGGGCGGGGCGCCTGGGTGGTTCTGTCGGTTGAGGGTCTGCGTCCAACTCTTGATTTCAGCTCAGGTCGTGATCCCAGGGTTGGGCATGGAGCCCGGTGTCGGGCTCTGCCCTGAGAGTGGAGGCTGCTTAAGATTCTCTCTCCTTCTGCCCCTCCCCTTCTTGGGCGTGCGCTCTCTCTAACAAAAACCGAAAACATGGTATAAAGAAGCACTTACCATTAATTTACGTGGAAAAAAAACTGTGAGCATTCCCAGACCCCCGAAAGAACCTCTCTTAGGCTTTTCTGATACCTCAGGACACATCTTGCCATCGGACACACAGAATGAGTGGAGATAGAGCCTGGATGCTCACAGACGAAGTTCACAGCTCTGGCGCCTGGACGCTGAGATGCTGAGGGTTGTTCTGGGGAAGGAGCTGGGGGCGGGGGGCGGTCTTGCTTCTCGGGGGGGGGGGGGGGGGCGCTGCGTGCGAAGGCTCCCTGCAAAACCAACACCACACCCTGTTTTTGCTCGCCTTCTTTGTTCATGAAAGCGAAAATCCTCTTCGGATTTCTCTCGGTTAGCGAACACGGGTACCAATGTGGGTCCTTCGCAAAAGCGGAGGGGCACTCCGAGAACTTTGGAAAAGCGGGGTACCTGTGAAGGCCCAGCTTGCTCCTCCCCCACCCCCGCTCAACTCCAGGCCGCTAACTCCCAGGCCTTCCGTGGAACCACACTCCCCACCCCGTCCGACATCACCAAACTTCGGGCCTAACCCTCTGGCTTCCAGGGAAATGGCAGGGGGGGATGGCCCAGGATGACAGCTCCAAGGGAAGCTGCCAAGCCTGCCCTGCTTCCAGAAGCCAACGGAAGGCATGATACAGAGAGGAGGAGAGCCAAGCTATCACTGGGTGGGAAGCTGGATTCTCTGTCCCGATGATCTGTGGGCACCTGTCCAAAGTTTTGTCCCTGGGGTCTCCCTGAAGAGTCTGAAGGGACTGGGGCAGGGTGGGAGGGGTGGTCAGTAGCTCTCTGAGGGGTAGACATTTTTGGTGAAAGATTGAGCGGGGGTAACCGGCTGTCTGGGAGACAGGCCTGGCTTAAAACGGAGGCTGGCTGCTGGGCTTCCACAGGGTGTTGAGAGAACTGGCAGGAAGCTGCAGGCTTCCTTTTCGTTTTCAAAATAAAGTTTATTTATTTACTTATTTGTTTGTTTGCTTATTTATTTATTTAGAGCATGTGTGCCAGCAGGGGAGGGGCAGAGAGAGAGGGAGAGAGAATCCCAAGCAGGCTGTGCCCTGTCAGTGTGGAGCCAGACATGGGGCTCGATCTCACAAACCGTGAGATCGTGACCTGAGTCGAAGTCAGGAGTCGGATGCTCAACAAACTGAGCCACCCAGTTGGCTCCTGCCAGCTTTCTTATGACAAGCTTGGAAAATTCCAGAACATCACTTCTGCCACATTCTCTTAGTCAAACAAGCCACTAAGACCAACCCAGATCTCAAAAGGGGGGGGGGGGTAGTAGCCATCTTTAATCCACCACACATCCCCATTTGCCAGAAGGAATAAGTGAGGCCCATAGTGGTACCTGACTGCTTCTCGGTCATACAGTTCTTAGATATGTTAGTTTTGTATTGCTGCTGTAACAAACTATCATAAACTTAGTGGCTTATAACAACACATTTATTCTCTTATAGTTCTGAAGTCAGAAGTCTGCAATGCGTCTTACAGGTGAAAATCAAGGTTTCAACAGACCGTGTTTCTTCTGGCGGCCCTAGAGGAGAATTTGTCTTCTTGCCTTTGGCAGCTTCTAGAGGCTGCCTGCATTCCTTGGCCCTGCCCTTCATCCTCCAACCTCTGCTCTGCCCTCACATCTCCCCTCTGACTTTGACCCCTGTGATTAGACTGGACCCACCTGAATAATGCTGGGTAGTTTCTGCATCTCAAGATCCTTTTTTTTTTTCTTATGGTGAAAAAATTTATATTTAGATTTAGCCAGCTGGACGCAGTTTAGGTGATCCGAATTTTGTTGGCAACATCCAAAGCCTCATAGTCGGGAGCCAGTGGGACACATACCTTCTTTCCATCGGGCCTGATCAGGGTATTGTTGACCTTGGCCGCATCAATGTCCTAGAGCATCTTCACAACCTGTTCGATCTGGTGCTTGTCAGTCCATCTCAAGATCCGTAATCCCATCCATAAGGTCCCTTTTTGCCACATAAAGGAATGTATCCACGGGTTCTGGGAATTAGGGTGTGGACATTGAGGGGCTTTTAGTCCATCTACTATAGACACTGGATCTGACCTAGAACAGAGGCTCCCAGCTCATGAGGTGCTTTCCATGATAGCATGAGGAGACGCCTCTGTAAGTTGTGGATTGCTTCAAAAATGCAGTGTAACTGACCAACCCCCAAACCCGAGGCCTGAAAACTCTACCTGTCCATATAGCTCACAAGCCTGCTGGGGATGGGTGGCTCTTCTCATCTTCCCTGGTCTTGTTCACATATTTGTGGGTCGGCTCTCTTCAGGTGGTCCAACTGAGGCACATCGGCTCCTTTCCGCCTCTCTCATACCGTCCAACGGGCCGGCCCGCTTCATCTTCCGGTCAAAGGCAGGAGTGCAGGCACCCCAGAAGAAACGTGCAAATGCATTTAAAGCCTCTGCCTGACCCACATCTGCTAACAAGGTATCAGTCAAGGCAAGTCATATGGTTGGGGTAGGGAAGGCATGCTAAGATTTCACGGCAAGAGTATGGATACTGGGAGGGGTGAAGAATTAGGACTATGAACTCGATTTTCCTCTTTATCTCAGGCTCCCTGTGATATAGGTGTTTCAGTTCCAGGTGCCAGTAGATGCTAAGTTCACCAGCGAGCATTTGTTATGGGCTCACAAGGATGCTGCGGCTGTCTCCTCCAAAGGTGGCCACGCCTGTATTTTTATCCCATTCCTTCTTGAAACGTGGCTGGATCTCCCACCGAGACGTGGGGCTTAATCATCCCCTTGCATCAGTGGGAGCCTGGGATTGCCCTGACCAATAGAGCACAACAGACGTGATGCTATGTGACTTCCAAAGCTTAGGTTAGAAAATAGGATTCAGCTTCTGCCTACCTCCTTCTGTTTCAAGACGGTTTGCCTTTGGAGCCCAACAAGCATGTTTTGAGGAAGCCCAGGCCACATGGACAGGTTCAGGGGAAGAGGGAGGAAGGCCTTCCGCCAAAAGTCAGCACTTACTTGCCAGCCCTGTGAATAGGTAACCTTTGGAAGTGGATCCTCTAGGCTCAATCAGAACTTTAGCTCCTGCAGCCTTGACTGGCCTTTTGACCGCAACCACGTGAGAGGTGAACCAGAACTACCCAGCCAAGCCACTCTCAGATTCCCGATCCACGGAAACACCGAGAGATAATAAATAATGATTGTTTTTTTAAGTCATTAACGTTTGAGATGATTTGTTATGCAGCATTAGCTAACTAGTACAGACCTATTCATGAGGCTTAATGCAGAATAAGAATAAATATAGTCCGGGACTTTAAGGAACCTACAGTCCCCAGGTGACCAAGCAGACATTAACAGAATCAGTAGCAGCATATGTCTTAGTTTGTTTGGGCCGCTGTTACAGAATACTACAGACTAGGTGGCTTATAAACAATGCAAATTTACTTCTCATGGTTCTGGAGGCTGGGAAGTCCAATGTCAAGTTACCAGCAGCTTTGGTGTTAGGTAAGAGACCACCTCCTGATTCATAGCCCTCTTCTCGACTGTATCCTCACATAGCAGGAGGGACAAAGCAACTCCCTGGGGTCTCTTTTATATCCATTTCAGGAGGATCAGAATGGATCTTTTGATCCATTCAGGAGGGCAGAATGGGGCATCAGTTCACTTGCCACAGGCCTCACATCCAAATGTTATCACATTGGGGGATGAGGATTTCAACAGATGACTTTTAGGGGGACACAAACATTCAGTCGATAGCAATATCGAAAGTAGTTCATATCATCAGGGTTTTCTAGGGTTGCCAAGAGGAAGGGTGGGTCAGAGATCTGGTGACCATATTTTCCCACCTCAACATCGGGACAATTGACTAATGGTGGCTCATTGTAGCTCAGGATGGGAGCAAAATATTTAGATCATGGCTGACCAGAATAGCCAAGTCGGTACGGTCACTTTGTCCAGAAACAGTTCTGCCCTGCTGGGACTTGGCATGGTCTTAGAAGGACTATCTGTGGTGACAGCTCCAGCGAAGGGGGGGGAAGAAAATGACCACCGCATGAATGTTTCCAGCCTTTGGCCTTCTCTTGTGCCTGGGAAAGAGGGGCTTTACCCAGTCATCTGTTTCACCCCCGGCTTTGCCAGACTGTTTAGACAGTGTCTGTGTCCGTGTAGACAGACTGTAGGCTTCTGTGTTGCCGGATCAGGAGAAGGGAGACAAGAAGGAGGAGAAGGGGTGTGTGGCTTCAGCTGGAAGAGGATTTTGGGAAGTAAGAATCTGGAAGAGAGGTACAGGATCCGATCTGGTATGCCGAGAAATAAATGGGAGAGGAAAAACAGGATTTTGAGAAGATTGTTCTGAGCCACCGTGTCCTCTTTGTAGTATTGGAGAATCTGCACAAACAGCTTGAGTTATTTTGAAACATTTATCGGTTGCCAGACTGAGTTGATTTGATGGCAACCACCACGAGAGCGGGCCGTGTGGGTGATGGCTCAAGGGCTGCAGAGATTTCAGAGCAGAGAGGAATGGGGTGTGGTGAGCGGTTCTTCGCGGCGGAGACAGTTGGGTCGGTGGCTATGAGGGGAAGAGTCTGGAAGCCAAGGAAATGTTCATTTGTTCCAGCGTGACTTATGACCTGGAGAATTCGGGCTGCCCCAGGCCCAGCCGTGTCCAGATGTGTGCGCAGAGCTCAAAGGCCCAGGGCTTTTACGGGCCTGTTTGTGGCGTCACTGACCACTCTGGCCGTAGCCCCTGGAGCGGCTCTGGGAGGGACGGGCTTGGCCGGAGCTGCCCCATCGCTCAGAGCTGAGGGAGCCAGGGCTGGAGGGAGAAGTGTGAGGTTTGCTGGGCCCCCGTGAGGAGCTCAGAAGTAAAGACAGGGAGGACAGAACCGTCTTGAGAGTGAGCAGTGTGTGTGTGTGTGTGTGTGTGTGTGTGTGTGTGTAAAGAGCTGCCTCAGTTTTCTGGAATTTCCCAAGAGACTGTGAGTTTTCCCAGCAAGGGCTGATTCTTATCTGAGTTTGTTCCTCAGAACTAACACCATGCCTGACAGGTTGTAATTGCTCAGTAAACAAGGGTAGAAGGAGGGAGGAAGGGAGGGGAAGAAGGGGGAGGGGGGAGGGGAGGGAGGGGGAGGGGAAAGGAGCAAAGCACAAGGGTTGGCTGGCTCTGTGCTTGTCTGATGGCCTGATTTTAGTGTTCAGTTTCTTTTTTCTTTTTTTAAATGTTTATTTATTAAAAAAATTTTTTTTCTTTGACATTTATTTATTATTGACAGACAGACACAGAGCGTGAGCAAGGGAGGGGTAGAGAGAGAGGGAGACACAGAATCCGAAGCAGGCTCCAGGCTCCGAGCTGTCAGCGAGGAGCCCGACGCGGGGCTCGAACTCGCTGCTCGTGAGATCATGACCTGAGCTGAAGTCGCATGCTCTACCGACTGAGCCCCCCAGGGACCCGTAGGGTTAAGTGGGGTTTAAGTCCCCTTGTTCTCTCTGATCAACCATGCCTCTTCTCTCAGGTGAACACTCAGATGTGAGGCACGCACTGGGAATCTGATGGCATGGGTTCAAATCCACATCCACCACTTTAGCCGTGGGACCAAAGCAAGTTACTTTGAAGAGTTATATATGTTTCAGGCTCCTGTAAAAGAAGTCGGGGCTTTGCCGCAACGAGGGGCAAATGAAATAAGGGTCTGCAAACCCCTGACACAGCCCCTAGCACATGGGTCTCAGGGGTGCTGAGCTCTTCCTTCCCTTTGGTGGATAAGCTCAGTCTTTGCCCACGTCTGGCAGCTGATCTGACCGTTCCTTACACTTTAAATTCTCCAGGCTGCCTTCCTGCTCTTTCCTCCTTATCTCTGGCCTTGTTTCCTCCTGACATCTTCCAGGCTCAGTTACTCCTCCCTGGCCCCTCTTCCTGCAGCGTTTTTCTCACTAGCTCTGCTTAACCCCCTTGGTAGACCTATGGCAGTGACCCTGGGATATAAGGGGCCAACATCGCACCCAGAGATGAGCCCTAAGGATGGGGCTGTTCACTTGGTGGCTTCTGGAGTGTTAACACCCACCTTCTTCTAGCAGCCGAACACAGCTTAATATGGGGGAGGGGGGCAGTGTGGGGAATAAAATTAAAATCAAATAGAAAAAACCCGGATGTTCCCGCATTCCAGAGCATTCCAGGGCTCTGTCTCAGCCCCGGGTCAACTCCATCCTTCTCCAGCCATCCATCGCCCTCCCCCCCCCCCCACCCCGGCCTCAATGGCTTCTCCGTCACCCTCCCCTCCAACTGTGCCCTCCTACTTCTGCCTAGAGAGACAGTGAGCTGCAGGCTGGAGGAAGCCTGGGTTTCACTGCCATCTCCCCCACCCCAAAGGTGGGAGGATTACGCGGGGTACCCCCGCCCCCATGCAGGGATTTAGACTAACAGCCCGCTTCTGTCTCCGAGATTGCATTGGGATACGCCCACCAGCGGGGAGGGGGTCTCTGTCTGGTTTGAAGGACGACACCGGGGCTGGGGTCAGCCCATCCTCATAATGAGTGTGCTGTGCCCTCCGGCAAAGCCCCGAGAATCCAGGCAAGGGCTTGTTGGTCAGGGCGGAGAGAGCGCAGGGGCCGTGCCCCAGGCCGACCCCCCTGCAAGGGCAGGAACGGCGTGCGGGCAGCAGGGACACCCAGGCTTCTGGAGCCCTCTCTACCAGTGGGACCCAAAGCCTCGGGAGGGAGTGAGATCAGGCAGGGCCTGCTTTCTGTCCACCGTGGGGCACCAGTGTACCGCGAGGGCCCAGGGGGAGCTGCCAGCGTGGCTCTGTCCAGGGTGAGGAGTGAGTGGCTCCGGAAGGAGTCGCTCCGAGACGGCCTGGCAAGCCCTTGTCACATTCCAAAACGCAGAGGACCGAGAACCCCCGCCTGGCCTGAGACACCCGGGGGCTGGCGTCTCTCGCCCAGGCGCCTCCTCCCTCCCAGCCCCTCCCTTCTCTGCTTTCCCCTCTGCATCCTGGGGCCGGAGGTTCACTTGGAGTTTCCATCTTCCTTCCTCGCAGAGGGTCTGTGCTGGAATTGGGGAGAGTAGGGAAAGGGACGGGGGTCTGCTAGAAGTTCGCACTTTGTTGACCGTTGTGGGAAAGCCAGACATAGCTGGAAAACGTGCGCTGAGCACCTCCGAGTGCCGACCGGCCCCGGAACAAAGTCACGAAGAGGTCTGGCCTCGGCGCCGAGGGGCTGTCTGTCTAGAGGGAGGACACTGTGCTTATGGGAGGGAGAGACCTTGAACGCCTCATTGGCCGGGCACCTCAAAGGAGATCAAAACAGGAGCTGTCGCTGAAGCTTCTAAACCTCTGTAAGCCACAGGCTGCACGAGGGTGGGAACCGTAGCTGCTTGGTCTCGGCCAGTGCCTAGCACCGTGCTGGGCCCACTGGAGGCGATTAATGCACATTTCAAGGTTGAACGAATGAATGAGTGAGTGAATGAATGAATGAAATGAGGTGGTCCAAGAAGGCTTCCTGGAGGAAAGGGAATCTAAATAGTGCCTGCGAGGGTGGGCAGGATTGGACCAGGCCAAGCAGAAGGGCAGTTATCCCAGGCGGCCTTGTAAAGAAAGGCAGGAAAGGGGACTGTCCACAGAAGGGTGGTTCTGGAAAAAGACAAGAGGAACGTCGTCTCTGTTACTCTCAGGATAAAGCGCGGCATCTCCCCCAAGCCCTTTTGCTGGCTTCCTGAGGCACTTTAGTACTGTCTCTGATCTCTGTCTCTGACCGGTGTCTCCGTCTCTCCCTTCCGGCTGACTCAAGTTTTCATCTGTAATCGTTCTCATGCCCCCTGGCAGGAAGGCTCTCACCCTCCGCCTCCACGTCGGTGGTCTCTCCCTCACAGGGTCCTCCCTTCCCAGTCAGGTCAGTCAGGCCTCCTCGTGTGGCCACATGGCCCCTTGCTTGCCCCACGCTCACACTTACCACGGTCCCCCAGCCGTGATCGCGTTGCCATATTCCCCCAGCGGCTGCCAACCAAGGTCAGAGACGTGCGACTAGGACTCCAGCAACACAGACTCCAATGTCTGAGGCAGCTGGTAGCCAGGGACCCAAAGTGCAGCCGCCCTAACAGAGATCGTGTGTCCCAAACATCCTCGACCCGGCTCACGTGGATCTTTCCTTCTCATCTCCAAGTGGCGGAGGCTGAGCTGAAGTGGCCTTGGCTTGCAAAGCTTTTCCATAAGGCGGTAACGATTTCTGATCACGCTTGGCAAACATTGCCTTTGTGGGTGTGGATTCCCCGTTAGTCTGTAAGCCCCCCGGAGCTGGAGGTCAAGGCTCACTGTCCTGTGTATGGCTCCTTAACTGCCACGCCAGTCACACAGTGGACTTAATAAATAACTGGGTATTTATTTGGTTAATTAACCGATCACATCCTCTCAAAGAAGGGGTCATCGTAATGTCCAGTCTCGGCCCTCAATCTTTTTTTTTAAATATAATTTATTGTCAAATTGGTTTCCATACAACACCCAGTGCTCATCCCAAGTGCCCTCCTCCATGCCCATCACCCACTTTCCCCTCCCCCCCAACCCCCATCAACTCTCAGTTTGTTCTCTGTATTTAAGAGTCTCTCATGGTTTGCCTCCCTCCCTCTCTGTCTGTAACTTTTTTCCCCCTTCCCTTCCCCCATGGTCTTCTGTTAAGTATCTCAAGACCCACATATGAGTGAAAATATATGGTATCTGTCCTTCTCTGACTGACTTATTTCACTTAGCGTAATACCTTCCAGTTCCAACCATGTTGCTGTAAATGGCCAGATTTCATTCTTTCTCATCGCCAAGGAGTATTCCATTGTATCTATAAGCCACGTCTTCTTTATCCATTCGCCAGTTGATGGACATTTAGGCTCTTTCCATAATTTGGCTATTGTTGAAAGTGCTGCTCTAAGCATTGGGGTACATATTTGGCCCTCAGTCTTGAATGGGCTTGCAGGCAGGGTACCCACACCTGGAGTGTATGTGCAAAATAGAACATACTACCAGAAGTCGGAATGAGAAGACTATGGCAGTCAATGGGAAGCAGGTTCCCAACGGAATAAGCTTAGAGTTGGAAAAGGCTTTAGAGAGCACCTAGCCCACGCCCTCACCTTATAGGATTGGAAACTGAGACCAGAAGATGGAAATTATTTTTCCAAGGTCACGAGACATCTGGCACCTTTTTGCATGTCAGATCCACAGGTTTGACCTTGGTCCTCGAGGACCAGCGGTCACCCCACGACCGCAGGCTCTCTCCCTCGACCGCCACTCAGCCTCCTCCTGCTGCCTTTCCCAAGAAGTAGCCTGGTGGAAAGATCGTGGGCATTTGTGTGATTCTGCTACTTAGTCGGCCTTGTTCACCTCTCAATTCTTCTTTTATGAAAGGGAGATCTGGCACCTGCACCGAGGCCAGCGTGTGAATTCTGGGTGAGAAAATGGCAGACCCAGTGGTGACTCAGTGAATGTCAATTCTGTCTTCTTCCTCCCAGTTGTTGGGAATTGTTCTGGCTTCTCCGTCCTTTCCCTGGCTCCTAGAAACTCATAAAGACTACTTAGAAGGGCTTCTGGGGGACTTTTTGGCCCACTCTCCAAAACATCCCCTCCATCCGAGTTCCTGAGGGGGACATCTTGCCGTGTAACTCATGCCAGCAGATCAAGGCAGGTAGGATTCCCCCCACTGTGCCTGGGATCTAACCCAACACTTCTTGCGGCAGTCTAGGGAGGAAGCCATCTTCCTTATTTTGCCTTCCAGAAGGATGCAAAAAACTCCTTTTTCTGTCCTCCTTCCTTTTTGTATGTTGTGTGTTTATGCTTTCTTCCATGTCCTAACCTACCTTCTCCTTCCCCTTCCCCAGGGCTCTGGAGCTACCCCCACCTCCCTCTCTGGCCTCCCTATCCCTGTCCTTTGTCTTCAGATGGCTCCACGAGATGTGTCCCCTACACGGCCTCCTCCCACAGCGTCTCGCCGGGATCCAAGCATCTCAGCCACACTCGGTCCCTGCTTCTGGCAGAGAGCTTATCTCTGTCTCCACACGCAGCTCCTGTGGCAGGCAGTTTGGGCAGAGGGACACCAAATAACTCCAGTGAGTCTGCAGACAGGGTCCCACCTGCAATTTCACCCCGCTGCCTGCTTGGGGAGAAGTAGGAATTGAGGCCGCCCTCTTGGCTCCTCTGACAAAACACCAGGAGACCCCCCGGGGCCTCTGTGTGTTCCACAAGATGGAACCTCTCCATGCTACCTCTCCTTGCCCCAGACCCTCCTCCCTGGGCTTCACTGGCCCTTCGCCAGAAAATTCCAGGGCAGGCTGAGGCAATCCGCCTGGAAAACAAACCCTGTGCCGAGCCACCGCAGGATGGGCCAAGGGGTTTTGGTTGAATCCAAAAACTCTGAGCCTGGACCAAACCTCATAAATCAGGAGGGGATTTTTGTTTGTTATTTTAGGGCAGCCTGTCTTTTCTTGTGCTGCCTGCCTCCTTGCTCCCTTTTGCCT
Source organism: Panthera leo (assembly GCF_018350215.1). NCBI lineage: Eukaryota > Metazoa > Chordata > Mammalia > Carnivora > Felidae > Panthera > Panthera leo. The sequence goes on along the minus strand of NC_056696.1, from coordinate 42,110,489 downwards.
CCCCCCTCCTCCCTCTCCCCTCTCCCCCTCCTGGAGGTGGGGAAGGTCAGGAATAGAGGGCAGGCAGAAGGGCCGGAAGGGAAATAATGGGTTGATTTAGCAGGAACCACGTCCCTACCTGGCTGTGCCCCTGACTTTCAGTCTGACTAGAAGGTCTCATCGATATTCCAGTCCTGGCCAGCATGGGAAACAGCACGACCCTGGAGCACATTCTACCTTTGCCAAAGCACCTTCATTTCTATGAACCCATGTCCCTTGGAGCCCTGGGTAGTGCCGGTAGAGAGACTGGCGTCAGAGGTCACCGAGGTCAGCTGTGTCCAGGCCTGATGCCCTCCCCGCACGCTGGCCCAGCAGGCCTCTGGCACCTGCCCTTTGCATCTGGGACCACCTCCTTGGAGGGCGTGTCTTCTGTTGATAGATAGGGGACTTCCAGAAGTTTCTACGCATATTGAGGTGCTCGAGAGCGTGGACTCTGGTTCAAAATCAGTCTCTGCCCCTAATGACTGTGGAGGCTTTGGCAAGTTATTTGGCCTCTCGGGGGGTCTCAGCTTCCTCGTGTGTGACACAGTGGCCATGCTGGCCCCTGCCTCCCAGCGCTGTTTGGAGGACTAATCACCACCGTGCAGAAGGTGCTAGAAGTGGTCCATGGCGCCTACTAAGTGCACATCAGCATTTGCTCAACGAGAGGGTCGCGATTGTGAAATCCAGGATCACACCGATGACAGTCCTCTCTCCGGTATGGAGCTCTCCGGGCCTGAGGCTCTTCTTCTCCGGGCCCTTCATTTGCTCAACAAATATTTATTGAACACTTACCATGTGTGTCTGTGTTTGGCCTTGTGCTTGCTGTGCGAAGGAAACAAAACGGCCCTGTGCCGCAAATGAATAAATATAATCTCAGACCGTGCTGTGGACCGTGAAGGAAGCTGGGGTCAGGGTGCTGGGCCAGAGAACGGCAGGGCAAGCCCACGTCGGGGGCGGGCTGGCGTGCACGAGCCTCGGTCCCGGGGCTGGGCCCGGAGCCCAGACCCGCAGGACGAGAAGGAGCGGCTGCAGGAGCTGGGAGGTGTGGAAGAGCATTTTGGGCAGAGGGAACAGCGTGTGTGAGGGCCTGCGAGGGGAGGGCTGGAGAATGGGTAGAATCAGAGTTAGGGGTGGGGCTTTATTCCGCGTACAGCGTGAAGTGTGGAGGGGGGCTCCGTGGCAGGGTGGCACGGGCCTGTTTCGGTTGTCAGAGCCCGCTCCGGCTGCCGTGTGGCCGCGGCTTGGTCGTGCAGGAAGTGAGGACGGGAGCAGTTAGCGGGGTCCGCAGCGATCGAGGTGAGAGACGCTGGTGTCTCTGGCCGAGAAGTGGCCGGGGACAGGAGAGGGCACCAAGGTGAGATGTTCCGGAGGCAGAAGGCAGGGCTGAGAAGTGGCACGTGTGGGAAGCCTTCAGGGCTTTAGGGGCTGGGAAGCTGGCCGTGACTCGGGGCTGGTGCTGGCTGGATGTGGGGGAATGGCCTGGAGGGTGGTGTTGAGGATGACTCCCCACAGAGCGGCTGGAGCCCCGGGAGGACGAAGAGGGGGATCGTGACGTCCCCAAACATCCCTTTCGGCCACATTTCCAAACACCCTCTTCTGAACGTGCTCCGTTTGGCCTCTAAGGAACACTTGGAGTACGGGTCTTAGAACAAAACAGAAGGCTCTGGAAAACAGGTCTTTTTAGCACAGACCAGAAAATGACTCTTGCCTCCCCGTCCTAAATTCCATGCTTCCATCCCAGAACATTCAGGGTCTGGACCCAGAGGAACCCTGGCTCTACCTCTTGCTAGCTATGAGTTCTTGGGTCGACTGCTTAAATCTCCCTGTGCCTCCACTCCGTCTTCTGCCAAAGGGGGATAATAGAGTAGTGCCCACCCCATAGGGTATTTTGAGGATGGCAAGAGATTGTGCTGAGCACACTGTAAACATCCCCGTCCTACATCTCTTTGTGTTTCTCTTACCAGCAACTTGGGTCACAACACGCTCATCATCCCGTAACACCTAAAAGCTTTCCTACACACGCCGCTCCTAAGCCCCGTCTCCATCATTCTGCGCTCGTGCACTTGGATTTTTCGACTCAGGTGCCGGGCCTGACACTTATCCCTGTTAAATCTCATTTTGTGAGACGCAGCCCGTGGCGCCAGCCCGTCAGTTTCCTTTTTTATTTTGATGAAGGGAAGGTCCGGCGGTGCATGCAAAATTCACGTGTGTGGCCACAGAGGCTTCCAGGGATGGTGCTTTCGCCGGCTCTTGCCTGCTGGGGAGTGGCCCCTGGCCTTGAGAGGTGACAGGGGGCAGGTTGGGGCTGAGATGGAGCTGGCAATAGTGCCAAACACCGCCTTGGCTTGAGGATGATCCGGCAAGACCGTCCCGGTTCCTTCTCCCAAGTCAGATGCTGGCTTTGAGTTTTGAGGTGTAGGGCCAGAGGGGCTTGTTCAAAGGCCTTTAGTGGGTCGGCCAGTGACACAGGCCTAGGGCTTGGGCCACAGCTCACCTCTCTCTCCAAAGGACCCCCTCCCCCCTGCCTTATGGTCCCACCTCTTTCCAAACCACTCTGTCACCTTCTCTGACCTTAGATCAGAGAAGACTGTGGGCTGGAAGTAAAGAGACGTCCAGTCTTTTCTCTCTTATTCACACAGTGTGGGGGTGGCTCAGGTGGCTTTGACTTTAGCCGCACACCTGCCCCCGCACACGCCTCCTGTTTCTGTGCTGGTCAGAACAACCTCTTCCATATTGGTTGGGGGAACTGTGCTGGGCCCAACTCACATCTCTCCTCCGAACCTTTCCAAAGCCCCCATGCCCACCTTGGAGCGGGTGTCCTCATAGCAGAGGTGGGTAGCTTTGGTGGTCATACATGGCCACATGCACTACTCTCCTGGGGGAGACTCTCTCCCCTAACTTCCCAGGGACAGGAGGGTCTCCCATCAGGCTGAGAGCCCCCAAGGCAGACCTGTGTATCTCAGGAGTTCTCTTCCTGCTCCCCGAACACCCACTGGGCTCTGCTCATGGAGGGAACTGAACATGAAGGTGCCCTTGGCACTTAGCAAAGGCCTGCAAAGAGAGCCAACCCTGGAAGCCCCGTGAGGCAATGGCCCTTTGATTCCACGGTTCCCTGAGACTCTAGGAGAGTGGGGAGTGAGGGACACGTTCGGACGCCAAGCATGTGTGGCTGCCTTCCGGGCCAGATACAACATGCCTTTGGTACAACTGGAAGACTTAACCGGATTCCAGAACTGATGGGCGCCTCGGTCCGGGGCCCACCACTGGTCTCCTTCCCCCATTAATGCCCTCCTTGTTCACCGTGTGTGCTGTGAGGTATTTTTCCAGGTGGTGGGTTCTAGGGAGACTCGAATTTCCCTAACAAGCAGGCTTGCAAATAGCGAGGAGGGCAAGCAGAGCCGGGGAGGCAGCTCGTCTTAGATTCTAACACTGACAACCACATATTAACCCTCGCTGCGGCAACCCGCCCCCACCAGATATCAGGAAAGAAATTCTAGAAGGGAACTTCTTCCTCGGGTTGCTCGTTCCTCAAGTAAACCTTGGCTAATTCTCTCCGCCAGTCTGCTGGTCTGGCTTGGGGAGGACTTGGGAGGAAGGGGCTGAGATGGAGAATAGAGAAGAAAGATATAACCGCCGTATACTGCACAACTCTTTCTGCCTTTTCAAAGTGCTTTTGCCTCTATGAGCCCAATGTTGACTACGTGCTCTTATTATACACCATCCACCTGTCCAACTTCTGGTGGGAGCCTACTGTGTGCACGAGGGATGTGGTGACGAATTAGAAGTAGAGAAGATGAGGGGCGCCTGGGTGGCGCAGTCGGTTGGGCGTCCGACTTCAGCTCAGGTCACGATCTCGCAGTTTGTGGGTTCGAGCCCCGCATCGGGCTCTGGGCTGACAGCTCAGAGCCTGGAGCCTGCTTTGGGTTCTGTGTGTCTCTCTCTCTCTTTGCCCCTCCCCCGCTCATGCTCTGTCTCTCTCTCTCAAAAATGAATAAACATTAAAAATATATATATTTAGAAGTAGAGAAGATAAAAGCCTGGGTTGGGGAAGGCAGAATAAACACATGATGAGGATTTAGGATAGTAAAAAGGGTAATGGGGGCTGAAGAGGGAGAACACCCACCCTTCCATAGAGATATCAGGGCTTTGCAAAGGAAGTGATGGCTGATCTGGGCTGCTCCTGATAGCAGAGTCAAGGAGGAGAAGGAAGGAAGAAGGTTCTTCGTTTCGTCCAACCAAGTCTCCTTACAACTGACGCTCAGCAGCTGAGAGCTGCCAGCCCGGGGAAAGGCCTAGAAATCACAGCGCATCAGGAAAAGACGAAGGAGCTTTAGAGTCTGACCTGGAGAAGAGGCTCGGAGATAAGGAAGAGCCTCATCGTCATGTGAACCAACGGATGCTATAAAGACAAAACGGATGCTCTGTCTGACTCCCGCAGGGGGGACCAGGCTAGTGGGGGGAAGGGGAATATTTGAGCCCAACGGAGAAAGACGACATGTGGTGTAGTGCAGACAGACCAACCAGGGGCGATGCCCCTCCCCCACCAAAAGGACATCTGGCCATGTCTGGGGACGATTTCGGTTGTCACGACTGGAGGAGGAGGTGTTACCGGCATCCAGTGGGCAGGGGCCAGCGATGCTGCTATCTATCCTACACTGCTCAAGAGGGGTCCCTCAACAAAGAATTCTCCAGCCCCAAATGCCAAGAGGGCCCAGATCAATGTGGCAGTAAGAACACAGGCTTGGGTTCAAAGCTCAAATGCTGGCCTTGAGACCTGGGGCAGGTTACTCAAGCTGTCTTATTGGCAGAGCCCTCACCTATGACCAGGAGTAACAGCACGGAACTTACCGGCCAGAGCACCATTCAGTGGGGCTTTTCTGTACAGTGCCTGCTAGGACAACATGAGGGAAATGTTTGTTGCCTTTAGTCAGCAGGACCGTCTGATCCTGGATCACAGCACCAGAGAGGCCTGCGCTGTGAGGAATTTTCTGTCTCTGGAAGCACCCAACTTCTAGCGGGGAATGTTACAGAGGCTCTTCTCAAATGGGTGGGATATTAGGTTACATGATGTGGTGGTCACTTGGTCCTTCCGTCCGGGCATTCATCTCCCTGGAGGGGGATCCTGGCGTCTGCACTGCAGTCCAACACCCCCATGGACCCGAGCGATGTACTGTTCTGGAAACCAAAGAACCGATGAGCGAGTCTGATAAAAGTCGTTCCAGAACCTCACTCCCCACACCTTCAATAATGTCCCTCCCCCACCCACCCCAGCCCTGTGTTCTGGCCTTTAAATGTTTCTTTGTTTTTGAGAGAGAGAGAGAGCGAGAGAGAGCACATACAAGCAAGAGTGGGGGAGGGGTAGAGAGAGACAGAGGGGACAGAGGATCCGAAGCAGCCTCCTCAAGGTCGGCGCGGAGCCCAACGCAGGGCTCAAACCCACGGCCCGTGAGATTATGACCTGAGCCAAAGCGTCGGACCCTTAACTGTCTGAGCCACGTAGGGGTCCCCTGGCCTTTAATAGAAGGTTGGAAACTGAAGAGGGGTCCCAAAAAGTAACGCAAAGGACACAAAGGTCAGAAGAGGATCCAGGAAGACAGGGGAGTTCTCTGCTGGAGGCTGAGGGGAGCGTGGGGAGCCCCGTGACCTGAGGCATCGAGTGGGACATTAGCCACTGTTCTCTGCCTCCTCGGTGGCCAGAAGGAGGAAAGAGCCTCATCTGTAACAAGAGGCAGGTGAGAATGATGGGCCTCCCTGTCAAAAAAAAGCCAGGACTCTGACCCAGGTGCGGGAAGGGTGGCTGCTGTGTAGACGCTGTCTCGGGAACCTCTGGAGACACCCCAGTGAATGGCCACAGGGCTAGAATCAGCATCCCCCATGCCCATCTCCCCACGCAGCCTGGAAGCCCCGGGGGCGGGGCGGGGGAGAGTGGCAATAATAAAGAGACCTCAGGCATGTATTTCATTCTACGGTTTATTCAGGGCGCAATGAGGGTCGCTAGGGTTTCCTGAAGGGTCTGCTTTGGCTTGGCCTGGCCTGCTCTGCCAGGCGGTCAAGAGATTTGTCATCATTGGCCTTCCTCTGAACCTCTATCAACTGTCTCCTTTGGCAGCTGAACTTGATTTCTCCAGATGTTGCTGTCTGCGGCTGCCATCCCATTACGCTGTCTGGGTGTGTGTGTGGGGGGGATCCCACAAACTCGGGTGTGTATCTGGGTGTGGGGGGAGGGGATCCCACAAACCCGGGCAATGCAAACTGCCTACATCTGTTCTCACCACCGTTCCCACCCTAAGCTCTGGCTAAACCGGACTGTTTGCGATTCCCTAACCCTTCCAGCACGCTCCCAGCTTGGGCCTTTGCTTCCGCCGTTTCCCTGCCTGAAAGTTCACGCTTCATCCATGCAGATTCTACTCCTCCTTCCGTCTCTACCCATTCTCCCCTCTGCCTCCTTTATAACCCACTGGTTTTGCTAAGGGAAGGGAGAGCAATGCGCCCTCCTAAAACTATTGACTTTCAAGGCTCCCTTGTTTCTAGGAGTGATGATGTGGCATAGTTCTGGCCAACGAGATAAAAGTGATAGAAATTTGCTTTAACCAAAAAGATGAAGGTAAAACGGGCACGTGTCTGGAATGTGGACTCCCTGGAAAGTCTTTGATGCGTAACTTGCGACCCACAAAGGCCACATGTTAAGGATGCTGGCTTGGGAGACAGAGGGACTTGGGTCCTGGAAGATGTCCCTGAGACCCGCACTGGGCTCCTTCCACACCCTTTGTTACGAGACAAAAATAAACCCCTATTTGTTAAGCCTCAGTAGTCGGGTTTCTGTTACGTGCAGCGGGAGGCAGTCCTAACTGATGCAAAAACTCCTCTTGAAAGCTGTTCCCTGCATTCTTTTTTTTTTTTAATGTTTATTTATTTTTGAGACAGAGAGAGACAGAGCATGAACAGGGGAGGGCCAGAGAGAGAGGGAGACACAGAATCTGAAACAGGCTCCAGGCTCCGAGCTGTCAGCAGAGAGCCCGACGCAGGGCTTGAACTCACGGACCGTGAGATCATGACCTGAGCCTAAGTCGGACGCTCAACCGACTGAGCCACCCAGGCGCCCCTGTTCCCTGCATTCTTAACCCCCCTGAGTGGGGAGGCTCTTTCCTACCGCTGGGCTCACTTGGCTCTTTGTACGTTTCCCAGGGTAGCTAGCTTACGCTGCTGAATATAGTCATTGCATATTTGTCTTAGCAACTTCAGTGTTTGACAGGCAAGGAGGGGGTCTTCCTCTCCCCGGGAACCCCCAGCAGCAGCACTGGCCTTCAGAGACGCCTGGTAAAGATTGTCCAACAGAATCAGTTGGTGCGGGACTGTCTTCCAGGCCTAGAGCACCACTGAGGGTTATTTTATGAGGATGCCACCATGGGGCCTCTCCACCAACTGCCCATACCCCCTGAATATGTCCCTCAGCCTTTCTCCAGGCCAGGACTCCTCCAGGGCAGGAAGGCACAGGGGCCAGGGGGGTTCCCCCACTTTTAAGGGGCAGAAGTAGGAGAGCAGATGGCCTCCCAAGGGTCTCCACCGGGTGCACCTCCGCAAGACTGCTGTGTGTGAGGGGAGGACAGGTTCAGAGGCTTCCTTAGAGCTCCTGTCCCCACCGCAGACTCGCGGAGCACAAGAGGTCATCTGGTCCAGGCCCTGGCCTTCAGGTAACAAAATTCTACAGCTTTCAGAGCAGAGAAGACTCAAGGTGTCTCTTCTGCCAAGACAGGAAAACACCAGCCTAGAGGAGGGGCCTGTGATTAAGACTGGTCGAGGTGGCTCTGAGGCTCGGTGGGCATGCTGCCCAATGTCATCAGGGGTCAAGTCAGATTCTGGCCTGGGGTCTAGAGGATGTCTGCCCGGAGGTACTTCGCCTCCTGCCGGACAAGTTCTACACATTTGCCTCCCTACTAATCTGCAAGCTCCTTCAAGGCAGGGCATGTCTTCGTCATTATTTGTTTCTGCCACCTAACAGCATGGTGCTTGGCCCCCAAAAAGACGCTCAATAAATACTGGTGGGAGGAAGGAAGGGCAGGAGGGAGGGATGCCTTGGGTGAAGTTGTCAGGCAAATGCAAGCCCTGCCCTTCTCCATCTCAGCCCGACCTTCCTCGGTGGCACTTCAGACGTTGCCCTGGTTCTTCCTTCGTTCTTACCTCCTCTCCCTGAGCTGCCCCTCATCGAAGCGGAACTGACCATCGGCACATTGGATACTCCCTTACAGCATCTAACCGACGGGACTGGCAGTCTCCACCCTTCTCTCTCCAGCAGTAGATGGAGCTGCCGGAGGGTGAGGATCAGGGGCTGTTCCTCAGAATGGCTGAGAGGGTCTCCAGGTCCCTCGGGTCAGAAGGTGACACGGCAGGGTAGCTGAGTTGAAGGTGGGGGTGAGACAGCTCCCTCCCGGGATGAGGAGGGAGTTTTGTGATGGTGGCCGCAGAAGACGGCCTTTGAGGCGGGCTGGCAGCAGCGGGGCAGAGGAAGTGCCCTCGGGCCAGCCGGACTGTGTCACTTGGATAGGCTTGTGTTAAGTAAAGGAAATGAAGTAGTTCCTGGCACTGGAAATTAGAACCCAGCCTGGGAGCAGGATGGAAAATGCAGCTCCTCTGGCTGTGAAGGGGCATCATGGAGGACAGGATTGGACCTCAGCGATCTCCTAGCCCGTGGCTCTTACAAGGAATCCCTGGATCACTATGTCCTCAGAGATAATGTAAATGTCTTCATTTCTCCAAATCTTCCCAAGTGGGCCACCCCACAGAAGCCTCTGGGTGTTTCTGCCACGTCCTCCGCCTGTAGGGAGGTGGCGGGGAGCAGGGATAGTCATGACGGGATGGCCAGAGGATCCTGGACTGGACGATTCACCAAAACACAGGAGCACCCTCTGGAAGTTTGTAGAAAACCTGAGATGGTCACTAGGCTTTGCCAAATCCAAGGGATTATGATGGTTCAGGTGACACTTGCCTTGATCTTCAGAGTCAGTGTGACTCTGGTTTCGATGACCCAGCCCGTGTGCGTTTCAGTTGCAGGAGGTGCGTAAGAAGTGTAAGCTTTTGTCGTACAGTTGATGGCTGTGTTTGCGACTCTACTGAAGGTGGGCAGGCTTATGCTGTTCTTTTGGATTTACGTACGGATACGATTGCATGTTGTATCTTTGTTGGAGACGCTGCTAAATCTCACGTGATCCTAGTTTTTTGCTTTTTGGTTTTTTTAATTTGAGTATAATGGACACACAATGTTACGTTAATTTCAGGTGAGCAGCAGCATAGCGATTCGACAAGTTTATATGTGGCGAGATGCTCACTGCAGGTGTAACTACCGAGTCATGAGATCATTCTTTTCTTCCTCATTGACTCTTCACTCAGGGGAACCGAGGCCCCCGCCCCCGCCAAGGAGCAGAGGCTTTCCTAGGATCAATCCAGCTGTCTCTCTCTGAACCCAGCCAAGTAACGTGCATTCCCTGCCCCCATCTTCCCTTCTCCTGCCTCTGCCCCATTTCCCTGACTTCTTTCTCCAGCCCGGAGCACAGCCAAGGTCCTTAACCAAGAATAGGAAAACAAAAACCAGGTCACCAGATGTGTCCCAGTCCATCCTCTCCCTCCCCATCCCTTCTCACTCCAGGGCAATGAATTCTGACTACATATACAACCAGCACCTGGCGTCTCCCAAACCAGTTGTGCCCTGCCTGGTGACAGACCCAACCGAGGCGGGGCCTGGGGGTGACCACACGAGCCTACCACACGGCCCACCCATGTCTCTGGCACCATGGTGCGGCTCGTCTACTTTATTTAGACAGCCCAAACAGACCCCAGAACGATTTTTCCCGTCTGACCGAAGGGCGATACATTCGAGCCATCGGTGGCGCCAGATCTCCTCCTCCCTGTGTCGACGCTGCCCATCTGGGTGCAGGAGACTGAGGTCTCCCGGGCAAGATCCCTGTCTGGTTACTGGAGAGACGGGTCGCGCAGGAGAGCTTGTGCACAGGGCTCCCTGGAGCTGGTCCCCACCTGGAGGCCAGCATGAGCGTCTGGGTCTCTGGAATGAAGCAGGCATCTGGGATTCTCATTGGAGACTGTTTACTTGTCTATTTGCATGGCAGGTTAACAGCCCGCAGCCGCGCACTTCCTGCCAGGGACTTTCAGGAACAATGTCTCCAAGCCAGCGTGGCCCAGCCTGGGCATGAACCCTCCCCATCCCTCCCTCGCTGCCCCCCCTCCCTCCTCACATCAGCCACGTGGACGTGACTCACGCAGGCTCTCTGAGCCTCTGCCAAGAGCAGGCGGAGGACTGCCCTGGATAAAGTTGGACGGGTGGCTTCAGGAGCAGGGAACAGTGCCTTTGAACTCCCGTAGGCCTCCATACCCTCCTCCCAGTGCGGTTCCTCGGGTAGCCCACCACCCAAACAGATCCCCTTCCCCACCTGGTTCTCTCTTTCCTCCAACAGAATACAAGACAATCGGGGACTGCCATGGGGAAGGCTCCTGGCTTTTCAGCAGTATATTACATAAAGGAAAAGCACTCATGGGGTGCCTCGTTTTGGCCTCACCCATGTGAGACATGTCCCCATGAGACAGTTCTCTCTCCCATCTCAAAGAAGAGGAAATTGAGGATAAGGAGATTAAGTGAAGGCAGAGCACAGAGGATTTAAACAATTCTGTATGTTACTATAATAGTGGATACAGGCCATCGTATATTTGACAAAACCTGTGAAGGTACAATGCCAGCAATGAGTCTGAAGGTTAACTATGGACTTTGGGCAGCAGTGACCTGTCGGTGTAGATTCACAGCGGACGACACGTGTCCCACACAGGTGCGGGGTGTTGATAGGGGGGGAGGCTGTGCATATGGAGGGGCAGGAGCGATGGGGGAGCTCTGTACTACCTGTTCAATTTGGCCGTGAGCCTAAAACTGCTCTTTAAAAAGCCTACTTTGGTGCCTCTGGGCGGCTCCGCCGGTTAAGCGTCTGACTTTTGCTTTCGGCTCAGGTCCTGATCTCAGCATCATGGGATTCTCTCTCTCTCCCTCTCTCTCTGCCCCACCCCCTGATAGCACACAAGCCCTCTCTTGCTCAAAATAAATAAATAAGCATTTTAAAAGTCTGTTTTAGAAATAACTGATGATAATAATAATAAGATTAAGTGACTCGTCAGGATCACACAGAAAGGGATAGACCTGGGATCGGAACAGGGGCGGTCTGCTCACGTGGTCCATGTTCTTTCCCACTGGGATGCTCCCCTCGATCAGGCAGGAGGGGGTAATGAGTCAGGCTGCACTGGAGGTTGTCTAAGGCTTGTCTCTTGGGTCCCAGGTTTCCTGTGTTCTAGACACACTGCCGGAGCCTCCGAAGGTACTTGGAGACTTACCAGTTAACTCTGCCAATTGTCACTCTTCAGCCTGGCCTGTCATCTGTGTGCCACACCCACCATGAACCCTAGACTCTAAGAGCCTTGAGCCATGGGGCGCCTGGGTGGCTCAGTCACTTAAGCATCTGACTTCAGCTCAGGTCATGATCTCGGGGTTCACAAGCTGGAGGCCCACATTGGGCTCTGGGCTGACAGCTCGGAGCCTGGAGCCTGTTTCGGATTCTGTGTCTCCCTCTCTCTGCCCCTCCCCCACTCATGCTCTGTCTGTCTGTCTCTCTCTCTCTCAAAAATAAATAAACATTTACAAAAAGAAAATTAAAAAAAAAAGAGCCTCGAGCCTTGACTTTGTCTCTGTGCTCTCAGCTTGCAGCACAGGTCTGACAAATGGTAAGCTGTTAAAGCAGTGCCTGCTGAGAGAATGTGTGAATGAATGAATGCATGAAGGAAGCAGAAGAGGGAAAGAAGATAAAAGGCAGGAAAGAGATGGAAGGGGTGGGGTGCAGGCAGGGGTCGGGAGGAGAAAAGCCTTGCTTCCCTGGTGCGATCTCATCCCCTCTGTCCTCCTGGGGGCTCGAGAGCCCTCTACGGAGTTTCCTCCTCGCTTCCCTCCCCACTGGAGAGGGGCTGTGGCCCGAGCCCTGTTCATCCCCCACCCCCTCCAGGTATTCCTCATAAAGTCTTTAACCCTTAGAAGGAGGACTGCCCCCTCCCCTCTCCACAGAATGAACACGTTATTTGGGCAAAAGGGGAAAGGAGAAAAATTGACGTGGAAAAATCGTTGATCTGGAAACTCAGCTGACTGCCCTCATTCGGAATAAAAGCTCCTTCAGTCTCTGGCCGCGTGGCAGGCAGGCAGAGCCAACAGTAACACCGGGCGCAGGGATCCTGGGAGGAGGCCTGGGGACGTTTCACGGGGGCCTCCAGAGTGGTATGAGCCCGGGGTCCAGGAAGACCGTGAGGGGGCTCCTCCCTGGAGGCTGCATCTCGACCCCCTGCCTCATAGAGACAGTGATCAGTCATCCCGATGGGTCAGGGAGGATCAGAGCAGAGGCAGATCCTGTGCGAGGCCAGGGACTGGGTCTGTCTTACATCCTCAGTGCCTACCTCAGCTCCTGACGTATGGGAGTTGCCCAAAACACATCAGCTGGGGGAAAAAAAAAGAGTAACCTTCGTCCAGGGGTTGACGGGAGACCCAGCCCATACCCTCAGGCTGCTCCCAGCCTAATGGTGGAGAAAGACCGGATATAAAGAAAACAGACGTGTGATCCAAAAGTGGAACACAAATACAAACCTAGGGGCGTATTTTCAGGGCAGCGCTGTGGGCTGGCTGGCTTGGAGCCAGGCAAGGTTAACTGAGAGAGCGTCGTCAGGGTCAGTCTTAAGTGGCCTTCGAAGGAGCAAATGGGAATTATTTGGCTGAAAGGAACAGGAGAGGTATCAAAGTGGGAGGGACTCCGAAGAGGAAAACCGGGAGCAGGGGGAGCAGGGAGAGCGGGAGGCTGAGGGGGAGGGGTGGGGGGCAGGCATCGGACAGGTGTCTGCAGGGCTGCGTGCGGCCGGGCTGGAGTTAACACCGGCTCGCTGGTAACTCGGGTAGCAGGGGACCCAGAGAAGGGAATTTACAAACCTTAACATAATCTTCCAGATTCTTCCATAATCTTCCAGCCTTGGTGGTGCTTAGAGGGGAGATGGATGGAAGCCTGGATGTGTAAAAGCCCAAACCGATTTCCACGGGAAGGGCACACAGAAGAATGAGGGAAAACTTGGAAACACGCAAGAGGAGGTTGGAGGGGTGAGGCCAGGCTGAGCTTGGTCTTTTTTTTTTTTTTTTTTGTCTTGTCTGTTTTGTTTTGCGAGGGAGAGGGAGTTTGTGGCAGCTGTTGAAAGGAGGCAGAGGAAAGTTTAAAGAGACTCGTAAAAAAGGTTGGCTGGGCAATGCGTGCTGTGATCCACTACACGTGTGCACACGCACTTCAGTAAAGACCCAAACTGACGGTCAGGCTTCTGGAACTGGGCCAGTGGTTCCTTCCCGTGGGAGCCTGCCGAACTAGGCTTTAGAGGGGGAAGGAAGAAAAAAGGCTCAATTCTATTCTGGTTGCACCTTCCTGGCCGACCATGGTTTCCACTCACCATCCGTTCCCTTCTTCCTTATCAATGAAACCATAATCTGTCGCCCAGACACAGGACGACATTTCCCGGCCTCTCTTGCGGCTCAGAGCAGTCATGTGACACAGCTCCCGACCCACAAGGCGTCTGTCGAAGCTGCTGGAGGATTGGTGGGAAAGTTTGGATTTCCTCCTATAGATCCAGCCTCCTCGTTTAGGTCGTTTTCTTTTTTCTTCTTCCTGCCTGGAGCACGTGATTCGCAGGCAGTTGTGAGGCTGAAAGGCACGCGTGAAGGGTGACGGGGCAGACGGGCAGATGGGGGTGAAGGGGCCTGAGCTCTGCGAAATCAGAAACGATTCACAGCAACGTGGGTCCGTTAGCAGCCCTGGAGGGCAATCCTACCCGATCCAGGGGCTTCGCCACGGCGGCATCTGCTTAGGAAATGCAGAGTAGTCCCTAGGACACAGCAGTAAAAAAAAAAATCAAGTTAGAAGGTTGGGGCGTTCATTATTCCACCTCTGGCCCCCGTGCTGGGACAGGACCTCCGCCCAACAGACTCCGCCCAGAGGTGGCCCCACCCCTAAGCAGAGTGGAGGCAGGACAGGGACTCAGAGGGGGTCCCGTGTCTGGACCCAAGGCAGGAGGAAGGGTGTAAGGTGCATGGCTACTCCCCTAGTTCCTTCGCACTTGGGGACTCCTGTGCCCGTGCCCCCACCCCCAGGCTGTAACCTGCTCATTTTCATCTTCTCCAGGGTTGAAGGACAGAGAAAGGAGAGCAGCGGTGGCTAGGCTTCCTGATTGCTCGTGCCCTGCCGAGCGCGGGCTCCTGCCCCCGCTGGACTTGGACACTTGCCCCTGGGTTCCTGCCCCACCCCCAGCCATTATACCACATTCGCTGTTTCTGCGCAACCTCCCTGGCTAGAAGGCTTGAGTTCTACTCCCGTCCCGCTCAGTCACTGACCACAGATCTTAGCTGGACAAGTCATGCCTACTCCAGACTTCAGTTTTCCTCATCTGGGAGAGAAAAGGGTTGCTGTGTCGGTGGTTCCCAAGAAGCAATTGACTAGGCTTCACTCGTCCGTGGCAGTATGGTCACAATGGCTGCCATTTACTGGCTGTTTCCCGCGCGCTAAGTGCTTTTCACATGCGAGCCCATTTCACCCCCATGACTACTTTGGGAGAGTATGTTCTGTGAGCGTTACCTTCACTTAATAGATAATAAAGCCAAGGCTCAGAGAAGTGAAGTGACTTAGGTGACGTTCTTCAGATCACAAGTGGTAGAGCCTGGATTTGAACTCAGGTATTGTGGTCCCGAGTCCACATACCGAGTCACTACACCACAGCTGCCTGGGTCATGGGGAAAAGCTGAGGAGGAGGAGGATAAACGTGTGTGCACGTTGACACGCATGTACGCACACACGTACTTTAATATATTTATGTAATGTCGGTGTAAGTTTGACACTGACGTTCTGGGAGAGGACTGGGGTGTATTCTTTACGTTTCGGGTGATGGAATAAATCTTTCCTATTTTGTATGTAAAAGTGTCCTTTCCCCAAACGACAAAAGATGAGTATTTTGTTTGCTCAACTGGCAAAATGAAAAGTGACGACCTGCTATTTTTTATGTTGTTTGCCCCCCGGCTGTGATGGACCATGAAATTAAAGTCTGGGAGTCCCTGGATGATAGGAACTCAAAGTCCTTTCTGGGTTAAATAGTTTAAGGTCTTCAACCTCCAGATGCGGTGACAGAGGCCACATGCTCCCCCTAGATATTGGGCCATGCCACCCTGACGCCCTGGTCAGCCCAGCAGGAGGCCAGTCACCCAGAGGGGCCTGTTGGAGGTTCAGCAAATACTTTGATCCATAAAGAAAATTTCCTTTCCTGCGCTGGCTTTAGCTTTAGCTTGAGCCCCTCTGCACTTTCCACCTCTCGGGATAGACTCCACAGAGAGTCTTAAATTTCTCTTTAAGTGGGTGGAAATATTTTTATTTGAGGTCGGACCCCAAATATAACCTCCCCCCAACTAGATCCTGAACACCATGCACCACAGAAGACCTCACTCTAACCGGAGTACTAAGGGAGAGGAAGCAAAAGGCAAAAAAAAAAAAAAAAAAAGGGATTATCCTGAGACAGTCTGTTCAAACTGTCTTCCACATCCATGGATCCTGTCAAAGCCGGGAGTCGATCGGAAACAGAACAAGCAGTACTGGGGGGGGGGGGGTGGGCAGTCCACTGGTGCTTTCTTTCTTTTTTGTTTTATTATTTTTTTAATGCTCATTTTTATTTTTATTTTCTTGAGAGACAGCGCAAGCTGGGGAGGGGCAGAGAGAGAGGGAAACACAGAATCTGAAGCAGGCTCCAGGCTCTGAGCCGTCAGCACAGAGCCCGACGCGGGGCTTGAACCCACGAACTGTGAGATCATGACCTGAGCCGAAGTCGGACGCCCAACCGACTGAACCACCCAGGCGCCCCTATTAGTGCTTTCTTGGAAACAAAGCTGGCAAACTCTTATTTTGCAGCTAAAATAGAACAGCCGTTCAGGAAAAAGGGCGTTAGTGCACCCTAGGGTGTCTTTTTTTTTTTTCTTACTAGAGGGCTTGCAGTCCCTTACGAAGGAGGGGAGACATCTGCTGAGGTCCACACAGCGGCCAGGGACATGCTTCGGAAGAGCAGCGGAAGCCACAGGGCTGCCTCTGCTGTGGGGTCTAATGCCCCTAACTCAGCAAAGAATGAGACGTGGTGGGGTGGCCTCTGCCACAAAGAAACTAAAACAAAACAGATTTGGGGTATTTGTGGAAAGTGGCGGGGGCGGGGCAGACCTTCTTCTTTCTGCCACACACACACACACACACACACACACACAGAATCAAAAGACTGACAAAGCCTACAAATCTGGCAGAAATCTGAGGAAATAGAGCAATGGGGCGTCCGTGTTCGAGTTTTCACGGCAGATGTGACCCGGCATTGGGGGTGATGAGGAGGAGAAACAGTTGGTGACTCATCATCGGAAGGGGCCTTGACAATGGCCCCGCTCGCAGTGAGATTAAACATAGAGAAAGAGGGGCTTGATCACGAGGTGCCTCTGACTCGTTGGTTCTGCAAGACCCAGGCTTAGGGCCCCCAACTGGAATCCAGCTGTTAAAGCTGGTTCTCTCTGGCGATGGGATTTGAGGAAATGTGGAAGTTGGCAAAGTGGGTTGCTCCATTTGGAAAAGTGTTTGCAGCTATGGTGGTCCAGTAGAACACCAAGAGAAAGAACAAAAGGCAAGAAATTGCTGCTGGGAGCTCTTACTGAATCCACGATCCCACAGAGCCAAAGTAGCAGCAACCGACTTACGAATTAAAATTGGCAATTTGTGTTTTCTGAGCTTTTTGTGGGATGGAGGGTTGGGGAGGGACTGTCTGCTTTTTAAGGGTGGGTCCGAAGGAATGATTTCTGGGCTGGCAAGAGGCCCACAGTTTAAACAATCAATTCCTCCCCCCCGCCCTGTGCTTAGCCTCTGCCCCTGTGGGCTTTTCATGTGCAACCTACAAACAGGCGACAGAGAGTGCTGCCATCTGCTCTACTCGCTAGGGTGACCCCATCCTAGACCCAACTTTCCATTGACCTTGGTCCCCTTCCAGCTATGGCTCTAGCACTCATCTTTTCTTCCCAGCCACGCTGCGTGAGAGACCAGTTCACACGCCGTTCTGTTAGGAGTGCCACGTAAAATACAGGACCTCAAATTAAATTCGAATTGCAGACAAAGCAATGAATAGATGGGACATACTTATTTAAAAATTATTTATCTGAAGTTCAAATCTCTAATGACGTCACATTTAACAAGGCATTTTTTAACCTTTTTTTAAAATCTAGTTTTTAACTTACATCCACATTAGTTGGCATATGGCGAAACAATGATTTCAGGAGTAGATTCCTTAATTCCCCTGACCCATTGGGCCCATCCCCCCTCCCGCACCCCCTCCAGTAACCCTCTGTTTGTTCTCCGTTTGTAAGAGTCTCTTATGTTTCGTCCCCCTCCCTGTTTTTATATGGTTTTTACTTCCCTTCCCTTATGTTTATCTGTTTTGTCTCTTAAAGTCCTCCTATGAGTGAAGTCATATATTTGTCTTTCTCTGACTGACTAATTTCGCTTCGTGTGATACCCTCCAGTTCCATACACGTCGTTGCAAATGGCAAGATTTCGTTCTTTTTGATCGCCGAGTAATACCCCATTGTATTTATACACTGCATCTTCTTTATCCATTCATCCATTGGTGGACATTTGGGCTCTTTCCATACTTTGGCTATTGTGGATAGTAAAGCATCCTGTATTTTTCTTTGCTAAATCTGGCAATCCCACTGACCTCATACCCCCTTGCTCACTTTCCATTTGCAGACCCATTCATTGAAACCTGGTTTCTGCTTCCTCCTCCCCACTGGTACTGATGCTCTCTCCCCAACTTCCCCAGGAATCCCCTAATGACCAAACCAAAGGAGATGTTTCCAGGCCTTACAGCGGGGACCTCCCCAGAGCAGTCAGCCCTCACTGTTGGTGCACCCTCTCTTACGGTGAAGCTATCCTCTCTCTTGGCTTCTTGGCTTCTATGTCCTTTGCTGACAGCCCTTCTCAGCGTTCTTCATGCATCCCTTGTTAAACCATCTCCTATGCGTTTGGTGCTCCCCAGGGCTCGGTCCTTGGCCTTCAGCACCCTCTACGCACAGGGCTGTTTGCTGCCATATTTCTCTTTCTGCTCAGGCTGCCTGGAACAGCCCCTGCCTGCTCATCCATCATCCTGGCTGCAGGGCCCCGAGTGCATCTCGCAGAGAAACCTTCCTGCCCTAGGCCTCCAAGGAGATGGAATTAGCTGTCAGAGAAGAGAGGGGTTTCCGAGGGGTCAGCGCGCCGGGCCCTGCAGGATTGATCCATTATGAGTTATGGATGGCACATCCCACTCAGTCCCAGGGCTCCACAGCCAGAGAGGGGGTCCCTGCCTTCCTTCCCCGAGTCGGCCCCTTCTCTCTGGTGTCCCTTTAACGTGAACTAATTTGACAGTAGGCACATTCCTTCTTTGCTTTTTTATTTTGTTGTTGTTGTTTTTAATGTTTATTTGTTTTTGAGAGAGACAGAGGTGGAACACAAGTGGGGAAGGGCAGAAAGAGAGAGGAGAAGACACAGAATCTGAAGCAGGATCCAGGCTCTGAGCTGTTAGCACAGAGCCCAACATGGGGCTCGAACTCAGTGCAAGATCATGACCTGAGCCGAAGTCGGACGCTCAACAAACTGAGCCACCCAGGTGCCCCCATTTTGTTGTTTTTTAATAATTATTTTAACCCCCTCCCCCCCACCTGACTGGGAGCTCCTTGAGTTGAGCCCTCCTCCATCAGACCGTGTCTTGCTGGAGAGCAGAGACTGATCATGCCCCATGGGGAATGGGTAGCATGTGGGTATGACTGTGTGATTATAAGGATTAAAAACTTAATCCCGGGAAGGGTGGGGCACCTGGGTGGTTCAGTCCGTTAAGCATCGGACTTTGGCTCGGGTCATGCATGATCTTACGGTTTGTGAGTTCGAGCCCCACGTCTGGTGCTGCGCTGACAGTTCAGAGCCTGGAGCCTACTTTAGATTCCGTGTTTCCCTCTCTCTCTGCCCCTCCCCAACTCATGCCCTCTCTCTCTCTCTCTCTCTCCCTCTCTCAAAACTAAACATTAAATATGGGAGGGGCGATGGGCTAAGTGGGTAAGAAGCATTAAGGAAACTACTCCTGAAATCATTGTTGCTCTATATGCTAACTAACTTGGATGTAAATTAAAAAAAAATTATAAAAAATACATAGAAAAAAGATAGGGAGAGATATGCCAAATATTAACAGTGGCTATCAAAATGGTAGATATTGGGTAATTTTCATTTTTTTCTTGATACAATTGTATAGTGTTCAAATTTTCTACAATGAGCATGCTTTACTTTGATTGTGATAATAAAGTTTATTATACAAAAATTTAAAAAAACATTAAAAAGAAAATTTAAAAAAGCTGGGAAGGGGGACAAAGAGTTTTTTGAGGGAAGAACCAGGCGATTATGAGGGAGAGGATGTACTCAACCGACTGCAGTCGGGCATCTCTGCCCAACAGCCTGCTTGCTGGTCCCTTCAAGTGCCCGGTCCAACAGACATTTTTTTAGTACTTACCATTTTGGATAGCTCTAATGCATTGCATCCTGTTGGTCACTTTCTTCCGCTACTATTTTTCCTTCTCCTTTTAAAAATAATTTTATTATATAACCAGTGTAAGTCATGCTGTCCTGGTGCCTTCCGGGGGAGGCGGTGAGACATGTGGATGAAATAATGAATCAATAACATGGTAAGTGGTTATAAGTGTTTTAAGGATGAATAGAACAAGAAATGTGATAGAATCTCTTTCATAAGGTGACATTTATAAACGGTGACTCGAATGAAGAGAGGGAGGAAATCATGGGGCGAGCTGGGGGAAGAGTGCTCCAGAAAGGAGAGACAGCAGGTGCGAGTGAAGGAGGAGGGAGTGGGCCAGGGGGCCAGGGCGGTAGAATCAGAGAGGGGGAGGGCGATGAGGAGATGAAACCGAAGAACCGGCAGGAGTGACTGATCATGAATGGCCCCGTGAGCCATGGCAAAGACTTTTGAGTCCATCCGTGTGAGCTAAGAAGCTGCTGGGGAGTTCAGTGGTGGCTCAGACTGGAATATACCAGTAGAGATGGTGATAAATGGTTGGACTTGAAGGTACAGGTGATAGGATTTGCTGATGGGTCGCCTGTGAAATGTAACAGAAGGAAAGACTAACTCCAGAATTTTTTTACCTGAATGATTGGCAGGCAGGGAGGAGAGACCATTGTGGAGAAGGAGAAGACTACAGCGTACCCAGATTTGGGAGGAGAGACCAGGTGTAGTTTGAGACTTAAGTTTACAATACCCATTGAATTGCAGTGGAGATGTAGATTTGGAAGTCATCAACATATAAATGGAATTGAGAGCCACGGACTTGGTATACCATCTAAGGGAATAAGCGTAGATAGAAAAGAGATCAGGGAGAGGAGGAAGAACTAGGAAAAGAGGTGGAGAAGGAATTTCCAGAGAGGTAGGAGGAAAGGGGTGAGAGTGATTTCCCAGGGGCCAAGGGAAAAGAAGGTTTCCAGAAAGCGGGCATGATCAGTTATGTCCAGCCGAGGAGCTATATGAGATAAGGAATGGCTGTTGGGTCCAACAGCATAGAGGACACTGGGGCCTCTGACAAGAGCCGTTTCAGTGGAACGGTGAGGTCAAAGCCCAACCAGACAGGAGTCATGAAGGAGATGATGAGAGAGCGAGGAGAAAGAAGGCAGCGATTTCTCCCTCACCATAGCTTATCCCTTGTGCTGCAAACCTTATCTGGTCCTCCCCACAGGACGGGCCATCCCCAGGAACGTAATCAGTTGAGTGGGTCATGGAAGTAGTAATATTCGTTTTTGTATTAATGTATTAGAATTTTGTCACGTTTATTTCTGCAAATATGTATTGTGTTTTATTTTTTTATGTTTATTTTTGAGCGAGAGAGAGCCAGTGCGTGTGTGAGCACACGTGTATGCGAAAGAGCGGGAGGGGCAGAGAGAGAGGGAGACAGAATCCCCAGCAGGCTCCGTGTTGTCGGTGCAGAACCCGTGGAGGGAACTCAAACCCATGAACTCTGAGATCATGACCTGAGCTGAAATCAAGAACCAGATGTCTAACCGATGGAGCCACCCAGGCGCCCCTCGTGTTGTGTTTTCTTAAAATATTTTCTAAGTACTTGGAGTTGTAGACAAGCGGGCAAGAAAAGACAGTAAAGACTTCACTTCTGCTCATAATGGAGTAACAAAGACTAGATTTATCCTCCTGCCTTAAACAACTTAAAAAAAAAAAAAAAGATATTTGAAATAACGGTTTCCAGACTCTGGACAACAGCAGCATAGGATAATGACTTGTAAGAGAAGGAAACAAAGTGATCTCTGAATGAAGGACCAGAATTCAGAGTTTTGGAAGTCCCAGTTGGCCAGGCTTTGCAGGGCAGAGTGCTGGAGAGGAGAGAGCTACACGCACAGACAGTTTCAGAGGCCTCACCTGAAGTCTCCACCTGAGACTGAGCGGTGTAGGCATGTGAGGAAACAACCACACAGAGGAGCAGGTGGAACCAAACCCACTGCTCACACAGCTTCGGGAAGTAGTTCCTGTACCCGCCAGCCAGAGGCAAAAGATCTCCTAACTCCTGGGGCACGGAGTTGTCCTCAGGATGGGATCACCTCAGTAGTGGGGCCGAATCAGCCTTAGACTAAACGATGTTCTGGATTGGCTTGTAGCTTGAAAGCAAGTCAAAGAATCAAACTATTTCTATGCAACCTAACGGTATCCTAGAACAAAGCTCAAAATTATGTAAATACAATTTTTTTTTAAAAAAAAATCCAGCAACCAGCAGTATAAAATTAACAATGTCTGGTATCCAAACAAACCTTCCCAGGCATGCAAAGAGACAGGAAAATATGACCCTTAGTGCAAAGAAAATAAACAGACTCAGAAATGACACAGATAATAGGATTAAGTGGACAAGAACCAGCCTGCCACAGGGCTACTCCAAATAAAGCTGCTATAAATGTTCTTGTTCAAGTCTTTGCGGGAGGGAGCTCTTTGGAGCCTCTTTTATCAGGGCACCAATGTCATTCATGAGGGTTCCACCCTCCTCACCTGATCACATCTCAAAGGTCCCACCTTCCAACACCATCACTTTGGGCATTAGGATTTCAACACGTGAATTTTGGGGGGACACAAACATTCAGACCATAGCAGGGGTACATGAGGGCATGGACAACAGGAGGCAGGGGCAATCAAGGGTCATCTTAGAGTTTGCCTGCTACAGGAAAATTACTTGGTTATGCTGTGGACTTTATGCGTATATACATAAGTTGAATCTCACCAAATTGCACGTGTTAAAAATGTGCAATTCTTCTTCTTTTAATTTTTTTTTACCTTTTATTTATTTTTGAGAGAGAGAGAAACAGAACATGAGTGGGGTGGGGCAGAGAGAGCGGGAGACACAGAATTCGAAGCAGGCTCCAGGCTCCGAGCTGTCAGCACAGAGCCCGACGCGGGGCTCGAACTCACGGACCACGAGATCACGACCTGAGCTGAAGGCGGACGCCTAACTGACGGAACCACCCAGGCGCCCCAAAATGTGCAGTTCTTGTACATCGACTATACCTTGATAAAGTTGCAACACGCTAACAACCAAGAAACTTGACAAGCCAATTATAAAATTAATATGGAAAGGCAAAGGGCCAAGTTCAGCCACAACAGAAGGAGAGTCTTGTGCTAACGGATATGAGGATTTGTCGAAAGAAAAAACTACCATAATTAAGACAGTGTGGAAATCATATCAGGAGAGACGAACAGTCCAGTGGAACAGATTAGAGAACCCAGAAATAGACCCACACGTGTGGAAGCTTGATGAACAACAGAGATAGCATTCGAAATCAACGGGGACAAGGTGGACTTCTAAATAAATGATGCAGACAACTGGATATCCATATGGGAAAAAATAAAATTAGATATTTACTTCATAAACGTTCACAAAAATAAATTTCAGGTGGAGCAGATACCTAGATGTTTCAAGAGCAAAACTTTAGAACTTTGAAAAGAAAATATAGATATATCTTTATGCCTTTTGTGTGGGGAAGACATTTCTAAACAATGGAAAATGTAAACCATAAAGGAGCCGTCAGTTTGATTGCCTGAAAATTATAATCTTCTGTACAACAAAAATACCGTCTATTAAATGAAAAACAAGCCACATGATAGGAGAAGTGATTTACAGCACATAACTGAACAAAGCATTTGTACCCATCGTATATTTTTTGAAAAGCCTTAGAATCAGCGAGAAAATTATAAACCCAATAGACAAATGATACAAACAGATAATTCACCAAAAAAAAAAAAAAAAAAAACCACCCCACATTCTGTATATTTGTGAAAATATTCTCAACCTCACTGGCAATCAGGGAATATAAATTAGAAGATTAATGGGAATATTTACACCCATCAGACTGGAAAAATTTTAAAGTATGACAACACCGGACGCTGGCAAGGAGGTAAAAAAATATGAGTTTGTATTCTCCGAGATGGAATGCAAACTGGTAAAAGCATTTTGGAAAAATATTCTGGCAGAGTTGAAGGTGCACACAGCTTATTCCACTGCTATGTACATATTCTAAAGAAACTTACGCAATTGCATAAAAAAGAAATGTTTGTGTTAGCAATGTTTTTCCTCCCTGTGAAGCTTAGCTGTATGTGTTGAGTTGGTTTGCAGTACGCATGTGCTGTAACAGCACGGAGTCTGGAAACTGATTTGCCTGAGTCCCGGTTCCATTACTTATGAGCTGTGTGACCTTGGACAAATTACTAAACCTTTCTGTGCCTCAATTTCCCTTGCTGTGAACTAGAGATTATACTTCTACAACCTCCTATAGAAACTGTGAGGGTTACCTGGGTTCCGTGTACAGTGTTTAGAACAATATCCAGCACTTAGTAAGCACCATGCACATTAGCTATTTACTATATCTTAAAAAAAAAAATCTGAGTAACTTTGTAAAGAGTTTTAAAAGCAACCTTACTCCTTCCCCTTCCTGCACAATTCAGTCCTGAAGCCGTTAGGTAAAGCAGAGCAAGGTGGATCCATGAAGAGGGGTAGACCTAGCACGGGGCGTTGGAGCCCAAACAGAGTGAGGAAGGGACACATCTGTGTTCAGTGAAGGCCCAGCACTGGGTGTCTGAGCTCAGACAGGGTAAGGAGGGCATCCACGTGGTGGAAGAGGACTGGCATGGGGGGTTGGAGCCCGAGCAGAGCAGGAAGGTGCCCCCATGGGCAGGAGGAACACTGGTATGAAGAGTCAGCACCCAAGCAGGGTAAGAAGGGTATGCATGTGAGAACAGCCCAAAAAAGGTGTTGGGAGTCCAAGGGGAGGGGGCACGAAGAAGGCATTCATGAGTAGCAGGGCGGTGTCTATCACGGGCTGTCAGTCCAAACAGGGCAAGTAGAGGTTCCACGTAAAATGGCAGCTTGCCGTGGAAAGTCAGAGCCCGTGCGTGGTGACCAGATGTCCACAGACCAGGGTGGCCTAGAGAAGGGCAACAGAGCCTGAGCAGGATGAAGAGGGAGTCAGTCAAGGGCAGGGTTGACCACAGGGATGGGAAATTGGCTACAGGGGTAACTGACCAAATGGGATAGTATTTTAACTAGAGTGAGAGCCAGATTTCTCTCTGTTGGAAAAAAGAGTTGTAAATATGGGAAGGGAGAAAGATGGAAACTATCCTGCGGTATTAGATTAGAATCAAGGGCATCGTAAACACACGCACATGTTCTAGCTCTGTCTGCTGAGGGGGCCTGGGAAGAGCAACACATGGCACCCAGATCCCAGCTTCTGAAGATCACTGTCCACTGAGAGACACCAGGGCTCTTGGAAGAGATGCCTGCTTTCAAGGCGGGAGCAGAGAAAGTACAAAGTGAGCCCGGAACTTCTCGTGCCAAAGGGAAGGAAAGGGCTCAAAGAACGGTGGAGACGACACAAAATGGCACAGAGGCAAGCTTGAAGGGGCTTCTACAGTCAAACCAGAGACAATCTGAACACCCAAATACATGTTAGTAACAAATTACAACCCTCTGAGTAAAAGGCAAATCCAAGAGTCAGCAAACTATGGCCTGTGAACGAACTCCAACTCGCTGTCTGGTTCTGTATGGCCCACAAGAATGGCTTTTACAGGGGAACATTTGCAATCAGTTTGATTATAGGGAATATTAACTTTGAGCCCCAGTTAATTCTAATCCTCCCCACCACTAGAAATCGAATTCCATCCTCATTAGGAGACCTGCATCTCACACACACACACACACACACACACACACACAAATGGTACTCAGTAATTATATTTTTAATTTCATCAGTGAAAATCTGTGGGAATTGTTTCCCCTCTTGTTATAAAAGTACTTACATAATATCCTCAATTTTGCCCCTTGTCCTTGCAAAGCCTAAAATATTTACTATCTGGCCCTTTACAAAACAATCAGTAAACTCCCGGTCGAAACTAATACAAAGACACGAACAAGTGGAATGTCCGATGAAGAATGGTGCATCTACATAGTTTCAAAGTACTCTTAGTTACATAAATATTTTTAGTACATAAAACACTTCCTAGTTACAAAGGGAAGAGAAAAACTCCATAGCGGAGAAGCCTCGCAGAGCTCATCTTAAGTGATTGGAGAAGTCCCTTCGTCAGTGGGACACGTGGGCACTATCACCTAATAGGGTGCAATGAGACACAAACCACAAACCGTGGTAGTTCTGCTAAGGACTCAGGACCCAAATCAGATCATGAAGAATCAAATAAACCCACAAGGAGAGACATCTATGAATGACGAGTCCTTACTCCTCAAAAAGTGTCAAAGTCCTGGAAGTCAAGGAAAAACTGAGGAACCGGTCCAGATGGAAGAGATTAAAGTTCCAAACTGGATGCTTTTGCTGTGAAGGAGAATCTTGGGACAAATGACAAAACAAAATAGGAGGAAGAAAAAAAAAAAACCCTTAAGAATCATTATTTTTAAAACAAGGTATTTAAGAATCTTTTACAATAAAAATAATTGAATCTTTTACAGGGAAACAAAGTAAAATTATGTATAAAAGGTAATCGGTTTGAATAACTAATGGAAGATAAAGGTAAGACCTTTAAAGGAACAAAACTACCAGAGGGGAAAGATATACAAAAATAGTTTTAGTGAACAAACAAAAACAAACAAGCTAGACATGAGCAAGCAGTTTACATACAACAGAATACTTTCCCACCAAGAAGGAGAATTTAAGAAAACAAAACATTGGGGTGCCTGGGTGGCTCAGTTAAGCATCAGACTCTTGATTTCAGCTCGGGGCATGATCTCACAGTCCCAAGATCGAGCCCTTTGTCGGGCTCTATGCTCCACGCTATTTTATAGAGGACTCTCATTGTGGGTTTATTTGATTCTCTCTCTCTCTCTCTCTCTCTCTCTCTCTCTCTTTCCCTCTCTCTCAAAAAGTTTTTTTTTTTTTTTAATGACAGAAATAGCTAAAGAACATGGAGTAGAGTCAGGGGCCCAAAGAGACGGAGAAAAAGAAGAAAATATAAAAAGTAGAAAAGGACCCAAGGAATGAATGACATTTTTCTGGCCTGCAAGGAGAAACTAAAGAAAGAACCTAATATCTCCTTTAACTCAGGAAGTGAAAATGCATCTGAAGCATGCCTCCTGGGAGGAGAGCCTGGGGAGACCATGTTCTTCTGGCATCACCATCCCCTGGAACGTTCCTACCCTGCTCCTGGGTGTCATTTGAGAATTGGTTTCCCATCAAGTAATCAGGAAATATTAGGCAAAGAGGTTCCAGCTGTTCTCGCTGGAGCCCTGAGATGCTACTGTGTTATTGGCTTCGGGCTTCAGCTCCTATGTGTGAGGCCGCCCCAACTGTCCCCAGCCGGGCTTTGGAGGACAGGCGTGAATGAAATGAAATGAGGGGGTATAGGGGAAGCAGTCCCAGAGAGAAGTATTTGATGAGAAGCAAATCCAGTTTGGAGGGCTCTCTGACTGGGCTTTTGGAGTCAGGGAAAAGAAGGTCATTCAAATTATTTCAGTGGAGTCACACGCACGTGAGAACTCAGGAAAAGATGAATGGCCAAGTCATGAGAGAAACGAAGATTGGACGGTGTTCATGGCCCTTTGCAATGGCGCTCCGCCATGAAAATGACTACTATAGACGGAATGTTTGTGTGCTCACCCATTCAGATGTTGAAATCCTAACCTCCACTGGGTTGGTATTAGGAGGTGGGGTCTCCAGGAAGTGATTAGGTCATGAGAGCAGAGCCCTCACGAGTGGGATTAGTGCCCTGATAAAAGAGACTCCAGAGAGCTCCCTCCCGCTTCTGTCATGTGAGGCCACAGTGAGAAGATGGCCATCTATGAACCAGGAAGTAGGCTTTCATCAGACACCACATCTTCCAGGACCACGAGCTTGGACTTGCCACCCTCCCAAACCGTGAGAAGTAACATCTTGTTCCCAAGCACCACCACCCCCGCCCCCCATTTAAGGGACTGTTTCAGCAATCCAAACAGACTCAGACAGTGACTTTACAGTTACATTACTAACCTCGTGTTGTCTTTTCTTTCTCAACCACAGCTTTCCATAATGCTACACCATGTAGATTTATAGGTGGATATGGATATGGGTAGCAAGATGCTGAAATGCAACTCTTTCTCTCAGTTTTGAATAGGAGCCCGCAACAATAGATGCCAAGCGAGTCCACATTCCAGAGTGAGGTGCTAAGCCACCACGCAGGACTTGCAAAGGACATATATAAAAACCCATTTTGCAATCCTGAGCACATCAGTCACCTTGAGGGTATTGAAGGGTTGAGACCGAAGCTGGGAGAGGGGGAGTCAGAGACAGAGAGAGAGAAAAAAAGGGGATCTAAGTTTTTGGAGAAAGTTGTAGGAGTGTTGGGGAGGAGGGGAAGAGAAGCTTGCCCCTCGAACCGAGTGATGAGGGCAGTAAGGGACCATATGAAGAATATGACAGAATAATAGACTGGTGCAGGACCCCAGCCTAAAGGCAAGAGACTGTGGCTGGCTAGTGTCTTGGCATATAGTGGAGCAGAGAGAGCTGTGTTGGGAAGTCACCAATATCCTGATAGGAGGCTGGAATAGAGATGGTGGCCTGGGGCTGTCTACAAAGGGACCCTGCCCAAGAAGACTGCTTGAAGGACTTTTGGGGCCCCAGTGTGGACCCAAGGATACCCATGAACAGCTAAGGAAGGAAGGGTGAATGGGCAGTGGCAGCAAAGACATGGTCTGTATCAAGGAAACTGCCATCGGAGGAGCCCAAGGGGACCATCACCAAGAAACATACACATAAGATCCAAGAGAAGAATTTCAGCTTTAAATATCCACCAAGGCCAGAAAACACAAACACTATGCTACAACAGTCAAGTGAGACTTTTCCCATCTCTTACATCTTTCTCCTCTCTGAGCAATAGCCCTGGGGGACAAGGGGCAAGGGACAGCCTAGTGAGGGAGGGGAAGATGAGGAGATGAACAGAGCTGATCACCATCCCTCCTGCCCCTGCAGCTTCTGGCCTGAGACAGACAAGGACTAAGAGAGAGACGTTTTCATATTGTATGAAATTTAGAGTTTTGACTCACTAGACAGGAAAGAACTGATGTGTCAGGAGAAAGAGAGGATCACTGCAGTAGCAAAGGTCTTGAGAAGGGATCGACCCAACGTCTCCCTCCTCAGCAGAACAGAGGCTGTTCATCCGGTAGCTGAGGATTTAGGGATGAATTGACTAAGGAAGTGTGGTTGGATTTCCTGGCAGGATGGAGCCTCATTAGAGATTAGTTGTCTGCATTTAGGAGAGGACCAGGCCATGGAGTGCTGGCTTTCTTCTGACCACGTCAGCTCGCTCAGAAACGGTACAGAACAGAGCGCTGGGTCTGCCTAAGGTTTGGGTTTTACTGGGTAAATATGCTGGAGGAAGACAAGAACATGTGCAAAGGATGAGTACACTGAAGGGCCATAATACCTACCCCGGGGGTGGAAGGAAGTGAAAACAAGAGCGGGATGAGGGGCACTAAATCGCAGGGCCAACATCGCAAAGGTCCCAATGAGCAGGAAGAACTGTGGGGCTGATTGTATCTAAAGGCGGCCATCACAGACAACCCTAAGATAGAAGACACAAATCTGTTAACACCGCTCACTCCCACCTCTCCACCCTTTAAACCCTTCTGAGGCTTCCCATTGTCTATTGTCTGACCCTCTATCCCTGGCATGTTCTGTGTATCCTTCAGCAAAATGCAGGAGCTGTGAATCTAGCCCAGTGCTTGGCCCTTCAATGCCACTAAAATGATTTCCCCCCAGATTTCAGTCCCTGTCCTCATTTTTTCTGCACACTGCCATTTCTGGATCTGTGTGCCTTGGGCAAAGCTCAGTCATTTTTCAGAAAATCAGAGCTGGGGTAGATGCATAGCCCCCCCCCCCCCCCCCCCCCCGCCCCCGATCCCAGCTGTGTGAAATGTTTCCCATGGAAGAGCTTTGGGAGACAAATAGTATCCCAACTCCTTTAGGTGGCTTTCAGAAAATAATAGGGAAAGACCGTAGGCATAGACCCTCTGGGACCCTCCAGCTAAAATGGCAAAGGCTCGAGACCCAGATAATGCCAGGGAACTCCAGTGAGAGAACTATCCTTAGAGCTCAAGGGTCTCAAGGGAATAAAACCAGAAGCTCTCATAATCTTGACTATGTAAGCTGAGGCACATACAGTTAGGAGCTGGCTAGGGAATGTACAGCCTCCTGCACATTGAGCTGTTCTGGTCAAGTACACGTGGTAGGTAGAACCAAAAAAAAAAAAAAAAAAAAAAAAAGTGTTTTCCAATCTCTTTTCTTTCCCAGGCTGGTGACTGTCCCGCCTTCTGGAGACAATCCCCTGAAGGAAATCGAGCCCACTCTAAGCCTCCCTTGGCCACGTGGCCGTGGCTTCTAATGGGAGCGGTTCTAACACCAATGCATTAATCCCCAGACTCGAAATAAAAGAGGAACTTCCACGCTGGCTCCCAAGAACGAAGTGGCCAATTTTCCAGAACCTTGTGAGCTGGTTGTTAAAGGCATACCTCATTTGAAATTAAGTTACACAAACTGACAATGTCACATTAAAAACCAAAGGTAATACATACTGAAAGCTCATCACGTGCTACTTATTTCACCGCATTTTATTACTATCTGTGCTCGCGAGGTTACGTAAGTCTATCGTATCTGTACGGCAGACATGTTGTAAGATGGGGCCATACTGAGCATCTCTTCCTAACTCTGCGTTCGCTGACTTTAGTTCTGGTAGTTCCAAATAGGCCGTGGAGATCAGCACCCACACCCCTACTCCTCAGAGGGCTGGAGCACACCGCTGCCCTCCAGGGACCCGTCGGAGGGCAGTCAGGACTACAGCATCGCCCTGCCATTTTCTCTGCCCTGTCCCCACACCCTCCTCTCTGCGGGGAGGGGACAATGCGGCATTTACTTGAAGGGAGTCTTGGCCAGATGGTCTCCCTCAGACAGTGGTGCTGAGGAGCTGGCTAGGGAAATATTTTCCCAGCTCTGCCTGGTTTCCTTCTGAACGGGAACAAAACCAGTTCTAAGGAATGCAGCCAGTAGGTGAGTAAATAGGGCGGCTGTGATGTGAGTTCCAGCTGAAATAAAGCAAACTTAGGAGTCTGGTTTGTATAAAAAGTAAGCTTATAGATTCAGATTTTCCTCCCTTCCTGCCCTCCTATAACAGGACACAGTCTGTGCCCGCACTGCCCTCCCCCTTCCCTGGGGACGCAATCAGCACCTGGCCGTTCCTTGGCTCCAGGACAGGATAAACTTGCTGTTTTCTGGACACTTGTTGCCAGTGGCAGAGCTCTTTCTTTCTCCTTTCACAGTGGACATTGCTTAGACTCCATGGGGCTCTTTCAAGGGCCCACAGTCAAGGATCCGCTGTTCTGAATTAGAATAACCCTCCATCCCCCATTCCGTTCAAAGCTCCGTCCTTTCACATGAGGGTCCAGTACAGGACAGGGAGGAGATGGGAAACCTATCAGGTTTGGGAATTCAGCTAGACTTCTGATCCTCCCTGAACACATACAATTTTCTTTCCTACCCCGAAACCTGATGGTGAGTTAGCCACACTAAAGACGTACCGTGCACATGTACTCCGTGCTAATATATGCCATTGCCGCCGCAGAAAGGGCTCTATTTCCTAGCTTCTGCTTGTTCATAGGCATGTGTTAGGGCATAGTGGAATCATCTGTCATGAACCCGAATATCTACAGGCGGACATGGATATGTGTGTAGACAAGCATATATGAGCGCCATATTGTAGATGTCTGGTGTTTGCACGTGTGCTGAATGACGTGTGCAGCGGTTTGTGTTTACCTGCGCCTTTGCTTGATAGCGTGTGTGCAGGAGGAAGCCCAGTGACTTCTACAAACCTGGTTCAAATGCTTGGAGAATGTCATCACCTTCTAAAAATAGAGCTACAAACATTTTGAAGAAAGGATTTCTTTAAAACACACACACACACACACACACACACACACACACACACTCTGAAACATATTTCTTTTTAAAGACTCCTCGTGTATAATGGGAAAACGTCAAATATTTGCATTTTTCTGTCATAAGGATTGTTGATTTTATCCAGGGACAGGATTTCATCATTCAATTTCAGCTAAAAATTCTTTTTTTAATTTTTTTATTTTTTTTAAATTTTTTTTTTATTTTTTTTTATTTTTGGGACAGAGAGAGACATAGCATGAACGGGGGAGGGACAGAGAAAGAGGGAGACACAGAATCGGAAACAGGCTCCAGGCTCTGAGCCATCAGCCCAGAGCCCAACGCGGGGCTCGAACTCACGGACCGTGAGATCGTGACCTGGCTGAAGTCGGACGCTCAACCGACTGCGCCACCCAGGCGCCCCTCAGCTAAAAATTCTTTAGAGGGAAGGTCCTAAGGGGAAGGAGGAGAAGCCATAGACCCTGAAGGAACAGGTTTGGATGTATCCAGCTTCCTTGCTTCTTTCCAGCTGCTAATATCTGCCTCTTATACTTCTTGTCCCTCCTCCCACTGTTCAAATGGAAGGAGCTTGTCTCTGGCTGTGGATCCATTTGGCACATGGGCAAGGGACCAGGGGGCCAAGCCCTTCTTCCTTTTTAGGACAAGGAGACACAAAGATGACATAAAACTGTGTTGTGGTAGAATGAGGTTAGAACTCTGGGGAAATGTCTACTTCTTTATGGGCCATGAGATCCTACAAGGACTCTCTGCAGTGTTTGTGGAGATTCCTCCAGAAGATTCTAAGAGGGGACTCCTGACGCTCTGAGGTGAATTAAAACTAGGATCACAGAGAGGCAGACAACAAGCAGGATGACCTCTGGAAGTTTTAACAGTACAATAACTCATGTCTACTGGGCCTTTGTTATGGTGGCATGGATTGAAGGCTTTGTGTGTATCAGCTCATTTACCCACCACAACGGTACATGGATGATCATTACCCCTATTTCATATCTGAGGAAAATGAGACACAAAGTTGTAAAGACACTTGGCCAAGGTCATAGAGCTAACAATGGATTACATGATGCATCCAAGGTTCGTACCCTGGTGGTCTGGCTCCAGAGTCCATGCTGTTAGCCCTTAGGCCACCCTAGTCCTGCCAACTCAGCTCCAGGGCTCTGTGTCACTTCAGAGAAGTCAATGCCTCTTCTTAATACTCGCATACAGAAGTTTAGGCTAAAACAGGCAGACATCAAAGGTTCCCAACTACCAGGAGTACTTTTAGATGTGTGTGTTCATGCCATGAAAGCCCTAAGCTAGAAGGGAAGCTCAGGAAGTCACCTGTCCTCCTAGGTTGAGGTTGGGAAGTTTCTGCAGGAAGGAAACTAACATTTATTGAGCCTGGTATCTGACAGTTCCTGAGCTCCTTGCCTGTCTCAGTCACCAGCGTTTCTCGATCACCAGGTCTTGACACAAACCCTGTGTAACAAACCCTTTGCTCTGTCATTTCCCCTGCAGTTGTAAAGTATAGCTTAAATAAAATCCTGCCATGCACACAGACTTTTTCTAAGGAAAACTGCCCTGCCTACAGGCCCCATAACCTTGTGACCCTGTCTCCCTGCATACAGTTGCCTGGGAAGCAAAAGCGACTCGATGGCAGCCAATTCACAGGCTGGCCAGCCCAGGCTATAACAAGGTGACACAAGTGACACTCATGTATGGTTGCTTTCAGGAGCCCAAGCTGGGGACTAATGGAAAACGGAGGTAGGTAGCATGGAAGTTAAGGTGGAAAGATGAGGGGAGATAGAGAGATATGATGGCGATACAGGGAAGGGAAAGGCCTTGATGGCCATGTGCAACATGAGCTTACAAGGGAGCAGAAACTAGGAGTGAACAGAGGTTACATGGAGAGAGAGAGAGAGATGGGGAGAGAGAGATAAAGAGACAGAGACAGAGACAGGGACAGACACAGACAGCGAGAACGTGGCTGAACCCCAATGGCCTTCTGGTTTCAGAACAACCACTAGCCCCTCTGAGCCCTAAAGCAGCTTGAGTGAGCTCCTTGCAACCAAAAGACCTACTTAGAATTCCAAAGTTTTCAAATTATTTATGTTTTTTCTATTGTTAGAATTCAGAGTCACTGTTACCCCATAACAAGTCTTCTGTTCATTTGTGTTTTAAAATGCCATTTTGAGTGGGGGGAAATATTAGTAAAGGTAGGAAAATTTCATGTAACATGAGACACCTCTTATCTGTGCCTGCAGCAACCACATCTCACATACATCAGTAGTTGTCACAAATTCAGATTATCGCAGCGCTCTACTTACCTGCAAAATTGATTTAGGTCTTATAAAAGTGTCATTCATGTGAATGCCATCCATCGCAGAGTGAAGCATATGGCGGTGGGAAAACAGATGAGGACCACAGGCTATGCCATTTCAGAGTCCAACAGAGACTCAAAATGCCTCCCCCCTCTGCCCCCCAGCCAAAGATCTGCAGCTAGAACATGTCAGCGACAGGATAAAAATCTAGGTCTTGACTTTATATTCCAGGAGTTTGATGGGCTAGAAGTTCTGAAGGCGCTTGCTACAAAACAGCTAATCCTGCATGAAACTTAATTGTCATTTCAATTCCAGGCTCATAGTAAATAATTCTATAAGGACCGAAAAAGGCCTTGAAAACCATGAACTAAAACCAGCACTAGGAATGGTAAGTGTAAGGAAAAGGTGAAGGCTGCCCACAGGACATATGCTCCTATCAGGGTGGCCCTTAGGAGACTAAGCCTTGGGCCATCTGCAAAGTTGGGAAGCCGGGCCCAAGACTGAAGTTAAGCCAGGGACCCAGGGGGATTAAGCAGTCCCTGGTCAGGAGTGCCCCTTACCTCCCGCAGAAACAAATGCAAATTCTCACTGAGGAAAGTACCTTCATGTTAGTTTTCCAGGTTTTTCAGAAATTAGGCCAACCAAATAGATCACCATCAAAGATCACCAAGCACACAAGAAATAAACCACTACAGCAAATGTAGCCACCTGCCTCCCCAGCAGGCTTCAGGTATTGAAATGATCAGTTACAGAATATAAAGTCATGACAATAAAAATGTTTTAAGAAATTTAAAAGAGGAATGACAAATATGAGCAGGGAACTACATATTACCAGAAGTGACCAGGCATATTTGAGAAAAGAACCAAAAAGACATCTCATAAGTGAAACACCACCGGGAGTTTAAACAGAAGAGGAGACATAGCTGAGGAGAGACTAACCAAAATGTAAATACAGAACAGAAAGAGAACACATGAAAAGCATTAAGTAATAATGGAGGATAGAATGAAAAAAAAAAAAAAATCTGAATAAATATCCAACGAGAATCCCAGGAGAGAAGAGACTGAATGGGGGAGAGAGAACATTTGAAGAGAATTTTCCAGAACTAGAGGAAGACACCATACACCATGCAGAATAAACACATGGAAATTCACACCTAGACAATGTTTGGAGGAATGTGAAGAATAAGAAAGTCAGGGAGAGGATCTTACGGTCAGTAAAAGAGAACAGAGAAATCACCAGCAAAGGCATGATGTGTAGACATATCTCAGACTTCCCAGCCGTGATAATGGAAGCCAGAGGTGATGCAATCACGTTGAGGGGGGAAAAAAAAAAAACCTCTCACCCTGCAATTGCACAAACAGAAATGTTATTATTCCCAATAGAGGGCAAAATAAAGGCATTTTCATAACTCGGGCTCGTGCTTCTCCCTCGGCGGTAATGTAACTGCTGGCAGTTCTCAGCTACTTCTAGATCTGACATTGTTTTACAAGAATTCCCTTCAAAGAAATTGTTCTCT
The DNA here is from genome assembly GCF_018350215.1 of Panthera leo. Taxonomy (NCBI): domain Eukaryota; kingdom Metazoa; phylum Chordata; class Mammalia; order Carnivora; family Felidae; genus Panthera; species Panthera leo. The sequence continues at coordinate 42,075,035 of NC_056696.1, read as the reverse complement.
CTTCTCTTTCTTCCTGCCTCAGCTATTTCTCCTAAGGTCAGAGCATGTTTGTGAAGAAAACAGGCCTTTTTCTTGGTTTGGAGGGAGCTCCAGGCCTAAAGCCTGGGAAGTTCTCCATCAGGAAAGGCCCCGAGGAAGTCAAAGGTTCGCAGCTGTACCCTCGTGGCAGCTGAGATGGGGCTCAAGCTAAGCCGAGGGGGGCAGTCACGGAGCCTACCATGAAGGCCCCCGAGTCCTTCTAGAAACCTTCCAGGCTCCCTGGGAGGCCGCAGCTTGGTAAACACCGTACCTTTAAATACCATCTTACTGGAGTGAACAGAATCTGCAGGGACTTCAATAATCACTTCAGTGTTTCCCTCTAGGCCTGGGGCCTGGCTGGCTTTTCCTTCTATTTCCCCAAGGTCAGAAATTACTTTGTAGTTCTCTTGGCTCAATTTCCTTTCGGATCAGCACTAGGCTTTTAACGAAAGGATTTTCCCCCTTGAAATGCTCCAAACTCTCAGCTAAAACTCCTGGCTTTAGATCACAAATCCCGCTCCTTCCCCTCCCCTCCACCTTTTCCTCCCCTGAGGAGCAGCCCCGAGGGTGATTGATTTGCTTAACATTTGTTGGTGCAAATATTTGAATCAGCTAACATTTGAATCTATTTATGTTATTGCTTTCTAGGGGCTGGCATTTTTGAAGGTCTTCTCTGGTCCTCCACGGAAGAGGCAAAGGCCTCTTCTCAGCAGAAAATGGGAGGAAACACAGGACCCAAAAAGGGAGGACAAATGGAGACGTGGCAAAGGAAAAGGGACACCCGAGATGTCAGCGGAAGGGCTGTTGTGTCCCTCCCCGGACCTGTATCTCAGCATTTCTCTCTCTCTCTCCCTTCTTCCCCCTCCCTGCCCTGCTCTGGGCTCGCCTATACCTCTACTCTGCTCCCACCCTAACACTCCTACTCCTTCTTCTTCTTCCACGACTCCTGGACAAGAAAGGACTTTCCCCCTGTAACCTAGACCTTGCTTCATCTTGCCTTTCACCCCTAGGCCCCTCAGGCTTGGGTTCCTGGAAGTCCTACCCTCACTCCCTGTATTGGGTCAGATAATACTAACTGCTATAACAAATAAACCTAAAAATACACGTGGCTCAAGTATGATGGAAATTTATTTCTTGCTCGCATAAAGTCCAAATTGGGTCTTCTGGACTGGCAGGCGGCCCTCCTCTGAGCAGTGCTTGGCATCCAGTTTCCTTCCATCCTTCTGGCCCCACCACCTGCTCCCCCTGGCTCCCCACGTGCCAGGGGAGGCTCACACGGGCCTCGGCCAGAGACCGAGACCCCCGTGCACCAGGCCTGGAAGCAGCCCTTAGCTTCCCCTCATTCCATTGGCTGGAGCCCCGTCACGTGGGGAGGCTGGCGTAGGTAGGGTAGCCGTCCACCCACCTCTGCATCTCTTGCTTTACTATTTTGCCTGCGACATCTTCACCGGACACCGGGTAAGGCAGGGTCTACTGTTCAGAGAAGCTGTGCTGCTTCGCTCATTTTTCTGGCCAGGGATGGTCGCTAGATGTCATCTCCACGTCACTTCCAAGTACGTGGGAGTGGCCCCTCGGCATTGTCTCCAGAAGCATTCTGAGCCCTCACTGACTCTTGAGTGCCAGGATTGACAGAGCAGGTGTGGTGGCACCGGTTCCATTTTTGGGCTGCCCGTGCCCCCACAGCGTTATCTTGTGTCTATTTCCCTCGTGGCCGTGTGTTTCGATGGCCGGTGCCGACACCCGCGGGATGTTGTTCCCCCTTCCCGGCCTACTTTACCCCTCTGGGCTCAGCCTCTACCTACCTCGTTAATATCAGTTGACTTGCAGAGCAGAACCGTCCCGTGTAAGATCGGGGAGAAGGAGCAGACCATGAAAGGCTCTCAAAGGCAGCCCGGTGACCTAGGCAACACTGAGTGGTGGAGGGGAGGAGGGAGCATGAGGGGACGTCCTGTGTTTCAGGAAGCAGCCTGCTGTGGGGGGACTGTCATGGCGGCTGAGGACAAGAAGAGCAGCCAGAAGGTGTCTTATCAAAGTGATAAAGAAATCTCATCAGGGGCCTCTGATTGACCAGCCCCTTCTAAAACCCAGCCACCGCCCCCCGCACTTCCACATTTCCACCATGGCTGGAGCACCGAAAGCTGAGGTTATGGTGTGACCCCCCCCACTTCCCCCATCACACCAAATTGGCTACATCCCTTCTGGATGCAAATACATGCAAGTCCCCGCCACAGGTATGCTTCTCTGAGGGAACAGAGTCCCAGTTAACCCAGCCCTGATTGGCAGGAGCGATAGACCGAAAACGTCAGGTTCCTGAGCCCGAAAGGGACCCACTTGGCCTCCATAAAGTTCCCCGTCCTTGAGGGCCATCAGAAACACCTGGCAAAGTTGTTACCATTACAAACTCCTGGACCTCAAGCCAGAACCCCTGAATTCGATGCTTCACGTTTTATTTCCTTCTCGCCGGAACCCTATGAAATAGGCACTCGCGTTTTCTCCGTTTTACAGATTGGGAAACTGAGGCACGGGGAGGGGTTTCCTCAGACCACATAGCTAGTAAGCGAGCAGCAGAGTCCAAATTTGATCTCAGAAAGTCGTGCCCCAAAGTCTCTGTGCTGAGCCATTACGCCAAACAATCGCCCCGTCCTAACTGGCCTTTTCTCCTTTCCCAGGAAGTGTGGGGGTTGGAAGGGGAGAAAGATTCGAGAGAAGAGCTGAGAGGACAAAGGGGGGAAGGACCACTGAGATCCATCTTACCTGCCACCTGTCCCTGTCATGCAGGCAAGAGGTAGACAATGAAGGGATGGGGGGTGACAAGAAAGAGAGGCCCCCACTTGTATTTTGATCGGGCCACTCAGGTAACGACCTCCTGCTTCCGAGGAATGGCAAAGTCTGCTTTCTCTGCCCTCCCTGTCCTTTTCTTCATCGACACCTGACACGGTCCTCCTGATCCTTCAAGGCCCCCTGGGAAGCCTTAGGTAACTCTTCATCCCAACAGAGCCCACAATGACTCTCTTTTGAAATTAAAAAAAATTTTTTTAATGTTTATTGATTTTTGAGAGAGAGACAGAGCATGAGTGTGGGAGGAGAAGAGAGAGAGAGAGAAAGGGAGACACGGAATCTGAAACAGGCTCCAGGTTCTGAGCTGTCCGCACAGAGCCCGACACGGGGCTCGAACTGGAGGAGGGCCGGATCATGACCTGCGCTGAAGTCCGACGCTTAACTGACTGAGCCATCCAGGCGTCCCCTCTCTTTTGCAATTTTATGTGTTCACATCTTTCTCTAGCCGTGTGCTCCTTGAAAGCGGGGACTCCAACAGTCCTCTATGTCACTGAGGTCCCCATGCTTGGCACATAAGAACACTCAACAAACGCCGTTGAGAAAAAGTGAATGAGGGAGTGAGACATTTTTTACTTAGCACCTACTGGGAGGCAGACACCAGCAGACCCCGTGGATCTGTCAGGACGTGCAGACACTGCCTCTCATCGCAAGAAATGTCCGATCCGGTTCAGAGAAGGAGATGCGCCCCCAAGAAAAGTTAAGATCAGAGGCATCACGGGCCTGCTGTGTCCTGTGAGTCAGCCGCTGCCCGGCTTCTCTTTTCTTCCCGATTGAAAGGGTTTTAAAAACCTCTGGGGATATTCCCTGTGATTCTGTTGTCCATTTCCCCAGAGATGTCTTTATTTTATTTTATTTTATTTTATTTTATTTTATTTTATTTTGTTTTATTATTTTCTCTACTCTCATCCTTTACTCCTTTGAGGTGGATGATGGACAATCTCGATTGTACAATTTTGTGGCAAATAAAGCCTTTATTTCCGATTTGGCTGATTGCCGCCTATTTTTTTTTTTTTTTCTTTTTAATTTTAATGCCAATCCAGTTCGCAGGAAGAGTTCTATTCGCTTCCAGGGTACAAGGTAGTGATTCAACCATTCTCACCATTGCTCAGTGCTCATCGGGACAAATGCACTCTAATCCCCTTCATCTGTTTCACCCATCCCCCCCTCCCTCCTCCCCTCTGATAACCATCAGCTTGTTCCACAGAGATAGAAAGACCTATGTCCTCGATGACATTTCAAGATGGGAGGAGTGAGGGAGGGGAACCGAGAACGGTCACTTCCCAGCTGCACTGAGGAGGAGAGAAAATTTGACAGGGGCCCTGGGCCCCTGGTGAAGAAATGAGGGGCTCCGCAGCGAACCAGCCTGGGAAGAGGCAGTGCCCCAGTGGGTGATTTTTATGCCTGGGTGCCAGTCCAAGGCTGCTCTCCATAGCTTTGCTCTTTGGGGGGGCGGGGGCTGGGGGGTGAATGGAAGGGGGAACCTTGCTATTGCCGCTTCTACTCACTAGGCCTGCTCAGAGCCCAGGAGCCCGAGACCGGATGTGTCCCCCCAGGCTGCCGCACGCACGACGTTCATTTGGGCCTTCCATACGGACTGGCTCCACGCTGCGGCTCCAGGACTTAATTGTGAGCCCATCACGACCCCTTCTGTCCTCAGACAGGAATGTGCACAGGCTGGAAGCCGCAAACCGTGTTGCACGGGAACGAGACACCGGCGAGTGTGGCCTGGGTGGGAGATCTTGGTGTTGAGCCGTGCCTGAATGGATGCCGTCCTCTGATGGACGAAAGGAGGCAACGAGGTCAGGGGGCCCAGCCAGGGCCACAAAGGTCAAGAAGGAGGCAGAGGCATGTCATGAGTTTCCCCTATGGAAAAACTGGTGTGAAGACACAGGGTGGAAAAGTTAATGTATCTCCCAGATCCCGGCTGTTTTATTTTTTCTTCTGATCTCAGACGTTTCCCAAATGGCTCATCCAGGCCTGGCCAGTCCCTCGGCAGAGCCTAGGAGGATGAGGTCAGGGCTGAGAGGTCAGCACCGCCGACAGGATTCAGGAGCCCTGAGGAATCCATTTTCCTTCTTTCTGGAACGAGTCCGTCCAGGCTGGCCCAACAGGTGGCCTGGCCTGGTTCCCACTCCAGCAGAATGCCACGCCATGGTCTTGTGTCCCAGGCCTGGACCTGGGTGGGAGCCATTGTTAAAGCTGCTGGAGCCCAGTGCCCTCGGTGCCTGCATCAAGCCCCTGGCTGTTCATCCACCTCTGACCTCAGGCTGTAATTGTGACAGCCAGCTTTCGGCCTTGCTCTTGAGACCCTGTTTCTTATACCCGGAGGACCGAGGCCTCCCCACCAGTCTTCTAGTGAATCCCTGCCTCTGGGAGTTGTCTGTTCTTGCCCAGGGATGGCAAATACCCCCTAGACGCCCACGGTAGCCACTGTCAATCATACCGCTCTTTCCTCCTTTTTCTGCCGAAGCCAGACTTAAAATCCCCCTTGACCCAGAGCTCCAGACGGTCACTACCAATCCATGAGACCTAGAATGGGAGTGGACGCCAATTTACCCTCTCTGGGTAAATGTTTCTTCCATTTCTCCCTCAGAACCCAGAGTTCTGACAGCAGCTAAGGCCCCTCAACGGACTGGGCTGCCACAATTTCCACATCCGTCTGTATACCCCACGTCTCTTGTGCCGTGTCCATTTTGCTTTGGGACCTCCAGCTCTAAGGTGGTCCTCCCTGGACCACCACCTGCTGTGTCCCCTCTCCCACACTATATTCTGCCTGCCAGTCTAGATCCCCACCGGCCCCTGCAGCTGGCTCCCCTAGCAAGTGCCTGACCCAGCCCAGGGGCAGATTCCCAGCTCAGTTCTGTCTCCTCTGTCCTGTGACAGTTCACCAGGCCAGACCCCAAATAGGATAAGAAGCTCAAAGCTGCTAATTAGGATTCCAGCTCCTTTTCCCTTCTAATCTCAGAGGGAAATTGACATTACCATTTTAGGAAGAGGAGAATTGGGGGAGAAAGAAGATACGAACATCTTACCTGGTTCCGAACTCAAAGGGGGAAACCCCCCCCCTTAGTCAGGCTGAGCAAAGTCCTGGAATGTAAGCAGGACGGCCAGCTTTATCTGATGTCACCCCTGTTAAAAAAGGAAGGTATTTGATCGCCATTTACCTGGGAGCCTCAGGTTTCATTCCACAATAAACTCTCATTTCACAACTTTTTCCAGCTGTCTCTATGACACTGTCCTTGACCTAAGTGGGCTCAAAGCCCATCTCCTCAGCATCCCCTGAGTATGACTTTGGGGGCCCTAGGGCCCTGGCTTAACAATGCAGATCTAAGGCACTGGCTCCCTTTTTTAAAATTAAAAAAAAAAATTATTTATTTACCTTGAGAGAGAGAGAGTGAGCGAGCACAAGCGGGGGAGGGGTGGAGAGAAGACAGAATCCCAAGCAGGCTCCGCACCATCAGCTCAGAGCCCGATGTGGAGCTCGAACTCATGAGCCATGAGATCATCACCTGGGCAGAGATCAAGGGTCAGATGCTTAACCAACTGCACCAACCCAGGCGCCCCTAAGGCATTGGTTTCCTAAACCTCGTGCTTCAGCGTCACCTGCAAGCTTGTTAAACATACAGATTCCTGCGCCCCACTCTATTCTGACCAAGAATCCCCTGGATTGGGGCTTGAGACTCTGGCCCTCGACCAGTGTCCTTAACATGTGGTCTGCAGACCACGTCATCAACACCTGGAAACTTGTTAATGCAAATTCTCCCTCTACCCCAGACTCGCCGAATTAGTGGCGCTCAAGATGGGGCCACGCAATCCTGTTTTAACAATCCTTCTGGTGATTACGGCTGCACACAGAAGTCGGAGCACCCCTGCCCTAGGTGGCTCTGAGACACATTTGAGTTGGGGAGCCATTGATCCAAGAGGCCCTCTGGAATTCCGACGCCAGCTGTGGCTCCCTTGGGCACACTCAGGGCAGCCCACGAAGTGGGGAGCAAAGACCAGGACATCTCTAGTTTTCTCTCTGTTGCAGGGGAAATGTTGCAGTGGACAACGTCTCCAAGGCTGTTGATATACCTGGCAGCCTTTTCGGCTGCCAGCCAGCCAGCCGAAGGCCCTTCTGAAAGGTTCTATTCAGAGTTGTTAGAAGAGTAAACACCACCGCTTTTTTCCTTTCCCCTGCACCTGGGACTGTGACCAGAACTTTTGGCAGCTGCAGCGGTGGCCCCAGGAAAGGGTCAGGGCAAGAGAAGATCAATTCTCACCTGCTGAGGAGATGGACCCCAGGGAAGGAGCTGGCCAGCCGGTTTGGAAGAGGAAATGTCTCCCGGAAACAGGGCCAATTCCTTGGAGTGGGAAAACCAATCTCTCACGCATATCCCTAGCACAGTGCTTACATTTAGAAGGTGCCTGAGTAGTGGACTGTGCTGAATGCTCACCAGATGGCCTCTGGGGGTCTCTCAGTCTGAGGGGGACACATAGTCAGGTTGACCACCCACAGATAATGCAGCAGCAGCAGCATTAAAACCAAGACGGGAAGCTACGTCATAGCCCTCAAGGGTCAGAGCACTTTGGGTTGGCACTGGGGACCCCTATAGTTGCAGACAGAGCAGAGATTTCAATCTGTCCTATTCTTGGTGGTCCATGTCACCTGACCAAATCAGGGCTCTGTGCTGAACCGGCCACTGCACAGAGTGAATCACATCGCTGTGAGTCCTGTCTCAGGGGTCCAGCACACTTAATCATTTCCACAAGGCCATATGAGTCCTGGTTTCTGGTTTCATCTGCAGTTGATGTTTTAAATCTTCTAACCTGTAATTCACTAGGGGACAAGAATCAACTCTCTGGTATTTTATGAAATCATAAATACAATTTTGACTATGTTGAACTTGAACCCAGAAAGGGTCAGTATGCATTCCATCACCTCGTATATTCCTGGAAACCATTCGTATTATGGTGGGATTGGGTAACCTTCATGTTTTTTCCCAGCCTCAATCTCCTTATCTGCAAAGTAGGGATGACACCATCAACCTCACCACGCCCTTTTATCACACTACAGGCATTCAACAAATTCCAATTCCTACTTACTTTCTCCTTTAGACTGGAGAAGCCAACACTCAAGGCCACAAAATGGTGGAAGTGGGGCCAAGTCTGGATTCTCTGACTCTCCACCCAGATACCACTGTGGTGATTTGAATTGTGCTCCCCCAAAACATTTGTTGAAGTCCTAAGCCCTAGTACCCATGAACATGACCTTACTTGGAAATAAGATCTTTGTACATATAGCCAAGTTAAAATGAAGTCCTTGGACCAGAGCGGGTCCTAAAGCCAACGACTCGTGTCTTTATAAAGAAAGGAGGAGATTTGGAAACAGAGATACACAAAGAAGGCCATGGAAAGATGGAGGCAGAGATGGGAGTGACAAAGTACAAGCCAAGGGTGCCCTACAAGCTAGGGCCACCAGAAAGTAGGGAGAGGCAAGGAAGGATCCTTCCCTGGAGCCTTCAGAGGAAGTGTCATATACCTCTGTCAATACCTTGATTTTGGACTTCTGGTCTCTAGAACTGTGCAAGAATAAATCTCTGTTGTTTGAAGCCACCCAGTTTTTGGTCATTTGTTCCAGCAGCCTTAGGAAACTAGTACTCCATCCTCCCCCCAGAGTATGGCCACTGAACTTTCCTTGGCCCCATTCTTATCAGCAGCCTCTGCTTTCCTAGGGATATCCCCCTCTATCTGGCTCTCTCTGAAACAAAGAAGTATTTTACATGGAAACCATGCTTTATAGTTTAAAGGGCAGCAATGATGAAGTCTTGGGGTGATGGTGGGTGGTCTGGAGCTGACGGCCAAGAAAGAACTCTTGAAGACATCTTTGGTGCAAAAAGGTGATTTTATTAAAGCATGGGGACAGGACTCGTGGACAGGAAGAGCTGCACTGGGGTGGTGATGAGTAACTCATTACATACCCTCAGGTTGGGAGGGGCTCAGGGATAGCGCCAGTCTCTAAGGTATTTGGAAGCAAGGTTTCCAGGACGTTCAGGGACTAGCTGTTCCCATGGCCATTTATTGCCATTTAATAAAACCTCAGTCATGAGACCCTTTAGACGTGTATCGGGGGCCATAAGCTTGGAGTATGATTGCCACATAGATCTTGGGGGAGTTGAGATAAAGGAAGTAGACTTACAGGATCCTCAAGGTTGGGATGACGTTAAGCTAAGGTTCTCTTTTGCCCCCAGCAATGTGTCATCCTTGAGGCAGCTGAGCTCCTAGAGGGAGGTCACTCTGCGGTTTCAAGGACTTGTCAGTGGGCTGCAGGCAGTAAGGGAATTTAATTTTTCATTTGCCTTAGTTTCCCACGTCACCATGGCAAGCAGTTAAACCCCTTTCCTTTGTTCCTGGGTAGCCCGGAGTGTCCGAGGAATACCACACATGTTCCATCTGGTTGTGGGGGCGGGGGTTGCCAGCCTGTGTTTTGCCCTCAGCTTGCCCTACGCTCTCTCATCAGCCAACAATACCCAAGTTTTCACTCCGTCCACACAGCCTGCCTGAGAGTTTTGTTCTGTTGACCCCATTTTATAGACGTGGAGACCGAGGGCCAGAGAGACCGAACAGATCATCCTATGATGTCACAGCAAACAAGGGGAAGAGACAAGATTGAACCCAAATATCCCGCCTCTTCGGCCGGGATTCTTTATCCCTAAACTTTTTTATTGCAACGTATTACAAGACACATACATAAAAATGCACAAAACACAAATGTAAAGCTCGAGGAAAACAACACCCACGTGACCAGCATCTAGGTCAAGGACTAGAACATTGTTCACCTCCCAGGCGTCCCCCACCAATCTCTCTTCCTTCCCTCCTCCCCCAGGTAACCGCTGTCCTTTGCCAGGCCCTGCGCTCTCTCTTCAGGAGACCACACATTCCATTCTGACATTTGTGTCATTAAGAATCAATGGAGGCTATAGTAAAAGGTCAGAAGCCTCTGTCCTAGGAAAGTCCTCCAGACCTGAGGCTCAGCATTTCCCTGCAGCCATGCCTCTCTAGGGTTCTTCTCCGTCCTTCTCTTCAGAAGAAAAAAAAAAAAAAAAACACAACTCCTAACTGGTCTTGACATTTTCAGAACCATAAAACCTGGGCGTGGCAGCCACTTCTTTGAAGGAGTCAAACCACAGACTTTTAACAAGAGGGGAGGGAGGAGGGAGGGCAGAAGGATAGGCCCCGGGGCTGGGAGAGTGGATGGGTTAAAGATACAAAACAATTACCAAGTCTCCCAGGACTGGCTGTCCGCAGCCACTTCTCCCTCCCTCCTCCTGTCAGAGATGTCTCTGCTATAAAATGGCAGGAGTCACTCTGATCCTCAGGATTTGGGCCTAATCTTGCCCAGAGGCAGAGGTAAACCACGCTGCTCCTTGGCCTGAGTTTGTGACCTCTCTCTCGCTTCTGGGATCCTGGGCTCCAGCTCTTGGTATCCCAGAGCAGGGCAGGAACAGGGGAGAGCAAGAGACTAGGGGCCAGTCAGAAAGCGTCAGCCAGGAAACTGAGCTGTTATTCCCTTGCCTGACTTCTGGAAAGTCACTTAAGTCTTCTGGGCTGCAGGTCAAGCCCTCTGAAGCAAGGGCACCGGTTGAGGCCCTCCGGGGTTGGTAGTGAGTTAACAGCAATGCAGACACGAGATGTCCAGTCGAGCTCCCAGATGAGAAGCGACAAGCAGTTGGATCTTTCTGCAGAGGACAAGCCTCTGGGTCACACATTCCCCCCCGCCGGGCTGCCTGAGGGGGTGGCTCAATGCAGGCAGCCATGAGGGGCTCCTAGAGACAACAGGAGCTCAGGGGAAGTGACTGCTCAGCCAGCTGTCGGTTACCATCAGTGCCACTCTCTATCTGCTGTCAGGCCTGGCACCAGGAGAAGGCAGGACGGTGCGGCGGGTTGGGAGAGCCGACTGGAAGGGCTCTCTCTGCTTGGGCCGGGGATGGGGGGTGTTGGGCCGGGGGGGGGGGGCAGTCTCCACGCCCATGGGGAAATTTATACCCACTGGAGTTGTTTTCTGGGCAAAACGGTGGCCTGGATTCTGAAATCTGCTCCAAGACATTGGCTCTATAGACTAGAAACTGGAAACGCCCGGTTTCATTCTGATCCTACTACTTAGAGCGTGCTTGAGCAAGTCACTTCCACTCTCTGAGCCTCAGTTTCCACATCTGGTCATCATAATAACATGTTTCAATTTTACTGAGCCCATATTATGCGCAGGGTAATGGGCTAGATGCTTAATATGCATTCTCTCTAATATCTACCCTATCTAGCACACAGGGATGCTGTAAGGATCAAATAAAAATGTATTTCCTGGGGCGCCTGGGGGGCTCAGTCAGTTGAGCATCTGACTCCTGATTTCGGCTCAGGTCATGATCTCACGGTTCATGGGTTCAAGCCCCACATCTGTGCTATTAGCACAGAACCTGCTTGGGATTCTCTCCCTCTCTCGGCCCTCTCTCTCCCCCTCCCCTCAAAAATAAATAAGCATTCAAAAAACGTATTTCCTTAAAAACTGAAACATAGCATTACCATGTGACCCAGCAATTCCACTCCTAGGGATATACTCCAAAGAATTGAAACCAAATACTTACCCACAAATGTTCACAGCACTTCACGCTACTCACAACAAGCCAAAAGGTGGAAACAACCCAAACGTCCACCATTGGGTGGATGGGTAAACAGACGGTGGTACGTTCACACAATGCAATATTATTCAGCCATAAAAAGAAATGGAGACCAGATGCGTGCTGCAACATGGATGTACCTGGAAGACATCACGCTAAGCAAAAGAGGCCAGACACAGAATCACATATTGTATTATTTCTTCTGTATGAAATACTCAGAATAGGCAAATCCTTAGAGATAGGAAGCCGATGCATGGTTGCCAGGGAACGGGAGATGGGGACAATGGGGAGTGGTTTCTTCATGGGTAAAGGGTGTTCTTCTGCGGCGATAAAAACCTCTTGAGACCAGAGAGGGCTGGTGGCGGCACAGCTGGGAATGCGCCGAATGACGCTGAATTGTACACTTAAAAATGGCTAATCGTGGGGGCCCCCCGGGTGGCTCAGTCGGTTGAGAGTCCGACTTCGGCTCAGGTCATAATCTCACGGTTGGTGAGTTCGAGCCCCATGTCGGGCTCTGTGCTGACAGCTCAGATCCTGGAGCCTCCTTCAGATTCTGTGTCTCCCTCTCTCTCTTCCCCTCCCCCATTTTCTCTCTTTCTCTCTCTCTCTCTCAAAGATAAATAAACATTAAAAAAATTAAAATGGCTAATTGTGTATCATGTGACTTTCATCTACTAAGACATATCCATACATAAATACGGAAGTCACGGCCGTGTGTGAAGTCGTTGGTGTACGTGACCTCTGGCTAGCTTTACTCCTCTAAAATGAGAAGGGATAAAGGCAGCTTGCCCTGGCTCTCCTCTAAAGCACAATGTAGCCACGCTTCTCTGCACGTGGTTGGATTCAACCTCCTGGGTCGGTGTGGTCGCCAAACTGCACAGGCGTATGTGATCCGTGCACGCCCCGATCGGCTGTGGGCTGCGGTGCTCCACGGGGTACACAGTTCCCGCGTGGAGACGGCATTCCTTCCTCTGTAGGGAGGAGTGTGCCCACAGCTCCCCACGCACCCACCTCGGGGGGCGGGGAATTATCAGCAAATACGATGGGTTCCTATTAGCACCGAGCCCTCCTCATACACAGCGGTGACCAAAAGCTGAGACAGAGACAATAGCGAGTGGCGGCAGGCCGGTGGGTCGTGGGAGGCTGCGGGGGTAGCAGCCATAATGCAATGCGCAGGCAGGACTTGCTTTTAGCTGATGAACAACGCCCCACACCCACCTAGTGCCTCTTTCCGGGCTGATCTCCAAGCACTAAAAGGGCTCTGCTCTCCTTGGGGATCATCTCCAGAGAGGCAGAGGCCAGAGGGCGTGGGGGGGCTAGATGTGCACCATAGGGAAGGAGGGACTGCCCTCCGGGTTGGCACCCAGGCCTCCTCTGCCGATCGTCCTGGGTTTATTATTTTGCATGAAGATCCCAGAAGGGCTGGGTGGACAGAGCGGTATCGTGTGTGGTGGGGAGAGAACGGTCTCGGGTGCTGTGAGCTCACCGGGAAAAGGCTCCTTTCTTAGACTGTCAAGCAGGCGGGGGCCCCCAGCTCTCCTCCATCCATCCCCCGCTCTGACCCCCAGAGGATGCGGAGGCCCAGCAGGCCCCGGGTCACCAACCTCTGGATGAGCTGCCTGCTGCCCCGAGGCCACGTCCCTAATGACCCTACGGGACTGGAGCCAGGTGACCTCTCTGAATGTAGAGTGTAGAGTGGAAGTGATTTCGTGCCGCTGGGCTCCTTGGCCCCCAGTCGGTGCTGCAGTTAGCATGGGCGCTTCCAGGGGCCCAGCCGGCGCCACTCAAAGCTCCCTGTTCGTGGTAGCCAAGCCCGCTGAAATCCCGGATGCTGGAGGCCTTAGGTAATGGCTCCTTAGTGTTTCCTTGCATTTCCCCTGGGCCTGGGAGGTACTGGCACTTCAGGGGAAGCCAATGGCAGCCCCGAGGACTGTGCCCAGCCTGAGAGCTTCCACATGTTTGGCCCTCCATCGGGGTGCAGACAGCAGCCTGAGTAAGGTTTTGTGGGAAGGGAGAGGGGGCCGGCACACGCCAATCAAACCGTTTGCACCCATCACCCTCCCCAGTGCATGCACGCACACCCACACCCGTGACCGGCGAGAACCGATGCTCAACAAAGGCGGGAGAATAACGCAGAAGGGGGCCAGCGCTTTTCGGCAGCCGGCCTCTGCAGCTGGCAAAACAACAGAATCTGAATTTCCTTTACCTGCAACCAGCCGGCCCTCTACACACACACCGCTGCCCCCCCCCCCCGCCCCCGCACCACCTCCTGCTGCGGTAAATGAGAAAAGACTGCCCCACAGCAGAGGAGAGGACGTTATTTAAAGCATCAACTTTGTGGTCTGAGCCCCAGTCGCCTTTTCCACTCCCTAAAAATGCCGCCTGATGACCCCTCCGCATGGCTCTGAGCCTCCGAGGGGCTCCCAGGCCGGGGGTCGCTGACATGGGGTTCTAGGAACAGCAGTATGACCAGGCGAGACCATCTCCCGGCTCCTAACCTTTCCAGTCTTCATTCCCTGCCAAAGAAAGGCACCTGCTCACGTCAAATCCCAGTAATTGGTGGTGCCAGCGCCTCTCGGGCAACCAACCCACAGCAGCCACCTAAAGACCAAGCCTCCTACCTCGGCAGCCTCCTCCGGCTTCCCTCCTCCCCGCACCGCTTCCCTCCCCTTCCTCCTGTGGAGGCAAAGCTGTCCCATCTGGCAGCTGTCAACTCAATGCAATTCAGCAAACCTTACCGAATACCCACAATGCCTCAAGCATGGGTGCGGGATTGTGGGGGAGCTGTTCCTTCAGCAACGTCAGTGCAAACCAGGGCCAAAGCCGGAGAAAACTAGGCAAGAGTACAGAGAAAGAAAGAAAGAAAGAATAAAAGAAGGCCCAGTCACCTCCGTACCCTTCAGGCTTGGTTCTCGTGGAAGCCTGGCTCGGGAGAAGGGCGGACGGGGTGAGTGAGTTGGGCCTGCTGCGGAAGGTCAGGTGACGTCCCATCCCCAACTCTGGGGTGGAGACCCCAGAAGTTGATCTTCCAGAGTTGGGGCCTTCTGAGAGCTTTTTTTCTAATACTCCCAGGTGGGTCCAGAAGACTGCTTTGGACAAACGTGGGTTGTAATACAGGTTTGGGGGGCAAATGCTGAGCTCCTTCACTGTTGCCCTTGTCTGCCTTCGGTGGGAGACCCTCCACAGCAAGAGAAACGAGGACGGTGAGGAGTTGGCATTGCCCGCGAGAAGCCCAGAGAATCTCCACCAGTATGTTTCTCCGAGGGGCGGGGCAATTCCTGGTGACCCTTGGGCAGATAGCAGCCAGAAGAAGTCAGATTTTGCTTCCCAGTTGCCTTGATCTCCTCACTCATCCGCTCACCCAGTCGACCTCTCATTCGCACAGTACGCCACAGGCTGGGCTTGTGTTCAAGTCTTAGTTTACCTCTTTGAGCCTCAGTCTGCCTTCCGTGTTAAATGGAAGTAATCGTAACTGTGCTTCAGGGTTTTACGAAGCTTACATGATGTATGTAGAAGAGCCTAGCCCAGAACCCTAAAAAATATCAGTCCCTTCTTCTTTTCTCTGGTGCTCCGGAAAGAAGGCAGTCTCTTCTAATCCGGTGCCCCATACCCCAGTTATCCCCTCAAAGTAAAACATGTTGGCTCGCGGAAGATGCTCGCTCCTTTGTTGAAATGGAGAGCTGGAGGAAGAGAGGGCAATGGATCAGGAGAGAGGGGCTGGTCAGAAGGAAACCTCATGGGCCTGGCAGAAATGCCTCAGGGGGTGAAGTCAGAGAACCAGAGAACCGTGCTGCCTTTTGAGGATGGCTATCCCCACCAGGGAGGTGGGGGAGGAGCAAATTCTCCCACAAGGGGTGTGTTACTTAACGTGGTTGGGGATCAAAGAAGCGGGAGGTAGGGGGAGGGAGTGAATCTTTCTGTATCTTGATTGAAGATCAAAACAATTTCTATTCTTGCAAACTCCTTTAGAAATATGGCCTCCTTGGGGCGCCTGGGTGGCGCAGTCGGTTAAGCGTCCGACTTCAGCCAGGTCACGATCTCGCACTCCGTGAGTTCGAGCCCCGCGTCAGGCTCTGGGCTGATGGCTCGGAGCCTGGAGCCTGTTTCCGATTCTGTGTCTCCCTCTCTCTCTGCCCCTCCCCCGTTCATGCTCTGTCTCTCTCTGTCCCAAAAGTAAATAAAAAAAAAAAAAAGAAAGAAAAAAAAAAAAAAAAAGAAATATGGCCTCCTGGGCATGGGAAAGGGAATTTATTTCTTTGCAAAGCTTACCAAGACGCCTGGCTGGGACCCATTTGGCAGTTTCTCCAACAGGACAAGTGGCGAAGAAGCAATACTGTCCCCTCCTCATGATCCAGCCACAGAGAGAGGGAGTGGGGCTATCTCTTCCTGCCCCCTGGTGAATTCCACAGCCAGGGGGCATCTCCAGGATGCATAGGGGCAGCTCCCCCAGCTGTCCCTCCAGTGACCAGGGAGCTTGCCAGCCAAGGTGAATGGCTGTTCAATTTGCCATTGCCGGGGTCCACAGAGCCCCTGGAGATGCATGATGTATCTACAGCACCGTCTTCACCCAAGGAGTTTTCACCGGGAGGAGGGGGATTGCTGTTGAAATAAACATGAATGTCTCATGGAACAAAATGCAAAATTTGCATGACTTTCTAACATCAAATGTGAGATTTCAGCTTGAGGGGCAACTTTGGATGATGCCCTTGGAGGATGATCACCGGAGGGCACGCTTTCATTCTTCTCTCCTTTTCTGGATACCTCATAAAGAAAAGTTTGGAAAGCCCCTCTTTCCAGAGACAGATGCTTCAGCGGCGGCCTCTATTTTAGAGGTCATCATGTCGATCTCCCTGCCTCCAGATAGCACTCTCAAACATGGCTACACGAGAAAACCATCAATTAATCAATGAAAAGATGCTGGGCCCCATCTGCACAATCCTATTTCAGTCATCTGGAGTGGGGCCTCGGCCTGGGTGCTCTCCAAAGCGGCCCCACTGGCTCCCCCTGTGCAGCCAGGGTTAAGCACCAGTCCCCTCAAATGGAGAGCTGTACTGCCAGAATCCCAGACTCTGCGGGGTTGCTAACCTCCAGTTCGCTATTTTCCTTACAAGTGTCAGATGCTTCGTCTGTTTTCTTTCCAAGCTGCCATCACCCAAATCCTACTAAAATCATCTTCTCTCCAACCTTGCCATAGATTAGGACATAAAGTCTTCCTTTCTATGACCCGACCCCAACCAGTTCCTGGACAAAAGCCCAAGGTGAGGAAAGGAAGTGCCATTTTTCTAAGTGTTTCCCATGTGTCAGGTGCTCTCCTAGACCCTTACAATTGCTTTAACACCACCTAATGAGCTAGGTGTTAATCATTCCCATTCTATAGATAAGGAACCTGGAGACCAAGGAAATTAAGGAACACACTCTAAATTTCTGAGATTCAAAGCCATTCCGTCTGACTCAAAACCCATGCCTTTTCCAAGACAATGACAAGACATTACCTTTCCTAAACTTCTTTTTGTTTTTAAGGAGTTTTCCTTATTTATTTTTTTATTTCATTGTTAAACTATTACTTTACTACAGGGACCATACAGAGGTAAGCAGGCAATAGAATGGACCAGAGTTCAAGACATCGCACACATTACTAAGGATCATTATTCTCCATTATTCTCTGAACTCCAGTAGAAATAGATCTGAGTCCTTAAACCTTTGCATGGCCCCATGTCACTGGTTCTTGCTTTGAGGAATTAGCCCTGTCCATCCTCAGGTAGGAGCCGATCTCTTTCCTCAGCCCAAAGGGATTCAGAATGATGCTATTCCTTAGGTAGTATTCTTGTTCTACCCCCCCCCCCACCCTAAATTTGACTCTTCAACTCTGTCTGAGAAGGAGCCAGACATCTCCTCTTCTGGGCTGCTCTGTACTTGGCTCTTAAATCCTGACCTTCCGCCCCCACCCTCCCCACTCCCACCAAAGATATTTCTCCAGATCTGCAGTCCTACACTGACCTTGCAGTCGCCTTTCTTGTTCTTCCTTGGCAGGGTGGGGGAGGAGGGGTGAAAATGCCAGCCACCTAAAGTCCCGCCTCTATCCTTGGCTAGCTTCTCTCTGATTGGTTTAAGTTATGAAAGTAGATTTACTACCTTTCGGCAAAATCCAGCTTTCACACCTTCCATTTATTCAACCAGTGTTTAGAAAGGGCCTAATAAGTGCCAGGTACTTGGCCAAACATTATGCTAACTAATGACATTGCCTCCCTCCCCAGGGAACTTGCAATCTAGTAAAATAACCAAAGGTGACTGCTATTTATTTTTTATGTTTATTTATTTATTTTGAGAGAGAGAGAGAGAGAGAGAGCGAGACAAGCAGGGGAGGGGCAGAGAGGGAGAGAGAGAATCCCAAGCAGGTACTGTGCTGTCAGTGCAGAGCCTGATGTGAGGTTTGATCTCACAAACTGTGAGACATTCTGAACTTCCGTTTCCTTATCTGTAAACATAAAGTATGATAATACCTACTGGATGGGGTTGTGGTGAGGATCTCAGAAATGGTAGCTGGTATTTTAGAGCTAATATCGAGTCCTGGTCTTACCAAAGTCAGGTAATTGTAGCAAGTGCCGGCATCCTTGGAACTGGTCTGTCTTATATTGGTTCTCTTCCCCAGTACAGCCCAAGGAACATCATTAATTCTTAGCTCATTTGCAAAACAAGAAGTATGTCATACACTGAGTCACCTCCAGACTTCAGATTTTAGGTTATCTCGTCTGCCTCCTTCCTCATTTAGGTTTTTCTCCCTGAACCAACCCTGACTTCCCAATTCAAATGCATTCATACTTTCTAGAAGGCGATCTTCTGAATTCCGTCATATCATCATCAGATTAACAACACCAAGCGTGCAGTAAATACACGGTAAAAATAAGGGATGCTATCCATTAAAAGAGAAACGTTGTTCTCTGTCTTATTTTAAGGAGCTTATTAGAAGAAAATTCTGAAGCCCTCAACTCCATTTGAAAGAAAACGAGTCTTTCCGGCTCCAATATCTTTGTCTCATCCTTCTGGAAAGAGGAGACTATCCATGGTGAGGACTTCTAATGACCCCTCAATAATAAGGGAATAAAGAGAAACATCTGCACTGGAAACTTCGGGACACTCTTATTGGGTGCCAGTGTAGCCTAGACTTTCCATCAAAACATCAGACTAGTAAACAATCCCTCTCTGGCGTCAAGAGCTTTCAGGATGGGGCAGCAGTGGAGTCTGGATTGTACCACCATGATCATCTTTCTACTGACCTCTTTATATTCAACTCACTAATTCTGTTTGGGTGGATTTCCAGCCGTATCCCTCCATCCCCTGATCGTTGGGGATCAGAGGCTATGTTATAAAAACAGGGGGTCCTGGGGCTTATGGAGAAAGAGGAAGGGGGTGGTGGCCACTGAAGCATCACGGTGTCTTTGCGGACAGGGATTTGAATCAGAACACATTTCATCCCTTCCAGACAGGGTGGGTCCAACATCAGAGACAATCAGCTTTGCCTAGCGGCTGTGGCTTAACCTGTACTTTTCTGGGTAGAGAGGAAATAGCAGTGGCTTGAACCCCTGGAAAGTCAAATAGGTCCGAAGGCCAAACGGTTTTCCTGGCCTTGTTGGTGCTGTTTATTCCACCCTGCGCTGGGTACTGAAGACAGGCAGACTGTAGGGAGCCAAAAATACAATTCATTCCATAACCCTTTGCTGATTACCTACTAAGCACCAGACGTTGTGTGCCCAGCTGGAGCTAGGGGTTACATAACTGAATAACAGAGCCTCTCTTTTTAGTTTGCTTGCACTTTGGTGACTGGGTAGGGCTGGCTCGACGCCTCCCAGAGAGCACCAGTGTCCCAAATGAACCCTTTTCACATGTGGACTCCCTCGGCAATCTGGAGGACATCAGCATCCCCTACTTGGTTTCCCATATTGAAGCCAAGCTCCGAGGGCCTAGATCCAGGACCCAGGCAAACAGAGCAGAAGTAGTCCAAATGGAGATTAGAGCCCATTGACAAAGGAACTTTTGAACAGTGGCTGGTCCCCTGGAACCTGCCTCCTGACCTGGTCCCAGTCATCCTCTCTTCTTTCTTCCTCCCAAGCCCACCTTGGAACAGGGCAGATAACTAAAGACTTGGTGCAAATCTCACAGCTTTAGAAATGGTCACCACAACACATGGAGATACTGCCTTTTTGGGTGGAGCTTTGTTGGGAAGGATCCCAGTCAATGGTTGGTCCCCAGGCTCCCCTGACTTTCACTGTTAGTAAATGCAGTATTGTTCACCATGCTGCAGTTTAAAACAATAACCATCTGTACCCAGTGGGGTGAATGTGCCCGGCTGTCTAGGCCCCTCTAAGAAGTGTCTCTTGGGCCCTGTTGTCAAAACCAGGGTCTGCTTTCTGGACTCAAGAAAGATGAGAAGCTTATCCATGCATTGTTGAAAACCATCTTCATATTAAGGCCACTCTGCCTCACTCACGAGATCAGAGTTTGCCACACAGGCTCCTGCTTTCTTGTGAGTAGGCATTATATGGGAACCTTCTATGTGTGCCCAACATTTAAGACCACGCCGGCCGTGGAGTACATGCTCATATTTGTTAAACTGAAATGAAAGGTGTGTGGGCTCCAGAAGAGATGCTGTGTATCCCAGCCCCCTCTCATTGTTATCTTCCCCTGTCTCCAGATTCCAGCAGATTGGGCCACTATAATTAGCTGGGCTCCATAGTCACTGAGTCCGACTGGGACAGTAGGGCAGTGATCGCACCCTCCACTCCGTCAGTCCTCTGGCCTTTTGGTGTGCGAAATTCTGTGGGCTTCAGAATCATGCAGATCAAGGTTCAAATCCTTGTTTTACCACTCTTTAGCTAGGCACACCACATCCCTGCACCTCCTTTTCCAAAACAAAATACCTCCTGTGATCATTAAATGCAATAACATAAGTAAACCACCTAGTTTATTTTTTTTTTAATTTTTTTTTTTTAACGTTTATTTATTTTTGAGACAGAGAGAGACAGAGCATGAACGGGGGAGGGTCAGAGAGAGGGAGACACAGAATCTGAAACAGGCTCCAGGCTCCGAGCTGTCAGCACAGAGCCTGACGCGGGGCTCGAACTCACGGACCGCGAGATCATGACCTGAGCCGAAGTCGGCCGCTTAACCGACTGAGCCACCCAGGTGCCCCATAAACCACCTAGTTAAAGCAGGTGGTCAGCAACCATTCGTTACGTTTAATCTTTTAAAAGACTCTTCATAAGTCTTGAGAAGAGTGGGTTCCTGACAAAGACCTTCCCGATGGCCTCCACAGTTCAGACCGATGGGAGCAACCAGAAGTCACATCTGCCTTGACCCCTCTAAAGTCTTCTAATTCAAATCTGAGGCTTTCTCAATTGGTATGCATTTTTTTTTACATCAGGAGTGTCTCAAACTCGAACCCTTGCACACTGTTGGTGTTCTCGTCTACTATGGGAAATAGTAGGGTGGCTTAAAAAATGAAAAGCAGAATTACCTTGTGACCCAGCAATTCCATTTCTGAGCATCTGTCCAAAATAATCAAAAGCAGGGTCTCAAAAAGATATTTGTCCCCTCATGTTCATTGCAGGGTTATTTACGAGAGCCAAGAGGCAGAAGCGACCCAAATGTCCATCGCTGGATAACCAAAACGCGGCGTATACGCACAGCCGAATGTGGTAGGAAGGAGACTCTGGCACACCCCACAACAGAGGAATTTTAAGAACACCATGCTAAGCGAAACAAGCCAGCCACAAAAAGACGAACACCGTGCGACTGCACCGATGCGAGGTTCTAGACTAGGCAAACTCACAGAGACGGCAAGCAGAACGGTTGCCAGGCAATTAAAGGACAGTGCGTGATGCTAGTGCACAATAAATGATCAACCAACGTGAGATCCCCTTCCTTTCCATTAATTCCGATGGAGGAGGGAAAACTTGCCGCCCAGACGAGTCTACGCTGGTAAGGGATGGAACTAGAGCCAGAGCCAGCCGTCCTGTGTCATGCTCCGTTACGCCCTCGTCTGACCACCTGCATGGAGGGGGAGCCAAGAAGGCTAAGTAGTCCTGGCTCTCTGGGGGGACACATGGGTTGCTAAAAGCGTGAAGATGCCTCTTCCCAAATCCCTGCCCTCCCCAGCCCTGCATCTGGCCTGTGGGTTTAATGAGAAATCCAGGCACTTGGTAAGAGACTGTACAAATACCTTCTAAGGCGCCACTAACTCATTCAGCAGAAAGAGACTCAGAGCTGCCAATGCTTTAGGGAAGATAAGTGAGTGGAAAGAGGTGGTTTTTATAACGTCAGGCGGACAGAAGAATTTTGCCTGGTTGAGTGTGAGCTCCGCCCCTGCAGCAGAGCCGAAAAAGCCAGGATCCGGCCTCCTCAGTCCCTCTCTTCACAATATTTGATTAGGAATTTGGGGGCGGGACCCTGGCCTGGCACAGACCCGCACACTCTCAGTAGACGTTCTGTCTTCTCTCTCTCTCTCTCTCTCTCACACGTTCTCCAACCCAAGGAGGCCAGACAGAGGGACGTGGTCACTCTCTGAAAGGTTCAACTGGAGGTAAGTTTAGCCATTTTACTTCAGTTTTTTGGTCCCTTGTGGTTCCATAACGGGAATCAAGGAAAGGGGCTGGCGTGTGGGGAGAGGGGCTGGCAGGGAGGAACCATTCCTCATTCTCCCATCTGGGCCATGACCCCAGGATGCCGAGAGGGGCAAAGGAGGAGGAGAGGGAACATGTTACTCTGTCCTACGGTTTCTTTCTGGTTGTTGGGGGGAGAGGGGGACTCCATTTCTCAGGCATGAAAAAGTAGAGGACTAGGTATCTAGGGAAGCCAGCACTCAGCATCCACCACTCAGCCCTCCAGTCTGTCCTGTAGGCAAGTTGTGGTACCTAAGTGCTGTTATAGGGGAAGGATGGAGGGAGTGTGAGTGTGTGTGTGTGTGTGTGTGTGTGTGTGTGTGTGTTGCTGGGGGGAAAGGGAGGGAATAAAGAGAAGAGTTGAGAATTGACCATGTTCAGGGAACTGTGAGGGAGGGTCCAAGCCAGCGGAGGGGATGACTTCTGTTCTGACTTCCTGGATCCTGATAGGAGGGAAAGGCTGTAGAGGCATAAAAGAACAGCACGAACTCCTGAGTCAGCCTCCCACAACTCATGGAGCCCCAATCCCAGAAACTTTCCACCTCACAAATCTCTGCGCACAGGAGGGTCTCCACCATTAGGGTGGGCAGGGGGATTGAAAAGCATACGACCCTGGAGCAACACTGCTAAGAGTCGGAAGAGAGGAGAGGCAGAAGTTTCCCATCCAGCCCTCTTAGCACTCATGGCTCCTAAGGAGAGGCCAACGTGGGTAGGATGCACAGCCCCTGGAAAGCTGGGTCTTGAGGAGGAAGGTGGCTCTTGCCTGCCAAGATGCCCGGTCTGGAAGGAGAAATGGAGACAGAGGCTCACTGTGCCACCTTGGTCCTGCAGCAGCCCAGGGCTGTGCATGGAAAAATGCGCCGTTGGCAGTGGGCCACTCCATCCGTCTTCCCTCCTGGACAGATCCAGGGCCCAGCCAGCGTGCCCAGGCAGTGGGCAGTTGGGTTGGCTTCTCAGAAACACTGTGGGCTCTTTGTCTGAGGCCTGAGGCCGCTTGAGGATGAGCCAGATGGCTCTCCTCTGCAGCCCAGAGGCTAATGGAATGAAGAGGGCCTAAGGGAATCACTTTCAGGAAACAGAGAGCTCGGGGGCCCGGGAGGAACGGTGGCAGAAGGTGACTAGATTGAGTGCCGCAGTCAGGGTCTTTTCCCATCAGTTCGTTGGATTTGATGCTGACTTTTAGATTCCTTTCTTTCTCCTGTCTACAGTTGCCCGTCCCAGGAGGCCCAACAGCAATGTGAGGGACATATGTGACCCTTCCGGGACCAAGAAAGATTCTAAGGTTCCTCGGAACAAGGGTGACACTCACAGCTCCGGAAGGTTCCCACTGCTTGCAAGGGCTAGCTGGTGCCTTGGCTATAGGTATTCAGAGCAGGGTGCCCAGGCCTGATATGCCAGCCCCTGGTCCCCCCCATACCTTCAGCTTCCCTCCCAGCATGCACCAAACCCACCTTTCTCTCCAAGCCTGCCCTGTTCTCATCTCACTGGCGCACGGGCCCAAGGCAACAGGCTGCCTGGCACAGTGGGGGCCTAGTAGGAGGCTGGTAATCCAGGTGGCATCACAGGTAGCTTAAGGTGGGAGAGGCGAGGCCAGAATCCCACTCCAGAGCCACGTTCTCTCGGGTACACTCAAGTGTCTTCGATTCCTTTTCCATTTTTCAGTGTTCCTCATTCATTTCTCTGGGCCTCACGTGGCTCTAGCATAATGTCCATGGTGGAGCGTGAGGGGGGGCTAACACTTTACCAGACAGCACAGACCACATCGGGTAGACAGACCCAGACCCCACACACCGGAAGACAAGTGCCATACCTGGAGCCAGGGTCCCCCGTCTGGAGGGGACTGTGGCCGTTGTGCTACATGAAGACCTGTGCCAGCCGGGCTGCGTGTGTAGCCACAAAACTGCCCACCGGAGAGTTTTCTCACCCAGCAGACTGTTCCAGACACTGGCGCTTTGGAGGGTAGCCCAAACCTTGCGGTGACTGCAGGGGGGGGCCACACCCCTCCCCCAAGACTGGAAACCCGAAACCCCCAGCCTGCCCAAGAGACCAAAAGATCTTCCAGAAGTAATTCAGACCTTCCCCTTGGAGGTCTCAAGCTGCTTCTGGAGGTTTCCCAGAGACATGGAAGGAACCAGAGGGTTTTTTCCTTGGACTCTTGGAAAATATCATATCCCCGAGAAATGCAGACTGAATACGAATTCGCGCCTGAAGAGCACCCACCACCCCCACCCCCGCCCCCACAGGGATGATTGCCGTGGGCTCTCCAGCTCCGCCACCAGAACCTTCAGGTGGCTAGAGGCTCCTAAGGACCTGCCCCTAGAAAAAAATGCAGAGCCCCCCCCCCCATTCAAGTTCCTTCTAATCTTGAAGGCTCTGTTTCTGTGACTCCGTAAAATGGACCCAGCTCCCCCAGGTGGCCACGGCCGAGCCGGACCGCGTGTGCGGAGTCGGCACTGGGGGAGGGGAGGCACGCAGGCAGTGAGAACCGGGCTCCCCGTGAAATCGGCACAGCTCCCAGCCCAAGGCTCCCCGCCCCCCAGCCCCGCCCCGATCCGTCGTCCTGCCTCCCTACTGTCTCACTCATGCCTGCTCGCTCTGTTCTCTCTCCCCTCTTCCAGAGAGACAAAATGCAGTGGGCCTCCTTCCTGCTGCTGGCAGGGCTCTGCTCCCTCTCCCGGGCCCAGTATGACGAAGACCCCCACTGGTGGTTCCACTACCTCCGCAGCCAGCAGTCCACCTACTACGACCCCTATGACCCTTACCCTTACGAGCCCTATGAGCCCTACCCCTATGGGGTGGAGGAAGGTCCAGCCTATGCCTACGGCTCTCCGCCCCCTCCAGAGCCCCGCGACTGCCCCCAGGAGTGCGACTGCCCCCCCAACTTCCCCACAGCCATGTACTGCGACAACCGCAACCTCAAGTACCTGCCGTTCGTCCCGTCCCGCATGAAGTACGTCTACTTCCAGAACAACCAGATCTCGTCCATCCAGGAAGGGGTCTTCGACAACGCCACGGGGCTGCTCTGGATTGCTCTCCATGGCAACCAGATCACCAGCGACAAGGTGGGCAGGAAGATCTTCTCCAAGCTGAGGCACCTGGAGAGGCTGTACATGGACCACAACAATCTGACCCGGATGCCCGGCCCGCTGCCACGATCCCTGAGGGAGCTCCATCTCGACCACAACCAGATCTCCAGGGTCCCCAACAACGCTCTGGAGGGGCTGGAGAACCTCACCGCCTTGTACCTCCAACACAACGAGATCCAGGAAGTGGGCAGCGCGATGAGGGGCCTCCGGTCACTGATCTTGCTGGACCTGAGTTACAACCACCTGCGGAAGGTGCCCGATGGACTGCCCTCAGCCCTCGAGCAACTATACCTGGAGCACAACAACGTCTATTCCGTCCCTGACAGCTACTTCCGGGGGTCACCCAAGCTGCTCTATGTGCGGCTGTCCCATAACAGTCTCACCAACAATGGCCTGGCCTCGAACACCTTCAACTCCAGCAGCCTCCTTGAGCTTGACCTCTCCTACAACCAGCTGCAGAAGATCCCCCCGGTCAACACCAACCTGGAGAATCTCTACCTCCAAGGCAATAGGATCAATGGTGAGACGCTGACGAAGGGGGGTGGGGAGCGGCTGTCTGTTCCGTTAGAAAACCCCTGTCCCGGGTGCCAGTAGCCACGCAAAAGACATAGAAGCAGGGGAGACAAAGGTCGCGAATGAAGCAGCCTGCAGTCCAAGCTATACCCCCGTACAAGGGGTACAAAATGGCCCCTAGACTACACAGCGGTTCTGGAAAATTCCTTGGGGGCGTGGGTTGGCTTGGAGGGAGACTTCCCAGTAGGGGTGAGCTTCCGTCTAAGACTGGAGAGAGAGGTGAGCGTGGGCTGGAGGAACGGGACAAAGCCATTCTGGGAAGTGGAGTGCCACAAAGGGACCAGCCACTTAACAGGCCACCTGCAGGGGACAGCCAGGAAATCTGGGTGTCTGAGAGGAAGGGCTTGCACGTCGAGGGGCAGTGAGGGGTGAGCTTGCAGAGGTGGGGATGAAAGCAGTTCATAGACAGGCGGATCTAAGTGGGGTTTCTAGGGTCCGTCTCGGGAGGAAGGTGGGCTGTTAAGAAACCATGGAGTTTGCACTTACTTCCTGAGCCAGAAGAGGATGCGCTCTCTGTTTCCACATGCTCTACTCCTGCCTCTATAGTCACTCTTGTGTTTTGGCTGTTTATTTATTTTTTAAACCTAACAGCTGTTGGGCAAGAATGTGCAGCCTCTCAGAGCTGAATGCGGTACTTGTTCTGGTCCCTTCTCCCTGGAGTACAAGGAGCCCCTGGTGGTAGGGCAGAGGCCCCCGGGGTAACGGGAGCCCTATCACCACAAGGCCCCGGGGTGGTGGGCAAGGACACGGGCCTCTTGTTTTCCAAGCACTTCCCAGCGGATGCCTCAAGGAGTCGAAAAGCCTGCCTCTTTGCCTCTCAGGACTAAAATATTCATTTCGGAGAGAATCATCTAGTTGCTTTTCAGCTCCGTCTCAGGATCTTGTGTTCCGAATGTGCTTACGTTACCCGGGGGCCTCTGATGTTTTAATCCCAGCTGGAAGGTACTGAGCCAGCATTTAACCTCCCTTCCTCAGGCAGCAAGGTCCCCCCGTCTCTGGGAAAGGACTCATTAATGACCACTGGCAAAGGGCTCGGAAGCGGAGCCTGCTGTGAGCACAAGGCACCATCAAAGCACTGATGAGGACGGAGCCTTCAAATCCTCCCTCCCGCCCTTTCTCTCGCTGTGCTCAGGGAACAGATCAGTCATTTGGCAAGACGTCCGCGCGCTGCACAGCCCTCTGAGCGAGACAGGCACCTGGCCCCAGAGGCCGACAGTGGGGCGGGCAAGGTGAGAGGTGTCTGATCCTCTGGTTTGAAGGGCAAGACACCATCACGGGCTCCCAAACTGTTTTATTATGTAAAGTCTTTCTCTGGGGGGACGTCTTCTCCTCCCCAAGTGGGGCAGTCCTCGGAGACGTCTCTGAGATGTCGCATGCCGCAAAGGGTCTGCCATTTACTCATGGCTGTCCGTCACCCCACCCAGAAGTCACCTGCCACCCTACTCCACATCCAGGAGGATTGTCACACCAGAACTGTCACATTACGTGCTGTGTTTGACCCTGAAATTGTGACAGCAAAGAGCAGCTGTCACGGGAGGGAACCCATTAGCTATTGCCTGACTATATATAGTCAGAAAAAGCTGGGGAGGGCAGGGCTCTATCACAACATCCTGTCGCCCTCCGCCTTCGTGCGGAGCACACCTGCCACTCAAATACAGGGTGGTCTGCCCCTTCCAGAAGCTCCGCAGAAGATAGAATCACTTCCCTTAAGCGTCCCAAGGTTTTGCCAGAAAGTTCTCCATTAAGCCAAACAACCTACAGATGTTCAGTGTCTCCCCCAAATCCCTTCTCCTGTCATTTTGTTAATGTTTATTTTTGAGAGAGGGAGGGAGAGAGAGAAAGACAGAGACAGAGGGTAAGTGGGGGAGGGGCAGAGAGCGAGAGGGAGACAGAATTCAAAGCAGGCTCCAAGCTCTGAGCTGCCAGCACAGATCCTGATGCGGGGCTTGACTGCATGAACCGTGAGATCGTGACCTGACCCAATGTCGGATGTTCAACCGACTCAGCCACCCAGGCGCCCCCCTCCCACCCCGCTTCTCATGTAATTTAAGCCAAATTCCCTTATCTAGTTATCATTTGGTCTCTCTTCCAGTCTCCTTTTAAGGCAAAATAACACCAACTCCTGCATTTAATTTTTCTTAGTGAATTAATACATGTGAAGTGCTTGTCCAGGGCCTGGCACGTAACCGAGAGGCAACACACGGGAACTATTCCTACCTTTTTCCTCTCGTTGCCACTTTGAAGTTGACAGGCAGAGTTTTTGTTTCGTTTTACTTAAAAAAAAAAAAAAAAAAAAAAAAAAGTATTTATTTATTTTGAGAGAGAGAGCACACACAAGCCACAGAGGGGCAGAGACAGAGGGAGAGAGGTGAGAACCCCAAGCAGGCTCCGCACTGTCAGCGTGGAGAGCCCGAGGTGGCGCTCGAACCCACAAACCGTGAGATCGTGACCTGAGCTGAAATCAAGAGTCAGAGGCTTAACCGACTGAGCCCCCGCCCCGGGCGACTCCGTTTGTTTCACTTTTTGCATTGCGAAGATGGGGACACGGAGGTCTTTTCAGAGAAGGAGTAGCCATCTCTTGGGGTCACCCAGATGACGTAGTGGTCACCCTGAGCGCCGGCCTTCAGCATCCAAGGACCTAGAGTCAGGTGTCTCTGGCTGAGAATGTGAGGAGTGTCTCTCAGATTCAGACCACCAGCAGGAAGGCCCAGTCCCCCCAGCTGGGGCCCCTCTCCCAGGGCCATCGCGCCACCTGGTGGGGGGTGGTGAAGGTGGGGTGGAAGCCACCCTCTGGGGGAGGAGCTAAAAGAAGGGCAGGAACTAAAGGGTGTGCAGGGGAATCAGGCCAGTCCCCTCCCTCCCCTTCCCTCCTCCATTAGCAACCCCCTCAGTTTTTCCAGCCTGGCAACCGCCAGGGAACACAGCTCGGAATGTTATTCGGGAGCTGTGGGATCTGTGGAGCTGGGCGGGTACCCCAGGAGGAATTTGGAAAGACTTATGTCAGTATTTAATCTGGCCTGGAAAATGTCCTCCAGAGTCTCCAGGCAGAAGCCCTGTCCTATTCCTGAGCTTGGGGAAGACAAACGGGGGGGGGGGCACAGGGCGTCCGCTGCGTGGACAGAATCGATGTGCATGGTGTGCCTGGAAGCCCCTAAGTAACCCCCTGGTTTTTTTTTTATTATTTTTAAAAGAATTTTTTAGTGTTTATTTATTTTTGAGAGAGACAGAGACAGGATGCGAGTGGGTTAGGGGCAGAGAGAGAGGGAGACACAGAAGTTGAAGCAGGCTCCAGGCTCTGAGCTGTCAGCGCAAAGCCTGACATGGGGCTCGAACTCACGAGCTGTGAGATCATGACCTGAGCGGAAGTCGGACGCTCAACCGACTGAGCCACCCAGGCGCCCCAGTATCCCCCCTATGTATACACGTGCTCAGGGAGCCGGGGTTTTAGCAGATGGTCGGAGGGCCCGAGGCTGGGGTAGAGACCCCATCTAGTGCAGTGGAGTTGGAAGTGATCTATAAGCCGACCCACCTGACTTCCCCGCAGCCCACCCCACTCTACCCTTCTCTGTGGCCACCACAGATGCAGCCGCTGGCCGAGGCTCTGCCCCCAACCTGCCCCCTCAGAGGCCATGTAATCTACTTCCCGGGACCGGAATGGAGGCATCCAAAAGCATCCAAAAGATCTCCATCATCCCCGCGCTCCCTCCCCACCCCGCCCCACGGAATGCTGTCCATAGAAGGACACTTCCTATCCTCCCCCCTCCTTCTAGTCCAGAGCTCCATTAGTCTTCGGGGCTGGATTTCCTGTCTTATATTTGCTGAACAAGTTAATGGGCTGCAGCCTCGCCCCATCTCCTCTTGGTCAGTTCTTAAGAGAGACTGGAAACAACTGTTCGCGCTCATTGAAAAACACTTTGCTCACCAGCCTATTTAAGCTCCCCACGCTGTCTTCCCTGCAACCTTCTCTTTCCTACCCGTGATCACACCCTCCCTGAGGCCCTCCATGGTCGCCCCCAGGAAGAGAGTCAGAAAAGCCTCCTCCCAGCTCCTCCAGCCGCCCCACCTGCTGAGGAATGCCTCTGGCAGAAGCAAAAGCAGGCCCTGGGTCCCAATGTCACAGCCCTTGAGATAGATCCTACTGGGATCCGACAGGCGACTTCACCAGGACCCCCTGCGACAGGAGCCGCCTCCAGAGGCCCTCAGACAACACGCTGCCACCAGTGGAGCCTCCAGCAGCTCTTTGTGGTGACTTTGCCACCCCTGCTGGAGATTCAGTCGAGTTCCTGGCTTTCTCCCTTCAAGATCCCAACTCGGTAGACTTGAGACAGAGGTAGTTGATTTGTCCAAAAGGACAACCAGAGGCAAAACAGACGGATTTATGTTAAAACCAAAGAGAACTATTGTATCTGTTAAGATTGTGTGGGGATTTTTTTTTTTGGGGGGGGGAGGATATCTTCAAAACAGGGGGACGTCTTTTGAGATTAAAAGAAGGGGCGGGGGTGAGCCATATATTAAATGCAGGAGGCAAGGGAATTGTTGATTTGACTTTTGAGGTCCATGGCAGCCGTATTCGTCTATGGATTTCCGCCTTCCTAGACCTCAGGGCCTTGCTCATCATTCCTTTGGCAGTCCCGGGAAGGAAGAGGTGCACCCCCTCAAAGCTCCGGCACGCGAAGGCAGTTGTCTCCCTGCCCGGGCTTTCTCTCTTTAATTTCCTGCCACTCTATCTGCAAAGTGTCAGGAGATGTTCCAGATTTAGGTCCCTCCATTTCCCCAGTCTTCCTTCTCAGCAATTCAGCAAAGCCCTCCCTCTCCAAAGGCAATCAAGTCCTTCAAAACCGCTAAAGCTGATCTCTGACTACCTTCTGGTTCCCCCTGCCGCTTACAGGCGGGAAAAGATCGCGTCCTCGCTGGAAGGACACTCCAGGACGTTCCGGGGTCTGCAAAGTGATGCGAGGATCAGGGGTGGTTGGGAAGCGGAGTGACAGACACAGGCGGAGACCCCCACTCTGGCCCCGGCCGCTGCCCCCTAGCGGTCCCAGTCGGTATGACTTCGATCGCGGAAGACGCTGCCCCACCCGGCCAAGTCCCATCCTCCCCTCGGAAGGATTGCAGCAGCTTCACCGGGGCCGACCCGCTTCCCTGTGGATCCGGGTCCCTGATCCCGGCTTCTCCCGCCCCCCCCCCACCCCTCTTGTCCCCGCAGAGTTCTCCATCAGCAGCTTCTGCACCGTGGTGGACGTCATGAACTTCTCCAAGCTGCAGGTGCTTCGCCTGGACGGAAACGAGATCAAGCGCAGCGCGATGCCCGTGGACGCGCCCCTCTGCCTGCGCCTTGCCAGCCTCATCGAGATCTGAGTGGCCCTTGCACGGGGCACGGGGCCGAAGCCCCCCGCGCCCCACTGCATTTGGCTTGATGATTTGGTTTGGCTTTTGCTGGAAGGTCTGGGACAGACCATGTGACAGAACTCCATGGGCTCCCTCTGTAGTCTTCTTCCCTGTAGGCAGGGTCAGGTGGGATCAGGGGACAGGCAGCCTTTTACTGAGGGACACGGCCGCAGCTCACTTTTCCAGGACAGATGTGGTGGCAGAGGAAGTAATCCGTGGAAGTCCCAACCCCAGAAACCTCACTATTCTAAGTTCTTCCCAACGATCTGGTGTCATGAACTCTAAAAGTCACTCGGGCAATGGCACATAGCGTGCTTTCCCCACAATCCCTGGCTCTCTCTGTGAGCAACGCCTGACCACTCTCCTGCCTGCCAGGCTGACCGTGTGGTTACTCCGGGCTCCCACTCAGTGCTCCTCGGAATATACCTCTTTGCCCAACTGCCTCCTCCCTCGTCCTCCTCACCCACTCAGCCTTGCTCCACAGACACCTGTTCCGTGCCTTAGGCAGAGGCATGCGAGCCCAAGGTGTGCGGGCATCTGCCTGGTGGCCTATGCAGAGAACTCACACTAGTGTCTGGAGGTGGAAGGAAACTGGGAGTCACCTCTACACCGTCCCTAATTCCGCTCCTTGAAAGCCACCAGATTGGAGGTCACCAGCATGATGACAATATTCAGGGACTGATGCGGGAGGAGACAAGCAACCTTAGGCTTTGATAAATGGGTGGGGCTATATTTTAGCAGCTGGGCAGTTCTTTGAAGGTGGATCAGACTTCCGAACAGGAAAGGACAGCCTTTGCTTACATCGGCATCCATAATGGGGGCAAACGTCCCGAATCGGCCGAACTAAGGAAGCAGCCCCCTGGGGTTTCGCCCTTGCCCAGAACTCTCTATATTCCCAGCAGCTCCCAACTTGGGTCTTCGTCCTCAAAGGCATATGGTTCTCAAAGCACAAGAAAGGTAGTTTCTCCCTCTCTTGTCCAGGCAGAAAGGTCTACACCCTGATGGGAGAAACAGAGTCCAGGCAGCCCTGAACTTGCCTGGCTAGCCCACAGGTGGAGGCTGTGGTTCAGCCGTACGCATTGATTTGTCCTGAGACCACAGCTCGTAGTGGAAGCTCCGGCTGGAGATGCTCATTGGGTCTGTGAAGCCCGGGCCAGGCAGCCAAATCTGGCTTGTGCTGAGGATGAAACCCTCTGCTGTCACATCTCTGAGCTACACCCTCATTCCTGAAGATGGCTGTTGCTTTATAGCTTGGCTGGAGAGCAATTCATTCTCCCCATGTCTGAAAGGTGATGTTGCCTGGGGCCGAACCGGCCTATTCCTTTGGGCGCCATTGGGATGGAGTGGCCGGGGGCAGGGGCTGACCTGAGAAGAGCTAGTCCTAGCCTGGCCCCTGTCCAGATGCCATTACATCCCTGATACTGTGTGTGCTTTGAAGCAGCTTCCCTGAGAAGTGAAGGGGAGGAGCCCTGGATTCTGTTCTTGGCTCCAGACTCCAAAATCCACAAAAGCCAAACCAGCTCATTTCAACAAAGGAGCTCTGATGTGAGGGGGCAAGGCTGCCCCTGCCCCCAGGCCCTTCAGAAAGCGTCTGCATGTGAACACCATCATGCCTCTATAAAGGATCCTTATTACAGGAAATGCATGAGTGGTGGTTAACCTGACCAATAAAGTTATTTTATGATTGCATCTGCCGGAATGGAGTCATTTAAGGCACACACACAGAAGGGTTACTTTAAGGGAACCTGCGGGGTCACATAGGCCTTGGACTGGAAGAGCCCACTGTCCCCTCTATTCTGCTTCCACAGATGTAGCGAAGGGGTTAAAAAAAAAAAAAGTCACCTGTAAAAAATTTCTCGTTAGCAAACTTGGTGTTCTGGAAGTTCTTCTTTGAGTCGAACTTCAACCCCGCTAGCTACCCGTTTCCTTCCATTTGGTCCCCAAGAGAGAAAGAACACCTGGGTTTGTTTTCAGTCATCCTTGTTAACATTTTTTCTTGCTTTCACCATCTTCCCTCCTTGCTGGGGGATTAATTCTGGGTCTGGCGGATCCTGAGTGTAGTTGTCTTGGCTGCTGCCGCCCTCTAGGGGCAACTTCCGGAACTGAGGGTACTCAAACCTGCACAGCCCAGTTGGTCCTGGAAGAGGAAAATAAACCTTCGGCCGCCAGATGCTTAGCAGATGTTACATAAGTAAGGACGGCCAACTAGCCTGGCGCTTTGGGGACAACCCACTGTTTTATAATAGGGAAATAACCGCAACTGATATCTCTTGAGCTGAATATGTTACTCACCGAACATGCTCATTCATCTATTCTGTGAAATTCTATGCCAAGACTGTTTCAAATGTCACACCTCCACTTACGCCAGAGTAAACGAACTTGATTAGTCGTCTCTGAAGTAGGAGTTAGGCAGGAATGGGAGGGTGGGAAAGATCGGGAGCAAATCCTAACGTCAACCACAGGCCTCTCTCCAGGAGCAGCAAGTTGGGCACACCTGCCTTAGTGCCGGACAGATATGCCGTGTGAAACAGACACATGGCCAGAGATCCAGCCAAGCTACAAGGAAGAATCTTCTGCCTCTCTGTTTTGCTTCCTAAGCAGGCTCCGTGAACATCCCACCCAAGACAGAGCAGGGGGAAGAATCAAGAGCCAGGCCCTGCCCTGCTGCAAGTTGCCCCTGGTTTCTAAATCCAGGGCTTCTCAAGAGGGTGGCAAGAGGGGGCAATCCATCAGGCTCATGTGGCTTTCCTTTGGGTTGGTACCATTTGGTGGGTACTTATTATGTGCTCAGTTCTTTACTTACGTTACCTCATTAGCATTCCTAACCATTCTGTGCCATAGGTGCTATTATTTTTGCTATTTTACAGTTGGGGACACTGAGGCACCCAGAAGCTGAGCTCAACCCCAGAAGGAAGTATGGAGGCCAGGATCTGATCTTTGGCCCGTCAGTTTTGCTCTACTGTTTCTACTGTGGTGGACCTGACGTCTCCATGTCTCTGGTGTAAGCAGGTCTGCTAGGAACGCAGAGGGCCCTTGGTGGTCGACAGGGTGCCATAGACGGAGGAAAGCCATCTGACTAAAGTTTTTTACTTACCTAAATCCATTCTGCTAGCTTTCACCGTCCCTTTATGACTTTTCCAATTAAAATGTACTCTTCATCAATAAATGAGTATCCCTGGGCAGGCGCCGGAGGGTACAAAAGCAGGCAGCCCCTGCCTCGGGGTCTTTACCCTCTAATTCGATGATCAACATGGCACACAAAAAAGATTGCAGGGGGACTATGTAGTTACAAACTGAGAAAGGGCTGTGAAGGGCATGAGCACAGGTTTAAATGGAGATTATCAAGGAGGATGACCCAGACTGGCAGTTCAGGGCCAGATCGTAGACATGGAGGGAGAGCGCGGTTATCTAGATGACGAGGTGGGAGGGGCCGTGCAGCGGAGGTAACAGCAGGTGCCAACTTCCTAAGCGAGAGGAAGCTTCTGAGTCGCTGAAAGACGGCGAAGGTGGCTGGAGCAGAGAACGAGGGCGAGGGTTTCAAGCGACAGGGATATAAGGGCGGGAGCAAAATCATCCGCTGCCTCTATTCTCTTATTTCACCCCCCAAGTACTGTACCAGGAAGCTTATCCACAACCCCAAACCCCCTAAGGTCCTGCCTTATATTCCGTCTCGCAGTTCCGACTTCCAGCCACTAGTGGGCAGCATCTCACTTTGCACCGTCAGAGCATTTTCTAAAACCTTTAAAGGTTTAGTCCGCTCCACTTTCTGGCCACCTGCTCTGATCCACCAGCCCTCTGGACACTGACGAAAAATCAAGGCACAGAAGGCACTGTGTAACCAACAAGTCTCGACCTTCGTGTACTGTGGACCCCTTTGGCAGGCTGGTGAAACTATGGACCTCTTCCTTAAAGACATAAAATAGGTAGGGTTCCAAAGGAAACCAGTTGCATTTTTAAATACAGTTATCAAAGTGTAAAATATGTACGTTTTTACATAGCATGTATGTTTGTTTTCAATGTGGCAAATGACAGGATCCAGCAATAAGTCTAATCACGGTCATAGGGAAGGACTAATGGGCACAAATAGCATTGTGAAGTATTTTCAATAATTATAATATGATATAAAAATTTCTGTGATTTCAGTTGACGACGGAACCTCAGGTACCATAAATACTGTAGTGGTTTTTTACCTTTGTAATTGGAGAGAATGCTAAATTTCAGTTACCTGTGTGAAAAATCAAGATACAACCCCAATGTTTATAGCAGCACTCTCAACAATAGCCAAATTATGGAAAGAGCCTAAATGTCCATCAACTGATGAATGGATAAAGAAATCGTGGTTTATATACACAATGGAGTGCTACGTGGCAATGAGAAAGAATGAAATATGGCCCTTTGTAGCAACGTGGATGGAACTGGAGACTGTGATGCTAAGTGAAATAAGCCATCCAGAGAAAGACAGATACCATATGTGTTCACTCTTATGTGGATCCTGAGAAACTTAACAGAAACCCATGGGGGAGGGGAAGAAAAAAAAAGAAAAAGAAAAAGAGGTTAGAGTGGAAGAGAGCCAAAGCATAAGAGACTCAAAAACTGAGAACAAACTGAGGGTTGATGGGGGGTGGGAGGGAGGGGAGGGTGGGTGATGGGTATTGAGGAGGGCACCTTTTGGGATGAGCACTGGGTGTTGTATGGAAACCAATTTCACAATAAACTTCATATATTGAAAAAATAAATAAAAATAAAAAATAAAAAAAATCATTCACCACGAAAAAAAAAAAAATCAAGATACAGTATTTTCTCATCCAAGATCCCAGACTAAGTTAAGCCATGGAAAGAGGCAAAAAGGTGGATGATAGAAGAAACACAAGAAAAGAAGGCAAATCGTGGTCTTTTCTCTCCAGGAGGACGGCTCCATCACTCGACAAATGTTTATTGTATGCAAAACATACAGCAAAAGTGAGTATAAAACTATGAGTATAAAGCTCTCCTGATACTTGCTGTGGAGTTTGGTGAAGATAGTAATAACTGACCTGTGTTTCACCTTAGCCATTTTTTAAAAATTTTGCTTAACATTTTTGTTTATTTTTGAGAGGGAGACAGAACATGAGTTGGGGAGGGGCAGAGAGAGAGGGAGGCACAGAATCCGAAGCAGGCTCCAGGCTCCGAGCTGTCAGCACAGAGCCGGACGTGGGGCTCGAACTCATGAGCGGTGAGATCATGACCTGAGCTGAAGTCGGACGCTTAACCAGCTGAGCCACCCAGGTGCCCCTGCCTTGGCCATTTAAAACACAGCTAATTTGACAACGCTTGAAGCAGTTGGCTGTAAGTGCTGAATGAGGTATATGGACAAAATGTCTCTTCATTTAAAAAAAAAAAAAAAAAGAGGAGGAAATGATGAGGGCTGAGTGGCCAGGAAAGCCGGGGGAGGAGCCCCAAACACCCTCTCCCCCCAGGGGGGCTGGAAGCTCTCCTTTCTTCACCAGCCCCGCCATCCCCTGCACGAGCAGTCTGCTGGAGGGTCCACAGCTGAAAGTGTGTCATCAGGGGATTCGGCGTCTTGGGTAGAGCTTCTCAGACTCTCCCAGAAAGGCCTCTGCCTCAAACAGACAAATGGAAGCCGGCAGACGCGGCTCCCACCACTGGCTGAGCCTCGGGGTGCCCCGGGCCACCATGCGGCACCCAAAGAAAGAAAACGCACTGATCGATCCCGTGGCAGCCTGAGTTTCCAGGGAAGCAGTCCTTCCTGGAAACTAGACAACCCTCTGGGGGACAGGCCACGGGTGGTTTGAGAAGGACTGACACGGGAGACTGAAGGTGGGTCCTTCCTTGGTTGCCTGTGGCCCCACGTGGCCCAGAAAGGCTGAAATGGACAAAAGGACCCCAGTCATGCTGGGGTCCGGCAGGAAGTGCGGATGCTAACGTTAATGAGCAGGCCCACCTGTGTGTTCGGTCACCAGCTATGCTCCAAGGAGAAAGAATAGAATTACACTTGACCCGGTTGTGGAAATAATAACAGGAAACGGGCCAGACTCCCAGGAGGAGGTAAGAGGACCTACCTACCTGAGCAAAAGCATCAGAAAGCAGGTGGGGTTAGTGTCAATCGCTCTTAGAAAGCCCACCAGCAGGAAACACTCTAGCCCAATAGTCCCCACACCTCCTCCACTTGTGTCCTTCGGGGCCGTCGGGCTGGGACATTAACAGATGCCCGCCAGGCTTTGTCAGGCAGTTCTGGGGCAGACCCGAGTCAGATACGAGGGCCAACAAGGGCAGTTTGTATAGGAAGGTGTGGGGAAAGCGATCCCAAGGAAGGAGCCACAAAACCCAAGTCCCAAAACAGAACGAGCTTTATGCGGTCAGGGTGACAGGGACACCAGCAGCCCAGGAGTAAAAGTGACTCAGGAAGACAGGGAGGTGACACGGTGGCAAATGGGAGAGGGCTCAGCACAGCCCTGGTGGCTTCAGCCTGGTTTCAGGGTGTCAGGGGGTGTTTCCTGGCCCAGCCTCACACGCGGAGGCTCTCGGCCTACAGACACCTTGGGCATATGAGAAAGCATTCCTCACTGGCTTCAAGGATCACATTTTCTGAACCCAAAACTAACACATTCCACTAAATATGTATGTCTTTGTGGGACCATAAAACAGGATATTTTAGAACATTTGTGTCCAGGGAAGTTTAAGGCATGCAATCAACAAGAACCACCTAAGGGTCAGATCCTAAGACAGACTGCCTGACGGCCTGGGTGTCTCAGTCCCAATTCTTAGCTTGCGCCCGAGAGCAATTGAATTGAGCTGAGTTAAGCAGGAAAGGAACTCATTTATTCACGTGTTCGCTTGCTTGCTTGTCTGTTTAAAGAGGGTGGCACATCAGGTTGCTGATAGACGATTCTAGAAGCAGGCTTGAAGGGCATGCAGCCAGAAACAAGGTCCAAGGTCAGGCCCATGAAGGTGTCACAGCCACCCCCCCCCCCCGCCCCCCGCCCCAGGGCACAGACCCTGGAGCTCACTCCACCAAGGCCATCCAAAGTGGATGACGGATGCTTCAGGGGAGCCACTGTCGCTCCTGCGTGTGGAAAATGGCAGGAGCTGCCACCACTCTGTCACCCCCCACGAGGCCCCGGCTTTTGCGTGCCACTAACTCTCAACTCAAGGCTAAACTGGCAGAACCATTATGTGCTGGTGCCCTACCAGTACGCGAGACCGGGCAAGAGACCGGGCAACATGGGCACCTCATGTTCGACAGCGGGAGGCAGGCTGTCTCACGTGGGGGAGAATGACCCATAAGAAATGACGGGCTCACATGCTGAGGGGCCAAATGGCAGAGTCACCTTTTGGGAAATCTGGGGGAGGAGTTTTGTGAGGTGCCCCGGTCCCCACACCTGCCTCCACGCCTCCGTGGAGCTGGGGAACAGACACCAACACGCGAGTAGGGTGTTCTCATACACTGTAGGACCCCCGCATGCCAACACCTCCTTCCTCTTACTCTGGAAATATCTCCTTCTGGCCAGCACTGCTTTGAGTCTGTTTCCCAATCTGCAGAACCCATCGAATTAGTCTCCCAGGGCCGCCGTAACAAGTTCTACAAACTAGGTGGTGTGAAACAAATTTTTTTAAAAAATTATTCATCCTTTTGCATTTCTGGAGGCCAGAAGTCCAAAATCAAGGTGCCACGAGGGCCATGCTTCCTCTGAAGCCTTTAGGGGAGCATCCTTCCTGGCCTCTTCCAGCTTCTGGCAGCTCCTGTGTTCTTGGCTTGTGGCCACATCACTCCAGTCTCTGCCTCCCTCTGTCCTCACATGTCCCTCTCTGTATCTCTGTGTCTTCTCCTCTCCTTATAAGGATAGAGGTCACCGGATTTCATTCATAATGATCTCATCCCGATCCTTAACTAATTTCATGTTTCCAAATAAGGTCATTTTCTAAGGGTCTGAACAGATATGAGTTTGGAGGTATGCTATTCAATCCATAATTTCATCTACAGGGGACTTCCCTAAGGTGGACTAAAAGCTTCCCAGAGGATGTCAGACAGATGTTTCCAGGGGCTTGGGGATGGAATACCAGACAGGCACTAAGACCCAGGCACCACAGACCCAAGGTCTGCCCACAGACCACGTCCTGTGGATGACATCCTGACCACAGCAAAAATAGTCCCAGGTAAGCATCGCAGATGCACCGAACAACAGAGGAAAAGAAGGGGGAACATATTTCTGCGTTGGTATAAATAGAAAACAAAGCAATTTAAAATGTCTCCAGATATTCCCTGGGGGGGGGGGGGGGCAAAAAGCACCACCAACGAAGAACCACTGGTACATATGCCCAGGAGGGAACTGCTGAGCTGTGACATGAGCAGTTTACCTCTGCTAGATGTCGTCAACCTGCTCTCCCCAGTGGCACCGTGGGGGCCTGACAGCCCCCGGTCCCCACACCCCACACTGCCAAATATTGCTTCAGACTTGAGTAATTTTGACAGTCTGATGGGTGAGACTTGGTAGGGATTTTTATTTTAATTAGCATTTCCCTTTTTTTTTTTTTTTTTTTCAAAGCTGATAGCAATCACACCAACCTATTCCTTCTCAGAAGTTATGCTGAGCCTTTTTTGGCAATCCCCAAAAAAGAAAAGGAGCTAAATCTGCTGGCCCAGCACTGGAGAATCTGGAGGCGGGATCTGCAGGCTAAGCATGACCAATGAAACTGGTCCTTTACCCCCACTGCAAATTGGCTCCCCCACCCAAGGCCGGGGGCAGTCCCCGAAGGGGACACAGCTCTCCGTGCTGGGGGGAAGGGGGAGCCCCTCACGTCTTTTCTAATCCACCTGGGGCAAATGCAGAAATTAGAAGGGATACGCTAGCGCCCTTCTTCCTCCTGTGGAAGGGGCAAGGGAGGTGGCCTCTCTCGGCCAGCACAGACGGGATGGGGACGACAGCACCGCAGTGACCCACCCAGGGCCACCCTAGAGCATCTGCTGCAGTTACTGTAGTCGTGATGGCATTTGTAGCCAGCGGCGGGGGAAAGGGTACGGGGTGGAGGTGTCAGTGACTGTAGGTGAAGGGCACCGTGGAAAGGGATGAGGAGAGGAGACCCCCGGGGAAGGCACTGGCATCTCCTCAAGCCCAAGTCACAAGGCATCAGGCCATGACTCATGAGCCCTGGTGAAGACAGGGGTGAGGGTGGTTTGGAAGACCCCCGTGCCCCAGCAAGGACAGAAAGGCAACAGTAGGAGGCCGGCGGTTGTGCTGGTCCAAGAGGGGCACGCCCGTCTATTGGCTCCATTGTCACATCACCAGATAATCCTTTCCTCATCGCCTTGAATAGGATGGTTGTGAAACATCGTTACAAACCCACAGTCAGTGCACCGCGCCTCGTCAATGTTTCGTGTGTGTTAGCTGAGCAAGCTGGTTAGATTGTAAATTCTTTAAAGGTAGAGACCATGTCATATGATTCCTCCACATAGCTCACAAGAGTTGGCACAGAGCTGGTTTCAATTTTTTTTTTAATTTTTTTTAACGTTTTTTATTTATTTTTGAGACCGAGAGAGACAGAGCATGAACGGGGGGAGGGTCAGAGAGAGAGGGAGACACAGAATCGGAAGCAGGCTCCAGGCTCTGAGCCATCAGCCCAGAGCCCGACGCGGGGCTCGAACTCATGGACCGCGAGATCGTGACCTGAGCTGAAGTCGGCCGCTCAACCGTCTGAGCCACCCAGGCGCCCCTCAAAATTTTTAAATAACACCTGTTGGATTATATTCTTTTGGGGGTGAAAACAGTGGCATGGAATGGATTTAATTGCCCATTACCCACCCACCCACCTACACACACACACACACACCTGTTTTTCTTTGCTAAAAATATAAAGTGCTTTCAATTGTATGACTTCAGTTCTTTTCCTAAAATATCTCCCCGGTAAGGAGACACGTATGATTCACTCCATTTTACAGAGAGGGTAATTGAGACCTGCCCCCTTTGATTGCTTTGCCCC
Source organism: Panthera leo (assembly GCF_018350215.1). Lineage (NCBI taxonomy): Eukaryota > Metazoa > Chordata > Mammalia > Carnivora > Felidae > Panthera > Panthera leo. Next base: position 42,033,851 of record NC_056696.1, on the reverse strand, counting down.
TGGTGGCATAGACCCAACACTGAAACCCAGATCTACTACCTTCCATTGAACTGTCTGTCGGGTGCTGTGTGCCCCTTGCCCTCCTCTTGTCCCCATCACCCTGCGCCACTGGGGTGCCTCCCACACACCATTGCTTTTGTTTTGAACAATACAAAGCGTCAACAAAGGCTCACTTCAGATATCAACAGGGCCCAGCAGGTGATAGCACTAGATGGTTGCCCAGGGGTCTGGGAGCACTGAATCCTAGTCTCTGTGTTCACTGAAGAAAATTCATGTGCCAGTGTGTAATATCGCGGGGGGAGGCCAGGTCTGAGGAAGAGCTGGGTCTCTGGGTGGCTCCAGGAGAGAGGTGTGAGAAAAACAATCACGATTTGGTGCTAAGGTAGGTATAAGGAGAGATGAGGTAGGTCACTCCATGAGTCCATGCAAAAAAAAAAAAAAAAAGACAACGTCAAATCCTATTAAAATGACATTGTAAATCCTAAGATGCTGCTTTTGTAAACATTTTTTGGGAGAGGGGACTTGGAAGAAAAATCCTTGAGGAAAAGAGGAATCCCATCTTCCCAAAACATCTCTCCCTTGGTAAAAATCCATGAGCTAAAAGCAGGACACATGCTAGGTTGGGGGCTTTGAGCCTATACTAAGTTTTAGTCTGTGTCTTATATTGCTTTATGGATAGGAATCTTAAATTTCCCTAGAATCTGGAGTTCTCCATAGCAGCCAAACAAATAATGGAGGGCTGAGATTCAATGTGGGAAAGGAAAACTCATTCCTTTGTTATCAATACCTGATATAGCATCATTTATTTTTTTAACATTTTATTTATTTTTGAGACAGGGAGAGACAGAGCATGAACAGGGGAGGGTCAGAGAGAGGGAGACACAGAATCCGAAACAGTCTCCAGGCTCTGAACTGTCAGCACAGAGCCCAACGCAGGGCTCGAACTCACGGACCATGAGATCATGACCTGAGCCGAAGTCGGCCGCTCAACCGACTGAGCCACCCAGGCGCCCCAGATATAGCATCATTTAGTAAGCATTTATGTCCCAGGTATTTTGTCACAATAATGGTAGGAGGCGGGTGCTTTTATTAGTAGTATTTTTCATAGAAGGAACTGAGATTCAGAGAGGTTGAGTAACTGCTCAAGATCACCCAGCCAGTAAGTGGAAGAGGCTGAAGTCGAACCCTGGTCCACCAGTCTTTAGCCTTAATCTCTATGCTACCTACCACGCTAGGTCCCTTGCATCTGTGTATTTGTGTATGTTGGCGTGTGTTGGGGTGTGGGAACTGTTATTCAAGATACTTTTCTCTTACAAAACTTACGATGTGTCCTCAGAAAATATATATCGGATCAGAGAATCTGAGGCTGGGGCCAATAGGTACAGTATAATAAAGTGATGGTCAACTTGGTTTTAGAGGGTAGGTGATTAGTAATGCAGAAGAAGGCGTAAGCGTGCACAGACATACAGGAAGAAAACGAAGAGGACCCGAGGAACAAAGTTGGGGAAATAAATGCCCAAATCCACGGGGCCTTTGGAAAGAGAACCGGGAAGGACTAGAGGTTCCGAAACCCAGAATCTCTAGACTTGCTCAAGAATGGCTGGGCCGGCCCCGGCCCCGCAGACAGGCTGCGAAATGGGGACATCACCCAACCTTTAGGGACCCGAGGCACTCGGTCAGCAGGTGGCGGGCGGGAGGGGCTCCCGGCACAGCACCCGCCACGCCAGGGCCCCGCCCTCTGCCTCCTCCACACCCCCCCCCCCCCGCCTCCTCCACCCCCCCCCCCCCCCCCCCCCCCCCCCCCCCCCCCCCGCTTTCTGAATGGCCTCATTCTCCGCAGCCAACCTGCTGAGCAACTGCGCTCCGCAACTACCTAGCGCCCCCGCCCCTACCCCCATTTAAAAAAAAAAAATTCTCGGCCGCACCTCTAGCGTCAGGGAGGACTTTGATTGGCTCGCTCTGCTCCCAGGCCAGCCAATCAGCAGCTTGTTGCCAAGGTGGGGCTTCCCCGAGCGGGAGGAGGCTGCGGCGTCCCAGCGGAGAGGAGAGAGCAGAAGTGAGCGCATTTGGTCGAGCTTCAAGGTCTCAGCCAGCTGCTCCGTGAGGATTGAGGGACGTGGGTGGGTGGCCCAGGGCCCCTCCCTCGACCCACATCGAGAAGGGAGGGAGCCAGACACCTGCCTGCCCTCACACCCGAGGCCTGCCCTCTCTCCCTCCTCCTGGCGTCTCCACCCTCGCTGGGCAGGTCCGATTCCAGGCCGCCCGGGGTGGAATCCTCCGCTGTCCCCGGCTTGAAGGGCATCTCCACTGTCCCCCAAAGGAGTTGAGGACGAGAGAACTGCCTCCGCTGGAAGATGCGGAAAACAAACCCCACCTGACACGGTTAGGGCCAGACTGAGACCTGAAGACGGGCTAACAAAGATATTGTCTTGCAATCTGTGCCCCACAGTGACCAGGTGACCACCTCATGCCTGGTGACCTTGCGGCCTGTGAGGGGCTAAGGAGAGGCACGGGGGGGGGGGGGGGGGACCCAGGAGGCAGAAGTGTCCTAACCTTTTGGATTGGTTATTCCACGGGTAAAATGAGGCTACCAGTAATGCCTAAACTGGCACACAGCGAGGGTCTGGACCAGAGGGTCTCAGAGCCTGAGGACCCGAACTGTTGGCTCAGCCTGGTGAAGGTGGAAGAAGGGTGCAGGTGGGAAAGGGGGTTACCTGAGCAGCTCTATGATCTTAGGAACAGTGAAGACCACATTTCCAACCATAGCTCATTACCAATGGGAGAAAAGGTGGAAGCAAATTGATGCCCACGCCAAATTCTCCTTTGGCCTCGTACCCAATTCCCAGACTCCCCATTCGTCTCGGTTCCCAGTGTGCAGCCTGTATAAATGCGTCCTGGGCTGGTAAGGGTGCCAATGATACTTAATAACACTGTGTACTTACTAAGCCAGACCCTCGTCTAAGCCCTTCACACCTGTGAATTCCCTCAACAACACTCAATGCGAACTGTATTTTATGTTCATCTCAAAGGTGAGAAAACTGAGGCATTGAGACGTTGCGTACCTTGCCTGTGGTCACAGAGCTAATAAATGGCAGAGCCAGATTTGAACCTAGCTGGTATGTTTCCACCGAGGGGCCCCATCTGAACTTGCTCCTTCACCACGCTGCCCTTGCTGCAATGTGGTCAGAGAAAAAGGCCAGAACGGGTTGCCTTCTGAAGCAGCATGTGCCCCGAGAGCAGGAACTCCAAATATCTGCCTTCTCAATACTTCCACGGACTCGTGGTATGGCCTCGCCATAGAAAATGAAACCAGGTAAGCTGGCGAATTGTATGTTATAGGAGTTTTACCACAAAACAAAGAAAGAGAGACAGAGAGAAATCCTCCCACCCACCTGCCCAGTCCTGATCACCACCGTTGGGTCAATCTGAAGCATCCCTAAGTGCCAGAAGAGAGGTGAAGGGGTGATCCCCCACACTTCACAGTTTTGTTGTATGTTTCCAGAAGGGACCCCGCTTAGGGCAGTCATGAACTCTGAGGCTGGGGAGTGGCGGGCAAGAGTTCAGGGAGGAGAGGCTGAGCCCCTTCTCCCACCTGGTGTAGGGAAAGGCTACTTGCTGGGCACTACTTGTGTCTGGAGAGCGATCCCTGACCCCCTTCTGTCCCTCCTTCTCTTTACTCCCTTAGCCCTGACCTCTTGCTCAGCACTCCGCACCTCCCCCACCCCCACCTTCACCCACCCCGCACCCGCTTCCCAGCTCCTTGGGCACACCATCTGCCTAGCTCCCCCTTCCCCAGGGACTTAACTCCTTTTATTGAGACCTTTAAATAATTAAATGCCCCAAAGCCTCCCCCACTCGGATCCCAGCCCCTGGCCTGGGGTGTTATTCAAAGACCAGGAGCTGGGCTGGAGGGCTGCCAACCCCACCGCCACTATTCAGCTCCTTTCTTGTCCTGCTCTCAGCTGCCGGGCAGCTAATGGGCCTTTTCTCCTGCTTTGGCCCCTCCGCCTGCCAGGCCCAGGCCACAGGAACCAAACAAAAAGCGAGGAGCTCTAAGGGATCCGTTGGGGGTGGGGAGGGAGGAAGACACCAGACCCACATTGAACTGGGAAAGGGTTGGGGACAGAGAGTGGAGAGAGAGGACCCCAATGGCTTTTCAAGCTCCTCATCCCTGCAGAGGAGCTGGGGCCAATCACTCCCACCCTGGGGAACTGTAGGCAGAAAATGGGGGTGGGGGGGAGGGGTGTGGCAGGGGGAGCAGGCTGGAGGCTGTCGATCACTTGAGTGGTTTGGGGCTTGGGCAGCGTGCTCATGCAAATTATCTTAGTGAGTCACTGAAAGTTTGGTCCAGACACAAAGAAGCTGCTTCTCTCCCCCGCTGCCTCCCTTCACTGCCCAGCAGAAGCCCCCCCACCGCCAGCCAACCAAACAAAAGGCCCAAGCCCAGTGGTGCGTGAAGGAGTGAATGGGCGAGAACCTCCCTGGTGACGTCCCCACGAGACAGATGGCAACAGTTGCCAGCCTTCTTTCATCGGCTCCCAGTCATAAAGAACAGCCCTCCTCCCTCCAGAGCACATCAGCTCCAGCCCAAATACACAAGTTGGCTGGGGGGGGGGGGGATGGGGCGGGAGCTGCCAGGGGAGCAGGAGGTTGGGGGGGACTGAGACTGGATGTTTGGCTGGAAAACAAAAAGGTTGTTCAAAGCCCTGGCGCTGGGGCCAGCCTGCCCATCTGTCCTCCTTCGGGGAGGCTCTGCCCCCATGCTCCTCCTCAGCTTCTGGCCCATTCTGTGCGGAACCAGGGGCCCTGGGAAGGGAGACATCACTTTGGGGCAGCAGTGCTATGCCATGGTAGTTTGGGGCTCTGCACTTTGAGGCTTTCATTAGGCCAAATCCCCCGCCTGGGCATTGTTTCGACTTTTCAGAAACAGAGTTAAAAGAAAATCCAAGGCTTTGGAGAGAGGTGGAGAACAGCGGGATCTGGGTCCTCTGCCATTGATGATCAAGTTTGAGTTGTTCTAGAATGGGATCCCATCAAAATAATCCACACGTGCCTTCAAACGTCAGAGGCTAGTGGAGAGGAGTGGACCAGGAATCAGGGGACCCGGCTCTGGTCTCAGCTCACCCTCTGGTTGGTGGGTAATTCTGGGCTGACGGAATCCCAGTTTCCTCTCTGTCAACTGGGGGTAAAGGCATGGCCCGGCTGCCCCTGCCTCCAACACTGTGGAGAATAAGCACATATGCAAGCCCACGTTCTACGAACAGAAGAGGCTGGGCATATATGAGGCTTTACTCTGCATTTCCCCACACCCATGCCCCCCAGGAGGTAGAGTGGGCTTGGCACTTTGAACGTTTTCAAAGTACTTCATATCTACTCTTCTGTGAGGCAACTGAAAGCAGAAAGGTCTAAGGCAGGGAAAGATCTTTTTTTATGCAATAAGGTTGGAGGTTCCCCCTGCTTCCCCTCCCCTCTCCCCCCACCAGTCTCCTGAATCTCCGATTATTGTCTCCCTTCTCTCTCTGCCTTCCAATTTCAGCCCAGCCTGATTGGGAACTCTAAGATAAGGGGCTAAGAGATCTCAATAAATACAGAATAAAAGGGAAGATCCCCTGTGTCTTTTTTTTTAAATTTTTTTAATGTTTATTTATTTTTGACAGATAGAGAGAGATAGAGCATGAGTGGGGGAGGGGCAGAGAGAGGGGGAGACACAGAATCCGAAGCGGGCTCCAGGCTCTGCACAGTCAGCACAGAGCCCAATGCAGAGCTCGAACTCACGTACCTCGAGATCATTACCTGAGCTGAAGTTGGACACTTAACTGACTGAGCCACCCAGGTGCCCCTCCCTTGTGTCTTAAAACAATAAAAAAGGTGTAGCATATGCAAAGTTATGATTCCAAGGCCATAGGCTTGCCTCTGGGCTAACCTGACGCCCCCCCCCCCCCCCCCCCCCCCCCGCAAGTTGCATTTTCTGCAGAAAGGCTGAGCTGGTGGTGCTAGGGGGCTGGGTTGGGGGGCAGGAGGTAGAGAGCAGAGCTCTGGACTCCCCTCCTACCTGGCTTCATGCCCTCTCTTCCGTCCACCCACCTGACCTCCTGTTGTTTGTGTTGGCCAAGGTGACTCTGCTCGGCTGGTTTGGGTTTTTTCTCTCTGGCATAAGATAGTAAAGGCATTTCTCAAAACATCTCTCTTTCCCAACCCTTGCTCAAACTAACCTCACCCATCTTTGATCACTTCCATTTGTCTAACAACCATCTGGGCACTAACTTATGTGTAATGTATCCTTCTGTGTAATTTCCATTTGTTTGCATTTAATCCATGCCGTCAGTATTTTCTGTTCTCTCATGTGCAATTATCCCATCACCTCCTTTGGACTGGCAACGCCCTGAGGCCAAAAACCCTATATCCTCATCTCTGCCTTCCCCCAACCCTGTGCTCCTTCCTCACAAGGACCCATCTCCAGGCATAAAAGGGCAGACAGAAAACTGGACCAGAAAAAGGTCTTTCAAGGTGTCGTGTGCAGCTGGCCCTGTGCTAGACTTCAGACCCTGGACTCCAAGGCCGCAATTGATCCATTTTAATCCCCCACATTCAGATAGCACTACAATTCTAACAAGCGCTCCTACATCCTGTTCCGCCCTTGCGTCTTTGAATCTCACCCCACAACACGGTCAGTGTTCCGTTCCCCTCCACCCCCAGGAGGTGACATGGGAGAAGTCTGTTGGTCAAGCAGTGACGATGACAGGTAGATGATTTTCCTTTTGTGCAAACAAGAGAAGCCACTGGGGCCTGGGCCTCCGCCCTGACAGGGCCGGGTGAGAGAGGAAGTGGGTCACAATGGATACAAGGAGTTCCTGTGTTTTGCAGCAGGGGTGAAGCAATGCATTTGGCTGGTCTGTCTCTACTGGATCGAGAGCTCTCCAACAGGAAAGACACAAAAGGCAGAGGAGGGGTTGGTCACTGGAGCGTCTAGCCTACACTACCTGGTCCCCCAGCTCTCTTGCTGTCAAATTCATACCCAGGCACCTCCAGATGCTCTGGGAGATGATGAGCAATATCCCAGGTGATCTCTAGGGCCTTATATTCCATTCGAAATGCGATACATAAACACGGGGCGCCTGGGAGCTCTGCCGGTTAAGCGTCCCCCTTCTGCTCAGGTCATGATCTCATGGGTTCGAGCCTCACGTCGGGCTCTGTGCTGATGGCTCGGAGCCTGCAGCCTGCTTTGGATTCTGTGTCTTCCTCTCTCTCTGCCCCTCCCCTGCTCATGCTCTCTCTCTCAAAAATGAATAAACATTAAAAAAAAAAAATGTGTAGGAGTGAGATTCCACTCCAAAAAATATAAGAATATTTTTTGACTAACTATCTGCACTGTGAACTGGGGCTTGGTGTAGAAGTCCCTCGAATCCAGAAGACCAGGACACTGGTGACCTGGGTGTCACTGGGTGACAGGAAGAATTAGAAGTCCTGGGTCCAGTTTTGCCTTCATTTTTCTTGTTGTTTCTCCTCTGTTTATTCAGCCAGTCCTGGGTTTGAGCTCAACTCTGCCTCTTACCTGTAGGAATTAGAGTCCAGGGCAACGGGGCCTTTGCCCTGAGGTTCCTGGGGTGACCCACATTGTAGGCCTTGACCCGTCCTCTGGGGTGGAGAGCTTCTGGACATTTCATTTGTGCAATGACCCCCTTTGTTCTGACCCAACAGAAGTCCCTGCCCTGCTCTGCCGAGGAAGCCTTCCTGGGCCTGTCACTGTTTACAGACTCTCAGAAAGGCAGGTGTTGGGAGGAAGCTGCCGCTTGCGGTCGGTTCTCCCCAGATACAGGAGCGCCCGGCCCCCCCTAGGCCGGCTGCCATTGGCTAACAGGAGGCCAAAACAGACTCCTCTCCCGCCTGCAGCCACCCAGCCAGCAAACAAAGAGCGCACAGGAAACACCTGGAGGAGAGGGCAGCTGGCAAGGGGACCCGCAGGAAAGAAGAAAGGGTTTGCAGGAGGAATTAGGCTGGTGAGGAGCTGTGGGTGGGCGCCCGGGGCTTAATCGCATTTCTCTTGGCCCCCCGCCAGCTGCTGAGACCTAGTCGCTGAGTTGCTCAAATGCACCATCCCTGGCACCCTCCCTCCGCCAGTAAAGGGATCATCCCTTCCTGTGCCAGCTTTCCTAGCACAAGGGCACAAATACCCGTAAAGACTGCTCAGAGGGCTTTCCCTCTGCCCCTCTCCTCCCTTCTGTGGCCCTCCTCATTCTCAGCCAGAGAGTCTGATCCTCTTTGGAGCAAGTAAACTTACTAATTTATTTACTTCTTTAAGTTTATTTATTTATTTTGAGAGAGAGCAAGAGAGAGAGCTTGCACCTGTGAGCGGGGCGGGGGCAGAGAGAGAGAGGGAGAGAGAGAATCCTAAGCAGGCTCTGCGCTGTCAGATCTCACGGCGATCTCACAAACCAGGAGATCATGACCTGAGCCAAGATCAAGAACCCGATGCTTAACCGACTGAGCCGCCCAGGCGCCCCTAGACGATGTAAATTTAAACCCAATGTCCAGGAGTGAAGACAGAATCCTTAACCAAGGTAGCCGCCCATGTTATGTCAAAGTCTATTCCAAAGAGAAGTCTCCATTTATTTCCAAACTTATTTATCTAGATCTACATCCACATCTGCTTACTTGTCGTTTAGTACTTCAAGTGGTTGTGGTTCTGGGTGGAACAGACTTGACTGAGGAGAGTCAATGACACCCTACCATCAGCATCTGCCCAAGAGCATGTCTGGGGGTTGCATAAACCATGTGCTGGAAACTTTGTATGTATGTAGCAGCAGCAGCCCACAGGGCTCCCTCACCCCCTCTTAGGAAACCCCCTGATAGGGCACTTTCCTTTCTGGGTCTGGAGTGGGAAGATTGGAAGGGGGCCATGAGAGGAGGGCACTTGCCCCACAGCCTCTTGGGGGTACACCACAGTTTACTCAACCATAGCTTTTCATTCAACAGCCAGGGTACTCGCGTCAGACTGTCGCACGCCAAGTCGTGGGCAGCACACGAGGGTGTGAAAAACAGAAGACAAGGGATCCTTCTATGGAGGCGTGTGTGGTAATCGTGGGAGAGGGGACGCGAGCTTGCAGAGCCTCCAGACATCGACCAAAAGTGACACGTGAAGACGTGCTGACTGTGTTTGTTATGAACACGTAAACAGTGATAAATGATGTGTATACATCATTTAAGAGGCGCTGGAATAAGGAATGTAGTATGAGGGGGTAAGCAGTTTTAAACCATATGTACAAACATTGAAAAGCCTTGAGGTCAGAATGTTTTTAAAGAACGCAAGCAGAATTATTCAGGGAAGGCATCCTGAGGAGGCAACAGGGGAAGGAAAAAGCGTGGACTCTGGAGACAGACACGTCCAGATTTTAAATCTGTTTCCACCACCTCCCCCTCCAGTCACTGGTGCTTTGCCTCCTTCATCTATGAGCTTGAGGCGACCATCTCTCAGAGTGTGCTCATGGAGATCGTGCGAGAGAGGCTGCGTGTAAGGCAGCAGGCAGAGTGCCTGGCCACATTGGTGTTCGGCACCCAGTAGGTGCTCGTGTCCTAGAAGAAAGCATGTCAAAATACTTTGACAAGTGGTTTGGGGCCGTGATAATTGGCAGAGTAGGGAGTCTTGCAGATGTGGTCATGACGGCAAAGAAAAGTGAACAGGAGAGAGTTGTGAAGGTGGGGTATCCTGGAATGGTTAGGCCATTGCACAGGGAGTCTGGGGTTGGAAAGTTCGGGAGCGCCTTGTATTCCCATCTTAGACATTCAGAATGGCCAGGAGAGGCAGCGGGAAAGGAATATGATGAAAACGAAGTTTGTGGTTGCCCAGGCTGCTGGCCAGCCTGGGTAGGGAGGCAGATAGAAGGCTGTTGTGTGTTATTTCCATACGATGGAGCAGGACCAGGGCTCTGCACTGGCCTAAATGGAAAAGAAGAATCAGGGATTTCCCCTGTCCTGTATGGAAATGGAAATAGAATGGTGAGAGGTGATTTAGCACAAGTGGCTCATTTTACGGATGAGAAAACTGAGGCTCAGGAGGGAGGAGGGACTAGTCTAAGATGTCAGAGACGAATCTGGTACTAGTTATTGTCAGACCCGAAGCTAGGGCTCCTACTTCCCAACTCCTAAGCCCATGGGTGTTTCTACCACCAGGCCGCTGACCTCCAGAGTCGACATTGGGAAGGATTTCTGTGGACAGGATCACAGACAGAGAGTCTATTTTCTCTCTCCAGCTACCTTGGTCAGAATTCCTTCCCCACACGTAGCCCAGCCTTCTCTCCAGGTGTGATTACCGTCTGGGTAAACCCATTTAGGGAGTTAATTGATAACTAAGGTTCCCCCACATTATGATTTAAAATGTGTCCACCCCTCTCTAAGTAACATTTACGTTTCAATAGCAGGTGCTTAAAGACCTAAGAGCCTGTAAGATTCAAAGGACTGTTTTCTTAAGAAGGTGCAATCACAGGGGCACCTGGGTGGCTCAGTCAGTTAAACGTCAGACTCTTGATTTTGGCTGAGGTCATGATCTCATGGGTCATGATCTCACGGGTTGTGGGTTCGAGTCCGTGTCGGGCTCGGTCAGGCTCCGCACTGACAGCTCCCTTTCTCTCTGCCCTTCCCCTGCTTGTTCTCTCTCTCTCTCTCTCTCTCTCTCTCAAAATGAATAAGTAGCTTTAAAAAGAAAAAAAAAAAGGTGCAGTCACAGGTTAGCTCTTCTGAGCTGGGACCCCTCACTGGCAAACCCTGAATGAACTTGATTTTTTTTTCTTCTACTCCTTACCTAAATTCCTTTCATCTATTAGCCTCTACTCTTGGCAACTTTGAGACCCATCTGTTCGGCCAATATTCACTAACACCTATTCAACACCAAACACTGCTCAGGTAAAGTCCCTGGCTTACATTCTACTGTAAATTCAGCGTTATAAGGGGGTGCCTGGGCAGCTCAGTTAGTTGAGCATCTGACTCTTGATTTCAGCTCCCATCATGATCTCATGGTTTGTGGGTTTGAGCCCTGCGTCGGGCTCTGTGCTGACAGTGCAGAGCCTGATTGGGATTCTCTCCCTGCCGTCACTCTCAAAATAAACTTAAAAACAAAATCCTTGTTTAAAAAAAAAAAAATCGGGGTTATAAGGACTAGGACAGAAGAAAAGACTGAGTAACGTGGGAAGGAACAGTGTCACTGCAAAGCTGGAAGAGAAGGTCTGAATCTTGAGAGACCAGAGTTAACCAGACAAAAGTGGGTAGGCAGGAGGGGGCAGAGCATTGAGCAAAGGCCCAGAGGCTGCAGTCCCAGGCATGAGTTAATGGGCACCGGTTGAGGGTGGGCAAGTTGCCTCTAGTATAATCCTTGGAGGGGATCGAAGCCGGGGGAAGGACAGGCAACACATCTGGGCAAGGCTTGTTTGTACAAGATCATTATCCAGGGCCCTGGTAGCCTCTTAAACTGAGTTCAAATGTTTTTCATACCAGCTCTGCAAAGGAGTGGTGCAGAGAGAAAGCCAGAACTCTCCAGAACTCACCAGGCTTGCCCTTCCCAGCTTCCCCGTTTCTCTCTCTTCCTGGAAGGGAGAACGTGATTCCGCATGATTCCACAGGTGGGCGGGAAGGAGGTAAGCAAGGTCGGTATTGGAAAATCCGTTCCCCACCCACTCTGCCTGTGAATGGGCACATAGCCCAGTTTGGTATTAATTTACAAGCAGACCATGGAGCCAAGAGGTCAAAGCTCCCCTCCAGCCAATGAGATCGGATGTCTGGGGGGCACATGGTACATTTCAGCCAGAATGGCCAAGATCAGACATGAGTGCATTCATTCATTCTGCAGGTACCTACAGAGTACCTACTACAGGCTAGGTGATGCCGGGAAGGGCTCTTTGGACTGTGAAGAATTTTTCTTGGTTTTGTTTTGATTTGATTTTAAGTAGGCTCCACACCCAACACGGGGCTTGAACTCATGACTCTGAGATCAAGAGTCATATGCTCTACTGACTGAGCCAGCCAGGTGCCCCTGGACTGTAAAGACTTTCAAGCAAAGGATTGAAAATCATCTTTCGATGGGGAGGCCGAAGGCTGCTTGGATGTTCTTCGCTATGGCCATTCTCGGAGGCACTAGTGGGACTAATACTTAAATAATGGTTTCCTCCCAGTTACCAGAATGTCAGTGTCCTTATTCAGCTCAGGACCAATTCAGATTAGCTTCTACTTAAAACTAGAATTTTCATTTTTTGCATACTTAAATATGCAAAGCGCTATGCCAAGTGGTTTAGATCTCATTTCAACCTCCTTAACATTTTCAGATGGGTTCTATTCTTTTTTTTTTTTAATTAATTTATTTATTGTGCGTGTGTGAGAGAGAGAGAGAGAGAGACAGAGAGAGAGAGAAAGAGAGAGAGAGAATGAATCCCGAGCAGGCTCCATGCTGTCAGCTGCAGAGCCCAATTCGGGGCGTGATCTCACAAACCATGAGCTCTTGACCTGAGCTGAAATCAAGAGTCAGAGCTTAACTGAGTGAGCCACGCAGGTGCTCCAAGATGGGTTGTATTCTTAGTCCCATTTTACAAATGGGGAAATGAGGCCTGGTTGAAGTAACTTGTTCCAGATTGCACACAGGAAGTAGGTGGGAGAGAGGAGATCAGACCCCCAGGCAGCCTAACTCCAGGGCCTGCCTGAGCTGCTAACCTGTTTGCAGCCCTGCCCCACTGGGCTTGGAAGTGGAAACTTTACCCAGCAGGAGTCGGACTCAAGCAAGGGAAGACTATTTACTTCACTTCCCAACCCAAATGACCTTCCAGTTCAACTAATTGAAGATAATGATAATAATTGTCCTAATTTGCCCTCCAGTGACTGCCAGGATAATGGAGATGATTTAGAATCAAAAGCTGAAGAAAGGAACAGAGGTCATTTCATCCAACTCCCTCATTTCTGAGACAGGAAAATTGAGGGGCTTGGCCAAACTCCCACAGCTGGTTAGGAAGGACCTGGGCTACAACCCATATATTCTCCCTCCCAGCCCAGAACTTCTGCATCCTGCTTTGCTGGGCCTCAGTGCCAGTACTGGCCTGGAAGCCAGGAGTCCTCGCTATCTGTGCTCCCGGAAGGCCACTATGGGGCCGATGTCAGACTCACAGAGGAGCGTTTCTTCCCCCTGGGCTTGCTGGTTGAAACATCAAGGTGTCCCCCACCCAAACCTTCTTATCAGGAACTGGGATGGGCTCTTAATCTGTAGCTCCCAGGCCACGTCTACACTCTCTGGACAGCGTGTTATCATCCAGAAATAGCTGACGGAGCCCAGGTCTCCCTGGCTGGCGCAGTGTACCAAGTGGGGAAGCTGGGAGCAGAATGGACCAACCACCCAATGCCCGGTCCCGGGACACGTGAAAACCACCAGCTGCTACCCAAACTGTTCCTGCCTACAGCCCCTGTACCCCCAGCTGGCCAAGGGGTAGTCCCCACCGCTACTGAAATTGGCCAGATCTAAAGTAAGCAACACAGAACACTCCCATGTAAATTGAGGGACTGTTTTTCTACCAGGAGCCGAGAACAATCCCCAAATCAATCTGCTATGCGGCCGTCTCCCCCGCTCGGAGACAGAGGTGGGTGATGATGTCCCCTTGGCCTCCGATAACCCTCCCTTTCAGGCTTTTTACTAAACAATATGAAAAACAATGAGTGGAGCCTCTTAGGAAAGAAGAAGGTAGGTGCTGGTAAGAATAGCACGCCAGGAAGGGCAAAAATTCAACCCTAACTCCATCCTTACATCCCAAAAGGCGGGTCCTTACAAATGAGTGCCTAGGACGTTTGTGCTAGAAGCTACAAATGAAAACGGGGCCATTCCTTCAAATGACCTCTTGACACAAGTGTCCCTGTAATTAATTCTGTTTGTGATACAGATGAGCCGGCTTCCCGCAGCCCCATTTCCGGCCTCCGCTACCCTCCCAAATGCACCACACACAGCCTCTCTGGCCTACCGACCACCTAGGACGCCCAGGTCAAACCGCATGTTTGTTCATGAGGGTCATGGAGGCATGAAATGAAGCGTGTACCTTGGTGAGGGATGGTTCTGTTCACGAATCAATGTGCTTAAAATGTGGTTTAAGTGCAGCCCACCTCTGGCCAAGAAAAAAACTAGCCCAGGTCAGTGATGTACTTGTGACCTCAGCGGAAATTGCTGAGACAGCAGGTGGGGGGTGGGGTGCGGAAGCCTGTGTCAAAACCTCATGGACCGAACCCAAGAGTCGGGGATGATAAAGACTGTTCTTATTTCCTCACATATATCCTATCCATACAAAGGGAGTAATAAATTGGTAACCTTTGGCTCTCAAATCTTTGCTGTTGGGAGTAGCTACTCTTTAGCTGACTGGTAGCCTTGGCTGTCCATTATACATTCAGTTCCAGGGCCCAGATCCTGAGGCCCAACTGCTCTTGTCTAATAAGAATGGTGGGTACTGGGGCACCTGGGTGGCTTCATCAAAGGTCTGATTTCTTGATTTGGGCTCAAGTCATGATCTCGCGGCTGGCGAGGTGGAGCCCCGCGTCGGGCTCTGGGCTGACAGCTCGGAGCCTGGAACCTGCTTCGGATTCTGTGTCTCCCTCTCTCTACCCCTCCCCTGCTCGCACTCTGTCTCTCTCTCAAAAATAAACTTAAAAAAAAAAAAAAATGGTGGGTACCCAATGGCAGTCCCAGAGATGACAAGAGAGCCTGTGCCAGGAACTTTCCAACAACTCTGCCCCGGCGTGGCAAGGGGTTCCGTGCCCCCTTCTCACCATCTCAGTCTGAGACTCAGGCTGTGAGCCTTAATCATTTGTCATGTGTTCCATGCCTCGCACTGACTGACGGTACATGCTTGCTGAACAAACAAACAAGGGAACACAGCTGAGGCCTAGCGAGGGCAGGATGCGTGAGACCCGGCTAAAGAGTGCTCAGTCTAGAACCCCGTCCCGTCCAGCATTTTCACGGGGAAGTGAGAATGCGCACTAAGGAATGAGGTAAGGAGTACTTCTTGGCTCTCTGTCACATAATAAGATTTTTCTTTTACACCAGCCACCTGCTACAGGTCTTCTGAGTGTAACTGAAGAGAAATACCATGAGACACCAAGAAAGGATTTGCATCGGAAGAAAACACTTAGTGAGTTGAGGATGTTGGCTTCTCTACACCACACGGCTTCATCTGCTACATTTTTATTAAAGTAACCAAAAAAAAAGAAAAAAGAAAAAAGAAGCGCGTACATTTGTCCATAAAGCTGTACATTCTTCCATATAAAAACACTATTATACAATTAGTAACCTTTGTCTTTTCTGTCAGAATAGCTTACCAACGTGCTACTATTATTTCTTTTTACCTAATAGGAGAGACAGGCCTGCTCAACAGTCCAGCTCTGGGTGTTTTGCTGTTTTTTAAAGTGAACATTATAAAAAAAAAAAAATAAGAAGAAAGAAACAGAGAGAGAGAGAGAGAAGAGAGAAAAGATTAAGCAGGAGACCATGAGGCTGCTTCTTTTTTAAAAAGGCAGGGATCTGTTTGCGGACAGGATGCAACAATGCCACATCCAGTGAGTGATTCACAGCTTTGTCTCAACCCACAGGCCAGAAAATGAGCTCTTGGGTCTGTGGGTCTGAAGTTAGCTTTAAAGCAATAAAGGCTGGAAGCAGGGTCTGGGAAGGCAGCTTGGAGTCTAGAGTTGAAAAGGAGGCAGGACTGGCAGGACTGGGTAGGGACAGTGTTTGGTAAATAGCACCTTTGAATCAGAAGTGAGTGGTTAAGAAATTCAGGGAAGGGGACGGGCTGTGGAGTGGGGGACCCTCGGGCAAGGAAGAAAGTTTCCTCACTAAGGGGCGACAGCCTGGTGGGCTGGACAGGAGGGTAGCCAGGTAGACCGGACGCTCTAGCTACGTCCTTCTAAAGTGATTTTGAGTTTGGGAAACTCAAGGCCTTCTGAGGACCCCCTCACTAATGTCACTGAAAAACCGAAGGAAGGCGATTTCTTCCCAGTATAGATTTCCACTGGCTCCGACCCAGCACGGTAAATATTGCACAAGTCTACAGACAAATCTGGGTTGTACTGAGAGACAGCAACTTCCCCACAGGTGCTCTGAGCACCAGGGAGAAAATAATGCCCAGGATTTTGGCTTTTAGTGTCAGCCCTACAAGAATACCAAGTAGTCCTGCAGAAGTCGGGGAGTTCCCATTCGGCCAAGGAACACCTGCGAGGCCGACCAGCCAGCCAGAGTCCCGAGGACGGAGGGATAGTTCCCGAAGCCCTCCGGGGCACCAGGAGGTTCTGAGAGCTGGGTCTCCTTCAGACTCTCCTGGGACCCAGGAGGCCATATTGCACAATGAGTCGAGAGCTCTTGTTCTGGAAAACTGGGTAGCTCTGTGACCCAACCAGAAGGGGAGAAGAACGGGAGAGTCAGGGAGGAGTGTTGTGCTTTTAAAAAGAAGGCAGTAGTAAAGAACCTAGAGTTCCCTGTAGCTTTTGAGCCAACTCTTGAAGGGATAGTGGCGGCAGCAGCAGCATCAGGACGTTCCTGTGATTCCAGATAGACGGGTTTTGGCCAAAAAACCCCAAAAAACAAACAAACAAAAACAAAACAAAACACATCCCCAGTGGATACTCTTTGGGTCCCAAAATTCCATTGCAAATCACCCCCAACTTAATCACCACATATACTCACACACAGAGCAGCACACAGCAAAGCAAAGGTTTCGTGCAGAGTTCCCTTCGGCCCCAACCCCGATAACCTCTAACTCCTGCCTTACTCCCCCGACCCCCACAAAACAAAAAGCTTTTGTTTCCTGGCTGGGAAGCAACATCTACCAGGCCCCTGAGCATAGAATCAGAAACAAGTCATGATTTCAAGAAAAGCTGCTTAGGGCAGAAGCAATCAGGAGAGGACTTTTCACTCTCTGCCCTGGATCTCATCAGAAACATGAAAGACGATTAGGCAACATAGTATAACTTAAGTCCAGGCTTGAATGCCCCTGAGTAAGAGAGGGGCCAGGGGATACAGGTGTCCCGTTCCGGAGAGGGAGAGGTTTGAGCTCAGCCCCTCTTCTCCCCGCAAGGCAGATCCTGACCTCTCTTTCACAGTTGCTAACCTTGCTTGCTCCCTCCCCCATCTTCTTGGGGTGCCAGCCAAGCTTCTCCCACCTCACCTCAAGCCAGCGCCCCCCCCCCTTCCGTACTCCCCCCTCCCGTAGGCAGACACGCTGGTTCCCGGACTCAAGCGCACAACAGTTCTCTCCGAAGGCACCTGGGGAGGCCACTTCCAAGCAGCTCCCTTTAAGGATTTTTCTTTAAAAAAAATCTTTTGGTTTTTTTTTTTCTCCCCTTTTCTTAAAAAAAATAATATATTTATATATATATATATAAATAGCTCTTCATTTAAAATACAGTTCCCCAGGTTGAGGTATGCAGCGGCCTGTTGTCACGACAGAACGAGTACAGTAGAGTGCCTGGTGGGGCTGGCGGGGGATCTAACTGGAGACCGCCATCACGTAGTTCTTCGAGGGGCTGCTCCGGCCCAGCATCATTTGGTTCTTGCAGGTGAGGAGCCCATAGGAGGCTGCCACCGGGGCCTCCTCGTACAGGACGCAGATGGAGCCATCCTCCCCAATGCGGTAGGACACCTCGTAGGGGTCCACCCACAGGGTCAGCTCACTGGGCAGCAGCTGGTGCAGCTGGGGCTGGCTGAGTCCGATCTGGCTGGCCACCTTGCTGATGATGGGGTCCATCTTGTGGTTGATACGGATGCAGCGGTAGCCGGAGCCCTTGGACGGCTTCTCAGGAAACCAGTGGTGTTTGTAGTGCTCTGTGGAGAGACAAGAGGGAGATGCCCTGGTTAGAGCAGCTGGGCTGTGGGGGAAGGGGATGAAGGGACAGGAGGAGAGGCAGGAACCCAGAGATTTTAAGTAAGCAATGTAGTTTCTCATGAGTTCCAGGACCTCCCTGAGACCCTCCTGTCGCTGTAGCAGAGATAATTGTATGGAATCTGGAACCCCCCCCCCCACTAGGAGGAGGATGTGTGTGTGTTGGGAGGGAGTCCCATAGCTCTGAGGCAGTCCCAAGTAGCCAGTGCTTTTGGCACACCCCAGTTTAAGGAGGAGGGGTGAGACTGGGGAGGGCATGTCCAGACAGGGCCGCTGGAGACCTACTGGCTGAAGTTGGAGGCCAGGAAGGCTGCCACCATTGTCAGATCCACAGCGACTCATTGTGTCCCCCACTCTGAGCCCTAGAGGCTCCCTCTGCCTCCTTCAAAAGCCAGAGCCCCTGAGCAGTGGCTAAGGGAGTCGAAATCGGGTTGGTTTTGATGAAACATATGTTGCTCCTCAGAAGGCAGGATCTGTGTGGGCACGTTTGGAGATGGCTATCGCTGCCCAACACCGTCGGCCAACCGGCTGGAAAACAGCTGGGAGGTAAGTCTGGCAGCGGCTGGTTATCTCTTGTCCACCGCCCTTTTCACACCGCCCCCGCCCCCAACACACAAGCCAGCAGAGCGCAGTTACGACCTACAAGGCTTTCTCGGGACCGTAATGGGTGGCAGATGGCTCAGGGGGGCCAAGCATACAAAGGGGGCCGGGATTCCAACTTCGAACGAATCAACGATCGGCCCGGGCACAGCGCAGCCCCGCACTGCCGGAAGAACCACGGCCGAGACTCCCAAGTTGTTAAGAAGGCTCAACTGCGCCTTCTTCTCCCATAATGACCCCTTGGCTGGCCGGGCTGGGTCGTCCGTGGCGCCCTGGAGAGTCTCAGTAAGGGCAACGAGCTCGCGCTCAGGCCCGCAGGTGCCTCCTCTCCCGGGGCAAAAGCCGCGACTCGGCTCACACTCCAGGGCCAGGGTCTGCGCCTTCGAACGCACCCTACCGGAGCGGACACGGGCCGAGACCCGAGCGCAGACCCAGGGGACTGCGGGGACTGCGGGTTGCCCCGGGGGCTGGAGGAAACCGAGTCCCGGAGCTGCTCGTGAGCGGAGCCCTGCTCTGGGAGCAGAGGGAAACGACCAAGGCAGGAAGGGGAGCCGAGCCCCAGCGGCAGGGGTCGACGGACGCCAGGATCCTCGGCGTGTGCTCACCTGTTAGTGCCTCCTGGAGAGCGCCGCTGAAAACCTTTAGTCTCTGTTCGCTCACGCAGCCCCGGGTCCTCAGGAGGCTGGAGAGGAAGCCCACGGCGGCGGCGATCTCCGGAAGCATGTCTGTTCTCTTCCCGGTCCAGCGGGCCTGGCTCATGTCTTGCTCGGCTCAGGAGGCGGTGGCAGCGGCGGGGAGCAGCGAGAGGCAAGTGT
Source organism: Panthera leo (assembly GCF_018350215.1). NCBI lineage: Eukaryota > Metazoa > Chordata > Mammalia > Carnivora > Felidae > Panthera > Panthera leo. The sequence goes on along the minus strand of NC_056696.1, from coordinate 42,014,557 downwards.
CCGGTGGGACGTGCCGCTTCTCAAGCTTCCTCCGTGCGCTCGGCCGCTGCTCGGGCTCTGCGGGGACTTTACCCGGGACGCGCCTTTCATACTATTCCGAGAGGCGGGGGAGCCCGCGCCGGCGCCCATTGGCTACTGCTAGCGGATGGGGGCGTGGCCTGACGCCCTCCCGGCCCCGCCCCGCGCGCTCCCGGGGCCGCGAGGCCGCTAGCCCCTGCCCCCGCCCCCGCCACCGCCCCCGCCACCTCCCCTGCGCTGAGGTCATCGCCCGCTGACGTCAGTGCTGGGAACCTGAGCCGGGCTTGCGGGCCGAGGGAGGCGCCGGGAGAAAAGGGGAGCCGGGGAGGGGCCGAAGCCTCTGGGCGGAGGAGTGCTGCGTCCAGTTCGCGGCCAGGATGCCTGGACCTCCTCTCCTCTCCGCCGGTCCTTCCAGATTTAGGTCACCGGCCACCTCCTCCAAGAAGCCTCCGCTGATAACACCTCTCTCTCCCACGCGGCCCCTTTTCTGGCTCCCACATTTTCCAACGCCCACGGTCAGAACGAATCACTCGGACGCTTTGTCACCTTTTAACCGCTTTGCCCTGTTTGTTAAATAGGTTTCTCTCGGCTCTTCGGAAATGTGGACCAAGTCTTGTATTTACTTAGGCAATAATCCCGTCTCCCCCAAACATGTTCTGCCCTTCCTCTACACCGATGCCTTTTCTCTTGCCTGCTAGCATCCAAGTCTTACCTGTTTGAGGGGGAAGGGTGGGAGCAGTGTTGCAAGACTTTTCTGTCCCCGCAAGTTATTTTTCTAGTCTCGCCTTCCTTTGAATGCCAAAATTTTTGAATAAGTGGTCTGCTCTCAACTGCACACATTTTCCTGGCCACTCCCTTTTCCTCCTCCTCCCCTCTTCCCCCAGCCCTCCCTCATGTCCTTCCTCCTTGTGGATTGAAGCTTTTGTAAACATGGGCTCTTGCGGGAAAGAACCCAGCCTCAGTGTCCGAGATCCACACGCAGGACCGTCAGGACCTGGCCCGGTCACAGGCGCTGGGCAGATGTCCACTAGATGGGCAGAGAACTTCGAACCCACATCCCGGAGTCTGGCATACGTGGGTGCCCCATATATATTTGTTAAATGAGTCAAACCCAGTGGCCTCTGTAAATTCTTACTTTCCTTGGACTCTGGGCCCTGCTGACCACCTCAGGAAGCAGTTTCTCCTCCTTTTCAGGGGCACCTGGCACCAGGCTTCTCAGTCTCCTTCCCCTGCTGTGTCGGCCCTGGACCCCTTCTTGCCCCTGTTCCCTCTCTGTGGCCCCTCCCTCCTCTCCCTGTTCTCTCCACTTGCCTTCCTCACAGAAACCCTATTCATGTCGTCCACTCTGCTTACTTTTTCACAACTGACTTTCGAATCTGCATAGTCTGTCCTGGTGTCCTTTCATCCTGCTGCTCCCCCCACCTGCTCTCTCCTGCCCCGTGGGTGTCCAGCCACCAGCTCAGTGTCAGTCTAAGCCCACGGTCTTTTCCAGCTCCCTTCCTGATGTCCATGGCTGCCAGAGATGCCTTCCCTTCCCCAGGCACTCCGCCCTGAAAACTCACACTCACTTCTGACTTCTTGTACTTGGCTCCTCAGATCTGGCCCCAAGACCAGTTGCTTCTTCATATCTAGATGATTGCAGTAGACTTGTCAAACGCCATCCCCAAATGACCCTTCCTGCTGTTAGTAGGGCTGCATTCCAACAGGTCTGCACTCGCTTGCTCTTTAGCTCAGATCATTCTCAGGCACCCTCCACCCCCATTCGTCTGGACTCCTTTGCCTAATATTAAGATCTTTCGGAATTTGGCCCCACCCACCTTTTTAGGTTTCTGCCACTTTGTGCTCTAGGCTCATCCTCCTTGCTGTTCTCTAAGCATCAGGCTCTGCAGCCCAGAGCCCCCAACATTTTGCCCGTGATCCCCAGCCCTGCCCTGTAACATAGCCCCCGTTCCAGGTATGCCTGAATGTGCCGGGCTCTGCTGCACTGTGGCTCATGCCATTCTCCCCTGGACACCTCGCTGCCTCCTCCTCACCTCTCCCAAACCCCCACACTCCCGAAGGCCCGGTTGAAGCTTGGTCTCCCACTCTCAAAACCCGCACCGACCATTCCCCCACTACAGAATTAATGTTACCCATACCATTTATGTGGCACTCATAATCTGTGGTTTGGTGTTATTAGGGGTATTTTTAGAGGTTGACATCTTATCTCAACAACCGTCTGCAGGCTGCTTGAAAACAGGTTACTATACTCATTTGTCCTACATTTGTCCAGGGCAGTTTAGATTTCAAATATTCTACTCCAATGCTTCATGTGGCCCGTGAGGACGCACTGGAACACATCTCTTTAGATGGCCCCCTCGCCAGCTCCTCCCCGAAGCTGGATGGGGCCCAATGAAACCCTCACCTCTGCTCGCTGAGAGGGAAACGCTGTGTTACAGAAAACAGGGCTGGGGATGGAAACAGGATCACCTCTGCTGCAACAAACATCTAGAGAGACCAGGTGTCGCCCAGGCCAGAACTGTCCAAGGTCCACCGCCAAGGAAGGCAGGGGAACGGGTCAAAGTATAGACAGGGTGGTTCGGCACCTGCATCTGAAACTACTTAACATCTTCCTGGGTGTGTCTTCGACAGGGGCTGGGTGTTCTGGGCCTTGCTTTTACCTAGAACTGGTGCAAAAAAAAAAAAAAAGTACAGACAGACAGACCGCCTGTTTTTGTTTTGTTTTGTTGTTTTGGGATTTTTTTTTTTTTTTTTTTTTTGCCTTAGGAAGTAGAACTCTGTCCTTATGTAGATTTTTGTATCACTCACCAAGTGACACAGCTAGTTCTCAATAGAGCCAGGACCAGATCTGTTGACTTCAAATATGGTGTGCTTTTCATTGGCCCATGGAGTCCCTGGGCGGTTGTTACAGGGGAATGGTCCCCAGTTCCGTGGTCAGTTCCCCTGACTTCCCTGTCCCGTTCCCCTGACTTCCTTGGTGGTGGACCTTGGACAGTTCTGGCCTGGGCGACACCTGATCTCTCTAGTGCTGTCATTCCAGAGGACGGTGTGACAACATGAGGCGAAGTGTTCTGCATTGCTCAGGATGTGTCTTCGCCTCCTCGTTGGTGATGACGTACCTTGTGTAGGGCATCGGTAAGAACCAGAAGACACTCCCCTGGCTTTCCTAGTCTCTTTTCTTTCTACTCACAAGCCTAGGGAGAGGAGGCTGAGTTATCCCACGTTCAAAGTTTCCGAGTCACTGTGCAGTGTAGTTGGGACCAACTGAGGATTTGCATTCTCACTCAGTTTCCTTTTTTTTTTTTCAGTGTATTTATTTATTTTGAGAGAGAGGGGGTAAGAGGGGGAGAGGGGCAGAGGGAGAGAGAGAGAGAGAGAGAGAGAGAGAGAGAGAGAGAGAGAGAGAGAATCCCAAGAAGGCTTCACGCTCAGCAAGGAACCCGAGGAGGGGTTTGCTCCCACAAACCACGGGATCATGACCTGAGCCGAAACCAAGAGTTGGACGCTTAACAACTGAGCCACTCAGCCACCCAGGCACCCCCTCGATCAGCTTCTTATCAGGGCAAATACATTACAGTAGTCCAATTTTTTTTTTGAAATTTCCAAAGCTGCCCTTCAGTTGCTAGGATCAGGATCCTTACGAGCTCAAGAGTCCAGATTTCACTTCTTCCCTTTGCATGTTGCCTGCTGCCTCTCTTTCCTTGGCATGGTCCAGGTGTAATTTGAGCATTAGGATAAAGGCAGCGGGTCCCTCCCTCCCCCCTCTCCTCTTCTTCCTCCTCTTCGTCTTCATTCATTTCTTTCCTCTCCGCCCAAGGGCCTCGGGTTGAATTTTGAACATGAAATGTCCTGATACACTGTGCTAACCTGTGACGCCACCCATTGCCAAGTGGGCAGGTAGTGGTGGGGGTGGGGGCGGACCTCAGTCTATGCCTCATCTGGACCAGAAACTTCGGTGCCATGTGATCCCGACCCACTGACTCCCCTGGTCCTGGATGCCCACTTGCACGGGGCACCTATGTGACTTACTGTAGAGTGACACACAGCATCCCACCCCGCCCTGCTCAGATCAAATCCCCCCCCCCCACCCCGGACGGGGTCCCTCTCCTCAGGCCTCAGCTTGTCTGGGGGGGGTTCCTGACACAGGCCTTGCTCTCCGCTCATTCCCCAGTCAGGAACAGCCAGATCATTGTTGAGGACTCTTGTCTTTCCCAGTGTCCTGTTAGGCCTTCAAGGCCTTGGCTTGATTGCCAAGGTTACCTCTCAGTTTCCTGACCCCACGTGGAACCCTGAGGTTGAGCAAAGCCGATCTGTTGGCAGAGGCTGGGCTGAGGTATTCTAGGGGGATGACATCAGCTCACTCCCACCCCGTGCAGCGTGTAGTTCTTATAGGTACGTGTGTGTGTGTGTGTGTGTGTGTGTGTGTGTGTGTCAGTGTGGATAGGGAGGGCAGCATAACTATTTGAATGAGTATATACTTCAGTGTGTCGTGTGCTCTGATGCTTGAGGGTAGGAGGGAATACAGATATGTGTTCGTAGATGTTAAAATGCACTTATGATAATATATATATTGAGGAACGTCACTTCGTGAAGTGTGGATGTTTTGGTGGAGTGTGTGTTTTGGCGGGGAGAGTATATTTGGCGGGGTCGATCTGAGCGTGGCTGGTACAGATGCTAATTTGCTCTCTCCTCTTTTCAGGCTTCGCTGGTGACAGCCTCGCTCTGCTGCCCAGAGCCGATAAGAAACACCACCCAGGGAGGACGAGACGCCTCTTCCTCACTTCCTAATCAGGGCGCGAACACTGCCAAACATATTCACAACCGTCTGCAATGTCGCTGGGTAATGTCCAGACGTCTTTTAGGGTCCCCTGCCATCTTCTCACAAAGTTATCTCTCAAGAGCAGCTCGAGGCCGGCCAGTCTGGGGGTTATTCTTTACAATGAGAAGCGGGTGACAAAGACAGAAGAAAATGACATTGTCCTTCAAACCTGTTAACAAAGCCTGCGTGAAAGCGAGGGTGTCAGCCCTTTTCAAATGGTCTGCCTTTAAACCCCTTCACCCAGCCCAAAGTGAACCGAGAACAGGAACGGAAATAGATAATGCAAAGGTGATCAGGGTTGAGGGTTAAGTGGAAAACTACCCATCTGGACTGAAGGAAGTCTTGGTAAGATATAAGCATGCGAAGGGCTTCCTAATCTCCAGGCCTGGACAATTTCCAAGTCCCTGAGGACAGTTTCTGAGAACCCCTGGAGGGATGGAGAAGAGTCGGAAAGCTAAAAAAGTAACCCTTCCTCCACTTGCTCTGAAGCTCCAAGCAAAAAGATTTAATTGTACAAAAGGCACCCACCTAAATTAGGCAACCGAGTAACTTCCTGATAGGAAGGTAAGCATCTAGGACGTGCTAACAAGATGCCTGCTCCGGTCAGGACTCAGACGCTCTGAGGTGCGGGACATCTTTACAGGGAGGGCGGAGCTGGCCACCGGACGTGGTGGGGTGAAGGCCGCAGGCTCCTTCCCCAAGCGGCATCTGGAAAGTATCAGAACCTCAGCGGCTGCTTCATGACTTCCAGGTGATGAACAGAAATAGCCATGGCAGGTGCGGGTTCCATTTGCTGCCACGAAGCTGGGAGCCCACCGGACTTGCAGTGGCAAAAACACCCAGGGCCTCTCTAAGCCCTGAGCACACCCACAGGTGAGCTGGGGAGCTGGGGAGGCTCATGTTCCCCACAGCACAGTCCCTGGTTTCTTCCCCATTTGCTCAACTCTCTCTCCCAAATGCCAACTGTATAGCTTAAAAGCCACAATCTGGAAGCCCCTGAGGTGGAGCTGACCACAGATATATTGTCTGGCCTGCATAGCGTTTAAGTATTTTAAAAAATAGGTGTTGGGGAGCCTGGGGGGCTCAGGCGGTTAAGCCTCCGACTTCAGCTCAGGTCGTGATCTCACGGTCCGTGGGTTCGAGCCCCGCGTCGGGCTCTGTGCTGACAGCTCGGAGCCTGGAGCCTGCTTCAGATTCTGTGTCTCCCTCTCGCTCTCTCTCTGCCCCTCCCTCCCTCGTGCTCCGTCTCTCTCTGTCTCTCAGAAATAAGTAAAAATGTTTAAAAAAGTTAAAAAAAAATTAGTTGTCAACATTTAACTGGTCGGAAGCGTCCTGTTTTTTAAAACCCTCGAATTATGATTTCTCTTTAAAAACCTGAATATGTGAACACTGGTCCCACGTTCCTGCTCAGCACCGACTTGGCATCTAAGATAGGGAGCGTGTCCCCCGGGTTCCCAGGGCCCCTACCGCTCTGTGCCTCGTCCCTGCAGAGGCCGCACGGTGGTGACCGTTTATCGAGGAGATACAATTTTAAAAATTGGAGCGCCTGGGTGGCTCAGTCGGTTAAGCGGCCGACTTCAGCTCAGGTCACGATCTCGCGGTCCGTGAGTTCGAGCCCCGCATCGGGCTCTGGGCTGATGGCTCGGAGCCTGGAGCCTGCTTCCGATTCTGTGTCTCCCTCTCTCTCTGCCCCTCCCCCGTTCATGCTCTGTCTCTCTCTGTCTCAAAAATAAATAAAATGTAAAAAAAAAAAAAAAAAAAAAAAATTAAAAAAAAAAAAAATTATACCGCCTCCTGATACAGAAGAAATCCCAAACCGTCATCTCTAACCCCAACTTTACGACGGAACTCCCAACAACTGTTTTTTCCGGTTGAGAACCAGGCATCTTTGAAATATTTTTCTGGTATTTTAATCTCAACATGTAGCAAATCAAGAAACTTCTCTCTTTTCAACCCCCCCCTTCTTTTTTTCTCTCAATGGCATTACTATTTCTCCCTAGTCAGCAGACCTCTTTACCCCTACCCCTGAGAATCAGTTGTCAAGGCTTAGAAAGTCTCCATCAGCAATGTCTTTCCTGTTTTCACCCCTTGCTGTGGGCATTGCCCTCCCTCCCCCAGTCCTTCTGTCCCCCCCAGACCATTGCCATAGCTTAGTGCTGGTATTTGCCTGCCTTCCAGGCTCCCCTCACTTCAACCCTTGCTGAAGACTGCTTGCCAAACTAATTTTCCTTGAATAATATCATGTCATTTGGGGGCTTTAAAAACCTTCGATGGTTTCCCAATCCCTACAGAATTAATTAAAAACCTCTCATCAGGCATTCAAGTCCCTAGACCATGAGACTTCCTAGGACCGTCATTCAAATCACCCAGGGAACTTGGTAAAAATTCAGATGAAGCAGCCTCTCCCTCAGATTCCGATTCAGTGGTTCGATGTGGGGTCCGGGCATCTGGTCACGAGAACTCAGTGGCAATGATGCAGCGGCTTGTGGCCCTGTCGCAGAGCACAAGCCCACACTTATCCGATGTATCTGCTCAGACACCAAGAGCTGCTTTATCCCTGTGTATCCCCGGCAATGACCCCCTCCCCAACCAGCCTCCCCAGCACCTGCTTCACAATTGTTGGCTGAGCTGAATGGGTGGGGAGCAGGCCCCTTGCAAAGGCTGAAAGCCAGGCCTTTATCCCCAGCCAGATTTCTGAAGGCCGCCCCCTGCCACCTCAGAGAGACTTCAATAACCAGAGGCCTTGTTTAGAGGCGCAAACAGTGGTCCCTTCTGAACATGAGACTTCTTTGATCTCAAGATATGAAACTCATTGGGACGTCCTTGGTTTTTTTGTTTTGTTTTGTTTTTGCTTTTGTTTTTAAGTAAGCTCTATGCTCCACATGGGGCTTGAACTCACGACCCTGAGATCAAGTGTGGCATACTCCACCAACTGAGCCAGCCAGGCGCCCTTAGACATACTCGCTTTTGTTGACCAGCCTGCACTCTAATCCCGTATCTGCCACCCACTATCTTATGACAAGGCAAATATTTGATCTCTCTTATCCCCAACTTTCTCATCTTTAAAATGGGGACATAGTTCTTCACGGAGTTATTGGGTGCTTAGCCCCGTGCCTACATATCCCAGATACTCAGGAAACTGTAGTTCCTGTTATTGTCAGAAGCAGGGTTTTCAAAAAATCATCTACACAAAATATTTCATCCTTCAGATGAAGAAAAGGAGGCCACAAGATGGGGAAAGATGCCCAAAGTCTTGAAGTAAGTTCATGGACCAGAACCTGAATGTCCCACGCAGTCTGTGCTCTTTCCACTTTCCAGACTCCCGTCTTGTGACACACGCTTCCTTCATTCAGGCATTCACTTATTCGCTCACTCAGGGAGTATTCGTCAGGTACCCCCTGGGCGCTAGGCTCTGGAGATTCAGGGGAGTGTTGGAGGCTGACAGCAGGACACGGTCACTAGCCAACATGGAGTTTGGAGAGTGAGAGACCAGGCCCAGAGTGAGTTCAGCTGCTCAAGCAGATGCTGAAGCTTCCTGGAGAGGTGGGGGGGGGGGGGGGTTGCATAGCAGGGGTTTGGGGTAAAGAGAAAAGCTGGGAGGCTTACAGGGGCAAGATCTTAGGTCAATGAGGCGTGAGCAGGAAGGCAAAGTTGATGTTCCAGGGGGACAGAGCAGACCTCAGAGAAGGGCATGGGGAGCAGTGGCCCCGAGTGGGGAGGACTCTGCCCCACTGCATGAGCCTGAGGGGTGTGGGGTATGATGCAGAGATAAACTCCCCCGAGGGGGCCTTCGAGGTATAGCTGGCTTCAGTTAAGGTCAGGAGGTAGGGAAAGTGCTCAGAGGGGTTGAGGTTATGGGGGAACCTGCTGGACGGAAGAGGGCCTGATGAAGGGGTCTGGAGGGGAGGCTGCGGGAGGCAGATTGTCGGAGAGGGAGAGCACGTACGTAGCGGGGTGTAGATGACAGTGTCTGCCTTCCGGACAGCGACCGGTGCAAGGAGAAGGAGTGAAAATGTAATCCTGACAGGGCCTTGGGAGAAAAGCGAACCGAGGGTCCCAGGAGAGCCAGGCTCAGCCAGGAGGCCGGAGACCCAGAGTGCTGGGCAGGGCAGGGAACTGCCACTTCTGCTCTGGCGTGGGGTGGGGGTGGAGTCAACTGGGAGACTGCAGGGTGACCTCTGGGTGAAGCCTCAAGTTCTTGGACCCGGGCCCCTAGGACCCGCTTTGCGCTCCCCAAACTCACCTCTTCCCCACCCCTCCATCATTCTGCATCATGCTGGCTCCTGCAGACTCGCTCTCACTCTCCTCCCTCCGGGAGAGAGCTGGAAAGCGTGATTAATTCATCAGACTCACAACTGATGCTGATGGTTATGCCAGGCCCCGTGGAGGGAGGGAATCTGCTCCCCCAAAGACAGCTATCCCCTGGAGGGTTGCTTCCCAGCTGCTGCGCCCTACTGACCCACTAACATCCACGGGCAAAGGGATGCTCTGGTTTCCTTCCCTCCTTTGCCAGTCTGGCCTATGGTAGGGGAAAGGCAAGGCAAGGCAGGATGGCTGAGGGTGTATGAGAGCGAGAGAGCAAAGAAGAGGTGAGGCAGGAGCTGGGGGGGGGGGGTGGGTGGGGGTGAAGGGGAGCTGCGGACAGATGGCCAGACCAGTATTTGCCTGGAAAGGTCCCCAGCGGTGTGTGTTTGCTTCTGTGACTCCCTAGGTGTATCACCAGAGCAAAAGGATGGAAACTATCTGTTAAAAGTCTATTATCCTGGAGCCTCCCCCCCCCGCCCAAGAATGTGACCTCCCACACCTCCACCCTCTGGGTCTTCTCCAATGGTACTAGAAGGTGTGACTGAAAGTGCCGGAAACTCATCAGGGGAACACACGGACTTGGAGGCAGCAGCAGATCTGAAGCTGAATTTATTGCCTCTCTCCCAAACTTAGAGGGCAGACACGTTGTAAACCCTCCTCATCCTCACTCCTGGGGGCCCGGGATCAACCTCCTTCATCTCCAGACAGCAAACAAGAGGAGAGGCCCCGAGACTGCTAGAGCTTTCGCAGATGTTGTTTGGGCAGAACCATAATGGGGCTGGGCCTCCCGGGGCTGCCGAGTGTCTGGGGCAGGCAGGAAGCTGGCATCACAGCTGGGACAGCCAGAGACAGCCCCCCACCCTCCCTGGGGTGGGGCCTCAAGTGTGGAGAAAGACAGACTCGGGAAAGAGGGACACATGGAAGAATCTGAAGGAGAGCTTCCCTCCTCCAGCCCCCTGGCTCCAGGCCCAAGGTGTTTGTGAAGATCCAGGGGAGGCTGAGCGTTTGATCCATATGGTTCAGGGGAAGAGGGCTGATGGCCAGACTGGGAGTCGGGGCCCCGAGCCTTAGTTTGCATATCTGTAACAAGAGAGGGTGGCTCGGGCCACCCTCTCTCTTCCCTAATCTGTGATCTATGCTCGGCATTGATGACTCCTGGGGGCCCGGGAGATTATGTGATCACCAGCCACATTGCAGATCTCCTGATTCGATGACAGATATCCAGGAGGCCTCCTTCCTGAGCTGATGCCCTACATCCAGTTAGGGGCCAAGCCCTGCCAATCATCCTTTTGAAATATCTTCTCCTCAGCACCACTAACGCTCCCTGCCATCGGATCTCGCCTAGACAATCACAACGATTTCCTACGCGGTCTCTCTTGCCTGGAGTACGCCCCTTCACGCCCTTTCCTCAGTCTATCCTCTGTTGTAAGAGCTCCTTCTAACCACAGGTTTATCTTCTCTCTCTCCTGCTTGGAAACCTTTGAAGGCTCTTTACAGGAAGTTCAAATTCATTGTTGGGCCTTCAAGGCCTTTATAATCTGGGTCAGTCTCTAAGCTCCACTAACCTGATTCTCCGTTTCTTAAACATACACTTGTCCTTGGAAACCACTGTGTCTTTGTTCATATTATGCGCTCAGCCTAGAATTCTCTTTGTCCACTTCTTTGCCCATCAAAAAGGCTACTCACTCCTTCAAGGCCTGGTTTCTATGTTACCTCCTTTGTGAAGCTTTCCTGGATTCACCACAACCTCCAACTCTCCATTGCAATTAGTCACTTCCTTCTCTGTCTATGACTCCATAGCTCATATGCTGGTGTTGCGGTTCATTGCGTAGCCCTGTGCCACTGGGGCCCCTTGAAGGCGGGGTCTGGCTTCTACCTTTGTACTTCAGCGCCTGGCACACACCTTGGTCCTTAGCACATAGTAGGGACTCAGTGAATCTGGTTGAATTCATATCTCCATGCAAGTGATGTAGAAAGAGAGAAAACGTTATTCTTCCCATATTAGTGAAGGAAAACGTAAGCACAGATAGAGTGATGGACGTGTCAGAAAAGGCACTAAAAGGCGGAGGTGGGCCTGGGGAAGGATGGGAAAGGATTCTAAATCTTACTGTATCCACCCCCAGCACTAAGAATAAATTGGTGGGGAGGAGTCTCTCTGCAGATTAAGAATGGGTGGTCTCAGCTGCTTAGTAGATCAGCCTTGTTCTGATGACTGACCCTGATGTTCACAATTAAACTTCTGAACTAGCTTGTAATTTATTTATTCAAGTGTGGTGGTTAGAGCATGTACCTTGGATCCACACTTCCCGGACTCAAATTCTAGCTGTGCAATCTTAAGCAAGTTATTAAACCTCTCTGTGCTTAGTTATTTCTTCTTCTTCTTCTTCTTCTTCTTCTTCTTCTTCTTCTTCTTCTTTTTCTTCTCCTCCTCCTCCTCCTCCTTCTCCTTCTCCTTCTCTTATTTAATTTCTTTATCTATAATATGAGGCTAACAGTGGTTCTTACTTCATAGAGCTGTTGCATTAAATGAGTTTGCAGTACTTAGATTAGTGCCTGGCACATAATAGTGGCCAGTACATATTAACTATTATCACTTATAATTTATATTTTGCTTCCTTCCAAGAAGAATTTGAGACAGCTTAAAATATTGAACCACATATAAAAGAAGACAATTATATGTATATATTTATATTATGTTAAAGATCAGAAACCAATTGGTAGTATGAGGGAGAGAGATAACGTTAGGTATTTGCTCATGTGTTTGAATTCGTTCCTTTATTGACCCCTTAATTATCTTTGAGATTCCAGGAAACCAAGGCAAAAAAGGAATACATGCATTATATAGTTTCCATTGTGAAACGTAAGAAAGCATTCAAGTTAGCCTGTTAAATTAATGCCCCCCAACACACACACACACACACACACACACACACACACACACACACACACGTGTGCATGCGCACACTGAACTCAAGAAGAAATTTATGGTGTGAATCCCTATGCTGGAATATTGGAGCCAAGGGATCTGAAGTTATTCTCAGTTGGCAGTTAGTACCATCCTCAATTGGGCTTTAATGAGAGCCCATGATGACAGTGGGAGTAATCAGAGTCAGGGATAAATGGCTGGGAAAATAGCAAGCAACATCCTTCCCATCTTTCCTTCTGTGCTCAGCTGACAGTTTCCTACCCTCCCTCCTTCTTGGCTCAAACAACTCCCTTGGGGTCAGGGGTTGAGTCCTCTGAGTCATACAAATGGCTGCAGGTGGTTTTTGCTGCCTCCCTCCAGAGCTGGAGTTGTAGGCAGGGAGGCGGGTCCCCTGGCAGAAGCTCCTGAGGTGAGTGGAGAGAGGAATGCTATGAGATAGGACTAAGAGGGTTTTGAGAAGGGGGAGCCCCCAGATTTGAGCAGGATGATGATCTCAGTGGGAATGGGTAAGCTCCTAGCCAGATAACAACTCCCTGCCCCCCACGTTCTGAATTCAAAGAAGAATCTATAGTAAGTAAGCATCCTTATGTAAAAATACGTAGAAGTCCAGGAAGGCCACCACCCCTGTCCAGCCTGGCCCGGCTTAGGAGGAAGGACTCTGCTTAAGAACTGAAATACACAAAGGCTTTTCACTATTTCACTGAATTCATAAGGAGGCTCAGAAGTGTGGGTGGGGGGTAGAAAACGCTGACTTACTCTGCGAAAGAAACAGGAGGAATCACCAAGGAAAAGGACTGAAATCCACAGCTCACAATAGTGATAACACCCAGGGATCAGCAAGACGATTCCCAATCTGGTCCGCCTGGAGAAAAACAGGAGCTCAAAGCCAGAGACAGCGATGAGAAGGAAAATCTTCCCTGCTGTCCAGCCCCACTCCTGGAGGAATCTGGAAAAGTGTGAGGAAAAGCATTGGATCTCCCATACATCTTGGAATGCATCTTTGAACAACTCTTAGCCAGCACCTAAAGTGCAGCTGACCTCGGCTAACGCAGTTCACCCATGGGGAGCATGGCTGTGGGTGTTGCCCCCCAGTGCCTTGACTTAAAGAGGACAACCACCTCCAAAGGAGGGTTCCTCCCTGCACGCCATGCAATCTACTTGGCAGTGAGGCTGTTCCATGGGGATCACTGAAGTCAGGGGCTGGGGAGGAAGAGAGGGAGAGTAAGCCCTATAGAGATTCATTCGCCCTGTCTGGTTCTCGCCATGACTCACTGCCATTTACATATGGCTCATAAATCAACCACTTGACCCCCGGATCTGAACACCTTTTGTCCTTTTTGTCTTAGAGCCAGCGATCAAAGGAAGGAGACTTGGTGCCCATTCTCAGGGCTGGAGAGTGGGGGCTCTTCGGTCTGGCTTGGGGAGAAATGGCCCCTGCCCTCAGGGAACTTCAAGTTGCCAAGGAGGAGGAAGCGTGCCCACGGAAGGCACCGTATGCCAAGCAGCCAGTGGACAGAGAAGTGTGGGCCGATGAGCATTGCGCAAACATAGTCTGAAATTAACGGAAGGGGCTGGAGCGGAGTTGCTAGCAGGCGGCCGGTGTCCAGCAGGAAACAGCGTGTTGAGCCTGGGAATCCTGCACCTGAGCTGCATTTGGAGGTCAGACAGGCCCAACCAGTACCGTGCGAGGCATTCACACAAGGCCGGCTGGCCTGCTGGCTTTTGGCAATTCTGGTTTCCCTCCCCGGTTTAACCGGAAGGGTCATCTCAAGCAAGCTCACTCACCACTTGCTTACTAACCAGAGACCCCAAACAGCCGTTCACAGCCTCGGGATCCAGGGAAAACACCAGGTGACTCTGTTTACAAAACTTAGACTTTTCAACAGGGTCAAAGGGCCTTCCCAGAGCAGCTGGGTGAGGCCCCAGAGAGGCAGGTTCTAGAGGTTGAGTCAGCATGTGGACCTCCCTCTGCTCCTGGCTTCTTCAGAAGGGGCATCTGAACAGGTTCTTCCAGGGCACAAAGTGACCGTCATTTTGCACAAGGCTTCACAGTTTACAAAGCTGTTTTGCACCAACAAGTGGAAGGCTCATCTGATCCATAAGGCAAGTATCCTCTATACTTTATGAGCAAGGAAGCTGAGCCTGGAGGCATCAGGAGGCTGAAGGTCAGCCAGCGGAGGCAAGGAGGTCCTTCCCACTACACACACTGGCCTCCACATCACAGCTTTGGACTTCAGGGACACGGGGAATTCAGGAACTGAGTGCATCCATTAAAGGCCAATTCCTCCTCTGCATTTCAACCTAGTTGTGCCCCTTTCATCTGGAGAAGCCCAAAGAGGGACGATGCAGGGAGCTAACGTCTGGGTGACAAGACTGCCCGCCTGGGCGCTCCTGCTCCGGCTCTGGCTCTAGCTCTCGAAGGAAATAGAAATGCCACGTCCTCTCCCCAAATTGGCTCACCTTTGCCCCAGCCTGGGAGCTGCTCGGAAGCAGAGCGCCTGGCTGGGGATGGGGGCAGCTGTCGCCCGGCCCCTCCGGAGTCTACACCCATATAAGGGCAGAGCTTCCAGTCGGCAGGGGCTGTGACGAACCAGCGGCCACGTCAGCGGGCGGCTGGGAGGAGCGGGCGCCTCGGCACGAAAACAAGTGACGCTGAGCAGACTGACAGGGGCGGGGGGCGGGGGGAGGAGGAGCGGGGGCAGGTTAACCCCTTTAACCCCTGCGGGGCGGCCAACCCCGAGCATCGAGCATCGGTCCTTGGGTGTCGGTGTAAATGTGGGAGCGTGGGTACTTTCTGTCCCCGGGGTGGCGCGGGTCCTGGGCGGAGCAAGTGCGTTTGCTGATTGTTTTGTCTCCAAGTGTATTTCACTTAGGATGTGTATTTCACTTACGATGATGGTGCCTATTCTTACTCTGGAGACAGAAGAGGAGCTTTGCCGTGTGTTGGGAGACCATCGCATCTCTTTTTTCCCTTAAACGAACAACACGGCTCACACCCCTTGTGCTCCCCGAGACACCCCCCCCCCCCCCCCCCCCCCCCCCCCCCCCCCCCCCCCCGCCAAAAGCCTCACGAGGGGCGCTGCTGTAAGGGACTGGTTTCCCTTTTTACCAAGCCACCTCCCTCCCACCCTCGCCAGAGCCAAGTCAAATAAAAAGAGGTCTGGCCTACGGGCTGACGGAGGATAAGCCTTAAAAAGGAAGTTTTCGGGATGCCTAGTGCTAGGCAGAGGCCTGGAAACCACAAGGAGAGAAACTCGGGCCTGGCATTTCCACCAGGTTTCTCGGGCAGGGGTGGGGGGGTGGAGGTGCTCCTGTCTGCGTCCCTCCGGCTGTGCTCAGGTGAAACCTGCTGGCGCGTGGCTCTTAGAGACCTGCCTGTGTCACCCGAATTTGTGAGGGAGAGGGTGAGGGCAGTGAGGAGTAAGGGTCCCAAGAAGGAGGGGAGGGGCTGGGAAGCAGAGAGGGTGTGAGAGAAGTTGGACACAGAGGAGAGAGCCAGAAACTCAGGCAGAGGCTGAGCTGCGGTTGGGTAACTTGGCTGGCCCTTCTGGGGGAGGAACTCCGCCCAGGGGAAAGTCCCCAGGGCTTCCCAGACTGTCCCTTCCCGCCCACAGTGCTCACCTACCCGCCCTCCCGGCCCTGTCTAAGGCCCACTTCCGCTCTTT
This sequence comes from Panthera leo, assembly GCF_018350215.1. Taxonomy (NCBI): domain Eukaryota; kingdom Metazoa; phylum Chordata; class Mammalia; order Carnivora; family Felidae; genus Panthera; species Panthera leo. The sequence goes on along the minus strand of NC_056696.1, from coordinate 41,998,824 downwards.
ACTTCCCCTGTGGAGGATTGCTGGTGGAGAAGTGCCCAAGCTGCAGGCGTAGAGAGAGAGAACCGGGGGGCAGGGGCAGAGATAGCGGCCCTCCTTTGTGGGGGATCTGCCCAGGATTCGCCCAGGATTGCCTTGACTGTGGACACCATCCTCGATGCCCAGGCTCAGGGTGGTTAGTCGAAAACGGCTTTGAGGCTGGGAATTGAAGACAGTGCAGAACAGAGGCCTTGCTTCCTTCAAGGGCCAGCATCCTGGGGCTGGGTAAAAGTGTCCTGCACAGTGGTTGTGAAGGTGGACTTTTAAGTCTTAGCTCTGCCGAACCTCTCTGAACCTCAATCTCCTTGTCTGAAAAATAAGAATACGGGTGTCGAGGGGCGCCTGGGTGGCTCAGTCGGTGAAGCATCCGACTTCGGCTCAGGTCATGATCTCGCGATTTGTGAGTTCGGGCCCCGCGTCCGGCTCTGTGCTGACAGCTCAGAGCCTGGAGCCCGCTTCAGATTCTGTGTCTCCCCTTCTCTCTGCCCGTCCCCTGCTCATACTCTGCCTCTCTCTGTCTCTCAAAAATAAATAAATGTTAAGAAAAAAAATTTTTTTAAAAATACGGGTGTCGGGGCGCCTGGGCGGCTCAGTCGGCTGAGCGTCCGACTTCGGCTCAGGTCGTGATCTCCCGGTTCGTGGGTTCAAGCCCCACGTGGGGCTCTGTGCTGACAGCTCGGAGCCTGGAGCCTGCTTCGGATTCTGTGTCTCCCTCTCTGTCTCCCCCTCCCCTGCTTGTGCCCTGTCTCTCTCTCTCTCTCTCAAAAATAAGTAATCATTTAAAAAAAATTTTTTTTAAAGAATACGGGTGTCTATCTTACTGGTTCTTCGGAGGATTCAAAGTGATTGTGCTTATAAACTATTCATCTCTTGCACAATATATGTGCAACCGACACGTAGAAGCAACAAGTCGTAGCTGTTACTACCTTTCGTAGCAGCAGCGGTGACTGAACAAGCCCTCTCTAGGACGCCACGGGGAAAGTTAGCCAGAACTGCCAGGTGTTCGGGGTCCCCCCCCCGCCCCTAGGCTCTCTTGTTCCCCTAGCGCCTCATCACCTCAGCCACCCCTTCCTCCACCCGGGGCCCAGCCTGACCTTGATGAAGGAGCAGTGAGTGTGGAAACACCACAGGTGTTCATGTCCCACCTGTGCCTCGGTTTCCTTACCCCTGAAATGGGGAGTATACTTTCTGGCTGGCTTCTCTTCTCGTGAGAGGCAGGGGAATAAACATGTTTCAAAAGACGCTGGGTGGCTCAGTCGCCGAGCGTCCGATTTCGGCCCAGGTCATGATTTCACGGTGTGAGTTCGACCCCCACACTGGGCTCTGCATTGATGGTGCAGAACCTGCTTGGGATTCTCTCTGTCTCTCTGTCTCTCTCTGTCTCTTTCTCTGCCCCTCCACCACTCATGGTGCACATGCTCTCTCTCTCTCAAAAGGAGTAAATAAACTCAAGGTCCCCAGCTACCCATTCTCTACTTGGTGACTTCTCCCTCCTGTTCCCGTTCTCCTGGACCTGAGTCTGTCTCTTTTCACAGCTGTGGGCATTTTGTGCACGGCTCCATCGATGGCTTTCCCTTCAGACCTCAGGATTCACGGCTGTTTAATTCTGGCTTCCCTGGTGGACAGCTCCATAGGGCGGGAAATCTGTCTGCCTCATTTCCCCAGTGTCCAGGGCAGGGTGCCTAGTAGGGGCTCAGTAAAAGCTAGTTTCCTTTTCGTCTATCAGCAAATCCTAGGGACAGAGGCCAAGGCAGGTGGCCCCAACAGAATTTGGGGAGGCGGACTTCTGTCCCCTGGGAGGGGGGGGGGGAAGAGAGGAGGGCAGAGGAGGGAAGGCACCCTTGGGCCTCAGGGACCCCTGCCCTTCCCAAAGCCCAGGATCACCCCCAGCGGTCGTGCTGAGCGGTGTTGCTCTAGGTTCCCAAGGCTGGGAGAAGCCTCTGAAAGCCTCCAGCCTCCGTGCTCCCCTCCTCTTCGGGAAGAGAGCAAATATAAAAGAATAAAAGGGAAGTGCTCGGGCCACAAGTTCTGCTTCCTCCCAGCTGCAGCACTAACCCAAGCCCTCCCGGACCCACACAAGGCCAGGCCACCTGTTCAAGAGGCACAGGAGGTGCTGGCTAGGGAAACAGAAAACAGCTGTCCTCCTGCCGATCGGTTTAAAATGAGGCGGGCTGTATCGTGCCCTCACCTCTGGTGACTGAAGACCTTGGCACAGCCCGGCTTCTGTCTGGCTAGCCCCTGCCCCTGGGCTAGCTGGAGCCCCACCCGTCTCCCTGGGGTGCCCCGCCGGCCACTGGGCCAGACCTGTCCTCACCCTCCCTGGGCGATCAGCTCCCGGCTGCTCACAGCTGCCTCTGTGCTGTCTGGACACCAGCCCTCATCAGTGTGGCCCTCTACACACTCACTTCTTAGCACCATGACTTTGGTCTGCGAAGGGCCTTGCCCGAGGCCGGGAGGAAGCTGCTTCTGCAGAAGCCAGGCGTTCACCCTCCGGGAGGGCCGGCTTTCCACGTAGGGGGAAAGGATGTGAGTCAGCAGCCCTGCCTTCACTGCCACTCAGCAACCTCTCTGAGCCTCAGTTTCCTCCTCTGAGGGTGGTGAAGCCTGCTTACAGAGTGGCCGTCAGGATCGAGATGAGATGTGGCTGCGAAGGCGCGTTATGAACGGTGCCAGCTCACGCGTTATTTCCACCTGCCAGCCCCACCGAGCCCAGGTCACTACGACCTGAACTGCCGACTCTACAAGGGGCCGTCCTTTCCTCAAACCCAAATAGTCTTCCCTCCTTGGGTGGCTGAGTGCATCTCACTCAGGGCCCATTTACTCAGGCTGTGCCACAGAGAGGTACACCTGTTTCTTGTGGGGTACGGCACGTATCCTCAAGTGTTTTCTGTGGTTTGTGCGCCTGCCTTAACTGCTCCTGCCCGCTCCTAGTGTCATGAGAATAAAAGCTTGTTCCTTGTTGATCCACGGCCGGCTGGTGCCTCTTTGTTGCCCCGCAGCACAGGGCAACAATAAGTGTAGGGAATCAAAGTGTGTAGTTTGGAGAGGACACACAGCCAGACAGCTCCTTGGGGCAAAACTTTATTTCTACCGCTTAGGACTTGATGGACAAATCCCGCTCTGGCTATAGAAGGGTTTTGTGTATCTTCGTCATGAATCGAGCGAATCTGGGATTCACGGGGCTTTCGAGAGGGCAGCTGCCTGCCCGAGGAGCCCAGAAAACCAAGCAGAGCCGGGCCCTCAGGAGAGGGGCTGCGGAAATCTCTCCTTTTAGAGAAGGACAAGGGTCTCAGGTTTTCAGCTCTCAGTGGCTGTCCTGCCCAGCTGGTCTCTTCTCTCGGAGGTGTGGCAAAAGGCAAGCAGCCCCAGCACCCGGTGGCTCCCTGTCTGAAAGCTGTCACTGCTGTATCAATGCGCTGCCCGTGTTGCTGGGGCAGATGAGCCCTTGAGGCGGGAAGCCCTATTCCAATAAACACCCTAACCGCCCCGGGGAGCAGAAGGTTCTAGAAGACACAACATATCTCTATGCCTAGCTTATCAAGCAGACCCGGAACTGGATGGGAGAGAGATTTGAATCTCCCTCCAGAGGTCCAGAGAAGTTTCCTCAGGCCTGATCATTGTAACAAGAGCTCCCCCTCAGGCAGCAGGCTCCCCAGAGTAGTCAAATGGAGATAGCATCGTGTAAGGAGGAACCAGGGCTTTGGGCTGCTGAGTCAAACTGCCTGGGTTCAATTCTTAGCTTGAACAAGTTCCCTAATAGTCTCTGCGCCTCCGTTTCCTCATCTGTAAGGCGGGAATTACACATATCACACACGATTGTTTGTGACTAATGAGGCCACAGGTCTCAATAACACTTCGGGCTCAATAGATAGTGTCATTATAGGACCTCACTCAAGAGGCCTTCTAATCTATTTCTCTGCTATTATGAAATGAGGCTCTCTCCCTGATTCTGATGCCACTGAAATCAGGCCAGCATATATACAGGTATTTCTTCTGGCCTCTGAACTCCAGGTCTAGCAAGAGGAGAAGGCCCGTCCCCTGTGGACAGTGAAGGCCACAGGAGGGTCCACCACCAAGGGGGTGATAACAGCTGGTCTGGGGGCCTGGAAGGTGGAAGGTCTGAGAATTTCTTCAGTGTGGGAAACCTGCCTGGCCAAGTGTCTCTGACCTGACTCATTCAGTCCCTTACCAGCCAAATATGTTTTATACTGATAGTGTTTATCAGCCAGAACTTTCGCATTTAACCTTCATGATACGTGATTTAATCTTCACGATGATCCCACAGAATAGGCTGGACTCCTCAGAAAGGCTGGCTGGGCCTGGATCTCCCACTCCTGACCCCTGCTCTGGCAGGCCACTCAGGGCTGAGGAGGGGCCCATCCGGCTTGGCCCCTGGGCCACCCCACTGCTACCAGGTGGCTCCATGGGGGTAGAGTTCAAGGTCCCACAGTGACAGGGCGACTTAATAACAGATTGATTCAGTGGGTGATTTGGGGCAGCGTGTAGGGAAAGGGCTCATCCTCTACCTTCTTCAAAGACTCCCTCCTAACGCCTGACCTCCCAGAGTTCAGAAGTACCGGGTGCAATTTCTAGAACCAAGACTGAAAACGAGCTGAGGACCTTTTTATCCTGCAAACAGGAAACTCTGGGTGCCCCGGGGAGGGGGCGCAGAGGGCACAGTGCTGGCCTGGACATCCAGAGAGAGCTACCTGGCTCCAGGATCACGCTCAGCTGACTCTGTGTGACTCTGTGAGGTCAGTCATATCACCCCTCCAGGCACCGGGGCAGGGAAGAGAGTCCTGCCCTATTCACAGGCTAGGGCTGAGTGCCTCCTGGTCCCAGCCCCAGCTCTCCAGCCCAGAGCCAGGAGTCGGGAGCCCAGTGAAATGTTGGGCTCCGCGGCTGACTCGCGGGGCCTCAGTCCCCTCCATTATGAAGTAGGGGTGTCAGACCATCCGTGAACTTGGGCAGCCTGTGATGACCTTCCCTGTGCCATAGGATCTCCGTTCCTTCCGTCTTTGGACATTTTGTCAACAAACCTTCCGTTTGTTGGCCTGATTTGAGTCCTTTTAAAGGCTTTTTTTTTTTTTTTTTTTTCAATTTTTTTCAGTTGCATTCAATTTAACATTCTTCAAGCAACTAGTCTATGCCAGACATTACTGGGAAATCAGCAGTGGTCGAGATAGCTGTTTTTCAAGGTTCTTCCTGTTCGGCGGGGGAGATAGACAAGCACACGTGTAATGAGACCAGGGTCTCTGGAAGGTCCCACCCACTCCGAGAGCGGCTCCCTGAGGACACTTCAGCCTGGGGAGAAAGTCAGCCCCTTCCCGGAGAAAGGAGAGAGGGGGCTCACCTTCAGTAATCATTTCTCTTGGCCAGACACTGTGCCGGATAACTCATATACGCTACTGCAGTCCATCCTTATAAAGACCTTTAGATAAGAAGTAGGCCCATTTTACAGATGAACAAAGTAAGATTCAGGGTGCTGAAAGCCATGCTATGGGGTCAAACTAAGACCCAAACAAGGATGCCTGATGCCAGAGCCAATGCTCTTTCCACCCAACTAATAGAACGGGAAGGGTAGGAGTAGCGAGCCTTGGATCTGGGTCCTGCTGGCCTCTCTGGGTCTTCCTGGTCCCTCCGTCTCGGCCAGCTGGAGAACTGCCACTTTAAGAGACACAGCCCCTTCGCAAGGGGCTGGTTTCCATCCATTTTTAATGGCCCAGCTGCTGTGGTCTCTCTGCCTCCCTGTGGACTGACCCGGGAGTTTCTCTGCAACCGAGCACCACGCTCAGGCCTGTCAATGTTTAATTGCAGCAAGACTCTTATCTTGGTTACCCAAGTCGTTTAGATTACCCCGGCAGGGCCCTGGGCATCGGGGGAGGCGGCAGATGGCAGATTCTGCCCTGCAGAGGGAGGAGGAGGGATTATTGGAGCGAGAAGGGCAGGAAGGCAGGAGGTGTGGAGGATGGTGGGGGAGATACTGTAATGGGAACAGAACATTCGGCTGCACTTGTAGGTGGCCCTGGCCGTGTCTTCCTCCACCCTGCCTCTTCTCAGCCACCCCCAGCAGTGAGCACTCGGGGTCTGCCCACTGAACTCTCTCAGAGCCTTCCTGGGAGGCCCAGAACCCAGGGGCAGGAGTGAATGAATATCTGTAGGGCTTACACAGGGACTTCCTTTGGGACCACTGTAGTGACCCCAGAGCATCTGGATCCAGTCCTTTTCAGGGGGAAAACACAACAGTATTGGTCACTCTTATGAACTGTTGAAAACAGGACTTTGAGTGCTCCAGGGACACAGGCATGTTGCAGAGGTCGCTCTTACCCTACCTTCGGCAGAACCCTGCCGTAAACCCAGGAGCTGGGGGTCCCCATGCCCCCATGCCCTCTAGAGTACCCTGAGGGGGAGGAACAAGTTCCAGTGCCTCCCCCCAGGGCCCACGGAATGCCCGGAGCACACAGTCAAGGTCTATTTGGGGAGTAGAACGTCATGGTTCAGACATCGCACCACAGGCCACTCAGATGTTATTTACAGACCCTGTCTAATGACCCGGCCTCCAGGCTGGGAGGGAGGGCATGGCCTTGCTGCCATCTCCGATTTCTCCTGCTCTCTGATTTTCTCACACCCTGTCACAATCCCTCACCTTCCCACCTTCTTTTGTAGCCAGGAGCACCCGGTGCCCCTGTATGTGATGCGTCACTCACAGCTGGGAGCCTGGACAGAGTGGTCTCAGGACAGAGGCAGAGGTCTGGGAGCAGAGCAAAGGCCAGAGGCCCAAGAGAGGTTCCTAGTCTTGGGGTTGGCACGGCAGGGAGGATGGAGAGGTCTCCCAGAGTGAAATTGACCTGGCCCTGCCCTCTAGGGGAGACCTCTGTGGGAGGCTGTGGGGAACAGGAACAGGGAAGGGAGATTGCATTATTATTTGCTTCTAATTCAAGCGAGAAGCCGAGTGGTTGAACGGACCAAGAATGGCCAGCGTATCATGTGGATATTCACAAGCCTAGATCCTTGCTTCCCGGGTTCCGTGTTTGAAGGTTGAGCTTGTAGAGACTGGGGAATCTCAAAGGACGCGCCAGAGACCCTGTGGTTTCAGGATCGGAGGCATGATAGACATGGGGCTAGGTCTCTCTGCTCGGAAAAACTCATGGGACTTCGTGTGAACCGGGGGTTTCCCTGCTGGTGGAGTCCCCTCCTCTCCCCCCATCTCTTCCTTTGCCCCCTCGGCATCCGTGCTGGGGCTTCCCCCAACCCCACCAACCACTCCATACCCTCCATCCCCACCATGGCTCAGGCCCTGACTGGCGTGTGATGTGTATAATAATAGTCACTGCCCCAAAATGGTACGAGAATTAAATGAGATAATCCTTATGGAATGCTTAGAACAGCACTTAGCCCATGGTCAACACTCAATAAACGTTGGCCATTATTGCCAGAGGTAGTGGTCAGAGGAAATAGGCAGGTGCCTTAGCCCCAACATCAAGGCACGTCGCTGTGACTCCCCTGCTTCACAGGTAACCCCCTGTATGATAGACAGAGCTGCTGTCGATGGAGGAAACCCCTCTGGTGGGTGCCCACTGGGCCCTAGCATACACAAAGCCCCGGACATGACTGTGTTCCATGGGCTTTTTTTTTCCCCCCAGAGCCACAGACTCATGACTTACTGGGAACCCTCTGGGTTGTAGGTTCTGGCCAACGAAGGTGAATAAGATAGGGTCTGTGCTGTTGGCAAACCCGAAGTCTATTCAGGGAGGCAGGAAGGATCCTGGGAGGGGCCCAGTGACGATACTGCAGCCCTGCTGGCCGCCGACCGTCGAGCGCTGGCCGCTGTGCTCCTTAGAGCCAGGGGGAGGGGGAGAGTAGCCCAGGGAGGTCTGCTGGCTAGAAGAGGGCCTAAGGAGGAGCGGGAGTGGTAAAGGCAAAAGGGAGGGAGTCTTGGGAGGCGAAAAGCGTGCAGCTCGTCCCCGGCTCCATTATCCCTACTCTGTGCAAGGTGGCTCAATATTCAGGTAGCAGGTGGAAGCTGACTCAACCCGAGCTCATGTGAGATTGTTGGGTCTTGCTCTGCCTGGGGCCTCGGAGAATCCCGGGAGGGCAGGGACAATCTTACTGATCTTCAAAGGATCCTTGTCTCCCTCCCTGCGCTCCCCCTCCTTCACCGCGAGATCTCATCAAGGAAGGCTTTGTTCATTCAACAACTATTTGCTAAAGCACTTACTGTGTGTTGGGCATTGTGGTAGGCACTGGAGATACAACAGTGACTAAAACAGACACAACAGCCCTTCCTAGCGTGAGGGGTGGGGGTGGGCGGGGGAAGGTCAGATACTACGCAGGATAAGTAAGGGAATACACACATACTGTATCAGATTGCATTGTGAGAAGTGCTGAGGAGGAAAATGAAGCAGGGGAGGGGGTGAGATGCGAGATAGGGTGGCTGGAATGTGAGAAGGTCACCGTCTCGGCTCCAGGAGGTCACCTTCATGTCTCGTTTGAACCTCCAGGGGGAGCTATAGAAGGCAGATGCAGGAGTGGGGGGCTGGGGAGAGTGTCACCTCCGGGACTCTCATTTAGCAGGCCTGGGGTTGGGGTTGGGCCCAGACATGTGAAGCCATGAGGGTGGTGCTTTCTTAGGAAACTGAGTCTAACTAAGAAAGATGGCCCTGGTTTTTCCCCTACGAAGGCCCTGTGGGAACCCCAGGAAAACTGGACAGGGGTGGCTATGGCAGTGCCCCCCAGGTTTCGAGCTGTGGGGGATCTTCACATGCCATTTCCTCTTCCTGGAGCCCAGGCCCAATGCCCAGCCTCTCCAGGGAAAAGGATGAGTTTGGAGTTCCCGGCCAGAGCCTCTACCAGATGCAGCTGGGTTGGGCTGGAAGAAGGGGAAAATCCAGTTTGAGGACAGAAGCCTCGTTTGGGGTTCTGCCTCCTGAGTCAGTTCTGCCGCCCAGGGGCAGTGAGGAGGGGCCCCGGCCCAGCCCAGATGCCGCTGTCCCAGTATTTTACAGCAATACCAGCCCTCACCGGGGCAGTCTGGGGGCCCCAAGCTCTGGCGACAGAGGGGGGAAACTTCCCCTCTAGCAAAACTTCCTGGGATGATCTGTTTATTCCAGAGAGCACTTTCTGAATACTGACTTTTTGCCAGATCCCGCTCTAGGGGCTGAGCACACAGCAGAGAGCAAAACAGGCAGAGTCCCTGCTCTCTTCGAGCTTACATTCCGTTGAGGGAGACAGACCCTGAACAAGATGATAAATGAAATCTAGATTTCTGGTCATGATAAAGGCTAACAAAGAGAGAAGGGAGTTAGAAGGTGTTGGTAGCAAGTATATGATTGAGAGGTTCAAGGGAATGGGGTGACAATGTCCCCCCTCCCCTCCCCCCACCCCACCCCAACCAGGGCTGCACGGGGAAGGTGATTTGAGTGAAGGCTCCAAGTAAGCAAGGGAGTCACAGGAGTAGAATTCCAGGTCGATGAAATGACAAGTTCAAAGGCACTGGGGCCGAGCTGTGTGTGGCAGGGTTGAGTTACAGCACGTTGGCCAGTGTGACTGGAGCTAGCAGCAAAAGAGGGAAGGCAAGGAGATGGAATCAGAGATCGCATTGACTAATCACAGAGGGCCCCACAGGCCCTATCAAGGACTTGGGTTTTCACTCCCAGTGAGGCAGGAAGACCAAAGGAGAATTTTGGCAGAGGAGTGACCAGATGTGACTTACATATTTAAGGGATCTCCTCTGGCAGCCGTGTTGAAAACAGATGATGTGGGACAAGAGTGGAAGCAAGACCAAGGAGGAGGCCATCACGTCCGTGAGAGATGATGCTAGCTTGGAATGGGCTGTTAGCAATCAGAAGATAAGAAGTGGCTGGATATTTTAAGGGAAGGGCCTACCGGATTTGCTGACAGACAAAACGAGGGTTGTAAGAAAAATTCTACGTTCGCACATACCGGGTGCCACGTGAAATCCTTCGTGTGCCAATCATTCAGATTTTGCAATGATCGTTGAAGTGAGGTTTGATTGTTATAGGCACTTTACAGACCAGGAAACTGACAGAGAGGCTCAGTACCTTGAAAACCCTCAAGTGCTGTTGCTGGTCTTTAAGCCCCATCTTCCCCCGAAAGCAAACCCTGAGCCCTTAGCAGCTCCGCTGTGACCGTCTTATCCACTCGTCCCCCTGCAACTCTCTGCTGCACCTCTACCCTGCGTCAGGCAGCGGACTCGATGTCGGGGATGCAAAGATGAGTAAGAGACAGTGCTTGACCTTGGAGAATGCATGGTTTGGAGGAGGAGACAGATAGGCGTGGAAATAACTAGAGTTATAAGAGATGCGTGTGCAGAGTCCTAAGCCCTCAGAGGACCGGGCTGCCATACGGGGGGTAAAAGACACCTCAGAGGGGAAGGTGTGGGGCCGGGGCTGGAGTAGGGGGAGAAGAGGGGACCAGAAGAATCGGGGATGGAAAAGCATTCTTGGCTGAGGGCCCTGTGTGTGCCGAGGCACAGAGGTAGAAAGTGGTCTGGCACACCCAGAGAAGGGCACGAAAGGTGCTTTGGTTTGGGAAGAGTGTAGAGAGGCCCGGGAGGCTGGAGTGGAGCCGTGGCACTTTGCCGGGCCTCAGGCCTGCCCAAGAAAGAGCTCCTCCTGAGAACCAGGGGAAATCACCGCAGGGTTCCCAGGGGCAGAGATTCGGTCAGATCTGTTTTCCAAAGATGGTTGGGGGCGGGCGCTGGCGGTGGATGCCCGGGGCAGGAGGACGTGGTTTTCCCTGCTTCGGGATGACGCTGCTCGCCATATCTGGTAAGACCATGAGAACCAGTACGTGTTTCCAGGAAACAAACAGTACTCTCCCGTGCATGTGTATCTCTGCGTGTGGTGCCTATAAATAGACTCCGACACGGTGCTTGGCTCGAGTCTCACGCAGGGCCATGGCAGCGTCTTGCCACACTCCCTGAACTGCCTCTGCTGCTTCCTCCCCTCCCCTGGCAAGGCTCAGTCCCATCAAGCACCACCTTTCATCACCCAGAGGGCAGGGCCAGGATCTGACCTATCTTACCATGTTCCCCCTCGGACTCCAAGGCCAGTGTCTGAACTACCGAGTAAAGGATGTGAGTTTGGCCAAAGGGGGAGATATGGAGACTGTGTGACTCCCCCGTGACAAGGGTGAAAAGGAGAATTGGGTTTGAAAACCTAACCCCCCCCTCCTCCAGTGGTTCAGGGACCACCCTGGTCAGAGGTAGTGAGTGGATACGATGACCCTCGTCCCATCCATGGGAAGCTCTATGACCTTTACGTTAGATTAATGAGGAGAGAGGAAACAGAGGCAGAGAAAGATAATATATATGTATATGTATATGCATATCTAGAGATACACATGTGAATATGTAGATACGGTATATACAAGTATATGTATATAAATATATACATGTATACCCACATATGTGTACATATGGAGAGAAAGACAAAAAAGGCACAGGAAACAGGGACAGAGACAGACAGACAGACAGCTAGAGACAGAGAGATGGGGCAACCAACGTGGGTTTTAACCATGGCGATCTTCAAAGCCCCAGCTAGAGCAGACCTGCTAAGATAGGGCAGAATCGGGGCGCCTGGGTGGCGCAGTCGGTTAAGCGTCCAACTTCAACCAGGTCACGATCTCGCGGTCCGTGAGTTCGAGCCCCAGGTCGGGCTCTGGGCTGATGGCTCGGAGCCTGGAGCCTGTTTCCGATTCTGTGTCTCCCTCTCTCTCTGCCCCTCCCCCGTTCATGCTCTGTCTCTCTCTGTCCCAAAATAAATAAACGTTTAGAAAAATAAAAAATAAAATAAAATAGGGCAGAATCGATGCTGAGGTGCCACGGAGTCCAGCCTAGTTCCCCTTCCACATCCCCAGCTCAGAAATTTACATCAGTTTCTCCCTCTCTTGTCAACTCTGGGGGGGAAAAAAAAGCAAAAAGCAGGAGGACAGCAAAACAGAGAAAACCCAGACTCACAGGGATTCGCAGAGTGAAGCCCCCCGCCCCCCAAGGGCTTACTAACCCCTTCTGCTCCAGGCTGAGGGGGAGCCCACGTTCTTGGCAGTTCTTTGTGAGGCTGAGCCCTGTCCCAGAGGTCGGGGCCCGGATCGGGGAGGGCACTGGGCACCCGCCTCTCCTCTGGAGCACCAGGACCTGGCATGTCTCACCAGGCAGCCAAGTGGAGCCCAGTGTCAGCCAGGCCACCCTCCTGAGCCACCCAATTCATCAGGAGCTGCAGGGACCTTGGGAGACAGCAGAGTCCTGCTCTTCACATGACTTCCGGGTGAGAGATATCGTCCTTTCCCTCTTGGGCCTCAGTCTCCTCATCTGGAAAATGGGAATAAAACACCTGCTACCGTGTGATCTCCCTTATATGTGGAACAACAACAAAACACCAAGCCTGTAAATACAGAGAACAGACTGGTGGTCGCCAGAGGGGAGGACGGGGGCCGGGGGGAGTGGGCAAAATGGGTGAAGGGAGCCAAAAGGTACTTCCAGTTATAAAAGAGATAAGTTATGGGGATGTGATGTACAGTACAGGGCTGCCGTGAATGCTACTGCATTGTATATTTGAAAGCCGCTAGGAGAGTGGATTTAAGAGCCTTCGTTCTAAGAACAATAATTTTATTGCAACTACATACGGTGACGATGTTAACTACTCTTATCGTGGTGATCATTTTGGGATATAGACAAATATCAAAATCATTACGTTGTACACCTGAAACTAATACGCTGTATGTCAATTGCACCTCAATAAAATTTATTCTTATTTATTTTTGAGAGAGAGCACAAGCAGGGGAGGGGCGGAGAGAGAGGGGGACAGAGGATCAGAAGTGAGCTCCGCGCTGACAGCGGTGAGCCTGATGCGGGGCTCCAACTCACAAACCACGAGATCATGACCTGAGCCGAAGTCCAACACTCAACCGAGTGAGCCACCCTGGCGTCCCCACCCATAAAACATTTTTAATCAAAAAAAAAAAAAAATCTGCTCTCCCATTTTACAGATGATGCAGCTGAGACACAAAGAGGTTGGGTAACGGGCCCATGGCACTATCTTCCCCAGGATTTGGGCCAGGCAGTCTGGCTCTAGATCCTGTGCCTTTCGCCGCATGTCTTCGCTGCCTGTCTGCGTCACCAGCATCACGGGAGGCCCGCCGCAGCACGGTGAGAGATATTTGTTCAAGCGTGTGAGGCTACGATATCTGCATAAGATCATCCACTTTGACTCTAAGCTTGAATCCCAGTTCCTACATCCGCACTGACTTCGGGTTGAACGACGGTGGTGGCCTCTGTGTCGAGGCTGGTGTGGGGCAAATCTTCAGGTTGCAGGGTCTATACCACGGTACGACCTCCCCTTCCCCGCACCTGAGAAAACGAAGGAGGCAGTAAAACTCCCAGCCTTAGCAAATTGAGATGGTTGTACACGATCTAGAACGTGGCAGGATTTTAACGAAATGCTCAAGAGCTGAATCATTACGCATCGAGCACTTTTCAAAAAACCCCCTGATTCTTGAGGTTTAGGGACTACTAATAAAAGTTTCTGAAATGCCCAACACAAACGAACAAACAAACAAAACCCCAAACCAAGCACCTGCTCTGCTTCCCCCGCAGGCCTGCTGTGAGCAGGGATTAAGGTGGTAGCATTGCGGGGATTTTGTAAGCTGCACATGACTGGCCCGTGTGCTCCAGGCTGATGCATGCTTCCACGGCACCCCCCCCCCCCCCGGGCTCCTAACCGCAGCAGGATGGAGACCCGGCCTGAGTGTGCTTTCTTAGAGGGTGTGTCTGAATCAGGGCTCCCCAGGAAGACCTGTTTGGGGACTGCCTGTCTCCCTCAGGGGTTTGTGTACAGAATGTGGGGTAGGGATCACCGTCGGGAGGGGGCCATCAGAGGACAAGAAAAGACCTTTTTCTTTTCGTGCTCAACCAAGCTACCCACAGCCTCTTTCCTACCCAGCTACCCCAAATCTCCAGACTCCTCAGGGGCCCTCAGATCTTCCAGGAAGGAGCACTCCGGAAAGGAGCACTCGCCAGGCAAGAAGCACTCCGGGGAGTGTCGGGGAGCAGACCACTCTGCGTTGCCCAGCTCCCATACCCGGAGTGCCCAGAGTGGACCCTTGGAAAAGCTCTGTGCACTCGAGCTGGAAAGGGGGACCAGCGGGATTTGAGGGAGGACCCAGGAGGGCAGAGGCGCGCGAGGACCTGTTTCCAGCGTCTGTGGGAAGCCTCCCGCCTCGGCCTCTTTGTGAAGTTGGTCTTTGCCGCCCCTGGGCTATAACAGCCATCCATTTATGAGGTCTCGTCATCCTACACCCTCGCTGCGCCATAGTTACATGAATGAGGCCCCTGAATTTGACACTTCTAAAATCCACATCACTATGATAACAAAACAGTTACCATTTACGGAGTCCCGTCTGCACGCCGGGCAAGGCGTCAGTCACCTAACACAGCTCAAGTCTAATCCTCTGCACAGCCTCAACTGAGTTGGGGCCCCAACTGAGAGGTCGGGAAGCCGGGTCCCACAAGGAGAAGTCACGTGGCCGAGGTCACGCCCAGTAGCATCATCCAAGTCCCAGCCTCGGAAGCCTGCGTTCTTGGGTAATGACCTCTCCAGGGAGGGCATATGATTGGCCCCTCCACCTCCTGTGTGTTTGGTGCTGTAAGCCAAGCCCCCCAGAAGTTAACCGACCCTGGTACCTGAAAAATCAAAGGAAAACGAGTTCTAGGCCCGTCAAGCTAAGTCAGGCCCTGTTGTTCCCACCCAGGTTCTGCCTCGGGCGGTTGGGGCGGTGGCAGGGGCAGAAGCTATCGAAAGAACCAGTCAAGGCTTGGGACGTGCAGTCAGAGCTCCTTGCTGTGTGTCCTGAGGTAAGTTAGTTAACTTATCTGAGCTCCACTTTCTGATCTACCTCACAGAATAAAGGTAGGTGTGCCTGGTCGCCAGCACCACCAGATGTGCCTGCCTGACCCACTGGTCCTAAGTCCCTCCAGGACAGGAATCGCAGTTGGGCCTCGTTCCTGTCACCGGCCTCGACAACTTCTCTGCTTCCTTCAGGTGTCCTTGTAGCTGGCCCTCCCTGGTACCTTTCCCATCAAGGGGCTTCCTCAGGGCCTGTCACTCTGTGGTGATTGTCCAGCGCCAGCCCTGTTCTGTAAGCTCTTTGTGTCCCCAACTTGGGAAGGATGGTCACACAGCGGCCTTTCAGGAAGTGTTTAAAAGGGGGCACTCTGAGGAGTCGGGAAAGCAAGAAGAGAGCCGGCCGCTGACTGGGCGGTGGAAAGGCCCTGAACACTTTTTCTACTTGGCAGACCGAGTTCGCCTTCTCTGCCCCCGTGGGGCCTCAGGCCTTTCTCGAAACAGTCTGACTCGTCTTTGGGAGAATTGCATCCTGCAAGCTGTTCTCTCCTGCATTTCCTGTGGAGCGGACAGCATTTCCCCCTCAGGCCAGAGCCCTGGGGCCCAGGCCATGCTTCTGAACCTGTCCCCATCAGGCCCACGCAGCCCGGGTCCATTCCCAGGGCTCACTGCTGACAGAGCCCAGGCTGGCTGATTTGACTTGAGCAATTTCTGGCCTCGGGGCAAGACCGTGATCTCGCTGAGCTTTTCGTTTTGTGTTTTGTATTGTATTGTTTTGTTTTGTTTTGTTTTGTTTTGTTTTGCCTTCTTGTCCAAGAACCTGAGAGCTCTTTTGCAACCTTTAGTCCCTTTCCTCTGGCAAGAGAAGGAAGGGAGACTTCTTCCATCCTGGGCCCATTTACACTGACTGGGGAGCGGGAGCAAAGGGGTGTGTGTGTGTGTGTGTGTGTGTGCCACAGGGGTCACCCGCCGGGCTGCCTCCAGGGGCTTTCTCTAGAGGACACCCGAGCGGGTCCTTCCCATCGTAGGACCTACAGAGTGACTCCTTTCTGGACTGAACACAGAGGCAAGGTGTTCCAGACCCTTGCCCAGCACCGGGGACCCCATCTCCAAGCCCAGGAAACAGGCTGCCTGGCCACTGCTTGGAACCCGGGACATGGGCTGACGGGAGAGGCCCCTTCCCTCCACTCAGGACAAACCCAGGGCCACACGGAGCCACTGCCCCCGCATTCGGCTTGTCGCACGCTCTGTGCACTCAAGTACTTCTATCTACGCACACACCCAGGGGAGTCAGCCGGTGAGATAGGGTGACTGGCTTTAAATAAACACCGTCAGCTATTTTAGGCCCCTGGGACCGGGTGCGTTTTCCCGGCCTGACACGCCTTCCAGGAGCCAACACCTGCGGAGACGTGCCCAGCTCCCAGCCGGGCGGCGTAGACCAACACGGAGGCCCGGCTCCCCCTGCTGGTGAGTCTGCAGTGTCTTCTCGTCTCCATTGGCCAAGGCCTCCCCCTTGCCATGTTCTCCCTGGCTGCACAGTGGCCAACGCCACACGGCTGACACCATCGGGCTCCACGTGACCTGCCTGAACAGCAGCTCCTCGTACTCAGTGGTGTGAACACGCCCGAGGTGGCTGTGTGACACGGAAAGCTTCTTTGAAGGGGGCTGAGGAGCCATTTCTACATCCTAGGCCCACTCGTGAGCATCTAGGCCAAAGGAATTACTGATGTTCAACAGGTGCGTGGTCAGACAGGGGCAGTGGGACAAGGCGGGCACCCATCGCTGTGGAATCAGTGCCTAGAAGGTAGAGGGTCCTGTGGTAGGAACCAGGGGTCCAGGAGAAGGAGCCTGCCATGGCCCTCCTAAGGGGGGAGCTCTCAATCATGGGAAAAGCAGGCCAGATGGACCTACCAAGAGATCGCATCCTCAGGCAGGGAGCCACACTGAATTTACACGCGAAGGTGAAATGGCCCCAAAGGTGAAGGTTGGGGGACTCCTGAGGCTGAGGCCAGGATGGTGTCTCTGGCGGGGAGCCAGGCCTGGATCGTTCCCTCCATGTCAGGAGTCTCCTGTGTCATCCTCTCCTCGACACCCAGCCTCTCCGGGATTACAAGGGCCACTTACTAGTCCTTCTAGCGAGGGGCCCCTCTTCTGCCTTCTAGAGAACCTACAGGTCGAGACAGCGTCCACGTTCTTTCTGCTTTTCTTGGGCCGGGACCACCTCGGCGTCCCTCCTCCTGGACACCCCCGGATTTCAGGCTGAAATAAATTCCTCATGACTGACTGCAGCTCCCAAAGAAGCTTTTCCTTTTCAGAGTTTCTGCCTAGGGATCCAGGGCTTTCTCACTTCTACCTGGTCCTGGCTCTCTGCCCTTGAGGCCAGGGTGATATGAAGAGTGTATGGGTGAGCCCCAAGCTGATCCCATGTTATTAGTCACAGCACCTCTCCAGCCTCCGGACTTCTTGCTTGGTTGATTTGGTGGTAACCACTGGGGTCGATGACCCCACAGTCCCCCAAGCTCGATCTCCTCACCTGCGAGAAGACTTCCTTCACGGCACACCCTACTTACCCATTCTGCTGTGTGGCCAAGATCCCTTAGCAACAAGTTCCAGTATGGGCCGTGGGTTACCCCTGTTTACTGTAGCATGATAATTACAGGACCAGGATTTGGAACCAGATAGACTGGGATCTGAATCCCAGTTCAACCTGTTACTCTCTGTGTTACCTTGGGCAATCTGCGTAACCTCTCAGAATCTCAGTTTGCAAATCTGGCAGCGAGGATAACACAGTTGACTGGACAGCATGGGGGGGACGATTAGGCGCCAACCCTCCACACAGTCAAAAATTCGAGGGTAACGTTTGACTCCCCAAAACTTAATTACTAAGAGCCTACTGTTGGCCAAAAGTCTTTCCGAAAACATAAACACTCGACTAGCCATTATTCTGTATCCTATATGTGTTACATACCAGATTCTTACAAGAATGCTAGAAAAAAGAAAATATTATTACGCAAGTCATCAGGAAGAGAAGCTACATTTACAGCTCTAGAGTGTATTTGTCAAAAGAAATCTGTATAGAGGCGGACGGGTGCAATGCAAAACCCATGTTGTTCAAAGACCAAGATGCCATGGTTGTATGGCATGAGGCTGTGCAGGAAGGGAAGGGGATAATGCAGCGACTCCAAGAAATATGTACACTGGGCCAAGGCCAGATGAATCTGAAGGAAAAACATGGTATATCTTGCCGGAGAGTTAATTTAACCGGAAAAAATTTAGGGAAATATATTCTGAAGGAACCCAGCAAAATGTACACCTCGAGTGCATTTCAAAGAAGCGAGAGGAGGCTGGAAGAAATGCTTTTACTTATGGTCACTTGCTTTGGGTTATGCTCTAAACTTGGGGGTCAGGGGAGCATCTAGTTAAGGGTCACGCTCTCAGCCTTTGGGAGTCTTTTGATAGAAGAGTCTGATGTGTGTGAGGAGCGGGTCCCTTCTTGTGCACAGAGAGACCTCGTCAGGGGAGCTGCCCCAGACTTTGTACAGGCTTTTGCACCTCTGAGATCTTTCCTTGAATAATCCTGACTCTCCCGGGCTTCAGCCACCAGCACCAGGACACGAATCTGAGGCTCCAGTGAAGGAGCTGCGACCGACCGGTGTTCTCTTGCACAAAATCGCTAGCTGATTAAGAAAGGTGGGTGGGGAGAATCTCTTTTCACAGATTCCGGGGGGGTAGGCGTGGGGATGAGGCAAGTCACTATTGGCTTATTCTAGTACTCTGAGGCCCAACCGCAGAAGCCCTGGGAAATTTTTGGGCTGACCCTGGGAGTCAGGTTGGGGATAACACTCAGAAACTGGTTACAGGAGCCCTGGCCACATTTGAGAGGAATTCCGGAAACCGCACATTCCAGAACCCTGGAATCAGAGAGGAGAAAAAAGGGAGGTGGTGCGCAGCATGCTCCGGGCTCTGGGCTGGATGGTTTGCACGTGAGGTTTCAGTTACTAACAACAGCTTGTATAAGGTAAGGTAGCATTATCTCCATGCCCAGAGAGGTCGTGAGACTTGTCCAAGGTCACACACCTTCCGTGGTAGAAGCTATTAGTAGTTCCCCAATAATTGTCTACTACTTGTCTAGGCAGTTAGAGCTGCCCAGAAAGGAGACTACATTTCCCAGCCTCCTGTGTGGCTAGGCATGGTCATGTGACTGAGTTCTGACCAGTGAGAAGTAAAAGTCTTGTGGCAGTTTCTAGGAACCTTCCTTAAAGCGGTTTGTTTTGTGCCCTCTGCCCCTTCCTCTTGGTTCCTACTTCTATTTTGCTGTTTGGCAGCTAGGTGCCACCTTGAACCGTGAGGACAAGGGCCACCCAATAAGAACAGCAGAACAGTGATCTGGAAGAAGACTACCTCTAGGCTTTTACGCGGGAGAAACATAAACCACCTTGTTAAGGCCACGTTGGTGCAGGTTTTCTGTTACCTTCATTTGTACCTCACCCTGACTGAGATACCTAGTAAGTGATGGAGTAGGAGTTTGGACCTGAGTCAATGAGATCTTAAACCCACATTCTTCTACCACGATATGATGTTTCTGGGGCACCCATGTGTATTCCAGCTGTATTGCTATAAGGTCTTGGGTGTGAAGCATTCCTTGGAACCATGATGGCATGGGAGGAGGTGGAGGGGGAAGCTTATCTAATGCAACTTTTCACGCTCATTTATTCGAGGCAGCCCAGGGGTCTTTGATGGATCCAGAGGCACCTTGAGGCCAAAGTCCAGGCCCCTGAGAGGGTCGTGGAGGCAATATTCCCCCTGAGATCCAGGAAACTCCATCTTTCTGCCATTGGACTTGCTACACGGCCAACCTCTTGGGGTAGGTGAAAGCTGCATTCAGGTAGCCCCCCAACCCCACCCCAGTCTCCTCTGACAGAATGTGGCCACTTGGGACGCCTCTAAGGAAACTTTGCCAAGGAAGCCTGCTAAAACAGGTGAGCAATGCTCTTTCCATTGAGGAGTGTTGTAGGAGTTTTGTGAGCCCAGAACAATCTCACGTAGGCAAGGCATGGCCCCGTTTGGGGAAGGAAGTATGTTTTCTTTTACCCAATCTCAGAAGGGGTGGTTGGCAGCTTCATTAGAACTTAGTCTGAGTTAAAAGGGCTTTACGATCGTACTGTAGACCACTAGAACCTTCACATCACCGAGGAGAATCTGAAGTAGGAGCCACAACGGCTGGCTCTATATCTGAGAAGATGCTATTCACAAACAGAGAAGACAGTTATCTGGCTGGGTGATCTGGAGGAACTCTCCTACCTTGTCACTTCCCTGGTTCCTATAAGGGGCATTATAATCACTACCTCTCAAGGTTACTGCAACATTGAATGAGATGAAATTGAATTGATGAAAACACGCTAAATTCTGCAAAGCACTTACCGATGTGAAAGATTACTGATTCCACATTTGCATAGTAGAAATAAAAACACTGTTGCTGACACTTTGTGCCCAGCCAGATCCTCTTTCCTGGGCTAGTTGACCCGCAGTTGTGTGAAGACTGGTGCTAACAGTTCACAGGTCTTCCTTTCCAGTGAGTTCCCTTGGCTGAATGGAAGCTGCCTTGCCTGGGGGCCTGCAGTCAGTGACTGGCTGACTCAGGGGCAGGAAAGGCCAACCCCCTTACTTTAAGGTAGGATTATCTCTGGTACAATCCCTGCTCTGGAGCTCCCCTGCAGGATCAGGCTGATGCTGGTCCACAGCTGAGACCACAGCCTCACTTAGTTCCATCCCCTGCCCTATCCTGCTTCTTTTTCTTTCTCCTGAAAGTTCTTCTTCAGTAGACCACATGTGCTGAAATCTGCTTTTAGGGAACCTGACCCAAGTGTTTACCTCATAAAATTGCTCTGAAGATACAATGATATAATATAGATAAAGAAGTTAGTCCCATACCTGATGTACAGCAAGTGTTCAAAAAAATGTTAGACATTGTTACCCAGGAGACCAGAGCATCAGAAACCTTCTAGTGTCATAGTAAGGGATAGAAATCTGGTGGGTTGGTCAGTGGATTGAATTTCACCTGCTAAGGCAATGGGATGAGTGGAGAGGGGCGGCTGAATTTTTCCTGGCTATCACTGGTTCTCTCTGCTTTGGGCAGTCAATGAAGATCAGCAAGCGGATGAAAAAATTTCAGTCATTACATACATTTACCAACAGAGGGCGCCATTTCCACACAAATAAGTGCATTTCCTGGGCTAATCTGAATTAGGTTTCATCAAGGCAGCTCAGGTTGGTAGGGATGATCAGTTACATGGCAAAGCAGATTTAGGAAAATATCTTTAAGACCAGCACAGATCATTGGAGAGGAAAGAACAGGGAGAAACAATGGGTGAAGCTGGTGGGGAAGCTTCCCAGGAGGTGAAGCTTAAGCTGGGCACTCAGGAACGAATGGGGTGATGGGACATCACATCCCCAGAGGAAGCCATCAGCCTAGGCTAGGTGATCAGGGCCTGGGCAGGGCAATAGCAGGGAGGATGGCTAAGGGCAGGTGTGAAGGACCTCAAAGAGGGAAACAGGACTATGATTCCAACCAACAGATTATAAGAGAACAATAGGCTCAGTAACCTAGGAGCAGAAGTCAGGAAGGACAGTTTTTATGGAACACTGGCAGCACTTTCTCCAACTGGTCTGACTGCCTTGTTATGGCGTGTACAATGACCTCGCCCTACATAGCACCTTTCCAGCAAGCCATAATTCTGCAGGATTCCTGCTCTGTGAAGATTCTAGAAACCAGTGCAATATTCAGAGATGTTAATAGCATTAGGATTCCATTGGTTCTTTCTATTCAGAGTAGAGAAGGCAAAAAATGACCCACAGTTTTCCTTAGCCTCTGCTCTAGGAGAAAGGAATCATACAGTAATTTGAACAGGGAAGGTTTGATAGAAGAAATATCAACTATTTTGTGTAGGGAATTAACTACACGGTGGGAATAGAAGGGAAGATTAAAGAATCTCCTAGGACTGACAGAGAACACACAAAGAAGAAACACACTTGGAAGGGGAGGGAGCACCCAAGGCTGGGGTTCAGCTCTTGTTGGAGGAAGCATGGTTACAGCTCCCTGGGTGGCAGAGAAATTGTCTGGGTTGTTTCTGGACAAAGCTGGTCCATACTCAGAGAGCCAAGATTGATGAGCAGAGAATGGCAGGTTGGGGCTGTTGGCTGGAAGCCTTCTGTTGGGTGCCCAAGTAATTTCCCCAGGAAGTTGCTTTTGGGGGATGCTGATGAACTCATGGCAAAGCCATCTAGGGCTCACTCAGAAACCTTTGGGAAGCTGCTCCTGGGAGAGCACTGAGTGCTGCACTTTACCGGAAACTGGCCCAGTCACCTCTCCTTTGGGAATCACCCTTGTGAAGGTGCAGCAGAATCTTGGAAAACAGGTGGGGCACCCACAGAACTAGCCACGAAGATGCCAGCAAGGAGTGATGCCGAAACTAGCTGGGTATGAACGTCCCCAGGGTTCCCCCCCGGGGTCCTGGAACCCTGAACAGAAATTTCCTCTCCCCACTACCTTGTTCCTCTAGCGCTCTCTACTGACAAAGTTTAACATGTACCAACAGGCAAGGGAGAACTGTTCCAGGCTTATATGAAGGGTGGATTTAGAGCTGAAAGGCAATAAATTGTTAATTGCTACAGATGTTAGTGGGTTCCTTTGGGGGCGAGGGCGTAGTGGGAGGGCTCTTCCATAAAATCTTTTTAAAAAATACTACATTAGGAAATATCCCTGCCAGCTAAGAAGTGAATCAAAATGAAGAACTCAAAAAATGAAGTTCTAAAACAAAAGGCAAAGAACAATTAAATCAGTAGAACCAAATAAAACTACACAAACTAAATAATTGTGATTCACATGATGCAAAAGTCCAGAAAAAAATGAGATAAAGATAATTCTTACAATTATATACTGTATAATAAAGATTTCATCATTATGAACTGGGATTTTAGAATACAATTCACTTTGACAAAAACTGGAAGTAGCAAAGTTAAAATTTTCATCTAGCAAAGGAGACATCAATAGGTATGGGAGCGGGGTGCCTGGGTGGCTCAGTCGGTTGAGCGGCCGACTTCGGCTCAGGTCATGATCTCGCGGTCTGTGGGTTCGAGCCCCGCGTCTGTGCTGTGCTGACAGCTCAGAGCCTGGAGCCTGTTTCGGATTCTGTGTCTCCCTCTCTCTGACCCTCCCCCGTTCATGCTCTGTCTCTCTCTGTCTCAAAAATAAATAAACGTTTAAAAAAATTAAAAAAAAAATAGGTATGGGAGCATATGAATTTGAAGACAAGTCAAAAGAAGTCATCCAGTGGAGCAGAACAGAGTTCTGAAATAGACCCACACACATATGGTCAAGTGATGTCCTACACAGAATTAAAAAAAAAAAAAAGCTAACCATAAAAGAAATACTTCTTTTATGAAGTCTTAGAATATGATTTACTCAAAATTAAAGACTGCTGTTCATCAAAAGACTCAACTGAGAAAAGAAATAGACAAAACCAAAGATTGGTAGAAAACAGTCACAATACATGTATCTGAACATGCACTTCTGTCCAGAATATATTTAAAAAACTTGCATAACACAGTAACAAAACCAAACAACTCAAGAAAAATATGGATGACAGACTCAGACACTTTACATAAGAAGACATACAAATGGACAGTAAACACAGGAAAGAATGCTCAACATCATTAGTCAGCAGGAAAAAATAAAAACCACACTGAGCTGTCACTACACGCCCACCAGAATATTTAAAATTTCTGAAACCAGCAACAACACATGTTGGCAAGTATTTGGCATAACTGGAACTCTCACACATTGCTTTTGGATGTGTCAAATGGTACAACTACTTTGCAAAGCTGCTTGGAGGTTCTTATAAAGTTAAACACACATCTACTCAATGATCCTGTAATTCCACACCTATATATTTATCCAGATGTTACGGACTGAATGTGTGTGTCTTCTCTCCCCCCAATTCATGAAAACCTCACCTCCAATATGATGGAGACTTTGGGGAGTAATTAATGAAGCCTTTGGGAAGGAGAGTGGAGCCCTCATGAATAGGATTAGAATCTTTATAAAAGGAGACAAGAGAGACATCAGTCTCTCTTCCATGTTAGGGTACCATGAGAAGATGGTCAGATGTAAACCAGGAAAAGTGCTGTCACCAAAAACCCAACCATGCTGGCATCCTGAGCTTGGACTTCCAGGCTCCAGAATTGTGAGAAGTAAATGCTAATTGTCTTAGCCAGCCAGTCTACGGTATTTTGTTATAGCAGCCTGAACTGATGAACGCACCAAAGAAAATAAAAACATATGTCCACAAAGAGACTTATACATGAATATTCATAGAAGATTTACATTCATAACAACCCCAAAATAGAAACAACCCAAAGTCAATTAACAGGAGGAATGTATACACAAACTGTAGTATAATTATACAATGAAATACTTCTCAGCAATTGAAGGAAACAAATATTGATAAACAATACTATGGATGAGTCTCAAAACGTTATGCTGACTGAAATATGCCAGATGCTAAAGGGTATATACTTTGTGATTCTATTTATATGACATTCTAACACAGACAAAACTAAATCTATGACCATAGAATAAAATCAGTGGTTTTGGTGTGAGGGGTTACAGATTGACTGGGAAAGGCACAAGAGAAGTTTCTGGAGTGACAAAGTTGTTCTCCACCATAATAGAAATATAGGTTATACAGGTGTGCACATTATAATAATTCATTTAACTGTACATGTAAGATGTATACATTGTAATGTACATACGTTATACTTCAAAACAAAGGAAAAGTAAATAAGATAAATAGGTATAAAATTTAACTGGACAAAGGAGAAGGCAAAACTACATGAATGAAAACCAGTAGAAACAACTAAGAAATAGACCCAGACCCAAAAGGGATGTTGCAGTTATCGGACACATACTTTAAAATAACTGTGCTTACTATGTTCAAGGAGATAGAAAATAGATGAATATTTGCAGAGAACTGGAAACTAAATAATGTGACATAACCGACTTGAAAAAGATCCAAATATAAATTATAAAACTGAAAAAAAATTTTAAACTGAACATAAGAACTCAAAAAAGGAATTTTACAGCAGACTAGATGCAGTTAAAGAGAGAATTAGTAAACTGAATGAGAGATCCAAAGGAAATATCCAGAACAAAGCATCACACAAATCTTGGTGTTGTATTTTCACTTTCACCTGGCTTGAAGTATTTTTTCATTTCTCTTGAGACTTTTTTGACCCTTGTATTACTTAGAAGTGTGTTGTTTAACCTTCATATATCTTATGATTTTCCAGCCATCTTTCTGCTACTGATTTCTAGTTGTTTTTTTTTTTTTAATTTTTTTTTCAACGTTTTTTATTTATTTTTGGGACAGAGAGAGACAGAGCATGAACAGGGGAGGGGCAGAGAGAGAGGGAGACACAGAATCGGAAACAGGCTCCAGGCTCCGAGCCATCAGCCCAGAGCCCGACGTGGGGCACGAACCCACGGACCGCGAGATCGTGACCTGGCTGAAGTCGGACACTTAACCGACTGCGCCACCCAGGCGCCCCAACTGATTTCTAGTTTAAGTCCATTGTGACCTAACAGCATACTTTGCATGACTATTATTCTTTTAAATAGGTTAAGATATGTTTTATGGCCCAGAATGTGTTCCATCTTGGTGACTGTTCCATGTAAGCTTGTGGGGAATGTGGATTATGCTCTTGTTGAGTGAAGTGTTCTATAAATGTCAATTAGATCCAGCTGATTAATAGTGTTGCTCAGTTCAATTATATTCTAACTGATCTTATACCCGCTGGATCTGTTAGTTCCTGGATGGGTGTTGAAGTCTCCAAATATAATAGATTTGTCTGTTTCTCCTTGAAGTTCTCAGCTTTTTCCTCAATATTTTGATGTCGTATTGTATACACACATTAAGAATTACCATGTATTCTTGGAGAATTAACACTTTTATGTTTATGTAATGTCCCTCTTTATCTCTGATCATTTTTCTTGTTCTTGTTTTCTTGTCCTGAAGTCTGCTTTGTCTGAAGTTAACATCTGCTTCAGATTCATTTTGATTAGTATCAGCATAGGATATCTTTCTCCATCCTTTTACTTTTTCTTTTTTAAAGTTTATGTATTTATTTTGAGAGAGAGAGAGAGAGAGAGAGAGAGACTCTTTTTTTTTTCCCCCACAGCCTTAATGGGTTTAATAAGTTTACCCCTTCAGGGGCTCCTGGGTGGCTAAGTCGGTTAAGTATCCAACTTCAGCTCAGGTCATGATCTCATGGTTCCTGGGTTCAAGCCCTGTGTTGGCCTCTGTGCTGACAGCTCAGAGCCTGGAGCTTGCTTCAGATTCTGTGGCTCCCTCTCTCTCTCACCCTCCCCTGCTCATTCTCTCTCTCTCTCTTCTCTCTCTCTCTCTCAAATAAACATTAAAAAAATAAGTTTACCCCTTCAGGTCCTATTTGCAGCAACCAGTATTTCTTTGAAATGCCACACAGACCCAGCAGTAGCCAACAGTACTCTTCAGATCTCGAGTTAAAAGTTCAGGTTCTCTGAGCATTTGGTGTTGCAGTGGCACTTGCCCAAAACTGGTACCTCCCTACAGCTGGATAACTTTAAATGTACCGGTGAAAAAAAGGCTTTTTTCCCCATTAAGGGGAAGAAGGAAAATCACTCCTCAAAACCCGCAGACCTGGCTGTGAGGTCTTTCCTCCTGTCCCATCTTTTCGAGTTTGCGTTTTGCAGTGAAGCAAGAGAGACTAAAATCTAACCTCACTTACAAGAAACAAGACAGTGATGGCTATAAAGGGAGTGACCAGGAGCAAATGAGATATTCCTTCACCTCCCACATCCAATATATGTGCCTCGCAGAAAAACAACAAAAAATAACGGTCCACAAAATACAACAGCTAAAATTACAAAATCCATTCATCCAACGATGGTGGAAGGCAGGAAGGGGAGTTGCAAGGATAAATAGCACAGGGAGAAAAAAGAAAAAAGTATTCAAATCGCTCCAGGCACGGGGGCCGACAAGTGCTAGAAAAGAGCTGCAGAAAAACCTGTGGTCCATTCAGAATCACCGGTGTCAAAAATCCACATCCTGGGGTCGGGAAGATTCTGCCTTATGTGCACCAGTGACAAAGATCCCAATTCCTCAGAGAGAAGGGAATATGCAGCAGGGCCCTTGGCAGAGTGGGTCCTGCCTTCCCAGGTGGAGGAAGGGACAAGGAAAAGAGATCCTACAGCCTCCTTCCGATCCCACCCATCCCCTTTGGATGGCAGGTGACTCAGTGGCCGGCAGCAGCCTTCAGTTTGGCAGGAGAGCGATGGCG
Source organism: Panthera leo (assembly GCF_018350215.1). NCBI lineage: Eukaryota > Metazoa > Chordata > Mammalia > Carnivora > Felidae > Panthera > Panthera leo. Next base: position 41,971,552 of record NC_056696.1, on the reverse strand, counting down.
GTGACGGGAATTTCTCTGCAGAGATCGGGCTACTCAGGGCAGACTATAGGTAGACCGTCTTGTGGAAAAGTCTGTTGCTTAAGAAAACCACCAAGGAGAAGAGGCGCCACTGGAAAAGGCATGCCGTGCCAGGGGTCTTTGCTTCATTGCCGCCCATAATGAACAGAGGAACAAGGATGGGGAAGAGGCATCCACTGAGAATATACCAGGATGGCGTTGCTGTGAGGAAAGCCAAGGGCAACCCAAATCCAAAGTGGTGAGGCCAGTTCCTTTCTGTGCTTGACAACTGCTGGTGCCTTTCAATTCCTCTATTGAACCAATGATATTCAAAGCAGTACAGTGAGTAGAGGAGGGACATACGCAGAAGACTAACGAGCTGACCAACAAGGTGGTTGAGAAGGAGACTCACAAACATCCCCTGGATGAGAAAAAGAGCCTGCCGCAAAAGGTTGAAGAGCATGTCAGTAATTATTTGGCTGAGACTAGGGAATGGGTGAGGCTTCCTCCCTGATACCTCAGATGCTAGATCAGCTATGTCTTGAAAACAAATGGCGTTGACAACTTTGCTAAGCACAGACAGAGGAAGCATGCAAAGAGCACTGAAAATGGATGGAAGGAAGAAACATCTCCATGTAGTGATGGATCGCCGACAATTTGGGCTGTTATGGAGTGGAGTACAGAAATGAACACCTGATAAAACAAGAGGAGACTCAACCAGAATGCCCCGCCACCCCAAGTGCAGCACTGGAAAATTCCACTAAGGCTATGCGGCTCAGTCTCCTGCTTCCTTTCTGTACGTTGGGCTGTCCTCGGCGTCAGCACACCTGCTTGCCCTTCTTTGACGCTGCTCCTCTCTCTTTTGCTGAATCTGAGCATGTAGCTTTGAGATGGCACAAATTCCCTACAGGGAGTCTTTGATTTCCCTGGCAAAGTCCTAGAAAAAGGTTTGACACCTGTCAGCCATGTCTTCACCACCCAAAACTTACCAACTACGCAGAGGAGACAGAAGCATCTCAAAATCTCTCATCATGAAGGACCTTCTCTTCAAGAAAGAGGATACTCCGAGTGGAAACTAACAAGATCAGAGAAAGGAACGAAGCATTCAGAATGGAAGCCTGAGAGAGAAAGAATCTGAAGCAGTCTCCATGCTCGGTGTGGAGTTAACATGGGGCTCGATCACATGATCCGGGGATCACGGCCTGAGCCGAAATCAAGAGTTGGACGCTCAGACAACTGAGCCACCTGGGTGCCCCTCCGTCCTTTTACTTTTAATCTGTGTCTTTATATTTATTATTTTTTTAAAGTTTATTTATTTATTTTGAGAGAAAGAGAATGGGGGGAGGGCAGAGACAGAGGGAGAGAGAGAATCCCAGGCAGGACCTGCACTGTCAACAGGGCTCAAACTCACAAACCACGAGATCATGACCTGAGTGGAACGCAGGCGCTCAACCTCCTGAGCCACTCAGGTGCTCCTGCCTTCTCTAGTTTTAATTCAACATTTCACAAGATTGCACTTCCTCTTTTCTTTCAGCATATCGGCATACCGTGTACTTCTTTTAAACCGTTCTTAGTGGTTGTCCTAGTATTTGCAATATACGTTTACAACTAACATTACTCCAGCTTCTTTTTTTTTTTTTTAATTTTTTTTTAACATTTATTTATTTTTGAGACAGAGACAGAGCATGAACGGGGGAGGGGCAGAGAGAGAGGGAGACACAGAATCGGAAGCAGGCTCCAGGCTCTGAGCCATCGGCCCAGAGCCCGACGTGGGGCTCGAACTCACGGACCGTGAGATCGTGACCTGAGCTGAAGTCGGACGCTTAACCGACTGAGCCACCCAGGCGCCCCCTACTCCAGCTTCTATACCATTTCACGAGTGTGCAGCTAACCTTACAACAGAATATTCCCGATTCCTCCCTCTGTCCCTCATAACATTGTTGTCATTCATTTCACTTATCCATATGCTATAATCCCCCAACACGTTGTTGCTATTATTACTTTGAAGACTTATCTATCAGATCCATTAAGAATAGGAAACATGAAAGATTTTATTGTATCTTTATTTATTCCTTCTCTGGTGCTCTTTGTTATACAGATCTGAGTTTGTGACCTGTGTCATGTCCCTTCTTTCTGAAGAATTTCTTTAACACTTTTTTTAAAGTTTATTTATTTTGAGAGAGAGAGAGAGAGAGAGCGCAGAAGCAGGGGGAGGGGCAGGGAGGGAGGGAGAGAGGGAGTCCCGAACAGGCCCCCCACTGTCAGCGCAGAGCCCGATGCAGGGCTTGATCTCACAAACCGCGAGGTCATGCAAGTGGGGGTGGGGCGGAGAGAGAGGAAGAGAGAGAGAGAGAGAGAGAGAATCCCAAAGTCGACTTGGGGCTCGATCCCACGAACTGTGAGATCGTGACCTGAGCCGAAGTCAAGACTCGGACACTTAACCGACTGAACCACCCGGGCGCCCCTGAAGAGATCTTTCTCTAAACTGTAACGTGAGGAGGAAGTGGGGCTTCCGGAGGGAAGATCTATAACGCCTGACACCGCTCCTCAGACTGGACCCCCAGCGGCTTTTCATTCTCAAGCTAGCCCGCCCTCAGCCTCCAGCAGTTCATCACAATCACTATTTAAGGGTTCCTCCCAGCTTATTAAACTTGTAGAATCAATGAGTAAACATATGAGAGTGTTTTCCTTCAAAAGATGAGTGAAATACACAAAGCTTGGGCACGCTAGTTTTTTTTTTTTAAAAAGGAAAAACTCAAAGGCCCAGAATTGAGAGTGAGAATCATACACGAGTGTACGAGGGCACGATGTATGACGTGTCCCACCGGGCCCTGCCCGGGCCCAGCCCAGGGCATGTGACAAAGCACCCCATGATGGCCTTGGGGGGCCCACAGGAGAGGAAGCACGTCCTCGGAGTCACTCAGCAGGCGGGGAGTGTGGATGGAAGTGCCTGAAATAGAAGCCTGTGCACAACCTCTGAGTGGGAGCTGAGGGAACCCTTCTAGGGCTGAGATGTTCCCACAAGGAGCAGGGTTTTGTGTGTGTGTGTGTGTGTGTGTGTGTGTGTGTGTTGGCCGATCCTGTCTGCCTGGCTCCCTAGAGGCTGAGTGGAACCCATCTCAGGGGCAGTCCCGGTCCAAGGTCCCGAGCTAAAGGCCACCACCGCTGCACGCGTTTAAAACCTTGAGTGATAAGGAGTCTCAGCTTCAAGTTTGGGGGAAGATAAGAAAAGCTTCAAAGCCTGTGGTTGGGACCAAAAGTGCTCCCTCCAAGGGGCCGAAGCGTGAGTTACGCAGAAGGCTGCGCCTCCCCGAGGGATTTGCGTTGAGGAATGACCTCAGCCCAGAGCAGTGCTAACCCTGCAGGCTATTAGCTCCACAGAGACAGCGGCTGTGAGTGGATCTCGGTGCCCAACGCCTGGCACAGTAGTTGCGAGCTAGAAGGTATACAGCCAACAGGCTCATCAACCATTTTTTTTTTTTTTGTAAATAATGAAAGCGATGTTTGCTCATTGTGAATAGTCAGAACGTAATTGCCCGAGGTTGAAAATCCAAAGCCCTGGGGCGCCTGGGTGGCTCAGTCGATTAAGCGTCCGACTTCGGCTCAGGTCACCATCTCGCGGTCCGTGAGTTCGAGCCCCGTGTCAGGCTCTGGGCTGATGGCTCAGAGCCTGGAGCCTGTTTCCGATTCTGTGTCTCCCTCTCTCTGACCTTCCCCCGTTCATGCTCTGTCTCTCTCTGTCTCAAAAATAAATAAACGTTAAAAAAAAAAAAATTAAAAAAAAAAAAAAAAAAAGAAAAGAAAATCCGAAGCCCTGTCTGACACCTGCTCTGGTTTCTTGAAGTTCCTTTTTTTTTCTGTTTGTTTTGGTCCATCCTTCACGTGGGGACTCTTTCATCAAGCATCTGGTGATCCTGGCTTTTCTTGCGCATGCGATCGTGAATCATCACCATCGGAAGCTCTGGGGCTTGGGAGGTTTCTCATCTGAGGCCCCATCTTGGGGTGATGGGACCAGGACACGGGTATTCCTCTGGGGGCCCCCACACGGCGTTGGAGTGTTGGTGGTCAGAGCTTCAGTCACTTTCCCTTGGCAGTTTTCCCTGAGAATAACTTTTCAATGCCCGGCTCGGGGCTGTAGTGGAGCGAAGGGCTGGGGTCTGAACACCCCACATGCAGACTGTCACGTAATTCTCCGGTCATCCGTCTCTGTCTTCAGTCTGGCGTCCACACCCCCATCCTCACTCCCCTCTGTGCTGAGCAAGGTGCTCCCAAGTCTACAGTCGCTCTGGTCCTTCCCTGCATTTTCTGGCTGGCTCCCGAGACGCTGGGCAGAACCCATTTGGACAGGCAAGGCCACTGGAAAAAGTGGATCTGGGGGTGTAACAGTTCACCCAGAACTATAATTGTCAGCCTCGCCCCACTTCATGACATTCTGCCAACTCCTGCGGCTTTCCAGGGTGCCTTGGCATGAGTCCCCTGCTTCCTGTGGGCTCGTCACCTGCAGTCTGAGGTCTCGGCTTCTCCAGGTCTGCTGAGTTAGGTCCACTTGTTCACTCTGTGTTCATCATCAAAGGTGAACATTTGAACGCATGGTCGAACGTTTGTTGACCTCTCTCATCTATTTTGGTCCCCTCTCCCATTTGCTCCGTCTTATGTCATTTTATTCCTTTAACTGCTATTTTGGGGGAGCTTCAGGAGAGTGGAGATAAATACCTTAGTTCAATCTGTCAGGTGCTATGGGTACACCTTGCTTTTCCCCTTTAACAAGGTATTAAGGAAGGTCTTTCTTTCTTTCTTTCTTTCTTTCTTTCTTTCTTTCTTTCTTCTTTCTTAAAGTTTATTTATTTTGAGAGAGACGGGGAGCAGGGGAGGGGCAGAGAGAGGGTGAGAGAGAGAGAATCTCAAGCGGGCTCTGCAATGACAGCCCGGCAATGTCTGATTCGGGGCTCGAATTCACGAACATGAGATCATGACCTGAGCCAAAATCAAGAGTCATATGCTTAACTGACTGAGCCACCCAGGCGACCCCCCCCCACCTCCCCGCCCTTTATTTCTTTTGTGGAAGATTTTATTTTTAAGTAATCTCTACACCCAGCATAGGGCTCAAGAGTCAAGAGTCACATATACCACCAACTGAGCAAGACAACCATTCCCTGTATTCTTTTTTTTTTAATGTTTATTTATTTATTTTGAGAAAGAGAGAGAGGGCAAGAGAGCTCTGCACCATCAGCAAAGAGCCTGATGCGGGGCTTGAACTCACAAACTGTGAGATCATGACCTGAACTGAAATCAGGAGTTGGATGCCCAACCGACTGAGCCACCCAGGATCCCCCCCCCCCCGCCCCACTTTATTCCTTTTTAATGGGATATAAAATTCCAGGCTCAAGAGGGAACACCTAAGCCTGTTTTAGGTTTATGTTACATTCTTGAATGTTGCAAGGAGCGTAATGGACATTGTTGTACATCAATAATCATGTGTAGAAATATATAAGGGACGGAAGAAGAGAGGGAGAGAGAGAAAGAAAGAGAAAAGGAAAGAGGAGGAAAGGAGTCTGTGTGGAATGTCAGGCGTCTGAACCCGACAGGTGGGGGGAGAGCCTTGGGGGCTGAGTACGCTGTGTTTCCCATCCTGACCCACTCTGCCCGGACCGCATCCTTCCCTCTCAGTTCTGGTACCCATGGCCTGCCCACCGCCTCAGGCTCAAACCTGTTACTGGTAAGAGAAGCAACTTCCCCTTGGGTTATGGTCCACCAGGATCTGGAAACAAGCTGACGCTTGGACGGACAAGGCCACAATCTTCATGGCCAGAGTGGACTCTGTATGCATTTTGTCCCCAAAGGATGCCCTGACTCCCAGACCTGAGTGTCAGCATGACTGAAGGAACATCAGCCAGCCATCATGAGCTCTACTGTCGCCTGAGACTCAGGCTCATCCGAAGGTGCCTGGATAGGAAAGGGAAGAGCCCAGGAGTCTCCAACTCGGCTCTGCCTCCTCTTGTATCCGGCTTTGGTCAAGTTTGCAAATTCTCTGGCTTCTCTTTCCCCACCTACTCTTGGGAGAGAATGGCTTCTGCTAATATATTAAGGAGATTTGATTTGTCTATTTAGATCATACAAGTATATTTGTATATTTAGGGGAGGTTTGCATGTCTCACATCAAGCAGCTACTTCCTGAGCACTTGACATTGATTGAGTATTGAAGGATACTGAGGAATAACGTCCAACAATCAGCTCACTCAACAGATATTAACTGAGGCCTCCTGTTGTATGCACCAGCCCCTGGGGCTGTCGGTGCATAGTAGCAGGCAAACAGACACGGTCCCTTCTCTTATTCTGAGTTCAGAGGGGTCTTAGCAGGAGGATCTGATCTAAGTTTCTCAAAGACCGGCCGGGCTGCTGTGGGGAGAATGACGAGCAGGGGGCAAGAGAAGGACGAAGGAAGGGCAGTTATGAGGCTCCCTCAGTGGATGGGGCGAGAGCTAATGGTGGTTGCTGGTGGCGGAGGAGGTGGAAGAGGAGGGAGGACTTCTTGTAGCATCTGGTCACGTGAGGGTGGGGGAAAGCGTCATGTGACTGCAGGAAGAGGGTGGACGGTGATGCCTTTTACCGTGATGGGGAAGAACTGGCTGGAATGTGGGAAGGAGCAGTTAACGGACGCATCTGAAGGCTCAGCACAGGCTCAGCCCTGGGAGGCATGGAGAGGCGTGTGGGGAGAGGCCCAGGCAGCTCCAGGGATGTGGTGCCTGTGTGCAGCAAGGGAAGAGGGGCGTCACGCCAGCCACTGTGATCGTGGTCTCCTCATAAGACCTGGTTGGTGCTCTGTCACTTTTAAGCCCTTTCACACACTATCTACTCGATCCACATCGCAAGTAAGATAGGTAGTGTTATCTCCATTCTGCAGATGAGGAAACTGAGACTTGGCGAGGTTGTCACTAACCCCAACTCGGACAACCGGGATGGATGTGAACCGGAGGAGGCTCTAAAATGTCTGTATAGGAGTCTGCTCTGGGGTGGGCTGGGCTGGGGCTTTATCTTGAAGTTTCATTGTATATCAGTCGCACCAGTCTTACTTGAATTTGTGTTTTTGGGTGGGGGGCACTGGGAGAGGGTGGGAGAAACCAATGGGCATGGAACGAAGGGTATAAAGCCCCTCAGGTCATTGGTTGGGAGATCCACTGAGGCACACCCAGCTCTGTCTTGAGCACACCCAAGCAGGGAGTGCTTTCCTGTTCTGGATGGAAGGAATTGTTCCCAGATCACAGGAGATGGTGTGGACCAGCATGGCTGGGGAGGAGGCAAAGCCTGACTCAGATGGATCCCTGTAAGATTTGAGGGGCCGGGAAGGCTGCCCCAGGAGGGAGGGGGTCAAGGAGCAAAGGGCTGGTGTGCTATCAATTAGAAGATACCAGGACCTTTCAGCTCTAGACATGGGCCACCTGCACTGGGGGGCTGAGACTTTCGTACTTGAGTTAGAAATTGGGGCGCGGGTGTTCTGGGTCGGTGCCCGCGAAAGGTTCAACCCTAGCTTCACAGGACATGGGCCTGCCTTCTCCTCCCCAGGCCCCCACCTCCAGGCAGCAGCTTTGTATTCCTTGATATTTTGCAGTTTTGATCTGCCTATCAGGTCAGCCTCGAATGTGCCCTACCTGGCCTGAGACATAATTGTTGAAGTCCAAGATAGTAAAGCAACGCACCCCTCTCCTCTCCTCTCCTGCCGGCATGTCCAGTGCCCTCCCACCCAGACCCCCTTAGCAGAGATCACCCCACCCTGCTGTCCTCAATCAGTGGTTCTCAACTGATGGGATACATGCAGGGTTTTTAACCATCTCGCTGTCCCTGCAGTCTGATGGGAGGTTTTGTCTGAGACAAATCCGTGAGTGAATATCTGGCCAGAACCATCCTGCCGTTCTCCCTCTGTCTGCAAAACTACTAGTTCTCAAAGCTCTCCTCGAGCACCACCTCCCCCGTCTTCTCCCCTACTCGGGCTGGGTTCTGGCCACCCCCCCTTTACTCCCAGGGCACCCCTTCATCCTGCCCCTTGTCTTTGCTACTATATACGGTGCAAGTGGTACAACCTTGATTTTTTTCCCATTTCGGTAGACAATTAAGTCATTGACATTGATGAAACATCCTTTTCCTACTCAGTTGAAACATTGCTTTTGTTGAACGTGTTTTCCACGTATGCTCAAATCTACCTCTGTCTGTCTGTCCTGATGCCTGTTCCATGCTTTGATCTCAACAAGTTTATAGTAAGTTTTGAATAGTATGCCCCTGGTCATTGCTATCTTTTTGTTTGAACTCGAGGAGAACTGACATGCTTTATGATATTGCTTCCGTATGCGGGAACATGTTCGGATCTTGTTTATGTCCTGCACTAGGTTTTGTAGATTTTACTATCTAATTTATTGTGATTCAATTTAGTCCTAAGTATTTTATAGCTTTTGACACTCCTGTGGATTCATTTGCCCCTGCTTCTATTTCTAATTGGTTTCTGCTAACGTACAGAAAAGCTATTAATTTTTGTATATTCACCTTAAATCCAGCAAATTCTATTTTATTCCTGGTCTATTTTTTTTTTTTTTTTTAGAGTCTAGAAAACTGAAGGCTTTTGTAGATATCCAAACATATCTACAACTATTGGCAGTTATATCATAATCATACACACACACACACACACACACACACACACGTATTTTTCCCCTTTTCTTAGTATAATAGCCAAAATTTTTAAGACAATGCCGAGCAGCATGGTGGTACCCTTCATGCTTTTTTTTTTTTATTACTTATTTTAATGGCAACACCTTTAGCATTTCAAAGTTTATGGTGTTTATGGTTGGTTTTTAGGAAATAGGACATATATGTGCGCTTGCCAGGGTACCCGACTGAAATCTCTCCCCCACAGGGGTGCCCATGGGAGCTGATGTTGACGAGGTGTTGATTTTAGCATCGAAAAGACAAGTCAGATCTCCTGACCATCACAAGATTTTTTAGCAGAGCAAATTAGAGGATCTTATTTCATATGTTAGGTTTCTACTTATTTTCCTTTGGAGAAATGGTCTGGGACAAAAATTAAAAGAAAACAATATAATAATAATCAAAAGGAGAAGGAGGAGAAGAAAAGAAAAAGAAAGAGAAGGAGGAGGAGGAGGAGGAGGAAGGGGAGGGGGAAGGAGAGGAGAATCAGCTGCATTAATCAAGGTAGTGATGTTAATGTTGGGCTATTGGGTGCCCTAGGGACCCCAGATGAGTTGGGACAGGTCAGTATTTGGAGCAACTCAGAACCCTGGGCCTCTGCAGTGCAGGGTCCTCTTGGGGACAGGAAGCTGAGTCAGAAAATCTCAAAGCTGACATGTGTACGTGTATGGGGGTGGCAGGCAAGTGAAGGAGGCAACCGGCCTCTCTGGTGAAGCAATCTTTACTCCCACATTCCCCCTCCCCTTCTCGTTCACATCCCCGGAGCTGAAGCACCTCTGTAGATCTCAGGTGACCCTGAGCAGACTCCTTTGCAGGACCCCCATATGAAGGGAACAGAAATGACCAAAACAAGGGGCCAGGGCTGCTACAGAGAAAGCAAGGACACAGGGCCCGGGGGCACTGGGCATGGGGGTCCCACCCTCAGATCTCTGACACACACAGAGACTGGGCAGAACCAGGAATAATAACTACCAACATGTAGCACCTTTACAACAATTCTCTGGGCATTTCATTTTACAGATGAAGAAACTGGAACTCAGAGAAGTTAAGGAACTTGCTCGACGTTGCACAGATAGTAAATGGCAGAGCTGGGATTCAAATCCAGGCAAACTGACCTCAGAGCCTGTTGCCCCAGAATGTTCGCACTCAGCCATCCAGGCCACTCGATGGACCAAAGATCCATGGTCAAGGACCAAAGATCAGATCATCTAAAAGCTGCCAAGTTTTGCCTGGGACCCTGGAGTTCATGCACACACCAGACTTTGTCTGCAGACAGAATAAGTAACGTGAACATGGTTAGGTCCCAGAGTGGGTTGTATGGTACTCCTCCCCATCCCGCCCCCCCACAGGATATCTCCACCCAGAATCTCAGAATGTGACCTTATTTGGCATAAGGGTCTTTGCAGATGTAACTGAGGTAAGAATCTCAAGATGAGATCATCCTGGATTAAGGTGGGCCCTAAATCCAGTAACAAGTGTCTTACTAAGAGGCAACAGAAAACACACTGAGACACAGGGGAAAGACCATGAGACAGAGATTGACTTAATGTCACCACAAGCCAAAGAATACCAGGAGCCTTCGGAGGCTGGAAGGCACAAGGAAAGATTCCTCCTTAGAAACTTCAGAGGACAGATGGCCTTGCCAACACCTTGATTTCAGACTTCTGGCCTCCAGAACTGAGAGAGAATGAGTTTCTGTCATTTTAAGCCCCCCAGTTTGTGGGAATATGTTACAACAGCCGTAGGAAACTAATACAGCTCCCTATGACTTGTAAGAAACAGGGCATTTAAGGGGCACCCGTCTGACTCAGTTGGTGGAGCGTATGACTCTTGATCTCCAGGTCATGTGTTCAAGCCCCAGGTCGGGCGTGGAACTTAGTTAAAAAAAAAAAAAAAAAAGGCAAAAAACCAAAGGCATTTAAAACTACTACTAAGCTCATCCTTGCTATTTGCCGTTATGTACTTTTCTCAATCGATGGATATAAAATACATCCATTGTGTCCATATGCGTCATGTGGATAGTGATGAAATTTGACTTTTATGAAATATATATTACATTTGCAACCCCATCGTCTTACAGAGAGGGCACGTGGATTGCAGAGGGGGCGGTGAAGAAACAAGCGAGCAGGCTGGTCTGGAGTCCAGTTCCCCTGACTTGTGAGTCATCCCTCTTCCTCCAGAGCCCAGTAAATTATAGATCACTCATAGGTCTTCACCAACTGACTCCAAGGAAATCAGAACCCTCCTTGTCCAGCAGGAGGCTTAGAAACACTTCCTGCTTCCCTCTCTTTGCCTCCCGGTTTGGTCATGTTAAGGGCCCGGTTTACCCACCGCCATTGTTCCAGAAAACCAAGAATTGCTAAAGGCCATTGTGTCAGGTTTGCCCAACCCACGCTGTGTGACCTAGCCCTGCGCGCCCCACCTCAACCCCTCTGGCCCGCCTCTGCCACCCCCTGATTTCACCACTCCGGGCTAGGATGGAACGAGGCAGCCTGATAAAAGGAGAGCAGGGTCTAGAGAGTCGGTTGCACAGGCTGGAGACTGGTGCCGAGCCAGCGCCATGGCACGGTCCATGGCCCGGGCAGGTGAGTAGGCCGTCAGGGACAGTGGGCGGGGCCCTGGGGGCTGTAAGGCAGGGAGGTGGCTTCTGCCTCGTGGCGCTGTTTGGGAGGGTACCGAAGCATCAGGAGAACCTCAGAGAGCCATCCTATTCCTTCCTCTGCCTCTATTCCTGTGGGCCCCCTTTGGCTCTTTCAGTTCAAGAGCCTTTGTGTTGCAAGGAAAGGCTTTTCTCAACAGGCTGAAATGGACTTTTCCTGTGCCCCCTCGCCCCCTCCGGGTCCTGGAAGCCCAGAGTCGGTGAACACCACTGCGGTGGGTGGTTTTGTCTTTCCCACGTTCTTAGGCTTCTGCTTTTGGTCCTCATGCAAGAGATGCCCCCTGCCAGCAGCTTCCCCAGCCCCGTGGTGGTTGTCTTGCAAGAAAGCGGGCAGCCTGGGGGCCACGACCTTGGGTGCCCTTGCAAGTTCTCTTGCCCTTGCAAGCCCTTGCAAGGCTTTATTAGGTGAATGGGAAAATTCAAGGTCATCAGAAAGGTGAAATAAATCTTTTTAAAGGAGTCCTGCCGAGCCTAGGTCTCCAAGCATGTTGGGAACTCAGCTAACCTCCTGAGAGGCGTGGCGGGAAAGCCACAGAATGTGGTAAATACTGGCTGTGAGCAGAGGCACAGAGGCCTCCCTGAGAGATGGGATCTCTGGCCTAACCCTTCCAAATTGGCTCTTTCCAGCCCCAGGACAGCCCCAGGTTTCCTGCCTGCTCGAAAAGGGAAACTTTCTCTCTGAAAACCTCACAAGTTAGTGGTTTTCCTAGATCTTTCTCAATACACACTGTCTTCCACTGGCGCTCTAGGGAGGGACAACCTCAACTCATGGAAACTTCCATCAGCTCTAGGACTAGTCTAGGCCAGGGAGGGGCCCCTGCCGTCTGGCCTGGGGGTGAAGGGATGGACACAGTGCCCTCCTGGGTCCCTTTTGGACAGAGGAAGGTTGATTTGCGGGAAGCCATCCTGGGTCTACCCCCCTCTGACCACCTCTACCCACTGTGTCTCAATAGGCATACAGGGCCCGGAAAAATGCAAATAACTTCGTAACCTCTGCCTTCTCTCCTGTGCTGTTACAGGTTTGATAGTTCTACTGATGATCCAATGGGGTAAGTGGTGCCTTTCCTTTGTCATTTAAATGTTGATTTTATTTTTGAAAGAGAGAGAGAGGCAGAGAGAGAGGGAGACGGAGAATCCCACGCCAGCTCCTTGCTGTCGGCACAGAGCCTGACGTGGGGCTCGAACCCACGAACTGTGAGATCGTGACCGGAGCCGAAATCAAAAGCTGGACTCCTAACCGACTAAGCCACCCAGGCGCCCCCATAAGGGGTGCCTTTCTTGAGGGTAGCCGTGGATTCCCTCGGCCCCTTCCCTGGGGGAAGGACAACAGTCCTTTGAGGTAGGAATGATGGTCGTTGTCATGGTATGGAGGAGGAAGCTGAATTGCCTGGCTACAGAGCAGCAGAGTTGGGATTTCAAGCCAGGCATGAAAATTCCAGAGACCCTGTTCTTAACCACTGTACTTCATTGCCCCTATAGTACAAAAATCCATGCATAACGTTTTTTTTAACGTTTTATTTTTTTAATTTATTTGAGAGAGAGAGAGAGAGAGCACAAGCAGGGGAGGGGCAGAGAAAGAGGGAGAGAGAGAATCCCAAGTAGGCTCTCTGTTGTCAGCACAGAGCCAAATGTGAGGCTCGACCTCACAAACCATGAGATCATGACCTGAGCCAAAATCAAGTCAGTGGCCCAACCGAATGAGGCACCCGGGCACCGCAGGATATTTGATATGATACGACAGGATATGATGTAAGAAGAGACTCCGGGCTTCTTCCTAGATGGTCCTACGATGTGTTCCCTGGGTTAACTCTTCGCTTTGGGGAGTTCACCAACCCTCCTCCTGTATCACTACAGGCTGTACTCTCAGCCCCCAGTGGCAAGTTCTGGCAAGTTCTACTCCTAACTGGCCTCTGGCTAGAGCCAGTGATGACCCAAGAACTCCAGCTTCCCCTTCGGGAGCCACCGATCTGCCCAGGGGGGTCCCAAATAGTCCTTCATGTGCTGGGTTCCCACACAGCCTCCTGTGGCCATTTTGCACCTTCTTCCCCTCCCCTGATCTCTCAGTGGCCAAATGGAGGCTGGGGGGGACTGTGGAGAGACCCTGTTGGGACAAAAAGAAGTCCTAGAGTCTAGACACTGGCCATAGATGTGCTCCAGTACAAACTCCCCATTCTGCCAAGTCCTTGGCATAAAATGTTGGCTTGTGCAAACCATACCCTCACAGATGACAAGTTCTAGAAGAGCCCTCAGAGACCACACAATCATTTTCAGATGGGGACCCTGGGCCAGGGCTGAAGGGGCAATTGGCCCAAAGTACATTTCTGGCAGATACAGGAGTAAGAACCAGCATTCTTGCTTTCTGGTTATCTTGTCAACCTAACATAGCACCGACCTCAGTGGAGGCCCTTGTCGCTAGATCAACCCCCTGGGAACAGACATCCCCACCCACCCACCCAACGAAAGTCCCCAAACTTTCTGAGGACTCCAGAAACAAGCTGCCTTTTCCTAGCTAAAACAAGCTCTTTATTAGGACCTTATCAGCAATATTCATAAACATAGATTCTCTATAAGAGATAACAAGAGGGGCGCCTGGGTGGCTCAGTCGGTTGGGCATCCGACTTCGGCTCAGGTCATGATCTCACGGTCCGTGAGTTTGAGCCCCGCGTCAGGCTCTGTGCTGACAGCTCAGAGCCTGGAGCCTGTTTTAGATTCTGTGTCTCCCTCTCTCTCTGACCCTCCCCCGTTCATGCTCTGTCTCTCTCTGTCTCAAAAATAAATAAACATTAAAAAAAAAATTAAAAAAAAAAAGAGATAACAAGAAAATGTAAAATATTTAAAGCAAGACTAAACCACAAACTCAGGCTTGTAACTGGGGCCTCTTAAGTGTTTGCATTTAATTTTTAAAAAAATTTTTTTAATGTTTTTATTTATTTGTGAGACAGAGAGAGACAGAGCATGAGCAGGGGAGGAGCAAAGAGAGAGGGAGACACAGAATCTGAAGCAGGCTCCAGGCTCTGAGCTGTCAGCAGAGAGCCCGATGCGGGGCTCGAACTCACAAACTGCGAGATCACGACCTGAGCTGAAGTCGGACGCTTAACCGACTGAGCCAGCCAGGCGCCCCTGTATTTGCATTTTAATGAACATTCTGAACTATTCCAAGCAACACGTTGAAAGTCCTGCCTCTCCGCTGTCAGCCGATCAAGTGTCATGTTTAACACCCTCTGGCATTAGGTAGAGGGGGTCAGTCCTCAGCAGACCCTTCTGACCACCATTTCTTTTCTTGGTCCCGAATGGCCAGGCTCTGCTGCAAAGCTGGTCTGCTACTTCACCAACTGGGCCCAGTACAGACAGGGAGCTGCTCGCTTCTTGCCCAAGGATGTGAACCCCAATCTGTGCACCCACCTCATCTATGCCTTTGCGGGCATGACCAATCACCAGCTCAGCTCCATAGAGTGGGATGATGAGGTTTTCTACCAGGAGTTCAACGGCCTGAAGAAGATGTGAGTTGCACTGGACGGGGATGGGGGTTGGTGGAGGCAGGAACCTCTTTCCAGAGCCAAAAACCTTCCCCAGCACTGCAATCCTGCTACAGACCTGCTGTGTGGCTTTGGGCAAGTCACATCACCTCTCTGGGCTTTCCTGTGCTTATACGGGAGGAGTAGGGGTAGATAGGGACTCCTGAAGGGCCCTTCCATTTAGGTCTAGGTGGGATCTGGCTTGGGAAACTGTTTTCTTCGCTGGGAATGTATGCCCTTCTTCCTCCTACAATCTATGCGTTTTTTCAGCTCCCGTGTTATCACCCTCTTGACAAAGCCGCTCTGCAGATACGCCCTGATCTCTCTTCCTGAGTTCTTCATGTGTATGTCTCCCCAGACAGATAGGAGGCCCCTGAAGACAAGAGCATGCTGTTTCTTTCCCAATCTAGAGCTCCCCTCACCCAGGATCTGTGCATAGGGACTTACACCTTCCCCCCCACCCCATCAGTGCCCATCAGGGCACCCACAAGCCCTTGCTTTCCCAGTCAGTGAGGTGAGCCTGGGGAACTGGCTGGGCATTAAAACCTGCAAATTCTGGCATTTGTCTTATCTTTCCCAGGAATCCCAAGCTGAAGACACTGCTTTCCATCGGGGGCTGGAACTTTGGCACTCAGAAGTGAGTTGGCCACGGCACCTGTATGGCAGAGCCACTGGGTGGTGACCTGACTCACTGGCAAGAGAGAACCCGGCCAGTGGGTTCTGGGAATCAGGCCAGGTGGAATATAGTCAGGGTGGGGGATCAGGAGGGCGGCCTGGACTCTGGGGGCTGACCTTCCTCCTGGGCTCGTGGTGCCTCATCGGGAGGGCTGTGGAGGGGGCTTAGCTCTGACTGTTACACATCCGGTCTTGCCGGGAGCACAGGAGAGATCCTGGCCTCTTTCCAGGCCTCAGTGTCTTCCTCCATGAAATGGGTACAGGGAGAGTCCCAACTAACCTCAGACAACATACAGTGACGACATTTCCTGAGCTCTGAGACAGGATATCTTGTTTGAGAATTTTTGTTCCACTCCTGGGTGTCAAAGGCAGTCTGTGAGAACGAGCTCGGATGCCAAACTGTGGGCATTTTTGAGGACTAGGACGTTTTTGAGGAATTCGGGAGATGATGGAATGGGACATATGAAACTAGACTTTTCCTAGAAAGTCCACAATATATGGTTCCCAAAGTTCTAAACTACTCTTTCTAAAACTTTTTGGATCATGAGCCCTTTTGAAAACCTGATACAATTTATGACCCACCTTCCCCAATCTTTTATTGGAATGAGGGGATTCTTAGCCTGGGGTTCCCAGGCACATGGATCCCACTTAAGTGCTGCTATTAATTAAATCAGTAAATGAATAGAAAACCAATTAAAGTAGGATCCCTCTATAAATACCTCGAGACACTTATAGGGATCTTGGGAATCAGGAGATGTGGGGAGGGGGTTCCTGGGGCAGCTTGGGATTTTAAGGGGCTCCAGACTAGTCATAGTGATGGCACAAAGCATTTTACAAGTGTGAGTTTGAAGAAAATGACCACATTGACCCACCAGAGAACGAAAGCAGCAGGTTTCCAGGTTACTCAGCTCCTTCTACTTCCCTTTGTGCTCATATTAGAAACTGTTCCCACCTTTCTAAACCTCTACCCTCGGGTGACAGCCGGCTCTGATTCAGGGGACCACAATTCCCTGAGCAGGGACAAGGCAGTAGGCGTGTGGAGGGAGTTTGGGGAGGCAGAGCTCCTGGCAAGTCACTGTGCCCTGGGGGCCGGACACCCTTCTAGACGGTCCCTTTCCTTAGGCCTGGCTGGTAAGTCAACAGCAAATATCCCAGCAGCATCTGAAGCAGCCCTCCCAGCATCCTCCTGGCCTGAACAGCCAAGCACAAATATCCTGCGTAGTTTCTCGTCTGCCTGTGAGGGAGAGAGTGGCCTCCTGTCAGCAAGACAGGCCCATACTGCCCTTCATCACCTCGCAGATTCACAGATATGGTGGCTACAGCCAACAACCGTCAGACCTTCGTCAACTCAGCCGTTAAGTTTCTGCGCAAATATGATTTTGATGGCCTTGACCTTGACTGGGAGTACCCAGGGAGCCGGGGGAGCCCTCCTTCGGACAAGCAGCGCTTCACAGCCCTGGTGCAGGTATGGTTGGCGGTCACCCAGTTGGCCTGGGGCGGGGGAACCCAGATTGGTGGCCTCACCGGACAGGCCGGTGCTGTTCTGTCCCCAAGGTCTGTTGCTTTGGGTATGTGCAGAGCCCAGACGAGCCCTGCGGTCAGTTTTCAGACTCCTGAGAGTGAACATCTGCTTGGGGCCCACAGGGGCCAGCCTGGCCCCTGCCTTTGTATTCACTGTGAGCCACCTCTGCAGGACCTGGCCGCTGCCTTCCAGAGGGAAGCCCAGACGTCAGGGAAGGAACGCCTCCTTCTGAGCGCAGCCGTCCCGGCCGGGAGAAAGAACATAGAGGCTGGATACGAGGTGGACAAAATTGCTCAGTGAGTCTCAGGCCGATGGCGTGGAACGTGTGTTCTCTGAGGTGGGAGAGACCGAGGTCGGGCTGAGTCGCCTCAGGACTAGAGCAGATGGTCACCTGCAAGGTACCGTCTGGGGAAAGCCCTACCCCTCCACCAGCAGATCCAGGAAGGATTTGCTCACGCTGTCTGCTTACTCCAGTGTCCTGGAGTCTCTCTTTTGGAATCCTTGCCCTTTTCCTTGGGAACTCGGTCTTAACATCAAGCACCCTGGGAGCGCAAGAGTGAAACCAAGAGGACAAGTCGTCTGGCTCTCTGCACCCCAAGGTGTTGAGCGTTAGAAATGCGGAATCTCCGGCCCTACCCCAGGCCTCCTAAAATTAGAGCCCGCGCTTTAATGGCTTTCCCGGGTGATTCACGTGCACACGAAAGTTTTAACAACACTGAGCTAGATTTCCCTCCCAAACGGTAAGAGTACAAGGGGGGAACTAGGGAGTGCTGTCTAATCCCCTCTCCCAGGACCAGGCGGGAGCCTGCACCGCTGCCTCTTACCTCGAGGGCCCTTCCCAGGCCACACACTGAAGACAGGTGGGAGCAGGGAGGGACTGCTCACTAGCCCGTCACCCCTCTCTCCATGCCTCCTGCAGGAGCCTGGATTTCATCAGCCTTATGGCCTACGACTTCTATGGCTCTTATGAGAAGACCACAGGACATAACAGCCCCCTCTACAAGAGGCAGGGAGAGAGCGGGGCAGCGGCCGAACTCAACGTGGTGAGTGGCTGCAGAGGTGAGGCGGGACCCCCCATCCGCAGGTCCTGTCAGGTGGCCTCTTTTGAGCCTCGAGGCCCTAGTGGAAAAGAAAGGCAGGATAACCCAGCAGGGCACAGAGGAGCCCGGACTTTTCCTTTCTTTGCTTGTTTATTTCCTGTCCTGTGCCAGTGCTGAGGGGAAGCCTTACTTCTCTGTAGCCTCCTGGCTGATGTTCGACACAGCAAACCAACTGAATGACATCAAATAATGCAGTGGCTACTTGGGAAGCCGTCTTTGAGCTTGAATGTCCAGCAAAAATGACCTCTTGCTTCCTTCACCTCCTCTACCCCATTTCCTTCAAAACAATGGGTGACCATTCACTCCTTGTCACTGATTCACCTTCAGTGACGAGCCGCCTCCACCCCCTACCCCAGCACGTGGAAAGGGCAGGTTGGGTTTCAGACTGGGGTGAGTGGTGGTTTCCTGCCCAACTTGCCCTCGCCAAGCAGCCTGGAGGGTTTTTATAAGCCCACTCGACACTTTGAAAGTTAAGAACAACCATATTATTTCTTCTTTTAAAACAAACCAAAACAGCCCTAAATTAAAGTGCTTTTTAATTTGGGGGAGCCCACGTCTTGGTGCATCGGCTAAGGTAGAACAATCTAAGATTCTGTGGCTCTTTCGCAAATAAGGGAGCCATCTCTGAGTGCTTGAGTCGGGAATCCATAATTCACACAGAGCCCAGACCCCTCCACCCCCATCAGGAAAACTGTATGGGTCCTGGGGGAAGCCAGCCCAGCTCGGCAGCTCGACACCCAAAGACATTCAGCTGACAGGTGAGGGCCCCGAAATCCCACCAGCACCCTGTTCCCCCAGCTGTATGCTCTGGATCCACGCAGGGGGAGGGAGGCCTTTCTCTTCTTACAAGGAGACCTTCTACTCTCTATACTGTGTGCCCGGGACTGCCTCCGGCCAGAGGGGGACTTTTCTGAACTTACACAAGGTGCCATAGAGCTGAGCAGGGGGCCTTGACCTCTGCCTTTGAATAAGCTCCCATCTGATCAGAGATAAATCATGTAGACCAACAAAAAGAAATAAATACGAATACACGTAGTGAAAAATGTTCCTGACTTAAGTGCTAAGAGGGTGCAGAGTAACAGGAGGACTTGTACTTGAACAGAGTGGCTTCCTGGGGGAAGTGAGCCTGTAATCCTGGCTTAAGGGAAGAATCTTCATTATTCATTTATTTCACATACGTATGTTGGGTACCTCCTCATGTCACAGGCTGGGGGTGTTACGTGAAGTAATACACGATGGGGTCGGTCCCGTTCAGAGGCAAATGAGGCAGCCGTGTACTCATTTGTTCTTTCTATTTGAGCATCTAAGTGTCAGGCATTGTTCGAGGCATGAGGGATACAGAGGTAAATAAAACGGACCCCATTCCCTGCTCTCGTACTCTGGGTGAGACCTAGAACAACAATAATGGGCATGATGAGCATGATCGCAGCTTTCCTTTACTGCACTATGCTGGGCCTTCCACGTGCATTACATCTTTTCGTTCTTGCCATTTCTATTGCTTCCATTTTACACACAGGAAGCCCGAGGCTCAGCAAGGTTAAGTTGTTGAGTAAGGAAGGGATCTCGGGCGCTTTGCTCACTGAGGTATCCCAAGCATAGAGCCTGGCCACAATGGGCCATCAATAAATATTTGCCCCGTGAATGGTTGTCTGACTCCAATGGTTGTCTGGGGTCGAGGGTCTAAGACAAGACCTAAAGAAGACAGGACGGTGTTGGAACACTAAAGCCCATCGGAAGCCCGCAGCCTTAGATGACCAGAACCAGGCCGAAGGCAAAGTAAATTAACCCTGCCCCTCCTTCTCCATCACCAGGACTTTGCCGTGCAACTCTGGGTGCAGAAGGGGACCCCTGCCAACAAACTGATCCTTGGCATGCCTGCCTATGGACGATCCTTCACCATGGCCTCCCCATCAAACACTGGAGTGGGGGCCCCAGCCACGGGGCCTGGAACCCCTGGCCCCTTCACCAAAGAGGGAGGGCTGCTGGCTTACTATGAGGTGGGAAAACTCCACGGGGCCCCGAGTATGGGCTGGGGTGGGGGGTGCTCCTACTCCCATAGTTTCTGAGTGAGGATGCCAAGAGCAGCAAATTCTGGCCAAGTGAAGCCCAACCCCTTTATGCCATCTTGGATTAAGGATAATCCAATCCCAGTGCCTCATTGAATCCAGGGTTCTAGGTCACTCAATCTAGAACCTCCTACGTTCTCCAGACTTCCTCAGATAGGAATTTTCCAATCTCTAGTCTCCTCTGGGCAAAGAGGCACAGATGTCTGTGGTGCCCCCTGCCTCTGCCCCAGCTCTGCCCTCTGCTCCTAACAGGTCTGCTCCTGGAAGGGGGCCACTAAGCCCAGAATCATGGACCAGAAGGTGCCCTATGCCTTCAAGGGCAACCAGTGGGTGGGCTTTGATGATGTGGAGAGCTTCAAAACCAAGGTGAGGCCCAGCCCTGCTGGGAGGGGGGTGGTCCTGGATGGGTCCAGGTCAATAACATTGAATGATAGCATCCAGACCCTCTCCAAAGAGGAATCTCCTCTGAAACATTTCACAAGTCTTCGTGTGATAGCATTTTGTATTTTTACCAACTATTGATTAAGAAAAGGCATGATCACAAAAAAATTGCCCTACGTTAAATACCACTCTTGAAAGAATTTTTATTTTATTACATATATATATATATGTTTGCATTTAATAAAATACAAATTCTACAGACATATGAAGAGGAGAAATACATACAGTGGGATATATCATTTTATTCAGCTCAATGACAACATTTGTGCATGCTCAGATTACAGACCTTTTGATTTACTTATATGACTCCCCACTCCTGCCCAGTATCAGCGACTCAAAACAAGCGTATTTGTGTGTTTCCATGCCTCTCTCCCCCATGAGATCACGAACTCCTGCAGAGGCACCTGCTCTGGTTTGTCTATCCGGACATCTCACGTCAGCTGTGATGCAGGGCAGACAGTGGCCGGTCCCTCTAGAGGTGTAGACAAAGCGCTCTGGGAGAATTGCGAAGGGAGTGTGATCCTGGCGGCGGGGAGATGGGAGAAGGGATCACGGTGGAAGGGTCTTCGAGAAGGTCTGAAAACAGAAGGGCGAGGAAACTGAGAAGCAAAGACATGTGGGGAGGAGAGGCCAGGCTGGACTCCGAAAACAAGCTGTCGGCCCTCACCGCTGGAGGGGAAGTAGCCAGAATGGGAGACTGGGGCCAGCAAGGGCTCCAGACCAGCCCTACTCTCCAACTCCCCGCATGGCGTGTTAGGCTTAGGGGACGGGGAAACCCACTTGCGGGAACACACAGCCATTCACTGGGGAAACCTCAGGGATCTGGTGGAGGAAAGAAGGCCCTCGGGGAGGACAAAGACTTAAAGACAAGAAATTGTTCGGATCTCTGGGGAAGCTTTGTCATCCCTAGGGGAACTGGACTCATCACAACCCGCAGGCCGTGCCCCCAAATACAGCAGCCCAGCACAGAAAAGACGGAGTTGTCAAAGCTTGCAACCTAGGGAATTTCACACGCCCATCCACTCCCCAAACCCGCTCCCTCACCCTCACCCAGGCCATGCTCCTGTTGAGACGGGCGGATTCCAGAGGGATCAGGACTCAGTCGCTTAGGCTTCCCGCCCCGGGCTGTGTCCAGAAGCCTTGACCACTCACGACCTGGGGGTGCTGGAAAAAGAGCCCTATCTAGATGAGGAAGCGGGTTCTGGGACAGGCCGGGCCGGGTTCCCCCGGGTCCCTCCACCTGCGCCTTGCTCCTTGTGCACAGGCCAGCTACCTGAAGCAGAAGGGACTGGGTGGCGCCATGGTGTGGGCGCTGGACATGGACGACTTCGCTGGCTTCTTCTGTAACCAGGGCCCATATCCCCTCATCAAGGCACTGCAGCTGGAGCTGAGTGAGTAAGGGGCCAGGGACCAGAGGCGGAACTCGCGGGTAGAGTAGGAACACCCCCTCCCTGAACTACAGGTCCTGGCTCCTTCTGGGGAAATACGCTTATTCCAATCCTGTGATTTCCCAAATTTCATGCACCCCCAGGGGCCAAGGAAACTTTGGAAGCCATTCTCTTTTCAGGCCCTTCTTCCCCTTTCTGACGGCAGCAACGCCTGTCCAGGGCTTGCCTCTGGCGGCCCTCAGCCAGGGAGCTGCAGCTTTGCTCCTCTCTTTTCGAAGAGAGAGCCTGCGCTCACCTGCAGCGCAAGACCCCCGGAGGCCCTCGCCAGTGTGTGGCTGGTCTTTGCAGATGATAGATGGCCACTGGCACCCCCGTGTTTTCTGTTGAGCTGCGCTGCAGCCTAAGTGTGGCTGTGGGGCACCTGGCTGTGCTCTGCCTTTGGGTGGGGGGAGTGGTGAGGTATTGAGCCACGGCCTGCCTGTGGTGGTTGCCCGTGTGCTTGGCCTGTAGGTTTGGGATCTCTTGGGGGAGGCTTGGCTGAATGTTCGCTGTCTCCCCAGGTCTTCCTTTAGGCCCGCCAGGACCTGAAGTCCCCGCACCAGACCAGCCTTCTGAACCTGAGCGTGTCCCCAGCCTCGAACAAGACACCTTCTGCCGGGGCAAAGGTGACGGGCTCTACCCCAACCCTGGGGACCAGTCCAGCTACTATAGCTGTGCAGGGGGGCGGCTATTCCAGCAAAGCTGCCCAGCGAGCCTGGTGTTCAGCTCCTCCTGCAAATGCTGCGCTTGGAGTTGAGTGCCCAGGGCCCCTGCAGCCCCAGCCACCGGGCCAGGCGCTGGGGTCACTCCACAGTCTGCCTCTGCAGCTCTCCCTGGGGGCTCCAATCCTAGAGACCTCCCTGTGGCTTTTCTGTATCCAAGCTTTCTGCTCTCAGCCTTGAGTTCCTTTTCCTATGGTCCTTCTGGACCTTTTACTTGCAAAATAAATCTATGGTTTGCTCCCCACGGTCCCCGGGTGTGGTGACTTACAGAACCTCTCTAAGCACACTGTCAGTTCAAAACTGGGAAGGTGGGGAAGCCAAGAGGCAAGGGTGGCCTGAGGCATGCATAGGTCTGAGCCAGGCTGGAAGGCAGGCCCTTCGGGGTGCCCACATTCCAGTGGGCAGCTCTCAAGGCACTGGTGACCTCGCTGGAGAGCGTTTCCTGCTGGCCTCCACTCGGGTGTTATTCCCAAGATTCACACTAGATGGAGCAGAAAAGAGCTTTTCCTTGCCTTAGGGCTCTGCAATGGCCACCCAGCATTAAAATAAGAATCCAAACCCCAGGTAGGTATTCAGGGCTCCCTTTGAGATAAATCCTGTTTTAGGCCTTCTATCACCTACTGCTCCTATATGCCAGACAAAGGAGGGACAATTATTATCCTCATTTTACAGGTATTTAAACAGAAGGCTAACTAACCCAGTTCCGAGTCCAGAACTGAGTCCTAAATGGGCCACGTTGCACACACAGTATCCCGGATAACCGAGCAATGCAAATGGTCCCTGCAGCTTTGGGGTGAAGCCTGGTCGTTCCATTGGAAGAAAATCTGCACGTAACCTAATGGTCCATCTTGCCATGCACTCACCCAAGCTGGGTTTTGGGGTGGGACTCAGGCAGGCAGCAGGAGATGGGGACATGTAGGAGAGAGGAGGTGACCTGGCCCTTCACCCTAGTACAGCCGGTACCAGATCCCCATAAAAATGACCTCCCCGCTTCTACGCCCCGCCTGTCCTTGGGCCTTTACAAATCTGTTCTTCTTCGGCCCCGAGCACAGGTCTGCTCACCACACATGCCCTTCCTTTGAGGTCTCAACTCGAAGGGGACGCGCCACATCCAGGCCTGACAAGAGCCTCCTAACTGCTCAGAACGGCGTCCAGGGTGGCGGTTTCCTTTTGGGGGGTGCAGAGCTGGCTTCTGGCTCTGTCACCTGCTAGCGGTGTGACTTGAGGCCAAGAAACAGAACCTCATCACCTCATCTGTTGGGTGGAGTTAAGCCTCGTCATCATGATCAGCACTCACTCTTCCCTCCCTCTTCCCATCTCTGTCCTTTCTTTACCTTCTGCGGGCTGGGTAAGTCAAGAATCTAGCAGAGAGTCTCCTTGTAGCAGAATTTATGGGTCCCCAAACAGCCCAAGTCCCCCTACATCGTCACTGTGACATTGGTGCTACCTTCATGTTGAGGACAGTTTTAAGCAGGGCTTCTCTCTGATCTTCTCCAAACCCAGGGTCCCTGTGTCGGCTCAGGCCAGTGCCACTTGTCACCCTGCCTCCTGCCCCTCCCTTGTCCAGGCCAACCTCCATCTAGCCCCCAGCTCAACGTTTCTAAATTTTGGATCAAATCCTAACACTTCCCTTACTTAAGAGCTGCCAACAGCTTCTGGAGAACAGAGAGTCAAGTCTCCATCATCAGCATAGAGTCAAAGCCCTGCATTAGGCCCCAGCCTCATCCCTTGGTCTCATTTCCTTTCATCCCACCCCAGTTTGGTGGCCGGGTCCCCAGACCACCTTGCTCAGCCATGCTGGCTTCTCATGAGAAACCTCCCATAGTCTGTCATCACCCCTGTGATGTTTGAGGTTTGAGCCCCAGCCCCAAAGCAAATACTACTTTTAAACTAAACTTTCTCCCTTGACCTATCAGACCGCCCCACCAGCCCCACACAATCCACTTATAGAGTAGGGGACGCACCCCTGTACAGAGCCGGCCTTTCGAGTCAGGTGCAAATGCTGCTTGAGTTGTTGGGGGGATCAGCTTTGAGTAATAGCGTTTGAAAAGGATTTTTGTGTCACTCATGTCTTGGTGGCTTAACCCACGAATGTCTGGCTGCTCTCCCTAACAGCGATGACCACTCTCAGCCCCACGAAGGACAGGTCCCTCCGACCTTCTCTCTGAGGACGTTCATAGCGTTCACCACCATGTCTAACACACCTGCCGGAACCCAGGCAAACAGTTAAGCCCCATCCCTTCTCCCAACTGGGACCAAGCTCTCCTGGTACACCTCCACAGGTATCCACTTCCAAATGTACCACACCCTACGTGAGCAGTGAAACTCTATTGTTTTTATTGTGGTTTAATTTTGAAATCTAGCATATAGACCAAAGAGTGTTTCAAATATGTATGCTCAGTATCTCCCATGAGTCTGTCACCCAGGTAAGGAAACAGAACATTACCAGTACCTTCAAAACTACTGATGCGCTTCTCCCTAATCCTACACCCTTCTATCTCGATTTCGATTATTCATTCCCTCGTCTTCTTATAGCTTTATCAACTGTGCGTCTATTCCTAGACTAGAAGTTGTTTATTCTAGACTATTTTGAACCTTATATAAATAGAAACGTACCAGGTGGTGCTTTCTCTGGCTCACTTCTTATCTTCACTTAGCCAGAGCTCACCCTATTCACTGCTGCATAATTTTCTACCACATGCCATGCCACAATCTCTTCTTTCTGCTATCAGGACACGCGGGTGTTGTTTCCAGTTTGGGGCTAACGTGGACCACATTGCTACAAACACTTTTGAGCCTGTCTATTGGTACCCATGTGTACAATTTGGGACACATGCGAGTTCAACTTTCCTAGGTGTGGGCAGAGGTTTTCCCAAAGTGGACATACAACTACTCCCTACCATTGCACCTAGTGAACCCCATCCTCACCATTCCTATGCCCTACTTTATGCTGATCTGTGAGGTGTAAAAATGGCATCTCACTCGAGTTTAAACTCGCATTGCCTTAATTACTTACATTTCAGCATCTTCTTACGTCTACAAGCTATTTGTGTTTGTTCTTTTGTGAATAATCTGTTGTGTCGCTTGCCCATGTTTCTATTGTGTTGTCTCTTTCTTATTGAAATGTAACAGTTCTTTACATATTCTGAACACAGATCTTTGATGTAGGTTTGACCATATCTTTCCCCAGTTTGAGGTGTGGCTTTTCGTTTTTTGAGTATTGTTTAATGTAGTTACCTTTGCCAGTCCTATCCCTTATGGTTTGTGCTTCCTGCATTTTGTTTAAGAAGTCTTCTTCTAGGGGCGTCTGGCTGGCTCAGACAGAAAAGCATGTGACTCTTGATCATAGGGTTGTGAGTTCAAGCCCCGCTCTGGTTGCAGAGATTACTTAAATTTAAAAAACAAAACAAAACAAAACAGGGCACCTGGGTGGCTTAGTCGTTGGTTAAGTGTCTGAACCTGAATCTTGATTTTTCAGCTCAGGTCATGATCCTCTGATTCGTGGGATCAAATCCCACATCAGGCTCTACACTGACAGCACAGAGCCTGCTTGGGATTCTCTCTCTCCACCTGTCCCTGCCCCCCTTGTGCCCCCCCCCCAAATAAATAAGTAAACTTAAAAAAAAAGAAAGAAAGAAATCTCACGATTCATCGGTTCCAGCCCCACCTCAGGCTCTATGCTGACAGTGCAGAGCCTGCTTAGGATTCTCTCTCTGCCCCTCCTCCACTTGTACTGTCTCTGTCTCTCTCAAAATAAATAAACTTTAAAAAATAAATTAAATTAAATTTTCTGGCTAATTGTTGCTAGCCTATAATAACATCACTGACATTTGGAAACTGATGCTGTGTTCAGGAAACTTTTCAAACCCTCTTACTAACTTTAATGATCATTCTGCAGAGTGTTCTATATAGACAATCGTATTATCTACACGAATAAGTTTTGTTTCTTCCATTCCAAGCCTTATGCCTTTGTTTATTTTTCTAGTCGACTGTGCTAGCTGAGGCCTCCAATACAGTGGTGAATAAAAGCAGTGATAATGGTCATCTTACCTTGTTCCTGGCCTGAAAGGGGATATTTGCAACATCTCACCGTTAAGTATGCGATTTATCGTAGGTTTTTCACAAACGTCTTCTATGAGACTAAGGAAGTTTGCTTCTACTCTTGGTTTCCTGAGAGTTTCCATAAGAAGGGCTATGAATTTTTTCAGGAAGATTTTATTTTCAATAGATTTTTGCTTTTATTCTGTTCATAAAGCAAATTACATTCATCAGTTTTCCCCCTGTTACATTCATCTTGCATTCCTAGGAGTAATCCAACATGGCCCTGATGGGTTATCTTTCCCGTGCATCGCCAGATCTGGCCAATACTGTGTTTCACATTTTTGTGTTTATATATTAATAACAAGATGGGCCTGCGTGTTTTGTTTCTCACACGCTAGGATGCCCTTGCCATCACCGCTACCGGCCAGGTTAATAATAAACCGACTTAGGGTATCAATGTTTTGCTGGCCTCATTAAACGAGTTGGGGAGCTTCCCTCTTTCCACTCTCTGGATGAGTTGTGTCCCAGGACTTCTCTGTTCCTTGAATGGTAGCTGTCACCAGGAAAGCCATCTCAGCTCCATGCTTTCTTGAGGCTCATTTGTAAGTGCTGATTCAATGTCCTATAGTGGTCGCAGAACCGTCGCATTTCTGATTTTGTCTTGAGCAGGCCGAGAGCTGAACTCACTAAGGGTCGAGAGGCCTGCAGTCCCCTGGTTAAAAAGCCCTAATCTGAGATAAAGTCAGGGAGGTTGCTGGTTGTCTCTCCCTTCCATCTGTCCCTCCCAAGTGGCCCTTGACGGGGAGCAGCTAGAGGCCGCCCGGGCACCCCCTTGCCAGGTCACGCACCTGCTCCAAGGCCAGGCCCTGGTCCAGTGCGGAATTACCACCATGGAGCACTCCTTATGCTCATCCCACTGTCTGCTGTCGTGTTCAGAGCTTGGTGCAAAGAGAAAACAGCCAGATTCTTCTTCATTAATTTAGCGATTTGGGCAAAAAAAAAAAAAAATGTGTTTAAAAACTTGTCACAGGGAGAGAAAGATGGCTTCCAAAGGCCCACTGTTGAATTCCTTTTGGGTGTTGCCATTCTATTTAGCATGGGAGTGGGGAGAAGGGAACAGACATTCCTGCCAGGCCCCAGCCCCTCGGCCCCTACCATATGGCATGTGAGATCTGGCCCCGGCACCACCCGCTCCCTCCTCAGTGTGCCCTTGCCATTCCAGCTGTTGCCCAGGCCAGTGATAAACTGATGAGACCAGGCAGCCAGGAGGCCAGGCTTAGCTAAGGACACCCTCCCAGTCCTCCCACCCCCTTGGGCCCTTCATTCCAAGAAGGGACACTGAAGGGGCCACCTGAGAATGGGAGGCATCAAAGGAAAATGGCAGGAGGACCCAGTGCCTATAACTTCTGCCATCACTACAATTTGCCCTTGATCTTCTGGAGCAGAGCCTCTAAGACACCAAGGAGCCAGACCCCTCCAAATCAGACCAGCCCCACGGGCTGGGGCTTGTTTTCCCTAAGCACCTTCCTGGCATCTAATTTGAGATCCTTGATCACTTCTCGGCCTTTTGGGCAAGATCAAGTGTAATTTGAGATCCTTGAGCTGTAGTGATAGTTCATGTGACCTTATTTCGGCCTCTGTGGGGATGAAAATCTCTACCTTATTGATTTTTAAAGTTAACTCTCTGTTTGTCCCACGTGGCTTCTCTGTGTCCATGGATAAGTCTTGGGCCGCCTTCCAGTGCACAACCCAGGGCTCCCCTCAGCCCTGCCCCACTGAAAGGCAGACCTTGAGCATAAGGGGCTCAGACTCTGGAACATGAGCCAGGGCAGGACTTGAAGCTAGACATCTGGGATCCCTAAAGTCAGAGTACAGAGAGTCTGTCCCTCTACCATGTTCCTACCGCCATCACCCAGACTCAAAGATGACTTGGTATGGAGGAAAGTACACTAGGCCTTTATCTCTGCCTCTCTGTGTGAGAGAGGACTTGGGCAAGTCACTTAGCTTGGGTCCTCAGTGTCCCACCGAACAGTGGGCAGTTGGACTAGATGACCTACCAGCCACAGCGAGCCACCACCAGCTACTGGATTGTCCCTTCCCAGAAAGTAGAAAAACAAGGGAGAGCTAGAGCCTCCATTTGGCTTACGTATTGGCCCCTCACCTTATTCTCCCAACCACAAGGCCCCTTTCAGTACAAGCCTTGAACAGCATGTGGGGGTCTCTCTCTGTGGCTCCCTCTTCCACCTGACGCACGCACACACACACACACACACACACACACACACTCACACTCACGAAACCTGTCCTTTCCTGACCTTTGTTTACAGGCAGCCTCAAGAATGGGAAAAGGACATCTCACATTACCCTTTATGCCAGATCCTGTCTTTGCACATCTCCCCTGCAGACTCCAGCCAGGCTGCCCTTGCCCTCCCTTCTGCCCTGTTCCACATCTGCAGGGAAGCCACAGATCTGAAGCCAGCCAGTGGCTGAACATGATGTCCAGGCTATGTTCCAGAGCATCCCTGGAGTGACTCAGGGGTTACTGGCCTGTGGAGGGCGTCTAGATCTCCACTCTTCAGCCAGTGGAGAGACCTTCTCCTGGCGCACCAGTCCCCGAATGCCTTGAGACAATCTCTTTCTAATCCTTTAATCCAGTGGTAGGAGCCATTTTCTATTAAGAGACAGTGATCTCAGTGGAAAAAAATAATCATCCGAGGGCCATAGGATCACAGAAAATTACTTAATTTAGGTGCGGAGGCTGCTGCTAGTTTTCCATTAACAGGGACGTAACAGCATTCAACACACCTGACTTTTTTTTTTTTTTAATTTACATCCAAGTTAGTGTATAGTGCAATAATGATTTCAGGAGTAGATTCCTTAATGCCCCTGACCCATTGGGCCCATCCCCCCTCCCACACCCCCTCCAGTAACCCTCTGTTTGTTCTCCATATTTAAGAGTCTCTTGTGTTTTGTCCCCCTCCCTGTTTTTATATCATTTTTGCTTCCCTTCCCTTATGTTCATCTGTTTGGTATCTTAAAGTTCTCTTATGAATGAAGTCATATGATATTTGTCTTTCTCTGACTAATTTCGCTTAGCATAATACCCTCTAGTTCCAGCCACATAGCTGCAAATGGCAAGATTTCATTCTTTTTGATTGCCGAGTAATACTCCATTGTATATATATATATACCACATCTTCTTTATCCGTTCATCCATCGATGGACATTTGGGCTCTTTCCATACTTTGGCTATTGTGGATATTGTTGCTATAAACATGGGGGTGCATGTGTCCCTTTGAAACAGCACACCTGTATCCCGTGGATAAATACCTAGCAGTGCAATTTCTGGGCCATAAGGTAGTTCTATTTTTAATTTTTTGAGGAACCTCCATACCAACACACCTGATTTTTAAAGGAAGACAAAACCATACTCAACAATCGGTATTTAAAAATACGTCTTGATTCTAAATTTGGGGCAGTCGAGCTGACGGGATTTGAAATAATGTGAAGGAAAGTTGAGAGTAAGAAACTGTGGTGAGAATAAAAAGAAATGTAATCAGGTAAGAAAAAGATGGAAGGAGAGAGGTCGGGTGGTGGAGAGGAAGAGGAGGACAGAGCCAGGAAGCCTCCGCGGGACAAGGGCTAACTTGTCCCTGCTTAGCTCTGGGCTCCCGGTCGTCCCTCATCCTGCAATGCCTGGTGTTTAGGTTACTACCTGGATTTCAGGTTACCATTTGTAGTCAACAGCGTGGGTGCTTATTTCCATTATACCATCTGCTTCACAAAAATTCCACAAATTAGATATTTTACAAAGGAAGAAGCTAAGACTCAGAAAAGTTGCCCAAGTTCACACATCGGTAATAATTAGAGTGAGGACCAAATCCATACCTTGGCCAGAACCTCATGCTGTATGTACGCACTCTGTCCGCACATATGACTGTGTCACCACCATCTCCCTGCTGAACTGTGGGTCACTTGTGTCCATCACCTCCTGTTCCCCAGGATCCGGCCACTCTTGCTTTCCTTCTGTTCCTTGTACCCATTAAACTCATCCCATCTCGGTCCCCACCTTCCCCGACCTCAAAGCTTTGTCCCATCTGTTCCCCTCTCTGGGACAGCTCATGCCCACACCTCCCCCTGCCACCTCAACCCCACTTCAGGTCTCTCCTTAGCGTCGCTTCTTCAGAGACCCCCTCCCCAACCACTTGACTGTCACACGAGCACATCACTCTGACTTATTTTTATCAGTGACGCTTACCACTACGTGATGTTTTCTTTGTTTATTATCTATGTCCCTGGGCTAGGACAGAATCTCTGCCTGAGCAAGAACTGATCCAGACTTAGGACTAGATCTCCAGTATCTAACATTACTTCTGGCATAGATGTTTAATAAGTATTTGTTGAATGGATGGATGGGTGGATGGATGGGTGGATGGATGGACAAACTACTCTCTATCCCTTCATAGATTCTCTTAGCAGAGGTGCGTTTTCCCAGGGAGCCAATTACATCAAGCCCTAGACTGTATTTCCCACATCAGCACACATCCCCTCTGCAACTTTAACCAGACCTCATCCACTCCACAAGCATGTCCAAGCTCTTTGCTGAAGCTGTGGATGGAGATAAATGAGACTTGACCCCAGACACGAGGCTTGATCTTCTGTAGTTTACAGAGTCCATGAGGGGAGATAAAGCATGCCCACAAAGCATTATAATTAAAGATTAAATGAGCCATAAACAATGAAAAGGGAACACACTAAACATGTTCAAAGGAAGAAGAAATCCTCTCTGAACGACGGAGCAGTGAGAGGTTTAACAAATAGAGGCACCAACACAGAGACTGAGCCTGAAGGCAGGTTCAGAGCCTCCTCAGTCTCCAAGGCAGAGTGTTAACCAGGCAAGTGTTGAGAGCCAGGATCCCCAGGGCTTGTCCAGACTGGACCGGGTACGGGGCACAGGAAGGAGGCAGCGCGAGGTAAGGATGGAGGGAGAGGTTGGAGCCAGGCTATGCGGGTTTGTGGACTCAACATAACCACAGGAGAGTGAGCCACGCGGGCACCGTGAGCCAGGCAGCCAAGTGCCCAAGAGGCGCCCAGTCCGTGGCATTCAGCAGCTGCCAGGAGTGGGGGTTTGTTGGTGGAGGGCTCTGGCCTGCAGTGACGGGGGGGCGGGGGGTGGTTACTGACCTCGTTTCTCTCTGAAAAGCTCAGTGAGACAGATTTCTCTTTTCCTCAAGCAGTGTGAAATACAAGCTGGTCAACATGCATGATTTCTCAACAGCAGGATTCATTTCCTGCTGCTTCATTGTAGCAGTTTTGGGGACAATATCCCGCTATAATGGGGGGCAAGGCTCCAGGCTACAGCCATTCTGCCGTCCAGCTAATCCTGTTTCAGAACACAGTTCTCCTCCTAAGGGAGCGAGCCGGTCAGGACAGAGGAGGGGACCTAGAGGGCTGGAGGTGGGGCGGAAATGAGAAAGGAGCAGGGCTCCCTAGCGTCGCTCATGGCCTGTGGGGGCTCTGGAAGGAAGAGGCCGGTGGGTCCAGGGGATTTAGGGAGTCTCAAGGAAGGACGCCGGATCCCAAAGAATTCTCAGTCCCTGCATCGTTTCTCTCCATCTTCCTGAGGTCCACGGCCCCTTCCATAGACTCAGCCATACCTGTTTCTGGCACCTGAGACTACAGACGGATCTTCCAGTGCCTTCTTCTGGGCCCATCTCTATAAATACTATACCACACTGTAATGTAAATATTGGCTCTTAAGGCTGCTCCTGCATAAACTGTGAGCCCCTTGAGGGCAAGGGCCTTGTCCTAATGCCTTGGCGTCCCCAGCCTCTGCTGCACATGCCCCAGGCCACCACCTGTGGGTTTGCTAACTGGGTGAATGGGGTGGTTGCCCCCTACATCTTCTGGGTCTATTCCACCTCTGCGGGACCTCTACCCATCTGAATGCCTCAGGGCTTGCCCAGGGCTTTCTGCCCTTCTCTCCTTAGATCATCTCTTCCATTTCCAGGGCTTTAAATAGCATGGTTATGCTAATGGTTCCCACACTTGCGTATCTCCAGCCCAGACCTCCCCTCTGAGCTCCAGAAGCGTACATCCACCGGCCTACTTGCTCTCTCCACTCCGATGAGGTGTAAACAGCTCATCTTTGCCTGAAATAGAATCCCTTATTATAAAACCTGTCTGCACCTCAAGGGTGCCTCACTTTAGAAAATTACCCAGCACCTCTCCATGTGCTGAGGTGGAACCCCAAAGTGATTCCTGTTTCTTCCTTTTCCCTCAGCTCTTACATTCACCTCCTCAGTAAGGTTGATTTTCCCCTCCAATAAATGTCTAGAGTCGGCCCTCTTCTCCCCATGTCCCCCCCCACCAGCCTAGTCCAGGTGGCCACACGTCTTGCCTGGACCTCTCTGATGGCTGTTCACGCTCTCACTTCTTCCATTCCAGTCCCCCTCCAAAGCTGGTCTCGGCAGACAGCAAGAGTGACTTTTCAAAACACAAATCCTGTGGCGTACCCCCTGCTTAAACATTCAATGGCATCTGACAATACTGAGGGCCAAACCCCTTCATGGTTTACAAGGGTCCCTGACCAGACCCTTCTCTCTCATCACCATTTTCTCTCTCTTTTTTTTTCTCTCACCCCTGGGACCTTGCATATGGTGTTCTCTATCTAGATCATTCTCCCTGCTTCTGGACATGGCCAACTCCCCTCTCATCCCTCAGATTCCAGCTTAGGGCCACCTCCCCCGAGACGACTCTCCGACCATCCAAACTAAACCTCACTCCACACCCCACCCAGCTTAGCCCTGGACCTGGCACCTCATGGGGGCTCAGTAACTATTCCAGAAAGAAAAGGTAGGTAGAGTCTCCATCCCAGGCCATCTCCTGCAAGCTCCTGTCTTCCTCCTTCTCGGCTACCCAGGATTCAGCACCCGCTCCCTTTATTTTTACATTTCTCGAAACTACCCACACAAACACCATATTGTAGGGTTTCTTTCTCCTCCAAAATTAGCTGCAGAACTGGACAAAGACTCCTTGGCTGCTAGCTTCCTGGCTGTCTCTTTCGGTTTCAGGGTTTAAAAGCTAGTCCTGCAGGGGAACAGTGGGAGAATGGAAAATCACCAACAGGGAGAAGTGACGGAGTCCGGAGACCAGCCGAGTTCTGACAGTCATGGCCATGCTCTATAGTTAGCTCCTGACTTCCTTTCTTGGCAAGATCTTACCGGTTATCTAGGGCAGTCCCCGTTTCAACTGTTCCGTTCCATTGTCTGACTATGTATCATGAGTTTTCTTACAATATGGTCCCTCTACCCCCTCTCCACCTGCTCTCCCCACAACCTGGGTGGCCTTTCTTAAACGACCCGCACACTCAAGAGGTGAAAGGCCATAGGTTCCAAGTTCAAGCCCTTGACCCACCACATTAAAGTCTGTGTGACTTTGGGGAAAGTATCCTCTCCGAGACTCAGTTTGCTCAGCTGTAAAGTAGGAATAGACTAGTACCTTCCTCCCAGGATTTGGCAGGGGATGACTGGCATACAATGTGTTGAGCATTTGGCACTCATAGAAAGCCCCCCTTCCCTCTCAGGATGGATAAATGGCATGAAATTTTCAACCAAAAGACTCTTGGGGCCCGGTGAGCAATTTAGTGCTTTAACCAAAAGTGTAGGTGGATAATTAACATGCTGTTGAGTGACGGGTGCTTTCTCTCAGTTCTCCTGCGGCCTGACTGGGGAGCCAGGTCATGTCCATAGGTGGGGAGCACAGGCTTCCTGATGAGGAAAAGTGATCAGTTGCAACCACCAGGGAAAGGACAAGTATTTATTGGAAACCAGAGCTCAGAAGACTGGCCTTAGGCAGACCAGAAAGGGTTCGTCTCTCGGGCCTGGTTCTCCTGGGCCCCAGCTTGCGAGCCACGGTGCATCCCCAAACAGGGGATGAAAGATGGCCTCTCCACGTGGAACAAGGAGAGAAGATGGCACCGGTCACTCAGTGTGCACGTCCCCTTGGTACCCTGGAGCCTCCCCTGAAGGCTGTCTGAACACCTGGTTCAGGTTCAGTTCTGCAGACGGACAGTGTGCCACCTCCTAGGCCAGAGTGTGAAGGGATGACCAGTGTCTCCAAGGCCCCCTTGTGACAACCTTTCAAGGGGAAGGTGCATGCAGGTGATTCCTGGGGACAGAGGAGGGATCATGCAGCCCCGTTGCCCCTGCCCACGTGGCAATTCTATTCCCGGGGCTAACCCACGTGGTCCTGCCTGGAGTTTGTTCTTATTAAGGAAGCTGGCACTTCCTTTCAACGTGTCAGGGGCACCAGGTGCACACCATGTTCACATCACCTCCCGGAGGGGCCGCCTTAGCAGGAAAAAGGGCACTTTGTGCTTCGGGCCACGTCTTTTGAAACAAAACCGCAGGCCGGGCCCTGGGGCGGGCAGCTGGGAGACCTGGAAACAAAGTCACCTACTCTTGGCTTTCTTGTTCGACAGAGAAAACCACCTCTGTACTCTTTTCCTGGGGCTGCTGAAACAAATCCCACAAACCTTCGTGGCCGAACACAACACGTATCTGTTATCTGACAGTCAGAAATCCAAAATAAGCTTACGAGGCTAAAGTCAAGGAGTCAGCCCGGCTCGTTCCTTCTGGCCCCAGGGCAGAATCCATTTTCTTTCCTTTTTTTCACCTTCTAGAAGCTTCCTGCATTCCTTGCCTTCCATCACCACATCCCTCTTCTGTGTCTGAAGGACTCTTGTGATTACCTTGGGCCCCGTGGGTAATCCAAAATAATCTCCCCTCTCTCAGCTCTCCTTAACTTAGACACATCCTCCAAGCCCCCTTTGCCATGTAAGGTGATACGTTCCCAGGTGCTGGGGGAGTGGGACAGGGGTGTCTTTGGGGAGCCATTATTCTGTTGACCACAATCTTCTTACCATGTAAAGCTGTTCTCTTCCAAACCTCATGCATGCATTTCCCAGGCTCCAGAAGGGACCTTATGTCATCTCAAGCCAAAGGGCCCGAGCTTAAAATTCCTAAGACAGAGGGTCTGCAGAAACCTCCAGCTGCTTCTTTTAGTGTTGAAGGCCCTTAAAGAAGTTCTCACTGTTCTCTGAATCATCTCCTGGCTATGGTGAAAGAGATCCATGTAGCTCTGCCCAAGTGTTCCTCAAGTTCAGTGCATAATGGAGAGGCCACGGGAGCATCTCAAGTGCAGAAGATGGAAAGCCCACGGAAGAGCCAGAAGTTGAGGTTGGGGGTGGAGGAGGAAGGGAACTAACACTTGCTGTACCTCTGCTTAGTGTGCCAAAGCCTTACATACGACGTCTCCTTTAACACTTACGACAATCCTGGGGAGATACTGAGGCTCTCAGGGTTGGAATAATGTTCCCAAGGTCAGCAAGTGGCAGAGCTGAATGGGAATGAGAGGTTTCTTTCTGCACCTGCCACAGTGTAGTGCAGGGTTCAGCTCACTGGGGCCCTGGCTTGGTACCTTACCAGCGTTGCTTTTCTCCTGGCATTAGAAACAACCCCAGAGAGGGGACCATCGCTTATGGTGACAAGGGCTGTTTAGACAGGTCAGAGCCACACACTAGTAGCTGAGGTTTAGAGCTTCTGGAAGTGAGAGGGTGTGTGTGTGTGTGTGTGTGTGTGCATTCCATTAACTTGTACTTTTTTTTTTTAATGTTTTTTTTATTTTTGAGGGAGAGAGAGAGTGCAAGCGGGGCAGGAGCAGAGAGAGAGGGAGACACAGCATTCAAAGCAGGCTCCACGATGTCAGCACAAAGTCTGATGTGGGGCCCGAACTCATGAACCGTGAGCTCATGACCTGAGCCAAAGTCGGATGCTCAGCCGACTGAGCCACCCAAGCGCCCCACATTAACGCGTACTTTGAATGGAGAGGAGAAGGGGAAGACTGTCCTAGTGGATGGGAGTGTATGATTGTTAGCCGGACAGGAAGGGAGGCCCAGTAAAGGGTCACTAAAAACACTGTCTGTTTTCAAAACATTCCTCGACACGGTGGCTTGAAATCACCATCATCATCATCCAAAGACATTTACCAGAGACCTTTGTCCTTGGGCTGACGAGATCTGTGGAGAGGCGGACCCCTGCACAAATATGGCGGTGGAGAAGTTCAGTGGAAAGAGACACAGACTCTGCTCCCAGGAGGCACCAGATCCGAAGAGGAAAGGAGGAAAGAGATCCTATCCTCGGGGAGATCCATGTGCAGCAGATGGAAAAGAGAGTGCTCAGTTTAGAAGGAAAGCTGGAACACACAGGAACCAAGCACATCTCCACACAGGCAGGTGTTCCCAAATCCCCACAATGCAATGGTTGTAAAGCCAGAGCCAGAGGAAAGAACCCTTAGAAGTGAGCTTGGTGAAAGAGGAAGGTTCCAGGAGGAGGTGAGTCTGGAAGCAGGAGGGAAAAGTGAAGTGGAGAGTTGAGAGCAGAGCGCTGGGGAGGGAGAGGAAGTCACTCATCTGAGGGGTCCGTGGAGGTAAGAGAGGTGGGCATGAGTAAGCCTGACCGCCGGCAGGGAGCTGCCCGGATGAGCCAGAGTGGTCATCCCTTCTTTAACAAGACGGGCAAGGGCAGAGGTTTTATAAAAAATAAAATAAACACACATGTCTCTAATCTAGGGGCTCCGGGATGGGCGAGGAATCCCGGCCCCGAGTTCTTGAGTGGTGCCTCACCCAGCTTTCTCCTCCTAGTCCGCTGCCCAGAGGACGCAGACCCGCAGGGGTCCCTGGCTCCCTTACAGAGAAGGCCCCCCACATGGCTGTCCCACCCATCCAGGCAGAAATGGTGTCCGGATCATTCCCCACCCTGTCTACTTACCAAGAAACTGATGACAGGTCAGCTGAAGGGACCGGTAAGATCACGTGTCCATTATCTTCATGTGGCTTCTCTAGAGAGACCAGTTTTCATGATCCTCTGACTTTAGTTAATGTACCAAACGTATGTGAACACTGCAGGAACAAAAGGTGAAGCTGTGCCTTGTTTGTTTGTTTGTTTATTTATTTTTAAGATCTTATTTTTTTAAGTAATGTCTACTCCCAACACGGGGCTTGAACCCACTACCTCAAGAGTGGCACCACCGACTGAGCCAGCCAAGTCCCCCCCACCCCCTTCCCTGTTTCCAGTGACTAAGCACTTCATATGCCACAGTCAAGGGAAGAAAAAAAAAAAAAGGAAAAAAACCGACAGGGCTGTCGTAACTGGCTCTGTTTCCCCAAACAATAAGCCTTGAATACCTCCCAGAAATGTGGACTCTCTAACAAAAACAACACTTGATCCCTGAGTTTTGCTGTGCCGAAATCTGAGGGCATGTTCTGAATATGACAGCCATGTGAGAAAGCTGCTATTTTCCACCACGAATAGACCGCTGTAAGCACGGTCATCTTGGTCATTTTTGATTTTTCCCTTTAAATACTCGTGTTTTGTATTTGACCTGCTGGCTGTCAGAAAAGCAGCCCCCTCACACTTTTCACAAGTGATTGTTTTCTTCCCTTTCCTAAAAGCACTGGTCTCTGGTTCTCCCCTGACAGCTTACTCCTAGGATTCCCACCGATGGCGTCAAGGTCACGCACACCTCGTCCAGACCCAGGGCCGTGGAGCCCTCACCCTCCCCTGGCTCCTCTGGGGACTCTCCTTTGAGCTGACGGAGCTGCATCGGGTTCTCGGCCAAGTTCGTTTCTGGTTCTGAGGGAGCTACAGCCGGCTGTGCCCACACTGGTGGCAGGAGCAGTGCCGACCACCGTGCAATCACCCTGGCCACGGAGTGGTTTCTGTCCCGGGGCAACCCACGGGCGTTCTGGAATCGGATTCCCCTGGTACGCTTTTGCTTTGGTGAGGGGAATGTGTTTGAGGATTCTGGGAGGAATGTGGTTGAGGATTCTGATGGTTTCCGGCATTTGAGAATACAGAGGTTGAAAAAGGGTTGTGTGTGCGTTTCTGTAACTCTTGATCGGGTTCTGTGTTCGCATGTTTCGTGTTGGTACCGGTGGAAGTTCTGTTCTAATTTCAGAAGCTCTTCCTTATCCCGGAGTTCTGGCTTTTTTTTTTTTTTTTTTTTTTAATGTTTATTTTTGAGAGCGAGAACGTGAGGAGGGGAGAGTCAGAGAGAGAGAGGGGGACAGAGGATCCGAAGCAGGCTCTGCACTACAGCAGAGAGCCTGATGCAGGGCCCGATCGAGCTCACGAACCGTGAGATCACGATCTGAGCTGAAGTCAGATGCTCAACCAACGGAGCCACCCAGATGCCTCCCAAAGTTCTGGTTTGTATCGTGTACTCATTATGGTCCCAATAGCTGTTGATAGTGACAAAGGTGAACACCCTATACCAAAGATGAAAGGAAACAAAACCTCTCTTGAATGTCCCTAAGTAATGAATGATTCAAAATTAACCTCTCTTCGGAAACTTATATATGAGGTTAAAAGGAGGTTATTATTGTGAGGGATATGGGCATTATAAGAGAGAGAACGTGTGCTGCTAAATTCAAAAGGAAATCCCCAAATTACTCGGACTTTCAAGAACACGTCCTTCGAATGACCTGATGGTTGCTTGATTATAGGACTTAATTGATCAAGTTTCTTAAAAGACGCTGGTAGTGCCTGTTTCTATCTTAGATTCTCTTAGCTCCTCCAACTTGTACAGGAGTTGGTAAAATGATCTATTTTACATAAAGGAAAACATTTTGAGCAAGCGAACTGATACAGTTTATTCACTCCTGGAGGAAGTTAATAGGTCAGATTATGGTTAAGATCTTTTCAAACCTAATGGACTAAGCACCTATTGCAAACTTCTTTTTCCTAAAAGAAATATTACCCTATCAAGCACTCACATAAATGTGAAGAATCCAAAGATTTCTAAAATATTTTTCTACTTTCATGCTTTAAATCTGTTGACTTTTTGTGAATTTTTTTCTTGCTAAAACTATTTTTCTTGCTAAAACTAAAATTTATAATTTGTTGCTAAACTATATAATTATAAAAAGGGGGGGGGAAACATGGCTTAATTAGTGATCTTGGTTACTAGGGTATAAAATAAGCAAAAGCATGACTGTTAAAACATCTTAGGGGCGCCTGGGTGGCTCAGTCGGTTGAGCGGCCGACTTCGGCTCGGGTCATGATCTCACGGTCCGTAAGTTCGAGCCCCGCGTCAGGCTCTGTGCTGACAGCTCAGAGCCTGGAGCCTGTCTCAGATTCTGTGTCTCCCTCTCTCTGACCCTCCCCCATTCCTGCTCTGTCTCTCTCTCTGTCTCAAAAATAAATAAACGTTAAAAAAAATTAAAAAAAAAATCTTAAAAGTTTTAATATCTCATCTATAATTGTGTAAGCAGAATAATTTGTATAATATTATAATCAAGACGATTCTTTGGAAAAATTAAACTGGTTTAATAATTTGGGTTTGTAAACAGCTCTATGTCTTCTCCCTGATTCTACCACCATCATAAAACCAATGTGAATGCAATATTCTAGTCTGTACAATGTGGGTTTATTTGCCTGTAGAAAGTGCAATTATTTTGAATTGCCTAACTTTTCTCTACCATTTTTCCTGGTCATAAACTAACATCAATTTATCTAAGATTACAAAATTGCAAAATACAGAGTTCAGGTAAGTTAATAATAAAGGGTAGTATCTTTATAGAAAAAGATTATTCTGTAGAATGCTAAAAGGACACACAGTGTTAATGTGTCAGATTATAACTTCCAGAGCCTTAGTTAACCATAAGACCTTAAACTAATATTAATTTGAGTTAATAATAAGCAATTTTTGGATACTCGAATAGCATCATTTTAAAATACCCCTGCTGTTATTTAATACAGCATAGCATAACCAGCAGTAACAGGTTGAAAGCTTGTATAAATGCCTTTGGGTTATGTTAATGTACATACAGAGTTTTAAAAGAAAGATTAAAAAAAAGATCAGTTATAATAATATGTACATGCAAGATAACAGATATATTTTTTAATCAGGAGAAAAAAAAACTTTTATCATAAACTAAAAATGTCTGTGTGCAAAACATAAAAGAAAATAGTAAGAGACAAATTTGAGGTTATGCAACAAGCTTGGATGGTCCAAGGGGAAAGTAAAATCCATTTTCTTATGTATAAAATAGCTATAAATAATGAGTTTGAAAGGAGAAATGACGTGTTAATTGTTTAAATGGGTTGGCTTGATGTTAATTAAATTATCCATGAGTATTGTATTCTTTACTATAAATTGTTACATTAATGATCTATGCAAAGAACACACCCAGCATTGAGATCTGCTGCCCGTTTTTCTAACTAATATAACCTACTCCCAAATAATGCAAGTCCCTTTTTGTAAACAGATTCTGTTAATTCTTTGTTCTTTTGGCATATTTTTTTTACATTTTAACATAAAGTCCTTCTTTTGGAAAACATTAATTTTCCTAAATAATTACTACCTATTTCTGCGTGTTTTTTTTTTTTTAAATATTGCTGGGCACCTGAGTGGCTGCCTCCGACTCTTGGTTTGGGCTCAGGTCATGATCTCACAGTTCGTGAGTTTGAGCCCCACGTCATGCTCTGTGCTGAGAGCACAGAGCCTGCCTGGGGTTCTCTCTCTCTTTCTCTCTCTGCCCCTCCCCCCACTCACTCTCTCTGTCTCTCTGTCGGAATAAAGCAACTTAAAAAAAATTAAAAATATATTGTCAAAGCATTGTTTATAACTAGTTTCTGCCGTCCAATAATTAAGTTCATATCTCGTACTTAAATTCATAACTCTTTCAAATTTGACCTTGCCCAAATTCGGGCCCCTCATGCAGAAGAGTAAAACTGTGAAGACATCTTTCACACCAAACCATTGATAGGTTTTCGAGACGGCCATCGTTAACGCATGGACTTATTTTTTCACTTTATGAAATGG
Source organism: Panthera leo (assembly GCF_018350215.1). Lineage (NCBI taxonomy): Eukaryota > Metazoa > Chordata > Mammalia > Carnivora > Felidae > Panthera > Panthera leo. The sequence continues at coordinate 41,929,807 of NC_056696.1, read as the reverse complement.
GATATATGAAAAGTAATGAGTTCTGTTTGCCATTCTCCACATGGTTGATTAGCCCGACACAATTGTCAGAGTCGTCCTATTTATTCCTGCTCATCAAAAAGAAACATTCAGTTTTACTAAGTATTTATAAGTAAAATGCATTGGTTTAAACATTTCCATGATTCTAGTGAAAACGATCAGGTTCACATTTCACTTTGAAAAGGAACAGTCTGATACTCGTGTACAGAGACTGACACGATAATTGTCAACACATTCATTGACTTTAAATTTTGTCCCTAGGTTTAATTATCCTCGTCAACTGGTAACATTCTTACTTTATGGCATAAAATAAAGGCGCTAGGGATTTGCTAATGCCCTCGGTCTCACAAACTGATTGCATATTATACCTTAATAAAAGACTCCCAAGTTCCTCCATTCTTGTTGATTAACTAGAACCATTTAATCTCATTTGTACAGATGATAATTAATCTTATAATTACAGATGATATTTCCTTTTTCCCTGCATCTAATAAAGGCCGCTGCTACAAGCTCAAGATTAGGAACGAGTCTTCTGGAAGAAATAATAGAAAAATGTCAACAAAGAACTGCTCATTGGGTTATCACTACAACAGCAGAGCTGAGTGGTCGCATATGCAAACAATTTAAAAGCATAAAACTTTGCAGATGTAGTCTACCTAACCCAAGAGCAGCAAAAACAAATATTAGTTACCTAGGACTAAATGAATTGGCTTCATTATGGTTAATACTTACATTAACCGACATCAGGGAATTCTAGAGGGAATTGATACGACCATGTAGGTTATTTACATAGGTTCAATAAGAATCTGTCCTTTTTCTTGGATATTGACCATGCCAAAAATCCCACTTAATTAGGTGTGACAAACCCATAAGGAACAAAGACTACGATTTACATGGGGGAATGACACCTATAAAGTCCTCCCAGGAAAACTTCTCTGGGACAGCCCTTATGACTCAAGAAATTCCAGCCTTACAGGTAGTAAAAATATTCACTTCCTGGCAGTCCAGAAATATTAACACATACGGGAATTTTAGAGAAAATCATGCTAATAAAGATAGTAAAGATCCTTCTGACACATAAGAGTCACTTATAACCCGAGGAGCTTTACAAAGCCTCCAAACAGAAGTTCACCATAAAGCATCAGTATCACACAGCTCAAGTTTTGTTAGCCATTCAAAAAGAAAGCGTTTATGCATTAATCAATGCTGCTTGGTATACCTATGGAAGTAAATTTTCATCAAGTAAAATAAAACATTAATTTGAAGGGGCGCCTGGGTGGCTCAGTCGGCTAAGCCTCCGACTTCAGCTCGGGTCACGATCTCACGGTCCGTGAGTTCGAGCCCCGCGTCAGGCTCTGGGCTGATGGCTCAGAGCCTGGAGCCTGCTTCCGATTCTGTGTCTCCCTCTCTCTCTGCCCCTCCCGTTCATGCTCTGTCTCTCTCTGTCTCAAAAATAAAATAAACGTTAAAAAAAATTTTTTTAAGTAAATAAAAATATTAATTTGAAGACATTGAGTTAATCGAATTTAAATTTTCTCAACAGCAAGAACTTGCCCACGAGGAAAGAAAAACTGTAGAAGCAAAGACCGGCCCTGCTCCATTCATGACTGAGTACCTACCACTGGGGGTGCAGTTGGTGGGGTGTGGACATTGTTCATGGGAAGGTAAACCAAAAACAACTTATCCTGACTGGTTTAGGCCTCCAAAATAATTAGCTTTGACTCGTTCTCAAAAGTATGGATGCTCTGACCAAAACAATTTTATCCCTGATTTTGATGAGGCTAAGTGAAGAAAGGTTGTAAACATGATGAACGTGTAAGAAGCAGCTGATTTCCACCATGAATATGGTAGCCTTGGTCATCTGTTTTTCCCTTTAAATACTTGCGCTTTGTATTTGACAGGCCAGTCTCTCTTTCTGAAGTCTGACTCCTTTTCCATTTCCCCAAGTAATTGTTTTCTTGTCTAAATGTTTCTGAGTCTCTGGTGGCGTGTGCTATGTGCCAACAGCAACACAGAACTGGAGCTGAGGTTTTGGAAACGAATTTGAACTCCCACCTGGCCGAAGTTCCTATCTGGAGGAAAAATTCATCCGCCAAAAAAAACACCCTTCCCTTCAAATGTTTGGTGGGAAGTTCACACCGCATCTGTTTGCTCTGACACCCTACGCAAAAGGAAAGGATCCTCAAAACGGCTACACACAAGAGGCCACCGTAAGGGTCCAGGAACTTGTCCTCAGAGAGGTAGTTCTGTCCACATTCAGGATCCTGACCCAGCCTCGCCTGTGCCTCCCTCACTCCCTTCCCTGCCTCAAACGCTCTTGAGTTCTTCTTCTAGTTCCTGGAACATGGCGGCCTCTTCCTACACCGGCTCTTTCTGCTTCTTCTGCCTCACATGCTCTTTAGGCAGGCCGGCACCTAGCCTTCCCTCCTACCTCAGTTTACACATCACTTCCTACGGAAGCTTTCCCTGACACCCAGACCGCCACCGCCGCCCCAGTATAAAGTCTCCCGACCTTCAGAACTGTTTTGGTAAACTTCTCCCAATTGTAATAAATTACTTATTTATGTGACTCTCTGTTTCATGTCCGTCTTCTTGGCCAGACTGTATACTTCAAGAGGATGGGGACTGACTTTGTTTTTACTCATCTTTCTGTCCCTGCCACCTCCGATGGTGCAACGAAAGTGCTCAATAAGCCTTGGTTGAATGAGTAAATGGATAACCAGTGTAGCATAGAGTCTTATTCAGAGTGACAAGAATGATTGCATGAGATGAAATTTCACAAACAGCAGGTTCCAAACTCAAAATAGAAGAGTTTGGAGTTATGTGCCATCTTGAGATCACTCATTCATTCATTTATCCAGTCATTCGGTGAGTTCTTTACTAAGCATCTACTGGGGCGCCTGGGTGGCTCAGTCGGTTAAGCGTCCGACTTCAGCTCAGGTCACGATCTCGCGGTCCATGAGTTCGAGCCCCGTGTCGGGCTCTGGGCTGATGGCTCAGAGCCTGGAGCCTGCTTCCGATTCTGTGTCTCCCTCTCTCTCTGCCCCTCCCCCATTCATGCTCTGTCTCTCTCTGTCTCAAAAATAAATAAGCGTTTAAAAAAAAAATTTACTAAGCATCTACTATGTGTCCCCAAGCACTGGGGACAGATACAACGGTGAATAAAATGGACCCAATCTTGGCTAGTACTCAAATATATAGAGAACTTCTACAATTCAACACCAAAAAAAAAACAAAAAACACCCAAGTAACCCAATTAATAATGGGCAGAAGACATAAACAGACATTTCTCCAAAGAAGACAGCCACCAGAAGGCGAACACAGACATGAAAAGATGTCCAACATCACTCATCATCACGGAAATGCAAATCAGAACCACAGTGAGATGTCACCTCACCCCTCTCAGAATGGGTTAAAGTCAAAAACACAAGAAACAGCAAGTGTTGGCGAGGATGTAGAGAAAAAGGACCGCACCGTTGGCAGGAATGCAAACCGGTACAGCCACGGTGGAGAACAGTATGGAGGTTCCTCAAAAAATTCAAAACAGAATTGCCATATGACCTAATAATTCCTAGGAATGTGTATTTACTGAAAGAAAACAAAATCACTCATTTGAAAAGATACATGTACCCCTATGTTTACTGCGGCACTGTTTACAATAGTCAAGATATGGAAGCAACCCAAGTGTCCATTCAAAGATGAATGGATAAAGTTTATACTTACATATACAATGGAATATTACTCAGCCATAAAGAAGAAAGAAATCTTGCCATTTGCAACAACATGGATCTATCTAGAGGGTATAATGCTAAATGAAATAAGTCAGAGAAAGACAAACACCATACGACTTCGCTCATAGGTGGAATTTACAAAACAAACAAACAAAGAAAAAAAGAGAGAAACAAAGAACAGACTCTTAAATATAGAGAACAAACTGATGGTTACCGGAGAGAAGTGGGCCAGGGGGATGAGCGAAACAGGTAAGGAGGATGAAGAATACATTTACTGTGATGAGCACTAAGTAATGTATAGAGTTGTCAACATAACACTGTATGTTCATTGAACTTGAACTTGAAAAACATAAAATTTAAAAATAACTGGCCCAGTCCTTGCCTCTACTGTACCTGTTGCCTAGTGAGGGAGGCAGACCTTAATAAGGCATCCACATCCACACGCAAGATGTAAACTTGCAACCCAGTCACGTACTAGGAAAAGGGATACAAAGTACTCTGACAGCTCCATTCGGGCGGTATCCCTCCCCGGGGCGTCTGCCTTTTCTGAAGGTGCTTGCTGAGCCTCAGTGTGAAGGACGAGTAGGAGTAAACTGGCCACAGAAGGGCAGTGTGGGGAGACAAGTCCCCACGGCACCTTTGCACAGCCTCTGAACAGAGGAACAGGCCGTCTTTGTTCCAGGCTACCTTTTTGATTATGTTTGTATAGCAAACAGCCTTGGAAGACAGAAACAGTGTTTTCCCCTGGAGCAAAAGGCAGCTTTGTGTACTGTCCAGTATAATAAAGATACTGTCTCCCCCAAGGTCCAAGGAGAGTCAGGCTTACCGCTCACTGTAAAATATTTGGGTCCCTCAAGCTCGGTTCCTCCGCCGTGACGCAAGATATTGCACACACAGGATCCACCTGGGCTGTTCCAACATCACCCCTGGAACCTGGGGCCAAGGGAAGTGTGTTGGGGGCCCCACACTGGTGTGTTATATTAAGAGTATGCAGATTGGGGCACCTGGGTGTCTCAATCAGTTAAGCGTCCGACTCTTGATGTCCTCTCAGGTCATGATCTCATGGCTTCAGATCAGCCCCGCGTCGGACTCTGCACTGGGTGTAGAGCCTGCTTGGGGTTCTCTCCCTCTGTCTCTGCCCCTCCCCAGCTCACACGTGTGCGTGCGCAGGCACTCTCTCTCTCTGTCTCTCTCTCACACAAAAATAAATTAATTTTAAAAAATAAAATAAAAAATGAAAAGGATATGCAGATTATGACATGCTGGATGGAGAGGCACAAGCCATCCACACGCGGTCATTAGGTACCTCTCTCAGCATCAAAGCTCCCACTTTGGGGAAGTGAATGCCCTGGGGCCCCCCCTTTTTTTTTTAACTCAGTAAATATTTATTTTTTATTTTTTTTTTAATAGAACTTATTGTCAAAATGGCTAACATACAGCGTGTAAAGTGCACTCTTGGTTTTTAGGGCAGATTCCTATGGTTCCATACAACACCCCAGTGCCCATCCCAGCAGGTGCCCTCCTCCGTGCCCATCACCCACTTTGTCCTCCCCCCCGCCAAACCCCTATCAACCCTCAGTTTGTTCTCTGTATTTAAGAGTCTCTTATGGTTTACCTCCCTCATTCTCTGTTTGTAACTATTTTTTCCCTTCCCTTTCCCCATGGTCTTCTGTTAAGTTTCTCAAGGTCCACATATGAGTGAAAACATAGGGTATCTGTCCTTCTCTGACTGACTTATTTCACTTAGCGTAATACCTTCCAGTTCCATCCACGTTGCTGCAAATGGCCAGATTTCATTCTTTCTCATCGCCAAGGAGTATTCCACTGTGTCTATAAACCACATCTTCTTTATCCATTCGTCAGTTGATGGACATTTGGGCTCTTTCCATAATTTGGCTATTGTTGAAAGCGCCACTATAAACATTGGGGTACATGCGCCCCTATGCATCAGCACCCCTGTATCCCTTGGGTAAATTCCTGGCAGTGCTATATTTCTGGTAGGGTAGTACTGTTTTTGTTTTTCTGGGAAACCTCCACAGTTTCAGTGCAGTCACACAAGAGTAGTAAAGCCACAAGATTTCTCACTTACAAATCTCAGAAATGAGGATAAATGGTAATTAGAGAGAAGGACGGTCCTCTGTCCCAGGTCACCAGCGGGCAAGAGACAAAGAAAAAGCACCAATTACTTATAAGCTGCTTGGGGCAGAGGTCAGTAACTTTTCACCAGCTCAGCTCTAAGTGATTATTTTAAAAGGTGTATCAAGAAAAGCAAAGGGGCACCTGGGTGGCTCAGTCGGTTGAGCGACTGACTTCAGCTCAGGTCATGATCTCACGGTCTGTGAGTTCGAGCCTCGTGTCGGGCTCTGGGCTGACAGCTCAGAGCCTGGAGCCTGCTTCCGATTCTGTGTCTCCCTCTCTCTCTCTGCCCCTCCCCCGCTCATGCTCTGTCTCTCTCTCTCTTTCTCTCTCTGTGAAAAATAAATAAACATTAAAAAAATTTTTTTTAAGGAAAAGAAAAGAAAAGCAGGAACTTGTAGCAGGAATCCCAAGTTCGGGTCCTTATCTAAATGTTCAGATTCTGAGGGTGAGCAGAGTTGTCATACTATAAAATGCTGAGGCTGCAATTCAAAATAGCTGTTTTCTCATCACAGGAAAGGACACAAATATGAAATCCATGCTTCTTGCCCCGCAATGAATAAGTCCTTTGCTTCTGACCTAGGATTCTCATGTCTTCTGCCAGAATCCATGAAACTGTGGCTGTCTATCTCATTAGCTGGCAAGCAGCATAAAAGCTCAGGTCCTTCCGTTATTGACAGGCTAGTGGATGGCATGTGCAAAAGCCCTGTGGTGGGAGACAGTAGAGCAAATATAAGGGTATGAAAGACGGGTGGAGGTGGGGATGCAGGGGGCAGGAGGTGAGAGGAGGCTGGGAGGCGCTGAGCTAGGGAACACTTAGCCACACTGATAAGGCAGGCCCAGGAGTATCTTTGCCATTTGTTGTGACACTGCCGCTTTCATGCAGAACGTGTAGAATTAATAAACTGGTCTGGAGAGGGGCAGAGGACAACAAGGCTTGGGCAAATCTGAGCCTATGAGATAACTTTTAACAAAGGAAGAGTGAAAATGGGAAGGGTCTTCTTAACCTCCTGCCGGCTGTAATGAAACTTTTTCTTGCATGCTACTTTGTAACAGTTCTGCTAAAGTTTAGAAGAAGTTCGCTTCTCAGTGCCCAAATGAAGGAGGAAAAGCTATCACTGACTGGCGTTACCACTGTCTGCCATCCAGGGTCCAAAGGGAGGCAGTCGCCTTAAAAGGAAAAGCAGTGACCCTTTTAGTATGCACAGAGTGACCCTGGACAAACTCCTTTTTGTCCACTCCTCATACAATAAAGGGGACTTGTCCCAGTTTTACAGAGGAGAGGAAGGGAGGAAAGAAGGAGAGACCTCACTCACCAAGAGAAGGCTGTGAAACCAGGGTGGCTAACGTCAGATTATTACCTAATTTTGTGGTAAAAATAATAGGGCTTTGTTAAGAAGCCCTCTGAGCTGCTCTGGCTCTTGGAATTTGGGACATTTCACTCACTGCCTATTAATTAATTTACAGCCTGCAAAGAATGGGCTTGCCCTGGATCTTTGGCCAAAAAGAGTATCCCCACAAAGGGGGCAAACCATGCAGAGCCTCCTTAGGAAGTTTTGTTCCGGGGGCGCCTGGGTGATTCAGTCAGTTAAGCATCGGACTTCGGCTCAGGTCATGATCTCACGGTTCGTGAGTTCAAGCCCCGTGTCAGGCTCTGTGCTGACAGCTCAGAGTCTGGAGTCTGCTTTGGATTCTGTGTCTTTGTCTCTCTGCCCCTGCTTGTGCTCTCTTTCTGAAAATAAATAAACATTAAAAAACATTTTTAAAGGAAGTTTTTTGTTCTTACCCTGAGAGTAATAAGGAATCACAGGAGGACTTGGCGGGGGGGGGGGGGGGGGGGGGGGGTGGGGCGTGACATCATTAGGTGTGGGTTTCAGGAGCATCACTGAGAGAGATCATGGAGGTTATCGATCTTCTGGAATGATCTGCTCCTGGGGGGAAATCCAGAACTGTGGGAATTAACTCTGTGGCAATTCACTGCAGCCCCAGGTTGGCAACAAATCCTATAACTGGAATTTCAAAAAGGAAAGCAAAACAGCAGCAGGCCTGAGAGCAGTCCAGGGAATTTCCCACTCCTCTGCAGCTTTCCATTAGAAAATAATCAGCATGTTGTTGGGCTCCCTGCTGCGATTCTCCTCTGCCTCTCCTTCTGCCCCTCCCCGGCTTGGGAGTTCTCTCTCTCTCTCTTCTAAAATAAAAGTTAAAAAAAAAATTAGCCCATCAATCGCTAAAAGGCTGTCTGAGCCTCACCTGACTCACAGGCCAGGCTGTGGGAAACAGGCTTGGAGACAGAAAGCCTGCGTGGGGAGCAGGTCAGGCAGGATACTGCTGACCTGGGGAGAAAAGAAATTACAGCCTTGTTTGGGGCGCTGCGGGTTACAGAACTCACTGTGCCCAGTTTCCACCCGGCCAGGGCCCTGGACGGAGGGCTGGCGATGCAAAGGGGCAGAGGCTGCTAGGAAAGCTGGGAGACTGCAGGCAGAAAGGTGGGGGTGGGGTGGGGTGGGGTGGGCAGAAGGCAAGGGAGGCAGGTCTCTGGGAATAAGGCTGGGTCACTGACCCAGGAGTCACCAGACCATCACCCCAGTGGGTGGCACATGCCTCCTGAAGACCTGGCCCGAGTTTTCAAAACTCTCCAAGGTTTCTCAATCTTCCTCTGGCAGCCCACAGAGCTCCTCCCCTGCGAGTCCCAGCCACAGTAGTTCCTCTTCCTCCACACGGGTCAGTTCCCATAAATGAGACGTTTTGGAGCTCGTGGGAGTGGAGTGGGACAGATATAAAAAGGAAGTGCGAGGTGTGGGGAAGACGCCCTATCTAAGCAGCTGGACATCAGGAGCTGAGGGCACCGGAATTGGCCACACCGTGCCCCTCTCTGCTGCAGCCAGGATGGTTCTGAGGGCGGCTCAGACAGGTCTCTGGGCTGGTCAAGGCTGTTCTGCTTGTGCGTTTTCAGGCTGAGAGCCAGAGATAGCCCACAGAGCCACTGCACAGAGAGGCTGGCCTCCTACCTGCTGGGGGGATGGGGGGGGGAAGGAGGAGGAGGAGGAGGAAGAAGAGGAGGAGGAGGCACCAGGGCAAATGGTGTTAACCCCTAGATTGCCTGGAGGGGGGGAGGGGAGGTGAGCAGAAAGGAAGGGCAGGATGTACTCACAGGGGGTCTGACTCTGGATTTCCCTTCAGGCTTTGCGGTCCTGGTGCTGCTCCAGAGCTGTAAGTAACCCCTCTTTCAAGTCACGGGAGACAGGGGTCTGATGAGGGTGATGTGGATGAAGTCTTGGCAGAGGGGAGCCCTTCCCAGTGTCTTCTGTGATTCAAATGGCTCGGGAATATTAGCATTTGTTAAACCAAGGTGATAAGCATATGGATGTTTATTACACTCTTCTTCTGTATTTTTCTGTGTATTGGAAAATTTTCAAAATAAAAACCCTTCAAAGGCTCGGGTCCGATGAAGGCCTGGACTCACGGCCTGGTGAGCACCACCCATGGGCCCGGTAAGCAGCACGGGGGAGTGGCGCCCACGGTTCTTCCTCCATAACCGAGAGGGCAGAAAAGGCCTACTCTGCAGCAGGAGGACTTAGAACGAGGAGAAGAACTTCCTGGCCCATTGCGATTGTGCCCCAGTTTGGGGGACAGGCTGAGGGGGCCTGGGGACCTCCATTCTGGGTGGGTGACAAGTTAGGGACACTCCCGCAGGAAGGCAGAGAAGAAACGGGCCAGAGCGGCCCCGATCAACGACGCTGCAGGATCTGCGAGGCTCCACCCTGAGGGCCAGGGTCTTCTGAACCTGCCGTCTTGGGCTGGGTCCCTCCTCTCCTTCAAAGCCACTGCCTCCAGGAAGCCTTCTTTACTTGCACCGAGCCCCATTTTACCTTTATTCACCAGCCCCTACCCTCAGTGCACACAGCGCCGTGTCCTAAGTCTACAGGATATTCATCCACGGCATTTAATCTGTTCAAAGCATTTTCAGAATCAGCCTCATTTTCATCAGAGGCAGAGGGAACCGAACCAGCCCCTTGCATTTAGAATTCTAAGTTTGCTCACATCTCGGCCCCAGCGCCCAGTGCCCCATTGGTGCTCAGCGCGGGGCTCAGCCAGAGGCCCCCTGGCTCAGTCCTGGCTCGGGCGCCACCCCGGGCTCCGTCTTCAGGTTCTGCGTACAAACTGGTCTGCTACTACACCAGCTGGTCCCAGTACCGGGAGGGTGATGGGAGCTGCTTCCCAGATGCCATCGACCCCTTCCTCTGCACCCACGTCATCTACAGCTTTGCCAACATCAGCAACAATGAGATCGACACCTGGGAGTGGAATGATGTCACACTCTACGACACGCTGAACACGCTCAAGGACAGGTCGGGCCACAGGCTGCCAGGAAAGGAGGGAGATGTAGGGCGGGGCTGGCTGGTCCCAGGGCAGGGTGCCTCTGCTCGGGAGGATGGATGAGGGCCCCCGGGGCCCGGGGTGGGGAGTGGGAGGGCCTGGGCTTCCGTGGGAGCAGGCGATGAGGGCACGTGTTGGGCCATATCTGGCGACGACAGAGGCAGGCTCTGGAAGGCGGGCTGAGGGGAGCCCTCTCCCCCACTGGGGGTGCTTCTCCAGGAAGCACGGAAAATACTCATGACTCTATTTTGCCATATCCCGGCTTCCCCACTCAGGGGAACAAAAATGGGCAGTGTACCTCAGAGTGACCACCGCAAGGTCTATGCCTCTTAGAATCCTGATTCTCAGGGTCGGAAAGGCATCCCACCTAAGCTAGAAGCCTGTGACAGCCTCCCAAACAGGGGCCAGCCAGTGTCATGACAGCCTCACTCCACGCCGGCCCCCCCGTCTCCCTGCTCCCCACAGGAACCCCAACCTGAAGACCCTTCTGTCTGTGGGCGGATGGAGCTTTGGTTCTCAAAGGTAAGACCCATCCCCCAAAGGCTGATGGAATGGGGGTGAGGAGGCGTAGGTCTCCCCACCCACTCTACGGGGTCACGGGGGCTCCAGACCGGTTAGGCCTAAATGATTGTCAGGCGCCCACCCCATGTATAGCGAAGAAACCAGAGCCCAGAGAGGGAGAGGGCCCTGCAGAGGGTCACACGGAGTGCTGACAGCCTGGGAGGACTCCCTGGGGTGGGTAGGGTTGGAGCAGGGCTTAAAAAGGAGGGGAGACGTGGCCCTACTGGCTGCCACGTAAAGAGTGATCGCTACATGTCGGGCAACCCATCCAGCCACGGTCACAGGAAATGCCCGCGGCAGCGCTGTGAAAGAGGGTCAGGATCCCCACTTCACGGAGGAGGAAACTGAGGTGCGGGTTATGACCTTTCCAAAGTGGCTTGGCTCGTATGACAATTTTTTCGAAAATGACACTACAGAAGCTGTCTCTGAGATGCCTGGAGCGGGATCCCATCCCAGCCATGCCCTTCTAGAGCTTGTGGGGCCCAGGCCCGCGGCTGCACGTGCTTCAGAATCCCTCCCGACGGCCAAGGCTCCCAGCACGTCGGTACTGAGCCCTCTACTGGGGTGATTTGGGTCCTAGATTTTCCAAAATAGCCTCCACGACCCAGAGTCGTCGGACTTTCATCAAGTCGGTGCCGCCATTTCTGCGAACCCATGGCTTTGATGGGCTGGACCTGGCCTGGCTCCACCCTGGGCGGAGAGACAAGCCCTACTTCACCACCCTGGTCAAGGTACTGGTGGGGTCGGAGAGAGGGGTGGGGACGTTGGGGACCTGAGCCGGCACCAGGGGGCGGCGGGGGGGCGCGAGTGGTCTTTAGCTGCTGGTCTCCTGAGGGCAGGCAGAGAGGGCCTGACACCTCCTGGCCACGGGGTCCTGGGATGGGAAAGACGAACTGGCCTGTGCTCCAAGATCTTACACAGCAAGGAAGACGTCTTATTAACACGATGGGAGGTGGGCTGGGGTCCTCCGAGGCAGGAGGCCAGGCACCCACTTAGTGGGGCGGCATCATCATCTACTGTTTGGTCCCAGATGCCCGTTACCCAGCATGCCCCGCACTGGGGACACTTGGCCACATCTGACAGCAGCCCAAACATCTCCACCACCCCAGGGACAGAGTGATCACCTAAATAAATTGTCCACAAGGGGCACCTGGGTGTCTCAGTCGGTTAAGCGTCCGACTTCGGCTCGGGTCATGATCTCACAGTTCATGGGTTCAAACCCCACATCGGGCTCTGTGCTGACAGCTCGGAGCCCGGAGCCTGCTTCCGATTCTGTGTCTCCCTCTCTCTCTCTCCCGTGCCCTGCTCACACTCTGTCTCTGTCTCTCAAAAAGTGAATAAACATTAACCAAAAAAAATTTTTTAAATAAATTGTCCACAGTACCGATATAATTTTAATTTTAAAGACCACTAAATGTACATTTAAAGACCACTTCAATCTTGTCATCTCACGTACTGGCTTGAACAAAACAGACCGCAAAGCAAATTTCTTCCAACCTGACGTGTGGGCCAACTAGGATCACCGTCTGTCCTCATGGTCCCTCTAGGACAGGGAGCGACTGAGTGTCGATGGGTGTGTGTGGGGTGTGGGGATGTGATTGGTCCAAACAGGTTTTTTTAGGAGAAGGATGGGGGAGCCCAAGGTGAATTGGTGGCTTTATCATTTCCACCGAAGCCCTGTCAGGTTGGGGAGCCCAGCAGATGGGGAAAGCCAATGACATGCTCAGGGACCTCTGTCTCTCTCACCAGGCTCCCTCTCACACAGCCGGGGCCCCTTTCACTCCCCTGCATCTCTCCCAACCAGGAAATGAAGGCTGAGTTTGCAAGGGAAGCCCAGAGGGGAGCAGGACAGCTCCTGCTCAGCGCAGCCGTGTCTGCAGGGAAGGTTGCCATCGACAACGGCTATGACATCGCCCAGATATCCCCGTGAGTCCCCCGCGCCGCCCCAGCGCTCCTCATAAAGTCAGAAGACTGGATTTCTAGTCCCCGTTCCTCCACACATTTGATGTGTGCTCTTGAGCAAGTCACTTCCCCTCTCTGCGCCTCGGTCTTCCCATCTGTCAAATGGGGGCATAGTAGTCCCTGGGGGGATTGTGCTAACCAGTTGGGAGAGTTTCTATGAAGGTATTTGTGGAAAAGGAAGTAGGAAATGATATGCCAACCGGCCAGCCACCGAGGGACGTTTCCTCCACACCAGGCTTTTCTCCACAGAGTGCTGGTCACTGGAGATGCCGGACTGCGGCAAGAAAACTGTGCCTTTCTGCACCGCCTCCGTGTGCTTGCACACACACGGGCGACCCCCGCTCTGTGCATCCCTCCTCCTCCCCCTGCCCCCTGATGCATGTGAGAATGAGCAGCTCACTGCCCAGCGGGGCTGATGTCGCAGTGGAACAAAGACATGGAGCTTAAGAAACCTGGGGATAAAGAACGAAGGTTCTTTACTATGACTTTTTAGAATCTTTAGAATTTGGGGAGGTGTAGATGCAGTGTTTACATTGATCGTTTAGGAGGTAGGAACTAGGCGGTTCTCAACCATTTGCCCCGAACACCTGAGGCTCATATTCACACAACCTACCCGTGGTCCCTCTCACCCACGTGCGTGTAACCCTCCCTCCCCACCCCAGTGCTCCTTTGGTCCAGCTCTGTCCCCACCAGGCTGTCTGTCGATGCCGCTTTAAAAAAAAATTTTTTTTTAACGTTTTATTTATTTTTGAGACAGAGAGAGACAGAGCGTGAACGGGGGAGGGGCAGAGAGAGAGGGAGACACAGAACCGGAAGCAGACTCCAGGCTCTGAGCCATCAGCCCAGAGCCCGACGCGGGGCTCGAACTCGCAGACCGCGAGATCGTGACCTGAGCTGAAGTCGGACGCTCAACCGACTGAGCCACCCAGGCGCCCCTCGATGCCGCTTTTAATCTGCTCTCACTAAGATGAACGTGGCAGATTGGAGGGCAGGAGGCAGGATAGAGCCAGTTCCCATATGTGTGCCGGGGGCATAACAGAAGAGTTCCATTCTTGCCTTAAATGCACTTGTGGGGCTCTGAGCCCACCCCCCGGGGGCGTGGCCCAGGGGAAGTGGTCACGCGGCCTGGACAGTGTATCACAGGTTCCCTACGGGGCTTTGGGTTAATGGCCTGTCTCCTGCCTCCCCTTGTTCACGACGCGCTGGGCTGATGGATGCCTTTCTAATTTCCTGCCTCGCCCTCTGACCTCTCTTCCCCAGACACCTGGACTTCATCAGCGTTATGAGCTATGACTTTCACGGAGCCTGGCGTCAGACCACAGGACATCATAGCCCCCTATTCCGAGGCCCGGAGGATAAAAGTGCTGACAGATTCAACAATGTCGTGAGTGCCTGGAAGGAGGGTGGCCAGCCAGGAAGGGACCACAGACACCTGTCACCTGCCAGGGCTCACACACCAAGCCTGTGCACCTCAGGAATTCCTGCAAGGGAGGCGTTATGGGGCCCACTCTGCAGATGAGGAAACTAAGGCGCGAAGTCTGTGAGTTCTCCACGGCTCCGGAACGGAGGAGGCAGGAGTCTAATCTAGAACAGCCTTTCGCTTGCTGTGTGACCTGAGCCAATCATCTGATTGGCTGCCAAATAGTAATAATCCCTTCCTATACCTAAGACAATTTTTTTGAGAATGAAACTACAGAATGCGTTTTTCAATGTTTATGTATTGTGTGTGTGTGTGTGTGTGTGTGTGTGTGTGTGTGTGTGAGAGAGAGAGAGAGAGAGAGAATGAGCAGGGGAGAGGCAGAGAGAGGAAGAGCGAGTCCCAAGCAGGCTCCGCGACGTCAGCGCAGTGCTGACGGGGGGCTCCCTCCCGGGAACCGTGAGATCATGAACTGAACCGAAACCAAGAGTCAGGTGCCCAGCAGACCGAGCCACCCAGGCGTCCCTACAAAATGCATTTTAGACTGGTATTATCAGTTCCCGGAAGGAAGGGAATCCCAGATGCAAGGCAGACCTGGAGCTCGGCCCGTCAGGGCGGCACCAACAATTGTATGATCTTACCTGTCCTGCACGGCCAGTTCCCCTAACTGCTCATGCCCTCCCCTCCTCCCCCCTGCCAGGACTACGCCGTGGGCTACATGTTGAAGCTGGGGGCCCCAGCCAATAAGCTGGTGATGGGCATCCCCGCCTTCGGGAGGAGTTTCACTCTGGCCTCCTCCACGACGGGTGTGGGAGCCCCAATCTCCGGGCCCGGATTACCAGGCCAGTTCACCAAGGAGGAAGGGATCCTGGCCTACTATGAGGTATGCACGAGGGAGAAGGTAAGATCCCCACACTCCCAGAGGCCCTGGGGAAGGTGAGCTTCTCACCTCACCCGCCTCGAGCCAGTCCTTAGTGTCAACCCATCATTTCCCACATCCCCGTTTAAGATATACCAGAAGCAAGTTCCACATCTGAATGAAAACATACGACACCTGTCTTTCTCTGACTGACTTACTTCACCCAGCATAACACCCTCCGGTTCCATCCACGTTGCTGCAAATGGCCGGATTTCATTCTTTCTCATCGCCAAGCAGTATCCCATCGTATCTATAAACCACATCTTCTTTATCCATTCGTCAGTGGATGGACATTCAGGCTCTTTCCATCATTTGACTAGTGTTGAAAGTGCTGCTATAAACATTGGGGTACATGTGCCCTTATGAATCAGCACTTCTGTATCCTTTGGATAAATTCCTAGCAGTGCTATTGCTGGGTCATAGGGTAGATCTATTTTTAATTTTTTGAGGAACCTCCACACTGTTTTCCAGAGCGGCTCCACCAGTTTGCATCCCATGGGGGAAAGGAAGGGGGAAAAAAAGTAGTTACAAACAGAGAGGGAGGGAGGCAAACCATAAGAGACTCCAATACAGAGAACAAACTGAGGGTGGATCGGAGGGGGGGGCAGAGGGGAAAGTGGGTGATGGGCATCGAGGAGGGCAGTTGTTGGGACGAGCACTGGGTGTTGCATGTAAGCGATGAATCACGGGAATCTACCCCCCAAACCGAGAGCACACTGTACTCACTGTGTGGTCGCCAATTTGACAATAAAGTATATTTAAAAAAATACCAGAAGCAAACCAGAGTCCCTTTAATGCCCTCAGGCTACAGCACCCACAGAACCATAGGGCATTTGCATCTGCTTTACATAAATTTGCATGAAGACTGCAATCTGAGCTGGGGGGGCGGGCAGTGCTGGGGACAGATGTAGTCAGCAGGATGAAGCAAGAGGCTGAAAGAGATTTGGAGAATGGCATCTCCTCGGTGACCTGCGAAGTCTCACACAGCTCCCCATGCCACCCCTGCCCCGTTTTCTGCTCAGATCTGTGACTTCCTCAAGGGAGCCGCGGTCCATAGACTCTCTGTCCAGAAGGTCCCCTATGCCACCAAGGGCAACCAGTGGGTGGGGTACGATGACCAGGAGAGCGTCAAAAACAAGGTAGGTCCTCAAGGCCGTGCCCCGGGATGAAGAGGGAGAGGGAACCCCTTCTCCAAGCGGCCAGAGTCAGGTCACCTGCACTGAGGGAGCTGGGTTATTGAGGTGGGGGGGGGACGGTCAGGTCTGAGGCACCTGCTGTTTTCTTCCCTGGGGAGGGGCCTAGGCGGCACGTTCCCTTCATACACACTCTAGCCCAGGGAACCCAGCTCCGCCCACTCTGGTCTTCCTTTCCAGGTTCAGTACCTGAGGAGCAGGCAGCTGGCTGGTGCCATGGTGTGGGCTGTGGATCTGGATGACTTCCGGGGGTCCTTCTGTGGCCGGGGTCTGCCCTTCCCTCTCACCACTGCCATCAAGGATGCGCTCGCTGCGGCTTAGCCCTTGTCCTGCACACGGTGGGGCAGGGCTGCCCCTCCCCTTGGCTCCAGCCGGCCGGGAGCCGGATCGCCCACCCTTCTGAGTCCCCGACTAAGCCTCAGTCTCCCTCCCTTGGACCCCACGCAGAGAGCCACAGTGAAGCCATCTGAGCTCAGCTCTAGTGGACAAGCAGGTAGAGGCAGGGCCACGGGCAGGTAAGGCCTGGGCGCCAGCACAGTGTAAGCCACCGGGACAGCACACACCTGCTGCTTTATGAAAATGCTCAATGACCCCAGCCCCACACACGGGGACTTCTTCAACTCCCTTACCCCCAAGCCTCCTTGCCAAAGGACCCCATTTTGGCCAACTCTACCACCGAGGAGCCAAACGTCACTCTCAAAGGAGCGGCCACAGTAATTACACCCTCAGCGAAGCCCAACTTGAAACCTGCACCCAGGAATGTTATGTCTCCCCTCCTACTTCCCTTTCCTAATTGCACAGCGGCTGCTCAATAAATCACCAGAGTTTAATGGTGTGTTGGTACAGCTTCAGTCTCTCTTTGTGGCCCGGTGGGATCCTCCCTGGGCTCCCCTCCCCTATCTCTTCTGGCTGGATTCGTTTCTTTCAGGCTTGGGGGCCCTGAGCTTGTAGGAGGTGAGGCTACCCTGGCCTCCACTGGGCTCCAGAGGGTCCCCAAAGAAGGCCAGCCTCTGCAGATCTATCTGCTGTGGACTTAACCCAAGAGGGCTGATGGCCGTTCAAATATTGTCTTCCCCTCTTAGGACACACTCGGCCCTCAACCCAAGCAGAGACCAAGGTTCCTCTGCTCAGGCTGACCAGGGACAGCAGGTGGCAGGCAGATGGGATAGGAATATAGATGAGATGTGATGGGCTCAGAAGACAAGCCAGTCTTCCAGCCTTTATGAGGTAGAAATGCCCTCATCAGCACTCCCAGGGCCCCAGGCATGCCTTCTACCCAAGAGTCCAGATGTACACTCCAAAGTCAAAGAGAATTATGTGTGGATTCCCTCCTGTTTGGAGGGAATTATTTGTGACTTGGCCTAGTGGTTTGTGACACGGGTTAGAGGTATAGGGAAGGAAGTACCTACTGGCCACCTTCAAATCTGAACGAGCTGGAGCTGGGCCAATGCAACTGATCCCAAGGTCACAGCCCTGCTAAAGGCAAAGAAAATGAGAACTTGGCCGGAGTTAATGGGGGGAGGGGGTTACCTGGCATTTCATCGCTGGAGAGGGGGGCCAGGCACCCTCAATCCCTGCCCCTCGCCCACCCCCTCACACAAGGGTCTTTGAAAACCCTCCAGGGCAGCCAACCCCCCTCCTCCTTCCTAGAGCCACCATTCCCCCAGTCCGGGACAGGCTCCGAAGGGCTGACTCAGGGGCCCGCAGAGTTAGTCACATTCACTTATAGCTGCAGAGTCAGAGGCCAGGGATGGGGATCGGGTCTCCAGGGCCCGCCCCCTGCCTGGCAGGACACTGAGTCACCTGGTAGAGGACACAGGCACCCAGGCAGGGCTGGACCCCGAGGCTCTCCAGACCCTCCGCTGCCACTCCCCAAAGAAGACAGCCAGCCGTGAAAGGCGGCCCCACTCCTGTGTGGCCAGCCCCGGCTAGGGGGAGAGCACGCATATGGCTGAGGGCCCTAAATAAATGACACGTGTATTTATTTTTAAATTATGGGATATATCGTACATGCTAAAGAGTGCATAAGGGGTGCCTGGGTGGCTCAGTCAGTTAAGCGTCTGACTTCGGCTCAGGTCATGATCTCACAGTCTCTGAGTTCAAGCCCCGCATCGGGCTCTGTGCTGGCAGCTCAGAGCCTGGAGCCTGCTTTGGATTCTGTGCTTCCCTCTCTCTCTGCCCCTCCCCTGCTCACATTCTGCCTCTCTCTCTCTCTCTCAAAAATAAATGAACATTAAACAAAATATTTTTAAAGGGTGCATAAAATGTATTTGTTTAATGTAAAGAATTAGTAACTAGTGAAAACCTGCGTACCCACCACCCAGGACAGGAAGTGAGACCTCAGTAGTGCTCCTGAAACTCCACCATCACATACCTCCCCGGCCCTCTGCCTCGAGGCAGCCCCTGTTCTGACTGCCCCTGTTTTCCTCTGCGGCCTCACCACCTACGGAAGCCCCTCGAGAAAGAGAGCCTGGCGTTTCCTGCCTTTGAACTGAACGCGGACGGGATCTCCCCGTTCCGCGAGCCTTCCTCCTTTCGTTCCCCATTATGTCTGTGAGATCGTCCACGCAGCTGAAGTTTGTTCATTTCCTTCCGTATTTTGGATTGATTACAGGCGCACCCCTGAGCCCCGTGATGCTGTGTGATGATGTCATAGCGATGCATTCCGCTATTGAGGGACAGCCGTTTTCACCAGGCGCAGGCTATTACAAATAAGATTGCTGTGAATGTTTTCGTGCGTGTCTCTGGGGGTACGTGCGTGAAGGTGTCACTACAGGGGTGTCACTACAGGTCACAGATAAGCCCATTGTCTACTTTTACTAGATACTGTCTCGCTTTTTCCGAAGGGATTTCTTCGATCTCCGCTCCCACAAGCCATGATGGTTCCTGTTGCTTCCCCTTCTCCCAGGCACTTGGTATTTTCAGGCTTATTAAATGATTACCAATCTTAATGTTTTATTGGATGGACGAATCAATGACTAGACATTTGGTTGCAGCTGCCTCATCACCCCCACTGCAAGTGCCCATGCCCTGCTGCCAAGAGTCTAGAAGTTTCAGAGTGCTGTCCTCCTCCAGGGTCTCTTCCAGCTCTGCCTCGTGACTTTGTCTCGTTCCCAAGGGCTAGGGGACTGTCACAGGGCTCTCTGTACTACATGGGGAAACTGAGGCCCCGAGCAGAGATCGCGGAGACGGTGTCCTCTCCAGCCTCTCCAGCAGAAGCAGTGGCCAGAAGCCTTCGACCCCCTTCCCAGGGTCCCATTTCTGGAAGACTTTCCTCCAACTAGCCCCACCTTGGGCATCTCAGTTCCTTCCCTCTCTAGAACCCTCAGCCTCACACAGCACAAGTGAGAAGGCCCAGGGAACGTGAGGCCAAGGGGAGTGTGGAATACCAGGGCAAAGCTGGCAGGGCTCCCCAGGGAGGGCTGTTTCAGGCTGTCTGGGTCCCAGCACCCAGGTTGAGAAGCCCTGGGTACAAGTGGCTCCACAGAGGCCAAGCACAATGCCCGATCTGGGTTCCTTCTCCAGATGGGAGCTCTTGTTCCCACTGCCCTGGCCCCTGGCACAACCTCCAGAGGCAACGTCCCATCTCACCCATCTGTGCCCTCCTGCCATCCGGGCACCAGCACCCTGGCCACCGAGGTCCGATCAGAGCGATGGACGAGGTAGTGCGCGCCTCAAGGGACCCTGCAGTTCCTCCCCCAGAGCTATTCCTGGCCTAGGCGTCTCCCCACCCCACCAGTCCTCCCACCTGACCTGACCCCACAGCTGGGAATCATCATTGGCCGGGGGTGGGGCAGCCCCTGACTATATAAGCCTGGGCCTAGGTGTCCCAGGCATCCTGGAGGTCTAGACCTACCCCTGCTGACCCCTGCACACTCCAGCCTGACCCCTCAGCCGGCGCAGCAATGACAGAAAAAGCCACCTCGGAGGCCCCCGCCTGTGGTCCGGAGGAAACCGCCTCTGAGTCTGCCAAGGCACCCAGCGCAGAGCCTTCTGGAGAAATGGCAGCATCGGAGCCTGCTGGGGAAGAGCAGGCTCCCGCACCATAGGAGCCTGCCCCTCAGGCACCGGCCCCCACACCCCCGCAGCCACTAAACCTGCACCTCCAGATGAAGGTGACAAGAGAGGGGGCAGGTGGAGGAGGGAAGCGGGGAGGGAATGGCAGGGAATGGAGGGGAGCGGGGAGAGCTCTCCACCACAGGCCTCTTCATCTCTCCCTACTTCTCTCCCAGACATCCCCGGTGCCCCGCTGCTGCTGGCCGTGGAGGATGTGAGCGACAGCTCAGTGACCGTGAGCTGGGAGCCCCCAGAGAGGCTAGGGCGGCTGGGGCTCCAGGGCTATGTGCTAGAGCTCTGCCGAGAGGGAGGTGAGCTCTGGGCTAAGCCCTGCGTACACCCAGGGGTGGTGGGCTGGGGGGTAGGAGGGACAAGCCCCCAGACCCTGCATCTGGGCCAGTCTGGGGTGGGGGGGGGGGGCTAGATACAGAAGGATGAAGTGCAAGTGGTCCCCTCAACCCACTCACCTACCACTTCGTGCTCACTCCATGTACCTCTGAGGCAGGGGGGTTGTCCAAATGACCTCGGGAGACCCCCTGTCGTCCAGCTCCAGAGAGCCTCTGAGCAAGTATCAGATAGAAGGGTAGGGGTCCCTTGGTTGCTGCTCTGCTGAGAAGGGAAGGAGATGCTGAGTCGCAGAGGGCCCTGCTGGGGGAGGGCGAGCAGGAGGTGGGGACCAGAGAAGCTGGGAGTAGGGGACAGTTGAGAGCAGGAGACCGTGAGGAGAAACGGGGACCAGGGCAATGGCCCAATTCCTGCTGCCTCTGTGCCGTTCACCTCCACGGTGGCCAAGTTCAGCCTGGCTTCTGCCTTTGCCCCTACATTGCTGCATGACGTGGCAAGTGTGTCCAACCCTCTCTGGGCTTTTCTGGCCACCATTCCAGGGCTCGAACACCAGGGGTGTTTGATGCCATTTGACAAGTCAGGGAAGGGGAGCAAGGAAGAAATGAGGCTCAGAGAGGGAGGTCAGCTTCCCCAGATCACCAGGGAAAAGGAAAGCCCCTCTGAGAAGGATGACCATGGCCATGAAGCAGGGGCCTTGCCTGCTCCCCATTTTCCACAGCCTCTGAGGGGGTGCCCATGAATGCCCGGCCCATGATGGTGACCCAGCCGACCGACTGTGTGGAACCTGGCTCCGGGAGACCAATTCTTCCTGCGTGTGGCTGCAGTGAGCTCTGCGGGGGCCGGCCCACCAGCTGTGCTAGAGCAGCCTGTCCACATCCAGATGATCGGTAAGGCCCACCCTTTCGTCTCCTGCTCCCCGAGCCCTTCCCAGGCACCTCATCCAATGGGTAGGAAAACTGAGGCCATCAGGCCAAGGAAACAGGACCGTCCTCTCCCCCCCCCCCATCCCACCCTCACGAGCACAAGCCACGTGCTATCACCAGCTTGCCTTAAGAAAGTTCCAGGTTCCTCAGCAGCAAGCCTCTGG
Organism: Panthera leo; assembly: GCF_018350215.1. NCBI lineage: Eukaryota > Metazoa > Chordata > Mammalia > Carnivora > Felidae > Panthera > Panthera leo. The sequence goes on along the minus strand of NC_056696.1, from coordinate 41,908,005 downwards.
AGGTCAAAGATGCTATTTCCCCGAGTGGCCCAGCCCCCAAGCGTTGGGGGGGAAGGGCTCCCTGACCCCCCCGAACTGAAAGCTCAAGTTCCCCAAGTCACCTGCCTCAGGGTCCCAATGCTAGGAGCCATCCTGTTCTTCCTCCTATCTAATCTGAGCCCCTCCAGCGGCCACGCAAGCTCACTTTCTGCCCATTTTCTGTTCTTGTCCTATGGCCTGGGTTCCAGATCTTCCCAAAGGTTTTGTAACCGAGAGAAGTCTTCGCTTGCCTCTTATCCCACCGTGTCCTGAAGTGGGAGGAAGTGGGAGGAAGACAAGAGTCTACAGAAGGCCTGGGAAGTTTTCTCCATCCCCAGAGGGCAGCGGTGTACTGGGGACCTAGGAGGCCAGCTGCTGTCCCCTTGCTAAGATTTCTATTTGCAGGGTGCATTAGCCTCAAGCCTACCCTTGCTCCCCTCCCAGAGCTGCTCAGGTTTCAGTCTGTTAATGGCAGTGAGTCATTTGGTCTGATCCGAGGTCTCTGGGGACAGCCCAGGGCCCAGGGTGAAGAGAGACACAGGCCAGCAGGTGGCCTTCCTTCTTGTTCCCCCACACCCACAGGGGGACAGTGTTCCCCCACAGTTCTGGACAAGCCCTCCAAAAAGGAGTGAGCTTCATAGCCACAGGAGGGGTCAAGTTTGGATTCAAGGAAATACTTCTCGACTTCAAGGCCCAAGAGATGTGGGGCCACGGAGCTAGTGAGATCAGAATCCTAGACTGTCACGGCTGGTCCATCTAAGCCAAGCAGGTCCCAAGGAGCCCAGGGACTCCCTCGAGGTCACCCAGCCCAATAGCGGCAATCCCAGAGCCTGACTCCCACACAAGACCGTTCACGTGCCACCAAGCATCAGGGAGTCTTCTCTGGGACCTTCCCATCCTCTGAGTGTGAGACATGGCCCTGCCCTAGCAGCCACAGTATGGACACGTTGACTCTAGCCTGGAGGTGGCAGGAAGCCCTCCTGGCTGGGAGGGTCCTGGACCTGCCCCATGGAGCTCAGACTCGGAGAGGGTGCAGGGTCCTGGGCCCTCTGCTCCAAGGCACGGACGGCACTGAAGGAGCCAGCCACACTCAGCACCCACGACTCCATTAACATTCCTCTGGCAGGCGAGGAGGGGATTTCCTGGAGAGAAGAGGGAGGGGAGGCTGTGAACAAAGAGGGACCAGCCAGGCCCTCCTCCTGGGCAGGGCAGGGTGGGGCCCTTGTCCAGAATCCTCAGCTGCTCAGCTGTCCCTTCTTAGCCACCTGGAGCTGCCAAGCATTCCTGGCCCCCTGCAGCTGCCCCTGGAGCATTCTGCTCCTTAGGCTCCCAGAGCCAAGTGCCTGCACAGCTAATCCGCGGAGACACAGTGTTCCTTCCCACCATCTCCTCCCCCTCCAGCCTGTGTGCCACCCACCAACTGCTGCCACCTGTTTCCTGCTGAGGGGCCCCGGCCACCACCACTGCTGCCCCGCCCAGGGGGTACAACGGCAGGGGCCGCTGCAGGCTCCCTTGGAATGCCCAGTGGCTTTAGCGGTTGCACCTGATTAGGTGACGGTCAGGAAGGTGGCTCCCTGCCCTGGCATGGGACTGAAATAAGATTTCAGGAAGGATTTCCCAATTGTGAGACTGAAAGGCAGTGAGAGGGGTGACGGAGAAAGAAGGGGGTATGTCTGCTCCGGCCTCATTTAAGAAGGGAAAGCTCCTAATCCTCCCATGTGGCCTCGAAACAGAGAAGTGAGCAAATCAATTTCAGAGGGGCTTCTCTGGAGGCCCATGGCTGGTGTGGAATGGAAGGAAGGTGCTGGATTCGGAGGAAGATGGCATTGACGCCTTTCCTGGGAATGAAGGCCAACAGGTGCCACACCTGATTCCCCACTAGGGGGAGCCAAGGAGCCCGCCAGGACCCATCTGGAGCCCAGGAATGCCTGGGCTGCAGGGCAAATCCCAGCCTGACAAGGTCAGGGCACCAAGGGAGTGCCCGGGATGCCTACTGTTTCACACCATGGAGGCCCTGACCTCCTGGAACCTCCTGGTTCTCAATTCCCCAAGCACCTTAGGGAATATGGGCCCATGGATCTCCAGCAGTGAGCTTTGCCTTGCCCGCCAAGGAGGCAGCCCCAGAACACCCCTCGGAGCCCTCCTGCCCAGCCAGTGACCCTCACCAGCTGTCTCCTACCCCCGCCACAGTAGCCTCCAACCAGCAACCCTATTGCTGGGCTAAGCCTAAACTCTCACTTTGACGCAGAGGCCCCCAAGATCCACGTCCCCTGCCGTCGTCGTCAGACCTGCATCCGCCAGGTGGGAGAGACCGTCAGTCTGCAAATCCCCTTCCAGGTAGGTGTGGCTCCTGCCCAGGATAACGACCTGGATGGAAATCAGGGCCCCCATCTGAGATGTGTCAGAGAAGCCCAGGGGATGTCAGGATCCCCATGAAGGTTGGCCTAAGACCCACCACGATAGCTTCACCCTCCCTCTGTCGTACACGGCACTCTTGCGACTCTCCAGCCTGTGGACAGGGCGGGTGGTCCCAGGGCTGGCTGGACACCTGGAGAACGAGGCTGTGAGCAGCATGTGTGTCTCCAACTTCTGGTGCCGTTCCTGGGAAGGGCTGATGAAGCCGTTTCCCCTGGGCACGGCTCCAGAGATCCCTGGACTTGAGTGGGTATGGGGGTGCTGGAGCCTCCTGCACCCGCCCCGAAAGCTCCTCCCTTCCGGGGGAGTCCCAAGCCTCAGGCCTCTTTGACCCACAGTGGCCACGCCCTGGACAGCCAGCGAGTGCACGTGTGCACTGGGGACCAGGACTCCGTCCTCGGCCCAGAGCTCCGACTCAGGCCGCTACGAGCTCACTGTGCATCTCGAAGATTCGGAGGCCAGGGCAGCCATCGACATCCTGGTGGTTGGGACGGGGTCAGGGGAGGCAGGGTTGACTTGCTGGGGGTCCAGATACCCCACCTCCTACCCCAGAGCTGACAGCTGAAGGGATCAGACCAGAGACTGTGACAGGAGCCAGATCCTGGCTGGAGTTGGGGGGCGGGGGGGTTGTGGCAAGCCCAGCCTTCCCCCCTCACTCCCTCTTCACACTCTGGTCCCGCAGAGAAACCTGGGCCCCCCAGCAGCGTCTGGCTCCTGGACGTCTGGGGCTACGACGTTGCCCTTGAATGGACACCACCCCAGGACCCAGGCAACACAGAGCTCCTGGGCTACGTGGTGCAGAAGGCAGACAAAATGACAGGGGTGAGGCCTGTTGGAGCCGAGTGGGGTGGGGGAAGTGGCCAAGGTGGCCAGGAAGGCCCAGCCCTCCAAGAGTCCAGGGACCAAGTCCTAGTCTAACTGCCGCCAACCTGACTCCTTGTGTGGCTTTTAGCAAGATCCCTGTCCTCCTTGGGCCTCAGTTTCCTCCTGAAGACTGCAAGGAGTATGTGTGTGTGTGTGTGTGTGTGTGTGTGTGTGTGTGTGACTCTCTGAGGCCCTGCAAGGTCTAGAGCAGTGCTTCTGGAAATGTAATTACGCCTATGAATCACCTGGGAATCTCGCTAAAATGCAGATTTTAACTCAGTGGCTCTGGGGTGGGGACTGAGATCCTGCACTTCCAAGGAGTTCCCAGGTGACTGTGAGTTTGCAGGTCCTCAGGCCACCCCTGGAGTGGTAAAAATCCAGAATTCTCTGAGGACCCCAGAGAGATCATCTGAGTGACCCAGGGACCCCTTCTCCCAAAGCTGGACGGTTCAGCCCCCAGGGAAAGGGCATGGAATGAGCCCCTCGGAGGAAGGGACCGCAGGGTGAGCCAGGTGGGCAAGGGCAGGGGTCAGAGGGGAGGACGACAGGGCTGGGGTTCCCGCAGCAATGGTTCACGGTGCTGGAGCGCTACCACCCGACCACCTGCACCGTCTCTGACCTCATCGTGGGAAACGCCTACTCCTTTCGGGTCTTCTTGGAGAACCTGTGTGGACTCAGCACCTTGGCCGCCGTCACCAAGGAGCCAGCCCGGATCCGGAAGGCAGGTGGGTCTGGGCCTGGGAGCAGACACCAAGCCAGGACTGACTGCCGGGCTCGGCCTTTCCTGGCGTGTCAGCGTCCCTCCCTGCGGGCTTCTGGTGGGGGCCGCGAGCCGGGACGTTGGCTTCCCTCTCCTCACCCCTGCCACAGCTCCGCACACACTCACGCATTCCCACGAGCGGCTGTAAAGAAATGCATGCAGTTGATTGATTTTAACAAACACATCGGAACAGACGAGATGCACCCCTGGGGAGGCTGTGCACTTATTCTGCCGTTGCTGGTGGCTGCCGGCATCGTAGCAGTCACTGGGGCTAATGTGCAGTGTCCCAAGAGAACTGCTCTGAAGGGCAGTGCGCGTGGGCGGGTATTGTCCAGTGAGTTTGCTAAAACACAAGCCTCGCAACCCTGATACAACACCACAGAGACGGATAAGAAAGAGGGGGGTATTTACTGTCTCCACACAGGCACCCGGCCTGCTTGAGTCAAATGTGAGATGCCAAGCCCTTTCTCCCTGTCGCCCTGTGACCTCCAGCTCCCCCCACCCCCATGCAGAGTCTGTGTGGGCTTGGGAAGGCACACTCTTTTCAACTCCGGCCCGAGCTACACAGAATTAGGAAGAAATTTTTGTTTAAAAAAGGAAAGCCAGTCAGGTCTCCCAAGACCAACAGAAATGAAATATGGTATCTCTGGGTTGTAGGTCCCCAGCCTCAGCCAAGAGCTTCTCCTCTATCCAGTCTTCCTGCTCATTCCCCTCTCGGTCCCCTCGCTGACCCGCCCAGCCATGGTCCCAGCTTTCCTCTGCCGCTTTGAGACATTCAGTCTCTACGTTCCCACACGTTGGCCACCCCTGGCTTCCAAGATCACAGGAGCCTGGGATCCTGCCACAGAGCTCCTTCATCCCACGGCAGCCATGAAATGGCTTGTCGCCTGCCCTTGTGATGCTAAGATCCTTCTCCAGACCAGCAGCTCTCTGATCAGAGAGCCATGGTCCTCGTGTAATTTTCTACCCTTTAAACCCCAGACTCACCAAGTGATATCAGGCAAGACACGCATCCATGAAGGCCTCAGTTTCCCATCTGTCAAATGGGGATAACACACTCACGCTTGCAGAGGGACACGATGCAGATTAAATGAGCCACCTAAGTGTAAGCTATCGTGATTATTTTAGGAAAATGGATGGGGTTAGTTCTAAGAGGTCTACTCCTATAACCTCGAATTTGCCCCCCTTTCTCTCCCGAACCCAGATATCGTTGCCAAGCCTAAAGGGTTTGTCGAGCAAGACTTCTCAGAAGCCCCTTCGTTTACCCTGCCCCTGGCTGACCACACCTCCACCCCGGGCTACAGCACTCAGCTCTTCTGCAGGGTCCGAGCACTGCCCAAGGTGAAGGGGTGAAGCCCTGCTATGTCCTGGTGGGGGTGGGGGCGGGCGGGGCAGTGGCTTGAATCCATGCAGGGAGCTCCTTCAAAGCCCATCCCAGCCCTCCTCTGCTCTCGATGCTCCCCTAGCCCAAGATAATCTGGATGAAAACCAAAATGGACATCCAGGGTGACCCCAAATACCACGCCCTCTCTGAGCAAGGTGTCTGCACCCTGGAGATCCGGAAGCCCAGCCCCTTTGATCTCTGGGCTCTACACCTGCAAGGCCATCAATGTGCTAGGGGAGGCATCTGTGGCCGGCCGGCTGGAGGTCAAAGGTAAGGTTATGAGGAGGGTCCTCCCAAGGACAGGAGAAGAGGAGAAGCCACCGCCTCTCCTGCTGGGCTAGATGAGGCTGGGTGCTGGAAATCAAGGCAAGACAGAGGGTGGTAAAGATGGAGAGGTCTGGCTGTCAGAAGGATTTTCCAAGTGGGAGGTTTGCCCGGTGTAGGGAAAGGAGGTAATAGAGTCTGCCACTCAGACTGATCCATTGACTGGGGTGAAGGGGTGTAGCCCTGAGCCCCTCTTGTCCCGCTGCCCCCAACTCGGGGCCCCTGCAGCTGTCCCCCTCCCCCACTCTAACTGCGGCATCTCTTCCGGCCTCAGCCACGCACTGAGGAGCGACAGGAGGCTGTGATGAGAATGGTAAATGTCTGGACCCGCTGTCTCTGGGGTCAGGCAGGGGGTGGGGGTGAGAGGGGAAGGTGGTGGTCAGCTCTGGGTACAAATCTGCAGCGTCAGGCAATGTGCACCCGAGACAGGGGTCTAGCCTTGGCTCTGCGTGCCCTTAGACCAGGGCACTTCCTTGGCAGCAATGTGGGGGCGATGACCTATGCCTCACCTTCCCTCCCCAGGGGGTTCTGAGGCTCTAGACAGGCAGGGAAGTTTCCCGGAGCCGCAGAGGCAGAGCTCAGAGCTGGACATGGGGCCCCTGGGGCAGGAGGCCTGGGAAGGAAAGAGAGGGCCTATGTCCCTGTGCCCTGTCTCTCCTCTTCAGAGGGCAGGTGGAGCCCAGCCCTGCCTAACAGCAGGGCTCATGACACGTGTCCTCTGCCAGGTGCTGCAGACCAGGGGGGGTTGGGGCCACCAGGCTCAGCATCAAGCTCCACGGATGCCCCAGACCCCCATTTCTGTGACAGCAGATGGCTTTGCTCCCTGGTACCTGCCTAGCCTCCTCCCCGAGAGGCTGGAGCCCAGGAGCCAGAAGTAGGCCTGGCGGGCCCCGGCCAGTCTCCCTGGGCATGCGAGGGGGCCTGGAAAGTGCAGAGATTGGAGAGCCCCTGCAGAGAGCTGCAGCCTGGGCGAGAAGCACTCAAATAAAGGCGTGTGGTGTTAAAGTGCGGGGGCCTCTGTGACCACGAGCATCGTTGTGATGGGGGAGGCGCTGTGTCCCGGTGACGGGGGGTTGATGTGTCACCGTGAGGGGGTCTCCACGAATGACATCCTGAGGAAGGTTCCAGTGGGAGGGGACTCAGGATGTCATGGGAGGGTGGGGAGTTCCAGACATGAGCTTTTTTTAGGATCTCGCTTTCACAGTCAGGGTTTGCTATGCCTACAGCCTAACTACGCGAACAGACACCCTCTTCTCTGGAACCCTCCTTGCTCTGAACGCCTCCGTATCTCCCCTCTCCCTGCTTCCTCCCCATCCCCACCTCCCCCCCCCCATTGCTCCTCTGTGCTGAGGTTGTCTATTGCCCTCAGATGGTTGGGCGGTGGGGTGGGTAGCCAGGGGTGTGCTCTCCATCAAGGTTCACAGTCTTTTATTAGTCAGGTGGCCCTCCTTGGGAGCCAGGGAACATCCTACCTCTGAGAAAGGGAAGGGCCTGGACTCAAGGCCTGGAGTTGCTGTCCACGCTCAGAACCCTGCCCCCCTCCCTCCATACACGGGGCGCCCGAGTTTGGCAGAGGGCGGACCCTTCCCCAGATGCTCTAAAGCCTAGACTGTGCAACAGAGCCCCAAGCCCCTGAAAACTGTGCTAGATGCCAGGGATACCGAGGGTATCTAAGTGCCAGCAAGACCTCCCCTCCCTTACTCTCAGGACTGTGGTCTCCCCTGGCCTGTTCCAGCCTGGTCCATGGCATCCCAGGAGTGCCCAACCTCAGCACTTTCCCTTGGTCCCCTCCTCCCCAGGCAGGCAGAATGCGCCCTCATGTTGGCACGTCTGGGGCTCTCCTCTCCATCTGGCCCAGAAAGAGCAGAGACGGATGTCACTTAGGGGAGTCCAGGCCATCACCAGGGGCTAGTGGAGCTGGTTGGCCCAGATGACGGGTACATTCGAGGCTGCACCTTGGGACACTCAGGGCAAGAACAATGGCTCAGTGCTGCCACCTGGTGGCTGCATGAGGCCTGCACATCAACTCTATACCCAGGCTCCTCTACCCAGGAGCCTCTACCTCCGGGGGTTGGTGGAGAATAAAGCAAAGGTTGGGGATGATTTCTGGATCCGCCGTTTCTGCTTCTCCCAGATATAAACCTGGGCTCCCCAGGGCAAGGAGGGCAGGTACCCTGACGCCCAGCAAAGCTGGGAGTTCAGGGTCCCGGGAGGCTGAGACGGAGGCTCCTTGATTCCTGCCCCTCCGTGGCTCTGCCACCTTCTCCTACAGAACAGGAGAGAAAGCAGGGCCATGAAGCCCAGTTTCTTTCTCTCCATCCACGTTGGAGGGGATCCTCTCCTTTCCTTAGGCTTGGTCCCAGGGTTGCATGACCACCACCAGAGATAAGCAGGCTCCCCTAACTGCCATGGGAGCCCAAGCTTGCCCTCCAGCCCACGTGGCCCCTTTGCAGCCTCAGTCTCCCCAGGTCAGTCCAGCCTGAAGCACCGGGCTGCCTGTGGGATGGTCACACAGGTGGGGAGTTTCAAGCCACTTTCCTCCTCCCCTCAGGTCACCTGGCTCCTTCCCCATGAACGGCCCCCCCCGCCAAACCTCCTCCAGAACCCAAGGTGCAGGGCATCCACACCCCACAGCCCCGCCAGAAAGGCTCAGGGAGTGGGACCGGTGGGGAGGTGGGACTGGGCTGAGATGCCCCTGATGGGGGCAGGCAGACGCAGTAGGTGGAGTCTAGTCGTGGGGCCCCTCTTCCGGGGGGTCCTCATCAACAGGGGGTGCGGGCCGACAGCGGAAATGGTCATTCCAAATCTTAAGGAAGGTGACCCGGAACTTCTGGATGCGGAAGGCGTAGACGATGGGGTTCATGGCTGAGTTGCCATGCGTGAGGAAGATGGCGACGTAGATGAGGATGCTGGGCTTCTGGCAGGAAGGGCAGAAGAGGGTGATGCAGTTAAGGATGTGCAGGGGCAGCCAGCTGAGGGCGAAGAGGAAGAGGATGAGGGCCAGCGACTTGGCGATCTTCAGCTCCTTCCCATAGTACTTCTGTGGGTCGCCAGAGGAGGCCGACACCTTCTTGTTGAGCTGTTTGCGGATCAGGTAGAAGACCTCCAGGTAGATAAGGACCATGAGCAGCAGGGGGGGCAGCACCCAGACGAAGAAGTTGAAGTAGACCATGTACTCCATGCTGATGACCTTCTCAAACTCGCACTCAATCACGGGCTCACCCTCGCTGCCGTTGGCCGCCCAGGCCCGCTCCACCTCCCCCAGCTTGTTCCAGCCAAACAGGGGTGTCAGGCCCACCACGAAGGAGAGGATCCAGCAGCCGGCGATGGCCACCGCCGCCCTCCGGGGAGTCACCACCGTCTTGTACCTGGGGAAGGGGAGGGCAGAGTGTGAGTCCCCCCCCACCCCCACCAGGCTCCATCAGCCCCTACGGGGCCCCGAAAGGAGGCTCCCGCCCCAGCCAGGACCCAGTGAGTGGGGAGGTGCCGGTCTTTGGCCAGAGGTCCGAGTCTCCAGGATCCAAGATTTGGGCCAGAGCTTACAATGCACTGGTGCATCTCACCTGCAGAGGGTGGGAAGCCTGGTTAGCATAAAAATCATAACAAACGAAAAATCAAGATTAAAAATCAGGACAGAAAACAACAAAGGACCTCCCGGAAGAGTTTTAATAAAATCACCAAAGTAAAAATCAATCACGTGTGCTCGGCACGTCCCCGTCGGTCACCTCTCGTCACTGTTTCACGACAGCCCTCGCGGGGTAGGAAAGCACCGGACGAATGAGTGCCCATCTGACAGATGAGGAAACTGAGGTTCCAAGCAATCACGTGATCCGCCCAAGGCCACATGGAAGGTGGTGGCACTTTCCTGTGCTTCCTCACACACGTCTACACTGACCAAAAACAGCCAGAGGGTTGAAGAACCACTCTTCCCCTTGGGCCAGCTGACTCAACTGTCGAAAAAAGCCTTCCACACCTCCCTCCTGTTGGCCCTGCCCCTTTCCTCCCTACCGGTGCCCCCATCTCCCCTTCCATGCTTACCTCCCCTTTCCCCTTCCAATCACTGTCCATGCGTATCTCCTGAGGGCTTGAGTTCAAGCACCATCTCTGTCCCCCAAGCTGATGGAGAATTATTCTCGGGAAAGATAACTGATGGTCACTGAGCATTCGCTGCAAACAAGGCACATGAATGCATGCATGCATGGGTGCACTTGCTGCACAGATGGGGTGTTTTCTGTGCCAAGCGCCAGTCTCTGTGCTTGGTATTAGGTAAAGGACCCTGGCCTCTCCACAGCTCACATTTTGGGCAAAGAGACAGACAACATGAAAATAAATACACAAGACAATTACAGGTTGCCGTGTGTCCTCTGAAGGAAATGAACAGATTATGTCAGGGGATAGAGCTTTCCAGCCTTTTCTGTGTCATGACACACGGAGAAAATGAGAACATCTGGATGACACGGAAAATGGACGAGGCTGCCCATGGGCGGTGACGGCGCCCCCACCGAGGGCAGAGAGTTTCAGCGTCCTGGGAGCTCCCCACTTCCCTTTAAACCAATCCAGCCAGTAACCAGCATGTCTTCTGCCCACACACCTCCCTGGAGTGAGTGCCAGGGGCTGGGGCCCGCCCGGCCCTATGCCGAGGAGCTGGCTCAGCGCAGCAACTTGCCCAGTTGTTATTTTCCAATGCAGCCTCTGAGATGGATGGAGTGCCCTCTTGAGCATGTAAACAGCTCCTGAGACCCACAGGGGTGGAAGGGGAGGCCTCCCTAGGACTCCATTTGCTTCTGTCCTGTGCCTGCAGAATCCGTGGCTTTCTTCTTCACGGCGATGATACTTAAGGTCCCTCTCACCCTGGACACCTCTCCAAGCACCAAAGCCCCCTGCTCTGTGAAGGTTTATAGGGATGGGAAGGGGAACGATTTGAGGGGAGGGAGAAACCAGATCCCCTTACCCCATCTAGAGAGCAAGAACTAGAAGGGACTTTAGGAACCTCATTTCCAATCTCCTTATCGTTCCAATGGGAGAAATGGGGACCCTGGCTGACTCTGACACCTTCAGTGTGGTGCCCCCTCCCCTACTCTGATCATAGGGTCCTCGTGTCCCCGGAGCACCAAGATGCCTTGAAGGCACCCAGTTCGCTTGTGCTTCCTTAAGTTTTCTTACACATAATCCTTGCTATCTGGCTGCAACTGAAGCCCATTCCCACCTCTTGGACCACCAGCAGGATGGCCAGCCTGGTGCACACACTGAAAGTCAGAGACTGGAATTTGCAGCCTACTAGATCAACCCTTTCTCTGTAAAATGAGACAGTGGACCCCACTTCAGATGGTAAGGACAGAAAAAATAACATAAGGGAAGTAGTCTGTGAACACCCCACCAATGCTCCTGTGCCTGAGCTCCTACCCCTCGAAGCCCCTAGAAACGCTCCCACTTGGAAAACCTCCAGTGTCTCTAGATGTTCAGCAAAACACAGCCTAACGGCTCTCAGATATCTGGCTCCGGGCTCATTACTGATGATCTGGAAGTGCTCCCCACACATCCCATGGTGGAAGAAGCTCTGGATGAGTCTAGGGGGCAAGACCAAAGGAGCACGGACCGTTCTGCCGGGAGAGAAGGCTGACATTCCCATGGCTGCCGCGAGGTTGGGGGAAGCGGGTTTCCAGGGTGGGCCTCAGCAGGACCAAATGGGGCTGCGGCTGTGGAAGGCTGGGGGCCAGGCACCCCCCTCCTGACCCCACCACCGCGGCCCATCGCACATCCGATTTATATCCATTTATCGTTTACAGAGCCCTGTACATTCACGTCTCAGGTGATCCCCACAACCACCCTGGGAATGCAGCACGTAATGGGATTACCATTTCACAGATTAGGAACTCCAGGCCCCGAAACGGCCGATAACTTATCAGGGTCTCGTGACTCTGAGACCAGTTCTCCTTCGGGGCACCAGGCTCCCTACAGGTCACTTAGATACAGGCTGACTGGCAGAGTGGCAATGCCCCTTTCCTACGAGCTTTAAAATGGGAACATCTGGACCCTGTCCAAAGAGGGTCTGCCCAGAGATGCGGGGATGGACAAGGTGACCTCATGTTGTCATCTAGCCTGGGGACTGGGGGGACGGGGGGGTGGGTGGGAGCGGGGGGCACCCAGGACCCACACCCGGGCAATGATGACCCACTGAGAGAGGAGGTGGGTACGGACAGTAACCCAGGTGCAAGAGAGGGAGGAGGCAACTTCTCACTAGAGAGGCGCCCACACCCCTCCTCCCCTCACCCTTCCTGACTGGAGCCCCGGGGTTAAAGCTTTCCTGGGGCTCCTCCAGGGCCAGGTCCCAGCAGACCTGCAGCTTAGGGTATCAGTTCTCATCTGTTTTTCTTGCTATTTTCTCCATGGTGGGAAAGGGCTGGACCCAGGACCTTAGCTGAGGTGGGGCGGGCTCTCACAGGAAGGGTTGTGTCCCAGGACCAGGGAGAAACTCACCTCTCCCCACACGTGGGAAAGAGAAACAGAGGCTGCAAGTCCTGGGGCGCACATGGGGTGGGGCAAGTTGAATGTTCTCCCATGCTTGGGGCTATCCCTCCCAAGTTGGGGCCTGAGGCCACACCACCCCCGCGGCTGTGTTGGGAACTAGCCAGACAGACGGCTGTCCTCAGGAGCGTGCAGTCTCAGATAGACATGGGGGGGGGGGGGGGCGGCAGGGGAGCAAACTTTGGAGACATCAAAACACAGGGCAGGCAGCACCTTCCGGATGTCATTGAAGGCACCAGCCCCATCACCTCAAGTATCTCCCTCACAGTGCTGAAAATCCCACCATTGGTGAGATAGATCCCTTTGGGTTAAGAATTGGCCTCTATGGGTATGATTTTTAAAAGGCAAGACAGCACTAACTCAGGGTATGAATTCGCTTATGAGCCAGCACCTTCCTGATGACAGTGAAAACATGGAAAGACCGTGCACCTGGAGTAGAGGGGTGGCAGGCTCCAAGAGGGAGAGGAAGAGCTTCGGGAAAGAGGGGCAGGGGAGTTCCCATCCCTGAGCGCCGGCCCGGCTGAATGAGGAAGAATCTCCTACCACAGATGCTGCCAGGGCAAGCGTGGTTCAGAGGCGGACATAGGGGGAAGGTCTACAAATCCCACGCTCAAGAGAGCAGGGCAGAGGATGCCGTTGCCACACCCCTGCACACTCTGGCAGGGGTGCCACACGGGAAGGGGAGGTTCCGGAGGCTAAGGGAGGGGGGCATCGAAAAAATAACAGCTAATTGATCAGTAAAGATGACAAGAACAATGCGGATAGGAGCTAACACTTACTGATATTTTTCGTGGGCCAGGCACTGACTAAAGACAGTCCTATGAGTTAGGTATTGTTATGGTTATTATTTCCATTTTTTTCAACTACAGGAACCGAGACTCCGATGATGAGACCCGTCCAAGGTCCCTCAGCCAGACAGAGGCAGAGACAGAACTTCTAAGATTCAGATCGTTCCAAGTCCAAAGCTCAGGCTGGACCCAACTCTGGCACTCCCGTAAGTTGGCGTTGAGGGGGGTTGGAGGGTGGAACCCCAGAGTGGAAGGGAGCCATGGTGAGCCTTGCCTGCTCCAGACAAGCTGCTTGGATTGAGCCGTTCTGAAGATGCCATTAGACCTGCCTGGGAGCCTCCCTCCTCCCTCCAGGTCTGACCTCTTCATAGCCCCCAGACTGGTCTGTTCATGAGCCGCCTAGATGTTTAGCGGCAGGTGTCGGGGCAACCCAGCGGGCAGGTGCCTCCCTTTGATTCACTAAACAGATACTCACTGGGCACCTTTAGGGTTCAGAAACATTGAAATATTGAAGAGAACGGGCTCTCATGAAAGTAACTTTCTCGAAGCAAGGGGACAGGAAATGGACGTAAAAAACAAATAAACAGATCAGCTCAGACAGTGAAGTCAACAGGACTCCCCGAGGGAGTGAGTAGCCGCTGGGCAGAGGGGACCCTCTGAGGAGGACACGCTGAACTGAGCGCCGAACGATCACCAAGAGCCAACCAGGCAACGATGGGGGCGGTGGCAGCGGGGGGTGGGCAGAGCCTTCCGGCAGAAGGCACGGCCGGTCCACTTGAAAACTACAAAAATTTGAAAACACACTAGTAATAGGCCTTAAGTGTGGAGGGCTTCATGCTGCTATAGTAAGTTGGTTTTGAAAATTATAAACAAAACAAAACAAGGTAAGGCAGGTGCCGGTGCTGAGGCCGGAGGTCAAGGCACAGAGAGCAGCAAGGGAGGCCAGTGAGGGCAGGGACCAGGGCGGGTCAGTCACAGCTGTGGTCAGGGACACACCTAGGGCCGGGAGGGCCACCGTAAAGGTTCTGGGGTGTATTCTAAGTGCAGGGAAGCCATGGCACGTAGAAGAGTAATGTCATCCAACGTCTGTTTTTAAAAGCTCCCTCGGACCGCCATGTGGAGAATGAGTTGTGGCCGGGAAAGCAAGAAAACCACAGGGAGGCTATTTTAGCCATCCAGGCAAGAGATTAGGTGGTGTTCTCTGGTCGGCACAGGGGCAGGGGACAATGGACGGCTTTAAGACGCACTTGGGAACCGAGCCAATGGGACCTGCTGCTGAATCTGGCCGTCCAGGTGAGAGGAAGAATCATCAAGCTGATGCTCATGTTGTGATCCTGACCACTGGGCAGAGGGAGATACCGTTTCCTAAGTCTCCCCGACCCCTGGCTCCTCCGGGGGCCCCTCCCCTTACTCTGAACCCCAGTCCTCTTGCCCACGAGGTCCACACCGCATCACTGGGCCCTCGCTTCTGTCCAGCTGGGGGCAGATGCTTTCTGTCCATCTCCCCTCATTCAGATCTCAGCACAGACGTCACTTCCTCAGAGAAGCTTCCCTGACCGCCCTGCAAGACAGCCCCCATCACCCTGTACCTCTTGCCCTGTTTAATTCCTTTTTTTTTTCTTTTTTCTTTTAGAGAGAGTGAGAGAGAGAGAGTGCAAGAGTAGGGGAGAGGGGCAGAGAGAGAGAGAGAGAGAGAGAGAGAGAGAGAGACAGAATCTCAAGCAGGCTCCACGCTCAATGCAGGGTTCGATCCCACCCCCCCGGGATGATGACCCGGGCCAAAATCAAGCCAAAATCTGTCAGACACTCAGCCGACACAGGAAGTGATAAGCTCTATCAGGAAAATTAGGGCCACCCAGGCGCCCCTAATTTTCCTGATAGAGCTTATCACTTCCTGTCTCTCTCTCTCTCATTCTGTCTTCACATATGCATACACATATATGCATTTATCATCTGTTTCTCTCCAGCAGAATGTGAGCTCCGCTCAGGACAGGGCCCTACTTTGCAGGCTCACCACCGCAACCCCGGTACCTCGAACAGCGTTCAATCACTATTTGCTGAACAAATGAATAGATACGTGTAGAAACGGGTAAGCGAATCCACACGGCCATTTATTCAATCACTTATGATTTATCCCATGATAAATAAAATTTATTCAGTGAGAAATAAAAAAATGATTTATTCAATCATCTACGATTGGTTGAGGACCTATCACAGGAGTACATCTCAGGGCACCAGAAATAAAGATTAAATGGTAGCTGCTCAGTTGGCGAAGGTCAGATAAGAAAGGCGTAGCCAGAGCCCTGGAAGTAATCATAGAGCCCTGGTTGAGAAAAAATCATTCCCTGGTTCATTCCCCACTGCCCTGGGAGCTGTGGGAGCCCACTGATGAACTGGGTAACTACGGGTCTCCTGCTTAGGTCCTGGGACGTAAGGCCGCTCTGACGAGGGCCTCTTACGAGAGGTATGAGAAAGAGCCACCAGGTCACCAGCCAGCCCCCAGCACTTCCACGGCGGCCCAAAGCCCAGCGCTGCCCCTGCGAACCGTGGCCAGAACTAACTTCCCCAGTCTTCCAGCCCGCAGCCCAGAGAAGATGTCTCCATCTCAAGCGAAATCCTAGTGGGAGCCATGGGCGTGCCCCTCCTCATGGGTCCCGTGCCTCACGAATAGGCTCCTTTTCACAGATAAGATTACTTCCAGTCAGAGGCCCTAGCTGTGCACAGAGGGGAGGCCTCTCCCTGCCCAGAGCCTCCGAGGGAGGATCTTCCTGCGCATGACGAGGCACTGACTTTTCGGTGGACCCTGAGAACGTGAGCAAAAACCCTCCTCAAACCAGGCCAAAGCTCCGAAAGTCACCTGGTGATGAACAGACCACAAGACGGGGGCAAGAAAGAAGAATCTGACAGAGAAAAGAGAAGGGGGGAGACCCGAAAGATCTCTCTTTGGTGGATGGAGAACTTGCCAAACAGAGGAAGTGTTCAGGGCACTTTGTCACTGCACACACAAGACCTGGGCCTGAAGCTGGCTGTCCCCAGCCTCCCTCCTCCTTCTGCCCTGCTGTGTGTCACCAGGGGCTGAGCCCTGCAGGCTGCGTTTCCCAAGCTCCTGAGTCGGTGGGGGTCTGCGGGTGAGCACTGGAGCACCGAGGGAGGAGAGGAAAGCCAGGATCTTTCTACCCCTCTCTGTGAGTCTTATGCAGCCGTTACATCGGCTCCTTGGCCTTACCGCCCAGCAGACATGCCCACCGTGGTCCCAGCTTCCACCAGCCCCTGGGCCCCAGGACCCACCTCCTCCCTTTGTCCCTCGGCCCAGGGCTACCTTCCCGTGGCTGCTAATCTCTGGGTTACCTCACTATCCCATTTGGCCTCTCAGATGTTTCCTCACCTGCGGAACCAATTCCTGGCATTCAAGGCCCTCAGCCGTAAACACCTCAATGATCTCTGAGTTCCCCGTTAGACCCCAGCGGCTCAGAAGTGAAGCCAGAACAGGAAGAACTGAACACAGTCATCACAGAGAACTCCCTGCCAGGGGGATGAGAGAACTGACCAGACTCTTCACAAGTATGTGTTGACTCAAAAGAGAGAGAGAGAGAGAGAAAGAAAGAGGGAGAGAAGCCACATGGCCGTTTTGGAAAGGGCTGAATGTGGCCTTGTTGGAAGACAGGGGTGATGAAGTGTCCTGTCAACTGTTGAGGCCAGGGAAGGTCCTCAGGTCTGGCTGTCCCTGTTTCCCAGTCACGTGGCCAGAGCACTGGGCCCGAGGGCTGGGGAGGGGAGCGGGGAGCTGTCAGCGTGTATCTGCAGCCCTACGGGTTGGAGAGTCGGGTACTGAACCCTCCACCTCTCCTTCCCTCTTCCTCGGTGTCTGAGAAGGAGCGAGGCTACATTGTTCTCCCCTCCTTCCTGCCTCCCTTCTTATCAAGAATCTTGGCCACTTGCGACTGGAAACTTGGATCCCAAGACCAGGGAAGTAAGGCTTTCAGACTATTAAACTACTTCCTGCAGAGAAATTCTTCCTCCCAAAGGAGAACAGGAAACCAGATACAATCAAAGGTGCTGGGCACACTCCAGGGGCCAAATATTTAACAGTTACATTGCCCAGGGGAGTCTGGATCAGGGGTCATTGGGAGGGGCCAGGATGCCTGGGTCCTAGTAACCCTGCCTTGAATTTTGCTCACTTCAGACCCTGTGGCATCAGCTACCGTGTCTGATACGAGTGTCACCAGTCCCCAAGAGGGAAATCTGTCTGATACCTCCAGGACCAGCCCAAAGGCTACAGAGAGAAGGAGCGGATGCTCTGAGCAACTTGAAAGAAAAGAGCGGATAAATTGATTAGGTCATTAGTGTAAATGGGCCTTGGAAATAGCTCCTGGTCACTTGCTAAGGACAGATCACTCCACAGCCTGGTGGGCAGACCATCAAGTGTGCGTATGTGATTCAGAAACCAGCCGCCTCCCCACCCCTCCCCGCTAGAGATTCAGAGCCTCTCCCTTGGATCTGGGAGCGAGCAGAAAAAAACATAGCTCCTGCCCCAAAGGAACTCTCTGTCTGACAGGTAGGCACAGCCCCTGCCCAAAGGGAGCGGCCAGGGTGACGAGAGAGCAGCCCCTGCCGAAACACACGAGGCCGAGGTTCCCGGCATGAAGCCCAGGCTCACAGGCTGCACGTGTAGCTGGCATCACCAGTCCTGCCCCAGGCCTGCGTGCCACCCCACGAAGCACCTCTTCTCTGTGGGTGTGCCTTCCCTGATCCTTACAGAGAGGGATCTGGATTTGTCAGAGCTGCAAAGGCAGCTGCAGGGGGTAGGGCGTAGGGAGCAGGGTTCTCTGATTCGGAGGAGGCACATTTTCCAAGTACATCTGCCTGCCATCCTCAGTCCTTTCCCCCAGCCCAGGGTGAGTCGGAATGTCCCCGAACAGACGATGCCCTGGGTGATTTTGAGACGCAGTCACCTCCTCCCCACCCACCATGGGAAGCAGCTCTCTGACTCCCAAGGCCAGGTGTGGCCCCACATCCCAGTGACCGGGTGGCCCTGGAGAAGGAGGGGGTCTGACCTGATCAGGCAGCTCGGGGAAACCGGACCCAGACCTCGGCATTCCTGGCCATTTCCTGCTCTGAGACTTAATTCTCTCCTGCTGTCAGGTAAGGCCAGGATGGCAAAAAGACCAAGGCCAAATGGCCCCACCTGCCGAGGGTGACTTTCTGACTCATTTGGTGGGTGGGACGGAAAAACCCACCCTGTCTGCATACGGATTTAATGGCCTGTGAGTGGTTGGTGCAGCGAGGCCTTTACTGTGACGACCGACCGTGGTGGTGAAGGGCCAAATTCCTTTTCCAGTGAAGTGGAAAGACCTGCCTCTGGGGAGAGGGACCTGATGGGATCATTTCCACAGGCCTCTCTGGCCTCTTCAGACAGTGGCCACTGACCAGAGGCAGCCAAGAATCTTCCAGTGTGTCTGGCACGTCAGCGGGGCAGGGCAGGAGGGACATGGGAACGTGAGCACCTCCCTGGGCTCGAGAGCACAGAGGGGCCCGTGCTGCCTGTCCGCGTGGCAGCAACCTCAGGACCCCCAAAGAGACAGAGTCCTCCCTTGGGGTCCTTCCTTGTGGTGTGGGTCAGGAGAGAGGGGTTCCCGTCCAGGCTCTGCTGGGAGTGAGCTGGTCTGGGTGAGACCCCTCCCCTTTGGGGCATCTGTGTCCTCAATCGAGATGATGTGGGACTGAGCCAGATGTCTCCCAAGCTCTGCACGGTGTGCCCCCTCTTCTGGAATGCGTTCGATCATCCTATATAGAGAGCTGAGCTTGGCGCTAACAGAAAGCGGGGCTGGAGGGGTGGGGGGGTGGCCTGAGACCCAAACTCCTCTCCCAGTGCGGGGAGGAGGGGCCCGAGGGCCGTGGGGGTGAGGCACACACAGTCTCCCAGAAGGGAGTTCCTCCCCTCAGCTTTCGTGTTCTAGCTATGTGCCCCACAGACAGGACGATGGGCAGTGACAAAGGCCAGAAAGAGAAAGAGGCGTGTGGGGGGGGGTGAGTGAAGGAGTAAGTGAATGAAGGAAGTGTGCTGCAGAGTCAGAGTTCGCTCTGTTGACTGAGTTGAACGAGTTCAAGCTGCAGCTCCACTGGTTAACAGCCCGTGGCCTTGAGCAAGTGACGACTGGAGCCTCAGCTCTGTCCTCGGCACAGTGGCCTTCCTGAGAAGACGCCCTTTGCTGGCTCACTGTGACCGTGGGGCTGGTGCGCTAACTTGTCTAGGCCCTGGGTCAATAGTGGCAGCTGGGGCCTAGCGTGGTCACCTCACCTTATCACTTCACCACCCAGGGGACACCCCTGACTCCACTGGCAAATACGGTCAGCTCCTAAAGAGATGCAAAGCAGGTTGCAGGGACACAGATTCAAAAGTTGCTGGGGCACCTGGGTGGCTCAGTCGGTTAAGCGGCCGACTTCGACTCAGGTCACGATCTCGCGGTCCGTGAGTTCGAGCCCCGCGTCGGGCTCTGGGCTGCCAGCTCGGAGCCCGGAGCCTGCTTCCGATTCTGTGTCTCCCTCTCTCTCTGCCCCTCCCCCGCTCATGCTCTGTCTCTCTCTGTCTCACAAATAAATAAACGTTAAAAAAAAAAAAACAAACTAAAAAAAAAAAGTTGCTTGCTTCATTTTGGAAGACTGGCCACATGGCTTCAGTTTCTCTTCGCAGGAGCTCTCCCACCTAACTCAACCTTGGTACAGAATTAGTCTGTGTTCCCTGATCTGCCCGGGGTGGGGAGGGAGCAGGGGAGGATGGGAGCTTGCTCAGCCCCGCACGAAACCCCACACAGGGCCCTGGGCCCAGTAAAGCTCTCTCGGGGGAAGTGGCCGGTGTGGAGACTGCAGACAGCAGCAGGGCAGACTCAGGGGGAGCCCGCGTTCTTTCTCCTTCCTCCCTTCTGAGCATCTCCTGGCCTAGAAACCACAGGATAGTCAGCATCTGCCTAAAAGCCTATGTCCATCAAGGGACCATAACGTAACCCCTGCCAGGGAGATCCCATGCAGACTCCAGAGCATCCCAAAGGCAGTAGCCCAGCTGGGACCCAGGAGACAGGCCTTCTGCGCCGCGGCTGAGCCTGGAGTCACAGGCAATGCCTCTGCCAGACCCTCCCCAGCCTAGGAGACGGGGATGCTCGTCCTGGGGAGGCAACTGTTCCCAGGGGGCTTCCTAACGTTCAGAGCCTCCAGCCCTCTCCTCTAGAAAAGATGTGACAGATGGCAGGATGTGGGAGGACAGAGAGGGCAGGGGCAATTCTCCACCTTGGATATCTTTCCAGAGTCCACTCCCACCATCAGGCCTCCACTCCAGATCTTCTGCTTTTATATCAGGAAATCCTTCCCAGGTCTAACTCCAGTCCCTTCTGCTGCCTCACCATCCAAAAGCGGGACTGCTCTTAGGACCTGGAAGGAGCTGTGTGTTCCCCCCAGGTCCTGGCCTTTCTCCCCACGGACATCCAGCTCAGTGGGGTTTGGAGCCCAAATAACAGCAGTGAGAACCCCAGCACTTTCCCACGGTTGCTGGTCGGCATCTCCCGATGCTTTGTTTGCCGTGTATCTCACTGCACGTGTGCATTTTCACCGAGCCCCACACGGCCAAGTCCCCGGCCAGGCCCAGCCCAGACTCCAGTCCTTCCCTGTCAGCAGCACACGGGGGGAGAACGGGGCAACAGCCGCTGGCCCTGAGCCCCGCCAGCCCCCCACCCTGCATTGGCTCAGGTGGCCCCCCTCTATTCTGCCCCAGCCACGGAAATGAGCTGGGGGGGGGGGGGCTCCAGAAGCAGTGGAAGGGGGGACACCTGCACCCACCCACACTCCCCCGGGTGGACTCAGGGAGGGCACAGATCCCCCTTTCCAGGACAGCACGTGGCAGGAGGTAGGATGTTGGCTCTCCTGGGTCACAGATGGAGCCTGACGCCCTCCTCCTCCCCACATGGGACAATAAGTTGAACTCTTTGTTCTCCTCTGGAGCATAAAACCACAAGTACCCCCAGAGCAGCACCCAGGTCTGCTTCAGTGTTGTGTCCTAGCAGCTGCCGCGATGCCTGGCACACGGTAGGCACCCAACAATATTCGGGGAAGGAAAATGGATTCGTATAAAACGCTCAATTAAAACCAGAGAAGGCTGAAAAAGAGGGGGCAGGTGGAAGAAATAAGGAACAAATCTAATGAAATAGAAAGCAATTACAAACACAGTAGATATTAATCCGACCATGTCAATAATCACTTTTAATGTGGATAAAGTCAGGGGCGCCCGGGCGGCTCAGGTCATGGTCTCACGGTTCGTGAGTTCGAGCCCCGCTTTGGTCTCTGCACTGGCAGCACAGAGCCTGCTTGGGATTCTGTTTCCGCCTCTCTCTCTCTCTTTCTCTCTCCCTCTCTCTTTTTCTCAAAATAAATAAATAAACATTGAAAAAAATAAAAAAAAAAAGAAGTGTGGATAAAGTCTGAGGGAGGGTCAGAGGAAGCCTGCTCCCTCCCAGCAGACAGAAGACCCTGCACCAAGCACACACAGATCAGGCACCTGCTATGGGATCCTCAGGATTTCATGCTTGGGTCCTGCTTCTGTCACCCAGCCCAGTACATTTAGCCAGCTTAATTCGATAGTTGTAGCAAGAGTCTAACCACACTTCCTTCTGCTGCAAGGCCAGCCTTTCTCCTCACTGCCAGCCCTGGGAGGAGGTGGGGCCCAGCCTGTTCTCTGCTCTGCAGGGAGCTGCCCTGCACCCCTGTCCTTTGCACAGAGCAGCCAGAGCGGCTGGCAGCGTCCCAGAGCAGGGGCCCGGCGAGGCAGCTTCTCTGAGGGCTGATCGATAAACTCATTTTCAGTCACTCCCACTTCTGCAAAGCCCTGTAAATCACTCACATCTGCTACGACCCTGGATGGCGGAATCTCACATTACGATGTGTGTGGGGGAGGAGGAAGCTTATTAAATCAAAGCCCTTTTTTTTTTCCATCTACCATTCACGAAAACTTCAAAGCGTCGTGCTCAGAGCTGGAAAAAGAGGATGCAGAGGGCTGGCAGTAATGGGCCTTGGGGACTCAACCAGGCAAGAATCAGGCAGGACACGCACTGCCGCCACAGGGGTGAGGGAGGTGGGGCTGGGGGCACCGAAGTGGCTTTCCTGATACCAATGCTGACGATCTGGGCTACTTAGAAGGTCCACCTTCGGGGGCCCCCAACATTTTTTAAAATTTTTTTTTAACGTTTATTTATTTTTGAGACAGAGAGAGACAGAGCATGAACGGGGGAGGGGCAGAGAGAGGGAGACACAGAATCTGAAACAGGCTCCAGGCTCCGAGCTGTCAGCACAGAGCCCGACGCGGGGCTCGAACTCACGGACCGCGAGATCGTGACCTGAGCCGAAGTCGGCCGCTTAACCGACTGAGCCACCCAGGCGCCCCGGGCCCCCAACATTTAAATCTTGCAGAGGCCCGACCACGTACCCCTCCCCTTCCTCAGACCTCCTCGGCTGGTACTCACATCCCTGACAGCCACATCGGTTGGCCGGGGAGCAAGAATTTCCAGGTTAACCCAGCACTAGCAGGCTCTTAACAGGCATTAGAGGGCCTGCCTTTGAATCAGATTCAAACTTGCCGCGTCAGCAAATTGTATCACCTCACAGAATCCTGGCTTCTGCATCTGTAAAATGGAGCTGAGATCTGCCAGGCCCAGCTCCCGGTGTGTCCCTTGTCACCGTCTGGCATTGAGTTTTGCACACAGTCTCTCCTTCCCTCTTTTCTCAGTCATCCCGGGAGTGATTTGCCCAAGGTCATAGCGCTGCTGACCGGAACTGGAACACCTTTGGAACACCTCCAAAGGTGGTGTTTTGTGTTTCACACATCTGTGTTCCCGTGAGGCTGTGAGGGAAGGGAGGATAGGGACCGTAGCCTTTCATCCCTTGGTGTCTCTTGTCTGAGCCTCTCAGACTATAATATGTGTGGGTGGCAGGACCCAGTGGCACTCGGCACAATATCTGGCACAAGAGTAGCCCCCCCGCACCCTTGTTTGGGGAGAGGCTGACTGAGGAGCCCAGAAAAAAAGGAAAGGCATTGTCTTGTATCCTACAGGAAACAGGAACACAAGTCCCCGCCAGGTTCATCGCAAAGCCACCCGTATGACCTGTTCCTCTTAATGGATAGCTTCCCCCCGCACCGTGCAGACAGAAAAGAGCCAGCATGGGAGAAGAAAGGATAAAGACGCTCGCCACCTTGGCAACATGATAATGACACAGCCCAGCACCATCGCAAAGCGCTTCCCAGCCAGGGATCCTACTTGTTGCAAACAGCTTGCCAGGTTAAAAAAGAACAGACTGTTGCCATTTTACAGATTGGAAAACTGAGGCCCAGGAAGGTTCAGTGCGTGCCCAAGGCCACAGCTTGGCTGGCTAGTGTCTGAGTTGAAATTGAATCCAGGTTCCTCTGACTTGGGCCCAGTGCTCTTTGCAGGATGCACTCTCCCTGTGGGTGGCAGAGAGGTCCTCCTGAGCCCCTCACAGCACCCCCTGCCGCCAGGACCCAGCCCAGGGCCTGCTGGGAGGCCTCTCTAGCCCGTCTCCACCACTCTCACCTCTGTGGACCTCGTGGGATCATTTCCGTTGCCCTGATGCTGACAACGCCTCCAGATTTAGCTTCCCTGCGCTTGTGATTCAAGCGGCCGGGCAAACGAGCACGTGCGGGCCCCGGGGCCTGAGAGAAAGCAGGCAGGGCCTAAAGGAAACCAGGCGGCAGGCCAGGCCTGCACCCACTGGCCATTTCTGCCCCAGAAGTCTCAGCCATCTTAGCTCAGGCTGTGCCGATCCATCTCGCCGTCTGCAAAATCTTGTGTCCCGTGTCCATTGCCGCCCAGAAGCTCTCTGAGGACAGGGGCTGCGGTTCCCGGTCTGGAAATCCCTGAGCACAGTGGCAGTGGGGAGTGGGTATTTCACAAGTGGCATCCACTTTGGTATCTGGCAGGCGCCAAGCTCCAATCCAAGTGTTGCTCCTTAGGAGCTGGGTCACAATTTTCAAGGGACTCTACCTCCCCGGTTCCTTATTTCTTTAATGTGTAAAATGATGCTGATCGCAGCCTTTCAGGACTACATAAAATCAAATATGCTGACAAAGAAGGCGCTCAGTGCTGCTCCCGACACCGAGGAGATGCTCCCCGGGCAAGCATTCCCTTCCCACCAGCCCACACCTCTCCTTCCTCGGGACCCCCTCATCCCTGCACTCATGGAAGAGCCTAGAGCAGGAAGGGAGGTGCCCAAACACTCTCTCCAGGGCAGTGATGGAACACACCCCTACCTGTGCACAGGGCTTTCTGCGCCTCCCAGGCCTGCAACTTCCCCAAGGCTGAGCTCCCCAACGACGGCAGGCCTTGGCATGCATGTAAAGGAACCCCTCAAGCCACACTGGTGGATGGGAGTGTCAGCTGTCCACCCCAATCGCACCAGAGACAGAAGACACATGCGCGCGCGCGCGCGCGCACACACACACACACACACACACACACACACACACACACACCATTATCCATCCATCCTCCCCCCTCCCACCAAACAGCAGGAAGGGGAAGAACAAGCCCCATGACCCTGGAGGGAGCCGTTAGGTTTTCACGTATCACCCTCTCAAGAGTCGCGTGAGCCAAATATTATTACTTCCATTTTCATACGTAGCACCTGAGGGCTCAGAGACTTTGCCTAAGGTCAGAACACGTAAGTAGCAGAGCCCAGGCTGGGAGGGCAGTGTGGCCAGCCTGACTCTCGATGCACTTGGGCCTCTGTGCCCCTCGGCTCCCCTATCCTTCATCAGACTCCGCACGGACACCGCTCAGCGGATCCTGGTAACACCCCCGAGAAGCCTGCATCCTTTCTACCCGTGAAGGTGGGGCGAGGTGGGGTGGCTTGTCCGAGTGGCAGACCCGTCAGCCTCTTGGTTCCCAGCCCCCGGTCTCCCTCTGGACTGGCCAGACTGGGAAATCACTTCTCCCCACCCCCCCACCCCGGTTCAGGAGAAGGCCCCCTGTCCTTGATTCTCCTCACAGGTGTCTTCCTTGAACATTTTTCCTTCAAGCCTTGCCTGCAGGCGGAGCTCAGACCCAGGCCACGTTCTGACAGGCCTTTTTTAGGCCCCTCCTCGCCTCACTGACTCCAGCAGTGGGAGGAGACATCTCTGCGGACCCCTGGAGGGCCAGGGGCTGCCCCATCACCGGGGAGTTAAAGCGTTAAAGCCCGGGCCAGCCTGCACCTCCAGTCACTGCTAGTTCCTTCCCGGCCAACCTCGAGGCGCGCCTCCCGCCTGGTGTGGTCCGGGAGTCTCTCGTGGCGCACACCCTCCAGCCTGCCGGCAGCCAGCCACCGCCCGGGGGCCCATCTCACAGCCCATCTCGCAGGAGCCAGGAGCTGTCGGCACCTCCAGCAGGTGGTAGACACCCGAGAGGGGAGAGGCTTGCTCTTGCAACACCAGCTCCAAAGGCAGACCTGGCTCCTGTGCCAAGCGTCGGGCAGCACCCACTTCCTGACCCTCCTCATCTCCTAGCGGCAGCTCTCCATCTGGCTCCTGGGTCTCTGCTTCCCTCATGCACCTCCAGCCCCGCAGGAGACATCAGCTCCTTCTGCTACCTCAGCGCCGGGCAGTCAGGCCAGCCCTTGGGCAGCACCTGGAACTGCAGGCCAGAGAGCAGATTTGGGGTGCGGGTGGGGTGGGGTGGGGTAACCCTCCCTCCCCCCCCATTCGTCCCCGCGCCAACATACCCCTGAACAACGGAGCCATTCTCCCCTCCCATTGCAAGAACGGTGTCTCGCAGGCAACTCTTGGTGGTAGGGATGGGGATTCGGCCCATTTTGTGGATGTGAAAACTGAGACCCAAAGAGGGAAGTGATTTATCCCGAATCACCCAGCTTAAGCGTTGGAGTCAAGGCTCAAATACGGATCTTTTCATCCATCCATTCAGCCGTTCATTTAACACTTCTGGTTACATTTGGCAGCTATGTGACTGACAGTGTGTTGTTCAGCCTCTCTGAGCCTCAGCTTCTCAGAAAATGTGGAAATTAGGGAGTCCGTATAAAGTATTCAGCGTAGGGCCTCACACATTTTAGGTGCTCAAGAATCACTCGCTACTGTTACCATTCATTCGTTGATTCATTGGACCAGTCATGGGAACAAAAAATGGGCAGAAAGCATGCTGGGCACCATGGGGACAGAGATGCATAGACCTGGACCCCCACCCCCGCAAAGTGCTCGCAGGCAAGTGACGGAGATTACCTCCGTGCAGTTTGGCAAGAGCTGTGTTTAAAGCCCTTGAAGAAGAACTGTGGGCACATGAAGGTAGGGCAAGGAGGGCTTCCTGGAGGAGGTCTCATCTGAGCTGAGTATTAAAGAATGAGGAGGAATTAGACAAGAGGAGAAAAGAAAACAGCTTTCCGGGGTGTATGGGTGTGTGTCTAAGATATGGTCTTAGATGTTAAGACTCCAAGGACGCACAGGTTAAGAAGTAACTGGCCCGGAGCCAGGGAAAGTGAGTTTTAAGCACAGGTACAGGGAGGGGTGGGGCTGAGCATCCCAGGCTTGGGGGAGTGACCTTGGCTCTGTGTGCCTGGGTGCAGGCCAGGCCTACTCAGGCTTCTTGCTGCGTGGCCACTGGTAAACCGTGTCTCACCCACCAGACTATAGGTCTGTGCCCTTGAGGACAGGACCTGTGTCGTCAGAAAACGCTTGTTGACTTGACCGCACAAACTGTGTTCCTTTGTCAGGGAGGATTCATGGTGGTGGGCGGGGCATGAGGGCCTTGGGGAGCACAAACAGGAAAGAGCCTTGGCTGGGACTCTTGTCTGGGCCTCAGAGAGTGTGAGCTGGGGTGGGGGGGGGGCAGGGGGGAGCAAACAAGGTTGAATGAAAGGTTTGGAAGCCCAGGATATTATTTTTTTTTTTATTTGTAAAGATAAAAATAAAAAGCTACAACCCCCTACACACACACACACACACACACACGCACACACGCACACACACAAACCCTGGTGTGCATATATGAATACACATACCCCACTAAGAGCCTGAAGCCACAGTGGCCTCCTGTCGTGATTACAGGTGGTGGTGGCAGAGGCGTCAGGCCTTCCTTCACACCCCTAGCTGGCTCCCTGGCTCACTCTCAGACTGTCAGTCCCTGGGGCCGGACACAGCCACTCTGAATGGTGTCTGTGTCTCTCCCCAGCCCTCGCGGGGCCACTGTCATCAAGGCAGCCCCAGGAGGCCCATGATGTGGGGGTTGGGAGGGTTGTGTTTACTCTGCAGGGGACGAGCCACCTTGGCAGGTGTGTCTGCTGAGTCCCCAAACACGCTGAATGTTTTCCTCCCCAGGGAGCGTTTACAGAGCCAGCGGCCCCCAGGGGAGCCCTTGCTTCAGCTCTCTCAGACGCCGGCCCCTCAGAAGGACAAGGAGGGCTTGGGAGGGGCTGCTCACATCCCCTCCCCTCATGGAAACAGGAGCGTGGAGAGCAGAGGGAGCCAAGCTGGGGTCCAGAGACCAGGATTCTCTCCCCAACTTGCTTGGTAAGCCCAGGTGAGACCTTTCACCGCTCTGCCTCCCAGCCCCCCACCCTCTGATCTCTTGGGAATGTTTTAATGAAATAACCCTTCATGCTCCAGTACCTCTGTGAGTGAATACAAAAGACCCAATCGACTTCTTCCCCAGGTGGCCACTCCATCTGCCCCCCTAAGCCTTCCTTCCTCCGTGACAGCATTCTCGCATTCCTTCCCCCAACAGACACTGACTCGGCCACCTACTAGGTGCCAGCCAGACATGTGTTAGGTACTGGGATACAACGAGCAAGACAGATGGAGAGATCTACACCCTGCCCTCACAGGGCACACAACCCATGTGACACAGATCTGAGCCCGGTGGGACCCCAGGGGCCACGTGACATCAAGCAGTAAATGAAAAATGAGTTAGGATTATTTGACGATAGTAACAGCCCCCACTTCCTGAGTGCCTACTGTGTGCCAGTCTCTTAACATATCTCATCACTAGGCCTCCTAACAACCTTTAGAAGGAAGTATTAAGCAGCCTCTTGTGCAGAGGAGGAAATGGAAGCTCAGAAAGGTTAAGTAAGCACTCCAAAATGGCACAGCTCTAAGTGCTGAACCGTCTGCCTGGGGAGACTGCTTTTACCCTTTGTTCCACTGATGGAGCTCCGTTAAAGCAGGGGAAGAAGGAAGCCTCTCCAAAAAGGGGATCATTACAAATATGTAGGGTAGAGGGGCTTTTGTCCAACAGACCTTCCCCTCTTGTGCCCCCACGAGAGGTTCATTGCCTGGTGAGATCCCGTTCCAGCTGGGCGGGTACGTATCAGAGCTCCTGGTTCCGCCGGGACAGAAAAAAAAGAACTGAGAACCAGCACTTGCCACGCGGTAGTCTGGGCCCTCAGTCAGGGTGGAGAGGGGAGAATCGGAAACCAGTGGCCTCCGAGATCAGGCTGCACCGTGGCCGCTTTCTTCGGGGAAGGACAGACCGTGCTTCTCCGAGCAGGCCAGGAAGAAAGACCCAGATGGGGCTCCCCCATCCCACCCGCTCTGCCCATCGTTGGGGGGGGGGGGGAGTGTCAGAGCTGATTCTTGATAACTGCTTAGTGACTACCATGCTCTTTGCTGCCGTAGCTGAAACTGCACCACTCAGTGCCCTACAGTGGCCGTCAGAGGAGCCTGTTGTGGGGGGGTAGGGGGAGGTACAACCACCCTGCAGGGGACCAGCACAATCCATGGTGCTAGGTCTGGTGGGTTCCAGCCATGCAGGGGGTGGGGAGGGGGGGACATGAGGCTCTGGAGGCACACAGAGACTCCAGGGACAGTGGCACCCAAGGGAGCCTGAGGACAGACAGACACTTGGGGGCCTTAGCGATCCCAGAAGCCACTGTGTCTCATTCTGAATGGAGCCTGGCAGCAAGGAAGAACCCCCAAGTCTGCTGTCTCCTTCTGGCAGCTTCAGGGGGCCCAAAGACATACAGCCTTATTGCTATGGCTCCAGCCTAAGAAAGCCAATAGCCTCCCAAGAAGTGAGGTGAGAAGAGGGAGCAGCTGGAGGCACCCAGGAAGCTTGCTGGGTATTCAAGGGGCTCCTTCCACAAGGCTGTGTGAGGCAAGAAGGGGCCCACCTGCTGGGCCACATGAAAGGACAGGAAGCTGGGGAATGAGTGAGAGAGAAGGCCACCAGAGGACCCGTTATCATATCACCTCCGTTTGAGTATCTACTAGGGTCTGAATCTTGCCCCCACCCCCACCCCCACCCCCACCCCCGGTTTCTTCCTTCTCTACAGACCCAGCACCGCCATCTACCCAATGGCTTCAACCATAAATCTGGGACTCATATTTGACCCCTTCTCCCATTTTGCACACCTAATCCATTACCAGTGGGTTCTAACTCTCACATACCCTAAATCTTTCCAGTTCTCTCCATCTCTACTGCCTCCTGGACTCCCTGCCCACCCCCGCCCTCCCCCCAGAGCCATGACCTCCTATCGTCTTCTCTTGCCCCCTCCGGCCCATCCTCCACACAGCAGGCAGGGTGACCTTTTTCCGTCAATGAGTTCTGATTGATTTCTTTCGGTGTTAAACCCTGATTGAGTTCTTTCGGTGTTAAACCCCCCTCGCACACATGGAATAAATCCTATTTGGTTATGATATATTATCCTTTTTACCTATCACCGGATTTGATTTCCTAATATTTCATTGGCTAATTCTGGCCTTTTAAAAATGTAATTTAGATGACGTCATTCCCTGCTTAAAGCACTCAGAGGCTTCATAGCGCACTCAGAATAAAATCCAAACCCTTGCCCAGGAACCACAAGGGCTACAAGGCCCCCACCTAAGTCCTCGAACACCTGTGGGTCTCTTTGGACACACTCAGGGTTTGGAGAAGCCAGAGCCAGCCACAGAGAGGAGAAAGAGGGCTTCCTTCCTTGAATTCCCCGGAAGTTATCATTGTAGCTACCCGCTTGTTTATCTGTGGACTAGCTCTCTCCCTACACCAGTTCCTAAGCTCCAGGGACCAGGGCCAACTTCTTGACCACGATTAGACACCTAACGTCTGGTCCAAAGTCTGGCACTTCTAAATGAGGGAAGGGACTCTCCATCCGCTCCATGCCTGAGCCAGTGCTGCTGAACGCGGCCTGTGATAAGCACAAGGCCACGCCGCCAGAGTCTCGCTTCAAATTCATCACCATGAACTTCGGGTGGGCCCTGAATGCTGCCTCCAATTACGCTAGAGTCGAGTATAGAGAGTCTAGTCTAGACTAGAGTCTCGAGTCTACTCCCTCCCCCAGTTCCAGAGAATTATTTCCCGCTTGCTACTCTCTCCGCTGCCTCCTCCCACATCCTCCCTTTCAGCTGATGACCTTGCTTCCCACTTCACCGAGAAAGCTGAAACACTAGAAGAGAACTTCACCTGGCAGCATCCGCGCCCACACGCCCTGCCTTCCTGCCTGATAGGCCATCTCCAAGCGCCTCGAAGCCAGCCCACCAGTGTCTGTCCCCACCCGGGCTGCCGAAACGAAGCCTGCACTCCAGAAATTCTCTCCTTGGCTCCAACACCGGTTTTGCACTCTCTCCTGGATCGTGAGATAGGGGCACACGAGTGTGCCCAGGTCCCCCTCCAATCTTAGAAAACAACACAAAACAAAATGCCTGGTTCCCGCTTCGCCTGAAAGCTTCTGCCCCATTACTTTGATCCTTTTGTAACAAAATTCTTCAAAAGAGAAATCTACGCCAACTGCCTTCAATTCCTTCCTCTTCTCTCTTGAGCTTTCTCCAGTCAAGCTTTCTGCTCCCACCCCTCCGCTGACATTGTTCTTGCTAAATCCAACAGTAATTCTCAGTCCTCACATCACTCGATCCACTGGCAGCATCTGAAACAGCCAATCCCTCACTTCTCCTTGACATACTTTCCAAGCTTCGCTTCTGGGACACCACACCCAGGGCGCTGGGGGCTCTGAGTTTTCCTCCTACGTCTGAGCCTTCTCTTCTCCCCAGCCTCTCAGTGCTTGGTCCTCAGTTCCCGTCTCTTCTTTATCTGTTCGTCCGCTCTTGGAGACCTCACGGCGGCCCCTTGGGGATTTACACACCATCCACGTGGCCAATGGCTCTCACATTTATGACCCCAGTCCAGACCTTTCTCCTGAACCCCATCCTTACATATCCATCCAACCACCCGCTCAACAGTCCAGACTCAAGGTGTCTAAATCTGAACTCTATTGCTCACAAAACCTGGACCGTCCACAGCCTCTCCCGCCTTAGATAATGCCAACTCCATCTTTCCAGTGGCTTCGGACTAAAGCTTGGGTCATGCTGGAATCTTGTTTCTCTCATATCCCACACCCAATCCATAAGCAAATTCATTGGCCCTTTCTTCAAAATACATCCAGAATTTTAACAAGTCACCGTACATTCATACAGTGGAATTCTAGCAATGAGAAAAAAAAAAAAAAACAGAAACAAAAACCAGCCAACCCACAAAAAAATTCTACTGTTTCACTCAATAATAGGGATGACTCTCAGACGTAATTTTAAGCTTCAGAAGCCAGACACAAATCACTATGTGATTTCCCTTTATAAAAGTTCAAGAACAGGGAAAATCAGTCCATGGGGATAAAGGTCAGAATAGTGGCGACCTTTCAGAGGGCATGGGAGGGACACAAGGGAACCTTCTGGGGTGCTGAAAATGTTCCAAATACTGATCACAGTGGTGGTCACATAGGTATATCAACATGCAAAAATGTATTGAGCTGTATGCTTAAGACGTATGCACCTCCCTATATAAACATTTTACCTTAATAAAAAATAAACTTTGAACATGCACATCCAGAATCAACCACTTCTCACTGTCATCTCTCCATCACACTGATTCAGGGTACCTACCTCTGCTCTCATGTGATTAGCTCCTAACTAGTCCCCTGCCCGCCCCTACAGTGCAGTCTCAATACAGCAGCAGAGTGAACCTTTAAAACCTAAATCAAACCATGTTGCTTCTTTGCTCTAAACCCTGCAGTGGCTCCCCATTTCCCTCAGAATAAAAGCCCATGTCCTTCCAGCAGCCTCTAAGCCAGTAGCTTATCATCTTTCCAGCCCTATCTCTGACCACTCTCCAGCTTTATCACTCCACCCCTGCTGCACAGACCTCCTTGCCAGTCCCCAAATACGTCAGGTACATTCCTTCCCTAGGACCTTTGCTCCAAGTATCTCCTCCGTGTGAAATGTTCTCCCAATATCTGCACAGCATAGTCCCTCACCTCTAAGGTTTTGCCCCATTTAAAACTGCAACCCTCTCTCTCCACCCCCACCCTGGCATCCCCAATCCCACTTAGACTGCTCTTTTCCTTCCCCCATTGGCACATTCTACCTTCTAACGCTCTGCATATTAGGCACTGTGTTCATTACTTAGCATCTGTCCTCCAACCCATTAGAATGCAGACTCTAGGGGGATCTTTGTTTTGTTAATGAACGTATCCTGCGTCCAGAATATCTATAACAATACCTGGCACATAGGAGGCACTCAATAAGTATTTGTTGAATGGATGAATGAATGAATGAATGAATGAACGAACGAGTAGATCAGGGCTCTGCATGAGAACAAGAAAAAGGAACCAGTTGCCCTACTCTCTCAAAGGACAGAGAAGTTCCGGAGGCAGGTGGCAGGAAGATATCCCTCAAGGGCCTCTGCCACATGACCTGGGCTGCAGAGACTGAATGTAGAGAAGGGTCCAGCGGCCCCAC
Organism: Panthera leo; assembly: GCF_018350215.1. Classification (NCBI taxonomy): domain Eukaryota; kingdom Metazoa; phylum Chordata; class Mammalia; order Carnivora; family Felidae; genus Panthera; species Panthera leo. The sequence continues at coordinate 41,875,168 of NC_056696.1, read as the reverse complement.
CCAAGCACTTTAAGGTGCCAAGTGCCAGTCTCCTGACACCCCCACTTCCACCATAGGCAGGTTGGGAGTTTGTCCTCAGCCACCTTGGTCTGTAGGAATCCACAAGTTCAACAGCGGCTAAGAGCCCCCAGATGGAGGTAGAGACCAGCCCAGCCCACCCATCTTTGTATCTACAGGTAGCCCTGCAAAGTGCCTGGGACATGGCAGGTGCTCCAAGTCAGTTTGTGAAATAGATCTATGGGGGGCACCTGGGAGGCTCAGTCAATTAAGCGTCCGACTTCGGCTCAGGTCATGATCTCACGGTCCGTGCGTTCAAGCCCCGCGTTGGGCTCTGTGCTGACGGTTCAGGGCCTGGAGCGTGCTTCGGATTCTGTGTCTCCCTCTCTCTCTGCCCCTCTCCCGCTCACACTCTGTCTCTCTGCTCTCACACACACACACACACACACACACACACACACACTCTCTCTCTCTCTCTCAAGAATAAAATACAACATTAAAAAAAATTGAAATAGATCTATGAAAGTCACCATGTCCCTAACATTATACCCCTAATCCCGCTGGGGATAAAACTCCCCGGGTGAAGAGCAGTGCAGGAAAAGGTGCCTCATCTCCTTGTCTTTGCGGTCAGGGAAGGCCCTTGTCTCCACCTCCCTGCCCACCCCCGCGCCAGTATTTCCAAGGGGCCATGAACACCGAGGTCCACTCACCCACCTGCTTCCTCTTCCTCTCCCGTCCCATGGCTACCCACCAGCCTTTTCTCGTTCTGCAGCAGTTGGCAGCCTCCTCTGGGCTTGAGTTAAGGAGACTGAGGCTGACGGGGTAATTCACGCAGCCCAAGGAACCATCTGTCCTCCTTCCTCTCTGCTCTGTGCCTACCCTGCCAAGTGGAGCCAACTAGCAAGTGCCACACTCCAAGCCTCTCCCACTCGGGGACAGCTGTCCTCACCAAGGGGCAAGGAAACAGGATGTCCAGGCCTCGGGGAATAGAGACTAGGCAACGAGGACTAGGCCCGGAGCCCAGCCGGTCCTGCCCTGCTGAGCCCAGAAAGGCAAACGGGCAGAGGAAAACCGATGCACGTCTGGGGATCTGCCGTTTCCATGAAATTGGGCAGGAGGAGTGGGGAGAGGTGGAGTAAAGGGAGGTGGGAAATATTTTAGAAATTAAAAATTAAAAAACCCTGACGGCTGGAAGCTGTGCTCACCTAGGGTTCTAGGCTTGGCCCTGACCCTGCCAACAATGTGAATTGTGGGTATCATTGTAGTTAGGATCCAAATGGCCCAAAATATAAGCATGAGTAAATAAAATATGAAACTCATTTATTCAGAAAGTGCTTCCAGCCTGCCTCCTCCGTGCCAGGCACGGGGACACGTGCCATTTCGGTGTTTACCAAGCCCAGAAAAACCAGCTGGACCGCGAGCGATGGGCAAGAAGTAGACGCAAGGCACCTAACAGAGGAAACTGGCCTGGTCCAGGTGGAGAGGAGGTCAGAAAAGTCCACCCGGAGGAGGGGCTGTTTCAGCCGAGACCTAAAAAGATGGACGAAAAGACAATCCGGTTTTTACCCTCATAAAATTCTTACAGAATCATTTTTATTGACATGGGGAAATGCTCATAATGCATTAAGTAAACAAAATGGGATGGGACATAAAACCATCCATGCTCTCAACTGTGTGAAAGTTATATTTATAATCTATCTATATTTAGAGGTACAGATATATATAGACACACATGGAAAAATTCTCTGGAACAGCAAAATGTTAACACTAGTTACGTGTAGGTGGTAGAATTACTGGTGACTTTACCATCTTTACTCCCTCCTATATGTCTCAACATTTGAACAGGAAACAGAGATGGCTTTCATGCTTGGAGATAAGTATCAAATGTCAGGACATGGCCTCTAAGGTTCCACCCATGGCCCTTGGTAGAGGGCTTCTCGGGAGGACGTCGTGGCCATTCCCCTGCTTCCAAGCAGCACGAACACCTGGGAAGCTTACTCCTAAAGCACTCAGAGGCCTCCTGGAAGCCGTTCTGATGCCAGCTGGGAGAAGTTTCTTTCGCCCTGGAAACGAATCCAGATTTCTCTCAACTGAAGTCTATGCCCCCCTCACTCAGCACGCTCTTCAGCATAAGCCACCTGAAGGCTGGCCCTCGGTCAAACAAAGAAATGTCCTTTTTAATCTCAGAGGGACATCTCTCTTCACTTTCCCCCTCTCAGCCCACCACTGATCTGCTGACTGACCCTGGGGAGGCTGCGTTCTCTGTTCTGTTCCTGCAGGAGTGGCGATTGCCAAGGGCTCCTCCTGCCCCAGCCTTTTACAGCAGACGCTGGGGGCGAGAGTCAGGATCGGAGGGGAGGAAAAGAGCTCGTGACTGACCGACCTTGAACACACAGGGGTCCCGGGCCTCTCTTTCCCCTTCAGCAAGTGTGAGAAAGTCAGGCTTCAGGGCTTGCCAGCTCTCCTCTCCCCAGCCACTCTCAGCCTCTGACCACCCCACCCCGCAGGGGAGCTGGAGATGGCCTACCCCCCCGTGAAAGCAGTGTCACCATAGAGAACAACTGTTCGGGGCCTCCGGGGACACAGACGGTCGCCTGCTGGGGTACGCCCACAGGAGGCACGCTGGGTGTCCGGAAAGACCCAGGCCCGCTAACTTTATGCCTAACAGCAAACATGTCCTCATCTACCAGATTCCTCCCCGGCCCCAGCATGCTGGCCTCCCACACTCCTCGCTGTGCCTCCCCGGGTCAGCAGCCCAGTTGGGCAGGCCTCCAGCTGTGGACAGAGGCAGGGCTGCCTGGGGCTCAGCTGCAGCACTGGAGTGAAGGTGAGGAGGACTCAGAGGGAGGCGCCCAGCACGGGCACAGCACGAGGGCCATTGGCAAAGACCGGGGGAGCAAAATCACCGCACTGACAGCCTTGAGGAAACTCCTCCATAATCCCCATAGTTTCCTGGGGCCGGTTCAAGAGGCACAGGGGCTCCCTGCTTAAAGACGGCTGTGAGACAGGCCCAGATTCAAATCCTGTCTCTGCTGGCGACAAGACTTTCGTCAGGGCAACTTACTGAACCTCCCTGCCCCTTAGACCTGTTTACAGGAGTGTCTACAGAGCGGGGACAGCAATGCCCTCTCCTAGCGAGAAGCCAGGAGCATTAAATGAGATGAAGCATGTAAAAAAAAAAAAAAACATAGCACTGTGCCTAGCTCCTACCCATTAGGAACTAAAAAACACAACCTTCTCAGGAGTCGTGATAAGGAAGAACCACAGAGTTAGAGCTAAAAGGCAGCTCAGAGACCTCAAATCTAGTCCCTTCATTTAACACATGAGGTGGGGGGAGGGGGGGGGGAGGGGAAGTTCAGAGAGTTTGAATAATTCATCCAAGGATGCAGGGCTAGGAAGTAACAGAGCAAGGTTCAGACTCAAGTTTTTCTGACTCCCAAGCATCCACCGCCCCTTCAACCCCACCCCAGCCTATCTGGCCACAGGTAACCCTTGCTCAGGTCTCCTCCCCACAGAGAGGGCTTTGGCCGGGGAGCCCCCTGTTGGCACTCCTCCCCATAACCAGCCCCCTGGAGTAGGCCACCGAGGGCCACCAAGCAAACTCAGGGTGAGGGAGTGGTGGATAAAGACTGCAGATTCCCTAGAACTACGAGCTCAGGGGGTAATGGGGTGTGGATTACCAGGCCTGTGGAGGTGCTATGCAAATAGGATGCAAAACACACGTAAATGACCACAGGTTATTGATGAATCAACAATTTGAGATCTTTTTTTCTTTTCTTTCTTCCTTTTTAATTTTTTTTTTTTTTTTTTTTTTTTTTTTTTTTTGCCACTGGACCACACTATGGGATGTGAACCTTCTTTTCTTTCTTGGCTTTCTGCCAAATGGAATGAAATAAAATTTGTGGTTGACTGACCGAACCATGCTTTGCTTGGGGAGGGGCCCAAGCTCACTCTGTCACCTGGCTACCCCACAGATGTCTCACCAACGCTTGCTCAGTATTACTCCCCAGCATCCAAGGCATCTACCTCCGACTGGCTTGTCAGGGCAGCAAGTCAAATGCATGGGGGCCTCTGGCTGACAGACAGTCCCCCAGGCCCAGCAGCCTGCTGACTGTAACTGCCCAGGGAGCATCATGCTGTTCCTCCTGCAGGGGGACCTGGCAGTGACGGGCAAGGGCCTGGAGTGGCCCATCACGTCAGCCCAGCCTCCAGGATCCTGGCTTTAGGAGCTAGACCACAGCAGCCTTTCTCTAACGGAGGAGACTCCTCTCCATGGGGCAGGGCCCTCCCAAGCTACTGCGGGGTTGCGGCTCTTAAGGAACTGCCTGAGCTACTGGGACAGCCGTGGTCAGATCCCTGAAGTAGAATGCAGGGGGCAGATGGGGTGCCTGGGTGGCTCAGCTGGTTAAGCGTCTGACTTAGGCTCAGGTCATGATGAGTTCGAGCCCTGCCTCGGGCTCTGTGCTGACAGCTCAGAGCCTGGAGCCCGCTTCGGATTCTGTCTCCCTCTCTCTCTCTGCCCCTCCCCCACTTGTGTTCTGTCTGTCTGTCTGTCTGTCTCTCTCTCAAAATTAAATAAATAAACATTAAAAAAATAAAAAATAAATAAAAAGAATGCACGGGCGGTCTAGTCTCCCGCAAGAAGGTTAGAGGTTAGACATCTGGAATGCCTGCCTGAGGCTCAACCCTGTGAGCTCTGAAAACTCATCCAATTCAGTCGACATTTCCTGAGTGTCTTCCATGTGCCAGACACTGGGCGAGGCATTCTGGAGAATTTGCAGAAATGGACAAAATGCAATTGCTGCTGCTCAGATCACTGCCCTTGACACAGTGACAATCCACCCAGGAAGAAAAGTACAAGTTCATGTACAAATATAACTTAACGGTGTTTTGAAATCTGCCTGGAAACGCGGGGTTTGTGCGCGTGCGCATGTGCACGCGTGTGGGGGCGTGTGTGTTGCTGTCTGAAAGCACCAGGGCGCGGTGGGGTGGGGGGCGAGGGCTTTGCTCATTCAGACCCACTTTGAGCCATACGTGAATAATGATACTAAAGCTACAAACATAAACATACCACTGAATGGCTGGCAGATAATACTGAGTGCATTACATAGCACTAAGTGTTTTATATATAGGGGTTTTTTATATTCTTCCAATCATTTTTGGAAGAAGGTACTATTATTAATATCCCCTTTTATAGATGAGGAAATTGAAGCCTCACGAGGTTAACAAGCGACCTTCCCGAGGTCACACGGCTTGGAATGCATAGCAAGGATTCGAACCCAGCCTGTATTCTTAGCCTCTGTGCACACGCCTGCCTCGGCCCTCGGAAGGCAGCGGCTCCTCAAGACCCCTGGCTCCCGGAAGCTGGAGCAAGGAACAACCACAGCTGCCTCCTGGAAGAACGAGCCTGCAGTCCCTACTGGCACAGCCAGCCCCCTCCCCACAGGGCAAGTAGGGCACATTCGGCAGGCCTGTGACCTCTGTCACAGCAGGATCAGGCCTTTGGTTCACCTTGGCATCCGCTCAGCAGACAGAATTTCTTGAGCAGGCCTTCCTACATCTGCGTATCTGTGTGAGTTTTCTAATGTGGCAATACGTTGTTGTAATGGTCCCGCTCAGAGGCCCAGCCCACTCTAATGGGCTGCGACCAGCTTCCTCTGCACAGCCCGGCCACGACCTGGGACTAATGGCAGCATGAAGGCCCCTCTGCGGCTGTGCCTGCGGGGCTCCAGGGCCACCTCCTGTGCCTCTCCCTGTCCCCTGAGCAGCCATCTTCACCCCCCTCCCCTGGGAAAGTGTGAGGGCCGTAAGCAAGGCGCAGAGTCTGGGATGGTGGGGGGGGGGGGGGGAGGGGGGGGGAAATCAGGAAGGAAGGTGGGCGGTGGAATCTAGGCTGTGCTCCCCACCAGCTTGGGGAGACCCTCTGGGTCTTTCTGAAGTTTCTCCTTTCCCAGCTCCTACTCCACCTCCCTTAGGGGATCACGGAGGGAATAGGAAAAGGTGGTGCATGAAGAAAAGCTTTGAAAAGGTAAATGTGCACAAATGCAAGGCAAACAGGAGAAGCGTGGGCGCCGAGGCCTTCCCCGGGCAAGCTGCCAAGTGAGGCCAGAGGCCCCATGTCCCAGATATGGAAGTGACTCTGGGGATGGCAGGTGCCAGAGATGGCCAGAGCTCCCTGGTAGAAAGGGAACCTATTGGTGACAAGACTCAAAGAGGGGGCGAGCCCGCCTCACAAGAGCATCCCAGCCGGGCCAGCCCTGGCAGTGCGCCCAGGCATTCGCTGGCACTGGGTGGCCCAGGCACTGCCTGGCGACGAGATTATGGCCTGGCAGGCCCCGTCGTGGACTGGACACCCGCACGAGGGCTGCCACTGTCAGGCCACCCACCCCGGCGCTGCCTGGGCACAGCACAAGCACCTCCGCTGTGACTGGCAAAGACACACGTGGGTTAGGGACAGAACAGGCACAGTAAAAGCAAGTGCCTGAATTTCTCCCTCCTCCTGCCTGCAACGGGGATCCCATGAGTGGGAGCTGGGCAGAAGTAATCAGACTGCTTGGGTTCAAAGGACAGCCCTGGAGGGCGGAGCTGGCCACAGATGCCAGAGAACAGGAGAGCCGAAGATTGCGTTCTTTCGGGAAGCCTGCCCGGGTCTGGCTCGAGAAGCAGCACTCCTCTGCCCCTGGTACGTCCCCCTCAGTCCATCCTCGCCCCACTCCAGCAATCTGTTCTGCCCCTTCCACCTCCCCGGAACGGGCGGAGCTGTTTATTCCCACCCTGAGCTCACTGCGACTGTCTTGGCTGCCCCTCCAAACCCCCCACCCCAGGCTGCACAGGCAGCCTTGGGATTCCTGGCCACGTCAGGAGAGCAGCCGCAGCTTCAGCTCTGGGGTCGTGGGCACTGCCAGGTTCACATTCCTCCAGCAACCCAGGCTCTCACGGCTTCCACTGCAGCTCGGCCTCCCTCAGTAGAGCAGAGGACAGGAAGGCAGAGTGAGGGCTGGGGCACAACGGCCCGCGGAATATCGGGCTTTTGTGGGGCCTTACGCTCTACCTTTTATCCTCTCTAGATGGCCCTCGAGCCACCGAGTGTGGGGCGCAGGGGTACCTTCAGCTGCTCTGGACTCACCGGAGCGGGATCTTGACGCGGAGGTAGCGGTCCACGGCAATTGCCAGCAGGGCGAGGATGGAGCTCTGGGTGAGGATGAGGACAGGGCAGGCGACCATGAGGCAGGTGTGGAAATAGGTCCGTGGGCCAATGTTGATGAGGATGGCTAGTGGGATGACCAGAGCGCCCACCGCCACGTCAGCCACCGCCAGCGATACGATGAAGCAGAAGGTGGCATCCCGCAGCGCCTGGTTCACCTTCACTGCCCAGATCACCAGCACGTTCCCGGGCACAGAGACCAGGGCGATGAGCACCTCGATGCCAATGTAGGCGGCCTGGAAGGCCGAGATGGAGGGCGGCATGACAGGCACAGGCGAGGCACATCAGCAGGCAGGCACCAAGGGGCACGAGGCAGGCACCTGTGGTCACGGAAGCCTGGGGTGGGGAGGCCTGCCGGCAGGTGCAGGGGGAGCCCGGGCAGCTCTGAAACTCCCGCTGCCCTTTGGAGCTGTGCCCCACTTGGCACACCCAGTGCCTGCCCAGGCTGGCGGGATACCCTGGCCCTTTCTCTGCCTGATCTTTGTCCCCTCCCCTTATCTTCCCCAGAGGGTCCATTCGACAACTTAAAATAGCGGCGCTCACTCCTCCACTGGCTCCTTTATCAGGTGTGAGGCAGCTCCCGGGGCGCACACACACGCACCCCACAGGGGTCCCTCTGCCTGGCTCTGCCCACCCATGCCCACAGAACAGGCTGCAGGGAGCTCACCATCCTGCCCGCTGGCCACCAGGGGGTCCCGGAGGCGGTGCCCAAAGTTGCGGGCACCTGGGGGCGCGCCGAGCCGCGGGGCCGCGCCGGGCAGGGCTGGGCTCCGGGACCCGCGCGGCGGCTCATCGTCCTGGGGCTCCCGCCGCAGCTCTCCCAGCCCGGCCTTTCCAGCAATCACATGGTGCGGCGGAGGCTCAGCCCCAGGCGCTTTTAAAGAGGTAGCGCCCCGGTGTCGCACCTGGGACTGGGCTGGCAGGCGTGGGTCTGGGGGACCGAGCCCAGCCGCAGACCGGGGCGCGGGCCCCGCCTTTGCCCAGCTGGCGCACACACGTGCCCGGCGCCACCCACCCAAGCCGCTGCTGGCGCCCGCCTCCCAGCAGTGCCCTGGTTCCGCTCCAGGGACCCTCCCGGGCCACGGACCCTCGCCCACCCCAGTCCCAAGGGACGTCTAGCCGCCCCTCTCAACACTCTCCTGCATCCCCATTAGGAAGCCACAGCGGCGAACCGAGGCACAGACTTACCCAAGGTCACCAAAGCTGGCAGAGCTCCTAGCTACCTGCACGGTCGTGTCTCTGCGCCCTCCCAGCTCGACGCCTTCGGCAGCCGCTCGCTCCGGGGATGCCTGGGCGATCCTGGGAGGTCCAGGGGGACGGTAGCTGGCTGGGACTCGACTCGGGCGCCGCCGCCTCCGTCGCCCCCGGCGCGGGAGCTGAGTGACAACCGGGCTCCGCACACCGGGAGGGGGCGGGGGCGGCGGCGGCACCCGCGGGCCCCTCCCTCCTCGCCCTCCGTCTCCTCCCCCACCCCCTCCTCTAAACAAAGGAAGTGATTCTGGGTGAGAAAAGCTGGGAAAATGTGAGATTTTCGCAGGGTCTGGTGTGTGAATCCAGTCTCGGGAGTGGACAGAGGTGCAGCCTCCGTGTGTTCACCGGTTCCCTTCTCTATGTGGGATACCCGGAGCCCTGGTCTGGCCTCCGGCGGCACCCCTGCACCCGACACCGCACAACCTCTCACCTGCAGGGCTCCGGGATGTCCCCCACCCACCCCTACCTCCCCCCACAGTCAGCTGGAAGCTCTACACACTGTCCCACCCTTCAATCCTGAAACCCTGCTCTCCCATGAAGCCAGCCCCTGCATAGTCTCAGGAACTAACATCCTTCCAGAGCACATCACTTTGCAGGCTCTTATCTGAGTCATTATATTTCTTCCTCCTCTTTCTTTCAGAACGGCCTGTTAGTCTATTAGCAATGTCCATTTTACAAATGAGGGCACTGGGGCTCAGAGGAGTGACCTACTTTCCTAAGATTATCTTGGCCGGTGTCACCCCTTCTGTGCCCCTTTTCTTTCCTCCTTCTCCCTCTTCACAGCACCTAAGTACCTAAGCCATAAGGTATCCTATCCAATCCCCTCATAGATAAATTAAATGCCCTGATAGATAAAGAAGGAGGGGACTTCCACAAGATCACCCAGCAAAATCCTAAGAGGACCAGAGTAAGAAACCAGGCTCCTGACTCCTGACACAGTGCCCTCCACACTTCGCCCCATCCTGATCCCTCCCTTGGCTGCCTCCTGGTGCAGTTACAGTTGAGGTGGCTCACTGGTCCCCACCAAGGACCACCTGGGGGGCAGACCCTCAACCAGAACATGTGCCTCGCAGACATCCTGACCTGAGAAAAATCCTTGTTCACGGATATTGGAAAAGGGCCTGGGAGGGCAAAGAGAGGCTGGCAAGAAAAGAGAATCAGAGAATCTGGCCCCTGAGGGCACTGCCCCCTGTAGGATCCCAGGATATCCAGAGAAAGGTTCTGCCCTGAGGAGGGTGAGCACACAGCTTCTATGGGGGGGGGGGGGGGTGGTCTGTGCAGAGGCACAGTGGGGGGGTGGGCTGGGACCTGAAGGGGAGGGAGGGAGGAAGGGGTTGAACCTTCCTCGGGGGAGCAGGAAGAAACCCAGCTTGGGGCAAGATCACTTCCATTTCTGCTTTGGGGGGGGGGGGGGGGCGGAGCAAGGAATCTGTGCCTCAGACAGCAAAGTTGCAGTCCTGCCCTGGAGCCCAGCTAGAGAAACTAGGAAGTGCCCACTCTCCTTTCCCCTCTTTCCCTCCACACACCCGCCCCAGACTTCCTCAACCCTCCCAACAGGCAGCCTGACATTCCGCATCCTCCCCATGCCCATGAACACCCCAGCCTGTGCGTGCACCCGCTGCCTTGAACCCTTGCCTTGGCCCAGGTTGTTTGGGGACCAAGGCTTTCTTTTGATTTTCACTCAGGCCCCTGATTTTCACTCATGCAGCTGACAGAAAAACCCGGGAAGACCCAGGCAGGGAGTGGGGTGGGTGATTGGGTCACCTTATCTAACTTTCCGGCATCTTTAGCTCTGGAGGGCACCTGAGCCACCCCCAACTCCTACTGTGGGTGCTTGACATGTAGTGGACACGTTTGCAAAATACCTGCAGATCATTTGTTTTTTCCTCAGTTCTGGGTAAAATAAACACAAGCTCTTTTCCCTTCTTCCTTCCCTCCCTCCCTCCCTCCCTCCCTCCCTTCCTCCCTCAACCTTTGCCTGTTCCCAGGGCCAGGCCTCCTGGGGGATTAGCCGGGCCTATTTGAGAATAGAGCTGACCCAGTCAGGGTCCATCCCAGGGAGCTGCTCTGGAAAAACCATCTCCTCAGTGTCTCCTGGGCAGGGAGGAGTGGGGCGTCAGTGGGGGTGTCAGTGGTGAACACAGTGCTCCCGGACAGCAAAGCCATTGGGTACAGTGAGGAGAGCACTTGATTAAGAGTCAGAAGAGCTGCAAGCTGGTTTCCAGGCCTTACACTGCGTGGGTGGTCCGGGCAGGCCACTTCTCCTCTCTTGGCGTCAGTTTACCCATCAGTCAACTTAGACAATTGACATTTTTCATCCTGTCCTGCTCCGACAGCTGGTAAGTTCATTCCAAGGTGGGAAAGACGGTCAAAATGGAGGCCATGGGTGCTGGGCCTGTCCACCTAGAAACCTTCTGAGTCCTGGCTACCCCGTCTAGGGCAGATTCCAGGGCTGAGAGGAGGAGAGGTTTGTAGTGGGGGAAGGGGGGCATCACAGGTCTATAGTAGGAGGAAGACAATGTGGGAAGGTGTAGACAGGACAGGTAGAACAAGGTATCCAGAATGTACAGCGAGCCCAAAACGCTCTGGCTTTTGAGGTATATACAGGACCCCCTGACTAGATGACCCTCCCCATACCAGGGTCCACTCATGCTCTGCAGACGCATGACCCTCCATGCTTCCCCCTGCCTTGAACAGCTGAGTCTTGGCCTCCTCATCCATAAAATGGGTGTAGACACATCACCTCACAGCAGAGTCGTGAGGGCTGAACGAGCTGACTTACGGAGAGTGGCTAACACGGGTAATTTTCTCAGCAAGGCAAGAAGGCAGCACCAGGCCGTAGTGTCGGCAGGGGAAAGAGTAGGGGAGTGCAAAATTCTGGAATCCTCTCTGTGCAGCCAGTCATGCTACACCCTACAGGTGCCAGATTTGGGGGCCCTTACAGGTACACAATGAAAAACTTTTATCTGGCAGGTGGCTCTGTCACGGTGAGTCTAAATAACCCCAGGGCCTAGCCCTCAACCCCTCTCCCCTTTGCCTCTTGTTCCTACTTCTCTCCTTCCAAGACCCCATCCCGGGTTTCTCCAGTCCCCTCACACCTGAAGCCTCCGTGCTGGGGGCAGGGGTGTAGGGGGAAGAGGGAGCGCTTAAGTGGAAGCACGCCTGAGGGGCAACCTTGCATGCCCTCCTTCCTGGAGTTCTCCACACTGGGCAGGGAGGGGCCTCGCCAAGGAGGGAAGCCATCCCTGAGCACCCCTCCCTCAAGCTGCCAGCCGGGAGGGGGCAGCAAGGCCAGCTAGGCCCCCAGAGAGGCCAGAGAGGCCTGGGGGAGCGGACAAGGTTTTAAGATTTGCCTCTTGCCCCTTGCAGCAGGCAGGAGGTTATTTCGGTCCCCGTGTGGTCTCTCAGCATTGTTCTGGGCAGTATGTGTCCGAGGAGAGCAGGGAGGAGGGCTGAGCGAGGGCAGGCAGATTGGAAGGGAAGGATTTCTGGATGGTTGGAAAGCCCCTGGCCTTTCCCCTGTCCCGGGAGCCCACCTCCAAGCCCCTGCAGTGATTTCCTAGCAGTTCCCTCCCTCTTCAGATTTGGAATCTAGGTCTCTCTGCCTCCTTCTCCCCTCTCCCAGGTCAGAGGATCCTGTGGGGGAGATGTTGGGGAAGGAGCTTCGGCATGGGCTGAGTATTCCCCTGCGTGTGCATGTGCTTGAGGGCAGGGGAGGCCTGGGATAGGTCGGGGCTAGCCAGTCCAAGCCCCTCCAGACAGCACAGAACTGTTCCTGAAGGAGGATAGCACTTCCCTTCCTTGGCCTCATTGCTCCTTCCTTCCTTCCTTCCTTCCTTCCTTCCTTCCTTCCTTCCCTCCCCCCTCCCTTCTTTCCTTCCTTCCTTCCTTCCCTCCTTCCTTCCTTCCTTCTTTTATCCTGGGGCACCTGGGTGGTTCAGTGGGTTAAGCATCAGACCCTTGATCTCAGCTCAGGTCTTGATCTTAGGGTCTTGAGATCAAGCCCCGCATTGGGCTCCACACTGGGAGCCTACCAGTGGGGGTGGGTGGGGTGGTACTGTGAGCTGAGGACCCTTCAGGACTCAGCAGGGGAGCCTCAGGACGTCCAAGGCTGGGATGGAGGGTCGGGTCTGGGAGGCCCACAGAGCCACCCCCTGCTTCAGCTAGAGCAACTCTGCTCTGACTTATCCCCTGTGTGGGTTCCTTGTTATGAGCTTTTCTTTGACTGTAAGATCTTATTAGCTCTGTGGCTTTAAAAAGCTTGAAAATCTGAACTTCGGCCCAACCTGTTTATTGTATAGATAAGGAAACTGAGACCCAGAGAGGTGGTAAACTTGGTCAAACCCACCCTTGAGATGGGGAAGAGCCTGGTGCCAGGAGGAGACTTCCAGAAGTGAGCCCTCCTCTGGGCCCTGGCCCTGCCTGTCCTCGGGATACCCCCTCAAGCACTAGCCCTTTAAACCCAGAGCTTGGTGAAAGCAGTCTTGGCTTTTACGGCCTCCCTAAGTCACAGGGGTGGGAGGTAGGCTGCTAACCCACACAGAGAGAGCCACCTGGCAGAGCGGAGCCTGACCCAGATGTGGCGTGTTTTACTCATGGAGGGGTGTGTGGGGATCGGAGGTGATTGGAATCATTGAACCCATTGGTCTGGAAGAGGTCCCTGGAGAAGAGATTCTCCAGAAGCCTCATTCATTTGCTTGCCCAGCTGGTATTTATTAGGGCCCTACTAGGAAGGGGGAACTCTTGTAAGGCGCCCTCCAAGAGCTCAGAACGTGGGTCCTGGAAGGCAGGGCCAGTGTCATGCCTGCTTAGAATTAGCTAGAGTTCCAGGGCGTATGTTCCAGGTGCCAGAGAGAAGGCAGAGAGCTCACTGGGCCGGCCCGGGGCTGGGAAGGGCCTTGAAGAAGGGACAGGATGCTCTGTGTTTGTGGAGAAGTTCTGGTAGCAAGGAGGAGGCGTTTCTGGGCAAGACCAGGGGTTTGGCTAGGGCACCGGCCTCGGGCTGGGCAGCAGGGTGACAGCTGGGGGCCATGCTGCTGGCAGCCTCCCAGAGGAGGCTGAGAAGACTTGAGTGGGCGGTGCACCCAGTTAAATCCAGGAGGCCTCGGCCCCAGTCACAGCTCCACCTTGCAGTGCTGGGCGAACCCCAGCCACTCACCACCGTCTCTGAGCCTCCGACCTTTTATCCGTAAAAGAGGAATAATTACATTACCCGTTCTATTTGTTTGAAAGTGCTTTTCAGGTGGTGAATCACTAGACATATATCATGGTCTACTCTTGGTGACGGGAGGCCTCTGAGCATTTTTGAGCAGGAGGCTGAAGGATCTGAACGATGCTTTGGAAAGACCATTCTGTGACCCTGTGCAGCGTGGATGGGAGGAAGGAGAGGTAAAACAGAAAGATCTGCCTCGGCCAAAGAAGATTAAAATCCAGACACAAGAAGAAGCAGTGGGGAACAGAGAAAATGGACGAGAGAGATGTCACATGGGACTCCCAGGCTCCTTGGCCAGTCACGCAGAGCAGCCGGGGAGAATGGAGAGGAAACGACTCAGCTTTCCAGCCTGGGTTCCCGGGGAGTGTTGGCAGCTGTTGAGGTGGAACGTGAGGCAGGCGAGGCAGGTTTCGGGGACCGGGGGAAGGATGACAGGCTGGGTGGGATGTACCTAAGGGGACATCCAGGAGCAAGGGCCAGCGGGCTTGTGGAAATGGCCAAGGGGGCCGTCAGAGCTCTAGCTGGGTCATCTCAATTGAGGTGGCGGCCAAAGCTCTGGGAGAGCTGAGATCACTCAGAGGGAGGATGCAGGAGAGGAGCTGGACAGAAGTAGGCTGTGCCTACAGCACCAGGAGGGAGAACAGGCAGGGGAGGGAACAAGCAGGTATTTCAGGAAGAAGGGAGCTGAGCGGCTCAGGGCTGGAGAGCAGTGGCGAAGGATCTGAGGGGGAAGTGGTAGGATTTGGTGACAAGAAGGGGGAGGAGTGGGGTTGGGAGCACCATCTCTGGGGTGAATGCTGGAGCAGGTAGGGAAAGCGGGGGTGGGGTGTGGATGCAGACAAGGCTTTGAAAGAACTTGGCAGAGAAGAGACGAAACGACGGACTGTTAGCTGCAGGAGAGTAGGGTCAAAAAGAGGTTGGTTTTAGGTGGGGAGATCTGAGCATGCTCACAGCCTGAGACAGCGAAGCAGGGGCAAGGAAAGATGAATCAGAGGGAAGAGAAGCTGAGAACAGACCCCACTTGTCAAGTATCCTAAGGGGTTGATGACAGCTGGCTGGGCACAGAGCTCTGGGTGCACGCAGAGCTGGAAGTACGAGCTCTCCGCCGGCTCCAAGCCCCTCTCGCCCCACCCCCACTGAGTCTTGAGGGGAGACCCGCAGGCCTTCTGCCCCAGCCTGTCTCTCCTGAACACCCCCTCCCGCCCCCACCAGACACATGGCCCGCAGTTTGCCCTGCCGTGTAGCACACCAATTAAAGAATCAGCCTTCTCCAGGCACCAGCAGCTCCTCGTCTGGCAGCCCATGGCCCAGCTCCATCCCTGACCCCAGTCCACAGGGCGCCAGCCGTGGGTTTCTTGGCTTCTCTGGCCTTGACTGCAGCCAAAGAAGTATCTCTGGGCAATCTACCTGCCACCCCACCAGCACTTAGAAGACCCCAAGTGGGCCCTGCCACATAACAGACTCATTAGAGCTCCCCGCACAGGCCACCCCATCCTGGCCAATGCATCCTTCCCAGTCCAGTCTTCCTGGACTCCCCAGACACCACCCCCAGGGATGCAGGGGCAGGGATCCCCTATTGTCCCTCCCCACAGCGGGCAGAAAGGGAAATCAAGGCAGGGGAGTTCATGTGGCTGCTGTGAGAGGTTGGGCAGGATGGCATCTGGACTCCCTAATGCTTCCCTATTCCTTCCCACGCGTCAAACAGTGCCCTTGCCCCCGCAGGAAAGAGAAATACGCCCACTACCTTCTCTATGTTCTGAGAGGGACAACAAGGCCATGAAGATTGGGGGAAAGAGGAAAGAAAGGGCCGAAGTAGAGTTTCTAAATTAAACTCAGGACACCCAGTTAAAATTTCTCAACAGCTCTGTTGATATATAATTTACATACCATAAAGTTCACCCGTTTGAAGTGTACAGCTCAGTGATTTTTTTTTTCAGTATAATCACGGAATTGTGCAACCGTCACCATAATTTAATCTTAGAACATTTTCATCGCCCTCCAAAAAAACCTTGCACCCATTAGCAGTCACTTCCCTACCCCTACCCACTCCTACACAGACCCAGGCAGTTACTAATATACTTGCTGTGTCTGTGGATCTTGCTGTTCTGGCCCCCTCGTGTAAGTGAAACCGGACCCTACGTGGTCCTGTGTGACTGGCTTCTTTCACTTAGCATAATGTTTTCAAAGTCCATCTATACTGTGCAGGTGTCAGCGCTTCGTTCTTTTTGAGGACCGCATAATATTCCATCGCGTGTCTACACCACATTTTGTTTATCCATTCATCAGTTGACGGACATATGGGTCGTTTCTACTTTGAGACTATTATAAATAATCCCGCTGTGAAATTCGTGTACGAGTTTTTGCGTGAACATACGTTTTCACTTGTTTCGGGTAGACGCAGACAGAGGAAGGGGTAGAACCACGTGTCTGGGCCTTCGTCACGTCTTCCCCAGGTGTTGGCAGCCTGCCCGGTGCAGAAGCTATGATGACCCCCTTTAACGGGTCAAAACGCAGAGGCTCAGAGGGAGGCCTGGGGCCACCAAAGCCTAGAACTGAAACATGAGCTCAGGCCTCCGATTCCCAGTCCAGGGTTCTTTGGAACACATCACAATGAGCCCCCCTCAGAGAGTCGGCCGCCCACCCGAGGGAACGAAACATCTGGAATTTGAAAAGCAACATAGTCAATGTGAATAGTCACCTCGTCACACTGAACTCCTCATTAGGTGCTCTGGGGACCCTGTCCTGGGGTGAGGGCTTAAACGGAAGCCGAGGCTTCTGGGAAAGAAGGAGCGGGGCGAAAAACTCACGGGTGGGTAGGCCCCTCTCCTCCGCTGGGACCCCTGGGAGTCTGTCGCAGACCCCACCACACACAGGCTTCCACAGCGATTGTCTGACGGAAGCCCCACCCAGCAGGGACAGGAGCCAGGAGACTAGGCACTGACTCCATCGCACTGCGGAATCCAAACTGGTCCACATTCTTGGGAAAAGAACAGACAATCTCAGGCTTGGCCACGGATTCTGGCTTCAGCCCCTTCTCTCAGCTCCAGTCGTATGCTGATCTTAAGCAGAACTCTAAATGCCAATTGGAGATTATTCCATTCAAATCCGCTTCACCCCTCTGCCCTGAACCCAAGGCCCTGTCACCAGAGAGCCCTGGGCGTGAAAGGTCTTTGCACTAAGTGCGTTTTCCTGAAGTCAGGGTGGCCAGGTGGGCTGTGGCCTGGGCTCCCTGTCGCCTCTGCAGGCCCAGCCCAAAGGCCCAAGTTCCAGGCCAGAGGAACAAACAGGAGTTTGCTGAAGTGTTGACCTGTACCGAAAGAGCCACCCACTCTATCTGGCTGGTCAGGTGCGTGGGAGGCACAGACGAACCATCCAGTTGCCAGGCTTTTCTATTTTAACCGCTTTCCGTGGCCCACAAGTTGGACAGGCTTCATCCAGGGCCGAAATAGGGTTCTAGTGCTTAATAGAGCTCAGGAAGTATTTATTGAACACTGAATGTTCAGAATAGCATCGTACAAGAGAACAAGAAGGAAGTCTAGCAACGCCTTATTGTTTAGAACGCATTTAACTCTCACAGCAATGCTGTGCATTACTTAGTGTAATTATTTTCCCATTTCGCAGGCCAGGAAACTGAGGCTCAGGGAGGGGCCTGGGTGGGCGAAGCGGTAGCATCCGGAGCCAGTGGCAGCCTCCCCGCTCACGGCCGTTGCCTGGGCCTCGGGCTCCCCCTGCTGGCCGGACGGAAGTCTGGGCGTGGGGTGAATAGTTGGCTGGGGCCGGCCCCCCACTCCCCGGAGCTCCCTCTCCTTCCCCAGCCCACTCAGGGCTGGGTTCCTGAGGCTGGGAGGAGGAGCCATATCTGGGCTCAAGGAATGGGCGACTCGCAGGTGCACTGCGCCAAGTGTCAGGTTATTTGCTCCACCAACAGAGTGCACCAGACCAGTGGGAGACGGACAGCGCCCCCTGCCCCCCCCCCCCCCCCCCCCCCCCCCCCCCCCCCCCCCCCCCCCCCCCCCCCCCCCCCCCCCCCCCCCCCCCCCCCCCCCCCCCGCCCCGACCGTCCCCAGGCTTCGTCTTCTTCATCTGGAAAGCTGTAGCACTAAGAGGGCTGGGGGCCTAGGAATGCCAGCAAATCTGCCCACTCGGAGGGCATGCAGAGGCGCCTGTCTCCTGACGCCCAAACCAAAGTGCTTGGTTCCCTTTTTTTCCAGGCCAAGTCTCCTAAACCAGCCCAAAGCGATGGGATCGTTCCTATTTGGACAAATCTCCGGAGAAAAGAGTTTTCTAGCTTCCTTTACTTTCCACCCTAACCTCATCTAGCTGCTCTCAATTTTGCCAATGAAAAAGGCTAATTTAGGCCCATCCACCTCTTGCTCCTTTGGGAAATGGAGGACTGCTGGCTCTCAGCCCAGCGTTTTGTTGATTCCATCCACCTGGAAGGTTCCGGGTTTGGTCTGTGCAGTCAAACGATACTTAGTGTCCGGCTTTGAGCACATTACTTAACCAAGAAGACTCCGTTTTCTCACCTGTAAAATGGAAGCTATACTTTCAGGAAGGGCTGTTGGAAGAATTCAGTGATAAATTATAAAATCAATAGCACTGTGTATATCACGAGGGTTCTGTAAGCGCTACTAATAATTAGCACTGTTTTCATAGTTCTTACTCTTGCACTTAACTAAAGAGAAACAGGGTGAGGGGTGCGGCACCAGGTAGTTCTGGGCAAAAAGGCGCGGACTGTCCCGTCCTGTCACCTCCTTGTACTCCTACCCTTATCTGCAGGGGGAGGGGCGGCAGCTGCTTCCCTCCCCTGCCCGGGCCCTGACCCAGCCAAGGGCCTGGCACAGCCACTGGAATTGGCCCAAATGCCTCGGGTTTAGGACTAGGTAGAGGACAGCTGGGGATGGGGGAGGAGGGTGAAGGGGCAGAAAAGGAACACTCTCCTCTCTATGTCCACTTACCCTCCTGCCTCCTAAGCCTTTCGGGTCAGCCTGGAACCTCTGACCTCCCTACTGCCTTAATCCTGGGGGTGGGCCGGGGGGTTGGGTGGGTGGGAGGCATTCTCCCTCTTTCCCTCCTTTATCCTCTGCCCTCTCATGCCTCCTCTCTATGGCCGAACCCACCCACTGCAGCCCACCCCCCCATGCCCCGACTCCCTCTCCCACCCACGTGCTGCCCAGCTGTCACCGGCGCTGAGCTGGGCACTCCGCCTGCCTGCACCACTCATGAATCGCCAGCATTCACACTCTGGCCCCAGAGCCTCCACCTGTTCCCCTCGGTCTGAGCAGCAGGGCTGTGTGGCCCCATCTGTTGTCCTCCATCCAGGATTCAATGCAAGAGACTAAACTTCAAAACCCCCAGCTTCCACCTGCCAGGATGGGGGTGGGGAGGACTGGCTGAGAGGCAAGGGTCTGGATCAGGGGCATCCTCGTCTCCTAGAAGAGCAGGCCTTTTTTCCCCCCACCCCAGGCCCACCGGTACTGTCTGAAACAACCTACATATCCGTGGGGGGGGAGGGGGGGTTGCAAAAAATCCACTCTTCCCAAAAGGACATTTGATATTTAGTAACATTCTCTTATTACGTTTTATTCCTTCATGGCCAGCGCCGGAATCTGGGCTGGTCAATGCACAACGTAAACAGAAAGACACAACAGTGGCAACATGCGTTTAATTAATTTTTTGTTATACAAGCAATATGTGAATACATTTTCCTTGATTAAAAACAAAAATGAAACCATTGCAGTTCAGGCTCAAATTCCCTTTGACCGGTCCCCCACATCCGGACCCCTTTTCCTAAACAAAGGGGGACCACTGTTATCAGCCTGGCCGTATATTGACATAATATATCCTCAGAAAATCTAGCGTACTATCCTGTGGGTTTGGGTTTTGCTGTTAATTTTTACATAAATTATAACTACAAATATTCTGCAACTAAATTCACTTTTAAAAAAAGATTTTATCTGAGTCGGTACATATAGATCCACAACAATCTCTTTAAACCCTACATAATATTCTGAGTATGGACACATAACGGTATACTTAGCTATTTCCCTATTGATAGACATTCAGGTTGTCTCTCTTTTTCTTCCATGACAAACATTGTGTCCCTGTCATAGGCTTGAGCTTTCTGTCATAGTCCTGCCTGATCCTATGTTCCCACCCCTTGTGGGCAAGAGAGTTTATCATTTACACTGTTTTCAGGATACACAAATAACAAAAGTGACTTTAAGAGCATTTTCATACCAATTTGTTGTAATTCTTTTCAAAATCCTGGGTCCCACTAAGATGATTTCTTTTTTCTTTTTTTCTTTTTTTTTTAATATAACTTGTTGATTTAGCTGACATACAGTGTATATACAGTGCGCTCTTGGCTTTGGGAGTAGATTCCCATGATTCATCGCTTACAGACAACACCCAGTGTTCATCCAAACAGGCGCCCTCTTCGATGTCCATCACCCATTTTCCCCTCCCCCGCCTCCCCCATCAACCCTCAGTTTGTTCTCTGTAATTAAGAGTCTTTTATGGTTTGCCTCCTTCTCTGTTTGACTGTTGTTTTCCCCTTCCCTTCCCCATGGTCCTCCGTTAAGTTTCTCAGATTCCACATATGAGTAAAAACACGTATCTGTCTTTCTCTGACCGACATATTTCACTTAGCATAATACCCCCCAGTTCCATCCACGTTGTTGCAAATGGCAAGATTTCATTCTTTCTCATTGCCAAGTGGTATTCCAATTGTATATATAAACCACACCACTAAGATGATTTCTATATCCACTTGGGGGCAAATTACTGTTCTGGGAAAGAGAGCTGTGGTCAAGGAGGCAGAAGGAGACACAAGAGAGAGCAAAGAGAGGAGCAAGTGAACAGGGAGGAACAAGAAAGAGAAGTAAAAGAACCTGCGTATTACAGCCCTCTCTGCAACAGGGAAAACCCAGAATTGTCTGGCAGAAAGGAAACAGTTAAGTGAAACTTGGCACATCCATTCTATGGAATATCATGCAGCCATTGAAATGATAATTACGAAGACCATGTAGGAGCACGGAAAATGCCTCTGATATTAAGTTAAAAAGTAGACTACAAAATTAAAACGGCCTCATGATTACAACCCTGCAACATGATGGGTGCATAGAAAGATGGAAAGGGAACTAGACAAACGAACACAGCCGGCTTTGTTGTGGCAGCAGAATTGGGGTGCACTATCGTGTCATCACTTACTTCCATTACCATTGCCATAATGTTGTTTTGGGTAATATATGACTGAGGCTACGTAGCAATTGGAAGAAGGCAGGGAAGGAAAATGAATAAAAGAAAAGAAGAAGAGAGGGAGGGAGGAGGTCATGGATGAAGAGCTGAGGAAGGGAGGTTGGAGTAAAAGCCTGTGTTCTGGGGGTTGGACCATCTTTAGCCATCACGTTGGCCCCAGGGTTGACTCAGGCTGCTCCTCCAGGGTCTTCGGTCTGAAAACACTTTGCACCGTACACAGAAGATGTACACTCCCGCTCCTGTTGCCCTCCAGAATTTTTTAAAGCCTCCCAAGGAGTTAGGGATACCACGTTCAGGATTTTAAGGGACTCGGTCTAGCGGGTAGGGAGACGTGAGGACATAGCTACGTAAGCAATGACAGATCATCAACCAATGCTCAACCAGAGGTCTCATCCTATGAAGCTGGAGGCTATAGGGTCCCAGAAGGCTTCACGAGCTGGGTCTCAAAGAGAGGCAGGAGATTGGCAGGTAGAGAAAAGGGGGTAGCATCTATCCTAGGTAGAAGGCACACGTGCAAAGGCACTGGGACCTAAACACATACACACAGCACACATACACCACCATGTAGCATGGCTAAACAGAGGGCTCAGGAAGAACAGACGTGTATGATGAGGTCTTGAATGTATCCGAGAGCAAAGAGAAGCACTGAGGCGTCTGATCAGAGCAGTACTGCACTCTAAGTTGTGCCTTGGAGAGATGACCCTTGAGACAATGAGGAGGGTGGATGGGAGTAAGCCAAAGTGGAGAAAAGGAACATCGTTTATGAGGCTATTTTAAGAGTTCTGGTGGGAAGGAACAGGACCCTAAACTGGGGCAGTTAATGGGTTGGGGGCAGAGGGACTAACTCAAGAAATTCTTATGTAGAAATGACAGAACATTATTCTTTCATGCAGCGAACATCTTTGAGGGTCTGCTATGGCACCGAGCATTCAGAGACAGAAGACAGTCTCTGTCCTAAGAGGGGATGATGGACAGGGAGACAGATGGTTCTAGATAGCTGTGAAAAGTGCCACAGTAGGGATAAGCCGGTGAGGGGGGACCGGAGAGGGGGTCAGGGGCAGATGGGATGTGGGAAGGCAGGGAGGTGCTTCTAGGTCCCTGCCTCAGATGTTATATGGACAGTGGAGCCCATTGACTGGGTCAGGGAGTTCAGGACAAAGGCGTGTCTGCGGGCAGATGACGATCGTGACCTGGGCCTCTCACTCTCACTTTGCTCCTACCCCACTGAGAAGAGCCAAATGTGGCTTAGGCTGTCTGTTGCCATCCCAGTTGAATGAATCACATGGAAAGCACCTAGAATAGTTCCTGGCACAGAGTAAGTGCCCAACAAATGCTAACTTAAAGGAAACAAGTAAAACGTGCAGAAACTTAAAGCAAGATTCACACTTAACAGGCTGCCTCTCTCTCCATGAGACCAGGGGACAGACTCGTAGCCCTGTGGCCCAGAAAGGCAGTCCACCAGAGACTTTTGGCCAAACTAGACCTCAACCTCCCAAGAAGAAGTTGTTAAAAAGAGAGTGTGGCTAGGGGCGCCTGGGTGGCTCAGTCGGTTAAGCGTCCGACTCTTGATTCTGACTCAGGTCATGATCTCATGGTCATGAGATCGAGTTCCCCGTGGGGCTCTGCACTGAGCACAGAGCCCGCTTGGGATTCTCTCTCTCCTTATCTCTCTGCCCCTCCTCTCTCTCTCTCCCTCTCTCCCTCTCTCTCTCTCAAAATAAATAAACTTAAAAAGAGAGAGAGAGAGAGTGGCTAGAAACACGCAAAAACAGAGTTCACTGCTGGTCTGGCTCCTGCAAAGAAAAGCAAAGATGGGGGCAGAAGGGTCTCAGCAGTTTAGTCCCATTGAAAGGAGTTTGAACGGCATCCATCATTTTACAACTACGGACCACGCACTTTGCAAATCACATTCATTGCCTGATACCATGGAGTAAGTCACCAAAATTGTGAATTTTCTTTCTTCCTGGGCTTTCGTTCGAAGTTTGGAAGAAGATGAAGCAGGGTGTGGAGACACTGTTTATGTTGATGCTGTTGGGTGATGACATCATGGAAACGTGTCAGAAAGATTTACTGAACTGCTTTCCCACCACGTGGAATTAAAAGGCTTTGAAGGACCCAACTCATCAGACCTCAGGCGGCTCGCGTCTTACTGATGTGACAAGACTTGTAAACACTCTTCGTCTTGAATGTAAAACACTGCTGATGCATTGGACGGAGGAAATGCTCATGTTGAACTTAAGCTGGGCCCATAGACACAGTGACTGACCACTGGAATCTGCTCTTGTTTCTTATCGCTTGACTACTCTGAGCACAATGAAGTCACTGGTGGTAAAGAAAGGCAGTGCTATCTCATGGGCATGAAATCACCTTTTAGGAGAAATTCTCAGGTTTTGACAAGTAGGAATTTCACTTTAAGTTTCTGTAGCTTTTACCTTGTCAAAGTTAACATCCGCTGAGTGTTTATACGTTCCAGGCACTATCCTTGGCCTCACAATAAATCTGTGGAGTAGTTTCTTCTCATTGCACAATAACAAAAAGGAGACACAGACAGGTTAAGAAGCAAACTTTTAAGTGGGAGACCTTGGACTCCGACCCTGCAGTCTGATGTCGGTGCTCTTGACCGCTCTTTGTAAACTTGAGGATGGATCCAAATCATGGAGCCTCAGCCCTGCCAATGGGGCTTCGTCTCCACGGAACTTTTACGACGAACGTGAATTACACTCACCACGTGGATTCACTTTTCCTAGAATTTCAGATCACACTGGGTAACGCACCTGTTGTGTGGTCTCACTCGGGCGTGTTTGGGTCCATTTCTTTCTTTTCATAAAACAACTGGGACAAACACTGAGAACTGTCGCTGGTGATGTATATCTGGAGCCTGTGTCGACACGTGCCTGACCGAAGGACGCTCCACTGCTCCCTTTGTTAAACACCTGTCCTCTGGGACTTCACCGATCTTCTCAAACCCACATCTAGCTCCGGCCCTTGGGAGTGTGTTTCTGTAGAAACTGTGTTAATTCCATTTGGACTGCGCTTGTGTTGCTGTTAAAGATCCGTGCACTTGATCAGCTCGCTTCACTATTCTTAATTTTTAAAAGTGGTGGGCTTCAGGTTCTAAAGTATACCAGAGGAATTTGCCGACTGATCCTGTCACTAAAGACAACTAAAACTCCCGGCCAAAACAATCTTAAACACTTCTCTGTACTCTTTTGCTGCATCTACTGTGAGAATGAAGGCCATTCTCAGCAATCAGACTGTTGACGGTCCAGAAAACATCGACATCACTCTGAAGGGACGTGCCGTTACTGTGAGAGGCCCCAGAGGACCCCTGCAAAGGGACTTCAATCACATCACTGCAAAACTCAGTCTCTTCGGAAGGAAAATGAAGAGGCTCCGAGCTGACAAAAGGTGGGGAAATGGAAAAGAACCGCTACCGTTCACACTATCTGTCGTCACGTACGGAGCATGACGAAGGGCATTACGCTGGGTTTCCGTTACAAAATGGGGTCTGGGAATGCTCACTTTCCCATCAACGTCATTGTTCAGGAGAATGGTTCCCTTGTCGAAATCCGAAATTTTGTGGGTGAAAAATTTATCCGCAGGGTTCAGATGAGGCCAAGCGTCGCTTATTCAGTATCTCAACCCCAGGAGGATGGGTTAACTCTTGCAGGAAATGACATTGAACTTGTATCAAACTAGCTGCTTTGATTCGGCAAGCCACAACAGTTAAAAAACAAGGATATCAGAAAATTTGGGGAGGGTAGCTACATTTCTGAAAAAGGAGCGGCTCAGCAGGCTGATGGATAAGATCTAAGTTGTCCCGCGACAGAAAGAGCAAGATGCCAAATGATTTTTCAGACTTATTTGTGAAATTTTAAAGATGGAATAAAAGCTGTATGGATTTGGGAATTTTCCTCAAGCCAGAACACACACACACACACACACACACACACACACACACACACACATACCTCTTAAAAATTTTTTTTTAATATTTAGTCCTTTTGGAGAGAGAAAGCACACACACAAGGGGCAGATAGAGGGAGACAGAGGATCTGAAGTGGGCTCTGTGCTGACAGCAGAGAACCCCACGCGGGGCTCAAACTCAAGAACCACAAGACCACAACTTGAGCTGAAGTCGGACGCTTAACCAACTGAGCCACCCAGGCACCCCAAAAACCCTCTTTTAAAATGCATCAGTCTGACTGGAAAAGAGCGAAAGGTGAATTTGGAAGCCTAAAGTTGTGAAGGCAGGAGCCCAGAGAGAAGCCTCCCACTGACGTCAGCACTTACAAAAGCTTCCATTTTCACAAACCTCGCAAGGCATGGGAGGGCTGGTCAACGGTGAGGAGTCCAACAGGAGCCTGCACCCCCAGCATAAACTTGTAAGCCTAGAGCCCGTAGTAAATGAAAAACAGTCCTGGAGAAAAACACCTTCGACCCCAGGCATCGGAGAATCTCCACAGGCATGGCTCTAAGAAAACATGAGCTTGGTAAAAACGAATCACACAACACAAAGAGACAGGATACCATAAGTGAGGTCCCACAAGGAAAAAAAGAGAGAGAGCATAGTGGCTCACCGTCCAGGGCAATTTTGCCCTGCAGGCATAATGGTTGCCATACTTGGAAAGAGAAAAATGCAGGCTACTGGAATCTAGCGTGTAGAGACCAGGGAAGCTGTTGAACATCCTACAATGCACAGGACAGCTTCCCACAATATGGATTCGTGTCTCGCCCATAATGTCAACAGTGTCAAGGTCGAGAAGCCCTGAGATAGCAGAACCAAATCTGCAAAGCTTCTGCTGGGGAATTATCAGAAATAGTATAGGCGATAAGTAAAGGTGTAAACTTAAAGAAATATAAAAGAAGGAATTTGACATATGAGTAAAGAGCAAGGCAGTGTATTACCAAGCAGATGTGAAGAAGAACCAGAAAAAAATTCTAAAAATGAATTAAATAAAACAACTGGAATTAAAAATTAGTGGAAGAACGATTTTAGAAAACAGCTTTGAATTATCTAGCAAAATTGAAGGTATACATAGTCCGTGACCCAACAATTTCACTCCTAGTATATAACCTGGAGAAACTCACGCACATGTGCTCCAATATACATGTAAAATAATATATACATACACAAATGCATATACGATATTTAGACCAGCATTGTTGAAAGTAGTTAGTTCCTCCTCAAAAAGGGGGAAGAACTAACCCAACAAGATAGAATGAAATATCCAACAAAAAAAGAATGAAAATGTATAATATACTCATACAACAGACTACCTCACAGCAGTGAAAGTAAGTGAACCACAGGTACAAACATGGATTAACTTTCAAACAGCATGTTGAATGAAAGAAGCCTCCAAATATGTACAGATTATTAAGTTAAAAGAAAACAGACAAACAAAAATGGACAGAGCGGATAAAACTATAAAGAGAAGCAAAGACTTTAACTACATTGAAGTCAGGGTGGTGGTTACCTCTGGTGGAAGAAGGGGTTAGAGAGCAAGAAAGGACACACAAGAGGCTTCTGGACTATTGACAATGTTCTATTTGTAGGGTGATTACTTGGAATTTGTTTTATAATTAATTGCTAAGATGTGCATTTATTTTTTTCACACTTTTCCGAACCATGTTGCCTTTTCCCAATTAAAAAAATGTTTCTAGGGGCACCTGGGTGGCTCAGTCGGTTGGGTGTCCGACTTCGGCTCAGGTCATGATCTCACGGTTTGTGAGTTTGAGCCCCGCGTCGGGCTCTGTGCTGACAGCTCAGAGCCTGGAGCCTGCTTTGGATTCGGTCTCCTTCTCTCTCTGCCCCTCCCCACTTGTGCTCTCTCTGTCTCTCAAAAGTAAAATAAATGTAAAAAAAAAAAAGTTTCTAAAATGAAGTGGGCAGGTTTAACAGCAAATAGGACAAAGCTGAAGTGAGAATTATCATACTGGAAGACAAATCTGAAAAAATTATTCGGAACAGTTAATATAACAGTTAAAATAACAGTTAAAATAACTGTTATTTTGTAACAGTTAAAGTAACTCGGAACAGCAGTTCAGAGACACAAAGAGATGAAAAGTATGACAGAAAAATTAAATTGGAATTCTGGAAGACACAAGAGAAAGAAGGTGCAGAGTAATATTTGAAGAGTTAGTGGCTGAAATTTTCTTGGAACCGAAGACTGAAAACTCTCCACTAACTGGGGAAGACCACCTAATCACAAACAGTATAAATAAAAAATAATCCACACCTACCTACACCACAGCACAGTGAAATTTTCAGAATGTCTTAATTTTTTTAATTCAAAAGAATGAAAATATATTAAAAGCAGTCAGAGAGAAAAGATATATAACCTTCAAGTAAAGGACAATTAGACTGCTTTTTTTCATCAATAGTGAAAGCCAGAGGACAGCAGACTTATATTTTTAATATACAAAAAAAAAAAAAAAACCTGTCATCCTAGAATTATTATTCTTAGTGAAAATATCATCCATGAAAGAAAGACACATAAAAAGATGTAATAATAATGGATTAAAGAGTAAATTATAATGGAAATTAGAAATAGTTAGAAAAGCTTAAAAACAAAGCACTACATGTCAAATTTGTTAAATATAATTAAAGTGGTACTTTAGAGGGAAATCATAATCTTAAATGTTTATGTCAGAAAATAAAAAGATTGCAAATTAATGTGTTAACCATTCAATTTCAGAAATTTAATAAAGAATAATAGATTAAGCTCAAAGAAAGAGGAAAAAAGAAAATAAAGATAAGAACCAGAATTAATAAAATAGAAAATAGAATCAGTAATGCCCAAAGTTAGGGTTTTTTTGAAAAGCCCAATAAAAGTGATAAATTCTCTGCCAAGACTGATCATCCTATGGCAAGAATAATCAAGTAGGAAAGGGAAGATACAATATACACAAAAAATTAAGAAGGAAAAGGGGGACAAAATTACATGGGCTACAAGGATTTTGAAAAGATAGTAAGATGATATTAAGAAAAATTTTATGTGCAAAATTTTGGAACTTTAGATGACATGGAAAAATTCCTAGGAAAATATAATTTACCAAAACTAACTCAAGGAAAAACATCTGAATAGTCTTTTACCCAATAAGGAAATCGAGTCAGTAGTTCTACAAAAATTCAAGAAATAAATAATTCCAGTCTTACAAAAACTCTTCTAGAAATATAAAAACGAGAAAAATCCCCACCTCATTTTACAAAAGTAGCATAACTTTGATACCAAAACCAGATCAAAAAAAGGTACAAGAACATAATTTTATAGGCCATTTATTCCCATGAATATACATGCAAAATCTAAACCAAAATATTAGCAAATCACATATAACAACATATGGAAATATACTACATCTTGACCAATGGTTTGTTCTAGGAATGAAAGCTGCTCTCTCATTTTTTTTTAAGAAAATCAATTAATGTAATTCACCACATTAACAGATTAAAGGAGATAGATCATCTCCCTTGCTACAAAAAAAAAAGGAAAAAAAAAGAAAAAAAAACCCAACCATTTGATTAAATATCTGTACCTGATAAAAAACTTGAGCAAACTAGAAGCAGAAGGAAATTGATAAAAGATAGCCTTTAAAAACTCGCAGGAAACACTATACATAATGGTGAATCTTTGAAAGAGTCCCTACAAATTCAGGAACAAGAAGAGAGTATACACTATCATTCCCATTGACCTGGAACTTCTAAGCAAGACACAGAAGGTGGGAAAGGAGAAAAGGAAGGGAGAAAAAAGTTACAAGAATTGATAAGAGTCAAAATTGTTATTTTTCATAGATGATAAGATTATCTGTGTGACAAACCCTAAAGAATCCACAGATAATTAGAATAAATGGAAGCATTTTGCAGGGTTACTGGCCAAAAATATCAATATACAGAAATCAATTTCACTTAATTTTATTTCCATGAACCAGCAAAAACAGAGAATATAACTTTTAAAACCATAGCCATACAAAATAAGATCAAAATATAAAGTAACTAGGAATATATCTAACAAAAGATTGCAAGATTTTTATGAAGAAATATTTAAAACTTTATTGAAAGACATTAAAGGGGAATTATTATTTCATGTAACAAACAGTTGTGCATAACCCATTCATTTCATGTCAAGTGGTTCCAATGTTTTATAACTATTAACCTACTAACTCCTATAATCAAATCAAAGAAAGACTTTATTATTATAATCATCCCATTTCTAGGCAAGGACACTAGAAACTATCACAGGGTCACAAATCTACTGATTTTCAATGCAGGAGGCAAATCACATCACTAATGTGACCCGTGTAGAAGCCAAGGCCTGGGCTGCCCCATTTATTAAGCACCTTCTATTATTCTGGCCATTGCTCTAGAAACTAAGATACAGTGAAAAACAAGATAGATGCGGTCCCCACTTTCATTGAGTTTTTAGTCTAGGGAGGACTTTTGCTTCTACCTATAAAAACATAATTGGCATCGAATTATCCCTCACACTGAGAACTTTAAAAGCTAGATAAGAGTGTTTGAAGGCACAAAGCCATGGCAGCCAAGACTTGAAGGACCAAGATCCAAAGAAAAGGGAAATGTACTCAGCTAATCCCAACATTGTAAAGACAATTTTTCATCAAGTAATTTGCCTAAATTGTGCACATGTAAGGCAATGCTTCAAGAAACCAAGTAGAAATTTTGGCAATGCTATGGTTCAGGAAAGACAAATTAGAGTTCAGAGCCTCAGGCTTTCAATTTAGCCAGTGGAAGAACTATATCCTAGAAGTAAGGGTCACATGGAAACAGACAAGTCTCAATTGAATCAAGTTAATTTGATCATAATCTATCTGCCTGCCAGAAGAAAATTAAATCCTTATCTGGAGGAAGTTAACATAATCTAGAGCTTCTACAATTTATCAGAAATGATATCTAACAATCAATCAAAAATTGTCAACACAAAAGATTGAAAGCCAAGAGGGAAAAATGGAAAGACCCTTATCCCCAAGAAGAAGAAAATCCAGACCCATAGGTGATTCAGATTTTTTATTTACCAGACACAGACTTTAAAATAACTATGATTAACGTATTCAAGAAAATACATTAAAGGATGGTATATTTCAGCAGAGGGCTACAATCTCAAAATGGAGAGCCCAGGACTGAAAAATACAATAACATAATTAACAACAAATAATTCATTTGATGGGTCTAACAGCAAATTAGAGCATTGGTGAACTGGAAGATGAATCAATAGAAAAATTCAGATTAAAATTAAAATGACTCTCCCAAAAAGGTGGAAAATATGTTAGACACATAGCATACAGTTAAAATCCCAACATATGTGTAATTGGTGTGACGGGAGAAAAGAAAGATAAGACAGATGCAGTATTTGAAGAGATCCTTCAAATATAAGCATTCTAAATCCTATAATATCCCAAACTGATAGAGGAGGTGGGGAGGGGGGAGTTGAAATAGGTGAAGGGGATTAAGAATATACTTATCGTGATGAGCACTAATACACAGAATTGCTGAATCACTGTATTGTACACATAAAACCAATATAACACTATGTGTTAATTATACTTGAATACACACACACACACACACACACACACAGAGGGAAAAAAGAAATGAAGAAAAACAACAAAAGGGCAAAAACAACAACAGAAATGAAGCCATAGATTCAAGAATGTCCATACCCCACCCCAGAAAAAAAAAACCCATAATTATATCGTAGTAAAACTGGAGAGAACAAAAACAAAGAGAAAATGTTAAAAGTAGGTGCGCTAAAAAGATACAGTGTTGCAAAGGAACAACTATAATACAATTAGCAAACTTTTCAACAGAAACAATGAAAGCCAGAAGACAATGGAATAACATCTTTACAGTGCTAAAAACACATAACTTCAGATTCAGAGTTTATAAACAGCAAAAATAACCCTGGAGTGACATCGGCAAGATGGCGGAGTAGGGAACAGCAGGCTTTGTTCTCCCACAAAAAACAACAGACTTCTATCCACAAACAAAACTAGCCCTGGGAGGGCTCAGTCGTCCAATTAAGAATCTATAGCAATGCCATAGAGCAAAAATCGAGAAAAACCACAAAGAAAGATTGCTAGGGATGTTGACTTAGCTGAGCTGTCTGGAGATGGCTAGGAATAAAGAAGGGTGGAAGCTGTCAGTATCGGCCCCATGGCAGTGCCATCAGGGTCCTTGATGGCCTGCTCCATGGGGACACCAGCAGCTTTTGCCAGCAGGGTAACAAACAGCCTCACACCACATACAAAACTCAGTTCAGATACAGAGACCTAAATGTGAACGTTCAAACAAAACAATGTCTGGAAGAAAACAGAAAAAAAGTATCTTCATGACCTTGCAATAGGCAAAGATTTCCTAAACAGGAACAAAAATCCCTAACTCTAAAGGAAAGTAAGTGAAAAGACATCTTAAGAGAGTGAAAAGGAAACCAGAGAGGGAGAAGATATCTGTAATACTTCTCTCTGACAAAGGACTACTATCAAGAATATGAGGGGGGCACCTGGGTGGTTCAGTCAGTGAAGCCTCTGACTTCGGTTCAGGTCATGATCTTAACGGTTCGTGAGTTCAAGCCCCATGTCCAGCTCTGTGCTGACAGCACAGAGCCTGCTTGGGATTCTCTGTCTCCCCCTCCCCCCTCAAAATAAATAAACTTTAAAAATATAAACATGAGGAAGTCCTACAATCAATGAGAAAATGATAAAGAATCTAATAGAAAAATGGGCAAAGTACTTGAACAGGAAATTCACAAATGAAGAAATATAAATGGCCAATAAATATATGAAAAAAAATGCTCAACTTTATTAGTCATCAGGGATATGCAAATTTTAATCACAGGAGATGCCATTTTGTTCCCTCTAGATAAACAAACAAAATTTTTAAGTTTGACAATCTCACTATTAGTGGAAGTGTAAATTGATGTAGTTGCCTTGGAAAGCAGGATTTATGTTATCTAATGAAGATGTATATACTCTGTGAGGCAACAATTCCACTTCTACGTATACACCCTAGGGCAAGTCTTCCCTGTAGAAGAAGAATATTCGTGGCAGCCTAGCATCCAGTACTCCCAAACTGGAATGATGGATACTTTTCATAAGCAATAGAATTGAGAAGTAATTCCCACAATGAATTCTGCACTATAATTAAAAAACAATGAATGGCAACACGCGCAACACAGATGAAAGAAGCTAGTCACACAAGAAGATGTGTGTGTGCTTTGCTTCCACTGAGAAAATATTCAAAAATATATGAAATCAAACAGTATGTCATTTCGGAATAGAAATGTGATAAAACCGTAAAGAGAAGCAAGGGAATCATGAGCACAGAATTAATGATGAAGGTTAACTCGGATCAAGGAGGGAATGGATAAGATTAGGGAGGCATTCAAAGGCAATGTTGCCATGTTCCGTTCCTTAAAATAGATAGCAGGACCATGAGTGTTTGTTGAATTTTTATTGTTATACACACATTATAACTTACAAATGTTACTTCTTATTTAGTGATTTTTTAATGTTTATTTTTGAGGGAGAGAGAGAGCAGGGAGGGGCAGAGAGAGAGGGGTGGAGAGAATCCCAAGCAGGATCAATGCTAACAGTGCAGAGCTCGATACTGGGCTCAACCACACAAACTGTGCGAACATGACCAGAGCTGAAATCAAGAGTCAGACACTTAACCAACTGAGCCACGCAGGGCCCCTATTTAGTTAAATTTGATACAGCATTTAGAACTTTATGTATTTCACATACATATGGATTTCTGGTCAATTGGCTTGTGATGGAAAAAACATGGCTGCCCCTATACTAGGTTTCACCTAAGAAGCAGACCACAGTCATTTTCATTGTCTCCATGAAGGCCCTGTTGGAATGCTCTTCCTGAGAAGAGGGAATGTCCTGACCAATATGTTTATATAGTGTATCAGTCAGCTTGGGCTGCCATAATAAAATACCACAGGTAGGGTGGCTTAAACACTGTTCTGGAGGCTGGAAGACTAAGACCAGGGTGTCAGCACCGTCAGGTTCTGGTGAGGGCCCTCTAACTGGCTTCCTTCCACTTCCTGCTCTGCTCACATGGCCTTTCCTCAGTGAATACACTTGGAGAGAGAGTAAGCTTTCTGGTGCCTCTTCTTAAAAGGGCACTTCCCTTTTAAGTGGGGATCCCACTGTGGGGTCCCCACCCTCATGACCTCATCCAATCCTAATTGCTTCCCAAAGATTCCATCTCCAAATGCCATCTCCCTGGGAGTTGGGGCGTCAACATCTGAATTTGTGGGGGAAATAAACATTCAGTCCATAGCATGTAGCCACCCAGATGAGCTAGTTATTATAATTAGCTAATATATTATATATTAACTAGCTAATTATTGCAGGTTGAGAGGGGCACACAGGACTTATATGTGTTTTTAGTGAGTAGGAATGAGAAGAAAGGAAGGGACCAAGGATTCTCACCTCATCCCCCCCAACAAGGTTAAGGGTTTGCTTAGCTCTGGGGACTCAGAGAGCCACTGCTTCTGAGCCCCTTTGCTGTGGGTGGTGCCTGCCTCATAGTCCCCTCAGGTTTTCTGGGCACATTCCATCCGCCTTACAGCCGCTAGCCCTCCCCAACGGAGGGAGAACAGTGCTTCTGGGCAATTTCTTTAAACGGGCATTTCCTTCCAAAAGAACTGTTCCCCAGAGATTTCCTCGACATCTGCAATGATGGAGAGTCCACACAGAGGCTTGGGAAGAGCTTTAAATTCTAAATTGGAGAAAATAAAAATCCTGCCAGAAACAGAAGAAGATGGGGAAGGATGGAGACAAGGATCTAGGAAGCTTCTGCTTGTGGTCTCGGTATTGGGGTTTCATAGAACAGATGGCCAGGGGTTATTTATAACTTGCAACAGGCAGAGCTGAGATCCGTGAAATGCCAGGGGCTTGGCTGACAATGGATGGGGCCAGGGTAGGGACTGAAACTGCTAGAATGCTAGCTGTGTGTGCATATGTGTGTGTATGCATGTGTGTGTCTGTGCACATGCATGTGTGTGCATGCGCGCGCGTGTGTGTGTGTGTATGTATGTGTGTGGTGGGGGATGGGGATACATCATGGAAAGGTTATGGAACCCAAGCCCCATCCTATCGGCTACGTGGGAAATCCCCCAGAGAACCACTGCTTTCAAGAATAATAATAGTCCCACTAATAATAATAAATAGTAACTAACACATTGTTAGCTGATGTGGTGCCAGGCATTAAGCTAAATGTATTATTATGCCCATTCTCCAAATGAGAAAACTGAGGCTTAGTGAGGATAAGTAACCGACCTAGGGCCTCATAACTCTAAGTGATGAAGCCCTCTGCCTGGCTCCCTGCCTTGTATGGAAAGGACGAAAGATCAAGGATCTAGACATCTTCCACTGTCACATCAGCCCTTAGCCACCTCAAGAGGCAAGATCACAAGGGGTAGAAATCTGGACCAGGAAATTTGATGTGGTTAGAAGGGGACAGTGACCTGTCAGAGCCAGGGGAGGTACAAACGGAGGCTCTGGACAATGCGTGTGTATATGTGTGTGTACACGTGTGTGTGTGTGCATCCAGGTGATCACTCAGCTGAAGGCAATGTGATTATACATAGAAGACATTACATGTATATTAAATGAATATTTCCTGGCTCTCGAAGACAAGGCAGGCAGGCTGCTGAAGTCCAATATGGTTTACTCCACTCTGCCATCTGTCACCTTAAGCAAGTCACTTCCTTCTCTCTACTTCTCAGTTTCTCCTCTTTAAAATGAGGCAGTTGGTCTAAGATCCTTCCCAGCTCTGATCGTCTATGCATCTATGGCTTCACTGGAGTTAGCAGGTGTGGGGGAGGGGGAGGGTTGAGGTTGTCAGAGGTCAGAAGTCAAGCTCTTGGCTACCAACCTCCCCAGCCAAGAACCAAGCCTTGGCAAGGACAGCCAGCAAGAGCAAAGCAAAAGAACACAAGTCAGGAGGCTTGTCTCTGTTGGCTCCATGTGGCAGGGAACAAGGCCATGATCATGCCAACACCCACTCCCAGGGCTATAGGCACTGGTGCCAGGCGTGCCCGCCAACGAGTGGATGGAATGTTCCTAAATTCACGCCTCTAAGAGCGAGGCTGTCTGCCTCAGAATAAGCAAACCACCAGACGGCTTGATGCAGCTCACCATTCCTGCAACAGCCCTTTTGAAGGTCAAGGTGTCCGGCCTCCTGTCTCAATTCGTTTACAATTCCGTTCCCCCCTGAATGACATCTTGACTCATCCCAATGGGTACCACCAGCATCCAAAGGATCAGGAATTCACCCCAGGTCACAGAGCATGACATGGAGGCTATGATGTTCAGGTCAGCCCAGAGAAAGAAAAATGGCCTGAACTCTCATTCTGTGCCATAGAAGGGACTTGCTTTGATGACATGGGCTCCATTGTTTAGCTCAGCTAATCAGTAAGTAGGTAATGAACAGCTACGTGTGCACTTGCTGAATACCTACTATATACCCACCGTAAGGAAGGGTTGTTCACCAAGGTTTTCCAAGGCTTGAGTCTGAGGTAGTAGACATTAATGGAGGAGACCATCCACCAACTTTGGAGTTGGCCAGGCTAGGTTCTAATCCTGCCTCCACCTTCTATTAGTACTATTAACGAATTTCTTAACCATTCTTAACAAATTTCAGACTCCTGGTCTGAAAACTGAGGGAATACCTACTTCATAGCATTATCGTAGGGACCAAAGAGTTCATGTGTATAAAGCATTTATCACAGTGCCTGACAAACAGGAAAGTCCTAAATGGTGATGTAGTTGTTGATGATGACCTAGTAAGGATAGTCACGTTGTCCCCTTGAGTCAATCCTACTTTGGACCCAGATTACTTCCCCTGACCAGCCAACGCCTACCAGGTGGCACTAGATGGAGAATGCAGCTGCCTCTGGGTTCAGGAATCCAAGAAAACACTGCCCCTCGCCCCTGGACCAGGAAGTATGAGAGCCTCACTAGCCAACGAAGGGAACAGTCTCTTTTGATAATCTGGTTACAGTCAAGAAATATGAAGAACAGGCAACTGGAGACTTAGGAAGCCAGACACAGAGTTGGGAAAGCAGCCTTATTGAAAGACAGGGGTGGGGAGTCCAGTCCAGTCTGGGAAGAGCAGGTGCCTGAGTTCCTGTCCCAGTCTGGCCCTCTGACCCGCGTCCCAAGGCCTCAACTTCCCCATCTATGAATCATCTATAGACCAAGGGGAGCCGTGGCTAGCAATCTGAAGTCAGGGCTATGTCTCCGCTGTGGAGGGAGGACATGTGAGTTAGCCAATGTCTGGCTACAGGAACTCCATCAATGGTCTGAGAGGGTCAAGGCCGGCACTTGAGGAATGAAAACAGCCTGCTGAGGAAAAGTCCCTGGGCCTGGGAACCAAGCCCACCCAACCCCACCCCTACCACCCGGAAGCCATCTGCTTTCAGCTGCAGAAAAGCAAACCGGGTCCTGCCTTGGGCTGGCCCAAGCCCCCACGGAGAGGGGAATGCAGACAGGCAATATGGCCCAGGGAAAACGCTCCAGGCACCAGGGCCAGAGGGCAGAACGCAGTGTTCCCACAGCCCGCAATTCAGGGAATGCAACAGATGGATCTGCCCCAACTCCAGGGAAACATTTGGTTCCTTGTCTCACACCGACTCGCTGGAGAGGATGGTGAGGAGGGCCTGGCGATAGGCAAACAAAAAAAGAAGGTCGGGAAGGTCAGGGAAGCCAAGCCAGGAAGCTAAGCACAAACTTCCTAAGACCCTTCCAGAGGCTTTGAGCGCGGGGTAACAAAATGCCAAAGCTGGAAGGGACCTTCCAGAACACTGAATCCATCCCTTTGTTTTACAGATCAGGAAACTGAGGCCCCCAGAGAAGTCAGCATTGCACAGTAGAAAGAAACTGCGGAGAGAGACAGGAACTAATTATTTAAAGACGGTGTGGTTTGATCCAGGTTCCTTAACTCCTCTGAGCCTCAGAGAAGTTTCCCCTTTGTAAAACAGGGATTCTGTCGCTACTCCATATACTTGGGAGAAATGAGTGGGGTAATGCACATAGGCCATTTAGCACTGTGGCCAGCACAGAGGAAAGACGCAGTAAATGTTGGCTTCCATTTCGCAAGGTCATATAGGAATCGACAGCAGAGCTAGGACTAGAATACAAATGTCCTGACTCTCCACTCGATGAGTTACACCACATTCCTCATCCCAGCTAAAGGAAAGAGTCAAAGACAAGATATGCCTATAATGTGCTATTAGGGTGGGGTAGGGTGGGGGTGAAGTGATGTTAGAAGGGATTTTCTCATGGCCAAAGCATGGGAATGTATTACCAAGGGTTCCATTTTGGGAGCTTATTTAAGTGTGTGCCTGGGATGGATTAAAGGCTGGGAGTGAACTAAATGTCATCTCAATGACCTGTTCAGCCCGCAGATGCTAGAATTCGACTTACCCAGAGCACGGCTGGTTGCACCCCTCCTTAACTCCCCGCCTCCAAAAGAAAAGAAACAAATATGCATTCACTCATTCATTCATTCATTCATTCATCTATTGAGTATATGGCATGCCCAGAGTAACAGGTTTTCTAATTAGCATTTTGTTATGAGAAAACAGTTTCCAAGATATCAAATGAATAAAAGGTCACGCAATTAGCAAGCAGCAGAGTTAGGACTCAATGCCATATCTGTCTGCCCTTTGCCCCATGCCATCCACATCTCCGGTCTTCCGATGAGGAGAAAAGAATTAAGATCGTGCCAAGGCCTGATAACCTCAGTGGTGGACATGGACAGAAAGAAGGTCTTGGGACAACTTCTGGCCGGCCGCTTCCTGAGGACAGAAGTAGCCCTTGGAGGCTGCTCTGTGACCTCAATCCTGGAGCTGCTCAGCATTCTCTGGGGGCCCCCCTGGGTAGGAATCTCTGTCTAGGACTCCACGGCTCCCTCAACAGGGCCCCTCCCTGCAACATCCTCACCACCTGGGAGCTCTCCTGGTCTGCCATATTCACATCTCTGTCCTGAGTACCGAGGGGCAAGCAAAGAAGGAAATTCAGAGCCTGAGGACAAAGACACAGTCCCTGTCCGATGGAGAGACATATTCTTGTGTCCTCAAGGAGCCCCCCACTCATTAGGGAAGATGCAGCCCTCTCCCCAGAGAACTCCCAGGATGACAGAGCAAAAGAAAAAAAAAACACTACTGCTGCTTCCAGGAAGCTCCCAGTCTGATGGGGGAGACATGGACAGAAGGCAGGTTCAATAGTGATAACGGAGCTAAAGTTTATTGAGTATATACTAAGTGCCAAGCACTTTATAAATATGAACTCATTTAATCTATACAACAACTCTATGAGACAGGTCCTATTTTTATCCTTATTAAAAGATTTAAAAAGTAGAGGCACAGAAAGGTCAAGCCACTTACATAAGATCACCAAGCTAAAAAGTGACAATGCCAGAATTAAAACCCAGGTAGTCTGGCTCAGGGGTCTCTCAAGTAAAAGACCAAGAAAAAGCAAGCAGTCCAGTTGCCGTGGATTCCAGGTAACTGATGATAGTGGATCTGGTCTGAGAAGGCTGCCTGAGGAGCATAGTGTCTCAGGTCTTGCTTGGAACTGAGGACCCGGGGATAAGGTTCCAGAAAGCCCTGGAGCAGAGAGCAGGCCTGCTGAGATCTGGATGGGAGAGCCAGGCTGGGGGCAGTAGATGTAGAACCCCTGGAGGGGGAAGACCAGGAGCACTTGTGAAGAGTTTAGATGAAGCACCTGCGAAAGGCCAGTGAGCCTGCCATGGAGGGAGCTGGCTGGGACAGAGGAGCCCCAAAGCAGAGAGGAATTTGCTTGGGGAAGAGCACAAGGAAATATCCGACGTGAAACTTTCCATGGGGAAGGTTCTTCAGCACCAAGCCTGGGGGTGAGACTGGGGATGGGGAGTTGGAGAGGAGGCAAGCAGCTTGTCAATGGCTCAGCCATGCACTCCCCCCACCCCACCCCCAGGCCCAACAGGGCTCCCCAGCACAGCTCTCTTTAGTGCACCCATCTCAAATACTCTAACTAGTTGATTATTGACTAACATACTAATCATGAGTTGGGCTTTGGCATGAGACAGCTCTGTTTGTGGTCCTAGCTTTACAGTTTACCAACTGCCTACCCTCTCTGGGCTCTGGATGCTCATCTGCAAAATGCTGATGATAGTAATTATCTTATGGGGATTGTTGTGAGGGTTAAATGAGTTACAGTTATCTAGCACTTAGCACAGATCTTGGCAGAAAGGACTCAATAAGTAATGATCTGTGGGTCATTTAAAAGTTTAATTGCCAATTATTTGGGGATTTTCTAGAGGTCTCTGTTATTGGTTTCCAGTTTGATTCCATTGTGGTCAGAGCACATGCTCTTTCTGGAATAAGTATTTTTAAATCTATTGAGACTTTTTTTAGTAGCTCAGCATATGATCTACCTTGGTCAGTGTCCCATGTGCCACCTATTGTTGGGTGAAAAACCCTACAAACATCAGCTGGCAAACTGATGGAATGAGTAGTCTTCTGTTTCTTCATTGATTTTACCTACTTATTCTGTGAATTACCAAGAGAGGATTTTTGAAATCTCTAACTAAAATCTTGGATGTATTGGGGCGCCTGGGTGGCTCAGTCAGTTGAGCGTCCGGCTTCGGCTCAGGTCATGATCTTACAGTTTGTGGGTTCGAGCCGCTCATCAGGCTCTGTGCTGACAGCTCAGAGCCTGGAGCCTGCTTCGAATTCTGTGTCTCCCTCTCTCTCTGCTCTTCCCCTGCTCATGTTCTGTCTCTCTCCATCCTTCAAAATTAATAAAAACATTACAATCTTGGATTTATCTATTTCTCCTTAAGTTTTGTCATTTTTGCTTCATCTATTTTGAAGGTCTATTATTAGGTACATAGACATTCAAAAATTAATATGTCTTGGGGCGCCTGGGTGGCGCAGTCGGTTGAGCGTCCGACTTCAGCCAGGTCACGATCTCACGGTCCGTGAGTTCGAGCCCCGCGTCGGGCTCTGGGCTGATGGCTCAGAGCCTGGAGCCTGTTTCCGATTCTGTGTCTCCCTCTTTCTCTGTCCCTCCCCCGTTCATGCTCTGTCTCTCTCTGTCCCAAAAATAAATAAAAAAATTAAAAAAAAAAAAATTAATATGTCTTATTGATGAATTGACCCCTTTATCATTATGTAGTATCTCTCTTTATCCCTAGTAATATTTCTTGTTCTGAAATTTGTTTTCTGATACTAATATAGCCACTCCACATTTCTTTTTTTTTTTAAGATTTTTTTATTTTTTAAGTAATCTCTACACCCAACATGGGGCTCAAACTCACAATCCCAAGATCAAGAGTCACATGCTCCACCAACTCAGCCAGCCAGGATCCCTCAAATTTCCTATGATTAGTGTTTGCATGGTAGGTATGTTTCCATCATTTTACTCTCAACCTGTGTCTTTATGTGTCAAGTTAATTTCTTGCAGACAGCCTACAGTTGGATATTGCTGTTTATTCAGTCATACTATTCACATTTAATGCAGTGATACAGTTGGGAGTAAATCTACCATTTCATAAATTGTTTTCAATTTGTCCCATCTGCTCTTTGTTCCTCTTTGCCTCTTTTCCTGTCTTCTTTTAGATTAACCGAGTATTTTTTTCACATTCCAATTTATCTCTAGTATTCGCTTCTTAGCTTCATTTTAGTTTTTAGAAGCTCCTCTAGTGTTAACAATATGCATCTTTAACTTTTCCGTCTACTCTCAAATAATATTATGCTATTTAACATATAATGCAGAAACCTTATAACAGTATATTTCCCACCTCCCATTCTCTGTACTGTTGTTCTCATAATTCTGTTTTTATATTATATACCCTACAACACATTGTTACTATTTTTGCCTTAAATAGGCAACTATCTTTTAAATAAAATTTTAAATGGGGGGGGGTGGTATTTGGAATCCTTTTTCTATTACCCCCATGTCCAGTACTTCTGATACTCTTCATTCCTTTATGTGGATTCAAGTTTCCATCTTGTATTGTTTTCCTTCTGCCTAAAGAACTTCCTTTCACATTTATTATAGTGACTATCTCCTGGTGATAAACTCTGCTAGCTATTCCCTACCTGAAAAAGTCTTTACTTCACCTTCATTCTTGAAAGATATTTTTGTTGGATATAGAAGTCTTGGTTTATAGTTTTTCTTTTAGCACTTTAAAGAGGTTGTTCTATTGTCTTCTGGTCTTCATAGTATCTGATGATAAATCAGTACTTTTTTTTTTTTAACTTGGTTCCCCTATATATAACATGCCACTTTTTCTCTGGCTGCTTTTAAATTTTTCTCTTTACCACTGGTTTTTGGAAATTGGATTATGATATGCTTTGGTGTGGTTTTTTGTGTTTATTCTTGGGGGGGTTATTAAATGATTTATATTTATGAGTTTATAGTTTTCATCAAATTTGGAAATCTTTTTTTTTTTTTTTTTGAGAGACAGAGAAACAGAGTACACAGGGGGAGGGGCAGAGAGAGAAGGAGACAGAATCCAAAGTAGGCTCCAGGCTCTGAGCTGCCAGCACAGAGCCCGATGTGGGGCTCAAACTCACAAATCATGAGATCATGACCTGAGCCAAAGTCGGACGCTTAACCAACTGAGCCACCCAGGCGCCCCTGGAAATCTCTTTTTAAGTAGGCTCCACGCCTAGCCCAATGCAGGGCTTGAACTCACAGCTATGAGATCAAGACCTGGGCTGAGATCAAGAGTTGGGTGCTTAACCAACTGAGCCACCCAGGTGCCCCAAATTTGGAGATGTATAGCCATTATTTCTTCCAACATTTTTCTGCCCCTTTCTGGGACTTCAATTACATATATGTTAGTCCACTTGATGTTTTCCCACAGGTCAGTGAAATGTGGTTCACGTTATTTTCTCTGTCTTTCATTCTGGATATTTCTATTGCTTTGTATTCAGATTCAGTGAACTTTTTTCTGCAGTGTCTAATCTGTTATTGATATGCAATGGACTGAATGTTTGTATTCCCACCAAAATTCATATATTGAAGTCCTTGCCCCCAGTGTGGTGGTATTTGGAGATGGGGCTCTGGGGAGGCAATTAGGTCATGAGGGTGAGAGCCTGGTCTGATGAGATTAGGAGCCCTTATAAAAAGAGCTTGACATCTCTCTCTCTGTGTGTACACATGCACTGAAGAAAGGCCATGTGAACACACAGAAAGAAGGCAGCCATTTCCAAGCCAAGAAGAGAGCTCTCACCAGAACCCAACTGTGCTGGTCGGTACCCTGACCTCAGACTTGCAGCCTTCAGAACTGTGAGAAAATAAATGTCTGCTGTTTAAGCCCTCCTGTCTATGGTATTTTGTCATGGCAACAAAGCAGACTAATATATAATCCTATCCAGTGGAACTATAATCCTTTTTTATATCTTCTAATTCTCTCTTCATTATGTTCATGTTTTTCTTTAAATCCTTAAACATATTGAGCATATCTATAATAGCTCTTTTAATGGCCCTGCCTGCTAATTCTATCTTCCCTATCATTCCTGAATCTATTTCAATTGACTGATTTCTGTTTGTGGGTCACATTGAAATAAAATCTTCAGAGAAGACAAGAGTAATGGGATCAATACGACGGGGAGAGTTCCCAAGTCCCCACAGTTAACAGGTGGCAAAACAACTTGCTGTTGGCAGGGAAGACATTATTCATGGCCCCCATCTTAAAAGATAGAAAAATGAAGCCCAGGGCAGGGAAGAGACTTGCCTCAAACCACACAGCTTGGGACTTGGCAGAAGAGATCCTATCCCCCACACCCAGCCACCTGACTTTTCTATCCCAGAAGACTCCCTTTCTATCAGTCTAGAGCCTGGGCCACTCCTGAGGAAACCTAGGAAAAGCTGGATGTCTAAGTTCCAGAGAGGGGAATGCAGGGAGGGTCTTCTAGCACATTCTGGGAAGGGGTGGCTGTTGGGAGAGGTATTGGGGAGGAGAAGACAGAGCCAGAAGAAAAGCAAAGGCATCTCCACCCAGGCAGCAGCTGCTCCCAAATATGTCACAACTTGTCAAAGAGGCAGAAATAGAAGCTGTCTATGGAGTGGAAGGGGGTGGGGCAGCTTCTGAACCCACAGTGAGGGCAGAAGCTTCTGAATCCACAAGGAAGACAGAATGGGGTGGGGTTAGAAAGGAAGGGGACCGGGTGGGGGGCTAAGTCCGGGGGCGAGTATGACAAATACATGCCAGGCGGTTCTAGGTGGGCCGAAATGAGTCCCGAGAACCATCTGGTTGCACTTCAGTGAGACTGAGTATGGGAGCAGAAGTGGAGATGGGAAAAGGACAAAACATCCAAAGAAACCTGCCCTCTCCGATCCTACAGGTCCATTCTTTAGGGCCAGGCCCGCTTCAAACGAGTCTCCAAACAGTCCGACTCTGACCCTATGAGCACTTCCTCCAGACCCACGTGCTGAGTCAGAAAAAGAATGTTACCTCTCAAAGGGCTACTTGGGTCATTCATATCAGCATCTTGATTTGCAAACAGGGAAAATGAGCCCCAGAGAGGAGAAACAACACCAACGTGCCCCGACTCCTTATCCGGGGTTCCTTCTTCCACATGCCCTTCGTTTCCTCACAGTATTTGTCTTAATCCAGAGCTAAGGCCCAGCTCACACAGGAACACGGAATACGCATAAGAAATCCTCAGCCGTAT
This sequence comes from Panthera leo, assembly GCF_018350215.1. Classification (NCBI taxonomy): domain Eukaryota; kingdom Metazoa; phylum Chordata; class Mammalia; order Carnivora; family Felidae; genus Panthera; species Panthera leo. The sequence continues at coordinate 41,831,544 of NC_056696.1, read as the reverse complement.
TTCCAAAGGCGCCCAGGTTCACACTGGCACACACTCTGCTGAAATCTGGTCTGGTTATTTTTAAACCTAGCTCTGTGCTTTGTGTCCACCAATCACCTCTCCGTGACCCCCACTCCCTGGGGACCCATTCCCTTCCGCCTCCAGGCCCACACCTTCCCCCACCCCAAGGCCAGAGATTCTTGATGAATGAGCCTGGCTCTGAGCTCCAGATTCCAGGCAGGGACGGATTTCCCAGTGGTTATCTGATGCTCAGTCCTCAATGGAAACAATGTGTGGCCTCCGGAGGCCTAGCGCCCCCCCACCCCCGACACCCCTCACCCCTCAGCTGGGGCTCCCATCTGCCTCGAGACCTCTCCTTTTGTCTCAAACCCTCAGGCTTCCTTCGGTCTCTCCAGCCTAGTGTCTCTCACCCGTCTCTCCTATCTTCTGTTCAGCTCTCCACATCTCCCTGACTCTCCATTCGAAGCCTAAAGCAGCTCCGGTCCCTTCACTGCCTCCTACCCGGAAAGCAGGTACTCACTTGAAGCATGTTCCTCACCTGTCAGGCTCAGGGAGGGAGACGAGGCACTGGGATTCAGCCCCAAGGCCTAAGATCAGGCCCCCTTCACACTTCTGACACTAGTGCTCTGTGCACCCTTGGCAAGTCACATCCCCACCTCTGGGCCTCAGTTTCCCAGTGTGTAGAAGGAAGAAGGTGGACTAGCTAATCCTTAGGCTACGTCCCAGCTCTGATATTCTAGGATTCTGTGATCGGTTCTCACCCTGCTTGCCAGGCTACTGCTCCCCCAATAATCAAGCTGATTTGGATGCCACGTGCATGCATCTAGGTCCTTGAAATGTACACACATTTCTGCCACCCAAGCCCTACCTAGTTCCCATCCATAACACCCAGAGACCCAGGCTAAGAAAACAAAAGAGGGGGGCTTGTACGGAGAAGCCAGAGGCTCCTGCCCTTCCAGACTCTTCTCCTTCTTGCTCCTCTACTTCCAGAATCGAGGCTCCAGAATGGGAAACTTGCTTTGATGTTGGCCAAACAACATGGCAGCCCAGGTCAGCCCACCTTCGAGGTCAGCAGGGACTGGAAGAGGCTAGGAGCCAGAGAGTAAGGCTGAGTATGTAGAGCAGAGTGGGGAGGAAGGGCCCGCAAGGCAGGTGAAGGGGATTTCTGGGCATTTTGAAATCCAACCACTACCATGCAAATGAGATCAGCCCAGCAGGCAAACAGACAGAATTGAGTTGAGACAGACAGGGTGGGGACACAAACAGCTTGGCCCTGGAGCCCCCACCAGGGATAAGGGCTTCCTCCGGAGGGAGCAGGGGACGGCTAGAGGAGGCTACAGTCGGGGCAGGGGGCCCTGAGTGCCCAAGCCAGCAGGGATGGGGATTAGGGCCCGACGCCCTGCTGTCAGGTTAGAGGTGATGGATCACCGCTGGTGGTGGAGCACAAAGGCTGTTCTGTGCTTGGCACCAATGTGTTCCCATCCATCAGAGGGCAGCCTGCATGGGGTGGGTGAGTGTGCAGGGGAGGAAGGCCAAGCCCCTAGATGCGGCTGTTCCACAGCTCGGCTAGGAAAGAGGAGCAGGGTGGATAGAGGGCCAACCCCCCATCAGGGTTTTGAGGCCAGAGATACCTGGGCCACCCTATCTTCTCGGGCCTGGGAGGGTCTGTGCCCCACAGCTGAGCCCTGACGTGGTCCTCGGCGCTTACTTGGGCAGACGTACGCAAGCACGACTACAGACAGGGATGCGCTGAGACCCGGACGCACAAGATCACTCTAGCCCTGCAGCCCCACCCTCACATTTGGTTAGAAGCAAACGTTACACGCACAAAGCCAAACTCCCATCAGTCCCATAGGTGCTCCCATAGGCTCCTATTCAGTGCCCTCACCCAGGTCCCGTCCCAGCCCCAGGGACTGACACAGAGTGGGCTCCTAGGGAACCGGGTTCAGCCGATGAAGGGGGGAATTTAATAAATTCTTTCTCTGGATTACAGGATAGTACTCCTTTACCACCTACCGCTTCCCACCTTGGTTAGATAACTTTGTGCGCTCATCTTACCCAGCTGTGTCTATTTGCAGGCACAAAGACCGCATCGTCTTCACATCAGTGACCCCAATGCCCAGCGCGAGACGTGCAATACAGGTTTCTTGATCAAAAGAGTTGAGTGAATAAATATATAGGCACCTGGGGTGAGACCAGGTTTTCCCTCTCCCGTTCTTGCTCTTCTGGTCCCCTGGAGGCAATAATGGCCAAGGCAATAGACTGAGAGAGAGAGAGAGAGGGGGGGGGGCCAGGAGTGGAGGACAGGACAAAGCAAGGAAAGGGACTAACATTGATTGGGTGTTGCCATGTACCGGGTGCCCTTTCATTAATACAACCATCATCCTCCTATCTCTCACACACACACACACACACACACACACACACACACACACACCTTGGCCAGCCGAAACATGCATCCTCTCCTGGTGGAATCCATCCTCCTGCCTGAGTGGATTGCTCAGGCCTCCAGCACCCCACTCCTGGGTTACTGCCATGGTTTTCTATGCGGTCCCTTTGCCTCAGCTTTCAAGTCCCTCCACGCTCAGCTGGGCCTCCTCTCATCTCTACACACTTGTCCAATCGCCCACTTACTGGACCCTGCGTGCCATACAAACCCTCCACCCAGTGCCCCCTTCCTCTCTTCTCATTTAATTCTTACCTGTTCCCCAAGATCCAGCACAAACCCTCCTCCTCCTCAAGCCTTCCACAGAGACCCAGACTTGGTGATTCTGACTTTCTATAAACTCCTGAAACACTCAGTTGATGAGCCCACTCACTGGCAATCGATCACGGCCCCTGTGTTTACTGCTGAATTAAAATAGCTCTCTCTCACATTATAATTTAACATTCACGTTTCAGTGTCCATGTTTGCCAACCAGATAGTAAGATCCTGGAAATCAGAACAAGCCCAGCTCTCCTGCTTCCATTTTTAGAGGACGTGAACACACTGTTTAGGGGCAAGGCAGATTGGATCCCAAAAGGACAAAATGATGCAATTTTTTGGTCTCCACGGTAACTTCCACATCCTTCTTTTCCCAAGGCTCATAGGACTGGAGTGTAAACTGAGGCCAGGTTTTTCTTTGCTTGGAAGGATGTGGGTTAGAAATAGCAATTCTTCCTCAACCCAGCTGGTCGGGGTCAAAAGCAGGGTTTAGAACCCATAGCCCCCAGGCTGCCACACTGGTAAGGCCAAGAACCCAGTTAAGACCCCATTGCTTTCCTCAACATGTGTGGGGTTTTTTCTTGTCTAGCTACGACCCCTCCTCATCTCTGTTCCCTACCCCAGACAGACACCGGCATTTTCCCAGCTCCTCACCGTAGACCACGAGCGACAGGACATCCAGGTCCGTCAAGCTCCAGCTGGATCTCACCTCCCCTGAGAAACCCTCTCTGAGTCCCAGCACCATACTTCCTCCTTTTACTGTCCTTGCCACTGATTGAAACTTATAACACCAATCTCAAACGTCAAGTGGAGGATGGATCAGACTTAGTCCACGGGTTCCTAGAGGAAAAATGGGGACCAAAGAATAAAAGAGGGAACCGATGGCAGTTCAAAACCCAGAAGGCCTCCCTGTGGCCAGAGCTGCACCTCAGTGGGACGGGTTGCCTTGTGAGGTCAGTAGCAGCTGGACAATGGCCACCTGTGAAGGGGACTGAGGCATCATGGGTTGGGTGGAACCAGACGACCACAGGGGTCTACGAATGGTAAAGTCCTCAAGGGCAGAGACCCTGCCTAGGGCTTCCCTGTGACCAACCCCTCAGCCCGAAGACTGAGCTTGTTCTCTGCTGGTCTCTCAGGCCTGCCCACAGCATTGGGAGCATTGGTCCTCTCAGGCCCCAAACTCTGCTGAGGGGTGACCATGGACTGAGAAGCTGGAAGGTTAAGTAGTCCCTCCTCCCCCTGACATTTGAGACCTACATGCTACGTGTAAAACTGATGGCTTAGGAAGATGCGGAACCGAGCCAGGTGGTCAAGGAGAAGGGAGAGTCAAAGTGAGTCTGGAGGGTTCTGCTTTCTCTCCCTCCCACTCCACCCACTCAGGAAAAGCTTGGGGTCCCAAGGGGGCAGGAAACAGAGTTGAAGAGGCGACACAGAAGGACAGATAAACGATCCAGAGAGAGAGAGAGGGAAGAGACCGAGGGTTTAATAGATCTTGACCTTGCCACGGAGGGAAAGGTGTAGCCTATTAGTTCTAATTCTTGCTCTGCCCCTGACCAACTGAGTTAAAAGGAAAACCTCTACTGACCCCTGCCAAAAAGACCAAAAAAATTCATCTCGCCTCAATTTCCCCCGTCACAGGAGACCTGAGCGACATAAGATGTCAAGGCTGCTTTGAAACCCCAGAAGTTGAAGCCATTTGACCCTCCAGGTTTCAATCCTTCTTACCCCTGGACACGGAGCCCACACACATGCCCCAAATTTGAAGCAGTCTCATGCTTCTGACTGATGGAGCCTGGTTAAGGTGCTGTCAGGAAGCCGGGGGATGGATACTTTGATTTCTTAAGGCCTCTTCCAGCCTGAACCCTGCCTTTCCTTGTTCCCTCCCCTCAACAACCACCCCCCCCCCCCCACACACACACACACATCTTTGGGACTAGCAAGGAGACAGCAGGCAGGCCGCCCGGCTAGGAGTAATTGAAAGGAGCAGATGAGAGGAGAATGTGTGTCCTCCCCCACCTCCCCTGCCCCACGGGGGCTGCTGAGAAATGAAAACTAATCAAATTACACCGACGGCCTCCCTCCCCGTGCACAGGAGCCGGCCCAGGCTGGGGCAAGCGGGCTGGGTGGGGTGGGGGCTGGGGGGAGAGGGAAGGGGAATCACATCTAATCCACTGTAAACGTCTTGATGTGCAGCGACAGCTTAGGGGGGGCTCAGGTTTCTGCGGCATTGGCTATATTTATCTCTGGTTCCATGCCAGCGGGGAGGGTTTAAATGGCACCCAGCAGTTGGCGTGAGGGGCTGCAGGAGCTTGGGGGCCAGTGGCAGGAACAAGTCTCTTCCGACCCCATGGAGCTATATGAGACATCCCCCTACTTCTACCAGGAACCCCACTTCTATGACGGGGAGAACTACCTGCCCGTCCACCTCCAGGCCTTCGAGCCGCCAGGCTACGAGCGGACTGAGCTCAGCCTGAGCCCTGAGGCCCGAGGGCCCCTCGAAGACAAGGGGCTGGGGACCCCCGAGCACTGCCTGGGCCAGTGCCTGCCGTGGGCCTGCAAGGTGTGTAAGAGGAAGTCGGTGTCCGTGGACCGGCGGCGTGCGGCCACACTGAGGGAGAAGCGCAGGCTCAAGAAGGTGAATGAGGCCTTTGAGGCTCTGAAGAGGAGCACCCTGCTCAACCCCAACCAGCGGCTGCCCAAGGTGGAGATCCTACGCAGCGCCATCCAGTACATCGAGCGCCTACAGGCCCTGCTCAGCTCCCTCAACCAGGAAGAGCGTGACCTCCGGTACCGGGGCGGGGGCGGGCCCCAGCCAGGGGTAAGTGAGCGTCCCCCCCACCAGCCGCCCCAGGGGGAGGGGGCGCAGGAGGCCCCTGGACGGCTTCGGGACCCCAGTGTGGGGTTCAGTCAGAGGGTTGGAGCAGGTGGGGTCTTGGGGGCTGCAGGACCCCCTCCTTCCTCACAGCTGGGCGGTCAAGTTGACCTCCTGTGTCCCTCTGTCCTTTCAGGCCAAGCTAAAGGCCACAGGGAGAAGCAGAGGTGGAGGGGGGTGGCAGAGAACAGAAGGACGGGCGGATCCAAGAGCAAGTCCAGAGTCAGCCTGGGTGGGAGTGAGAATTAATCCCAGCGCCTAGGGATGGGGTCCAAAAGGCAAGGCCAAGCGTCGCTTTGCCCCACCACCCCATCTTGAGTGTGGCTGAGCAGAGGCAACACCTACCCAGGGTCTCTCAAGAACCCCAGCGGGCCTGCACCTGCTTCCTTCACCTTATCCTTCACCCTTATCGTAAGGTCAGGAAAACCAGGAACCCTTTTAAACCGGGTGTCCTGTGAGGACAGAATCGCCACCCAGAATGGAGGACAAGAAAGGCCTGGAAGTAGGGGCTCTGTGGCCAGGCAGGGAGCGGGGGCATGAAAGTTGCTGATGGGGAAGACCCTGAGGCCAGGGGTGCCCCGGGCTGGAGGGCTGCAGCCTGTGGCCCACCCTCCAGCCCCACAAGGGGAGCTTTTGCCCATTGGAACTGGACAGAGAGACACCATCAAGAATGGCTGTGCTCTGACCTTGGGCCTTCTTCACCCCGTCTTGCAGGTGCCCAGTGAATGCAGCTCCCACAGCGCCTCCTGCAGTCCAGAGTGGGGCAGCACATTGGAGTTTGGTCCCAACACAGGGGGTAAGTGAGACCCGGACCCTCATAACCTTGGCTTGACCCCATCAGCCCGTCTCTAGGCCCACTTGTCTCCTTTTACCTTGCTTCTTGCTCCAGTCCTCTTGCCTTCGGCTTCTCCAGGGAACTGCTGAACCCGGGGTTCCAAATGGTGGGCCGCGAGGCCCTGTGCCTCCCTGAGACCTTGACCAGCTAAGGAGTGGTCTAGGCCTCCTGCAGCTCCCCGACCAAAGCCTAGTGCCTGACCTTCTCCACGGAGAGGGGAATGTCCCTGCCCCAGGGGTCCCTGGGAAGTGCCGAGTCAGTGCTGCAGAACTGGGCCAGCAAAGGACAGTTCCAGTCTCCCAGGATACACCGTCCTGGCTCCATCTCAGAGTAGCTGCTTTCAAATCCTAACCCCACTAGGGGAGCTCAGAGAGAAGGCACATGCGTTCAGTGTTCACACACACATGCGCACGCGCGCACACACACACACGCACACACACGCGCACACACACACATATGCTTGGCACTGGGAAAGGCATGGGCTAGCGGGTAGGATTCTTGAGTTTTGCGCACTCATCTGTCCTGGGAAACCTGTGCCACCCCCAAAGACCTTGTTCCCTGTCCTGGGTCTTGAAACCCCCTTTATCACACAGGTGACATCCTCCCCCCTTCTCCTTACAGATCACCTGCTCACGGCCGACCCCACGGACGCCCACAACCTGCACTCTCTCACCTCCATTGTGGACAGCATCACAGTGGAAGACGTCTCTGTGGCCTTCCCAGATGAAACCATGCCCAACTGAGATTGTCTGCCAGGCCGGGCGTCCATGAGAGCCCCCACGCTGGCCACAGATGCCACCGCCCCCGCAGCGGGGGCTTCCTCAGCCAGGCTGTCCTGATGCCAGAGGGCCAGTGCTGGGGCTATCAAATGCCAGCCTATCCCCTTCCTCATCCATGTAAGGTTAACTCGCCACCCAGAGAGGGAACGGATGCTCTCGTGTAGCTGACTCCTTACAGCAAGGAGCATGCCGTTTCCCGGGAAATAGAGCAGGGGACCAGAGTGCCCCTCGTGTATGCCCTGTCTCGGGGCAAACTCAGGAGCTTCCCTTTGTTCATAGTGCAGCCTCCAATTCCACCCCCTCAAAAGAAACGGTCTGAGAGACGATGACAGTGTCCTGACCAGGACAGGCTGTGTACATCTTCTGTTCTTGTCTTTTCCTGATGCCAGGGGCTGGGCTGGGCCTGCCCTGAATCGAGGGAGAGGAAAGGGAGAGGAGCAATCCTCTGTTCCCAAGTCCCTGGGGGGCCAAGCTTTTGCAGTGAATATTGGGAACCTTCCAGTGGTTTTATGTTTTGTGTTGTTTGTAAAGCCGCCATCTGACCAAGGTCTCCTGTGCACAAGTGGCCAGGGACAGGCAGGGAGGGGGGCAGGGGCTCTTGGGGGTGACTTCTTTTCTTAACTAAGCATTGTGTGGTTTTGCCATTGTTTTGTATTTTTTTTTTTTTTGCTAACTTATTTGGATTTCTTTTTTAAAAAACGAATAAAGACTGGGTGCTAGAAGAATGTCTGTGATGATGTGGAGGGAGGGGGTGCCCGCCGCTCCTGCCCCTCCCCTTCCAGGGGTGCAGACACACCTCAGGGGGCAGGCCTGCTAAGGATCAGAGCTGATGGGGCTCCAAAAGCAGCTGGGGCACTACCTTGCTGCTGGTCACCAGGTACTGGGAGCCCCACTCTTTTTACCATTCTGAAGGGAGCGGGGTGTGGTCCACAGGCTGGGTGAGAGCCAGATCCACAAACACCTTGTGGGACAAGGAGGAAACCCTGGCAAACATTCCGTGTCACTCTTTCTTACGCACGGACACCGCAACGGTCTGTGTGCTCCATCTCAAACCCCAAGGGGTCCATCCCAACTAATGAGCATGCTCTGTGCCCAGCACTCATCCCACAGCCTGCAGGCAGGGTTGTAGGGTGGGAATTTGCAGGTTTTCCCCTCTCCCTGCTCCCTGCCTCTCCTCTGGTGCGACATTACCAGGAGCCCAGCAGGAAAGTGGGAGGGGATTAAATCAGCATGATTGGGGTCAGACACTGCCACTTCCTCGCAGGCAGGCCAACTAGCATGTCCCCTTACCAAACCCTTCCGTTCCTCCAGGCCAAAGAGGATTCTGGCCCATGCCCACAGCTCAGAGGATGACGGCAGTTCCGCTGGGGGTAAGGGGAGGGCCTCACCAACAATCACAGGAAGAGAAGCTGGGGTTTTCTTCATATGGGATGCTATCTTCCAACTGCCAGCTGAGGGGAGAAGGTGGGTGGAGAATAGAGAAGATTCTGGACAGAAATTACATAAGGACTAGCTGGGGAGATAGCAGGAACTAGAATCTGAATGGCTCGTGAACATCTACTAAAATTTTGATTAATTCCAACTGCTTGAGGCTAAACTTGTCTGGTGTATTGCAAATTATAAATTTCAGAATCATTACAGAAGCCTGGGGATTCACAGCGTGGTACACTGTAGCCCCCACCCAATTCTTCAGGGCCCTTGACAATGGATGTAACCCTGTTTTACCTACCAGGCTCTGTGACCCATTCTGCAGTGTACCCCTGGGTTCAGCTGGGCCATCTCCCCCACATCTGCCCCTCCTGACTTGCTCCTGAAGAGGGCGGTCAACTCTTGGCTCCCAGAGTTTCTCCAGAAACTCTGCCTAAGGAAGAGAAGAAGGAAACCTCAGAGTAGGCTCACAGACCGAGGTGAGGGTGCAGAAGGGAGCAGCCCCCCACTCGGGGTGTATCTGTCCCAAACAACCAGTCAGGGCCAGGCCAACTGAGAGTCACAAACTGGCCTAATCTGCCCCACTGTGGGATTTTCTTCTTGAGTTGTGTCACTGTGTTTATAGTCGTACCACCTTGAAAGGGCCGGAGAGGAATACTGATGTCATTTCTAAGGCTCTTAGCTCCCCCTGACTCACCGCCCTTGGAGATGAGGAGAGCCACAAGCCTGATTGCCACACCTTGGTTCTCAAATTTACATTCACTCCCTTACGAACCACTGAAAATGCTGAGCTACACAGTCAAGGGGGATCTGCTCCCCTCGAGTTCATTTCCTCTGCCCCTGGCACCTCTCAAGCTCCCAAATGGATATGATCCCACCACCTTCAGTTGACTTGCTTCTCACTGGGGGCTTGGGGTGGCCATGAAGAAGGGGGCTCATCTCTACAGAGCTGATAGGCTCTGGAGTGGCTGCACGTATTTGGTAAGTTTATTCTTCTTTACCTATCATGTCAGTTGGAAACTGAGGTTCACGTTCATGACCTGGTAAGAATGAACAGTCCTCAGCAAAAGCCATCAGGGTTAATAGTTCCTGAATGTTGTCAGGGGTGGTGGCCATTGTCTACTTATTTCTTCTTCAGTCTTTACGTCCTTAACCCTTCCACCAGAGAAAGAGAAACGAGCTGCTGGAATCTCACAGGTGTGAATAGCAGACATGACCAAATGGAAGCCAGCCTCACTCGTTATTTGCACAGAATGAGCAATTGTCATCAATGCACTGGGTCTTTCTTAAACTAAATGCTTAGCCTTCACAATTAAAGTACAGATAAGACTCCAATTAATGAATAATGAGTGGTAGTTCTTTTGGGAAATTAGCTTCAATCCGGTCTCCAGGGGAAGTACCTGCAATAAATCAAGCCAGGTTAATCAAATGTTACCTAACAACGGGCTTCAGGGAATGCGCTAGAACGAAAAGAAGAATTACTCAGAATTGGCATATCAGTTGTTGAGAGTGTAGATAGGAACTTCTTAGGGTGTTTAGATAATTAGTGTGACCTTCAAGTACTATTTGTGGCTTAGATCTCTAACTTCTCAAGGTAATCTATCTCGCAAAGTGGAAAACATTTTAAATGCTGCACCTGAAGGGGCGCCTGAGTGGCTCAGTCAGTTGGGCGGCCGACTATGGCTCAGGTCATGATCTCGCGGTCTGTGAGTTCCAGCCCCGCATCAGGCTCTGTGCTGACAGCTCAGAGCCTGGAGCCTGCTTCGGATTCTGTGCCTCCCTCGCTCTCTGCCCCTTCCCTGCTTGGTCTCTCTCTCTCTCTCCCTCTCTCAAAAATAATAAACATTAAAAAAAAAATTTAATGCTGCACCTGGAGAGGGAGGTGGAGGGGGGCAGACAATGGAGGGTGAAAGGAGAGGAGTTCCCTCAGTTCAGGTTCTGTCATGGATAAAACCCTACCCCTAAGATGTCACACCCCCTCCCCCCTCGCCCTTGGACTTGTCTCACTGCCTGGCTTCTGGGCTCCAGGCTCGGGCAGCGATGCCTAAAGGTGTGCCGAAACTCAGGAAAGACTGAAGGTTCCAGGTGAGGCTGGGGTCTTGGCTAAGGACCTATAGCCCAGGCCCATATGGGAACCCCAAATCTCCACCCCACGGCAATTTGGGCTGTGCCTCACCCCTCAGCCACGGGCAACAACCAGACCCAGACTCTATGCCTCTTGCGCTGCTTAGAACATCCCTAGGGGAGGCATGTTCTTTCTGGGAAAGAAACCTAGAATCTTCTTTCCTACAAATGCTGACAGAAACATGACGTTGGGATCTCATCTCAAGCTCGGCAGGTCTACAACGAAACACATTTCCACATAAGCCTGCTCCTTCCGCATTCCCCATCCCAGTGGATGGCAACACTGGGAAACAGTTTCCCATCCCAAAAAAGTTTTTCTGAGTTCCTTCGGATCTCATCCTGTGGCCAGCTGGTCACCAAGGCTGGTCGATTCTACCTTTGGTCATGGAGGGAGTGAGGGGGGCCCCCCAGAGGTGTGTAAACACAAGGCCAGCACCTTCCCTCACCTGTGTGCCCTCTCCTGGTCACAGGTTGCTTTGTCCGGGGCGCACCCTGTCACGGGTGCCGGCGGACTCCGCCTTCCCGTACCATCAGTGTTTGGGACGGCATTAGCCTTGGGAAGGATATGGTGTATTGTGCTGTTCTCAGGGAGTGTTCACAATTTAGGTGAGAAGAAACACAGTCCAAAGACGAACATCAGCCAAGCACCACAGGGGGGTGGGTTCGGAAACTGAGCCACCCAGGCGCTCCAGTATGAGTGTGGGTCTGGGACAGGGAACTGGGGGAGGCTTAGCCAAGGGGCAGAGGCTTGAGCTCACTTAAAAGAGAAGTAGAAAAAAAAAAAAAAGTAAAAAAGAGAGAAGCAAGTAACATTTAGTAAGTGGTAAGCGCTCTTGGCAGATGGTCAGAACTTTTCACATACGTGTCGCAGTTAAGGACGGGGCCCCGCGCTAGCTTTGGGACCTACGTCTGTCTCTCACCAGCTTAGCCTTACAATTAACCACACTTAACCACACTTAAGAAGTGTGGTTCTTAGCCTTACAATTTCCTGTTCTGCAAGATGGCGAAGATAACACCACACAGAGTTGTGAAGGCTAAGTGAGCTAATACATTGAGCATGCTTAGAACAGCATCTGGCACACAATAGTTCCCAGTAGTGTTGAGCTTTATTTAATAATCATCCTCATAAGAACCCTCTGAGATAAGGTCGGTTCATTTATTCTCTCGAGCGTGTCTATCGAGGGGATACGGAGATCAAGAAGACAGACCCGAGGGGCTTCCTCACAGCGCCGTGTGGGAAGAGACAAGGAGAGACACCACACGGCACGGTGGCTTCCAGAGTGCCAGCGAGCAAAGGGTTGTCGCTTCTCCAATTCTGCTGGGGAGGGGCTGGTCCTGCCTTCCAGGTGACGCTCCAGGTGGGTCTGGAAGGTTCGCGCTGCAAAGGCAAGAGGCACTCTTGCTGCCTTCTGCTGATGGGGCTGGCGGACACAGGTTTCTGAGGTCGGCGGACTCAGACCGGTGAGAGGAGGGGCGGGAGCCTGGAGCCAAGTCGCAGGCAGCCTGTCACGCCGTGTGAAGGGAGCAGGCTTCTGACCTACAGGCTGCGGGGGCTGCTGCAGTGATCCCGAGCAGGGGGCCTATAGCAGCGGCAGCCCTGGGGGCCGTGGGAAAGGCCACGAGGCAGTGGAGCATGACCAGGTGAGTAGAGAGGGAGAAGGAATAAATCAGGTCCAGCATCGGGGCTCCTCAACTCCCCTGGCACAGGCAACCTGCACATTAACCTCTAGCAACCCCATGGTTATGTAAGTAAACAGAAGGTTACTGACTGTATGTTTTTAAAACTCTGATGTCGACTTCCCAGAGGAGCACAGCCCTAGGACGGTGGAAGAAGCTGGACACGTCAGCTGAACGCGAAGTTAAAAAAAAGACCAGAGCCATGTGTAGGTTGTCTTAAAACCATCAGGTTGTTTATTGGTACGTACACACACTCATACGCCCCCGCACATCCACTCCTGACACACTGGGCCAGTACAGTACTGAGAAGGGAACTGACAAGATACAGCAGGCTGGTGAGGGGGCTTCGGGTCACTGGTGACTCTCCAAATAAAAAATACGAGGACTGTGAGGCAAGGGATACACCAAGACAACAGCCTTCCATCACTGAATGGACAAGTTCTCCTGTCCATCACCTCCCTGCAATACCTCCCCAGATGCCCTGAAGAGACCCAGGTACATGGCCAACCATGACAGGGTCAAGTTGTAGAGGAGAAGATGGGGCTGAATCTCCCACTGAGCTAGTCCGTCAAAAGTCCCCTGACACAGTCAGATGGCTTTGCGATCCCCAACTCCACCAATCTTAGGAACCTGGGGTTTCTCCATAATCTTAACATCCATTACCCGAGGATAGGGGCTTTTTCTCTCCACCCAACTCATTTTCTGCTCAAGAACGCGTCCAGCTCCATTTGCAGCAGCCTGACGGACAGGGAGGGCGAGGAACGACCAGGGAGAACAAGGGCAGGTGGGGGGCCTTGCCCACACCTAGGGGAGCCCACCCAGCCCCGCCCCTGGCAGACCTCTGCTCTGCCGAAAAACAGAAGGCTCTGAGCCCTGGCCTCGTCCCAGGCTCCATCACTCCTGCGGGCCAGGGTGCTCTGACCCACTATCCCACCTGTTAGCCGAGCCCCTGCTCAGAACCCAAGTCGATCAGGTTGCAAACCAGCTGCTCGGCCACCTGTAGGTGACGAACTGGCGCCTCTCCAGGAAACATGCTCAAGACACGTGTCCTCTCCTCTCACTTGGATGAAGCCCTGGGTTCCATCAACTCCCCCTGAACTTGGGCCCCAAACATGTCCAGGCATTTTGGCAGGACGAGGAAGTGGATTAAGACGGGTTTCTTGGGAATGACATTCCGACCAAACTAGGACCTGTAGCCCCCAGCCCCGGTTGCCACCGTGCTGCGTGAGGGAAGCAATTAAAATGGTGGAAGCTGGGTGGGGCTCAGGAATTTCTGGAGGAGGCAGTCCCCGCACACTGAGAGAGCCCTGAACAAGGACTGGCTGATTTAGGGGCAAGCAGGAGAGTGAAGACCTTCATCGACACTGGATTTCCTGGACCTGGAATATGACTCACTAAAGCGGAAGCTTTATTTTCTTCCTAAGAGATCAGGGGAAGAGAACCCCGGACTACCTTTTTCCCACATCTGATTTGAAGGTCAGTGTATCTTCAATCCACCCACTGGGTATATTCTTAGGGGCTGGACTACTAAAGTGGGACAGAGGACGACAGCAAGGGAGGGGATGCTGAGCAGAATAGACGGCGCATGGGTAGCTCTCTTCTGTCCCCAGAGCCAGGACCCCACACAACCCCCAGCCCTGCCCCAGCAGCAACTCCACCCTACCGCTGGGGTAGGAGGCGTTCCCACCACTCTTTGGACTTAAGGCTACTGCAGGCCATTGGCTCTCTGTCCAGCTGACCTGCCTGCACTTCTTACTGGGTACGAGGGCTGAGAGTTTCCCCATCCTTACCCTTGGCCCAAAGCTCAGAGGCCCATTTTTCTCAGATTCTTCCCCAACTCACATTTGGGATTCATCTTAAGCAAGAGCCTGGAATCACCACCTTAGCCTTCCTCTTCCCCAGCCTCACCATCTGAAGGAGAATGGGGTTTTCTGCAGCCCCTCCCTGCCCCCAAAGAGGTTCTGGAGGCAGGAGCTGCCGTTGTGGAGATAAGGTGGGAAAAGGGGCTAATGCTGGGGGGTGCCCAAACCAGATATCTGACAAGCAGGATGTGCACGGGGACCAGAAGGCCCAATAGCCTGAGCAAGGCAGAGTCCGAAGTGCCGTTTTCTTGGAAGGGCCATCCTCAGCCCTTGGCACGGCATCCTGGTATCTGGTGGAGGTCGCAGTCCAGAACAGGCTGGCTAGGCCCAGAAGAGGGAGGGTGAAGTCACAACCCCGCCTGGGCTACTGCTGTCCTGTCCCTTCTGCAGAATCCCAAGCATGGACAACCTCGAGTCCCATCCACAGCCACAAGAGACTTACAAAGGACACACGGTGGGACTCAGAGTAGTGGGATGCCGAAGGGGGTGGACGAGTATATTCTGAGATCCAGGGCAACCGGAAAGTCACGACGAGACTAGGAGCCGTGAGAGGACCAGGGAACGAGCAGGAGAGGCCAGGGCCAGCTGAGCCTGTGAAACCCAGCGGGAGGACGCTGGCCCTGGGGGCCGTGGCTAGTCCCGGAAGGCGGAGAGCATGTGTCCATAGAGATAGTGGGAGCGAGCTGAAAGAGAGAGGGAAAGAAAGAGAGAAAGAGAAAGAGAGAGAAGGAGAGAGAGAGAGAGAGAGAGAGAGAGAGAGAGAGAGAGAGATGCATTGCACGGTGAGCTGGGAGTCGTCCCTGGGGGTCTGGGGCGCATGCATGCGCAGCGAGCTTGCAAGCGCCAAGCGCCCCGGCGGCGGCGGCGGCGGCGGCGGCGGCGGCAGCGGGCAGGGCAAGCCGGACGAGTGCGGGCCTGGCAGGTGCACAGCGCGCGAGCGGGGGCCGCCGGCGGCGGGGGCGGGGGTGGGGGGTGGGTGTCCGGCCCGGGCCCGGCCCACTTACCCCGCGCCACGGGCACACCCCCGCGAGAGCCGGGGCGGGAGGGGGGTCAGCAGGAGTAGGTCCGAACCGTGGAGGGCTCCAGTCTCTGCGCCCCCGCCGTCCCGGCTGGGAGGAGTCGGCGGCCGCGGGAGAACACAGAGCGGCGGTTAGTGCGCGCGCTCCGGGGGCCCGCCCGCCCGCCGGCCCGGCGGCAGCGTTAGTGCAGCGGCGCCCGCAGGCCCCTCCGGCGGCCCGGCACTCACCCTCCGGCGTGATCTTCTTCGGCGGCGCGGGCGGCGGCTGCAGCGGCCCCAGCGTGGCCACGCGGAAGGCGGCCGGGAGCGTCTCGGCCGAGGCGCCGAGCAGGCCGCCGTGCGGGTCCCGCGGCCGGAAGCGCTTCCTCCAGGACGGCGCGCGCCGGAACACCTTGTCCTCGCCCTGCATGGGACACGCGGAGGCCCTCAGTCCCTGCCCGCGGGAAACGCGCTCGCGGCTGCTTCTAGGGGTGCCACTCCCGTCCCACTGGAAGGCGGGGTACGGAGGGGGGGCAAGGTCACCTCCTCTCCCTGGCCCTGTTTTTCCGTCGGTAAAATGAATGGGGGCGAAGTAGAGGACTCCCAGCGCCCCCGGGGGATTCAGATTCCTTGTCACCAGGTAGGGTGGGGTCCCCTCTGGTCAGACCTGGCACCATCCTGCAGTTGAACCGTTTCCCTGCCCAGCCCCGTCATCTCACACTGGGCTGGGGATGCCCACTGACCTTTCACGTTCTCCTAGCCTCGTCCCAGGGGCACCGAGCAGCCCCCACCCAACCCCTCCTGCCTTCCCTCTGGCTGCAGCCCAGGGTGTGCCGGAAACGCACCGGGCCAAGAGTCAGGAGACCTGACTACCATTTTACTAGTTATGTGTCCCTGGGCAAGTCAAGTGACCTCTCTGAGCTTCCATTTCTGTGTCCATAAAATAGGAAGAACATCATCTGCCCTCTTTCTCAGGCTGCCTACCCCTAATGGGATCAAGTGAGAGCATTCTGTGACAGCGATGGGCCAGGTGGATGGCAGATCAGAGGCAGGCTCCCCCAAAGGAGGTGGTGGGCCATCTGTCAGCGGAGTCTCCAAACTATCTCTGCCAAAGGGCACCCAGAGCCAAAACACTACAGGATGCCCCTCTGCACAGGCCTCCCCATCCTCCCCGGAAGAGCTCACTTCCACCCTGCTTGGCAGCCATGTCTAATCTCCCCAGCACCACCCCCCCTCCACCCCGACCAAGCCAATGGGTGTTCTCAGAACGGGTATAGGCAGAGAGCTGCAGGAGGAACAAGAGACATTAACCCACCAGTTCTTGCCTCAACCCCTCCCGGCCCCAAGCCCCTTGTTGCTTGTGCTCTGAGGAGGCCAAAGCCTATCACTTCTTGGCACAATGTACCTCTGTCCCAGCACCCACGCTGGTATCAGTTTTTCATGTACTTATGGGATTACAGGAAAACCTTGGATTGAGAGTAACTTGTTCTGCGAGTGTTCTGCAGGGTGAGCAAACGTTTGTAATAAATTTTAACTTGATAAACGAGCGATGTCTTGTGATATAGTTCGTGACACTGAAGGTCACATGATCACAACCGAGCCAATGGTTCTTGAAATTTGCTTTGATATACAAGTGCTGTGGATTACAAGCATGTTTCCAGAACAAATGCTGCTTGAAAACCAAGGTTTTACTGTATTTCATTAACCACCCCCCTCTCTCTCTCCTTCTTCCACTCCCCTCCCTCAACTCTCTCCCTCTCACTTTCAAATTCTGTCCTCCATGGGACAGACACCATCATCTTTTTAGTTCCAACCAATGTATCCCCAGCCCCAGAGTAGTGCTCAGGAACACTGTAGGCACTCAATAAATATTTGTTAAATGAATGGATGGCAGCTGGCTTCCTACGTAGGCATCCTATCCCTGAATTCATCAGGAACTTTCCTCATTATTTCTGTCTGGCCCACGATCCTACCCTTAATCTAGCCCAGGGTGGTTTCCCTTTCTCTCTCTCTTTCTCTCTCTCGATTTCTACCTTCAGCCAGCGCTAAGACTTGTTTCTGTATCACTTGTCCCCTAGAAGATGTTCTTCCTGTTCCTCTCCTCTTTTTCCTTAAGTCCTGCTCTCCATGTAGGGGGAGACTTGGATGCAGCCCTCCAGGGCCTTGAAGCTTGAGAGGGGAAACTGAGAACCAGAACTGACAGAGGAAACAAGAGACAGCTCAAGGTTGTTGATGCTGTGCTAGATGCCTAGACAGAAAGCAGTCTCCCTGGATCTCTGACCTCCCCTGTGCCCACCACCACCAAATCCCACCTCAAGCTTAATTCCTCATCAGTCAGAGGGGGATGATAACCTGCCCCACATGATGATTGTTAGCATAAAATGAGTTGTCTGTCACCAGTATACCCCTGTGCCTGGGCCAATGCCTGGCCCAGAGGAGGCCTTCAAAGAATATTTTTATAAGGATTGAAGGAATACACAGCTTTCTAATTAGGAAGCACCGCGCTAAGATATACAGGAGTCATTTTTCTAAACAGCATCAAAGAAAGCTAAGATCCTCGGCGGGTGGGGAATAAAAGAAGGGTCCACATGGCAGGGGCATTAGAAAAATTAAGATCTCTGAGGGTGGGGACAGCTGGTGGGGTCTGGCAATTTATCTCCTTGACAGGAATACATACACACGTACATACACATATGTGTACGTGTGTGTGTGATTATATATATGTATATGTGTGTGTGTGTGTGTGTGTGTGTGTGTGTATAAATAACACACTCCATATTTCAAGGCACCTCCGTGAAGAACACACCCCTCCACGAATTCCGTGTATGCCTGAGCGTGTCCTATCTACCGAAGCAGAGCAGTCATTCCACAAAGGTGGATTTTAGCCCTGGCCAACCCAACTAAGAAAGACTAATTGATAAGGAGGCGACACTAAGAGTGTCCCAAAAAAGGAGGCCCGCTAGTCCAAACAGAGGCATTGGTCGGGGAAGGGATGTGTAGAAAGGGAAGCTACATAGACAACGGAGATCAGAAGAACTAGATTTGATTGAAGATGGAGAAGCTAAAAATAAATAATCTGGGCTCCTTTTTAACTTGTTTGGAGCCAGGGCAGCCAAGCCTGACCTGACAGGCAAAAGCAGGGAAGGTTGGTGATCAAAAGTAAGTAGGGAAGAAGGCGGGAAGGAGGAAGGGGGAAGAAGAGAGGAGGGCTGGGGAGGGGGCTGCACCCTCAGGAAACAGGTAACCCTTTGGTAGGCATCTCCAATGGGGGCATTAGAGCTCAGGCCATGCAGGTCTTCCTGGACACAGTCCAGCCTAAATGCAAGGGAAAGGCCTGACAAAACCCAGGGGAAAAGGCTGTGTTTTCATCGAACATGGGGGCCAAGAAAAGAGAACCTTAACTTGATATGAAGGTAACTCAAGAGTAAAACTGGAGGGGAAGCAGTGATGATATACGTCTGAGCCAGTGAGTCAAACTGCCCTGTGGAACAAGCGAGCGAGCCTGTCGTTTAAGGACCTCAGCATAACGCCTGCCTCCAAACAACCACACTATGACAGGATGGGCATCCTAATAAGCAGGCTGGAATCATGCTCTGCCAATAGCACTGAGAGATGGTATCTGAGAAATGGAAGAAAAAGGTATGATCCCAAGGAGATGGCCTTCGGGGGAACCTCTGATCCTGTGTGGTTAGGACAGCGGCAGGGCACAGAGTTGGAAGATGCTAGAAGTATAACATATAGGAGCCTTTAGTTTTTGTACAAGGAGTTTCATGGAGACTTCTCCAGGCCTACTGCTAGGCCTCGCTCTTTTGCCCCCCTCCCCCAATTCCCTGACATCATCACCATCCCCTCTGGCTCTTCTCCCTTTGACCACCCCACCAATTATCGGCCCAAGGAAAGCACAACTCATGAACTCCAACCCAACCAACCAACAATGGCCAAATCCCAAAGGCCCCTAATTCACAGCCAAGTACTCACATCATCCAATTTCCGGTCTGTGCCCAAGGCCAACAGGTTGTTGAACTCTCTTTCCATCACCTGGCGAGCCTGGAGTCCACAGGGTGAAAGAGGAAGAGGTGGGAGGGGTATAGTCAATGACTTGTATGTCATCTTGCTTCTGTTTCATAGGGGCCCATAGACAGAGATAGGGCTTTCAGTGCATTTAACCCGTGAGCCCTGATGCTGTTTCAAGCAAACTTCAGGGTCCTCTTGGAAGTGAAACTGTAAACCTTAGGATTCTTTCATATGGAGCACATTAGAAAACTGTAATTTTGTACAAAGTAGGACCACAGAACACGTGGATCACAGGGTTCCCTTAAGTGGGGTGGGGGGGAACCCCATATTGTGTCTGTAAAGGAAAATCAGGCCTTACTACCTTTCTGAAGGGATAAATGAGCATGTAGACCATGGATAATAAGGATTTAATTTAGATTAAAGAAACGTATTTCATAAGGCTCCACATCAAAACTTTGAATTAGGAGGACGGCTGAGTCACAGATCTCCATGGCCCTTGGGCTGACGGTGCATACAGGCCTTGACTAAGCCTCCCAGGAGCCTAACTCAGCAGGAGATTTGGGAAACGCCAGAAACAACAAAGTTTTCAGAACTGCCACCAGATATTTTTAACCATTGTTGAGGAAGAATTCCATGTTGGGTCAGCCCCCACTTCCTCTCATAGCTGAGCTAAATGGAAGAGTCAGGAAAACCAGAAAGGTTAGCACGCACCAGAGATGTCTCCGGCCGCTCTTTACAAATGCACTGCGAGCCACAAAACCCGGACACATTTAGAGACAGGAGACAAACAAACGATAGAGAAGAACAAGCCCATTTCCGGGTGAGAAATGCTAACCACGGAGGTTCGTAAGGACTGTCTCTGTCAGTATTGAGAAGGTAATATTCTCATAAGTGACAGCAAAGGAGAAGCCTAATACACTTCCAAGTATCCAGATGAAACCGCTCCTCTGGGTAGGGAAAGGTGACGATGACACTTACAAACTTCAGAAACCCGTCCCAGAGCTGTGAGAGCAGGTGAGAACACAGATGAGGTTGGAGGTAGGCACGTACAGAAAAACTGTGTAGGGGGGTAGGGGAATCCCAGCTCTTCTTAGAGAACAAGGGATCTGTCCTCTCCGTTCTGACCGGTTGGGGGGAGGGGTAGGGGGGAGAGGGGGTCACTGCCGAGAGCCTATGGGACACACTGGCCCTGTGTGCTGCCAACATCCCCAAGAGGCCAACACGCCACCCGGCATTACGAGACCACACAGCCCCACCCTCGCACGAGCCAAAACGCATCTGCTCCCGGAATAGCTTGTGCGACTCCAGTGGCTGAATTTCAAGAGGCCTGACAGCTGCAACCAGTCCAGACAGGGGCAGCT
Source organism: Panthera leo (assembly GCF_018350215.1). NCBI lineage: Eukaryota > Metazoa > Chordata > Mammalia > Carnivora > Felidae > Panthera > Panthera leo. The sequence continues at coordinate 41,810,891 of NC_056696.1, read as the reverse complement.
AAAACGATCAGGGCACGGAGGCGAGTCTATATGAGGAAAGCCTAAAAGAATTAAGATCACTCCGTCTGGAGAGACAAAGGCCTGAGCCCCGAGGCAACACAATCAGAGTTTATGAAATCACAAAAGGTGAGCACGGGCCAAATACATGTAGCCTCACCAAACCTAGTAAATGAGGATGAGGCAGTTCCCTTCCCCAGGGGGAGCCTGACTGGGGCACAATTTGGGACAAATAAAATCAGGAAGTACTAAACACAACAGGTAGTACTTCTGGAGTCCTTTACCCACAGGAAGCTAGAAAGGCCAAACATATAAATAGGTCCAAGAGAGTTTAGATATCATCTTGGATGAGAGCTCCATAACAATTGTGAAATGTAATTTAAGGAGATGTCTAATCATTTGAGCTGCTGACAGGGAGACAACGGCCTGGTGCAGAGAGGCTCTGGGCTGTGTTATTTGGTATATTTAGCTTTCTCAAGCCTGGGAGCCCAGGGCAGATCTCTGGGGTAGGAGACAAAGGAGATGGGGGGGGGGGGGCTCTCTGATCCCTTCAGGCCCCCAGGCCTTTTCTCCTCTAAGAAGAGTCAGGTCAGAAAAGCAGAGTGAGGAAAAACAAAGCGTCACTGGGTGTTGTACGTGAGCGATGAATCAACGGGAATCTAACCCCAAAACCAAGAGCATACCGTATATACCCTGTATGTTTGCCAACTTGATGATAAATTATATGAAAAATAAATAATTAAGTAAGCAAACAGATTAATTAATTAGTTAATTAATTAAATAAAAAACAGAGTGTCAAACGCAAAGATGGGGTTGGGAGAGGATTAACACCGTGTTCTGGGCCTGGGCTAGATGTGCCCTGTATGTGAAGGAAGTTTGCTCCCTAGGTGGCCTGGTTATGCACAGGGACCACTTGGAGGTGTGAGGACGTTGTGATCCCCTCCGAGACAGGCTCCAGAACAGTCCCCCAACAAATCTATAAACCTGTGTGTGTGAGCAGGAGAGTCGGCGGAGGGGGAGCCTGAGATCAAGACTGACTGATGACAAGGATGCCCACCTGGGTGTTCTGTGTGGGAATCTGGAGGACCAGGGCCAGCGTGTTGTGGTCAAAGTTCTCATCCAGGGCCAGCAGGGCACCATGCACACCGCTCTCCTGCAGATTTCCTGCATAATCCCGGAGCCCAATGGACTGGACCCAGTGAACCACCTGGTCGTTGGTCCAGACCAGCACATCTGGAGGGCGGGGCAAGAAAACGGGTTAGGAAGAGACAGTAGGTTTGGCCACACCCCCTCCAGGGACGGAGACCGGCTTCCCTGGACCCAGAGCTCCAGTCTACCCTGCTTTCTGTCTTCTGTCTGTCCTCCCTGGCACCTGGGCTCCTAGAGAACCAGCACCACCTCCCTCCATCCCTGCCAGCCTGTAGGACTCAAGGGTCAGGCCAGCAGGCTCCTGACTTTTTCCCCAGAGCCCTTGGCCAGGCCATCCCCTACCCCCAGGCTGGAATGGTCCTCTTAGAATCTAAGACTTGTCTCTCTTTCCTGCCCAATGCCACCCAGATCAACACAGTCCATGAGCATTTTCCCAGGCCAGTCCATAGCACTGTCCGAGGGGATTCACTGCATGTGTCCACTCGGTGGCCATTGTCAGGGGGTAGGGTGGGGTTACAGGTGACCGGGCAGGGCTATTTCTTCTCCACCAGATGACAACGTCCTTTGGGCATGGACTAGGTCTCCCTCATCACCTGAGCTTCCCTCAGGTTTGGAGGCTCCCTAAGGTACAGAATGCCTCTTCTCCCCCCACTCGCCCAGGGCAGGGGACAGGAGGCAGGCATCTGCTCCCCCAAGGCTGCTCCCATGCCTTTCAGAGGAGGCACGCTGAGCCTGCTAAGCTTACCCTTGATCTCATGCTGGCTTTCCTCCCGTCTTTTCTCCAGCTCCTTTCGGTCATAATTCAGCCTCTTCAGACACATGATGCCATACTGAAGACTGGTTCTGCAGGTACATAGCCCCCCCTGAGCCAGAGCCTCAGGGGGGCCACATTCCTGCCACATCTGTCCTACATCCAGCACTGGCCCTAGCATGTTCAGGCCTGTGTCTTCCAGCATAAAGAGCACCCCGGCCCACTCATGCTCCTCTTTTTCCCAGGGCTTGTGTGTGATCCAGCCCAAGACTACTTTCCCTCCTCTGCCTACCCTATGTCCTCCCTCTTGGCCAGGGTGTGGGCCTGATGGAAGGAAAGTTCTCTCAAAGAAGCAACATTCCCCCCCACCCCGCTCCCACCCCAGGCACTGGAATGACCCTACAGATATCTGACCCATAAAAATAGGACCCTACAGAAAGATTCCTACAAATATTTCTTTGTATCCCCATTTCGCTCAGAGTCCTTACAATGACCTACACGTGCTACATGACGTGCCCCTGTACAGTGACATCTCTGTTCTTCCTCAAACACAGCAGGCACGCTTGGCCTCTGTGCCTCAGGGCCTTTGCCCTGGCTGTTCCCTCTGCCTGGAACACTCTTGCCCCGATCTGCTGCGTGGCTCACCCCATCTCCTCGAAGTCTTTGCTCAAGTGTCATCTTCTCAATTCAACGGTCACCCTGTCCACCTGATTTAAAACTGCACCACCACCATCACTACCCCCAGCCCGTATTCCCAACAACCCCCCCCTTATCCTGGTCTAACCTTGGTCTATTTTTTTTCCTAGCAGTTTTTATCTATTAACGTACTTTATATACAATACACGTATGGTTCTTTGTCCCTCCCAGTTAGCATGTAAACTCCATGAGGGCAACCCTGTTTTGTTCACTGATATTTCTCAAACCCCTAGAATAGCATCTGGCACTTAGTAAACACCATAAATGCTTAACGAATGGAATGAAATGGTTCATGGAAAGTACTAAAAGTCCTTAAACAGTACCAGGTGCATAGTAAGCATTCAATAAATAATAACTAAACCAGACCAAGAACCATCGAGTCTGCAGGTTAGAAGGGACCCTCCAGGCCACTGGTCCAAGCTCCTATATCATGCAGGTGTCACCTGTGTACCATCCTTCTGCATAGTATGAACACCTGGGCCCAACACCTCTGACGACAGGGAACTCACTACCTCCTGAGGCAGCTCCTTCCACCGTGGGCAGCTTCTATCGTAAGGTCCTTCCTTAACTTGAACACTGCTTGTCATGCAGCCTCTCTGGGTTTTGTCGCCTATCAAACGGAGGAACAGACGTTCCCTCCAAACTCTATTTTGTGGCCATTGCTTTGTGAAATTAAACTATGCTGCTGGCTCCTTTCTTCTCTCTCCCTTCAGCTATACCCAGGCAGCCCTGGGGCCTCGAACAATCCCTCACAGCTCTGAGACACCACTTGTAGGACTTCTTTTCTGGCCCAAGGCACTTGGTCATTGCTCAAGCCACTGGTTTAAGCCTGGGTCCACTGGAGGGGGCAGGAGCACACACACGTCCTAACTAGAAATGCCTTTTGTCTCCTTCCAGTCCCACTTGCTATAATTTTCAGTCCAGTTCCCAGGACTTTCCAAGTTGTTTCACAGAAGAGCAAAAATCTAAAGTCGGATCAGCCTGGGTTTGAATGCAGCTCTGCCACTCCCTGGCCTGGTGGCCCTCAGCACATGTGAGATGAGGTCACGCCTCTCCGGCCAGGCTGCCGTGAGCCTCACAGGTGATTGTGCGTGGAAGGGCTTAGCCCAGCCCCTGGAACGTCCAGGCACTCAGCAATGGTACCACCACTGGGAGAACATTACTGATGCCGTGTGGGCCGGTTCTCCTCAGGACAGCCGCTTCTCTAGAAAAGCTGCTCACTAGGACACCATGCTTCCAGGGAAAAGCGCTCAGAGTTAGGTGTGAAAAAGGAAGGATATTGGCCCCATCCTGTATCCACCTGGCTGAGTGACCTGGTGATACTCCACCTCTATTGGGCTTGTTTTCCTCATTAAAAGGAGGGTTTTTAAATATCTTTTTCTCATCATAATAAGGATGATTCAAAATAATTTCTTAAAGATGTAAGAACACGCTTTATGGAAGGTTAAGTGGAATAAATGCAGGTATACACAAAGTTGAAGTAAAGGGCGTGGAAATGCTTTAGGAACGCTTGAAGTACTCGAGATGTGAAGCTGAATCTGGAAGCATGAATGCAGGCCGAGGCTCTCCTGGGGCCTGGGCAGAGGGTCCCCAGGAGGACCTCCATAGTGCTGGGTGGGGCCGAGCAGACTGATCCTCCAGCAGCCCAGGGACATCCCAGCTGGCAGGCCAGTGGCCCTTCTCTCCGCAGCCCTGTCAGTCATTGACAAGGGGACAGGTGCAGCCAGGCCTGGCAGCCTCCCGGACCCACTGAGACAGAAGATTCCCTTTCAGCCCTGAGAAGGGGTGGGGGGATGGTGAGGGAGGTCACAGTAGAGAGTTCTAGCATCAAAGGCTCTGCAGCATGGTGGCAAGAAGGCTGGACTCAGTGTCAGGAGACATGCACTCAGCTGTCATGCCTGATGCTCCTTCCTGTGCCTCAGTTTCCTCACCCACAAAATAGGGAGGCTAACTAGATCCCTTATGCATTTAACCTTCCATGGTTTATGAGTCAGAGAGACCAAAGGACATCCAAGGAGCCCCATGAGAAGCTAGTAAAGCCACATGCCCCCAGCTCCAGCGTTCGTCCCATTACCCTCTCATTCGCCTGGGTTGGAACGCCAGCTGAGCCACTTTCCAGCTGCGTGGCACTCAGAACACGTGAGATGGGGTCACACCTCTCCTGCAGGGTGGCGTAGGCATTAATTAATGGTAAAAGACCAAGAACCTGGCTCAAACAGCGACCCATGTGATTTGAAGCTAGACGTTAAAAGGACTCCCTAACTACCGTCGACCCCTGGAACATCAGCACCCACCTTGCTCCCCACCCCAAGTGCCTACTGGGGTCAAGCACGCATCACTATGCGATGAGTGAAGCAGGACCTGGAGACTACGCCTACCTGTCTCAGAAGGGCTGTCCCCATGCTGGAATGTGTCAACACATCTTCCAATTTTTTTTTTTAAGAGAAGCCAGACATCCAGAATTTTGTGTAAAATCTCCTAGTGTTTGAATACTGGCAACTAAACTCATAATCTTTAAAATACCGTGTCAGCCAAACAAAACACATCTGTGGGCCAAATGCGGCCCACGGGTTGCCAGTTGGAGACCTCCACCGCAGACACTTTTGAACAGAAGACCTTGTCCGCGAGGAGGAGGAGAGAACTGGATGGCATCCTGTACAAAAGGGCGTGGGCTGAGCTGAGAAGCTCAGACCTGGGAGGCAGGCAGGACAAGGGCTCAGAAAGACCCTTCCTCTTAGACACCCAAGCTGGACACTGGTTTCAGCTGGAGCCTCCCCAGGGTAAACAGAGAGACCTCGGCAAGCCCGAAGAAATGAAATTCAGACCTCGGAGGGGAAATCTCCCGGAAAGTGAAGCGAAGGAAAAATGACTTTCTGTGTCTTAAGGACGGGAGGTGAGAGGGCAGGACCCTCCCTCAAGCTGCAGGACGAGACAAGGACCCGGCTTTCGCAAGGGGGAGACCTGCGGGCGCCCGGACAGGCCGCTTGGAGGCACGTGCGTTGCGGGAGACAGACCCCCGGGGCTGGCGGAGACCCGTGAGGGGCTCCAGCCTTGCTCACCGGTGGAAGCTGTCCACCATCTTCAGGTGGACCCGCAGGTCCTTCTTGGTGAGGTGGTCCAGCATGCGAGCATCCACCAGGCACTCCATGAAGTAGCTGCGGTACTGGGGGAGCCCCAGGCTGGGGAGCCATTCGTTCCCAATCCACTCGTGGTTCATGTCGCCATAGGCCAGGGTCTGGGGGAACAAGGTAGAGGAGCTATAGGGGAGGAAGGCAGTGCTAGCGAGCCGCGGCTGGCGTATCTGCTCGAGAGGAACGTCACTCCATCCTCCACGGCGGGTTATTTTCGCTAAGAAGCTGGGCGTGGTAGGAGGTGGGGGGTTTAAATGGAACTTTGTAAGATCTCAGAATGATACGGTTCCCTTCGTGGATCACTTATCTACACTAATGAACAGAAGCAACTATCCAGGCAGCAGATAATATGAAGTCCTTCCTGTCGACCCAGGAATGCATTTGCGGTATTGTGTGGCAGACCTGCCTTCCTGCTGCTCGGTCAGCCTCAAGCCCACTGCGCCCAGGGGACAGGCCAAGTTACAGAGGACCCGCAGAACAGCAAGAAAAGAGCCAATGTCACTTGGGAAACTGGCTCACGCATCTACAGGGGAGTTAGGTACTGACTCACGACGTCAAAAGCTACAGGCTGATGAATAGCGTCTGAACAGCCAGCACTCAGTTCTCTGAGGCCTGGTGTCCACTCCAGGAATTCTCCAGACCCCCTGTTTCCCAAGCACCCTCCACGCCCCCGTGACCCTCCCCACCTTCTCCGGTTGTCACCTCCCGCCGACAGCAGGGACTTCCCTGACCACCCATCCTTAGAAAGACTGGGTGAACAGCAATCTTCCATCATGGTTTCCTTACCCTACTTGATTTTTTTTAGGCTGAAAAACTCATCTTTGAAAATGAAACCGTTATACACACAAAAATAAATGTAGCAAACGTTCGCCGTTAAGCATAACTAAATGAAGTTAACATTGATGGACAACACCAACCGGCTGTGTCCGCCTTACGCTCTCCTTCCCCGTCCTGTCCCCTGCCGCCCGTCTAGAGGTAACTGCCCGTCTAGAGTTTTCTATCACTCCCTGGCTTGAAAAACATTTTTTACAGTCCTTATAATCACCAATGCATATTTCTCTAAGAAACGTATTATTAAGTTTGCTTGTTTTTGAGTTTTAGTATAAAATTCTGTGACTCTTTTGGGACTTAAGACTTTTCACTTGACGTCGTATTTCTAAAATTCATCCATCTCCCCTGCTGTTTTACTGGGTGAATGTACACGACGATCTGTCCAGGCCCCGGTTTCTGGCTCTCCCTGTGCTGTTTCACGGCACGTGGATCCGTGTGATACAGCGCTCACTGATGGGTTTACGCGCTTCGGGTCCATCTCTCTCCTAGAATATAAGTTCTGTGGGGCTTAGTTTGTCCACTTCTGTATCCAGAGAGCTTAGAAAGGCCCCTGATACCTAGCGGCTGCTTAATAAATATTTGCCCACTGAGTGAATGAGTAAAAGGCCTTTGCCCAGCTCACGGCTGTGCCCTCTGAAAGGGATGGGGTGAGGAAAAGGGTTGGTACCAATCTCAGTCTCATGGTTCCTGGGAAGAGAGGGGAAGATGCAGGCATGCTGGGGGCCTCCAAGGCTCCCCACCTGCCATCCTGAGAAACCAGAAGCTAGAGGGCAATGAGGAGGGAGGGTGCTTTAGCGGCAGGAGAAAACCTGTCCAGGGCTTTTCATGCGAAGAGGGACATAAATAGACTGGGACTCAGGGCGTCCTGTCGGGCAGACAGCCTGTTGGGAAAAAATCTGTCCTGAACTCCTGGGAGGTGGCTCTGGACAGGGAAGGGGGTCTTACCTGAGCCCAGCTGCCCTCCTCACTGTCCTAGCGGGAACGATGTGCAGCGTGTCAGGGGAAACAGGCAAAGTCAAGAAACCTGGAAGCGTCCACCCCAGGCCCCATCGAGAAGAGGGAGCAAACGCACCAGTGGCTAGGACGGTGACTAGGGAGAGCTTGTTGGGAGGACCAAGTGAGAACACAAGGCTGGCACATGTGCCTGTGTTTGCAGTGAGGGGGGAGCGAATGTGTGTGTGGCAAAAACACGTTTCCACACCTCCCCAGCTTGGCTCGCAGCCCCGCAAGGGGCCAGGCTCTCCCACTCCCCGTCCCTCCACCAAGGATCAGCACAAGGGAAAGGACTCCGGCTTCAGGCCCACAGCAGGGCAGACCGCTCCCATGGCCAGCTCTTCCCCACTGGCCTTGGAGACCCCCCCAGAGATGGATCCCCCCACACATGTCAACTACTCCCATTCCCACCTCTTTCTCCCAACCCGCCACCCTGAGAATAGAACCCGACATACATCAGGGATACCAATCTCGTATTAGATCGACCACAACCCCCTCTGACTCCCCAAACCTTCCCCTCATCCTCATGGGGGTCATCAGCCCTCAGTCCAGGCCCAGGGCCCAGGGCCAGACTCACTGTTTTAGTGGGTGTTGCCAGAGTTTCCATCTCTTCGTGGGTGACCCAGACATTTCCGGAAGACTGCAGGCAGAGAGGAAACCTGGCTGATCCCACGTGTGGGTCCCCGAGATCCCCTTGAGGCCGGGAACCCCAAGGGCAAGGACACACATCCCTTCCCCTGAGTCCTCCCACAGGCCCAGCCCGGAGCCCTGCATACTGTCTGGCTCAGAGCAACTCCCTCTATGACTGTATCCGCACTGCTCGACACAGTGTCTGGGACCAAGAAATGCTCAATGAATGTTTCCTGAAGGAATATGAATGAATGGGGCAGATCTGGAAAGCCGGCTGATGCCAATCGAAGAGACAGCTAGTATTAGCCTGAGGGTCCATGGAGTAGTCTGTGTTCTTGTGGAGAGGTTGGAGGACCAGGACAGAATTCACAAATGCCCTATCCCCTCTGCCTCCCTGAATCTGGCAACAACACAGAACCCCAGAAGCCCTGTCCTGGAAACTCTGCCCGGAGATGTGCGGTTGTTGGCACAGAAGGGCAGAGAACCAGGCTGCTGGGATCCTCCTGGAATCAACGTCAGCCCCTCCTGGAGACCAGGTGGAGCCCTGAGGGGACTGGAAGGAAGGGGCAGGAATCAAGTTACTAGCTTCCCAAAGACCAACGGGAAACTTTCCAAATGCTACTCCAGGGCTGTCCAAAAACGTCCTGGGTGAGGGAGAGGCCACTCACAGTCCTGGAGGTGGGCGGGGCGGAGGGGCTGGTCAGCGACACCATCTCCTGGATGGCCAGCCGGAGCTTGAGCCGGTGCAGGGCATTGCTGATGCCAATCTCCCGTTGGATCTCTGTGTCCGACAGGGCCGACATGATGGCACCGCTCTTGACGTTGGCCCGGCAGGCGGCCACGTACCAAGCAGGCATCCCCACCCAGAGCTGCAGATATGGGCACAGGGGGTAAATTCAGCTCCTTCCCCCAAGATCTGGGCCCTGCTGCCACGAGCTTGACCATACCAAGGGGGTAGGGCCAGGCCTCCTCCGCGGACTCAAAAGAGCAAACACAGAGCAGAAGAACTTAGAAACATGGAGATGACCATCACCAAATGCCTCTCTTCCCCATTTTACAGATGGAAAATCTGAGGCCTGAGAATGTGAGGAGATTTTCCCAACATCGTATGGGTGATTAGCTCCTGGGGACGGCCTATGGGAAGAGTCAAATTGCCTGTGGAAGCCTATGGCTCGGTGACCCTTAGCGCCCCTTGTCCAAACCCACCTACCTGCGAGGCAACAGCAGTTAAGTGGCATCAGTTCTGCCCTCCAAGGTAACTGGAAGGGAGCAGGGCTAAATTCTAGGTGTGGCACATGTGCACTTGGCAGGGGAGAGACGGGATGGGAAAATTCTAGGGACACCACCCCTCTACCTACAGAGGAATCCTTGTCCCACCCCACGTACCCTTCCCACCGGTCCTCTTGAGTAGACTTCCTTTGCCCAGACTTACCTCCAGCCAGGAGACCACAGTAGGACCATCCCACTGGGCAAAGGGCATTCCTTTCCTGCGGGCATCTTCAAGCAGCTGGTGTCTTGTGGGAAGAGGAAGAAGAGACTCACTAGTCTTTCCCTGTCTCTCAACCATGCTTACTCCTGAGACCATGGCTGTGCTGAGTGGGACTTCCACAACCCTACTCCCTACCACTGGACTGTCATCCCTGCTCCATGCCTGAAGCAGTATGATGCCAAGACACGGGGGGAGGAAGTCCCCTCCATCCCCACATGGCAAGGGGAGGCTCTTCCTTGTTTGTACAGGGCCTGACCCATAGGCATTGCGGTCTGCTCTGCGAGAGACCCACAGGGCCAGGGTCACTCTCCCACTCCCCACCCCCCCCCCATCCTCCTTCTCCGGGCGGGTTGTCCTAAGAACCACCTCCCAGCCCCTGATGTGCCCGTGTGGACCAGGCCAACTCAGTTCAGAAAGGGCCTTGCCACGCTCTGGCTGTCTGGGCTCAGTCCCATGACAGGCCAAGTGGGTGAAGGGTTGGGTGCCATCCTGGCAGAACCTGGCCTGTGGCTCTTACTTCTTCTTCAGCCGCCGGTCCTTCTCTGCCTGGGTCCCCAGCTTGGCAGGCACCATGGGCTCCTGCAGACCAAGCTCGGAGTCTGTCAGCATAACTGGAAGGGAAGATGTGGCATGTCAGCCAGTCCCTCTCCTTCTCCTCCCTTGGCCTGGGCCAGGATTGGGGAGCAGACCAGCAGATGTATAACAACCTCAGTGTATAACAACCCCGCAGGCCTGACGGGACCATCCACTATTCCTGGAGCCTCTGCTCAATGTCCCTACATCCAGGCAGCCCCACAGTGGCCATCAAATAGGTCACCCAGCCCAGACAGTCTGCCCTGGGAGCCTCAGCCCTGGAGGTGTTTTCCAGCCCAATGGACTAAAGTTGCCACACCCTTACGCCAGCAAAATCCTAGGCAGAACTTATCCCTCCTCCAAACCGAGGTGCAAAGGAAACCCCGAGAGCCACCCATGAGGCGGGCTACGGGCTCAGAGGATTAGCCTCATCTAGTTGGGGCAGGGAAATGGGCACACTAAGAGATGTGCCTCTCGGCCTCTTTCTCAGGGGCACACTTGCACAAACCACAAAGGGGAACATTCCAGCTCTGTCTTCTTCTATAAGGATCTCCTGAACAGATGCCAAAACCCACAGAGTTCACGGCGGGGGCAACATCTTAGAATTCATGAAGTTCTGGTCACTCCATGCAGCACAGATAGCAGTAGGTGTGGATAATCCAGAAAACGAGGTGAGATGCTGTCTTAGATGCCACTGGGGCGCGGGGAGCGTAGAAAACCACGAGACTTCGCACAGATCAGACTTTCTCGGCTCCCTCCCAGCCCCATCTGTGGTCAGCTCCACGACTCCCTGCACCCCTGTGGGCTGGGGGCAGGGTGTTCCACCTCAATACCCTCCCAGGGGACAGGTGCCCACCTTTCCTCCTCCTCCTCCTCCTCCTCCTCCTCCTCCTCCTCCTCCTCCTCCTCACCCAGCTAGCTATGTTCTGATTCACACCTTCCCTGAGGTGCAAGGTCTAATTATGCCTTTGGGTCCAAAGGTTCCTTTCTTCTAGTTGATCAGGTCCCCCTGCGCGCAATTGTCAATGCTCCCGTGGCCTTGGGGGAACTTCTCAAGGCCCTTATGAGCTGGCCCCAGCCTAGGATCCAAAGCCATCTCCTCCACTCCTCCCACCCCTTTCTTCCCACTTTGAAAAGACTCCATTGCAAACAAAGCTCTTGCACCCAGAAGCTGCCTTTCCCAGATGCCCGGTTCCCTCACATACAACTCTTCTTAGCTGGGCTAATTCCTACTCTGCCTTCAAGCTTCAGCCCAGCTGTTACCTAGCAGAGGAAGCCACTGCTGGCGTCCCTACCACTCCATGGCTGCGTTCTGAGTTCCAGAAGCACCCTAAGCATATCGCTATCATTACACTATTTTGGAATCATCTCTTTATTATTTCCTTTCCACTAGGCACTGAGCTCCTTGAAGGAATGGTCTACTGCTCCAACACCCAACACTAAGCCTTGTATATAGCAGTTAATAAATGTCTGTTGAAAAAAATGACTGAAAAGATGACAGAAAGCAGGAGAGGGGGCGGGAAGAAGCAAAGGAAGGTAGCTGACATTTATTGTGTACCTACCATGTGCCAAGCATGTACGAGAACTTTGTATTAGCACAGAGGTGGTAATGCTCTTTCCCAAGCGTTTACGCGAATATAAGGTCTACGAAGCCATAATGAGGCATTACGATACGTTGCGTCCAAAGGTCAGGTATGCTAGAAATAAGTTCTAATCACGAACTGACTCTCCTAAAGAAAGAACCAAGAAATTCTTCCCGAAGGCCCTGAGAACACCAGAAAACCTCCAAACTGAAAGAAACCTCAGAGGGCCAATCTCTCGCTCCAGACAGGAATCCCTTCCACATCACTCCAAATAAATACCTCCCTCCCTGCAGCCTGGAGCTTCTGTGGCAGGAGCTAGCACCTCCCGAGGCAGCCCGGGGCTCTCAAGGGACAGATCTCACGGAAAACCGCTGCTCTCTGGAGCCGAAATCTGCCTGGCTGTGCCTTCCACCCACTGGCCCCTGGGAGGCAGGGGGAGAAGGCTGGACCTGAGTACACCCTCCTGCTCTGGCCCCTCTACTTGCACCCGTTCGCTAGGAAGTGGACAGAAACCATGGCCCGTGGCTCCATCTCGGCTCAGCTGGATTAGCCGGCCCTTCTCCTTCTTCCCGAACAGGCGGCCGATGGACGATTTGATGCCCTTGCGCTTGGCACCCTTGTGCAAGGAGTCCTGGCTGCTGTTGCTGCTGCTGGGGTTGCTGCCCTGATCCTCCAAAGCACTACAGGATGACAGCCAGGAGCGGGTGGAATGAAAAGAAACATACTTTAATTATAGCAGGAGTCAGGGACGTTAGACCTCAGGAAGAACTTAACAGGAGGTTGGAGGTGGGGGGCGGGTATGATCAGAGCAGGTGACCAAAGGAGATGTGGGAATGTCCTTCCATGATGGCGTTTCAAAGAGAAGTGAGATGTTCTCTTGAAACAGGGAGGACATGACCATGGCGGTAGAGAGACTCAAGGTGGGGCCCGTGCCACTTACCTTTTGCCTTCTTCCTGGCTCAGGGCTGGGTGGCCAAGCTTCTCTAGCCGCAGCGTCCTGGGTGAGGAAGGAGGAGAAGTCTCACATTTTATGGTGGCTTTATCCTCCCGGTTCTCTTCCCGAGACACTGGCGACTGAACAGACAGTGAAGCCGTCAGGGGATAGAGGGAGAGATCTGGGGCCTGCCTACCCAGCCCGGACAAGGCAGAGGAGCTTGGAGAAACGCAATGGGAAGGCCTGGGGCCTCTCTGAGCCCAGACTCAGACTCAGGGGCCCAGGGGAGAGAGGCCGAAAGGGAAGGGCCTGGGAGAATTAACCCGTTAGTACCTGGGTCCTCAGGCAGCACTCACCAGCAGCTTCCTCCTATGCTTTCTTAAGTCACTGGGCTGGAAGAGAGAGTGAAGGGTGAGCTCAGAATCACCCTCTGGATGCCTGAAAGTCAACCCCAAGGGGAACCTGGTGGTCTTAGGATGAGAAGATAGGATTCAGTGCCTCACACAGGCCTTGAGAGAATACGAGAGCAGAAAAAAAGCTGGCCTGATGAAATAAGTCAGGGCCACCTCTGGAAGAAAGGGAGAGGTATGGGCAGGGGGTGAGTTTCTTACGCATTCTGTGCTTATCCAAGAGAGAGGGTTCAGGAAGATATGACAGGCCCTTTCCAAACCCAGAAGGACATGTTGGTGGCCTGACATGCCGGGGTCTGCACACATCATGGGAAGAAGATGCCAGCCCCAACTGAGAGGGAGGGAGCCCTCCCCTGCCTTAGCAGCTCCCCTCGGCCAGCCCCCAACGCAGAGCCCGGCCATGACAGGGCCGCTCATCAGCTGCCCCAAGACTCTCACCAGGGTCATGACCCCCATGCGGTCCAGGTCCTGGGCTGCACTGCGGGAGGTGAGCTTGGGTGTAGAGCGGCCGCTGAGAGGAGGGGACGCGCTGGCCAGGGACAGGGCGGTCAGAGAGGTGGGGATAGAACCGCGTTTGCGCAGCTGGGTCAGGTTTAGGGCCTCCATGCTGCCACTGGTCACTCGAGTCTCAATCTCCTCGGCACGGAGCTCTGTGGACTCCTTCTCCTCCTGGATCATCCTGGGGAAACCAGACGCTGAGTTGGCCCCTCCGAGGCCCAGCAGGAGGCCGGTTGTGGCAGCGTCCGCGCTCACCACCCTGGGACCCCGGGCAGAAGGCCATGCCTGGGGTGGGGGAGCCACGCTGTGTCTGGCATGGCCTCGCCGACACAGCTGGCCCTGCCCACCGCAGCTCAGAAACATCGCTCTCTCTCTCCCTCTCTCTGAGTCTCTCGTCAGCTGGCCTCACGTAACAAAACTCCCCGGTTTACCAAAAGAAGTTGCGGGAAAAGGAGGCATGTAGTCAGTGGCATACAAGCCATCCTGGGAGGCAGAATTCTTGACCTACCACTAACTATGCGGGCAACCCTGAGTCAGGCTCTCCGGCCTCAGTTTCCCCATATCCCCAATGTCAGGAGGGGTCTGAGCCAGCAGTTCCCAAACCCAGGTCCCTCCCCAAACCCATTGTCCTTTAACTGACAATGACCCCGAAGGAGTTTTCCCTGTTCTACAGAAAAATGAGAAAACTGATGACCGGGGGGGGGGGGGGGGGGGGGGGGGGGGGGGGGGCGGGGGAGGGGGAGCGCGTGCGCACTCTCACACACGCGCGCTGACGTAACATGCCTTCTGTCCTCCGGGAGCAGGGCTTGTCTTTATCCTGAGAGTGTCTTCTGACACTAGGGAATGTTAAAACGCCCTTTCTTTTGTACAATGGTTGTGATAGGAAACAGCAGCTACCGTTCCTGATTGCCTTTGCAGAATAAAAGTTGGCGGCCCTATGTGTGTGTGTGTGTGTGTGTGTGTGTGTGTGTGTGTGTGTGTATGTGTTATGATGTTTTCCTTTTAACTGGTCTGTGAAATCCAAAAGTGTGGGAACCACGGAACCAGATGCCCCCGATAGCCCTCTAAAGCTCTGATGCACTCGGGCTCAGATTCTCCCTTGCCGTTGGTGATAAACATTAATAGCCCCCCTACAAAGGCAGGGTAAAGTTCAGGGCTTGATAACTTTCCCCGCCACTGGTTTCCGCTTGATGTCTTGTTAGGGATGGAAGACATGCTACAGTGCACTGAGTGTAGACCTGAGTTTGAATCCTGGTTCTGCCACTTACTCTGTGGTTTTGGGCAAATCACTTAACCTGTCTGGTTTCCGTTCCGTTGTCTGTAACATGGAAATAATGCTGCTTCCCCCGGAGGCTAGTGAGACTGACAGCAGCATTTATACAAAGCTCTCAGTAAGTGGGAGCTAGGCTCTTAGCGATGACATTTAGCTGCAGGAACACAGCCTCCCAAGCCCTAGGAGGGGAAATGAAGACTGAGAAGTCAGTCTGAGACCCCACCCCTCTCCGTCCAGTAGTGGGCCTGAGACCCCCCCCCACACACACACACACACACAGAGTCCCTAGACCAAGCACTCGAAGGTGCAGCTGTTGGAGACAAGCAAATACATGAAGAATTTTTCCTGCAGTGCCCAAACCCAAAGGGGCCCCTGTCCTTCAAGGTACCTCCCAGACCCTCCACCCCTGCCCTAACCTGATCTCCTCGTTGATGGCATCCAGCTGCTCCTGGAGCATCATGGCCAGGGTCTGGGCGTCTGAGTGGCCGCTGGGAGAGACAACATCCACGGAGCCCACCAGACCCCCTGGCTCATCCTCATCCACGTCGGAGATCTCAGGGTCGCTGTCAAAGGCAGGGGTGGCTGTGGGCGCCAGCACCCCAGGCAGTGGAGAGGGCTCCCAGCCCTTAGCAAAGGAGGGGAGAAGGGTAGTAATAAGACACAACAGACGGGCTGAGGAGCAGGACCCTCCCCACCTGTACCAGCAGCACTGGCATCTCCGGGGGACTTGTTAGAAGTGCAGAATCTCGGGCCCCGCCCCCGGCCTTAATGATTCAGAGTCTGCATTTTAACCAGATTCCCAGGTGATTTATGCGCCTGTTAAAGTCTAAGACGTAATACTCCAATTCAAGGAGCCAGAGTGGCCGAGTGGTTAGGCACAGATTCCAGAGAGAGACTGCCTTGCTTTGAAACCTGCCGGGCAACTGTGGTAAAGCTGTGTCACCTCTCTGTGCCTCAGTTTCTTCGTCTGTACAACAGGGATAGTAGTAGAACCTACTTTGCAAGTAATTATGAGAACTGAGTGAGGAAATGCACGTGAGGCACTTAGCACGGCGTCTGACACAAAGTAAGCACCGTATGTAGGCTATCCCTTTCTATTAACACGAACTCTCCAAGAGTAACAGACCCAGGCGACAAGAGAAACCAAGCAGTCCTGACTGCCTTGTGTCTCCCAGAGTTTCAGCACATCACAGGGCCCTGTAGTCAACCCTGAGAGGTGGGGGCTTCTCAGAAGTCACCTGCAAACCTCGTCGGTGGACAAAGGCGTGGAAGAAGAAAGAGCACAGAAATGAATGAGCCAGAAGAGGAGGGGAAGAAAAGGAAAGGGACCAGAGACAGAGAGGTGCCCTAACCCCATCCTCTGGGACCCAACCCCCCAAGGTTCCCTTAGGGTTCCTTTCTAGCTCCTGGGCACCTGCTGTGTTCTTAAAAACAGAAAGAGCAAAGGGTGAGGGGAGAGAGAATGAGAAGCCTTCGTTCAGGCTGCGATTCCATCAGACTAGGGCTTTCCTAAGGGCAGAGATGAACCTTCCCCTATTAGGCTAGGAGTTCCCCCCTTCTCTACATGTATGTTGTAGTGCCTCAGCGCATGTAGAGGGCCCGGGCTCAAGACAAAGCATGCTTAACCATTATGGGGCTAAGAAAGAATCACATTGCCCCCCAAAAAAGAAGAAGTTGGTCCTTTTCTGCCCCCATCTTTCTTGTTCCCTCCTCCCGCCCCAGTTCCCCAGGCAGTCTCAGCATGAACTTGAAGCTGCTTCTCAGAAAACTTCAGGTGCCATCCCCAGGGCCAGTTAACCTGCCATCCCTCCCTCAACTCCCCCACAAACCACAGCTTTTATTCCAGAAAGCTTGCCAATTCCGTCTCGCCCCTGCATCTCCCACCCCGACCACTAGAAACACACGCCTGCACGCCCAGGCACACGTGCACACACTTCAGTGGGGCCTCAGGGACTGGCTGGCCGCCCGCCAGCCCCTACCGCTTGCCCACCAGGAGGCCAAAGTGAGGGGGCACAGCTGTTGCAGCTGACAGTGGCCCCAACCCCGGCTGCAGCTGTTGTCCACATGGGGGGGGGGACGGGAGGGGGAGGATTTGCACCGCACGCCAGCCGTCTGTGAAACCGGAGCCAGGCACGCGGCTGAACTGACCCCAAGCTCCCTGGGGAGACCCCTCCACACTCACCCCTCCACCCCTCACCTTGGCAGACTCCTCCCGCAGTGCCGAGTAGCGCCGATGCAGACCTGAGGGCGCGTGGGTGGCTGTGCTCAGGGAGAACCGCACATCCGCTGCACTGCCCATATGCGACCTTGAGTGTTCAGGGGGAGAAAAGGCCAGCCCTGAAGACTGAGTGCCCCGGCTCACACCCGCTAGGTCCAAAGGGTTAAAGGATCTTCAGTTTGGCGAAGAGAAGTCTTAGCAGGCATAGAGCTATCGTAAATGGTTTAAGGACTGCCATGTAAACAAGATTCGATTTATTCTCTGGTGCCCCAGGGATCAGAATGGTCCAGGGGAGAAAGTTCTAGGGAGGCAGCTTTCCATTTAACATAAGAAGCATCTTGGGTGCACCTGGGTGGCTCAGTCAGTTAAGCGTCCGACTTCGGCTCAGGTCATGATCTCACAGTTTGTGAGCTCAAGCCCCATGTCGGGCTCTGTGCTGACAGCTCAGAGCCTGGAGCCTGCTTCGGATTCTGTGTCTCCTACTCTCTGTGCCCCTCCCCGGCTCATGCTCTGCCTCTCTCTCTCTCAAAAATAAATGAACATTCAAAAAAATTTTTTTAAAGAAAACGTAAGAAGCACCTACGAATGGTAAAATTTGGCTTGGGATGCATCTGGTGGCTTTAGAAAAGCTGTCTGTCTGTCTCTCTCTCTCAAAAATTAACATTTTTAAAAAAAATGTTTAAGGTGGAGTGGGGTGGGGCGCCTGGGTGGCTCCGTTGGTTAAGCGTCTGACTTCAGCTCAGGTCATAATATCACAGTTTGTTCAAGCCCTGCATTGGGCTCTGTGCTTTCAGTGCAGAGTCCTCCTGGGATCCTCTGTCTCCCTCTCTCTCTGCCCCTCCCCCGCTCATTCGCACACAGGCTATCTCTCAAACATAAATAAACATTAAACAAAAATTTAAAAAGCTGAGCTCTCCATCAACGAGTTATTCAAGCAGCAGCTCTTGGGCCCTGACAAGAATGGTGTGGGAGAGCTCCCGGCATTGAGAGACTTTGGAAGGAAGGATCTCTAAAAGTCCTTTTAATCCTGAGGGCCTTTGTTTCTTCGTTTTCTCCTAAGCAACATTCCTTGGGTTTCCCCATAATCTGGAAGAGTCCCTAGCCAAAATTCAACCCAGGCATATTTCCTACCCCCAGGAAACTTCAGGACACCCTGATACCGTATCAGAGACATGGGCTAGAGATGCCCCCAAATGTCTATTTCAACTCTGAGATTTTAGAATCCCAGTTATGATGCTCTGGAATGTCTGGAAGCCTTCCCTAGTGACACTTCTTCCCTATGCCTTCCCAATTTGGAAGCCTTGAGGGGGCCCAGGGCAAAGGGACGGGGCAAGCCTACAGCGGATTGTACAAGGTAGCTGCAGGGAAAAGGGAGTTTCTGCTTATCTCCCTCTCCTCCCCTGCAGTTCAGTCCCAATTCCATGATGGGTCCTGTATTTCTACGGTCAAAGCCAAGAATTCCCAACCATTAAGGAAAGCAAGCAGTGGCAAATGGCTTGGTATACTCTAAGTCATGTCTTATTTATGGGGGAGGGGGGGTCTCTTCTGAGAAACCTATGGGAAGGAAGAAGTCAGAGGAATCCCACCTACTATTTCCTGTTTCCACTCCCTGCTTCTCTCCATGCTCCTCTCCTATACAACAATTTCTGATGAACTTGAAGATGGTACTTACATCTCTACTATTCCAGACAGCCACAGGCTTCTCTTCTTCAAATTCAACGTCCCTTTCCCTAACTCAAACCCTACCCCTCCACACATATATATGCATGTACCCATTTCCTTCAGGGAAGCTGATCCCCATCTCCCTGATATGGCAAGAGCACGACCGAAGGGAACCTCTGAGACTCTCTTCTGTGACACTTTGGTTTGGAAAGAAAACAGCCAGGAGCCATGAACCTCAAGTGGCATCACCTACTAATATCTTCAGTCTTCACCTTGCCTCTCTGGGCAGAGAAGTAGGGGCAGGATTGAGGTCTGAGTTCAATGTCAATGACTTCGCAAAATGTGGGGGGGAAATGCAGTAGTTCCCTAAAACATGGACCTAATTCAAACACTAGGTAGAAAGCTCCACTCACCATCTCTTCAAATGTTTTTGGAAAAAGGGATGTCACCAACCGTGGACATGGCATCTCAACTGCCAACAGTAAGGAAGTCCTTAATGCCTCATTTCAGTCTCTCATGCTGCCTTTCTGCCCCCCACCTGCTACCTGAACCTAGGCGGTCCTTAACTCTCAAACAACAATCCTCCAGAGCCCTAAAGATGGTGACTCAAAAGAACTAGAATGAACCAGACATTCGCCATGAGCAAGTCCTGTGGGACATGGGTGAGCATGTAACTCAGCAGACCCCTTGCAAGGGCATCATGCCCTCTGTCAAGGAAAACAGCATGGCCTGTGTCCCATGGCACTGGGGAAGGAGCATCCTGCCTTTACTTGCCTCTCAGCATCCCTCAGCTCAGAGGACAGGTGCTCCTTCTAAGCTTCCCAAGTGAGCTAGGTGACTTTGACCAAGTTCTTGGAGCCTCAGTGTCCCACCCTGGATAGGAGGAGGACCCCTGAGGTCCTGGGCGGTCTTTTGGTGGGAGGAAGTCTCCTTCCTCAGGGTCCATCCAGGACCCCATCCCAGCACGCCCAGCCTCCCGCGCTCCAGTACCTGGAGTGGATGCCATCCACAAACGGCCCCCCTCGACCCTTCAGCTGGTCCACCTCTTGGCGCAGCTTCTCAATCTCTTCAGACAGGCGGCCCTGTGCCAGGCAGACCCGGGGTGGGGGTGGGACCAGGGAGGGGCGGAGAGGGGAGAGAGGGACAGAGAGGACGGCAGAGTTGGGGAGAAGCAGAAGAATGTACTGCAAAGTCCAAAGCCAGGGGCCCCCGGCCAGGCTCACAGATGACACCAAGAGAAGAGGTCCAACTGGAAAGGGAGCAGAAAGGTCGGCAGTGGGCAGGCAGAGGGGCAGGGCCGGAAGAGGGTCTGTCTTGGGTAAGGATTCTACCGGAACAGGCCTGCTGAGCCCTCACCACCACACAAACGCATGGCAATGGAGGCTGGGCAGCAGAGGGGCGCCCGGTGCCCGCCCAGACCTCACAGACATTGCTGAGGCAGGCACAGTGCCTAATCCTCCCAGAATCACCAGACTCCTGCCTTACCAGGTTTGAGGGCCCCACCAAATCTCTCCCTGGGCCCTGCCTCTCTGCTGCCCACCCTATGCCCTATGCTTATGGCCTCCGTTTCTTCTTTACATGTGGGTGGTGATGCACCCACCGTGACGGGCTCTAGCGAGGATCAGTGAAATAACGTCTGTGCCCGGACTAGCGTGGTGCTGGGTGTCAGAGCAGCTGCATGAAACAGAGGCGTGTTCCTCACCGCAAGCCCGGCCCTCCCAGGCTGGCGGGGCTGGCCGGCAGCTGGGTACCTTGTGATGGTGCTGCTCCTCGATCTGCCGCTGGGAGCTCTCCAGCTCCTGGATCAACGTGTTCTGGGGGAGAAGAGCTGGGAGCTAGGGACTCCTCCCCGCACCTTCCCCCTCCCCGCCCCACCTCCCCAGGCCAGCCCGCCCCTCCTCACCCTTCCCGCTCCCCCTTTCTCCAGCCTCCCTGGGGTCAGTCCACTAGTGTGTGCGGAATGGACACGCCCCGCCCCTAACCCTCTCACATCCCGATTCCTCCCCTCGGGCCGCCCGGCTCCACCCACACCCACCCCCCTCGCCCCGCCCCGGCAGCCCCGCCCACCCGGGCCGGGGTCCCACCGCACCTTCTCCTCCAGGGCCGCCATTCGCTCCTTGAGGTGCAGCTGCAGTCGCTCGTTGGACTCGCTGAGCAGCCGGTCCACGGTGTCTGACAGCCGCTTGTTGTGGTCCTCGTTCATCTTCTCCCGCTGGCGCACCTGCATAGCCAGCACACCTGGCACCAGGTCACCCCAGGCCCTTCCCGGGGAGCCATCCATCCTCCCCCCAGTTCCAGCCCACTCACCTGACCACCTCCTCCTGCCCCTCTATGGCTCTGCCCCTGGCCAGGCCCCTCCCAGCTCCCACCATCCTGGGAGGCTGCCCTGGGGACAGGGAGGGGGACCGAGAGCCCCAGCCCGGTGCCCTCACCCTTGCCAGCTCCTGGTTCTTCTCCTCCAGCTGCCCCTCCAGCTGCCGCAGGTGTTCCTCAATGTTGCCATGCCTTTCTTCAGCCTGGAAGCAGGGATGGGTCAGTGCAGCCTGCTGAGGCCCCCACATCCCCCAGTGCCAGGGTGCCCTTGGGGGATCAGGGCCTCAGTACCAACGAAGCCTAGCCCTCGACCTCTCACCTAGGAGCAGAACTGCCATCACCACTGCCCTTCTCCCCAAGTACTCTCTACCCCCTGCCAGGTGTTTCCCCCACCCCATTCTTCCTGCTCAGGGCCTGCCTTAAAACATCCCAGGGGCACCTGGGTGGCTCAGTCGGTTAAACGTCCGACTCTTGGTTTTGGCTCAGGTCACGATCTCATTCATGGTTTGGGTCCCACATCAGGCTCTGCACTGACAGTGAGGAGCCTGCTTGGGATTCTCTCTCTCTCTCTTGCTCTCTCTCTCTCTGCCCCTCCCGCATTCATATTCACTCTCTCGCCCGCTCTCTCTCAAAATAAATAAATAAATAAATAAGTAAACTTAAAAATCCCAGAGCTGGCAGCCCAATGGACTGTAACTTCTCTCCAGGCTCCCAGAGAAAACTCCACCGGAAAACATGAGCTACCATAAATCTGTATGCCTCCGGGCAGATGCGCCTGTACTTAAGAGTATAGATGCAAGCCAGACTGCCTGGGTTCGAATCCCGGCTCCCCCTCTTCCCAGCTGTGTGGGCAAGTCATTGAACCTCTATGTGCCTTAGCTTCCTCAACTGTAAAACACGGATAACAACAGCACCTATGCCCACTGGACCACTGCAAGGACTAAATGAGATAATCCATGGCAAACACTTAGGACGCAATCAACACTCAGTAAACGCTAGCCATGGTTATCATCTTTGTAATTAAACGAGCCAAAGTAGAGTGGTCTCCCTTCCACTCATGTGTCTCCAGAGATGGAGACCCCACTGTCTCTGCTGACTAGATATTCCAGACTATCCCACATCTCACAGTCAGGAAATCCTTCCTTAAAGCCCCACCCCCTCCCACCCCCGCCGCCACTGAGTCATTTGAACATATTATTCAGTTCAGCCCATCCTTCCTGGCAGTTTTGGGAGATACTCAAGCTGACGGCTCAGCATCCCACATGTGACATCTTCTGCTGCACTTTAAACCCAGCACTTCATCCCTAGGAGCTAGAAAGGTCTTAGACACCACCAAGTCCAACCCCATCATCATGGAGATGATGGCATCATCAAAGAGATAAAGACACTGACACCTGATTGGGGAGGGGGTGACTTTTCTCAGGTCACGGAGCCAGTTGGTGGCAGAAGCAGACTTGGTTCTGGGTTTCCCTGAGGACAGCCAGGCTGCAGGTTCTCGCCGCAGCGCCCCCAAGCTGCCACCCTGCCACACTGGCCAGCCTGTGTCCTCCCAGGCTCCGGGGGCCTGATGCTTACTTCTGATTTCCTTCTCTCAGTGGGCAGGAGGATAGCGAAGGTGATCCCAAGTGAGGCCACCCCTGAAGGCATCCAGCCTGCTGCAGACACCCCTAAATTCTCTTGATTAACCCCACCCCATGCCTATGTCTGTGCATTTACCCAGCTCTTCCAGATCCTGTGATGTTCCAGCCTGCACACCTCTTAAGAATGATTACTCCACAAAGTTAACTACCCATCAGGTACAACTCTATTGCCTTGTATTAATCCTAAAGCCGCCACCTTCAAGCAACCAGAGTTGGTCCCAGAATGCTTCAATTTGATAAACAGAGGTATATTCAGCGGCACCTGGGTGGCTGAGTCAGTTAAGCATCTGTTTTTCACTCAGGTCATAATCTCATGGTTCGTGAGTTCAAGCCCCACATCGGGCTCTGTGCTGTCAGTACAGGGCCTGCTGCAGATCCTCTGTGCCCTCCTCTCTCTCTGCCCCTCCCCTGCTTGCACTCTCTTTCTGTCTCTCTCAAAATAAATAAATAAACTTTAAAAAAAAAAAAAGAAAAAAGAAAAATCGAGTATAAAATAAAATGTTAAAAAAAAAAAAAAAAGCTCGGTCTAAACTCCCACCCTCTACCCCCTCTGATCCTATCTCCTCTCGGAATTCATCTTTCCAGAGATGAAAGTCCTAATTTTTCGACTCCAGCCCCACACAAAAGGAAATATTAACACAAGAGTGTAAGTGATAAACGCTCTGCATCCACGCAGTGTCATCTACTTCTCCCAGGGCTTCTCCACCCCTTCTCCGGGGACTGTCCCCTCCCCGCGGGGTGATGAGGGCAGGGATTGGTCTTCCAACCGACAGACACGGACAGTGAAGTCATGCCGTGGGAAGCTGTCTCCTGGCTCCCGGTGCCGCGTGCCTCCGGCTGTCTCCACGCACTGCCTGGCTCCATAAGAGCTCCGGGAGCGGAAAGGGAAGCAGGGGCGGACCCCCGGGCCCCGGGCCCACTCGCCTTGGTGAGGGCCGCAATTCTCTGAGCCAGCTCGGCCTCCACCTCCGGCAGCGTCTCGGCCTTGCGCATGGTCTGCTGCAGCTTCTGTTCCGCCACCTCCAGTAGCTCCTGCAGGTGTCGGGCCTTCTCCTCACACTAGCACGGGGTGGGGCGGGGCGGGGCGGGGCGGGGGAGAGTTAAGAGGGGACACCAAAGCCTCCCGACCCTCTGCCCCAGCCTCAGGAGAGAGCAGGTGCCAGGCCAGAGAAGCAAAGGACAACCTTGGTTCTTGGCTGCCCAAGAGGCCTGGCTTCCCCTTTCCCAAGGTGACCGGCAGGACCCCCAAGGGCTCCTGGGCCACCAAGGGGAGGTGCCGGCATGACCACCAGGGCCTCCAGGGTCAAGTACAAGGCCTGCCCCCACCCCATCGGGAGGAGTTACCTGGCGGTGCAGGGACTCCTTATTGGCCAGTTCGTTCTCCAGTTTGTCGTTGAGGTCATGGATGGAGGTGGCCTCACGCTGAGCAGCCAGGTAGCGCTTCTCTAGTGTCGTGATTCTCTCCTCCATGTCCTCCTTCTGGGCCAGAGCCTGGGCAGGAGAGGAGGGGACAGGACGGAACGTCATCAGCTTCACCCCACTCCCATCCTGTCTGCACCTCCCCACCAATACCTGGCTGGCTGTATCTTCCCCACATCGCCCTGCCAGTTTCTGACCTTGACCCATCCCTCCCGCCACTCCTCCCCACAGTGGAGCCCACCCAGTATTTAGTCTTAAACCCCCCAGCCCTGGTCCGGCCCTCCCTCCACCCCCAGGGCATCCAAGCACCTCCCCTCCCGGGTGCCGAATGCCCCCAGTCAACCAGATGGGGCCGGGGGGTGGGGGCGGGGGGCCTTGCTCACCTCCCGGAGGTCCCGCTGGTGCTTGCTGCTCAGTTCCTCCGACTTGATGAGGTCCCGGCGGGCCGTGCCCAGGTCCTCCTCAAGCTCAGCCACGGTTGCTGTCAGGGTGACCAGTCGCTCCCGGGCCTGGCTCAACTCAAAGTTCTGCTTCTCCAGGAGCTCCTGCAGCTCCTCTACCCGGCCCGTGTCATCCTCCAGGGACAGTGAGCCACCAGTCAGTCCTCAGGGCCCAGGGTATCCCACTCCCCTGGCCCACCCCAGGGACAGCACAACCAGAGCAGACCACAGCTCTGCCTCCAATTTCAGGGCGCACCACCTTCTGCTGTCTCAGAATCTTGTAACCTAGGAAGGGGCCTGACTAGGGGAACAAAGGCTCAGAGAGAGAAGGGATCTCGCCTGACACCAACACACCAGGTAGACGGCACCTAGCGATTCAAGTGGACAACGTTATTATGAGCCAGCAGCACGTTGGGCGCACACACACGCTCAAGATCTATAGATTTCATTGCAGGCAGGGTGGGGGAAAGAAGGAGACAGAGGTGGCAATATTGGAGAAAGTCCCAAATTTAATTCAAGCATTTGCTCTGCTGAACTAAAGCGGGGTAGGGCCCTCACCTCCCATCTGGCGGAAGACCTGCCCCTGCCACGCAGTTTCCCATGACCCACCTTCCGCAGGCGCTTCGGTCCCAGCTCCACGGCCCCCTCCTCTTCTGCCGCTCCATCCCGTGCCCCTGCCCCCTGCTGCAGGGCAGATACCTGTAGGGCACAGCCCCCAGGGCAGTGAGTCAAAGAGGAGAGAACTTCCTGTATGTTCCAGACCCTTCGGAGTCCCCTGCCTCCCAGCCTCGCCTTGACTAGCGGTCTCCAGCCTTGACGGTGGGAGAAATCCAGTGCAGAACAGGTTGGGGCGGATCAGTAAACCTGCCGTGGCTTCCAGGAGCCGTCTGCAGGTGAACGGTGGGCAGGCAGCTTACCTGCTGGTGGGCACCCGCCAGCTGCTCTTCCAAGGTGGTAACGCGCTCCAGGGCCGCTCGGAGCCGCTCCCGCACCTGCCCGCGGAAAGGGGAGATGAAGGAAGAAACAGGGACCCCACTGGACTCAGGCTGGAGGAGCCTGGGCTTGATCCACCAGCTTTGGGCATGAGGCAAAGCGAGGGACCTGCCAAGAGGCAAATTTCTGAGAGGGAACCTAAGAGGAGGACCTGGAAATCAGGCCGGTGGTAGTGGCGGGCGGGGCCAGTTATGAAGCGAGAAGGCTGTTTTCCCCAAGCACAGGATGCAGAAATCGCAGAGAAGGGTCTCACAGAGGCCCCAGGGAAGTGGGCCACGCGGTGGGCCAGGCTGGGTACCTTCTCATCCAGGGCCTTGTGGTGCTCAAACAGCGACTTGAGGGCCTTCAGCACCTCCACCTCACTGGAGACCCCCGAAGGTGACTGGGCCTGGCGCTTGACCACAGTCATCCGTAGCGACCGCTCATGGCGGGACACCAGGCACTCCAGATGTTCCAGAAGCAACTGGCAGGGAGCAGGGGAGGGCAAGAGGGAGGGCTGTGAGCATGTGCCCCAGGGGCTATGAGCAGGGTCCACATGACCACCGAGTGGACAGGAGTACAGCCATGTGCACTGCTGTTAAAACACCGAAATACTTCATGTTGGTAAATACCTGCTGCCCCAGTAGAACACCTGCCCCGAGCCAGCTGGCCTGGCCTCTCTCCCAGGACCCCGACCTTCCTATGACCACCCCCATCTACAGGTGAAAAGCCTAGCACCGACGGCTGAATCATTTGATCCCAGAACACAAGACAAAAAGACGTTAGGAAGGGGCGGGGGGTATGCCTGGCCCTGGCCATGCCAGCTCCCTTGGTCAAGGGGTCCACACACACATACACACACCAGGTCACCCACTTACCCTTGTGTTATTCCGCTCTGCTTTCAGCTCTGATATCTCTTCCTCCCTTTCTAGAAGTTGCTCCCGACACATGCTCAGCTCCCGGGTTAAGGTGGCAAATTCCTGAAAACCCCCAAGGCCTCTGAGTGCTTGGGGATTTGCCCCCTAACCGGTGTCCTGCATGCCCACGTCAATGGTGGGATCATCTCACCCATCCCTTACTTCCAGCACCTGCCCCCAGAAAAGTCCCCATCCATCTGTATCGCGGGGCTATAAACCACAGCCAGCATGTGCATCCCTAGAGGGGTCCACATCTCTGCGCCCTCCATGCATTCCAAGTATGTGTTAGGGTACCAGGGACAGAGGTGGAAACAAGAGTGAGAAAGTCACCGAATCTGCTTTGCAGCCCCCTGCCCCTCCAGCCAACAGTATAACCTGATTATGTCCTTCCTATTTTGTATTTCTATTTCCCCAACAACCCGATGACAGCATCCTTTAGAAACAGACGGAGGGGAGTCTCCCCTTATGGTAAGGTCCCAAGATATTAGTCAAGGAAGAGAGGGGGCTTTGAAGGGAGTACCCCGGGGAGCTCCCTCCCACCCACTCCCCAGGGCTTTGCAAGCTGCAGGTGGCTGGTGAAATAAGGATCCATGGACAGGGGAGCAAGACAGCCTGCAGACCTGCTCAGTCCGCCATTTGGCTTTAGCACACATCCTAGGGATCCCCACTCACTCCAGGGCTGCATCCCGGGGCTTGATGGCAGGGCACTTGCACTGGCCTTACTGGGTAACCATGCTCAAAGTATCCCTTTGAGGGGCCCTGTTCCCACGCTGTCAGGCCCACACACCGTGAGACACCTTTTCAACCCACCCATCTGGGTCATGACAAGTACACAGGGGTGAGAAGCTGGCCTCACATTTCCAGGTCCATCATATCCTATTAAATTAGACACAGGGGTGCCTCGTGGCTCGGTTGATTAAGCATCCGATTCTTGGCTTAGGCTCAGGTCATGATCTTCTGGTTCTTGAGTTCGAGCCCTGCATCAGGCTCCACTCTGATAGCATGGAGCCTGCTTGGGATTCTTTCTCTCTCCCTCTCTCTCTGCCCCTCCCTTGCTCATGCTCTCTTTCTCTAAAAAAAAATAAATAAATACTAATAAAAACTAAAGTAGACATCACCTTATTCCAGAAAAGTTTTCAGAGAGGTGACGCAAACCCTGTGGCTGCCCAGCGTCTGGGAGTGACTGAACAGTAGCTGCAGCCCGGTCCTAACCTAAAGCTTCCTTCACACACCAAGGACTCATGACGGAAGGAAAAATTCCAAAGCAGTCCCCACTGATCACTTCAGATCAGGCAACAGGGGATAAGAAGGGCTGTGGGAAGGGCACAGAGACCCAGGGATGCCCGAGCCTGAGAAGTCTCAGACTTCTAACCCTGTTCCTGGATTACTGCTTTCTGTCAAGGCCATGGCCAAAGGTGGAAAGCCAGGCCTGGTGCCAGTGCTGCTCCACTCCTTAGTTTACACACACACACACACACACACACACACACACACACACACACGTACCCAGAGGCAGGACTCGGCACGCCCCCAGCCCCATGCCCTGACACCACCACGAGGGCTCTCTCCTCTCCCTTCCTGGGCTCCCCACCCCAGAACACCTGCCTCCTCCCCAACTCTAGCCCATCTGACACACTGCTGCCAGGATAATCTCCCAAA
Organism: Panthera leo; assembly: GCF_018350215.1. Classification (NCBI taxonomy): domain Eukaryota; kingdom Metazoa; phylum Chordata; class Mammalia; order Carnivora; family Felidae; genus Panthera; species Panthera leo. The sequence goes on along the minus strand of NC_056696.1, from coordinate 41,782,713 downwards.
GCATGGCATTGTCTACAACGCTGAACATAAACTTCTTACCCTGGTTTTCAAGTTTCTTTCTCATGGTTCCTTTTTCATATACCCTAAGATCTGGTCAACCTGGGTCTCCTGCTACATCCAATCACCAGCAAACCATCCTAATTCCACACCTTTGCTCAATGGGCTCCCTCCCCATGGAAAGCCCGACCCTCTGTCACCACCTGATGAAATCACATGTAGCTTTCAAAGCCCGTCTCAATGGATATACCTCCTTGGGACCCTCCAGACTCCCCAGTGGAAGATTCTCTCCCTCCTCTGAAAACTGTCTGGAACAGTGGTTAAGAGCACCATCTTAGAAGTCCATGGTTTAACCACAAATACTGTGGGCACCTACCGTGTACCAGGTCCCTGAGTACATACACAAGAAACACATAATCCCTGCCCTCCTGAAGTTCCCAGTGTGCGGCTGGAATCAGATCTCAGCTCTGCCCCATTAGCTGTGTGACCCTGGACAAGTCATCTAGCCTGTTTGAACCTCCATCTCTATCTGTAAGACACAAGTAGAGGCCACCCTCATGTGTTGCTACAATGACCAAATGAGCCAACGCATGGAAAGCACTTAGCACAAGTCCACCAAAGGCGGCTACTTTTACCACCATTTCAGCAACCCTTTGGAGCCCCTCTTCTCTTCCCCTGCTTGGTCTTCCGGTCATTTGGGTTTTTAACCCATCTCCTTTATAGCCTGTGGGCCCCAGGGCCAGGGACTGGCTCCTTCATTCTAGGGCTTGTTCGGGGCCTCATGCACAGTCAGCGAGGACCTCTCACGCCATTTCTTCCCCAGGGCTCCATATCCCTCTTGATGAAGCATCACAAGACTCTGCCCCCCACCACTTCTGAGCTCCCAGTAGGAGATTTCCGCAGCCCTCCTGGGTTCACCTCAGTTCTCCTCCCCACAGGTGGGGAAAGAGCCTGGGGCTGAGTCGGGAGCCGTGTGGCTCCTCAGAGCTTCCTCCCCGGTCCCAGCAGCACCCTCACAGGCTGTGCAACTGACTAACCTCCTCGAGCTTCACCTCCATCGTTTATAAAACAGAGACGATGGTGGTAACAGTACCAGCTTCATAGCTATGAGCATTTAGTGGGGCAAACCGCACACACAGTGCTTAGTACACGGAAAACAGAAATGATGACCATTGTTGCTAGTGGTAGTGGTGTTGATTTAGGAGCATGAGACAGGTGTCAAGACCCCTGGCTTGTAGGTTCAGCTCTGCCTAGAATTTTCTATGTGATACCCGTTGTTTTTTCTATCTGTGCATTAAGAGGACTAGATGCTCTCTAAAGCTTCTCCATTTCCACCCTCTGTGATTCCCCACCCACCACCTCCAAGAATAGGGCACTGGTGAGGATCAGTCAAGGCGGAAGTGTCTTTCCAGCCTAGGGTGCCACCTGGTGACCGCATGGGCTCACTGCAGTTGGCAGCTATGGCTGGGTTTTTCTCCCGCATCAAATTCCATCCATTTCTCCAGGTGAAGCCAATGCCAGCCTGAGGAGCTTGGGAGTGACAGGGAAAGGATTTATGTAGGGAGATGAAGGAAAGTTAAACGCTCTGTGAATTCCATTTGTCGATACGCAAACAGATGCAGATAAGCTGAGGGCCCAGAGTGTGCAGGGCTCTGCAGGGCTCAGTGGGGGGGGTGGGGAGGGGGGCAGAATGTGGGGAGGTGCAGACAATCAGGCCTTACCTGGGGGAGGGCGGAGTTAAGGTGGCGCTGGAGCTGGTCCCGCTCATGCAGGGCATCTTGGAGCCGGCTCTGCGTGGCTGCCAAGGTCTCCTGACTCTCCCGAAGGGACTCCAGCAACTTCTCCCGCTCATCCAGCATGTTCACCATCAGCTGCTCAAAGTTGGCGTCAGCATCGGCGCCATGGGGGGGCCCCAGGGGGTCCCCCTCGTTGATTGTGGGCATCACCTCACACATGGTGGGGGTGGACAGGGCCTTCTCAGCGTCGGGGGACAGGGGAGGGGTTCACAGGGTTGGCACTTCCAGGGGGACCCAGTGCATGGGTCTCAGAGCAGACAGCGCCAGGTGAGTGGGCAGGTGGGCAGGGGCTTCTCCCATGGCATCAGTCGCTCTTGCTCTGAAAGGGGCCTGGTGCCCAGAGTGCCCCTGTGGAATGGAGCCAGAGGGCCTGGCTTAACCTCTCAGGGCTGGGGCTGGGTGCCCTATGTCCCCAGACAAGCGGGCAGCAGCCGAGTGTGGCCATGACAGGCAGGGAGAGCAGGGCTGGAAGAGGGCCCTTCCTTAGGCTGAGTGCTGGAGCCTGGCAGAGTCCCAGCTGGGTCTAGCGACGCCCATCGTTTCTGGAGGGCAGTGGTCTGTGGGAGAAGAGGCTGTGGTGAGGACCAGCTGAGGAAAGAAGGGCATCCAGGGGAGGGGATGGCGGCGGGGTGGGGGGGGGGGGAGGAAACAGGACCTGGACCAGAACGTGGGGGAGGAGAAGGAGATGTCAGCGCACGCCCCTCCTCCAGGCTTACTCACTCACTCGGATGGCGCCTTCCTTAGTTCTCCCAAGGAACGCACATGCCCGCTGCCGTAGCCTCTGCCTCCAGCTCTCCCCACCCCCCAGCTGTCAGAAGTGCAGCCGCAGTGGAGTGGTTCCCCACCCACGTGGCTCACTGGCCAAATATAGAAATGATTCAGTCAGTGGCAGGGGAGCAGCCAGCAGGCTGCCCAGAGTCCTCCTGAGACCCAGGGGTGGGAAAGTGAAAGGGGGGTAAATAGGGTCTCTGCCCCCACCATAGCCTTCCCCCCTGCACTCAGGCCGAGGTAAGCACAGAAGGGGCTAAAGGGCTCTAAGCGGGTGTAAACCCACACAGGGTGCACTATTAGGGTCACAGGAGACAAGGCCAGGGTACCTCCTACCCTGACCACTGACCCAGTACGGTTCCTTGGAAAGGCACGGGCTGGGCACTGGGTGGCAGAGAGCCCTGACCTGCTCCATGCCCATCATTTGGAAAAGAGGCTCCAGCGGCGCCTGGGTGGCTCAGTCGGTTGAGCAGCTGACTTCAGTTCAGGTCATGATCTCGCGGTTCGTGAGTTTGAGCCCCGCGTCAGGCTCTGTGCTGACAGCTCAGAGTCTGGAGCCTGTTTCAGATTCTGTGTCTCCCTCTCTCTGACCCTCCCCCGTTCATGCTCTGTCTCTGTCTCAAAAATAAATAAACGTTAAAAAAAAAAATTTAAAAAAAAAAAAAAAGGAAAAGAGGCTCCAGCTCAAGTCGCCCCTCCTCCTGAAACCTGGCAGAGAGCAGGCTTCCGTTCTGAAGTCGTGGCCCGCGACTTCCGTGTCGGAGCAGGAACTGAATGATGCGAAGGAACCCATGGTCAGGTGGGGGTAAAGGGTGTCAGTCTCCCGAGGCGTGCAGGCCCCTGCGCGTGGCCGGGAATCTTCTCCCGCCGCGTAACGGCCCATCGCTGCCACTGCCAACAGGCTGGTTTCCCTGCTGGGGAACGTGTGCCCAGCCTAGCCTCGAGAACACCTTGAGCCCGGCGCGGGGAAGCCCGGTGGTCAGAGCAAAGAATGGTGTGCCAAGGAAGGCAGGGTGCAGCTGGGGATTCCTCTGCCTGCCATTGCCTTCCAACCCCCCTGCCCACTGCCAGGAGGCCACTACTTTAATCCGTTTCGGAAGAGCTCTTGCTGCATGAGAAATAGGATGTGAGGCAGTCAGCATGGTAATGGGCACACACAGGAGATGCTCTCTAAACGATACTTTCCTTCCTTTCCCTCCTCTTACCATCTGGGGGACACAGGGACTGCGTCTTGTCCACCCCCCGCCCCAGGTGGCAGACTGGGCAACAGGCAGACTGGGACGGTCAGGGGAAAGGCAGGAGGTATGAGGACCCGATGCGAGGAAAGAAGTTGGACGTTGGGCAGCCCCCAGCCTGTGGCAGGGCTGAACCCAGCAGGGAAACCAGAGAAGGACCAAGCCTCTTCTACCTGAACCCACCTATCATCCCCCGCTTGCCCCCCCCCCCACAAAGTACTCATGATCCAGGCAGAAATGGGAGCAGCAAGAGGGAGGCTGGGGAGGAATGTGGGCCTAGATCAGACACAAGCTAGAGCACCAGCTTGAGAACTCCTGAGCTCACCCCCACAGTCCTTCCCAGGGGGCCCAGGGGTTCAGGCAGGCATGTGGGTACGCCCACACACACGCACGCGTGCACACACACATGCATACAAGCAGACGCGCACATGGGGACCTAGGACATACACGTGTGGCCACACACATGCTCCCAGACCCAAACTGGACACAGACTCTGATCCAGGGGATCCTTTCCCCAAGCTGGAAGCCACCGTGGAGGGCTGGGTCCCTAGCAGCTACAGAGGTCAAAAGTAGCACCCTGGTCTGCACCCTCCCAGCCCAACGTCCCTGCCCCACAGAGCAGATGGGAGTAGACAGGAGGGGCTGCTACCCCAGTCTTGCCAGAAGTGCCAACTCACTAATGCCAATAATAGCGATTCCTCCAATTCTCCCTCCCACTGTGCTCACGACCCTCACCCCGAATGCTCTAATCTGTGAGGCTGAAAGACCACAACCTCTCCAAACTCACCAGCTGCCAGGCCCTCGTCCCCTCCCACTCCCCCATCCCACTCCAAGAAGAAATGAGAGAGAAGTGAGGGTCCGGCTGGGGAAGAGGCTCCTTGTGACAGAACCTGTCCTCGGAAGAAGAGTGTAGTGCACTCAGGAGCTCAGGGTCCTGGGAACAGCCTCAGTCCAACAGATCCCCAGGCATCCTGCAGTGTAGTAAGAGAGGAAGGAGCCCAGAGCCGGGACTCTGGACACCTCGGGTGCAGTTCTGCCACAGACCAGCCGGATGACCTTGGGCTTGTCGCCACCTACTGAGAGCTCTGCCGTAAGATGGAACCCACGACCCTTGCTCTGCCCACCTTCGAGGGATGAGATCACAGATAACACAGAGCTGGGAAAAGCAGAAAGCACCCCATGATTGCAGGGGCGTGTGAATTACCTTAGTAGAGGGCAAAGGCAGGCCTGTGGGAGGGCTTGTCCTAGCTCCTACGGAAAAGGGGCTGGGAGGTTCTCAGGAAGGAAGAACAGACCTCAGGCTGCCCGCCGGGATGTGCTGGCTATTTGGTCCAGCTTGGCCTCCCCCAATCCTCCTGGTCTTTCTGGCAACTGAGAAGCTGGCTGCCCCCAGCCTTTCCCAGCCTCCCTCCCAACCAGGTGCCAGGTAACCACTCCACTTCCGCTAGTGAAATGGCATCACGTAGAGCAGGTTGAGGATGAGCCCAGAGGGCGATGCCAGGCAGATGCCCCGAGATGGCTGGCCAGGACCCCCCTACCCTGCCCCCACTTGTGCAGCACGGTGAACAACAGCCAGGAGCTCTAGGGCAACCGGGTCAGGACACCTGGCTCCTTCTGGCTCCAGGGCCGGCTTTAAATAGCGCAATTATCATCTCAGCCTAACAGAAGCCTCTTCAACTCCTGCACAATTTCTAAGTAACACTCACAGGTCCTGATTCAGAGGCGACAGCTACCAGCCCCCAAAGTGAGCATTTGAGGGGCTTTGCCGGTGAGGAGTACGGGCAGGCTGTGACACCGAGGAAGAGGGCTCCAGAGAGAGCAGGCATGAGTGTGAGTGCAAGTGTGTGAGTGTGTATGGAGGGGTCGGACCCACACCAGGTGTCTGGACTCATAAACACAGAAGAGGCAAATCTGAGGTCTCTCTGGCTTTCCAAGAGTCACCCCCCCCCCCCATCTCTTCCCAACAAACAGAAGGGCTGTGCACTTGACTTGGGTCTGATGCTCTGGCTGGACACACACACACACACACACACACACACACACACGGGCCGGCTCCCTACTGCCCTACCAGATGGCAGGCCCCACCATGGTGAGGGAGCTCATCGAGGGCAAAGCTGGTGGCCCTGTAGAGGCCAAAGGGTTAGGGCAAAGCTGGCTGGAGCTGTGCCCAAATGTGAGTGGGCCACGAGCTTGGCCAAGAGGGGGCCTCAGGGTGAAGCCCCTCGGAGCAAGGAGGCAAAAGAGGAGGGCCGTGCTCCCTTCCTTCCCATGCTCCCACTCAACTGGAGGAAGGGGAGGGAGGTGGTCCTCTAGGAAAATAACACTGATTATGATAGCAGCTCTGACGTGCTCGATACCAGGCACTGGGCTGTCGGTTAACATCTATTAACTTATTTCCATCCTCACAATTCCTCACGAGGAAGACCCAATTCTTCCAATGCTTCCCAGTGAGAACTGGGTCTCAGAGTCATGTAACGAAGTCTACGCAGCTGGTAAGAGGAAGAACTAGGATTCGATCCCGGTCTGTCTGACTCCAAGGAGGAGGGGAAGGCAGTTGAGAAAGGGAAGACAGGCCATGACTCCTTTGCCATTTCTCGCCCTTGTCCAGGGACAAGGCAGCCTAGGGACATATCGCCTTGGCTTCCCCCACCCCCGTGCCCCCTGGGGAAGGCCTCTGCACAGCAGCCACCATGGTCACTTGCCCATTGGAAGTGACTCATTTCCAAGGCCTCATCCGCCACCCACCTGAAGCCCTCCCCCGACCCCAGATGCCCTAAGGACTCCAAACCGAGCTGTCAACAGTCCCCTGAGCCCCGCACCCCACACCACACTCCCGCAAGAACTTCAGAAACAGCCCTCAGCTCCCCTCACCCTGCGGGGTTTTCAGATACAATCCTCTGAATGAAGTCCAGCTGCCCACCTCTCCTTCCCTCTAACCCAGAAGCTTCTCCTCCCTCCCCCCTCTCCCTGTTCAGCCCACCACCCCCAAAAGCCTCACCCTCACTCTTCCTCTCCCCCAAGAGCCCAGTGAGTCTCCTCCCCTGCTACTCCCTACCCTGGGGTCATGCTCCCAGACCCACCAGCTTCTAGCATCTCACCCAGCCTGCCTCAGTGGCCCCTTCCATGTCAGTCTAAGGCACTTCCGCTCACCCTTCCAAGCCCATCTCAAACACTATTTCCTCCACGGAGCCCTTTCTGATTCTCCTACAGGTAAGACTGGCCCTTCGACGGACCCGGCACGGCCCTTTCTTTATACCTGTCTCTGTGACACATCATCGCATCTGAATACTCTGGGGTGAGAACCATTTCCTACTTGTCTTTGGATGCTCCAGCCAGGGGCCTAACATACATGGAACTGAACAGATACGTGTGGCAGAGTCATTTCTGGGCAGACCATCGCTGACCAAGTTCAAAGAAGAGGAACTCCAAAAGAGTGAACACTGGCCCAAGGCCTGGGAGCAGGTTCCTTTCTCTTGCCCTCTGAAAAGTAAAGCTTCTTGAGAGCAAGACAGGCGCCCCTCCTCCCTTGCAAGACTCCAGAGCAGGCTGATGGGCCTGATTGCCGGCTCCCCCACTGACCACACATGCGACTCTGGAAAGAGACTTCATCTGTCTGAGCCTCGGTTCCTCATCTGTGAAGTGGGGAGGATAGCCAGGCCCGCCTCGGACAGCCCAGCTGATATGTAGATCACTGGCGTTAATGCACCCAGAGCGCTGAGGTCATTGTCCAACACATGGTCAGTGTTAACTCTTAGCACCCCAGGCCGCTAAGGCACCTCAAGGCAGGGCTCACTCTAAGCACAGTAAGAAAACTAAAAATCCAGGAAGCCATTCCCAGAGAAAAACCCTTAGAAAAGCTCTCCTGACAGTTTCTCACTGCTGGGTGGCTACATGTCCCTTCAGAAGTATCCAGTTCTCCGGGCCCCCCGAAAAGACCGGCAGTGAGACTATCTCTCTGGGCTTCCAGTTTCCAAATCTGGAAAATGAAGGCCAGAACACAATACACTCTACTGATCTTATAGGTTGTCATGAGGGTCCAAGGAGATAAGAGACAGAAACTGTTACGAGGAATAAAAAACCCTACCCAAGTGTCAGTGAGCACCCACTGCCAGACCCAGGCACTCTCCTTCCTAATGCTGGGTGCACTCAGATAGACGCAGGGAGCGATGTCTCTATCCGGCAGGTTCCCCAAGCCTGTATCTGTGAAGCCCATCTCCCCAGCGGCTCCCCAGTAGTCAGGTATGGGCCACCTTCTTCCCAAGACACGGCCTATCGCTTAGGTGAACATACAACTTACCGTCCAAACCAGGACCTTCTTTCTTTTTTTATTATTTTTTTTAACATTTATTTATTTTTGAGAGAGAGAGAGAGAGAGGCAGAGAGACAGAGAGACAGAGAATGAGTGAGAGGAGGGGCAGAGAGAGAAGGAGACAGAATCCGAAGCGGGCTCCAGGCTCTGAGCTGTCAGCACAGAGCCCAACGTGGGGCCCAAACCCACAAACTGCAAGATCGTGACCTGAGCTGAAGTCGGATGCTTAACCGACTGAGCCACCCAGGCGCCCCAAACCAGGACCTTCTTGAGAATGGATGGAGGCGCTGCTAACAATCACACCAGGACATGGGTGTGAACCAGGCTACCCTGGACATACCTGGCTGCATGGTCACCCTCACTGTCACCACCCCAGGAAGACTAACGTCAAAGGCTAGTGGGGAAAGAAAGACTGTGAGTCTCCTCTTCTAAATACTTCCTCTTCTAAAATACCCAAAAGTATAGCCATCACAACTACCTCTTTAAACGAAGGCAGGATTTAGAGACTATGAGAGAGTACCTTTAGGGGCAGCCCAGGAGGAAAAAGGGCACAGAGGTGGGGCACCCGGGTGGCTCAGTCATTTAAGCGTCCGACCTCAGTTCAGGTCATGATCTGGCGGTTTGTGAGTTCAAGCCCCACATTGGGCTCTGTGCTGACAGCTCAGAGCCTGGAGCCTGCTTCGGATTCTGTCTCCTTCTCTCTCTGCCCCTCCCCACTTGTGCTCTGTCTCTCTGTCTCTCAAAAATAAAATGAATGTAAAAAAATGTAAATGTAAAAAAAAAAAAATGTTTCTAAAAGCGTGAGCAGGGAAGCGGCAGAGAGAGGGAGAAAAAGAATCCCAAGCAGGCTCCTCGCTGTTGGCGCAAAGCCCCACCTAGGGCTCGATCTCGTGAACCCTGAGATCATGACCTGAGCTGAAATCAAGAGTGAGGTCTGATGGAGCCACTCAGGCGCCCCCGAGCTCCCTTTTCTTCATTTAATCTCGTCCGCTCCAAATCTGTCACTGTGGCCGACCACCTGATTAAGGTTTCGTGTGCATAAGAGGGTTCCAAGTCTAAAAAGAGGTTAGAAAAACCCCGGGCTAAGCACTGTCTACAGGAGACCCCTGCCAAAATAAACACATGTTCCCTCAGAGAGTCAGCACGTCAATGGCACACAGCAGTAAAGCTGAGAAGGCTACCCGGGTGGCACTGGGGGCCCACCAACTCTTTCCCACATTCTGAATGTCTCACAGATCATACGCCTGCATTAACCAAAACGTAAGGCTGGGCCACTGCACACAGCACATACGTGGCTTTGGCTGAACCTCCATCATCAGGTTCGGTAACCCGGGCCAAGTTCTGCTAAGCAGAGCCAGGGTCTAACACTCACAGATGTCCTTAAATAAGGTTTGCAGAAGAAGAAACCAAGTAGTAAGTGTGGCATATCTGGGGAATAAGAAATCTTTCAGAACTAGGGTCCCTGTAGGACAAATGGGGTTCTGCTGGTGTTGAAAAAAAACAAAAATGCTCAGAAGCCTCTGTATTGGTAGATCAGCCCATCAGATTAGGGAGCTGTCACACCGCAGAAAACAGAACTTCCCAGGCGGGGGGGGGTGGGGATCAGGGACACAAGATGGAAGTGCTGTCAGGCACCAGGGCACGAAAGGCCCAGAGCGCTCAGAACTGCATCGTAAAGTGCGCGTGTGTGCGTGGGCACAAAAGGGTGTGTGAGGTTATGAGACAGAGGACGTGTGTGGGGACCCGTGTATCTGTGCAATGCTGTGTAACAGTCATGAGAACGTGTGCTGTGTATGTATGGCCATGAGAGAGTGCCCACGTGTAAGAGCACGGTCGTGAGGACAGGGTCCTGCGAGCACGTGCGTGAGACAGTGCATAGGTATGTGTAATGGTGAGACAGATTGTGTGTGGTCATACGCCAAGGGCTCATGACACACAAGACTATGAGTCTGATCATCACAATGTGTTGTTGTGAGCGTGTGTATAGTCATGAGAGTGAAGGTGTGTGGGGTTATATAAGCCCGGGCATCTGGGAGTCAAGAAATCACGTGTGCCCCTAAGAGCATGCGGGCGCCACGAGAGCCTGTGCATGGCTGTGTGTGTCTGATCATGAAAGCATACGTCGCTGGTCATGACAGACTGTAAGTGCATGAAGGGCATGCATGGCCTTGAACCCGTGTGAGAGGAAGAAGAGGGAGGGATGGGGATGACAGTGAAAGAATGAAAACTCCATTTGTTCCAGGCACTCTGCCCCAAACAAAAGCCAAACATTTTGGGGGTGCTCCACAGTTAGTCTAGTGTGAGCGGAGTTCAAGGAACTGGGTCCGGCCCACCCTTCTATACTGCCACCCATCAGAGCTGCCCTGCAGGTCTCCCAGGCCCAGGGCTCCAGGTGCATCAGAGATGGCAGTGGACACCCCCTGGATCTCCCAGAACATTGTTCCTCATAAAACAGCCCAGGCCGAGGTCCTAGCCTGGCCCCCACCCCCCAAGCCTTCCACTCTCAGCATCCTCCTCCAAGCTAAAGGAGAGTCCTCTTCTGTGGCATGTGCCAAGGACCCCTGCCATCCACTGCCCACCTTACCCTGTACCTTACCTAGAACTGCACATTCCTACTTGGAAGGGTTCCCCGAGGTCACGTAGGCCAACCTCCCACACAAGGCGGGAGTTCCTTCTACACATCCCTGACAGCTCAGTCTTCATTTGATTATCCTTCGGGAATGGGAGCTCACCGCTAAATGAGGTAGGCCTCGTTGTCCTAAGGAAACTTTTTCTTGCACCGAATGCAAGCCTGTCTCCCCTCTGAAATGACAGTCATCCATCTGAAGACAGTGGCCATGAAGTCCCATCAGCCACATATTTTACTTACGAGACTTCAACTCCATTGGCCAAGCAAAATATGCAATAAAAGCCTCTAATGCAAAGCAGCTACTTCATCTGACACTTAACCACAAAATTATACTGTACATACTCTCTTAAAAATCACTGCACATCGCTTCTCGGCCTTTTGGCTAAGATCAAGTGTAGTATCTGTTCTTATCAGTTTAAAAATCACTGCACATATTATACAATTAATATACCATGAATACTATTAACATAATGTATATGTTGATCTACAGTAACGCTACTGTTCAGCATTAGAGACCTAAACCCATACACCATGCTTCATGGGAGATCTGGGGATTTTCACTTTACCTACTGCCTATAGAATCTAATTCTCCCACTGAGATGTAAGACCACACTGTACGGGGTCCCCAGGGGCTTCTCTGCTCTAGGTTAAATATTTCTAGTTGCAAGGCAGCCCTGCTTCTTTGAACCCAGGCAATCAGGAGACAGACCTCTTTGATTCAATCCAACAACTACATATTGAGCTGATTTCCATGAATCCAATACCGGATTCTAAGAGTTGTTATAGATTCAAAAGGCGTGTGAGATATGCCGTCAACCCTCAAGAAGTTCACAGTCTACTTGAGAGGACAGAGATAGAGTGGTTCCCCCCTGCCCCTTCGTCGATCCACAGTCTCATTTTCTGGGATCTCAGCTACCTGTGGTCAACCACAGAGGATCCTCCTTCTGATGTATCATCAGAAGGTCAACAGCAGCCTAAGGCGACATCACAGTGCCTACGTCATTCATCTCGCTTCATCTCATCTTGTGGCCCTTTGTCATTTCACGTCGTCACAAGAACAAAGGTGAGTTCAGTAAGATGTTTAGGGAGAGAGACCACATTCACACGTAACTTTCATTACAGTCTGTTGTTACAATTGTTCTATTTTATTACCAGTTATTGTTGCCGATCTCTCACTGTGCCTAACTTATAGATTAAACTATCATAGGTGTGTAGCATAAGAAAAAAAATACACCATACATAGGATTTGGTACTATCCACGGTTTCAGGCATCCACGGAGGGTGCTGGAATGCCGTGGGTCCCCCTGCAACAAGGGGGACTACCGTATACAAGAAATGGCTCGAAAGCAACAGAGAGTAGCACGTGACCAAACAACCCGTCTCTGACACAGCCTTGGGGTCAGCCCCGAGCACCACCTGGAGTATGTCCAGTTGAATTAACCAGTGGCAGTTTCTCCTCCCAGCTCTCTCAGAATGAAGCAGCCCTAGCCAAGCCCTCTCAGCCCGACAGGCAAGAAGCTGTTCCGTGCTGGAGCTGGCCTCGCCTGGCGGAAAAGAAGACACCTGACGGGAGAGGGGTCTGTAGGACCCAAGGCTCTCTGAGACCAGAGCAATGCACTGGGCAGCAATGTTTCCTGTGGGATTGGAGGGCCATTGCCAAGGAGAAGAGGGCAGTCCTCAAGCCCTGCCCAGCCCTGGAGTTTCACACCATCCAAGCTCAGAGCTCCTTCTCCCCACGGCTACTTCCCCCCACCGGCCCTGCCCCATGGCATTCTCAGTTCCCACAGGCCCCTCCCTGCACAGCAAAGACTGAGGGTCCCCTAGAAGCTGCCCCTGTCAGATTTGGCCAAGCACCACGGTCCATCAGAGTACTTTTTACCCCACTAGCCATCCACAGTGCCACGCTCCTGTGAGCCAGCACCGTATGCCCTCCAGAGCTAATTATAGGTCAGTGAGCTAGCAGGCCAGAGGGGGGACAGATGGTGACTTCATGTGGCTGCAATACACACCACCCCTCCCTGTGAGCTCCCCTCCATTCCTCGTGATTCCATACCTGGGACCTAGACTCTGAGGCAGCTTTTACTCTTGTGGTCCTCTCTGCTCCTTACCACCTCCTCTCCAGGACACACACGCCACGCACAACCCCATGCCAATCAGAAGCCACACCTTTGCTCCTACAGCAACCCATCCAAGGGCCTAAGGCCCCAGGGGAGAGTCCCCCCGGCATAAAAAGGCCTCAGCTAGTGTCTCCATATCCTAAAGCCCCCTTGGTCTCCGGCTCCCTGGCCCTACCGAGCCTTCAAATTTGACTCCTCCTCCCCTCCCCAGCTCGCACCCTGCTAGCCTCATAGGCTCTGAAAGATCCACTGAAATCCCTGACAATTCTGGGCAACTCTAGGATTCCAGCAGTCAACTCAGAGAAGAGCCCTAGGAGCCTGGTTCCCTGCCCTGCCCTGCCCCTCCAATCCCTCCTTATCATCCAACTGCCAGACCTCATATACTCCACGGTTCTGACATCATGACATGCTCATCGGCACACGCCCAGGTACCACTAAATGAGATTTCTCACACCCCCTTCCCCACACTCTTCTATCTTCCACAAGAGGGCATCTCCCACTGTGCCGAGTGTCTCGTGCATTCTTGGCCTCTGATAATCATTGTGCGATTCATCATCTCATTATTTGGAGATGCTATTTATCTCAGGCAGCCTCCTCGGGCCTCAGGACAAAGTCCTAGAAAATAGCTAAGAAAAATCGTTCAAACTGTCCCTTTTGCTAAGGCAGGTTCTCTTGGGACTACCTGTCCAGTTAATAGTGGTAGTGGGTGGATGGGTTGGAATCCAGTTCAGACAGCTGTTTGAAAACATGTAGACAGGGCTCTGCTTTTTCCTAATCCAACAGCAGTGCAACAAAATGGGAGCGGGGGAGTTGTTAACAGAGTGTGTACCTTTCAGCTGCTCCATAGCAGTAAATTGCCTTCAAAACACCCAGCACATAGCATCGTGCTTGGCACACAGTAGGTACCAAATAAATATTTGCTGGGTGTTGAACAAGAGTACTAGGTATCAGTTCCAACAGCTCTGGAAAGACAGGGAAGTCCCTGAAACCTGGCTACTGGAGGGGCCTGTTCAGCTCCCACCAGGAGGGGATCTCCATGCTAACTAAGCAAAGCCTCTTCCTTAACCACTCGCTCACCACATAGAACAGCAGAAGAGCAGCCCCAACAAACATATCCCTCTAAATGGATACTGCCAACAGACCCCTCTCCTCAAAGGTGACATCAGCTCCTAGTGGCACCTGGTCCTGGATCCCTCCTCCTTCTCAAAGAAAACCACCCACACCACATTTCCAAGTCCTCCAACCTGACCTCTCTCTTCTCACCCACCATCAAAACCTGCAGGATCTATACTGGAAAACACTCCTACTGCGTGGTTCAAAGTCAACTCCCCACTCCCATCCTCCCAGTTCAGGAATCTATTCCAGCCCTCTTTTCCGGTTGCGCCCACTCTCACCCCCACCCCCACCAGACCTCGGGTTGGCCGCTCCTTCCATCCCAGCCCCGGCACTGCGGAGATGGGGGCATTTCTGGCACAGCCTGAGACCGGCAGTTCAAGGAACGGAGAGCCAGCGATATTAAGAAGGGGTGTTAGTAGCAACGCGGGAAGGATTAAGACCCCCCGGCAAGCTCGAAGACCTCAGTACCTCCTGTGCCCAAAGCAGCGGAGCCGGCCCAAGAGCTAAGAGGTGCTTTTTCTCTGACTCTCCTGGATGGGAAATGGGGGCGCAGTCCATCTAGCTCCCACCGGGAGACTTGCCAACTCAGCCCCCCTCCTCCGAGGATGGTGGAGATGAGGGAGAACTCCACGCCCTCCCGCAAACCGGGCATCGCCCCCCATTCTCACCCCCAAGGGCACAGGGCACTGCAAAAGCCGGCGAGGGGCGGTGGAGAGAGCAATATCTATGCCAGCCGGGGACGACACATCCGGAGTAAAACGGGGCTGTTTTCCAAGGCGCGCTAGACAGAGACCCCTCCCCAAACTGGAGGGGAGCTGGAGGTGGGAAGAAGAGGCATCCTTTTCCCAGCCCGGGTTCTGGGCGCTCACCTGCCTGCAGTCGTCGAGAGCCAGGCAGCTCAGCTCCGAGGCGGAAGGGAGCCGCCCCCGACTCGGGGGAGCCAGACACGTCCTAGGGAGCGGAGCGAGCGCGGAGGTAGCTGCAGCCTCCGCCAGCGCCTAAGCGCCTCGCCTCTAGGCCCCGCCCCTCCCTCCCCTAAAGGCCCCTGGCCCCGCCCCGAAAGGCGGGGCCTAACCGGCTCCCCCGAGGCCACGCCCCTGCCCCAGCACGTGACGAGAGCCGCTATGCTACTGCGCGCCATCTTGGCTTGGCCCGGAGAGCCCTTCTGAGGAGGTGGAGAATCAGGGTTTTACCCAACAGCACTGAAGTGTCGGGGTCCAGCAGTCCCCTGCCTCCTTCCCAGGAGCACACGTCCTGCCCCTCCATTTGTACTCTGCCCTTACTCCTAATCTAACCACCAGCTCCCTAAATTGGCCTGTCCTGGCCTTTGAATGGTTGCCAATGGTTTGTCACCTTTCACACCTGCTCTCATACCACTTTATTACTTTTCTTTTGGTTGCATCTATTTCCTAAGCGGGGAACCTTGAAATCCGAATACATTTCCGAATACACTTCCGATACTTCAATGAACTGTATGGCTAGCCTGAATTCAGGCACCCGTCCGTGCTAACACTGTTACTAGAATATGAAATGTCTGTTACATACACATAGTATGAAGACAGTCTCCATGCCAGATTCCTGACTGACAAGTTTTACTTAAATCTCTCCATTTTCCTGAATTGCTCCATACCGTGTCCCGTGTGGCTATTAATTGCATCTTTCCCATCTGGTTTGTGAAGTCTCATCACAGTGCCTACTCAATTCTTTAGGATACCCAGTGCGCACTGCTACAAGTGTGAAGAATTTTTATATACATGCAATGTGTACATATTTATAGATTTACACACAACATGTTCCGGATCTTCTGCAACTAATGCTGTATGTAGTTGAAATCAGAACGACACATAATACCGTTCTTTTTTTTTTTTTTTTCTTTCTCCCAGTATATTCACCAATTGGCTTAGTTTCCTTAGATCTTCGGTGGAAGACAGGAAAATCTGAGTAATTCTGATTATGGGGGTGAGAAACACAGCTAAATTTGTGTAATTTTGTTTGTCTGACCCTGAGAGCAAAATCAAGAGATATACTTTTAAGAAGTGAAAATTACAAAGCAGTTTTTACAAAAGTAGTCCAGAAAGTTCCAACTCTTCTCCAGGTGGCTTGGGGTTCTTCAAAAGGAAATCCCTGGGACACTTCACACATCCTTTCACTAAAAGATGAATCATCCTAGAAAAGGCAACTTGGCCAATGCAGAAGGAAGGCTGAAACCGTAACCAAGTGTTTGTCAATATCATGCTAAGAAAACAGCTGAGGAGGTATCTAATATTGTATCAATCATCACCACAAAGTTTAATACCAAAACTTAGAAGTTGAGTCAGAAGACAATTATTAAGCCAAATTAGTTTCACTCCCCTTTTAAAGGTACCTCCTAAATGGCGTATACACGATCCATCAGAATAATTCCCTGCTGCTTCATGGCATCGTTAGTCCAGGGAACCAGAGCTCTGTGCTTCTTCCCTTCTGCCTCAAAAAAGCAACTTTTGATTGTAGACCTTTGCAAGGTGTTATTGTCCTTGGAGGGGGGCGGGGGTTGTTTATTTTTATCATTCACATACTCAAATTCTGATTTTCACTGACCCAGGCTCACTTTCCATGTGAACAGCTTTTAGTACCACCCTCAGTGTGGGGTAAGGTTTAGCTATTAGCAGCAGTCTTAAACAGATGCTTCCTAAGAATATTCTTTAAATAGTAGGGGTTAGGGAGGATAGTTAAGGAAAAAAACCACACGCTAATTTAACAGTTTGGTTTGTGGTAATAATTACCCCCATAAGATTTACATGGCTTGAGACTATTATCTGAATCTCATGGCACCATCCAGCTCACACCGGCTAATTTGGGGGTCTGGGGAGGGAGGACAAGTAGCAAGGTTATCTTGTTAGGAAAGACAAAATAAAACCAAAAATCCCACCCACGAACCTCTTCTCAGAGTACACCAGCTACACCAAGTCCTCTAACAGGACATTAGCATTTCTGCAGGGATGTAAGGCCAGTCTCCTGTAGGCACACAGAATGATAGGCAGCATAGGGCAGGCCAGGGCAGAGGCAGATCACGAAGTGCTTATAGTTCAGGAGGCTGGTTTCAACACAGAATGCATTTTTTTTTAAATGACCTTCAGCATAATAAATGCCTAACAATTCAATGAAAATATCATTATTCTTCTGCCTTTCTTGGTCTGTTTTGCAATTTACTTAGAAACACATATTCCAGGGGCGCCTGGGTGGCTCAGTCAGTTGAGCGTCCGACTTCGGCTCAGGTCACGATTTCACAGTCCGTGAGTTCGAGCCCCGCGTCAGGCTCTGTGCTGACAGCTCAGAGCCTGGAGCCTGCTTCGGATTCTGTGTCTCCCTCTCTCTCTGCCCCTTCCCCGCTCATGCTCTGTCTCTGTCTCTCAAAAATGAATAAACATTAAAAAAAGAAAAAAGAAAAGAAAAGAAAAGAAAAGAAAAGAAAAGAAAAGAAAAGAAAAGAAAAGAAACACATATTCCAAAGACTCTTTCATATATACCTTTTAGGCTGATTACGGATAAGGTATACCACAATCAAATTTTTACTTATCCTCTTACTTTCTTATCTATGTACAATCTGCCTCCTCCCTTTTGCCACCATCTACCAGAGGGAATGAAACGAACTTTTTAACTGTGGGACAGCAAAAAGACCTGGGTCAGAATCCTCCACCATTTATTGGCTGCATGGCCTTGGGTAAGTCACGGATTCAGTTTTCTCAACCACAGAATGGGACCAGTATCACCTACCTTGCAGGATCATGAGAATTAGTGTTATCGTGTAAAGTTCCTAGTAGAGTACCAAGGGCACAAAGTCATCATCACCACCACTATCAAGCCTCGTGCAAAAATCCAAATTGGCAAAAAAATATTTATGCAAATATCCAAAAGTGATTTTTAAAGAAAGATACACAAGTCAATCTTCTAAGATTCTGAAAACCCTGTCACCTGCTTTATTTCTGGAGGAGGGTAAAGGGAGAAGAGAAAATATTCACTTGAATTTGAGGGGGAGCTTAATGGGAAGCAATAGTAGCAACAATTTTAGGCCTCTAAGGCTCCTCTCTGATCACAAGGGAAGGCTGAAACTTCCTTGTTTGGAGATTCAAGAGTTTAATTTTTCCCTAGAGCAAGATCATCCATTTTTGCTGGGATAAAAGAATAAAGAACAACAAACTCAATAGCACCAAATGGGGTTTAACACAGAAAATGGGGCCAGGTTTCTCCTTTCAAATGCACATTTTTTACATTAAAATATGTTTATAAATCATAGTTGTTTTTCCTCTCGATTCAATCCTTCTCCTTCCCCTACCAGGAGCCCGGGGAACTGGAAGAGCACGTGCGTTACTGACCAGATATACAATCCGGACGCCCCTTCCAAACCGGAATCTGATTACTAATGGACTGGCCCAGCTCAGGGCTGCCCTCAGCGACGAGAAGCAGTAACTATGCTCTCAGGGAGAATGGGTACTGAGGATGCCACCAGTCAAAGAGTCGAACGCTGTGCACTGGGTCCAGGATGATTTGCACGCCCTGTTCGCTGCGCAGTTTCCGGCCGCCACGGACAGGAGAGTCCTGGAACACCAGTCTCACGCGATGATGCCGCATGTCCGTGCTCACATTGATAGTAAACTAGCAGAGAAAAAGCAAATTCAGTCCCCAAATCCAACAACCTTGTTTTCCTACGGCTTACTCTGAAATAAGACAGTCTAGACAAAATTTACACTGGCTGGGCCACAAAATGAAATTTCTTCATATTTAAACTCTGCTAAAGAAAGCCTCTCAAATAGCTGAGTAAACCAGGATACACACACACAGACTACCACTGAAGTCAATTTTTAAAAGCTGGGTGGGAGCTATACGAAATGACTTGAACGCATCCTGATGAGATATTTTGAGCAAGTCAAACAAGATGCATGAAACATACATCTGATCACATGTTTGGTAAAATGAACCACACAATCTCTAAATATGTTTATGTATATGTTGGTCTGTACAGAACTGTAGGAGCATGAAGTACAGGGAATCTGAATATATAACTAGGTCATTAATGTGACTTAACCTTGAGGGAGGGGAGAGGTGCCTAACAACCAACACAGCATGTATGATAGAATCTCAATTATACAAAATTATTTAAGAGAGTGGACGTATGCATGTACATAATAATGGACACAATAAAGAACAACTCCCAAAAAGTTAATAGTTATAGGACAGTCAACGTCTAGGTCACCTTTCCTTTCTCGATGTATTTATGTATTATTTAAGTTCTTTCCATGAAGTATGCATTATTTATTTTACCATTAAAAAAAGAATAAAACTATTTTCAGTGTGGAGGTTGGAACCCCACGCAGCTCTGAACATAAGCCTAAAGGACGGCAAAGATAAATCACATGAACTCTCAAGTTCCCAATCCAGTCAAAATTTTTAAAAACTTGGAAAATAGGCCAGAGACATATTTGTTGTTTACTAATCTAATTCTTGGCTAAGGCTTGAATAGTCACCATCACACAGGGGACCGAGTGGTCACCCTACATTTTAGTATTCCATTTATGACACCACAAGCACGCCTCAAGGTCCTGACATACAGTGCTCATATATAAGCCTCCATATTATCCCTGAAAGGATGATGTTTCTCCAATATTAACGATAACTATACAAAGATGCAAAAAAGACATGAGATAAGATATTCTCAGATATGATTAACTCCTCCATAAATCTGTTCCTAATATATAAATCTGCTTTCAGAATTTAAAAAAAAAAAAAAAATTATTCTTCAAAGATTTCTTCCTCGATGATTAAATTTATAAATTTCTGTCCAGCCCTCCGTATAGTGAGAGTATGTAAAAGAGCTAAAAATGACACGCTGTCCCCACTTACCAGGGTAAATATCATTCCCATGACAATTGGAATAAAGATGAAGTTGAGGGTAGTGACCTGTAGTAGGCAGCAGTCCTGGTCTGGGTTGGTATGAACATCTTCGTACTGAACGGGAGGCTGCAACCCTCCCATACAATTGCTCTTTAATCTAGGGGACTGAAGAGAACTGAGAATTACTCTCATAGCTTAGAGGAAATGTTCATGGCTCTAAGACTCCACCCGTGAAAGTCCTATGGCTCAACAAAAGGATAAGATCCCTCTTTTGTCACCTCCTCTCTTTATAGACATATTGGTTTCTATACAGATCAAGGAAAACCTGCCTTTTGAAAGAAGAGGAAACACATTAGGATAAGCAATGTGGCAATGGGTATATGCTTCATTTAGGCGGGATTTCCGGCCTTCTGGCAAGAAATAGAAACTTATAGCTCTATCAGAAGCTCTCCAATGTTTGAAAGATTGCAAACTCCTTGTGACTTGTTGGACTCCAAAGAACATCTGCTGCACAAATGGGACAGAAGCAGAAGTGGCCGTCTAATTCCAGTCACCATAAATAAAAGAGTCGTGAGTCTCAGAACTAAAGGAAATCTCAGCATTCATCTTTCTGCAGTTAATTCCGGTCTCAGCTGGAACACTGCTGAGACTGCCCTGCAGCTCCTTCCCAGAAAGATCCCATGGTGGACCTTCTATCAACATCTAATGGGTATCACAGATTGAGGACCTCTTATTAACATCAAATGATTAGAGCCAAAATTCTTCCCTAAAACCACGTTTAAAAAAAAAAACAATCAAATGGAAAAATATGATTTACTTTCATTATAAACCTATCTGTAACTCACCTACCATCAAGTGCAGGATAACTAATCGCATTTATAATGCATCTCCTCATAAGATACTAAGTAGGGGAGACAAAAGGAAGAAATGAGCCTGCTGAGGACAAGAAGTAAAGACAAGCAAAGCAGACCCTCACAGAGGCCAAGATCTCAGGTACAGTCCAAGCAAAAGGCAGAGACAGAGTAGAATACTATCTCCTCTTCTTATACATAGCCTCTTGGCAGCCCCTTTCCTCAGGGCCTCCCCACACGGCCTCAGGTGTAAAACCATACAAATCACTGTTGTTTGCAAATACATTTGCTTTGAAAAACAAAAAGTGATAGGCAAACAACCCCAGTACATTGTTATAACAAGTTTTCCCCTTTTTCCCATGTTTAGAAAGTCATCAACTATACAGAAAAGGTAATAAAAGAGGGCAATAAACTCCTGTATACCCTCTATCATTAGATATTCCATTTTCTCTCCTCCCACCTCTCTCTCATGTTATGTATACACACATATACAAATCACACGCACGTTGGGGGCAGAAGGGGCAAAGCCATCTGAAAGCAGCACTGATGCACCACCTTATTCAGCATGGATGAAGACACATAACCAGAGTGTCACCGTCATACCTAAGAAATTAACAACAATTTCCTATCATCTCATATTCACAGCATCCTCAAATTTCTTGAATTGTCCCCATGTGTCTTTTATAGCTCTTTGTTCCCCGATTCAGTGCCCACTTTGCATTACACTATTGTACCACGGGGTCTCTTTCGTATGGGGTAATTCGTCCTTCCTTTTCTTCTCATGGCATTTCTGTAAGTTTTGATGTGTACTATTTGATTTTAATAAGGCAATTTTATGCCTAGTGAAATTTATTAGAACAGCATAGTGCCTGAAAAACAAGAAGATACGACTACATACCTGTTTTTTGAACTTAAAGTTGAATTCCCACATTGGTTCCTGTCTGTTCCCAACAATCTTTCTGCACCAGAAAAGTAAGCACTGTAAGAAAAAAAAAAATAAAGTAAACCAAAAATAAATAAATATAAGACAGAAAAGGAAAAAAATCAAAATAAGGTCACAAAAAATAACCAGCAAAAACCTGTTTGACAGCTCTAAAGCCAGCCACAGTCCCAATGCTGAGATTTTACTTTGGCACAGATAGAGACCCCTCCCCGCCAATTTGACACTGGTGCAACATGAAAAGACACAGTCCCAGGGTTATTCAGTAAAGAGAAGAGGGACCAATATAAGTCAACCTCAGATGCTGTTGAGGTCAACCCCCACTGTTCTCATCTTTAAAGACAGAAACATGGTCTCTAGAGACTGGGACATTCTCTGATTCAGCAAGCCACTCCTCTATATGAAAATATAAGGGCAGCCAGTAGCCACCAGGCAAGATGATAACAAAGCCATAAGGCAGGCAGAGATGGCCGGTCCTGTAACAGGAGCAAGCCACTCAGGACCTTCTGGGAGCAGACAGCCGATGTGAAAACTACAGAGCTGGGCTGAATTCAGTCTCAAGTAAGCCCCTCAGTGAAAGTCAGGCTACAGCTAGGGTTAACACAAGAAGTTAAGTACCTCCCAGGGGATAAGGGGTGGGTCGTCCGCCGTGCCAGCTGTCCTGCCCTTCAGACATGCCCTGTACGTCCTGCTGTTCCATCAAAAATAATGGGCTTGGCTTTAAGGGGCAGACACTTCTGCTGCCATCACAACGGCTCCAGTGTCCCATACAAGCTATGCTATTGAAAAGAGAGAGAGGGAGAATCAAATACGAAAAGCTGGAGTCCAGGAACGTGGGACAACTTCCTTTAGGCATGCTGCCAACTCCCTGAATGCCATGCGATTGTGGTTATACAAGTGGCAAGGCCATGCATGGGACACCTGCCACTGCAGGTCCCACATCCTCTTAAGAGATCTCTAACAACAAGGCACGAAAGAAGCAGCCAAGAGGCCTGGGCTTACTATCTGGAATAAGACCTTAGGTTTCACCACCTTGGCTTTTTATAATCTACTTTTAAAAAATTAACATAAGTGATAAGACTATGAAGCCAGAGGTATTTTCGATTTAGGCAGTAGCACTTGCATTGTGCACTGGAGCCGCTAGGATGTGTCAGGCATGAGGAGTTCGCCCAGTGCTGCTCTACTCCCAGCAAATGACTCACACCTGGCATGATGTGTAGCTTTGGGATGATCCCCACCTCCTCATACTTGGGCTGATACTATCAAATGTTTCTGGGGGAGGCAAACTGCAAGTGTGAGATGATATACCGTCCACTCATATTACTAGCGGAAGCAGCTGCTGGGTGAAATTCTACTCGCCCCGCATTCTACACTTGCCCTAAAGCCACCAGCGAGTGTGGTATTAAATTGAGCTCAGCCCATAACCCTGATCATCTCAGTCTGCAATCCTGGAAGGAACCTCGATAATCCTGAAACCAACAGTACCCTTTCAACCAACATGTAGCAGGTAGAATAGTATCACACTGGAGCTAAACTAGGCGAGAAGAATCAGAACACCCAAAGCACAGCAACAAAATAGAAGAGAACGGAAAGTGCTACAGAACACCAGAGCTGGGGTAGGAATAGAGTAATAAAATTTACCCACAACTCATAAGAGACAGAATGTAGACAACGGTATTAGTTGAAGGAGAAACAGGCTGAGGCATCAACTTGCCTAAGTGATCGTGTCTGTTGTACTGGTCTAGCTCGGCAAAAGTGGGTTCGCTGGATATTTCAATATGGCGAAAAGGAGAGAAAGGCCCAAAGGCTAATAGACCTATTTACAAATCAGAAGAATGCCAGATACTTGAGTACAATGTATGAATAAAAACTACTGGGGAAATCCCAAGATATAAGAAATAGCCTAGGACACAGCAAGAATTTGAGAGAGCTAAAATCTACGAGCGCGAGTACCTTATACTCTCTGAAATGACCTAGCCCAGAGCTTGGCAACAGTGGGCACTTAGCATAGGCTAAAGTCTGTACCAAAACCTTTTAACGAGGTCAACAAGAAACAAGAAGCCTAGACATCAAGGTCACATTCAGAAAAGAAAATTACTAAGGTGTTCGTGTTATATCTTTGCATCGTGATTTAAAGCACCTTATAAGAATTACAGTTTACATCTACCGTTTGAGTTGTGCTCTTCCTAACCCAAACCATCAAAACCATCTCAAGTGATCCAATGTACAATGCATGAGAATAAAGTAAAGAGAATAAAGAATATGCTAGAAGCACAAGAAAGCTTTAAGGTAAAGGTAAGAAAAGCCAGCCCAGCAGAGCAGGAATGTCTTAGAGAAGTGAAACCCTTGAGTCCTGAAAGCTTCCATTAGTCCCCTAGCAGCCTGGAACCTATAGCCCTAGCCCTCCCCATCAGGAAAGCTGGAGATAAGCCATATTAATAGGCCCACCATACAAGAGTCCACTAGTTAGGCGCCAACAATAATTCTCACTTACTTTGGAATTCTTTAATGTGCTGGGAGTGCTTTCTGGAATGGCTGGATTCTTGGAGATTCGAGCAGCAAATGGCTCATACATATGGTACAGAGATCGGATCACACATGCCCGGAGACAGCGCAGCTTCTCCATGGACTCTGGTCGCAGGCGCAAAGGCAGAGAGGCATCCAGCGTGTAGTGCCTGAAACATGACACATTACTCCTACCAATATGTGACCTATCTCTCCTGCTCTGGGTCCCCTAGGATTCCTACTCTCCATATGAACCTAACTGTATGATTCTACTGGCCAGTAGTTAGCTTGTCCCCAGTGTTCTCCCATGCACACACGTGTACACACACACACACACACACACCACCACCACTCTTCATTTCTTAGCTATTTTTACTTCTTTGCTATGCAAAAACCAATTCACACAATCTTGTAATCCCGCAGTCCACTCATGTGTTTCATGTCTCAACAAGTTCTCTACATACTTCCACCTCAACATCTCTCCCCATAACATCCTTACTGAGAGTCTATAATCTTCGTTACATTTCTGCATCTGGTAGCAAAAGCTAGCCGTCTTACTAATTATATCATTCACTTGCTCCTCACTCTCACCTCTACAACTATACACCGGGCAACAGGAGTACAAAAACTCTACGATACTTCATGATAATTAGCAAACTAAGAAACAATGAACCCAGTTAGAAAGGTAAGCAGATAGACATCTGTAGCTTTTGAAAATTCTAGTTAAAATAAACTTATGAAGAAAAGTCAAAGACCACTCTTTGTGAGACCCGAAGCAAGACTTTTTGTCGAAAGTGGATACTGGATGGGGGAGGGGGCAACCACAGGGAAGACAATTACCTGGATGAATTAATAACACCAATTTTAAATTAAAGAGGGGCTCAATTTGGGATGAGCACTGGGTGTTGTATGCAAACCAATTTGACAATAAATTTCATATTAAAAAAAAAAAAAAAAAAAAGAGGGGTTCAAGGAGTCCAAAGCTAGGCTCATGCCCGGCATGGAGCAGAGAAAGTGAAAACAGTCACCAGCCAGGGAGTAGCTCCAAATCATAATCAGCAATGAAATCAGCTACAAAGACAATAGAGTGAGCTCCCTGCGGTCGCACCTTCGGTACAACCTGGTCCAAAAGGCAGCAGTGCAAGTGACAGTCCAGGCATTCTTACAAATCAGGGAAAAATTCACAATGTCCTCAGGACGGATATAGGAGGCCAGCAATAGCCAAATATCCATGGGATACTCTTCTCCTCCAGCCCCGTCCAGGTCTTCTGAAACAGAAAAGAGAATATAACCTTTGACCTTCTATTACACACATACCTAAAGATCCCCAATGATTTCAATTCTCCCAGGGCTTGCACTGTTAAAAAAACAGTTTTAAACAGGTCCAAGAAAGCCTGTCAGGCTCATCATTTCCTGCTTATTCTAGCTGCTAGAAACTTGCTTCCTGTTGCCCAAGTGACTAGGTCATATTCTTAAAAGGCTTTTATTTAACAACTATTCAAACACTATTTTGAAGTTTGCCAAAGTACTTCTGCATACATTATACCATTCCACTCCAATAATTCTTCAACAGAAATAAGGAAAATATTACTGTGCCCATTTTATTAGTAATAAGACACAACCTTGGCACTAGGTTAAGGTAAACAGAACCCAGGTTTTACTCCAAATTCTAGCTTTGCACCACGAATTCTGCCTCTGGGTGGCTCAGTCGGTTGAGAATCAGATTCTTTTTTTTTTTTTTTTTTTTTAATTTTTTTTTTGGGACAGAGAGAGACAGAGCATGAACGGGGGAGGGGCAGAGAGAGAGGGAGACACAGAATCGGAAACAGGCTCCAGGCTCTGAGCCATCAGCCCAGAGCCTGACGCGGGGCTCGAACTCACGGACCGCGAGATCGTGACCTGGCTGAAGTCGGACGCTTAACCGACTGCGCCACCCAGGCGCCCCTGAGAATCAGATTCTTGATCTCAGGGGTGCCTGAGTGGCTCAGTCGGTTGAGCATCCAACTTCGGCTCAGGTCATGATCTCACAGTTCCCAAGTTCAAGTCCCGCATCAGGCTCTGTGCTGACAGCCTAGAGCTTGTTTCGGATTCTGTCTCCCTCTCTCTCTGCCCCTCTCCTGCTCATGTCCTCTCTCTCTCATTCTCTCTCTCTCGTTCTCTCTCTCTCTCAAAAATAAACTTTAAAAAAATGTTATTAAAAAAAAAAGATTCTTGATCTCAGCTCGGGTCTTGATATCAGGGTAATGAGTTCAGGCCTCATGTTGGGCTCCACCACTAGGCATGAAGCCTACTTAAAAAAACAAAACAAAATATTCTGCCCTTGATTTCCCTCACAGTCCCCATCCACTAAACATTTTCTTCAATTCAGTCATTCTAAAAAAAAAAAAAAACAAAAACTGATTTTAAAATGGTATGATGAAGCCTCAAAGTGCAAACTAAATAAAACAGCAGGTAAGTTACAGCATATCTTCATCACTCAATAAATGCCTGTAGACATGTTTCTTTCCTTCCAGTTCCTTGTTTCATTGCCAGTTTGACCTATGATCCTGGCCAGGAGCATTCAGTATTCAAAGATGCCCTGTGACAACGTATCCCCACCTCCTCCTCCTTCAGACTTCATCAGGGTTCATTCTCTTAACTCTGAGGTCCATCTGATGTCTCAAGTTCAAACAAAAACTCACACTCTATAAAGATATCTGCACCTGGACAAACCCTAACCCTAACCTGTAATTCAGACCTAGTCACACAACTATCCAAAGAGAACTTTTCTTCTTTCTCTTTCGTGGGCAAAACGACCCTACACTACCTCCCCAAAGCTGCCTCTACTTTTTTAGCTAACAGCTTCCTGCAGCTATATGACTCAATCAGGTTGTTGCATTAGATTCTTTGTTACACGGACCAATGCCTCCAAAACAACATCCTCTTCTCTGCTTGCAATTCTTCCTTATAATTTCTGGTAACCATTTAAGGTTAAGTGTGCCATGTTTGGGCCCCACCTTCTCCCACATTAAATCTCTCCCTAAAGAAGAATGAAAAGGACTATCAGAATTTCTCCCACTGAGTCCCATAAGGAGCTTTACAAAGCAGAGTGCTGTTTAAAAATGTTCATCTTTAGGGACAAAACTTGGTAACTACTGAAGAACTGTCAGTGTTTGAAACATCATGATTAAGAAATTTCAAGATGCAGGAAATGGAATCAGTAAAAGAAAGCCTCTTGGAGATAAGCCATGAAGGACATAAAGAACTTTGATAGATATAGCTTAAAAGTATTCCAAGTGAAATAAACAGTAAACATAAAGCCCAGAGACCTAGAAAAACAAAACACATGTGACAGCAATAAAGAGACAAGCCTAACAAGATTCTGATACTATTAAGAAATTACTATTAACCTTTTTAGACAGGATTAATTTTGTTGTTGTTGTTAAAGAGTATTTGTCTTTTGGAGGGAACTACCAAAATATTTACAGATAATAACAGGATGCCCGGAAATTGTTTCAGAATAATCCAGTGTGTGTGTTGAGGTGGGGGAGTAGTGGTTGAAACAAAAATGGCCATAAGTTGATAAGTGTTAATGCTGGGTAACAGCTATATGGGACTCATTATACTATTTTCTCTTCTTCTGTATTTGTTTCATTAAAAAGAAGCTAAAAAGAGAAGGTAAAAAAAAAAAAAAAAAGACCAGTCTGACTAGAATGAAGGAACCTAATGAAAGTAAAGCAGAGCAGAGAACTAAAAGATGAATTATAGTTAAACCTGAAAGCCACAAATTATGTATCTGGTAAGTGACTTGTATCCTGAATACACAAAGAATTGTCACAACTCAGTAATAAAAAGATAACCCAACTTAAAAATGGGCAAAGGATAGGGTGCCTGGGTGGCTGTTGGTTAAGCATCCACCTTCGGTTCAGGTCATGATCTCATGGTCTGTGAGTTCGAGCCCCACATCAGGCTCTGTGATGACAGCTCAGAGCCTGGAGCCTGCTTCGGATTCTGTGTCTCCCTTTCTCTCTGCCCCACCCCCACTTGCGTTCTGTCTCTGTCTCAAAAATGAATAAATGTTAAAAAAAATTTTTTTTAAATGGGCAAAGGATTTGAGTAGACATTTCTCTAAAGAAGACATACAAATGGGCAATAAGCACACATGAAAAGATGCTCAACATCATTAGCCATCAGAGAAACACAAATCTAAACCATGACATAAACCTGACATCCACTATGATGGCTTTAATTTAAAAAGTCAGACAATAACAAGTGTTGGTGAGAATGTAGAGAAACTGGAACTCTTTGCATTACTGGTGGGAATGTAAAATGGAAACTACAAAAAACACACTGGCAATTACTCAAAAAGTTAAACCAGAGTTACCATGTGATTCAGCACTTTCACTCCTACCCAACAGAAATGAAAATATACGTCCATACAAAAACTTGTACAAGAGCATTCACAGCAGCATTATTCAAAATAGTCAATAGGGGCGCCTGGGTGGCTCAGTTGGTTAAGCATCCGCGACTTCAGCTCAGGTCATGATCTTGCATTCCATGGGTTCAAGCCCCGCGTCAGGCTCTGTGCTAACAGCTCAAAGCCTGGAGCCTGCCTCAGGTTCTGTGTTTCCCTCTCTCTCTACCCCTACCCTGCTCACACACTGTGTGTCTCTCTCTCTCAAAAATAAACACTAAAAAAAAAAAAAAAAACTTTTTTAATGTTTTTTTAAAAAATAGCCAAATAAACTGAAGTACTGTTATATCCTACAAAATGGATGAACTTGAAAACATGCTAAATGAAAACAGCTAGACACAAAAGACCACATATTGTATGATTCCATTTACATGAAATGTCCAGAACAGGCAAATCTACAGAGACAGAAGGTAAATCAGTGGTTGAGGGTAGGCTAGGGGGACCAGGAGGATTAGGAGGAAATGAGGAATAATGCTAAGAGGTTTGGGGTGATAGAAATGTTCTCAACTCAGATCATGTTCATGGCTGCACAACTCTGTAAACATACTAAAGCCATTGAATTGTACACATTAAAGGAGTGAATTTTATGTCATTAAAGAGATTTTAAAAGTCTGTAAGCTGTTCTCTGGAGTGTGCCCAGAAACAAAGCAAAGCAAGATAAACCTCTAAAAGCATGGTGATGATGAGTAGGGATTTCAAGCAAAAAATTAAGGAACAAAGAAATGTGAGGAATGTCAGTATTAACTTTGGCCTTCTGGAAAACAGTGGTATCACTGACAATAACTGGCATAATTGCAAAGCGATGTCAGTCCACTAATTATTGATTGTTCCAATATATTTTAATAAATACAAATATCTGTTATCTGACTCTCAAGTACAGGTCAAAGTTCTGGCACATCTGACACCAAAAACACATATCATTTATACATTAGCTTCCCCTAACTCTAGCTGATCACTGGAACCACTTTAGCTTTAGGAATAGCTATTCTGGGTGCTACCCCAGGAATGTCTGATTCATTAAGTCTAGAGCAAACCACCGCACGACAGTCTGGCACATTATATACTGTTAGTTTATTTTTCTTTGTTTCATTTGTGTGAGTTTTATTGGCACTAAAGTATAAAATCACATAATTTTCTATTTCCCACAGTATCTATTAGACATAAGCAGACATTAACAATTGCAGAGCACTTAAAAGTCCATAGTAATATCTAACCTCAGCTGAAATGAAACTGGTTATATACAATCCACATATTTAGGAAAACGTTTTTGGTCACATCTTTGCTTCCTCACCTGTTCAGAAATCCAGAAATGCAAAGGCTTTTTGTGTTCATGTCACCATACGGGTTTTTACCTACCAATGACATGTTCTCAATGAATGGCTAGTACAGTCGAATTTACAACTCCAGATTGTAAGATTGACTCTTACCAATCTCCTTTCCTCTCAAATTTAGACAAAAGTAGAAAGCACTAGTATATTAAACCTGTCCCACTACTAAGATCCAAACCCTGGTTCTCCACTGGCTTCACCTCTTGTCCTACTGAGAAAGCGAACAGCTTCAAGTGATCATGACAGACAGGACTAAACCAAAAGGGAACAAGCCCTATACCTTTGTGCCTCTTGCTCTTTTTTTTTCTGGAGACGGTTCTCTCATGGATGCTCTCCTCCTGAGCATCCATCTCATCACTGCTGTCAATGATGTCACAGGGCTCACCAACCCCAGAAAGAGCTTCCACTGCAGGAACCTGGGAGGCTTCCAAGCCACAAAGAGATTTTACTAGAAGAAAATAAGGGGAGAATGAGATGGCAGAGTCCCATCCAGAAATACAAATGACACGACTTAGGCAGGATATCAGCATCCAAGAGGAAAAGAAAAAGGGGGGAGGGGGGAGCAATAGTGTGAGAGAGCCTGCTGAAGAAAGCTGAGAACCAACAAGAAAGAAATTTTAGCATTTAAATACAAAAAAACTGGAAAGCAAATGAGCAAACTGACTCCAAAGTTGCAGAGATTGACTCCTTAAAAGTGTCAACTTCAGACCTGAAGAAAAAGGGAGTGCATTATTATTCTTCCACTATAAACCCTGTAGGATAAGAACAAAAGGTTAATGCTATTCTCGTTTGCATAAATTCTAAGAAGCAATGAGAGAAAATGAATCCAATTTAACCCTGTTACTAAGCTAGAGTCAGTGGGTGCCAGAAAAGCACAAGTCGCAGGGACCTGTGAGTTAAAGGCTTGTAAAAGAGAAGCATGAGAAAAGGAAAAGCACACTTCAAGGTTATCACACAAAGAAGCCAACTGCAGAATAACTGAGAGTACATATGAACCACAGGAAAAAGACGAATAACCAAGAAGGAGGCAGTGAAAATTACAGAAAAGTACACAAAGATATATATATTTTTTTTTTGGATGCAAAAACAGAAATAAAATATTTCTGCTACAGAAACTGCTACTGCTCTTGGCTAATCCTCCCTTTCCCCTCCTCCGAATACACAAATGACTACTCAGGACGGCAAACACGTTTATGGGAACATGCCCAAAGGATTGCAAGAAAAACACTGAGGCAGGATCCCAGGAAAATGAAACACCTAGTTCTGTCTTCACGGCCTGAGTCTGAAAAGACTTGTTGGCAGCCTACCTTCCTGCTGAACAGCATTGGCGACGGCTTTCTTGACCCGTCCAGACCTCACGACCGCCGGATCCGAGTTGGCATAATCCGCCACGGTCACTGAAATACAGCATCAACCCTCAAAGGAGGAGGCCTTCTCTCGTCAGCGTCCTCCCCGCCTAGACCTCCTGCTCACTGCAGGTCCCCGGCCCCAGCCGCTCTCCCATTACAGGCAAGCGAGCGCTCGCCCCGGCGCCGTCCAGCCCCCCTCCCTGCCGCCAGCAATGAGCCTTTCAACGCCCCCACCCCCTCGCCCACCTCGTCCAGAGCAGGCGTCGTGGGCCCGGAACTTGAGGCGCTTCCCTCTCTTGGGCATGGCGACCGTATCGGGGCGAGGCCGGCCTAGCGGGCCGGGACCCCGGGCCATGCCTCGGGCCGGAGAGCCGGCTCCGGGAGCCGCGAGCCAGCTCCGCCCGGCTCAGCGGCCATCCCGCACCGGAGTCCGCCGCTCTCGCGAGGACTTAGGCCAGGGCTCCGCGTCGCGTTGGCGGTCGACGCCCCATTTGGAAACCAATCACGGCCTGGTCTGAGGAGTACGTCATCATCCAGCGCCCACGAATCACCTGCGTCTGGGTTCCGTACCGAATCGACCTGAGTCTGGGTTGCCGTTGTTCTGGGCTGTGTGGGGTTTCGCCGCACCTCTTGAGAGGTAATTGGTGTCGCAGACCTGGAACCCACGCCGGCGTGGACTAGAACTGCGTTTACACCCTGGTATCCACGATTTTTCTGCTACCGCCTGTGTCCACACTCCAGGCTCACTTCAGACCCAAATATCCGTACGTGGTCAGCTTTGTGCTTGTTAGTCCAACCTGGGTCTTTAAGAGTCTTCACTCTGATTGCTTATCCAAAAGTTATAAAGTTCTGAACTCTCAAAATGGAGAAGGAGGTTCTTAAAAGTTTTTCAATGTACCACCGTCCCCCAAACAAAATACTAGAAGGATCGATGAGGAGAGAAAATTGCCTTTGTATTGATAGAGAAAAAAGTCGCCGAGTGAAGGTTACAGCAGGACCCTGGACTAAGCGCTAGTACGAATAAGAAGTTAGTGTTCTGAGTTATGTTCTTTGTCCTTCTGGCTTCCTTGCAGCTCCCAAAAGATGCTGGTACTGGTCTTGACATCCAAACTGCAGGACCCACTAGCGAATGCCACCCTAAGGTATTTAGGAGACTCCGGTTTTTAATGTGATTACGTAATACATAAAAGTTCATTAGGAGCAAACCACTGGCCTTTTATTAACATTGTGCTAATAGGCTTGAATCAATTAGAAGTTATAATTGAAGCTGAATATACTTGATTATAATTGAGCTATTCAAACTTAATTTATCTAAAGTATAACATAAAACAAGGGTCTAATAGACTGTTACGTAAAAGAGAATTGTTCCAAATTTTTACATGTGTACACAATTCATGTTTGTCGTCAAGTTCAAAATGCAGCCAGCAGAGTGTAATCATAAAAAAAATTACCAAGACCAACGTTCATGTTGATTTCTAATGATTGATACTTTGTTGAAAACACTTGGGCATTGGGATTCTGGAGGAAATCAAAGGTGCAAAAAAATAAGGTTTTAACTGAGGTGTTCTCATTTTCAACAGTATGATTACTCCTCTAATGCTTCGGAATGAAAGAAGTCTAATCCCGAAACTGTTTATTTCATCTTTTAAAATTTCAAGAGTAGAAGTAAGGCCACTCAGACTGTTAAGTCCTATGGCCACTTTAGTGGAACAAAACACCTATAGATCTTTTATTCCACTTTCTATTAAAAAGCAACAATTTTTAATTAATGGCACTCTTAGCTTCCAGATCCAAAGACACAGGTTCTTTCTAGAAAGACAAGTTGTAAAAGTTACTAAAAGAGTTGTTGTATCTAAATGCAAGCAGCATGTAGCTATTAACCTGGTATTAAGAAGGAAGGAGAATATTGTCCTAAAATCTTTGTTCTCACCAAAGTGGAAGTTCTAGGTTATATCTATCCTACTTTTTTGGTATTAAATCATCCTTTATTTTAAGCTAATAGTAAATGATAGTGGTGGTGGTTTGTTTTGTTTTGTTTTGTTTTGAGGTCCTTTCTTGTCAAAACTTAAATGTGGCAAATGTATGCTGTTTATCAGAATCTTTAAAATTTTAATAGCATGTGAAACCCTAAAGCCTAGTAACCATTGCTTTGGAGACATTGGAAAATTATTCCTTCTAATTTGAAGAAATACATAACAGTAAAATTTTCTGTTGGAGACAGTATAAAGCAAAAGAGAAAAGTAATAAAGAGTATGGATTCTGAAGTCAGACTTACCTGGGTTCAAAAAAATATCTCTGCCACTTATTATCCATGTGACCTTGGAAAAGTTATTTAATCTCCCTGGACTTCAGTTTCCTGTCTATAAAGATAATGATAATACCTGCTTAATAGGGTTATTGAAATAATAAAATTAATTCATGGAAAGTATTTAATCACAATGGAATATTACTCAGCCATCAAAAAGAATGAAATCTTGCCATTTACAATGATGTGGATGGAACTAGAGTGTATTATGCTAAGTGAAATAAGTCAGAAAAAGATAAGATACCATATGATTTCACTCATATGTGGAATTTAAGAAAAAAACCGATAAAGGAGAAGGGAAGGGAAAATAAAATAAGACAGAAACACAGAGGGAGGCAAACCATAAGAGGCTCTTAACTAGAGAGAACGAACTGAGGGTTGCTGGATTGACTAGATGGGTGATGGGCATTAAGGAGGACACTTGTTATAATGAGCGCTGGGTGTTGTACGTAAGTGATGAATCACTGAATTCTACTCCTGAAGCTAATATTGCACTGTATATTAACTAACTTGAATTTAAAGAAAATTTTGGAAAAAATAATAAATAATACATAGTAATCACTCAGTAAAGGTCAGCTACTATTATGGTGATGATAGTTAAAATTGTGGTGGTGGTGGTTATTTAAAGGGACCTAAGATGACTAAGGTCCTTTTTGCTTCTGCATGAGGAGAGAAAACATGGGGAAATTGAACCAAGGCATACATTCTAGTTGATTGAATAGACTAGCTGATGTTTACTGAGTACTTACCATGCAGTGACAAGTGCCAGAATTCAGACTGAGGACTGTCTTCAAAGCTCATATGTAAAACCACTGCACTATACTACCTCTAAAATGAAGAAAATCATATGAAAACTTTGGCTTTGAATAATATTAATAGCCTAAACAGACGTGGAGTCAAACTGTGGCTAAAAGGGGGAAAATCTATAAGAGAGAAAACAAACCAAAAGGTACTTCATGAATTTCTATCATGTGCCCAAGCTGTAGACAAGGTGTGTGAAGAACCCGATTCAAAGTAAGATTCAGTAGCACTCAAAAAAGTACATTAATTAAATCTGGAGAAAAGTGCCTATGACTAACTTTTTATATGCCTTATTTAAAATATAGTGTACGGTAGGGGCCCCTACCTGACTCAATATCAGCTCAAGTCATGATCTCACAGTTCCCGAGTTCAAACCCTAAGTTGGGCTCTGTGCTGACAGTGTGGAGCCTGCTTGTGATCCTCTCTCTCCCTCTCTTTCTGTCTCTCTCTCTCTCTCTCTCTCTCAAAATAAATAAACATTTAAAAATAAAATAAGTGTATGGTAAAAATAGTTATGTTAAGATGGAGTCTCAGTTAAAAATAATAATATAAAAAGTAGCTTAGTAAGGGGGAGCTCCGTTTCTAGAAGCAGATATCTGGGTTTAAATCCCTTTTCCTCCACTTAATAGCTACCTGACCTTGGAGGTGAAGAAAAACACTTTTCTTCTGCCATCTTATATTCTGTTGCTGGAGTCTTGCAAATTAAACTGACAAAAGACAAATGAACAGGAGGGGGAAAAACACTTTATTTACATGTGCCGCATGCACACATGTGGGAGACGTCAGTGATAACTCAAAGAAGATAGGATTTCCTATCTGTATACCACCTTACTAGGTAAAGGAGAGGAAGAGAAAGGCACTAACAGGAAAACAAATGACTTTTTGGAAAGAAATTATTTTCAGGAGAACAAACAGGAAATTAAAAGTTTGTGATAATGCTTCTCTATCTTGGTATGAGTGGTGTTTTCATGTTCTTCAGGGCCATAACATTTCCCTAAATAAGGGATTTGAGGTAGATTTTATTCTCATTCTTCCTTCTGGGAGTAGATCTGCCCTCGGGGAGAATTTATGGTAGTCTTATTTCCCAGAAGTTGTTACTTTTAGTCAGAAAATGAAAGCTTTAAGCCTTTTTTTTTTTTTTTTTTTTTTTTTTTTTTTTTTTTTGCATCTGTTGAATCTCAGATGCTCTCAGCTTAATCTTTATGCCAAAGTGGCATATCTGGGGGTGCCATATTCTGATCCCCTCAACCTTGAGCAAATTACTTAAAGTTTTAGTGGAACATGGTCACACCTGTTGGTTTATGTATTATCTGTGGTTACTTTCCCTCAAAACTAAAATAGTTACTGTTTACAGCAAGTTTGTCAATTCCTAGTTTAGAATGAAGTTGCTGGGCAGCCTACACCACATGGGGGCAATAGAGCTTCATTACAGGATCACCATTTTACGGACAACAAAACTCGAAAACTAATTCTGCTAAACTAAACATATCAGCAATTATAGAAATGAATATATTTTTCCTATCTATAAGCTCCTTTCTCCAAGGTTCCAATCACGCACGAGTCTTTTCTGTCTTGAAAACATCTAAGCCAGGGTATCCAGCTGGCTTAGCCAGTACAACGTATGAGTCTTGATCTCCGGGTTTTGAGTTTGAGCCCTATGTTGGGTGTGGAGATTACTTAAAAATAGGATGTTTTTCAAAAACATATATGCCAAACACATATCCCCATATCCCTCCCAATAGAGCTTTTACCCGTGACCTTTGTTTCTTCAGCACCTGGTCATTTCTGGTGTCTTTGAACTCTGGCTTCAAAACTCATTTGTTTATTGAAAGGTTGCTCTCTAGGGTCACCAATGACCTCCTAACTGCATTTTCTGAATTCTCATTCTAGTATTTCTATTGAGATCCTATCCTCCTTGAAACCCTCTATTCCATGACACGTCACATACTTAGTTCTCTCGCTATCTGGCCGCTTTCAATGAAAAAGCTGTTTGTTCTTCTCCTTTAACCAGTATTCTCTTAATATGCTCTGTTTAGGATGGGTATCAGTCCAAGTAGGTGCACTGATTTGCTTTTGTAAATTGTTACTAGCCCTACAAAGTTTGGGAATCAGGTTGTTAACTGACAAGGGGAAGCCATGGTTTAGTTTGAAATGGGACCAGATAAGAAGGAATTGATATTAATTGAAGAGGTTTGATCAACCATCATGTCCAAAGGGCAGACCATAATAAGTTAGGGGGTAGAACTTCCTTAGCCTCATAAGCCCGTGCTTCGTGACTCAGTCAGCTTTGAGGGCTAGACTCAAGTCTAACCTTAGAGACCTTTATACTGTATCCTCTGTTAGGGGACACCTGTTCTGTTCCTTTCTTCTGGATAACATAGGAGCTCTGTGTTATGCAAAAAAAGAAGAAGAGAAGAAGGAGAAGAAAAGGAGAAGAGAAGAAGAAGGAGAAAGAGAAGAAGAAAAGAAGAGCACCTGGGCACCTGGGTACGCAGTTGTTCTACCTCTCAGTGAATGCTAACATAAACTGAGCTACATGAAATGGCTTTGAGGACCAAGTCTTAGCCACATGGGACGAGTTGACAGCTCCCAACTGTGCATGTGGAAGAACTTTGAAATGCTGGCCACATTTCCCCCTAGACCTTCGGACTCTGGCTCCAACTGACAACCATATTATTACCTAAAATACCTAAACCTTCTACTTTACCTCACACATCAGCTTACATACTGTGCAAATCAAAAACAACCTCCCTATCCTACCTTGTCATCAGAAGCCTGGATAAATAAATCACATACCAGGAGATGTTTCTTCACCTGACGTGAAAGAAACTGATCCTGATGTCTTAAGTATGACCGAATATACCTGGTTCTAATGGACTGCTTCCTGGTCAAGTGGATAAGGTTTGTATAGGAAAGCATATCTGGCAAGAAAGACAGAAGCATACTCCCCAAGAAACACAGCATATGAGGTGAAGATGGTATTTCTCCTGACTTCTGACTCAAACTAGGTTTTCTGTGTCATTACAATTCCTCTTGAGATCCAGGTTCATTCCTTTCCTTGTTTTCATGAGACACCCCTGAGATCTTAAAAACAATTTCTTTAATGTTTATTTATTTTTGAGAGAGAGCGAGAAAGGCAGAGCATAAGAAGGGGAGGAGCGGAGAGAGGAAGACACAGAACAAGAAGCAGGCTCCGGGCTCCAAGCTGTCAGCACAGAGCCCGACGTGGGGCTCGAACTCACGGACCATGAGATCATGACCTGAGCCGAAGCCAGACACTCAACCGACTGAGCCACCCAGGCACCCCAAGACACCCCCTGAGATCTTAAGCTACTTTGAGTTGGTTCTTTTTGTTTTTAACTAAAGAACCCTGATTGCTTTGTTCTCTAAGCCTGAAACCTACCTGTACCAACTTGCAGTGCAGATTCAGCAAGCCACTGGCTCCCCCTGGGGGAGGGAGGGCAGCACATTTTGTGAACAAGAAAAACATCCCATTTTTAAGATGGCTGCAGCTTCAACAGGATGGCAAACAACTTAAGCAGATGACCAACATTCTGGGCCATCTCCATAAACCTTAGATTTTAATGAATGTCCATCTTTTGGCATTAGCCCAAAGAGTATGTTGGGCTCTTGTGATAGATGACCTTGTATTCTTCCTTGGAATAATGAATGGGTTTCTCATAGCCTCATAGAATAGTTGTCATCTGTTTATATGACATCTTGACTTATATGCCCATTTAACCTCTCATGATTCCCTGACCTGGGCCACAGCACCTCTGAGATAATCTTGAGAAATTCATAGTGGAAGTTCTAAAGGGAGAATTCTTGAACAACATTCTGTCCTTCCAAGACATCTATATGAAGCTGGACAAGTTATCAGTGGTCCTGGAGTAGCAAGCCTCTGGATAATCAAGGCTGTCCAATAATTTCCAGAGAATACTGGATAAGAACAGCAGTTCAGTACCTATTCTTTGCTTACGGAATCCAAAGACCAGTAGATAAGAAAGAGAAGGGGTGGGACGCCTGGGTGGCTCAAGTTAGTTAAGCATCCAACTTTGGCTCAGGTCTATGAGTTAGGGCCCCGCATTGAGCTCTGTGCTGACAGCTCAGAGCCTGGATCCCACTTCAGATTCTTTGCCTCCCTCTCTTTGCTCCTCCTCCTCCCCCCCACCTCAAAAATAAACATTAAAAAAATAATTAAAAAAAGAAAGAAAGAGAAGGGGTTTATCTGGTATTTTTTTTAAATATTTTTTTTAACGTTTATTTATTTTTGAGACAGAGAGAGGCAGAGCATGAACGGGGGAGGGTCAGAGAGAGAGCGAGACACAGAATCGGAAGCAGGCTCCAGGCTCTGGGCCATCATCAGCCCAGACCTCGACGCGGGGCTCGACGCGGGGCTCGACGCGGGGCTCGAACTCACGGACCGTGAGATCGTGACCTGAGCTGAAGTTGGACGCTTAACCGACTGAGCCACCCAGGCACCCCGGGGTTTATCTGGTATTTATCTGTAGCAAAGACTATCTCACTCCTTTGCTCCAATCTTGATCTAGTTTGACCGAGCTCAGCCTAACAAGATACTTCCAACATAAGGTACAGTCATAAAGTGCTCTCTGGGCCTGCTTCTCCAGTATCTTTGTGCTTGAGGCCAGAACCACAGAATTTATCTCAGAAGCTAGAACACCAAGAGCCATCAGAAGTAACTCCACTAAGAAATATCCCTGACTAAGGCTTCTTATTTTTGTATATTTCAGTAAATGCATTTTTAGTTTTAATTTATGATTAGTTCTTTTTAAAAATCTATTTGTTTATTTTTGAGAGAGAGAGCACAAGCAGGGGAGGGGTCAGAGAGAGGGAGAGAGAGAATCCCCAGGAGGCTCCACACTGTCAGTGCAAAGCCCGACACGGGGCTCAATCCCACGAATGTGAGATCATGACCTGACCCAAGATCAAGAGTGGGACGCTTAACTTACTGAGCCATCCAGGCACCCCTAGTTAGTTCTCTTTCATAGCTACACAATCCTAATTAATATCTGACTCTTTTGTTTTATAGCCTTTTGTTCTAGCTTTAAGGATAGTATTCTTTTATTTATCTCCTTGAGGGGTCTTGATCATACTCATTTAAAGCCCTCCTTTAGCACCTGTTGGGATGAGCACTGGGTGTTGTATGGAAACCAATTTGACAATAAATTTCATATTAAAAAAATAAAATAAAGCCCTCCTTTAATCGATTGCTGAATTGTTCACCTTTTCTCAGGAGTCAATGCTTCTATTCATTCAGTTTATTGGCTATCTTTGACTTTATGCTTTGAACTTTAAGTCTGCAAACTTATTTCTTTTAAACATTAGTGTTTCATTAAATGCCTGGGTACCACAGCCTAGCCAAGTTGTTACAGAAAATAACCATTACCCCTAATGATAAGATTTGCTATAGAATTACAGTATTCAAGGTAGTGTGATACTGGCAAAGGTATAGACACATCGATTAATGAACCAGAAGAGAACATCCTGAAATAATCTCACACAAATGTGGCCCATTGATTTTTTACAGAGGTGCAAAAGCAATTTCAATGGGAAAAAGGTAGTCTTGTTGACAAAGGTGTTAAAACAACATCAGTAGGCAAAAAATAAGCATCGATCAAATATTTTTTAATGCTTATTTATTTTTGAGAGAGAGACAGACAGAGTGCAGGCAGGAGAGGGGCAGAGAGAGAGGGAGACACAGAATTGGAAGTAGGCTCTAGGCTCCGAGCTGTCAGCACAGAGCCTGACATGGGGCTCGAATTCATGAGGTTAGAGATCATGACCTAAGCTGAAGTCAGCCACCCAGGTGCCCCAAAATAAGCATTGATCTAAACCTCATACTTTATATAAAAATTGACTCAAAAACTATCATATATGAATGTAAAATGTAAGACTAGAAACTACTTAGAAGAGAACATGGGAGAAAGCCTTTAAGACCTGGGGATAGGCCAAGAGTTCTTAAATATGACACCAAAACCACAAGCCACAAAACAAAAATTGATAAATTGGTCTTCAACTTGGTTTTCAAAATGAGAATTTTTGCTCTGCAAAAGGCACCGTTAAAAGAATGAGAAGACAAGCTTTAGATTGGGAGAAAATATTTGTAAATCACATATCTGACCAAGGATTTGAATGAAGTCCTTTAAAGAACTCTCAAGACTTAACAGGAATAATACAAACCACCCAGTTTTTTAAATGGACTAAGACACTTTAACAAAAAGGATATGCAGACAGCAGGTAAGCACATGAAAATATTTTCAAAAGATGCCATTAGAGAAATTTAAATTAAAATCATAACGAGGTACAATTATACAACTGTTAGAATGGCCAAAACTAAAAATACTGGCAATACCAAGTGCCGACAAGGATGCAGAACAGCTGGAACTTTCATACATTGCTAGTAGGGATGCAAAATGGTACAATTTAGCCTCAATTCAGCATTTTCTTGTAAACTTACACATACACTTACCATATTATTCAGAAATCATATTCCTGGATATTTACCCAGGAGAAATTAAAATCTGTGTTCATACAAACCCCTGTATACAAATGAATCTCAAAGATATGCTGAATGAAAGAAGTCTCAAAAAGCTAATATGATTCCTATTCTATGGAAATCTCAAAAAAAAAAAAAAATACAGTGATGGAGAACAGTTAAGGAGAGGTTGCCAGGGATTAGGAATGGGGCGGGGGTGATAATAAAAGGATACCACAAAAGAATTTTAGTAGAAGGCTGGGACTGTTCTGTATGTTGATTATGGTGGTTGTCGTATAGCTATGCATGTGTTAACATTTATAAAATTGTACACCAAAAAGGTTTCACAAGGGTGAGAGTGGATCTCTTCACTGACTCTACTGAATCAAAGTCAAATCTTTTGTTCTCTGTCTTTAAGAGTCTCTTAGGGCTTGCTTCCCTCTCTGTTTTTCTCTTATTTTTCCTTCCTCTCCCCTATGTTCATCTGTTTTGTTTCTTAAATACCACATGTGTGTGAAATCATATGATATTTCTCTTTCTCTGACTGACTTATTTCTCTTAGCATAATACACTTTAGTTCCATCCATGTTGTTGCAAATGGCAAGATTTCATTCTTTCTGATCGTTAAGTTGTATTCCATTGTATATATATACCACATCTTCTTTACCCATTCATCAGTCGATGGATATTTGGGCTCTTTCCATAATTTGGCTATTGTTGATAGTGCTGCTATAACAGTGGTATGCATGTGCCCCTTTGAATCCGCATTTTTGCATCCTTTGGATAAGTACCTAGTCGTGCAGTTGCTGGGTTGTAGGGCAATTCTATTTTTAATTTTTTGAGGAACCTCCATACTGTTTTCCAGAGTGGCTGCACCAGTTTGCATTCCCACCAACAGTGCAAAAGAGTTTCCCGTTCTCTGTATCCTCGTCCACATCTGTTGTTTCCTGAGTTGTTAATTTTAGTCATTCTGGCTGGTATGAGATGGTATCTCATTATGGTTTGATTTGTATTTCTCTGATGATGAGTGATGTTGAGAATGTCTTCATGTGTCCGTTAGCCATCTGGATGTCTTCTTTGGAAAAGTGTCTATTCTTGTCTTCCACCCATTTGTTAACTGGATTGTTTTTTGGGTGTTGAGTTTGGTTAAGTTCCTATAGGTTTTGGTACTAACCCTTTATCTGATATGTCATTTGCAAAGATCTTCTCCCATTGTGTCGGTTGCCTTCTAGTTTTGTTGATTGTTTCCTTCACTGTGCAGAAGCTTTTTATTTTGATGAAGTCCCAATAGTTCATTTTTATTATTATTTCCATTGCCTCTGGAGGCATGTCTAGTAAGAAGTTGCTGTGGCTGAGGTCAAAGAGGTTGCTATCTGTGTTCTCCTCTAGGATTTTGATGGTCTCCTGTCTCACATTTAGGTCATTCATCCATTTATATTTATTTTTGTGTGTGATGTAAGAAAGTGGTTCAGTTTCATTCTTCTGCATGTTGCTCTTTTCCCAGCACCATTTGCTGAAAAGACTGTCTTTTTTTTCCATTGGATACTCTTTCCTTTGTCAAAGATTAGTTGGCCATATAGTTGTGGGTCCCTTTCTGGGTTCTCTATTCTGCTCCATTGATCTATGTGTCTGTTTTTGTGCCAGTACCATACTGTCTTGATGATTACAGCTTTGTAATACAGCTTGAAGTCTGGAATTGTGATGCCTCCAGCTTTGGTTTTCTTTTTCAGGATTGCTTTTGGCTATTCGGGGTCTTTGGTGGTTCCATACAGATTTTAGGATTGTTTGTTCTAGTTCTGTGAAGAATGCTGGTGTTATTTTGATAGGGATACCATTGAATGTGTAGATTGTTTTGGGTAGTATAGACATTTTAACAATATTTGTTATCCATGAGCATAGAATGTTTTTCCTTTTCTTTGTGTTGTCTTCAATCTCTTTCATAGGCTTTCTGTAGTTTTCAGAGTACAGATCTTTTACCTCTTTGGTTAGATTTATTCCTAGGTATCTTACAGTTTTTGGTGCCATTGTAAATGGGATCAATTCCTTGATTTTCTGCTGTTTCATTATTGATGTATAGAAATGCAACCAATTTCTGCACATTGATCTTATATCCTGTGACTTTGCTGAATTCACGTATTAGTTCTAACAGCTTTTTTTGGTGGAGTCTTTCAGGTTTTACAGGTAGACTATCATGTCATCTGTGAAGAATGAAAATTTGACTTTTTGCTAGTTTGTATGCCTTTTAATTCTTTTTGTTGTATGATTGCTGAGGCTAGAACTTCCAGTACTATGTTGAACAACAGTAATGAGAGTGGACATCCCTGTCATGTTCTGGATCTTAGGGGGAAAGCTCTCAGTTTTTCCCCATTGAGGATATTAACTGTGGGTTTTTCATATATGGCCTTTATGATGTTGAGGAACGTTCCTTCTATCCCTACTTTCTTAAGGGCTTTTATCAAGAAAGGATGCTGGATTTTGTCAAATGATTTTTCTACATCTGTTGAGAGGATCATATGGTTCTTATCCTTTCTTTTATTAATGTGATATATCACATTTATTGATTTGTGAATAGTGAACCAGTCCTGCAGCCCAGGAATAAATCCCATTTGATCATGGTGAATAATTGTTTGAATATAGTGTTGAATTAAATTTGCTAGTATTTTGTTGAGACTTTTTGCATAGGATTGATATTTTCTGATGCTATTATAAATAATATCATTTGGAATCTTTATTTTCTGATTATTTGTGTTTAGTATATAGAAAATACAGTTGGTATTTATATATAGACCTTGTATTCAGTGACCTTGCTAAATTCACATATTAATTCTAACAGTTTGTAAATTCTTTGTTATTTTTTTTATATAATCACATTAAAATTTTATCTCTTTCTTTCCAA
Source organism: Panthera leo (assembly GCF_018350215.1). Lineage (NCBI taxonomy): Eukaryota > Metazoa > Chordata > Mammalia > Carnivora > Felidae > Panthera > Panthera leo. Next base: position 41,738,954 of record NC_056696.1, on the reverse strand, counting down.
GCCATATGCCTTTTCTTACTTTTTCCCCTTATTGAACTGGCTGGACCTTCATTACAATGTTGAATAGAAGTTATGACAGAGGGCATCCTTGTTTATTCTCATTCTCAGAGGTGGGAAAGCTTTCAATAATTTACCATCACATACACACACACACACACACACACACACAAGATATTATTCAGCCTGAAAAATGAAGGAAATCCTGCCATTTGCAATAAAATGGATAAACCTAGAGGACATTACCCTAAGTGAAATAAGCCAGACTGAGAAAGACAAATAATTACTTACATGCGAAATCTTTTTTTTTTTTTAATGGCAAATTCATAGAAATAGAGTAGAATGGTGGTTGCCAGGGTCTTAAGGGGTGGGGGAAAAGGGTGGGGCTGATAAAAAAAAAAAGAGTACAAACTTCCAATTATAAGATGAATAAGGTCTTGGGGCACCTGGGTAGCTGAGTCAGCTAGGCATCCTACTCTTGATTTTGGTTCAGGGTCATGGGATTGAGCCCCGTGAGGCTCCACTGAGTGTGGAGCCTGCTTAAAATGTTCTCTCTCTTCCTCTGCCCCTCTCCCCTGCTTGTACTCTCTTTCTCTCTCTAAAGAAAAGGGAAAAAAAAGATGAATGAGGTGCCTGAGTGGCTCAGTCAATTAAATATCCAGCTTCAGCTCAGGTCATGATCTCGAAGTTCATGGGTTCAAGCCCCAGGTAGGGCTCTGTGGTGGCAGCAGGGGAGCCTACTTCAGATCCTGTCTCTCTCTCTGCCCCTCCTCCATTCTCTCTCTCTCTCTGTCTCTCAAAAATAAAATAAATATAAAGATGAATAAGGTCTGAAGCTATAATGTATAACATGGTAACTACAGTTGATAATACTGTATTGTGTAACTGAAGTTTGCTAAAAGAGTAGAACTTAAGTGTTCTCACACACACACAAAGAGGTAAATGTGCGAGGTGATTAATGTGTTAATTAACTTGATGATGGGAATCTTTTCACAATGCATATGTGTATCAAATCAAAATGTTGTACACTTTAAAAATAAATAAATATAAGTAAATAATAATTCGCCATTAAGAATTTTGGGGAAGAGGAGTAAATAGTCCAATTAGATTAAAGTAATCTCCCCACTATTCCTACTTGCTAAGAGTTTTTACCATGAGTGAATGTTGAATTTTACCCAGTGGTTTTTCTTCATCTATCAAGATGATAACTCCTGGAAAATTTATCATCTAGTTATGATGTATTATACTCTTTATATATTGCTGGATTCAGTTTGCTAATATTTGCTTAGGATTTTTACATCTACATTCTCATGAGATTGGTTGTAATTTTCCCTTTTATGATATCTTTGTTAGATTTTGGTATTAAAATATGCTGGCCTCATAAAAACCAGTTGGGAAGTAGTACCTCCTCTAGTTTTTGAGAGAATTTATTTAAGGAGAATTCACCTTAATATTTAGGAGAATTCACCCATGAAGGTATCTGGGCCTGTACTTTTTTGTGTGGGGGAAATGAATCATGAATTCAATTTCATTAGTAGATCAAGAACCAGTAGGGCTTTCTTTCTTCCTGTGTTAATTTTTATAAGTTGTTTTTTGAGAATTTTGTCCATTTCATCTAAAATATTGTCAAATTTATGGTTTATTATCTTGCTAGTAGTTTAATATCTGTGGAGATTTGTTTATACTTTTTTCCTGATCAGTCTTGCCTAGAGGTTTATCAATGTTACTGCTTTTTAAAAGTACCAACCTTTAACTTTGTTCATTTTCTCTATTGTACTTTCTCCCCCCTGTTTCATTTATTTTGGATCTTCTCTTCATTACAGCACGTGTAAAGACACTGTGTGTGTGTGTGTGTGTGTGTGTGTGTGTGTGTGTGTGTAAATACAGTGGTATGGGAACAAAAGTGCTAGCCATAGTATGGTGGGAGATGAGGCCTAGAGAGTGTGCAGTGAGAAATGCAGAGGCCTAACAATGACCGTCCCTGAGGAAACTGTTATGTAAAGAGCAGATGGAAGGAAGGAGAGGGAACCAAAAAGGAAAGTGAAGATATGAGAACCAGAAGAGTGCCATCTCACCAAAGCAAAGGGAGTCTAAGCATTCTAGGAAAGAAGGGGCAGCCGACAGTGCCAAGCATCAGAGTATGCACACTAGTTAAAACTCCTTGAGGGGCGCCTGGGTGGCTCAGTCGGTTAAGCGGCCGACTTCGGCTCAGGTCATGATCTCGCGGTCCGTGAGTTCGAGCCCTGCGTCGAGCTCTGTGCTGACAGCTCAGAGCCTGGAGCCTGTTTCAGACTCTGTGTCTCCCTCTCTCTGACCCTCCCCTGTTGATGCTCTGTCTCTCCCTGTCTCAAAAATAAATAAAACGTTAAAAAAAAATTAAAAAAAAAACCTCCTTGAAAATAACATTAGTCAACTCAACTAGCACCAAACTAAACAGGACATTTGTTTATAATAAGTAGTACAGCACAGTGGTTAAAAGGACAGACTCTGGCATCCCCTGGGTTCATATATCTGCTCTCCTACTATCCCAGCTGTGTGATTGAGGGCAGATTATTTAACCTCATCTGATTACCCTTTCATCTGTTCAATGGGAAAAGCAATGGTACCACTGCTAGCTTTGAGTAGGACCTAGAGCAATAAACAGTTTTGTAACCAGTAAGCTTATAGAGCCAACTACGCTGCCACTTGGGCCTTATGATCCAGCAGACCCAATGGTATTGCTAGTATGTCTGACAGACTGAGATGCTGTCAGTGATGCCCCAGATATTCTGATTCATTTCCTTTGGACTCGACTTGGGCATGCCACATCACCTTCTCGTACCCACATTCAATCCATCAGTACTGCTGGTCAAATCAATTTCCAAAATATTACAAACCCAACTATATTTCTGTTTCCATTATAAAACTACCATCTTCTCTTACCTGAACACCTGTAATACGTAAGTCTTTTCTTCCTTCTGCTGTTTGCCCACTCTCAAATTCTCTCTCTATACTGAAGCCTGAGCAGTTTTTAAAAATATAAGTAAAATCATATGATTTCCTTGCGTAAAGCCCTTCCGTATTTTCCGATTACATTAAATTTAAGCCCAAATTTCTTACCATGGTTATAAGGTCTTAAATTAGTGGTTCCCAACCTTGGCTACATTTTAGAATCACTTGGAGATCTTTTAAAATATTAATATATTCATAGCTAACATACATATACTGCTTAGCATGAGCCAGACACTCTATTATACTCTATATATAAAATATAGTATATCATTATACAATGGCTATATATATAATTTTTTATATGTAGTATATATATAAACATATATACTATATTCTCTATGTATAATATGCCATATAGTTTATACATATACATATATGTTTATCCATATAGCTATAGGACATCAAACCCAATGAAGTAGGTGTTATTATCATCCTCATTTTATAAATGTAACTTTTTTTCACCTCAGTGAGATCTCATACATGTCCATCTAAATACAGAAATCTAAATCTAAATCTAAATCTAAATCTAAATCATATTGGAACATTACCTACTAAGGAATCTGAGAAATGTAGGTTTTAGCTTGCCAGCCTCTGCAGAACAAGGAAGCATATTTAGAAAAACATTGAACTGGCTGCTGAGCAAACAAACCCACATATTCACCAAAGTGTGTACATGCTAGATATCAGAGCTTCCTTCCTTCAAGTAACCCCCACCCTTGGAATAGAGGTGAAGGTTCTACTCATCCCCCACCCCCATTCAGAGCAATGACTGTCAGAAGGGTGTTCCCTGGCAGGGGCAACCAACTTTGACTTTCAAGCCCTATTGGATTTTATTCCGTTTCATCTTGCTTTCATTTGTCTGGATGAAGCCCCAGTGGAAGCCCCAAATTCTGTCTCCTCTAGGACTGGCACAGGAGAGAAAATCACACGGGGAGAGGGATAGCTAAACTTTGTAGCTCAACTCTGCCTCCCCAAGAGTCACCATCACCTGGAGGGGAAACTCTGTCATTAACTCCTACTCTACCCATAGCAGAAAGGCACTCTTCTCCAGTTACTGCTCCAACACTGGACAACTGCATAAATTCTTCTTGGTTCAGTAATGCGAGTCGGGGTGTGGGATGGGAAATGAACATGGAGAGCCTGAGAATGGACAGCTGGATTACTAGGTCTTGTTCATCATCCATGTCCTATGACCTCCAACTATAACTCCTTGAGTATGGGATTCTTTCTTCTGCTCATTCCCCACCCAATTCCATAACAAGTGCCCTCAAAAGGATGTTTTACATTAAAGGATGTGTTTTTCCTTCCTTTTACCCTTAACCTTCCCCCTATCATTCAAGCAGTCCAAGGGCTCTCTATGTATACATTCTGGTATTTTCAAAGGTAAGGTCAGGATAGTTCAAAAACACCATGCCTGTGAGAATGAGCAAAGCAAGTAGGAACTAAATTCTGGAACTTGCTTCTCTATACCTTCTTCTAAATCCCTGGGGATTAATGAATTACAATTGGAGGAATGTCTCCCCCTAATGCTGTTTGTCCTGGGGTGAGATGGGTGGCAGACTAGGTAGTATGACTAAAGCAGTTGTTTTGTGAGTTGGGTGCAATTGCCTGTGGTTTTCTGGTGCCAGCAGCTCTCCACCCCTGGGTTCATCCACCTCCCGTGACCTGAGCTCACTGGGATTGCCTGGTCTAGCCTCAAAGGTTTGACATATATATTTCTGGTAACATTATAGCAAACATTTTACTAAACCAAAGCCAAATAGGCAGCTAGAAAAGCTGTTTGCTACCTCTTACTCATGCCAAGCAAGACTGGAGAATAGCATGATGGGAGAACAGATTTTGACGGAAGAAGGATTTAGGTGGAATTTCGTAGCTTACGGAGTCAGTTGCCTTTTTACCAAACTTGCTCCTACACCAAAAGAAAACCTAATGAACTTATTTATACAGAAAGGATTTTAAGCAAACCTGTACAAACACACCTAACATGCCGTAAGAAAAAGATGCCTGTTTAGTTTGCTTCCAGCACGCGGCATCCATTTATGGGTGCCCAGGAAACTAGGAACTCCAATACATATACTATCCTTTTCTTCACAGTACTAACAACTAGAGAGCACACGATATGTAATATTTTGTCCTTAAGTAAGTGATCATTTAAAATTCCAAGAATAAACCCACTAAGTTAACGTGAATATTTATCAAAAATACTTTTCAAAAATAATGCTTTTTTAAGAAAGAGGTTTCTCATACAAACAGTGGAACTACATCAGGATCAGCAGAAGATATGGTCCTTTTAGGAAAAAGGACTGCACACATAAGCCTAGGAGTTGAGTTTTACATCTATCTTTTAGGCAAAGAACATCTCTTTCAAATGATTCCTACAGCCAAAACCAGCTGTGACTTTCTTAGAATGGTGGGCAGAAAATAGGATCTTCATAAAACTTAAGAAGGGGCAGCTAGTTTGAGTAACACCTTAGAGAAACACTCCCAAACCCTCAAAATCACCGCATAGCTGAGCCTCTGGGGCTGAAAAACTGAAACGCTTGCCCAAGTGAAAGAGCTGTGAACACACAAAAGATTTGTGCAAATCCTGTCTCTGGTATTTGGAAGAGAGGGTTCAGTATGTGTGCTGAGGGAAGGGGGTCCCAGGTGGAATGTTCAACATCAACTGACTCTGGAGTAGCTTGACTCAGAAACACCTGGGACAGGTATTTACTCTGGGAGGAATACTAGAGTTACTGAATATAAGAATATATTTTAGAAGAAACAGCAGTCCCTGAAGAGTCAGGTAATTTTGTTTTCAGGCCCTTAGGGTTTTTTTTTTAATTTAGATATAATTCATACACCATAAAAATCACCCTTTTAAAGTGTACAATTCAGTAAGTATTTTTTAGCATATTCGCAAAGTTGTGCAACCATCACCAGTATCTAATTCCAGAACATTTTAATCACCCCCAAAAGAAACTGTTTTGTGAGAAGGGAGATGATTCGTTTTCAGAAATACCAAATAAAAGCTGCGCTGTCTAGTTAACAGTAGGTTTACAATCTGTTGGAAATATATATGAACCACCCCCCATAATGGAGTCCCAAACTCTTAGACACTTCACTTCCTGGTCTTCCTCCCCTCTCCATTTCACGGGCTTATTTTCATGGGCTTTGCAATGAGCATGCACCAAAGAACAAAGGAGGGACTGAAAGTTTCCGCCTCACCTCAGAAAATGTACATTTGTACCAATCAAACTTCTTTTGCCTTACATGGGCATAGGCGATGTCTGGGTAAGGCTGTAACCTCTGTATTACTCAGCCAATGAGGAATCAGAGGAGGGACTTGCACACTAGGAGATAAATTGTCTGCTGTAACTGCCCTGAGTGTGTCTGTCCATCAGACACCCATTCTTGCAAGGAAGTTGATCAAAGCCTTGCTTCACTGTGCGCCGAATCTCCACGTCCCTCCTTTGGTTGGGTCAGTGGGCTTATGCCATTTTCTTCCCGGCGTTTGGGAGAAGAATGAGGTATAAAGAAGTCAGCTGCAAGAGAAAGGGAGCAGGGGACGACAGTTTGGAAAGACGGTCGCCCGGAGCAACTCCTCATTCTCATATTAATTGAGAAAACCACATCAATCATCAGTAGGCATCACAATTTATTATACTGTTTAAAGAGTATTCTTAGGAGGAAAACAGAACTTGTTTAAGCACGTAGCGGGAGTAATCTGTGGTTGAGCAAGCACAAAGAATCTGATTAGACCCATAGCAGGTGGTCATGGTCTCTGAGAAAGCGGAGAAGTACCAGCAAAAGAAGCAGGTGGCTGTCCACCCTGAGCGGGCCAGGCGTTCCCAGCTGCTTGGCTTCAGCAACATAAATCAACCGCCTCCCCAGAGAGACATTTCAATAGAGGTTTTTCTTAGAGCTGTATTGTTTATTGTACAGTTCTAGTTAATGTTTTCCTCCAATATTATGTTTGAAGCATCATATCGATCCTAGGGACCACTACAGGCTTATTTCTCCCAGTTTTCATTATCAATTTTCCCTATTCCCCCCTCTCCCAAATTGCTAGCAACCTGTAATCTACTTTCTGTCTCCATAGATCTGCTATTCTGGATGTTTCATATAAATGAAATCATACAATATGTGGCCTTTTATGTCTGCCTTCTTTCACTTAGCATGATGTTTTCAAGGTTCATACATGCTATAGCATGTGTAAGCACTCCATTCCTTTTAATGTCTGACTAACATTCCATCGTATGGAATATCATGTTTTATTTATCTGTTTATCAGTTGATGGACATTTGGATTGGTTCCACTTTTAGGCTATTTCGAATAATGCTTATGTGAATATTCATGTACAAATTTTTGTGTGGACATATATTTCCATTTCTCTTAGGTACACACCTAGGAGTGGAATTGCCATGTCATACAATAACTTAATGTTTAACTTTTTGAGGAACTGTAAAACTGTTTTCCAAAGCAGTCGTACCAGTTTACATTCCCACCAACAATGTATGAGGGTTCCAACTTCTCCACATCCTCACCAACACTTGTCATTGTCTGTCTTTTTTATTATGGCCATTCTAGTAGGTATGACATAGTATGTCATTGTGGTTTTGATTTTCATTTCCCTATTGACTAATGATATTGAGCATATTTTCATGTGCTTATTAGCCATTTGTATATCTACTTTGGTAAAATGTCTATTCAAATACTTTGCCCGTTCATAAATGGGTTGTTTGTCATTTTATTGTAACAATTTTTTATATACGCTGGATACTAGTCCTTTATCAGATATATGATTTGCAGATATTCTCTCATTCTGTGGCTTGTCTTTTTCACTTTCTCCTTAGTATCCATTGAAGCACAAAGGTTTTTAATTTTGAAGAAGTCCAATTCATTACTTTCCTCTGATTGCTTATATTTTTGTTGTCATGTCTCAGACACGATTGCTTAATACAAGATTATGAAGATTTATATCTATGTTTTCTTCCAAGAGTCTTATAAATTTAGTTCTTTATCTATTTTGAGTCAGTATTTGTGGAGTAGTAGTCTAACTTCATCCTTTTGCATGTGGATATTCAGTTTCAACACGCTTTGTTGAAAAAAAAACTATTCTTTCTCCCATTTTATTATCTTGGCAATTTCTGAACTTTCTTCTATTCCATTGATCTGTGTGTCATTAATGCCACGATCACACTGTCTTAATTACTGTAGCTTTGTAGTTAAATTTTAAAATCAGGAAATGTGAGTCCCCTAACTTTGTCTGATGGTGTTTTATGGGTCTTTTCCAGATTGTTTTGGCTATTCTGGGTCCTTTACATTTCCATGTAAATTTTAGGATCAGCTCATCAATTTCTTGAAGAAGAAAAAAAACAGTTGGAATTGTGAAATCACATAGATATAGATATGGGTATATAGTAATAGATATGATAGATATAGATGATATAGATATAGATATAGATATAGATATAGATATAGATATAGATATAGATATAGATATAGATATAGATATAGATAGATATGCCCCCAATTCCTGACACAGAGCTCCCAAAACATTTATAATCTCCTGAGTGATAGGAGTATCTTTTGTTCTAATGAGCCAACTCTTGATGGGCTCCTGGATGGGGGCTAGTCACCAGAAAGACCAAGCCATGATTAGAAGCTTGGAACTTTCAGTCTTACACCCTCTCCATCCTCCAGGGAGGGAGGTGGGGCTAGAGATGGAGTTAATAATTGATCATGCCTACATGATGAAGCCTCCATAAAAATCACTAAAGTAAGGGGTTTGGAGAGCTTCCACGTTGGTGAATACATCCACATGCCAGGAGAATGGCACACTCCAATTTTATAAGAACTGAAGCTCCTACCTTTGAGACCCTTCCAGATCATGCCTTATGTACCTCTTCATCTGGGTATTCATTTGTATCCTTTATGATATAAGAAACTGGCAAATGTGTTTCCCTGAATTCTGTGAGCCACTCTAGCAAATTGCCAAATCCAAAGATGGAATTGTGAGAATCCCCAATTTATAGCCTATTGGTCAGAAATACCAGAGGCCCAAACTTGCAGTTGGCAGCTGAAGTGGGAAGCAGTCTTGTGGGACTGAGCCCTTAACCTGTAGGATCTGATATTAACTCCAAGTAGATAGTATCAGAATTGAGTTAAATTGCTTGTTGTGGAAAAACCCATATATCTGGTGTCAGAAGTGAAATGTTGTGAGTAGGTAGCCTAGAGGGAGAAACAGCGTTGTTTTATCTTGGAATTTTGATGGGGACTGTATTAAATCTGCCTATCAATTTGGGGAGTATTGTCTTAATAACATGAAATCTTCTGGATTTGTGTTATTATTCATTGATACTTAACATTAATGAGCAGGCACAAACAAATTCAGGTTTCCTAAGACCTATTCTTCTGTCATTGTTAGCCTAATCTTCCCCCAACCTATTGGGCTGTAGTGTCCAAAGCAATCCCATTGGCTGGAGGTGAAAGCTAGTGTTGCAGTGCTCTGGATGACAGAAAGATAATGTTCACCATGAAGTAGCCACTAACCCACTGGTTGTTTCGTGTACCTCCCTTTTCTGCTTTGTAGTTCAGAAACATTTCTTTGAAAGACAGAGAATCCATAAACGGGAGCAGCCTGTCAAATACGTTACCAATCATTTCATCTTTGTGGGCTGTAATGTGAAAGTCACCAAGTTAAATCCAGGAAAGCTCCAGCAGCTGTTCTTTCGTATGCTTTTCTACTAAGTAAATATGTTTTGTTAAAATATAAGCAGCATAAGCAATTTTATAATTCCTGTATTCAAATTCCTGATAGTATTTGTCCATGGAATTTCCCTGTGACTCCTAGAACTCTTTGTTGATGATAATGTCCTCTAAATATCCAACCACAGCATCAGTCCTGCAACAGAGCAGATAGATGTGTTTTGCTTCTTCTAAGGAAGACAGTGGTACCCACCAGTCTCCTACCTTGCCCTTGGCCTGAGCCCTTGCTAGGCCCCATAAAGCCCCACCAGCATTGAGGGCATGTTGAAGAGGCTTCCAGGGGTGCCACCCATGAGCCTGCATTGTGGGCCCAGGCCACAGCCATGCCCAGTCTGTACCTACACAGCAGGCCTTGGCCACAGCCTCCTCCTGCTGAGATTACACTCTGCCTGTGGCTCTTTATGCCCATTATTCTTAACATAATCTTTTATTTCTTTTTTTTTTCTTTAAGTAGTCTATATACCCAGCATGTGGCTCAAGCACATGACCCTGAGATCAAGAGTTGCATGCTGTATAGACTGAGCCAGCCAGGTGCCCCTCAACATCATTCCTTTAAAATGGTCTTTGGCTACAGGGAGAAGAAACAAAAGAATATAAAGGGGATAACATAGATTAAGAACCCAAGAGAATGGGGATGCTGAATCAAAAAGAAGAAGAGAGGAAGGAAGAATGGGGATGCTGAATCAAAAAGAAGAGGGGAAGGAAAGAGGGAATCCCATTTTTAAGCAAATGGCTTTATCAAAGCAACATTATCACAAAATAAAAGCTGGTTCTTAATGCAGACCTAGTTCTTTTGGAGAGATATTCTTAAAAGAGGACACTGTAATCCTGGACTTATAAAAGTGATAGTATTCTATTGCCATTAATTTTTCTTAGATAGTGACTAAGTGTATGTTTTATTCAGAGCAGTCCAAAAATGGGGGAGGTGGGCGAGGGAGCTGGAGGTTGGAAAGACAGACTTAGGACATTAATTATTAATGATGACAAGGAAGATGACAAGATAAAGTGGAAGGAGATTTTCAGGGAAAGAGACAGCATGTCTGGAATAAGTGGGAATTGAAAATCACCCAAGGAAACTGAAATTGGTAAATTTGTGGAGATAGATTTACTTCTTCCCTAAACTCTCTACGAGATTGCCACACTTGGTAAGTCAGGTTGCCCAACAGACTTTCTTGGGGAGCTTCCGAGTGACTTGACCTCTGTTGCCATAAAGCCAGATTCCAATCTGCTCTTCTCATTTTGATTACAGATGTTCACCAGGTGCTAGCCAAAGATTATCTCCTGCCATTGGGATTTTGAGTAATTTTTATTCTTTTCTTTCGTAATTGATCCAATGTTTTACATTAAACATATATTGATTTGAATTTGGAGACAATATCAATAAAACGATTCCTATTTGGAGAAAAATGTGGCCCAGTCCACAGTCCTGGATCTAGGTCAGAATCCCAGGACACTGATGTCAAAACTTCCTCACCATTTCCCTGCAACCCTTACCAAGGAGCTGGTGTTTCGTGTGAAGTTGGAGAGGTAAACAGGTCCCATTCAGAGAGGACAATAGTTGTAGGTGGAGTGTCACCTGAAAGCAGTGACCAACTTTGCCTTGCCTTAGAGGATGCACATTCTGGCCTCATCTAGCTCCCACAAATATTGTATTTTCTTCTTGACTTTGGAGAAAACCTTGAAGCCTCAGGAGTTGTGAAGCTGAGTTCTTCTGCACCCCCCCCCCAAAAAAAGCCTCAGAACTACACCTCCAGTAAAGGTGAGGACTTTCACGTGTTGTGGTTGAAACTTTTATATATATATGAAAATGTGTGTATGTGTTGTCAAAAGCCTTGAGGGAATGGAAGTCTCAAGTCAGAAAGGGAGTTTATCTCCTGGATCTGACTTGATTACATTAATAACCTTAGATCCATAATAAGTGCCTGTGTTAGTCTGGGTTCTCCAGAGAAACAAAGTCAATAGGAGATGATAGAGAGAGAGGGAGAGAGAGAGAAGAGAGAGAGAGAGAAAGAGATTATTATGAGAGATTAGCTCACACAGTTATGGAGTGGAGGTTGAGAATTCAACAACTTGCTGTCTACAAACTGGAGGGTCAGGAAAGCTAGTGGTGTGGTTCCAGTCCAAACTCGAAGGCCCAGGAACCAGAGTAGTTGATGATGTAATCACAGTCTGAGTCCAAAGGCCTGAGAACCAGGCATGTCGATGTCTGAGGGCAGAAAATGGATATCTCAGCTCAGAAAGCAGACCAACATAAGCACTGTGGGAGACTCAGAAGGAGAAGAGACAGAAAAGAGCAGAGAGGATATTTGAAGAAATAATAGCTGAAATCATCTCAAGTTTGATGGCTATAAACATCCAAGAAGTTCGAAACTCCAAGTAAGATGAACTCAAAAAGACTCACACCAAAACACATTATAATCAAACTTTCAAAAGTCGAAACCAGAGAGAGAGTCTTGAAAGCAGCAAGAGAGAAGCAAATCATCACATACATGCAATCCTCCATAAAATTATTAACACCTTTCTAATCAGAATCTTTTGGGGGCAAGAAGACAGTGGGCCAACATGTTCAAAGTACTAAAAGGAAAACAATTGTCAATGAAGAATCCATTATCCAGCAAAACTGTCCAAAAAGGAGGGAGGAATTAAGATATTACTAGATAAAAGCCAAAGGAATCTATAACCAGTGGACCTGCTCCACAGGAAATTGAAGCATTGAAAAATTCAGGCTCAAGGAAGCATTGAGCCTGAAATGAAAGAACATGAGACAGTAACTCAAAGCCATATGGAGAAATAAAGATCTCAATAAAGGTAAATATACCGGCAATGATGAAAGCTAGTATTATTGTAACAATGGTTTTTGATTATACTTTTTGTCTTCTACATGACTTAAGAGACTAATATATTTAAAGAAAAACTATTGGTGTAAAAGCTAGTATGACTTTAACTTTGGTTTGTAGCTCTAAATCTTATCTTCTAGATAACTGGTAGGTAACTAGAAGTAGCTAACTTCTATTAGAGAGTAGCGCATTTAAAAAGAAGTATTCGGGGCGCCTGGGTGGCTCCGTCGGTTAAGCGGCCGACTTCGGCTCAGGTCATGATCTCACGGTTCGTGAGTTCGAGCCCCGCGTCGGGCTCTGTGCCGACAGCTCAGAGCCTGGAGCCTGCTTCACATTCTGTGTCTCCCTCGCTCTCTCTGCCCCTTCCCTGCTCATGCTGTGTCTCTCTCTCTGTCTCAAAAATAAATAAACATTAAAAAAAAATTTTTTTTTAAAAGTCTTAGTTCACGGCACACAATGTATAAAGATGTAATTTTGTGACAAAAACAACCAAAAGCGGGGAGAGTGGAACTGTAAAGGAGCAGTTTCTGTGTTACTGAAGTTAAACGAGTATAAATTCAAATTAAAGAGTTATAAGTTTAGGGTGTTAAGTATAATCCCCCATGGCAACCACAATATTTGATATTTGTGTATCAAATATACACAAAAGGAAATGAGAAGATAATTAAAACATTTTGCTTTAAAAAAATCCAACTAGATACAAAAGTAGATGGTAATACAGGAAATAAGGGACAAAAATACTATGAAAAACACACAATAAAATGTCAGAAGTAAGAGTCTCCTTAGGAGTAATTACTTTAAATGCAAACTGATTAAACTCTCCAATCCAGAGATTGGCAGAATTGACTTATAAATCGGATCCAACTATGTGCTATCTATGAGAGATTCACTTTAAATCCAAAGAAACTAACAGATTGCAAGTGAAAAGATGGGGAAAAAATTCCATGCGTATAGTAAGCAAAAGAGAAGGGGTAGCTGAACTAATAACAAACAAAATAGACATTAAATCAAAAAAGTTTACAAGGGACAAAGAAGGACATTATAAGTGTTCGTTAATAAGTGTTCAACACAGCAAAGAAATACAACAGTTATGAACATTTACATACCTAATAGCAAGTCTTCAAAATATAAGCAGCAAAAACTGATGGAATTAAAGGGAGAAATACAATAATATTTAAACAATTCAGTACCCTACTGACAATGATGAACAGGACAACCAAACATAAAATAAATAAGGAAATAGAGGACTTAAACTGCACAATAAACCAACTAGATTTAGCAGGCATTTCAGAGCACTTTACCCAACAAGAGAATACACATTCTTCTCAAGTGCATGGGGCATTTTCCAGGATATACCATATGTCAGGCCACAGATTAAGCTTCAATGCATTTTGTAAAAAAAAATAGATATCATTCAAAGTATGTTCTTTTACCAAAATAGGATAAAGTTAGCAATCAATAATAAAAGGAAAACTGGACATTTCACAAAATTGGGGGAATTAAATAACACACTTAAAAAAACTTTTTTTTTTTTTGAGAGAGAGCACATGTGAGGAGGGAGAAGGGCAAAGAGAGGAGAGAGAGGGGTGCCTGGGTGGCTCAGTCAGTTAAGTGTCCAACCTCGGCTTAGGTCATGATCTTATGGTTCATGAGTTCAAGCCCCACATCTGTCTCTGTGCTGACAGCTCAGAGCCTGGGTCCTGCTTCGGATTCTGTGTCTCCTTCTCTCTCTGCCCCTCCCCCGCTCACACTCTGTCTCTGTCTCTCAAAAATAAACAAACATTGAAAAAAATTTTTTTAAAAAAAGAGAGAGAGAAGGAGAGAGAGAATCCCAAGCAGGCTCTGCGCTGTCAGCACAAGGCCAACAAGGGGGTTGATCCCAAGAACCACGAGACCATGACCTGAGCTGAAATCAAGAGTCACATGCTTAACCGACTGAGCCATCCAGGGTCCCCTAAATAACACACTTTTAATCAATGGATCAAAAAAGAAATCACAAAGGAAATTAGAAAATATTTAAATGAATGAAAATTTAAAAAAACAATATACCAAAATTTATGGGACACATTGAAAGTGACTCTAAAGGGAAAGTTTATAGCTAAAAATGCTTACACCTCATCACTTCTACTCAACGTACTATTGGAAGTTCTAGCAAGAGCACTTAGGCAAGAGAAAGAAATAAAAGACATCCAAAATTGGAAAGGGAGAAGTAAAATTTTCTGTTTGCAGGTGATATTTCTTACAGGTAGAAAATACTAAAGATTCCTCACAAATAAAATCTGTCGGAACTAATAAACTATTTCAGTTAAAAAGCAGGATACAAAGTCAACACACAAAAATCAGTTGCATTTTGGGGCACCTGGGTGGCTGTCGGCTAAGTGTCTGACTTTGGCTCAGTTCATGATCTCATGGTTCATGAGTTCAAGCCCCGCGTTGGGCCCTGGGCTGAGAGCTCGGAGCCTGGAGCCTGCTTCTGATTCTGTGTCTCCCTCTCCCTCTCTCTGCCCCTCCCCTGCTCATGCTCTGTCTCTCTCTCTGTCTCTCTGAAATGAATAAATGTTAAAAAAAAATTTTTTTAACTTCAGCCTCACCTTATCCAGAAACAGGTGCTCGATGTGAGGCTGGAGTGGTAACCAGCCCCCCCATTCAGGGTGGACAATGGTTGTCAAGCAGGGTTTCCTGGGAGGGGTGACTAGTTTCTGCTACCTCAGAAGAGCCACTCTGGGACCCTATCCTGCATGCATAAAAATATTAAAGTTTTTTCTCTTTGATTTCAGAGAAATGCCAGCCCTCATCTTCTGTTAAACAAAAAGACTCCGAAGGACATAGCACTCCAAACATGGTAAAGACTTTCACGTGATTAGAAATTTCTGGTCACTTTTAGTTTGCAACCTACTTACCAGTCCAGGTTGGGGGGGGGGAGATATACCAACAAGAGTTTCTCTTGGTCCCTCTGAGTTGATTCAAAACATCATAATCTGCCTAACGTAATCCTGGAAATGATCAGGCACAAAAGTAAACAGGGAGCTAACAGACAAGACAATAATAAACAGTTATTTATTGATCAATAACATCCAAGTAGAGTCTTTGACTTGAATTCAGAGTTTAGGGAAAAATATGATTAATGCCTAACCCTTGATTTCCTCTTCTTGGCAACACGTCCGCTGTGGTTGGGTCTCTGCTCCAAGAGTGGATAAACAAAAGAAGCTACTCCAATTTTACCTGGAAACCCAGACAGGAGGTGAAGATGGTAGAAGTGGAAGAGAATCAAACTCCTTGACCTTTGTCTCTCCATAGATGGCTACAAGTAGGAGGGAGGGTTGAAGTGCGTGGAGAAAAGACTATGGAAATAATTCGGCAGTGGTGTCCAGGCGGAGGGAAGGGGGAAAGGATGTGGGAGGCTTCCTGGTAGGAGGAGGACATCCTTATGCTTCTGTAAGCTGGAAGCACTTAAGAGTCATATCCCGCTCACGTTTCTTTGCAGAGCTCCTCCAGGCCCCCGCACCATGCGTCATTGCCTATGGAAATATATCATAGTTGTTGTGTCCTTAATCTTCCTGAGCTTCTTCCTCCAAGAGAATAATGAAGAGCATCTTACATATAACTTATCATTGGTAAGAACCAGAGGCTGAGACCGGACTGTTTGTCAATCCTTCGGTAGGAGGGGATGGGTTTCCAGTTATCCAAACACTCTAGTTATCATCATAGAAGTTCTAAGAAGAGGGCACTTGAAGAATCAGGAGAGTGTCAGAGAAAAGATAAATATTGAGCCAGCCTTGAAAGATGGAGAAGACTTGAATAAAGGCAAGGAGGAAGAGAGGGCAGTTTAAGTGCAGAGAGAGCAATGCACAGATACTTCTAGAAAACCAGGCTGACTGGCAGGACCTGCATGTGATGGGGACTGCCTGGGTGCTGGGCACTTTCCTCACCAGAGTCTCGAGTGAGAGATGTTATTCGTCCCATTTCTCTTACGAAGCAATTGAGACACAAAGCCCTAAAATAACTTCTCCCACGTGTACAACAGCTGCAAGCAGAGAAAACCAAATGCTCAGGTTTTGGAAGTCTACATTTTTCCTTAATGCCTCAAACCATCTAGAGGAAAACATAAGTGATGTGGGGAAATGGTTCAGAAATGTGTGCATGGTCAGAGTGGAGTAAAAGAAAGAGTTTTAGAATTGAGGCACTGTGGATAACTTCGTGAAGGACAGGACCAGGCATTGGTCTTCAGCACCTGCCACAGTCTAAGCCGAGTTAGAGGACTTTTTGCCAGCCTGATAACGGTAGGAGAAGTTAGATGTGGGGCAGGGTAGGGCAGGCAAGTCCTTACTCTGCATAAGCCTATGATCTTCCTATAAGCATTCTTACTTCCTATCTGACTCCAGGGCCCACCACTCCTTCTGGAAAGTCCTGTGTGTTCTCATGGCGAGGTGGGGATAGCAGTCAGCTGAGTCCTAACACTTGGGCTCCCGGTGACCAGATCCTGGGGCTTGCCCCGCCTGTCCTAAAAGGGGGATCTGCCCCTTATTTGTCTCCAGGAGTCTAAGGATGAATATCAGGGCTGATGCTCATCTTATCCTCAGCAGGAGGAAAAGAAGAAAATACTGTGGCAGCTCAGGCAGGACCAAATGATCTCTGAGAGCAGAAACCATCTAGAGAACTTCAAGGACATGCAGAAAGCCTCCCCTTTACTCCAACAGGCCAAGTACAAATTGCTGGCTGGATCCCCTCCCCAGGAGAAGAGTGAGTATAGGGGAGGGAGTGGTCAGACTAGGAGAAAGTCAGACAAGGTATTCCAATAAGAAAAAGGAAGATTGCGGGGGGCGGGGGGGGGGCAGGGGAGAGGAGGGGCGCCTGGGTGGCTTAGTTGCGCTTCCAACTCTTGATTTCAGCTCAGGTCATGATCTCACGGTTCATGGGATTGAGTCCTGCATCAGGCTCTGCACTGACAGTGCAGAGCCTGCTTGGGATGCTCTCTGTCTCTCTGTCTCTCTCTGCCTCTCTCTCTCCCTCTCTCCCTATCTGTCTGTCTGTCTCTCAAAATAAATAAACTTTAAAAAAAAAAGAGAAAAGAAAAGAAAAAGGAAGGTGGGTAAAAAGGGAACGTGAGCTCGTGTCTGATGGAAAAGCAGGTTGCTCTGAGGGAGGACCAAGCTCTGAAATGTGCTGTAGATCATAATTCTGAGTGTACTTTCTTCCCACTGGCCACCCCCTTGAATGACTAACAAGTTGAGAAGTCCATAGTGACCCGTTAAGGAGCCACCCCATAGCGAAGCTCATTCATAGCTCCCCAGGGAGGGGAAGACATGATGAGAGAGGACCCGGAGGGAGCTATGGTCAAAAGCACTGAGCAGAGGGAGAAAGGGGAGGGTGAATGTTGACTAGCTGCGCACTAGGGTGCCAGAACCCTTGGGTTTACATGAGTCCCTGGAGATCCTCCAATCGGGGTCTGGTTGATTCAAGGTAGCTGTGATAACTCTGAGGTCAAGGCCTGGCCAACTGGCCAAGCCAGCAAGTTTACCTTTGGTACATGGCAGCCTCCCCCATCAGAGAGAAGCTTGTTTTTCATAAAGTTTCCACCGATAGCCTTTTAAAGTTGTGATCAAATAAAACCACTTGGCAACTTCTAACCAGAGATTATCCTCACCTCTGGACCACACTCTCCCAAGGAAGGGAAATATGAATTTGTCACAGGTGTGGCATTAAGGGGAGACCTGAGAGGAAGTCCTAGGAACCTTTCCCCCATCTTGAAGAGCTAAAGTCTCCCTTGTCTCCCTCCACCCCTAGAACTGCTGACCATAGGGATTTCCTCAGAGCAACGCCCTAACGGGAGCTGCCTCTTGGACACTCTGCGGTCCCTGTTCCAAGCTTCCTCAGAACACGAGCTGAATTGTATTGTGGTGCTGGTCCACCTGTCAGATCCCGACCCCGAATGGCTCAGACGAACAGTTGCCAATATTTCAGACCTCTTCAAACCACATATTGAGGCCCAGAAGCTGCTCATGATCCACGGTCGTCTCGGTGACTCTCCTCTCCCAGGAGATCGGAATAATGTTAGTCGTACCTCACGCTGTGAAGCGCATTATTCCAGGCAGAAAGTCCATTATGCCCTCCTCATGAACTTTGCTATCAACCTCTCTGAATACTTTCTGATGATGGAAGATTATGTTTACTGCACTTCCAAATTTATTTCTACCATCTATTGGGCATTATCAGCCTGGAAAGAACTACCTTGGGCGATCCTGGAGTTCTCCAGCCTAAGCCTCTCTGGGAAAGTTTTCCACACCAGTGACCTCTCCCGCCTGGCCTCTCTCTTTCTCCTTTTCCATAAGGATATTCCCATTTACTTGTTTCTCTCTGAATTCCGCCTTCTCTTGGCCCAGAATGTTCCAATTCGTTTCAGTCCCTCAGTCTTCTTCCACATAGGCAAGTATCCTGCGTTTGAGGACACATGCTTTCCTGTGGAGAAGGAGAAGGTGTTTGGTGAACCAGACAACCCCGTTGCCAGCGTCCTCACTGACATGATGGCAGAAATGAATGGTATTCCACAATATGCTTATACTCTGAACAAAGAGTGCTACTCTACTCTCAATCCTGTAAGAGGCAACTACCTGACAGTGATTTTGGAGAAGCCACAAAAAGTCATCCGGATAGAGGTCCTGACAGGTTCTGACAAAAAAGGGCTGTATTGGCTACAGCAGGGCCAAGTGGAGCTGGGCTATGATCCCTTGGAGAATTCCAGAGGCTGCACCCGCTATACCCTTCTAGGTCCACTGGTGGAAGGAAATTTAGACCAGAGGGTATTTTATGAAGAAGATTCTGTGGAGGAGTTGAGTTGTATACGACTGCTTGTGCTAGCCTCTCAAGAGTCTTGGCTCCTGATCAGGCAGATCAAAGTCTGGACTCAGCATGAGGAAGAGGAGAGTTATTACAGTGGGAATTCTGGAAAGGTGGGGTTTGGGAATGGAATCAACATGGCCAACCAGAAATAAAGCCGAAATTGATCAAGGCCTGCTCCTTCAGAGTAGGATGAGCATGTAATTTATTATCCAAACTGGGACACTTTTGAGAATGAAAGGAAATACTATTAAAAATTACACTAGAACGGCGGCGGGGCGGGGGGCAGGGGGGTTGGTGCCTGAGTGGCTCAGTTGGTTAAGTGTCAAACTTCGGTTCACGTCATGATCTCACGGTTCAGTTCATGAGTTTGACCCTGTGCCAGGCTCTCTGCTGTCAGCACGGCGCCCACTTCGGATCCTCTGTCCTCCTCTCTCTCTCTCTCTGCCCTGCACCCTCCCTCTCTCTCAAAAATAAAAATAGACATTAAAAAAATTACACTAGAGGGGTGCCTGGGTGGCTCAGTCAGTTGAGCATCTAACTTTTTTTTTTTTTTAGTTTTTTTTTCCCCATCTTTTCACTTGCAATCTGTCTCTACCCTCACTGTATATGTACCTTCTTCCCAGCCTCCCTGAATTCCATTGTTCTCTGACCCTCTCTACAACAGTGGTCCTCCACCTGGAGGGATTTGGCCTCACCCCCCCCCCAAGGGGGGACATTTGGCAATGTCTGGAGATATTTCCGGTTGTCACAACGGGGGGGACGCGACTGACATCTCATACAAAGAGGCCGAGGATGCTGCTAAACAAACCGCAACAGACAGAACAGCCCCGACCACGCAGACATACCCCACCCAAAATGTCAATAGTGCCGATGTTGAGAAACCAGCTTTTCAATGAATCAGCAGCAGCATACATGACAGGATGTCACAACTTTTAAATAATTTTTCAAAATTTTTGGATGAAATTGTCCAAATCACGTAAGGAGAAAATAGAATTATCACATAGCAGAAGGAGCAAACAAAAAATGTTTTATCCACGAAAGGCAAAACCACTAGTTCGGTAAGTAAGTCACGGCATGCATAAAATCTATCTAGAAAAATGTCTATAAAAAACAAAATTTATGAGTGTGAAGTTTTAAGGAATTTCTGCTAGGATTTCTTGTAACTTTTTACGATTCTTTACATTTGAACTGTGTGTCTTTTGTTAAATATCAGGTTTTACTTGGGATTTGTAATAGAAAGATGATCTGAATCCTCAAAGGGAGGATATCCATTCTTTATGAATTTCTCAAACCCTCTCCAGTCAGGATTTTGTGCCTACACCCAACCAAAAGTGCTCTTTGTCAAGATTGCTAATGACCTCCTCGTTGCAAATTTTGAAATCTGTCAGCATATGAAGCCACAAGGTTTCCAAGGACGGAGCCCTGGATCATTTCAACACGAAGACATGGAGTCGATGAAGGGGAGGCACCAAGGGTCAGTGGGAAAGGGTCGCTATAGAGGTAGGAGGGAAACCAAGCGAGTGCAACATGACATAACTACTTTCAGCTCTCTTAAGTGTTCTTCGGGTGTTCGTTTGAGTCCATATCACCATATACTTACACTACCATTCTTTGATTAGTTTTGTATACAATTCCTTGCCATAATAGCCAAGGGATTAGCCCTTTTATGCTACTCCACAAATAGGCCCTTCTCCTTCCCCCATTCTTCCAATAGAGTTTTCTTGACGATCACATTCTCATGCTTTTGTCAAGTATTCACTGCTGAACAAGTCGGTGGCAGGCAATTGTCCAAGGCATTTCTACACAACTCTGGCTCTCTTTTCAAGGATGTTTGTACAGCAAACAGGCTTAGAACCTAGAACTAGTGTCTTCTACCACCGCAGAGGGCAGATTTGTTTTAAAAGACAGTAACACTCTCTCTCTCTCTCTCTCTCTCTCTCTCTCTCTCTCTCTCTGGAGAGATTTAGAGATGTAGTACTCCAGAGACACTGCAGAGACCTTCTGTCCTCCGAGAAGATGTTTCCTCAGCAGGATAATAAAGATAACCTCTCCCTGAGGAGCAAAGTTTGGTCGGGTTTGCTAGCAGTCCCCTTATAAGATTGAGAGTTTCCTAAGATTAGCATTTCTCAGGTGTGACACAGATCCACTGTTCTTCCCAAGAAGAACTGGGGGCAGGGAGCAAAGGGAATTATCGCAGCATGAAGTCCAGGCAACCTGCTGTGTCATGGGTAATAACGGCGTCTTTGTTTCCTTAGCAACTGGATTTATGGAAGTGTGGCAAGACAGCCTAGCAGCTACACTGTGCTCAGGGATTGCTTGATAGCTTGATTTTACCGTAGCGATCCGTGATTATATTTTCTTTCATGTGTAAGTTTTCCCTGGAGCTAGCGGTCATCTCTTGTATTACTTGCACTGTTGTAGGCACTCAGGACGCATCGGTAAGCAGACCAAGATGGCTCCCGCCTTGGGGCACATATACTAAAGTGGGAGAGGCAATGAACAGAATAAATAAGTGTGAGGCAGAAGAGATTGCGGGGGTTTGAGTACAAGAGTGACATGATCTGACCAAAGTTGTAAAAGAATTACTCTGGCTGCTATGTAGCAAATAGATTATAGAGAAACAAGGGTGGAGACTGGGTTCATTAGGATGCTTCTGCAGGCACAAGATGGTTTAGACCAGAGTGGTGGCAGTGGAAGTGGTCATATTTTTAACGCACAGTAAAACCTTGGACTGCGAGTGACTTGTTCTGCGAGTGTTCCGCAAGATGAGCAAACATTTCTAATAAATTTTAACTTAATAAACTGAGCGATGCCTTGCCATACGAGTAGTACGTGATGCCAAAGGTCACATGATCACAACTGAGCCAATGGTTCTTAAAATTCACTTTGATGCACAAGTGCTTTGGATTAGGAGCGTGTTTCCTGGACGAATTATGCTCACAAACCAAGTTTTTACTGTATTTTGAAAATTGATCCAAGAGAATTTCCTGAATGATTGGTTTTAGGGTTTGAGAAAACAGTAAGAATAACTCCAAAGTGTTTGACCAAATGACTGGAAAGATGGAGCTGCCCTCCACTGAAATGGGAAAGAATTTTTTATATGCCTTTTTAGGAAGTTTGGTAATTTTCTCATCAGGGCCTTGCACCTCCTTCGTTACATTTATTCCTACATAGTCCATATTTTCTGTTGATATTAATATATTAATGTTATATTAATATAGTATATGTTATATATTAATGGTATTATATATAATATAATATATATTATGGTATATTATTATATTGTTATATTATAATATTATAATAATATTACTATTATTATATTATAATATAATTACTATAATAATATAATAATTATGTTTAATATTATATATCATTAATATATATTATATGTTATATATTATATATATCATGATATATATATCATTAATATATATTATATGTTATATATTATATATATCATGATATATATATCATTAATATATATTATATGTTATATATTATATATATAATATATTATATATAATATAATATATATAACATATATACTATGTAGTATATTATAGTATTATATAATATATAATATAATATATTATAATTGATATATTATATAATATATTATATTTTATATATGTTATATATACTATATTATATAACATATATATTATTATATGTAATATAATACATATATACATATTATATATAATATATAATATTATATATTACATATTATAATGATATTAATATATTAAACTATTACTATAATATTTTATTTTATATTCATCAATTGTAATGTAGTGGACAATTTAATATTTTAGTTTGATCTTGTATCCAGAAATCATCTTGAATTTTCTTGTTATTTATAATAGTGAGCTCATTGATTCTCTTGAACTCTCGTGCACTATATGCCAGTAATGACTATTTTGTCACTTTCAGTTCTTATTCCTCACTTATTCTTCTTACCTTGTCACTGGCTGGAACAGAGATTGGCAAACTATGGCCTACATGCCAAATATTTCCTATTACCTGTTTCTGTAAATAAAGTTTTTCTTTTTGTTTTGTTTATTTATTTGTTATTTAGGGAGAGAGAGAGAGAGAGAGAGAGAGAGAGAGTGCTCAAGCTGGGGGGAGAAGGGCAGAGGGAGAAAGAGAGAGAGAGAGAGAGAGAGAGAGAGACTCTTAAGCAGGCTTCACGTTCAGTCAGCACAAAGCCCGACACAAGGCTCAATCCCACGACCCTGGGATCACGACCTGGGCTGAAATCAAGAGTCAGACACTTAACTGACTGAACCACCCAGGCACCCCAGCCAGTTTTTATAAATAAAGTTTTAATGGAACATAGTCACTTTCATTCATTCATGTATTACCTATGACTGCTTTCATGCTACAACAGCACAGTAGAATAATTGCAACACAGACTGTATGTCCTAAAATAGTTATTATTCAACCCAAGCAGAAAAAGTTTGCCAACTGCTGGGCAAGGATTTCCAATACCACGTTAAATAATAGCATTGATGACAGATATTCTAGCTTTGTTCCTGACTAAAGGAAATGTATCTAAAGTATGATATTTGAAGTAGACTATTGGTATATGATCTTTATCAAATTAAGAAAGTTCTCATCTATTCCTAGCTTCCTAAGAATTATGGGTTTGGGGGTTCCTGTGTGACTCAGTTGGTTGGGCGCCCAACTCTTGATTTCGGCTAAGGTCATGATCTCACGGTTCATGGGACCAAACAAGCAGCACACAGCCTGCTCGAGATTCTCTCTGTCCCTTTCTCTCTGCTCCTCCACATGCACTCATGCACGCATTCCCTCTCTCTCATTCTCTCTCTCTCAAAATAAATAAGTAAAACGTTTTCAAAAGCCTTAAAAATAATTTTAAAAAACTTATGGGGTTGAGCTTTATTAAATGTTTTTTGGCAACTAATGATATGATCATGTGATCATTTTCCATGAATCCATTAATGCAAAGAATTTTTATAGAGATTTCCTCTCTTTCCATCCCTGAGGTAAACCCAACATGATTGTGGCTTATTTTTTTAATTAATTGTTGGATATCATTTGCTAATATTTTATTCATGAATTTTATATTTATGTTCATACAGAGTAAACAATTTTCCTTTCTTGTGCTGTCTGTAATATCAGAACAGTGTATAATCCCCAAATATTTATTGAACCCCTAATGTATGACAACACTTTGTAAGGTGCTGGAAATATGTCGGTCCCTACCCCACGGAGCTGAAATTTTAGGCAGGAAACAGAAAATAACTGACTACAAGATGGTTCAGACATAACCATTGTGATAAGTGCTAACAAAAAGCAGTGCAGAGTCAGGATGTCTAATGAGATTGGGTTATCAGGGATAATCTTGGGAGCCATCTTAGAACTGTGCCTATAACAATCTCCGAATAAGTTAGAAAAACCTAGGTGAAAGGTGGGTGGAAGGATGGGAGACGAATGTTCCAGGCAAAAGGACTGGAACTTGCAAAGACTACGAAGACCCTAATAACATGATTGTTCAAGAAAATGGAAAAGAGGGTCACTGAAGGGAAGAAAGCAAATGGAGTCTGTCGTCATGTGAGGAAGAAAAGCTAGAGAGGGACCACTTTTAGGGAGTCTGGAGGCTATGTCTGATGTTTATTCTAAGAACAATGGGGAGCTAAGAATGGGGTTTTTGGGTTTTTTTAATGGATTGGAGGCCCAGATTATTAATTCCCCTAAAGCTGGTCTGTGTCTTGTTGAATTCTATATCCCCAGTGCCTGAAATAGTGCCTGAAACATTATAAGCACTCAGCAAATGTGTTCTGTGATCGTTTTTCCCACTTTCTATTTCTTGGATTCCCCCTCATTTCATAATCCAGCTGCTCCTGCCTGCCTCAGAAACTTTTGTTAGTACCCCTGTTGAAATCCATCGCCTGACCTCCTGACTTCAATACCCACACTGAATGCTCATATATCCTTCTTTGATCTACACTCTAAAAGTAAGAGATGCTCCCTCTACCATCCTGAACTATAGTTTTCCACCCAGACAGAGCCCCCCATCTCAGGAGGAGAATCAGAACTCCCTGATAACAACTACCCACCCTCCTACTTATCAGTAGGACCCCTAGGAATTACTTCACCCAGGACTATCTATAAACATAAATTGCTGTGCCCTTTGGACACTGGGCCCCAAATAATTTCTACAAGCAGCTTATTGTAGTGGTTAGGAGTGCAGCCTTCTCAATTTTTCAGTAAATAAAATTTGTAAGGGAGAAAAAAAGGCAAGAGAGAGATGGAGGGGAAATCTATACTTTAAAAACACCTAAGAGACAAACAAATCTCGATGGACGGACTTTATTTGGATCCTGATTCAAACAATGCATTTACAATGTAAACCAGACAAAGACAGTACAGAAAGTAGAAAGCTATAGAGCACTATCTCTCAAGAATATGGTTGTGAAAACTATCAACAAAATATTAATCAAATACAGTAATATGTAAAAAGAATGATACACCAGAACCAAGTGGGGCTTATTCCCAGGAAAGCAACACTGGCTCAGTATTAACAACAACAACAACAACAACAACAACAACAAACATAATCCACTATATTATAGTGTAAAGAAGATCATAACAATTGATGCAGAATAAAACATTTGATAGACTTCAGTATCCATGCAACATAAAAACTCTGAGAAACCTAGGAATAGAAGGGAACTTCCTCAACCCGATAAAGGGCAGCTACAAAACACACACTTATAGCTAACATCACACTTCCTGGTGAAAAACTGAATGCTTTCTCCCTTAGATGGGAATGAGGCAGTACTCGTACTGGAAGTACTAGCTTGTGCAATAAGGCAAGTCAAAGAAAAGGCATATGGACTGGAAAGGAAAAAAACTATTCCTATTCACAGATGACATGATTGTCTGTATAGAAAATTCCAAGAAATCTACCAAAAACAAACAAAATAAACCTCTTAGAACTAGTGAATGAGTTTAGCAAGATCACAGAATACAAGGTCAACATAGAGAAATCAACCTATTGCTGTATAATAAAGTACAAGTAGAAATCAAAACTTTAAGAACAATAGCATTTAAAATAGCACCCCTCCATTATGGCCTGAATTGTGTCACATCTCCCCCCTCAAATTCATATACTGAAATCCTAGCCCGTAGCCTCAGAATGTAACTGTATTTGGAGTTAGTCTTTAACTCTTTTTTTTTTTTTTTTTTTTTTTTGAGAGAGAGAGAAAGAGTGTGAGCAGGGGAGAGGGGCAGAGGGAGGAGAAGAAGGAGGGGGTAGAGAGAGAGAGAGAGAGAGAGAGAGAATCTTAAGCAGGCTCCATGCTCAGCGTGGATCCCAACATGGGGCTCAATCCTATGACCCTGGGATCATGACCTGAACCAAAATCAAGAGTTGGACATTCAACTGAATGAGCCACCCAGGCTCCCTTGGAGACAGAGTCTTTAAAGAGGTCATTAGAGGGGCGCCTGGGTGGCGCAGTCGGTTAAGCGTCCGACTTCAGCCAGGTCACGATCTCTCGGTCCATGAGTTCGAGCCCCGCGTCAGGCTCTGGGCTGATGGCTCGGAGCCTGGAGCCTGTTTCCGATTCTGTGTCTCCCTCTCTCTCTGCCCCTCCCCTGTTCATGCTCTGTCTCTCTCTGTCCCAAAAATAAATAAAAAACGTTGAAAAAAAAAATTTTAAAGAGGTCATTAGGGTGGTCCCTAGTCCAATATGACTAGTGAACTTATAAGGAGATTAGGGCACAAACACACAGATGTATAAGACCATGTAAAAATATAAAAAGATGTCTGTAAGCAAAGGCAAGAGACCTCAGAAGAAATCAAACACAAATGTCAATCTGGCTGGGAAGCTGTGTATGAGAAAGAACAGCCATCTTGGCAAATGTGTAGCCTCAATGGCTGTCAGTGTCTATTTCTGACTCCCTTTGTCCCATTTTGCTGCCAACAGAGCTCAGTTCTAAAACCCTAACTGTTGGCGCTATCTTCTGAGCCATTTTAGTCGCTGACATCTATTGAGTATTTTGCTCTGACAGACAGTACACTAGGCACATTACACATATCATTTAAGCCTCACAACACCCCTATGGACTAGACACAAGATAATATATATCCATTTATAGATGAGGAATTGCAGAAAAGTTAAGGTCACAGAGCCAGTAAGTGCTGGAGGCGAGATTCTTATTCTGTACAGTCTGCCTCCAAAGCCCAGGTCTTTGACCCTGAGGGTAGGAGAACCCAGATCAGGACAAGAAGCTTGATTTGGACCCATAGGAAGCTACTGAGTGGTACCGAAGGCCTGGTGCTGTATGCAAAACCAAATGGGACCGGGAAATGAAGTTGCCATGCCACACTCCTCATTCCTAAAGAAGACCCCGCCAGACTGTTCAATGCTGTTGCAGTTCAGCCTGTTGAAAAACTAAGGTGACTCTAAAATGATTAATTTCAGCCTTTCCTGCTCAACTGGCTCAATGTCAGACAGCCTTCTGTTTCGTATTCCAGACTCAGATTTCTAGTCCCCCAACTTGGTGTGGTTCTACATTTGACAGGACTCCCCTCTTGTTCGGGGTAAGCGGATCGAAGTGGCGGGAATAGGAGGCTGGGGACGGGAAGGAGGCCTGGAGCTGCGGTCTTCAAGGATCTTGGATCAGTCCGGAGGTTCCTGGGGCCCTTAGCCACCAAGTCTGAGAGCAAAGGGGTGGGGCGCAGAGCCACTCAGCCCGCCAGCCCCACCCGCGCCAGGCCCCGCCTCCTGCCCGCCCCGCCTCCTGCCCGCCCCGCCTCCTGCCCGCCCCGCCTCCTGCCCGCCCCGCCTCCTGCCCGCCCCGCCTCCTGCCCGCCCCGCCTCCTGCCCGCCCCGCCTCCTGCCCGCCCCGCCTCCTGCCCGCCCCGCCTCCTGCCCGCCCCGCCTCCTGCCCGCCCCGCCTCCTGCCCGCCCCGCGGCGCATTGTGGGATCCGTCCGCGGGCCTGGCGGTGGAGGACGAGGTGCTCGGTCATGGGCTTCCAACCGGTGAGACCCTTGCTCCGCGTCCTGCACCAGGGGACTCCGCCCCATCTCGTTCTGGGCACTCAGCTCCGGACCTGGGGCTCTCGCCGCCCACCCCGCTCCGCAGGGCTCTACACCTGCCCTGGAATCCGGGGTCCCGGTACCGCACAGTACTTGGGACCCTTCCCCGGTTACCTTTCTGGCCGTGAAAGGCTCTCGCGCTGGAGCTCGGGAAAGCCATCCCTGGGGCGGCTGGTCGTATGGGACAGTCACCACCCACTCCCCGGGTTCTTCCCCAGCATGATGGTCACGCTGCCTTCTCTATCCACAGAGCCCAGTCCTGCTGGCCTCCCTGGGGGTGGGGCTGCTGACTGTGCTTGGCCTGGCTCTGGGCTCGTACTTGGTTCGAAAGTCCCGCCGGCCAAAGGTCACTCTCCTGGACCCCAATGAGAAGTACCTGCTGCGACTGCTAGACAAGACGGTAAGTTGTAGAGGAAAGCCCGGGTAGAGGAGGGACCATCCACTGTGGTTGGGATGCCCCCAAGCACTTTGCAGCACCAGACCTGCCTGGTGAAACGTGTGTGTCGTCCATCCTCCAGACTGTGAGCCACAACACCAAGAGGTTCCGCTTTGCCCTGCCCACCGCCCACCACGTTCTGGGGCTGCCTGTGGGTAAGGAAAGTGTGGAGTGGGCTCCTTTCCCTGGTATCCTAAGAGGGTGATTCCCCTTCCCTACCCAGCTTGGATTGGTGAGATATCACTGACCACTGGGCCCCTCCAGGGTGTGGCTTCTGTGCCCCCAGACATCGTTGACACTCACTAGTTCTTCCTCCTCCCTGCAGGAGTTGTTTGTATTTCCCCCTGAGCAAACATTTATTTTTTCCTCATTGCCCAGACCCTCAATTCTCCTGCTACTGCTAAGGTCCTGGCAGTGGTTGACAAGAGTTTCTCCAATGGGGGGCTTCTGAGGGCCCTAAGGGGCCCTCCCTGCCTGCTATCTCATTGGAACCACTCTAGGAAGCAAGACATCCTTGTTCTCAAAACTCCTTGAGTATTTTGAAAGGTGACAGGAAGGCTACACGTCCACCAGCAGCCCTTATGTAGCTCTACACATGGTCCCCAGGCAAACATGTCTACCTCTCTGCCCGGATCGATGGCAGCCTGGTCATCAGGCCATATACTCCTGTCACCAGTGACGAGGACCAAGGCTACGTGGATCTTGTCATCAAGGTAAGTGGGTAGGAAGGAACCCCAGGAGCTCCTTATCCCTCTCTTTCTGGAATTTGTAAACTTCCAAGATTTGTTTGATAGCAGGAGACATGTGTCCTTAGGGCATATGAAGAAAGTATGTGGACTGGGGACGATAGCACATGCGTAGTTCCTGCGCTAGCTTCAGCTCAGAAGCCAGTGACATTCCAGATAAAGTGTTTTCCATTCTGTCTTACCAGGTGTACCTGAAAGGTGTGCACCCCAAATTTCCTGAGGGAGGGAAGATGTCTCAGTACCTAAACAGCCTGAAGATTGGGGATGTGGTGGAATTTCGAGGGCCAAGTGGTTTGCTCACTTACACTGGGAAAGGTAAGGGCCCCTCTTCTCCCTGAGCCTGTCTCCCACTTCTCCAGTACGCGTAGTCCACTTGGCACACTGTGGCCGTGCGTGTGCATGCATGTGAGTATGTGGGTAAGGGCCAGACCTGCCCTTTAAACATAGCGCTGATATTTTGGAAAGGCATATTTCTCAGTTCCGTTTGCCACAGGGATCAGCTCCCTACCCACTGGAGCTCACCAGCCATGACTGCTGTGAAGATGCCTAAAGCAAACCTAGGTCTCTCTTTCCCTCCCCCGAACGCTTCTCAAGTTGAGCAGTTTAGACAGCCAGACACAGCTTTCATCCCTGCCCATGGGAACAGCTGTGTGCATTAGCAAGCCTCTGGAGCTGCTCTGTGCCACTTGGGAAAATAGATTCACACCTGGCCCCATGCCTGTCTCCCTCACCAGGGAGTGACGGTCTGCCAGAGGCAGCTAATGACTCATTGTGTGGCCCTAAATTGACTGGTACTTAATAATATGGGACGGATAGTCCTGGCCCCATTGTCCCTCAAGTGTATCATTGTCAAGGCTGGCTCAACTCAAACCTCCACCCAAGCTCCAGGATCAGATTTCACTGCAGCTGCTAAACCGGCCTGGGACACATATTCAGTTCTGTATTTGTTTTCTTAGTCCCCCATATTGACTTTTTTCTTCCACCCCTCTCTTAACTTGACTTTTCAGGGAATTTTAGCATTCAGCCCAACAAAAAATCTCCGCCAGAACCCCAAGTGGCGAAGAAACTGGGAATGATTGCCGGCGGAACAGGTGTATATCACTTGAGGGGCCATTCTCTCCCACCATTATTGGTTGTTGCCATGAAAATGCCCAAGTGACCCTCAGAAGGTTTGGTAATCATAGCCAAGCTGTTAGTCGGGGGATTCCTGGTGATGCTTAGAACTCCCTGATATCTGAAAAACAAAATCATAATCAAGTAGAAACCAAAAAAAATAAATAAATAAGGAATTTTTTTTTTTTAACTAATAGAATGAGAGAAATAAATCATGTGGGTTCTCCTAAGACCTCAAATAGAATGAATCTAATAATTTTTAGGTGAGAATGGAGAAGCAGCTAGAAATAGGATAGGCAAGAAGGAAGAAAATGAACAAACAGTGAACATTTCTAAATATTAGACACTATGCTAGTCACTTTATGTGTGTATCTATGAAGTAGATATTAGTCTTCCCCTTTTACAGATGAAAAAACGGAGGTTGCGAGAAGTTGAAGGGTTTCCACAGGGTAAACAGTAATGATCAGAGGTAAGATTAGTTTCTAACTCTGTCCACTTCCAAAGCACATGCACTTAACCCTCAAGTCCAGTGTTCCAGAACCCTCATCACTGAATCAGTAGGCACTTACAGTTATCTGTGACATTTGAGTCCAAGCCTCCAACAGACTTTCAGAGGAAGGGTCTTAGATTGGTTCCTTAGAAGGATTTCAACCGTATGATCTTTTTTTTTAATATATGAAATTTATTGTCAAATTGGTTTCCATACAACACCCAGTGCTCATCCCAAAAGATGCCCTCTTCAATGCCCATCACCTACTCTCCCCTCCCTCCCACCCCCCATCAACCCTCCATTTGTTGACTGTATGATCTTATGCGAATATGGAGCATGACCACAGTGCACCTACCAGACATGATGTTGAGGGTGGGGTCAAGGGCATCTCTGTCCAGGAATGTCAGTGCTCCAGGACACAGGAGAGGATTCGAGGATCGGGATACTAAAGGAAAAATGGAGCGGCGTGGTGAATGGGTAGAAAGAATTAAGATGAGAGGTTGGTCAGCTCAGGAGCTGGGACAGGGGAGGGTCTGCGGCCATCCTGTCTCATGGTGGGCTGCCTTTTTGCAGGAATCACCCCAATGCTGCAGCTGATTCGGGCCATCCTGAAGGACCCTGAAGATCCGACCCAGTGCTCTCTGCTTTTTGCCAACCAGGTTGGTTTACTTTTCTCACGCCTGGGTCTTTAAAGCTATTGTGCAGGCAGCCTGAGAGATGTGGCACCGGCAGGCAGAGCTAGTCCAGAGCCTGTTGTAGCCTTTGTCCAAGGTCCCCCCTGCAAGGTAGAGGACCCTCTACTACCGCAAGGAGGACAGAGCATGGGGCCAAATTCCTTCCCTGGCCCCCAAGGAAACATGAAAAGGACACATTTAAGGAACCGAGTCCTAAGCGTAAAAAGTTGCTCCTTGGGTTTCCTTTGTGAAATATTTCATCTTTATTCCTCCATACTGTGTAAATAAAGGCTGTTCGCCTCTCTTTCCCCTCACGCTAACTCTCTAAAAGCCCTGATTATTCCCTAGAACTTTGGCTCTCTAATTTTGTCCCGGTTGGAAAGTTGTCAGAGCGGCGAACTTTTTGTACGTGGGCCTCATGAGGTTCCTAGAACCTTTGCTTCCCTGTTCATTTCAGACTGAAAAGGACATAATCTTGCGGGAGGAGCTGGAGGAACTGCAGGCCCGATATCCCAGTCGCTTTAAGCTCTGGTTCACTCTGGATCACCCCCCAGAAGGTACCCTCCCCGTTCCTGGACACCCCCAAATCAGGGCCTTCCTGCACTGGGGGTTCTGATTTCAATGAAACAAACCCTCCCTGGTACTGCCACTCTCCCAAGTGTGAGTGCAACAGACATGGTGATCTCCTGGGCCCTTTCCTTCTGGTTCCTGTTTTCCGGGTGGGTGGCAGGCATGGCTGTGAAGCTGAAGCAGGCTGAGTCTCCGCGTCTAGCTGCTGCTACAACTTGAGACCTTCTCTGGAGGCTCTCCGGGGCCCCCCCTCCTCCCTGCCTCATGGTACTCCGCCCCTTGTCAGCTCAGGTCTGGTCTGGAATGTCTGCTCTCTCTTCTCCTCTGTACTGCAGATTGGGCCTACAGCAAGGGGTTTGTGACTGCTGACATGATCCGGGAACACCTGCCCGCCCCAGGGGATGGCGTGCTGCTGCTGCTCTGCGGGCCACCCCCCATGGTTCAGCTGGCCTGCCATCCCAACTTGGACAAACTGGGCTACTCACAAAAGATGCGATTTACCTACTGAGCTTCCTGCTCCGTGGGCCTGTGTCCCTGGTCCTGTTCCTTGCAACTGTCCTCAGCCAGTACTCAAGTGCTATAAGCCCTAGATTCCTTTCCTGGCACTGTCAGCCTTTTTGTCTTACTCCGGAGCTGAAATCTGGAGGATACCTGCAGGAATGACATCCTTGTAGCCATGGAAGAGGGCTAAAGCTGAGTCGTTCCCTGAAAGGGCCCCCCAAATCTCCCTGTGATAGAAGGCCCAGGTCAGGCCCGTGGAGACATCTCTTCCATGGGTCAGAAAGAAGGAAGCATGTACCTTCGCTGCTTGTACTGACTAGTTCCTTGATAGCATCACACTCTGTGTCTGTGATGAAAGGAACAATCTATGTAATGGGTTTTACTTAATATTCGGTGCTTAACCCACAGCAGATTCTGTGTGTGTGTTAGTGAGCGCAAGTTGAGCAGCCTCACAGAGGTGGTCTCCTCAAGATTGCAGGAAAGGAGAAAATGATTTCTTCAGACATCAGAGAAGGGAATCTGAAATATGTATTTGTGTGTCTGTCTTTCCCAGCCCCTGCCCAGGCTGGAAGGAAATGGCTACCCACAGTCTAAGACTGCTGCTTGTGGCAGAGACCTCTGGCTATGCAAATAAATGGGGCTAAGGCCCCCGTGTTAAACCTATGGGGTTGTTGTGTCTGGGGTCCTTGTTCCTAAGGCTTTTCATGTCTGAGAATCTGGGGAGGAAGGATTTCCCAGCACAGAATTCCTCCCAGGTCTTCCAGAGAACCTTTGAGCAGTGGTACCATGTGTTGAAATTTGACCTGGCCACAAACTCAGTGATCACTTAACAGCTGTCTCAGCAGAGGCAGGAGCTCAACTTCTCCCTGGAGGCTTCTAAGGGAGGGGGAGGAGAACCAAAGTTAGAGGGGATGCTTTTTGAGCCCAGGTACGATCACAGTGGTCCCTTGGTTTGGCCACTCTTTCCCTTCCTTCTCTTGGCCCTCCCTTCGCCAAACTTACCCTTCAGGGTACCTGGCAAACAAATGAAAGTATTGTCTTTCTGTTTGGACGAGAAGCTTTTCCCCTTTAAAAAGTAACCTGATATCACCAGCCCCAGCCAGACTTGTTGGTGCCTGGATAGGCTTGGCCACCCCCAGGCCCATCTGTCCTAACTGCCCTTCTCCTCTGCTCTGACAATCCACCCACTTCTCCCAGGTTTAGACTAGGGCAGCTTCTTCAGATCTTCTTTGTTAGTCCCATTGGGATAGAACAATGAAATGGCCTCAAGAGGAAGGTCAGCACTGTTTCTCTGCATGGAACTATGTGTTGCTTTCCCTGGGGCCCCAAAAGAAAGGCTTGTGGGACCCCCAGAATTCACCCCTCCATATAGCAGAGTTGTCAATAAATTGTTACGAGTATTCCATCAAACATTTCTCGATCAACTCGTATGTGTATGCCACTGTTCTCTGTGGGATACACCTGGCCACCTCACTTCCAAAAAGAAAGATCTTGCACAGGGATTGTTAGGCTCAAATAGTGAAGCAGTCCAGCAAAGAGCATTTCCCACACAGAAGCTCACCATTTCTTGTCTTACGTGGGTTTCTGCCTCATTCACTCGACATACAAACAGGATGTATTCTAAGGACCTGCCACCTTCTAAGCACTGTGCTTGTTCCTGAGGACACAATTATGACCAACACTGGTCTTCGATCCCCAAAGAACTCAGTCTAGAGTAAGATTGGCAAGTGATAAACAATTATAACACTGTGTGCAGTGTGATTAATAGCATAGTAGAGATACAAGGTGCAGATGGGAAGGTTTTGGAAAAGATTCAGAGAAGAAAGAGAGACATTTTTGAGTTAGCCATGTAACAGATACTGTGCAAAGTACTTGTCTATATAATTTAATCCTTATGATAATCCTGTGAGTCTAAGATTAAGGATTTGCCAAAAGTCATGAAGTCGGTCAGTGGCTGGCAGAGCCAGAATGTGAACCTAGGATTGTCTCAGTCCAAAGCCAAACCCAGAACTGAGCATTGTAAATTGCTTGGATCTTGCAGCAGAGAATGGGGGGAAGGGCAATCTAGCAGAAGGATCAGCATTTGAAAAAGGCTGGAGGAATGAAAGAGAAGTTCACATTTGGAGAACTAGGAGAAGTTCTTTGAGGCCTAAATGCCAGAAGGAAAATAGAGGAGGAAGAGTTCTGAGAGTAGGTGAGAGCCAGCTGAGAAAGGCCTTTGTAACACTACCAGGAAGAGATTTAAAACTCAATGCTGTGGGGGCGGCTGGCTCTGGACTTCAGCTCAGGTCCTGGTCTCATGATTGGTGGTATCAAGCCCCTTGTCAGACTCTGCGCTGAGAGCATGGAGCCTGCTTTGGATTCTCTCTCCCTCAAAAATAAATAAACTTAAAAAAATCCTGTGAACAATGGAAGTTTCTGAGGTATTATACAGTGGGCAACACATAGCTAACATTTATGAAGCATTCACCTTTTGCCAGGAATCACACTAAGAGCCTCCATAAATTATCTTGTTTAATCCTATCCAAGAGCCAGTGACATAGCACTATGTTTTTAAGATTTTTTTTTTTTTTTTAAGTAATCTCTACAGCCAATGTGGGGCTTGAACTCACAACCCAGAGATCAAGAGTTGTGTGCTCCACTGACTGAGCCAGCCAGGCGCCCCTGAAATAGCACTATTTTATTGCCATTTTCCAGATGAGATCATTCTTATTTGGAGGGGTTCAGTAACATTCTAAAGATCATAAGCTGGTCAGGGCCCGAAACTTGGTTCTATCCGACTCCTGAGCCCATGCTTTTACCAGCACCGAAAGATTTCATCCCACTGGCTTTAGGCATCCATGTAAGGTTATAATAAATTACCTTCTCTCTTAGCATCTAGAATAGCACCAGCTATGTACTATCCTTGGGAGAATTGAAAGAACTGACTTACAGCTCGTCAAAGTTTCTGCGTTCTGTGATTCAGATGAGGGCTGCACCATCCAATAGTCTCCCGACATGCATTCTGGCGCCACCACTCTGGCTGCGATATGAGAACACGGAGCTGGAGCAGGGAGCCGTCAAGCAAGACTATTTAGAAACAATTCCGCTGTTTCCAAACAGAAATAACTAACCAAAATTAAGTCTAGCCCAGTGCTAGCACATGATAAGCGCTTCAATAAATATTTGTGGATTGGAGGGAGGGACCATGAGATTGAAGAAGGAATTAAGTGTTTTCGGAGATAAAATGACTGGCATCGGTAACAGATGAAATGGAGGGACTTTCCCAATTTAGTGAACAAGGTGCACGGTAGGGAATTTGGCATTCCTTCGCAGGGCTCGATCTAATTCCCTGAAATTCCTTCTCTATCACGTGCTCCAGTTAGTGACTTGGAGGTGTGGTCCTTTTAGAGGAGGAGTTCATGATTGGAGCGGAGCGAGGGGGCGGGGCCTGCCGCGGGAAACAGGGCCTCGCAGGTGGGGCCTGCCGCGTAGGGGGCGGGGCCAGGTCGGATGGGGCGGCACCCCGCGAGCGGGAGGCGTGGCCGAGGGGACCGGGCCTGTGATTGGAAAAGCGGGAGGAATGCCTGTCAGGAGGAGGAGGGAGCACCCGAGAGGAGGTGACGCGGCCACGGAGGTGACGCCGAGTGGTCGCGCGCCCCTTCCGGCGCGGGGAAGGCGCTGAAGATCCGGGGCCGCTCGGCCGCAGGCCGCCTCCAGCGCCGCGGGATGTAGCGCCGGGGATCGCGGCCCCCAGCAGAGCCCGCCTGCCGGCCGTAAGTTCCCCCCGGCTGCTGCGGCGAGCGGGTGTGCGGGGACCGGCCGCAGCTCAGGAACCCCCGGGAGCCTCGGCGCAGGCCTGAGGCTGGGACAGCCCTTGGGACTGACTTGCCCAGACGCCCCAAGGGTCTCGAGACCCCCACCCAGGAGCCGGCCGCGCCTCCCGGCTACTCTGCGGTCGGGGTTGTAAACATTTCCGGCCCCTCCCACTTCGCGCCGCCTCCGAGGCGGCCTCCACTACAATTTAAGGGCGGGTGGGCTGCTCGTCCTCCGACTTTCTCCCGACTGCCACAGTCCCGGTGAGTGCCGAGTGTTCCCAGCCCCGGTGGGAGGTCGAGACGTCTGGATTCCGGCCCTGTATCGAGACGGGCCAGGCCAGAGCTAAGCCGGCTCCCAAGGCCGCTGCGCCAGGCAAGTGGGGAGTGGGGGGTGCGGGCTCGGGTCGCAGAACCACCTCTCTCAGCCTTTGGTGGCAGGGGCAGCCCCCAGGGTCCTCGACCACAAGTCCTTGGCAGATCGAACCGTAACAGTGTCCCCACCTCGACTTGGGAGAGAAAGGGAGATTAGTGGACAATTTACCTTTATTTAAGGTAATCCTAAAAGCTGAAATGTGAGCAAAATCCAAACTGGGGGAAAACGGAATTTTATTACCTCAGAAATCTCACATCGATGTATGCCATCTCATGTTTGAGATTTTAGGTCTTCAAAGCTTTGGTTTTAAGGTAGACCTCCACAGAATATACCTACTTGCAGAGTAGAATCTGAAAGCCTTCTGTTCTCAGTGGCCAAAAAATTTACATGATTCTGAAGGGATTTAAAAAATAAATGACCACTCTGCCTGCAAGTAGGAAAGGATCACTAGGCTCGCCATTGCGAATGGGTAAAGTGCACCACCTTAAGTAGGCTTTTAGGCTATCTTCAGTTTTTTCAGTCTGGCCTCATTTTGCCTTTGGAAGATTCCCTTATAGAAAAATGGATTATTCACTGCCCTGGGCACTATGTTCTTTCGAGCCTGCTTTGGTTCATACCAGGTGTGCTTCTGGAATGGCCACTAGTCCCATCTTTACCTATCAAGATACTTCCTTAAAATCTTCCACAAAACCTTTCCTGATCGTTCCAACTAAATTTGAACTTTTCTTCTGAACTTCTCCTCCAGCATTTACTGACGTTTGGCCTTGTAGGGATGTTGGTAGAAAACAAAAATTATTGCCCCCTCTTAAAATAGAGGTCAGCAACCATGCTAGGCCTCTAATGCTCCTTTGCCTTATCTCTGTAGCCACAGTGCCATGTACATTGTAAATAATCAATAGATATTGTCAGATGGAGAAAGGATAGAGTTTGTGCTTCTTTCTAGGCCAGTTAAGTTCGTTCTCTGTTTGCCTAGGAAATTTCCTTTGACTCCTATGCTATAAAGCCACACTGAAACTCTTTAACACTCTTGCTATATTATCCTGTCCCATCTACCTGTAATCACACTGGTGAACTAAACAGTCACCCTTAAACCCAGAAGCTTTATTAATTATGGTGTTTGTTTTTGTTTGTTTGTTTTTTTTCCTAGTACGGATACTCATCAGAGTCATTACATTTTTCCCTTAATGTCCGTTTATCTCTAATGTTGCCCACCGGATTTTGCTCCTCTCACTGTGCTCAGAGTTAATCCCCTTCTCCTGTTCAGAAACGTTGGCATGATTAATGTTTGTAAAGTTTGTAGTTATCTTAGATTGAAAGGATCCTTGAACGTGCCCTGTAGGCAAACCAGTTCCGACTGATTGACTTTTAGGCATGCATCTAGGTTGGGGCTTCCGAGATACACCTTGTAAAGTGACTGCTGTGATGTATAACTGTATCGACCATGTATCTAAAAGCCAGGTATTAAAAACAGGGACTGGCATACAACTCCATAAGCCTGTGTGCTTTTTTTTTTTTTTTTTTTTTTTTTTTTTTTTTGTCGTGGCATTTGAAAAAGGTTCTCTGTCTCTGTTTGGGATCAAAAAGACTCCTTCTGTTGGGCTAGCTGGAGAACAGCTACAAAGGAAGTTAGATTGTGATGTTCCACTTCAGACTCTAAGTCAGTGACACTTAGCCTCCCGTGAGAAAGCCACGGCACCATTACTGCAATCTGGTGATTTTCAAACATAGGCCTTGGCCTTGA
Organism: Panthera leo; assembly: GCF_018350215.1. Lineage (NCBI taxonomy): Eukaryota > Metazoa > Chordata > Mammalia > Carnivora > Felidae > Panthera > Panthera leo. The sequence continues at coordinate 41,700,026 of NC_056696.1, read as the reverse complement.
CTCACTTTTCCCCCAACGGTTGTGAAACCACCTCTAACAGAGGCGTGCATCGAGAAGATGGCTGTGTTCTTTGACTTTATTGCTAGAGTAATCTTGCTTTAGAACAGTAGAGTCGGGCAGACGTAGATAGAGCCTACCCATGCCTAGCCACAGAATTTCTAAGGGTCCGGGGACTCTAGATTAAAAATTTCCAGAAGAAGCTTTATGCCTTTGACTCCAGGGAAGGAGGGAAACTGGTTCACAGAACTGGCTCACAGAATAAATGTCTCCAGAAACTGTGAGGGACACAAACTGTAGCTAGAACTGGCCGGTGATTAAGAATCAGTTCTTTCCCAAGTGTGGCACAGGATTATCTTATTTATAGGAGCACAAACACCTCCCTGCCTCCACAGCTTTATTCTCTAATATCATAGGTTTATCCAGTTGGAAAGCTTAGTGGTAAAGATTTTATTAGCTTGAATTGAAGAAATCCCATCAAAAATGCACTCAGTGGAGTTAGGCCCAGTTATAATTTGCTATATTGGGTGTGGCGAGTTTGAGGGTAAATGTATTTCCTCTAAAATACATAAGGATGTAGAAAGCTGGCAGAAAGCTGAAGTATATTTGATGCACATGAGTGTTCTCAGAATCAGTCCTAAGACCTTAAGGGTTTATGCTGGTTTTATACAATAGAGACAAAAACACTTGCTTGTAACCATCCCCGGTTGTTCATGAGTGGTCACCCTATCAGAAGTTGTATTTCCAGGTCCTCGTGTTATTTGCTCTCCTCTCTTGCCAGACCTCCGATCCCTATCTCTCCCTTTCCTGTCTCTGTGTTGCTACAGTTTAGAAGACCAAACCGGACAATGGACTTTGCTCACTATGATGATGTGATCTCCATTGACCTCCATTGTATGTACTTTACATGATGCATGATGCCGTATCTTGTGTGATGAGTTGCCGCTGCTGGCTGGTTTGTGAGTTAACTAGGATGTCTGTTACGTTTAGTGACTCTGGGCCTAGAAGACCACGCTGAGGGGAGGTGTAGGAGCTAGTGATAGAGGAGCTAGAGGGAAATCAGAAGAATTAACAGAGAGTGATTTGGGCTGAAAGCGAGAAGACTAATGATGGCCAAGAGACAGAGATCATCCTAGGAGAACATTAGACTTGAGGGTATAAAAACTTTGCGGATCAAATGAGGAAATGAATATCAAGCTGGATTCTGCATTGGGTCTCTCACCCTACCTGCCCAACTTAAACCTTTGCCTATATTATTCTCATTGCCTCAAGTGAAATAGTTACACAGCATTTGAAATAACTGAATTTAGTGTGTGGCCATCCTAGGTTATGTGTTCTCTCCCTCCACTGCCCTCCTGGAACAGTGAAATTGTATCGCTGATTTTGTACATGTCACAAATGACCTTGTGCCATCTGGTTAAAGGCTCTTTGAAGACACTTGTTCAACTGGGTATTTTGCACAGTGCCTTAGAATACGTTAGGGTGCTAGTGCTAAATATATTTGTTAAATATTCAGTGAATGTATTGGCTTACTCTGAGGAAAAGGAGAAAGCCCCACAAGCACAAGAAAAAGTACATAAACCCTTAGCTAATGACAAGAAGCTAATAAGTCATATGCTTGCCGACCAGAATGCTGCCCTATTCATTCATTCATTTTGAAATACTGTATAGGGTCTGACCAAAATCAAGGGTACATATCACAGAACCTGAGTATTTTCTTTCTTTCTTTCTTTCTTTCTTTCTTTCTTTCTTTCTTTCGCCTTGTGGCCTGTCTCTAAAGTGCTGGCAGCAGTGTTTTAAGCTAAGTGTATTCCCCTATTCAGACCTCTCCAAAGGGCCCAAAACTTTTTTTTTTCCTCTTGCATAAATTATTTCTGAGGAAAGCTGTTTATTCACTCTGACGAAATATGTTTTGCGGTCAACCTATTGAAAAAGATTTCCCAGTGTTTCTTATGTGGATTGCCTATTTCCTGAGGTTTTCAGGGGCCTTCAGTTTCCTGTTCACCTTGGGCTCAGTTGTTCGCTATGGCTGCGGGCTGGCGTCTGTCTTGTCAGAATCTTGCGCATTTCATGGAAGAAAAACTGTCTATGTGTTGACACCATATAAAGGTCTGCTGTACAGTGAGTTACTGTTTGCTCTCTTGAACTCGATTTGCCTGTTGCTGTCAGCTGTGCTTGTGAGTTGAGCATAGCATGACTTTTGAAACCTGAGGACTGCCCTCATCTGACTACATATATCCAATTGTAATCCCCGAGAAGGAACTGTAATCGGTCTTGGATGAAAAGAGAACTGGTACAGATATCAAAGATGTTTAAAAACACACACACCACACACACACACACACACACACACACACACACACACACACGGGATTTAAATAAAAACTTGAAACAAAAAAAGATATCAAAGATGTTTATATAGTGAACAGTGGTGGGAGATAGATACAATGTCTCTCACAAGCAGTGGTGATTACTGCCTACTATAAAAGGGTTGGATTCCCTAAGCTTAAATTTCCTCTCTGGTAGTGCAGCCCACTCCCTGTGCAGGTATTGTTTGGCCCTGTGGTTATTGGGTTTGGATAACCAGTGCATAAAAATGCGAATATGCTGGTCATTACTATTGCTAGGAGTAATAAACTCCTTTGTTGTGGGGGGAGGGGTTCGACTAGTAATTTACAAGATGACGGACATCTTTGGGCACTTTTCCTCTCTTTTTCGATATCATTTTCATATTTTCATCTCCCTGAGGCCTGATTGAAAGACTACTCCCTGAAGTCCAACTCAGGAGAACCTCAAGTGTTTGAAGTTTTTCCTAGAAAACTGAGTTCTAGGTTTCTCTGGTTAAGGATTTGTGTGCCTGTCTCTAGTTTCTGAAAGACTAATTTGAGTGGCGCTTAGATGATGAGCAGTGGTGGTGGGGACAAGCTCTTGCTGAGCCGGTTGTTTGGTATGTGTGTGGCAAAGGGCAAGGCTGGGGCTGCCTCCTTGTCTTCAACTTCCTGCTTCCAGGTAAGTTATTGCTTGCTTTAAGGAGAGATTGTGATGAAACCTTGTTATACAAATGTTGAACCCAGGCTATAATCCTACAATGGAATTAGACATCGCAGAGAAATTAACCCCCGGGCATCTAGCTCTCAACCAAGTTCCTTCTGCATGCAAGGCACATTTGTCAGAGCATTTGTAGATAAAGCCCAACTGAGTTCAGTTGGCATTTAATTTATTTCTACGGCTCGGGTGGTCTTGAAGTATAGATGACCCTTGAACAACACAGAGGTTAGGGGCACTGACCCCTGCACAGTTGAAAATCCACATAATAACTTTTGACTTCCCCAAAAGTTAACTACTAATAGCCTACTGTTGACCAGAAGTCTTACCAATAATATAAACAGTTGATTAACACATATTTTGTATGTTATATGTAGTATATGCTGTATTCTTGCAATATAGTAAGCTGGAAAAAAGAAAATGATATTAAGACAATCATGAGGAAGAGAAAATATATTTACATTCACATTACTGTACATATATGTACTGAGGAAAATCTGCATATAAGTGGACCCATGCAGTTCAAACCCGTGTTGTTCAAGGGGCTGGCTTCATATTTTTGCTCCTCATTCTCAGAACCAAGTGTTTCTTGGGCAGAATTGCTTTGGGAATGGTAGGCTAGACTCTCCTCACTAAATGGGCTCCACACTTGTGAGAGGGGGTTGCAGGTGAGTAGCTGATTTTCCTGGTGACAGTTTGGTACCATAACCACAGATCCTTTGAAGACAAGCAACCAGATGTTACATTTTCAACCTTATCTGTCAGATTAGTGAAGTTCTGAGTAAAGACTAATATTAAAGAGGGAGAACAAGGAATGGACTTGAATTTAGCAGTTAACTGGCCTTCAGAATTGGAGACAGGATGTGCGTTGATTAGCTGTGTCTTACTCAGTGTCGACTCGCGGATATGAAACTGTAAGAGGAATCAATTCTCAATACCCTTCATGTTTGTGTTTGCTTTTAGTGTTTACCACCACAGGGAGATCTCTGCCCCCTGGGGCTGAGAGACCCCAACCTATCCCCAAGCTGAAGCTGCAGGGGATTGAGGTACCAGCCAGATGTCTTCTCACAAAGGATCTGTGGTGGCACAGGGCAATGGGGCTCCTGCCAGTAACAGGGAAACGGACACAGTGGAGCTGGCTGAACTGGGACCCCTGCTAGAAGAGAAGGGCAAACGGGCCATTGCCAACCCAACCAAAGTAAGTTGTCTTCCCAGGAGTCATTCTTTTGATCAGAACCTCTCATTAGGCCTGTGTCAGTCTCCACTTTTTTACGATCTCCCCTCTCTTCCCAAAGGCGGAACCATAGCACCCTGGGAGTATCTCTATCCCAGTCCTTATCATACTGTATTATCCGTATCTTTTTTTTTTTTTTTAATTTTTTTAATGTTTATTTATTTTTGAGAGAGACAGAGACAGAATGCGAGTGGGTTGGGGCAGAGAGAGAGGGAGGCACAGAATCTGAAGCAGGCTCCAGGCTCCGAGCTGTCAGCACAGAGCCCGATGCGGGGCTCGAACCCACGAACCGTGAGATCATGACCTGAGCCAAAGTCGGACGCCCAACCGACTGAGCCACCCAGGTGCCCCACTCCTCCTTCATTCTTAATGTTACCCATCACATCCACCTACGAGCCACTACAAAAGAGGAAGGGGGAAGGGGGCGCCTGGGTGGCTCAGTCAGTTAAGCGTCCGATTCTTGATTTCGGCTCAGGTCGTGATCTCACAGTAGTGAGTTCAAGTCCCACATAGGACTCTGCGCTGACCACGCGGAGCCTGCTTGGGATTCTCTATCTCCTTCTCTCTCTGCCCCTCCCCTACTCACTCTCTTGCTCACTACTCTCAAAAATGAATAAGGGGAAAGAGGAGAAGGGCCCACCCTTTCTGGAAGTACCTCACAACACTTCCATTTACAGCCCATAGGCCAGATCTTAGTTACATCATTCTATTTAGCTGCACTGGACTTTAGACCTCTTCACTCGGCCTGAGTAAAATCACAGTAACATTGCCACCCTGCGTAAAACCAAGGACCTTTTTACTGAGGAAGAGAGAGAGAATGGACATTGGGGTAGGCAAACAGGAATCTACATCACAAAGTTTAAGAGGGACCATTTGTTTCCCAGGGCCCATCAACAGGAGAGAGAAAGAGAATAGCCCAGAGAAGGAGCTGAACCTCCAGGCTTTCCATCTCCATGGTTTGGAGCCTTGGGACTGAGAGAAAAGTCTCTCTCCCTGATAGGGGAGTGCTCACCCGTGTGCATGTTTTATGTCAAGCTTCCTTGGGGTACAGGACTCAGTGCTGCTGCTTTCTACAGAACCAAGTTTGAAGGCCCTGATACCTCTGGGAGCTGCTAGGAATACAAAGTTTCCGTCATGATATAATCCCCAGAGTCAGTGCACAGGGAACTAGGAACAGATTTAAATTGTTAAGGGAATCTCTGCGACTCTGTCTTTTCCATTGTTTTGAGAATTCAGTGGTCTGGAATAGAGAAACATTTGGGAAATGGGGGACAGTTGAGAACCACTGTCCAAGAGGTAAGGATGGGCTGTCCCGACTTAAAGAACAGGTAGGACTGACGTGCCAGTCCGATATCGCTTTGATGTCAGTCCCCATCAGTCTGTCTCCTGCCTGCTGAATTGAGCATCCACCCCAGCCTGTACCAAGTATTAATAAAGCTTGAACTATAGTGTTATAAACTCACTGTCATGTTTTTAGAGAAAAAAGCCGCAAGGCCCTATGTATAGGAGAGAAGCTAGGCAGAAAGCGTTCAGCTTGGGTTTCTCTGGATCTTTCTGATCTGGAATAGCACCATTTATGAGATGACTCTTAGGATTGTTTTGGGGGGTTTTGGTTTTTTTTTTCCCCCTACAGGCTGAAGAAGAGCAAGCATGCCCAGTGCCCCAGGAAGAGGAGGAGGAAGTGCGGGTACTGACGCTTCCCCTGCAAGCCCACCACGCCATGGAGAAGATGGAGGAGTTTGTGTATAAGGTACAGCCCGCTGGCTTCTGTTCTGGAAGGAGAAGGACGGCAGGCTTCCTGGGGATGCTCCCAGCTGGCAAACATGCATTGGATTGAAGAACTTTTATGCCTGAATCTGTATTGCCTACCATGTTAGACGTTGTTCAAAATATATTCTAAAACAGAAGTTCTTAGCTTCTTCTTCTTTTTTTTTTTTTTTTTTTGGCCATGGATCCCTTTGGCAGTCATCAGAATTTTTTAATTTTTAAAACTTAAAATTTTCATGTGGGCCTCCTTTACGAACACATTAAATATGCATTCATGGAAAATGATAACGTATTTTATTTAAATTTATAATTTCTAAGCGGTGAAGAATAACAATATTTTGGTATCTGCAAAGCTAATGTATGAAAATATCTATGATTTCTGGGGGTGACAGTCAAAAGGTCTAGAACTACTGGGCTTTGTTGTTCACATTTATAATTCAAAGAAACGTTAGATTTCAGTTAGAGGTGAGTGAAAATAAAAATAATTTCTTGCCATCCAAATTTCCATCCACTCCCTGCATTCTGTCCATTGTCCATGTGCCCTGGGTTAAGAATCACTGCTCTAAAAAGACACAGTCTCAACCTAAGGAGGACTTAGAATCTACTGGGGGGAAAGGATCGAGCAGGGGTCAACCAGAATCCCCTGGAGTAGAGGCGCAGAGGAGGGCAAAAAAAGTATGTTTTTTGAAACCATATATTTCATTTCTATTTCTTTGTTTTCACTCACTGTATTAATTTTGAAATTTTAAAGATTGAGATATGCTTAATCTAAACCACATCCAGAAAAACTAACAGAACGAAGAACAAAGGCATTAACAAAAATTGGTCGAGATACACAGTACTGTGATAGCCTCATTGACACTCTGTCTTGGCTGATTCCCTGTTACCTAGGACCACCCAAAGCATGCTTGACATTCTCCTAGACTGGCTGTCCTTCGCCCCTTGTGCCTGGAGAGACTGGCCTCCTTTGGGACCCTTCTTAGAGAGTGTGTATGTATTCCAGGTCTGGGAGGGACGCTGGAGGGTCATCCCATATGACGTACTCCCCGACTGGCTGAAGGACAATGACTACCTGCTACATGGCCACAGACCGCCGATGCCCTCCTTCCGGGCTTGCTTCAAGAGCATTTTCCGCATCCATACAGAAACTGGCAACATCTGGACCCATCTGCTTGGTGAGTGATCTGGGTGGGGGAAATACCCATTGTTTTTGTCTTCTCAAATCTCAAGGGATTGTATAGCCTTTGTCCATGGGTCGGAAAAAGGGCAAAGCTGTTCTGATGGATTGATCCTCGATCATGATCTCTGAGACGAGAGGAGGAAGGCCTAGAACCCGGAAAAGAAATTAGAACCAGATGTTCTCATGTGATCCCTGGCAGAACTGTCCTCGATGGAGGCAGACCCTTCGACTTCATAAATTCCTGCTGTCAAAACAAAATGCTGGTATTTCAAAAAAAAAAAAAAAAAGTGCTCTTTTAGTCAGGGTTTCTACGACTGTTGCCATTTTCTCCTGAAATTTTAGACTGCGGTTCCCACAGCTCAACCCTTGTAGCTTTAGTACTGATTTAATGCCATCAACTGTCAAAAGTGCACGTACTCTCTTTTTCCTTAGGCTTTTTTTTTTTTTTCTTTTCCCTCCTGCAGGTTTTGTGCTGTTTCTCTTTTTGGGAATCTTGACCATGCTCAGACCAAATATGTACTTCATGGCCCCTCTACAGGAGAAGGTGGTTTTTGGGATGTTCTTTTTGGGTGCAGTGCTCTGTCTCAGCTTCTCCTGGCTCTTTCACACCGTCTATTGTCATTCAGAGAAAGTCTCTCGGACTTTTTCCAAGTGAGTTGAAAGAACATCAGGAGGGAAAGACCACATGCGACTGTCAACGTGTTGTGACTGGAGGGCTGACTGGGTAGTGGAAACGCCAATAACTCCCGAAGGTTCCCTGATTGACGGGCCAGAGGAAAGGCTTTCTATTTTGTGGGCATAGTAAGGTGGTACAGTTTTTCTCTTAAATCCTTCATGGAAAAATGCCCCACAGCCTCCGCAACTGATAGAACCCGAGTGTGGAACATATTTTTTACCCGTGCAGCACTGTCCTTTTGTAAACTTGGGGTGCCAGTGGGCTGCTCTTCGAGCACATGCCCAGTACTATCTGGCCTTCCTGTTGGCCCGGCAGGGTGTGGCAGTGTTCCATGCTTCATTCTGCCAGCGTTCCTACCCACCAGTCAAGTTAAGCTTATCTGTGCTGCCCAGGCACTCTGGCAGCCCCAGATGCCCCTCATCTAACGCTTTTCATATTCCCCCACGCTGCGCCCGGAGTTCTGTTTGTTGTTTTTGTGTTTTTAATTTTTTTTCAATGTTTATTCATTTTTGAGAGACAGAGAGAGACAGCGTGAGCGGGGGAGAGGCAGAGAGAGAGGGAGACACAGAATCCCAAGCAGGCTCCGGGCTCTGAGCTGTCAGCACAGAGCCCGCGACATGGGGCTCGAACTCACGAACCCCCGAGATCATGACCTGAGCCGAAGTTGGACCCTCAACCGACTGAGCCACCCAGGCGCCCCCCGGAGTTCTGTTTATTTGCTTGGTGGTGGTGGTGGTTTTGGTTGTGATGGTGGGTTGTTTTGTTTTTCCTGTAACACTGGTATACATTTTTATCGTTAAAAAAGTCGACTAAGTCAAAACAGTACCTCTTAAGAATACTCCCAATTTAAGGGTTTTGTTTTAGGAACTCAACTTAATCAGAACTGAAGGGAGGACGTTCAGAGCCCTTTGTGAATGGAAAGCTGGGAATCAGGGAATTGTGACAGAACTCCTAAATCGAAGTATCCACTAGGGGGAGATATGGCTGCCCACAACTGAGGGAAGGGATGAAGTCCTGTGATCAGGGGTTCGTAGAAACTTTTCCATTGCAAAACAGACGTGCTTGACCTGGTGGGTGTTTGATCCAGGATATAGGATTGTATGGGAAATGTATGTATGGGATTATATGGGAAATGAGGGAGACAGAATGGTCAGATCTGGGAGCAGGTGAACAGAAAGAACAAGTTAAACAAGCCATAGGATGTCTTCCTTTCTCCCACTGATTCATTTCATTTTTGTGGCTCTTTTTTAGACTGGATTATTCAGGGATTGCTCTACTGATTATGGGGAGCTTTGTCCCCTGGCTCTATTACTCCTTCTACTGCTCCCCACAGCCACGGCTCATCTACCTCTCCATCGTCTGTGTCCTGGGCATCTCTGCCATCATTGTGGCACAGTGGGACCGGTTTGCCACTCCTAAGCACCGGCAGACAAGAGCAGGTGGGTAGGAAGCCCTAGTGTAAACCTCATTTGTATTTGGGCCTTGGGCCTAATAGGCTCAACCCTGGGCCCTGTGGTTTGCAGTTTGGGGAGCCCAGCTGAACCCGGACTTGTGTTTAACCTTCAAAACACCGTGGATTTTCAAAGTTCAGTTCTCCCCCATGTTTCAGACTGTTTCAGTGGCATGCTAGGTGACAGGACACCTGGTCACCAAGCTGATCGATCCACTGCAAGTATAAAAATGACTACTCTTAAATTTGGTTTCAGAAAACTAAAAGATGCACAGAGCATGGTCATTTTAATGACCTGAGTCCTAAGCACTCAAACCAAGGGATTAAAATTCAAACACCTGGAGTTATTTTTCCTGAGGGAATGGAAGACTGGGTTTGGTGAACGAAAAAGTACCTTGAGCGTAAACACTGGTCACAACGTCTGTAGCAGCCGTCAGCATACACATCTTTGTGTTGGCTCATCTGGACACCCCTTTTAAGCTTTATTCTGGAAGCAACACACGAGTTGCCGCTAGTTTTTAGGCCCTTTGGACTTCATGTCTGCTGTGTTTTAACCTTCAGTTAAAAGAATAAGTTAAAGAAGTTAAAGAATAAGGCACCGTGCTTTAACAAGGGCATCCACAGAAACGCAGAAGGTCGTCCCTGCCCTCCAGTTATGTGTAGTGTGGTGGTGTGGAGACAAACACCCATTCTTCCCTTCCTCTTAACCTACTCGTGTGTCCCTGCAGCCTTGACAACTTCCGATCTGGGTGTGTCTGTCTACCCAGGAGGTCAGAGTTCTGTTACTTAAATCTTTTATGATCTTAATGGAAAACGTGCCCAACTTCCCTCTGACTTGCAAGCCATCTGCCTGAAGCCTTGCCATTTAGGCTCTGTGTCTGAGTCAGCCATCAGAGGGCTTTAATAGATATGGCCTTTGCTCTCTCTCGCTCTCTCCCTCTCTCTCTTCTCTCTCTCTCTCTCTCTTTTTTTTTTTTTTTTTTTTTTGGTAAGGCTTCACATTTCTTAACAAATAGTAAAGAACGGGGAATATTTTCTCTTGGTGCTCCTTACAAGGTAATAACGATGTTAGCACTTACACAGCCTTCTTCCCATTCTGGATGTTGACGAAATGTCTGCTGTTATCCATCAAGGGGCTCAATTTCCTAAACATGGAAGATAGCTAATTGTCATACTAAACATCTGAATTCCGGAGAAAGACAACAGTGCCTTCCGTGTAGTGGATGCTTCCTTGCTTGACGGTCGTCTCTCTGCTTTATTCAGGGGTGTTCCTGGGACTTGGCTTGAGCGGTGTTGTGCCCACCATGCACTTTACTATTGCTGAGGGCTTTGTCAAGGCCACCACAGTGGGCCAGATGGGCTGGTTCTTCCTCATGGCTGTGATGTACATCACCGGAGCTGGCCTTTATGCTGCTCGAATTCCCGAGCGCTTCTTTCCTGGAAAATTTGACATATGGGTAAGAGATGACTCTTCCAGAAGGGCCTGTGATGGTGAATGAGAGCAGCCACAGTTACAGGTCTGAGTAAAAGGCGGTGAGAGACACGGAGATCGGGTAGTGCTTGGGGGTGCATATATGTACGTGGCAGGGAAATAACCAAGGTTACCATTTTGACATATCGCCGATAAGATTTTAAAAATTTTTCTGCAACGCAAATACCACTTTTATGATACAAAAAAAAAAATGTTTTCAAGGAGGAGACTGCTTTCTGCTACTTACTTCTAATCTCTCCTTGCCACTGTCCTAAAGGCTCTTCTCTTGTTACCCTTGCAGTTCCAGTCTCATCAGATTTTCCATGTCCTGGTGGTGGCAGCAGCCTTTGTCCACTTCTACGGGGTCTCCAACCTTCAAGAATTCCGTTACGGCCTGGAGGGGGGCTGTACTGATGACTCCCTTCTCTGAGCCTTCCCACCTGAGGGGTGGAGGAGGAACTTCCCAAGTGCTTTTAAAAATAACTTCTTTGTTGATGTGAGAGGAAGAGTCTGAGTTGTCTGTTTCTAGAAGAAACCTCGTAGAGAATTCAGTACCAACCAAGCTTCAGCCCACTTTCACACCCACTGGGCAACAGACTCTCCATTTCCCTAGCTGAGGAGGGTGGGGATGGTCCGACTCAGACATGCCCCGCCTCAGCAGTCCCCCTCGTTGGCAAAGCAACTACCGTCCCCTCACAGAGACAGTACTTCGAAGCTCATGTTGAGATTTTACCCCTCCTCCAGCCATTTTGGGAAAAAATGATGGACTGGGACTCTTCAGAAATCCTGTTTCTGGAGGAAAATGTCCCTTCCTTACCCCCATCCTTACTTTGTAACCTGGCTTATAACAGGCCATCCATTTTTGTAGCACACTTTTCAAAAACAATTAGAACCTGGTCCCATCTTTCTAGGGCCTGGATCTGCTTTTACAGCAGGAAGAACACAGCCACCAACTTTTACATAGCCCGGCTAATCATGGAAGTGTGTCCAGGCTTCAAGTAACTTGACTTTTAATTTTGTTTTTTTCTTGGCAGAGTAATGTAAAATTAAAATGGGGAAAGATATTTAATATTTAATACTAAGCTTTAAAAAGAAACCTGCTATCATTGCTATGTATCTTGATGCAAAGACTATGATGATAATAAAAGAAAGTACAGAAGACATTTGGCATTCAAAGATCTGACATGTGTGGTCTCAACTATTTGTACACAACTCCAAAGGATTAAAACCAGTTAAATAGTTTCAGATTCTGCTGAGATACAAATGTGAATCACAGGTAATTGACAGGCACATGCGAGCCAATGAATGAGTCTAATTGAATTCCTAGCATCAGCTCGTCAATACAGCTTTATTTTTTTTCTACTTACCACACGGAAATTTTACTACAGAGTTTGGTTTGCTGTAGTAGTGTTCAATGATTAGAAGATTCTGAAAGGTGCTAGGAATATATCCCTTGTGATCAAAGCTCTACTACATATCACTTTAGAGTTTGGTTCTTTTAAATTTTTTTGTTTAACGTTTATTTATTTTTGAGACAGAGACAGAGCATGAACGGGGGAGGGTCAGAGAGAGAGGGAGACAGAATCCAAAACAGGTTCCAGGCTCTGAGCTGTCAGCACAGAGCCCGACGGGGGGCTCGAACTCACAGACCACGAGATCATGACCTGAGCCGAAGTCGGACGCTTAACCAACTGAGCCACCAAGGCGCCTCTAGAGTTTGGTTCTTTTAAAACTGCCTTGCTTCAGGTTGTCTCATCAAGGGGTTATTCCATGCTTTTCTGTGCCTTTGCGAATTGCAAGCAATCTGACCTGTGCTGTATTCATTAGATAGCATAAGGTCCACAGTAATCACCAACTGTAGGCAGTTAGACAGGAATCTTCTTGAGTTACAAAGTTGGGTTCACCTCAACAGTCAGGTTTGTACAACTGGGAGAACAAATGGTTCTTTTAAAAAATAATCCAACTAGGCCAACGCACAGGAAGTTTCTCAAGCTCAAGTGGTAATGAGGGAAATGTAAATTAAAACCCAAGTGATAAACCATCCAAGTCCCACTGGATTGGCACAAATTAAAGATCCTAATGTTAAGTGTTGGTATAGATGTGGAGCAGACCAGACGCTGCTGGTGAAACTGTTTTGGTAGGATGACTGTGGATGTGCATAGAGCATATATACATGCTACGACATTCAAACGTTTTATGAAACAACACTTTACAACATGAGATGCCTATCCTAGATCACTTGATTTTTTTTAAAAATGCTCCTTCTGACCCACTAAATGAATGGGTCACAACTCGCACTTTGAAAAACACTGCCCTTGAGAAACTTGGATGAAAAGATTGACTGCAGCTGTATCTGGTAGCAACAGACTGCAAGCAAGCCAAATGTCCAAAACTGTAGAGCGGAAAAATACGTCGTGGTTTTCTCATGTAATGAACCACTATTTAGCAGTGACGGTTTCAGTGACAAGCCACAACATTGCTGACTCTCAAATAAGATTAGGGGGCAGAAAAAGATGAGAGGAGGGAGGGAAGCAACTCACAGAATATATTTGGTATGATTGTGTTTATCTAAAGCTATTAATTTGTAACACTAAAGATAGTTTAGGGATATAGACACTAAAAACTTTAAAAAACAAAGGTTAATTCAGAAGAATGGTTACCTCGGGGTGCCTGGGTGGCTCAGTCAGTTAAGGGTCTTCTATATCGGCTCTTGATACTGGCTCAGGTCATGATCTCACGGTCATGAGATCGAGCCCCACATCGGACTCTGCACGGAGTGTGGAGTCTGCATGGGATTCTCTCTCTCCCTCTCTCTCTCCCTGCCCCTCCCCCGCTCACACTTCTTCTCCCTCTCTAAATAAATAACTTTAAAAAAAAGAAAAGGAAAATGGTTACCTCTGAAGGGCTAAGAACAGGATTAGAACAGAGGGGCACACAGAACATGTCTAAAGGAAAGCTTACATTCTTTTCTTTTCAATTAGGTGGTGGGTTCCTGGGTGTTGCTCACACCATGATTATTTTTCTTGCGTACGTGCAGGAAATCTATCTCTTTGATACGCAACAATTGAAAATTTAAAAAGTACTTAAAGAGCTGGATAGCACAAGTCACAGAGTGACCTGCAGGCCCAGACCTCCACAAACATGCTTCGTTTGGCCCACAGCTTGGGGAACGACCAACTGCAGCACAAGAGCAGCTAGGTCCTTTATAGAGGGCTCGTGCTCTCAGTGCACTGATGTCTCTCATTGGAGTCGCTGGCCCAGCTCCTGTGGGCATCTGGGTTTCCAACCACTAGTGTAGCACGGGAAGGCAACAGGCCACATCTGCTCCAACTGCATCCGTTTGGGGTTTTGTTTTGTTGTGTTTAATATGAAATTTATTGTCAAAAATTGGTTTCCATACAACACCCAGTGCTCATCCCAACAGGTGCCCTCCTCATGCCCATCACCCACTTTCCCCTCCCTCCCACCCCCCCATCAACCCTCAGAATGTTCTCAGTTTTTAAGAGTCTCTTATGGTTTGCCTCCCTCCCTCTCTAACTTTTTTTCCCCCTTCCCCTCCCCCACGGTCTTCCGTTAAGTTTCTCAGGATCCACATAAGAGTGAAAACATATGGTATCTGTCTTTCTCTGTATGACTTATTTCACTTAGCATCACACTCTCCAGTTCCATCCACGTTGCTACAAAAGGCCATATTTCATTCCTTCTCGTTGCCAAGTAGTATTCCATTGTACATATAAACCACAACTTCTTTATCCATTCATCAGCTGATGGACATTTAGGCTCTTTCCATAATTTGGCTATTGTTGAAAGTGCTGCAAAAACATTGGGGTACAAGTGCCCCTATGCATCAGCACTCCTGTATCCCTTGGGTAAATTCCTAGCCAACTGCCTCCGTTCTGTACGTGAGGACATACGGAGACCCAGAGCACGTGGTGAACCCTAGTGTGTTGATGTTTGCTCATTTGTCAGTAGTAGAACCCGGGAAAGAGGATCTGAGAACATTTGCTAAGCATCTTTGTACTTTTCCTATGTTATTTTATATCTTTTTTTTTTTTTTTAATCTTTAACCCTGTGAAGTAGGTAGTATTATCCCATTCCACAGATGAAAAACTTAAGGTCCCAAAAGACCAAGACTTTTTTCCAAGATGATGGACGGGATTGGAGTCAGTATCTGAATGCAGATCATGCTGACTTAAAACCCCATGCTTTAGAACAAGATCATTTAAAAAATTTTTTTAATGTTTTTATTTATTTTTGAGACAGAGAAAGAGCATGAGCAGGGGAGGGGCAGAGAGAGAAGGAGACACAGAATCCAAAGCAGGCTCCAGGCTCTGAGCTGTTAGCACAGAACCTGACGCAGGGCTTGAACTCACAGAGTGTGAGATCATGACCTGAGCTGAAGTTGGACGCTTAACCGACTGAGCCACCCAGGCACCCCTAAAGCCCAAGATCATTTTAAAAATTACTTATCCTGATTTCAGTATCTTTCCTTGCCTTTATCAGAACTGCTAACTAGTAGCAAGTGAATAATAATACCTTCTTTCTCTAGCTGAATACATATGGTTCATTCACTTCCTGAATACTTGTTCAGCACCTGCTGTATAGCAGGCACTAGAGGAGAACAAGTAAATGATGGCAAAACACTGTCAAACTGTGATTAAAGAAAGGCCAAGAATAAAAGCTAAGAATCGGGCTCTACCCCTTCCCCATAAATAAATTAAAAATTAGGAGTGAGGCTAACTTATCTCTATCTTTAGAACATCCATTTTCAATTTAAACATGGAACTTTGGGAGCAGTAGCCAACTCTTAAAATTTTTTTGTTTCTTTATTTCTGAGAGAGAGACAGACAGACAGACAGACAGAGAGAATCCAAAGCAGGCTCCAGGCTCTGACCTGTCAGTACAGAGCCCGATGCGGGGCTCAAACTCACAAACTGTGAGATCATGACCTGAGCCGAAGTCAGGCACTTAACCGACTGAGCCACCCAGGTGCCCCGAGCAGTAGCCAACTCTTAAATTACTACAGATAAAATCTAAAGAAATCATTGAATGCTCTGTTAGTCTGGTCCTTACAGAAGCATTCACCAAGATGAAATTAAGTATGCAAAGATTTTATTAGGGGAAATGCTTATACGTAAAAGAAAACATAAACGGAGTCATAGAAGGTAGGGAGAACCATTAGGCTGTGATGCAGGTCCGAGCCCCCTTGAAGAAAAGAGGGAGAGAAGGTTGAAAGAAGTGTCCTAGAACTGCCTTGCAATCTAAGAAAGGCTCAGCAAAGCCCTTTGTTTGGGAGAAGTCCTTGATCCAAAGTCCACTGACAAAGAGTCCCTTTTACCCTAGAAAGGGTCTACCTTAGCATGTCTCCCATACCCAGTAATCAGCCCTTGGGAGACATGACCTGGGCCTGGGTGCAGATTCAGTGATGAAATCCAAAGCAGCAGCGGGGCCCTGCTTTGATTACATTCAGTGAGTAATTTAAGAGTTACGTTTTCTGGTCTGCCATGCTCTAGTGGGGCAAAAATGCAATGTATTCTGCCTAGCTGGTTTTAGCGATTCACCCTATACTCTGTGTGCTTGATCTAGAGTTCCAAGGTCAATTCCTTGTTTTCTGTTACTAAAACCCTTTAATATAAATATCAAAACCATAAACGCAGGATGATGTATGAAACCAGACTGACTTACCTTACCCAGCCCCCACCTTCCAGAATGGGCCTAAACAAAGTCAGAATAAGTTTGGGCTGTAGGATATTGGGTCAGATATCCAAATGACTGGAAATATACTGTGTAGGAAGGAGAGTATCCCCATGACTTAAAGACCTAAAACTCTCACATTATGAAAAAACTCAGTTTAGCAGAGAGGAATTAGGCAGTATCATTAAAGTGCCATTTTGCATCCAGAAGACATGGGATTATTTTTACTTTTTTTTTTTAAGACTTTATTTTTAAGTAGTCTCTACACCCAATGTGGGACTCAAACTCAACAACCCCAAGATCAAGAGTTTCACACTCTGCTGACTGGGCCAGTCAGGCACCCCTATTTTTACTTTTTATTTAAATTGTACATATTTTGGGGGCGCCTGGGTGGCTCAGTTGGTTAAGCGTCCGACTTCGGCTCAGGTCACGATCTCACAGTTCGTGAGTTCAAGCCCCGCGTCGGGTTCTGTGCTGACAGCTCAGAGCCTGGAGCCTGTTTCAGATTCTGTGTCTCCCTCTCTGACCCTCCCCCGTTCATGCTCTGTCTCTCTCTGTCTCAAAAATAAATAAATGTGAAAAAAAAATTTAAATAAATAAATAAATAAATTGTACATATTTTTTTAACTTTATTATTTTTAATTTTTAAAAACAAATTTATTTAATTTTGAGAGAGAGAGAGAGACAGAGTGAGAGTGGGGGAGGTGCAGAGAGAGAGGGAGATACAGAATCAGAAGCAGGCTCCAGGCTCTGAGGTCAGTACAGAGCCCGATGCAGGGCTCGCTCGATTCCATGGGCTGTAAGATCATGACCTGAGCCAAATCGGATGCCCAACCAAGTGAGCTACCCAGGCACCCCAAGCTTATTTATTTATTTTGAGACAGAGACAGAGACAGAGAATCCCGGGCAGGCTCTGCACAGTCAGCGCGTAGCCTGATGCGGGGCTTGAACCCACGAACCCTGAGATCATGACCTGAGCCAAAGTCAGACACTCAACTGACTGAGCCCACACGTGCTCCAAATTGTACATATTTTTAATCCCCCATGATGACAAGTTCAAAAGCCACAAAAAGATATAGAGGGGAAATCTCTTTCCCACACTGTCTCACAACCAACCAGTTCGTCTCTCCAAAGAAACCAACATTTTGTGTCTTCCCAGATGCGTTTTATACATATACAGGCAAATGTGAATATTAAAATTTCCCCAAACTTTTACACAATTAATATCAACCTATACCCACTGTTCACGGCTTCTTGGTATTGGATTGTATGGATAGACCACACTTTATTGAGCCACTTCCCTACTGATGGATATTAAGTTTGTTTTCGATCTAATTTACAAACAACCTGGCACACATATCACTTTACATGTGCATGAGTACATCGGAAGGATAAATTTATGAAAATCCCTTAAAGTTATCTTCATTCATCATTTTGGTGCACTTTTCCCAAATGCCCCCAACAGAACTTGTACCAATCCTCTATCTAAAGGATACTTCTAGATCAAAGAGATATAATACGAAAGATGGAAATACTATGTAAAATCAGATCGCTGCTCTCTAGGCTATCGTTTTATCTGTAAAGACTCAAAGGCACCACGGAGGAAAACAGTACAGTTCTCCCTTCTCCACAATTTCAGTTACCAGTCGTCACCATTATCTGAAAGCAGATGATTGGGTGCACATATTGCCAGCTTGGTGGCAGCCTAACGCTATGTCGCAGTGTCTACGTCATTCACGTCACTTCATCTCATCACGTAGAAATTTTATTTTCACACGTCATCACAAGAAGGGTGGGTACCGTACAATATTTCTGGAGACTACATTCACACAACTTTCATTGTAATATATTGTTATAGACTGTTTTATTATTAGTTATTGTTGTTATTCTCTTACTATGCTTAATTTAGCAATTAAACTTCATACCTACTATAGGAAAAAACACAGTATATATATAGCGTTCAGTATTATCCGTGGTTTCAGGCATCCACCAGGGGCCTTGGAACATATTCCCCAAGGATAAGAGGGAACTACTGTATAATGAAACATAATTACTTTGGACATTCACAGAAGTTGAATTAAGGGACCTCACTGCCCTCTGAACCACTAAGGTAAGTGCCAAAATCAGCTAGAAGCAACATTCCTAAACTGAACACTCAGCACCCAGGAGCTGGTGAAAAGTCAGCAAAACAGCAACAGGGGAGATGATGACTCCTGGGACTTCTAATACGACCCTTTGCAATTTCCATCACAACGTCCAGCGTCTAGGGACAAGTTCCTTCCATTTGATTGTCCTGAAGTGCACGAAGCGGAGGAGAACCGCCTCGAGGGTGATGATAGGCCCCATTATGATGCAGAGAATGTTGAGGTGTGTGGAGCCCAGGGCTCAGAGGATTCTCCCCACATTGATGGTCCGCTGGAAAAGGCCATTGTGGGCAATAGACGTGAAGAAATGTGAAGCCCCCGCGGGTTTTCTCGATGTAAGAGGGTTCCTGAATACCTGGCAGGTAAAACATACTCCCTGTAACCAGCTCCTCGGTTTAGAAACGTGGAATCCTGGGGGCGCCTGGGTGGCTCAGTCTGTTGAACGACCGGCTTCGGCTCGGGTCACGATCTTGCGGTACGTGGGTTCGAGCCCAAGTCGGGCTCTGTGCTGACAGCTCAGAGCCTGGAGTCTGCTTCCATTCTCTGTCTCCTTCTCTCTCTGCCCCTACCCCACTCATGCCTCATGCTCTGTCTCTCAAAGATAAGTAAAAACATTTTTAAAAATTGAGAAAAAAAAAAATGTGGAATCCTGTCAATAAGCCCTTTCTGGGGAGACTCAGGGAGAGTCTGGCCTCAGCCAATCACGGGGCAAGAGGGCTATACACCCCCGCCCCTCGCTGCCCGACCCCACCCAGCCCCACCCTTTCTTTCCGCCTTCCTCTAAGCGGGCCGAAGACCGCGCCCAGCGTACCTGCGGGTCACGTGAGACCACCGCCTCACGTGACGCAGACCCAGGGCAGGGAGGGGGCGGGCCTCGAGCTGCATTACGTCATCACGTCGCGCGGCCGCGGAGACTAGAGCCGGGACTACCACCTTGACGGCTCCAGAGCCTCCGGGTCGGGGCGGCGGCGGCGGCGGCGCTTGGGCTCCTCCTGAGCCGCCTGCTGGCCCCGCGCCCCACCCGATCCCCTCGAGCTGGGAACGGACTCGGCGCCGCTGGGTGGGCCCGCGAGCGGAGGTGAGTTGCACGGTGGTGGTGGCAGGCAGCCCTTCCTTTCCTAGCCCCCGATTCCAGCTTACGGCCCTGCCCCCAACCATCGTCTCCCTCCGGGTTGCAACGGAGAGACGAAGGGAGCGAAGGGAGGTCTGTGGGGCTGGGGCGCCCCCCTCGCAACTTCGCCCTGACCGCGCCCTTCCAGGACCTACCCTTGGAGCTGCCGGCACTGTTCCCGTGTTGTCAGCGGGGCGGGGGGGGGACTGCCCTTCCTTCTCTTCTCCTACCTGAAATTTAGCCTTTCCAAAATTTGACACCTTTTCGCTCTCACCCCCTCCCCGAGTCTTCCAGGGTGCAGCTCCTCTATTCAGATGTTAACGGAAGTTCCCGAATAGGTAACCTCAAAAAGATGAGAGTGATGTGGCTGAGGTTTTGCCTGATGAGGCAGGAATCCCCAAGGAGGAAGAATACAGTGCATTAGGGTTACTGTCAGTTTTGACACTGACACCGTAAAGCCCAGTCCTAGGCTGAGCCCTGTGGTTAACAGTAAGTGGGTATCTGTTCAGACTTTTCTTACATCTCCAGAGTTGGAAGTAAGTTGACTTAAGGAAACTCTTTTTGAAAAACTTTGTATGCTTTGATGAATCACCTCCTTTTCTGTAAAATGGATCTTGCAGGGTTTTTCGAGGGATTTTCTAGAGTACTTATAGAATAATATGCTAACTGTACATAGGAGCAGATGAGAATTTAGGATCTTGTTTGTGCCAGTCAAAAATTATGGTCGTGAGTTGTGGACTCTTGAAGATTGTAGTTTGATTTTTTTTTTCTTGGATCATTTCAGAAAGTTATAGATTCCAGTAAGACTGTCTTAATAACCCTGCCATTTCATTCCCCAGAAATTTTCCTTGAAGCAAAGAGTGTCACTAAAGCTTGTTAACAATCAAAAAAGTAAAAAGTACATTTTTTAATGTACTTAGTTTATTTGATGCATACGAGTGAACTTTGCAAGTGACTGCTTATGGCCGTAAAATTAGTAGTGGAGTTTTAATAGGTTTCTATCCTAATAATTAGGCTCTTGGTTTTAGTATAGAAGAATTACTACTGGACGGTTGCTAATAATGTAGAGTAGGAAGACCCTTCAATAGAAGAGCTTCAATAACTTAATCACATGAGAGACACTTGGGTGGCTCAGTTGGTTAAGCTTCCAACTCCTGATTTGGGCTTAGGTCAGGATCTCAATGTTCCTGAGTTGGAGTCCTGCCCCGGCATTGGGCTCTGCTCTGACAACATGGAGCCTGCTTGGGATTCTCTCTCTTCTCTCTCACTGTCCCTTCCCCGCTGGCATGCTACACATTTTAAAATAAAAAATTTAATCACATGAAAATCCATAGATAAGCTTGCAGTGTTTCCATTATTCAGGGTAGGTATTGGTCCTCATTTGAAATGTCATTTTAAGAAGAAATCCAGATATATTTGGAAGTCATAAATAATTCTTTGCATACTTCTTTAGAAAGAGTTCGTTTTCACTGACTGGCCTTTATTGCTGTAAGGTGAATACACAATTTTTCTTTTCTTGCTTGTAATTTCTAAACATTCTGTACACCTGCCAGAATAGGAAAACTATATAAACAGGAAAAAATATATATAAATATATGAAAAATATATAAAACAAGATCCTACCTTCTAAGTACTTATCTCCTTATTCTTTAAATAATAATGATATCGCACCTTTAAGAGATTTTATCTTCTCATTTTATCATGTGAGATAACAGCACTGTGAAGACATATGACATATGTGTGGTTTCTTTATATTTCGAGTACAGTTGAGTATTGATTATAGTGTTGAGTGGTAGGGGCTCTCGATACTGGAATTCAGAGGAAGAATCGTTGTTATTTGGGATTATTAGTGGCTAGATTGTGGTGGTAAGACCAGTAATAGGAATGATCTCTACTTAATATCTGAGGAAGCCTCCTTAATTTGTGTTGATAATTGAACATTTTTAGTTGTCCTAGTCCTTCAAGTATGTTCTGGGTTTATTTTCTTTTTCTCTCGTTGCAGAATCCAAGGACCCCTTTCGTTCTTTCTCCACATTGCTTGATGGGAGGCATTATGGCCCCCAAAGACATAATGACAAATACTCATGCTAAATCCATCCTCAATTCAATGAACTCCCTCCGGAAGAGCAATACCCTCTGTGATGTGACACTGAGAGTAGAGCAGAAAGACTTCCCTGCCCATCGGATTGTGTTGGCCGCCTGTAGCGATTACTTCTGTGCTATGTTCACTAGTGAGGTAAGTGGTAAGTTATCACCTTACAAATGAAAGTCACACGTGTAACCTTTTAGTTGTCTCATTTCAGTGAATAAAATGATAGAAGTTTGATAGAATAGTGAATTTCTGTGGTGTGGTGGTTCAGCGCACAGACTCTGGTCAAGATCTGCCTTTTGACTGTGTCTTAGTTTCCCCATCTCCAAATTAGGAATCACAGCGATGTGCAATCACATACGGTTATTGTGACCGTTATTTGAGAAAATCACATGCGAAGTGCTTAGAACAGCATCTGGCAAGTGGTAAAACACAAATGTCAGCTACTGGATTTTACTTATTGTTTATTTATTTATTTATTTTTAATGTCTGTTTTTGAGAGAGAGAGAGAGACAGAGCACGAGTGGGGGAGGGGTAGAGGGCAAGAGGGAGACACAGAATCTGAAGCAGGCTCCAGGCTTTGAGCTGTCAGCACAGAGCCCAACGCGGGGCTTGAACCCGTGGACCACAAAATCATGACCTGAGCTGAAGTCAGACTTTTAACTGACTAAGCCACCCAGGTGCCCCGGATTTTACTTACTTTTTTATTTTTATTTTTATTTTTATTTTTTTTAATGTTTGTTTTTGGGGGAGAGAGAGAGACAGAGACAGAGTGTGAGCTGGGGAAGAGGCAGACAGAGGGAGACACAGAATCCAAAGCAGGCTCTAGGCTCTGAGCTGTCAGCACAGAGCCCAACGCGGGGCTCGAACTCACAAGCCGCGAGATCATGACCGAGCCGAGGTCGGCCGCCCGCCCAACCGACTGAGCCACCCAGGCGCCCCAGATTTTACTTTTAAAATTTGGTTTCCTATTTTTCTCCTTCCAAAGTCTAATATTTTATTTATTCTACTTATTTTTTAACGTTTATTTATTTATCTTGAGAGAGTGCATGCTTGCATGCGCATGGCAAGCAGGAGAAGGTCAGAGGGAGAAAACAGGCTCTGTGCTGTCAGCATGGAGTTGGACGTGGGGCTTGATTTCATGAACTGCAAGATCATGACCTGAGCTGAAATCAAGAGTCAGGTGCTCAACGAACTGAGCCACCTAGGCGCCCCCAAAATCTAATATTTTAAAGTGAATACTAGGATGATAAGGGAGAGGGAAAGAAAGAGGAGTGTAGGATTCAGTCCTCATCCACCTAACAGCATATGAAGAAAATCAGTATTCATTCTACCAATGTAGAGTTTAGTGTAATTTCAAATGAGAGGAAGAGGACTTAACAAATAACTCAATGGGGGCGCCTGGGTGGCTTGGTCGGTTAAGCGTCCGACTTCGGCTCAGGTCATGATCTCGTGGTCCGTGAGTTCGAGCCCCGCGTCGGGCTCTGTGCTGACAGCTCAGAGCCTGGAGCCTGTTTCAGATTCTGTGTCTCTCTCTCTCTCTGACCCTCCCCTGTTCATGCTCTGTCTCTCTCTGTCTCAAAAATAAATAAACGTTAAAAAAAAAAAAATTAATAAAAAAAAACAACTCAATGACTGCATGGGTATATGCAGTATAACTTGGGGAAAAAATGCTAACTATGGAGTGTAAGCAGTAAAAGAGAATAAGGAAAAGGTTGGCTTCACAAGAAAAAAGGTTGTGCTTACAGGTATTAAGAAAGACTGCTTGGGGCACTTGGGTGGCTCAGTTGGTTAAGCATCTGACTTTGGCTCAGGTCATGATCTCATGGCTCGTGAGTTTGAGCCCCACGTTGGACTCTCTGCTGTCAGTGTGGAGTCCACTTCAGATCCTCTGTCCCCCAATCTCTCTGTCCCTCCCTGCTCATGCACGCTCTCTTCCCCCTCTCTCAAAAATAAAAATAAACAAAGAAAGACTGCTTTAGTAATTGACAGAACTTTTAAAACATAGAATAAGGCTATTGAATATATTGTGAATTACTCTTAGCTGAACAGCAGAAAGCACCACAACTTTTATTTTTCAAAATCTCAAGTCTGATTTTTAAATTTTAAATAAATTATCTTGAATTTTTTAACCTTGAGTGATGAGTACACCAATGTGTATTATATCACATACTTAAATACGCCTGAAATATCTCATTGTATCAACACTTTTTAAAAAATCTTTTTCACCACCAGTATTTTTTTTTTAAGTTAATCTCATCTTCTTAGTGAAGATGTTGCTGTTGGATGGGAATAAGAGAGGTGGTAACATAATAATAACAATAACTACCTTTTATGGGGCAGGTACTGTGTTGGGTGATTGCTGTATGTTATTCATCCTAGGGTTAGATGTTACCATCTCATTTTACAAATGAATAAACAAGGTCTTATATATTAAATGACTTGCCCAAGATCACATGGCTTATAAATGACAGAGATGGGGTTTAATCCTAAATTTTCTGACTCTAAACCCATACAATATATGCTGTATCCGAAAAGCTACAAACATGCTGTATTGCTCTATACAGATCTTACTTACTTGCTTTATACACATTTTAACTACTGTGCTTCCTTAGCCTCTGATATATGGGTTTTTATATTCTCCAGTTTCAAAGCCAAAATAGTTTATGGTTCTCTGAGCCAGTGCTCGGTCACATGGCTGGTAGGAAAAACATGGAAACCTGACAGATCATTCCAGCTACTTCAGGCTAATTTTAAAATGCTCTTGTGTAATATAACATCACAGATCCCTATCCCATATTGTCCTCCAGAAAGAATATCTGCCCAAGAGCATCAGAAGCAGTTGGCATTTAACTGGGTAAGGACGGTTCTGTCAGCAGCTGCTGAGCATGAAGGTACTAATGGATCAGGACTGCTGACTGCTAATTATATAGCGTGCATCCTGTTCTCTGTGAGCTGGAGGAACATAGTCTGTCTTTGCTCTCTCTGCACATTCAGAGTGGTAAGGAGTTCTCTGAAAGAATTCTCTCTTTTTTCTCACCAGGGACCATTTTTCTTTAAAAACTGGTATTAGGCAAGAAAATGCCAGATGGTTGTGTCTTTTTTTTTAAGAGTAATTGACATAAAGGAGAGGGTTCAGAGACCTGGGTCCTGGGCTCAATTCTCTTAACAATGCTGTGTGAACTCTGGCAGCCATTTAACTTCACTGGGTTGATCTTTAAAATAAAGTAGTTGAACTAGATGATTTCATTTTTCTCTTCCCGCCCTGAAATGCTCTTCAAATGTGGTCCAATTAAAGTGTCATTTGAGTGAGGCAAGAGGACCTGAGTTTTATCTGTCTCTTGCTAGTTAAGAGACCTTGGTTAAGTCACATAACTTCTTTGAACCTTAGATCCTTTTTGTCATAAACGGCAATAATATCAGACCTCTAACTACTTTGCCAGGTTGCTGTGAGAATCAGGTGAAATAATAGTAAGTAAGAAGCACTCTGAAAAATTGTAAAGCAAATATTAGTGTGAAATGATACTATAAATTGCTCTGAGTTCATAAATAGTGAAATATTTTCATATTTAAGTTATTTGATGGGAAAATAGTTTATTGAATAAGAAGTTTTAGGAATAAATGTACTTATATATTTCTGCTGCTTGTATACATACTATGTGCAGAGTTAACAAATGTTTTTACAAAACAATGTTCTAGTGACATTTTTTGTGTGTGTTTATCTTTGAGAGAGAGAGAGAGAGAGAGAGAGAGAGAGAGAAAGAGTGGGGGAGGGGCAGAGAGAGGGACGCAGAGGATCCCAAGTGGGTTCTGTGCTGACAGCGGAGAGCCTGATGCAGGGCTCAAACTCGTGGACCGTGAGATCATGACCTGAGCCAAAGTTGGATGCTTAACCGACTGAGCCACCCAGGTGCCCTGCTTACGAGTGCTATTTTTAATGTTAGGGATTGATTTTGTTCTTGGCTTTGGTAGAGAATACTTTTTGATTATTCTTTTGGGCTGATGGCGGAATCAAAGATGATAAAGATGTGTAGTTCATAATGGAAATGCACCGGAATTTTGTGAGTAATTCGAATTTCCAACTAAGGTTAAGTTGTAGTAAGAGTTTCATAAGGTAATCGATTTTTAGATAGTTTACTGTCCTGTAAAATTAAAGATTTATACCCTTAGCCGAACAATTTTCTATGATTATCCAGGCCTCTTCAATACTCATAATTGCAATGATGCGTTCTGGGACTAAATATACCACTAAACAATTAGTGAAAATAGTCAAAATAGCCAATATAGCCAAAATAGTCAATCTGATCTTTAGAAAAAGTACCAATTCAATTATATCCAGTGTCACAGTAGAGTGCCCCTTAAGATGACCTGAATATTTGGTCATTACTAAATGTACTCGGGGGCGCCTGGGTGGCTTAATCAGTTAAGCATCTGTCTGACTTTGTTTCAGGTCATGGTCTCACGGTTCATGAGTTTGAGCCGTGCGTCAGGCTCTGTGCTGACAACCTGCTTCAGATTCCGTAGCTCCCTCTCTCTCTGCCCCTCCCCCGATTGTGCTCTCTCTTTCTCTCTCTCATAAATAAACAGTGGAGGAAAAAAAAAAAGTACTCGAAGAATAGAACAATGAGTAGTCATGAGTCTGGAGCTGTAAGCCACAGAGTTCTCTACAAGCGTGAAATCTCATTGAAATTTTGTGTTTTATCTTAAAAGCTCATGGACACTAGTACTATGTTCACAGAACTTTTGGATTCAGTCCTGTAATAGATCTATGTTTGTTTTATTACAAAAGCAGTGTTTTAAATTATTCACTGGTGAAATTAATATTCCAGGGTGTCACCTCCCGGTGTGCTCTTGAGTAGCATGCAGCTGCCCCAAGTTGGACAAGCTACAAATACATGCCATATTTGCTTCATACAAATCAAACAAATTAGACCATAATTTTTTATTTATTTATTTTTTTGGTTTTTTTTTTTTTAACGTTTTATTTATTTTTGAGACAGGGAGAGACACAGCATGAACGGGGGAGGGTCAGAGAGAGGGAGACACAGAATCTGAAACAGGCTCCAGGCTCTGAGCTGTTAGCACAGAGTCCGACGCGGGGCTCGAACTCACGGACCGCGAGATCATGACCTGAGCTGAAGTCAGCCGCTTAACCGATGTCCGCCGCTTAACCGACTGAGCCACCCAGGCGCCCCGACCATAATTTTTTAAAGACGGGCATTAATACTAACATCCCTTCAAGCTCTCGGATATGAGATTCTGCCTTTATCTCGTGGAATCATAACCACTGTTATTTCATACCCTTTGAATTTTCAGCTTTCAGAGAAGGGGAAACCTTATGTTGACATTCAAGGCTTAACTGCTTCTACCATGGAGATTCTGTTGGACTTCGTGTACACTGAAACCGTACATGTGACGGTGGAGAATGTACAAGAACTGCTTCCTGCAGCCTGTCTGCTTCAGCTGAAAGGTACAGATGATAAAGTTGCTATTGCTCATGCCACGGTAGCCTTGGAAATGTTTAGAATTAATCAGGTAAACTTAATCACGGAAATTATGGAGACAGACCGTGGACGCTCTTGTTTACCGCCTGCGGCACAGAAGATCAGGTTTCAATCACAACGTCAAAGAACCTCTCCATATGTGGCCATTTGGCTCTTTAGAAGAGCATTTACGCCTTTTCTGTTTTTAAAGAAATGAAAGAGGGGATAACAGACACATTTTCTTACATGTATGTACATACTAGCTCTACAAGGAGACACAAGAAACTGATACTATTCATCGCCTATATGGAAGGGAACTAGATGGCCAGGTGGAAAGGGAGGCTGGGGGGTTATTCATGGTAAACTCTTTAGTACTTTTAATTTTGCGCCATGTAAATTATGTATTGGAAATTTAAATTGGCACACAAAAATGAAAGTATATAATGTTTTCACAGGATATGGGGGGCCCCCTTCCTATTTCCAGACTGTCTTTCTTAACCTGCATTGATGTTTCTGTTATTTTTAGTATTTCTAAATGCCTGGTTGAAAGTTTTCTGCTTTTAATACATGATTGAAAAACAGTATTGAAGCTTTTGCATTAGTGCACAAATTAGGTTTATACTCTGAACTTTGCAATTAGAGAAATAAGGGGTTGTCGTTAGTAGCTCTTATTTTTCCTTGGCAAGAGTCTTTCAGTCAAGTTTTCATAGGGAGTAGAAATTAGGTACATTATGTTAAATTATGATTGGTTTTATAAAAGCTTGGTTCCCAGGAGTATGTTTTGTTTAATTGTGCCAGTGTCCATAGAAGCAATTTGTCTTGCTATACTTATTTCTAAAGCTGAAACAGAGACACACAAGACCTTGCTTGAAGGTCGCACGACACACAAGACAGAAATTGGATTTGAATTCCTTAAGCATAAAATTTCTAATTTGATCCTTACCCGTGTTGAGCCAGGATTCGTCTGTTACCTTGTAGAGAAGATGTCTCCTTCCAAGAATGTAGACCAACCAGTTCACACCTGGTCAAGTACCCTGAAGTGTTCATTGTCTGTGTTTGTCCTAGGTGTGAAGCAAGCCTGCTGCGAGTTCTTAGAAAGTCAGTTGGACCCCTCTAATTGCCTGGGTATCAGGGATTTTGCTGAAACTCACAATTGTGTTGACCTGATGCAAGCAGCTGAGGTTTTTAGTCAGAAGCATTTTCCGGAAGTGGTACAGCATGAAGAATTCATTCTTCTAAGTCAAGGAGAAGTGGAAAAGCTAATCAAGTGCGATGAAATTCAGGTACAAATTTGGCTTGGTATTGGGGTTTCTTCAAGACTGGAACATTACAAAACTTGGGAAAGGGGGGGCACTCGGGTGACTCGGTTGAACGTCTGACTCTTGATCTCAGCTCAGGTCTTGATCTCAAGTCGTGAGTTAAAGCCCCGTGTTGGGCTCTGGGTTGGGTGTGGAACCTACTAAAAGAGCAAACACAAACAAAACTAGGAAAAAGCAAGGTGGATTTACTGTGTTTCTGTAGCAGGGCATCTTAATCAAGTGTCAATATTGGCTCCAAAGGTTTCATTAAATACCCCTGAAATTTTATGCCAAATTTATGGGAGAGAGTTATGAGAAGGAGTTAGCCACCTTCCTCAATATACAATCCCAATGGTTAAGAGTCACTATCGAAGAGACAGTGGTGTGGAATAAGCAGAAATTTGAAGTAAAGAGATTTCTATAGAGCACTTCTGTATTACTCATTCACTCATTTTACAAACATTTACAGAGAATATCTACTCTACAGCAGTAGATATTCTGAATAAACTATCTGTGGCAGGTGCTATGGCTCCAAGAGTGAGTAAGATACAGTCCTTGTTTTCAGTAATTCACAACATAGTGGTAGAGACAGAGAAGGACAAAACTTAATAGAATATAGTGAGAATAATGAGGTTATTCAAAGTGAAGAAATTAGAAGAAAGAAGAATAAACCTTTTACATTTAAATTAGACCAAAAAGGAAGTGGATCAAAAAGAAGTGAAAAAAAGGTTGGAGACCGTAAACAGGAGGCAGATCATAAGTGCCTAATGGGGGGGGGGGGGGGTAATGAGGGAGGGGGGAGAAGGAACATATGAACTGCGTCTTGAAGGAGTTGTGTTTCACCCAGCAGAGGGGAAGCCACCTGGGCACAGGCAAGGGTTCAGTCACTTGGCCCAGCAAGAAGGATCTTAGGTAATCCTGATGCTAAGTCATAGTGCCAGTAGCCAGCAGACTTTTTATTGCACAGAGGTCTGTAGTTAGGCTAACAATTAGAGTGACAATTGTTCCCCCTCGTCAGGAGAAATTCACTTCTCTAGGAAGGCTAAGAGTTCATTTGTTTTCCTCCCACTCTGCTCAGATAAATTTTGAATTAATGGATTCCCGGAAGTTAGTGGCACCTCAATTTAAACAAGAGATATATTGGGAAGGAATCAAAATCTGATTAATATTCTAAATGCTATAGAAGCTGGGGGTGCCTAGGTGGCTCAGTTGGTTAAGCATCGGACTTCGGCTTAGGTCATGATCTCACAGTTTGTGAGTTCGAGCCCTGTGGCAAGCTTGTGCTGACAGCTCAGAGCCTGGAGCCTGCTTCAGATTCTGTCTCTGCCTCTCTCTCTCTACCCCTCCCCTGCTCATACTCTGTGTGTGTGTGTGTCTCTCTCTCTCTAAACTAAATAAACATTGGGGTGCCTGGGTGGCTCAGTCGGTTAAGCGTCCGACTTCAACTCAGGTCACTATCTCGCGGTCCATGAGTTCAAGCCTTGCGTCGGGCTCTGGGCTGACGGCTCAGAGCCTGGAGCCTGCTTCAGATTCTGTGTCTCCCTCTCTCTCTGACCCTCCCCCGTTCATGCTCTGTCTCTCTCTGTCTCAAAAATAAATAAATGTTTAAAAAATAAAAAAAAAACTAAATAAACATTAAAATAAATAAATAAAAATTAAAAAAATAAATGATGTAGAAGAAATTTGCTAAAGAAATCCTATAATTTACTTTCATAAACCAAATGATAACTCTCTGATTTATTTTGTTAAAACTAGAATTTTCATGTACTATAATAAGATCTTACGAATATTTATCACATTTTAGCCAACTTTTTCTTTTTGCCTTCCCCTACTGACTTCTGAGGGAAAATTTATTAAGGTACATTGGTGACATTGTTTCCAAAATAAAGAGGAATCATTTTTCCGGTTTGACCTATTAGCCCAGAGAAGCTGGTGTTACAAGTGTTACTGAGACAAATATTTGCTAAAGTTTTGTTCTCACTCTTGCTGTGGTAGAACATTGTGTCCATGCACTGAAATGCCAGGTGTAGACAAATGGCACATTCTTCAGACTTGGGAAGTTGGTAATTTGCTAGAATATCTTGATTTTTCTTGATTTAACCATGCATTAGGAAATGCAGTAAATAGCGTGAACAATATAGACTTAAAGTTCACTGCACATAACAAAATTGCTAAAACTTACTCAGCATTTACTATTGGTTTCCTTTATTAAATATTTATTGGGCACTTTGTGCCCAGAACGGTTCCGGGTGCCAGCAATCCAATTGTAAACACAACAGATAAAAAATTACTATACTCTAGACTTTCCATTTTAATGGCACCATTCTTGGTATATTTTATCTTATGTAGTTGTCAAAACTGTCCCCATTTTTCGGAGAAAGAAACTGATGCTTCGAGGGTAAGCGTCATACTGGAGCTAATAAGTGGCAGAGCCAGGCCTCCTATCTGAGCAGTCTGGCTCCAGATTCTGTTCTTTTCCATGAAACTATGAGCTGGTTGCCTAGTTAGTTTCTAATTGACCAAATCAGCAAGCAGTTACAGAAGTCCTATGTAGTCATAGAACTATATATACTTTGGAATAAAACTAAATGGAATAGGGAGAGCAAAAAACTTTTTTATTCAGAAACTCAGATGAAAAGAGTTTGAGAACTCTTCCCTCAGTGTCTGTAAAGACTGTCTTTTTTTTCTGGAAAGACAGCAAGTGGCACATTGTTTCTCTTCTGTATTCCAGCCAGAAAGAGGAACCAGATGTCTGACTCCCCAGCTAATACTTCTTCTTAATTATATAAAACGATCCTACTTAACACAGAAGCAGTATGTTGTACTGGTTAAAACAACATGGGCTTTAGAATCAGGGTGGGGTTTATTTTGGCTGTGTGGCACGTGTTAACCTAACCACTAATCTTCAGTTTCCTCTTCTGTAGATAATAGTCCTACTTAGTGCATGAGGTCATTCTGATCATTAAATTAAGAATATCATTGCCTTGGGGCGCCTGGGTGGCTCAGTCGGTTACGTGTCCGACTTCCGCTCAGGTCATGATCTCATGGTCTGTGAGTTCGAGCCCCGCATCGGGCTCTGTGCTGACAGCTCAGAGCCTGGAGCCTGTTTCAGATTCTGTGTCTCCCTCTCTCTCTGACCCTTCCCCTGTGTCTCTCTCTGTCTCAAAAATAAATAAACGTTAAAAAAAATTAAAAAAAAAAAAAAAAGAATATCAGAATAAAATAGTTCTCTGAAAATTTATTATGGGGAAATTTTTCTCCATAGTGAAACATTAATGTGAAGGTTTTTTCCTCCCAGTTTAGCTGTTTCTCTGCAAGTCTAGTTTATTCTCTCTTCAGTAAGATCAAGGGTCGCTGCTCATGATTGAAAAACCCCATTATAAACTGATGTATCTAATTTAAACCTAGAATGTGTTAGAGCCTAGCATGGAGCTGTTTACAACTGTTAGCTTGTCATTCTTGTCTTTAAAAAGATTTTTTTTTTTTTTTTTTTAAATTGTGGGCACCCTTCTGTGTACTTCCCTGCCTCTAATCCATCAGCAGGCTGGGTTAGTTTCACCTCCTATAAATTTGGTGCATAAATTTCAGTCACCACTGCTATGGCTTAAGTACCCATCACCATTTGCCTAATGTGCCAGCTGGTGTCCCAGCTCTTGGCCCTTCTAATCTGTTCTACCCATGCTAGTCAGGGTGATCTTTACAGAACATTGATATGATCATATCCCAAGCTTGCTTGAAACCTTTTCATGGGTTCCCATTGCTGTTAGAGTAAATTCCAGTCTTCTAACGCTCTCTCTGATCTGGCCCTTGTTTACCTCTCCAGTTTGATCTTTTACCATTCTTCCCCTGCCTCATTCCTTCTACTACACCAGCCTTGTATCACTTCTCAAACTGTGTTCCTTTTTGCTCTAAGATTGTGTTGTCCAGTTTGCTAGGCACACATGGCTGTTGAGCACTTCAAATGTGGCTGGTGTGACTGAGCAGCTGAGTTTTTAATTTAACTTAAATTTTTTTTAACGTTTATTTAATTTTTTTTTTAACGTTTATTTTTATTTTTGAGACAGAGAGAGACAGAGCATGAATGGGGGAGGGTCAGAGAGAGGGAGACACAGAATCTGAAACAGGCTCCAGGCTCTGAGCTGTCAGCACAGAGCCCGACGCGGGGCTCGAATTCACGGACCATGAGATCATGACCTGAGCCGAAGTCAGCCGCCCAACCGACTGAGCCACCCAGGCGCCCCTAATGTTTATTTAATTTTTGAGAGAGAGACAGAATATGAGCAGGGGAGGAAGAGAGAGTGGGAGACACAGAATCCGAAGCTGGCTCCAGGCTCCGAGCTGTCAGCACAGAGCCCGATGCGGGACTTGAACTCACAAGCTGTGAGATCATGAGCTGAGCTGAAGTCAGACGCTTAACTGACTGAGCTACCCAGGCGCCCCACTTAATTTTTTTTTTTTAACAGAGCAAGCAGGGGAGTGGAGCAGAAGGGCACGGAGCCCAACACCGGGCTCCATCCCACGACCCTGGGATCATGACCTGAACTGAAATCAAGAGTTGAACACTCAACCAACTGAGCCACCCAGGCACCCCTTCACTTAATTTTAATTAATGTAATTCTAAATCTCCATACGTAGCTGGTGGCTACCATATTGGACAGTACAGCTTTAGGGTTTCAGCATGTGCTCTCCTGCTTGCCTTGGAGCACTCTCTTAACTCTTCGTGGCTAATTGCTACTCACCCATCATATTGAAATCTATTTCTTCTGCAGGGAGGCCTTTTCTGACCCATCAACCTAAATTAGGAAATCTCGTGTTATTCTGTCTCATAGCCCCTGTACTTTTCCTACATAGTACAGAATGACAAAGTGGCATTGTTCGTTTTTCCAACTTACCTGTTATCTCCCCACTTAAAAGCAAGGTTCATGTCTCATTTGTTACCAGTGTATAACCAGCTTCCAGCACTGGGCCTGGCGCGTAGTAGGTTTTTGGTACATCCAATGAATGAACCTTCTGAAACGTCTGCATTTTCAGTTCTTGGGAAAAGTTCACAGAATGGTGTCTCTGTCTGGGCACTGTCACATTCTGAAAGGTCTCAGAACAGATGCGTTCTAGGCGCTGGTGGAGGAGGCACAGGACCTCTATGTAGGTGTCTGTCTTGGGGAGGTCTTAGGTGTTAGTAGATGTAGTGCTCTTGCAGGGATACAATGTAGGTTTTTTAGGCTGTGCCTTATGCAATTTGTTACATGTAAGCTTAGACCTAAGTTCCCCAAATGATTTATTACATATATCATCTCAAAGCATTGTGCCTGATAAATAATATTTATATTATATATATTATATATTTCTATATATATTTATACATATAGAAATATAATTATATATTTATATATATATAAATAGTATTTGTTCAGATGCTAATTGACAATTCTTTGGAAACTGCAGCATTATAGCATAATGATATAAGAGAAGTTTCTGCTTCACAGGCTTGGGTGGAGGTGTTGGGGAGCAATCCTGGAGGTCGTTAGACAACACTTATAAACACAAGTTGTTTTAAGAGGAAATTTTTTATGGAAAGAGCCTAAATGTCCATCAACTGATGAATGGATAAAAATGGATAAAGAAATTGTGGTTTATATACACAATGGAATACTACGTGGCAATGAGAAAGAATGAAATATGGCCCTTTGTAGCAATGTGGATGGAACTGGAGAGTGTGATGCTAAGTGAAATAAGCCATACAGAGAAAGACAGATACCATATGGTTTCACTCTTATGTGGATCCTGAGAAACTTGACAGAAACCCATGGGGGAGGGGAAGAAAAAAAAAAAAAAAAAAGAGGTTAGAGTGGGAGAGAGCCAAAGCATAAGAGACTGTTAAAAACTGAGAACAAACTGAGGGTTGATGGGGGGTGGGAGGGAGGGGAGGGTGGGTGATGGGTATTGAGAAGGGCACCTTTTGGGATGAACACTGGATATTGTATGGAAACCGATTTGACAATAAATTTCATATATTAAAAAAATAAAAGCTGCTTTGATGGAAAAAAAAATAAAAAAAAAAAAGGAAATTTTGGGGGTGCCTGGCTGGTTCAGTCAGTAGAGCATGCAACTCTATCTCAGGGTTGTGAGTTCAAGCCCCACGTTGAGCGTAGAGCATATTTTAAAAAATATATAGCAAATTTTGAATAGGGCAACAGATTCCTCCTCCCCCTGCAAATTTTCAAAAATGACCAGAAAGGGGGCACGTAGGTGGCTCAGTCAGTTGAGCGTCCAGCTCTTGGATATCAGCTCAGGTCATGATCCCAGGGTCGTGAGATTGAGTCCTGTGTTGGGCTCCACACTGAGCCTGGAGCCTGCTTAAGATATTCTCTCTCTCTCTCTCTCTCTCTCTCTCTCTCTCTCTCTCTCTCTCTCTGTCTCGCAAATTAAAAAAAAAAAAATTCAGGAATGGAAACAATTCTGAAGTAAAAGCCCACTTGTAACTGATGGTTTATTAGGCACTATCTGATTTTTTTTTTTTTTTTAACCCAGTTTGACTGCAGTTCTTTTGCTGGTCTTAATGAGTCGTGTCTGAAAAGGATTGTTTTCCCAAGAGCTTAGCTGTTTCTGGAAGAGAGGAAATAATGGTGGTAGGGGGTGGGGAGCAGGAAGGAGAAAGTAAGCACGGTTACTTTTTGAAATTGTGAGAAAGTTGGAAAGGCAGAGTCAGTTCCATGATGTGTAATTACACGTTTATAGGTGGATTCTGAGGAGCCAGTCTTTGAAGCTGTCATCAACTGGGTGAAGCACGCCAAAAAGGAGCGAGAAGAATCCTTACCTGACCTGCTGCAGTACGTCCGGATGCCCCTGCTGACCCCCAGGTACATCACAGACGTCATAGATGCTGAGGTAAGTCAGGCAAAACACACGGGATCGAAAACCACGAGTATCTCTTGTAGCTTAGTATTACGTACTTCAAATTGGTTATTCACCGTAGGCACAGAGTCTCCTGGTTAGCGTCTCTAGGAGTGCCAGAGAGGATGGTGCTAGGTGGTCTCCAGATAATTGGTTGGCAAGTTATCCTTCTGGAAATGAAAATCTATGGTTTAATTTTCTGTTTTCTTGTCTTTTTGTTTGCTGTGCCCCTGTGTTTCACGTAAGCAACATCAGATGACAAATGTTGTCCCCTTCTCCATCAAACATAAATTGTTCCAAATTGCCCCGAAAAAGATGCTTTGCTTATCAAATGTCTTTATTTTTGACCTCCTGTGAAACCCAACACCAAAGTAATTTGATGCATTCTTATATGAATTTAGGTTATACTGTGTGTATTTATTTATTTGTTTGTTTTTTTACGGTGTTTATTTATAAAAGCGTTTCTCCAACCCAAGCTCTTTGTGTGTGGTATGTTTTCACCGTATGTATCACCTGTTTACCTAGACTGTACTTTGGGCGAACACTGCTGTTTAGCACATAGGTAAAGCCCAGGTCAGTGAATGCATTCCTTCCTCTGGCCCAGCCTCAGACCTCTTTGGGAGTTAACTACAAACACAGTTTTCCAGTTCACATTAGAAAAGTTGCAGGCTGATTAGTGTCACATGTCAAACTCACTTTCTCATATTTGTAATTTCTTTCTAACAATTCATATTGCCGTTGTGTCTATTTCCTTATTTTGTGGTTCACAGCCCAGCCTCTCGAGTCAGATTCAGGAGACTGAAATCCTATATTCACCACTCACCCTGGAGTGGGGGAACCTGGCCTCACTCCCCTTCTCCCTCTGAGCTCCTCTAGGGCTCCTCACTGGCTGAGCCGAGCCAGAAGTCAGAGGGCATGGGGACCCTACGACGTAGTTCACGTAGGCCAGTCTTCTAAGCCAGAGAGTAGAGTGAAGAAGGATGTGGAGTAAATTAGGATACGAAGGAGAGCTGCCCAGTACAGAGCTCCATCAGGGGAGACCTAGGCATCGTGACAGTGTTGTGAACATTTGGGAAATTATTTCAGACAAGATTTACTTCTTCCTGTCATCCCAGGAATTAACAGTAGCCTTCTGGTTTTCCCTTAAAATTTTTGTTAGCTATTACATACTTGTGTTTGTGTAATCACTGGAAGGATGTACAGACAAACTAATTAAAATAGTTACTGCCCAGTGCCGAGGTAGATAGGGAATACTTCTCAGTATATCTTTTTATGTCATTTGATTTTTGAACCATGTAATAATATACTGTCTATTAAAAATTTTTTTTTAATCATTTCTGGAAACCAGCAGCGTAGTTATTACCAGCAGCCCTCTTGGAACCACAGGGCTTTAGAAACTGGTTTTCTATATCAAGAAGTGAATTCTTATGTGTGCCATTTATACTCGTAATATTAAAGACGTGACCCCTGTGGCTCACTTTACTGCCTGCTGTATTTCAGCCTTTCATCCGCTGTAGTTTACAGTGCAGGGATCTAGTTGATGAAGCAAAGAAGTTTCATCTGAGACCTGAACTGCGAAGTCAGATGCAGGGACCCAGGACGAGGGCTCGTCTAGGTAAGCTGGCATCTTGGCAGAAGGAGGGATATTTTTCAGCTACCCCTTGCCAGGTGGCATGATGTAGTTGAAAAGAACATTCTGTAAGAAATACAAAGACCTGTTTTAGACCTGTTTTTAACCTTTTAGAAAGGGTGTCACCTTGGACAAGTCACTTTGCCACCCTGAGCTCTACTATAAACCAAGGATACCTTCCCTATCTATTTCCCGTAACTATTTGGAGGATTAAATGGAATCGAGTGTGTAAAAGCACCTTCTAAATTGTCAAATATTATGCAGGTTATGATTTCAAGATATTTGGAGTCTTGTGAATTAGAAATTATTTCAAATACCAAGTAGTAGTTTTCTCATTCTGGATGAAAAGAGGAAGGAAAGGCAGCAGCATAGTATAAAGTTCAGGAGTGACATGTAGTACTTAAGAACCTGGAGCCTGGACTCCGGAGCCGGTGTGGGTGCAGATCCCAGCTTACCACTTACTAGGTGTATTAACTTTGGCAAGAAACTTAACCTCCCTGTGCGTCAGTTGCCTCCTCTGTAAAGTGGGCATCATCACAGCTCCCGCCTCAGAGGTCGTTCTGAAGAGTAAATGAAGTAATGGACGTAAAAGGGTTAAAAGAGTTCTTGGCACATAACAAGTGCTGTGCACATTAGCTGTTGTTTTAGCAAGGAGGCTTAGGTGCAGATCTCAGCCCCACCAATGACAGGCTGTATGGCCTTGGGTAAGGTATCAGTTTGTCTGAGCCTGTGCTTCTGCCTCTAAAGTGAGGGTCCGAGCATCTTACCTCACTGTTGTGACGGAGATTAAACAGGATAGTGTATGTAAGATGCCTGACATTTTAGCCGACGGGTGGTAGGACTCAGATATTACCTTATTTCTGTTTCCTATCCTCCCTATTTTGCTGTTGTAGGTTATAAATGATATATGGGGTGGCATTTTGTTTTTGTTGCTTTCTGTTTTTCCCCTGACTGTGGACTCAGGCCTGCCAAGGTATTAAATTGTAATTAAGCTGTTCACTGATTGCTTTAAGTAGAATGATGATTTGTCTCCTATATATATGCTTTTAATTTAAATCCAAGTTAGTTAACATCTTGTAATAATGTTTCAACGTCCCCTATATTTTTGATGGCATAAGTACCATATGTCAACATAGAAATTTTAGAAACACAGAGAAGCAAAAAATAAATAAAAATCATCCATAATCCTACCACCCAGAGATGTTGCTTTGTTTGGGGTTTTGTTTCGTTTTTTTTTAAGGGGACTCAGAGAAGAAGTAGTAAATGATACTGTTCTAATTCCTGCAGGATAACAACATGTGGTCTGTATCTCATACTATATACAGGGATATGTACTAATCAACAAGACAGATTGAAGGACTAAGCATGAAAAACCATGGTAATATTAGAAGTTAGAGGAAAATATTTGTATAACTTTTGGGTGGGAGCCTTTTTTTTTTTTTTCTATTTTTAGTTGTGGTAAAATTTACCATCTTAACCATTTTCAAGTGTACAGTTCAGTGATGCCTGGGGGGCTCAGTCGGTTAGGTGTCCAACTCTTGATTTTGGTTCAGGTCATGATCTCACAGTTTATGGGTTTGAGCCTTGCATCGGGCTCTTTGCTGATGTGCGGAACCTGCTTGGGATTCTCTCCCTCTCTCTCTGTCCCTGCCCCCTGTCAAAAATAAATAAACGTTTAATGTATATATATATATTTTTTCACATTGTTCTACAACCAATCTCTAGAACTCTTTTCATCTTACAAAACTAAAAAGTCCATACCCAGATGGTAGCCGTGCTTGTGGTGAGTGCAGCATAATGTATAGATAGAGTTGTCAAATCACTATTTGTGCACCTGAAACTCATGTAGCATTGTGTGTGAACTGTCCTCAAAAAAAAAAATAAATAAAAAATAAAAAAACCACCCCAGGAACCATATAAATCAACAGGAAAAAAACCAACACAATAGAAAATTGGCATGAAAGACTTATAGTAGCCCACTGAAGCTGAAATACAAGCGAACAATGAACATTTGAAAATATAGTTCATTACCAGGTCTAGAAATGAAGGTTAGAACAAGGTATTTTTTAAGTCTGTTTGTTTGTTTATTTTTGAGAGAGACAGAGAGTGCAAGCAGGGAAGGGGCAGAGAAAGAAGGGCACAGAAGATCCAAAGCGGGCTGTGTGCTGACAGCAGAGAGCCCCATTTGGGGCTCGAAGTCATGAATCATGAGATCAGGACCTGAGCTGAAGTCAACACTTAACTGACTGAGCCACCCAGGCGCCCCTTAGAATAAGATATTTATTGAAGTGGAAGATATTAAAAATATTTCCGGGCGCCTGAGTGGCTCAGTCAGTGGAGTATCTGACTCTTAATTTTGGCTCAGGTCATGATCTCAAAGTTCGTGGGATTGAGCCCTACATCGGGCTGCACTGAGAGTGCAGAGCCTGCTTGGTGTTGCAAACTATGAGTCTGGAGTTCTCTCTTTTCCAGCAAGAGAGCGGATGCAGAATTGAATACAAAAGAGGCTATTGCCCGGGAGGAGACAAGAGCCCCTAACAGGGCTTTCATCTCCGTATTTATTGAGCGCTCAAGATCTTGCACGTGGTGAACGTGAAGAAAACAATCAGATAGTAATCATTAGCTTGTGTGGGTAAGAAGCAAAGGGTCTGGGGGAGCAAGTGGAGTTTGTTAGCAAGGTACATTGGCACTAGATGGGAAGTAACTTCCTGCAGGTGATATAACAAGCTGCTCCTGATCCCATTACAGAATCTTGCTAGCTAACCTTAGGCGCTTTCACCCTGTGGTGGTGACTTTCCACCCTAAGCTCTTTTCTAACCCATTTATGTGAGTAGAACCTATTCCCCCCCCCAGCTTGGGATTCTCTGTCCCTCCCTTCCTCTCTCTCTCTCTCTCTCTCTCTCTCTCTCTGTCTCTGTCTCTGTCTCTCTCTCTCTGTCTCTCAAAATAAACTTTTTTTTTTTAAAGTGAATACTCTTTATGTCCCATCTGGGAATCTGTACTATAGAAGTATTTCCAGGATGGGTGGCTCAGTTGGTTAAGCATCCAGCTTCTGGTGCATCCAACTTCTGTTGAGATCATGATCTCTCTGCTTGTGAGTTAAAGCTCCGCATCAGGCTCTGTGCTGACATCTCGGAGCCTGCAGCCTGCTTCAGATTCTGTGTCCTCCTCTCTCTGCCCCTCCCCAGCTCACATTCTATCTCTTTCTCTTTCTCTCTCTCTCTCTCTCTCTCTCTCTCAAAAATAAATAAAACGTTTTTTAAAAATTAAAAAAAAAAAAATATTTCCAGGAAAAAAGGGAAACAACCTGAATTCCATCTGAAGAAGAATGAATGGTTGACTGAATTATAGTACAACTGAAGCATAGAATATTATGAAACTATTAAAAGCATTGAGTCAGACATGTGTAGCTGGACAGAGTAACTGGGTATATACTAAGTTGGGGGTACTTTTCATTGGGGAAAAAAAGGCAAAAACTCCTGTATATGTACTATATATGTATATGTTTTCATGATTATAAACAAAGGATATGTATGCAAGGATAAACACCTTTAACAAGATGGGATTGCAGGGGAATATTTTTACCGTTGCTTGCTTTATATACTTCTGTGTTATTACCATGTGTGGTTACCTTTGTTATTTAAAAAATAATAAAAATAGATATTCTTTCAATATTATGTGAGCCAGTATATAGTGGAAATCATCTGGTACAAAGAAAAGACACTTTGCTTCCTTTGATTTCGACTCCCAATGCTATTACTCTAGTAACTTGCGTTTTGAATCTGGACAAGTCCTTTAACTTCTCTGGATTACCATTTCTTCTGTATATCAGGGGAGTTAAATTCAAACCACTGAGGTTCTTTCCAATACAGAAGATAACATTTCTTTTTTGCAGAGCCAGAAGTGTCCCAGAGAGTACTCAATAGCACTTCCTAGCTGCTTGTTAAATTGAACTAAAGCCAATGAAAATTTGTGTGAACCAGCAAACCAGAAGACTTTTTGGAGATACATTTTCTGCATTTCTCTGTACTGGCAGGAGAAGGTGCCCGCCTGCTTAGAGAACTTGCTTATTGCCCTGATCTTGAAAGATTAGGATTCTACATGCCCTTATAATTTTGAGGTTATTTTTCAGAAGTTCCAGAAAAGAAATTCTGAAGCCATTTCCAATTCCCTTTTTTTTTTAATGTTTATTTATTTAGTTTGATAGCAAGAACGAAGAGAGGCAGAGAGACAGGAGAGAGAGAATCCCAGGCAGGCTCCGTGCTGTCAGTGTAGAGCCCTATCAGGGCTCAGACTCATGAACCGTGAGATCATGACCCGAGCCAAAACCAAGAGTTGGCCGCTTAACCAACTGAGCCACCCAGGCACTCCAACTAGATTCTTTTTTTTTTTTTAATTTATTTTTAAGAGCGCGTGTGCGCACGCGCGTGCACACACACACACACACACACACACACACACATGAGTGGGGGAAGGGCAGAGAGAGAGGAAGAGAGAGAATCCCGAGCAGGCTCTGCACTGTCAGCTCAGAGCCCGACTCAGGGCTTGATCCCAGAAACTGAGACCATGACCTGAGCCGAACTCAAGACTCGGATGCTTAACCGACTGAGCCACCCACGAGCCCCTCTTCTTATTTTAGCATCTCCTTATCAGTGCCTTAGGAAGTAAATTGTTCCTGCCTATCATGTCTTCTGCCCATCTCTATTCATAGAGGTTGCTAAACCAGCTACCAGGATAACTCTTCTGCATACAGCATAAGGAAATTAAATTTACAGCTACATAAAAATAGCTTGCCAAATCATGTGTGAGGATTCTCTTTTAGTTATTTACCTCTTAGCCATTACTTTCTCACAGAAGACATAATGGAAATTGCAATTCCTAATTTGTCACAGTCTCCTTTTCTGAGCTAAAGATCAATACGTATGGCAGTGTAGTCTCTGAACCGT
Source organism: Panthera leo (assembly GCF_018350215.1). Taxonomy (NCBI): domain Eukaryota; kingdom Metazoa; phylum Chordata; class Mammalia; order Carnivora; family Felidae; genus Panthera; species Panthera leo. The sequence goes on along the minus strand of NC_056696.1, from coordinate 41,657,920 downwards.
GTTATTTTAGCAAGCTTGCAGTCTGTCTGCTGTATTCCTCTAACATCACACCACAGCACACACACAACTCCTAATCCCTCCCCCCACAAATAATGACCATGGCATTGTCAAGATGCCTCAGTTTTACTAATGTGCTTTTTCACACTGTTTCTGTCAGGTGTTTTATTGATTGATTGATTGATTATGTATTGATTTTGAGAGAGAGCGTGAACCGAGTACGGACAGAGAGGGAGAGATAATCCCAAGCAGGCTCTGTGCTGTCAGCACGGAGCCTGACATGGGGCTCAACTTCACAGACTGTGAGACCATGACCTGAGCCAAAACCAAGAGCAGCCAGGCACCAGCCAGGCACTCCCTGTCAGGTGTTTTAGACCTATCTTCCTCGTTGGAAAGATAAAAATCTAACAAGTCCCTCCCACCCCCATTCATTGGCAAAGAACAAACAGGCTTTTTTCCAGTCAATCCTTAGACTAACTCTTTTCACATTAGTTAGATTGTTAAAGTAGTGGTCCCCAAGTTAGGGTCCGAAGACATTAGAACACTGGAGTTCTTCCAGGAGAGGAAGACTTTCTAGGCAAAAGCAATACAAGAAACCACAAAGGAAAAGGTAGTGTATTTGACTAAATGAAAATGCGCAACATTATAAGACACATTAGGAAAATAGATTTGCTACAACCACAGCAAAGGGTTAAATTTATTTGTATGTAAAGAGCTCAGTAAAAATTCATGGGAGGAACGCTAAAGACTTGAGTGTTCAGTTTACAGAGGGGGAGGTACAATTGACTACTAAATATAAGGGGGGAAATGCGACATAATCACTAATAGAGTCTTATTAGTAATAAAGTAAGAATTAAAACAATAAATACAATTTTTTGCCTACCATAGCACCAGAGATTAAAAAAAAAAAAACAATATCCAGCTACAGAAAGTAGAATGAATTGGCATATATATGAATTGGCCTTATATGTTGGTGGCCATATAAATTGTTTTAAGCCTCAGAAAGTAATTTTATAATTTTTATTAAAAGGTTTTTTGTTTTTTTTTTTTTTTAAGTTCATGTTCTTCACTCTAGCAACCTCCCAATGCTGTATTAAGAAAATAACTGGGGGTGCCTGAGTGGCTCAGTTGGTTGAGCATCTGACTTTGGCTTAGGGCATGATTTCACGGCTCCTGGGTTCAAGCCCCATGTCGGGCTCTGTGCTGACAGCTCAGAGCCTGGAACCTGCTTGGGATTCTGTGTCTCCCTCTCTCTCTGCCCCTCCCCTGCTCTCACTCTCTTTCTTTCCCTCTCAAAAATAAATAAACATTAGTTTAAAAAAAAAAAGAAAAGAACTGGCGGGGCACCTGGGTGGCTCAGTCAGTTAAGCGTCTGACTTTGGCTCGGGTCATGATCTCACAGTTCGTGGGTTCGAGCCCTGCATCAGGCTCTGTGCTGACAACTTAGAGCCTGGTGCCTGCTTCAGGTTCTGTGTCCCCCTCTCTGCCCCACCCATGCTTGTGCTCTTATCTCTCTCTGCCTTTCAAAAATGAGTAAACATTAAAAAAAGAAAGAAAACTGACATTTCGGGGCACCTGCATGGCTCTGTTGGTTAAGTGAACAAGTCTTGGTTTCAGATCAGGTGATGGTCTCACAGTTCGAGGGATCAAGCCCTGAGTTGGGCTCAGAGCTGACAGTGCAGAGCCTACTTGGGATTCATTTTCTCTCTCTCTCTCTCTGCCTCTCCCCTGCTCACACATGCACTCTGTCTTTCCCTCTCTCAAAAATAAAAATAAACATTTTTTTTTGGAAAAAAAAAAAAAGCTACACAGTCTAAATAAAGACTAAACTCCTATCTGTTCAGGGGCGCCTGGGTGGCTCAGTCAGTTGAGTGTCCGACTTCAGCTCAGGTCATGATCTCATGCTTTGTGAGTTGAGCCCCACGTTGGGCTCTGTGCTGACAGCTCAGAGCCTGGAGCCTGCTTCGGATTCTGTGCCTCCCTCTCTCCCTACTCCTCCCCTGTTCACACTCTGCCTCTCTCTCTCTCTCTCTCTCTCTCTCTCTCAAAAATAAACATTAAAAAAAAATTAAGATTATATCTGTTCAGTGTGAAAACACTGGTGCTCTCATACTTATCAAAAGCTCTGTTGGTACTTACATGTAACTCCAGCAGTACCAGCAAGTTAATTACTTAGATGCAGCTCGGTAGACAGTGTTTCAAACCACAAGACCTGGGGCGCCTGGGTGGCTTAGTGGGTTAAGCGTCCGACTTGGCTCAGGTCATGATCTCATGGTCCATGAGTTCGAGCCCCACATTGGGCTCTGTGCTGACAGCTCGGAGCCTGGAGCCTGCTTCCGATTCTGTCTGTCTGTCTCTCTCTCTCTCTCTCTCTCTCTCTCTCTCTCTCTCTCCCCCCCCCCCCCCCCCCCCCCCCAGCTCATGCTCTGTCTCTTTCTGTCTCAAAAATAAATAAACATTAAAGAAAACAACAAACCCAGGGGTTCCTGGGTGGCTCAGTTGGTTGGGCATCCAACTTCAGCTCAGATCGTGATCTCACAGTCCGTGAGTTTGAGCCCTGTGTTGGGCTCTGTGCTGACGGTTTGGAGCCTGGAGCCTGCTTCAGATTCTGTGTCTCCCTCTCTCTCTGTGCCTCCCCTGCTCATGCTCTGTTTCTCTCTGTCTCAAAAATAAATAAAAACATTTAAAACACACACACACACAAGATCTGTCATGGGAAAATAATGAAGAGTCCTTCATGACAAAGACGTTTGGAACCAATGGTCTAGGACCCCAGGCATTTAGAACCATAAAATCCCTGAGTGCCTCTTGCTGATACATTTGTCCAAGTTCCACTGTAAACATATAGTTCCCAGCATGTTTATGGAGAAACTTTCAGCTAAGAGGAAGCACTGTCAATTTTCTGGGTTTTGTAACATAATCTAAGTATTTCTTACCTGTTTCTATGTCCCATCCTTCAGAAGCTGCCTGAGTGAAATATTATCAAGGAAGTGGTTTTTTCCCCTAGGCTTTTTTTTTTTTTTTTTAAGCATTTGAGGAACTTAGAATTTAATGAAACTCAGAACTCATTTTTATGAGTATGTTCTTTGTTTAAAAATGCCTTTTTTTAAAATACATAATTTGTTGTCAAATTGGTTTCCATACAACACCCAGTGCTCATCCCAACAGGTGCCCTCTGTGCCCATCACCCACTTTCTCCTCTCCCCCATCAGCAACCCTCTCCCACCAACCCTCAGTTTGTTTTCAGTGCTTAAAGAGATGCTTATGGTTTGCCTCCTTCCCTCTCTGTAACTCCCCCCACCCCCCGACCATGGTCTTCTGTTAAGTTTCTCAGGGTCCACATATGAGTGAAAACATATGGTATCTGTTTTGCCTGACTTATTTCATTTAGCATAATACTAGGCTTTTGTTTTCTTTGTTTCTGGGAATTACATAAAGCAACAGGATTACAGCTGAAAATCAGTGGGAATTTTTTAAATGCGCAAAGCATAGAAAATGCCTCTCAGTTGTTGTGGAGTATGTTCATTGTGTTAGCCATACAGATATCATCCACTAGTATCCTATTTACCTACAGAGGGAAACGTGTGTGAATAGAATTGTTTTTGCCTTCTCTATTCAAATCAGAGGGAGAGAAGCAGTACTGTAAGAAAGGGGTAAATAGGGGAATAGTGCTGCCAAGGAAGAAACAAATACTTTGTGGTCCTGGCCTCTTCCAGCTTGAAGGAATTTTATGCACAAATAAAATAAGCATAATATGAAAAGACTCTTTGTTCAAAGGCTTTGATTTTCTGAAAGGAGCTGACTGCTGAGACTTGCTTACTGGCTCACCTTGGAAAAGGGTCCATTTAACTTTATTTGGCAAGTATACAAGACAGGTGTCCTCTTAAATGAGGTTAAACTTCATGGTTTATGTGTGGGATAGTAAGAAAAATTTCAAACATATACAGAAACAAAAATATAATGATTTTCTGTACCCATCACCCAGTTTCAACAGTTATCAACTCATGGCCTATTTTGAAAGAAATCTCAGGATATAATTCCATCCATATATATTATGCTTTTATACGTATCACTGAAAGAAGGAGCTTTTTAAAAATATATCGGGGCTCCTGGGTGGCTCAGTCAGTTAGGTGTCAGACTTCAGCTCAGGTCATGATCTCACCGCTTATGAGTTCGAGCCCCGCATCAGGCTCTGTGCTGACAGTTCAGAGCCTAGAGCCTGCCTGGGTTCTGTGTCTGTCTCTCTCTGCCCCTCCTTCCCTCCTCCCGCCCTCAAAAATATAAATAAACATTAAAAAAATTTTTAGATGTATCTAAAACACCATTATCACCCTTAAACACAACCAGTTCTTTATTTTCATCAGATAAAAATACCTGTTAGTATTTCCCTAGTTTTTGCTTTTGAACACTTAAGTTTCTCCAATCAGGATCCAGACAAGGTCCACATGTTACATTGAGTTCTTGTCTCTCTTTATCTCTTAAAAAAATTTTTTTTAACGCTTGTTTTATTTTTGAGAGACAGACAGAGATTGCGAGAGGGGAAGGGGCAGAGAGGGAGAGAGACACAGAATCTGAAGCAGGCTCCAGGCTCCAAGCCATCAGCACAGAGCCCGATGCGGGCCTTGAACTCACAAACTGTGAGATCATGACCTGAGCTGAAGTCAGCCGCTTAAGCGACTGAGCCACCCAGGCGCCCCTAGTCTCTTTTAATCCATAGGCTTTTCCCTCCTACTTTGGTTTTTCCTTGTAATTTATTTAAGAAACCAAGATGTTGGGCTTCTAGAATTTCCCACATTCTGGATTTTGCTGATTGTATCCATGTAGTGTCATCTAGTGTGTTCTTCTGTCCCCTGTATTATCTGTAAACTGGTGATTACACTAGAATCTTGGTAAGTTTCAAGATTTGGGTTCAGTTTTTTAGGAAGAACACTTCATAGGTGATGGTTGTATACTTCCTATTTAGCATTATAAAGTAGTATTTTTGCTTTCACCTAATGATTACAGCAGCCACTGATGATAATTGTCAGAGCCATTACTTCATCAGGGATGCATCTGTTTTTGGCAGTTTAAAGGTACTCCATTTGTGGGACGCCTGGGTGGCTTAGTTGGTTAAATATTCGACTCTTGATTTGGCCCATGATCTTGCAGTTCGTAGGTTGGAGCCCTGCGCCATCAGCCTGGAGCCTGCTTGGAATTCTCTCTCTCTCCCTTTCTTTTTGCCCCTTCCTTGCTCATGTGTGCACACATATTCTCTCTCTCTCTCTCTCTCTAAATACATTTTTTAAAAAGAAAGAAATGTATTCCATTTACTCTTTAAAGTCCAGTTATTTATAATAGTGCCTTGGGCTCTCAAATGTCTTCCTAGTAATTGAATCATACAAAACGCTCCATTCTTTCCATGCACTTCAGTAGGGCACATTTACAGAGGATTTTCTCAAAAGACTTTGCTCTTTGAAAAGAGGCAAAGGAGGAGATATTTAATACAAGAAGGCTTTACGGGAGAGAGTAAGATATAAAGGACATCAAAATATCTTCTTTGGGAAAACAGAGAAAAAGACTTTCTTTAAAAGCCTGCTGTTATGATGGTGCACCTGGGTGGCTTGGTCAGTTAAGTGTCTGACTCTTGATTTCGGCTCAGGTCATGATCTCACAGTTTGTGGCTTCGAGCCCCACATTGGGCTCTGCACTGACAGTGTGGAGCCTGCTTGGGATTCTGTCTGCCTCTCCCCTGCTCACTCTCTGTCTTTCAAAATAAAGAAACAAACATTTAAGGGGGAAAAAAACCTGTTACGATTCCCTGGCAGTTGTGATGAATTAGTAGGGAACATGGTCATATAGTTGGCTACATTGGAAAAATAAAAGTTCATGGAAGAGAATTTTAAAAATCTATTACTTGGAGGGCACCTGGGTGGCTCAGTAGGTTAAGCGTCTGACTTCGGCTCAGGTCATGATCTCATGGTTCATGAGTTCCAGCCCCGTGTCGGGCTCTGTGCTGACAGCTCAAAGCCTGGAGCCTGCTTCACATTCTGTGTCTCCCTCTGTCTCTGCCCCTCCCCACTCATGCTCTGTCTCCCAAAAATAAGAACATTTTTAAAATTACAAAAAAAAGCCTACCACTTGGTCCTTAAACCACAACTTTCCACTTTCTTGAGACAAGGTTAGTAGGAGAATGTTATTTCCCCATTGCAAAAAACTCCCATTTTGAGTTTTACAGCCTGAGAAGGGCAGGGAGCTCCTTTAGCCCCCTGCCTGCACTTAGAACCTCATTTATTATGTCAGCCAGAGGCATGTAGATAGGTTGGAATGGTGTGGTGTGTTCAAGTTTGCCTTCTGGAGTTTTTTTTAATTTTTTTTTTTTTTAACGTTTATTTATTTTTGAGACAGAGAGAGACAGAGTGTGAATGGGGGAGGGTCAGAGAGAGGGAGACACAGAATCTGAAACAGGCTCCGGGCTCTGAGCTGTCAGCACAGGGGCCCGATGCGGGGCTCGAACTCACGGACCGCGAGATCGTGACCTGAGCCGAAGTCGGCGCTCAACCGACTGAGCCACCCAGGCGCCCCTGCCTTCTGGAATTTAATGTTGTCCTGAAATTTTAATTTCAGAGGTCCAGATCCTCAAGAGCTAGAGCCTCAGAAAGAAGTAATTTCCTGTTAGGCAGCCTTATGATGAGTGTCCTATTTCAGATTGCTTCTCTGGGCCACATAAAACAAAATCCTACAACTGTTTCTACTTATGTTTCCCTATGAGTAGTTTCCCAGCTTGGGATGGTGACGTAACCTATCTTTTTCTCTCTTTGTCCTCAGGAGCCAATGAAGTGCTTCTGGTGGTCGGGGGCTTCGGAAGCCAGCAGTCTCCCATCGACGTGGTAGAGAAATATGACCCCAAGACTCAGGAGTGGAGCTTTTTGCCAGTGAGTAATGGTGGAGCCAGTCATTGGGAAAGAGTTTAAATGTCCTCAGTCCCTGACTCTAGATCATATGTAATCCAGCCCTAAAAGTAGCAAAGCCTAGTAATAGTAAGATGCTCCTTACAATAGTGTCATGTACATGGTAGGTTCAAAATCAATTAATCAAGCCATCGTTACTGACCATTTGATTAGAAGATTAGACTTCAGAAATATCAATGCCCCCGTTCCAAAAGAGGAGAAATATCAATGGCCCTGTGTGAAATTAAACTTACCTGACCCACCACTATTTCAGCACCTTCCTGAGCTGTCCGTGTAACTCCCAGCATGCTCCATTGTCATGCTCTGGTAAGCTGAACTCTGTTAAATTATGTTAAATTGAACTAATGTTCACTTGAAGTCTGAAGTTTATATCTTTCTCCCTTTGTATGTCTCTGTTTCAGTGCTGGGTGAACAATAATAGTTCTGAGAACATGGAAATCTTTTAATCAGTCCTCCTAACTTTTAGGATATTGGAATCCTGGCCCTTTGATTAGCAGTTGGGGCTACTTTTCTACTTTATAGAAAGATAACAGTCTTTAGCCCAGTGGAACAGGAAGGAATCAGACACTGGATAATGGAAAGACATTAAACTTTTTGGAAGCCTTGGAGAGAGGCAGATGTGGATAAGGGTTGCATCTTTAAAAGCATCACAACAAGCAAGAGGGTTTGGAGGCCACTTGAGGGTGAACTACTGCCCCAGGGGTTCACAGTGACAAGTGAAGAAGGAGAGGTACATAGATAAAAACAGGAAGGTTAGCAGCAGATAAGGCCTAAGATTTGCATGACTGAAATATTTGTACCTCTTCTCTCCTAAATCCGTAGAGCATCACTCGTAAGAGACGTTACGTGGCCTCAGTGTCCCTACATGACCGGATCTATGTAATTGGTGGCTATGATGGCCGTTCCCGCCTTAGTTCGGTGGAATGTCTAGACTACACAGCAGATGAGGATGGGGTCTGGTATTCTGTAGCCCCTATGAATGTCCGACGAGGCCTTGCTGGAGCCACCACCCTAGGAGGTATGCTTGGTGTGCAGGGCAGTGTTTCCGTTTTGTTGGGGCTGGATCAGGGTTCATAACTCTCCTGTTGTCTGGCAGGAGCATGAGGTCAAATACTCCTTTTTGCTTTGGGAAATATTAATGTTACCAAAGCTTTTCAGTATTCATGAATGTTTCAACACTGACCACAGAGTTGGTAAATCAAGTTCCAGTGTGCCGAGTGGAGAATTGGCACTGGTTATATTTTTGCATACTCCACCTTTGAAGTCTTTGAGTGCTTTCAAGGATTCCATCTTACCCCGTTCTTTTTAGATGTCTTAACTCTGATGTCTTCCTTATCTCTAAGACTTAATTGACTTATCTCATGAAAAAACACTTTGTTTTTGTTCCCAAACATTTAAAGGACTTGTGGGGAATTTGTAGGGAGAAGAATGAATAGAAATCTCTCATCCTCGTGGTGCCTGGGTGGCTCACTCAGTTAAGTGCCCGACTCTTGCTGTCGACTCAGGTCATGACCTCACAGTTTGTGAGTTCAGGCCCACATCAGGCTCTGTGCTGACAGCATGGAGCCTGCTGGGGATTCTGGCTCTCCCTCTCTTGCCCCTCCCCCACCTTAAAATAAATAAACATAAAAAACTAAAGAAGAAATCTCTCATCCTCTAATAGTCTGTGATTCATTCATTCTGAGCAGATATGATCTACGTGTCTGGAGGCTTTGATGGAAGTAGGCGTCATACCAGTATGGAGCGGTATGACCCAAACATTGACCAGTGGAGCATGCTGGGAGATATGCAAACCGCCCGGGAGGGTGCTGGACTAGTTGTGGCCAGCGGAGTGATCTACTGCCTAGGTATTCAGTCTGGGAGGCGAAGATGAGGGAGCTCAATGGGTGGGGACCCCTTTTTATCAAAATGAAGTTCATAGACCTTTTTCAACTAAAACCCTAGTCTATCCCAATATCTTTTCTGTTAACTGAGGTTATCTTTCTCATGGAAGCAGAAATTAGGGTACTATCAGATTTTTCTTTGGATTATTGGAACTCTTGAAGGAGAACTGAAACTATAACAATTAGTTGAAACACTCTGAGAGAGGCACACTGGGAATGGGCATGAGGGTTTACCAGTCTGTCTGAAATGGTCTCTGCTTTGGTTTTCAGGAGGATATGATGGCTTGAATATCTTAAATTCAGTTGAGAAATATGATCCCCACACAGGACATTGGACTAATGTTACACCAATGGCCACTAAGCGCTCTGGTAAGACCACTCATATCTAAAGGAGAGGACAGTCGACTGTGCTGACAAATCTTTACATACGCAGTGGTGGTGGAGTCAAAGAGGGTATCAACAAATCCGAGTTGTATTTCTTTCTTCACCGTACACTTCACTCATGTAAAACATAAGTCTGGTTTCATTCTCCTCTTTGCCTGTCTTTTCTCTAAACATAATGAAAATCAAGACAACTAGATTATTCTAAGCCTGTCTGGCTCTAGTCCACATCCCTCAGCTACTCTAGAACTCAGCTGGCCACCAGTGATCATGTTTTGTTTTTAGAATTCTTCTCCTAAGCTTGGTAGTATTGATTTACTATGCCTTTTTCCCCCCAAGGTGCAGGAGTAGCCCTGCTGAATGACCATATTTATGTGGTGGGGGGATTTGATGGTACAGCCCACCTTTCTTCTGTTGAAGCATACAACATTCGCACCGATTCCTGGACAACTGTCACTAGTATGACCACTCCACGATGCTATGTAGGGGCCACAGTGCTTCGCGGGAGACTTTATGCTATTGCGGGGTAAGGATTTGGAAGCCAGGCTAGAGTCGTCGTGCATCCAGGACAACATGATCCATTCCGAATTTTTGGATCGAGACAGGGTTTGGGTTGGGGGAGACATCTCCAGTGGCAAACTTTAATGTAGGACTGTACGGAGAGGAATAGAAAGTTCATTTTCTTCTTTTGCTTCTTCCCCACTCAGATACGATGGGAATTCCCTGCTGAGTAGCATCGAGTGCTATGACCCTATCATCGACAGTTGGGAAGTAGTGACATCCATGGGAACCCAGCGCTGTGATGCTGGCGTGTGTGTTCTTCGAGAGAAGTGACCATCGTTGGAGCGCCATCCAGAGCTAGTGACCAGTCCAAGGGACAGTTTACGGGAGCGTCAAGGATCCTTTCCAGAATATCTATTTCTCACCGTGTGCACAGGGTGATTACAAGCACCAGTGTGGTGATGATTGTACTTATTTGACACACACTCCACTTTGTGCTGGTAGTTCTCTCTGAGGAGGGTGGGTAACAGACACTCAAGGGAAGACAATGCACACTGAATGGATCTGAGAGGCCAGACCATCTCTCCTTGTCCAGAGAGCACTGTCATGTGCTTGGGAGAATCCATATATATGTTGTGCCTCGTGTATTGCAGAGAATTAAGGTGAGTATGACCTACTAGATGTGGACAGCATCCAGCGTATGATTGGAAGGATACCAACTTGAGTAAGCTGGGTAAAATCCAAGTCTTGTTTTCCAGGAATAAATACCTTTCCTAGTCTGCAGGTAACTAGGGACAACACAGTTCCGTTCTGGAGGATAATAGAGGGGAAAGCCCCCTATCAAAACTTGGGGGGCTTGGGGAGAGACCTGGCCTTGCCTTAAGGGACAAGGTTGGTGTATCAGAACTGGGTTTAGAATAAGGGAAGTAAACAGAATTTGATGGGATGTGAGTAAACCTAGAACACCGCTGAGGTATAACCTGGAAGACTTCAAAGGGTGTGTTATTGGAAGGATCTTTTAATTTCCCCATGATCTTTCTGGGTGCGCATCTTGGCATTGACAGAGTAAGAATGAACAACTGTTGGGATGAGCAGAGATGGAATAAAGGTGGGAGTTTGGTATGCCTGGGAACAAACTAGAAGTACCTGTGATTTTACAATCGTCTTATTTGCCGCCAGGGCTCATCTCTCCATGGCAAGGTTTGCCTTGAGTCGGTGAGACACTGTCTGTCTGTGTTGACTCAAATACTACTACACTATTATACTTCATTACTATTTATTTGGGGGTGGGGTGGGGGTGGCAGCAGCGTAGAAATTCAGCTACCTGATTACTGCCCTGTTCTTTTAAGGGCACACTTCTGCTAAGGAGTGGTTTTTACTGCTGTGTTTGGTACAATTAGTCCTTTTCCTACTATGAGGTTCCCTGACCTGTCCTTAGAGTGGATTTTATTCTTCCTGGGACAGAATAATCAAGGCAACCAAAACTCTTTTGTTAGTTCCAGTACTTGGTACCACCATTTCTGAATTTCTGAGCCACTATTCAAGGCTCCCCTGTGTTACGGAGTGAAATTCTTGGCTTTGTGGGTATTGGGAGTGTGGGGATGTGGTAACCTAAACAAGGATGCACTTTCCCTTTATTCTAAAATTCCATTTTTTTCCTCTTTCCCCGAGTTGTATTGGCGTAAAGAGTTCATTTCCTTTGTATTTTTTTAAGAAAATATTAAAAATCCGTGGTCTCAAGTGCCTATAAGAGAGTTTGTGGCTAACCAACACTGTCTTGCAGATACTTGGGGAGCGGTGGGGGGGACCAGGCAGAGATCAGCTGTATGATCCTGTCTCTTCAACCTCTTCACCTTATGTGTTTGCCAACTGGCCCTACTATGTTTCTTTGCTAGACGTGGGTAAGAGGTGGCCCCTTTACCCTTGTGGAGCTTCTCAGCAGTAAAATATTTACGTGAATTTGTGTATTTATTGACTCCTCTCACACTGGGAGTTTACTTGAAAAGCAAACAGAATAAAGAGGAGTCAATCTTGAGCTCACTTAGTACCCACTTGAATTTTAGGGTCTTTAGTCACTCCATTCCTTTCTCTGTTTGCTTTGATTTATGGCACCTGATGTAAACAGCCATGCGGAAGGCCTGCACAACTGCAGAAATCCTGACATTCCCAGAGCGAAGGGAAGGGGGAGCCAAAGAGGAAGTTATTTTCACTAAAGAAGCCCTGCCAACCTTTCCTCAGCAGATGGATTGTGCCTGCTGATCAGACCACAGCTATGAAACATATGACTCATCCTTTCTCAGGAAGAGATCCAGGGGAGGTGGAAAAGTGGGGGTTCAGAACTGATGCCTCCTAAACTATCTTTACTGCTGACTTAAGAGTTCTTATATGGCAGCCACAACTGAATATTCTGCATAAAACATCTAAAACTCATTGCTGTCTTTCCACTCTTCCAATCTTGCATACTCTTCTCATACACCTACACAGAGGTATGCCTGATATGGGGGTTCCTCCTGTTTTTCTAGCTCTCTTCGCTGGCAACCAGCCACTTAGTTATCCCACCTCGGAAAACTCATTTATCTTGTGTTACCCCCATTACAATACAGACATGCAATTCATTTCTGGCTTGTACATGACATTATCTTTAATAGTTCCAAATATATTCTTATAACTGTATTCCCTCTGCTACCACTTAGTTCAAGCCTTTATCTCTTACACAGACTCATGGAGTAATAGCCTCCTGATAGCCTCACCTCTGCTCTTTTCCTGTCTTCCAGTCTAGCCCCTCCATTTAGTTATCAATGTTCTTCCTCAATTACATGTAGCATCATTATAGTGCCTAACATACAGCAAATTTTCAGTGAATATTGGAACAGTTATTTCTGGCCTAAAATTCCATAGATTCCCATTTCCCACATTATGAAGTTCAAATTCCTTAGCATGGCTTTAGACCCATGGTGCTCTGGGCCCACTCTACCATTCTGATCTCCCCCCACCCCCCCCACTGTTTTCTCTTCCCTCAGGTGTAATGTCCTTCAGTGGACTACTAACCATTCTTAAGTGTGTTCTCACCTTTGTTCATGTATTATACTGTTCTTCTGACATAGTCTTGCTTTTCAGACAAAATCCTAGTCACATTTTGATGCCTAATTAAAATGTCACCTAGGTAAAGCCTTTTCTAACTCCCCAGATGGAATTATTCCCTATTCCTGGCTTCCATTCACTTTGTTCCCATGGTTGTCTTTATCACATGTCATTTGTTTTGGGTGTGTCTTCCTGTTTAGACTGTGTGCTCAAATACAAAGTGCCTATTATCATTGTATCCTCAGGGTTTAGTTATATTACATAATTACTAAATGTTGAATTACTGAAGGACAAAGAGGAAGAAGAAAAACCTGCAGATGGGGATGATGGGTAGATTAGACATTACCTATTTAAGTAACTTGGTTCCCCTTCATATTCTGCTTCCCTTGCCATTTCAGGATATCCATGGCCTAATGCACTAGAACTGATAAGCTAGAGATCTAAAGATCAATCTAATGGAGTGAAAAGTATAGTGTAATGACAAAGGACAGTGGCTTTAGAGCCAGGCCTGGATCTATGGACCCTGGAAACTAGCCTCTGATCTTGACCTTCCTCAGTTGTGCACTGGGAGTAATCAGTGACAACCACATAAGGGAATTGTGATGATTCAATAGGTTTGTTTCTAAAGCACTCAAACACGGTATTTGCCACATAGTAAATAGTTGCAATGATTAGAACAGACAGCAATTAAAGTCTGGAAGCATCTTTTTCCAACACCAAAAAGGTACATGTCCCTTTAAGTAGTCTCTTGTTGAAGTAACTAATGTAGATAAAACTTGCTGATGTATATAGCCTGGCCCAGATTCCCTTCGCATTGCCTCCAGAAATGTTCCCGTTCATTCAGAAGACCAAAGTCAAATCTCAGCAAACTACATGGTATGGTCAACTTTAATGGCTTATTTACCCAGATTTTACTCAATATTTAAGGGAAGCCCAAAGACCAGGTGAGTATGAAGAGAGAGGATTTGTCACGTCCCAGTGAGTGACCCTGTCACAAAGCCAGCGGACACCTAACCACTCAAGTAATGAATGAGGCGCTTGCGCAGTAGAACCCAGAGCGGGGGGGGGGGGGGGGGGGGGGAAGGACGCATGCGCAGAGGGGGGCGGGTAGTGACCGTGCGCTCCCCACCCCGTCTCTGAAAGCCGCGCCCGCGCAGTTCCGAAAAAGCCCGCAGAGACAGCGCCTGCGTGGTCGTGGCCGAGGAAGCTGTGGCGGTAGCGGCGATGGAACCAGCTGAGCCGCTGAACGAGTTAGTGTCAGCCGAGGGCCGAAACCGGAAGGCGGTGCTGTGCCAACGCTGTGGCTCCCGAGTGCTGCAGCCAGGGACCGCTCTCTTCTCCCGCCGACAGGTAGGGAGGCAGGTTGGAGGCGGTTCACCCCCGCACGCTTTCCCAGGGGGCCGAGGTGGCTCGTGTCCCAGACCCCGCGCGCGTTTCCGGAGGCCGCGCCCCTCGTCGCGTCCAGGCTCCGCCTGAGGCTGCCCCCGCCGGAGTTGGGCGGCGGGAGCGCTGCCGGGACCCGGCCCCTGGCCCCCGGCCCCCGGCCCCCAGCCCCAGCCCCGCCCTAGGTCTGGGCCGGCTAGTCACCCGGTCGCCGCGGGCGCGGGGCGCGCTGGACGCTGCTCCTCCGCGTGCGGTGCAGGGCTGCGGCAAGGCGCCGGCTTCCTAGGGCCCGGCGCCTCGGGACACGGGCAACCCTTCCAGCTCCACCCTGCGGACTGGCCCGCATCACACCGCTCTCACCGGTGTCCTTTCTGATGGGCTCCTCGCCGCCCCAAAAAGAGCTCCAGAACCGACTTTAGTGTAGGGGATGTGACAGATGACTCTCGTAACCTACACGCTTTACCAAGGTACTGGGTGGAACGCAGTTTCTCCAACGAATCAGATTTCCAGTGGGACAGACCGCTCAAGTCCTGAAATCATTTTTGAAGGGAGGTTTCATTTTTATTTTAATCTTTTATTTCCTTCAAGTTAGATACTTTTATATTCTTCATGCTGCCATCACCCCAAAAGGGGAAAGTTGAAAACATTTTTTTTTTATTTTACTAAACTTTTTCTTGAGGGGTAACAATAACCTCAGGAAAGTGCAAAGTGTAATCTCATTTCAGCCATGTGCATACCCTCACTCAAAATTGTCTCCAAAAATATGCTGTGTCCTCATGACCTATCATATTGGGAATTAGGTTTCAACATAAGAATTTGGGAGGAACACAGTCTATAACAGGGTGCTACTGGCATCTAGTAAGGTAGAAGCCAGGGATGCGGCTTAGCATCCTGCAATGCATTAGACAGCAACCCCCGTCCCCTGGTCCTGCAACAGACTTCTTCTCCATCCCAGGAGGTCAGCAGTACCAAGACGGAAATCATGGCCTAAAGACTGCAAAGCACACTCACATCTGTAATCTCAGTTGATCTTATGAAATTATTAGTATTTCTACCACTGGCCTATGAGGTCCTAGATCCTATCCACTTGTGTATCTCCTACACTTAGATTGTGCCCATAAGTAAGAACTTAATAGATACTTAGATGTAAGTAAATCAGTGAACAAAAGCTATTAGCCCAGTGTAAATAATGGGTTAGCATGGGTGGGATGGATTAGTATGTCACTGTTGGTGCAGCATGTGTTAAAAAGGCCTATAATTGGTTTCCCATATAAAACGTTCATACCCTTTAGCTCGGTACTTCTTGAAATCTTACCTGAAGTCTGTGACAGAGGAATTTATAATGAAGCTGAACAGAGGTGGAGGGGACAGCAGTGTGATGTTTCAGTGTTGTTAGAGAAAGCGCAGTATGTGTGAAGAACTGCAAAGTTCAACTTGGCAGGGCCTAGCTAGACAGTTCTCATTTGGGGTCTTTCATGTGCAGTCAGAAGGGTCATTTGAAACGCTCTCTACCGTCACGTGTCTGCTTGTGGCCTGGGAAGACTCAGACACCTGAGCACTGAAATAGGCTCTGGGGGCACGTTGGTCTTTCGGTGGCTCTCTCCCCAAGGTCTCTCCATGTGATGCCTGGAGGGTACCTGGAGGTATTCAGAGAAGCTGGAATTCTCATATAGTAGCTGAAGGCTCCTAGAGCAAGTGTACCCAGAGAAACCAGCCAAAACGGCATGGCCTTTTCTGACCTACCTGTCACTTCCACTGCACTTGATTCCATTGAGGCCGTCACAGTGGCTCGCCCAGACCCAAGGTGAGAGACGTGGAGTCTATGTCTTGGAAGGTCTGTCAAATAATTTGTGGACATGTTTTAAAACCACCACAAGGGGCGCCTGGTGGCTCAGTCGGTTGGGCATCCGACTTCGGCTCAGGTCGTGATCTCGCAGTCCATGGGTTCGAGCCCCACATCTGGCTCTGTGCTGATGGGGAGCAAGGGGGGGTGGGGGTGGGGCTGCCTGAGATTCTCTCTCTCTGCTCCTCCCCTGCTGGCTTGCTCTCTCTCTCTCTCTCCCCCTCCCCCCCTCCCTCTGCCTCTCTCTCTCCCTCCCTCTCTCCCTCCCTTTCACATTCGATTTTGGCTCAGGTCATGACCTCACAGTTTGTGGGTTCAAGCCCCACATCGGGCTCTGTGCTGACAGCACAAAGCCTGCTTGGGGTTCTCCTCTCCCTCTCTTTCTGCCCCTCCCCCGCTCACTCACTTGCACACATGAACTCTCTCAGAAAAAATAAGTAAACTTAAAAAAATAAAGGGTACTGTTAACAGTTATTGAAAAAGCAAAGAGTTCCACTGAGAATCTCACCGAGTTGTGGTATTCTACTTATCTCTGAGGAGCCAGTCCAGGATTAGGGTACAGCCTGGAGTCCGGAGTAGTTAACCCACCTGGTCAGGGATGGAACTGGCAACTTTGTCCCCCAACCGGCTGACCTAGCAGCCTCAAATTAGGCATTAATTCCTTGATTTTCACCCCAGTAGTCTATCTAGAAAGCCTAATTCTATTCTAAATGTTACATTCCAAAACTTGACCCTGCAATAGCTCTGGGCACTGCAGTGAATGGGTTGACTTCCATACACCTGCACATACAGTGTGCATATATGTAGGTCTAGTCTTGTGGATCTGACGTACGGGATTTCAATAAAAATGGGAATGTTGAGAAAGAGAGGGACCAGCACCCAGTAGGACCCCTTGAATGAATGGTTAATAGTATTTCCCTTAAATCACTAATCAAGACTGCTGAGGCGCTGTTCTGCATTATAAATGGGAACTGTGGGAAGGAAGCTGGTTCTCCTTTGTTGGATGTGTCCTAAGGGCTAATGCTTAGCAAGTCTTTTTCTCCCCTTAACATTTCACTCCCCTTACATTTAGTTAAGATGTTGATTTCACACCTACAATATGGCCCAGAAATATTTTTAGGGAAATTTAGGCCCACAGAAAGCTACCGCTAGGATTGGAATCCAGGTTTCCTGGTTTCTGAATTTTGATTCCTCTTCGCCTCTGCTTGTTCCAGTTTTTCACTTAGTGTAAAACAAAGCATTTGGGGGTTCATTTAAACATCAGATGGGCAAAAAGAGTGACTGGAATGACAGTGTAACAGGAGGAGGAACTGTTCTATTTTATGATGTCCTCAGCTGATGTCTCAGGTGACACAGCGCAGGGTACTGCACAGATACCTGTTTTAGTAAACCAGGTGCTCGGAAGATGGGGAGTAAAAAAGCTCTGGATCAGTGCTCCCTCCTCCCTATTAGGGACACCTACTGGCTACAGTATGGCCAGAAGTGCAAACTCTGGGGTATTTAATACATGGTAGCATCTCTTGTGATTCCCTAACTAGCATTCAAGGAGAGGCTTCCTCATCCCTACCGAAGCATTTCCCTTTTATTTTGGAATAATGTCAGTCCAGTTAGGGTTTGTTTTTGTTTTTGTTTTGTTTTTTTAATTAAAAAAATTGGTGCAGGGGGAAGGGCCTGGGTCGGCTCAGTCAGTTAAGCATCCAACTGTATCTCAGCTGAGGTCTTGATTTCAGGGTCATGAGCTCAAGCCTCACATTGGGCTCCACGCTTGGTCGTGAATCCTCCTTAAAAAAAAACAAAAACATCAAAAAATAATTTTTTTTTTTGCTTTTATTTTGATTGCTAATGCCAGACTAGCTCACTGAGGCCATCCTATGTTATTAGAGTTTGGGGTTGCATTAGAAACATATCATGGGTTCAGAGAAAGAGGAACCCTTTTACACTGCTGGTGGGAATGTAAACTGGTGCAGCCAGTCTGGAAAACAGTATGGAGGTTTCTCCAAAAATTAAAAATAGAACTACCCTATTACCCAGCAATTGCACTACTAGGCATTTATTCAAAGGATACAAAAATGCTGATTCAAAGGGGCACTTGCACCCCAATGTTTATAGCAGCACTATCACAATAGCCAAATTATGGAAAGATCCCAGATGTCCATTGACTGACGAATGGATAAAGAAGATGTGGGGTGTGTGTGTGTGTGTGTGTGTGTGTGTGTGTGGAATATTACTGAGCAATCAAAAAGAATGAAATCTTGCCATTTGCAACAATGTAGATGGAACTAGAATGCATTATGCTAAGCGAGATAAGTCAGTCAGAGAAAGACAAATATCATATGATTTCACACATGTGTGGAATTCAAGAAACAAAACAGATGAACACGGGGGAAGGGAAGCAAAAAGATAAAAACAGGGAGACAAACCATAAGAGACTCTTAAATACAGAGAACAACTGAGGGTTGCTGGTGGGGTGTCGGGGCGGGGGGGATGGGCTAAATGGACAATGGGTATTAAGGAATGCACTTGTTGGGATGAGCACTTGGTTTTATGTATAAGTGATAAATCACTAGATTCTATTCCTGAAACCATTAATACGCTATATGTTAACAAACTTGGATTTAAATTAAAAAAAAAATGATAGTAGGTACGTTGAAATTTAATGCCAGAGGGGGAAAAAAAGTAAATTGTTACCTATGAAGAAAAAACTTACGAGAAAGAAACAGCCATAGACTACTACTTGGCTTTGTAGCAAATATTTTCATAGTCATAATAAAGTAAGAACTGAAAAGTGTTTCATAGGGTGGAAAATAAGTGTATTGGCTAGCCATGACAATGAGAGCAGAGGAGTAACAAGCTTTGCTGTATGTATCTTGCAGTACTGTGGGGCTGCTAAAGGTGTGTGAACTAACCATATGGAAGAAATTAAAGGGTGTGTGTGTGTGTGTGTGTGTGTGTGTGTGTGTGTGTGTACATACATGCGCGTGTGCCAGAGGCTTTCTCGTAGTGATTGGGAAGGCATGTTAATTTGTGGGTACAAGGATCCTTGGGATGCTATTCCGAATTCTAGAAGTAGATTTTCCTTGTTAATGTTCTTTTGTAAGATAAATCCAGCACATACCTTACAGTGATGGAATAGAGCAAAGCCAGGTATCCTGTACTTATTCTTTTGACAAATATTTGAGTTCCTGCTCTATACCAGTTATTACTCTAGGCACTGGGGATATAGTAGTGAACAGGAAAGGTAAGCTCCTTCCTTTCCTGGGGCTTACATTTTAGTGGAGGGAGACCCACGGTAAATAAGCCAATACATTAAGTTCAGAGAATGGTAAGTAGAAAATAAAGAGGTAGTGGCATAAGGAGACTTTGGGGGTGATGAATATGCTTGGTGTCTTGCTGGTAATGATTTATGGGTAGATGTCTGGGCCAAAATGTTTCAAATTGTATACTTTAAGTATTGTGCAGTATATGTGTCAACTATACCTCAGTAAAGCCATATAAAAAAATATAGGGACGCTTGGGTGGCTCCGTTGGTTAAGTGACCAGCTCTTGGTTTCAGCTTAGGTCATCATCTCACGCTTCGTGAGTTCAAGCCCCACGATTGGTCTCCATGCTGACAGTGTGGAGCCTGCTTGAGATTCTCTCTCTTCTCCCGCCCTCTCCCACTCGATCTCGCTCTCAAAATAGTTAAGTAAACTTTGAAAAGTATAAAATAAAACATAGTGGGCAGTATGGGAAGCTAATTCAGATTGTTTGGTTAGAGAAGACCTCCCGAAGAGGTTACGTTTGAGCTGAATATCACGAAGGAACCGGCCTTGCCAGGATCTGAGGGCAGAGCACACTTACCCTGTTTGAAGAAGGCAAGGCCAGTGTGGCTGGAGGGAGATTAGGAACAGGCAGGGCCTTATGGATCATGGTAAGGATAGCAGTGAAGCCAGTTGAAAACGGCATGTTACCTCTTTAACGCCTCGTAAGAATCAGGGCACGGACTAGAGGCAACAGAGGAGCCGCCCAGCATCCTCATCCGTCAATGATCGGGCTCCTCATTTTGTTTTCATTCCGAGAAAGTGCTAGGGAGCAGTGTAATGTGTGAGTGGAATGGGGGTGATGACGTGACTGGCCAGTCAGCTCTTGCATTCTTTGTGTTCTTTTCCACTGCAGCTTTTCCTTCCCTCCATGAGAAAGAAACCAGCTCTGGCTGATGGCAGCAATCCTGACGGCGAGCTTCTCCAGGAGCACTGGCTGGTTGATGACATGTTCATCTTTGAGAACGTGGGCTTCACCAAGGACGTGGGCAACATCAAGTTTCTGGTGTGCGCAGACTGTGAAATCGGACCAATTGGCTGGCATTGCCTAGATGACAAGAACAGTTTCTATGTGGCCTTGGAACGGGTTTCCCATGAGTAACTGAGGGGAGGGGGACTCAGCTCCACCCCCAGCTCTAAAGGCTCCTCCCCTCAAGAACTGGCATTTAACCTGATGTAATTGCCCTGCTGCCGCCTTCTCGGTACTAATGTAAATTATGAGTATCAACATGTCCGGTTGAACAGAGGGCTAATCCTGCTTCCTTAAAGCCTCAAGTGCATGCCTCATGCATCACTCATCCTGCATCCCAACATCTCCTAACCTTCCTTTTCCCCCAGTTGCAGGACACTGGGACACGGCCACAAATGTGCTCTCATCCCTGGCGTCCTGCCCCGGGCTCCCTGACCCTGGGCTCCCTTGTTTCGTGTTCTGTAACAGCAGCATTCATCCTGTTGTCCAAGATGACACATGACAGCTGATGCCCGTGCTGATAGCTGAAACTCCACCTTTTTCTCTCTCATTCAAGAAAGCATACAAGTGTCTGCGAGTGACTTGGTTGTATGGCTAACTGTATCTACAGTAATTTATTCTTTTTAAAAGTGTAGCATTTACAGACATTAGTATTTAAACTACTAATCAGAAACACATTACTTTGGACACCCCTCTAATACCATGTTTGACAGCTGAGCCTCTAGGCCGATAGTGACTTTTTATTGTGAAGATGAATATGGCCCCTCTTCCCCTCAAATCTTGATATGGTTTCTCTTTATATTAGCCTGTGAGTTGAGAATCAGATTTTCAACCCTATCTGGCAGCCACCCCAAGGAAAACTCAGCCCTGGCTTAGAATCACAGTGGAGGATGTGGGATATAGGAGGGACAGGCCTTTGCCATATTATACATGACTTTATAGGTTTGCCTTATTTGGACAAGTAACTTTTCCTTTGTTCTTAGCAAAGGAATCTATCTATCTAATGGGTAGTGTCGTCATTTACCGAACCTACTAAGCATGGTCCTCACAGAGTTTTGGTTCATTTGGAATGTCTGTACCAACCGAGAACAAACTTTCCATCCACATGCCACTATTTCTATAGCTGTAGCGTTGCTCTAATAGTTCAGTGTTAGCAGACTTGTTTAACTCTTCAATATGATTGTCAGTTCTGTCCTCTCTCTTCTGAAGTGACTCAACTTTAGAAGGAGTCTCTCTGACCAGATCTCGGGCATCCTCCCATCAGCCCTACCTGGAAGATGGAGGAGACCCTAGAATTGACATAAGGACTAAACGGAAACCTTCCAGTTTAGAGCCCATCCTTCTGTATCTGTTTTCTGCTTGCTTCCGCCTTCTTTCTCCCCAGAACTTTTCTAAGGGCTCCCCAACTAAAGTGTGGGCCTTGGGCATGGTTTGCAACCAACCTACTCCTCTAGAAAGGTGGCTTCCTTCCCCAGTCATAGCCTCGGTGAGATCTAGTTGAAAAGGAGAGAACAGTTTTCTAGACAGTCAAAGGTCCATGATTACGGCATGTGCAGAAAAACAACTGTGAGAATTACCCACTCAGGTCTGAAGGAACAAAACCAGGTAGATGCCTCTGGGGGCATGTCGCCCCTCCTGCCACAAGCCAAAACCTAAGCAAGGCAGTTTTTTAAATTAGGCTTTCACTTTTCTTTCCTTTTTTAATCACAGAAATAGTACACATTTGTTGCAGATAAATACAAAAATGGGTATAAAGATTTTTTTAATCACTCCTATTTCCACCATCCAGAGATTGCCTATGGTAATGTGGTATATATCCTCAGTGTTTTTCTATATGTATATATAAACATGTATGGTTTTTAAAAACAGATATGAGATCATACTGTGCTCTTTTATAACTTGCCTTTTCCATTTAACAAAATACTGACTTCCCATTTTAACAGATAACCGTCCATGGCCACCCTTGTTTTTAGTATTCCATTGTCATTTCTGTAATCTATCTAAACAATCCCCTATTAGTCTCCAGTTTCTTATAAACGGTGTGATACAACATACAACTTTAAAGTTAAATCTGTATACACATTTGTAATTATTTCCTTGGCATACATTATTAGAAGCAGAATTGCAAGGTATGCATGTTTTCAAGGATTTGGTCTGTTGACACATACTCTTCAGAAACAGCTGTAATTCACCCCCCTCCAGCAGTGTAAAAGAGCACTCATTTCTCTGAAACCTTCCTAACATGGGGTATTATGAAAAAGATATTTTGCCACTTTAATAGAAAAAGTAGTATTCATGTTTTAATTTGCATTTCTTGTATTTTTAATGAAATTTTTAGATACTGATCATTTGTATTTTTTTTTTTTTAGAAAATTGTCAAACGTTACCACAGTAGCCAAAAATATCAAATTGTTATTCTGCCTTTTCGGTATAATTTGAAAGGAATAAAGGCATTGAAACAGTAGAAATTAGATTCCTGTATGTCCTTGGGAAGAATACACAATTTGAAAAAGCAGAGGAGAGCTGAAAACTGAACCTCAGGCTTTATTGTGAGGTCTGTCAACTAATTAATTGATCACTTAGTGTCTGCTATAAAATGGGAATGTCATCTCTTTGGTCCCTCACACATAATAGGCTCTCAGTAAAGACTTGGGAAATCCGTTAACCGCTTTATCATAGGTAGATGGAAGTAACCCATGCTTGCTGCTAGGAGTTTAGACACTGCAGTTCCTGTTAGAGCAAAGGATTTTTCCAAGGCCTAATTGTTTCTACAAAATTCTTTTCTAACAAAAGAGTTGGACAGTGGCGTACTGGCATTTTACATATTGTTCCTATGCCACGTACGTGGCTACTCAAGTGACTCTAACATATAACTAATGAGGACTTTTGTTCCCGATAATGGTGGACAGGTACATTTTTTTAAGTTTATTTATTGATTTATTTTGAGAGAGAGCAAGTGGGGGAGGGGCAGAGAGAATCCCTCCCGAGGAGACTCTGTGCTGTCAGCGCAGAGCCCGATGCAGGGCTCCAACCCACGCAACTGTGAGATCGTGGCCTGAACTGAAACCAAGTCAGACACTTGACTGAGCCACCCAGGTGCCCCTGGTGGGTAGGTAATTTAGACTCACTATCCCACCGAGGGCAGTTAGAAAGGCTGGACAAAATATTTAAAGCATCCAAAGTCAGGGCGCCTGGGTGGTTCAGTTGGTTGAGTGACCGACTCTTGATTTCAGCTCAGGTCATGATCCCAGGGTCACGGGATTGAGTCCCATGTTGGGCTCTGCACTGAACATGGAGCCTGCTTGAGATTCTCCCTCCCTCCCTCCCTCTCTCTCTTTCTCCCTCCCTCCTTCCCTCTCTGCCCTTCTCCCTCACTCATTCTCTCTCCCTCTGCCCCTCTCCTTCGCTCATTTTCTCTCTCTCTCTCTCTAACCAAACGCATCAAAGAACATTTGTTTGAAGGATTACTGGGCTAGGACCACTGAGAAGAAGGTGACCCTGGCAGGTGGGCTTGGTGTTAAGGACCAGCGCTCTCTTGGGGGCATTTGCCAAATGTGAAGGGGGCACTTCAGAGGCTGGTGGGTGATTGTGACCGGCTTTTGGAAGTAGGGGTCTGTGCCGGTCAAAGAGTGGTAGACCCGGTCAGTGTTCCTCAGTTTGGGTTGAGGTCCTCAGTCCTTTGCACCCCAGGAATAGGAGTGAACCAGAAGGAGGAAATTGAAAGGCTCTCTCTGGACTGCGGCTTGGTTTCCAATGATCTCAATCCTTGAAATTAGATTAAGTTGATCCCAAAGTGGTAGTTTCCCCACACCCTTGGCATAAGCAAACAAAAACGCTCTCTGGAGGAAAATACCATCATCCTAAACTTCGACTTGTTTCTATAAGTAATTTTGTTAATACAATATCCTGAACACAATAAAATGTAACCAAGCATATGAGTCAAGATATTAAGAAAACCAGTGAAATAAGAGACCATGGAAAGTGGCCCACAGAGGCTGCAGACAGTGGAACCACCAAACACTATAAAATAATTGCTTACTCTGTTCGAGGAGATAAACCAGTTTGAGGAATTTCAACAGATACCTGGGCACGT
Organism: Panthera leo; assembly: GCF_018350215.1. Classification (NCBI taxonomy): domain Eukaryota; kingdom Metazoa; phylum Chordata; class Mammalia; order Carnivora; family Felidae; genus Panthera; species Panthera leo. The sequence goes on along the minus strand of NC_056696.1, from coordinate 41,633,542 downwards.
GAAAAAATACGAATTGTAGAATTTTTAAAAATCCAATAACCAAAATTAAGAATTCAGTGGAAGTTTTTAGCAGCAGATTATGCACAGCTGAAGAGAGAACTAGAAAACTGGGAGCTAGGAATAATTTGTTGTTGCTTTTCAACATTTATTTATTTTTGAGAGAGGCAGAGCACGAGCAGGGAGGGGCAGAGAGAGAGGGAGACACAGAATCCAAAACAGGATCCATGCTGGGCTGTTAGCACATAGCCCGACGCGGGGCTCGAACCCATGAACCACGAAATCATGCCCTGAGCCGAAGTTGGATGCTTAACTGACTGAGCTACCCAGGCACCCCGGAATATTTCCAACAGATCTGCAAGACCTAAACACAGTTATACAACATTACTGAGAGATACTAAAAGGAAACAAACTTACAGGGGCCAGAAAACTATAGCCCACAGGCCAAGTCCACTCAAGACAGCATCTGATTTATAGACAGTCAGGAGTTTGCCACCTAAGAATGGTTTCGGGGCACCTGGGTGGCTCAGTGGGTTAAGTGGCTGACTTCAGCTCAGGTCATGATCTCACAGCTCTTGAGTTCAAGCCTCACATGGGGCTCTGTGCTGACAGCTCAGAGCCTGGAGCCTGCTTCGGATTCTGTGTCTCCCTCTCTCTCTGCCCCTCCCCCACTCATGCTCTGTGTCCCTCTCTCTCAAAAATAAATGAAGATTAAAGAAAATTTTTTAAAAAAAGAATGTTTTTTACCTTTTTAAATGGTTGTATAAGTATCTATCTAATATCCCCAATTTTACTTCTTATCCCACAAAGCCTAAAATATTAACCAGTCTTTTAAGAAAAAAGATTACCAGGGGCACCTGGGTGGCTCAGTCAGTTAAACGTCCGACTTTGGCTCAGGTCATGATCTCTCAGTTCATGGGTTCGAGTCCTGCGTTGGGCTCTGTGCTGACAGCTCAGAGCCTGGAGACTGCTTTGGATTCCATGTCTCCCTCTCTCTCTGTTCCTCCCCTGTGCACGCTTTCTCTCTCTCTCTCTCTCTCTCTCTCTCAAAAATAAATAAAGATGAAAAAGTAATAATAATTAAAAGAAAAAAGATTGCCAAGTATTGACTAATTTTGTAAAGACGCCAACTTTTCTCCAAACTGATGTGTAAGTTTAATAAAATCCTAATGAAATACCCAACATTTCATGAAATTCAACAAACTGATTCTAAATGTGCCATGAAAATGCAGAGGACTGAGGCTAGCCAAGACCGCCACGGAGAAAAACAAAATGGGAGAAATTCTCTACTGGATAGACCTCTATTTGTCACAAGAATGAACAAACAGGCTAGCGGAACAAAAAGGCTCAGAAACAGACCCGTGCGTGTGGCTACTTGATTTGTGACCAAGGCAGGGGTGATGACTTACAGGGTGGTGTGGGGAGGGCTCCTGCAGTGTTGGAAATGCTCTATCTATCTCCTTTTAACCTGGACGGCGGCTATGTGAGGAACTCGTAAGCTATACATCGTTTGTGAGCTTTTCTGAATATATGCTGTATTCTCATAACAAAAAAGCTTCTGAAAGATTGGAACTAACTGATCCTATCCAACCCTTACTTTCCTAAACATTAGTTCTTCCCTTCAGAATGGGATGGCATTTCTTTTCTGTTACCTCCTAGATCTATACACATGTAATACTGAAACCCTTGACTCTACTTACCTCTAAGGAAGATAAATTCTAGAAGTGTAGGGACCAGGCATATCCTATTTACTATTCTACCCTCGGTGCCTGGCCCCATGTCTGCCACATTTTAATAGTTTGATGAATGCTTGTTAAGGGAATTTAAAATAAACTCCACTAAATGCTATATCATTTTAGCGGGACTAATTTAAAGTGGTTCATGCAGATGTTTTTTAATGGAGGGATCAGAGTGAATTATATTTCTGATGCAGTGAATAACAGTGGATTACAAATTAGGTGCTGCACCTTTTTTCCAGGGCTTTTTGACAAAGACCGTGAAAACACATGTGATACAGGATCGTGTACAGAGTAAGTACATCTACGTGGTCATGACCTCGTCTAAGTCTGCATGGAGTAAGACAATAAAGGTGTTAACTTCAGTAGTGCCAATCTGTCCATTGTGACCAAGGTTTCTTTACTGAATACAGTGGACTCTAACCCAAATATAAATATATTTGAAATAGTGATCTTCAGTGTTATTTGTGGAATTACACAAACCAACCTTTCTCGGCAATATGCTTCCTTCCCACGCACAAATTAAAATTGGTTCTCTTGGGGGCGCCTGGGTGGCTCAGTCGGTTAAGCGGCCGACTTCGGCTCAGGTCATGATCTCGAGGTCCGTGAGTTCAAGTCCCGTGTCAGGCTCTGTGCTGACCGCTCAGAGCCTGGAGCCTGTTTCAGATTCTGGGTCTCCCTCTCTCTGACCCTCTGCTGTTCATGCTCTGTCTCTGTCTCAAAAATAAACGTTAAAAAAAAAATAAAAATTAAAAAAAAATAAATAAAAATAAAATTGGTTCTCTTGTAAGGTATTTGGATTTATTTCTATAATCTAGACGGCTGCAAAGTTTAGATTCTTTTTCTAATTTTTTGTCATCCTTTTCTAACCACAAGAGTGGTTAGAGAATTAAATTCCTGGAATATGTGTCTAAATGTCAGGATTTAATGGGGCGCCTGGGTGGCTCAGTCAGTTAGGCGGCCGACTTTGGCTCAGGTCATAATCTCATGGTTCATGAGTTCGAGCCCCGTGTCGGGCTCTGTGCTGAAAGCTCGGAGCCTGGAGCTTGCTTCAGAATCTGTGACTCCCCCTCTCTCTGTCCCCAGCTCATGCTCTGTCTCTGTCTCTCAAAAAATAAATAAACGTTAAGAAAACATTTTTTTTAATGTCAGAATTTAAGGTTAAGTGGTAAGGGTCCACCAAATTCACTTCAAATCTATTCAAACTTAGAATTCACTTTGCCTCATATAGAAACAATGTCATCCAGGCACCTGGGGGAGGCCCAGTCGGTTGAGCTTGAGCTTCTTGAGTTTGACCTTCCAACTCTTGATTTCAGCTCCAGTCATGACCCCAGAGTCATGAGATCGAGACCCGCATTGGGCTCCATGTTGAGCATGGAGACTGAATAAGATATTCTCCCCCTCTGCCCCTCTCGGCAGCTCATGCTCTCGCTCTCAAATAAAAAATAATAAAATTTAAAAATTTTTAAAAAGAAACAATGTTATCCATGATGAGTAGTTTGTAGCCTGTGACACAAAACTATGCATACCCAAAGCATAGTATTTCAATAAGCAGTTCTAATTTGGGATGTCATGAACAAGTCCTCTGCTATGATTAGATCGGGGTGCTCCAAATTCCAGACCTGGTGACCCCAGACAGTCTTTTTTTCAGGTTGGGGGCCAGGATGAGCCGTGACCTGGGGGAACAGTGAGGAGACAATGTGGGCTAGGAACACTTATGGTCCTAAGGAAGTGAGGGGAGAGTGCTCAACTCCTGTAGGTTTATACATTATCCCTTCCCCACTTTGTCCTGGATGGCTTCTGGTATGAGATGTGAAATAGGGATTGGGTGGAAATGGAGGTTCCATCCTAGGGAGCTGTTGCCCCAGTCAAAGAGGAGGTAAATTTCAAGATAATAGGGAGGAAAAACTGAGCTCATGGAGGCACCCAACCTCAGCAACTTTGCTAGCATGACCATCAATTGTTAAGTAATTCAGTCATTTGAAAGCCAGGTACTGCCTGTACGGTATTGGCACTAGCCCAAGAATGAATGGCCCTAGTGTCTTCCTGCCTACCCTGATTTCACCACTGCATGAACAGGACATTCTTGCTCCCACAAAGCCTCTCCATCTTGTCGGCCCCTCCCTTGCACAGACGGACGGGAGTTGTCCTTTCAATTCACTGTCATTTGAATCTACGTGGTAGGGCAGAGGGAGTACATATGGGGAAAAATGCAGGCTTATCAAGCATCTTTAGATGGCTTGAAACCTAGAAGCGACCATAGCCTTTCCCTCCAAACGTTAGAATATCTTAAATCCCTGAAGAACTGTGTGAAAATGGTGTGTCTGCAATGGCACTAAAGTTGAGATCAGCAGGGTGACTGCTGAGAGAGTCACTGGGTGGCTCAGTCGGTTAAGCTTCCGACTTCAGCTCCCGTCGTGATCTCACGGTTTGTGGGTTCGAGCCTTGCATCGGGCTCTGTGCTGACAGCTCAAAGCCTGGAGCCTGCTTCAGATTCTGTGTCTCCCTCTCTCTCTCTTTGCTCCTCCCCCATTCGCTCTCCATCTCTGTCTCTCTCTCAAAAATAAATTAAAAAAAAAAAAAAAGAAAAGAAATTTAAAATGAAAGAAATTCAAATACCTTATAAGAGACCAATTTTAATTTGTGCGCTGTAAAGAAGCATATTGCCAGGAAACGTTGGTTTGTGTGATTTCCACAATTAACACTGAGGATCACTGTTTCAAATATATTTATATTTGGGTTAGAGTCCACTTTATTCAGTAAAGAAATGGACATTTAAAAAAGTGTTTATTTATTTAGAGCAAGAAACCATGCGATCGGGGGAGGGGCAGAGAGGGAGAGAGAGCAAGCAGGCTCCATGCTCAGCGAGGAACCTGACTCAGGGCTCAGTCACGTGACCGTGACATCATGACCTGAGCGGAAATCAAGAGTCAGACACTTAATTGACTGAGCCACCCAGGTGCCCCTCCAAGGACATTTATTTATTCATGTATTGTTAATGTTTATTTATTTTAGAGACAGAGCACAAGTGGGGGAGGGGCAGAGAGAGCCGGAGACAGAATCTGAAGCAGGGTGCAGGCTCTGAGCTGTCAGCACAGAGCCAGACCCGGAGCTCGAACCCACGAACCATGAGATCATGACCTGAGCTGAAGTCAGACACCCAACCGACTGAGCCACTCAGGTGCCCCCAAGGGCATTTTTCACTGGCAGACACGACCAGCTGGTGAAACGAATTCCTAGTAGGGCAAGGCAAGGAAGAGATGGTATTGAGTTTATCACTTTTTTGAGTTTATGCCCAGATAGCTTCATTTTCATCACTGATATGCCCACATTCAGTGGGATGTAACATTTGACTTGTTTTGCTTGGGGCAGTGACAATGAATAATCATGCCTTAGCTTTGTATATACAAGGATTTTCAAAGTACTTATTTGAATGTTCACCCACACTCACTGTATCCCTTGACCAGAGACATCCACTTTAAAGCTGGCAGCCTCATAAAACACAAGGGTTGAGATCAAAGAACACTCTTCAGAGTTTGAAGTTAACCTTTGCACCCAGGATTTAAACCACCAAGCCACCTAAACAAGCATTTAGTTTCAAAATATTTCAGGGTACTGAATGACATGTCTAGAGTCTTGTGGAAAAAAACAGGTGCAGGAATCCAGGGGGCAGCTGATCTGATGTCACACTGGTGAGTGACACAGTAACTTTGGGTCTTTCTGGGTTCTATCAACAGAAAGTCGTTACAGCTACAGATTTTTCTAAAGCAACAATTCGAGTCTCCTGGTCTGACTGGCATAATCTGGGTGCAGTCACTTTTCCAGTGGGAGGTGAGAATAGGAGATGATAGATGCTTCGGGTTCCTCTGGAATGTGCTGAACAAATACTAAGGGTAATCATTGCGGGGAGTCCAGTCACTTGATAAAACCGAATGCCAGTTAATCCTCCCAAACTAGGAAATGGACTAATTTGTTGTGCTCAGGTATTTAGAAGTAAAACGTCCATCTCAGACAGCCAGGAAACAGCTTGGGAGAGGAAAAACTGTGTGTATGCCCCTTAGCAGGGAAACATACGAAACCACCACCAGGAAAAAAAGAAATACACCAGTAACATCTACGTATTGCCTAAAATACTGCTTATCACATCACCCCTCTGATCAATAATCCTCAAGGGTGCCCCATAGCCAGTGGAATTATGTGCAAACTCTTCAGAGTAACATTCAAGTCCCCACCTTGTTTTGCCATGTTCCCCCCACGAGTCCTCCTCAATCTGCTTTAGCCAGCCTGGACCCTTTGCTCTCTTGGTAATCTGAGTCACCTGACCTGGAGCGCTGGCCACAAAGGGAAGTAAACTTCAATTACCTGCGCCTGGAATGTTCTCTCCCACACCTGTCTGGCCAACCCTCCCCCACCCTAGCCGCATTTCCTCCCGCCTCAGAGCCTCCCGGTACCTGGTTCTCATCACAGTATCTTTCCTTCTCTAGCGGTTGCTGAGCTCATGTCTGCGCCACCGTCCGAGGCTTATGCACTTTTCGAACTAGGTCCGCCCCGTTCCCCGTGTAAAGACCTAAGGCAACAACGGAATAAGGGTATTGCTCCAGAGCTCCAACCTCTCAGATCCAGCACACGCCCCATAGAGAAAGAGAGGGTCGAGCAGACCTGGAGGACTCGGACGACCGAGGCTTTCCCTCCCTTTGGTTTTACAAACTGCCCAATGACCGGCTGCGGCGGGGATATTTCATAAGCTCCCGCCCAATAACGGAGAGGGGGGCGGGCCTCGGCGAGAACAAGACCCAATGAAAGACGAGCAGGGAACCGGGCCCTGTCCTGCCGCGGCCCAATGGGAGCGCCGCTGGGAGGCATGGCCGGCAGCTCGGCGGGGATATATAAGACCCCCACTAGCCGCTCCGCACCGGGATTCGTGGTGTTGCTGGAGACTCGTAACGCGTCCGCAGTCAACGACCCTCCGCAAAGGTCACCTGTCGGGAACAACCATGGTGAGAGGGAGCTGGGGGCACTCGCGGAGTGCACGGTGAGGGGGTACTGCACGGGAGACCGTGCTGGGGGTGCCCGGGGGTCCCCGGTAGGGGCCGGCTGTGTGGCAAAGAGGGGAGGCCGGGGCGCCAAGCAGCCCAGGGTGTGAGGGGCTGCGCGGGGCTTCTCGGAGAGTTTGGCGGGGATTCACGGTGACCACGGTGTGGAGGCTCTGCGGAAAGCCCAGGACGCCCGCGGCGTCCAAGCGCTGCTTTTCTGCGCCCCCTTCCCCGGGAGAGGCGGATGCGAGCTGGAGAAGTGCGCGCTCCAGCAGCGGACCGGAGACAGGTGGCGCCGGGGCACGGGGTCGGCGGGGCGCGGGCGGGGCTCGTCCCGCGCTGAGCTCAGCCTGGGGCCCCCAACCCCGGCGCCGCGGTGCAGCGCGCTGCGGAGTCAGGAACCTGGACCCGCCCGGGTTTCTCCCGCTGCGGCCCGGGACAAAGAGGCGCCCGCCCCCAGCTGCAGTCCCCGCCCACCTGTGAAGTCACACTCCCGCGCTGGAGGCCGGACCTGGGCGGACCTGCAAACTCCAGCAGGTTTCTCCAGTTCTGAACTGTTCCCTGAATGCCTTTGTCTTGCGCGGCCCAACTCCGGCCAGAAGTCAGACCTTGGCCCAGACCTGTCCGGGGGTGTCCGTGAGCTTCTGGTGCCTAAGGAGGAAAATCCTTTGCTGAGCTTCTGGTGCCCAAGCCCCTGAAGTCCCTCAGTTACATCGAAGAGCTCGGGGTGTGAACACAGGCCCCAGGGCCTCACAGGAATCTTGATCCCCGCCTGTGTTCCGGGCCCGTGTAAAGGCCCTGGGGCCGTCTTGCAGGACAGCTGGTGAAATTGCCACACTATTGCCGACTGTCTTAGAAGACCCCCTCCGCGTCTGGGAAGCGTGTGGCCCTTTCAGACAGATCCTCTAGACGCAGGGTTGGGGGTGAAGGACCAGAAGACAGGAGAGTCTGTCCCTTGCAGGAGTTATCTCAGGAGGGCTGAAAGGTGGGGTGAGCTGTCTCCGTGACTGTTGAGCAGTACTTCTCTGGATGGACTCTGTACTGCAGTGGGCAAGGACAAGTGTCCAGAGTCGGGGTATAGCACCCCAAAAGGGGAGTTTCTGGGTAAACTTTCAAATTGGCTGTAACTCCAGAGCCACTTCCTCAGTTAATCCACAACAGACCTGATACTCTTCAGCACCTTCAGGGTGTGGAGGACCCAGAGTCCCCACTGGGGGAGACCCCTCCTCCTAGGGGTCCGGTGCTAGAGGCTTCTGGGGGGGCCCATCTTGGTGTGTGAGACTCTGGCCTTCCTGTGCCATCCCAGCCGGCACACAGGGCACGAGGCAGTGGGATTTGGCTGCTTGGCATCAGTTTTTTCTAGTTCCTGCCCCTGAAGACCTAGGCTTAGCTGCCTTTGTTCTCAAGCCCTCAGAAAATGAAAAGAAAATGAGGTAGTTTGGCTCCCAGTGTGGGGAGGTCTGGAAAGGGAACCTAGTCTTTTGGGTTTCAGACCAGGCCTCGGTCTCCAGGGAGGAAAGATAAAAGGGTGCTTCCAGGGCCTTTTCAAGCCCCACCCCACACCCTCCCTCCTCCATTCACACCACTGCTCTGCTTCCCCAACAGCGCGAGTGTATCTCCATCCATGTGGGCCAGGCCGGGGTGCAGATGGGCAATGCCTGCTGGGAGCTCTACTGCCTGGAGCACAACATCCAGCCCAATGGCACCATGCCCAGCGACAAGGCACTGGGCAGCGGTGATGACTCCTTCAACACCTTCTTCAGTGAGACAGGGGCTGGCAAGCACGTGCCCCGGGCTGTCTTTGTGGACCTGGAGCCTGCTGTCATAGGTGAGTGGGTGCTGTGGGGGGTTCCCCTCCTCTGGCCCATGTTTTTTTTGCGAGCCCCAAAGTCTGCGGGGAGCTCTGCTTAGGGGGAAAAGCTCTTGAAATGCAGGCGACGCCCTGCCAAGAACAACACTGAAGTCTGTTGCTTTTGTCTAGACTCTGACTTCAGGAGGGGTCCTGGGGGCTTTCTGTGCTGAGAGGGGATATCAGTCAATCCTCTCTCTCTGCCCGGAGACTGCCAGATGTTTGAGTCAGGGACCAGACCCAGAATGAAGACTGCAGAAAAGTGTGGATATGAAAGCAGAAACTTTAAACTTCCTTTCTCCTACCCACAGACTCTTGAGGATAATATTGCCTAAGGAACTGGGCACTGAGAACATTCTTAGTGGCCCCCTGCTAAACTTTAACTGAACCGGGCCCCTTAATAGCATGTGGATGGACCTATGTGAACTTGGCTGTTGCTGGCTCCCAGGGGGTTCTCTGCTTCTTCCTTTCTGCATCTGGATCTCCTCAGTTTCCTATTCCTAAAAACTTTCCTCCTCCTCCCATCTTTCTAAAGACATCTTTGTAGATGGTAAACTGTGGACTGGGTTTTCTGCATTAGTCTATGTTCTTATCCCAAGCAAAAGTCAAATGAGGGGCGCCAGGGTAACTCAGTCAGTTAAGTGTCTCACTCTTGGTTTCAGCTCAGGTCACGATCTCCTGTCCATTTCCCGCCTCTCCGCGGGGCTCTATGCTGACAGCACAGAGCCTGCTTGGGATTCTCTCTCTCCCTCCCTCTCTCTCTCTGCCCCTCTGCATGCTCTCTCTCAAGATAAATAAATCTTTAAAAAAAAAAAAAAAAAAGGTGAGATTCTCTTAGACATCCTCTGATCCCTCAGCAAGTGCAAGTTGCTCTGAGGGCAGGGACTATTAAAGGCGCCCCTGACCTACCCCCTCACAGGCCCAGGTAAGGACTTTGCAAGTGGGTCTCTGGAAGGCTGTTTGCTGTCCATGCTCCGTCTTGCGGTTACGCCCAGGGGAGCTTAGCAGCCTAGGTCCTAGCGCCTGTGTCCTTGTGGGGGATGAGACCAGCATCTCTTACCTTTGCCCTCTTTCTTCCCCTCAAGATGGGGTAAGAACTGGCATTTATAGGCAGCTCTTCCACCCTGAGCAGCTGATATCTGGCAAGGAGGATGCTGCCAACAACTATGCCCGAGGCCACTACACGGTGGGGAAGGAGATCATCGATCTTGTGCTGGAGCGAATCCGAAAACTGGTGAGCGGACCAGGTGCCCTTGGCACCTGCAGGCGATCAATGTGTCTTTACCCTCCCTTCCTGGCCTGGGAGGCCTGCCGTGTGCGGAAGAAACGGAAACCACAGGCCTGTGGCTCTGACAGGAACCCCACGTGTCCTTACGGCTCCTTCCGCTTGTCTGTCACCTTGGCTTCCCCTAGGGGGAGCTGTGTATCCTGGGTGTGGATCTAGGGCTAGCAGCCCGAATAACCTGTTCTACCCTGAGTCTGTGGACTCAGGCTTCCGGCCTGCTGGTGCCTCGCTATGCCAGGTCTAATTGTCCAATCCAAGCCTTCTTTGAGCTTTGATCCCTCTCTAGCCCCAGCAGGTAGGAGGAAGCTGCCTTGGCAGCCTGGCTTGTTCTTAGATTCCTAAACAGTACTTTTATGCCTGGGAGAGACTCCTGCTTACTGGTTAGTTTTTAACCGCTTCCCAGTTTACCTCATCCCTTGCCTGAGGCACTGAGAACCAGGAGTGAGGCCAACTAGGAGCCAGCACTTTGGCACTGGTCCTCTAGAGGGATTGTTCAGACATACTCTCTGCTGCTCCCTAGTCGAGACTGAGGACTTCCATTGACTTGAGGAATGGGATTCCATGCTTTCTAACGCAAAGTACTCCCTAGGCTTAGGATTTTCTTGAAGGGTTTTTCCGGGGTGGGGGTGGGGGGTGTTTTTTGTTACCAGTTTGCATAAAGCCTGCTTTTAATGTATTTTTATTGAGAGGTAATTGGCATAGCATTAGTTTCAGGTGTACTATGTAATGAACTGATAGACGTATATATTGCAAATAAATGGAGAGTTTTTTAATGCTACGATACCCATGTGTCCGGTATAGATTGATGCTCTTCTAGTCCAAGGCCCAGCTATATCAGAAGTTACCGTGTGTACTTGTTAAACCTACAGGTTCCCGGGTTCCACTCGGAAGTGAGGGGATTGGGAACCTATATGTTCAACAGGATACCACCACTGCCTGCCCCCAACTCCCACTCTCCTGCAGCCAGGTGACAGAGCTACTGAGCTGAGAGGGCCCAGCTCTCTGACTACGAGTCCTATGTCCCACCTGAGCCTCCCCTCCCCCCTCCCCTCACTTGCCACCACATGCACACAGCAGTGTCCTTCTGGGTCATCTGTCCCCTAGAACTCCAAACCCCTTGTAGGTATTCTCTTCTCACCTCTACAGAGGCAAAGCAAAAGAGCATGAGAGAACTTTCTGGAGTCATGGAAATTTCTATATCTTGATTAGTTTGGTAGTATAGGTATACACACTTGTCAAACCATTCACTGTACATGCAATAAAATATATACACTTCAGTACAAGCTATGCTTCAGAGTTTTTTTTTTCCTTCTAAATATAGAAGTGAATACTGTCGTAGTTGCATCACAGTAGCCTTGCAGACAGAAGAGCGTTGTCAGAAGGGGGGGGGGGGGGGCGGGTGATAGGCCGTCTGTACCCTAACAGTGTTCTCTCCTACCCTAGACAGACCAGTGCACCGGGCTTCAGGGGTTCCTGATCTTCCATAGCTTTGGGGGTGGCACTGGCTCAGGCTTCACCTCCCTGTTGATGGAGCGGCTTTCTGTTGACTATGGCAAGAAGTCCAAGTTGGAATTTGCCATCTACCCCGCCCCCCAAGTGTCCACAGCGGTTGTAGAACCCTACAACTCTATTTTAACCACGCACACTACCCTGGAGCACTCAGACTGTGCCTTCATGGTGGACAACGAGGCCATCTATGACATCTGCCGCCGCAACCTGGACATCGAGCGCCCCACCTACACCAACCTCAACCGGCTCATCGGCCAGATTGTGTCCTCCATCACTGCTTCCCTGCGCTTCGATGGTGCCCTCAACGTGGACCTCACAGAGTTCCAGACCAACCTGGTGCCCTACCCCCGCATCCACTTTCCCCTGGTGACCTACTCCCCCATTGTCTCAGCCGAGAAGGCCTACCACGAGCAGCTGTCCGTGGCAGAGATCACCAACGCCTGCTTTGAACCCTCCAATCAGATGGTCAAGTGTGACCCTCGCCACGGCAAATACATGGCCTGCTGCATGCTCTACCGTGGAGAAGTGGTGCCCAAGGATGTGAACGCCGCTATTGCCACGATCAAGACCAAGCGCACCATCCAGTTTGTGGACTGGTGTCCCACGGGTTTCAAGGCAAGCCGGGAATGAAGCGGGGGAGGAGGGGTTCGCATGCTGCCTGTGTACCTGCTAGAGGGGAGATTCCTAGAGAGCCCCAGAGCATGGAAACAAAAGTGCTAGGGATGGGGAGAATCGGGCAAATCACGACTTTTTTATTTGACTTGAAAGCTTGCCCTTACAAAGGGAAAAGTAGGTTTCGTGTCTCTTAGCCTGGCAAATAGGCACTCCTTAGGTTTGCCAGTCAGGTCAGGGAACCCGTCGTTGACATGTGCCAGGGACATACCCACAGAATCCGTCTCCTCGGAAGGGAGTGCTTTTGGAAGCGCGGAAAAGCCTACCATTCAGATAATGGGCAAGACGTGGGTCAGAAGTCTATGAATGCAATCTCTTGAGGAGTAATGAGGAAGAATCTGTTTATATGCCCCGTTCTTTCGTCAGTCTACATTCCCAGAGGGTACTGGGCATATGACCTAGTTTTAAGTTTTATGGGTTTTGTTCCAGTGTGCGATTAGAAAGATTAAAGGTGGCAGCTGAGGCATTTAAGAAAAACACAGAGCTTCCTTGCACTGTTGCAGACGTGACCACAACTGGAGGCGAGGCAGGGACTCCTGGTCATAAAGATAATAGCTGCTTGCTAGTTTTGAGAGCTGTCCTATAGCTCAGAACTAGAAACCAGGGGTAGGAAGTCTGGGAGGCGGATTCTCCCAGCTCCATATTAGGAAAGCTTTAGCTACTCAGAGGAAGAGTAGACCGCCTTCAGGAAATAGTAAGCTTGCTCTCATTAGAGGCATTAAGGGGGAAGCTGACCTTTTTTTTTTTTTTTTTTTTTTTTTTTCCCCAAACACTGAATATGAAATGTATTTATGTGTTCTGAATAGAGCAATGTCTAAAGTAGATTTTCCCAAGGTTTTCTATTTTTTAAAACTATTTTCTAAACTATAGGAAAGTGGAGAGATTAGTTAACAACCATATACCCACTACCTAGATTCAACATCTGACTCTGCTAGGTTTCCTTTATTTTTGCTTTGCTGATCCATATAAACTCATAGGTATTACACACAAGTTTGTTTTGTGTCTAACAAAATTAATAACACTTCTCTAAAGTAAGAATACCTAGTCAGTATTCAAACTTTCCCAATTTCCACAAATGTGCTCTATAGTCAGTGTTTCAAAGTCAGGGTATAATCAAGGATTAGGCATTATATTTGTCTCTTAAGTCTTTTTTTTTTTTTTTTTTTTTAATGTTTATTTTTGAGAGAGAGAGAGACAGAGCACAAGCAGGGAAGGGGCAGAGAGAAAGGGAAACACAGAATCTGAAGTGTGCTCCAGGCTCTGAGCTGTCAGCACCGAGCCCGACGCAGGGCTCGAACTCAGGAACTGTGAGATCACGACCTGAGCCGAAGTTGGACGCTTAACCAATTGAGCCACACAGGCACCCCCATCTCTTAAATCTTTTAATGTAAAACATCCACCCTTTTTCTTTTTTTTTTTTTTTTATTATTTAAAAAAAAATTTTTTTTTTTAACTTTTTTTTTTTTTTTTGAGACAGAGACAGAGCATGAACGGGGGAGGGGCAGAGAGAGAGGGAGACACAGAAACAGAAGCAGGCTCCAGGCTCTGAGCCATCAGCCCAGAGCCCGACGCGGGGCTCGAACTCACGGACCGTGAGATGGTGACCTGAGCCGAAGTCGGACGCCCAACCGACTGAGCCACCCAGGCGCCCCCATCCACCCTTTTTCTTGATGGTGACTTTGAAGGGACTAGTCTTACCATCTTGAAAGTCCCACATTCTGGATTTGTTTTCTGGTGGTAGTTAACTTGTTCCGTTATCCCTGTGCTTCTTGCAGCCTGGCAAATGTCACACGCCGGTTGACCGGCCCCTTTCCCAGTTATGGGAACCCCTTCCAGGGAACGCAGAACCCAGGGCTTACACTACTTGCTGTTTCTTCTTAGGTTGGCATTAACTACCAGCCGCCCACCGTGGTGCCTGGGGGAGACCTGGCCAAGGTGCAGCGGGCAGTCTGCATGCTGAGCAACACCACGGCCATCGCCGAGGCCTGGGCCCGCCTCGACCACAAGTTTGACCTGATGTATGCCAAACGGGCATTTGTGCACTGGTACGTGGGCGAGGGCATGGAGGAAGGAGAGTTCTCTGAGGCCCGAGAAGACCTGGCTGCCCTGGAGAAGGATTATGAAGAAGTGGGAACAGAGTCTATGGACGGCGAGGACGAGAGTGAGGAGTTCTAGGGGTCCCGGCACCTGCAACGCCTGGGCTCTCTCCCCGGTTTTGTGTCTCTCGTTCCACTGTTTCCCTAACCCCCTACAAATACAATCAATGTCTCAAGTGATGTGGAGCTCTGTGATGTGGAGTTCTGCCCAGCTGTGGGCCTTCACTAACTTTCCCAACTGCCTTGTTGCCCTTGTAAGTTAAGGGCCAGGGTGGCCTCTGCCTCTAGGGATGGATTGCAGCCAGGGGAATGCCTAATGGAGGAACGATGGTGCTGTCCCGTGCAATCAGACCACCTGACTAATGTTCAGGGGCTCAGGACCCGTGCTGTGGTGCTTTGACTTCATGGGGTGGTTCCCTGTGTATCCCCTTATCCCCAGCCCACCGCAAGGAAAGGTAAGCCTTGTAGAGGTTCTGGTGAAAGCTGCTGAAACTTTACCCGTGCCCCCTGCCATTCTGGGGCAGAACGACTGTCTCCATCTCAATGCCAGGAAGGAATCCAGCGTTTTAACCTATCCTCCCTCCTCATGGCCAACAGAGGGCAGTAGAGGTTGAATCCACATGAATTCACAGGCCATTCTGCAGCAGCCATCTTACAATTTAGGGCTCTACCCCGATGCCATATAAGGGCACTGGGTCCAAGAACCAGCATTCCAAAAGACGGGGGTCTTCAGCCTGGGGCTGTGAACATCTGAAATAATTTTTAAAGTGATTATGAGCCTTTTAAGGCAAAAACTATTTTTTATTTTCAAAGGGGTCCCTGCTGAGAAAGGGACTATTTATTGTTCTGGGATCTAGCCACATAAAGTCTTAGAGATCAGTGCATCAGTCAGGAGAAGGGCCTGGCAGGAGCTAAGCAGTAAACTGGATGGACCCTTCTAGCACAGCCCAGGTTCAAGGAGGTTTCTCTTTAATGTGCTTAACAAATCTCAGCCAGGCAGAAATGTATTCTCTGAAGAGGAGGGATATCTCCATGGGGCCAGGTTCTGCCCCTGGCAAGACCGTTGAGGAGAACCCAGCCCAGTCCCCAACCCCTACCCCCCCCCCCCCCCCAGATGGGTAGGACCTGTGTTTTTGGCCTAAATCTAACTGCTTTGATTTTCAAACATTTAATTCTAGCATTTCACTCAGATGTGTCTCTGCTTTTTTTAGGCACCAGTGAGCCTTGGGGCTACCTGAATGGGTCACTTAGTGACCTTGCTCTGGGTTCAGGGGACAAGTTTATTAATGTTAACCTAGGAACTAATCCCCAACATCAATGAGCCTTGCTTGATTGATCCCTGGGAGCGGTTTAGTAACCTACAACTCATTAGCACAGTGCTCAGATCCGGAAGACTTTGACCCCTACAGTGAAGCTGCATGTACTTAATAGGGGCTGTGGACCTATGCAAATTACCAGTCCCAGGCAATGGGTCTGTTTGTGAAGGTCCTCAAGGACTTAAGGGCTTGGGTTAGAGGTGAAGTTAAGGTATAGAAGGAAGGGAAGGAGGTTAGAAAAACCTGGCCAGTGCCCATTCAAGGACCTGGATCTGTCTGTGTTCAGCAAGTTCAGCAAGACATCCAGCCTGCTCTGCCGGTGTCTTCATCCAGAAACCAAGAGCAGATATTTTAACTCTTTCCCTGCTTTTTCCCTCACTGGACACATGAATTCACACATACTGGCACTTCTTCCTCTGTTGGTTCAAACCACCATGTTGAGAGACCTCTCTTCCCCTACAAGTGCCCCAGGCGTTGGGAAGGAGAATGGCCAATGAGGGTTGGACACCTAACCCTGAGGCTCTCCTGTGATGAGAGACCAGATAAAGTGAGTCAGTTACAAGTGGGCGGAACAAACTAGATAATTTATTTGGATAAACCTGCAGCTGCCATTACCTTCTCTCATGGCCCCAAACTGGAATAAGTGTAAGTCACATTCTCTCTTCCCACTTCCTATATCCCTTTTCTGTGTAGATTTTCAAAATATGCAGGAAGAATCTTTGTTCAGTCTGTGTCTGGACTCAATGCCCCTCCCCCAACACCCACCACCGACCCCCAAACAGTCATTTCCCTGGGTCCCCAGAGAGAACCTTGCCTGGGTTCCTTTCAAATTAGGGAGTCCTTGGTGGGTTAAGGATGGAGAAGTAGAGAAATTCTTGCCTGGGGAGTTGTGGTCTGAAATTTAAAGGCACTTAAGAGTCTTTTTTTTTTTTTTTTTTTTTTAATGTTTATTTATTTTGAGAGCCTGAGAGGGCGTGTGAGCAGGGTAGAGAGAGAGAGAGAGAGAGAAAGAGAATCCCGAGCAGACTCTGCACTGTCGGCATGGAGCCCAACATGGGGCTCAAACCCACAAACCGAGACTGACCATGACCCGAGCCCAAATCAAGAGTTAGATGCTCAACCAACTGAGCCAGCCAAGTGTCCTAGGCACTTAGAGTCTTCACAAGTACTCTACTTAAAGCATGAGCCTAAAGTAAGCATTCCCCTTACTCAGCTGGGATTTTCTCGAAGGCATTTTTACTGGGGCTCACGGCAGATGGACTCCGGTCCTGGCCATCACAGGGTCTACACCGGCAGGTACCACCACCTTCCGTTTGTGACTGACCCAGAACCCGGGAGCCCTGTGGAAAGTGGAGTCCTTGGAGAGCAGGGTGGTTATCCTGCTGGTGATCCAGAACAACGCTAAAAGGAATTAGCCTGAGTGACAGGGAAGTTTAGAGCACCTCCAAAGCAGCTAGCTCATATCAGAAGTTTAACAAAAAAATCCCTGCCCTCAAGAAAGTATAGAGGGGACAGGAGGGAGGCCTTGGCTGTTTCTCTCTCTCTCTCTGGTGCTGTTACTCACTAATGCCTGGTTTCCATGCTGTTCCTGCATATTCCCTGAACTGTGCCTGAACCACTGGGCACCAGAGCCTTTTAGATTCAACTGCTCTGGGGTGTAACTTTGTTTCCTTTTTGATGTGTCTGCCAGTTTTAAGGTGGAAGGCAGGATCCTGGGGATTTTTGACCAGGCTCGTTACTCTTGCCTCTTTCCTGCATCTGCACCTGCGAACCTTCCCAGGGCTTCTAGTTCCTTTGGAGTTCGTGACGCGAGTCCTCTTGTAGGCATTCGGTGTTAATGCACTAGTCCTCCCGCTTACCCATCCGCTGCCTCTCGAAGTCTTCCCTCTTGCCCAAAGCCGTCCGATTGGGGTGAGAAATGTGCACGGTGTGCCCAGAGGAGCCAGGAAGCCCCAGCTCCACCAGGGGGAGGCTTCCGGAAGGACTGGCACTTGAGCCAGATACTGAAGGTGGGTTGGGGTATAGAGAGAGGGCGGGATGTTCAAGGCAGAGACAGGGAGAGGAAAAGCTATGGGTTAACACAGGTACATTAGATTCAAGGGACTGAGTAGTTTGTAGCTGAAACTTGAGACGGAAGAAGGGGAAGCTAGAAAAAAAAGATGACGGTAAATGACCTTGATTTTACCTTTCTTTCTTGAATATGTATTGAGCGCCCACTACACAGCATGGATTACTCTAGATGCTATAGGGAACCCATCAGGCAGCAAAGGAGTTTGAATTTTCTCCTGTATGAAATCTTCGGTGGCTGTCAAGGGCCAGCACCCAGGGATAAGCTGTCCTGAAAGCGGTGGTTCTCAACCTGGAGTGACGTTGCAAGACCTTTATGGCTGTCCCAGCTCGGGGGTTGGGGGTGGGGGGTTGTGGCGTGCCGTGGGTAGACAGCAGGGCTGCTGCTCAACATCCTACAAAGCACAGGACAGACCTCCCCTCAACAAAGAATTGTCTCGCCCGAAAGTGTCACTAGTGCTGAGAGGGGCGGGTTACCACGCACAGCGTGGTGGAGGGAGAGAGGCATTTGTAGTAATCCAGGTGATGGATAATGCCTCAACCAGAGCAGTGAGACGGGGAAGAGAAGGGGTCAGAATCCCAGTACTTAGTGATCAGTTGATGAGGCACGTGGAGAGAGTTGTGGATGACTGGATTTCTGCCTTGGACCGCATGAGATGCTGTCCTTCCGCGTTATTCCATTTAGATTTGGAGATGAACTCCGCTTTCGACACTGAATTAGTCTTCTAAGGCCGCCATATACAAAGTACCACAGACTGGGGGTGGGGCTTCCACGACAGAAATGCATTTTCTCAGGATTCTGGAGGCTGGAAGTCCGAGATCAAAGTTCTCAGCAGGATTGGTTTCTTCTGAAGCTCCACTCCTTGCTTTATAGATGGCCGTCCTCTCCCGGCGTTTTCACATGGTCTTCCCTCTGTGCCTGTCTGTGTCCTAATTTTCTCTTACAAGGACACCAGTCATATAGGACTCACCCCTACGCCTTTATCTTAATTACCTCTTTAAAGGTCCTATCTCCAGGGGTGCCTGGGTGGCTCAGTTGGTTAAGTGTCCGACTTCGGCTCAGGTTGTGGATCTTGCGATTTGAACCCCACATCGGGCTCTGTGCTGACAGCTTGGAGCCCTGGAACCAGCTTTGGATTCCGTGTCTCCCTTTCTCTCTGTCCCTCCACAACTTGCACTCTGTCTCTCTCAAAAATAAATAAACATTTTTTTTAAAAAATCCTATCTCCAAATACGGTACCACTGGGAGGTATTTCAGCATATGAATTTTGTGGGGGCACAATTCAGCCTCTAACAGATGTTGAGCTGAAGTTGCCTGGGGGCTGGCCAGATGCTCTGAAACCCAGGAAGTCAGGATTTGAGGGTCAGGGCGTGAGGTCACCAGTGGAGAGTACAGAAGGACAGAGAGTACAGAAAGACCCCTCAGAGTGCTGCAGCCCACAGGGGCAGAGACTCCCCAGCCCAGGGGAGAGGACAGTCGCAGAAGGCAAGGGTACAGGATGTGTTTTAGTCCTCAGCCATAGTGTCAGCAGCAACCGAGGCAGATGGCCACTTGTGCGGCTACACCTGTAGGTGGGAGGTCAGAATGCCTGGCTTCTCTTTTTTTTACTTAAAGTACAAGAATTCACCTTTGATTCATTCACATGAACGGCAGGAAAGGAGGTAGACACTATTCAAGGCTTTCGATCTTCTGGGGGAGCGGGAAGAGGCATCTAAATCCACCAGGCGTCCTTGAGGGCCCTGGGAATCTGCAAATGGCCAGTTCGTCCAGCCGCAGACATTGCCCCACCCCCTCTGAACCCTCAGGGCCCTAGACCCCTCAACACGGCCACTACCAAGGGGTCCTGGCACACAGGGCCCGAAACCGACTGCCACCTGAGTCTAAGCTTAGAAGGAAAGAAACAGGAAGAAGATATGTGAACAGATCACAGCATAATGTGGCAAAGATGAGTAGAAATGGGCATAGAGCCTGGGAACTAGGTAGAGAGTCTCAGTGGGGTGGCCAGGCAGACCGGGAAGGAACGAGGCAGAGCGCACAGCATGATATCAGAACTACTACAGCTAGCTTTCTTTTTCTAATGCCAGGGCTGACAGTTCAGGGCAGAGTGGCGGGAAACAGGTGAAAATTCAACAGGAGCAGGCAGGCCCTGTCTTCACAGAACAGCTACCTCCTGACCCCAACAAGAGGTCCCTGTAAAGAGTGACAAGAAAGGACTCTTGTGCCTGAGCCTTTGAGGGCAAGGTCTGTGCTTTAGTCACACTTCACATAGTGCTAGCCCCTGATGTGTATTTGGGTACTGAGTTAGGTTGAAGGACTCCCGTGTCGGGAAAATGGGAGCCAGAGGGGGGGGGCAGAGAAAGATGATGATCGCCTAAGACCTCGGAAGTCTGGGAATTAGGGTTCACAGAGCGCCTGGATGGCTCAGCGGGTTAAGCGTCAGACTCTCGATTGCAACTAGGTCATGATCTCACAGTTCGTGAGATTGAGCCCCATGTCCGGTTCTGCACTGGCAGCGCGGAGCCTGCTTGGGATTCTCTCTCCCTTTCTCTCTCTGCCCCTCCCCTGCTCTCACTTTCAAAAATAATAATTTGGTTTTTTTTTTAAAGTCCGGGAGTTAAGGTTCAAGGGATGGTTATAAATGCTGCTAATTGACCATACGCCTGACTGCTTATTTCCCACTTCACAATAAGGCTGG
This sequence comes from Panthera leo, assembly GCF_018350215.1. Taxonomy (NCBI): domain Eukaryota; kingdom Metazoa; phylum Chordata; class Mammalia; order Carnivora; family Felidae; genus Panthera; species Panthera leo. Next base: position 41,613,286 of record NC_056696.1, on the reverse strand, counting down.
CTCGTTCTTACTGGAGAGAAGGAACAAAGTTGGAAACGAAACTGGTGACGGAGCTCTGGGCCCACGCCTCAATAGAGACTGCTTTTGCCACCTCCTGGGGCATTCTGACCCCGCCCCGAGGAGCAGCCTGGGCGCTCTGGATGCTTGCTCCGCCACGGACTCAAACACCTGCTCAGAAAGACCTGGCAGGACTCAGCTGAGGTAGCAGCATCGGATTCCCTCATTGACAGGAAGGAAGGGGGAGCCTGCAGAGAGTACGTGCTTCCTCTCCCCTCCTCACCGCAGCCCTCCAGAAGAAAGTGGAGCAGGCTGGGAAGAGAGATCGCCCACCTCTCGGAGAAGGGGTGGAGACCTTGTCAAGTAATTCTCTCCTCTGGACACTCCTTGTCTGTAAGTGGAGGGACGCGGACCAGATGTCCAGTTAAGGGTACTTCCGTGTCTCTATGCACAAGGACACAGAACTTAGGCGGCGAGGAAGAAATCCAGGGATGGGGCTGTCCAAGGTGGAGGCACCCCCCATGCACAGTCTTTCTTGCTGATCTAGAGTCTGCTTCTTCCCATCAAGTCTGAGCAGGCTCCCTGCCCCGGGCAGGCTCCTCGGAAGGTTGTGGCTTGCCTGCCCTGGGAGGGGCTGCTTTTAGACTATCGCATCAGAAAGTCAGCAGGCAAGGCCCACACAGGATTTCATGCAGCAGCAGCTAGGGGAGAAGCATTGGGCCCATTTGGTCCCCTTATCCTAGCGAGCAGCTTACCGGGGAATAGTACCCCCCATCCCCAATGGGGACGGGCCGCTTGGAGCGGGTCTCACAAGCCCAAAGCCCAAGTGATCTCTAATTGCTATATTTAAGACTCTGCGGAGGCATGAGAAGCAGTGTGCAAATCCACTCAGCTGCCTTTAAAAAGCACAGAGCAGCTCCACTCATGGTGAAGAACACAGATCCTCAAGCCAGAAGGCCTAGATTTGAATCCCAGCTTTGCTACTTAATCACTGTGTGGCCTTCCTCATGCTCCTGGGCCTCGGTTTCCTCATCCATGGAATGAGACTAAGACGACAGAACCTGCCTCCTAGGGTTGCCGTGAGGATTGAATACACGCTGCTTAGAATGGTGCCTGGGACACGGCAAGTGTGCTTTGCCGTTCACTACTGTCAGCGTGGTGGCGAACACAACCCACCGTAGGGGGAAGTCGGGAACTTTCTGTATTGGTCTGAGCACCTTGCCTTCCATCACTGTTCTCCATATAATACTCCTCTGTTCCTATTCTAAGTAATCACTTCTTTGTCTTCCCTGATGCCCTTCCTTCCCCCCAAATGAAGCTCTTTTGAAGATACTTGTTCTCAGTGGTTAATTATTCCAATTTTCCCTTCAGCCAAGGCCTCTCACTACTTGCGTTTTTCCTCTCCCCAAGTCCCAGTGTTTTGGAGGCCACACAATTGGCTCTGTGCGTCCAAGCTCTGGCTGTAGGCCCACCCACACAAAGCACCCCTCAGTACCTCTCCGCCCCCTCCCCTGCTCCCGCCTGCTCGCAGCCAGGGCCTCAGCGTCTCACTCGTGCTCTCAGAAGCTTCTAGGTAGGTCAGAGGGTGCCATTCATTATATACAAGCAGAACTTTGTCCTAATTCCCAGCCACTCAGCCAACAGTGAGACCCAAATATTTTATCTGAGTGATACGCAGGCACTGGCTCTGGCAGAAGGCCTTCCAACAGGAAGAATTGAGTATTAATTATGAAGGCCATGTGGTATTGGAGCCTCATGGCAGTTATCTCTTTCCATCTAAAATAAGCCACCCCAGGGGCGCCTGGGTGGGTCAGTCAGTTAAGCGTCCGACTTCGGCTCAGGTCAAGATCTCACAGCTCGTGGGTTCGAGCCCCGCGTCGGGCTCTGTGCTGACGGCTCGGAGCCTGGAGCCTGCTTCGGATTCTGTGTCTCCCTCCCTGACCCACTCGCATCCTGTCTCTGTCTCTCTCAAAAATAAATAAACATTAAAAAAAAATTTAAATAAGCCACCCCAGGGGCGCCTGGGTGGCTCATTCGGTTAGGCATCCGACTTCGGCTCAGGTCATGATCTCGAGGTCCGTGGGTTCGAGCCCCGCATGGGGCTCTGTGCTGACAGCGCGGAGCCTGGAACCTGTTTCGGATTCTGTGTCCCCCTCTCTCTCTGCCCCTCCCCTGTTCACACTCTGTCTCTCTCAAAAATAAACATTAAAAAAATTTTTTTCAAATAAGCCACCCCAAAATTTAGTGGCTTAAAACAACCACCATTTATTCGTTGACTATTCTGTAATTTGGACAGAGCTTGGTGCTGGTGGCTCACCCTTGCTATGGGAGGTTCGCTCAGGCTACCCAAGATCCCCAAACGGCCTCACTCACACAGCCGATGCCTTAGCCGAGGTGACTGGGATGGCAGGGTTGGCCTGGGCCTCCCTTTCTCTCTTCTAAGTCTCATCCAGCAGTGAAGTCAGATTTCTCTACATAGTAGCCAGCTTCCAGACCATGAGAACTCGATGCTTCGGAGTGTGAAGACAGAAGCTTCGAGGACTCCCTCAGGTCCAGGTTCAGTGGGAGGTGTTCTGGGTTGAAATGTGGCCCCGACCCACTCAGAATCATATGGTGAAGTTCTAATCTTCGTTTGCTAAGAACGTGCCCTCAACTGGAAGGTCCTACTTGAAGTAGGGTGGACTCCTAATCCGATATGATTGGTGTCCTTAAAAAGGGAGAGATTTAGGGGCGCCGGGGCGGCTCAGTCGGTTGAGCGTCTGACTTCGGCTCAGGTCATGATCTCACAGTCTGTGGGTTCGAGCCCCGCATCGGGCTCTGTGCTGATGTCTCAGAGCCTGGAGCCTGCTTCCAATTCTGTGTCTCCCTCTCTCTCTGCCCCTTCCCTGCTCATGCTCTGTCTCTGTCTCAAAAATAAATAAAAACATGGGGCGCCTGGGTGGCTCAGTCGGTTAAGCGTCCGACTTCAGCTCAGGTCACGATCTCGCGGTCCGTGAGTTCGAGCCCCACGTCGGGCTCTGGGCTGATGGCTCGGAGCCTGGAGCCAGCTTCCGATTCTGTGTCTCCCTCTCTCTCTGCCCCTCCCCTGTTCATGCTCTGCCTCTCTCTGTCTCAATAATAAATAAACGTTAAAAAAAAAAGAAAAGAAAAAATAAATAAAAACATTAAAACAAACAAACAAACAAATAAATAAATAAATAAAGGGAGAGATTTAGGGTTGCCGGGGTGGCTCAGCCAGTTGAGCATCTGACTTCAGCTCAGGTCATGATCTTACGGTTCGTGAGATCGAGCCCCGCATCGGGCTCTGTGCTGACAGCCCGGAGCCTGGCGCCTGCTTCCGATTCTGTGTCTCCCTCTCTCTCTCTCTGCACCTCCTCTGCTCACACTCTGTCTCTCTCAAAAATAAATAAACATTTAAAAAAAGGGGGGGAGAGATTTAGGCATATGCACGGAGAATGCCGCGTGGAGACTGGGGCGTTAATGCTGTCACAACTATCAGACTAGGAGAGAGGCCTGGAACAGAGACTGCCCCAGTGGTCTCAGGAAATATGGCCCTTACAACGCCTTCGTCTCAGACTTCTCGCCTCCAGAACCTGACTGCCTCCAGAGATCATAAATTTCTGTTGTCTTAAGCACCCAGTTTGTGGTATTTTGTTACAACAGCCCGGCAAACGAATACCAAAGGGAAATGAAGTCTCCCTTTTGGTGGGAAGAGTGACCTACATGTACAGGGATGGGAGGGTTGCGGCTGTCTTTGGTCTTTGCAGACCTTCTACTCCAAGGCGGCCCAAGAGAGGACAGACTAGAGACAAAAAGACAAAGCCCAGCTTCTAGACCGGACTCTGCCCGGAACTTGAGGGCTGAAGTTAGGGAAGCTGTGTGGCTCTGCTTCCCTTTCCCCGGATACCAAGGGCAAACTCAGATAAGATGGACTTTCTGATTGTTGTCAGGTTGAAAATGCTCTGCCTTCCAGGGGCGCCCGAGGGGCTCAGTGGGTTCAGCATCCCGACTGACTTGATTTCGGCTCAGATCAGGATCTTGCAGTTTGCGGGTTTGAGCCCTGAGGAGCCTGCTCGGGGATTCCCTCTCCATCCTTGCCCCTCCCCTGCTCATGCCTCTCTCTCTCTCTCTCTCTCTCTCTCTCACGCTCTCCCTCTCAAAATAATCATTAAAAAAATTTTTTTAAACAAAACAAAAAAAAACCCCTTTGTGCCTTCGTCAGAGTCCTTTAGCCTGGATCAGTGTTCCCTGGAAGGCTTGTCAACAGGATTTGCTGGTCACTGACCATCACTCTCAAGTTTCTGATTCAGTAGGTCCAGGGTGGGGCCCGAGAATTTGCAATTCTAAGAAGTTCCCAGGTGTTGCTGCTTCAAGGCCAGGCTGTCGGAGGAACTGTTCCCAGGGCAGGGGGCACAGTAGAATCACCTGGGGAACTTTAACAAACACTGACGCCAGGGTTCTACCCTGGCACTTCTGACTAATTGGTCTCGGGTCCAAGCTCTGGCATTTTTCTAGAAATCTCCCTAGGTGACCCTAGGATGTGCAGCCAGAGTTGAGAGCCACTGCTCAAGGGGTCCTGGACTTTTGCAGAAATAGTACAATAAAGCCATCGGTGGGCACTTTTAAGAAAAATCGTTCCTCAATGTGACCTGCACGGGCCTAAACGGAATATAGCTTTAAACAAATGGAAAACATGTTGCGAACTTCCTGAGGTTAAGGAATTTGACTTTTAAGTTCCTGTCACCCCCTTTGAACACTTTGTAACTGCTTCTTATCCCCATCCTCCCTCTTACTACCAACATAGTGACACCGGCCAAGAGGTGGGGGTTCTTTCCTCAAGGGAGGGAGAAAAAGAATACCTTTTTTCTATGTCCCTGCCTCAAACATTAGCACAGATTTGCAGAAGCTCTCAGCCTTAGCAGATAAACCACCCCAGGTGCCTTCAATAACCTGTGGAACTTGAATTGAAATGACCTAAACTGGGGCATCTGGGTGGCTCAGTCGGTTCAGCACCTGACTCTTGATTGCAGCTCAGGACTTGGTGTCAGCGTTCATGAGTTCAATCCCCGCTCCGGGCTCCATCCTGGCACAGAGCCTACTTCAAAACAAAACAAAACTCTAAAACCTACTGAGCACCTGCTCTGCCCCCTGACCTTAACAGAGCACACAGTCAGGAAAGCTCTGGGTTCTGGAGGGATCTCACGAACTTAGTGAACAAGCCATGCACTTAACTTCTCTGGGCTTCAGTGACCTCAAACCCAAGATAAGGTCAATGGATTCTATCACACTGAGCTGTGCGGAAGAAGGCAGGTGAAGTGCTTGGCCAGCACAGCGTCAGACACATAGATCGTAATTTACGCACCTCATAATTCCAACCATTTTGTGAAGTAGCATCCCTGTTTTGCAGATGAGGACACTAGTTACCAAAATGGATTTGTCCCAGGTCTAACCGCTAGGACAGGGCACAGCTGGGGACCGAGCCCGTTTGCTGGGAGAGGCCCCGCTCCTCCGTTGGCAAAGAGGGATGGGGGCAGTCAGGAGGCTTGCTGACAGGTGAACCTAATAATCCACGGAACAGGCCCAAACCTGGAACTGAGGTGACAGAGTGAACGGGGCAAGTTCTGCTGGGGTCAGGAAGGGGAGCGAAGAGGGAAGACGGAAGTGACCGGAATTGCACGTTTTTGATGAGGAGGAGTGAGGAGGGCAAGTCCGACCAGCCCTCCCATCCTGCTGGTAGACAGAGCAGGTGCGGGGCGGCTGTCTGGGGAGGTGGGGCGGCCGTGGGGATCATGCGACTGCCGCAGACTTCAGGCTAAGGGAGAGCTGACACTGGACACAAAGCTGCCTCAGATTCTAGAATTTTTCTTTTGGGGGCGCCTGGGTGGCTCAGTCAGTTAAGCGTCCGCCTTCGGCTCGGGTCACGATCTCACAGCTCGTGGGTTCGAGCCCCGCGTCGGGCTCTGTGCGGACAGCTCAGAGCCTGGAGCCTGTTTCGGATTCTGTGTCTCCCTCTCTCTCTGCCCCTCCCCACTCATGCTCTGTCTCTCAAAAATCAATAAAACATTAAAAAGAAAACTCTTTAGAAACTGTCTTTCAACGGAAAATAAAATGCCTACCGTGTACCATGAAGCCTTGGGACACAGTGGTCAACAAACAGCGAGCAGGGCTATGAGGCACCACATACTCTCGGAGGGGGCAACAGCTCCAGCTAGAGGTGTGCAAAGAGAGCACGTGCCAGGAGGCCTGGCCTTTTGTGGGTGGGCAAGGGAGGCTCCCCTGAGGACACCTCACCAAAGCTGAGGACAAGCAGAGTTCGCCAGGTGGAGGAGGTCCAGGCCAGGAAACAGTCCACGGGGAAGCCCCGGGTCTAGCACGAAGTCAGGCCCATGGAAAGAACCGCAGGAACCGCGTTGGCTGAGTGACTGGGGTGGAGGGAGATGAGATCAGCGAGGCAGTTGTAGGCAGCGTGTGAGCCCAAGAGCTGCAGGGAAGCCCCTGGAGGACTGCAAAAGGTATTGCCGTGACCCAACACGATGTACTCCTTGCCTGAAAATTCTGAGCCCTCACGCACAACTCCCACTGCGACCCTGTGAGGGCAATACCTTCGTCTACAGATAAGAACACTTGGGATCTCAGAGGTCAAGTGTCTGAGTTCACAGATCTGCCCCACGCCTTTCTCCTTCCGGGACCAGGTAGATACCACCAGTGCCCAAGTGGACCAGTGGGGAGGTGATGATGCCTCTGGGGGGGGGGGGGGGGCAGGGAACCCAGGCGTCAGTCTTGTCTGGTAGCCCCATGGTGATAACATCTAAAATTGCTCCCTGGATGTCCAGGACTTCTAAAGTAGCCCAACCAGAAGGGGAAGAATCATGCCCTGAGGTGTCCCGGTGGGAAAATCTGCCCCTCCCCACCCACCTGGGGCTGGGCTGGCAACACAATGGAAATGCCCTACCTGCCCGGGCCTGTCTGAGTCTCCCCAGGGAAGGGGAGGAGCTCAGACGCTGTGGTAGGGCTGATTGCGCCTTGGGGGATGTGTCAGTGGGGAGCAACTTCACAGTTTCAAAGGAGCTGGCCCTTGGGAGTGAGTCACAGCCAGTGGTCCTTTATGGAGGATGAGGGGGTAGGGAAGAGGGATCTTGGCTAAGGGTGAGTGTTAGGCACCCCCGGCTCCTCTGGCGAAGGGAGAGGTAAGCTGATGGGCTCTTGAATGTCCATTATCTGCTCAGAGTGGCCAATAGCATTTAAGATCTCTCCGCTGGGCGGAGGCCCCCCCCGAAGCCCACGTTTGGGTGACCTCAAGCCTTTCCACTGAACCGCAGTAACCTGGTGAACAGTTGACTTCTTCCCAGGGAGAGCCTCAAAGACTTTATGGAGAATGTGAGACTTGCAGCCCCCTCATCTCAGGTGCTTAGCACTCAGTGGGAGCTTAATAAAGGTTTGGATGAATGAGAAACCTGGCAGAAGAAGGGTTGCTGCTGAGTCCTGGAGCTGGGGGTGGGGTGGGGTGGGGGGGCAGGGGTCACATCGCGGGCTCGCGGGCTCCTCCCCAACCCTCCCGGAGTGATGGGTGTCCAGGCTCCCCGGTCTCACCATCTGCTGTCGCGCCTGGCCGGTGGGGCTTGGTAATAGGAGTCTGGCTACCAAGAGACCAACGCCATTCCCCTAAAAGGCAATTCAGGAGGACGCGGCAGGCGTAAAGGGAGGAAAAGAGGTCAGCGAGGGAGACAGCGTGGACTGACCCGAGGGGAGTCCGGGAGAGGCTGGGGGACGGGGCTCGTGCCCCCTCCGCACCCGCAGCCCCGCAGCGTGCCCCAGGTCCGGAGAAGGGAGGACCCCGCCTTGCTCGGTGTTCCCGATCCCGGGGAGGGCGGGGCCGGCACCTGCTGGGGTCGCGGGTGGGGGGCTTAAGTGCCACGGACGCTGTGGGCTGAGAGGGCCGGGACCGACGGGAATCGCCATCAGGGGAAGGGCTGGTCGCCGCAGGCAGCGCGGTGGTGACCTCCGGGAAGTTTCTGGGCAGCTTTCTCCTTCCGGCGGAGGGGAGGCGGGTGGGAACTCTCTCCCCTAACCCCTACCCCAACACCCCCACCTTTAGCTGCACTCCTATCGCAGGGGCCCCAACCGGGGTCTAGGTTGTGGCAATCCCGTGGGACCCCTGCAGACTCCAGGTGATCTGTCTCATTTATATTTATATATTTTAATCTGGAAAACGGAGATGGCCCCTGCTCCTGCCTCTGAAGGTTAAGTCAGATAACGTATTCCTTCCTACGAGCTTTACCAACTAAATAAAATGGCTTTGAAAAGCAAGGGATTATTCACTCATTCAACAAACACCCACAGAGTCTGGGCAATGGATTTGGAGGTTAAGCAGGAACTCACTGTCCAGACAAATCCAACTCAAGTTGCCCTGGGAGCTCTTTGAAAGGGCCGCTGAGCTGGATCTTGCCGAAGAGGCTGGGGTTAGCCAGGCTGAAGAGGAGGGAGGGATTCCAGACTGGGTGGGGAGTCTGCGGGCACCCGGGAGCCAAGGCAAACTTGATGGGAACTGTAGCATCTTTTCTCCTTTTTCTTTGGGTAATTCTAGCGATGCCTAACACGTATCCAGTGCTTACCAACTACCAGCAGTATTCTGAGTGCTTCACGTACTTCTCTTAATTCTCACAGCGCTGCTCTTTATTACCCCTCTTTTACCTGATGAGAAGACCGAGGTCTGGAAGTTAAAGTAGCTTCCCAAAGTTGTTCCGCCAGTAAGACGGCTGAGCTCTGGACCCTGCTAGGCTGACTTCGAAAAGCTGTCCTTGTAACCACTCACTGTAAGACCTCCTTTTTTAAAAGCCCCCTTACTGGGGCGCCTGGGTGGCTCAGTCGGTTAAGCGGCGACTTTGGCCCAGGTCATGATCTCACGGTCTGTGAGTTCGAGCCCAGCGTCAGGCTCTGTGCTGACAGCTTGGAGCCTGGAACCTGTTTCAGATTCTGGGTCTCCCTCTCTCTGACCCTCCCCCATTCGTGCTTTGTCTCTGTCTCAAAAATAAATAAACGTTAAAAAGAAAATTAAAAAAAAAGCCCCCCCTTACTGTTTTCAACACTCCAAAACATCCTCTTAAAGCAGTATTTCCTTTCATAAGAATGTCACCCCTCAGGGCTCCTGGCTGGCTCAGTCAGTAGAGGATGGGACTCTTGATCACCGGGTTGTGAGTTTGAGCCCCACGTTGGGTGTAGACATACTTTAAAAAACAATTTTTAAAGGAAAAAAAAAAAAGAATGTCACTTGTCATCTTTCTCTCAAGCAAAATTCCAGTTCATTTAGCTTTTTGTGAAAGGGTGTCTGGCTTGTGAGGGGCCAGAGTAAGGTTAGCAGGACATGGAAAGAAGATTTGGAGGGAAGGTCTTAGGAAGGCATTGGGCCCTCCTTGGGTGAACCAGAAATCTGACCTAATGCTCTGCATCTCACTGATCCCAAAAAGCCCTAGCAAGGAGTTGGAGAGGGCAAGAGCAGAATTTGGGCTCAGAGAAGCAGCTTGCTTTCTCATAGCCAAGGCCAGTCTCCTTATAGAGTTCACTTCCCCCAGAAAATTAAGGCAACTTTGATCAAACAGTGACTTTCTGGGCTTCCCCTGCCTTAACCCTCACTCCAGACAGGGAGGAGAGCATCCACTTTAAGAGACGAAGAATGTTCCAGAGAAGGAGGTCATGGGGAAGGTAGGTCAACAAGGCTCAGTGAGACACATGGCAGCCACGAGCCCCACCCCGCTCCAACCCTTGGCCCGAGAAAGCCTGTCATTCTCAGTACTCATCACCAGAGCCCCTGTGATCACTCTCCAGTGATCTGGGTTTCTTTCTTCCCTAACTGCGTTTCATCTGCCAACCCCATAATGACTCATCATCTACCTTCACCACTCAGCCGGTTCAAGGTAAGACCCCATAACCCAACACTGGGAAAGAGGCCAGTCTTGACGACATGGCAAGCCCACTTTGCTATCTGCAACCGAGGCTCAACTTGCCCTCCTCGGCTAGTTCAGGCACATCCCCCCAGGACCTGGCTTGAGTTACACCCCGAATCCTAAACCTTAGCGATCTCTTTGGGCTCCTCAACCTTTGGATACCCTAATCCATAGTGACAGGGCTTCCTTTTGAAGTCTAGCACCCACTGTAAATCATTTGATGGCTTATCCTAAATGATGTGGTTCTTTAGGAGGACATTAAGCCCCAAATAGGATGGCCTAGTCAATATCAGGAAGATGTCAGCCTCTGAGAGTGGAGGTAAGAAATGGAACAATAGATCGCTTCGGCATCTGCAGACTAATCCATGCTCAAAGATGCTTTGTGCTACTGGTGGAGATGAGGGTGTGTCCTCAGACTCTATCTGGGTGACTATTGCTCCTGAAAGGAAAATGATTTGCCAGAGTATCTGAGAAAGCCATAACCTCATCAAGGGTGCTGGAACCTGAGCTAACACTGGTCACCTGGGAAAGCCTCCCCAGAACAGAGTAGTTGCCGTTGTGTTCCAAAATTGTGTCTTTATATATTTTAAATTCCCAGCATTAAGAAAATTGGGAGGTCAAGGGGTGTCTGGCTGGCTTAGTCAGCAGAGCGTGCAACTCGTGATCTGAGGGTCAGGAGTTCGAGCCCCTTGTTGTGTATACTTTGGAAAACTCTAAAAATAAACTTGAGAGGTCTAACATGAAAAAATTGGGGTTTCCAGCTTCTTCTTAAAAATCTCCAGATCTGACAACACGGGGTCCACATTCCTACAAGGCACCCATCCAGTAGAGCTAAGTGGCCCTTAACATGGGGACGCAGGCCCACAGGCTACAGGACTTCCTGCTTTCCACCGTCTCCCAGATACAGAGGCTGAGGGTCCATTGACAGTTATGACAACACTTTTGCTACCGGGTTCCTATACCAGGCCTGCTTTCCCCATCGGTGTTACCTCAGGGCCCCAGTGACCAGCCACTGTCCGGGGAGAGGGTACCCTGATGAGATCTCAGTCCCCTTGCTTGAATGATTAACTTACGTCTTTCTGCCTGGCATACCCTTCCCTCCATTCCTTGCCTGAGAAATAGCTCATCTATTTGTCACCTCCTCTGTGAAACTGTCCCTAATGGCTCCAGACACAGTCATTCCCTCCCTCCTCCGTGTCCCCTTAATTCGGTATTTTAATTGTCTCGCACACTAGACCGAGAGCCAGAGCATACAGACTCTTACCTCTTATCCCTGGTGCTAGGGCCTGACCTATAATGCTCCTTGGTTTGTGGAGTTCACTGTAGAGAAATTTGAACACGAGCCTAAATGATAGGTAGGCAATGGGATGGATATGAAAATAGAAAATCATAGAGGTTGAAACAGTTTGTTTTTAAAATTTTTTTAATGTTTATTTATTTTGGGGAGACAGCGAGAGGGGGCGGGGAGGGGCAGAGAGAGAGAGGGAGACACGGAATCCAAAACAGGCTCCACTCTCTGAGCTGTCAGCACAGAGCCTGACACGGGGCTCAAACTCACGAACTGTGACATCGTGACCTGAGCTGAAGTCAGACACTTAATTGACTGAGCCACCCAGGCCCCTGAGGTTGAAGCACTTTAATACCTATCACTCATTTATCCCATCTCCCACCCACCTCCCTCCATCAACTCTGTTCTCGAAGAGTCTCTCTTATGGTTTGTTTCCTCTTTTATTTTTTCTCCCTTCCCGTATGTTCATCTGTTTTGTTTCCTAAATTCCACATATGAATGAAATCATATGGTATTTGTCTTTCTCTTGACTTACTTATTTCACTTAGCATAATACATTCTAGCTCCATCCATGTCGCTGCAAATGGCAAGATTTCATTCTTTTTGATGGCTGAGTAATACTCCATTGTTAACAGGTACCACATCTTCTTTTTTTAAATTTTTTAGTGTTTATTTATTTTTCAGAGAGAGAGAGAGAGAGAGAGAGAGAGAGACAGAGCGTGAGTGGGGAGGGTCAGAGAGAGGGAGACACAGAATCCAAAGCGGGCTCTAGGCTCTGAGCCATCAGCACAGACCCTGACATGGGGCTTGAACTCACGAACTGGGAGATCGTGACCTGAGCTGAAGTCGGATGCTTAAGCGACTGAGCCACCCTGTACCACATCTTCTTTATCCATTCATCAGTCGATGGACACTTGGGGTCTTTCCATAGTTTGGCTATTGTCGATAGTGCTGCTATAAACATTGGGGTGCATATACCCTTTCAAATCTGTATTTTTGTGTCCTTTGGGTAAATACCCAGTAGTGCAATTGCTGTATCATAGGGTAGTTCTATTTTGAACCTTTTGAAGAGCTTCCATAGTGTTTTCCGGAATGGCTGCCCCAGTTCGCATTCCCGTGAACAGTACAAGAGGCTTCCCCTTTCTCCACATCCTCACCAAACCTGTCGTCTCTTGTGCTGTTAATTTTAGCCATTCTGACGGGTGTGAGGTGGTATCTCATCTTGGTTTTGATTTGCATTTCCCTGATGATCCAGGTGATTCTGATACAAGTGGCTTATAGACCACTGTTTTAAAGCACTGTTTTAAGATTTTGAGTTTATGTGTGTAAGGTAACTATGGCCAGAAATAGACATGCCTGGAGGGGTGTACAAGCTTAAGAATTTGGTTTTAGACACGTTGAGCTTGAGATGACCATGGAAGAGCTACGTAGAGGGTGTCCATCATCAGCTGGAGAGAAGACACTGAGGCTCAGACTGGAGACCTCAGAGGATGCTGCTGACTTAGGTAGTACCTGAAAGTTCATTCAGGTGACTCTGAGTGATGGACCAATTGAAGGAAGAAGGCATAGATGCATAAGAGTAAAGCGCCTTGGGGCGCCTGGGTGGCTCAGTCGGTTAAGCATCCAACTCTTAATTTCGGCTCAGGTCATGATCTCACAGTTCGTGAGATCCAGCCCTACGTTGGGCTCTGTGCTGACAGCATGGAACCTGCTTGGGATTCTCTCTTTCCCTCTCTCTCTGCCTCTCCTCTGCTCATACTCTCTGTCCCTCTCTTTCTTTCTCTCTCAAAAAATAAACATAAAAAAAAAAAGTAAAGGGCCTTGGAATAGTCCCATGTTTAGGGATGGATGGAGGAAACAGTGTCAATGACAGAGATCATTAGTCAGAGAGGCATGTGGAAATATAGATTTGGTGTAGAATTTATGGAAGAAAGGTGGGAAAGAGAAGGGAAGAAGGGAGAAAGATAAGGGAAGTGGGAAGTGTCATTCTATTCTATTCTATTCTATTCTATTCTATTCTATTCTATTTTATTTTATTTATTTTGAGCGAGCTAGCGTGAGAAAGAGAGAGAGAGAGAGAAAGTATGCACAAGAGCAGGGGAGGGACAGAGGGAGAGGGAGAGAGAGAATCCCAAGCAGGCTCCGCACTGTCAGCACAGAGCCCAACACAGCGCTCAATCCCATGACCCTGGGATCATGATCCACGTCAAAACCAAGAGCTGGACGCTCAACAAACTGAGCCACCCAGGGGCCCCAGGAAGTGTCATTTATTATCTATTATACTCCAGGTACTGAGATAGACACCTTATATATATTCTCTTGTTTAATTCTAATTGGATACCTCATCCTGACTCCCTTCAAACTAGTCTGCTCAAGATATCCATAGTGATCTTTCCAAAGCACAACACAGGTCATTTCACTGTCCTGGCTAAAATTGTTCAATGATTCCCTATTGCCATCAGGATAGTCTAAAGCCCTTGATTTGCTTCTACAGCTTTTTTTTTTTTTTTAATAACTGCTTTATTAGGATATAATTCACATACCATAACATTCATTTTTAAAGTACACAATTCAATAGTTTTTATATTCACCAAGTTGTGCAACCATTACCACCATTTTAGAACGTTTTTTTTCCTTAAGGTTTTATTTTCAAGTAATCTCTACACCCAGTGTGGGGTTTGAACTCACAACCTCGAGATCAAGAGTCGCTCGCTCCACCAAATGAGCCAGCCAGGCGCCCCTAATTTTAGGACATTTTCATCGCCCACAAAATGACACCCCATGCCCATTAGAAGTCATTTTCCATTTCCCTTTTCCCCAGCCCCCAGCTGCTAATCCACTTTTATTTCTATGGATTTGCTTAGTCCGGTCATTTCCTATAAATGGAATCATATAATATGTGGCCTCTTGTGACCGATTTCTTTCATGCAGCATAATGGTTCATGTGTGCTATAGAGCAGGCCCATACTCCCCATTCCTTTTTATGGCCAACTAATATTCCTTTGTATGGTTACACCACATTCTGCTTCATTCATCTGTTGGGCATCTAGATTATTCTCACTTTTTGGTTATTATAAGACTGCTATGAACATTCATATGTAAGTGTTGGTGTGGATGTATGTTTCATTTTCTTGAGTATAGACCTAGGAGTGGAATTGCTGGATCACGTGGTAATCTGTTAAACATTTTGAGGAACTTTCTCAAAGTGGCTGCACCATTTCACAACCCCACCAGCAATGTATGTGGGTCCCAATTTCTCACCAACACTTATTTTCCTTTTTTTTTTAATTAGAGCCTTAATAGTGGGTGTGAAGTGGTATTTCATTGTGGTTTTGATTTGCATTTCCCTAGTGACTAATGAACATCTTTTCTTTCTTTCTTCCTTTTTTTAATGTTTATTTATTTTTGAGAGGGAGAGAGAGAGAGAGAGAGAGAGAGAGAGAGAGAGACAATGTAGGTGAGGGGAAGAGAGATGAGACAGAGGACCTGAAGCGGGCTTTGCACTGACAGCAGAGAGCCCCATGCAGGGCTCAAATTCACAGACCATGAGATCACGCCCAGAGCTGAAGTCAGACACTCAACTGACTGAGCCACCCTGGTGCCCCGATGAGCATCTTTTCATGTATTTATTGGCCATTTGTACATCCTCTTTGGAGAAATCTCTATTCATACCCTTTGCCCATCTTTAATGGGTTATTTTTTTTATTATTATTGAGTATAAGACTTTATAATATTCTGACTTTATAAGACTTTATAATAGTCCCTTATTGGGTATATGATTTGCAAATATTCCATTTTGTGTGTTTTCTTGTCACTGTCTTGATAGTGTCCTGTGAAGCACAAAAGTTTTTAATTTTGGTGAAGTCCAATTGATCTATTCTTTGATTTCTGATGCTTTCGGTGTCATATCTTAATATATTGTTGCCTAATCCAAGGTGACAATGATTTACACCTTCTATTTTCTTCTATGAATTTGGATTCAATTTTGTATATGGTGTGAGATAGGAGTCCAAATTCATTCTTTTGCATGTGGATATTCAGTTGTTCCAACACTATTTATTGAAAAGACGTTTATTGAAAAGACTGTTCTTTCCCCCATTGAACTGTCTGTGGCCCTTCTTAAGCTGGTCCTCTCTCAATCCTGTGGCTTTATTTTCTGCCCCATCCCTCCTCCAGCTTGCCCTCCATCTCCTGTCCCACTAAATGATTTGCGTTTTCCCAGATGAACCATGTTCTTTCTCACCTCTTGCCTACTTCTCAGCATGCTGTTTCTTTTACTGGAAAATCTCCCTGACCTTCTCCCCACATTACCTGGCTATCTTCTCTAATTATCTGGCAGGTCTAGGCTTAGATATTGTATTTTCCAAGAAGCTTTTCCTAAGCCCCCAAGAATGTTTTAGGAAGAGCAGATCTGTGCTTCCAATAGACCATGTACTTAACCCCACAGGGGCTTTTTTTGTGTGCCTCGCACTCAGCAAATATCCAATAAATGGATGAATCCCAGAAGGAAGAAGGCTGTTTCTAGAAGAAACACTAGTGAGTATTGTATATTGCTACAGAGAGTTAAGGGGAATGAGCTCTGAAAAAATGCAGCTGGGTTTTGACTATTTTTGTCATTGCAACTAGGGAAGAGTTTCAGTAGCTTGGTGGGTGTAGACACCAGTGGGGGAGTTAAGGAGTGAATTGCTGATGACAAAGTGAAGTTTTAGTTACAAACTATTTATGTCCAAGTTTGTGAGGAAAGGAAGAAACTCATGGACACTATGAAACAGCTTAAAGGATAGAGTTAAGGGTTTAGTTTTATTGCTATCGGTCCATCTACCGCTTTTCTGAATTTCAGAGAATTTGACTTCTTTTTTTAAATGTTTATTTTTGTATTCTGAGAGAGAGAGAGCATGAGGAGGGGAGGGGCAGAGAGAGAGAGGGAAAGAGAGAATCCCAAGCAATCTCCACACCATCAACGCAGAGCCTGACATAGGGCTCCAACTCACGAATCGTGAGATCATGACCTGAGCCAACATCAAGAGTTCAACACTTAACTGACTGAGTCACCCAGGCGCCCCCAGAGAATTTGACTTCTAACGAGGGTCACTTTCTTGGCTACTTACGCTGTCAGTTTTAGGGACACCCCATGATTTCCCCATTTACCCTCCTACTACCACATTACATCTCCCCACCTCTGACTGTGTGTCAATATATGTGTTTATACGCACACACACAAACACTCTGTGCTCATCTCAGCATCCTCCCAAATCTAAACATTCTGGGAGTGACCAAGGCCATTCTCCAAGTTGGGCTAAGCTATATTTGCTCCCAGAAAAACATAACCTATAAGAATCACCTTATAGGGCATCCAGCCAGCTCAGTCCATAGAGCATGCAACTCTTGATCTCAGGCTCATGAGTTCAAGCCCCATGTTGGGTGTGGAGCCTACTTAAAATAATAAATAAATAAACATAAAAAGTTTTACATATATATATAAATTCATATATATATATATGAATTACTTGTTTGGGGAGAAAAAGGAACAGGTCTCTTAACATCATGGTGGCACCAAAAGCATCATAGAGTCTTCTCTCCCTGCCCCTCATTCCCTGACATCTATCTCCCCACGTCACTCAGGCTGGAATGGAACAGCTTCACAACTTTAATTTTTCACATCCTTAGTGATTTATCTCCAACTCTGAGCTGCTTCCATATCTTTGGGATTTTCCTCCCAGAGGTAAATATGCCTGATTATGAGACCGCCAACCTGATTAGCTTTCACCACCAGCCTTACACAGCTCACATCGTACCCCATACTTTTGAATATCTCCTGATTCACCTGCCCTTCCAAGAGATGGCCCAGCAAAGCAAAGCTGGTACAGAATTGAGGCATTCCCTCGGGGTCATAGCCCAGCTCCACTTGTCCCTTCTCTAGGGCATGCTTTCCATCCACGATGGTGCCTGTCAACACTTGCACTCTGCTCAAGTTCGCTGGATGCTTCAAAATGACTGTCAGGTGGTTCCCTGCACTAACATTTTGGGTCCAGAAGAATGACTCATCCAGAGTGTAGGCCTTCCAGGGGAAATGAACATCAAAAACCTTCATATCTGTGAAAATGGCTGCGGATGGGTTGTCAGGACCATAGGGGTTCTTTTTCCGGACTGGCGTGGCCTTCTGACTGTCATTGGAAGTATAGTAGGAGAACCTGTGGTAGAAAAGGAACGGTCTGCAGAGGATTGGGTTTTTCTGAGCTAGGAGGGTACGGAAGTGGGGGATCAGTCTGTCAAGGGGCTTTTCCTTGTAGAAGAGGAGGAGGAAATGAGCCAGGAGTGGGAGGTCCCTGCTGTGGAAGAGTTTGCCGAGGAAGCCCATATTAGAGAACTCCAGTAGCACCCATGGGTCGGACCTCATTGTGTCCACCTTCCAATGAATGTGGGTGATAAAGTTGGGGGCACAAAGGACATTGTCCTCCAGTAACAGGAAGTATTCAGAGAGCTTTGCGGCAAAGCTCATGAGGAAGGCATGATCTCTATTCTGCTTGGAGTAGAATTCCCCACCGAGGGCCTCCTTCCTCGTGTCATCCGTGGTGCGGTAGGCATCAGATAGAGCATGAATCAGTAGCAGCTTCCCTGACAAGATCTGTGGGCTGAAGAGGGTTGAAATATGGGCAATGGTTTCTCTGAGCCCGGTGAGGTCAGAATGTGCCAGATGAACCAGTACTGTGAGACGTTTCTGCTCGATCTCAGAGGAAGCACGGAACAGAGAGACCAGGGTGTACAAGAGGCCGCTTTGATCTGGTCGTGGCACTGAGATCCCCACTGTCAGCCACGCTAAGGAGAGGCAAAATAGGGACAATTGTCAGAGTACGTCGGGTTTGGTAGTGAAGGTAGTCAAAGGGTTAAGGGTTGGGATGCTCTCTGGGACCTTCTCTGTTCCTTTCTTCCCTCTTCTAGTTCCCATCTGTGCTCTCTTTTGGTAGAGGGGGTGTTTAGATCATTGCTGCTCAGAATATGGTCCTCAGTCCAACAACATCAATCTTATCTGGAAGCTTATTGGAAAAGCAGAATCTGGGTTCCTAGATAAACTGCCTTTTAACAGTATCACCAAGTACCTTCAATGCACATTAAAGTCTGAGAAGCACTAAACTAGGTGATGCTGAGTCCCTGTGGGTCCCTTTGAGTCGTCTTTGAGCCAGAATTTTGTAGCACGTGGTTTAAGTGCTCAGGAGTATTAGCTAACATTATAGTTACTATAATTCTTTTTGTTTTACAGTTCATCTTCCCAAAGCTCAGCTTTAGGTGAAAGGAAAAGAGCTTCTCCATAAGTCAAGGGCCCTACGTTCTTGTCTCAGTTCCACCACTGACTGTGTGACCTCGAGCAAGTCCCTTCACTCCTGAGCTTAGATCCTGATTCACAAAACTGAGGGATTTGGACTATGGCTCTAAGGCCCCTTCTAATCCAAATGTTCTCTAATCCGGTGATTCTGCCTTCCTGTAACAATGATCTTTTCCCTCCTTCTTCCTCGTTCCTGAACTGTCTGCCAGATTCCAATATTCCTGGGAGCAGTCCTGCCTTTTTTCCTCTCCCTTCTTCTTTCCTTCCTAGCTACCTTCTCTTGATGTCCCTACTTCCCTCAGGGTACCCCACTCCCCTCCTTGGAACTCACTCTTTCTTCTCTGCTGAATTGTCTTAATATACTGGAAGGTATGATTCTGCCAGCCTTCCAGCAGTCTCACATCTTTTCTTTTGCCATAACTGTCCTCCTAGATCATTGACAAAAAGCAAAACATGTACCTCCTTTCATAAAAAGAAGAGTGTTTAGCCCCCTAGAGGATTCTCATAAGCTTTTCCAGGAAAGAGAAACTCTCCCTAGAGTGAGCCCAGCACATTCTCAGGATGCCTGACCACTGGCCAAAGCAATGAGGGCTCGAGCACTATTTGCTCTCTTCCTTACCTTAACAAATATTGGGGTTGGGGGAGCAGCTTCTTTACGGACCGATGGGTCCAGGTTCATATCCCAACTCCCTTTGGAGCTTCCTGCTCGCAGGTGCAAGGGAGCAGGTGCTTTGAGAATCTACCTGTCCACACCATCCCCTCCCTACATCCTCAATTCCCACACTGAGAACAAGGGTTGCTACTTGGCCTTTGAAAGCCATCACGTTTTGAACATCTTCAGTTTCCCTGGGGGCTTTCAAAGTGACGAGGAGCCACAGGAATCCAATGCCCACTGAGGTTATGATGCCGCGCCTGATGGAACACCGCATGGTGTCGGATGGGATACGGTTCCTATAGCAAAAAGTCAACATGTAAAGCAGCTGGGGACTCTCCCCATCCATCCATCCATCCATCCATCCATCCATCCATGCCTAGAACTTCTCCTTTGTCTCCTGGAAGCTTTCCCCCTCACAATCCCCCATATTATATCCTTCCTCTTCATCATTGTTAACTTATTTCCAAAGCCTGCCTTCTTATCTGAGTTGGGGACCTGATGGAATATAGCCTTATTCCCTGACTTAAAGAAGGAAGGTCACCTGTCCTGTGGCTTTTGTTGCTTTCTCTGTATAGGTTTGCTTGGAGATTCAACTTTCCCAAAGCTTTCCCTTTTCAAAATGATAAAGGTCAACTGGGGCTTCAGTGATGAGGCTCCTTTATCTTAGGAAACAGATGGCCACCACCTACCCTTGCTTTTTTAAACAAAAGCCAGTTTATTAAAATAGCTGAACTTGGGGTGTCCGGGTGCCTCAGTCGGTTAAGCGTCCAACTCTTGATTTCGGCTCAGATCATGATCGAGCCCTGCACTGGGCTCTGTACTGACAGTGTGGAGCCTGCTTGGGTTTCTCTCTTTCCTTCTCTCTCTGCCCCTCCCCTGCTCGCTCGCTCTCTCAAAATAAATAAAATAGCTGAACTTAAAGTATTGCTAAATACTAAGCAATGTGGTGCCTTTATTACTCTTTAATAAAGGATATCCTTAATTTATTCCAACCTTTAATCTCATTCACATACCTTGATCAGAACATGAATCTGTTAACTTAGAATGAAAAAAATCCTTTCATGAATGTTGAGCTTTGACTTCAGGCTTATTCAGCCTCAAAAGCACTTGTCTACTGCTCTCTTCCTCTGTTAGTGCCTTTTCTCCGGTGAGAATGTATTTCCCTGGTTGTTTCTAAATGATCAAAGGAAAGGTTTTAATATGCCTTGTCACCTGCTCTTGATTCTGTCCCCTTATACAGTCAGTACACAAAAGAAAAGAAATTGCAATTGATAATTTCTGTGCTCCCGAGGCTATAATATTCTCCAATCTCCCTGTCTTCTGGATCCTGCCAGTGCAGCATTTTGATAGAGGTTAATACCCTTCTCTCCCTTAGCCATTTAGCTTCTTGATAAGAATTATAAACATAAAACTTATACATGGTAGGAAGGCTTCACAGAGTAAACTTTTCTTACCTGGTTTCCTTAAGTCAGGACTTTGAGTCACTTAGGTGATTCAGATACAAAGCACTTGATGTCAAGGAGATGGGCTTCTTTTCTCTAGGACAAAAATACAAGGATACATACCTTGATTAAAAAGGCTCTACAATGACAGCTGAAGGAGTTCACTGCCACAGCCATAGCTCAGTTCTCCTCTGCACCTCCTGTGTCATTTACCAGTCACAGCCAGAGTACTGCCCTCGTTTAGCCCCGTGAGTCCCACAGACTTCTGGGAGAGGCAGGAGAGAGAGAAAAAGAGGAGCTGGGGTGCGGAGCGCCAGTCACTCAGGTGTAACGACAGAGAAGGTGAGGCCAGGCAGAGCAACCTGAGGCCTCTCCAGCATTCCGGCTTGGAGCTAAGCTCCCTCTGTGATGTTATCCTTGTGTCCTCGCCACCTACTCCCCTACCATCGCAGGGATGCGTGTGCCGGCCTTACAGGGGAGCGGCGTGTGCTTAATTATTGCCAGCTATTATTATTCATTCCAAAGACCACCATCAGCATCTTTTTTTTTTTAATTAAAAACAATTGTTCTAATGCTTATTTATTTTTGAGAGAGACAGAGACAGAGCTTGAGTGGGGGAGGGGCAGAGAGAGAGAGAGGGAGACACAGAATCAGAAGCAGGCTCCAGTCTCCGAGCTGTCAGCACAGAGCCCGACGAGGGGCTCGAACTCACAAACCGTGAGATCATGACCTGAGCCGTAGGCGGACGCCCAACCGTCTGAGCCACCCGGGCGCCCCACCATCAGCATCTTTTAACAGAGAAAAGAGATACGGGGAACTATCAAACCTCCCCTCCACCATGCCCTCCACTTCCCTGAACCTCAACTCCACACTCTCCTCCTCAGGGGGTTGTGCCCTGACTCCCACTCCCCCTCACCGGCTCAGGGTGCTGCACCCCTGCAATGACCCTCTTTCTCTTCTGCGTTACCCTCTACTCCCTCTCTGCTGGACCATTCCCATCATCTTGACCAGGAGCTCTACTATCTCCCAATGGGAAAAAAAAAAAAAAAAAAAAAAAAAGCAGAATTCCTCTCTAAATTCATGTTCTGTCCAAATTCTGCCCCCTCCTCTGGAACCCCAACACAGCACAACTCCTTGAGAGCATTGCCTTTATTATTTAGCCCCACTTCATTTCACGTTTTCTCTCATCTTACTCAACCTCTCTGCAACTTTTGACATGGTTGACTACTTCCTCCTTGAACTGCTTTCTTCCCTAACATCATTCTTGCCCGCACTGACCATTCTGTTTCTTTCCTGGCTCATCCTCTTCCCAACCTGTAAATGAAGGAGGATCCTAGGACTCAGTCCTTGGCTCTCTTCCTATATGCTCTCCTTGGGTGATCTTACCCAGTCCCATGGTTTTAAGTACTATATATTATACATGCATGTGTGTGTATAACTATCTTCATATATACAATATATGTGTGCGTGTGAGTGTGTGTGTGTGTATACATTATTCCATATATGTAGGCTTTTTTTTTTAAATTTTTTTTAACGTTTATTTATTTTTGAGACAGAGAGAGACAGAGCGTGAACAGGGGAGGGGCGGAGAGAGAGGGAGACACAGAATCTGAAACAGGCTCCAGGCTCTGAGCTGTCAGCACAGAGCCTGACGCGGGGCTCGAACTCACAGACCGTGAGATCATGACCTGAGCCGAAGTCGGACGCTTAACCGACTGAGCCACCCAGGCGCCCCTAGGCTTTTACATATATAAGCTTGTGGGCATATACATAGATATACACACATGCTGATGACCCAGGGCAGATCTTGTCTGCAGCCCTGACTCCTGTCCTGAGCTCCAGGTTACTCAACTATTGAACATCTCCATTTGGATGAATAAAAGGTATTTCAGCTTTAACAGAGTCAAAACAGAAACATAGATCTTCATATATCCCCAATCTTTCTTTTAAATAAGTTTTTTTTTTAATTTTTTTTTTTTTTTTTTTAGTTTATTTATTTTTGAGACAGAGAGAGACAGAGCATGAATGGGGGAGGGTCAGAGAGAGGGAGACACAGAATCTGAAACAGGCTCCGGGCTCTGAGCTGTCAGCACAGGGGCCCGACGCGGGGCTCGAACTCACGGACCGTGAGATTGTGACCTGAGCCGAAGTCGGTGCTCAACTGACTGAGCCACCCAGGCGCCCCTAAATAAGTTTTTAAAGTTTACTTATTTATTATTGAGAGAGAGCACAAGTTGGGGAGAGGCAGAGAGAGAGGAAGACCCAGAATCCCAAGCAGGCTCCAGGCTCTGAGCTGTCAGCACAGAGCCTGACGCGGGGCTTGAACCCACAGACTGTAAGACCATGACCTGAGCTGAAGTCAGACACTTAACAGCCTGAACCACCCAGGCGCCCCCCTATATCCCCAATCTTTTCCTCCACAAGGTTTCCCCATCTCCCTAAATAGCACCACCATTTGCCCATTTACTCAGGGGAAAAATCTAGAAGCCATCCTCGGTGCCTCTCTCCCTTGAACACTCTACGTTCCATCTAATCAGTCCTGTTACCCTTTCCTCCAAAATGTATCCACAGCATGACCCTTTCGCACCACCTCTACCACTACCACATGAGTCTGGGCCACAGTCGTCTCCTGCCTGGACTATTGCAAACACCTTCTAATTGGTTCCTCACCTCCGCCCTCATTCTCCTGTCATCTATTCTCCACATGGCAGTCAGAGAGACCTTTTAAAATTGCAAATCAAATGCTATCCCTCCCTGGCCTACAATTCTCCAATGACTTGTGGCTGAAAGTAAGATGAAACCCAAACTCCTGACCATGGCCTACAAGATCCTGTCTGATCTAGCCCTTTGCCTGCCTCTTCGACTTCATCTCCCCCGACCCATTGGCTTTCTTGGGGGGAGGAGCGTCATCCCTTGGACATTTCAAGCTCTTTGCGGACTCAGGTCTCCATATATGGTACTCCTCTTCTTGGAACTATCTTCTGTAAGGTCTCAAGAGCCATCTTCTTCCCAACATTCAAATGTGAGCCCAGATGCTCTTCCTGCCTGCAGTCACTGTGCCTAAAGTAGCCACTCACCACGCCTCCCACCCAGCCTCCCATCACTCCATCACATATCCTGTTTTCCTTAGCATTGATTTCTACCAGAAACCATCTTACCTGTATGTGTTTATTGTCTGTCTCTATCCACTAGACTAGAATATAAGTCCTTGAAAGGCGGGGACTTCGTTTGATTCAATGCTATGTCTACAGCACTTTGCATAGTAATTGGCCCAGAGAACATGCTCGACGAGTATTTATAAACTCACTAATTGTCAGGCATTATGTGACAACGGTGAGTGACCATGTATTTCTTCAACAAACACTGTGCTAGGTGTCAGGGACACCTCAGTGCCAGGACTGTGCGGTGTACCAGGGGAGGGCAATATGTGGGTGATGGTTAAGAGCACAGATTCTGGACTCAGACAGCCTGGGCAGAACCTGGTTCTGCTAAACTTCTTGGCTATGTGACCTTGGCTAAGTGACTCAGCCTCTCTGAATCCCAGTCCTTCATCTAGAAAATGAAGATTAAAATGATGCCCATTCTCAAGGGTTCTTAAGAAGATTTTAAGAGATCATTCACACAAAAATGCATAGCACATGGCAAACATTCAATAAATGTTAGCTTTTTTATTATAAGGAACAAGTATCATTTTCAACCATGACGGCACTGTCTTCTTTCCCCTCATATCTGGGAGGTCCGCCTAACTTTAATTCCTAAGCCTTCACCCCAATTTTACTTGTAGATTCTTACACTGATGCACAGCACTTTGAGAACCTTTCCATAGCTTGTCATTTGATTTCCGCTTCTCTGAGGGCTTTAGAGGAGGCAAAAAGTTGAGGGAGGGAGGAAATATTAAAAAGCAAGGACACCCCCCAGGTCCCTCATCAACATTGCAGTTATGGGTCGGCCATCTATGACACTGTGCTTGTTGCTATCGTATGTCCTGGGTGTGGGCTCCAGACTTTGCTGGAAGTCAGAGTTCTCCTTTAAGCCTAGGAGGCTGAACCTGACCCACAGGGTAGGGATGGAGCAGGAGCCCACCTCCATTCCACCATTTCTCTCTGGGTGCCTCAGCTAGTGCTCCCTTGGCAACCATTGTTCTTTCTGAAGGTCTGAAGTGCATCATCCCCCTAGCCTCTCCAGAGCAGGTGACTCCACACAGAACATGGTCTGATCACAAGCTTATTTGATTGGCTCACACACTTTTTTTTTTTTAAAAATTTGTTTGAAGATTGAATATGTAGAAACTAGGGGAACTTGGGGCGCCTGGGTGGCTCAGTCGGTTAAGCACCCAACTTTGGCTCAGGTCGTGATCTCACGGTTTGCGGTTCGAGCCCTCCGTCGGGCTCTGTGCTGACAGCTCAGAGCCTGGAGCCTGGAGCTTCAGATTCTGTGTGTGTCTCTCTCTCTGTCCCTCTCCTGTTTGTGCTCTGTCTCTGTCTCTCAAAAAAGTGAATAAACATTATATGCTAACTGATGTGGATGTAAATTTAAAAAAATAAAATTAAAAAAACGAATAAACGTTAAAAAAATTAAAAATTAAGGGAGCTTGCATAAAAACCTAGACTTTTGGCCTCTCTTGAAAAATTGCAACTTGCTGCCACCCTGGCCTGATTAGTGATGGCCCTGGTAGCCAGACGTGCATTCTCAGTTTCCTACTCTACCTGGTTGACTTTCCTCATTTACCTTGCCCCCTGTAGGCATTTGAGCCTTTGGCCACTGCTCCAAGTCAGGTCTTGGGAGACTGAAAGACCATGCTAGATCCTGGTTTTATACCAGGCACCTGTCTGGAATAAGGTGCTAAAAATATGAGGCACAAAGTGATCCCTGGGGTTCAAGTGCTGTGGTCAGGGGTAGGAGGAAAATGAATCGATTGCAATGAAAAACAGACGGAAGAGAAAAGAGCTGATGACTGATTTTGTATATGATGTAGTCCATATTCTGGAGGACTTACAGAAGACATGAAGGGGGAGGGGCAGTGGCCAAAATGTAAGATTATACGGGTACCAGTAGAGAAAACTCACTGCTTGGTCTAGATCATCTTGAAAGCTGTCCACTCAGCACGAAAAACTAGCTACAGAGCAGCATTTTTCAAAGTGAGGCCGCAATCCGTTCATGGGTTATAAAACCAGCTTCATGGGTCTTGATCAGCATGTTTGTGTATCACTGTGTAAGGGCCAGTAACGTTTTGTGAAACTTTTGTGAAACTCTTGGTATATAAACAAAAGTACTGGAGCTCACAGTCAAGAAGTGTGAAGCCACTGAGGCTTAGGGGAGAAATGGATACATGTTGGCAGGTTAAGGGGCAGCGGGTGTGAGATTCTCAGCTTTAGAGAAATCGCCTTGATGTTTGGGGATGATCAACGGCTTTAGGATCATCATTCTAGTCCTAACGCTGTTATTATCTGTGTGGCTTTGGCTAATTAACCTTTCCAAGTCTTAATTTCCCCATCTGAAAGGTGATGACACTGAAACCCCCCTACCTCATAGTGTTGATACGTCTAAGAGACTACGGGCCCCCAGCCACTGACCCTGTCTTATTCATGTTAGAACAGTATTTCAGGTTGTTCATATATCACCCCTTCCTTCCAGGGGAGAGAAGAAAGAATTACCATTTAGCATTTAGCGTGTCTGACCCTGTGTTGGCCACTCAACCGGATTTGGTCAACACTGAATTTCAAATGAGCGTAGGAGATTCGGTAGGGCTTCCAGAAGTTCTGACATAATTAGTGTAGAAGCCATTTTCTTTGTGTTGGAAGACTTTCATCTTGGACACAGAGAATTCCAAACATTCCAACTATCCAAGGCCATAGGGCATGCTGCGAGGGGTGCCCCAGTCCAGAGACCTTAGTTGGGGTGGTGGCGCCCCAGGATAAACAGGGAACGTGAATTTCCCTCTGCCTCTCAGCTTCTCTGCACAAGTTTGCTCTGACAAAGAGTCTAGGGCCTCTAAAGTGGTCCAACCAGAAGGGGAGGAAACACCCTGAAGCCCTGTGTGGGTAACTCTGCCCCTCCCCACCCCATGGGCAGGGCTGGCCACACACTGTGGGAACTGCCCCACTTGCCAGTGTCTGTTGGAGGCTCCCTGGGGATGGGGCCCAGGCAAGGGCCTAGCTCCTGGGCCTCACACCCTTCACACCCAGGTCAACCAAAGCGCTGAACCCTGGATCCCCTTGGTCTGAGTCAGCAGAGAAGGGATCCCAGAACTGGGGAGGAAGAAAACATGGGAAGGAGGAGAAGATGGGGATTTAGTTATCAGGTGTCTCCCCAGGATCCAGACCCAACTTCCCAGGGACAGAAGCCCAGAGATGAGACCCTTGTGGGATGAGCTGATCTGAAAAGACAGTCCCCACAGCTGGGGGTAGGGCAGAATAGGGAACACAGAAGTCCCACACAAGAGACAAGTCTAGCAGAGGAGGAGGGTTTGCTGGTTCCTGGGAAACGAGCATGGCAGGGAATGGGGGAAGATGGGTTTATCCCACTATGTGGGCTCCCCCACCCCCACATACTGATCTATTGTGAGATCTCTTCCTGCTTCACCTGAGCAACCAGATGCTTCTCCTGTCCTGTCCAAAGCTCCATCCTCAGCCAGTAGGAGCTACAGACACTCAAGGCCACTTCCCTTCCCCTTGAACAAATATTTGTGAAGTTTCTACCACGTGCCTGGTGCTAGGGCTAGAGACCATTACTCCTTCCCTCCAGCGGCTCCAATCCGGAGGAGAGGCGGGTGTGAGGGAAGAGGGCAGTGTTAAAAAGACAAATCCCGAGTTATGATTGCAGTAACAGAGAGCAGTAACGAGACGCTGTGGGAGTACACGAAATAAATAAAACAGGGAGGCCAAACAGGCTGCAGCTCATCTCGAGATCTCATGGACTGTGGGTTTCCACAGGGGACATCTGACACCAAACATTCCAGGACACCAAAAGTGGTGGGGGAGAGAGAAGATGGCATTGAATCGGAGGAGCTGAGACAAACTGTGAAGTCTGAGGAAAGGCCCGTGCACTGGGCAAATTGAGGGGAAGGGAGAAAGAGAGGAGAGGATCAGCAGGGCTGGGAAGGGAAGGGTGGTGTGAGAAGGAGTGCAGTGTTTGGAGGGCGCAGACACTGGGGGTTCGGGGCGGAAGGCAGGCGCACCGCAGACACCCGGAGCCCGGGAGAGTGGTCGGAGGCCGCGGGCTGCGGAGGGGGTGGAGAGCGGCCCCTACACGTGCGCTACGTGCTGCGCGGGCCACCGCCCCCTCCCAGGCTGCTGGGGAGCCCGGCCGGCCCTCCGTCCCGGAGCCCCGTCCCCCGGGAGAGCGCGGGGGACTGGCGGCTGGAGGTGGGAGGGGAAGGGAGAAAGTGGCTCCCCTAGTTCGCAACCCTGGAGCGTGGTCGTCCCGTCGCCGAGACCGGAAGGAACGCGGGGAGCGCCTCATCACCAGGCGGGCGGATCTAGGGGCGAAGGCTGCAGATCTGGGGCGCAGGCCGGGGGCGGGGCGGGCTCGCGGAGTGAGGCCTGCGGACGGAGGGGGCGGATGAGGACGGAGCCCCCTGAGGATGTGTCCAAAGGATCTGGGGCAGCACAAATAGGGGTAGTTTGGGGGACGGCGGCCCGGGTGGGGCGGAGTGTTGTCCAAAAGTAAGGAGGGGGTTCCTGGAGACGTGGCACTCGGAGCGGGGCTTGGTTCCGCTCCGGCTGCCTGGGCTCCAACCCCGCTCTCCCCGAGCAAGCCAAACCGGACCCCGCCCAGGCCTCGCTCCCAAGGCCTCCGGGAGATCCAGCCCCGGGACCTCCGAGCCGGGGTTGCCCAGGTCCGGCCTCTGGGGCGTCCGGCCAGCCCCAGACGAGACAATGCGGCCCCGGCCCCGCCCCCGGAGGCTGATGCGGCCCTGGCCTTGGCCAATCACTGCCTGTGGCTAGGCTCTTTAAAAAAAGAAGAGCCGGCCGCGGTGTGGCTGTCAGCTGGGGAGGGATCCCTCCGCCCATGTAAACACACATCATAAAGGGCAAGGGAAGCGTCTTCTGCGGGGCGGGGGGAGTTGTCGCCTTCCCGGAGAGCCCTCTGGGTCCCTAGGTTCCCCTGACTACCCTGGCAACCGCCCCCTCCCTCAACGTCACATCGGGTCCTCGGGGAGCCAAACAGCTGCTGCCAGATCTGGGAGCAACAAAATCTCATCACTTAGGGTCAATACCGGAAATGGAGAGAGCTTGGGAGTTGGGAGCGTGAGGGAGTTCTAGTACACGGCTGAGGATTGGGAAAGATTATCCCAGGCTCATTCTTCCTGTGCACCTCAGTTAATAGTCATTACTGATACAAGTCTAGAATTTTTCTCAAAGTTATACTTCTCCGGCTTGAAGGATGCCAATGTTAAGTGTGAAAATAATCTTGACGTTCTCCCAGGAAAGAGCACATGACAGGAAATCAACTGCAGCAAAACCCTCAAAAGCAAATACACCCATGGCAAAGAGCAGCAACGATTCTTCTCCCCAACATTTTATTATGGAAGAATTTAAAATATTCAGCAAAGTTAAAAAAATTTTGCAGCAAATTCCTCTACACCCACCACTTAGGTTCTACCATTGACATTTTATTATAATTTTATCTCATCTCTATCTTACATTGATGACTTTTTCTCTAGTAGGATGCCAGCTGCCCCTTGGCTTAAGTCTCCGTTGCAGTGGGGAGCAAAAAAGGTTTATGTAGGTCCGAAGCCCTAGAGAGCCAAGAAAAGGAGTACCTTCTGCAAGGCCCTTTTTAAACAAACAGTTTAAACATGGGGCCCCAAAACATGGGGCCAAGTATCTCTGGGAAGAGTTTGTTGAAGAGGAGGCTTCTCTCCTCCCCACTTTTTAACTTGAAGAACCCTTAAGGATAAGAGAGACTTCTTTCATCTAGGTGAATCTGAAAACAGAGCTAGGACGCTGTTGGTCCAAATAATACTTCCATAGGTTTGGCTGCTTTCTGGATGAAAGAGATCTTTTTAGTGTTGAGGTCCTACTTGTTAAATTTCCTCTCCCCCCTTTCCTGGGCAGGACACTAGGCACTCACCCTACATACACACACCCCACCCATGCCTCAAAAATGTTCTCATCTTTTAAAATTACTTAACCTCTCTGTGCCTCCATTGCTTGCTCTGCAAAATAGGGGTAATAGTAGTACCTACCCAACGGGATGGTTGTGTAGATTCAATGAGCTAATACACAAATACACGCAAAGCATTTACAACAATGCTTTCACACAGTATTAGATTAGCATTAGATAATTAATAGCTATCAGTCATATGCTAATAACTCTAGATTTACATCTCTATTTCTGATCTCTCCCCTTCGGATTTATACTATTCAGCCTGTTGGATATTTCCAACTGTACCGAAGACACGTCAAACTCAACATATCCAGAAGTGAACACATGATCTCCCTCCTCATTTATATAATCTCGGGAAATGCATTGGCAATGCCCGTGCACCAGCAACCATTCAGGCAAGTACCTAGACACCTGAATCACCCTGGATACCTTAGTGTCCTTCCCCAATTTATCACTATGTCCTAATTTTATCTCCTACATTTGCATGCATTCTTCCGAATGAATAGCACTGCTGCCTTAATTTAGGCACCATAGTTTCTCAACTGGATTGTTTTTAAAGTCTTTGGCTTCTCTCACACTCAACCTGGCCATTATTTTGCTCCCGGACCACTCTTTTCTCTGTAACACCTCTCATTCCAAAAGCTAGAGTCTCTATCACTTGTTAACTGTGTGAATTTGGGCAAATTGCTTAAACAACCTGTGCCTCACTGTCCTTATTTGTAAAATGGAAGTAAGAGTACCTGCCTCAAAGGGTTGTTGTGTAGATTAAATGATTAATTATGCAAAGCACTTAGAACAGTGCCCAGGATATGCAAGTGCTCAAGAGTGTTAGCTTATTATTAACATTATAACTAGTGTTTTCTCACCTCCATTTTGTTCTTACTTTCAAGCCGGTCCCCCTACTAGAAAATCCTTCCCCATTATGCCAAATACCTTCGGCCCCTCCCCAGGTTTTACTAAGTGTATATACTTCTGTCATGGCACCTACCACAGTGTACTGACATGACTGATATAATCCATTTATGTGTCCGATCTTCTCCACCAGAGTATTAACTTCTTGAGGGAAGGGACTCTGGCACGTAGTAAATGGTCAATAAATGTTAGCTCAACTGGACCGTAAGGATCAACTTCATCCCGAGGCCGAAGGCCCGGGCCCCGCCCGATTCGGGGGCGGGGCCGGGAGCTCGGCGCGGGGTGGGGGTGGGTGGGGGTGGGGGTGGGACTCTTTTTCCTCGCCGTGGCGGCGGAGGCGCACGGCGTGGGTTAGCGGCAAGACGTCGTCGGAGGAAGGCTGAAAAAGCCCAAGGTGCTGCCGTTGCTAGTACAAGTCGGACTTGCCGTTGCCGGAGTCGCGTCTGCACCCGTCTCGGACCCAGCGCAGCCCGCCGCCGCGGTTCCGGAGCCCACCCTGCCCTCGCCCGTGCCCGACCCGCGGTGATGGAGCCGGCCACCGCGCTGCCCCCGGGCCCGCGCCCGGCGCTGCCCCTCGGGGGCCCGGGCCCGCTGGGCGAGTTCCTGCCTCCCCCCGAGTGCCCGGTCTTCGAGCCCAGCTGGGAAGAGTTCGCGGACCCCTTCGCTTTCATCCACAAGATCCGGCCCATAGCCGAGCAGACTGGGATCTGTAAGGTGCGGCCGCCGCCGGTGAGTCACGCCGGCACCCCGGATCCTGCTCGCGGCTGGGGGAGGGAGGTAGGACGCGCGGGCCGGGGAGGCCCGAGGCGCGGGGGGCGGGGAGCGGGGGTCGCCCCGGAGGCCGCGTCAAGTTTGGGGCTGCCCCGGGGTCGGAGTTGAGGCCGGGGGAGGAGGACGGGGCTTCTTCAGGGTGGGAGATGAGGAGCGTGGGAGAGCGGGCGCTTCGGCGGTGCCACCCCGAGGGCCCCCGGGCGACGCGCGGCCCGAGCGGACGGGTGTGCGGCCCGGCCGGGGGTTCGGGTTCGGTTCCGGATGGAGTGGCGGCCGGGGTGGGCGAGGGGGTGCTTCCTGCCGGAGGCTGGCGGCGGCGCGGGCGAGGAGGGCGGGCGCCGGGCCCGGCGCTGCTCGGCGGGCCGGGGCTCGCCTCCTCCCCCGGGGTGCGGGGGTGTGTGCTGGGTGGGGGTGGGGGACTTGCGAGTTGTCGTGCGCGGAGGAAAGTTTTCAATATGGCGGCGGGAGCCCCTGGTCCTTTGTGTGGTGGCGGCGTCGGCCCGGAGCGGCCCTCACCTGGGCGCCCCACCCTGCGGGCCGGGGCACCCCCTTGCCCCCCGGGCTCCGGGCTTCCTGCTGTTCCCCGGGCCGGGCTCGAGGAGGGGGCGTCCAGCGCTGCCGGGGGGCGGGGAGGAGCCGCGGGGCCGGCCCCGGAGCCGAGGTGTTGTGGGGGGCGTAAGTGTGTGGGGGGCACTTGGGGGTGGTGGGGAGCAGGACCGGCGGCGGAGGGTCCGGGGCCCGCCCGGCCGCGCACACACCCGACTTCTGGCCCGGCCGCTCGGCTCCCCGGGGAGGTCTCGGCTGCCTTGGTGGGGTGGGGGGCGAGGCCGTGCGATAGGGGGACATGTCAGACCGGGAGACCTGCGAAGCCTTAACGCGCACTTCCCGCGCCCCCCCCCCCCCCAACCCCCGGAGGCTGAAATGCAGCCCCGCTTCAGCCCTGCGAGCCGTGCCTAAAGCGCCTCGGGCCTGGGGGCTGTGTGTGTGAGGGGTGGGGTGCTGCTGAAGTCATCCCTAACGGCTCCAACGTTGGCTCCAACGTTCGCTGAGGAGAGCCCGGCCGGCCCTCCGCTGGCCCCCACGCCCGCCCCCCACCCCCGGCTGGAACTGGGTGCGCGTCGACACCCCTGTTTTTTTGCCCACCTTGCGGATGGTCGGAGTCCGAGTTGGCCTAAAGGACGGTTGGACGGGCCGGGACCGTTGGGAAGGATGTTTAACTGCCTTTCCTACAGTTTAAGAATCTTCTCCCCACTCTTCCCCGCCCCCCACTCCACCCCCACTTCCACCCCCATTGGAGGAAGATTCCCCCCTCCCATCCCTTTCTTTCTTAAGCTCGCTCTTTGTAATGACATTTGGAGTTGCAGGGGTTCTATATGTAGTCATTAGGGTTTGGAAATCAGTTTTGAGGGAGATCTCTTAATACGTCGTTTCTCCCGTCTCCCTTCCCCCTCCCCCCAAAATTAAAACGCGGACACCATACTTTGGTTTTTCTTGGACAAGTTTGAAAATGAAGATGAAATCTATGCGGCAGAAAATAACTGGTCAGCTAGTATGGGGGAAATGTTTGAAAATAGAGCCATTTCTCTCAAGTGGACAAGGTTGATTCTTGTTGCTTAAGGGACGTGCATTTCTTCTAGAGTGCACAGGGGCCTGCAGAAGTTACAGCCGGAGCTGATTAGAGCCAAGGTTTTAATTCTTGAAGAATAGGTCATGTTTCAGACATTTAGCAGTTTAGTTTTATGTCATGTGCTAGGAAGGGTGAGTGTGGATATTGTACATTTGCATTAGTGGGATTTTATTCAGAAATGAGGCAACTTGATTAAGTTCTTGGTAACCAAAATGTGTGAAGTCTGGTTCCTGGGAGTGAGAGTTGTCCTCCATGTTGGTATTGTGGTGTACAAGGGCTGGGGTAAACCCTTTATCTTACTTTCTTACTCTGTGCCTTTCCTAGGGCGCTTTCCCAGAAAGATAGTGTTGGCTCTGGTTAGGTTTGGCTACCCATTTCCTCATCTTGGCTAGGATAGGAATAGTAAGCTTTACAAAATGTGTGCTCATGTTGCCTTTTCCCATTCTGAATGTCAGACAGACATGATGGCCACCATTTTGTATTGAGAGTAGTACATTCTACTGCCTGAGGAAGGGTGTTAAAGAGGCACAAATAACCTACAAACACAACCAGTGCTCTGTTTTGGAGACCTCCTTTGTGTGAGGGGGGCTTTCTTCGTCCTTTGTTTAACAAAACTCCTGTGCCAAATGGAAAGAGTTTGTTGTTGATATAACCACAAAAAGGGAAATCTTTCCAGAAGTTGTAGCTCTTGAAGAAGGGTCTTGTTGGAACAAAGGTTTCTTAAGAGATGTAAACAGTCTTTGTTTCAGAAACTGTTTTGTTTTAGGAAGCTGTGAACAAGTGGTTTCATATAGTTGAAATAAAGCAACGACAAAAAAAATAAGAGGTACGAAATACTGTCCAAGGCCATGGCTGTATAATGCCTGTGTTCTAGATGATTTTTGTTTGCTAATTTTTTGGAATACAAGTGGCTGTGTTAAAATGGAGATTGGGTCTGTTGGTATTTGTCCGTTGGGAGGTTAGGGGAAGAATTGTAAAGCACTTCCATTTCCTTTTGTTCTTATCTTTGTATCTTTAATTAATGGTATGTACATAGTTTCAGTTTATAGCTGCTTTCTGTAAGGGTCCTAAACTGCTTTCCTTTGAAAACTTGGGGTTCACAGAAATTTGTGAAAATATGGTAAGGTAAATGTGATAAAGGATAATAAATCAAGAAGACTGCTAAATCCGGAGTTAAAAGTTTAAAGAGGGAAATAAATGTTTTTCAAATTACATCGAGCATGTAGGATAACCAGGCTTGTTTCCTGGGCTTAAAAATTTTTTTTTTAAGTTTACAATTAATCTGACCTCTGGTTTTGCTACCTTTAAAATGCGCATTTTCATTTCCTCTTGATGTACTTAGATGTCTTTTTAAGGACAGATCTTCCGTGCCGCTATGTGGTGTTTGGAAATGATTAATTTTAGGAGTGTAACTATTAGGCAAAAAATAGTTGGCTGCTCAGTAAATACTTTTTTGAGTCTCCCAAGTTTGATCGGAATATATTTGATGGCTTTAATAACTTTCTTTGTTGCCCTCAAATGTCTAACATTTGGCCACAGATAGACAGATTCCACAAATTTCTTCTGTGGCAGTGTCCAAAAATCAGGGATTTAAATCAAACCCCAGATGGCACAGTAGACACATTTTTTTCAACTTTAACTTCCTGTGGGTCGTTGGTTTGATCCCTTCATTTTATAGCTAAAGTGTAATACTCTCAAATGTTTTAATATAGTCAGCGTCTTTGAGTAGGCCTGCTGGTTCTACCATTAGGAACAGGGTGGAACTTAAATACACATTTCTTTGTATGGTTAGAGGTGTTAATGATACGGAGCTCATTTACTCTCATTCCAGCCTATCAATCTCCTTAATTTTAGGTTTGATTGACTTTGGCCTAACCCTCTCTGTTTTCCCATTTCCTTTGGTGTCACAGTATTTTTCTCTGGTTGTGATTCTTTGGCCACCTTAGACCCGCTTAACATTTGGAGAAAAGGCTTATCAATGGAAACATCCTTGAATGAAGGAAGAACTTCTAATGACTACTGAAAAATAACAGCTTTATTTAGATATAATTCATATACCATACAATTCATCAATTTAAAATGTTTTTAGTTGTAGTTTTAAGTAGTTACAGAGTTGTAAAACCATCACCACAATCAATGTTAGGACATTTTCATCACCCCCAAAAGAAACCCTGTACCCACTTGTATCTGCCTTTTAGGACAAACGTAGGACTATACTGCTCAGAAGAAAAACTTTTTTCCTCACTTAGTAGGAGGTTGGATTAAGTCCTACAGATGTAGTTCGAAAGTGCTTTAAACAAAGCAAAAACAAACTTCATTTGTTATAGTTTTTGAATGGGCGTTTAGTTAAATTTGATCTTACCAGTGGTAAATTGTAAATTGGTCACACTAGGAGCCACAGACCTATTCACCTAGCTGTAATTTTGTTGACCTAATCAACAAAATTAATAGGCTTTTAGAATAGAATGTGAGCGATATTACAAATACATGAGGCAGTTTAAGATTCACACCCCCATGGGAAAAATTTCCCTACCAGTGATTACAGGACTTGTTTTTAAACATGCAGCCTAAACCTCTTTAAAGAGCAAAATAAATAGAGAATTGCCTTTGAAAAGTGTTAACTAAATGTGTTAAAGCTAGGGTTTGAATTCTTCTGTTACTGAGATACAATAATAAGAAAAATTAGGGAAAATTTGTTAGCTCTCAGTTTCATTCTTTGTCTCTCTCAGGTGCTTGAATTTTCTTTATGGTATGTTGGCTTAAACTTAAAAGTATTTCTGGTTGATAGAGGAGCAGAACTCATTTATTTGTTTACTTTGGGGCACAAAAACAGTTCAAGATGCTTAGGATACTTTAATAGGCAGACAGAAATCTTCCAGGGAGAGAATTTTCTTTTAGAAAGGAAAAAAAAAAGGGGGCGCCTGGGTGGCTTGGTAGGTTAAGCGTCCGACTTCGGCTCAGGTCATGATCTCACGGTCTGTGAGTTCAAGCCCCGCGTCGGGCTCTGTGCTGACAGCTCAGAGCCTGGAGCCTGTTTCCGATTCTGTGTCTCCCTCTCTCTCTGCCCCTCCCCTGTTCATGCTCTGTCTCTCTCTGTCTCAAAAATAAATAAACGTTAAAAAAAAAAAAAGAAAGGAAAAAAAATATGGTAAACTATTTGATAAAAAATTTGACTCTGGTTTATGTGCTGTAAATGGGATCTTTTTCTAGACTTTTGTAACCTCTTGTTGTCTTAATTGGACCCCATTAAAAGTTGGCTGTAGAAGAGGATAAAGGGAAAACTCGTGCCCCCACTCCCACCCCCCCCATGAAAGTGCTAATTAGGGTCCTAGATTTTAAGGTTCCAGGAAGCCTACTTGTGTACCTCTTTCCAAAGGCCATATATAGGTTTTTAAAAACCAGGAACCCAGAAGATCTTTGCTTTCTTCCTTGTACAGACCTTTCCGTTTGATTTGTGTTGATCTGGTGGTGTGATGTTTTTTCTTCCTTGCTAAGATACTCTCTGGAGATTATGCTAATATACCTTTTTTAAGTGCAGAAGATCATTGCCAACCTCAAAAAAAGTTAAGTGGAATAAATACTGGGAATTGAGGGGCTGTCTATACTTTTGTTTCTGAAATTTTTGTTGAGTTTGGGTCACTTGAAGAGGAATCACTAGAGGCAGTGTTGAGTCCCTTTGGGGTAAGTGGGTGGGTAGAGTGGTACTTTGGGAGAGTCATGTCGCTGGGCTTCTCCCATTTTGCTTTATATTACTTAAAGTTTGAGAAACTTGTAACTGGGTTTTAAAGTCTGATTTGTGAGAAACTTGTTTGAGATGTAAGAATTGTATGCTGCGTACAAGGATTTTTTTTGTTAACAGCTGTGTCTTAGCATGGAATTAAAGACAAAAATTAGATGAGATGTTACCTTTGTACATCTCCACAAGTTCTTCCAAAAATGCTTTTTCTGTCATTAACTATTAGATGATTTGTATAATGAAGGTGCTTTTTACAACTCCCAAGTTTATGAACCAGACTAATGAGGAAAAGCTGCCTCCAGGGCAGTGAGACCTTTCTGTTCCGTAATTGTGTGATGTTTGGAACAAAAATGTGGAATTTGACTAAATGCATTCTTAGGAGTCCTTTTTTTTTTTTTTTTTTTTTTTTTTTTTTAACATTCAAATCTTTCCTTGTAGACCATTGCTCTTAAAGCATCATTACCTTACACCTTTAGACGTGGCCTAGAGTCATCTCATCTGTTTATCTTTTTTTTTTTTTCCACGTAAACTTTCTTTCTGGATATAAAGATTACTTTGCTGTACCAGAGCCATCACTTCAAGAGTTCAAATGAAAATTCTTCTATTAAAATATTCAAGCATTCACAAAAACATAGAGAATATAATCCCTTTAGCTATTTTCCTGGATATAGGAGAGCAGAAAACAGAGTAGCAGCAGTGGGGTTGAGCGTAAGCTAGTGACCTTTAGTTGTAAAGAACAACTTGGCTTAGCTTTTGTTTTATTCAGGGAACGAGTGAGATTTGGGCAGTTAGGAATGAGGTTTCTAGCCTGTAGTGAAAGTGGTCACCTTGCCCAATTAGGATAGGGATCGTATTTCTCAGTTTTTAAAAAATTTAAGTTTTTTATTTATTTAATCTCTACACCCAGCATGGGGCTTGAACTCATGACCCTGAGATCAAGAGTTGTGTGCTCTTCTGACTGAGCCAGCCAGGTGATCCTGTATTTCTCAGTTTTAAACAGCGGCTTCATTCCTTTATTACACATTTGTTGGAACCTGTGCAGAAACTTGACCGTCTTCAGGCCAACTCTTGGCATCCAGAAGTTTGATGGCAGTAGTTGGAGTAGGTGGTGGTTGGAGGGCATTCTCCACAAGCATCTTTCCGTTCTCTATTTGCCCATTTTCTTTATCTGTCTGCTAGACTATCTCAATAGAGCTGGGAGTCAGGAGTAACCAAAAAAGTAGAGTTAAGTCCCTTTCTGGAAAAGAAGTTTTAAGGAAAGGAGAATCAAAAGGGTCTAATGAGTTGTTGGTTAGGTTGTTAGGTTCACTTTTCTGTTTAGAATGGTAGTGTTTGACTTTCAACCTTGATGGCGCAGTGTCTGTTGTAGCAGAATTGCTGATTAACATTTCTGTGGTATCAAAAGTTTAAAAGGAACAATTTAAAAATCAGGTCATTGAAAAATATTTTCTGTCAATAACCCCTTAAAATCTAATTGCTTTTCCCACCGAAATAGTAACTTAATTTCTCAGATGGGAAACTAGTTAAACAACACCAGGCCGAAGATCACATAATGAATGGCTTTTTAGTACTTGTCGATTCCATTTCACTTGGTAATGTGTTATTTTACAATAGATGTGAAATTTAAGGAATATTTTGCATGGGTGAAAATAAGCTTTATCAAGGGGCGTGTATGTGGATTATTACTTTTTAAAAGTTTGTACTTTTATTATGTAAAGGAAGGGATATGGTGTTTCTAGATTTTAAAAAATAAATGAGTAGAGTCTTGACTCTAATTCCATCATGACCTTGGACAATGTCATTTTTCTCCCAACGTATGCCTTCTCATCTGCTGTAAGGGGATCTGACACTGACCTAGGGCTGCTGTCCAGATTAATTAATTGATGGATTGCGAGGAGCTTAAATCCCAAAGCTTTATTTGCTCACTGCTAAGAAGAGTATGGGGACAGATTTAGTGAGACAAGGGTTAGTGCCAAATACATATCCCTCCTTTTCCCCTACAGTGAAGGGATTTTTAAAGAGTGAAACTTGAAAAGTGAAAAACTAGCTTCAAAACTACAGTATATAGAATGTAATTCTTCTCCTGGCCTAGGTAGAAGCTTGTCTTTACTTATTAATTTATTTATTTTCCTAGATATTTCAAAAATTGGTGAGATTTTAAAAAATTAGTGAGGGGGCACCTGGGTGGCTCAGTTGGTTGAGCCTTTGACTCTTGATTTCAGCTCAGGTCATGGATCCCTGCGTCGCATCAGGTTCCGCGTTGAGGGTAGAGCTTGCTTGGGATTCTCTCTCTGCCTCTGTCCCTCTCCCCCGGCTTGTGCATGCTTGCTCTTCCCCTTCTCTCTAAAAAAAATAAAAATAAAAAAATTAGTGGTATCAAAATCTTTTTCAAGTAGAGCTGTTATGTTATTTCAGAAAATTTGCAGGTTCACGTGTTATGTGTGTGTTGTGTACTGTGTGTATATAGGCAGGAGTTTGTATTTGGTGAGCTTTGTGTTAAGAGATGTTTAAAATTATTTTAATTTCTCTTAGTATGAGATGGCTGTGATGCTGTTGAAGCCCTGCAAATGGAGGGCGTTATATCTTACCTAACAATTTAAATAATGCCAATGCTAGCTAGATAGGAAATTGAGTTAGTACATTGAGTCTTTAATATTCCACAATTATTTTACTTATAAAGTGGTGAGAGAAGTAAAAGAGGTGGCAGGGAAAATGTTTATTTTGATCCTCAGGACAGAGCCAGATTATATTTTATTCTTTACTAAAAATTAGGCAAACTTAAAAAAAAAAATAAAGCGAATGAAAACTCCCATACAAACCTGGGTTCCCTGTTTTTTTTGTCCAAATAGGTCTTGTTATTGGACCTCATAACATAACCTCTTAGGTAGACCCATATATACTGTGTTTCTGCTAGTGTGGTTTTTTTGTTTTTATCCTGAATCAAGCAGTTTACTCAGTATTGTTTTGTAAATAGACTTTATTTGGGGTGCATGGGTGGCTCAGTCGGTTAAGTGCCTGACTTCGGCTCAGGTCATAATCTCACGGTTTGTGGGTTCTAGCCCTGCATCAGGCTCTGTGCTTACAGCTCAGAACCTAGAGTCTGCTTTGGATTCTGTGTCTCCCTCTCTCTCTGCCTCTCCCCTACTTGCGCTCTGTCTCTCAAAAATAAACAAACATAAAAAAAATTTTAAAAATAGATTGTTTTTTTATTTATTTTGAGAGAGAGAGTGACAGAGAATCCCATACAGGCTCCATGCCATCAGCACAGAGCCTGATGTAGGGCTCGATCCCAGGAACTACGAGATCATGATGATCTAAGCCAAAGTCAAGAGTTGGATGCTTAACTGACTGTGCCACCCAGGTGCCCCTCAGTACTGCTTTCTGTATGTATTAAAAAGACTCTCTGATTGCATACCTAACAAGTGTTAAGCTTTTGAATGTTGAGTATTTTAGTTGGGAGCATGCACCTAGTCTAAGATTTCTTTTCTGAACTATGCTCCTTACTTAGCCCTAGGCAGATTTTTGTGCATTCCTGTGTTAATTCTTGCCATCTTACTGACTTGACCAGATTGTAATGTTCAGAGAACTAAAGTCTAAAACTTAGTGTGTTTTGAGCACTTGGTTGGAGCTTTTATTGAGCACATATTTCTATGTGGCGTACATACTCCATTTTTCTCTAATCTCATAACTCCAGAAACGAAGAACAAATCCCTATCAAAACCACATAATTACAAGTTCTTTAAGGCAAGATCCTCTCAATTTTCTGTGTGGTTGTACCAACTCATCATTTGATGATATTTAAACCAGATGGTAACGTCTCATCTTTGCCAGTCTTTAAAACTTGAGAGAAGAGATGGGGAGAGCAGGATCTCTTAGGATTTGTATTCTTGTATCTTTAAAAAAAATTTTTTTTTTCATTTTTAGAGAAAGAGAGCAGGAACAGGGGAGAGAGGCAGAAAGAGAGAGAGTAGAGAGAGAGAGAGGGAGTGAATCTTAAGCAGGTTCCACGATAGTGTGGAGCCCGATGCAGGGCTTGATCCCATGACCCTGGGATCATGACCTGAGCTGAAATCAAGACTCAGATGTTCAGCCAACTGAGCCACCCAGGCTCACCTGTATTCTGGTATCTATTTGTGGGACAGGGGTGAGGGGTGG
This sequence comes from Panthera leo, assembly GCF_018350215.1. Classification (NCBI taxonomy): domain Eukaryota; kingdom Metazoa; phylum Chordata; class Mammalia; order Carnivora; family Felidae; genus Panthera; species Panthera leo. The sequence continues at coordinate 41,572,330 of NC_056696.1, read as the reverse complement.
AGATTAGAGAGGTCTACAAAGAGAATCTTTGGAGTATAACTTACATTTTGTAAAATTTCAAGTATTCCAAGATTTTTCTTCTCCCAGAGAGGCTCTTATCCAGTATTATGATGTATTTTGGACAAATTGAGAATAGCCACCAGATTTTCCTGTGGGAGGCTGGCTTCAGGGATTTGTGTAGGGTGTGGGTTTAGGGTTTTTAAAAATTGTACTTGATGGCAGCCCATTCTTCTGGGTTCCTCTCTCACACCATTTTTTTTTTTCCATTGCTAATCTTGTGGCTTTTCTCATCTTCCATGTGTAAAATATATCTTTTTCTTATATAACTGCTTATCAAGATTTTTTTTGAGAGGAACAGAGTTTAGAATTTGACTTAGGATCCAAGGTAATTTGTTTTCGGAGGTTGGTATTAGCTAGCTAGTTTCCTAGCTGGTTTGGTTTGTGGTGTATGTTCCATTGTTTACGTGTTATCTTTGAGCTGCTAGCCTTAAGAGGGTCATGCCTATTTTCAGTTTATTCCATTAAACTGCTTATTATAAAGTGGGGATAATGCTAGCCCTGCTTTACATAGTGAGGCCTAAACTTCTTAGGGTCACCTGACTATTAAGTGGTGGAGTCAGTATTTGAACCTAGACTTTGTGCACATAACCACTATATTGAATCCTACTTCCATAGTAATGATACAGTTATGATTACATGAGATAGTTGATGGAAAATTATGTCTTATTTTATTAATATTTATTATTATTACATATCTGTATAATTCTGCTTATACATTTTCTGCCCTGGTATAGGCTACCCTTTTTTTCTGATAGGCTCAGCAAAAAACATTTTTATAACCTAGTTCTTGCTGCTAAGAACTGTTTTATAGGTAAGGAAACTGCTGAGAGAAGTTTAGTGACTTATCTAAGGTGACACAGCTTTTAAAGGACAAATTAGGAGATTCCAAACCTTGCTTTTTACTTCCAAGTTCACTGCTCTTCCTTTAAAAAAAAAAAATTATTTATTTATTTATTTATTTATTTATTTATTTATTTATTTGGGGTGGGGGGAGGGAGGGAGGAAGGGAGAGGACGTCTGTGTAAGCACACAAGTAGGGGAAGGGCAGAGAGAGGGGGAGAGAGCGAATCCCAAGCAGTCTCCACCTGTCAGTGCAGAGCCCAGTGCAGGGCTAAGATCTCACAAACTGTAAGATCATGACCTGAGCCGAAGTCAAGAGTTGTATGCTTAGCTGAATGAGCCACCCAGGTGCCCCTATTTATGAAATTTTCTTTATTTTTTTTAATGTTTATTTTTTTAAATTTTATTTATTTTGAGAGAGACAGAGTGAGTGGGGGAGGGGCAGGGAGAGCAAGAATCCTAAGCAGGCTCCACATTGTCAGTCCAGAGCCTGATGTGGGGCTTGAACTCACGAACTCTGAGATCATGGCCTAAGCCGTAATTAAGAGTCAGATGCCTAGCCGACTGAACCACCCAGGTGCCCCTGAGGGTTTTTTTTTTTTTGAGAGTAAGAGAGACAGCATGAGCAGGGGAGGGGCAGAGAGAGAGGGAGACACACAATCTGAAGCAGGCTCCAGGCTCTTGAGCTGTCAGCACAGAGCCCGACGCAGGGCTCGGACCCATGAACCACAAGATCCTGACCTGAGCTAAAGTCGGACGCTCAACTGACTGAGCCACCCCTGAAATTTTAAATCATATACTCTGTTTGTTTTAGTATAGCATGTATGAGCTTCGCATTTCATGTACTGTTGGTTGCTTGGCTCATTTGTATGGAAACTCCTGGCTCATCAGTCATCATCCTGGTGACCACCCAGGTTCAACTAGAAGAGTATGTATTTAGGCCCCCAGATTGTAGCCCTCTTCCCATCAAAATCATCCTGGGCTCCATCCCGGAATTAGAATCTCATGGGATGCCCAAGTATTTGAATTTTAAGAAGCTCCTCTGGTCATTCTAAAACCCAGCTAGGTTTAAGAACTATTGGTTTAGATAGTTCTTGATGAGGTTTAGGCAGCTGTTCATATAAGGAATTCTCTTATCTGTTGACTTTGAATTAATAGAATTTCTCACCTCCACTACCAGAAACAAGGGAGTCCTTTTTGTCAGCTCTGATGAATGAAGAAATGAATTAGGTCCTTGGGTTTAGTTGTGGGTTCAGTTCACTACATTTATTAATATGTCAATAAGTGCCAGGCATTGTGTTATGAGTATTAGAAATGAATTAAGTAGCTTTCATTTACAGGAATTCATATAGTCTACTGGTGAGAAAGATCTGCAACTAGATTACATGCTGTGATGTACACAAATAATGGAAATTGTGTATCAAATGGTCGAAGATTAGGGCTGAGGGGATGTGGAGGTAGATGGAGTAAGGGGGGAGTGGAGCTGCTTCAGATGTTTGGGAGACTTTGGATTGGGACAGGGTTAGGGAGGAAATAGGGGTGTAGAATGAGATTAGAATCTGACAGACCCTCCAGAAATACCAACATTTACACAAGGAAGAGGACCTAGTTGTAGGCTGCAGGAAAAGTGCCAGGGGAAAAAGCAGGTTTGTTGAGGGCCAGTATTTGAGACCTCTGTGACTTTGTGGTGATGATTTTCTTAAGTCTCAACTCTAGATACAGCTGCAAAATCCTTTATTTATAACCTGGAAAAGTAGATAATAGAAGAGTTTTTATAGTGTGTGTCCCTTTGATACCAGGCAGCCGTTCAAACGAGGACCACTTTTATCAGGCTGGAACTTTGGCATATTTTAGGTTAAAACGGGTTATCTTTTAAATCAAATTATTATTAAATGTGGCAATAAATATGAAGTAAGTAAGGCAGTGAATAGTGCTAACTCTGTAATAGTAATACCCAGTGTGGTTTGAGATATATCATAGGATAAATTTATTTTAAGACCTTTGGAGATAAGACCTATTTATCTACCATTGTAAGTTGAGCATGCCTGTGCATTAGTAGATCCTTTTCTCTTTCAAAAAGATCTATCTAGCCTTGAAGCATGTTCAGAATTACAGTATATTGAATAGACTTGCAGGTTGCCCTTACATAAATATTAAACAATCTGACAGTGGGATGAATGGAGCCACTTGCTAGCAATTCCCATTCGGGTCCAAGCTTCAGCCTTTTACTTCAGATATGGCTATTAGGGATCATACAGGTTCTAAAATTATTTCTACTTTTAATGTTCAGCTTGCAGTTAATTGTGGCAGGGCTAAATAGTTGTTAAATATTTGTATCCGGTGAAATGTATGGCTTACTATTTATGTTTCCTTTTTTTTTTTTTAAGTACAATTGCCACATGTCTTTATATGAAACATCAAACCAAACAAAATTTTGTATTCTTTTGTTATCTTCTTAGAGACTCGGGTCAGTTTTTAATGTCACTGTTGTCCCTTTTGTGACCTTGATTTTGAATCTTGGAGTGTCCAGTTTGTCAAGTACTAAAGATGTAGAACATGTGTTTATAGATTTAATGAGGCCTTAAAGTTAGGGTGTGTGATGTTTAACTTTCCCTGCCCTTCGTGCCCAGGTGGGTTTGGGTGTTGCTGAGGGGAAGGTTGAAGGGGCAGAGTCTAACCTTTTTCCTAAACTCCTTCCCCTGACAAATCATTTCTGGAACCTTTCTCTGAAGTATGTCATCTTTTCTTAACCTTGGTAGCCTCAATTTTCTGCCAGAAATTGTCTTTTCCTCACTGGGATCCTAGTTATGAAAGAAAACAGAATCAAAGCTACATATTAAATTTCCTTGGGGGAGAAACTGTGGCAAAATAGCTACTTGATTGTAACATGGCTTGGTGTAGACATATTGAAGTAATATTTGCATCAATTATAATTGCTGTAGGGGAGAAGGATCTGAAATTTCTTCTGGTTCCATTCGGTGACTTGTGTTATAAGATGTCTGTGAATGATTTGAAAGAAATAATGTTTTCCTCTTAAATTTTCATGATTGACCTATCATGTCAGCCCATTTGAGTGGAAGATGATTTATTCTAGAAATTTATCTTTCTTATGATCATCCTGGGTGATTTTTAAAAGGATGCTTCCAATATAGAGAGGCCTGATGAGACTTTGAGGGTTATGCCAAAACTTTGTTGAATCACTTCAGTAGGTAACTTTGGTAGACATCTATTAGGGGCATTTTGGAAGAGTAAGGTCTTCATGTGATCTAGTTATCCCCTTATTTTTATTGTTTATAAACAAAATGGTACTTGGATTATTCCTGTAAAGCGGTCTGGAAAGGAAACCATGCTTTTGAGGTTTAGGGGAAGCATTTTCCATAGTATTTTCATGTGGTTTTTGACAATTATAAATTGAAGTCATTTAGAGGTCCTGAAAATACAGATTATTATTACTAAGTTTTATTAAAAGTGGTGAAGGAGGTCCTTGTTGGAACTAATGTTTGAAAAAGTAAGTATCATGACATGTCTCTCTTTTACCAGTGTATTTTCATTTACTAATAGATGCTCCTCCATAGAAACAGTGCTTGGATACTTTATATCCTTTTAAATAACACGTTCTGTAAAACTGAAAACTGATGGCTTTTACCAGGTCCTGTCAATTATAGGAGTTATAATTTTAACAAAAGTTCTTACTCCTTGGTCTGTAATATTTTATTTTTATTTTATTTATTATTATTATTTTTTGGTCCTTAATATTTTAGTACAACTGTTAAACGTTCCTGTATGTTTGCAAATGATTATGCAGGCATTTACAGGATCTTTTTGGTGGTAGGACTTTTAGGGATGATGACTGGGTTGACATTTAGTATACCTTTTATTTTTTAATATATATATATATATATATATATATATTTTAACATTTATTCATTTTTGAGAGAGAGAGAGAGAGCAGGGGAGGGGCAGAGAGAGAGGGAGACACAGAATCTGAAGCAGGCTCCAGGTTCTGAGCTGTCAGCACAGAGCCCGATGCGGGGCTTGAACCCACGAACCATGAGATCATGACCTGAGCTGAAGGTGGACGCTTAACCAACTGAGCAACCCAGGTGCCTCATTGGTATACCTTTTTTAAAAATGTTGGCATTTCACAAATAGGTCAAGAAATCATTGTTAGTGAATAGAGAAAACACTTTGAGATGCTGTTTTTAAAATACGGATGGATAGAGTTCCATGGAGGGATGGATTGGATGGGATTTCTGTAGGGATTAAGATTATTAGGACAGTTGTTTTCAAGGGTTTGGATTGAGGACTGACTCTTGGAGGGTGCACAGGATCCTTCCAGCAGATCCAAGGGGAACTTCCTCTTTTTGACTAAATATTTTTAGCCAGAGTTTCTTGGTATGCTTTAACCAAGCAGTATTCTACAGCTGATTGACTATAGAAGATATGAAAATCCAGTTTATTTCTGTTCAGCCAGACATTAAAGAGACTTGCAAAATATATGCAAACTAACACAATGCCACTCTTCTATTTTTTGCTTATTATTAAATAAATTAAAACATTCTTAAATTTCTACTGTAATAAAAGTGAATAGACATATAGACTAAAGCTCTTTGAGGTCCTTAATTTTTAAGAGTTTTAGGGGGTCCTCAGGCCAAACATTTGAGAGTTGTAGTAGTAAAAAGGGAAACTTAGTTCTGCAAAGGCCTGACTCAAAAGGAATAAATCTAGGTTCTATGCATGTGTAAGAGGTACATTGATTGATTGTAGAGGCTATTAAAAAACCAGTAGAGGGTTTGGTAAAAACTTCAGTTATCTGTTCTTTCTAGGAAGTGAAGTGAAAATTTAAAAGTATTTTCTAAAGGGCAAACAACAATAAGTTTTCCTGTATAACCAGTATCAATTAAAATGTCAGAAAGTGGGCCTTTTTTGTCTTCTTGTCATTTTATTAAGTTTTATAAAATTTGTAATAAACATGGTTGTGTTTTTGCTTCTTGAGCTGTCTTTTGGGGTCAGAAGTTTGGAACATAAAACAAACTGATCCAAGTGATTTATTATTATTATTATTATTATTATTTATTATTATTATTATTTTTAACGTTTATTTTTGAGAAAGAGAGAGAGAGAGAGAGACAGAACCTGAAGCAGGCTCTAGACTCTGAGCTGTCAGCACAGAGCAAGACGTGGGGCTCATACTTAGGAACGGAGAGATCATGACCTGAGCCAAAGTTGGATGCTTAACTGACTGAGCCACCCAGGTGCTCCTGATCCAAATGATTTTTTAAATTGACTTAATATTTTTAAGAACTGTTAGATTTAAAGAGAAACCGAGTAGAGTTCCCATATACTCCTTGACCTAGTTTCCCCCTTTTATTTGTTTAATTTTCTTACTGTTTATTTGTTTAATTTGAGAGAGCACATACGAGTGAGGGAGGGGGTAGAGAGAGAAAATCCCAACCAGGCTTTGCACTGTCAGCGCAGAACCCAACATGGGGTTTGAACTTAGGAACTGTGAGATCATGCCTGAGCTGAAATCAAGAGTTGGACACTTAACTGACTGAGCCTCCCAGGTCTCCCAAGTTTCCCCTTTTATTAACATCTTACATTATTATGACATATTTGCTATAATTAATGAACCGATACTGTTATTAAACAAAGTCCATATATTTTATTCATATTTCTTTAATTTTTAGCTAATATCTTCCTTCTGTTCCAGAATCTCATCCAGGATACACATTACATTTAGTTGTCATGTCTCTTTAGACTTTTTTTTTAGCTGTTGTTGTTTCTCAGGCTTTTTGTTGTTGTTCTTGTTTTTTTTGTTTTTTAATTTTTTAATGTTTGTTTATTTTTGAGAGAGAGAGACCCATTGAGTGTGAGCAGGAGAAGGGCAGAGAGAGAGAGGGAGACAGAATCTGAAGTGGCTCCAGGCTCTGAGCTGTCAGCACAGAGCCCAACGTGGAGCTCAAACCCACCAAGGGTGAGATCATGACCTGAGCTAAAGTCAGACACTTAACCGACTGAGCCACCTGGGTGCCCCTTGGGCTTTATTTTTATTGACCTTGACCATTTTGAGGAGTACTCACTTGGGTATTTTGTAGGATGTCCCATTATTGGAATTTATCTGATGTTTTTCTCATGGTAAGACTGGGTATATGGGCAACTGATTTTTATTTATTTTTAAGATTTTATTTTTATTTAAAAAAAAAGTTGGGGGGGGCGCCTGGGTGGCTCTGTTGGTTAAACATCCAACTTTTTGACTTTGGCTCAGGTCATGATCTCACGTTCGTGAGTTTGAACCCTACATTGGGCTCTGTGCTGACAGTGCAGAGCCTACTTGGGATTCTTCCTCTCTCCTTCTCCCTGCTCCTCCCCTGCTCATGCTTGCTCTCTCTCTCTCTCTCTCTCAAAATAAATAAACTAAACAAAAAAATGGTAATAAAATCATAAAATTTTTAGGTTTATTTTAAAAGAGGCTAAAATGAACTTCCTAGAAGGTAAGGATGCTTTATTTGTAATGATTAACATTGGAAAGTAAAGAAAATAACCTAAATGTCCAATAATAAGAAATTTTAAAAAGTATCAATACAATAAAATATTAAATATTCACAGTATAGTAAGTAAAAGGAAAAATATACACATATTTTTAAAATTATGACTTAAAATTTTTTGAAGATTATGAAGATAACTTGCATTTTAGAAAATACTGGAAAGATGTATACCAAAATACAGCAGGTTTTCTCTGAGATTCTTCTTCATATATATTTTCTGATATTTTAGTAATGAGTGTACTTTTGTATTAGAGAAAATTATTTTAAACCTATTCTATTGCTTAGCTTTTATGGCAGTAAGAGAATATGTAGTCAGGAAGTTTTATATAGTAGATAGATATGAAATGGCTTGGTTAATACAAAATATTAATATTGTGGAACCATACATAGGCTTGCCCACCACAGTGTTAATTTTTATAGTATAGAAGTTGAATTCTCTTGCAACCCTAGCAGCTTCTCTCTTCCCAGATCCATTGTTAAGTGCCTCTATCCTTGAATTACATATCTAAAACAATCTTAGAAAAAGCTCTTTAAGCATGGAAAATGTGACAGTGTATTCTCCTTTAAGTAGCAAGGTTGCATATATCTCAATAAAACTGGAAAAAAAAATACAGCAAAAAAAAAATGGATGGGCCTTGAATATTATATATTAACTTATTAATGCCATATATTAACTTGTGAATGCCATTTTTTAATGTTTATTATTATTTTTTATTTTTTTTTTTAATTTTAATTTTTTTTTTTCAACGTTTATTTATTTTTGGGACAGAGAGAGACAGAGCATGAACGGGGGAGGGGCAGAGAGAGAGGGAGACACAGAATCGGAAACAGACTCCAGGCTCTGAGCCATCAGCCCAGAGCCTGACGCGGGGCTCGAACTCACAGACTGCGAGATCGTGACCTGGCTGAAGTCGGACGCCCAACTGACTGCGCCACCCAGGCGCCCCTTAATGTTTATTTTTGAGAGAGACTGTGCACGTGCATGCACCCGTGTGTGAGCGGGGGAGGGGCAGAGAGAGAGAGAGAGAGAGAGAGAAACAGACAGAATCTGAAGCAGGCTCCAGGCTCTGAGCTGTCTTCACAGAGCCTGATACGGGGCTCGAACCCACGAACTGTGAGATCATGACCTGAGCCGAAGTCAACTGAGCCACCCAGGCACTCCCCATGAAATATCATTTTATACAATTTGATAATGAAGATTAGAGAATTGAAACCATTGTTTTAAACATAACCAGTCATAAAACAAAACAAGGTTACGTTAGGCTTCCTGGGAACTGAAGCTCTGCAACATAAATGTTTCCTCATAACTAACATTTTTGCTTACTTTGTAAATGCCAGGAGCTCTCTAAAGGCTTTTATCCATATTATTTAAGCCTCAGTTTCCCATTTATACATGTATTTAAGCTACAGGGAGATGTACTAGTAGAAAGCCACAGTCAGGGTTTGAACTCAGGCAGTGTGACACCAGAGTGCGTTCTCTTTAACGTGTTTTACTGTGCAAGGATAAGGGAAATGACATCATTGTGCTTTAAAAATGAGCACTGGAGAAGTAACAGTGGGGAGGAGGGTTGAAATCTAGGGGAGCCCTTTAACCTGTGTTTAAATTGGTCTAATGCCAACTAGATGCTGACTAGAGTTAGACTGGAAGGATAGAGTCCTTAAAGGTACAGCTTAGAAGTCAGATGCTCCTTGAAAGTTGAGTTTACGTTGACTTTTTGCTAGAAGAAATTATGTTTCATTGGTCAGAACTTAATGCAATATAATACTTGCTATTTTTGCTTTATAATACATAATCCTTTATATTTGTAATTTTAGTTTTCATCATAGTCCTGAAGGTAGCTATTGTTTATACGTTTCGAATGGAAAAGTTAAGATCCCTTAAGTGGTGATTAAAGAACCAAGATGCATACCAGGTCTTCTATTTAGTGCATTGCTCTTTCTGTCCTACAGTATATATATATAACCTCCTGACATTTTGAGGAGCCAAGTGTCTCATCCATTATCATGTCTTGGTTAAGTATGAGAAGGGACTGAAAAAAAGTAGGTTGGGATAGTGAGATAAGAACTTCAGGGTGCAAAAATTTTGAAAGCCACATACACTCACAGGATTTTTTTTGTGACCCCTAAGGTTACAGACCCCTTTGAGAACTTGGTGGAAGCTGTGGACTATCCCCCCAAAATCCACATACACTCAATTCAAGTGCGGTATAAGAATCTCTGATTTAAGGAATAAAAGGGATTCTGTAGTCTGAAAAGAAAATCCTCAGTATTTTTTTACTAGTGGCTCACTGAGGATGGGAGATCTTTATTTTTTATTTTTTAATAAAGTTTATTTATTTTTGAGAGAGAGAGGCGGGGTGGGGCAGAGAGAGGGAGAGAGAGAGAATTCCAGGCAGGCTCCGCACTGTCAGTACAGAGCCCAACGTGGGGCTCAAACTCAACGTGAGATCATGACCTGAGTTGAGATCAAGAGTGGAATGCTTAACTGACTGAGTCACCCCGACATCCTACGGATGGGAAATCTTAAGCAGACTTTGATCGAATGGATGGCTAATTAGAGCTGCTTGGTGCCAAGCCTACCCTGAGGGAAGTAAGAAGAAAGGGGGAAGTTAATATTATCTGACACATTTTTATTTCTGTTCCGAAGACATTGAAGTCCTTTGAATTAAAAAACTTTCCTGATAGGGGCACCTGGGTGTCTCAGTCGGTTGAGCTTCCACTTTGGCTCAGGTCACAGTCTCACGGTTCCTGGGTTCGAGCCCTGCGTGGGGCTCTGTGCTGACAGCTCAGAGCCTGGAGCCTGCTTCAGATTCTGTGTCTCCGTCTCTCTCTGCCCTTTGCCCTCTTGTGCTGTCTCTCTCTGTCTCAAAAATAAATAAACAAAAAACCAAAACCTTTCCTGATAGACACCCATCAGTGAGTGGTCATTGGACTCCACTGAGGGACTCACAAATAGTAACTCTGCTTGTTTTTAAATTTATAGATGAGGACTTACAATGATTATGGTGTGCCCAGTTCTGCCATTTTGTGCAGGTGTCTTAAGGACATCATACTGACATAAAACTGTTAATGCCATGAAAAAGTAGTCTTTTTATGTTGTATTTCATATGTGTGTTACTTAAATTTTTATTAAGGTTGATAAATCTTGTGCTGCTCAACTGAAAATTTTTCTGACTTGCCTTAAAACTAAGATAAATTCTTTGTTCGGATCCTTAAAATTTTGCACTATAGTTTTGTGTTAATGTGTTGATAACCTAGAAAGTGTAAGAATCTGGATTAAAATATGGAGTTTAGCTCTGCCTCAATGGACTAAATTCCTTTGTGCATTTATTCTATGATGACAGATTTTATTTTTAAAAAAAAATTTTTTTTTTAACATTTATTTATTTTTGAGACAGAGACAGAGCATGAACAGGGGAGGGTCAGAGAGAGGGAGACACAGAATCCGAAACAGGCTCCAGGCTCTGAGCTGTCAGCACAGAGCCCGACGCGGGGCTCGAACTCACAGCCCTCACGGACCGTGAGATCATGACCTGAGCTGAAGTTGGCTGCCTAACCGACTGAGCCACCCAGGCGCCCCTATGATGACAGATTTTAATAGAACATATGTAATTAGAAAATACATTGGTCCGTCCTTAATGTTATTCTTTGTAAACTAACCAGAATGAGCTTTTGACATTGATTTTTAAAAATTAGTCTTGTCAGGACACCTGGGTGGCTCAGTTGGTTGAGTGTCTGACTTCAGCTCAGGTCATGAGCTCGCAGTTCGTGGGTTTGAGCCCCGCATCGGGCTCTGTGCTGACAGCTCAGAGCCTGGAGCCTGCTTCGGATTCTGTGTCTCCCTCTCTCTCTGCCCTCCCCCGCTTATGCTCTGTCTCTCTGTCAAAAATAAACAAACATTAAAAAAAAATTTAAAAATTAGTTTTGTCTGCAGGAGTTTTGTCTGCAGGAGAACCAACTTTTGGAGTAGATATAGAGAATACACTTTCTCATTTTGCTGATTATTAGATCTCAAAATGGTGATAGCTTCTCTATTAGAAAGATTAAAACAGTGTTCTAATATGTGGATGCCAACACTAGATCATTTACAGAGTGAATTTTCATGGCGTTTTTGAAAAATCCTTAGCATCCTATGAAAGTTATTCTCCCACTGGTCAATTTTATTGCACATTTCTCTCAGTTAAATGTACCATAAGTTGTTCAGTGTGGGGACTAAGGAAGAATGTTTACTTGATGTTACTCAGGCCTCTGAGGATTTCAAAGCTTCAACTTCCTCCTACTTAATTGCCTTCTGAAGGAATATATTTTTTAGCGCTCAGGAAAATAATTGGACTTTTAAATATGGTTGGACTTTTATTTTGAAAGGGGTAAAATAAAGTCATTTTAAAGTTTTAAAAGTGAATGAATCTCAGCAGGGAATTTATATGGGATGCCTTGCAATCTATGAATTCATAACACCTAGTTAATATGGAAATGCTGTTTTTATGTTAGAAAAAGGATTTATGAACCATTATTGTTAAGAGGCTAAAAGTTTTGGTTAGATTATATGATAGCCCCTTTAGATAAAGTGTCAAACCAAAATTTATCACAGTGTTTTGTAATGGTCTCTTTCCTTCTTTGATGGCTTTGTCCCCCCTGTAAAAGTTATAGTCCATTGAGGCCAGACTCAGTCAAGGACATCTTTTTTTTTTTTAATGTTTATTTTGTTTGTTTGTTTGTTTAGAGAGAGAGGGAGCGAGCACGTAAGCAGGGGAGGGGCAGAGAGAGGGAGAGAGAGAATCCCAAACAGGCTCTGTGCTGTCAGTGGGGAGCCCAATTCAGGGCTCTGTCTTATGACTGCAAGATCACAGCCTTGAGCCGATATCAAGAGTTGGACACTTAACTGAGCCACCCAGGTGCCCCGGCCAAGGATATCTTACTTCTCATATTTCAGTGAGCATTGCAAATAATATGTAATTCTTTTATTGAAGTAAAGCTTTTCAGTTGACAATGAAAGTCTTGAAATTGAATGACATTTATCCCATTTTCCTTCATTCTTTGTAACCAGAAGAAGTGAATAAGTTTTCAGTGGTTTGTGTTTCATGAAAGAATGATCTGAAACAGTATTAGTTTTATATATATTATACCCACTGTGTGATCTTCTTTAGTGACAGATATGTACTGTTTTCCTCTTACTTTATTTTTAGGATTCATCTGAAAAAGTTTCAGTATACAATAAACATAAATTATATAATACATACGGTATATGTATATATACATATGTACATATACATATATGTATACAATGTATACATACAAAGACACAGCTCACTGTAATTTATGACTTTAATATATGGATGAGATGAAATTAATTTCTATATCATTGTGTTTTGGGATTAAAAGGCCTATTTGATTAGTCAGGGAATGTCATACATGACCCAAAAGTCTTAGTTTATAAAATTCTCAGGCTATTGGACAGTATGTTAATCATTTACTTGTATATTCTGACATATTGTCATTGATGTTTTTGGTTTTAACCTTCAACCCAGATCAATTCATTTCAGAAAGCATACAGCTTTTATGAAGTGTTAGAGAGCAAAGCTCTGAGCAATATAAAGTCTTCCTATTAGCCTGTGATAGACTCTCAAGCAATGTGATTTTCTTCTATTACATTGTGTTTTGTACAATTAAAGACATTGCTTTCCTTAGCCTTAGTTATCAAACTAAAAAAAATCACTCTCCTCTTTTTGACTCATGATGGAGCAGTATTTTTTTTTTAATTTTCTTTTTTTAACATTTATTCATTTTTGAGAGTGAGGGAGACAGAGCATGAGCGAGGGAGGGACAGAGAGAGAGGGAGACACAGAACCTGAAGCAGGCTCCAGGCTCCGAGCTGTCAGCACAGGGCCCACTGCGGGGCTCGAACTCATGGACTGTGAGATCATGACCTCAGCTGAAATGAGACGCATAACCGACTGAGCCACCCAGGTGCCCCAGGATGGAGTAGTATTTTTTAACTTTATTAACAAAGAATAGCATTTCTTTAACTGACAACTGACATTTAAACATTAGCCATAGTCTTTGTGGAAGAGGCAGTGGGACAGCATTAAATACTTGAAGGCCTTGTCTGGAATAAGTTTAAAACAGTGCTGCCAATTTTTCTTTTTTCTTTGGTTCTTTCTGGGATGGTAGTAAATAGCATTTTATCAGTTGTAGTCTGCTTTTTTTCCCCTTTTAAAAAAATTCTGGTAAAATACAGTCTTTTTAACATAATACTTTATCAGGCATTGCTGGTGGGTATTTTTATTGAAGTCTCCCTATCACTAAAACAAAACCTTGTTTTTCTTTTTTTTTTTTTTTTTAAAGTAAGCTCTACATCCAACATGGGGCCTGAATTAATGACCTGAAGATCAAGAGTCGCAGGCCCCATGGACTGAGCCAGCCAGGCACCTCAAACCTTGTTTTATTTTTTAAAAAAATGTTTATATTTGAGAGAGAGAGAGAGAGTGAGAAAGAGTGGGTGTGCTTGAGTGAGTGGGGGAGGGGCAGAGAGCGAGGGAGAGAGAGAGAATCCCAAGCAGGCTCCACACTGTCAACCCAGAGCTGAAGTGGAGCTTGAACTCACGAACTGTGAGATCATGACCTGAGCTGAAATCAAGAGTCAGATGCTTAACTGATTAAACCATCCAGGCACCCCTGTTTTACTTTTAAACTAAAAGCAATCAACTAATTAGAATTAAAAAAAAAAATTGAAAGCAAATAAATAAAAGCAACCAATAGTAATAAGTTCTAACAATATAGATTTGAAATAACAGTAACCTCTTGCCCCCCTTCTAATCTGATAATCTTTAAAGTTTACATATATGTAATACTATTGGCACAATTTTACATGTTTTAGTTTTTTTCACTCATCCAGTCTTGGCTATCTTTCTATATTTAGAACATCTAGATCTTTTTTTCCTTATTACAGCTGCAGAGTATTTTATTGCTACTTACAGGTGTGTCAGATTTATTTACTTTGTTCTTCATTGATAGGTTTCTGAAGGTCTTTTTTTTTTTTAAATAAGTAATGTCTACACCCGATGTGGGGCTTGAATTTACAACCTGAGATCAAAAGCCACATACTCCACTGATTGAGCTAGCCAGATGCCCTAATATTTAAAAAAAAATTTTTTTAATGTTTATTTTTGAGAAAGAGACAGAATGCGAGTGGGGTAGGGGCAGAGAGAGATGGAGACATGGAATCTGAAGCAGGCTCCCGGCTCTGAGCTGTCAGCACAGAGTCTGACGTGGGGCTCAACCTCTCGAACCATGTAGATCATGACCTGAGCTGAAGTTGGAGCTTAACCAACAGAGCCACCCAGGCATACCCCACCAGATGCCCCAATATGAAGGTTTAAAAAAATTTTTTTAATTTATTTTTTAAACTTTACATACATGTTAGTTGGCATATAGTGCAACAATGATTTCAGGAGTACATTCTATAATTAATACCCCTTACCCATTTAGCCCATCCCCCCTCCCACAACCTCTCCAGTGTTTGTTCTCCATACTTAAGAGTCTCTTATGTTTTTGTCCCTCTCCCTGTTTTTATATGATTTTTGCTTCCCTTTCCTTATGTTCATCTGTTTTGTCTCTTAAAGTCCTCATGAAGTCATGATATTTGTCTTTCTCTGACTAATTTTGCTTAGCGTAGTACCCTCTAGTTCCATCCACATGGTTGCAAACAGCAAGATTTCACTCTTTCTGATTGCCGAGTAATACTCCATTATATATATATATATATATATATATATATATATATATATATATGTATATGTATATGTACATACACACACACACACACACACACACCACATCTTCTTTATCCGTTCATCCATCGATGGACACTTGGGCTCTTTCCACCTTTCCATACTTTGGCTATTGTTGATAGTGCTGCTATAAACATTGAGGTGCATGTGTCCCTTCGAAACAGCACACCTCTATTCCTTGGATAAATAGTAGTGCAATTGCTGGGTCATAGGGTAGTCCTATTTTTGATTTTTTGAGGAACCTCCATACTGTTTTCCAGAGTGGCTGCACCAGTTTGCATTCCCACCAGGAGTGCAAAAGAGATCCCCTTTCTCTGCATCCTCACCACCATCTGTTGTTGCCTGAGTTGTTAACGTTGGCCATTCTGACAGGGGTGGGTGAGGTGGTATCTCATTGTGATTTTGATTCGTATTTCCCTGATGCTAAGTAATGTTGAGCATTTTTTCATGTGTCACTTGGCGATCTGGATGTCTTCTTTGGACATAATATTAAGGTTTTAAGTTAAAACAATTCTGTGGTGAATTTCCTTGTGCCTGTATCTTGGTGTTGTGAATGGCAACAAATATTTGGAGACTAAATTCTCACTTGAGGAACTGCTGGCTCAGTAGGCCTTTAAAAATACGATGCTTTCTTACTGATCTCCAAAAAACATACTAATCGTCAAGGTCCTCATTACCTCACATGTTGCTAATACTGGTGGTGTGTGTATTAAGTCTTTGCTAACCTGGTAGGTAAAAACGAGAGAATCTTGTGTATTTCTTGAATTTTGTGTAAAGTTGGACACCAGTCTTTTTACAGTTGGCCATTTTTTCTTGCTGTTAACACAATTTGCCCATTTTTCTGTGTTTTCTTATATGCTGGTATGAGTTTTTTGCAAATCTAGAATTTAATTAATTAATTTATTCATTTATTTAATGTTTTATTTATTTTGGGGAGAGAGCGTACATGAGTGGGGGAGGGGCAAATAGAGGTGGACAGAGGATCCATGATGACAGCAGGGAGCTGATGTGGGGCTTGAACTCACAAACTGTGAGATCAGGCCCTGAGCTGAAGTCGGACACTCAATCAACTGAGCCACCTAGGTGCCCCCTGTAAATCTAGAACTTCAAATGCTGTGCAGTATTCAGTGTTGTTATAATACCAATCATATCTTCTTAACATAATACTGTAGTTAATTTCATGCATGTTTTTTGTTGACTGTGGGTGAATTATTTTCTTAGAACAAACGTCTGGATATGAAATTGAATAAAAGACTGTGAGCTTCCTTGTACTGACTTGTTCTCTAAACCTGAATTTATTTACTTGTTTGTTTGATTCATTTATTATTTTTAGGTTGGCTCCATGCCCAATGTGGGGCTTGAACTCAAGACCCTGAGATCTAGAGTTGCATGCTGTACTGACTAAGCCAGCCAGGTGCCCCTGAAGTAACTTATTTATTATTTAATAGGTGTTATTTAATGTATGAAATATATTTCAGATTGTATTCCAAATGGCTAAGGAAGCAAAAGAAAATCACCTATAAAAATCCTATTTTTGCTGTATATTTTTCCAGGTTTCATTTTTCTGTTGCATAGCCTCTCTTTTCCTTCTTCTTTTTTTTTGATGTTCTCATTTTTATTTTTGAGAGAGACAGGGAGAGAATGCGAGTGGGTTAGGGGCAGAGAGAGAGGGAGACACAGAATCTGAAGTAGGCTCCAGGCTCTGAGCTGTCAGCACAGAGCCTGACATGGGGCTCGAACTCACGAGCTGTGAGATCATGACCTGAACCGAAGTCGGACGCTCAACCGACTGAGCCACCCAGGCGTCCCTCTTTTCCTTCTTAACATACGTAAAGAACATCTTTCAATGTCAATAAACAGAACTATACCACAGCATAAGTTTTTTGTCTTTTTGCTTTTTTAATGTGTTAAAATATTAAAATAAACATAATACTGAATTTACCATTGTAATTATTTTACAGGTACAATTTAGTGTGATGTTAAGTACATTCACAGTGCTATACAACCATCATCAAAAATCCATCTCCAAAACCTTTTCATTATTGCACACTGAAACTCTGTACCCATTAACACAGCATAATTTTTATTCCTTTAACCATTCTCTTATTGTGGAAATTTAAGTTTCCAGTTTTGTCTAGTTATTGATACCATACATACTTTCCTTATTGTCTGATTATTTCTGCATGATAACAATTCTTCTAAGAATCTGTAGCAGTTGATGTTTTAAAGAATCATCCTTAACATGAGCTTTGGATGGCAGTCTCTGCCATCCCATGTCCAAGAACTTATTCTTAATTTTATAATAAAAGTAAAAGTAACTAGGTTACATATATAAAAATATAGTTTATAGATGATTTAATATTAATATAGCTATTTTGTAAAAGGATAACTTCTGTGGAATAGAGGAATCCAAATCTCTTTAAATTAAAGTCAGTGATGTTTCAGGGCTCCTGGCTGGCTCAATATGAGGAGCATGTGACTCTTGATCTTGGGAGTGTGAGTTTGAGGCTTATGTTGGGTGTAGAGATTACTTACAAAATAAATAATAAACTTAAAAGTCAGTGATTTTTCAACAGCTTGACGTTCAGTGACATTTATTTGGAAGGGTGTGAGGAGGGGTGCATGCAGGATGTATCATTTGTATGGGGAAGGGTAGTCATACATATTCTGCTGTTCTGGTGCAAAGAAGATTGAGAAAGTACTACCCATGTTCTGTTTTATTTTACTGGTAGGAGGTAACTTGTGTTTTACTTAACTGGGGTTTTAACATGATTTCTTGAATGTCAGAATTATAAATTCTTCTGATAAAAGCCTTTGCTTCTCCCCTAGGATTGGCAGCCACCATTTGCATGTGATGTTGACAAACTTCATTTTACCCCACGTATCCAGAGGCTGAATGAATTGGAGGTATTGTCTTAACTACTGTTCTGGTTGCCTGTATTTCAGAGGGGTTTTCTTGGAGGAATCAGTCACAAATCTAGTGGTTTTAGTGAAGCTAAAATTTGACCAGTAATTGGACAATCATGGTAAAACAAATGACATTAAGGACATTTGCAGCCAACCAGATTTCATTCAAAAAAATTTTTATTTTAATGTTTATTTTTGACACAGAGAGAGAGAGAGAGAGAGAGAGAGTGGGGGAGGGGCAGAGAGAGAGAGAGAGAGAGAGAGAGAGAGAGAGAGGCAAACACAGAATCTGAAGCAGGTTCCAGGCTCTGAGCTGTCAGCATAGAGCCTGACGTGGGGCTCAAACTCACAAACCGTGAGATCATGACCTGAGCCAAAGCCCGATGCTTAACTGACTGAGCCACCCAGGCGCCCCTTTTTTTTTTTAAATTTTTTTTATGCTAGATTTCATTAAAAACACTAATTTTTGTCAATCATTGTTGGCCTATTAATTCATTTAAATACTTCTAAATTTAGGTGACATCCACAATAATTTAGGTTTTGAAAGGAATGTACTTTGAGAACCATCTAATGGAAAAGAATCTCCAGCTGTAATTTTCTTCCAAATACACATCTTCACTTAGATTTAATAACACACTTTAATTTCCTGAGGGGGGGGGTTGAGGAATACTGGGAATTTTCAAGAGAAGAGGTGATTTTTCTTCAGTCTCTATGCTACTGAAACTCTAAAGTGCAGGGTGAATAAGGCTTGGGTATTGATAACCTGGAGGTAGTGTTTTTATTAATGTTTTGCTAACCTGATTTTCGTATTGAATCATGTTTTGTTTCTCTATAAAAAAAAACCAAACATTTTTAACATAAATGGAACACAAATGGATTTTGTGGAATCCCAGAATTTCTGTATTTTGTGTCTGTATTTTCAAGTTGATCTTGAAGGATAGGAAATGAGTACTAACTTTGAAGTCTTAGACTGTGGAACATGTGAACATTCATTTCAGTTTTGTTCTTGAGCAAGGTAAAACTCCTAAAATTGACTGACTTCCATTTAATTTTCAAGAAGGGGAAAGAAAAATGACGAACAGAATTTTTTTGGACAAAAAAAGTTTTTAATGACTTTATAGACAATAATAATAATCTGTTAAAGGAATAACATTTAAGAAATTTTCCCTGGCTGTCCTTTATTGTATCAGGACTTGTTAAAATTGGTATGAAATCACTGTTGTAATTCTGTTTTTAGATTTGTGTTTGAGAAAATAAGAAAATTTGTACTTGGAAAGAACAGACCTTTAAAATACCCCAGTTGTAAAAAGACTAAGAGGGACATATAGAAGCTTGTGATATAATTTTAATCAATAATAAAATTGTGCTTATAGAATTCCTTAAATGAAGTACTTTTCAGAGTGCCTACTTAAGGAAAGGCTTACTGAGTTTTTAACTCTGCCTGACACATGGTAGGGGCTGAATTAAATTTTTGTTGAGTTCATGTATAATTATTTAACCAGCTTTCTTTTGTGTATTTTTTGGCCGTTTCTCTGTTGAATTCAGAAGTGATATTTCACTTAAATATTCTAAGAGTGAAAATACCACACACATAGGAGTCTTAAAATAAGCTGGGTAAGATTAAAATTCACTTCTGTGTCATTTAGGCTCAAACTCGAGTAAAACTGAATTTCTTGGACCAGATTGCAAAGTACTGGGAGTTACAGGGAAGCACTCTGAAAATTCCACATGTGGAAAGGAAGATCTTGGACTTGTTTCAGCTCAATAAGGTAAGAGGCTAATGGCCATCTCCCTCATTTAGTATCTTTTATGCCAGCATAAATTTGATCTTCTTCACTTTAAAAAGAAACTTTTTGTTTGAAATATGTAAAATGAAATTCTCCATTCACTTTAGTGATTGATTGGGCTCTACGTGTCACATCTGAAAGCCTTGAAAGCCTTATCTTGTAGAATATTTTTTGTCACCATTTTTGTGTGTGTCATTTTATTTTTTAATTTATTTTTATTTAAAAAAATTTTTTTTTAACATTTATTTATTTTTGAGACAGAGAGAGAGTATGAACAGGGGAGGGTCAGAGAAAGAGGGAGACACAGAATCTGAAACAGGCTCCAGGCTCTGAGCTGTCAGCACAGAGCCTGACGCGGGGCTTGAACCCATGGGCCGTGAGATCATGACCTGAGCCGAAGTCGGACGCTTAACCTACTGAGCCACCCAGGCGCCCCTGTGTGTGTCATTTTAAACCTTTATTAGTTCCGTAAGATCTCCTTTCTGTTTTATTGGAGTTAAAACAACTGACGCTCAGGAAGAAAATTGACCAAACTCTAAAGGTTGGGTCGTAATTCAGTGCTTTAACTTCAGGTTCATTCAGTGTAAAGCCTATATTCTTTTAAAAAAAATTTTTTTTTTTAACATTTATTTATTTTTGAGACAGAGAGACAGAGCATGAACGGGGGAGGGGCAGAGAGAGAGGGAGACACAGAATCGGAAGCAGGCTCCAGGCTCTGGGCCATCAGCCCAGAGCCTGACGCGGGGCTTGAACTCACGGACCGTGAGATCGTGACCTGAGCCGAAGTCGGACGCTCAACCGACTGAGCCACCCAGGCGCCCCATATATTCTTGTCAAACAAATGGTGCCATCTTTTCCTCCTCCTTAGTTTATGGAGAGTTTTAAGGGTCACAGAGTTAAACCAAGTACCAGGATTCGTTCTTTATTAGAGATTTAATTGTTGATGTAGTTCTTCCTCCTGGAAAATCTTGACTGCTTTGGCGAACTGAGAAGTAGTTTTTGGGGGTACAACATGTTTATGGGTATATTTTAATTTTCTAGCTTGAAATTAATAATACATATATATTTTTGTTTGGCTTGGAAAATGTATTTTTTTTAATGTTAATTTATTTTGAGAGAGAGAGAGACACACACACAGCACGAACAAGGGAGGGGCAGAGAGAGGGAGAGAGCAAGACTCCCAGGCAGGCTCCCCACTGTCAGCATAGAATCTGATGTAGGGCTCTATCTCATGAATGGTGAGATCATGACCTGAGCCAAAATCAAGAGTCAGATGCTCAACCAAGCCACCCACGTGCCTCGGAAAATGTATTTTTAAAAATTACCGCAGCCATGGGAGGGGAGATGAGCTGAATGGATAAGGGGCATTAAGGAATCTACTCCTGAAATCATTGTTACACTATATGCTAACTAACTTGGATGTAAGTTAAGAAAAAAAAAGTAAAAAAAAAAAAAATTACTGCAGCCAAGAACATGTTGTTCTCAGAGTCATACCTAGGTACAAGGGAATTAGAAGTGATTTCTATGTATGTGTTTCTAATTTCTTTGCTGTTTTATTTAACAGTTAGTTGCAGAAGAAGGTGGATTTGCAGTTGTTTGCAAGGATAGAAAATGGACCAAAATTGCCACCAAGATGGGATTTGCTCCTGGCAAAGCTGTGGGCTCCCATATCAGAGGGCACTATGAGCGAATCCTCAACCCCTACAACTTGTTCCTGTCAGGAGACAGTTTGAGAGTGAGTCCGATCTTAACCTATTTTATTTCACTGCTTATTGGTATGTTATCTTTTACAGTGAATGAATAGGCCTTAATTCTTTGTGGAAGACATTGTTGAGAAGACTTTGTTTTGTGAATTTTTCCTCCAATGTTTCTGCTGTTGTGTTTTGTGAGCAGCCATACTTAGAAGTTTGCTTTTGTAATGAACAAGGTTGTAGAGGAAATATCCTTTTGCTTCTGTCAGAAGCCAAAGTCTGTGTTTTATTTCACTAAGGCTGTGTCTTCCTTACGACAAGTACATTATTATCGTGTTATGGCTCATGCTTTTGCACTCACGTACTGTGGTAGTGCATATTACTAGTTGTCATGTGAAAATACGACCTGTGAAAGAAGTTGCTTATCTGTTGTCTTGCCAGCTGAGAGCTCCAAGGAGATTTTCAGATAGAATGCTGATAGGGGTAAAAGGTAGGGGATTTAATAATACTGAGTTGCTAATGGATCCCTCTTCTAACAGTTCCTGTGTAGCCATGTTTGTTTTCTTATAAAGATGGTATTTGTCAAATTATTCAGATAAGAACTTTTGTTGTAATTAAAGTAAAACAGTATTATAAGAACTTACTTCAAGACTGTGGTAGAAAGAAGAGTCATTATCGGTTGATACCCTTTGAGTTATTCTAAGGCAAGAGCAGTAAGCTCTATAATTTTAAGAATTGTTACTGTGCTATAGAGAAGTAGAAAGATAATGACATACTTTCAGAGGGTAAACTACTAATCAAAATTGCGTCTTGATATTGTAGACATACCATCTGTAATGCTCAAATCCTTTAGATTTTTGTAACATTGCATTTTTGTTCCCTTTCTTCCTTCTTGATTCCAGGGGAGCTTTCTTTTTAGCCTGGAAGAACACGACCAGTCTGATATTCAGAAAGTTGTCACTGCTCTTAAATATACATGTGTGAATGTTTAATGAACTCAGGGATGAAATTTAGAACATTTTATGTGGAACCTTTATGCCTCTGTTTTATAGAGATTTGATTTACATATAGTTGGTACATATAGTTGGCTACAATAGATTTTTCTCTTTATTAACCTTTCTGTTTGAGTATGGAATTCACAGTGAGTAAGAGAAAAGAGAGCGTCTACTTGCTTTATGGGTTGCAACATTTTAAAAACATCTCCTCACACTTGGAGAGGCAGTATAGTTTCATAATTGAAAAACACATAAATTGGGGCGCCTGGGTGGCTCAGTCGGTTGAGCGGCCGACTTTGGCTCAGGCCATGATCTCATGGTCCGTGGGTTTGAGCCCCGCGTCAGGCTCTGCGCGTCAGGCTCTGTGCTGACAGCTCAGAGCCTGGAGCCTGTTTCAGATTCTGTGTCTTCCTCTTTCTGACCCTTCCCCGTTCATGCTCTGTCTCTCTCTGTCTCAAAAATAAATAAACGTTAGAAAAAAATTTAAAAAAAAAGAAAAACACATAAGCATTTACTCAATCGTAGTCTGAGAGGAATAGGTATTTAAAGATACCTTTTATAAACATTAATCTACAACACAGATAAATACTTATTGAGCGGCCTGCTGTGTACCAGGTATGTTCGAGGCACTGATAGGTATTCATTGCAGAAGGCTTAAAAACAAAGGAAAATGTGTTGACAATAAAACCGCCTGATCCTCTCACCTGTTTTCGTTTCAAGGATGTTTTTATGCATATATACCCAAACTGGGATTGTATTCTTCATATACGGTATTATATTCTACCTTTTCTCTGTTTAGCATATCGTGAGCATTTGCCATGTCATTGAATATTTTTGAAGATCTAGTAGCATTCCATTTGTGTGTGTGTGTGTGTGTGTTTCTTTGTTGTTGTTTAGAGAGAGAGCACGAGCGGGGGAGAGGGGCTGAGAGCGAGAGAGAGAGAGAGAGAGAGAAAACGAGAGAGAGAAAACGAGAGAGAGAATATGCCAGGCAGGTTCCATGCTGAGCATGGAGCCTGACGCAAGGCTCGATCCCACAACCCTGGGATTATGACCTGAGCCAAAATCAAGAGTTGGACACTCAACTGGCTGAGCCACTTAGGCGTGTTGGTGTTCGTTTTTATATCCAGATCTTGATTTCCTCCTGTTGTTGAATGTTTAGGTTGGTTCCAGTATATGTATTTATTATACTATGATGGCCATTTTTTGTACCTAATTTTTGGCCCATTTCTGATTTTTGGAAATAATTCTTGGAGGAAAGAATAATTGGAATACGTATATGTATATATTTAATATTTTTAATGTTTATTTATTTTTGAGAGAGAGAGAGAGACAAGAGTGCAAGGTGGGAGGCGGGGCAGAGAGAGAGCGAGACACAGAATCTGAAACAGGCTCCAGACTCTGAGCTGTCAGCACAGAGCCTGATGCAGGGCTCAAACTCACAGATTGTGAAATCATGACCTGAGCTGAAGTCGTATACTTAACCGACTGAGCCACCCAGGTGCCCTGGAATATGTATATTTTTAAAAAGAGTCAAAAGCAATGAGATACCACCACACACCTATTAGAATGGTGAAAGACAGAACACTGACAGCACAAATGCTGGTGAGGATAACAGAAGTTTTCATTCATTGCTGCTGGAAGTGCAAAATGGCACGGCTACTTTGGAAGACAAGACACTTTGGCCGTTTCTTAGAAAACCAAACATACTCTCTTATCGTATGATCCAGCAGTCATGTTCCCTGGTATTTACACAAAAGAGTTGCAAACTTATGTCCACACAAAACCTGCACATGGATGTTTTTAGCATCTTTATTATTCATAATTGCCAAGACTTGGATGCAGCCAACCTGTCCTTCAGGAGGTGAATGGATAAATGAACTGTGTTATATCCAGAGAATGGAGTTCTATTGAGCATTAAAAAGAAATGAGATCTCAAGCCATGATAAGACAAGGAGAGGAACATCACTAAGTGAAAGAAACCAACATGATAAGGCTACATACATATACTTACATATAATGTAAGATTCCAAACCGTATGGTATTCTGGAAAAGGCACGTATGGTATTCTGGAAAAGGCGAATCTATGGAAACACTAAAAACATCAGTGGTTGCCTGAGGTTTGGGGGTGAGAGGGAGGGAAAAATATTCACAGTACAAAGGATTGTCAGGGCAATGAAAATACTATACATGTCATTATAGGTTTGTCTAAACCCATAGAATGTACAGTACCACAAGTGAATCCTAATGTCACCTACGGACTACGGGTGATAATGATGTGTCTGTTCATGAGTTGTAACAAATATACTACTACTCTGGTAGAGGATGGTGACAGCAGGGGAGGCTGTGCATGTGTGACGGTGGGGCATATACAGTTAATCTCTACCTTCACATCTTGATTATGCTATAAACCTAAAACTTCTCTAAAAAAATAAAGTCTTAATATTAAGGAAAAAAAAAGATGCCCAGTGAAGGAATTGTTTCAAAAGGGTGAACTGAAGCCTAGAGTAAGTTTTGGGAAATTTGAGAAATGTTGAGCAGTGATGTCCTGGTATAGTGGGACATAAGCCTCACTATTGTATTCCTGTATTTTCTAGCTGTCTCAACATATTGCTCTGTCTCTGTAGGATGGTGTCCTCATGCCGTGGTAACAGTTACCTCTAAATCCCAGTTTATCAAATAATAGTTAAAATTAGTCTGCATATATTCGCATTAGATACAAAGCAAACATATCAGGTGTGTGTTTGGAATTGTGGTTTGGAACAAAATAATAAAGCTTTTCACATATATTCTGAAAAGTTTCTGAGCTTGATTTTACCTTGGATCTCTAAAGTTCTTACGGAATGAAGCAGACCATAGTTTATGGAACCGTTTTAGACTTAGTGTGGGAGATAGGGACCACATATATAATCTCTGAATTTTTAAAAAACTGTTTTATTTATTTTGAGAGAAAGCACATGCACACAAAGGGGGAAGGGTGGGGGTGGGGGAGGGGAGAGAGAGACTCCCAAGCAGGCTCCATGTTCAGTGGGGAGCCTGACATTGGGGCTGGATCCCACGACCACAAGGTCCCAACCTGAGCCAATATCAAGAGTCAGATGCTTAACTCACCAAGCCACCCAGGTGCCCCTAGGAGTTCTAAATTTCTGACCATCCACTTAATAAAATTTTCTTGATTCAGTTCAGTTCATATCCGCACGATCATACATACTCGCTGGTTCAGTCATAAAAGCATGTTACTTTTGATCTTGGGGACATGAGTTCAAGCCCCATGTTGGGTGTAGAGATTACTTAAATAAATATATTTTTTTAAAAGTTTATATAAAAATATAAATGAGGCTAATTTATTTGTTTTTAATGTTTATTTTGAGAGTGAGTGGGGGAGGGGGAGAGAGAGAAGGAAGACAAAGGATCTGTAGCAGGCTTTGCACTGATAGCAGAGAGCCCAGTGTGGGGCTTCAACTCACAAACCTGAACCGAAGTTGGATACTTAATGGACTGAGCCACCCAGGTGCCCCTAAAAGAGTTTAATTTAGATGATAGGCAGGTTTTGTTCCCATCTGCATGTTTTCATTAAATATACTCTTGGGGCACCTGGTTGGCTCAGTTGGTTAAGTGTCCAAGTTCAGCTCAGGTCATGATCTTAGAGCTTGTAAGTTCGAGCCCCGCGTCGGGCTCTGTGCTGACAGCTCAGAGCCTGGAGCCTGCTTTGGATTCTGTGTCTCCATCTCTCTCTGCCCTTCCTCCCCCTGCCCCTCCCCCCACTCTATCTCTCTCAGAAATAAACAAACATTAAAAAAAAATTTTAAATATACTCTAAATGCTCAGTTTGAGGACTTGTTACAGAATGGAGGGTGGTATTCTATACTAATTTAGTTAATATTTCCAGATGAAATCAATGTATGAATTTAATTAGAATGAACAGAATACTTAAAATACTTAGGTGGTTGTACCAGTGGTAGATTTATTTCTTGTTTAAGAGTATCAAGTAATCTGTATCAGTATTATTTTCTAGTGCATCATATTTCGTAGATGTTAGACATAGGTTTTCTTACTCTGTTTTGGTTGCTATTGTTTCCACCCCTCTTCTCTGGATTCTTTCTGTACCAGTTGTGAGACTATATGGTAGTAATGGTACCCATAGAGCAGGAGTTCTAGAAGATTATTATTTCACTGTATCTTATCCCAACATAGATGATACATTATACCCTAAGTAGTTACAATTGGGAACCTGCTTTTATAAATGTTTCTTATGATAATTATGGGCCCTATTATGAAGAAGTGTTAGTTACTTGAAATTCATATTAGATTCAGTGGTAATATTTTGATGTTACTCTGTTTTGTTGTGCCTGCATTTAAATACCCTCTATCAGCAAGCTTAGAATCAAACTAAAAAATAATCAAAGCAGGAGACTCTTGTCTGATCAGAACCAAAGTTATTGCCGTGGGCTACTTATTAACCTTTGCCTTGTGAGTTAGACCTTGTAGGAATATGTTGAAGTAAATGAAAGCACTAATCAGGGAGAACGGTTTAGTCAAATTACCCGTTTTCTCAATTCAGATGATATCTTTTGATCACAGAACATTGCTAGTTATGTTTGAAACTGCAGAATTTTAAAATTTAGAAAACCTATTGGATTCCATATTTTATTACTCTAAACACTGTAAAAAATCAAATATTCTCAATAAGGAAGGTCATTTTTGGAGCTTAAAAGGGGCCTTTTTTTTTTTAATTAAAATTTGTTTTTGATGTTTATTTTTGAGAGAGAGCATGAGCAGGGGAAGGGCAGAGAGAGAAAGAGAGGGAGACACAGAATCTGAAGCAGGCTCCAGGCTATGGGCTGTCAGCACAGAGCCTGATGTGGGGCTCAAACCCACGAACCATGAGATCATGACCTGAGCCCAAGTCAGACACTTAACTAACTGACTGAGCCACCCAGGCGCCCCTATAAGGGGCCTTTCTAACAGTTTGAGCCTTTAATTAATTGCAAGTGGCTCATTGGGAGGGCCTTGAGCCTACTGTGGCCTGGTGTAACCTGATGGCATGAACAGTTAAGTGAATTGAAGGAACACCATTCACCTGCTAAAAAATTGTTTAAGCTTTTATATGTGTGTGTATATGATTGGTAACTGCAGACTTGTGTTTATTTGGATTTTAAAAGTTGGAGACCTTTTATATTTCTGTGTAAATAATCGTAAAATGTACCTTGCAAAATACATTGAAATTCTTAAGATTAAAAACGGAGAGGAAATTCATTAATACAATTGTGTTTTATTTCTAGTGTCTGCAGAAGCCAAACCTGAGCACAGACACAAAGGACAAGGAGTACAAACCCCATGATATTCCCCAGAGGCAGTCTGTGCAGCCCTCAGAAACATGCCCCCCAGCCCGACGAGCAAAACGCATGAGAGCGGAGGTGAGAGCCTCATTCAGTTGATCAGAATTCTTGAGCCCTGGCACTAATGCCTGACTTATGCTGGATTCCTGTCACGTGTGTACTGTTCGTAGTTATGAACCTTGTTCACTTCATAGAAGGATGCTGTGTGTATTCTAGCTTTTACACTTGGGGAAACTGTCAAAAGGGTAAAGAGAACTCTTTCTAGGTTTATGCTGCCTGGACAGACAGCTGCTTAATTAACTGAGGAAGGACAGGCATTCATTGTGATGGTATTTGGTTTGCCTGTTTTGAAATTAGACGGTGTTTATTGGGGATTGAGGTTAGGAGATAGAAAGCTGGGAACTATCGTTTTGTTTTGTTTTGATCAGAGAGGATAGAGGATATTGAAAGCTGCTGTCCTGAGTTCCTGAAAAGGAATAGCAGATATTTATGCTAAGACAGAAACTAATTAGGCAGCATGGGAGTGGGGGCATTGAATATATAAGATGAAATGAAAGTAGAACATAAGGAAGATCAGGAGGAGAGAACTGATGAGAAAGATAGTTTGCATCAAGGTTTTTCTGCTCTGAGAGGTTTCCCCTGGGAAAGAGAAGATTATTTTCCCAGTTACTTTGTTTCCATACACACATGTGAAGGGGTGTTCTTGCCTGGCTTGATGGACATGTAAGTGTTGGCAATCAGTGATTAATGTATTAGCAACATCTTAGAGCTGACTAAGCCTCATTGCATTGATTGGTGTCTAAAACAGCCTCTGGTTATTAATAATTATTGGTCAAGATTAAAAAAGAGCAGTTTTGTTTTCTGAGGAAAGGGATATAAATAAGGCAATTATTTTTAGCTTAGGTAAGTTAGAGATAAGGAAAAAATTTGGGGCTCTATTTTTCTGAATTAAGACTGCCTCAGAATAGGAAAATAATGGTTATTTGAAGTCTATAAGCATGCTCTTAAAGTTCATTAGTCTAAAAATTCTTGTTTGAGCACACCTTGGCCTTTAAATGTGTAAGACATGCCCTACTGCTCTGGATACCTAGGTCTGCCTAGATGAGAGACACATAGGGTGATGATATCACCCTGGGAAAAATTTTGTCTGCAGTGGACATCCTGAATACCTAGAAATGAACACAGGCAAAAATGATCAAGTGTAGTTCCACAAACCCTTGCCAAAGTTGTTTTGCTTCATTATTAAGTATTACCACTTTAAGAAACATTGGAAATTGAGACTGGCTTATTTACCCACAATGATGGGGGTGGGGAATCTTTAGCAATTTAGTGATGTTAGAAGAGTAGTAGTTTGTAATAACAGTTTAATAGAAGAATTAATAACAAATTATTATGGAAGCTGAGTTTTCTGTAAATAATGGGCAGACTTTGGAAGAAGCTAGCAGACCCTTCTAGGCTAATGAAATTAGGATATTTATATAACTGTGAGTGGTTGGGTTTAGTGATGACTGAATAAAGCATGAGGTGGGTTGGTGAGAACTGGGAAGCTTCTAGGAGGAAAATTAGAGCTGTTCCCAATTCTAGTAGTGACATTTTCCCTCATTTATTCCCTGATCTTTGACTTTTCCCTATTTTTTTTTTTTTTTTTTTTTTTTTTTGGCCTACCTGAGTGGAGATACTCTTGTAATCCCAAAGATTTTGGTCCATTCCTTAGATAATAGTAATTTTAAGGGTGGATCTCTCCTTTGTGGTGAGAGAGAAGCATGTTTTGAAGGTCTACTAATATAAACAATTTATAAGATTATAGTCACCTTGAGATTTCAGTTGGATTTTAGAAAATTCCTTTTTTTTTTTTTTTAAGGGAAATACTTATATATGTGACACTTTTTTTTTAAAGGCCATGAATATTAAAATAGAACCAGAAGAGACAGCAGAAGCCAGAACTCATAACCTGAGACGACGAATGGGTTGTCCAACTCCAAAATGTGAAACTGGTAAGAAAGTTTATCCATGAGTAGGAAAAAAGTAAAAAGTAAATAAGTACAAATATCATTCATTTGTTAATTAAGGAAACACTGTAGCAACTATTAAATACTAATCAGTGGGTTGGGCCTTGAAATAAAATCTTAAAGTAGGTTAATGTCCCTGTTCTTGTAGTTAGTGACTAGTAGAAGTAAACATATATGTATACATATATACATATATATATGTGTGTGTGTGTATATGTGTGTGTGTGTATATATATATATATATATATATGTATATGCATATTAGAAATACGATTCAGTTTCTCTACTGTCACTAATTGCTACTTTGAAATTTGGTTACATTGCATTCATTGAAAAGAAGTGATTAATGAGAAGCATAATTGCCTTTGACTGGATATCTGATAAGTTTATTTCAGGCATGGCAAGCTGATGTGCTTTCTAAATCTGAATTTTAGTTGATAATTGCTTGGGTGGCCATTGCTAGATGTTAGTCGATGAGAAGTAAGTTTAGGACTAAAAAGCTGTAAGAGAGGGCTCAAACCCTGTATAGGCAGGCACATACAAATGAAGACGTTATTAAAATTGGTTGTTCTTAGTGATTGGTAAGTTATTGGAAAGGCAGCACAATGTAGTGGAAAGTAGATGGATTTTTAAAAATATAGGTCTGAATCTGAATCCTGGCTTAACCACTAACTAGTTGTATGACCTTCAGTATTTTTTGACTTCTTTTAATATCTGTTTTCTTGTCCTTGAAATGGATTTGCTGCAAAGGGTTAAATAATTCATGGAAAGCATTTAGCACAGCACCTACCAGAGGATAGTTCACTAATTGATAGCTAGTGTTTTAGCCAAGATTCTCAGTCTTTGGAACCAGGAAGTTGGGGTAGTATGTATCATAGTTTATGAAGGGATAATCTATATTGTGGAAGAGAGGCCAATGGTGAATTGTTAGTCTCTTATAGTTAAGATCACAAGGAACCTGCTTTCATCAATATATGTTATGTCTCAGTAACATGTCGTTAAGAAGACCACATCTTCAGCTCCTGTCTTAAAAGCTCCCAAACTGAGCAACATCTGCAGAAGTACCCACATTTAAATGTTGTGAGAGTTTGCATTTTATCATGAAGTAATGATTACTTAGCCCTTGAACATGGCAACACTGGGTGCTGTTGCTACAGTGAAAAGGAGGAGCAAAATTGTGTTTGTGTCCTGTGAGTGCTTGGGATAGGGAGAGAGCAAGGTGAGTAAAGCGTAGTACCAGAAGAGCTAACTCAGACTACCTCTTACAGAGAGAGAAATGAAAAGCATCGTCAAGCAAGAACCCATTGAGAAGAAAGAGTACATTGTAGAAAGCGAGAAGGAAAAACCCAAGAGCCGATCTAAAAAAACCACCAATGCTGTGAGTTGATACGTTTAAACGCTTTTACCCCCCAGTTATCCTTTTGTGCCTTACTTAGGACTGCTAGTTTAGAGTGTGACAATTAAAAGACCTTTTCATGTCAGTTTGTAGTATCTTTCTAATTGAGAAAATACACAAATGCCTTATGAAGATAATAACACCTGGCGGCCTTGGCGCCCATTTTTCTGGAGTACATTCAATTTAGAGACAAATAATGGTGAGCTAGATTATATGTGGAATGTTCATAAATTACTAGATCACCTCCAAATGAGCTGAAAGCTAGATCAAAAATCGTGTTGATGTTTTCCAACTTTACAACAAGGAAGGAAAAGGAAGGAAGGAAAAGAAAAGGAGTGGGGGGGATAGGAATTGAGCACCAACAAGAGTTGGAGGACTAAGTAGTCATTTTCTCAAACGGAAACTTAAAAGTGAGGCTTTAGGACATTACAGAGATCTGGTTGCTTTTCTTCTCTGCCCCCTTCCGAGAGCCCAGTGAGTAGCTTGAACAAGTGCTTTTTATCTTGGAATTTGAAATTATTCCAATTAAGTGTCCTATTGATGAGTACCATCTCTTCCCCCCCTCCCCTCCCACCACTGGATAAAAAAAAAAACAAACAAAAAAACCCCACAGAAAATGATCAGAACCCAGGTTTTTATTTGATACAAAAAAAGACTGAAAAAGTGAGACTGCCTTATTAGTTGAATTAGCTTTCCATATTTATTGGAAATGTATTAGTTTGCAAGGGCTGCCGTAACAAAGTACCACAGACTGAGTGGCTTAAACAACAGAATTTATTTTCTCACATTTCTGGAGGCTGGAAATCTAAGACCAAGGCGTCTGTAGGGTGGATTTTTTCTGAGACCTCTCTACTTGGCTTGTAGATGGTCATCTTCTCCCTGTATCTTCACATGGTTTTCCTCTGTACACATCTGTGTCCATATCTCCTTTTCATCAGTACTAATCATTGGATTAGGGCCCACTCATTATGATCTCATTTTACCTTCATTAACCTCTTTAAAGACCCTGGTTCCAAATCCAGTCACGTTCTGAGGTACTGGGAGTTGGGACTTCAAGACATGAATTTGGCGGGGGGGGGGAACACAATAGAGCCTGTAACAGGTAATAACTGTATTTTTATCACTGTATTTGGGGAACTTTTTAACCATGAATCCTTAAATAGAATATAAAGTAATTTATTGTGGTTAATTAACTTAAACACTTTTCTTTCCTTTTGAACATGGCAAAATTGAATTTTTTATAAATTCTATTTTTGGTTAAGCTGACAATTTATTACCTGCTACTCTTCTAGATTATCATTCTCTAAACTACTAAAAGCTAGATATCTTAATAATGAACTTTAACTAAAATACACAACTGAAAAAGTTTAAGAGATTATACTTTAGAGTTGAGAATGCATTAAGCATTGTGAAATATCTCTTATAAAAGGTGAAGCATTTTCATTTAAAATACTTCTTATGGGGCGCCTGGGTGGCTCAGTCGGTTAAGCATCCAACTCTTGATTTTGGTTCAGGTCATGGTCTCACGGTTTGTGGGATCAAGCTCTGCGTTGGGCTCTGTGTTGACAGCATGGAGCCTGCTTGGGATTCTCTCTCTTTCTCTCTCTCTGCCCCTCCCCACTTGTGTATGCATGCACACACAACGCACACAGTCTCTCAAAATAAATAAATATAATACCTCTTATAGAGGGTGAAGCATTTGCATTTGAAGGAGGATGGAGAGACTAGATTATGCCTGACCGATTATTCTTAGAATTTCACAAAATCAAATTGTAGCTCATGTCCCATTGTTTTGTACCTATTTTTATTGCTACAGGTGGATTTGTATGTCTGCCTCTTATGTGGCAGTGGCAATGATGAAGACCGGCTTCTTTTGTGTGATGGGTGTGATGACAGTTATCACACCTTTTGCTTGATCCCACCTCTCCATGATGTTCCCAAGGGAGACTGGAGGTGTCCTAAGTGTTTGGCCCAGGTAAGAATTAATGGCAGAGATGGCATTAGAGAATTT
Organism: Panthera leo; assembly: GCF_018350215.1. NCBI lineage: Eukaryota > Metazoa > Chordata > Mammalia > Carnivora > Felidae > Panthera > Panthera leo. The sequence goes on along the minus strand of NC_056696.1, from coordinate 41,538,957 downwards.
CCTTCAGAAAAGTTTTTCTTTGCTTTTGGGTTTTAGATTTAGCAGTTGATAATAATGATGCTCAAAAAAAAAAAAAAAAAAGGGCTGGACCTGAATAGGAAGGAGGTCTTGACAGTGAGTTCTATAGCCATGCAAGGAGCTAAGAGGCAGAAAAAAAATTTTTAACTACACCTAAAATGTTTTTTTCCTTTAAGAAAGCATTGCATGCTCTTTGCAAAACGTCTTAAAGACTGAATGACGTAAAAAAAAAAATAGAAGTATGATTTTACAATCAGTAGGTAACGGTTATTTTGAAGTGTATCCATTCAGCTTTTTTTTCTATTTTAAACAAACACTACGTAACTAATCTGTTTTTTAAATATATATAAATGAAATATAACTAATGTATAAATAAAAATATTTTTTCCCTTCTTTTTCATTTTGGCAGGAGTGTAGTAAGCCACAAGAGGCATTTGGCTTTGAACAAGCAGCCAGGGACTATACCCTCCGTACTTTTGGGGAAATGGCAGATGCATTCAAATCTGATTATTTCAACATGCCAGTCCATGTATGTACATACATACTGCTTTGATACAGAATTTTAATAACTTTTGTAGAAAGATGTATCTGAAGACAAATTTGACTTGGTGCTTATTTTGATAGTCATTATGCACAGTGAACTTTTAATTTGTTTAGTAATGTTAAAATTCTGTAATACTTTAAAATACATCCTGATTTTTCACTTGGTTTCTCTAAAGAGGGGCTTTTCCACACAAATTATACAGCATCAGTAACAGAATATTAGTAAAGGAGACCAACAGCAGTGCTTTTAGTTGAACAAATGTACTGTAAAGAAAACTTTACACGGGCGCCTGGGTGGCTCAGTCGGTTAAGCATCATACTCTTGGTTTTGGCTCAGGTCATGATCTCCCAGTTTGAGCCCTGCATTGGGCTCTGTGCTGTCAGTGCAGAGCCTGCTTGGGATTTTCTCTCTCTCTCTCTCCCTCTGTCTCTCTCTCTCTCTCTCTCTCTCTGTCCCATGCAGTCTCTCTCTCTTCTAAAATAAATACATAAACTTAAAAAAAAAAAAAAAAAAAGAGTTGTCAATATTTAGTAGGACATATTAAAAAAAAGAAGAGGAGGGGCGCCTGGGTGGCTCAGTTGGTTAAGCGGCCGACTTCGGCTCAGGTCATGATCTCGCGGTCCGTGAGTTCGAGCCCCGCATCGGGCTCTGTGCTGACAGCTCAGAGCCTGGAGCCTGTTTCGGATTCTGTGTCTCCCTCTCTCTGACCCTCCCCTGTTCATGCTCTGTCTCTCCCTGTTTCAAAAATAAATAAAACGTTAAAAAAAAAAAATTTAAAAAAAATAAATAAAAAAATTAAAAAAAGAAGAGGAAAGCTTTACAATGTACTGAATGACTCCTGTGTGCAGGTCAGCATGCTTGTGTATGTTGTTGTGTTATCATAAGTATTATAAACTTCAGGGTGAGTTCATTTTAAATTTTCTTTTATGCTCTTAGAAGCATAAGCATGTTTCATTCAGCATTTAATGTTCCATCAAGTGAGTACACCAGAATTAAATGGTTTCCTACCGTAATTCTGGACACTTGGGTTGTATTTTTTCTCACTTACCAACAAAGTACTGTAGCAGACACTTCACACATGTAGATTTCTTTAGCTGGATTGTTTTCTTGGCATGCTTACTGAGGTCAGATGAATTTTCTCCCTACTCTAATGGCTGTATCATTTAAGGGAACCCAGCAGTATATGAGTGAATTTGTTTTTCCCTAAAAGCACTAACGCTAGCTGTTAAGTTACTTAAAATGTTTGCCTATTTGATGGGCTTATAAATTCAAAATATGCTCTTTTGAATTTTCAGTTCTTTTGACACCTCCTGTAGTATATTATTTTCTGGTATGTTTGCTTCACCAGTTGGTGGTATGCATGTGACCTCTTCTCTCTGTGCTTAGTTTTTCATTTTACTTAGAAGATGAGGACCTTGAGGGATCGCATTTAAGTTACCTGTCTCTAGACTCACGTGGGATTAACCACAGATTCTAGACACTCCGTCTGGTGGCTCTTTGTACTGCTGTAGAGTAATTGCTCTTTTGTTCACGTTCTGCACTCTTTTTCATCATGGCTCCCTGCAGCACTGTCAGCCAGGCCTAGTGAGAGGAGCGTAAGGTGCACCCAGGTAATGTGTTTGGACACCTCTCACGGATAAAGCGTCCTTCACACACAGCTGTTATTACTGTGTAATAGTCCATCAAGTTATGTATTCTATTTCCCATACAAAAAAGCATCTCCAGTTTTTGAATGTCAGAATTTTGCTTTCCTTGACTCCCTTTTAGAGTCGTAGCCAGGTTGGTGATAGAGGAACCTGAATTCTTAATCAGTACTTCCTCTTTAGTTAGACAGTCGCTTTCAGAAAATAATGTGTATGTGTGAACTGCCTGGGATCAATTGTGGAACGTTATGGATATAATTTTCCTTAGGGTGCTATCCTATGATTCCTGTCACTTAGCTAATCTCTTCAGATTGGTCATGGGTAGTTTGTGAGTGTCTGAGAAAAAATTCATTTTTTTCTCTTCCTCATTGTTTTGTTTCCAGATGGTTCCCACAGAACTGGTTGAGAAAGAATTTTGGCGACTGGTAAGCACTATTGAAGAGGATGTCACAGTAGAATATGGAGCCGATATTGCCTCAAAAGAATTTGGCAGTGGCTTCCCTGTCCGAGATGGGAAAATCAAACTTTCACCTGAAGAGGAGGTAGGCTGTAGCTGTGAGGCACTTGTATTTCAAGCAGAGACCTGCATTTAAAGCTGATAGTTCAGCATATCCTTATCTAAAGGACATAGTACAGCATTCATGGCCTTACTGCAAATATATGTATGGTTGGAACTTGAATTATTAATTAAAATTCTTTTTGGTTGGCTTAAAGTAATATTTATGATTACTTTCAGCACATTTTTGATTACTAGATTTTTAATGATTTCAAGAAAAGTAGAAAGAGCCCACAGAACAATTCTAGTCCCAGCTGTTCTACTGCGTTGTGATGATGTGGGGAGATGCTTAACCTCCCCTGTGCCTTCAGTCCATAACTTTGGTTTCTCCTTCTAAAGAAAATTTGAGGGATTGGGACCAGACCTATTTATCTTTTAACTTCAGCGTTTATGAGTCTAGTATTTTCCACAATAGCAAACTTTTAGGAAGATTTTTTTTTTTTTTTAAAAACCTTTTTGAAATCTAACCTAGATGAGTACATAACAGTGTGCACAGCTTGATGAGTTTTCACAAGCTGAATACACCCATGTAACCAGCACTAGAACAAGAATAAGGACATTACCTGTTATTACCAGACCTTACCCCTGAAGTTCCCCTTTTGTCCTCCCTCTTTTCCTACCTTCCCTGTCTCAGGACAACCACTATCCTGACTTGGAGCACCATAGGTTAGATGGCCTGTTTTTGAACTTGATATAAACAGACTGATACGATGTATTTCCTCTGTAGCCAGAACAAAGGGAGTGGGCAGATACAGAAGCGTATACTATATGAGTCCGTTTATATAAAGTTCAGAACTGAGCAGAAGTAATATATGGGCATCTAAGAAGTCAGCATAGTGGTCTCCCCTCCTTTCCTCTGATCCCAGCCTTTTTGTTTTGAAGACTGTTTTCAGTCAGCTTTCTGAAACGTGCAGAATCTAAAACGTTAGCATGATGTAGCTAAACCTTTATACCTTGTTTGCTTCTTTCTTTTTAGGAATATCTTGATAGTGGCTGGAATTTGAACAATATGCCAGTGATGGAACAGTCTGTCCTTGCTCACATTACCGCTGATATATGTGGCATGAAACTTCCTTGGTTATATGTAGGAATGTGCTTTTCTTCATTCTGTTGGCATATTGAAGACCACTGGAGCTATTCGATTAACTACCTGCACTGGTAAGAAGTTCCAGATAACCTACAAATGGTTTGCGAGCTGGGCTGGAAACTTTCCTTTTCGTCTCAGATGTGTCTTAACTCTTCAACTGTGTCTGAAAAGTAACGAGCTATTTTTTTCCCCCCCAAGTTTTCACTACTGTTGGAACAGGCATCTTAACAAGTTAAGGCAGTGGTTCTTAAGGATTCCTAGGAAGTCCATAAATCCCCTGAAATTGTACACACACTATTTTTCAGGTACAACATGTTTCTGCAGAGAGGGTAGACAGATTTTAGTGAAAAATCTTTACTCATGGAAAGATTAAAAAGCACTGAGCCTTGCTCTTACTATGGAAAAATCCCATTCCATGCCAGTGGCAGCTCAGATACCCTTTGGACGAGTAGTGAAGTCTAGGTGCTAGAGTCCAGGTCCTTGGAACTGCCAGCTTCTATTTCGTGCTGCTGAATTCTGGCGTCATTATACATAGTAGAATGGGCTTCGTCAGTGCGTGTGTGCGTGGTGGCCGGGTGCACATATTCAGACTTTTTTTTAAACTCTAAGCAAAGCGATTGCTTCTTTCACATCTGTTTTTTTACCCCCTCCATTTCCCTTGCTTTTCTAAGTACAGAAATATTTGAAGATCTGTAACTCACTTAAGTCCCCACACGAGGAATTTGAGAATGTACCACAAGAAAGAGGGAGTTGGCAAATATATGTGGAGCATCAGTTCTGCTTCCCTAGGCAATTGCTCCCAGCTGTAAAATGAAGATTATATTTACCATACCTCACAGGGATGTTACAGATTAATTGGTTGACAGTTTAAAGTGCTTTGAAGAATAAGAGCTCTTTAGAAATGCTAATTGCCTTATTAGTGTTTGATTTAACCTTGCGTGTCAGAACGGACAAGGGAAAAGGATGATGGAGAATTGCCATCCCTTGTCAATTGCTATAAGAAATTGTGGTAACCACATACCCTGTAGCTAACACGTTATCTTATATTCTTAGAAACTCTAGATATTTACACTTTCTAAAGGATCAGGTAAAAATGGGAAGGAGGAGAGGGACCTGGGACATAAAGTCTCATGTTCAAATTCTATACATTTGAAGGGGGGAAATGCATCATATATGTTCAGATCACATTTCTAATGACACTCAGAACATTCCTATGTAGCATAATCTTAACAGAGCAGGGTCTGAAATATACGACTTGTGAACTATTTTTTGTTTATGTTGTTGCAGACTGATTTTTTTCTAATGAAATTTCATGTTTATGTATTTCTTGAGATTGATTTATTTTTACAATCTGTTTGCAGGGGTGAGCCAAAAACCTGGTATGGAGTCCCAGGGTATGCTGCCGAGCAGCTAGAAAATGTAATGAAGAAACTAGCTCCAGAGCTCTTTGTGTCCCAGCCAGATCTTCTCCATCAGCTTGTGACCATCATGAACCCCAATACCCTGATGACTCATGAAGTGCCTGTATGTTCTGGGTCAATCCTCCTGCCACTCAGGCTTAATTTACCACTTCTCTTCCCTTACTCAGTTTTTTATGCATTGATTTGGTTATGTGTTCCATACCATAACTGCGTAGCAGAAACAGCTGCTTGGTGTAATTGGATACTATACTGCAATAAGCCAGTCAGACTAGATCCTTGGACACCATAAAAACGAATTTGTTGCAGCTAATAACTAGGTTGCCAAGCAGCCATATTTTGCAAATACTAAGTGTGATGCTTTCTTTTTTTTTTTTTTTCCAGTGTCTAATTCAAGCTTTCTAAACCATAATTTTTCTTTATAGCTTCAGTCTTTCAGTGCAACAAAACAAAGACCTTAATGTTATTTGTATAAATTACTGTGAAAATGTCTAGGTTCTGTTCTAATAATTAGATCTAAGCTCTAGTGTCAGAATCCTTTATACTCTGTCCCTACCTTAAAAAAAAAATTATGGAATCTATTTGAACTTAATTTTGAATGATAAACTGAAATGATCTCCATGCTTGGTAGGTCTTAGTTGTATTATACCTCCACCCCAATTAAGCTTACTTAAAGAGAAAATTTATTGCAAGCTCTTGAGCTTAGATTTCAGGGTTCCTACTCTAGACTGAAAGGTGCTGTTGTTGGTGATACCACCTCTGAGGTTGGTGTACAAAGTGACACTTACTTGTATATGGTTTCCTGTTGGAGAATGCTCTGAAGATATTTAGGGAGGCCAGAGTGAAGCGTGTGAAGTTGAGGGGTCCATCTCAGTTAGCTAAGTCGAATGTAGATGGTACGGTTACTGCGCTAAAGTGCATTCCTGATGTTGCTGTGACCTAAATTTCATGCTTTGGGGGCCACGGGCTAGTAAGTGGGGACAGATGGAAAGGATTTTTCTTTGAGGGATCATAAATTATTCATGGAGACTAGCTTAGAAAGTAATGACCAATAACTACCAAAATACCACCATCTCCTTGTGTTGGTATTTTTCACATTGATTTTTCCCCCTCATATTGACTGATCTTTCTGACTTGTTATAAGTAACTTGCCCTAAATGAGACATCTGGCCATGATTCTCAGTGATTTAGTTGAGGAACCCATGGGGCTTGATTCTGGACCCGCAGAGATGGATGAGTGAGCCTGTGCATTTGAGACTCAGAATTTAAGGGTTAAAGACAGATACTCTTTACACAGATAATGGAACAGTGGTGTGCTTTAACAGTGCTGTCAACTATGAGGCTGATGCACTAACTCTAGGGAGAATTAGAAAGGACTTGTAATGATCATTTGAACTAAGACTTGGAGCTCTGATAAAGAATATTTTTGGTGGATTTGGGGGTAGAGGGGAGGAACTATTCCCTGTAGAAGGGATTGTGCCCATGTGGTGGGTAGTGGTCTTCAAACTTCCGCCTATATCTGAACCCCGAATGGCTGAACCTCACCCCCAGAGCTTCTGGTTCTGTTAGTCTGGGTGGTGCTCGAGAATTTGCATTTCCGAGTTGCCAGTTGGTGTTAATACTCTTAGTCCAGGAACTACATTTTGGACAAGATGGAGAGAGAGATGTTGAAAAGATACTTAATTTTATTATTTTATGGGAGTAAGTTCAGCCTGAGGATCTGTGTGCCTAGAGCACTATAGGTTTTTTTAATTAAGAACAAATTTAAAAAAAAAAATTTTTTTTAATTTTTTTTTAACATTTATTTATTTTTGAGACAGGGAGAGACAGCATGAACGGGGGAGGGTCAGAGAGAGAGGGAGACACAGAATTTGAAACAGGCTGCAGGCTCTGAGCTATCAGCACAGAGCCTGATGCGGGGCTTGAACTCACAGACTGCGAGATCATGACCTGAGCCGAAGTCAGATGCTTAACCGACTGAGCCACCCAGGCACCCCAAGAACAAATTTTTTAAAAATGTTTATTTTTGAGAGAGACACTGTGGGCAGGGGAGGGGCAGAGAGAAGAGGGGGACAGAATATCAGAAGCAGGCTCTGCACTGATAGCAGTGAGCCCACTGTGGGGCTTGAACTCATAAACCTTGAAATAGAGACTTGAGCTGAAATCGGAAACTCAACTGACTGAGCCACCCAGGCACCTCTGCTTCAGGCTCTGAGCCCGATGCGGGGCTCAAACCCACAAACCGTGAGATCATGACCTGAGCCGAAGTTGAATGCTTAACCATCTGAGCCACCCAGGTGCCCCTTCGTTGTCTTTTTGACACTAGCCATTCTAAGAGGTGTAAAATCTCTCATTGTGGTTTTGATTTGCATTTTCCTGATGATTAGTGATATTGGGCATCTTTTCACCTACTGCTGGCCATCTCTATATCTTCTTTGGCAAAATGTCTACTCATGTCTACGTTTCAATTGGATTATTATTATTATTATTATTATTATTATTATTATTTTTTGGTGTTGAGTTGTTGGATATTAATCCCTTAATGGATAGATAATTTGCAAATATCTTCTACCATTCAGTGGGTTGCCTTTTCATTTTTACTGATGGTTTCCTTTGCTGTGCAAAGGCTCTTTAATATGTCGTAGTCCCAGTAGTTTATTTTTGCTTATTTCCCTTGCCTGAGGAGAACCTATCCAGAAAAATGTTGCTAAGGCTGATGTCTAAGAGACTGCTGCCTTGGGGCACCTGGGTGGCTCAGTGGTTAAGAGACTGCTGCCTTAATACACGTTTTTTTTTTTTTTTTTTTTTTAAGTTTTTTATTTTGAGAGAGAGGGAGAAAATATGAGTCAGGGAGGGGTAGACAGAGAGGGAGAGAGAGAGAATCCCAAGCATGCTCTCCATTGTCAGCACAGAGCCTGACACGGAGCTTGAACCCACACACTGGTGAGATCGTGACCTGAGCAGAAGTCAGATGCTTAACCGACTGAGCTACCCAGGCTCCCCAATGCAGGGTTTTGTTTTGTTTTGTTTTGTTCTTCGTTGAGTGGGTGGTGAGAAAAGGGGAATTGTTGGGAGGTAAGTTTGAGGCCTAAATCAAGATCGCTGTATGGGATGACTGGTGGTAGGAGATCCTATTTTGGTATAATAAAATTAGAATATTCTTAACTGTAGCTATATTTAGAAAGATGTGTCCTAATCCTGGATGTAGCCAAATTTTTGTAGTAAAAGCCATGTATTCTATTCAGATATTAATAATCAGCCTACTAGTCTGGGGTACTATTCCATCTTGTGACAGAAACGAGTATCTCTGTGATTCTTCTACTGTAGTTCTTTTTTATGGTTCACTTTTAGTTAGCAGAAAGCTTCCCTTTCTGGAGACTTATCTGATAGTCTGTGCCCAGTTTGTCTTTCACGGATGTCACTAAAAATCTCCAATTTCTGTCTCTATAGGTTTACCGAACTAATCAGTGTGCTGGGGAGTTTGTGATTACGTTTCCAAGAGCCTACCACAGTGGTTTTAATCAAGGTTTTAATTTTGCTGAGGCTGTTAACTTCTGCACTGTTGATTGGGTATGTAATTATGACTTAGTGAGCCTTTTCAAATGTATTGTTTTCCTACAGAAATGGTATATAATACTTTAAAAGCTTTCATGTGTATGGTTGCTTAAACCTGTTGCTGCTCAAATGGCTGGTTTACAAATTGTTTACCATCCATAGTGAGATAGAGTACTTGGCATCACATTGTAAAGCAGGGCTGTACTAACTAAGCACACTACTGGGTTCAGCTGATAATGTTTTTCTTCTGTAAAAGTGAGACTTGATGAATAAATGAGTCTGTTGATTTACATTTTCGGTGAAATTCAGGATTTCATTGCAAACTCATAACAAACAGTTCAGTCTTAAGACTATACAGCAGTAGCTTAAATTATCTACAGGACAGCAATTTTCAGTGATGTATTTGGTTTTGGTTGTAGATTTTTTTTTTTTTTAATATTTATTTATTTTTGAGAGAGAGACAGAGGCAGAGCATGAGCAGGGGAGGGGCAGAGATAGAGAGGGAGACACAGAATCCGAAGCAGAATCCGAATCTGTCAGCCCAGAGCCTGACACAGGGCTCAAACCCATGAACTGCAAGATCATGACCTGAGCCGAAGTTGGATGCTTAACTGACTGAGCCACCCAGGCGCCCCTAGATTTTTTTTTTTTAATGTTTGTTTATTTTGAGAGAGAGAGTGCGAGCAGGTGAGAGGGAGAGAGAGAATCCCAAGCAGGCTCAGGCTCTGTGCTGTCAGCACAGAGCCTACGTGGGGCTTAATCCCATGAACCACAAGGTCATGACCTGAGCCAAACCCAGGTGCCTTGTAAAGTAGACTTTTTGTATTAGTAATATTACTTTTCATTTACATAAAAAGATCTAGTTTAAGTGTGTGATGTTAAATCTAATGAATTATAACCTTGTTTCAGTGCTTTCCTGTGTAATAGTACCACCTGTATCTAAAATTATTTTCTGTTCTACTTTGGAGCATTATTATTCCCTGGAGTAGGTTAACCCACACTAGTTCAGCATAGTTGTTTCAGGAAATGTGTAAATTCCTATGTCCAGTTAGAGTTTACATTGTTATAGACAATAATACATTGTTAATACTTTTTTTTTTTTAAGTTTATTTATACCCAGCGTGGGGCTTGAACTCATGACAACTGAGATCAGGAGTTGCATGCTTTTCTGACTGAGCCAGCCCGTCACCCAAGTCCATTGGTTTTTTTTAACTGCCTAATATGCCAGATCTTTTGAGATGCAAAGATTAAAAAAAAAAGGCCCAAGGCTTCTTAGAGTCTGGTTTTAGGGTTGATATTTGTATTATGACCCAGAATATCATATTTAGTAATTTGATAATGGTCAAAAGTCTTTGGAAATAGGAAGGAGAAAGATGAATGAATGTCATGTGTTCTCTGTCTTTTGACCCAGCTGCCATTAGGCCGACAGTGTGTGGAGCATTATCGTTTGCTTCACCGCTATTGTGTATTTTCCCACGATGAGATGATTTGCAAGATGGCTTCCAAGGCTGATGTACTAGATGTCGTCGTGGCTTCAACTGTTCAGAAAGACATGGCCATTATGATTGAGGATGAGAAAGCTTTAAGAGAAACTGTCCGTAAATTGGTAAGGTTTGGAATCCTTCTAATTGCATATCTCAGGGCATTACTTAGTAAAATTCTTACACGTATTAGTACCATTTTAAGAAGTCTTTTCTTAGTCTAATTTCCTTTAAGACCATTCTGATAGATGTGTATTAGTATCTCTTTGTGGTTTTAATTTCTACTTCTCTAATGGCTACTGATTTATTGAACATCTTATCATGTGTGTGCTTATTTACTACTTGTGTATGTATCTCTTTGATAAGTGTCTGTCCAAGTGTTTTGTCCCAGCCCCCTTTTTATTGGATTGTTGTGAGACTTCTGTGTATTCTGGATGCCAATCCTTTGTCAGATGGGTGCTCTACACATATTTTCTTCTAGTCAGTGGCTTGTCTTTTCATTCTCAAAGCAGTGTCTTTGTAAAAGCAGAAGTTTATTTTGATGAAGTTCAGTTAAGCAGTTGTTTCTTTTTTGCATCTCTTTTATGTCCTTAAGAAATCGTATCTAACCCAAAGTCACAAAGACTTTCTCCTGTATAGTCAGTCACCTAGAATTTTTAGTGTTAGGTTTTACATATGAATCTTTAACTCATCTCAAGTAATTTTTATTTATGGTGTAAGGTGTGGTGTGGGTTGGGATGACTCTTTTCCTCATATGGGTGTCTCATTGCTTTAGCACCAGGTCTTGAGAAGGCTGTTCTTTTTCTGTGGAAATGCCCAGGCACCTTTGTGTTGAAATTTGACTCACCTATATGGGTCTATTTCTACATTCTGTTGTATTCTCTTAATTTATGCATTTATCTATTGCTGTTACCCTATGCTGTTGATTACTGTAACTTTGTAATAAATCTTGAAATGAGGTAGTGTGAGTCGTACAACTTTGTTCATTTTAAAAATTGGTTTGGCTATCTTAGTTCCTTTGCTTTACATATAAATTTGAGAATCAGCTTTTTGATTTCTACCAAAAAACCTGTTAGGCTTTCATTGGAACTCCATTAAGTCCATGAATATAGTTGGGAGAATTGATATTTTAACAATGTTGACTCTTCCAGTTCATGGACATAGTATATCCACCATTTATTTAAGTCATCTTGATTTCATTCATTCGGTATTTTGTAGATTGCAGCATACAGATCTTATACATAGTTTCTTGGGTTTATAATTATATACTTTATGTTTTTTGGTACTGTTATAAATGATACTTTAAAACAATTTTTATTTCAAATGGTTTATGGCTTATATTTATAAATATAATTGACTTATGTATATTGACTACTTGTATACTGCAACCTTGCTAATAAACTCAATTGTTTATTAGCTTTTGTTAGACTGTTGGGGACAGTGGTATCTGCAAATAAATAGTCACATTCGTGTTTTTTTTTTTTTTTTAATGTGCTGTTTTAGATAGAATCCTTGAATTTTGACTCCCTGAAGCCTGTACAGATCAACAACAGCTTACTCACCGTCCCCTGATATTTTACAGTTAGGGAAAACAATGCCCAGAGGGTTTAAGTGCCTTTACCAAGGTCTTATAGCAATAATGGTAACTCATTTTTGAAACTTGAAGAACTTAAAATTTTTTTCTAGATGTGGAAATTTACAAACTAAAATTGGGCAAACTGTATATGGGTCATTCTCAAGGAAAATCTGTAAAGTTGGTCCTTAATCTCATTTTAAATAAAAGTGCAACCATTTTTATTTCCAAGTCCTTTTTAATGATCAGTTCCAGTTTAAAACCAAAATTCATTCATTAGTGGTTTCCTTACTCTCCTCTGTCGTTGTTGGTCCTTGTAATCAGGAAGTAAAATGGTCAAAAGGTTAAAATACAGAGTAACAGTAAAACAAAGGAGCTTGGTGTCTCATAAATTGACTTAATCAGCTTCTGGCACTTTCATGGTTGGATTTGGATTCCCTTTTAGATAAGGAGAAAAGGTGGTAAACGCTTGATCTTTGAGTGACAAAAGTATATCCTAGAGGGCTCTCCAGGTGTCAGGTGGTACAAACTGCAGTTGAAATTTACTGGTTCAGTGTCTTATTTTTCTTGATACTGTTTCAATTAGGAAATACTTCATTATGACTGTAGTCTTTATTGTATGTTTTTCTAACATTTTGGATAAATAATAATCCCTTTAGATAACTTTTTCATGTGAGAGCTGATCTACCACTAAGCATCTTCCCATCAATAATCCCTTCATGACAGTCTTTTCCTCTTCCTTCCTTTTTATTTACTCTTGTTCTTTTTATTACTCTGAATTCCTGTATAATATTTCCTCTGAAGTAGAAAGTATATACATTTCTTTTGCTTTTATTGTCTATATCCAGATTATGGACAGAGCCAATTTGTAGTAGAATAAACAGCTAATGTCAGTAGTGCACGATCCTATTGATAACTGTTTTCATACACACTCTGATCACAATGACCAAACATAAGGGCCTACCTTGTCCAAAAAGAGGTTCTCTCTAAACAAATGAGGTAGTTTACCTTGCCCATAGTAGCTAGGTTGTTGTTACTTTGTATTCCAGACATTTTTAATCATGCACTCCTATTTTCGTAAGGCCCTCCCACCCATTTTTTTTTTTTTTTTTAACTCAGCTGTTATGTAGTTTTCTTGGGGGCCGGTGGATTATATTATCCTTTGGAGGTCTCTAAAGTACACTTTATTTTAGGGAGTAATTGATTCAGAAAGAATGGATTTTGAGCTGTTGCCAGATGATGAGCGTCAGTGTATAAAATGCAAAACGACATGCTTCATGTCTGCCATCTCCTGTTCTTGTAAACCTGGCCTGCTTGTTTGCCTGCATCATGTGAAAGAATTGTGTTCCTGTCCCCCTTATAAATATAAACTGAGGTGAGTAGGAAAAATGATCTTTTCTTTGGAAAACCCTAAATCCTTAATAAAAGCTCTGTGGCGTTCCTGTTCCAGGGCTGAAGTACTGCGTGTAAAATATGTGATTTTCTCCAAGCCCAGACATCTCAAAACTATGTCTGCTCCTCTGTTTCTAGGTACAGATACACTCTGGATGATCTCTACCCCATGATGAATGCATTGAAGCTTCGAGCAGAATCTTACAACGAATGGGCCCTGAATGTGAATGAAGCTTTGGAGGCAAAGATTAACAAAAAGAAAAGTATGTGATGTTCTTGGTGATTGGCAGATTGGGACTGATTGTAATGTAGCCAACATAGTTACCAATGAACAGGTTACTTGAAACGACCTGATGCTGGTTTACGGAGTGTTAGCAGAGAAAGTTATAAAGCCACTAGTGGATGAGGCAGATGCCCTTTCCATCACAGGAAAATCTTGATCTATGAATTGTACAAGATCGTATATTTAACAAAGGTCATAGTATTCGGAAACAGAATAACTTTTACACTTCTTGTCTCAGTACAAAAATGTTTCACATTTTATATGGAACCTTAGAAAAACATTTTTTTTAAAAAACTAGATCTCAGGACACCTGGGTAGCTTAGTTAAGTGTCCAAGTGTTGATTTCAGCTCAGGTCATGATCTCATGGTTTGTGACTCACAAACAGGGCTCATGTTGGGCCGTGTGCTGACAGCAGAGGGTCTGCTTATGATTCTCTTTGCCCCTCCTCTGGTCACTCATGTGTGCGCCCGCTCTCTCAAAATAAATAAATAAACATTAAAAAAAATTAAAACTAGATCTCAAGACAGAGGTAGCATGTTATTAAGTTATGGGTCTCTGGTTTATCATTGCCCCCACCTCTCTTCTCTTTTAAGTAGGCTCTGCACCCAGGGTGGAGCCCATCGTAGGGCTTTTGAACTCAGAGCCCTGAGATTAAGAGTCAGATGCTGAACCAACTGAGCCATCTAGGCACCCCCCTAGTTTGTCACATTTTAGTGCTAATCAAAGTCAAAGTTTCTGTCTCTTGTTACTACCTTGAAAGTCACTACTTCCTTTCCCATCTCTTTCTTTTCTTTTCTTTTTTTTTTTTTAAGTTCGTTTATTTTGAGAGAGACAGAGACAGCATGATCAGGGGAGGGGCACAGAGAGAGGGAGACAGAAGATCCCAAGCAGGCTCTGTGCTGCCAGCAGAGAACCCGATGCAGGGCTCCAGCTCCCGAAACTGTGAGATCATGACCTGAGTGGAAACCAAGAGTCGGACGCTTAACCGACTGAGCCACCCAGGCACACCCCCTCCCCGCCATCTCTTTCAGAGTGTTTTCACTTTCTTTCCTTTCTGTAGTCCCAACAGGTAAATCTGCCCTTCTTTTACTTAGGGGAAGGTCTCAGTATCACTCTCTCTGAGCACACTGCATACTTGCCAAGTGCAGGAGACAGGAGTGGTCTGTGTAACAATAAGAATCTGCTTTTGCTCTGTTTTGACAAATCTGTTGTTTTCCATATCTTAAACATTTCAGGTCTAGACACTTCCATATTGAAGAGCAGCTCTAGGCACTTGTGAAAACACTCTAAAGTGTTCTAACACTGGCTGGCACCAGTGTTAAAGGTGGCACTTGGTTGGCTCTTTTGGAAGGGCATGTGACTCTTGATCTCTAGGTCATGAGCTTGAGCCTCACATTGGGCATAGAGACTACTTAAAAATAAAGGAGACTTAAAAAATAAATAAAAACACTCTACCTTCAGCCAAAAAATAAAAATGAGATGGACAAATCTGTTAATGTCTTAAAACACCACAAGTATTTTAGATAACTGATAAAAGCAAACCCTTCCTCTGTGTTTCATACCACTCGTATAAACATACTGATTACAGAAAAGATGGCCTTTTGTTTATTATTAGGCCTTGTGAGCTTTAAGGCTTTAATTGAGGAATCGGAAATGAAGAAATTCCCAGACAATGATCTTTTGCGCCACCTTCGCTTAGTCACACAGGACGCGGAGAAGTGTGCTTCTGTCGCTCAGCAGCTGCTTAATGGCAAAAGGCAAACTAGGTATGTACTTCTGTTTGAGGTTGCACTCTTAAGTGGCTCTACTTGGCAACCTGTTGTGAATTGGTTTTTCCTTCTGTCCTGTATTCCTGTGACACTGAATAGGGGAATGGTGAATATATTATGTCCTCATGGCTTCCTCGGGCCTTTGCCTTTACAGATACCGATCTGGTGGAGGAAAATCCCAAAATCAATTGACAGTCAATGAACTCAGACAGTTTGTGACACAACTGTATGCTCTTCCATGTGTCCTCAGTCAAACGCCTTTGCTAAAGGTAACTATAGAGGGAGCTGTGGGAAAGTACTTTGGTAGTCCTATTCGGTGAAACCTTGGTTTGCGAGCATAATTCGTTCCAGAAACATGCTTGTGATCTAACACGCTTACATATCAAAGCGATTTTCAAGAACCGTTGGCTCAGTTGTGATCACGTGACTTTGGCGTCATGTATTACCTGTGTTATAAGACCTTGCTCGTTTATGAAGTTAAAATTTATTAGAAACGTTTGCTCGTCTTGCGGAACACTCGCAGAGCAAGTTACTCCCAATCCAAGGTTTCGCTCTATTTTGTAAATAAATTCAGATGACATGCTTAAGTCATCTTGGGTGGTTAGTTTGTACATTTCTTTGCAGATGTTTGTAATAACCTACTTGAGTGTTGTGTGTGTGTGTGTGTGTGTGTGTGTGTGTGTGTGTGTGTGTATAAAGAGATTATAACAGGTCTACACAGGAGAAATAAAGTTGGAAATTTTTACCTTGAAAGTGACCACCTGCTACTCCTCACAGTTGGTAAAAGGTCTGTGATAGTCACTAGTTTTAGCTGTCAGTTGGCTTATGTGTTATGTCATTTATCCATGTTATTGATAAAATCGCATGAGATGGAAGGAGCATCACATTGAATATGTATTGAGGATTCTAAGTATGAAAGAAGCCAGTTACTGAAATTACTATTTTTATACAACAACCTGTGTTTTTTTAGGATCTCTTGAATCGTGTAGAAGATTTCCAACAGCATAGCCAGAAATTGCTTTCTGAGGAGATGCCCAGTGCTGCTGAGCTGCAAGACTTGCTAGATGTCAGCTTTGAATTTGATGTTGAACTTCCACAGCTTGCTGAGATGCGTGTCCGTCTGGAGCAGGCCCGCTGGCTAGAAGAGGTGCAACAAGCTTGCCTAGACCCCAGCTCCCTTACACTAGATGATATGAGACGTCTCATAGACCTAGGGGTGGGTCTAGCCCCATATTCAGCAGTGGAGAAAGCAATGGCCCGGCTTCAGGAGCTGCTTACGGTGTCAGAGCACTGGGATGACAAAGCCAAGAGTCTTCTCAAGGCCAGGTGAAAAAGCAAACTCACCTCTCTCTTGGGGAGGGTTGGGTAATCATATCCATGTTAGAGCAATAGAGCACAGTCGTTGGCATGTGACAGGTGTTCAGAAGCTACGGTTGTGCGTGTAGAACACACGTAGAAAAGAAAATAGTGGAGGTATTTGGGGCTGCTTTGGAACTCGGGTAAAAGAATCCTAGTTTCTTCTTTACTGATTGTGAAGTGAATGATTCATATGGACTTGCCTTTTATAGAGTTGTTTTAATGAAATTTTTTTTGGAAGCCGATGAAACCATCTTTGAGAGAATAAAAGTTTTACAATTACGTGGAAAACTATTTAAATCCGCAGTTAATAAGAACGCAAGGAGTTTTTTGAAATGTCTGAGAGTTAATATGCACTGTTCTGTAAAATGAAGATAGTGCCAATAATTGCCAACAGGAGTGGGAATGTACATTTGTGCTGTGGCTTAGTAATTCAGGACACCTTATCTGTGTTTGAGAGATTTGATTGGACTCAGGCAAATCATCTGAGTGGAGAAAGATCAGCCCCTCCCTAATTTTGCTTTCTGTCTGATACATCTTCGTTGGTCCAATTGACAGTGTTAAAAAATTCATGGTTGTAGACATTCTTTTGTAACCCTAAAATAGTGGTCGTTGAGCAGAGAGCACGACATTTTTTGATGCTGTGCTTTTGGTGTGTTGATACCCTAGAGAATTAAAATTTTCCTAACAAAATTACATGAGTCTTGACAGTATACGTAGTAAAACATAGTAAATTATCACTAAGTTACCATCTGCAAATGAAAAGTCCGTGGTTATACCAGCATAAAATCAAGAATAAGTAGAACTTAAATGCTTTACCTAGTCATTTCCTTTATCTTAGGATGCTCTTAAGTTTTATGCAGACATTTGAAACTTTTGTTAAGTTGTGATATCTAGTAGCTATTGACATTTGAAAAAATGTATTTGCTATACTGAATTTCCTTTGAAATGGTTTTTCTAGTTTCTTTAGGAAACCTTAAGAAAAATGAACCACCATATAACATGTTAAGTAGTTCTTATATTTCATTTTTGTAGACCTCGGCATTCATTGACTAGCCTTGCTACGGCAGTTAAGGAGATTGAGGAGATCCCCGCTTATCTGCCAAATGGTGCGGCTCTGAAAGACTCAGTGCAGAGAGCCAGGGACTGGCTTCAGGATGTAGAGGCCCTGCAGGTTGGTTTAAGAAAAAACTGTCTTGGGTGTGTAAGTGCATCTAAGAAGAACAGTAATTGAAAAATTGTAAAGGGTACTATGTTGGATCTCACCACACAGATTCAGTGTTTTTGGTTGGCCAAATTAATAATTATAGTCAAACTTTTTAAGCTTATTTATTTATTTTGGGAAAGAGAGCGAGAGAATTCCAAACAGGTTCTGCACCACCATTGCAGAGCCCAGTGCAGGGCTCGATCTCACAAACTGTGAGATCATGACCTGAGCTGAAGTTGGACACTTAACTGACTAAGCCACCCAGGCGCCATGATTGTATTGGAACTTATGTAGGTGTACTTACCTACCACCTATTACCCTGACCATTTGGCTCAAATATTTAAAGTTTAGATAATTCAACCAACTTTTTTCTGGGAACTTGGGAGCCTCTCTTAACAAACTTGAGTACTTGGTAGAGGATTGAAGAAAAACTAAAATTGAACTTGTGGGAAGAAAAGTAGTTCCCTCCTTCCTTCCTTCCTTCCTTCCTTCCTTCCTTCCTTCCTTCCTTCCTTCCTTCCTTCCTTTTCTCTTTTCTTTTCTTTTCTTCTCTTCTCTTTTCTCTTGTTCTCTTTTCTTTTAATTTTCTTTTCTTTCTGAAAAAATTTAGATTTAGGCAGTGGGACTCAGTTTAGATGATTCCAGTTTTGTTGGCAACATCCAAAGCATCATAGTCGGGAGCCAGTCAAACATATGCCTTCTCTCCATTGGGCCTGATCAGTGTGTGTTGACCTTGTCCACGTCAGTGTCCTAGAGCTTCTTCATAGCCTGTTTGATCTGGCGCTTGTTGGCCTTGACATCCACAGTGAACACAAGTGTGTTGTTGTCTTCTATTTTCTTCATGGCTAACTTGGTAGTCAGGGAGAACTTGATGATGGCATAGTGGTTAACTTGATTCTCTTGAGGGTGCTCTTTTGAGGATATTTGGGCTGCCTTTGGAGACCCAGTGTCTTGGGCCATTGGAATGTAGGCGATTTGTGGATCTTTTTTTGTGTGTGTGTGACTGTGGATGCCATTCAGCACTGCTTTCTTGACCTTCAAAGCCTTTGCTTTGGCTTTGGGAGGGGCAGGGACTTCCTTTTTTTTTTTTTTTTTTTTTTTTTTTGCCTTTGGTGCCATCTTTGTGAAAGGGTGAGAAAGGTAGTTTTCAATCTTTGATGAGTACAAGTGTCTCTTGTTGGTTTGTTAATCTGGTTGTTTGATTACATAGCCAAACTAGGCCCCAAGGCGCAGAAGTTTTCACCAAGTAGTGATTTAAACAAAAGTGCCTCCTGATCCCTACAAAAGAAATGAAACTTAACAAGTTCCAAAGTAATTCTCCATAGTAATTAGCACCAAATATATGTGGTCCAATGTTAGATGTTATATTTAAGGAGTTGCCTATATATTAAAAAAAGAGTTGAATTCACTTGTAGCATTATCAAAGTACAGACCAAATGCATTCTGTGATTTACCCAGTTTCAGCTGGATAACTTCATTCGAAAAGTAGTTTGTGGGGAGTGTCTTCCTTTATCTCTGTAATCATTGTAAATCAGTAGTAAGTCTAATAATGGACCTATTGAGAAAAAAGACCTTTGAATTATTTAATGGGCTAGGTTTTTAAAAATTTAGTCTATCTCATTCTTGAGGCTCAAGTTCTGTTTTGTTGAAGCCATTGGATTCTAAGAATAAAATACTATCTGGTTTTCTGAATATTTAATTTTAAGTAGTGCTAATTGATCAGTTTCTAATAAGAAATGCCAAACCACACAGTTTTAGCCAGATGTTTATAACAAAATATCTGGGTATTTATTTTAGTTAAAAGGGAAGAGAAGATATATTGTTTGGTAAATATTATTACATAATTAAGATGTGACCCCAATTAGCCAAAGAAGAAATGAAGGGAAGTATTTACTGTGTACATAAACTTCCTTAATGGGAGTTGTTTTTTTTTTTTTTTTTTTTTTAATGTTTATTTATTTTTGAGACAGAGAGAGACAGAGCATGAACGGGGAAGGGTCAGAGAGAGGGAGACACAGAATCCGAAACAGGCTCTAGGCTCTGAGCTGTCAGCACAGAGCCCGACGCGGGGCTCGAACTCACGGACCGCGAGATCATGACTTGAGCCGAAGTTGGCCGCTTAACCAACTGAGCCACCCAGGCGCACCCCCCCCTTTTTTTTTTTTTTAATTTTTTTTTTTTTTAACGTTTATTTATTTTTGAGACAGAGAGACAGAGCATGAACGGGGAAGGGTCAGAGAGAAGGAGACACAGAATCCGAAACAGGCCTTAGTGGGAGTTTTAGATGCAGGTTCTTGTTAATGATGGTTGGAACTATAGTGATTAGTTTTAGTTTTGGTCCCCCTTTTCACTTATGATTGATGGCAGCCAGAAAGGTAAGGTGAGGTCATTGAATTAAGAAGAGATAAACATGTGAAATCAGAAAGAGGACATATTTCTGGATAGTCTTATACTCTGTTCATATTTTGTAATGTATATGTTACTTACTACTGTGTTTTCAGTAGTGCCCACAAGGGCAAAAAGTAAGTTTTGCTCCATTCCTGAAATAATAGCCTGATCTTTACTTGTATCATATACTTAAGGACATAATGGAGAGGTGTGACTAACAACAAGGAGCCTTTTCATATTTAGTGAATTATGTATTTTACAATGTTATCCAGTATTCTGCTTTATACACAGGAAGTATTCCATTTATTTCTAAATTGAATACTATAAGATAGCATATAATTTGTGAGTCACCTTTTTTAAGTGTCCACCAGAACAATTTTGTCCGTACGGTTCCAGTCCTGTAAGAATAAATACCAAAAGCAGTGAAACATCAGGGCGCCTGGGTGGCTCAGTTGGTTAAGCACCAGACTTCGGCTCAGGTCATGATCTCGTGGTTCGTGGGTTCGAACCCCATGTTGGGCTCTGTGCTGACAGCTCAGGGCCTGGATCCTGCTTCAGATTCAGTGTCTCTCTCTCTCTGCCCTTTCTCGGCTCACACTCTGTCTCTCTTAAAAATAAATAAACGTTAAAAAAAAAAAAAAAGGCAGTGAAACATCAAGCTTCCTGTCTATATTTAGTTTTCCCCATGTTTCCCAAGAATGTCCTTTCTGGTTGTTTATCTAGTCCATGACCACATGTTGCACCTAATTGAATCTTGCAGTGTTTTCCTCCCTACCCTACTTTTTTTCATGTCAGTGTCTAGAACA
Source organism: Panthera leo (assembly GCF_018350215.1). Lineage (NCBI taxonomy): Eukaryota > Metazoa > Chordata > Mammalia > Carnivora > Felidae > Panthera > Panthera leo. The sequence continues at coordinate 41,517,880 of NC_056696.1, read as the reverse complement.
GTTATCTTATGGTAAGTTCTATCTTCTAGATTTGTCTGGTTATTTCTTTGTGGTGTATTCTATCTTCCGTATTTCCTGTAAATTGGAAGTTAATTTCTTAGCCTTAATGGATTCAAGTTAAATATTTTTTACTTAGAATAATATTGGAATATCAGGTGATATTTGTATACTTTGTATTGTATCACATTAGGAGACACATAGGATGACTTACTTAGTGATGCTAAGATTTACCATTGTATTAGAGCAACATCAATGTCCCCTGCCCCGCAACTTAATGCTTTTATTCTTCCACTTTGGGTATCTCATTCTCAGAGTCCCAGTACTGACAGCATCAGCATCACCTGCAAGCTTGTTAAGAAATGCAAATTCATGGACTCTTCCCTGGTGACCTCAATCAGAATATCTGGAAATGAGGCCCAGGAAACTGTTTAAATAAGCTTTCCAGATGATTCTTAACACATAGTAAAGTTTGAGAAGCAGTGGGACTTTTCACCTCATTTTAGTTTTCTGAATAATTTTAAAGTTTATTTATTTTTCAGAGAGAGTGCACATGCATGTATGTGTACATGAGCAGGGAGGGGCAGAGGGAGAGGGAGAGAGAATACCAAGCGGGCTCTGTGCTGTCAGTGCAGAGACTGATGTGGGGCTCGAACTCACGAATTGTGAGCCCATGATCTAAGCAGAATCAAGACTCAGACTGCTTAACTGACTGAGCCACCTGGGCACCCCAGTTTTCTGAATGATTTATACTGAGTTAATTTATCATTGGATGGATTGGAATTAAGTACTGTTAGTACTGTTAGTGAAAACCTGTTAGTTATTGCAAGTCTACATTTCTGTTGAATTTTTTTCAGGCTATCTGTAGGGACCAAGATGACAAGTGAATTTAGAAGGGCATAAGAAGTCAGAACAAAGGGATCATCATAGTGTATGTCATGTTCATAGTTGTATCCTTGGGACCTAGCACAAACTAGGTCTTTAACTATTTGTTAAGTGAAGGAGCACAGGTCATCCCTAACCCCATCACTGTTGGTCAGCTGGAGGTTTTGTTCATCAACATCTATGAATTTAACATGTTGAAATGTAGGCCTCCCCTGAATCGTGCTTTTCCTACTTCACAGAGATGTGTTCTTTTTTCTAAGATGCTACAATTTTTCTTGATACACTAGGTTGGAGGACGTGTGCCAGTGTTAGACACACTCATAGAACTTGTTACACGAGGCCGATCTATCCCGGTACATCTGAATTCTTTACCAAGACTGGAATTACTAGTAGCTGAGGTTCAGGCTTGGAAAGAATGTGCTGCTAATACATTCTTGACTGAGAATTCTCCATATTCTCTTTTAGAGGTAAGTTTTCAACCAGCCCTTCTACAAGACCTTAGATCTCATAGCTTGTAGAACATGCAGTCCCTTCCCTCACAAAGGTGGCATCACTAATTGATCTGTCATTCTATGAGTTATTTTTTTTCAGTAGAGCCATGGAGATTCTTCTAAACTTCCAGTGAAATAACCTTTAAATGTTACCTGAATTACATTTAGGATAGCATTTGATGGCTAAAGAAGAACATTTTTCTCGTTGAAGTTCCTTAATCTGTGTTAAAATTGGATTTTTAACCTTGGCCATGCTTCACCATTTGCATTTAATAATCCTGTAAATGATCTCATCCACCTTTCATAAAGTGCTATAGTTGTACTTTTTGTATTTTTTGTTAAGCTGATGCTGGTAGCGCATTATGACTGGAATTGGTATATTTCACATTCAACTTATTGTTTAATCCAACCTAGAATCAAAGTCAATCTTTTGTGAAATTCCTCCCTTTCTTCGAAGAGGAGAGTTTTTTGGCTTCAGAGCAGCATGTTACAAAGAAAATGTTAGATATGAAGAAATTTACATCATTTCTACTGCTTAGGCTTTTCTTTGAGGACTTCCTAATGCTTTATCTGAAATCCATTTTACTGGTGGTTGTGCTTTGTCCCACATTAGGTGCTGTGTCCTCGATGTGACATTGGGCTTTTGGGATTGAAGAGGAAGCAGAGAAAGTTAAAGGAGCCCTTGCCAAGTGGAAAGAAGAAAAGCACCAAATTAGAGAGTCTGAGCGACCTGGAGAGAGCTTTAACTGAAAGCAAAGAGACTGCTTCGGCTGTACGTAGCGGGCCTTTTTCTTCTTTCTCTGTTGCTTAGAGAGGATGATTGCTAACCTTTTCTCATGCACAGGAATATTGGTAAGACATGTACAAGAATAACCTTAAGAGCACTCCGTTTTACCAAGAATGCTTTCTGAAATTATCAAATGTAAAAGCTTTGAATAGAAGATGTGTAGAGGTGCAGCAGATAGAGGGGCCTCCCAGTCTGAGTTTTGCAGACTCAGTCTTGTCAGTGCCTGTGAGTTGATCAGGGATGCTGACTGTGGATGTCAGGGTGAACAGATAAGTGAGACCTCAGTACCAACTTACTAATTTACAACAAGATGTACACTGCAGGGGTGCCTGGCCAGCTCAGACCGTGGCATGTGTGATTCTTGATCTTGGGGTTATGAGTCCAAGCCCCGTGTTGGGCGTAGAGCTTACTAAGTAAGTAAATAAATATATATACATACACATAAACACACATACTTAAAAAATACACTTAAAAGTGTATTGGATACCTTTGAGTCTAACTGCATTTGGTAAGCACTGTTGATTCAAAGATGGTATCATTCTAAGAAGCTCATGTTTAGTGAGCGATAGTATCGGGACGAAAGATAGAGATGTGATTTGGATGCTGACAATTTTTTTTTTTTTTTTAGTTGAGCTATAAATGACATGTATTAGTTTCAGGTGCGCATCATAATGATTTGATTGGTCACTACAGTAAGTCTAGTTAACATCTGTCACCATACAAAGTTAGTTTTTTCTTAGGATGAGAACTGTAAAGATCTACTCTCTGAGCAACTTCCAAGGATACGGTACAGTGCAGTATTAATTATAGTGAACATGTTGCACCTTATATCCTTAGGACTTATTTTATAACTAGAAATCCGTAACTTTTGACTGCATTTACCCAGTTTGCCCATTCCCCACCTCCTGCCTCTGGCAGCCACTAATTTATTCTCCGTTATCTGTGGGTTTGGGTATTTGTTTGGATTCATACAATATTTGTCTTTCTCTGACTTCTTTCGCTTAGTCTAATGCATTTATATGTTGCAGATGGCAAGATTTCCCTTTTTTTAGTTTTTTAATGACTGAATAACATTCCATTGTGTATACATATACCACATTTTCTTTATCCATTCATCCATTGATGGACATTCAGGTTGCTTCCATGTCTTGGCTGCAAGACAATAATGATGCTGCAGTGAACATGGGGGTGCGGATATATTTTTGAGTTAGTGTTTTTCTTTCCTTCAGATAAATACTCAGAAGTGGAATTGCTGGATCATATGGTAGTCCTATTTTTAATTTCTTGATGAACCTCCATATCGTTTTCCATAGTGGCTGCACTAATTTACATTCCCATCAACAGTGCATAAAGGTTCCCTTTTCTTTACATCTTCACCAACATGTATTATTTCTTGGTATTTTTGATACTAGCCATTCTGATAAGTGTGAGATGATCTTGCATTATGATTTTGATTTGCAGTTTTATGGTTGACCACCTTTTCATGTACCTATTGTCATCTTTATATGTCTTTGGAAAAATATTCAGATCCTCTGCCCATGTTTGCTTTTTGCCATTAAGTTGTGTGAGTTCTTTATCGATTTTGGATATTAACCCCTTATCAGATATGTGCTTTGCCAATATTTTCTCCTATTCTGTAGGTTGCCTTTTTATTTTGTTGCTGGTTTTCTTTGTTGTACAGAAACTCCCTGGTTGGATGTAGTCCCATCTGGAGGCTTTAAGTAGCACAAAGTGATGCCCATGGTAGAGCAGAACTGTAGCTGCTACGACTGGAATAGAAGGGTTCTGTCTCTGGCTAGGGCACTTTTCTCCCTGGTCTGTTCCTTTGTAGCTGCCTGACTTCTCTGGTGATGGACATGGGATTGCCTTGACTTGTGTGTTTTGACACAGACTTCCTTAGTTAGGGCATATTCCTATACTGAGTCAGATTCTAATCAGGTTCTGCTGCTTGAGCATCATTCTGTTGTTTTTTTTTAAGGTGCTATTATTTCTGTGGTTTATTTTTGTAAAGATACTGACTGTTGGCTTTTTTTTTTTCAAGTTATTTATTTATTTTGAGAGAGAGAGAGCATGCGAGCAGGGGAGGGGCAGAGAGAGGGAGAGAAAGAGAATCCCAAGCAGGCTCTGCACCCCAGGTCTTTTACTGTCTTTAACATTAAGGCCTTATACCTGTGCTAGACACAGCCACTGTAGATAACGAAACCGGGTCCCTCATGAAATAATTAAATAGAAACCACTTTTCTTACACACACACGTGCACACATGTGTGCATGCTGTAAAATAAGCTCATTAGGGCATGGACGATAGCAGCTTGCTTTTCTGCAGAGTGTCAGGTGTACTTGAATCGTAAAGTCTTTCCTCTCTCTTAAAATGAGAGCCGTGTGACAGGAAAGTGCTGAGTTCATTTAACCTGTTTACATGACTTGAGAATACACATAAACAGAATCAACTTCACAGTAGAAAGCTGAAGTGATACTGTACATATTTCTGAACAATATTTATGATATGTCCATAAGTGGAATCTTTACATGAAGGCACTAAGCACCTACTATATAAGAAGTCCAAAACATAAACAAGTTGAGGTATTACAGATTTATTCCTTATGAACCATGAAGTAAAAGCTGTCTAAATGTGATAAACTAAAAATCATTAGCTACAACAAGAGTTAGCCTTACCACCTTGAACTTAATAGTCTGGGTTTCCCCAATAAAAGGCTGGACCACAGTCCTCTAGCACTCCACTGATAGACAAATACAGGTAAATAGGGGGAAACTGTAGATTTTTAAAACTGCACTTTCCCCTCTAGAAACAGAACTTATAGGCTGCAGGAGCCACTCCATTCCCCAGTCCTATTCCCAGCTCCTTGCAATGTTAACCTGTCACAGTTCAAACCATTCCCAGTTATCACACCCACCCACTTCAGACCCATCATGATTCGCCAGATGAGGTGCCCTAAGTCATAAGGCCAGAATGAACTCTCCATTATCCCTTTTTGGAACGGAGAAGAAAATGTATGAATGAATGTTTAAGGAAGAAACAAAAAGATGTGGAAATAAATTAGGTAACAAACCTTTGGTATATTTTTTCAAAATTCTCTAATTTCTGTAGACGAAAACAATGTACAGGTAGTATATGTGGGTTATGTGACTTCTAACTTAGAAATGGAGAGCAAACAGGGGCACTTGGGTGGCTCAGTTGGTTAAGTGTCTGACTCTTGATTTCTGCTCAGGTCATGATCTCACAGTTGTGAGATGAAGCCTCACAACGGGCTCTGCACTGACAGCGTGGGGCCTGCTTGGGATTCTCTCTCTCCTCCTTTCTCTGCCCCTCTCTGGTGCACGTGCTTGCTAGCTCTCTCTCTCTCTCTCTGTCTCTCTCTCTCAAAATAATTAAATAAATAAACATTAAACAAGAAAAGAAATGGAGAGCAAATGGCATCTCTTTCAGTGTTCTGCTATGAAATCAAGTAGGTAATGGATGAGTTTTTAAGCCAGAGATCCTCTAAATGGGCATACACTAGACTCTGAAAGGTACAGTATGCAAAGTTCAAAGCAGGCAGTGTCTTGGGCGCCTGAGTGGCTCAGTCAGTTGAGCATTCCAGCTCTTGGTTTCGGCTCTGGTTGAACTCTCAATTTGTGAGTTTGAGCCCTGCATCGGGCTCTTCTGCGCTGACAGCGTGGAGCCTGCTTGGGATTCTCTCTTCTCTCTCTGCCCCCTCCCCCCAAGAAATAGAGACCTCAGTTACCACTGTGTAGTCGCTACTCTAGCAACTTTTCCATCTAAAGTACCTCTCTAAAAGAACACAGAAGCTATTGGAGCTATGCAAACATGGGGAACCTCAGCAATCAGGACGTGTAGAATGTGAAAGAAAGCCCGTGTCTTTCAGGAGAAAGTTTTCTAGGAAGTAAATGCTCAGGGAAGTTGGACTTTCAGGAAGTAGTGTGTGCGGTGTAATTGCTCACACTGTTGGTTGTGTGCCTGGCAGAGAGCACTCTATCACACATCTCTCATTTAGTCATCAGCGCAGCCCTGTGAGGTGGGCTTTACTCCATTTTAGACATGTGAAAATTTAGTCCAATGGAATACACTGCCCAGGGTCGCTTACACCAGTCAGTGTGACAGAGCCAGGATTCAAATGCAGATCATCTACTTTGGGACCCTAGAGTTTTAGGAGTGGGCTGAATTCCCTCTGGCATTGTCCTTGACCGTGAACTCCTTTTTAGATGGCAACACTTGGGGAAGCTCGCCTAAGGGAAATGGAAGCCTTGCAGTCTCTCAGACTAGCCAATGAAGGGAAGTTGCTGTCACCTGTCCAAGATGTGGAGCTGAAAGTCTGCCTGTGTCAGAAGGCCCCAGCTGCCCCTATGATCCAATGTGAACTCTGCAGGGATGCTTTCCACACTAGCTGTGTGGCAGTACCCAGTATTTCGCAAAGCCCCCGAATCTGGCTTTGTCCCCATTGTCGGAGGTCAGAGAAACCTCCATTAGAGAAAATTCTGCCCCTGCTGGCCTCCCTGCAGCGTATCCGAGTTCGCCTTCCCGAGGGAGATGCACTTCGGTATATGATCGAAAGAACCGTGAACTGGCAACACAGAGCCCAGCAACTGCTTTCATCAGGGAATCTCAAATTTGTGCAAGATCGAGTGGGCTCAGGACTGTTGTATAGCAGATGGCAAGCCTCAGTGGGACAAGTGTCAGAGACCAGCAAGGTGAGTCTGAAGTTTTCTTTGCCGGTTATTGGAAATCTGCTTGGCCCTGAACCTCTTCCCTGAACCTTCAGCTCTGGTATTGCTGCTCTTCCTGGTGATCCCTTAACCAGCACTCACTTTTCAGCTCCCCTCTTGGAGGGGTGTGTGTACCTACATATGGGTTGTTTTAGTTTCCTCTGCTCCTAGCAGTCAGAAGTTGTCTCTCAGTGAGGCAGTCTGTTTCTGTAGAGCAGATTTCACCTTGTCACATATACCTACAATTTTCCCATTCGTGTGTATGAATCTAGGTATGTATTTAATATGTATGAATTTTTATAATTAAAGTTTTGCTTAACTGTCTTCCCCCCTCCCCCTTCCTCTCATGGAAGCCTTTGGGTAGAAGGGAAGGTGCCTTCTGCCTTCTGTCTCTTACTGCCCCATGAACAGGGAACAGGTTTTGAAGTGTCTGAGTACCATGTCGTTTCAGAGGAAAGGCAGTGGGTTTCATACCATCTGTGATCTTTCTGCCAAAAGCCAGATTCTTCTGACCACCATGGGGATGGGCAGAGTCTTTTGTCTTCTTCTGTAGAAGGTGTCTACAGGAAAAGAATGTGAAGATACCAGAAAAGTACAATCAGAGGGCAGTATTCAACCTTCATAGAAATTTGACCTGATGACTTTCAGATATAGTGCAGCTTTCTCAGGCAGGGACTCACAGCTCCCTTGTGCTACTAACACAGACATGAAGTATAAGAATTACATGTTAAGCAGATCAGAGATAAGGACAAAAAATTATTTTCTCATATTGGTTTCCTTTTTTTTTTTTTGTAATTTCCAGGCTTTTAAAATACAGTACCTGGCACTTAGCAAATGATGAATTAAATTTTTGTGCATAGATGAGTTGACGTTATTTGGCCAACCTACAGTGGAGATTCTTTACACAAGATACACCAGAGATTTACCTTTATTAATAAAGGGAGAGGACACAATTGTTACTTGTTTACTAGTTCATGGTCAAAGGAGTGTTTCTCCTAGCTTCTTTAATAAACACTGAAGAGTGGATGGAGGTGGATGTGCATGAGATCTGGCAGTTCCTCAGTTGGTTTACTCAAAGGGGCACACGTCTGTGTTCCTTGTGTTACAGTCTTCATTAGGAGACTTACCCAGGGAATAAAAAAGAGACTTACATGGGGTATGATCTGTTCTCATGCAAAGAAAATGACTTATTTCCCAATGGTGCTCTTGACCTCTCTGAAGTCAGTCCAAGTAAAACCAGGAAGACTGAAGGATTGGTGGATATGAGCTGATGTGGCTAAATTTAAGATACTTGGAGACTTTTCAGTTGGGAAGACTTTCTTTCCTGTTTTCCTAATTGATAACCCAAACTACTTTCCTTGGACTGGTGGGAGAATTTTTAATCCTGAAGAAGCCTTACTATAAAATGTTTTCCTTCCATTAGGGATCTCAACCCACTGGCACAACATCCTTCTCCTTGCCTGATGACTGGGACAACAGAACCTCATATTTACACTCTCCCTTCTCTACTGGACGAAGTTGTATCCCCCTCCATGGTTTGTATTTATTATTATTGTTGTTGTTATTGTTAGGACTGGATAGTAATAAGTGATCTTGCAGTAGGTTTTTGTTATAGATGTTCAGATGTAAAAAAAAGGCTTTATCCTCAAATGTCAGATATGAGTTACTCTGTATTTGCAAGGTAGAGAAGGATCATGTTTGAAGGTTTATAAATGCAAAGTAAATAGAGAAAGTCTTTCGTACATGTTTTCAGGGATGAAAGGGTTAATCCCATGCCAACTGACATTTAAATACCAGTCACTTCAGTCAGATGCTAAGTCATGGGCTCCCTTGGGAACTTAGAGATAATCCATACTTGAAACCTGCCTCCCTTTTTCCTTATACAGTTGACTCTTGAATAGCATGGATTGGAACTGCACAGGTCTGCTTATACAGACTTTTTTCAATAAATACAGTCCAGTACTGTAAATGTATTTCCTCCTCGTTACGGTCTTCTTAACATTCTTTTCCCTCTAGCTTAGTTTATTATAAGAATACGGTGTATAATACACAAACATACTCAGATGTGTTAATCAACTGTTCCATGTTATCAGTAAGGCTTCCAATCAGCATTAGGCTATTAGTAGTTAAACTCTGGGGGAGTCAAAAGTAACACATGATTTTCAGGGGTTCAGCACCCTCCACTCCCACGTTATTCAAGGGTCAGCTGTACTTACTATGCAAGACTGCCCCATGAGTTCCACCCAAAGCTGCAGCTGGAGTCCGGCTCCTTAGTCCTGCCAGCACAGCAGGTGTTTGGTAATGGGACTGGAGGTACTTGATCAGCTCAGATTGCCTATGCCCTGCCCTGAGGGCAAAAGCTATCCTGGCAGAGGTACTACCTCTTCTGTGTTAGCAATAAGTAAGGGAAGAGGGGATTCAGTGTAGAATTAGTACTTCCCTAGCAATCAGAAGGCAGAACACCGAGTTTGGGCTCTATTTCAAATAGAATCACAGTGAGCAGACCTCACTTCAGTTGAACATAATTTTACAAGGAGAGGGTGGCAGTGGTATGAAGGGTGGTCCTGCTTTTCTTGCAGATCTGAGTGACGTGTGAAACGCTCTGTCTTATTGTCATGAGGCTTTGGTGTGATCTTTCACAGGTGTTAGCCCAGAAGTGAATGAGCTGTTGATGGAAGCTCAGCTGCTCCAGGTATCCCTTCCTGAAATTCAGGAACTTTACCAGACTTTACTTGCAAAGCCGACCCCTGCTCAGCAAACTGACCGGAGCTCACCAGCTAGACCCGGCGGTGAGAAGGTGGGTTGTCTGATGGGCAGCTGGGAAAGGCAGTCTGGGGTGGGGAGACTGATTCTTAGTGTCATCCCATCTAAATAGTTTGGTGAGTGAGATGCTGTCTTTGATCCAGAAAAGGATGCAAACGCTACTTCACAACCCCATTCCTAAGGCCATCAAAGAGCAGATAGGTGTTAGGCATCACTTGGGGCTCACATCCTGGAGTTTGGTGCTGTTTTGTAAGTGACTATGACATTTTTTTTTTCCTTTCTAGCCCGGTGCTTCTCCTCATCTCCATGTGATAATAGCTAGAAGCAGAATTATTTTTTTTTCCTGTCAGAGAAATACTGTAGAGATGAAAATGTAATTATAGCTGGGAAGGCCTTTTGGTATAAAGCCTTCAGAATTCAAAGAATATCTCGGAGTTAACATTTAACAGATGCTTTCACTGCTCTACCCCGAACAGGACAGATGGGGTGAGGACTCGGTCACCAGACTTATAGGGGGCCCATTTTGAGTGCTGACTTACTTGAAGGGGTAGATACCATGTATGTCTTGTTTCTTAGCATGTGAAGATGCTGCTGTTTCTGTTAGTGAGCTAGCTGACCTGTGACATTGAAAGCTCCTGAGAATCTAGTGAGGATACGGAAGAATCTCACTAAAGACAGCACGAGGACGATATCATTTAGAATTTTAGTTTTCGTGATGCTACCAAATAGTAGTGTTGTAGTACCACTGTTGATTGTGTTCAATTAATGCACCTTATTTCCGTAAGGGATGGGGATGTATATCCTTAAAGAAGGAACGTATTCCATGGTTCCTGAGAAGTCTGTAGGGCAAAGGATAACCAACCATACACTCTTAGAAACTGCATAGTAGTCAGTCACTAACAGATTTGGCGAAAAGAAAAATGTAGGCATCTGTCCATCTCCTGGTGCTAATTTGAAAGCTAATCATGTCTTTAACATTTTCTTTTTCCACTGTTTTTGATAGCACTAACGGTTAAGTCAGTTAACTCAAACAGGTTGTCCTACAGGACGTGAGGGGAGGTGGTGGCAGTTTGTTAGGATGCGGTATTTTTTTTTTAATGTTTATTTTTGAGAGAGCACAGGTGGGGGAGGGGCAGAGAGAGGGGAACAGAGGATCTGAAGTGGGCTCTGCACTGATAGCAGCGAGCCTGATGCCGGGCTTGAACCCATGAACTGCAAGATCACGATCTGAGCGGAGGTCAGATGCTCAACTGACTGAGCCACACAGGTGCCCTGCAGTTTGTTGTTGTTGTTGTTGTTGTTGTTGTTTGTTTGTTTTTTTTAGCATTTTTAATTTATTTAAGTCCTCTCCACACCCAGTGTGGGCCTTGAACTCACAACCCTGAGATCAAGAGTCACATGCTCTTCAGACTGAGCCAGCCAGGTGACCCAGGATGCAGTATTTTTTTTAATGTCGATTGGAGATCATCTGGTGTCTCATACAGCTGACACTTAATTTCACTAGTTTGAGTAATGGGCAGAGTGTAGGCTGAAATTGAATTTGTCCGTCCTCCACCCAGAATGACTGCTGCCGTGGGAAACGAGATGGAATCAACAGTCTTGAGAGAAAACTGAAGAGACGCCTGGAAAGAGAAGGCCTCTCCAGTGATCGGTGGGATCGAGTTAAAAACATGCGGACCCCCAAAAAGAAGAAAATCAAACTGAGCCACTCCAAGGACATGAACAATTTCAAGTTAGAGAGGGAGCGTAGCTATGAATTAGTCCGTTCTGCCGAAACTCATTCCCTGCCCTCAGACACATCCTATTCTGAACAGGAGGACTCTGAGGATGAAGATGCCATCTGCCCAGCTGTGAGCTGCCTGCAGCCAGAAGGAGATGAGGTCAGTGAGGTTTGGGCCATAGAGGACGTGCTTTCCCTTAACTCAGAAACCCTGTAAGCTACACCTCATCTCGCTGGGTCTTTCTCTTCTGCTTATCTGCTTTGAGCTGATCTGAATGGATTGCTCAGCCCTCCCCCACTGATATCTCTGCTCTTACCATCGTTCCTGGGTCTTCTCCCTTTTCTTGAAGAAACTCTTATTCTTCCCTTTTTCCTTTTCCTGCTATTCCAGCTTTCACCGTCCCGGCGCTAAGAAGGTGGGAGGGATGCTGATGTAATGCCCTTTTGCTTACTTATCACAGGGCGGCGCTGTCTTAACCCCAAAGCAGTCACGACTTGAAGAATGGCTTTGACTTGGTTGCTTTGGCTGGTGGGCCAGCTACACTCATGTGGCGTAGCTGTTGTGCCAGAGGTCCCAGTGGTGGGACGGTGGCCGTTAGTGGCAAACGGCCTGAATATCTTGAGGCTGGCCTGCCCAATTTTGAATCACATTTTTTCCTCTGAAAACCCCATCTCCCTGCTCTTTGTAACCAGGTGGACTGGGTCCAGTGTGATGGCAGCTGCAATCAGTGGTTTCATCAGGTCTGTGTTGGTGTTTCTCCAGAGATGGCAGAGAAAGAAGACTACATCTGTGTGCGCTGTACTGTGAAGGACGCACCAAGCCGAAAATAAAACACACACGCACACACACACACACACACACACACAGACAGACACACACACACAAAACACCCCCCCGCCCCCAACCACTTAACGTAATTCAGGACTCCAACCAAGAAGATTTCTTCAATTTCTCAGCAAAGCTACAGGACTGGTATTCAAACCAGCCTGTAAACGGTGCTATTTCTATTCCTTACGGGATCATTTTTCCAGAACTCTTTGAAAAAAAGAAAAAAACAACTAAAAAAATTTTTGACACTTTTTGTATTTTTTTCCTTAAGAGCTGTTTGTGGTTGTTGAGGTTTGAAATGCTGACTGTTTTTTTGCAGGGGTTTCCACCAATTTGGAAGGCATTAGAGCTTGCACCTTTTCATGTACAGCATTAAAATCTTACCTCTGTCTGGGATTTACCGGCTTAAGAGTCCAACTCAGTTTCAGTGCCCAGAAGGGCACCAGAAATTCCAGTAAATCCTCATTTGAGGAATTTCTCTCTTGTTTACTCTGTTACCATATTGGGGAACTTAAGTTTTTCACTTTTGGGGTTTTTTGTTTGTTTCTTTATCCACTTTTCTTTTCCTGGTAGACTAGGTTTATTTATCTAAGCAATAACTTCTATGTTGGTTTCAGTGGCTGGAATTAAAACAAAACAAAACAAACTTCCAAACAGTGTGTTGGTGCTTTAGCATTTGGTTGATGTACAGAACACGAATGTCTAGTTTCTAGTGTCACTGATGAACTAGTGATGTAGAAAAGAGACTGCTCTGTAAGTCATTGCCACAGCTGTATTTTGGCTTTCTCCCTGCCCCTTCGTTCCTCTCCTTATTTTTTTGGTAGCTTGTATCAAATGTTGCAGTTTATATTGTGGAATAAATCCTTGGTCCTAATTTAACACTAAATGCTGGTTATTTAGAGCCATTAGACTGCAGCTTCTCCTGCCCCTCTACCTTGCGGGCTTTGAAGAACTAGAGGGGGGTTGCTTGCTTTTGCCTCTGCCCAACTAGGCCCCAGTAGCAGTGGACGATTCTTTTGTATCCTGCTCTGTTTGGCGGGCCATGTGCCTCCAGTCTCCACTAATAAAGAACCCCACCCAGTCTCCATGGAATAGAACTTGTCTTTAAAGCCATGCTGTTTTTAAATAAGCTTTTCAGAATGGTGGCAAATCATTCCAATCCTCAAATCGGTCTTCCTTGTGGAAATGAAGTCTTTGTTATATTTGAATTGACAGGGAAACTGGGTTTTGGGTTAAGATGTCAGAAGAGCATCTGAGGAAGATGATCCTCACGGAAGGCTGCAAAAATATGGGTTGAGGGACAGCAAGAGCTTGTGACACCCAGGCTCTGCGTCCCTGACTTCCTTCCCTGTCTCTTTCCAACTCTAGCTGTTATTACTGGTTGTCAGTAGTCCATAGCCTTTCCCTTCCTTTTCTTTTTTTAAAGGCCTCTGTTCTGCCGTGGAGAAGACATTCTGGTGAACAGAGCAGACTCTTGCTTGGTTTTTCTCCTTCTGTTAGTAATATTTTCCCCCACATTCTATAGCCATAAACCTGGAGATGGGTAGAACTAGTGGGTCTTTAATAAAACAACAAAACAGCAGTCTGTGATGTAGCAGAGATTTAAATGTACTACCCCCTTTTATGCAATTCAAATAATTAAATCTCTTGTAAGAATGACTTGTAATTGTCTGCAGTTTTCCCACAGTTGTTGTGATGTTTCTCCTTGTCTGATGGGGATTCTGGGGCCAACAGAGAAGAAGAAATCTCCAGAGTACAATCTGGAATAATAGTGGTGTGGCCTTTTTTAAGTATCCAAATTCTTAGAACCCCTTGACATTGGGATAGGATGCCAACTGTCCCAGTTCCATTGAGAATATAAGCTAAAAGGGGACACTGCGGCTAAAATGAAGCCTCTGCCTTTAGAGAGCTTTTGCCCATCTGGGTGTGCACCTCCCATGCCCCTGCTAGTTCTTCCTCACCTTTGGGTTGTACACAATCCCTGACAATAGCATTCTTAGTGAGGTAGATTCTCTGCCTCTCTGAGTTAGGGGGAGAAGGCAAGAATGTGTGTATTTAACATCCGCGCTGTCCCCCCTTCCCCCATGCGGGAACCACTGATCTTTTTATAAAGGATGATGATACTGAAGTTAGAGTGTCAGTTGCCCCAAATTCTACTGCTGGTAAATGACAACGCCTGGGTGGTGTCTTCCAAGTCTCTTTTAATATTCCTCCTACCTTGTGTGCTAACGTGGTAAATGAACAGAGGTACATTTACTTTCTAATTGATACCTTCTGTTAAGTACTCAGAACAACTACAAAGTGATGTTACCGAAAAGCCATGTTTACTGTGTATGAGCTGTGAAGCCGGCCTGCATCCTAGAGAAACATCTGCACCTAGAGAAAGAAGATAAGACACACAGAGAAACTGCTGTTTCACCTCCGTAGTCCTGCCGCTGCATGAGGTGTGAGGAGGAAGGGCTGTTAGACGGAGCCCTAGCCAAGAGGGTAAAGGAGTCTAGTGAACTCGGCACCGAACGGTGGATGGGTGCCCTGCCTTATCCCGGTGACTGTGTGTTGTATTTCTATTTTTCTTTCCAAATCAGCCTCTAGGGGATTTCTTATATGGAATAAAGAAAGGGCTTGCTTGTATGTAGGCTCTGTCTAGCCTGGAGAAAGATTGTGTGATTTGAGGACTAGCCATAAAGGAGGTGGACTTATTTACACCTTCATTTCAGTGTCCTGGGAGGTGGGAGTCCTTGTTCTATCTCAGGGTTAGCCTAAAGCCAGAGATGCTGGCTATGGCGGTGGAGGTTGGTAAAAGCCTGAGTTTTCCTGCTTCATTCTGCCGTATGAAGCTTAAAAAAAAAAAAAAAAGTGTAAAGATCATGAGATTTTAGGTCTTATGTTTTGGCAGAAGTATCTGAGATTCACTTAATTTGCTATTCTGCCCACCATAAAAAGCAACATTACCCTTTGGGTATTTGTGCAGGATAAGTCTGAGAACAGAGTGGATGCCTACCTGGAAGAGGGTAAAACTTGGTTTTGCCTTGTACTTTCCATTGAACTCTGAAGGCCCTTTGGAAATGGGTGTCTGCCTCTTTTTTTTTTTTTTTCTTCTTCTTCTTAATTTCATATATAGTATTGGTGGGTATTTGGCATTCCATTAAGACCCACTTCTGGCTTGGATCAGGCATTGATTGGTATTTAGTGCCCATGGGTGTTCTGGGCTCAATCTTGCCTAGGTTTCCTGCCATATAACACAGACTGGAAGGGATTAGAGATGCTACATACCTGTGACAGGAGATAGAATTGAACAAGTATTTTAAGAATCATTACCCATTGCCAGTCAGCAACTGACTGTGCTAGTCTATGCTGGGCATCAGCCTGAATTAAAAGGTCTTTGCCGTAATGGTGCAGAAAACACACCCCCTTCTGATGAAACTTTGCCTGTTGGGAAGAAGAGCTGAGAAAAACAGTGAAGATGCCAGTGCCTTTATTTATCAGTTCCATATTCGAGTTGGAGTCCTTTCTCAGCTTCTAGTTGAGCACCAGAGTGATGGCCTCACACCTTCCGCCCCTGTCATCAGTCCCTTGCATGTGGCTCCTCAAGCCTCCCATCTCTCTCTCAGAGGTTCCACGTATAACTTGTAATAGAAATGTTAAATGACAAGCTGCCTAAACAAAACATTGTATAAAGTAGGATCTTGTGTAAAGTAATACTGTTGTAAATCCATTTTGAGAGCATAAAGAATTTGTAAAGTGTATATTTCACGTCTTCCAAATTTATGTAAACAAGTTTTCATGTTTCACGATTGCTTACATAGGAACACATCTTTACATTTTTATCAGTGTTAATGGAATGTTTAAAGCCAGCCAGTGATCATCCAGCTCCCTGTTTTGGCTCTGGGTTAATTGTACAGGATGAAGGGCTGGGACATGGTGAGTTTGGATGTCTTTTATTTTCAGGATAACCTGCTGCATTGCGATGGAGGGATGGAATTGTGATGTCATTTGATCTGTTCCAGGTGAGTGGAGGCCAAAGGACTATTCTTTCTGTTTCCCCTGGGAGGGAAAAATAGAGAAATTAAAAAGTTGCCTTTCTAAGGAAACAAGTTATTTACTCTAAAATAAATGCCCACAGACACCCTCTCCCACAAAAACAACACACACGCGTGCGCACCCCCCCCCCCCCCGCCCCTGCACACCTACACCTACACCCCTAGCTCCTGGAAAACTTACCCAACAAGAAGTTCGCGAGGAGTGCAGCTTAAAGCACTGACTCCTTGTGTCGGCCCATGCCAGTGTTTTCTCGCGGACCAAAATTCTAGCAGGAATTTAAAAGAAAGCCCCTTTTATATATGATTGGGACAAGTAGTTTGACAATCAAAAAGTTAAGTATGAAAAGTTGTACCTTTAAGTTAGCTTGTCGTACGTTCAGTTAATAAACTAAAATTGAGGACAATTAGGCAAGGGCCTTCATTCACAATAGTCATGATGCATGCACGTACGATTTTTAGCTTGGAATTTTTTTTTTTTTTTTTAAAGTAAACTCTACCCCTCAACATGGGGCTCAAACTCACAGCCCTAGTAAGATCAAGAGTGGCATGCTCTACTGAGTGAGCCAGCCAGGTGCCCCAGCTTGGACTTCTTCCTAAATGCATAAAGAATTTAGGCATTGTGAAGGAATTGGGACTCGAGAATTCTAGATAATTTACTCTTCTCCAGTCTGTATTTTTTTCCTCCAGTCTGTATTTATAGTTTCAAGTATACCTAGTTTAATAGCAAGTTTTGTAAGCAACTCAACAGCTTTTCTTTTTTTTTTTTTTTTTTTAAGTAATCTACAGCCAACATGGGGCTCAAACTCACAACCCCGAGATCAAGTCATGAACTCTACTGACTGAGACAATCAGCCTCCCCCAGTCTAGTTTTGTTTTTGTTTTTTTAACTTAATTTTTATTTTTTGGAAAGCTAGATAGCAAGCGTGGGAGGGGCAGAGAGAGAGAGAGGGAGACAGAATCCCAAGCACACTCTGTGCTATCAGCACAGAGCCCAGTGTGGGGCTCGAACCCATGAACCATGAGATTGTAACCTGAGCGAAAACCAAGAGCCAGACGCTTAACTGAGCCATCCAGGCACCTACCTCCCCAATCTAGTTTTTATACAGATTATTTTTGCACAATTCGTAGGTTTATGTAATAATTAAAACATAATTAACAAATTAGCAAGTATATAATTAGGAACAAATACTGCTCTACAGGTGATGAGAAGAGAGCAGATTCCCAGGACCCCACAGGCCAAGACCAGTGCCTTTTACAGAATGAATGTCAAGTTTAGCAAAAGCTAGAGTTGGTCTAGGATTGTCTACTATGAAGTCCCTTGGTCCAGCTCTTGCAAGACTTTGTAAAAGTGGACTCTGCTGGGCAGGGAGCCCCACACAGGACTTGAACTCATGACCCTGAGCTCAAAACCTGAACTGATAACCAAGAGTCGGAATTTTGTTCCTTTTGTTCTTTAATGCTAAGTGACTGATTACCTGTCATGGTCACTCTTCCTCAGGGTGATGTAGGCAGCAAGTATCCGCATTTCACAGGTGTGAAAACTAAAGAGATGGTCAGTCCTAGGAGGAGTGGACTTTGGAATGTGATGAGACTTCTGGCCTCCATATTCTAAGGAAGAACCAATCCATCAGTGTGGTTTGTTGGTTCTTAGTCTAAGGCTTTTGGGGTCTCAAAGGACTCGGCATATTGGCTCTTGGGGTTGGTTACCCTGCTTCACCCCCTGTCCCGGCCCCCACCTTTCTCTCGTTCCCACACAGTAGAGGAGTGTGCAAATGTGACCTAGGGTTATAGTCCCCAGTGGGTCATTTGTAGCCCTGATTGTGAGAGACTTTTATTTCCTAGATATGACTTGAAATCCAGCAGCCATTGTTGGCCTTGAAATGGCCACCCCCGAATAGGCAGAAATGCCCCAACATTTCCTTTTCCCTACAGACACTGAGTGATCAATAACATATGTTCTGTAACAGTGCTGGCCCTACCAGATAGCTCTGTGTATCCTTGGGCAGTTTCACAGGGGGAGGCAGATCCTGGGCACAGGCCTTTCTCTTGTATACATGCCTTGGAAGATGATCTGGCAGAGATCATGGTGGATGGGAGTGCCCAGCCTGTTTCAGTGTTCTCTTCATTGCTGCTCCATTCCACTGCCACCCCACTGAGCTTCAAGGAACAAGAGAGGACAGCTTAGAGTGGGGCTGCTTAGCTGAACCCAAGGGAAGTGGTATCCAGAAAGCAAAGGAGAAGAGGGTTTGAAGAAGGAATAAGACAGTGGGCCTGGATTTGAAAGCTCTCAGACTCCAGTCTTCCCTCTGACACACGTTGCCCCAACCACTACTAACGGCAACTTTGGCTGCCACTCCAGGCATGACCACCAGAGAGCACTACTTGGTTTCCATAAATGCCATGGATCTTCCTGCCTGGATGTGGGTTTGTCCTGTTTAGATTGGCCAGGAGGGCAACAAGTGAGTTTAGGCAATCTTTACTATAAGGCCCCGGTCCTTTCTTGCACACCACCTTGCCTGTTTCTTGAATAGGTTTATAAGCCCGAAGGAAAAAGGGAAAGGCAGAGTTAGGAACAAAGGCCCTTGGTGCAGCAATTACAATGTAAGGGACAACCACAGGGAAAGGCCAGCCCCAATCAGAGGACTGAGGTGAGCTGACTGGAAACCTGTTAGTTTCTTTCCCCCCAGAGCCACCATCACTGGAGAAGGGACCATAACAAAACCAACATGTATACTCAGCTTCCTCTGAATCCACAGGGGCTGGGTCTTCAGGGAAACAGATGTGGGAACTGATCATTTTCTTTGCTAGATGGTTATAGACAGTACTGAGGAGGCTGGTATTAGGGGTCCAGGACTTGAACTGAGATACGGATAGAATTTGTATGAGGCTTGTAGCCAGTTGCTGATCCAGACCTCAAATCCATGTCCAGTTAGTAATACATGGGTCATGTTTTTCCACTGTGCTGTGACCTCTGCCACATTGTTGAGTTCTTTTTTAAATGCTTATATAGCACTAACTGCCAGATATTATTCACAGGGCTTTTACACAGATTATTTAACCCTGCTAACACAAATGAGGTGATACTGCCCTGAGCGTGGGTGGGTGGCTAGAATTTTGATGCAAAATCATGCCCTTAATTGCTAGCTTTAGAATTTGAAATAGGAAGCACGTCAGTGTTTCTCTTGCTCCACAAGAGATCCTTTGAAGATCTCTTTGAAGGAGGGACATTCAGGGTTCCTAAAGGGGAAAGCTATTTTCGAGGCTATGGCTTTTTTGCCTAGGAAGACAGTGGTCTGTTTCCTAGTCTGAACTAATGGCAGGCACAGTTCTCTTTCTCGCTTCTAGTTTTAATCCTCAAATACACTGCAGCCATGGGGTGGGGTGGCATGAGATACAGGATAGTGGGTGTTTTCCAGGCCCTGCAGGACAAGCCTGCAGGAACTTCTTAATAAGCAACACAAGAGGGCAGCAGAGGACCAGGTGTGGGCTCCTTTCCTCCCTGGTTCCCAGAGCTGGGCCGGTACTCACATAGGAGGCAGTGATAGGCTTAGACAGCTGAGATCATTTTCCATTCCTTTGCTTCATTATAACCTGCCCTCCTCAGATGCAGACTAATGCAATGTTAACCCCCCTTACAAAGGTCAGTTCTTTATCTAACTTGCTATTTAGGAAGAGACTGAGTTGTAGATTTAAGATTGAAGCCCAGGGGGTACCTGGGTGGCTCAGTGGGTTAAGTGTCTGACGATTGGTCTCGACTCAGGTCATGATCTGACGGTTTTGTGAGTTCGAGCCCCACATCAGTCTCCATTCTGACAGTGCGGAACCTGCTTGGGATTCTCTCCCTCTCTCCGCCCCTCCCCTGCTCTTTCTCTGTCTCTCTCTCTCAAAAGTAAATAAAAGAGTGAAGCTCAGGCTTTGGGACCTCATTCCACCTGAGGCAGAGCAAATTTCTAAACTGTTGGTGATCCCAGTTATGTGCCCAGCATATCAAGTGCCTCCTATATTTTCAGCCCTGCACTAGGTTTTACAGACTGAGGAGGCATAGAACACGGACACTGCACCCAAGGAGCTCCAAGTTTAGTGTAGGAAGGATCTGTGTGTAGAAGGGATCTATTTTCTCTAGTGGGCATGCACCATTGTGATAGAGCCAGAGAAGAGCAAGGCTTCAGAAACGTGAACATTTGATTGTCGCTTGAACTACAGCACTGCCAAACTGGCCACGTGGCCTTGCTCAGGATGAAGGCCTGGTGCATTTAAAATTAAGACTGGTTTACAAGATCCCCAAGGACAGTGATCCCCCCTCCCCCACTCTTTGAATTTGGTTTGACAGCAGCTACGTAAAGTACCACCTAAGGTGAGTCAGACAGACGTGGACAGCAAATCGTTCCAGTGTCTAAGTAGGAACAGGACTTGCCTCAGAGTGGGACCCTGGGATACAACTCTCAGCTTGCATGAATGGAGAAGAATCAGGGAAATGGTCCCGTGTGTCTGCTTAGCATCTGCAAGGGACCCACAGGGTGCCAGAACAAGATGTATGACTAGGCCAGGCTGAGGAAGAAGGCATTTCAGGCAAAGAAATGCCATGTATAATGAAGAGAAATAAAAACCATCACAACCCTCATTATGTGCCAGGCACATACATGCTTTGCATGTATTCACCCATTTAATCTTTATAACACCCAGTGAGGTTGGTACTATCATACCCATTTTACAGATGAGAAACTGGAATTTAGAGCGGTTAAGACTGAGGGCCATCAAGCTGGTACACAGAGGAACCAGGATTCAAACCCAGACAGTCTGTTTCCAGGATCTGGACCCATAAAAAGATGGAAGGCCTCTGAGTACCCTTGAGTCTAGCCTTTGGGATGTGGGGCTCTCCAAAGCAATAAGCCATTCCTAAAAACTCACCAACAAAGCTTCCGATGCCTGGGGCACCTGGTTGGCTCAGTCGGTTGAGCATCCAACTCTTGATTTCTGCTCAGGTCGCGATCTCACGTTGTGGGTTTGAGCCCCATTGTCGGGCTCTGTGCTGCCAGCGCAGAGCCTGCTTGGGATTCTCTGTCTCCCTATCTCTCCACCCCTCCCCTGCTCTCTCTCTCTCTCTCTCAAAAATAAAACATTAAAAAAAAATTCTGATGCCCTTAAAAGCTGTGGGGTTTCTCCTTCCCACCATCAGTAGGGTGAGGCTGGTGAGGCTTATAGAAACCTTATTTTTAGAGAAGTGAGTGAACATTCTTCTCTTTCCTAAGCTGGTTTGGGTATTCAGCTGCCTCACTAACATCCTGGTATCTGCCGCCTCAGGGCGTGGACACACAGGCCTGTGTGCAGGGACCCTGCCCTCAGGAGTTTCCTGGGGGTGATGGCAGTTCCATTCAGCTCCCCACCCCACATGCACACCTTCACCCCCCATTAGCTAAATGGGACTGAGGCCAGGCAGATTTGCTGTGTTCCTGGCAACAAGAACCAAGTCAGCACAAGAAAACCAAGACCTTTCGGGGCACCTGGGTGGCTCAGTCGGTTAAGCGGCCGTCTTTGGCTCAGGTCATGATCTCACGGTCCATGAGTTCGAGCCCCGCATCAGGCTCTGCAGGCAGCTCAGAGCCTGAAGCCTGTTTCAGATTCTAGGTCTCCCTCTCTCTCTCTCTTGCCCCCCCCCCCCCCCCCCGCTCACGCTCTGTGTTTCTGTCTCTGAGAAATGAATAAACCTTAAAAAAAAAATTTAGAAAACCAAGACCTTTAGTGATGAAACTTGCATAGGCAAAATTATGGAAAGTCTCTGGGTGACTGGCCTGACTGGGAAGAGGAAACCACAGCATCAGGTGGGCCTGGCCCAGGTTAAGCTGTTCTTGTGGTGCCTGAAGCTCCTGGTCAGTGCCTCGTAACCCAGACAAAAGACCCAACAGGCCTGTGTCATTTGTGGGGCTCAGCTGCACGCACACAGAGCTGTCTTCTGTCCAGGCAGAAGCTGATACATAATCCAGTGCCCTAGGGGGCCAGGATCTGGCTCAGGGTGTTCAGTCCTTTTTGAACCTTCCCAGGCCATAGGCTAAGCATGAGCAGGCTGGCAGTTAGCCCCTGACTTCTAGGCTTCGTGAGTTTCCTTGGGAAAGTTACTCAAGTGTTCTGGGGCAAATGAGAATTCTCTTGCTGCCTCCTAGAGCCAGAAACCATAATTACTGCTGAGTACTTACTAGGTGGCAGGCACTGTGCCAGGAACTGTATCACCTCCATTAATCCTTGCCACATTTCTCTGAAGTGACCTAACTTGCCTGAGGGCTTGTGAGGTCATGGTGAGTTGAGATTGGAACCCAACCTGGGCTGCTGCAGAAGCCAAAATGGTAAGCACTACACATACAGCCTCTTTGAGGAGCCAGCAGGGGAAGACACCTTACAGGACCTCTAACCCAACTCCCTGTGTGAGTGGTTTTTCTAAAACATAAAACTGATGCACTTCTTGTGTTCCTTCGATGGTGTCCATTCCTTCTGAAGAAAATCCAGACATCCTGGGCAGCCGGTCCCAACATGATGTTACTTTTGCCCCTCTGATCTTTTACTACTCCTCAAACCCACCCTACTCTATAGCTCCTGTGGAGCTATTTTCGTTTCCCTAAGCATAATAATAGTAGCTACCTTTTTATCAAGGCCTTGCTTGGTGTTACAAACATTACATTATTTAATTAACATTTTTTTGATGTTTATTTTTGAAGGAGAGAGAGAGAGCACAAGCGGGAGAGGGGCAGAGAGAGAGGGAGACACAGAATTCGAAGCAGGCTCCAGACTCTGAGCTGTCAGCACAGAGCCCAATGCAGGGTTCGAACTCGTGAACCGCAAGATCATGACCTGAGCTGAAGTCGGACGCTTAACCGACTGAGCCACCCAGGCACCCCTTACATTATCTAATTTTTACAACAATGCCTTAAGGTAGGTGGTAAATTCTCCAATGGCTAAAGAAATTGAGGCTTTCGAGAGGTTAAGAAGCCTGCCCAAGGTCACAAAACTCTCTGACTCCAACTTTCAAGATCTTCAGCGGGTGCAGTATCTTCTTTAGCCTGCTACTATTGTCTCTGCCTGGAGTGCCTTTCTCTAAATCGCCTCCCGGGACAACTAGTCCTTTCTCTGAAGGCAGCTGAAGGTTATTCTATCAGGGAAACCTGCCATTATTTCTTGCCCTCCTACCAGGTTGAGTCAGTGGCTCTTTCAGGTCCCCATGTACCTTTCACTTTTTTGTTGGGGCACACGTCTCATGCCCCGCCTCGTGGCTGGGTATTTCCATATCTGTCTTCCTGAACTAGGCTCTGAACTCCCTTGATACTTACCTCTATGTTGCCCGGCCCCAGCAGGGCTCCTGGCAGACAGTAACCTTGGTGGTGGTAAAATTTTATTGACCATATAGAGGATGAGCACGTGAATGATTCTGTAGTTCAAGAGATTTTGCTTCAGATTTGCACCTAAGACCAAGAGAAGGGTGGCGGATGGCCCTGGGACACCCAGACAAAGAGTATATCAATCCTAGACCTTCTTCCCTAGATGTCCTCTGCTCTGGCTTCCGGCGCTTACCTCCCACAGCTAGGGCACATCCCAGGGGGCAGGTCTGTGATACGACCTCAATTTATGGAGGGTTTTAATGGACACGGGGATATTACAGGGCCAGGATTAATTAATCAGAAAGTGTTTTAACTGACTTGTTTTCATCCCTTCGATGATGGGTAGCTTTATTTTTAAATTGTGTTTTTATTCAAAGTCAACTCTACCCCCAACATGGGGCTCAAACTCAACCCCAAGTTGAAGAGTCACATGCTCTACCTACTGAACCAGATAGGTGTCCCAATGATGGAGAGCTTTATTTTTTTTTTTTTAATGTTTGTTTTTGAGAGTGAGAGAGTGAGTGTGCAAGTGGAGGAGGGGCAAAGAGAGGGAGAGGATCCCAAGCAGGCTCTGCGCTGACAGCAGAGAGCCCGACATGGGGCTCAAACTCATGAACTTTGAGATCATGATCTGAGCCCAAGTCGCTTAAGTGACTGAGCCACCCAGGTGGCGCCCGTGTTCACCCTCTGGAAAGAAAAGACATCCTACCCTTGTGTGATTTCTAGTTCTGAGCCCCTGGTTCTTCGCATTCCAGAAAGCAACCCCCTCTCTGCATACACCATCTCCCTCTTATTTGGGGATTCACTTAAGAGTGTAAGGGGAAGTAGTTGGGGAAGGGGGCAGTTTTGACATTGGGCAGAATAATCCAGAAGAACCATCTCCTCTGCTAGAAGAGTGAAAAATAACACTCAGAGTAACTAACTTACCTGGAACATAAGGCTGTGTGTGACCCATGCTTCACTGAGGAAGGAGGAATAGTCTGCTCTGGTGTTTAAAATCATTATCCCCTTTGGGGCGCCTGGGTGGCTCAGTTGGTTAAGTGTCTGACTTGGACTTAGGTCATGATCTCACGGTTCGTGAGCTCGAGCCCTGCATTGGCCTCTGCGTTGCTGGTGCAGGGCCTGCTTGGGATTCTCGCTCTCTCCTCCCTCTCTCTCTGCCCCTCCCCCACTCATGCTTTTTCTCTCTCTCAAAATAAATAAACTTAAAAAAGTTATTCCCTTTGTATTTGAGAAGGAAAAAATCATTTTCAGACAAATTAGGAGATAGAAGAATGTAAAAAATGAAGTCCCCATAGTATTCATTAGTTCCTAGGATCTGATAAAATTCTGAGATTATTATTTGTGAATTTGTGGATTTCTTTTATATGCCAGACATGGTCCTGGAAACTTTAAAATGCCTCCCCTCCAGGAGTGTAAAATTATAGATAGGAAGTCCTTCGCTGCCCTCCTCCTCCTCATTCTATTATATTTAAGAGTTTTATTTGACTCCATTTTAATTTTTGTATTGTTTTGTTCATTGTATGGGGAATAAATAATTATAGTCCACTTAATCAGCTTCCTGGAGGAGCTGGCCTTCACTGGCTGTTTGGAGACCAGTTTTGTTTTTTTTAATTTTTAAAATTTACATCCAAATTAGTTAGCATATAGTGCAACAATGATTTCAGGAGTAGATTCCTTAATGCCCCTTCCCCATTTAGCCCATCCCTCAACCCACGACCCCTCCAGAGTCTCTGTTTTGTCCCCCTCCCTGTTTTTATATTATTTTTGCTTCCCTTCAGTTTTTTTAAATTTAAACCTAAGATATTACGTGGATTGTATGATTTTTTCTTTCCAAATAAAATTTTTTACTATTATTACATTTTAAAAATCACAGAACTCCAGGCTGAATATTATTAGACACACACACACACACACACACACACACACACACAGTCACTAATCCCCAAAATCTGGGTGAGTTATGCCTTAGGGAAATTTTCCAGGGCAACCCCACACACCAAGCTGGGATAAATAGAAACACTGAAGTATTCTGGTTTCACCCACAGCTCCAGAGTGATCTTACACATAGACTATTTGTTGGTGGAGGGCATTTTTGCTGGGATAGAATCATGTTGGTGGCCATCACTGCCCTGGACTGTATGATTTTTAACGTTATTCATGTTTCATTTTATTTTATTTTATTTTATTTTTTTGCTCTAATTAGAGTTAGTGTCTTCTGTATTAACATTTCCATGTGATACATGAAAGTCAAGTAGATTTTAGTATGAAATATATTAAGTAAAATTTAAAATACATTTGAGATTGGCATATCCAATCTCAATTCATCTCAATCTCAATTCATTCCTAGCCCCTCAAATGCACTCAGATCACTTACACGTTCTTTGATATCCTTTGTTTCTTACTCAACAGCTAGCTACATGTGCTTCTTCCCAAAATGACTTTTACAACTCACAGAAAAATGTCAAAAGAGAAAATTTTTGCCTGACACGGGAAACATGTCATGACTAACATTTTCTGTGGACTTTTAAATCTTTTTTTTAATTAAAAAAAATTTTTTTTTAATGTTTATTTGTTTTTGAGACAGAGAGAGACAGAGCATGAACGGGGTGGGGGGGGGGCAGAGAGAGAGGGAGACACAGAACAAGAAGCAGACTCCAGGCTCTGAGCCATCAGCCCAGAGCCCGACGCAGGGTTCGAACTCACAGACCGCGAGATCGTGACCTGAGCTGAAGTTGGACGCCCGACCGACTGAGCCACCCAGGCGCCCCGACTTTTGAGTCTTAAAATCAGAATAGAAGACGAAAGCTGAGACCTTCGGTGTCAGGCACTGCATATACGGACGTTTTTACAAGTGTTTGCTCAATGCCAGTCAGTAAAGCAGGTGTACTTCAGTGGAGAGTTTAATCCTTGTTTGCTTAGTTGTCAGGAACAATAGAAACCACTCGTGAAGGGGGATATGGATGTGTGCAGGGAAAGGGGGATGGGAACTATAGCTTCAGGGGTGAGTGTTTGTGTTCCACGTGTGTGAACAGAAAGCAGGAAACGGGAGCTGGCCAAGGCCTGCGGGTAAGATTGGCTGGCCTGTCTCCGGCTCTTTTCTATTTGCTCTGATGACAAGCAGAGCATTGAAAAGCTTTGTGCAGACAAAGACTTCACCAGAACCAAGGGGAATACAATCCAAGAGTTAGAAAGTGTAAGGGCTGGCAGACCCGTGAGATAGGGAGACCCAGAATGGGATTATTTAAGCAGAAGATAAGCCACCTGTTGGGTAGGATGCTGGGACTCCGCATCTCTGGTCCCCGGGGAGAGGTGGGATGGCTTGGATGCTGGTCTTCCCTGTTCTGTTCTGTCTCCTACCTGTGGAAAACTAGAAAAAGGAAACGTCCAGGCAGTGCTGTGCATTGGAAGGTGGTGAAATCATGTAGCCAGGGAGTTACAGACTCTTTCTCCCTGGAGAACTCTTGGAATTAGTTAGGCAGCCCTCTGCCACCTTCATGGGTGCAAAGTGATACGGCATGGAGGCAGAGGGATCAGTTGCCTTGATGGTCCCTACGGGAGAGCAGGCAAGTCAGTGATGGTGGTCTAAGACGACCAAGGGCTCATCTTTTTACAAGGACCAACGGTTGAAAAGCAAAGTTTTGATAATTGGCCGGGTGTGTGTGTCTTTCTCATTCTTTCGGTTTCCAGCTGAAGCCTGGGGGAATAAGCAGGAGGGATGCTGAGCTCCTGATTGGGTTTATAACCCAGACACTGCTGGCCCTGATGAATTAAAAGAACATTAAGGCCATAGCCAGGGACACCACATTTTTCATTTAACCAAATTGATTGCAGCGTTGACTCTCTAAGTAGTCTGGAAAGGCAGGCTGGCTTCCTCTGTCCTCAGGCTCCCAGGTGTGCTTAGGGGAACTTGGAGGCAGCAGATTGATCTCAAGCCCGAGACTGGTGGACAGTGGCACCAGGTAGCTTGGCTGGGTTCTGTGTGAGGAGCTCTCTCTCTGGCCTCCCTCTGCATGAATGTCCTGATTCATTGTCATAAGGAGCAAACTGAGCCCCTCTGACTTATGAAGCAACAAGTCCTGGGATACACCTGGCTAAGGTGGGACCGAGCATCCTCTCTGAATCCTCTCTGAAAGTGTCAGAGGCTGCCGCCGGATGATTGTTACTAGTCTGGTTTAGTCCCGCATAGATTCAGACTCAACTCCCCACTTCCTCCTCTGCCCCTTGTTGCAGATGCTGAGCAGGGATGACCTCCCCTTTGGTGACAGCCACTGCGCCCTTGAGGCGAGGTGGCTGGTGGCGGTCTCCACGATCTACCTAGTGAGACAGACACAGAGCACAAGCAGGGGTGGGGCAGAGAGCGAGGGGGACACAGAATCTGAAGCAGGCTCCAGGCTGTCAGCACAGAACCCGACGCGGGACTCGAACTCACCAATCGGGAGATCATGACCCGAGCCCAAGTCCGGCGTTCAACCGACTGAGCCACCCAGGCGCCCCAATGATCTACTTGGTATTATCGGCAAAGTGATCTGGAAGAGCGCCCTCCACCGCTGCTTCTCTCCACCTCCAAGCTTGAAATCCTATTTCCTCTTTGCAGTCCTCCGTTTGGCTTCCGCTCTCTCACCTAGTCTTTCACTGGGTAAATGTGAGTTGATCCGTCAGGCTGGATCCTGAGGGGGAGCCTCTCCCGGCATCCAGGGAGAGAGGCAGGGTGCTACTGTCCTATTACAAAGTTGACTTCACAGAATGGAAATTCAAATTGTGCTGTAAGCAATTTCTGAGGCCATAACCCCCCGCCCCCCGCTCCCGCCCCCGGGCAGCCCTGGTGTCTCCGCGGTAGGCGAGGAAGGGCTCCGCCGCGGACTTGCGGCTCTTCTCCCCGGGCTCTTCAGTGCCACCACCTACTGTGTGGCTGCGGCTTCTCGGCCAAAGTACCATCCAGGGGCCGTTTCCATTGCAAACTGCTCACGATACCCACCTTAAAGGGATGTCTTAAGCATTAAGAAACCAGCATGTGTGGAAAACCGTGTCGTTTAATAAATGGGAGTTTCCTCTCCACCTCCTGCCAGACTCTCCCCCCTCCTCCCATTTTCCTTGCCGCCTCCCCAGGCTTCCTCCCACCCCACCCCCTCTTCTATTTTCCACCTGTAACTTCTCCCAAACATGCCCCTCTTCCACATCAACGCTTTAGGCTCAGAAGCCTCTGCCCTCCAGGTGGCCTTACTTGGAGGACGGCGTGGGGAGAGGGGCTCGGAGATCCCAAATGCCTACGGGGGCTCCTGAGGCCAATAATGGAGCCTTGAGCCGCAGTTGGGCTCCGGAGGTTGGGAGAGGGAGCTGGCTCAGGGGTGGCAGCCCATCTCGGGTGGGGACGATGACGTCCCGCACTGGGTCCGACTCTCCCCGACCGGGAGCAGCAGCCGTGACCTTGAGCGGGAGGCGGGGGCGCGGAGGGGACCAGTCCCCGCAGGTCCGCCCCGCCCCGGCCCGGCCGGCCCCGCCCCCCGTGCTCCCGCGTCTCCTCCCCTCACTGCAGCGCTCGCCGCGCTCGCCCAGCCATCAGCGGCCTCCCGCCGCCGCCTCGGCGCAGACTGCTAAGCTCAGCAAGTCTTGCGGCAAAGGCACTTCGGACCGAGTTGGGGCCGGCGCGGAGCGGGGACTCCGGGCCCCGGGGGAACGGACGCCCCTGCTGCACCGTGGCCGGCGCCGCGCCCTCGCAGCCCTCCGCCCCCTCACTTCGGAGACCCGGGTTCCCTCCTGCTTGGCCGCTCCGGGTAAGTCCGTGCCCCCCCACCCCTCCGTGCCCGTGGGGGGGCACCGACTCCCCCTCCAAAGTTTCTCTGCCTGGGGCGGGTTTTCCGCTCCTGGGCCGAGGGGCCGCGGGGTGGGACCTGGCTCCCGGGGGTGGGGGGAGGGTGGGGTCCGGGAAGTTCGGGGCCAAAAGGGGGCCGGGCTCCCGCACCGTCCTTCCGGGGGAGTTTGGACGCGTCCAGGTGGAAGGTTCGTTTTGGGAAGCTGGCCCCGAGGGGCGAGGAGCCGGCTGCTCTGCGGGTTTGGGGCGGGAGGAGGGAGCAGCTTTCCTCCCTGGGGCTCGGGGGGATGAGGTGCGGAGGGCTGCGGCCGGACGACGTCCTCGGAGCCCTCGGGCTCTGCGACCCCGTCGCTTCTGGACGTCCCCATCTACCCCCCGCCATGGCCGCCGGGGGCGTCTCCAATCCAGCTTCTTTAGCCCCCGCCTCACGCCTCGGGGACCCCCCCCCCTCCCCGGCTCCGCCGTCGTGGGAAGGGGAAGGAGGGTCTGTGGGCTTTGGAGGCAGAGACCCTGGCTGGGGAGCGGGTGGGGGGACAGACTACAGGGACTTTCTGGAAGGGAGGGTCGAGAGGAACTGGGACAGGGACGCGAGAGGGGGATGGGAGCACCCCTCGCCTCTCTCCAAATCTCATGACTCAGCACGACCTAGGACGTCCCGTCCCTGCTTCAGCCCTCCTCCTCAGGGCTGGGCTCCTAGACCCAGAAAGTGCAGACAACCCCAGCCGGCTATTCTGGACTCCTTCATTTACCTTCCCGATTTGGGGTCACCCCTTCCCCTGCCTCTGTTCAGGCCCACCTCTCTCAGGACACGGGGGCTTTTTTTTTTTTTTTTTTTTTTTTTTAAACTAAAAAGAGAGAGGATTTATCCTTCTACCCCATTATCTCAGTCTCTCCCCCATTCTCTTTTCCCCCTTTTCATTCCCACATTCCACAAGTGCCTCCCGGACACCCCAGCCCGTGGCGTGGGGGTGGGAGGGTCTCGGAAGCCCTGTGTCTCCCTCTGCAGCATCCTCCCCCTCTTCACTGTAAGGTAGAGAAGTAAGTGTTCTGGCTGCTCTCTCCTGTGGCAGCAGAAAGGAGCGCAAGGACAGAAGCGGTGGTCCAGGAGGGGGCGCTGCAGTGGGGAGACAACGGCAGAGGCCTGATGGGGTGGGTGGTGGGTGGACCCAGATAGGAATGGGGTGGGCAGGGGGATGAGGAAGTCCTTAGGCTCCTAGGCTCTGTGTACCCAGAGAGACGGGAAGGTGGGCCAAGGTCTGACCTGGAGAGCTGGAGGGTGCCCCTCCTCCTCTCCTGCTGCGGCTGCCCTGAGGGGGTCCCCTGTGTGTAATAATTATCCTCAACCTGACCCGTCCAGCTCTTGGTAACCTGGGCACTTCATCAAGAGGATGTGACCGTGAGGAGAAGGATAGCCCATAATCTTTCTAAGTCGTCTCCCCCTGCTTAGGTACAAGTGCTGACTTTGGGCTGCTAGAAACATCTCTGTGTCCACCAGAAGTGCCAAAAGTAGAGCCGTGTCCTGTGCCCCTAAGACAAGGCCGGAGGGGCAGGTGGGAGGGGCAGGGTGGTTCTGATGCAGTGGGACGTGCCTGGTGAGCAGTGGCCTGGGAGGCACTGCCAGCTGCAGCCTGTGTCAGGGCCCCAGAGGTGAGTCAGCGTCAGGGGTCCACACCAGGCAAATTGAGACCTGGGCCAGGGAGCCCAGCCCCAACCCTGCTTCTCTTCCCCATGACCCTGGGAATGACTAGTGCCAGCTGAACCCTCAGTCCTGGGCTTCTCTCCTTGGTGCAGCCAGCCGCTGTCCTGCTTGGCACTTAGATCACTGGCTTCATCCTCTAGGACACCCCTGGGGGGGACTTGCTTTTTCTGGGGACCTCTTGGGCTTGACCCAGGCCCACTCTCCATGCCTTGCCCAAGGAGGAGCTGAGGAGCTTCTGGAAAGCTAAGAAAGGGGAAGGCAGAGATAAGTGTTCTATTTCCAGAGTCACATAGACCTGACTTGCTGTCTCTAGTAGGAAGAGACTCGAGGTCATTCTCCCTTTCACCCTCGGTCAACTTCCAGGCAGATGTAACAGGAATGTCCCTGGCACTGCAGAGAACTGGGGTGGGTGGGCTTTGGAGGTGGCTGGAGAATCCTCTTCCCTCCTGTCCCTCAGCCAGTATTCCCCAACCCCAGGCAAGCCTGATATCGAAGGACCCATTGCCTCTACCTGGACTCTGTCCTCTCTCAGCTGAGTCTCCTCTTTTCTCCACTGACCCTGTAGAGTCTGTGCAGCCCTCTCAGGAGAGTAGATTGAGGGGCAGCAGGTGGTCTGGGATCCAGGGTGTGGGAGGGACAGTGAGGATGGAGGGGGAGGACGTTGGGGCTCAGTGGGCTAGAAGAGCGACGCGTTGTCCCCTTCCTTGGACAGAAACATCCTCAGGGATAGTCAAAAGCTGTGGACGGTAGAAATGCTGTTTCACTTGGCTTTGGGATTTGGGCTTTCCTGAGCTCAGTTCTAGCTGAAGCTGGATTGTTTTTCTTGAGCGACACACACAAAAGGTTCAGGTTGATGGAGATGATTTTTGAGAACTGAAGTGGCAGTCCAAAGGGAACTATAGACAGTGTTCACTCAGTACAGGGTAGTGGTTAAAATAGGAGGCAGCAAACCAACAGGCTTGGGTTCATAATCCTAATTACAAAGTGTGTGCCTTTATTAATTCATATTTAATATTTATTAAATACATATTTATTGGGGGGCAACAGATATTTATTGGGGAGCACCTACTATGTGAGCACCTACTATGTGCATTGTTTTAGTCACTGTGGATACAGCAGCGAACAGACCACAGTCCCTGCCCTTGTGGATTTTGCATTCCAGCCAGCCTAGGCAAATTGCTTAGCTACTGTGAGCATCAGTTTCTTTTTTCTTTTTTTCTCTTCATTTTTTTAGTAATCTCTACACCCAACACTTGAACTTACGACCCTGAGATCAAGAGTCACGTGTTCTACCGACTGAGCCAGCCAGATGCCCCTGAGCCTCAGTTTCTACATTCATTCAACTGTTAGCTTTTGAGAGTCTACTCTGTGCCAGGGGTATGTTAGGCACTGGAGATTCAGTTGGGAACAAAACAGACCTGGTTTCTGCCCTCATGGCACTTACAGTGGAGTGAATGACACACAGAATTAAACAGACGTATAATTCATCACAATTGCAACAGCTGTTAGGAGGACATACAGGGTGGTTCAAGACCGTGCATTGGAGTGACGTGACCAGGTCTGAAAGGTTTTCATCTGTAAATCAGAGGTAATAATACTTACCCCACAGGGTAGTAAGCATTCAATAAATGATAACAATTAATAGGGCCCACTGGACAGATACAACCCTAAATTCTGTACCTGAATAATCATCATACATGCAACAAGTTGATTATCCTTCCTCCACTAGGTCAGAGAAGCCAGTCCTAGGTTCTCATGAGAACGGGGAGTCTGTGATGGATAGTATAGTTTAGTGAAATGTCAAGTCACAGAGCCAGTATAGTGACTCTAGCCAGATTGCCTGGGTCCCTCCTGCTTTTGTCACTCGTCCTGACTTTGGGCAAGTTAACCGAATTCTGCTTTTCAGTTTGCCCATCTGTAGAGTGGAGGTAAAATTCCTACCTATGACATAGGTTGTATTTGGTGAGGATTAAATGAATTAATTCCTGTCAAGGGTTTAAAACAGCACCTACCACATGGTCAAGGCCATGTAAGTGTTTTCCATCATTATGATGTCACCTATGGGCCCTCCTAGCCCTTTCGCTGCCCACAGACAAGACTCTTCCTTGGGTTTCCCCACTGGAGGAAACGCTTTCCACCTCTGTTAATCTTAAAAACTCAAAGGAATGAGCTGCTATAACTTCTTCTGTGGCCATTCCAGCATTTCTTCCCTCTGACTTTCAGGCAGTTTTTTATGCCTGACGAAGCCGTATTTTGTCAAAGCTTCATTTCTGGGAAGGACTTGTCTCAGCAGTACTTCCTTTTCATCCCTGGAACTGATAGTTCAGGGTAGTAGCCAGAGTGATGGGTATATTTGGATCTGGGCCTAGAGGACCTGACCACTCATTGCGAGTTGGCTGCGGGGAGCACCTGGCTGCCAGCCCCTCTTCTCCCCCCACCCCCCAACACAAAGAAGTCTCAGCTTCAGGAAGGGGTCTAAAATTAAACATCAGGAAGGATGCCCCAAATACATGGTATGCAAGAGAGGTTCTAAAAGCTTCCTCCCTGGATAATTTCCAGACTAGGACAGACTTCCCCACCTGTCTGGTCAAGAGACCATATGACTGAATGCCAGGGATGGGGAGGTTGAATTCTTAGGGAAGTAGGCTATGAGTTGCTCATTCTGTTATAATAGTCACTGAAACTCAGAGGGTTTGGTGCCACCAGGCATCTCCCAAATTGGGGGTCAGGAACAAGAAACGAAGAGGACAGCCCTGCTGTCATAAAGTCAGAAGAGGCCCTTTTTTGACCATTTCGTCCAGGGCCTCAGGATTTCAGCGTTTGCTATAGGCAACACTCACCAGCAGGTGTAAGAAATGGCATAGCCAGAATGTACCGACTGGGCACCAAGCAACACTGCCGTCACTCACCAAGCCTGCTTCTTTTTCAAGCTCCCCCCTTCAGTTCCCCTTTCTGTAATGAAGCTTTTCTGTCTCTCATCACTGCGGGCCTTAGTACCACAGAGGCCTCACAGCAGCCATCATGGTCCCATTTTATAATAAAGAGGCAAAGGCCCGGAGAAGTTATGTGACTGGTTTAAAATCTTGCACCATCAAGAGGTAAGAGCAAGGTCTCGAACCCAGATCGTAGACTTTGGGGGTCTTTCCAGGCCACTGTAGCTAATTGGTCAAAGCTTCTCCCCAGTGAGCCTCCCCTCCCCAGTTCCCTCTCACCAGCTCTGTCTAGAGTGTGGAACTGGCCAACATGGTCAGGGGTCCTCAGTGTCATCAGTGCTTTGAGTATAAGCAGGGAACCAGTAATTAAAATCAGGTAGCAGACTTTTACAAAATCAGGCAGTGATCCTTTGGAGAAATGGAATCAGCTCTCCCTCTCTGGTGTTGGGTTTCCTTGGGACTTGCCTTAAGGGCTTAGGCATCTTCAGGAGCACCTGCTCTGAAGCGAGGAGGAAAGAACCATCGTGGGTGGAGTAGAGCAAATGATGGGGCACTTGGGGAATCTGCCCCCAGCCTCAGACAGCCTTATCTGAATGGGGTGCTGGCATAATCGGCACCCAAAGCCTCTGCAAGTTCCCATTTTGGTAGAGTTTTCTTCCGAAGCCCAGCAAAACATAGGCTTGTGTACATGTGTGCGTGTCTAGTTGGTATCTGACTGCTTCTCTTCTTCAGAGAGTCCAGGATTGAGAAGTCAAGACCCCCATGGACTTAGAGCCCAGCACTCAACCCTCGCATAGAGGGGCAACTGGAGTCCAAGCACTGTCTGAGCCAGAGCACATTGTTCCTGATTTCCTCCTCTCCTCCTTTTCCTTCCACTTCCAATTCAGATGGACTCAGCACCTGTTCTGTAAGAAGCACAAGGGAGGTCAGGGAAGACCTGAAAGGGTCTTTAGGAAGACCTCCCTAAAAAGGGAGGTCAGAAGAACCACATATCTTCCATCAGCCTGGGAGCTCCCCAAAGTCAGAGCATGGGGCTCCTCCTCTACTGGGTCCCCCCACTTTACACCTAGAGTGGAGCTCTGTTGCCAGGGTCATTTGTGATGGCTGGGTGCACGGTGACTGGGCTCCCAGAGCTCCCCAGCCCCAGGATAGCTGCCTGGCCAGGACCAGATTTCCCTCAGTCCTTGGGGCCTTCTTCACTTCCTCCCTCTGCAAAGAAACCGAGAAACCCAAGGGGTTCATCACTGGACGGTCTGGGACTAGGGTAGGGCAGTAGCTGAGCAGCGAGTCAGGGAGGCTCCCCTGAGGCATTTGTGAGGACCAGGTGCCTCTGGGTGGGACAAGGAGTCCTCAGGCCATGGAGACCCCTGGCAGGGCTTCCCATAACTGGGTTGATGCCAAAGCTCTGGAATTTAGCGATTAGAGAACATTGCAGTTGGAGGTGACATTCACCCATTACAATTATTCCATACTTACTGTTGAACGTAACTGTGAGCTTGGCAGTAGGGAGCCGGGGAAAACTGAAAAGAATGGAGGAATGGGACAAGGGGGCCTCTTAGCTGGAGGATGGGGGTGGGGCGGGGAGAAATTTAACCCTCTCCATGCCAGGCCGACTGAGGAGATGACCTGGAGGGGAGACGAAGTGGGGTCGAGACCCAACAGCCCACTGCAGATGCAGGAGGTGACTGCAGCCAAATCAAGGAGGCTCACCCCTGCTTTCTACATGATCCTTTAGTATCTTGTTCCCCGAAGTGATTGGGGAAGAAGCTTTTATGCTATTTATAGAAAGGAATTCCTCTCTGATGTCTAACCTTAGCTTTTCCTGCTTTAGCCCAACTTCATATCCCCTGACTCCTCCTTGGAGAGGAGGAGACCCTGACAGGTGGCATGAGGGTGTTCTGGGGAGAGGGCATGGGCTACCGGTGGTAGAGGTCCCCGAGCACCCTCTTTGTCTCTCATCTGCTATGTTTATTTGGAGAAAAGCATGCTTAGTAAACACATACCCCTTTATCCCCATCCTCCTTGGGGCTGCTTGGCTCTCCATTTTCATTGTTAGCCATGGATCCCTTATTGTACCAACTGACATGGATCAAAGTCACAGGCCCAAGGAGGGGGGTCTGAGATTAGATGCCAGAACCTTTGGGTTCCTGTGGTCCGCCCTGTCTGAGGAATGTATAGAGGATGAACAAGAGGCTAGTGGTTAAGTGCTCTGAGATCCTGGGGAAGCAGACCTGGGGGCTGAAATCCAGCCTCACCACTAGGAGCCAAGGAAAATTAGAAGTAAACCCCAGGAAACACAGGGTGGCTGCGGCTGGGATTGGGGTTAGCAGGAAACTTGGAGTTAATTGAGGGGAGGTAAGAGGGCTCCCTCTCCCAGTTTGACTCTCCCATGAGGAGGAAAAGGCATCACTTTAATAAGGCTGCCCTGGTTCCAGATCAATCCTGGCATTGCAGGAGGCAAATGGGGGAAGCACAACGGAGAAATTGGATTAGCTCTTTGATGCTGAGAACTGCACTTGCTGCTGTAGGAGGCAGGGGAGAAGCGAAGGCTGAGCCTGCGATTGTTAGCTCAGCCCCCCAGGGTCAAGGGCTTCCCAGGGAGACCCCGGCCCCCAGCTCCTGCTGGTGGAAGAGTAGCAGAGGTACCCAGGGGTAACAGACAGTAACAGAGCCAGATCATCACCCCTGCAGAGGCTGGGAGGTGTCCTCAGCCTTCCCCGGGGATAAAGACGGTGAGCCCCCAAGGTATGGGAAGGAGAGGTGAGGGGGGAGGTGGAGAGAAGATGCCCAACACCCCCTGGGTCCATGGCCCACAGTTGCTTGTTCTGCAGGGCATAACCGAAACGGCATGTGTGTGGCAGGGAGTCATATAGCCTAGGTTTAGGTCACACCTGCCACGTTCTGCCTGTGTCTGGGCAAGTTCCTTAAACTGTCTGAGTTTCAGGGTTCTCATCTGAAAATGGAGACAGTAACACACAAGGGATATGGCCCATGGGAAGATTGCACGAGATGTCCTAGAACAGCCGTTCTCAAAGTGATCTGTGGACCCCTGGGAGCCCCCAAGAATTGTTCAGGGGGAGCCATAACGTCCAAACTGTTTTCAGAATAACCCTAAGGTAGTTTGCCGTTTTTAACGTGTTGACAGTGATGGTCCTAAAGCAATGAGTTGAACTGCTCGTACCTCAGTGTGGATCAAGGTCGGGCACCAAACCGTTCTAACCAATGGATTCTTCTGCATCGCACAACTGCTAAATAAATAAATAGATAAATAAATGCCAGTTCCACTTAAGACTTCCTTTAATGAAGTAGCAAAGATTATAAATTTTTATTAAATCTTCACTCTTGAGTGCACATCTTTTTAATGTTCTTTGTGAAGAAATGAGAAGGGTGCAGAAAGCCCCTCTCGTTGTAGAGCTTGTGATATTTCACCTCCTTTGTAGATGACAACAGTGAGTCTCAGAAAGGTGAAGTAAATGTCCCCAAGGTCACACTGCTAGTGGGCAGCAGAGTCCACATCCAGACTCTGTCCCCAGTGCCACAGCCCCCTAGGCTGCACAACTGTGGACGGGGGTGGGGGGCGGTCAGGCTGGACTGTGATAGATGCCTGCACAGGCGGCTATTCACAGTCCTCTATGTAGAACTGGTCGTGCTGGTAGCGTCTGGGCACTCGTTCTGTCCACACAGCTCTGGGGATGCAGAGGAAACCTGGATCTCAGTCCCTCCCAGAAGTAAAATCTCACAAATGAGGACTGGCACTGCTTCCCTATCTTGTGTAGGGGACTTAAAGCCCCTATTGGACAGGCCCTCCAAGGACCACCTGGTGGGAAGGAAAATCAGTCCTTAACAGGAACCCCTAAGAGTGAGGAAGTTCTTTGTGTCTAGCCATATTCTTCCTGCTGTTCTGAGTACCCGTTTCCTCTTATAATTCATCCTTCGCTGCCTCCTGCCAGGTGAGTCTGGGGCTCCATGTATACAGTCCGGCAGCCACAGAGAAGCTGCAAGCTGGGAGCAGAGTTACAGGCTCTGTCTTCCTGGACAACTGTCTGTTGTAATTAAGAGTTAGCACCCTGATCTTAGAGGCCAGGAGGTAACTGCTTCTCCCTCAGGAAGAACAGGCAGCCTTCATTGTCTCTTCCGTGGCTTTTGTGGCTTGGGCACTGAGAGAATGTGGTTGGTTCATCCTGGGAGGACAAGTGGAGGGCAGGGCAGGGAGGCTCTGGAGGACAGTGGAATAGCCACCTTCAGACGAGGTCAGGTGTCTGCACATGTACATCTGGCCCAACAGGGAACACTCGTCTCTCAGCTCTTCAGCAGCCACATGGCTGGGTAATTGATTATCCTGGCACATAGCTCCTTTCCCGGCTCAGCCATCCTGCGCTGCCCATCATAGACCAGGAATGGGGAAAGACAGAGACATAGTAAAAGATGGAAGCCTCCCTGATGAGAGGGTCACCTGAGCAGTTTGTCCTTTCCTGGGAGGGGGAGAGCATTGAGACCCTGGATACTGTCCTATGGGGTCATTGAGCTAAAGCAGGATTGGGTCCCTGATTCTCCACTCTCACAGTCCCATGAATGTATTTTTCTCCCCCTGGCTCTTCCTCTCTACCCAGGAGATGTATTGGAAACCGACCCTGGGCTTGGCGGCCAGTGGGCAGGGAGAACTCAACAGTAAATTTGGAAGTTCACAGACACAGGATAGGGCAGCCTCCATAGGGCAGGTTGGCACCCCCAGGACTCTCAGTTTGGGACACAGAGCTCTGGCCTTTAGCAAGCTAGGCGGATTCCCAAAACAGCCCCTCCCAGGGTCCATCCCATCACCCTACTTTCAGAGAGCATTTCTTGCTTGTCTCTTGTCTGGGGATTGTGACACCCCAGAGCACTTGGCTCAGAGGAGGGAAGATTCACAACTTCACATAAACACACAGATGCAAACCTACCACACATACACACAGCTCTTGGCAGGTTGCCTGTGGGCAGTGGGGCCTCCCTCTCACATTCCTTGGAAATTGAGAATGAAATTGGATCTGAGACCAATCTTCAGGTTGGAGAAGACTTCTCCAGCTGACATGTGGTCTCTCTTTCCCACCACATGCCACTTCCCTTCTTGGCTCAGAAGTGCTCTGGGCAGGGTCCTAGGCTGGGGTCTGGCTTGGGGGCATGGCCACTGTGTGGTCTCCTTGCAGATTTTGGACCCATGGTTTCTCCTATAACTATTGCTGCCTTTCCAGGCCCTGTGACAGCTGCCATCTGTGATTAGGAGCTAATGCAGGTGAAGCCTGCTTGGCTGTGACTGTTAGCTTAGACCTTTCTGGAGGCAGCATTGATGGGAGACTGTGGTGCTCAGAAGCAGGAGACTTGGTGGAAGGTGAATGAGACAGTGTTTCTGGGGCCAGGGATTAGGGCACCTGTCACCGCCCTAGTGACAGAAGTGATGTGGGGGGGGGGGTAGGGGCGGGGAGAGAGATAGATAAGAGAGCATATAGACTCATTAAATACTTTCACTAATGACTTTAGGTGAAGGGCTCACCTAAAGCAAAGGGCTGCTTCAAGTGTACGTACCCCATAGTGATAAGACTCTTTTCTATGTCCCAATTCTCTAGAGAAGGAAAAGTTGTGACATTGCCTCCCTCAGTGTTAGAGCCAGGGCAAGAAGCTGGGACCCCTAGCATTGCAGGGGTCACATAGGTCACCCCTCCACAGGTTCCCATTCATTCATTTATTTATTCATTCACTCATTTGTGCAACAACCATTCATGTGCAAGGCTGCAGTGGTGATAAAGACAGGGCAGACACAGTCCCTGCCCTCATGACCTTTATAGTCTGAGGGAAGAAAGACACTGAAGACAAGAAACACACAATTGATTATTGAATTACAATTATGATAATTGATGTGAAGTAAAAAAGAACTCAACGCTCCTTGAGTTTATTACGGGGGCATCTAGCAGGGTGGGAATAGTGGGTATGTGGCCACCATGATTCATGAACTGTGGAGGAGCCATAGGCACTTCTGGGCCTTCTCTTGGGACTTCAGGTCACTCCCTGGCATTGCCAGGGAGCTGGGAGGCAGGCTCTGCGTTGTGAAGGGCAAAAGAGAGTCTAACTCTGCCTCTAATTCCCCTGGTGACCCTGAGTTTGTCATTTTTCTCTCTTTGTATTTGTTCATTCCTCTGTAAAGTGGAGATATTTGACTAGAAATCCCTGCAGTCCCTTCTTAGGGTCCCAGAAAAGCATTAGAGGTTTTCAAAGGCCAAACTATAGTTCTTCCTCTGCAGACTGAGAAAGGAATTCAGGAACAGGGATGAGACAGCTCCTTGGCCACTGATTCCAGCGATCAGCAGAGAGACAGAGAACAAGCCCAGAGCCAGGGGACCATGGTTCTTTGACATCACTAATGGAGGAGTGAGCATGACAGGTGTGTCCCCATAGTGGTTGGAATCAGGGATGGAGATATAAGAGGAGAAGGTCGCTGTCATTTCACCAAGGGTAGGACTAGAGCAAGGGTTGGAAACTGAAGCAAGCAGGGTTTAGTAAGTTTGACATTAGGCAGCACTTTCTTGCTGGTTGCACTGAGATGTGGTAGGCAATCAAGGGGATGAAGAGAGAGTGTCAGAGAGATGTTCCAGAAAAGCAGGGAAAAAGCTTTTCTGAGGGAGTGTTTGTATGGAGGTGGAGGCAGGAGTAGATAGATGACCTTACGAGGTCTCTCTCTCAGACAAGTCCATGGATCTTTTCTTCCGTTGCCACTGATGTCAGCACTGTCTGGATGTCTGTGAGAGGAAGATGTCAGGTCTTCTTGGAAATTAGTTTTTGAGCATAAACTATCCTCAGTTCACATCTCTCAATGACACATGTAGCTAACTGCAATTGTCACACTCAATCAAATCGAGCCCAATTACACCTTTGCTCTCTTGTCCTGCTGTAATATAAATATGGCTTCTGAGAAGTGTATTAGTTGCTGGCAATATGAGGCTGGGTTTGGGGGCTAAGGAAAGCTAGGTGCTTCATGTTTCAGACCCAGAAGCAAGGACTGGAGATGAGCTCCTTGAGGGCATGGGATTGGCCTTCTCAGAGGACCCTGCGGTAGTCCTGTCTCTAAAAACAGGAGATGGATCAGATGCCATCTCCAGGATTCTTTGTGTCCTTGGGCTTTTTTGTTGTTATTACCCATGGTCACAGGCTCTCCATGTGTATGTAGGTAGGGGGAGTATTGCAGTCATCCATGTGTCTGCCTGCAGATTACAAAAGGTCCAATGAAACCCTGCCCCCACTCCCAGTGAGGAAGATGCTTTGCATCTTTAATGATTCATGATGTCAGAAAGGCAATCTAGAACATGGATTTCAGGTAGATACAAAGAGGAATTTCTGAACAGTAAATGTGGTTAGACACTGTGACAGAAGAGCAAACAGATGGTGAGATCTCCAAAGAGAAGACAGTCTCTGTGGTGCCTGTGGCTCAGTTGGTTAAGCATCTGACTCTTGATTTCGGCTCACGTCCTGATCTCGGTTCATGGGGCTGAGCCCCATGTCGGGTTCTATGTTGACAGTGCGCAGCTTGCTTGGGATTCTCTCTCTGCCCCTCCCCCACTCTCTAAATAAATGAATAAATAACCATTAAAAAAAGAAGAAAGTCTGGGACAGGGTAGATATTTATAAAGGATAGATTGACCACCAAGATTCTCTCTATCCCAGGGTTTATGAGTGTGGATATAGACATGCTGGAAAGAGTTGACTGTGTGCACAGTTGTTATAGTTGACTTGTATTCAATGAGTGCATCACAGCATGGGAGGAAAAGAGGAAGAGGAGGAGTAGGGTGGGGAGGAAGAAGAGGAACAGAGTAATGCTGGACATAATAGGGCTTGGGAGAGTGAAAGTCTCTTCTTTATCAGTGTTAGGATGACGTCTCTGAGATGAGGGATGGTGTGTGTGTGTGTGTGTGTGTGTGTGTGTGAGTGTGAACTCAGCATCAGGAGACTTCCCTTATGAGAGTCAAACCTGCAGCAGAGTATACAGATGTCTGCTACCATGTGGGCTGTCCATGGAATTTGCATGTCATTCTTGTGCAGGGGCCATGCTAATCTTCTCTGTATCATTCCCATTTTAGTATATGTGCTGCCAAAGTGAGCACATGGGCTGTCCATTTAAATTCAGGGTGCTGTGCATCCCTTGCTAAAACAGCTTCTTTGTTTGTTTTGTTTTAAGTAGGCTCTGTGTCCAATGCTGGGCTTCAACTCATGACTCCTGAGATCAAGAGTTGCATGCTCTACTGACTGAACCAGCCAGGTGCCCCTAAAACAGCTCCTTGTATGTGATCCATTCACACATGCTGAACATTTGCTTTGCCAACAAGCCACTATCACTCAGCCTCAATACTGAAGAGAGTAAAGATCTAGGGATCTTGTGAAGAACATGGCTTCCAGATTTTTTCAGTATGGACTCCAGTTTGGGGCTCAGGCTAGACTCAACTCCTTTTTAAC
The DNA here is from genome assembly GCF_018350215.1 of Panthera leo. NCBI lineage: Eukaryota > Metazoa > Chordata > Mammalia > Carnivora > Felidae > Panthera > Panthera leo. Next base: position 41,475,361 of record NC_056696.1, on the reverse strand, counting down.
ACAATCCTGACAGTGATTTTTTAATTACACACACACACACACACACACACACACACACACACACACACATCCCTCCCTCCCCCACTTGACTCCAAGAACCACAGAAGGATCACAGTCATAATTCTGGACTTTGGAGGTATGACCTTGAAAAATCCTGATGCCCAGCCTCCAGGCTTATGGCAGAACCTTTCAAAATCACCCCACATCTTCTAAAGTTTCTCCTATTAATCCACATAGTCTCCAAATTTCTCTTGGCCTTCCCTTTGGTGACTTCCTTCTTAGAAAGTTTCCCCATGGAAACTTTGAAGCTGACCAGTATAGTCATGGTTTTGTTTTGTTTTGTTTTGTTTTGTTTTGTTTTGTTTTGTTTTTTTTGTTTTGTTTTGTTTTCTCTCACTTTTAGCTTCTCTGAAAGGACCTGTATCTCAGTGTCTTAAAGTCAGGGGGCCATACCCTGTTCAAGGGTAGGGATAGTACACTGCCCCCTTTCCCACGCTCATATGCCTATTTATGCCTTTAGAATTAGTCTCTGACTCCTTCATGTAAATGGTCTCCTGGATTATATTATCAATTTCCTCCCAAATCCCCCATATCACCTTTACAATGCTAGAGGCATGTCAACAATGCTTCTTGGCTGCTTGAGAGGGGAGTTTCAGCACCACGGACAGAGCACTGCACTTGTGCGCGCTCTCTCTCCAGACTGGACGGTCACAGGCTAAGTCCTGACTTTCCAATTTTGGAGATAGAGGCTGGGATGAGAAGATAATTGGTGTTGTGAAGAATTGTTATCACTTTTTATTGACTGCAAGACCCTGGCCAAGCCACCTCTTCTTCCTGAATCCCACTTTTTACTCTATAAAATGAGAGGAATGAATTCCAAATATGCTATGAGCCTGAATATCTATAATCATCTTTCACAAGAGGTCTTTAAAAGTAGCTTTGACACACATGACCTAGGTTAGGGGAGGTCCAGTTTAGCTTGTAGGTTATAGGAATACATGACCTCGGGTCTTGGAATCCACTGAGTCTCCCAAACTCAGTGACTGGCATCTCCCTCCAGCTTGCTGAAATGTTTAGCACAGGGGCATCTTCCCTGTAATATTTGTTATTCCAGATACCTCATTGCCCACTCCACTCATAGGCAAAATCTTTCCTGGGTTGGTGGGAAGGGAGGGCTTTTGTGGCATGGTGCAGTCTGTTATACGAAACTTAACTGAAGATAGATAGAGTACTGCCATGAAGCTGGAGCTGATTAGGCATCCCTGGAGGGGAGGGGCTATGTAGGAATGAGAGTGAAGAATCTAGTCTTCTCTGCACTGGCAGGTCAGCAGGGTGTTAGAACTGAGCCCCTCCCTCACTTGTGGGAGCTGCAGTGGGAGTTCTTCTTACAACAGGAGGAATGGCTGCATAGATTGGCATGGGGCCCAGTGTGGGGGTAGGGTGGGCAGAGACTGGAGGCTCTTCAGAGCCCTGAGGGCTGGGGGAGTCTGCCTGTGATGGTGGGAGAGAAGATAGAGTGCCAGACCATGGCTGTGTCCTTATGTGCCTGTAGTAGGGATACACCACCTTTTCAGCCTCTTGGTTCATCTGAATGGGGTCAGTCCTTTTCTTGCAGGCCCCAGAAAATCCTGCAGACAAAAGAAGCTCTTCTTTTCTATTCTCCAGTTCCTTCATTTCTCATCTTCCCCACTTAGATATTGACCACTATATACTTGACCACCATATATTTCACTAAACTGATAATCCGAACACTCCTTGTTTCCCTGTCCAGGGCACTTAGCGTCGGGGAGAATGTGTAACGATCATCCTTTGGGTGATGAGAGAAGCAGCTCAGGCTCTACTTACTGGGTGGGATCACTTGAAACTCTCCATAACTTACCTTACACAAAAGGGAAATTCCAGACAATATTCAGGCTACCTCCTATCTCTTCTTTGGGTTCTTCTCCCTTTAGAGATGTCAAGTGCCTACCAGCTGTTCTATGCTACCCAGTCCTCGCCACTCTTCCAGGCCTGCTAATCTCATCTCCCTTTTCCTAGCCCTGAAAACAGTGCGGTATGTCTTATTCTGCAGCCCCAGGCACAGATTCAAACTGCTCCTCTGCTGAACATGGCACTCCTCCCAACAAAAAGGCATCTGCATGTTGAATAGGCAGTGATGTCTACCCAGAAAAGGCTGGATAAATAATGATGGGATTCCAGGATGGTGAAGGCTGTTTGAGGAACGTATTTAAGGCACTGCTTTCCTGTGTCATTTTTAACACCGGGTGGTTCACTGCCTGCCTTACCAGTGGACAAAACCAGTTCTTGGGAGTGGAGTTGGAGTCAGAGATAGAACAAGTATCTTGCTTGGCAGAGAAGACTGGTGTTTGCATGTGTGGGTACAATATTCTTGTTGGGGGAGGGAGAATTGGGGGCTAACACTCCGCTAACACCAAGAGTACCCATTGCTCAGGTCCAAGTCCTGAAAACCATTGCCCAAACAGGGAGATGGTTTGGGGGTGCAAGTCCAGCCTGGAGGAGCAAACTGGGTCCCATAGTCTTAACTGCAGTAAGCCCAAGGCTTTGGTCTTAAAGAGAATTGATTCTACTTCTCATCTCCTACCAGACCCAGAGAGCACAAGATACATGGAGACTAATTTTGACCCACTGTTAGGAAGACAGTTCTTTTTTTAAAAAAAATTATTTATTTTATTTTTTGAGAGAAACTATGAGCAGGGGAGGGGGGGAGAGAGAGAGAGAGAGAGAGAGAGAGAGAGAGAGAGAGAGAGAGTGAATCTTAAGCAGACTCCACGCTAAGTGTGGAGCCTGACGTGGGGCTCAGTCCCATGACACTGGGATTATGATCTGAGCTGAAATCAAGAGTCAGATGCTCAACAAACTGAACTATCCAGACACCCCAACACCCTTCAAATAGAGCAAGAATTGGTCTGTTTTGGGTGTAAACCTAGTGTCTCTATTGGTGCCTGGCACGTGGAAGATACTCAGTAAATATTTATGGAATGAATGTTGAAGGATTAGAACTGTCCAGACACTCAGTGGCTTTTCTCAGGAGACACAAGCACCTTGTCCTTAGGTACATTTCAGCAGAGGCCAGGGGCCATTTACCTGTTATGTTGCTGGAGGGGCTCCTGTCACACTGATGGCTTGGTCTTGAGGGTCTTTTCTCTTCAACTGTGAGAGTCCATGATTCTGTGATTTCTTTTGAAGGAAGGAGACCTTCAGAATGGGGCCAGAGCTGGCCTGGCAGTAGGAGTCTTTACAAGGGACACATACCCGGTACCTTTGGTCCAGCCACCTCTGTGACATCAACCTGCTGCCAAATATGCTTGTTGAACTTGATAAAGAGAGTGTGCCTATTTCTTATTTCTTGGAAATCCTTACTGTGAGGCTCATGCATTGCAGTCTCAGCTTGGCCTGTGACTTGCTGGCCATCTGTTCAGTGGGGTCATATCCATCTGACTACCCGTGCACACTTTTCAGAGGTGGGTGCTCAGTAGGACCCTAGGTGGGCGGGGGAATGGGAGAGATTTCTGGTTGCCTTCGACAGGGAGTGGAGGTAGAGTGGGTGTGGGTCCCAGCTCCAGCTGCTCCCATGCTGTGTCCCTGGCGCTGGCCCTGATGAGGATGAATAATTGATGGTGACTAATGGATCATTGCTCCTGTATGAAATATTCAGCAGGGACCATGGCAGGTTTGTGTAATCAGATGTTTCATGCTGCCCTCCTGGTAGGTGTGGGGCTCCTGGGTTTCCCTGACTCTCAGAATCATGGGTGTGGGGGCACTTCCCCAAGGAGGAGTGAGTTTTGTGCAGAGGGTCCTGTGGGGCAACCTTCTCAGGGTGTACTTTTACAGGGGAGAGGGCAGAGGCCCATAGTCCTTTATTCTGGACTTGCCTGCTTTATGGGGTGGCTACACTGTCCAACATTCAGAATGTTGGTGAATGACCGAGAGGATGGTTAGGGGTAAACAAAGGTGCAACATGCAGCCCCTGGGATATCTGAGAGGGCATGGTGGGATGCTGATGGTGGATGGAGGATGGGGGGGTGAAGCCCTCCCCTCCCACAATGCTCCCTGCCTCTTGGGTACTGAAAACAACCCTGTAGAATGGCCCTATTATGCAGATGAGTGAGAATGCTCCAAGGGGTTAAATGATTTGCCTAAGATTGTACAGCTCTGGGGTTGTGGAGCTGGGCCCCTCCCACAATGCCTCTCCTTAGAGGTGTGTCTTCAGGGACAAGTCTCTTGGCCCTTTCTCCCCGTCCCAAAGCCACCTTGTTCCCTCCTCCCCTTCCCCACTGACCATGTGGGGAATGATGTCATGGGGATCCCGGGATAGAATTACAGCCACAAGCAGCTGTGCCAAGAAGGCTGGCTGGTCCCCAATGGGGGATGGGATGATGGGAGTGACTCTGTGTGTGTGTGTGTGTGTGTGTGTGTGTGTGTGTGTGTGTGTGTTGGGGAAGTGCCCCTTCTGATCAGCTCAGTAGGGAGGAGAGTAAGCCCCTTAAGTATACCAGGAATTCAGGGAGGAGAATGGCCAGATTTGCAATGGGGGCCTGGCCCCATGGTGCGGCTGAAGGGAGTGCCTTCCCATGCTGAGCCTCAGCCACCCTATCAGTGGGTGGTGGCCTTCCTGGAGCTGCTCCCAGGAGCACTGAACCTTCTGTGAAGCTCCAGACCCCAAACAGAACCTCCAAATTCTGGCTCCCATTTGATCTTCCTCCTTTCCCATGTCTCCCATCCCCACCAGAAGCTGGACTAGGGGCCACCTGAGGACACGGCTGTAAGATGAACAGCCTAACTCAGCCCGTGCTCCTGAGTTCTGAAAGACCCCAAGGACAGAGATGGGGCCAGTGCCTCTGGCCACCCATTTCCCAGTCTCACAGGCTCCTCCCCCATCAGGAAGTTCTTCCGGCTTCTAGTCCCATGCCCTCCTGCCGCAACCAAGTGGATCCTCTTGTTCTTTGGGTCTGCAGTTCTCTCCCTCCAAGGTCTCATGTAACATCACAGGCGTGGGAGATGGATGAGTAATGCTTGCTTAACAGAGGGGAAAACGCAATTCAGGATTTTGGGGTTAGAGCCAAATCCCTCTGTAGCTATCTCTCATTTCCAACCTGACACATTTCTCCGCTCGATACCTGGGCGCTGTCCAGGAGGCCAAATCAGAACATCTAGCAGGACTATTCCCTGCCTCATTGTAGACCCTTGACTGTGTCCTCCCACGGGCACAGCTCAGAGCGTTATAATGACAGGATCATCCTTGCTAAGGAATGAGGGAAAACCTCAGTGGGCTTTTACCACATCCCTTCATTTCACCCTTCTGACACTAGGGGTGGAGGACAAGGAGTGAGGTCACTATGGCAGATTGCATTTGCCCATTTTACTGTTGGGGAAAGTGAGACTCAGCTTGCCAGAGTTCACACTGCGGTGGGAGTATGAAAGCGTGTTTGGTGTTCCGCTCTGAAATCCAGCCCCTGGGTACAGGGAACGCCAGTGACCAGGAAGCCAGGCTCTTGCCTGCGAGAAAGTTATCTCTGTTTTCTTGGCCTCTGCTGCAGGAGGGGCCCTGGCTGACCAGATGGGCTGCAGCATGGAGCAGGCCCACGCTGCCATCTGGGGCACTGTCCCTATTCAATTAATATGCCCTCAGAACTGTGATGGCTGGAAAGACTATTCTTGCTTCTTTTAGCTTCAGTTCAGTGTTAGGTGCAAAGGACTTGGCAAATAGGAAGGCGCAGGGGAGGAGAAGGAGAGCTTTCACCCTCAGGTTCCCAGAGGGAAATATTAATGGTGCAGAAGAGGATCTATTCTTTTAACAAAGAAACAAACAAGGCTGTTTCTCATAGAAACAGAGCCCCTCCTTGTCAGAGCCACACGTGCCTTTGGAGTTACCATCACAGGGTTCCCTCTCCAGTGCCCGGTCGAGAGGAGACCCCCACTCACAGAGTTCCCTTCTCTACTGAGTTTTCAAGCTCAGCTGAAGGTCTACAACACGCCCAGCCCAGGGCTAGTCTTGGCAGAGCCAAGGGCTCCTCTCTGCCTGTGGGCGACATGGTAGAGATTCAGACTAAACTCCCATGGGGGTGAAGGAAGTGACAGGAGACAGCAACACAAACCTGTCACACAGATGGGGGCACTCAGCGTCCAGTGGCTGGAAGCTACACAATACAGCCTTTTGGAGTTTAAGGCAAGGGAACCAAAGGCTGCACTGTTGGGGGCCTGAGGACCTCCCAGAGGAGGACACTTCCATTGGAAACACATCTCACTGGAGTCTTTGAGAGTTCTCACTCATTCATTTGGCAGGCATTTTCCTGAGTACCCACCAAGGGCCAGGCACTCTGCTGCGTGCTGGGGATACAAAGATGCTTAGTGATGACACAGCCCCTGCCCTCCATGGGCTTACAGTCCAAGCACACAAACAAGTAATCTCAGTATAGGAAGGCAAGTGCTAAGATAAAATTATAGGGTACAGTGGGATAAGAGAGGAAGCTGTCAGTTCTGCTGAAGGGACTCAGGGAGGACTTCATAAAGGAGAAGCCTGAGCTGGTGCTGGAAGAAACATCGGGCATTTTCCAGATGGACAAAGGGAAGATCGTCATTTCAAGCAGAGGGAATCACAAGAACAGAGACTTGGAGGTGGGAAGTATCCTGGAGGGACTTGAAAGGCTGGGGAGGAGGGCAAAAATACTGGGAGGCGGGCAGGGAGAAATGAGGCTGGAGGGGAACAGGAAGCAGCCACCCTCAGAAAGGCTGTGAATGCTCAGTGGGAAGGATGCAGGTGAGAGAGATGTGCACTCCAGGATCTCACTCTGGCAGGGCACAAGGGATGGCTTGGAGAGCGTGACTAAGAGACAGGAAGCTTGGGACCCCTGGGTGGCTCAGTCGGCTAAGTGTCGGACTCTTGATTTCAGCTCAGGTTATGATCTCTTGGTTCTTGGGCTTAAGTCCCGAGTCTGCACTGACACTGCGGAGCCTGCTTGGGATTCTCTCCCTGTGCCTCAACACTGCTTGCGCACTCTCTCAAAATAAATGAAGAAACTTAGAGAGAGAGACAGGAAGCTAGGGTTGGGGACTTGTTAGGAATGGTGGCCCTACAGGGTGGTGGACGAAGGGACTGATTGGAGCAGGAGCCATCTCTGCCTGCCCACGCCCAGCAGAGCGTAGGGAATGGGTGTCAGGGTAACTTGTCCTTGGCTCCTTTAGGAACCTGGAAGTGTGAGGCCCCTGCCCCAGACCGTGCCTTTGCTTTCTCAGGCCAGCAGAGTCAGAGGCATCAGGACTCCTCCTTCAAGGAAGAAAGAGAGAAGTTGTGGCCTGTTTTCCTTGCGACCCTATCTGTCTGTCTAAAGTAGGGGTGACAAAGAGAAGACAGGTTAAAACAGGAAGGCAACAGGGAACAGCTGTGGACCACAGCACTAATGAAGGCCAGGGTCAGGACCCCTGGGCTGATCCCCTCTCTGGTGGATGTGCCTGGCCCTGCCCCAGGGGGCCCCTGGCACTTACCCCCAGGAGGGCGAGACCTTGTGCACCCGTGTGCCCCATGCGTGGACCCCACGGGACTGTTTCCCAGTGATCTCATTCCCTTGCCTCACTTGCGGGGAACGTGCCTGCTAGCAGTGTGAGCCTGTTTCCCTAGCTAATGGAGCTGGGGAAATGTGCATTCATTTTTCCCCTGAGCTGTGACAGGCAATACGAAATTTGCCCTGAAATATGCATCAGTGTGGATTGAAATAAAACACTCAGTGTATTTTGCAACAGAGCATTAACAAGGAATAATGTGGGGATCTCACCCCGATACCAGCTTCGAAGGGTACATTTCCCCCAGACTTTCCTCTCTGTCCCTCCTGAGCATCCCTTTGTGTGTGGGGGGTGGGTTGACAGGGAGAGATATATGGGAAAGGAGCCGTGGAGGGTCAAGGACTGCAAAGTGCCAGCGGTATCGGGAGACCTGAAACCTTGTATTTCTAGAATGATGGTGAGTTTAGAAATACAGAAGAAAGAATGAGTATGTTTCAAGCTCTGGATACCTGGGCCTGAATAATTAAATTGATTCTCTGCATTGCTAGTGGAATTCATGTTGGTGTGAGCAATGCGGTGTTAGGATGGGGACCTGGAATGGAGGGTGGGCACTGGTGCAGATCGGGTTTTTCTCCGCACACCCCACTTCTATTTCTCATAACCTGTAAACAGACTGTACCCAGCCAGCCAGGTGAATGGGAAATGGCTCTATTTTAGTTCATTTTACTCCTTAGGAGGTAAAAGTACTGTTTGTTCAGGCAGTTACTTCCTCAGCAGGTGAGTTTGCCAGGAGAGGGCTGGATTCCCAGAGCTTGATTCTGCCAGGGGCTCGGTCTCCCTCCCAAGGTGGGACGCTCCCAGGATGCTGCTCCCTTCCCAGCCTCTGCGGCCTTCTCTTCACGCTGCTGCCCTCATCCTTTCCAGGCTGGTGTCCTGGCAGGGCTGGGCTCCTGGTCACTCCCCAACCCCCACCCCCAGCCCACTGCTACATTAATATTCCTAACATACCTTTTGAGCATATCCCTGCCAGCCCCACTCCCATTCAAATGCTGTTTCCCGGAGGGTGTCGGGGGTGCCAGACGGAGGGCTTGGGTGTCAATGCCAGGAGCAGGTGAGCTGGTTAGAGGTGGGTCAGCCGGGATGGAGAGCTTGGTCAGGACATCATAGCTCGGGGACAGAGGATCGGCTCTGCAACATGTCAAGAAACATGTTAAGTTCAGGAGGGGCCAGAGGAAGGTTTCACTACCAACCGAGACCCGTTACATCAGGGGGCAAGGGGTAAGTAGGAGTGGGGACACTCAGGGGCAAATTCCTGTGGACAGGGTTCTGCATATGCTCTCTTTTTAAAAACCGTTGACTGAAATATAAACAGAGAAAAGTACACAAATCGTAAGTGTATAGTTGGATGAAATTCACAAAGTGAACACACTTGTGTTACCTGCGGCCGGATGAAGAGAGAGACAGAACATCGCCAGCACCCCTGAGGGAGAAGGAGAAACGCCTCATTTCCCCAGCTGTGGCTTCGAGAACTATAGATTAGTCTTCGAACTAGAATAATACTTTTCAAAACGCACTCGCTTGTGACTGTCTTCTTCCACTTCACGTTGCTTGTGACATTAGCCGGGTCGTTATCTGTACCTGGAGATTGTTTCCTCTCATTGCTGTGTCACACTCCATTATGACAACGTACCTCCATTTATTTGTCCATTCTATCGTTAATGACATTTCAATAGTCTTTAGTCTGGGGCTGCGATGAATAGGCTGCTGTGAACTTACTTCTGTATGCCTCCTGATAAACACATTCTCTTGCTGAGTCATCGGGCCCGTGTGTGTTTTGTTTTGTCATCGAAGGCTATGCATTTTCCAAAATGCTCTTGCCAATTTGCACTCCCACCGGCGGTGACGGCAGATCGCTGTTGCTCCGTGTTGCCAACACTTAGTACTTTCTGTCTTTTTATTTTAGCCAGTCTGGTGGGCGTTTATGGTGTCCCCTTTTGATTCCAATGTACATGTCCCTGATGCCTGAAAAAGATGAGCTTCTTTCCGTGTACTTGTTGGCCACTTGGATATCCTTTTTTAAAGTTACTACTTAAGTTTTCACTCATTTTCCTCCCGGGTTGTCTGCCTTTTTTTGTTGCTTTTTGGGCATCGTGCCCACTTCTGAAGGCCCAGGCCCTGACCTTCACTTGTGCTTTTCTTCTGAAAGCAGAAGAGCTGGGGTGGTGTGGGAAACCAGGGTCTGGCTGGTTAATTGCATATTCCCTGTTTTCCCTCGTCATTTACCTGTGGGATTAAGTTTGTTGTTTGGCTAGTGTCCATGCTTAGCCCCACATCGGCGCTCTGGCTTTATCTCTCACTCCTCCTACCCTCAGAAACCCTGGTGGGGTCAGACTGGACCACACCCCGGCCCCAGATCTCTGCTTCTCACCTCCGTGCCAGCGCTCAGGCGCGATCTTCACCTGGAATGCTTTCTAGGAGCCTTTGGGGTATTCAAATCCATGTGCTTCCCCAACCCCATTTAAGGTTCAAATGCGATCCCCCCTCTTCTCTGATGCCTTTTCCAGTAGCATGCAGCTCACCTCAGTTCCTTCCTCCTTGACGCTTGGCTTTTCATGTCTGTTTGCCTCCTTTGGCAATTAATTATATTCTGTCTTGTGATACCTCTTCTTTTTTAAAAATTTTATTTTTAATTTTTAAAAATTCAGATCCAAATTAGCATATAGTGCAACAATGATTTCAGGAGTTGATTCCTTAGGGCCCCTTACCCATTTAGCCCATCCCCCCTCCCACAACCCCTCCAGTGACCCTCAGTTTGTTCTCTATATTTATGAGTCTCTTCTGTTTTGTCCCCCTCCCTGTTTTTATATGATTTTTGTTTCCCTTCCCTTACATTCATCTGTTTTGTCTCTTAAAGTCCTCCTATGAGTGAAGTCATATATTTGTCTTTCTCTGACTGACTAATTTCGCTTAGCATGATGCCCTCCAGTTCCATCCACGTAGTTGCAAAGGGCAAGATTTCATTCTTTTTGATTGCCGTGTAATACTCCACTGCATATCTATACCACATCTTCTTTATCCGTTCATCCATCGACGGACATTTGGGCTCTTTCCATACTTTGGCTATTGTGGATAGTGCTGCTATAAACATGGGGGTGCATGTGTCCCTTCGAAACAGCACACCTGTATCCCGTGGATAAATGCCTAGTAGTGCAATTGCTGGGTCGTAGGGCTGTTCTATTTTTAGTTTTTTGAGGCCCCTCCATACTGTTTTCCAGAGTGGCGGCACCAGCTTGCACTGCCACCAACAATGCAAAAGAGATCCTCTTTTTCCGCATCCTCGCCAACATCTGTTGTTGCCTGAGTTGTTCATGTTGGCCATTCTGACAGGTGTCAGGTGGTATCTCATTGTGGTTTTGATTTGTATTTCCCTGATGATGAGTGATGTTGAGATACCTCTTCTTATCTTGTGTTATTTTGTGGTTTAGCTTTTTGTGTGTTTAGGCCCAATCTCCCTGAGGTGGTGGTGGCTCTGTGTTTCCCTCAGTGCCTGGCACACTGTGGGTGCTTATTTGAGCCAGGAAAGGGGAGGGGACAGTCAGAAGTCAGGTCACAGGGTGACCTGGTCGTGCTCCCTTTACCTTCTCTGCCTGCCCACATGTCCCATCGTTCAGTCAACCAACACGCCTTTTCTATGCCTCTGCTAGGTGCCGGCCCTGTGCTGGAGGCTGGATAGAGAAGTAGCAGTGAGTAATATCTACCATGCTCACTGGGGAGACAAGACAGGGGCCCCAGAGCTGCGGACGGGTGTTAGAGACGTGTGGGTGGGGTGATTCTGGGTGGAGTGGTCTGAAGAGACCGGATTGAGAGGCCTGAGGTCACTGTCAGGCTGCCCCACATCCTCATTAGGGGGGACTATGATCAGAAGGCTCCACAGTTGACTGGTTGATGGGGGAGCTGATGAGGTCCCTGTCCCAGATCTGATCCCCACCAAGGCTCACAGCTGCTCCCAAGAAAGCAGCGTCACTCCCCTGTGCTTCATGCACCCCACTTCCCTCCTCACACGGGAGGCTGTGCTAGGAGATGGGACTTCTTCACTTCCTGCCAGTTCAGTGTGCTTTTTAGTGCTGCAGCTAAGGTCGGGGGGAGAAGGGGGGAAGAGGGATAGCTCATTGCCACACATTCCCCACTGCTGGGAATGGTCATCAAAGCAGCTGTAAGAGGCCCTGCCATCCCCTCCCTTTACCCCCAAGACAGCCTCAAAGACCACAGAATGGCTCTGCCGCCCCTGCTACCCCGATTCGGAAGGGCGGTCCATTCTGCTCCCATCTGAGCCCCCGGAAGGGGAGTGGAGGGGGAGCATCTGAGGCCGTTGCCCTTGTGGCTGAAGATCCTACTCTGGTCTGAAGGCTTTTCTCAGCCCTGGAGACTGCCGGGCTTTCAGTGGGACCTCTTAGAGATTTCACTTAACATTTCCCGAGTGCTCCTGTCTGCCGGCCGCGCCTGGAGAAGTTAAGGACCCTGCTCTGGGGATTTCTCCTGTTAAATAAGACGAGACACCAGTGGGGGAGGCGGAGGATTGTCTGCAGCGGCCAGCTCGCACTTTTCATCTCCTGTTCCGGGGACTCTTCCCTCTAATTCGCTCTCACCCTGTGGGGCCCCTGGACCTGGGAGGATCCTGCTGGGGGCCGCCTTGGAGTTAGACCAATGGGTAGAGTTAGCCCAATGAGCTTCAAGAAAGCTCCAAGGCGGGTGGGCAGTGAGGGAAGGTGGGCTCCCGGTTCTTGGTGGCCGTGGCCTGGGAGAGTGTGTGTGTGTGACTGGAGCTGGGTGTGGCCAGGAGTCAGGGTGGGACGTGGCGGTGTCACAGGACCTGACACCTCGCTGAGGCACCGGCTAGGCTGTATTGACTCTGTTGGTGGCACCCGACTTTGAGTGACATTATGGCCACCTTGGAGGCATAACGGTGGGCTCCAGGCACCGGAGCGGGAAACGGAACAGCTGTTTTGCCAAGAGCTGTTCTCTTTCTCCTCAGGTCACCGAGAGCATAGCCCAGTGCCATTTGCAATGGGGGCGGCACTTGTCACTTCCGGGGAGCCCACGGACATCCACGTGCTCACTGAGGAGAATGGATTGTGCCCCCTCTCTGTCTACATGGCCCTTGGTGGTTTGTTTCAGGAATTCGCTTGTTGGACAACACTAAGTGTGTGAGCTAGCTAGGGCTTCAGTTCCCTGGGAATGTTTTTAGATGGAGAGAAGCAGGGAGGTGGGGGGCAAGGAAGAAGCTGAGAATGTGTAGGAATAACGCAAATCCTGTGGTTAGGTAGGATTGGGGGTTACTTTCCCTTTCTCCTCTTGGGCACCTCCCTCCCCACCTTCTTGTTCCATCACTTATAACAGTGACACATTTCCTCACCAACTGCTTCTACATAATGAAAGAATCATTCACAAAGATTCCATAGGTAGGACAGGGAAGGTCCTGTTGCTATATATATACCCCCTAGAGGCAGGAGCTTGTATGTTCCGGTTTCCTATTTCAGCAACAATTACATAAATGGCCCACATTAATTAGAATCCTCTGAATTTTCATGTCTGATTCTTGGAAGCTCCAGAGTTAGCCAAAACGTATGGAGCCCCAACTAAGTAGAGGCACTTAGTGCTGGGTTCCGGGACACAGAGATGATCGCCATGGTTCCAGCTCTCAGAGCACCTGTATCCCCGGGCAACTGATACACAAGACATTACTTCAGTTCAGCAAGATGATGTCTGGAAGGGTAGAAATACTCAGCATGCTAGGGAGGATCTGCAGGTGGAGGTGACATCCCGTAAATGTTTCGAAGAAGTGGAGGTCGCTTGTTGACTAGAGTGTCCTAGGTGGAGGGAATGACACAGATACAAGTAGAAAGGTGTGATTAGTGCTGAGGGCTTTCTGGGGTATGGGCTCAAGTGGGGACCTGGTTGGGGATGAGGCCAGATCATGAAGGGCCCTGAATGCCAGGCTGGGGAGTTTGGATTTTATCCCTTGATGGATAATAAGCAGGGGTGTGATAAGACCAGACGTGCATTTGAGAAACTTCAGTCTGGCAGAGATGTGATTCCTGATTTTCAGGGGAGCAAGGCTGAAGACAGGGAAAGCAGCTAGGAGATAATTGTGGAATCTAGGTGAGAAACGATGAGGGCCTGGGCCTCTGGGAGATGGAGTCTGCATTTGAGAGCTAATTAGGAAGAATCATGCACCAGACCTGATAACCAATTATAAGTGGGAGGCAGAGGGGAAGGAGGCTGGGGTGATCCCCAAGCCTCTGAACCAGGCGATGAGTGAATGACGATGGTGCTGTGTGTTGAGAAGGGAAAGGGGAGAGGAAGGATGGGTTTAATTTGAGGGATGAGAATGAATGTAGTTTGGGACGGAGTGAGTTTGGAGTGCCTCTGGGACATCTGTGTGGAAATTACCAATAAACAGCTGCAAGTGTGAGTCTAGTGCTCAGGAGAGGCGGGGGCCTGAGGAGGAGACGTCAGGGGAGGTGCAGGAGTGGGGCAGGGAGGGAAGGCAGAGAAGGGGGTAGGGATGTCCGCCCCAGCGGGACAGGCATGGCCAGGGAGGCGGGGAGGTGTTGAAGCAGGAGAGGAGACGAGTGTTGCACCAGAGCCAGGGGAGAGGGGGTGAAGAGGGTGCGGGTGTTGTCAGATGCCAGTGAGGTGAAGCAAGTGCCCTGAGAACTGGCACTTCAGGGGCCCCTTCCAGATCCAGATTGTGTCAGATTATAGAGCCAGTGGGTCAGCGGTGGGGAAGAAGGGGAGTGTGAGCACCAGGACGGGTGACAGTTTGTGTCAGGAAGAAGAGGTTTATGCAGATAGCTGGAGGTTGTGCATGTGTTGAAATTTATAAATGGAATAAACTTGAGCTTATCTGTAGATGGAAGAGGCAAGGCAAGTAGAAGATAGACGAGCCACTGGGGAGAGGTGAGGAGCAGGGCCCTGGGTGGGGGTGGGGGTGTGTGTGTGGGAAGAAGGGCACAGGGAGACTGTCCTCCCCTGGGAGACTGGGGCAGGGCAGGGAGGCAGCCCTGGAGCTGGAGACTGAATTAGGATCCCAGAGGGAAAGGATAACAATGAGAGCCATGGGGACAGTGGAGGGGAGGCAGGGAATCTGGGGAGCCTCAGAATGAAAACAAAAAGAGTGGAAGAGGTTGGAGGTTCGTTGAGAGACACAGTCTCAGTCTCCAAATCACAGACTCTATACCTGGGTTCACACAGATGGTAGACTGGATTCTTAAAAGGTTGCCACATTTTTTTTTTTTAATTGGCTTTGGAAAACTAAAATAGCAGAAAAATATGACAAACATCCATTTTCCCAGAACAGCTTTTAATGTTTGTCAGTCTTTTTTCCATGTGTTTAGAAACAATACAAATAATGTATGCACACACCATCCTTTATGAAATATGTGCATGGGTGGAAAACAGATGAAGCTAGACTCCCCTCCGGACCATCACCGCCAATCTCGCTCCCAGGCTCCCAGTCCACTTCTTCGAAGGCACCCATGAGGATTTTGCTGTGCACACTTTACAAGCCGTATAGTGTTGGGTTTTGGGTGTTGTATCAGTTATCCGATACCACAGCCTACCTGGTGATACTTGATAAAATGACTGAGAACAGACAACAAGCCCAAATTAGTGGCTTAAAACAACCATCGTCTACTTTGCTCAGACATCTGAAATCTGGGCGGGGCTCAGCAAGGATGGCTTATCCCTTCTCCACATGGTGTCGGCTCCACTGAGGCCTGGAGAGTCCATTTCAAGATGGCCCATTTACAGGGGTACCTGGCTGGCTCGGTCCATACAGCATCCAAGATGGCCCATTCACATGACCAACAAGCTGGTGCCAGCTGTAGCTGGGAGCTCAGTCAAGGCCGTGGGTTGGGGGCCTGTGCTCCTGTCTATATGAGCCCCTCCATGGCTTGCTTGAGCTTCCTCACAGCCTGGTGGCTGGGTTCCAAAAATAAGGGTCCTAAGAGAACAAGGTAGAAATGCATTACATTTTTATTGCCTAGCCTTAGTCACCTAGCATCACTTCTGCCGTAATTTATTGGCCACAGCAATCACAGAATCCACCCAATTTCAAAAGGAGGAGACACAGACTGACAGACATCAACTGTCTGTCAATGTCAAAGTCACGTTGTAAGAAGAATGTGTTGGATGGGAGATAACAATGTGCCACAAGTGTGTGTAATACTTTTACCTAAACAGAATTTTATAGTCTATATTCTTCTTTCACTTGCTTTTCTCGCTCAACATCATGTTGTGAAATTTAGAACCGAACTTACTTTTTTTATGCACTTTGTGGCTGGTGTTCAGGTTTGAGCAGTGAGGGAGAGCCGTTAGCAATATCATGGGTCTAGTTTCAGCATAGCCTTCTACTATTAAGGCCAAATGCTCGCCTGGTGGAAAGCTCCTGTTTTGGTGAGAGCTGTTCTATCTGAACACTGAGCCTGGTTGTCTGTTGTGAAATGCCAGATTCACACCACTTGTTCAAACATAAGTCTCAGCAGGAAAAGGCAAAGAGAAATATAATCAGCCAATATGAATTGAGGGAGGGTCTGTCTGCTAGAAGTTGTCAGGCAGGCAAAGAAATATAAGGCCGGGTTTTTGCCCTTGAGAAACTGGTAATCTGTTGGAGACAAGCACCCCCTGGGTGGTGAGGTTTGAAAATGGAGTTCAGAGGGTGGGATTGGCATGGGTTGAGAGTTCGGATCCGGCTTTGGGTGGGATGTTCTGCCCCTGGGCTCCTGCAGGCTGGGATGGTTCTCTCCCAACCTCCTGTTCCCAACACTGTGAAGGCACCCGGCTCCATAAATGCATGTTGAATGCAGAACACAGGACTTGAGTCAGTGGCGGAAGGGAGGGAGATGGACATCCCATGGCAGGGGCCGTGGCCTGGGCACCTGGGCCGGAGTGACAGCGAGTCACCTGCCTGGCTGCAGGAATGAGAAAAGCAGTGGCCTTGGAGAAACTGGCCTTTGGAGTGAGTCGGGCTGGGATGGAACCTGGTTCTGACACTTACTCATGGGATGACCAGGGACAAGTTATTGTCTCCCCATCTGTAAACTAGGCAGACTGGTAGCTGTGCAACCGGCCGTGAGGACTAAGAGAGAGGACGCAGAGCGTTCAGTATAGGGCAACACACATAGCTCCTGGTAGGAGCATGAAAGAGGTTAGCAATGATGGCCATGTGGGCAAGGGCCAGGTGACAGGTGGCCTGAACCTCAATTGAAGGGCTTTAATTTGGCCCATTAGGTGTTGTTTCAGATTTATCAACCTGGCTGGGTGGATTGGGTAAAGGAAGTGGGGGGAGGTGGAGCCGGACCAGCCAAGAGGCCATGAGAGAGGCCCATTTGGGCGTCAGCGAGTGAATATGTTTCATCCTAAAAGACTAGAAGTCCTTTCTGCTCTGTGTTCAGGATCTCTAGTGATGACAACTACAAATTAATATACTGTATACACTTTGGGTTTGAAAGTGCAAAGTGCAGCCTTTACCTGTGCTGCTTCAGCTCGGCCGTGCCTGTAGCTCTCAGGATCCCTTTGTTCAGGCCCCAACTCAGCTACATGGGCTGGTCAAATACTCTTGGCTCACTATGCTTTGCGTTCATAGTCTGGGCATAATTTTATGTTTTTGATAATTTATTATGTGTCTGTAAGCTCAATGAGAGTAGGGCCTATTAGCATGTCTCCAGGGTCTGTTAGAGTGTCTGATAGGAGCTCAGTCAATAGCGGTTGAATGGATGACTGTACATTAAATATATGGTAATACAGACTTATTCTAATTCATGCACCCAATGTCCACAGGTAATCACCGCATCTTATTTTTCCTTATACATATCACATGGTTGCACATGTAAAGTCCTTCATTCAACAGATACTTACTGAGCCACTCCTAGGTGCCAAGCACTGCATAGACATGAACAAGAAGGCAGTGGCCCCCTCTCTGCAGCTTACATTTTGGTGGAGAGACAGTCAACAAGGTAAATACACGAACAAGATAATTTCAGGTGGTAGTAAGTGCTCTGAAGAAAATGAAATGGCGATATAATGAGGAGTGACCTCTCTAAAGAGGAGACATTTGAGCTGAGGCAGGTGCCATGGACTGAATGTTTGTAGTGAGATTCACGTTGAAACTTAATCCCTAATGTGATGATGTTGGGAGGTGGGGCCTCTGGGAGGGGACTACGTCATGAGTACAGAGCCCTCATGAATAGGATTAACGCCCTTCTCAGGGAGACCCCTGTGAACTCCCTTGCTCCTTCCGCCATGTGAGGACATAGTAGAAAGACAGCCATCTATGAACCAGGAAGCAGGCCCTCACCAGACACTGAATCTCCCAGCACTTAGATCTTGGACTTCCCAGCCTCCAGAACTGTGAAAAACAAATGTCCGATTATAAGCTACCCAGTCTATGGTATTTTTATAGAAGACTGAACAGACTGACACCTCGGGTGGTGAAAAAAGCAGTGAAGGGCTCAGAGCAGAGCCTGCAGGCTGGGAATCCCCAAGTATTACAATAGAGGCCAGCATGGTGGGTGGAGGAAACATTGGTGAGGCTGGTGTGACCAGAGCAGGGCGGGAAGGGGTGCCAGCCGGCAGCTGAGTGAGGTCAGTGTGGTGGGCAGGCTGGACCATGCAAGGCCTTTAAGATCAGATTAAGGAGTTGGAATTTCATCCTAAGCACACTGGGAACTCTTGAAGAGTTTTAAGCTGAGGAGAGATCATGTGGCTCACTGTTTAAGAAGAATCCTCTGGAGGCGCCTGGGTGGCTCAGTCAGTGGAGCGTCCATCTTCAGCTCAGGTCATGATCTCACGGTTCATGGGTTCGAGCCCCGTGTTGGGCTCTGCACTGCCATTTTGGAGCCTGGAGCTTGCTTCAGATTTGTGTCTCCCTCTCTCTCTCTCGGCCCCTCCCCTGGTTGTGTTCTCACTCTCAAAAATAAATAAATAAACATTAAAAATAGAAAAAGAAGAATCCTTTGGTTGGTAATGGATTGCACTCCCACTGGTTGTACAGATACAAGTGTGTGACTGGACATGCACGATCATGATGTGTACACACCATCATTTGTTAAAGCTCATCCTCCTCTATTTGTATATGTATCTATATAACATCATATTACACAGATTTTCATACTCTTCCATACAGATGTTCACATGCTTGAATATACCATGCCAACATCTGGGTGTATGCATAATTAAATACACCTGTGCTCACCCATCATTCACACAAGAATACTCACACAGTAGCCTGCCCACACAGGACTTCCCATGGTACCCGTAAATTTCACGTCCATGTAAATGCACGCGCGCACATTCACTCCTACCCAAAGTCAGCCAACTCTCGCCGCCCATCACCCAAGCAATCTCATCCAGGTTTCTAATGGCAAATGAGATCAGAACTCTATGAGGAATTGTCCTCTCTGTTGAGCATGAATGTGCTAAATAAATCTCCCTGCCTCGAATAAATCTTGTACAGATGTAGAAAATGCATTACAGCCTGAACAACTAGAGGTGGCTGGAGACAGTGGTGGGAACAGAGTAGTAAATCTGTGAGGGGCGTGCCAGCAGCGGGGGCCTCTCCGGTTGCCCAAGAGCAGAGAAGGGGGCTGGAAGTGTGGGCGAGTCTGCTTCCTGGAGGTCACCCCAAGGTAACTGTGGCCTCTTTCCCTGGGTAACGCATCCTGTCAGCTGGCGCCGTCTGGACCTCCCCCAGGGATATGGGTAGCGTAGGTCTTCATGATACACAAACATCCATGTCATTTGATCCATTTGGCGAGGAAAAGCACTCATTGAGTCAAAACTCAGTTGTTTTGAGTTTGTTTTTGGAGTATCTAGACAAAACATCCATGTAGTTTTGGTTTGTTTGGGCCTAATTTGGATACAGATTGCTGGTTCTTTCCTGGAAAGTAACTGAAGTTTCAGGCCCATGGTTTTATAATCTTGTTTGGGCCCTTTGCACTTACTTTTTGACTTAACCTGTTCCAACGCTGAAGTTGACCTGCCACATGCCACCCACAGTCTTGTGGGATTATCCTGCTGTTTATTCCGGAAGACTTCTGATTCCCGTCTCTAAGCAAGATGCCCAGTTTTTGCCGCTGTGTACTGGATCATTTCTTCTGATCGATACTCTACGTCATTAATTTCCTCCTCAGCTGTGTTAAACCTGTGGTGAAGCCTGCCCGTTGAATTCTTATTTTTGGCTATTGTATTTGTCAGTTCCGAGCTTTGCATGTCATTCTTTCCAAAATATCATATGGTACTTTCTATAGCTTTTGGGTCCCTGCTGAAATTTCCCCGATTGGCTTTCTATTGACTTGATCATAGCCAACTGTGGTTCTGGAATCAGCATCTGCTAGTCATCACACCCAGAGTGCCTGTGGGTCTCTTTCTATTATCTGTTGTTCCTGCCTGTTCTCATTCAAGGTGTCTTGTTTCCTTGCATGTCTGATTTTCTTCAATTGTGTGCTAAGCACTGTATTTGACAAATTGTATGCTACCTTCCCAGGGAGAGGAGTTTTTTGTTTTTTTGTTTTTTTGGGTTTTTTTTTTTTTTTTTTTTGCTTCTGCAGGCTACCTGGGGGCTTTTCTAGGGCACAGTACCTTAATTCAAGTTCAGGTCTTAGGTTTCTTATAATCAGAGAGTGAAAAGTCAGACCTGAAGCCCATCCCATCTCATTCTGCAGTGCATTTAAAGGATGAGACTGTAGTTGAAAATAATAGGTAGTTTATCACAGTCCCATTTTGGTGGGCCCTGGGTGTTGACTTTTATTTCTCTGACCCAGGGGGGCCACCATGGGTGCAGGGGTGCCACACTCCATTTCTCAGTGGTATTGCCCTGATGGACAAAGGACTAGGATGGGGTCCCGGAGCTGTGAGCTTGTCCCAGGCGAGCAGGAACAGTGATACTTCTCTCCAGCTCTGAAGTCACAGGTCACGGGGCTGACTCTGGTCTCCACTCTTCCCCAAACTTCTTTTAGCTTTTTTTCTGGAGTCAGGGAGGATGGTCATGGCTTTGTTTCTGAAAGTGGGGCTCCTCTTGTGCCTCGTTCACATGCGCACTGGTTGAGGGCTAGTACCTCTGTCACTCCTGTTGTGAAGCCATGAAGCCATGTCTCAACTCCTGTTGTGAAGCCATGGGGGACAAGTGAAAGGTGCCTTTATGTTTTGTTGATCTGACTGCTTCATGAGACCAGCTGATGTCTTAGGGAAGTGAAGAGTCACCTAGCACAACTGCTAGGTTGCCTAGATCAGCACTGACCACATGAACAGGCACAGGCTCAGTTGGCCTCCACATCATGGAGAGGCCTTGGTATGGTGCACATTTAGGGTCCAGAAAGGGAGGGAGAGTCTGTGAAGGGAAGTCATGTTGAAACTTAGCTTCCCCATCCGCAAGCCGTTGAATACACTGCTTCTTTTGTTTTATCAATGATACCTGGGCTGACTATGGCTTCTTCAGAGCCTCCATTGATCAAAAAGATGAAAGAACTGGGACAAGGATTCATTTTAATGCAGAGCAGTGACCCAGGGCTGTCAGGGGCGCTCTCCTTTCACTCTGCTTCCTTTCAGCTGCCTTCAAGCGTCAGGTTGTGAGAGGGTTAAGTTGTCCATCACTTCCCATCCATGCTGTTCAGATCCAGACTTGGCCATTATAAATGGCCATGCCCACGTTATGCTCGCAAGCTCCCAGAGAGTGCAGTAATTAATCCTGGCGGGAACTTCATTAATCTTGATTTAGTGCCCAATGTAGTTGCATCCCCCTGCCCCCCTCTCCCTTCATTTTCCTACACAGTGAATGGCTCAAGGAAGAATGTTGGTTCCTGGTGATGGCTAGCTGGGGAAGGGGGTTCTGCAGTTCCTCAGCTCCTTGGAGCACTCAGGTGCCTCACCCCAATTTTCAGCCAATAGCTCACTGCGTGCAAAAGGGCATTTGGCAATGTAGGGGTTAAAGAGTTAAGTGCCTGATTCTCTCACTTTTCTATTACCTGAAACCTTCTCTCTGGAGGGTTCCTGAGCTTCTGGAGTAACAGCATTTCCTAGTTTCTTCTCCATCTGCTCCAGAGCTCCTGTGAGGTAGGGTCCCCACGGGACCTGGCAACCTGCAGGGGAGTTAAATTCTAACATTCTGGCATCATCCTAAACACTGAAAACACCCCCCCCCCCCCATAACCTCTGGCTCACAGCATTAGGGTGTTTCCTGGGTTTCCCTCCTTTCTTGGGCTGCCATGGGCCCTTCTTCCTTATGAGTGCCGCCATATATGTCTGAGAGTACACATAAGGCAATGAATGCTTGGGGTGGAGTGTGATACCATCATCCTGAACCTGCAAGCCTTCTATTCATCAGACCTTCTCCTTCCACATCAACTGGAAAAGCTGTCACCAGGCAGATGGCAGTGCCTTAGTTATGCCCAGGGCTCCTGGGTAAGTGGACTGGATGAGAGGGGCACATTCATGTCTTTCCACTCAACCATAGTTCTTAAAATCTAGTAAAGGTAAGGATTAAACCTTAACTAGTATTTCTAAAAGGTGTTTTAACCCACAATTTAATGGAAAACTTAAAGAGATACAAGGACTTTGGCTAGTTATGCGACTTACAGTATCTAATTTTGTATTAGTAGCTGATGTTTTCATGGCTTGTGTGGAATTAATTTGCTCTGAATTTTTTTTAAGTATATTTATTTTGAGAGAGAGAGAGAGCGTGCACATGAGCAGAGGAGGAGCAGAGAGAGAATCCCAAGCAGACTCTGCACTGTCAGCGCAGAGCCCTACCCGAGGGCTCGATCCCACGAACTGAAATCATGACCTGAGCAGAAACCATGAGTCAGATGCCTAACTGACTCAGCCACCCAGGCACTCCTGCACTCTGAATTCATTCATAGAGCTCAAGACTTTCAGGTTCATCAACGGGTTCCAGAATTTCTGAAACCTTGACAAAAATGAGATACAGACACCTGACCACCATGGCTTTTTAAATTCAAGTTTATATATTGAGAGAGAGAGAGAGAGAGAGAGAGAGAGAGAGAGAGAGAACGAACGAGAACATTCAAGCAGGAGAGGGGCAGAGAGAGGGAAAGAGAATCCCAAGCAGGCTCCATGCTGTTAGTGCAGAGCCCAATGTGGGGCTGTGGGGCTCGATCCCATGAATTGCAAGACCATGACCCCAGCCAATATCAAGAGCTGGATGCTCAACCAACTGAGCCATCCAAGCACTCCTGACCACCATGTTTTTTTCTTCCACTCAACCATTGTTCCTCACATCCTTTCTACCTGATTTAACTCTTCTTGGCTTCTGGTTCAAGAAATAGATGTGCCTTCAAAATGAAGGCCATCAGGTTCCCCAGGTCCCCTTCAGCAGTGCCTTGACTCTTTTCTTTGAGGAGATGCCTTGTACAGTGGTAGGTGGAACTTAAAACAAGACAGACCCAAGCCCAAATCCTGGCTCTGCCCTCAGCAGCCATGAGCTTTTCCACTGGTTACTTAACCTTGTTTCCTTTGGAAAACTGAGAGAGTTTTCTGCCTCTCAGAAATGTTCCAAGGGATAAATAGAATAATGCACATTAAATACCTGGCATGTAGTAAGCACGCGATAAATTGGTGTTGTCCTTATGATCTTTTCCCAAACTAAAGGGTTTCTCTTTATCCCAGAATCTTTAAAGCTTGTAAATCTTAGAATAATTCCACCTATAACCATCACTAGCAGCCTCCACTTACAACAAACTAACTACAGAATAACGTTAGAATCCAGGTTCTATTTTTGTACTTGTTTGAGTAATGTGCTATAAACTTTATACACCACTTTCACATATATTACTCTGTTTACCTCCCACATCACACCTGAGAGTTCTAGACCACATTAAAAAAAGATTTGAAGCAGATATTTTGTGTTGTAGCTACAATTTATATGGTGTGTGTCTGAGTATAAAAAATGGATGGGTATGAGAGCAGATGATTATTTACATTTGTCTATGAATATGAGGGGCGGTTGTCAGAAGTATATTCCATACCTTTATATTCTGGGTGCACTCCAGGTCTCCTCCCTCTATTCTGTTCACACCAGGATGTCCACCTCCATCCCTCTGTATGCTGTTGAGCTGCTCTGTGGGCCTTGATAGTGCTAGGAGGAAGAGCTGCCTGGACATACCTAAGAAGCCTGCTGTGGGCTCGGTGAACTGCTCTCATGAAAATTATTTAGGATGGCCAACATTGGGGCCCCTGGGTGGCTTAGTCAGTTAAGCATCTGACTTCAGTTCAGGTCATGATCTCACAGTTTATGGGTTCAAGCCCTGCATCGGGCTCTGTGCTGACAGCTCAGAGCGTGGAGCCTGCTTCTAGATTCTGAATCTCCCTCTCTCTCTGCTCCTACCCTACCTGTAGTCCACCTCTCTGTCTCTCAAAAATAAATAAACATTAAAAAGTTTTAGAATGGCCAGCATAAAGTGTCAGTACCACTTTCTTTCTGGCAATAGGCATACAGACACACACACATAAAACAACAAGAACACACACACACACACACACACACACACACACACACACACACAATGTGTTGGTTGTTTGCCTGCCCTTGGATCTATTTCCTGATCTTTACTCTGCTCTGACAGCAGGAAATACGTTTTCTAAGCTCCTTTGCTAACTGGCATCTGGGCCAGTTCAGCCGAAGGTGGAGTGGAAGGCTGGTGGGGCATTTCTCCCTTTGCCTCAGGAGGCCTCTCTGTCAGCACCTGCACCTCCTCTATGGCTCCAGTTCCTAATCGATGGCCCCAGATTCTAGTTCCTAATAGTGCCACCTCCTCCTGGTTTCCCTGTACCAGCTCTGGGAATGGTCATAGTTTCTTGCTATTGTTTTTCTTTGCGATAAATCTTTCCCATTTGGCTTCTGCCACTCAAACTCTCCCTTCTTTTCGTATTGTGTGTAAGACATAAAGAAGATGCAGAATCCTGGGGCGGGGGGTTGTAATCTATGCAGGATTGCTCTGCAGGGCACCAGTGTGTCCCAGTTTCCTGGATGGGAGATTTCTCTGGGTGAAGAGAATTGTACCATTTCAACAGGCAGATTGGATCCAGATTCTGCTGAAACTACCAGTCAAGCTGTCAGATCACTGGGGAAATTTAAGTTAAATTAGTTATTTGGCATTATGAAGACCAGGGACCAGGTAAACTTTTCTCCTGCTGAGAGCTGCTGACAAAACTAACTCATTTTAGTTAGCTTTTTAAAGAAATAAATTTGTGTCCCATTTATCTGCTTCTTAAATTAGGCATTGTGAACACAAGAGCCTATCAATAAGCACAAAAAATAACACAAATATAAATTTTGGGTTCACGACAAGTTAATGTGGATAGAGAAGGAACCAGGGAGTGAGGGACAGATAGGAAGGGGAGAGACATGCTCCGAGGCTCTGTCAGAGACCCTGATGTACAGAACAAGAGAGAAATGTGGAGAAATACATATCACTCACAAAACGATACCCCTCTCCTGTGGCCTTTCAGGATATCACAGCTAAAGACTTAAGTAGTTTTATTTCCCAGCTATAGGCATAGACTCTATCTGGAGGCCCAAGACATGGATCCCCAAACTTCCCTGTGGTTTGAGTCCAGTGGAGAAACACAAATCACATGTTTATATGCCTGCCTTCCTGACAAGTGCCTTGAACTTGTCATGTGTCCTCAGCCCAAGGTTGAGGACATAGTAGGTGCTCGTATATATTTTTTTAAAGTAATTTCTACTCCCAGCATAGATGGGGCTCAAACTTATGACCCCGAGATCAAGAGTTGCGTGCTCCACTGACAGAGCCAGCCAGTGCCCTGGTGCTCGTTTCTTTTTTGATGAATGTCACAGAAATGGAATCAGCTAAAAACCAGTGTAAGATGTTACTTCGTTCAGTCTCTCCCCAATCCAGACATAACCTTTTGATTCCATGCTGTATGTAAGAGGTGGCAGCAAAGATTCTCCTTCTTTACTCTCTCTCTCTCTTTTTTTTTTCAATTTCCCTTTTTACTTTACCATGTTCATCCCAGAGACAAATTTATTATCCTCTAGAAGGCAGCAGAGTTTCTTAGAACAGGAGATGGGCGGAAGGATAGGAACAGAAGATATAAATAACCTTTAAATTATCTTAAATTTAAATTTAAATAGGCACTCCATACAATGGCATACTATATTCAGCAGCAACAACAACAAGGAATGAATTGCTGTTACCTGCAACAACATGGGTGAATCTCAAAATAATTATGCTGAGCAAAAGAAGCCAGGCAGAAGGTTGTATACGGTATGATTCCATTTATATGAACTTTTCAAACAGATGAACTAATCTATAGAGAGAAAAACAAATCAGGGGTTACCTGGGGCTGGGGATGCTGGGGGACTGAGCACAAAGAGGCAAATTTTGGGGTGATGGGGATGTTCTGCATCTACATTAGGATGGTGGTGAAGTTAACACAACTCTTCAGACTATATCCTTAAAATTAGTATATTTTATTGTCTGTATGTAATTATACTTCAGTAAAGTTGATTAGAAAACATGAAAATAAGGGCAATGAAGGAACTGGGCTTTGTTGCTAGTGTGTGCACTCAGGACACCCAAGTTGGGTGTAAGTGAGTTGCTTTCCTCCTGGCTAAGGCTGAACCAGGCTGAAGGGCTTGAGCTTAGACTTCATAAGGACCTCTTGGGCTTATGTTAGGAAGAAGGAATGGGAATTGCTTTCCTCATTTCACGTGGAAAGGTCTTCCCAACACCCCCTTAGCAGCCATCTCCTCTCTGGAAGGCCCAGGTTCAGGCCCTGTGTAAGCCTGCCTCTCCATCTGTGAACGTGAGGAGGAGACAATTACTTGAAGGTAGGGACAGAAGAGCACAGGGCAGGGTAGCTGATTCCTCCCAAATCCTGCCTCATGGAACAGCTCCAGAGGGCACTCTCATGGAATTGTGGAGTTTTGTAATTTGGCTGACTTGCATTCAGGGGAGGAACTTCTTGGATTTCAAGACCATCAGAAAATGAGTGCAGAGTAGAGAAAGGTGAATCCATTTTGCTAAGAGCCCAATATACAGAGCATCCAGATGCCCAGGGCTGCTGGCAAACGTGTTGCTCAGACACGGGACTGAGTCCTGGGCTCCGGGATGCATCCTGCCCTGCATCCCCTATGCCCTGTGGCCAAAGCAGGGCTTCCTTAGCCAGCCTGGGGAGTGTCTAATTCACTGGAGGAAGGCTTGAGGGGCGATGGGGTGGGTGGCTGGAGTACTGGAGAACGTGTTGGGAGAAGAGAGGTGCCCAAGGGAATTTTCACACCCACTACCTGCTGCTACTGCTGTGCGCTGACAGCTCCCCCAGTGCCCGACGTGAGATTGCTGCCAAAACCCTGTCACTATCCTACAGCGTTGTGAGTCCAATGTCATTGATGGCGGAGTTGCATCTGTTTTGTGAATATTGATTGAATGTTTATTACGTGACAGGCATAGTGTTAGGCTCTGGGGATAGGAAGAAAATCAAAAGCCAGTCCTGACCCTCAGGAGCTCCCAGTCTAGTCGGGGGAAACCTGCAAGTAAATGGGTAAATTAAGAACATGGAGGTGTGAACTGTAATGGGAAAGCAGAGGAAAGCCAAACCATACCAGGAGGAAGAAGTCAGCCAGTCCTGGAAGCAGGACATAGCACAGGACAAGTGACCTGGTTTGTGCAACAAATCAATGACAGCAAAAAAGGGAGAGGACTCTATCATAGAATAACTTACTGGATATAATAACCAAATGCAAGGTGTAGACTCAAACAGTTTTTGAAAAAGGCAAAACTATACTACAAAGCTAGAGTAATCAAAACGGTATGGTACTGGCATCAAAGCAGACACACAGATCAGTGGAACAGAATAGAGAGCTCACAAATAAGTCTGCACATATACGGTCCATAGTTTCTGACAAAGGAGGCAAGAATATACAATAGGGAAAGGATGGCCTCTTCAATAAATGGTGCTGGGGAAACTGGGGAGTCACACGCAAGACAAAGAAACTGGACCACTCTCTTATACCATATGCAAAAATCAACTCAAAGTGGATTAAAGACTTGAACGTAAGATTTGAAACCATAAAACTTCTAGTGGAAAACAGAGGAGGAAAAAGACATTTTTGAGGCAATCAGGAAAGTTTGAATACGGATTGGGTGTTATTTGCTATTAAAGAATCTTACTGTGCTACATATGATGGTGACATGGTGATCATGAAGATTATATTTTTAAAAAGTTTTTAGAGAGCCATGCTGAAGTATTTATGGGACAAATAACGTGATGTCTGGATTCGCTTTAAAATACTCCAGGAGAAAAAAAAAAAGAAAGAAAATGTGGAGGATACTAGATAAAACAAGATTGCAAAATGTTCATAAATGTTGAGGTTGAGTGACAAGCACATGAGGCATATTATACTCTTCTTTCTACTTCTGCGTAAGTTTGAAAATGTCCATAAATAAGAAGTCTATTAAAAAAAGAGGTCCCGGGGGCGCCTGGATGGCTCAGTTGGTTGAGTGTCTCTCTCTCTCTCTCTCTCTCTCTCTCTCTCTCTCTCTTTAAAGGTCTCTTTTTTTTTTTTTAATGTTTATTTGCTTTTGAGCGAAAGAGAGAGAGACAGAGGCGTGAGTAGGGGAGGGGCAGAGAGAGGCAGACACGGAATCGGAAGCAGGCTCCAGGGTCCGAGCTGTCAGCACAGAGCCTGACGTGGGGCTCGAACTCACGAACTGTAAGATCATGACCTGAGCCGAAGTGGGATGCTTAACCAACTGAGCCACCCAGGTGCCCCAGTTGAGTGTCTGACTCTTGATTTCAGCTCAGGTCATGATCCCAGCATCGTGGGATCCAGACCCACATTGAGCTCCATGCTGAGTGTGGAGCCTGCTTGGGATTCTCTCTCTCTTTCTCCCTCTGCCCCTCTCCCCCACTCACACTCACCCTCTCTCTCTCTCTCTCTCTCTGTCTGTCTAAAATAAATAAATTAATAGATGATAGATAGAAAGATAGATAGATAGATAGATAGATAGATAGATAGATAGATAGGTGATAGATGGCTGATAGATAGATGTCCTGAAGAGTTTGAGGCAGAGTAGATGGAGACACAGTCGTCCATGAGCAGGCACACGAATTCAGAAGGAAGAGCCTGCTTGGAGGAGTTTGCTCAGCAAGTACTGTGGATGGGATGCAGACGGCGTGTCTAACAAACAGCTGGAAAGGGGAGGCCAGGGCTTGGGAACAAGGCTGAGCTGCTAGTGTGGGAACCCACAGTCCATGCTAGAGTGACTGTTGAGGAAACACATGAGCCCAGAGGTCTTCCTCCTGCTGAGGGTAATGGTCCCCATTGTCCCTTGGTGTGTTCCTACCTCCTTTGTCATCGGTTAACTGACCATATATGTTTGGGTCTATTTTTGATACCTTGGCCCCATCCCTTACCCCACATACCCATAATCTCGGGTTAATCCAGGGAAGGGTGCCCTTAGTGATGCCAAGAGGGGTGGAGCAGGAGCCTAGTTCTGCAGAAGGCAGGAAGAAATATCTACTACACTGTTGCGACATGGAGGCACCTCCCATGCATAGTATGATTTAATTTCCATAATAATCCTGTGAAATATTATTATTTCCATCACAGGGAAAACTGAAAGCAACAACAAATGAAGCCGAGAGAGGTTAAGGAATTCGGGCCGGTGCGTCCAGTTAACTCTGGGCCGTGGAGGTGTGTCCAAGGACTCAGGGTTGCATCCTGCTATCATTCCTCTCCTCCTCCCGTCGCCTTCCAACCCCTGTCATTATCTCCACTGTTGCTACTTATGATTTACAGACTATGTGCCAGGCACTTACGCTAACCATTGTGTATACACTGTGTTTACTTTTTGGCAACCGTACAGGATGGATGTTATTAATCCTCTTTTGCAGATGATCCTGAGGCTCAGAGAGGTTGTCTGGCTTGCCCAAGGCTACTCAGATAGTTAAATGGCTGAACTGACATGACAATTGCACCAAGCTTTGTATAATGCAGAAACCTGCATTTGTAGTCACCACACACAGTGTCCCCCAATGAGCCTGGCACATGTGCCTAGAGAAGTTGGGGGCATGTGCCCTCAGCTCAGAGAAGATGGCATATTCAGGGTCTCCAACCCACTGACTTCACCCCAACCCCCTATTTTTTTTTTTTTGATGTTTATTTATTTCTGAGAGAGATAGAGACAGAGCACTAGAGGGGGAGGAGTGGAGAGAGAAGGAGACACAGAATCTGAAGCAGGCTCCAGGTTCCGAGCCGTCAGCACAGAGCCCGACGCGGGGCTCGAACCCACGAACCGTGAGATCATGACCTGGGCCGAAGTCGGATGCTTCACTGACTGAGCCACCCAGGCGCCCCTACCCCCACCCACTGTTGATTAATGGTGTGGAACAGCCTAGCTCTCCTGTCCCCATGCAGGTGCAAGGGTAGCATGGGGCACTGCTCGTATCCTTGCTCGCTCCACCTGTGGAGGGGCCATTGGCCCCAACGAGTATTAGTAATTGGCATGCTCCCTTCTTGAGGTCACCCTGAACATCACTGCTAATTAGAGGGTTAACTTTGCCCCAGGCAGGCCCCACTGCACACAGGGGATCAGGAAGGGTGATTCCCTAGCAAGCCACAAGGCTGCAGAGGGAGGGGAAGACACTGGAATCTGAAGATCTGGGCCCGGCCTCAGTTGCATATGACAAGCCTCTTGCCGCTTCCTGGTCTTTGCTTATGATGCGCCCTCTACCTGGGATGCCATGCACTTGGGCGATTCCTGTTTTCCCTCTAAAAGTCTGCACAGAAGCCCCCTCGGCTCTTTTCTATTCCCACCACACAGATCAGTGTGCTTACTATATCGGACTATGGTGACATGTGTCTCCTAATTGGATCGTGAGCCTCTTGAGGTCAGGCACCAGATCTTCGTCATCCTTGTATGTGCAGTGACTAGCACAGGCTTAGTCCCTAACAGACTCTCAAGGTGTTTGACGAGTTAATGGATGGGTAAATGAATGAGTGAAGTAAATACGCTCCCTCTGTGACCAGCCCCGAGCCTCAGTTACCCCATCTGCAAAATGAGGGGATTGGGTGCAATGGATTCCGAAGGCCCTTAGTGCTTTATAAACACTCTGGCAGGGGTGGTGGGAATGGGCCAGCGCCTGCAGAGTGTTCTCTCTGAACACCTGCCCCCTTGGAGCAGAGACCGGAGCTGGCAGCCCGGTGATGGATGCAGGACTCCCATGAAAAATCGAGGCCAGGGGCTGAGCTCCCCCTGCCAGGTGGCTTGAGGGCCACCGAGTGGCGCGGCACAACGGCAAGGGAGCGTTATCGATGGCCTGACACCGCGTTTGGGGGAATTGGCCCGTCCTCACACGTAATTATGAGGCATAGGATTATGTAAAGGGACGGGGCTGGATCAGGAAGAAAGAAATACTTTGTATCCAGCAGTGACGATGAGTGAGCTGGGGAGAAGACCAAGCCATCCGTCTCTTCCAGATCGCCTCTCCTGCCTGACGATCCCAGTCTGCAGTTGGCGGAGCTGGGCGGGGGGGGGGGGGGGGGGGGGGGGGTGTCTCCCGGGGGGGGGTCTCCCCTGGGTGCCTCTGTGGCAGCCAGCCTGACGCTGCCCTCTGCGTTGGGGTTTGGAGCTGAGGGGCCCCAAGGGCACTCGGTCCCTAAGGGCATCTCTTCCTTGGCCTTTTTCTGACAAGGAGGACTCTGCAAATGTCAACCTTAGCACCCGTGCAGTGCCTGGCAGAGAGTAGACTCTCAGTACTATTCACTGAATGAATGAATGAAAGACCGAGTGACTGAGTGAGTCAATCAATACACAAATTACAAGGATTTTTGTTTTTCACTCGTTGCCCTACCTCTAGCACCTAGAAGTGTCTGGAATCGAGCGGGCACTCAGTAAGGATTTGCTGAATGGAGGACTGACCTGAGGAATTTGGATGCAAAAGCATGAGACTGTGGCAGGGACAAAGCACCGGAGCGTCCTTGCACCCAGAGGAGAGGAGGGCAGGGGCTGGGGGGGAGGAGCAGGGGCCAGGGTTAATACACCGGGAGCGAGCACATCCACACTCTCCGTATCCACACTGTCCTTGAGCCAGGGCCCTTGGGACGGGCTCTCCTGTCCTTTGTGGCAGTGCTTCTCAAAATGTGGTCCGCGGACCACCCGCGTCGTAATCACACAGGATGCCCAAACTAAACCTGCGGACCCAGAATTTGGGGGTTGGGCCTGGGAATATGTACTTTATGGAAGCTTCCAGGAGATTTTGAATGCACATTAAAATCTGGGAGCCATTTGGTTAGGGTTGCTGGGGTGGAGATTCCCTGCCCTTCTCACCTACCACCCTGTGGGTAGTAGTAGGAAAACAAACAGTAGCCTTCACTCACAGAGGTGTGTGTGTATTATGTCATGTAACTTCCCAACAGCCCCATGAGGTGTGGCTGTTACAGATGAGGCAACTGAGACTCTGCAGAGTGAACAAACTCGCCCTGGGGCACACAGCTGGAAGGTAGCAGAGTTGGGACCAAAGCCTGGCTTCTAAACATTATGTGGGATTCCCTTTGCTTCCCTGGTGGGATGTTTCCCGGTGGCTCATCCCGGTCCCCCTTCCCATCCTTGGAGCTGAGCCCCGCCCACCGTCCTGATCTGAGTGAGAAAAGTCGTCACTTTCACCTCCAGCCTGTGCTTTGGTGGAAATACACAACGCAGAGGGGGCATATCCCTCAGGTGGAGGGTTGGTTCATTTTCATTTAAAGACCTACATGACACTTGGGGCCTGAGGGCTTCCTGTGTGGGGCCCGTGGCTTCTGAAGGCAGGCCGTGGCTCTGACCCTACTGGCCCTGAGCTCCCTGCCCCTCACCCCCGACTTGCATGTCGCTGGCTGTCACCTGCTCGGCAGATGGCAGACTGGCAGCTTCTCTCCCTGGGCTGTGCCCAGATTGGCTCGGCTATGTCCTGGCTGCCCCTGAGCTAGAACCATCTGTGCCCGAGAGAGCCCCAACATCACCGAGAAGGGCAGACGTGGCCCTCGTAGCCCCTCCAGGTTGTGGGGAGAGAGCTCAGGGCACGGGAGAGCCAGCCCACAGCTGTACCTGCCCCTGCAGAGAGAGGGCTGTCGAAGTCCTTTTGAAGGCTGAAATGCCACCCACCTAGCAAATGCCGCGGACCACATTTCTTCATCGGAGCCATCTCCTGCTGCTGCTTTCGGTCAGCAGAGAGCTCACCCCCTCCAACCCCCGGGTCTCCCTGTGGCCATTGGAGTTCTGGGGAAACCGAGGGAAGGGGGGGAGCCGAGCTGGCAAGGGTAGGTCTGCCCGTGTTCCATGAGGCTCCTCGTCCGGCTTTATTTTCATAGCTGATTGAACTCACCACCTTTTCGATCGAGGAAGCAGAGCTGGATTGAAAAGTTCCCTTAAAATGAAACCCAAGAACAGAAGACAGAAGAACCCAGAAGTAGAGCGTGTGCAAAATTAGTATACTGTGCAGTGGGGCAGGGGGGGCAGGACAGGTGGTTCAAGTTCTTGGCCTTCTTGGGAACCCTGTAGCAGATTTGGGACTTGATACACCAAAGGGGGGCATTGTCCCCCCACGCCCAAAATGCTCATTCGGGGGGAGAGAGAGAGAGACAGAGACAGAGACAGAGAGAGAAGGAGGGAGAGTCTCTTTGAATCTGAAGACATCTCTGTGTGTGAGACGGAGCCTCAAGCCAGAGCCCCCAGAGCCCCGGGAGATCGGGAAACTGAGAAGTGGTCTGATTCAACAAACATTCAGGTCCCATCGGTCTGTGTCCCAGGCCTTGGGAAAGGAAGCTCAGCCACTTCATGCTGCTTCCATTCGGGCCCCCTGGTCCCACCAGGAGCAGAGGGCAGGGGGCTGGCTGCACACTGGCAGGGGCCAGAGGTGGAGGCCACTACACTGAATCGGAAGGGCTGACACATCCCCGGGCAACCTGGCCGCCCCTTTCTGGAAGCATTTGGCTGCACATTTCCCTGGGAAATGAGGACTTTTAGGAAAAAAACTAACAACAACAAAAAATCCTACCACTGCATTGCAGAGCCTCTGAGGTTGGTGCAGGCTGCTGGGCGGCTGCTTGAGGCACACATCCGCCACACGTCGTCACCCAGCCTGCACCCGGCCCAGGGCCTCCTCGCCCCCTCTGGCAGCTGCTGTCGCAGCCCTGACGGCCAGGGAGGGGCAGGGGAGGTGGGCCACCGGCTCTCCTGCCACCCAGCCCCTGACCGGCCCGGGCAGGATCCGAGGGAGAGGCAAAGGTGGGGTGGCAGAGCAGGGGGAGGGGAGAGAGCAGGGGGACTGGGTGGTCGGGCTTTGTCACAATGCCCTGCTTATCTCCATCGCTGAGGGTATGTTTAGCCGAAACCTGCATGTGCCCATTCCTGATGCCGCCCGGTGTGAGCCGTCCTTCCATTCTCTCCTTGTTCTCTCCAAAAAAGGGGGCCACATAGCCTTTGCTGTCTACCCACTTCCCGTCTCCCAGCTTGCAGACTCATGGGACCATCAGAGCTGAGAGGGACCTAAGAGACCATCTAATCTAGTCTTTTTATTGTATTAGCAAGGAGCCCGAGACCCAGAGACGTGAAGCGACTTGCCCAAGGTCACTCGGTGAACTGAAGGCAGAGCTGGTTCTAGGGCAGAGGCCCAGAGGTGGTGCCGGAAGTGACAGAACATGCGGAGTGAGACAAGTGACAGGACGCGCCGGAGGGGGTCTGCTGACTTTCTGCTGATAGATTAGTGAGGTCCTAGATTAGCTGTTCGACGCAGCCCGGGAGGACAGCACTGACACTCGTGCCGGGGGCAGGGGCAGTGCCATCCCCCCTAACCCTGAGCCTCTTCCAGGAGGGCGGCCCCCCTGGAGCCCTCTGCCTTCACCCTCCAGAAGCCCCCTCCCCACTGCTGGCTCCAGCCCGTCTCACAGGGCTTGTGGAGGACAAGGCTGTCGGTTTCTGGACAGGGGGGCTGACATCAGGGCAAGTGAGAGGCCATCCAGGGGAAGGCATCTTCCATTCATCGCCCCAGGAGCCGTGCCCCCAAAGCCAGCTCACAGCATTCCTGTGTGAGGGAAGAGAGGGAAAAATACAGGGAACCACCAACCTTTTCCAGCTCACAGAGTTGCCTGACTGCTACCCTCCCACCCGACTTCTCCCCAGGGCCATGTGGTAACCTCCCACCCCCGTCTTCCCTTCTAAAAGCGAGGAGCAGTTCTGTCCAGGGGCCTGGCCCCCCTCTCCCAGGGAAATGGGCTTCAGGTCTGCCTGGGAGGAGACAGACCTATGGGTGGGCGAAGAGGCCCTCCCTGGGCCCTGATCATCTCTTCCGAAGGCTGCCTTTGGCACTGCTCTGGGAGGTTGCCCTAAGACCGTGGTGAGCGTGCCTCCTGCGTGGGTGTGTTTGGACCAGCTCTGCGCCAGGCTGTGCCGCTGACCGGAAATCTCAATCAGGTCTGGGTCACACTTCAGAACATCTCCAGATAGGATTATAAATTATGTAAACATCTGCCTCTTGACTTGATCGGGAGCAAATGATACATGGCCATCAGAAGTACATCCACGGGAAAGAAATGTAACCGTACCTTTCACCTAGGACTCTGCCAAAGTCTGACCCCCTGGAGTTTGGACTTAACTGCCTCATGTTTGGGGTGTGTTGTACTTCTTTGGACATCCTGTTCCAAGAAGGATAGACAGACCAGGTCGTGTCTGGAAGAATTTGGCCAGGAAGGTAGAGACAGTGGCAAACACCGAAGGAGAAGGGAGGGAGTACAGTAGGTAGACAAAGATGCCATGGGGGCCACAGCAGCTGTTCTCAGAGAACGGGAGAGCCATCACCCCTTCTGGATGGCTCCACTCTCGCCAGCAGTGGAAGAGATTCAGATTATAGGGAGACAGATTATGGTTCAAGATGAGGCAGCCCCTGCTACAACGTGCAAGCAGAGGCTGGGTTATCGGGGATGCAGGTCAGGGGGCTCCTGCCTGGAGCTGGGGCTGGGACAGCTGAGCCGGGGGGGGGGGGGCAAAGGGAAGTCACATGTATGGCTGTGTCGGGCCCTCTGCGTGCGGTGTGTGTAACATTCAATGTGCTCTATAGCCATCAAAGCTTCACAGCATCCTTGCTACAAGAAGTGTTAGCTGCTGCTTTTATAGATGACACGTGAGCATCAGGAAGGTTCAAGACACGTCCTCAAGGTTGTCCACTTAGAAAGCGGCAGTCAGGACTCAAACCCAGGCCAGGTCCCTTGGTCTTTGTACCCTCCCACCCTTGGCTTTGTGTCTCAGGCTCTCAGGGCCCTGGAGCAGGAGGGAGGGGCCAGATGCCCAGATAGAGAATGGCACCACTGCTGCTCTGGGTCTAGAATAAAAAGCAGCAAAAATCAAGGAGACAGGGGAGCAGAAGAAGCCCTTGGGAGCTGAGGATAGGGAGCCCAGAGAGGATTCGATTTGCCTTGGAGTCACCCAGCTATGATCAGTTCAGCCTCTGGATTATTCCTGATGGGGCCGATCTCCCCGGCTGACTCTTCTGATTGTTGTGTGTGTGTCTGTGTGTGTGTCTGTGTACCTGTGTGCCTGGGTGTTCCTTACCTACACGCACATGCACGTGTGTGTGTGTACCTGCATGCATGTGCAGACCTACCTGCACGTGTGTGTGTGTACATGTGTGCATGTACCTACATGCGGGTGTGCGTGCCTGTGCGCCTGCGTGTGTGCGCGTGTGCCCGTGCACCTGCACGCATGTTTGTGGGCGCCTGCGTGCACGCACGTGTGTTCCACCGCCTGCCTCTCCCATCAGTGCCTCACAATCCCTTGTTGCAGCAGATCAGGAGCCGCAGGCCAGTTGCTGGGAACACCTGCTCCTCTGCCTCGTAGGGGTGCGACAGGGAGGGCTGCCCAGCCTCTCTCCTGCTAGGCCCCCTCCCAGGCCCTCTACGGCCCCAGTTGGACGGGGTCCTACCCCATCTCCAACCCACGGTGAAGGCCCCAGGGTGTGTATTGGGTGGGGTGGGCAGGACGCGGTGGGAGCCCCTTGGCGCTCAGGTTTGGCGGCCTCTGAACAACCCCAGACAAACCTGCTCCCTCCTCTCCTGTGCGCAGGCCCACTTCGCTCGCCCTGCCACCCCCTCTTACAGGCACAGCCTGCTCTCTGTGCACAAGGCACACTTTCTGCTTCTGATTTCCTGCCCTCGGTCCGCCGCTGCTCTGACCAGGGATCACTTATCCAAACCTGCCCCTGTTTGGCCCAGCACTTCCTGCCCCATGGAAGCCCCTGTGCCCTCTCTCCCTGCATCATCGCGCAGCCCTGGGCCAGCAGGAGGAAATTAGAGACCGAATGTTCTGGCCCCTTGTACTCCTAGGGTCTCTCAGACCCTCTGGCACATGCCTGTCTCTTCCGGAGAGACAGCACGTGGGAGTGAGAGAACACATCACACAGGCCTGGGAACACTGCTCATCTCTGAGCCCCAGCATCCTATTCTGAAAAGCGAGGATAGGAATGTCTGTCTCACAAAGGCCAAGTGAGTGAAAACACGCAGACTCAGCACAGTGCGTGGCGGATTAGCGGTGCTCCCTCGCGAAGTAGCGCAGTGCTCCCTGGTCACCCAGAGAGTCTCGGGCACATGAGCCGCTGTCGGTTCAACAGTAGATAAAGGAAACCGGAAACTGCAGTGACTCTGACATAGCAAAAGAGAACAAGGCGACGTTTCACGTCTCGTAGGGCCGCTGTCTGGGGTGAACCGCACCTGGCTTCCTCAAGCTGTGCCCGGGACTTTTCTCTCCTCCTCTGACATGAGCACACCCTGCGTCTTCAAGCCCCACCTCTAGGTAGGTGACGCGCAAACGTGGATCCCCGCCCCCAGCCCGCTCCCCTGCGACCCACTGGCTCAGCATCTCCATTTGGAGGCCTCAAAGGTATCTCAACACCCGGCCCATGCTTATTCCCACTGCCCACACCTGGTGTGGCTCGAGGGTTTTCTATCCCAGTCAGTGACATCCCCTGCCAGCCAGCAGCACAGAGCGTAGGAGTTCCTGTTGATGCTTGCCTCTCCTCCCTTTGTATCCAACCCAATACCAAACCAGTCACTTTCTTCTCTCTTGAAACCTTCTACTTCTCTCCCATCTCCAGCACTCTGGTCCAGCCAGTCTCTTACCTGGATTGTGCAGAAACTGTTCACTCTGCCTGGAATGCGCTTTCCCCCTCTCCGCCTGGTTAGCTTCTGCACGGCCTTCAAGCTTCAGTTCAAGGGCTGCTTCCTCCAGGAAGCCGTCCTTGATCTCCCCAAGAAGACGGTCTATTCGAGTTGTATGGAACCATCCCACACTCCTTCACAGGACTGATTGTAGCGTAGATCTGACGTGTGTGTGCGTAAGTGTATGTTTGTGGTCATATGATTAGTGTCATATTCCTAAGTAGACGGACACCCCGTGAGGCACAGTCTTGCCCATCGTTGACTCCTCAGTGCCAAGAACAGCATGTGATGCACGAAGCAGGCAACTCACACAGAGTTGTTGAATGGATGAATGGGTTGGTGAGGGTGAGTCGAGAGTCAGGTTTTGCATGTGGACAGAGGCCGGAGGAAGGAGTTCTGGTCCCTTAAAGACACAGGCTTGGGTTGAGGGCAGAGCATGCAGGGTGGGAGGCAGCTATCACAGGATTCGGGAAAACCTCGTCCAAGAGGGAGTGCGGACAGCTGAGTGGCCTTCCTGGGAAAATGTGCCTTCTAGGTCACGTGACCGTGAAAATATTAGTCCTCAGGAACAATTACTTAAGTTAATTAGCTCATCCATTTAAGCAGCAGCTAAAGCAACAGGGCCTGAAGACCATTTTGGGAAAGACACTCAGTTATTTGCACCAATGTCACCCTAATTTCCCCGGTAAGCTTGGCTGTGGCTGGGCAAGGGAAGAGACTTGAACACTCAATTAATTTCCCCTGTTTGGGGCCTGGGATGGGAGGGAGAGAGGGACCCTGGGGGCGAGAGCTGGCTGAAAGTAGGCTGGCCGGGTACCACAAGCCCTGTGGCCACCCGAAGACTGCATCATTACCACACAGACCCTTCTGATAAAGACATAGGATTTGCAGGGCTTTGAGAGGTCACCCCAGAGAGAGAATAACTTAGCCAAGGTCACGCAGGGACAGACCCAGAACCCTGGTTCCCAGCCTCCTAGACCAGGACCTCCTCCTCAGGAGGGGATGTGCAAATAATAGCTGGTGGTCCAGAAGGTGAGGTGACAGGGTCACAGGACATGGCTCACCCAGAGCAGCAGGGGCCCCCGCCTCCATCTGGGACTCTAGTACCCAGTCTCTGTTTCCCCATCTGGAAACTGAGGCTAGAGTTTGTTTGAAGTAGGCTTGACGATAGCCCCACTCCCTGCTCCCCATCTCTGGGGACAGTCTTGAGTGCCAAGGTTCTAGTCTTTTTCCGACCTCCGTGTGAGGTCCACAGCCCCGACTGATTAGGCTTGTGCCCAGAACCGTGCAAGGACAAGCCCCCTACCTCACCGCGCTTACAGTCTGAAGAAGGACGTGTGGCCACCCAGAGATGCGACCAGAGAACAGCACAGAGAGTGCCTAATGGAGCACTGAACTGTGCCTGTGAGAACCAGTCAGGGAGGACTGGAGCCCCAACGGCAGAGATGGCACCTGGGGGGCTCTGAAGGACAATGAGAGGTGCTCCAGGTAACTATGTGAATAGATACAGGGAGGTAGGCACAGGAAGGACGTGGATGGCTGCAAGGCTCAGGGGGCTCAGCGTTGGGGGCAGAGGCAGGAGATTTGGAACGGTCAGATGGGGCCAGTTTAGGAAGGGCCATGATGGCCAGAGAGCAGCCGTAGAGCTGGGTGCACTGGAAAAGGGTGACGCTCTGGGTTTTCAATCAAGGGAATGGCATCGAGATGCGGAGTCAGGGAAAACTGCCATGGGGAGGAACAGATTTTCCATGGTTTGCTGAGCTGGGGGACTTCTCGCAAGGCTAGGTTAGGAGGAAATCCCAAACTCTAAGGGAGTTGGAAGTTGGTAGCGGAGTGATGGGCGTCCAAGGGCAGCCCAAGCTCTAGGCATGGCGTTTATATGTGTCATCTTAGATGAGGTGGCTATGAATGTTCCTTCAGCAAAAGAAACTGGAGGGGCGCCTGGGTGGCTCAGTCGGTCAAGCTTCTGACTCTTGATTTCGGCTCAGGCCATGATCTCACCGTCGTGAGATCAAGCTCCGTGTTGGGCTCAGCACACAGTGTGGAGCCTGCTTGGGATGCTCTCTCTCTGCCCCTCTCCCACTTGTGCCTGCGTGTGCGCCCTCTCTCTCAAAATAAATAAACTTAAAAAAAATAAAAAAGAAACTGGAACTCATAGAGTTTATGTAATTCGTCCAAGTGGCACCCTTAATATTAAGGCAGAGCCGAGATTCCAGGTCTGACTTTGAAGCCACAGCGGACACACTATGGTTCTGAAGCAGTCCGTTCTCCCCCTTTGGCTACACAGAGAATGACTGATGCTGGGGGGGGCCCCCCAGGCTAATTGAAACTGAATCTCTGGGCGGGGGGGGGGGGTAGGCGGGCTGGCCATCTTTCTTTTAAGCTCCTCAGGTGACTGATGGACAGAGAGGCTGAGAAGCCCCCACACTGCAGCAAGTAGCTCCTGCTTTGGCCCCGGGCTCCAGCCATCCCCTCGCGGTTGGGGGGGTTGGGGGGGGAACTGACTCGTGTCACCGTGTGCTAATCTATCGTTGTCAAGGATGCAGAGAGCAGGGAAGACAGATTGATACATCGCACTTGATCTGGGGTGGGTCTCCCGAAGAAGGGCAGTGGCAGCCACTGAAGGAGAGTGAGAGATGAAAAACTTAGGGGGGCATCTGTGTAGTGGATCCTGGGAGAACAGTGAAGCTGGAGGCTGAACCCCAAACACTCCCTGTCGCCCAGAGATGCGTGGACCAGGAGTTCCTCCTTCGCCATTACCACAGCCCTTGGCACATGTCTGCTGCTCCCCGGCAAGCCAGACTTCCAAACCATCCTTCCGGCTGAGATGTCACTCCCTCAACGCAAAGGGGTGAGGGGTGTTCTGTCTCCGGTGGTGTCCCTTCCACTGACATCAACTGCCACCCGCTCTGCTGAGGGAGCAGCTCTCCCAGAGATAGTTCCAGTTGAATGGCTGTGATGGACACCACTTCAGACCCTATCATCAACTTGTGCGGCTTATTTAAAAGTGCACCTCAACTTTCCAATTCTGTAAAATGGGTAGAATAGAAACCTACTCCTGAAAAGTAATAACTATTAATAGATAGGAATGTGCTGAGGTGGAAGGAGAACTAACCAGCAACAGAGTCTAACAGTCGAGGATCAAATCCATTCGCTGTCACTTACCGGGTTATTAGCATCTTCAGAGCAAGTTTTTTTTTTTTTTTCTATGATTTATGAATCAATGACTTCCAAAGGTGTATCTCCTGCGTAAGCTTCCTCCCTGAACTCCAGGCCCGCATCTCTGCCTGAATCTGGCACAGGTTCCTCACCGAACATGCCCCCAAGTGAACTCACAGCTCACATCTTCCCCCCCTGCCACCCCCGTTGGGGGACTACCTCTCTTAATGAATGACTTTGCCATCTTGGAAGGTGGTGAGACACAAGCCAGAGACCAGAGTCACCCTGGATCCCTTTCCCCCACCCTGCACTCCCAGTCGCCAGCATGAGTCTTCACCCCTTCCTCTTCATCCCCCCCCCCCCGCCCCGCCCCCGTGCCCGCCTTGTCCGGGATCATCTCTCACTTACCAGTGGCAGTAAGTAGCCCACCCCTTCTCTGTCCAGCACGGCTCCTGAGCTCACTGCCTGCTGATAGTGTCAAAGCCTCGCACGGTGCCCTCGCCCGTGAAGGTTAAAGCCAGGCCCCTCTAGCCCAGCCTGCGGCCCCCTCCGGCACCACTCCTGGCCACTGCCCCGCTTTGTCCAGGGTCTCCGGCCAACGTGCCCAGTGCGTTCCTGACTCCACACTTTTTAGCACTTGATAGTCCCTTGATGTGACCCCCTTTTCCTCAGGATCAAATCAGAAGCATGCTTCGAGAATCATTTGGAAGTTGTCTTCTTTGGGTGATCTTTACATCCATTGTCACTGCCAGCAAGGCTCCGGCCACTGGTTCCAGGGTTCTCTGTGCACTGGCTCTGGACCATGTATCCCTTGCTCCATCATTCTGTGCTTATGGGCCCGTCTCCCCCAACAGACCTACGGGCACGAGTTGTGCCCTAGAGCAGTTTATATCCTAGGGCCTAGCAGAGTGGTGGCCCTCCATAAATGCTTGAGCACTCATTTATTGAGTACACACTCAATACATGCTTGGAAAGATCCCTACTGGGTTCCCTTTTTGTCCCCCGAAGATCCACTAGACCCATGCCACACTAGAAGGAATAGACACACATGATGTGCCCTCTCTCTATATTTGCTCTGACCAGTAGATGGCGGCAGAAATGTCACCTTGTGCAAACACAAGGCCCCTTGTGGTGGTCTTAGGCTGGCTAAAATCCCTGCTCGCAGGTGGGCAGGCTTACCTGGAAACGCGAGGCTTGCCCAGGCAAACAGAGTTCCTCACTCTGCAATTTACACACCCACAGTTATGGGAGTTGCTTATGTTGGCTTCTTGAATTCTCTGGGAAGATCCTCCGACCCAAGACCCTTTTCTTCTACAGGGCCCTCTGCCAAACGTCTGTTCTTAGATGGCCTACACGTCTGGCTTGAGACTAGAAAGAACTTGGACTCACTCTTCATGTCCAGGAAAATGGGGGATATGGCGATGGTTTGTTCTCTTGTGACAGTAAGAGACTGGAATTGGCTGTATGGTCTTGGGCAAGTCACATCACAGCCCAGGAAACGGATGAGCATTAGAGCCCCCACAGGCCAGCCCTTGGATCCTGGCCCCGGCACTTCCCAGCTGTGTGAACTTGGGCAAATCATTTGCATTTTTTGAGCCTCACTCTACTCGGCTGTGAAATGGGGACAAACACTGATTTCATAAGGTTGTCGTAAAGCTGGGCTCCTGGGTGGCTCAGTCTGTTGAGCGTCTGACTCTTAGCTTCGGCTCAGGTGATGATCCCAGGGTCGTGGGATCGAGCCCTGCATCTGGCTCCGTGCTGAGTGTGGAGCCTGCTTAAGATTCTCTCTCTCTCTGCCCCTCAGCCCCTCGCCTCTGGGCTTTCCCTGTCTCTCTCTCTCTCTAAACAAACAAACAAACAAACAACAACAACAACAAGAACAGTAAATTGTAAATCTTCTGTAGGA
This sequence comes from Panthera leo, assembly GCF_018350215.1. Taxonomy (NCBI): domain Eukaryota; kingdom Metazoa; phylum Chordata; class Mammalia; order Carnivora; family Felidae; genus Panthera; species Panthera leo. Next base: position 41,432,555 of record NC_056696.1, on the reverse strand, counting down.
CCCAGTGTCCACAACCGTGTCCAGCTTTTGCTTAGGAAGGAGGGCACTCGATATGGATTGGCATATGGCAGAGGGGTTTAGAGCGTGACCTCAGAGGCAGAATATCAGAGTTCAAATCCTCCTTCTTCCACTTCCTAGTTGTCACCTCAAACAAGTTATTGTACCTCTGTCTACCTCAATCTTCCTGTCTGTACGCTGGGAATAAGAAGGATCCCCTTTCCTAAGGTGGTCGTGTTAAGTTTGTATCAAACCCTTAAAACGGTGCCTGGCCTATCGTGAGCCCGCCACGTGTTACCTGTCTTCATGGTCATTGCCAGCATTAGCATCTCAGTACCTGTACTGCACCAGCTCCACGCACCTGCCTGTTCCTCCTGGAGATCTAGTGCTCCGAATCTGCCTCGGCCAGCATGTGTTCTGGGAGCCTCCTAGAGCCGACTGGCACGTGGGTCGTCACGTGGGTCTGGACTGCCGCTGGCCGCTGGTGTCAGTGCCTCGGTGTCCCACACCACCACAGCCCCACACTGCTCTGTGCAGCCTCTCTCTGCTCCTCCTGCTGACGTGCCCACCAGCCCAGCCTTTCCCAGCTCTGCAGGCTCTTTCGGAGAATGGGAACCACTCCCCACCCCCATGGCGAAATGCTCATTCGAGGGGCACGGTGGCCTGAGCCGGGAGCGTCAGATTTAGCAAGCCAGCTCTCGAGACCTCCTTCAGTTGACGCTCAGCTCTTTTCCTTTCCAGACCACCGAGTCAGGCAAGGTCAAGGGCCAGCCACTCTATTCAGTCTGGAGGGTCATGCCCTCTGACCCTCAAGCCCTTTGTGGGGTCTGGCTCATTTTGTCAGCTGTATTCCTTCCTTTTGATAATTTATTTATCAGAAACCTCTATTGAAAGACTGCCAGATATGTCTCCACATGTCTGGAGCCCATTTTGGGCACAATTCAAGTCTCCCTGGGGTACCGCTCGGTAACCCCAGGTAAACCAATGGATGCAAATAAATACTCCGGAAGAGCCTTATCAGCACACTCCTCAGGTTTAGCGTATGCACGCGGTCCTCAGCTTCGCCCACCCTGCACTTCTTGCCCTCCACGACACATAGAAACTCTCTCGCACATAGTAGGCACTAAATAAACAGCAGATATTTTTTTTTATCAGCTTTCTCATCTGCAAAATAGAGATAATATAAAAAAATAATAGCTAACGTTTACTGAGCACTTACTATGTCCCAAACGTTATTCTAAGTTTCTCCCATGTATCGACTCATGTCATATTCACGGTGAGGTGAATACCATTTTTGTTCCTGTTTTACAGATGAGGCGCAGAGGGGTTGAGTGGCTTGCCCAAGGTCATACAGCTAGAGCCTATGGTTTTAAACTCGTGTAGTTTCCACCCTGTCACCTCTGACTGCTGTGAAGATCCAATGATTCCAAGTCTTATGGCTCCCCACGAACGCTGGGGGCCGCTGCTGTGTTTGCTCCGTGCGGCTGAGGAAGAGGAAGGGAGGGAGGAAGGTAGGGGCGAGGAGGGGGGAAGAGGAGGAGCGGGGCTCCGTTAGCGCTAGCGGTGGTCTCGTGGTGGTGGCTGCAGGATGTAGAAGCTCTTTACAAGAATCCAGTTGCATTTCTGGAAGGGAAGAACTGAGAGTCATTATTCTGTCCGGACAGGTCCGAAGCGGGGAGGGAACTTGGTCAAGGTGAAGAGCGAGGTTGGCTTTTCCAGCGCCCCCTTTCTCTGTCTCAGTCAGCCTGGGCTTGGGCTGTGGGGTGGGGGTTTCCAGCAAGGCTGCCTTCAGCCAGGGTACAGGCTGCTTCCCCAGGGTACCAGCTGCGGGGCTGCTCATGGAACAGGGCTGGAGGGACAGCACTGTCAGCCTTCTCGGGCACTAGCTAGAAAGGAGGACATCTGAACAACAGGAAGCCAGCCCGGGGAGACTGCAAGGTCCTCCTCGGAGCACCTCTTCCTAACATGGCCCTCCATCCACCGGCCCGGGAAACATATGGGCCACAGGAGCCTGATCCTGCAGGGCTGGACCGGAGCCCGGAGCTCCAGGGCAGCTCCAGAATTTCTGCGTAGGAGGGGCGCAAGTGCTGCTCTCTCATTGGAAGGGAGGTGAGGGGATTGTTTTAGTCCGGGGACTTATGTGGAGGTGATTTTCTGGGAGGTCATGAAGGAGGCTACCCTGCTGCCCCCTGCCCCCTGCCCTGGGCTCTGCCATGCCACTCCGCTCCAAGCAGGGTTGGGTTGTGCTGACACCCAGGATCAGAGCAGAGAATCCATGATGGCCCAAAAGGCAGAGCCTGGGTGGCGAGGGAAGAAGCCGCTGAACTGCATCAGCCGTCTGCTTTGTCCTGAAAGCATGGGGCGGGGGCAAGGAGAGGAGACTGACTTCGCACCCCAGGGAGGAGGCTGAGAAGAGAGGAATATGACCATTGGCCATTCCTTTATTCCTTCAACCCCCGTTTCTTCTGTATTTCTTTACATTTATTTCTTTCACACAGATATGCCAGGAATGGCACTGTGTTAATCTCTGTGCATTCATTATCCCTTTAATCCTTATGATGATCCTGTTTTATAATTAGAATCCCCATGTTGCAGATGAGAAAGCTGAGGCTCAGAGAGGTTATGTAATTTGCCCAAGGTCGCACAGCACACAAGGCGCAGTGCCAGGATTTGAAAACACCGAGCCTCAGAGCCACTAGGATGTATTGGGTGCCCACTCTGTGCCAGTGGGCCGGATGGGTAGGAAGTCCTTTCCATTCTGGAGCTTGCAGTCTAGTGGGGGGAAAGTTTCCACTGGGAAATGGCAAGGGTGACAAGTGCCTGTCTAACAGGCAGACGAGAAGTACAGGGTACACGGAGAGGTGTCAGGGGACTGAGACTGGCGGAACAAAGAGGAGTTGGCGTCGTGACGTGGGGCAGAGAGGCCAGGGTCCTCCACCAAGAGGACAACATGTGCAAAGGCTCTGTGGCAGGGAAGAGCATAGCCCTCTCAGGACCTGCAAGGAGATCAGTTGGAGCCCAGAGGGTGAGGGAGGAGGCAGTGCCAGGCAGAGCTGGAGGGTGGGCGGGGGCCATATCTAGAGATGTCTACAAGAAGCAGCTGGTAAGAGGGGTAACTGTAAGGAGCCCCTGGGGCGGAGGGCACGGCTTAGCTCTGCACCCACCTCCTGTAGATTAGAGAAGGGTCAGCATCTGAGGTCACAAGACCCAGCTCCATGCCCTAACTCTGTACCAAACTGACACAAGTACTTGGGTGGGTCACTCACCCTTTGGGGGGGTTCCTGTGCCTCAGTGGAGTGAGTCCTCCCTTCCTTGCCTTGCTACCTGCTGGCATTGTTTAAAAGGATCAGGTGAAATCAATGTTACCACCCCTATGGCTCTGAGCAAAAATGAAGCTGGCTTCTCTCAAGGGACCCCAGTGCTCCCACCTCCCCATCTTGACCCTGCCCCCTGCTTCTGCAAATGTCACCTGATCCTTCCCTACCCTAATCAGAACCCCATGCCCCCTGCGGTGGGCGGGGGTGGGGCGGGGTGGGGGGAGGGCGTAGTGAAGGAAGCTTATGTATTACACGCAGCTATTCTCATAAGGAGCAGACATAGCCCTATATAAATGCTTTATTTTCTGTTATTAGACCCAGTTTAACTGGTAGCGGCTTTGAGGAAAACTCAGGTATCTTTTCATCCATTTTACCGGAGGGAGCTGGGGAGGTCATGTCACCCACCCCCCTGCATCCACGCAGCACTACATTGCAGTCATTAAACCATCTGCTTTCCTGCTCAGGTAGTCAAGCGAAGACGGTGTTTCGGGAGGCGCGGTGTCAGGACATCCTGGTCAATGCTGAATCCAGCCCTCTGAACTTTCAGCCCGCTTCTCCCTCCTCCTGGTAAAAAAAAAAAAAAAAAGCTTTTGGTGGATCTCCAAAGAGAAGCATTTCTTCCCCCAGGGAGAAACAAGAGAAGCCGCCGAGTGCCAGGCCCCCCACGGCAGCCCTGTGGTCCGGGTGTGGCGGTGTGGGGGGAAGTCAGAGGAGCATCTGACCTTGAGGCTTTGATGCTCGGTCCCCTTTTTCATCTGAAGGGTGGTGAGGGGTCAGCAGAGCTGACTAGAGAGTCTCAGGCATCTGTCTTGTCCTTTAGCCCACACGTAAACACACACACACACACACACACACACACACACACACACACACACACACACTCTTCCCAACACCGATGTGCGGCCCCAGCCGGGCGGATGGGAATGGGTGGTACACACTCCTCCACTCAGCCTGCAGCCTGGAAATCCCCGAATCAGCTATTTCTGCAGCCCAGGGTCCGTGACTAGCGAGCTGCTGTTCTAAAGAGCGGCTCCAGCCCGGCTCCAAGCAGCGGGTGCCGCAGTATTGCAGTGGCCGGGCTCTGGGGCGATGTGGATGTCGTGGGGCTGGGCCAGGGAGAGGGGATTCGCTGCAGGTATTGGGACTTCCCAGGGCTCCTCGGACTCTGTGGAGATAAGAAGCCCTGGAAAGCTCTGAGTGGGGCCCTCCCCAACACATACATATAAGGGATTTGGGGTGGGGTGGGGGGAGTCACTTCCTGGGTCAAACCCCAAACGTGATGATTCTTGACTCTGGGTGTGCAGTACAGGAGCAAGGTGAGAGTGAAGGGGAGGCTGTGGGGATGAGGGCAGGGATGGGGTGGGGCTGGGAAGCTCCAGAGACGGGCGGCGTCCTGACACCAGCAGAAATTGCACAGGGCTGAGCTGGGGGGCTGAGGTCTCAGTGGGTGAAGGCTGGGCATTGAGGGTGAGGCATCGGGGTGAGACTGAGGCACGGGAGCCATACCTGGGCCTCCAATCCTCCCTGCCCCTCCTGCCTGTTGAGTGTGGGAAAGGCCCCGTCCTCCCGGAGGGTTGAGGCCTCCTAGCCTGCAGCAAGAGGGAGAAAGCGGAGTTGTGGCCAGCGGGGAGGTTCCGGGTCTACCTGGGAGCCAGGCCCAAGTCCTGGGCAGCACACGCTTCCTCCTCTCTCCGCAGGGGCCCCTCGACCCGCTTCCTCCCTCCCCGGGAGGCTGGGGGAGAGCCCCCGGCTCCAGTCCCGACTTCACCCTCCCGCGCGGATGCTGGGGACCGCAGGCTGTCGGAGCTCCCCGGGCCAACCCCCCTCACCTCCCCTTCCCCTCCGCTCTCCGCCTTTTGTCTCTATCACTCCTCTTCTCCCTCCCTTTTCTTTTCGTCCCCGACTCGGGAAAACCTTCATCCGTATCCCCTGAAGCAAATCGGCTCCTTCCTACCCGCTAGCCCGTTCCCGACAGCGCAGAGATCCCCCTCCCCGCCGCCCCTCCCCCAGCCAATCCCCGCTCCCCAGAGGCTCGTAAAGCTCGTGGGTGGCGCGGGTGGGGTGGGGAGTGTCGCAGGAGGGCGCGGAGTGGGAGGGGACGCCTCCGCATTGCCCCTGGAGCCCCGCGGGCCTCCGGGGACCCGAGGCCGGCCCCACCCACCGCAAACTTCTCTAGGGGCGCGGCGGGTTGAACCCCTCTCCCGCACGCCGCGCGTTCTCTCTCGCACACACCTCCCCTTCCCCGTCGCCGCTCCCTCCCCGCCCACCGGCCATCCGGACGGGAGAAAGGGGGGCGCGGGGCGCGCGGAGGCGGCCTCCCCGGGGCGGGGATTGCCGGGGCGGGGGCCCTGCGTCCCGGTTTGCGGGGATCGCCCTCGGAGGGGCCGGCACGCGCTGTGTGCAGGCGGATGTGAGGAGCATCTCAATTGGCGGGCGGGGGAAGCGGGTTCGGGCTGTTACTACTGCAGAGAGAGAGAGAGCGCGGGCGAGCCGGCGAGCGGGGAGCGGGAGGAGAGCCGCAGCGGCCCGGCCGGCCGCGAAGTGGGAAGAGGGGACCTCGACTTCGAGACCCCGGCCGTCCCCGCGCTCTGCTCTCTCGGTGAGCTCTGGCCGAACCGCGCAAGAACGTCCCCGGTAAGAGGCGCCCCGGGCGGGGACACCCTGCGAGGGCAACCCGTGGTCCCGAGCGGAGCCGCGCTCCGACCATCGGCGGCCACCGGGAGGGCCTGGGGCGCGGGCGGGCGCAGGGTCGCCAAACTGGGACACTCCGACTTTCTGGGCTCGGCGCTCACAGCCAGATAAACTAAGTGCCGGACGGAGCCCGCGGTGGGGGAGTGGGCTCCGAAAATCCACTTGCGTCGGCACCGCCCGGCTAGTCCCGGGGGAGGTGTCCCGAATTATCCCGGGAACCCCTCGCCCTTGCCCTGCTTCTCCTCCCGGGGAGCCCGGGACGCGCGCCGGGAGAAGGCGCGAGAGGCCGCGGTGCATCTGCGCGGGCACCCTGGGCAAGCAGGGAACCGCGGGAGGCGGTGCGGGGGAGAGTGGATGAGGTGGGCGTAGGGTGAAAAGTGGGTGCGGGGCGCGCATGGGACCCCCCGCCCGCGCCGCAGTGAGGCTGAGCCGAAGCGCCCCGCGCTCGGAGCTCGGGAGCCCCCTGGCGCAGAGCGGGACGAGCTGGGGACACTGGCGGTGCGCGGAGCTGGCTTCTTTTCCGCGCCCCCTGCCCTGCCGCTGCGGACCGGGTCTGGGATGGGCGGCGGCATCTTCGCCCCTTCCTCTTCTCGAAACTTTTTCATACTCCAGCAAACGCCGCGGCTCCGTGCGTTGGAGGAAGCAGGGTCCCAAGAATTCTGGCAAACCGCAGAGCTTGGAGAGACCGGGGTGGGGGGTGGGGAAGGGGCAACGGGGCAGTAGGCGGGCATGCTGTAGTCAGTTTGCTGTGTGACCTTGGACGAGTCGTTGCACCTCTCTGAACCTCACGAAGAGGGAGACACTTGGTGCCCCCGTCGGGAACGCGGAAGAGGTCGGGGGCAGCGTGTTTGGTGAACAAGTCCGCAGGGCGCCTGCCTCTAGCCTTGGCGTTTAGGAATTCATGCCTTTGATGCGGGCCTCTCTGCGGAGAGGCTCACTTCCTGGGGAGGGGGTGGCAGTGTGGAGCTGTGTACCCAGCGTTCCACGGGAAGTCACGAAGCTTCCATTCTGACCTGGCCTATGACCTTGGACCACTCACTTACCCCTCTGAACCTCAGTCTCTTCAATGGGTTTTGGAGCTTATGGTACCCAAGGTCTCTCCCAGTTCTGACACCTGTATATGCCCCAGCATGCTGGGGAGGCCAGTGGAAGGAATGGGTGGGGTGTGGCCTCACCAGCTGCATTCCTCCTGGGACATAGCCTCTGGGGAAACTGTAGGTCCCCCCGCCCCCTAAAAAGTCACCAGGGCCTTGAGACCCTCAGCCTGCTCACCTATCAACTGTTCCCACCTGCAGAATCTCCAGTATGGCTGTGAGAATGTCGGCTTCCCTGCACTAGCACAGCCCTCTTGCAGGGCTGAGCCTTCCTGGGGGAAAGATGCCCAGTGACAGTTAAGAGTCGCATGGGTTAAAGGGGGATGTCAAGGATCCCCCTCCCCCCAAGATCATGCTGTCTGACTCTCGGCTCTAGGCTGCATCCACTGCAGGCAAGGATGATCTGAAGGAATCACGTTTAGAAAGATCCCTTCTCTGGCTGGGGAGATCTCCACTACAACAGCCCGTAACACCCCATTGTGCCACCGACCTCACAACCCTTCGCCAGAGGGAAGCCTCATCTAACTACTTCTTGGGTGAATTCTGGTTTGGTCTGCAGTGGAGATGAAACGTTAGTTTCTCACTGGGCCTTAGGGTGTTGTAGGGAGAGTCCTGGTTTAAGACAGGAGGCCTGAGGGGCACCTGGGTGGCTCCTTCGGTTAAGCGTCCAACTTCAGCCCAGGTCATGATCGCGCAGTTTGTGAGTTCGAACCCCGCTTCAGGCTCTGTGCTGACAGCTCAGAGCCTGGAGCCTGCTTCAGATTCTGTGTCTCCCTCTCCCTCTGCCCCTCCCCTGCTCGTGCTCTGACTCTCTCTGCCTTTCAGTAATAAATAAATGTTAAAAAAAAAAAAAAAGACAGGAAGTCTGAGTTTAATTCTAGGCTCTGCCTCCCAATTTGTGTGACCTTGTGTGACCTTGGGCAAGCCCCTTTCTTGCTTTCCTCACCTGTACACTGAGAGGGTTGAACTAGATAACTTCCCAGGGTCCTTCCAGCCTTGCTGTTCTGTGGCTGAAGTTCTGGGCTGGTGTCTGGGTAGCAGGAAGTGGGTTTGGCTGGGTGATGGGGGCGGCTGGTCTCCAGGAATTCCCATGCACTTGCCCTCGCACGCCCTTCTGTCCCCAGGGTGGAGACAACGCGAGACTAAAGAGTCCATATGAAGGGGCCACTTTCAAGGCCTTGCACACCCCTGCAGTGAACTCTCCCGAGACCCTGGGCTCTACTGGTTGCTAGCTGCGTGACCTTGAGCAAGTTACAGTATTTTACATCTTGGAGCTTCACGTACTCAGTTGTCAAAATGAAAGGAGAACAGTGGTGGGATTTTAGGACTGTTGTGAGGATTAAACACAAAACAGCACATAAAGTGCTTCGGCCGATGCAGAGCCCTCGGAGTCCTCAGTGAGTAGCATCTACTGGACATAATCACAATAAAGCCCGTGGGGAGCAGGTGGCGGGGCAGTGGCCCCTCCCTGCGCCCATGGCCCTCGGGTCTCCCCTGCAGCTTCCAAAGCTTCCCTGTGGGGTGGGAACAGCAGCACTGCCTCAATGCCTCTCTCCCTCTCTGCCTCTGTCTCTGTCTCTTTCTCTCTCTCCCTGTCTCTGTCTATCTCTGTCTCTTTCTCTCTCCCTGTCTCCCTCTTCCTCTCTCCGTTAGGATCATTCTGCAGCAGAAACTTCATGTGAAAGGAAAAAAACGGCTAGACTTTCCTATAACCTCACACCTGTCTGCCTCTAGCTCTCCCTTCCCCACTTTCTGCCACACCTCTGGTCCCTTCTGTGGTGAGGACACATGGGCATTTTGCTCCACTTCCTGAAGGAAGGAGCCAACTGAGGCCCAGGGAGGGCTGAGACTGGATCCCTGGAGGTGGGGGAGCCAGAGGCATGTCTGGGCCAGGGGGAAGGGGTGGCGGGGTGAGGGGGTAGAGGGGGGACTGGCAAAGGCTTGGCCTCAGGGGGACTCCCAGGACCCCAGATCCCAGAGCCAGACCGAGCGGGCTGGGTGCAGGGATGGCAGGGCCAGGACTTGGGGTACCCCAGACTCACTGTGTGATGTGACCTTAGGCAAGTCCCACCCACGGGCCTCAGTTTCTTCATTTGCAAAGTCAAAAGATGGTTTAGATGAATCAAAGGTCCTTCTAACCCTTTTGGTTCAGATCCTGGTTGGCACTGCCTCGGGTGAGGCTGGGTGGGGTGGGGTGAGAGGTTTGTTGGAGTCATTTGGGCATCAGCACTCACCGCCCCTTTGTCATACTTCTGTGACAACCTGGGGAGGTGAAGCCATCTCTTTCTTAGTAAGAATGCTGAGCGTTAAGAGCAGAGGCTTTGCAGATGGACAGACCTGGGTTCTCATGTTGGCTCTGTCTTCTTATTAGTTGGGTGAATTTGGGCAAATCACTTAATCTCTCTGAGCCTCAGTTATCTCGTCTGGGAAATGGGAATAAAATCACCTATCTCCTAGAGCTCTTATGAAGATTATGTGGGAATAACTTCTATAAAATTCGGGCAATATGGGGGAGTTCTTACTGTGAACTGGGTGCTGCACAAGGAATGGGCTTTTGAGGCTCTCTGTCATCAGGACGGGAGGCTCAGGTGAAAGGAAGGGTGGGGACAGAGCCCACAGTCTTGCACTTGTCATCATGCACAGGCTTCCAAGAAAGGGCCCCGGTTTCCCGCATCCTCTTCCTGCTGTGCACTGGCTAGGGGCTTCAGGAGTTTGAACTCAGCTGGTTTTTGTCACAGGGCCTGTGGAGGTGCCAGCTCAACCACAGGGGGGGCTGCAGGCAGAGTGTGGAGCTGCCAGAGAGAACAGCGAGGTTCACAGAACGCTTCTGGTGAGGAGGGGGATACAAGCCGGAAGCGTGACAGCCTTCCATGCGTTAGTTGTGAAGAAAGGGCGGTAAAATGTGGTCTTGGAGAAAAGGCATCGCCACTCACCGGGGTGTGTTAGGTGAGGGGCACCACAGCATGAGGCACTGCAGGAGGCCGTAGGGTTCATCTTATCGAGTCCCTGACTTTGATTATGGGGAAACTGAGACTCAGAGAGGGAGAGAACTTTGCCCGGTATCACACATCATGTTAGCGCCAGAGCTGGGGCTGTGCCTGCACTCGTGGACCCTCCTCCGGTGCTCTTTCCACTCTCCCCGTTAAGCACCAAGCAGATATCTTCCAGCCCTTCTGCCATCAGACCTCAAAGAAGGATGCCTTGACTGCAGCAGAAAGGACGTGGGCCACTGACGGGAAGAAACATCTTGACCTGGCACTGAGATCATCAAGTCTGACATTCCCATTTTGCAGATGAGAACACTGAGGTCCAAGAAAATGAAAAGACTAGCAGAAGGTTGCCCAGTGTCTGAGCCCAGAGCTCTTCTAGTTACGCCGCTTCCACGCAGCTTCTCTGGGGTCAGACACGCTACGTGGCCACGGGGTAAAGGCAAATGCACTCGAGAAAGGAACAGAGGACGGAAAGACAAAGCAGAAGAACGAAAGACAGAACTGTTACTCCCAGGACCGTGATTTTCCTTCTAGGCTTTCTTTCTTGACGTGTCTGTCGGCCGCTGCTTGGAGCTGTTCTGCTGACAGCCTGCCTTGCCCTCCCTGAGGAAGGAGACAATAGCCAGATCCGTTGGTCTCAGTTCCACTGGCAAGGCTGAGTGAAAGAAAGTCAATATTTGCCCAGTGGCAAAGGACAGGAAATAAGTCTGACTTGGGATGAGGGTTGGGGGAGTGGGGGCGGGTGGGGAGAAGTGATTCTGAAAAGGAAGGTTGCAGAGTATTGGGCCTCCTGTGTGAGCACTTGACTTCTAAAGGAGCCTTTGGGTTTACTGCATTAAATAACCCTTTGTATCTCGGACAGCTTCCGGGCCCCATCCGCAGGCACTGTCCTCCTGGCAGCGCTGATCCCTAATAAATTTCCCCTATTGTTTGCAGCTGACGCCTCCCCAGCTTTCAGCTCCCTGGAGAAATGGGACTTTTAAAGCTTTTGCAGAGAGGCCTCGGAGCAGATGGCCCATTGAGCAAAGCTCAGGCAGAGAACCGTGCAGAAGCTGCGAGAAAGGCTCGCTTCCTTATCTGGGCCCCTGAGCCCAGGGAAAGATGTGGAAAAAGTCCTTGGCAGGTCAGGAGAGGCTGTGAATGATTCCCCCCCACCCCCCATGCCTTTGTTTTGTTATCTTTCCTTTTTATTTTTTTCCTCTGCCTCCTGCTTCCTCTGGGTCCTGAAGTTGAGTAGGGGCTAGGGGGAGGAGGGCTGAAGCCCCCAGCCTTTCCTCAACTGAAATGAAATTCTTGAACCCGGCAGCAGCTGCCGGCTGCTTTAATGGCTTTTGTGATTGCTGTGTTGCTCATGGAGTCGCATCTTAGGGATTTAACAAAGGGTGCATTCGCAAGCAGAAGGCTCCTGGTCTGAGGCGACGGGGCAATACTGCAGCAGGAAGGGCTCATGTAAGGTGTGAGGTACAAGGGAGGACTTCCCATGCTGGGGACTCACCAGCCCTCGGTGAATCTGCTAGGGGGAGACAGCAGGGGGGGGGGGGGGAGAGAGTGGATCCATCCAGCTCACTCCCCACTCTGGGAGTGAGCTAGCTTTCTTACCTGCCGGCCAAGAGGCTTCCTGGACTAAACATGGTGCCATGGCTCCCAAACTGATCAGCAGGACTGGTAGTCCCTGGAGACCATAGAGCCAGTGTGACCTCCCATCCCAGGGTGGCCAGCTCTGCCGGCTGCTGTGGGCTTGGGGCTGAGTGACTGAGTCTGGGTGGGGGGTGGTGGGGGAGAGAAGGAGGGTCCTGGGCTTCTACCCAGCCAGCCCCACACCCACAGGGGATACTGCAGTATTATAAGCAGCTAGGAGGCAGGAGAGTCCCTCCCAGCTGCTGCTCACCGTGGGGCCGGCCAGGGCTCCCAGCTCCCAGCCTGCCTTCAGCCTGCTCCCTACTGCTTGGCTGGGGCTGGGACTCAGCTGCTCAGAGACAGATTGCAGCCTGTCCCCAGCCCCCACCTCCCCCCCCAGCACACGGCCCCTGGGCAAGAGCACAGCCCAGCTTCCCTGCAGCGGATTTCCTGCAACTATGCTCCATCTTGAGCAGACTTTCTGAGCCTGCCGTGGGACCTTAGCCCATCTTTTAGGTGTACTTGGAACATATAGTTCCTCGTACCCCATAGATACTTGGCACTGTTGCGCAGTGGTCGAGAGCTCAGGTGCCAGGGCGCCAGGTTGCCTGGGTTCAAATCCCAGCTCCACTGGGATCTTGTCGTTTAAACACTTGGTACTCAATTTCTTCATCTTTAACATGGAGTTAAATTCATTGGTATGCCTTAGGGTTGATATAAGGATTGAGTGTATTAATATTTATATTAAAAGCTCTAACAATAGTGACTACCTGGCATGTGGTGCTAATAAAGATTTAGCTATTGTTGGGGAGCTTGGGTGGCTCAGTCCGTTAAGCATCCGGCTCTTAATTTCCGGCTCAGGCCATGATCTCACAGTCTGTGAGATCGAGCCCCTCATCGGGCTCTGCGAGGACAGTGCAGAGCCTGCTTGGGATTCTCTCTCTCCCCCCCTCTCTCTCTGTCTGCCCCCTCCTCAGAATAAATAAACATTAAAAAAAAGATTTAGCTATTGTTATGGTGTTTCTTAAAACTGAACGGGGCAATTTGTAGAAAAAGAAATGTAACACTGGAGCTAGGGGTGGGGTGAGGCAGGGGTGTAACTGTATTTGAATAGAAGGATCTGGAATCCAGCAAATTCACTGCTAAATTAGTACATATGGTCCCACACAAGCTGTTTGGTCCCATTTGAAAATGTGGAGAAGGATGACTGTCCCCCTCACCTTTTCCAAGACATCCTGGGAAGTGAAGTGGGTGATGATAGTCTGAAAAAACCAGTCGGCCTGGAGGATGCACACATTGGTGTCTTCCTGTCACCATGTAGGACACATGCATGTGGGACATGTGGGACACATGCAGGCTTCCTGGCTGAGGCTCTGGCCTGTTGGACCTTTTTTTTTTTTTTTTAACGTTTATTTTATTTTTGAGACAGAGAGAGACAGAGCATGAACGGGGGAGGGTCAGAGAGAGGGAGACACAGAATCCGAAACAGGCTCCAGGCTCTGAGCTGTCAGCACAGAGCCCGACGCAGGGCTCGAACTCACGGACCGTGAGATCGTGACCTGAGCCGAAGTCGGCCGCTCAACCGACTGAGCCACCCAGGCGCCCCTGGCCTGTTGGACCTTCTACAAATGGCACCAAACCCAGTGGGCCGCTCTCCCAGGGAGGCCCCTCGGACTCTGGGTGACTCTGGGCTGAATCTGGTCTCTCTGTGTCTGCTCTTTTCCATCTGGCCGGGAAAAGGGGTGGTGGTTTTGTGTCTCCAGAAGCTTCTTAGCGGTGGGGCAGGAGTGTTTCTAGACACAGGCCATAGTTGTGCAAGCAGAGAACAGGAGGGCTGGAGAGAACATCTCCTTGAAGCCGGAACACCCTGGCCAGGAACCCCAGACAGACCGGGGTGATGCCTTCCCTTGGGGGGGGCCAAAGCAGGCAGCTCTTCCTCCTCCTACCCTCGGCCAGGCTATCTGCCGGGCAGGGCAGGCAGGGAAGGGGGCTGCCTGGAAGCAGGGCATCGACTCGACGTCATATTCAGTACCTGTCCTGCCAAGTAAGTCAGGGACCCTGGTTGATAGCGCTTTTGTCCCCTCCCTCGTCTGTCTCCTTCCCAGCGTGGGACATGGTGCCCACCTGACCTGCTGATAGTACTGGGTTGATGATTAGGCCAGGGGTCTCAGGTGTTGTCACCAGAGTTCTCTGCTGAAGACCGCAGGGATCCCAGACCAGCTGCTGAGTGATGTCCGCCGTCCTCCCGGGGCTGGTCATCTGGGGTGAGTGGCAGGTATGGAGAGGGGAGGCCACTTTATTTCAGAATTACTCAGGGCCTTGGAAATGTCGCCTCTGGAGCCCTCCTCAGAGCTTCTTTCCAAATATCATTTTACCAAGAGCCCCAGAGATGAGGTTGCTTTGCCAAGGTCACCTCCAAAGTCAGCCGTGAGCTCATGCCTCAGAGTCCACTGTATTTCATCTGCTCCATTTTCCCCAGGCTTCCTAAAGAAGGCATTGGGCATTGGCTAGAAATGCAGGGTCGCAGCCTGGTGCCTATCTCCTGTGACCTTGGCCTTGACCTCAAATTTCCCTGTACCTCATACCTCTGGAAGTTGGAAGGACTTAGATTAGATAGCAAAGAGAATTTGCTGAGTGGCCTTGCCAGGGGTGGGAATGGAAGATTTTCCCAAGACATTTGGGAGTCCAGGCTGGATTAGGTCTTAGCAGAAGCTTCAGGAAAGAGCCCTGGACTTGGAGTCCATTAACACAAAGCCCGAAGTCAGATCCTGCAACCGGCTAGCCGTACTGGGGCAAGTGCTGGATCTCTTTGAACCTCATCGCCCTCCCCCCCCAAATGTGATCAGACACTCCTTACTTTATAGGGGGCATATAGATTTTTTACTTAAAAAAAAAAAAAGATGTATCGAGATATTCACATACCACACAATTCACTCCTTTAAAGTGCACGATTCGGTGGTTTTTAGTACAGTCACAGAGTTGTGCAAACTGCCACCACGATCTAATTTCAGAACATTTTTTTCCCACCCCAAAGAGAAAAACTGTACACATTAGCAGTCATTCCCCTATTCTTCCTTTCCTCAAGCTTTAACCAAATGATAATCTATTGCCTGCCTCTATACATCTGTCTCTTTGGAACATTTCATATAAATAGAATCGTATAATATATGTTCTTTTGTGTCTGGTTTCTTTTCCTTACATCATGTGGTCAGGGCTCCTCCATGGTGCACCAGGCATCACTATCTCCTTTCTATTTACTGCTGAATAATAGTCCGTTGTATGGATATACCACAGCGAGTTATCCTTTTATCAGTTGATGGACCTTTGGGTTGGATTTTTTTTTTTAATTTTTTTTTAACATTTATTTATTTTTGAGACAGAGAGAGACAGAGCATGAACGGGGGAGGGTCACAGAGAGAGGGAGACACAGAATCTGAAACAGGCTCCAGGCTCTGAGCTGTCAGCACAGAGCCCGACGCGGGGCTCGAACCCACAGACCGTGAGATCATGACCTGAGCCGAAGTCGGACGCTCAACTGACCAGCCACCCAGGCGCCCCTGGGTTGGATTTTGACTATTATGAACTATTACAGGTACGATGAACATTCATGTAAAGGTTTTGTTTTGTTTTGTTTTTTAAGTAATCTCTACACCCAACGTGGGGCTTGAACTTACAACCCTGAGATCAAGAGTTGCACACTCTACTCACTGACCCAGCCAGGCGTCTTTCATGTAAAGACTTTTGAGAGAACATATATTTTCATTTCTCTTGGGTACGTACCGAGGAGTGGAATTGCTGGGTCAAATGGTATAGTTTTTTGTTTTGTTTTTTTTTTCATTCAAAATAAGTTTTATATCTTAGGTAGCCTTTATTTATTTTTTTTCTGCCAAATTTTTATTTAAATCCTAGTTAGTTCACATACAGTGCAATATTGGGTTCAGGAGTAGAACTCAGTGATTCATCAATTCAAATGGTATACTTATTTTGAAAGCTAACTTTTATCAGACCTGTTCTAAGTATTTTATATGGATTATCTCCTTATACTCTATAAAGTAGGTACAATTATTAGCCTCATGTTACAGAATGAGGTTCAGAGACATCAAATAACTTGTCCAAGGACACTCAGCTGACAGAGCCAGGACTTGAGCCGGATAGTCTGGTGGTAGCTGTTTCACCACCTTGCTTCTATATGCAAGTAAATGGGATAACGTACGAGAGTGTTGCCAGCCTACCGCCTGGCCTACAGTAGATACTCAATAAGTGTTGCATCCTGGGAAAGATGACCAGACGCCCCGCATTCCTCTGTCTGACCTGTTGTGTGGCTGTAGGAACCTCTGTGTCCCTTTGAGCCTCTGTCCAGTTCCTCCCAGTATATAAAGCTTTTCAGTGTGGAATTTAAGAGGCGGGGTCAGGGTGTGGGAAGTGCAGCGTAGTGGAAAGTGTCCTGGATTCTAGCTCTGACTCTCTCACGGACTTGAAAGCAATCTCCCTTCTCTGGGCCTGGGTTTCCCCATTGTTCAGTGAGGGGCTGGAGTAATTGACCCTGAGGTGCCTTGCAGCTCTTTCGTCCTATGTAAGTTCCATCCTGTCTCCTCAGCAGTCCTAGCCCCCCCGGGGCAGGGGCGGGGGGGTGGGCGGGAAGTGAAGCCTGGAGTACAAGTCCAGGGTCTCAGGTCACTGTGGGTGCTCAGACTTCACCCACTCAGTGTGTTGACAGGCCAGGTTGGGGGCTGAGTCAG
This sequence comes from Panthera leo, assembly GCF_018350215.1. Lineage (NCBI taxonomy): Eukaryota > Metazoa > Chordata > Mammalia > Carnivora > Felidae > Panthera > Panthera leo. Next base: position 41,416,110 of record NC_056696.1, on the reverse strand, counting down.
GTGGTGGGCGAGACCTCCCACCCCCTTCATCATAGAGCCCTTGTCGTGGGCCGGGGACCTTCTCCTAGGATCCAAGCCAGGAAAGAGCCATTTGACCTCCATACCTCCCCACCTCCTTCTTGGTTACCCTTCTCCGGACTCCTGCACTTCTGAAATCCGGCTCCCTAGGGTCAACGCGGCCCTCGCACCTGTCAACTACCCAGCTGGCTTCTGGTGCTTGGCCCCACCTCCCGGTTTGGGAGTGTTTATGGCGAAGTGCTGAGCACGTGGTCAGTGCCCTGTGTCAGTTGACTCTGAATCTGGTTCCCCTGGTCTTGCGCCTTTTTCAGTGAGAGCGTTAATTGTGTTTTCCAAGCCCGATCTGGCACCACTGAGCAAGGCAGCCGCAGTTATTCTGCGTCCTCCATCCAGCGCCACCACCTTTCCCAGGCCTTCCGTTTACTCCTCATTCCCCGCTTCCTGGAACCTGCTGGTCAGAGGTCCTGCTGCAGCCCCAGTACATAATGGAGAGTGCATTTAACTCTATGCGGTGGGGATCAGTGGCATTTCTATCTCATGAAAGAGGAGCCCGGTCCAGGATAGGGGAGTGCCTTCTCCGAGGTCACCATGCTGGCAGGTGGCAGCGGGAGGGTTTGAGCAAAGGCTGTCTAGTCCCAAAGCCTGCACAGCAGGCCGATAAGAGAGGTGGTGTAAAGGCCTTTGGAGGGATGCACGGATCCAGGGAAACCAAGTAGAGTATCTCTGAGCGGGTGGCCTCTGAATTCCTCCGGGGTAGGCATGTGTCAGTGTGTCTTATCTCTTTTTACCTCTGCCAGGAGCTCAGTGATCCTCCGGGCCTCACCTTCTCCTGGCCCAGTGGGGCGTGGCATCTCCAACAGGGTCCCGCTCCTAGCTTGCCCAGAGAATTCGGGTGATGGCTGAGCAGCCTTCCTTACACTGGCGATGGCTTCAGCGTCTCCAGGGTTTGCCGTCCCTGCCTTTGGTGTGCCGAGCTGGAGTTTCGGTCCCCAGCGCCCCTCCCCCCAATGCCTGCATGCCTCACTATTTTTAAGCTCCGTGGGCTTAATGAGCTGCCTGCCATGACACGTCTTCAACATTCACCTTTTTCTCTAATGAACCTCAGAGAGCTAAGCTGGCTCCCTTTTCACTTGACAACCGCCCCCAACTGGGAGGCCAGAGCCGGGCTGTTGCCCACCTGGGTCCAGACTCCACTCACGAGGACTCACCCTGCGGTGTGCCCCTAAACTCCCCTGGTGGTGGCAACCTCGGAATCCAGCACCCCCGGACCTGGCCTCTTCCAGATATGCTGTCCTTTGTCCTGTGTTCCCCCCATCCTACCCCAACCCCTGTCAAAAACCCAGAAACGGCAAAATTTAAACCGCCAAACCATTAAATAGTATTTAGCAAGAGTTTATGATGCATTTAAGAACAGTTCGTGAACTGAGAGCTCTTAAATTCAAATACTGGTAAGAAGCTCAGGGACAGGACAGCACAGGACGGCTTATCAAATGGGAAGGAAATAGTCTACTCTTTACCTCAAGTGCTTATTACCGTGGGGGTTTCCGCTTGGCAGGGGCTTGGATAAAGATGATTATCTTATACCATTTTTAGGAAGAACGACTTGGTTTTGTGTTGTTTTTTTTTTTTTATGATTATCAGAGGCATTCACAAGAACTAATCTAAGTTAAAATTTGCTTGTGTTCATGAAATAAGCTAGATTTAGTTTTGCTGATGTGGCCTAAATGGTCTTGTCTGCTCAGGGAATTCTCGAGTCTGGTCTCCATTTTGTATTTAATTTCAGCATCCCCGAGCCATCCCTACGCGAGTGTGGCGTGTCATAAAGAGGACTGTTGAGCTCCCCCGTGGACTTGGGTGGTGGCCTTCCTTGAGGACGAAGTGCCTGGAGAGCTGGCAGGGCCTGGATGAATGAGGCCAATTGACAGTGAGGGGTGGGACGGAGGGGTGAGAGATTTGGAGACTCACAAGGTTGGAGACGGGACCTTGAACTTCATCTAGGCCAACGCTGTGTCCCCTGTCTATGGCCTCCCTTCCAGTAGTTTCTAATCTCAGCCTGAACACCCTTCGTGACGGGGCACTTGTTACCTCACGGAATTCGCCATCCTCTCAGGATTTTTGGAAGCGCTGTGTAGAACTCCTCCCTCATTTTGAGGCTGAATCTGTTCTCCCCACCATGAGATGGGGGAGCCCCCAGCAGAGGAAGAGCTCAGCTTCTGCTCCAGCCACACTGCTGGAGTCGGAGAGGGGAAGTGGAGGGTCCACGGCGCGGTGTCCGGGGCACGGGCTGAAGGAACAGCGCTGTGGTCCTCACCTGGGAGGTGACGTTGCTCGGGGGAGTGGGCACCAAGAAGAGGCGGGCGGGCTGGTAGAGAAAACTGAAGTCAGATGCCTGAAGCCCTTCCTGCTTCAGGTGTGTGGCACCTTGAATATGTGGCAGAAAATTAGAAATACCGAAACAGACCAGCTCCATGTGGGGAAAAGGTTAAATGCTGCCTCCCGCGCCAGGGACTGGGGGTCTGATGGGAGCCACACCAGGAGTTCCAGTTAAAGCTCTAACCTGGGGCCACCCCGCAGGGAGACCGAAACCCCTGGAAACTCTCCGACCAAGCCTGAGGATGTCACTGGCTTAGAAGACCACGGAATCGGGAATGAACTCTGTGGCCGTGGGCAAGTCACTTCCTCCCTCTGGCTCTCAGCGTCTCCTGCTGTGACATGTGTTGTGTGTGGACCTTCAGAAATGATGCGGGAGGCTGGGCGCCGAGGTTGGAGGTTGCTGTGCATGAGGGCGGCTGGGCTTCATCCAGGCCCGCGCTCCGCGGGGCTCGGTGCCACCGGTTGTATGAAGGGGAGGATCCTCTGTCCGCTTCCTTCCGGCCTCGGGCAGAGAGCTGGACACCTGTGCATTGTATACCTGGCTACCGCAGGGCCCATTCTCCGTGTGCTTGGCAATGGTGAGTGTAGAGTGATGCTTCAGCTCCCGTGAGAGAAAGCCTAGAGGCCTCTGGTGTCCTGGGCCAGGGAGGCTGTCCTGCCCCAGGTCTGGCTCTGTGGAGTACGTCCCAGAAGGCGGGGTCTCTCGAGGCGCCTGGGTGGCTCAGTTGCTTAAGTGTCCGACTTCGGCTCAGGTCATGATCTCACGGTTGGTGGGTTCGAGCCCCGCGTGGGGCTCTGTGCTGACAGCTTGGAGCCTGGAGCCTGCTTCCGATTCTGTGTCTCCCGCTTTCTCTTTGCCCCTCCCCCACTTGTGCACATGCTCTTTCTCTCTCAAAAATGAATAAAGTTAAAAACGTAACATTAAAAACAAACAAAAAAAAGAAGGTGGGGTCTCTCAAGCCAAAGGCAGTGTCGTGCTGTACCACCTACCCACCAGCCAAGGTCAGCTGTCATTCCAGCACCTTCCAGGGTCATGGTGGTGAGTGGTCCCATCCTGTCTTACAGTTGTCAGAAACCCACCCCTGCCATCTCTGCCAGATTTCTTGCCTAGAACTGTCCAGCCCTTTCTAAGCCCACCCCCATATCCCTGGCTCAGGGTTCCTTTCTAGGAAGCCTCCCCAGAGTGGTGCTTCTTGGCTCTTTATGCCTTCGCTCCACGGTCTCTCAGCGGGATCACCTGCACCTCACGGGGGAAGCAGGTGGGCCACCTGGTGCCCGGTGCCCTGGGCAGGGCCCACGGTAGCTCCCACAGCAGCCGTCGAGTCAAGCTCTTGCAGACCAAATGGAGCACGTAAATGCCGGGCTGGAGCACCGACCACAGGCAGATCAGCTCGGAGAGCTTTCTCTTCTGCCCATTCTTTGTTCTGTTTGATTGCAGTATAGTTTAGATTCAATAGCGTGCACGACTTATTGGTACATTCTCCTGCACAAGCACCCCAAAAGCCGCCTGTGTCCCCTGCCCTGTCACTGCCCACCACTGTCTCACCTCTGTCACCACAGATCAGTTTTCTCTTCTTCCTGGCTCTCCTTCCACCCTTGGCTGTTCTTCATGATGCCTTGCATTTCACCTTTTCCTGCGAATCCTCTGAATGTTGATGTTCCCCAGAGCCTGTCTCTGGTTTCCTTCTCCCCAGGAGACTGTTCTCCCGCCGCCATCCCCCTGCACCCTGCCCAGCCACCTGTGCTAATGACTCCCGGACATTAGTTCTCCCTATAGCCCCCATTCTGAGCAGCACACCGGCCCACCAGCCACCTGCTGGACGTCACGGCCACTTGGTGGCCCAGTGGCATGGCTAGGATGCGGCTGGGATGTCCTTGGGCATCAGTACGACCTTGCCTCGTTGCCTCCGAGCTCTGTCACTGCAGAATGGGAGTGATGGCCAGAGGAAGAAGAGCCTGACTCTTCTAGCTTCTGTGGGGAGAACCCTGTCAGACCCCTCACAGAAGAATTTGAAAACTTGAGCAAACAAAATGGAGCCCCAGTGGGCCCAGTCCGAGAGGCGGGCTGATGCTGAGTGATGGACAGCGTGAGCGTGTGTGAGGGCGGGTTGGAGGTGGGGGAGGGCTCGTCTGGACACAGGACAGTGCAGTGGCTCAGAGACAGGAATCAGCCCAGAGATGGCCTTAAAAGGCTGCTGGGCTGGAGTCGAGGGTACGGGATGGGGAAGGATGGTTTATTAAGAGAGGCCTGGCTGCCAGCACAGAGACCTGCAGTCTCCAGGCTCAACCTGGGCCACAGTATGGTGTTCAGGAGAAGCCCACCCGCCCCCTAGGGCTACCCCTGTGTGCTCCTTGTGGCTCCCAGCCCCTGAGGAACAGGCTCTGGGCACAATAACTTGCTTTACGTTCATCGTCTCCGAGCCTCACAAGCCTATGAGGCAGGTACTGTTCTCATTCTCACTTTACAGATGGAAGAGCAAGACCCAGAGAGGTTAAGCTACCTGCCCAAGTTCACAGGGCTGCAAGCGGCAGAGCTGAGACTTGAAGCCAGGTCTGTTGGACCCAGGGGCCAGGCGCTCATCTGCGCCACGTGGCTGCCCCCCAGGCTTGACCTGGCTCCGTTTCCTCGCTGGTTCTGCCTCCCAGGTTTGGATCCACAGAGAATCCAAGTTGGACTTTCCAACTTGGAATTTTCCCGTATCTCTTCCCTCCTCCAGCCTGTTGGCATTTTGAGGACATGGCTTGCCCCTGTGGGCCCCCGTTTCCCATGTCTGTTCTGGCTCCCAGGTCAGGCAGGAGAAGGTTGGCTTCTTCGGGGAATATAATTGTGCCCCCGGGATTTGCATGACCCACTTTAGTTTGTGGAGACCATGAGCTGTCAGAGGTGTTGGCGGTAATGGGCATCTTCAATGGAAAAGTGAAGGGCACATCTTTTTCCCCAAGGGCCTGTCCGGCCTCTGGGAGGAAGAAGGCATTTGTGGAAATGGGGGGAACAGACTGCATCCGCCTTGGCTGAGCCCCTCCCGGGTGCTGGTTCCCATCTCCCACTGAGGGCACACTGGGCTCCCCAGACTTCTGACTGTCCCAGCTCCCTCCTTGGCCCCAGATGAAATACTCTGCTACCTGAGGGTACAGTTCTTTCCATCCTGTGGGGAAGAGGAAACTGGACACAGTGTGAGTAAGCAACCTCTTTTACCCCACTTAGCCTCGGTTTCCTCATCTATAAAATGGGAATAATAGTATCTACCTTACATGACTGAGCATGAAATGAAATTGAGTGAGGCAGTTACTAGAACCTCAGGGAAGGTTTCCTTCCTTTCTCTTGGCACACACCCCCACCCCATGGGCCCAGGGCCTTCGTGATATCTCTCCCCCACAATGAGTCCCGTGAGCCAGGGCTGTTTGTTAGGAAGGAAAGAGCCCTGGGCTGGATGCCAGGAAGTCAAGGTTCAAGTTCACAGTGAGTGCTTGGGTAAGTTGATTTCTGAGCCTCAGTGATCTCTTGTCATGGGGAGGATCCCATCTGCTCCCTGAGAAGGCCTGAGTTTGTCATCTTCCTCGAGGACAGGGCTGAGTTCTATTCATCTCGTGTTCCCAGCACTTAGTGCTGACAGGGTTGGATGTGAGGGCTGACTTCTGCCTGGCCCCACAAAAGTGAGAGAAGTAATCTTCAGGCCCTTCCCCGGCCCTAGACTCTCGGGAGGTCTGAACCGCAAGGGACTCCCTTTCCCAAGGAAGAAACCCCAGGGAACAGTCTGCCCAAAGGCTGCCGTCGTCTCGTCCTTGTTGAACAGTCCATGCCAGCAGGCTTGCCCACCCCAGGCCAATGACCGTTCGGGCCCCGGGGTGGGGGGGGGGGTCTGGCCTTGACAGGCAGGCCCCCAGCTTCGGTGTCTCTCTCCTCCCTTCTGAAGAAGGGGGGCTTGGTGGACGTGGTTGCTGGAGGGGAGGGTGCAGTACCTGGTAAGACCCCCACCTTCTCAGTTCCCTGCTGCCAAGCTCAGGGCTCAGGGCCGGTGGGGCCTGGCAGGAAATACAGAGGCAGACAAGACACGTTCCACCTGTAGCCCTCACCATCCACAGGGAGCCGAGCCGCTCACGCAAGTAAGTCTGGCACGGGCAGGAGCGGTGCAGTGTCTCTGGGAGGAGAATCCCTGGGGCCTCAGGCTCTCCAGCCTCATGCCCTCCGAAGTGCCGCTCGCTTCCTGGCTGGTGTCGCAGCCTCCTTCCCGGGACGCGAGGCCTGACCTTGTGCCCACGGTCAGCCGGCCCCGCTGAGGAGCAGCGAGGAGAAAAACCACAGGTGTCCAGGGCGCGTTGTGACTGATTTCATTCTCACGGTGCTCTGGGGGGACAGGCACCCTGCCCTGTCTTTGTAGCTGAGGAAATGATGCCTGAAGCCCAAGCCCATCTCCCAGGGTTGCTGAGCTCTGGGCACCAGGTTCCAACTCAGCCCGTGTTCCAAAGTCCACATTCTCCTCACCACACTGGCACCCCTCGTGAGGCTCATGCTCAGAGGCTGAGTCTTCGAGCATCTCAGAAGGTCCCTGGACCACTCTGGGAGGTGCAAAGGCACTTTCCAAAGCGTGGAAGTGTCGAAGGGGAGAGGCACCAGGTCTCCTGATGCCTCCTTCGGGTCCTACACCCTGCCAGGAAGCAGGGGACTGACAAGAGGTGACCGTGATGCTGTGGGGGGTGGGGGGTTGCTGGGGGCCTGCTGTCTCTCCCGCCTCCGAGGCTCTGTGGCCCTTCAAGGTGACCCACGTTGGAGTCTGTCCCCGCTCGCTATTAAGTACGGGGTCTTCACATGTCACCCCCCAGTTCCTGGACAAGCGGTGTGGTCAGACACCCCCAGGGCTTCTCTTCCCAGGGCTTCCCAGGGCTTCTTCCCAGGGCTTCTCGCGTCCCTGCAGGTGGCTCTGTGGCACACACATTGGCTCGCTTGTGTAGACACATGTTCACAGTGCCGTGCAAGTGTGTTAGCAGTCACAACACACACACGTGCACACACGCAGAACCTTCCCGGCACCCCCTTCCCTATCCTGTTCCTTCACTGGCTGCTGTCGCCCCAGTCGCCTGGGCCTGAGAGATGCAGAAACTCTCTCCTCTTACAGCCGCTGAGCAAACACGGCCGCGCCGCGGTTCCGCTCCATCACTCGGCTAATGGAGCCTTCTGCCAGTTGCCCACCTCCTCCTTTCCAGGCCGTGAGCGTTGACTGGGGCCTAGGAGGCAGTCATCTTGGGCTGGGGGGAGCCCACTTCCCTGTCGGGGCGAAGATGGGGCCGTGGCAGGCTGCAGGCTCCTGGACAGACAGGAGCCCTGTCAGCCAGGCCCCAGGGAGGAGGCTCCTAGGTCTCTAACCTTCTCCCTCGGGGGCCACCTAGGGCCCCTGCCACCCTGCCGTGGCTCCCCGCCCCTGCCTGCCCCTTCTCTCCCCCGCCACCCCCACCACCCCCACCACACACATGCGCATGCTCACCCCCTCCGACATGCTCAGAAACACATCACACGCACTCACCCCACACCTCCACACTCACACACTCCAATTAAAAGACTTTTGCGTTCAGCCTGAGCCTCTCACCCCCGGTCTCTTAGCGGGGCTCCCTTAGCGGGGCCGTGCTTAGCAGAGCTAGTGTGTTCAAAGCTTGTAACATTTAGTCGGGAAGAAGATGCATCAATTTTTAATGGTTTTCAGCTCAAAATGAAGATGTGCATTCGCCACGAAGGATAACAGGGGACCGTGCTGGAAAGGACGGTGCGGCACAGCAGGGATCCCATTGATTTGTGTCAGATCATCACTGCTGAGCCACAAGGACTCCTCTTCCCCGCGCTGCGCAAAGCAGCGGCCCCCTCCCTGGCCTGGGTCCCGCCCTTGTGCCCCACACTCACGGCACACTCGAAGTCTCCATGACCCTTGGGCTGGCAGGCCTCTGCACCCCCTCCGCACCAGGCAGCCTGGGGCCCTGCTGGTCCCTAAGCTTTCGTGTATATTCCCACTCAGTCACCCGTCCAGGATCCCCCCACCCTTCCTGGCCTGTTCCCAAGTATCCTGACACCCAACCCATGGAAGACCTCTCCTCCGCCCCAGGAGAGCTGCCCACAGGTTTGGGAGACACTGTCGGGTGCTGGGCAGTGGGGGTTCTGGATGAAGGCCCAGGATTCTGAGTCTCGGGAGAAGGGGGAGGGAACGCAGCAGGTCTAGGGGTAGAGGGACCCCTTGGAGCGGCAGCGCTAGAGGCCCCGTAGACTGCCCTGGGCTGGCCAGAGCGGCCGGAGGTGACTCAGCAGCTTTTCCCCCTGCTGTAGTGAGCTGCTGTAGTCTTCACTCCCTGTGGGAAGTCTGGACTCTTCCCCCAACGCGGGGGTCCCCTGTCCTGGTCCCGGCTGGGGTCTTGGCTGGGGTGGCAGAGGGAAGCGGGACCCCAGGGGCCTGGCCTGATGGGGGCATCCCTGCCCTCCACCGCCGCACCCCCTGCACCCGGCTATCGGCTGTCGTTAACCAAAGATGAACTGGAACCCGTGGGCTTGCAGGGGGTGGAGGGAGGGGGGCACCAAGAGCAGGGAGTCAGGGACTGGACGGCTCACGCCGCTCTGCCCCCACTTGCCACGATACTTGTGAGACATGAGATAACACACGTCCCTTTGGGGCCTGTTTCCTCATTGTTCAGATGGGGGGTTTGGGCTGCATTGTCAGCCGGGTGCCCTCAGCGCTCACAGTCCAGGGCTTAATTCATCTGTGACGGAAGAATATCCACGCCCTGAGTCTAGGTTCAGAGACAAGTACCCTGTGGGGGGGTGTGCAGGGCTGCAGCGTTCCAGGGGCCTCACACAGGAGGCCCCTGCCTTCGTCATCACAGGCCAGCAGAGTGGCGTGGTTGACTTACGGATGTGCCAGCAGACCGGCCCAAGGTCACGCACAGCGATTGAGTGCTGGGATGAGGACTCAGCCCCGGCCGTCACATCCTGTGCTTCAGAGCTGTGACCTCTGCCCAGGGCCTCCTCTCGGTGGGCTGGGATTTACTGATCTCAGCCTAGATGCAAAAGAAAGAAAACGAGCGTCGTTGCAGCGGGAGAGATTGAAGTTAGACACTGGGAAGGACTTTTCTAGCTCTCCGGAAACTTGGAGTGGGTAGCTGCCCCGGAGCTAGTCAAGAGCAGACCCTGCCTCGCTCTGCCAGCAGTGACAACCTTGTTCCAAAGTGCAGGTGCATGTGGCCCGACCCGGGAAGGCTCATCAGGCCTTGGTACACAAGGAGCTCACAGACATGGGTAATTTATGTTCCCAATGAGCTAGAAAAATAATTCATTAAAACTTTATCCTCTGCCTCCCGGGACCAAACGTCGGACTGGAGCATGGGTTCAAAAAACAAAGAGATGCACTTACCCTTAGGCATTGATCTTTTTAGCCTGCTAGCTTTGGTGAGAGGCATCTTGCTGGTTAACCTATTTCCATCGCATTACTTTGGTTTCTGCAACTACAACATGAGGAGAGATTAAGTAAGTTAACTCCCCATTATCTGTATTAATGGAGGCCAGGCCTGAGTGTGACAAACTGCAGAAGCGTATGGTCCCCAGATCATATTGACTTGGTTTGGAGTGGCAGTTGGTAGCGAGTGTGTGTGTGTGTGTGTGTGTGCACGCACACACATGCACATGTGCTTTTGGTGAGGGGTGGGGATCAAACTTACTCATGTTTGTTGTGGGGTCAGAATCCGATTTTTTTTTTTAAGGTGGTATCTGATATGAAGTGCTGGGATAGTTGAAAGGGCAGAAATTACCTTTTTTTGGTATTTTTATGTAATTTATTTTTTAATTTGCGTCCAAGTTAGTTAGCATATAGTGCAACAATGATTTCAGGAGTAGATTCCTTAAAGGGCAGAAATTACTTTAAAAAAAAAATGTTTATTCATTTTTGAGAGAGAGAGAGAGTGAGCGGGCACAGGCATGAGTGGGGGAGGGGCAGAGAGAGGGGGGTGACAGAGGGTCCCAAGCAGGCTCTGCACTGATAGCAGAGAGCCTGATGCGGGGCTCAAACTCACAAGCCATTAGCTTATGACCTGAGCCAGAGTTGGACTCTGAACAGACTGAGCCACTGAGGCGCCCCAAGAATCTAATTAAAAAAAAAATTTTTTTAATGTTTATTTATTTTTGAGAGAGACAGAGCACAAGTGGGGGAGGGGCAGAGAGAGAGGGAGACACAGAATCCGAAGCAGGCTCCAGGCTCTCAATTGTCAGCACAGAGCCCGACGCGGGGCTTGAACTCACGACCTGTGAGATCGTGACCTGAGCTGAAGTCGGACACTTAAGCAACTGAGCCACCCAGGTGCCCCAAACCCCAAGAATCTGATTTTGAAGGGAGTCTCCTCTGGGAGGATATCAGTGGAGCCCAGAAGCCAGCTGGAGGCGAGTGTGGGGCTTTAGAGCTCCTGACCCATTCTAGGGCACAGGAGAAGCAGGGCGAGGAAGCAGGGTGGCCTCTGGGCAAGGCAGGGAATGTCTTGACGATGCCTCCCAGTCTGGGGCAAGTTAGACGACTCCTGGCTGAGCTACATAAGCCCCTCATTTGTTCTGTCTCTTGTGAGGCTGGGAACTGGGCTCCTGATTCCGAAGCACCCCGGGGAGGGGGAGGGGACAGGCAGATATATTTGTGTGGTTCGAAATCACAGAAATACAGAAGGGTTCGCAGTGAAATATGTGCCAACTACTCCTTCCCAACTCCCCTCCCCTGGAGCAACAGCCAATGTCACCAGCTCCCTGTGCGTCTTTCCAGAGCCAGTCTGTGAATATCTCAGCACGTATATACACACAGCTCCCCCCTTTCCCCACGGATATTATGCTTAACTCGTGTGCATATTCATTTTTTGGTTAACATTCTCTTGAGATCATTCCACATCAGCACCCAGAGAGTAAAACCCTGGAGCACCTCCACGATGCTCCCGCATCAGCTGACCACGAGCAGAGCAAAGGTCCTAAAAGCAGAGCATCCGGGAGCTTATGGGAGTGGGTGGGAGGCCAGCTCACGCCGCCTTCTGCAACTAGTCTAACCCCCTTCCCATCCTACCTGACAGGTTATGGTCAATGGCGTCTCCCTTTAGACACAAGGATTACCGCTCGGCTCTGAGCAACCTCTCCGTGTTTGGAGTCAAGGGGACGCAGCCTCCAGACACAGGCTGTTTTCACTTGTTAGGACACCCTACCTGGGTGTACCCCAAGGCTCTCAGTGCATATGACCCTTTTAATACCCACCGGTGGGCCTGCTTCCTGCCCTGCTTCAGGCCTCTTCCTCTGGGTTGGTCCTATGGTGACAGAGAGAAAAAGGGATAAGATAAAGGATTCAATCAGGTCGTCACTAGCCCTCCACCTCCTGCCCCACCACCAGGCCAAACGTGGCCGTTCCCCCTGCCAGAGGGGGCCAGAGGCAGCTAGCTAGTGCTCGGAGATCCCAGCGTGATCCCAAGCGTGTAAGGATCCTTAGACCACACACATCACCTCTCCTGGCCCTGTTCACCCGAGCCCGGCCCCTCTTGGTGCAGCCACTTCCAACAGCCAGGGTGTCCAGCAAAGCTTGGCTGAAATGGCCGTATCGTTGCTTTTCTCAGTGACGGTGCAGGGGTGAGGGAGGACGGTAAAGCCTAAAGCCGGGGGAGGACGTCGGGGAGGGGTACGTGCAGGGGGGGAGGGCTAGGTGAGTGGTGGCTGCAGCCCAGAGTGGGACTGACTTCCCCTGAGGAGAGACGCAGAGGCCAGGGTGCCCAGAACTGTCACAGGAGCCAAGTGGCCACCCTGGACAGACAGACAGACAGGTGGATGGCAGCCAGCGGGCTGGGGGAGGAGGTCCTGCATGGACTCTCCGCTCTAGCTAGCTCCCTAGCTTCCGCTCCACCCGTGCTCCTCACTGGGGGAGACCCTGCCTTCCTGAGCTACCCCAGAGGCCTGTCCCCCAGCCCCACCCCGGGGCGGGGGGTGGTGGGATAGGGATCCGGAGAGCAGGAGACTTGGCCTCAGGCAAACTTAGGCTCCAGTCTTGATGCTGACTGTCCGGCAGGCACTTAGCTGAGCGGAATGTGCCTTGTCTCTGAATTGGAGCTCACAACGGTGCCCTCCCAGACGGATTAACCGAGAACGAGAACAGAGACTTAACTGATTATTAAGTGTGTCGCACCTGTGGTTTCCTTCTGCAGCCTTTGATGGGAGCCAGGTGGAGGGCACTGTCCAGGTGCACAGAGCCTTCAAGGCTTAGTTTACTTCCAACCACTGGTCTTGGACTTTTGCTTCCCCTGGCAAGTCTTTCTGACTTCTTAGAACCTCGTTTTCCAGGGTGGCCACTGACCACCTGCATCAACGTGAGCCAGGGTGCTCGTTGTTAACCTGCGGGTTCCCGGGCCACACTTCCAACCCGCTGAGCGAGGCTTTGAGGGCGGGGTGTCGTGGGGGGGGGTGGTCTGCACTTCGACAAGCTTCCCAGGGGCTCCCCAGGAACGAGACCCTTCCTCATCCCTTCCCCTGTCTGTCTGCTCCTTGCTGGGTCTCCCGGCCCCTCCCCCCCTTCAGACCTTGACCCCTCCCGCTGCAGGTGCAGAACAGGTGCCTCCACCCAGCCCCCCGGCCTGTCTCCCAGGTGTCCTGGTTTTGGTGTCACGGCACCTTGCAGCCGTCCCTGCCTGATGATGCCATTTCATGCTTTCCTGCTCGGGTGATTCTGACCAGACAGAGGAGTTCAGTCTGTGCCGGGAGCCCCTGGAGCCTCAAATCATTTATCATCCTCAACCCTTCCAGCTGGCTGCCTTCCCCAGGACTGCAGCCTGAGCCACAAGAGAGGCCAAGACAGCTGTAAATCCCTGAGGATTTGACTTTTCCTCCTTGCCGTGCTTGTCTCCGCCTGTGCTCCGACGCAGGAAGCCTGCATTCTAGCGTGGGGAAGAGTCCTGGAGACGGAGGAGGCAGCTGTGCTGCGGGGGAAGGAACTGGACGGGGTTCCAGAGACTTAGATTCTGCCCCCAGCGCTGCCAGCAGCCCGGGCTGTGTGGCCTCGGACGAGGCACTTCACCTCTCTGGGCCTCTGTTTTCCGCAGGAGTCTTGGGAACTGGTGCCAAGTTTTCAACAGCTTGTTTCCTTAGCTTCCGGTGGACTGAGGAGGAAAGAAGAAACTGACCCCTTGGGCTTACCCAAGAGGGAACATAAAAGTCGTTTTTATTTTTTTTTTTAATTTTTTTTTTAATGTTTATTTTCGAGACAGAGAGAGACAGAGCATGAACGGGGGAGGGGCAGAGAGAGAGAGAGGGAGACACAGAATCGGAAGCAGGCTCCAGGCTCTGAGCCATCAGCCCAGAGCCCAACGCGGGGCTCGAACTCATGGACCGCGAGATCGTGACCTGAGCTGAAGTCGGCCGCTCAACCGACTGAGCCACCCAGGCGCCCCAAAAGTTGTTTTTAGAAACGCTTAGGAAATGGTTGGTGATGTCACAAGCATTCACAACTGCGCGAGGTCTGAGGCACGATAGCCCAGGCATCGCGGACGTGAGGGGTGTGCGACTCATCCATTTCCCGAGGATATTTTTTGAGAGCCCGCTGTGTGCTAGTCAGAAATGCCTACATTCGTGAGTCTTGAAGTCGAGTGAGTGGAGACCAGATAAAATGTGTGGTGTGTCTGTTGGTGATAAGTGCTGTGCAGAAGACGAAATAAAGGGGGGCTGAGATGCCAGTGGTCGGTGGGAGCTTGCCTTTTCAAAAATGGTCATCATGGATGACCTCGCTGCGCTGAACACACAGCTGTGTGGAGGCCTGCAGGGAAGAGTGTTTCAGGCCGAGGGAACAGCAGGTGCCAAGGCTCTGAGCTAAGGGTGTGCTTGGCATGAGTGAAGATCTGGAAGGAGGCCAGCGAGGCAGAGGAGGGAAGGAAGAGAACCAGGGGGGAGGAGCGAGGGCACGGGGCTGGCTGTGCAGGGCCTTGAAAACTTCTGTGAGGACTGGGTACTTTGAGGGAAGTAAGCCGCTGTAGGGTTTTGTTGTAGTAATAGGACCGCTCTGCCTGCTGGGCTGAAAACAGACTGGAGACAGACAAGAGGGAAAGAGGAAAGACCGGCTAGGAGCCTCCCATCATCCTTGTCCTGATAGAAAGGCCCCCTGAGAATGGTGGGCCGCAGAAGGCCTCAGCGTGGTTCAGAGGGGCAGAAGGGCTTGGAGGGTCCTCTGGAGGGCACCGTGGGGTCTTGAGGTGGGGGGAAAAGGGCTTGCTCGGCTTTCTCTCTTTTTGCATTTTTTAAACTCTCTCGACTCTGGAAAAGACGCAGAAGAGCTAAGGGATAAGGGTCATTGAGTCACATCGGAGGGAGCGTCTCCCGAGAAGAAATGCCCAAAGGGCAGCCTTGGAAAGATGAGAAGCACTTCTCAATGCTCTGGGCAGGTTCGGGCCGTGGAAAGGGCACTCACCATCCCCGTTCGTCTTAGCCTCAGCTGAAGGCATTAGGAATGCGGACTCCTTTTGACGGTTCGGCGGTCTAAGATTGGAGAGGTAAAAGAAACCATCCAGGGTCCAACGGCTCATAAGGGAATGTGCCTGACCCCGTAGCACGAGAGGCCAGCTGCAAAGGCAGAGGGTGGAGGGACGGCTCGCGGAAGCGTGGACAACGCCACTCACTTGTGCCGACTTTGGAGTCTCATCACGCACACGCGCGGGTGCACACACGCACACGCTCCCCAGGCCTCGGGGGGAGCTCCCTGGACCCAGCCTGGTGACTTGGAGAGGCTAGATCGAGTCTTAACAAGCCTGTGGAAAGAGCCCTGAGTCCGAGTCCTAGGCATTCATGCACCGGGTGGCCCTGGAAGGACGGGCTCCAGTGTCATCTTGCAAAATGACATGACGTGTCCAGTGGTCTAGAGTCTGTGTCCTGCTCATTCATTTTTTTCATCACGTACCACATGTTTACTGAATGCCTCTCATATGTCAGACAGTCTGGTATCTGCTAGGGCAGGGTCGGCAAAATTTTTCTTCAAGGGCCAGACAGTAAAGACACGAGGCTTTTCAGGCCACCCAACGTCGGTCACACCTACTCGACTCTGTTGCTGAAGCGCAAAAGCAGCCAGAGAGAATGTGTCAAGGGATGAGCGTGGCTGTGCTCCAATATAACTTTATTTACGAAAATCAGGCCGTGGGCCCCATGGGGCCCGTGGGTCATAGTTTGCCAACCCCTCTGCCAGGGCCGCGGCGGTAAACAACGCACGTGTGGTCTCTGCTTAAATACAGTCACAAGCCGTGTAAGTGCTGTGAAGGTAAGGACAGAGCTATGAAAGCATATCAGGCCTCAATCTGGGGGCGGTGGTGGCAGGAGGCACGAGTGGGAGGAGGGGCCGTTTGAGCTGAGCCGAGAAAGACGTGCAGGCATTAGCTCAGTGAAGTTGGGGGGTGGGCCACAGCATGTACCAAGGCCCTGTAGCGTGTGTGTTGGTGGGAGGAGAACATCTGTATTAGAAGAGAGAAAAAAAGCCATGTGTGGTTGGTATTTGAGACTCAGGGCAGGGGACGAGGAAATGATGATGCTGGATACAGGACACGAGGGCCTGGTAGGCCGGCCACCTTCAGGATTGTGGCTTATGTCCCTGGGATGGCTTGTACCCATAGTGACATGATCAGATTCATGTTTTAGGAAGATTGCTTTGGTGGCACCTGCAGAACTGATTGGAGGTGAGCAGGAGGAAACAGAGTATGGGTAGAATGGGTATATCGAGGGCCCAGCTGGACCTCTGCGCCTGGAGCTCAGGAGCGAGTCGGGCTTTGGCAGCCATCAGAATGGGGATGTGGCTGAGGCCAGGGTGTGCAAGAAGTCACCCGGGGGGACACTTGGCCTGGGAAGAGAAGCCTTGGGGGCAAACCTTGAGGCAAGCGATGGAGTCCGAATTATGATGACAACCAGGAGTGGTTGGAAGTGAACATGAGAGAAGTCAAATACAACCAAACGAAAAGCTCTGCTGGGTTTAGTGATGACCCTGTGGTCACCCGCGACTGTGCAGAGAGCCATTTCAGTGGAGTGATGAGGCAGAAGCCACAGTGTGGGCGCTGAGGAGAGAGAGTTGGGGGCGAGGAAATGGAGACCATTGGTGGAGTGTGACCCTGAAGGGAAGGGGAGACTGATGCAGCTGAATGAGGAGGGGTGGGGAGGCTCTTCATTGCTTGGCTGGTGGTATTTTAAAATGGGAAGAACTGAGCAGAGGGAACCTTTCTGATGCCCAACCTTTCCTGTTCCTGTTTTTGTTTGTTATTTGCACATTTCAGTCGTTTTGTATCACTCAATAGCTGCCAATGCGTAAAAATATGGTAGTGGCTCAGATGAAAACATTCACTGTTCTAAAATAATCACTGAGCATACAAACAACTTTTCTTAAAAGTGTATCCTCTACCATCTGAGAGGTTGTGTGGTCTAGAGGAAAATCGCATTGGGCAGGCATTAGGAGACCAGTCCCAATATGCTATAGGTCAACTAGATCTGAGCAAACTGGTTGACCAGGAAAAGTTGGGGATAAGAAAGCACATGCATCAAGAAGGTGGCCTGAGAAGGTCAGAGGGGACCCCTGCGATGTGGGGATTGGTCTTAAATAGGAGGAAAGTACTCAGCCGAAACAGGAGGTCAGGAGGAGAGGGCGGTTTATATGCAGGAAGGTCTGTGGTTTGGCGTAGGGTGGGACATTGTCAGAGATTTCTCTTCAATGGCTTCTGATAATGACAGGCAAGGTGTTGGGGCCATGGGAAAGCCACGGGACTATGAAACAGAGGGTCTGGAGTGTCCGTTGTGAAGGAAGGCAGAGCGAGTTGATGGGGAGCATATATTAAGGTTCCTGTGCAGGGTTGAAGGACTGGGTGGTGTTGAGAATCTACGGGGTGCCCAGCTGCCCTCATGCAGGATGCTCATCAGCAGTGCTTAGCACTCTGGGGGTGGCAATGGAGAGGAAAAAGCTGATAGTGGGTGTCTTAGGTCAGATTGCTATAACAAAATACCATAAACTAGGAGGCTTATCAACAACAGAAATGTATTTCTCACAGCCCTGAAGACCGGGAAATCTGAGATTGGGGTGCTGGCAACGTTGGTTTTTGGTGAGAGCTCTCTTCCAGGTTATAGACTGCCGACTCCTGGCATCCTCACATGGCAGAAGGAGCCAGCTAGCTCTCTGGCCTATTCTTCTCAGGCGCTAACCCCATTCGTGAACTCCACCATATGCCGGGTCCCACCTCCTAACACTATCACGTTGAGCAGTAGATCTCAATGTATGAATTTGGGGGTGGGGGCGGGGCACAAAAACCCAGTCCCTAATAGGATTTCTCCAGGAGCGGTGTTTTGCCAGGTGAGTGATGGTGCCTCCGGGAGGTCAAGGAGATTTCTGGAGGAAGAACAGTCTAGGCTGTAAATGCAAAGGCTGCGAGTTTGTTTGGTGAGCCTCTGACTGGCAGCAAGAAGGCCAACATGGCAGGAGCTGAGTGGCTGAGAGCAGAAGTGTTAGGAAATGCATTTGGGGAGCTAGCCAGGGGCCAGAGGCCAGACCATGCAGAGATTTTATCTAAGTGTGATGAGAAGCCATTGGAGGGTTTAAAATAAATGGATCTGGCTGCAGTGCAGAGATTAGACTAAGCAGAGGAGAGTGGAAAGCTTCCAGATAGGTGGCTATTGTAAGACTTCAGGTAGAGGGGTGGGAAGTGGCTGAATTTGGAAAACATTGCGAGTGGAGCTGAGAAGTTTGCAGATGCCTTGCACGTGGGGGTGATGGCAGGAGAGAAGCTTAGGATGACCCCAAATACTTTCTAGATGTGTAGCTGAGCAGGTGGGCCCTGAATCTATAGACCCCATCCATCTCTGGGCACATGGCCCTGAACCTGCCTTTTTAAAAAACATCTATTTATTTTTGAGAGACAGAGAGAGACAGAGCATGAGTGGAGGAGGGGCAGAGAGAGAGGGAGACACAGAATCCGAAGCAGGCTCCAGGCTCCGAGCTGTCAGCACAGAGCCCGATGCAGGGCTCAAACTCACGAACCATGAGATCATGACCTGAGATGAAGTTGGACGCTTAACCGACTGAGCCACCCAGGTACCCCTGAACCTGCCTTTTATCAAGAGCCACGTTCTCAAGCATCTTCGTTATTCCCCTGCTATCTGGGCAGCTTTGTCCTCATGTCTTTTGTTAAAGGTGGATTTAAAAGGGCCTTCCAGGCACCGGACCCTGGAAAAGCCACTGATCTGTGCCGCTGCTTTATTAACAGCCCTATGTTCCCTCCGAGTAGCTGTATGTCATTCCCCTCTGGTGATTCCCCTGGAACACTGGAGAATCTTTCATGGGAACTTGGGGATGACAAGACATCCATTATTGACTGTTTTAAACTCTTTGCCCTTCCCTCTGGAGTCATGGTGCATTCTAGGCTTTTCCTCACTGCCACCGAAGTGCAATTTTCAAGATGTAAATTTGTACACATTACCTGCATCCTTAAAACCCTCTGACAGCTTCCCATTTCTCTTTGGGTAAAGACAAAACTCTTTGCCGTGGCCTGTGAGGTTATGTGCCTGGGCCATACTGGCCCACTCTGCCAGCCCCATTTTGACCCATGCTCCTTTCACTCTGGTCTTCTTTTAAGGTTCTGTACTAATCACACTGCTTCCCACGTCAGGGACTTTGCACATGCTGTTCTCTCTGTTTAGGCTGCTTATTCCTCTCTTCCTCACCTGGATACTTCCCAGTATCCTTCAGGTCTCAGTCCGTTCCTCAGGAAAGCAATTTTTCTCTCCCAGATTAGGTCGCATATGCCCCATTATAAACTCATACCGCCAAAGATACCAAAGAATCTCTCCTTTTTGGCATTTCTCAGAATTACAATCTTACATTCACTTATGTGCAGTTATTTAATCCACTTTATGGTAAGTTCCACAAGGGAAGCATGATATGAGTTCAATAAATTTGTTTGAATGAATGAATAATGAATGGCTGTCACATTTGCCCTCTCTCCTCCGTCCCCTACATTCCTATTCTCATCTGGGTCCGTGTCATCTCTGGCTGGTCTGTTGCACCAGCCCCCTCCTGGCCCCCAGCCCCAGCCCCACCTCCTCCAATGCCTGTGGAGCTATCTTCCCAAAGCTCCACTTTTAACAGAGCAGGCCACTCCTCTGCCTTAAATGAATGCTACCACAGTAATATTTTTTACTAGCAAAAACTTGGAAACCATCTAAGTGTTTAATAGCAGAATATTAAACAAATATGGTACTTCCATGTAATGGGTATTATTTAGCTACTCAATAATAAAGGAAATTTTTAGTGATAAAGGAAAAGACTTATGATAAAATCTTATGTTAACAAAAGGTAGAATGTCGAATTACATGTAACCTGGTCTCAATATGTAAAACACACTCTGAAAATCTACTGTTATAAAATGCTAACCCGAGTTATCTCTGGATGGTAAAATTATGTGCAGCTTGTCTTTCAACCTCCTTTCCTCTGTTTTCCAGAGATGTTGATGTAGATTGGAGGCAGGGATGATGACATCCAGAATGTGATAGAGACAGGCAGAGAATCTAGGCAGAGTGAGGTCATGGAAGAAGTTAAGGAAAAGAGAGGCTCGAGAAGGAGTCTTTGATAGTAGAATATTGCCTCCTTCCTAGAGTTGTGCAGTTGGATTTAAACGAGATATATGAAAGTGATTAGGTTTACAGGCTTTGGAGTCAGGCTGACTGGCTTAAATATCTAAATGACCTTGGGAACCTCCATTTCCATATCTGTTAAATGGGAATAATAATCAAACATTAGGCTTTGTTTGGATTAGAGGAGATCATGCACAGTGCCTGGCACATATAAGTACTAACTTAATGATGACTGTTATTGTTGTTTTACCACAGTTGTTAATATTATGTTATTATATTATGTTAATATTATGAGAAATATCTTTGAATTATAATGGGATTCTTAATAGTCTTTAGCTTTTGAAGAGGGTTCCCCAGTCCTTTGGGCAGAGCTTTCTGCACTTGGACCTCTGGGTTGTTCATCTGCTCCCATCATCCCCTCTCATCTGCAGTGATCCCCTCTGCCACCATGAGGAACATCTTCAAGAGGAACCAGGAGCCCATTGTGGCTCCTGCCACCACCACCGCCACAATGTCAACTGGGCTCTTAGACAACTCTACCGAGAGTGGGGGCGCTGGGGAGAGTAAGGAGGACATGTTTGCCAAGCTGAAGGAGAAATTCTTCAATGAAATCCAGAAGATCCCCTGTGAGTGTCCCAGGTGGCTGAGAGGGCCGGGCAAGGCCAGGGTCAGTGCAAGGCCTTATGGGCAGGGCAGAGCTGAGGAAGGGTGGGGAACACCCCTGAGATGTGATTGGCTGAATGTTTGGATTCCAAGATGGATTATTTGGGGAGCCCCTTCAGGAATGGGGGGTGCCTGGCACTAATAAGGGGAACAAGGAGGCTTATGTGCCCCCGTCTCCTAAGGGGGAAGAAAGTTCTTACAACTTAGAAAACTGTCAAAATATGAAACCAAAAGAAGATGAAAAATTAGGAAACAGAAGCCATTGTTGAAGTTTCCCAGTCACACTTTGAAACTACCTTAGTTTGGAAGACAGAAAATACGCCCCCCACCCCTGCTTTCTGAATTCTTGGCAGTGGCTGTTCAGGAGTCACCAGACATTAAGGGGAGCAGCCCTATCGGGGGAGATGGTTCTTCAGGACCATGGAGAGCAGCCAGGGCCCATCCCCAAATATTTGAGCTCTGCAAAGCCAAGCTGCCTAGGTCCTTAAGGAGCTGGCCTTCTGGCTTAGGTCAGCCCTCTCAAGCCTGGGCATAAGGAATGGGTCAAAGGAGCTCTTCCTACACCTGGGTCAGATAAGGACCATCCCATTCTTTCCAATAGAAGCCAGTTTTCCGTAGATCAAATGAGTCAAAACCCAATAGAGGCAAATTGACGTTCTTCCTTGTTATACACCTGACCGCTATCTCTCAGTTAGTAGGCTGTATTCATAAGGACGGTAGGCTCAGGAGAGAGCAAGTATTAACGAAAAGGCATGCAAAGTATAGGCAAGTTGCATGTAAATCACTCATGGGTGTGTGGTTAAAAAATGTGGAGTGTGGACATTGGGGTTCATCTCTCCCCCCATTTTTGCTGATGCTTTGGGGTCAGGGACTATAAGGCAGAGCACTGCTGACTTCTGGGGTCCTCTCTGTGGGCAGTACCACCCTGGGCACTGATCGCCATTGCTGTGGTCGCTGGCCTCCTGCTCCTCACCTGCTGCTTCTGTATCTGTAAGAAGTGCTGCTGTAAGAAGAAGAAGAACAAGAAGGAGAAGGGCAAGGGCATGAAGAATGCCATGAATATGAAGGACATGAAAGGGGGCCAGGTAGGAGAAGACAGTGGTGGGGGGAACTGAGAGGGGCCCAGGCCAGGCATTCCAGGTGCTGAAAGGTGAAGCAAAGGCTTCTGGGCTGTTCTACAGCCAAACCGGCTTCCCTCCTTAGAATGCCACATGACCCTCCCTATTGGCTGCATCTCTGGTAAAATGTTGTCTACCCATCCCACAGTGGAAAGGGGGGACTTTTTCATGTGTGATCATGGATGCATCCTTGAAAAGACAGAGGAAGAGCATAATATATTGACTCCCCCGCCAAAGAGGCTATTGGGACAAAATGTTGGAAAGAGAGCCCCTCCAACCTGCCAGAAAGTCACCATGGGAGTGACCCTGTGTTTTCCTGCCAGAGACTAGAGGACAGAATCTCACTGGAGGCACCTGCTTGGTTGGGGTGGGTGGGGAATCGGATGGGGTAAAAGAATGGTCCTGAGGCACCAAGACCAGGGCCAAGGGGAATCCATCTCTTGTCATCTAATAATTTGGTTTCTTTACCCCTGTTTTGGGGGTGTTAATCGGCCTGGAAAAGTCCTTTGATAAACCCAAGTGCTTCCTTCTTAATGTTTAAGTTTACAAAGGCTTCTCTGTGCTTCTCTTTTGCCCACATCTGTTCTGAGAGTGACTAGGAGAAGTCTCTTGCTCAAGGAATCAATATGGAGGATGGCAGGAAGGGTCTGATCTCAAGAAGTCAGCCAGAGATTAAAATGGCCTTTGAGTGCTGTGTGTGCGTGTGTGTGTGTGTGTGTGTGTGTGTGCCTGAAGCCTGCAGTGCAAAGTCAGGGAAGGGGGACCTCCAAGAACGATCTGGGTGTAGCCCGACCTGGTCTCACCAGGTGGCTGTGACTTCAGGGGCTGGTCTGAGATGTAGGATGTTTTCTTACATCACTTTCTTCCTTCTCTTCTTACCTCTGGGGACTCACCCTGCTCCTGAATTCCTGGAATGCACTCCTGGTAAGTCTTGCCTAGAATGGGTGGGGCCTGAGCTGGGGGAACTTTTGGGGAGGGGCTAACAAGGGAAGCACCCCTCCCCCACCTCAAGAAGTCTAGAGCATTGGTGCAGCACCTGGTCTCATAGCACTGTGTCTTGAAGGGAGGGAGGCACACCAAAACCAGAACTGGGTCTTCCAGACACGGTCTGGGGTTCTGAGGGGCTGTCTGGGGACTTTGAGGGGCTGTGCAGAATCAAGCCCCCTGCACAGTGCCACATTCCTTCCTGTTGCCCCGCACCAGCTCTGAGTCAGGATCTGCACAGATGGGCTGGCTTCCTGATGCCCCTGCGCCAGGCCACGTGGCTCCATTCTCTCTTAACTCGCCCCTCCTTTCCTCCAGCCTTCACAGGATGACGACGATGCAGAGACAGGCCTGACTGAGGGAGAAGGTGAAGGAGAGGAGGAGAAAGAGCCAGAGAATCTGGGAAAACTGCAGTTTTCCCTGGACTATGATTTCCAGGCCAACCAGGTGTGAGGGTGGGGCTTGGCGGCAAAGTGGGGGATGGGACAAAAGGGCTGGGTGGGAGGGAGATAGAAACAGCTCCACACTTCCACAGCCCTCACCCCCACTTTGGCCCATAGGCATTCCTCCTTTCCATGGAGTGGGGTGGGCTGGAAACCGCAGGCAGGTACCCCTGAACATTGACTCTGCCTTGGCCACCAGCCTGCTCTAGAGAAGGTTCCCCGGCCCAGATTGGCATCCACCAACCTTGGGCAAATCAGTGGCCCTTTAAGCTACTGCTTCTCCTGATGTCATTGCAGATTCCTGGGGGTGGAGATGGAGACCAGTCTTGCTCTCTAGCACCAGCCTGTTCCCACCTCCCCAGCTGCCCGCCTCTGGTGGTGGTGGTGGGGGAGTTGGTGGGTGCTGGGTCTAGGGCCAGGGCTGGTGTTAGAGCAGTCCTGAGACTCAAGGCCCACCCTCACTCTCTCCACAGCTTACCGTCGGCGTTCTGCAGGCTGCTGAATTGCCCGCCCTGGACATGGGAGGCACCTCAGACCCTTATGTCAAAGTCTTCCTTCTTCCAGACAAGAAGAAGAAATATGAGACCAAAGTCCATCGGAAGACATTGAACCCTGCCTTCAATGAAACCTTCACCTTCAAGGTGATGTGGGCTGGAAGGGTAATGCCACGTCCCTCTCTGATCCCAATTCTGCTGGGAGTTCTACAGACCTTTCCTTGGTTCTTAGCTGTGGCTAAGGCCCTGGAATGAGCTCAGGCTGGAACAATGGCGGGCTGGACTGTGGGCTTATGTGTGAGGTCACTGCTCAGCCTCCTGTAGGACTGGGACATTCCCCTCCCTCCATCCACTCTGCTCCCCCAGAGCCTGAGGTCTTCTCTCTGTCTCTACAGACTCACCAGGAGTCCTGCAGGGTAGTAGGAACAGAGCTCTAACCAAAGGATCTGCCCACAGAAGCCTCTGGAGGTGCATGAGTTGGCTTTGACCCCTGTCTGATCTTGCTTGTGCCCTTCAGGTGCCATACCAGGAGCTAGGAGGCAAAACCCTGGTGATGGCCATCTACGACTTTGACCGCTTCTCCAAACATGACATCATTGGCGAGGTTAAGGTGCCTATGAACACCGTGGACCTTGGCCAGCCCATCGAGGAGTGGAGAGACCTGCAGGGCGGGGAGAAGGAAGAGGTGAGAGCAGAGACCATGTGGAAGATAAGTGTGGCTGCCCACCTGGGCCACCACCTATTGGCACGACGGAGATGGTAGGCTTTAGAGTTGGGTGAACTGGGTTAGGACCCTAGCTCCACAACCCCACCTGTGTGACCCTGGGCACGTCACTTAATCTCTTTAGATCTGGATTGTCTCCTGTAGTGTTTTTGCAGATGAGAATTAACTTATCTCTGTAATGCACCTGGCATCCAGTAGGTGTTCAAGTGAAGGAGAACACCATTATTATTTTTACTCCTAAGTTTCTGCTGTCACTTAGGGCCACCGGTTTATGACTTTGTGCCTCAGTTTACCCACAAGGAAAGCCCACATTTATTTTAAAAGATTCTCAGCATGGGGGCTTGTCCTCCCAACAACTGCTACGGCTTCAAGCACTTACCCAACACTTATTGGGCACCTACTGTGTGCCAAATATTCCATTTTAGCCACTGCTCCTTCCAAGCATCGGTCATGTGTCTTGGCCAAGCCCCTGCTGTGTGGCCAGCTCAGTACCAGGTGGTAACGGAGGGGGCGAGAAGGGACGCTGAAGACACCCTTTCTTACCTTGGGGCTCATGCTGTGTGAAAGCAGGGCTGGCACACTCGAGCCGGGATATTGGCCTGAGCGACCTGGTCTCTGAGAAGCTTGACTCTGGCGTGATGTGGGCAGAGCTCTTAGAAACCAGGAGTCCAGCAGGTTTCGTCCTGCCCCCAGTGCTAAATTGTTGTGGGACTTCGTGGGAGTCTCACTGGTCACAAAGAACCCTTGCCTTGTCTCCATGAAGGTGTTGCACTGACAGCACATAAGAGAAGGGACACACTGTGCTTTGAAGACCACAGGTCACACTGCGAGTGAAATGGTCGACAGGGGGCTATCGAAAGGGTTGGGAATAATCAGGGAGGAAGGCTTCCGAGATACTCACTTTCCCACTGTCCTTGGAAACGAACCCTTGGGTACCATGCCCACACCCCAGCCTCCTTTCCATCTCCCCTCGGCCTGGGGTGGGAGCCCGACCATGCCCCGCGTGTGTCCAGATCCACCCAGACATCACTCGCACATTCCTGCCCACAGCCTGTACTCTGCTCCCCTCACTCCTAAGGGTGTGGCTCCTGCAGCATCACTCTCAGGGGCTTTGTTGAACTGCAGCAGGAGGCCCTGCGACCTTCTCCAACATCACAGATGTGGGGACTGGGGACTGAGAGGGCTGGGGATACACCACCGCCTTGCTAGTCTTGACAAGATGGGGGTCCGCCGTGCTAGAGGCAGTGGGCTGACTAAGATGACCCTGGGTCCTGCTCTTCCCCCTGGACAGCCAGAGAAGTTGGGCGACATCTGCACCTCCCTGCGCTACGTGCCCACGGCTGGGAAGCTCACTGTCTGTATCCTGGAGGCCAAGAACCTGAAGAAGATGGACGTAGGTGGCCTTTCAGGTACATGCAGAACTTCTGGCTGCCATTGGGTGGCACCAGTGAGCCGGTCACTGGCCTGAGTTTTCTGTTCACATACCCGTTGTAAGAGCACTTTCCGGCCCTGGGATACAGAGAATATCTCCGAGCAGCTGTGGGTCTGAGCGCAGGACTGTGGAGCCGGAGATGTCTGACTTTCCCTCCTTTCTCCACGGGTCCCCTGCCCCCACTCTGAGCTGCTGGGCAGTATAAGCCATGGAGGGAAGGACCAGAGAAACTTGTGTAGGAAAGCTTGCCTCTGTCACGTGTCACAGTCCGGAACACTTCTCCGGAAGGCGCTCTGCTGGCCCTACCCTGGAAGGGGACTCGGGGGGTGGGGGAGCACACGGAGCGGGGCCAGCCCACAGCACAGGGTTCTGGTGGGACAGCGGAGCACGCATTTTCCCGAGAATCAGGCCTGTGCCTGGGCTTCAACTGGTGGGGCTGGCTGCCGGCTCTGTCACTGATCCGCTGTGTGACTGGGGGCACATCACGTCACTTCTGTGAGCCTCGGTTGCTCATCTGCGAGGTCAGGAGGATTGGATTGAATCGGGGATGGCAGATGTGTGTGGTGCCTTCAGCACTCCTCTGTCCCCTGCGTAGGACAGATATCACCAAGCGACCCCCTCGCTCTTTCTAGACAAGGCCTTACTTAGTCTCAGGAATGTCCCCAGTGTAATGCTCCAGGCGTTACACGAGGCCACAACCAATCAGCCCGAGGTGGTCCTTGAAGTGAAACCTTTTTGCCGCCCCTGAACTGGACGCTCACTCTGCTGCTTTTGGACTCAGCGGCCCACGCGTTAGGGCTTGCTGGGTGCCTGGCCTTGGTGGGGTGGGTGCTCTAGGCGGGCAAGTACGTTCGGTGGGAGGGTGGGGCACTAAGGGTGCCTTTCCGGGGCCGGGATTCTCCCTGCACAGACCCCTACGTGAAGATCCACCTGATGCAGAATGGGAAGAGGCTCAAGAAGAAGAAGACGACGGTGAAGAAGAAGACCCTGAACCCCTACTTCAACGAGTCCTTCAGCTTTGAGATCCCCTTCGAGCAGATTCAGGTGCTCGGGTTTTCGGGCCTGGGGGCACAGCAGTGGGGGCATGAGGGAACTCACCCAGACGCCTCGAGCCACCTCGCTCGCCCTGGTGGGAAGGGCTCTGACTCTCATGGTGCCGTCCTGGGTCCTCCTTCCCGGGGCCCCTGCCAGAAAGGGCTTCCCCCTTTTCTGAGACGAACAAGAACCACTCCAAGCCATGCTACCCATCATTCCTTGGGAACTGCGACGTACGCGGGCGTTCAGTGGGCCTGTGGGGTTGGAGCTGCCGGGGAGGTAGGGGTATAGCCTCGTCCTCTTCCCGCTCCTCCTGGTGCAGCCGCTTCCTGCCTTGGCCAGCCTTCTCCCACTTCTGCTGCCCCCTGGGTCTGCTCCCAGGTACCCCTCTGCCCCCTTCCTCTCTCCTCTTCCCCTCCATCCTTCCCTTCTCTACTGTCTCCTTCCTTCCTCCTACCAGCAAGCTCGGTAAGTGTTGGAGGTGAGGTCTGTTTTTCACCATGAGGGGGCATGAGTGAGATCTGAATGTGGCAGGACCAGACACCCACCGAGCCATCTGGAATCGCAGAGTGCTGGATCCTCTTGGAGTCTTGGTCCCTCCCTCTTTGGAGTGAGCTGCTCCCTCCTCCCTTCCTCTCCCTCCCTGCCCCCCCCCCCCCGCCCCCAGGACTGGGAGGCGAAGGTGTCAAGGGAATCTCAACGATAATGTTAGACCACGAGAAGTCCTTGTGGAAAACTTAAGACAGACATGAAGTGTACTGGCCAGGAGTTTCAAGTTCGACACGCCAAAAGCCAACATAATGATCTTCCCCAAACCCCTTCTCCTTCCCCCGCCCACACCCCAAACCTGCTTCGTCTGCATTCTCTTTTCAAGTGACAAACCTCGGCATCATCTTAGACCCCCTACCCTTTTGCCTTTCTCATTTACCCAACATGCTTTGCTGAGCATTCCCTAAGCGCCTCCCTAGGAACTGGCTAGGTGCTGGAGAAGCATGTGCAGAAAACATAGTCCTTGCTCTCGAGGGCGTCACACTCGCGAGGGGGAGCAGGGACAGGCCACTGAAACAGGTGAGGCTTCCTGGACAAGCTTGGTCCTAAAGGTTGAGCTTGAGTAGCCTGAGTGGGCTGTGGAGCAGGATGAATAAAGGTCCCGAGTGTCACCTCGGCCAGTCCAACTGACCACCAAGTCCTTTTGATTCTCTCCCCTCAGTGCCTCTCCAGCCTGGCCCCTGCTTCCATTCCCACCGCCCCCCCTTGGTTCAGGCATTCACTACCCAGCCCCCACAGCTCCCCCCTCGGCCCCCGGCCGGCCTCCCCACCTGTCAGTCCCCGTCCTCCTCCAGTGAATCTCCCGCCTCGATGTGAGGGGTCTCTTCCTGAAATATCCATGCCGCTCCTCCCAGGAGTCTTTGGGAGCTCCCTGTTGCTTGCCTGAAGAACAAAAGGCACACTCCTTAGCTGACCCCACCCTGCACAGCCCACCCTGCTGACCCTATTTCCTGCCTGGTTGTTCTCACACTCAACCTCAGTGACTCTGAACTTCTTCTGTTTCCAAGATACCAAGTGCACACTTCTATTTCTATGCCTCCGCCCAGGCTCCTCTTGCTTCTTGGGGTTCTCTTCTCTCTCTGCCTAGAGAAGTCCTCAGCCTTCACCTCCCAGTTTCTATGTCACCTCCTTGGCGAAGCCTTTCTCGATTGACCCAAGGAGGACTGTCGCCTCGTCTGAGTTCCCGTAGTACCTTGTGCTTACCTCTCTAGCAGAACCTGCATCACTTTGTGTTGTAAATTTCTGAGTATGGGTCTGCTGCTTTCGTTAAGGTGAAGTACCCCTCTTCCCTTGTCTTCACCGCCCTCCACTTCCAGGCACTCAACAGTGGCTGGGGCACAGCACATGCTGGGTAAGTGCCTACTGGTAGGGAGAAAGGCTGTTTCCAGAACGTGCAGCCTTCGCCCCCCTTTAAGTTCAGTCTTGGAAGTAAGTTCAGAGGTAGAAGCAAGCCGCCCTGGGAGGCCTCTCCTTGCGGGGCATTTGGAGTAGAGGATAGAGGAGGAGAAGTTTGGCCACGGGATCGTGCGTTTCCACCTGCCGACTCCCTCCCTCCCTCCTCTGTTTCCCCGCAGAAAGTCCAGGTGGTGGTCACTGTGCTGGACTACGACAAGCTGGGCAAGAACGAAGCCATTGGCAAGATCTTCGTGGGCAGCAACGCCACGGGCACAGAGCTGCGGCACTGGTCTGACATGCTGGCCAACCCCCGGAGGCCCATCGCCCAGTGGCACTCCCTCAAGCCCGAGGAAGAGGTGGACGCGCTTCTGGGCAAGAACAAGTAGGCAGCAGCGGCCGGGATCCCGCGCCGTTACGGACACTGACAAGATCCAGAGCTATCAATACCTCAGTTATGCAACCTTAGAGGTTTTCTTTCTCATTTGTTTGTGGTCGTGTCCTTGTTTTTCCTTCCTTTATCTCTTTTGAAAGACCGACTTCCCTCTGGTGGCTGTGTGAGGAGAGTCCCCTAACAGGTGAAAGAGAAGCCTGGCTCTTTTCATCGTCCCAGGAGCTGTCCTTGCTGCATGCCCTGTCACGTGTCCCTCTCACTCTTTCAAAGCTTCACTTAAACCTCACCCTGAGTGAGGCCCTCTTTCAGCAGAAAGTCACAGCACTTCCTGTGTTTTGAGTGTTCTGGACCAACAAAACGGCAGCACATCCTGTTTCCTGACAGGGAAGGCAACACAGTGGCCTATGATGTGTGTGTGTGTGTGTGTGTGTGTGTGTGTGCATGTGCGTGTTGGAGCATCTCTCTGCATTCCTGGGATGAACCACGGACAGCGAAGTTGTGTGGGAAGAGAAGGCTCTTCGGGGACCCTGAAGTGAAGAGACGTCCACTGTCTAAGTGGGAGATCTTCCGTCAGCTCGTGGAGAGGGCTCAGAATCCCGGTCGGGTGCCAGAAGCTCCCATACTCTTTGTGGGTGGCTATTTGGGAGGCAAGATGTGGAGACTGGACTTGTCCAGAACTAGGACCAAAAACCTGATGCCGTCATAGACTTCCTCTCGTCAGGCCTTGTTTCCCCACAAGTGTGGTTTCTGGGACATTCGTGGACATGAACTATTCACTAGATTGGTTAGACTCTAACAGGGACCATCAGTCCTGGGACCTCACTGTTGTTGACAGTTAACGTCAAACTATGAAGAAAGAAGACCCATTACCTAGAAAGACCAAATGAAACTCCTGGATCTTCTTTACCCCCTTCCAGTGGGAAACACAGATGCTTTCTCCCTTTCCAGAATATAAGCTGTGCGGTTCATTTGCATTTTTTCCCCATCATGCTTTTGCTTCTGTTTTCTCTTTTAATCTAAGTGGAGCAACACTATCTGAAGACTTTTCTGTACAGAGCCAGAGACTCTAAAAAGAAGGTTTGAATTCTTGTCCCCCTGAGGTCCAGGTAAGAAGGGGGAGGATGGTGGAGAGATGGCAGAGATTTCCCGGATGAGATAGGTGGGGGTGCTGAGATCCGTGCCCCCCAGCTCCCACTCCTCTGCCTTCCATGCCAGATAGTTTGTGGGTGGCTGACGTGGCCCAGGGAGACCTGTGGGGAGGCCCCATCCTACTATTCCTTGGGGAGGCGTCTCTCTATGAATGCCAAGAAGCAGGACATCCATTCCAAATGGGTGGTGGAGGACACCTGCCGGGGTTTCTACCCCACGCTCGGTTGTGTCCCTTTCCCTCTTCACCTTTTGTCCCCAGCATTGATAAAAAGCCATATATATGTCAGTCAAGTTTGCACTGAGCCTCCTTCCAAACCTTCAGCCTGGGCAGGAGAGTCAGGTCCCACATGACCTAAGGCCAGCACCACTTCCTTTCACCCCTTTCTCCCACCCTTGCCTCCCTTCCTTCAGCCTCTCTCTTCTATCCATGAAGCCCTCAGGCCCTTGCCATTTCTTCACCACAGAATACTCATAGCTTCCCCAAAGCTTGGGGATCTCTCTCTTTCCCAGCAAAAATGGCAGCACTTCCTGTCCTGTCCCATCTGGACCACCTCAGTTTTCTATAGGTACCTGAGACAGACGGACAGTGTTAGAGAGACTCAGGGTTTGAGGGTCCAGAGCATCTTTTTATTTTATTAAAAGAAAGGAAATGGGTTTTTTTTTTTTTGTTTCTGCTGTGCCATGTGTTTTGATTAGAGCAAGGAATGAGGGAACACCTCTGCCAGAAACAGACTGGGAAGCAGGGCTGAACCTTGCCCATCTCTCAGAGACCCTTCTCCTTCTTGCTAGTGGCCCTTGGCACATGGGAGGTCGTATTTTACTGGAGCCTGTGTGAGTTTGGGTGTGTACTTAATGATGAGAAGGTAAGACTCTGACAAGGACTATGAGCTTTGGTCCTCGGGACCAGAGTTGTGATCCTGGTAGAGAGTTGTAGGAAAATGGGGTGCCTTCAGAACCCAGCTGACTGCAGAGTAGGATGTCCTGCTATGGGCATCAGGAGTCGCTGGGCTCTTCTCCAGTCTCCAGAGCTGTGAGGTTTTGGTGCTTTCTCAGGGTCTCTCTCCCCACCATATCCCACAAACCTTGCTCAGAGGATTGTCCATCTTGTTTTCCTTACCTTCATTCTTTTGCCCTTTCCCGATGGGCTTCCTACCGCCTGAGATTCTTCTCAGCCCATGAACCTGATTCAGCCCTTCCAGAGGCCGAGATTTGCCACTCTCCTGATGGGGAGGAAAAGAAATGGTGGGCACCCCTAGGTGGTGTGGGTGCCAAGAGACAGGGGCTGCATTTTGTTACTCTGGGCCCACCTCTAGTGAGCAGGTGGGGACAGGTTGCTGAGAGACTGAGTGTTGTTGGCATTGGTTTAGAGCCAGGGCGAGACCTGTGTGTGGGCAATCATTCCCCCACCCCTGCACCCCACCTAGGTTCTGGCTGGTCCTGAGATGGGTGCTTGGCCCAAATGAGCCATCCTAGTCAAGGCATCTATCCAGCTCCATGAACTAGGCAGGTAAACTTAGAGTCGTGAGTTTTCTACACCTGAGGGCTGATGTTACTCTAACTCTGGAGCATCATTCTGAACCCTCATTGCCACGCAGGTTTATTTCTGGAGACGTTAGGGTGGGCTGTAGGCCCTAATTAGGAGCTAGGGTTTGATTAGAGAAGGGTTCTGGAGGCCTCTGTGGTTATGAGTTTCCCATCTATTCCAGGCAGGAAATAGCATAGAAGAGATTTTTTTCCAAAGGGACTGAGACCACAAAGACTCAAACCCAATCCCACCCAGAAATGGGGTGAAGCCAGAAAACTCGGGCTTCTTTCTCCTTGAATAATCATCCCAGAAGGGAAACTAACTCCGCCAGAGCCATAGGCAGATTGTTGGTCTTTGAAAGTGGAAGCTGAGGCCTGGGGAAAGCCGGGTAGAGAACCCTCGGGAAGCTCCAGACTGAGCAAGCAGATGCTTGGCATGGACGAGAAATGACTTTGCAGGGGTCCCTCAGGTGGAGGACGGGACAGCAGGGATTAGAGCACAGTCTCAGGTGATGATCTTTTTTTTGCTTCCCAGGCAACCATACATGGTTGTGTTTCTGCAGAATCAGTTTGGGATGATTTTGCTGGCCCAGGGCTTCAGCGAGAGAGAAGAGAGGGGTTGCCTCAGTCCCTCCGGTGGGTAAAACCAGCTCCCTGACAAACCTGCCTCCATGCAGCGGGGTGGTGGTGGGTGAGCAGAGAGGTTAAGAAACTCCACTGGGGTCGGAAGTGAGAGATTCCATGATCTTTTAATGTATGCTAACTCTCGGTCTCACCCAACCATATAGAGAGAGAGGCTGTCTTTTTGTGTCCGCCCCCCCCCCCCCCCCACGTAAAGGTAGGAAGAAATCAAGCCAAGACCTGCCCTCCCACCCTCCACTCTGTTCCTTCTACCCTCCCCCTTCCCACCTCAGGCTGGTCGGGGACCCTGTCTCCGACCCTGTGTGGTGGCAGGCAGCGAAGGGTCCCAAGGCCTGGTCTTGGTGGCCCAGAGCCCCATGACATGGTTGTCAGATTGGGCAAACAAAAATACAAGATACCCAGTTAAATTTGAATTTCGGGTAAACAGAAAATAATTTTAGGGCTAAGTATGGCCTAGGCAGAATTTGGGACATACTACGCCAAAAGTGATGTGTTGTTTACCCGGGGTTCAAATGCAACTGGCCGTCCTGTGTTTTATCTGGCACCCCTATTCTATGACCACTTGTCCCCTCTGCTCCCCCCCCCCCCTCAGTCCCAGGGGGCCAGAGACTGGTCACCAAGGATCTTACTGCTTTTCGAGCTGCAACATTGAGAAGGGGACACTGTGACTTGAAGACACACGAATATTCTTTATTTTTCAAGCGACAACAAAACAAGACCCTTCTGAAGCCATTCGAGCCTCATCTGACCCCTTCCGTGTGCATTTAGTTATCTATAAAAGACAATAGTGACCTATAAACATATGAACCGAGTCTTGTCTACTCAACATGCATGTCTCTTTCTGTAAATAGCCGCATGGCCGTGCCCCTAACCCCTAACCCCTAACCCCTGACCTCAGACCCATTTCACACCACTCGTTGAGGCTGCCCCTTCGATTTTATGTCACGTAAAGTCTTTGTCCCCAAGCCCCACCCGGTCTCACCCCATCGGGAATCCCCTAGTGGGAGCTGTCGGCGGTGGTGGGGAGTCGGCTTCCGGCTCTGGCACCAGCCCTGCCTTCAGGGACGTGGGACAACCACCGGTGCCCTGAAGTCCCGTCCGTCCCCACTGCCTGCCGCACATCCGCCTGCAGAGCTGACCCTCCGTGTACTGTGCACCATGTCCAGCCGGGTGTCTGGTGTCCCGGTGGCTTCCGTGTCCTGCGTGTGTGTGTGTGTGTGGTGTGCCCCTTCCTCCCACTGTTTGAATTAACTGAAAAGCCATAAAGGGGGCCTCCTGCTGGAGACCGCCCTCGGTTCCTCCCAGGAGCCCCCCGTGTCCCTCTGACTGGCTCCCCACAGAACACTTGTGAAGGGCTCACCTGTTGTCACCCCTCCTGCTCTCTCAGCCCCACGTCATGAGGACGGATGGTGTCCGGGGGTTCCGGCAGGACCCTAGGAGACGTCCCACCTGGCCCTGCCCGAGCAGGCTCCCTCCACCTGGGTTTGACAGTCCAACTCCATTTCCCCCCCTGCGCGTGGACAGGGCAGTGGTGGGGACGCCATAGTTTTGGGTAACTTTCCTAAGGGCACCGAGGAGGCAACCAGGGTTTTCAGGAGCAGCTAGTCAGCGGCTCGGGTTCCCATTACCATCTGGCTTTGACAGACCCAGCCCTGCGTACGTGACACCGCGGGGTCGGGGTGTGTGGGTGGCGAGGGAGGAGGGTCTCTTGGGGTGACACCGGAGAACGCCATGGGTTATGCCCTTCCCGCCGTGTCCCCTCCTGCAGGCTGACAGAGAGCGCCCCAGAGTGGGCAGCTGAGGGTTGCCAGGGCTCCTTTGAGAGTGGTGGGCAGGTCTGGCCCCCCCAGACCCTCCTGTCAGCTCCCCAGGGCAGCCCCAGCCAGGAGCACCCAGTGGTAAGAGGTGCTGAGAGGGACGTGCAGCTCCCGGCCCCCGGGGTGCCGATGAGGGCAGACAACTCGTGGGAATAATGCCAGGAGGCCTCAGGCATGGCGACTAGTAAGCACGAGGAAGAAGAGAGACGAGAACAGGAGGAGGACAAGGCCAAAGGCTGCGAGGTGACTGGGTATGCTCGAGCGCGCAGAAGCCCCAGGGATCTTTGCGCTGGGGACCATCTCCGGGTGGGCTGGGATCAGGAGCTTGGAGGGGTGGAGGGACGAAGTGTCTAACCTCTTTCTGGCTCTCTCCGGGACCCTCCCACTGTCCACACCCACAATGCAGGCAAGAATTGAGGGGATCTGGCCTGGGGAGGTGGCAGAGAAGTGTGCGTGGGGCCGGGGAGGGGGTCTCTCCATCCAGCCCTCCTCAGCCATCAGGACTCGAGGAGGACCCTCTTCAAAGAAGCCTGACTAGAAGTTCTGCCCTGACTCCTCCCCATCTAAGGACTGGATTTGCTGCTTTCTGAAATCCCAGGGATCTGAAAACTTCAAAACCAGGGTGGGCAGACTGCCCCAGGTCACCCCTGGAATGCATTGGCCGCACCAGGAACCCTGCCTTTGTCTTCATAGGAAGGACTCATGTATAGCCCTGCCCTCCCCCCACCCCCCCGCCACCGTCCCCGCCCCATGCTTGGCAATGCTCTCCACACCCCCCCTTATGTGGACTCTGTTCTTGTCCGATCTCTTGTCAAATTGTTATTTTGTAATGAGCTGCGTCTCCTTATTAAAGAAATGAGCTGAAAGAAACCTGGGGGTGGGGGCTGTCTCTAGTTTTTGCTGGGCTGGGGGGAGGGGGCAGGCAGGAGCTGCCTCATGAGGGTGGGTGAGGGTGAGGGTCTGGCCTCTAGCCCAGCATCTTCCTTCGGGGAAGCAGTACAAGAGGCCTGAGACCCATTCTCTTCTCGGGGACGCACCCCATGATGGGTGGTGGGGCACACATACCCTCACGACAGCTTTCTGGGGGCAGGACTGTGGTGCTGGGGAATGCATTGTGGGAGGTTGAGGGATGGACCAGGCCCTTGATTTCTTTCCATGGGGGTTGGGCTTGGGGAACAGCCACAGTCTGAGCACTACACAAGGAAGCTGGGCCTGGGGAGGGGGAGTTTGAAGAGTGAGAATGTCTTTTTTTAATGTGTTTATTTTTGAAAGAGAGAGTGTGAGCGTGAGCGGGGGAGGGGCAGAGAGAGAGGGAGACATGGAATCGGAAGCAGGCTCCAGGCTCTGAGCTGTCAGCACAGAGCCCGGCGCGGGGCTCGAACTCACAAACCGTGAGGTCATGACCTGAGCGGAAGTCGGACGCTTAACCGACTGAGCCACCCAGGCGCCCCAGGAAAATCTGTTTTGCAGAGTGTCCAGTTATCAAGAATGAGGACGCAGCAGGCCCGTTTTCACTCATATGCCTCTGCCTAGTTCAGTAGTTCAGTTCCTGTTTTTAAAAACAGAATGAAGTTTCAGTCCCCAAAACAAGTCTCTCAAGGTTTTACACAGGCTCACCACGCCCCCAAGAACCGGAAAGGGTTTAAGTTCCTTCCTCAGTTCCCTCTACAGCCCGTGGCCCTGTCTCCTGGTCTTGAAGACCGGCGAGCCTCTGCCATTTTGTGAGCTTAGCCCAGGCTGAGATCCCAGCTCTGTGTAACGACAGCCAGGTGGGAATGGGGCCTCCGGGCCCAGGCTGGGGCTGGCCGGTAAGGCCCAGGCTGGGGCTGGCCGGTAAGGTCCAGGCACAGATCTGGTCTTGCTGCTTTAGTTCCTGAGCAGGGTAGGCTGGGTGGCCCGGTAAGGTGAGGGGCAGGAGCCTGCTCAGCCCAGGGACTGGGGATTTGTCCAAGGCGACTCTCCTGAGAACGTGAGCTCTCCACCGTGGGCTCGTCCCCTCTGCAGAAGACTGGACCACTTGGCCGCTAGGGGATACTCCGGCTCTGCCTACCTCAGCAGGTCCAGCAGGGGTGGGGTGGGGGGGGGTGGGGTGGGGGTGGGAATCCAGAAAGAGAAAGGACACTTGCTGTTTAGAAGGCCCTCGCATCACACGCGCTGCTTTGCCTCTGTTTCGGGCCCCAGGGCAGGTCTGAACTCTTCAACCATGACATCATGTGTGTTTGTTCTGTTGCTGCTTGGGCTACAAGCAGCTGGGTGACAGCAAGGGAAAAGAATCTTTCCTCCCCGACTCCCTGTGCTTGCGCCAAGTCAGTGACCAGGGATTTCTGCTTGGCAGAATGCACAGGGCTGAGAAAGCCAGAGGCAGGGCTTGCTGGATGGAGAAACCAGACCCGAACGTTGGCCGAGCGAGGTCGGACCTGGCCTCCCACCTGCCAAGGCTGCCAGTGGGCCTGAGCAGCCTCCTCCCTGCGCATGGCTCCTTTGTTCGGAGCTTGGATTTAACCTCCGATAACCCCCAAGTTAGCTACCTTTGTAGTCTGAAGCTACAGAGTGGTTTTGGCTCTTTTGAGTCAAACAGCGACCTAGGGAGGGCCATTATGTATATGGCAGAGAGCTAAGGGTGAGAGCCGGGAGACCTCCAGGAGCCCAAGAAAGCTACCGCCTCTCTAGCCCTCTTTTGTCCATTCGCAAGAGGACAATAGTGTCCATCTAGCCTGCCTCCACACCTGTCAGTGAGCCTTGCTCTCTTCAAAGAAATAACCGTATTTCTAGTCACTCGACACTGGGAATCTTGATTTCTTCTAATGGTTCTTTTGAACCTCCAATCTAGGCTTTTCCTGGGCCCGACTCCAGAGACCCTGCTCTCAAGGACAGTGATTCACTTGCGGCTCTTCCTGGGACAGAGGCAGGAGGGGGAAGCCCTCAAGTATTGGAAGGGGCTGCCCCAGATGGGAGATTCTATAAACTCATTTCCTGAATTGTGGAGACGTAGTCACAAAGTTAAAACACGGTTTTATTTACTCATTTATAAATATGGTTGTGTTTACAGGCATCATATAGATGTGAATATTATTATTCCCAAACTTTCAAACACAGAATACTTAATAATACTATATAATAACAACCAGTAAAACAAAATCATTCATCTCAGGGTTGAAAGGCCACTCAAAATTGCATAAAAATACATTCAATTCACAAAGCGAATCTGGCTCCCCTCCCTAAATGCCCCTAGCCCGCCCCAGGTGTATTTACAAGGGACTGAAATTAATCCACACAACTCAGCTGGAAACGTTACTTCTGGCGCTTGAACTGCGGTGGAAGTGAGGTTGGGAGTAAAGAGTGGAGTGAGTGGAGAAGACACAAAATTCAACCCTGAAAATGGGAGAGGCATGAAGACCCCAGAGCAGTTCTTATAAGCTCTTCTCGCCCCTATCTGATCAAGGTCAAGGCAGAGGAAGAACGGAGGGAGGGAAGCCGTAAAGACAAAGGCTGAGTCTGAATGGCGTAAGTCCGTACATTCTCCGAGAGCAGGGAGTGCGTGGGCAAAACGTGTTCCCTCCCTCTTCAGGGAGATGACGGCCCTACTTAGGTGCCAGCTAGGTGGCAGGCCCGATCGTTCAAGGGCTCAAGGGACACGAACTAGAAGCAGAGTTATTGTGGATTTGTGCATCCTTCCAGAACCCTCTCCTACCCCTGCTGGTGTTCTGTGCTTGAGCCCCTACGTCCTTCTTCCTCTAATGGCTCATTATTTGGCCTTCTTCACCAGAGGACACACTGGGATCTGTCCCAGGCTTCAGTGGTGTGGGAGGGAGAAAAGGCAAGGTCAGATATGTTAAGGTGAGAGTCTAGTAAATGCTGACATCACATGTCCCTGTTCAGGATCTGCACTCATCCCCCAACTCTGGTTTTGTGGGACTTCAGAGGCTCAGACAGGCTCACTGCAGTCACTGTGCCTTTCCTGAATCTTCTCCTGCAAGGCAGCAATGGGCTGAAGTTTTCTTCTGAGAAGACACTCTGTCTCTAGCTGGAAATAGTCAAAACTCTCAGAACAAAAACTAGACACGGCTACCCATGGTCTCTCTGGCCAGTCTGTGGAGAAGTCGAACAGGCCCGCCATTCAAACCTCATTTCCGAGAGGCCATTGGCACAGCCAGGGACCTCTGAAACTAGAAGAGGGTGGTGGTGGTGGTAGTTGTTGGCGTATGGAACTCCTCCAGGAATCATGGCTGATTTGTGGAAAACCTCCTCCCCTAAGTACCATCAGCGCCAAGTGAGAAAAGCAAAGAACAAAGAATGGAGGAAGATGAGAGAGGAAGGGTGAATGGTATGTTTTCCCGGGGGGGGGGGGGGGGGGGAGAAGGACATAAGAGCACCCTCATGTTACTTTAAGGGGACACCCAAGAAGTTTATTGGAAGCGTGAGGGGGAAATTTGGAGAAATAACGGAAAGTATCACTCTGGAAGAATCACAGTCCAAAATGATAAGCAGATGGGAGAATGGCTCAGGGAGAAGTCCTTTAGGGGACTGGAACGGCAGGGGGAAAGCAAAATATAAAATAAAAAGAATGAACAGGACAATACACTTGGATAAAACTGGTTCATCAAGAATATGCCAGACTTCCTTCTGAAAGCTCTGTGCTAGCAAATGTGCATGTGTATGCACACAGGCTGGAAGCCAGAGTGCTCTCCAAATTGTTAAACCTCTTTAGGTAAGATCATTCGTCAATTTGTCACTCATCGGTGGTGCCTGTCTGTAAACACAGCCTCTTATTACAGTTCTTCCTGAGGGGCTTCCGGGACACTGGGTTGCAAGCCACACTAGGTACAATTTGACGCTCACCCACAAATCTCAAAGGACAAGTGAATGCGTCTCTTCCCCTGTAGTCGTTGGCAGGCTAGTCAAGATTCTCGATTTGGTTTTTCTCCGTCCCCAGAGACCACCTCCTTCCCGAGTAGCTGTGACAATAACAGTTCCTGGGCAGCAGCGAAGTTGATCTGTTTTCCAATCTAATCAGAACACAAGCGATCAATAGCTGTTCCCTGATAGGGTCCGCTGCTCCCAAGCAATGTCGATACCCATTAGGGAAGCTGATTAAAATCTGCGCTCCGCTGGGGGCCAAAGGATGAGGGCACCAGAGAGCCAGCACTCATTCCCCTGCATGCGGCTCCACGGCTCAGTGACCCCTTCCTCCGGGGCTGGCGGCCTCCACGCTGCTCTTTGTTCTGCCTTCTTCCCACCTTCCCACTGCAGCTCATGGCCACCTCCCCTTTCAGGGTCTCTGTCCTTCCACTCTGCTCACACCCGGTCCTGCAGGAGGCTTGTCAGGGCTGAGTGCTGTTCTATGCAATACGGCTGTGTGGACTTAGGGTCTAAAGCTTTTGCTGCCCTGGTAGAGT
The DNA here is from genome assembly GCF_018350215.1 of Panthera leo. Classification (NCBI taxonomy): domain Eukaryota; kingdom Metazoa; phylum Chordata; class Mammalia; order Carnivora; family Felidae; genus Panthera; species Panthera leo. Next base: position 41,376,352 of record NC_056696.1, on the reverse strand, counting down.
GCTCCTGCAGACCTGCTTAAAGGAAGGACCATCGTGAACAGCACTGGAACCTCCTACTTCTAGTCCAGAATCCAGAGGAGCTCAACAGAACTAAAGGCTGAGGTTCTCACTGAGGAAAATTCTCTTGCTGCTACAGGGCAGAATTTAAGACTATGAGCAAGCTGGTGCTAAGCAGAAAGGCAATGTCTGCTCTTTGGATGCGAACGGCCACGTAGACCACATTCGAGAAGGTGGAGGAAAGGTAGGTGGAGGAAATCTATGAAGGAGCAGCTCTATTTCCTATTAAAACAATTTGTCCAAAGGCTGCCTGCAACAAATTGCTTTGTATCCATTTCCCCATGAGCTCCAATTTCCACCTCTGCAGGTTTTAATATTCTTACCCAGCCATTAGGAGGAAAAGCAATTGCCAACACCATTCAATTACCCTCAGTATTAAATTCACTTTCTAACAAGGATGAGAAGCCAACCTTGACTTGCTGATGTTAAAACAGTTTGAATCCAGAAGAAACCAAGAATTTTTGCCCTTGGAAAGAGCAAAAATTCTGAGTGTAAGAAATATTCTGAAATTCCTAGGTATAAACAAATCACAGAATCTGAAGCCTAGAAGGGATCTCAAGGATTATCAGTCCCACCGCCATTTGCAGACAGGGAAGGTGCCTTTCCCAAGGTCCCAAGAGTTGGCCCTCGAATCCGATGTTCTGACTCCTAGGGGCTTATCCCTTCATGTTGCCTTATTCTGCCCTCAAAGCTGTCTTGCTTATTGGGCCAGAGGAATCACATCCTTTGATGGGTTGAAATCTGCCTTAAAAACCAGCATGGAGGCCAAGATCTGCAGTTACAGTTGGGCCTACATTTGGGCAGGGACCACCAATAATTGACAACTGTGTGTCTAAAGTTAGGTGCAGTGTTAGCACAAACGACGGCCCCTGAGAATGGTTGGAAGAGAAGGACACCAGCCGGGGTCCATGTAGTGTGACGTCCTTAAGCTCTAGTGGAAATGGTGGCTCACTGGGTGGGGTGGAATTAGGTGTCCCCCCTGCCTATTGGCTCAGTTGCCGAATCCTTTACACACTTTCCCTTTTGTGGTGCAAAGCAGCCTGGAGGCCGAATAGCTGACAACACATTAAATAGTTCTCTCATGTCCATGCCGCTTCTGCTCACCTTGCACCCACCACCGCACACGGAGGGCACCCACGTCGCCAGGACCTTCTCCTGTGCCAGCGGCCGGGGCTGAAACGCTGGCCATTCTCGGAGGGGAGGCAGTGTATCTGTCTGTTTGGTGAGGAGAGGCTGCACTGGGGCCAGAAATCCAGAGACCGAACCAATTGCATGGCCTTGAGAGTTTCTTTTCTCATCTCTGGCTCAGTTAAAAGCCCCTGATAGCAAGACAGTTCACACACATTTTTGTGGGATTCATAGGCTGATACGTGGGGTTTCAGCCTTCTTGGAACTGCCCAATAAGCACGTTTTGTTTTGGGCAGGGAAAGCATGTGAAATGATCCAAACCAGAGATCTGAAGCCTCCTTCCACCAGTGGCCTCAGACAGCAATGCATGCATCTTGGTCTCAAACATGGAATGGGGGACAGGAAGGCCCAGAAGAGAAGAGAACACATCCTGCTGTTGGATAGGACACGGCAGGGAGGTTCCAGGAAATATCAAGTGAGACTGCCCAAAAGAGAATTCAGTGCACTGAATAAGCCCAGGGCAGGTCTATTCTTTAGATTCTTTCAAGGCAACACCCCAAGATTTGCATAACCCTGTTGCACTAGAGACCGGGACTGGGGTCAGAGGCCATCATGCCCAAGAGCTATCTGGAAAAGAATAAGCAGCCCTTGAAAGACAAATAGGCAAGGCAGTGAAACTTCAGCCAGAGAATCTCTGGAATGGCCAAACCATTACTCCCAAAGGTGTGGCTTGGTTTTGAAAAATATCAAATTAATGAGAACAGAGGATATAAAGCTGTACTGAGAACCTTCTCCTCCTCATTCTGATATTTCATGTAAAGACTAAAGTGACACAGCCGGGCCCCAAATTGTTGGCCAGACCGGCAGTATTCATGCAGCTTTGAGCTATCTGGGGTGCTCATGGGCATCCAAACCAGCAGGTTGAGGACAGAAGTTCTGTGGCCACCAGAGAGACCAACAGCACAAGAGAAGGGAGGCCTGCTGTGGCTGGCACCCATGGTGCACAGCTGGTCATTAGGTCTCTAACCATCACTCCTGGGGCTTCCAGTCAATCCAACTGTGAAGAAAGGGTGTTTTATTTTCTGGAAAGGGACCAGAATTCAGAGTCTATCTGTCTAATAAAATTAATTGCATAGGAGAGAGTGCCTGAAATTACCTAGCGTGGTTTACACTTTCATGAGCTCTTGGCCATAGAATTCAATATTCCTGAGATTGAGAAGCTTGTTAATTTTTCATCACAAGGAAAACTTTTCTGGCAAGAAAAGGCATCTTTAATGTGAAAGGGCTGTGTGAAGCAGCAGGGGCATAACACCACCCTAAGAGTTTTTAGACTCTGTCCCACGCTTTTGAAAGACACAAACAGATCTGAGGGAACTCTCTGTAACCCCCTTTACCCTGTCTATCTAACGGAAGAGGGTCAAAATGTTTTCCTAATAATTCTTTTTCTGAGAAAGAGGCAGCAACCACCCCCATCCCTTGCCCAACGTCCAGGATGTGCCAGGAGAACCAATTACTCAACACCTTGTGTTGATTTCCCCTCTCCCTAGAATGAAGGAGATGTTTATAGTGGAAGCGAGGAAACATTTTACTCTAATTTAGCATTCCCTGAGAACTGAGTGCACAGCGCTCCCATGATCATACAAAATCCTAATCAGTAGCAGCTTCTCTTGGAAAATAGTTGGAAATGGAAGAGAGACTTCTGTATACTCTAAAAATGGGGTTTTGCCAGGGGAGACATATTTCCTATTTTGGAATTAGGATCTTGAATTATAGCCTCTGGTTTAAAGAGCATGTAATGTTTCAAAGAGCCATGGAGAACTATATTGTCATTTTCTGGAAAGAAATAAAAAATGGACAGAGGTAGTATATGTTAAGAGAATGGATCACTCAAAGCGCTGAATATCACGGGCAGCTCTAAAATGAGGAGAATTTAAATGACTTGCACACTCAAAATAAACAAACCAAGGGAGAATACCGATAAAGAGCAAATACGTTGAGTATTAATATTGGGTCATCACCAAGGACCAATGGTTTAATTTTGTGCTAATGGAGTATCTGTCCAGGTCTGGGCATATTTTAAAAGGCTGTTTTTTTCCAAGAGACGACAGACGAGATGTGACAGACAGGAAAAGTATGCCATGTGGGGAGTGCCCCAAAGGACTGGGGAAACATCAGCTGGAAGTAAGGTTAAGGGGAGATCCCCGCCTCCACATATCTGAAGGGTTGTCACATCAAAGGGCAGTACTGGACAACGTGGAGAATCCACAGGCAGACCTTAACTCATGTTAGGAAAAACTTTCTGGTTATCAGAGTTGCCCAACTTCCAAGGATTAAGTGCACAGCCACCAGGGAACACCTGACCGTGGTATGTGTGTGTGTGTGGGGGGGGGGTCCCTGTGACACAACAATGGAAAGCTCCATCATACGATCTCTGGGCTTTGCCAAAGATTCCATGACTCTCATGAATGGGTTGGAAGGATCTCATCACTTTCAACCTCTGTTAAGAAGTCATTGTTCCTGCTGGCTTCTAAGGAAACAAAGGTCTCTCCCCTAAATCTAGCCACCAGAAACAGTCACATTCACCACCATTATCACAGCACGATGGGCTGCCATCTTGTACCTTCTTTGTCACGAGGTTGCAAGTGTCCCCAGCTACTCTACTTTATACCATATGTCTTTCCAACCTGCTTTCACTCCCTAGTCTACCTCCCATCAATCTACCCTCCTCAGCTCTCATGCCTCCTTGCGAGGACTTCCTTTTTCATTAGGAGCAGGTGCCAGAGTGAAGAGAGGAAAACAAGGTCAAAAGGCGGTGAGGCGGAATGGGGTGTTCAGAGCCCAGATTTTCTACTAAAGAAACTCACTGTGTAGGGAAAACATGTAGGAGATGAGAACAGTGGGCTGACATTTATGCCATGGTCTGGCTTTTCAGCGAGAAGGCCGGTGGTGCTGCCACCAAGGCAATTCTTCTGGTCTCCAGAGTGCCCCAGGAGAAATGACTTTCCATAACGGCCAAAGGCAAGGGAGGTCAGATGCTCCGTTCTAGCTTTTACACCATGTGGTGAGGTGGTGGAGGGGAGACAGAAAGAAAAATAAAAGGATAGAAAGGAAAGGAATAAATGAAGCCAGGGTCATCTGAGCCCTGGGGAAGGGGACGAGGCATGAGGGAGGAGTAGGAGTTAAGACTAGTCAGGGATGTTACTGGGTTGTTGATAGAAAAAATAACAGTAACACCAGCAAGGAGTTAGAGAAAAGTCAGTTCCTGAGGTGAAGACTAGCAGAGACCTTCAATGCAGAGTCACTGTCACCTTGAATCTAATGGAAACACAGCTCCAGAAGCTGTCGGATGATTTTGCCAACATCCTGTTTCTCTTGGCATCCCAGACAGGATCCTGGAGTGGCCACCATAAGACTCACCTATATCAGAGGACACTGGAAGAGCGTGAAAGGCTGTGGGGTAGTGGTTTGGGTAGAGGCCTTACGTGTTTGGACCAAATCCAATGTGGACAAGTAGCTGAGCAGCAGGAAGTTGGGGTCCACAGCTGAGCCTGGTGTACTCCCCAAGGCCTTCTCCAGATGGCTCGAATGGCTCCAATTATCACAATCATGCTTCAATTAAAACTGTCATAAAACTCAGGGGGTGGGGGTATAGGAGGAACAGGGCACTGAGAGTGCAGAGGAAATGTACAGTGCAGAGAAGGTGACTGGAAGAGGGGCAGAAAGAAGTGGTCCTTCCACCAAAACATTCACTTCTTTTGGTTGGAAGACAATGGCTGGAAAAGAGGCATGGGGGCAGCAAATGCCGTCCTATCCCTCCTAAATCTGGAGCCTAGTCTATTTGGACAGTTTGCTGATGACTCTGATGAGGGCACCATTTTCATCTTTCAGCCTCTGGTTGTCGGATTTCAGTTCTGTTAACACCTGTAGGTGACAGAGGGAAAGGTGTGTTAGAGCTTGGCATGATCAACTCCTCTGCCCTCCCTGACCAGACCAGGCCAGCCCAGTGGGCGGGGCCTTTGGAGGCAGCTGATACAGTGAAGTGTCCCCATGCCTTCTCCCGGGGATGAACTTCCCCTGAATCTTCCTACTTATTGAGTTGGTAATGCTCGTATTAAGGGAGACCACAGCCCCTCCATCTTTTGAACTAGCATATTTAGCAGTATCTTATTTCTTTGTATGCAGGCTTCATGTTCCGCACCATGTATCCTTTCATTCTCCTGAGTCAGTTACTGTTTTCATTGATTCGTGCCCTTGAACTCACTTCAAGTCTGGAGAAACTGGGGAGAATGCCAAAGTGAGCTGCTAGGGGCACAGGGAAGAAATTTAGAAAGGAGCATTGGGTCAACTAAAAGAGTCAAAGACAGACACTGCTTCACACCCCATCAAAAATAGGAATGCAGGGGAGAGGGGGCACAACTCAGCTTTCTGTCACACCCACAGGATGATTTAAGGTCCTCCTTCTAGTGCCTTCTGTGATAAAAGCCACCAAAATTCTCGCTGGTCATACTACACGTATCCACTTTCAACCACTAAACCCAGGGGGCTTACAGATTTGGCCACCACAGAGCTGTGAAGCACAATGAGTGGTGGGTATATGTTTAATAATCCTTGCCCAAAGCTCCCCAGTGGTAGTTACCAAGGGATACCAGGGTGCCTTATTGGCAATTTTAGGGAATTCGTGTTACAAATCCAGGAAACAGGTGCTTTGGGGGATGGGGGAATAGAGGTTTCAATTCTATTGCAAAACAAAGAAAAATAGCAGCCTTTGTTTTCAATCTTTGCAAAACAAAGGCAAAATAGCGGCCCCAAGCCCCAGTCTGGATATCCAAGTCTTTATATTGTAAACAGGCACTCTGACAGGTATGTGACGCATCTAAAAACCATAATGGGATGTTGATGAGGATGTAGTTTATGTGCGGGCCCTGCTGGCAGTTTAGGGAGACTTAGGTTAGAGGGTAAGCACATCTTCACTGTGAAGGCTACAAAAATCCACATCTATTCGATACAAAAGTGCTTTGATTGATTCGTCATCAAACCAGTGGGACTCCTGCAGCAGGTGAGGTCTCTAGTAAAGGATGGCCTGGGCTCAGGTGTCATGAGGCCAGTTTCATTCTAGTTCTGGCTCTGCTATTAACCGCTTAGGGGATCTGACTGTACCTCAAGAAATAGAATTTTCGTTTCTTCAATCTCTTACGGAGGATGTAGATTAAATGATACAAATACATATGTGTATGCGCACATGTTTGTATCACAGAGACGAAAGGATTTGTATTAATGGAACAAAAAGAACACAGTATTGAATATCCATACTGTGGAAGGCACTGGACCAGAGGCTCTCACTCCCATGGTCTCGTCAGTACCTCATGAGTCTGTGACACAGTTGCTATCCTTATGTCTACAAATGAGGAAATGAAGAATTTCGTAACTAGTCCAAAGTACCCAGCTATTAAATGGCAAAGCTGATACTGAGCCCCTGTGTCCCTGATTCCGAAGATTATTCTTTCATAACAGAGGTCACGTGGGGGTGGAAAACAAAACACCAGCAGCCCAGAAATTCCAGCACTGTCACTGTCATTAACAATCTCTATTACTTTAAGCAAACTCAATTTCTCTGAGTTTCCAGTTTTGTGTCTAAAAACAATAATCATTTCTGCCCCAGCTGCGCATCAAGCAGGGACTCTGTGAGGGCCCCAGGAGGTCCTGGATGTGAAGTGTGCTGATATGCATAATGTGCTCTGCGGCACTCAGGACTCCAACTACCATGAGTCCTCCCACGAATATGGGATGGCAAAGAGCTAAACTACAAATCTTACTAAAAAGACTTTCATCCAGAAAATATCAAAATAAAGTTTTGGTCCTCTGACCCTACCTCTCCAACCTCCAACCTAATCAAAGCTGCTCTGGCTGCTCTCCTCCGTGCCTCTATCCCTGTGGCCTTGACTACCTGAACTCAGTGCTAGGAAACTCATTCCAAGAAGACTTTTAGAAAAAAATCAGCCAGGATGGCCTCACAATGCTTTACCTTCCCATTTGCTCTCCAATGGCCCCAACCTGGGTCCTGCAGCCTGGGTATCAATGAGACTCTGAAAGTCATATTTCCATAATAGGATTCCATAGGCGGGGGTGGGGGTAGGGAGGGTACGGGGAGAAGCTATACATGTCAATAGATTTCATTTCCCTGCCAGCAGCCCATCAAATCAGAACTGAGCTGACCCCTCCCTGCTTTTTAAATGTATAAACAACTCGTTGAACCTTGATGATTTATTTCCGCGTTAAGAACTCAATTCTTAAAAAAAAAAAAAAAAAAAAAAAAAAAAAATTGGACAAGGCAATTTCCCAGCTGCAATATACTACAACTGACATCTTGAGGGAGTGTCAAAAAGTCCAAGAAGTGGAATGTAGAAATCAAGCGGGGGGGGGGGGGGGGGGGGAAGTCTCATAAACTTGACTCTCAAAAGAGAGAGGAGGAAATGAGCAGTGTTATCTGATATTCACTTGAAGTTAAAGAATGATTAAATAAGAACACATGTGGAAGCACTGTACAAGTATGAGGTTTAACAAAGCTTTATCATTTCAACCCCCTGGATGTCAGCTTTCTTAATTTCTTTTTTTCTTTCTTTCTCTTTTCTTTCTTTCTTTTAATTTACATCCAAGTTAGCAGATAGTGCAACAGTGATTTCAGGGGTAGATTCCTGAATGCCCCTTACCCATTTAGCCCATCCCCCCTCCCACAACCCCTCCAGTAACCCTCTGTTTGTTCTCCATATTTAAGAGGCTCTTATGTTTTGTCCCCGTCCCTGTTTTTATAGGATTTTTGCTTCCCTTCCCTATGTTCGTCTGTTTTGTCTTTTAAAGTCCTCATATGAGTGAAGTGATATGATATTTGCCTTTCTCTGACTAATTTTGCTTCGCATAATACCCTATCGTTCCATCTACCAGCTTTCTAATTTCTAAATTTCCAGTTTATCATAGTTTGGCAGTAAGTTATCTTGGGCAAATAAAATTATGTACATGTGTTTTCCCAAATATTACTTCATACAGCCTTCGATGAGGAATGTGTTGAAGAGGGAGAGGATATAAGGGTCTCTGAGACCTAGGGCAAGGCTAGCTGAAGGCGGACAGGGGCTCAGAAGGAGCTGTGCCCAGGCTGCTTTGCTTCTGACTACTCGGGAAGTGGGAAGGAAGTCCCACTGCTCACATCCTGTTGGAAGTAGCCTGTACTGCACACCGAAGCAAGATGATTTCCCTAGTGGATTATTAACAAAACAAAAACAAAAAACAAAAAAAGGCAGGGCCAACTCTCTGGACCACACTGTCAGTCTGGCTGAGTTATCCAATCTTTCCTTCTGGTAGGGGTCGGCAGGCGTTTTCTGTAAAGGTCCAGATAATAAATATCTCAGGGTTTGCAAGCCACATGGTCTCTGCTCCAACTATTCAACTCTGCTCTTGTAGCACAAAAGTACTTATGAACATAAGGTTAAGATATAAACAAATGAGCATGGCTCAGTTCCAATGAAACTATTTTTGGACACCAAGATTTGATTCCATGTATTGTCATGTGTCGTGAAATATTATCCTTTTTCTTTTTTCCGCCAAGTGTTTGTATGGCTCACGGGCATACTGATGGGCCACAGTCTGCTGACCTGTTACAGAAGGCCATATACTATGTAACAGTTTCTTTAAGTGGTGAAAGCTTTTGGGAGGTAAATGGCTGTTTGGAAGTGAACCTCCACCAGGGAAGTCAAGAGTGCTGAGGAAGCAGAATGTCCTTCATCCTTTAGCTGCAATGGTGGGGCCACACTGTCGTTGTTTAATAGACTCTTGCACTGTTTAGGCCATATGCTTAACAAATGGCTAAAACTCTGTGCCAAATATGCAGACAGCTAATGTCACAGTGGCTGAGGGCTTGGGTTCTGAAACTGACATATTTGGTTTGAATTTTGGTTCTACCACTTACTCTTTGAGTGACCCTGGGCAGGTTATTCAAACTATAACTCGTTTTTCCCCCATATGTAAAATGATTGTTCTGGGGAATAAGTGAGAAAAAGCATATAAAGTGCTATGCATGGGCCTTAACAAATGACAAATGTTAACTTTACTCACTGCTGAAAGCACAAGATCTAGTTTTGCCCTATATCCTATACTATCTTGCACAAAGAAGGAACTAAAAATAACTGGGACATCTTCTGTGGGTCCCTTGTTCACCCCCATCAAATTTTCCCATAATCCTGAGGCTTATCTTAAAGCATGGAGTTTGGACCTTACAGGGCACTCAGTAAGTAGGGTAACTAAGCCGCTTGGTGTGCCAGGCCGTGGTATCCCTGCCCTTTCAATTTTCTTTCTGTGTGTGACAGCAGCTACAGCAGGATATTAGCCCAGCCCTTATGGCAGTTTGGGTGCTGCAGATCTAGTGGGTATTAGTTGCCAGCTACTGACCCTGAAGGCACAAGCGAATAGGCAGAGAAAAGAACAGGCGTTGGTCAGGACTAATTAGACTGTTGCTGAAAATTAAAAACTCATGTCAGGGAGTGAAACTGCTCAGCAGTGGTGACCCATCATACCATCGTTGGGTAGGAAAACAAGTGATCTGTGAGCTTGTCTTTCAGACCGACATCCAGAGAAAGGCTCCAGTTTACCAAACAAATTTTTTTGGTTCTCGGTTGAAAATAAATCCCCACTCTCTGCTCCACTGACTGTCATCAACTTTGCAAAGCTACCCCCATTAGGGAAGGTCTCACTGTGTGAGGGTCTCATTTATAAAAGCTGTGTTCTGCCTCACAGCCCACACACTGGCTAGGGGTGGGGTTGAGGGACACATCCCTAAGGCACCGAGATTTGTGGCAGGGATCAGAGTGCTGCCTCCCGAGAGGGGGAAGAAAGCAAAGATTATTGCAGAAGGGAGGCAAAGAATGCCTAACCAGTTCTACTCAAATGGTGGGATGGGCGGTGATTTTGCTGGTCATGGAGCTCTAGCCTTCAGTGCTAGTCGTCCCCATCCAGCGTCCTGTCAGATGCGAAGACTTAGTTCTGTCTGTTATCCAAAGGGCCATTTTCAATCCTGGTTTCACAAAAGAATCAACAGTGGAGGCTTGAAAAAATATTGATGCCTGGGTCTCAACCTGGACCGCTGATTTTTGGGGGTGTGGGGGTGGTGGGCCCAGACACTACATACAGCAAAAGCTCCCAGCCCAGGTTGAGAGCGCCTGCCTTTGCTTACCCCAGGCCCAGCTACATTTGGGAGTCTAGGACCAACCCCAACTGCTCTAGTGATCAGGTTGCACTTGGGCTGCTGCTGAGAAAGTTCAATCTCAATTTGGCAATGACCCCACCAAAGAAATCTGTATATACACACAGGTACGTGCATACGTATGTGTGTATCTATGTGTAGCCAAGTAAGCGAATCCATATTCAGTCTCCAGGGGAGGAAAAGGTGATGTGGTGATCTTACCAAAAGGACCACCAGCCCGGGCAAGGTTTCCCCCACTGCCTCCCTTGACCTCAGCTATTATGTCCCACTCTGTTTCTCAGTCCTGGCTCTTTCCATTTCCAGATGACCGACCTTTATAGGCACTCGCATATGGCGGCTTGGATGGAGGGGGATGAGCACAGGGATTCTGGGCCCAACAAGAAGACTGAACGTGCCTGGAGTGGTGGAGGAGGAAAGTGAGGTGGAGAAGAGGGGCAAGAACTAGAGCTCCTGGGTTTCCGAGGACTCGACGGACTCCGAGAGTCGGGCCACAACTCGGGTCAGGGCCCTGTTCTCAGCCTGCAGTTGCTCGTTCATCTGCTTCAAGGTTTGAATCTGTTTTAGCTGGTGGAGGTTCTGTAGAGTGAAACATGGAGGGGACAGACACACAAGAGAGAGAGAGAGAGAGACAAGACAGACCAGAGGAGATAAAAGTAGGACAAAGAAATCACGTGACTTTTTGTTTTTGTTTTTAGTTGGCATGCAAGAAAGGAAATGAGAAAGGCAGGAGTAATGGTGGGGGTGGGAGGAGGGATAATGGAGAGAAGCACCAACGAGGGGGGAGAGCCGGGCCTATGATTCCTGGCTAAGGTCTCACTATGTTGAAGATCAGCCATCTGAATACAACCACCAGGCTCTCAAATAGCACATCTGGATGGCTTTTGAGAAGGACAGCCCACCATGTGGCTTGGGGCCTTCTGAACAGGTTTAACATGGCTGAGCCATAGCCTTGGGGCCCCTTCTTCATCATCATTGGGACCTGGAGTTCAGGACTCGGTGTGTCCCCAAATCCAGCTACTGCCCTTTTCTTTCTCCCTCCTCTTATCTTGGCCCCCTACTCCTACTGATTCTCTTTCTGGGTCCTTCTCTTACCTCATTTATTTTTTAATTTAAGAAATAAAACAAGGAAAATAAAAGAGGGGCTGTTGTTCAAGAGTTTTCTGTACAAGGCATGTACTGTTTAGGAGGGTGAAGTGGCACATACCAAGATAAACCGGCAGCTGTCAGGTGGTCCTCTAACCTGTTTTGTGGGATGCTTCACTAACCCTGCTAGCTCTCCACTGCAGTCTGGAAGCTTGTTCCAGGACCCAAGAACTGCCAACCCACCTTTGACCTGCCGTACGACTACCTGCAACACGAAATTCACAGCTAACTGTGCTCTCTTTGTCCCAGTTCATGAAGAGGCTGGGAGCTGCTTCAAAGTGTTCACGTACAGATTCATCCTCTGAAAATCACAGCTGTGCACAAAAGTTGGAGAAATCACAAATGCCCACGATAACGGAATTGGTTGGACTGATGTACTAGTCCAGACCTCACTATTTGTAAGTGTTGCAAATGGAACAGAACAACCAGCCCCCAGATATTTTTCCTAACACCTCGTATCCTCTAAAGGACCTAAAGACTGCAATAAATGGCATTATATCACAGGCCTGCTTACTGTCACTTGTCCTTTCCTAAGTGGTCATCTGGACTGACCCTGTAACTGAGACCATCAACTCTTTGGGAGGAGGAAAATGATTTCATTATGCAAATGGAGCTTCACAGAGGAAGGTGAAAAATCCTGTGGGTTACAGTGACTACGAACCAGAGAGACGTCTCTCGTACCCACACAGATGTGAAGGACAGAAATGAAGGATTAGTGGAGTTATAGTTGGAAGTGAAGAAGCAAGAAAATGAAAGGTAGCATGAAGGGGAAAAAACAGTGAAAAGGAAAAACAAGCAGAGACAAACTGCTCAATAGCTCTTTCCCCAAAGAGGGAGAATGAGCGCCTTGGAAAAAAGGCTGAGCAGCCAAACACTTCCACGTGGCCATTGAAGGGCAGGGACCAAGCAATGCTCTTTACCCTCTGCAAGCATCTCGGCCACGAAGAGGACTGAGATCAGAGGAGATCATGGTGCAGCATATGGAAATATTTAAAGAAATGGGCAGGGACCAAACATAAGAACCAATGGAAAGTCCCTGGCTCTCACCCTTCTTTGGTGTTGACATTGGACCAAAGCTTTCAACGTAATCATTGTCATTATATAAAGTGGTCCTTGCCTCCTAGGGAATAATATTAAAGACATAAACTATGAAAAGTATTCAATCTAACATGTGAGTACAAGCAGATCGAGGTGGAAGGATTTGGAAGTTATCAGCATGAGGGAGAGAGGCAGGAAACAATCTTGTGGAATGTTCCATAGGAAAGAGTACTGAAAACAAGGCACGGCAAGTAGGAGGGAAGGGCAGGGCACAGAGCAGGGTGGGCAAGGGCAGGATCAGCTAGTGATATTTCTAGAGTGAGTAAAAATAAAAATTCCAAGACCAATCTAAAAGGGCAGTGGCTGCTGGGCCCCTCATGCAAGGACCTGGGAAAGGGAAGAGAAGGTCTGGAAAGGAGGCTGATGCTGAATGGAGGATGCAGTAGAAAAGTCCTCGGGTCAGATGTGGGCAAGACCAAGTGCAGCCTAGCACAGCTCACGCTGACATGCACGCCTGTCAGAGGCTGGCATATAATCCTACTCCATTCCAGGATCTGAGTGGAGTTTGTCCTGGGAAGAATTCATAAATACTTACCTTTCAAGTACGGCCAGAAAGGCACAACCTGTGTCATAAGCACAGAGCCTCACATACACCTGGATGAGCCCCTCTCATGGTTCATTTCACCTGGCCTTTGTACTTTATTTGCCAGAGTCACAAAAACAGGCACCAGAGTCACTTTCTGTCCTCGAGCACCTACTTTATCTTCAGGGTTCACTGGAGGTCAACTCTCAACCTGCTCCCTACTGATTGCTCCAAGAGGTTTGAGCATCTGTATGAACCAAATATGCAACAGGCATGGGGTCTAACTGGTCCTTAGTTCTACTGGGCCCCGGATTCGACAAGACAGTTACCTGTGCTGTTGCCTGACTACCTAGAACACACAGATTTTGCCCACTGATCACTCCCAAGATGTTGATTACCATAAACTGTAGCCTGGATGAAGAAGGACTTGAAGGCTAACCAAGCAGCTTCTTAGACTCCTTTAAGGCCAGTGATATTGATTTTATGATGTCTGTATCTATATATCTGAAGTTTTTGCCTATCTGAAGGTACAAACACAAGCATCCTGAAATTGGTGCTGACTGTGAGGCTTGTATGTCCCTCCCCTTTTGTCCTCTAGGGGGAGCTGGACGATTTGTAAACCTGGTATTAGGCTTTGATGTAAGCAAAGGGTATTTAGAGGCTTTAGAACTTGCAGGTGTTTCTTCATTTGACTTTGCAATTGGTAATAAAGAATAATGGAAACTGACTGGGTCGATTTTTTTAACTAAAAAAACAAACAAAAAGCAGTTTCAAATTGGTGTACCTATTGGCCTGAGGTCTAAATAATCAGGATCTGGTTCCACTTGATGATTTAAACTGAATTTGAAGCTGGCTGGCAAGTAACTCATGGCTGAGAGTGCCAACACTTTCTTTCTTTCTCTCTCTTCCTTCCTTTTTTTTTTTTTTTAAATGTAGGCTTCATGCCCAGTGTGGAGCCCAATGTGGGGCTTCAACTCACGACCCTGAGATCAAGACTTGAGCTGAGATCAAGAGTAGGACGCTTACTCGACTGAGCCACCCGGGCACCCTGGGAGCAAATACTTTCATGTATTATGATCTCTACTGAGGAAAGAAAGGAACTTGTGGCCTAGTTTAGGAAATCATAGCCTGATAGGATAGGGAGAGAGAAATACATAAGCCTGTCTCAACCCATAGGACTGAGAGCAAACAGAACCACTGAAGGGGCTCTCATACTTGGCAATTAGAATTGGAATGGAGATAAAGAAGGGCCTCCACTGCCCCAATTTGGGACTTTCTGGGTCTTTGTGTGTGGGCCTGGGTGGATGTGGTGCAGAGTTCTGTGACTAGTGGGTATGGGCTGGTTTTGGGCTCCTGGGTACTCATTAGAAGGCACCAGCTTTGGCCTCATTTACATGTTCCTGCTCAGCACTTAGGCTATTCTTTAATGAGTACCACTGACAGCTGCTTAATAGCAGAGTACAGATGGCATAGCTCAAGGGGTTTCAAAAATGGTGGAGCCCCCAGTGCAACCAAGAGCTGTGGGCATTCGTTCATCAAGAACTGTTTAGCTCTACTAACATACTGCTCTAGATGGGAGAGAATACTTATGTGTGGTAGGTGAGGTAAGTCTGGAAAAAGCAGAAGATGGAGAAGCTAATGGTGTTGGATCATCCTGTTTTTATCATCTCAGGAGAATCAATCATTTCTTATTTAAGTGCCACTTTTTGGAGATATAAGTAGGTATTGTTTGAAATTCTATGTGAATGTGATCAGTTATAGCCTTGGGATGGTAACAACAGAACTCAAGGACAAGGCTTGCCACATCTCCTTCATTCTGGAATTATAAAGAGTTACAGGACTATCGGCACTGCATCGTGTGTAAACTTTTACCTTGTCAGGTCCTGAGAAGTTTTCAGTAAATAATCAACTTTTTTGGACACTGGAATAATAAACGTCTCTCCTAAAGCGCTCCAATTGCATATTAGGGATGCTTGCTCACAGAAAGGGATTTGGGGCTCTGTCTCATTATCACCCCAGTGCTTCTGGTTCCCAGGTTAGAAAAAAACAACCAAATAAACCCCTGTGTTTCACCAGATGAATGCTTTGTATCACACGTCATAAAGTAAGATCCTTGAAGGAAAAAAAAAAAAAAAAAAGCCAAGCAAGCGCTAGGTGATTATGGGCATGTGGCATCACGCCCCGCAGGGCTCAGATGCTCCCAAATCATAGCCAGGTGGCTACCCCGAGCAGCTCTATATTCCCTGCTGCTCTACATCCCCTTTTCAAGGCAGCGAATTGACTCTTCTGGGTAGGTTACCAGTTCTTAGCACTCAAAACTGCCTATGATGGCAGTTGCTCGTTAAAGTGGCTAATGGAGATGATGGTCACTGTAGGTCATGGCAAAGAGAGAGAGGCAAGCAGTGAGCCATGAAGTGTCGCTGGTGGCATGAGCTAATTCTAGTGGGAGAATCCCGAATATTACTGAATGTTGCAGGGGAAATGGACCGGGGCAGAAGATTGACATGCAAATTAATCTGCATTCCACTGCAGAATGTCTCAAACTGTGTTCCTTCCAGCAAAGGGCTGAGACAGGGAGGGGCACCAGGCAGGAGAGTCTCTGGCCATGTTGAGCCTTCCCTAGGCACCTAGTGTGAGGCCTGGGAAGCTGGAAACCTTGTTTTAGCCTTTGTACCCAGCCCCTTGAGGGGCAAGTTATTGCTTGGAAAACCTTAGAAGTTCAACTTAATTTTGTCTCCAGCCTGCCAGACGCCTCTCCTTCAACCAAAGGCAGCACTGGCTCCCAGAAGGGCCTTGAGGTGTCCACAGTGGATGCTGCGTGAACCGAGAGAGTCTATGAAATGGCTGAGAGGCGCTCGGCAACTCTACACATCGTCTCTTCTTGAGGGGGTTGAGGGGTGGCCCTATGCTCAACCACCCAGTCCTGGCAGGCACTCAGAGAAGGGGCACACAAAAGGAGAAAGGAGAGTTCTCCATACCTTCATCTCCTCCTCCATCTCGGACATTTTCCGCTCCAAGGCTCTCCTCTCCTGTTTAGAAACAACGAGACTGTTGAACATCTACTGGGCTTAGAAGGGAGTCAAAATGCTGCCTTCCAGCTGCCACGTGATCAGCAGCGTCATGTCTCAGGCAAACTTCAGGCAGGAGACTAAGCACTGTCTGATCTGTGGATGAAACTACTTCACTGAGAGAAATCACACGATCTAAATCTCCCATCAGACGATTAGAAGATATACAAATGGTAGGACCAGGGTACTCAGGGCTATTCTGTGGAAGCTGAAGATTTTGTGGAATTTCAAATGACTGCAAGTGACCAAGACCCTTGCTCTCTAATAACATAAAGTCATCATTATTTTCAGCAACTCTCCCCTCAAATTCCTAAGAAACTGCTTCTACCATGATGGGGAGCAGATGGTGAGTGGGGAAGTAGCCATCATTGTCTATGAAGAAATAGCACCCCTCCCCCTAACCCATTTCTTTCCCAGCAACTGACTCCTGATTTAGCTTCGACTTGATGAAGATTCCTTGATTAGATGAGATAGCAAGGAGGTTTTGTTACAGGCCAAGGAAATAAAATATAAAACTTTGCTGCTTTCCAAATTAAACAGGAGAGATGGGAACATATTATACCCTTAGGGTCACGTCACAGCTAGGGTTCATCAATAAATCTGAGTTTTCCCAATCCAAGAATGTCAAATACTAGAAAAATATTCTGAATGCAGTCGGGAGGAGGTCAGCAATTGAACCAGAACCCCCCCACACCCACCCTCAGAGAATGTAAAAGATTCTGCCAGCTAGTATTTCAAGTTATAAAACCTAAATCAATGGCAGAGGGTCCTGCTGAAACTTCCTTTCTGTTCAAGGCGATGGGAAGGGTAAAGAGACCTTGGTCCTGGGTCTGTACATGTGTGCTGATTTACAGTAAACCAAAATACACTGTAGGGGTGTGTGTGTGTGTGTGTGTGTGTGTGTGTGTGTCTGTCCAGTTCTGTCCGTACGCCAAACCAATGCATGAAATGACCTTCCGAGGACCCTTCTCACTCCAAGACTGTAATATGTGAAAAGTACTGACCATCTGAAGAAGCCAAAAGGACTAGCAATCAAATTGCTGTCCAGAGTCACACAAAAAGAATTTATTATCAAGCTGGGAATGGAATGTGGCAGAACTCCCGCCTTCTTAAGATGAACTTTTTCCACTGGCATGAACAACAAAGTCAGAGAAACTGAGATGAAACAGAGGGGAGAGAAACACACACGTACCCGTTTCTCCATCTCCAGCATCGACGATCGGTCAGAGGTCTTTTCTTGTTTCTGCTAGTGCAAATTGAAGGGAAACAGTGGTCACTTAGGTTGTCTCAGGGTCACTAGGAAGCCCAGTCTGGTTCGGCTTCACCATTGGGCATCCAGAAATAGATGTCAGGGCTTTGGGCTCTCACTGTGACTGAGGCCCCTAGTAAACAGATTCTGACAGATCTCTAAGCCTAACGTTATCGCCTCTCTGAAGTTTACAGGATTCCCACTGGGGAGCGGAAAGCAGCAGTAGTGTTCCTTGAAACTTAACACTGCCACAAATGCAAAGACATTACCAAAACACACACACAAACACTTGCTAGGTCTTCAACACAACTATCTTCTTATACCTCACCACCCCCTCCCTTCCTCTTTTCTGTGAGTCATCTCACGACCCAGGGGAAATGAAAAGTGGCTTTCCTTCTTTGAAAGCTAGAGACTCATGAGCTTGAGTGTCTAAGCCCTATGGCACTCTTCTTCTTCCTTTTTTTTTTTTTTTTTTTTAATATTTATCTATTTTTGAGAGACAGCAAACACAAGTGGGGGAAGAGGGGAGAGAGAGAGAGATAGAGAGAGAGGGAGGGAGGGAGGGAGACACAGAATCTGAAGCAGGCTCCAGGCTCCGAGCTGTCAGTGTACAGCCTGATGCAGGGCTTGAAGCCACGAACTATGACATCATGACCTGAGCCAAAGTCGGATGGAGGTTTAACCGACTGAGCCACCCAGGAAGCCCTCGCATGGCACTCTTCTAAGCAATGCCTTTGCACTCTATTCTTTCTGCTTTGGGCACTGAGGCTGTTTTTCTTTTAAAGTGGTGGTTTTCACGTGTGGGTGGGCCTCCAGGGCTTTCAAGGAGCCCACTCATGGATCCGCCCTGCTTTGAACTCCACAGTTGCACTCTTATGTGTTTTGTATATTGAGCTTCCAGGTAAGGTAAGATTTTATCTGAACAAAAGATTAGAACATCTTATTGTTATTATTATTTCAGAACGTCTTTGACTGTCATTATAAATTTTACAGAAGTGCTAAAAGATTTAGCCACCGTAGCTAAACAGTAGAATAACTTCAGGTAGTGAGTGACTCTTAAACGAGGAATGGAAACGAACCCTTACGTTCTTTTTGGCCTTAGCATTGTAAGATTTCCTATAATTAAGAAACACAGGTGATTATTTTTATTTTGTCTAGTACTATGCACAGACAACATTTAACAAATATAGAAAGTATGCTGGTCTTCTTGCAGAAACTTCTTAGTAACTTTCAAAATACTAAGGAGTAGCTAGAACTAACAGTAAAACTCTTGCTTCCTGGCTCCTGTCCTGGGCTTTCACCTTCTGTTCTGAAGGTCATGGCCGTCTGCCTTGACACTGAATCTACTATGAAGCGGAAGGAAAAGCAAAAAGGCAAAAGTAGATGCTGGAGCTCGTTTATATCCTCGTCAGCCTGTGAAGCACAGAAGCCGTACTGATTTCACTATTTCATTTAGTCCACTTCTACAAAGAACTAGTTTCTTTCTGTTTTTTAAATCTCAACCCCCTTAGAGTTAGGGTGGAACTTTTACGTACAACGTCATGTGTGTCCATGTGGTAACTGTCTCCCTACAATGTGCGAGGCTGACAGGCCCTCCTCCTCTCTGTCCTGCCAAACGGCTCCATTTGTGGTAAACAGCAGAGACCTGGTTTGCAGCACCATTATTTCTTCCGAATTTCAATAACTTGTATTTGGCAAAACTAAGTATATTCTGACACACCCAGCAAAGCAGTTGGCTAGAAAGTAAATCGTTTTCCCCAGTGACTGGAAGGGCTGGTTTTATTTTCAGTGTCCTCTGTGCAAGTCAGTGTCAGCAGCTTGTTAGACTGCTCACTGCTCTGAAGCGCAAGCTGGTAGAAAAGCCAAGAACCCCTAAAGGTCAAGAAATATGCTGTCAGAAGAGGGCTTCTGGACAGAGTGGGGAGCCGGTAACAGTGGGTCCTCCTGTGGTTCCTCACATGACTGCTCCCCAGTTTTCTGTAAAATAGCCCCAGTAATTCCTGATCAGAAGCAGCATACAATCTGTACTAATTAATCACTGCTAATTGGTGGCACTCTTCAGAGTAAAAGTCAGTCCTAGGAATCTTCTGAGGGTGTACAGTGAATGAGACATTTTGCCCAGCTCAGTAATGTTGGGGTCAAAATACACCCTTGAGGTTTATTTAGTTCTGTCCCCCTGCCTCGTGTGTGTGTGTGTGTGTGTGTGTTTCCTTTTGGATGGAGACCCACTTTTCTTGTCCTACTAAACCACTTTATGCCCAGCTGTCATCTGTGCTGCAGTTGGTCTTACAAATCCCCAGCACAAGAGGCATGCTCAGCTATTATAACCAGGCAGAGGGGGTGCATCTTCCAAACTGACAGGTGGCTCACAGGCCAGGCCATTCGTTGTGCACCTGACCAAACCCTTCTCTGGAAAATGTGGGTGTCGTGGCTGTCCTGTTGAAATTCCATGCAGTTCCGTGATGCTGGCTTCCAAGTGCTGGCTTGTCCCACTCCAGAGGGATTGCAACAAGATGTTCAGAGGGCACTGAACCACCCCTGCCCCCACACCCTGCGTATCCAGTACTGTACAATCCTACCGTTTTAGTCTTTGCTTTTGGATTATATCAGAACTACGAGCCATCTCTGGTTTTCATTTATGCTTTCCCAGTAAACAGTCGGTTTTTACCTCAGTTCAGCTTTCAAAATTCTTAGTCCTGGGCATTCCAGGAAGGCAATAACTCAATAGGTTTCCTGTTACCTCAGCAATAACCCAAGATAGCACTTGTTTCAGCTTTCAGCTGCGGCGTCTGCCACACTGTTGATGAGGTTATTGCCTCCAGTGTCCTCCAGAGTGTCACCTAATTAAATCAGGCCTGGCAGTAAAAGGAAATGGTTTATCTGGTCTGTTTGCCACTAATATTCCTTATTCCTCGGCTGGAAAACACTGGTGACTCGAGGAGGTAACATATACTTTGGGACCTGGTCGTGTGTTCTAACAACACTTGTGTCCTTGATTTCTTATATGACCTATGCAAGCCACTTATTTCTCTAGGCCTAATTTGCTACCTCTCTGTACTGGGTTTAATGGTGTCTTCTTCATTCCTCTCTAGGAGGTGACTGTACATAAACTGGACTGAAACATGATGATCAAGACAGGAGACACTGTCTAGGACTAATCTTGTGATGCTGATTGATACTTTTCTACTAAGAAATCAATCAGTAGATAGTCCATAATATTAATTATTAGCATTCAGGCCATTAGGAATTGTTAGTGCAGGAATTTTCCATTTTAAGTTAAATGCTGATTGAACCCTGAAATCAAATTAGAATCTAAGAGGCTTCTGTCTCCCTGTCTCTGAGGAGGGTCAATCTTAGTTCTGTATTACTTCCCACCTCTAGCCCCCTAGGTTACTTTGCCTCCTCATACTCACCCCTGCCGCCCAATCTTTTTCTTCTTCTTCTCCCTTACCTGGGCCATCTTCTCAAGCTTGGACTTTATATCTGCTAGCTCTAGCTGGGCCTCTTGAAGTTTTGTTTTCAGTTTTTGGTTTTCGGTTAGGGCACTCTCGTAGAGCTGAGGGGAGGGAAAGAGAATCGGGTCACCTACTAGGCACGCCTCCCAGAATTAGAACCCACTCAGTTTCATCATATGAGAAACCCCCCAAACCATCACTGTGGGGCAGATGGAGAAAATCTAGGAAACAGAATACATTCAGCCAACTGGTTTCTTGCTTCGTAACACTGAAGTCCCAGGTCCCGAACACAAATACAATGGCTTCAATAATGTTAGTCTCTGGGGGAAAAATAGCCATTGTGGTTCCCCATACAAAGAGAATTATTTTTTTTAGAGCTGGCCTAGCGTGTATATTGATTTCAGTCAGGTTCTGCTTAACACAACATTAACAAAACAAACATTTCTAACAAAAATGGTTTTCTCCTCTGGTATCTAAGCACTTGAAAGGGAAGGTTTTAAAGTCTGCCCTGGGTGCTAGGTACTCTTCTGCAAGAACCAAAGGAAATGAACTGTAAAGTGTTTTAAACCCCCTCCAAACCAGATTACCATGTACTATCATCAAGAAGTATTCGGTTTGGCATTCACGGGACCTCATGAAAAGCATGTGTTCGTTAATAGTACCAGAGTCTACCAAATGATTCTCTGGGGCTCAGACACACAGCATGACTTTTATTTCCCCTTTCTACAATTGTCAATCTTCACTTTTTCCTACACCTCAACATATCTGATTCTAGGCATATATTTACTGCACTAAAAACAATCACGGAGTGGTCTTTAGGAAGCTGGTGGAGAGGTGGAGCAAACCGAGAACCTGAAAGGAATTAGATGCTACTGTTTGTCATGTAAACACCTTTTCTTCTGCCTCATCAGAACTACACTCATTTTTCTACATTGGGGAAAAGGCCAAAAGGTCTGCATGTCATAACCGAAGAACAGACAAGTTGACAAGGGATCCTACTTTTTTATAATCCCTGTTGGTGTCCTCTTCCGCGCGGCTGCTCAGGCTGGCGAGGCGGGCCTCCCGTGCCTCCCGTCGGGCTCTTGCTGAAGCCCGGTCACGGTCACCGTAAGAATCGCTGCTGGTAGAGTTGCTACCTCCTGATTCCAACCTGTGGGAGACACGTTAAAGGTAAACATTGGTTTTGAGAACAAAGAAATAGGATGAAGATAATGCTTAAGGGTAGTTTAACCCCCTTTCTAAGAAGCACTTGAATGCTCTGGCTGGAAACAACGCATGTTCCTTCCCTGAACCTCCCTCCTGTTCTCGGACTTCGGGGCTAAGCTGCGACAGCTTGGAGGAGGCTGTCATTTGCCAAGAATGGAGCTTACTTGAAAAGTCGGTGGTTTGGACCCATGTGCTGGCTTAAATCTTAGAGCTTTTCAAATTAGTTTAGGGTTGAACGGCTTTCCTCAAGAGTGAGCTTTTAAAAGCAGAAGTTTCTTGGATCTCAATGGCTCTTAGAAAATGATTCCAATGAACTTTCAATGAGTCAGAAACATATGGCCCCGGAGTTCTGAGCTGGAGGGTGGATGGGGGAGGAACGGAAACGAGGGCATGGTACGTACATTTTGTGAGGTGCGCTGCAGGTTTGTTGGAATCTCAAGCATTTCAGGGTACCACCACCGTGCCCAAACAGCTGTTTTCTACCCTCCATTCTATATTCCACATTGAGACTGGTGGGCTATGATGAGGATTTCTACATCTTGCAGCAACTGAGCTCTGAGAGTGGATGGTAGTTCATTTTCAGTAGTGGTAAGTGCATGAAGGGCAGGGTCTGTCAGCTGATTATCCATTTAAGTGCACAACTATCATCCTGATTCTTCGCACTGGCTTACGTTTTTCTCAGACTCTGTTCTTGCCAAATGAAAATGTGGCACACGAGACCTCTATGTACAAACCAGCCCTGCAGAGCTCTATATCCCCAAACCGGGATGGTCTGAACAGTCACGGCTGGGGAACTTCCATCTGAGGTCTCTGTCCTGTGGTAGCTATTGCCAAAGTTGGGGCTGGGGGAGCTGAAGTAAGTATTAAAAGAAGTAGACGAGCAATAAGGAGGACACAGTGAGGAGAGGCAAAGCTCCTAGTGACATTAACGATCGCTTTGTCTTACAGAGATGGTAAGCCCTACACCATTCTTCACAACTTTGTTTCTTCTTATGCTTCATTAAAAAAAAAAAAAATGTAAATAGAAACCTCCTTACTGACTTTTCTGATTATAAAAGCAATACATGCTTGTAGAAAAATTTAAGTAGTACCAAAGTATCTAACATAGGAAGTGAAAGTCACTCCATAATCCTGCCTAAGAAATAGCCCACTATTAACAGTTTACTTCGTATCCGTGCAAAAGGTTAAACACATAAATATGTTACAATATATATTGCTGTAAATAAAATCACATAATACATACAGTTGTCTAACTTTCTTTCTCCTCCCTACACTGATCACTATTCCTGGAGGCATCTTACTGTGTAAGTAAACATACATCTGCCTCATTAAAAACAAAATGACTGCACAGTCTTCCACCGTACTGCTGTATGATCATTTAATTCTCTACTGATAGACACCTAGATATTTTGATGATGCTGTAGTGAGAAGACTGGTCTATAAATCTTAGTGCATTTGTCCATTTATTTTCTTTGGATAAAATTTTAGAAGTGAAACTCTTTAATCAAGGGGTAAGTATATTTTCCCACTTTTTATTTCTGTTTATGGCACCTTTTACTAGCAGAGATTTTAAATTTCATGCAACTAAATTTGACAATTTTTACCTGCCTGGGAGTGTCTCTCCTATATAAAGATTATAAATATTCTCTTCTACTGTTTTTGTAGTAAAATCTTTGTCTCTTAAAAACTGTAATCCATCTGGAATCTGGTTTTGTTTTTGTTTATTTGGTATGGCTTCAGGGAAGGATCTACTTTCCCAAACAGAGAGTCAATTGTCCCAATGATTACTTATTAGATAACTCTTCCCCTGCTGAACTGGAAAATCACCTGATACACAATGACTCTGGGGGGGCTACCTGCTGTGTTCCATTAATATCTTTGTTTATTCTTGAACTAGTACCTCACTGTCTTAACCATTATTTTTATAGCACATGTTGAGGTCTGTAGGGAAAGTCTCTTTTCATGAATGGCCATTAATAATGTACCAGAATTCACAAAAAAATTAACTATAGCAAAATACTATTCTGCACCAATTTTACAAAACTAATTTTCTGCTAGGTTAGATGTAAATTATTTATCTTCAGCTGGTGCCTGGTGAGAGGGTAAGCAGGAGCAGAATGCATGCAAGCTGATACATTTTGAAATACACCATTAAGGTAGAACCAGCTCAATTATCAAACAAATCAAGACTCATTTGCTCTATGCTATCCCATAAATACATCTTCTCTCAGTCTCTTCTTAATTTCCCTATCAGAGGAGCAGTGGAAAAAGAGAGATTCATAGTTTTGACTCTACAGTCTTTATTATTTTTCATTTTGTTCTTCAGGAAGATGAGTTTGGTACCCTTAGATGCTAGGTGAAAAATTACAGAGGATCATGCCTCAAACTCTGATAGGCTTCCTTAGGATTTCAGCAATTGCAAAACTGCTCTTTAGTTCATTCAATAAATTATTACTGAGCACCATCTAGGTACAAGGAATTGTGTTAGATCCACTATTAAATGACAGTATCTAATAATCTCAATTCAGGCATCTCCCCTGCCAGCACCATGAACTACCAGATTAGGTTAACGGCCTCTTCTCTCTGTTCCTAATACCTGTCCATACTTCTATCTTGGCCCTCATGGAAGGTGAGGATAGCATTTTATTCATGTTGTTACCCCCACACAGTGCCTGGTAGGTGCTTTAGGAAAATTAACATAGTGGAAATACACAAAATGAAGTGGAAGTAGGAGAATATGAAGGAGGAGGTGAGTTGAAAAGGCACTGCATTAACTTAGGCAGGAAATAATAAAAGTATGAACTACTTTGGTGGCTGAGGAAATGAAAAGGAAGGAAAGGATGTGAGAAATACAACTACACTATATAAAGCTAAGTTTAATTAGACATGCACTTCTCACAAGTATTAAGCATGCATATAAAATAGGGAAAGGTCTTACCTAGAAAGTCTTTCATGCTAGAGAAAGGAAGAGACAAAACAAAAACAAAACCAGCATTAGAAAGGGACTGATAATTATTATTTCCATTTATAAATGTACTTTTCAAATCAGACGTCTCAACTTCACAGTTGCAGATAGGGGTGCAATTTAAGAAAAGCAATTCAACTGACTGCACAAAAGGCTACTTAGCTCACTAGATTTGAGACTTTGGGGGAGAGCATCTTTTTTAACTGGAAGTCAGCAAACTGTCAACTGACCAAAAACTACACTGTCTACCCCTATCCACCACATGACCAGCATCCTTGTGTTCTAGGAGGGACCAATTTTCTATATGGCATTTAACCTCTCTGGATATCAATATCCATTCTATTAACTTCCTTCAGTTCACCAACCTCCAACCCTGCCCTGAGTGAATACTGCAGTCTAGAAATATTAAAACTCAGGACAGTTCCTGGCTTTATCCTACATCTCTAGTAAAAGAAGACGAGTGAGAGGGTGCAGGGAGGGGGAAATCCCATCCTAGGATGTTGGTTAAAAATTGAAAAGAATAAGAGAGTACTCTGAAGTCTCAGAAGAAAGGAATTTTATAGATGCAAACTCTCAGCTTGGTTATCTATCTACGGTCACTGTAAATAACAAGAAATGATTATGTTGATATGTCACATTTTTAAAAATCATAGATGACTGTGACACTCGTTTCCACTTTTTTTTTTTTTTTTTTTTGAGGAACTCAGGCAAATAAAAACTCAGTTGATTTGAATATATTTACTTATTTCCTCTTTGGAGGTACGGAGGAACGACCAAGTCCTCAAGCACACACAAAAGAAGGAAGAAGAGAAACAAGGGCCCGATAATCTATAAAATGAATAATAAATCCTTCAACTACTGAGGAGCTACTCCAAGACACTGCTTTGCTGAAGCGTTCAAGTCCCTGGAAACCACTGGTTTGTCAACCAACACAGCATGACACTGCAATATGCCACCCCCAAAGCTGTCCAGAAGTGTGGTGCAACAGCACATCTGACTAAAGAGGGACCAAACAGGTAAGCTTGCTGAAAGGTGGAATTCTCTCTCTAAATCAGAGGTTGTATTCACCAGAATTCTTTCATGTACTTTTTAAAAATGTGCACATCTCAGCCTCAATCCTAGAGATTCTCTTTCTGTAGGTCTAGAGTAGGGCCCTCATACACATATTTATTAAAAAGTCCCCCAGGTGATTCTGTTGTACAGCCCTAGTCAAGCACCATTGTACTAAATAAAGGCTTTTTAACGTGAGGATGTGCCCCATTTGAGCTGGGGAAGCCAGTAAGAAAAGTATATGGTGTCTCTTTAACGTTCTCATGCACTTGGAGTTGAGTATACGAAAACTTGCAAATCTGGAATTCAGGAATTCCCCTGTCTCATATTTATAGCTAAACTTCAGTGAGAGTCATATGCATATCCTGCACTATCAATTGCTAACTTGTCAACACTAAAGTTTTTTTCTCTTACCTGAAGCCTATTTTCAAAAAAGAAACGAAATTTTAATCCCCTCCCAAGAATTACTTAATGGATAAAAATTCTTCAAGTATGCCCAAGTAAAACTGAAATGCTGGACTGTTGGCTATGCCCACTCACCAGCTTAGTGATAAGGTCCAGCCTTTAAGGCATCTGGGTGAATTTGAATTCACATTGCAGGAAAACTGTAAATTGTGACATGCCAAAGATTCATGAATTAAGAATGGACTCCACATGAGCAATGTTAAGGGTCTATTGAATTTAAGAACTCACTGCATGCAGGGGTGCCTGGGTGGCTCAGTGGGTTAAGCATCTGACTCCTGGTTTTGGCTCAGGTCATGATCTCACAGCTTCACGGGTTCAAGCCCCATGTTGGGCTTTGCGCTGGCAGCTTGGAGCCTGCTTGGGATTCTATCTCTCTCCCCCCTCTCTGCCCCTCCACCACTCATGCTGTCTCTGTCTCTCTCAAAATAAATAAACTTAAAAAAAAAAGAACCCACTGTGTGCAGAGCACTGTAGAAGAGGCACCAAGGAGGAATAAACAGAATCAGCTGCATGACAGAGTCAGGAGAGCACCATGAACATAATAAACACGCTCGTCTGAAGCAATGTACGGAAAACATGTGAGTAAGTGCTAAGGAGATAACAGCGGTAACCAGTGGGATCCAGCTACAAAGGCTTCCAAAAAGTCACGAATTTTAAGATAAGGTTACAGAAATACAAACACGTACATAGACACATTCTTTAAAAAAATTTTTTTTAATGTTTATTTATTTTTGAGACAGAGAGAGACAGAGCATGAACAAGGGAGGGGCAGAGAGAGAGGGAGACACAGAATCCAAAGCAGGCTCCAGGCTCTGAGCGGTCAGCACAGAGCCCGATGCAGGGCCTGAACCCACAAACCGTGAGATCATGACTTGAGCCGAAGTCGGACACTTAACCGACTGAGCCACCCAGGGGCCCCCATACACACGTTTTAAAAAAAACATGTTGTTATGGGCGGGGGGGGGGGGGGGGGGGGGGGAGGGGGTTCCTTATCTGTGATCCATGCACTTATTCCCAGTTATATCCTCAGGGCCTACAGTGCAAGAACATGATAGGTGCTCAGTAAAGACTCACTGAACTAAACTGCTAATGCTTCTGGGAAGAAGCGTGATATCGTTGGCTGCACCTGAGTTCTAATTGTTGCTCTGACATCTTACTATGTGACCTTGAGCAAGTTACCACTTACTCTTACAGTAAGAACTAAATGTGATAGTTATAAAAGGAAGTGCGTTCTTAAAATGTCAGCTTCCTCTCCTGCCCTCCCTCCCCTCCCCACCCCATTCCCTTTTTGGTTGTAAAAATACTATATTGGCTGCTGGGTTAGAGTAGAAAGTTAACTTAGGACCTCTGATGCAGGGAACTGACCAAATGAAACAATTTAGGAGACCATTTACTTTCTCTTGCTGCTTCTAGGCAGAACTGCCTCTTTCAAACTTCATTATCCATATGGGAGAATAATTATTAATTTTTTTTTCCTTGGGAGAACCATTTGTGTCAGTTTCTCCAAAGACATTTCACACCATCTCTTAGGTATGGAAAGAGACCTATTTACAATCCAACTGCTCTGCCTTGTGCCGTCTTTTGCTTCCTCCTACTGAAATATAAGTCTATCTTGCATGGTGTGCACTAAGGCCTGATTAACTTACTGACAAATCATGTTTCTTTATTGATTTTTTTATTCCTAAAATGTGGGACTTCACTTGAAAATGTATTAGTTTCCTCTTTGCAAATATCTAATTTGTTGGGTAGGATTTTAGTTACATTTTCAGCTTTAAGTTGGCAGGCCAGCAGTGTAGACTCTGGCAGTTGCCAGCACAGTGAAGAAACAGTGTTTCTTTTCACTAAGACAAGGACATTAGGATTTTACCAGGTATCCGTCTTAGCCATGATATATATATAATATATATATATATATATTATATATATATAATATATATAATATATATATTACATATATACATGAGTATATATATATATAATATATATGTATATATTATATATATATATATATATATATATATATATATATATATATACATGAGTATATATATGGAGCCCAATATATATGGAGCCCAATGCAGGGCTCAATCTCATATATATATATATATATATACATATATATATATAATAGCCATTTATACATATATAAATGGTTAGCACGCTAACCATTTCCACTGATTTATTCCTATAAGAAGGACATGTGATTAACCTTTTTTGATTTAGAATGGTCTGGAAGCACTATGAAGCTATTTATGTCCTGTCATCACACCCAACAAAGTTCTCAGATACGTGACAGGATGGTAGGGCTGTGTGTACCCGCATGGCCTCCACTAAGGAGGCTGATACAAAAAATGAACACTTAAAAACAAAAAATCGGTCAGAGCTACCAAGCAGCCATCAGGTTTCTGCATGTGAAGAGGTAGATTCCACAGGGTTTTCAAGAGGCCTAGACTAATGTCTCCACAGATGACAGCATGTAGGGGAAGGTAATACGAAGGGTGCTCCAACCTGGGTGCTCCAACCTGTGCTTGTCCTACTTGTTCTTGTCCCCATGGGCATGCTTGCAGGACAGGTTTCCCACAGACAGCCACTTAAGAAGCTGATGAATGACACTGGTTTCTGCCTGCAAGGAGGCAGCAAATATCACAGTCTGTTGTTTATCATTGTTTTTAAGGCAGGTTAAGATTTGTGTTATCAATTGATTTTGGGGTGAACTTTAATAAACAATGTCTGGGTGATGAGTGATCCAGTAGACATGAGAGTAGACAATGTGCCTAGATCCAGATATCAGAGGAAGCAGGACAGTTTTTAAAAAATTTATTCATTTTGCATAAAAATGAGGAGGAGGGGCAGAGAGAAAGGGAGAGAGAATCCCAGACAGTTAGTGAGAATCTGCACTATTAGCATGGAGCCCAATGCAGGGCTCAATCTCATAAACCATGAGATCATGACCTGAGCCAAAATCCAAAGTTGGATACTTAACTGACTGAGCTACATAGACGCCCTGAAAGTATGACTTCTTTTCCAAAAACAAAACAAAACAAAAAAAAATTTATTTATTTATTTATTTATTTATTTATTTATTTATTTAGTTTTGAGAGGGAGAGACAGAGCGAGCAGGGGAGGGGCAAAGAGAGAGGTAGAGAGAGAATCCAAGCAGGCTCCTCACCGTCAACATGGAGCCCAATGTCAGGCTCGAACTCACAAACCATGACATCATGATCTGAGTTGAAACCAAGAATCGGCGGCTGAACCAACTGAGCCACCCAGGGGCCCTCCAAAAGTAGGACTTCTTAATCCTTGAGCTCTCCTCACTACTTCTGATGTTTCTCCCCCACCCCCCACCCATGCTTTTACCTGACTTTTGGAACTATCTGGAATCCTTGGGTTTTTTTAAATTACTGTTTTCAAGGGCTACCTTAGCTATGTCCTGGGAAGGTCAACCCAACCAATTACAGGAGAATATATAAACCTCATGAATGGAGATGTGGATGCAGTAAGAGGTAGTGTATTACCATAACACAGTATCTTTTCAAAGAAGGAAGACAACTGGGATTTCTAAAGACGATGGTTTTCTCTTTGTAATAGAAATTAGCTCGAGTGTTCCTATAGGGCTGAAAGGCAAGCCAGCTTAAAAGTATACAGGATTTAGAGCTCAATCCCCCAGCTTCTGATAAAATGACTTTTAAGTTTTTAGGTCATACTTTCTCATTTTCACTGGTGGAATACCTCTAGAAACTATTGCTTTGCTTGGCTTCTTGGTATTCTAGATAATCTGGTATCTGATAAAAAACAACAACAACAACAACAACACTAGTTAGATTTAGGGAGAGAAAAGTTTGGGTTTCTTGGGTGAAAGGAACAGAGTTGCTGAATTGGTGGAGACTTAACTTCAATTTTCCCTCTTTATCCTGCTGTCAATCAAACTAAGCATAGTTCACTGTTACCCTGACACTGCTTCTCATTCTAAAAGGCTGACTGCCATCCCTGCAGGGAGTCTAGTGAGTGAATGGGGAGAGCGGGAGACAAGATAGAGTGGGAGTTTGCCTAAGTGGCCTCAGGGGAACAGTGAGCCAGGAAGTGACATCATAAGAGGTGAGCAGAACACAGGCTAGGGAAATGAACAGTGAAGGTTCTCCCAGAGAAGATTCTAAGAAGTCAGCCTACTGGGCAGCAAATAAGGAGAGGTCCTACAACACAGGGCTCAGGGACCCCGGCCAAATCTAGGATCTTTTGGAAGCTAGGAATGTGAGTTCCTCTTACCTGTGTTCTGGCAATAGCCCTATTTTTCTCTGTAGGCTCTCTTTTAAAAACAGAACAGTTACTCTTGTTCTATTCTTTCAATAGGGTCTAAAGAGCTTATCTGTACATGACGACACCATATATTTTAGAGAAGGCATGAGTTTTCTATCCTATTTGCAGGTTAACACATACATGTATTATGTCACATGCTCTAGTCAGGAAGTCTTAGAAGGAACTTCTCTAAGTATTTTAGTTAAAGATTGTTGCTCTACCTTCTACTGAAGACAAATGAGTGATGGCCATTAAGGCAGTATTCTTCAGTGTGTCTGAACTAGATAAAAACTGTTCACAGAAGAAATTACTTTCACAGCTTTTATGGCTCAACTGGGGGCATTAGATATTGTGAATGAGACCCTGGAGCGGAAGAGACTAAAAGTTGCTCAGAAACCGGTATGAATACAGAAAACAGAGATAAAAAGAATGATTAGCTAGATAGACCATAGTTTTTAAAAAATGCTCTAAAACCAAGAAGCAGGCTCTCTCCTTTCATGCCTCATGAAATTCTCCCACAGTAATCTCATTGGTTGGGACCTGTTTCTAATAAAAGAACAGAGTGAAGATCGCCAATAATTCAGATGGCAATCCTGGAAAGGGACAGGAACCAGGCCGGTTTTGATTTGTGAAATGTGTAGGGCTCTCAAAACACCAGAGACTGGCTTAGAAAAATCCCACAAAAGCTTTTAACTTGAAAGTTATCGGGAGTTCAGGAAGGCACATAATTAAAACCAAAACTCCTTTGACCAAGTTTAAAATAAAATTGTGGCTCTGGAAAGCTGGGCCCAAGGGAAAGGAATGAGACCAAGTCACATGTCCGCTGCCAAGACTGAAACGGGTTTAACTTATGTTCTTTTGGAGTTAGGGCCTGACCCCACAGTGATGGGAAAAAATCTCCTATTTACATTTTCCCTGAAAGGGACTAAGCAGAAAGAACATTTTATATCATGTTCTCGTGCACTAGCTGAGCCAGGGGAAACAATTTGAGCTATTCTGGGATGGCCTACAGAGAACCAGCCTTTCCCTTCGGTGTTCTCAGATTAATGACTGATGATGAACAAGTCAAGGATGGGAGTGTGGCTGCAACATGGACCTTTCAGATTTGTAGGGCTACTGCACATCTACTCATTATCTGAACTAATTGCAAAGTAATGTAATTCTATAACTTCTTGAGTTTAAGGATCATTCTGGTTTCCTACATACGCCTAGGAGAGACACAAAGCTTTTTTTAAGCTTTCTACCTTAAGGGAAGAATATAACCTTTATAACTCAAACAGATAGAGTTCTTGAGAAACTTGAGAGTCTCCTGGTATCCAATTTTGAAAGGGATCTTTCTGAGTCTCTGTTGTTTCTGAGTCTCTATTTGGAGATCCTGCTTAATTTGGAAATACAAAAGGGGGTGGAATAAAATTTTTCAAGATTTACATACAGATGTGATAGTAGAGGTCAGTGATGGGGAGGTCTGTATCAGGTTTTATTCCTCCACATCAAAAAAACCCGAATAATTCCTTAATATCATCAAATATTTCAATTGCATTAGATTTCTATTGCTGCTGTGACAAATATAATAAATATAGTGGCTCAAAACATCCGTTTATTGTCTCACAAGTTTTGTAGGTCAGAAGTCCAGCACTGCTCTACTGGGGAACCCTGCGCTGCTCAGGTTCTCCCCAGACAGAAATCAAGGTGTCTGCTGGATGGATTCTGATCTGGAGGCTCTGGGGAAGAGTCTGCTTTTAAGATCGTTCAGGGTGTTGGCAGAATCCAGTTTCTTGTGGCTGTAGGTCTTAGATCTCCGTTTCCTTGCTGGCTGTCAGCGGGTGGCTGCTCACTGCTCCTAGAGGGGCCCACATTCCTTCCCACGTGGTCCCTTCCGTCTTCAGGCCAACAGCGGCACACTGAGTCCTTTCCACACTTCAAATTTCCCTGGCTTCCCCTTCTGTCAACAACCAAGAAAGCTCTCTGCTTTTAAGGGGTCATGTGATTAGATCAGGCCCACCTAGAAAATATCTCCCTGTCTTTAGGTCGATTGTGTCACATAACATAATCATAGGAGAACTACCTCACCATATTTATGGACTCTGGAGATTAGGCCAGGACCCTGCTGGGGAGTCATTTTAGAACTCCAACTACCACAAGGACCCCCTTTAAAAAAAAACATGGTTTTATAGTTTATAACTTCTTCAAAGTAAGAAATGTCAAGAGTATATGGCCAATTAACTACAGCTGGGTGATCATATGCATTCACAGTTAGAATAATGCTGAAAGCACAGACTTATGCTGGAGAAAAGTGTGCATCTGTGTATGCAGCTGTGTGTTAGAGTATACTTCCAAACAAAATTTAGCTTTTAAAAATATTAAATTACATATAACTTTATCATATTATGCTCCTCGATTTATCCTTCCCAATTACTTAATACATAGGGAACAAAACGAACAAGAAATACAGTACTTAACATTCAGTTTATATCATAAATATCTCTGAAAAAATATTATTGCCAGACTGTGACTATCCAATGTAATCTTGCATGTAGAATTGAGATGATGTAATGCCACCTCATGTTACTCTAGTACATCTCACTTTGTTTCAAAAGATAAATCACTGTTTACTAAATTATAGAAATAGATATCTTTGTTAAATCTATAGATCACGCTACCTAAATATTATTGGAATTTTACAGTTCTTAGTATCTTTCTTTTTATTTAGTTTTGAGAGAGAAAGAGAGAGCATGCACACATATGCATGTACAGCAGAGGAGTGGCAGAGGGACACAGGGAGAGAGAAAATCCTAAGCATGCTCCACTCTGAAAGAGTGGAGCCCGACATGGGGCTCAGTTGCATGAACCATGAGATCATGACCTGCACTGAAATCAAGAGTCAGATGCTTAACTGACTGAACCACCCAGGTGCTCCTGTAGTTCTGCTTTTCTGCAGGCCTATACCTTTTCTTTGTCGATATTCCTAGCTATTGAAGAATTTCTAGATTTTTTGGAACTCACAAATCACACTTATTATGGAAGGAAATTTATGAATATACTAAGGCCTCTCTAAAATATCCAGGGCAAGCCATCTTATATTTAAGATAATTCATAAACTGTTATGATCCAAGAATATGTCTGAAGGCTCAGGCCCCTTCTCTATCTAGCCTTTCACATGCTGCACACCACATATGATGAAAATGAGAATGAGTAGCTCTAAAACTTGTGACTCTAGCACGTGGGCCACATATCTCACATTTAACACATATTTTTCCTTTCCCCATAGCTCAAGTTTTAGGTCCGTACTGCTGAGCACAGCCACCTGAAACTATGGCAGCCCATGAAATACGTTCAGATGATTTTAAAAAACCAGGCTTAGAGAACACATGAGAAGAGATGCCTGATCTTCGCCCTCCCCCCCCCCCCGCCAATATTGTTAGGTATTGCATGTAATAAGTCATAAATTTAGAAGCCTCTAAGTCAGTTTCCAGCTCTCAGCCTACTCCTCTGTTAAAGTTCTTCAACAGATGCTGTTACTGACCACCACTACACTTCTTTTGGGCATTAAGGTTTCCATTCCCAAAGCCTGGGAAGAGATGGAATTTTTTTTTTTTTTTTTTTTTTTTTTTTTTTTTTACATTATACATCGTTGTGTAGCATGCCTGTTTAGGTAGCAGTTATTTTAAATTTGGTGAATCAAAACCTTTGCAAAGGGGTTAGTGAGGCTCTCCATACCTCACATTTCAAGAGGAAATAAATACTTGGGAAACTAAATAACAATAAGGCAAAACTTTTTACTTCTAAGTAGGTCCCACACAAGGTCAGGGACTTTCTTCGTTCTTAGCCTTTTCTCTTTCTGTCCCCACAGAAGCTCAATTTTAACTCCCATACTTTAGAGCTATAGATACATGAGCAAATTGAAATAAACAGATATCTGAATTGTCTTGGGAAGACCTATGGTTGGCCTTCATTGCAGAAATGGGGATTTCTAGTATGTGTCCTCTGACTCCTTTCCAAGTGGCCAAATGGGGTAGGAACAGAGAGATCAAATGTTAATTAGGCAGTAGTGTCCATTTCTTATATTTATATTAAGTGTCTTTGTGTGCCCAGCTCTGTGAGCGATACTTAGAGGAATAATATGGATATTTGCAAGGGCGCCTGGATGGCCCAGTTGGCTAAGCATCCAATTTTTGATTTCAGCTTAGGTCTTGATCTCATGGTTCGTGAGATCAAGCCCTACATCACGCTCCACGCTGAAAGAGTGGAGCCTACTTGGGATTCTCTCTCTTTCCCTCTCTCTCTGCCCCTCCCTTGCTTGCATTCTCTAAACAAACAACTAAGTAGACTTAAAAAAAATTTAAAAATGGGTATTTGCAGAATCTGACATGGCTCTCTGATTTCAAAGAGCCTTCTTTGAGGAGGAAAGATAAGTATATCCATAAAACAATGAGGGTGATGCAAGAAAGCGATCCAACACTAGACTTCCTGCTACATATGGCAAATAAAAAAGTAGGCAGAAAAGAGAGAAACCAGTACTGACTAGAAATATTCAGCAAGGCTTCATGAAAAGAACAGGCCTAACGAGGTGGTCATGAAGACAGACGCTATCATGAGTGATTTATAAGATGGGACCTTGTTAGGGTCACAGTTATCGCAAAGTGCTACCGGAAGCTCTAGAAGATAAAGAACTGAAGCTTTTCTTGATTCTGCCACTAAATTTGACATTTTATACCCCTCATATGGATTTTAGGTCTTCAGATGCATAAGATTCTTTGGATTTATGGGGCTAAATTTTGCTCCCAGAGCAAAACAAGTATTTTACAATGAAGAAATTTGGGAGAGGGGATGTATTTGCAATTTGTTTGATTTTTGGCAGGAGAAGGGTCCCTCAGATAAGAAAAACTTCAGTAATTCAGGCTCTTCAAATTCAGGACTTGTTAAATTATAACAAGTCCTGAATTCAAGCATATTTTTGTGCCATCTGTTTAAAAATTACTTTAAAAGCAAATTAATAGCATAAACAAAATAAGAGAAATGACTTCACTTAAAAGGATCTACTTTTGAGCACTGATACATGGCCTTAGAGTAACTACTTATGTACAGTTAATACACTCACTAAAAATTCTAGACTATAACCCTTTAAGGGTATAGCAGATCTTTGCTCCTTAGCAACAGTTTTATCATAAACACTTAAAAATAATAAACTTATACTTATTTTAAGGCGATGCAAAATTCTTACTTTTTACTAATTTATGTTTGTTTCTTCCTAAATTATGCTGTGAAGTTTTTCCTCCTTTAAATAAAGTTTAATGGTCACAATCTCTCTTTTTGAAATAGATTCAGTAGTCAGGGATAGTAACAATAATTCAGGAGCTATTTAATGGAGACACGGTAGTTTTATTGGATTGGCTACACAGCTTACTGGTTAAACGCTCCAGCACAATTATATTCATTATTTAACTTCTCCCTGCCTCAGTGCCTTCATCAGTAAAGTGGTGGAAACGGTACCCAGTGTTTAATGTTATCAAAAACACTAAATGAGACAATAAACGTAAGGGCTTGACACTGTGCCTGGCATATAGTAAATGTTCTATAAATATTTAGCTATTGATATTCCTACAGTTTTCTCTGTTTTTCCATTCTCTCTCATTCCTCTTTGGTCTTTTGGCTCTGCCAATGCTTGTTGGCTGCAAGAGTAATAAGCTCGAACAAATTCCTTGGCACTCAAGCAAAGGGTTTTGATTATTTGTAGATTTTGATTATCCAGGCTAATTCCTACTTACCCTTTTTCACCTACAGACATTTAAGGTCATTATTTTATGTCTGGATAGTTACACTCTCTCCCAGATAACCAACCACGTGAAGTCAATAAACGCAAAAGTGTAACAACTCCTATATGAAAATGTTGCTTTCATAATGAACTATACAGAGGTTAAAGTCCAGACATACTCTCAGTACCTTTATCTAATCATTGAACTGGTAGAACCCCCTGCATTGTGTAACCAAAGACTGCTGTGCTGAGAAAACCCCTGGTTGTGGATAACTGCTATTCACTGCATAACAGGTTGAGAACAGAAACAAAAAGGGGCTGAAAAAGAATAAAAGGCAAATGAAAGCCAACTCTAGTTGCTTCCCTTGGGTCTTCTGATGATAATTGGTTGTCGGCTCACACAAATATTATGAGATTGCGAAAGAGAAGTAAAAAACACTGCTGATTAAATTGGGAACTTTTTCAAATTTGAAAAACCACCCCAGGTCACACAGCTGATGATGCACTGAAAACAAAACTAGAACCCTAAACTCTTAACTGACCCTAAACTGATCTAAATTTCTGGGTTCTTTGGGAACTAAAGAAATAAACAAACAATATATAAACATTATACATACATACATATATACACGCACACAAACAATATTATTATATAAACAATATATATAAAATATATATAATATATAAACAATATATATAAATAAAGAACCAAACAAACAATATATAATACCTGCTTTCCCGCATGTGACTCCAGCGATAACCGAATAGGAAAAACCATGGGAAGCCACACACCTCTATCTGCTTGTTGTTACTACCTACACCGCCAGCCCCAAGGTATTATCCTCAGCTTTTTCCTTATGCTACATCTACTTCTTAGACAAGCTCACCACTCCCATGGCTTAATCATAAATATCAATGTTTTCAGCCCATAATATTCTCCTGAGGGTTAGACCAATAACTTCCTAGATATCACTATCTAAATGTTCCAAAGTACCTCTAACTCGACATATCCAAAAGTGAAATCATTTCCCCACCTCACACCTTTTCTTCCCTCCCGCATATGCCAACTAAGTTTTGTCATGCCATCTTCTAAAGAGTCATCTAAACCAGAGACCTGGGAGTCATCCTTGATTCTGCCTCTTCAGGCTCATCCTTACCCCCATTTTATTAATCCCCAACTCTTGTCAATTCTGCCTTCTAAACAGCTGAATGCTTCTCTGTACTGCCCGAAGAATGTCTCTGTTCAGGACCTTATCATTTCTCAACCTGGAGTACAGCATTTGGGGCAACTGACTTAACCCCCAGGCCCTGCCTCTATAATCTAGCCTCCATACATGCCAGAAATCTCCCTCAAATAAGCAACTGATCACAGCAATTTTACTTCAACTTTTCAATCCTTTATCTACAGGATAACTCCCCAAATCCTTAGAGCGACATACTAAGAACACATATGACATGGCCCCTGCTATGTCTCCAACTTCATTTCCTATTATACTCCTAAATGTATCTTTTGTTCTAGCCACATTGATCTGCAGCTCAAAATAATTCTATACTTTCTCATATATTTTTTCCACTTTTGTAATTTAATTTCCTTCTTTTTTAACCACCAAGCCTCTACTGTTCTTTAAACATCAGCTTAATGTATTTACCACTCGATTGACCTCCTAAAACAAAAACACCCTGTACTTAATTTTTGTTTTTATCTCCCCAATTAGACTGTCAATTCCTTGAAGGTAGGGACTATAAATTTCATTTCTGAATCCCAGTGTCCAGTATACAGCCTATTGCATAGCAGATGCTCATGAAATGTTAATTGTGGGATGATTCAAAATAAAGTAGCTGGCCTTGATAAACATTTATCATGGAACAAGAAGACTGGAGGGCCACGGGTAGAACAGGGTTTGCATCTCTGTGTTGTCACCTGGAAATTCCAGGAAAGGAACCAATACCTTCAAAACTCCCTGTCTTTCTGGTCGAGAAACCATGACTTCAGATGCCATCTCATTCAGCTTTATGTAGAACATGGGTTAACTACTCTACTGTTTATCCAAGATTCCAGACAGGGAAACTGCTTTTGTTTTTATGGGTTCTACCACTCTTGCATAGAAGATTCCTTGGTTACAGAATTACTGCTTTGATTTTTCTTGAGTGGAATTTAAAAAAAAAGAAAAAAAAAGAAATGAAACAGATACACTAGTGGTTTTAAGAGAAAGAGAAAAAATGGTTAACAGATTGCATCCTTAATAGCCTTATTCACCCAGACAAACGTTTCTCATTCTATGACAATGGATTATAAAGTAAAGTTAAAAATGAATTCTGGATTGGTAGTGCCCAGATGCAGTATGAGAGGTAGAAAGGATAAGATAATAAATACACTAGGGGTGCCAGGGTGGCTCAGCTGGTTAAGTGGCCAACTCTTGATTTCGGCTCAGGTCACGATCTCACGGTTCGTGGGTTTGAGCCCCGCATCGGGTGCTGTGCTCACAGCATGGAGCCTGCTTCAGATCTTCTGTCTACCTCTCTCTCTCTTTCAAAAATAAATAAATGTTAAAAATATTTTTTTTCTTTATTTTTTTTTATTTTATTTTTTTTAATGTTTATTTATTTTTGAGACAGAGAGAGACAGAGCATGAACGGGGGAGGGTCAGAGAGAGGGAGACACAGAATCTGAAACAGGCTCCAGGCTCTGAGCTGTCAGCACAGAGCCCGACGCGGGGCTCGAACTCACACACCGCTATATCATGACCTGAGCCAAAGTCGGCCGCTTAACTGACTGAGCCACCCAGGCGCCCCAAAAATATTTTTTAAGAGATAATACATACACTAAAGAACTGTTTGGTGTTTGCCACAGGAGAGCAGAAAGGACATGCAAAGAATGACTATCAATGCTGACAGTCTGGAAGGCTAAGACGCAGAATGGAGCCTGTTAACCCGAGTGGCCACATAGACAAGGTCTTGTGAAAGCAGCAATCTTTCAACACTCACTTGTTTATCAAATGTTCTCTGATTAGTTTGTAGAGCTGGTTATAAAACAAGTTGGTTAGTTGTTCTTTTTATTTATATTAATGGCTGGAGTGAAAAACATTATGTAAAATCTTTGTATGCTTTTCAGTTGAGATATAAATCCTGAAGGAGTAGCAATTCAGATTAAATGGGAAAATGCTACTGATTTTGTTTTATAGATACAGGTCCAATCCTATTATCGTAAATACCAACCAATTCAAGAAAATCTGTCTAATTAAACGATTCCCAGGTTTCAGCTGATGACCTACTTATTTCAAGATGATTCAATATAATAAATATCAACTAAGCAATACAATTTGGACATTCTTTAGTATTGTTATCTTTGGATAGGCCTGTATTAAAAAAATTTTGTTAAATTAGCAAATAATTTGAGAGTATTGACCAATGATTACCTGGCTCTTGCTTTCAAGTTGATTTAAAACTGCTAAACCATCTAAATTAATTTCTAAGTTAAAAGAATTTATATACTTGAGACCCAATAATATAAACAGTGATTAAAAACCATGAGCCAGAGGGGCACCTGCGTGGCTCAGTCAGTTAAGCATCTGACTTTGGCTCAGGTCATGATTTCACAGTTTGTGGGTTCGAGCCCTGCATTGGGCTCTGTGCTAACAGCTCAGAGCCTGGAACCTGCTTCTAATTCTGTGTCTCCCTCTTTCTCTGCCCCTACCCCACTCACGCTCTCTCTCCCCAAAATAAATAAACATTTAAAAAAATTAAGAAAAAAAACCCCATGAACTAGAGGTGTCTAACATATTTACAGTTCAGAATTATTTTTTTTAATGTTGGAAAATTACATCAAAAGGAAGCTTTTCTACTAATTGTGTTAACCTGGCACATCAGGTGGTTGCTTCAGAGTATGAGAACAGAAGCTAAGCCTTCAAAATCTCGTAAATAAATACCTGGTGTGGTTCCTATTAGAAATCTGAATGAACCTGGAAGTTGTTCTGCTTTCCCTGAGCAAGAAAATCAGAGATGAGCAGATCCGTTACTCAGGGAGCTCCCCACATTTTAGAGACAAAAGAGATGTTGAACTAGAGTGAACCTAGTGTGGAAGCCAAAAGACTAGTTAAACAAAGTTATTTCACTACCCACGGTCAACAGAGACCAAAACCGCAATATTAGGAGCCTACCACTTAGAAGAGCCATTTTAGCGGAGGATGGGGGCGGGGGGGGGGGGGGGGGGGGGGGGGGGATTGGGGATACTAAAAGAATAAATGATGGATATTTTCTTTATGGGAAAAGAGGTATGTATTTTTAAAAACCATGTTTAACAGTGCGATTTTGTGTTCAGAGAATGAAAAATACTATTTTTGAAATACGAACCAGAGAAAGTAAACAAAATCTTAGCTGGTAAGACACATACCACCTTCCATATATAAGTGATTTTTTATTAGGGAGGATACTAGTTGTACAACCTCTAGGCAAGCATTAGATTTTTATACTATTAAAAAGGGTCCTAGGGGCACCTGAGTGGCTCAGTCGGTTAAGCGTCTGACTCTTGGTTTCGGCTCAGGTCATGATCTCATGATTTGTGAGTTTGAGCCCTGCATTGGGCTCTGCACTGACAGTGAAGTCTGCTTGGGATTCTCTCTCTCCCCGCTCTCTCTGCCCCTACCCCAATTGCGCACCCTCTCTCTCTCAAAATAAATAAACTTAAAAAAAAAAAAAAAGGGGCGCCTGGGTGGCGCAGTCGGTTAAGCGTCCGACTTCAGCCAGGTCACGATCTCACGGTCCGTGAGTTCGAGCCCCGCGTCGGGCTCTGGGCTGATGGCTCGGAGCCTGGAGCCTGTTTCCGATTCTGTGTCTCCCTCTCTCTCTGCCCCTCCCCCGTTCATGCTCTGTCTCTCTCTGTCCCAAAAATAAATAAAAAACGTTGAAAAAAAAAAAAAAAAAAAAAAAAAAAAGAAAATGATCCTAGCTTACTGAGTACAGAAACACTGAATTACATAATGTTAAAAGTATCAGAAGCTTCTGAGAGTTTAAAAGTAAAGGTAGGTAAGATCAAGTTTTCTAGTACTGACAAACCATCCTACTATTTGTTTTCTCAAGTTACAAATAATACCTGTTTGAGTTGCAGTTTATAGTTTGCCCATCACGCTTCTTGAACATTTGACTAAGAGAAAGGTGTCCAAAATACTCTTCCCATGTGAATAGCCACTCTTTAAAAGTTTCCTTTGAGGGCATTTTCCTTATATGGAAGCACTTAATATTTAGCCTCTTTAACAACAGTTAAGAAAAAAACCATAAATATTTATACGCTGGCTCAAGATTTCAATGTTTGTCTTGAAGAATGTTGGCTCCAGAGGCTATACCTCTTTGTGCAATTTCTAGCAAAAAACCGAAAGTGCACAAGTGAAGTTTGAGGGGAGTGAGAGTTGTTCTGATCTTAACTCTGAAATGTGCACAGACATTTCCCAGTCTCTTTAGTCAAGCATTTCTGCCTCTGAGAGAAATATGAAGACCTGAAGCCCACAAGGTCTCAGGCTCTGTGGGGTCCGTGGTTCATAGGCTCTAGGATTTGAGAATCAGGCGTGGGAGATTCAGGATAGCCTGTCAATGCCCTCCCTTGGTCTGTAGCTGCTGCCTGCCTCCTTCCTGCAATTTGTTTCCTGGGTCCTCATTATGCCTGAATTTTGGATTCCCACAGATACCCAAGCTTTTAACTGTCATCTGTGACCCTAGCATGTCCTTAACCTTCAAGTATATTTGATATGTAATCCAGTGTTGTGGATAAAGATGGGTTTTGGAGCCAGAGAGACTGGGCTCTATTGCTTATTGCTGGCTGACTGATGTGGGTAAGCGGATTTTCTTCCATGTATCTCAGTTTCCTCAGACATGAAATGGTCACAGCAACACCCACCTTTCAGGGTGACTGAGGATTAAATGAGGTAAGGAAAATGAAGTGGCCGTCAGTTAAGTAGCCAGGCATCAAAAGGCATATGAGCCCAACATCACCACCACGACACTAGGTGTTAAAGAGCACCACGTACTGAGTTAAGAGGGGGGATGGTCATAGTATCCAAAACCAGTTTGTAAGCAGCACCCCAACTAGTCAGTACACGAGAGGAAACTAGGCTACAGGGGAATCGTAGGAGATAAATCTTAGTTTTATAGCCCGTTCAGAGTGTCAACAGCCTCCAAATTAGTCTCACATACCTTTCACTCTCTCAGACAGTAAAGAC
Organism: Panthera leo; assembly: GCF_018350215.1. NCBI lineage: Eukaryota > Metazoa > Chordata > Mammalia > Carnivora > Felidae > Panthera > Panthera leo. Next base: position 41,333,444 of record NC_056696.1, on the reverse strand, counting down.
ACCAGCAGCATAATGGCACATGAATGATATACGAAAACCAACACTCTCTATAGTATAGCCTCAGGCCATGTGGACCTGGAAGCTGGTTACAGTAAGCAGATGCTATTATGGGAATCCACAGCCGCTGACCACTACAATTGGGAAGTAGTCTCTTATTAAGGCCATTCACATTTTGGTTTCCTGTAATCCAAATTTTCAATTTCTCTCCCACTGTGACCTCTGTCTAAAAAGTCAGGGATGGGGGGGGATGGTGGAAGGAGGGTGGAAAGGGTGGATGGCAGCTCTCAGGACCGAGACAAGAAGAAAACACTATTTAACTGTAAAGAAGAAATGCACTCAAACAGGGAAAAAAGGGGAGGGGTGTCACCAGACAGATTTTGTTGAATGTTCGCGAGCCATCTCGTGCACTGCCCTGGGAACGCTGGTTACAGTGGTGAGAAGTGCTAACAATGGGCTCTTTACACCAAAAGGTATTGCTGATTGGGTAAGAGGGAGGGGAACAAAGGGAAACACTAACTGAAGTAAAAGCGCTCCATTTTGTGGACCTTATTTGGTAGCCACCAAAAAGTACCCAACAGCTGCCGAGGAGGAAGCATTCTGTGGCTTCTTCGAAAAGAAAGGCACGCCATCCTACGCGTTGAAGAAACTGTCCCCGAACTCAGCGATGGTGGCACTGGAGCCTCCTAGTCCACTCACAACAAGAACTTATGAATGAAATAGCTTTTTAACAAAACGCTGAATATCCCTAGCTGATGTCCGAGACCAACGTCCCACGTACCAAATTCTACTCCATGGTAATTTGCCCCATGAGAAAGACATTGAAAATGAATATAAAATAAAAGAAACACAATAGTCAATTCAGGTTTCTTGCAGATTTTTTCCCCACAGCTCCCCAAATAAGGAAGCTATGACCATCGTACTACTTACTCTGTACATATACTACAGCACAACCTTGTTCCCTAAGAAGGAGCTCTACCTTGCCCGCTACCTAATATGCCCATCAGGGTTCTCATCACTTGCTATTGGTAGCACTCCTTGCTTTTGTGAGTTTCCTACAGGGGAAGACACTGAATCAGATGTAAATCACTTGTACAGAAACATTCACTAGAGGAGGAAAAAAAAAATCTCAGATGGATCTGCCTGGGGTATTACAAACACTTCCACACAGCTGGTTGTCAATAGCCAGGAGTCATTTAGAACTTTAGAAGCACAGGGGCGCCTGGGTGGCGCAGTCGGTTAAGCGTCCGACTTCAGCCAGGTCACGATCTCGCGGTCCGTGAGTTCGAGCCCCGCGTCAGGCTCTGGGCTGATGGCTCGGAGCCTGGAGCCTGTTTCCGATTCTGTGTCTCCCTCTCTCTCTGCCCCTCCCCCGTTCATGCTCTGTCTCTCTCTATCCCAAAAATAAATAAAAAACGTTGAAAAAAAATTTAAAAAAAAAAAAAAAAAAAAAAGAACTTTAGAAGCACAAAGTTTCCTGAGGGTGACTGAGAAGTAAAGACTCCAAGTGTTTTTTTCTCTCTCTTTATCACTCAGTGGACACACAAAATAGGCAAAGGTATACACTCTCTCATATACACACCTACACAAATGTTCATGAGGAACTTGCCCATAACTGAAGTTTAACATCTATAGTTTCATGGCCACTTGGGAGCTTTATCTCTGGAAACGTAGTATTTGACCCACACAAAAAACCAAACAGGAAACGCAGCAATTAAAAACAGCCACAGAAATTAAGAAACGCCTGTAGGATATAGTGACAAGGACTCTAAAATCGTACTGTTAGGCAGCTTACAACTGACAGTTAAAAGCTAAAATACAGAAACCGTGGTCTGGCATATTTAAGTCTGCTTTTACTTAAGACTACAGTAAGTATTATGAACCACAACCTCTTGCAGAAAAGCTCACAGGGTCTTTACTTGCAATTTTTTTCTCCTCTACTGATTCCCATATGCTCTGAAATGCCTTTGCTCTAAACCTAACTCCCCAAGTTACATATACGTTTTCCATCTCTGACCCAACTAAGAACATACGTAAATAAAAACTGCTTACTCGGAGCGTCTTGGCAGTCGGGGAGGGAGATGCTGGGGGAGAATCAGACTGAGACTTCCTATTCCGAGTGAATTCTTTACTTCGGGTATATAAAGAGGACATGATTCCTCAGGATGTAGACAGACACTCAACCACTGGATTCTTCACACAAAGCTGAGAAAGTGCCCCTGCAGGTTACCCTCACAGAATCTCTCCTTTTAGTTGATGCAAGAAGACTTTGGATAGAACTAAATAAAGGATAAAAGCCACCCTGTAAATTATAGTCTTGCGCTCTAAGCCAGTCCACAGTTAAACAGAGTCTGAGAGGCGTGCTCCATCAATATTTTCAGTTCAGCTTCAACCACAAGTGCCCAGGACTTGTAGCTTACGGTGAGGGTGCTGTGCTGAGCCACACCTTTTATGCCTAGATTGAGTCCTTGATTCTCCCAAAAGGACACTTCTTATTGAGACTTGCTCCCCAGTAAAACCTGAGTCTAGGTTCCCGATGACACCAGATTAAATCCCAGAGGAAAGATGACCTTGGATCCTGTCGGAGACGAGCCTGGGACGAACTACCATCGCTTTATCCAGAGGGAAGAAATAGAAATCCTCTGGAAATCATGCCGTCTTTCCTTAGCTGGACTCCACTGGGCTGGAAGGGGTTTAGAACTGCTGTGATAAATTCAGGTTAAACAACTCAAAAAAACCCCCCAAAAACAAAAAACTACAAATAAGGAACCAAGAGTTTATGAGAAGGAAGCCGTCTGAGGAAGTCAAGTTTCCCTGAGTCCTCCCAGACGAGGCTGCTTTTACATATAAACACTCACAGTCATACACACATCTTTTCCCCTCCCCTCTTCTATTTTCTGACATTCCAAATCCCTATTCGCTCAGCGAGGAATGCTGGAGAAGAGCCAAGGGCAAAGATTCACTTTCAACTCAGAATTCGGGTTGCCACTTGCAGGAAGAAAAGAAAGCCTGCCAGCTTCTAGGAATAAAGGGAGGCTCTTTGGGGACATGCTCAGGGGCAAAGCCCACCAACCTTCTGGTATCCACAGCTTCGGCTGGAGTAAGCAGCACGTTCAACGGCGGACTTCTCTGAACAGTTTGCTAAATATCAGATGGGGACTTTTCAACTTCTGGATCTCTTAAGTAACAAAGCCCTGACAGACACATCAGTCAAAGCACCTTCAGGCCCTTTGTGTTCCATTTTAATGACCTGTCGTTCCTGCCGCACCACAAGGAAGCCCAGCAAACTGAAACTTTGGCCCACTGCAAAGGAAGCTCTCTGTATATTGCAGACTTTCATGGCTGAGTCTCTAAGTATACAGCTTACCAGAGTTTTCTGAAACACCGTAATCAGGGAAGACCAAATGGGAAAGGGGTTACAGGTAAGGGAAAAGAAGGGGTCAAAAATGAAGAGAGAAAAGAGACAGTAGCAGAAATGCAAGACCACAGGACTGAGTTACCCACAGGGAAAATTAAGAGTTAAAAAGAAAGGAATTTATTTGCTTGGTGTTGAAGGTTTTTGGATTTGGCCTTGAAACATCTCAAATTTAATCTTTTGCACTCTGTTGTCATCACTACCCTATCCAACATTTCTAGGCCAAATGCTTTCTAAGCCAATGGGTTTATCCCCAAAGTAACAACTCACTTCTCTCTGGGCTCTTGGAAACTCTACCCTGCTCTCCCTTTTCCTACATGAAATTTATACTTTTTCCTTCAAATCTTCCTAGCATGCCACTCTTTTTTCCTCTAATTATCTTGATATCTTCATTATTCTTATGACAAATTTTGTTAAATTAATGAAGGGAAGTGATCAGCTATTTGGGGGTTGGTCTGAGGAATACAGGTTGACAAGGGTTTATAAGAGCACCTGGGCACCTGGGTGGCTCAGTTGGTTGAATGTCCTACTCTTGATTTTGGCTTCGGTCATGGTCCCAGGGTGGTGGGAGTGAGCACTGCATTGGGCTCAGTGCTAGGCTAGGCTCAGGGCTAGGCATGGTGCCTGCTTGGGATTCTCTCTCTCTTTCCCTTTGCCCCTCTCCCCAACTCATGTACTCTCTCTCTAAAATAAAATAAAATAAAATAAAATAAAATAAAATAAAATAAAATAGGCTTTAATTCATTCCCAATCTAAAAAACTTAAGACTGATCAATTCCACCACAAATCAGATTATACTGTGTCTGAAAGGCCAGTTATTTTGGGAATTCAGATCTATGAATCTCACGTTTTAGATCCTACTTATACAGTTAATCTCATCTGATAAGAATGAATTTTTCTCTATTAGATCTCTTCACCTAGAAAAGAAATATTGATGTAAATCTAAATAGTAACATTCCCACAGCAAGCATGATTGTCTAGGGAAGGATTAAGGAGGGATACTTTTCACTATCTAGAATGAAAGTTACCAGGTTACATTATTCCTCAAAGAAATGGCAAGAACAAGTCTGATCAGTTTCCTGACATGTTTCTGTAGGTTTATACAATGATTTCATTTCTCATTGGCAACTGAAGAGGAAATGTAAAAGCCTGTTACTCCCAATTATTATTCCTGTCTCTTTTCACTTCTATCTTACATCTAATTCTAGGCAGTACTAACAATGGTAAACTCTCTTATATTTTAAAGTGTTTTAACATACATTATCTCACTTGATCCTCTCAATGCTGACAGGCAGTAACCTGGTCTAGTTAGGAGATTGGCTTTATATAGGGGAGTTGAGCCAATAAATAAACATATTGAGGGTAATGGGACCTAGATTTCTCAATCTTGGAGAAGGAAGGTATAAATAAGAAAAAAGGTAAAGCTAGAATAAACCTTGTGATGATATGCAGGATTGAAGGTATCGGTGTGAACCAGTGATTTTCAATATATACCGACATAAGTAACTAGAGATGTAAGTGTGTGTGTGTGTGCGCGCGTGTCTAAGTGAATGTATCTATATGTGTATTTCCTAGCTCTCTCCACTGCGAGATGGGGGAAGAGCAACACTCCAGTAGCATTTCACACACCTAGTGCCCAGATCATCGTTTCCACATGTACTCTCCAATAAAAGGAACACGGCTCCCTGAGAAATGGCTAATTCCAGAGCTGGGGCAGGGAAAGAAAATGAGCCTGGGTCTCTTATGTCAGAAAATAAGGAAGCACTTTAACAATAATGGGAACATAACAAAAGGACATGGAGACCTGCTTAAAAAGCCAACTTGAGATAAATTGAGCATCAAAATATGACAGTGAAAAGTTATAACCCACTGAACAAAAAAGGAGTCCGTGAGCACACATTAATATAAATAAATGAGGAGAGAAAGTTCTTCCTTACAATAGAATACCTAATAATAATGTAAAGGAGTAATGAAATTTAAAAAAATCACCATTTGGTAAACACCAATGTAAAGTCAATCCAAGGAAGGAACATTAGTGGATACCAAAGCTAGTAGGTTAAAACAGGGTGAGGAACTGGATTTTACATAATCTCAAAGTATTGCCTATTAATCACAAAAGTGGAAAAGGGAGATGTACTATGGAGAAACCTAGCAGACACCATCTTACTCAAGTGGCCAAAGGTCAGCACTACCAGTAGTGGGGCAGATTGTTAGGGCATAATGAAAAGCAAAGGACTGCTTCTGTAACATTGTGGTAGAAAATGCATAAATTGGGTCTACTTAAGAGGAAACACTGGGCCCAAACTGAGGGACGTACTTGACAGGCCTGTCATCTTAAAAATATCAAGGTCATGAAAAGCAAGGAAAGATGGACTAAAGAGACATGAGAATCAGGTCTAATGTGTGATCCTGTATTGGATCCTTCTGCTACAAAGAACATGATTGGGACAACCTGGTAAAAACTGAATGTGGTCTCTGGGTGAAGGATATACCAGAGTTCTCTGTACTATTCTTAAAATATTTGAAATTGTTTCAAAATAAGAAGTTAAAAAAAAAAACAACCCAGTTCTTTCATACTACGAGGGTGGGAAATGGGCCAAATGAGATAACTTCTTTGAACTCCAGAGAACTTTTGAAAGACAGTCTCTCATTACAGATATAATTAAGATGGTGTTCACCAAAGAACTGCGTTTATTAGTGGCAGTAAACAATCACTTGGGCTAAAGACATAATGACTATGAACTAAGATTCAATAGATGGCCATGAATCAATTTCGTGGTTCACAATCAGATCAATAAAACGTGAAACAGAACAGCAAATATGATAGCACATGACACAGAACAGAGTAAGGGAAGGCTTCCATGGAACCGTTGTTTTAGTTAGGCATAATACGTTTATAAGCATACTGGGTCACAGTGTAAAATGCATTTCTTTTTTTTTTTTAACTGTTTATTTTTGAGAGACAGAGACAGGGAGAGAGGGAGAGAGGGGGAGAGGGAGAGAGGGAGAGAGGGAGAGAGAGAGAGAGAAAGGGGGACAGAGGATCCAAAGCAGGCTCTGTGCTGACAACAGAGAGTCTGATGTGGGGCTCGAACTCTCAAAATACGAGATCATGACCTAAGCCAAAGTCGGACACTTAACCAAATGAGCCACCCAGGCACCCCTAAAATGCATTTCTTATTGTGGGTCATGGTCAAAAAAGTTTGAAAGTCAAGAACAAAGAGCTAGTACAAGTCCTTTGCTGGTGAGAAGAGAAAGAACAGTTTCTATTCTGGCATGACAGGAGGAGAATTATCTCATCCTTGAGTTATCAAACTGGCAAAGGATAGGTGCTTTGAACTAAATTTGACCCAGTATTACACTGCTTCATCAGTAAAATCTGAAAACGCTATAAAAAGTCATTACTTATTCTGCAAAATTTGGGATCTGGTGGACAAAAACCAGACAGAATGATTTTGTTATGGTTGATACAATTCCCAGAAGCATCTCTAGTGTCAGACTGTCAGACTTTCACCATCCAAATATTCAGACTACTCAAATGCACCCTGCAAATCCTTTGTGTGTTCTATGGCATGACTGGAGAGTCCTTGAATGTCACTGAAGGGCTTTCACTAGAGGAACCAGTATACTCCTGACTATCCTGTCAAAAAAGCATGTTTGGAAATCCAACTCTTTCTCCCTAGTTGAAGAATATGGTTTCCCCCCTTTCCCCAATAAACTGATAATTCAAGATCAATCAACAGTGTTTATTACAACATGAAGGGGGAGACTGTAGTCAGAATTTGTAAGCATATTACATTTTGGGTGTCAAACATGGTATTAGTATTAAGTTCACAGAAAAAAAACATTTTATTCTGCTTGCTGTATTTGCTATTCAACTGAGACCGGTAGCCTGCAAAAGGGTCCTGATATTTATCCAGGATAGATAAAGTAATTAAAAATATTTCTTTAAAAACTTCATCTTGGGGCGCCTGGGTGGCTCAGTCGGTTGAGCGTCCGACTTCGGCTCAGGTCATGATCTCGCACTCCGTGGGTTCAAGCCCCGCATCGGGCTCTGTGCTGACAGCTCGGAGCCTGGAGCCTGCTTTGGATTCTGTGTCTCCCTCTCTCTCTGGCCCTCCCCCCGTTCATGCTCTCTCTCTCTCTCTGTCTCAAAAGTAAATAAATGTTAAAAAAAAAAATTAAAAAAAAATTTCATCTGGTAAAGATTTTGAGTAGGGCAAGGATTAAGAGTATAGAAGGTCAGACAGAATGTGAAAGCACAGGTAAAACAATAGCCAGCTAGAAAGAACATCATTTGCTCTTTGGCTCTGAGCCAAACTAAGTTTTAAAACTTTCTGAGGGTAGAGCATACAAATATAAATGGGTGTGCAGTGGAAGGGGGTAGATATACCCGCAAAATGGTATATTAACTATGAACAACTTCTAGAAGTAAACCTCATAATTCTATTAGATTGTAAAACCCGGAGGCTTTATATTATCATTCTGCAAGTCATGCAAAATCTAATTTCTTGGAATTAGTTACATTTAAAATTAAAATGATCTCAGAGTGGTTTCCCAATCTCAAATGTTCCCTATCTATATTTTTCAAGTTCTTTTGTTACAAAAAAGAAAACAGGACAACAGAATAAAGTTCTGAAGTGCTTCTGGCTAAGAGATCAGAAAAGACCCTCTCCATTAGCACTTGTGAATGTCAGAATCGAGCCCAAACTATGAGATGTGTAAGTCAATAAGTAAATGTTGTATGACTGTAGCCAGAAACTTCAGCCCTAGACTTTTCTATGGGGCCCCAAACATGAAACTCAATCATCTAGAACTGCAATCTCTAAAATTCTATTTTTGGCATAATGCCAAAAGAATCTTTACCAACACCCATTTCATCAGATACAGCAAAAGTATAGGAAAGTTCTTCTTGGAAAGTAAGTATGGCTTCCAAACCACAAGGTCTTTAAAGCCTAAAGGAGATTGTTAAATTGGCAGACATTACCTAGTCTTTCAAAAATTCTTATGCTGCTTGCTGCAAATCAAATTTTTTGGTAGCTTAGTTTAAAACTTCTGAGTAGTCACAATACACAGTATTTTAGTTCAGATTTTGGAAAGAAAGTAATGAGTCAAATATGAACAATTAAGAAGTATAAGTAGTTTAAGATCCCTGTGCCTCCTTTTGGAACTAAGAGTTTGAAACAGAGCAATCATTTTCAGTCCCATTTATGAATATAAGTACCAAAGAAAATACTTTTATTTTCAATCATCAATCGACACTTTTCTTACATCAATCCATCTAACCCTATTAAGTACTTACTCCATGCAACATACTATTAGGGTTATATAAAATTCTTTAAGACATGATTACTGTCTTCAAAGAGATTACAGGATATCTCAAGATTTATATAACTGCAAAGTGAGGGCTCCCTACTGCTAAAATTAACAACACTACAATCATCTCACACCAGTCAGAATGGCTATTATAAAAAAATACAAGAGGGGCGCCTGGGTGGCTCAGTCGGTTGAGCAGCCGACTTCGGCTCAGGTCATGATCTCACGGTCCATGAGTTCGAGCCCCGCGTCGGGCTCTGTGCTGACAGCTCAGAGCCTGGAGCCCGTTTCAGATTCTGTGTCTCCCTCTCTCTCTGCCCCTCCCCTGTTCATGCTCTGTCTCTGTCTCAAAAATAAATAAAGGTTAAAAAAAAATAAAAATTAAAAAAAAAAAAAGAAATGTTTTAATAAAAAAATACAAGAAATAACAAGTGTTGGCAAGAATGTGAAGAAAAGGGAACCCTCGTGCACTGTTGGTGGGAATGTAAATTGGTACAGCCACTATGGAAAACAGTATGGAGGTTCCTCAAAAAACTTAAAAGCAAAAATGCCATATGATCCAGTAATTCCATTGATGTAACTCATGGAAAGAAAATGAAAACACTATTTTAAAAAGATATATGCACCCCTATGTTTATTGTAGCATTACTTACAATAGCCAAGATATGGAGGCAACCTAAGTGTCCATAGAGAGATGAATGCATACAGAAGTGGGGTATGTATATACAATGGAATATTACTCAGCCATAAAAAAGAATGAACTGCTGTCATTTGTGATAACATGGACAGACCTAGAGGGTACTATGCAAAGTGAATTAAGTCAGAGAAAGAGAAATACCGTACGATTTCACTTACATGTGGAATCTAAAAAAAAAAAAACAGGGCACCTGGGTGTCTCAGTCAGTTGAGCATCCGACTTCAGCTCAGGTCGTGATCTCATGCTTTGTGAGTTCAAGCCCCACCTCAGGCTTTGAGCTGATAGCACGGAGCCTGCCTTAGATTCTCTGCCTCCCTCTTTCTGTGTTCCTCTTCTGTTAGCACTCTTTCTCAAAAATAAGCATAATAAAATAAAATAAAATAAAATAAAATAAAATAAAATAAAATAAAATAAAACAGAAACAGATTCATAAACACAGAGAACAAGCTGGTGGTTGCCAGGAGAGAGGGTGGTAGAGGGATAGGCAAAACAGGTGAGGGAGGTTAAGAGGCACAAACTTCCAGTTATAAACTAAATCACAGAGATGAAAAGTACAGTCGAGGGAACACAGTCAATAATGCCGTATTAACCTTGTGTGGTGATCGGTGGGGACCATACTTCCTGTGGTGAGCACAGCATAATGTACACAATTGTCAAGCCACTATGCCGCACACTTGAAACCCACATAACACGGTAAGCCAACTGTACTTCAATTAAAGAAAAAAGAATTATAAGCACAAAAAACAAACAAAAAACCCAGTCGAGCCATACTCTTCCATATGTTCTTAAGTAATCTCTAATTTCATACTGAACAAATAAGGTGCTTTTAAAGGAGACCACCAATAGCTCACAGCCAAGTCTGAAGAACAGAGTGCAGAAGAGCTGCATTTACCATTCCATGTATTTATACTGTGGTTTTTATTACTGGGCACCTAGAGGAGCCACACGCATTATTTGAGGGATAAAGGGCGTATGTGAGAAGTTCTGAAGAGAACAGGAAGTTCTTTGTCACGTGACTCTTTTGTCCTTCCATTTTTCCATCTTAATCCTCATTCTTAATTTATGTGTTACGAAAATCTTCCCCCTTCTTGGGGGGTAGGGAAGATCAATGATGTGAACTCATGTTTAATGATTTCTCCTGTGTAGATGATTCTGAGTGAGGTAGAAATACTAGGGATTTTACCACAAAATGAGTCTCTTACCCTCAACTTCTCCTTTGAAATGAATCACTCTAGAGTGAAGTATCAGCCTTATTCCAATATACGGAAATAAAGAGCAGAAAGAAGCCATGCAATTCTTTCCACTTAATAGAGGGCTTCCAACATGTGTTCTTTATGAAAAAGCAATAAAAGCTAAAAAATCAGACCAACAAAACACATTCACTGAAAACTCTGGTGGGTTGCTTAGGGGTGAGGGAAAGAGACAGTGCCATTTTCAGGCACGATGGTTCTCACAAAGACTGGAGGGTGCTATCAGCATTTAGCAAGCCAGGATCAGGGACAATGAATGTCCTACAACACTCTAGACAGAGTGTCATCATTATGATGAAGAAGTAATTACTCTGCTAAAATGCTCACAGGGCTCTGATGAGAAAAAATGCTGCAAACGATCAAGAGCACTAACAGAGCAAATTACATCTTTTTGATTAGCTTAGAAGTAGCCCAAAGAGCTTTATAGGTTACATGGCTGGTTAAACACCAAATAAGTAGCTTATAAGACTATGACTTATCTAAAACTTTTGTTAGAACTTACTACAACTATAGATGTTCAGGAAAGAGTTGTTTAAAAAAGTTGTTTATCTCAATAAGGTTGCTTTAAAAAGTCAAGGAGAAAGATGTTGAATACTACCATAGTTTTATAATACTATAAAATACTTAATTATATTTTAGAGTATCCTTTAAAATACATTTGTTTAGTGTGTAAAGATACGTTTGATATTTATGTCGTGCTTGTAATCTGTGTGTCAGGCAAAACACTACCATCTGGTGGCATGTCTAAAACGTAGGCTCAGTATTTAGGAACAGTGAGCTTCTTGATAGTGAAACCTATACTTAAAGGTATAAAATCAGAGAACCATCATAAGCCGTGAGTAGTAGAAGCCTATAAAAATAAATTATAAACAAAAAGGTTCAGAAAGTCTACTTTAAGTTCAAGTGTTTTAACTATCATCAGCCTGATTTAGTTACTTTTTAATATTTTGGTAATTTTCTTTAAAGCCTATAAATTTGGCTGAATGCTCCATCAGGTGGTAAGAAAAGGAAAAATATTTCCCATTACTTGTAGTTGGCAGAGTTTTAAGGAAGAAGGCCATTATTGTACTAAGAAAAGCATCTATGTATGGATCATGTAGAAGTTTTAATTCTTCAGCTACTTTTCCTAATTGTGAATTTATAGTTGGTTCAGAAATAAAGTCTACTCCATTCATCTAAGTTTACTGAGAACCCTCCTTCCTTAGCATTAAAAATGTAGTTACAAATTCAACATTTAATTTTCTTATTTTTTAAAAAGTTTACTTATTTTGAGAGAAAGGAAGAGAGGAGGAGGAGGAGGATAGAGAGAGAGAGAGAGAGAGAGGGCATGCATGAGCAGGGGAGGGGAAGAGAGGGAGGTAGAGAGAATCCCAAGCAGGCACTGCACTGTCAGCCTGGAGCCTGATGCAGGGCTTGAACTCACCAACCCATGAGATCATGACCAGAGCTGAAACCAGGAGTTGGATGCTTAATCAACTGAGCAACCCAGGTGCCACAACATCTAATTTTCTTATAATAATAGTACAAGTCCCAGAAAAGTACATAAACGAACATTCCTAGTCTACGATGAACTGGCATACACCCTTTCTGCTTTGCAGATGCTGTTGACAAATACAGTGTAAATGTTTGTCCATATGCTTTAGGAGTTGTCTATATACCATCTATATATGCTTTATGTCCATGCTCTCAGTTAAAAATACTTCAAGATAGTTGAAAATGGAAGACGCCATTGCACTGCTAGGTTTAGTTTTTAATGCTCTCATTTCTCTTTTGCTCAAATTATTTTCTTCTGTGCCAACTGAATCCTCTCAACATCTAAATTTTTCCTTTTTCTGCCTCTCTCATTTCCACTGGACATAAGTTTGCCCCTTCACTAGAGTTCTGCCAAAGGAAGTTTAAGCTTTCGTGCAGGCTAAACAGAACAGCTATAACTCTGAAGATGACATAAAAGTTTCTCCCTGGGCCTAAGATACAAGAGATTTAAAAAAAAAAAAAAAGCCATTCATTACAGAGAAAAAGTTGAAAGATAAAATATATCACAGGGAGAGTACTATTTTTTGTCCAGTTAATTCCAGTTAATTTACTGCCCAGGTAAAGAACAGTCTATGTGCTATTTAATAAGAAGTCCATTTCAAACTCCCACAGTAGAATCTAACCAGAAACACAGCTCCTTCAGTCAGCCATGGGGGGAGGGGGGAAACAACTCCCAGGGTACGCAAGTTAATAGTCCTGTCAACCCTGTCATTCCCACATTGCAATGCCAATGTAATTACACACAAATACAATTATGCCGAGGCAAACACTGTTGCAGAGTGTAAGAGCTACATATGCATTTCTCTAAGAAACACAACTTGTGAGGCCCATGAAGCATGGCAATGTTTGTGGCAAACAGGACCAATGTGGGGATCAAATTAATTAGATTCCGGGAGTCTGCTGCTTAGTATGCAATTTGGGAAAGAACTAAGCTCCATGATGACTGACTGACTGGCATACATCGAACCACATACATATTGTTTGTTTTGGCACAAAGGGCATATAAGAACTAATATTTGAGTGCCCTGGGCTCTGTTCTAATCAGTTTGCACGATTCTGCATGTAATGTTACTATCTGGTTAGTTAATTTGGGTGGTGCTAATAATGTGTTATTGGAGTTAAGTTCACAGTCTCTATATGTTTAGTTAGCACATATTTAAACAAACAAAACAACAAATAAAATACCTCTTCCATACCACAGACTATTGGTGACCTAGCTATCTTACAAATACATACCACTGGTCCTAATACAGACTGAGTGGCAATATACAACAGTGTCATTAAAACTGGAATCAAAACTCCAAGAGCAAAGCGTATCTGTTTTTAACCACTCAGAAGGATGATCACAAAGTCTGGTGTTCCAATCAGTGAAACTTGCACCACCTAGGTATAATTAGTTGAATGTCCTTTTTTTGTTAATTTTTAAATGTTCTGAGTATAATTGATACCCAATGTTACAACAGTTTCATGCGTACAACATAACGATTTGTTAGGTTTACACATTATGCTATGTTCATCTCAAGTGTAGCTACCATCTATCCCGATACATCACTATTACAATATCATTGACTATATTCCTTATCCTGTGCCTTTTATTCCCATGATATATTCCTTCCATAACTGGAAGCTTATATCTTCCAACACTCTCCCCTCTGGCAACCATCAGTTTGTTCCTAGTACTTACAGATCTGATTCTGGTTTTTGTTTTCTTACTCATTTGTTGTTGGCTTTTATTTTTTATATTCCACTTATGAGTGAAATCGTATGGTATTTGTCTTTCTTTTCAGTCTGACTTATTTTACTTAGCATAATATTCTCTAGGTCCATCCATGTTGTTCCAAATGGCGCAATCTCATCTATTTCATGGCTGCATAATATTCCATCGTGTATATATACATATACATACACACACACATATACCCCATATCTTCCTTATCTGTTCATCTATTGATGGACACTTAGGCTGCTTCCATACTTTCCTTGGCTATTGTAAATAATGCTGCAATGAACATAGGAGTGCATGCATCTTTTCAAATTAATGTTTTTGTTTTCTTTGGTTAAGTACCCCAATAGTAGAATTGTTGAATCATATATTTTATTTTTAATTTTTTGAGTAACTTCCATACCGTTTTCCACAGTGGCTATACCAACTGACATTCCCATCAACAGTGTATGAGGGCTCCTTTTTCTCTATATCCTTGCCAACACTTGTTATTTCGTGGGTTTTTGATTTCAGCTATTCTAACAGGTATAAGGTGATATTGTGGTTTTGATTTGCATTTCCTTGATGATTAGTAATGCTGAACATCTTTTCTTTGTCTGTTGGCTATCTGTATGTCTTCTTTAGAAAAATGTCTATTCAGGTCCTCTGCCAATTTTTTGTTAAAAAAAATTTTTTTTAATGTTTATTTTTTGAGAGAAAGAGCATGAGTGGGGTGGGGGGGGGGCACGGAGAGGGGGACAGAGGATCCAAAACAGGCTCTGTAATGACAGCAGTTGGCCGGATGTGGAGCTCAAACCTGCAAACTGTGAGATCATGACCCAAGCCAAAGTCAGACGCTCCACCAACTGAGCCACCCAGGTGCCCAGCCCCCCTTTCTAAAATAATTTTTAAAAGTTTATTTTATATATTTTTGACAGAGAGAGAAAGAGAGAGAAAGAGCAAGGACAGAGAGAGGGAGAGAGAGAATACCAAGCAGGCTCCATGCTGTCAATGTGGAGCCCAATGTGGGGCTTGAACCCACAAACCGTGAGATCATGACCTGAGCCAAAATCTAGAGTCAGATGCTTAACCAACTGAGCCACTCAGGCGCCCCTCCTCTGCCCATTTTTTAACCTGATTGTTTCTTTTGGTGTTGGGTTGTGTAACTTCTTTACATATTTTGGGTATTAAGCCCTTATTGGATATATCATTTGCAAACATCTTCTCCCATTCAGTAGGTTGTCTTTTTGTTTGGTTTGATGGTTTCCTTTGCTGTGCAAAAAGCATTTTATTTTGATGTAGTCCCAATTGTTTATTTTTACCTTTGTTTCCTCTGCCCTAGGAGACATAGCTAGGAAAATGCTATTATGGCCAATGTCAGAGAAATTACTGCCTGCAATCTCTTCTAGGACTTTTATGGTTTCAGATCTCACATTTAGGTCTTTAATGCATTTTAATTAGGCAAATATCTTTATTGTTCTAGTTCTTGGTCCTCTTCTCTTTCTATATTGTCTTCCCTCCATGTCATATAGTCTTATGGCTTTCCACTATGTCATATAGTCTTATGGCTTTAAATACCATCTAAATGCTCCAAAGATGCAAAGAAGATGCAAAAGGTCTGTCAATCTTTCCAGTTGGATATCTAATAGATATCTTAAACTTAACATACCTAAAACTGGATTCCTGATTTTCCTCCCCAACCTTCGTCATCTGCAGACTGCCCCATATCAATTGATAGCAACTGTATCTTTCCAATTGCTCAGACCAATAGACTTTGGAGTCATCTTTCCCTCACATCTCACATATTCAGAATCTTATCAACTCTCAGAACCTCCACCACTCCCACATGATCCAAGCTCCCATTATCTCTTGCCTGGATTACTTTAATAGTTCCCCAGCTCATAAACTTGTCTCAAGTCAAATCTCAATGCAGCAGCTACAATGATTCTTTATACACACACACACACACACACACACACACACACACACACACACACATATACACACACACTATATATAGTATAGTATATATATAGTAGATACTATAGTATATATCTAGTATATACTATATATGTATATATAAATATTTTTATATATGTATATATTTATATACTTATATATTATATATTTTTAAATTCTATAAATTTAGTGATTCATCACTTACCTATAACACCCAGTACTCATCCCAACAAGTGACCTCCTTAATGCCCATCACCTATTTAGCCCACTCCCCCCAACTCCCCTCCCGCAACCCTCAGTTTGTTCTCTGTATTTCAGCATTTCTTATGGTTTGCCTCTCTCTGTTTTTTATTATAAATTTTTTAAAATTTATTTTGGGAGTGAGAGGAGATAGAGTGCTAGCAGGTGTGCGTGAGTGCACACAAGTAGGGGAGGGGCAGAGAGGCAGAAGGAGAGAAAATCTCAAGCAGGCTCTGCACTGCCAATGTGGAGCCTTACATGTGGATTGAACCCACGAACCATGAGATCATGACCTGAGCTGAAGTTGAATGCTTAACTGACTGAGCTACGAGGTGTACCCCACCTCTGTTTTTATCTTATTTTTCCTTCCCTTCCCCTATGTTCATCTGTTTTGTTTCTTTTAAAATTTAAGTCAGATCATGTCACTCTACTCAAAATCCTGCAATGGTTCTTCATTTTCCTCAGAGTAAAAGACAAAGGCTTACAGTACCCTATACCCACACGATCTGATTCTCTTTCCTACTATTCTTCTCTATGACTTCTTATATGTGCCAGTACTTTCCCACCCTATGGCCTTTGATCTAGCTGTTTCCTCTGCCTGGAACACTCTTCCTCCAGATATCTTCGTGACTCCTTCAGCTTCTTTAAATCTTTGTTCAAATCTCAGTCTGTCAACAAGGGTGATTCAGACAACCTACTTGATACTACAACCAGGATCCTTTCCAGCAATCCTCCTTATCTCACTCTTTTCATTTCAAACTGCATCTATCAGTGTCTAACTTGTTATATACTTTATTATGTTTGTTGTTCACTGCCTGCCCCCTCTTCCTACTCCCTACTAGAATGTTAAGCTTCATGAGGCCAGGATCTTTGTTTATCTTGTTGACCAATGTATTCCAAGTGCCTAGGGCAATGTATGGCAAATATCAGGCATTCCATAAATATTTGGTGAATAAATGAGTGAATGTTGATTTTAAATTTAATGGGATCCCCATGGTGTACACATTCCGTATGTACTTTATATCTATTGGATCAAGCTGGTTAATTATGTTCTTCAAATCCTTTATGTCCTTATGTATTTTTTGCCTGTTTGACATTAGTTTCTGAGACAGGTATGTTAAAATCTGCAACTCTGAATGTCGATATACCATTTCCATGCTATTCTGTCAGCTTTTGGTTTATAAATTTTGAACCTATATTTTCAGTATCTGTAGTCCATTATTTTATATCTTCTTTGTGGATTGTTCCTTCCTTACAAGTAAGAAATATCTTCCTTCCTATAATTTGATGATTTTTCTTGAAATTACCTTTTGATGGAAATTAATGTTGCCATATCAGTTTTTTCCTGGGTATTTGCATGCAATTTTCCCCATATGTTTTTACCTCCTTCAGTGTCATTTTGAAGACCACATATAGTAAGTAGAATAATCTGTGTCTCTCTGGCTTTGCAGATGAATTTATATTCATTATGATTACTTACATATTTTATATTTCCTATTTACTCTGTTTTCCCTTTGCTTCTTTTTATCTCTTTTCCTGCCTTCTATTGAATTGAGTAAATAAATTTTAAAAATTACCTATTTTTTCCAGGGGTGCCTGGCTGGTGCAGTTGGAAGAGCATGCAACTCTTAATCTCAGGGTCATGAGTTCAAGCCCCATGTTGGGTGTAGAGACTACTTAAATAAGTAATTAAATACACTTAACTTTTTTTTTTTTTTTTAGAAATAAACTATTTTTTTTCAATGTTTATTTATTTTTGAGACAGAGAGAGACACAGCATGAATGGGGGAGGGTCAGAGAGAGGGAGACACAGAATCCAAAACAGGCTCCAGGCTCTGAGCTGTCAGCACAGAGCCCAACGCAGGGCTCGAACTCACGGACTGCGAGATCACGACCCGAGCCGAAGTCGGCCGCCCAACCGACTGAGCCACCCAGGCGCCCCTCACTTAACTTTTTAAAAAGTTATCTTTATTTCCACTACTGATTCAGGAGTTGTACCTTCTATTTATATACTTCTATTACTTTAGTGGTTATTCCTACATTTAATATACGTAAATATATTTTTCCTTTAAAAGTCTATAAAGTTAATCAGATTCCTCTCTACTCAAAACAAGGGACTTTGCATACTTTTCTATCTTTAACACATTGTGGTTGCTAGAATTTTAGATCCATCTTTTTTACATGTAAAAGAAAAAAATTAGCTTTATTACCCTATTTTAATACTTTTTGTTTCTAGTATTCCACTGCTTTCTGCATGTGCTTTTTTTTTTGCTGAAGAATATCCTTTGGTTCTTTCATTAGTGAGAGTTTGGGTGTTTAGAAGTTAGCCCTGTGTATCTGCAAATGCCTTTATTTTGCTCTTGCATATGGAAATCACTGCATGAACTGTAGGTTCATAACTGTTGTTCCACAGCACTTTGAAGATACTGTTTTCTGGTACCTACTGTTGCCAGAGCCTAACGCCAATTTGACTACTATTCTGTAGATACATTACCTATATCTTTTCTTAGCATTTAAAAATTTTCTCTATATCATTAACATCTTACAATTTCATTATGGAAATTATTATTAATTATTGGTTTATTTATCGTGCTTTACAGGTGAGGTTTTTCTATTCTGAGGACTCCTGCCTTCATGGATTAATACTCAACTGCACTCGTCATTATTATTATTATTGCCTCTTTTTCATTCTCTCTCTCTCTCTTTCTCTCTGCTCCTTTGTGCCTCCTGGCAGATGTGTGCTCGAGTTCCTCAAGCTATCTTCCCCATCTTAATTCTCTTTCATGTTTCCTACCTCCATCTCTACAATGCATTCTGAAAGATTTTCTCCATCTTATTTTCCAGTTTACTAATTTTTCTCTTAAGCTGTAACAGTATGTTGCACAGTCTATCTCTTCTGTTATTCAATACTGTAGTATTTTTTTTCATTTCAATATTACATTTTTCACTTCCAAAACTTCTACGTGGTTCTTTTTCACATCTTTCTGTTCTTGTTTCATTACCTGTTATTCTTGTTTTATGGGATCTAACTTCTTTTGTATGTTGAGAATTTTAACTTATTTTATTTTAAAAATTTTATTTTAAAAATTATTTTCAGACAGAGAAAGAGTGCAAGTGCGTGTGCAAGTGGGGGAGGGGCAGAGAATGGGGGTGGGGGAGAATCCCGTGGGTTTGATCCCAGGAACTGTGAAATAATGACCTGAGTGGAAACCAAGAGTTGGATACTTAACCGACTGAGCCACCCAGGCACCCTAGAGAATTTTAACTTATTTTAAAACCCTCTTTAGATTGCTCTATTATCTTTTTTCTCAGGTATAAATTCTCTGTTTTTTGTGGTCCTAAATTTTCTGAATTCTTTGTAATGTTTTGAGTTCTCAATTTTTAGGATTGTTTTAAAATACAAGTACCTGTCTCTATAGGGTAGTTTTAAGTTGCCTCAGCTTAGGCCTGATAAGATGCTGGTCTTAAACCAGATCTTAAATTGACAGCTCTGGGTTCTATGTTGAGTGAGTCCTTGTTCGTGCTTGCTTGCTGCCTCTGGCTGCTCCTCCTTATTTCTGGTCAGGCACAAGCAGTGTATTTCTGTGATGCTCCTGGGATGAGCTTAACTAACCCAGCCCCCATCTGCGGATAGCATTGTGGGTTCCTGGCTCCTGGATTCATGCTCTCAGTAGGCAGAATCCTTGCAAAAAAACCCTGACCCAATTGCCTATATCCATTTATAGCTCCCTTACCAGAGTGACTTTTGTCTCACTATTGGCCCAAAGAGACTTTCTTTCTTAAGTATTATTGTGTATTTTTAAAAATCTTTAAAAAAAATATTTACCCATTACTTTTTTTTCTTTACAAAATCAATTTATCTTGTCTTTATTTTTTTACTTTTTCCCTTTTAAAAATTGTTATTTATTTTTGAGAGGGAACATATGTTGGGGAGGGGCAGAGAAGCAGGGGGTGGGGGCAGAGGATCTGAAGCAGGCTCTACGCTGACAGCAGAGAGCCCCATGTGAGGTTTGAACTCACAAACCATGAGATCATGACCTGAGCCAAAGTTGGACGCTTTACCAACTGAGCCACCCAGGTGCCCCTCTTTTCTTCCCTTGTCTCTGTTCTTCCTTTACAATCTCACGCTCCTGAAGAAAATGAGTCTACTTTTTAAATTATGGTTTTTATATTGCTATTAATATGAGGGATTTAAAAAAGAAAATTTTACTAATATCTAATATGTATAATGTCCTCTCCTTTCCCCAACTCTCCCTACAAAATGGAATTGAGTGAGTCTCAAAAAGGAACAGTTGACACATCTATACAATTCACTGAGAACACATTTTGATAGACGTTTCCCCTTTGCATCTTAGCTGACTTCACTGCCTGGGGACAAGACGTACCACTTACAATGTATATTGAGGAAATAAAATTCCTTCTCCTATGCCTGCGATGGTATATTATTTACCGTACTGAGGAGTGACAGATTAACTACAGGATGCCCAATTAAATCTGAATTTTACATAAAGAAGAAATGTTTCTGGTATAAATGTGTGTCTCAAGTACTGCATGGGACATACACTAAAAATTAGTATTTGTAATTTGAAATTCAAATTTAACTGAGTGTCCTGTACTTTCATTTGCCAAATCTAGTAACCCTCACTGCACACAAAAATAAAATAAGAAAGTGTGGATTACTTGCAATGTGAGAAATATTTTTTGATCATGCAGGTTTTTGTGGAGTTTTCATCTATAACTTGAATGAACTATTGCTTGAGACTTCGATTAAACAAATTGCTGTGATGATTGACACTTACCTTGATGACAACCCAGGTATGGGGGTTTCTTCTCTAAATCTTAAGGATTGTTACTTTGATTCTGTACCCATGTCTGTTGGCCCTTTTGGTAAAACTCAAATTTACATTTTAATAGTACTGGGCCAGACACAGCTATTATCATAGAAAATGTGTTAGGACTAAAAAGAGTCTGGATTTCTCAAAATTTCTCCTTGGCTCTTCCATCATTACCAAAATGGGAATTTTGTTGGAAAAGAAAGGATGTATCCTACATCACAAACTTCAGAAACCAGCTGAAGGAGAAATACGTCAGAGAAAGACAAAGATCATATGATTTCACTCATATGTAGAATCTAAGAACCAAAACAGATGAACACAGGGGAAGGGAAGGAAAAATAAGATAAAAACAGAGAGGGAGGCAAACCATAGAGACTCCCAAATACAGAGAACAAACCAAAGCTTGCTGGAGGGGAGAAGGGTGTAGGGAAGGGCGAAATGGGTGATGGGCACCCACTGGGATGAGCACTGGGTGTTATATGCAAGCGATTAATCACTAAACTCCACTCCTGAAATCATTATACTATATGTTAACTAACTTGGATTTAAATGTTTAAAAGTTAAAAAATTAATAACAAAAAAAAGAAACAAGCTGAAACTGGGAGTTAGCAGCCTACTCCCATTCCCTGTGGTTTTCATCTTTACTCTTCCCAGAATGTTGATTTCACTCTTTTCCTTGCAGATTCTTGTCGGCTTCTCATTCCACATGATAAAACAGGAGCACCCCAAAATTCTAATTGTATATGTACAGGTACAGTCACAACCAAAGCCTTCATATCATTTCCAATTCCCTAAGAATAAAAAATATCACTATCTCAACATGGAACAGATGAACACCTCCGTGTTAATAAGCTATGGTCAGGGCTGGTGTTATCCATTATATGGTCAGCTGATGGTGGTTTACTCTTGGAGAGTAGCACCTGGTTCTGTTTCCCATCTCATTTCTTAAATGTCAAGTTTTCTCCGCTCCTTTGCCCTTTTTTCTCTCCAGGTTTTCTCAATGAACCCATGGTTTTCCAGCATCAGCTCAATCGCTTCCAGAGAGTTCCTGAGGAGTGCCCCATTCTTCATGGACTTTTCATTACTTCTTAATTTTGTATTGAGAGGGACAGGATTCAGTATCCTTACTCTGCCATCCTGAGTACTAGAGTAGCTTTTACTTTTTTTTTTAATGTTTATTTTTGAGAGAGAGAAAGAGTATGAGTCGAGAGGGGCAGAAAGAGAGAGAGAGAGAGAGAGAGGGAGACACAGAATCTGAAACAGGCTCCAGGCTCTGAGCGATCAGCACAGAGCCTGACACAGGGCTCGAACTCATGAACCATGAGATCATGACCTGAGCCGAAGTCAGACACCCAACCGACTGAGCCACCCAGGTGCCCCGCTTTTACTTTTTAAATAATAGTTCAATTCTCATAACCCCACCAGTCTGTAGTCATTAGCAAATACATCCAAGGTTCAAAATCAAAGTTGACCGTAGTAGAGGAATATTCTGATTATTTGGAAGTAGTTTGCATGGAAATAAACAACAGATACACTGAAAAATCAGAAATGGAGGGAAGTTGATTTTAAAAAGGTAAGAAACTTGGGACAGCAGCAGACTTTATTGTAGACCTTGTGTATAAACTTTACCACTGTTTTCCATAAATGGAATCAGACTGAACAAAAGAAAAGGGTGCTTTCCACAGCACTAGGCCCAGCACTGCAGCCAGCAGAGTCCTGTAATAAGCACCACCTGCACTCCTACACCTGGAAGACAGCCATCAGCACAGTGGAAAGAATGCTGGTCTGGGAATTCAGAACTGTTCTAGCTCATTCTCTGCCACTACGCTATTGTACAGCATAGGTTAAGTCTTGATCCCTTTTGGGGCCCCAGGTATTTTATCTGTAAAATAAGGGAGTTGGGCTAGAATAGCTTCCACAGTACCTTCCAGAAATAATTTTCTGTGATCTCAACAGTTTGGTACTTCGTAAGTATGCTGAGTCCTCCATTCTTCAGTTTGCTAAGTAAATAACCTGCCAGGTACAGGAAGAAAAGCATGCATTCCTGAGCTCAGTCTTCAAGAATGGAGACTCACCATCAGCAGACATGTGGCATTGTCTGATCACCACTCTGCAAAGGAACAGCCTACTGGTGCCTAGTGACTGGATGAAGTTTCCGTGTGGGTGTAAACACAATCTAAGTTTTAAATAGAGAAAAGCAAACCAACCCAGACCAAAACAAAACCCCTACACACAGTCTCAGGCACAGCAGAAGAAAGCATGTCTTTTCTACAAACATGTCTGTCACTGACAGTTGAGAAGACAATAAAAATAAATCGCATACTGAGCATATCAAAGCGCAGAGAGGGACAAAAGTAAGCAGCAGGCAGCAAAGTCATAGGATGTGAGCGGTCTGACCCTGCACACTGTAAAGTCTGCACAGCCAGAAATTTCATGTGAATCGAAATGCAGGGAAGAGAATCAGGAAGGAAAGAGAAAAGTTGGGAGTTCGACTGAAAAGAAGGACGAATGGATTAAGAATGTAAAAATTGGGTTAAGGTGGCAAGGAAAACTCAGTAATAAATCTCAGAGTTTCTCAGAGCGTTGACTATGGTTCCAGTGTGAATTTTTACGAACTACTTAATTTCACGACATTACACTAAAGACAAGTAGATTCCAACTTGGGAGGTGTGAAGGATGGAGAAATAGCATATAACCAGCCCCGACCCCAAGCAGTCTTCAGATAACATTCTAGAGACATTTCTAAAAACAAAAACAAAACACATTCATTGAAAGGCACCTTACCATCCACACTGCTACACGTGAGGCTCAGTACATTGCATCTACAGTGCTGTTTGTGTGAACGATATTAGGGGTGGGGTGGGTGCCCAGCAGATTTCGTAACTCCACTATCCAATACTTCCACTCCATCAGAAACACGCAACCCATCACCAGCCAGGGAAAAAAATGCTCTGGCAAAATTCCCACTCGGTTCAAGCAGTCTTCACTTGCAGGCAAGCCTTCACTTTCTGGAAGTTTGTGTGGCCAAAGCATTTAAGTAAAAAACAAGAAGAGAAAAAGAAAAAAAAAGAAACAAGTAACAGGGGAGCATTAAGGAAAGTAGAAAAAAGCCAGTCATACTTAGTCTCACCTTAGAAACACAATCACTGTTAACACTGTGGTGACTGTACCCCTGGTCTTTTTACTTGGGCCTGGGTATCCTCTATACCTCCTATTACATATATGATTGTGGATCTAGTTCATTCACTAATCTTTTATCATAAGCATTTATCCAGGCTATTACAGTATCTTTGTAACTCATTTTTAAATGGCTGCCTCATACTCTCATCTGTTCCAAGGAAACACTCCGAAATGGCTAGTAGGGAACAGTAAAGCAAACTATGATTCATAGTATTCCATTGCATGGATGAATCATAGTTTACTTAACTGCTGCCAGAATACTGGACATTTAGGTTGTTTCCAATTTTTCCACTGTTACAAATAACTAAATGGACTCAATTTGTTTTGTTCAATAGTACCTAGCAAACAGCTTTCCATATAATAGGTACTCAAGTATTTATTGAGTGAATAAACGTTTATAGAGCTACATACATACAATATATCCTGTGACAAAAATCTCTGTATATAAAGCTTCCCTTGACCCTTTTTATATTGAGGACTGTTTCTTAGTGAAAGATTTCCATAAGTGGAAATTCTGTATCAGTTTGGGGCTTTTCATAGTTTGACAATTTGCTTTCTGAAAAGGAAGTATTAACTTGCATTCTCAACAGTAAAATATGAGGAGGCCCATTTCATTACACTCTCACCTGAATTGAGCATTATCTTTTTACCTATGTTGGTTAGTAAAAAACAAAAAACAAAAAAAAACCAAAAAAACAAAAAACAAAAAACAAAAAAACCCCAAAACACTACTTCATTACAATACTAATTCATAGCTTTGAACACTAGTGAGGTTATATACTTCCCCTTATAGATGTTAAACAGTTGTCCATTTTGAAATAGTTTTCCAATAATCACTGCTATCTAAATCAAATTTATTCTCTGAAGCTCAGTGGTAGGTTACAGTATAAAAACATTTTTAGGAAGTAGATTCTGGAAGAACTTTCTTTAAGAAACTAACCTGAATATATAGCTGAGAACATTATAACCTGAATATATAGTTTCTTTAAGAAACTAACCTGAATATATAGCTTATTCATAACCTACTTGTTATTACGCTGCAATGTGCTTTTATTAATGGTAAAGTTGGAAGCTAAAACTCTCAGTTCTTGACTTTTCCCTAATATTTCTCTGTTACATAACTTTGTTTTGTTTGTGATATCTTTCTGGGGTAATATCATAACTGAGGAGGGGGAAAGCTGGGAGGAAAAAGTTCCCATATTATTCTTCTGGAATTTTTCTTTTAGGAAGCCATTCTAGATTAATCCAGAACCTACAACTGCACTCTATCAAACTTCTTTAGCTAAGATAATCTTGAGGTGGCTTAGCAGAACTTTGTCAAACTTGAATCAGGCTTTCTCTCTGAAGGCACTCCGTAAACAAGTGAAACACAAAAAAAGGGAGAAACACGGTCAGAGAAAACATGGTAGGTCTGGACAACATTACCAGTAATGAGAACATGACGATGACTGACAATCGCATCTCACTAGCTAATCCAATAACTAACTCCTTTCATAATTGCTAGCATAATGTGGAAAATGCTCCTCTGGGGTAGAAGAATGTTTGCTTTTCATTCCTTCAAAATATGCTTGCAGGATCAGGCAAGAATGTTGATCTATCGTCTGTTCTCAACAAGGGGAGGAAGCAGAAATGTGGAATAAGGATTGTTAGGAGGAAGCCCAATTCAGAGTAAAGCATGGAAGCAGAAAGTCATCACAATCTGCCAAATGATAGGATGATTAGATATGTCTGAACTCTTCAAGGCTTTATGAAGACTTTTCTTTTCTTTTCTTTTTTTTAACAGCAAACTATTTTGGAGCTCTGCCCACAAAGCAAATGGCTACTAACCAGATGCTATTAACCCCCAGGAAACTTATCAAAATCATTATTGCAGAGGATCACAAAGAGAAGGTACCACTGCTTCAGTGCCATCCAGGCCACCAAACTGTTCTCACTAGCCAGCAAAATCTCCTTATTGCCAAATCCACTGGGTACTTTGGGGTTCTCAGACTCTGTGTGGATTACAGAATCAAACTGGATGTGATTACAGAGGACTAGGGTAGCTATAGTTTGTCTTTCCAGCACTTTATCCCTTTCTCTTCTTTTGGTAACAGAACGCTTTCTTTCGTCCTGTGGGGAACCGGTCCAAGTAGCTGACCCTCTCCTGACCCCACCCCTACAAAAAGTGGGAGCCGCTGCTACTGCTTCCTCATTATCATTACCATCACTACTGTTGTCGTTATCATTATCATTACAATCACCGTGGTAGCTAACATTTATTGAGTGCTTACCGTGTTTAGGCACTGTCGGTAAGTTTTATCCGCATTATCTCTTTTAAAGACATGACCTATGTGATAGCTACCATTATTTCTCACATGTTAGAGTTAGGGAAACTGAGGCACAGAGGAGTATGTAATTTGCCCAAGGTCGTACAATAAGTCACAGAACAGGGATTTGAACTCAAATAACTTGGTTCCAGAGTTCTGGATCTTAACCACTGTGCTTCACCGCCCCTCTAACCATCTAACCTCTGGCTACAGAAATTGCTTCAGGCAAGTCTACCTGACCAAAGCCAGGTCAACTGGATATATGGACACTAGGATAGAGAAGGTATTCTTCCTCTGTGGTCTATACAAGAAGGAGGCAGAGCTCTGATGACCAAGTTTTAGCCTCCTGCACTTAGCTATGCCTGACACCAACCTGGATCAATGTGCAGATATCCCAGTTACATAGCCTTTTGCTTCAGCTATATGAAATTAAGTTTCTGTCATCTAGAGTCCCTGAAACTTTTCACTTCCTTTTTTGGTCGAACATATTCTTTCCTCGCTCTTTTCCTGCTCTGACCATTTCCTCTCAGATCTCTTTCATGGGACCTTTCCTCCTCTGCATATCCCTTAAGCACTGGTGTGGCCCAGGCTCTGTTCTAAACTGTCTATTCTTATTTTTTCACAGCAGTGCTCCTCCTTAGCATCCCACAGATGTTCTGATAGGTCTCCCCTGGGGATGGGCTCCTTTTGCCTTTCCTGCTTCAGAATCACTGTGATACTGACCCATGGTCATTTGAGTGCATCCCTCACAACACTGGGGAAGAAAAAAAGCTGAGAACCAACTGCTCTACAAGTTATTCTTGGAAAATATCCTCCCTTTCATAATTTAAAACCATTACCAACAGGCTGCTGCCCCTCTAAATTTTTATTTCTAGCCCCAGAACCTCCCCACACTCAGGCCTGTGTATCGAATTGCCTATAGCATATTTAATTTCATATGTCTGACAGGTACCTCAAAGTCAGTACATCCAAAAGCAAAAACATCTTCATCACAAACATGTTCTTCCTCCTGAATTCTCAATCTCATTAGTATATTATTCATGCAGTCATCAAAACTGGAAACATGAGGGGCGCCTGGGTGGCGCAGTCGGTTAAGCGTCCGACTTCAGCCAGGTCACGATCTCGCGGTCCGTGAGTTTGAGCCCCGCGTCAGGCTCTGGGCTGATGGCTCGGAGCCTGGAGCCTGTTTCCGATTCTGTGTCTCCCTCTCTCTCTGCCCCTCCCCTGTTCATGCTCTGTCTCTCTCTGTCCCAAAAATAAATAAAAAACGTTGAAAAAAAAAATTAAAAAAAAAAAACAAACTGGAAACATGAATGTCATTAATTGGACTGTTCTACAAATCTTCATAAAGACATAGCTAAATACTAGATATTCTGCTAGATCCTGGAAAGTTAACATAATGAACAAGAAACAGACCTTGCTTTTAAGGATTTTTGTTTAATTGGCAAATATAATAATAGTAACAATTATCACTGTATATTACAGGTTAATTCAAGATACTGAGGAGAACCTAGCCTACTCTGAAGAGGGGGTCAAAGGAAGGGTTCCTGGAGGCCCCAGGTGGGCCATAAACTAAAACATGAATGGGTGTTAAAAAGGGAAGTGGGGAGAGGAAGAGGCAATAAAGTAGGAGGAAGAGCATTCCAGGAAATGGGAATAACGTGTGTGAAAGCTCAAAGACATGGGGGGAAGGGGGGGGTGGGTTGGCGGCAGGGAAAGACTGGTGAAGTACTATTATACTAGCAGCTATTGTTTAACAAACACTTGCTAAGGCCGGGCACTATTTAAAGTGAAATACATTGTTATGGCCTTAAGCCTATAAGATAGGGATAACAATCTCATTTTTACAGCCAATTAAAGCACTTTTACAATTCCGAGAGGTTAAATTTCTCTTTTAAGACCTTACAGCTAATAAGAGATGGAAGTAGCTTTGGACCTGGGTCTTCTGGCTCCAAAGCCAATACCGTGTCTACCAATCCGTGCATCTTCTCAACCACTGTAGACTCTTCTTTATATTCACTCTCCACACCAGTAAAATATCAAATCCTACGGAGTTTTCATATTTCTTAGGTTCCTCCCATTCAAACCATACTTAGCATTAGTTACCTAGTTCATTATCTTTCATTCGGACACTAATAGGCTCTAATTGCTCTCTAGGTATAAAAAAAAAAAAGTGTGTGTGTGTGTGTGTGTGTGTGTGTGTGTGTGTGTGTGAGAGAGAGAGAGAGAGAGAGAGAGAGAGACAGAGACAGAGACAGAGAAAGAGAGACAGAAAGTCAGATCATAACTACTTCATTTTTCCCACATGAGACCCACCAATTTATCTGTATATGCTCTCCTGCTCCAATGGAAGAAATATTCCTGTTTTTGTCTAGAGCCAGCCTTGGAATAATCTAGGGCATAATCATAGACTCTGTTCCTTTCTTTATGCTCTTTTCTGGAGAGATCTCACCCAGTCCACCATCTCTAGGTATCATCTCTAAGGCAGTGACTCTCAAATATCTTTATTTCTAGCTCTATTATCTCCCATGAACACCAGATTCCTATGTTCAACTGCCTACATGATATCTCAACTTGCATGTCTAACAGGAATACCTCCTGGCCCATTAAAATGTGAGTATTATGAGGGGCAGGAACATTGTCTACCTTATACATTTCTGTATCCCTAATGCATCATGCTTGACATATACTAGGTAATAATAACTTTGTTGACTATATAAATGTATGCTGCTATGTAAGCAGTTCCTGAATGGAACTGGACTGTCTTAGAGGGCCTTTAATAATTTGGTTCTCTGTGGGTTAAATGTCCATTTCTGGAGGAGAGGAAGGAGTAGAGATTGGCTCTAAGTCCCTTCAGGGGGCCATAGTTAATGACTCTTTAATGATGACCTACCTGGGATATTAGTAATCCCTAAATATTATACCTCTAGGAACAGTCTTTGTCAAATTTGCCTGTTAAGAATCACCTGGAAGACTTCTATTACAATATAGATTCGTAGGCTTTCCACTCTCTACCACCACATCCCCTCCTAAGTCAGAATCTCAAAGGAAGAGGCCTGAAAATCTATATTATAAACAAATGACCCCAATGATTCTTACTGACAAGTTTGAGGAAGACTACTATAGAAGCTTTACCTATTAGGTAATTATTATTGAAAATGGCTCAGCTTGCTGGATAGCGGTATCCAAACTTGCCCTTAGCTCTAAGTCAAACACCCCAGAATTATTATTATGATTATAATATAATTAATATAATATAATTATGATTATAAGTTGCCCGAATAATATGGCATTAGTTTTATTCCAGAGAGCTAGAGGTCACAAGTGACTGGAGAGACTCTTCAGACAACATATCATACATTAGGCAGACCTTTATTCTATAGAAAGGATCTTGTTTTGTTTACTTGGCACAAAATTAATTGTGCCAATCCATCACTGATTCCTATACATGGTGTGAGTCTTTACTATGACATATCACTGTCAGCTCTCATCCTTTTTCCTTTTCAAATTTTTTCTTAAAGTTGTTCAATAACCAGAATCCACTCCAAAAATCCACTCCTCTTAACCATCATTTCAAGTAAGCCCAAGGCCAAAGCTTTGAAGATTTCTTTCACCCCTCCGTAAATCTCCCCAAATTCTTCTTACATATGTACTGCAGACTGAAAGTTAACAAGGCAAAAAAACCTAATAAACTCCATAACCTACTCCTGACTAAGGAATTCAAATGACAACCAGCAATTAAAATGAATGACAGGTACCCTTCCAAGAATCTGTGAGCCTTAAAGGCATGGCCATAACCTAAAAAGCAGAATTTCTCAAGTGTCAAGTGATCACATATCCCCAAACTATCATTTTAGCCAACCTCAAAGTCAGGTCTTTGGGAGGGAAGAAGGGATAGGATCAGATGAAAAAAGCAGATAGGGATATATTAGGAGAATCAACCATTTCAGACTTTCTCCACTTGTGGTGAGCAGAGTATAACATATAGTCTTGTTGAATTACCATGTTGTATACCTGAAACTAATGTAACATGGTGTGTCAACTACACTTCAATAAAAAGATTAAAAAATGTTTAGGAAAAAAAAAAGGTAATGAACTAAGATAGAACAGAGAAACTACTTTAAAATGACGTAGAAGAAACTCCTCCTTTACTCCTTCATCCAGGAATCTTTATAGCTTGCTTTCTGGAGCATGATCAAAACTGATGCTTCTCCAAGTGAGGACAAACAACGTGTATCCCCCTAAATGAATGACTTCCCTGACCCCACAAAGTGTCAATAATATTAAAGAATCAGAGCAATTGGAAAAATGCTGAATTACCAGAAAAGTGCTTAGATGAGAGCAAACTGACATTTGGAGTCATGTTTACATCAGCAAACATTTATGAATCTGTAACCAAGAGCAGAGGCTGGCAAACTGTGGCCCGGGCTGTAGGCCAAATCCAGCCCACCAACCTGCTTTTATAAATAAAGTTTTATTGGAACATAGCCATTCTATTTATTGACAGATTGTCTATTGGTTACTTTCCCACTATAATAGCAAAGTTGAGTAGTTGCAACAGACTACACAGACCACAAAGTAGATAATAATTACAATCAGGCCTATTATTATTATTATTATTATTTTAATCAGGCCCTTTATATAAAGTGTTTACTAAGCGCTGACCTAGAGTGTTATGTACCAAAGATGAAGATTAGGCTGGCCCTGCTGTCGCTGTCCCTCCCCCAACACATACTACTGGAGAACAGACAAAGACATTTGCCCTCCCCATGACCTCGGAAAGGCAATGTTGACCCTCACAAGAGCCAACAAGCACCTATACTAATCACTTGGAGAAATGAGAAACTAAGCATTCAGTTACCACGGATAGCCCCATGATCTACCAATTGGGTATATCACTTTTTTTTAATGTTTATTTATTTTTGAGAGAGAGAGAGACAGAGCATGAGCCGGGGGAGGCGCAGAGACAGAGGAAAACACAGAATCTGAAGCAGGCTCCAGGTTCTGAGCTGTCAGCACAGAGCTCAATGTGGGGCTTGAACCCACAAATTGTGAGATCATGACCTGTGCTGAAGTTGGACACTTAACCGACTGAGCCACCCAGGCTCCCCTTGGGTATATCACTTTTGAAAGTCCCCCAGCACCTAAGTAATTTTACTTTGAGCTACTAACTTGCCAATGTTGTTTTTTTTTTTTTAATTGGGGCATAAATGAAATGCATTATATTAGTTTCAGGTGTACAACATGATGATTAGATATTTGTATATATTGCAAAATAAATACCCCAATAAGTCCAGTTAATAATCTGTCACCATACATAGCTACAGAATTTTTTTCCTTATCATGAGAACTTTTTAAGATTTATTCTTTAGCAACTTTCAAACATGAGACACAGCATTATAAACTAGAGTTTCCATGCTGTTTGTTATGTCTCCATGACTTATGCCAATGGTTTCAAAAATGTCCCTCCTTTCTTCTCAGTAGTCAATAACACTGGCATAGTTTAAGGTATAAGAGCTCAGGGTTTAAGAAAACAAAACATTCTTAAAGCATTAAAAAAGCCAAGTATTTTCAAAAGCACATACTGTTAAGTCACATCTGTGTGAACATTTAAGTATCTTGAAAAATCATATTTGGATATAAAGCCACGGTTTTTCTGTGAAAGAAATTCACGTCACTACATGGTTGCTGATTCTTGAACTTGTTTCATTGAAAACTGAGATGGTATAGAGAAAATTAAGACGGGCAGATTGTACAGATTTATTTTTACGTTTTCACCCCAACTACCCTACCTTTCAGGTCCTACCAAAGTAAGACCTTTACAGGCAACATCTGTTAGTGCCTTGAGGGCAACATTCCTGCTGGGGCAAATCTAGAAACACTCCATTTGCTGAAAAAGAGCTGCAAATCCCACACTAAGCTTTTTACCTCAATCATGGGGCTAGAACTCTGACATTAGCTAAGCCTAAGCCATGGTTAAAGCTCTCTAGCCATGCTATCAACAGAGAAATGAATACTTTCATAACTAAGGTAACCCCTAGACTCCAACAGAAAGAGGAACAATTATTCCTAGAGGTTCTCTGTAATCAAAGCCATCATAGGACTATTTTGATAAAAGAGTTGAACCCAAGTGCTTTGAAGAAAACATTATGAGATTGTCATCCTGGTAATGATGGGGTCCCAGGAATTCTCCGGTTGGAAATGATCCTTTTCTTAAAAATGCCATTAGTCGATCCTGAATATGTTTTAAAAAGAAAAAAACAAAACAAAACAAAACAAAACAACTTCGCAAAAACACCAACAGAAAGTTCACCAGAATGCTAAACAGTAATTTCTTCTGAGTGGTATTTTTGGGCAATTTTTTCTTATTCTTTACAGCACAAAGAGTCCTCTTTCATAACAAATATTTCTAATACCTCTTCCAATCTTTACTATCCTGAAATAAAATTCATAGACATAAAACTTAGCTAAAATTGTTTTAAAAATCAAATAAACTTTGAAGAAAAACAAAAGGAATATATAATGAAATATGTATTTCAATGCATAAATTCTTGGGCCAATAACACTAGAAGGTATAATGAAGTAGTCAGAGGCTTAGACTCATCATAGATCATCATGAAGGTAGAAGTCACATGCACATCTGTAGAATGTTTTAGAACAATGCCATTATACAAGTGGCCCTGCTGTCAGGAATGAATAAAACTAAAACTACAGTTTTTCCTCAGTTTACATGGTAGTTGAATTTTTAGATTCTCTCTGCCATAAAATGGAAGTTTACACATAAAATCAAGTTTGGTTTTGGACTTTTTCATCCATGACTGTCCAGGGAGACAGCTGAAAGTCAAGGAAGCTGCAGGACAACTGTTACATGGGACCTATTAGGACAGGTAGTATCTCTGGGCCCTGTCCACTAAATGCATCCCCCATCACTGTGACCCCTAAAAGTACCCGCACGAATATTTATAACCTCTAGAAATGCTCCTGCTGCTTTTGAGAAGCACTGCTTTATACTTTTCTATACTTCATATATTTTCTATAATGAAATATATTACTTTTATAATCATAAAAAAATTCCAGCAGAGTTTCAAGCTCATCAGTGTCCCTCCAACAAAGAGACAGAAGGTCATGGGTCACTAACACAAACTAATACCTTGAAGGCAATCAGAGGCAGAAGAAAGATTTGGAAGAAAAGTAAATGGTCAAGGGTTAACTGTACCGTCCCTTAGTAGTTGATAAACCTTCCACATCTTTGGATAAGAAGTTTGAGCAAAGCCCAAACAGATACCTTGAAGGTCAATTTATTCTATCTTAAAAAAGATTTCTGACTAGAGCAGAATTCACTGATGTAATGGGACAGTGGGTCCAAAAATTACAGGGTCTCAAAGGAATACATGTGAGCTTTGATTACTGAGATTTCCTTGGCAACAGCACGACCTAAAATTAATAGAGTCCTTAAAAGGAAGATGCCAAAAGAAACTTCGTTGGTTTATACAGCTTGGGCTAGAACAAGGCACAGTGTGACCCATATATAGAAAATCACAGCATCTGCAGTATTTTAAGAAGCTACAGTCACAAAGCAAGAGCAAATGTACAGTGAAAGGAAAGATCCTTCCAGGCTTATATGGAGTCAACCACTAGAGAAGAGTCTTCAGTGCACATTGGATAGAAGGCAGCTTCCCACACACAGAGCTGGTTGGCTGCCATGTCTCAATCTTCATCTTTTTCCTTGGGACTGCCCACTGTCATCAATTGTACAAATCCGGGACAGCTTGCTTTTCTTCATGAGAATGCTTGCCAACTCCCAGAGGCTGGCTATGACAGGGCTGTTTATAACAGCCATCGCTTATTAAATATATCCTTATAAGCATTTTTATATAACCAAATTTCTCAGACTTCTCAAAACCTTCTCATTCTGGGGACAAACTAACTACCCTGTTCCCTTCGTCTCTTTTTTTTTTTTTCTTATCTGGCTACAGATAAAGAGGCTAAGGGAGGAAAATCTGTATTTTCTTATCCTTTCACTTGATTAAAAAGAGACTTGCTTTCACAAGATTGTGGCTGTTATATTTATATGGTATGCTGTGAAAAATATTACTTTGCTACATAAATAACTAACCCTGATAGCTCTGACAGCTTACCTTCGGCGTCTTTAAACTTAGTCAAACTGTTGTTCCCTCTCAACAGTGCAGTCTTGTCAGGGGACATACCTTACCATATTAGGTAATCAAGCCCCGAGAGAGGAGAAGCAAAACAGTCCTAGGATTTTACCTAAAAGGAGAATGGCAAAGATACTGCCCAGTGGCGGAGAGCAGACAGAAAATCACTGGATGCCCTCCAGCAGATTAAGGGGCTTCACGAGATTAAGTAACAAGATTAAAAAAAAAAATACTGCTTGAGAGAGGAAAGAGGATCCAGCAAATAGCCAGAAGCAAAGTTGTAGAAAATTAGAGCATACAGGCAAAGGGGCTATTATTTACCCAAAGAAAGGTGGGGGGGGGGGGGGAGGGGGGAGAGCGGGGTAAAGATCTATGAAACTAGAATTGTTGGAAATCCCTGCAGAAAAAGATAAACAGGAGGGCAACTGAGGCATAGAAATGAAAGCCTGCTTGACTAACAGAAATATGCGGGACTTGATTTGATCAGGTGCTCAGTTTCTAGCAGAAATGGAAACATTTAGTTCTTGTTTCTTCCCTTTCTCCTCATCACTTGTTCCCCCTACTTCAGCAACCCCTCTTAAGATTTATTTATCAAAATTCATCAGGTACATTTATAAAAACATATACTGGAGTTATATAGGAGCCTGGGCTACTTCTCTGACTCTCCAAAAACTTAATTCTTTGTGGATAAATTAATAAATAACTTCAAAATCACACGATTCTAAGGTCAATGGATGTATTCCAAAAGCCTTACTCTGATGCAGATTGAACCTGCAGATTTGGAAAACAGTATGAATGAATTTCGATCGTCTCTAACTATTTAAGTGTATTTATTCATGTTCACTTTATGACTTTAGGAGGTAGCTACCATGACTATCCCTACTTTATAGATGAGGAAACTGAAGTATACAGCGGTTAAGTAACTTATCCAAAGTAGTTAAGTGGCCCAGGGAGTCTACCTAGCTCCTGGGTCTGCACTCTTACCCACTATGCTATATTGCTTGTCGTAACAGTATATCACATGAGATATAGAACAGATAGAAAGATTCCCCTGAAGGTAGTACAACTGCCATGGACTAGGAACCCAGCGATGTGATCCTGGCAAGTTACTTAATCTCTCTGGACCTCAGCTGTTACCTTTAAAATGAGATGTTTAACTAGTTACCTAGAAGTTTAAGTCTCTTTCAGTTCTAAAATTCAGTCTATAATTGCCATCGTAGACATTACAGAGCTAACTCAGAGTTTAGCATCTGATAACACTCAGAAATAAGTTTTCAAAGAAACCCTCTTATCCGTAAGTGAAATGGAAGTGCTAGTTATTCAAAGATATAATAAAGCTGAGGAAAATCAGGCAAAGCAAAGGGGACCAAAAGCTGAGTGAACTTAAAAGATCACCTGCAGGGGCGCCTGGGTGGCTCAGTCGGTTGAGCGTCCGACTTCGGCTCAGGTCATGATCTCGCGGTCCGTGAGTTCAAGCCCCGCGTCGGGCTCTGTGCTGACAGCTCAGAGCCTGGAGCCTGTTTCGGATTCTGTGTCTCCCCCTCTCTCTCTGACCCTCCCCCCATTCATGCTCTGTCTCTCTCTGTCTCAAAAATAAATAAACGTTAGAATGGAGAAAATTAAAAAAAAAAAAAAAAGATAATCTGCAAAGATGGTTAATCAATAGAATTGTTCTGATTAAACAAAAAAGTCCTATTCATATTCCCAGAGCTAACTACTAAGATTCATCAGTTCTTCCCCTTTGTGGTTCTTCCCCTTCTCACATTGAATTTGGGAGTGTCCCAGGACTCTGTCTTTGGATTTCTTCTCCGTCTGCTTTCATTCTCTTGGTGATCTCATTCCATCTCCTGGTTTTAAATACAATCTATACATTTATTGACATTCAGTTCATATGTCCAGTCTGGACCACTCATCTGAACTCCAGACTCCTACTGCTAAGTCTTCTCTTGACATTTCCATGTGGATGTCAATCAGACATTAAATTTAACACTCCTAAAACCCAAACCACATGTCTGCTCTTCCCCCACCAAATCCATTCCTTCCACAGTCATCTCTATTTCAGTGAACGAAAACTCCATTCTTTCAGTTGCCTTAGCTAAAAGTTTTGGTGTCCACCTTGATCACTACCCCTGCCATTTTTTTTTCACCCTATATCCAATCCAGCAGCAAATTTCATTGGTTCCAATTTCAAACTATATGCTAAATATGAAAACTTCCCAGCAGCTTTACTACCCATTCTCACTTTGGTCTAAACCACCATAAGTTTTTCCCTGGATGATTCATAATAGCCTCCTAACTAATGTTCCTGCTTCCACCCGGATCCCTTTAGAGTATATCCTCCAAATAGTAGGCAGAGGAACTCCTTCAAATATTAAGTATAATCATGTCACTCTTCTGCTCAAGACTCTACAGGGGCTACCCACTCATTCTGATCAAAAGCCAGAGCCTTTCCAATGACTTATCAGTCTCTGCCTTTGGGCCCTTCTGCTCATTCTGCTCTACCACACCGGTCTTTTCACCTGTCCTCAAGCACGTCAGCTGTGCTTCTGCCTCAGAATCTTTGCAAGTGCTATTCCCCCTGTCTAAACTCTCTATTCCCATATGTCCACATGGCACCCCATCTTACTTCCTTTCATTCTAGGCTCAGATGATGCTTTCTCAGCAAGGTCTATCCTGACCACCCTACTTATAATGTCAACTTCCTATCCCACTCAGGCACTTCTGATTCCTTCCTATCCTACTCTACATGGGTTTTCCAAAAACACTCATCACCTTTTCACACACTATTTACTTCACACACTTACTTATTTTATTTATTGTCCATCTCCTCCACTAGAATGTAAACTCCTTAAGAGCAGGGCTTTTTGTTCATTGTTGCATCTCCAGTATCTGGAAAATTGCCTGACTATAATAGGTACCTTAATGTACTTGTTCAGCAAGTAAATGAGAGGAAGGTTATAGAGGAGAAGGCAGGACAGAATGGGAAATGCATTTAGTCACTTTTGGTAGTAGAGACATTTCTGGCGCCAAGTGGCTCCAAAGGCAAGTTTTATTTTCTATTAAAGCTTAGTTCAAAACCAAGTTTTGGCAGCAAATTTCTATACGCTTCTAGCTTTTATTTAATTTGGAAATCTTACATTTAATGGCCTACTTCCTTTGGTACACTTTATCAACACATCTCTCCACTAGCATGCCACAGCCTTCCAAGGCACATACCTTAATATCCATGAATTAGTAATTCCTTAACAATATCTCCTTTACCCAATGCATTTTGAGGGGTGATGAGCAATCCAGATCTACTATTCCACCCTGGACTGGGAAAACTACATTGCTAGTTTTGAGGGTGAGGTTTCAGTGATTCTGTTCAGACTGACTTGCCTAAAAGCAACAGGGCTGGAACGTAGGGATGCTGAGGGAGGCATCTTGTATGGAAATTCTTACTTCATGAAAGATATAAGTACCTATCTATGTCAAGGACAACAGAGGAATGCTGATATTCTACCCACTGACTGAATCTTGATACTCAGAGTAGGCTTTTTAGTCATCCTTCAAGGAGAAATTCCTTCACTTAAGGAAGTGAGATACTCCCAGCAAGTCATTTGGAACATATAATCTCTTGAGTAAAAAAACCAAATGGATAAATAGGGAATGCAGAAGGATGTAAGCCCCAATTTCAAGTCTGTTTCACTAAAGTCAAATAAAAAGGTTCCCTGATGCAGGGGTACAGGGTGTTCAACCAACAGAGTCTTCATGTCCCTGAATACTTCTTAACTTCTTTGGGTCTCAGTGTTCTTAACTATAACATGAGGTCCCTAACTCAAGTTATCTCAAAATTCCCAAAAGCTGGGAGGCAAGTAACTTTACTACACAAGCAGTGTTCTTTCAAAATCCCTTTAAAACAAAAGAAGCTGTCTACTGTTCAGCTTCTTTAGGGCACCATTCTGTTCATCAGCATCTTTTCTGTTGACCACTTGTGCCCTCTAGTGATAAACTTAATTATACAACAGAATTGGCTTGGCAAACAGTCTGCTCCAGAGGAGTAAATGGGGGAAAACAGCAAGAATGCAGTAGATAAACTCAGTGTTAAGCAAAAGAAAGGCAGGCCAAAGAGGTAGGTAAAAAAAGATGGAAAGATGCCAAATGGCCATCACGTTCTGCAGTGTGCCAATGACTGTGCCTTCCAGAGCAAACATTCAGTGCAATTACCTCTAGTAAAGAATACAAACACAGTCCTGAATATGTAATTTTTTTCACGTATCACTGGAATACCCTTCTTCCTCACATTAAGATCTAGATACAGTTTCTTTTTTCACTTAGCGAGATAATGGATATATTAAGACTTCTGGGAAATATCTACTACATACCTATGTGAATAATTAACAGATGTGCTCTAAACACACCTGTCAAGGAGGTGCTAAGACATTATATATCCATTGCCAGTCTCACCTGTCCATGGATTTTCCAATGGAAATGGGTTCTGACTAAAACTATGTAGTATGCCGGGCTTAAGCAAAATCCCCAGCCTTCTAAGTATCATTCCTTGGTGTCCCCACCATAAAAATGCACGACTAGTCTTTCTCTTAACACGTAATTGATAACAAATATCAGGGCCCTTCCTGGCAATAAATCTTACCTGTGTATAAGTGCTGGTTACATTTTTCTAGCATGGGTACACAAAAAGAAGAAATGGATTTCAACAATACCAACTGGGATTTAGGTTAAACAATAGAAAGGTCTTCTTAACCATGCTGTTGTTACTGATACATGGGTGAGAGGTCAAAGAATCTTCTTCTGAAATCTTTAAAAGGAGGAAACAAATCTGTACTTAATTCTAACCCTGACTGGAACACAAGATAGGGATAATAACTAGTAAAGTTTCCTTTCTACTCCTAAAATGAAATATGACTGTATGTTTCATATATATGAAATGCAAGGACAGGCAATACTAATCCATGGTGATAGAAATCAGAAGAGTGGTTGCCTCTTGGGACAGGGAAGGGAGCATGAGGGAACTTTTCAGGGTGATGGAAAAGTTCTATATCTTAATTTGAGTGGTCTTTACATTGGTGTATACAACTGTCAAAACTCATCAAATAGTACACTTAAGTTCTGTGCAGTTTATTGATTGTGAATTATATCTCAAATATATATATATTCAAGATATATATTATATATATGCCAGTCTTGGGAAGAATTAATATTAATTTTAATTAATTTACAATTAATTTATAATTAACAGTATTTTATAATATTTATATTAATTTAATATTATTAATTTTAACTGATTTAATATATAATATATAATATGTAATATATAATATATATAATATATGTATATAATATATATATAATATATATATGCCATAGTCTTGAGAAGAATTAATATTAATTTTAATTAATTTACAATTAATTTATAATTAACAGTATTTTATAATAATATTTTATAATATTTATATTAATTTAGTATATAATATATATATAATACATATATATATATGCCATAGTCTTGGGAAGAATTACCTTTAAAGAAAAACCTTTAAAAATAATAGATTCTGCCACACTTCAGGAATAGGCTAAGAAAGAGAAGGGTGCTGTCATGACCTCAGTAGCATATATAGTTTCACTGAACCAGAAACCAAGAAAAGAAGAAACCGCCCTGCCTTCTCAGCAGTATCCATGCTGATTAGCTAACAGTGCCATTTCAACAGAACGCCCCCTCCTTTGGCTGGCTCAATTCCACTGCCTGATGGAAAGACACGGAAGCTGGGGAGAAAGAATGGTCCTAAGATATTACTGATCGCCTTGAAGTAGAATTGCAGCAATTTACACTGGGCCACGGCCAGGCCTATTGCTCTGTGGATCCATATGATGATAATGGCATCATGCCTGCTAGTGTTAGAAGAGAGTACTTGGGAGAAAAACGGTTAAGTGTGTGGTTTGTTTTTTTTTTTCTTTTTTCTTCTTCAGTTAAGTAATGTTAAAGTTGTAACCCAATCTAACAGAAGCCAGACAAGACTAGGGCTGGGCTGGTTGTGCTCACCTGGGCTGGCCTACCTCCCCTCACAGAGTCTGCAGCCCGAGGAGATGGTGGAGCCCAGATGGGTGTGTCATTGAAATAAACTTGAGTCATCAATCAAGCAAATGTATGCCTTTTAAAGGATTCCTCACCCTGCGCTGACTTGTCACCAGTCTTTCCTTCTACGTGGCTGGTGGGGATGCAGATGGGCCTGTACCAACTCTGACTTGCCGGCATACATTCAAAGTGACCGTTCTAGAGATAACAGACTATTGATTCTTCTCTAAGGATTCACATTGGAGTCGGCTTGACACATGGTAGACACTAGTAGATGCTTCAAGCAACTGGATGAGTGAAATGTTTCTCAGTCCGACAAATGACTTTCATGTCAAACTTCAGTAGTCTCTGTGATTCCTCACCAATCAGAAAATCCTTTCTAGAATTTTCAGTCAACTGTCCTAAAATGAAATTCTCTGGAAAGCACTGCATCAAGAACATCTTAGCTTTCCTTACCTGGTGCCCTATGTTAGGATTTTCCCATGCCAAGTGCTTTGGAAAGGTGGAGACACAGATTTTCACTGACAAAAGACATTGTGTCACAACAAAAGCCGTCCTTGTTGGTATTCCCTTTATGGATTTAAATGGCCTCTGTAACCCTCAAGGGATTACAGTCCATTGCAGTGCTCTATAATCTATTATGCAGATCCTCTCTTTAGGTATCTTATAATTCCCCAAAGCAACTTTCCTACATCCACTCTGTGTCTCCAAAAGCCTTTCCCAGCCCCCCTTGAAGGACTGAAGAATTACTGTTATTTGTGCATGCAAATAACACACACACGAATACACACACACACACACACACACACACACACACACACTCACACATCCTGCTCCAACAGAACCTCTTTTGTGCTATTTCCACCTGACACAGCTCATCTTTGTGAAGTCACCTAGCTTCAACCAAGAGTAGGCAATTCCCACCTGTGTCACCATTAGTCACCTGGGCATTGCTTTTTGGAAGGCCACTACTGACTGTTTTGGATCTTGACTAAAATATAGGCAGGTCAATGGCATAATATAGTATTTTTATCTCTTCTGCTAAGAATGAGTTAGTTGTCAATTTTCAGGATGGGTTATCAAATATATTCTGAGAACATACTTTCAACTAACTGTAGGGTACAAGAAGGCCATCTTTTTACATAATTTCCAATAAAAATGTACATATAGTCTCAATTCATTTAGTCAAAACCACATTCCTTCCTGAACAACAGTACTAATAAGGGAACCACTAACTTTCTGTCATGTTTGAGTGGCTTTCAGGAACCTGGAGTTTCAAGAAAGCTGGGCCCGGGCTACGCACCACAGAGAAAAGTTGGATGCTAGGCTGGAGTTGTAGAAGAGTCAAGGGTTTAATCTTATTTCAAAGTCAAATATAAGTAGCTTTTGGATTGTGTAATGTTTGCATTCTTCACATTTATGTTCCTTTCTATATATAAGTGTAGATCCATAAGAGAAATAGTATCACTCTTCAATTTTCTTCCAAAGATTTCCAAGTACTTTCTATAATCCAATAACATATTCACAGGAGAGAAAAAACAGACAGATCCTACAACTGTGTGAGATATCAGCAGAAGGCATAGAGAAACGCAGGAAAATTGCTCAAGAGCATGGGCATTGTTACAGCAACTGAGGAAATACCACCAACCAACACCCGGCCACATCTCTCAGAGCGATGTCTACCTCCAAACTCTCCCTCAATGCAAATCTGCATTGGGCCTGCTCTTTTCTATTAAAAGTGTATGCACATGAGAAAGGCTGAACCAAAAGGGACAGGCCTCACTGACTTGCCACTTACCAGTGCTGCTTTTACCTCTTCAGAGACGTCAGTTTCATCTTCCTAAAAAGGAAGGAGGGAGAAAAACAAGAGGACCATGGTCACAGACATCCTTGAAAGCAACAAGGTCAGCTCCCATCAATTATGCATCTTGGCATTTCAAACATAGGCAATGAGAACTGACTGCCAAGTGACGCTCTGTTACTGCTGCTTTTAACAGCCGCCAAAGGCAGACAGCTTAGGAACATTGCCTGTCATTAAAAACGTCAAATAAGCCATAGCTGGAAAAGGGGGGTCATTAAGAAAGACAGACTTTATTTCATCTCTGTCAATAGTTATCTGTTTGGTCCTATAAAAATGAGATACTTTTCGGGGTGCCTCAGTGGCTCAGTTGGTTAAGCGTGTGGCTCTTGATTTCAGCTCAGGTCTTGATCTCGTGGTCATGAGATCGAGCCTTGTGTCAGGCTCTGCGCTGACAGCACACAGCCTGTTTGATTCTCTTTCTCCTTCTCTCTCTCAAAATAAATAAAAAATAAATTTAAAAAGCTTTTTTTTTTTAAAAAAAAGAGATACTTTTACCTAAAAAATAGTTTCTAACAGATGACTGTTAGACAGTCAGTTATATACTGTCTCATTTCTTGTCTCACTGAATGGTTCATCTAACTTTCAAATGATCATTGGTATTCAGGGACCTCCTGATTATTGGTCACTTGCATTTTTAAAATGCCAATAACAGGGGTGCCTGGGTGGCTCAACTGGTTGATTTGCACTCAGGTCATGATCTCACACTTCATTAGATTGAGCCTTGAGACAGGCTCTGCACTGACAGCATGGAGCCTGCTTGGAATTCTCTCTCTTTCTGCCCTCCCCACTACCACCCTGCTTGCACATGCGTGATCTCTCTCTCTCTCTCCCAAAACAAATAAACAAACATTTTTCAAAATGCCAATAACAAAGCTGAGTGAGAAGGGTATAGAAGAGGGGCTCCTGGGTGGCTCAGTTGGTTAAACATCCAACTCTTGGTTTCGGCTCGGGTCATATCTCACGGTTCCTGGGTTCGAGCCCCACCTCAGGCTCCATGTTGATAGCATGAGGCCTGCTTGGGATTCTTTCTCCCTCTCTCTCCCTCTGTCCCCCCTTGTTCACTCTCTCTCTCTCTCGCTCTCAAAATAAATTTTGTTTATTTATTTACTTTGAGAGACAGAGAGCAAGCAGGAGAGGGGCAGAGAGAGAGGGAGAGAGAGCATCCCAAGCAGGCTCCACACTGTCAGCACAGAGCCCAACATGGGGCTCAAGCTCATGAACCATGAGATCATGACCTGAGCCGACAGCAAGAGTCAGATGCTTAACTGTCTGAGCCACCCAGGTGCTCCTCAAAATTAATTAAAAAAAATTTTTTTTAATAACTTCTCTTAAATAAACTTAAAAAAAAGAGAGAAGGGTATATAACAAGAGGGTGAATTAAAGTACTGAATGTGTGTTTGCAGTTAGTAAGCACTGGTACATTTGTCTTTATTTTAAAGCCAAAGTTAATCTAGTTCATATTGTTTCTTTTTTCATAGTTTCTTTTACTCAAAAGAGTAAAATTGAGTCAGATGAACTTGTGTTACAAACAGATTTTAAGCTCCCTGAAATTCTTGTAATGCTCCTAAAGTATTTTGTTAGAGTCTCTGCTCATATGTGATATTAAGATATTGTTGTCTACCTGCATGACTTTTGGGCAATATTAGGGAGAACGGCTGATATTTGACAAGCTTATTCCCTTGTTATATTTGCTTACATGGTTGTTGCTGATTTTCAGTTTTTTTCATTCTTCACCAATTATTTACTGAGTGCCTACTATGTGCCTGGTACTACTGTTCTAGGCAGTGGGCATG
This sequence comes from Panthera leo, assembly GCF_018350215.1. Lineage (NCBI taxonomy): Eukaryota > Metazoa > Chordata > Mammalia > Carnivora > Felidae > Panthera > Panthera leo. The sequence goes on along the minus strand of NC_056696.1, from coordinate 41,289,131 downwards.
CAGCCAAGAATACACCAAACGAGTCCCACACTAGGTGAGTCTTCTCTTTCCTCAGTAATGTGTCTTGATAATCTGCAAGATTTATGGGACCACATGCGGTTCTCTCTTTTTTAAAGTCAACATAAAGGACAACGGCCACGGGTGATGTGATATGTCCCAGCATGGACCAATCCACTCACATCCATTGTCCAGAAATTGATGCCTGTGCCTCTTCGTCGTTCCTTGGGCCTCCTCCTCTCACGGATGGACAGTCTATTAGAGGACTGATCATCCACATCTGCATCTTCACTCTCTGGCCAGAGATAAAACAAAGTGTGATCTTAGGAATCTGGGGCAGGCACACTAGCAAGGAGCCTGCATATTCTGAAGCTCCACATACCATTTTTGTCCATTTCTTTTGCAACTGCAGTGTTTGTGGTGGTCTCTGAACTCTCAGAGTCAGGGACTGAAGATCTGCTTGTCCGTAGCAGATGGGAACTGGTGTAGAGAGTGGGTCTTGATGCAGAAGGAGACACTGGTGTTGTGGGTTTGTCTGGTTGAGCTGAATACCTCAGGCGACGATAGACAGGCTGGAAATAATCCACAGGGTGAGATGTTAGAGGTCAAGTCCAACCAAATGATAAGGAGAGCAGGCTTCTTAAAGAAGGGCTTTTTTTCTATACCAAGAGGCTTACTAATAGTAGATGCTCAATAAATAGCCACTGAGCTGAACTACAGTCAGTTAGTTAGCCAGAAAGGAAACAGCTTCTGGATTCCTATTCTGATAATACCATCATGTTGACAGCAGCCCAGCCAGGAAAATTTTTCCTAAATCGACCAAAGGGCACGAGGTAACACTAATCTTGTTAATAAAAATTCCTTTGATTTTGGAATGAAAATAAGAAGAATGGTGGCCTTTTCAAGATGGAGCACTGAAAGGCAAGGTTTTAGTAGAAAAATTAGAAGTTCAGGAATATGAAGATACAATACAGTTACCTGAGAACAGAGACCAAATCTAAGCATTCTACAAATTTTTGAATATTCTATCAAACTGCCATAACAGGCTTACTGAAACTTAAAAAAATTCCCATTTTCCCCTTTGAACTTTTTTTTCCCAACGAAAAAGACAGAGTCTGATAATAAGTCTTAACTTGGTTTATTACAGATGCACAGATAATTATTGCTACATGTAGAGATTGTATACTTTTTTGTTTATAAAGACAGAAGCAATAAAATATAGTAAGCTTTGGAATCCAACAAAACTTGGTTCAAATTCTAGCTTCAGCACTTACTAGCTGTGTGGCCTTGAATAAGTTACTTAACTTCTCTGAGCCTCAGGTTCCTCATATGTAAAAGAGGGATAATATCTTCCTTAGAGAGGGCTGTGAGGATTATATGAGATCATGTACGTTAGGTGCTTACAACAGTAGCTAGTAATAAGTACTCAATAAACAAATAAACAGTAGCAGATAAAAAAAACAGAAAAAAAACCAAAATAACCTTAGTTAGTTGATATAGCTTAGCCATTCAGCAATGGACCAAGGGGATTCCTTTCTCCTCTAACTATGGTAATGGTAAAATTTGACATCCCAATTGAGACACTTCTCAGAGTGAAGATGAATGGTATCGCTAATTACAGAGATAACAGGTGTACTATGAACCATCCGAGGTAAACTGGGAGGAGTTACGTTCACCCTAAACATAACCCTATTTGAGAAAGGGAACAGAAGTTAACATGTCTACCTCAATAGTGACATCTTGTGGCATGGGACTGAGTGGTGCTTTGTAAAATCAGGTTTGTAGGAGTCTAGAGAACAATATAATCACGGCTGAGAGAGCACTCTGGAGCCTGACTGGCTACGTTCAAGTTCTTGTTTAACCGCTTCTCATCTGTGTGAAACACTGGGCAAGTTAGTTAACCTCTTTGTGACTCAATTTCCTCATATTTAAAGTGAGGGCTCAGAGGGCTGTTTGAGGATTAGATGAATTAATACATATGAAGGAGCTGAAATAATGCCCAGGATACAGTAAACACTCAATAAATCCTCACATTTCTATTTGTATTTTTATTATACTGTAACCTCTCTTTTTAGGATAGAAAGACATCATTAGTTTAAGAATTAGCTAAACTTACTGAGGCAATCATTTCACTATAAATATCAAACCATCATGTTGTACATCTAAAATTAATAAAATGTTTTGTGTCAGCATTTCAATGAAACCGGATAAAAAATAAGCATTAGTTAACTCCAAGAGGAAACAAGTGATCACTTAAGGACTGATAGCTTGAGTTCTTTCAGTCACACGGGTTTGCCAACTAGAGGGAGACATTATCAGTGTTTTCTAGGAGTTGTTCACGATAAAGCAGCACAGCGCCTGACTGATCAGTGAGGAAGGGATTCCCCACGTTAATGTCCCTGCTTTTAGCACAGTACATGCCCGCAAAAGTGACTTACCTCCTCATCCAGACTCCCGCCCCAGGGTTGACGGCTCTCGCCAGCTTCCTTTGCCGGGACTGCTGAGGGCTCATGCTTCTCTGTGCTTCCCTCAAGCCCTTCAGTGCCCGCAGGCTTCTGGCTAGGCTGCTCCTGAGCTTGCCGTTCTGCCCTCGACCGGCTGAACGTCCTTTCTGCTTCTTGAAGGTCCGTTAGTGTCACGCCCTGGGAAAACGGCACAAGGTCAGGGAAGTTTCACTCTAACCAAGGAATAACTCTTAATAAATGAGCAGGGAAACCGCCTTAAAGATCTGGTAGTACCAAAGTCCAGTATCAAAGCTCCCCAAACGCATGAGGCCATTTCAAGCAAGATATGCTTAAAAATGAACACCTCAGTGTGCAAAGAGCCCAGCCTGAGTCTAGGTACCTTTCAAATGCAATACTTAGCTTTCCACTTTGAGTTCCAGGAAACAGGGCAACATTGATGCCCATCTGTTGTAGATGTACTTCTCTCATACCCCTAGTTTGCAACATCTTTGTTTGAAAGCTCCATACCCTCCCAAGAGAAAACAGTTATCAAGAGAGATTCTCTGAAGAGCAGATACTAGAAAAACTTAATTTTACTTATGGGAAGAAAAACCAGCTCCAAAAAGGTGAAAGTTCAGAGGCAGGCTAGAACAACAACAAAAACCAGCCAACCAAAAACATGACACCACCTAAACTAGCTTTCCTCTAAGATGATTTTCTAAGTAACTCTAGGAACGTCACACAGAAACTTTCCAATAATTGATATTTCCCTCAGGCTCTCAGAAGCAGCCATACGGAAGAAAAGCAATTAGGAGGCATCTGTAGAAAAAGGGAGAAAGAGAGTAAGGACCAGAGTGAACGGATTCTAACTCAAGCAGTTATATGCTCAAGTCCTCAGGAGATGGGAGTTCTAAAGCTGGAAGGTAGTTGAGCAGGTACTATATCCACAACTTGTTTGTTTGTTTTTAAACTAATCATGAATTTAGTCACTCACTCTCTTAATAAATTACCAAGTGTCTTTAAGCACTGGAACTACAAAGACAAAATGGTTCCTGTACTCAAGAACCTTTTAATCTAGTGGAAAAGACATAAGAAAGCAGTTGGGTATAATGGAATGTAAGGTTTAAGACAGAATATATGATCCACCAAATTCCATTTTTGAGAATTTACTCAAAAGAACTGAAAGCAGGGTCTCAGAGAGATCATTTGTTTGCCCACGTTCATAGCGGTATTATTCACAACATACAAACGGTGGAAGCAACTGAAGTGTCCACCGGCAGACGAGTGAATAAACAAAATGTGGTATATACAGAGGAATATCATTCATCCTTAAAAAAGAATGAAATACTGATACATATGCCACAACTTGAATGAACCTAGAAGACATTATGCTAAGTGAAATAAGCCAGCCACCAAAGGACAAACACTGGATGATGCCACTTGTATGAAGTACTTAGATTAGTAAATTCATAGACATAAGAAGTAGAATGGTGGTTGCCAGAAGCTGGCGGGAGAGAGATGGAATTATTGTTGAATGGGTATGGAGTTTCAGTTTGGGAAGATAAGAAATGTACTGGAGACAGACGGTGGTAACAGTTGCAAAATAATGTGAATTACTTAATGCCACTGAACCACACACTTAAAAAATGGTTAAAGTGGTAAATTGTATGTTATGTATATTTTACCACAAGAAACTAAACCGAAACAAAAAAATTATAGTCAGTCTTGGTCCTCATGGAGGTTATATTCCAAGAGGGGAAGACAGAGAAATAATAATCAAGCAAAAATAAAATAACAGCTGTCATAATTACTATAAAGGAAGGATACCTAGCCTATTTGGGGAAGGTCAGGGAAGACAAGGGTACCTTTGTGGCTATTTATAAAGTCCCCTTTTCAGTCCTCAGCTTTCTTACTTGACCTCTGTAGTATTTAAAACTGTTACCTTCACCTTTTACCTGGAAACTGACTTTCTCTCTTTTTTTTTTTTTTTTTTTTTGAGAGAGTGCTAGCAGGGGACGGGCAGAGAGAAAGGGAGACAAAGAATCCAAAACAAGCTCCGCGCTGTCAGCACACAGCCCGACATGGGCTCAAAGCTACCAATGGCAAGATGATGACCTGAGCTGAAGTCGGATGCTCAACCGACTGAGCCACCCAGGGGCCCCTGGAAACTGACTTTTCATTTACTTCTATACCGTTACTACTTCCTGGTTTACTTTCATCTCTCTGGCTGCTCCTTTTAATTGTGCTTCATCAGCTCATCGTCCTCTGCCTCCTTAATGCCAATTCACAGCTTTCTCTCCCTTCTCCTCACCATTGCATACTGCGTTCAAGGTCTTGGTACTCCCAGCTTGGACTACTGTAATAGTTTCCTAACCGGTCTTCTAGTTTCCTGGCTTCACAAACATACTTTTGCCTACCATTCCCATCAGTTCTCTGCATGGTGGACTTCCACAAAATATAACACAGACTATATTGGACTCTTCCCTACTTCAATGGCTCCCTTAGGAATTTTTTTTCTTTTAAAAACATCTTTATTGAAACAAACTCACATATCATAAAACCCACCATTTAAAAGTACAGGCATACCTCAGAGATATTGAGGGTTTGATTCCAGACCACTGTGATAAAGGAAGTATCACAATACAGCCAGGCAAACAAATTTTCTGGTTTCTCGGTGCATATAAAAGTTATGTTTACACTACGTTGTGGTCTATTAATTGTGCAACAGCATTATGTTCAAAAAACGATGGATATACCTTAATTAAAAAATACTTTACTGCTAAAAAAAATGCTAACAATCATCTGAGCTTTTCAGTGAGTCATAATCTTTTTGCTGGTGGAGGGTCATGCCTTTATGTTAATGGCTGCTGACGGATCAGGGTGGCTGTGGCAATTTCTTACAATACGACAACAATGAAGGAAATGTGCTGCGTGGGTTGACTCTTGCTTTCATGAACAATTTTTCTGTAGCATGCGATACTGTTTGATAGCATCTTACTCACAGTAGAACTGCTTTCAAAATTGGACTCAATCCTCTCAAACCCTGCCACTGCTTTATCAACTAAGCTTAGATAGTATTCTAAATCCTTTGTTGTCATTTCAATAATCTTCACGGCATCTTCACCAGGAGTAGATTCCATGTCAAGAAACAACTTTTTTCGCTCACCCATAAGAAGCAACTCCTCATCTGTTCAAGTTTTATCATGAGATCACAGCCGTTCATCCTGTCTTCAGGCTCCACAGCTAACTCTAGTTCTCTTGCTATTTCCACATCTGCAGTTATGCATCCCACTGAACTCTGAACTTTCAATTTGTGTGTGTGTGTATATGTATATATATGTATATATGTATACACACACATACATATATATATGTATGTATATATATATATATATATATATACATACATATATATAAAGACAGTACCTGCAAAGTGCAATAAAATGAGGTCTGCCTGCATACAAGGCAGTGATTTTTAGCATATTCACAGACTTGTACAACCATCATCACCATCTCATTTCAGAACATTTTACCACCCCAGAAAGAAACTCCACGTTCATCAGCAGCCCCTCCCCATCCCTCCGTCTCTCCCACCCCTGGCAACCACTAATCTATTTTCTCTTTCTCTGGCTTTGCCTATTCTGGGTATTTTCATATAAATGGAATCATGTCTGGTTTCTTTCACTTAACATAAGGTTTTCTTAAGGTTCATGCACATTGTAGCATTAACATGTATGAGTACTTCATTTCTTTCTATTGCCAAATAATATTCTACTGTATGAATATATAACATTTCGTTTACCCGTTTCTCTGTTAACGGAAATTTGTATTCTTTTTTTCTCCAGTTATGTCAACTGCTTAATTTATCTGGTCTGCTCAAAGGTTCAGCTTGTGCCCACTACCACTGTGCCTGCTAAGGAGAGCTGAGGCACAACCAGCCACACAATGCTAAACCTTGCTGCAGCTGGGAGCCCAGGACTCAACTCTACAGCAAGCCTGCAAGCTCCACACATGGAGTTTGGTATGCGGAGCAAGTTAACTCTACCCAGAGTTCAGAGATGACCCTAAATTTGGGATTTGGGCTACTGTGAATAATGCTGTTATAAACATCTATGTACAAGTTTTTGTGTGGACATATGTTTTCATTTTCCTTGAGTAGATACCTAAGACTAGAATTGCTACATCGTATGGTATCTGTATATATAACATTTTGAGGAAGTGCCAAACTGTTCTCCTTTAGGGATCTTAAGATGTGGGTGGCCCCTTAAGCACAAATGGAATGATGAGTCTTGTGAAGGAAAGGAGATAAACCTGCTCTGAACCTGGAGATATAAAAGTGAGAGTGGGTAGGTGTAGCTATAACTTCATCTGATACCACGTGGTGGAAGATTGAAGACAGGTGAAAACTTTTACTACAGTGGCTGGAATAAGGCTCTCATCTTACTGTTTTTTCATCATAGCTCCAACAGAAAGGAAGATAGACAAAATGACATAAAAAAGAAGGTCACACTCACTTGAGTAGACCTTCGAGTCTGCCGAGCTTGTCTGGAGCGTGCTTTCCGTAAAGATTCTGCTTCCTCATCCCGTACAGGAGTCAGATATGACCTGCAAAGAAAAAAAGTAATACCAGACGTAAGATCTTTGCTACCTGTACTTGAGGAACGACAAGGGACTTCCACATACTGAAGTGATTTCTACACTCTAGGAATGAATTTGGGCAGAATCAAAATGATAGAAACGCTATCAGTGAAAATGGCATAATCCAACACATTACTTTTAAATGTATTACTTTTCATGCAGAATCATGTCATCTGTGAAATGAGAATTTCATTTCTTCTTTCCCTACCCTTACAATTTTTATTTCTTTTCTTGATCTAATGCTCTGGCCAGAACCTCCAGGACATGTTGAAAAGGAGTAATGATAGTAAGTTTCCATGCTTTGTTCCTGCCTTCAGAGAGAAAAAGCATTCAGCATTTTATTACTGTGATGTCTAAGATTTCTGTAGACACTGCTTCTCAATTAATTAATTGAGAAGTTAATCAATTATTTTTTAATCATTAGTGTGTGTCAAACTTATCACATGTGTTTCTTCCCCATATATTGAGATTATTATCATTTTCCTTCTTTTTTTGTTACTAAGGTGAATCACATTGCATAATTTTTGAATGATAAAATAACCTTGAATTCTTAGGATAAACTCAACTTGGCCATGATGCATCATATTTTTTTAAGAAATATTTATTTTATTTTATTATTTTTTTAAAGTAAGCTCTATGTCCAATTTGGGACTTGAACTCACAGCCTTGAGATCAAGAATCACATGTCCTATCGAACGAGTCAGCCAGGTACCCCTATATAGATTGACTTTTACATAAAGTCAGTATTATTTAATTTAGGATTTCTCCATCCCTGTGTATTAGAGAAATTGGTCTATAATTTTCCCTTTTTTTTTTTTTTTTAAATGTTTTATTTATTTATTTTATTTTTTTTGTGTGTTTCTTTTTTTTTTTTTTTCATGAAATTTATTGTCGAAAAATATGGAACGCTTCACGAATTTGCGTGTCATCCTTGCGCAGGGGCCATGCTAATCTTCTCTGTATCATTCCAATTTTAGTATATGTGCTGCCGAAGCGAGCACTATAATTTTCCCTTCTTATAACAACTGGGCAAGTCTGGAAATTAAGGTTATAAAAGTTAAGAAGTGTTTTCTCCTGGTCGATTTTCTGTAAGAATTTATGTAAGATTAGGGTTGTTTCCTCCTGGAATAATTAGTAAAGTGCACAATGAAGACGTCTGGATTTTAAGTGCTCTTTTTAAAAAATTTTTTTAACATTTATTTATTTTTGAGAGACAGAGCATGAGCGGGGGAGGGGAAGACAGAGAGGGTGACACAATCCCAAGCAGGCTCCAGGCTCCAAGCTGTCAGCAGAGCCTGATGTGGGGCTCGAACTCACTAACCGTGAGATCATGACCCTAGCTGAAGTCAGATGCTCAACCGACTGAGCCACCCAGGCGCCCCTTAAGTGTTCCTTATGGGAGGGTTTTAAATGAGGGGTTCAATTTCTTTGATTGATTTAGGCCTAGTCAGATGTTCTGTTTTGGTAGTATTTGTTTTTCAAAGAACTTTATATTTTTACATTTAGTGGCACAAAATTGTTCATAAAATTCTTATAGTATATTTAAAACATTTTTTTTAATGTTTATTTTTGAAGCAGAGAGAGACAGAGAGTGAGTGGGGGAGGAGCATAAGACAGGGAGACAGAAACTGAAGCAGGCTCCAGGCTCTGAGCTGTCAACACAGAGCCTGACATGGGGCTCGAACCCACGAACCATGAGATCATGACCTGAGCTGAAGTTGGACACTTAACCGACTGAGCCACCCAGGTGCCCCAATTCTTATAGTATATTTTAATTGTCATTTTAGTATCTGTAGCAATGATTCTCAAATTCTTTGGTCTCAGGACTCTTTTACATTTTTAAAAATTACTGAGGACCCCCGAAGAACTTTTGTTTATGTGTATCTTTTAATATTTACCTTAGCAGAAATTTAAAAAATATGCACTTATGTATTTAAAAATAATCAGCCCTATTACAAAAAGTTACATCAATAACTTATCTTTTATGAAAAATAACTGTATTTTCTAAAACAAAAAAATTTAGCAAGAGTCTTTATTTCATTTTTATAAATTTTCTTTAGTGCTGGCTTAATAGGAGATAGTTGGATTTTCATACATGCTTCACTCAATATGTTGCAATATGGTGTTTCAGTTAAAATATATAAAGAATATACAGTCTTGCATAGGTTTGTAGTTGGAAAAGGAAGGAGTATTATAATAGCTGGTAATTATGGACATTTTTCCTTGATACTATACCAAAACTGAAGTGGTAGTTTCTTAAAGATTAGCAACAATGTGGAATCTGAAACCATGTTAATTTATTGGTCTATTGGTCTATCTTGCACTTTAAATGGACCTCCTTACCCACGCATGACTTCAGGTTATTGTACACTGGTCCTTTGTAAAACATTGGTGCAGATCTTCCAAATGGTGACACATTTCATTACAGAATAATAATTTTATAAGTCACATTCGGTAACATAGGGGTAAGTTCCTTGACGTTGGCCTTGGCAATGATTTTTTTCGGATTTGATACCAAAAGCAAAGGCAACAAAAGCAAAAATAAATAAGTAGGACTATATCAAACTAAAAACCTTCTGCACAAAAAAGCAAACCATCAACAAAATGAAATGGCAACTTACAGAATGGAAGAAACTATTGGCAAATCATATATCTGAAAAGGGATTACTATCCAAAATAAAGAACTCATACAAATCAAGTGGGGGACTGAACCCATCACTCCTCAGAAACTGAGAGTCCAGCAAGGTTGAGTATAAAATCTGATCTCACTTACATGTGAAATATTAAAAAAAAAAAACCAACCTCATAGATATGGAGAACTGATTTGTAGTTAACAGAGGCAGGGAGTAGAAAGTGGGCAAAGTAGGTGAACATGCTCAAAAGGTACAAACTTTCATTTATAAGATTAGTAAGTCCTGGGTATATACAGTATGGTGACTATAATTTACAATGCCGTATTATGTATTTGAAAATTGTTAAGAGAGTAATTTTAAAAGTTCTTATCATGAGGAAAAAATTGTAATTATGTGTGATGATGGATGTTAACTAAACTTAGTTGTAATCATTTTATATTTATTAAATTACTAAGTTGTACACCTAAAACTAATACAATGTTATATGTCAATTATATCTCAATAAAAATAATGGAAAAATAAAACATAAAAAATCATTCTTTAATATCACCTTTGATATTTTATTTAAAAAATTTTTAAATTATTTTATTTTATTTTTTTAGAGGGGAGGGTAGAGGGGGAGAGAGAGAAAATCTTAACCAGGCTCCATGCTCAGGAGGAGCCCGACACAGGGCTCGATCCCATGACCCTGAGATTATGACCTGAGCCAAAATCAAGACCTGGAAGCTCAACTGACTGAGCCACCCAGGTGCCCTCACCTTTGAACTTAAGACAGTCTTTAAATATTGGGAAGCAGCAGTCAATAATACCACTCATAATGGGCAGACACAAGTTACCAAAATTCTAATTTCTGCTTGAAGTTTAAAGTTTTATACTTGGCAACAAATACTTTGTGACAGTCTCACTTTGTTCATTTTCAAGAAAATGTCTGCTGAATACCCAAGTCTGGAAAACCATAGCCTTCCCAGTCATTCTTTCAAGTAAAAATGGTATTCCAGGATAAAAGTAGTCAGTTCTTCTTTTTTCTTCCTCTGGACTCCAATTGTATCTACGTTAGATCTTACTGGCCATGATCTATTCATTTATTTTGCTTTTTCTGTATTTCCCATCCTTTTCTCTCTCTGGGTTTCATTCTGGATATGTATTTCTTTTTTAAAGTTTTATTTATTTAAATTGTTTCTAGACGCAATGTAGGGCTTGAACTTACAACCCTGAGAACAAGAGTAGCACACTCTTTCAACGGAACCAGCCAAGTGCCCCCATTCTGGATATTTTCTACTGTCTATCTAATTAGTTCACTAATTATCTCTTCAGCTGGTCTACTATAAACTCACCAGTTGAATTTCTAATTCCAATTATTAAATTTTCAGTTATAGAATTTCTACTTGATTCTTTTTAAAATAGATTACAGTTCTTTATTGAAATTTCCCATCTTCTATTTTCTTAACGGTATTAACCATAGTTAGTTTAAAGTCCACGTCTGATAACATCAATATCTGGATCTTTTGTTATTGTTTATTTTTCTTAGTCTTTTGGTAAATCAGTCTTTTGGTAAATTTGGTATGTCTGCTAATTTCTGAATTAATGCCAAATATTTTTTAAAATATTTGAATACATGTCTTTATAAGGAAAATTATAAGTGCGGGAAGTTGCCTTCTGGACCATTTTCATATTATCTGAGAGATGCAGTTTAAACAATAAAAAATATAGTATTTATCACATTTATTATTTTTATTTGAGAGAGAGAGAAAGAGGAGCACATGAGTGGGGGAGAGAGAGAGAAAGAGAGAGAGAGAGAGAGAGGGAGAATGTCAAGCAGGCTCCACTCTGAGCATGGAGGAGACTCAATCCCACAACCCGGGGATCATGACCTAAGCAGAAATCAAGAGTCAGACCCTCAACTGACTGAGCCACCCAGTATTTATCACATTTAACGCTGAACCCATCACTCCTCAGAAACTGAGAGTCCAGCAAGGTTGAGTATAACAGCCAAACACCTTTAATGAAAAATGCAGTGATAACTTTGCAGCTCTGAAAGATGTCATCCTCCAGAGAGGATATTCTTTTCCTCTGGCAGTTAGGTTAAGGAAGTGATTCTCAAACTTTCATCTACATCAGAATTATTTAGGGGGTTTGTGAAATACAAATTGCTAGGCTCTACCCCTAAAAGTCCTGTTTCAGTAGGTCTGGAGTAGGGGCCGAGAATTTGCATTTCTAGTTAGATTTCCGTGATGCTTCTGACATCACACTTTGAGAACTACAGGGCCAAGACAAATGACCTTAATCTACTTTGAGATTGAGATGACTGGAAGATAGCCTTCAGTCTTTGCAAGGGCTGGTCTATTTCTGGTAAGCCTTTACTTCTAGAATGTAGCCCATCAGTGGTCCCAGATGAAGGTATGGGGCCCCTCTTCCTGAACTCTAGTTCCCTCAGCTCCATGAGACTACTGAAAATCCCGCCCAGTTTCTTAGCCTTATTGCTACGGCTTTACTACTCAGCAAATGCCTCAAGGGGAAAAGCACAGACAAATGCTGGATTCACCTCTTTTTGATTTCCTTCTTTCCGGGATCTTGATCCCTCAAGTCCTCAATTTCTTAATCCCATATCTTCAAAGATACTTGTTAATATTTGTCCAGTTTTTTTAGTTATTCTCAGTGAGAGGAGTTTGTATACTAGATATGCCATGGCCTGAAGCAGAAGTCCCCAACCAAGCTATTCATTCATTCATTCATTCATTCATTCATTTATTCATTCATTCATGTAGACTCCATGCCCAATGTGGGGCTTGAACTCAGCACTCTGAGATCAAGAGTCACATGTTCTACTGACTGAGCCAGCCAGGAGTCCCCAAGCTTCCCTCAACATAGATTAGTAAACGGGAATTCTGATACATTTGTCAATCCACTGTAAATTTGGTATATTTGAGCCCTTCCTTAATATGCTCCTCTCTTCTGGGTGAAATGAAAAAAATTAAGTCTCCAAATTTACAAAGCTGTGGACCAGACCCTGGAACTGATGACCACACTAAGGACTAATTCTCTGTGAAATTCTGCCTCAGTTACCAACCAGCCTACTCACATGTCATTTCTACCTGCAAAATATATAGACCATCACTATTATACTTAATTTTTGACTGTTATCCTTTCTGTGCATAGTAGATAGGAGCCACAGTGAAAGAAAAAAGCTTCAAACTGGCTTATCCCACTGCCTGCTCTAGGGTTTAATAGAATGAGAGAAACAGTGTTAGTAAAAGCAGTTCTGGTAGGTAAGATCAATAACATTTTACCTGAGTTGAAGTCTTGAATATTTGAAGTCGTATATGTTTTTCATGGAAACATTAGAAAACAGACAAAAATGTAAAAACAAAAATAAATGAGAATTCCACCACATGAAAATAACCCATTTTCATTCTATAACATATATGTCTGGATTGTTATCTATGTATGTATCTATGTATTTAGGTTTTGTTAGTGAATATCACATATACTATTTCGTTACCTGTGTCAATATGAAATGTTTATGATTTAAGTTGAAAAAAAAATCCAAAGACAAAACCCAGAAAACTCCAGTACTTGAATCTATAAATATTTTTGAGGAAGGAAGAAACATTTTCATTCATTTTTCTTTACCTAGATGTGTATTCCAAGGTTCACAAAAGTGATGCACCTGACCACAGCTGCCTTGAGGACGCACTAGGGTTTTGGTAGAGCCCAAGTCCTTGTACTTTCTAAAGTCTAGACCATGTGGTGAGCAAACTCTGGTCATGAGCCAAATCTGGCCTGCCATATTTTTGTAAAGTTTTACCTAACTGCGGCAACAGAGTTTAATATTTGCAAAGAACACAAAATAGCCTGCAAAGCCTAAAATAGTCACTATCTGGCCTTTACAGAAAAAATTTGGCAACTCCTACACTAGGCCAGACCCACATTCAACACACCTTGCTCTCTCTGAGAAGCAAGCATTTGAGCCATCCATGAAATCTGAGTGCTATACGATTGCTATGAATCCTTACTGCTATGAAAAGAAGACAGGTCTGTGTTCACAATATAGTATAATAGAAAGTATAACAGAATCCATGGCTTTAACATATACCTCTGGCCCTCTTACATCTAGATAAAACTAGGCTAATGTCCCCAGTTCAGTGGCATAGAAAGGAATTCCAATGCCAAAATCCTTTGATTACTGTATCTGTCTACTACGTTTCCTTGAGGGCAGGAAGCATTTTTCTTTGTATTCACTATGACTTTGAGGTTGCATAATCAAATTCAAATTTGATTTGAATTCAAATAATTACAGAAATTAGCATGACTACCCAAAAATAATTTGTCCTCTGCATCTAAAATCCATAGGGTCCCTTTGTATACCACAGATGGACTAATTTTTCTCCAAGAAGCTGTGTAAACAAGATGCCTAGCAAATCACCAGTGAACATGGAGAAAGCCACAGTAAATAGAAGACCTAAAATATCTTCTGACAAGGACAGTGTAGTGATAAAGTACCCTGATATGGGACTCAAATTGCTTACTAGATAATCTTGGATAAACTATTTAAGTACTCTAAACCCAAGTTTCTTATACAACAAGGATATTAATAGCTGTAACAGATATTAGCAGGTATAGACAGGGTTGTTGGGAAGATTAAATAAAAAGCATATGAAGTACTTAGAACACTCGCTGGCACACAGTAGGTACTTAGTACGGCTTAGCCGCTGCTGCTACCTGAGCACCACCACTCCTCCCATTACATTATTCTCAATACTTCATTAAAAGCTCAGCAGTGGTATTTTGGAAAAGAAAGGCTGGGTGTACTGTAATATCGATCCCATCTAATCTAATAAAGGAGTTCCCCTTAATTATTTTTACCAGAAATGGATAATTCATTTGGAAGAGGTCTTAATTCCCTTGAAAATATTCTCCATGAAGGTTCAAAGAGCTATGTAAGTAAAATAAAACTACTTTAAGTAGAAGAATGAAAGAGAAATTGCCAGGATCTCCAAGGCAAGAACAAAAGCTGGTTTCCCTAGAATGATGAAATAAAATTTTTGTCTGGAATTACCAACAGGAAATTGATTTTTGAAATAGCTTTAAGGAGTCCTATATCTAAAATCTGCACTGAACAGAGGGTGCTTAAAAAGTTAGCTTGAAACAGGGAAGGACCACGTTGAGTATGTGTCTTTTATGGCACTTGTGAGGCCGTGGTCATTAATTACAGAATAATTAATGGTCTTTTAAGACAGCTTTTAATTCCTTGGACTACATCCTATGTATAAGGATACATAGATAAAGGTATTCCAGAAAGGTCAAAAAGAACTGCTTCAACATCCATCTGGGAGTACACATAGCTAGCTAGCTATAGGAGAAGGTGACAATTTAGAGGAATAACAGAATCATAAACCTGTGGCTAGAGGCTTTATGACGTCAAGAAGTCATCTGATTTAGGGGAGCCTGGGTGGCTCAATCAATTAAGCATCTGACTTCAGCTCCAGTCATGATGTCACAGTTTGTGGGTTTGAGCCCCACATTGGTCTCCTTACTGACAGTGTGGAGCCTGCTTGGGATTCTCATTCCTTCTCACTCTGCCCCTCCCCTACTCACGCTTTCTCTCTCTCAAAAATAAATAAACAAACTTAAAAAAAAGTCACCTGATTTAATTCTAAGACTGCACCTAGAGATGTCAGATTCCTGTTTTGTCAGATGAGTTGATCAAAGCCTAAGGAAACATTAACATACTTACCTAAGGTCACAATGCTATTCAGCCACAGACCTAAAGGGGCTATAACCATGGTCTCCTGCTTCCAGTACAACGTTTCTTATCTTATAGCCCTGCAATTCCACCCAGGACCATGCTATCCTAATTATGAGGATTTATGGATAAGACATTTTTTTTTTCCAAATCTAGCAATATCAGGAATTAGTGAATAAAGATGTCTGCCTTGCATTAGACTTCTCCTACCTTCCCCTGGTGTCTCCCAAAAGTATACCATAATCAACACTCTATCTTGGCAAAGAATGGTTTTTATATTTTCAGAGGTTGCTACCAACATGTGTCATAAAAAAACTGTATGTGACAGGTGATATGAGGGACGAAATTCTCCTTCAGAGGATGTAGTTGACTCTACACTTGCCAGGGCCCTATCAGGTAGGTTTTAGTTCAAGTTCTCCTTGCTATTTCTAATTGGGTATGGGATGCTAACACTGTGGTACAGTAGAAAGAACACATACCTGAGTTCTAGTTTTAGTTCTGCCATTAACTACTTGTTTGGCGTTAAGAGAATCATTTAATTTCTGGTACCTTAGCTTCTTCACTTACAAACTGAAGGGTAAGTCTATAGTTTTAAGGTCCCATGTAGCTTTAAATCACAGTGAATCATATTTATGCTGCTTCTAGACAAATAGCCTCTAAGTCTTCTCACTAAAATGCTCATTCATTGGTTCTGGTCAGATAATAAATTTCCTGTATCCTATAGGTCATGTTCTTTGGTATAGTCCAACAGAACTTTGTATGATAATGGAAAAGCTGTGTAATTTTTAATTAAATTAAATCTAAATAACCACACATGGCTACCGGCTACCATATTGGACAGCACAGCCCCAGAAGTCTTGAGAAGCCAATTAAGGGATGTTATCACCAAAGTCTCTCCTTAAACTTGAAAACTCGATTCAGCTCATATAACATAAGCCTAACAGAATGCAGTTTGTCAGCCAGTTAAGTTTAAAACCAATTGATTTTATTTTCTTCTCAAAGATTAAGTTCCCATTTTCTTCTGTGCTTCTCAGAGGCATTATTACATTAATTTTGCATTTTTATATGTGGCACTTTTAAGTTGTATAACGTAGTGCTTAAAGATACCATATCTTTAAGATATTTATAGATACGGCAAATAGGATCAAGCTCACAGATACAGCACACTTCAGAGATACTTTTTTCCTTACGGCAGCATTTATACTCTGCTAACCCCATATGCCTTACCCCGAACCACCCTGCTTTCCCTCTGCCCCCTTTACAAAGAGAGCGCCGAGAAAACAGACTGTTACCTCCTCGCGCAGGCCTGCATAGCAGAATGAAGGTCAAAAGATGTGTGGAGACGAATAGCAAGAAAGGTAAGTGGCTGCTGGGCAGGACTGCAGTCTCAGCACCCGGTCTCCCTTGGAAACTAGAAAAGGCTTGCTCTTCCACTGCTATCCAGCAAGCCAGAGGCAAAGCTTGCAATTTGCTAAGAACCTGCTACTAAGAAGGAGGAGGAAAGGAAGGGGAGGAGAAAAGGCAGGGAAAGCAAAATCTTGGGGCTCGGTAGAGCCAATGCTGTTAATAGTGCCCAAAATATCATCCCATTAGATGCATATTTTATACACTGTACCAAACCAATCAATACTACTTCTCATTTCATAGAGAGGGGAGGGGGAACTCTCTCCTTCATGTGAAAGAAGGTAGAGTTAGAGAGATGCAGCTTTCTCATTCTGGATATGATTTCATCTGCCCTTGGGCTATCCTAGTTGCTGCATCTACCCAAGTGGGCTGTAAATACTGCCTCACTAGAGGCTCAGGCCCAGC
The DNA here is from genome assembly GCF_018350215.1 of Panthera leo. Classification (NCBI taxonomy): domain Eukaryota; kingdom Metazoa; phylum Chordata; class Mammalia; order Carnivora; family Felidae; genus Panthera; species Panthera leo. The sequence continues at coordinate 41,271,867 of NC_056696.1, read as the reverse complement.
CAACTGGCAAATGTCAACAGTGGTAAAGAGAGAGACAAAAACAACACATGACAGACAAATGCAAGGACAAATTTCAGATCTGGCATAGATGGCTTAAAGCTAAGTAGAGGGAGAGTGTAAGTATTGCTCGATCGGAGAAGCTAATAACTACAGATCCAAAAGACTTCTAGATGTGATTTGTGTCACATATCAGGATATGATCTGATGTCATAGCTTAGGGACAACTGTATTCAGAAAGTGCTCCTGTGACATATTCTCCTCTCTAGTTCAACACTGAGATCAGAGCTAAAGTTTAAGCAAGGAATCAAAGCTACAACTCCGCTAATCAGAATAATTATTTAAAAAGGAGAGAGGATTTCCCTTGGCTAAATGAAGCATTTCCTGAATCCTTTAGAGCAGTAGTTCTCAACAGGGAATAATTCCACCCCTCCTCCCCCAGGGGACAATGACAAAGAATGATCTGGCTCAAAATGTCAATAGTGTCAAGGTTGCAAACTTTTTCTGTAAAGGGCCAGATAGCATATCTTTCAGGCTTTACAACGCTACTCAACAACTCCACTGTAGGGCCAAAGCAGTCATGGGCGACATATAAACGAAACGAATGGGCAAGCCTGTGCTACAAAGGCAGAATTGAGCAGTTGCAGCAGAAACCATATGGCCCACAAAGCCCCACATATTTACTGTCTGGCCCTTTACAGAAAAAGTCTGATCCCTGCTCTAAACTCTTAAGTTATATAGCACCAAACTACAGCTCAGAGAACACCTTTTGCTTTACAAACAATGTGAGTCTGGTGTTTCTGTGACCTAGCTTCGATAAGTACTATATCACCTTGAATTCTTGTACTTCTGAACATTTGTTCCATTAAAAGCACTCCAGCATCAAGTGCCAAAGCCAGTTTCACAAATGACAATGTTTTATGCATGTAGGTCACTCGACAGTTAGTTCATTGGTCAGACAGGTGTTAGGGAGGCCAAGAATGGCAGATTCAGGTGCCAAAAGCACAAGTGCTGCTTTATTTCATACCCACAGGCTGTACCAACAGGGCTTGGCCAACTGTCTCGAATATTTATTACTAACTACAAAATAGACCAGGTCAACTTCAGCACCACCACTAAATTTTTTTTTTTAAGAAAAAAATTCAAGAAAGCCAACACACAAAATATTCATGGCAAGAATCCAAATATAAAAAAATAGGGGAAACAATTGAATAGATTATGGAATATCCATAAGACACTTCCAGACACTGGAAGACAAACTAAAAATTACCACAGGTACATAACTTGCAAAATATCAGTATCTTGAATATGTAAAGAACTTATACCAATTTAAAAAATACCAAAAACCCAAGAAAAAATAATTAACAAAGCATATAATCAGGGAATTTGCAAAACAGGAAATCCCAAAAGTCTATAAACATAAGAGAAAATGTTCAGTTTCACTTAACGATCATGAAATGCAAATTAAAACAAGGAGAAACCACTTCATCTTCCTTAGGTTGGCAAAAGCAAAAACGACTGACATTATCAAGTATAACATTAGTTGTAAAGAAGTAAAAACTCTCATACACTGCTGGCGAGTGTAAACAGGAGAGCAATCTGGCATCTCAAGTAAAGACGTACTCACTCTTTACATCCAGAAATTCCATTTGAAAATAAACACCCTTGAGAAACTGTTACACATTTAGATAAGGAAACATGAACAAGAACGTACACAGCAGTATAATTAATTAGTATTAGAGAAAGAAAGAAAAAAAGAAAGAAGAGAGAAAGAAAGAAAGAAAGAAAGAAAGAAAGAAAAAGGAAGATGACCTAAATGTCCAAGAGCAGACAAAAAACAAAACCAAATTGTGGTATATTTACACAATGGACTAAAGTGAGCATTCAAAATGAAAAAATGCTAAGTAAAAACAGCAGGTTTCAGAATGATATGTACACAACAATACAATTCACATAAGGAACAAAAACATATAAAAGTAGTAATGTGCATATACATAAAAAGAATAATAACTAATAAAACTTCGCAAATGGTTTTACCAAATTCAGTATAGTGACCACTTCTAGGGAGGGAGTCCAGGGGATGATACAGGGGAGACATACACAGGGGCCTCAGCTATATTTTTAATATTTTATTTAAAAAAACACTGAAGCTGGGGTGCCTGGGTGGCTCAGTTGGTTGGGCGGCCAACTTTGGCTCAGCTCATGATCTCACGGTTCTGGGTTCGAGCCCCTTGTCGGGCTCTGTGCTAACAGCTCAGAGCCTGGAGCCTGCTTCCGATTCTGTGTCTCCCTCTCTCTCTGCCCCTCCCCCACTTACACACACACTCTCTCTCTCTCTCTCTCTCCCCCACTTTCTCTCTCTCTCTCTCAAAAATAAACAAATGTTAAAAAAAATTTAAAAAACACTGAAGCTAATATAGCCAGGGCTTGACTGGGCCAGAAAACTGATATGTTGGGTATTTGTAATATTTAATAATAAGAAAAAATACAGCATAATCTCAAAATCAATGCAACATATAAGGATGTTAGCAGAGATATTGCTGAATGGTAAGATTATAGATAACTTCTATTTTCTACTTAAAATATTCATATTGTAGAAGATTTTATAAACTTTAAAAACATTCAAAACTGATCATTAATATTCCAAGGACTGTTTCAAGCAGTAAGATGTACTTACTTATATTCCACACTTAGAAAAAAAACCTTTTATTGTCATAGTCAACAGTGACATAGAAAGCACAGGTACTTTCTACGATATACTAAAGTAACATAAATATTTCTGAAAAAAATGCCCTTGGGTCAACCTTAGAACAGAGAAGGAATGAGAGTTTAGGTTCAAGAAGGAGGCCTGTGTTAGCAGCAGGTGGGCTCTAAATACTAAGGTCAGCGGACTCACACACTCCTCTCACCCACTCCAGAAACTGGCCTCCAGCTGCTGTAATCATGAGTATGGCCTACCTTAGGAAAAAGGGGGCACCTGGGAAATAGGAAGAACACCCAAACCTGTGGGTTTTTAACCTTTACTGAACAGTAACATACTCATACCAATGAGATTTAAACTGTCATCTTTTCCCAAGGTGGGAGGGGGGAGGGTGGGGAATAATTACATATAACAAAATTTTGCCATCAGGTTCAGGGATTTCTGGACTTTTCTGAAGCTCGGGTTAAAAAGAGAAGGGTCTAGAATGGAAGAACTCCTTAAAGGACCCAAATCAGATTTATCTTCAGGAAGGCCTATAAAACAGATCAATTATCTTCCCTATCTAATCACCCCACTTTTCAGATGACTCAGATTCCTGCAATTAAGACTCAGTAGCACTTTTTATTTTTTTATTTTTTAGGTTCCATTGTCTTTTTTTTTATGTTTCTTTCTTTCTTTTTAATATATGAAATTTATTGTCAAATTGGTTTCCATACAACACCCAGTGTTCATCCCAAAAGATGCCCTCTTCAATGCCCATCACCTACCCTCCCCTCCTTCCCACCCCCCATCAACCCTCAGTTTGTTCTCAGTTTTTAAGAGTCTCTTATGCTTTGGCTCTCTTCCACTCTAACCTCTTTTTTTTTTTTCCTTCCCCTCCCCCATGGGTTCCTGTTAAGTTTCTCAGGATCCACATAAGAGTGAAACCATATGGTATCTGTCTTTCTCTGTATGGCTTATTTCACTTAGCATCACACTCTCCAGTTCCATCCACGTTGCTACAAAGGGCCATATTTCATTCTTTCTCATGGCCACGTAGTACTCCATTGTGTATATAAACCACAATTTCTTTATCCATTCATCAGTTGATGGACATTTAGGCTTTTTCCACAATTTGGCTATTGTTGAGAGTACTGCTATAAACATTGGGGTACAAGTGCCCCTATGCATCAGTACTCCTGTATCCCTTGGGTAAATTCCTAGCAGTGACAGTAGCACTTTTTAAAAGTCAGGTTTCCTGAGGTATAATTTACACACAGTAAAATTTGCCCTAAAAAGTATACAGGTCTAGGGGCACCTGGGTGGCTCAGTCGGTTAAGCGTCCGACTTCAGCTCAGGTCAAGATCTCGCGGTCCGTGAGTCCGTGAGTTCGAGTCCCGCGTCGGGCTCTGGGCTGATGGCTTGGAGCCTGGAGCCTGCCTCCGATTCTGTGTCTCCCTCTCTCTCTCTTCCCCTCCCCCGTTCATGCTCTCTCTGTCTCAAAAATGAATAAATGTTAAAAAAAAATTAAAAAAAAAAGTATACAGGTCTATGAGTTATGAGTTTTCACAAGTGCATATTAACCATCACCACAATCAAGATATAGAACAGTTCCATCACCCCCTAAAATTTTCATGCCTCTTTGTAGTCAGGCTCACCCAAGTCCCAGCCTAAGGAGAATTTTTTCATAATTACACAAAAGCTTTAAAACTTGCTATTGAAGGAATGCACTGACTTTTTCATTCACACTAAAAAGTAGTATGTAGGGGCACCCAAGAGGCTCAGTCAGTTAAGCATCTGTCTGACTCTGGATTTTGGCTCGCGTCATGATCTCACAGACTGTGGGATCGAGCCCTACACTGGGCTCTGTGTCGACAGCACCTAGCCTGCTTGGGATTCTCACTCTCCCTCTCTCTCTGCCCCTCCCCACTCACACAGTTGCTCGAAGTAAATAAACTTAAAAAAAAGTGATATATAAACCAACTAACTGCCCTAGCCCACTAAATTAGGTGTTAGCCTAACAAAAATGAGCCTAAGATCCAGTGAAAATAAAATTCCTTATATTCTATCTACTACTGGCCACTCTTTAAGTTTCACGAAAGAGGGGGCTATTTTTTATTTGTCATTACATCATTAACATTTAGCACTGTACCCAGACAAAGTAGGTGCTCTGACATGATTACTGAACTGAATTAAGGTTATGAAGGAAATTCATAGTCTGAGTTGGTCCCAATTACTTATTCACTTATTTACCATTTTAAAAGCTTGGTCAGCAGTGTGTTGGTCCATTCATCCATTTTCTTCCTTCCATTTAATCAACAATTTTCCCATCCTACACTGTTTTGTTTTTTTTTTTTTACCTACTCCAGATACTGTATTTCAAAAGAAAGAAGTGCTGATTTCCAGCAGGATCTTGTGATATATAAAGTAGTGATAATTAAGATTTAAGATAAGAAATGCCATGCCATAAAGAGATCATATTTTGGATAGGAAACCCAGTATTATCTGCGGGGTGAGAAGTAAAAATAAAGGAGGTGATCTGAAACGAATCTGAAGAGACCGGGAAGAGGCTTCCTAAAAAACAAGGTGGGGGACAACATTGCTTATGGCACCATTCTCGGATTCCCAGCAGGAGAGTGCATTGCAGAGGATGGACTGGGAGGAGGGGCCAGGGGGGAAGAAGGCCAAGGCCAAGGGTCCAGCTGGGAGGGCCGAAGTTAACAGAGAGAAGTGTGGATGGAGAGGAGAGGGTAGGTTTGAAGGATTCTTGAGAATGACACACAGGACTTGGTGAGACGTAAGAGTCTAGGCTTCTAGTTTCATTTCTAAGTTTCTCAATTGGGTGACACTTATGCAGAATCACTGACAAAGATTTTTTATAATACATGAAAACAGACCTCTCTCTCTAGCCTTTTTAGGTCAGAGGGAAGGGAATGGTTTGGTTTGTTTATACTCTCTTTCTATAGAGGGCTCAAGAACTCTTCAAGAAATGTGCATCTGTAACAATACTTTACTTTGATGAGGAAATATGGGGGAAAGGAAAACAGTGGCCAGAAATGGCTATCATTAAGTGTCAGGCACTATTCTAAGCAAGCGCTTTCCATACAGTGTCCTGAAGCTCAGCAGAGAGGTCTGGGCTAGAAATACAGACAAGAATGATAGCTGAGGCGACTGGAGTGGACAAGACCAGCTAGAGAGTCCTGAGAAAGGAAAAGAAGGAAGACTGAGGAATAATACGTAAAGTGTTTGCTGAAGCAAACAGGCTAAAAAGGACACAAACAAAGAGGAGAAAGGACAGAAGTGAGCCAAGAAAGAATGGTATGTCAGGAGTCAAGGTAAAAATAAAGATTTAAGAAGGCAGAAGCCAACATCGTAACGTGCTGCTGGGAGTTCAAGGCAAAAAATGAAGTGAATAAGGAATCTGATCATTAGGAATGCCACAGGGCCCTTTGCTAGAGCAATTTCACTGGGCCCTTTGCTAGAGCAATTTCACTCGACAGGCGGGTGGGGCAGGATTTCTATTTTAACAGACTGAGGAGTGAATAAGAGGCTAGGAAGTGAAATGAGAGGGCTTTTCAAGAGTAAAAGGCAGAGTGAGACATGGTAACCCCAGAGGGTGGTACAGTGCCAAAGGTAAGTCTATTAAGATGGGAGAGACAAGCACCTACCAAGGACAAACAAAATCTTTGTGCAGGAGTACTTTTGTCATAGATATAGCTCAGCTTGCAGCTCTGCTTCCCATTACTTATGAATTTTGTGTGCCAAATAGTTTTTCTTTTAAACACGGTAAGCTTCATTATAAAGGAATGTGTTTCTTCACTGGCTTCCTTGAGCTATTGCTATATTTTATTTACATATCAGCGAGCAGTAAGCCATTTTCGGCACAAGTGCACCAGACTTGTGAATCACATTCAATTTCCCTATTTCAGGTTAGAAGACTAATATTTATTCAGAGGAAACAAATTAAAGATCTGGGTCAGTATACTACCCAGGATTAACTAAGAGGCTCTGAGGAAGAGGGAAAAAAGTGGTTTAAAGATGAACCAGAAACAAGGAATCATTCAGGTAATTGCTGTCATCCAGTTCCAACTTTTAAATATTTCTTAAAATAGAAATAAACCTGCCCATGGCTCTGGAATTCTCCCAAAACTTCTTATATCCCGCATCCTCATAAAACACTGACTAAGCCAGGGGACCTACAAGACAACTTCTCATTTGTTTTCCCCAAACCCTTATTTCCTATTTCGATTTCAGAGAGGACAGAAAGTTTTCAATTTGCTTTATTTTCAGAAGTGGGATCTCCCAAGGCAAATACTCTTTTCCTAGAAGTTTTTTTCTTCCCTTCAAAAAATACCAAGAGATTGTAACCACTGTGTTCAATCAATGCTAGCTTATGGAATGGAACAGCCCAACTAAGACGGAGCCCTGGCATACCAGGGCTCAGTGGTGGACAGAAAGTATGGGCTTTGAAGTCCGAGAGACCTGGTTTTGAATCCTGGTTTTTTTATTTACTAGCTCTGTGACTGTGGGCAGGTTCCATAATCCATCTGAGCCTTAATTTTCTCATATCTTTCACGAAAATAATATTATTTATCTCACAAAACGATGACGATTAAGTGCATCTAGGAGGGTACTGACATATAACATAACAAGCTTTCAAAAGTATGAATCCTCTTACCCCCTTTAAACCTTTCGTATTTTTGAAAGCCAACTCAAATTCTATCTAAACTGGCTTCATGAAGTCCTTTCTAACCTCTCCATCCTACATCATTCACCTTCTCTGAACTCCTAATACACCTGAACACAATTTTGCACTCAAGGATATATTATTCCTTAATGTATACCCGTGGTTTACCATGTGTATATTTGACGTCCTTGATCTTCAAGGCACAACCTAGGACATATCTCTTTCTTATTATACCCATGGCTGTCAGCATAATACTGAGCACATAAAACGGTCAGACAGTCTCTGAATCCTGTGATTTTAGGATCCAATATTACCTGCGGATCTCCTAACTCCACTGATCAACCAATTAAGAAACTGAAACTAAAGAAGTTAAATGGCTTGCTTGAGACGGCAGAAATCGAGTGCTCAGCTGGAGAGTAACTCGGTCTCTGGCCTTGCAGCCCAGCAGCCTGCTGCTCTCTTGTGAAGAAGCATCACAGCAAAGTCCACAAAGGGCCTCCATATACTAGAAAAAGTCTGCACTCTCTATATTAAAACATTTAACATGGAATGGGGTAAAAATGCTTACCTGCAATCCTTCCTAACACAAAAGAGTCTTTGGGAGCGGTACACAAAGTAGACCGACTGACGTTCTGCTGCTGCCATCTTCTGGACGCGGAAGATTACTACCTGGGGGCTCCTTTTCACTGAGAAACCATTTCATTCCATAAATATTTACCCAACACCTACTATGTATTAGGCTCTGTGGTATGAACAACAACAACAACAACAACAACAACAAAAATCACCCTCAAGAAGCTCACGATGTAGCCATGAAGAGAGACAATTTAATGAATCAGTTAAACCAGTTCTAAGAAAAGTGCTACTGAAGAACACTGAGGAGAGAATACTGATCAGGCTGGAGCTGGGGAAGCACGGTAGCCAGTGGTGGGGTTTAACCTGCAGATGTTCTTAAAGGATGAATAGAATTTTGTTCATCAGGGAAGATGACAGAAGGCCATTCCAGAAAGTCGAGCACAGACAAAGAGAGGCATAAAAGCAGAACATGTTCACGAAATTGAGTTTTCTACCTGAGTACATAAAATGATGCAGATACAAAAATCCAAGAAGAGTAGAGAGAGGGTGATAAGAAAAGTAGAACAGTATAGCTCTTGGTAGGCTGAGTTCAAAGAGTCTAATGAATAGTCTCTCTACAGGGTTGAAAGGACTACCCATCAGATTAGATACCTTCTATACCGCCTGGCTCAGCACGGTTTTGAATTCTGTCTAGAAACTGGTCCTTTGAGCATAAAAGATCAATTAGGAAACGACTCATCTTATAGGTATGGGAAAACATTTACTTCCATGAAGATTCAATGTGACTGTACAGTTTGTGGTACGCAAACAGCTTTCACTCAGACCTCAAGACCTCAATGAGCTAGTCTCTGTGTTTTGTAATTTCCTGTTCAAAGGCCAGCTCCAGGAGCAGTCTTACCCTTCATTTACCTAAACCAGCTTCTCCCTGTAATTGCCCTACATATCCAACACATTGTTTCTTTGTTTTATTTACTTAATATATATTACATATATTTAAAAATTTAAAAGATATAAAGAATACAACCACTGTCTGTGTACTTTCATTCAACTTTAGAATACATTACCGGGGCGCCCGGGTGGCTCCATTGGTTAAGCATCTGACTTCGGCTCAGTTCATAATCTCATGGTTTGAGGATTCGTGCTGTCAGCACAGAGCCCACTTTGGATCCTATGTCTCCCCCTCTCTCTCTCCGCCCCTCCCCTTCTCATGTCCTCTCTCTCTCCCTCTCTCAAAAACAAATAATAAACATTAACACACACACACACACACACACACACACACACACACACACACACACACACCTACATTACCAGTATCGGTTTCCTCTTAAAAAGAGAAGCATGTTTCTACTTTTTGAAATTCTTAATCGTCCTCTGCTACCCTAACCTCCTGGGTGGGATCCTTAAGTCAGTGTACGTGTTTAAATACTTTAGGAATATCGGGGCACCTGGGTGGCTCAGTCAGTTAAGCATCTGACTCGATTTCGTTGCAGGTCATGATCTTGTGGTCCATGAATTTGAGGCCTGCGTTGAGCTCTGTGCTGACAGCTCAGAACCTAGAGCCTGCTTCAGATTCTGTGTCTCCCTCTCTCTCTCTGCCCCTCCCCTGCTCACTCTCTCTCTCTCTCTCTCTCAAAAATAAAACATTAAAAAAATAATAGTAAATAAAAATCTTTAAAATTAATAATAAATTCTTTATGAATATGAAGAAACAACAAAGAAGTTCTAAACCAGTTATTCTGAACACCATACATCTTATGTCTTACACATTCACCCTCTCCCGCTGCTCTCCCGACCACACCACCACCAAAACAACGTATGCAATCAAGTCAGCTTCCCAGAGGACCATCAGGAAGAGGACTGAGAGCAGAAACACACATCTAGGATATCAAAGCCATCAAGCAAAGACATTTTACCTGCTGCTTCTGCTATTCCATGCCCAGTACCTCCCGATGTCTCAACTCAGCACATCGAGAGTTAGCTTCCAAACACAGAAGATGTTAGTAAACTATGTGGCAGAGGCTTGTTTCCATTTCTCAGAACACAAAGATCAACTTCCTGTGCCTCGGATTTCCATAAAACCAGGAACAGAAAAGAACTCCACTGCCAGATCAAATCATTCTAGGGGAGAGCAGGTCAAGCTACCTCAGACACACCTTGCAGCACACCTGTGCGGCAGCTTCCCAGAAGCTGGGAATTTTCAACAAGCAGGTGGCCACCCCTCTGGTTGTCCTTCCCTAGTAACCTAGTAAACACCAGAGCTCATTTTATGAGATTGTTACAAGTGGCTGTCTTTTTCTAACATGGGAAAATCAACTGGTAGGAGAGAGAGGGGGAGGGGGTTTGAGAGAGAGCACAAAAGTTCGGTCCCTCCCACATGTCACCAATACTCACAGCTCTGAAAAAAGAACAACTTTATCAGAAGGAGATTAACTGTAAAAACATAGCTGATAAGGGCTTTGAGTAGCAGGTGTTAGGTGACTGCTCACTTTATGCTGAAGTGGTTGGGGAATTAGGACAGAACCACCAGAGCCTCTGCTGCATCAGGGAACGGATTCTGGTCCCTTCTTTGGAATGCGAGTGTCCCAAAGGGGAGGGGGAACATTTAAAACCTCCACTCCTGAGCTGTTAAGTGGTGTGCTGAGGAATTATGTGACAAATGCCACTGTCTCTGGAAAACGAAGTGAGTTTGTGTCTCAGGAGCTGTGTTTAGCAACAGAAATACAGGAAAAAGATAACAGACTTGGAAATTCAAGGCCCTTAAGTCTTCATGTAGTATCTCTCAGCAGGCCTCATCCAGGTCCTTTCCCAGAACAGTTCAGTGGAGCTAAATGATCTTAGTGTTATTTTTAAACAGCTTTATTGAGATAAAATTCACATACCGGGTTAAGCATATCATTCAGTGGTTTTCAGTATATCCACAGTTATGTAATTATCACCATAATCAATTTAAAAATATTTCCATCACCCCAAAAGAAACCACATATGCATTAGCAGTCACTTTCCACTTCGTGTTTTTAAATATAGATCAACAGCATCATTCTCACTGGCTGAATAGTACCACACTGCATCACATCTAAAATATCGGCAATCGCAAGACGCACAGCCACTTTACCACAAAAGAAACAAAAAGCAGTGGCAATCACACATGCTTTTTATCACCTTTTCATCACTTGATTTAACAGTTATTGAAAGCAATCTTTTTTTCCATTTTTTAAAATATAATTTATTGTCAAATTGGCTTCCGTGCAACACCCAGTGCTCACCCCAACAAGTGGTCTCCTCGATGCCCATCACCCACTTTCCCCTCTCCCCCACCCCCCATCAACCCTTAGTTTGTTCTCTGTATTTAAGAGTCTCTTGTGGTTGGCCTCCCTCCCTCTCTGTTTGTAACTTTTTTTTTTTTTTTATCCTTCCCTTCCCCCATGGTCTTCAAGATCCACATATGAGTGAAAACACATGGTATCTGTCTTTCTCTGACTGACTTATTCCACTCAGCATAACAACCCTCCAGTTCCATCCACGTTGCTGCAAATGGCACGATCATTTGCAAGCTAATAGAATAACTAATTTCATTCTTTCTCATTGCCAAGTAGTATTCCATCGTATATATAAACCACTTCTTCTTTATCCATTCATCAGTTTATGGACATTTAGGCTCTTTCCATAATTTGCGTATTGTTGAAAGCGCTGCTATAAACATTGGGATACATGTTGAAAACAATCTTTTAGACTTATTTAGACATATTTTGTACCAGCAATGCACATAACTCCATGGAAGTAACAGAACACCTATGACTAAATTCACACACGTGCAGGAATGGTGATTAGCAGTAAGACATGATGATTTCAGAGATACTGAAATGTGAAAAATGTTCACCCTAGAATCAACAGTATCAAATATTACACAGTATGGAGCGTCCTTGGTTACAAAACAACAGAAACTGACCTCGCTAACTTAGGAAAGGAATCACACAAGCACAATCCATATAAGCTAACAGAATAACTAATCATCTAAGCAACCCCCAAACCCCTAGAATGGCAATATAGTAGAAAATATATCTACTGCTATATACATTTCATTTTCTTCCTGTTCCATAGTCATAGTTAGGAAGAGAGAGATCGGTTTCAATAAAGAAAAACTTAGTAAATTCAGAATTTTTTCAGTCTTTTAGATATAGAAGGAAAATACTTATTTTAGAACCAAAATTGAGAGAGTAGAGGAGCTCGGGAATCTCTTTCTAGAGTACTTTTTCCATTTGACAACTGCCTGTCTTTAGCTTGAGACAGTGAGATGAGTCAAATGACTTTAAAAAACCATGACTCAGTGTTTAATTACTTGGTTTAAATTTCTAACATTGCAAAGATGATGCCAAATTAATTTGCTGATAGCTTCACATTAGCAGGAATAACTACCTAGCTTATAAAGACCCCAAGGGATTCAAGAAGGTCAATAAGTGTGGTGTATATGACTCAGTCAATACTGACCATATCCTGACCAAGCAGAGTTGCATGTGGGCTGGTTGGGAAAGAGAAACAATTATAGCTTCTTGTGGAGAAAAACTATTTTAGCCGTTTCTATAAAGAAAATAAAGGGCACCAATAAAAAAGATATAAAATTCAGGGCTGGGTTGAGAGACGGAAAAAGCTAGAGGAGAAACAGAGCAAGAGCATCAAAGGCAGACGCTATCAGACTCTAATATTAGCCAAGGGAACTGTTTACATTTTTGTTGCTAAGGAAAACTTGGAGCTTTGGAAAATGAATCGAACCACTACACTATTGTGACAGTTGCCGCTTGGCTCTGATATCCCTACAGAGTTATCTGCCAACTGCTTGCCACTTGCCATTTCTGTCCTGCCGTCTGCCGGTCAAGTCAACCCCTTTACAATCAGATGACCCTGTTGGGTTCTATAATCCTCAGGGGCATTCCAAAGACTGGAAGGCAGTGATTACAGTGCCTTACAGGTAGACTGTTGCATTCTGGGCTACAGATTAAGATGGAAGGGCCCCCGAATCAAAACCTTTATTATTAAATCCAAAAGAAGAAATGGTTAGCGAGTTCAGTGACAAGGGAAAAAGAGGCTCGGGTGATGATCTCCACTGCAAATCACTCCATGCTTTTAGGGTCTCAGTATTTCCATTTGTAAAATAGGAGCTTAACGCCTATTCTTTCCATCATGTAAAGAGAATACATTTGAGCACACTTGAGCTTTTCAGGAAAGAAAACCAAAGGAACTTTGCAAATCCAAAATCATGCCCTTCTCAAAAGTAATAAACCACTTCAGAAGTCCTGCCCTGAGCTTATGTAGCAAAATCATAAATTATCTAAAATCCTGCACACTTTGAATCTCTTGACTCTTGTGTTTATTCTTCAGCCATCTTCACAGACTTACATTGTAAGAGACTGTTGTCCCTGAATTAATTTTTTTTTTCAAGCTCTCTCCTTTCCCTGCCCTCCTTATAATGGTAATACTTTATCACTCTGGAACTTTGGAAAATACAGAAAAAAAAAGAAAATAGAAATTACTCATAATCCCTCCCCAGAAAAATCTAGTGTTAAGATTTCCATGTTTATTCTATTTGGTATCACAATGTATTTTTTTGCATCTAGCTCCGTTCATTTATTAACGTAACTACTATTATATAACGTTAACAAACTGACTGAAAGAACACAGCGTGTAAAGCTGAGACTGATCATGAAATGCCTGCACACACCCATTTATCCCTTCTTAGGACCAAACATTCTCAGAAAAGAAAAGCCAGCTGTACAGGTTTAATGGTGAGACCCACTCCCCAGTCCCCGTGCTCTAATTACACTGCAAATAGAGATTCTTTCTGAGAGGTGACTTCTCCACTGGTTAGGTCTTGCTGTGGCCAGTTTCAAAGCCCCATTTACCCCAGTGCTCACTAATTGTTTCAAATTGGACCTGTGAACTCGGGCTTCAGGCCTCTATCATGGTTCCCAGCAGGAGTCCAAATGCCTCCACAATGAGCTGATTACACAGAAAGCTGCAGCTTCAAGAGAAGAATTAGCACCCAGCATGCTCTTTCAGAAGGAAAATTTAGCTGTTTTCAAAACATGTGATTTTTTTTTCTTTCAGCTTGTGTTTGTCTAGAGGGAGAAATTCCAAATGGCTTTAATTCTGTGAAGGCTTAAATGGTATGTTTTATTTGATCAAGTCATTCCCCAGCTGAAAATACTTCAGTGGTATTCCATAGCTCTGCAAACAGAAGTTCAAGTTTCTTAGCATAGCACAACAACAAACATCTACATGATCTGGTTCCTGCCTACCTCTCTAACTCCACAATTTCCAAAGTATACCCAGTGGAATACCAGTCTTGGGTTTCTGTGAAAAAAACAAACAAACAAACAAACAAACAAACTATTCGATGGACACAGAAATTCGGGAAATGCTGCAAATTCTAACAAGCCCACGCTCCCCTCTCCACCGCCCCCCCCAAGAGAAATTATCCTGAGAAGGTTTTTGAATAATCCTGTTTAACTTCCTTTAACCCATTCTTTCACAAACTCATTTGGCCACAGGCTGCTTTTTTTTTTTTTTTTTTTTTTTTTTTCAAATCATCTAAATCTATTTCACATAGACACTTTCAGAAATGCTACACTGGCCTTGCCTTCTCCCAGCTTCGGGCATATTGAACTTGTTCCCTGAATTTCTCCTGTTCCCTCTAAAATATCATCCTCTTATTACCATTTATAGTTCACTTCTAGTTGCCTTCAGAATTCACCTGCAGCCACCTCCTCTAGCACACATTCTCTGTCACCCTACTCGGTTGAATTTAGATTCCCCTTCTTTGTGCCACCATATCAATCTATACATATCTTTACCAGAGCACTTAACAATGGACGATATTATGTGATTTATTTGCCTTCCCACAATAGATAAAGTTCAGCTCCTCAAGGACAGGAAAGATGTTTTTCTTTGACCTTGTATCTTTAACCACTGTGCCTGCCACATGGCAGGCTCTTAATGGTTGTTAGGTGCTTTATATACACGGCTTCCCATTTAAATGGGAGTCTATATAGACACAACACATCTATAAAATCTTTTATTCTAGGAACCACTTCTGACTAAATTACCATTTTTATAGATGCGTCTGTCTATCTTTAGTATAATTGGTCACTTCTAATTATTGGTTCCAATTTAAATAATAGTTTGAGGTTTCTGTTCTGCATTCAAAACTTCTATTAAATACTGACCTGCATGTAATACTTCTAAGAATATATCTGAGAAGCTGCATCTGTTAGCTCTGTCACAGTGATTCATTTCCTTCAGTGTTTATAAGGTTCTATGCAAGTTTGTCTTTGGTAGGCAACCGTTTTATAGGAACCCCTTGCACCCTGGTTTGTCGATGTGTTTCTTCATGGTGGCTTTAAATTGCTTGTGCCAACAGCCCCGGTTTCAAGAGTGCAGACCTAATTTCTGTGTTAAGCTCTTGGCTTGGGATTTCCACACTATATAGGGAGTAAAAATTACCCACAAATGATTTTTCTGTCCCTGTTCAGACCCTTGGATAAGCCCCATCCTTGACACTTCTTTAGGCCATAGACAAAGTACCCTTTTCATGAATTGGGCAGTCTTTTGAGAGCTCCAGCTTCTCTTGGTTACAGCTCCTAGCCTGCTCAAGTCCAAAGCCATGCTTCCTACATCCATACACCTCATGACAATCTGAGCCTCCAAATTCTAAGGTCTACTACATTAGCCACTTTTTTTTTTTTTTTTACCTAGCAGTTCCCTTTCACTTTTCTGAACTCACCTATATTTTCCTATGTTTGCAATGGGAAAGAGGTCCTTATAAATCCATCTACCATGTTACTAGAACTTCTTTCTTAAATAAATTTTGAGTCCATTCACTTTTCTCCATCTCTTTTACTACTATCTCAGTGCAAGCCATGTTCTCTCTTATGCAACTTTCTTCTGCAATGGTCTCCTTCCTGGTCATCTCACATCTACTTCTGTCCATCCTTCCCCTGTCTAATGCATATGGAATACTATAACCAGAGTTTGAAAGCCAGAATTTCAGAAAATGTAAGTCAGATCATGTTATCTTTTTGCTTAAAATCTTCTATTGGCATATTACCTGGCAATTTGACTCCTAGGTATATACCCAAGAGAAATAAGAACATATGTCCACACAAAAACTTGTACATGAATGTTTATGGTAACATTACTCAAATAGCCAAAAGGTGGAAAGAATCCAAATGTCCACCAACTTATGAATAGCAAAGAAAACTCAGTATACGCGCACAATGAAACAGTGTTTGGCCATAAAAAAGAATAAAGTGCTGATACATGCCATGCTTCAACATGGATGAACCTTGAAAGCATTATTCTAAGTGAAAGAAGATAGTCACAAAAGACCACATATTGATTCCATTTTTATGAAATGTCCAGAATAGACAACTCTATAGAAATAGAAAGGAGATCAGTGGTTGCTAAGGTCTAGAGAATGGGGAGATGGGGTGGGAGTAGGGGGGGACAATAACTAAAGGGTATGAGATTTCTTTTTAAGGTGATAAAAATGTTCTAAAATTGTGGTAAAGGATGCACATATCTGTGAATATACTAAAAGTGACCGAATTGGACATCTTAAATTATATGGTATATAAATTTTATCTTTATAAAGCTGTTAAAAAAAATTCTTCCAGTAACTCAACGTGGTTCTTAACATATAAATCCAAAATTTTTGTCCTTGGCTGTAAGACTTTGCATTATATAGCTCCTACTTATTCCTCAAGCCTCACCTTAGACTGCTCTTTCCCTAACTCTCTACAATGTCTTTTTTCAGATTCTCCAAAGGATCAAGCACCTTCCTACCTTAGTGTCTGTCTTTCCAACAACCATATTTTCTGCCTGGAATGCTTACCCCTTCCCTTGGCTATATTTGTCCTACAGATCTCAATTTGAGCAGGATACTCTTAGGATAACCGTCTCTGATCCTGCAGGAAAAGGGGAGTCTTCCGTAAGCGGATCTTCTGTAAAACTGTCATAACAACTCACACTACCTCTTCATAGTATATATCACAATTATTTGTTTAATGTTTGTTTTTCTTCACTAGCATATCTGTTTCCCAAGGGCTAAGGCTGTTCTTGTTTATGGCTGTATCACCTGGGTTTTTTTATAGTACTTTGCAATGACAAATGCTCAATAAATATTTTGACAAGAATGAATGTTAGTGACTGAGTCCAACAGCTCTTTATCTAATAACTTCCCATTTACTTATCTTGTATCATTACCCTATTTAACTTCTCTAATTAAATATTATTTGTTATCTAATAAATATCCAGTATCTTGTTTATTATGTTGCACCATCCTGAAAATGCACTTGATATACCACATTCACATAATTCACTGAAATTTTGATTTATTCTTATATTTATATTCTTTTATTCTTCTATTTGCTGCTCCTTGAGGAATTATATCCTAGTGATAATATGCAGTACATAGTAGCTAATCAATAAATATTTGTGGCCTAAATAAAACTCCTGAAACAAAATTAAAATCTATAGCAGGTGCTATCTTATTGTTCATAGGTTATAAAAATCCCAGAAGACAGTAACTGTCTCTCTTGGTTTCTCTAAATAATGATACATGCACCTAAGTATTTAATAATGTGATTTGATTAAAAACCTGACTTACCCATCCTTTCAGGGATCATGATCTTAATGATGAATTTAACTCATTTTACTTATCTCAGTCCAGAAGGATTTTTTAAAGGGAGTTTTTCTCAGCTAATGAAAATATTACTTTTGCATTTATTCCTAGATGAAACTAATAGTATCTAAATTATAACTGAGCTATTAAATTTATAAGCATTAAATATTCAAGATTGATTTATTAAAATTTCCTTGGCTGGAAACCAACTAAGAGATGATGCTCTGCAATCTGTTAGACCAGAAAATGGACTTTCTCCAACTTTTATATAAAGAAATGAAAAAAAGAAAGGAAGGAAAGAAAGGAAGGAAAAGAAAGGAAGAAGAGAAACACTATTTTTCAATTCACTTAACATCTCCCTTCCACTTCTTCTCAAATTGTGTTTTAGAACTGTCTTTATAATAAACAAACATCTAAACAGTTTAATTCAAGGGGTGCCTGGGTGGCTCAGTCGGTTAAATGTCTGACTTTAGCTCAGGTCATGATCTCACAGCTCGTGAGGTCAAGCCCCACGTCGGGCTCTTTGGTGTCAGCACAGAGCCTGCTTTGGATCCTCTGTCCCCTTCTCTCTCTGCCCCTCCCCAATTTCCACTCTCTTTCTTTCTCAAGAATTATAAATTTGGGGTGCCTGGGTGGTTCATTCGGTTAAGTGTCTGACTTCGGCTCAGATCATGATCTCACGGCTCGTGGGTTCGAGCTCCATGTCGTGCTCTGTGCTAACAGTTCAGAGTTTAGGGCCTGGAGCCTGCTCTGGATTCTGTGTCCTTCTCTGCACTCTGTCTCTATCTCTCAATAATAAATAAACGTTAAAAAAAATTTTTTTAAAAGAATTATAAATTAAAGTAAGTTTAACTTGTATCTTATAGATGGTAAGACTTCTTGATTTATTACGCATATAGACATTTCTAGTGCTGAAAAACTTAAGCATGGCTTGAGTTTTTAAAACAGCCAGATGGAGGGCACTCTATGTTTTACACTTTTTTAGGTGGAGAAAATGTCCTATTCTTGGTTACATCTTCCAAGGTCTCTTAAAACTGGCAACCAAAAAGTTACTCTTAGATTCTACCTGAAATCTCTCCTATGCCAATTCATGACTGCTCTCTCATAATTTTTCTCCAAAGAAACTGTAGAGTAACCAGTCACTATCCTTCTACCATGTCATCACATACTATGCACTTCCTTTTCTGGTATTCTTAAATTATTTAAAACTTTATATCCTAGCTTTATCTCTCTGAGCCTTTTATCATGCCACCGCTTTTCCTTGCTGCCAGAGAAATCTTCACGGACTCCTCAGAACAAAACAAAAGATCCTTCTCTGTGCTTCACGTTCTCCATCACAAAATGGGGAAATAATGCCTGACCATGATTTCTCTTACAAGAAAAATAGAAAAAAGATATGCCTCTATTCATAACAGAATAAGTATCTTTATTAAATGATCAGAAATAATTAAGATCTTTGCCAAAAATCTCCCGGAGGCAAAATACAAAACCCAAACTATAATATAAAGATCTACTTTCATAAATGTATTTGGGATTAGGGGAAAGACTTCACACCCACCGCTGTGTCTCCTACCTCAAAGCAGAACCCCACAAATGAAATCAGTACATAACATACCTCCTCTTCTCCCTGGCTTCCACAGAGGAGTCTGTTCCAGGAGTGGAGAGCAGAGTGGCAGTTGTAACCCCATTGGCAGTGTTAGGTGGAGGGCGATTAGTGATCACACAGAGCGGGGTGCTGGAAGAGACATTGTCTGCTGTTTTCTCTGCTGTTGAGTCAGCCTGTGATTTGTAAGGAGTCCTGAAACAAAACAAAACAAAACAAAACAAAAAAACCCAAAAACACAAGCAGAAAGAGAATGGTCAGGCATGCTACATCACAAAGCACTAGCACACAAAGGGCTGGAGGTAAGTTTAACTACAGAATCTTCTTGCTCAGATTTTGTTTGTTGGTTGACTATTTTTTTTAATTCTGAGCTCTTAAATCTTAGAACAGTATGATGATACATTTAAGTCTGATATCCTCTGCACAAAGAGTTCTGTTTCATGAACATTTTTTTTTTGCCTGAGATTAAAAATTTTTTTAAAAATTAGCTAGGGCACCAGGCAAGATAGTAACATATGCAAGACTGCTTTAAATGATTCCTGAGTACCATCTGGTCTCCACACACGCATACAGAAGCAGGGTCTCTCCACACACATGAAAACAACACTAAAGTCACTTACGATATTAGTCTCCACCTGCCCCTTAATTCTTGGCAGTGAGAGTCTTTGTGGTAGTCCTCAGCCTAGATTAGATGACCATCTTCTTGGATTCCAGAGATATTTGATAAATACAACCTCAGTATGTTCAGTTCTCTTGCACCTAGCTCAGCAACTGCTTTCTTCCCATTTAACCAAATGCCTAATTGTCTGTATTCTTAAGTGCACACATGAGCAACAGGAATAAAAACTATTAAGATTCTATATGTAACCTTAACTACAGATTTTCCAACAGCAAGCTGTATAATTAAACTCATTTACATGAAAACAAGATCTTTGTTTCTTAACAAAGAGTTGAGAGCAACCATTGGCTCTCCACCCAAAAAGCTATCATTTGTGATGTCACAGCTTGTTGCTGGGGTAACAGAGATCCAAAATTGATATTCACAGAGATGGGAAAAGCAATGAAAATAATGAATGCTAAAAATCTGTTTTTTTCACCTACTCAGAATTACCAGAAATGCTTCTAAGTAGCTATAAGCTCATTTTCAAATAATCACATCATTAGAATAAGCTTGAAAGCAATAATCAGATTGTAAAAATCTAAATATGGTACCTATATATGCAAATATAAAAATAGAACAGTTTTGAAGTGGTATCTAAAAAACACCAGCCACTTCTCCAGGAGCAATTAATGACTCAGAAAAAAGGTGAAATTAAATTCCTCAGACTTATAAGATGTATAAGTCTACAGGACATGCTAATAAAATTAGCCAGAAACAAAGCTATAAAAAATTACACCTATCAAAACCTTACCTAAAATTCTTTCTAGGTTAATATCATGTTTTGTTCTCTCTGCAATTTTTCCTGCTGTAGAAATGCCAAGGATTTTATTTTAATAAATTACAGGATAGGACTTGTACTATTATTTTGAAATGCAGAGTAATTTTATAAGTAGTTTGTTAGGAGCAGAACAGGAAAAGCTCCAGAGCAGGGGCCAGAGGCTCTGGAACCATGTGGGGCTACCTTTTAGCCAAGTTAACTTCTCTAGTCTCTTCATCTGTAAAATGGGGATAATGGTACCTTAATGTGTAGGGGTCTTGTGATAATTAAATAAAATAACGTATGTAGAACACTTAGTATACAGCCCTGAATAACATACAAGCTCCGTGGAAACAAAATAGTGAAAGAGACAGGAGCTCTGACATGGACAAATCTAGGTTCAACCCCTGCCTCAGTTTCTTACTAGATGTGTGACCTTGGGCAGGTGATTAAGTTTTGGGTCTCAGGTTCCATATCTATAAAGTGAGAATGGTATTTCATATACTGGAGGCCTCTTTATAAACAATACACGTGTGCCTGAGATAGCTAGTTGCCTAACCCATATTCATTTTCCTTTTTTCTCCTTACTAACAGAACCCATATATTATTGAGAGAAGGAACATATGTAGTTAACAATTCATATTTTCCAAAGTCTCCCTGGCTGCTAGAGGTAGCCAGTGAGATATAAGCATAATCTCAGTTTAAAGGCATTCCCTCTTTGTGCATTTCCCCCTTTCTTCCTTCTTCCTGTCTAGAAGGCAGTCATGACAGCTAGAGCTTCAGCATCTATTTTGCGCCATGAGACAACCCATGGAAATGGAAGCCATAATCTAAGGACTGTGAAGCAGAAAGACAGAAAGATTCAGGATCCTTTAATGACTCTGAAGTTGTGGTGGTACCTCTGCCTATTTCTGGACTTTCTTAAGTGAGAGAAAAAAAAAATACACCTTTATCATATTTAAGCCTCAATTATTTGGATTTACTGTTACATGAGTGTAAACCGAATGCTTGTGTAATTTTTGTACAGTATTTAAGCCAATGCTTGGCACATGATAGGGTTCAACAAATGGTAGCTGTTACTGGTGTTTCCTAGTCCCAGCTCTTAATAATCCAGTAACCTCTCTGTGTCAGTTTCTTCATCTATGGGCATAATATTTAGTATGCCTGTGCAGATGAACTATTAAGAGAACCTAATAAATTTCTACAGAATTGTACAGTATTATTATTAACAATCCATCATGAGCCTATCCCTCCTGGCTAAACAAATGATCACCACTTATTTTCGGGAAAGAATTCTAATAAACAGACAAAAATCAGTGAAGCACCACCATCAGCAGTGTCCTTGCGGCAACACTATCATCATTTATGTTTTTCATTTTCTTTGTATCAGTTCTAGAAGCGAGACCCCAAAAAGAGGTCCCTTTGCCCTGCCCCAAAGTGAAAAGGTCTCTGACCACATATAAAGGGTTGAAAGCCACAGTCAAAATCACAGCTAAAGTCCCACTGCGCTTTCGTGACAAAGCCCCACCCATGCTGCCTCCCTGCTTCCCCTTACACGGAGTAGACACCACTGCCTCGGAACAAAGTTTACACAAACACAAATCTCTTCCTTCCCCCTGTGTTTCCAGCAAAACGCTCTCACTGGCTGGGAATTTTCAGAAAGCTATAGGAAGCTTTTGGCACATGAGTTAGCTTTCCTTCTGATTTGGGTTGGTATACCATCCTCCAAACACAGAGTAAATAGAAGAGATTCCTATGCACGATTATAGGAAAATTAATGTCAGTGAAGTATGAGGATATTTTTAGTCTGTGCTTTACCATAATAGGATGACCCTTACATTGTAACCACACGAAAGCAGTCATTTTAAGTTGATGCCTAAACACCCAGTACAAAGATATGTACCCTATGATTATTCAATGAGCAACTGTTGACTGGCTAATACAAGTCAAAACAAAAGCATCCCTGTTAAATTATAGACATTTTCACAGGAATTCACACTTGCTTCCACAGTGACAAAGTCTCTTTGGTTCAAATCTCATATGTGTATCCAGAGGCGTTAGTTTTGATGACTGTAACTCAAATGGCTCCAAGAAGCCTTACCTGCCATGGTGTACAGATGCAGTAGTGTTTGCACTGATTGGTGCAGGGCAAGAAGAGGCAGGTTGCCACTTGCTGCCCCGAGAGGTAGATGAACCAATGGTAATGGGTGAGGTAGCAGGAGATGAATTGCGATTGGCTGAAATGTAGGGACTTGTGGGGTCACTACTTCTACCAAATGAAGCACTGCAAAACAGTACACAGTCACTTTCTTCAGGACGTGCTGCTCACCCACCATTTCCCAGCACCACCTTCCCCCCAGATTGTGCATTAAAAGGAATGTAGACCAAAGAGAGGGTATGGCAACTGGGAAGTGGAGTGACCAACTCCAGCTAGAGCTGGGTCACTGGCAGCAAGCAGGCATCTGTCAATCATCCAAAAGAGTGAAGGAATGGGGAGGAGAGATAATATGCAATAAGAGAGAGCAGAAGAGTAGTATATTGGAATAGAATATAGGCTAAGAAAAAGAAATATTAGGAAATAGAATAATCGCATTAGAAAAAGTAATTCCCGACAAACCCCAAGGCAAAAAAATCATGCAACCCCAAATGTCTACCTGATACAGAAGTAGCCCCGCAGAAGCTAAAGTAAGACCAAGAATTTGGAGAGGTTTCGGAGTAGAAATTTAAAATTAAAGAGTGGAAAGGAATAAAAAGCTCTGTGGGGGGAAAACGTATCTCTGAGAACCGTGGTTATTTAGCCTCAAACAAACACATCTTTGGGAGGATTCCAAGGCTGAAGTCTAGAAAGTAATATTATGGGCAATAGAAGGCAACTTTTTCTTGTTTCAAATGAAGATAAGTAGGAACCACCTCAACTGAAGTAAAAAAAAAATGATTTGGGTTAGAATTAAAAAAAAAAAACAAAAACTCCTTGACTACTACAGTAATGACACACTACAGGGGGTGGGCAAAATAAGCTATGAAGTCTTCTTTGGTAACGATGCATTTTACAGGGACATAGGAAAGGAATTTCTGCCTAAGGACAAGAGGTGAACTAGAAAATGGAAAGTATGCTGAGGTCCAGCACAGCCCAAGGCTGCCAAATATCTTCTTGTGCTTTCTTTTTAAATTAGTGATAGCACATGATTCTTCCCTTTTGAAAAGATCATAAAATGAGATTTTATACAATCAAAAAATGCTTATGGGGCACCTGGGTGGCTCACTGGGTTGAATGTCCAACTCTCGATTTTGGCTCAGGTCATGATCTCATCATGATCTCATGGTTTGTGGGACTGAGCCCTGCATTGCGTTCCATGCTGACAGTGCAGAGCCTGCTTGGGATTCTCTCTCCCTCTCTCTGCCCCTCTCCCACTCACCCACACATGCATTCTCTTTCTCTCTCTCTCAAAATAAATAAATTTTAAAAAATGCTTAAAGGTTGACAGAGGTTTGGAAATCCAAAGCATGAAGCAAGTTGTAGATCTTTTTTCAAAAAGCACTCACATTATTAAGCATGCTTTCCACCCTAAACAGAGGCAGTCCCTTTCTCTTCTGTTTACCATAATTATGCCAAACTACATCTAGCCAGATGCTACTCATTCAATCCATTTGTTAATGATTTGGATCATGAAAAAGAACAACTCTACCCTACCACAGTGTAACTACGTGTTAGGAAATTAAAAGGCAGCTTTTTCTCTTTCCTAGATCTAGAACATCGTTTTCTTCGAAAAGTTTTCTTGGTCTTGGATGCAACTATGAGGAGTAATAATGTATCTAGATGGATTAAGGCCGTAGCCTTGAAGACAAAGAGGTGACAGTTTCATTGAGCCAACAACACTGAGTTTGTATATAGAATAAGGCTTCAGTGAGATCACTGAACTATACTTGTGTACCTTCAAAGTTGAGCCTTTTCTTACAGGATGTGTCTGCAGAACTTAAAGACCATTAAAAGGCAACAGTGGCTGTTTGTTTTATAGGTCACCAGTTCCCATGTTCTTATATTAACTAGTTGATAAGATTCTTTTGATCAAGTGGGAATAAGTTTTGAACCCAAATACATAGTTTATAACAAAAGGCCGTTTCTAGGGCAGCCAACCAATCATCTATAAAACCTAAAGATGAAGCCCATGGCATGAAGAGGCAGTTGGAGGGGCTGAGTAAATGAAAGTGAAGAAAGAATTCAAAGTAAGCAATGAGAATCAGATTCTTCCACATCAGTAGCAAAGTTCAAATTAATATACTAATTAAGTATATCTTATAGCTTAATGGCTCTGGCAAAGGTGCTTTGCTTGCTGGCTGGTACACGGCAAAGAAATAATTGCAGAAAAGACAATATAGATGAGAAAAGGGAAGGAAACCCAAGTACCTTCTCTGCACCAAACTTGCGAGTTTCTCATCTTGATGGATCTGAGGGCCATTAAAGTCATAAAAAAAAAAAAAGACTCAAGTCCCTAAATTAACAGGCTTCAATTAATGAAACTTCTTTAATGCAATACAAAACTGTCCCCATTACCCTCCCCCCTCACCACCCTACAGGGTCCCTCCCTTCCTCCCCACGAAAATGTAACTTGAGATGAGAACTACTCGAGTTTTAGAAAAAGGAAAGCTAGCTACAGGACAAAAGTGATTTAAATTCAGTCCTACTCAGAGATTACTAGAAGTCACTTTCCAGTTGAAGATTTTAATAGGACTGAGAGGAGAGAGCATAAATTCAGATCTGTCTGTGGTAAGAATTTGGAATTAGCTTACCTTAACTCAGTTAGGAAAATAAATTAATGTTAATTTAAAATTAGTCAAGGCGTTACTCCCAAGAAATCTAAAAGTAATCCATTTTTTGATTCATTTTTGTGGTGCTAATTGGATATAAAACGACATGCAATTATGACCCATATACCCATGGCCAGAGTGAAGAAAAATCATCTCCCACCCCTGGGAGCCTGGTACCTTTTCAAGTAGGTTGATACATAGGTGGATGGAACAGCTGTCTGCGGAGTTTCCTTTCCCTTCGCTTCATCTCTCCACAGCTGCCGAGTATAGGACCCACTCCTCACTAGATTGACAGCTGATTCTCTGTAGAGGCACAAAAGAAAAACAAAACAGAACACTGATTCCTACCACCAGTTTTGTCCCTGATACAGTGCAAGCTGGGAGAGAAGAGCCAGAGAGGGAAAATGTAATACGGCTGAGGAAATAGACACATTTTCAAGTAATACTCTGTTTTATATACCTGTTTTCTTTATGGATAGAGGAGGAGTCTAGTATTACTGTCTGCTTTCTTTTATCAACTTCAAAGCTAACTAATTTCAATAGGTACCAAATCCTTATGTCAAAGATCTCCCAACTCTTTTGTAATGAGAAGTCACTTTTGTCTCTCCTTTAAAGGGTTTTACAAAGCAATAGGTTGTTCATAAGTAAGCAGAGAAGAGGATGGTGGGGAAGATAAAGTCTGTCACAGAGAAAGAGGTAACTACCACAGAAGAGGAAACGGAAGAAATTGCTGGAAGCCTATTTAGTGTTACAAATAATAAGCCATCCAGGAAAGGACTACAGTAGGATTTCTAATCCATAATTGTTCCCTCGGGGCTGTGGCTACAAAAGCTGTGGGTCTCCATCTTTCACAAAGCTCTCCAGAATAGTTCTTCTCAAACTTTAATGTGCATGTGAATCACCCAGAGAATTTTGTTAAAATGCAGATTCTGATTCAGCAGGTCTGAGGTGGGACCTGAGATTCTGCATTACTAACGTGCTTCCAGGTGACATCAGTGCTGCTGGTGGGGAGGACCCCACCTCGAAATGCAAGGTTCTAGGTCAGGCTCTGCTCCGAGAGGCAGCGGTACTTCCAAATCCTCACATTCATTTTAACTGATGAGGAAGACTTGAAATCTTATCTACGTACAAATTAGAAGTTGATCACTAATTAAATAACAATATTTCTGGTGTTTACTATGGAACAGGTCATGTGCCAGGGCTAGGGGGTCCTTGAGAAACTAGACAGACATAACCCTACCTTTCCAGAGCCTGCTGGTGTACCAGAATGAATTCACCCTCGGCAGGGTCAGGGAAGACTTCCTAAAGACAATAATACCTAAGCTGAAGTGAGAGCCTGAAGGGCGGAGAACTGGCAAGGCAAGTGAGTAAAGGCTGGGAGGTGTGCTAAGCAGAAGGGAAAAACAATTCATGATGTGCTAAGGGCACCTGTGGAAAGACAGCAGCAGAGTGATGGCCAAGACATCACCATGCCTAGCAAAGTTCAAGAGGACCATCTTTGGGCCTGTATCAGGATTACCTGTTCTCCTTTTCTTCGACGTCACTTGTGTTGCTGAGCCTCCGGGGTGCTAGTGAACTAAAATAGCTCTTGTTTTCTCTCTCCTGTAAAATCAAAACAAGTAAAGCACAGAGGAGGTACAATACAATACTGATTCAGTGTAACATTTTGGGTAAAAAGCAGAGCTTAATATACATATATAATCTTATTTCTATATCCAATACCAATTCTGGTTTGAGTGGTATTACAAAAGGTTAGCTTTCAAGGGCTAATTCCTACTTTTCCTCCATTAAAAACCAATATGTAGGGAAATAATTCTCGTGGGAAAAGCCAGGATGATCAAATAAGGAAAACAGCAGCACAAATTACACACAGCAGCAGCCTTGCCAAGAGAGACAGAGCCTTTGAAAAGCCACAGACAGAAAGCTCCCCTCTCAAGTTCTTGATGAAATAAGTCTTATTTCTTCCCCAGTCTATCTTCTCGTGGAAACGCAGCTTCACATACAACAAATATGTTGCGGAATTAACCCAACCAATACGCCTCACCCCCTGGAGGAGTCTCCAGAAACACAATATCGAGCAAAGGGACTCGGATTACAAGAAGACCTGACCCCAGAGAAGAGCATCAAGTGAGCCCTAGAAAATCTGGAACCAAAAGGTACGAAATAAAAATGCACTGATGGTGGATGATTATGTAGATGAGCTGTTTGTAAAGTTAGCCTGATCATATATCTAGTAATGAAAAGAATGAGACATTTAAACATTTTTCTTTAAGTGCTAATTTGCCTGAGCTTCATTAGGATTGAAAGCCCAGCTAAAGAACTTTGCTTTTGAACATTGAAAGAATATATCACTGGTATTGGCTTAAGGGAGCCTTTTAGGCCATACCCAAGTTTTTATGTTTCTAATTTTTTTTACCCTAGGTAAGGAGGGTAAGGAAGAATGAATATAAGGTATGCCAAAAGGTAAAGCATTTTTTCCTTTTATTGGCTGGGTAATGGCAAAAAAATAGCCACTGGATTAAACTACCATCGTGCCATCTCCTTCTAAAGACTCTGTACTTCCAGAATCAAATTAGGGACCAGAAAACACTTTCATGTGTTCCTACGACTGAATTTTCACAGAAGGGAACTGCCCTGGAGTTCTCCCATACCCCGCCTAAACGGCACCTTATCTTTGTTGTCCAGCAGAGCAGAAATCCGAGGGCTTGATGATGACCGGTAGACAGAAGAGCCTCGGTCCCTTAGAGCTTCCCTGGAATTGGCCACCTCACTCAGCATGTTGTGGCTGCCAGTTTTTCTGAGTCCCAGTCTCCACGAAGAAGGAGATTCATCTTTGGGCTCTTCCGGCTTGTTAAAAAGGCTCGAGGAGAACTATGAGGGAAGAAGCAAAGAAAAGAGAAGAAAAGAAAAGAAGGGAGAAAAAGGTCTTGATGATTCTTTTCAGTCTATTTGCCTTTCCCCACACTTAACTAAGTTCAGTGAGGCAATATAAGGCAGTTCAAGGAGGACAAATACATGGCAGGCTTTCGGCCAGTGTCGCCTTCCTCACCTGGCAGACGCTAATAACCTCTCAAGGCTCCCTTTCTCCCCGAGCCAGAAATAGCCTTAGATTTGTAACACAGTCAGAGTTGCTCTCTGAGAAATTAAACACTATTTGCTCTCTTAGCAATGAATGCTGACCTAGAACACCAGGAGATCCACATTCTAGTAAAAGCCTCTACTCTTGCTTGATTCACTGGGTAATTGAATACAGGACATTTTACTTTTCTAGGTCTCAACATGCTCATCTATAAAATGGTGTTAATGGGCTTAATTCCTTCTTATAATGTGTGGAGACTGGAAAACACAGAGGAGCCAACGTATAAATATGATTTAAGGTATTGTGATAAGACCGTGGGAAACTAAGTGAATACTAATAAAAATACTAAAAGCCCCTCCACTCAAATTCTAATTGTTTATTTCAAGAAAATAGTTTATTTGATCTTGGCCATGTGTTTCAGATTTCACTGAGCAGCCAAATTAAAAAAGAAAAAAAAATGGTAGAAGTCACAGAGTTGCCATCTTTTAGATTGTTGCCAGGAGAACATCTTTCAAAAACATCATTACCATTTCCATCACCATCATTTCATTAAAAAAAGAAAAACATTTTAACATCAGAAAAGAAAGCTTTCTGGAAAGCTTACAGCGTCTTTAATTACCTCATTTTACCATAAACCACAGAAAACATCACAGACTCAGTGTTGGCCCAAAGACCAGTCGGGGAACAACTGGTCTTTAGAGCAGGAAAGTAGTCCTTTCCTGGGATCGGGGGACCCCTCCGCAAGATAGCTGTGGTCTTTCTCCAGGTATCAGGCCACCTTTACTGCCTGGAGTAGCGAAAATGCAGTGGAACCATTAAATCACTCACCTCCAGCTCACACTCAGATTTTCTCTTTTTAATTAGTCACCTGAGTGTACGTATTTATGTACGCCTTCCAACTTTAGAGGCTCAATCATGCCAACTCTTTACAAGTCACCCTGATTCTGGGAGGAAAAATGTTTTTCCCAGCATTATTTTAGCCAAGTGGAATAAATCTGTGTCTCTCTCTCCCTCTCCTTCTCCCTCTGTGTGTGTGTGTGTGTGTGTGTGTGTGTGTGTGTGTGTATTTAAGTAGGCTCTATGCCCAATGTGGGGCTTGAACACATGACCTTGAAGTCATGAGTCACATGCTCCACCGACTGAGCCAGCCAGGTGCTCATGTATTTTTTTTTACTTAGTATTTTTATTTTATTTATTTTTTAAATGTTTATTTTTGAGAGAGAGAGACAGAGACAGAGACAGAGGGAGAGAGGGAGGGAAGGGCAAAGAGAGAAATGGACAGAGGATCCGAAGTGGGCTCTGCGCTGACAGAAACAAGCCCGATGCGGGGCTCAAACTCACAAACCATGAGGTCATGACCCGAGCCAAAGTTGGACGCTCGACCAACTGAGCCACCCAGGTGCCCCAATTTAGTAATTTTCTTTTTAGAAAAATAAGAAGTCTAGTCACACCTAGAAGCAGTGGGAGTATGCGAGGTACAGCTAAATGACCGGCTGATGAGTGAGGGCTGTGTTCTATCTGAAACATCTCTACGGATTCACAACGATGCTCTTAGGAATAATAAGTAACCAGACCTTTGTTTCCTCATCTCCACAACGATATCACAATCCTGTCTTTTCAATTCATGAGGTACTAAGAAGATCAGTAAGTTAGTATCTATAAAACCAGAGTTTTTTCATCAGCTTTCTTCCCAAGAACTCAGATCAATTCTTAACCTCAAAACTAACTGTTTACTTTGTAAAGCAGAGTCATTATTCAACTCCGTCTCACTGATTAGAAGCATTTCAGAGGCCTGGGCCGAGTAGCAGGAGGAGATGTCTCTGGTACTTCAACAAGTTCTTTCTACCTCTGCTCACCACTCATCATAAAGACTTTACTTGTTAAAGTAAAATTTTAAACAAGAAGTAAGAAAGGATAGAAGTCCTCAAGTCAATTAATACCGAATGCTAAGTATTTTCCTAGCCTAGTCTGAGATTTACATATATTTACCTTAGCCTTAGATATGAAGAAAATAGGCAATTGACAAAATGTCTTTGGTCCAGATTACTATATCCTATGTTATCTAAACACATTGTAGCCAAATTTGTTTGGTGACGGATTTGTGGTTTTTGTGAGCAATGCTATAAATGCAATTATATGTGCCCACCCTCCAATTCCATATCCTGAAGCCCTAATCCCCAACGTGACTATATTTGGAGACAAGGAGTCTGTCCGCAAACTAGGAAGAGAGTCCTTACTAGGAACTGAGTCTGCTAGCACCGTGATCTTGAACATCCTAGACTCCAGAATTGTGAGAAATAGATTTCTATTGTTTAAAGGCACCCGGTTGGTGGTATTTTGTTATAGCAAACTAAGCGGACTAAGACAGGCAAGAATCTATCTGAATTATCTTGCAAGAATGTATCTCTAAGGCCTTTCAAACTGTATGTTAGGATAGTAGGGGAAATATAATATTCAAATTAATTCCAAAATACTCACTCTCCTGGCTGAAGAGGCAGAGAAGGTATTCTGAGCTGGTGCTGGTATCTGTTCCGTAATAATACTCTTGCTTTCAGAGTTGGAATGGTTGTCAATGGTTTCTGGTTTTTTATCTATTATTTAAGACAAGAGAAGCAAGAAGTGCAAGTATGAAAATCTTATCTGTGTATATGTATGCACTTTTCTGCTAACAGAAAAGGTTTACCTATTATCCAAACAGATTATTAGGGCTATGTAATGCTTGGACTCAAACGAAAATGAAATCTCCAGCAACTATTGCCAAAAGGAAATAAACTCAATGGTATTCCTTTCTTGGTAGGCTCTAATTCCTTGATATATAACTGAAAACTTTCTCCATATTGTGTATCATACATAAAACTCATCAGTATGTACATACTAAGAATCTACTCTGTTTTGGGAAGTTGGGCAGGAAAAACCAGATAAGATCTTGCTTTCTAGGTAATTACAATCAAGAAAAGGGATAAGATGCATAATAATAATAGCAACAACACAAGCTCATATATAAGTTAGGTGCTAAATTGGTTGAGTCAGATTAAACAGGGCTTTATGAGTTCAGAGTAAATCCTCTGAGGGAGGAAACAACAAGGAAAGATGCCATAGAGAAAGCTGGAAGACAAATACCAATTGGCAGGAGAAAGAAATGCTATGAGTAATGACTCTGAAATCAAAATACATCTGTTGGTCAGTAAATTTAAGTCTAAGCAAGACTAATTTAAGCAGGCCTAATTAAAGTAAAGAATATTCTTGGGATTACAATAGGAAATAAAGGGAGAAAGGATTACAGAAGATATTATAAGGTAAACCATAGAACTATAGGAGGTGAAGCCTCTTAATAAACAGGAATACTTCATCTTATAGAGCCATCAAGTGGAAATCTTGTCTGTCTCATTCACTGTTATATATCAGATAACCAGTACAGAGCCTGCACCTAGTAGGTGTGCTGGGGCCTTCTGATCTATGTACTCTGGAAACAGAGTCCCAGAGTAACCCACCTATGAATTATGTGACAATTTTTAAATTTTCTTTTTAACTTTTATTTATTTTTGAGAGACAGAGACAGAATGGGGGAGGGGCAGAGAGAGAGGGAGACACAGAATCCGAAGCAGGCTCCAGGCTCTGAGCTGTCAGCACAAAGCCTGACGCGGGGCTCGAACCCATGAACTGGGAGATCATGACCTGAGCCAAAGTCAGATGCTTAACCAACCGAGCCACCCAGGAACCCCGAATTATGTGACAATTTTAAGTCACATCCCAGCTGTGTGACATAGAGCTGTCTGAACCTCTATTTTCCTTACTGGCTAATCAGGGATTTGATTCTTGCCAATAAGTTGCTATAAAGACTAGAGACAAGGAGTGGCTGGGTGGCTCAGTCTGTTGAGCGTCTGACTTCAGCTCACATCATGATCTCGCGGCTCGTGAGTTCGAGCCCCACATCGGGCTTTGTGCTGACAGCCTGGAGCCTGCTTCGGATTCTGTGTCTCCCTCTCTCTCTGCCCCTCCTCCCACTCATGCTCTGTCTCTCAAAAATAAATAAACATTAAAAAAAAAAAGACTAGAGACGATGTGTTTAAACTGCACAGCTCAATGTCTGGCCATAATGAGTCCCTAGTTATTAATGCTATCATTTTTTTTGTGGTCATTGTGAATATTCAAGGCATTCTTTAAGTATTACCTGAGAATCTCTATCCCCAGGATATATACCTTCCTAGCCAAATGCAACAGACCATTACAGTAAGAAACTCCCAGTGAATCTATAACCCTGTGTAGTGACCTCTCAAATTGACTCTGGGCTTGGCAATGTGACTTTCTATGGCCACTGGGACATTAGCAAATGTGACATAAGCAGAGGCTTGGAAAGTGCTTGTACACTGAGTCTTGCTCTTGCTACTTGTGGAATCCAACTGACGTATGAAGAAGCAGTGGCTAGTCTCCCTGATGATAAGAGAAACACTTGCTTCAAACATCCTAACCAAACACCAGAAAGGTGAGCAAGGCTATCCAGGACGAGCCATCCCCTAGCTGACTTACCAACTGACCACCAACACATAACTAAGTCCAGTATTACTACATGGAGGAGAGAAAAGCCATCCTAGTGAAGCCCTTCCCAAATTGCCAACTCCTAGAATTGGGTCCATAAAAATGGTTGTTTTAAGCACCACTAAATTTGGGGATGGCTTGTTATTCAGCAATAGATAACTAACATACCAAACGTTTAAGCCAAATAAATAAAAGAGGAAAATAGAAATCCAAATCAAACAGCTTACATTCACCTCAAAATGGAATTAGTATTCTTTACAAATACATTTGTATGTAAGACATATGAAAACTGTCATTTTATGAGGTTGTATCTATGGACCTTTAAAAACAGGATAAATGCAAAACCAAATCCAGGATAAATGCATTCAACAAATACCTGTTCAGTACATACATAATGTGTCAGGCATCATTTGGAAAGGTTTAGACATAATCCAGTTCCCCAAATTCTTCCAACATATATATATTTATTGAGCACCCCAGCATGTAGAAGGAAGGCCCTGTGCCAGGCTTTATGGAAGACAGAAAGATAAACAAGATACACAATACATTTCAGTGCTTCTGAAACTGGTCGGTAGGGGAAGAACAGAGGAGATGAGAAAGAAATAAATGGAAATAACACTCTTAGTGTAAGTAATAAAAAAGAGATTCAAACGAATAGCTACCAGTCAGAGGAGGGAAGAAACACTTGTATCTGTGATGATAAGACTTCATAAAGGAAGTTGATTTGAGCTGGGCTTTGAGACATGAGTAAAACTTCAAATGGCAGAAATGAGCACAGTGGCTTGCTGCAACCATCTGGCTTCTGCCTACGTCAGGCTCCTGAAACTGCTCAGATTACCGGTGACTCCCTAATTGCTGTCTCTTTCTTGATCTCTCCCTTCCCACTCCTACCCTGGCTTTTCTGATGCAGAAATACATACTCTGGTTTTCCTCAACCTTTCTGACCATACCTTCTTTGCCTCCTTTACTTCCTAAACACACCATTCTTTTTTGTAACATCTTTTCTCTACAATCTCTCCCGTGGGAAATCTCATCTTTTCCACAGCTTTAGCTGTCACTTTTTAGGCAGATAATTTCTTTTCTTTTTTTTTTTTTTTTTTATGAATATACCTTATTGTCAAATTGGCTTGCATACAACACCCGGTACTCATCCCAACAAGTGCCCTCCTCAATGCCCATCACACATTTTCTCCTCTCCCCTAAACCCCATCTACCCTCAGTTTGTTTTCTGTATTTAAGAGTCTCTTGTGGTTTGCCTCCCTCCCTCTCTGTTTGTAACTATTTTCCCCCTTCCCTTCACCCATGGTCTTCTGTTCAGTTTCTCAAGATCCACATATGAGTGAAAACATATGATATCTGTCTTTCTCTGACTGACTTATTTCACTCAGCATAACACCTTCCAGTTCCATCCACATTGCTGCATGATTTCATTCTTTCTCATTTTAGGCAAATAATTTCTATATTTCATTCTGCCCCTGCTACTCTGAGGAGTCCCAGACCAAAGTTAGGATCTTAGACATGCCACTTGCCAGGTATGAGACCCAATCTGCCTAACCTCCTACAGGGTCAATTTCCCATGATAATACAGTGATGATGATATGTATCTCAAAATATGTGGTTGTAAGTGCATTGCAGAGTAAAAAAGCGCTACACAAACGTAAAGTGTCGTTATAATCCCCCAAACTAAGTACAATCTTTCTTTTTTTAATTGAAATGTTTATTTATTTTTGAGAGAGAAGGAGAAAGAACAGGAGCAGGAGGAGAAGGGGCAGAGAGAGAGAGGGAGACAGAGGATTCAAAGCGGGCTTTGCGCTGACAGCAGAGAGCCTGATGTGGGGCTCGAACTCACAAACCGTGAGATCATGACCTGAGCCGAAATCAGACCCTTAACCCACTGAGCCACCCAGGCGCCTAAATACAATCTTTCTTACTAGTGAATACCACTGACTACACTTATCTCTGTCATGTGGCATGTATTTGATTCATGTATCTGCCTTCCTATTCCCCTGTATCTCCTAGATGTGTTCAACAAAAGCATTTAATGAATGTGAATGCTTGTCCTGTGCCTGGCATCTCACAGAGACCTAGTTACGAGTAAATGATAAACTAGAGTTCCCAGCCGAGATGAGGAGTGCTACAACACAGATAAGTAAAAAGTGTTAGAGGGATACATACAGGGGAGCGATTAGCATGGGGTGGGAGAACAGTGAAGTGGTCCGTTCCTTTTCAGCTTCTTGTATAGGAAAACTAAAGAAAGGCTTCTTCAGTGTGGTAAATCCCATGGTTTCTCACAGAAATCACTCAATAAGCACTTGACGGCCAGAAATGAATTCGAAGACACAAATAAATGTCCAGGGATAGGAAAGCTCAGGGCATGTTTGGGGAAACCAAACAATCCAGCGTGGCTAGTTGATGATGCTGCCTAGGCCCCGGAAAGCACTGGAAAGGTGGGCTGGAGACGGATTATGAAAGATCTTAAAGGTCAGGCGACGGGGTTTGGGATCACTCCACAGGCAAAGCCATGGGTGAGGAAGGTGATCGTAGACAGTTTCTGGACAGGGGTGTAGCATCACCTCTGCCAAAGGGTGCTGTGGGTGTTTGACTCCAACAAGCAATGTAGAGATGGGCTGCAGGGCACCAGAGACCTGAGGCATGGGTACATACCACAAAACAATGATAGTAGTTCAGGTAGCTCCCTCCCATTCTTCTAATAGTTTGGTAGCCAACAAAGTGATCTAGCACAGAGCAAGACTGGATAGTAATACCTGAAGCCTAAGACATGTAAGTACTCAAAAAACAGTAAAAACATAAAAAAGATGAGTACTTACAAATGTTGATGGGTACTACACCAGCATTTCCAGAGTAGGCTATGCCTACTTAATAACAGAAATTCAAGGCTCCATGAGTAAAAGGTCATCTCCCATGCTACCAACTTAGCTAGTGCTTATCTTCTCTGCACAGTCAATGGTCTCTAACTGCCTTCGGTGACATTCGATGAGCTAATACTAATACTACCAATACAAGCCAGTGAGCTCAGGACACAAGTACGGTAAAATCTTAGTTATCATGAACTTCCAATGATCCATGAGAGCTGTTGTGTTGCTTTTGAACCTCTATTGAGTAAAACCCAGTATTTATCTCCTCAGCGTTTGCCTGACTGTGTATCAAAACCTATGGGTGATTTTATAGCATGCTGATCTGACCACGTTTCGCAGCTCCCTCTCACTGTTGGGGGTCCTGTCTTGCCATATGATAAACTCAAGAAGTACCACAGGAAGCATATATAGTAAGAGTCATAAAGGTAAATATGATTTTGTTCCTTCTTGAATCCCCAGCTCAGGAATTGAAGGAGCTTCACATAATCAGAAGGAAAAATAAGATCTTGGGATTCTGTTTAGGGAATCAGATGAACCTGAAAACTAAATGCAAGTTTTCACCAGTTGGTCAAAGAGACTTGACCAAATGTGCCTCCGCAAGACCTCATCTCCTCAGTCTCTTAGCATAGTGAGGTTTGGAATCTGGTCTCTCAATCCCACCAACCCGAGGTCAGACAGATGGTTCCTTTACATACACAAGAATTTTTTGGGCACCTTATCATATGGCTACATAGAAACTCGTACACATATTTCTAACACAGCTCACAGCTTTTACAACCGAGCTTTTACTCAAAATTGGGTATCTTATCTTTGAAAAGTAAACTTAAAGCTCTTTTTGGAGCCCTCTGAGGTCTCCTAGCTGTGATAAGCAGTGATCTCCTTGCATTATGGAAACAGGATCTTCGCATTACCTGCCTCCTTCTCGGCTTCTGACTCAGAGGCTTCATCTTCACCTTCCTCCTCCTCTGAGCTGGAGCTGCTGGACTCTTTGCTTTCTTCCTCCATTTCTTGGGACTTGGGTATCTCTTCTTCATAGAGCATCTTCTCTTTGCTAAATTAAAGAAGATGATTTGAGTGCAATTCAGAATGGCAAACTATTCAAGTTCACTGATAATCAAGCATAAAGAGAACGAGTCTATAAACCTCTGTGTAGAAGGGGTAATAGAAATACATCAAATCCTTCTCAAGTCTAAATTTTTTTGGATCTTTGGGTTTTTGCAGACTAAGGTTTAGTATTTAACTTCAGAGTATGACTTAAGCAGATTTCACCTGTTCAACACACAGGAAAAAGGAAGGCTATGAATCTTGATGGTGACGAAGCAAGCAAATATGTTTTAAAAGCCATTTAATACATGTTTACTGAGTGCTTATTACGTGCCAGAAATCATGCCAGGCCCTGGAATGGTGGTGAACAAAACACACATGGTCCCTGAGTTCACAGAACATATAGTTAGGGATGCAATGAGGACTAGGAACCCCTAAGCCAGGGGGGGAAATGTTGCACACAGTCTCGATTAATTTCTAAATGTAAAACACATTCATCCATCCTCAGTGTTTCCCCATATCTCAGTGCCACCTCCTTGCCCCTCAAAGATTCAAACACAGTTTCTTTACTATATAAATTCTCAAGCTAAGTATGTCACATACACATAGCACCCACACACAGCAGAGCTCATCACATTTCACAAGCTCCGAATGTCTTACTTCTTAAAGAGTCCACTCTGCAACTTGCTGTTCAGGTCTGACTCAATGAGCTTATTCCGTGTCTCTTTTTCACTTCGAAGCTTGAAATTGAGAAAACAGAGAGAAAAGGAGGGAAGTTAACTGCTGATAAAAATTAGCAACAATGAGAACTCAAAATGGTACTGTCATTCTGAAGAAGACAGGACCAAAACCAAAAAGAAAGAACTGAGAAAAGAGAAACACATCAGTTGGGTCTCTTTAGAAGACAATGACAGAGAGCAATCTTCATCCAAGGTAGGAGAAAAAGCATGGGGTTAGAGGTTCAATAAAACTGCCCATATGAAATATCCAAACCCAATCTTCAAAAAAAGCCTGGCTTCTAGGGGCACCTGGCTGGCTCAGTCGGAAGAGCATGTGACTCTTGATCTGGGGGTCATGACTTCGAGCCCCACGTTGGGTATAGAGATTAATAAAAATAAATAAATAAACTTAAAACAAAAAAAAAAAAAAAGAAAGCCTGGCTTCTAGTAGACTAGGAAAAAAAAAAAAAAAGGAAGGAACTCTGAAAGAATTCTTTATGACCACATACTGAATTAGGTCGGCAATAGTACTAACGGGGAAATAAGCCCTTAGAATAAATCATCTGGTCCTTAGATACATGCTCTGCACAAAAAGTGTTTATATCCCTGGACCCCAAAGTTAGGCATGGAGCAAAGATAAGCACCATTCCCAACACAGAAATGTTATTCAGTGAAAACATTATTTATGTTCAAAAACCAAACCATGCTGGGTAAAGGGTACACAGAAACTCTCTATATTATTTTGGCAACTTCTATGTGAGTCTAAAAATTATTTCAGAATAAAAAGTTTAAAAAAAAAACACAAAAACCAGGGGCACCGGGTGGCTCATTTGGTTGAGCATCCAACTCTTGGTTTTGGCTCAGGTCATGATCTCAGAGATCAAGCCCCAAGTCAGGGTCTGCACTGACAGCACAGAGCTTGTTTGGGATTCTTTCTCTCTCTCTCTCTGCCTCTCCCCTGCTCATGCTCTCTTACTCTCTCAAAATAAATAAATGGACTTAAAAAAAAAAAAACACCACCACCAAACTATGCAAAGTATACATCTTAGGAAGGTTGCTGCTGCTAAACAACAGCACCAATACTGTGTCTGCAAAGTCCTAAGTTTTAGTTTCGATTCCAGTTGCTCACTAAAGAAAACAAAACGAACTGGAAGTTGTGTTTGTCTGAGCTGTACATATGCAATTTTCCAACTAAGCCTTGAGGTAACGAGGATTTTCACTCTACCGGTGCAGGTGTGGTGAACATGGGTGAGGTGAGACATGGCTGGTCTGTCCCATCAGTGAACTATATAGAATTCTTTCTTTCAGAGCTGCTCTACGTTTCTCTTATTGGTGCTAAACTTGAGTTCACATGCCCTGAGCCACAATCATGCGAAGGAAAGCTAGTGATTTTTTTCTGTCCCACTCTGTTCAAACATCAACCCTGATCATCAATAACTGATTTTTATTCTCCTTGCCCAAATCACTCATCCCACTTATGGGTAGAAAATGTAAATTATTTACAGTTTGTCTTTATATTGGGTGGGTTTTCTCATTCCACAGTCTATACGTGGGTACCGGTCTCCTATGTAGCACTAAGCAACAGAATGGTACGTGCAGCCAAACAATAAAAGATTTAGAATGAGAAGGGAGAAGTGGATTGAATTCTGGATAGCTGATGAATGCTGAATAAGTATGAGTCATTGACCAAGTACTGTCCAATGCCAAAAGGCAGTTTTAGTTTTGTGGCCTTGTTTGCTTTTTCAGAAAGAAATATATTCCTTTCTGTAGTGAATTTACTTTAAATAAAGATGTCCTTCCAGTCAATAGGGGAGAAAAAAGTTAATGAGATGTCCTCTACCCTGGTACTCCCTATTTGGAAAAAACTGATTTGAACATACCACATTCACTTTCTAGAACTCAAGGGTAATTATTAGCTTACTGTTCTTGTCATCTTTTTAAAAATAGATTTGATTTTATTTTCTTAATGTTTGTTTATTTTTGAGAGAGAGGGGGGAAAAACAGGAGCAGGGGTGGAGGGTGCAGAAAGAAAGGGGGACAGAAGGTCCAAAGTGGGTTCTGTACTAACAGCACAGAGCCTGATGTGGGGCTCGAACTCATGAATCATGAGATCATGACCTGAGCTGAAGTCAGATGCTTAACCAACTGAGCCACCCAGGTGCCCCTGTTCTTGTTATTTTTGACTTTCAGGTGCTTGAAGGCTATCTTATGATGAGTAAACTTTAACAACAATGGTTTTTGGAATATCTTCTAACAGACTATTGCTAGTCCCTGAAGGGAATAATGATCATCTCTGAAATGCAGATATGTCCATTTCAGCTCTCAGTAGACAACTAAAACAAGTGATTGAGATATCTGCAGTGGACTGCATTGTTATAAAAGCTTTAGAAATACATGTTTATTTATTTTTCAGAGAGAGAGAGAGAGAGAGGGAGCGAGTGAGCAAGCGCCAGTGGGAGAGGGGCTGGGAGAGGGGGAGAGAGAATCCCAAGCAGGCTCCACACTGTCAGCACAGAGCTCGACTTGGGGCTCAAACCCAAAAACCACAAGATCATGACCTGGGCTGAAATCAAGAGTTGGACACTTAACCACCCAGGCGCCCCCATTGTTACACTGTTACAAAAGCTTTAAAAGCATTAACTGAAGACTCACCACATTCTGCTTCTTCTGGAGCATCTCCAAGTGCTCCACAAGACCCTCATCAGCCACATCAAATGGTGTTTGGCCCTGGCAGAGAAAAGGGGTACCATGATCAACAGAAAACAGAAATAGCAATCACGTGACTTTATGGGAAAACGATTTAATACTCACTTTATGCCTTTGTTCCAATTGATAGCTGCTTCCCTAAAATCTATTCTGCATTATAACAATGCCTTCAACTAGCACAGAGGAAGAAACAAAACAAGGAACAGCAAGTCCTTTAAATACAAGTTTTTATAGTTTGTAAAACAGTATTGAGGAAAGCATCACATCATCTCTAATGCTTTATTGCCTTTTGGCAAATAATCAATTGAAGTTTCTCCTTGTACCTGTTCTAAAATGGTCTTAATTGCTCTGATAAATTCAATAAGGGGCTTTTACAAGCCTCAGAAGGAGGTTCAGGGCACATGTCATCTCCCTTGAAGTGAGAGAAGGGTATTTTTTTAGGAAATGTCAGCACAATTTAGGACGCTAACCCACAATCTGAGAGAAAGCTGGGTTCAGGAGAGATGTGAGGCAGGTAAGAACATTTACTAAATAAAAAGCCATGTCTCTGGATTCCTAGAAAACCAGTATTGTTGGGATAGGAGTTCCAAGGCTTCTAAAGTTGCTTGACATGAGGCTCAACAGCACTATTTTCAGCCAGAGACAAGGATCTTTGTCATTATAATGTTTTTTCAGTGACTGGATGTGAGTAGAGCTCAGCTATTAAAAGTCTTTGAATTAAAAATGAAGCAAAATAACACCTTTCTTTTTTTTTTTTTTTTTTTTATTTATTTATTTTTTAATTTTTTAATATATGAAATTTACTGTCAAATTGGTTTCCATACAACACCCAGTGCTCATCCCAAAAGGTGCCCTCCTCAATACCCATCACCCACCCTGTCCTCCCTCCCACCCTGCCCTCCCTCCCACCCCCCATCAACCCTCAGTTTGTTCTCAGTTTTTTAACAGTCTCTAATGCTTTGGCTCTCTCCCACTCTAACCTCTTTTTTTTTTTTTTTTTTTTTTTTCCTTCCCCTCCCCCATGGGTTTCTGTTATGTTTCTCAGGATCCACATAAGAGTGAAACCATATGGTATCTGTCTTTCTCTGTATGGCTTATTTCACTTAGCATCACACTCTCCAGTTCCATCCATGTTGCTACAAAAGGCCATATTTCATTTTTTCTCATTGCCACGTAGTATTCCATTGTGTATATAAACCACAGTTTCTTTATCCATTCATCAGTTGATGGACATTTAGGCTCTTTCCATAATTTGGCTATTGTTGAGAGTGCCGCTATAAACATTGGGGTACAGGTGCCCCTATGCATCAGTACTCCTGTATCCCTTGGATAAATTCCTAGCAGTGCTATTGCTGGGTCATAGGGTAGGTCTATTTTTAATTTTCTGAGGAACCTCCACACTGCTTTCCAGAGCGGCTGCACCAATTTGCATTCCCACCAACAGTGCAAGAGGGTTCCCGTTTCTCCACATCCTCGCCAGCATCTATAGTCTCCTGATTTCTTCATTTTGGCCACTCTGACTGGCGTGAGGTGGTATCTGAGTGTGGTTTTGATTTGTAAAATAACACCTTTCATACTTCACCACAAACAATAGCCTTAGGACTTCCAATGCTCATTTTTGCCAAGGACAAATATCTTTTTTTCCTGTTTATTTTAGGGCCTTCAACATAAATAGAATCAGAATGCTAGGTCAGTAGAGTTTTATTTAACATAGCAAACCTCTCTGTGTTGATAATGAGGCAGGGGGGAGGGAGGAGGATGTGGGGAGCAGAGCCATAGCTGCCTGTGACATATGTTTCCCTGGACAGTGAGCCTGGCCATTTAACTGAGACTTTAAGTTTTTGTTCTAGAGACCCAGCCACCAATCTCACTGCCCTTTTAGAAGGTCGGGCATACTAACCAGTTTGTTCCTGATATCCATATCACAGAGTGCTTCCGCCAGGATAGAGCAAGCCTCCTTCACACCCCAGTGCGCAGCAGCATGGAGGGGAGTCCAGCCATCATAATCCTGAACATTGAGTTCATAGCCAGCCTGGATTAAAAGTCTAAGAAGAAAACCCCAAACAAGATATTTATACCCTCTATATTATAGTTTTCTGCCACATAAACTATCACCTAATTGATATTTCAGATTTTGGCCCTGAACCACTGGGGTCTTGTGATTATTTCTGTCCTCTAAGGCAGAGCTCAGGTTTCATAGTTACTACACTGAAAACCAATCATAGAGAACAGTTACCAACCCTCTCTTAAAGGTCCTATGGCACTTCCTAGGCACACCCATGTTGCACCATGGATGCAAACGTTTAGAAAGGTGTACACCTTTGAGATTAACCAAAGCCTAATTATATTAGCCAAACCACATAATTCTGTTACAAGGTGTGTTTTCCACTTCTAGTGCAGGAAGGAAGAAACATGTAAAGTGAGAACTGCATTCTCTTCAGGGCGCTTTACTTACTACCTTTCTAGTTGGCCTTTCCAGGACCCTGTAAGTTTTACTGTAGGCTGGCACACTTCCAACCCTGCAAAGTATCTGCAGGGACTTCGTGCTAACTACAAAGCTATAATCTGTGTGCAAGGAGGAAGAAAGGTAGGACTCCTGAGGTCCCAAGCTGCACTGGCCTGAATGAGGTTCCCTTTATCACGGGCCTCCAGACACAAAGAACTCCAGAGAACATCAACCAGGCCAGGGAAACCCCACGGTGGGTGGAATAGGAAGCACTGGAAGAGTCTGGCCACGACTACACAGACAGTGCTATTAGCTACCCACGATTTGGGAAAGCCTGTCAACAGTAAGCACCAAGAGCTACATTCAGCATGTGTGGATGTAAGGAAAAATGGAACAGGCAGACGAGTAGAAACTAAATCCCTCATGTAAGTTAAACTCTCCTAGTCTAGCTGGACACTGCACACTCAGTATCTGTAAAGTTCATCTAAAGAGCCGAGGAAATGATCTGTGTCCAAAAAGGACCAAAATGACCTGACAGAAATGATTCTGTCCTGTATTA
This sequence comes from Panthera leo, assembly GCF_018350215.1. Taxonomy (NCBI): domain Eukaryota; kingdom Metazoa; phylum Chordata; class Mammalia; order Carnivora; family Felidae; genus Panthera; species Panthera leo. The sequence goes on along the minus strand of NC_056696.1, from coordinate 41,228,459 downwards.
CATGACACCAAAGGTGAAGATTGCAGGGAAAGTAGTGATAAACCAGAGAGGTCACCTAAGGTCATCTCTTAGGCCAGTCTACCTCAACTCTGTTTTATATCATGCACGTCAGTGAGAAGCTAAAGTGATAGTAGGAGGGTGGGAGACCATCTATGGATTCATATCAGCAAAACATAAGAAAAGACTGCATGATCAGAGAGGAAAACAACAAAGAAAGAAATGCATCATAGTTGAAAATCGAATTCACCCCCTGCTTCCAAAACCCAGCTCATTTTCTCCCAGTCTACCAAGTTCCTGATTGATGTAAATGCACCATACCTGAGGACCTCAGAGTAGCCCTTGGCAGCCGCCACATGGAGGGCTGTGGCCCCTGAACGAGGCTGCCTTACATCTTCTATTTTCCCACTGTTGAGCCACTGGCGGGCATCCTGTAACATCTGTTGTTCTTCTTCTTTTCTTGACTGCTCTAGATCAACTCCTGCAGAAACCAGATAGCCAGCATTACTGTAGGTCCATTTAAATCTGACAGGATATTTTCCTTAGGTTCTAAACACATCATAAATAAAACCACAAATAACAGTTTAGTCACCAAGTTGGGTATTCATCAAGTTTACTCCTTATTTAGAAGAGCAATGGCATTTATACACATAGTAGTAGTTTTGCCAGGGTTAAATCATCATTTTAAATACTATGTGATGGCAGTTCCATTAAAGGAACGTGCTTAAACTTGTTTTCAATTTTAAGAACATAAAGACCAAAAGAACACTAGTTTTGTATTATAATATTTGCACAATGCTGTACACTTCAAAGACCTTCTACATGTTATACCGTTTTAGTTGGCCAATAATCCTTTGAGGTAAATATAACAAATTACTATCACTATTTAACAGATGAGGAAATAAGCATAGAAAGGTGAGGTGCCTTTGCTCAAGGCCACAAAATACATCAGAGCTGCCACTAGAACTCTGATATCCTAGGTCTCTGTCTGTTGCTCTTTTCCACTTACTACACCATAAGATTGGTAACCAAAAATCTTGGTTTCATGGGGCATCTGGATGGCAGTCGGTTGAGCGTCCGACTTTGGCTCAGGTCATGATCTCAAGGTCTGTAAGTTCAAGCCCCAATCGGGCTACCTGCTGTCAGCCTGTCAGTCCAGAGCCCACTTTGGATCCTCTGTCCCCTCTCTCTGCTTCTCCCCCACTTACACTCCCCCCAAAATAAATAAGTATTTTTTTTAAAAAATCTTGGTTTCAGGTATGATATACTTTAAAAAAATAATCTACCTCTAATGTTCAATTCCATATGAAGGGAAATATACTGACCTGAAGTTATAGAATCTAGAGTAGCTGAGTAGGTCATGTGTAGTTAAACTTCCAAGGGAATTTAGCTTTTGTTTCACTTTAAAACATTATGGAGGAACTCCCAAAGGTTCCTTCTTTTAGCCACCAACTCTCCAACATCTGTGCCAGTGAAAAGGGACAAGGGTGGGGCATTCCCCCTTATATAAGATAATTACATGTCCCAAATACAAACATACCCATCCAAAGAGTTTTATACCCACAAGCAGGCTTTCTCTGTGTTTGGTCTACTCTCTTCCAACTCACTTCCTAAATGAGAACCTGTGAACTATCCAAGGATTATCTGTCTGATTTGGGGGGACAGACAGGGTGAAAGGGTAAGCAATTTATTTTATTTCTTTTTTTCCCAGTGTCACTGAGATACGATAGATATATAATACTATGTAAGTTAATTTTTACAACATGTTGATTTGACACTGACATACTGCAAAATGATCACTACAATAAAGTTAGTTAACAACCACATCACCTCCCAAAATTACCATTTCTTTTTTGTGCTGGGAACATTTAAGATCGCCTAGCAACTTTCAAGTTCATAATAGAGTATTGTTAATTATAGTTACCATGCTGTACATTAGATCCCCAGAACTTATTTTACAACCGGAAGTCTGTACCCTTTCTTTGACCAATATCTCCCCATTCATCCCCGCCCCCAGCCCCCCGGACACCACTATTCCACTCTCCATTTCTATGATATCATACAATATTTGTTTCTTTCTTTGTCTGACTTATTTCACTTAGCATAACGCCCTTATTTCACTTAGCATAAGGCCTATCCATGTTGTACAGAGCAATATTTCCTCCTTTCTCATGGCTGAATAATATTCCATTATACACACACACACATATATATACACATATATATGTACGTTATATATATATATATACGTTATATATATACATATATATGTTATATATATACACATACATACGTGTGTGTATATATATACATACATATACGTATATACATATATATACACGTATATACACATATATATACACATATATATACACATATATGCACATATATGTGTATATATATGTGTATATACGTGTATATATGTATAAAATATCTTTATCCATTCATCCATAGAATGACACTTAGGTTCCTTCCATATCTTGGCTATTGTGAATAATGATGCATTGAAAATGGGAGTACAGGTTTCTTTTTAAGATCTTACTTTTATTTCCTTTGGATATATACCATGAAGTGGAACTGCTGGATCACATGGCAGTACTATTTTTAATTTTTTGAGGAAATTCCATACAGTTTTCCATAGTGACTGTACTAATATACATTCACACCAAACGTGTACAAGAGTTCCCTTTCCTCCACAGCCTCACCAACACTATTTCCTGTCTTTTTGATGACAGCCATTCAAACAGGTGTAAGGTGATATCTCACAGTGGTTTTGATTTGCATTTCCCTGATGATTAGTGATATTGAACATTTTCTCATAACCCGCTGGCTATTTGTATGTCTTCTTTGAAAAAATGTCTATCCAGTTCCTCTGCCCATTTTTAAAAATTTTATTTAATTTATTGTTTTAACTTACATCCAAATTAGTTAGCATATAGTGCAACGATGATTTCAGGAGTAGATTCCTTAATGCCCCTTACCCATTTAGCCCATCCCCCCTCCCACAACCCCTCCAGTAACCCTCTGTTTGTTCTCCATATTTAAGAGCCTCTTATGTTTTGTCCCCCTCCCTGTTTTTATAGGATTTTTGCTTCCCTTCCCTTATGTTCATCTGTTTTGTATCTTAAAGCCCTCATATGAGTCAAGTCATATGATATTTGTCTTTCTCTGACTAATTTCGCTTAGCATAATACCCTTTAATTCCATCCACGTAGTTGCAAATGGCAGGATTTCATTCTTTCTGATTGCCAAGTAATACTCCATTGTGTGTGTGTGTGTGTGTGTGTGTGTGTGTGTGTGTGTGTGTGTATGTGTGTGTATACACACACACCTCATTTTCTTTATCCATTCATCCATCAATAGACATTTGGGCTCTTTCCATACTTTGGCTATTGTTGATAGTGCTGCTATAAACATTGGGGTGCATGTGTCCCTTCAAAACAGCACACCTGTATCACTTGGATAAATACCTAGTGCAATTGCTGGGTCGTAAGGTAGTTCTATTTTTAATTTTTAATTTTTCTATTTTTAATTTTAATTGTTTTCCAAAGTAGCTGCACCCAGTTTGCATTCCCACCAGCAGTTCAAAAGAGATCCTCTTTCTCTGCATCCTCGCCAACATCTGTTGTTGCCTGAGTTATTAATGTTAGCCATTCTGACAGGTGTGAGGTGGTATCTCATTGTGGTTTTGATTTGTATTTCCCTGATGGTAAGTGATATTGAGCATTTTATCATGTGTCGGTTGGCTATCTAGATGTCTTTTTTGGAGAAGTATCTATTCATGTCTTTTGCCCATTTCTTCCCTGGATTATTTGTTTTTTGGGTGTTGAGTTTGATAAGTTCTTTATAAATTTTGGATCCTAACCCTTTATCTGATATGTCATTTGCAAATACTTTCTTCCATTCTGTCAGTTGCCTTTTAGTTTTGCTGACTGTTCCCTTCGCTATGCAGAAGCTTTTTATTTTGATGGGGTCCGAGTAGTTCATTTTTGTTTTTGTTTCCTTTGCCTCCAGAGACGTGTTGAGTAAGAAGTTGCTGCGGCCAAGGTCAAAGAGACCTGCTTTCTCCTCGAGGATTTTGATCCTCTGCCCATTTTTTAAAGTTTATTTATTTATTTTGAGAGAAGAGAGCATGCATGCATGTGCAGGGGAAGAGCAGAGAGAGAGACAGAGGATCTCAAGCAGGTTCCATGCTGTCAGCGCAGAGCCCATTGTGGGGCTTGATCCCACAAACTGCAAGATCGTGACCTGAGTCGAGATCGCGACCTGAGTCAAAATCAAGAGTCAGACATTTAACCGACTGAGCCACCCAGGTGCCCCCATATATGGACTTTATAATGTTGAGGTACATTCTTTCTATATCCAATTTGTTCAAATTTTTATCATGAAACATTGTTGTCTTTTGTCAAATGCTTTTTCTGTATCTGTTGAAATGATCATGCAATTTTTACCTTTCATTCTATTGTTCTATATCATATTTATGTATATTGAATCATCCTTGAATTTCAGAGGTAAATCCCACTTGCTAATAGTGTATTAGCTTTCTTGTGCTGTTGAATTTGGTTTACTAACATTCTGTTGAGAATTTCTCCATCTATATTCATCAGGGATATTGGCCTATAGTTTCCCTTTCTTGTACTGTCCTTATCTGGCTTTGATATAATGATAAAGCTGTCCTCATAAAATGAATTTGAGAATGTTCCCTCCTCTTCAATTTTTTTGAAAGAGTTTGAGAAAGCTTGGTATGTATTCTTATTTAAATGTTTGGTAGAATTCACCAGAGAAACCACATGGTTTTGAGATTTTCTTGTTGTTTGATTATTGACTCAATCTCCTTGTTATTGATGTGTTCAGATTTTCTATTTTTTCCCGATTCAGTCTTGGTAGGTTGTATATTTCTAGGAATTTATCCATTTCTTCTAGGTTATCCAATTTGTTGGCATAGTTGTTCACAGTAGCCTCTTATGATGTTTTGCACTTCTGTGGTATCAGTTGTAATACCTCTTCTTTCATTTGATTTTATTTATTTCAGTCTTTTTTTTCTTAGTCTAGCTACAGGTTTGTCAATTTTATTTATCTCTTCAAAAAAACAGCTCTTGGTTTCATTTATCTTTTCTATTGTTTTTTTCTGGTCCCTGTTTCACTTATTTCTGCTCTGCTCTTTGTTATTTCCTTCCTTCTGCTAACTTTGGGCTTAGTTTCTTCCTTTTTCTAGTTCTCTGAGATGTAAAGGTGAGTTGTATATTTAAGATTATTTCTTTTCTCCTAATGTAAGCATTTGTCACTATAAACTTCCCTCTAAGAAAAGCTTTTGTTGCATGTAAAACATGTTTTAACATGTTGTATTTCCATTTCTGTTTGTTTTAAGATATTTTTAAATTTTTTTAAATTTTTATTTTTTTGAGAGAGAGAGAGAGCACGAACAGGGGAGGGGCAGAGAGAGAGGGAGACACAGAATCCGAAGCAAGCTCTAGGCTCTGTGCTATTTGCACAGAGCCTGACATGGGGCTTGAACTCATGAACCATGAGATTGTGACTTGAGCCAAAGTTGGAGCCCAACTGACTGAGCCACCTAGGTGCCCTTCAAGATGTTTTTAAACTTTTCCTTTGATTTCTTCTTTGACCCACTGGTTGTTCAGTAACATGTTGTTTAATCCCCACATATTTGTGAATTTTCCAGTTTTCCTCCTGTTATTGATGGAATGTTCTGTATATGTCTATTAGGTCCATAGGATCTAAAGTATAGCTCAAGTCCAATGTTTCCTTGTTGGTTTTCTGTTTGGATGACCTATCCATTGTTGAAAGTGGGGTACTAAAGTCCCCCTATTGTCAAAATAGACAATAATACAATAAATCTATTTTTCCTTCAGATCTGTCAGTATTTATTTAATACATTTAGGTGTTCCAAAGTTGGGTGCATATGTATTTATGACTGTTACACCTTCTTGTTGGATTGAAAGGAGTATCTAATTTAGAACATACCAGAATTCCATGGAAAGAGTGAACTGTCATGCTGCAAAGTTAAGCATACATTTGAATACCTCTTCCAACAGAGCATATTCCTTAACTGAAGAGTCAGAAATCAAAATAGAAAAGTTTGTTTCTTAAAGCTATTTTTAAAATCTCAGTTCGTTTAAAAAAAAAGTTTTTGTATACTGTGATGCCAATCTTAGGATAAGGCTGAGTGGGACTGAATGGTAAACTAAGTATAAAGTTCTTTAATTCAAAGGGCACAAAAAGTATACACAGGAAGGCAGTAAAAACAAGTATTTACTGCCCTAGAACATCATTATTTTAAGGTAGGCATTGGCATATTTTCCATAAAAAGCCAGATATCAAATATTTTCAGCTTCATGAGCCATTCAGTCTGTTCAACTCTTCTGTGGTAGTGCAAATGCAGCTTTAGGTGTTATGTAAACAAATGGATGTGGCCAGAATTGGCCTGCCTGTTCTAAAGGATCACATCAGGAAAGGCCACTGGAACTAAATCTTTTGGCATAAGTGCAGACTGTGGGTAAGGCAGTTTAATGGAAAGACTAAAATTCACTATAAATCAGGTCCACAAAGTTTCTTGATGGTTCTAGTACACTTCCTAAAACCTGTCCTCCCTGCTATCTATCTGCAATATTTTTTTTAAAAGAACCTAGAGACCTTCAGAAAAATTCTGGCTTATTCTCTGATATGGATTCTTCTGAAAATTAAGTCATAAACAGAATTTGGCCCATATTCAAATTTATATTATATATCATCCTTTCTTTAGATGTCATAATGTCTAGCAAAATCCAATACCATGTATACTCAGAAATGTTCATGCTCCTCGTCAGTCCAATTTGTATTATCAAAATAATCAGGTCACTCCCAACTACACAATGGGTATACATCCTCAGATATGTCAAAAACAAGGAATGACTGCTCACCCTTTTGGCATTTGAACCATTCTTATGTGAATTCTTAAGAGGACACACAACACTGGTAATTGATGACTAATACTGTGCAGACAGATCTAATCCTCTCCTATCATATGATGATGAAAAGCTCTTTACGGCAAATGGATTATTTTCTAAGTGGCAATGTTTGAGAGTCTCTCCTGGCCCCCTCTAATTGCTTAGTTTTTTTACCTTGTTTCTTCACTTGTTCCAGAAGAAGATCCTTCATGGCAGGCTCTTCTGCAAGGTCAGAGGGGACTTCACCTTCACTATTCACAATACCCACACTGGCTCCATGGTTAATGAAATACCTGTGTAGACAAGATCCAGGATCTATATTATCTGTCAATCTGATATCAATTTAAACTCATGCATATGAGTGAGGCCACTGTTTTGAGGTTTTAAATATGGTCCCAGATGATGTGTTCCATTATTAATTTCTAACTCCATTAACCTTCAATAATTAGGACTGGAAGTGTCTCTATTTCCTGATGAACAATGCCAACAAACAAGATTTCTTTTTCACACTCATATTCCTAACTTCCACCCTCTCATTCTTATTGGATAGCAAGAGACTTTCTAAATACCATAAGGAAGACATACAGCTCTAAGAATTCACCTACCATCCCTGAGGTCCAAACAGATTCCCAAAAGGATTTATTACACTTGTAATATTGAGAATGAGAGCTCTCAGAAGGTATGTAAAGAAGTAATTCTCACAAAAACTTTCTCAATGCCACATTAGAATATATTAAGTAGTGCTGGGGTATGAAAATAGAAAAATAATGAATTAAAATGTGCATGAATCTGCGTAAATCGTGTCTCCACAATACCTCTCTCTTCAACCATACATCTACATGAAACCTTCTACACTCTACGAGGAAACTAAATTACTAAAGAAATAAATAGTTAAATTCTAAATAGATTCTGTATTGAAATGCAATACTCAATTCTGAGGAAGAAAGGTCTGATAATTAAAAAAAAATTTTTTTAATGTTTTATTTATTTTTGAGACAGAGAGAGACAGAGCATGAGCAGGGGAGGGGCAGAGAGAGAGGGAGACACAGAATCTGAAGCAGGGTCCAGGCTCCAAGCTGTCGGCACAGAGCCCGATGCGGGGCTCGAACTCACAAACCGCGAGATCATGACCTGAGCCAAAGTCAGATGCTTAACCGACTGAGCCACCCAGGCGCCCCAGGTCTGATAATTTTAATAGCTTAAGTGGATCTTTTTTGATTTTCGAAGTGCTTTCACATAAAATTACATAATGAGTCAGATAATTTTATGAAGTAGACAATATGGGTAGTACTACCTCCACAAGAAATTGAGGCTCATCTATGTTGAGTAATTTTCTTAAAATCACATAGGTGGCAAATGACAGAGGTGACGGCCCCAGTCTTCCATCTTCAAGTCTAGTTCATCTGTTCACTAGATCAAGGTGCTTTGGGGCCAGTGAGAATCCCAGTAATGCTAGGAACTCTAACAAATATTGAAAAGTATTTAAAGGAGAAAAAAAAACTATTTAAATCAGATTTCAACAATTTGGTGAGCATTTATTGGACCCCTACTATGTTTAAGGCATCACATTTTAGATACTGTAGGAGATTTTCAAAAGATAATCAATATATGGTCATTCTCTCTTCAGACAGTTAGCAAAAGAGAAAGAATTAATGAAGACTATATTAAAATCATGTTTTTGCTTTCTTAGTGCCTAGTACATGGTATAACAGAGCCTCAATAAATGTTTTTAACTTATAGATCAATTGCACATATATAAAGTGCAAACGCATACACAATTCATCTAATTTCAGCCGTCTCTGTCCTTCCCTCAGTCTCAGAGGAAGACAGACTTTTTTCAATTCAAAGGTTAATATCCTCTCTTTGCATTCTTAGTTCTATCAAGTACCAATCCTCTGTCCATCAATTACTCCTTCATTTCTATATATTCAATATCTTCTCTCTTCTGGTTCCTCAACTTCAGGCCAGGGGAACATTCAACTACAACTGAAAAATCACCTTGAAAAATCAAAATGGAAATAATCTACACAGTAAGCGCTCAATAAAAGCTTTTTGTAGTGAACTATACCCTATACTCTCATCAAATTGGACCACTTAATGTTCCCAAACACATCCCACTCTCACTCAGCTCTCCTCCAAAGCTTAAGTAGTTTCCTCTAACCGAATGAAATACCCTCTCTTTATCCTTTCCCTTCTAGAAACTTTCCATATCTTTCAAGGTCCATTTAAAATGCTTTTGCCTTCACGTAGCCTTTGCCTGTTGTCAACAACTGAACTTTCTGTCTCCTTCCTAAAACTCCACCCTCTCCCCCGATCCCTCCCCAGCGCTAATTCTGGACCTCTGCCAAGACACTATTGATGCAACTGCCCAATCAGGCTGAAAGCTACTTGAGGGCAAGAACTGTGTCTTCCTCACTGTTATCATTGCCAGAACATCGTGACATCATCTCTCTTCTCTTGGCACTCCATAAATATTACCTGAAATAAATGAAACATCTTAACTACTGTGCTCTGACATCTATTCCATCTCTTATTGGATCAGTCACAGTGTCACTTGGTTATACAGGCCTCTCTGTTTTTCCCTTTTCGGACATGTTCTTATGCCAATAATCAAGAAAATTCATTTCTAGAAAGCAATCTGGCTCACTATGACTCAGGGATTACTGTTAAGCAAAGCTTCCTTCCTAGACCATTTTTAGGGGAAAAAAAGTAAAAACTTGTTTAGTTTCACACTTTTACCTGTGTAAGAATAAATATCAATCTATAGAGTAATATTTACTTTACCCCTGAGAATCTTTATAGTTATCCAGAGACTCAGAAATACCAACTAGCAAAATAAATATGCCCTTTAGAAAATAAAGCCTCCCTATTCTTCCTTACTCATCACTAATATATTAGTAAAAATACTAATATCTAAAGGAGGAAGAAAGAAAATTTAATGTGTTTAAAAACTCAGAATAAATTAACATCCCAATAAACTATAAAGCCAAACTAAATGCTGTACCCTTGGGTCAATCTGCTGCTTCTAAGTTAAACACTTACTGGTAATAAAAATATAAAACATCCTGCTAACTAGCAGTAAGCCTGAACTCAAATTAAAATGAGAAAAATAATAGCCTCTAAACCTGTTTTTAAAAACATATCAAACCGAGTTCAAATATGAGACAAAAAGATAATGGAACATGAAATCGAATGCAGTTGGAGTCTTCCTAGAAAGCTAATCTGCCTTTTATTTGTCTCTACTCCCTTGAAATTTGGAATTCTGATGATTCTGAGGATAAGAATGCAAAATTTAAGATACCAAAAAAAGACAAAATGACCAAGGGCTAATCTTATCTAAAACGTTGTTCACGGGCCCAAAGGTAAAGTAACCAAAATGAGTAATATAAGCAGTGAGGTTTTTTTTTCCATTGTACAGAAAATAATGCTACAAAATGCAAATAAATAAATAATTTCAAGATCAAACTTTCTCATAATGATACGCACAATGAAAGATAAATTAAAGAAAGCCATCCCTACCACCACCTCACCCATGCAACAAATTCTAGTCTAGATCATCTCTCTCCTGGTCAGACTTTCATTTGACTAAAGAGAAATAATTTGTATGAGGAAATAGTAACTCTCACTGATTCCTTTCACTCAAGGTAATATTTATTTGGGCAGGAGATTGTTAAATTTTGAACTTATTTCCAAAGGAACCGTGTTCATCCAGAAAGATGAATTAAAGAAACCACTGTAAAAAAGCATTTACAATCATTCTCTGTACTCAGCTTCACAAAAAGAGAAAAAAGAAAGAGACTCCATGGATAATGCCAACACAAGTGATCCTAATTCTAAGCATGAGCTCTGCTAGTTACCTGCCAACGGAAAAAAAAGTGAAATTCTTGGATGTAATGAGATTTGGCAACTCAGAAATCACAAACAAGCCACCTGAACAAATAATGAAATATAAAAAATGAGGTGCTAGCATGTTCTATAACTATTTCTTAGACAAATTTTTTAAGTAAAAATTGAAATCTAGGAGGAAGCCACCTTAACTCTTAGACATCAGATTGTTGGCATTAGTGGGTACGGCTGAGAATCAGAGCCTTTTCTAGGAGACTCTGAGAAGAGGACAGTCTAAGGGATGAAGAGGTGACTGAGAACAGGGTAAAGAACCGAGACTGAAGAAAACTGCATTGTTTGCTTCTGTTGGCTTTGGGGCCGATCCCGTTGTCCACTTTTTAGAACAAGCAGCCCAGTCAAACACCAGTGCTGCTGCCTAGTGTTTCTCTGGCTCTGACTCTCCCTTTGTTTAACTTCTCCCACTGAGCATCCTGGCTCGAAAGCAAAACAGAGACACAGGCTCTCCCCCAGGAAACCTGGGTAAATCAGATTCTGCGGGAAGCCATTCCCAAGCCTCTACATAGCTGCCAACATAATTCTCCCTGCTGTTTGTTGAATAAGAGAAATATAATAGAGCTCTAATTATATGGGAAAGGGTCTTAAAACAAGCATCTGATTTTCAAAGGATCACAGAATATCATTTTATTTAGTGAATTTACCTTACCAACCTAAATTTACTCTCATCTCTAGAAAACACTCAGTTGCCTCATTTTAAAGATGTTTCAACTGCCAAAGTCTCTTTCCTATTTAAAAATAACTGGGACACCTGGGTGGCTCAGTCGGTTAGGCATCCAACTTCGGCTCCGGTCATGATCTACAGTCCATGGGTTCGAGCCACGTGTCAGGCTCTGTGCTGACTGCTCAGAGCCTCAAGCCTGCTTCAGATTCTGTGTCTCCCTCTCTGCCCCTCCCTGGCTCACACTCTGTCTCTTTCTCTCTCAAAAATAAATAAACATTAAAAAAAGTTAAAAAAAATAAAAATAAAAATAACCTTGGGTGGCTGGCTGGCTCAGTCAGTGGAGCATGCAACTCTTGATCTCAGGGTCATGACTTAGACCATGTTGGGCATAGAAACTACTTTAAAATAAATAAACAAACAAATAAAATAAAAATAAATTTCATTCCTTCATTTAACACTTATTTAGTACCTCTTACACCCTAGACACCATGTGGTCAGGATTCTTCTGCCCAAGGCAAGGGCAACTAGTTGTCATGGAGGTCAGGAGCTACTTGTGTGTCTTAATAAACATACCATTCAACTAATGTGGAGAACAAACACATGCCAATCCCTACCCTTCCTTTGTTCCATGTTTAGGCTCATTCTTCTGCTATTAACCACATGGGTATCATGATCAGTATGTCAGGCATTCTCCACCTTCATTTGTACTGAACACTGATTTTTTTCTTCTTTTTTTTGATGTTCATTTATTTATTTTTGAGATAGAGAGAGAGCAGGGGAGGGGCAGAGAGAGGAGACAGCAGACAGAGAATCCCACGGAGGCTTTGCACTGTCCACACAGAGCTTGATGCGGGGCTCAGACTCACAAACCGTGAGCTCATGACCTGAACCCAAATCAAGAATCGGATGCTTAACCAACTGAGCCACCTAGGCACCCCACTGATGTTTCTCTTAAACAATAAAACAAGTTTACAAGGAAGTCCAGAAAAAATTTCTAGGCCTGCCCACATATGTTATAGTTGCTCAAAAAGTGACCCAGATAGTGCAACAGACAGAAGCCACCTCTAAGTATGCCAAAATGTATGTTTCCTGAAAATAGAAGCAAACAAAAAATTTCAACTGAAAAACTGGATTTAGCAGCTATATATAAAAAATAGTATCAATTATTCCTTAAAAATGATTCATCTTCCTGATGAATCCCTCCCCAAATTCCTTTATAATTTGTAATAGAAATTACAACTGTTTATGAATTCAAAGTTTTAAGAGAAGAAAAGAAGGCTATTCCTACAAAGAGTCCAAGCCCACACAGAGACTCACTCTGCTATGTTGAGATAGCCACAGGAAGCTGCTGCATGAAGGGGTGTCCAGCCCTCGTTGTCCTGCTGGTTTACATTGGCTCTGTTCTCCACCAGAAACTTCACCATGTCCAAATTTTCATCAATACAGGCCTGAAAAGAAAAGTCCATTCATTCACTCGACAAGTACTTATTGAGTTCTACTACGTGCCAGACACTGCTCTGGGCACTGACAATACTTTAGTTGTAATGATATATTAATTTCTATTTCTTGCAATTGCTGATATCAGCGTCCAGAGGGTGACTTGTAAGCTTTGTAATCTTATGCAAACCCCTGAATTGTCTTCAATATTCCAGCTGTGAAACAGGTATAATGACACCTAATCTTATTTACAGTACTATCAGGATTAATTGTGAAAGTGATTTCTAAAGGACTTCAAATGGCTGAGCTGTTTCATCATTATACTATAAAAAAGAGGACACGTTAGAAACTACTAATTGGCTTATGACTTTTAAAACAAAATAGTCATACAGAATCAAATGCAATTTCCTCAGTGGGAAGCTATAGTTTAAGATTCTAGGGTTGCCAAACAATCCCCGCTTTGGTGAGAAAGGATGAGGTGATCACTTCAAACTGAAGAAACGTATTTTCTTTCCATGTATTTTCTGAATGGCTCCAACCAATATGGCGAAGTATGTTTGTAGTTATGGGTAGTTATAGGGATCCTTAGCTGCCCATCACACAGCAACAATTAGGAGAAACAGCCACAAATAGCAATGAGATCTGCAGACCAAAAGGCTGTCTTAATAAATGTACAGAATAAAAAGGATCAATGCCCACATTGATAAAGGTAATCATTATCAGGGCTTTTATCGTTCCAAAACAGTTGGAATAATTCAGAACCTAGAAACAAATGAGACTCCTATTTTTAATGTCACAAAGTAAGAAAAATCCATTCACACGGTTTCAGATTCTGCAATGCAACTAATATTTAAGAAACTACTACTTGTTGGGAGTTTGAATATATAATATCCAAGAAGAGTATCCACAATTGTCTGTACAGGCTATTAAAATACTCCTCCCTTTTCTAAATATATATAAGGGACTTAAGTAGTATACATCTTACCAAGAGAACTTATGGGAACTCCCTCCAGAGATAAACCTCATGTCAATACTGCCTGGAAGCAGGGGCATGGATGAACAAAGGTTGATGCGCTCCGGATGAAAATTTAACTGGGTAACCCTAGTTACAAAAAGCACCTTTGTTCATTTTTCCCATTTGATACTCTTTTTACAGTTACTGAGATTAGCTAACATATCAGCCTAGATTTGATCTGATGCAATGGAATATATTCCTTTAACCTGACCTCTGGAAGCCAGATGACTTTTACAGCCACAATTCATAATGGTCTCTTTTTCAATAAGTAGCTCTAAAAGTTACATTTCTTCTGTGTGTTCTCTTAGGTTTATCAACTTCTACAAGCATTCCTAATTTACTTTTTACTTCTTTACCAGGTAGAATACTTCATTATTATTATCACTAAATTCTTCTCATATATTGCTTGTCTGCTAGTCTGCAAACCCCATAGAGTAAGATTTGGCCAACTCATTGCAGAGTACCTTGCAAAAAACTGTTAACAAAGACTTTTAAGTGAAAGGATGGAAACGGGTACTTTTAAGAAAGGTACTGAAGTCCAAGGAGAAGAAAGTGTCGTGCCCATGTAATAACAAAGGCCTGTATCACGAAGGTCAAATGTGTCATCGTAACCTGCGTTAAAACAGCTGGGTCAACTGCTTCCTGCCTGGTTGCAAAATTTCTTTAGCTCAACAGTCTAAAAACTTAGCTCCGATGGCCACACCACCACCAGGCAGACTTTTGGAAGCCAATGTTTTCCAGATCATTCTTTGCTCTTTGATGATGACAGCAACCAAATCCCAGGGGGCCTAAAATAAGCCCAGTGAGTCCAGGTACGAAACAGGAGAAACTTCTCTTTTCTTTCCTCTTATTTCTCTCCCTTCCTTTTCTTAATCTCCCTCACTCTATCACCACTTCAGTTTTATTTTTCAGTTTTGTGATATTTTCGTCTATAAATCTGAAATTCTTGAAAGAGTATTTTTAGAAGAATGACATTGTGACGATGTTTGGGAAGACAATAACAAAAAGCTGGCCTGATCTGCAATGTAGTCTGGCAGATCATCAATCTCCAAAGAATCCTCTCAAATAAAATAAAGTAGGTCAAGAGTGAAATTATCCCCCATATCCTCCACAAAGTGAAGGAGAGTATATTGTTAAAAACATCAGCTTTGAAGCCAGACAGCCCTGGGACTGCATACCAGCTCTGCCAATGCGGATAACCTTGAAAGAGGTATGTAACCTGAGTATCAGTGTACTCATCTACAGCATGAGAATACCACCTACCTCGTGGGCTTTTGTGGCATTGTTGTTGTTTTTAAGCCACCAGTTTAACAAATAGCAACTTCTTGTAGAAAAAGCACAAACTGTACTAACTCCTCACCCATCACTGCCTTCCCCCACCTCTAGTATCTTCTAGGAGGAAGGCAGTTTGGTTAAAAATGTCTTTGAACTATCAGGATTTTAGAGCTTGCTTATCAAGCCTGACTTCAAAAAATTCCCTTTCTAGGGTAAAGAATCCTGCAGGTTCCCAAATTCAGGAACAATGTGAATAAAATAGTATGTATCAATGGTTCAGCTGAAAGAGAATCATCCTCAGAGACATTCAACAGAGTTGTAGGGCACTCGCTCTCATGAAGTATCTTGGAGTGACCATTCCCTGTTCTTTTTGTTTCGGTCTCCAGAAGAAGGAATATGACTAAAGCCATGAAGGAGAGACAAATAATCACTGAAAACCTTCTCGAGTGAATAACGACTAAATTTAGATGCCCTTCTGCCCACTCCATCTGCAGCTGTGCTGCTGACTCATTCACGACTGAAGCCCGGTAGATGAGCAGATTCACCCATCTGTAAAACCTGGTCCAGGGCCGTGGGCTCCAACACGATGTCTCTAGGCAGAGCTGCAATGAACCTTCCAGACAGATGAGTCTTTTCCTTTCCTTGAACAGGCAAAGGATACTAAAAAAGTTTCTGATGTTACTCATGACATCACTGGGAATATTCTTCTTTGCATTTAGCCCAATTCCTTCTGCTATGGCTTATGTTCATTTCCTTCTGCTTTTCAGTCCCGAGGACACACAGAATATTACTAAAGTAACAAGTTCTTCTAAGCTCTTTAACAAAAGGAGATATTATTTAATTATTGGTCCAGAGAAATATTAGAAAAATTACCAGATAAGAATTTAAAGTTTCATAAAATCGGCATGTCACAGTTCCTTGGCAATGACAAGCTATCTCCTAAGAAAAAGACTTGATTTTACCAATAAAATGACAAAAGAGCACTATGATCTCTCTACTGTACCTAACATTGCTCTCTCTCTATATCAAAGACAAAAGTGGCTGATGGTTGATCAGTGCCAGAGTTAAATCTGGGAGTGCAGAGAAAGCCTTACAAAACAAAGCCTCCTCCATTCCCAAAATAGCCTGCAACTGTCACCACCACCAAGTGCCGCTGGCTCCAAGAGCTGACCTTGCTTGTGTATATCAGAATACTGCTAAAACTACCTACCTTTGCCCCAGAACAACTCTCTTCCCCACAAACCCAGCTCCAGGTGCCAAGGCAGATGACACACTAGAAGCTGGGCTTGGGGCAGCATAACATCTACGTGTTTGAATTTTTCAGCTCACACTTGCCTTGATTTCAACAAATCACACTGACAAAAGTGTTGGGAGATGATGATCTTTGTATTATATCCCCATTCCATACATGTCACTATTTTGTCCTTTAGCCTCTCCAAATTTACATAATTCAATAATAATTGAATAATAATTAGTACTATTAATTATATTAATACTTGATAATTAATATTATTATTTACATATAAGGTATATATTCAAAATTTATATAATCCCCCAAATTATATAATTTCAACTGATGCTAAAAACCCTAGCTGCTTGGAGATAACAGCAAAGAGCATAATTTCTTTCACACAAACATTCATCAGCCAAACACCACATTCCTGAATCACCTATATGAACATCTCAAGTCATTGCTAGCAAAGCTAGAACATAAATTCCACTAAAGGCTACTGGTTCACTGATGTAGCCCAAACACCTAGAACAGCATTTGGCACATAATAAGCCCTCCATAGATATTTGTTAAGTAGAAGAATAAATGCCCAAATGCACAGAAAGTCACATTTTCTGTACATTTAGTTGATTCTCAGATATCTAGAATCACCCAAAGACCTGTCTAGGATGCCCAAGGTGATTCCACCAAAATCATATAGCACATCCATGTATGGACTAGGGCCAGGTCAAGGATGTTATATATTGCTGCCTCCCATCCATTTTGTATTGTCCATGTATCTCTTTTCCAGTGGTGTGGTGTGTTAAATGGTGGCCCCCCAAAAGCTACACCCATATCCTAGTTCCTGAAACCTATGAATGTACCTTACTCGGAAAGGGGTCTCTGCAGATATAATTAAGGATGTTGAGATGACAAGGTCATCCTGAATTATCAAAGTGGGCCCTAACTCTAGTGACAAGTGTCCTTATAAGAGACAGGAAGGGGGAAATTTGAAATAGCCCAAGGGGAGGAGGCAATGCGACCACAGAGACAGAGACTGAGGTGATATGGCCACAAGTCAAGGAATGTTGACAGTCACCAGAAGCTGGAAGAGGCAAAGAACAAATATTCCCTTAGAACCTACAGAGGGAGTGTGGCCTTCACAACACCTGAGTTCCCCACATCTAGCCTCCAGATTATAAATTCTAGCCTGTGCAATAATAGATTTCTGTTTGTAAAGTTAAGCCACCACATTTACAGTAATTTGTTACTAAAGCCACAGAAAACTAACACAATTGGCAGAGAATAGGAAGTCAGAACCTGAAGGGTCTGCCTCATCCTTATTCCTTGGTATTGATGAAAATTAGAACTGTGATTCACCCCTTCTTTGCCAGATGAAAAGTGGTCAAAACATTAATTATATCACTTTTTAAAAGACAACTACATTTAATAGAAAGTTCTAGAACCACCCCCACCCCCCGCCCCCATCATTAGTCCAAATAGCAAATGCCTTGAAAGACCTGACTGTGGTTCTCACGTTAAGTATTTTGCGGAAAGTATTCTGGCTGCTGACTGAAACTGAAACTAGGATGGCAGTACTGATGAGGAGTTTGCTCTGAAACGCAACATTTCAAAGCTCAAAGTCCCCCTGCTCCAGTGAGGTCGCCTCCTCACAGAACAAGAATGTATACCAGTAAATTAAAGGTGGTAAAGGAGTTAGTAAATTTGGAAATCTCAATCATCAACAGATCATCACTACGAAAGGGCTTTAATATATTAGTAGTTAAGACAGATCCAAATGCTTGAGTCACTCCTTCCAAGTACCTGTCTCTCTATTCCAATCATGTCATGACATAGTATAACTACTACTCAAGTGAGAATCAGAATAGCATTCTGCTCCAACATGACAGGTGACTCGAGCAACTGTCAGCCCTGTGTGAAAGACTTACAACCCCACTGGCATAGACAGTTTGGCTCCCAGGTGGTGAGAACTATATCTGATTATGTACTCAGTGGTCAGGCAGGCTCTGGACACTGATCTGTAGCCTTTCAGGAGAGATAGCCAAGAGAAACAGCAGAAGTAAAGAATGTTCCATGGAGTGTCATACCGATTAAGATTGTGTTCTCAGTAAATTGGCATAGTACCCACAAGACTGTAAATGTTTACAATTTGGGACTAGAAAACACCTTCCTTCAGTTAAGAGCAAGTATCATATTGCCTAAAGGTTGACAATATTTAGATATCAAAAATATGTTCATTGTGGACGCCAATAAAGCCTACTCTAAAATGTCCCAAGGCCTGACCCTTCAAATGTTGCCTTCAACCTTCTGCATTCTCCATGCATTTATCCACTTGAACGAAGAAAGACCCATTACGTTGTCTTACAGGTATTAATTTGGCAACTTTGTACCATACAAGGTTATACACATCTGACCTACCTCTTGTTAGATCAAGACAGGTTTTTATAAAGTTGAGTAGAAGGAGAAAGGGCCCAGGAAATGGAAGCAGCATCTTCTTAAAGTCCATGGTTACTCTTCAAACAGAACTTTTAGAGTTCCAATGTCCAAATCTCTGTTTCATTACTCGTTGATAATCCTGATTTTGAGGAACAATAAATGAGGCCTAGTAATTATGGTAAAAATCTCAAGCATGAGTTCCTCTCAGGTCAAAAGAGTGTCCACAGCTTGTAGATACTTCTACAGAAATAAGAAAGCCCTTGCTGAGGTTATTTTCTTACAAATTCTGCACATAAGAGCTGAGGCACACTAAGTATTGGGATGATTCATCTTAACAGACTTGATCAAAAGAAGTTCCTTGGAAAAAGCATATTACAACAAGGATGTAAAAGGAAAGAACATGGTAGTTAAAGCAATAAACACTAGGACTTTTCATGTTACAGATGGAGAAACTAGTCCCAGAAAAGTTAAGTGACTTATTTAAGGTCACATATTCAGACCCACCTAAATGTTTTCTACTTACCAATTTAGAGGCATCCAAAATAGAGTTCATGGGCCAGTCTCCAGATACCACTTGGCTCATGGAACATTTTTAATACCTGATACTATCTTCCTAAAAATAACTTTGCTTTAGCATATATAGGGTAAACTGATATTAGTCTAACTCTCCAATAATTTCATATGAGGAATGTGGTCAATTGGCTGATTTGAGTTGGTCACTCTTGACGAAGACTAAATGCAAAACACAAAGATCCCATTAAAGTGCTTTGGTTACCACTCTGTTTATTAACATGAGTCTGGATTAGAAACCTCCCTCATATCTTGGCTACCTGTCTTAACCACAGCCCCCCAAAGGTCTATTCTGCTGCCAACTTGGCATGTAGAGTAAATTGCTGTCCCAGGGAGAAGGATTTTACTATTTAACTCCAGATCACTCCGTGCCCATAAACAAGTGTTTCATAAGCCGCAAGAGTACGGCCTGAAAGCTATGGCATGGGCAGTGCTCCATAGCTGTCAAGTAAGCCTTGTGAAAAGAAGAAAGGCAATTCTGGGATCTGAGTTAGGTAAGGAGTAAAAGCGACAAAGAAATTACAGGAAGACTGAATTCTCATAAAGCATAAATCGATACAGCAAATTTTATCCCTAAAAGGAGATACTGAAACAAGAGGTTACTATTTTCCCAGCACATTTGATTTCCATCAAGAGTTTTACACAGGCGAAGCTGGTCCTATGAGAATCTGTATCGCTTACTGGCATGTCTCCCCACACATACGGTCCCCTACCCAGTACAGTGCACTGGTTAAGAGGGCAGACTACGGAATAAAGACTTCCTGGGCTCCAATCCCAGGTCTAGTGGTTAGTAGTGTTGTGTTCTTAAAACAAATTACCACAGTATGCTTCAATTCCCTCATCGATAAAATTATCATACCAATCATGGTACCTACTTCATGGGGTTACGAGTGAGCTAGTGGACATAAAAACACTTAGTGTCCAGCATATGGGTAAATACCATGAAAGTGTTAGCTGCTGTTAGTATTATTATTACTACTACTACTTCCTCCTCCACCACCACCACCACTACCCTTGTCTCTAAGACTCAGCAGGAACATTCCTTTTCACACAAGACAGGGCAAGAATTACATACTTAAATATAAATATAGCATAGTCTCTATGTACGTTCTAGTAGGTGCCAACAGACCACAGTCAGGTTCTATTAACAAGAGAAGGAAGTAAATTAAAAGGATTAGAGGAAAGGGAAGACAATGAGCCAGGAGTGGAAGAATGACTCCTACAGCTGGCAAAGGAAATTCAAGGGCTGCCTACTGGGTTTTGCCATAACAGAGTCACGGCTACAGAGGGGTCCATCAAGTCTA
Organism: Panthera leo; assembly: GCF_018350215.1. Taxonomy (NCBI): domain Eukaryota; kingdom Metazoa; phylum Chordata; class Mammalia; order Carnivora; family Felidae; genus Panthera; species Panthera leo. The sequence continues at coordinate 41,207,686 of NC_056696.1, read as the reverse complement.
TTGTTAGCACAGGCAGAAAATCTGAGAAGACAGATTTAAGTTCCGGATCTGACACTGACTCACATTACCAAAGAACAGGTTAAGAATTTATCTTAGTAATATGCTCCTTGACTGTGAAGTATCTTTCCATTTATTCATGTAACAAACATTTACTGATGCCTATACTACGCCAGACAGAGTCCTCAAGGGGAGATAAAGGAATCAGAGATGAAGAAGGCTTTACCATTTAGTGGTAGAAAGAGGTATGTTAATGACACACGCCAACAGAAATCATACTCTAATATAAAATGAGTGATATGTACAAAGTATTATAACACAGAGACAGAAGTCACTAACTTTGGGGGTAACGGGGAACATTTCAGAGAATGGATATTATTCACCTAACTTATAAAAGGGAAGGAGTCAGCCAGTTTAAAAAAGCAGGGATGAAGAAAACCAGAAGCAAAGGGAACAGCAATATTGGAGAAAAGGAAAAGGTCTGGAGAAAAGAAAAAAAAAAAAGACAGTTTTTTGGAATGGTGAGAGGTTTGGCATGTATGTACTCAGATGGGGGTGAGGGCACACATGAAAATCTGAATAGGGCTTCATTTGCCATACTGAAGAATGTTCATGGGAGATGGAAGGAAGAAAGATAGGTAGGATAGATTGGCAGCAGTGAAAGTCCTTATGCCTCGTGATAAAGAGTTTAACTTTTACTCTGAAGGCAACAGGGAGATGCTGAGTTTTTTAAACCAGAATTGTATCTTAAGAATGATAACTGTGGGGGCACCCGGGTGGCTCAGTCGGTGAAGCATCCAACTTCAGCTCACGTCATGATCTCATGGTCTGTGGGTTTGAGCCCCGCGTTGGGCTCTGTGCTGACAGCTCGGAGCCGGGAGCCTGCTTCGGATTCTGTGTGTGTGTCTCTCTCTGACTCTCTCTTTCTCTCTCAAGAAATAAACATTAAAAAAAAAAAAAAAAAGAATGGTAACTGTAGTGGGAATATGAATATTGAACTGCTGGCAGGAAAAACTCACAACAAAGACACCACTGAGAAAATTATAATCAAGGGCTAGAGAGGATGAGGTCTTGAAGTGAAATATTAGCAGTAGAGACATTGAGGAGGGGACAGACTTGAAAAGAAGCCTCCCTGAAGCAGAAGGGACAGTGTAGCTGATTCGAATGCCTACAGTGAAAAAGGATAAGATTTTTGAGAGCTTAGGACCCTGGGTAGACTGCGACACCACTTAGCCAAAACAGGGAATATAAGGAAGTCTTAGAAGTCTTTTCTGTTGCTGATTCCTACCTAGTGCTAATTTCTGTTAAAGCCTGAGTGACTTATATCCAGGAACTACATCTGAGCAGCAAGATAGCATGTACTGCTTGCTGCCCTTTCCCTATTAAATAATCCTAAAGTGAGCCCAGGGAAAACATGCCAACCAGCCCAACCTCACAGCTGTTCTTAGCCCCCCCCCCCCCCCCCCAGCAAAGCTTCGTTGTTGGGTCAGTGTCATGAATACGGTGGCATGGCCCTGGCACAGCATTACTGTACAGGAGCCCACAGAACAGGGGAATTGAGGTTACGGTAGAAAGCTTCAGCTACTGCTGGAATCTCTTCAGAGTCACATGTTAGTGATAACAATGGTGACTTTACAACCCAAGAGGACACCTCCAATTTTTCCTCTAAAGTTAAAATCTTTGGGATAGAAGGTTGGTAAATTAGAAGCATTTTGTTTTGCCCTTGTGGTATTTTAAAAATAATGATTTTTCACATTAAAAATTCCACATTCAAGATTTTTAAAAAATTAGAGTATCTGGGGGCGCCTGGGTGGCTCAGTCAGTAAGCGTCCAACTCTTGATTTTGGCTCAGGTCATGATCTCATGGTTTGTGGGATTGAGCCCCCCTGTCAGCGTGGACCCTGCTTGGGATTCTCTGTCTCCTCTCTGCCCCTGCCCTTCTCACTCTTCCTTTACTGCTCTCTCTCAAAATAAACTTAAAAAAAAACAAAAACAAAAAACAAGGCACTTGGGTGGCTCAGTCAATTAAGCATCCAACTTCAGCTCAGGTTATGATCTCATGGTTCATGGGTTTGAGCCCCCACATCAGGCTCTGTGCTGACAACACATAGCCTAGAGCCTGCTTCGGATCCTCTGTCTCCCTGTCTCTCTGTCCCTCCCCTGTTCACATGCGTGCACACTCTCGTTCTCTCCCAAACATAAATGAACATTAAAAAAAAAAAATTAGAATATCTGACAATGCAAAGAAACAATTAGTTGAAGTTGAGCAGCAGTTACCTTCTCTAAGCAGAGCATGAGTACCTGACGCCCCACACCCCACCATTCTCTACTGTTTTATACCTATGCTGCTTTATCAAGTTATATTACTTGCCCATCCTCTTTAGGCATTCTTCCCAAATATTTTATTATGCAAATGTTTGAACATACAGAAAAGTTGAAAGAATTTCACAGTGAATACCGATTTACCCTAACGTGACCTGTAGTCCACCATTAACACTGTGCTATACTTCATCAGGTGTCTGTCCCGTTGCAGACATTCTTTTTTTTTTTTTTAATTTTTTTTTTTAACGTTTATTCACCTTGGGGACAGAGAGAGACAGAGCATGAACGGGGGAGGGCCAGAGAGAGAGGGAGACACAGAATCGGAAGCAGGCTCCAGGCTCTGAGCTGTCAGCCCAGAGCCCGACGTGGGGCTCGAACTCACGAACTGCGAGATCGTGACCTGAGCTGAAGTCGGACGCTTAACCGACTGAGCCACCCAGGTGCCCCGCAGACATTCTTAATAATGTCCCCAAATACCTCACAAACATGTCATTAGCAAGAGTTCAAAACTTGTTTGGAGTACTCTTTTTCTTTTGAAGTAAAATTTACATACAGTGAGAAGCACAGATCTTAAGTACACATTCACTGAGTTTTGATAAATGTATACACTTGTGCTATCCATCACCTCAGGCATTTCAGCATCCCTGAGGCATCTAACCCCTGGGACACAGAAATGTTTTCCTACACTGCTCTGACCTCAGCACTGTCAGTGGCCAAGGAAATTCTGGCTATCAGTGGAAATATAGTTGACCTCTCTTAAGGTAGCATCTTATTTCTGCTGGGCCTTAACAGACCAAATCTGGGTATAATCAATTTTGCTGATAATATGAATTCACTATGGGGGCTGAAAGAGAAGGCACTAATGGTTAAGACTTTAGAAATCTAAATAACTTGTTTTTTCCTGAAAGCATCAAGCTCAATAATATAAGTAACGTGGCCTACAGTTTAATCCTCAGACCGCTATATCCTAGATATAGGATAGTGGAATGAATAATAAAGAGCAACAGATAAGACAAACATCCCTTGAGGTCACACCTAGAAGAGTTACACTTCACTCTCCCTGACTAGCTTGGTGGTAGTGTGGAGGTCACCAGGAAAGCTCCTGTTATTTACTGATTAAGAGGCAACATTCCCAGGATGCCTGGGTGGCTCAGTCGGTTAAGCGTATGACTTCGGCTCAGGTCATGATCTCACGGTTTGTGGGTTCGGGTCCTGCATTGGGCTGGATGCAGCAGCATCGGGCTGCTCTGTGCTGACTGCTCAAAGCCTGGAGCCTGCTTCAGATTCTGTCTCTCTCTGCCCCTCCCTAGTTCATGCTCTGTCTTTCAAAAATGAATAAATGTAAAAAGATGTGTTTTTTTTTTTTTTTTTTTTTAAAAAGAGGCAGTATTCCTAAGCTCTAGAAAAGACCAGGAATAGCAAAAAGTAAAAACTTCACCTTTTAAAAGTAGAATAATGGGGAAGTGAAAACCTAAAAAAAGGACTCAAAATTTACCGTTAAGTCAAAGACTTTCCATGTAGCCCAACAATGCAATTGCATCCCTTTATGGAAACGAAAATGAGAAATGCCCCCTGTCTCCTTTGATGGTAAGTGCTTACTTATCTGAAATCAAATACAAGCCTCCTGAAGCACTTCACTGGCAGTGTGCTCAGAATAAGTTGAACGTTGCCAAGACAAAGAATTTCAGACACTGTTGCAGAGGTGCTGAAGGTTAAGGAAAGAGTGTGTGTTACCTTGTTCTTTCAATCTATCTCAACTGTCTCATCTATGGAGTGGCCTTGAGCCCCAGCTCTGAGCAACTGTATATCTAGGACAGAGGTAGAGGGCAAATTTCAGAACAGAATGAGGGACATTACAAGACACTGTACAAGCAAAAGAGTGTAACTTTAATGTCACAGCCCATCCCAGTCTTCCTACAATAGAGTTTCCTGGCTGTATGATAGAAAGCACCACCAAACTTAACCTTCCTTTCATTTCAGGGTTGACAGGAGGACACATGAGATAACAAATATGAAAACAGATTTTTAAAAAGGTAAGTAGTACATAAATCCAACTATTGCTATCAATGCACGCTCTCTGTGTTATTTTAGAAAACAAACTGAGTATTTTAGGCTTTGTAGGTCATATACACTCTTGTAGATACTCATTTCTGCCACCATACTATGAAAGCAGCCTTACATAATACTACACCAATGAGTATGGCTGTGTTCCAATAAAATTTTATAGATCCTGAAATTTGAATTTTGGAGAAGTCTCACATATCACAAAATAATATTCTTCTTTTGCTGTTTTCAACTAATTAAAAATGCAAAAACCATTTTCAGCTCATAGGCTGTACAAAACCAGGTAGCGGGCTGGATCTGGCCCATGGCTATAGTGTGCTGACACCCAATTTAGAGCACTGGCAAAAAAAATTTGAGTTCAAATGCTAGCTGTGAAATTTAATGGCTATAAGACCATAGGTAAGTTACTTAACTTCTCTCTGCCTCGGTTACCTCTTCTTTAAAATGGAAATAACAATAATAGTTTTCCCATAGTGTCAAGTTATGAGGACTATGTGACTTCCTATGTGTAATGTTAAGCATGTCACTGGCACAGTGTAACTGCTCATGCATGTTGCTTCTAGCTATTGCACACCATTCCCATAACAATTCTCCAAACGTGCCACACTTTCATACGCCTCTATGCATTTATACCTGCCATTTCCTAAGCCTGGAACGTACTTCCCTGCTTAGAGCTTCCACATGGTCTCAAAGACTTAGTTTTTTGTTTGTTTGGTTTTTTTTTTTTAGTCCCCTCCTCCCACAAAGACTTAGTTTAACATTACTCCTCTATGAAGCCTGCCTTGACTGTCCTTCCCAACCGAGCAGAGGTAGTCACCGCCACCTGTGTTTCTAAGGGCCTATTATAGTGCATTGCATTCTACTGCAGTTATCTTGGCAACTTCCCAACCAGACCGGGACCTCCTTCTATGCAGACTATCTATGCCTTACTAATTGTATTCCCAGGGCCTAGAATAGTGCTCTACACACAGAAAGCATTCAATATATATTTGCTTAATGGTCTTATTAACAATACAGAACAGAACCTAATACATTTAGTGTGACTAGGATAGAAATCTCCTGGTTACATGACAAACATGTGACTGTAACTAAATATGAAAATAACTTCAAATATCCTATTTTTAGTCTAATCAATCATGTTAATAGTCATCCCTAAGCATATCCAGTGAGCATCCAGTTTGTCCTGGCACAGTTAGCTGGTAGCCAACATCTCAGAATCCATACAGCAAAAATCGCAAGGCCAGCTTTTAGTAATACAGAAGTCCATCTCCCACCTCAATTTACACAAAATAATCTGTGTTTGGTAGTGAGTGAAAGAGGGAACTAAACGGTGAAATCTGAAATTTCCATCAACATAACACTGCATATGGCAAAAAAATAAGAAGTTAACAGAAGGGGAGCCCTTTTCTGATCCTGCTCTTAAACTCTTACAGAAATAGTGATCAAAAGGCTTCACCAAAGCCACTGAAAGAGGTATGTTTCCCTAGCCAATTGGGATCCTAACTAAAACAGAGTTACCTGGGCAACCCAAAGCACCGCCCTTGCCACTCAGCCTGCCAGCGATGTTCTGCCCCTCTGTTTAGACCTCTGCCAGGCAAGCTACGATACCGTGCCAGCCGATTCTGTGCCAGACACATTACCTCTGACAGAAGGTTCCTTGTGTCTGATAATATGGAGCTAACCAGCACACCTGGCATACTACCTCTTAAATGTCAAAGCTGTTTTGGAAGGGCAGGTTAGAAGGGGGAGGGACTTCAAAGTAACGAAATAGTGAACATTTCCTGAAAGGTAATTTAATGTCATCAGAATCATCCATGAAGGGGGTCCCATGAGGACTCAGATCACAGCCTGCCAGACAACACTAACATGACATAGCATGAAGTAGAAACTTTGCATTTTCTACATTAATGTCACCTTTGTAAAATCCCAGCTAGCTGCTGTGGAAGCAACATCATAACTGGTTTGTCCCTGGGTTTCCATTTTTGCTTTCTGTGCTGTGAAGGGGTGGGGGATGGTGGTGTGTACCATGCACTGGCTGAGAATTCTCAGTTTCTCCAGAGGTCTCTTTCCTCTTCTAGGCCATGAGATCGCACACTGTGACAATCTGCCAAACTTAAGGAATAGAAAACTCAACATATAAAACATATTTCTGTTAGGAATATGCTACATTTTTGTTATTGTCATTGTTCTTATTACTTCTATTATTATCCTCCTCCTCCTCATCATTACCATTTTCTTCAGTGCCTGGAAATGGCTTCATGTATAGTATTTGAACACTGTTGAATCTGGTGACTCTCATGATTGGCTAATTCATAACACAGTCATTCTAGACACATCAACAACTTTAAAAAAAAACTTTCTTAATGTTTTATTTACTTATTTATTTATTTAGAGAGCACATGAGTGCAAGCAAGGGAGGGGCAGAGAGAGAGGGAGAGAAAGAATCCCAAGCAGGCTCCACACTATCAGCACAGAGCCTGATGCAGGACTCAATCTCACGAACCCCAAGATCATGACCTGAGCCGAAATCAAGAGTGGGAAGCTTAATTGACTGAGCCATCCAACTGCCCCATTTTGAGAGGGGGAGGGGCAGAGACAGAGGGAGAGAGTCCCAAGCAGGCTCTGCACCATCAGTGCAGAGGCCAACATGAGGCTTGAACTCACGAATCATGAAATCACGACCTGAGCTGAAACCAAGAGTCAGACACTCAGTCGACTAAGCCACGCAGGTACCCCATCAACAATTTTTTTTATTCCAATACTGTAATAAAGTTGATCAGCAGGATTAAGTTTTGTTATATTTTAAAGCCAGATTAATTTCAGTGAAATAATAAAATATAAGTAAATTATAATGCCATTCTTTCTTCCAAAATACTCAAAGTTTAAATATATTCTCAGGGGTATTCCCCAAAGTCCTCCAAGGAAGGGAAAGGTGATGATATAATATATATAATAGATATTAATAATAATATATGTAATAATGATGATGATAATAATCTTGATAGCAGCCAATGTTTTTTGAGGACTATTTGGAGCTAGACACATGAACACGATATGGAAAAGAGAGTAGAGTGAGAAGACCCAGCACCAAGCTTTGAAAAATTCTGTCATTTAAAAACCGGGTAGAGAAGAATGTGCAAACAAGGAAGGTGTAACAAGAAGTGGGAGGAAAAGGCAAGAGAAATTTATCATGAAAGTCATAGGATAAAAAGGGTTCAAGAAGGAGAGTGGTTTATGTTGCTGAAAGTCAAGTAAAATGAAGAATGAAATGTCAGAATTAGCAATCTGAAGGTCACTGATGACCTTAGCAAGAAGTTTCAATGTAGCAATGATGCAAAATTGAGATAGGAATGGAATAAGAGTGAGGGGAAAGGAAAGCATGGATTAAGTCTTTAAAAATATGGCTGAGAAAGGGAGGGAAAAGGCAGGGTGGTAACTAAAGGCCAGGAAGGGGCCCAGGGGATTTTGTTATTCCAAGATGGAAGAGACCTGCGCATGTTTAATGACAAGTGGAAGAGTCCAAATAAAAGGAAAAGACTGAAGAGAGAGATTGAACAGTGTCTGGTTGCAGAAGAAAGGTTCCAAAACAAAGATGGGAGGATGAGCCTTAGATGGGAAGGCTGCCACTGCACTAAGAGGGAAGGAAAAGAGTGCTTCAGACTAAGGCAGAGTGGTTTGGAGGTAAAAAGTTAAAGAAATTCTAATTTCTCTGTTTTCTATCTTATTTATGAAGTAGTAGTAATAATCATAATAGTAATGAACATGGTGGTAGGATTAATAATGCTTATATTAAATAATATTTAATAAATACATATTAATGTTAATTATATAACTGACAGTGTTATTTATATAATTATTAGAATGGTGATTATTATAATTAACAAGTATTAATATTATTAATTTTTTAGTACTATGGGTTAAGCATTGTCTTATACATTAATTAATTTAATCCTCCTAGCAAACTTTTAAGAAGGATATTATTATTTTCACTTTTAAAAAGTTAAGCAACTTGTCCAAGGTCACATGGCTAAGCCAGCAGCATTCAAACCCAATCAGTCTGGCTCCAAAGCTTATACTAAGAGCTACTTTATTATGCCAACACTCAATTTAGAGATTTTTAACAAGTCTCAATATAAAGCTCTTTAAAGAGCTTTTTTTTGGTGCAGTGATGGAGACAAAAACCAGACCAGAGATTTTGTGGAGTGGAACACAAAGTAGTAGGAGGTAATATCTGTTGAGAAAAAAAGGAGAAAATAGGTGATCAGAAGGGTGGGGAGAGTAAAGAAGTGTGAAATGATCTTTTCAGGGAAAGAAGCAATGAGTTGATACATAATGAGGTTTCCAGACAATGGGAAGGATCTATTGGAATTTGGTGACCATGAAAATAAAGTGGTATAAAAATCTGCACTATTTTGTGATTTTTAGCCACTTAGGTGTAACCACAGAGAAATCAGAATTGGGTTCATCAAGGGTTAGGACTCTGGTGGATAAGTTCAAAAATTTCAGAGAGGTAAAGAAGTAACAGGGAAAGTGTTACTGAAGTGAACACAGAACCTAAACAAGATGATAAGGGAAGCTGATAAATTAGTAAGAAAGGAGATGGGAGAAGAACTGGAGGTCCCAACAAGAATTTGGTTACAAGGCAAATGACTGAACTAGAAATTACATGTTACCTTCAAAAAGCCAGATGCTTAGAGGAGAAGCAGTTTTCTAGGTGAAAACTGTCATAGATGTGACTGTGGAAGTGGGTGACACAGGCAGGTAGAGGGAGAAGTCACCGAAAATGAGGAAGCTAAGAAACTATGAGGCCAAAGCGTTGGATACTCTGATAGTAATGAGACGGAGAGGAAGCTGTGAGCGAGTGGTCTTTGAAGAATGAGAGGGTAAGAAGGCAGCCTAGCCAAATGGCATGCAAATCAAAGGAGCAGAAGGTATTTTCTTTTTATAAGAGTATGGAAAGTAATGCCCAGGAAGTGAAGAACACGGATACTAATCCTACTTCCTGACACAGAGCTACATGTGATAAAACCACTCAGGAGGGCTTATGTCTATGATTGATCATAGCTGAACTAATGCTCTGCATTTCTAACTCCCACCGCAAAGTTATACCCACTACCATGTTTTACTATAGACGTTTTCCTTCAAATTGATTTAACTAATTTGTTTAAGTAACACAAGAGTATATTTTTACTGAAAGAGTGAAAAAATTGGAAAGTAAGTATCTACAGTTTGGTATATATCCTTCTAAAATGATTTCTAAACACATACTTACACAGCAACATGTTTTTACGTATCATTTAGAATTTTTAACAGCATAAATAGGGGCATATTGTATGTGTTATCTGTACATTTTTCTTTTTACTTACAATATTTTTATGTTGTCCATGTTAGTAGAGGTCTACATAGGTCTACCTTTTGTTCATAACTACAAAAAATTTCCATAACATATAATTTTCCATAAACATAATTTATTTAACCATTCCCCTATTTATACAAACTTAACAGTTTTTTTTTTCTAATTTCTTGTTGTTATAAACAATAAACTAAAGAATATTTCTGCACAGGGGGGCCTGGATGGCTCAGTTGGCTAAGTGTCCAACTTTGGCTCAGGTCATGATCTCATGGTTTGTGGGTTCAAGCCCTGCATTGAGCTCTAAGCTGACAGCTCAAAGCCTAGAGCCTGCTTCTGATTCTGTGTTTCCCTCTCTCTTTCTGCCCCTTCCTGCTCGTTCTTTCTCTCCCTCTCTCAAAAATAATAAACATTAAAAAAACCCTGGGGGGGGGGGTCAAATAATTTGCATATATTTTTATAAATTGTTCTAAACCGCCTTCTGAAAAAATTTACTCATTTACAAGGCAATGTTTAAAAAGAAAGCCCAGTTCCTCAATTCGATACCAATATCTATATTTGACAGAAAGAATTTTAAGATTCCTATTAAGGTACTGAATAAATATAATCAGTGTTTCAATTTGCATTTTGCTGATAAATAATAAAACTCGGCAGTTTCTCATGGTTTTTGTTTAAATTTTAAAACAGCCTAAGATATAATTCACATACCATATAATTTACCCAGTTAAAGTATATAATATAATTCAATGATATGCTTACTTTTCAGTGTTGTGTTTAGGGATTTTTTTGTTTGTTTTAGTATAGCCACAGATAAGTGGATCTATCATCATAGTCAATTTTAGAAAACTTTGACGCCTCAAAAAGAAACCTCATACCCTTTTAGCTGTCAGGACCTCTCCTCCTAGCCCTAAGTAACCACTAACGTACTTTCCATCTCCACAGACTGCCCTATTCTGGACTTTCATATTAATGGAATCATATAGTACATGGACTTTGGCGACTGACTTCTTTCACTTAGTATATGTTTTTAAGGTTCATCCAAGTTGCAACATGTGTAAGTACTTTATTCCTTTATACTATTATAATAATATCCCATTGTGTAGATATACCACATTTTGGTTATCCATAAGTTGATGAATATTTGGATTATTTCTACCTTTTGGCTATTATGAATAATGCTGCTGTACACATTCATGTTTAAGTTTTTATGAGGACATATGTTTTCATTTATCATGGATATATACCTAGGAGTAGAACTGTTAGGTCATATGGTGATTCTATGTTTAATTGTTTGAGCGACTGCCAGACTGTTTTCCAAAGTGGCTTTACCATCTTGTATTTCCATCCAACAGTGTGAGAGTTCCAATTTCCCCACACCCTCATCAACACTTACCTGGCGTTTTGATTCTAGCCATCCAGCATCCGGCAAGTGGTATCTCACTGTAATTTTGATCAAATTTCTCAGATGACTAATAATAACAAGCATATTTTCATGTGCTTTTTGGTGATTTGTGTATCTTCCTTGGAGATATGCCTGTTTAGATCCTTTACCCATTTTTAAATTGGGATATTTGTCTTTTTATTACTGCATTGTAAGAGTGCTTTATATATCTTAGATACAAGTCTCCTCTCAGATATATGATTTGCAGTGTTTTCTCCCATTGCACGCATTGTCTTTGCTCTTTCTTGTGTCCTTTCAAGAATTAAAGCTTTTAATTTTGATGAGTTCTAATTATCTATTTTTCTTTTCTTTTTCCTCTTTGTTTCTCATGATTGTGGTGTCATATCTAAGAATCCTTTGTCAAATCTAAGATCATGGAAAATATTACCCCCATATTTTCCTCTAAGAGTTTTATAGTTTTAGCTTTTGCATCCAGGTCTATGATCTATTTTGAATTCATCTTGTATATGGTATGAAGTAAAGGTCCAAGTTCATTATTTTGCATGTGACTATCCAGTTGTCACAGCACAATTTGTTGAAAAAAATATTCTTTCCTCATTGAATGGTCTTGGCACCTTTGTCAAAACTGAACTGACAATTAATGTATGGTCTTATTACTGAACTCCCAGTTCTATTCCATTGATCTACATGTCTGTTTTTGTGCCAACATCACACTGCCTTCAAATTTGAAATCAGGAAGTGTGAGCTCTCCTACTTTATCCTTCTTTTCAGAACTGTTTTGGCTATTCTTTGTCCCTTGCTATTCCATATGGGTATTAACTATACAAATAATTGTCCATTCACAGCCTTTCTTCATTTTTCTTTTAGATAAAGTTTTAAAATTGCTTATATGGGTATTAATCCTTTGATCATAAACTTTTTTTCCTTGTCTGTCACCTATCTTTCAACCTTTTTTTATGGTGTCCTTTGTCATACAGAAGTTAAGTTTCATTTTATATAATATATATTTAAATATAAATATTTAAGTATACATATATTAATATTTACCAGTATTTCCTTCTAAAAATTAGCACATTTAAAAATACATAGATAGGGGCGCCTGGGTGGTTCAGTCGGCTGTGTCCGACTTCGGCTCAGGTCATGATCTCACAGTTCGTGGGTTCGAGCTCCATGTCAGGCTCTGTGCTAACAGCTCAGAGCCTGGAGCCTGCTTCAGATTCTGTATCTCCCTCTCTCTCTCTGCCTCTCCCCCACTCACACTCTGTTTCTCTCCCTCTCTCAAAAATAAATAAACATTAAAATTAAAAAAAAAGAAGAAACTGGTAGGAGAGAGGAGGCAGTGGAAAAAGATGTATAGTGTCCAGATAATATACAAACTAAATAATCCAAATGTGATTTGTTGTGATGTAGTTGTCTGATGCTAAGGAAGCTTTTCTGTAACAAACTTGTCCAATCTTTCCCTGATTTTCACAAACTTTATATGATGTTTAGTCATGCACAAACCCAAAATATCAAGCAATATTTTGCAGCTAATCACTAAGAAATCTGCAGCAATAGTCAATAGACATTTACAAATAGCATCACGCTTTGGCATTGTCTGAAAATAGTAAGCAATTATTTGAGAATCATATTAGTTTTGACCTGCCAAGTCAATGATACAAAAAATCTGACAAAATGAAAATGTGGAGCTGTAAGAACCTTCATACGCAGTTGGAGGCCATGTAAATTGGTACAGCCAAGAATTTGGAACAGCATTATCTGGTAAAGATGCACATAAACATCTGATCCTTCACATAAACCTCAGAAAAACTATAACACATTTACACATGGAACAATGAACAAGAGTGCTCACAGTAGCATTATGAGTTTTCTGTTTTTATAACATCTTCACTGAGATATAATTCATATACCATAAAATTATTTTAAAGCATACAATTCAGCAGTTTATAGTATATTCACAGAATTGTGCAACCATTACCACCATCTAATTTCAGAACATTTCATTACCCCAGAAAGAAATCCCACATCCATTAGTCGGCACTCCCCATTCCTCCCTTGTCTAGCCTATGGCACCCACTAACCTACTTTCTATCTCTGTCTTTGTCTATTCTAGACAGTTCGTACAAATGGAATCAATACACATAGGATTTTGTACCTGGTTTCTTTCACTTAGCATAATGTTTTCATGGTTCACTGAGACTGTAGCATATATCAGTACTTCATTCCTTCTAATGGCCAATCATACTCCATTATATGGATACACCACATTTGTTTATCCATACACGGGTTGATGGGCATTTGAGTTGTTTCCACTTTTTGGCTATCATGAATAATGCTGCTGTAAACATTCATGTACCAGTTTCTATGTGGACATATGTTTTCAGTTATCTTGGATATATGCTCAAGAGCAGAATTGCTGGGTCATATGGTAACTTTGCACTCAATGCTTTGGGGAACTACCAGCGTGTTTTCCAAGGTGGCTATACCATTTTTGCCATCACACAAGCAATGCATGAGGTTCCAATTTCTTCATTTTGTCACCAATATTTGTTACTGCCATCTTTTTATTAAACCATCCAAATGGGTGGGAAGTAGTATCTCTTTGTAGTTTTGATTTTCATCTCCAGATTATGTTTTAGTAGCAAAACAAACCTCATCATCCTAAAAACAGTGTATATATCCATCAACAGAAGAAGATACTTTTAGTACAATTATGCGCTGGGCTACCTACCATATGACAATGTGAAGACGGGTAAGTTAGTGTCGCATGTAACAATGTGCAAATGAATAAACTAGTGCTCTGCATTATCAACAGAAAAATCTTACAAATATAATATTAAATTGGAAAAAGCACATAGCAAAAGGATATGTAGAACATAGTGCCATTTATATAATTTTAAAAACATATAAAACAACATTATAAATTATTTAGGGATACGTTTATATGAGGTAAAAATATAAAGACATGTTAACTATATTGCTAATAGTCTATTTCTCAAACTAGTTGGCAGTTACACAGGTACTTGTTATATTATTCTCTGCAAGGTTTGAAAGAGTTTATTAAAGATAATAAATCAATGAGAGAAAAAGTCTGGTCATTACATCTGCTGTGTGCTTTCCACTGCTACCAAGTATAAACCAATGTTAAAGACTGGGAAATAGCTGAACAGTTAAATGACATCTCATCTAAGACTTCTTAGTTTAATAAGAAACAATTCTAACAAGCAATAGGGCTTCTTCCTATCAAAATTCAAGCCCTAAAAGAATGTTAACCTGCATGGCTTTTAAAATATGAACAATCAGGGGTGCCTGGGTGGCTCAGTTGGTTAAGCATCTGACTCCGGCTCACATCATGATCTCATGATTTGTCAGTTCAAGCCCCGCGTTGAGCTCTATGCTGAGAGCTCAGAGACCGCAGCCTACTTCAGATTCTGTGTCTCTCTCCCTGTGCCCTCGCCCTCTCACGCTCTGTCTCTCTCTCTCAAAAGCAAATAAACATTAAAAAATACGAACAATTGGATAAATATTAAAATTGAGTGAAAATTTGTACTTATTTGTCCTGGGTGAAAAAATTATGACAATTTCATTTTATTCTACAGCTATCTCTGCATAAGGAAATCCGTCTAAAAAAGTTAAGTGAATCAATAAGATTTAAACATTACTGATATCACTTATTAAATGAAAATATTATAAAGTACTCAGATTTAAGATACACTTTCACAACCTTTTCTTTTTTTTTTAAGTTTGTTTATTTTTTGACACAGAGAGAGAGCGAGCGTGAGCTAGGGAGGGGCAGAGAGAAGGAAGACACAGAATCCGAAGCAGGCTCCAAGCTCGGAGCTGTCAGCACAGAGCCTGATGCGGGGCTTGAACTCAAGAACTGTGAGACCATGACCGGGGCTGAAGTCGGACGCTTAACTGACTGAGCCACCCAGGCACCCCCACAACCTATCTTTTTGAAGTTCTCAAAGAAAGCCATTTCTCAATTTGAGAAATTTCTCACAGAAAACCCCAACACAAAATGCTTTGTATTTCTATACGTTTCAAGTTGGAAATTGGACTGCCAAAAAAAATAGAAAGAAAAAGAAAAAAAGTCACACTGCCTAAATCGACACAAGGTTAAAACAACTTGGAAATTTAAAAAGTAATTCCTAAAATAAACAAAATAAAATAACAAAATAAAAAGTAATTCCTATTGTATCTTGACTGTGTTGCTGTTATTACACAAATCTGCACATGTGATAAAATTACTATAACTATACATGTATACACATACAAATGAGTACACGTAAATCTGATTTTAAATCTGAATAAGGTTGGGGCGCCTAGGTGGTTCAGTCAGTTAAGCATCCAACTTCGGCTCAGGTCATGATCTCATGGTTTGTGGGTTTGAGGACTGTGTCGGGCTCGGGGCTGACAGATCAGAGTCTGGAGCCTGCTTCGGATTCTGTGTCTCCCTCTCTCTCTGCCCCTCCCCTCTTGCTCTGTTTCTGTCTCAAAAATAAATTAAACATTAAAAAAAATTGTTTTTTAATCTGAATAAGGTCTATGAATTGTACCAGTGTCCATTCCCTGATTTTGATAATAGCCTATAGTTATGTAAGATGTTATTAGTGGGAGAAAACTGGGTAAAGGATTAATAGGACTTCTGTGTAAGTTTCTATGAATCTACAATTATTTCAAAATAAAAGTGTTAAAGAAAAAATTCCTGGGATCTAACATGAGATACTGAGACAATAATTTGCTTATATCTCTCTGAGCTCTGCATGAGACTCCTTTATCCAGACATTTTCAATTCCACAGTTGTTGGCTTACAGATCCCCACTTCCTTTGTTTCTCCTCCTAACTTGCCACTGTTCTAATAATTCTGGCCTTTAAACTACTCACTAGCTCATGAGAGGGTAAAGAGAAAAAAGAAAGATGAAATTCTAATGATTTTAATATCTATTAGCAGATACTATAAAGGAAGGTTTTACAACTATCAGATTTCCTTTTCTTAGGCCATTTCTAGATACCACAGAAAATGACTTTCCTACTTAAAAGGAGTCTTCAAACTGGTCCTTTCAAAAGCACAGAGTAGGATACACTGGTAGCTAGATGCAGTCCCCTATGAAGAAAAACAGTGATGGAAATTCACAAGTCAAAACTGGAAGCCAAGATAAGCAGCAACCTGGCTGGAGAGCACTGATCCTTGAGTCTCAGCCTAGGCTACCGGAGGCAGTTGAGGGATGAGAAAACACATACACACTCATACACACAACCATAATAAAGTTCATCGAAAGCACTCCAATACTCTTTAACACAAAAGGACAATAGTGATAATCTAGATCAGGTCAAACCAAAAGGTGTGTTTTTCTCCCTTTTCTGTAGGAGTTAAAATAGATGACCAGTAGGGACTTCTGCCCCACTAAAGTTCAGAAGAGACATAGCTACTGTTCTTACGTTGAGTAATTGCAGATAATCTTCAGAGCCTTTTGGGGCTTTAATAACCTGAAAAGCATGCATGTATGTATGTATGTATTTCACTAGTGAAATGTGATTAAGGGGAATGGTATTAAGAAACAATTTATTTATCTATCAATAAAAGACAGCAATCTATGAATAAGATAAATAAACATGGATAGTCAGTAGTAAAGCAAGTAACTGCTTTACAAATCCTAGTGATATCAGTACCCTATTACCCTTAAGTAACCATATAAAACCCTGAAAAAAGGTGAGAGGGTGACTTTCAAAGACAACAGATACTGGAGACTTTAGTTCTTCAATCATTAGAACAGAACATGATTCAAATATGAACAGTTCAAAAGGAATATGCGTAACCATTTCCTTGGAGAAAAGGTCTCTTTTTTTTAAGTTTATTCATTTTGAGAGAGAGAGACAAAGAGAGTCTGAATGGGGGAGGGACAGAAAGAGAATGAGAGTGAGAGAGACAGGGACAGAGACAGAGACAGGGAGAGAGAGAATCCCAAGCATGCTCCAGGCTGTCAGTGTGGAGCCCAGTATGGCGCTCAATCCCAGGACCCTGAGATTATGACCTGAGCCCAAATCCAGCATCAGACACTTAACCGACTGAGCCACCCAGGCGCCCTGGAGAAGTAAAAGGTCTTAAAACAAGTTCAGAGAAATAACCTATCAGGACAGATGGGAAAAATCTTGGAATAAATCAGCAACCAAAGCAGACTACAGCAAAGCAGAAAGAAAGCCTCTATGGACACTGCGAAGAGATGGCCAGGAAGGACAGAACCAGGGATAAGGTGGGTTTAAGAGTATAAAGCTGCAGAGCTCTGGGGAAGAGGCAGGTGTATCCCCTCTCTACAGTGGATAGAAACAAGTACAATAATCCAAAGTTCAACTTATGTTCATAGAAATTGTTTAAAACACATTTTCCTCCTTATTCACAGGTCATCATATCAACAGCAGCCCTACACTGGAAACACTAGGTGAATAATAAAACTATTTTGCCTCCCAAGTCTTCCACCTGCCACAGCATGACTTGCTCAAGAAAATCTGACAGACAGCCTATGATGCCTGAAGCTACTATGTGGCTCTAAATGTTGACCGGAGGTTGACCATAATTTACAATAATAAAATTTATGCATTTGGATGCTGAATTGGAGTCCGGGGCTAAATTTTCCCCCAATGTTTAAAATATAATATCTTTGATTTTAGCAGGAACAAATAAGAACTGAGAAAGGCACAGTCTAGGTAATAAATTGCTGTTGGCAGCCCTGAACCCAATGGAACGTAATAAAATTGCCTTAGGATAGGGCTAAACAGAAGCAAAATAGGAATCTTCTGGAGGCATTACCAGGAACTCATTAAAAGCAGAAATCATAGAGGAGACATGTGACTCCTCACCCTTGTCCACAAATAATCATGAAAATATAACAGCCAGTCATAATTTCCAATCACGGTGTAGTCAGAGCTCCATAATTACATGACTACTGGATTTGGGACGGGAGAAGGGATTTCACCAACTTACTCTTATGATTTAGACCCCATAGGAAGGTAATGAGACAATTCCCTCTGGAGGATGTGTTCAGAAAAACTAGATGAGATGTTCCTCTCAGACCAGCTAAACTTCTTAAATGATTTGGTTGCTTTCCCCAGAATCTCATCAGAAAAAAATTATGATTTCTCAGATTAAAGGGATAAAAATATTTTATCTCTCTGCCTTCGTGTAAACTTAAGAATCTATTCCAAATAGGGAGGTCCTACTCCTGGAATATAACTTGATCCAACCTACAACTAATTGGACTTTACCATCCTTAGGGAATGATGAAAAATAACAGACCTGAACCCCTACAGTGGTCAGGCATTCAAGGGATGATGTGATAGTTACATATTGGTCCTCCTTCCTCTAAAAGATGGAGATAACTGACTGAACAATGTAGAAAGAAGCCTCAATTCTGAAACTCATTAAGATAAAATCAGATTTTTTAAGATTTTTATTTTTCTGTTTTTCTATTTCAGACACAAATACACACCCAAGTTCTCTGTAGCAAATAACATCCCTTGTTACCCAGAACAATGCCTGACACATAGTAAAAGCTCAATAAATATGTATTTTAGTAAACACCTGGATGAACGAGCAATTAAACAGTCTCTTTCAAGACTTCCTTGGCTTCCCTGAAAACTAACTAGTTCTTCAGCTTTCCCTATGACCACTCTTTCTCTTCCCAAACATGTAAATTTTCCAAGGGTCAGACCTCAGTCTGCTCTTCCTGAAAATAACAGAATTCATTTTCTTTCAGAACTTTACTGAACACTGATTCATTAATTTAAGGAGTACAGTCAGCACTAAGGAGAAAAAGATGGTTGAGACATGCTTTCTGCTATCAGGGACTCTTAGTTTAACATAAGGAAAAGTAAATATGAATTTGTGTAAGATAATATCACATGTAGTTGCTAAACTAGCACGAAGAACAAGATGTTATAAGGACAAGAAGGAAAGACAAATAAACTCTGACAAGGTAGGCTTCACAGAGAAAGTGGTATCAAAGCAGAACCTTGAAAGATTTAGTAGGGTTTTACCAAGTACAGAAGGGCAGAGAGGACAATGTAGGCAAAGAGAACAACATAAACAAATGTTCACGAGAAGTGCTCAGGAAATGGCAAGTAATAAATGAGCAGGTATGTGAATATGGTTGAGGAATAGTGGGGAAAGAAACTGATAAGACGGGTTGAAAAAATTTAGATGCCACAGAAAGAGCTAGCCTGTTTATTCTGCATGTCAATGGTTCCAAAATGCAAAATTGCATCAGAGTAACTTCAAATGCATGGAAAAAATACAGATTCCTGGATTCTACCCCCAAGCTACTGAAGTGGAATTGCCAGAGATAGGGCAGAGGCATCTGTATTTGAATGAGTATCCTAATGTGTAATAAAATTTGGTAACCATTGATGGATTGTTTTTTTTTTTTTAAGGAAAGTTATATTATTAGATTGATATTTTAAAGATAACTCTGAAGGTACTATTAAAAATGGACTGGGGGTGCTTGGGTGGCTCAGCCAGTTGAGTGTCCAACTTCGGCTCAGGTCATGCATGATCTCACAGTTTGTGAGTTCAGGCTCACTGCTGCCAAGACAGACTTGCTTTGGATCCTCTGACCTCTCTTTCTCTCTGCCCCTCCCCAGCTTGTGCTCCCTCTTTCTCAAAAATAAGCCATTTAAAAAAATGGACTGTAATATGTGCAAAATAAGAAAAAGGGAGACCTACAGCAGACTATGGCAACAATGCATTCATTTATTTGACAAGCATTTAAAAAAATATGTGCCTACTAGTTCACATAAGAGATGACACCTTGAACTAGGGTACCAGCAATGTTAATGGAGACAAGAGAGTCAAGAGACATGAAAAAGTAGAACTGACAACTCTTGATGAAGGAAGGAAGGAAGGAAGGAAGGAAGGAAGGAAGGAAGGAAGGGTGGGAAGGAGAGGAAGGAATGAAGGGAGGGAGGGAGGAAGGGAGGGAGGGAGGGAGGGAGGGAGGAAGGAAGGAAGGAAGGAAGGAAGGAAGGGAGCAAATCCCAGTTTTCATCGATGATTCCCAAATTTGGATGAGCATCAGAATAAAAGATTCCTGGCTCCTAGCCCAGACCTACTGAATCAGGTTCTTTGGAGGGTAGGGCTAAGAGTTTCTATCCACCCCCCCCCACCTTTTTTTTGAGAGAGAGAGACAGAGAGAACAGAATCTTAAGCAGTCTCCACACCCAGCACAGAGCCTGATGTAGGGCTTGATCTCATGACCATGAGATCATGACCTAAGCTGAAATCAAGCATTGGACCCTTAGCTGACTGAGCCATCCAGGCACCCTTCAGAGTCTCTATTTTTAACACCTGCCCCCTGATGATTTTCATGCAGTCAGTTGAGCATCAATGGTGGCATTGACAAATAAGAACTAATGTCTTAGATGACTGAGTAGTTTATGAAGAGAAGAAGAGGAGGAGGAGAGACAGCTTTTTGACCGGGATAAAAAAACAGTTTTTCTCTGGAATTATGGAGACTGAGATAAATCTGCAAGACATGGTGATCAAGATGTCAAGTAGACAACTGGGAATACAAACCTGGAGTCCAGAGAAAAGATAAAGTCTAGAGAGGTCAGAGCTGGATAGCTGGACATCATGAATACATGGCCCTAGATGAGGCCATGGGAGTAGGTAAGGTTACAAATGGAGAAACGATAGAGAAAAAAGTGGGCTGAAGATGGAAGTCTGGAAAAAGAGTGGGCAGAGGAAGAGGAATAGAGAAGAAAGTGCAGAAGAGTGATCAGGAGGTAAGAGGAGGATCTGGGGGGGAGGGGGCGGTTTAGAAGCCAAGGGTTGAGTTTTAATTAATAAAAGGGATCAATGGACAAAATATAAAATGGTCCAAAAGGAAAAGAATTAAGAAGGTATGGCATTTAGGAAGTCTGTGGTGACCTCTGAGAAAGCAGTATCAGTAGAATGGCAGGAACAGAAGTAGAAAAGTAGGTGTACACCACTCCTTGAGGAGAAAGGAGAGAAAGATGAGTCAGTAGTCTTAAAGAAGGAGTTAAGACAGAAAAAGTTTGCGCGGTAATTTTTATCATGTATTTTTTATTGAGGTATAACTGATATATAATAGTTTCAGGGGTACGACATGATTCAATATTTGTATGTATTGCAAAATGATCACCACAATAAGTCCAGTTAATGTAGTTTTTCTTTTCTTTTCTTTTCTTTTTTTTAAGTTTATTCATTGGAGAAAGAGAAAGAGAGTACGTGCAAGCAAAGGAGGGGCAGAGACAGAGGAACAGAGAAGCCCAAGCAGGCTGAAGTTCATGAACCATGAGACCATGACCTGAGCCAAAATCAAGTTGGATGCTTAACAATTGAGCCAACCAAGTGCCCCAATGTTGTTTTTTATTTCTGAGAATGAAGAAAACTTGAAGAATGTTAAAGAAAAGAAGAAGAAACGAGGGGAGAAGAGAGTGAAGACACAAATGAAGAGATCACTGATCTCGTAACATCCTGGAAGTAGTAGGGAAGGATGATACTGGACCCTGAAAGGAGAGGAGGAAAAATGACAACAGAAATGGTTTGGAGGTGGAGAGAAGAGTACTGGATGTGGGTTTTTTCTTGTTTGTCTTGTTTTGTTTTGTTGGTTTTCTTTGACTAGACAGTGATTTTGTCAGCTCTTACTAAGAAAGAAATAAAAGATGTGCTTAGATACAGAGCCACTAGGAATGATTAAAACATTGGTAGGTGGTAATAAAGGCCCAGATGAGGGTATTTCATTGTATTTGCTTAACAAATACATATATTAGCACTCTCTTTGTGCCAGGCAGAGTTCTGAGCACCTTACATACATTAACTCAATTATTCCTCATAACAACTCTGAGTTTGAAACTCTTACTGTCTTCATTACACATATGATGCAACTGAGATACTCAGAAATTAAGTGACTTACATAACCAAGATTTGCACCACCAAAACTCAAATCTAGATGGTCTGGCTCTAACGCTGTGCTTTTTGCCACTCTACTGTGCTGCCTCTTTTTTTTTTTTTTTAAATATTTTATTTATCTTTGAGAGGGAGAGAGAGAGAGAGAGAGAGAGAACATGAGAGGGGGAGGGGCAGAGAGAGAGGGAGACAGCATCTGAAGCGGGCTCTGCACTGACAGCAGTAAGCCTGATGTGGGGCTCAAACTCATGAACTGCGAGATTATGACCTGAGCCGAAGTCGGATGCTCAACCAACTGAGCCACCCAGGCGCCCTTGTGCTGCATCTTTAATATAAAAATCTGTATGTTTGCCATGCAGCCAATAAGAAATACTCTACAATGTTATCTAACACTGCTGAGCAGCTTAGGAGAGCAGGATTGGGAAGAGGTGGGGTAAGTGCTGTGAATTTCACAAATTGAAATATGTCCAGGGCACCTGTGGAAGAACAGCTGTGATGACTGCTGGACCAGGGAGTCCAGCTAATTCTGACTCCACAATCTATCTTAGACCCTAAACTCTTCTCTAAATTGCAACTGTTCAGTGCACATTAGCAGTTTGGTATCTCACAATCTTACCTGAAATTAAGAGAAAACTAAGCCCTACTCTTGCCCCATATCAGCTTCCTTTCTTGACTTCCCCATTTCTATTTACATTTTAGTGCAGAATGAAAGAGGACTGTCTTTCTCACCATTTTTCCCCCAGCACCTCGTTCAGTATGTGGCAGGGAATGCATGCTTAATAAATACTTGTTGAATTTCAGTATTATTCTCAAAATCTTAAAATTGTCTTTGACCTCTCCTTCTCCTGCTTTCTATATCCAGTAAGTTCTCAATATCCTGTATTTTTCCTTTTTTTTAATGTTTATTTTTTATTTATTTCTGAGGGGTGGGAGACAGATAAAATTCCAAGCATGCTCTGTGCTATCAGCGCAGAGCCCAATGTGGGGCTCAAACCCCTGAACCGTGAGATCATGACCCGAGCCAAAATCAAGGGCTGGACGCCTAACCAACTGAGACATCCAGGAGCCCCAATATCCTGTATTTTTCCTAAGTGCCTTTCCACATCTTACTTTCTTAGACTCTTTTCACTATTGCCATAGAGCCTATTATAATAAGCTATGGTGCATCTTAACTTTTGCTTCTCCCTCAAATCAATCTATCCAATACAATTTTATCAAATTAGTCACTTAAAATACTATTCTTCTCACATTATTCCTTTGCTCCAAAATTTTCAATCTGTTTATTTAATAAGAAGTTATGAGATGGCCAACCTGCCAGAAACAGTGCCTTTCCCAATTTCCAAGTAGTAACCTCTATTTTTTAGAACATCCATACTAATTATCTAGTCTAATCATTCCACAGTTATCCCACCTTGAACACCTAGGTTTTTTTTTTTTTCACGTAACTATGTCTTATCTCACCAAATGGTGTACAAGGTTCCTGAAGGAAGGGAAAGTTTCTTTTACTTTTTTCATCCTACGAGACCTTAAGCACAGTCCAGTGGACAGGAGTATCTATTGTTCTTGACAAACAGTGTCCCAGCATTCATAAAGAGAAAGATACCAGGTTGAAGAAAATGGTCCTTGATGTACTCTGGTTTGGACTAGTATCCTAGTACATTATTTAACATTTATATTATATTGAAAAAAACTTTAAAGATCCTTTCCATATTCCTTTACTACAAATAACAACTTCCAGTGTAATTTTTGTGTCAAATAAATGATAGACTAATTTTATTTAATTCATTATAATTTCTAAAAGAATGCAATTCATATCTTTATGTACAAGAGTGCATTTATATACCAAACCCCAAACTATGCTAAAAATATGTTTTAGTCTTATTACAACTCTTATATTTCTACCAATCCATTCAACTTATAGTTTTGATTTGCTTCCAGCTGATTTCAAAGCTGTAACACTAATGACATAGCAAACTGTCTGAACTTCGTAAAAACTTTCTACATCAGAGACACTTATTCCTAACAGTCGCACTCTTCACATTGACACACTGCCTGAAGGTCAAGGCTCTAAATTCTGCAATATTTTTAGCATCCAAAATCCTGGTTTATACTCTCCTTCTTGTTCTCTTGGTCTTTAAAAGACATAAGAACATGATATTCAATTCCTAATTCCCTCTAAATCCTAACCAACCAAAGTTTAACTAATTAAAAAAATCCAAAACAGAAACAAATTACTAAGGAAAAAAAGACATCCTTTGGAGCAAATAAAGTTTTAAGGTTTGAATTATGAACCCTAGTCCCAATTTTGATTATTCTCATTAAATTACTGGCTGGAACAACTCACTCCCCCCTCCTTGCTACCACCCCCTGCCATGAATTCATTTGTTCATTGAACAAGTATTTATTCTCAATGCCTAAAATTTAACAGATATTGTGGTAGATGCAGTTAACATAATGGCAAATAAGATGGGTAAAGTCCCTGCCCTTCCAGAGTTTAAAGTCTGGTTAAGGAAGATAGTCAATAAAATGAGAAATTCATAGGACTACATGACAAGTGCTATGACAGGAAGCCATCAATACCAAGGGAAAACACAGAAGTACCTATGGGGCAAAATACAGAATGGTAAGCTATGGGGAGGCTCCCTGGAGATAATGATGTTGAACCTGAGACCTGAAAAAGGGGTAGGCAAAGAGAGACAATAAGGATGAGAGAAGCAGAAGGAGATGTATTAAGAAGAGAACATGACATGATCCAGGAAATGAAATATAGCTGAAGTACAGAATTCAAAGCTGGGAATGGCAAGAAGAGACACTGGAAAACAGGGCACTGGCAAACACTGAAGCATTTTAAGGAAAGTATAAAATGTTTAGCTGTTCTTGGCTGAAGTACAGGAAATGATTAGGAAAGGCAAAAGTAGAAGCAGGGAAGCTATTCAGCAAATTATTTCTGTTACTCAGGTGAGAGATAATGACAAAGCAGACTGATTTGGATTACAAGGGGTAGAATCCTCAGGATATGGTGACTGTAAGCTCATGAGAGCACCATGTCTGTTTTGTTCCCTATTACATCCTCAGTGTTAATAAGCATCCAGCCATAGTAAGTGCTAGATAAACACTGCTGAACAAATGAATCAGGAAAATAAGGAGTTACATGGGGCGCCTGGATGGCTCAGTCGGTTAAGTGTCTGACTTCAACTCAGGTCATGATCTCTCGGTTCGTGAGTTTGAGCCCTGCATAGGGCTGGGCTCTGTGCTGACAACTCAGAGCCTAGAGCCTGCTTCAGATTCTGTCTCTCCCTCTCTCTCTGCCCCTTCCCTGCTTGTACTCTGTCTCTCAAAAATAAATAAATGTTAAAACACACACACACACACACACACACGTTAGGAAAATAAGGAGTCACAGATATTACTCAGGTTTCACATAACTGGATAGAGAGAGGTACCATTTACTAAGATAGGAAACACAGGAAGTGTAGCAGTTGAGTTTGAGGTACCTGTGAGCCATCCAATGACAGATAATGAGAATATAGACAGATATCAGTTACAAAGCTCAAGAGAAAAACAGATCCTGCTGGAAATGTAAAATAATGGCAGCCTCACTGCCTCAATTAAAGCTATCGTTGATAACTGGCACATTTACAGAATACTGTGTGATATCATTCCAATAATCTCTTTAAACTTCCCAGGGATGGGGCGCCTGGGTGGCTCAGTAGGTTGAGTGTCCGACTTCGGCTCAGGTCATGATCTCACGGTTTGTGAGTTCAAGCCCCGCATCAGGCTCTATGCTGACAGCTCAGAGCCTGGAGCCTGCTTCAGATTCTGTGTCTCCTTCTCTCTCTGCCCCTCCCCTGCTCATGCTTTGTCTCACTCTGTTTCTCAAAAATAAATAAATGTAAAAAAATTTTTTTAAATAAATAAAATAAACTTCCCAGGGTTATTAAATAATGGTTTTAATATCAAAAGTATAAAAAAATTAATATCCATTCTTGTTCTTTAAACCATTAGCAAATCCAGGGGCTCTTGGGTGGCTCAGTCGGTTGAGCGTCTGACTTAGGCTCAGGTCATGATCTCGCGGTTTGCGAGTTTGAGCCCTGTGTCGGGCTGTGTGCTGACAGCTCAGAGCCTGGAGCCTGCTTCAGATTCTGTGTCTCCTCCTCTCTGCCCCTCCCCTACTCATGCTTTGTCTCTCTGTCTCAATAATAAATAAACGTTAAAAAAATTTTGCTTAAACTATTAGCAAATCTTTAATTTCTGGACCAAGGTGGTGGTAATTCAAGCTTCTGCTTTATAAAAATCCACTAATTTGGACATTTATGATTTATGCATACTTTTCTATATGTCTATAAAATTTTGCAATATAAAAAGGTTTTTAAAAACCTTAACAAACCAGAAACAAGAAAATTCCTTAAATTGATCAAAAGAAACTACTGAAAACAAAGTAAACATAGTTTAATGAAGAAATACTAAAAGCAGTCTCATTAAAGAAAAAAAACAGAGGCGCCTGGGTGGCTCAGTTGGTTAAGTCTCTGACTTCGGCTCAGGTCATGATCTCAAGGTTCGTGGGTTTGAGCCCCGTGTCAGGCTCTGTGGTAACAACTCAGAGCCTAGAGCCTGCTTCAGATTCTGTGTCTCCCTCTCTCTTTCTCTCTCTCTCTGTCTCTCTCTGTCCCTTCCTGCTCACACTCTGTCTCTCTTTCTCTCAAAAACAAATTAACATTAAAAAATTAAAAAAGAAAAAAAACCAAAGATACCTTCTATCATTGTTATACTTCAATACTTTTGACGTTCTGGTCTAAAAATGAAGACCAGAAAAGAAAGGTTTAAACCTTAGGGTCTTTGCAACAAATGATGCTGGAACAACTGGATATTCACATGCAAAAGAGTGAAGTTGGACCCCTACCTCACACCATATGAAAGGTTAACTCAAAATGGATCAAAGACCCAAATTAAGAGCTAAAACTATAAAACTTTTTTTTTTTCAAGATTTTATTTTGGGGGTGCCTGGGTGGCGCAGTCAGTTAAGTGGCTGACTCTTCAGCTCAGGTCATGATCTCGGTTCATGAGATTGAGCTTCACATGAGGCTCAGGCTGACAGCACAGAGCTTACTTGGGATTCTCCCTTCGTCTCTCTCTGCCCCTCTCTCACTTGAGCATGCTCTCTCTCAAAATAAATGAACTTAAAAAAAAAAAAACTAAAAAAAAAAAGATTTTATTTTTAAGTAATCTCTGCATTCAACATGGAACTTGATGTTGATTCAACATGGTATTTTGTAGGATTTCCCATTATTGGAATTTATCTGATGTTTTTCTCTTGGAAGACTAGGTATATGGGCAACTGACATTAAAAAATTTATTTATTTATAAGATTTTATTTTTAAGTAATCTCTACACCCAATGTGGTGCTCAAATGTACAAGAATCAAGAATGGCACACTCCACTGACTGAGCTAGTCAGGCACTGCTAAACCTATGAAACTTCTTAAAAAATTTTTTTATGTTTATTTAATTTTGAGAGAGACAGAGCACAAGTGGGGTTGGGGCAGAGAGAGGGAGGCACAAAATCCAAAGCAGGCTCCAAAACCCACAAACTGCAAGATCATTACCTGAGCTGACGTCAGACACTTAACCAACTGAGCCACCCAGGCTCCCCAAAGTATGAAACTCTTAAAAGAAAATACAGACGTAAATTTTTGTGACCTCAATCAAGCAATGGTTTCTTAGATATGACACTAAGAGCAAAAGCAACAAAGAATTGATAAACTGGACATCTTCAAATGTTAGCTTCTACGCCTCGTAGAAAAAAGGAAAAAGACAAAAGTCATCATTGTTAATCAATGCTAATATCTAACTGGAAAATGCATAACTTAATAAAACTGGTAAATAAATAGTTCAGTAAGAAAATCAAATAAATGATACTATTTTTTTTATTTTTTATTAAAAAAAATTTTTATAATGTTTATTTATTTTTGAGACAGAGAGAGACAGAGCATGAACGGGGGAGGGCCAGAGAGACAGGGAGACACAGAATCCGAAGCAGGCTCCAGGCTCTGCGCTGTCAGCAGAGAGCCCGACGCAGGGCTCGAACTCATGGACCGTGAGATCATGACCTGAGCTGAAGTCAGATGCTTAACCAAATGAGCCACCCAGGCGCCCCTTAAAAAATAGTTTTCCTGGGGCACCTGGGTGGCTCAGTCAGTTAAGCGACTCTTGATTTTGGCTCAGGTCATGATCTCATGGTAGTAAGATCAAGCCCTGCATCAGGCTCTGCAATGAGTGTGGAGCCTGCCTAGGATTCTCTCTCTCCCTCTCCCTCTCTCTCTGCCTCCACCCCGCTCACACGTCTCTCTTTCTCTCCCTCTCTCTCTCAAAACAAACAAACATTAAAAAAAAATAGCTTTTCTAATCCAGGTACAAACTGGTGAGAAAATACAATAAGTTAAATACCATCTAGAACATCAATAAAAAGATGATACTTAGGGCACCTGGGTGGCACTCTCTCTCAAAAATAAACATTAAAAAAAAATTTTTTTTTTAAAGATGATGTCTCAGTGGGTTAAGCATCTGACTCTTGGTTTTGGTTCAGGTCATGATCTGATGGTTTGTGGGACTGAGCCCCACATCAGGCTCTGCACTGACAGTACAGAGCCTGCTTGGGATTCTCTCTCCTTCACTTTCTGCCCCTCCCCACTGCATGCACACAGTTGGTCTCTCTCTCTCTCAAAATAAATAAATAAACATTTTTTAAAAAAACGATACTTTTGACAAAGGTACCACAGTTATGTAAGATGTTGATACTAGGGGAAGCTGGGTGAAGGGTATACAAGAACTTCCTGAACTATCTTTGCAACTTTCTTAGAAATCTAAAAATTTATTAAAAAAAAAAGATAACATGAAAACAAAACACAAAAAGTTAAGAACATGAAAAAGAAGTCATAGATTCATAGATTGAAAGAAAAGATTTACAATACCGATCTGACCAAGGATTTGTAACCAGAAAATATCAAGAATACCTACAAATCTACAAATCAATAATAAAAAGACCAAAAAATATTTTTAACTGTAAAATATTTGAATCAGACACCTCTCTCTCTCTCTCCAAATGACAAATAAGTACATGAGAAGGTGTTTAACATCATTAGTCATCCCAAATTAAAACCGCAATGAGAGCAATATACAAACACTAGAATGGCTAATATTAAAAAGACACAACAACAAAAAAGACTGACAATATCAAAAATTAAGAAGGAGGTGGAGCAAACAGAACTCTCATTCATGGATAGTGCTAGTGTAAAATGGTATAACCACATTGGAAGACTGGAAGTTGTTAATAAAGTTAAAATTCCATATACTTTACAACCCAGCAATTTCATCTGTTGGTATCTACCCAAAAGAAAGGAAAACATATATCTACAAAAAGACTTATACAGTAGAACAATATTTATAG
Organism: Panthera leo; assembly: GCF_018350215.1. Taxonomy (NCBI): domain Eukaryota; kingdom Metazoa; phylum Chordata; class Mammalia; order Carnivora; family Felidae; genus Panthera; species Panthera leo. Next base: position 41,178,184 of record NC_056696.1, on the reverse strand, counting down.
CAGCTTTATTCATAATAGAAGGAAGAGGAGGAAGAGAAAGAGAAAGGAAGAAGGAAAGAAAGAACCCAAAAGTCAATCAATATCAAGATAAACAAATTGTGAAATATTCACAAAATGGAGTACTGCTCAGTCGTAAGAAGAATGAACTACTGATACACAAAAAATGGATAAACTTCAAAAACATGTTCAAGAAACCAAACACAAAGAAGCACATATTACATATTCCACTTTAAGAAGAGCCAAACTAACCTAGAATGATAGGAATCATAATAATGATTGCTCTGGGAAGAGTTCAAACGGGAACTTTTCAAGGGTGATGAAAATGTCCTATTTCTTGACTTGGGTGACAGTTACATGGTCGTATACATTGCCAAAAACCATCAATCTGTACATTTTGTTAAGTTTATTTATTTCCTTTGAGAGACAGAGAATTCTAAGCAGGCTCCACACTGCCAGCATGAAGCCCAATGTGGGGCTCAAACTCACAAACCACAAGGTCACGACCTGAGCCACAATCCAGAGCTGAACTCTTAACCGACTGAGCCACCCAGGTGCCCCACAAACTACATTTTTAAGATCTATGCATTTTGCTAAATGTGAAATATACCTCAATTTTTAAAAACAAGAAAATGAGGTAAGTTCATCTGAAATTTTTCGATAGATGGCCAGGGAGTGCTTTGTTGCAAAGGTAACATCTGAGTAAATATCTGTAGGAAGTGAAAAAGCAAGCCATGTGGCTATCTGATGAAGCCACATTCTAGGCACAAGGCACAGATGCAAGCCCCTTCAGCAGGAACAGCAACTGGAGTTTTTCAGAAACAAGAAGGAGGCCAATGTGGCTGGAGTGGAATGAAAAAGAAGAAAAATGAGTTCATACAGATCACATGGGGATCAGATCAAATAGTGATGGGGATCAGATCATATAGTGCCTGGCGGGTCGCAACAAGGTCTCATTAAAGATTTTGGTCTTCATCTCAAGACTAATGGAAAAATCACCTAAGTGTCTATTGAGAATCAGGCACTGTGCTCAGACAGCTTACATAAAGCTGATGTAAAATGCAAAGCTGGGACTAGAACCCAGGTATATCTTAACCATAATCTTAACCATTTTGCTACACCAACTCAACATAATAATAATAATCAATCTTTACTGAGTGCTATTAATGTATTTGATCTTAAAAGCTTTCTATCAGATCTTACCAATCATATATTGTAATACAAATGGGTTACAAGATGACACAAAGATCTTCTGAAAGTTTGTATTGTTATTAAAAAATGTTTTACAACCAATACAAATTTTAAATCGGTAAAATTATATTTAATTTATATGGCTCCTTCTGTAGACTTCCTAAATTTAGAAATAATAATTTTGGCATATAAAACACCATTGCCAGAGAGCTTGCTATAGTGACTTCATAAAATAGCCCTTTCCTTGATCTTCCTATTGAATCATTTTCAACTATATTTTAATTTTAGTCTGCACTGTTCAACACCAGTGAAGTTCTGTTTTGCATGCACATATAAAATATTTTGCTTTTCAATTTAATTTGCTCCAGTTTTCCCACACTGTTTCCAACTAGAGAGAAGATAGATGTGTCATAATTATCATCATGATCAAGATCATCAGTACTGATATGTCTGCTATCATTAGGTGTTCCTAAATAAGCCATAACTAATTTTGCTCATTTCTTGATTGTTACTTCTTGGTCTATTTATTTTTTAAATACTGATTTTCTTTTCTTATTGTTTTTTTAAAGATTTTATTTTTAAGTAATCTCTACACCCAACATGGAGCTTGAACTCACACCCCAAGATCGAGAGTCACATGCTCCACCAACTGAGCCAGCCAGACACTCCTATTTCTTATTTATGGATCTTAATGCTAACAATTAACCGAAGTCTGATTTTTAATAGATTTTATCATGATATGTTAAAGAGAATACAATGAATTTTTATACCAAACTATCATGTCTTCCAAGTTTACCAAGTGTGCTATATACAAATGTCATTTTCTGCACATGCCATGCCATGAAAGAGGTAGGGAAGCAATGTATCATCTCACAAAATAGACATAGAATTCTGACAATGTAAAAATCAAAGGGGCAATAGAAGGCAAAAAAGAAATCCCCTCCTCAACTCAAAATGGTATGCACCTAAGAGGCCTTTTAAAAATAAACAAAAGGTCTAGGGGTGCCTGGCTGGCTCAATCAGTGGTGACTCTTGATGTTGGGGTCATGAGTTCAAGCCCCATGTTGGGCGTAGAGCCTACTTTTAAAAAAATAAACAAAAGGTCTAAATGGAGATCAGAAAAGCAGCATAACCTAGGTAGAAAACTTGAAGCTTCTGAGTCACACAGACCTGGATTCAATGAGACCTAGGTGAGAGCAAATTACCTTCTCTGATTCTACTTCCTTATTATTAAATGGAATAATACCACCTATGTGGTAGAGTTGTTGATGTAAAAATAATTTATTATTTTTTAAAAATTTTTTAACGTTTATTTACTTTTGAGACAGAGAGAGAGCATGAATGGGGGAGGGGCAGAGAGAGAGGGAGACACAGAATCCGAAGCAGGCTCCAGGCTCTGAGCCATCAGCCCAGAGCCCGACGCAGGGCTCGAACTCACGGACCGCGAGATCGTGACCTGAGCTGAAGTCGGACGCTTAACTGACTGAGCCACCCAGGCGCCCCTAAAAATAATTCAAAAAGCAAAATGCATAATGCAACACTTGGTACGTGGACACTCAAGTAAACAGTGTTTGCTGTAATTATGACATGCTGTGAGTTCTACCATATAAAATATTTGTAAAAATCAACATAGCCTGGGAAAGAATAAAGAAAAATGAAAATAGTTGATATATTAGGGCAATATTTGTACTAACGAATTGTTTTTTTCCTTTACGTAATTTTGCTTTAATGCTATGATGCTACTTAGCAATAAGTACAGACATGAATAAATTAAATGTAAAATGTGAATAATTATAGCATGAGGTTTCTACTATATTGAAGTCTGCAAAAGAGAAATAATAAGTTGTCATCCCAAAGTAATGTTGCAAACAACCACATTTTCACAGATAAAAAAGAGTATCAGCAGAAACTGGATCACTCATTTTATAAATAAAACATTTCATTATATTTTATTTCTCCCATGCTTATGGAATTCTTTTAGCTTCTTTCTAGGCCTCGGATTATCTCATTTGTAAAGTGACAGAGGTGGATCAGATGTTGTCCTCTAATGTTCTTTTTGCTACCAAGTCCTCGAATTTGATAATCCTGTAACAAAACAAAAACATAATGGCTAGTCCTGCAACTCTGCTTTCAAGTGGCCTGGTAACAGTCTTTTACCCTAGAGTCAGTCCCCAGAGCTGGAGCCATTGCTGACTCTTCAGCCCAAAGGGAGCTGGAGAGTTTGAAAATCCACAGGACAGATAGCAAATTATTATTGACTTGGAATTGATCTTAAATTAAATTAAAAGGATGGTCATGTTCATTAGATTAGAGAAAGCTAATAAGGACTGAATTACACAAAGCTGAGGGCAAAGATTTGATAATCTAAAAATATACAAAGGCGGGGTGCCTGGATGACTCAGTTAGCTAAGCAATTTCAGTCATGATCTCACGGTTTGTGAGTTTAAGCCCCATGTTGGGCTCTGCGCTGACAGTAAGGAGTCTGCTCAGGATTCCCTCTCCCTCCCTCTCTCTCTGCCCCTCCCCAATTCGTGCTCTCTGCTCTCGTGCTCTCTCTCTCAAAATAAATAAATAAACTTAAAAAAAAACCCTCAAAAACTAGACATTTATAAATAAATATTAAAAAATAAAAACACACAAAGGCAAATTATCGATAATGATCAATACCCTTTTTCCACTTTTACTATGAACAGGATAATGGGAAATGGATTCAATGCTAAATGGGAGCAATATGAACCAGATCATATCTTTAAAACTATGAGTTTCCCAATAACTGCAGAATCCCTAAGGGCAGGGACTATGCCATCTTTGTATCTCAGCATCTACTATAGGATCTGGCATCTAGAAAGACCCAATAAGTAATTGGCCAAAAACAATTAATAAAGGATCATGCAAATTTTTAAAGATCTAAACCACAGAAGTGCAGTATAGGCAAAACAGGAATTTTCTCTTCTCTTGATATTAAAAATAAATAAGATAAGAGCCTTCTTAATAATAACTTAGATACTGAGTAGAAACAGAAACACAAAAGTCATTATATTTCTAAGTTATTTCCCTATGAAAACCTTTGAGCCTTGATCTTGTCATAGACTGACTTATAGCACAGAAAGAACTGAAATAAGGCAAATCAGAGTCTACTCTCAGCTGAAAACTGATAGCAATCAAAAATATGTTTCTTATTTTAAATATCTACTAAGAACTTAAGAGTTCTAGCAGTAGGGGTGCCTGGGCAGTTCAGTTTGTTGAGCGCCTAGCTCTTGATACCGGCTCAGGTCATGATCTCATGGTTCATGGGTTCGGGTCCCATGCCACAGGCTCTGCACTGACAGTGCAAAGGCTGCTTGGGATCTCTTCTCTCTCTCCCTCTCTCTCTCTGCCCCTGCTCCTCTCTCTCAAAATAAATAAACTTAAAAAAAAAAAAGAAAAAAGGAGTTCTAGCAGTAAAATTCTCCTCATACTAGCCCAGTATGGCACTTGGTGAGACACGAATGGAAGGGCCTTCTCACTTGGGCCCATGTGCTGCAGGAGCTCCCCACCAGGTGAAACGTTTCTCAACAGTTAGAATACAGCTCAGTCATCCTTCAAATCATTTTCCATTACCTCTGGTGATTTATAATGAAGTGAGTCATTCTTTTGACCTCATTTTTCTTGCTATTTACTGTCAAAGAAAAACAATCTAAACATGGGGAGGAAAATCAATACAAGAGGAGTGACCATAAAACACTGAAGCTGTGTCCAAAAGACCCAAACACAATCCACCTTGGCACTTTACAGTCATCTCTCATAGCTAAGCCAATTGATTTAAAAAAGAAATAAATGAATTAAAATAGCTAATAAAAATAAGAAACCTGGCAAAAATGTTGCAGAGAAGCAGAAAGAAAGTAAACCTGCTTCCATGAAATGTTCATACAAATAAAACACAGTTCATAAAACCATACACCCTACTGTGAAATTCACCTTCAATTAGAAGGGCAAATCTCTCCTCTGCCTCAAAGAGCACAACACAAAGTCAGCCAACCCAATCTCCATATAAATGTTCCAAATGTCACTTCCATTTTTTAAGATAAGCACATCATTTGCCTACCGTTGACTGCCCCAAACATGCACTTCAAATAGACACTCTTCTCTTCCTATCTTCTCCCTTATAAGGCCAGGTGTCTATAAAGAAAGTCTCTCTTCTTGTGTAGCCAATTTACTCTCTTTATTTTTTAAAATTTTCTTTGGAGGCTTTCAGGCTTTCTCTTATAATGAAAGCCAAGGGCTGGTGGTTATCTTAGGGGACAAGAAACCACATTATGAACTGGAACTTTTTTTAATGTTTTATTTATTTTTGAGAGAGAGAGACAGAGAAAGAAAGAGCATGTGAGAATATGAGAGGGGCAGAGAGAGAGGGAGACAAGAGGATCCCAAGCGAGCCCTGCACTGACAGCAGAGAGCCGGATGCGGGGCTTGAACTCATGAACTGGAAGATCATGACCTGGGCCGAAGTAGGACACTTATCTAATGGAGCCACCCAGGTGCTCCATGAAAGTGAACACTATTTCAAAACAAGAGGAACTTCAGTTGAGAGTTAATGAAATGGATATGAAAAGGTAATAGAGAAAGCTTACTCCATTGTGATCATCACTGACAAATATTGACACATGAAGGGTACTAATCTAAATGGGCTAAGTACCACATCAAGCCTTCCAACAGTCAATATACTATAACCTATATTAACCATTTTATTCACAATGCTCACAATTTACATTATTTGATCACTGGTATCCCAATTAGAGGGTCAGCACAAGACAATGTGATGATAATTAAAAGAATGAATGAATTCCTAAAATTCAGGTGTAGTCAAGACTGGCTGGAAACATCAAAATTCTATTAGGCCACCAACGCCATTAAACCACAACGAGAGAGATAACTAGATATTATATGCCCCCTGAAGGTAATATACACCACCAGCCATGATGTACTTTTACCAAAAAATTTAAAACTGAATCAGATCAAATGTCTAGATCTGATTACCAATTTATAGAAAATACAGGAGACAAACGAACATGTTAACACTACAAGCATACAGTCAGCAAAATCCAGATTGTGGGAAACTATAGTACAAACAATCCTGTTTTTCAACAAATAAGATGCAGAGGAAAAAAGTGAGGAGGAAACTATAGATTAAGAGGGTCTTAAGGTACATATGAACCAATGCAGACCTTATGTGAATCCTAATTTAAATAAAACTGTAAAAAAAAAAAATCTATGAACCATCGGGGAAATTTAAACACTATTGAATATTTTATAATTTTAAGGAGTAAGTGTTCAATTTTTAGGTGTGATAAAGAGATTGTGATTGTTTTTATTACATTCCCATTTTTTAGATATACATATTGAAATATTGACAAACAAAAGTATGTTATATCTGAGGCTGGATGTAAAATAATCCAGTATATTGGGGATAAGGAGAAAAGGACCTATAAATGAAATAAGATTGGTCATGAGTTGATGTTTTTAACTTTGGTTTTTTCATTTTGTTTTTGCTTTTGTTTTTTGAGTCAGGGAGAGGGGCCGAGAGAGGGAGAAAGAATCCCAAGCAGGCCATGGAGTCCGATGCGGGGCTCGAACCCACAAAACATGAGATCATGACCTGAGCTGAAACCAAGAGACAGATGCTTAACCAACTGAACCACTCAGATGCCCCGAGTTGATAAGTTTTGGGAATTCATTTATACTATTCTCTTTACCTTTATATTTTGAAATAATCTATAATAAAAAAGGTTTTTTTTAATGTTTATTTATTTTTGAGAGAGACAGAGACACAGCATGAGCAGGGGAGGGGCAGAGAGTGAGGGAGACACAGATTCCAAAGCAGGCTCCAAGCTGTCAGCACAGAGCCTAACATGGGGTTTGAACTCACAAACCATGAGACCATGACCTGGGCTGAAGTCATACGCTTTACTGAGCCACCCGGTTGCCCCAATTAAAAAGCTCTCTAAAAAATAAAAAGAAAGTGGGTCATTAGACCAAAAATTCACATGTAACAGCCAAGTTGTATACTATATATATCACAGATGGATATTCAGAGCATGGCAATATAAAATGCCTTCCCAAAATTGCATTTAAATATAATTCCAAAAGATTGCCAGAGTATGACAATGTTTAAGATACTAGGTACAAAATCTTTTCTAAATTTTTACACAAATCCATCCCATAACTACAATGTACTACAATATTCATTAGAAGCCATATGCAGATCAATTTTCAATATTAAGAACTAAGGATTCAGTTTTCCAATTAAATTGACTCACGAAATGAATATAAACTCATCATTGCCTGATAAAACTTCAAGCCCCCCAAATTTACTCAAACTGTTTACAATCTAAAATCTAAGATTTAAGGGGTGCCTGGCTAGCTCAGTTGATATAGCGAGCAACTCTTGATCTCCAGATTGTGAGTTTGAGCCCCACAGTGGGTGCAGAGATTACTTAAAAAATAGATATATACACAATGGAATATTACTAAGCGATCAAAAAGAATGAAATCTTGCCATTTGCAACAATGTGGATGGAACTAGAATGTATTGTGGTAAGAGAAAATAAGTCAGAGAAAAATAAATATCACATGATTTCACTCATATGTGGAATTTAAGAAACAAAACAGATGAACATAGGGGAAGGGAAGGAAAAATAAGATAAATACAGAGAGGGAGACAAATCATAGGAGACTCTAAAATATAGAGAACAGGGGCTCCTAGGTGGCTCAGTCAGTTAAGTGTCAAACTTTGGGTGAGGTCATGATCTCATGGTCTGTGAGTTTGAGCCCCGCATCAGGCTCTGTGCTGACAGCTCAGAGCCTGGATCCTGCTTCAGATTCTGTGTCTCCCTCTCTCTCTTTCTCTCTGTCTCTCCCTGCCCCTCCCCCATTCGCACTCTATGTCTCTCCCAAAAATAAATAAACATTAAAAAAAAATTTTTTTAATAAAAAATATAATACAGAGAACAAACTGAGGGTTGCTGGAGGGGTATTGGGTCAGGGGATGGGCTAAATGGGTGATGGGCATTAGGGAGGACACTTGTTGGTATGAACACTGGGTGTTATATGTAAGTGATGACTCACTAAATTCTACTCCTGAAAATAAAATAAATAAAATCTAAGATTTAAAAAACAAGTTTTTACATTACATTTCAGGGGCGTCTGGGTGGCTCAGACAGTAAAGTGTCTGGCTCTTGATTTTGGCTCAGGTCATGATCTCACCATGGTGAGACGGAGCCCCAGGTCAGGCTCATACAGGGTGTGAATACAGCCTGCTTAAGATTCTCTCTCCTTCTCTCTCTGCCCCTCTCTCACTATACACACCCGCTCTCTTTCACTCTCAATAAATAAATAAATAATGCTTCAAAAGCGGGGGAGGGGGGAATCCCCAACACATCCCCTGCCCCAAGTTAACAAACTTAGTTAGCAATCCAAACGAGGTTTCAATTCCTTGCCCTATATAAAATTCTGGGTCAAGATCGCTAATCTGGATTATTACTCTGTTAAAACATAAAGATATATTAAAGGTCTCAAACTTCCACTTTTCACCATCTTTAAGTAGAAGTGTGTGAATCCACAAGCATAGATGAAAATAATCACAAATACGGATGAATAAAATACCCAAAACCCAGAATGCTAAAATAGAAAATCACTAGGTAGCCAATTTCCTATTATAAATGATAATAGGAACCAGCTCTCCTGGAGAGCATTCCCCAAATTCTAGTTCATTTCTAAAAATGTATCAATTGCTAAGTAACAAGTAACAAGAAGTACAGAGTCAAGCACCGAGTAGAGATTCAACAAATGAATGTGAAAGAATAAATGGCAAAAGAAATTGTTTATTGGTACTAACCTCCCTACTACTGCTCCCCTAAGGCTGCCAGTGCTAATGAGTGGGAAATGGGCCAAACCAGAACTGGGAAATAAAATAATCTCAACTAGCTAATCAGCTCTTCAGTAATAGGAATATAACCTTTGGGGTCCAGTATCACATTTAATATTCTAAAATATTCTTAACTCATAAATAATGAAACCATTTTCATTATTTTGAACTAGCCAAAAGCTAGCTTTTTAGGAGTCTTCTCACATATTTTGGGTCCTAATTCACAGAATCATATTGATGGCAAATCTAGTTTTTTACTTCCAAAAATCAACAGAAAGATTAACTTAAGTTATCCTTAATATGAAAAAACCTCATATAATCTCCACAAAAGCCCTCAAAAACATCCTTCTATTGAAACTGTTCTTTAACGGTTATATATGACCAAATCCAACAGTTTTTGCTTTTGTTTTTTTGTTGTTGTTTTTGTTTTGTTTTGTTTTGGTCTTCTTCTTAATTTCCTTTCACATTATTCACCATCCATTCCTTGAAACTACTCAATATCACTGTGCTTTCTTGGTTCTCCTCTGTATTAGTTTCCTATTGCTGGTGTAACAAATTACTACAAATTTAGTAGCTTAGGGGCACCTGAGTGGCTCTGCCGGTTAAGCATCCAACTTCAAGTCATGATCTCATGACTGGTGGGTTCAAGCCTTTGTGGGGCTCTGTGCTGACAGCTCAGAGCCTGGAGCCTGCTTTGGATTCTGTGTCTCCTTCTCTCTCTGCCCCTCCCCCACGCATGCTCTGTCTCTCTCTGTCTCTCAAAAATGAACAAACGTTAAAAAAATATTTTTTTAATTTAGTAGCTTAAAACAGTACATATTTATTATCTTACAGACCTGCAGATCAGAAGTCTGAACTCGGTCTCACTGGGCTAAAATCAAGTTTTCAGCAGGGCTAACTCCTTCTTGAGACTCTGAGGGGAGGCTCCATTTCCTTGCCTTTTTCAGAGGCTGCCTGCATTCCTTGGCTCACAGCCCCTTCCTCAAATCACTCCAGTCTCTTGCTTCTATCATCGCATCTACTACTGACTCTGATCTCCTGCCTGCCTCCCTCCTAGAAAGACCCTTGTGATTATATTGGACTCACCTGGATAATCCAAGATAATCTTCCCATTTCAAGACCCTAAACTTAATCACATCTACAAAGTCCCTTTGCCATACAAGGTAACATATTTACAGGTTATGGGGATTAGGATATAGACATCTTTGAGGGGACATTAGTCAGCCTACCACACACTCCTATGGCTCTAATTGGAACTCTGCATCCTCTGCCTACCACCTAATTGTGTTTTTTGTTCTTCTCTTTTATATTTTCTCCTCTTGTCTTCCACACTCACTGCTTCGACTCTCACCTTTATGCTAATATCCAACTCTCTCATTTTAAATATGAGGAGACTGGACCCTATACAGGGAGGTGATGACTAGTCTTGAATCACGGATACAGTATTTCTACTTGGATGTTCTCAGAGCTCCTTGGTCCACAACTGTACTAACTCCTATATCCATCTGAATAACAAAATTCTTTCAGACTCACAGGCTAGAACTGTATTATTCTTTCCTTTCTCATCTCCATCCTCTCTGCTGGTTCTTTCTTTCTTTTTAAGTTTATTTATTTATTTTGGAGGGGGAAGGGGCAGAGAGAGAAAGAGAGAGAGAGAGAGAGAGAGAGAGAGAATCCAAGCAGGTTTCGTGCTATCAGCGCAGAGCCCGACATGGGACTTGAACTCACGAACTCTGAGACCATGACCTGAACCAAAACCAAGAGTCGGATGCTTAACCAACTGACCCACCCAGGTGCTCCTCAGCTGGTTCTTTCATCTGTGTCCTTCCATTCATTCTGAAATCCAAATGCAGCTTCATATTCCTTAATGCTGCTTTGGTTGGGTTAACTCCCCTGCTCAAACCCACAAAAGTCTTCTGCTAAGGACTCCATCAAGCATTCTTGGTCTGGTGTTTGATACTCAAAGTCCTCTAGGATGTTATCCTCACCCCTTCCCTAACTCTCCAAATGCATCCATTTGGACCCTGCTGTGTCCCCTCTGCCTGCACACCAGATTTACTCCTATTTCTCTGCCCACAATGCTGCACCATCATGGACTGCCTTCCTTTGTCCCTCCACTTAGGAGTGCATCTTTGCCTGTTATCATAGAAATTATCACTCTAAAACTAATTGTTTATTTATTTATTTATCTATCTATCTATCTATCTATCTCCAAACCAGGCTCTGAGTTCCTTGAGGGCAGAAACTATACCTATCTATCAACAAACATACACTTTAGCACACAGACAATCTGCTATTGGGTATTCAATATTAGCTACAAATTAACAATCTAATAAAATCTCTCACAAGGAAGATAATACAGTAAACCATATCCAAATGATGATATATTATTCAAACATCAAAAACTTTACTTTCAAAGAATATTTAATGATACAGGAAAACAATTACAAGGAAAATTAAGTGAAAAAACCAGGAGACAATGTATGATACCAACTTTGTAAAGACGTTCTTACACACATACATATAAACTCAATATAATGTTAAAAAAGAAATCTGAAAGGAATATACTAAAATGTTAATAGTATATTAACTATTGGAGATATATATTGGAGATATACTCCAAGTAGCCTGATTTTAAATCACTTTCAATTTTTTTTATAATTTCATTTCCTAAATTTTTTAAGAATGAGAGGCAATTTAGTCCAGTAAGAGGCAACATATAGTTAAGAACACGGACTCTACAGTCAGACTGCCTGGGCTCAAATAAATTCTAGCTCTGCCATTTACTATCTCAGACTGGGCAGTGTCTCAGTTTCCTCATCTCTGTAAAATCCAGACAATAATACTAATAATAATACCTTACTCATGAGCTGTTTTAAGTATTACACACAAGTTCATATATTAAAAGAACTTGGAAGAGTCCTTGGCTCAGAGTAAATACCACATAAATGGGCGTTACAATAACTACTACTAACTACTACAGCTCCTGTTACTACTATTATTACTACAGTCATTAAAACTGACTTATCACTACGTAACTATTAGAAAGAGCTTAAATAAAAAGATAATACCAAGTACAGGAAGGATGAAGCAACTGGAACTCATACATTGCTAGTTGGAATGCAAAATGGTAAAGCCACTTAAGAAGTCTGGCAGTTTCTTTTAAAGTTCATTGCCACATGACTCAGTTATCCCACTGCTAGGAATTTAACCAAAGTGAAATGAAACATATCCACACAAAAATGTGAATGCAAATGCTTCTAGCAGTTTCACTCATTATTACCCAAAACTGGAAATAATCCAAATGTCCTTCAACTGGTGAATGGATACACAAACTATAGTACTTCCATATATATGCTGGACTACCACTCAGCAATGAAGACCACTGAGCTACTGACACATGCAACAAAATGGATGGATGTCAATGCGTTCTAGCAAATGAAAGCAGCCAGATTCAAAAGGCTTCATGCTGTATGATTCATCTATATGGCACTGTGGTTATGGGAACAGAACATGGATGAATGACTGCCATGGGCTGGGGGTGGGAGGAGGAGTTGGCTACGAGGAGCACAAAGAAATCTTGGGGATAACAATAATCCTCTATATCTTGACTGCGGCGGTGGTTACACAACTGCATGTATTTGTCACAACTCACAGAACTCTACATGTAAAAAAGGTGAATTATACTGTATATACTGTATATATCCTTTAATTTAAAAAAATACTTAAAAATAAAAATAAGCAAGCAATGACCTAGTTTTAATTTACCAACGAAACCTGTCCAACCTTCTACCTTTAGCAGAATTATGCTTAAACTACACACACTGACAGCTTACCTATTTAAAAATACCCACAGAGAAGACTCTATAAGCCCAAATGATAGCATACAGCTACTCTACAAGATGGATTTTAAGATCGGGGCAACAAAAACTTGGCTAGGAAATGAATAAAAGTCACTTACATCTGTACTCAAACCAAACCAAAACAAAACAACATGGAAAAATACCCCACCATAAAATAAGCCTATTTTTCAAATCTGGCTCTGAGGTCCACTATGGCATGGAAACTTGGGACTAATACTCATAAGGCAAGGGGCCAGGTGCCCAACATAGCCTGATGCATCATATCAACCAATCTGAAGAGTAAATGACTCAGGATGACTATTCTAGATCCACAATAATGAAGTAGCCAATAAGATTTCCTTAATCCCATATTGCCTTGGGTCCTGACACTAAGCAAAATTCAATATATAGGGTAAGGCAAAGTCATTTCACAGATGGAACTATAAGTGAAATAAGTAATAAACCTGGAATAAAAGAGAAATGGTTAAAGGGTGTTGGGTGACTCAGTCAGTTAAGCGTCCAACTTCACCTCGGGTCATGATCTCATAGTTCATGAGTTCGAGCCCCATGTCAGGCCCTGTGCTGACAGCTCAGAGCCTGGAGTCTGCTTTGGATTCTATGTCTCCTTCTCTCTTTGCCCCTCTCCCCCTTGTGCTCTGTCTCTCTCTGTCTCTCAAAAATAAATGTAAAAAAAAAAAAAAAAAGAGAGAGAGAGAGAGAAAGGTTAAGAATACAAGTTTTAGGGACACCTGACTGGGTCAGTCCATACAGCACGTGACCCTTGATCCTGAGGTCATGGGTTCAAGCCCCACATTGGGCATAGAGATTATTTTATTTATTTTTTGTTTTTTGTTTAAGTTTATTTATTTGAGAGAGAGAGGGGGAGAGCACGTGGGATAGGAGGAGAGAGTGAGAGAGAGAATCCCAAGCAGGCACTGTCAGTAAAAAGCCCAACGTGTGGCTCAACCTCATGAACTGTGAGATGGTGACCTGAGCCGAAATCAAGTGTCAGACACTTACCTGACTGAGCCACCCAGGCACCCCTTATTTTATTTTCTTTCAAAGTTTATTTATTTATTTTGAGAAAGAGAGAGCTCAAGCAAGGGAGGGGCAGAAAGAGGGAGAAAATCCCAAGCAGGCTTCACATGATCTGTGCAGAGTCCGATGCAGAGCTCAAACCCACGAACTGTGAGATCATGACCTAAGCCAAAGTCGGACACTTGACTGAGCCACCAAGGCGCCCCGAGATTACTTTAAAACACACACACACACACAGACACACACACACGTTTTATTTCACCATACCTATTGGCACACATACATACTATTTTATACTGAATTGAACACATTATCATCTTAGTCTTCTGCTTAACCCTGTCTCACTCTGAATATAAATTGTTCTGCCTTTCCTCCTTCCCTTCTCATCTGTTTCTATCTCCACCTTTCTTCCCGAGAAGTAGATATTTTTAATCTCCCTGAAGCTACAGGTCAGATTGGGGCAGCTCTAGAATAACAGAAAACACTAGGAGTTGAATTCCAGTCTGGGATGACTCTGAGGGTCCAAACTCGGACTCTGAGACCATTACAAAACCAACCTGAGTTTCTGAGTCAAGTATAGACTCATTCTGGTCTCTATGTGGACTGACATTAGCATCCACTACACCCAACACAGATATAAGTCCCAATAAACTATATTTTGAAGAAATAAGCAGGCATTCATTCTAACAAATCCCAGAAAATCTTTCTGAAAACAAGCACCTGTCTCTTACAGCAGCCCAACAAGATGGCAGATACAGTTTTAAGAGCTTATATCTAGACTTAGAGCACCCAAGATCATAACACTAAGGATACAAAGATAGGTGATAATAATCAACCTTGCAAAATAAATAAATAAAAATAAATTTCAAGAAGTACCACTGCGCACAAAATTATTAACCCACACTTCATGCCCTATAATGTATATAAATAAATGAAATGGGAATTCCTCTGGGAGCAAAGAAATGCTTTCAAGGGTTATCTGATCAGATTAAAGCCTTTTTCACTGGTTGCCCTGGGATACTAAGAACATATACAATTTATTCACCCAAGCTTAGTTAGTCTGTATCAGTCCCCAAGACTTTCATAAGAGAAGGTCTAACCTTTGAGCTATTTCTTACCTCAGTCTATTTCAAGTATTATTAATAGGCCCCCTGGAGCTTATCATTGACTCAAGCACCTCGTGGCCTCAGCAAAGGCTGCCAAGAAAGAAAGGTCTCTAAGTCAAAAGTAGCATCAAGGCACCACAACCTGAAGTGTAAATCACCTACTTGTGACCTTGTGGGGAAAGGAGAAAAGTCAACCACCAGTATCATCTGGGGGTTTCTTCCAACATGCCAAGATGGTAATTCCCAGTTGGTCAAGAGGCCATGGCCAAACAAAAGGGAGAAAGAAAGCAATTATCCTGATAATTCATATCGTGCATATATAACAGGTGGATATTTTAAATAATTCGGATAATTGTACCACTCTCCATTTCACAGAAGGACAGAGTCACAGAGTCACAGAGTCAGTTGTTCAGCTACTGGCAGCTCCAGTCTCACATTTTGAATATAACCTTTTATACCTTAAGAGTTCTTCAGATCATGGAGAAACATACTGTCACTCTATGGAAACTAACTTGAGAAAGAGTTCCTGAGCCAATAAAGGCCCCTTGTCTTGGTTCAAACAAAGAGATTGTTTCTCAACATAAGATTTATTAGGCCTCAAATCTTCGAGCAGTTTAATCTTTAGCTGAATTTGTCTATTATTGAGTAAACCTATACAAGTCAACTCATTGCCAGCCCTATAAACAGGGAGGAATGCCAATATTACATATGCAGGTGTTTTAAAAAACAGAACCAAACACGACTCAGAGCTGTCATCTCCTTCCTCTCCTATTTCAAAGGATTACTGAATGTGAAGAGCATACTAAGTGAGAGAAGTTGTACTTCACAATCTGGGATGGTGGTTAAGATAGAAGAAAAGGCACCAACAAGGTCAGCCTCAGGAGAAGGGAACAGAAAAGTGGTCACCTTGTATGAGAAGGAGACCTACCAGAGTGACGTCAAAGTAGGTGCTTTTCTCGGGGCATTATTAAAATGTGTATGGTAAGGACCAGGTTCAGAGAGCAGAGTCATCTTAGAAGAAACAGGGCTACTGCGTTACACTAAGAAAAATACTTTGATAGAATCATGATTCAATAAAGGAACACAGGGACCAGAAAACTGGATTCTATTTCCCTATCATCTATAAACCCATGAAATGGTTCCTTCCAGAATCTAGATCTCAACCTCCTAAATAAAAATTCACCTTCTCAAAGAGTTCGGAAACTTAAAATAATGAATATGGTCCCCTTAGTATATATCTTATTTATACTCAGCTTCTTATTAGGTGATATATAAAGCTCTGGAATTTAAGTCTGAAAAATCCATGCCTGAGGGTAACTTCTCTCCTTCCTAATCTTGCACAAGTAACAATTTTCTGAGCTTCAGATTCCTCATCTGTAAAATGGGAATTACAACACTACTTGCCACACCTACTTCAAGAATCACTGCTGAGATTCATATAGGGGAGAGACATATGAAAGAATTTTTAAACAGCAAAGGACCACACAAATGTTGGTTGCTACCTTAGGTGGGGCACTGTGATAGCAGGAAAATAAAACAGATACAAATAGGATGAAAAGAAGTTTCCTCCATCTGAGAGAGAAGGGTTGCAAACACAGTGAGGAACAATTTTAAGCTATTGGCTGATACATTCAGTGAAGTGGTAGGACCCAAAACGGAATTATTATTTAGAAGTGGGTTCTCATGCCAACACGTTGACTTTGCACACACAGCAGAAAAAGAGAAATAAGAAAGACTAAGAGTGGGTGTCCAGCTCTCAGCTCACCAAAGTAACTGATGAAGTTCCATTTGGGGAGGGAGAGTGGAGTTAGTTCTGACAGTCAGTATATATTGAACGTTACTGCATAAGTAAGAAAATTGTTGCGTAAGGTGAGAGAAGTAAAAGTGTCATTACTAAGCACAGCATTGTTAAGTTATCCGCAATCCACGTACTATAGCTATAGATAGGGCAAATGATTTCTATAGAAAGCTTTAAGCAAAAAGAAAGGAAAAAGGCTATTCCACAAGTATCAAACAAACATAAGTGATTCAGTAGGTTGGTTCTCCATAGGAAGCTCTTAGGGAGGTAATGCTCCTAAGAAGACGCCTACGACAATGAGGTCAGGGGTGTTCTAGGAGCCTGTAGGAGACACAAACTGTTTCTGAATCATTACAAACCAGCAAAACAAGAGGTGTGGTTCCAGAAGATCTGCTTGCCTCAACCCAGCACAGGGCTTTGCTCTCTGAGTGATCGAAGATATTCTATCATAGGGTCACACAAACGGAAAACTGAATTTTCTGAGAAGGCATCAGACAAATGACGTTGACTATGCTTATACCAGTGCCGCGGTGTCCAGGCACACCAACCAGACCGAGTGAAGAAGACTAATCTATAGGGATAACACCGGAGACCAAATCATCAGTAACCATGACAACTCAAGTAGGTGGAGGGAAATACAAACACTGACCAGGCAGCTGGGTGACACTATTCCTTCAGGTAGAGACCCCGGAGTCTGAAAAAGACTTGATTAGTGGAGGAAGCTGGCCAAGAATGAAACCGACTAGCCCCAAAGGACCATGCGGGAGGGCTCGGCGGTGACACTAACACTCTCTCCATGGGCAGCCCGCAGGGGTCACAGGTTCATCGGTAGGAGACTGGACGCCCATAAAGCCGAAAAAGGAGTTACCTGGTGCAGGGCTGTCAAACCGTCCACGTTGACCGTGTTGATGTCTGCACCTCTTGCCAGAAGCTTTTTCACCTCGTCGGTGTCCCCGCTAGAGCAAGCGGCCAGGAAGACAGCACCGTCCTCGAAGCGGACTCTTGGGCTCCCGCGACGAGTCTGCGCCTGCCGCCCGGTGCCTCGTCGCTCCGCGGGTTCCTGCTCTGTCAGCGAGCCCCGCCAGCGCCGAAGCTGCTCAGCCCGCCGCATTCGCGCCGACTCCGCCCGCTTCCCGCCTAGGTGCTCCAATTCTGCCATTGCTCCGGCCTCAGCAGCCGCTGCTGAAACTACCACCACTGGATTGCTATTGCTGCCCCAGTTGCCGCTGCCGCTTCCCTCAGAGCGCTTCAGCCGGGAGCAGAAGGCGGAGACCCCCGCACCGCCATCTTTACTCCTCCCGCCACTAGCACCGCCCGCACGCTCCCTCGGCTTCAACACGCAGGCGCTGCCCACGCCTCGGGTCATCACGGGACTTGTAGTAAGAGACGGGCCCTGAGGGCAGGCCATGGCCTTGAGGGAACTACAAATCCCTGGATGCAACATTGAAGAGGCGATGACCGCCTCTCCCTGCTTAGCCGCGGGACCCAGAGGGGTCACCTTTGCCCTAAAGCTGGAATTGTTTCCCGGACCGGCGTCAGCCTCTTTGGGCATTTTGGGAATTGTAGTTTATTCTTGTAGTGACTGCCGCCTAATCTTGGGTCCCTAATTATCACATCAGTCCTTTGAAGTGCAAAAGAGGCAGTAATTATTCCTATTTTCTGTTGGGGAAAACTAGACATAAAGTACCCGAAAGACTCAAATCTATGCCGTGGTTCTAAATTTAGAGTTTTATTTACATTATAACGTATAATACGTATTAATCCCAGTAAACCTAAAGGTGCATGGGGAGGAGGAGCATGGATACATATACAGTGGTACATATTATACATCAATTCCTTGAATGAGACACTTAAATCTTAGGCCCTAAAAAGATCCAGGAAAGGATGCATCCCAGGATAGCGGAAAGAATATAAGCTTTCAATTCAAATTGAATTGACTTCTCTAAACAAGTTACTTGATTGCTCTGAGCCTGTTTCCTTATTTGTAAAGTGGGAATAGTAACACCTCACAGAATAGTCCTGTGGATCAAATAATACATTCAAGGATACCTAGTAATATACTTGGCACATTTATGCTCACAATAAATATTAACTTCCCTTCTTTCTCCCTCCTCCTCTTCTACCCTTATCCTGGGTCTTAAATTCTTAAGAGACAGAGTGGATACCTTGTCTTTCATGATTTCTAACCCCACCCCCCGCAAAGTTACAAAACGACAACTATGGGGCATACTAAATTCCCAAGGCTGCAAACAGGACATTTTCATATTCACAGTAAACTTGGTTATAAAACCTGTAAGCCTGTTTTAATACCTATACCAGGGCTAAGGCCATGGACAAAATATAATTAAATGTGGTGTCCATAATGAAAGAGAACATATACAATTATTAGGTTCTGTATGTTTTCAAATAGTCTTCTGTATATATAAAATTTTTCATTAAAAATTATTACAAGTGATTAGGTCATTGTAAAGGGAAACTTTATTATATTCCATTGTGAACATTTGTGGTTGCCTCAACTTCCCCTGAGATGAATTGAGAATTAAATGAACAATGACGTGCAAATGCAAAATATTATGTTTTAGAATACCATGTGTATGCACAATAGGCTTTAATTAGATATTCTTGAATACTTTATAAATATTGTCCTACTACGGCATCTTTGTGAATGGTGAATAACAATATGCATTAAATTGTCAAGGGGCGTCTGGGTGGCTCAACCAGTTAAGTGCCTGACTCTTGATCTAGGCTCACGTCATGAAATCATGATTTGTAAGATCAGCCCCTCTGTGCTGAGCATGGAGCCTGCTTGGGGTTCTCTCTCTCCCTCTCCCTCTCCCTCTCCCTCTCTGTCCCTCCCCCACTTGCTCTCGTGTGCATGTGCTCTCTCTCTCAAAATAAACTGTAATAAATAAATAAAGGGGTGCCTGGGTGGCTCAGTCGGTTAAGCATCTGACTTCGGCTCAGGTCATGATCTCACCATTCATGAGTTTGAGCCCCACATCAATCTCTGCACACGTGCAAAGCCTGCTTGGGATCCTCTCTGTCCCACTCTCTCTTTTTCTGCCCCTCCCCCACTTGTGTGCATGTTCTCTCTCTCTCTCTGTCTCTCAGGATAAATAAATAAACTTTTAAAAAAAGGGTGCCTGGGTGGCTCACTGGGCTCTGTGCTGACAGCTTGGAACCTGGAACCTGCTTGGGATTCTGTGTCTCCCTCTCTCTCTGCCCCTCCCCCACTTGCTCTCTCTCTCTCTCTCTCTCTCTCTCTCTCAAAAATAAACATTAAAAAAATTAAACAAAAAATAAAAATAAAATAGTTAAGATGTAATCATTTATACTTTATATAGCCTTGTTTTCCTTACTACTGTGCAATAATATACACTCACTGTAGAACTTGTCACCCCTCTTCATCTACTGCAATTAAAAATATTCTGTATGAGGGGCGCCTGGGTGGCTTAGTCGGTTGAGCGTCCGACTTCAGCTCAGGTCACGATCTCGCGGTCCGTGAGTTCGAGCCCCGCGTCGGGCTCTGGGCTGATGGCTCAGAGCCTGGAGCCTGCTTCCGATTCTGTGTCTCCCTCTCTCTCTGCCCCTCCCCCGTTCATGCTCTGTCTCTCTCTGTCTCAAAAATAAATAAACGTAAAAAAAAAAAATTTTTTTTTTTACTATTCTGTATGAGATTCATTTTGTAACTTGTCAACATTAAACCTCTTATTACAACTCAGCCTCTTGCTGATAATTAACATTTCCCACAAGCTCTCAAACAGAACTCTCCCTATAGGATAAAAGAAACACTGATATTATATCAGATAGGAAAGAATATCCAGCTAGATGCTTAACCTTCTTCAAGAAACCATCATTAACTAAACTCTGCCAATCTAGATAGAAGCCAAAAAGTAGAGAGGGGCAAGGTTTTGGCATAACACAAATTGCTGAAATCTCAGACACATCTCTGGGCAGCAATCCATGTATACTATCTTAATATTATGTTCCTGATACACAATGGCTCCTCAAAAAAAGCATGTATTATTGTATTGAACTGTATATTTTACTGACCTAATGGTTTTCTAATAAGAATTTTTTAGCTGGGGTAAAATTTTCAGAGATCAATAATGTTACATTTCTTTTGGCTGTATTATTTTCACATTCAGAATCAGGGAAGAAGAAACATCTGGTGCCAGTTGTATAAATACGCTAAAATTGAGCAAGTCCAGGTTAAATCCTTTCATTCCTAAGAGGTACACTTAAATTTCAACAGGAAGAATTCAGTCTCAACACTAGGAAGTTCCAGGAAATGCTACCTTACTATATCTATTTTATTTGCTTTTGTTATCCTGAGGCCATTAGAGTGTAATGTCTTCTTTGGAGATTGTAAAGAAAAATATAAGTAACTAAGTTCTTTGGATAATTTAAGTGCATACCTACCTGGAAGGAGAGGAATGTATCTTCAGCTACGTGATTACAAAAAGCAGTAATAAGTATTATAAACCAACTAATTTAACTGGCTCAGGCAAAAAAAAAAAAAAAAAAAAGCCATGCCACAAAAAATAAAACAAAATTAATCTGTGTATAATGGCTCAAAAAATTTTTTCAAAATTAAAATCATGGAAGTTTTTCTGAAACATCTTCCCCCAACCAGGAATTTCTGAGAATAAATTTATATCATCAGTCCATTAAACAAACCTGATAGTTTAGATTTACTAAAAAAATACTCCATATTAAAGAAAATATATTTTATATTCAAATGAGTAAATACTGACAAATAATCCTGTGTACAAATATGTTTTTGTTTTTAAATGTATTAAGGGAACTAGCTATGATGCATATATATTCTTGTGTGAAGAAATTTTTGTTAAGTAATCTCCCACAATACACTTAAAAAATAAATCATAATATTAGAATACTTCCTTTATAAAAGCAATAACACCTGTATACGGTTAACAAAAATTTTTCAGCCTGGCCTCTATTCTCACCAGTTGACATACCTCCCTCTGGTGGACAAATGGAAACTGTACATTTAGCTCCTGGAGTTCTCTTATACCTTTTTTCTTTTATTCAATCCTTTCAATTTGGTTGCCAAAATTTTTGGCATTCGCTTCCTTTATGATACTATCTCTCCTTTCCACCAGACTCAACACAGTTCCTGCTTTTTCTAAGAGATGTCTTTAATATTTTTTTTATTTTTTCTTTGAGAGAGAGTGAGAGAGAGAGAGAGCCAGTGCAAGAGAGTGGAAGAGAGGCAGAGGGAGTGAGAGAGAGAATCCCAAGCAGGCTCCACATGGAGCCCAATGAAGGGCTGGATCCCATGATCCCGGGATCATAACCTGAGTAGAAATCAGGAGTCGGTTGCTCAACCAACTGAGACACTCAGATGCCCCTTTAAGAGACATTTTTAAGACTCATTTCTCAGACGGGGCCTGCTTGGGATTCTCTCTCTCTTTCTTTCAAAATAAATAAAAAGAAAAAGATGTTTAAGACTCATTTCTCTTCCGAGGAAGTAATCCATTTCAATTCTGAAGATATAACTGTAATTGAGATTCAATTACAGTTGGGGTAGGAAGAAAATAAAGACACTGGGGCGCCTGGGTGGCTCAGTCGGTTGAGCGTCCGACTTCAGCTCAGGTCACGATCTCACGGACCGTGAGTTCGAGCCCCGCGTCGGGCTCTGGGCTGATGGCTCAGAGCCTGGAGACTGCTTCCAGTTCTGTGTCTCCCTCTCTCTCTGCCCCTCCCCGTTCATGCTCTGTCTCTCTCTGTCTCAAAAATAAATAAACGTTAAAAAAAAATTTTAAAAAAAAGAAAGACACTGAAGGGATTAAAAAAAAAATCAGCAGTAACATAAGCAGCCAACTCTAGAAAACACTTCATTACAATGAGGAAATACTAGCAATAAATGCAAAACCCCAGTAAGTGAACTGGAAATTAGGTTGAACAGTCCTAAGACTCCTTATGTTTGTAATTCATAAGCTACTTTAGTTGATTCATTCTTAAAATCAACGTGGGGATCCCCAGGGTAGAACCATGGACACAGAGCTAGTGAATGTGTGGGTCTCCAGGGTAGAGGTAACATACCAGGCAGTGGGCTCCCGGAACCACGTGCTACTTAACACCGTTCTGGACTAAATGCAGAAATCGCTGCAGCGGCCAGAATTATATTGGTTTGCAAGTTTAGGAAGACTGGTCATTACTCCTATGCCACCATTGTTCCAAAGCCACACAATGAGCTGAAAGCAGGGAGATGAAGATTTCGTGTGTGTGCTGTTGTTGTTGTCTTCCCACCCACAGTATTCCCAAAGGCTAGTCAAGTTACAGCCGTGTCCTTTAGATTCAAGTCAGGTCCAAGCCACCATGTATGCTCACGGAGCCGAGGAACCTTTGAGAAGTCAATGCCAGCTTAGCCATAAACAGACACCTCCTTGGTCAGGTAGTACCACACTCTTAGAGTTGGAAGAAAGCCTCAAAGTCATCTATTCTAAACTTCCACCCAATGCAAGGATCCCTTTTGCACTATCCCTAATTAACTTCCACTTGAACCCTTCCACTGATGAAGGAATTCACTACCTCTCAAGTTTACCTGTTCTGTTCTTCAAGGTTCTAATTGCTACAGTGCTTCATTGAGCTAAATTCTGCATCGCTTTAGCTTTCATCCATTGGTCTTTGATGTGTCCTCTGAAGCAGAATTTTCCATGTGAAAGAACACTTAAATGAAGAGACGTATCACGCATTCCCTTCTCCAGTTCAAATATTTCCGGTTCCCTTCATTGTTCCTCCTATGAGGCGATTTCCAACTTCTTGCCTGCTCTGACAAAGAGAGCTGACTTCATAACAGAACTTGTCACCGCACGGGCCACACCAGTTGGTGCAGCCGGGCAGAACCTACGAGCGTCTCAGCCCTGAATGACAGCTTCGCGTAAGAGATGGATGGGTGGCGTCGGAAGCGCGCTCCGATTTGAAAGCGGCGCGAGCGGAAGTCAGGTCAGAGCGCTAGCCAATAGGGCGCTGCGCTCCTCCCCCGGGCATTGCTGCGGGCCAATCGCAAGCCCCTAGGGGAGGGAGGCGGAGCCGCACCGAACTTCTGGGCTTGCGCAGGGGCGGGGAACAGCTGCTTTGAGCGCTGCGGTGTTGCGAGTTGAGTTCGCCCAGGTAAGAGGGGAGTTTTCTGGTTGCGAGGTGGTGAAGACGTATGCCAGCGTTGTTCCCTGCGGTGCTAGGTGGAAAGGAGTCCTGTTTCCACTCTTCCGAAGGGAGAAGCTGGGAAAAGCGGAGGCTTTGTAGAATCTCTGCAGCCCTTTGGTGGCCCGAGCTCCCCGAGCGCAGCAGGAAGTGTGCCCCTGGGAGATGTATGCCTCGGGGCCACGCACAGGCGGTTCTGCCTTCTTCACCATCTGGTCCAAAGTTCACGTTTCCTTCATTAGCTACTGAAACTTATTACAGGGCTGCATACTGGTAGGCATTGTAGATTAAAAAAAAATTTGTTTTAATTTCTTTTAATGTTTGTTTATTTTTGAGAGGGAGAGAGAGAGAGAGGGAGACACAGAATCGTCGCAGGCTCCAGGCTCCGAGCTGTCAGCATAGAGCCCGAAGCGGGGCTCGAACCCACGAACTGGGAGATCTTGCCCTGAGCCGAAGTCGGGCGCTTAACCGACTGAGCCCCCCGGGCGCCCGTGATTCAAAAAATTTTTTAAAAGAAAGGAGAAAAACTTACATAGATAGACTAGACCTGCCCTCAAGGCATTTTGCCCTAGGAGGAGAGGCTGTCAGAGATGAATTACCACTCACGATGCAAGTTGGTGTGGAAGCAGAGAGGGTGACCTTTGAAAGGAGTAGAGGATTGGGATGCATTATTAGAGAAGGGCAAGAAGTGATCATTTAATGTGTATATGTCTGTAGGTATGAAAGAATGAGACTCTTGTGGGCAGCAAGAAATCGGTGTGGCTGAAGCACAAGTTTGTGGAGAGTAGTTACTGGAAATGGAGTTGGAAATAGGCGTTGGGGTTTGATTGTAAAGAATCTTTGTGCCCAGAAAATAGGCAGTAATTGATGGCTTTTGAGCCAAGGAGTGCCATACACCAATTTGTGTCAATATCGTGAGACTGGGGTCTGGTTGAGGCAACCAGAGAAATTTCTTTAGAGAAATTGTCTGGCTTGTTCTCACCGTATTCTAATCCCTTTACCATGCCTTTCCCCTGGGTTCTCATTTTATATAAAACTACACTCTGTTACTTGTGGATTCTTACTGTCCTTGCTTTCTCAGTATCTGCTTACTGAGAAAAGTAGTAAGGATCTGTATATGAAAGGTGAGGTTAATTATCTAGTAAAATAACTGCCTCCAAAAGACGATACTCTTATAATAGTTCTTTTTTTAACGTTCTTATTTGTTTTTTTTTTTTAACATTTATTTATTTTTGAGACAGAGAGAGACAGAGCATGAACAGGGGAGGGTCAGAGAGAGAGGGAGACAAAGAATCTGAAGCAGGCTCCAGGATCGGAGCAAAAGATGATACTTGTAATGGGTGTGGCTAAGGAAACTTGGAAGTACTTTAAGGAATAATTTAGGGGCACCTGGGTGGCTCAGTCGTTTAAGCGCCTGCTTCAGATTCTGTGTCTCCTTCTCTCTCTCTGCCCCTCCCCACCTTGCCCTCTCTCCCTCTCCCTCTCTCCCTCTCTCTCTCTCTCTCTCTCTCTCTCTCTCTCTCTCTCAAATAAAAACAAAAATTTTTAAAGAATACTTTATATGGAAGGTTGTTGTAGTATAATTATATTTAATGATTTAATTCACTTGTAATATTATTAATCTTATTTAAGTATTTCCGGAAGAGTTTGTTAATTGTGGAGGAGCAGCAAACCTGAAGATTAGAAAAGAAAGACCCAAAGGACCCATTTATCTGCAACACAGTGCAGGAGAGTGTCTTTACCTAACCAATACACAAATTTACTCTCCTTTAAACATCCCTGTGATTGAGGTAGGTGCCTCAATCTAAATGTATGATTATCATAAATAACAACCATTCAGTTTACAATCTGTGCCCACCAGGTAATCTTCTGATTATAATTAGTTTTCCAAGTAGAAACAACTTGAGAGACTGTGCGGGATTAAAATTAAAGATTTTACTGTAGTTGTACAAATTAATTAATTGACCTTTTAATGTTTAAGCCTTTGTGAGTGAGCCTGGGAACCAGATCCTGAGGTGTATGTATTTGTGGACTTTTATGAGGTAATTCTCAAACTTCATATGGAAGAGTAGAGGATCAAGAGTAATCAAGACATTCCTGAAGAAAAAGAACAAGGTGGAGGAACTCAACTTGTATATATCAAGTCCTATTAATAAGTTATAGTAATTAAAATAGGTATTGGCTCAAAGATAATCCAATTGACCAGTGGAACAAATTGAAGAATCGCAAAACAGATCTACCCATATATGGAAATTTAATTTATGACCATATCAGCAGGGAAAGGATGGACTTTCCAATAAAAGGGACTAAGACGATTGGTTATTCCTATGGAGGAAGAAATCCAAAATTGGGCCTCTACCTCACAGTATACCCAAAAAGTGATTCCCACTGGATTAAAGACTTAAATCGTAACACATTTAGAAGAATATGTAGACAAATAGCTAAGTTTGGGGTTAGGGAAAATTTTAATACACAAAAGTATCCGTGTAAAGGAAAAGGTTTTAAAATCGATTATGTTAGAGTTCATAGTTGTGCGTCGGTTCAAAGACATCAAAAGTTTGTCAAAAGACAAACTGGCAGATGGGATATGTAACTCCTCTATCAAAAGATCCGTGTCCTTTGAATAGTAGCTAAAGGGAGAAGTAGAGTTAGGAAGGGTGTTGAGTGGGTGTGGATGTGGGTGTTTGTTTCAGGTGAGAGAGATTTTGAGCATATGTGAATGTTGATGGGAAGGAGATTGGAAATACTAAAGAACTGGAAGGATGTGGAATCCGAGGTACATGGAGAAAACAGACATTTAAGCCTTGGCTTGTAAATATCTCAGAGTGAGACTACCTCCATATCATTCATTCCTTGCTTTCCTCACAAAGCTTATATGGACTTCCTCCCGCAGCTAATATTTGTCAATCCTTTTCTATGCCAGGCATGCTGAGGGGGCGGTGGGGGGTAAAATTAGACCCAGGCTCTACCTCATGAGTTTATAATTTGTCAATGGAAACAGACATTAATTGAAAACTTGTAGTGTGTTTGTTGTTTGTAGAACTTTTTTCATTATTTACACTTTATTTTTAAAATTTACTTGCTTTTAGAGACTGTTAAAAACTGAGAACAAACTGAGGGTTGATGGGGGGTGGGAGGGAGGGCAGGGTGGGAGGGAGGGCAGGGTGGGTGATGGGTATTGAGGAGGGCACCTTTTGGGATGAGCACTGGGTGTTGTATGGAAACCAATCTGACAGTAAATTTCATATATTAAAAAATAAAAAAATAAAAATAAATAAAAAAAAAATAAAATAAAAATAAAAAAAAAAAATTTACTTGCTTGAATAGATAACAAGAAGGAAATAGAAAAAGCGTAGATTCCCTTCTCAGAATGGGGACTGATATGAAGAATTTGTTTTTTACTATATTGAAGCCATGTGCTAAAAACCCCAGTCACTATTGCTGACTATTTCATGGTTGCCCCTTTTCTCCCTAGTGAATCCCAGCCAGCTCCTAGGGTGGTGCAGTGAACTGTGTGTGGTTCCTTCTGCCTGGGGACCATGCAGAGAGCTTCCCGTCTGAAGAGGGAGCTGAAGTTGTTAGCCACAGAGCCACCCCCGGGCATCACTTGCTGGCAAGATAAGGACCAAATGGATGATCTGCGAGCTCGTACGTATCATGTGTTGCCTATGATGACCCTACTGGAGATTGTGCTGAAATCTGAACATTTGTATACTCTAAAGTAGAGACCAATGGCAAGGTCAAAGTGCCCTGCCACCTTTCTAACCCTAATTTGTTTACATGTATAAAAAGATTTGCTTGACATTGCTTCTTTGGTCTTTTATTACACCTTTTGCTGACTTGTAGCCAGGATTTGGGCACCAGCTCTGAAGCAGTGTTTAGACCAAAGGTCACCATCTCAAATATCTGTGAGGCCAGACAGGAAACATAAATGATTAGAATACTGCAGTCCATACAAAACAAATCTGCAGCTTGTATTTGATCTATGGTCAGTATTGTCCAACTTCTGTTTTGATCTTCCATCTCTCCTTTGTTTGACACCATGAAACAAAGTACATGGGTACATTGGTGTCTTGCATGCAAGCTTATTAAAGCCCTGAAAGAGAATTACTGTCCTAGACCTAGCTTTTCTTTAGGACCGTCAATTTTATTAGGTCTGTATGGTGTGGTCATTTGAATCATCCAATTACCTTTTAACTAGGTTTTTTTCTTTTAAGAAATATTAGGTGCGGCTGACACACCTTATGAAAAAGGTGTTTTCAAGCTGGAAGTTATCATTCCTGAGAGGTTAGTATGAATTAGATTCTAAACTTACTAAAGCACAGTTATTGGAAGATAGAGTAATGTAGTAGAGTGTTAAATGTAGGAGTTAAAGGTCCTAGGTTTTAATCCTAGTCTTAGGATTTAATGTGACCTTGGGCAAGTTATCTCTCCGGAGTTCAAATTCCTTCTCTAAAACTGGGTTAGATCACATCTAAGGCCCCTCTTTTTTTCATTGTGCTAAAATGTACGTAACATAAAATTGATCATTTAAACCACTTTTAAGTGTTTGGTACGGTGGCATTAAATACATTCACATTGTTATGCACCTATCACCATTCTTCTCCAAAACTTTGTCATTTTCCCAGACTGAAATTCCATACCCATTCATCAGTAACTTGCCAGTCCTCTCTTCCCCCAGCACCTGGCAACCACCATTCTACTTTCTGTTTCTATGTTAAGGCCCCTTTTAATTCAGATCTCCTTCAAGGTTCTCATCGGGTGAGTTGCAGTTGCAGATTTGTGCAGAATGAAGAAGGAAAGAAATGAATGTCTGTTATGTAGATGTCTATTCACTAGGTCAGATCCTGGCCAAACTTGTTAAAGTCCTGAGAGAAGTTGCATAATAATCATGTGATAGATCAGTTCTGAAAATAGACTGGGAATTTTCCAAGGTTTGTGTCTCAGTAAAAAGGCATAATAACCAAATGGCAATGTATAAATCTTAATTGCATCCTGTTTTTCAAAAAACCATATGTAAAAAAAAAAAAAGACTGGGGAGCAATTGAGGATATCTGAATAGTAGATGATATTGGAGAATAAATTTTTAATTTTTTCTTAGGTATACTGGTAGCACTGCAGTTATATAGGAGAATGACCTTATTCTTGGGAGACACATGATGAAGTATTTAGAGGGTGAAGTGGCTTGATCTAGGTGGTGGGTATATGAGTGTTTTTAATGCTATTATTTCAACTTTTGTAAGTTTTCATAATAAAAACTTGAGGAGAGAAAAGTTTTGCCTGTCAAAGGCTGTCTTCCTGATTAGTCATCAGGAAACTTTATAATACAGTAAGAAGCAATATTTTAATAAAAATTCTCTATTGTCCTATGCTTTCAAAGGTATCCGTTTGAACCCCCTCAGATCCGATTTCTTACTCCAATCTATCATCCAAACATTGATTCTGCTGGACGGATTTGTCTAGATGTTCTCAAATTGCCACCAAAAGTGAGTGCTGGGTAAAGGGTGGACTGTATAGCCGTCTGTGGTTCTCCTCTATATAACTTGAATTAGAGTATAACATTTTTAGTAATACACAAGTATCTGCCTGTTTGTCTGTGTATAGGGTGCCTGGAGACCATCTCTCAACATTGCAACCGTGTTGACTTCTATTCAGTTGCTCATGTCCGAACCCAACCCTGATGACCCACTCATGGCAGATATAGTAAGTATCTTCTTTTCCTCTGCGGCCCATATCCTACTTTCTTTATACCTCCGACTTCATTTGTGAGGATAGCTGTGGCAGCTGCAGCTGAACCACTACAAATCATTTTTCTTTCCATTGACTCTTCTTTGATTTTGTCTCAGTCCTCCGAATTTAAATATAATAAGCCAGTCTTCCTCAAGAATGCCAGACAGTGGACAGAGAAGCATGCAAGACAGAAAGAGAAGGTATGATGATTGTACAGTTCTGATTTTGCTCCTGTTGTTAGCCCATTAAAAGTGTATCTGTTTATAAATGTATACATGTTTATGAACTTTGCTAAATTTGTACTGTACTCTAGAGTAGCTAATTGATCTTTTTCTCCTATTGCAACTTTCTAAATACTTATTCAGCAAAACAGGCTAGTAGTTCAAACACAAAGTACATTTTTCCTTAATAGTTGTCATCTATTGACAACACTAGAGGGTAGGCAGCATCTGGTTAATTTTGTGTGTGTGTGTATATATATATATATATATATATATATACTTTTCAATTTATTTTTTTTTAATTTACATCCAAATTAGCATATAGTGCAACAATGATTTCAGGAGTAGATTCCTTAGTGCCCCTTACCCCTTTAGCCCATCCCCCCCACACCCCCTCCAGTAACCCTCTGTCTGTTCTCCATATTTATGAGTCTCTTGTTTTGTCCCCCTCCTTGTTTTTATATTATTTTTGTTTCCCTTCCCTTATGTTCATCTGTTTTGTCTCTTAAAGTCTTCATATGAGTGAAGTCATATGATACTTGTCTTTCTCTGACTAATTTCACTTAGCATAATACCCTCCAGTTCCATCCACGTAGTTGCAAATGGCAAGATTTCATTCTTTTTGATTGCCGAGTAATACTCCATTGTATATATATACCATATCTTCTTTATCCATTCATCCATTGATGGACATTTGGGCTCTTTCCATACTTTGGCTTTTGTTGATAGTGCTGCTATAAACATTGGGGTGCATGTGTCCCTTCAAAACAGCATACCTGTATCCCTTGGATAAATACCTAGTAGTGCAATTGCTGGGTCATAGGGTAGTTCTAGTTTTAGTTTTTTGAGGACCCTCCATACTGTTTTCCAGAGTGGCTGCACCAGCTTGCACTGCCACCAACAGTGCAAAAGAAATCCTCTTTCTCTGCATCCTCGCCAACATCTGTTGTTGCCTGAGTTGTTAATGTTGGCCATTCTGACAGGTGTAAGGTGGTATTTCATTGTGGTTTTGATTTGTATTTCCCTGATGATGAGTGATGTTGAGCATTTTTTCATGTGTCAGTTGGCCATCTGGATGTCTTCTTTGGAGAAGTGTCTATTCATGTCTTTTGCCCATTTCTTCACTGGATTATTTGTTTTTTGGGTGTCGAGTTTGATAAGTTCTTTATAGATTTTGGATACTAACCCTTTATCTGATATGTCGTTTGCAAATATCTTCTCCCATTCTGTAGGTTGTCTTTTAGTTTTGCTGATTGTTTCCTTCGCTATGCAGAAGCTTTTTATTTTGATGGGGTCCGAGTAGTTCATTTTTGTTTTTGTTTCCCTTGCCTCCGGAGACGTGTTGAGTAAGAAGTTGCTGTGGCCAAGATCAAAGAGGTTTTTGCCTGCTTTCTCCTCGAGGATTTTGATGGCTTCCTGTCTTACATTTAGGTCTTTCATCCATTTTGAGTTTATTTTTGTTTATGGTGTAAGAAAGCGGTCCAGGTTCATTCTTCTGCATGTCGCTGTCCAGTTTTCCCAGCACCACTTACTGAAGGGTTAATTTTTTTATATATATTCTTGGGGGTAGCATGGATAAATGAGAGATGACTTAGATTCTTTTTTCTTTTTTAATGCTGAGAAGCGACTACTGCAGGAATCAGGAAGGAGTGAGAGAGGTAGAGGAGGGAGGGGAAAATTAACATTTCTTATGGGACCATTCATGGAAGAAGGAAAATTTCCCTGATTTAAATTGATAGAACTTCCTCCTTTAACAATACAAATTGCAGGAAAACAAAGATTTGCACGTTCTGTTTCTTGCTGAGTTATAACATCCTTCAGATTGAGTTAAGTAGCGGTTACTTATGAAAAGAAACAAAAATTTAAAATATACAAAAGATTGAGGAGGATGCCTTTGGAGGGAAAATTATATACAAGAGGTAACAAAGAAGTACTTGGAAATTATATTACAGCACTTCATTGTTCTCCATCCTGGTTTTAGTGTGAACCTTCTATCTTACCGTATCTGCTCCTTTTTAGGCTGATAAGGAGGAGATGCCTGGTGATCTGCCAGAGGCTGGTGACTCAGAAGTATGCAACACAGCACAGAAAAGGAAAGCCAGGCAGCTGGGAGGCACAGAAAAGAAATTTTGCCCTGATGCTTAGGGGTTCGTCCTGGTCTATCTTAGTTAATATGTTCTTTGCTAAGATGCTCTAATTTGCTTACCTTTCTTGACTGTTTGTCTTTGTATTTGTTGACATTATCATTTTTTGTATCGTCTAAAACAGACCTTGTGTATTTACATATTCTGCTCTACATAGATGCTCTGAGGGTAGTTTGTTTTATTTAGCTTGTACATACGTATTTTGAAACCTTTTAAACCTGAAAAATAAATAATCATCTAATGTTGAATGTGTGTTTATCCTGAATGTGTGTCTGGAAGCAAACTGTCCAGAAAGCTATATAATAAGAATGTTAAAATATTTGGAATTTTCTCTTTTATTTTGCCAACTTTCCAACATCACTCAGGACACTGAATGTTTGACGTAGATGTAAAGTAGCTATTGGAAACAGTTCAGTTACCACTAAGCTTTAGGGATTCTGGGTTTTCAGATTTTTGTTTTATTTTATTTTATTTTATTTTATTTTATTTTATTTTATTTTATTTTATTTTATTTTGTTTTATTTTGTTTTATTTTATCTTTAGAAGGGTTTTTTGTTTTTTTTTTTTAATGTTTATTTGTTTTTGAGAGAGACAGAGACAGAGCTTGAGCAGGGGAGGGGTAGAGAGAGAGGGAGACACAGAATCCGAAGCAGCTCCAGGCTCTGAGCTGTCAGCACAGAGCCCGATGCAGACCTGATCATGACCTGAGCCGACGTCGGACGCCCAACCGACCGAGCCACCCAGGCACCCCATTTTTAGAAGTTTTAATACAATGTGGGAATAAGGTAATGTACCCTTTTGTTAATTTTTTTGCAGCTTTAACTTTTTGTGATTTTTATAGCTGGTCAGAATTACTAGGGTATAATTTTCATTTGTTCAATAAATTATTGAACACCTGCTATGTACCAAGTATTGTGCTAGTGTTTTAAAATATAATGGTGAAAAATTCTGACATGAGATTAACCAAATAACCATACAAATTTAAATAAGGATTTTTGTGTCATTTTCTGTCCCTAGCTTCATTTCATGGCAAGTACTACTCTGAACAAATAGGTGCCAAACCTGAATCCCCCACTCACAATTTTATAATATACTTGGATTTTGTTATTCTATTTAGATGACAGGGAAAACAGATTTGAAAAAGCAGAAATCAGTTGAAGTGGAAAGAGGCTGCCCATGCCAAGTGAAAGACTTTCTGAGGAATACAGATACTAGGAGTCTACCTAGAAAAATAAAGACTGTAATGTCCCTGTCCATATCCCAGTGTACCAGTTTTATCTCAGTGATTTTATACCTAGGCCAGGCACCACCCACACAAAATAGTGCATCTCTGGGGGCTCCTGGTTGGCTCAGTTGGCTGAGCATCTGACTCTTGATTTCTGCTTAGGTCATGGTCTCAGGTTCATGAGTTTGAGACCCGCATCGGGCTCCATGCTAACAGTGAAAGCCTGCTTGGGATTATCTCTCTCCCTCTCTCTCTGCCCCTCCCCACTCATGCCCCTCTCAAAATAAATAAATGAACTTTAAAATCGTGCCTTTCTGAATAGGCAATTTCCATTCATCCACCTCTGAGTTACCTTGTATCCTTCATTCAGCACAGCCTGCCACAAAACACGTAGGACTCAATACCCAGAAGATAAGAAATGGGAATTTATATAATCCATTGATGACAGATGATGGCCTAAGCTGAAAATATAAATTTCTTCTGTATCCCCCACTTCATCAATTTCCAACTTCTATAGAATTCATTATTTATTTATTTATTTGATGTTTATTTTTGAGAGAGAGAGACAGAGACAGAGCACAAGCTGGGGAGGGACAGAGAGAAAGGGAGATACGAATCTGAAGCAGGCTCCAGGCTCCGAGCTGTCAGCACAGAGCTCTTCACAGGGCTTGAACCCATGAACTGTGAGATCATGACCTGAGCCGAAGTCAGCCACTTAACTGACTGAGCCACCCAGGTGCCTTATTTATTTATTTGTTTGTTTATTTATTTAGATGTCCAACTTCTATAAAATTTATAGAATTCTTTAACACATTTCTTTAACACTATTCTTTGACACATTTCTCAAAATCAGTTCTCTTTTTAAAATATTTTTTTAAATGTTTATTCATTTTGAGACAGCAAGAGAATGTGCATGCATGGGCAGGGGAGGGGCGAGAGAGAGGGAGAGAATCCCAAGCTGTCAGCACAGAGTCTGAAGCAGGGCTCAATCTCATGAACTGTGAGATCATCACCTGAGCCAAAACCAAAAGTTGGATGCTTAACTGACTTGAGCCACCAAGGCGCCCCCAAATCAGTTCTCTTTTTAAAGCCCAGAATTGATTTTATTCCAGGCTTGTCTCCTACACTCATGCATATTTAGTTCTGATTTGGGCTTCCTAGATAACATTAGCGTATCGGTTGGGATGCTTTCAGTTGTGAGTGAAATCCAACTGGTGACCCTAACAAGGGAAGCTCTTTGCCTTACTAAGTAGAAAGTCTGGGGGTAGGGAGAGCATCTGTACTGGTATGTTCAGAGGCTCAACAATACCAAGATTTCAGTCTCTTTCCATCTGCCATCCAGAGTAACAACATTGTCTTGACTCTCTGCTCCTTAAATATACTCCCCTTTTAGAGTGACTACTAGCGGCAAGTAGGCTTATGTACTCTCTAATTTATACCCAGCAGGCCATGGAGCAAAAATTCCCATGATTGGACCATCTTGAAACCAATCGCTGTGACCAGGGAAATGCCACATGCTGATGAGGGTGAAGCCAGATGTGAAGTGTGAGATGAACTTAGGGAACAGTGGTAGGAAAGGAGCACCTCCTATAGGACAAACCCCCTACACAACTGATCCATCACCAAGTCTGGTCAGTTCTGCCGGCCACTTCTCTCTACCTCTTCTAACACTGGTTCAAGCTGCCATCATCCCACTTGTAGCGCAGTCATAGCCTATGTCTCCTTGCCTCCAGCCTTGACCCTCTCTACAGTCCATTCTCACAGCAGCAAGAACAAACTTTTGATGGTCTAAAAGCCAGATTTTATTTCCTTCCTTAAAACTCTCCAAGTGGCTTCCTTTAGCAATTAGGGTGGGAAAAATCCAGTCTCCTTCCCTGAGCCATAAGACATTGATCTAGCCCCTGTTTTGCCTTATCTATCCATCCTTATCTAGAGGCATGCCCTCTACCCCTTATCTACTCTAGCCACAGAAGCCTACTTTCAATCTCTTGAACACATCTAGCTCATTCCCCCTCCAGGGATTTCTACATTGTTCATGATGGTCTCAGCTCAAATGTAGCTGCCCCAGAAAGTCCTTGTCTATTCCATCTAAAGGAGCACCTTGACTTCCAGGCACTCTGGCCTATAGCCCATTACCCTGATAGACTTTATTCATAGCACTTGTTCTTACCAGAAAATGTGTCCATTTTATGCACATTGTCTGATTCCAAGTGCTGGGGATATAGTGGCAACAAATTTTTCTCTCTAATTGTAATAAAAAGGGCCAAAAATGATTAGAAGTCATCTATTCACCTCTCTGACTCAGCAAGTACAGAGGACTCGGGCTAGAGAACCGAAAGAAAGAAAATGAGAATGAGAAAAGCCCAGGTCCCTAACCCCTAGCCAAAGGAACGACGGCAAGGGTTAAAAGCATGGACACTGGAGTCAACGAGACCCCAGCCAGCCCAGGCTGGGGATTATCAGTTGGTACTGCTTACCAACTGTGGGCCCCCGGTATGCTACTCAATCTTTTTGGACTTTGGGTTTCTCCCACAGAACAGGGATAATGATAGTACCTAACTCATGAGGTTGCTGTAAGCATTGACTAAGATAATGCACATAAAGCACCCAGTACAGGGTGCAGCACGGCGCTGACATTTACTGAGTGCTTAGCTGGGGACTGGGATGGAGACAGCAGTCCAACCACAGTTCAGTCCCAAAGAGATGCTCTGCCCCTTGCCTACTCACCCGTCTGCTCTGTTCCTAGGACAAGCAAGCTGAGCAAAGTTTCCTAGCTACAAACCCCTAATTAAAGAGGAGAGATGACATCCGTGACTGATCATATAAACATTGCAGATTCCAAGCTCCCCTCTCCTGCTGCCCCCAGTCCCTCTCCCCACCCCTCCCCAAAAACTATTTAAATAAGAACAGATTTTACCACCCACCTTGTGGGCAGTCTCTAAGCTAAGCCAGGGGACCAGCTATTTATCCTTCAGCTGCTGTGGGAATTCAACACATACAAATAAAGCTGCTTTTCCAGCCAAGTGTGTATTTTTCCATCAGCATGTGGCCCCCCTGCCCAGGTTGTCTTGTTTAGGTTGGGGTGGCCTGAGGGAGGGAAGAGCAGGGTGGGGGGTATGAGGCTGTGGTTTCAGAACCTGCTCCCCAGGATAGCTGGCTGCAGGGCAGCGTGGAGCCCCGCACAGGGCTGCGAATGAAGCCCCGGAGAGGCTGGGTTAAGCCCGGGGTGATGGATGCAGATGTGCTATGCCCAGAAACAACACATTCCACTTTTTCCTTGCTTCTTGGCCAGTCGCCCCTTGTTTCTGCCATGGCCCAGTGAGCACCCATCCCTCTCTCCAAGTCTCAGTTTCCATCACGGATGACAGGTTATCCAGTGTCTCCCTCATGCCCACCCCCATCTCCCACCCTGACCCAGGATTTCTCCCCTTCATGTGCTTTCCCTACTTGCCTTTCCCCCTGACCCCACAGTCCCATAGACTATGCCCCCTTCCTTCCACGGCCTGCGTCCTTTAACCAGGACCTTGCAACTCTGCCTCAAAAACAGGCCTGCTAAGGGATCTTTCTCCCCAAACCTCCCATCAGAGGCAACTTCTTGGGGGGAGGGTTTGTTTTTTTGTTTTTTTTTTTAATATCTATTCGCTAAGTTCTCTCCAGACCTGGGAGTTATGTTTGGGGAACCGCCCAAACACGGTCAGGTAGTGAAGTGGTCTCTTCTGGGGGGATGTCTGGGTTTCCTTCCCCTGTGAGCCCACATACTTCCTGCCTGGCTTCAGGCCCCAGGTGTTCAGCCTTCCTCTCAGGAGTAGCTCTTCTGGGTACCCTTCTTTTTCCTTCTCAAGTGTCCTCAAGGCTGAGCATGCAGACAGCTCAGAGCCCCCGGACAGACCCCTCACTCTTCGGATTGGGCAGGTAATAACAACCGCAGCTAACATTTCTCCAGTACTTCCTACATGCCACCACTGCTAAGCTAAGCTCTTTACATGAAAAAATCTCTTTTAATCTTTTCGATAACATTCAGAGTTTAGGTACTATTATAATCTCCATTTTACTGATGATGAAACAGAGAGGTTAAGTAAAACCTAAGGACAACTGGCTGTTAAAGGGTAGATCTGGAATTCAAACCCAAGCATGCCTGACTCCAGAGTCATATTTAACAACTGTATGGGTACTGTTCCAATATTGAAACCTCTGTCTCCTCAGTTCCCCGAGAGCAGAGGCAGGATAAGGGGCAGGTCCCCTCATTCAGTTTCCTCCTCTGCAAAATGAGAAGGGAGCTAAGATGACTTCCAAGGTGTCTCCTGTGCTGCTCTTTGGCAGTTCTGTGATTCTGAAACTAACTACTTGTGGGATCCGAGGGCAGAGCCTGCTGGTCTCAGGCTCAGTGATGAACTAACGTGAGGTTGATCTCAGCTACCCTCTCACCTGCCCTTTCCGTTCTCTCCCCTCTTCCAGCACTCTCTTGCCCTGTGACGTTTACTCCCTCGGGGCCTCCCACCCAGGACACCATCCCCATACAGCCTATCCTGACAATCCTCCTCACTTCCTTATTCCCATTCTACAACTGCCCTCTCAGCCCTAACAGTTGGTAAGAGGTTAGTGGGTTTATGCCTGGGCCATGGGGAGGAGGTGATCCAGGGAGGAGGGTGGCAAAGAAGCCTCTTTGCAAGTGACAGACTCTAACAATGTCATGTGAGCAAACAAACATCATTGCTTCACAAACTGAGAGGTCCAAATGTGCCTTCAGGTAAGCCATTAGAAGGATGTGAGACATGAGGCCATCCTTGGACCAATCACTGTGGCCAGGGAACAGAATAAACTGAGAAGCTTGGCTCACATACCACCTCTGGAGCCTGGAGTGGACCCAACCCCACCCGAACAGCATGCATTAGGGAGCAGTGGGAATAGTTGCCTTTAGGAAAGTCCAATTGATGTTTCTGGAGAAAGGGAAGTGGTTCCTGGTCAGGCTAAAGCAAATGATGCCCCAGGCAAAGGGCCTAACCTGAAGGAATAAGGAACTATAATAGTGGAATTTCAACCACTGTGGTAGCCAGGGGAGGAGCTGTTACAGAGAAGAGGGTCAGGGAACTTGATGGCCCTTCAAATCTCACCACAGAAATATCTGCCCACTCTGCTTTCTTATAAAGGGAAAGGACATGCCCAAAGGGCATGACAGATCTGCTGAATTGAGTGTCAGTTCTCAGGAATATAAATGTAGCTCAGACAAGAAGCTATCTGTTGTTCTGTGTTATTTGCATCTCCTGGCCACATGCCCCTCTTAGGCTGGGAAATAGAATTTCTATGGATTCCTGAAATATGTTAATTTCTTAATTTTTTTTCCCCCAACAGTAATTAATTGAGCACCTTTTTGCACAAGGCCCTATGGAAAGGACTGAGGACACCACAGTGGATAAGTCCAATATGGTCCCCGTTCTCGTGGAAACTTTCTACCAAGCCCACCCTCTGTTCTGAGAGAAGGAGCCCCTAGTCTTGCTCAAGGGACAGCTCTGAGCAGCCGTATTTTGTTCAGTATCATCCCACATAACCATATACATTCACATGCCACAGTTTAGTGGACCAGGACAGGTACCTGGCCTGAGTGGTCAGTCTATCAGTTGACCATTGACCTATGATTTGACCTAGTGTAGAAAAAGAAACTTGGCTAGTCAGGTTCTCACTCAATCTCTCAGGACATTACCCTGGAAAATACCAAAAGAAAACAAGGTAATTAGCCAGAAATGGAGGCTGAAAAGGAAGCACACAGAGGGCTTAAGGAAGAACAGGGGTCATAGTGAGGCACATGTAAGCGGAAGTTATGAATGAACACAGACTATGAGTCAAAAGAAGCAATGAGCCTGGGTAGCTCAGTAGGTTGAGAATCTGACTCTTGATTTCAGCTCAGATCATGATCTCAGTTTCGTGAATTCGAGCCCAGCGTTGGACTCTGCACTAACAGCCCAGTGTCCGCTTCAGATTCTCCCCCTCTCTCTACCCCTCCCCAGCCTGCGCTTTGTCTCTCTCAAAATAAACTTTTTAAAAATTAAAAGGAATTTTTAATTCACTCACTCACACCAATTACATGATCGCTGGCAAACAGTCGGATGCCGTGTCAGAACCTGGGCCAGATCCGGGCCTTAGTGGGTTTCATCTCAGGATCTCGGACTGCACCAGCGGGTAGGTCTGGCCTGACTGAGCCTGCCCTTTTCCTGCCAGACCAGCTCCCCCTACGGCGCCGGGCCCACCTGATCATCGGTGGGCACCCAGGCTGGTGCTTTGGGGGCTGCTGGGGCCCCACGGTACGCAAACGTGCCAGACCGCGGAGGAACTCTTGGTGGATGCCACGGCACCCACCACGCGGCCCACGAAGCCCACATGCAGCATTTGATCCGGGAGGCCGCCCGGCGGGGCTGCAAGGAGCGCGGCGGGTCGATAGAGGCGCCTCGCAGGAGAGCCAGAAGAGGCCGGGTTCAAGGGGCACCCCAGGGCCTGCAGCTCAAGTGGTGGCGCCCCCCGGAGTCGCCACGTGCCCCCCCCCCAGCGCGCAGCAGTGCCCACGCACCTGACTCCACGGCTTCGGGAACAAGATCTAGAACTCTCCTTTGGTCCAGCAATTCCACGTCTGGGAACGTATCTTACAGATACACTTACACGCGTGCTAAGTGACATACATCCAACCTAACGTGTTGCGGTGTTTGTGGAAGCAAAAGATTAAGCAACTCAAATGTCCATGAGAATGAGGGAGTGTTGGTAAATACAATTGCGGATTTAAACTACTGCAAAAAAAAAAGGGGGGGGGGGGAAAGCATTCTATACTGATAAAGATCTTTAAGCTATGTTAGTAGATAACATAGATGAAACAAGCAGAAGCAGAATTGTGGTACCTACCTTGGGCAGAAAGGAGAAGAAAATATAGGCATTTTGTTTATATATGCATGGAGAAACTCTGGAAGGATATATAAGAAACTTACAACAGTGGTAACCAGTGAGTTTGAGAAGTGGGCAAATAGAGACTGTTAAACAGGTGTATTTTATTTATTTTTCTTAAATGTTATTTTTGAGAGACAAAGAGAGACAGAGCATGAGTGGGGGAGGGGCAGAGAGGGGGAGACCCAGAATGTGAAGCAGGCTCCAGGCTCTGAGCTGTCAGCAGAGAGCCCGATGTCGGGCTAGAATCACGTACCACGAGATCATGACCTGAGCCGAAGTCAGACGCTTAATGGACTGAGCCACCCAGGTGCCCCTAAACAGGTATATTTTATTCAAACCATGTGAATGTATTCTTATTTAAAAATTAAATTTATAAAGAGGCTTTTATGTAAAAGGAGGTGAGGAGGAGCAGTTGACTGTGGTTGAGAAACCGACAGATCTCAGAACAGACCTACAGAGGGCAGTTTGCTTGCTACGGGCGGGCTCCAGGCTGACCACAAACTCCCGCTGGCTGGATCTCAGAGCACCCTCACAACCAGAACAGCCTTCCAGGTTTAGACATGCCGAACCCAGCCCGACTGCGTTTTCTGGTCTTAGATTTACTGAGAGTCTGCCTCCCTTGTTATTCCACACGTATCCTCTTAAGGAACCTCCACTTGAGTTAGCCCCTGTGTCTCCTTGTTCTCCACCTGGTCCCAAAGGAACAGCCGAATGGTCTTTCTGGCAGTCGGGCCACCAGAATGGATGGGTTTGGAATTCTGTCTTCGGCAGGAGTGGAAGAAAGGTGCTCCTGGAGGCATCGTCTGGCCTCTCAGAAGGCCCTGACAGCGACTGGCGTCTCATTCCCAGGATTGCAGGTTTTTACTGAACCCAATCTCTTTCCCTTACCTCGAGAGGGAGCCCACCTGCTTTTCTTGGAGACATCATCACGCTCTGAAGCAAGGCTTGAAGGAGGTTTTCTGGGCAGGGACTGGGCGAGGAAGGCCGCCCAAGGAGAGGAAAGGATGCTAGTTCTTTGGGATTCGCAGAATCCGGAAACTGCAGGAACAGGCTTTGGGTCTGAGAAGAGGCTCAGGGGCTGGGTAACAGGAAGTCCAGCTCGTTGCCTCCTTTCGTTAGATTATTCTCTACTTAACCCAGTGCCCAGCACACAAAGGGCGCTTCAACATGGGGAGCCAAACTGATCGTGAGCCCTCTAAACTTCAAACCTGAGCCTCCTTGGCTGTGCTCCAGATGCCCCAGAACTCGGGACGGATTGAGGAAGAGCCTTGCCACTCTGATCATTCCTCTCTCGAGGAATGCAGCCCCACCTCTGGCTGCACCCCGCAGAGCCACCAGCAGCAGCAGCAGCAGAAAAGAGTTGAGGGACACACATGATACTTCACTGGTGCTTTATTATACAGAAGAATCCAAATATTTACATCTTGACAATTCTTACACTTCCCACAGCTGGAGAGGGCACGGGCCTGGAACCCAGAAGTGATATAAGGGATAAGGTGGGTATGAGAACTTGCTACACCAGAGCAGAGGTAGTTAGAGGAGATGGTGCCAGAAAGGATCAAGGATTCTAGCTACTTTCCATCATCCTCACTTATCCCAGCCTACTCATTCTTGGCAGCTCCTCCTCCTCCTCCCTAATCCTTAAGCCTTTTATTCTTTCTGGAAAAGGAAAGTTGGGAAGGAGTTTGGGGAGTAAGAAGTGGGGAGAGGGAGGAAAAGAAAAGGCCCAGCTAGAGGCTCTGTTCATCCATAGTCTTCAAGTCTCAGCACTGAGTTAAAGAGTTTTCCTCTTGGTGGGTACTGAGGTGCTTGACAAACCAATGGTCCACTATAGAACTTTCTCTTCCACAAGTTGGTCTGAGGGGAGATTGTGGTTGGCACTGTTTGCCAGGGCACAACGCACAGAGGCCTGGGCAGCACGTACCAGGTCAGCAGTTCCCAACATTTCTGCCATCACAGCCCTTTGGATGGATTCGTCCCCGTGGACACCATTTTGGAAGATTTCACATGCCGCGAATTATTTGGTTTTTGATTTTGTGTTTCATCAAAGACATGGATAATCTACTGATTATAATGGGGATAACCAAAAGAGTAATATACTGACTTGCTAGAAAGCCAGTCAGAAACAAAGAAACTACCACCTTATTTTGGGTAAATGTACAACATCTACTAGGCTTTTTGATTAATGGAAATCGTTCATGGCAAACACCTCCACTCCCTTCCCCTATACCTCTCCTCTGTCCAGAAGGGCCAGACTTGGCAAATGCCCAGATCTTTAGGGGTAAATGATAAGATGACAGCGGTACCACCTAGAGCTTGCAGCCAAAACACACTGGCACCCTTTTCACAGAAGAGGCCACCTGTAGGGAACTGTTCCATCACCCCTAAACCTCTAACACATGGCCACTTCATTCCACGCTCCGCTCAACACTGGCTCCCTGACTCCAAGGTGGACAATGGTCACGTGGAGTTGGGGGTAGCTGTGAGGAAGGGACTGGGTGACTTCCTAGAAGTCAAAGCTCCCCGAAATCATACCAACTCTGTCATCCCTGGGGCATCTCAGAGAACTCCTTTCCCCATAATAGTCACCAACTCCCAGTACCCAAAGCAGGGCAAACTCCTTCCATGAGAGGGTCTTGATTAGCCCTGAGAAAGGGAGACCAGGGGTTCTCAACCAATTGATAAATGAATTCACCTCATCTAGTGAGTGCCCACTCTGAGGTCAACCTTGTGCTAGGACCCTAAGGTCCTTCTATGATTACAAATTCGGCACATTTAGCTTCAGAGCCTGTCAGAGTCCAGGCAACTTAGTGGGTCAAATGAGATTTAGAAATATGCCAAGTTCCACTCGTCGTCTCTGCCTCATCCCTCTACCCCAGCCTGGTCAGCCTTGCTGACTCATGTCAGAATTTCCCCTGGGCCCTGAGGGCAGCAGAGAGAGAAAACAGAAGCTAAACTTCAGGCTGTCAAGGACCTTCTCAGAGTTGTCTTAATAGTAGAGCCCCTTTTCTGAGTCTTGGATTCCCTTTTTATGTCTTTGAGAATGTCCTAGCTCTCACCTCCTCCTCCTGAGATTGAATGTGTATATGTTTGGGGTGGAGAGCACTCTGGAATGCTCAGAGGCACTTGGTGAACCATAAGGCAGGAAGGTTATGACTGGAGATGGAAGGGTCAGGCCTATTCGGGGCACCCGGGAATCCCAGATTCCTATAATGCTTCCTACTGAACAATACATACAATGCAAATATCCCTCCAGTTTGCTGGCCAGGGACCCACCCCCCCACCCCACCCCCCCGTCCCACAGAGAAGGCAGGACCTAGGATGCAAAGAAAAAACTAGGCTTGTGGCAGGAGTTGGCAAGGGTCATATGGTGGAGAACCACAGGAAGGCAACTTAGAGCCAGGAGGAAGCCAGACAGCCATGGACTTCCCTGTGTATACCCTGCCAGGATCCAGGAACCCTCTCTTTTACTGAGGGCAGAAGTTTCATTGGTGGTTGGGCTTAGGAAGGAGGTGGGAGCCAATGTGGGATCCCTTTATCCCTGCCCCATTTCCGGGGGATAGAGGTTAGAACCACAAAGGCAGCCTCTTCACCATCTTTCCAAAGGCAAGAGGGATGGCAAGGTAGAGAGTGTGGAGAATCTTCTCTGGTTGATGGAATCACCAACTTTACCCCAGATGAAACTCCCAGGATCGGGGTTTTCTAGGACTTGTGGCATCTTGTGATGTCACTGAGTAGCACTAGGTGGTATAGAGATGAGGGCCCTGGGGGACAGCAGTGTTAAATTCTGTGAGATGTTAATAGATATCCCACAAAACCAACAACCAAACAAACACCTGTTGTCAAATAATCTGGGGGAACTGGGTTAAACAAAGTTCAACGGATTTTACTGCTGCAGGAATTCTCATAGCCTTTACTATACTAATATGTACTGTGACTCTCCAAGAAAGGACAAATTGTGTAGTATCTTCTAAAACTTCTTTTGACAGAGAGTCTTTTTGCATGGCATAGCTCAAGATTAACAGGACACAGAACACATTTTGTATGTAGTCCATGAGTCACAGGGTAGATGCTCAAGTGCCCTTTGGCAGTTCCCCAATAGGTCTTTCTCTGTGAGGTCCCCCTGCCCCATTGTACCCTGATCCTTGACCTGCTCAGCCCTCTACCCCAGTCACTCATTTTCCTTAGGCAGAGAAATTTCCCGATCTCTGGTCCACAGCTTCAGACATGACAGGGAAGAGGCCTAGAGGAAGGCCAAGGGGAAACCAAGCCAAGAAGCACACACTGGTGGTGGCCACGGGAGAGAGACCAATGGAAGCCATGGCCCAGTCCCTGCTGTGGATCACGCTGTTGAGTTTTGGTTGAA
Source organism: Panthera leo (assembly GCF_018350215.1). Lineage (NCBI taxonomy): Eukaryota > Metazoa > Chordata > Mammalia > Carnivora > Felidae > Panthera > Panthera leo. Next base: position 41,133,526 of record NC_056696.1, on the reverse strand, counting down.
TTTATTTTACAAGCAGCCATCATTCATGGAGTGGGACGAGAGGGAAGGGAACAGATGGGAAGAGAAGGGTGAGGAGGGACATTTATAAGTGTGAGGCGAAGGCCGAGGCAGAGGGCTGGAAGGCCCTGCCCACTGACAAGCCCCCGCCTGCTGACATGGCTCCCTCTGCCCTTAGCAGCAGTTCTCCATCCATGGAGGGTTGTGGGTTCCCCAAGTGGGTTCCTTCTGGCTCTACAAAATGGCTGCCCTCCAACCTAGGGTCCCCTGGCTGCTGACAGGAGATGAGGGTTACCGAGGGGAAGCCATAGGTCTCCAGCCCAGGGGGCCGCCCAGCCTCAGAAGTTTCCAGAATGAGATCCACATCAGAGAAGGCCACCAGGGCCTGGGTAGAATCGCAGGAGCTCTTCTCCAGCTCGCTGGCAGCAGTGTAGGCTAGGGGCCCTGAGGTCCCCGTGCAGGGCCAGAGCCGCCACAGGTCATCCCGGAAGTGGGGGTTGAAGAGTAGGTAGAGCAGTGGGTTGAGGCAGGCCGGCAGGGGTAGTACCACAAGTAGGACAGACTTGACGGCCTCAGGGGTGACGGGGAAGAGGCCCAGCATGGAGGCAAAGCTGAGGAAGGCCACAGGGCAGTAGAGGAGCCCATCTGCGAAGATGAGCCAGGCCACGTGTCTCACCATGGCGCAGTCCCACACAGCCTCGAAGTCGCCCCTCGGCAGGTCACAGTAGAGTTTGATGTAGGCACCGGCCACTACCAGGAAGCAGAAGGAGTTCATCATCACCAAGGCCACGGCAAAGCCCAGGGCAGCCGGCTGGCCCTCGGGCGGGGCGTAGGGCAGGCAAAGCGGGGAGGCCCCGTATTCTCCCACTGAGACGAGGGGCAGGGCCGCGGCCAGCCCGGCCAGCATCAGGCAGCCCAGGGCCCCTGCTCGAACACTGCTCAGGGAGGGCGCCTTCCCGTAGGCTCGGACGCAGGAGACGGAGACGCTGCACTGCACGGCGGCCAGGGTGAGCAGCAGCACGGAGGCCTCGGACCCGAGTACTGCCAGGAAGCCTGTGGCCTGGCAGCCCAGTCCCATCTCCCAGCGGGCTCCGTACTGGGCAAACTGGCCAAAGGTCAGGGCGTCGACTGAGGCTAGGAGGCCACAGGAAATGCCAGTCAAGGCGTTGGCACCTGCAATCGCGCCTACGACAAACTTGACCGGGGGCAGGGGGCCAGGGCCACCGGCAAACACACTCAGCAGCACCAGCCCGTTACAGAGCACGGAGAGCAGCACGATGGCCCACACAGCCAGGCGGATGCCCCAGCTCTCAAAGAGGTGCTCGCAGGGCTTGAAGGGGCCTGTGGGAGAGAGGACCAGACATTACCCCTGGGTCAGAGGCTGCTTGACACAGGGTCCTGGGGATGAGGCCAGGGAGGCTGATGCAGCCTCCATCCTCCGAGAACTCCCGGTCTGACGGAGGCTGACAGGATCTCTGAGAACTCTCAGGTGGGGTTGGGGGGAGGAACAGTGGGGACGTACACAGCCCTTCTTCCAAGGAACTGCCGATGGAGTGGACACTCACGCAATACACGTACAAAATAGAAACACATAATGAACAGATTTGTGCACAAAGTACAAATGGGTACAGTGCAACCCCAGGCATTGAGGAAATGTTCAGCAAAGCAGTCTTTCCAAAGCAGCAGCATTTAGAAGAAAGGAGGGGGAGAGGTGGGATAAAGGAGTGGAGAGGGCATCAGAACTGGGGATATGGCTGGGGTAGAGGCACAGAGATGGGAGGGGCTGCCCAGAGAGTGACCAGTCTGTGTCCCAAGGCTCTGCTTCTCCCAGTCAGTGCCCAGTGATCCACTAGGGACCCCACCGTGGATGAGCCCTGATCAGGTATTGTACCGGGCTGGCTCTCCCTCTCTCTGTGATGGGGACACAGACCACATTTAATACTCACAGAGTCCATCAGTATTTGGGAAGAAAAGCATAATAAGTAAATTAAAATGCAGATGCCTCTGGGTTTTTCCAACCTGGTTTTGCACCAAATGGGTGAGATCCTGGTGTTTTCCACCTCTCTCCTCAGGTTCTGTCCTTAAGTCACCCCGTAATTTTGGACATATTATGTCTTCGTTCTTTTGACTTCAGACTCCTGTTCTGCAATGTATTTCTAGTCGCTTGGGAATTTGAGAGGCTTTTGTGGGAACCATTTTTTAAACATATTTTTTTCCCGATTACTATATAATAGATGGTGATTGTAGAAAATTTGGAAACTATAACACAGAAAAATTAAAACTGCTTATCATCCCACCTCTCAGAAAGAACTCATCATTGTGGTAGGTCTCCTATAAAAAAATACATACAGATAAGTTTTTAAGCTAAATTGGGACTTTCTGTACATAGTTTTTAATTCTCTTTTTCAGTTACAATTTATTATGCAGACTTTCCCATACCTTTATCTTCCTCCAAAACATGTTTTCAGTGGCTGCGTAATAAATACTTTTCCATATGGATGTACCATAATTTATTTGACCATTTATATGAGCTATTCTAAAAGCAAGTTCAAGTTGGGCTTTGACTTCTGGAACTTCCTCTTTTACTTCATCGCTGCTGATTATTGGTTTTCACAAGTGAAATTTCTGTGGCAGTGTGAAGCATGTGGGTTTCCAAGTCAGGAGAAAAACACCACCTGTTTCCTCCAGACTGTTAGTGGTCTTGCTCTGGGCTGGCACTAGAGGGCGCGCTGTAGCCACTAAGTGCTACAAGCAGGTGTTGGCAGTCAGCAAACACTATTTTGGCTTAGAACAAGGAGAGAAGGCCAAGGGGCGCAAACCAAAGAGAGATGCAAAACTGGGAAATGGAGGTGAGGCGAAATGGAGAAGCACATTGTTTATTGCTTTCTGTTCATTCTCAACAGCTCCTGCCCTGACTTAAGCAATGGACTACGGTGGGAGGGGTGGGGTAGCCTGTTAGCATTTTATACCCAAGGGAAGGGACTTCTTTGCTCTAAACATGTTAGGTTGCATTGCATCGAAGAGAAAGAGAATTCTCTTTCTTTCTTCACAGCAAGATGGATTCAGGTTAGACTCTAGGAGGCTTTCTCAGCTGTAAGGTTTGGACAATCCTGTAAGGAGTTATCCAGAGGTACTGTGGAGTTTTTTCACCCTGGAGAGTTTTATGAAAGAGAGACTGCAATCTTCCTGGGAATGAGCAGAGAGAGATGGAGAAGGGGACCTTTCAGAGTTCCATCTGGCTCTAGGAGTGTGCAAAAACAGTGCCACACTCTACCCTGAACAGTGCGGTAAAAAAGACAGTCTTTCCTGCTTCTCTCTTCAATGAGAGAAATTTTCTCCTGGTTAATTTTTTTTTTTAATTTTTTAAAATGTTTATTTACTTCTGAGAGAGAGAGAGTGCGAGCAGGGGAGGGGCAGAGAGAGAGGGAGACACAGAATCCGAAGCAGGCTCCGAACTCTGAGCTGTCGGCAAAGAGCCCGACGTGGGGCTCGAACTCACAGACAGCAAGACCATGACCTGAGCCGAAGTCGGACACTTAACTGACTTGAGCCACCCAGGTGCTCTGGTCTCCTGGTTAGCTTCTGATTAGCTGATTTGTGAAGGCTTCTTTGACTCCCCTCTCCCCACGGCCACCCCTCCCTTCCCTCCCCGCCCCCCCCCTCCCAGTGCTGCTCCAGACAGACACCCAAGGGAAGAACGCCAGCTCCTTCCCCAGGAGTCACCAGAAGTGGCGGTCCTCCCCACAGAATGTTGGTTCTTAGGCAGAGAAGCTGCCCGAAGCATGGCTACAAACACGCCAGGCTGAACCGGCCTCTCTCTCATCAAATAGTTGGGTGCTCCTTCCTCAGCCCTGCCCCCGACCCCACACCGAGGCGCTCATCTCACCTGGAACGGGGCTACACTGGACGCTGGGGTGTGGCTTTGTGTCCTCCATTTCCAGCTGCAGCTCGTCCAGATCCAGATCATCTGAGAGGTGAGGCCAGAAAGTGGCATGGGGCCCCGGTCTTGGTGACAGTCAAGCTCCACCTTTCTCCAAATGCCCACCCCTTTCAGCTGTCATCTCCAACTCACTCTGCCCAGCACGGCTCACCCCAGCAGCCCTGCACATCTGTTCTACTCTTAGGTATAAACATTCCGTCAGCTCCCTATTATGCACCCGTGGATTATCTGCATGGTCGGTCCTTTACAGCTAATGTTTCAGCTGGGCATTGCTGACCTCGTCCTATAGCTCAGCACGCTCTTGTCTCCTCCAGGCAGCCTAGTCCGTACGTGCTGCTTAGAGTAGGGAGCTGGTCAGTGTTCAGAGGAGGTGAACCAGGGATAGTGAGTGAGCGGAAGCTATTTATTTGCTTGAGAAGCAGTCAAAGCCCTGGGGGGATTAACTTAGGAAAGGCAAGAGTAGGTACGGATACAATGGCTGTCCTCGAAGAGCTGAAGTCCCCGTTAGGCATAAAGGCACTGTACTCCTGCATGCAGAGCACGTCAGAATCAGGATGGGTCATAGAAGGAGGCAAACTAACAATTCAGATGGAGAAGTTTTAGTTCTTACTAACACAAATAAGCTCCCACACTTAGAGTTGACCCGACAAAGAGGTGGGGCTGAGGTCCACGTGTGCTGAATGCAATGTCTGCCACCTGCTGGGCATTGGGCAAGTGCAGGGGAGCTCAGGGATGAATAAAACATGGTCCTGCCCTCAAGGGGCTTATGGAGACAGAAGAGAATCAAGCTGTCCTGACAAAGCATACTGTGTCAACTAATAGGTTTATTTAACACAAAGGGCCAAGAGTCCCTGAGCTCTTTCTCTGTGCCAGACTATGCCCAGCGAGTCCTCATCTGCGTGGTCTCATCAACCTTCGTGGCAGCCGCACAAAGCAGGTGTCCTTTGACACCATTCGATAGACGAGGAAACCGAGGCTCATCGAAGGTCAGTGGCTTGCCCCAGGTCTCCCAGCCAGCAAGCGATAGGGCGAATTTCAAACCCAGGTTTGTCTGACTACGGAGCCCAGATATTTAACTGTTAGGCTTTCCCAGGAGAGGAACTGATCTGGGTGGGCTGGAGGAGATGGTCGGGGGAGCTCTACAGATGCAGGAGCTGGGCATAATTTGTCGCTGGAGATACCGAAGGAAGCAGAAAGTCCCTGATGGGAGAAAGGGCAATTCTATGCTGAGTTAGAGGCCAGACTAGATCATCTTTACCGATCTTTCCGATTCTAAGTGTAGCCTCTGCAATCCCATTAGCCGGAGAAAATAGGATTAGAAAGATAAATCCATTGTTAAAGAAACTCTGTAACTTGTCTGAATCAAAATGGGATTTTTTCCCACCTCTTATTCACTATTATAAGGTTTCTTAAACCAGAGGCTGTGAACTGCAGGGGTGTTAGAGATACCTTGGGGGTCCATAAATTCTTCAAGAATTTTGAAATGATAATCTTAAACCTCTTCTAACTTAACAAAAACAAAACTCTTGTTTGTGGTGATAATTCAGCATCGAAAGACCTTTTAAAGAATAAGCCTTTAGTGTCTCTGCTGAGACTGGGAAGAGTGTCTGAGGCCCTAAGGCGTGTGAGAGAACTGCTTCTCTTGCAAGGGATGCCTGCACATTTACTTGGGTTTCAGAGACAGTGGCCTGTGGGCTCTTCCTCCATCGCACAAGTAATGGAGAGGTGACTCTGTGTCATGCTCGTCCGCATCTCTGGCTCGTGTGGTTCGTTTCCTTCCTCCCCCACTTAAAGGGTAAACACCTTCAGCTGGGCATTTTCCCAGGAGGCAGGAAGGTTCTGTGGAGCTGCCCTTGGCCCAGACAACATCAGGGCGGGCAGGAGGCCGAGGTGTGCCCACAGGGTCCTGGCATTTCCTCTCCTCTCCACCTTTCATTCCCTGCCCACCCCTGCTCTCCAGAATGGAGCTCAGCAATTCTTTGAAATCAGAATGCATGAATGAAATGTAAGGGGTGAGGCCCGTGGCCTCCGTCTGAGGCTGGGAAAGTCACAGCCAAGGTGTTAAGTAACCACTCTTCAAACGAGGAGGAAATCAAATCTGGCTGCAGCGCAGCTCCTGGCTTTCCTCCTCAAGGCTTATTAGCTCCCACAGGAAGTGGGGGGCCCTGCCCTAGCTCCCGTTACCGGCGGCAGGCAGCCCACGATTCTGACGCCCTGTGGCTCTCCAAGACCTAAGCCTGGTGGAAAGTTTCACCTTGAGGAAGGAAAGTTTCCATTCCTCCTTCCAGCCCCCTGAGGGAGTGTACCGCAGACAGACATCCGGGAATGTCCCCTGGGGACAGCTGTCTGCAGGCCCAGAGCCAGCCTGGCTGCTGGGCTCCTCCTGGGGTCCTCACACCCTCCCCCGGGGACGGGCTTGTACACCAGGAGGGAGACCCCAGAGACCCCCTAGCTGCTTGCCCAACACTGGGCTCCATAAGCTGCGTCCCGGACTACACAATACACCTTCCCTCCACACACACACCAGGAGGCACCCAGTTCCACTGGTAACAGCAGCAGTGAACATACTCTGCCCTCTATAGCCTATGAGATATGTAATATTGTTCTCATTGCACAGATAAAAGAAAAACAACAAAAAAAACCAAGGCTCAGGAAGGGTGAATGGCTTGTCCAAGGCAACTCAACTGGTAAATGGTGTAGTCGGGCTTAGAACCCATGTCTGTCTACACCACCATAAGATGTTTTCCTTACATGTTTAGATCTGGTTTTTCTGTTTAGATTCTCCATGGGTATATTGTGCAAAGGGGGCTAGAGACTGAAAGAAATCTAAATATCAGGGGCCCTTTTTTGCTTCCTCCTAATTCTACCTGTGTTCTGTCACATGGGGTGAAGGTGAGGGGGAAATGGAAGCCTTCCTCTCTGCCCTTTTTCTGAGACACCAGCTGGCAGACCATCCCTGAATCCCCTTCGCTGCCTACCTCCACCCTTCTTTCCTTTTACCCCAACTCTTCCAGAAACAGACCGATGTGGCCCAAGATGGCCCTTCTCAGCAAGGTCCTCTTGCAACCAGTGGCCTCTAAAGGGCAGGACAACTTGAACAGTGATAATCCCCATGCTGTTCCTTTTGGCTCTAGCACATATAGCGAGGGGACTTTTCTTTTTTTTTTTTAAGCAGATTTCATCTAATTAATTTAATTCAATCCTGCCTGGCTCAGGTTGATTAGAAAGTGGATGTCTTCTCTGAGAATGCCCTGACGTTGAAGGGCCCAGGTGGCGAGGAGGCAGCCCTGGAGAAGAAACACGTGAGCCACCAGGGCAGGGGTGTTATATAAGATACAGTTTGGGAAGCATCTTGTGATCCGCAAAGGACTTGACAAATATAGAAACATTTCTACCGTCGTTGTCGCCGTCGTTATTTTCTCCCCAACCACTTCTGGGCTATGTCCTTAGAGAGACAAGGTGCAAGCAGAGGCACCTCCCAGGTCACCCTTGGGGTTTCCCTCTGCAGCCCCTGCCAGAACCCCTCCCAGGGTCCCCCAAGCCTCCTCCCTAACTTCCTCTCCACAGCCACCCACCTGCCCTGCCCAGGGCCTCCATCACTCACATTGGTTCTCAGCATGTCCGGCAAGAAGGCCCAGGGGCCTCTTTGGAGGCTCCTCCTCATCAAGGTGAAAGTCCTCAGCCTCCCACTGCCCAGAGGCCTTGAAGAAGCTGGCACAGACACCATAGGCACAGCACTGGTAGGCATAGGGCACCTCCAGGATCCTGGGGGTTCAGGGGAGACAGGAGTAAAATGGGCTGCCTTAGCAACATTTCGGCCATCAACCCAGGGACCCGGCCCTTGGTGCCTGCCTTTCAACCCCAAAGCGCCCTGACAGTGCAGTCAGCCCCCTGGGCTTTCTTTGTAAGGGTCTTACAGCCTGGATCCTGCCTCTGAAGGGCTCTGAGCATAGTCTAATCTTTTCCTCACTCATGTTGGGAATTGAGATGGGAAGATTTACTTTCTGCCCACTGTTTATGGAGTCCCCTCAGCAGGCTCAGAGTGGGGAGCAGTTTCCCCAAGGCCACACAGCACTCCGGTGCTCTGCTCCCCTCCCTCCCAGCCAGCAACTCTTCTTTTATATTTAAGGAGACAGGGATTCTCCTCGTGACTCTTTCTTACCCTTGCCCTCAGTAACACCCACGCCCTATCCCCCCGCCCCTACCCCTGGGTACATCAGAGCTGAATCTGGTGCCCTCTGAGGGTGAGGGCAGATGCCTCCAGGCATGTCGTTAGCTTGCAGCAGATGGGGCTTGGGCCACACAGGCTGTGTGCTGCTGCTGCAAGCAGAAGGCCTGGATGTCATTAGCGCGAGGGACGGGCTGGGCGGCTTATTTTCCAGTGATCAGTGCCCTGGGCTCTGCCCTGACTGCAGGGGCCCAGATGCCGCCCAGGTGAAGACGGGCAGTCTGGGTGCACTGAATGGGGCAAGGAGCGAGGAGGTCCAGGGGCCTTTACATCATCTTCTGTCCTCACAGGAGATCTCAGGGTCCCCCCGGGCTGGTACTTGGGACAGAAAGAAACGCTATGAACGAGATGAGGAGGGAGGGGAGGCACGAGCAAGCCCTTCCCATTCAGTAGTGGCCAAACCCTAAGCCTTTGGGCCATCAGTTTTTTCTTGAGGTGAAGCCCTGTGGCTTTCTCCCTGTCCCTCCATGGCCTCTCCAGCTGCTCTGGGACAAACCTGTCTAGGTGTGGGGGAAAGCGAGGCCCTCACCTCAGGTTTGGGAAACTGTCCTTGGAGAAGGCCTGAGACAGAGCCAGGTTCCCTTTGAGCTTCAGATGCATCAAGCCCCCAAGGCCAGCCAGGGGCAGTGTGGTCAGCTGGTTGTCTGTCAGGTCCCTAGGACAGTGGATGGTCAGGGTTATTGGCAGTCAGTGGGATTGTTGAAGGGGCAGGGCTGTGCTGAGGGTGTGGCCAGTGTGCCTGGGATGGAAGCAAGAGGAGAGGAGCAAAGGACAGGAAATCAGCATAGAGAGACGAAAGCATAACAAGCTGGGGGAGGAGGATGGTCAAGGGTGGCTAGAGGCACCATCCATAACTCATTCATCACTCATTCATTCATTCATCAAATATTGGGGGCCAACTCTATACCAGGGACTCCTCCAAGGTGACGTCAAGCCATCCCAATTCGTGAGAGAGCCCCTTAACCACAGCTCCTATGCCCAGGTCCCAGTCCCATCCAAGGGTCCCTGTCCACCCCACTAGGGCATCTGCCTATAGGTGCCTGTCCCCATTCCCCTGCTTTTCTGATGACATAAGAGGCCAGAGCTGGGGGTGGGCAGAGCTGGCCTCTGGCTACATTCAGGGATTCGGTCATCCGTTCTGTTTTGCAGGCCCGGCTCCGTAGCCAGGGATGAGGACATGCATGTTCTATCCACTGGAGACACATCACAGGAGCCAGGGCTCCAAACCAAACACCAGGACCACAGACTGTACGTCGTGGAAACAGCCTGGACTGGAAGGCAGGAAACCTGGAGCTGTCACCGACTCCCTGCATAACCAAGGGGAGTCACAAATCTGCCTGCGTTCCAATGTCCTCATCCTTCAAAGGGATAAAAATATCCACCCTACCTATCTGGCCGGAGTAGAGCAAACAGGAGAGGGAAGACCGAGGTGCGAGTTTTGCAAGGCTCCGGCCCAGAGCCCAGAGAGTGGCAGACAGGAGGGGCACGGTGAGCCTCCTGGGAGGCTTTCATTCCGGCCTTTGCTTCGAGCGAGCTTCTCCCCCTGGGCCTGGAGACGTGAAGTGAGGGGTTGGGCTGGATAATCTCTGAGGCCAGGGCTGGAGCTAGCCCAGAAGGACTCTGGGTGTTAATCAGAAAAGAGTCCCATTGGGGTGGAAACAACTTTAGGACAAGCAAGCAGGCAGTTGTCTCCCCACTGGGTGGGAGCCCTTGTGCAGTACACAGCCCGCACCACAGTGTGTGACAGCCCCATCAGAGGTCCTCTCCAGCCCTGACATAGCAACCACGCAGCCAGCACGCTATGATCGTGGGGTCCTCTGCCACCCCGCGGAATGGCAGCCCTCTAGAGTTAATGCTCATGTAGGGGACCGCTGAGTTGAGACCCCGGCTCCCACATCTGCTGCCACCGTCCCAGGCTGTAAAGGAGTTTCAGGCTCGTACATCCTCTTTACTGGGACATGTAGAGGCTGGGGGAAGGGCCGGGACAAGGGGGCACCGGCAGGGCTGAGGCTGCCAAAATGTTGCAGAACATTAGCAGACGATGTTCCAGAGCTTGTAGGAGGCAGGCTCTCTGTTTATCGGGCCCCACAGTCTGTCAAACGGACTGTCAGAATGATTGATTAGGCTGGAGGCCCCCTCCCCGGGATGTGTGGTCAGACATTCATGCATGTCCCCGCTCTGGGGTGGCCCCTCCTGCCCCCGCTGGCCAGCCCACAGTCCTGATTGGTCTCCACCATCCGGGAGGAGAGGGCAGTGGGCACTTACAGCTTGACTAGAGAACGCAGCGTCACGAAGGCCTCAGGGTGGATGGACCGGATGGCATTCCAGCTCAGGTCCCTGTGAGCAGAGAGGGCGTAACGGGGGGACCAGTGACACTTGGAGGACTCACTGTTGCCCATCCTGAGTTCTTCACTCACTCCCCACCTGAGCTGCCCCCGGTAGCAGAACCCTCAGGCTCGTGGGGAAGGTACCTGCCGCCCGGCTCCCAACCTGGCTGTGGCCACAGGAAGAGGGATTTGGCCGCTTGGCTTCAGAGTCTCATCACCCCCCTGGGTACCAGCTGGAGAAGTGGCTTCAGAAGCCATCCGTACCGGGAGGCACCTCTCTTCTTGTGCGTGTGCTGGGGGCAGGGAAGCTGTGGGCATGTCACTGCCATGTATGCTATGGGTACGGAGCATGCCTGGGAGAGGATCCCACCCCTGGCTGTGGCAGGATACTCACAGGGCTCTCAGGGAGCTCAGCTGGCTGAAGGTGTCAGCTCCAATTTCCCAGATGCGGTTGTGCTGAAGGCCACTGGGGCAGCAAGAAGAGACTAGATGAGCCAATAGGCTCGGATCCTGGCTCAGTTCCACACCCCCCATGCACTAGGAGGAAGAAGGGAGAGCCCCCCACTTCTCCTGGCATGCGAAGAAAGGACCCGGCTCGCGGAAGTCACCAGAATTAAAGGGAGCACAAGGGGATCCGGTTGCCTTGGGTAAGTGGGTCAGGAGACAAAGCCACAAAACCATCCCCGTGGCCCAAAAGGGAGTCAGTTTCCAGGGTTCCCACCGGGGCTGGCTCCCAGCCCAGCCAACCTCACCCCTGGGTTCTCCAGACCTTAGCCCAGCAGCGGAGCTCTGCCCCACCCTTGGATGACCCGACGACTGGCCTAAGCTGTGGAGCAGAGCTCAGTAGACTGGTTGTCTGAATGGCAGATAGACCCTGGGCCTCAGCAATGCTGCAGACCCTCTTTCCTCTGGCATATAGACAAACAGGACAGACCCTCAGACCCCATTCTGCCTTGGTCCCAAAAGGCGTTGCCCTGCCTCAAGACAGGGGACAGACACAGGAGACAAGAGAGACACTGCTAGCTTGAAAAAGCAGACACTGAAGGACAAAACAAAACAAAACAAAACCAGAAGCTTAGAGCTTAGAGCATTTTTTAAGTGATTTTTTTTCCTTGTCAAATTTGAATCCTAGGTTTCTTCTCCAGTGTATTAGTGTGCAGGTGCATACATACACCTGTGTGTGTGTGTGTGTGTGTGTGTGTGTGTGTGTGTGTGTTTAAGGGGGTTTGGAAAATGAGAGAGCATGCTCTCAGTCTTCTGAGGCCTTCCCTTGTCCAGCCTCCTAGCCCTGATATGACCCTGTCCCTCCGCTGGCCCTAATCACTACTGCCTTTCATTGTTATTAGTGACCCCCAATGAGCCACCTTGAGACTCTGCTTGGGTGTCAGCTCTGTGGTCCCTAGGGGCCTCGCCCAGGCCTCTGCTGAGCTCCCAGCCTGAACCTCCGAGTTCAACAAGCTCAGAGAAGGGAGAAAGTTCAGACTCTCTGACTCCCTTCCCTCAGACTTGCCCAGAGTTGGGCTTGCCTGCCGTCACCCCTGCCCTCCCCCGGCCCCCACTCACATTTCTTCCAGCTTCTGACACTTATGCAGGCTGGGCAGCTCCTCGATTTGATTATGAGACAATTCCCTGGGGAAGAGAGAAGGACCAGGTTAGGGTGAACTGGGGGCCAGGAGAAGAGGCTCTGGCCAGGACGGGCTTTCCTGTCAGGCAGCCGAGAGCTGGGAGGACCCTGCAGGGACTTGGCTGTCGACACACCTCAAGGCAGTTGGACTTCTCGCCCCTTCCCCCTGCTGAGTCTGGTTCCTCGCTGCAGGGCCTGGATGGGGATGATGTGGCATTTTTCCAACAGGGCTGCCTCATCTATATGAAGGCCTGAGGGACCCTGGGAGGGTCCTGGGGGAAAGGGCACAGGAAGTGAGAGGGGCATGGAGACGAGAAAAGGAGCAGAGGGTGAGGGTTTTCGGAAACTGAACGCACGGAACATATCGAGCATTACTGAGCAAGCTGGCCAACGCCAATCTGTGTAAACATCACCCGTCGTCCCCGTGCAGAGTTCACAGGGAGGACAGGCTAGGGTCCTTAGGGGTCATCTGGCGCCCAACCCCTTCATCTAACAGATGAGGACACTGAGGCACAGAGAGGGGACAGAGCCTGCCAAGGACACACTGCCAGTCAGTGGCAAGGCTGGGTCTGGAGCCCATGTCTCCACCCAGTCTAGCTCTGTTCGCATGCAGAGTGTCATCTGTCAGTCTCCCCATCTTCGGCTGTGGGCTACGGTCCGTGCGGACGAGAGCCTCAGGTTCCAGTTGGATTCAGGGGAGAAAGAAAAACTCCCCTTGACTTCATAGGCCACTTAAATACCTCCGTGGCTGCAGAAGGGGCTAATTTTCTTCTTGTTACTAGGTAAATAATGCCATTTATTGAGCACCTACCATGGCCAGCGCTATGTGCTGTACATGAACTTTTTTTCAACCCTCACCCATTTATCCACATTTTGCTGGTGAGGAATTGGAGCCCTGAGACATTAGAGAGTGAGTCCAAGTTCATGCAGCTAGTAGGTGGCAGAGTTAAGCCTCCAACCCTGGTCTGACTCCAAAGGCCGTTGTCTTTTTACCCTGAACAAGAGAGGACAGCCCAGTGCTTCTCAGGCAGGATCTCAGCAGCAGCCCAATGTGTCCCACTCTCCAGGAAGAGAGGTAACCAAGCGGGACAGGAGCGGGAGGGGCCTTTGCCAGCCCATGGGAACAAGGGCACAATGCCAAGACTGGAGAATGCTCGTGAACCACTCACAGGACTCGGAGCCTGGGTAGCTGTTGGCACATCCCCAGTGGGAGCAGCCGGATGCCTGCGCGGGTCAGGGTCCTGTAGAGAGAACAGAGACAGGGCTGGCACCAGGCCCAGGGCCCTGCCATCCCCAGCCACCCGTCTCCAGCTCTGGGCCTGATACTGACATGGGAGCACAGAGCTGACAAAAGAGAAGTGGCAGGAGGCACAGGGCAGGGGTGGGGCTGCAGGGAGAGAAGGCAGCAGGCCTGGCATCTGAGCACCAGGCTCCCCTGGGACTGGAGGAGGGTAGGTGTGGGCAACAGACAGAGAGGGACACAGCCCAGGGGCTCTCTGCTTGGCAGACAGTTCCTGCGTGCCCAGACCACCCCACCCACCCATCGTGTCCCCACCCATTGTCTCATAATGGTCTCCAGCAACACTGGCTATGTAGGACAGGAACTAGAATCTGGTCTGCTCTCCTTAGAGAAGGGGGATAGCCATGGGCACAGAGTAGATAGGAAAAGACTAAACAAAACAACCCTAGTGGAGCCATGGGAACCACGCACAGAGCCTGCTCCCTGTGCCCTGGGGAAGGGGGATGGGATGGGAAAGAAGGGGAGGACCAGGGGCTGGGACGGAGAGGGCTGTGGGGGCAGGTTTGGCTGGGGACAGGGTGTCCCAAGGAAGACCCAAGGCCGAGGTCATTCTTGGGGACCTATTACTTCCCTCATGGAAAATTTTCCAGATGCCAGCAAATCTAGGGGAAGACAATAGAGGCACAGAGGAGAGTTCCTGTCCCAGCCATGCCATGAATGAGCCATGTGACGTGGGGCAGGACAGTTGGCTTCCTAACACCCACTCTGGGTGTTTGCTTGATTGTTCCATTCATCCTTTTAAAATGTATTGAGGGCCTACTACGTTCTGACACCCCTCCCCCACCCAGCAGTCTATAATGATAGAACATATGAGAAATCCTTGTTGGAATCACGCTTCGGAAAGGCAAAGAAGACGTGTTTCCAAAACCCTTCTCCCCCTGTGGCGGGGTCCTCAGCACCCTCATGACTTGGGGTTAGGAACTCTGAAGTCATGCCTGAAAAATGCAAGCATAGTAAAGAGAAGACCAGCCTCCTCACCCCCAAACCACCTGCCACTCCTGGCCTTGCCTTGCCAGCAGCAGTGACCTGGGGCTGAGCCAGGTGACCTCTGGGCCAGGCTGGAGCCAGCAGCAGAAGCAGGCCAGATAAGGGGCAAGCAAAGAATTTGGACAGACTTCCAGGAGACAGGCAGACAGAAGACCTCCTGGGAGCAAAGGAGGGACACAGATGAGGTAGAAGGTAAGTATATCCACTCACAGGATCTCCAGGCTGGTGGTGCCTTTGAGATCTGGGAACTCCTGGATGTCCGTGGCACCATTCAGGGATCTGGAAACAGAAGCAACAACGTCTGAAGGGTGAAGTCAGAGCATCCTGATAATCTGGGCTCCCTACCATCACTGATCCGTCCCTCAAGACTCTACCCTTTTAGGAAACATCATCCTTCCCCCACCACTGCCCAACCTCAAAATACTCCAGCTACTCAGGCCCTGGTAGGGGGGGAGCTTGGCTCAGCAGGGTCTAAACCACCATTTCCTTAAGTTGGCTCAGCCCACTGTAGCCCAGACAGAGCAGGCAACCCGGTACTAGGGCCCCAGCATGCAAAACAAAACAAAACAAAACAAAACAAAACAAAACAAATGAACAAAGAAAGAACACAGGACAGGAGCATGGGAACTGCTTCTGTTTAAAAGGCTACTGCTTGGGTGCTACTGAAAAAGTCCTTGGCTGCTGGGGTTTGCTTATTATAGCCTGAGCTAGAGTCTCCCCTAAAGTGTCATCAGCTAAAGCTTTATCAACCTCTCCACTGGTTCTCGTAAATTGTTTTAGACTGTTGGCTTTTTCCATCACCACCATCCTCTATCTCCATGAGGACATGGACCCACACAGGTCTGCGCTCAACAGGACCACAAGGAGGCAGTAGGGTCCAGAAATGAGCCTAGGATCTGGAGTCAAGGGTTCTAGCTCAAGGCTGACCAGGGCCTGGGAGCCTCAGGATCCATCTACAAACTGTACTAACACCACTCACCTCACAGGGTTAGGGTGACAGTGAAATGTGATAATATACAAGAAAGGGGAGTATGTGCGTTAGAGATGTTCCTTATGTTACTATGATGCCACAGGTGGAATGTAATCCGTGGAAGTTTTTTTGCAGAAGTGGAACTTGGGCTGGGGTTTAACACAATGGGAGAGAGGAAACAAGGGAATGCCTTCGGGCCCAAAGCAATGAAGATAGTGCCACAAAGAGCCCAGGGAGTCATGCTCCCAGGTCACTGGAGAACCAGACCCTTATCCCAGTCATTGGTTCTTGAGCAAGTATTTCTGGAAACAGCTGCCCCGAGCAGGATTCTGAAGGGGCCAGACTAAACTCCTGGACTATGGAGAAGGGCTCTCTTCATTCATTTGGGATCTGGGAAGAAGCACAGGAAGGTGAAGGGAGGCTGTTAAGTGCAGCCAGAGCTGGGAATAGGTGTGAGCCCAACAGAGGCCACAGCCCCGAAGGAGACCAGGCCTGGCAGGGGGTGCTGTGCCCTGCGGGTGAGAGAGTTGCAGATGGGAGGCAGGAGGCAGCGGAAGGAGTGAGGAATGGGAGAGGTCCAGACGGTGGCAGGCTCTAGGGCCCAACTTACAGCGTGTGCAGTTTAGGCAGGTACTGAAACGCCGACCTTCCCACAAACTGGATTGGGTTATCATAAAAGTGTCTGGAAGAAAAAGACCCAAACACCAAATTTAGTTATTTGGCCCTTTGAGCTAGGACCCAGGCAGATCTCTGCTTTCTCCTCCCTTGGCACCAGGAAAGAGCACACAGGGGAAGGCACCCCCTCCCAGAGTTCTGCCGCCCCAGCCCGTCACCCAAACACCGCACAGCACCAAGAGACAGGAGAAACGAGTACTCACATGGTCTGCAGCACAGGGTTCCCCATGAAGGCCTTTTCTGGGATGGCCTTGATGTTGTTGTTATGGAACCCCCTGGAAGGCAATACCATGAGTCAGTGAGGACTTGGAGAAAGGTATGGAGAGGGCGACACAGAAGTCCATGAAGCTTCCAGAAAGCTGACCAGAAAGGCCACAGGACCAAAGAGACATCAGTCCAGATTCCAGGTTCACCTCCTGCCTGTGAAGTCTCTGCTTCATTTGATAACACACCCAACCTTTTCTCTGACAATTGTGAAGGGAGTGAAGCGTGGAGCCTCAGAGAGCAAGGGGGGTGGTAAGGGGGGAGAACTTGGGAGCAGGAGGCTGAGTTTGGATCCCAGGAGAGGCT
Source organism: Panthera leo (assembly GCF_018350215.1). Taxonomy (NCBI): domain Eukaryota; kingdom Metazoa; phylum Chordata; class Mammalia; order Carnivora; family Felidae; genus Panthera; species Panthera leo. The sequence continues at coordinate 41,116,908 of NC_056696.1, read as the reverse complement.
CCGTCTCCTCAGTCACTTGTGGCAGGAACTCCACAGGTTCCCCAAGGAGGAAGCTGAGGGCCTGTGGGAAAAGCAGAGCTTCTGAGGGTCCCAGGGATGAGAGCTGCTCCCCGAATGGAGGCTGGCTTGGCCTCCAGGCCTGGAGACTAAGGAACCTAGAAAGGCAGCAGCAGCAGGAGCAGGGAGATACAGTGGATGTTGAGTGACTGGCCTACTGTTGTGGAAGTGAGGAGGGAGGCACCCGCTAATCTCCAGGGCTCTGGAAGCTGGGAATTATGCATTTGGTTAGTCGGGGTGATCATCTCAAGATAAATATTGGACTGGGAAGCACATAATCCATGCTGAGCAGCACCCCCAGGCCAACTTCTTGTTGTCTGGAGACTTCTAGTGTCTCCTCATGCCTTCTGGGCGTCCACCCCCTCTCTCTCCTTCTTCCCTTCTCCTTATTATTTCCACCTTCCATTCCTTTGTTAATTTGTTCTTATATGATTTTGGACTCCTCCTTTGTGTCTAGTGCTGAGCTAAGCCTTGAGATGTTTAGAAGTTCACAGGACAGAGGCCTTGTCCTCAAGCAGCTTTCTCTCAATAGATGTAGAAAGATAGAGACAGATAGACACACACACATGCGCACGTGCACACACACATCTATACTCATTGGGACCCCAATGGCAGTGGAGGGGGACTTACAATAGTTTCTCATTCAGACCCTTCCCTCCAACCGGTCTGGTTGTTCCTCAACTGTTACACACACCTGGAATTCCCACCTGCCAACTTCGGACGGGGTGGGACCAGGGGTGGTGGTGGCATGGAGTTGGGCTGGTCTCAGGCGGTGGTTTGAGTAAAGATGTTGGGCTGCCTGTAAGTGTGGGGCTCTGTTCACCAACCTCAGATTCCCTTAATCTAGTCCACTCTACCCCCAGTAGATCTCCTACTGTTTGCCGGGAGCCTCTCCTCTAGTAAGCCTGGTCTCCCTTGGGGTCATCTCTTGCGCATTCAACTTCCAATCTGGGTCTCTGCCTCCATGGTTCTTCTGTCTGAAATGCCTTCCCTCGTCTTCCACCGTCGCCACTGAAACTCCATCCACCCCTTAAGGTTCATCTCACATGTGTTAGTCTACAAGGTTCTTCGTATATTACTCTGGATTCCCAGTCATTTTAGCTACCCCTGGACAATTAGGGCCAGAATTATATACCGACCCTAAGCTGCCCTGTCCGGGTGCCTGCTTTACTCTGTGTCCTCAACAGACCTGAAGGATCCTGGGGGAACAGTCCAGGGCAATCTTACTCTTTGTTTGTGTTTAGTGCTGGGCACAGTCGATGCTAAAATAGAATACTAATAGGTAGTGACTGTGGGGAACAAAATCGGGCTTCTGATCTTCCCCATGAGATCAGGTGCTGAGGAATGAGCCCAGAGACCAGCCCCCAGCTCCTCTCCTCATTCATCTCCAGACACACGCCAACCAAGGCAGGGGCAGTGCCAGGCCCAGCCTCCCAGGAGGTGTCTTGTGCCATGTGTCTCTCTAGGGTGGAAGGGCTCAGAGCCATTTCTGCCGATGACACACCTCTCGGAAATGCTCAGTGCCACACTAATGAGGTCTGCGACTACTGAGACCTGCACGGGGGGTGGGGGGGCTGCAGCGGGCACGCAGCTACAGTTTTTACAAGGACCCCGGGAGGTGAGGCTGCGAGGGAGGCCCAGAACTGGCTTCAGCCCCTGCCCTTGGGAGAGGAGGACACCCACAGAAACCAGCAGAGGGACTTACAGTTCCTGCAGTCTGCCCAGGGTCCGGATGGCGACAGGAAACTCCTGCAGCTCATTATAATTCAGGTCTCTGGGACGGAAAGCAAGAGCAGTCATTAGAAGGGTGGCTTCACAGGGCACGTCAGGGCCCCTGAAAAACAGAAACTTGGCTCTGGGATTGGCCGGAGAGATGCGTTCTCCAATCTGTCGGATCCAGCTGTCAATGCCTGGAAACACATTTTTGGAACGTTCATATTCCATTCCTACTCCACAAATCCTCAGGCTGGAAGTCTTCCTGGCAACAGCACTGTTTTGAGGAGACACTTCAGGGATGTGGATACCTGCAACTGACTCCTTCAGGAAGAGTCCCCGTTGGCTGAGGAAAATCCCTCAAGCCTTTGGACACACAGTCAGTGGCTGGGGGAGGGACAGAGGAAAGAATGGGGCCATCTTTAGCACCTTGTCACCAGCAAGAGCACCTGGGTGGCTCAGTCAGTTAAGTGTCTGACTTCAGCTCAGGTCATGATCTCACAGGTCGTGGGTTCGAGCCCTGTGTGGGGCTCTGTGCTGACAGCTCAGAACCTGGAGCCTGGAGCCTGCTTCGGGCTCTGTGTCTCTCTCTCTCTGCCCCTCCCCCCCCCCCTCTCAAAAATAAATAAACATTAAAAAATGGATCAGTGCTTCTTATCTTTGGGTGATGGCATGACAGCTAGTCTTTATTTTCTCTTAGGCTTTTCTTCGTTTCCCTTTTTTTTTTTTTTTTACAATGAACATGTATCACACGTATAATCAGAAAACAATGGAGGCAATTTTTAAAAAGTAGTAGCAACCCAAGTTGGAAAGAATGTGGGGAGACATGCATTCTCATAAGTGATTAGTGGGAATTGAAATGTGTGTTATCTTTTAGACATAATTTGACGGCATCTTTTGAAATGACAAGATTCATACCTAGTCACCTCAAGGCCAGGAGTTTGTCCTGGGAGAAGTCCACACCCACCTGTAAAGGTATTTGTATAAGGATGCTCACGGCAGCATTGTTTAGGCACCAGGGGCAAACTCTTGGCCCATAGGTGCTCACAGCCCTGCTTGTCCACTCTCTGAAGGGGTCTTTTGTGTTTGTGCCCTTGAGGCCACAAGGGGGACAGGGGGAAGGGAGAGAGGAGAAATGTAAAACACCGAGAGCAAACCTGATTCTCATTAGAAAAGATTTGGAACTGCCTGTGACAAAGAAGGCCCAAAGGCAGGGGAGCCCTGCCAAAGAGTGGGGAGAGTGCCTGTGTTTGGGGGAAGACAGTAAAATGTGATCGGGAAGTAGGGAGGAAGAGCCACAGAAGACTTTCGGGGGAGTTTTGTTCTATGTTACGTGACTAGATTCCCTTCCTACCCCTCCTAGGAGAGACTTCAGAAAAGATGATCAACCCTCAAGATTTTATTTATTTATTTAAAGATTTTATTTATAAGTAATTTCTACACCTGACACGGGACTCAAGCTCACAGCCCTGAGATCGAGTCGCCTGTGGTGCTCCACTGACTGAGCCAGCCAGGTGCCCCCCAGCCTTTAAGATTTTAAAGTTGACTTCTGTTTCGGGGCAGCTGGGTGGTTCAGTCGGTTGAGTGCCCGTCCCACTCACTCTTGGTTTCGGCTCAGGTCATGATTTCGTGGTTCATGAGTTGGAACCTCACTTTCTCTCTCTCTCAAATCAATACACATTAAAAAAAAAAAAAACTAGAATAAACTGTGTGAGGATGCTGGATTGCAGGTATTACTGTGAACATGTAGTTTAAAAAAACAAAGTAGACTTTTGTTTCACTCAGTGGCCGACCGGTTAGCCCCATGTGGAGATGTGCCTGATTTTGCACGGGGTTGTCTTGGTGTTTCCAGATTCCTGTGGCTGGAGTATGGGGTCTCAGGCTTTGGCAATGGCGGGGAGGGAGGGCTCAGGTACAGGGTCCCTCTTGAGCCCCCCGGGATGACCCCAGCCCAACTTCTCTCAGCCTTTTAAAGCCACGCCTGCCCTGACAACTTTCATGAGAAGACTATCCAATGCCAGGGCAGGGGACCATGCTGAGGCTCTTTAATCACAGAGTGACTTGGCAGGTTTTGTGGGTAAATACCATGTTAACACAGACATAATGACAGGCTCCTCTGCGTGACAGGGTCATTACACTTAATAGTCCACAGGTAGAGCCAGGAACCCGGCCCAAGGGCCAGAAGAACAGTGACAACAGTCTGGCAGCCAGTGAGCCGGATAATTGCACCCCCCCACACCACCCCCAACACACACTAATTACCCGATCACACTCCGACTCCCCTGGTGATTTTGGGTAATTATAGCATAAACCCTCCTGCTTCGCTCTGCTCTGCTCTCGTCCTTCATGAATCCTACACCTTTCCCTCCAATGACTCCAACCTTGATTCACTCACGGAGAGGCTCCCCACAGACTATGTGAGGGGAAGGACGAGAGCAGGCTGAGGGCAGGCTACGTGCAAAGCACTTTCATGGAAACCAAAGATACTGGAGTTGGGACCAGGGAATTTCCACATTGCTGGAGTTCTACCACAGGTGGCAGTAGGAGGTGCCTGGACACTCTACTTGCAAGGCTTGAGAATAGAGGCAGCAGGGGCAAGTAGTTGGACTCTTTCTGGTCTTAGATTTTATAAAGGAGTCGCCCTCACATCTCAATGTCTCCAAATCAAGTGCCCCCCCCCACCTCCTTTTAACTTGACTCAGCCCATTCAGGAATTCTCCAGTGCTGCCCAAGGAGAACCGGATTTCCTATAAGTAACGTAAGAGCACCTTCACTTAAAGCCTTAATGTTGCAGTGTTATCGTAAATGCAAAGAATTGCACTGGCCTGATCTCAGAGCTTTAGCTCACGATTCCATCGCCTGGAACACTGCAGATATCTGCCTGGTTTTCTCCCTCGCTTCATTCAGGTCTCTGCCCAAATAACACCTCATCAGAAAGGCCTTGTCTGACCATTCTATTTAATACAGCATGGCCCCTCATTTGCTGTTCCTTTACTCTGTGTGGTAGATTGAAAGTGGTCCCAAGTCTTATCATTTGCAATATGTAAGTGTACCAAATCAACAGGCTGTAAACCTTAAACCTGTACCGTATGTCAATTACATCTCAATAAAGCTGGAGGAGAAAAAGTAGCCACAAGTCCTTTGTGGCTTCTCCAATTAAGAAGTGACCTCTCAGGGCACCTGGGTGGCTCAGTCGGTTAAGCGTCCGACTTTGACTCAGGTCATGATCTCATGGTTTGTGAGTTCGAGCCCCCACGTCAGGCTCTGCACTGACAGCTCAGAGCCTGGAGCCTGCTTCAGAGTCTGTGCCTCCTTCTCTCTCTCTGCCCCTCCCCCACTTGCATTCTCTCTCTCTCTCTCTCTCTCTCTCTCTCTCTCAAAAATAAATAAACATTAAAAAAAAAAAAGAAGTGGCTTCTCTGGTACAGTCACTCTGGAAAACAGTATGGGGGGGGTCCTCAAAAAATTAAAAATAGAGTTACACGACCCAGCAATTGAACTACTAGGACTTTTCCAAAGGATACAAAAATGCTGATTTGAAGAGGCACATGCACCCCAATGTTCATAGCAGTGCTATAAACAACAGCCAAATTATGGAAAGAGCCCAAATGTCCATTGACTAACAAATGGATAAAGAAAATGTGATATATATAATGGAATATTACTCAGTGATCAAAAAGAATGAAATTGTGGAGTGCCTGGGTGGCTCAGTTGGTTAAGCTTCTGATTCAGCTCAGGTCATGATCTCGCGGTCTGTGAGTTTGAGCCCCACATTGGGCTCTGTGCTGACAGCTCAGAGCCTGGAGCTTGTTTCATATTCTGTGTCTCCCTCTCTCTCTCTGCCCCTCCCCTGCTCATGCTCTCTCTCTCTCTTTTTCTCTCTCTCTCTCTCTCAAAAATAAACATTTAAAAAAATTTAAAAAGAATGAAATCTTGCTATTTGCAACAACGTGGATGGAATTAGAATGTATTATGCTAAGTGAAATAAGGCAGTTACAGAAAGATAAATATCATATGACTTCACTCATATGTGGAATTTAAGAAACAAAACAAATGAACATAGGGGAAGGGAAGGAAAAATAAGATAAAAACAGAGAGGGAGGCAAACCGCAAGAGAGTTAAATACAGAGAACAAACTGAGGGTTGCTGGAGGGGAGGTGGGTGGAGGGATGGGCTAAATGGGTGATGGGCATTAAGGAGGGCACTTGTTGGTACGAGCACTTGTTGTATGCAAGTGATGAATCACTAAATTCTACTCCTGAAACCATTATTATACTATATATTAACTAACTATATGTAAACTAAGATTTAGATAAAATTTTAAATAAATAAATAAATAAATAAATAAAGCATATTAAAAGAAAAAAAAAAAAAAGAAATGGCTTCTGCCTCCCTAACCCTGAGACCGGGCTGGCTTGTGACTGGCACTAACCAAAACAGAATAAGGCAGAGCTGACATGGTGTGAGTTAATCCTAAGTCACAAGAGGACTCACAACCTCTGCCCTCCTTTGGAACATTCCCACCACCATGCAAGGAAGCCCGTACTAGCCTCCTGGGTAATGAAGGCCTTGTGGAGAGGGCCAGCCAACAGCCAGAACCTAGGTCCCACTCACAGACATGTGAATGAGGCATCTTAGAGCCTCTAGTCATAGCTGAACCTCTAGCAGACTGCAACCTGGTCAGGGAGCCCAGGCAAAGTCTCCAGCAGAAAAGCACCCAAGATGAGCCCAGGTGATCCACAGATTCATGAGAAATCGTACATTATTGTCTTAGACCGTTACATTTTAGGGTGGTTTTTATGTAGCAATAGATAATGAGAGATCCTGCTTTCCTTTATAAATATAAATATATATTATAAATATACATATTATAAATATATATATATAAAATATATATAAATATATCTGACATATATTTGTTTGCTAAATTTCTTCCCACCCACTAGAATGAATGTTGAAAATAGAAACTTTGTTTCACATTCTAAACACCAAAATACTGGCACAGAACGGTAGCTCAACAAATATTTGTTGAATGAATAAATGAACGGGTCTAGATAAATTAAAGAATGAATTAATGGACTCTTAAAGCATTAATGGACTCTTAAGAGTATCTACAATATTTGGCGGAACATCCTTAGGATTTTGAGGTTGATGTCAAGAAAGGTACAAGATAATCCTGAGGGGCACTCACTGTTAGGCTTGCCCAGGGCCACAGGGGCCATGGGACGATGGGTCACCTGTGATTTTGCTATCACTGAGCCCTTATACAGTTCACTGGACTCATGTCCAGGCAGCCGAAGTGAGTGGTTCTAGCTTTCCTTTGCAGTTCCTGATCAGGAATCCTTCCAGAAATGGCCTGACAGACAGTGGGAAAAGACATGTAGTAAAAGGCATGTGAACTCAAAGGCCATTTTTTGTAGAGCAATGTGGAGAATAAAAACTGTGCAAATGTCAAAAGGAATTCTGCCAACTACACGCTGGTGGGGTGGCCTGAATTTTCCCATTTGGATATCTACACAGATTCAATGACTTGGATAATTGGCAAAGCCCTGCTTCATTTGGTGCTGTTTGGATGTAACCCATAAGATAACCTTGGTTGAGCACGGATTATACGCCGGGCACTAAATGCTATGCCTGAATGATCTCTTAATCCTCACGACAGCCTAAGAAGTAGTTACCACTATTATACCCATTTTACTGTTGAGGAAAGTGAGGCACAGAGATGTCCAATAACCTGCCCAATTATTAAACAGTCATGCTAGACATCACTATCCACCGAAATCCACCCTCTCCTTTCTCTACAACAGCAAAGCCCAACACCTTCAGCCACTTGCCATGCACAGCTGTTTAAATGTAAATTAATTACAAGTTAGTAAAATAAAAGCTCGGCTCTCAGCTTCACTAGTGACACTTCAAGCGCTCGATATACCATGTGGCAAGTGGCCACCATATTGGAAGCACAGATTTAGAACATTTCCATCATTGTGGAAAGTTCTGTTGGACAGCGCTATCTTATGGTAATGAGAGGAATAGCCAGGAATGTGGCTAGAGTGTATTCCCAGCCTCCCTTGCAATGTGTGCTTTCCCATGGAAGGTGGGCAGAAGTGGTATGTCCTACATTTAGTGCAGGATTTTTAACTAGCCAGCCTGTCTCCTCCACGGTCTCTCTACTCTTTCACTAGTTAGGTGCCAAAGACAGTGAGGAGATAGGGATAGCAGGATCCTAAGAAGCCAGGTCCCTGAGTCACCATATGGAGGAGGGCCGTTTGCCAAGAAGAAACACCCTCTTTGGACTATTACACGATCCAGAAATGAACTAATTCACCATCACAACCAAGATTTGAACCCTGGCAGTGCGAGTCCGGAGTCCACACTCTTCGCTACTACACATCTGCCAGGAAGATCTTTTTGAAATGCCAAACAGACTGTGTCACTCACCTGCTGAGAAATCTGAAAAGGCTTCCTCATTACTTACAGACCAAAGTTCAAAGTCCTCAATGGGCTCTGATGCTATACACCTTCAGCTCCGTCTACCATCTCAGCCCCATGTGTTTTCACAGCCTCATGTGTTTCCTTGTGCCCCTCACGCTTTCAGCCTGGGATGCCCTTAACCCCAGTCTTAGATGTCTAAATCCTAGCTCCCTTTGAAGTCCAGGCTCAGATATACCTTCCTTCATGTACCCAGCCCCATCCCTGCAGTCAGAATGAATCACTCACTCTCTCAGTGCTTTTCTGATGTTTTCTCCAGAAACATGCTTAATATTAGAATAATAATAGTGGTGGTGGTGGTGGTGGTGATAACGATAATAATCAGAGTAATTACTAGGTAATAGTCACGATTCTGGGTGATTTATATATATTAATTCATTTCATTCCCATGCCAATCCTTTGAGGTAAATACTTATTATTATCTCCACTTTGCAGATGAGAAACTGAGGCACAGAGAGAGGCAATCACTTGACCATGAATGAAAGAGCTGGGACTGAAGCCCAGGCAGTTTGAGTCCAGAATGGGGTTATCTGTGTACAGAGTGCCTTCCCCATGAGACAGGAAGCTTGCCACTATCAGGAAGCACATGAGCTCCCTTTTGAGTCTCCCGAAGCCCAGGCACAAGGCCATATATGCGTATGGTCATTGTCAAGAATGATCATTTGAGCCACTGTCAAGGCCTGGAGATGGGAGTTGCTTTGGCCTTTGTGGCTGGCCACATTGGGGCAGTGTCTCAGCCCCTCGGGATCAGAAGCCAACATACAGCCTCTCGGCAATCGCAGGAAAGACCCGCGTCAGGCCACAAGCTGATTTGATCCGATTCCTCCATTGCAAGGTGCTTTATGATGCCCTAAACCTCCCCGGAAAAGCTAATCCACGGCTCTATAGTTTATTATCTTTAATAGCCCAGAATCAGCCAGAAGCCCAGGAAGAGAATTATTCTGTATGCTGCTCCCAGGAGCTGGGAGCAGGCAGGGGAGGGCTGAGGTTAAAGAAAAACCATTCCCAGCTCCAGCCGGAATTCAGTCCAGAGGCTGCAGCTGTCCATGGCTGATATGCCCCTTCATCTGCTCAGCTGCTTCCAGCCAAATCCAATCAAAACTGATGGTAGACCCACACAATCGGTAAAAGTAGCTAAGCAGGTGACCCAAGCCCCAAGCTGCTCAAGGACCCACATCCCCAATGTTCTCCATTCCATCTGGCTGTGCAGGAATGGCCAACTCCTGAGATCTCTGGGGAGCCTCACGATGGACTCAGAGCACAGAGCTGGCAGGATTTAGCAGTCATCTTGTCCGGCCCTTTCTTTTTATTGATAAGGAAACTGAGGCTCAGAGACAGGAGGTAAATCACTGCAAGTCCCAGAGCCGAGGCCTGTTGGCTCTTGGTTTAACATCTTTTCTGTATACCACCCAGAGTTGCAGCCTGGCTAGGCTCCAAGTAGCAGGGCTGAGAAAAAATTTTAGGGAGAGTGGGAAGAAGGATAAACGGGGTGGGTTGCGGGGGGCGGGGGGGTGGCGCACCAGGCTTCCTCCCAAGGGAAGAAACTCCTGTGGGAGTCTCTTTGGGTGCTAACAAGCATGTCAAAACCAATTGGTTGTTAAGCTAGATGTCTATTTGTGTGTTATATGTTTTAGAGTGAAACAGCTTTGTCCACTGTGTACCAACAGGATCACCTCGAACTAGCCAGTTAACTTTGCTCAGTCGTTTCCTCACCTGTACATCAGGGATGCCCATTACATAAGGCTACTCTGTTCATCCGGTCCAGACCCTGGTCTGGATACTCAAATAATGCCAATTCTTTCCCCCTCTTTCTTTTACTAGACACTAGACACCAGAACAGGCACTTCCATTCATCCGACACTGCAACAGCAGACACACAAGTTGGTCTATCTACTTTTCACAACAATAAAGGAAGATTAACATAATTAATTGGGCTTCCGCTTACACTTTTATTCTCAAGGCTAATATTTATGTTTATTGCCAGATCACAGATAAGGGCACATGGAGGAATGTGGGTGAGCCTAGCTCCCCAGCGTGAAACACAAAACACAGACGTTTCTGATTGTAAACTCTGAACCATTTTTCTCTCCCAAAGGGCCCGTAACAAAAGCGGGCAGGCACGATGAATACATGACTTAATTGCTCTTCCTGTATTGCAGACTGAGCCTTTATCTCCATCTGACTTCACATGCTTGGGGCAGATAACCTGGCAAGCCAGGAACCAACAAAGACTTTATGACTAATAGCATTGTTTTACCTTCTAAACAACCTACATAAAAGGCCACCCATTAATAAATGCAGCAATTAGTAAAATTGTCATCGGTTTCTATTGAGAGATACAGACACGCCTTCCTCCTACCCTCCCTCCACCTACGCTCGCTTCTCCGCCAGAAAGTAAATTCAGAAAATATCCGAAGCAATAACCCCGCCAATTTTAATGAAAGTTGCCGATCTCTGACACTGAGGTTACTTGTTGCCCTGCCCGAATAAAGCACCTGGGATCAGAGAAGCCCAGAACCGGAAGGGAGGTAAAAGGCAACAGTCCAATCTGCCCCCGCACGGGACTCATCTCTGAGATTCCAGGGGAACGAGGATCCAGTTTCTGCCCGGACCATGCAAATGGCAGGGCTCACCGACTATACTGGGCGTTAAGGGGGCCACAGTCGGGCTATTCTGCAGATTAAGTAAGCCTTCCTCATCCCAAGCTAGAGCACCACCCTTACTTCCTCTCTTAGCCCTCATCCTGTCAGCTGGAAGACCATAAAATATGTGTGATCTTTCAAAGACAATCATCACATTCCACCTAAGTCTTCTCCCACATTCTTTGAAGGTGTAGACAAGGTGCATAAACATTTCATATTCTCACCACCCTCCCCCAGAAAAGCCTTAGCCACACTTAGAAATGGTATAATAGGGGGGCGCCTGGGTGGCGCAGTCGGTTAAGCGTCTGACTTCAGCCAGGTCACGATCTCGCGGTCCGTGAGTTCGAGCCCCGCGTCAGGCTCTGGGCTGATGGCTCGGAGCCTGGAGCCTGTTTCCGATTCTGTGTCTCCCTCTCTCTCTGCCCCTCCCCCATTCATGCTCTGTCTCTCTCTGTCCCAAAAATAAATAAAAAACGTTGAAAAAAAAATTAAAAAAAAAAAAAAAGAAATGGTATAATAGGATCCCATCATCTAGATGTGGGCAGACCCGTGGGCAGCACCTCCCTCACCTGGATGCCATGGGCCCGTTAATGCAGGGGGCCTGAGGTCTTTGAGGTTGCCCTGGTCTGGGCGGAATGTAGCTTGAGGTTTTGTCCTAGTGACTTCAACTCACTATTCGAATGTCAGGATCCTGAGCTTCAAATGGGGCAGAGGACCTTGCCCCAAGGCAAGGATGAGGGACCATCCCTGTGAGTTCAGCCCATGTCCAGGGCTTCGTTTCTCCATCTTTACTAGAAGAGGTCTGGTCTGGAGACTCTGCACAGCACTTAGTATGGATGACCGGAGCTGGGATGAATCTTAGAGATCGGATAGTCCAATGCTCTCATGGTTCAGATGGAGAAACTGAAGCTCAAAGAGGAGCAGAGACTTGCCAGGGGCCATATATCCATTCATTTGTTCAACAAATATTTATTGAGCACTTTCGCCATGCCAGGCACTGTGTCAGGTGCTACAAAAACTCATGGAGAGGGTGCCTGGGTGGGTCAGTCAATTAAACATCTGACTTTGGCTCAGGTCATGATCTCGCAGTTCCCAAGCCTCACTTTGGGCTCTCTGCTGTCGGCACAGAGCCTGCTTTGGACCCTCTGTCTCCCTCTCTCTCTGCCCTTCCCCTACTTGTTCTCCTCCCCCCTCAAAAATAAATAAACATAAAAAAACTCATGGAAAGGTGGGAGAAAGATAACAAACAACCTGAATAAATAAATAATAACATAAATATCAGATTGGTGAGTGCTATAGAGAAAATTAAGTAGGAAAAGGAGATGGCAAATGATAAGAAGTGCTTGCAAAATGGTGATCAGGGAGGACCTCGCTAAAAAGGTGACATTTGGGCAGTCTCGGAGAAGGTAGATAATTGTAGAAAGAACATTCCAGACAAAGGAAACAGTCAGTACAAAGTCCTGATGCAGGAGCATATCTATCTAGTGTATCCACGGAAGCCACTGTGCCTGGAGTAGATTGAAGGAGGGGTGAGGCCAGAGAGGTAGCAAGGTGTCACATCACCCGACACCTTGCAGAACTTGTAGGCTTCTTTCCAGAACTTTGTAGAACTTTGGTTTCTTTCCAAGAGTATGATGGGGAGCCACTGGAGGGTTTTGAATAGAAGAGTAACATGACCTAATTTGTATTTTAAAGGAGTCCATCTAGGGGCGCCTGAGTGGCTCAGTCAGTTGAGCATCTGACTCTTGATTTTGGCTCAGGTCATGATCTCACAGTTCATGACATTGCGTGCATGTGGGGCTCTGCGCTGACAGTGTGGAGCCTGCTTGGGATTCTCTCTCTCTCTCTCTCTCTCTCCCTCTCTCTCTGCCCCTCCCCTGCTCACGCATTTGTGCATGTGTGCGTGCTCTCTCTCTCAAAATAAATAAATAAACTTAAAAAAAAAAAAAGAACTCAGGACTCCTGGTCTAGAACCCTTCAGTCTCTGTGATAGCAGGGACTGCATTTTTCTTGTTCATAAATGTTTCCCTCGTGTTCATAATGGTGGCCTGGCACATACTAGAAACGCAATAGATATTTATGAAATGAGAAAATCGAACGAAACAGAAAAAGAGAGTGGTAATTATTGATTCTTAGCAGCTCTTCCTTCCCACAGATATTAAGGGCCAGACCTGAACATCTTCGTTTCCTCTCCATGGTGTCTACCAGAGAACCAGCTGCCAAGTGGTTTCCCCGGGGCTCCATCAGTGCCCATCTCCCCACCCCACTCCCTTAACCTCCCATCACCCTCCACTGCAGATGGGCTGGCCAGGGTGCCTGTGAGAGCAGAGGAAGTTCAGAGCGGAAGCTTTGGCCCCATTGCCAGCAGAGGAGGAAAGGGTAGCAGTGACAAGAATGGTGACCTTGGCTACCCCAAGCACCAGGGCGATGGGAAAGGGAATGTTGTACCGGGAAGAACTATTAATAACTTGCCATGGTATTAGAACACAAGACAAACTCACTGGGCAGTTCGATTTTCTGCCTGTGAGAAGTCATTAGTGGTTCTGTGTGGAAAGCCAGAAAAAAAGTTTTATATGGAACAATAAATTCCTCTATAAGCCACAAAACCCCACAAATTTGCAGCTAATAAACCCACAAATGTAAGATGATTAAGAACTGGCGAGGAAAGAGTTCCTCAATTCTTACAGGGTTAGCCTGGAGAGGCAGTGTGGTCTGACGGACTGAAGCCAGGCCAAAGGCAGAGAAACTCGGGTTCTCGTCCTGGTTCTTAATGAATTGGATGACCTTGAGCAAGTCAACCACTCTCTGCCTCAATTTCCTCGCGTGTAACACAAGGATACACAATGTCTGCCTCGTCTTCCTCAACAAGTGGTTGTGGGGGAGGTTGGGGGTGAGGAGAAGTGAGATATGAGACCCAACAGCCTGCAAAAAAATATCTTTGAGTCTCTTAACTGTGGGAACTTATCAGTGGGATGATCAGCACTTGCCTTAAGATTAGCAAGAAAATCGACAAGATTCATGTGAACCTCTGCTCCACCCATCTGCTTGCCCAAGAGCACTTTGCCAGGGAACCTGCCAGTGGGTAGCGATAGTGGGTTGAATTGTAGCCCCCTCAAAAATCTGTCTGCATCCTAACCCCTGGAACCTGTGAATATGACCTTATTTGGAAAAAGGTCCTTTGCAGATGTCATTAAGCTAAGGATCTTGAGGTGAGATCATCCTGCATTAACAGGATGGGCCTAAATCCAATGACAAGTGTCCTTAGAAGACATGGAGAAGACCACGTGAAGACCGAGGCAGAGATCGGAGTGACGCATCTACAAGCCAGGGAATGCCAAGGGTAGCCAGCAGCCACCAAAGGTAAGAGAGGCAGGGAAAAGATGCTGCCTCAAACTTCCAGAAGGAATCAGCGCTGCCAATACCTTGATTTTGGACTTCTGGCCTCTCCCAGAACTGTGGGAGAATACATTTCTGAGGTTTTCTTAAGCCACAAAATTTGTGGTAATTTGTTATGGCAGCCACAGGAAACTAATATAGTAGCCATGCCCTGATTCCCCGGGAATTCCTAGCCACCCTATAGAGGAGATGAGTCACACCATGGATAGCTATGGAATGACACCTCTGGGCAACACTCTGCCTGCCACCTTAAGACACACTGTCAAAAGAAGGGGAGGAGAAGAGGAGGAGAGAGAATGAGATGAAGGAAGGAAGGAAGGAAGGAAGGAAGGAAGGAAGGAAGGAAGGAAGGAAAAGAGGGAAGGAAAGAAGAAAAGTTATTGAAGTAACTTGGGCGGGGGGAAAAGGCCCATTGCTGTCTATCCAGCATCAAATGGAAGGACAGAAAGAGAAAGCCAACACAAATTGAGCACTTAGAGTACTCCAGGCCCTGTAAATATCATTGTGTGAATTGTAGAACATCACCCCCATTTTCTAGCTGTGGAAACTGAGACTCTCGAGAGGTCAGGTGACTTGGGCACGTCACATGCTGCTGGAGGAGCCAGCATCTGAATGCCGGTGTGCTGGGGCGCCTGGGTGGCTCAGTCGGTTGAGCGTCCGACTTCAGCTCAGGTCACGATCTCACGGTTCGTGAGTTCGAGCCCCGCGTCGGGCTCTGGGCTGATGGCTCAGAGCCTGGAGCCTGCTTCCGATTCTGTGTCTCCCTCTCTCTCTGCCCCTCCCCCATTCATGCTCTGTCTCTCTCTGTCTCAAAAATAAATAAACATTAAAAAAAAAAATTTGAATGCCGGTGTGCTGACTCAAGCCCAGTCCTTTTTCTACTCTAGGATGCCCCTGAGCTCTGGAAGAGCTGCCAGTGAAAACCTGCCTGGTTTTCCATTCCAGCTGAGGGCAGATGATTGGGCCCAGGACTGAGGGGTGGTCGGATACTCTCAGGACTAAGTTAGAGCAAAATCTGTTGGTGTGGCTGGTTTCAATGACATGGAGACAGGGGCGCACTTTGCAGCTGTAGCAGCTATTGAGGTAAAAATATTCTGCAGAAGCACATCTCTGGGGCATCTGGCACCAAAGGAGGTTTTACAAGGAATGCACAATTTTGTATTATAAGACAGAATCCTATAAATTCCTGCTTTGCCCTCCTCTCCTCCCAGACCTCAGTTGAATGCTGGTCCTGCTTTATAGAGGGAGCTAGAGCCAGTAGGTTTCTGTTCCACTGTGATCCCGGGCCCCCCTCCAATGGGGAAAGGTCCAGCCAGTACATGAACTCCAATAGCTCTGATGTGTTTTATGAGGTGATAACAGGGCCCAGATATCATAGTCCAGGCGCGAGGGAGGTGAGGTGTTGTCCCCAGATCCATTCTAGGCCTCACTTCTCTGAATTTTAGCTAAGACGCAGACATCAATTTCCCAGATCCAGGAAGTGGGGGCAGTCCCCTTTGGTTGTAATTGCATTTGCTAGGCTTTCCCCCCCGCCCCCACCGCCTTTTATTTTATTGGTAGGTATAACTAGGGATTCAAGGATCATGATCTGATAGTGCCTGAATAGCACCCTGTGGCCTCTGAGCACGAATTTGTGGGCACAGACCTAAGGGCATGAAGGCCTGGTTTCACGTCCCTGGGACGCCAGGGGAGAACCTTCTCAGAATTGTTGCTGGTCACACTTTCTCTTGTCAACCTGGGAAGTCCTGTAATCAAGCTGCCCTCACAGGAGTTAGCGCTAAGTGGGGCAGCGTATTAGGGGGCAAGGGGTTTGGATGCCAGTGGCTTACCACCGCTTTTACAAACAAACTATAGAAACTTGGGCAACTCATCCCAAATCTCCAGACTTGGTCTGATCTGGAAAGGCGAAGAAACAGCACTTCAAGGGTTCAGAGAGCTGGCTCATCTCTGATTCTGAATTTCCCAGCAGCGGTGGGACACCCTCACTGCGGGAGCAGAAAGGAGGTGGCGGGTGCAGGGCAGAGTTTTTCCTGTCTGCCTCCGGCTGGGGTTTCTTGACAAGGTCCGGGTCGATGATGAAGGTATGAGGAGAAGTGCCTGTACCTGGCCCCTCCTCCCCAGGTGGCATGACCGGGGGGCTGCTCTCTCTCCTGAGAGAAGCCAGCAGACAGAGCCAAACCACAGCTTGGGCTGGGGCGGGGGGAGGAGGGGGGTTGATCTCCCCTCGGCTGCGGAGATGAGAGAGGTCTAAGTGGCAGAGATTTACGGGGCCCGAGGGAGAAATACCCTTCCAGTAAGACGCTCACATGAAAAGCTCCAAAGTAATAACTGAGGCTGCAAACTGTGCTAATTATGCAACAATTAAAAGGTTTGACTATCTTTCTCTCTCCTTTTATTCTCCCGGCCACTCCTCCCCCTTTCCACATCTGGGTGCCCCTGCAGGCTCCCCGGCAAATGCTGGGGCAGGGGAGGGATAGAGGATAAAGAACACACTTTCCCCCCTTTTAATTGGAGATCAAAAGTTGGAAGAAGAACTTATCCCTCAGGGGTGGGGAGAGAAGGGGTGTCGTTGAGACTGAGGCCCTCAGAAGAGGGGATGGGGACGAGAACGGAGTGCGGGGCAGGTTCCTAACACAGTTTCCCAGGCTCTGTATGAGACTTACACACATCATCTCATGTAACCCACATGTCAACCCCAGAAGATCAGTGTGATTAGTGGTATTATATTGCAGATCGGAAAGCAAAGACTCATGAAGGCAAACGCCTTGACCAAGGTCACACAGCTGGCAGGACTGGCAAGGCTCCCCAGGCTGGCTGATGCTCCGAGCTGTAGACTTCGTCAATGAGGCTACTCTGCCTCCACAGTGTAAAGCCGGGAAATCTTTTCCTGTCTCTTGGCCTCGCCTGTCCCATCTGTCCAGTGGGTGCAGAGCATGGGCTCTGTGTGACCGAGCCAAGCACTTTCCCAGACGAAAGGTACAGTGGGCACTTAGCGGCAGGATTGCTTTGTAACGAAGCCAGTACGAGCTGAGCCAAATGCCCTGCGCAGCCATCCAGTGGCTAATTGAGAAAGAATTAGGCAGTGTGCCCCAAAAGTGAAGAAAGAGCTGCTAGGTGGCTTTTTAGAGGTGCCAACCCACACCCGGTATACATGTCCCCTCCCCACTGGATTTCCCAGCAGAACCAACAGCCCCCACACTCCAGGGCAGGTAACACTGGACTCCTTCCTGCCCTGCTGATGCCTGGTAGCTCAGCCTCCAAACACCGCCTCCAAAATTCTCGTGTCCCCCGAGGGAGGGTGACTACGAGGGTGTGGGCCTTAAGAGGACAATGGCTCTCCCTTACATCTGGATCCCCCAAATACCTAGCACCCACAGATGATTAAGGATAGCAGAGTCTTAAACTAGGAACGTTCCATGGTATTTTCTCAGTTAACACATTCTAGATTTTGCTCTGTTCCTAACTGAGGGAGTAACTCTGGGTACGCCACTTCCCTGGGCCTCAATTTTCTAGTATGTTGATGGAGCGGGCTAGAGTGTCCAGTCTGAACTGCCCAGCTGTCTCTGAAGGCTAGAGAAGAGAAGCACAGAGCCCAAGTCACGCACAGTGGCAGGGAGAGGTTCCAACTTTCCCGACCCCAGGCTGGGGTACATCCTCCCACATGCCACTCCTGGGCACTCAGTCAGCTGCAGGGGCGGGGGGGGGGGGACACAGGGGGAGCTCTACCCAGCTCTGCCGTTTGTCGTGCTTCAAGCCGAGCCCCAGAGAGCAACCAGCCTCCTGGGTCTCCCGCCCACAGGAAAGACAAATGGAGCATTGGTCTTGGCCTCCCCCATTCCCTTCCCCTCCGCAACCACAAATGCAGACAGCTCGGGCCTCCTGGGCTAGATTTGCCAAACGGTTTTCCCCAAACCGTTGCTTTCCTCAGGTCGCAGCTTGTCTCCCAGCATTTTCTCCTGGGCTGCTTTGGATTCTTGAAAATCTCTCACCTCAGGAGCTCGGGTATGCGTTTGCTGTCGGGGGAGGAGGGAGGAGGTGGAGAAGGGGAGGCAAAGGCACTGTGGCCATGCCCCTGACACTGTGAGCCCTGCCCCAACCTCAGTGGCTCACGCCTGACCCGGGAGGCCCTCCTCTCCTGGGCGCTGCTGGCCTGTACCAGGTGACCGTGGCAGCCAGCTCCCTCATGGCAGCTGCGGGACCCCAGCTGGCATGGCCGGCGGACTTAGAGAGCCCAGCCAGTTGTTTGCTCAAATGGGGCCCACTCAGCCCACTCTGCGGGGGCTGGCGGGACGCCAGAGGAAATGATGGGAGGGTTTGGGTGCATTCTGACCTTAACCGAATTCCAGGATGATGATGTGTGAATAATATGGCTTTTTAAGCGTCAACAACTTGGGTGCTTTTTATAGTCAGGCCGGAGTGCTGAATGGGCCATCCCCCCATTAATCATTTAGCTAGTTAGATCCACTGGCAAACCGTACCGGCGTGACTCCATGGTATTACCCTCCCTTCTGTCAGCAGCCTCCCTTAAACAGATGTCAAAACTGCCATCAAATCAGCCCCAGCCCCACCCCCAAGCCTTCCATTCCCCAGGCTCGATATCCTTATTCTTCTGGCTCTCCTATCTATCTAAAGTGTTCACTATTTCGATGGTCTCTGCTGGCAGAGATCCTGGATTCCCCCTCCGCGGGCCACCCTGAACTCCCGGAGGGCACATTCCCACCCACCTGCAGGAGGAAGGAATGCATTCTGTGTGACATCCTACGGAAAATGCCAGGGAGGGGCACGTGGGTGACCAGGCCTGGAGCCAGGCCCCAGCACCCCAGTCCCGCTGGCTTCTCCCTCCGCCAGCTTCCCCTCCCTCCTGCGGGCCTCCGGGCCTTCCTCACCAGGACAGAGCCCTACCACAGCCTGGGCACTCACAGCGTCTCCAGATTGCGCAGCCCCTCGAAGCTGTGGGTCCCCAGATGCTGGATGCGGTTGTTATGAAGATGCCTGTGTGGGAAGGAAAGGCACGTCAGAATGGGCGCCCACAGCATCGGGCGGGGGGTGGGGTGGGGGTGGAGAGCAGACGGTGGCTTAAGCAGCAAAGTGGAGGCAGAAGCATGGACAGAGTGACCCCAGTGGTCCAGCCCTTTATCTCCAGGGACAAAATGATTGGCCAAGACTGACTTCCGAAGTTACGATCTCCAAGGCTGGATTAACCATGGGCTACACGGTTTTAACTGCCTATTGAAGGAAGATGCAAGAGGAGTGCCCAAGGCCAAGGCCGAGGCAGGCTCCCACTAAGCTCTTGGAGAGAGGCCTGATGTCAGGAGGGCTCCAGTCTGAGGCTTCTTCTACGGTCCTGCTCCCCAGGACCCAGCCTGCCTGACTCAGTGGCCAGACGCGCTTATGGGAGCCAAGAGCAAACCACTGCAGACAACATATAATTAAAGGCTAAGCTTTCTGTTATAGCTGGAGAGGGCTGTAGACAGGCTCAGAGATGGGAGACTGGTGAGACCAGAGGAGTCAGGGAAGGCTTTATAGAGGTGGTGATCCAGAGCAGGGCCTTGAAGGATAGGTGATCTGGACAGGCAGAGGGAAGGACATTCCAGGCAGAGTTAACAGGGGGACAAAGGTGGGGAGGTAGAGATGAGCACGTGTGTCTGTGCAAGATGGTGAAGGGCTTGGCCAGAGTGCACACAGGTTGCCGAGATGTAAAAGATCCATTTGGAAGACACTTCCAAGGTAAATAGCGAATTGAAAATAAGTGACAGAATGTTCTTCTCCTAATTCCTAATGAAAGAAGCAAAAATAGCAGAGACCCCTGTCTCCAGCCCAAATATAAGTAGCAACAAAGCAAAGACAGAGACATAAGTTAATGTAAATAAACTGCACAAACTGGCGACCAAGGAAAACTCTGGAACTCCTAATAATCTCCCCCTTTCTTCAGGAACTGAATTGGCAAGAAAACAAAATCCTGAGAATTTCCCTTAAAACCCCCCAATCTAAATAATGTTCTTTTCCCCTCCCTACTTCTGGCTTCCAGAGGAAACAGGTGAAACAGGGGAGTAAAATAAAGGCTCCAGGCTACTCACTGAATGGAGGAAATGACTTGAAGCCCAAGGGGATTCTTGGGTGGAGGGAGTGAACTCACACAGTTAATACACTCTGACTCTGCAGACAGAGCAGAGCCAGGCTGTCTAACAAAGACTGGGCTCCCCCTTCAGAGCACACTCCCCCTGCTTCTACTACAGAAAAGCGGACGGAACCTCCTCTACCCACAATACTAGCCCACAAACTTTAGCTTGGAGGGGAGAACCTATGGGGCCCAAAGATGACAGACTGAGAACAACTTGACAGCTTTCTAGGCAGAGGCCAGAACAAAGGATTCACATGGCAATTATGGATGTACCAGGGAGACCGAGGGCGGGAAGAAGAGAGCACCCAAAAGCAGGTAAAGTTCCAAGCCAAGGAAAAAAATATAACTAATGGAGGGGGGCAGAAGGAAATTTACCACAGTGGCCTCCTGCTACAAAACAATCTCCCAAAATAATATTCCAAAGGCGAAATGTTAAAAATGAAAGAGAAATGGCATCGTGGACGACAAAAACAAACTTGGGACCCAAACTACATTATTAAAAAAAACTAGTCAAGAGATTTGAGCCAAGGAACAGGGTAAACACTGCTGAAAATTGAGTGGGTGTCAGAGAAAAAACTTGGCTTTTGAATGCCAATGGTGACATGGTGAATGGTGGCTGAATGAGACAAAAAGGCTAAAACCGTAACGGATCGATGTAGGAGACATAAAGATGATTCAACCACAGGGGTAATGGATGTCTCAGAGGGAGAGAATCCAAAAATGAGATGGGAGATATTTTCAAACATATAATACAGAAGAAAAATTCTCCAAAGTGGAGAAAGCAGGGAATCTGCAGCTCAGAAGCATCCGTTGTCTCAGGAAAATCAGATGCAGAGCATTCTACACTGTGACATATTCGAATTAATTT
This sequence comes from Panthera leo, assembly GCF_018350215.1. Lineage (NCBI taxonomy): Eukaryota > Metazoa > Chordata > Mammalia > Carnivora > Felidae > Panthera > Panthera leo. The sequence continues at coordinate 41,095,622 of NC_056696.1, read as the reverse complement.
ATCAAAGTTAAAGAATTAAAAAGCCTTTTCAGGCAGAAAAAGGAAGTCACTTAAAAGGGGAAGAAATCCCTCAGGCCTGCAAGGTGTTGTTCAAAACAAGAAAACCCCATCCAACACAGATGGATAGAGATGGGAGTCGAGAGAGTCATGGGTCCTGTATGCCTTCCCCATCCTTGTCCACCTGCACCACCAGGTTCCAAGGGGAGACAGACCCCTCCCATATGGAGTTTCTGATTTGATAGGGAAAACACAGCTCCTTGCATCCTGGGAATACACTATCGCCCCTTTCCAAGGGGTTTTAATTTTCTCCGTTTCCTCCATGCCTGTATCCTGACTGTCACCAAACTCTTATCATTTCTTCTGCCTCCTGCTGAACTCTGGTCTCCATTTTCCAGGCCCCTCCACCTCCCCCAGCATCTCTGGTCTACACCATCTCAGCTTCCTAAATATCTGGCTCCAGAGTTCCAACTTGCTGTCCCAAATCATTCATTCAGCCCGGACATCCTGGACACATCCAGCAGCCCAGGCTGGGGCAGACTGTTGGGGCTTATGGTTCAAATGAAGAGACAAGATTTGTACCACTGACACCACCCGATTAAGCATTTTCCCGGGGTCTTGTCAGTGCTAGAGCGGTGATAGGAAGGAGTTGCATGCATATCAGAGCAGCCTGATACAAGCCCTGGATTCAGGTTGAAGAGAAGCCCCTCCTCCTCCACCCCACTTATCTACTGACACCTCCAGCCAGACCCTTGGGCACCACTTGGGTTTAACCAAACTTTCTTACTTCCTATCACACGGTCTTCCTTATCTACCTCCTGGGTCTTTCTGTAGCTCGTCCCATAGTCCCTGGATAGCTTTCTCCAGCCTCCTTTCCCCTCTCAGGTGAGTTGGAGGCAGGACAAAGGGGTAATGCTTCTGGCCCTGTCTCACGCAGAGGGACCAGCTGTCCTTCAGCTTTGCTCCTGCCCCAGTAGGTTTTCTTTCTTTAGTCTCTTGTCCTTCCTTTTGCCCAGCGGGGCCCTCACCCCTCCTGGATCTGCAGCAGGCCAACTGTTCCAATTCCCTGGTTCCCAACCAGACTTAGGAGTCATTTCTGATTTCCCTTCCTCCTGGTCTTGTACCCTCTGAAAATCTCTAAATCAGATCGATTCTTCCTTCAAAACATCCCTCCGTCGTGTCTTCCCTTCTGTTCCTTCTGCCACCTCCTTAAACTAGACTTTGGTTGATAAACGAGAGCTTCCTAACTGTCTCCCTGTTCCCATCCCTTTGAATCAGTCTTCCTAAAATCCCTCCTTCTCATCTTTGCCTGAAAACCTTCAAACTCCCCTTCCCCAGTGATGGACAAAAGCCAAACCTCTTGCTCTGACACTGTGAGTCCCTCAACCCACCTTTCCAGCCTTTTCTCCAACACTCTGCATGAGGATCCTTTGCTCCCACCAGACTGGCCTATTCGCCGGCCACCAAACACCCCAACTTCCCCTCAGTGTCTTCACGACACTGCTTGGAACACTGTCATTGTCTTCACCATCTCATTCTTCATCATCTTTCCAGGTCCAGGACCCACCCACCTTCCCCCTGAAGCCTTCCCTCTTACCCTCTACACTTGCTTTACCGCCCCAGTATTCCTACTTTGCATGGACCTGTATCTATCATCAGCTATCTTGGCATGCATTACATTACATCATTAGCTGTCTTTTTCCACATTTATTCTACTGTTTCAACTAGAGTGTCAACCCCTCCCTGGAGGGCAGCAGCTGTTCTCATACTTCTTAGAATCGTCAGTGTGCACATAGGAGTTCTGAAAAACGCCTGCTGCTGTTCATTTGTCTGGGACCCATCATGTGATCTTCATTTTCCCAGTCTTGTCTCTTGCAGACATCTGACCCCATTCCCTCAGGGTGTCACAGGGATGTCACCAAAACTAGGATCAGTCACCTTGCTCTGTTTGCCTTGTGTAAATACTCTCAGTGACTTCCAGAAGAAGAGATGGAATGGCCATCCTGATAGAAAAACATGATCCATGAGGATATTCATCTTGGTTCTCTAGTCTCCCAGGACAGAGAATTAGATAAATTGGTGCCTGATATTTTTCACCTTTCAAATGGATCTAAGCATCAACTGTTCTCTGATTTGGAAAATCACACCATATTTTCAAGAGTAGGGGAGTCAAGGTTGCCATTTTAGCAGCGCCACTAACAGATATGTTCCCTAGCAATTAGTGTGTAACCCAAAGCAATTATACATGACCTCCAAACCCTTAGTAATTACCCTATGAACTTACCAATCACTCATAGCAATTAGCTGGGAACTAATTTGCACTCTAAAGTTCTCACTGGGGAGGCAGAGGTAACCCCAGTCCCCAATTCCTGCCAGGGATACTATCTCCCAGGTAATTACCCTGATGGGGTGTTGGTGTCTAATTACAAGTGATGGCATTTCTCTGGTTCTCCAGGCCTGGGAACTGAGATGAATTTATCCTATCCTGGTGCCAAAGCATCAGACTGCACCATCTGATTGTTGAATATGGTAGAAATCATTTAAGAGATTCTTGACTTGTATTCCAATTAGCTTGGTATAGTTATTATATTTGCATAGTGAGAAATAAATAGGTTAATTTCTGCTTACTGATGATGGTGTAAGAGCATTTCTACAGCTCTACTGTCATTTGGCCTCATGATAATCCCCATGGGGTCAACAGGGGATGATCATCCTCATTTTATAAAGGAGAAACTGAAGCCAGACAGTTCAGTAACATGTAGGGAAGAGCAAAACAATCCAGGCTTCCAACCCAACTCTGGAGTAAACATGCAGCCCCCAACAGGACCCCTCCCCCCACCACCCCAGAGTGGGAGGCAGAGCAGCACTCACAGCACCACAAGGCTGGTGAGGTTCTGGAAGGCGTAGTCAGGGATGTGGCTGATGCGGTTGAGGGCCAGGGTCATGGCCTGTAGGGCAGGGAGGTTGTTGAGGGCTCTGACAGGGATCTCGGTGAGTGCATTGTCGTCCAGCCACAGGTGGCGGAGGGAGGACAGCCCTTCAAAGCTCCTTTCCGGGACCAGGGAGATGAGGTTGGCATCTAGGCGCCTGGTGGAAGAGAGGATGGAGAAGATCAATCCAGGGCAAGACGCAGAGCAAGGTTTGGGACTGGGCCGAGCTGGGCCAGCCAGGACCCCAACAGGGCCTTTGAAGTACCCTAGGACTAAAGCTGCGACTTGGCCACCACTTATCCTATACCCCACCTGTTCAAGCTCCCATATTTTGCCTCCATTCCAACCCAGAATTCTTGATTCTTTATGCCATATGTTCCTATTTATGATACCAACTCTTCCTCTCAGACCCAATGTTGAACCCATAGCCCATCTGTGGATAGCCAGTATTTCCCTCATACCCTCAGGCTTTTAAATTGATGGCCTAGCTCCCCTGCTTTGGGTGTGCCACTCTTCTTCCCAACCCTGTCCGGTTCAAGGTCATATAGTGGAGATGCTCCCACCATTTGCAGAGGGAAATCTTCTCCCTCTGGACCTAAGCAAAGAAAACGCCTCCCCAAAGACACTAGCCACTCCCTGTCACCCAACCCTAGTATCGTTTGCTCCTAGTATATGAAGCTCCTTACAAGGTCCTGGGGCTTCTTGCTTAGAACCTATGGGACCTATGGGAGGTCCCTATATAATACAGTTGAAGTCCTTGATATGCTACTTTTCAGAACAGGTGAACAGATGGTGGTGATCTTGTCTGTGCAAAACCAGAGATTTTTAGGTTTCATGAGAACTTCTAATGTAAATTATAAAAGATCTAGAAGTTCAGCCCAGCAAGGCAAGCCCATCTTAGCTTTTTACAGGTGTATCCCATCTGTGATGTCCTTTACCAATATGCTACTGTCTTCTGCCTCCTGGTCTCTTGGGCTGAAATCGGATCACCCTGGGTGGTTGGTCCCATGGGGACCAGACAAGCTGGCCTGTGACCATTGGTCTACTCCTAGACTTTTCTATCTTGAAGAGAGGCTTTGCCTTGAGGCATGGTTCTCCCACACGGTATATGGCACCTAAGTCACTGAAACCCAGCCTTTGTCCACAAAGGCGCTAAGACTCCCTAATCCTGAACCTAAAGGACAATTGATGTGACTGGGAGTTCAGGGTGTGCAGAGGAAGGTCCAGAAGTGCTTCTATCTCTTCCCTAAGCCATTTCACCAGTGCTCTTCTTGCCAAACATCTTAAGCGCCACTTGGAGACACTCCCTGGCTTACCATCAAGGGGAATGGTGGGCAGGCCAATGCTGGAACCTTAGATGGAAAAGCAAACTGACTGAGATAGTCTTTGAAAGCTGTGATTAGGAAAGACCTCCCACCCACATGAAACCTCACCTGATGGGACCAAAAACCTTTCAGTAGGTGCCCTCTACTGGCAAGGCATGTCACTCCAGATATAGTCTATACCAATGGTGGTCACCATACCCTTAATGGTCTGACTGACTGGAAGCTTATGAAAATACAGACTCCCAAGCCCCTCCCCAGGGTAGTCTAGTTCAGAAGGTCTGGGGTGGGGCCTAGGAATCTGTTTCTAAAGAACTCCCTAGATGCTTCTTTGCACAGACAGGTTTAGGAAACATTGGATAAGTATCAGCTGCCGAGAGGACAGTGTCCCTGTGCTTCCTTACGTAGCTTACAATCCAGTGGGAAAGTCAGCCATATTCAGAGTGCAGTGCTACGGGGGAAGCACAGGTGTGTGGGCCTCAGGAAGGGCCTCCCGGACAAAGTGATGTTTACATGCAGACCTGGTGGCCAAGGAGGAACCGGTCAGGGGAGGAGATGGGGAAAAGAATTCCAAGCAGAGCAAAGACATATGGGAAATTGAGGGTGCAGCGTTGTAGGAGACTGAAAGTGGTCAGGTAGGGCCGCAGGAGGGGAGAGAGGGGAAACAGGAGAGAAAAATGTAAGGTGGAGCTAGCTGGGTGGGCGGAGCCAGAGCTTGCTGGGCCCTGTGAGCAATGCTATGTTCAGGGAAACAGGGAGCCACTGAAGGGTTTAAAGCGAAGGAAGAACGGCCAGATTTCTGTTTCAGAGAGATTCCTCTGTTGACCTTGTTGGTATAGAAGGGCCATATTGGAGGCCGGAAGACAGGCAAAGAGATAGTTGCTTTACACAACCTCCTGGTCCAGAAAGGGATAGCCGTACCCATAAAGCTTGAGAAGTAAATTTTGCCCCTCTGGTATTCAGTCCCAAAAAGTGTCCTCTCCTGATGGTGACCCCTGTTGCTCCTGACTCGGGAGAGTACGCTGCTGGCCTGGCAGGCTCCCTGTCACAACAAAGTCATCCAGCAATTCCAGGGGTCTTCTCAGCACCCCATCAGAATGCCACTGCCCTGGGGCGCCTGGGTGGCGCAGTCGGTTAAGCGTCCGACTTCAGCCAGGTCACGATCTCGCGGTCCGTGAGTTCGAGCCCCGCGTCGGGCTCTGGGCTGATGGCTCGGAGCCTGGAGCCTGTTTCCGATTCTGTGTCTCCCTCTCTCTCTGCCCCTCCCCCGTTCATGCTCTGTCTCTCTCTGTCCCAAAAATAAATAAAAAACGTTGAAAAAAAAAAAAAAAAAGAATGCCACTGCCCTACTTACTTCCTCTCAGTGAGGGCAGCATCTTGGCCCCAGCTTTCTCAGAGACCACAGACAGACAGCCAAGCCCTGAATCTTAGAACTACACAGGCAGAGTGACTTTTGAGAGAGACTTAAGAAAAGATAAGATTCAGACAAGGAGAGGTAGAAAGCGGGGTATCATGAGTGAAGGCCTCAAAGCAGGACAACACAGGGCCAATGTGGATGGGGGAAGTGGGCACAGATTTTAGACATCCTTAGGAAGTCAAATCAATAAGGCCCAACAACCCACTGGATATAGGGGACCAGGACAGCTAGGGCATGGCTTGTCAGACAGGCCTGCGTCCTGCTCTCTGCAACTGCTTACCTAAAGGGTAGAACAGACCCAGGAGGCCTGAATCCCCAAGGTGGGGGTGCTCCCTCTCTCTCTAAAGCCTTGGGCTGGGAGCAATCCTATAGTGACAAGTGTGACACCAATAGCAACCGATGCTTCTGCTTACTGAGACCTTGTCATACGCCAGGTGCAAGTGTGTGATCTGTGCTCTTGTAGCAATTCCACGACGTAGGTCTGATTAGCCCCATTTTACAGAGAGATGAAGCCACCCAGGGTCCCTTAGCCAGTGAGTCACAGAGCTGGGGTTCCAACCAAGGTTGTCTGGTGCCGAAAGCCATGTGCCTCACCGCTGTGTGATGCTGGTAACGGGGGGCATGAGGAGGGCGGGAACCTGCTGCTCTATTTGACAAAGCCTGAGAATCAGGGCAGAGGCCATGGCCGAGCCCCTGGTAGACAATGGCCCCGGGTATATGGACACAGGGAAGGTGCTATGGGGCAGACAGAAAGTGGCGCTGGGGCAGGGCAGGGGGGAAACCGTCTCTTACCCTGTGGCTTTGGCGGCATTTGGAAGCTACCTCTCATGCATATGCATATGTGTGAGTACACACGTGTGCCCATGCATGCACATGTGCACACTTTCACATGTAACCTATGGCCCTGATTACTCCACCTCCTGCATTTTGTGCAACCCAGAGGAAGGAGGGTCCGAGAGGGGTCACTTCTACCAGGCTGGGCCAAGCACAAGCCTGGCTCAGGATGATACTTCCCCAGGAAAGGGCTGGGCTGGATGAACCCCCGGGGCCCCTTTCTGCTTTATTGGAGAGAATGCCTCTCCCAGCTGGGCTTGTAGATCTCTTGGAGCGGGGTGGTGGAGCATGTTAGAAGGAAGGTGCCTGAAACCCTGCTCCTGATACCTGGGGACAGGGACGTGCCAGAGAGGGAAATCAAGCAAACTGACAAATGAAGAAGGTGGGATGAACACGTGGAAGAAATCAGTCAGATCTGAATTTGTGTTTAGGGTGAGCAGAATCCAGGTACGTCGCTCAGGCCAAGGTAGGCTTGGGCTGGGATGTGGACCCAGCATAGCGTTGCTGGATTTAGCAAATAAAAAGACAGGTTGCCCATTTAAATTTGGATTTCAGACAAATAACACATAATTTTGAGGATAAGTATGTCCCATGCAATATGTGGGTTGGAGCCCAGGTAAACCCGAATTTCAGATACACGGGAATAACTTAAAAAAATTTTTTTTTAATGTTTATTTATTTATTTTGAGGGAGACAGAGACAATGTGAGCAGGAGAGAAGTAGAGAGAGAGGGAGAGAGAGAGGGAGAGGGAGAGTCCCAAGCAGATTTTCTCTCCCCAACACGGGGCTTGAACTCACGAAATAGTGAGATCATGACCTGAGCCGAAACTGAAAGTCAGATGCTTAACTGAGCCACCGAAGCACACCCACAAGGAATAACTTTTTAAAATTAGTAAGTCCCATGCAATATTCCTATTTTATGTGGTGACTCTAACCCAGGGGCTCTGGTGAGCAGGAAGGAAGTGTGAGCTTAGCCATCAGATCTAGTCACAAAGCCCCTCTCTTAACACTTTTGGGTTGCTTTCTTCAGCTATATAGGTTGACTACCTGCTCATCTCAGAGACTGAGGTTAAATGCAGACAAAACACCCCATTTGAGGCCTGCTACCCAGAATTACCTTTCCTTCTAACAAGGAGGCTATCCACAGGGGCCCTGGGGACCCAAGGGAGAAACTGGGAATCTGGCAATTATGGATCCTCCTGGTGGGTTTGGCTGTGTGGACAGAGCACCCCCTTTGAGGTGGGTTTCCTGAGGAGCCCAGAGCAGAGTGGGGGAGGTAGCAGGGAAGAAAATGGAGCAGTACTGGCTTCTATTTTCCTCCTTCTCCTCTTATGGGACATACCCTCCCTCCCTCAGGGACCTCTGAACTTTGGGGAGCCCCCAAGAAGTCCCTTCCACTCTCTTCCTGTATCTGAAATTCAGGTTTACCTGGGCTCCAACCCACATATTACTTGAGACATACTTATCCTAAAAGTTATTTGTTATTTATCAGAAATCCAAATTTAAATGGTCAACATGTCTTTTTATTTGCTAAATCCAGCAACGCTATGCTGGGTCCACATCCCAGCCCAAGCCTACCTTGGCCTGAGTGATGTGCCTGGACTTCCAGCTCACCCTAAACATAAATTCAGATCTGGAAGGATGGGTGCTGTCTGAGGAAGCTGCCTGACCCCCCTGAGTCAGGGTTCAGGCTGTCCTGAGGTCCCTCTAGGGCAAGTGGGCCAGGCTCCCGTGCATCTGGGTGGGAGACAAAGGAACCTGTAAGCAACCAGCAGAATTCTCCATTTGGGAATAATGGACCTTTTTGAGCTGTTCCCCATCCACAGGTGGGAGGGCCAATCCAGACGGACTCTGGTTTGGCAGGAAGAAAAGAGCAATTATACCAATTAAGCTCTGGAATAAAATCAACAACCCCCAACAGCCCTTCTCTTTCTCCCACGTGGGCCTAGCCTGCTTGAATGATTCCTGACTATAATTCTTACCTGCGGCAATAGGGCAGATTCGCTGGGACCTCACAGGCCAGTTTGGGCTTGCTTGGGCTCTGCAGAAACAATTTAACCTTTCTAGGGCTTATCACACTCCCCCGACCCAGAGCTGAGGCTGAGGCAGGCAAGGGGGCAGGAAAAGCTTAAGTGAAGGTTGGGGGCCCTTCCCTCCAAGTCCAAGTCCCAAGGAGCAGGTGGTCTGAAAGTCACCTGGCCATAGGACATTCCAGAGAGCTGGCGACTTGGGGGCCTGGTCCCGTTGGACTAAAAGGAGATAAAGACCTAACAGGAAGCAAGTAGCAGCAGAAGATATTTGGGTTAGACAGCAAGAAGTTGCTCACTGACAGTGACCCAGAAGGACAATGGTGTAAACTCAGAACCACATTATATCAGCCTAAAGGAGCCTGGCAGCCTCACTCATTTTATATAAGGAACCTGAAGCCCAGAGAGATAAAGAGAAATGCCCAAAGGGAGTAGCAGGGCTGGGACTCAAACTCAGGGCTTCTTTCTACTTCTTTCCATCAGCCTGGCTTCCCTAAAAGGATAGGATGACAGAAAGACACACATCTCTCTCAGCTACAGGAAGCATATTTATATCTGGAAACCAAAGTCCCTTACAGCCCATAGGGCATTAGATTGACCTAATGGATTCTTTCTGGAATTTCCTTCTTTAATCCATCTTATTTCCTACCAGATCTTAGTCACATACAAGACTAGAGGGACAGATTCAGGGCTCCTAGTGGACCACCAGCTGATCCACAGATGTCACCAGGTATTCATTTAAAAGGGATCATGAATGTGAAGTTCCAAGCTCAGGGCCTGTCACATAGTACCTGCTCCCTGAACACAGGCTGGCTTTGAATCTAAAGGTCAGCGTGTCCCAGGGAAGGATCAAGAGGCCAGCAGGGAGAAGAAAGCAAGGGTCTTTCTGTTCTATTACACTCAGGTCATGTGTGACTTGAGTCCTTTCTCCAGGCTGGAGCCATGTGATATGAGAGACTATGGTGATTATAGGACAAGATCCTTAGGAGCAAAGAAAATCTAGAAACCAGGATCCATGAAGATAGATGGGCTTGAAGTGGGCTCCACAAGCCTGGGGACATTCAGGGAAGACTATTGTTTCTCATCTATCTAGACAGAATCTGTGTTTCTAGGGTCCCTTCCGTGATGTGGTCCCCCATCCTAAGAAAGTATCCACAGCCCATCTTAGGCTCTGGAGTATCCCTTTCCTTTGTCAGCCCATCAGGTTTTTGCAGAGAAGGAGAGGAGAGCCAAGGTGCCATTTCAGAGGTTCAGAGACAGCTTTCATCCTGTGACTGGCTCACTGAGTTTGGTGGTGCTTCTCTGCCCCAACTCTCACTCCTACCTAGCTACTTGCTTCTCTGCTTGAAGCTGTTCACAATGCAGGCCTTCCCCAGTAGGATGGGCTTGGGATAGACACAAAATGAAAATGGAAAACCCTTATTCAAAAATGATTAAGAATTTCAAGATGGCGGGGCGCCTGGGTGGTTCAGTAGGTTGAACATCCAACTCTTGATTTTGGCTCAGGTCCTGGTCTGATGGTTCATGAGATGGAGCCCCATGTCCGGCTCTGTAATGACAGCCCAGACCTTGCTTGGGATTCTCTCTCTCCCCCTCTTTCTCTCTCTACCCTCTCTCAAAATAAATAAACATTTTTTAAAAAGAGAGAGAATTTCAAGATGGCAACAGCAGAGCACTAAATCTTTTGAGCCAAAGTCCTGAATAACTGCACAGGCCACATGCCCACGAAGCCAGTACTGCTCCTGAGCTCAGAAACTCTCAAAAGCTGTGGGCCAGACCTTCTGTTCTCAATTTCTGATTGTGAGTATGAGGGTAAGGAAGAGGTTGGGGGTGAGGTACCTTGAGGACAAGGACTATTTGTCACCCAGTTGTCAACTAGCTGCTCTGAGCAAAACCCAGTCTGGATTTTCACCTCAAAAGCCCCATTCCCCATCCCCAGCACATACAGGCACAGAGGTGACTTTCAGCAGGACAAGGGGGCAGTACAGGGGCAGGGAGCCTCTCAGGCTCTGGTTGGAGTGGAGTACAGGCAGGGTAGAAGGGGGAGGATATTGAAAGTGAAAAAAGAACAAAAAGCAGCCACTATGGAAATGGTTATTCTGTGGGGAAAATATTCCATGTGGGAGCCGTTCATTGCCTGGAGGGACCAACAGCCCTGACGGAAAGCCTGCCAGGGAAGGCGAGGGTTCCAGCAGAGAGCAGGCTGGCACCTGCAGAGTGGCAAGGAGGTGCTCCAGGGCCTTCCACAGGCAGCAGGCCCCAGCACCAGCCACAAGTGCCAGCCACCAGCCTCCGCATGGAGGGCCATGAGGCTCTAACAGTGTGTATGAGGGGTGCTCCCTGCCCACAGAATGCTCTGGCCCTGCTTAGGGAAGGCTCGTGCATCTGGGGACCAGGCACACTCAACCAGCTTGGGCCCAGTACTCAGATGACTTTACCTTCAGACACACTGACACCCTCCCAGGCTCCCTTTGTAGAGACCACAGCCTGCCTCCTGTGAAGGCCCTTTGTGGTTCCATGAGGGACCCTGTAAGGTCTCTGCTACCCCCAAATATTTCCCCACTACCCATGGGGTTGCCTGAAATGCCCCCTCATTACATTAGTCTCAACTCAATCACTGTCATTCCTTTGGTCTTGAATTCAGTCGGATTGGATTTAGTTCAATCAAAAAGGATTAAAAAATTCAATCCGGTGGATTGGATTAAATCCACTAAACATTCACTGAATACCTACTGTTAGGCCAGTATTGTTCTCAGTTCTGGGATTCAAATAGTATAACACATAGTCCCTCTCCAAAGAAGCTCTCAGACTATTTATTATTTAATAAAAACAATATAAACTCTTTAGCTAACATTTATTGAGAGTTAGCTGATTGCCAGCTGTGTTTGGCATCTTACATATATTTTCATATTGAATATCTACCCCATTCCAATGGAGTAGGAATCTTATTACCTGCATCTTACATGCAGAAAAGGAGGCTCATGGAGGTGAAGCCATTTGTTTGACTCCAAAGCCTGTGGCTTTAAACCCACAGTTATACATACTTCAGTCAAGTGTATAGAAAATGCTCAGGAAGCTGGGTCCCACTCTTTCTGTCTGTGAGAAATCCAGAAGACCTCACGGAGAAGGTGGCATTTGAGCTGGCTCCCAAGGGAGGAGGAGGAGTTTTCCGAAGAGGCAGTATTAGAAAAGGGGATGCATGTCCAAAGGAGCAGAAAGGGCAAAACCACAGAGGCAGGGAGGGTGTCTGGTGAATAGTCAATGGTGTACACATGAGTGAGAAGGGTCCAGAGATGAGACAATGAAAGCTGCAAAGGGGCAGATTATAGTGGGTCACAGGTTAAATTGGCATTTTAGGAAGATCACTGAGGCTCCCATGTTGGGATTGGATTGGGAGGGATGGGTGAAGGCAGAGGGCAGGGAGAGAGAGTTGGGAGTCTGTCTCTAGTGCAGAATCCCAAGTTCTCCTTATGAAAAAGTAAGGCTCTTGGGGCACAGGCCCCAGGAAATCAGAAAAGGTACAGACAGGAGGGGTGTGAGGCACCAAGGGAAAGCAAACTGAGTTTTCCAAGACTGTCAGGCCAGGAACTCTGATGTAAACGCCTCATATCCCTCAGCTGCATAGAACAGAGGGGCCCAGGGTCAGCCACATAATTCTAGAAGTCTTTCCAATGCTGCTCATGTCCTGCGGGACCTCAGGCTGCCCCATCATCCTGATCCCCTAGCTCACGGGGGCTGCAGGAAGTGAATGCTAGGCAAGTCCACCCTTTGCCTCAGCTAACAACTTTTATTCCTGTCTAGGATGGTAAAGGTCAGGGGAGGGAAGAGAGAACCTAGACAATCCTTGAGCCAAAGCTCTTCACCTTGAAGTAGACACCGCTCAGCCCAGGTTTATTGATGAGCCTTCCCCTTGGCAAGATGTCAGTGCTTGTCCTGAAAGGCCCTTTCCATTCCATGAAAAGAAATCTCTTTGGGAATGCAAGCTGGTGCAGCCACTCTGGAAAACAGTATGGAGGTTCCTCAGAAAACTAAAAATAGAACTACCCTATGACCCAGCAATTGCACTACTAGGTATTTATCCAAGGGACACAGGTGTACTGTTTCGAAGGGACACATGCACCCCAGTGTTTATAGCAGCACTATCAACGATAGCCAAAGTATGGAAAGAGCCCAAATGTCCATTGATGGATGAACAGATAAAGAAAATGTGGTATATATATACAACGGAGAATTACTCAGCAATCAAAGAGAATGAAATCTTGCCATTTGCAGCTACATGGATGGAACTGGATGGTATTATGCTAAGGGAAATTAGTCAATCAGAGAAAGACAAAAATCATATGACTTCACTCATATGAGGACTTTAAGAGACAAAACAGATGAACATAAGGGAAGGGAAACAAAAATAATATAAAAACAGGGAGGGGGACAAAACAGAAGAGACTCATAAGTATGGAGAACAAACAGAGGGTTACTGGAGGGGGGGATGGGCTAAATGGGTAAGGGGCCCTAAGGAATCTACTCCTGAAATCATTGCTTCACTATATGCTAACTAATTTGGATGTAAATTAAAAAAAAATAAATTAAAAGTTAAAAAACAAACAAACAAAAAGAAATCTCTTAGCTAAGGAGAATAGTCCAGCAGATGCTCTTAGACAGCTGATAACTTGGGGCTATAGTCAGAAAAGGTGTTGGCAGTGTGTCTACACTAGAAATAGCAACCAAGCTTCAAACCCAAGTGATTGAACACCAGACCCACCTGTAGGAGATTTCCTTCACACACCTTCTCTGTGCAAGGCACTGACATATATGTAGTCTGGGCAGCTAAGGACTCCCCAGACCCATGATTCCTCCAACTTGGGTGCTGTAACTTTCTAAGACAACACTGTCTAACAGAGCTTTCTGACATGAGAGAAAAGTTCAATATCCACAATATCCAAAATGGTAGCCACTAGGCACACGTGGCTATTGAAGAGTTTAAATATGGCTGGTGTGGCTGAGCAACACCATTGAGCAATCTACCATTGAGTAGATTAAAATCTACTTAATTTTAATTGACACATGTGCTCAGTGGCTACCATACTGGACAACACAGCCTTAAGAAATTAGTCAGGCTCGGGGCACCCGGGTGGCTCAGTCTGTTGAGCGTCTGACCTTGACTCAGGTCATGATCTCGTGGTTCGTGAGCTCAAGCCCCACGTCGGGCTCTGTGCTGATAGCTCAGAGCCTGGGGCCTGCTTCAGATTCTGTATCTCCCTCTCTCCCTGCCCTGCCCCTGCTAGCTCTCTCTCTCTCTCTCTCTCTCTGTCTCTCTCTCTCAAAATAAATAAACATTAAAAAAAAAAAGAAATTAGTCAGGCTCAATGCAAGACATTAGGGATACAGGCATGAATGCCTGACTGAAGGATCTTACAGTCTAGTAATGAAGATGAATAAATAAACAACCAATGGTGATGCAGTGTGTGTGTGTGTGTGTGAGAGAGAGAGAGAGAGAGAGAGAGAGAGAGAGAGAGGGAATCTGTGTGTGGTGTGTACCAAGAGTTGGGGGAACAAATAGAAGGGTGTGAGTTATTCACCCAAGGAAGGGAAGGTAGGACAGGTTTCCCAGAAGAGGTACATTTGTACTGGGCCTTGAGGAATAACTGAATTTCCACCAAGCGGACAAGGGAACAGGCATCTTGAGCACAGAAAGGAGTGTGTGTCAAGGTGCTGACCAAAGTACAACATGTGAACTAGCTGTGTGTGCCAGGAGCAAGGGCTTGGGTAAGATGGGAAAGGTAGTTGGGAAGGAAATGTGCTGGTTCTTGGGGGCTTTATGAATCTGAACTTTAACTTGTAGGCATTGAGATGGCTTAGGCATTTCTCAACTATGGTTGAGAAACAAAACTCTGGTTGGGGAAGGGATGCTGGCAAAGATCTTGTCCTATGGAATCACAGAGCTCTTGACTTCAGATAGGTCTCTTTCCCCTCTCTGCGTTCAGTTTCTTCACCTGAAAAGGGAGGGTTAGCTTTAAGTGTCTTTCCTACTCTGTCCTTCTAGATGTGTATGCCTTCTTTGGACAAGTCTTCTGTGTTGTATCCTTGTGTACCCAAGACAGGGGCTTACTGAGCAGGCCAACTTATAAGCATGTGGTGTCATGCAGAGGCTTAGGGCAGCCAATCCCCACTCCCATGATCCACAAGCATTTCAAGATGACTAAAATTCTACCTATTGGACAATGTTCCTTCTTAAAGTGTAGAAGTTGCCTATTAACGATTTTTTTTTTAAATCTGGCAAGTATTATTAGGTAGTCTTTTAATGGAGAACAGCTTTTTGAGAGAAACTTCTGGAAATGGAACACAGACTTGGAATGCAAGAGCTTTGGGCCAGAAAGAGCTGGGAGGGATGATCAGTCTAGGTGGGAGAAAGGCTAAGGCCAACTTTGGACCTTTGAACAACTTTAGTAAGCCCCACTTAAGTGGCTTTTCTCTCCATTAGACTGGAAGTGCCCTGAAGGCATGGGCTTTGTCCTTTCTTTCCCTGAAACTGGCCCACAGTGGGCATTCAATCTGTTTGTTCGTTTGTTTATTAATGGAGTCATGAGTGCTTCCAGCACTGCTCAGAGAACTGCCTGCTGAGAAACCAGTCATAGAAGTGGGAGCTGAAAGGGACCACACTCAACCAAGAGAAAAGGGGTGATCATCCAAGGTCAGAGAGTGAAGAGATGGCAGAGCCAAAGAAGGTGTTTGGCTTTGAGTCCAGCATTTACTTATCTCCTGCCCTTGTTCACCTGAAAGAAGGTATTCATTAACCACTGACCCATAGACAGTGCCATGGGGATAGCTCCCCAGAGACCCCACAAAGGAAGATGTCTGCTTCTCTCCCTATGTTGCTGGCTGAGGCCTTATGAAGAGCTTGGTCTCCAAGAGCCATTTCTGGCAGAGTCCAACAGTTGGGTCCCACCCGTTGGGTCCTAGCCATGCCTTTATATACCCAGAACCCATTACCAGGCCCTCACAGGGTGTGCACAACTTCTGAGAGTCCAGAAACTAAAACTCTTGGGAGTTGGAACCCAAACACTCCTGGGGGGATGGATGGATCCCATGGTGACAGAGAGCATGGGGAGCAGAGGACCATGACTGAGCCACCAGAAACTTAGAGAACTCAAGCTTCCCTGCGGGGGGGAGGGGGGGCAGATGGAGCCTTCAATTAATCTTCGTGCTTCTGCTCATGATTGAAGGGCAAAGGGCAGCTTAGAGATACAGCAATGCTTTTTCCTCCTTCTCCCTTACGCAGGGGAAGGTCTGAGTTTATTGGAGGAAAGTGATTTCATCAGTTCTGATTTATGCCACCTAATAAGATCTCTCCCCTCTCACTGTCAGCCTTTCAACAGATCAAAGGTGGGATATTAAAACGAAGGCAATTTCAACTCGTTCTCCAGGCTATGCTAATGCCCAAATCACCCTTTCTCTCCATCTGTCAGGAGAATTGATGGATGTGCAAGAACCCCAGGAGGCAGAGAAAGCATTTCCTTTGTATACATCAAAGGATGATACCTGAGCATTCCTCCAAGCCATTCCTTGTGTTTTAATTGGCAGCAATATATAAAAATAATTACCAGCCCTCCAGGAGGGAGTCAGGGAGAAGACTCTGTGTATAGTCTTTATGAGCTTCCCCAGAAGACACAGACCTAGAGATCTGGGCAGAAAGCCAGCTTTGTGGGTGACGATCCCGGAATCCTCGGGTGGGGACCACAAAAAGCCATCCTATCCATCCCCCAGCCTCTAGCCATTGGATTCCAGACATCAGGCTGGCTTCTGGGGACCTTCCTGGGCTTCCTGGGATGTGTTTGAGATCTGGATCCTGTGGTTGCCTGGGGCCTGGATGGCTGCCCTTGGCAAAAGGCACTGTGGTTGGTGGAGGAAGATGCAGATGGGGATTTTCCCAACTTGCCTCTCCAAAGAGGGGGCAGTGATGTCAGAGGTTTAGGGAATATAAGCAACATCCCAGCACTTTGAAGATACTTAAAAGTCATCCAAGCAGACTCTGTGGTAATAGGTACCAGGGAAAACCAAGCCACATGTTAATACTTCTAAATGTACCATGGGAAGAAGGGAAAAAAGAAGGAAGGGAAAAAAGTGTATATCATATCTGGTTTCCCTAACACAGGGTTCCAGTCCTTCCCATAGTCTATTTTTTCTTTCCTCATTTCTAGGGGCTCCAAGGCTCTTTATGGACCAGTATGAGAACTAGGGAGGTTATAGATATGTGGTATCAATCCTCTCCTCCCCAACGTCTCTACTTCCCATCAATCTATCCATCTATTTATCCATCTATTCATCTATCTGTGCATCCATCTGTCCACTGATGCATCCATCCATCCATTTATCCATCCATCCATCCATCCATGCACCCATCTATCCATCCTTATAGACTAGAGAACCACCACCCCTCCACCACCATGTTGTGGTCTTGTCTTTCTCTTCATCAGTCATCCATGGCTCTGGTAAACTCTAAACCGTTTAAGCATGAGCTTCAGGATTCCTTCCCTGGATTGACTCTCTCACTAACCTCATTTCTCAGAAGGTCTCCCACTCTCCATTTCATCTGGGAAATATACTTCTCTACCTACCTCCCTGTCTTGGAGCTCATGGTTTATTCATCTCTCTTCTTTTGCAAGGTTGGTGCCACTGTTTGAAATATGCTTCTCCCTCCTCTCTTCAAAGCTCTACTTAAACTCCTTCAAGAGCCTCCTGACCTAACCCCTCATGGTGCTGGTCCTTCCTATATGCATCATCTTCTCAGTCTTTCCTGATTGATCTGTAAGTACTTACTATACCCTGAATCCATGCTAAGATCACTGACACGGAGAGGCTAGCCATAATCCCTCTCCTTTAGCCTAGGAGAGAAATGAAAGAAACAAGTAAAACACACTTAAGTTGTTTTCAGTTCAAATGGAGAAAAACTTAACCACCTTCTCACTAAAACACCTGCGAAGACACAGAAAAACTTGACATGATGAAAGACACAGAAAGACATGATGAAAACTTCGACTTTAACCAAAAGCAACACTTGAGGTAGCAAATGTGCCATCCACCACCACCACCCTAACCCCTATTTTTATATTTATCCAGAGATTTCAACTCCCTGAAAATAACATGGCAGGAAGGTAAGGACTGGAAGTGGCACCTTCATCCTGGGAGGTGAGTTTCCCCAATGAAAGGACCCTCCTGTGGCAGATGGAGGGCAGCCTTAGTAGTCATGCATCTTGAGACAGAGCTCCATAGTAGCATCACCTAAGGAGCTTCTTTAAACCATGGTGCCTAGGCCTACCTCCAGAATTCCCAAGTCAATTAGTTCGGGCCTAGACATATTATCATTCAAAATTTCCTCCAGTGATTCTAATGTTCAGCCAGGCTAGCAAACTACCGGTTTAGCCTTTCAGATAGTCCTTGGTTGACAGAATCAGATAACTACTCACTGGGTGAGGAGTAAGATTCCACTGCAGGATACCAGAGCTATGCTAGATGAATATCTGCTTAGATGCTAAAGATTTGCCTGGGAATTGTACACACCAACCTGCTTTTCATCTATGTATCTGAGAAGCTGATTGAACTAGCACCAAAAGGCTAGAAAACCAAACCATTTAACTCACATTACCTCCCTAATGACAAACACTGCACCTAGATAAAATTAACTTTATTCAAAGAGAAGGAGAAAAAGCATAAACTCCAAGAGATATTTGTTAACCCATGTTCATAGCAGTATTCACAATAGCCAAAAGGTGGAAGCAATCCACGTATCTATTGACGGATGAATGGATAAATAAATATGGTATATACGTATATAAATACAATGGAATATTCAGCTGTAAAATGGAAAGAAATTCTGACACATTCTACAACATAAATGAATCTTGGAGACATTATGCTAAGTGAAACAAGGCAGTCAATCACACTTACATGAGAGCTACCTAGAGTAATATATTTATAGACAGGAAGTCTATAGACTTCTGAATGGTGGTTCAGAATGGTGGTTGTCAGGGCCTAGGGGGAAGGAGGAAACATGGATTGTTGTTTAATGGGTATAGAGTTTCACTTTTGCAAGATGAAAAGAGATCTGTAGATGAATGGTAGTGATGGTTACACAATGATATGAATGTACTTAATGCTACTGAACTGTATACTTATATATGGTTAAGATGTTAATAAATTTTGTGGGGTTTTTTTTGTATTTTGCCACATTTCTTTAAATGTTTTCAAAAGATACAGAAAAAAAATTTAAGGTACTCTTTTTTTAATTCTGAAGAACAAGAAGATGGTAATAGCATCTTGAAAGCCAGGAAAAGATCAAACCTCTGAATACAATTTATTACTACAATGAGGGGGGAAAAAGTAGATGCTTATTTGGCATCCTCAATAATGTATAAGAAATTTTGATCCCTAGGAAATAAGAGCAAAAATCCAAAGAAGAAAAAAAGCTGAGATATAAGAACATCAGCATAAAATGGGAAAAAATAAAGATAAATTTGGAAGACAAACTGAAATGCAAAGGGAGCTGGGTGGGACATGGGAATGTTGCAAGGAAAGTAAAGTTGAAAGAGCAGAATTCAGATTTGCATTGTAGGTAATAATGAGTAGAACTGGCACCACAGAACATTGAATCAGCAATGGGGAGAACAAATACAAGACCCGATCTTTGAAGTCAGAATAAAAGATAAAAGTTATGAAAATGAAGATGAGTAAATAGGAGAGAATTGAATTTGAACTTGAAAACTACAGGTATTGCAGAGGATTAAACCCAGAGTGAATAGAGCAGAAGCATGACAGCTTTACTTGGGGGAAACACAAAACAAAACATTCTGAAGCTGAAAAAATATATTGTTAAGAAATGTTTATTATGTTCCAGGTAAACTGGATGAAAAGAAATTCATACCTAGTCATATTCTGCCAAAATTTTTAATTGTAAAGAAGAAACGAGGAATGTTATCAAAGAATCCACTTCTCAAAAAACGGTCTGGAACCGGACGGTTTATCAATGAGTTCTTCCAAAATTTCAAGTAAAAAATAACTTCTATGCTTTATAAACTGTTGCAGGAACAGAAAAAGCTGTATTCATACTCAATTCACTCTTTGAACTTAGTTTAGCCTAATAGCAAAAGCTATCAATAAAAGCACAGAAAAGAAGCTATAGACCATTCTCATTCATGAATATTTTATTAGGATATAAATATTCTAAGTATAACACTGGCAACAGAATAATGCAATAAGTATAATCTACCATCTACCACCGTGAAGACAGAATGATCCCAAGAATACTATGGTAATTAAAATAATGAATTCTCTTACAGTATAATGGATTCAGTACATGTAATCTCCATATATTCTGAAAAGTCACTCAGTAACATCCGCAAATCCTAATTTTAAAGACTTAGAGGCACCTGGGTGGCTCAGTCAGTTGAGTGGGTCCGACTCTTGATTTGGGCTCAGGTTATGAACTTATAGTTTGTGGGATCAAGTCCCAGATGGGGCTCTATGCTGATGGTGTGGAGCCTGCTTGGGAATCTCTCTCTCCCTCTCTCTCTGTCCCTCCCCCATTCATGTGCTCTCTCTCTCTCTCTCTCTCTCTCTCTCTCACTCTCTCTCTCTCAAAATAAATAAATAAACTTTAAAAAAGTCAAGCATCATACTTTATGAGAAAATGTTAGAGATTTTCCTATTAAAATCCAGAACAAGATAAATATGTTCGTTGCCATAATTGTTAATAATCATAATCATTCTTCTGAAAATTCTGATTAATTCATAAGGCAGAAAACAGAAATAAAAGTTATACTTATTGTCTGAAAATAACATTAGATACCTCCAAAATCTAAGAGAACCAGTGGTAAAACCCTTATGATTAATAAAAGAATTCAGTAAAGTGCCAAGATACAAATGGATGTGTACATCTCAATATTTTCCTAAATTCTAACAATAACAGAAGATGGAATGCTGAAAGCATCTCCTTAACATTACTAGTAACCACCAAAAGAAGCTCATGAACAAACAAAATGAAATAAACATTGTGGAATAACTCTAGCAAGAAATGCATAGGTACTTCATGAAAAAACAAAAACCACAAAAGGTTACTGGGATGTATAAAAGATGTTTTGAATTAAGAGAAATAAGTCCTGTATGGGAATAAATTTTATAAATATGTAAATTGTGTACAATTCAATTTATAGATTTAGTGTTGTTCCAACTAAGATCCCAGTGGGATTTTTTTGGCAGGGGTTGGGAGTATCTTCACAAAATAAAACTAAAGTCCATGTCATAAAATAAATAGATGAGAAAAATAAAACAGAAAAATAGACTAGAACTCCTCCATCAAACATTAAAATACCTAATAAAAAACTATTAGAACTAATAAATCAGTATAGCAAGATGGCAGGTTATAGGATCAATATATGAAAATCCATTGTGTTGCTACACACTTAAAATGAACAATCCAAAAATGAAATTAAGAAAATTCCATTTACAATAACATCGATGAGAGTAAAATACTTAGGAGTAAGTTTAACAAAAAATACAAAATTTATACTCTGAAAACTATAAAATGTTGGAAGAAATTAAAGAATACGTAAGTAATGGAGAGACATCTCATAGTCATGGGTTAGAAGACTTCATATTATTTAGATGGCAATGCTCTCCAAATTAATCTTCAGATTCAACACAACCCTCATTAAATTCGCAGTGTCCTTTTTTTTTTCTTCAGAAATTGACAAGCTGATCCTAAAATTCATATGGAAATAGGAGGGAGCCAGAATATTCAAAACAATCTCAAAAAAGAACAAAGTTAGAGAACTCACAGTTCCCAACTTCAAAATTTACTACAAAGCTACAGTAATCAAGACTGTATAGTAATGGCATAAAGATAGACATACAGATCAACTGAATAAAATCGAGAGTTCAAAAATAAATTCGTTCTTTAGTGGCCAGTTGATATCAACAAGGGTGCTAAGACAGTTCAACAGGAGAAAGAATAGTCTTTTCAAAGAATAGTCTTTGGGGTGATGAAAATGTTGAGTTGGAACAACTTAGCAAAAGAATGAAGTCAGACTTTTACCTTACACCATATACAAAAATTAACTCAAAACAGATCAAAGACCTAAAACTCTGTAAGATGCTCAGAATACAACATGGACATAAATCTTCCGGACCTTGGATTAGGCTATCATTTCTTAAATATAACGCCAAAAGAACAAGAAACAAAAGAAAAAATAGATAAATTTTACTTCATCAAAATTAAAAGCTTTCAATCTTTAAAGGACACTATCAAGGAAATGGAAAGACCGGGGCACCTGGGCGACTCAGTCAGTTAAGTATCCAACTTCGGCTCAGGTCATGATCTTACAGTCATGAGTTCGAGCCCTGCGTCGGGATCTGTGCTGACAGCTCACAGCCTGGAGCCTGCTTCGGATTCTCCCTCTCTGTGTCCCTCCCCCACTCATGTTCTGTCTCTCTCTCTCAAAAATAAATAAACATTAAAAAAGAAAGAAAATGGAAAGACAAGCCACAAAACAGGAGAAACTATTTGAAAATTATATATCTGATAAGGGAACTGTATCGAGAATATATAAAGAACCGTTACAACTCAACAACAAAAGACAATCCAGTCAAAAATGGGCCAAGGATCTGAGAAGACATTTCTCCAAACAAGATAAACAAATTGCCAAATAAGCATGTGAAAAACTGCTCAATCTCGTTAGCCATTAGGAAAATGTAAATCAAAAACCACAGTGAGATACCACTTCATACCCATGAGGATGACTATAATCAAAAAAGACAGTAACAAGTGTTGACAAGGATGTAGAGAAATCAGACCCCTTCCTCATACAGTGCTGGTGAGAACGTAAGATGGCGCAGCCACTTTAGAAAATAGTTTGGCAGTTCTTCAAAAACTTGTGCGTAGAGTTACCATATGAACCAGCAATTGCACTCCTAGTTAAATATTCCTAGTGAAATGAAAACATATGTCTACACAATGTTCATAGCTGCATTACTCTCAATAACTAAAAAGTAGAAATGACCCAACGTCCATCAGCTTGATGAATAGGTAAACAAAATGTGGTATGTCCATTCAGTGGAATATTTTTCAGCCACAAAAAGAAATGAAGTACTGATACATGCATGAATACAGACATGGATGAGTCCTGAAAACATCATGCTAACTGAAAGAAACCAGACACAAAAAAGCAACGTGCTGTATGATTCCATTTGTATGAAATGTCCAGAACAGGCAAATCCAGAGAGACAGAAGGTGGATTAGCACTTGTCAGGGGCTGGGAGAAGGAGAGATGGGGCATAACTGCTAATGAGCAAAGGTTTTCTTTTGGGGATGATGAAAATACCCTGGAAGTAGATAGTGTGATGGAGGTACAGGTTTGCCAACCTGCTAAAAACCACTGAACTTTCCACTTTATAAGGGTGAATTTTATGCTTCGTGAA
Organism: Panthera leo; assembly: GCF_018350215.1. Taxonomy (NCBI): domain Eukaryota; kingdom Metazoa; phylum Chordata; class Mammalia; order Carnivora; family Felidae; genus Panthera; species Panthera leo. The sequence continues at coordinate 41,072,629 of NC_056696.1, read as the reverse complement.
TTAATCTCCATTAAAAAAAAATATTTAAATCCAAAATGATTACATCAGCACTATATTAGTGCAATCTTGCCGAAACAACAAAACAGATCCCAAATAATTTGTAAAGATTTAACGTGTCACAAAGGAAGCATGTCTGTTTATAAGAACATGTGTGTTCATACAGAATTACACAGAAATGTTAACAAGCATTGTGTCTGGGTGGTAGACTTGTGGGTGATTTTTATTTTCTTCTTTTTACTTTTTTGTATTTTCTAAATTTTCTACAATGAGTCAGAACAAAAATAAACATGTTTTTTAAAAACAAAGTGCGTCAGTGTATAATTAAGTCCCAGGCTCCGGAGTTGCTGAGATGAGGGAGGCCAGCAAGGGAGCTCTCTGCGGAGCCTGCATGGGGAAGGGCGCTGGCGAGGGAAAGATCTGAGAGTGAGCAACGAAAGGACACTCCCTGCTTCACGTCTGCCTCTGTGTCCCTTCTTTCCCTGGATCTTCCACCAAAGCAATCGCCAAGCCCCAGCAATGGAATCTCAAGGTCGTGCCTCCTCCTCTTGACCCGAGGGCCATTGCTACGGCCTCGGTTCTCTCCGGCCGTGGCCTCCTGGCCGGCTTACTGTCCCCCTTTGGCTAAGTCCCCTGTGCCCTCTCAAAGGCATAGATTTGTTAAAACCCTGCAGTGGCCTCCACCGCCTCCGAGGCGGTCCCTGGCTGGTCATCAAAGGCTCAGGCCCCCTCTCCAGGTCTTCTCTCAGGTAGGCTGGTGTGTGGTGCTACAACCTTGGGAAACGAGTCCTGCCTCCGCACCCCCCTGGCCCCCGAGCCAGTGTTCCACCTCCCGTGCCTCCAATTCGCTGCCTCCATGCTTTGCTCAGTCCCCTCCTCTCCCAGCAAAAGCTGTCCGTTTACCTCCACCTGTCTGCCCTTTATTCTACCTTCAAAACCCAATGGAAAGGTTGTCTCTTCCACGGAGCTTTGCTGATCTTCCCAATCGGAAGGCATCCTCACACACCATGGAGCTGCCCTCTCATCTCAGAAGCTGGGTTGTCAGGCTGCTGAGACTACCAGCGTGGTGACTCCGTGCGTCCTCGTGGCCACAATTAGAATCAGATGATGTGGGTTCTCCAAAGCCCTAAACACTTTGGGAAAGATAGCTACAGCTTTGTGTGTGTATTTAGAGGCCCTTTATGTACGGTGACAGTGTCTCCTTCCTGCCCTTGCTCTAGGCTCCAGGTGGAGTCACGGTGCCACCGGCATGGTGACACTGCCCCTTGGAGGTTTGAGGGAATCAAGGACCGTGTTCTCTATGTGTGTTGAGTCTTTATGACAAGACTAACCCAGAAAAGGTCTCAGTAGACTCCCATTTTATGAAAACCCCCTGCTTAGCGGAACCAAGTGGAGATTACCATGGCCTCGGAGGATGATAGGTTTAGGTTTGAAATTGCTGAGACGGATGTGGAGAAGTTAAGGTGTCCACAGTAAATGGTAGATTACACTGCAGATAGGAAAGCTGTTTAGGAATAAGATATCCGTCCCCTGTTTTCACTGACAGAAGTCTCAGACAATACTGGCAAGTGTCTGGGAGTGAGGACGCATTTTGGCATCGTTGCTGACTTGGACAGAGTAATTCTGTTGGACTTGTATTTAAATGATCTAAGTGGGGGCTCCTGGATGGCTCAGTCGGTTAAGCGTCCGACTTTGGCTCAGGTCATGATCTCATAGCTCATGGATTCGAGCCCTGCGTTGGGCTCTGCACTGACAGCTCAGAGTTGGCTTCGGATTCTGTGTACTCCCTCTCTCTGCCCCTCCCCAGCTTGTGCTCTCTCTCTCTCTCTCTCTCTCTCTCTCAAAAATAAATTAGTAAACATTTTAAGATAAATCAGTCCATTATCTCAGTGTTTAGCCCTTTGAAAAGAAATATATAAAACCAAAAAAGAAAAAAAGGAACCGGGTTGTCAAACTTCTCACCTATGCGGAACGGTAGGAGTTAGATGTTAGACAGATACGGAGTTGAAATCTCAGTTCTGATGCTCGGTGCCATGGGGTACCAGGCACAGCACCTGACCTTGCAGGAGCCCAGCAGCTGTCAGCTGCCCCCTTCCCGCTGCACTCTGGACCTCTTGTTTGTACCTGCCGTATTCTATCAGGTACTGTTCGTGAACGTGCTCTGTGTGTCCTGATTGCAAACTCATTGAAGGCCACTGCACCCACTTGGTACTCACCGTAGATCTGCATGGTGAAAGGGATATGGAATGGGTGATACATGCTCACTCAGGGTGACCGACCACCTGAAGGGATCATTCCTGGGGTCAGGCGTGGGGGAGAATCTATCCCTCTCTGCCAGTAGACCCTGGCAGGGGGTGAAAGGTCACAGCCTAGCCCCCAGAGCCTGACTCTGCCCCTGACAGCCAGGGTTTCTCTGAGCTACCCAAATCCTCCTCCTCTTGTCCCCTCACTAGTGCAAGTGATGACACAGTGGGAGACAATTCTGGAGTTTAGTCTAATAATAGGAACACCATTTATTGTGTACTTAGGATATACCCGGTATAGATTCTACGCATTATCTATGCATTTTCTCATAAATCTTCCTAACAATCACTTTATTTTCCCCAGTCTACAGATTATAAAACCAAGAGGCTTGGAACATTTAGACAATTTGCCCGTGATCCTTCATCTAGAAAATGGCAAAGCTGGCTTCCAAAAAAAAAAAAAAAAAAAAAAAAAATGGCAGCCTCTATTTCCAAAGAAATAGCTAAAATCACACACCACCCTTTCAGCAGAAAGGAGACAGATTTTCTGGGTCGTCACAGTCTAAAGCCCCAGACTGAACCGAGACTCAGAGGATGATAGACCTCTGCCAGGCCCCTCCCAGGCTGGACGGGTGAGAGTCTTGATTAAGGGGTTGGGTGAGAGAGCCCATGCACGTGCCTGGCACAGTGCCAGGAAGCCAGCAAATGCTCCCTGAGACTTACTTTCCTTCTGCCCTCGGACTTCCCAGACTCAGAGCAGCTTGGGCCCAGTCAGATTCAGAACACTTGTCAGGTCATACTAGGGAGAGAGATGAACCAAGAAGGGTAGCCATCTGCCCTGGGCTAGGCATGGAGCCCTTTCTCAGAACTTTCCAGACTTGCCAGAAGGTCACCACTTAGTGTCCCAACCCCCTAGTTCTGAAACCAGGTCTCTAGACAATATCTGAAGAGTATTTATTGTCTGTGCCCACACCCTGTCCCCCTCCACAAATCTGAATTCTGATCAGCTTCTCCTCCAGGTCCTGCAAAGACAAGAGAGTTCTGCCTGAATGTTTCCTGCTCTGCTCTGGCTAGGGCTTTCCCTCCTGCCCTCTTGGTTATGAAGATTGAGGATCCCTGCTTCGGGTACCTAGTGCTCCCCATGTGCCCATTGGGCTCAGAGTCAGCTGGAATCAGTCTAGGAGGACTTTCTGGAGGAGGTGAGTGTCGCACTGAGATAGGAAGTAGAGAGGCAAGGCTAGGCAGAAAGAAAGAACAAAGGGTCCTTGACTGAGAAAGAACTTAAGCCAAAGCTTGGAGGTAGAAGAGGACAGACTTGGGGAACTAGGGAAAGATAGGGGTCAGTGACTTCGCTAGAATGAGTGGAAGGCAGGGACACCAACACGAAAGCAGACAGAACTCAAAGGAAGATTTGCCCCAGCCAGGCCTTGGGGGTCTGTGGGTGGTTTCTGATCAGAGGAACAGGATTACTTAAGTGGTGCCACCTGCCGGCTTGGAGGAAGCTTGGGTGCAGCCCCCCCTTCACCACGCCCCCTCTGACCGTTCTGCCTCAACAAACAGAACTAAGAATCCTGGGACCGCTTCGTTATTTCCAGCCTCCCCGCCACCTCCCCTACCCCACACACCAGACTACACTCTCCTATTCAGGCCCTTTTCCCTCTCCCCCTCCCGCCCCCTCTCCCTTCCAGGTGGGCCCCTCCCCTGCTCTCCAGATGTTCTGAAAGGTTTTCTACTATAAGGCCCTGCAGGCCCCAGGTTAGCAGATGTGCAGCTGAGAGGCAGGTTAATTGGGGCCAGGGGAGGCGGCTGGGGCTGGGGCTTGGGGCTGGGGGCCGAGGCAGCTGCGTTGGCCCAGAAGGCCTGGTGCCTCCCGGAGGAGGCCTAGCAGACTCATTCCTGTCGGCTGCAGCTGACAGAGCAGGAAGGAAAGGGGAAGGGGCTGGGGGGCTGGCCCAGCTGGGGAACAGAGCCTCCTGACTCCCTGGCTGGGATGAATCCGGGGTTTCCTCTTCATCCCCACCCCCACCTGGAGCTCCGGAAATTATGAATGCCCCCCAGGTAGTCAGCCTTAGGAGGTGTTACCCCAGCCGCTGCTCTTTATTTCAGTTAGAGCTCCATGCCCGACAGGGCCAAGGGCTGCAGGGACAGAGATCAACCCTAAGTAGCAGGTCGTTCTAAATAATGTTATTCTTGGCTTTGGAAGGTATGACATGGCTTTTTAAAAAATAAGTTTATTTCCCATCTCTGTTGTATTTAGACTGGGACACGTACTAAAGTGCAGCCCCAATAACACACCATCTGATGATGGAGGGTGAGAGCCCCGCTCACACCTTCTATCCGTGGATACACCGCACACAGAGTCCCCGCCCACGGCCGAAGCCACATCACCGTGTGTACCTGGCTGTACCACAGGGGCCCTGGATGCATGTGGGGTCAGAAAAGGCCTCCTGCAGGAGGAGACATCTCAGCCAAGGCCTGATGGACAAGTGGGACTTGGGCAGGCAAGCAGATGGAGAAATAGGAGGGAGTGTTGCAGGCAGAGGGGATAGCAAAGAGCAGGAGTACCGGCTGCAGCCTAGGAGGGTTACAAGTCGCTCCCTCTGACCCCAGCAAAGGCTGGGAGGGTGAAATAGGGAGAGGAGGGCAGGGGTAGCTTAGCCCCTGGAGTTTGGGCTTTGTCGTAGAGCAACTGGGACTCCCTGAAAATTTTTAAGGAGGGGAGTGACGTGTTCAGATTTGCGTTTTAAGACCCACCTGACAGCAGCACGGGGGACAGGTTAAGGCAACTTCAGAATGGAAGTGGGGGAGGGGGGGGCGCCTGGGTGGCTCAGTCGGTTAAGTGTCCGACTTTGACTCAGGTCATGATCTTGTAGTTCATGAGTTTGAGCCCCGCGTCGGGCTCTGTGCTGACAGCGCAGAGCCTGGAGCCTGCTTTGGATTTCGTGTCTCCCTCTCTCTCCATTCCTCCCCTGCTAGAGCTCTGTCTCTCTCACAAAAAATAAATTAAAAAAAAAAACATTAAAAAAAGTTTAAAAAAGAGTGGAAGCAGGGGACCATTCAGAGGCTGTTGCAACGAGCCAGGCAATGGATGATGGCGGGCAGATGACAGTGCACAGGGGAGTAAAGGCAGGAGGATTTATTCCGAAGCAATCCGGATGGACAGTCGCTGGGACTGATGAGATGTGGGAGTGGTGACAGAGTCAAAAATGACTGCCAAATCCCTGGATGGGGGAACCATATGAATGGTGGTGCCATTTCTTGAGACAGAATACTAGAGAAGGAGCACTCACAGGAGGGAAGATGGTGAACGTTTGGGGAAATGTTCAGTTTGCGGTACCGTTGGCTCATCCAGCTGGAGATTCCAATGGGCAAGCCATGCGCCCATCTGGGCTAGAGAGGTAGACCCAGAGCCATCAGCATGTAGGCTAACTGGGTCCACGGGCAGATAAGAAACTTCCTGGGGGACAAACTGAGGAACAGATAGAACAGAGGGACAAGGAAAGAGCCCCCAAAGAACTCCACCATTTATAGGATGGGCAGGGGAAGAGGAGTCTGCAAAGAAATTGAGGAGGGGCCAGAGAGGTGGGGGAGAGCCAGGAGATCTGAGTTCCGTGGATAGAAGCCCCGGGAACAGAGGCCTTCAGGGAGAGTGGTCAACGTTAGCATATGCTGCTACGAGATCATGTAAGGTGAGGCCTGGAAGGGGCCTGCTGGACTTGGTGAAGGTCCAGTGACCTTGGTAAGAGCCATTCTGATGGTCTGAGAGGGCCACAGAAGCCAGACTGGAAGGGACAAAATGGTGGCATCTGGTATGGACTGGAAGGAGAGGAGAGAGAGAAAGTGGTAGCTGGAAGGGGCCTGGGGCAAAGCCTCAATAACGTACGGGTGGTCCTGCTGCTGAATGAGTATCAGTTGGTTAAAGGCACCTGGTGTGATGTCTGTCACATGGGAGAAACTCAAAGAAAGTTCCTTCTTGCCCTCTCTTTTATCTCCTGCTTTCTTTCCTTCTCTTCCCTCCATCTTTCCCAAACGGTTGCCTTGACACTGAGGTGAGGCATGGGGCCAAGGTCACCTCTTCTGATGGTCTTCTGTGGCCTCCAGCCCCAGAAAGGTGCTTCATTCTCTACTCACAGGGTGACTAAGGCAGGACCCCCTGAAAAATCCCCCGGAGAAAGAGTTAATTTCTTCTAGGAGGCATGGGGATTGGGGAGAGAGCTGGGGTGGCCAAACTTCACAAGGGGACAGAAGTGACCTCCTCTCCACGGGCTGCCAGGGCCCACCCACCAAGGCTCAGCATGCTTTTAACAGCCACCACCCCAGAGCAGCTCGCCCCCACCAAGCACCGTGGGCCTTCTCTCCTCCCTCCCTACCACCCAGACCCCTCCAAGGTCCCCAAAGTCCTCGTGACCAGCTCCTTGTTTGAGTTGTTTTATTTAAGGGTGACAGGGAAAGGAACGGGCTCCAAGTCCAGAACAGGCATTAGGACTAGCGAGGAAGAAAAGCCACCTTGGCTTGTGAGAGAGTCCCCCAGGGGGTCATATTCCAGAACAACTGATCTTAGAGCCATCTAGATGACACCTAAGCTCATAAATAGACAGTCCCCTTTCAGAGCAAAACAGCATCTGCTGGCCTGGCCTGGGTTCCTGCTGGCTGCAGCACTACCACTGACTCGCTGGGTGACACTGAGAAAGTCACTTCCCCTCTCTGCTGCTTGGTTTCCTCACCTGCAGAAGAGGCTGTTGGACCTGCTGACCCCAACAGCGCCTTCCAGCTGGGTATTCCAAGGTCCTGTGGTCTGGGGTGGGCAGCCTCCACCCACGCAGCCTCTGCCGGTGGCCAGAGCAGGAGCCCGGTGTGTTCACAGCCTTTTCCGGTTGGCGTGTGGATTTCCACACTCCAGCAAGCGGCTGACAGCCACCTTGGCTCCAAAGGCTCATAAATGGGTGGAAAATGACTCATAGACTCTCGGAAAAGACCACATTTTCCCAGCCCCGGACAGTCTTCTCTCACCGGGATGGCGGGATGGCGGGATGGAAGGATGGCGGCAGGCTGGGGGAATGGGAAGCAGGCAGCCTGTTGCAGAGGTGCGGCCAGGGGAAGGCAGGCCGCAGGCACACGGGCGCTCTCTCCACCTCTTCCTGGCTGTGATCTGAACCTTCTCTTACCTCCTCTCTGGATTACTCTAAGGCTTCCGTGGCACGGAATTTGAACAAGATGTTGTGAGCTCCCAGAAAATGTAGAGAGTGGATTGGAGTGAGATGGGGTCAAACCCCTTCCTGCCCCCAGCCAGATGCAGGCAGTGTGATTCCAGGGAACTTTCAGAAGGAAGTGCTCTAGCCTTTCCCCCTCCCTGTGGTTTTAGAGAGCCAGGAAGTTCTTCTCAAAGTCTAACCTTTATGTCTCCACCTGCATCCTCCAAGAGAGTATCTGGTACGTCTCATTGCCTCTGGGTGGGTCCACAACCAAACCTTGTGTTTCCACCCCATATGTGCAAGGGATTGCAGGGGACCAAAAAAAAAGGGGGGGGGGGTTTAAGGCTTGAGGACTTTGCATAGATGGTGGGCAGTGCCGGGGGGCGGGGCGTGGTGAATGGAAGGCTTAGAATGATTGTGGCCCAACTTAACTGGGGTCCAGGGAGGGGCAGCAAGCCCTAGGAGCTCCTGGACAAAAAGAACAGTGATGCTCAAATTTTAATTGCATACCAATTGCCTAGAAGGTAAAAGGATGGGTCTTGTTAAAATGCAGATTCCGAGTCACTAGGTCTAGAGTGAAGGTTGAGAGCTAACATTCTCCCACGGCTCCATGATGCCAGTACTGCTGGCCCGTGAGCCACACGTGGAGTAGTGAGGGTCAGAACCGCAGTTCCCAGATCTGGGTCTGCCTCAGTGTCGTGGGGCAGATGACCGTAGGAACAGACCTCTGAGATCCCTCACAGCTGCCCTTCCGCACAGTCTAGGATCGGGGTTAAGAACACACATCGGCTTGGAATTCAGACAAACCATTTATCAATTCTGTGATCAACTCCCCAAACCTTAACTTTCTGTTCCATAAAATGAAAATCACGGTACCTCCTATAGAGATTTGTTGCAAGGAACAAAGGTGATGTCTGCTAAGCATTAGCCTAGAACCGGGTATCATAGTAAGTGTTCAACAAACATTAACTACCAGGACGATTCTTATCATGCCCCTACTGGGCTTCACCTGGTTTTCATCATTTTCGTCAACTCCCGCTTTGCTTTCATACACTAATTTTATATCATGTTCACTTGCACTGACTTTCTGTCTTAGAAGCTTAAGACCACAGTGTATGGGAGGGGCAGGGTAAAGATGGGTGTCTGTGTGTGTGTGATATTCCCACAACAAACCACGAGCCACTGAAAGGCAGGCCCTTGTTTTAGGACTGGTCTCAGGAACTTTTCTGCTATAGTTCTAGGCACTCAGCAAAGCCTAAATAAACAAACCAATGGATGGATGGACGGACGGACGGATGGATGGATGGACGCCAGTGGTTGGTTATCCTCTTTCCTCTAGACATACCCGGAACCCAGGCCAGGGCTCTGCCCTGATGCCAGCTGCTCAGTGAGGGCATTAATACAGGAGGAAGGAAACTTGCCTCTGTCTTCTCTCCATGGGGGAAGGGGTCACCCACTTCTTGGCTCCACCTGGGGCCCACGTGCACCGAAACCACCTCTGAGTTATGCGCTCCCACACCGCCACTTGGGGTGCTCCTGCCTCTTTCAGATCTCTCAGGCCTAAGCCTGGGAGAGCTCCATGGGACTCAGGAGGCAGGAGGGTGAGGACACCCACAAGTCTGGGCTGAGGTGTTCCCCATGGGGCCAAGGCACCACACTGCTCCTGGGTGGCCCCGCTTGGGCCAACTCTATCCCAGACCAGCATTTACGGCCGAAAAAACCTCCACAGAATCCCAGGGCCCAGCCCACCACGGACACTCTCCTAGACTCTCCAGGAGCCAAATTACCCATGTTCAGAGCTTCATCATATGCAGGGGGCTGCCCGCGTGCCCGCCCACCCACCCACCTCAGAGAGGCCTCTGCCCCAGACGAATGTAGTAATCAACTCCCGGAACCTTGAGGAGATCCAAATACAGTAGCATATAATCACGGAGACCGAAATAGCTGTGCCAGGGAGGCCATCTGCCATCTCGGTGCGTCTCTGGGGACCCCTCAGCTGGGCCCCACAGCATGGCTGGGCCTCAGGGCCCTTTCTGGCCAGCAGGCAAGTTGGGTGGCACTTCTAATATTCACTAGATCACCTGATGGGCTCAGGGGCAGCTTGGGGGCTTCTCCATGGCAGACTGGACGTCTTCAGAATGGGATTTGGATCAGCACTGCCCTGACCTCAGGGCCTTATTCTCCCCGCAGGCTGTCAGCCTTGGACCTTACTTTGCCAGATGCCCATGGGCTGGCCCATGGGCTACTGCTCCCTCTAAGCCCTCTGTTTTCATTCTGACTCAACCCTCAGCTCTTCACCCCATGCACTCTCCCATAGGATGTAGGCTCGCTCTCTCTTCTCCACTGTCCACCTTCCTCACTGTAGCCTGTTGAAGGGCGGCTCCCTAAAATGTAAGCCCATGTCCTAATTCCCAGAAGCTGTGAATGAGACCTTCCCTGGAGAAAAGGGTCTTTGCAGATGTAATTAAGGCTCTCAGGGTGAGATCATCTGGATTATGTGGGTGGGCCCTAAATCCAATGGCAAGTGTCCTGATAGGAGACCAGAGAGAGATGCAAAGAGAAGAGAAGGTCACGTGAAGATAGAAGGCAGAGATTGGATGATGCGGCCCCAAAGAATGCTAGACACCAAGAGAAGCTGGAAGCGACCCTGCTGACACCTTACTCTCAGACTTCTGGGCTCTGGAACTGCGAGAGAATTAATTTCTGTTGTTTTAAGCCACGCAATTTGCTATGGCAGCCCAAGGAAACAAATATATCTCTTTTCTTCCGGATTGGTTCTTAATCTTCAATGCGCACGGAATCCCCTGGAGGTCTCCTTCTCCATCTCCTTCTCCTTCTCCTCCTCCTCCTCCTCCTTCTCCTCCTCCTCCTCCTCCTTCTCCTCCTCCTCCTCCTCCTCCTCCTCCTCCTCCTCCTCCTCCTCCTCCTTCTTCAACAAGAGAGAGAGGGAGACACAGAATCCGAAGCAGGCTCCAGTCTCTGAGCGGTCAGCACAGAACCCGATGCGGGGCTCAAACCCACGAACCATGAGATCATGACCTGAGCTGAAGTCAGATGCTTAACCAACTGAGCCACCCAGGTGCCCTGGAGGACTTCTTAAAACACAGATTGCTGGTCCTTCTGGACCAAAGATTCTGATTCAGTAGGTCTGGGGTGGGGCCTGAGAATGTGCATTTCTAACAGGTTCCCACGTGATGCTGATGCTGCTGGTCCTGGGACGACACTTTGAGAACCACTATTCTACAAGTTCTATTCATGACTGTGTTGGCCCATTCTCTCCCCCAAAAGCACCTTCCTCAACAACCCCCCTCCCCTAGTGATGGCCTCCTCCTTCCCAGGGTGCTGAGGAGAGCTGAGAAAATGCCTCCCTGAGGGAATTCTCCAGTCCTATGTGTAACTGGCTCTTTCTTTTGAAATCCCCCAGGCCTTCCACTGGGGCCTTTTAAAGATCTGCTTCAGTGAGGCTGTGAGTGGTAAGGTAAGTCATGGTCAGGCTCTACTACCCTCACCACAAGAAGACCCTACTTAGTTCCATGCCGGACTCTAACTCTACCCCACTGGGGAATCTTGAGCAGAGCAATTTCCCTCTCAGGTGTGTCTGTAAAATGGGCCATAAATGCAGATGCAACTCCTTGCAAGGGTAACATAGAAAAAAAACTGTTCCTCATGAAAAGCTTCTAGAAAGATCTTTTTTTTTTAACGTTTATCTTGAGAGAGAGAGCATGCGAGTGAGCAGGGAAGGGGCAAAAAGAGAGAGGGAGAGAGAGAGAATCCCAAGCAGGCTCTGTGCTGTCAGTGCAGAGCTCAATGTGGGGCTTGAACCCACAAACTGTGAGGTCATGACCTGAGCCCAGACCAAAAGCCAGACGCTTAACCAAGTGAGCCACCCAGGGGCCCCTAGAAAGATCTTAAGTCTCCACACAAGTAGATTGTTATTAGGCACAACCAGCCTCAGGCCCTCTCTCCAGGAGTCTGGGGGTTATGATCAAAGCCAAGGGTCTCTAGGGATCAATGCTGAAGCCAAATAATCAGCCCCAGTTTCCCCAGGCAACCAACACTCTCCCCTTGTTATGGGCTGAAGAGTAATGGATTTAGGAGGTGATTAGGATTCGGTAAGGTCATGCGGGTTGAGCCCTTGCGAATGGGATTAGTGCCCCAGAAGTGTCAAGAGAGAGCCTGTGTCCTGTCTCTGCTCTGCCAAACTTGAGGGTGGAAGAAGTCAGCCGTCTGCAACTCAGGGGAGGACCCTCACCCTCCTGCTCAACCGTGTTGGCAAGCTGATATCAAACTTCCAGCCTCCACAACTGTTAGAAATAAATTTCCACTGTTTACAGGCCACGCAGTCTATGGGGCTTTGTTAGAGCAGCCCAGACTGGGCTCCATTCAACCCTAGAACTCCCAGAGTAAGGACTGAAACAGCCCAATCCAGGCTTCCCGCTGCCCCCCACCCCCTGCAACAGCAGAGCGCACAACCCAAATCCAACCCTGGGAGCAGGTGCTCTGGAAACATCTTGGTCCCCAGAACGCCGGAGATGACCATTCCTGAAGGCTTGTCATCCGCTTGCTCAGCAGCCTCAGAACGGGTCTTGAGAGGCAGCCCAGAACCACAGTTATGCGTGTAGATGCTGGGCCAGGCTGCCTGAGTTTTGCCCATGGCTCTGCTCTATACTCACTGCGAGAACATTCGTCAAGTCACATCACCCCCCTGTGCCTCAGTGGTCTGCTCATCTATGAAATGGGGCGATGAGACAGCTACAAGTAAGCATCCTGAAGGAGTGCCGTAAGGGGTAAGAGACGTAAGAAGTAGGAGCCCCTCACACATGCAAAGTGCCATCTAAGGGCTGGTTATTATCAGTCTGGCTGTGGTCGTCTGTCTGGGGGGACAACTGTCCCTTGGAGGGCGGTCAGAGGTATGGAATGAGGGGGACCTGCTCAAAAGCCCCTTGTTTCACCTTTTCTAATCCTTGTCCTCACAGAACCTCTGGCACTGGCCAGAATGGTTTCACCGTTTTCTCCTGGAGAAGCTCAAGCCTTTCCTCCTCATTCCCCCTCACAGATTCCCAGGAGGCCAGAAGCGTTCAGAAGGATGCTCTCCATTTGCACAGAGAGAGAAACAGATACCCGGAGAGAGGAAGCACACAGCAATCATAAGCGATGGAGAGACAGGGCCAGTAACCCCATTAGGACATTCTTGTATCTCTGGAGCATGACACCCTTCCTCTGGGGACACCTGTCTGCCAGTCACTTCATTTGACCCTCCCACTTTAAAGAGAGGGAAGTTTAGGCTCAGAGAGGGGAGGAGAATTGCCAATGGCCTCGTTGCTTCTTAGTGACAGCGCCAGGACTTAAATCCAGGTCTCTGGATCCTAAAGCATCGTGTCTTAGAGGCGGTGTTTAAGAGATGGAGGTTAAGAATATGGTACTTTGGAATCTGTAGTGCAGTAGAATGCCAGCTCGGTGACATTCTAGCTGTGTGATCTTGGGCAAGTTGCTTAACTTCTCTGGACTCTAGTTGCCCCATCTATACAATGAGAATGATAGAAGCTACTTTATAGGGATTTCAGGATTATATGAGATATGAATGTGCTCAGCATTTTGAAGTGTGAGAAGTGGGAGCCGCCCCTCCCTTCCCACATCACCCTGAGCCCAGCTGCCTTTCCATGCACACAGGCACGCCCCTACCCCCAGAGACGTCTGTCCACCTCTGACTTCTCCACCTCTTCCCCCTCCGAAGCAGGCAGCCAATGTGTTTTAGATTGGCTGGCTTGCGCTGAGAGGGTTGTGGTGGTTCTAACTTGGGTTTCAGTTTGGAGTCTGGCACTGCTCTTGATTAATTTCCCCAGCTCGGCACAGTGTTGGCCAGTTTCATGTGGCTGTCCTTTGCAATTATGCATTTCTCCCCGTAGGGTGTCCAAGATTGGGCTGTTTTCCTGTTTTCTCCCCTTTATTCCTGCCACTGTGCTTTTCTGATTCTTCTCCAGGGACCCGCCAGCCTGCACTTCCTGGGCCCCGCCCCAGCCCAGTCCTGAGGTCTTTCTGGGCTGTTTTTCTGCTTTTCCATGCACTCTCCCCCTTGCCCTGCCTCACCCCCACTCAGTTTCTATTTTCCCCCAGGCTCCACTGGCTTCCCGTGGTTTCTCTTGGCCTTGGCTCAAGCCTGGCGTGACACATCTGGCATTGCCATCCTCTCCCTCCCACACTGGTTGGGGAAGAAGCAAGTGTATCCAGGGAGGTGGTATTGTGGGGCTGGGTCCTACCCACCCAGGTGCCAAGCCAAACAGCCCATGCACCATGTGCAACTGCTTACCTAGGGCCCTATCCCCTAACCTAACCCCACTCCTGACTAATCCAAACCCACTTTCTACTCCCCGGTATCTGGTTCTAGCTGGTAGAAAGCGAACCACGGGACGGAACCTTCACTGTGGTTCCAGGAATGTCCACAAGAGTCTGTGCAGGGACCCTCCCTTTCGGAGGTAAGGAACAGCCCTTTCCAGGGACCTGAGCCCCTAGGTGCTCTGGGGAGGACGTACCACCTGGCATGGGCAGGGATGTGTCTCCTGTATACTACCTCCCTGATCCACTGACTTCCTACAGGAAGGAGGAAATTTCTAGTTGTTGGTATCTGTCAGGAGGGAGGGAGGACCACCCAGTGACGGCCACCAAAAGTGACTTGCTTTCCTTGCAGCCATGATGGAAAGGGCACAGCCTTTGGAGCCTAACAACCCCGAGGGATAGCCCTGCTTTTCCCACTCGCTAACTCTGACCTTGGAAGAGTCCGTGAGCCTCTATTTCTTCATCTGCCAACAGAGGTGGCCCATATTAAAGAGGAGGTTTGGTGAGAAGGAAATCGGATCACGTACATAAAACATGTCATGTAGCACTGACACATGGAGGGCCTCCCACAATTGTCATTTGTTCTCACCTTCTCCTTTCAACCTAGCCACGTGGGCTGGTTTTACTGTCTCTATCTGAGACAGAGGGGCCTGAATTAGTAGGACAGAGCCTCATTTAGAGGTCCCCAGCTTCCAACAGCTCAGGATATAACCCCTACAAATAGAACCTTCGAGTTGGGTTATGCACTCTCCCTCTTCTCCCCAGCGCACACACACACACACACACACACACACACACTGATGTCATACATGTAGAGATGTAGAGTGACCCCTTTCCAGTTTGTCTGAGATGCTTACTCACCTTACTCACAGGTACCTCAAATTCAATAGGTCCACAAGGACCTCGGTGTCTCCCCTTTCCCTGTGCCCCTCCCCAGAGCGCTCATCCTCTGGGGTTCACGACTCACTCATATTCTTACTGTGCTCTTACTATGTGCCAGGCTCTCAGCGACCAGCCTCTCTGGCCACCCAGATGTGAAAGCCAGAGACACGGCTATCAAATGGATTCCTCCTCTCCTCCAACCCCCACTTCACATCTAGTCCATACTACTAGCAATAATAACTGTAGTAGTAGCAACAAAGGATACTGGTTGGTTTTTTTTTAATGTATATTAACTCATTTCCTCCTGGCCTATCGAGGTACAGAGACGCCACCTCCAATTTACTAACAAAGAAATGAGAACACAGAAGTTAACCCACCCAAGGTCCTACAGGTGGTGAGCGAAGGAGCCGGCCCAGAACATCTGACTCTAGAGTCCATCAACGTCTTTTACCCCCACTACCCCTGCCTTTCTTCAGCTGCTATCGGGCACCCTTGGCTTACCAGCCCCTTCACTGGCTCCACACCTCCAGGCTGTCCTCCGTAACTGCTGCCAAAGTAATCTTTCGACGATGCAGACTCTATCGCCTTGCTCTCCTGCTAGAAATTCTTCTGTGGCTCACCAGTGGCCAAATCCTTCACAAGGTTCATGGCTACTGGTGAGGCATTACCTCTTGCTCATTCCAGATCTCTCTCCACCACTGCCCTCCCCCACCCCCGGCCTCCCAACACACACACAGTGCAGCCAAACTCACTGCCTTGTAGGGTCTCTAGAATTTACTTGGTTCCTTATCTTCGTGTCCTTGCATGTGCTGTTCTCTCTGCCTGGAATGTCCCTTCCTGACTCTTCACCTGGTTGATGCTTACTAATCCTTCAAGAGGCAAGTCAGGTTGCAAAGCCTCGAAAATGTGTATAAAATGAATGGATCACTGGCTAGGTAAATGAATGAGAGCATAACAGCATCACCACACATTGCAGCTGTGTGGAGGCTTCTGTTTACAAATCCCTCTCACGTTTACTACATATTAGATCGTCCTGACAACTCCGTGAGATAGGCAGGGAAGGTAATTATCCCTAACTTGAAGGTGGAAAAACGGAGGCACAGAGAGGGTAAGTGACACAATAGTGAGGATCAGAGCCAGGACTTGAAGCCAAGTTCTCTGCCTCACAGGCCAGTGCTCTCTCACAGGATGGATTGCAAGGGGCAAAAATCTATTCATGTGCCTTTAAACTGTGGGAGGAGGGGACTGGGCCTCTGTCCCCTGCCCTGACCCACCCAGACAATGGGGAGTGACAGCGCTGCAGGTGGAAGTCATTTACCTAGCTCCCCCAGCCACCGGGTCTGCCCATTTCTCAGAAAGTGCAGAAGAAACTGCCTCATAGCCCCAAAGCATCATGCCTAAGTCTGAAAGATGAGACCTTTGGGATCACTAAGCAGGCAAAAGATGTGATTCACAATTAAACAAACAAACCAACAAAACTTAACCTTAAAATAAGTGTGAAGTCCAGCAAAAGTCTAATGTTTTTCCCTATAAATACCTCTTTGATGCTTTGGATGAAATGTCAGAATCTGCACACAGGCATCCCTCCATTTTTGGCTGCCCCTGCCTTGCTGGTGCCCTAAGTAAATGTTTAGTCTGCCCTCGGGTGTGGAGACCAAGCACAGGTTTTGCTGGCCTTTGATCTTCTGATGCTGGGCTGCCTGGCCCTGTTCAGGGGTGACCTAGATGGAGGGAGAAAAGGTGCCTGGGGCCAGGGGCCCAGCACTTATTGGGATGGAAGGTGGGAAGGTGAGAGAATGAGGGGAGGCAGGGGCGGGCCCATCAGGCAGCTGGGGGCACTGGGGTGCAGACACAGAAGCAGGAGGGTAGGGAATGTCCAGGGCAGGGGGAGGGGAGGGAAGCCCTGACTCTGGGTGGGTGTGGCACAGAGGGTTGGCCAGGGCCCCCACGGCTGGGCCCCTCTGTCTGTGGTGTAAGGGGGCCTGAATATGGGTTATGGGAAGGAAAGCCACCTTTCCCACCCCCTTTGTCCTTCCACCTGAGGACAATCAAGACAGTTTAGAGTTGTCTGACTCCTACACCCACGGACTGGGCAGGGACCACGACAGAACCCACAGGCCAAGGATGCCAGAGGCCTTCGTCCTGACAGTGCAGGTTCACTGTGCCTCAGTTTCCCTCATGGCTAGATGTTAGGCCCACTCCTGTCTCTCAATTATGATTTCTCCCCAAACATCTGTTTACTCTCCCATCAGATGTAGGATGTACTTGAAAATTCAGTTGGCTCAGCACGCACGTATTAGGCACCGGCTATGACCCAGGCCCTGCGACGTGCACTGTGTGAATAAAAGGCAGCACCTGGCCCAGAGGATCACAGCTGGCGGGCTTAAATCACTAGATAGCACCTGTTTCTGCTTCCGCCCTTGGACTCAGTCTTGCCTCCATGATGCCCCTACTGGGTGAGAAAGGAACTGCAGGGCTCCTTGAAGAGATGGCTCTGTCCTGGGTGGCCAGCGAGACTCTCAATGCAGTCCCACCCCCAAGTAGGGGAAATGGGTGTCTGAGCCCAGCCCTGCCCCCGAGCCCTGGGGGCTAGAGCAGTTTAGGTGGGGTGGGGGGAGAGAGCTCCTTCCTGACACTTCTTTGAGGCGGCAATCTCCAACCTCCGCCCCGGGGCTCCATGGCAGAAAGCCAGACACCCCAGGACCGCTGTCCCGGTGGCCCCACCTAGGGAGGCCCCATTCCCACAGTCCTCCGGTGGGGGCCTAGAGCCCTCCTTCCCGAATGCAAGAGTACACATACACACGCTGTCGACAACAAAACCCCCGAAAAAATCCAAAGCCTGGAGCAGCTTTCTGTCTGGAACATGGGGTGAGAACGGGGGGGGGGGGGGTGCACAGAAAGGAGGGGAAGACGAGGCAGGGGGCCTGGGACTGTGAGTCAGGCCCCAGGAAGCTGGCGCCCCAGCCCAGCCCTCCAGTGACTCACAGAGACTGCAGGCTCCGCAGCTCCCACAGCGCCTCTGCGGGGATTCCTCCCAGCTGGTTGTTCTGCAGCATCCTGTAAGGGGAGGAAAGGGCTTGGAGGACCCACACAGCGTGCGCGGAGCTGGGGGATCCTCCCTGCACCCCTGACCCGTGCCACACCCCTCCCTCCTGCCCCAGCTGCCGTGCCCCAGAGTGCCCTGTGCCCTGCCCCGTTAGTCGGGTGTCAGAGGCTGCCGAGGCACTGCGGGCCATGCAGGGGGCTGGGAGGGTGTCTCAGGAGGGCTTCTGGGATGAGGCAGGGCTGAAGAGGACCTTGGAGAAGAAGCAGAGAAGACAGTTGGGGAAGCAGTGAGAGGCGGACGTCAGCACACTTGCAATTCTGTCACGATTTGGTCAGGAAGGACACTGGGAGATGTCCGCTTTCTCCCCAGGCATGTTTCCCTGTCTATGCACCTGGAAAACTGAAGATGTCTTTGGGGAAGGGGAGGATATGGATGAAGGCAAGACTCCCCCCCCCCCCCCCAGGGTGGCAGGGGCCCAGGCAAATATATTTTTGTGGAATCCTGTCTACAGAAACAATTTGAGGCGCCCCGGATCAGCATGTCAGCGGCAGGCTGCTCTTCTGGAACTGGTCTGGCCGCAGGTCCCCAGGACGACCCCATAGTTAAGAGTCCTGGAGCTCTTCTGGGCACCTGGGAAACCTCATGCACAGGGCAGAGGGTCAGGGAGCACGCAGAGGGGAGAAACGGAGGCCTGGGTTGTCCCTCTGGGTGGCACTGTTGACCCCAGCATTCCCCAGGCATCACAGCTGGCCTTCAAAGGTTTGAGCAAGGCACAGGGAATCTAAGACAGGGGGCGCTGAGCAAGGATCCTGCTTGCCTATATCTAAGGGAGGGAAAAAAAGCCCCTGGCAGTTGCCATCTGAACGCTCTTTACCTGTAGGCCTGGAGAGCTGGGCCCCAGAAATGAGGACGAGGGGGGCACATAGGGTGCAGGCGCTCTGGAGTCCAGGAAATAGGGGGGAATAAGGAAGGAAGCTACCGAGTGCCCCAGGCAGAGTGAGTGGGCCCTCCCCCAACCTGGGCTGTCCTCACAGCACCTTGCCCTGTGCCACCCGGGCCAGGCATGGCCCCAGAGACTAGGGCCGGGTGCCTCGGGAACCTGGAGCGAATGAGCATTCAGTGAGTCCTAATGCGTGCCAGTTATGTCACCCATCCTCCCATTTAGGCGACTTGTCAACCCATCTTTCAGAGGGGAAGGCTCAGAGGAGAGAGGCATCTTGCTCAGGATCGCTCAGGTACGATCACCGCGCTTCCGGAAAAGTAGCTCATTTCCTAAGCTTTAAGCCGAAAAACCGTAACAGCTAATGTGCCTGGTCGTAGAGCTTTGTATGTATTGACTCAAACTTATCCCACAGGGTTTGGTCCCAGAGTCCAAGCCCCTAACCGTTATACACATGGCCTCTATCATGACGGCAGGGGACAGCAACAGCCAGAAAATACCGAGTGGTAAGATGATGCGCCTAAGTAGTTATCGATG
Organism: Panthera leo; assembly: GCF_018350215.1. Taxonomy (NCBI): domain Eukaryota; kingdom Metazoa; phylum Chordata; class Mammalia; order Carnivora; family Felidae; genus Panthera; species Panthera leo. Next base: position 41,053,459 of record NC_056696.1, on the reverse strand, counting down.
CCTCCTCTGTGACTGTCCTGGTCAGAGCCACACCTGTTATCTCTCCTGAACTCCTTTTCTAGATACAGAAGAATCCCAAACATGCACCAAACCACAGCACCACAAGAACAATAGACCGTTGCCCTCGCTGTGGGCACGGCCTGGAGCCTGAGAAGAGCCCCTGAGGCAGGCAAAGCCGAGGAAGGGGGAAGAAGAGAAGAGACAGACCCTGAGCACGGAGAACCGGGGGCTTGGGAGTGGGGTCCTCCCTGCCCTGAGGCTGGGTGAGTGTGGCTTGAAGAGAGGGCCAAGCAGGGCCCCTTCCTGTTCATACCCCGTGCTCCTGAAGGTCTCTTCGCCTCCACTGGCCCCTCCAACCAGATTCCACACAGCACAAGGTGGGACCTTTCCAATTACAGTGTTGCCTCAAAGGTAGAACTTAAACCTGTGCCTCCCGGGCTTCCTTACAGTATAACAGTCACACTGCAGGCTTTGAAGTCCCACAGCCCTGGATTTGTGTCCTCAACGCTGCCTCTCTCCAGCTGTGTGATAGCTGCAAGCTACTACTTAAACTCTGCGGGCCTTAGTTTCCTCCTCTGTTAATTGGGGATAATGCTAATGACCGTGGGCACCGATTAAACGGATTAAACCAAATAACCCCTGTAGAGCACTTATTTCACACAAAGGAAGAGCTCAGTCACGTGTCAGCTGTTATTACTTTGATCAAATAGTTTTATCACATACTAGATGACGTGAGTAGGTCACTTGCCCTCTCTGGGCCTCAATTTCCTCACCTTTCAAAGGAAGAGGCTACCAGACCGATGCAGAAAACCTCACTCAGTTACAATATTCAGTGCCCTAGGACATTTCCTGCCCTCTGCCCTGCTTAGTACTTCTTCCAGACATGTTGACCTCTGGCATCGCAAGAGTGGAAACTTAAAAAAATAAATAAGTAGGGGCGCCTGGGTGGCGCAGTCGGTTAAGCGTCCGACTTCAGCCAGGTCACGATCTCGCGGTCCGTGAGTTCGAGCCCCGCTTCGGGCTCTGGGCTGATGGCTCGGAGCCTGGAGCCTGTTTCCGATTCTGTGTCTCCCTCTCTCTCTGCCCCTCCCCCGTTCATGCTCTGTCTCTCTCTGTCCCAAAAATAAATAAAAAACGTTGAAAAAAATTTAAAAAAAAAAATAAATAAATAAATAAATAAAATAAGGAGTGGAAACTTCACTTGACTTGCCCTGATTCTCACCCAGAGGCCTCAGGATGCCTGGAGCAAGGATACAAGAGACATGATGGTTGGGCAAACAGGAAGGGACGCCCACCCCCTCCAGGGGCCCCAGAGGCTGCATCTAGCCCCTCTGCAGGCAGAACCGGGCCTCCCCTGAGCTTGGCAATGCATCTCTACCCCCATCACCCCCTCAGATCCCCCTGCCCTTTCCTCTGTCAAATCCCAGATCCAGAAAGATCTTGAAGTTCCCCGAATTGTACCTCCCTCCCAACCCAGATGCTGTAGCATCTTCACAGGGCACTTAATCACCCTTCCAAGTGCCAGGGAAATCGGTGCCTCTCCAGACGATTCATCCCATGCCAGGCAGTCTGGTCTGTGTGTCAAGAAAGTCTTCGCTTTCATGGAACCAAAACCCACTAAGCTGAAGGTCGCCATGGCGGCTGGCGGTTCTGCCGCTCTCTCCCTTGCTGTCCCTGGCCTCATTTCCCAGCCATCACCCCTCTACTGAACCACAAGTGGATTGTCAAAGCTGGAAGTACCTTTAGAAGGGAAGAGCCCTTTTGCTTTCCAAATGACGAGGCAGGGGCTATTTAGATGCGATGTTTACAGAAAATGGATTGTTCATAAAAACCAAATTCACACGGGCAAAAAAAAAGAAAAAAAAAGTGACCTGCCCTCAGTTACAAAGCAAACTCATGGCAGCATCAGGCGTAGGGCCCATGTCCCATCTCCTAGGCCACTGCTTTCGGGAGCACGTTTCCCTGCTTCTCTCACTGGCCCTCATTCTGTCTGGTGAGCCAGAGTCTGTCTAACGCACTGCGTCTCAACCCTGGTTGTGCATTAGAACCACCTGGAAAGCTTTTCCTAAATCCCAGTGTCCAGACCACAGTGCAGCCCGATTACTCTCCGGGGCCGAATCTCTGGGTGAGGGGACATTAGGCATAAGTTTTGCAAGGGCGCCTCTAATGAACAATCATTAGTCTAGGGGAAGTCTACCCCTTAGACTCCTCCCTGGGTCACCTGGGAAGCACCACTGGGAAACACCTGTCTGGCCTGAGAGGCATTTGGGGACAGGAACCATGAGTGTGAAGAGCTAGAAGGTTCCAGAGAGGCGATCCACCAGTGGGTTGACAAAGGTCCTTCCCTTGGTTCTGTGGAGGGGCCTTGGGGTCACTGGGGTGGGCAGGCAAGCTAGAGCCTGGGCTCTACTCACCCCCCCTCATCCAGTTTATATCCTCCCTCCCCTTTCTTATTTTTCAGGACTTCCACACAAGGTGTTTGTGTTTTAAGTTTCTGCAGGTAAACATGTTGGAAAATGTATTCCAGCATCCGCTTTTTAAAGGTAAGAAAACTGATGCCCAGGGAGAGGAAGTCTGAGTGTCCTCCATGGCACCCGTTCTGGAATCTGCTGCTCACGAGACCCACTTCCGGACATCCAGTCTTTTGACAGGACAAGGGCAGTAGGCCCCACCTGCTGGAGAAGAAAGGCTCAGAGGGTCTCCCTGGGTTCCTGGAGCCTCCAGCAGCCTTCTCCCGTGAGCCAAGGGGAAGGGTCCCCCAAAACAACTCACAGGTCTCTCCTCCCTAGGTCCGTTCGTTCATTTCATCAACACCAGTGGAGCCCCAATTCTGGGCCAGGCATGGCTGCTGTCCAGCCAGGAGAGTAAGCACAGTCAGCGTCAACTAAGACCGCTCACTACAGCATGGTGAGGGCAACACGAGAGGCCCTCAGGGGCGGGGCCTGAGAGGTACTCACTCCTCCCCAGCCCTCTGTGGCCTCAGGCCAGGGCTTCCGTTGGGATTGAGCCCGAGCTCCTGGAGGCAGCCCGATGCCCTTTTCCAGCCTCAATCTTTAACAACATGGCATGAGCCAAGAACCCCAAGCCACAGCCTCCCAGAGATTTGGGGGCTCAAACCAGGAGTAGAGAGTCTGGGGAAAATCTCTCGCCCAGCCTCTTGAGGGCATAGAGCGGAGGCAAGTCCTTGAACTGTCAAACCCCTCTGTTTCCCAGGTCTGGGTCTGTTGAGAAGCAACCGAGGCCCAACGGGAGTCTTTCTGGATGGCCCAGACCAGCCTAACATAGACAGGGGTGCAGGCCTCAGCAGCAAAGACACCAAGGTTCAAGCCTCACGCAGCTCTCTGGGAGGGGGGCAGCTGTGGGGGAAGAAACTTGTGAGGGAAGAGGCAGCTGGGGCACACACACACATAGACTCTCTCTCTCTCTCTCTCCTTTCCTCTCCCCCTCCCTCTTTCCTCTCTCTACCCCCCTCCCTCTCTCCCTCTCTTCTTCCCTCTTTCTCTCTCCCACCCTCTCTCTCTCTTCTTCTCTCTCTCCCTCCCTCCTGCCCTCCCTCTTTCTCTCTCTCTCTCCCTTCCTCCCTCTCTATCTCCCTCTTTCTCTCCCTTTCTTCCTCTCTCCCCCTTCCTCTCTCCCTTCTCTCTCTCTCTCTTTCTGCCCCTTCTGCTTCCTCTGTATGAGGCAGGAGCCATTTAGGGCATGACAGCCTCCTAGGGGCCAGCTCCATACCCTGAGACTGTGGGTCAGGATACAGGAGCTCTGGCCTCAGCTGTGCCCTTACCCTGACAGGGCACACAGGGCAGGTGCCCTCAGGGGGGCAGTCGCTTTCCCACACACCTGCAGCAACAAAAACTGTGCTCCCCTCAGGACAGCTCAGATGCAGGAGCAGGGTCTGGGCCTTCATAACTCTACAGGACACACATGCCCCCATACAGTCTTTTTATTATTTTTTTTTTAAATGTTTTTATTTATTTTTGAGACAGAGAGAGCATGAGCAGGGGAGGGGCAGAGAGAGAGGGAGACACAGAATCCGAAGCAGGCTCCAGGCTCTGAGTTGTCAGCACGGAGCCCGACGCGGGGCCCGAACTCACCGACCGTGAGATCGTGACCCGAGCTGAAGTCGGACGCTCAACCGACTGAGCCACCCAGGTGCCCCTGCCCACGTATAGTCTTGAGAAAAGGATTGAGGCTGGAAATTCCCGCAGCGCTGGTTCTCTCAGTGCCAGCCTGGTGACCAGAGCCTGTGGGGTTGAAGAGTTGGAAAGCCAGCAGAGGAAGGAGAAGATCCAAGAGTAATACCTCCAGGTCAGGCGTGGGGCTGCGGTGGGAAGGACAGAGGGAGGCGTCTGCCAGAGTCACTTAAGAGAAGACCAGAGAGGGAGCCCCCCTTCCCTTTTTCGTCCTTTGCTTTTGAGAACAAGGAGGCAGAGTGTCCCGCAGGGAGAGTCAGGCCTCAGAGAAAGGAAGACGCAGTTCGGGTAAGAGTCCCAGACCCAGAGAAGACAGGGCAGCAGCTAAAGTGACAGTCTCCTGGGACAAAAAGGGATTATTCTGCTGATGGTGGGCTTTACGGCTCTAGTTTTCTTACGGGTCTGGAAATGGAAGGACACTGCAGCAAAAGAAACAACAGGAGACATCAGAAAGTACTTCCTGCCCAGATGCACGAAGAATCCCCTGCTGTGAAGCACTCGGGTCAGAGAATAAGCTCCCAAGACCACCCAACTCATCTCTAAAGTAGAGAACTCTGCAGTCAAAGTCCTGACACAAAAGTTTGGGGGGACCAGGTGGGTCTTCAAGGAGGAGGCAACGTGGGGGTCAATGGCAGAGCGGGGTGTGGGAGGTCTGGCTGTCCTGGGCTCCAACCAGCAGCCTCTCCTGGCCGCCCAGCTCACTGAGCCAAGGGCGCCAGTTTGCAGAAAGGGGGCGGGAGTCTTGCGGTTTCTCCAAGGCTTTGATTTATTGCCTAATGCAGGCAAAGAAGAAAGAGGAGGCTCATCTCTAAGCCGGAGACTTAGGAACGGGACAGGAGTCTCACATCTTCTGAAGGCCCAGCAAACAGAGCCCGCTCTCTAATCCTGGCTGCAGGTCTGAGCCTGCCACTGGGCACAGACACGCCACCAAGCAGGCTGCTTGCGCTGTGCGTCTGGTTCAGGATGCCTCCCCATACCCCCCGGGCAGCAATGTTGATGGGGATCAAGACAGACTGAGAGGAGGAGCAGGAAGAAGGAGAAGTGAGGGGCGGGGCACAGAGAGGCGGAGGGAGGGAGAGCAAGGTCTGAGACAGAGAAGAGGAAGGCCGCAGTGACAAGGAGACTGAGGCTGGGGAGAGACGCTGGAGGACCCAAGGGCATCGCAGAGGGTGAGGGAAGGACAAGCCTGGAGTCAGAGACTCAGAGGAGGATCCAGAGAGAGGCTAAAGGCCAGAGGTGTCAGAGACCAACAACATGAAAAAGAAGAAAGTGCTTAGGGGCGCCTGGGTGGCTCAGTCGGTTAAGCCTCTGACTTCAGCTCAGGTCGTGATCTTGCAGTTTGTGAGTTTGAGCCCCGGGTCAGGCTCTGTGCTGACAGCTCGGAGCCTGGAGCCTGCTTCAGATTCTGTGTCTCCCTCTCTCTCTGCTCCTCCCCACTTGTGCTCTGTCTCTCTCAAAAATAACAAATAAGCATTAAAAAAAAATAAAAAAAAAAAAGAAGAAAGTGCTTAGCCATGGACCATGGACTGTTTGTTGATCATCGAAAAGCCTGAAGCCATAGGCCAAGGGGCGGAGCCATTACTAGCCCATAAACAACAAATTAGAAAAGATATTCTTTTCTAGATGGATATGGCCCCAACCCAGGCACAGGACGTATTTAAGCCCCCTTCTTACCCATTCAGCCAGATGCTCTTGTGCAGGCAACAGCCTGCTCAACCGTACAAAGAAGATCCATAGGTCAAGTGAGGGCCGAGGGAGTAGCAGCACTGGGGAATGGCTCACCAGTATGGGAAAGCTCCAAGTGCTCATTCTACTACTCCAGGATCAACCTTCCAGATCCTCAACAGCCCCTGTGGTGATGTGCCTCCCCAGGAACCTCTCCTACCCACCTCAGACTCTGTGCACCCACTTCCCTCTACGTCCTCTCAGCCTCACTCATCGTACGAACATGAAGGGGGCCTTGTGGAAGACAGTCTTGGCTGGGACAAAGTGAGCCACGGATTGGGATGGAAGGAGATAGGTGTCTCAGCTTTCCCTTCTCTAGAAGGAACCAGTGGTTGAGTAGCAAGGGGCAAAGTTAGTGGAATAACATAAGGTCCTCTCCAACTCTCAGCTTCCTTTTGCTTTAAAGGAAAGGCGAAAGGAGCCGGGACGAAGGAGCCTGAAAACCAAAGGCAGCGAGATATTTACACCGGGAATGGGGACTCAGAGCTGTAGCTGCAGAGAAAGGTTGGGTCTCAGGAGAAAGAACAGCCAAGGAAATCCAGTCTGGATTCCTCTTCCCCTGGCCTGAGATGTCTCAGAGAGAGCAAAGACCTATGCTGCTGGCCGCTATTCACATCACACACACACACACACACACACACACACACACGCACATATGCATACACATACACACACTTCACCTCCCTGGAAGGCTGCCATAACTATCCGGTGCAATTAAATGTTCGTTCACAAATCAGAAGGTTTGTTATAAAAAAGGTGAAAGCAAAGCTAGGGAAATCACAATTAAAATGAAAAGTAAAGATGAGGAAATTAGCAAGCTTGTGACGAATCGAGACTCACATCTCTGTGTAAAATGGGGATTACTTATACTTACAGGATTTTCAGGCTGTAGAGGCCAGAGAATGCTTGTCCTGGGATGTGTGAGAGATGGTTCCCTGAGAGCCGCCTGCAAATCAGGAAGAAGGGTCAGTGATGTCGGCAGGGAACCCACAGGGGGTGACTGCCTTCGTCAGCATCTCAGGGATCTGGGAGGGGAAGGCAGGGGTGAAAACTACTTGCTGAGATCTACAATGTGTTCGATACCTCACACCCATTCTCGCTGCTCACAATTACCCTGCGTGGTGCCTAGCATTATCCCCAAATTTCAAAGGAGGAATTTCTGAGGGGTCAAGTTCTTTCCTCTAAGGGTGACAGAGATAGACAGTGGCCCAACTTGGTGTTCTCACTCGGACCTCACTCACTTCCACGGTCCTGTCCTTCCCGCTCCACAGTGTCCCGTCCCGTCCCCTGCTAACCTGGATTACCCACCACTGCCCTCACCTGCCGGACTGCACTGCATCCCGTCACCAAGGGAGGGCTGGGCACAGACAGGGTGGGACCTTGTCTCCCCATGCCCTCAGCGACACAGCTAACCCACGCTAATCCAGGAGGGTTAGGAAATGGGGTTTGGGAATTAGCTTAACATTCGAGTCTAATTAGGCGTCTCCACATTTGTCATGGGGTGATCGCCAGTTCTAAAAGGAGCAAATGTGACGGAATATACTTAATGCCCAAACCGGACTGAACAGAGTTGAACCGTGGATGATGCGGAAGGCACTTGGGAGCTCCCAAGTCCCCAGTGACATTATTATGCACCTCAGTTCCTACAGAGAGGCTGCCGATTATACAGGTTGACATACCTCTAAAGCTGTTTTTTTTTCTTTTTTTTTAAATATATCTTTGTTAAGAATCTTGTTATTTGGCATTTGTTGTTTAAAAAACAAAACAAGGGGCGCCTGGGTGGCTCAGTCGGTTGAGCGGCCGACTTCGGCTCAGGTCGTTATCTCACGGTCCGTGAGTTCGAGCCCCGCATCAGGCTCTGTGCTGACAGCTCAGAGCCTGGAGCCTGTTTCGGATTCTGTGTCTCCCTCTCTCTGACCCTCCCCCATTCATGCTCTGTCTCTCTCTGTCTCAAAAATAAATAAACGTTAAAAAAAAAATTTAAAAACAAAACAAGGGGGGCCTGGGTGGTTCAGTCGGCTAAGTGTCCACCTTCGGCTCAGATCATGATCTCATGGTTGGTTCGTGAGTTCGAGCCCTCATCGGGCTCCGTACTGACATCTTGGAGCCTGGATCCTGCTTCTCAGATTCTTTGTCTCCCTCTCTCTCTCTCTGCCCCTCCTCCCCCTCAAAAGTATAAATAAATATTAAAAAATTTTTTTTAAAACAAAACAAAAATGTGTGGAAAGACATCATGATATTTGGGGTCCCCAACCTTGGATTCTAGAGGTGGGCATTCACCATGGAAGGGTCCTAGAGATGGAACCTTTAAAATGGGCCCAAGCCCTTTGCAGGGACCTAAAGTTGGAAGGACCAGCCTTCGGTTCCCAGGGTGTGTAGATCACCTGCCCCAGCTCCTCAGCCTTCACACCTGCCTTTCACTCCACCTTAGAAGGCCCCTGGCTGCCCCTCATTCTGTCACCTCCTTTGAAAACTGGCTTGGGGTCCCTGGGTGGCTCAGTTGGACCCTTGATTTCGGCTCAGGTCATGATCTCATGGTTCGGGAGCATGCTTCAGATTCTCTTTCTCTCCCTCTCTTTCTGCCCCTCCCCACCTCCAACAAATAAATAAACTTAAAAAGAAGAAAGAAATGGGGCGCCTGGGTGGCTCAGTCGGTTGAGCATCCGACTTCGGCTCAGGTCATGATCTCACGTTTGTGGGTTTGAGCCCCCACATCAGGCTCTGTGCTGACAGCTCGGAGCCTGGAGCCTGCTTCGGATTCTGTGTCTCCTTCTCTCTCTGCCCCTCCCCCTCTCACGCTTTGTCTCACTCTGTTTCTCAAAAATAAATAAATGTAAAAAAATTTTTTTTAAAAAAAAAGAAGAAAGAAAGGAAGAAAGAAAGAAAGAAAGAAAGAAAGAAAGAAAGAAAGAAAACTGGCTTACTACTCCCCACCAAGAAGGCTCCTTCTCTGCGGGCCAGCCCACCGCACCCGGAACCCTGAGCCCTTCCTTACACAGAATGTCCCAGGTGCCCACACTCAGCTGCCACCCCACCTACTAGCTCCTGGGCACAGATCTGCTGCCTCACTGGGAAGCTCCCCGAGGGCAGCGGGCAGGTCTTCTATCTTGTTTTCCTCCCGAGCACCTTGAGCTTGTCGTTCACACAGAGGGGGAGCTCAGTAAGTATGTGGTCTAGAAAACCCTGAGGTGGCCCTGGGGGGTTGATGGGATCCTATCTGCAGCAGGGCCAGGCTGACTGCCTTTGGGGCGAGTACTGACGAGGGTGGAGATGGGAAATCTGTTAGGGGAGCAGGGGGGCCAGGGTGGAGGTGGAACTGCGAGTGTTTTCAGAGCCAGGAACCCACGCTTTGCACAGTTGAAGCAAACCTTAGTAGAGCCCCGCGGATCGACAGTGGTGCAAAACCAAGAAAGAGCAGGCTGGGGGCGGGGCGGGGGGGTGGGTGGAGGTCAGGGACAAGGCTGGGATGAATGCAAGGATGGGGAGCAGACTGGCCTGGCTTCCCCAAGCAGACAGGCTGGGCACTCCAACCAAAGAGTAGATTTATGCACGCGAGAACAACAGCCGTGGGAAGGCGTTAACCAGGGGGGACTTTGTGGAGGAAGTGGGCCTTGTGTTTGGCAATGATAGAGGAATGGTTTGTGCCCCCGTGGAGGAAAGGACGGTGGGATGCCAGGTGGGAGCGGAAGTCTCCTGCTCAAATGCAGGAGCGGAAACCAGGATGGTGAACGTGACTCGTCTCAGTGGAGCAAAGTTGGCCAGGTAGGTTTAGGCCAGGTTGGGGGAGGGTCTTAGAAGTGGATCTTTTAGGGGCGCCTGGGTGGCTCAGTCGATTGAACATCCGACTCTTCATTTCTGCTCAGGTCATGATACCAGGGTCATAGGATCGAGCCCCATGTCAGGCTCCATGCCTGCTTAAGATTCTCTCTCTCTCTCTCTCTCTCTCTCTCTCTCTCTCTCTCTCCCTGTTTCTCTCTCTCTCTCCCTCTGCCCTTTCCCCCTCTCATACTCTCACTTTCTCTAAAAAAAAAAAAAAGTGAATCCTTTGGGCAATGGGGAGCCAGAGAAGGTTCTTGAGCTGGTGAGATGCACCTTGAAGATGTGCAGAGTACATTTGTAAGAAGGCAGAAGATCTCAGCTGGGAGGCTGGTGCAGCCTCCAGCTGTGAGTGGAGACCCAGGGCAGTAGCAGTGGGAATAGTGAAGAAGGGGTAGAGGTGAGAGGTGCTGCAGAGAAAGAACCCCCAGGATGGTGGCTGGTAGCCGGACGTGGGGGATGGGAGCAGGTCAAAGATGACCCCCAGGAAGAGACGCAGCCATTGACAGAAAGAGGGAGAAGGTGCAAATAAGAGCCGACGGCAGGGAGGACAAGAGCTAGATTTCAGAGTCCCTATACCATGTGGCCCCACAACAGCACCCGGGGTCCACAGCTGGCCCAGGCATCGGCCGAATACCCTGCTATCAAGAACAGCATCCCAAGCCCCTTTCCTTTGAGCTCCAGCCTTCTTCCCGGGGAGCCCTGGCTCCTACAGCTCTCAGTGGTCCCAAAGTTCCAACCCCCAGCCCCACGAGACCTCTACTTACAGCTCCTCCAGGAAGCGCAGGTGGTGGAAGAGGCCAGGCTGCAGCTCCGTGAGGTTGTTCATGCTCAGGTCTCTGCATGGAGAGAAAATGCGAAGGGAGCCGTGAGCTGCCCATCGGCCCCAACCCGCACTGTCCAGCTCCAGACGCCCACAGAGGGCCCCCACCATTCCCACAGCACCCCCAACACACACACACACACACACACACACACACACACACACCATGCCATCTAATTCCAAAGCCAGCCTGGCCACACACAGCAGGTGCGTTCGTTAAGAGTAAGCACCGGGGAGGGGGTGCCTGGGTGGCTCAGGCGGTTGAGGGTCCGACTTCAGCTCAGGTCATGATCTCACTGCTTGTGGGCCCGAGCTCTGAGTCAGGCTCTGTGCTGACAGCTCAGAGCCTAGAGCCTGCTTCAGATTCTGTCTCCCTTTCTCTCCGCCCCTTCCCCACTCGTGCTCTCTCTCTCTCTCTCAAAAATAAATAAACATTAAAAAAAAAAAAAAAAAAAGAGTGAGCACTGGGCTGGGAGTCAGGCCTTCTGGGTTCATATGGGCATTCCCTCCATGGTTTCCAATTTTGCCCTCTGCCTCTCTCCTTCCTCTGCCAGACTCCCCCAGGAATGGCTGTCGTTAGGACTCTGAAGGAGGCTGACCTTCCGGTAAGGGGAGAAGCTGGAGAACAACCCATAGAGTTTCAGAGCAGAAGGGAGGGGCCGCTGAATACAAGTAACACCTCATGCTTTCTTTTAACCAAAGGGGAAACGGAAGCCCAGAGATTCCTGACATTACTAATGATCTGTAGAGCAGGTTCATGCAATATTCACGCACTCATCCCGGCAGTGTCCATGAGGGTTCATCTTTTTATTCAATCCCAGAACCAGCGCGATTTTGCTGCCCTCTGAGTCCTCTGCCAGCCACATTCCTGTTAACTTTCCTCCTGCAGACTCCTGCCTTTCTCTGGCCAGAGGACCCGACCTGGAGCACATTCCAGAAGATGCCTAGATTCCTGAGCCGTGGGATGCAGATCCTGATCCCTCCGTGGATTCCCACCTTGGATCAGTCCATCCTCCCCATATTATCTGAGAGATCCAGTGGGTGGTTTCAGGGTCACCGTCCTCTAATGATGCCTTGCACACATGCAAGGCCTACTGTGTCAGGCACAGGCTAACCTTTAACCAAAGAATTCCACGTAATTCTTGCAACGGCCCCAAGGTAGACTCCACTGTTATCTCCATTTCACATTCAAGAAAACAAAGAGGAAAAAGCATTGAGCTTTGGAGTCAAAAGGCCCTGAAGTGGGGGCCCTCGGGTGGCGCGGTGGGTTAAGCATCTGACTTTGGCTCAGGCCATGATCTTATGGTTAGTGAGTTCGAGCACTGCATGGGGCTCTCTGCTGACAGTATGGAGCCTACTACTTGAGATTCTCTCTCTCTTTGCCCCTCCCCTCCCTGCCCCTCCCCCACTTGTGCGCATGCTCACTCTCTCTCTCAAAAATAAATAAACATTAAAGACAAAAAATGTTAAAGGCCCTGAGGTCATCTCTCTCCTCTACTTACCTATCAGATCTTGGGCTCTTAACCACTATGACCTTCCGTTTCCTCATCCATAAAAATGGGATGAATCACACTAAACTCCTAGGGTCCTTGTAAGGATTAAATGAGCCAATGCTTACAGACTGCCTAACAAATAGTACATACACAATAAATACGCCTTCTTCCCTCCGTCTGTCCCTCAGTGACCTGTGGGCAAGTGTCCTAAACCAACAGGTGGAGGGGGGGTGGGGGGAGGAGGTGGGAAGGAGTCGGTGCCTTCTTTGTTGGCCCTGCTCTGTTAGCATTTCCTTCTTGGTTGTGCCTGGCTGAGTAGCAATGTCGGAGTGCACGCGTGTGTCTCACATTTGGGTTCCATCCTATTTCAAACTCTTAACAGCTGCTTCTCGCCTCTGCCAGCACCCTCCCTGAGGGGTATAGATGTGGGCCCAAAGCAGACCACCGCATTGCTGGGTACCGCCCCCAGGCCTTCCTGCTGCTTTCTCCCTTCCTTAGGAATGCACTTTTGCAGTCAAACCTGAGTGTCTCCATTTTCCCCCAAGAAATGAGGGCGCTTTCTGTGTGTGCTCAGAAAAGCAGGCTGGAGATGGTGGGGAAATGTGTGCTGGGGAGCTCGGTTCCAGTCTATAAAAAGACTGTTTAGTCTCAAATGTTTTATCTTTGATAAAGCCTGGCCTCCGGACGCCATGTCCTCTGAAGAAGGAAGACATTCTGTTCAGAGTAGAGCCAAGGAACTGGCAGGCTGAGCTCTGGGCTGCTTCTTGTCCGCAGCTCGCTCCCCGCTCCATGTGGGGACAGGAGGGCCATCCCTGGGCCTGCCCCATCCAGAAAGAGGGCTAGGCAGAAGGTGTTGCTGGGGTGCTGATGGTGCAGAACCAAGAAGGGTGTTTGGCGGATTTCATGTCAGAGTTTGGTTCTCAGGGTGTTTCCAGGCTCCGCCAGCCCAGGGTTCCGGCAGAGAGGTAAAGATGTAGGGGTGCACCGGACCGTGGCCAGGGAAAGAATGGCGAGGCCCACGGAACCTGCATCTGACTGGACTCCTCCCCCTCGCGTCCTGGGCCTGGCTCATTCTCAGCCAGGCAGGGAGGCACAAGGTGCCACAAAAAACGATTACCTCTAAATATTTACACTGCGCACTTCTGGACATGTCTCCACAGGAGCGGGAGCGGGAGTTCAAGGAGCACACGGGGCATGTGACTCAGGCCTCATCACTCAGCTGTCCCTCCAGGGGCCGCACCTCAGAGGCTCTGATGTGGCTCCATGCACCCACCCCACGCCCTCCGCCCCACCACCCCGACTAGCTAGCGGCCTCATTGTTCTCCCCTGGGGAGGAGGGGGCCTGCACCCCCCCGCCCCCCCCCACATCCTGCCCAAGACAACACATGACCCAGCTGCAGGGCTCTGTAAGGTTGGGGGGGGGGGGCCGGGAGGGTGGATTTCAAATTCGGGTGGGGGGGAGCTCCATTCAGACCTGGCCCTTTCACAGAAGGCAAGGGGTGGGGCTGGTGCCCAGGAAAGGGGAAGGAAGAGGAATGTGGCAGCTGAGAGAGGGAGGTGCAAGTTTCAAAGCGGAGATCCTCCGATGCCACAGGCCTTGGGAATGGCGAAGGGCCCTGGCAAGAGGCGCTGGGCCCTGCTTGGCGTTAGAGTGGTGGCGGGGGGGGGGGGGGGGGGGGGGGCGGTGGTGCCTGGGCCGTCTCCGGGAAGGAGTCACCATGCAGGAACTCTCAACACAAGGGTTGTCCTGTGCAATGGTGGTTCTGAGATATGACTTTCCTGGGGGCTCAGCTGTCCTGGTGCAAGCCAGAGAGCACATTCAGGCCATACTTGCACCCAGGGGAAATAAGAGGGCTTCTGATCCTGGGGGTGCCTAGGGTTTGGCTGTGGCTGCATTTGCTCGGCTGTATGAACTTGTAAGCATCTACAAGGGCGGGGGCACATATTGGGCTCATGAGTTCTTGGATGTGCTTGTCTTGTAGGGTGCTGGGCATGTGTGTGCCATGTGTGTGAGGACACACGTGTGTATCTGTCCGTGTGCACATTAGAGTATTGTACTGTTAAAAGTCACAAACTTTCTCAGAGCATCACATGTTATAAAGATAGAAATTCTTTGGGAGAGGGGTGCCTGGGTGGCTCAGTCGGTTAACCATCCAACTCTTGATTTTGGCCCAGGTCATGGGTCTCAGGGTCGTGGGATCAAGCCCCCCACATCATGTGCTGACAGCATGGAGCCTGCTTGGGATTCTCTCTCTCTCCCTCTCTCTCTGCCTTCCCCTCCCCGCTGTCAAAAACAAAACAAAACTTTAAAAAATGTTTAAAAATAAATAAAAAAGATATTCCTTGGGAGAAACAAAGAGCCTGACTCAAGGCTCACTCCTGTGGTTGGAAAACCTTTCTTGGCTGTGTGACCTCTGGCAAGCCCAGTTCCTTCTCTTGGCTTCAGGTCCCTTCTCTGGTCTATCCCAGCGTGCTGTTGGCCCCAGGAAGGGACACAGGCTGCTCAGTGATGCTGTTTGGGGGTCTAACATGAGGCTGATTGAGATCCCGATGCCTGCTCCACTACTCTCACCCCATCGCTACTAAAAATACACACGCGTGCACGCACACGCACACACACACACACACACACACTGCAGCTCTACAGAACCGGCTTCCTGGGCGTGTGACCTGTGTGGGTGTGCAACCTGTGCAGTCGCACAGACACCCACACTCAGAAGGGTCCGGCTTAGTTCAATTTTCTCCTGTTGTCATTTTGAAATCCTTAATACATTTTGAACAAAGAGGCACCACATTTTCATTTTGCAGTGAGCCCTGCAAATTGCTTCTCTCAATCAAAATACCAGGGGATTCAGAGAATGGGTTACAGCCCCATTCAGAAGTTTTCTTGCGGTATCCAGAGGGGCTATATGTTCTTGTAGCTGGACACAGCCACACGTGGGAGGGGGGGAGTGGGCAGGAGAGGGTCAGTGGGGCGAGGCTGGCAGGAGGAGGAGGGGGGGGAGAGAAGTGAGGGGCAGCCCTGGGCACAGGAAGTGGAAGTTTCTGGCTGCACTTTAGGAAAATGTTCTCAGAGCTTTACCCTGTGAGGCAACCGGACCACCCAAGGAAGCTGGGTGAGGCAGTGTCACCAGGGAGACAAGGAACAGGGTTTGATAAGAGGGAGGATGCTGGGGAACTGAGGGGACAGAGAGCAGCAAAACCGGAAACTGGAGGGGGGGTGGGGTAACAGGAGACCCTCCCTCCCCCCCCCCCCCCCCCGGAAATCTGGCTGATACCCAAGGGCGCTGGCAAATTGTTCTGTTTGCATTTTTCCTTTGGGAGAAGAAACAGAGAAAGGCGAAGCCCCTGGGTTCTGCTGGGACAGGCCTGGAGGACTGTCCCCACTTGGCTGGAGAAGATGCTCAGGAAGCTGGGCCCCCTTTGGTGTTGTCTCCACTGTGGGCTAAGGTTGCCTGTCTCTGCAGCCGGGGAAAAGGCGGGTAGAGTGACCAGGAGACGAACCCCTGTTCCCAGGCACGGCTACGCCCCAAGGTCACCTCCCTGATGAGGGCTTGCCCAGCCCCCTCAGGCAGAGCTAGTGTGGCACCCCCTGTGCGCCTACAATATTTTGTCCACACTCCCTCAGCGATGATTTCTGAGCTCCTGCCATGCACCTAGCATGGCACCCGCCTTCATTATTACCCCAGCACAAGGCTAATTAGCTGCGTGATCCTGGCCATGCCACTTGACATCTCTAAGCCTCCATTTTCCCATCTGGGAAAGGGGGCTAATAATAGTACTTGCCTCACACTAGTTGTAGTGAGAATTACCCGTTACTAAATGGAAAACATAGTACTTAATAAATATGCCTTATTAATATTCCACTCATCTAACTGAATTATAATGATTAGTATATAATGACCCATAGGACTATGAGCCTCTTCAAGGCGAGGACTTAATCTTAGTCCTCTCTGTATCCTCCAGTCCTAGCGGGACACCTGGCAAATAAGAGTGTGCAATAAACATCCAAAGATCGCATGACCGATGGAGATAGATGACGCGACCTTCCCCAGCTTCTCTTCCCGGGGCTGACAACCCTCGCTCTCGGGGAGTTCTTCCTGTTGTCTGATTTGACTTTCTCCCACTGCTCTTTGAGGGCATACCCTCTATAAAGAACCCAGTCGGTGCTTAGTTCCAATCTGATGCACCATCCATGGGACCTGTCGCTAACAATGTTCACTCGTCTCTTAATTCAGCATCCTCTAGAAAAGGCCAGAGTGGGGCCCTCCTCTGAAGGATCCCTCAGATACCTACAGTGGACCATCAGGTTTCTCTTTGGCCTTTTCCCTTCAGGGCAACCGTCGGGGGGTGGTAGGGAGCAGGACAAGCCAGTGTAGAAATAGCCCAATGGGGAGGGGGTTCCTTCCCCCCGAAAAGGGCCGGGAGATAGGCTGGCTGCCACGGGGACCCTCTGGTGCTCAGAGAATACTTGCTGAATTCTTCTGTCAACAAGAGAGGCAGGTGACAGGGTGAAGAGGAAAGAACACGGAATCTGGAATCAGGGAACCTGGTTCAATTAGGCCAGTACCAAGGTCTCTTCCAGCCCTACAGGTCATTATTTCCTGACTGGCTGCAGTGCTCTGGACACAGTGCTAGGCAGGGGACGGAGACAAAGCACAGGGCAGGGTCTGGGCCCTGGAGGAGTTTACAGTGTTGCTGGGGAAGGATTGTTTACTCACAGAGTAACAACAAAAAACCCACGTATGTACTCTGCTTTGTGGTTTACAAGCTGCTCCTGCAGCCACTATCCCAATTAAAAGTGTGTGTCCAGACTCGAGACTAAGAGAGAAGCACAGAAGGGGGATAGGGTAAACCAGGCTGGCTTCCTGGGGCAGAAATGAGGGTGGGGTGTATATGAGACATGAGTAGCTTGCAGAACTGAGCTCGGAGCGGAAGGCATCCAGAGACCGCCCCGAGTTACACAGTGGGGGAAGGGGTTCATCGGCAGGGAGGACCGGACTGGTCATTCACTGCGGGGCTGTTAGCATCCCTCCTTATGCGGGTAGCATCTCCCAGTTGTTGCGACCCTCCAGAACACCCCATGCATTTCGAAACACCCCACGAAAAAAGGTGCTTCCCTCTCCCTGCGCTCGATATCAGTTTCCAAATGAGGAAATATCCAAAGCTGGACAAAGTTACCTAAGGTCACAGAGCAAGTTAATGGCAGTGAGAACTAGGTCTCCTAAGCCCCAGGGCGATGCTGTTTCCACCCCACCACATTGGTCTTGGGTTTTCTAAAGCAGCGTTCCCTGCCCAGTTGATTCCCCTAGATGGCACCTCCTTATCAGAGATGACGTGGTACTTGCTGTCTTTGAGATTCTAAGCACACTCGTTAACACAAAGTTCTCTTGGATTTCTGCAATTTTCCCAGATTTCCAAACAAGGGAGTGTACTCCAATCAGGATAAAGTGTATCTGTCTTCATACACATGACAGCACAGCACATTCTCTTAGGCTTTACACAAAGTGAGAAAAGTGCTGTAGTTTTAAATAAAAGGGCTATTGCTTCATCGTGTCATGTTCTGGCTCCCTTGTTTATAACAACCATGTCTCCCAGCCTGCCTGGAGTGGCAGGAGGGCAGGGAACGGAGGCGAGTCGTGGACAGTAAGAGAGAAGCTGGAGAGCTGGACGGGGAGGTCCTGGCACCTGGACTTGGAGCTCATTTGTAAGGGGAGAGAAGGTTCCCCTGTGGTTGCTAAGCAACGGCCAGACTTGCTCAAGTCAGACTGAACCAGGGAGATACAGGAAACCCAGAGCATCATCGTCAGGTGACCCAATTAATTCAGGTAGGGCAGGGAGCGATAAGGGCAAGGGAAGGAGACATTTTTAATGTTGAGTTATTTTTGAGAGAGAGAGAGAGAGAGAGCGCGAGCTGGGGAGGAACAAAGAGAGGGGGAGACACAGAATCTGAAGCAGGCTCCAGGCTCTGAGTCGTCAGCACAGAGCCTGATGCGGCGCTCGAACCCATGACTGCGAGATCGTGACCTGAGCCAAACTCAGACGCTTAACCGACTGAGCCCCCCAGGTGCCCTGGGCGGGAGACATTCTTAGAAGTCAGGTGAGAGAAAAGTAGAAGGGTTTTTTTCATTTGTTTGGTTTTTTGGTTTTAGTTTTAGCCCCGGGTAAAAAGACCACAGAAGTCAGGTAATGTCACTCCAGGGTGGCATTGCTATTTCATCTGTACGGTGTAGGTCTCCTCAAATTCTGACGGCACAGCCAGGAGGCCAATGTATGATCCCTGACCTCAAAGAGCCCAGTCCAGTTGGAACAAGGACAAGACCGTGGACAATTACAAGCCTGAGTGGCGAGTGCTGGGACCAAGCAGCTGGATGTCACAGGGCCTCCTCAGACTAATTCGTACAGCCTTTTGACTCCGGTCTCAGAGGGTTCAGTCACAGAGTTGGGCCACACAATCCTGTCCTAGACTACAAACTGTCATCTCCTAGTCTCAGATTGCTCATTCATGTGCCTGGTCTCCCCACACAGGCTGGGAGATTCTCCATGACTCCCAGTTACCTGTGTTTGTCACACACACACACACACACACACACACACACACACACACGCCGTCGCCACCACCAGCTTCAAGGTCCATTTTCTATGCAGCAAGGATGGCTGAGCATGCCATGGGTAGACCCTGGCCAGGAAGACTGAGGAGGTATGTAAGACAGATGTTCAGGAGGAGGGTAGAGCATAAACCTAGCAAGGGAAGGCAGCAGTGGCTATGCATCTGGGGACCTGTCCACTTAATCGGGTCAAGCTCTGGTCTCCATTCACCATCCAGCATCTTTTCTGGCCCTTATTCTGATCTCTGGCTCCATCTAGAAGGGCATCATTTCTGTACGTGGGAGAGTACGGGTGACTTCTATCTGCCCTATCAGACCGGAAGCACCTTAGAGAGGACTGTGACATTCCATCGGATAAGACCTCCCTGAGGGGAGGAACTATGTGTCCCTCCTCAGAACTGGACATCCCTGAGCTCCCCCCCAGGGCCCCCAGAAGGGCTGGGTGGGGTGGGGAGCTGAGGAGGCACAGGTGGGAAGGACTAGGGCCGCCAGAGGGCGGGAGTCCCCTTTGTGTGCAGACCACAGCCCTGAGCCCTGTTTGTTTAGCTGAGATCCTGCTGCGTTTACCCTTTATTTTACCCGATAAAGGGGCAGGGTGTGTCTGGGGGTGGAAAACAGAGGAAAGGCCCCTCTATTCAGAACCACATTCCCTCCCCTGCCCCCCCCCCAACCCTCACATCCCAAATGGAAGTTTTCCTTTCACATTAGGATCCCTTCCTCCTATTCCCAACCCAGCAACTCCACTTACCTCCATAGACAGACACAAGAAGGAGCACCCAATTGCCACCTACCCCCACCCCGGCCAGGGGCAGCACCAAGACCCTAGTCAGGAGGCGTTCGAAATCGGACCCAGTCCCAGATTCAACCTGAATCTAGTGGGAGAGAGCAGAAGCCAAGCTCAGAACCTTTGCTGTGACAGACACTGTGCCAAAGGCTTTACAGACCCATTTTACAGATGAGTCCCAGCAAAATCAAGATCCCTCTGATGCCAAAGTCCCAAATCGTGTCCAACCCCTCCCCTCTGCCTCTCCAGCTCCCCTCTATTTGAATGCCTTTCAATAGAGCTCTGGCACGTCCTCGGTCTCATTTCATTTAATCCTTTTATCAAGCCAGGGAGTGAAGCATTATTCATTCCCGTTTTAAATGAAGAAAGGAGGACTGGGAAATATTAAGTTACTTCACATCTACTCACACAGTTAATAAACGGCAGAGCCAACCCCCCACCGTTTTGCTCTGTTGAACCCAGCTGCACACAGGAGCTGGTGCGCACTGCGAGGCAGCTCGGTCCCCCGCGGGCACTGGCAGCGTGAGCCCCTGGGGCTGGAAGGGCCCAGAAACAGGGCCAAGGCCGCAGGTCTGGGAACAATGCAGAGGGATGAGGGTCTGCCCAGGAGGGCCCCACCCCTCCGGAAGTGTCTTGCTCTGAGTCTCACTCCCAGGGGCTTCGAGGACCAGTGGAACTTTCTGGAACTCAGCTCCCCTCCTCCAAGCCCACCTGGGCTGGCTCGCCTCACCTTGCTGTTGCTCACCAGTCGGCCACGGTGGGGGTGGGAGGGCAGTCCTGCCATCCAGAGTCCCGTCAGGCCCCTGAGGTCCCGCATGCCCGGTCCCCAGGGCGATTCCTGCCTCCTTCTTGCTGATTCTCTCCTGTCCTGCTGCCTGTGTCCTACATTCTGGCTTGTGCCCCAACAACCTACTCTCTTCTCCAACCCCTTACCTGTTTGGTTCGTCAGACTTGTAGAAAGACTAGATACAAGAGCTGGATCTAACATCCCTGCCGGCAAGGAGTCCCTCCCGAAGTCTAGCCTCACTCCATCATGCTGCAGTTGAACTGAACAGAGTTCCGCGCCTTCCATTAGGGTGTAGTAGTTTAGTGGGCTGCGGTGTCAGCCTGCCTGAGTTTGTGACTTGGCCCCACCACCTACCAGTTGTTTGACATTGAACAAGTTACCTTTCCTCTTTGAGCTTCGGTTTCTGCATCTCTAACGCGTTATGCAACGGTTTCTCTTACGGGAATTGTGAGGGTTGCGTGAGAGTGTCCTTGTGTGTCGGGGGTAGTGGCTGTGCCTCCCAAGTGGCATACAGATGCTAGTTAGCATCTCTCCCCCGCATTCAACCCCTAGAGCCCTGCCTCCTGGGGGAGCAGCACAGTAGGGTCACAACGGAAATGGGGCAGGGAGGCGGAGGGGAGGGGAGGGGAGGGGGAGGGCATTCTGGGTCAGCCCTGCCCTTAGGAGGCACCAGCTGCTGCTTCTCTCTGATGCTTCCAAGTGAGTGCCACCTGCCCCAGCCCTGATCTTCGCATCCTTTGATCTTCTGATCTCTGGCCAGGGTCCCCCAGCCAAAGGCATTCCTGTCTCCCAGGCCTCCTCCAAGGAAGAGCAAAGGGCTGGGTTCCTTCCCCTTCCTCCAAGCTCCTCCCTCCTCCCTGTGGTGTGTGTGTGTGTGTGTGTGTGTGTGTAATCAGGACTACCACAGAAGCCCTGGGACAAGGTAATAGCCAGGTTCCCTCTGAGGTGGTGATGTTGGGGAGAGGGGACATGGAGAAGGGCTGGCCACCGGCATGCCATGGGCAAGGTGCCCTGGGCTGGACCGGACTCTGCTGGAAAGATGTCTTCAGCCTAAGTTCCTTGTTCCTAGTGCCCTTGTGTGCAGAGCCTCGCTGAGCACGGAGGAGGCATATGTGTGCCCGTGTGTGCAGACAGGGAGGACACCTCAACCTGAGGAGAGTTGCAGGACCACAGACACAGCTGGACAGAGCCTTGGACGTTAGTGCTGGAAGAATCTCAAGTGCCTGAAGATCAGGAGAAAGCCTGGCCTGTGGTGGCCAGCAGGGACAGGTTGGCCATTAGAAAGTGGCCTGAGAGCTTTGCAAAGGGGGGAACTGGGCTGGGACACAGAGGATGGCAGTGAGGGGTGGTACACTAGGCTCCATGGTGGCCCCTCCAAAAGATGTCTGTGTCCTAATCCCCGGATCCTGTGAATGTGACCATACTTAGTTAGGAAAAGGGTCCTCACAGGGGTAATTAAGAAAAAGAGTTTGAGATGAGGAGAGCATCTTGGATCATTTGAGTGGGCCCTTGACAAGTGCCCTTATAAGCCACACACAGAGAAGAAGCTGATGGGGAGACAGAGGCAGAGATTGGAGTGATGTGGCCACAAGCCCAGGAAGCTGGCAGCCGCCACGAGTTAGAAGAGGGGTGCGGTGGATTCTCCCCTAAAGCCTCTGTAGTGAGTGTCGTGCTGCTGGCACCTTGACTCTGGGCTTCTGGCCTCCAGCATGTGAGAGAATCAATTCCTGTTATTTTCAGCCACCCGGTTTACAGTAGTTTGTAATAGGAGCCACTGGAAAGTATACAGTAAAGTAGTCAGAAGGGTCTCGGGATACTGCTGGTCCTTGTGGCCCTGCTGCGGGCTTCCCTGCCCCGTCCCTCTCCTCCGCCACTGGCCTCCCTCCTGATGCCACAGACGAAGCTGGTGACCCTTCCCACACCTCACCTAGGAAACTCATCCTGACCCTGAAGACCCCACCGCGGGATCTGTGACCCAGCACTTGCACTCCTGGGTGTATAACCAACAGAAACACATCCATATGCTCACCGATGCCTGGACAAAACCACCATGGCCGCGCTATCCATAATGCCCCCACACTGGGAAGCGTCAGGCTCCCATCAGCGGTAGAATGGATGGACCGTGCTGCGTTCTCCCAAAGCAAATACGTGCGGCAGGCGAGTGTGAGTGACTTATGGCTGCAAGCAACAGTGTGGCCTGGGCAAATCTTCAAACACAATGAGGGAAAGAAGCCACATATAAAATAGCGCTCTGTTTATATAAAGTGCAAAACACAGGCAAAACTTACCTATGTTGTTAGAAATCATGACAGCGGTTACCCTTGTGGGGGCAGGTAGAGACTAGAAGGCATGGCAGGTGGAGGGCTTCGAGAAAGCTGTGGACATTCTGTTTCTTGTTCTGAGTGCTGCTGATGCCAGTGTATTCAGCTTGTAAACATTTACCAGGTGACAGGTAGTCTTTTCTGCCCTGTATATTATTCTTTTTTTAAATTTTTTAACATTTATTTGTTATTGAGAGACAGAGACAGAGCGTGAGCAGGGGAGGGGCAGAGAGAGAGGGAGACACAGAATCCGAAGCAGGCTCCAGGCTCTGAGCTGGCAGCACGGAGCCCGACGCAGGGCTCGAACTCACAAACTGCAACATCATGACCCGTGCAGAAGTCAAACACTTAACTGACTGAGCCACTCAGGCGCCCCTGCCCTGTATATTATTCTTAAATAAAAGTTAGTTTAAAAAAAAGAGAGAGACTCATTCTGGAAAAGACTCTTCCTTGAACCTTAAGCTGACTAAGGCTTCCAGCTCTAACCCTGGCTAAGAGTTCCCTCTGGATGCCCATGGTGTCTTGTCAACACTTCTCAACTTTCTACCTTATTGAATTTATTTTTTTTTATTTTTTTAACGTTTATTTATTTTTGAGACAGAGAGAGACAGAGCATGAACGGGGGAGGGTCAGAGAGAGGGAGACATAGAATCCAAAACAGGCTCCAGGCTCTGAGCTGTCAGCACAGAGCCCGATGCAGGGCTCGAACTCACGGACTGCGAGATCATGACCTGAGCCGAAGTCGGCTGCTCAACCGACTGAGCCACCCAGGCACCCCTCTACCTTATTGAATTTAAATCAGAAATTTAGTTCCATGATTCATTTTCATCTGTGTATCCCTAGTACATTGCCCAGGCTCTGGGACATAGTAGGTGCTCAATAAACACTCGCCGACATTTGTTGGCATGGCCAAGGGCTTTGGTGTTCTCATGCTTCCCTCCCAGAGTTCCCTGGCCATGGGCCCCAGCAGCCCAGATTGTCACAGGGTTCCATGGTGGGACACGTTCCTCTCCACTGCTGCCCCCCACCTCCTGAGTACCCCCACAACCAACCTGTGCATATCCTCATCTAAGCACTTCCAAGGTGGTAACTTTCTGACCCACCAGCCTGAGATCTCTCTTAACGCAGACCACGGGGCTTACTCATCTTGGACCTTCAGAGCCTAGGTGAGAACCGGATACGCAACAGGAGATTGAAGAACCTCAAGTTACTGGAGCCCTCTCTGCATCCAAGCCCAGGGGCAGGCACATACCTTTGTCTTAGCTTGTTTGAAACTGGATGGAAATTTTCAAAAGAAGTGTTCTTTAAAAAGAAAAAAATAGTAAGGAGAACGAACAGGAAAGGCAAAAGCTTCTAAGTAGAAGGGTTTATAGAACAGATGCCTCACTCTAATGAAACCCAAGCCTGGCCACGAGCTGGCTAACTGGCAGCTTAAGAGGCTCCCCAGCACGGCTCCGTGCTCACCGCAGCCGTCTGGGTTGGATGCCACACCTCCGGCCTGTGGGGGAGCCAGGTTAGGGCCATCACCAGGTCTGACGAGGGTGGCCTCCCTCCCGGCACTCTCTCAGGCGAGCACATCTGCTTCAGCCTAGGCTGGTTTCTGCTCTGTGCCTCCTGCCTCTGGCCATTCATTAGCTTATTCATCCATTCATTCTTTTCCTCATTCATTCCACCAATATTTTTGAGCACCTATGTGCAAGGCGCTTATGCCAGCGCTGAGGATGCCAGGGGGCACTGGCAGCTGGGGCCCTGCTTTCCTGGGGGCACCCAGCGTGGTTTGGGAAACAGACAAGTAGACAGAAGTTAGAACCCAGAGGGGACAAGCCCTGGGGCAGAGCAGGACACCATGGGGAGCCCTCTCCCAGGTTGAGGGATTGGGGAAGGTTTTCCTGAAGCAGAGACATCTCAGTCAGCCCCTTGCATCCTAAATCAAGCTGCTGTTTCCCTGGTTTTCTCCGAAGACTGGCCCCCAGAGCTGCAGACTTGTTGTCTGGACCCACTTTTCCACCACATCCTTGCGGTAACTCACAGTGATGTCCTAGGGGCTCTTTCTTATCACCCTAGACGTAAGCCAACGGTGCGTCACCCGAGTACAAATGAGGTTAAAGCAATTCTGGGTGGGAGAGTGGGGGGAGAGTGGCTGGCCAGAGACTGAACTGATGACCTGAGTTATTGCAAGGATAAGCTTTAGGGCAAGTGCCAGGCACGCTCTGAAATGCAGATTCCGACTCAGTAGGTCTGGGGTAGGGCCTGAGCTTTCGCACACTCTCGCAGTTCCCAGTGGTCTAAATATACTGCCGGTCTAAAGCACGTACTTAGAGTAAAAAGGCTTTGGGAGATCCAAGGGACTAGATGGCATAAATCTTCTGTAAGCAGCCCCTCATAGTTTTTCAATCACTTTTTTGCTAAGTATTGATCTGACTGACTCACAGAGAGGTCCAGTTGTGGCCTGGCCGAGAGGCCAAGCAGAGGCTGAAATCTGGCCCTCGCTCCACTCACCAACTCTGCCCCCTCCCCGCACGCTGGGGCCACAGGGGCACTGGACAGCCGACTGCAGCCCTGAGTGCTGTGGGGCAGGGAGCTGCAGTGCTCTGTGGTCCCCGTGGAGGGGCGGGCAGAGACCCTCGGCGGCCTCAGCAGCCCCTCCAGGATCCCTGGGGACCACACCACATCTGCCTCTGAGGCTGCCTCCGTGCTCACGTTCCTCCAGTCCATCCACCAGGGCCTTTGAGGCTAACAAAGCAGGGGTAGCTGCTGGCTCTCTCCCCTCTGCCCAAAACAGGAAGGAAACTCAGGGATAGTGCAGCAGGAAGGAGGAGGGACACCAGGAAGAACTTCCCAGTGATCACGCTCTTGAGGGGCGGCACTGAACGAGTGGTGGAGTGGTGAAGGACTTGGTCTGTCCGTGTGCGGTGGTTTCCAGCCAGGGTTAGGGGCTGGGGGCTGCAGCAAAACTTCAGGAGGGCTCCCGGGGCAAGAGTCTGAATTTCCAAACCTCTTCCTTTTACTACACTCTTTCCCCGCCCCCGCCCCCGCCCCCGGCCCCCCTACAGGTTCCGGGGCTGTCCATCAGCACTGGGCACACCAGGTATTTCCTGACCCCAAGCCCCACCCCCAGCAGGTCCCCCGGGCCCCCACAGCATGGTGCCTTTGCACCCCCATGCCAATCTGGAGGGTGAGGCTAATACTTTCTGGCAGGTAGAGGCAGGGCAGGCAGAGGGAGAGGCGGCACCCTGGGCTTCTGCATTCAGATCAGGGGAGCCAGCAGCGAAACGAGGGTTGGCGTGGCGTCGGCTGGCGGGGGGGGGTGGGCATTCCTCTTTCCGCTGGCTGCACATAGTTAATGGGGGGCCTTGTTCGGGCTGGGCACGCAGCCCTGGAGGTGCTGGTGATGGCCATGCCTTGTCCCAGCCCCCGGGATCTCAAGTCTCACTGAGTGAAGCTGCAAATCTCCGGGGACCCTGGCACCTTCCTCATCCCACCGTCTCGACATGGCCTCACTTGTGCTCCTTCTCCCCCTCCCTTCCCTCTGCCTCCGTATTTATACGTGATCATTTTTCTCTACGACATCCTAGGATCAGGGACTGCCAGCCCAACAGGAAGCAGGCCTGAAGAGACCAGAGGACTTGTCCAAAGGCACTCAGCAAGTTGGCGGCCGTGACAGAATTTTAGCCCAGGGTCTCCTGACTTCAACTCCACCAAACAGAGAGCAGACCTACAGCTACAGGTGGGCAGGGGGCAGGGGAGTTTCAGACAAAATCGGAGGAGGAGACCTATTGACACCCCCCCATTCTTCCAGAATGTGCAGCCCCTCACCGCACAGTAGGAAGAAAAACCACAGCAGAAGGGTGGGACAGTTGGGGGGGGGGGGGGAGAACAGGGCAGTGCAGCGGGGTGGGAGCATATCCTGAGGGGGGCTCACACAGGGTGGCACTAAATCTTTGTCTCCCCCCTGGACCAGCCGCTGTGGCTTGTAGGTGGAGAACTCTTAATATCATATGGGTGCGGAGCACAGCTGTCCTGCCAGGGAGCACACACTCCATAAACGTCTGTCAGGTGAATAAATGAATAATAATAGTTCACACCCATTGAGGTTACTATGCGTCAGACACCGTTCTAAGCACTCTCCATTTATTAACTCATTCAACCCTCCCAAGAGCCCTAGGAGGTGGGTATCATTAACATCCATATCATGTACAGGTGAGGAAACTAAGGCACCAAAGAGTAAATCCTTCCCCAAAGACTGGTAAAAGGCAGAGGCAGGGTCTGAGCCCTGGAGAGCTGGGCTCATACATTTAACTACTCTGCTAAACTGTGAAAAACTGGGGCACCCGGGTGGCTCAGTCGGTTAAGCGTCCGACTTCGGCTCAGGTCATGATCTCACGGTTCGTGGGTTCGAGCCCCGCGTCGGGCTCTGTGCTGACAGTTCAGAGCCTGGAGCCTGCTAAGGATTCTGTGTCTCCCTCCCTCCACCCCTCCCCTACTCGTGCTCTGTCTCCATCTCTTTTAAAAAAAAAAAATGTTAACTATGAAAAACTGGAAAGGGGGAAAACACACACAGAGGCCTTCCCAGTTCAAACAATGGTCTTGCCCACCAGAGTGTGACAAGTGACTCATCCAGGATGAGGTGGTCTCTGTGCCTCCCCTCGGCACAGGCACCCCCTCAGCCTCGCCCCCTGCAGATGCCACGCTCAGGCCAAAGATCGTCTCCAGCCCAGTGATACCCAGTGTGCCTTCCAGCCCCGAGGCCACCTCAGGTGCCTCTGGACAGAGGCTGCCTTTTCTACCCTGTGGTGTCCCTCAGGCGCCCCCTCCCCCCACCCATTCCTGCCCTGTCCCCACGTCCGTCATGAGTGTGAGAACAGAAGACCCGTATCTGGCATGTTAGGGATCATAGTACAGAGCACAGAGAAGGGGTCTCATTTGATTTCATGACCACTTGGAAAGAGAGGCTGGTTAAGAGATTCCTCATCCTACACACTAGAAATAGGAGGCTCAGAGAGGGTCAGCGTGGAACAGTTTACAGGACCCAGGGCAAAATAAAAATGCAGGGCTGCTAGTTACAAAATTATTACGAATTGTATGGTGGTGGCAGCAAAGCGTGAACCCAGACAAGGGCCTGTGTGACTGAAGAGGAGGCATGTCTGTAAAGCGGGCCTTGGTTTAGGGGGTTCGCCCTAGTCACCCAGCTCACAAGTGCAAGGCTGGTGTTTGGGAGAGCTGGGGTCCAGTCTGGGCTGAGAACCGAGCTGGCTCCTGGCTCCAGACTCTCCTGGGTCTGCCCCCAGGTAAGTGAGGGCGGGCAGCCCAGGCCCTGTCCCAATTCTCGTTCTCTCTTGCTTTTGTCGGAGACAATAGTCCCCTTCCTTTCTTGTCTCCTCCCAGCCTCCTAATCGGCTCTGTCCACCACAAAGGCAAGGGATTCGTTTACGGCCCCTTCCTGCCTCAATCTTCGCAATCCCTGGACACTCGATCCACCTCCCCATCCTCAGACACCCCCGCCCCTGGGCTGCCCCAGATCTGGAGCTAAGGGGGAGGGAGAAAGACTGAATGCATATTCCTGTATTGTTTGTGGCCCTGTTCAGAGTGCCCCCTGCAGGTAGGGGCCGGTACTAGAGTGTGTGTGTGTGTGTGTGTGTGTGTGTGTACGCTGGCATTTGAACAAGAGAGTTGTGATGTGGTCTTAAGAGGAAGGAAACCAGGAGCACAGATCCTGCCCTTCTGGAAGCTCCCTGTGTGCAGCCTGAGGTATGGCCCCTCTTCCCCTAGGAGCTCCAACTTCTAATGCAAAGAGACATGGCTCCTGCCCTCAGGCGCCCTGAATCTGATGAGGCAGACAGCCTTTGTCAGGTGGACAGACAGATGGACACACACACCCCATAAACACACACAACTATGCAGTCCTACTTGATATTTTCACAGCAGGGGAAATAACATCCTCTATGTGCTAAGCACTCTTCCAGGCAGGACCTTGCTTAATACAACCACTTCATCAGGGAGAGATGATTATTCTGTTTTGCAAATGAGCGTCAATCTAGGGCTTTTAACGCCCACCCCTGTGGTTTTTCCCTTGCACAACTGCCCCTCCAGGGGTTTCTGCGTCGATGGCATCAGTTAGGCATGAGTTTTCCTTCCTCCGTGCGCTTGCCCCGCTGTTCCTTATCTGGACCTGCCTGGTGCACGCCTCACTCCCTGAAATGTGTCACAGTTACCCGTGTGTCTGTCTTATCTCCTCCTCCGAGCCCCCAGGGCAGAGGAAAGAGCACGGGCTTTGGAGCCCCCAAGCCTACCTCCAACCTTGGCTCTATCTCTTCACTGGGTGTCCCCCCTCTCCCGCTCCCTGTCTGAAAGGGGAGGAAGGAGGACACCAGCCCCACAGGGTGGATGCAGGAGGAAGCCTTCAGCAGGGCGCTCTCTCAGACAGCAGACAGCCCATGTCCGCTAAGTGAACAAATGAATGTTTGCTCCCCACACAGCTTGACAGTTTGAGCGGCATTATCACTGACCATTAACAAAAGGGACAGGGAGACCTCAACATGAGCTGGGGTTGAGGGTATTATCCGAATTGGAACAGCGCTCCTTGGCAACAGTGCTTAGACGGGGCTTGAACGCACTCTACCCACAGAGATATCCCCACTGCCCTGCACAGTCTTCTATGCAAAGGAACATGAAGCAAATTGCGAGAGACCCAGAGACCTGGGGAAAAGAATCCTTAGGTTGGGTCAACCTGGGAAGGCTTCCTTCCTACAGGAGGTGTTAAAAGCCCCTTAGCGGCTGCTGCCTTTGGCCCGTTTCCCAGGAGTCAATGGTAACTCAGGTCGGGGGACAATTCAGGCTTGCAAATCATACGGGGAAGTGGAATAAACCTCGACATTCTTGGTCCTCCGTAGACCACTTCAACAAGCACCCCCTCCCTGCCCTGTGGTGACCCCAGCAATGTACTGGGCTGGGGTGATAGATGGGAGCGGTGATGGCACCTCCTGTGCACAACCACTGCTGCCCTCGCCCCCCTTCAGTGGTCTCACTGCTTTGGCTTTGAGCCTAGGGACCGTGTCCAAATCCCTGACACCAGTGTAATGGAAGGCACTCAGCACCCTCCTCCCATCCGCCTGTCTGGACACTCTCAGGGACGCTCCACCTCCTCCAGCACCTCCAAGGGCAAAGGGGAGGGTACACTGGAGGAGAGGATGCAGAGAACTGTGTTCTAGAGCCAACCCTCTGCGTCTCATTCCCACCAAAGCCCTAGGTTGACAGAGGTGCCTAGGTGAGACGCAGAGCCACCTTGTGCCTGCCTCAGTTTCTCCTGCCAGGTGCTTCTCCCCGGAGAGATCAGAGTGGGTAATAACAACAGCTCCCACGTATTGGGCATCTGCTGTGTGCTGAGCACGCTGCCAGATTAGGAACATCTTTCAAAGAGCTTGTGTTCTTACGCCCATGTCGAAGCTAAGAAGTGGAGGCTCAGGAAAGTGAAGAATCAATCAGGCAGGGCCATCCAGCGAGTTAGTGCTGGAGATGCGATTTGAACCTGTGCAGTCAGGCTGCAAACGCGAGCTTCTTCCTCCACAGCAGTGTTTCCAGGTGTGTTGAGAAGGTATCGGCCCCTGGGGGGCCAGATGCTGCCTGGGGTTGGCTAGATGCCTTTG
This sequence comes from Panthera leo, assembly GCF_018350215.1. Classification (NCBI taxonomy): domain Eukaryota; kingdom Metazoa; phylum Chordata; class Mammalia; order Carnivora; family Felidae; genus Panthera; species Panthera leo. Next base: position 41,023,269 of record NC_056696.1, on the reverse strand, counting down.
GCTGGGAGCAGGCTAGTTGATTTATCCCAGCTGCTAAACACCTTGAATCAGTTGTGAGTGTGTGTGTGTGTGTGTGTGTGTGTGTGTGTGTGTGTGTTTAAGTGTGGCCCAAGGAGAAAAAGGCTGAGAGCCCTGCTCTGGAATATCCTGCCTTGAGGAGTGAGACAGAAAAGGCTGTCGTGATCAAGGAACAGAAGCCACAGTGTTCTGTGTTCGAGGCCCATGCTTTCCCTTCTCCTGGAGAGCCTTCCCTGTCCCACTCCCCGGCTGAATCTCCCGGTTCTGCAGGACTCAGGATGGGCCTCTCCTCCCTCTCCAGGGCCTCCCCTGGCCAGCCCAGTCTTCCCTGTCCTGGAAATGCTCTTGACCTCACTGTTGGTCCTTGGGGGACGCGCCCCATGACCATCTGGTACAGTGAGCCAACTTACCCCGTCTGCCGTCACATCCCTATCCCCATCCTGACTGCTTCACAGAGGACCCAACATCTTCCCTTCAAGCAGCCCCAGAGAGGAGCTCCCCGAGACACTGCTGGCCAATAAGAGGGGAACGAAGCCACTGGCACTTGAGAAAGACAAGAAACTGGAAATAGGCTTTGAGGAATGGCTCAGCCTGCAAGTTTAACATGCCCAGAGTCTTGCCCATCCCCTCAGGACTCAGAAGCCCCCAGCTCTGACCCCCTGAGAGGCAGGGCACTACAGTGGTCAGGGCAAAGACTGCCTGGGTTGAAATCCTGGTACGAGCAATCACTGGCTGGTGGCCTCAGGCCGGACCCTTAACATCTAAAAGCTTCAGTCTCTCCATCCATAAGATGGGGATAACACCAGTACCTCTCTCCCAGCGTTTCAATGAGACGATGCCGGGGGAGTGCTCAAATAAACGCGGTACGTGCCATCTGTTACCATTATCAGTGGAGGCAGGGACACCGGCACAATGGCAATTTCTAGATATGTCTGTCTGGGCCCCAAGAATGACCTTCCTGACAATCTGGTTTCTTCCTAGAAGAAAAGTTACAGTCCAGGGAATGAAAACATCAGCTGTGAAGGCATCCCCACCAGCAGACAGGAGAGGCATAAAACTGGGCACAGGTTTTATGTTTCCCTGGCCTCAGCCTTAGATTCTGTATCTCACCCAATTAATCAGAGGGGGCCCAGGTCCCGGGGAATTCAAAAGACAGGACTTTCTAGTGGCTCTGGAGGAGAAAGAAGACAGTGGCACAAAGAAAACCTCAGCTCTGGAGGTGCCCTGTCGCTGAGCAGCCGGGCCCAGCCCCCACCTGCCCGCTGCCAGCCCGCCCGTGGCCTGCTCTGGCATGGCTCCGGGGGGCGCACTGCCAACCCCGTAGCTCTCCCCCCACCATGTCCTTCTGCTGCTTCCAAAATAACTCTGCTCCCTGCCCAAGTTTGGCCTCTTGGGTGTTTTTCTCCTCCTGAGACCTGTTCTCCCATGTCTGAAGGGCGGGAGGAAAGACGTGAACTGTCATTAGAAATCAGGGACCACCCCCTTTTTTAAGCAAGGGACTACTTAGCACGAAGGGGCTCCCACAATTCTGACAGCCCCTGAGTCAATGCATCCATTTCAGTTTGGCTGAAAGAAATCACTCCCAATATGAGGAAGAGGGTTGGAAATTTCTCCCCCACCCCACCCCCCCACCCCCGTCTCTTGTACCTTCCCAAAGCCCCAGCCACTAGGACTCCTTGTCCTTGGCCCTGCACCCAACAGAATGAGTTACTAGCCTCAGGTCACACAGCCCAGTAGGGCTGAGAGCTCTGAGGAGAATCCTTACCGGTCCCTTAGGGCATGTTCCAGGGCAGAAATCCCTTCCTTTCCTAAGGCCGTACCAGAGAAGGCTCTAATTTCACGGAACTTCCATTTCCGGGGACAAGTTGGACTCTCCAGACAGGAGTGATCTGGAAGCCTAGACTTCTCCTCTCTGGAGAGTCTCCCACCAGGTGCCAGGCCAGGGCACATCTCCTCAGGGGTCCCTGTGAGGAGGACCACCTCTTCCATCATCCCGGGGCTGGGAGCCCAAGAGCAGACCAGGCTCTGTGAAAGGCCCCTTTCCCTGCAGGTCAGCGGGAGGGGACTTTATTAGTACAGAAGGAGCGAGGGAGGGAGGGAGGGAGGGAGGCAGGAAGGTAGGTGGGACTTCTGATGGGACTGAAGAAGATCACACTGGCACCTTAAATCCCCACCCTGTCACAGGTGGCTCTCTGATTCTCTTTCTGGGCCTCAGTAGATCATTTGCCTCATTTGATCATTGCAGGAAACTAACGGTGGAGAGGTTAAGTGACTTGTCCAGAGACGCGCGGCTCATAGACGATGGGGCGGGGACTGGAGCCCGCATGCAGAGCCAGAGCCCCGCGGTCCCCGGGCAGGGCCTCCCCACGTGGCACCCTGTCCTGTGCCCTGTGCGTGTCTCTGCCTGGTGGGCACGGGTCAGTGTGGGAAGCGGGCTGCGGCACGTGTGGGGCCATCAGGGTTGAGGGCCCACGACATGGCGGGGGGGCCGAGCGGGGGGCGGGCTGGGGGCCAGCTCTGCTCCGAGCCAGGCCTTCTTCTCCTCCGCCAGCCGCCCCACCCGGCCGCGCCCAGCGCCCGCTGCTGCCAGAGCAAAGAGGTTTCCTTTTTCTTTTGCCTAGGGTTGTTTCCTGCCTTTCCTTTGAACTGGGGTGTTGGCTTCTTCACATACTCACTCTCCTCCGGCGACCCCCCCAGGACTGCCCTCTGATGGGCCCGGCCCCTCAGGCTCCTCTTTGGAACAAGGCTGGCAGCCCATTCCTGGAATCACTCTCCCCTGCTTCGCCCTTCTCTCTGCCCTGGTCTCCGTGCTGCCCAGATTCCGCACCCCACCCCCCACCTTCCCTCTGTCCCTTTCTCCTACTGCCCACCTCCTCCAAGCTCTCCCTGGGGGCTTTCTCCCTCCCGCATCAGGAGAGCAGGCTCAGAGTTGATTTCTCCCTGCCTCTCCTCTTCTAGGTTTTCAATGAAATGTGTCAACACTGAGGTCCAGAAACGTCTGGGAGCTTGCATCACGGCAACTGAGGGACTGAGGATTGGAACTCCCAAATCCCAAGTTTCAGAAAGGCAGGCACAGCTCAGGCTCTTAGAATCTACTAGAAAGGGGGACTTTCTAGTTTCCCTTCGGGCTCCAAGGCCCCACCTAGGAAAGGTAGCCTTGGAGGTGAGAAATGAGACTGGCACATTGCGCCCCCGGGGTTCATGCTGCCCAAGGCCGGTTCTCGTCCACTGAGGCTGCACGTTTCCCTGCATCCTCATGTGACAGGCCCTGCAAGGCCCATCTGGGCATGTTGGGAGTAGGCTGGGGTCTTTCACCCGTTGCCCCCCTCCTGCCCCTGACACTCTAAGACCGCACCAGCCAGCAGAAAACTACAGTTACTCTGGGTTCCCAGCATAGCGACTTCTGTCTCCTTGCCAGCCACTCTTCCTTCTCATGGCCACACACACACACACACACACACACACACACACGCGCGCGCGCGCACACCATTCCACTCTTCGACAGAACAGTGCTCCTCCTCTCCTCCCAAGGTTAGCTCCAGGACTTCCCCCTCCAGGAAGACTTCCATGGCTAACACTTCTTGGCCCTGGCCACCCTAATAACACTGGCTGACACTGATTGAGCCCTTCCCACGAGCCACACACTGTGCCAAACCCTTTACAAACATTACTTCAGCGAATCCACACAGCAGCCCTATGAGGTTCCTCCACTTACAGGTGCGGAAACTAAGTCACAGATCAACTGGTCCAGGTTCACACAGCTTCGTGATGACTCTTCCCCTGGTCTGTTGGGGCCAATGCCCATGCTCTCAATCCCTCTGCCCTCCCCCAGCAGCTCGCCTCCATCTGGTCATGGACATCCCCCAGGCAGTGATGAAGAGGATGGAGATTATATAGAATTCACACACACACACACACACACACACACACCATCTGACCTTTCAAACAAGCTTAGTGGTTAACACGGGCGGTCTTAAGGGGAGCGAAGTCCCAAGAGGCTGATAAGGGGTCTGACTAAGGCTGCATGGAGGGGCAGCCCCTCCCTTAGCCCTGGGAGCAGGAAAAGTGGGAGATGGCTAGGGGTACTCAGGGGTAACCGCAAGTGTAGGGCCTTTTACAATCTCCCAAGGCAGTTTTTCTCCCACCGTCTGCCCCTGATACCGCTTGACTCTGGGAGCAAGAGGAGGAGCTCAGGGTAACTACTCAGATTCTCCCGCTCGAGGACAAGTATTTGCCGTCCGGACCCTCCCGCCCCTTCGCTGTGTGTCTGGGGGGTGGAATACGGCAAGAGGCGTCATGTCTTCACGTCACCATCAGACTAGAATGCCAAAGCTCCCTCTCCTCCAGGTGGGCTCCCAGAACAGGCCCTACCCAGGGACAAGGTCCAAACTCCAGTGAGGCTCGTGGAGACTCAGTTCGGGAGATTTTTTTTTTTTTTTAATGAGAGATGCCTGAAAGACCATGGGTATTTGAAGTCTGTCCTCCCAACTCTGATCAAACAGGGCTGGCATCGGACCCCAAAAGAGTCATAATTTTTGGACTTGGGTGTCAAAGCAGAGGATAGCAGCTGGGTGTAAAGAAGACGTTCCAGTGTTCCCAAGAACCAAGGTGGAGGAAGGTGGAGGTGTGTGCACCATGAAGGGTAGCTGGCTAGAAGGAGAGACTCTCACCTTTCCAGGGTGGGGAAACAGATGTGAAGTACTTTTTACCGGGGCAGGTCAAGGACCCGCAGGTATCTTCTGGAGCCCATAGTTTCTTGGTGCTTCCTAGGGTTCAACCTATGGCTCCTTCTAGGGATCTTCAAGAACCGTCTGGCCTGCTCTGGACACCAGGTGTTTTAATCTTACTTTTCTCCTTCTTGACCCTGTGTTAGGAAGACTGAAGTGTCCACTCCTCTCCCATCCCCCCCCACCCCCACTGTCAACCAACTGGTTGGATCCCAGGCCCCTAGAACGACCAAGCATTGACCAAGACTAGCACCCACAGTTGAGTCCCTAGCACACACTTTTCTTCCTGCCACAGACCATTCCCTTGAGTTCCATACTCATCCTCCCTGGACTCAGTTTCCCTGTCGTGTGAAGGGTCCTGGGAGCTTGCATCCATCTCCACCCAACAGCAGGCATTATAATAACAGCCACTATTTCTACAACCCCACCCCCACCCCCCCGTGTGTCAGGCACGCTGGGGAATTTACACAGGCATATTATCTCATTTAATCCTCCCTGTTACCCACCCACTTCCTTCCATATACAAATGACGAACCCGAGGCTTAGAGGAGCTCAGTGACTCAGTGGGTGGCAGAACTGGGAAGGAACCAGGGTTTGGGGGCCCAGACAGAAAGGCACTGCTGGTTCCATCATCAAATGCAAATCTGCACCAGCCTCGGTTAGAGTTGGGCTCCTTGAGGCAAGGCCAGGTTGGGCATTTCCTATCATTGCTAAGAAGGAAAGGAGCCCCACAATGTCTCTGTCTTTGCTCTTCTCAATGACAACCCTCATGCCTGCTCCACTTTCAATGCATTTGTGACCAGACTGCTCTCCTGAGAAGCAAAAAAGAAGGCTCCTCCCCTGAGCCCCGCTGAGGCCAGCTGCCCCCAGCAGAGACCTCTTCATCCACCTTCCACATGGGATCCTTCTGCCACCCAGGGCAGGGGACATGGTTTTCTACCACCTCCCTCCAATATTCCGGAGCCCACGACATTGTACCTCTCCTTCCCCAAGTTCTTCCAGAAAAAGGGTCCATCTGGAAAGAGAGGTGCTGAGAAAGGAGCAACCAATCTCTGGAAGAAGGCTCTTTCAAGTCAGGAAAGGGACCTTCCTTCTGCTCCCCCCACCCCCAGAGAAAGACTCTACAGATGCCATTCCCAAACTCTTTCTAGCCACAGAATCCTGCCTTCAAATAAAACAATGTCATATACCCCCAATATATAAAATGGCTAAAAGTGGGGTCACCCTAGCTGTCGCAGGCATGGGGGTTGTCAGTCCTCCTCTGGCAGCTGCAGGGACACCCTCACAGCCCTCCAGTCCTCAGAGTATCTGCCCCTGCCTTCACCCCCTGGGCTGTGAAGGATTCAATTTGCCCTTCTGGAATATGGACACTATTTTCTCCTCTCACTCCCTGCCCTGGTCCCCAGCCTATGTCTCTTCAAATGAACAGGGACATCCAACTAAGGACAGAAGGATTGGGAGGGGAGCCCCATGAAGGGTTGCAATTCGGACCCTCCACATGCTGCCAGGACACCATCACAACTGATCGCCCTGAGCTCAACAAACACGTGCTGGACCCCTGTGAAAACTAGCCCAGCCCCCTCTTCCTCAGAGATCCCAGGTCCTGGAGCCCCACAGCCTACGCCTGGGACAGATGGTCCCAGATTTTCCCACCTGAACTCCTTAAGAAAAGGTGAAGGAGCCTGGGCAGGGCTGGGCCTTGGGGGGGGTGGGGGGGTGGAGAGCAGGTTTCCTTTCCCCAGAGCAGGGGAGGAGGTGGAGTTAGGTAGTCTGGAATGTGCTCTCACACCCTCCTCCTGCGCAGGTGGGAGCAGTGAGTGCCCCCAGCCCCGAGGCTCTGAGGGGAAGCCTCTGAGCCTTCCTCAGGACAGCTGCCCCCAACAGGGTCCCCTTCACACGCCATCTCACCCCAACTCAGCTCTAAAAATGGTTCTCTGGTTTTCAGCCTCGGCGCCTGCCCACAAATTAGTGTCTCCAACACGGCCTCTTGGGACATGACTTCAGGGAGGCCCCTGGGGGAGCCAGGAGGCCTCAGCAGAGGGAGATGGTGCTGACAGGGTCCCTTTTGGAGAAGCCAAGAGTGAGCAAGGCCCCCCTCCCAGCTTCTGGGTCCCCCCTCCCAGCTTCTGGGGTCCCCCCACCAAGGCCACCCAGCCTCACCACGACGACGGCCGTGCTCTCCCTGCGGGGCAGAGGAGAGGAGGATCTCCGCACCCCACTGGAGCCCCTCCCCTCTCCTCCACCACCAATTCAGTCAGCTTTGTCCTCAGCCACCTTCCTGGGCACTGCCGTGCTGGAGGCGAAAGCAGCAAGAGGAGGGCCGGCCAGCCCTGGGGCCCTCCAGCTCCAGGGTCCAGACACCCACCTCTCACCAAGCCTGAGCTCCCACAGTGAACCCCCAGACGGGAGCCACTGAGACACCAAGGCAGGCCAGCCTGATTTTCAGTCCGACTCGCCCCCTCCCACAGCCGCGCCCCACCCCAGTCCCGCAGCAGTCCACTTGTCAGGGGAAGAGCCCTCCCCGGATGCCCGCGCCTCCCGGCACCAGCCTGGCAGGTGCCCTACACCGAGGCCGGCGCTAGCGGGCGGCCAGGGAGGACCAGGGAGGGACGTGCGGGCCAGTACTCACAGGTAAGCCGTCAGGGGGTCCAGATCCCCGGGCACGGCGGAGAGCCCGAGCTCAGAGCAGTCGGCAGACAGCATGATGCCGTCCTCCTGGCAGTGGCAGGGAGCCGGGCAGGCGGCGGGCGCCGGGCCGGGCTGGGGGGCGCCGCCGGCGCGCGCGGAGGCGCACAGCGCGGCGCAAAGCCACAGCGCCCTGAGTCCGGTGGGGCTGGGCATCTCGGCGGCCGGCGGCCGAGGCACCTGGCGGGCGGACGGGCGAGCGCACCGGCGCGGTGGCAGCCGCTGCTCGCCTCTGGGGCCCGCGGCCGGGCCGGCGGGCAGCGCCGTCGGTGGGGACCGCCCCGCGGGCTCTGCTGGGTGTCGGCGGCAGCGGCGGGGAGCGCGGGCCGGTGCAGTCAGAGAGGGGCAGGCATTGTTGAGTGATCTTCGTTATTCAGTTTCACAGGCTGGGCTTGGCAAGGGAGGGAGACACAGGCGGAGGAGGAGTCAAGGAAACTTTCGGCGCTGCGGCTCGCTCCCCTTCCCTCCTTCCTTCGGAGCTGGCAGGAATTTCATCCAGGAAAGGAAAAAAAAAAAAAAAAAAAGGCAAAGAAACCCTAAGAGAAAGAGCGGAGAGAGCATGTCAGGGACCCGCACTTGCACTTGTTTGGAAGGATGTGATGTCCCCAGGGCCTACACTTGTGGGTTGGGGACCCTCTTGCCTGCAGGGTCAGCCACCCGGTCACATGGGATTTGGAGGAGGCCCTATGCAAGCAACCTTAAGAGTTCCCATAGGCCCCCAACCCTCTACCACATTTTCCACACTGAGACCCAAGAGGGAAGTGATTTGTTCAAGGTCTTACGGCTTGGGGGGGGGGGGGGGGGGGGCGTTGTGCAGCCCCAGAACTGGAATTCAGAGTCTGTCCTTGTCACCCTGTTTCCTGGAGGAGGGCAGTGAGGCGTTGCCCCAAAGGGATCAGGCCGTGAAAGGTATGGAGAGAGAAAAGTGGTAGGCAACGAAGAGGGGTCTTCTCACTGAGGAGCCATGCCCGGCCACCAAAGAAAGGGGTGCGGATTTCCACCCACCGAGTGTACGTTGCATGCAGGCAGCCCCAGTCACGTCTAAGGCCCTGGGATCGCCTTGATCCTGTCCCCGGACGGAGCTAGGTAGATGGACTGGAGACTGAGCCGGGCTGGTTGTCGGAGGCTTCCTGAAAGTCAGCGGATTGGCGCCACCTGGAGGCCAGCGCTGCAGCTGCATCTCAACCACCACCCTGAGGCGGGAATCTCAGGGTCCTTCCTGGTCAGCGGCCCAGGGCTTTGAGGGGCAGAGCGGATGGTGGCTAAAGGTGGGTTCAAGTCCCTCTTATCTTCTTAGACCACCTGGGGCTGGCTGTTCTTCCTTCGTGTAGCCTTTTGCTTTCTGTGGTCTCTCCCACGCTGAGCCAAGCCCCAGGGCAGAGCTAGAACTAGGCTCTGTCTCCCCCTTTGGGCCCTCTTCCCATGGTCCATCCAGAGTGTGTACCCGAAGTCTGGAGACCTCAGAGGCAGCCAATATTCCTTCCACCCCATACCTCCATACCCCTCCATACCTCACATCACCCTCTCCACCCCACCCCCGCCGCCTCCCATTCTCTTCTGCTGCTAACCTCCCAGGGACTGAGGGGCTCCCATTACCCACAAATCGGAGCTGCCCCTGCCTTCCCAGGTCTGCCTGAGTTTCCGGCTTCATTCACCCATAGCTTGGCTCCACTCCCCTGCCTCTTTGCAGCTCCCGCTGCTCCAGTGTGAGGGGCCCAGACTGGAAAAGCCATGGCTGTGCCCTGTTTGGACCTCAGCAGCAGCCCCTCATGGTAGGCTTGGGGGGCTCAGAGCTAGTCTCCAGTCTTCCAGTTTGAGGGTCATTATGGGGCCAACCTCTGACTCTTGATAAACATAATTTAGAAGAGAACACCATATCCATTCCCCCGGGAGGGGGCGGGGAGCACCAGGGTCTAACCTCATCTTGGGAAGGGTCTGATGGAGCAGAAAGCCCTACCTCTGTCGCCCTTCTCCAGCCAGGCCTGAGAAACGCCCTCTCTGACCTCTGACCCCTTGTACTCTTGTAGGAACTCAGGTTGGCCAGTGGGAGCTGTGGCTCCCCTTTCATTTGGGGACCTAACTGCATTTCAGGGCCTCCTGCTCCGATTTGTCCAGGCTTTCTCTGTGTCCCCTCCGCCGCCCGAGGGCCCTCCACCAGGGACAGTTGGTGTCCAGCGTCAGGCACATTGCCATCCAATACTGTGCAGTCTAATCAGGGAGTCAGACAGGAGCTTATGAGACCATATCATGTCGCACGGTGTGCAGTTGAGTCCCAAAGAGTGTGGGATACCTCTGGGGGGGGCCTCAACCCCACCCTATTTTCTGTTCCCCCTCCCGGTTTTTCTCTCCTCCAAAAGTCCCTCACTGCCTTCTCTCCTACCTCCCTCCTGTGGCGGAGGGGAGGAAGCTGGGAGCAAAGGAGCAGAGAAAACTCAGCAACTCTGGCTCGAGGCACAGCCCCCCGTGGAAGCAGCAAAGCTCCCGGCCCCTGCCCTCCACGTCAGTGTGGTTACAACGCCTGCACCCTGACGGGGCAGCACACAGTGGCTGAGGAGGACCCTGGGGACCCCGGCAGGTGGAGACAGCTGGGGATGGCGGGAGAAGGCAAGCGAAGGCAAGGAGAAGGGAACAGAAGGCAAGGATTGGTCCTTGCTGCACACGGGGGGGGGGGGGGGGGGGGGGGGGGGGCGGTAGGTGGGGCAGGAGAACCTTGAGTACCTGGGGCTCTGGATCTGGGGCACGCCGGGACACTAGGGACCAAGTGGAGAGACTGAAGTCTGAGGCAACTGGAAAACTGGAGGGTGGGGCATCGGGGCTGCTCCCCGGGAAAAGCCACGGCATGCAGGCTGTGGGGCAGCCACTTCAGCCAGACCCCTGCTCGTGGTTGCCCACCCGGCCCTTGCACTGGGCCCCGTGTCGGGCAAGTCTTTGAGGCCATTTCTTTCCTCCTTGGAGGGTGGACGGACGGAACACACTCAGTCTCAGGTTGAGCACATTCTTTATTGCTCACCTCTCCCCCTTCACGGCACAGGGTCCAGCGTGCAGGAGGCCCTCCCAGTGAAACCAGGCCCCAGCGGGCTTGCTGAGGCTGATTGGCACTGACCAACAGGGCACAGACCTCTTCTGCTCCCGCACAGCACAGCCACCAGTGCTGACTCAAGGCAGCCCGTCCGTGAGCACTCTGTTCAGACAGTCGTAGAGGTATATGTACTGCTCCTGGTGGCAGACGTCGGGGTAAGGAGCGTCACCCTGACTGCCCAAATCTGATGCCGAAGGCCTCCCTTGTGTCTCCTAACCCTTAGGGTTCCATCTGGGAGCATCGTGGTCCCCAGCACCACCTGGTGACTCCCCAGACAGTGCTGCCTAGAGATGGCTCCTAGAACCTTCCCTACCCCCTTCCTCACTCCCTCCCACAACTAAGCCCTGGTGGCCTCTCACCAGCGTTGGGGTCATGAGGCCACAGGCCTGTGACTGCTGCAAGGCCACGTTAAAGATGTCCACGGTGCACTCAGCCCCCGCCTGCTGCAGCAGCTGGTCCATGGCCAGGAAGGTGCCCAGCTGAGCCACACCCTTGCTGCAATTGACCTTGAGTTAGATAGGGCATGGGAGCGGGGCGGGGGGGGGGGGGGAGGGGCGGTGCAGAGAAAGCTGGGGTATCCAGGTATATGGGGAAACCCAACGCGGGCCTGGGGACTGGGAAGGGGACACCGGGTGCCTGGTGAGCCAGCCAGCTTGGGCCCAAGCAGGGAGGGGGTATATTCCTAAAAGATGTCATATTCCCAGAAGATATCCAGGCAGAGTAAGGAGACAGGAGCACTGGGAGACTGTGTAGACCGTGTCCTTTTGACCCGTGACCCAAGCAGGGCTCAGTGGGATAGATGTGAGGCCCTGCTGGAGAGGCAGTGAGGGGATCCTGGCACCCACACCCCCCAGGCTTTTGTCCCGCAGCACCTGGAGTGGCTCAGCAGTGTGCCTGGCTTCATCGTGTCCCGAGAGCAGCACCGGCCCACGGCGGCCAAGAAGGGTAACAGGGTGGTGGCAGGGAGCTCACGCCCTGGCTCCCAGCACGGAAACAGCAGCCTCTGCACCTGCCTCTCCTTCCTGCTCTCCCCCTGGGGACAAAGGCAGTGGCACTGGTGCCAGGGAGGAGCAGAGGAAAACAGCACAGGACTCCTCCACAGAACCCACCACCCCACACCCTGCGGCCCCAGCACCTACATGTGTGACCCTCAGGAGGGTACAGGGCCAGCCCGCTGTGCTGCTCTCAGCCACCCAGTGCACTGTCACCATGTCTGTGACAACGGGCTGCTTCTCCGTCGGCCAGAACGCCTGTCGCCGGGACCAAGTCAGGGCTGCTCAGGAGGCTTCCCGAGCTCTCTGCCCACACACCCTGCCCACAGGCCCGCCACACCACGACCTCCACCCCCCACCCCTGTCCCAGCTCCCGAGGCTTCCACCCTGACTGCCATCTGATGCCGAAGGCCTTCCTTGTGTCTCCTAACCCTTAGGTTAGGGTTAGGGTTAGGGGTCTTTCTGCCCCCCTCACCTTCTCCCAGGTGTCAGGTGGGCACAGGGAGACCAGCACATGGGCCCTATGCTCCCACACCAGCTCCCAGAACTCCTCGGGTCCTGCAGGGCCAGTCAGCACAACGTGGTCATGTCCAGAAGGCCCACCCTGCAGAGCACAACTCATTGGCTCCCAGGGACTGAGGGTGCCCCCTGCTCACCACAGCTCTAGGGCCCCCAGAGACCCCAGCTCCAGCTTAATAAGCGCAAATGATCAGAGAGGGCAAGTAATAGGGCATCATCTCACAGGGAAGAGCCAGGCTTCGAGCATCTCGTTAGGGGGACTTTCCTCCACCGGAGAAAACCGCACTTGAGAAGAATCATCTGAGGGAAGATGGAGAGGGTGAGGCTGCCTGAGGCCCTCTTCCCCGGGGCCCCGGGGCCGCCCGCCCACCCACAGTCCGCGGGCACTCACAGGCGACCGTGCTGTCCTGCTTATGGCCAGGAGGGGGCGCGGAAGAGTCAGCCTCGTCCTTGATGGCCTGCAGCAGGAGCTGCGGGGGCGAAGGAGATGCGCTTAGGGCGCTCCGCGGGACGGAACCCACAGAAAGTGCTGTCTGGGCAAGGACAGCCCCCTCAGCTGTCACCCACCCCCTGGTCTGAAACACACCTTGTACTCTTTCAAGAAGCCGGCGTTGGCATTGGCCGCCCTCCTGGCGCAGGCCTCTGCGAAGTTCATCACCGAGATGGGCTGGGACCTGGGGGAGGGGCGGAGAGGGGAGGAGGCACTCGGGGTTCCCCAGCTCCCGCTTCTGGTCTTCTCAGCTCTGCCCATGGATAGGATCAGGGGCCTGTTGGTGGGAGGGCACAGGGAACCCGTGCCCCCACCCCACAAGGGCCCCAGGGGAGCTGCAACTCACTCAGGGGTGTCAGAGGGCGCTTCCAGAATCTTGTTCAGGAGGCAATTGTGCAGGAAGATGTATTGGGTCTGACAGGAGGAGGAGGAGTCAGTCTGCTAAGGCAGTATGGCCCAGCAGGGAGATTTTCCAAGGGCCCAACCGGCAAGACAGGGCTGGGGTGAGGGGGGGTGGGCCATTTGGGACCTTGCCCACGCTGTCGCTGTCGCACAGCATCAAAGCCGCCAGAGGCCTGCCCCACCTCCCCTTTGACAGAAAGGGAAACAAGCCCAGATAGGATGGCGACACGGTAGAGCCCCGCCCCCCAGGTCCTCAGTGTCCCCCCAGAGTTCCTTTCCTTGTCCCCTCCAGACTCGATGTGGCCTCCCCCCCCCCCGCCGCCCCCCACAACCCACCTCCCGCCCACTCCTTCAGGACCCTGGCTGCCCCGCCCAGCCTGCCGAGCCCTCACCGGGGTCTGGATCATGAGGGGCCGGTACAGCCGCAGCGCATACACAGCGTTGAACACGTCTACCGCCTGCTCCTCCTCCAGCTGCTGCAGCAGCCTTGACAGGGCCACGAAGGTGCCCGTGCGGCCCACGCCCGCACTGTGGGGACAGCCCTGGGCTGAGCCCTGCCCGAGGTCCCAGAGCCCCGCCTCCCCTGCCTCCCCTCAGGCCCGCCCACCTGCCCTCACCTGCAGTGCACCAGGATGGGGCCGGTGCCCTGGGTGGCCCGGGCCTGCTCCCGTACCAGTTCCACGAAGGAGAGCAGGGAGTCGGGGGCCTCAGGGACGCTGTGGTCAGGCCAGGTGGTGAATTGCAGCTGCTTCACCCTCCGCTGCTGCTGCTGGGTAATCTGGGAACGGGAAGGGACGGGAGCAGGGGTCCCTGGCCTCAGCCCTTCGGCTTTCTTCACCAGATCCCTGAGGGCAGGGCGACTGATTCCTCCACCCTCAGCGGGGTGACAGCTAAACCTGCCCCTCAGATCGCATGCTTCCCTTGACCCCTTCGTTCTCCAGCCTCCTGAGTAGCGTCGGCCTATAGGGGATGCCCAGGCAGAGGGGTGAGGCCAGTCCCTGGCTCTCGTGCCCCAGGAGGTCACAGCCTGGCAAGGCTGATGGGCACAAGGGGTGAGGGGTGAAGCAGGGAGCCCCGAACTGAGTGCAGGGCAGGGGAGGGCAGGGCAGAAACCGTCGCCTCACCCTGTTCTACCTTTGACGCACTGCGTCGCTTCGGATAACACTTCAACCTTCCCTGTGCCTCCCTACCCCCTCCCTAACCAACTTCCCTGGACAGGCAGGGGCTGAGTGCTTGCAATTCTCAGAAGGAAGGAGGCCAGGGGACGCAGGAGGTGAGGCAACCTTCTCAGAGTCTCAGCTCGAATGCCTGCCCCACCCTGCCGTGTCCCCTGGGGCACACACGTGCTGCAGCTGCAATTCCCGCTTGGTCCACTCTTCCTCGGGCTCCTCAGCCAGCAGGTGGATGGTGATGTGACCATGGGTGACAGGGGTAGGGTCTGCTGGCCAGTAATGCTCACACAGCACCTAGGGCCAGAGGGTCAGAGCAAGGGTGTGGGGTGGCTGTGGGCCCAGCCTCATTACTGCCACCCCTGGTTTATCCGGACCAACCCCCCCCCCCCCAAACACACACACACACACTCATCTTTCTGGTCTCTGCCACCCTGTTGAAATTCTGCTCTCTGTACAAACCTGAGTCCCCCGCTACCTCATCCAGAAGCTTCTCTGTTCTGGCTGGCCTCCAGCACCATCACCCCCACACCTCTCATATGACCCTTAAGACTTCAAGGCAGCTGTTGGGCTCCTTTACAAAATTGGATGCCTTTATTTAGGGCTGCCTGGCCTTGCCTCACTGCTTCAGCTGGAGGACAAACCCAGCAGGTGCTCTCTCTGTCCCTGGGCTCTGCATTGAGCAGGCACAGAAGAGACATCCATCCACCAGGCTTGTTGAAAGAAAGGATGCAGAACGCCCATCCTGAGACAGTCTGTACCCCATTCTTTCCCCCCCCAACGCCTTTGCCCCCCTCTGCCTAGAACAAGAGCAAGTGGAAATAATGAGATACAGCAGAGGTGAGGGGCGCTTGGGTGGCTCGGTCAGTTAAGCACCAGACTCTTGATTTTGGCTCAGGTCATGATCTCACAGTTCATGGGTTCAAGCCCCACATTGGGCTCTGCGCTCACAGTGCTGAGCCTGCTTGGAATTCTCTCTCCCTCTCTCTGTCTGCCCCTCCCCAACTTGTGCTTTCATTCTCTCAAAATAAATAAATAAGAACTTAAAAAAAGGGGGGGGGGAGAAAGAAACAGCAGAGGTCAGAGGAAACGGAGTCAACCGGGGAGCTTAAGTACCTGGTCCCTCTAACTGCCTCCCATTCTGGGTGGCCTTAGGGACCCCTACCAACCTCCAGGACTGGCCTCTCTCAGGCCTCACCCACCTTACCAGACCTAAGATGGCAAGGGGACAACTCCTGTAAGGAGAACATGCGCCACCCCGTGGCCACTCTAGGAAACTGCAAGGCATGCTCACCCTCCCATTCTCCATGCCCACGGTCAGCATGACAATGATGCGGACCTGCTGCTCCCACACAAGCCTCCAGAAGTCCTCCAGAGTTTTCTTGAGAGGGCCCTGGGTGGCAATAAATTCCTGCGGGTGGCTGTAGCCCTGGGGAGTGCAGAAGACAGGAGCATGTTAATTGGTGACACCTCGGTCCCCCAGGCCCCACCGGGCACACAGCAGTAAATGTCCCGTGTGCGATTTCCAGGAGGGAGGAGAGTGTGCCTACACGTGTGCACATGACCACGTGTGCGCCAAGAATCCAAACCAGGAGGGGTGGCTTCAGAGACACCACCAGCACCCCAGCGCCACCTTGAAGGGGCAAGAAAAGCCCACATGAGAGTAAGAAGGTACTAATGTGACAGAAATAGTCTCCCCAGTCCAACCTGTTCACCAACCCCCTTCTGAAACCAAACTCCACGTTTCTCCCATGCTCAAAAATCTTCCGCAGCTCCCATGGCCCAGCAAGTAAAATCCAAAGCCCTTAGCTTAACAATCAAGCCCCTCCTTCATCCGGGCCCAATCTACCTGTGCTGTCTCACCTCCCCCAACCCGGCACCCCAGCCCCACGCTGTCTGTGCGTGTGCACCCAGCTGTTCTCTGGCTGTTCTTTCCAACATTTCCCCTCTTTCGTCTTTTATCAAAATTCTACTCATCCTTCAAGAGATTACACGTCCCCTCCTCCAGGAAGCCTTGCTTGACTCCTCGAGTGGACTGAATTTCTCCTTCTTTCATGTTCTCTGAATACCACTCTTCTCCCCTTAATACAGCACTCGTCACAATGAGTGGTAGATGTGACACACACAGGCAGCGCATGTGTGCCTGTCTCACACACACACACACACACACACACACACACACAGTGTGCTGCTTTGAAGGCAAGAATACAGGTAGCCAGCTCTGACTCCGACAGGCCCAGCACAGTGCCTGGCACACAGTAGGCCCTCAATAAATACGTGCCAGGTCGACCTAAAGGAACACAAGCTGGTGATCTTCATGGACGACTGCTACAGCCAGGGTAGGACAGCGTGTCCTGCAAAGCAGCCAGTCTCCCGAACGGACACACCCACAGCCAGCTCTGAAGGTGGCCCTTACCGGGATGAAGTTGGCATTGATGTAGTCGGAGTGGGGCTCTCCCTCCAGCTGGGTCAGCCTGACCCGGGAGTGATCATCTGCAGAGGGAAAAACTGTGTGTGCAGTGCCCGGGCATAGGGAGCACCCCCCACCGCCCCCCACCCCCGTCCAGGCCCAGCCCCGGCCATCTGCTCGCCGGCACTCACAGGGTAGCACGTGCGGGTAACGGTTCTTGGTGGCATTGGCGGGGTGCTCCGCCTCCAGCCTGGGCTGCTCCTTGCCCACCTCCTTCAGCTCCTGCAGAGATCGGGCCAGGCTCTGCTTTCTGAAGTGGACCCATCTCTCCCCACACCAGGGGAGGGACAGGGGTGGGGTGTGCACGGCTGGGAGCTCCCCCCAGACTTCAGGGCAGGCCCAGCCCAACCTAGATGGCCCAGGTCCTCTCTGCTCCGAGCCCGAGGGCAGCAGAGGCCTTACCTCAAATTCCTGAAAGAAAGCCTGGTGAGCGTGCGCACTCTTGGCCTCAAAACTCTGCCGGAAGCTTTGGATAGGGATTGGCCGATGGGTCCGCCTGGTGGGAGAGGGAGGGAGTGGGCCCACGGTAGGGTCCTGCCCTGAGCTCAGTGGATAGTTGGAACACCCCCTGGAATGGAGCCGGCACGCATTTTTCCGCACACGCAGATGCACAGCCTGGGCCGCCAGCCCCCAGTGCAGAAAGACAGACAAGGGGACAGACGGAGGAGGGCAGAGCAGACAGGATCTACATGTGAAGGCACACACGAGGCTTTCAGCCCCTGCCACCATCACCGGTTCTGAGGAGGGCTTCTGTGCATAGTCGATGCTCACCGATGTGGGTTCGACATGAAGTCGGTGTAGGGGAGCACAGGAGGGACCAGAGGAGAGAATTACAGATCTAACACCACCGGGGAAAGAAAGAGATTCGGCCTGATATCGCCCAGTTGTCAGGGGTAAGGTGAGGACTGGAGTAGGTGAATTGGGAGGAGGGGGAGGAGGCTGAACGGGCAGAGAGGAGCCACATGAGCTCTAGGGTTGGAGAAAAGGCCTCGTGAAGGTGTGACAGAGCTGTGAGGTGACGGACAAGGGAGTCCCGGAGGCGCAGGCTGCTGGGGAGACTGGGCGATGCCACCATGACCCGTGCCAGGCATGGCCACACTGCCCAGCACACCACGAGGAGACATGGGAAAGTGCCCTCACCGCAGGTTGTAAGCTGTCAGCTCTTGGGAAAACCGACTCTTCTCTGCCCTGCAAAGGATGAAGAGGCGTGTGGGAGGGAGCCCAACGGGGCAGGGGCACGGGGAGCTTCTTGGGGAAGAAGCCATTCCTCCCCCAGCCATGCTGGCCCCCAGCCTTCGCTCTTACTCACCTCTGTCCCTTCACCCTCCTCCAGTACAGCAGGCCCAGCAGGGCACAGATTGTGAGGACACAGCCCATCATGATGCCCACTGCCGCTGGGAGGGACATGGCTACCCTGGAGACACTGGCCCTGGGCTCTATGAAGTGCAAAGGGAGAGTAGAGTAGAGTAGCCTTGTCCCACTGTTCTGCGGTGACTGGACTTGAGAGCCTCTGGGAGGAGCGCACAGTAACAACCCCCCTCAGAAGTCCCAAATACCACTCAAGGCCAGAAATGGCTGCCAGGGGGACCATCCTGCATGGGGACTGAAAATGACCAGCAAGCTCTCCCTGCCCCTGGCTTCTGAGCTTGCCCCAAAGGCTCTACTCCCCTCCCTGACACCCTCAAAGAAAAGAAGAGGGTAGGGACCTGGCTTCCTGGACCTTCTAGAACTACACTGTCCAGTATGGTAGCCACTAGCCACATAGGGCCATGGAGTACTTGAATATGGCTACTCCAAATTAAGCTTTGCTATGAGCATGAAATACACATAGAATTTCGAAGACTTAGTAATAAAGAAAAGAATGTAAAATATCTCATTAAGAATTTTTTTAATTGATCACATGTTGATATGATAACATTGATAGCTTGGTTTAAATCAAATGTTCCTAAAACTAATTTCACCTGTTTTATTTTTACCTGTTTAACATAGCTACTAGGGAATATTAACATACATATGTGGTTCACCCTTGTGACTTGCCTTATGTTTCTATTGGACAGTGCTGTTCTAGAATCTCAGTGGCCTGGGAGCGACAGCAGAGTGGGGCAGTGCAGGAAGGTAGTGTGATCGCGGGCAGTGACAACCCCTTTCATTAATGCCCCGCCCCCCACCCCTCAGCCCACCCAGGCCAAGTCAGGTGCTAGCAGTACCTTCAGCATTGGCTCTGGGTCTCCCAGCTCTGCTGGGCAGGACGTGCCCTCCCTGGAATCCAAGCTCAATCCTACCCGTTGCCAGTTGGGGACGAGCCCAGAACAGGGGGTCCCAGCACTCTTCCCCTGCCCCGGGGCCCAGCTGGAACCCTAGCCAGGTGTCCACCCTACCTGAGAAGGCTGAGAAGGAGATAACGGTCTCAGGAGGGCTGTATCTGGTAAAGGCCACGACACTGAACCTGGGGCAGAGAAACAGGACCTTCTGTTCTGGAGGGGCAAACAAAGAGGGCAAAGCCCCTCCCGAGACACTGAGTCATTAACAATAGACACTCAGAGAGTGAGAGCCTCTCTCCACACCTGTTAAGAGGTTATGTGTCACGCTACCTGAACAAGCTACCCCTGACTTCTTCTCAATCTTCCCTTCCCACAGCAAGAAGCCCTAACATAGGTACCTAAACATCCTTGGAAAGCTGAAACAGAATCCACCCCCCCCCCTTTTTTTCCTGAAAAAAAGAACCATGTAACAGATGGGTGTTTTCCTTTTTGCCTTGCCTACCAGGGAGCCCAGTCGAAATAACTCTGTGGACCCATTTGTGGGCCAACAAATGCTTTCTCTTCGTAAGTCAGTCCAGATCTTTTGCAGAGGGAATGTGCAAACAACCCATCAGTGGAAGTTAAAAGCCCCCGCCCCTCAGTCTTAGCCCTCACCGATACTGGGAACCTGGCTTGAGTTGCCCGTTACAGATCTCCTGGGTCTGGCCACAGTCCTCTGTACCCATAGGCACCATCCAGGATCTCGGCACAGCCCAGGGCCCTGGGTAGAAGGGGTTGGGGAGCAGGATGGCCAGGTAGGAGTCCTGTCCTCCATAGTAGTGGTCATACCACGTGTGGTTGATGGCTTCCTGGGGAGGCCGCACCACTACAGAGGAACAAGAAAGGGGCAGCGCAAGGGCAGCAGTGAGGCTGAAGCCTCTCTCCCTGCCCACAAAGCGGCTACCCTGTTTCTCTAGCATGTTCCCACCATGCATAGCACAACATCAGCCCTATCTTTAAGAATGTTCTGGGTCTCTCTTCCTACTCCAGCACTCATGCCAGCCACAGGCATTTCACCTTAGCGGTCCATATCTGGACCCTCCCCCCGCCCCATCCCATGCCAGGCAATAGCCAGGGTCTCCCATCCCCTCCTGGCCCAGGACTCACGTGACATGTTGGTGGTAGCAATGATGCCGTACCACTGGATCTGCCCATCGTCCTGGCCAAACATACCCCGTGTGATCATCACTCCCATCCCTGCCTCAGGCTCCAGCTGGGGGGCTGCAGCTAAGTCCGGGGGGCGCCAGCCTGGGGATGGAGAGGAGAAGAGTGAGGTCCTAACTAGGTGCCAGTGGCCAAGGGCAGGGGCCATGCTGTCACATCCCCAGCACCTCTTACGGTGCCTGGCAACCAGTGCCTGATGGGTGCAACTAAATAAGAACCAGGAGACCCCTGGGTCGGGGTGCCGGCGGTGAGGCTCATACTATGGTATCTGGATCAGGGCCAGAGGAAGGCTTGGGAGTTGGGGGACAGGGAGAGTCCCCGGCAGTGAGGGCCACGGCAGTGAGAACCCCAGCGGTGATGTTGGAGGAAGGCTAAGGGAGCGGAGGGGGCTCCGGAGAAGGTGGAAAGGGCTTACCCTCTGCAGAAGTGGCGCACAGCAGGGTGACCACACGACTCCACAGACCATTCCGGCCCAGCACAGTGAGACTGATGCGATAGGAAGCAGCGGGCAGCAGGCCGGGCAACAGGAGGGCATCCCCGGAGGTATTAGCCTGGAAGACGATGTGAGCATGCCCTCCCACATCCAGATGTTCTGCCACCACCAGACAGGTGTCCACATCCCCCGAGGGCATCATCCAGTGCAGGGCCAGGCGAGTGGCCTCGGGCTGGCACTGCACATCCTCCACGGGGCCAGGCTCTGTGGGAAGCAAAGGTTCTGCGCTGTGTGGGGGTTGGTGCACCCAAGAGGCTGGCATCTGGGGCGGCAGCTGTCAGAATCAGCAGGTACAAAGGGACTGGGCATTTATGTTCACAGGAAGAGGCCCTGGCCACACAGAGAAACAACTTCTCCTTTGGGCATCACTGCCCATCTGGAGAAGCACAGGAAGCATATCCCCGGGGAAGGGGTGGGTAAGCCCCCACCGGAGGGGAGCAGGTGGCTCTGAATAGAATGGACAGCGTCGCAGCCCGGACTGGAGCCTCCCGCTCCTCCTCCCCCGACACACGCCAACATACCAATAGGCAGCACGACGGGGTGAGTGGACGCCTGGAGTGGCCCCGCCTGGCACAGCACTGACAGGGACAGATGGCGTCCAGGTGTGAGGTCCCTTAGAACGAGGAGGGCTTGGCCGAGAGCCAGGGGCTGCTCCCAGGAGAGGTGGCCGGCCTCTGAGAGTTGGGCATGGCACACCCCCTGCCCCAGGGGGCCACCGGCCCAGGCCAGGTTGATTACGGCACTGCCCGCCTGCATCGACACCAACAGCTCATTGGGCACGAGCGGGGCTGTGGAGGGAAAGAGAGCCGGTGAACCAAGCTGCGTGGGGTGTGTGAGGCCGCAAGCTCGCTGGCTCCAGGCAAGGCCCTCGGGTGCGGAATTTGGGGGATGGGACTAGAGTGGCGGCTAAGAAAAGAATCCAGGGGTCTCAGAGGCAGCCCTGCCCGCCTCTCCTCCCCTCATTGCCTTTCCCAGCCACGACTCACAGGTCCAGCCAGAGACATTGGCCGCTGCGGTGCCAAGAGGCCCAGCCTGCGACATGATCTCCACCTCGTACTGAGTGCCTGGGGTCAGAGCTGAGAAGCTTGTGCTGTCCACCTCGGGTCCCACGGTGCTGGCGCTTGCCTGGGCACCCGTCTGGTACAGAGTCACCTGGTAGCCGTCTCGCGCCCCGGGAGCATGCACCCAGGATGCCCGGAGCTGGGTGGGACCTTCAGTGGTCACGTTCACCAGAGGAGGGGCGAGGGGAGCTGTGGGGAGAGCAAGATATGGGAAGGTGGAGAAGAAGAGAGGTGCTGTGGGCCAAACTATGTCCCCCGAAATTCATGTTGAGGTCCTAACCCCCAGAATACGACTGTTTGAGGGCATAAGATCTTCAAAGGGGTAATTAAGTGACGTCATGAGGATGGAACCCTAATCCACTACGACCGGGGTCCTCATAAGAAGAGGAAATCTGGACACAGACACGCACGGAGGGAAGACTGTGTGAAGACACAGGGAGAAGGGGGCTGTCTGCAAACCAAGGACAGGGGCCTGGGACAGAAACTGCCGTCCTCAATCTTGCCAACTCATTGAGCTCAGATCTCCAGCCTCTGGAACTGTGAGACAATTAATTTCTGCTGTTTAAGCCCCCAGCCTGTGGTGCTGTGTTATGGCAGCCCGGACAAACGAATACAGAAGAAAAGAATGCAAACCACATCTCTGGCTCCCTCCTCCCTCCTGTGTCCCTCCATCCTTCCCAGGCCGGGAAGCACCAGCTCAGGCCGACAGCAGGGCCGGCTCAAACAGTACTGCATGAACACATTAACCCCTCCCCCTCCCAAAGCAGCCAGGCCTCTCGGAGGCAGGGCTGGACGGGGCAGCACCAGCCCCTGTACCCAAACAGCTTTGCAAGACCCCCTGAGTGACTGGGCAGGTTCTCAAGGACAGGCAAAGTCTGGGGGCCCAAGCTGCGCCCCTTCACCCTCAGCTGGAGCCCAGGCCCTGGAGCCACATAAGCCTGGCCCGGTCACCCAGCCAACACCTCCTCTGCAAATGGGGAAACTGAGGCTCACAGAGGGACAACGTTTGCTCTAGGGACTGGGCCATAGCTAAAACCCAGGTCTCCTGCCTCCTAGGCCGGTGCTCTTTCCAGCTTCCTCTCAGACCTGTCTGAGGTCACGTGGCCCCTGGGAGGAATCAGGAGGACAGAGCAGGGGGTGGGGGAGTCACCACCCTGGAGAAGGATGATTCTGAGGGTGGGGGAAGGGGTGACAGCAGCTATACTTTGGCTCTAGCAAGAATGCAGCACTCAGAGAAGGCAGAAGGAACGAGGCCGATGTGAGAGGGAGCTTCCAAACCCAGGTCTATGGCTGTGGAGGCTCCACGGGAGAAGGAGAGAGCTCCGCTGTGTGCTGCTCAGTGTGTCCCATGCTTCGGTAACTGCGTGACCCTGTCCAGCGCCGGCACCCTCCCCCGCTCCTCTCTGGAGGTTAGCGTGCGGCTAGGAGCACAGACTCTGGGTCACAGTGTCAGAAATGGAATCCCGACTCCCCACTTAGGGCTGAGGAACCCAGGACAAGTCACTTTGCTCATCTGCGCCTCAGTTTCCTGATCTGTGAAATGGGCAGAGCCATAGTAGCCACCTCCTAGGCTGGTTGTCATGAGGAGGAAATGAGAGAACATGGGGAGAACACTTAGCAAAGGGCCCAGTGAACACGAGTCACTGCTGTCGCTGTCAAACACTCCCAGCCCAGGGGGAGCTTGAGGCTGGGTCCTGCGTCCTGTCCCCACTGCTCCCCACTCCCGCACTGGCCATATGAGAGCCTGGAGAGTGGCACGGCCCAGCCACTGTACAAGAGCAAGCCCCTGGGTTCTGCCCACCTTCCAGGATCCCTGGGGATTCCCAGTTAGGGATGTCCTGGTGCCTAGAGATCAGGGATCAACCACAGTCAACCCAGCTGCCTGCGCACAGATGATGAAGAGGTCAAGGGGAGCACGCAGCCCCCCTCGCCCCACTGGGGAATCCAACCAGCAAGGGTGGCCAGGAAGGAAGGGGTGTGCAGGGGGCACTCACGCATCCAGCCGGTGGCATTGGTGCTGCTGCTCTCATCTGGGCCCCTCAAGGTGGCCAGCTGAACCAGGAACGCGGTGCCTGGGGGCAGCTGGGTCCAGGAGAAGTTCTGAGTCTCGGGAGCCAGAGCTTCCTTGCTTTCCAGAGTCAGGGGCCTCAGGCGGTAAAGCCGCAGCTGGAAGCCATCTCTGCCCCCAGGCGGGGGACTCCAGGAGGCGGTCAGGGCAGGAGGCTGGGTGGCAAGGCCCAGGCTCAAGTTGGCAGGAGGAGCAGGGACTGCAAGGTCAAGGAAGAAATAGATTTGGAATGACGCAAACCCCCTGCCCTTGTCTTCCCTGCCTCCCCTCCCCCTGTGCTCTTCTCCTGGGCACCAAGAGAGCCCCAAACACTGCCAGCTTACAAATCCAGCTCCCTCCCCACACGGTCAGCTCCTTGACAGTGTGATGTCTGGCTCACAGGGTCCCCACAAGGCTCAGGACCCACCTAAATGTTTAACCCTTTGGGTCCTGGTCTCCAGCTCATCTGCTGACCTTCAGTGCCTGCAAGCTCATTCTCTCTCTCTCTCCTTCTCTGTCTCTGTCTCTCCCTCTCCCCTCTCCTCCTCCCTCTTCCTCTCTCTCCTGAGGGCCTTGGTGCATGCTTAGCCTCTCCATAAAGCCCCTCTCTGTCCGACTCAGACTACAAGCTTCTCAGTTCACTCTCCTTCTCCTCCTCCTTCAGGAAGCCTTCCCTGATTCCCTAAGCAGGCTTCCCTTCTGTAAGTCTTACAAGATTAGACCGAACCACATAAACTTCCCATTAGTCATCAATTTTAACCTATAAGAACACAGTTGCATGTGATTTGAAATACGTTGTACATATTCCCATCATACATTTATGTTTTTTATATGATCTGTAAAATAATACACATTATATATGTGTATGCACATATATGTATTTATACATATATTTATATAGCCTCTGTTTACTTGTCAATATTCCTAGACTGTCTTGTTCATAATGTTTAGCCTCAGCACCTAGCCCCATACCTAAAAAATGGGAAGCATTCATTAAATGTGTGTTGAATAGATGGATAGATGGGCGGATGGCTGCCCAAATGGTAGGAGGTGGAAAATGCTTGCCAATAGATTCCTGAAAGGCCCACCTTGGATGGACACGGGACCGTCTAAGTCAAGAGGAGGCACGCAGAAGAGCGGACAGTAAGGGAAGCTGGGCCCCCACCCCCACTGTCCTGGGCTGGCCTCCCAGAGGCTGAAGCCAGGGAACTCACGGGTGCAGGCACGGGTCCTTTGGATGGGGGAGCTGAGGTTCCCTGCCCAGGTCCACACTGACACAGTGTAGCAGGAGCCGGGCACTAGACCCCTCAGAGTCAGGCTGGAATTGTCTGGTCCCAAGTCAATAAGACTGTCTGGTGACCTCTGGCTGCCCTCCGGATGCCAGGTGACCCTGTAGCCTTCTTGCCACCCTGGTGCTGGGGCCCAACCAATGGTCAGGTCAGAGGGGCTGCCTCTGCCAGTGACATCCAGTGACTGTGGTGCCAGGAGCTCTGAAGAGAGGGACAGTTTGGTAAGGGGGCCATACTGCGTCTGTGGCCCCGTGAAGCCCTTTCCCAGCTCTTCTGAGCCTCCCCTCTACCCAGATTTCCCTCCCCAGGGCAAGGCCTCCCCCGCCCCCGCTCCGCAGGGTCAGGGGACAGTGGCTGACACTCACTTGTATGGCTTGTGGGGCTCTGGGTAGTGTTTCCCAGAGACGAGACAATGTCCACCTGGTAGTTGGCCCCAGGCCCCAGCTCACGCAAAGTGACCTGCGTGGAAGCAGGTGGCACGGAGATGTTTCCGAGGAGGCTTGGGGTTCCCTCAGTGTAGAGCAGTGCCCGCCTCCTGGGCTCCCTGGTGGCCCCCAACCCATCCAGCTGCAGTGTGGTCCCATTGCTTTGTCTGGGCTGGGCAGCAGAATCTGCAGAGGATGCAAATTCTGGAGAGTGAGAACCCAGCTGCCACTCAAGGCAGGTGCCCCTGGGCAGGGCCTCATCCTGTTCCCCATCAGCCCAGACTCACCATTCAGCCAGGCACTGGCCCGGGCCCAGGCATCATAGGGCCCGGCCAGGACCCTCAGCTCCAGAGTGTAGGGTCCAGCAGGCAGGGGCCCTGGGAATGTGGCATTGAGGGCTCCGGGACCCAGTGTGATGGTCTTCTCCACCTGCCCACTTAGCCTGAGCAGGTAGCCATCCCGGGCACCAGACCCTGCCTTCCAGCTTGCCCAGAGCTCCGAGGGCAGGGGAATGACCACCAGGTCCAAGGGTGCAGAAGGATCTATGGGTAAAAGGAGAAAACATATGCAGAAAGACCTAAACGGTGGATAAGAAAGATCCTACCCTCCTCACACTAGCTTCTTCCTCCAACACTAGACCACGTCTCATCCAGAGGCCAGCAGCCACCGTTTGCCACGTTCTGGGTGAATTCTGGGATCGGGCCACGGACAACAATAACAGAAATAATAACGCATCAAGTACCAAGTGCATAGATGCCAGCAGGGCACGAAGTACCCTACGCGCAGTATCTCACGTCTACTCCCCACAACGCTGCGAAGAGGGTGCTACTGTCACCAGCCACGTTTAAAGAAACGGAAATTGAGACACGGAGAAGCTAAGTAACTTGTCCAGAGACCCACAGCCAGTGAGAGGCAGAGATGAAATTCAGAACCCAGGCAGTCTGGCTCCTCCACCGGTAGCCCATGCAAGACAGTGCTTCTCTGAGCAAAAACATGGCAACGTCAACATGGGCTCTGCAGGCACCCAGCCCGGGCTCAGGTTGGCCTGGTCACTCACAAGCTGCTTGACCTTGGGTCCCTCCTGTCTCTGAACCTCGGCTCCCTCTACCATACACTGGGGATGACATGACTGCGTGGGGCCGGTCTGAGGACTAAATGAGATCATCTGTGGCTGGCACACGAAGGCTTCGAGGGGTGACCACTACACCGCCATCACCTCTTCAGGTGGGCACCTGCCACCAGCCAACAGGTGGCGCGCTCCCTCCGTGCCTCATCCCTTCCCCACAGGATTCCAAAGGAACCCCGGCCTCCGCCACGTATATCCCACCCACTCAGCCACAGAAGAGCCGAGGAGCCTCCGCTGTAACCCCCTGGCCCCCCACCCCCACCCCAAGCACTCACAGGTCCACTCGGTGACATTGGGCCCCGCTGCCTGTTGGGGCCCGGCAACAGCACTGAGCGTCAGCTCGTAGCGGGTGCCCGGAGAGAGGTGAAGGAAGGTGTGATTGGAGGCTCCCCGTCTGACTACCGCAGTCAGGCTGGTGCCGCCCAAGAGGTTTGTGAGCATGAGGTGGAACCAGGCTGCCCCCTCAGAGCTGTTCCAGGAGGCTCGCAGGGCACGGGTGCCCAGAGCGTGCAGCACCAGCTGGTGGGGAGACACGGGGGCTGGAAGGGGGATGGAGAGAGCAAAGTCAGGCTTGAGAAAGAGCCCTGGCGTGGGATCCCGGCACCAGCCCTGGCAGCAAGGAAGACTAGAAGCCCAGCTATGTTGGGGCAGGGTTCCCTAGGAGGCTCTGGGCTGCCCCCGCCACGTCCCACACCAACCGCCTGGTCTGGGCCTTTGCCAGGTGCCTGCCTTACCTGTCCACTGGTGGGCGCTGGTGTTCGCCTGGAGGTTGCCAGCCCAGGTGGTAACCTCCAGAACATACTCGCTACCTGGTAGGAGGTTGCTAAAATTGCAGGCCAGGCTGCCCGGCGGCAGGGAGATGTTACGCGCCACTGTCTGGGATTCTAGGTGGTAGAGGAGAAGTTGGTAGCCATCCTGCCCCCCAGGGGCAGCGCCCCACGAGGCCTCGAGGCTGGACGGGCTCCCAGGGCTACGGAGTTGCAGGTTGCAGACAGGTGATGGGGCTGCATCAGGGGTAGAGAGAAGTGCCAAGTTCAGGGCCAAAGGGGCATCATCCCTGCGCCTCAAGCGCTTCTAAATGGGTCACGGTACCAGGCATGGTCCTCAGAGACGTTGCCCTCCTTGGCTACCCTGCCCTGTGCCAACCCTGCAGGACAGATACCTCCTGTTCGGACCCCTTGCAATGCCTGCACACTACTCGCCCCCACGCACCAGTGCGGACAGTGAGGATGATGGTGGTATTCTGCCCACAGGGTCCCAGGGCAGTCACTTCCAGCAGGTAGCGACTTCCTGGCACCAGGTCCCGGAACTCAAAGCTGGATGCGTTGGTGTGGGCCTGGAGCTGCGGCCCTTCTGGAGAGCCCAGGGGACTCAGGTGGGTGAGGCGGAGGGCATGGCTGAACTTGTCTGGCCCTGGGGCTCCCCAGCTCAGGAAGAGGCTAGTAGGCCGCCCCTGGCTGCTGACGTTCACTTTCAGAGGCGGTCCTGGGGAAAAGGGGTGCATTCAGAGTCTCCCGATACCCTTTCTCCCCTAAAGAAGGAGGAAAGGCAAAGAAAAAAAAAAGGGCCAGAGCAGAGGCAAGGCCTGGCATGGAGAAACCAACCCTGCACCCCCACTCCCTCCTACCTCCCAGACCTCCTTCCCCCCACTGAAGACACCTACCTCCACTCTCTCCGTCTGGGCTCCTTGCCAGAGTGTGACACTCATGTCCCTATAGGAAGGAGGGAGGAGGGGGGAGGAGATGGGCAGAGGGCTCTGGGGTCCGTGGAAGCCAGCAGGGGACAGGGCCGAGATCAGAGAGAAGGCTGTCCTCTTGTCTGGCACTCCCCCAGACAGGGACAAAAGGGCATCACCCACAGGCACACCCCAAGTTCAGGAGGCAGCCCCACGCAGGCAGAAGCGGTTTGTTCTTTCTGTCCTCTGAGCCAGCGGCTGGGAAGGAACAGCCTCTGCTCTGCCTAATGCAGACCAGCTGTGGGGCCCCACAGAGAGGTGGGAGCCTGGACGGGCCCTGGAGAACAGCTCCCCAGCTGCCTGCCTGCCCCCTGTGCCCACCTCACCTGGACCAAGAAACCCCGGAGCCAGAGGAAGACAGCAAACAGGATTGAGGGCCTCATCCCGATGTCTGTAAAGGAAAGTTAAGAGGCAGCAGGGGTGGAGCCAGTCCCCCCAACCCTCCCCTTGCCCCACTGGCTGGCTGGCTGGCTGGCTGGCTGGCTGACTGACGGGCAGGCAGGCGAGGGTGGGAAGGCCGAGTTTCAGCGAGATGGCAGGTGGCAGGCAGCCAAAGACCAAGGAGGTGCCTCTCAGTCTGGACCCTAACCCCTCTGCCCACCCAGCCTTGGCAAGATTCAACCAGGGGAGAGCAACCCCGGGGCCCAGAAAGTAGAAGGGCATTGCACCCTGTGGGCTGCAGACAAGGCCGTCTCTCCTTCTGCCTCCCCTGCCTCCACCCCTCCTCCAGCAGTTGACCTTCCAGGGGGGTCTCGGGAAAGACCAAGGCAAGGGATGGCCTCTTGAGTGGGCACACATAGCAAAGGCAGCTGGCTCCCCACTCCCCGACCCCAGAGAGGAGTGTGGTTCTGCCGACCCTATCAATACGTGGCAGATGGATAGAGTGTTTGTCCAGTCGGCGGAGGGGAAGGAGGGTCCCGGTTACATCGCGTGGGTGTGTTGCTGTGGAACGGATGGACCACAGCTGTGGGTGTGTGTCCCCTTCTGTGCACCCACGTGGCACCATGCCCTTGTGGACAGAGGCACAGGAACACATCCTAAAGGCCCTGAGTCACAGCGATTATAGATCTAGAAGAGCCCACCTGGCCCCTGGGACCCATCTGTTCCCACACCCCCACTGCCCAGATGAGGAAGCTGGTCTCCAGAGAGGGGAAGAGCCCGGTCCGAGAAGGCCAGTCCTGCTCCCAACCCCCCGGATTAGGGTCCTCTCAGCTCAGAGCTCTCTGAGGAGCTATTTAAGTCCCTAGGACGTTTGCTTACTTAAGTCCCTTGTCCACATAGATCAGTGGTGCCCACCCCAGCTTCTGCCCGCCCCCCAGCCCCCAGCAGGCTGCAGGCAAGGGGACCTTCCCTGGCACTTGGCCTAGAAGCAGGCCTGCTTCGTTCCAGCCTAAGGCCAGCTACTCACCAGGAACTGCTCACCCATGTGTCCCCACCTCAAGACAGCTGATGGTGGCGAGGGGAGGGGGAGGCAGAACAGAAGGGGAAGAAATGGCTTTGGGCACCCCCCCCTCCCCGCCCCCGGGAAAGGAGCCCAGGAGTCGGCCGCTAACTCAGGAAGTGGGGAGGGGGAATACGCAGAAAACAGGCAGGTATGAAAAGTGAAGGGCAAGGCTGCTTCTTGGGAGCCAGGCTCTCAGGGGCCAGCCCCAGCCTGGGGGGGGGGGGGGGGGGAGGGGTGGCAGGCCCGCAGAGAAACCCACTCAGCCTCCCACTGGTTCAATTCAGAGCCAGGGGCTGCCTGCCCTTCCCCCACTCCACCCAGCCCCAAACCTCAGAGCCACCCACCCAGCCTCTGGATAGGGGCCTGGAAACTGAGCACTGCAGACTCATCAGATTTTCCAGGCCGTGTGTGTGTGTGTGTGTGTGTGTGTGTGTGTGTGTGTGTGTGCGCGCGCACGCACGCACGCGTGTGTACATTCATGCATGTGCTCTTTCAAAGGGCGGGGCGGGGGGGTGCAGAGAGCAACTGGGGAAACTGACGTTAAAGGAGAAGGCCCCAAGAAAGGGCCAACCCTTGTCCCTTCCCCCATCCACCTCACCTGGGGCACCTCTTTCTTTGCTCTTTCTCGCAGAGTCTCAATCAGCAGCAGCAAAGGGGAGAAGTGAGGTGGAAACATCTTAATTCAGAATCTAAGAGAAGCGATGTGTCAAGACGTGGTTGTAGGTAATGGGAGGGGGGGGACGTTGAGACCCTGCTTGAGAGTCGCCACAATAGGGGCCTGTGGGGGACAGCACAGACTCCATAGCTAGTCCTACGGACAGTCCTGGAGAAGGTCCTTGGCCGTAGAAAGCACGCCTGCCAGCCACCACCCCCCCCCGCCCCCCACCGCCAACCGTGCTGACAGAAGAGGGAGCTCCAGGGGGGTAGAAAGGTTCTAACAGACAAGATGCAGCCTCCCCAGCCCAAGCCTCTCCATTCAGCAAAAAAAGTACCACAAGGGCTGTGTCTCCTGCCCAGCAACCACTCCCACAGACAAACCCACATCCTCTCCCTAGAGAACTCTTGGGGTCCTCCTGAGATCTGAGAGCACCTTACCGATTCCTTCTGGAGAAAGCCAGCCAGGAGGCAGAGGAGGGGAGGGACAGGTCCAGGCATCCTGATTCCCAAATGTGAGCCAGCCTGGTCTCTTCCTGCAGCTGTCCCACACAGCTCCTTTCCGGCCCTCCCCCTCCTCTCCCGGGGCCTGAAGCCAGGCCTTGGGCACCCCCCACACCCGGGGGAAGATAATCACCAGGCAGGAGAGGGGCAGGGTGGATCCGGACAGCCAAGTCTCCCACTCTTCCTCCCACACCTCGGGGAAGGTCACCAGGGAGAGGGTAGGCCTAGATCCCTCTGGCCAGGCTGTGGGAAGGCAGCAAAGGGCTGGAGGCAGCAGACTGGTGAGATGTGTGTGTGTGTGTGTGTGTGTGTGTGTGTGTGTGTGTGTCGGCAGCCTGGGCACATGTGTGGATGGACACACTGCATGCGCACACACGTGCATGAGCCGCGAGGGTGTACATATTTATCTGGATGGATGTGTACATGGGGGCATCCAGGGACATCATAGAGGGGGAGGGGGAGGGGAGGGCCCCAGAAGAAAGGCCCACGTTGTAAAATAGATGTCCATTTCACCAGCTCCAGGCTTGGGAGAAAGGGAGAGACTCTCTTCTGTCCTAAAGTCAGGGACCCGACTTCCAGCAACCTGGAAAAGAATGGGGCTCTTTCCTGGATCTCCAGGCAGGCTGGCCCTGGCTCCCCAGATGCTGAGGTGGTCCTTCAGCACCGGGGGCAGGGGGTATGGGAAAGTCCCTCTCACTGGCAGGTACCCAAAAGGTGTCAGGGAAACTGGGTCGGGCGGGGGATGGGCTTCCGGGATGGCCAGGACAGAGGCAGGGCCCCAGGGCATGCCCGATGAGTCTCCTTCTTTCTTCAGATTTCACACCAGCTGGCCCAGACACGGCCACTCTTCCTAACGGCAATTCTCTGTCCCACCCACCAAGGGTCTCCTCCAGTGTCTCCCTGGCTTCTCCTGGATAAGGCCTCCCAGTTCCCAGCCTCTCTGCCTCCCCCACTCAGCCAGAGGCAAGCAGGCACCTGTAACACCGTGGTAGAAGCGGGCCTAGGCTGGCCCAGGATTTGGGGGTGGGGGTGGTGGAGGACATATGATCCTAGGGCTTCTCCAGAGAAGAATGAAGAGGTCTAGGGAGGGGAGCAAGACCTGTGGAGAGTGCAGGACCCAGGAGTCCCGGCCCCCAGCAGCAGACCCCATACCCAAGAGCCTCCCTTCTGGAATTTGGAATTTTACAGGGTGGCAGCCTTTGCCTCTGGGGCTGGCAGCGGCCTGGCCTGCTCCCTAGGTGCCTCCAAGAAACCAGAACTTCTGAGAATTCCAGATACGGCTGCCCCTGCAAGGG
Source organism: Panthera leo (assembly GCF_018350215.1). Taxonomy (NCBI): domain Eukaryota; kingdom Metazoa; phylum Chordata; class Mammalia; order Carnivora; family Felidae; genus Panthera; species Panthera leo. The sequence goes on along the minus strand of NC_056696.1, from coordinate 40,991,181 downwards.
GCTTCTGACCCCGAAAGCAGCGAGTTGTGGCTGGCAGCGCTGGGACTGGGGGATGGCAAGGAGGAGGGCAGTGTGCCCAGGAAGCTCTGTCCCTGCAGGCTAGCTGGACAAAGCGGGGGTCTGTGGGAGAGGAAACACAGACCCTCCCACCGGACACCACTCCCCTGGCCCCCTGCCCTGGCCAGCTTCTCCAGCTCACAGCCCGGCACCACTGGACAGACCAGAGAGGTGCTAGGCACATCCCCCTGGGCAGGGAGGACCCTCATGTGGAGACTGAGCCTCAGGGAGGTTCAGTAACGCACCCAAGGTCACACAGCTAATGGGCCACAATTAAGATTGCACACGGGTCTTTCTGGTTTTCAACTATTGCTATACTTTTTTTTTTTGGAGTCAAGGGTGGCTGGAAGCTAAATCCCAACTCTGGAAGGCAAAGCAGTGGCTGGAGTGATGAAGGTTTCAGAGCTGTCTGGGGTCACTCCACCCCGGGGACGGGGAAGGTTCTGGAGGTAGAGTCACTCCCAGAGAACTCCAGGCCTTTCCCCATTCCAGGAGCCTGGCCAGTCTGGGGAGGAGGCGCTGTAGGGTATCTGGGACCATCTGAGGCTTATGGGTGGTGCCCTCACCCCTCCTGGGCTCTAGCCCCACACCTCCATGCGTATCCAGGCATTTCTAAGCAGAGGGCGAGAGGGGTGAGGCAGGAGGCAAAGAGTGACTATTCCCTCACCTCCAAACACACCCAGAGGGAACTGAGAGATCCGCAGGGTCTTGCCTAATGCCGTTACCCCCACCCCCACCACCAACCACCCCTCCCATCTCCTGGCCCCCAGCCTCCTTGCTCTTCACCCAAGAGCTCAGCTTCCAGCTCCTCAAACTGCTGCCGGGTGAGCCTTGGGAGGGTAGGGGGTGTGCCCGAGGCCAATGGGGCTCAGACCCCGGAGACCTGGTGGGAACCTGGAGGCACTGGCGGACCAGTGGGGGTAAGGCTCTGCCTGCTTCCTCCTCCCCACCCCTGTGGTATCCTAGCTTCCTGTTCCTGATAACAATCGACAGCTTGGCCCAGTGGGGGTGGCCCTCTTTCTTATCCCCTCCTGCCCCCTTCTTTGATCCCCAGGGCCCCACTGCCCATTAGTGGAGATCCCAGTGGGCTTAGGGGAACAGCTGGAGCAGAGGCCAGCCCCGGGTCGCTTTCCACAGGTTGACCAGGGATTGCCAGGCTCTCCTGCGCTCCCCCCCACCGACACACCACACCCTGTTCTGGGTACCACAGCCAACTACTACTCCAGCTCTGATCAGCCTCCTTTCGGGGAAACCACTCCCCAGAGTAAAGAAGGGTCCAGGACCAGCTGGCCCTGGAGGGTCTCCGAAGAGAGCCGGTTCCTGGTCCCCACTTCCAGGAGAAAAGACAGGCGCTGGGAAGCCTCCAGAGCTCCAGAGGGTTATCCCAACCCTCCTCCCCCTTAGGCCAGCAGCAGGCCAGCACCCTCCCCACCGCCCCTCCAGTGTGCCCACCCCCTGTGTCTATTGTAAATCATTCCTTTTCTGCTGTCACCGTTTGACAGCTGAATCAGTAGTGGGAGGAAGAGAGAGGACGAGGATTGCGCGTGTTGGGGCTGGGAAAGGAAGGGTGTTTGGAATGTTACAAGGGAGAAGAAGCCGCAGCGAGCATGAACCAGCTGGGCTGCTGGCCAGAAAGGGGCCTGCCGAGGCAAGGCGGGGGGTGGGGGGTGGGGGATGGGGGGTGGGCAGTGGAATCTTGGACGTGGGGGCCACTTCCTAGGCCCCAGGCATCCAGATGCCCCAGAGGCGAAGAAGACGTGGGAGTCCCCCCATGTGAGGGCCAGAGACTGTCCACTATCTGTAAGTCTTCTCAATAGATGTTAGGATTTGGGGACGAGGCCTGAAGGGCTTGCGCGCAGGGGGAAAGCCCCCCAGACTCTTCTACGAGCAGCCTCTGCCATCTACTTCCGGGCTGGCTGGTCCATCTCAAACCGGAGGCAGCTGAGAGCTGGGGTGTGGCTCAGGTCCTGAAGCCGACCCTTCTAGTCTGGCCTGGGTCTTTGTGGAGCAAAGATTCCTGCTTCCTTTCTCCCCCACCCTACTCCAAGTCCACACCCACCTCTGCTCTGAGAAGGCGTAACCTGTGCCTGACCGTCAACTCCCAAGGCTTGAGAGGGCAAGGGCTTCCAGGACTAGGGCTTTGAGGCCAAAGCAGAGGAGTAGAAATCACTGTGTGGACAGGGCCAGCTTGAACAGGAACAATGAGGCGTTCCATGTGGGACAGCTGAGCTCTGCCCAGTAAGCAGGCAGAGGCTGAATGTGACAAAGACCCACAGGACCTGGTCTATCCCCAGGGAGCAGGGCCTTAGACCCATGGCAAAAGTGCTGGCACACAGCCAGCCCACACCCAAAGGGGCACAGGCAAGAGCCACCCGACCCCTGGCGGTGGCTGCAGGCGCGGGAGGGCAGCGTGCAGCTGGGGTGTGCGTGGGTGGCAACAAGGAGGGGCAGAGGGAGGAAGCTGGCTTCCTGAAGCCTCCTCAGCCCTCAAAGACCAACCAACAGACAGACAGACAGCTGGCAAGAGGCAGCCTGGGGGACACAGCTACTTCAGTAAGTACCTGAAAGGGGGGAGGAGGGGTCCCTGTGGTCCTGGGGTGGTGTGAACCCTGGGGAGACAGGAGGGCATCTCCACGGAGGGTGTGAGTAACGTCGCATTGGGTGCTAGAGTGCCTGGCTGTCGAATGGGTGCTGACCCAGCTGATAGCCCCGAGGTGGGGGGGGGGGGGGCAGGGGAGCCGCAGGGGGCTGCAAGGAGAGCAGAGGCCGATGAACCCCTTTCTGCTTCGGGACAGCCTCTATCATCCACATCTGCACGGGGCCCACTCTGTCCCCTCACCTCTGTCCCTGCGGGCTTAGCAACTCTAACACCGCCCCCGCTCCTCAGAAGCGTGACCTGGCTCTGGAAGATAGGGACTGTCCCCCAAGAGGAGATGGCCCCACCACCTCCATGCCCCTTCTTGTACCCCCCAGCTGTCGCCTCACCATGCTCAAGGGCTTGGTGAGGCCATTTCCTGTGACAGTTACAGAGGCGGGAGATGGGGGGATGGGCAGAGGAGGAAGGAAACACACCCCCACCACCACCCCCAGCCTACCTCCCTGGACAGAGACCCCAGAAGCCAGAATGAACTCGGAAGCTGCCAGCGGTTAGGACAGGGTCTACAAGGGTCCCCAACTGGCTCCAACGCTTCGAGAAGCCTTAAACCTTTCATTTCAGAGAAGGCCTGGACTAGAGGTGGTGTCTGTGAGCCTTCTCTCTCCCTTCTACACAGAACAAAATTGTTTGTGTTTCCTCCCTTGCCTTCTTTCACTTGGGTCCCAGCTTAGAGCCCCTTGTACTCTTGCTTTGAGCCGCCTCTCTTCCCCTCTCTCCTTCCTTCTGGAGGCTTTCCTGCCCTCCCCCACAGTCTCTACCCCTTGTTGGGCCCCTACTCCAATCTCAGACTCCCCACCACCCTGGGTCCCCCCCATAGAGATCCTGGCCTTCCCGCAGTGAAAATGACATTGCTGCTCGGAGAACAGAAGACACCTCAGTAAAAACAGAGGTACCAGAAAACAGGCAGCTGGCCAGGACTTGGGAGCCTTCTCCTGGCCAGTCAGACAGGCCAGAGGGCAACAGCTGAGGGCTCCTGTCTTTCAGGTGAACCTCATGGCTGAGTAAGCCTCCCCTGGGCCCAGCACCCCACCCAGCATGGTCCAGGACCGTGGGGGGGGTGCTCCAGAGCACGGCTGCCGACCTGGTCTTTGGGGGCAGCCATGACCCAGCCTCCACCCACCAAAGCACCAGCCAAGAAGCATGTGCGACTGCAGGAGAGGTGAGATCTTTCCTGGGAGTGGAGGGGGGGGGGGGGGCCTTCCCAGCTCTGAGACTGTGTCCCGTTCCTTCCATCTGCCTCTCCAGCTCTGACAGCTGAGTCCAGAGGGCCCTCAGCTGTTGACTCCAATCTGGAAAAGGAAACCACATGTGTTCATTTGCATGTCCTTTGCATGTCCTTTACATGTCTAGGGCATAAAGTGTCACGGCAACCTCGTGCCTGTTTCCCAAACCCCAAGATGGGCTGAGCAGCCAGCCCCTGGAGCAGGGCTGTCTTGGGTCTGGATGTAGGTCTGACCTTTGGAGGCCAGGGAGGAATGGGCAGGGGTGGGCAGGTGGAGAGAACAGTTGGGTTCAAGGCTACCCCGATCTGACGCATGTAGCAGGGTCCTGAACCTGGAGCCCACCGGGCCTGTGGGTCAAGGGGGAAACAAGGAGCAGCCTCCTCAGGCGTGTCCTATAACAATAATAATGGTCAGAGCAGCGATGTTCTTGGGCACTCACTAGGCATTGGTTGTCCGTGCCTGCAGGCGAGGCTCCAATGTGGCTTTGATGCTGGATGTGCGGTCCCTGGGAGCTGTAGAGCCCATTTGCTCAGTGAACACACCCCGGGAGGTCACCCTACACTTTCTGCGCACAGCTGGACACCCCCTCACCCGCTGGGCCCTGCAGCACCAGCCACCCAGCCCCAAGCAGCTGGAAGAGGAATTCCTGGTAAGAACTTGGGGTCTCCTCGGAGTCCATCCGCCCTTCTGAATCAGAGACAGCCAGCTGGCACCGCACTATCTTGGGTACTGCAGGGTGCCTCCTCTTTGGGACCTCAGGAAAGAGAACCCTCGGATCAGGGGAGAAAACTGCCCCATGCTCCCTCTTCTGCCCTCCACCCCATCCAGACCTACTGAAGCCGGGAGAGAAGAGCAAGGGCCCAGCTCTACTAGATAAAGCGGGGGAAGGGGGCAAAGGAGGCTGGGAAGATACATCGGCTATATTCACTCATTTCCTCCCTCTGCCAGAAGATCCCCTCAAACTTTGTCAACTCTGAAGACCTGGATATTCCTGGCCACGCCTCCAAGGACCGATATAAGACCATCTTGCCAAGTAAGAAGTGCGGCGGGCTTCAAGGGAGGTGATGCTGTCCCTGGGGCTGGACAGGTTCAGGAGTCGACACACAGCCTCAGCCAGGCAAGAGCTCCCTCACATAGAGCATTTTCTTTCAGCAGAGAAACACCAATACCATCCCCGGGCTGGGCAGGGATCATAACCACAGTGCGAATACAGCAACTCATATTTGCAGATGCTTACAGTGGGCCAGGCGGTGCTGGGAGTTGCTGATGTTAACTCATTTCTCAAAACGACCCCAGGGAGTAGATTTGGAATCACAGAAAAGTTGCCTCGGGCATAACTTGCACGAGGTCACAGCTTCTTTCTCCTCTTCCTCCACTGTGGGAAATGCCCAGCAGAGGTCTGCAGTGGCAAAGGCACCATCAGGATGGCTCCCAGAGAGAGGGCTTCGAGCAAGTCAAATGCAGGGACTCTGCAAGAGAGCAGTGAGAGAGTTTGGAGATGGGAGTCCTGGGGCTGTAAGGGGTTGACCCTGCAAGCTCAAAGGGCCCAGGGATCAGCACCTCCTGCTTTGCAGAGGCAAGCAGGAGACCCTCAGAGACTCTCCCCCTCCCCCCACTCAGAGAAGCCTTGTTTGGCCCACCCACCTCCAGCAACTCCTTGTCTGGAGGCCTTAGCTCACCACTCCCGGCTCCTGCGGTGACAGACATTTGCCCGCAGGGGTGGCTCAGCACTCATCGAATGGGGGGGGGGAGGAGGGAGCGGCCCTTGTTCTTGATCTAAGTCTAACCAGCCTCCCCCCGCCGCCCATCCCCCCCCTCACCCCCCTCACTCCCCAACACCCCCCCCCCCGCCCCCCCACTCCCGGCCAGGAGGGAAGTCTCCCTGCAATTCTCCTCTGTCCAGAACCAAGCCAGCACTGGCAGAGCTCGTCTCCTTTCCTTACAAGCTAACTTCTTCATTCCAGCTTGGATTGGATCTCCCCACTTCGAGGGAGAGGCTGGCACGCCCAGTGGCAGAATGAAACCCGACTTTTGGTCCCACGTCACCACTGCGGGATTTGGGGCTAGTCGCTCATCCAAATCTCATATTCACCATCAGAAAGAAACTCTTCCTGGGGCGCCTGGGTGGCTCAGTCCGTTGAGCGTCTGACTCTTGATTTCAGCTCAGGTCATGATCCCAGGGTCGTGGGATGGAGCCTAGTGTTGGGCTCAGCACTGAGCGTGGAACCTGCTTAAAGTTCTCTCTCTCTCTCTCTCTCTCTCTCTCTCTCTCTCCCTCTGCCCCTCTCCCTGCCTCATGCTTTCTCTCTCTCTAAAATAAATTTAGAAAGGAAAAAAACTCTTCTTCCATGACCCCTCTTTTTCCTCCCTTGCCTTATTGGTACAATTGTGCTCTATCCTCTTCCTGACTTCAAGGCTAGAATATTTCAGTAACTGCCCATTAGGGTCTCTGCGGCCCCATTCCCTTTCCTCATTCGTCCTGCACAACACCACGCAGTAAGCCTTCCCCAGTTATTCCTTTGAACATGTCACTCTACTGCTCAGAAACATTCTGTGGCTCCTTAATGTCTGCATATAAAGTAATTTAGGGGGTCTCTGACCACCTGCGATACACGGGGTACTGTGATACGCACAGGAACTCACCTCTTCCTGACCCTGTTGGGAGTGCGCCTTAGTTGGTCCCCTTTTGACCTCTGACCTCTGCTGATTTTAACTTCCTAGATCCCCAGAGCCGTGTCTGTCTAGGCCGGGCACAGAGCCAAGAAGACGGAGACTACATCAACGCCAACTACATCCGTGTGAGTGGCCTAGCTGGGGCTGCCGTGCAGGGAATGGGGGTGGGGTCGGGGGGTGCGCTGTGTTTGAGGACATCCCCAGAGAATATCGTCCAGCTGTGGGTTCCTGCTCCAAATCACTACTGCCATGCCCCTCCTCCCCCCCCCCCCAGATGGGACAGACACCGAAGAGGCCCCAAGACACCAGCTGAGAAAACAGAGCAGATGTTAGGCTGAAAAGAAGAAACCACCCAGTCTCCTTAATGCACGTTATCACATCATCCCTGCCAACCCTTTACACATGGAGGAAGTTGCCCTGTTGAACTCACTCCCTCGTAGCCCCAGGGCTCCTGGCTCTTAGGTCTGCATGGAAGGTGCTAACACAAATAGGAATGCTCCCCTGCCTCCCTTTTCTCTCTCTCTCTACCCTTAACTGCCTCCCAAAACAGCCCCTCCTTTGAGGAAATGGTTTAACATCAAACTATAGGAACCAGGGAGGCAAGGCGGCCTCTCTACCCCAGCTTCCCACCTCTACTAGCCCGAAGTAGATGTAAAAGTAGCGCCCTCTAGTGGCTCCAAGTGGCTAGGCCAGAGGTCAGAGGTGCCAAGAGGTTGAAAGCTGTTAGCCCGGGACTCTGCAAATCTCCTATTTGCTGGCAGAAATTTAGTGAACAGTGGTCTGTCTGGATTTCATCATCTTGAGGAGCTGAGATTCTGACCGGGAGAGAAAAGGGCTAGCAAGAATGTGCCACGTCTTGCTACTAAATATATGTAAAAGTAATAGTAAAAGTGAAACATTCACTCAACCAATGTTGAACACCGTTTTCTTATTTTGTGCTAGTAGAAAGCAATAGGGGAGGAAGGGAACAAACATTTCCAAAGGACCTGATAGCGCTAGACTCTCAATATGATTTGTTGAATGTGGTTTGTGCTACATTCTTGCAAGATAGCTATTGTGCCCAATTTACAGATGAGAAAGCTGAGGCTTAACGGAGGCTAGGTAACCTGCTTGTGGTGGCATAGCTAGTAAGCAGCAGAACAGAGATTTGAACCCACGTGTTCCTCCCTCCAGAGCCTGTGTCCTTTCCACCACGTGCCTTCCAGTGTGTGCACGGGTATGTCCGGGTGTGTATGTTCAGTGTCTTCAGCCTGACCCCAGGACCCCCAGAGTCCAGGATTTCCCTGGGGCTCTACTCTCACTGCTTCCCACCCTTCCTTTTATGCATCCATCTCCCCAGGGCTACGACGGGCAGGAGAAGGTCTACATTGCGACCCAGGGCCCCATGCCCAACACCGTATCAGACTTCTGGGAGATGGTGTGGCAGGAAGAAGTGTCACTCATTGTCATGCTCACTCAGCTCCGAGAAGGCAAGGAGGTAGGAGGTGGAGTCACAGTCCTTAGTGAACCCAGAAAAGGCTACTTCTTACCCCACAACACATGCCCCGACTCAGGGCAGCTTGGGACTAGGGCCTCTCCTGGAAGCTGACGATACCTATAGCCAGGCCCAGCCTGAACTTCCCAGAAAAGTTTCTGAGATATACACCATCGGGGCTCTCCACAGCCAGAATGGGGGGTGGGGTAAGCACTTCACCTGCAGGAGAGCCCAGCCCCTGGGTACTGACCCAGGCAGTGCGGAGCCCCTCCGATGGGGGAGGGAAATGGGGAGGGGACCCCAATTCCTTCTCTGCTGTCCTGGACCCCGCTCCAGCTGATAGACACTTCCCCCTTCTGACTCCCAGCTCCCTCCCTCCTAGAAATGTGTCCACTACTGGCCCACAGAAGAGGAAACCTATGGACCCTTCCGGATCCGCATCCAAGGCACAAAAGAATGTCCAGAATACACTGTGCGGCAGCTCACCATCCAGGTACAGGGAGGTCAGGCTGTCTCCAGCATCGCTGAAACTCAGGCCTGACCTTTACTGGGATCCAAGGGTTTATTCATCGAAACCTTCTTGAACGCACGTCTAGAAGAAGAGCTTGAGGCAAAAAGCAAGAGAACGTGGGTACTGCCCTAGTCTAACAGGGCAGAGCCAACTAGCCAAGCAGAAACCACCAGGAAGGCCCATCTGCCCATCCGTGCTGAATGGCCCAGGAGAGGAGAGGAGGGGTCCCAGAGTCATGCTGAAGGAACCACCGGAAGTCCAGGCAGATGTATAATGACACATGTGAAGTGCTTTAAAATGCCTTCTATTATCATATAGCATTTTATACTTTTCAAAGCATTTCTTTCTCAACTCCTATCCTCCAAGCATCCTGAGAAGCAAACCAATAAGATATCACGGTCTCCTTCTTCTAAGTAAATAAGGTTAAGGGACTTGCCCAAAGTCATATGCTAGTTAGAAGCCCAGCCAGGACTTGAACTTGGGTCTTCCCCCGCTCCCTGGACAGCATTCCCTCCAGCATTTCAGAGGAGGGAATGGTGGAGTATGATGAGCAGGAGAAGGGCTGACCTGGCCTGCTCAGGGTCCATGACTGACCCAGGGGGGGATTCTAGCCCTTGCCCTCCTCTGGTGCCAGAGAAGAAGGCTGCCAGTGCCCCCTACCCTGACCTTGGTTCTCATCCCTTGTTCCTATGCCAGCACCAGGAGGAGTGCCGGGTAGTGAAACATGTCCTCTTCTCTGCCTGGCCTGATCACCAGACCCCAGAATCGGCTGGGCCTCTGCTGCGCCTGGTGGCCGAGGTGGAGGAAAGCCCAGAGACAGCTGCCAACACTGGGCCCATCGTAGTCCACTGCAGGTATGTGGCCCCGCCCTCCCCAGCAGCCTATGAGCAGGTGCCCCATTCCCTGCCATTGGGTCTCTTCTTGGAAGGGGTCTAAGGACAGCACCGGGCAGGCCCAAGTCTTACCTAGGATGGGAATCTCTAGGTCATTCAGCTCATTCTCTCCTTCATGCAGAACCTGGCCATCTGGGCTGGACATTCAGGTACAAGCCAGAGAGGGGACAGAACATCAGAAAGCTTCCCAGTCTTCTGGGGAGGGAAATAAACATGGTCCCCGGTGTTGAGAAATTCATTTATTTTTTAATTTTTTTTTTTAAATTTAATGTTTTACTTTTGAGAGAGAGGGACAGACAGTGTGAGCAGGGGAGGGGCAGAGAGAGGGAGACACAGAATCTGAAGCAGGCTCCAGGCTCTGAGCCGGCAGCACAGAGCCCGATGCGGGGCTAGAACTCACAAACCGTGAGATCATGGCCTGAGCTGAAGTCGGACGCTTAATCGACTGAGCCACGCGGGTGCTCCGAGAAACTCATTTATTCAACAACTATTGATTGAGAACGAGTTACTGTCAGGCACAGTGTTAGATGCTGAGGAGACAGCTCAGTTTCTGCCCTGCTGGGTTTATAGTCTGGTGGGAAAGACAGCAGATCAAATGATTAAGCACAGCACAGTGGGAGGTGTAGGGGAGCACAGAACCAAGTCGCCCATCCCAGACTGGCCAGAGAAGGTTTTCCAGGAGAAAGGACACCAAACTAAGCTAAAATCTGAAAGGTGAATTCATCAAGTGAAGAGTGGAAAAAGGAAGCGTTCCAGGCAGATGGAACAGCATGTGCAAAGGCTCCGAGATGAATTTTTTTTTTTTTTAAGAGAGAGAGAGAGCACAAGCAAGGGAGAGGAGCAGAGGGAGAGGAGCTTCACACTCAGCAAGGGGCCCTACATGGGGCTCGATCCCATGCCCTTGGATCATGACCTGAGCTGAAATCAGGAGTCTGATGCTCAGCCGGCTAAGACACCCAGGCACCCCCTGAGATGAAATTTGTAAATGGACATTGCTGGGAGCAGAGTTAGAAGATGGGGCCTTGGAGGTCATGTGGGGGAAGGGAAGGAGAGTGATGAGAAAGCAGTCCGGAAGGCCAGATCACAAGGGGCCTCATAAGACTAGCTAAGTGCCATTTCAAAGGAATGCTTTGGCTACATACTAACAATCCGATTGGGGTGGGGTGGAGTGGGGTGGGGGGGTGGGGGGGGAGTACCACGGGGGACAAGCTTACGATAAGGTAACCATTTGGGGGTACCTACCCTGAATAGAACATACTGGCACAAGTATAGACAGAGGGGGCCCATGAGCCTCTTCCCCACAGGGCGCACCTGGACATAAGTGTTGGGAGGTCGTGAGTGGCTTCTACCAGGGCTTCAGATAAGAAGTCTTCCCAAAGACGGGGAGTCCTTGAAAAGGTTTTGGAACAAAGGGCAAGACACAGCAGCGTGGAGGGGACAGCTGTGGGAGGGACCCGAGGTGGGAGAAGGGGGCTGAGTGTCAGCAGCTGTGGAGATGGTGTCCTGGTCAGACAAGCAGGGCTCAAGGGCTCAACAAGGTCAAAGGCAACGCGGACAGCTGGAAACCACTGCCTGCCGCTGAGCAGAAGAGAGCTCCTCGAAATGTCCACGGGGGCTGGAGGGTGACCTGGGATAGGTTTATGGTGAGGCCAGACGAAATGGAAACTGCTCCAGTGCCAGCTCTAACCTGTGAAGGTGTTGCTACCTTCCTCCGCCCTCATGTCCCCACCCCCAAAATAGGGGGCCCTAAGTCCCTACGGCTTTCTCTGTAGTTTGAGGCCTGGCCCCCATGTTCTCTGGTCTCCTGTGACCTCCCTGTCCCCTCCCTGGCTGTACCCAGTGCAGGGATTGGCCGGACTGGCTGCTTCATCGCCACCCGAATTGGCTGTCAACAGCTGAAGGCCCGAGGGGAAGTGGACATTCTGGGTATCGTGTGCCAACTGCGGCTGGACAGGTGGGTCTATGAACGTAAATAGGCCTAACGACGTGAAGGAGTGGCATCAGTGCTTCCTGGGCACCAGGGCACTTAGAGGCTCATCACCACCAAGCACTTCCTTCCAGAAAGGAAAGGGCCCATGGCTTAAAGAGCGGTTTCCTTGTGCAACTAACACCCAGGAAAGAATCTCTATCTAAAATTTTAGCTTGGCGGCCTAGAATTAAATATGCCACTCTGCGGATATCTGAGCCTTGTATCTTTTTTGGTTTTTGGTTGTGGTTTTCCAAATCCCCTGCTCAGGGAAAGGTGGAGGGATAGGGTGTGGTTGGTTCTAGACACCAGGCAAGCACAGATACTGCACAGAAGCCCTCTGCATCTGCAGACCGGGAACCGCGGTGCCGATTCTGAGTTGCATCTCACTGAGCCATCACTGTATTTCTCTGGGCCCCCGTTTCTTCATCTAGAGAGAAACGACGGCTCCTTCCCCAGGAGCCGCGTTAAGGAATGAGTTAATGCATAGGGAACATGTTTTTCAAAGATGAGAACCTACTGTACAAATACACAGAATTATTATTTTTACTTTTAAGACAGGGAGGAAGAAACCTTGAGGCTCAGGAATATTCCTGGCCTGGCCTGAGGAATCAGGGGCCTGGCGCTGCCCCAGGAGCCGATGGGTCAGAGAGGAAAAAGTTCTCCTCCTGGGCACAGCTAGCAATGGGGCCCAGCCCTGAGTAAGGGGCAGGGGAGAGGGGCGGGGCTTCGCTCGTGGGGAAGGTCTGAGGGGCAGAAAAAAGAGGAGAAAGCCCAAAGGATAAACATATGTGAAGGGGTCGACAGGTTCTTTGGGAGACTCTCCCTGCAGAACTATGGGATGCTTGACTCGCCCCTCCTGTGCTCATGGTCTCTGCATATTCTCCTTGCAGGGGCGGGATGATCCAGACCACAGAGCAATACCAGTTCCTGCACCACACCCTGGCCCTGTATGCAGCCCAGCTACCGGAGGAGCCCTGCCCCTGACCGCTGGTACCTCCACCAGCCCAGGTGCCAGATCCCCCCACGCCTGGGCAGGTGGTTCTGGGGAAAGTGGGCCTTGTGATCTGAGGGATCCCCTGGGCAGGCATGGGGAAGGGGTGCTTCCTCAGCGGGCACGTGCGGTCACAGGAAGTTGCATCGGCAAGAACTGGGACCAGACTCCAGGTCTTTACCACCGGCCACTCTTCTGCTTCCTCTAGTAGCCCCAAGTGGACACTTGGGGGAACCTCCCGTGTCTCTCTGAACTTCGAGCTAGGAACTGGCATTTATGAGACAGCCGAGAAAGGACCAGTGTCCCAGTCTTGTCTAAAGTGTTCTGTGAGCTTCATCTCTCCGTCTATGACATGGGCATTAAGTGCTTTGCTGCCATAGGGAAAAGTAATCAGAGAAGCTCCCAGAAGCCGCTCCAGCTGTATCCCCTTCCTGGGCCTGGCAAGAGAGTGATCCCAAGATCATCTTCCACCTGGGCCCTGCCCAAGAACTGGCCAGAGGCAGGAGCTGGGAAAAGTCTGGTCCTGACCGTGGCCAAGTTCTCAACATCCCGGCAGTGACCTTCCGCTTCCTCACCCCACATCTGTGAGGGCTGGATACCCCCCAAAGAGAACAAGGACCCAGACTACCCCTGTGCCCACACCTGTGTCCTGGGATCAGGCTACAGAGGTGACCAGGCCAGGCATTGAGACTTTTGGAAGAGGGAAAGTGTGGCGACCCCTCAGAGGCCCAGAGGGCTGCCCCTGCCTCCATAATTGCCAGCCACTCACCCCAGCTACTCCCGAGAGAGGCCCAGCATCTTCTGTCTTCCTTTCATGACCTCAGAAGGTACCCTGGGTACCAGGAGGCATAAAAGAACGAACGGTGAGGAAGAAACAAGGAGCAAGAAACAAGAAACTCCTGCGCCCTGCCCCCATCCACCCCTGCATTTGCAGAGTACAGCTGGAGAGCCTGGCTGTTTCCATGAACTATCTGGGTGAAGCACCGCACGCAGACCAGGGGCCTCAGCCTGGGACCGCAGAGTTGGGACCCTCATAGCCTCTCCCAGAAAACTAACTCCTTTCATCATCTCGGCACCAATACAATTTCCAGGGCACCCAAGATCTATCTCAGGGCTCACATACACTCCCCAGGAAGGCATCCAGATCCTTCGTCCTTGAATCCAAAATGAACTGCCTGTGGGGATGAAGAAAGGCACCATCTCTCCGGGCACTCAGCCCCTGGGGTCTGCCTTGACTGATGCCAGCTCTCTGTGGAACCCCCCAAGAAGCTGGATCCTGGCGAGCAGCCGGGCCTCCTTATTCATGACATCGCTTCTGAAGCACGTGCAACGTTGAAACTGAGGTTAATTTTCTTAACACCTCCGCTTGGTCTCACAATGGAATTCTTCCTTCCTTACAGCCCCAGGAATGGCTCACCTGCTCCTAACCCCTTTGGGAGGCACTCACAGCCTGTGCCTGTGAAGGAGGGCACAGAGCTCTCAAGTGCCTGATCCTGCCCTGAGCTCAGACCCAACCCGGAGGGAAGCAGGTGCGTGGCCATAGACCCACAGGCTCCCCACCCTATAACTGTGGCCCCAACCCCATTCTAGAACTTAGAGAGTACAAGCTCTGGAAAAGGAACCAAGTGGGAGAATAAAAACCTTTTGGATGACTGATTCATTCCTTCTTTCCATCTTTTCTCAGGCCTCTTTATAGCAAGAGAGTAAGACCCCAGAGACCCAGGAATAGGCTGCCGATCCTTATCCCAGGATATGCACTTTTCTAGCAACTTCTTGAGACACATCAAACAAAGTGACACAGTAGTCGGTTTAAGAAATGGGGCAGAGGTGCACCTTCGGAGCTGGACGGGAACCTATAAAGGGCAGAAGCTAGAAAGATGATACTCTGTGATCCCTCTGCTTCAAGACCAATGATCAAATGATCATTTGGTCATCTTGGGTAGGTTTGACATATGCTTTGACAGTTTATGCACCTTTAGCCAGAACAAGAGACTACACCTGAGTGTGTTTGAAAACCTGATTCTAAAGAGCACTCCTCCTAGGTGGGAGGTTTGCCCTGATGCCTGGAACTACTGGGAAACAGCCAGCCCCTGGGTTCAGCAGCCCTGTGGCTAGGGAGGCATCTCTGCCTGCCTTACATCTCCCACCATCAGTTCTCCTCCTGAAGAAAACTTTGACTTTTACCAAAACAGGCCAACTTTTTCATCCGCTGCAGATCTCCCTCACTGGCACCCCCACCCCCCACCCCGGCAGGATTTTATCTACGAATTATGGTGATACTAGTGAAAATCAACCTCAGCCTCAAACAGCTGTTTCACTTTGGGCCAGAGGCTTCCTAAACACGCAGTCCAGGTAAACTGTGGTTAACAAAACAAGATGGAGTATTAAAACACCCAAAGACGGTTGTGACTCTCCGCCCGTTAGGTTTTGAGAGGATAAGACTCCGTCCCCAGAGATGTTCAGAGGCCAAGGATTCAGGCAACAAAAAGCCTCCATTTCTCTCCCTTTCATAGAGAGCTCATCTCCGCGTCCTGGAAAGTGGGTGAAGCATCCTTCTCCACCCTGCTTAACGGGGACCCCACGCACCTCGGGCCCACCGCCCTTTAAGAAGGAAAGGGGTGCCAGCCAGGGCGCCGCAGCCCGGGAAGGGGACCTCTCTCCCCAGTGTCCCCGGACGCCAGCAGGCGCAGGCCCTACCCCGGAGGCTCGCGGGCTCCCCGCGCACCCCACCCGCGGGCCCGGCGAGGGGCGAGGGAGGGGCGCGCGCTCGGGTGCGAGCCGGACACAGCCGGGCAGCGGCGGCGCGGGAGGGCGGCGGCGGCGGCGGCGGCGGCGGCGGCGGCGGCGGCGGAGGAGGAGGAGGAGGGGGAGGAGGGCGCCGAAGCCACACCCATCGGCGAGCGGATCCGGGGGCAGCGAGTCGTCGGCCGCTGCGCTCCAGCCTCCGCCCGCACCGAGCCGCGGGACCCGGGCCGCACCGGGGAGGGGCCGCTCCGGGCCGCAGCGCGAGGGCAGCGAGGGGCGGCGGGCAGCCGGCACCGGGCGGGGCCGGCCGCAGCGACCATGATCGCTTTGTTCAACAAGCTGCTGGACTGGTTCAAGGCCCTGTTCTGGAAGGAGGAGATGGAGCTCACGCTGGTCGGGCTGCAGTACTCCGGCAAGACCACCTTCGTCAACGTGATCGCGGTACGGGGGCGCGGGGCGCGGGCCCGGGGCGCCGGCCGAGGGTCGGGCCTGTGTCGGCCTGCGCCGCGCCCTGGTGAGCCGGGGTCGCCGCCTGGCATGGCCGGGCACCGCCGGGCGCCGGGCGGGGGAGGAGCGGGCCCGAGCGCTTGGGGCCTAGCACGGCCCGTGGGAGACCTGGGTGGCGCGCGACCCGCTGTCCCGCCCGGGCCGGGATGGCACGGCTGGGGGCGGGGGAAGGGGGGCGAGGACACCGGCTGGGGCCCTGGGCCTGGCGGCCCCTGGGGGTCACGAGGCTGGCGGGATCCGCCGCCTGCAGAGACAGGCTCCCTCCGGTCCCCGCGCGAGGGGGCATGACGGGGCGAAAGCGCCCGGGCCTTCCCGCCCCGCGTGCGGAGGGTCGCGGGACCCGGCGGCCGGAGCCGCTTGGGGAAGGGGCCTGGGCAAGCCCAGCCCCACCCCGAGGCTTTAACCCCTCTCTGCCGGAAGGGGAAGCCCCGGCGCTGTTGAGGGGGAGGGGAGGTGTCCCCTGGGGGTAGTGGCATCAGCTGAGGCCCTTGGCACCAGCTCAGACTCCTCCTCTCCAGGAACCCGCGGCGTCTTAGCTGGGGGTCCGGGGAGGATGGCATCGTAAAGGGAGTTTGGAGTCTCCGTCTGGCTCAGAAGTTGCAGCAGGAGGTGCCCCAACCAGAGGATGAGTTGGAGGGGCGCTGCCCACTCTAGGGACACGGGAGAGAGTGGCTCTGAGGGCTTTGGGTAGTCCAGACGGAGATGGGCAATTGTAAGTCTTTCACTGCCAGGGAGTGGTGGGGAAGGAGTTAAAATCTGTCTTACAAAAAGGGAAGATGGGCTCCATGGGTGTGTGAGCTGAGGCTGCGGTAATGGCTGCGGCCTGCATTAAAAAGCTTGGTTGGACTGGGCGTGTGGGGCTGAGGGAGGCTTGGTGCTGGGGTTGCCCCCCGCCGGTCCCAGTACCCATACTGGGGTTTCTGAGAATTGTGGATTGGCCACACACTGGCCAAAAATGCCGATGATGTGGGTTAGCAAAGAAGTATGGCCGGTCAGCCCAGGTACTTCTCTGTGTTGTGGCCCATCCCGGAAGAAGAGGGCCCCCCTGATGGATCTCAGCATCCCAGAAGGAGCATGGCCTGAGGCAGGAGGGCAGAGGGAAGGCTGGAGGCTGGAGCTGCGGGTACCCCACGGTCACATATTTAGGCACTGGCTTCCTTTTCCAAACATGTTTTACAGAGGACTCCTGCCCCTTTCTCCACCCAGTGGTTCCTAGTTCCTCATCCGACAGGCCAGGACCTTCAGGCCCCTCCTGGGTTTTTTGGCATGATAGTCTCCTAGCCGACATGTGCCCCTGGGCTCCTGTCTGAGAGTTTGGCCCCTAGTTAGATTTGGCATTGACTTGGGCTCTTGGGCCCCCTTGGGCAGGAACATAACACCTGGACTCTGATCCTGCAGGCCTGGGTGGCTTGGCTTCTAGGCATTTAGATCTGGGAGACGTCTCCAGGGTAAGGCCAAGAGGAGGACCAAGTTGTTGCTGCTCTAACAGCTCACCCTAGGTGTCACCTCCAGTCCCCAGGGAAGCCACGCGCCTGGGCAGAGATGCACAGGTACCCAGGTGGGTTCCAGTTCCTCGTCAGGAGGGCCTCCTCTAGACCTGCATCATATCCAAAACAGGATCAGACCCAGGAACAGAACCCAAGAGTCACATATTACACTGCCAGGTCAGAGCTTGGGTGATGTACAGATCTTAGCCCATGCATTTCCCCGTTCGATACTCAACTTGCCACTTCGGCTCACCCGAAGGGCTCACCATCCTAAAAGTGCCAGCAAAATTTCCCTTTAAAGAGGCCTTCCAAGAAAAATCACCCCTTGTGGACTTCCGCGGGAGTTTTAGGATCAGGGAAACTGGTGTTCTCCAATCCTCCAGGGCTCCCGCACTGGCATTTCTGCCCACCTTGTGTATAACCACGGTAGAATGTCTTTCAGAAGGAAATGAAGAATCGGGACCCCTGGCCTTTGTTCCTATGCCCACCGCTGACTTTCTGAATCACCTTTGCCCGCTCATTTGTCATCTGTTGGTCTCAGCTTGTTTCCCATTTGGCTTTTTCTACTCCCCCTATGAGGTCTGACTGTAAATAGAAGTTGAGTTTATGTGTCTAGCTACTCAGCAGGCTAATGTGAACTGGAAAAAAAAAAAATTATACAGAGACTTCACAGTCCTCCTAAGGACCTAGAAGTGTTCTGTTGAGTTCCTCTCAAAAAGTTGTGATGGAGAAAGTAGGAGATGTTTTGCCTGAGGGAAAAAAAGAGAGCCCTTTTCAAATATTTAAAAGTGTAAAAGACTGTCCTATGGAAGAACTACTCTTGGGGTACCCAAGTCTTTGGAACAAGGGATGGAAGTTCTAGGAAGATGAATTTTTGACTCATTATACAGAATTTTCAGACAGTGGGAGCCCACCCAAGAGGGAATGAGCCAGGGGGTATTCGAGGCTGAGACAAAAGGTTACTTCCAGCCATTAAGTGAGGAGCTTGTGAGATCAGGAGGCATTAGCAGGGAAATGAAGTCATAACCTGGTTGCAGCTTAGCTTTGATTCACAGCTGAACTGGCTATTTGGGTACCGGGGAGCCTGGTTTCCCGAACGTTTTCCTAGCCCCAAATCACATTGTGCCAGGCCAGGCTTTTTCATGTATATGGGAGCCTATGAATCTTCTATTTGCCAGAGATGCCAGATGGCTCTTCATGCGACACCCAGACCATTTCCATTTCCAAGCACTTTGCGAGCCTTATTTGCCAGTCTCTAGGAAACAAAAACCCTGGTCCCCATTTCACGGGAGGAAGCCTTGAGGCCCGATGAGGTTGAAGTGTCTTGCCCACGCTCCTCCATGTGAATGGTTAATAAAAACTGGGCTTTCTTCTTTAGACCCTTATGTTCTTCAGCAGCCCCGATGGGGAGGAGTGGACTTTGGTCCAGCGGGTGCCCCCACCCCCACCCTGGCACCTTGCTGGGGTTTGGATATTAGACCACATGTGTTTAGGGCCTCCATACTTAGCTGGAAGCAAAGCCGTCCTCCTTCAGGATGCTCCCTTTCCCTCGGTGATTCCTAACTTTTAGGGCTCTGGGACCCTTTTGATAACTGATAAAAATTAGACACCCTTTCCCCAGAGAAGTGTCCATACAAACAAAAATTTTGTACATGCACATCGGGAGCAATTTCAGGGGGTTTACGGACTCTCTGCAGTCCATCTGTGACCCTTGGGGTGGGAACCCTTACTCTACTTTGTCATGAGCATGAGTCATAAGGACTCAGTTCTCACTTGCAAGAACTTTGGTGAATGAGTTCGGGTGATTCCTCTGGATAAAAGGGAATCGCTCACTCTCATTTGGATGGATCCTCAGGCAGTCTTCATTCAGGCCTACAGGCTCTGGATAAGAAATCATCATCTCCTACACCTTGGCTAAGGGTCAGAGCCCCTGACTTCCTTACGTGACCTGAGGCAAATTATTCCTACCACCTAGTACAAACAAATGGCATGGTAGAGAGACAAGGCTGTCACCCTCAGATTCAAGGTTAAGCAAGTCCCATCTCCTGCACCTGAGGGGGGTGGTTGTAAGCAAAATTGTCCTACATGTGAACATGGAAATGACCTTGGAGCAAGTTTGGTCTGGCCTGCAGGCCTGGGCTAGTTTAGAGCAATCTAGACATCTTGGAGACCATTTAGAGGGGGGAGAAACGACGATCGTTTGAATTCGAGAGTGGGTCATGGGATATGGAGTTATAGTCAACTCCTAATTATTCAGCAAACATTTGCTAATGTTGTTAATGGAGGCGTCGTTCCCCTCCCCAAGAAGCTCTCAGTCCAGTGGGGAGACACATAAGTCAACAGGGAGTACAGAGTGTGGATTATCCATCCTAACAAATGGAGTGTAGTACAAATAGACCACAACCACCGGACAATCCAGAAATTACTTGGTGGGCATTGCACGTTGGGGTGGCCACTTTACCTTCCCTCAAAACATTTACTGCCAGTTTGAAGATATGTCTCCTTCCCTTGAGATCCCCCCTCACTGCTTATCACGAGCTGCTTGAAGTTCTTTTGTTGGGAGGTAATTCTTCTGCTCCACTGGAGACTAAGTACAATAAAGGGGCTCCTGTTCCAACAGAGAGATGTAGGTTAGACTTTAGGAGGAATTTTTTCCCCGGTCTGGGCTGCGAGACTTTGAGTTTGCCTGAAGGAGACAGGCCTCGTGTTCATGGGAGAGCCCCAGGAACTGGGTGAACACCTGAGTTGTTTATGGCCATGCCCCCTGAAACCAAGGGACACTCAGGAGATGGCCCCATGCCCCCCCGCAGAGGGGTGCCTGTGAAGCTCGGGCCTGGCCTCTGCCTCACTCTTGCAGCCTTGTGGCCGTGGCCACCAGAGGTGGCGTATCTGGGTTCTGTCAGTTGTTACCCCTTTTCCAATTCTGACTCTTCCTCCCAGTCAGGACAGTTCAACGAGGACATGATCCCCACCGTGGGTTTCAACATGCGCAAAATCACCAAAGGGAACGTGACCATCAAGGTGAGCGGCAGGAAGCCAAAACTCTGGGCACAGCTGGGGTCACAGAAGAGCCCGTGTGTGCCTGTTGGGGCCGGGCACCCGGAAGGGAGTTGGGGAGGGCATCTGCGACCCCTGGGGGGAGAAGCTGAAGGAAAGCCAAGGCTTGGATAGTGCGGAAAAGAGCACAAGACTTCTGAGGCAGTCAGAGGGGTGCAGAGACAGGAGGACCGGACAGCACATGAATCCTGGGGCGGGGGGGGGGGGGGGGGGGCAGGGAGTAGGGGAGCGGGGAGGGGGACTTGGGAGCCAAGATGGGTTCGATTGCCTGCTTGCTGCTGAGACCGTGTCACCCTCTTCTCGCTCAGCTCTGGGACATTGGGGGACAGCCCCGATTCCGCAGCATGTGGGAGCGCTACTGCCGAGGAGTGAGTGCCATTGTGTAAGTGCAGGGCCAGGCTGGTGGCAGGACTCAGCCTCACCTGGCTCCCCGCCCCCACCACCACCCCGCCCGCCCCGGCCCCCGCAACCTCACTACCTGTAGGAGCCACAGGTCCAGAACTGGATCCATCAAAGTGCTGGGTTCGCAACACACTGTCCGTACACAGCCGGCCTTTACTTTGTGTGCAGATAAGAATATCTGTGAAACACTCTGGGCACCTCCCGGCCAATCTGAGAACCAGAGCATCAACCGGCTCAAAGTACCTGTGTCTCCCTGCCTCCCCCCAATTTAGAGTCACCGCTCTCCTGACTTTTGTGCGATTTAAGTGGCTCATTCCCTTGCTTTTAAAAAATAATTTTATCTCACATGTGTATGCCCAAACAAAAGATTGTTTTGTTTTCATTGTTTTTTACCTCATGTAAAAAACATTTTTTGGGGGGGCGCCCGGGTGGCTCAGTGGGTTGAGAGACCGACTTCGGCTCAGGTCGTGATCTCGCAGCCTGTGAGTTCGAGCCCCGCGTCGGGCTCTGTGCTGACAGCTCGGAGCCTGGAGCCTGCTTCGGATTCTGTGTCTCCCTCTCTCTCTGACCCTCCCCCTGTTCATGCTCTGTCTGTCTCTGTCTCAAAGATAAATAAACATTAAAAAAAAAATTTTTTTTTAATTATTTTTAATGTTTGTTTATTTTTGAGAGAGAAAGAGAGACAGGGCGTGAGCGGGGCAGGGTCAGAGAGAAAGGGAGACACAGAATCCGAAGCAGGCTCCAGGCTCCGAGCTGTCAGCACAGAGCCCGACGCGGGGCTCGAACTCATGGACCACGAGATCACGACCTGAGCCGAAGTCGGTCGCTCAACCCACTGAGCCACCTAGGTGGCCCTGACCTCATTTTTTAAAAGTATCTTGCTGCAAGAAAATCTTCTGGGGCATCCTTTGCTTTTTTCTCACTCACCCATAGCTAGTCTTTCCCTGAACACTTAAGAGGGTCACTTTGGGAGGGATTTACACATAATCTCAAAGAGCCAAGCTTCACCCCCTGCATGACAGCTTCTTCGGAGGGGACTTTGGACGACGGGATAACGGCAGGCCCTGAAGGAGGCCTAGATAGCCCACAGATCAAGAGGTGACCAAGCCCAAACAAGAGGTTTGCTCTGCAAGCAGCAGGTCCTTCTCTTCCTACCTCTCAGCCTGTAGTGTCAACCTGCTTGTCCCCACCCTACTGTCCCCCAGGTACATGGTGGACGCCGCTGACCAGGAGAAGATTGAGGCCTCCAAGAATGAGTTGCACAACCTACTGGACAAACCCCAGCTGCAGGGCATTCCGGTCAGCAGCGCATTGGAGTGGGGGCGGGGGGGAGGGAGCCCGCTGGGAAGTCAATGGGGGCCTGGCCGGAGGCAGGTGAAGGCCAGGCACGGTTGAGGTGGGGAGAGGAAACAGACGGCCTGGCCCGGCAGCCCTGGACCTAGTCTTTGTCCTCCTCTGTAGGTCTTAGTCCTGGGTAACAAGCGAGACCTTCCAGGAGCACTGGATGAGAAGGAGCTGATTGAGAAAATGTGAGTTTGGCTACTCTTCTCTGTCCTTCCTCCCTGCTCCCCCGATTTCCCAGGCCACGGGAGAGGGAGACGGCTTGCTGCTGCTCTCAGTATTCGCCACATGGTGGCAGCAGAGCCTACCTTTCCCGGAGCCTCGCCCTCCCCATTGTAGCTCCTGAGCAAGAAAAGGACTCTGGCGCCCCCAGCCCCAGGCCTCCTGGGCAGTCCTAGCCTCAGCAGGTTCTACTCTGGTTTCCCCCCAGGAATCTTTCTGCCATCCAGGACCGAGAGATCTGCTGCTACTCCATTTCCTGCAAAGAAAAGGACAACATTGGTGCGCGTGGGTATGGGGGAGTTGCTGGCATTCTGGGAAGAGCCTGGGACAAGGGGAGGAGCGGAGAGGCACTTCTGGGTGTTCTGGGGCAGTGACTCTCAAAGGTTTTCACTCCACAACCTTCCTTGAAGCCCAAAGCTCTATGGTTCTCCTGGGGTAGGACAGGCATCGGGGAAGCTCAGAATCTGAGCATCACCCGGCTCTGCCCTCTACTGGTTGTGTGATCTTAGGCAAATCGCTCCCTTCCTGGAGCCTTGCTTCCCCCACTATAACGGTCACAGGGTTAGATCAGGCGATTCCCAGGCCCCTTCTGGCTGTGACGTCCCATGGCTCCGTCCTTCACGCCACCCAGATGCCCCCCGCCACTCATCTGGGGCTGTTTGGAGCTCGATGGCTCTGGGCTTTTGCTGCCCTTAGAGTCGATCCCCAGTTGCAGTTTTGGAAGCCCTGGGCTTAGGCCACTCCCTAAGGTGTTTGTTCCACCTCCCCAGTCGGCCCAGCACAAACTAGAAGGCCTATAAACCTCTCTGTCGTCCCCCACCCAGATATCACCCTACAGTGGCTTATTCAACACTCAAAGTCACGGAGAAGCTGAGACTGCGGTCCTTCCCCCTCGGACCAGGGACCTGCTGTCATCCAAACCCGAAGCCGAGCTCCCCGCCCACCCTGCCGTCCCCCCTAAGCCCGCCCCTCCTCACTCAGCGTGGGGAGGGGCCCTCTGGGGATCCCAGAGTCCTGTTCTGCTGAGGTTTGAACTCCTGATTTTATTGTAAAATAAACCGTTCCCATTCTGGCCCCCTAACCTCTCGCCCTTCCCCTTCCCTCTGCCTTCTGCCGGCCCTGCTTCCGGCCCCTTAACAGCCCTGGCCCCATAGTCCCTGCCCTCCTCTCTCCCGTGCCCCACTCCTACACTGCCCTTTTCAACACTCTTCTGTTGTCGTCCTGTGTGTACAGTATATATATGTATATATATTTTAATTTTTTAATTTAAGCAAAGACTAAAATCAACCATTTGATGCTGCAGGGGCCCGTCAGGACCCGGGAGGGGGGCGGTCTGGAAAGAAGGAAAGAGATGCGGGGTGGGCTTGGGGCAGGTCCAGATTAGGAAAGTGAAGGCTGGCACCTGGGGGGCAGGTACCAGCCAGGGCACTGGCGGCCATCCCCATGTCGCGTTCATTTCCATTTCCCGATCTGGCTTGTCCCCGTAGTGCTTGAACGTCACAGGCTGACTGCCACCTCCGGAGGTGCCCCTGTCTGCCCCCCCACCCCCACCCTAGCCTCAGTAGGGCCACCAGGCACAACCAGGTGCCAGAGAGCACCAGGCGGAAGGGGCAGGAGGCCAGCGCCCGGGGCGCCCCAGCAGCCCCTCCTGCCCGTTCCTGGCTCCCAGCTCCTGCCCCTTCCTGGGGTCCCCAACTCCATGGGCCACCTCATTTTCTGTTCTCATTTTGCAGAGTTGCACAAGGAGAGAACTCAGCATGGGGGGTTGGTTCTTTGGGTTTTGTTTTCTGTTGGTTTATGTGTTTAATTTAATGATTTGTAAAGTGATGTTCCTCTTCCTTTTTTACACTTTTCAGCTCATATTTAACCTCTGTTTGGAAAATGATTCTTGTAACTGTACATTTTTTTGCCTCCTAACAACACGAATAAATGACCAGTTTTGTGTCGGGGGGGTGTACGGGGCTGGTTATTTGTCCGTTAGATGCCACGGAATGACTGGCTGGCCCGCACACTGGGCACAAACAGCCACGGAGAGGGAGGCACGCGCTCACACCGGGCACACAATGGCACTTCACACAGCAGCCTCCCGCGCGTGTGCCGGGCCTCGCCGGGCCTCCTTCTCCCTCCCTCGTCAGATTCGCATGCGGTCGGCTCTGAGCTTCCAGCTGCCAAGTGGAGCTAAAGAGGAAGTCTGTTTAAGGACCTGCCTGGGGCTGGGGTCAGCGTGGCGGGAGTGTGGGGCTGCATCCCGATGTGTGCGGGGCTGCGCCTCCCTCGAGTCCATTCAGAGCCCTACCTGCAGCCACAGCGAATTGTCCTCCAGGGGGCGGTGCCGGGCCTGCAGAGCCTGACGGCTTCCCCCCTTCCCTGCTTCTCTGTTGGTGTCTGTGCCACCGGTTTCTTGGGAGAGAGGCCGTACCCTTGTTCCTCTGCCCAATCCCAGTCCTTTCCCTACTTGACCCCAGCCTTCAGAGCTGGTCCCCCCTCCTCCTTGCCCACAGCTGCGGCTTCTGAGCCTTGCAGGCCCAGCTTACCCCAATCCGGGGCCATCTTGACCCAGTTTCGCAGGAAAGCCCCGCCCCTCCCCTGCTCCGCCCCCTTCAGTCTCCCGTCCCCCTGGAGAACAGAGCAGGCCCCTACAGCAGCTGTTTTCTCGTCCTCTAGTCCTGCCTCTGCTGGAAGTCACTTCTAGTCACTTCTGCAGGAAGAAGGAGGCATGGTTCCCTTAGATGTGGGAGCAGGGATCCCAGGGCTTTGGCCTCAAGGGTCCTGGGCCTGCCCTATTGGCTCTGAACTTCACCTATTGGCGCCTACTGGCTCTGAACTTCTTGGTGCCCAGGGCTTCCTCCTGAAGGTAGTTTATAGTCAGAAATGACTCTGGTGGGGCGGGGGGATGCCTGTGTGGCTCAGTCGGTTAAGCGTCCGACTTCGGCTCAGGTCATGATCTCGCAGTTTGTGAGTTCGAGCCCGGCGTCAGGCTCTGTGCTGACAGCTTGGAGCCTGGAGCCTACTTCAGATTCTGTGTCTCCCTCTTTCTCTGCCCCTCTCCTGCTAGTGCTCTGTCTCTCAAAAATAAATAAATGTCCAAAAAAAAAATTTTTTTTTTAAAAAGAAAGAAATGACTTGCCTGGAAAGGCAGTTCCCCTTTACCAGAGGAGTTGGAGGAAAGAATGTGGATGGAATTAGGCAAATGGAGTGAAGTGGTTTTAAGGTGTCTTCTAGCTCCTAAGAAATAGGAAACGTGCACCCTGGTTAAGGAGGCTGAAGGTGGGACCAGGCTGCCCCCGTGCTCTCCTGGCTGCAGAGGTGGCAGGAGTTGCCCTTGGCCTAGGAGGCTGGAGAGGCCTGACGGTCACTCATGTGGGGAGCAGGACGGGGCAGGTGTCAGGGCAGACCTGCCTTTCCCGGTCCTGAATCCCCCGATGAGGGGTGACATTGGAGGTTAGACAGGATGAGCTGCTTACCAGCAAGCAGGCATCATCCTACCACAGTGCCTGCACGCAGCAGGTGCCTAATAGGACCTAAAGAATTTGTGGAAGTTGGACCGGGAACAGACTGTGCGTATATATGTAAATCATCGTTCGGGGCCCTTTCAAGTCCCAAAGCCTGGATGAGTTTTGAGAGTACCCTGGCAAGCCTAGTCTGTAGTACTAGAGAATTCATTTCCCAAAAGGAAGGAAGAAAAGGTGCCCGGCGTCATGCCACATGCTTTATATATCTTGTCTCGTTTAATGACTGTAGTCCTCTGTGAGAGAGGGGTTGTTCCCATTTTACAGATGAGGAAACTGAGAGGCTCAATGACCACGTCCGGTCCCATTGGAGGGAGGTGATTCTCAATGCAAAGTGCTCGTGCTCTCTGCCCCCCACTCCCAGCTGAAGGGGGAGGCTCCGTGGATTGCCCTCTCCCCCCCACCTGGCCTCGGGGTCTGAGGGCTGGTCTAAAGTCTGCCCCGAGGGGAGGGAGAATGTCTGTGCTGCCTCTGAGCATCCCAGCTCAAATCCACCACCCGCCAGTGTGCCAACCCGCCCCCCCACCAGCAGCCTGGGACCCCTGAGCAACAAACGCCACATTGTTCCCCCAGCTGGCCCAGGCCGGAGGGACAGTGGCTCTTTCCCAAGGCCCTGCTGGCCTGCTGACTAATCTTGCAAGCCATTCACGTTGGCAGGCATGGAAGGCGGGGCTGGTGGCAGGGCCTCGAGACACCATCTTCCCCCTCTCATCAGCCCTGAGCTGGCCAAGCAACAGGAGGGAGAAGCAGGGGTGGGGGGGTGCCCTCTGGAAAAGTCCCCCCAAACAGGATGTCAAGGTGCCCCCTCCCCTGCCCTCAGCCTTCCATCCTCGGCCCTCTCCCCGTGCCAGACTTCACCTCAGTTCACCCCGGGCCCCCTCCCTACATCCCATAGGAAGCTACTGGTGCGTCTAGAACGAGGGTGGGGACGGGGGTAGAGAGGGAGTTGGGCGGGGGTGGAGAAAATGGCCCCCGTATCCTCAGTGCCGCAAGCCTGCCTTTGGCTCCCTCTCCAACCTGCCCCCCGCCCACCCATCTTAAGTTTCTACGGACACAGCTGAGGGCTTCGGTCACTGTGGCAACAGGTCTGCTGAGAAATGGGTGGGTGTCACTCCCCAGCACAAAGAGTGTGTGCATGGCAGCTCCATCACTTAGCAACGGCCTCCCTCTCTCTTGGCGTCACCCGTCCTGGGGGTGGGTGCCAGGAAGAGAGAACAAGGCCATTAAGATCCCCAAGAGAGGGGGGGAAGGAGGCTTGGGTCGGGGCCGGGCTGAGGCCAAGGGGTGTGGGTGGGGTGGTCAGAGGAGAAAGGAGCCCAGTGCACTCAGCAACCTCTGTCCCTCATCATCCCTTCCGAGGCCCCGTGCAGATGTTTTAGGTGGATCTGGTGGGCAGAAGTCGCCACTGGGACCCAGAGCTGCACTTGAGACAAAGCTGGGCTTAGGAGGCAGGGAGTGATTTGTGGCCTAGGCCGAGGTGTCCCTTCTGGTTGAGCTTGTGCCAGCTCCTCGAGGCCCAAACAGGGTTAAGGGGGGCTGTGGAAGGACCCCAGAGGGGTACCTGGCGGAAGTGGGACACCCGGGGCAAGACCGGCGGGAGGAGCTGAGGGGTTTCTGGGGGCACAGGACGGAGCTCTGGCTGCCAGGGAGGGGTGTGGTGGGGGCAGGGTGGGGGCAGACCGGGAGCAGGCAGCTGGGCCGTCTACGGGCAAAACAGTCTGTTCTAAGAAACTGAAAAAGAGCAGCTCTCAGAGTCAGAGAGGCTGGAAGGCCCCAGGCTCACCGAGCAAGGCTGCTGGTTTCTCTAAAATGGGGGCTTTGTGGAGGAGGAGGAACAGAGTGGGGGCTCCAGAAGAGATAAGTTTGGCGCCTTTTGACTTCCCAAGGATGCTCGGGCTCAGGCTAGGACAATGACTTAGCACTCCACCTCCCAAGCCCTTCATCCACTCTGCCCCTCAAAAGCCGTAGGGCCATAAGGCTGGGCAGGACATCAGCCACAGGCCATAAAGGGCCAAATGCGGCCGGGAGGAATCCCCCCAGGGCGCCACCTGTCCTGGAGAAGGGCCAGGTGCATCCGGGCACTGTCAGGATGTGGCACAAGAAACTCCAGTGGGCACAGGGATAGTTCTACCTAGTTTATTGTTTTTGAAGAAGGGCCTTCTACAAGGGAGTACCTACCACGGGGCGGATGGCGGCGGGGCAGGGGCGGGGGGAGGGGGGATTGGCACAGGGCAACCCAGGAGATGTCAGAGAAGGAAGAAGAAAGAGAGAGAAATCCTCCGGAAGAAGAGAAGGTGCCGAGAGGAGGAGATGTCTAAGGCTAGGGCAGACCTGGTCCAGAGAAGAGCCAGGCAGGACTGGCCCCCAAAAGGCCCCCTGTTCTAGGATGAATGAGAGTCAGCAGGCAACGCTTAGAGAAGAGCCAACTAAAGTACAGCAGATTCCAAGACAGAGGCAGGTGAAGTTCTGGCTCCCAGCTGGGGGACTGAGAGTTTCTAGGCAGTTCTAAGGACCTGGAAGCATTACCACCCACCGAGGACAGGGCTGGGAGACGCCAAGAGACAGCCGGGAAAGGCCCTGCTGGGGGAAGGGGCTTTGGCACACCCGAACCCCCACAAGAGGGACCAAGTCCACCTCTAGACAGCAAGACGGGCAGAGAAGCAAGACCTATGGGGCCAGAAACACCAGACACAGGCTGGGGGGCACCCACCCTGCCCCACCTGGCCCCTGCTCCCGCGCCCCCCCACCCCCACCCAGGCCTCAGCAAGGCGTGCCCAGGGGCAGGAGCGGGGGCGACTCCCTGGGCTTGTGGAAGTAGATGGAGGAGGGCAGCTCGGTCTTGAGCTTGTTGTCCGAGCCGCTGGCGGCTGAGGCCTCCGAGGCGCCACCACACTCGGCACAGCAGCAGCAGCAGCAGCCCAGGAAGGCCTGGCCCAGCGGCCTGCAGATACACAGGAGGAGCACGGGGGTGATGGCTCCCTTGAAGAAGATGGAGAACTGGTTGATGAGGCCCAGGAGGTCCAGGGTCTGGCGAGTCAGCTCAGTGGACAGGTAGGCCACCACGATGTTGCAGACGTTCTCGGGGAGGGTGCAGAGGGCGTAGACCACGGTCAGGCCCACCACGGTGCTATTGAGCTGGCTCTCGCACTGCTCGTGTTTGCCTGCCCGGCACTCCGGCTTCCTCCTGGGAGGGCTCCGCACCCGCCACGTCACCAGCTGGCAGGTGACCGTGAAGAGGATGGGCAGGCAGAAGTAGCAGCCAAAGTACCACCACATGCGGGCGTTCTGGTAGGTCATCACCAGCGAGTAGAGGGACTCGGGCAGGCTGGCCGAGGGTTTCATGATGCATGAGTCCACAGTGCCCGTGGCGGGGGCAGGCTCCTGCGACAGCTGCCACAGCAGGAGCTCGGGCACAGCCAGGATCATGGAGCCCACCCAGATGACAGCCAGCTTGGCCAGGATGGACTGGCACCGCTCGATGGGCCTCACCTTTGGCAGGGTGCTGGTGGCCACATGGAAGCGGTCGATGCCCAGGGCGCAGAGGCTGAAGGTGGTGACTCCCAGGGAGGAGACCTGTGGGCAAAGGTGTAGAGGAGGAGAGAAGCACGTGGTCAAACCCAGGAGGCGGGAGGAGGCCTGGGTTTCTGGCTCAGACGGGAAACTGGGTGGTAAGTGTAGAAACAACAGTAATGACAACCACCATTTAGTGAGTATTTTCCGCGAGTCAGGCACTTGACGTACGTCGCCACATCCTTGCAGCCAACCATCGTACAGACAAAGAAACTGGCTCGGGCAGGATGAGTGACTAGGTGGATGGCAGAGTTGAGATCCACACACAGACGGGCCCGACTCTTTCCACCCTGCTTCTTTGCCTCTTGGGCTAGGGAATGAATGGCCTGGGTCCCACAGACCCATATGCTCTCTGAGAGACTCTGGAATATCTTCCCTAACGAAGAATCAAGACAAAGACATAGCAGTTCTGGGTCTTTGTGGGTCCTTCCATCCCCAGATCCCATTATTCCATTATGTGCCTCAGGTGAAAGGTTTTTGAAACATGGCTCAGTCACACACACACACACACTCTCTCTCTCTCTCTCTCTCTCTCTCTGTCTCTTCATCCTATCCAAGAAAGCTAGGGGCCTGGCTGCGGGAGGAAGCAGCCTTCCTCCAAAACAGCCTGGGCCCACCCTCCCTGATGCTATTCATTGAGCACACAGGAAAATCACCCTGTGAGCCAAGAGAGAGAAGCCCGAGCAGCAGGGGAAGAAAGTGCCAGAGAGAAGAGAGGAAGAGGAGAACCCTCCCAAGCTATCAGATGATGCTCAACCACACTCAGGGATTGTGCTCAGATCCCCCCTTCTGTCCAAATTCTTCCCTCTTCTGGCTGGGGGAACACAATCTCTGGCTCATTAGCACAGCCACCAAGTGATCTTTGTGAGAACCGGCACCCCCCACTCCCTTGGCAGGGGAGCCCGGGCCTGCGGAAGAGCAGCCTTGGGGCTTGGACAAAACCAAAAATAACACACACAAAAAAATTCCAAGTTGCCTTCTCCTGCTCCCTCCTGCGGGCCTTCCTAAGATCCCCCCTACGGAAGTGTTCTGGGACAGGGTATTTTTCCCTCAACTCCTCCCCATCACCCAGCCTAAAGGGGGGCTCTGTCAGCTCATGAACCATCTCCTTCCTCCAGGAGGTGTGGAGCGGGTGGCCCAGGAGGTTGTGAGCCACAGCCTAGGTATTAGGTATGTTGAGACCCGCAGTCAGGCAGGGCAGGCTTTCGTGCAGACAAGAGTTCACATGCGTCTGCCCTCCTCCTCTCCTGCTCTTAGACCCTCCCTGGTGAAACCCAGCACTTACTGAATTATTTTAATTCTAAGGACTTTGTCGATATTTCCCATTTAATCCTTCAAGAATTCATTCAAATAGTTATTATTATTATTCCCAACTTATAGAGGGGAAAACTGAGGTTCAGACAGATTAAGCAGACCTAGGTCACTCAGCTAGTGAGGGGCAAAGCCTGGTTTCTAATCTAGTCCTCTTGCCCAACCTTTCACAGCGCACCTGGGTCCTAAGCCCCAGATGATAACGAAGATGCCGGGGCTAGCCCCAACCATAGGGCCTTCTTTCAGGTTTGGGTACCTTTGGGCCACAGTGAGGCGGTCTCCCTGGGTCGGGAAGGACACAAAGGGCTGCCCCAACTGCTGAGCCTCAGTCTGTCCAAATATGAAATCATCACTAATATACAGTGAACTGGGGACCGAGTTGGGAACAGAACCTACGTCCAGACGCCTGATCCTGATTCCTTCTCCACTCCGGCAAGCCACTCACGTCCCACAGCATCATCCACTCTCGAGAGGAGCAGCAGCCTTCATGGGGAGGCCACAGCTACTCCAGTCCTCATTAGTAGCCTCCCTCCCGCCCCGCCCGTAGCCAAAATTTAAAAGGCTGCTCGCTTATTTTGTGCCCCTATATAGACACAGTGGCCTTGCTGTGTCTCACATAAATGCACATATATTGGCATATTTTTGTAATGTTTGGGTTAGGCTCTCTGTGTAGGATCTATACATCCATCATCACTCATGTGCCTGTCGTTAGGTGGGAGTTCCCAGAAATGAGGTTGGTGATATATTTTAGAATTGTAGAATAAACCCACCAGTGGGGCCATCTGGTCTACCCCGTGGTGGGGCAATAAGCAAATTGGACAGGAGATGTGACCTGCCCCAGTGATACCCGGTATGTCAGAGACATAAGTTGACATTAAGCCCCTCGCCCCC
Source organism: Panthera leo (assembly GCF_018350215.1). Taxonomy (NCBI): domain Eukaryota; kingdom Metazoa; phylum Chordata; class Mammalia; order Carnivora; family Felidae; genus Panthera; species Panthera leo. The sequence continues at coordinate 40,959,692 of NC_056696.1, read as the reverse complement.
AGGCTCTAGCATCCAGAACTAGGTCTTCCCTTTTAGAGAGGGATGACAATAGTCGCAGTAAGGAAGGGACTTTCCTTCTGGCGTTTGCGTTCAAGGGGAGTAGATACTGACTTGACCTGGGGGAGCTGCAGAAGACTGGAATCTCCCTTTACATACTGCTTAGGGAAGCAGGATATTCAGAAGTCAGTACCCTGTGGGTGCAGGGCAGCGGCAGTGGCAAAAAGGGAGAAAAAGGAGACACACAGCCGACGGAGCAATTTCTGCGGTGGAAAGACGGAGGGGGGTTAAGGCAGGGAGGGGACAGCTCAGAGTAAAGAGAAAGGGGGAGAGATCTGCCTCGAGGCTGCTCCTGAAGTAAGAGACCAGGCTGAGGCTGGCCCCCAGGGCTCCCACACACCTTCCTGCACCCCCTAGATGCCTTGGTTTCCCTGGGAGCCAATACCGCATTTGTCTCCTTGCCCAAATTGGAGGAGAAGCAAGACGGAGCTCTGGGCCTCTGGGGTCCCGCACACCCACATGTCCCACTTCCGACAGCCTGACGGATTGCAGCCCCAGAGCTGGACACACACTCACCTCCATGAAGGGCACGGCCCGGCAAGAAACGTCACCCAGCAACCTCTGCTTGGTGATCTCATTGAAGATAACAACAGGGAGGCAGAAAAAGAGGACCAGAAAATCCCAGAGGGCCAGGCTCGCGAGGATAGAGTTCCAGGCACTCTTCAGGTAGTAGCTGTGCCACACGATGCACATGACCGACAGGTTACCCACGATGCCCACAGCGAACAGCACCAGGGCCAGGAGCATGATGGCATAGGCACTGTAGGAGCTCTCGGTCACCGGGTACAGGGGGTTCTGAATCTGCAGCCTCTGACCCGGCGTCCCCGTCAGATTGCCCCGAGGCTCCCGCCTGCCTCCTGGGCTGCCCCCGTCCTTGTCTGGGTTGGGGCTGGTGGCCACCAGGGCCTGGGTGGGCTGCAGGCCAGCAGGGTGGATGGGCCGCGGGTACTCGGCCCACTCCTCGGGCACATACTGCTGCACCTCCCTGGCCTCGTCATCCTCAGTGCCTCTCTTGGACCGGCTCTGCTGCTCCTGGGCCTCGGCTCTGTGCCCGCCCGAGTGCAGGGCGGCACCCCCAGACACTCTGCTCAGCCCCGCGGCCAACACCACAGCAAGAGAGACGGCCAGCGGCCACGGCCACTGCATGGCCGGACGAGCAGGAGGCAGCTGCCCCACGAAGAGCAGGTGAGAGAGAGGGGTCCAAGCGCCGGGCTGACCGGAGAGAGGCAGCTGGCCGCTTGGTCCGCCTCCAGTCAGGCGTCTGGCATCACCAGCCTGCTCCAGTGGACCCGAGCTGCTCCCTCCCACCCCGTTGGCCAGGGGCCGGGCAAGGCCCTCTGCTGGACATAGAGCATTCATCTTGCCCTCCAGGACACTCCTCCTCGGGCCCCACAGGGCAACGGCAGGTCAGACCTGCAGAGGCCTCAGAGGCCACCTGCTCCCAGCCTCTGAAGAGAAGGCTAGAGCCCAGAGAGGGGACGTGGCTGGCCTAGGGTCCCACGGTGTGGAGGGGCAGACCGGGGACTGGAACACAGGCCTTCACACTCTGCCTCGGGAGGCAATGCTCAGGCAGCTCCTACGTTTGAAACTGTCATTTATTGAACACTCCCTAGATCCTAGCACTCAGCTGACGAACACTCACAACAGCTCTATGGGGTAAATGCTATTATCACCCCTTTGCAGGCTTTCAGTCACGTACCGGCATAGCTGATACACGGCAGAGCCAGGCCCAGGACCCGGATCTGACTCCAGAGCTCTGAACTCAACAAGCGCAACTCCATCCGCCTGCCTTCTAACCACCCGAACTCCTCGCGGAAAGCAAAAAATCAAAATCGAAAAATGCATTCTGATCCAGACACGAGATCACGAGATGGATGGACATTTGCAATGACCAGTATTTACTGAGCACCTGCTATGCTCCAGACAGTCAGAAAACAAATACGTAAAAGACCTCTGCCACCAAGGAGCTTTCAGTCCAGAGGGGGAAAGGGATATGTAAATCAATAATTACAATTCAGTGTGATAGATGCTGTGAAAGGCAAAGGACAAGTCTGAACCCAGAGGAGCCTGGAGGGATCTGGAAGGCCTCCCAGATGAGGGGGCATTTGAGTGCTTCCTGAGAAATGACTGTGAGCCTGCCAGACAGACAGCAGGGAGGGAAGTGCTCCCGGCTGAAGACACAGCACATACAAAGGCTTGGCGATGTGACAGTAGGCCACGCACCTGAGAGCCAGCAAGAATGTCAAGGAGGCTGGAATGCAAGGGACTGCAGAGAGAGGGCCTGGGAGCTCGGAACAAGGAGCCTGGACAGGTCAGCAGAGGCAGGGCCAGGAAGGACTTTGTAGGCCAGGCCAAGGAGTTTACATTTATCTGAAAGGCAGTGGACAGTGTTACAAGCTGCTAAGCGGAGGAACAGGGACGTGAGCAGGGTGTTTAGAGGGCTCCCTTACGGGCAGCTGGGGTCACGATAGGCTGGAGCAGGAGGATGCACGCAGGACAGGAGGCAGGGGCAGTCCGGAGGGTGGCAAAGAGCAGAGTGCAGGGAAATGGCCAGCGTCACGGGGCTTTGGCTGTGCAGTGGAGGAGGGACAGGTCAAGGCTGACCCCTGGGCTGGGGTGGACAGCAAGACACTCACCTGTGTGGGGAAGAACCTGGCGTGAGGGTGGGGGAAAGCCTTGACTGAAAGGAATTATCTGCAGTTCATGAGAAAGGCTAGAGCTGGACATAGAGATAGGAGGGTGAAGGTGTGGGTGGGCCAGGGGGCCGGCGAGATCACAGAGCACACAGAGCAGAAGGCGCAGGGTGGAGGAAGGGGTGCAGGAAGAGAATGGAATAAAAACCAGGAGAGGGCAGGCTGCTGTGGTCCCACTCCTCGGAGCTGGAGCAAGAGAAGAACTGGACCGCTGTGGTTGGAGTTGAAAGTCACTTCTGCAGGGGCGCCTGGGTGGCTCAGTCGGTTGAGCGGCCGACTTCGGCTCAGGTCATGATCTCGCGGTCCGTGAGTTCGAGCCCCGCGTGGGGCTCTGTGCTGACAGCTCAGAGCCTGGAGCCTGTTTCAGATTCTGTGTCTCCCTCTCTCTGACCCTCCCCCATTCATGCTCTGTCTCTCTCTGTCTCAAAAATAAATAAACGTTAAAAAAAAAAATTAATAAAAAGAAATAAAGTCACTTCTGCAGTCAGCAAACATTAGCCAGGGCCTCGTAGGAGCAGATCAACCTGGAAGTGACTTCCCTGGAAGACTTCCTGACCAGGAAAGCCTCCGTCCTACCCAGAGGGGCCCCAACCTACTGAGCAAAAAGAGGAATCCCAAGAAAAAAAGGAAGAGGAAAAGGAGAAGAAGAAAAGAAAAGACTGGCATACCCTCAGAAAAGGTCAGGGAGCATCTTCGGCTTTAAAAATTTTTTTATCTTTCTGGGGCGCCTGGGTGGCTCAGTCGATTAAGCGTTTGACTTCGGCTCAGGTCATGATCTCACGGTTGGTGAGTTTGAGCCCCGTGTGGGGTTCTGTGCGGACAGCTCGGAGCCGGGAGCCTGCTTCGGATTCTGTGTCTCCCTCTCTCTCCTCCCCTCCCTGGCTTGTGCTCTGTCTCTCTCTCAAAAAGAAACATAAAAAAATTGTAAAACAAATTCATGACATTTTTATCTTTCTGGCTTCTTACTGTCCACTCTTTCTGTGGGGACAGGAGGCCCGGGTGGCTGCAGGACTGACCTTGTCTGCAGTTCAGAATGTCACAACGAAGCTGCAGAGAAGTTAGGCCGAGGACTCAACTGTCCTCTTTGTTGCCAGCACCCCCTGCCCCCACAGCAGAGAGGAGAGCCCAGGACTCAGGTTCCATATCCTCAGGAAGGGGTGGAAGAAGAGCTGGAGGATGGGTCACCTAGCCCTCAGCCCAAACGTCATGTGGTCCCCCCTTGGACTTGTGGGTTTTGTGTTTTGTTTTTTTTTTTTTAAGTTTCTTTATTTGAGAGAGACAGTGCAAGTGGGGGTGAGGCAGAGAGAAGGGAGAGAGAATCCCAAGCAGGCTCTGCACCATCAGCGTGCAACCCGACACAGGGCTCGATCCCATGAACCGAGAGACCATGACCTGAGCCGAAATCAAGAGTCAGATGCTTAACTGACTGACCGCCACCCGCCCCGCCCCCACCCGCAGGTGCCCCGGAATTGTGCTTTCTTAATCCCACTGCAGAACTGACTCCCGGATCGGCCCCTGAGTGAGTCAGATCCTTCCAAACGCCCATGGCACTCAGGCTGTTGGTGTTGAAACCACCTGCTGCCATGTGATACAGTGATTTTGGTAAATAGAGTCATCACACATATCATCACCATCATTCACTGAGCATTCAGGAAGTGCCAGACCCTGTGCTAAACACTCGGTAGAATTATCATACTTATCTCTACATTATTACCCCAGGCTCAGAGAGGTAAAGTAACTTGTCCAAGCATGCATAGCTCATGGGATCCAAATGCAAGTTTGCCCAACTCCAAAGCTGAAACTCTGAACCACTCTGTGGTGTAACCTTACAGAATTTTTATCCAGGAGGAGACCCTAAGGATGATCTACACCAGCTCTCTTATTTTTCAGAAGTGGACACTGAAATCCAGAGAAGTCAAGGCCAGGCCCTGATCCCCAGTGCTCCATGGTCAGGCATGTGCCAACACAGTGTAGACCTCAGCACAGGGCTGGCCTGTGGTGAGCTGGGAAATTGTTAGCCCTCAGCTCCTTTCTTATACTCATGAATATGCCTCATTGTAACACAGAGTGTGCCTTGCACAGAGTAGGGGCTCAAGAAACACTGACCAGTTGAAAGACACCCCCCCCCCGCCCCCCCTTCTGTTGGTCCTGAGCTTCCTTGGGTCTGTTAGGACAGTTGGAACATCAGAAGCCACTAGGTGGAACCAGATGTCCAGTGATGGAAGTGAAGGCAGGCCTCTCCCTTCGATCCTACCGACCCCACCCTGCCCAAGCCCGGTCCGCAGACTTTCTGCAGAGGTCTGAAGGGGCAGTCTGACGACATGACTGGGTGCATTCCCAGGGGCTGATACCAAGGGGGATGGTGTCTCACCTATCCCCTACCTACCGTTTCACCCCACCCCTCCTGAGGGCACCCAACAAAACCCCCCCAGAGATGCTCTTCTCCCTTCTCTGCTTCTGCTTCAGGGGAGTCTTCTCCTCGGACCAGCCAGAAGCACCTCCCTGATTCATTAAGCATACCAAGCAGAAGACAAAGTCTTCCCTAGCCCTTAGGAATGCCTCTCCCTGATTCCAGGAATTTCCCATTCTTCTCCCTGGGAATTTCCCCAGTGCTGGCAGAAAAGGTAGTTAAGTGGGACAGGGTAGAAGAGAGAGGGCTGGGACTGTCCCATGGCAATGAATGAGGTAAGAGCCTCTGGGCCGCTGTGGAAGTGCCACCCTGGAAAATAATAGGAGCTAACATTTTGCTGAGTGAGTTCCATGCATCATGCATTCTCCATGAAGAGTATATTCTGGAACTAGGCTGTCTGGATGTAACTCCTTAAACGGCTCTATCACTTACTAGTTGTGTGTGTGTGTGTGTGGCTTTGGTCAAGCACTTAACCTCTCTGTGCCTCAGTTTCTTCATCTGATACTAACAAGCTTGTCCTGGAGATTAAAGGAGTTCATTTGTGTATGGTAAGTACTGTGTACGTGTTAGTGGGCGTGGTACCTCATTTAATTCTTGCCACAACCTTAGAAGCAGGATGCTATTCTCTCCATGGTACAGATTTGGAAACTGCAGCACAGAGAGGCAGGAGGCAGACGAAGAGGCAGGGAGGGCAAGTGTTGAGACAGGTCTCCCCGCTGCCGGGTTCTCGGCCTGAATAGGGACTTCCTTCTGGCCTGCAGCTGGCACCAGACTAGGGGCAGGGGAGGTGTAGACACTTCTGACCCCACTGGGTCCCACTGGGCCAGTTCTCCATGCTCTGGGCTCCTGGGCCCAAGGGGCATGGCGGGCTTACTCTGGAGGACGGGCCACAAATGGGAAAGCGTGTTTTCTCAGGGAATCCGAGACCTGGTCCCAACTCTGCCACGAGCTAGCCCTACTGTAATATCAATAATCAAGCATTCATTTATTTTACAAGTACTTCTTAAGCACCTACTATGTGCCAGGCATTATCTCAGATACTCAGGAATCAGTGGACAACACAGGCATGACCTCTGCCCTCCTGAAATTCCCATTCGAGTGAAGGAGGCAGGCACTGAAAAAACCAACCCCCACCCAACATAACTATGAATTGTGAGGACAAGGAGGAAAAGAGGAGGGTGCCATCGTGTCACGGAACCTCTCTGTCCTCCCGTTTTCTCCTTGGGAAAAGGTACGGAGTATTATCTAGGACCTAAGGATTCTATTGCAATGAAATACGGGCATTGTAAAGGCATTGTAAAAAGGTAAGACCTCAGAGGGCAGTGGGTGGCTCAGTCGGTTAAGTGCCCAACTTCAGCTCAGGTCATGATCTCAAAGTTCTTGGGTTCAAGCCCTGCAGTCAGCACAGAGCCCACTTCAGATCCTCTGTCTCCCTCCCTCTGCCCCTCCCCCACTTGTGCTCTCTATCAAAAATAAATAAATACTTTTTTAAAAAGGTAAGACTTTGGGGCTCCTGTGTGGCTCAGTCAGTGAAGTGTCCAACTCTTGGTTTTGGCTCAGGTCATGATCTCAGGATTCGTGAGACTGAGCTTTTTGAGCCCTGTGTAGGTCTCTACACCGTCAGTGCAGGTGCTTGGGATTCTCTGTCTCCCTCTCTTTCTGCCCCTCCCCCGCCTTCTCTCAATAAATAAACATAAAAAAAATTCTTTTTAAAAGGCAAGGGGCTCCTGGGTGGGTCAGTCGGTTAAGCATACAACTCCTTTTTTTTTTTTCTTTTAAGCATTCAACTCTTGATATCAGCTCAGGTCGTGATCTCACCGTGCGTGGGATTAAGCCCCACGTCAGGCTCTGCGTTAGTACCATAGAGCTTGCTTGGGATTCTCTCTTTCCCTCTCTCTCTCCCTGTCCTTCCCCTACTCTCTCTCTTTCTCTCTCAAAATGAATAAATAAACTTAAAAAAATAAATTAAAAATTGTTTCAAAGGTAAGACTTCTACAATAATATATCTCAGTGGTTCACTAATACCGGCAAACTTAATTTGAATTACATGTTCTCAAGCCCCACCCTGACCTGCCCAGTCAGAAACTCTGGAGGTGGGATCATTGATCCATGTTTTAGCAAATCCTGCCAAGGATTCTGGTGCAGGCTGTACTTGGAGAACCAGCAGGTAAGGAGTCCCAGTGGTGGTGGGGGGGGGGGCGTAGGGGGGAGGGGGGGGGGGGGGGGGGGGAGGAAGGGAGTGTCTCTCTGTAAAGCCTCCAGGCTGTGCTTGTAGAGGGGGCAGGGGGATGGAACACTGGCCCTGAGGGGCTCCCAGATCACAGACTCACTGAACTCTGGTATCTTCCTGGCTGCTTCCTCAGCACTTGGCTTTCAGTAGATGTTTGATATATGTGTTTAAGAACAAAGAAAGGGAGGGCGCGCCTGGGTAGCTCAGTTGGTTAAACATCTGACTCTTGGTTTCAGCTCAGGTCATGATCTCATGGCTTCATGGGTTCGAGCCCTGGGTCGGGCTCTGTGCTAGCAGTGTGGAGTCTGCTTGGGATTCTCTCTCTCTCCGTCTCTCTCTCTCTGCCCCTCCCCTGCTTGTGCTGTCTCTCTCTCAAAATAAATGAATAAACTTAAAAGAATTTAATTAAAAAAAAAAAAGAACAAATAAATGGTAAGCAGAGGCATAAAACTACTCACCAAATCCTACTTGTTCTGTGATACCAAAATCCCCAAATCCCTTCAACGGGGGTGGGAAGGTGAGGAAACCTCTGGCTTTCTCAACAAAAGGAAGCCTGCCAACCATCCCCAGATGCTCCTTTCCTTGGGGCATCTCTCTCTACTGCTCCCTCCCAGCCATGGCCGCCGGCTCCCCCAGAATGCCATGTTCCAGACACATCTCACCTTTCCTTACTCCTCTGCAGCACAGCTGAAGCAAGCTGGGAGTGTTCAGACTCGAGGAAAGGTTTGGGATGCCACACTGATAGAAGCGAGCTAGTTGCAAGGAATCCGACAATCTGGCCAGCAAGATTCTACCTTCCAGATCCCAGATCACCTTCACTGTGGCTCCCAGCAGGCAGCCAGTACCAGGAGCTCAGTATAGACACTACTCTCCTCCAGGGATGATCAGTCATCTCTGGCTTACCTAGACCACCCTCTGGGTTAGGGTTCCCCCCATCAGGATGCTTTCAACATCAGCCTAACTTTCAGGAGCCAACTGGTTGGCCCCATCAGAATAAAATCCCAAATTTTTACATAGTGTAGAAGGGGCGTAAGTAGCGTTGGATTTGTTTAACAAATGTGTATTGAATGCCCACTATGTGCCAGACATAATTAATGCGCAAAAGCACTTGTCATTAATGAACGAGCCATTCTTTGAAACCCTGTACCATTCAAGGCAGCCCGTTCCCATTTTAGATGCTGTAATAAGGTGGAAGTTGCTTCTTTATTAGAAATGGGATTCCAGGAGCTCCTGGGTGGTTCAATCAGTTAAGCGACTGACTCTTGATTTCGGCTCAGGTCATGATCTCACAGTTCATGAGGTCAAGCCCCCACATCAGGCTCTGCACTAACAATGCAGAGCCTGCTTGGGATTCTCTCTCCCTCTCTCTCTCTGTTCCTCCCTGCTTGTGCTCTCTCTCTCCCTCTCTCAAAATAAATAAATAAGCTTAAAAAAAAAAAGGAAATGTGATTCCCAAAAGACCCACCCATTGGTTCTGGATCTGTCCCCTGGAGGAGATGGATCACACACACACACACGCACACACACACACACACACACACAGAGCAGACATAAAATCAACCCCATAAGGTGTGTGAAGACCAGCAGAACAAGAGTGCTCGAGGGCAGTCAGCAGATCTGTGATGAGTCAAAGAAGGCTTCCTAGAGAGAAGTCTTACAAGGGATTTCTTCTGGAGCAGGGTCTGGAGGGATGTGAGGGAGCTGGTTTCGCAGAAAGGAGGTGGGGCAAAATTTCCCAGCAGGAAGGTGGGGAGAAAGGTTTGATCCCAGGCAGATCCAGCCTGCTGGGTGAAGCAGAGTATCACCCAGCTGGATGAGAGAACCCGGCCCTGGAATCACAAGACCAGGCAATTGAGGAGCCGAGCAGCAGTGGGGTGAGGCTGAAGGAGCCTGGAAACCCTCAGAGGGCAATCCTCTGTCTGCTCCTCCCCAGGTGATCCCAGGCACGAGGGCACCTAAGTCCCTGACACATGGGGCTGTTCCCTAAGAGACCTCTACCCGGATTCTCTTCCCTGGGCAGCTTCACGAGCAGGCTGGAGGGCTCTCTGGAGCCTGGGACCTGGTTGGGATAAAATCTTAGGGGAGAGCCAAGCCCCAGGCTGTGACGATTAGGGGTGTGGCTGCGACCGGGGCAAGCGGGGAAAGCCGCTGAAGTTTCTGTTTAAATAGCGACTGTCTCTGGGAGATAAATCAAGCTCTAGACACAGTTCAGTTTCAGGGTCCTGCCCCCCACTCCTCCTCCCCGAGCTGGCCCCCGAGCCCCTTGCCCTCAGGTGCTGGCTCTGGTGGCCATCTCCCCTCCTACACCGCACACTACACAGCCTCAGGGCGGCCAGGCGAGAACAAGCCGATTATTCATTGCCAGGTGCCCTGGCCATGTCCTTTCTGCTTTCTTGCCCTGATGTCCTGACACAAGCTGCCAGACAGAGCTCAGCACAAAAGAATGCAGAGCCAAGGAGGAGGGGTTAACCCTTCCCTGGGCAGCATTCAGGGCGCTGTTGGGTAGGTGTTGAGGGAAAAGGCAGCTGAACTTCTACTTTTCTTTCTTTTTTTCCTTAAGAAGGCTCCAGGCCTAACATGGGGCTCAAACTCACAACCCTGAGATCAAAAGTCACATGTTCTACCGGCCAGGCGCCGGCCAGGCGCCCCTGAACTTCTACTCTTGAGCCCAAGAGCGGCACCATCTTCCTCTCTTTCTCTGGGGTTGGTGGATTGTCTTGAACATAGCATGAAATTAGCTTCACACAAATCACTATTTCTGCAGTTCCTAACCATAGTCTTGGGCAAGCCGCTCAACCTGTCTGAGCCTCAGTTTTCCTGACTGTAAATGAGAATAGTAACAGAAACTTCAAAGGGTTCTTCTGAACATTGAATTATATAAGTAAAGTGACATTCTTGACACAAAGTGGGTTTTCAATAAATGTCACTTATTTATTCCTTCCTCTCTCCCTTTATTTCTTCCCTCTCCATTACTCCTGCCTCATCCCCCGGCCCCCACTAAATGAACTCATCCAGTGACTCTGCCTTTGTGCTCACTATGTGAAGCCCCCTGGAATCTTCATGTCCTGAGGCCTCTGGCCCTGCTCTCCAACCAGCCTGGCAGTGAAGCCCTGAGTCGGATTGCTGGGGAATTCGCGCCAGGCTGCCAAGATCTTGGAGTCCAAGGGACCCTGGAATGAGATTGAGGGTTTCCTTCTCCTAGGGTGACAAGTTTACCCTATGCCCACCTTAATCATTCTCCAAGATTGGGGTGGAGAAGAGGCAGAGAATGCTTCAAAGGGAGGAGGACAAAAGTCCTTGGCTGCACCTCCCTGTAGGATCGATGGAGGAAATTCCCCCAAATCAGCAAATGAGGCTAAGGACAGACTACAGACCCCACCCCAGTTGGGCTTGTCTAGCCCTGGAATTGCAGCCAGCCTGTTCCCCGGAACTAGCAGGCCAAGCTGGCTGTCCAAGATTTCGGGTGAGACTTGACCCAGGGATGGATAGAATGATTTCTCGCCACAGGCAAAACCCCTCCCACCTCTGGCTGTCCTTGGCTACAGAGGTCAAATCTTCCCCTTCTGAATCCTCCTGGGATTCGTGCTTTTTCTTTCCTATCTAAACTGGTGCAAAAGTCCTGCAGTCCAACCGGACTTCCTCATGGTTTTGCCTGAAGTGGGGTCCTGTGACCAAGGGAGCTGAGATGGGAAGTCCTTTGCTGCAGCCCCCCTACATGGGGACAGACTGCAGGGAGGCAAGGGCCTGGTTAACCTCTGGCTCCCCAGTACCTAACACAGCCCCCGACAGAAAGAATGCACTTCATACATATTCACTGTTTTTGTTCTTAGCCTGGCTGTGTGGAGGGTGTGATAGTCTTCAGTTAAGGCCAGGCCTAGGAGCTCAGCACTTGCAACAAAAGCACCCCGCCTCTGGAGGGCTTGAAGATGTGTGGATTTCCTCTGATGCCTCCTCCAGGGTTACCCTGAAACAGATCGTCCCCATCTCCTTCTGTCGAGGTCCCTCTAGCACACAGCCCTGAGCTCCAGTGCCTATTATCCTACTACAACAGCTCTTTGGCTCGGCCATTTGTCCCACGTCAGAAATGACAAGAGATCCCAGACCTCTCAGCACTTGGGCAGGTTCCAAGGTAGGAAGATTGGGAAGAAAATACATTGCCCCTTCGCCAGGTCTTCTTCTGGGCATGTCTGACCCATCACTGCCACTTAGGAGGCACCCATTTAGGACATCCTCCGGGGTGGGCCCACGAGGCCAAAGTCTGACCTAGCACCCGAAACTATGGCAAGATGCCCTTGCCAATAATAAGCACTGTACCTTCCTTTGGATAGAGAACTCCTCTGGCTGGGCCCCAGCCCTCATCTACCACACTAAGCTTTGCTAGGAGAGCTCTCAGTCCCCTTCAAAGCCCAGTATTCGCAGAAGAACTTGTATGGATGACACCTAGTTGATGTTTTTGTTTGTTTGCTTTTGTTTTTTTTGTTTTTTTTTGCAGAGGGTGAGGATTAGGGTTAGATGGTTCATAGGAAGCTGTCAGCGGACATTGGAGAGACATAGTCAAGTCTGTTGCAATCTCCTGGACCTTTTCTCTTTTGCCAATTCTTTTTTTTTAATTTATTTATTTATTTTGAGAGAGAGAGAGAGCACCAGCAGGTGAGGGGTAGAAAGAAGGAGAGACAGAATCCCAAGCACTGATGGCACAGAGCCCAATGCAGGGCTGAGTTCAAACGGTGAGATCATGACCTGAGCTGGGATCAAGAGTTGGATACTTAGTGGACTGAGCCACCCAGGTGCCCTCTTTTGCCAGTTCTAACCCAGGAGGGTGGCATTTGTGTATATGTCTCTGTACTCAGTATATTCCAGTGTGCATCTCCCTCCATTTTAGAGTTACAGAGCTCTCCCAAATGCAGCTATATACAGAGATTTACATTTCTTTCTGGAATGGTTGGGGCAGGGGTGTGGCCCAACAGATGGCTAGCAGGTTACAGGTGTGTCTGGCTGAAAAAGGTCTCTGGCCCAGCGCCTCCTGATTGGCTGTCAGCGAGTCACTGTAGTTGGGTTCCTGGAGCAGAGCTAATTGGCTGTCAGGGAGTCGGGTTCATGCCCTGCCTTATCTTTAGAGCCTTCTCCTGCCAGCCTAGACGGACAACGTTCCCTGTATCGGTAATGACGCTCTCAGGCTGCTGACTTCGGGGCATGGGACGAGCCCTTTGGGTAGCTTTCCCAGCAGTCCACGGTTTCACCTTGACCTTGCCACGCCCTGACACCTCAAGCCTTCCTTGCCCAGTGGCACCCACCGTGGGGTTGATTAGAGGGACACGTTTGTTTGCCAGATGGCTGTTACCAGGCAAAGCCACAGAGGGGGCTCCTCAGGTCTGAAAGACTCACCTGAACTGACTGACAACATAACAATGTTTGTGGGTAAACATTCTAGAAAGCGACTACAGACTCTGGGAAAGGCGTCCAGGGAGACAGGCAGGGAAGCGTGGCCATGGTAAGTCAGCCATCTCCTGAGGGTCTGGTAAAGAGGAGGAGAGAGGTGGGGGAAGGTTCTCTGCCCTGACTTTTCAGACACAAGGGATCCCTGGACACGCAGGCCAAGAGAAGCGTGCTATCTCCCAGTCTCAGGTCACGTGCGCACACAGAGCTTCTCACTTTTCCTAGGCTCTTTGTGGGTGTGGCTGGGGCTCGGCCCATAGAGTTATCCCCATGTTTGAGATGGGACACAGCAAGGCCTTGACAGGGATACACGGTGCCCAGGTCACAAGATGGAGAGCAGCAGCCAGCAGCAAACACAGGGACATCCGCCCCAACGTCATTTAGCAAAGCCCTCTTTCCGCCTGGCCACGGCAACAGCTACAACACTCGGTCCTCCCTTCATGACCACTCGGCTTGGGCACTGGAGCCGGCACCATCAGCTCAAGTCAGGGCTGCGACTTCTGAGAAACTCCAGGATTTCTTTTTTTTTTTTTTTTTTTTTTTAATTTTTTTTTTTCAAATTTTTATTTATTTTTGGGACAGAGAGAGACAGAGCATGAACGGGGGAGGGGCAGAGAGAGAGGGAGACACAGAATCGGAAACAGGCTCCAGGCTCTGAGCCATCAGCCCAGAGCCTGACGCGGGGCTCGAACTCACAGACCGCGAGATCGTGACCTGGCTGAAGTCAGACGCTTAACCAACTGCGCCACCCAGGCGCCCCGAAACTCCAGGATTTCAACAAATAACCATGAGCTTCCCTATCGCTCCTCCTCCCTCTGTGTAGCTGAGCAGAACACAGTTTTTGTGTCTGGGCGGTAGGGGACAGGGGAGCTGGAGAGGCCTTGGCGGGCCGCTTGCCAGCTCCCTGTGGCTGCCAGGCTGTTAGTGCCCTGGACTCCCAGCTCCTGCCCACCCAGGCTGGCACAGTTGCCATCCAGGGTGCCTGGGCAGAATGCCAGAGGGAATTTTCCACCTGCCTGGCTTTGTTGTCGGCTCTGTGGTCTGGAGCCTGGGCATGGGGAGCGACAGACCTCCTCTTTTCAACCTGGGAAAGAGTTTCTAGGTTGTCTGGGGCGACCTCACACAAGACTGGCCAACTCTTGGCTTGTTCCATGACAGCTGACCGGGTCTCTCTTCTCCTCCTACAGCGAGATGTAGGAGCTTAAGTTGCCACTGCTACTGACACGCACCTGGGTGACCAGAGTGTGCCAGGGTTAGGGGACTTGGCTCACCCAGCTGAGCCCCTGCCTTGTACAGATAGGGATACGAGGCATCTAGAGAACAATGGACATGACCAAGGTCACAGAGGGAGGTGGTGGCCAAGCCAGGACTCGAAGTCAGGTTTCCAGTCTCACAATCCAGTCTGACCACACCTTCGAGTCTTCCCCCCCCACCCCCCGCCCCACCCGGAGCTGTCCTCTCCCCTAACCTTGCTGTTCCATGCCACGTTTACTCGGGCTGCCGTGTCCCAGCCCCACTTTCTTTACACACTTTGTCCTCTCTTCTTGACACAGGGTTTGTGGGGCCCGCTTCCCCTCCACACCTTCTCAATGTGAGAAGCAGCTCGGTAGCCCCACCTCCTTCAGGGTTCTCCACCAGCAACTCCACCCACCCCCCCACCCCCACCCCCACCCCCGCCTGGGCACCTTGGGGTCAAGGGTGGGGCCAGGACTGCCCTAGGAGTAGCGGGTGAATGACGAATGCTGAAACCACTGATGACCAGGGGAGGCTGGAAGATTCCTGGGGAAGAGATTAGAGGAAGATAGCTGAGGACTCAGCAGCTGGAGGGGGAGCGGGGCGTTGGTGGGGGGGTTGCCTGAAACCTGGGGCCTCTGAGGAGTGGCAGAGCCTCCGAGGCCCGGGAGAGGGGTTGGTGGGCCCCTCAAATCTCTCACTCGGGAGCCCCAAACCCCATCCTGGCCTTGGGCCACCTGAAGGGGTAAGGAGTCAGACAGTGCCCCCCTGTCCCCAGGCCCCATTCTCTCCCGTTGAAATGACCCAGGTGCACATGCTCCTGGGAGTAAACGGCAAATGCCAGTCCCGGAGCAGGGGCGGGGCAAGGCTGAAACTGGGTGCTGGGAGCCTGATGAGTCATGTTGTCACTCAGAGGCCACCAGGGATGAGATGGGGAGTGGAGGATTGGGGGAAGGACAAATCCGGGCCACCACACTGATCCGGGCTCCACAAGCCCCTCGCTGGGACTTCTAAAAATGTCCTCAGAAATCTCTCATCCAACCTCTTCATTGTATTGTGTTAGGAGGCTGTGTCCTCAAGAATGCCCAGAGAGGACAAGGGATTATCTAGAGACACACAGCATATTACTGGTCTTGGGACTTCAGAGCTGTGGGTTCAAATCCCAGAGCCAGGAATAGAACTCGCTTGTCCTGCTCTGCCTAGAAGGGGACCCCACAGCCTACAGGGAAGGGGTTCTGAGGCAGAATTGTGATTATAATCATTGGAAAAGAGGCAGACCCCTCCCAAAGCTGCCCTGGGGACAGGGGAGACACGAGGCCCCTCGGCCTCTCTGCCATCAACCAGGTTTCACCAAGCCCCGGAAGCCCTGCCCAATAGCATGTGACGTCACGCAGCCGGACCTGCTCTGCTAGAAGGAGTTCCACCCTGGCTGGCGCAAGGTGAGGGGTGGGGAAGGGGGGGAGGAGGGATCCGGGTCTGGGTTTGTGGCCGCCTGCAAGACCTGACTCTGCCTGCCCTGCGGGAGGCAGCAAACCCAGTGGCAGGTGACCGAAAACTCCCCACGCCTTCTCCCTGCTGCCTGCCTCCCCTGCCCCTGTAGCCCAGGATCCTTGGTACTGCGCCCAAGGGTAACTGAGTCAGTTCTCAGGGGCCAAGTTATGAATGACAAGGTCCGGCCCTCCCTGGCTACGTTTAGTATTGTGGTTAAGAGGGTAGAAGTGAGAGAAAGCATAGTATCAGGACGTCCTGGCTTGTCACTCGTCGGGTCAGCGGAGACCTGGGCAAGTTTCTGGCCTCGCTGAGCCTCATCTGCGAAGTGGGGATGAGAACACCTACTTCGTGGGATTGTTGTGAAGATTAAATGGAATGACCCGGAGTATAAATCTGGTGCAAGTCCTGGCCTATTGCAAGGTGAGCTCGGTTTTTGGAAGATGAAAATCGTATGGAAGAGGACTCTAGTATGAATAATAATAAGCCACCGTGCTAAGCCTCGTGTTTACATCACAGAAGAATAGTGTCTCTCATTTATTCAACACATTTTCTAGAAAGCCAGGGGGAAGGTGCCCCTCTGACCACCATGGCTAAGGGAAGTAATGTGGGGCTCCTCCAGGAGCTGAGGGCATGGGATGGCATTGGAAAAGGAAGGCCAGAAAAAGGCAGGAGCTTTCTGGTTGCTCCAAAAATCAACACGCCATCTCCTCTCTTTGCCTATCCACAGGCTGTATTTTTTTTTTAATGTTTATTTTTGTGTGTGAGAGAGAGTGTGTGAGTGACTTGGCCGAGCCACCCCCTCAGGGGAAGGGAGAGAGAAAGAAGAGAGAGAGAGAGACGGAATCCGAAGCAAGCTACAGGCTCTGAGCTTGCACAGAGCCCGATGCAGGGCTCGAACTCAAAAACTGTGAGATCGCTACCAGAGCCGAAGTCAGACCCACTGAGACACCAGGTGCGGTGCTCCAGGCTATATAGATATATAGATATATCTATATCTATATAGATTTATTTATTTATGAGACAGAGAGAGAAAGAGAGGGAGAGAATCCCAAGCAGGCTCAGCACTGTCAGCACAGAGCCCCATGCGGGGCTCGAACCCACAAACCGTGAGATCATGACCTGAACCAAAATCAAGAGCTGGAGGCTTAACCCCCTGAGCCACCCAGGTGCCCCCCACAGGCTGTGTTTTCTGAACTCTTTGCCGTTCACTCTCAACCTCTTTCCCAGTTAATTTCTACTCCTCCTTCAAAACCCCTGAGAGGCTGACACAGACCAACACCCCCCTGCGGGAGGGGGGAGGGGCAGGTGAGCTTCCTCCCACAGCTCGCTGGACTTCCTCTTTCTTGCCTTTTGTCACAATGCTTATCCAGGCGTTCCGCACACTCCGTGATGAGCTGTCATCCCAACTGTAAGCTTCCCAACAGAGATAAGAGTAAACGTTTGCGCCATGAATGCAGGGACAAAACAGGCTCTCTCCGTGATGTGTTTCTCTGGGTCTGTGTCGGTGAGAGGGCCCGACCGACTGTCCATCTCAGAGTGTGCAGTTTATGCTGTAGTCCCAATAGGATTATATATTTTTTTTTAGTTTATTAATTCTGAGAGAAAGCACGCGTGCACGTGAGCAGGGACAGGGCAGATAGAATCCCAGGCAGGTCCGTGGGACGCCGGTCCATCTCACGAACTGTGAGATCATGACCTGCACCGAAACCAAGAGGGAGCTTAACCGACTGAGCCGCTCAGGCGCCCCTGTCCCAAGAGGATTATTAACTGTGACCCCTTCGTGTGCCAGAGTGTCCAGGTTTGAAATGTTATAGTCACCCGAGGCCTGAGAACCCTGGACTGGGAGGGTTGTCTTGCCAACCCAAAATTTTGTGGTTTCGTTTTGTGGTTTTCCTTTGTTCATTTTCCCAGCTGTGCTATGGGACATTGGTGGAGTGCTCTGTCCCAGCCTGGGTCCGGGTTTAGAGGAATGGACGGGGAAGGGGGAACGGTCGGGAGGCCTGTGGGGGAGAAAGACCAGAGTGAGCCGTCGGGCAATACCTCCCCAAGAGGAAAGTTCCGCTCTCCTCAGACTCTCAGGGGCATCTGGCCCTTATTTAATTAAGGAAGCCGAGACTGAAAGACTGAAAGTCAGTGAAGGTTCCAAGACGAATTCAATAGTCCCAGTATAAATATGTAAAGAGTAAATTACCATACAATCAAGCTCTTTGTGTTTCTAAAGCTCCAAGAGTTCTCAAGGAGACCAGCTACTTCTCTCAGCCCCAAAGTACAGAGGGGGAGGGGGGAGATATGGAGACCTGAAACTCATCCCAAATATATGCACATATGGGTCCATATGGGTGCTTGGCCAAGCCACCCCCTCAGGGGAAGGGCTTAAGGGGATACGAAGAGTTGCCTCAGTTTCTCCATAACCTCCAGCTCACGTGGGGAGATCTTTTCTGTTTCCTTTGCAATAGGGGAAGAAGGGAAAAGTGGGACAGGGAAGAGGGAGAGGGAGAGGGAAGGGGAGAGAGAGGAGGGTAGGGAGACTAGAGTAACCATGGTAACCAATCCATAAATGAAGCCTCATCAAGTCTGGAAAAGACCTTGAGGAGGCATCTAGCCAGCGCCTCATTCAATTTATTCAGCAAACATTTATTTAGCTTTACGGGGTGCCAAGCACTGGGCTAGGCCCTGGGGATACAGAAATGAAAAAACAGTCCCGCCCTGTGAAAGCGGGGGAGCTTCCGGAGGAGACCAACAGGCAAGCTGGCTGGCATGTTGGGATGGAGGGAAGCCAGCGGTGTTGGTGGAGGCCGGGAAGTGCCCAAACCCAGAAGCTGTTGGGGGGGGGGGGGGGACATGTCAGAGACAGGACATCTGACCTCAGGCCTGAAGAAGAAGTTGAGTCCGCAGGGCCAAGAGGAGAGAGGCTCACAGAGAAAGAGACTGGGAGAGGAGTGAGGTTATTTATAGAACCTGGAGGATTTTAGTATGCATTCTTTTTTTTTTTTTTTTTGGAAGATGTCATTGGCTTTATTAAGTGATTCATGAATTGGACGGCATCCCATCCAGTAAGTAAAGAGATGCTCCCTTTAATATGCCTTCTTAAGAAAAATTACTCCCAAATTGGAAATAAGGCCAAGGATGACTGTGTGGTCTTTCAAAATTATCCAACAGCGTTAACAAGCTGATGTAAAGATCATCAGATACTTTAAGGAAGATAGCTCTGTTTGATTTACTATTTATTACCGAGTAGGGCCCCAGAGGGCTCTATAAATTAAGATGTTAATCTGTGGGAAATTGGTAAATTGCAAGTAGTTTTCATCTGGTAGAAAAGATCATGTCAAAGGGTGCAGTATTATTGTCTTATAGGACGTTAACCAATTTTGCATCTAACTTGACCATCTTCTTCCAGCATCCTGCTTCCCTCGGACTATATACATGTGGTCTCTTGCACTCTTTGCTAAACACCCTTCACGTTTAGGTAAACTAAAGAAAGCTTTGACGTATCCTTACTTTTCATAGGAGATTCATGTTTTTAACCTTCTGAAAACTGTACTTTGATGGAGTGCATATGAAGTCATGGTGGGAAAGGAGGACTTTGTAGGTCACATTAAAATAGAGCTGGGGGGCCCCCCGGGTGGCTCACTCGGTTAAGAATCCCACTCTTTCGTTTTGGCTCAGGTCGGGATCTCACAGTTCGTGAGTTTTAGCCGCACTTCGGGCTCTGCGCTGACAGTACGGAGCCTGCTTTGGATTCCCTCTCCCCCTTTCTCCCTGCCTGCCCCTACTTGCACTCTCTCTGAAAATAAATAAATAAACTTTAAAAATAAATTAAAAATAAATAAAACAGAGGTGAGAATGTACATTTAACTTCATAGTGTACTAACAGACTGTTAAGGTAGTTTCCTATGAACACACCCTTATCATACAACCTCGTAATGCCTTTTCTAGTATCTACCCAAGAGAAAGGAAAGCCTATGTCCATCCAAACACACGTGCAGGAATGTTCAGAGAAGCATTATTTATACTAGCCAAAAACTGGAATCAGTGTCCACCAACAGTTGAGCGGACAAACATATTATGGTATATCACACAGTGGAATACTACTCAGCAAGAATAAGGAATAAATTACTGGTATATAAAATATCATGGGCAGATCTCAGAAATATGACTCTGGGTAGCAGCAGCCAGGCACAAAATAGTATAGACTGCATGATTCTATTTATACTCTAGAAAAGGCTAAATCATAGTGACAGAAATAAGACCAATGGTTGGTCTGGGGCTGGGGGAAGAAGGCGGAGATATACAAGGAGCTCTAGGGGAATCTAGGGGGTGATGGAAATGCTCTCAGCTTGATAGTGGTGGTGGGTACAGGGCTGCATGCATGTGCCAAACTCATCAGAAGTATACTTAAAATGAATGTGTCTTAGGGCGGCCGGCTGGCTCAGTCGGTTGAGCGTCCGAGTCTTGATTCCGGTTCAGGTCGTGATCCCGGGGTTGTGGGATCAAGCCCCACCTAGGGCTCTGAGCCGAACGTGGGATCTGCTTAAGATTCTCTCTCTCTCCTTCTATTCCTCTCCCTTGCTCGTGCACTCTCTCTCTAAAAATAATAATAATAATAATAATAATAATAATAATAAATAAAATGAGTGTATTCTGTTGTATGGAACTGATATCACCAGTAAGCTGCTTTAAAAAAAAAAAAAAAAAAGTAGGGGAGAAGGGAAAAGGTCCCTGAGAGCACTGGAGGGAGGGTTAGCAAAGCAGGAAAAGAGAGTGTTCCTCTTCTGCTGGGATGGGTGGGAAGGAGATAAGAGAGGTGGAATTCTCCGGTGTCTGCAGGTGGGAGCGGGCTTTGGGCAGGCCCCAGCTCTGCTTTTCAGGACTAGAATCCAGTGATTGATCACTTACGTACAACACCCAGTGCTCATCACAACAAGTGCCCTCCTTAGTACCCATCACCCATCTAGCCCATCCCCCACCTGCTTCTCTCTCTCTAGCAACCCTCAGTTTGTTCTCAACAGTTAAAAATCTCCTGTATTGTGGGGCGCCTGGCTGGCTCAGTCGGTTGAGCGTCCGGCTTTGGCTCAGGTCGTGATCTCATGGTTTGTGAGTTCGAGCCCCGTGTCGGGCTCTGTGCTGACAGCCCAGAGCCTGGAGCCTGTTTCAGATTCTGTGTCTCCCTCTCTCTCTGCTCCTCTCCAGCTCGTGCTCTGTGTCTCTCTCTCTCTTTCAAAAATAAATAAACATTAAAAAAAATTTTTTTTTAAATCTCCTGTATTTTGTTTCCCTCTCTCCTCTTTTTTCTTTTTCCCCTCTTCCCATATGTTCCTCTGTTTTGTTTCTTTTTTTTTCTAATATTTATTTATTTTGGGGAGAGTGCAAGCAGGGGAGGGGCAGAGAGAGGGAGACAGAGGATCCAAAGTGGGCTCTGTGCTGACAGCAACAAGCCCCACGTGGGGCTTGAACTCCTAAACCCTGAGATCACGACCTGAGCTGAAGTCGGGCCCTCAACCCACCGAGCCACCCAGGTGCCCCCGTCTGTTTTGTTTCTTAAATTCCACTTTTGAGTGAAATCATATGGTATTTGTCTTTTTCTGTTTAACTTATCTTGCTTAGCATAATGCCTCCTAGCTCCATCCACGTTGTTGCAAATGGCAAGATTTCATTCTTTTTGATGGCTGTGGAGGTCTTTAAAGTAAAGGATTTAAACCTTGAGGGCTCTTCTTGGTGGCATTTTCTGCCTTTCTGGACTGTTTGGCCTGCTGCTGCTGCTGCTGCCGCCACTGATGATGATGAGGTAGAGGAGGAAGAAAACTTTCCATATTATACCCTCTTAGGTTCAGTGTCTAGGGTCTGTGAATTCAACTAATAAAAGACAACAGGAGAAAAGGCATACAAGTATCAATGCTTATTTGATGTTACTATTTTAATATTTATGAGCATGCAGGCCTTCGTAGGAGAGAATTAAAGATGAAAAGAACAAGTTAAACTTACCATTTTGACAGACAGGGATAAACTGTGGGCACGAGAAAACAAAGGAAAAGGGTTTGGGGCTTCTAGAGGTGGTGAATGGTGGGAAGGTAAATATATGTGTGAAACTAATGGAAGATGAGGATTATTTAGTAAGATTTCATTTTGTGCAGACTCCTATCAGCACTGTCTTCATCTCCAGTGATAAAGATTGTTCTTCCTTTCCTGGTACCAGAGAGGGGGACACCTTCACAAGGGAAATTTATGCCCTGCTTTTAGGCAGATAGGGGGAGGGCAGAGAGCTTTTCTGTGTCTGCTTTTTCTCAGTTGCCTTAAGCTCAAAAGAGCCTTTATGCCAAAGTGGCATGTTTTGGGGTGGCATATTCTGATCCCCTTCTAACATTTATGGGGCACTTTTTATGTGCCAGGCACTGTTTTAAATATTTCCCATGTGATAATTCATTTAATCCTCAAAACCTTTTTGTGGTAAGTACCATTATAATCATCCCATTTTATGTTATGTGGTAACTAGGGATCAGAGAGATTATGAACTTGCCCAAAGTTCTACTATAAACTGCTAAGGGGTAAAGCCCAGATTCAAACATAGATATCTAACCTCAGAGCCTGCTCTCCTAACCTCTGGTCTGAATGTCAGCCATTCTCAACTTTTTGGTCTGAGGACCTCTTTATTATCTTAAAATTTATTTGAAGCTCCGAAGATTTTTTGTTTGTTTGTTTATGTGGGTTACATCTATGGCTATTTACTAAATTAGAAATGAAAACAGAAGAATTAAAAATATCAACTAAAAAAAAAAAAAACAATAATAGAGGCGCTTGGCTGACTCAGTTGGTTAAGTGTCCCATTCTTGATTTTGGCTCAGGTCATGATCTCACAGTTTGTGGGTCCGAGGTCCACATCGGTCTCTATGCTGACAGTGCAGAACCTGCTTGGGATTCCCTCTCTCTCTCTCTCTCTCTCTCTCTCTCTCTCCTTACTCCTCCTCCATTCATGCACATGCACTCTCTCTGTCTCTCTCTCTCAAAAATAAATAAACATTTGAAAAAAATAACAATAATAAACTCATTATATTGAAGATAAATAACATTTTAATTAAAAAACATATTTTCTAAAACAAACAAAAAATTTAGTGAGAATATGGCATTGCTTTACATTTTCTCCCAAGTATCTATGACATCTGGCTTAATAAAATACAGCTGGATTTTCATATCTGCCTCAGCATTCAATCAATCATGATGTGTTTTGGGTGAAGGATATGAATAAAACTCAGATTCACACAGATAACGTAGTCGAACGAGTGAGGAGAACTTTAATAGCTTTTTTTGTGTATTGTGGCTTTTCTTTGACACTAAACCAAAACTCAACAAATGGAGTTTCTTAGAGGTTAGCTGCAATTGTGGGATCTGGAACCATATCAGTGTACTTTTTGTACTCTGTGACATTAAAATCCATTGTTCTATCTTTCACTCTGTGGAAAAATTTTGGGAGCTAATGGATATGTTCCCTGTTTTTTATTGTGCTGTTAGTTTCACAGGTGTATACGGACGTTGAAACTTACTAAATTGTACAATTTAAATATGTGCAGTTAATTGTATGCCAATTATTACTCAATAAAACTGTTAAAAAAGAAAAACCCTGAGAACCAGACTGTCCTGACTTCTTCAGAGAAGCAGCATAGCATGAAGGAAAGCATCTGATCTGGGTTTGTCTGTCACTTCCTACCTATGTGAACTTGGGGCACTCTTCAATTAATGAACTGACATATTATTTCATCATTTCCTATGCACTGAATGTCATCAAGCTCTATTAGGAGTTGGTCTGAAGCAGCAAACAAGGCACAAATCCCCACAGGAGCTTACAGTCTGGTTGGGGGGACAGGCAGTGACAAAAGAGTGGCACAGAGCTCTTCAGAATAACCAGAAGGGGCAATTCATCCAGGGGGTTGTGATCCAGGAATGCTTCCTGGAAGAGGTGTTATCTATGCTATGACATCCTCAGGGATAGGGTAGAAGTTAATCAGGCAAGGACAAGAAAGATGAGTTTTCCCAGCAGAGGAAATACAATTGCAAAAGCCCAGAGGCACGGAGAGGGGTTTGACAAGCCCACAGGGGAGTGGAGATTGGGGAGGGAGGGATGCCAAGCGAGATCTGCAGTCAGCCCAGGATGCGCTTTGTCTTGGCTTCGTCCTGTGGGCAATGGAGAGCCACAGAAGGATTTTAAGTAAGAGTACTGAGATCAGAGTACTGTTGCAGAGTGGAGAATAAATGGGAGGGGGACGACGGAGGGGACACAAGGCTGAAGGCTGGAAAACCAGTCAACAAGCTGTTGCAGTGGGGTAGACACGAGGTGCTGATGGTCTGCGTGAAAGGAGTAGCACTGGATGGAGAAAGAGATTGACATAGAAAGAGATTGACTGGGTGGCTCAGTCGTTAAGCTTCCACCTTCAGCACAGGTCACGATCTCACAGTTTGTGAGTTTGAGCCCTGCATTGGGCTCTCTGCTGTCAGCGCAGAGCCTGCTTTGGATCCTGTCTCCCTCTCTCTCTGCTATTCATGGTCTCTTTCTCTCTCAAAAGTAAGTAGACATTTTTTTTTAACGTTTATTTATTTTTGAGACAGAGAGAGACAGAACATGAACAGGGGAGGGTCAGAGAGAGGGAGACACAGAATCCGAAACAGGCTCCAGGCTCTGAGCTGTCAGCACAGAGCCCGACGCGGGGCTCGAGCTCACGTACCGTGAGATCATGACCTGAGCCGAAGTCGGCCGCCCAACCGACTGAGCCACCCAGGCGCCCCTAAACATTTTTTTTAAAAAAAGAGGTTGATGGAGTGCCTGGGTGGCTGAGTCAGTTGAGCAGATGACTTCGGCTCAGGTCATGATCTCACGGTTCGTGGGTTCGGCCCCTGCATCAGGTTCTGTGCTGACAGCTCAGAGCCTGGAGCCTGCTTCAGATTCTGTGTCTCCCTCTCTCTCTGCCCCTCCCCTGCTCACTCTCTGTCTCTCTCTTTCTCAAAAATAAATAAACATAAAAAAATTTTTTTTAATAATATAATAAAAAAGAGGTTGACAGTGTGCAAAGATGTTTAAATTTTTTAACTTTATTTATTTTTCAGACAGAGAGAAAGAGAGAGCATGAGCACAAGCAGGAGAGGGGCAGAGAGAGAGGGAGAAAGAGAGAATTCCAAGCAGGCTCCATGCTGTCAGCACAGAGCCCAATGTGGGGCTTGATCCCACAACTGTGAGATCATGACCTGAGCTGAAATCAAGAGTCAGATGCTTAACCCACTGAGCCACCCAGTCGCCCCACAACACAAAAACACTTAAAGCAAAGGCCAAAGGCCAGTTCCACTCCCAACATGGTGGCGTAAACTCCTAACAGGCTGGTGGGAATTGGCCAGTGGGAATCTCAACAGAAGGGCAGGCACTGAGCCATCAGCCAAGGCAGGAACCCCTGCTGATACAGCTCCTGCATTAGCACAGAGGCAGCCTAATTCTGTGATGTGTTTTGGGGAGTTTTTTTTTTTTTTTTTCCCTGGAAGCTCAGCCTAGATTCTGTGTTTTGAGCCCTTCCAACAATTCTGGAAGCTAATTTTATCCCTTAAACAAACAAACAAACAAAAAAAATGCTGTTGCTCAAAATAGAATGGATTCTATTGTTTGCAGGTAAGAGCACTTACAACTTATGCACTAGAATAACTAATGAGCAGGGGGATTAGAAAGGGGTTAGAATGACAGGCTGAGGTCTGAATCGGATTTGTAGGGAACAAAAGCAGAAAGTAGCTGATGGATACAGGGACAAGGCAGAAGCACCACAGGACTTAAGGTATCAAACTTGTGTATTATAAATAAAGACTAGAAACGCTGTAGAGGGAAAGAGGAGGTCATAAGATATTTGAATTTAAGACTGAAGTCATAGGGCAATTCCTAGTGAGGACAAAACACAGGACGTGGTCATAGGGCTGACATAGAGGGGAGGGAAGATCTTCGGGGTAGAGGTCAAGGAACAAGGAGTTTACTGCATTGGATGGGGTGTCTCTGTGGACTTTGAAATCACCCTGAATCATGGCGGGATGAGGGGAGATGCCCGTGCAGGTCCCCCCATCCGTAAAGAATGAGGCCACGTAACCAGCAGGTTGCAGAGAAGAATGACCAAAGAGGGGACAGATAGCAAAGCCAGAGAGGGAAGAGGCCTTACAGGAACCTCTGGAAATGACACTAGTGAGCAAGTCCTCCCCCCTCCCCGCAAAGGCACCACAGTGCCTGGAATGTAAGGGAGTCATGACCACCCTGGGGAGGCTGCCGTGACGTGGGGTCCTCAGGGAAGCCAGGTTCCTGTTGAGGCCATAGGTGCTGGGAATAATCCATGAAAGGGCTGAATTGAGCATGCAGAAATTTTTCATGGGTCAAGACTTTTAGATGGCAAAATGGAAAAGTCTAGAACAAAGGGAAGCAGTGGAAGGCTTGGTCTGGAGAAAGGAAGCTCAGACCGGCAAAGAGATGAGCATATGGGGAGTGAATCTGTGCCTGAAGGGGCTGACATTTTAGCTGGTAATCTGCAGGACTGATGGGGATGCACAGGGCTCGGTGGCTGTGTGGCCTCCCTCCCTGGGGAGGACAGTCTCCATAGAAAGCTGGCAATGAGCATGGATTAGCCTCTGGAGGAGAAATCAGCCCCAGACAAGATCAGTGGGCTTTAAAGGAATCCTAGACCAAGTGAGAAAGTTATTTAACCTCTTTGAGACTCAGTTTCTTTATTTGTAAAATGGGTATTAGAATACCTAACACGCGAGGTGGTTGCAAATTTTAGAAATAAAGTTAAAATAAGGCACTTAACCAAGTGCCTGGCCGAGGTATGTTTTCAGTAAACAGTAGCTGCTATTATGTTTCTTGTCGTTATAATTAAGTCCCTTTGGGAAGGCTGAGGCATGGATGAGAGATGATAGGAGATTGAGGTCCAAGGGTGTGAGAAAACTGGGGGTCCAGCCCATGTCTTCCCCTTTTCCTTTCCCTTCCCCTCCTCACCCTCAACTGGCCTCCTCAAGAAAGGTAGCATTGGCTTCTCGTAGGACCCAGGCTTTCTCCGTACTGAAAATGGGAGTCCCCCATCACCAGAGAGTCTCTGTGGCATAGACCATCCCTCACACCCCACTGTTCAGAACCCAGTGCACCCACCCGGCTCCTCCTATCAGTATCTCAGACCCACTAGCAGTGGGGTTAGTTAGTGCCCACTCCCACCCAGCTCTCAGCTTGCAACAAGGCAGAATCTTTCGGACTGCCCATGGGCAGCAGAGGCAGGACACAAAGTTCTTGGTCAGCCATCCCCGTCACCATGGTGACAAGCAGGAGGCCGGAGGACACTGTGGGAGCTGGCCCAGAGGAGAACAGCCTACTTCCAGCACCCGCTCCTTCTGCCCCGCTACCTCATCTTCCCAGTTGCCTTTCCCTCTACACCGTCCTGTCCCCAACTATGCACGTGTCTTCGTCCTCTGTCCTCCACTGGCCCTCTTAAGGCCCCATTCCTCCTGCTCCGATCTCCTTGTGAAAAGGGACAGTAGACGTGAGGGTCATTTTCAAAATTTGGGATGTAGTTAGTTTTGCACACGTGCACGCGCGCACACACACACACACGTTCTCCATCTTCCCCTCCTATCCTCTCTTTCCCATCTCTTCCTGCCCACCCCGCTGGACTGACTGCCCTGCTCCTCACTTCTCTCTCTCTTCTTCCCATTTCTGTGTCTGGCTGCTGCCTCGTCCCTTCAGCGAAGACATGAGTGATCCGAGCTGCCCTCTCAGTATCTGTGGGAACGAGATCCGGGAGAGCCCAGAGAGGACGCTGCCAGGTGGCACGGCAGAGAGTTGGCCTTTGAAGCCACAGAAACTTGACCTCGAATTCCATCTTGACTGTCCAAGTCACTGAAGTTTTCCATGCCTGTCTCTTCATCCATAAATGGTTTGTAGGGACAAATGAGGAGTGCCCCTATAGATTTCAGCTCATTGTAGGTGCACCATAAGGAGAGGCCCATAGGATGCCAGCTGATGGCCCCACAACTCATCTCTTTCCTTCCCCTGCCTTGTCTGTCCAGATCTTCAGTCTGAGACCAACAAGAGGCCACTCATTCAGTTCTGATGTCCCCCAGCCCTGGCCTCAACCAATGGGGCCCAGACACCAGCACCTCTGGGGGCAGATTCCCTCCCCTCAGTTATGCCCGCTGGCTTCCTCTGCCAGGGCCGCAGCCTGCCGTAGCCGGCCCGAGCAGGACTGGGTTGGGAACATCTCCAGTCCCAGCAGGGCCCAGTGTCAGTTTCAGGCCCTCCTGGGGTAGAAGGAGGCTCAGGGTGGGGCTGCCAAAGTCAACACAGTCCGCTTCAATGGGCAGGGACTGGTTTGGCACCTGCAGCCCACATACTTGGGTCTTGGCCTCTTCTGGGGTCAGCTGGAGTTCCTCTCCCCTCCCCCCCCCCCCACCTTCCCCCAGTTCTGCAAGTTTAAAGCTTCTCCGTCTCCATTATGCAGTCTGGTCGCTGCTCTTTAGGACCAAAGCACTGCCAGTCGCTCCACCTCAAACCTCCGAAAAGCCCCTAGAGAATTTAGCCTCTCGACTTACACCTAAGACGGAGACTATCTACCTGCACAATTTACCATCACGTTACTAGGATTGTACTATCCCATTGTCTCCATTAGCCTAACATTATGATTCCAGGTAAAAAGCCTGATTGTTCACTATAGGATCTACAGGGAAAGACTTCCCGCAGTTTGCTCCCTCAAATTCTTTAAATCGATTGCTTCGAAAACGCTCGCCCTGCTGTTTCTACCAATCCCTGACCGTTATATGGTGACGAACTCCCAATTCTCAATACATTCAAACTTTCCTGTCCCTGCTCAAGAGGCTACCAAACGTCTGCGGAGGTGGCCTTCTCCCTCACCAAGGCGAACGGGAAGCTCGGCTTTGTGTTATCAGTAGGTTGTTCTGGTAATGTTTGCGGAGTAGACATTCAGCACTTTCTGGTTATCTTCTCCCTGGGGTGAGCCATTCTGGTCTCTGCAGGTGCAGCCCTAAGAAGACCCCAAACCTGGCCTGCGGTCCCGCTGAAGAATTTGTCTCTGGAATTCCTGGGGGCCAAATCCAGCTCCCTGCCCTATAGCTGCCCCTGACCAGGACGCCAGTCTACAGCCAGGCCCACCCCCAGGTCTTGTCAGATGCAGACAGAAGAGATGGAAAGGGAAGGCAGGGGGTGGATTTAACTAACAAATGGGTGAGGGGTGCAACTGGGGTTGGACAGAAGCCCCACCAATCCAGACGTCTCTGCCTTGCGCTGGAAAGAGAGCAAAACTCTCACCCTCTCCGATGGCTTGATTTGTTTTGCAAAATCTGAAGATATTCTATCCTTGGGCCCCAGGGAAACCGCAAGAGCAGGTGAGGAAGGGTAGGAGGCAGCTCCAGACTGCACGGATTCTACTGCGTCAAGAATTACTGCCTCCCCCCAATGCCCCTTTCTTCCTTCCTACTTCCAGATGTTCTCCAAGTTCCCCAGATACTCTGTATTTCAAATCCCTCTCTCCCTATTCTGACACCCGTTTGCTCAGGTGTGGGAAACTGGCAACAAGAAGGAGCCCTTCCCTCAAACAGAGGGGAGCAGCCGAACACCCCAATGCCAGCCCTCGCAGGGGTAGAGATTGCACGCGTTTGGAGCCCAAGGCTGAAACAGTTCTGATAGGAGCCCCCTTCCACCCCATCTGGGCCTGGGCGTGCCCCTCAGGCAGGCGGCAAGACGTCACTAATGCCCTTTGCCCATCAGGGGCAGGCTCAGCGGGAGCCAGCAGCTGCCTTACCCAGCACTGCCCTGCCCCAACTCCCCCCACCTCGGGGCGGGGCCGTCCTTCCTCTCCCCCAGCGGCCCCCGGGGCTCGGGTCCCAGGGCTGTACAAAGAGTCCTTTGTCTGGGTTGGAAACAATTGTTCTCCCCTTTATGGAAACATGGGCTGTGTCTCATAATCAAGCTTTCAGAGGTTGGATCAAAGGGCACTGTGGTGCAGGGTGCTGGGGATTATGGACTTGTCCTCAGAGCCGCTGACAACCTGTCATCAGCCCTAATCCGTACCTGTCGGGAGCCCACTGGGAACACACTTTCTTCCCCGGGCTGGGCCTGTGTGAACCCCGGATGGAAGAGAGCTGCGGGAGACCCAGGACGACAGGGTGGGTCCCCTCCCCTCTCCACCTGGGCACCCAGAGCTCAATTTACAGCCTTGCCAGCGTAGCCTTGGGTGTGAACGTGCAGAGAGGCACTACCTGGTGAGAAAGGGTGGGGCTGGTTTGGCCCAGGGCCACCCCCATCTCCCAGATCCTCAGTCAAGGGAGGGCAATGCCTCAGACTCTCAGGGGCCTCTTCTCCCATTTGCTTTGGCACAGGGTGAGTCTCTCTCCGGAGACACATGGGCCCAGGTCCCCTTTCCTACTCCAGCTCTGCAGCCCTCTGCCTTTGGTCACCACCTCCAACCCCTGCCTCCTCCCAGTTCCCCTCTCTGTCCCACCACACCCTGTGGCCCTCCTCACCTTCCCTGCATCTCCCACATGGGAAAAACTGGGAGCCAGTATCTGATGGGGGGGGGGGGGTCCTTTCTCCACCACCCCATGTGTCCAGGGCAGGAGGCTGAGGACACACAAATTCCTTTGCCTCCATGAATGGATCCCACGTACCTTTTTTAAAAAACCAGTAAAAACAAATCCTGTATCCCCTGGAGATTAAAACCAGTCCCTCCCTCGAGGTTGGAGCCCCCCTGAGCCAGTGTTACAATCTGAGCACAAAAAAATCACATTATCAGGGGGTGCCTGGGTGACTCAGACAGCTAGGCATCCAGACTCCGGATTTCAGCTCAGGTCATGATCTCCCCGTTGTGAGATTGAGTCCAGCGAGGGGCTCCTCGCTGAGCCTGGAACCTGCTTAAGATTCTCTTTCTCTCTCCCTCTGCCCCTCTCCCCTGCTCTCTCCCTCTCTTTCTCTCAAAAAAAAAAAAAAAAAAAAAAAATTACATATCAGAATTGGAGAAAGCCTTAGGGACAAATCTAGAATCTTGTTAGCTCACCCCTCCCGATCACATGGCTTTTTATGTATTTATTCTGTGTTCTAGGGAGAACCATAGATTTTGTTGCTATTTCAAAATAATGGTAGAATCACTGACTTAGCCCAGTCCACATCATTTTACAGATGGGGAAACTGAGGGTCAGAGAGGGGAAATCACTCAGCAAGATTAGTGGTAAAACGGAGGCTACAAGTCAGGTCTCCTAACTCCCAGGCCTTGGATGTGAATCCCTGCTCTTTCCTATGACTGTCTCCCTGCCAGCAGCCACCCATAGGGGTTGATGACCTTTTACAATTGCGATATGACCTTGGAATTAAGGTCAGGGAGACCCGGTCCCTCCCCTGAGGAAGCTTACAGTCAGGCAGAGATGGGACAGATAAAAGCTGACAGGTGGGGATACGAGTAAACCATGGTCCATTGTAATGCACGAGATTGCATCAAAACCGTGCCTGCCACGGTGCGCATGTAAACTTGTACCTGCAGGGAGGTCGGCCATCCTCAAGCCAAGCTGGCTGGGGGCAGCCGATCGATACCTCTGCCACCTGATGGGGGCACTGGTCGGGCATTCTGGGCGATTCCCAGCTGAGGTACCTGAGGGACCCACGTAGGGGTCAAGGACAGCAGACCAGCCGGCCTGCCAGCAGACCACTCACGAACTGAGCCCTTGACTGGACCCCGGTATGTAGCCTGGACTCTGAAGACAGTGTCCCCCAAAGATATGTGGCGTCCTGTTCAAGAGAGGCCCCCACACTCTATTCCCCACGCGGCAACAAGATGGCCCAAACGCTCCTTTGGCTTCTCATCTTAAAGCGAAAGCCAGAGCCCTAAGAAAGCCCTACCAGATCTGCCTCCGCTTTGGATGTCATCGTCTCCCGCCCTCCGCCTCTTTCCTGCCCAGCTGCATGGGTCACCTCGATATTCCTCACAGCAGCCTCACTCTTCAGCCTCTGGCACCCCTAATTCTCTCTGCCCAGATTTTCTTCCCCTTGCTGGCCCCAAGGCTGACGTAGTCAGGTCTCTGACCTAACACTCCCTTAACCAAGAAGACTTTCTGCAGGGGGCCCACACCCTTACCCGGGGCTTCATTTCCGTCCCTTTGCCCTGCTTTATTTTTCTTCAAGGAACATACTAGCACATGACCTAATTATTTGTTTATTGATTGCTAACTCTGTTTTTATTGTCAGTCTCCCCAAGCAGAATGTTGGCCCTCTGAGGATAGGATTTTTGTCTGTTTTGCTCAGTTCACTGCTGTGTCTCCAGGACCTAAAATAGCACACAGTGGGAGCTCAATAAATATCTGAATGACTAGTGGCGAAAGCGCGTAGGGAAAGGAGTGCTAGATAAATCACGCAGCCCCAGTTCCTCCACACGGAAAACAGGAGGGAATGGAACTAGACCTCTAAGATTCCATGGGTCTGCAGGTTCAGGCTGTGCGGGTGGCCGCGGTGCGGCTGTGAGGGACAGCTTGCTCCCGGGCTCTGAGGAGAACCGGGCCATACGCCGCAGGGCGAGGCAGGGTGTGCAGGGAGGGGCAGCAGGTGGACCTTGGTAAGGATCTAGCCAGAACATTTCAGACTTCGCCGGAATGAGATAGGGCCTAGGGGAGGGCAGCCTGTGGTTAAGGCAAGGGACCCTGCAAGTAAATGTCAACAAACACCCCTATTTACCATAAAGTCAAAGCCCTGGGGGTCTTCTGGATTCTTTTTTCCCTCAGTCCCCACATCAGCTCTCAAACCCCAATTCTTCCCAACTCTCCTGCCAGAAAGCAACCTTCATGAACGCTAACTTGTTGGACGCAACCCTGACAGCCCTCGAGATAGCTTCTGTCACCTTCCTTCAAGCCCCTTCCCTCCCTCAGACCCCTGGATGCTTGAAGGCCCTTCCCATGGCAGGTGGGTCTCGGCTGGCTATTACCTCCTCCAGTGTTCTTTCTGACCACACCCAGTCACCTTCTAACAGGTGGCCTGTTTTTTTTTTTTTTTTTTTAATGTTTATTCACTTATTTTCAGAGAGAGAGAGAGGGAGGGTGGGAAAGGGGGAGGGGCAGAGAGAGGGAGATAGAGAATCTGAAGCAGGCTCCACACTGTCTGCACAGAGCCTGACATGGGGCTTGATCCCACAAACTGTGAGATCAGGACCTGAGCTGAAATCAAGAGCCAGATGCTTAACCGACTGAGCCACCCAGGCACCCCTCAGGTGTCTTATTTTATTTTATTTTAGTATTATTTTTTTAATGTTTACTTATTTTTGAGAGACAGAGAGCACGAGCAGGGAGGGGCAGAGAGAGAGAGAGAGGGAGACACAGAATCCGAAGCAGGCTTCAGGCTCTGAGCCATCAGCACAGACCCCGATGCAGGGCTGGAACTCACGAACCCTGAGATCATAACCTGAGCTGAAGTTTAATGCTTAACCACTTAACCCGGACTGAGCCATCCGGGTGCCCCTAGTGTCCTATTTCAATTCCCCACAAGGCACTTGCCACTCCCTGCTCACTTTCTGCTTCCACGTCTGACTTCCCCATTAGGATGCAAGCCCCACAGAAGCCTGGTCCCTGCCATGTTCACCACTGCAGGCACCGCTGGAGCAGCACCTGGGCACAGGTAACACTCAATAAAAACAGGCCAAACAAAGCCTGGTTTTCTACTTGTGCAAACAGAGGCACAGAGAGGTTAAGTGACTGGCCCAAGGTCCAACAGACAGCAAGTGGCAGGGCCAGGATTCATCCTTCCAGGCTGTGCTTCCTGCTTCTCGCTCCTGTCCCTTCCATCCGGTCTCCATACAGCAGCAAAAATGAAATTTCCAAACAATATATCAGATTCCCTCTGATTCAACTTCCCATGACTTCCCACGGTGCATATAACCATCTCTAAACTTCTTATATGTGACTCCACTGGTCACCTTCCCCTCGCCATTGCTATCGCTCTTGCCCCGGTCCTGCTTCTACTTGTCCCCCAGACTGATCAAACCCCCTCTGACTCCAGGGCCTCTGCACTTGCTCTCTCCAGAAAGGTTTTCCCTTGGCCAATTTGCATCTTCCAGGTCTCCTTAAAAGGGCCATCCTGACCACTCTGTCTCAAGCCCCCGGTCGCCATGCCCAGGTGCCCTCCGCGTCGTCCCCGCCGCTTCCTCGATGGCACTCACCACTAGCTGCAATCACTGTTCGTGGTCTGTCCCCAACCACCCAGAGCATAAACCCCATGACAGCAGAGACCGTGTCCGGTGGATTCCCTGCTGTATCTCTGGTGCCCAGAGCCGTGCCTGACAAGGCACGCATAAAATATATGTTAAATGAGTGAATGCATTTGGGAAGAAGGCCCCACGGGCAGCAAAGAAATGAGGTTGGGAAGGCAGGGCTGGCTGCCATCTGTAGGACGAGAGCAGAGACCTGCAGGCCCAGACAGACACCAGGAGAGATGCTCAGACCACCTGTCAGGAGACCAGTGCCATGGAGGCTCCGTGCTGTGCTGGGGGATGTGACGTGGGGGCGGGGTGCTGGCATCGAAACTGGCAAAAGGCAAGCAGGAGAGACAGGGGAGCCTAACCCTGTGCATCTCACTCCTCTTATCAACTTTCTCTGAAGTTCTTATCTCTCTGGACTTCAAACAGCTGCCCCTTATCTTCGGCCCAGCCCCGGCAGTTATCAGGTTCTAGAATAACAGCTTTCCAGGCTGCTAAGAGCCCAGTGCCAGGTCTCTAGCCTGGCATGGGGAAGGCTGCTGGGTGTCTACCCTCTCTTCACTCATCAGGGCCCCATCCTCCCAGCCCCCAGGCCTTTATCACCATCTGGGGAGAGACGGGCAGGCTGAATCTCCATGAAGCCACCTGAGGTAGGATCAGAGCTAAAAATTTTAGCCAGGGGTCCAGTTGGTCCTGACTAAGCTGTTAAGGGACAGTTACTAGGCCCCCTCTTACAACCTAGGCCAGGGGTTCAAATCTTGCGACAGGAATGTCAAAAGAGGCCCCGGATGTTGGGCTTCCTCTAAGACCATCCCAACCCACAACATCCTTTGGAAGGAAGAGAAGTTTGTCAAGGAGAAGAAATAGGCCAGGTCTGGTCTACGTACCCTGCCCTGAGAAATCACCTCGCACCTGCCGGAATCACCTTCAGGACTTTGAAGTCAAATGAGCGAGGGGGAGACTGGGTCTGGCTGTAGCTTAGACCAGGCCCTTGGGATTCCGCCTCATCATCCCCAGCAGAACACGGACTCCCCACGAGGCTCAAACAAAGTCCAGAAGGCCAAGGCTGACATCTGCCTCACCTCATTTCACACCAGGTGGTGCCTTGGCCCAGGCCCCATTGAGATAGGAGAGCCAGGGCCCTGACTCTCCCTACACCTTGGAGCAGGGGCAGGAGAGGGGACACGAGGGAGGGCACAGCGCTGCATGCCCTGAAGGACGTGTGCCTCCTGCCTTCTACCGCTGCCCTCCTTACATTAGCTGTAGGGATATGTATCAGTTTAGGACATGGGAATGCCCTGCAACATCTGTAGAAGTCGGCCAGACCCCTCACCTCCTTGCTCCCTTACACCTTGAAGTAGGGGGCGCCTATACAGAAGTAGAATTAGGAACACCTTGTCAGCACCTCTACAGAGCAGTTTATCAGCAAATAAAGGCCGGGATGATTGGAACAGAGGGAAAGACCCAAGGCTCGAGAGGAGGCTGGGGAGACGGACACAATTCAGGTCGCCCGCGGCCTGCTGAGCTGGGTTGAGGAGCTTGGACTTGACCTTAGGGACAAAGGAAAGCTGTCAAGGGCTTTCGGTAAGGGCTAGATCAGCACCAGATGCAAGTTTGAAAGATCCTCTGGCTGCAGAGATTGGGGGAGGGAACTCAGAGGGGAGTGACACAGTCTTGCAGGACAGACATTTGAGTGCAGGAGAGAAAAGGACACCTTGAGAAAGTGCACACATGCACGAGTATTTCTCAATCTAAAGATGCTGAAAGCCAAACTCCTAGGAGGCAGAGGTCCTCAGAAGTTTGCAAACTGTTTTTTTAAAAAGGGTCTTCATATCCTGGGGCGCCTGGGTGGCTCAGTCGGTTAAGCGTCCAGCTCTTGATTTTGGCTCAGATCATGATCTCATGGTTCATGGGTTTGAACCCTGCGTCGGGCTCTGGGCTGACAGGACTGATTTTCTCTCCCCCACCCCCCGCCCCTCCCCTGCTCATGCTCTATCTCTCTCAAAATAAATATATAAACATTAAAAAATAAAATAAAAAGGGTCTTCATAAGGGCCTCTGGGTGGCTCAGCTGGTTGAGCATCCGACTTCGGCTCAGGTCATGATCCCACAGTTCGTGAGTTCGAGCTCCACATGGGCTCTGTGCTGACCCCTCAGAGCCTGGAGCCTGCTTTGGATTCTGTGTCTCCCTCTCTCTCTCTGCCCCACCCCTGCTTGTGCGCTCTCTCTCTCTCTCTCTCTCAAAAATAAGTAAACATTAAAAAAAAATTTTTTTAAAGGGTCTTTATATCCCAAAAGGCTGGACAAACCTCCAGCTATGGGGTAAATTGCAGACCCCTTACATGCACCTGCACAGTCTTCTGTGATGTGGCTCCGTGTGTCCTTCTCCTCACCCTGACACCCCCCCACCGTGACCACAGTGCCCCGTGCCTCCACACCTCGGTGCAGCTGTCCCTTCTGCTGAGGGGGCCCCTCTCCCTCTTGGGTCTTGTTCTAACACCCAGCGCAGTGCCTAGCACACGGGCCAACTCTCAGCCAGTCTGTTTGTTTTATGCACAGCAGAGTGAATCACTCCCTCTTTCACCTCCCCCAGTGTGAAGCACACACCTCCAATATAGCACTCAGGTTATCCTGCAGTAACCTGTTTATTTGACATCTCCACCCAAACCGTGCACTCTTCGAGGGCCAGGACTGGTTTGGGTTTTTTTTTGTTGTTGTTGTTTTGTTTTTTCATTTTGGTGTCCGCATTGCCCGGCACCCAGTAAGTACTCAGTAGGTGCTTGTGGAGTGAATGGCTAACACGTTCTCTGAGCCCTTCTCCATGGCCCTGAGTAACCAGTGCATGGATGCTCTCTTCTGAGTTCCCCACCAGACTCTGCTGCGGCCCCTGGCTCACCAAGGGACCTCAGGAAAATCCAACTCCAAATCCTGGCTGCACTATTTAAAGGTGACCTGGGGCATCCCTTCGGTTTCAGTTTCCCCTTGGGAAATTGAGGGCAAGAATAGTACATACTCCATTAGGGGAATGGAAGAATACAATCAGGCAATTCATGGCTTGGCAAATGTCAAATCAATGGTAACTTTGTTATTCTGGCCTCACCCACAGTGTTCTCACTCCCCGCAAGCCTAAAGCCAGCCATTTAGCACCGATTAGGAAGATAAGATGCCCTAGGTGTCACAGAGATTCAAACTGAAGATAACATTTTTTTTTTTTTTAATTTATAAAGCTGAAGGATGAGAAAAGCAAGAAAATAAAAATTTAAAAAAACTTAGGCCAGTCAGGGTGGTGACATGGGAGGGACCTCCGGGCTGCCGGGGAGTGCCCGTGTGCTTTGGTGTGGCAAGGCCAACCGTCAAGGGCCGGCCACCAGCTTGCCCAGCAACCAGGTTCTGGGAGGCTCATCTGGCCCAGGCTGGATGGGCACTCTGCCCCCACCCCTCCAAGGTCTGCCTTCTCCTGCTCCCCCAACAGACCTGCCGTGAATTTTCTGGAGTTGCTCTCCAATTCGGGAGGGGGGCCTTGGGAGGCAAAGGACAGAACTGTCATCAGGTTTTCCGACTGACCGACTGGCAAATTATCACATTCCTCGGGCCTCATAATTCTTTGTTTGTAAATTGGGATGGCAATATCTATCTCTTGGAACACCAGTGATTAAACTGGATAATGTGGCGGTGATCATATCATTTATTATCCAAGCCAGGATATACTTGAGAGTGGAAGGGGGCCAGTGTTAGCGATCACCCTGGAACAACAGGTGTGAACCTGCACCGTCCGGAACACATTGGGGAGTGAAGTCGTCCCAGGTTCTGTACACAAGCGCCTGGAGCCCGGGATAACTACCGTCGCAGGCATTCTCTGGCTCTTCCTATGTGTCGTGTAAGGTTCTAAATGCTTTCCCTCATTTGATGCCCACAGTAGATAGTTTACCTGTTCTGCAGGTGGAAAGCAGCCATTTTACAGGTGAATAAATCAAAACATAGAGCAGCTAGGTAGCGTGTCTCCAGTCACCCACAGGGCCATGGTGGAGGCAGAAAGTCAATGTGGAGTCCGTGTGCGGTATTGTACCGTCTCAGCCTTGGGGAGAGCCATTATCCTCCCTTTTAAGCCATCCCACACTGATCCCCAAGAGTCAATGGGCCTTAGCCCCGTCTGGAGCAGGCTTGCCCCTTGGGGGTGTCCCTTGCTGGGGGGTGTCCCTTCTCTTGGAAGACATGGCAATTTTCTCCCCCTGAGCCCTCTCCTCATCATCTGAGCCCATTCCCTGGGTAGTCCTGACCAGTCACACACACTCAGCTACTGGCTGAGGTCTCCCAACCTCGTGTCTAGCCCAGCCTTCTCTGTGGAGCCCCAGACTGGCAAATCCAGGGGCTCCTGGGCATGTCTGGGGTCACTTTTCTTCAACCATGGCACCCTGGAAGGGGCCGAGATAACCTTTGTCAGGGTCCAGGGTACTTCAGGGCAGACTCTCTAGACCAGAGGGATAGATGAGCTGATCTGTCCTAAATATTTCCTCTCGGCAGAGCTCCTGGTAGCCACTGGGCAGCTAAGCGATAGAGGTAGAAACTGTTTTCTGACAATAGCCATGTCAGTGCATCATCAGTTGGGTTCTCTAAAGGCAGCCGCTGAGCCAGAGTTTGGGGTGAAAGATGCTTCCCATGAACAGGCAGAGGGAGAGGCTGAATTGCAGTGAGGGTCGAATAAGGCCTGGGTCAAGCTGGCGGGGAGCTCGGGAGTGAGGGTCGCCTCTCAGGGTCGTCCCACAGGGCCGAGATGGTCAGGCCTTTGCACCCTCCCCACAGTGCTCATTTACAGGGTGTCGGTGCCCAGGCTGAGCCTGAAGGAACTGGCGGCTGGAGGCTGCACCCCCCACAGCTGGGCAGGAAGTCCTGCCCAGAAGGGGATTTGAGTGGTGTCTCTGCACCCAGCGTGGCCTGAGTTTCCTGCTGTCCCTCCTCCGTGTGTGTCTGGGCCGCAGCTCCTCTGGGATCCTGGTGGACCTTGCTTCCTGATGGGGAGCCCGGGAGGCAGGTGAGAGGGACAGACAGCACTCTCCGCTGCTGCATCTGCTCTCGGGTTGGCCACAGACGCTCATCTTCTCCCCCTTCCAACATCCATTCTCGATCGGCTTACCTCCAGCCGGCCGGGGGCCTCCGAGGCTGGCTTACCTGGTACGGTGACTCCCAGGGTCACTGAGCCCCTGGTGATCACGCCCTTCGCGGACTGGGGTTGCTGCGCTTATCCATTTACAGTCCCACTCGCCCCTCTGAGCAGCGCGTTCCTGTGGTCTTGGTCAAAGGTTGTGTCCGTGGGGCCTTCCATGGTACGCGAGTGGGGTGGGTCTTCTGATGGGGCACCGTGTGTCCATTTCAATACGTCCCCTTCCCTGTGACTTTGAATCCGTTCCTTCACCATCTGCACAATAACTTTGGTACCATCACTTTCCGCACGCTTCCAGAAGCCATCGTCGTAGCCAGTTCGTACCATCTCCTGAGGTCCTTGCCAGGTATCTCCGGGTGGCTCCAGAAGTCAGTAAATTCTTCTGATCCCGTTTTAGGTTCCAGCCCCTCAGTCCAGCAGCCTCAGAATCCAGTTCCTGGCAAACTCCCCTGGCTCTGTGGGATTTGCTGACTGGTTCTTGTGGCTCATTTGAAATATGGTCCCTTTGCTCTGTCACTAGGCCCAGCACCTCCCCAGGTGGATCACGTTAAGACTCAAAGGCCAAGCAGCCAGAATAAGAGGTGGAGGTGAGTCCTGATGGGGTGCACGCTGCCTGGCTGGGGAGAGCCCTCGTCACTGAGTTCAGGTAGGGGTGGGGGTGGGAGGGATAGTGCTAGCTCGTAGTCTGGAGGGATGGACCACATCTGCCGACTCAGAAGGAACTGGGGCATCGAAATCTTTGGAGACCTTCATTCAGATGTCTCCATCCACAGATGTCTGCTTCCTATGTGTCAGGGGCCCAGGCGTTTCTAACCAGGGTCCTGTCTTTGGTATTACAGACCTGTCTTTACTGAGTTTTTAAGCTTTGAAATCCAGACGTTCTGACTATTAAATCCTGGGCCTGTCTTCGGTTTTCTGGGCCTTCCCACTGGAGTACTTCCCTGTATCCAAGTAAAGGGGCCCTTGGGCTTTCACACTTGACTTTCAGTTGCCTGTTATTCCCCCAGCCGTTCCTTATTTTTCTGGGCAGCAGCATCAATACCTTAGCGGTGGCCTCGTCAATATCCTTCTCCTCCTAGATCCCATTTCCCTGACGCCTGTCAGATTTCACACTTGTCGCAGCTACTAGCGCATTCTCTCCCCTTGGCACCCCATCCATTTTCCACCAGTGAAAGTGTCAGTGATGCACCTTGCTCCACAGGTGCCGCATGATCTGCTTATCATAAGCAATGGGGTCCTCGCTGCCATCTAGCTCCCATACCCATCTCCCCACCTGCTTTCTTGGACCGTTCCCAACTGCGTTCTCTGGAAGCAGATGCTGAGGCAGGGCTGGACCGTAAGAAATGCATCAGGGACCCACACTTCTGAAGGGAAGGGAGGGGAAGCAGGCCAGGACAGAGAAGTCTCACTGCTGCGAACACCAGGGCCAACTAGCAGGCAATTCTGGAGGGAGTATTGGCTGTCAGAGTCATTGCACCAGGCCAACGTGGCAGGTGTTTATACCACTGTGTTCAGTTCACCAGGTCTGGACCCAGGCGGTCCTGGAACTGGGAGCTCCTAGTGACTTCACGCGCCACACTGCAAGTTTTTCCCTAGAGGGGATCTGGGCACCCTATCTCTGTATCTACCAAGGAGTGGTTCAACGTGCACTCATTCAACAAACATTCTCTGCCAAGCACGGTTCTGGTGCCCCAGATACAGTGGGGTGGGGACAAAGCCTCTCTCTTTCTCTCTCATGAAGCCCTGTGACTTAACATTCTGTTCAACCAGGGGTAACATTCTTCTACTGATTGTTATGGGCCTGCTTTCATGTGTGAAGGAATGAGGAATCGAGGCCCCAAAGTTACACACCATGCAGCATGGCCTTGACTGTTCTATTGCTAACCAGCTTTACTGAGATAGAACTCACATACTGTTCAATTCACCTATTTGAAGTATACAATTCAGTGGTTTGTGGTAGATTCACAGACTTATGCAACCATCACCACAATCGATTTTAGAACATTTTCATCACCCCCAAAGAAACCCACACAAGTTAGCAGTTTCTTCACCTTCTCCCCCACCCCCCAGCCCTAGGTGACCACTACTCCACTTTGTGTCTCTATAGCTCTGCCTATTCCGGGCCTTTCCTATAAATGGAATGATACGATATGTGTTTTTTTTGTGACCGGCTTATTTCATTTAGCACAATCTTTTCAAGGTTCCTCCACATACGATGTATCAGTACTCCATTCGTTTTTATGGCTGAATAATATTCCACTGTATGGATCCACCATATTTTGGGTGTTCGCTGATCAGTTGAAGAATTTTTGCTTATCATCAATGAAGTTGCTGTGAACATTCATGTATAAGTTTTCTGTGGACATACGTTTTCAGTTCTCTTGCCTGGGAGTGAATTTCTGGGTCGGGAGATAACTTTATGTTTAATTTTTGAGGAAATGCTAGACTGTTTTTCCAAAGTGACTGCACCACATTACAACCTCACCAGCAATGTATGAGAGTTCCAATTTCTCTGCGTCTATTGTTTGCCTTTTTTTACTATTATTATTATAGCCACCCTAGGGCGTGTCTCATTGTAGTTTTGATTTGCATTTCCCTGATGTCGTAATGATGTTATTAGCATCGCGTCATGAGCTTATTGACAGCCTCAATACTTTGAGCTCAGAATCAAAAGGATCCTGTTTAGGGTTTTTCACACTTGCTTGAGTCTTAGAACTCTTTTTCCAGATGAGAGTTTACAGGAAAGTCTAATACACAAAGACAGAGGTGAGGATTGGTAGAAGGGTGACAAGGAACTAAGGCTTGAGCTGCTCTGTCCAGTGTCTTCCCCAGAGGAAACCCCTAATAGTGAAGTCTCCTGAAACTATCACAACTTTGTAAAGCATACTTTGAAAATCACTGATTAGGGCAACAAACATCACAAGATAACTGATAAGACAAGGCAGGAAATACTAGGGAAGTGATTGATCAATCTAAATGAATGGTATTAGCCTTCATATTTGCCTAACCAAAACAGAGTTGCAGAATCTGATGACAGACTATTTGACCCTGAAATATCTTCTGAAGATCTTGCCTTTATTATTATTAATTTTTTAAGATTTTATGTTTAAATAATCTCAACACCCAACATGGGGCTTGAACTCACAGCCCCAAGATCAAGAGTTGCATGCTCCACCGACCGAACCAGGCAGGCGCCCCAATCCTACCTTTATTGAACAAAGATTGAGTACCTTTTATATGCCAAAATTTCTAAGTTCTGGGGATTGAAGCAGTACACAAGACAGACAAGGCCCTACTTTCATGAGATTCACATTCCTACAAATGGAAGTGGACCACAGAAAAACAAAAGAGAAACATCAGATAGTAATCAGGGCTTGGCGGTGGCTGAGCGACTTCCAGAAGACTGGTGGCTGCTTTAGATTAGGGCATCAGGGACCCCCAGAAAGACCAGAAGTCAGAGGAAATAACGCAAAAGCCCTCTGCTGGGACCCAGCACAACCTGCTCAAGGAGCTCCTCCCACTGCCCAGACTGGAGCAGACTGGATGAGGGAGCGTGGTGGGAAATAAGACTGGAAATGTTGATAATAGCCAGATTTTGTTAGCCTCGATGGGTCAGGATAAGGCATTTAGATTTTATTTCAAGTGTGATAGAAAGTACCTGAGGATTAAACAGGAAAGTGACATGGCTGGTTTATATTTCTCTTTATGGAATTAACTTTTTATTTTATTTTTTTAATTTTTTTAAGTTTATTTATTTATTAAAAAAATTTTTTTTACATTTAATTTTGAGAGAGAGACAGAGCACAAGTGGGGGAGGGGCAGAGAGAGAGGGAGACACAGAATCGAAGCAGGCTCCAGGCTCCGAGCTGTCAGCATAGAGCCCGACACATGGCTCAAACTCAAGGCCTAAGAGATCGTGACCTGAGCCGAAGTCAGACGCCCAACCAACTGAGCCACCCAGGTGCCCCTGTTTATTTATTTATTTTGAGAGAGAGACAGAAACAGCGAGCAGGGGAGGGGCAGAGAGAGAGAGAGGGAGAGAGAGAATCCCAAGCAGGCTCTGCACTGTCAACACAGAGTCCAACGCAGGGCTTGAACTCACGAACAGTGAGATCATGACTTGAGCCGAAATCAAGAGTCCAACGCTTAATCGACTGAGCCACCCAGGCGCCCCAAGGAATTAACTTTTTTTTTAGAATAATTTTAAATCTCTAGAAAAATTGACAAAATACCAAGAAGATACCAAAAATACTCCGTATTCCAGTGTCCTTTATTATTAACATCTTACTTTAGTATGGTACGTTTGTCACAATTAATGAACCAATACTGATACAGTATTGTTAACTAAATTCCCGACCGTGCAGTAATCCCCTACCGTATCCACAGAGGATGTGTTCCAAGACACCCAGTGGATGCCTGAAACCACTGATAGCACTCAACCTGACACATATTACGTTTTTTCCTAGACATACATACCTGTGATAAAGTTTTATTTGTAAATTAGGAATCCTAAGGCAACTATCACTAATACTAAGGGGCACCTGGGTGGTTCAGTCGGTTAAGCATTGAACTTTTTTTTTTTAATGAATATAATTTATTGTCAGATTGGCTTACATACAACACCCAGTGCTCATCCCAACAAGCATCGGACTCTTGATATCAACTCAGGTTATGATCTCGCGGTCATGGGATTGAGCCCTGAGTCAGGCTCTCTCTCTCTCTCTCTCTCTCTCATGCAAAATAAATAAACTTAAAACAAATTAATGCTAAAAAGGAACAAGCATAACAATATACTGTAATAAAAGTTATGTGAATGTGGTGTGTCCTTTTTCTGTCCCAAGATCCCGTCCAGGAGACCCCCTTAAATCTCGTTGTCATGTCTCCTCAGACTCCCCTTGGCTGTCACAGTTTCTCAGGCTTTCCTTGTTTTTGATGACCTTCACAGTTTTGAGGACTCCGGGTCAGATATTTTGGGAAATGGCCCTCAAATGAGATTTTTATCTGTTTCTCTCAAGATCAAAACTGCAGTTGGAAAGGCAGGGCTGGATGTCAAGAGCCATCTAA
This sequence comes from Panthera leo, assembly GCF_018350215.1. Lineage (NCBI taxonomy): Eukaryota > Metazoa > Chordata > Mammalia > Carnivora > Felidae > Panthera > Panthera leo. The sequence continues at coordinate 40,915,687 of NC_056696.1, read as the reverse complement.
GAGGACAAGCATCTATTTATATCAGTATGGACGCATGGATATTACTTAATGTACTTTGTTATAGCCCAATACTACTTAAAAAAAATTTTTTTAATGTTTATTTATTTATTTTGAGAGAGAAAAGAGCATGAGCAGGGAAGGGGCAGAGGAAGAGGGAGAGAGAGGATCCCAAGCAGGCTCCATGCTGCCTGTGCAGAGCCTGACATAGGGCTTGAACCCACGAACCGTGAGATTATGACCTGAACAGAAACCAAGAGCTGGATGCTTAACTGACTGACCCAGCCAGGGGCCCCCAGCCCAATGCTACTTTATTTACTTTGTTGTTCAGATAGTTCCAGCCTTGGCCACAGGGAGGTCTTTCACTTGGGTCCTTCCTGTGTCCAGCTGACAGAATCCTAAGACAGCAGTGGGAAAGGGCAGAGACAACTCACTGTACAGGAATAGAACACGGGGAAATGGACTCTCTAGGCCCCTCAAGCTTCCAGTCAACGTCTTGACTGAAGCCTTATGGGAGACTCTGACCCAGAACCAACCCACCAAGCCCTTCCAGAATTTCTGACCCTAATGAATTGTGAGACAATAGAGGTTTATTGTTGATTTAAAACTCTCAGTTTTGGGGGCACCCTGGTGGTTAAGCATCCAACTCTTGATTTTGGCTCAGGTCACGATCTCATCGTTTGTGGGTTCAAGCCCCACATTGGGCTCTGTGCTGACAGTGCAGAACCTGCTTGGGATTCTCTCTCTCTCCCTCCCTCTGCCTCACCCCTATTCGTGCTTGCTCCCGCTCTCTCTCTCTCTCTCAAAATAAAAATAAACTTAACAAATTTTTATAAAAACTATTTTCAACCTCTAAGATTTGGAATAATGTGCTATGTAGCAATAGAATGCAAATGCACAAGAAGAGAATGCTATAAAAATAGTAGTTAGAAAATAGTTGGAAGATAATGGGGCACCTGGGTAGCTCAGCCAAACGTCCGACTTTGGCCCAGGTCATGATCTCACAGTTCACAAGTTTGAGCCCCGTGTCGGGCTCTGTGCAGACAGCTCAGAGCCTGGAGCCTGCTTCAGATTCTGTGTCTCCCTCTCTCTCTGCCTTTCCCCTACATGCTCTCTCTCTCTTTCTCAAAAATAAATAAATAAACATTAAAAAAAAAAGAAAATAGTTGGAAAATAAAACTGAGGAAGTCTTCCAGAAGATAGACTACCAAGCAATGAGATATTAAATAAAAGAAGATGAGAAAATTAAAGAATGCATCCTGGAGAGTTAAACGTCTGGAATACAGGAGTTCTTGAAAGACAGAAGAGAGAAAATAGGAGTAAGAATATCATCACTGACATAGTCCAAGAAAATTTTCCCAAACTGAACTGAAATATCCTTTAATTTCCAAGTTCACAGGGCAGCAAACCCAAGACAATGTTACATAAAGCTTATATAAATGGTGTTAGAGGGAAAAAGAGAGACAGAGAACATATTCAAGTGACCAAGAATCAAAATGGTGTCAGACCCTCACTTTGGTGGTGTGCATCTTCCAGCAGCTTTCTGAGAAAGAACATGTGGCAGGTAGCTTTTTCGAGATTATCATCAGCTGAAAATGTACCTTCCACTCTCACGCTTGGCCAATAGTTTAGCTAGGTGTAGAAATCTAAGTAGGAAATGTTTTTCCTTCAAAAGAGCTTTTAAAAACATTTCGGCTGATCTGTGGAGAATGCTTGTAGCTGGTCAAGGCTGGAAACAGGGAGACCAGTTGAGAGGCCAGTGAAGCGAGGGTATGAGGAGTGAAGATAGGGAGAATTGAAGAAATGGAAAATATTTTTGAAGTTTGATAGACTATTCTGATGAATTAAATATGAAGTAGGAAGGATACAGAAAAGCCCAGGATAACTCCCAGATTTGAGGCCACAGCAACAATGGAAATGCCAGTTACTGAGCTGAGAGGGAAGCTATGTTTACCTCCCCACGGGCTCCTGAGGGCACGGGCCACTGAACACTCAGTGTGACCAGACTGCAGGGAGAAGCACCCACAGAGTGGACCCAAGTTTCACTGAGGCCAGCAAGTAGGGAGGGTTTGGTAGGGGGTAGGGAGGGAATGGGAGGTTAGGTCAAGGGAGAGAAAGCCCCTCACACGGAGAGGATGAGTGTACAGGAAGGCAGAGATGACCAGACAGACTGAGGATAAGAGGACTGTGGGTTTAGCCACAGCAGACCTGGTCCACATTGGTAGCTGTTCATGAGAGTAGTAAGTTCCCAAAACTTTGCCCTCTTGACATCCAGCCTTTGCTCACACACCTCCGTGTCCCCTTTTCAGAAGGAAACTGCCCATCTTCTGGTTGGAATTCTTCTACTAAGACAACATCTGCCTTCAAATGACCTTCAAATGACCTATGCTCATTGGTCCTTGATTTGTCCTCTGGTCCAGTTACAGCACAGAGTACCCCACTTTCATGCTTCCTCACCTCAAACATTTGAAATTTTTTTCCTAGTGACGCCAAGGCAAGAACAATTCCACAAGCCACCAGTGAGAAGGATCAGTTTTGCAATGGGTCCCAAAGACCAGGTCCAGATTTTTAAAAATGTGATTTTGCTTTTCAAGGTATTCTTGCCACCTCAAAGACCTTCATAGGGTCCTCCAGATGATCCAACATCAGAAAGCCTTCTCAGATACCAGATCTTTCTTCTCTGATCATGTGCCCCTTTTTCCAGAAAACCTAATTGTTCCCTTCTCTGAACTCTCCATATCTCCACTCATTCATTCATTCACTTGTTCACTTTTTTTGTTGTTGTCTTTCACTTGCTCACTTCTTAAAATTAATGTTTATTGAGCAACCACTATGCTCCAGGCTCTGAGATTTGATAGTGAGCAATAAAGACACAACATCTCTCTTACGGCACTTATCTCTGACTGTGTCATATTATAGCCAATCATGCATTTATTTATTTAATCAACAAACTTACCAAGCACCTTCTAAGTGCCAGGTTTTGTGCTAAGCGCTGAGTACCCAATGGTCCCAAGACACAATCTTTGATTACTTTTGGTGAAGAAGAGGCACATCAACCGACAATGATGAAACAATGTGGTAAGGGCTCTGATAAGTGGATGGATGAATGGATGGATGGATGGATGGATGGATAAATGTATAGACGGATCAGGGAAGAGTGGAGAGGGAGTAGAGAGAGAAACTGAGAGGTAGGTAGGTAGGTATATGATGTTAAGGAATTTATGTCTATGGCTTAGTTTCACTAGATTCTAAGCTCCACAAGGACAAAACCCACGCTTGATTCAGCTTTGTCTTACACATAAATAAGTGCTCTACTTGTTGAATTAATATAAAATTGCCCCCTAGTTGTGGCCAGATACATTGGGGTCTGCTATCCAAGCCTGTGGCAGACCAGACATGTGGGCTCCACTCTTCTCTTCCATTCCTGAAACCAGAAAAGGCAGTTTTGCTAGCTTCCCCACCTACCTTCATTCCCCCAAGATATATTTCCAGTAAGGATCACAGGATCCCCCAGGCCACCCCCCCCCCCCAATCTTGTTGATCTGCCTTCACGAGGAGTCCTTCTCCGAGGATAACCCTGACCAGACCAGAGCAAGGACACTTTGGTCAGTGCAGTGTGACCAGCCCCACCCTCTGCAGTTACATTTGCCCTTAGCGCTGAGACGACAATGCAGCTTGGTGCTTGGTTGAGTTCGTGACTCAAGTCTATTTGCAGAGTGCTGGCACCCAGCTCAGCCGGCCAACAGATCTGATGTTCAGCTTTTCAGCTTCATTTTCTGGCCCCAGGCCCACACAACCACACCCGCCCCCACGCAAGTGAGACCAGCTCAGGTTACATCAGTGTGCCTATGGTTACAAAGGAGGCCAAGGACTGGGTGGGAGGGCCTCACCCCATCCCCCACGTAGCTTGGATGCTTGAGGAACATAGCAGGGCCTTGTCTGAGGTCTCTGGGAGAACAGTTAGGGCGTGCGGTGACCTTAGTTGTCATAGATACCAGAATCTTGGGGCAGTCTCGCTTTCCTTTTCCCAGGTTTCACTGTTTAGTGCCTCATCAAGCCACTTAGGGCTTGTCCATACTTGCCCTGCACACCTAGGTCTAACTTCTGTGCCAGTCTTAGCCTTTCCCTATCTTGACCCCATGAGGCTTGGGAAAAGAGTTCCAGATAATAGCAGCATTAATGGTGACTGGTCATCTGGCTGGACCCACTGCTGCGTTACCATCCCCTAAGCAAACACCTTGACATCACTGTTGGTTCCTCTATTTCTTGTGCCTACACTAATCCATCAATAAACCCTTTCCATTCTATCTCCAGAATATAATCTGAAACTTCCCCGTTCTCATCATCCCTACTCCAGGCCACTGGACCACCACCTCTGCCTAGGACCATTGCAACGGCTTCCTGACTGGTGTCCCACCCCCATGCTTACTCCTGTGTTCTCCACATGGTTCCCAGAGTGAGCTTTTACAAACACAAATCAGATTGGATTACTCCCCAATTTAAAGCTGGGCCATTCTGTCTCCCGTAGAATGGAGAATCCACTCTTTACCCTGGCTTAGAAGACCCGGTGCATTCCAGTTCTCCAAGTCTACCCCTTCAGTCTCATCTAGCAGCACCATGCATTCACTGGGTTTAGCACACAGCTTTGCTGCTTCTCAAAAAAACCCAGCTTGCCTCAGTCTCAGGGCCCACCTCTTGTGTCCTCTTCCCATGGTTCACTTGTCTTCAGATAGGTCTTAGCTTCATCCTACCTATTCAGAGAGGACTTCACCCAACACCCTAACATCTTGTCTTCAGAGCACTTACCCTCACCTGAAATTATTTGGTGTCTTTCTTTCCTTGGTTGTTACCCCTCCCTTGCTGACTTGAATATAAGGTACTTGAGGGCACAGATCCTTGTTGTCATTTCACATGTGTATCTACAGTGTTTCAAAAGAGAGATGCTCAAGGGAAACATTTTTGAGGGGGAGCTGGGTGATTCAGTTGGTTAAGCATCTGACTCTTTTTTTTTTTTTTAAACGTTTATTTATTTTTGAGACAGAGAGAGACAGAGCATGAATGGGGGAGGGTCAGAGAGAGAGGGAGACACAGAATCTGAAACAGGCTCCAGGCTCTGAGCTGTCAGCACAGAGCCCGACGCGGGGCTTGAACTCACGGACCGTGAGGTCATGACCTGAGCTGAAGTCGGACGCTTAACCGACTGAGCCACCCAGGGGCCCCAAGCGTCTGACTCTTAATTTCAGCCCAGGTCATGACATTGATGTTTGTGAGTTCGAGCCCCACATCCGGCTTTGTGCTGACAGTATGGAACCTGCTTGGGATTCTTTCACCCCTCTCTCTCTGTCCCACCTCATTCATGTTCTCTCTCTCTCTCTCTCTCAAAATAAATAAATACATAACATTTATAATAAAAAAATATTTTTAAGAAATGAGCTATGCTAGTAATTTGGATGTCTTCTCATTTCCATGACAAACTCAAGGCCTACCAGGTCTTTTGTAAAATATTTGAAATAATAATACATAGTTGAGATATTATTCAGTAATAAAAAGGAATGAGGGGCAGTCAATTGACCTTTGAACATTATGAGGGTTGGGGACCGCCCCCCCCCATACAGTCACTGACCCACATATAACTTTTGACTCCCCAAAACTTAACACATATTTTTATATGTTACATGTATTTATACTGCATTTTTGCAATAAAGTAAACTAGAGGGAAAAAAATTGTTAAGAAGATCGTAAGAAAAGGAAATACACTTACAGTACCAGACTGTAAAAATTCCACATATAGGTGCACCCATGCAGTTCAAACCATGTTGTTGAAGGTCAACTGTGCATGCAACATTATGGATGAATTTTGAAAACGTTATGCCAAATGAAAGAATACAGTCACAAAGACTTCATATTATATCATTCCATTTATTTTTTAATTTTTAAAATAATTTTTGAATGTTTATTTTATTTTATTTTTTTGAGAGTGAGAGAGAAGGGGAGGGGCAGAGGGAGAGGGAGAGAGAGAATCCCAAGCAGACTCCACACTGTAAGCACAGAGCCCAGCACGAGGGTCGATCTCATGACCCTGAGATCATGACCTGAGCTGAAATCAAGAGTTGGATGCTTAACCGACAGAGTCGCCTAGGTGTCCCTGTATGATTCCATTTACAGGAAATGTCTAGAGTAGGCAAATCCATAGAAATTGAAAGCAGATTCGTGGTTATCAGAGTACTAGATTCCTTTTTGGCGTGATGAAAATATTCTGAAATGAGATTGTGCTGGGGCACCTGGGAGGCTCAGTCGGTTGAGGGTCTGACTCTTGATTTCAGCTCAGGTCGTGATCTCATGATCTGTGGGTTCGAGCCCCGCATGGGCCTCTGCGCTGACATTGTGGATCCTGCATAGGAGTCAGTCTTCCTCTCTGTCTGCCCCTCCCCTGCTTGTTCTCTATCTCTCTCAAAACAAATAAAAATAAACTTTAAAGTATATACATATATATTATATATAATATTTATTATATATTGTATAATATATAATAAATATTATATATAATATATATTATATATAATATATATATAATATATATATTATATATATATAATGATATGGTACTGATGGTTGCACAAGTCTGAATATACTGAAAATCACTGCATTATATACTTTTTTTTTTTTAATTTTTTTTAATGTTTATTTTTGAGACAGAGAGAGACAGAGCATGAACGGGGGAGGGTCAGAGAGAGAGGGAGACACAGAATCTGAAGCAGGCTCCAGGTTCTGAGCCGTCAGCACAGAGCCCGACGCGGGGCTCGAACTCACGGACCGTGAGATCATGACCTGAGCCGAAGTCGGGCGCTTAACCGACTGAGCGACCCAGGCGCCCCTGCATTATATACTTTAAACGGTGAATTTTATGGTATATAAAGTCAATCTCAATAAAACAATTTTTTTGGAAAAATAGTACACGATTATTATATCATTCAAACAGTGCCGAAAAGTAAAATTCATCTAGAAATCTTAGCAATAACAACTGATAACCTACTGGGGAGTGCACGTCCAGATAGTTACTCTCAACCTTTTTTTTGAAATGGAACTATCGGAAGACCATAACACACATCTCAGGAATCTGGGCTAAGTTAGAGTAAGTCTCCACCAGCAGCATGCTCTGCTAAGGGGTTATACCAGGACAGGACTAGTCACGATCTCAAGGTCATGACTTGATCTCAAGGTCATGACTTCGAGCCCCATGTTGGGTGTAGAGATAACTTAAAAAATAAAATCTAGGGCGCCTGGGTGGCTCAGTCAGTTGAGTGTCCGACTTCGGCTCAGGTCATGATCTCGCGGTCCGTGAGTTCCAGCCCCGCGTCGGGCTCTGTGCTGACAGTTCAGAGCCTGGAGCCTGTTTCAGATTCTGTGTCTCCCTCTCTCTGACCCTCCCCCGTTCATGTTCTGTCTCTCTCTGTCTCAAAAATAAATAAACGTTAAAAAAAATTTTTTTTTTTAAATAAATAAAATCTAAAAAAAAAAAAAAGAAAGATAGGACTGTGTTGGCGGGGTGGGGGATGGTCTGGTTCATAGGGACTCGCGGGGCAATTCTAATATACTAAAGAATCACTGGAAATCTTACATAAATGGCATGACAGAACAGATGATCTGCTCTTACCTGCTTTTTTTCACTCAACCCTGCATCCTGGAAAGCTCTTCATGTTAACATGCCAAGCTCTACACCAATCTTTAACTGCATAATAGTCCACTGTATGGACATTGCATGACCTACGTAACACCTATCTCTTCTAGGAAGTCTTAGGGACCACTCACTCCTGTGTCAAGCTTCCACCTGGTCTCCAAGTTCCTCCCAGGATAGAGAACCCACTGAGCAAGGGAACTCTTAGAGGTAGGACCCGCGTCCTGCTGTCTTAGTTGCTTTTCCAGAGCTCCAGGATTCTGGCAGGAAGCATGCACAATTAGATAAATGTTTATTAAATGAATGAAAAAACAATGAATTAGGGGCGCCTGGGTGGCTCAGTCAATTAAGCATCCGACTTCGGCTCGGGTCATGATCTCACAGTTTGTGGGTTCGAGTCCCACATCGTGCTCTGTGCTGACAGCTCAGAGCCTGGAGCCTGCTTCAGATTCTGTGTCTCCCTCTCTCTCTCTGCCCTTCCCCTGATTGTGTGCTCTCTCAAAAGTATATAAATAAACATTAAAAAAAAAGAAAAAAGAATGACTTAATAAATAAACTGAGTAATTAAATTAAATAGTAAATCTGACCCTGGAGCAGCTGTCCCAAGAGTCTCCGAGGTTGGGAAAAATAATAAATCATCTGCCTTCTGCACTTGGGTAATTTTAGAATTTATAAAGCATCTCCTGTGCCTCAGCTCCTTTTTGTTTTCCTAAACATCTATTGAATGTCAATAGATAAGAAGGCATTATCCACCCCATTTTGCATTGAATGAACAAAGGTTGAGAGAGGTCAAAGATCTTTCCCCAGGGCTTTTTTTTTTTTTTTTTTTTTTTAATGTTTGTTTATTTTTGAGAGGGAGAGAGAGGGGTGAGTAGGGGAGGGGCAGAAAGAGAGGGAGACACAGAATCCAGAATCCGAAGCAGGTTCCAGGCTCTGAACTGTCAGCACAGAGCTTGACCCGGGGCTCGAACTCGTGAACCAGGAGATCATGCCCTGAGATGAAGTCGGACATTTAACCAACTGAGCCACCCAGGTGCCCCCTTTCCCCAGGCCTTTAAGTGTGAGCCACTGAAGTGTCTCCAAGACTGTGCTCATAACTGAGAGCTTAAAAGGGCTAAGGTGCGGGGCACCTGGGTAGCTCACTCGGTTAAGGGGTTAAGGGTCCAGTTTTGCTAAGGTCATGATTTCACGGTTCATGAGTTCGAGCCCCGCATTGGGATCTCCACTGACAATGCAGATCCTGCCTCAGATCCTCTCTCTCCTTCTCTCTTGCCCCTCTCCCGCTCACTCTCTCTCAAAAATAAATAAAAAATTTTTTTAAAAAAGAAAAGACACTCCCTGAGTGGTGGGAACCCCTTCACTCAGGGTTGAACCTCTGGCCCCAGGCTCCCCAGAACCTCCTCTTGGTGCTGCAGTGGAGGAAAAGAGAGAAATTCACTTCCAAAGACCTGTTAGGGAGTCCCACCATCACACCCTATGTATAGGTCTTTGACAAAGGGCAGGTGAAAATGAAATCCAAGAAATTGTGTCGAGGACATTGAGGGTCGCGCATGGGGGCTGCAAGGCCTCAGCATAGGCATCCTAAGGCAGCAGGCGGGTTGAGCTGGTTCTCAGCTGGGGCACACTGGGCCTCCTGCTTGCACAGCAGCACCCCTGAAGTAGGTCCCCTGAGGGTCTTCAGGCTGAGCCTCTGTGTGCTAACCACCTCCCCCCATCCTGAGAAGTTGAGTAGGGATGGGACACCCAGCACAGAGGGCAGAAGCGTCACCCCTACTGTGCTGGGAGAGAAGGTGGTGTGGGTGCAGATTCAATGGGACAGGAAACCAAAGGGTGTCCTGTTTGATTTCCTGACTATTCTGGTAAGGGAGACGGCAAGACCATTTGGTGAGAGGAAACGAGGAGGTGGGGATACAGAAGCCGGAAAAGAAGAATGGGGGTTTGGGGAGGGGGGGGAGCTGACTGGGACAGCCCCCACCAGATGGGGTACCAGGGATTGGTAGAGCCACCAATGAACACGGCCGTGATCCAATCGCCCTCAAAGGGCTGGGCGTGTAGTAGGCAGTCGGTACGTATTTGGTGACTGAGTGTTCGGTCATCGCCACTCAGAGACAGAAGAGACCATGGGGAAAACACATCTTACATGAACTTGGTCAGCTAATCATTCCCTGTGAGGAGGAAACTTCTCCCCACTGAGTCACCCCCACCCAAGGCCCTGGCCTTACCTAGACCTGGAGGATATAAACCCGGGGGCTGGCCATCCATTGTCTCTCTTCCTTTGGGACAGAGGTTCCACCTCCTAAGTCTCCACCAGATGGGCCTCACCTGACACCTTTGGTCCTCCCCCTACACCCCATCCCCAAGCCTGCCTTCTCCCCTCGCTCCTTCCACAGGTGTGAACTCCAGGTTCACCCTCACTGGCCCAACTGACCTGACAAAGCCCAGAGAGGAGCAGAGCCTCCCCTGGTTCCAAGGCAGGACTGAGACCAGCCCCAGTGCAGCCACCTCACCCAGGGCACAGAAGCGGGGCGGGGTGGGGGGTGGGGGTCTCTCACCAAGTTGTGGAGTGGCCCAAGCAGGGATCTTATTGCCAACTCTACTCTCTCCCTCCCTCGACCTCAGTTTCCCTCTAGGAAATGCCCACTGAGTTGTTAGTCCTCCGGCCTCTGAGGACTTGGCCGTAACTTCCTGGTACTCCCTGGGCAAAGGGAGCCCCCCTGGAGGCATCTCATCCTCTTGGAGTTGGTGAAGAATCTCTGGCCCAAGGCGGCAAGAGCCTGACACCACGGAAAGGAGCAGAGCTTGCTCCCCAAGGGCCTGAGTCACCTGCCAGCACTGCTGTCTGCTCTCCACCCCCAGAGCTCTGCCCAACCTGTCCTACAGGTGTGTCTGGCTCAGAGCCAGTGAGGCCCAGTGCCTAACTCATTTACGGGAAGGAAGGATGTAAACAGAGGACAAGGGGCGGGTAGAGGACAAAGGCAACCCGGGTCTTTTGTTTGAGTCTCTCTCAGCCCAGAGGCTGCTCACAGCACACCCCAGGGGGGCCTGGCACCAGAGACCTGGGGCCCTGCCCACCAAGGGGCAGCACACAGTGCCAGGAGCTGTCCTCACTCACCCTCCCCCTGCCCCTCTCCTGGGGTTGCCCTTGGCCCACCGGTCCTCCCGTGGTCTCAGCCGAGGCCTCAGCCGAGGCCCTACCGCACAGCCTATGGCCAGGACACGGCTAGACAGGCACTGAGTCACTGGTTTGCCACGTGGCCTGCCCCGAGGCAAGAAGGCCCTTTAGATTTCAGTTCCCCACTCCAAGGAGTTGAGAGGAGGAGGAAGACAGAAGGCTGAGGACCTCCTGAAGGGCCTCAGCAATAATCAGCCAGGAGCCCAGACAGAGAGAGGTTAATAGTGCTACCTACCTCCCAAGGTGAATCCATCTCAGATGCTTGTGAGCACTGGGGCCGTAGGAAATTCAGAAAAATTCCATGCATTCAACAGACATTGATTGACTACGTGCCATGGTCAGGCTCTCTTCTAGGTGCCACGATACATCAGCAGACAGAACACAGACCCTACCTGTCCACGTTCGTCTCCACTCTCGTGGGACAATAGACATCAAAGACGAACACATCAGTATATCGTACATTCGAAAATCGTAAGCACTGTGGAGAGCGACGTAGCAGAGAGGTGTGGGGACAGGGTGCCAGGGCGGCCTCCCGAAGAGGTTGAGTAAAGACTTGAAGACAGTGAGGGAACCATCCTGGTGAATCCTGCGGGGACAGCACGGGGACATAGCAAAGAGGGTACACAAGGCCTCAAAGGGTGAGCTTGCGTGGCAATATGTTATTATAATAATAACATGCATATTATTATTAAATGTTAGCCATTTAAAATTTTTTCAAATTGCACAATATACGTAGCATACAATTTACCATTTTATTTTTTTAATGTGTATTTATTTATTTTTGAAAGGGGCAGAGAAAGGGAGACAGAGGATCCCAAGCAGGCTCCACGCTGTCAACCCGGAGCCTGACGTGGGGCTCGAACTCATGAACCATGAGGCGATGACCTGAGCCGAGATCAGGAGTGGGACACTTAACTGACTGAGCCACCCAGGCACACACCCCCGCCCCCATTTTAACCATTTTAAAACACACAGTTCAAGGGCATTAAGTACATTTGCACTGTCATGCAGCCATTGCCACCATCCATCTGCAGAACCCTCCCATCTTCCTGAACTGAAACTCTGTGTCCGTTAAACACTAACACCCCACTCTCCCGCCCCCGGGGCCCCAGGAACGACCTTTCTACTTTCTCTCTCTCCTGATTTGACTACTCCGGGTAACTGATGTGCATGGAATCATCGAGTACTTGTCCTGCATCTGGCTTATTTCACTTAGCTGTTGGGTTTTTATTCTTTCATGATAAAGTGGGGATAATGACAGTTGCTTTGACTACCTGAGAACTGTCGCGTGAAGACCTAGGTAGGTGATGAACATGAAGCTGTTTCGTAAATGGTAAAACCCAACTCCGATGCTAGGATTTGTTGTTCTTGTTCTTCCCTAGGCAGGTCTGCCCAGCTGGAGGTGAGCTAGGACATGGTGTACTGGAAAGATCTCTGAGCTTCCTTCCAGACGTTGAAGGGATACTGAGGGCTCACCCTGCACTGGGAAAATGGGAAACTGCTATCTCTGAGCCAACAGTCTGGGGCTTGTTGGAAAGGCCCTCGGGTTGCGGTTTGCCAGGTCCTCTCTCTCTGCTGCTCTTGGCTGGGGGTGGGGGCCTGCTGTGCTGACCCCAATGAGTGACCGGAAGTGAACTTCTCCTACAGCCCCCGATGCTAAAGATCCCTCACCTGTTGGATCTGCGTTGCTCACTGTACGTACACACCTGCCACCCTGCAGTAGTGACAGAGACACCCATTGCACATTTCCCCAAGGCCACTGGTCACCCTAGTGTCACCCCAGTGTAGACATCCCTCTGAGCAACCATACCAATAACTTCCCCCTAACTGCTACTGGATACCGATGTTATGATGGAGACATTCCCAAAGAATTTAGGGAGCACAGGGGTGCCTGGGTGGCTCCGTCGGTTAAGCGGCCGACTTCGGCTCAGGTCACGATCTCGCGGTCCGTGAGTTCGAGCCCCGCGTCAGGCTCTGTGTTGACAGCTCGGAGCCTGGAGCCTGCTTCCGATTCTGTGTCTCCCTCTCTCTCTGACCCTCCCCCGTTCATGCTCTGTCTCTGTCTCAAAAATAAATAAACGTTAAAAAAAAAAAAAAAAGATTTAAAAAAAGAGTTTAGGGAGCACAGAGGAGTACCTAACCCAGTCAGGGCCGTCCGTGGTGGAGGGTGTCAGTGAAGGTTTCCTGTAAAAGGTGACCAAATATTGTTCCTTCTTCTGTTCAGTTATAACAGTAGTAGAAGCTTAGGAGAGATGCCCCGTCCTGCACTGCCTGCTTTACCTGTATTACATCAGCGAATCTTCTCACTGATCGCACGAGGTACGAACTCTTAGCCTCCCCATTTGACAGGTAAGGAAATTAAGGCTCAGAGAAGTTCAGCCACTTGCTCAAGACTACATACATAGCTCCTCCATGGCAATGTCAGAAGGGGATCCAAGGGTCTGCAAGACCTCCACAGTGAGCACTGTCTTGTACCCCAGGTTGCCTTCCGAAAGGCAAGATATCCCGAGGTGTGGGCAAGCATACTGCTGCTGATTCACTGTCATTCACGAGGTCACCCTGGGTGGTACAAGGACAAGCATTTCTAAAAATTCAGTAGATGTGAACTCATTTTACGGTATGCTAGGAAAATGGTAACTAGCCCATCAAGCCTTTGATGAGACACAGAAGTGTAACATTTCCTTCTGAATTAGATTCATTTAGATAAAAGTGGGAGCCTGTTTTCAAGGTCTCAATCCACCCCCCCCTTTCTAAAAAATGTTATTTTTGAGACACAGAGCATGAGTTGGAGAGAGGCAGAGAGAGGGAGGCACAGAATCCGAAGCAGGCTCCAGGCTCTGAGCTGTCAGCACAGAGCCCTACACGGGGCTCGAACGAGATCGTGACTTGAGCTGACGTGGGATGCCTAACAGACTGAGACATCTAGGTGCCCTTCAATCCCCTTTTAATTAAACTCTTCCAGGTATCACATAAAAATGTTATGTCTATCAACTGGGTTTTTTTTCTTAATTTTGGTAAGATATACAAACAAAATTGACCATTCTACCAGTTTCAAGTGTAGAGTTCAGTGGTATTAAGTACATTCACATAATTTTGTAACCATCAAACTGTCCCTCTGTAGAACTTCTTCACCAACCCAACTGAAACTCTGTCCCCATTAAACAGTGACTCCCATCCTCCCTCCCCTCAGCCCCTGGTTACTATCATTCTACCTTCTGTCTCTATGCATTTGACTATTCTAGGTACCTCATATCATGGAGTCATTCAGTACTTTTCCTCTTCTGTCTGGCTTCTTTCAAATATATTGTCAAGGGGAGCTTATTTAAAGTAGAGGAAAATATCAGAATAAATCATACATAGTTTAGTTGGTCTGCAGATGTGGCAATGGCATGGGGGTGAGTCAGTTGGGAAATTGTCAGGCTGGGAGGGCAGAGGACTTCTCACTCCTCCTGTCTTCTGGGAAGAAGCCAGAACTACATCTGCTATGCCCAGATGTGCAGGAAACATGTCGGGGACATGAGGAAGAGGAGGCAGTGAAGGAAGCAGAAAAGGAGTCAAGTGTAAACTCCTCATCCAAAGAATCAGCCAGGTATCACTTGGATATTCTGGGGGACTTTTTAATCCCATGGCCTTGGGATTGGCTGTCCACTCTGAATGTCTGCCGGGCAGCTGCTAGATGGCCCAGTCTACAGGTTACATCTGGCTCCACTCTAGGCTTTCTGGTACCATTTTTTCCCACCTATCTAACTGGGCAGGACCCAAGCAACGGCATCCAAGAGACCTCGAACTGCTGCTAACCCACGTATGTCCAAGAAACCAAGTGGAAACCAACGACTGGATGACACATATCTCAAGGATCTGAGTTAGTAGAGGAGAGAATACTTAGGGCAGAACCCGAGCAGAAAGAAGACAGGCTGGGAAATTCCCAGGGACTAGACTTCTGAGATTAAAACAAATGAAAGCATTTTCAGAATGGAGAGGGAGGCTAATTCTTCCCTGAGGATTGGGGTCCCGGCAGAGTCCAGACCCAAGGTCAGAGTGGGCAAACTCCTAGCACCATGGCCCGATGAACCAGAAACCTCAGGGAGTGTGATTTCTTTCGGAAAAACACATCCACCGCCTGGAATTTTCTGAATAAATTATAACGTGTATGCTATAAGGTGTTTTGTGCTGAGTAGGTATGTGCACTCACATCTATGGGAGGTACGACTGCTTCGTCTGTGGTTTGGGTACCTCTGTGCAAGCTGATCAGTTTCTGACTCACATTAGCTCTAACTAGCAGCCAGGCCTCACCCAGCTGTGCGGTTTATAGGATATTATTCCTTATTCCACAGGCTATAAACCCTTGAGAGAAGGGATAACCTCTGTTCTCTTCCTTCATTGTACCCTCTGTCTAGCACAGGACTCAATATATATAGATAGATAGATAATGGTAGCTCATTAAACACCTGCGGGATACATGATCATCAGCTCTGATATCTTTTATTGAATTTCCGTCTTTCTCCAGTGTTCTTTAAAAGATATATCCTATATTGACATATATTATCTATAAAGATATAAAAGTATGTATGCAACACATATGTGTGTATATATGTAAAGTGTGTATGTTTGTGTAAACATATAACTTGTTAGCTTTATATATCTGGCTTTGTAAGCATCCAGAACCTTGTGATATTTCTTGAGGAAAAAAATTAGCTTTCTAAAATATAATTTGCGTCTACATTGCCAGAGGACCACGTACCGATTCCTACAGTCAGTACATCCACCTCTGAAAACAGAGGCCACTTAACACCCACAGGATAGTTTCTTTTTAAAATTTACAAGAATCCTAAGAAATCTTCTTTTGAAAAAGGACACAATTCAAATGCGAATGGAGTCATCACGGTGGGGGGCGGGGGGAGGAGAGGGGGGTGGAGATCCTGCCAAATGCCAAATGCCAAATTCCTTTCTATGCAACCTTCCTCTTGTGGGAACGGTATTTCTTCATGAAAGAAATTGCATTTTTTCCCCCCCAGTCAAGAACTTTCTGCTCCAGGTTGCTAATCCTATTTCAATATTTTATTTCAATGCCTGGGTCTACTTGTGGGGTGGGAGTATTTTTGGTGTCATGGAAAATCTAAAGAATGACAAGCCGAAGACGGTGTTGAGATCTTAGGTGGTAAAAAGTATTTTTTAAATGATATATCCTACACGGAGTAGATGCAGATATATACTGTTTGAACAATGCTAGATGTATAAAAATCTACCTCAGCTTAGGCAAAACGTAAAGTGTGGTTTGCCATCAGGAAACCTTCCGTATCATATGTATATTTATAGGTACCGTGGTCAAATGTTTATAATACTCAGAAGCAGTCATGCAGATAATAAAGCAGTGCTGTCACATACCCAGCTCTGGCCGAGGGGTCTCCTCTGTCCCCTGTCCTATGGACGTGCCGCCCAGGCCAGTCTTTCAGGCTGTGCGTGTCCTGGCCGCTGGCCCTCTGTTTCCAACTGACTCTGGTTAACAATTTGCTCTGCTCCGGATGAGGTAATCCGAGCTCACTCAGGAGAGCTGAGTACCTGCCCGCAGACCAGCCCAGCCTGCATGACAGGGCTGATGTCACCCTGACCCTTACTGAGGCCGCTGCCCTGGCCAGGATTCGAGTGGGTGGGGAACAAGGGGCGCTTTCTTGAACTCAGGGCACATTCCAGACTCAAGTCACCCCTTCCCCCCACCCCGGCTGTCTCGTGAAACCCCCTCCCATAAACCCAGCCCCAGGTCTGGGTGCAGCAAGAGGAACCGGGGACTAAGTGAAAGAGAATCTAGAAGAGCCCTCCCACCTACTGTGAGGGGCCTCGGTGGTGGGGGGCAGGCTGTGTGGCAGGGCAAGAGACTTTACAGTTGGAGACAGCACAGGAAATGTGGAGAAAGGCCTGCATTCGGAGTCTGCAGATGCTTAGTCCCGGCTCCCCCATACCACACCCCATGCCCCACTGGATAACTCCATATCCTTGTTCCCCAGTGAGGACAGACCCTAAATTCCTCCGCCTCCTGTCTCTGCTTGTAAGTCCCTGGCATGTGCCAGGTGATTTACACTGATGATCCTATTTAATCTTCAGAACAACCCCAGGAGGTGGGTATGAGTCTTAGCCATATTTTTAAGGCCAGAAAGTTGAGACATGGAGCCAGCAGCACGGACACCAGGACCGCACAGCAACAAGACTGACTGCGGACTCCGACACAGCCAGGCTGGCTCTAGGGCTCTGAATCCCGCTGCCATCTTGCCTGGTACCCCCAGTGGTCCTCCCCCTCTGTCTGCTCCCCTAGCCTGGCTTCCATGCCCTCCCCTCCCACTCCCTCTGCCTTTTCATACTTTGCTGATCCCTGGCAAACCCCAACCCCTGTCAGTTCCGAGAGGAAGGCCTGTGATGAGCTGATTCACACAGTTTCCCCATCCCTCCCGAGGACGCGACAAAAGTCCATCAACAGCAAAGACGCCAACCTTCTGCTCACTGGTTAAAGCTAAAGGTCCTCAGCCTTGCCAGAGGTCACCAGTAAGGGGGAAAGGTCAAAGGTGATAACTAATGGCCATTAATTTCTTTATGAAGTATGAAGTGGGTCCATTCATTTATTCAATGAATTATCTATTGGATGTCTTCTATGTGATGGGCATTGTGACGCCACACCCAAACATACAAGTTCACTGGGGAGCATGCAAGTTCACTGGGGAAGGACAATTAACAAAAATAAATAAATAAACACATTGGTGAGTCTCGTCATGATTAATACAATGGAGAAAAATAAAGCAGGGAGAGCAGATGAGGAGTGCTGGCAAGGCTGAAGTAGGGAAGGGGTTGCAATTTTAATTTGGGAGATGGGGGGACTTCACAGAGGAGGTAATATTTAAACAAAGACAGGATGGGAGAGATGAAAGCATTTAGCTACGGAAAGGACTCTAGGCAGAAAGAAGTGGTAGTTCAAAAGCTCTGAGGGTGCAGGATGTTCCAGAGTAGTGAGGTCGGTGTCTCGAGCGGAGCAGAAAGCAGTAAGTACAGCCAGAGAGGGGAGGGAACAGAGGGAGTCAGGCCTGACGTACCACTGGGAAGACCTCAGCTTCTCCTCTGAATGGGAGGGAAGATTTAGACACCTCTGAGCAAAGGACTGACGTGATCCCAAGGGCAGAAGAACAATTAGGAGACTTGTGTTAAGATAAGAGACCTGGGGGCACCTGGGTGGCTCAGTCGGTTAAGCCTCCGACTTCAGCTCAGGTCATGATCTCGCGGTCCATGAGTTCGAGCCGCGCGTCGGGCTCTGTGCTGACAGCTCGGAGCCTGGAGCCTGTTTCAGATTCTGTGTCTCCCTCTCTCTGACCCTCCCCCGTTCATGCTCTGTCTCTCTCTGTCTCAAAAATAAATAAACGTTAAAAAAAATTTAAAAAAAAAAATAAGAGACCTGGTTGGTAGCAGAGGAGATGGGCGGCATGGGGGTATTCTCGGTATATGTTGAATGTAAAGACAACAGGATTGAGTCCAGATAGGATAGGAAGCATGAGAGAAAGAGAGGAGTCAAAGATGACTGCAAGGTATTTGGCTTGAACAACTAGAAGAAACAAGTTTCCATTTATTATGGGAGAAGGGTGTAGAGGGAGGTTGGGAGTTGGGTTGGAGCATATCTTGTTGGAGTTGCAATTAGAGACATCATGGAGGCAGTTGGAACTGCGAGTCTGGAGGCCAGGGGAGCCATCAGTGCATGGACGGCAATGTGATGCTATGGAGCTAAGGAAGATCATTGGACAGGAAGTGAAGATAGAAAAGAGCAAGCACTGAGCTCTGGGCACTCCAGCACTGAGGTCAAGGAGATAAGGAAGCACTGGGAAAGGAGTCTGAGAAGGGTGGTCCCTGAGGTGGTGTCCAAGTGAAGACAGTGTCTCGAGGAGGACATGATCAGGGACATCACGTCCACTACTAGATCGAAGGAATCAGGATTGAGACTTGGATTTAATATGACGAAGGTCACTGCTAACATTGGTAAGAGCATTGTCAGTGGGTGTTCCCAAAGCCTGAGTTGAGACCACAAATGTAGATAGCTCTTTGCCGTGAAGGGGAGCAAGGAAATAGGCAGTAGCTGGATGAGAATGTGGGTCAAGAGAGAATGTTGTGTCGTTGTTGTTGTTGTTGTTTTTTTTTTTTTTTTTTTTTAATTTTTTTTAACGTTTATTTATTTTTGAGACAGAGAGAGACAGAGCATGAACAGGGGAGGGTCAGAGAGAGGGAGACACAGAATCTGAAACAGGCTCCAGGCTCTGAGCTGTCAGCACAGAGCCCGACGTGGGGCTCGACCTCACGGACTGAGAGATCATGACCTGAGCCGAAGTCGGCCGCCCAACCGACTGAGCCACCCAGGCGCCCCTGTTGTTGTTGTTTTAAGATGGAAGAAATTCAAGCACATTTATATGCCAGTGGGGATAATCAAGTAACAAGGAAATTTTGAGGAGGGTAGAGGGATTTGTTGGAGCATGTCTTTGAGTAGGTGAGATGAGAGGGGATTGAGTGCACGAGTGGAGGGATTGTCCTCAACCAGGAGCCCAGACAGTTCATCTGACGTAACGGGAGAGAAGGCAGAGGGTGTAGGCATGGACGGTGGTTCGTGGTGGATGTGGTGAGAGGTGGAAGGGCAGGGGGTTCTCTTCTGATTGTTTTCCTTCTCTCGCTGACACAGGAGACAGGGTCCTCAGATGAGAGTGAGGAGTGGGAAAGGAGGTGGAGGTTTGACGTGACTGAAGGTGTGAGCTGAACCTCTAAGAGAACAGGAGGATGAGCCAACTCAGGAAAGGCAGTATGATTGTCTGGTAACCCCAAGGCCCACTTGAGATGCATGATCAGGAATTGAGGCTAGAGTTTCTACGTCAGCATTATTGACATTTTAGGCTTGCTAAGTTGGCTGTGGGAAGCAGTCTTGGATATTACTGGATAGGATACTTAGCATACTTGGCTTCTACCCATTAGATGCCAGCACACCTCTCTCCAGTTGTGACAATCAGTATGTCTCCAGACATTGCCAAATGACCCCAGGGTGGGAGTGGGGGTGGGGGAAGTAAAATTGGCTCCGATGAAGAACCACAGACAGAGACTGAGAACAGTGAGGGTGTTAATCAGCATAAATGCTGACTTGGAGTGGCTGAGAGTTGAATTAAATCAAGATTGTGTTTTTGCCAAGTAAGGAGAATAAATAAGTAAAAGGAGGGCAGAGAGTCAAGCGTCTCTGAAGGAGAGTGATGTTAATGACCGATCGTGGAATTTCATCTGGGTAAAGAGGGGAGAGAGAACAGAGAGGACCATTGGGCTACTACTAACAGTGTCTTTACCACCTTTTAGATGCTCATTAAGAGTCTCCTCACTATTCTTGGGGCACCTGGGTGAATCAGTCGGTTAGGTGACTGTCTCTTGATTTAGGCTCAGGTCATGATATCGCGGTTTATAGAGTTGAGCCCCATGTTGGGCTCTTCGCTGACAGCATGGAGCCTGCTTGGAATTCTCTCTCCCTCTCTCTCTCACTGCCCCGCCCTCTCTCTCTCTTTCTCTCTCAAAAAAGGTCTCCTCAGTGTTCTTTTAGCTTCTACCCACAACCTGGTCCTAGAGCCAATGGCTTGTGGTTTAAGGCTGTTGTTTTTACAATAGCTCCATACCTCCAATTCTGTTCTGGTTATCTGATAACCCCCCCCCCCCCAACTTAGTGACTTAAAACAACAACAACCACTTTATTATTAGTACCTTTCATCGTTCTTGGGGTTGACTGAACTCAGCCAGGTGGTTCTCACTTAGGGTTTCTCATACAGTTGCAATTACATGGTGGCTGTGGCTGGAGCCATCTTGAACTCTTCCCTTACTCATATGTCTGGCCTTTGATGTCAGTTGTTGTCTGGGACCTCAGATGGGGCTTTTGGACAGAACACCTACTTGTGGCCACCCCATGTGACTTGGGCTTTCTCACAGCATGGTGGCTGGGTCCTAGGAGCAAGTGTCCAAGCAAATGAACCAGCCCAGAACTCTATTGCCTTTTATGATCCAGCTTCAGAAGACACAGAGTCTCTTCCACTGCATTCTCTTCAGTAGAGTTACTAAGATCTGATTGTTACCGGAACAACACATGTTTTCGAACAATTGCACCCAGCCTCTCACTTAGCTGAGAAACAAGCCATCAAAAGAGAAGGCCCTCCAATTCCTCCATCTGTATCCTCCCCTCCTGCCTCAGTCAGTGAGGGGGTGCCTGAGTCCTGCCCCACAGCTACACCTCCATCAGTCCTCTAACTCCATACTCTTTCCTTCTCATACAGTCCTGATCTATCAGCCATTCTTTACCCTCTCTATCCCCTGAAAGACCAAGGCGCCATGACATTAATGCTTAGGAGCTAAGACTCAGGTTTCTGGAGTTCAGGATACTTGGGTCCAGAGCCTGGTCCTGTCACCTACTTGGCTCTGGATACCAGGCAGTTAACCTACCTAGGCTTCATTTTCCCATTTGTAAAATGTGGATGATGGTAATCCCAGCTTCATAGGGTTGTGGAGGTTTAAATCAGATTATCCATGAGTAGAGTACCTGGACTTAAGGGGAATACCTATTCCCTATCCCTGCTGTTTCTTTTGGAGGGTAACATTCCTGACCTTTCTGTGCCTCTCATTCACTTTTCCTGGCAGGATGGAGGGTTTGGTAAATTGGGGAGCATGAACAGAATACACGTAGCCCAGACCCTTCCTCCCTCTTTCCCTCTGGAGTGAGAGAGTACAAGCCTTGTTTTGCTTTTATATGTCTAATTTTTATGGGGCAAGGCCTCAACACGGTTGGGGTGTGGAGGAGAGAGTGTCTGCTGCCTCCAGGATTGCATGCATGGGTCTGTCTAATTGTGAGCTCAGTATTTCTGCCTACAGATAAAATGCATATTCTCCAATTTCAGACTTATCAGGAATACATATGATATTTTGCCCCTCCATCTGCCTTGCTCTTGTAAAATGTGAATTTTATTTCTCAGAATTTGGTTGGGAAAACCCAATCTCTCATACATATGGAAATGCTCCATATTATTATCCTCTGAGTTTTTCTTTTTAATCTATAGACATGTCCAATGTCCCTATCTTAAAAATTAAAACCTATCTATATTCTCATGCATAGTGACATTCAACTTCTCTAAGAGCAGTCCATGTTCTTGTTTTTATGCTTAAAAAAATTCCAGTATAATTAACGTACAGTGTCATATGAGTTTCAGGTGTATAAGGTAGTGATTGAACAATTCTAGACATTACTCAGTGTTCATCACCATAAGTGTACTAGAGAAGTCCACATCCTTGAAGAGCTTGAAGAAACAGACTGTGCACTGTATGAGTACAGTAGCCTTCTTCTCTGTCTTGTTCACAGCCTACATATTCCCAGTACCCAGAACAGTGTCCAACTCCTAGAAGATGCCCAATAAACCTTCGTTGAATGAACAAACACTCCCCGATTTCATTTCCTCATGTTGTTTCCTTCTTAACTACTGTAATCGCAACAGCTCCAATGAAACCACTCTTCACCCATATTTCCAAACCAGAAGCACTTTTCTGATAAAATGTTACTTAAGCTTCCTTTGACATTTGATACAGTTGACCATTTCTACCTTGACGTTTCTACTCCTGGGGCTCCTGTGACACTATCCTCTCCTGGTTTTTTTTCTTCCTACCTTGCTGATCGCACCTCTTCAGTCAAGCAGCCCTTCTTCCTCCATCTGGTCTTTTCTTTTCTTTTTTTTTTTTTTAATGTTTATTTATTTTTGAAAGAGAGAGAGAGTGCTCACTCGTGCGCAGGAGGGGCAGAGAGAGAGAGGGAGACAGGATCCTAAGTGGGCTCTGTGCTGACAGCAGTGAGCCCAATGTGGGGCTTGAACTCACAAACTGTAAAATCATGACCTGAGCCGAAGTCAGACACTTAACTGAATGACCCAGGTGCCTCTCCTCCATTTCCATCTGGACTTTAAGTATCCAGAAACTCTATCCTTGGACTTTTTTCTTCTCTATTTTCTACACATTTTCCCTGAGTGATACCCAAACCCTTAGCTTTAACTATCATGTGTATGTTTGATGACCCTAAAACCTGTATTCTTGGCTCAAGAATGTTGAGCCTGCCCATCTGCCCGTTGAACATCTCAAGTCGCTCAAACTAACAAGTGCAGGGGTCAGATCAGTGCCTTCCCCAGCCCATCGGCTCTTTGTGCTGAAGAATGGCAGCCCCATCCACCCATCCTTTAAGTCAGATCCTTTGTGTTATCTCAACTCTGCTCTCCTATATTCATCACTCATGGTCCTGCACAGTAGACGTCCATGGATCTCCTGATCCCATGCACCTGGTGTCCTTGTCTTCAATACTACCCCATCAATCTACCCCTTACACCACTCTTGCTGGGATGTTTTCATAAAGCAATTATGACTCCGTCACCCTTTACAAATCCCTCAACCCCCTCAGTAACTACCATTACCCTCAGGATCTAACAAAGGATTTCATCATCTACAAACCTCTGCGCCTCATTTTTTGGCCAAGCCTGCCTGGAATACTCTGCTCCAATCCTACCTAATTTCTTACCAGTCTCTGTATAAATGGGACCATGTCGTGCACCTTTACCTTTGCACACGATGTTCTTTTAGCCTGGATGAGCCCCATGTCTGTGCCCTGGCAAATTCCCGCTCTTCTTCCCACTCACACCTAGTTCCAGATTCTGTGCTCTGCTCTGTGGTTTCAATATCACTTGGTGAGTACTTTCATCACACTAGGAATCCCAATGTGTGGTAAACACCTGCTTACTCATATGACTTCGTGACGGGAGGAGAGTGCTGACCTCGTCCTTGCTTCCTTTATATCATCAATGTCTGGCACACAGCAGATTCTTCAATGAATCATCATTTTTAATGGAGGCATAGTATTTTAGATTGTAAATAGATGAGTCATACTTCAGTGAACTTATCCCATATATTAGATGTGTTGTTTTACTTTTTTTTTTTTTAATTACTAATGTTTATTTTTCGAAATGGAAAAGGCATTTGTCTCCTATTTTATTTTTGGAGCAATGCAAGCTTATTGGAAAAGAAAATCCAACCAGTTCAGGAAAGTGTAAAAACAAAAGGAAAAGTCATGCCTAATCTAACCATCCAAAGGTAGCCTTTGTTATCAAGCAGATGTACCTACTTCCAAGCTGTTTTCTATGCAGGCATACCCTAGACTTATCTCTACATTTAAAAAACAAAATTGAGATACATTGTCCATATTATTTTATAACAAATTACTTAACAGTAAAACATGAACAAGATGAACAAAATTCCATATTATTAAATATTCATATATCAGGCTTTCGTGACTGCATAGTGCTTCATTGTATGTATATGACAATTTATTTTTTTTTTAATTTTAATGTTTATTTATCTTTGAGAGAGAGAGAGACAGAGACAGAGTACAAGTGGGGGAGGGGTGGGGGGGGGGTGGGGACACAGAATCCAAAGCAGGCTTCAGTCTCTGAGCTGTCAGCACAGAGCGCAATGCGGGGCTCGAACTCACGAACCGTGAGATCATGACCTGAGCTGGATTCGGACACTTAACCGACTGAGCCACATATGACCATTTATTTAACAAATTCCCTGTCTATGGGCATTTTGGTTGTTATCAAGATACCATGAACCTCCTTACAGATACATCTTTGTATACTTATCTGATTATTTGTTTAAAATATATTCTTTGGGTTGCCTGGGTGGCTCAGTTGGTTTAGCATCCGATTTTGGCTCCAGTCATGATCTTGCAGTTCGTGAGTTCAAGCCCTGCATCGTGCTTTCTACTGTCAGCACAGAGCCCACTATGCATCTTCTGTCCACCGCCTCTCCTCTGCCCGCCTCTCTCTTTGCCCCTCCTGTGTGTACACTCTCTCTCTCTCTCAAAAATAAACATTAAAAGAATAATAATAAAATATATTCCTTGAAGTTGAATAGTTGGGGTGAGTCTTGTATATTTTTAGTGCTTTGGCCCAATTGTTCTTTGGGAGGATTGGACAATGTTGTACTTCAACAGCAATATACGATACTGCCAATCTCCCCATATCCTGGCCAATATTGTGCATTATGGTAAGTTTCCTCTTTGCTAACTTGGGATGGAGGGAGCAATGTTTTTTTCTCTTTGAGAGAATATTAATCAGGCTGAAGCCAGGAACTCCCCAGATAATCGCATTGTAGGTGCTTAATAAGTATTTTAGGAATAAAAGAATAGGTGAGTGAATGGGGCGCCTGGGTGGCTCAGTTGGTTGAGAGGCCGACTTTGGCTCAGGTCATGATCTCACAGCTTGTGAGTTTGAGCCCCGCGTTGGGCTCTGTGCTGATGGCTCAGAGCCTGGAACCTGCTTCGGATTCTGTGTCTCCCTCTCTCTCTACCCCTAACCCACCTGCATTCTGTCTCTGTCTCTCTCTCAAAAAAAAATAAACATTAAAAAAAAATTAAAAAGGAATAGGTGAGTGAAGATAGACGCGTGGAGATAACCCCATACAGGATAAGCTGTGGACTTGGGTCTGACACACTGGGTTCAAATCTTGGTTCCATTACCTAATGTTTGTACAATCAGAGACTAGTCACTTAGCTTTATTAAATCTTGGTTTACTCAATTGTGAATTGGAAATCATAATTCCTAAGTCATATGACTATTGTGAGGTTAATGAGATATTGTGCTTTAAACAAAGGGCGGCACCTGGCTGGCTCAAGTCAGAAGAGGATGTGACTCTTGATCTTGGGGTCATGAGTTCGAGCTCCATGTTGGGTGTAGAGATTACTAAAACAAAATAAACAAACAAAAACAGTGTTAAAAGCATTTTAAAAAGGATACTTATATACAGTTAAATATTCAAATAGTGCAATAAGTAATATAAAAAGTCTCCTTAGGGCACCTGGGTGGCTCAGTCGGTTAAGTGTTTGACTCTTGGTTTCAGTCCAGGTAATGATATCATAGTTCATGAGTTCCAGCCCAGAGGATTGGATTCTCTCTCTCCCTCTCTCTCTCTATCCCTCCCTCTCACGCTCTCTCTCTCTCTCTCTCTCAAAATAAATAAATAAATATTTAAAAAAAATAAAATAAAGTCTCCTTCCCATCCACACTGACCCCCATCCCTATTCCAAAAGTAACGCAAGTTACCGGCTCATTTTGTGTCCTTCCAGAGATTCTTTCCCTCATTCTCTTTCTTCCACACACGCGTGCGTGCACACACAAGCACACACACACCCAAACGCACGATAACAAATTGTACACATGATTATCTGATTTTATCTGCTTTTTCCACTTAATCTGTTTTGGAAATTGGTCCACATAAATGTCTGTATTCTTTTTAATTCAGTTTGATCTATCTAACCGGTACACTCCTACCAGACACGTAGATATGCTTAAGAGCTTAAGCTCTGGAATCCATTGTTGAGTTTGAGTACTGCTTTCAAAATGGCCGAGAAACCTTGAGTAATTGGCCTTAGTTCTCTGCACCTTAGTTTTCTCATCAATAAAGTGGGGATGATATAGACCCACCCCAAAAGGTGGTTGGGAAGATTTAGAGAGTTTGCACATGTAAAACACTGAGAACATCTGACATGTGATAGCCGCTCCGTAAAATGACTTATTTTTTTGTTTCCAGTATTTTATTATTTTCCCCCCAATTCTGCAGCGATTATCCTTGGATCAACATGGGAGTTTACCTGGAGGATGAGTCACTAGAAATGAAATAAAGATGTTCATGGGGGGCACCTGGCTAGCTCAGTTGGTTAAGCGTCTGACCCTTAATTTCGGCTCAGGTCCTGATCTCACGGTTTGTGAGTTCGAGCCCCACATCGGGCTCCATGCTGATAGTGTGGAGCCTGCTTGAGATTTTCTCTCTCCCTCTCTCTCTGCCCCTTTCCCACTTGCACTCTCTCTCTCTCAAACATAAATAAGTAAACATTTAAAAAACAACAGTAACAACGAAGATGCTCGTGAGTCCGTTGGGGAGGATTCACCGGTAGGCAAGACTACATGAACGTGTGCATTTTGGGGTGGGGGTGGGAAAAGGATTTTTCTTCTTAACACTATCAAAGAAGTCTAAAACCCCCCTCAAAGAACCAATACGCACAGCATATGATACAGGGCCACCTCAATATGGATAAAGAATGAGTGGGGAGGTTGTGTTTCCATCCAGGATTTAGAAAGCTGAAAAGGGCATTGCTCCCACCCTAAAGACAAACAGATCAGCTACAAAATCAGAACTTTTCTTGAACGTACCAGAGAGCTAGGGACACAGGGCCACCAAGTAACATAGAACCCAAGGAGGGATGGGCCCGTCCAAGGAGAGATGGGATGTGAGAACAGACTAGTCTGAGGCACAGCGAGTGGGAACACACACCAGTCCACACTGGTGGGGAAGAACATTGCTGATCTTTTTAACAAATTGTTGAGGGCCGAGTGAGGGCCGAGTGAGGGACATGATAGTGTCCCTGGGAGCTGCACATCCACAAGTGTTAGCTCTCTCTGTGGGCTCTTCACAGACCTCCCCAGGGGCTCAGGGGAGAGAGTGGGGGCAGGCAAGAGACTGGAGAGAGCCTCCCTCAGTGGTGGGAAGGAGGCCTGGCACTAAGGGAAGGCAGGAAGCCCCACCCAGACCCTTCCCCAAGAAGAAGCAGAAAAAGGAGAAGAGGAGATGGGGGAGGGAGGAAGGGAAATAAGAGGAAGTGGAAAAGAACCTTCGGCTATTGAGGAAGCAGCAGCAATTCTGTTGCCCCCAGGGCACAGGAAGGGAAGTGTAAAAGAAACAACTATTCATCTTGTGAAAAGGCATGATATTGATAAGGAACAGAATCCTGTTAAAGCAGCCATTCTGGGGGAGGGAATTTTGCCCCCTGCCCCAAGGGGACATTTGGCTATCTAGAGACAGTTTGGGTTGTCACAACTTGGGGAGAAGGGATGGGTATTTGGTAGGAAGAGGTCAGAGACACTGCTGAACTTCCTACAATGCCCAGGACAGCCCCCCAAAACAAAGAGTTATCTAGCTCACAATGTAGATAGTGTCAAGGTTAAGAAGCCCTGTATTACAGTCTCCCACCGCGGAAGGAGAGGCAGAAAATTCCTCCCCATACGAGATCTGCCACAGACACAAGGCAGAGTTTGGCTGCCACAGGAAGGAGAGACAGGATGGTTGAAAAATTCCCACCTATGAGACTCAGACACACACGGCCTGCTTAACATGGAGACTAGGCTAGGACAACAAAACCCTCCTGCCCCCTCCCGTCTCCATGCCACCAGGCTAACAGGTCTGCAGTAACAAACAATAGCAGTCTACTATTGGGGATGGTAAGAGAGTACGGAGAGAGAGCCCTCCTGGGCACAGGTGCATAGGGAAGGCTGAAAGTTGAGGGTTGGGCAGAAATATTGAGAAAACCCAGCACCCAGAACAAGGTAATGCTGGAGGAACATGAAGCCGGTGGTACATGGAAGACAACCAACAGGAGCAACAGCAGAGCTCAAGCTAAACTAAGCCCCTGACCAGGTTGACTCAATGCCTCCATGTAGACAGACACACACACGCCAATCGCCTAGCAGAGGAGGAGGCCTACCCACTCCCAGCGATATGGAGAGACTATTTATCTCAGTCTCTCCTGTTCTACACAGATGCCCAGCATTTAAGAAAAAATTACGAAACATACAAAAGTATCAAAGAAAAAAAATCCCACTCTCAAGAAACAATGTAACCAATAGAACCAGATTCATAGATAACCCAAATGTTAAATTAAAGGCTCTAGTAGAGAAGGTGGGCGACACGCAGGAAGAGATAGGGAATTTCATCAGAGAGAGGAAAGTTGTAAGAGTCAAAGAGGAATGGTAGAAATTAAGAAATGGACACAGCGCGGCGCCTGGGTGGCTCAGTCGGCTGGGCGTCGGACTCTTGATTTCAGTTCAGGTCATGATCTCACAGTTTGTGAGACTGAGCTTGGGATTCTCTCTCTCCCTCTCTCTGCCCCTCCCTCGCTCATACTCTCTCTCTCTCTCAAAATAAATAAATAAGCTTAAAAAAAAAAAAAGACAGTGTCTCCTAATTCACACCTAGACCGACGGTTTATGGCAAGCTTGAGTTTCCTTACATCCTCACCAGCTCTAGACATCAGGAACGTTCTTATTATTCTTTGCCAGTTTGACATATGAAAGGGAGTATCTTCCATGTTCTTAAGCTGCTCTCATATCAAACAATGATAGAGAAGGGTATAAATGCTTCTGTCTCCATAGATTCCAGTTTCCCGAACCCCACTATTGGCCTTGCCTGGAGCATTTCATCTTGGCTAGAAATCAGCCAGGGAACCACGCTTGTGTTACAAAGACTAAATCCCAGTGTGCCTTGCAAACACCTAGCGTAAGGGAGGGATGGACCGAAGGATGCCGGGACTTTCCCCCCAGTGTCATAGCCTGGGTCACTGAGGCTGGCGCAGGTGTGGAGGTGGGCAGGTGAGGCTGAGTCATGCAGGACACTGGGCATGGTTTCCTGGATGGGCTCCAGAGTTGACACAAAGCTTCCAGTAACGGGCAGCCGAGCTGGGCTAATTGCTGTTGCCTGAGCCCAGCCCTGCACGGAGCAGGAGGAGGGTGAGGAGGAGCAGGAGGAGGAGGGCCCAAGAATGAGGATTGCAACACTCCCAAGAGGGGGCCCCATGAGGATCTCAGAAACTGAAAACTTGGGGCGCCTGGCTGGCTCAGTCGGTTAAGCGTCTGATTCTTGATTTCAGCTCAGGTGGTAACCCCATGGATCTCGGGTTTGAGCCCCTGTCAGGCTCTGCACTGGGGGCGTGGAGCCTGCTTCGGATTTTCTCTCCCTCTGTCTCTGCTCCTCCCCTGCTCACACACACTCTTCTCTCTCTCTAAATAAATAAAATAAACGTTAAAAAAATGTTTTGGAAAACCTGAAAACTCACTCTCCATCCTTCCCACGGGATCAAGCAGTTCCTGAAAAGCAACCCTAACTGAATCCACACCCCACCCCACCCCCACGGCGTGTTTGTGTGTCAGTAGAGCACTTCTGGAAGTGTGCGTCTGATGGTAGGATTTCAGGCTTGGGTGAGCAGTGAGACATTTGCATCGCTCAGCACCTCTCAAAACAGAGTCACTTGTGGGATTGAGAGAAGAGGGTCAGGAAGTCAGGGTTCAAATCCTGATACCCTAAACTTACTGGCTCTGAAAACTTCTTTCTCTAGAGCCTCAGTTTCTCATCTGTGAAATGAGGGGCTCGTCCTGCCTTGCAGACTTGTTGGGAGGCTTATGTACACGACTTTGGGATCTCTGAGGCTGCAGCCCAGGCTTCCCGTTCCCTGGGTGACCTCTTCCCAGCTGGGTGTCTCAGCATGCAGCCAGGCACACAGCACTCAGTGAGCACTCACCGGGAGAATGAATGAATGTGGTATGCTAAGCACGAACGTGACCCACTGCTTGGCGCCTGGTAGGTAACTCATAAGGGGTCAGCTGTCGACCTTGATCTCAGGTTCTGCACCAGCAAGCTGTGTGGCTTTGAGCAAGCCACCTTCCTTCTTTGAGCCTCAGTTTCCTCACCTATAAGATGGGGCTTTGTCCATCTGGATCTTATGCTCTACTCTACAAATCACTGGTACATGGTTATGATGTGGGGACTGATATAGGGCATGTTCTTCCTGAAAAGAGATGGAAGGAAAAGAAAAGGACACTTTGCCAGGTCTCCTTCTCTCTCAGCAGGGAGAAGGATACCTGGATGGGTCAAGACTGCTGGGCAGTCCTGGCATTTGGGGGCACTCTGGATGAAGCAGCCATGCCCAGCCCAGAGGGTCAGGCGCTGATATTCCAGTGTGCACAAGTGCCCATTATATGCCATGCACTGGACTGGACTGAAAATGTTCTTGGAGGTGAGAAAATGGGATACCTCCTAGCAAGTCTCGGAGGGCTCTTGTCCCCACCCCAGGCTCTCATAGTAGGAGCTGGCTTGCTTTCCAAACTTGTGAGGATGACTACTCTCCCCGTCCACACCCACTGCCATCATCCATTTACTTACCGACATCTGCAAGAAGCCATCATTTTGCCAGGTAGAAGGGGTACAGAATGAGCTCCTAGAATGAGCTCCTAGTCTGGGACCAATAAGGGGGGGGGGCAGGCATAGATATTTTCTTTCTTCCTTTTTTTTTCTTTTGAGAGAGAGAGGGCTCGAGTGAGCTAGAGGCACAGAGAGAGAGAGAGAGAGAGAGAGAGAGAGAAGCGGGGCTTACCTGAAGCAGGACTCAAGCTTACCAAAGCGGGGCTTGAACTCCTGAACCATGAGATCATGACCTGAGCCAAAGTCAGATGCTTAACCGACTGAGCCACCCAGGCACCCTAGATATTTTCAACCAGGGGTTATAAACTCCTTGCCTCTGGGTCCACATGGGTACTTTGCAGTGGCAATAGTGGTGAACTTGAGAACATATAGGGGAAGGCATGATTTGCTTCTGCAGACTGTGGTCCAGTGGGGGAGCTGTCTTAGCTCTGCCAGATGCTCTGATCTCTTTTTTTTTAACGTTTATTTATTTTTGAGACAGACACAGAGCATGAACGGGGGAGGGTCAGAGAGAGGGAGACACAGAATCTGAAACAGGCTCCAGACTCTGAGCTGTCAGCACAGAGCCCGACGTGGGGCTCCAACTAACGGACCGCGAGATCATGACCTGAGCCGAAGTCGGCCGCTTAACCAATTGAGCCACCCAGGCGTCCCCAGATGCTCTGATCTCTTAAGAGAAGCCAGAAATCCGAGTTATTCTGTGAGAACTTTCCCGATGGCAAAAACTTGGCCACTTATTCATGTGTTTCTGATTGCTGCACAGCTGGTAATTCAGTGGAGCGCTGAAAGACCAGTGGGGCACAGAGGCATGGGCGGGGGACCTGTGCGGTGGTTCAGAGGGCCTCGCTAGGAAAGGCCCCACGCCTGCTTCCACGCCCTGCTCTGGCTGTTTCGGGATTGGTACTAATTTTTAACAAGGGTCCAAGTTTTCATTTTGCGCTGGGCCCTGCAAATTTTGCAACTGGTCCTGACTGGTGGGAAGATCGGAGCCCACCTGGTGGGGAGAAAGGGCAGAAAGGAGGGCAGGAAATGCTCCCCAAAGGGGTTCAGTTGTCCGTGAGGGAAGAGATGAGCAGTGTAAATACAGGCCTCGGCAGGACGAGCCTGGGGGTTTGGAGAACGTGTGTGGGGCGTGGGGTGTGAGTGTTCAGCGTATGCCAGCTTGGGCGAGTGTGTATGTTTGTGTGCGCCCGTGTTCCGTGTATGTGACAGTGTGTGCATAGGGGGAGGTGGTGGCCAGGGCAGGGAGAGGCAGGGAGAGTCACCGGGCAGTTTAACAAATATTTATTGAGCACCTTCTGTGTGCCAGGCGCTGTGCACGGTGCTGAGATGAGTAAGCCCCGTCCCTGCCCACAGGCCCTCACAACCCAGTAGGGGAGAGAGACTTAGAAACCGGTAACTGGAAGGAAAGAGCAGACTGAAATAAACCCTTCACGCAAATACAACCACTTTATCGGCTTCACCCAGGAGGGCAGGTGAAGTCAGACTTCCCCTGAACTGGGGGAGGGGGTGGCCGTGGGGAGAATCCGGGAACTCTCCCAGGGAGGCTCAGGGCCAAGGCCCAGCACCTCCACCCCCGCCCCCAGCAGACACACCCAAACATGGGAGGGGTGACCTCCCTCCGACCTGCCCGGCAGCACACCCGATCCCACAGACGCAGATAAGAGGTGACCAGCAGCCCGGGGCAGGACCTAAACAGCCCGGCCCCACCCCAGGAGACCCAAAGCCCTGGGCAGAGACGGGGCCCATCTCTGGGGGAGGGGGTAGTCCGGAGCTGGTGAGAGTTGGGAGCGAGGGTGGTTGACCCCTGACAGAGAGGACACCAAGGAGGGGGGAATGAGAGAGGCCAGGCTTGGGGCCTATGCCTGGGCTCTGCATGTCCTGAGGGGAAAGGTGGAGAGCAATTTTGGGGCCAAGACCTCTTGAATAAGAAACATGTCCCTTGGGGCGCCTGGGTGGCTTGGTCAGTTAAGTGCCTGGCTTCCACTCAAATCATGATCTCGCAGTTCGTGGGTTCGAATCCCATGTGCTGACAGCTCAGAGCCTGGAACCTGCTTCGGATTCGGCGTCTCCCTCTCTTTGCCACTCCCCCGCTCGAGTAAATACATACACATTAAAAAAAGAAAAAGAAGAAGACGAAGAAAGAAACATGTCCCTCATGTGGAGCAGAGGAACTCTCCCTGCCTCTCCTGGGTTCCCCGGGAGTACTGCCTGGAGGCAGGGGCCCTGGGTTCTGGTCTCTGCTCACCAGGCGGGGTGACCTTGGACCAGCTTCTAGCCTCATCAGGCACATGGGGACGCCCAGTCTCCTCAAAGGGCTGTGGCTGCGGATCAAATGAGATAATGGGGTGAGGAAAGCACCTCATAAACCGAAAACAGCAGGACAAAGGTCAGAGTGTAGTGCTGGGCCCATAGCCGCCTCCCAGCCCTTTGGCAGAGGATGAAGGGGCTTGGCCTCATAGTCCCAGCTCCATCCCAGCTCCCCTCCTCCAAACAGCCCCCCCCCCATAGTTCCAAGCTCCCCTCCCCAACTCAGACCCACCCACGGGTGAGCACCCACCATCAGTGTTTCCTTTTTTAGAGCTGAAGAAACTGAGGATCGGGGCCGTGTGCTCTAGGTTCCTAAAGGTCATCTTCCACTCTGGGCTAGGTGGCTTTAGGCAACCAGAGTCACCTCTCTTTAGGGCGTGAGGACCCTCAAGATAACACGGGTGAAGTTAGCACGATGAGCATCGGTCTCTCCAAGAAATGAGATTATTAAGCGACATTGCCAAAGGCTCCCCGGCTGAGAAGTGGCCTGGCCAGCATGGAAGCCAGGTCGGTTTCAGGCTAATCCTTCCCCTTACTCTCTTCGACTAACTTGCTGGCACAGCAAAAGGAAAATTTTTGTCCAAAATGGCTCCAGAAGAGTCTAGCTTCTTTAAGGACCCCACTACTTTCTCCAGCCAACTTCTCCGCTTTCCTTTCTACTATTCCTTGTTCCTCCAGAGCAAGCCCCACTCACACACACACATACACACGCACACACACGTCCGGTTTTCTAAGTTCCCTTCCTTACCCGCATCCTTCAGCTAATAACCGGTTATTTCGAAGGCAACTAAACAGCATTTCAAACTTACAAAATGCCTTTTTGTTGTGCTCTGTGGAATTTGAAGCCTCAGACTTAAGGAAATTTCCACTGGAAGATAATCTTTATAAGGAACCATACATACACCTATCAGTAAAACGTCCTCTCTAAAACCTGCTGCAATATCACTGTGGAGACAGAGTAACACAGTTCTGGAATCTACTGAGGATTACGTCAGCAGAGCCCGAACCCTGACGATGCTCCCAAGGACAGGCTACTACTATGGCACCAAAGTACTGTCCTAGTGACCTTGGCCGAGACACTGGCCCTATTGGACCTCACCTTCTGCATCTGTAAAATGGGAATGACAAATCTCATTTGGGGCGGGGAGTGGGCAAGATTAGGTGCGATAAAGTGCTGTCTGGCTCAGTGCCTGGCATACACGAGGCTGGCAAATGTCTATTCCTTCCCCCATTCTTCCTCATCAGGGATTCATTTTGTTTTCCCAGTTTGTGGCCAACTTGCCCAGAATGCTGAAGCATCTATCCCACAAGGCTGGATATGCAATTTTAGACTTCTTAGAGAGCACCGGGGGCCAAACCCCAGATTTATAGCAAGCAAGTGAGCCCAGGGGGCTGACATGGCCAAGGTCACTGGGGGAACGAGTCGCTGCAGCACGACTGGCCCAGTGTTCAGCAGGCTGAGCTCACACCCTAGCTTGCAGAAATCCTGCGAAGCTTTCTCAGCCCTCAACGGCCTGGCCTGCTTCCCTTGCTTTCCTCCCAGCCCCCAGGCAGCTGGTCTGTAAACCCAACCCTCCCGATCTAGGAAATCCATCCCTATCTTGCAAGTCTGCTTCTGCCTTCACCTCTAGCCCTGTAGACCTCCTGTCCTGGCTCCTTTCCTTCAACCCCATGACCTTATCCAATCCAGAGGCCCAAATTTCAGTACACAGGCAGCTAAAACAAAGGTTAGAAAAAGCCCAGAAGACACTTTATTGGAGGTCTCTACCTCCATTCACAGGAAAAAGGAGCCAGGAGCCCCATCCTCAGGGGCCCGGCATCTCCCTGCCCCTCATCGGCCCAGCCAAGGGCCGAAACAGTCAGTCAGTCTTGGCCACTAACACGTGGTGGGAGAGGAGTGGGGAGGGGAATGTCTTAGAAAAAATAGATCTCTATGTACATCTGACGTATTTATAGTACATAAATTAGGGAGTGCTCTGACCCCTGCCTGCAGAGTCCAAGCACGGAGGTGGAAGGCAGTCCAGAAAGCAGGTTCAGGAGGACCCCGTCCTGTCCCCTCTCACAGCACTCCTGGTGCTTCCCTTGGCCTCCTCGGCTCAGTCCGGGCATCTGGAGGAGGAAGGTGCTGTCCGTAGCCGGTGTCTGGGTTGGGTCTGAGGAGGCACCAGGTAAAAGAAGCTACACTTGCGGACAAGTCAGCAAGACGAGTCACCTCAAACCCCAGGGCTTGTAATTCCAAGAAGAGGGCAGAGAGGAGAGGCCACAAGCCCCGGATCCGAGGACGGTGGCTGACAGGATACCAGAGCCTCACAGCTTCTCTCCGCAGCACAGCCGGAGCATTGCCCAGATGCTGGGACCTGCTGGTCTTCCCAGGAGGGGCCGCAGGCCTCGAGTCCTTGCGTTTGGTCCTGGGTCTCGTTCCGACCCTCAGTTCCGACTCCCGGCAACTTCTTCCTCCTTCCAGCCGCTAGAGTTTTTGCCAAACTTGTAGACCAGCCGCCGGCCATCCACCCGCTCTAGGATTTCCCGTTTGTAGTAGTACCTGGGCGGGAAGAAGGGTGGTCAGAGGTACCCGGGTGGGGAGCCGTCTTGGACTGCGGATACCTTCCTCCACCTGGCCCAGCTATCCTCAGGTGACCTGTCCCCCTGGGCTCCAGCCCCAGCAACAGGAGTCTGATCCACTTCCTGTAGCTTTTCTTTCCTTCCCTCCTGCAAGAAGGAGCCGTTCTGCTCCATCGTGGCACTCTGGCCTAGAATGGTGTCCGAAGCACCTGGCCTTACCCTTGCTCGTTTAGATCTTATGGCTGGGTCCCAGGGCTGATCATGGAACCACATGGTTTTAGGGCTGGAAGCGCCCTTAGTGACAATTCAGGGGGAAACCGAGGTCTAGACAGGCAACTTAAGGAGAGCCAGGTCTTGGTGTGGGCCTCAGCTCACGCTCTTTTCACCACGGAGAGCTTTTCTCAGGACAAGCTTGCAGAGAGCGCAAAGAAATGTTGTCGCAGAGAGTTTCTGGTGTTTGCTGCACCAGCCTACTTTCTCCATGCCCTCCTTTAGTCCGTGACAGCGGCGGACACTGCTCTTATCCTCATTCTACAGGACGCAAACCTGCCAGACTATGGCAGTGGTCGGAGAGCGGGCCGTGGGAGCACAGGTTAGCTGTCCCCGGCAGCCTCAGCAGGTCCCCCAGGGTCTGGCTGGGTCACGAGGACCCCGGCCACCTGCTCACCTCATGGCTCTGCTCAGCTTCTCGTAAGTCATGCTGTTGTTCCTCTTCTTCTGGCCCCAAAGCTGGGCCACGGCCTCTGATCGCAGGAACTTGAAGACACCCTCTTGCCGGTTCTCCCACTTCATGAGGCCTTCATTGAGTTCCGGGTGGAGGAGGATGTCCCGGATAAACTCCCACAGGTGGGTGCCTCTGGGGGCTACAAGGCCAGACGCATCCATCAGTCAGCAGTCCAGGGGGTGACCCCTCTCCTCCGAGGCTGGGGGGCCCTGTCTGTCCCGGCACACAGCCTCCTGATGCCTGTGTAGTGTAAGGGCTGGTTCCCTCCCTCCCCCCCCGCCCCCACCAGACGGGGAGCACGTCTCACACAGCACAGATGTCTTACTCGCTCAAATATTGATCAAACATCTGGCTGGGATGGGAGAGTGACTGAGACGCACTACTGCCCTTGAGGAGCCCACGGTTCAGTGGGGGCCGCCGTTAAAAAGCAAACACGCCAACAGGTGGTGAGAACTTGGTGAGGACAGGACCGGGGAGCCGGCCCCAGCCCGGGGGACAAGGGGACAGCTTCCCGGGAAAAAATAGCTCCCTGAAGACAAGAAGCAAGCCAGGCCTAGCGCATAGGGGGAGACTGACTGCATGCGCGAAAGCACAGAGGCAAGAAGGAGCTCGGGGCCATCACCCAGTGGTGCCTGAGGCCCACGCATCCAGCCTGCAGACGGGGCACAGTCCTCTGCTTGAGCCCCCTGGGGCCCTTTGGGCCCTCCCAACACCCACCAGCTGCCTCCTCACACCACCAAGGGTGTCCCAGCGGGCAGGACAGAGCCAAGTGCAGAGAGAACTGGAGTGGGTGGGCAGGTGACCTGGGCTCTGGTCCTATGGGCCTTCCTCCAGGAGCCTCAGTTTCCCCCTCCTATCCAGGACCACCAACCTAGGCCCTGCCATTAGGTGCCACACAGCCCTGGGCCTGCGCACAGCCATGACGGCGGGAGGGAGGAGCAGCGTGGACGGCCAGCCATCACGGGAGAAAAAAGCACCAGCAGCGCCCCCCCACCCCGCCCCCCAGGCCTCACCACAAAGGGGGTGACCCCAGAAGCTCACCGTGCTTGCTCCTCTTGCCCTCCAGACACTCCCGAGACTCTTTGCTCAGCTTTCGGGGCCGACCCCGTTTCCGCTTCCCGTGCTTAGGATCCCCTTTCTTATAGTCAGGAAAGCCGTCTAAGAGAGGGGAGGTGGAAGGTCAGAGGGCAGGGAACTGGGGCTCTCAGGGGCAGCTCTTCTGCGGAGGAAAACCCTACAGGAGAGCAGGGAAGAGGGCAAGGACGGGCCCCGTGGGCACTGCCCATTGGGACACTCTCCCGGGGACCAGGAGGCTCCCTCCACTCACCCCTGGAGAAGAGTTTGCTGTCGGTGAGATCCAGATCCACATCACTTCCACCGGAGTCTGAGGAGTGGGGGCTCTGGGAAGTACCAGTCCCTAGGGGAGGCGGGGTCACAGTGAGTCCCCTTGCCAGCCCACGCCTGCCGGGGGATGGGCCACTGAGGGTCTCAGGACACGCTACCCAGCCAGCTCCTACTTGCCCCAGAAAGCCTGGGCTCTAGTGGCGGGAACCAAGGGCTCAGGAGTGTTTGGGGGAAAGGGAGGCTGTGGCCCAGACGAGGGTGCTTACCTGCAGTGGAGACATCGGAGCTGCCGGGGGAGGGGGCCCCGGTGCCGTAGCTGCCGGGGAAGTAGGGGCTGGTCTGCCGGCCCTCCTCAAGCACCTCTTGGCTGAAGGGGCTTCCCTGGTCTGGGAAGAGGTCAGGGTTCAGACAGAGCTCGGAGGAACAGGCAGGGACACTGAGCTCCCCAGAGGTCTAATGACCTGCTGCTTTTCTAGCCAGGGGAGACAGAGGTCTGGTGACAGAGGGTCAGCTCCAGTGCTCTAGGGAGAGGCAGAGACGGGATGGGACAAGCTAGGGGAAGGAGTGAGAAAATGGCTTCTCACCGAAGGGGCCCAGCGTCTCCTGGAAGGCCATGCTGTCCTTCTCCAGCAACTCAATGATCCAGCTGAGTTCATCGGGAAAGCTGGAAGCTGATGAGGAAGGGAGGAGGGGTCAGAGCCCAGGCTGGCATCGCACGGTCCCCTCGCCCCTCAGCGGCTCTTTATCTGTGCCCGCTGGCCTGGGGCTCCGGGTCCTTCCCACAGCCATGCTGACCTCAGCCTAGGGTGCGGGCCGGTCCCTAGAGCAGCCTCCCAACCGAGAGGGAGGCAAGGGCAGGAGGAGGCCTGGACTCACTGAGGTCCCACAGCTGGGAGTAGAGTTGGTCCCCCAGAGGCCCAAAGACCAGACGCAGCTCCTCGGGGGCACAGTTGCAGAGCGTGGCCCCGTCCATGTCGCACCGTGAGAAGTCAATGGAACTGGCGTCGTATTTGTTCTTCTCCACTTGGTAGCTGATCCAGTCCAGAACCTGGGCCTTTGACCAGAACTGGGGCTGCTTCCCCGACCAGCTGGCCTTCTCTGCAAGAGGCCGGGCACAGCGTCAGGTCAGGTCAGCTCGAGCCACCCGGCCCCTCACAGCCCATTTCTGGTGCCCATCTGGGTTTCTGTGTGGACCCCCCACCCCCACCTCTCAGAGGAGCCTCCCAGGAGGAGGGCCGGGAGATGGGGTTCGCAGCACCCTCGCCCAGCACCTCACTTAGCCGGGAACTGCCCCTCAACCCCAACACCTCAGCCTCTTACAAGCCAGCCCATGCCCCTAGCGCTGGAATTTGCTGGGGGGACCCTCCTCCCCGCCTGAAGTCTCCATTTATCTAACAGGTTCTTAGACGGATGGCTCTGTCTCTCCCCATCCCACCTGCTGAGACCCACCTGGGCCCTCCAGTGGCATCTGGGGGTTGCTCAGGGTCAGCACCAGGTCCTCAGCCCCAAAGGTGGCCGCAGCGGGAACAGAAGCCAGGGCGGGTTCCTCCGGGCTGTACATAGTACTGAAGTAGTTGCTGAAGACGTTGCTAATCTCACAGGTTGCAGCCATGAGGCTACCCGGGGAGAGAGGCCGAGGCTGGTGAGGACCAGGGTCCTCCCTTTCCCCTCTAGCTCTTCTGTTCTAGCCAAGCCTGGGGCAGAAGGAGCCCCTAGGGGCGGGGGGGACGTGAGGGTCAGTATCTCTTTGGACACCATCTCTTCAAGAGGGCTTCAAGATTTCAGAGCACGGTGTGGGCACTGGGCCGCCTGCTGGGCAACCCCCCCCCCCCCGCCCCGCCTCGGCCCACCTGGGTCCCTGAGTGGGACTGGCAGAGTCAGGGCCACTCTGTCCCTCCCAGAGACGGTGCCTCGGCGACCTTCAGGACACCCCCACTGCCCTACACTCCTGCTCAGGGGGGCTCTATAATGCGGAGCTGCAGTGGGTGGGTTTAGAACTAACCATCCACTTGACCTCTCAGGACCCAGGCTGGGGAATACGACAGGTGGGGGGTCCTACCTGAGTGGCGGGGTGTGGGTGTGGCAAGCAGGCAGGATTAAGGGACAGCGGGCCGGCGAGAAATCCAGGAGGCTAAAAGCTGCACCAGGTAGGTCTGGCCCGCACTCCCCCACCCGCCCTAAATAGAGGCGAGTGGGAGCTCCTCCCCGAGCCGGGCCCTTATAGCTCGCCTGGCGGTAACCTGAGCTGGTGGCTCATTGGACGGAGGGGATTTCCTGGCCTTTAGACTGGGCTTCTGGCCCCAGGTGATTTGCATATTTTGTGCCACTTGGCCCGGATCCTAGCAGGCGGTGCTGGGAAATCAGGCCCGGCTGGTTTAATGATTGTCAGAGTCTGTCATGTCGCACCCTCTGGGGTTGGGCACAGGACACTGGCCTGGGCGGGTGGCAGGAGAGTTGCTGGGGTGGGCATCTGTACTTTCGGCCATCCTCTGGCGCAGGAAATTCCTCAGGGGGGCCAGGCCAGGGATGGGCTATGAGGGGAAGGGGGAGGGGAACCTGGTAGAACTGGGTCGGAAGGCTGCTGGTCCCCCAAATGGGTGGAGAGCTGTGGACAAGGGTGCCTAGCAGGGAGAGCAAATTGTGTGGTTTAGGGAATTTTCCTACAACACACAGGATTAGGGCAGGAAGCCTCTCCAGGCCTAGGCAATATTCATGGGCTCATACCGGGTGGGGGCCGCGACTGCCAGCCTAGCCTCAGGGCCCCATTGTCCCCAAAGTTCCCGTCGGACCCACCCTACGGGCATCTCCTTTGGTGGTAAAGTCTTGGCTTACTTTGCCTACCTGGGCCCCATGCAATCATCAGGGTCGCTGCAGCCACTTCTGGAGAGGCCTGGCTGTCCCTAAGCCCCTGCCGGAGTCCCTGGAGCCTCGGGGCTGCTGCAGGTGCTGGAATCCTCGTGGCCCTGTTTATTATTCCTCCGTCCAGTCTCCTGGGCTCCACACCCTCGGTCCAGT
Organism: Panthera leo; assembly: GCF_018350215.1. Taxonomy (NCBI): domain Eukaryota; kingdom Metazoa; phylum Chordata; class Mammalia; order Carnivora; family Felidae; genus Panthera; species Panthera leo. The sequence goes on along the minus strand of NC_056696.1, from coordinate 40,874,800 downwards.
TGACTAGTACCTGTCTGCTACCCTCTAGTGGCCAGAGGTCTGGCTCCCTGGGTCACGGCATTCCATGAAGGGACCGCTCAGTATTTACCATTTGCGAGGCACTTGTAACATAGTCTCCACTTATTCCTCACAGAAACGCTGTAAGGAATGTATGATCGTTCCCATTTTGTGGATGAGCAAATCGTAGCTCACAGGGGTTTCATGACTTGCCCAGGCCACACAGAGCTGGTTAAGTGGTGGGGCTGAGTCAGTCACCCACCGGCTGGGGCTCTTTCCAGATACCGTGTGTATCCTGGCTTCAGGGTCCTCCCGCTCAGCTGCTCGGCCAGACCCTTGCCCTCCCTACGGGCACAGTGAGTCCTTCATGTCTGTGGTCCCGTCTGTGAATGCAAACCCCACTGGAGAGCCTGAGCACGGGCAGTATAGGATGGGCAGGAAGCAGGAGACTTGTGTTCAGGTGACTCCCCAGCTGTGCGACTCTGCTGGTCTCCCCACGTGTAAAGACAAGGCTTTTTGGACTTCATAATCCCTAAGATTTCTTCCAGCTCTAGTTTTTTATGCATCTAAAGTGTAGGGATAGGAGTATCTCTTTCCCCACTTCCTTTGTTAATGCCACAACCCTGGGTGGTTGGTGACCAAGCTCGGCCTCAGTGGGTGAAATGGTTACTCAAACAAATGGTGGCTCCACCTCCAGAGCTGCCCCTTCTTTGACTCTACAGCCAGAGGACTCAGAAGTCCATCTCCAGGAATCTTCTCCTCTTTGTCCGAAACTGCTGGGCACCTAGGAGAGGGGCTCAGGGTCCAGGGCCCCCTCCAGTAGGCCAGGGGTGGCAGGAAAGCCTGGGGCTCTGGTGGTAGGATTTTTCCCCCGGCCCTTCAGGGGGCCTCCCCCAAGGAGCCGGAGGCGGGCACACCCTCCACCCAGTCACTCACCCTGGAATGTGGGAGAACCGGCTTCTAGCCCCAGGACTGCTCACATGCTCCCCTGCCCTGGAGGACACCTGGCTAAGGCTCCAGAGGGTGGGATGAGAAGGATGTGGAGAGAATAAGAAAGGATATCAGCTCTTTTGCCTTCCCAGGGCTTCACAAAAGAAATGGGGCTGAGATAAGGAATCTCTATAGGCTGGCGCCTTATCTCCAAGTACGAATGCCTTCAATAGCCCAATAGCAGGTGATGTTATTGCGGATGGTAGGGGGAAAAGACTGCAGTTTGAGGTCAGTGCCTTGGAGGTGGAGTGGGAGAAGGTTCTAGGATAGTGGTCAGAGGAGCCCTGGAGTAGGAGGCAGAGGCCTTCCCTGCCAATGGCAAGAAGACCCCTCCCCGTGAGCTTGCAGGGACAATGGCACTGCCTCATCTCTCGGACATGGGATGGCCAGAGCATTGCCTCGCAGCCCTATGAAAGGACAGGCACATCCGGCAGGACCGCTGAGTGGCAAAGGTGGTGAGCAGGGCAGGCGACACAAGTCAGGATCCCCATGCTGTGCAATGTGAGGGCTCACAAAGTTAGTGGGGTCAAAGAGCAGCCATCAGAGGAAGACCTTTCCAGCCTTCTGCTTCCACGGAGACTCTTCGCCATTACTATCATGCCATACGTTCTTGTGCAAACTAGGAAAGACAGCCACTGGTCTCAGAGCTGGTAAAGCAGACTCCGAGCTGGGGGGTAAGGGGGGCATCTGGATGGCCCTAAAATCATCCTTGCCGATAGCATAGCACCAGGAACAGCCTCGAAAGAACCATGGAGACAGTCTGCCATCAAAGTGTCAGGGCCTACCAGAGCTCTGACAGTCCTGGGCCTCCAAATCCCTCTCCTCAGACCCAAAGTTCTCTCTCTGCTGGTGAAGCTCTGGGTGTGCCAGGGGACAGAGGCCTCACTGGCCCGCCACCTGGTCACCACCATTCCCTCACTCTGGTTAAGAGCAAGAACAAATCTATTGCAGTGGCTACGCTGTGTTTTCTTTCCCAACCCCTGTGCAGGGAAGGGAGGCCCGAATGGACAACCTCAAAGCCAAGGACACAGCCACAATGGTCAGGAGTGCCTTATATTCCTGTGCCTGAAAGGCAGCTTCAATATATTTAAATATTTTTTCACGCCTCTCCCCTCATCCCACACCCCAAATCCAAGCTGCTAACTGCTTAGATCCCCATGTTGAAACCAGGAAAGCAGAACTTAGTGCCAAAGTTCTGGGCAGACTCTATTTATTACCACATCATTAAAATACTTATCCAGGATCAAAAGCAGGGGAGTCCCGGTGAAGCCCCAGGGACTGTGAGAAGGCCGGAGAAAAATCACTATAATACACATTTTTTAAGCAATGGAATGGATGAACAGGAATGGCGCCACGGGTAGAGAATTTAGCTGCCTTAGAGAGAACTAGAATGAAGTTCATTTGCTATAGGTGTGCTTCAGCCATACAGCTGTGTATGTTTTCATCTCTGTGTGTGTGGGACCCCTACCTCTTGACCCTGGGGGTTCCCTACAGGCAGGAAAGTGCTGTCAGCTTCTGGGGGGGTCCCCAGTGACCTGCTCAGACTACTTGCCCACAGAGGGCGTGCATGGAAGCAGAAATTTCAATCACTCAGGTTGTAACTCTGACTCAAATACTTTTCACTTAAAAATATTTATTAAAATAAAGATTAAACCTGGAAAAAAAAAAAAAAGAATTCCCAGAATGCAGCCCTTTGCACAGTACTTCAAGAATCAGAAAAGGAAAGGAAAGGAAAGAAAAGAAAAGGAGAGGGAAGAGAAGGGAAGAGAAAGGACCAGAAAATCCTCTCTGCTCTTCCCAGAGAGTGGGGAGGGGGAGAAAATTGCCTGCCGTCACCACAGCCAGCAGCCTGCACTAGAGAGCTGTGGAAGGTTCTCTGGTCTCAGGACTTCCCGGTCCAGAGAAGTTCCCACCAAAGCAGAGGCCCAAGAGTCGCAGCCCCCAAGCCAGAGAACAGATTTTTCCAAGGGTGTGTAAACTTCAGGAATTTGACTGGAGAACTGGAATTTGGGAACAGTATTCTGAAAGCCTGCGAAGGCTGAAGAGGCAGAGGCCATGCCCACGAGCCTCTAACTGCCCTTGGGCGCCACGATCTGCTGGACGTAGTTGACAACGTTGCTGTGGAGTTGGGGGGCGGTGGCCTTGAAGGTCTCCTTGGCAAGGGTCTGGGCCACCTCGCTGCCACCCATCATCGCGTGGTACAGCGGAAGAGTGTACTTCTGTTTTCCCTGCAAGAAACACACGCACACGCGTGGCCTAAGCAGGCTGCTCCGTGCGTGCGTCTGCACGGCCCCCGGCCCCGCTCTAGCGGCACGCCTCATCAGGTGCCAAAAGGGATGTGGGTATCAGTGTTGGAATGAGGAGTGTCCTGGCAGGCGTGCTCTTATTCTGGCATCTTCTTGGGGGCCAAAGATCCACGTGGGTAGATCTTAAGTCTTCACAGTCCATGACAGCACAGGGGCGTCTACACTCAACAGAGCAAATGAGGAGGGCAGGCACAATGGGGTTCCGAACCTAGGAGGCTGTAAGTGCTTAGCCGCCAAGCTAAGAGCCAGTAGCAAAGGCTGCAGCACGTAAAACTGAGGGCCACGTGAGGCCCAGCTGCGGTCAAGTGCAAGAAAACCCACAAGTCAAATCCACATCAACGTGAGATTGCCACATCACAAAGTTCCTCAACTCCAGAGGCTCGGAGAAGCCCTCCGAGGGCTCAGAACACCTGCAGACAGGTACGGAGCTCCCGTCGCAAACAGATGTAGGCATCAGGGCGCCACTTCCTACCCAGCCCCACCTTGCCCGGCAGGGCAGGCTCCTGCTGCCGCCTGAGCCCTCCCAGGTCACGAGCTTCCCCCCAGGAAGCAGGAACCTATGATCTCACCCTTTGCTGTCTCTCTGGTCCTTGGGCCCCTCCCCTCAAGACCGGCCCTCCAGTCCCACTTTACCTTTGTTCCCAGGTGGGGGGTAGCTCTGACTGGCTTTTACCGGGGGATCTGGAAAAGGCTCCCCAACCCTGGAGGCTTCTTCCCCAGGCAACACCTCCACCAGCCACACTCAGGAAGGAGACTGTTGATCAGGGTCCTCCCGAGGTCCTTTCCCTCCCGCCCTCCCTCCCTCCTCTGCTCCAGAGAAGGGCAGAGAGTGAGGCTCTACCTGCAGGACTACTGCCAATAAGGCTGAGCGGCCCACCGCGTGCCTTGAGGGGGACAAGGAGGTGGGGCTCACCCACCTGGCTCTGCAGGAATTCCTTCACTTTCCAGAAATCCTCCTGGTGGTCATTCTTAATGACGATCTGGCCCCATCGGAGCCGGAGCTCCGCATTCCGGGAGTCGGAGATCTTTGGGTAAGTCTCTCCCAGTTTCTTCACATTCCCTGAAAAGAGGAAATGGGTTTTTAACGGCTGTTTCATCAGAGCCACGAGCCAGAGGCCAAACTCCAGTCTCAGCAGTCTGTCCATAGGCACGCCGGGGGCTCCGGGAATGACGTCAAGGAGGTTCCCACCCACCCATTTTATGCTCGTTCTGGTCATCTTCTGCTCTGAAAGGGTAATGTCCTATTTCCGACTTTACCTTAATTTCTAAGGCTCTTCCATCAAATTACACACTTTCTGCCGTCTTCCGTTTGCCCTCCAGGAATAAAGCACAGGTATCCTCCTCAAATACCCTGTGTCCCATTTTTCCTCCCACCACCACCACCAGCTAAAAGTTAGTTCGGTGTTCACTTTTTCTCTTTACAACACCCCTGGATGACTGTTATTTCTGGCTGAGCAGCAATTTAGCATTAGTGGTTGACAGCTTCCAAATCCCAGCCCCAGCGTTTATGGGCCATGTGACCTAATTGTGCTCAAGTTCATTCTCCATCACCTGGGGGTTATAATCACAGCAGCTAGGCACAGAGTAGTTAGGAGGGCTCAATGACCTCAGACGTAGAGTTTAAAAGAATTACCTGCTGACCCAGAGGGCTCAGCGAATGCTAGGCTTTATTATTCTGTTCCCCAGGGCATTTGCATGTATGACTTACATCATCTGTTGACGTGTTTCTTGTGAAGTGCTTGCATCCACCTGCTAACACCTGGCAATGGCCTAGGGGTAGGCATTGCAAGGGCTTCCCTCCCAGTCTCCCTCTAGCTCCTGATATAAAGCTCTGTACACAAGGAAACTGGATTTACCCGCTTTCTTACCGGGAGGGAGAGGGGATTTCTGGAGGATCTTATCTAGGAAGTAAACCAGCTGGTAGGTCTTCCAGGTAGAAATGGCCACAGCTTCAATGGCCTTCATGTCCAGCTCCCTGGTCACCCACAGCTGGGCCAGCTCTTCAGCAGGCTTCATAAGCGAGTCCCCAGGGGAGAGGTCAGGGAGGTAGGGGGGCCAGCCAGGGGTGTTCAACCACCGATCAAACTCAAAACCTGTTTGGTAGAAGGAGAGAAGGTACTGTCGGAATGCTCTGGTAGCATCGAGGTCAATTTGCTCCAGCAACACCGAGACCTCAAGCTCCTGTCTGCCTCCATCCATCCCTAACGCTTAATATCACTACCCCATGCAACCACCTGCTTCAGTCAGGTCCACTTATATTGAGACCTAGACTGTTACAGTCAGACTAGACTGCCCCCCTTTCTACTGTGACAGTGGTTTTTGCTCCAAATAAACACTGTGCTGTCAGAACCAGGTGGATGAATGCTTTCCTAGTGTCAATCACGTTCACGTTCTCCTTCAGATGACCTGAACGGCTTGGTGCAGAACATCCTGGGCTCTAAGACCAGGCTGCCCGGGCTCCTATCTCCGCTCTGCTCTGCCATTAACTAGCTGGAAGGCCATGGGCATGTAACTTCACCTCCCTGTGCCTTTTATCTGTAAAACAATAAAAGGCAGGGTAGGAGGCCCTTGGTTGGCAGTGATGAGAATTAAATAAGCAAATACACATTATGAGTTTAGCATCCTGCCTGGTGCATAGTAAGCACTCAGTAATTATTAACTTTCGTTAGCCACAGAGTCTCATGACCTTGAAGTGTGGGCCTCCAAGCAGAGAGTAGGTGCTCCAGGCCTGACCAGTCCCGGCTGTCAGCAGGGAGCTGACTTTGCCAGCCTGATGATGGACAGACTCAGGGTCGGCACAGCATGAAGTGGGTTGCCTCATCTGTGACAGGTCACCGTCTACTCTCTCTTAGGAAGCAGTGCCTCCCCAGCTGAAATCAGGGCTGCCGCTGGGATTTTGGGATTTTCCTTCACTCGGAAGGCTGAACGAGGTGACTCCACACTCACAAGGCGGGGCTGCTGCCGGGACCAATGCCCTAGGTCACAGCCTGGGCTGTGGCAGCTCTCTGGGGCAGAGTTGGGGGTTTGGTTGAGTGTGTGCAGATGTGAGGAAAATGAGGACAGAGAAGAGAGACTGAAGAGACAAAGTGGAGAAAATGAGGCCAGGAGGAGCAGAGAGAGTCATTCTCGTGGGACAAGGCTGTTTGCCACTTGCTACGTGACTCCAGTTCAACGTTTTCCTGCCCCAGCTTAGTCTTCCCAGATGTGAATTAGCCATAATTCTCTACTGTCTTCTAGAAGCCTGTAGGCCGGCTCCTCTGCTCACCTGGAATGGAATCCACTCTCTTCTTCTTCAGCTCAGGGAAGTATTCCAAGTAGAATTCTAGAAAGTCATCAGCTAAGATACTTTGGAATTTGAATTCATTAACATAGGCCTGCAGGGAGGGAGGTACTTTTCAGTCCTTCTGGATCCCCTGGGGAGCAGAGTCCCTCTGTTCCTTGGATTCTCCTCCAACCCCTTGTCCCTTCAGCCCCTGCCTCTACCCCCGTCCTCTGGCCCAGCTGGTTTCTCTGCACGTTCTCCTTTCACCCCTCCTCTCTGAGTTGACTATACCTTGAGAAAATTGTCAAACTCATCCTGATCACCCACCAAGTGGGCCAGGTATGAGACAAAGCAGAAGCCTTTCTCATAGGGGGTCTCGTTGTAGGTATCATCTGGGTCCACACCTAGCAGAGAAAGCAGACACTTGTAACCTGTCGCCTTCATTGTTCTTCTCCGGCTCCAGATTCAGAGAGTAGTTATGGAAGAGATCAGAATTCAGTTTCCCCAGGTTCAGCAAGGCCAGGAATGTTTCCAGATCCATCTTAGCCTCTCTCAAACCACTTCAAAGTTGATCTTAAAGGGTCACGGATTATGGACATAATAAGAGGACAAATAAGCAACCTTGCAGGGGAACTGACAAATTTCCTTTTTCCTGGGATTGCTTTGCTCCACTGGGTTCCATTGAGTCTCAGGACTGAGCACAGGGCTCAGTGCCTTTTCTATTGGTCACCACCTACATGCACAATCTCCCCTCCCAGAACAACTGGTTGTTTCCACATTCATGGAATATGTTCATTCTAGACCAAAATAAACTAATTACCAGTCTACAAGAAGTTCATTTTCATGGTCATTGGCATCAAGGAACGTGAGCTTAAACTGCACGAAAAAGTTTTAGATTAGTCACACAGGGGACTAAGGAAAAACGTTAGAAAAGAACACATGACCTTGGACAAGTCATTTGACTTGTTGGGTGCTCACTCATATCCTCCATAAAATAAGGCTAACACTTAATCTACAAAACCACAGGTCTGACTTGATAGAAAAAGAAGGGTATGGGCCTGCACAAATGGACGGCAATGGTATAGTCATTAAAAACTGCACAAAACTGGAAAGAACTCCCATCTGGCTGGAATGGCTTGGGTTGAGTCTGTCTAGAGGCCAGGGAACAGCTACAAAGAGCTCTGGAGGGCTCTTCCTTCCCAAGGAGAGTATTCAAGGTGTGCACTGATCAATATGAGGTTCAAAATAATTTGGGGCTCCAAGCCCAATTTAGGGGAGGGGAGAGTCAGACAGAGGAGCCTCCTGGACCTGGTTCAATCTTCACTCGGAGCTTGTTGAGTGGGTTTTCCTCGCCAGTGATGTCCATGTGCTGTCGAAGCAGAGCCCGCCCGGTTGCAGCTTCTAAGCAGGTATAAGCAGAGCCTAGGACAAAAAGAAACCCTAGGTCTCAACAAAGTGTAACATCACGTCCAAGTATACTTTCTGGACGGAAGACCGTTGCTGCCCCCTTGTGGCCACAGAACAATGACAGGTAACTGAGGCTTAGTATCTTTACCCTCCTGGGGATCCCAGGGCAAGAAGGGTCAATGACAGAGAACCTGACTCAGCTCCTAGCTCCCTGTTGCTCTGGCCTAAGAAAGCACTTGGTTAAGCTCAGGCTGTCAGTCTCACCCGCACACAAGGATGAGGGAAATCTCACGCCTTTTCCTGTTACCTTTCCTTATCAATAGATTTTTATTTTTAGAGATATTAATTTGATTTTCTATAAAAACAGATTATAGAGGGGACGCTTGGATGGCTCAGTCAGTTAAGCATCTGACTGCCTCAGGTCATGATCTCACGGTTTGTGGGTTCGAGTCCCGCATCAGGCTCTCTGCCGTCCGCATGGAGCCCACTTTCAATCCTCTGTCCCCCTCTCTTTCTGCCCATCCCCCGCTCACACTCAAAAATAAATAAAATTTTTTAAAAAGAACAGATTATAGGGGGGTCTGAGTGGCTCAGTCAGTTAAGTGTCCAACTCTTGATACTGACTCAGGTCAGGATCTCATGGTTGTGAGATCGAGCCCTGTGTTGGGCTCTCCACTAAGCGTGGAACTTGCTTGGGATTCTCTCTCTTTCTCTCTCCCTCTCTGCCCACCCCCCACCCCCCGCCGCCGCTCATTCTCTCTCTCTCTCCCTCTCTCTGAAATAAACTTAAAAAAAAGGATGTGAGCCACTAAAAAAAATAAAAATAGAAAGATTATATATTCATTTGACCGTTCCTGTCAGACAAGACAAACGGTCACCCATAATTTTTCTAAGGGTCTCTACATCTCCTCTGGTTCTAAAAAGGACTGAGGGAATGGTTGAGGGGAAGGGGACCAGGTTTTGAACCAACCACCTCTGCCACTCACAAGGTGTTCTGACTCTGGGCAAGGTATTTAATGTCTCTAAGCCTCAATTTCTTCATCTGTGTGGCGGGATGATAATATTTGGTAGCAGGATTCTTAGCGGCTGATTAAGATATTCACACATAGGCTTTTGCTCTACATACTCTGGATGAAAGTGTAGATCTGCACAAACTTTCTGGGAGGCAATGGACAATGTGTGCTAAAAAGCCTTGAAAATGTTCAGATCCAGAAATTATGTCTCTAGGAATCTATCTTTGTTGAGACCATCTGAGACATGTGTGAACATTTCGATATAAAAATATTTGTCAAAATATTCTTTCATTAGGAAAACTGAAAATATTGGAGACTGATTGAATAAATTAAGAAATGGCCATACCACGCAGCTATAGAAAATTTAATGACTTGGGAAAATGTTTAACTTTATTAAGTTAAAAAAAAAAAGGCAGTTTTAAGGTCTGATGGTTCACACACACGCATAGAAAAATGTTTGAAAGGATATATTACATTCTCTCTGAACAGTGAGATTATGGATAAATGCATTGTATGTGTTTTCCCATGTACATCAAAAGAGATTTTGATGACAGAAATAATAAAAATAATAAACATTATCTTTTTTTATAGTATCTGATCTATAGCAGGTTTTCAATAATGAGACAATGTTGAGAAAAGATTTTAAAAGCCCACCTGGGCTCAATTTGGGGTTCTGTCCTCAGCTGCTAAGTGGCTTGGGCACATTTCTTATACTTTTTGAGTCACAGTGGACTCATATATAAAATGAAAATAATATCTCTTTTATCAGGCTACGGTAAAATTGTTAAGTGATGTATTTGTTTTAAATTTTTTTAATGTTTATTTATTTTTGAGAGAGAGAGACAGAGAGTGAGCAGGGGAGGGACAGAGAGAGAGGGAGACCCAGAATCTGAAACAGGCTCCAGGCTCTGAGCTGTCAGCACAGAGCCCAACATAGGGCTCGAACCCACAAACTGCGAGATCATGACCTGAGCCAAAGTCAGACGCTTAGCCAACTGAGCCCCCCAGGCGCCCCTTAAATGATGTATTATTTTTAATAACATGCCTAGGACAAAGCTGGTATGTAAGTGTTCAATAGAAGGTATCATTATAATTGTCTTATTTTCTATTTATTTTTAATATTTTAAAGTAATCTCTACACCAAATGTGGGGCTCAAACACACAACCCCAAGATCAACAGTTGCATGCTCTACCGATTGAGGCAGCCAGACGCCCCTGATTCATTCATAAAAGTAACTAGCTATCTGGGTGAACAGCCCTGGGCAACTCTACCCAGCGGCTGCCCGGCTGTTGGGAGAACAGAGCATCAAGTGTGTCCTCAGCTTTGATGAGGGGGTCCTTTCGCTGTTAGGTCCCCTATCAGTCAACACGCAATTTGTGAGATTCCCTTCCCCTAAGCCTGCTGACTTAACGACATGGAACGAAGTAGAGATCACGCGCTTAGAAGGAACGTTTGTCTAGAGTTGGCCCTCCATGGCCTCTCACCAGAACTTTCTGCACTACTGCCCCTCCCTTCACACCCGCTTGTGTCCCGAAACTTCAAAGGAGACCACATTGGCCTCACTGGCTAAGGAACTGGGGACAGGGCCCCTAGGAGAAGGAGGGGACCTGAGGGCTGGCTTACCAAAGAGGACAGTAGAGATCCTCCTCTGGGCATACATGGTGAAACCTTCATTGAGCCAGAATTCACCCCAGTTGGCATTGGTGACCAGGTTCCCAAACCAACTGTGGGAGATCTCATGGATGATGACATCAGCCAAGGAGCGGTCCCCTGCTAGCAGGCAGGGGGTGACAAAGGTCAGACAAGGGTTCTCCATTCCTCCAAATGGAAAGGATGGGGGCATGAAGAGCAGGTCATACCTGCCGAGAAAACGGGAGGTCACAGACAGGCCTCGGCTCCCCAGGGCTGACCCTGCCTCGCCTCCCCAGCCCCGACCCTCAGTCCTGAGAGATGCAGCCACTGAACAGGCGGTGTTCAACACCGGGTGCCGTGCTGAGATGATGCCCAGGCCCCTCAGTCCCCCGGCCAGCTCGCTGGGACTTCCCTTTCCCCAGGTTTTGCTCTCGTGGAGGCGCCTGAGACTTGCTCTCCATTCTCCTTCGCACCAGGGGATGGGCATATGGTCAGCTCTATCAACAGTTAGCTCACTGGTGGCCCACTTGGGGTCACAAAGACCTAACAGAGCCTTTTATCTGAGGAGGCTGAAGTCTGGAGATGTCAAAGGGAAAAATGAGAGTATGTGGCTGCTTTTAGCAGCCAGGAAAGTAAGTCGACAAAGGTCCCCTGACAGTGTTTCCTGATCTCCACGCTTAGCGGCTGGAAGGCACATTTTGGTCCCTTCAATAACCCTTTCTGTCAGGGTCCCCTCCTCAGCAATAATGAACAAGGCCTGGCTTATCCCTTCCTCATTCTTTCCCTCCTTTCCTTTACTTCTGGATTGGGGAACTCTGCTCTAGGAACCAGAGGGAGAAGAGGCAGCACCAGCAGTAAGAGAGGGGGAAACCAGGGACTCAAGTTTAACAAAAGACATCAGAGTCAATGTGATACCGCACCTTCCCCAAACGTAGTGTCCAAAAAGTTTCTCTCCTGTTGCCAGAAAATCTTCTACCACCCCGTTGTACTCCTCCTTGGCAGCCTTGATCAGGCAGGGCTCAGCCCACACCCGGCTCCTAAAGACAGAAGCACAGAAAAAGAAGAATGGTGTTTGGAGACCTATTGTGGAGACCCGATCCCGAAAGCACCTGTAGAAAACTGGCAGTCTTCTACTGGAGCCAAAGGAATGTGACAATGTGGCCGCAGAGACAGGAGATGCAAGGTCAAATCACCTGCATGGGTCCAAGGGACGGATAAATGAGATCACGACAGAGCACTGTGGAGGCAGCAGCCTCCCATGTGCAACAGGCTCAAACTCACACTGCTACAATTTTACGTGTCCAACACTGAATGTGACCTTGCAAAAGTCACTGACTTCTCTGAGCCTGTTTCCTCATCTGGAAAACGAGTGGTAAAAATGAAATAAAGACAGCATATAAAAACCCCTTATACAATGCCTCATGTACTAAATGTTGGTTTCCTTTCCCCCACTTTCCGGAGACCCAGAGCGGGGCTTGAACTCGTGAACCAGGAGATTGTGACCTGAGCCCAAGTTGGACCCTTAACTGACCGAGCCACCCATGAGGCGCCCCCATGAGAGCATTTTACACCAGTAAGTGGTATTATCGGATTGAGTCTTGACGGATCGCTCTAGCTGCAGTACCCAGAAAATACCTTAAATTACAACAGTGAGTATCCCTAAGTGACATATGTAGGATAATGGGTCAAAACCAGAATCTTGGGTGACACCAGCACACGTGGGGTTGGGCAGAGAAGAGCCCACAAAGGAGACCAGAAGGGGCGAACCAGGAGGTCCTGGAACCAGGACAGAATTGTGTCATGGAGGCCAGAGGAGGGTCAACAGAGGCAAAAGAAAAAGAGGGGAACATCAAGACAAGCACTGAAGAGCAGCTAATGTGCGGTACATGTTGAGGCCAGTGGCCTCTCTTACTACAGGAGTTTCTGCGGTGTTACCCGGAGAGGTGTTGGATTCCAAGGGGTCCAGGCAGTAAATGGGGGGTGAGGGAGTGTATACACTACTGTTCTAAGCAACTTGGCTAAGAAAGGAAGCAGAAACAGTGTGCCAGAAGGGAGTGTGGAGTCCATGAGTTTGTTTTTTGCTTTGTTTTTAAACTAGGGGAAACAGGAACATGGTTAGGGGTCGGAAGGAAAGAGCCAGTGGGGGGCGGGGAGGCTACCCATTTGAAGAGCGAGGGGTGAGCAATAAAGCAAGGCCCCGTGGGATTTGGGAGAGGGACTGAGTCAATGATGGCTCAGATGAAGAGATCTGGCTTTAAACAGAAGGAGGGACCCCTCTTCAGAGTCCAGGGGGAAAAAGGGGACGAATGAAGGCAGATGAAGATGATTTTTTACATGGAAAACAGGAAGTGGACATAACCATATCTGACAAATTAAATATACTCAATAAAGGAAGAGACAAGAGCATTGCTTGGAGTGAGGGTAGGGTGTCCGAATAGGAAAACTGAAGAGACAAGTCTTCCTTTAAATCCTTCCATCCTCCTTCCCTCCCCCTTCGCTTCCCCCTTCGTCCCTTCGTTCCTTCCTTCCTTCCTTCCTTCCTTCCTTCCTTCCTTCCAGGAGAGTGAGCCAGAAAGGTAAATCAAAGGTCTGCTGAGCAATATTGAAAGCCTATCTATAGTTGAAGACTACATCTGTTATATTTTCCTTGAAAACCACATAAATGTCTATTTCAACTTAAAAAAAAATTTTAATGTTTACTTATTTTTGAAAGAGAGAGAGAGAGAGAGAGAGAGAGAGAGAGAGCATGAATGGGGGAAGGGCAGAGAGAGGGAGACAGAGAATCCGAAACAGACTCAGAGCCTGCTCAGAGCCTGACACGGGGCTCGAACCCACAAACCATGAGATCATGACCTGAGCCGAAGTCAGACGCTTAACCAACTGAGCCACCCAGGTGCCCCGTCTATTTCAACTTTTAATTCCAACTTTTCACCAAAAAACCAGAAATGGGTAGCAGAATCAGTATGCACAGCTGTGTACTTCTCTCAGACACTCAGGTACAGAAGAAAGAGAAAAGGGGACGGTCGGAGCCGGGGCTAGAAGTTACAGCAGCAGGACAGCACGCAAGGCAGCCTGGGATGTTGGTAGGAGATCCTCAACCCCACACCTGGGCCACGGAGAGAAGATGGGCCAGGTCACAAGAGGCTGGTGCCCGGGAGGAAATGTATAGCTTGCAGGAAGAAAGGCCTCTGGGAGCTTGAGAAGCAGATATAGTGGGAGTGAGGCCACCACAGAGCTGGAAGGTTAGGAGGGTGGGGTCAGAGAACGAATGAGGTGAAGGTATTTAAAGTTTCTGCCACAGCACAGCTCATGATAATGCCCACGGCCAGGACTTACACCGTAGTGTGCCCTTGAGTGCGGGGGCCTGAATCAGGTGGAGAAGGCTCCCCGGAGAGAGGAGCTCGAGAAACCCTGAAGCCACCCTCAACCCTGGGTGTTGGACAGGTAATCCAGATGGAGAAAAAAGTCGCCAAAAATGATGTGACCAGGCACGAGGTTGAGAAAAGACGGTGACATGAGAGTCAGAAATCTGCAAGGAATTGCTTTGCGATCAGCTTGGATATCACAACTGGCAAAGTCCTTAAACCCAGGCTGCTCCCGTGTGCTGCACCTAGAAGGTGAAGGTCAGGGTAGGTAGGGGACATCCAAGATACTTCCACCAGTCTGCTGATTTCTGTCAGAAGACACTGGAGTGTTCTCAGTCAAGCTGGAATTTCATCACCAGTGGTCTGGCGCAACGAGCACCGGATGTGCAATGGAAACGCATGTGACTCTGCACAAGCAATTCCACCTGAGGCCTCGGTTTGCGTATCGGGAAGATGGAGACAATCATATCTCCCTCAGTGAGGTTATAGAAGGATCAGAAGAGATCATACATAAAAGCGACGACTGGGATATGTCCACGGTCTCTTCTGACCAGGATCTCCCTCCTCTGCTAATGGGGACTGGTCACAAAGTTTGCCAGAAGAGCCTGCTATCCTGCATACCTACACAAGAGCCTCAGATGTGGGGCAGAGACCGACTACCTGACTGGCTACCCCACTGCCTGACAGGGGAAGGAATGAGTCATCGTGACCGGTTATACAGGTTCTATCCCCTGGATTGATGTACTCGATCGTCATTTTATTACAGAGGGCTCAAAAAAAAAAAAAAAAAAATCATTCTCCAGTGTGTTTGGAATACATTCCCTCATTTCTCATTAGCAGCTCATAGTCGTACTAACAGAACCCTAGTAAGAGAAAATTCTCTAAAATGACATTCCCTTCCGGGGCGCCTGAGAGGTTCAGTCAATTGACATCAACTGACTCTCGATTTTGGCTCAGGACGTGATCTTGCGGTTCGTGAGATGGAGCCTTGAGTCAGGCTCTGTGTTGACAGTGCAGAGTCTGCTTGGGATTCTCTCTCCCTCTCCCTCTGTCCCTCCCCTGCTTTCTCTCTCTCTCTCTCTCTCAAAATAAGTAAATAAATAAGCATTAAAAAAATAAACATATTAAAAATAATAAAAATAAAAATAAAATGACATCACTTTACTTAACTATTTCCCTGTCAATGCAAAGCTGACATTCCTTTGGTTACCTACTACCCTATCTGTCAGAAACACAGCCCTTCATGAAAAAAGAGCACCTAGCCTCTCAAGACCGGTGTTGTTTTGAGTGTGTGTCCTTGAAGCAGAGGCCAATGGCATCCCATTTATCATTCTCTCTGAAACCCAGGAACTAAGATTCACGACTGAGCCCAGCTACAAAGTCTGAGGCTGTAACCAATTCCGGCAAGGACACCAGCACCTCCAAGAACTGAGCAAGGAGCCATGGCGACAGAGGCAGGAAACGCACCGCAGCTTTACCGTCCAACCTTTAACATTTTACATCAGGATTACGCTGTGCTGGCAGATCGTATGAGGGCCGGGAAAAACCTATATTCCTGGGCAAGTTTCTTTTCGCAGGAAACCTTACAAAATCCTTATTTATCTCCATGAAACCCTTCTAACTTCGTGGAGGTCTCTCTGTCACCATGGGTTCAGGTTTATGCATCTGGAGCAGACAACAAAAAGGAGCTTCCGCTTTCTTCTCCAGAGGGAAACAATGACATCAACGTTGTATATTTCCAGGAATTAACTGCTAGAGAAAACGGGGAGATTTGGTACAAAGATTACAAAGCAAAAACAATTGCTCGCAGGGAACTCAGAACTTAAAGACACTAATAAAGATCAATCTGACACTGCTGTCTCAGCGCCAACCGTACTCCACGAGGTGGCCCAGGACAGCAGCTACCGCTAGTAGGACTGATGAGCTCATTCTAGACAGCAGGATTATAGAACTGCAGGGAGGGAGGGAAGGAGGAAGGGACGGGACAAAAAGAGCACTTCCTCCCGCTGTATTCATACCACACACTTCTCGCTGCAGAGAGGCTGTGGATTCAGAGAGGATGTGAGACTGTCCCAAAGACCATCACACTGGGGCCACTGGTCAGAGGCCTCCTCGGCTCGAGGTCAGTCCAACCTTGCCTGTGGGGGTCTTTGTCTCCTACCTGGGTCCAACTTCCGCCGAAACCAGATCTCCGATGGCCAAAGCTATCAGATAGGAGGGGATGGGCTGACACATCTGGAAGAAGAACTTATTTGGACCTCTCTTCTCCCAGGTGTTAGCACTCATCACAGCTGTGAAGCCATCTGGGACCTGACAACAGAGAAAGCTTAGGAGATTTTACCTGGACAGAGTCTCCTTTTGATTAGCTTAAAGGACAGCACGGCCGGCAACCTGCATGGTGACAGCAATGACCTGGAGCCCATCTTGGGGAACACAAAGCTTTCAAGACACTAAACTTGTGCTAAGCTGATGAGATTTAGCACAAATAAAACTTCTGTACATGAAGGAATTCTGCAGAGGGGCCACTGGACAGACGTAACAATTTACCAGCTGAAATGTGGCCAGACAGATCTGGAATTATATTTTCAACCCCAAGAGCAAGTACACTTAACCTTAGCCCTCTTACCTCAATAAGAGCTGAATATCTGCATTTCACTGCAGGAGTGTCGAAGCAAGGGAAGAAGGCCCTGTTTAGGACAGCCTGGCCCTGGGTATAGACAAAAGGCTTCTTCTTTCCTGCTGTCTGCTCAGGAGCCAGCCAGCAAACCTAAGAGAATAAAAGAACATTTCAAAACTGACACCCCCTACATGAGCTCAGTCCAGCCAGGGAAAAGGAGTTGGCTGGCATGGGAGACTTTTAGGGAATCCTTACAATCCTTATGCCAGCAATTTGGCCCTAACTGTGAAGTTCTCTCCTACTGTTAATTTAATCTACCTTGGAATCCATGCCAAGGTATGACATCCGCTTCACATGGAAGAAACACCACAAAGGGTCTATTCCTCACTGTATCCCATCAGGCATCTCAAGAATTCTAGAAATGGCCTCGGGCACCTGGGTGGCTCAGATGGTTAAGAATTCCAGACATGACCTCTGACCCTGGCATACTGTCTTCCTCCTCTGAGTCCTTCACACTGTAGTTGTTTCTCATCAAAAAGACAAAACGGCCACCTGGTGGCTCAATCGGTTAAGTGTCCGACTTCGGCTCAGATCATGGTCTCACGGTTTGTAGGTTTGAGCCCCGCATCGGGCTCGGGCTCTGTGCTGACAGCTTGGAGCCTGGAGCCTGCTTTGGATTCTCTGTCTGTCTGTCTGTCTCTCTCTCTGCCCCTCCCCTGCCCCTCCCCTGCTCATGCTCTTTCTCTCTCTCTCTCTCTCTCTCTCTCAATTAAATAAACATTACAAAAAAATAAGGAAGCAGCTGTATTTGAACTTGTGATAGAACACACAAAAAAGGAGAAGTGAAGTGGGAGGAGTCTGTGATTAACATGTGTTCTCCAGGGGTGCCTGGGTGGTTCAGTCCATTAAGCGGCCGACTCTTGGTTTCGGCTCAGGTCATGATCTCATGGTCTGTGAGTTCGAGCCCTGTGTTGGGTTCTGTGCCGACAGCACCAAGCCTACATGAGATTCTCTGTCTCCTTCTCTCTGACCCTCCCCCACTCACATTTTCTCTCTCGAAATAAATAAACAAAAAATTTTTCTAAAAAAAAAATTCCTGAAACTAAATTCTCTATTCCTGAAATTAAAACTTACCCTTTCAGAATAAATGTATTTTACATTATAGGCATTGGCTATATATAATTCTTTAAAGAAATTTTTTTTAAAGATGTTTAAGTAATCTCTACACCCAATGTGGGGCTCAAACTTACAACCCCAAGATCAAGAGTCGCACATTCCACTGACTGAGCCAGTGAGGCACCCGGGCTATATACAATTCTTAATTTGTTTTCTGTTAGCCTTTAACCAAGGGCAAATCTGAATGGTTATTACAAACCCAATTTTTGCCTACAGCAAAAAGTTTACTTACCACATAGATCTAACTGTGGGGCTGGGGGGTAGGGGAGGATATGTCAGCACTAAGTGCCATTTAGAATTTAGAAAAGGATTAGGTAAATCCAGGAAGCAAAACTTTCTGGTTTAAAGGTGAGTCGGACTGAGATGGTTGGAAAGGAGAGGAGAAGACATTCTCAAGCAGGTGGATAGAACATGAAGAAAGGCATGGATGGACGGTCTCTGGGAGCTGGTGGTAGGTTTCAGATACAGGGGTGGGCGGCATGCCTCGGCAGGTGCACTTTGAAAGGCTTTGAACTTATATTAAAAAATAAAAATAAAAAAAAAAAAAAAAAAAAAGAAAGGCTTTGAACACAGGTATTTGAGACCTACTTTTAAGAGGCATAAGGACGCCACGTGGAGATGCTGACTTTTTCTTTGAGATTTGTGTGTTATGTGTGTGAAGATTTTAATGAGTCTCTTTCCAAAGAGTATAGTACAGATGGAAAGAAGGAGAAAGAAATACCACATGGTATTTCTGTGGACTGGAGAAAGTGGCACTACCTTAGCCAGGTGAGTGAGATCACCCCAGACAGTCAGAGATCATGTTGATATTATGGATTCTCATTATCATGTGATGAAAACAGCACTTCACTTTTGTGACATTCCACTAAATGTTGCTCTGAACCTAAAACTGCCGTAAAAAATAAACTTTTACTTTTTAAAATTTTTAATAACCACAGTCTGATCATGGGAAAAACAGACAAATTCCAATAGAGAAGCATCCTACAACATATCTGCCCAATACTCCTCAAAACAGTCAAGGTCATCAAAAACAAGGAAAGTCTGTGAAACTGTCATAGCCAAGGGGAGCCCAAGGATACATGAAAGCTAATATACTGTGGTATTCTGGATGGGATCCTGGGACAGAAAAAGATATTAAGTAAAAACTAAGAAAATCTGAAAAAGACTCCGAACTTTAGTTATCAGTATCGGTTCGTTAATTGTAACAAAGGCATCATATCTGCAAAATGCTAAGAGGTGAAACTGTGTGTGGAGGGCTATATGGAAACTCTACTAGGGGCTCACTGGCCTTGCTAATCTAAACTTTTTTAATCCTATTAATGAAAGAAATTTAATGAGGTGACAGGAAGAGCTAACATACGGTGTTCGCCAGGCACTGTATTAGGCACTTGTATAAAGACAATGCATTTAACTTCTGTCAAACTCATAGACTAGTCCCTGGCACATCTTTTTTTTTTTTTTTTTATAATTTTTTTTTTAACGCTTTATTTATTTTTGAGACAGAGAGAGACAGAGCATGAATGGGGGAGGGTCAGAGAGAGGGAGGCACAGAATCTGAAACAGGCTCCAGGCTCTGAGCTGTCAGCACAGAGCCCAACGCGGGGCTCGAACTCACGGACCGTGAAATCATGACCTGAGCTGAAGTCGGCGGCTTAACCGACCGAGCCACCCAGGCGCCCCCTGGCACATCTTAATAAGTACTGGTCATCCCCTCCGTCACTTCTTATTCATCATCTTTGGTTGAGGTTTTTTGTTGTTTGTTTACAACGACACAGAAAACAGAATGAAGAAGCCTGCAGTACAAGTATTCTTGTACTTGTCTCAAGAGTCTAAAGTCAGGGAGAGGCTGCTACCTACAGTGATTAAGGTGAGTTGAGAGTCCTCACTTGGGATGGTGGCAATGAGACGGAATACATACAAGTGCCTTTAATGCAGACCTTCACGGGGCAAAGGGCAGTTCTTTGTAAAGTGTGGGTCTCTGTTGTTCTGTCTCTATGAAAGCTATTTCGTTTTGATTTTTTTTAAGTTCACTTATTTATTTTGGGGGGGAGGGGGCGAGAGCGCAAGTGCAAGCACCCAGATTGGGGAGGGACAGAGAGAGGGAGAGAATCCCAAGCAGGCTCTGCTCTCTCCTCACGGAGCAGGAAGCAGGGCTCCATTTCACCAACCCATGAGAACATGACCTGAGCAGAAATCAAGAGTCGGCTGCTCAACCGAGTCACCCGGGAACCCCTCCTTTTGTTCAATCCGAGGTGCCACTTTCAGTAGGCAATTTCAGAGAGGGCTTAATTTTTCCAGTTATCCTGTTGAATTCCAAGTTCCTGCCCCAAACCAGAAACTAGAATATAACAACCAAACACATTTACAGATATTCCGTTACCCTTGGAGGGTTTTCCCTTTGCCTTGGAAGTCAATTTGCATTGCTTTGGACTTTTCCTTTTTTAAGCAAGTTCTACCCCAGGTTCATTTACTCCCTGAACAGCGGAAGCTGGAAACAGAACTGCCCTTTGAGCTGCCTCTAAGAGTGAAAGGGAACTGCTAGCTAGATAAGTAAACTGTAGCCTACCCTGAAACTTGCAAGCCACCCCACCCGACGAATGACTAGCAACCACAGCCTCAGAACTCCCTGTGAAGGAGCTTCTGACTTTCACAAACGTAAGCCACAGAACCATCCATCCTTTCATACCAATATTTGTCCTCCCATCAACAGCGAGAGGGCCTACTACACCCTCATTCCATTTCTCGCTCGTACTCAAATTCTTCCGTTCATCAAATCTAGAACTTGGCAAAAGAAAACTTAAATAACTACGGGGGTTCAGGATTAGTTCAGCCTGGGGCACTACAAGAACGCGTAGGGCAAAGGGCTGAGTCAGCATCCAGGGCTCATGGGCCGGCATCGTCCAGGGCTGCCATAAAGGAAAAACTAGGTAGCTCGTTATCAGGGACCTAGGTCCCAAGGCCCCGTGAAACATTAAATTCGGTTTATAAATAGCTCGTTATCCAGAAAGCCGCATCGGCTAAGGTTTCCTCTGCAGGCAGAAATGGCAGCCCGCCAGCGTGATGAGGGGGAAACAACGCAGACAGGCCACCAGAGTCGCTAGGGAGGGGAGGCAGGAAGGGTGGAAAGGACGAAGGGTGCACAGCACGGAAGCTGGCCTGAAGCCAGAAGAGGGAAAGCGGGCAGCCTGGGAAGAAGGCAGGGAGCTCAGGGCGGGAGGCGTGCCCAGGGGTGCCCCGAGGCCCCTCTCCGCCAGGGCAGAAGCATCTTCTTTCTCCTGGGGGTGGGGTGGAGTGAGTGCCGGCCGGCGGCCAGCTCGGAGGGCTGGAAGGGCGGGCAGGAAGTGGCTGGGTGAGGGGGCGAACTCACCCCGGGTCCCTCCCCGACGCGGTAGGTGAGGAGAACCTGGAAGCGCTCGCCGGCCGGGAAGGGCTGCGGAAGGGCCACGCACAGGGCCTGGCCGTAGTGCGAGAACGGCTGCGTGCGGAAGTGCACGGGCTCCGCGGGCTGCTCCTTCGAGTCGGGCCGCTGCCGCCGCAGCGACGCCGCCGTCACCTCGAGGCACGGGTGCGAGTCGAGCCGCAGCTCGGTGGCGCCCTCGGGCACCAGGCAGCGCAGCTCCAGGACCGCGGTGCCGCTCAAATTCCTGCTGCCCGGGCCCGGCCCCGGAGGCCCGAACTCGGCCCGCAGGTCCAGGTGCAAGTGCAGCATCTCGAAAGCCCGGAAATTGGAGGCCGAGGCCACGTCCACGGCCTGCGCCGAGTGCAGCGGTCGCGGGGCCGCGCTGCAGCCGCTCGGAGGCCCGTCGCTCGCCATGGCCTCACCGTGCCTTTGAGCAAACGCGGGGAAATCCGCCGGCTCCGTCTACTGCGGCGGGAAGCCCCGCCTCGAGCGCCCTGCCCCGCTGCGGGCCACGCCCATCGGGCCACGCCCCCAGGGAGACCAGGGCTGGGTCACGCCCCTCTCCGAAAACCTGAGACCTGACCACACCACCTCTCTCTCCCCTGTTCACCAAGGCTCCACTCTTCCAGCTTTATACGAGGTACCTCTGGACTTTGGAGAAAAGGTACAGTGGGATAATTTGGTCCACATTTGCCCAAATTCATCGTACCGCGATGTTACAGTAGTCCGAGTGGCGACACCTTTCTCTGCTGACGTTTCACTCTCCTAATCTCCCAGGAAGGTAGCAGGATGTAGATTGAGCCCTGGATCGAAGATCTCAAGCTCTGAGCTCGACCAATTATTAGGATTGTGTGTCACCTTGGGCAAATCACTGCCAACAAAGGTGAATCTCTGTAAGCCCCTTTCTGCACCTGTAAGATAGGAGTAATATCTATCTCACAAGTTAATCGTGAGAACTCAGTGGGGTAATTTGCCTAAACACACTTGGTAAACACAGAATTCCACACCCGATCAAGGTTCATCCCAGGAGATCCCAAGCACATCTATCTTTCCATCCTTCCGCCAAGGAATAGTGAATCAGCACCGTACAATTTAATGGCTTGGCTGTGCATAGTGTGTAGTTTTATTTCCCTGATTGTGTTGAGCCAGGGTTACTTCTACTTTATACTTTGTTTCTCTTCTGTATGAATGGGGTTGCAATAGCCCTTCTGTAAATAGCCAATCAGTGATGATATTTTCACAGATCAGGTAGGAAATGAGATTTTTAAAGACAATGGAGGGAGTTTTTCATAAAACGCATAATTTTTTCATAAAAAATATTGTTTCCTACTTTTACAGTGTTAAACTTTTATTTTATGAAATGTTTATGGTAGTCTTTAAAAATCCCATATTAGGTCAATGTTTTAACTTACTTGTCAGTGAAATCCAAAAACTTTGGAAAAGCACTTTTCTGTGGCTTTAAGCACAGTACTTGGTAACTATTAGACGTTCAATACATCTGCCTCCAAATTATTCATTCTCTGATGCAGTGCGTTTTTGTTGAGCGTTTACTATATACCAGCCATTAGGCTGGGTGCTAGGGATACAATTTTTTTTAACATTTTATTTGTTTTTGAGACAGGGAGAGACAGAGCATGAACAGGGGAGGGTCAGAGAGAGGGAGACACAGAATCTGAAACAGGCTCCAGGCTCTGAGCTGTCAGCACAGAGCCCGACACGGGGCTCAAACTCATGGACTGTGAGATCATGACCTGAGCCAAAGTCGGCCGCTTAACCGACTGAGCCACCCAGGCGCCCCAGGGATACAATTTTACCAAATCTGTCACAGACCTTGTCCTTGTGGTGCTCACAGTCTACCTCACATTTTAACTGACAAAAAAAAAAAAAAGTCATGCAATTCCATGTGCTGGGCTGTACTCTGGGAAGAAAAGTATGCTATGGGAACACAAGGGAGAGACACACAGCCTGATCTTTACAGTTAAATATTGCTGGAGCAAGAGGATCTATTATCTGTGGCTGTGGGAGAAAACATTTATGGACTTATGCTTCTCCTTTTAGCGTTAAAAATTTTCTGTAAATATTCCCATCGTTCCCATTTCTGCTTCCCTGCATGGCTCCCAGGGTCTGATTTACCTCTAGATGGTACTTGTAACAACTCACAGCAGATTCAGGAAGGCCTTCTTCTCTATAGAGAGATACTAAAGATACTTTACAAAGATACGGAGTGGCTCCGTTGGTTAAGCCTCGGACTCTTGATTTCAGCTCAGGTCATGATCTCACGGTTGGTGGCATCAAGCCCTGTATCGGTAGAGCCTGCTTGGGATTCCCTCTCTTCCTGTCTCTCTGCCCCTCCCCTACTCCCTTTCTCTCTCTCTCAAAATAAATAAATAAACTTAAAAAAAAAAAAAAAAAGACACTACAGACACAACCCACCTCTTCCCCAAATTGCTTTCGTTATTTATCTATTTACTTTTCAGTGTTTAGAATGCAACACAGCTTGCATATTTCAAAATAAAATCTTCTAGAATCGATGAAAATCATGATTCAATAGGTTTAAAAGTCACAACAAATTCCAAACAACAAAAGAAAAATCTACATATAGGCATGTTTTAGTAAAGTTGAGCAAGTCCAAGACATAAATAAGATCTTAAGAACGGCCAAAGAAAGAAGATTACTTCTAAAAGAATGACAATTGTAAATGAGATTAGTCGCAGAGCGCTCATTAATAATGAAAGCCAGAGATATTATCTTCAAAATACTGAGGGGAAAAAAAAGACTGTCAACTGAGAATTGTATACACTACTAAAATATTATTCAGGAGTGAAGGCAAACAAATATTTAGATAACAAAAATTGAGAGTGTTTACCTTTTTTAAAAGTTTATTTATTTTGAGATAGAGACAGAGGTTGAGTGGGGGAGGGTCAGAGAGAGGGAGACACAGAATCTGAAACAGGCTCCAGGCTCTGAGCTGTCAGCACAGAGCCCAACGCGGGGCTCGAACTCATGGACTGTGAGATCATGACCTGAGCCGAAGTCGGATGCCCAACCAACTGAGCCACCAGGTGCCCCAGGCTCAAAATATATTTGAAAAAAACAACAACAGAATGACAAGGGAAAATGGACAAATTCACCAACAGTATGAGAGAGGCCTTTCACATCTCTCTCAGTAATTAGCAGCTCAAACAGACAAAAGTTATATAGACATAAAAGATCTGTACAAAAATGTCACGATCTTGACCTGATCAACACATAGCAAACTTTGCACCTAGTAATTAGAGGAAACACTGTTTTCAAGCACACTTGAGACAATTACAAAAACTAACCACCGTAGGTGGGCCATAAACAAGTCTCAACAAATGAAAAAACCAATGGCATACAGAACATTCCTCTAACCACAATGCAATTAAATTAAAACCCACATTGGGAGTCAATGCTCCATGGATCACATGCATTTCTGTACATCTTGCAGAAGGAGGCACTGACTACCTTTTGCTCTAAGACCATCTTTTCACAAATGTTTGTATAGCAGACTTTGCAAGACAGTGACTCCCTCTAGAGCCAAGGGTAAGTTTGCTTACCGTGGTGGTTCTCAACTAGGGGCAGTTTTGCCCACTAGAAGATATTTCACAATCTTTAGAGATATATTTAGCGGTCACAACTGGGAGAGGTGGTACTACTGACATCCAGTAGGCAGAAGCCAGGGATGGCACCAAACACTCTACACGCACAAGGCCAGTCCCCACAAGTGAGAATTGTTCAACCCCAAATGTCCACAGTGGCAAGGCTCATCAACTCTGGCTTATAACCTTGGAAGTTATAGTGTCTCCTTCTGGAACAAAGGGAATAAAGGTAACTCCTCCCTAAAAGCAAAGAGCAGGGATGCTATCGCCCACTATAACAGTTCCAGGTTTCCTGAACTCAGGGTCCCTCTTCTATAATGCAACTCCTTCTACATGCAGGCATCCATCTGGATCCACCCATGGGACTTGGGGGCAGAGGGAAACAGTACAAATGCTGATCCTCTGGATATTGCTATTACTGTAATAATCTATCCTTTGTTTGTGAGCCCCACAAATATAATGAGTGGAAGGCAAAATTGCATGAGAATGCATGTGGTTTAATAATAGCTGCAAATATAGTAAAAATACGAAGACATCTGCCTTCCACTAGGGGATGGAGGGAAGTATAAAAAATAATACAAGCACCCTTTCAAAGAGAAGACTAGGTAAACTACAATCCACAATATTTCTAACCCAGTCAGAGAACTGGGTTAGAAACAGGACAGCCTACTGGCCAAGAATCTAAGGAGAGACAGACACCAGAAGGATAAGCAGAGTAGGGTCTCCTATCTGGGGTAAATGCAACCAGACACCAGTAATTAATTCAGTTAAGTAGTTAATGAATTGGTGAAGGCCAGAAGTGGGCTAGTGAGCTACTAGAGGACCAAAGAAATTGGAGTTTGTGCCCTCTTATAGGTTTTTCTCTACGGGCTCATAGAAGAGGTCAGAAAGAGGCCCAAGAGGGGCACCTGAGTGGCTCAGTCAGTTAAGTGCCCCACTCCTTGATTTCCGCTTGGGTCGTTATCTCATGGTTTGTGAGTTTGAGTCCCACATCGGGCTCTGCACTGACAGCTTGGGGCCTGCTTGAGATTCTCTCTCTCCCCCTCTCTCTGTTCCTCCCCCACGTGTGTTCTTTCACTCTCTCTCAAGATAAATAAATAAACTTAAAAAAAAAAAAAAAAAAGAAAGAAAAAAAAGCCCCAAGAAAGTGTTTGTTATGGTGCAGACCTGGGAGAGGGTACAACAGCCAGAGCTGGAAAGGCATGAATCCACTGGGATGCTTTTCCCCTGAAGAGCATAAACTTTAATCTGTAGGGGAAGGGCAGTAAAACTGGTCATCCTTAGGGTGCTGGTAAAAACTCACAGCAGTTGGGGGAAGGGAACAGGAAAAAAATCTATCACACGGGGGTGGACAGAAATTTTTGCTGGGTCCAGAATGACAAGGGAGGAGGAACAAGAAAATAAGCCTACCCTCCTTAGGTAGGGACATGATACCTACCTAGACCTGGGGCCTAACCAGAACAAGGAACACTCCACCACCCCCTTGCCAAGCTAACAAACTTCCAGAAGCAAGTAAAAGTGGAATATTGGTGGGAGAGGAACAGGAGAACAAAAGCATGCAAAGAGATGTCCTCTTGTGTGCAGTGCAAAGAGAAGTCCTAAAACTGAGGGCAGACACTGCTCTGGCAACTAACTACCGTAAAACCCAGATATCACTATAGGAATTTAAAAATTTTTTTTAATGTTTATTTTTGAGAGAGAGAGAGAGAGAGAAGCAGAGAAGGACACAGAATCCAAAGCAGGCTCCAGGCTCTGAGCCGTCAGCACAGAGCACAACGTGGGGCTCGAACTCACGAAACATGAGATCAGGACCTGAGCTGAAGTTGGATGCTTAGCTGACTGAACCACCCAGGCGTCCCTATAGGAATTTGGTGCCTGTGGTGCTCTGAAGGTGACCTTAGCAACAAACCTCAAACTCAGACCAAACCCCAATTAGACTAACTCATCACTTACCCTCATTAAAGGCCTAGGAAAGGTATTTCCATTTCCAGATATAAGTTTTATATACCTCAGTGTCTGCTGAATCCTACACTAGGTCTGGTTTAAAAAAAAAAAAAAAATTGAAGTACATGAAAACATCAGAACTAGATATAAATGTGAAAACATCAGAACTAGATATAAATATAGATGTTTGGACAGAGAACTTAAAATAATTAATATGTTAGGGGCGCCTGGGTGGCTCAATCAGTTAAGCAGCTGACTTCGGCTCAGGTCATGATTTCGCGGTCCGTGAGTTCGAGCCCTGCGTTGGGCTCTGTGCTGACAGCTCAGAGCCTGGAGCCTGTTTCAGATTCTGTGTCTCCCTCTCTCTGACCCTCCCCCGTTCATGCTCTGTCTCTTTCTGTCTCAAAAATAAATAAACGTTAAAAAAAATTTTTTTAAAAATATGTTAAAGAATCTGATGGAAAAGATGAATAATATGCAAGATGGGTAATCTCTGCAAAGAGATGGAAACTATTAAAAAAAAAAATCAAGTGAGGGGCACCTGGGTGGCTCAGTTGGTTAGGTGTGCGACTTGGGCTCAGGTTGTGATCTCGCAGTTTGTGAGTTTAAGCCCCTCGTAGGGCTCTGTGCTGACAGCTTAGAGCCTGGAGCCTGCTTCAGATTCTGTGTCTCCTTCTCTCTCTGACCCTCCCCCGCTCTCACTCTGTCTCTCTCTCTCTAAAATATATAAACATTAAAAAAAATTTTTTTTTAAATCAAGTGAAAATGTCAGAAATGCAAAACACAATACCAGAGATGAGAAATGCCTTTACCAAGCTCATCGATAGACTCAACACAGCCAAAGAAGAAATTTGGGTAAGTCAGTAGAAATTACCCAACTTAAATACAAAGGAAAAACATTATGACATCCAAGAGCTGCTGGACAATATCAGTCTAACCCATCCATAATTGGAATCCCAGAAAGAGAGTGGAATATGAAGAAAAAAACCCCAAGAATTTTCTAAAAGTAACAACAGACATGAAACCACAAAGAAGCTGAGAAACCACCAAGAAGGATACATGCCAGACAAATAAAGAACACTTTAGCATATCATATTTTTAAAAACACAAAGAAAAAATCTTGAAGACAGCCAGAGAATAAAAGACATACAGGGGTGGGGTGCCTGGGTGGCTCAGTCGGTTGAGCATCTGACTTCGGCTCAGGTCATGATCTCACGACTTGTGCGTTGGACCCCGCATCCGGCTCTGTGCTGACAGCTCAGAGCCTGGAGCCTGCTTCAGATTCTGTGTTTCCCTCTCTCTCTGCCCCTCTCCCCTGCTTGTGCACTCGCGCTCTCTCTCTCCCTCTCTCTCCCTAAAAAAAAAATTAAAAAAAAACATTAAAAAATAAATAAATGTTAAAAAAATGAAGAAGAAATAAAGACTTTCTTAGACAAAAACCAGAGAATTAAGTACTAGCAGACCTAATCTACAAAAAAAGCTAAAGTTCTTTTTTAATGTTTTTTACATATTTTGAGAGAGAGAGGGAGCACACGTGTCTGTGACTAGGGGAGGGACACAGAGAGGAAAAGTCCCAAGCAGGCTCTGCACTGTCAGCCCAGAGCTCACTCGAGGCTGGTTTGTGAGATGTCACAAACCGTGAGATCATGACCTGAGCGGAAACCGAGTCAGACGCTTAACCAACTGAGCCACCAGGCACCCCTAAGGGAAGTTCTTCAGACAGAAGGAATATGGAATCAGACGGAAACTTGGGTTCACACAAAGTGTGCTAGAAATAGAATAAATGTAGATAAGATAAAGTTAGTCTTTTTCTTATGTCTAATTGGTCTAAAAAAGAGGTTGGCAATTTTTTTTTCTCTACAAGGCAAATATTTTAGGCTTTGTGGGCCTTATGGTCTTCGTTGCAACGATGTAACTTTGCCTTAGAGTATGAAAGCAGCCATTGGCAAAACATAAAGAAATGATGGTAGCTACATGCCAATAAAACTTTATTTATGGGCATGGAAATTTTAGTTTCATTTAATTCTCATGTATCAGAAAATTTTTTTCTTTTGATATTTTCCTACCATTAAGAAATTTAAAAACCATTCCTACTTTGCAGGCCATACAAAAGAGGTGGCAGGGTATGTTTGGCCCATGGGCCTTGCTTTGCTGACCTCTGCTCCGACCAACAGCCTACTGTACAGAGCAAAAGCAGCAGCAACGTGTTGTTTGTCTACAGGATGTAGAAAAGTAAACTGTAGTAATTTATAATCTGAAACGTCCTGTATCTATTAAAGAAATTGAATCTGTAGTTTAAAAACCTTCCAACAAAGAAAACTCCAGGCCCAGATGGTTTCTATCCAATGTCTGAATTTTATCAAACATTTAAGGAAGAAATAATACTAATCCTACACAATCGCTTTCAAAAAACAAAAAAGGTAAAAACAATTCTGAACTCATTTTCAAATCAGCATTACTCTAATGCCAAAACCGGACAAAAGCATCAAAAGAAAATAGCAGACCAACATTCTTCATGAACATAGATGCAAAAATCATCACCAAAACATTAACAAATCAAATCCAGAAATATATAAAAAGCATAATACATCACAGCTTAGTGGGGTATATCTTGGTAGTGTAAGCCTGGTTCACATTTGAAAATTAATCAATGTAAGTCACTATAATGACAGACTAAAGAAAAGCCATGTGATGATCTCAGTAAATGCAGAAAAAGCATTTGACAAAACCCACTCATGACCAAAACAAGCAAGCAAACAAAAGCTCTCAGCAAACTAGGAATAGAAGGGAACTTCCTTAACCTTATAGGGAGAATCTACAAAAATTGTACAGATAACATACTTTATGGTGAAGACTGAAAACTTCCCTTTCAGGATAGGGAGCAAGGAAAGGATGCCCTCTCTTACTCCTATTGGATTTCCAGTGCAGTAAGGCAAGAAAAAGAGAAAAAAGCCACACAGATTGGAAATACAGAACTATTTCTACTCCAGACAACATAATTGTTTACAGAGAAAATCCCAAAGTATCTCCAAAAACCTCCTAGAACTAGTAACAGTTCATCACGCTTATAGGATACAAGATCAATACATGAAAACCAATGTATTTCTATCTCCTAGTAATGAACAATGAAGTTTGAAATTTTAAAATACCATTTTTTTCATTCCCAAAATGAAGTAGGAAAATGAATTAGGTTTAAATCTAACAAAATATATGCAAGATCTATACGCTAAAAACAGTAGAACACTGATGAAACTCCTTCCAGCAGGCTTTTTGGTAGATATCAACAAGTTCATTGTAAAATTTACAGGAATGTGCAAAACAACTAGAATAGCCAAAGCAATTTTGAGAAAGATGAAGAAAGTTGGACTTACACTACCCAATTTCAAAACCTAACATAAAGCTGTAGTGTGATACCAGTGAAAGGTAGACACATAGAGCAATGGAACAGAATAGAGAGCCCAGAAACAGATCCATACAACTAATTTTGGCAAATGTGCAAAAAATACAAATACAGGGTGACTGGGTGGCTTAGTCATTAAACATTTGACTTCAGCTCAGGTCATGATCTCACAGTTTGTGAGTTCAGGTCCCACATCGGATGAGCTTGAGCCCTGTTTTGGGTGAGCATGAGCCCCACTTCAGGTGAACACGAGCCCTGGGTGAGTCCCACACTTCTCTCTCTTCCCCTCACTCACTTGTGCCCTCTCTCTCTCTCAAAAAAAAAAAAATATATATATATATCAAAAATATATAAATATAATATATATAGAGTGAATACTATGAATGTAAATTAAAAATATATAAATATAATATATATTAAAAATATATATATATATAAATATATATATATATATATATATATTTATATATATATATCAGGGTACCTGGGTGGCTCAGTTGGTTAAGCAGTTAAGTGTCTGACTTTGCATCAGGTCACGATCTCACGGATCATGGGTTCGAGCCCCATGTCGGGCTTTGTGCTGACAGCTCAGAGCCTGGAGCCTGCTTCAGATTCTGTGACTCCCTTTCTCTCTGCCCCTCCCCTGC
Organism: Panthera leo; assembly: GCF_018350215.1. Classification (NCBI taxonomy): domain Eukaryota; kingdom Metazoa; phylum Chordata; class Mammalia; order Carnivora; family Felidae; genus Panthera; species Panthera leo. The sequence goes on along the minus strand of NC_056696.1, from coordinate 40,844,023 downwards.
TCACACTCTGTCTCTCCTTGTCTCAAAAATAAATAAACATTTAAAAAAACGTTTTAATACAATGTCTGACAAAGGACTTGTATCCATAATATATAAAGAATTCTCAAAAACAAGAAAAATAATAGGTGAAGATTTGAGTCACTTTCCAAAAAGATACAGATTGCAAATAAGCATATGAAAAGATGCCCAACATCATTAGTCATGAGAAAACTGTAAATTAAAACCACAAGATACCACTATGTACTTTGAATTGTTAAATTTAAAAAATAAGAACAAAAATTGGCATCACCAAGTGCTGGAGACGATGCAGAACATTCAGAACTCTCATATGTTCCTGGTGGAAGTGCAAAATGGTAGTCAGTTTGGAAAACATTTTGGCAATTTCTTCCAATATTAAATATATACCTACCTTATGACCCAGTAATCCTACATATTTCCCAAGAGAAATGGAAATGAAAACATATTCACACAAAAATCAGTAAGTGAATATTCCCCCCATAATGGGGGAAAAAAAATCCTTCAGCTAGTGAATGAACGAACAATGGTACATCGGTACAATGGAATACTACTCAGTGATAAAAAGGAACAGACTATTGATTCACACATTATGGATGTATCGATCTTAAATTTTTTTTTTTTTAACGTTTATTCATTTTTGAGAGACAGAGACAGAGCATGAGCGGGGAAGGGGCAGAGAGAGAGGGAGACACAGAATCCGAAGCAGGCTCCAGGCTCCGAGCCATCAGCACAGAGGCTCAAACCCACGAACTGCGAGATCATGACCCGAGCCGAAGTCGGACGCTCAACCGACCGAGCCACCCAGGCGCCCCAGGATGAATCAATCTTAAATGCACCTTGGTAAATGAAAGAAACCAGACTCAAGACTACATATTGTATGGTTCCATTTCTATGAAACTCTTGAAGATAAATCAGAGACAGAAAACATATCAGCAGTTACCACAAGTTGGAGGTAATGGTCAACAGCAGCATGAGAAAATTTGGGGGCCGATGTAACTGTTGTATGTCAAACTGTGGCGGTAGATACCTGTCTGTCTACCTTTGTCAAAACCCAAAGAACTGCTCATGACAAAGGGTGAATACCATGAATGTAAATTAAAAGAATCCACCAGGATATGAAAGATGGAAGGCATAATGCAGCTAACGAGTGTCACTGTATTACCAATGAATCACATAACCACAGTGAAGAGGGTGGGTAAGAAAGAAGTGTACATAAACAGCTCTGGAAAATGTCTTGAGTAAATATTGGACACTGAAAAGAATGGTGCATGAACACCGTACTCTAGTTGTCCAATTTGTTTCTCGCAGAGGGATGGTTTAGCAATGCTGAAATTACCTTATGTGTAACTAGCATTTAATAAGAAATTATTGTAGATAACAAGAGTCAGGTTTCTTGCTGTTAGAAGTACAGCTCAGGTCATGATCTCACATTCGTGAGCTGGAGCCTCATATAGCATGAGCTCAGGCCCCACACTGCGGGGGGGGGGGGGGGGGTGGCGGGCAGTGCGGAGCCTGCTTGGGATTCTCGGTCTCCCTCTCTGCCCCTCCCCTGCATGCACTCCCTCTCTCTCTCTCTCTCCAAATAAACTTTTTTAAAAAAAGTTTCAGACGACTTTTAAATTAGGTATAGATATATCTACTTATAACTTATTCGTTCACTCTATTTATCGAATGCCTATTATAAAATATATTCTTGACCTCAAGAAATTCAGTATGGGACTCAATCTGGCTTCTCCTGTGCTGTGTTGTAGACCAGTCTTTCTTATAATTACTCTATTCTGCCATTGTAGCAAGAAAGCAGCCACAGACAGTACATGTATGAAAGGAGGTGGCCGCGTTCCAGTGAGTTATTTACAAACACAGGCTGTGTGTGTTGCTTGCTGATCTATGATTAGAAGAGAATTTGGACAGTTTTAACTAAAACTAACATACCACAGGGTGGAGCTATTACCATGCTTTTATACTTTGCATACATTTCATATATGAAAACAGATGTACTTTCAATACTAGATGCAGCTGTACCCCCGCGTCATCCAATAGTTTGACTCAGAAAGTATTACATGCCAATTTCACACCAAGTGTCAGATACTAAGTGAAAAAGGGAGGAGCAGACGGGATCTTTTGGATGGGCATTTTAACCTTGAAACTGAGGAACTCACTTCATTATTCTAGGAAAAGACTAGGGAAAACGCCCTCTGTTTGTTTCTCCAATTATTGATTCTGATAATTAAAACGATTTGGTTACTTTAACTTTTATTCTGGGCTCTACTTTAGTATACCAAAATTAGTTTTAGAATATTTATTACAAACTTCAAGTCCGTATTTTAAGAAGATATTTATTAAAATCTAAACCACTTAATTTTTTATTTGCTAAACTTGAAAAAACTTAACAGAACCCAGGTGGTAGGTATATGAGTGTTCCCGGTAAAGCTCCCCTGACAATCTCTTCCTGCTATACTGGGTGTGACAACAGATAAGGAAAGGAGACCTGGCTCAGTCCAAGCACTTTCCAAGTAGGCTGCAGAGAACGCACCTGAGCTGGGTCTTTAAAAACTACCAGGAATGAGCCAGCAAAATAAGAGGCAGGCAGGCAGAGGAAATAGCACAGAAGCTCTTGGGTTGTGATAAAACAACCTGTGCCAGGAACACCACAGATGCTCTGTAGGGTTTCAAGCAGAAAAAAAAGGAATAAAGTTTGTTTTCCCCCTTTTACACTTTCTTCCTCTAGGCCTCATCTCTACAGAAGTTTGAACCACTGCCCTAAAGCTAAGCTCAACCAATAAGGGTAGAAAGCCTTTGCACAAGAGCAAAGCCTCTCCTAACTGCAAGATACAAAGAGTAAGAAGGGTATCAACCAACTAGGAGAGAGGCAGGAAGCCTGGGAAACATACTGGCAAGGTTTTATTCTATCTAGGATCCTGCATATGGTGGAATCAAATTTAAAGTTCTTCAAAAAGAATTGGATTTCCGTCTTTTTCAAATTTTTTCTCTTTTACCCCACTCCTAATTCCAGAAAATTCATTTGTAACCAAGGATTGCTTCAGATATGCTGAGTCGGAAGACACCCGTGTTAACCAATAAAATGGCAAAAACATACTAACATCCCATATACACAATCTTCAAAGAAAAAGAACTCTCAAGAAAGGAACTTACTTTCCAAACTGATAGACCATTTAAGGAATTTAGGAGACCTTGAGAATTGTACACAATTCAACATGTTCTCAGCTTTGAACTGCTCTTCTGATAGAGATGTCCTTGTACTTGTGACTTTAAGCTTAAGAGCTACAGACTTAAAAACAAATCTCCAAAAAGATACAAAGGCCAACAAGCACGTTACTACTTGTCATTAAGAGTATGTAAATCAAAACAGGATATAATTTTTTTTTTTTTAATTTTTTTTTTTCAACGTTTTTTATTTATTTTTGGGACAGAGAGAGACAGAGCATGAACGGGGGAGGGGCAGAGAGAGAGGGAGACACAGAATCAGAAACAGGCTCCAGGCTCCGAGCCATCAGCCCAGAGCCTGACGCGGGGCTCGAACTCACAGACCGCGAGATCGTGACCTGGCTGAAGTCGGACGCTTAACCGACTGCGCCACCCAGGCGCCCCAGGATATAATTTTTTAAAAAGGAAAATAAGTGACCCCTGGGTGGATCAGTTGGTTAAGCAGCCGACTCTTGATTTTGGTTTAGGTCATGATTTCACCATTTCTGGGGTTCAAGCCCTGAATCAGGCTCTGCGCTGACAGTGCGAAGCCTGTTAGGGATTCTCTCTCTCTCTCCCTCTCTCTGCCCCTCCCCTGCTCAAGTGCACACGCTGTCTCTCAAAAAGTAAATGGATAAACTTTTTAAAAATTAAAAAATAAAGAAAAATAAATGTTGGCAAGGATGTGGAGAAATTGGAACCCTTGTGCATTGCTGGTGGGAACACAAAATGGTGTAGCTGCTGTGAAAAAGTTTGGTGGTTCCTCACAAAATTAAACCTAGAACTACCACATACCCCAGTAATCCACTCCTAGGTATATATCCTAAAGAACTTGAAGCAGGGACTAACCCATGTTCATAGCAGTATTCACAGTCGTCAAAAGGTAGAAGCCACTCAAGTGTCCATCAATGGCGGAATAAATAAAATGTGGCATATACCTACAATGGAATATTAATCAGCCATCAAAAGAAATGAAATTTTGGTACATGCTACAACACAGACCTTTAAACACTATGCTAAATGAAATAAGATAAAGGATAAACGCTGTAGGATTCCACTTATAAGAGCTACCTGGTAGGCAAATTCAGAGACAGGAAGTAGAATTGTGGTTATCAGGGCCTAGGGGTGGGTTTGGGGAGGGGAAATGGGAAGTTATTGTTCAATGGATACAAAGTTTGTGTTGGTGATCATGAAAAAGCTTTGGATATACATAATTGTGATGATTACACCAATACTGGACTGTATTTAAATGCCCGTGAACTCTACACTTACAAATGGTTAAACTGATACACAATATTTTATGTATATCTTACCAAACATAAAAAAGATCAAACTATAGTTAGCAATTAAATGCTTACTATGCGTATGGCACTGGGCTAAAAGATAAATGTGTGTTCACTCCATCCGCACGGATTTGTTCCCCATTTCACACAGATGAACAGCCTCATGCCTTCTGTAAGGCCACATGTCATTTCCAATACAAGCAGTAAAATGGCCTATTCTGAAATGCTAACCCATTTTCCAGACCCAATCAGACCCCAAAATATACCTTTATGAAGACTGGCTTCAGGGGACTTGAGACACATTAAAATCAGCATATATTTTATTTTCAAGCACATAATAAACACTTTCCAGTGCTACTATAGCTCCCATGGATTCTTTTCATATAGAATTGGAAGGAAGTTGTTTCTGGTGAGGTTGCTGATGATCAAAAATCAAGACACAGGAGCCTCAAAGGTAAAAAGAGTTTTACATCCGACATCCTCAAAACCAAGAAATAACATTTTCACTTTAAAAGTAGAGGATATTTTACCTCAGCCTTCAAAGCAGAAAGTATTTACTGTGAGATGATCCATGTTAACTCTGTGTAATTCTTCTCATACATCATTTGCTTCAAGTGACATGAGAGCCTCACTATAAAACATGCAATTTTCAATGTACTTTTCAATATTTGAAGTATTCGAGGATGGAAAGTAGAACTCTACGTCTTAAAAGAGCGAGCAAGTTCCAGCAGTTTTTTTATTGTTTGACTGACAAAACACACAAAACCAGGCAGAGAGGTCCCCAAGGAAATGATGGTCATGCTTCATTGTTGTTTGCCCTTTGGTCCTTCATCTTCTAAGCATTTGTTATATTTTCTTTTAAAGATATTAGACATTTATTTTTATCACAAATGCAATCCAAGTGTGAATAAATAAATGTATTATCTTTTCACATCTGCCCCCACCCCCCCCCATGTTCCTTTAAATAGAAAAAAGAGCTAAGTGTCTCTTCAAAGCCTATTTGGCCATAGCTGTCCCACCTATGGTTTTAAAAGCAGACCGTAACTTATCTTCTGAAATTCCTTCTTGAACTACAGCTCATTCTGGTAAAGAAATCCTGGGAAAGAAGTCCTATTGATATTGTCGATAGTCTCCAAAAGGTGAGGATGATAACTGGGCTGAAGGCAACTGAGAGGGGTCTTCAGCAAACTGAGGACCTGCGATTAAGAAAGAAAAGAATCTTAAAAACCACCTGAATATTACACAATTAAAAAGAACAAGTGTTTGTAGAGAGTAAATCGCTCAACTCAATAAAAATAAGGTGCTACCTTAGAGCGGTCATCTGAATTTCTGCTGCCTAATTCTCATGAGAGTGCCTCCAAATTTGGTATAACATGACAGACTGGCTTCCCTTATGTTCCAGAATGAACAGATCCCAACTGCTATGCCAGGAAAGTCAGATGGATTAATTATAGCAAGAAGTGAATTCAAGTTTTTTTTTTTAGTCTTTATTTGTTTTTGAGAGAGACAGAGCGTGAGTGGGGGAGGGGCAGAGAGAGAGGGAGACACAGAATCCAAAGCAGGCTCCAGGCTCTGAACTGCCAGCACAGAGCCCGATGTGGGGCTCAAATTCACGGACTGCGAGATCATGACCTGAGCCTAAGTTGGACGCTCAACCAACTGAGCTACCCAGGCGCCCCAAAAGGTAAATTCAAGTTTTTACAGCAATTGCTGTAACAAGCTGCTATAAAGATTGGAAGAATTTCACACCTCTTGACATACTTTTCAGTAGCTATTTAAAATTATTTTCACTAATTTAAGTATCTTCGTCATGTTTTAAGAGAACTCAGTGATCCAATTTATATACCCAATGAAACAGAGAATGAGTTCTGGAATGGGAAGACATTCCCTAGCTTGTTGTAGATCAAAGTTTTGTAATATTTTATTTTTGAGAGACAGAGAGAGAGAGAGAGAGAGAGCGAGCAAGGGAGAGGCAGAGACAGAGGGAGATACAGAATCCGAAGCAGGCTCCAGGCTCTGTCAGCACAGAGCCCAACGCAGAGCTTGAACCCGCAAACCGAGATATCATGACCTGAGCCGAAGTCATACAATTAGTCGACTGAGCCACCCAGGTGCTCCAGGTCTCGTAATATTTTAGTTTTCAAAGGATGGGAGGGGACCTATGAACTAAGAAAAAAATGTGGTTCTTAAAAATTTAAAAAAAAAGACTTTTATGGGAATAATTACAATTACATTTTCAGGGAAACTGAGACCAAAAAGTAACTATAAAGAAGGGAGAAAGAGGGCAGTGGTAAAATTCCCTGACGCTTTTCAATGCTTCAATCTAATGATAAATATTTATTTTTCACTATAAAGGCATTCTCTGTTCATTTCAGAGAACTAGAGAAGATATTGGGTGAAACAGGTAAACCAAAGGTAACCATTATTAGAGTTTTATCTAATTTTGGTCACTGTTTTAAAAACTTGTTCATGTAAGTTAATTGGAAAAATACGCTTAACTCTTCCTTCAGAGATTCCTCTCCCCAACACAGCTTTTCAGAAACACATCTCCTGTCTCAAGTAAAATGCACTTCTTTTGAAGATCTCTTCTGAGGAAAAAAGCCTGAAGCAAAGTAACCAAGATTAATTCCTATAAGACAATGTAACATGGGACACCTGGCTGGCTCAGTCGGTAGAGTATGTGACTCGTGATCTCGGGGTCATGAATTCAAGCCCCGCGTTGGGTGAAGAACCTACTTAAAAAAAAAAAAAAAGGCAGTGTAACTAATGTTTTTGTTATATCAGTCTCTGAATTTCTGAAAAAATGAAAATTTTCTGATGTTTTATGTGAAGCCTTTCACACTAACGTAGGTAAAAACAAACTACGAAGCAAAATTAGAAAGTGCTTATCCTAACAGAGTACTAACTCAGAAGTAATGATGAAAAACCAGAAACAGAAGGTGACAGGATCCAGGAGGTCCCCAGATCATCCTTGGCATCTACGGAGCAGTGTGCTTGACACTTGTGCCAAAAAGACACTGAATCTCTTGCTAGGCGCCTGAGGGAAATCAAATCAAACTGGGAGCTATGATCTATTCCTAACTCTATGCTGAATCTTTTCCAAGCTCCAAAAATAATTTTCAACATGTGTTGCTCTTCTGCATATTTCCTTCCCCAAATGCCAGGTCAAATTTTTCCGACTAAAATCCTCACAATTATCTCTCTGCTTCCTTCCAATGTCAAGGAATATTGCCCCTTTACAGACAAAGGGAATGCTGGCCCTTTACAGACAAATGAAGTTTTCTGCAGTTGTAAGAAAGTGCACAATTTAACAGCTAAGCAGATATTCCGTGACCGTGTAACGATCACTTAACCCATAATTTAACTTTTCCCCATACACCATGTAAGAACAACAATTAGCAACAAATTATTTTACCAACTTTTCAAAAAAAAATTTCCCTGCCAACCCTCAAGTGGCCCTCCCAAACACAGCCACTTTCTACCACTATATTTCATTCTCTTCACAGCAAGCAACACAATCAAATCTCATTTATCTGTTAATGTGTTAGTGTGTCTTCTCCCACCAGAATGTAAGTCCTTGTTCATCACTATATCCCAGCATCTAGAACAGGGCATGGCACATACACATACAGTAAGAGGTTGTCGACTATCATTATTGTTAATACATCTGCAAGGACCTTTCTTCAAGCATAAAACGACTTGGCAATTTCTTAGAATAAGCACACGAACACTGACAAAAACTGAGAACTGTAAGAAAAATCAACAGCAAACCATCTCAGTAAAGCATTTTGGTGACTGTGGTTAAACACAATAACTATATCCACATCTACCTTTTCAAATGGAACCAGGGCCTAGTATCGTAATCTTCGTGAACCATGGCAAATGTAGAAATCACAAACTAACACATTTTAGCAGACAAGATAGGTTCTCTCTCAACATCAGGAGATCATTCCAGTGTGTGAGCTATGGTAGTAAGCAGAAAGAAGACTCACCATTGGGAAATTGTGCAGAGGCAAATCTTGTCAATAAGATACCAGCTCCTTCAATTAAAGCTAGGAGAATGCCACCCATCGCGGCTGACCCAACCATGGCCACTGGTCCATCTGAATACATTAATAACAAAGAGATTGCTTTAATAGAAATCTACTTTAATATAAGATATAGTAAAGGAAAGAGCTGTCCAAATGGCTACATGCTACCCTCCCTCCCCACCCTTTTTCTCGCTAACACCAAATGTCAACAAACTAAGGCCCACAGGTCAAATCCAGCTCACTGCCTGTTTATATAAAGTTGTATTGGTACAGTCATGCTCATTCATTTACATATAGTCTATGGTCGCTTTCATGTTACAACCACAGAGCTGAGTATCCGTTGACAAAGACCTAAAATATTTACCATCTGGCCCTTTACAGAAAAAGTCTGCTGATCCCTGGCCTAAACTACTAACCCCCCATAAATTCTGAGTTGCTTTCTGTTCCAAAGATCCAAAGATGGTTCTAAACTCATTATTCCTAACAATGCTATGTGGCAGGTATGATTATTAACTCTAGAGTCCCGATGAGGAAACTATGGCACAAAAAGTTTGGCAAACTGCCTAGTCACACAGTAGTAAATAGCAGAATTGGAACTTGAAATGCTCTTAACCACTGTATAGGTCAGAACTCCACACTCTCTCATTCTCAAATATTCCAAATAAATAGATATTCCTATTCCCAACCCCCCTCCCCAAGTCACCATATACATTCATGCTTTACTAAACTACTCGATGCTTGGTTTTATGTATTACCAATGCCATTAAATTAAGATAGATAAGGTTTTCCAAAAAGTCTTGCTTCTACTAGTGTGTCTATAATGATTGGTTACTTTTTCCCCTCTTTTTTAATAATGATTGCTTACTTCTTGCTGCCAGTATGGCTCCTGTTAAGGCACCACTTGTGATGGAGTTCCAGGGATCTTCTTTTCCTCTGACTTGAACCATACTGCAGTCAATCATGGAAAATAAACCACCCCAAACTGCAAAACTACCTATTTTATTAAAAAAAACAAAAATTTCATTTTTCATCTTATATTTAAAATATTACAGCCAAAAATAACTTTAACAATACTATATTCTTAAAACTCTCACACTCTAAACTAATACATGCAAAGACAAGTTTGGATAAGCACTGAACAAAACGCAGAATACTTATCTTTTTAATAAAGCTTGGGTTGTATTTTATCTGCTGGAAAATTAGCAATGGCCCAAAGCCTAAAAGAAATAAGCAGGCCTAGAAGAGTCAGGCTAAACACATTCAAGTCTCTCTGTATCTCTGTTCAAAAGGCAATAAACACAACAAAGCCACACTGTTTCTTCCTTTTTTTATTTTTATACCTCTACATTACCTCTATTTTTTCTTTCATTAAGTGTCACTGAGCATATATACACTCTATGAAATCGCCAATGGGGATACTAAAGAAATCCAGCTATCCTGGAATGTATTATAGGTGTAAGCCAATACATGTCAAGTGGCTCATGACTGAAACAAATAGTTAGAATTGTGGAACATCAAGGGGAGAGAAATTATCTTTCCCCTCTCCTTCTATTCCTCAACCATGAAACTAAAACCAACACTAAATCAAGTTACTTCGCACTTAAACTCTCCTAAACTCAATAACCATTTTGTCAAATAGAAAACAAACAGCCACACATACACATACACAAGCACACACAAAATGTAGAAAGACAACACTAAAATTTTAACTGTCGGCATCTCTGGGTGACATAGCACATGACTTAGTTTCTTTGTGCTTGCTTTACTATCCAAATCTTCTAAAATGAGCACACATGACTTATATGTATTAAGAGTTGTTATGTTTATCATGATTAAAGAAGAAAAACTGCCCCAAAGAGCACCAGTCACTTTATTCTTTATCCTCTGAAATCTCAAAGTAGTAGGGGTGTGTTAGTAAGGGCAATACACTGGGTTCCATCAAATGTCAGACCCAAATCATCACCAAAATCCTTTCCCAGTTTTCACATTATCTATCCACTAAATCTAGTAGATACAACCAGTTGCAGCATAGCATAAGCTCTCATTCTGGGTCCAATACTAGATATCATATACTATATAAAAATAAACTAGTTCTGTTTTCTAACTCAGTAATTCTGTGCCCTGGGAGAGATCTGATGCCTAGGTATATTAGAACTGCTTCACTAAATTCCTCAAACAAGGCTCTCCCACTCCCTCAAGAGTGTGAAACCTGCCCATCCTCCAAGAATAACTGCCAGAGTAAGCTATGGTTACTGATGAGAATGGAAACATTGAGTCCAAGCAGGGCAAGGAGAATGTCCGCACAGATGGGTGGCCGAGGGTGAGGAGGCTGTCTGAACAGAGGGGTGGCCCAGTGTGAAGAGCCAGAGCCAAAGCAGTGTAAGCAAGGGTCCTCAAGGAAGGACAGCCAGGCATGAAGTTGAGTGTATCCTTGTGGAAGGGTGGCCTGATGTGGGGTGCCACAGCCCAAGCAGGACAAGGAGGGAGGTATTCATATAAAAAGAGAGAAGGTAAGAATAAATCCAGTGGAGCTGGATTGGAATTGAAGTATAAGTGTCATCTCATGACTTTCAACATGTATGTACAGATATAAATTTGGGTTTATATATTTATATCATGGTTAGTGTGTATTCACATATACACACATACATCCCCAAGCTCTATTATAAAGAGGGCCTGGGAACAGCAACACCCCAATAGCGATGATACACTTTGTGTCCAGATTTTGGCTTCTAAATACCATTCTCAATTAAACAGAACCAGAGCTGTGTGGAGAAATGGCTGACTTCATGGATAGAGCAGGGTAAGTATACGATGAGCCTGGAGTATCTTATTCCAAAATGCAAAAGATGCTTTAAGAATAATAGGGATGTGTTAAAAGTCCCCCATGAAATTTCCCCTATGAAAATGTAAGACTCTTCAGGATACAACTGTGATTTTCCATGTTGCCTGTCCCTTGGATTTTGACTGGAAAAGCTCAGCAAATGCTCACTGAATTAAATTGAAAATGTTATCCCAGTAGTAAAAAAAAAATTTTTTTTTAATATTTATTCATTTTTGAGAGAGAAAGAGAGTGTGAGTGGGGGAGGGGCAGAGAGAGAGAGAGACAGAGAGAGAGAGAGAGAGACAGACAGAATCTGAAGCAGGCTCCAGGCTTTGAGCTATCAGCACAGAGTCCAATGTGGAGCTTGAACTCACAAACCCTGAGATCATGACCTGAACCCGAGTCAGTGGCTTAACTGACTGAGCAACCTAGGCACCCCTCATCCCAGTATTGTTAATTTAAAAAAAAAAAATTTTTTTTAATGTTTATTTATTTTGAGAGACAGACACAGAGTGTGAGAGGGAGTGGGGCAGAGAGAGAGGGATACACAGAATTGGAAGCAGGCTCCAGGCTCCGAGCTATCAGCACAGAGCCCGACGCGGGGCTCAAACTCACAAACCGCGAGATCATGACCTGAGCTGAAGTCGGCCACTTAATGGACTGAGCCACCCAGGCACCCCTTAATTTTTTTTTAACCATTTATTCATTTTTGAGAGACAGAGCACGAGCAGGGAGGGGCAGAGAGAGAGGGAGACACAGAATCCGAAGCAGACTCTAGGTTCTGAGCTGTCAGCACAGAGCCTGACATGGGGCCGGAACCCACAAACTGTGAGATCATCATGATCTGAGCCAGTCAGATGCTTAACCAACTGAGCCACCCAGGCACCCCTCATGCCAGTATTTTTTAAAAAGCAAGGCACCATAAAGATTTTTCAATAGCTTTCTTAAAAAACCAATCCCAAGGATTGAAATAAACAATCCCAATTCATTCATACCACAACTTACTCTTCCTCTATTTTACCCTGATTGTTTAATTTTAGAACACTTTTAAAGTCACAGAAAAGTTGTGAAGATATAGAGTTCCCATATATCCCACATCCAGTTTCCCCAATTTTTTAAATTATTATTTATTATTATTTATTTATTATTATTATTATTTTTAACGTTTATTCATTTTTGAGACAAAGAGAGACAAAGCATGAACGGGGGAGGGTCAGAGAGAGGGAGATACAGAATCTGAAACAGGCTCCAGGCTCTGAGCTGTCAGCACAGAGCCCGACGCGGGGCTTGAACTCACGGACCGAGAGATCATGACCTGAGCCGAAGTCGGCCGCTTAACCGACTGAGCCACCCAGGCGCCCCTATTTTTTTTTTAAGAGAGAGAGAGCGCTAGTGAGGGAGAGGGGCAGAGGGGGAGGAGGGGGGGGGAGGGGGGGGAGAGGGGGAGAGAGAGGACTATTTCTTCTGATGCACAAAATTACTAAGGAATGACTAAAAGAGGGACAGGGACAGGGACAGGGACAGGGAAAGGGAGAGGGAGAGGGAGAGGGAGAGGGAGAGGGAGAGGGAGAAAGAGAGAGAATTTTAAGCAGTCTTGAGCCTGACACAGAGCTTGATCCCACGACCCTGGGATCATGACCTGAGCCAAAATCAAGAGTTGGACACTCAACCGACTGAGCCACCCAGGCCCCCCAGTTTCCCTAACTTCTAACATCTTACATTTCCATGGTGCATTTGCACAATTAATGACCCAATATCAATATATTATTAAAGTCCACACTTAATTCAGATTTCTTTAGTTTCTATGTCTTTTTTCTGTTCCAGGATACCAAATTACATTTAATGGTCATGTCTCTTTAAGCTCCTCTTGGCTGTAACATTACCTGATTGTTTTTTCATTCACTGAAAAGCATAATATGACAGAAGCAGCTCTTAAAACATATATAAAAACCTATATGACTTCTGCATATACTGGGAATTCAGGATCTGGTGTGTGCTTTAATACAACTTATCATTCTTGAACAACATGGTAACCATTAAAGGAAAGGAAAATGAGTAACTATTTACCTTCCAGAGAATATAATTATTTCATAGGAAAGAAAAAGATATACCATCACTTCAGCTCTCAGAGCTTTGATTCCCTCATCTGGAAAATGGGGATAATAATACTGACCTCATGTTATTGTGACGATTAAAATAATGTTGTGGAACCCTTAGCAGAGTGCTTGGCACACAGCAAGCACTCCATAAGTGGCAGCTCTTAGCTAGTCTTCCAAAGAAAAATTTGCTAAAAACAAAGACAGGACTATTTCTTCTGATGCACAAAATTACTAAGGAATGACTAAAAGTATTTAATTTTTTTCATGTGTTCTATATGGTCTCTCCAAACCAACTGTATCTTCGTATATGAATATAGTCTCTAAGTTTTTTTTATCTCTCTTCTTCCAACTTCTGAATAACCAAGTTTAAAAAGCGTAATGAATTCTTTTCAAATTTTGCAATGACCTCTGTGCAACATCCAAAGCCGAACCTTGGAGAGAAGCCTGATCGGCATCATCAGTTTGTCTCTCACGAAACCTCAATCCTTCAGATCACTTTCTCTTCAGTTTTATATTACCCCAGAAGCTATCACTCTTGACGCTCACAAACTGAAGCTTTAAACACACTGTCTTCCTTTTAGGTAAGAAGAAAAAAACAAAACCAAAATACCACTGAGCATTTGAAGGACAGAGACAAAATTTTCAAATGAATGGATACAGCAATTCCAGTTAACTTTCTGAATAAATCATAAATCAAGAAGAACTTATAGTAATTTCTAACAAGCTGTTACACTGAACGAAACTCACTAACTGGTATAAGCTAAAAACGAAGAAAAAAACCAGAGCTGCGTCTTTAAATGAACAAGGAAAGCTAGTACGAAGTACAAATGGAAAAATTCTGCTTACCTCCCAACTGTGGAGCCCTGGTTTTAATAGCTGTCAAACTCCCTCGTAGTCTGTGGTTTACTCCCTATAAAGAAGCAACCAAAAATACATCAGAAATACATTTCCAACCCACTGATAGGGCCACCGGCGATATTAGCGAACCCAGATTTCAAATGATAAAATAAGACCATTCACCCACTTACCACTGGAGAATTGCGAAAACCTTTGATTGCTTGAAAGATACCACCACCTATGGTACCCATCGTAAAGGCCCCACCACAATCATCCACAATTCGCCAAGGGCTAAGAATGGGAAAAAAAACAAAAATAAAAAGATGACTGTATTTCTCATTCATAAACCATAAAACTTTCTTTGCTAACATACCAAGGGATACAACAGATTCCAATACAGGGCTTACTTCAACCAATAAAATAAACATGTAGACAAAGATAAAGGATTCTGAACATATTGGTATCTATTCAGCTCCAAGCCATAAGGAATGGAACTGGCTTTAACTCCCTAGTGTTAACAGCACTTAATTTTCACTTAATAATTACTGCATCTATGTTGGGCAGTGTGCAAAAGTGAATGAGCAAATATTTAGGAAATTACATTATAATCAATGTTGATCCAATCTCCCAGGAACCAAAGTAAGCTCTCCAGCTGCAGTAAAATTTAAAGTTGAGACCCCCCAAAGTGAAGATTCAATAGGGGCAGAGGGAGACAAATTTAAACATTTAAAAAAAATTTTTTTTTAACATTTATTTATTTTTGAGACAGAGAGAGACAGAGCATGAATGGGGGAGGGTCAGAGAGAGGGAGACACAGAATCTGAAACAGGCTCCAGGCTCTGAGCTGTCAGCACAGAGCCTGACGCGGGGCTCGAACCCACGGACCGTGAGATCATGACCTGAGCCGAAGTCGGACGCTCAACCAACTGAGCCACCCAGGCGCCCCTTAAACATTTTTTAAAGTATGAAATTCTTTCCGGGTTTACTGAGTCCCAGTTAGCACCTGGAACTTTGCTTTGTATCAGGTCCATTTACACACTGGAATACTCTAATCTCCAATAATTAGAGTTTAAATTTGTAAACTTAGCTTCCAAATGTAGCAACCTAACTTATACAACACAATGAAATCTGAATGATGTCATCAGTAGAACAAGAACTACTATTCTAGGAATTTGGCTTATAAAAAAGTCTGTGAATGAGTAAATTCATTATATATTTTTAAAGTTTATTTATTTATTCTGTGAGAGAGACAAAATCCCAAGCAGGCTCCACAGTGTCAGTGCGGAGCCCGACACGGGGCTCAAGCCAACAAATCACAAGATCATGACCTGAGCTGAAATCAAGAGTTGGACACTTATCGGACTGAGCCACCCAGGTGCCCCTCACACGGCACATATTCCAATTGTCACAAGCAGGATGCTTGGGGGCCTTGCTACCCAAGGTTTGTTTTTGTGATCCTAAAAGCAAATTCAGCAACACCTGGAGTTTGTTAGACCTGCAGGCTCTCAACACCGTACCCAGTATCTACTGATTCAGTCTATGGTTCAACACAATGCCAAGGTGATCTGATTTCACTTTTTTTTTTAAATTTTTTTTTTAACGTTTATTCATTTGTGAGACAGAGAGAGACAGAGCATGAACGGGGGAGGGTCAGAGAGAGAGGGAGACACAGAATCTGGAACAGGCTTCAGGCTCTGAGCAGTCAGCACAGGGCCCGACGCGGGGCTCGAACCCACATACCGCAAAATCGTGACCTGAGCCGAAGTCGGACACCCAACCGACTGAGCCACCCAGGCGCCCCAATCTGATTTCACTTTAACAGTTTAAGCAGTGGTTTGAAACTAAAAAGGACTGAGAAAATTTCTTTGCTAGAAACACTAAGAGGAAGTACAGAGAAAAGATAAAGGAGAATGAAATCAGTGGCTCCCTCTGAATGGTGGGCCAGTAACTTTAAAAGATTTAGTCCAGGGGCGCCTGGATGGCCCAGTTGGTTGAGCATCTGACTTTGGCTCAGGTCATGATCCCACGGTTCATGGGTTCTGTGCTGACACATGGGAGCCTGCTTCAGATTCTGTGTCTCCCTCTGTCTCTGGCCCTCCCCGCTCATGTTCGTTCTCTCTCTCAAAAATAAATAAAAATTAAAAAAAAAAAAAAAAGATCTAGTCCAAATGATTTTATTAGTTGAGGATTAAAATAATCAGTAAAGAACAGCAGGATTCAGATCAGAGAGCAGAGTATTCCAAGAGAGGATGTCCAAAACAAAGGCAAGATGGAAATGGTTTCCGGCTAAATCTGGCTAAATCTGGTTAAATTCTGGCTAAATCAAAATGTTCCTGCAGAGAAGTGACAGACTATACAAAAGGAAGATTGAAGCTAGACTCTAAAAGAATACAAATACTAGGGGCGCCTGGGTGGCTCAGTTGATTAAGCATCGGACTTTGGATTTTGGCTCAGGTCATGATCTCATGGTTCTTGAGTTTGAGCCCGACTAGCTGCACACTCACAGCACAGAACCAGTTTAGGATTCTCTATGTCCCTGCTCCCAACCCACCCTGTTGCTCACTCTCTCTGTCTCTGTCTCTCTCTCTCAAAAATAAATAAACTTTTTAAAAAATAATAAAAGAATGTAAATACAAATACAGGGAACAAATAACAACACAATTAAGTTTTCATTTGTTAAGTATTAACTATGTTGTAGGTGCCTTCAATGCAAATAAGACCTATGATTTTCAAAAAAGTTAGGTTATTTTCCTGTAGAATCTCTAATCTTAACTTTGCAGAAAAAGTATTCCTGTCTCCTCTTCATTTTACAGGTGAACAGTCTCAGATAGAGATTAAGTAAATTTCCCAATGTCATATACATAACTAGTACAATTTAAATACAAAAATCTAGAACTTCAAAACTCTAAATCGTTTCCATTATATCGTACAGACTATGGGTTTTTGAAAAGAAACTTATGATAAAAGAAGTACTTAGGATGATTAAGCCCATATGATGTATTAAAGTGGGCTGGAGGTAAGGAGAGCAATTAGGAAGGTATTGTAAAAGGCATAAGGATGCAGGTAAGATCGTGACAACAGGAATGGAAAGGCAGATTATGAAA
The DNA here is from genome assembly GCF_018350215.1 of Panthera leo. Classification (NCBI taxonomy): domain Eukaryota; kingdom Metazoa; phylum Chordata; class Mammalia; order Carnivora; family Felidae; genus Panthera; species Panthera leo. The sequence goes on along the minus strand of NC_056696.1, from coordinate 40,826,623 downwards.
GAATTCAGACTGCTTACGGTATGCCTGTTTGGAGGCTGGGTGGTGTGGAGGGAGGAAAAAGATGCTTATAGTTTGAGGGTGAATGACTTGAGAAAATGCTCTTATCAAACAGGGCAGTACAGAAGATCAGAGTAACTTTTCTTTAATGTTTATTTATTTTTGAGAGAGAGACAGAGCACGGACACGGGAGGGGCAGAGAGAGAAGACGAGGGGCAGAGAGAGAATCTGAAATAGGCTCCAGGCTCTGAGCTGTCATCAGAGTCGGATGCAGGGCTTAAACTCGTGAACTGCAAGATCATGACCTGAGTCAAAGTAGGATGCTTAACTGACTGAGCTATCTAGATACCCCAGATCAAAGTAGTTTTCACTACAAAACTAACCAGACAACTGACTCTATTGCTTCAGGACATATGTACTAAGAGAAAACAAAGGGACCACCTAATTGATTAGATAAGAATTCATTGTAACGTCTTTAACTCAACAAAGTTAAAAAATATATCCAACAGCTGCTGATAACAGCAGTCTACAATGTGCTGAATTCGGCACATGTAAGCATGACTTAGGAAGAAGGATAATTACGTTTGGTAATTTTAAATTTTTTTGAGTTTACCTATTTATTTTGAGAGGGCGAGAGCGTGCAGGAAGGGCAGAAAGAGAGAGCGAGAGAGAGCAAGAGAGAGCGGGAGAGAGCGGGAGAGAGGGGGAGAGAGAGAAAGAGGGAGGGACGGAGAATCCCACACAGGCTCCACAATGTCAGCCTGAGCGGGACACCGGGCTCAATCTCACCAACTGAAAGACCATGACCTGAGCCTAAGTCAAGAGTCAGATGCTTAACCAACTGAGGCACCCAGGCACCCCTTGGTAATTTTAAAGAGCCAGGAGGTACTGAAACATATGCCCTGTATCCTAGTTGAGGGATTAAAAAAAAAAAAAAAAAAAGAAAAGGTACAAAGCAGGTAACATGGCTACTGCTGGCAAGATAATAATATAAAGTCCTGGGCACCTTCACAAATTGAGGACACCTTGCCTTTTGCTCTCACACAATTAAACAGTTGATTAACCCAAATAACCAAGATTTGATTTCTCACTTAAGAACCACCCCCCGCCCCAAGCCTTAAAGTTAGGCAACCTGAGACTTCTTACAGCAATTCTGCCGTTTTATGTGCCTGACTTACTCATGCTTTTACTCTTTTGAACCTATAAAGTGGTGAGCACAGAGACCTCATTCAAATACTGAATGAATACGTGAGTTTCTGTTCATGGCTTCTTAAAGAACACATGCTACTATCTCTATTTTCCAGATAATTCTTGTCCCCCTTGTCTACCAAGGGAGAATTCCAAGCACGAATACGAGCCCCCTGCCTAGAGGAGTTTATTCAGACCCTTTGGGTAAAATCTCTGTTCCACACATTTGAAATGCTTAGCCCTGCGGACATATCCCCCGATACAAATAATGCCTCCAGAATGGCACTCCCTCAGAGCCCTACTGTCCCTTCTTCAACACAGGAACTGATCAAAGCGTGGCACGGGGACGCGTCCAAGGTCACCTCAGCGTACAGGGGGGATTATTACTAACCCCGCACAAGGCGACCGCGTCCTGGGCTGGGAGCAGGTTCCGAGGCTCCCACTAGCCCAAGTCTGGACCTCCTCATCCAACGCAAGGTCACCAGAGTGCCAGGTTGGAGGCGGCGAGGCTGTCATGCCGCCCAGGGAGCACAGGACTGAGAAGCCGACTGGCTGCTCAAGACGGTGCTGCCTACGGTGAACAAACCCACGCCGACAAGCCTGCGACTGAGGCCGGCCTGCACCTCAGGGGACTGGGCAGGGGAGAACGAGGACCGTGAGCAGAGCGGCAGGACTAAAAGCAAGGACAGTGGTAAATCTCACCAAGGCTCTCTCGCATACTCCTCCATCTTGACTCCACCGGCGCGAGTGATGCCGGGCAAGCTGGGCGGAGCCTGACCCTAGCGGCGGAAGTGATCGCGAGAGCAAGGGCGTTAAAGTCTATGTGGATTGGTTCACCGTTTCCTCCCGCAACCAATGGGAGCCTGGACTTCAGGGCAGCGTGAGGGCGGGGCAGCGGCGCGACGGGGCAGAGCTGGCCCTGCCCGGGTCCCCGAAAGCTGCTAGTCTTGGCTACGTAGACTGGCAGCAACATAGTGGCGAGGAGTTCGAATTACCTGGTCACTGAAGGTTCCGAGGACTGAGCTGACCTGGCATTATTCCTTTAGGGTTCACCAAACTTCCTAAATATGTTTCTTTTTTCCTTTTTTTTTTTTTTTTTTTTTTAGTACTTTGGCTGCCAACTTGGGAATCAATGCTGGCTAATTCGCCATGGTGTGTGAAGCTTTTACAAACTACACGTAGCAGGAGCAGGATTCGGGCAGACAGTGTCACAGTCCCTTATAGTCACAGTGCTTGGAATGTGATAGATGTTCGATAAATGTTTTTGAAATGAACTTATCTGGGCCATCGTGAACTCTCCGACCGATTTGCGGCCCTCGATTTGAAGGGATAACGACAACAGAGCCTCTTCCGGGCCACCTTCCAAAAGATCACCAGAAGATGAGGGGTGTTTAGCCCAGAAAAGAGGAGCCCAAAAGCATGGGGACCCATCGACCTCTTTTAGCTTACAGTTAACAAAACCTCAGTCATAGGATGTCTGTTAAAGGAGCTCTTCTCCATTCCCGACTTTTTTTGGAATGTGTGACTGTAATTAAGAACCTTTAAATCTAATTAATTGCGCAGACTGAAGAGAGAATGTAGGAGATGGACAACAAGAGGAAGACAGAGAGCAAGAATTTAACATTTAGTCAGTACCTCAGACCTGATGGGTATGAATATTTCAGTAACTAAAGATGTGCAATCTCATGGGGCAAAGATTTTTTTTTTCCCCTGATCTCACCAAGACCCAAGTGAAATATTCCTTAGTTCTAGTTACCTCCCTTTGTTCTTATTCCATATTCCTTATGCAGTCTTCTGAGTGTTATTTGGTTTCTGAATAGATTTTCCTTTAAGAGAGAATCCCCTGGCCTGTGCTCAAAACTGTTCTCGTCCACTTGATAGTTATATTGGTTTATGCATCTGCCTCTTGTGAGCTGGGTTCTTTTGAATCAAATCAATCAGCAGGAATGGTGATGATACTGAGTGTGTGAGTTTACAAGCCGAGGGCCAGACTTGAGGCTGTGGTTACCCAGCTCACTTCATTCCAACAGTCCCTACCCGAAAGTCCCTTACTGTTCTGGGAGGCACCGCTCGGATGGACAGCGTGTGTTGTTAGACTTCTCACTCTTTTCTTTCTTTTCACTTCAACAGATAACAGGGTGTAAGAGGACAGTTTTGGCTGGGCAAGGCCTTGGACTTATTGGCTAGAGGAGGAAGATGTCACCCCTCCCTCAAAAATACCCATTTCCATCTGAGTGAAGAAACGTCCTGGAAGAGAACTAGGCATCCTAATCTCCTCCTAGTGAGTCCGAAAGAAGTCTGAAGACCTGCCGTGGCCCTCGCTGAAAGGATGGCCAAAGACATTGAGGAATGATAGAAGAAAGGAATGGGGGTCCTTGAGAGCAAAGTCACAATAAAGGTGAGGGGCGTTTGAGCTGGTGATCTGACACAGCAGGGTGTACTGGTGACAGTCAGTGCTCTGGGCCCCGCCAGAGACTGCTGCTGAAACCCCTGTGATCCAGGTCCTCTGGGTATTGCTTTGGGGAAAACAGCTCCATGTATGAACTAAAAGAACTGTGACTCAGGGGCCTGTTTTGCCGTGAGATTTCCCCACAAGGGGCAAGGAAGGGGAGACCAAGGTGAGGAACAAGGTGAAGAAAGGGAGATCATCCCTCGTGCCTCAGGGAGCCACCTGGATAGGTGAGCTCTATCAAGTAGCCACGTCTGGCAGTGACACTGCTCTGAAGTAATTATCCACCCCTGCCACCTCCCACAATTTGCTTTTATTCATCTTCCACTCTTGTACAATTAGACCATTCTTGGGGGGAGGGGTCACTGACAGAGCTAAGATTGGGGAAAGATGAGCATTGAATAGATATCAAGGGTGTATAGGCAATGCTGAACCAAGAGAGAAACTAGAGGGATGATAACCCCAGTGAACTATAAGACCCTTACTCGGTGCTCAGGATTGTCCTTAGTGTTAGGATTAGGGTAGAGCGAGTACATAAAATATTGATATGGTTGCTACTCTCAGGGTCCTCAAAATGTATGTGGGAAGAAAGAACACACTCTTGAGAAATAGCTGGGTCAAAATGATAAAATGCCAAAATGTGTGACATAGAATATGGTAAGTGCTAGAGGAAGTGAGAGGAGAGAGGGAGCCCTGGAGGCCTGAAGGTGATCACAAAATGTGCTTGACAAACTGGCATGTAAGCTACAGCCTGAAGTATGGTCAGATCTTGATCAGTGGAGAGGAGAAAGCCAGGCAGAGGGAAGGACAGCAACAAAGGTGTGGGCAGGAAGGAACATGATGGTGTCACTGAATGGGTTGCTGGTCCCATGGGGGAGTAGAGAAACTAAAGCAGGGGGCACCTGGGTGGTTCAGTCGGTTAAACGGCCAACCTTGGCTCAGGTCATGATCTCATGGTTCGTGAGTTCAAGCTCTGCATTGGGCTCTGCTGTCAGCAAAGAGCCTGCTTCAGATCCTCTGTACCTCTCTCTACCCCCCTCCCCTGCTCATGCTTTTCTCTCTCTCTCTCTCTCTCTCTCTCTCTCTCTCTCTCAAAAATAAACATTAAAAAAAAAGACTAAAGCAGCAAGAGCAAAGCTATATCAAATGATAAAGTTCTAGGGTAGTAGATGTGGACAATGACTTGAGAAGCAAGACTGGAGAAGTAAGCTGTGTCAGGAGACGGTTATCTATATAGAAACTCTCATGTGTCTCCACATCCAAGTATTAAGAACTAAATTCTTTCAGGATGCCAGGGTGGCTCAGTCAGTTAAGCGTCCGACTTTGGCTCAGGTCATGATCTCACTGCTCGTGGATTTGAGCCCCACATCGGCCTCTGTGCTGACAGCTCAGAGCCTGCAGTCTGCTTCAGATTCTGTGTCTTCTCTGAGGCCCCTTCCCCACTTATGCGCTCTCTCTCTCTCTCTCTCAAAAATTAATAAACATTAAAATTTTTTTTAAAAAAAGAACTAAATTCTTCCAGATTCTCTTTTCATGTTTGTAGAAGCCAATGTCCTTAGAAAGTTAGAGACAGGACTTTCTCTGGAGCAGATTTAATTATGGGAAAGTAAAGGCAGAGATGTCTCCCTTCCCTCCTTGGACCAGATTTGTTTCCCTTCCAGGGTAAAAAAAAAAAAAAAAAAAAAAAAAAAAAAAAAAAACTTATGAAAGTTTTATCTCCTGGGGCACCTGGGTGGTCAATTGGTTGAGTGTCTGACTTTGGCTCAGGTCAGGATCTTGAGGTTCGTGAGTTCAGGCCCTGCGACGGGCTCTGTGCTGACACCTCAGAGCCTGGGGCCTACTTCAGATTCTGTGCCTTCCTTTTTCTCTGCCCTTCTCCCACTCACACTCTGTCTCTCTCTCTCTCTCTCTCTCTCAGAAATCAATAAACATTGAAAAAAAATTTTTTTAAGTTTTATCTCCTTTATTAATATAGCTAAAGGAGTTCATTCTAGAAGGATACAATGAGGTCATAGGGTAAGCAGCAGGCCTGAAATAGCTTCTGTGGGGAGTGCACAAGAGAATAAACCACAAATGAGTAAAGGAACCAAGAATGCTTGTTTCTACACAGACCCAACTTAGGGAGGAAGGGGGATAGACATTTTCAGACTCTTCCCGTCCCAGCCACTCAGTACCTTCAAGGTTCCTGGACCTACATAGGTCGAGCTCCATTGAGCCAGAGGCTGTGGGAGTCCTAAAGAGTTTGGTCTGCCCAGGGGAGACAGGCCATGTCTCCAAACCCCCTAGCCCTGCCCGATCCAGTCACTGGGAAACTCAAATCGGCATGGACAAGTGAGGCTTGCACCACAGCTGACTCTCGGGTTTGGGGTTGCTGTCTGTGACTGGCTCCTCTTTGGTGGGCAGAGAGGTTTTAGTCAGGGTGAGGGTGGGGAAGGCAGTCTTTTTCCCTTTCTGCCCCTTTTGCTCCCCCTTGCTCTCCTTCCAGGAAGACATTAGTCTGGCCTGTGCGGTCTCAGAGCTCCCCTCTACCCACTACCACTCACCTCGGGAGTGCCGGGACAGGCCAGTGGCCTGCTTCTAGAGACAAAATCTGCTGCTTTAGAGAAACTTCCAGCTTCCCCCCACCAGAGAAGAGAACCAATGTGATTATATATTGACTAACAATATATTGAGTGCGGACAATGTGTCTGATGCTATGTTATGCCCTTAGTGTACATTATCTTCTAAAAATTTTTTTTTTATTTTATATTTGAGAGAGAGAGAGATGGAGACAGAATCCGAAGCAGGCTCCAGGCAGTCAGCACAGAGCCCAACGTAGGGTTCAAACCTACGAGCAGTGAGATCATGACCTGAGCCGAAGTCAGATGCCCAACCAACTGAGCCACCCAGGTGCCCCATGCGTTATCTTATTTAATCTATCTAATAATTCCATAACCCTCTGCAGTAGCTACTTTCTTTTCTTTAGGTGGGTACTTTTAATGTCCTCATTTTCCATCTAAGGCTGAGAGAGGTTAAAAACTTACTCAAGGTCACTCATCTTAGATCTGAGCCCAGGTCATTTGACTCCAGAGCCTGTGGTCTTATCTGCTATACTATACTGCCTGTCACTCTATGTTCCTGAAAATGTGACTTTAGTGGGGTCATCCAGTCTAGTTAAAGAACCACCCTAAGCATTGGTTAAATTGGTTCTGGTTCCCTATTCCCACCACCACCACCACATGTTTGGCTAGAGCTTGAGGTCTCTCTTTCTTCCTTTCTCTCCCCCTGGTTCCAGCATAACAGCAAATGTTTCTCTGGGGAGTAGGCTGTGTCAGAATCCCATGACACTCAAGGTGTGTTTGTTTCAGGTGGAAGTGGATTCTGAGCTTGGATAATTCTTGCCCCCTACAGAGTAAGTGGGCAGTGGTCCTTCACTGCAGGCGCTGGAGGAGACTGGACTCCTGGGCTCTGGGTTCCCAAGTCTTCCAGATCCCTCTGTGATACTTTTCAAGGGAAGCTTTTCAGAGTCTGCGAGCCCACAGTCCCTGGGACTCTAGGGAGCAAAAAATCTCAGACTGGATCATATCAGAAGAGCCAGCTGTTTGGAATTGTGGGACCCGAGGCAGAGAAGGTGCAGGGGTTTATGTGCAGAAACTTTGGTTAGGAGGCCATGAGTCCTGACTTAAATTTTGCAAGCTGTGGATCTGTTTTTTGAGTGTGTTCCTCAAGCAGAGACCACTGGACCCAGAGGGAGGGTCACCGAAACCAGATGGTACAAAGGCTACCCCTGGGGCTGAAGGTGGTTTTTGATTCAGGCCCTGGCTGCTCTTTGGGAGAAGTGAACATTATTGGCCAAAAGCCTAAGAAAGAAGAATCGTTGGGGGCTGGAAAGAGAGCTGCTTTTAGTGGACTGGGGCCTGGGAGACTAGAGGTTGGCCAAGGTGGCTCCAGAGCCAGGGATCCCAGAAGACGATGCCTCTTCCAGAAAGCCCCTGCTGGGCAAGAGTGAGAGTGAAGACTGAGTGACCCAAGGCGAGACAGGAGTAGGGGTGGGTTGGGCTAGGGACTCGCTGGCAGGTGCAGGAAGTGTCCTTTCCATGAGCATATCAAAGGAAAACCCACCTCAGTCTAGCTCAAGTCCTTTGTTATGCCCTCTGGGATGCCCCCCTGACTTCTCCCTGCAAAATTGCTGCAGCTTCTGTTGGGTTCTTAACAATCGCTTCCACCTGTCTTGCTTCACTTTGCCTTACAGTATAATTGGTTTTTGCCCTATAAATCATACATTTTAAAGAGAATAACCATGTTGTAATTATTTTTGTATCTCTTACCCTGTAGTGCCTGACATGCTATCTGTACATAGCAGTATCTGAATAATGCTTGAATGAATGAATGAATGAGTGAGGACCAGATGAGAAGGGGTGTGTGTGTGTGTGTGTGTGTGCGCGCGCGCACGTGCGCACACGCACGCACTCTGAGAGTGGTTACTGCTGAGGAAAGAAAGAAAAAGATAAGAGAAGAGGTGGGATGGGGAGAAAAGAACCCAGGAAGCAAGTAAATAAATAATTGTAAATGACTGTGTAACAGTTGTAATAACTGCTAATGATTACTATGCATTTACTATATATCAATATAGTACCTGTTCTATGTGTATGTTTGGATCCGATGTTCACAACAGTCTTACAATGTTGTCCTTATTTTTTTTTATTTTTTAAAAAATTTTTTTTAACGTTTTATTTATTTTTGAGACAGGGAGAGACAAAGCATGAACAGGGGAGGATCAGAGAGAGGGAGACACAGAATCTGAAACAGGCTCCAGGCTCTGAGCTGTCAGCACAGAGCCCGACGCGGGGCTCTAACTCACGGACCGCGAGATCATGACCTGAGCCGAAGTCGGCCGCTTAACCGACTGAGCCACCCAGGCGCCCCTGTTGTCCTTATTTTACAGATGATGAAGCTGACCCTCAGTCACTTGACCAGTAAGTAGCAACTCCAGGACCTAACATGCATGGTCCTTTGGCCAGGAGAGCCCAAGCTTGAACGATGAAGCCATCCTGCTCTGCAGCCTCCCCTGTGGCATTTCCTTATGGCCCCTGTTCTTCTCTGTTGAGGCATTTTGTAGGCTTTTAATTGTTTAATGAATTACTTGAAATTATTTCCTTATTAATTCTCTTCACTGATAGAAAGTAAGCTATAAGAAGGCAGGGCCCACACTGAGTTTCTTTTTTATTTTCTTTCTTCTTCCTTTTTTTTTTTTTAAAGTTAGGCTCCACACCCAACATGGGCCTTGAACTCACAACCCTGAGACCAAGAGTCAGATGCTCCACTCACTGAGCCAGCCAGGCGCCCCTGATTTTCTATCTTTAGTTACATGCCTTGCCCTTAGAACCATGCCTGACACATAGTAAGCACTCGATAAATACATGCTTACTGGCTCACCGACAGACTGACTACTGCCTCCTAAAAATGACAACCCCCAGGATTCTCTAAGCCTTTCTTCCACCCTTCCTCTCAGGTCTCCCTGCCTCACCTCTGCACTCCAGTCCCGCCAGTTAGCGCCATCCCCTGCTCAGCCTTAACCTAAAGCCGGACTAGTGGACGTTAAATGCCAGGGCCAAGTTTTTGTCCCAGACGATCCCTGGACTCAGCAGATGCTGATCAGGTGACGGTCTCTCTCTGGCTTAGGATGGAAAGACGCCAGGAAAGATCGAAGCATCTACCCTGATGGGTTACACCAGGGCTTCTAGAAGGGATTTTGTGGCAGGAGGGAGGGGGGCAGGAGATTGAGTGTCTCTGTGACTTGTGCAGGCAGCATGATGGATGAGCAGTGGAAAGCCCTTTTACGAAACATGCCAGACCTGCTGCCATAGTATCCCTCCCAACAGCCCAGAATTATATTTCCCCGAAGACACACTCGGTCGTGCTCTGGATTTATACGTGGGGTGGCAACCTGCCGGTGCTCCCAAAGGAGATCTGTCTACAGATGCCCCAGCAGCGGAGGAAGCAGATGAGAAGGGAGGGAGGTCTGAACCCTCTCCCTAAGAGCCATGGCACTGCATGGAAATTGACGGTCCTTCAAGAGTTTCCTGACTTCCGCGGGTCCCACTCTCTTCCCCAAACAGCCTGCAAGTTTTCAGTTTGGGTACACAGTGAAGATTTATTCTCTCTCCCTCTCTCTCTGTCTCTCAAGAAGTGGCTGGGGCCTCTGATGCTCAGCACTAGGGTTCTCCTTCCCAGAGAGAACGGGTAGGCAGGTAGTTCAGATGATCTGGAATCACGTATCTTTCCTGGGGCTGTAAACTACTGGAAGTCCCCCAGCACATTACCAAATACAGTAGAAAGGAGTCAGTGGACCACGTACCAACAAGGGCAACACCCACCCCGGGTGGAGAAGTCAGATATGTGCTTGCACAGGACGTGCCTGGGGCTGGCCTGTTCCTGAACCCCCATGGCCCCATCTCTGCTTTTCTGGCCCTCCCGTGGCTCTGATCAGCTTCTGCCAGGCTCTGCATTTTTGTATCTTTTTCTCATTGCGTGGCCCCCTTGTCTTTAAAAGGCTAAATGCTCTGTACTAAATTTGGTCACACAGAGCTCCAAGATTCCCTGGAATGTCCTCAAGTTTCAAACAGCTCTGACAGCGAGGCAGGCCCGCCCCCCCTGTGTGGGGATTGGCTTCCCCTTTCGGGGCCAGGCCGTTGTCAAGTCTCATTGGCCGCTGGTTAGACCAGCCAGGGTCCACTAGCCCTGGGCTCGGAGCTAGCTTGCAGTTAACGCTTCGGCACCTGTGGCACCGCAGGGCAGGGCGGAGGAGCCACCGCGTCCTCGACCAGCTGGGAGTCTGCTCTCAAGCCCACTCTGCCCCGTCTAGGTCAGCTCCGCGCCTCCCCCTCGTCGCCCACCAGGACTCCAGCAGCCCCTGCAAGAGTCCCAGCGCACCTTGCCAGGATGTCTAAGGTAGCCAAGTATCGCCGGCAGGTGAGTGAAGACCCCGACATCGACAGCCTGCTGTCCACCCTGTCTCCCGAGGAGATGGAGGAGCTGGAGAAGGAGCTGGACGTGGCGGACCCGGACGGGAGCACCCCCGTGGGGCTGCGGCAGAGAAACCAGACGGAGAAGCGGTCCACGGGCATGTACAACCGGGAGGCCATGCTCAGCTTCTGTGAAAAGGAGACCAAGAAACTTATTCAGAGGGAGATGTCCGTGGATGTGAGTGAACCATATGCTAGAGGAAAGGGGGGAGGGCGGGGAGGGGAGGGGGGGGGAGACCCTAACTCGCGCCTCGGATGCTTCTCTCCTTAGAGCAGAAGGTCTTGTTGGCAAAAGATGTGATGCTTCGGAACCAATTACCATCCGCTGAACTGGCAGCCGTGAACCTCTTACCCCTCGTTTCGGTTTAAAGCACAAATTGGCCATGTTAGCAGAACTCACCATCCCACAACAGCAGATAGGGCCACTAGGAGAATGGGAGCTGGAGAACGTCCTTGAAGCGTTCATTGTCGAGATACCCTCTTTGTCCCCGAGCACTTTTTTTTTCCTTCACATTCATTTCCTCCGTTGTGAGGATGGGCAGAGGATAGACTGATGCTCGCGGTCTCTTGGCAGCCACCCCAGGAAAGCAAGTCAGGCCCTCCTTGCAGAACTGCTCGTTTTTAAGCCCTCTGGGCGACTCGTGGCACGTGGACCATTTGAGGAGGCAGGGGCAGATGGGCCTCCCACGGCGATGGGAGACAGGGGTGGGGGGTGGGGTCTGTGAGGTGGGAAATGCATCTTAACCTGATGGCTTCGGTTTCGCTCCCAGGGGAGTTGGGGTTTGCACTTCCTAGAGGGGCATCTTGGAGGAGGGGGGGGGGTCCCCTCCTTTTGGTAGTAAGCCCTTTTACAACCAGCCAGGCCCCTTTGGGGGAGGACAAGGATATTTCCCAGCAGGGTTTTGCCATGAGGAGGGGACAGAGGGGAAGCATCTGCCCACACCCAGGACGGGCTTAAGCAAAACCTGCTTCCTCTTTTCCTGGGTTGGCGTGGAGAGTTCTTTTTTCACCATGTGTTCATATGTGAGTTTTCTTGGGACAAACTAGACTGGCCTCCACCTGAGCGTGGCTCTGTAGACCCCCCGGCCGCGGCAGAGAGTGTCTGGTGGGGAACCGGTCCTGTCTCTGCGCCCATTCTCTTCTACTCGGTACCTACTGGCCACGTCTCTGGTACCTTGTCTGTGACTTGCGGATTCTCGCATGAAAAAGTTCAATCTCAATTCTCGTTCGCTGTTTTACGTCTGTGGAAACCAAGGCCCAGAGCCCCAAACGCCGTGTTCATTCTCGCAAAGGAAACGAGAAAGGCAGTATTATCTCCTGGAACTTCTGTAACATGTCTGGCTGGGTAGGAGATTGTGCTGGATGCTAGTCGCAGAGCACGTTTGTGGGCACAGCCCTGGCTCCTTGAGTGAAGGGATGGGGGTGGGAGGGATGAGGGAGAGTGAGGTAGGGGAGCTGGACCTCTGCCTCTATCTTTACCACCCCGGGCCCATGTGTAAGCCTTCACCAAGAAGTTGGGAGTGAGGGAGTCAGAAGGCTCAGAAATTCACTACTCCGTGGGCAAGGTGATAGCCTCGGATACCACTTGGTTGATGATGAACAGACACTAGAATGCTTATGGAAAACAAGGAAAGGATAGAGGGGACTCCCCGTGAGGGCCTGGTACCTCAAGACGCCTATCAGGACATGTAGGGAAAGCCAGGCAGTGCACCCCAGGCTTTGGCACCTCTGTAAATCCCCCACGTGGACCCCCAACTCTTCTCTCCTCTCCCCCTGCTCCTAGTCACCAGGCTCTGTGCCCAGTGGCTTCTGGGATGCAGAAAGATACTCCTGAGGCTGAAGTCAAATGCAGAACATTCTTAATCCCAAAGCAAGATGCTTAGGCTAGGGAGAGTGCGAGGGACTCTTATACTCTGGGAAATTTCATTCTCAAAAGCCTTTTTCCTCAGCCAACTGAAACCATGGTACGCTTCTCTTCCCCAGCCCTACCTCCCTCACCCCTGCCAGGGGCACACTTGTTTCTGCAGGCAGAGCCCCAGTCAGGAAACAGAGGGTGGCGTTCGTGCGTGTGTGTGGTGTGCAGACACACTCACACAGGTGTACGTGAGACGGTATGAGCTGACTTCAGGGTCATTTTTCCCTTGTAGGGATAGGCTGTCCTCACTCTTCCTCATCCAGTCCAAGGGCATATGTTGGCAGAGTGGCTGGCTGGAGTTCAGGGTACATCCTGAGCCATGGGCATAAGTCATCCTGTAAATCTGGATGAAAAAGTGGCTTCTTTTAGGGGCACCTGGGTGGCTCAGTCGGTTAAGCATCCAACTCTTGATTTCAGCTCAGGTCATAATCTCATGGTTTGTGAGATCGAGGCCCGTGTCAGGCTCTGTGCTGACGAGACTACTTGGGATTCTCTGTCTCCCTCTCTCTGCCCCTCTCCCCCACTCGTGCTCTCTCTCCCTCTCAAAATAAGTAAATAAGCTTTAAAAAAGTGGCTTCTTGGGGCGCCTGGGTGGCTCGGTCGGTTGAGCGTCCGACTTCGGCTCAGGTCATGATCTCACGGTCCGTGAGTTCGAGCCCCGCGTCGGGCTCTGTGCTGACAGCTCAGAGCCTGGAGCCTGTTTCAGATTCTGTGTCTCCCTCTCTCTCTGCCCCTCCCCTGTTCATGCTCTGTCTCTCTCTGTCTCAAAAATAAATAAACGTTAAAAAAATAAATAAATAAATAATAAAAAAAATTAAAAAAAATAAAAAAGTGGCTTCTTTGGCACCATTAGGAAGCTAGTGAGTGTGTGATTAAGAACTTGGATTTAAGTGCCAGGAAAGCCTGGTTTGAGTCGCAGCCTCTCTTCCTGTCTGTATAACTAAGTAACTTACAAGTGACAGAACCTGTCTCACTTCCCTCAGCTACAAAATATCCAGCCCATAGGACTGTTGTGAAAACGGAAAGGATAGTAATGTAAAGCACTTAGCACAGAGCTTGGCGTGTAATAAATGCTCAATAAATGGCGCTATGAAGTTATTAATTCATTAATTTCTACCCCTGCCCAGCTCCTCCCTCCTTTAGTTCCTGGAGGGCTGAGCAAGCCAAGTGTGTCTGTTTAACTAGTGGCCAGAGTAGACAATAAACAAACATACCTTGGATGCTCAGGCTGGGGGGCCTTTGATATCACAAACACAGGGCAGCTCCAGGTGGGGCTCCCGGCTGCTGGACTGGCTGTGGCTCTCACTGAGAGTGGCCTTTGCTCCCCGTAAGGCACTAGAAGTTAGTTAAAACAAAAGAGTAACTGTGAGCCTGTTTCGCTTGACTCAAGAAAGCACAGCAAAATGAGCCTTTACTGAGAAACTTCTACATGCTAAGCATATTCACCCTTTCTTTTATTTAAACTTCCCACTTCTTGGGAGATGGGTCTTTTTATTCCCATTATACAGAGCAGAAAAATTGAGGCTCAGAGAGGTTGAATAACCGCCTTGCGTTCACATAAGCAACAAGCAGCCTGCCCAGCTTTAAGGACTACGCTTCTTCCTCCCTGCCACACCAGGGTACGGAAAAAGGCAGTCATGCCAGCCCCTGTCCTGAAGAATTTATAATCTAATTAGGATCACAAGACACACACATACAGAAGCACCACAAAGGTGTTACAGAGCACCGGCCACATATTCATACGTTGTCGTAGAAGCACTGGGCTATCACCTAGTCTAGTCTGGCAGAATGTTCATCCCTGCCCCCAAGACCAGGAACATAAATATTAACACCAAGTGTGGATTCGGGATTCAAACTGTTAGAACCAAGTGTGGATTAGGGAAGTTAATCCTGCCCAGATATTGGATGGCATTAGGAATTTTTTGTTACCTCCTTTTAGGTGGGATAATGGTATTGTGGATGCACTTTTTAAAGAACCCTTGCCTTTTAGACATGGATACTGAAATATTTATGGGAAAAACTGATAAAATATGAGGGAATTGGCTTTAAAATAACGTGGGCAAGGGGAGTGTGTCGGGGAATAGATGAAATGAGATCATCCACCAGTTGATAATTGTTGAAGCTGGGTGATGTGAAGCTGAGAGTGGAAGGCAGGCCCAGTTTGGGTCTTCAGCTCTGGTTTCTCTGGGGGAGGAGCTCCAAGATTCATACTCTGGCTATCGTGCTGGAGGGGTGTAGACTGTGGAAGGGGCCTCAGATGGCTTCTCCCTCATGGGATGGAATACTCCGGGGCTGTCCTGGATTGGCTTACTCCCTCCTTCATGAATACTCCTCTCCCCAGGCCACCCCCGTGACCCCTTCAGGTCTCAGGTACCACTTCCTCCAGGTAGCCTTCCCTGACTGCCAGGCAAATTTAGGCACCATGTCTGATCTGAGCACTCCAGTACCGCTCTGTACCGGCCCCATCCTGTTTTCTTATATCTCTTCCTCGCCAGCTTGTGTGATTCTGGAGGACGAGCGCTAACACAGGGCCAGGCACAAGGTGGGCCCTCAACCTCTGTCTGTTGAATGAAGGTTCGGAGCAGGAGGTGGGGCTTGGCAGAGCTGACCCCTGGCTTCCCTCCTTCCCTTTAAAGGGGCAGACCTCTCAGCCCGTGTGTTCTGCCCCAGTCCTCCAGGGACTCTCCTTCTGCCCAGGTGGAAGACAAAGCCCCTGGGCAGGTGTGTAGCCAACAGTTCAGTGAAACCCTTGTGCTTGGCTCAGGTTTCAGGAACCTGATCCCAGCAGGTCAACTCATGTGTTCTCTTTCCTTCCCAAGTGGGAAAGAAAATCTCCAGCCTGTCTGCCCTGTCCTTCTCCCTGGCGTTACCAGGGGCTGGGGATTAGCACCTGCACCCAGCCAGGAGCAGGGGCAGCTGACTTGGGTGGGGGGTGAAGGAAGCTCTTTTAGGTTCTCCCTTGAGAAGCTAACCAGAAGCACCCCACTAGCCAGTTGCTGCTGGGCCTGAGCCTCCTGACCTCCCCCTTGGGTCTCTGGCTCACACAGCCTCGCTGTTCCCCTCCCCTACCAGTCCCAGTTCACGACCCAGTGTCCATGGCTTCTCTACAGGGATGGGGATGCCCGAGACCGGTGGCACTAACCCTCAGATTGCCCTTTGCAGAGGCCTGGGCCCTATCAGGAGTGCACTGGGCAGCACGGCTCCACGATTAAGGAGATTAACCCCGACTGGTACACACCCAAAATAGCCCTGGAGGCTGGGGTGGAGAGGGCAGAAGAGGTGAGGGGGGCCTGTTGACCTGGGGAGGCAAAAGCAGGCACCCAGGGAGGGTTGGACAAGTTTAAAAAAATCTCTCCCTGGAGTTTGAAAGGGGCCTCCGTCTAGAGTTTGAAAAAGTAGTTGATCAAACAACAAAGTGTTTGTTTGAATTGTTCTTACTCATATTTTATAAACTGGCTTCTGTACGCAGAGACTATCTGACGAATTTTAAGCAGTGAAACACCAGTGCCTGCTCCCACCTTTAGCACTGCCCCCCAGTGCTCACCTTTTCTCAGAGGACGGTGGGGAGAAGGGCTCAGGTGGGTGGGATGCGTGGCAGGAGGGAGGCAGAACAGATAGGAGCAAGGAAGAGATGTAAAAATGAAACAGCTCAACAGTGAGTGGGAGATGGTCAGGGGAGAGGCGGTCAGTGGATGGTCAGGGGAGGAGTATGAGTCCCACTGACCGAGGGGAGGTTGCCGCTGGCATCTGGCAGGCTGGGGGCTTCAGGGTCCCCATGGTGAGGCAGGAGGAGGCACATCTGAGCAGACACCCAGAGTGAGGACAAGGTCTTCATCTAACCTGGCTGCCCTCCCTCAGCCTCTTTCTCCCCAAGAGACTCTGGAGTATCCGTATCAGACAATGTCAGTATAGCACAGCTGGGCCCACGGTGCACAACGCCTGAATGAAGTGCACTGGGAGAGCCGCAGAACACAGAGGAGTCAAGGGCACTGTCCTTGGAGATCTAAAGTCTACATGCATAAAGTCCACACACACACACACACACACACACACACACACACACACGGCAGTTATAGCAACAAAGCACAATGAATGGGGAGGGGGGGCCAGGGGAAGAGAAGCTGATATCCATATGCCTGCCAAGTTGGATAAACAAGAATATCCTGGGCAATAATACAGAGGCCTTTCCAGATGGGGCTGTGCTTTCTTGTTTGTTAGACCTCCTTTGGAATAAGCAGCAAAGAAAGAAGGGGTCTAGATTCTGAGTATCAGTTCCCCTAAAGGGCTCGCTTCGCCCCCGGGGCAGTGTGGGGAATAGAAAGCCCAGGGGTGTCTGGAACCGGACAGGATCAGGTCTGATTCCACTTCTGCCCCCATCATCTGAGCGCGTTACCTGAAGACGGGGATGAACTTTAGAGTGCCTTCTGGACCCAGTGGCATTATTAATACCATCGCATTAACATAGCTTCTGGAGGCCCCATTGCTCTACTGACAAGTGGGAAGATGACATCAATCTTGAAGGGTTACTGTGCGGCTTCAATTGGCTAAGGTACTGAAATTGTCTGGCACAGCACGAGAGACTTCTCCCCACCCTAAATTCTTCAGACTTTATACTTGTGTAGATGCCAAATCAACCTTTTTTTTTTTTTTTTTTTTTTTTTAAAGCTTAAGGAAGAAGGCGGGAGGCGGGCTTATTTAGTTACTTCCTGCCTGGACCCCTTCCCTTGATTTCTTTGAGCCTAATTTATTTAACGCCCCAGGCCCCAGGGCTCGCACTGGGTGGCTGGGTTAGAAACATTGCAGAATCAAGGGGGATGGAGTGGGGGAGGGTTCGGGACTGGTGAATTCTCCTTGTCTGCAACTGCCGTGAGCTCAGAAAGGCCTAGGCCACTTTGGACAAATTTGGCTCCACCTGTCTCTGGGGCCCGCTGCAGAAATGACCAGCGGGGTTGGCGGGGCGCTGCTGATGACAGCAAGGCCGTGAGCCTGCACACACCCCCACACTCTCACCTGCCTTCCCTCAGGGAGGACCCACGGGCTCCGCAGGGGGTCACTTCCTCAGCCCTTCCTTCCAGATCAGGCCAGCAGGGCCAGCATTACCATTTCCACCCCGCACCCCTACCAGAGGTGGACCGCCCTGGGGGCAGAACTTCTAGTGAAGCTCTGGCTACAGAATGTATTGAGTCTGGTGCTTAGAATAGTGTTGTCAAAAGCCAGCTAGACCTGGATTCAAATCCTGCCCTGCTGGTTGCTGGCTACGTGACCCGAACAAATTACTTTATCGGAGTTTCCCCATCTTTAAAATGGAAATAACACCTAGTCGTAGGATAGCTGTGAGGTTGAAGCAAATAATACATACAAAGCAGGCAGCAGAGTGCTGGGTTGGAATCCTGGTAGTGAGGGTCCCCAAACTTGAGTTTCCACCCTTCCTTCCCTCACTGCTGTTCCCTCCACCCATTTCCATTCTCTGCATTCTTTTTCTAGTCAGGACTTATAAGGAGGGAGGAGGACTCCATTAGACCATTAATTCTCCAACTATTTAGTAAGTTTCTATTATATTAGGTGCTTCCCAGGCGCTGGGATAGAGTAGAAAAGAAGACAGATGAGGTCCTTGCCCTCACGGAGCTTCTGTTCTAATGGGTGAGACAGAGAATACATGTACCTAAGTATATACATGACATATAACATATACACATCACATATAACATATATGTTACATACATGTAAGGAAGAATGCACTTTCAGGAAAGGGTATATGACAATCTCCTATAAGGTAATCAGGGACGATACTGTCCAAAAGGTGGCATAGAAGCAGGGCCTGGAATGGACTGAAGGAGCCAGTCATTAGGAAGGTCTGGAGAAAGCTTTCCAAGCAGAGGGAAGAGCAAACAAAAAGGTCTGGGTAGGGAAGCAGGTTTAGTATGTCAGAGGAAGAGTCA
Source organism: Panthera leo (assembly GCF_018350215.1). NCBI lineage: Eukaryota > Metazoa > Chordata > Mammalia > Carnivora > Felidae > Panthera > Panthera leo. Next base: position 40,808,131 of record NC_056696.1, on the reverse strand, counting down.
GGCCAGTGTAACTAGAGCAGGGTGAGCAAGGGGCGGGCTGGGGAGGTTGGAGGAGATAAGGCCCAAGAAGTAAGCAGGGTTCAGATAATGGAGGGCCTTACAGCGCAGCAGAGGGAATTTGAATTTTTCTTCCAAGTGCCATGAGACGTCGTTGGAGGGTTTTGAGCAGGGGAGAGTGTGATCTGATCTAAGTTTTTAAAAGGATCTATCACTCTGCCAGCTTTGTGATGAATAGACAGTATGAGGGCAAGACTGGGGGAGAAGGGAGACCAGCTGGAAGGGTGTTGCAGTAGCTCAGGCAGGAGGCCAATGATGGTTTGGGGAGAAGTGGTCAGATTTAGGAAACACCTCAAAGGTAGCACAGACAGGACTGGCTGACTTACTGGGGGAAAAGAGAAGCGTGGTGGGCCCGGTCCTGCCTGAGCTATTGGGTAAATTTGGTGCCATTTACTGAAGTAGGAAGCAACAGGAGTGGCTTGCTGATCTGAACAACTTAAGTTTTGGTAGATGTCAAAGAGGAAGCGTTGGATTGACTGGGCATGTACAAGTCTGGAGCTGAGCGGGGCAGTGGGGCTAGAGATTACATTTGGGACCCATCAGTATATAGACAATACTTAAAACCATGAGCCTGGAAGAGATCACATAGGGAGGCAGTGTGAATGAAGAGCAGAGGACCAATGACCACGCCCTCCATTGCCCCAACATTTAGGCATTGGAAGAGGAGAAGGAGCCAATGAAGGAGACAGAGAGGTGGGAGGAAACTCAGAGTGGTTTCCAGAAAGCAAATGGACAGGGGGCTTACAGGAGGAGAGAGCATCCACCGTATCCTTTCTTGGTAAGAGGTTTAATAAGATGAGAACAGAGAATTGACCACGGTAACAGGAAAGATGGAAGCCATTGGGACCTTGACAAGACTGGGTTCACTGCAGTGATGAGTGGACTCGAAAGAGAATGGTCAGTAAACGCTGGAGATAGAGAATACAGACAAGTGTCTCTTTGATTTTTTTCTAAGTTTTGTTCTAATGGGAAGCAAAAGTAGGGTGACAGCTGGAAGTAAATGTGGAACCAAAGGGGTTTTTTTTTAGAAAGGTGGAAGATGATAGCATGTTTATATACTAATGGGGATCGCTCAGTAGAGAAGGAAGCTTCAATGGCCCTGGAAAAGGAGACAAAACAGGATGGATTGCACTGGAGTAGAGGGGTTGGCCCTAGTGGCAGGTGGTCACCTCTTATATCTGGAGGAAAGGTAGTGGAGACAGGTCCAGATGCAGTCAGGTTGATAGATGGGGTCGGGGGAGAGGAGATTGGTCTGTGATGTGTTGACACATGCAAGTGCTCCTCCAGGAGGACCACCCTGGCAGCTGTACATTGGCTGGATTGTAGTGGGGAGACAGGAGGCCGTGGCAGCAGTCAGAGATTGAACTTCAGGTCACAAGAAAAATGCCCCGTGCTCCCTGGGTGAGGTAGAGAAAACACGAAAACACTTCCGGATATGAAATCTGGCGTGTGAACAGTCAACAGACAACAGCCAGCTGCCAGAGCTGCTTGAAAATCCAGTAGATTTTCACCTCCAGTGCATCGATCTTCCATCCCCAAGGCCACCCTAGGAGGAGGGAGCACACAGGTCCCTTCCTAGCACACAGCTGATGTGATGGGACAAGCCCTGGGTTTGCGAGGCAAGCCTGGGGGCCTGGGGCTCACTCCCGGCTTGACTATCGGCTGTGTGGCCTCGGACAAGCATTTAACATTTGTCAGCTTGCTTTTATCTGTATTCTTTAATGCTTTGTCTGTGTCTCATTTTGTACTTGACAATAATGGATTTTTTTTTCCTATATTGTTTTTATTGAAATATAAAATACACAGGGGCACCTGTGTGGCTCAGTCAGTTAAGCATCTGACTTCTGCTCAGGTCATGATCTCATGGTTTGTGAGTTCGAGCCCCACACCAGGCTCTCAGCTATCCGTGCAGAGCCCACTTTGGATCCTCTGTCCGCGTCTCTCTCTGCCCCTCCCCAACTCTCTCTCTCTCTCTTTCTTTCTCTCAAAAATGAATAAACACTAAAAAAAAAAAGAAAGGGAAAGAAAGAAAGAAAGAAAGAAAGAAAGAAAGAAAAAGAAAGAAGGAAAGAAAGAAAGAAAGAAAAAGAAAGAAAAAAGGAAAATAAGTACAATACAGACAGAAAACCATCTAGGGGCACCTGGGTGGCTCAGTCGGTTGAGCGTCCAACTTTGGCTTAAGTCATGATCTTGCTGTCGTGAGTTCGAGCCCTGCGTCAGGCTCTGTGCGGACAGCTCAGAGCCTGGAGCCTGCTTCCAATTCTGTGTCTCCCTCTCTCTCTGCCCCTACCCCATTCATGCTCTGTCTCTCTCTCTCTTTCTCTCCAAAAATAAATAAACTTAAAAAAAAAAAAGAAAAATTAAAAAAAAAAAAAGAAAGAAAACCATCTAAAACACAAACGTAGAGCTTCATGAGTTCTCACCAAGTGACCAAGAAGGAGACCAGTGCCATCACTGTAGTACCCCTACCCACCCTCTGCTTCCTCTCCAGCTCTACCCCCCTCCTCCCTGTCACAGGAACCCCTGCCCTGACTTCCAACTCCATAGGTTAGTCTTGCCTGTTTAAAAATTATATATATACATATAAATAATTCATATTATTTATATATATATACACAAATATTTTACATATTGTTTGTATTATATATAATATATATAATCATGTAGTAGGTGTTCTTTTGTATTCAACTTCTTTCACTCAGCTTTATGTTGGTGACATTCAGCCATGTTGTCTGCAGCATTTTTTCCCACTCTCACTGCTATAGAGTATTCCGTTGTACGAATATGCCATAATCTATTATTTCACTATTAATGGACATTTGGGTTGTTTTACCATTTGGGACTGTTACAAACAATGCTGCTGTGAACATTTTAATACATTTTGGGGGGTACGTTTTTGACTTCATTTGAATCTGGTATGTCCTAGGAGTGGAATCATTGGGTCATAGAAAATGCACAGTGGACTTTTAATTTCTTCACCTGTAAATAGTGGTGATCCTACCTCATTTGAAGAGTACAAACGTTTGGAGAAGCTCGTGACATAATGACTTGCAAACAGTAGGCATTTAATAAAGTGGGGGCCACCATCATTTCTAACGGTGTCCATCTTTGGGAGCAACTAGAATGCTGTCAAGGCCTTTGACCACGCCCTGCCTGCTGTCCTCCTGACCCACACTATTAAGATTTGCGCTTCACTAACACCCAGGTCAGATTCCTCCACCCCAGGGCTCTGACTTTCCCCAAGACCGTGGCTTAAAGTTGGATCCCGCTTCATGGCCTCTTCCTATCCTTAGCCTCACTGACTCCCACTGTGGACAACTTCTCAATTTTCAGACCCTTCCTGCTTTACTTAGTTTTCTGTTTAGCTTATATCTTACTTGGGTCATTCTCCATATTCAGCTCAGTTCTCATGCCTACACCTCTAACCTTTTATCACCCCCAGACTGGATGAGCGTGACCATTTGGCTTCTCTACTCTGATTCTCACACTGCTGATTAGACCTGGAGAAAACAACACAGCCATACATACATACTGATGCTCCTATGCCAGGGGCACCTGAGTGGCTCAGTCAGTTAAGCATCTGACTTCTGCTCAGGTCATGATCTCACAGTTTGTGAGTTTGAGCCCTGCATCGGATTCTGTGCTGACAGTGCAGAGCCTGCTTGGGATTCTCTCTCCCTTTCTCTTTCTCTCAAAATAAATTTAAAAAAATATAAAAAAAAAATAAACCCTATGCCAGGCCCTCAAGGCTGCGCAGAAAACCTCTACATGCACCTCTTTTTCTCTAAAAGTTAGCCTTATCTTTATAAACTCTTCTTGTCCCACCAGCTCTCTCACCCTATGATGCAGACCTAGCATCATATTTCACTGAGAAACTTGAAGCCATCAAGTGAGAATGCCTTCAGATTCCTCTTCTGCTACTTCAAAATGTATAAGTGTTCATATATTCAAGCTTTCCCCCTTCTCTCCCATCCTTTGGAAAAGCCATCCCTCTTCCTGTCCCAGGCCAGTGCCCCCACCCACTTTTCTCTTCTGTCTCCTCAGGGACCTTTGCTCCCTTAAACATCTGTTTTCTCTGACTCTCTCTCTCTCTCTCTCTGTCTGTCTCTCCCCTCCCCTTCAACATTCCTTCCTACTGGCTCTTTCTCTTCAGTTCCCACCTTCTCTCCTTTCCTTCGTGGCCAAGCTGTAGGAAATAGTATCTACACTAACTCTCACACCACCCGCCCCTGCACTGACATCAGCCTTGGTAAGGTCTCCGAGGGCCTCTTTGTTGCTTACCCGAGGGACACTTTTTTAGTCCTTACCCTGTTTGTTTACTTTGTAATATCTGACCACTCTCTCCTTCTTAAAATACTCACTTCCCTTGGTGCCAAGACACCACACTCACCTACCTGGCTTTCTCTCTCTCTAGCTGTTCCTTGAGTCCTCTGAGAGCAGCCCTTCCTCTGATGCCTCCATATTGTTTCTCAGGGCCGTGCCCTCCCTGTGGCATCTTCGTGGCTCCCCTCACCCAACCCCACGGATTCAGCTACCACCCATATGCTCTATCTCGATCTGTGGCCTAGATCTCTGTTTTGAGTTCTAGATCATTCACTTGCCTCTTGGACTCCTCAAATGTCTCAGATTCAACTCGTCTAAAAATAAATTAATCATAGTCACCTCACCCCACCCCTAAGGCTGCTTTCCCTCCTGTATTCTATACTTGGGTAAATAGAAGTACACCTAGGTCGTAACTCTGGGGATTCTCCTGCCCTAACCCTTCTCAGTGTTTCCAAACTCTCCTTGGTGACAGAATCCTATTGATTCTACGTGTTCGACCTCTCTTGACTCCACCCCTCCTCTCTGTTGCGCTTCTGCTGTCACCCGTATCACTTATCAGCTATAAGAATGCCGTGACCTCCCAGTCTCTCTTCTCGCCCCATTGCAATCCATCCTTCACACAGCTGCCAGTGTCTTATTATAAAATGAAATCATGATCTTGACACTCCCCTGCGTAAAAGCCTTCAGTTGCTCAACATAGCTTCCATGATCGAATTCACACTCCGTAGTATGGCTTAGAAGGCCCTTGGCAACCCACTGCCTCCCTATCTCTGTAGCTACTAATACTCTTCTCCTTGACTTCTACCCTTTGCTACAGTTACACTGGACCATTGGTTCTCCAAGGGTGCCATGCTTTATCTTGCTTCTTCCATGCCCTTGCACATACGATCAGCTCCATCTGGGAGGCTGGTCCCACCTTGGGCCTAGCTAATCTGGATTCCGCTTTCAAGCCTCGGCTCAGGTGACAGCTTCCTACTTCCCCAATCCCTCCAGTCTGGGTTGTGTGCTCTACCTCTGCGTTCACAAAGCACCATCTGTCTGCAGCTTCTGTCACTTTCTATACCATACACGCTTAACACATTGTTTAGGCATTGTCTGTTTCTGTGCTTTCCCCAATTTCTTAAGAGCAAGCCCTGACTCTTTTTTATTTTAAAGTTTATTTATTTTGAGAGAGAGAGAGAGAGAGAGAGAGAGAGAGTGCGATAGGATAGGGGCAGAGAGAGACAGGGTGAGAGAGAATCCCAAGCAGGCTCCACACCTCCAGCACAGAGCCGACTTGGGCCTCGATGCCATGAACCATGAGCCATGAGATCATGACCTGAGCTGAAATCAAGAGTTGGTTGGTCAACCGACTGAGCCACCCAGGTGCCTCTAGGCCTGACTCTTAAGGCCTGACTCTTAGTCATTTCCGTACCCCAGCAGCAAGCACAGTGCCTGGCTCAACAAACGTTGAGGAAACAAAGGACAAATAGTTTGCAAATACCATTCTTGTGATACTCGATTGAATCTACAGAAATTATGAATTCATCTACACTCTCCTGAGACAATTTGAAAATATGATTTTGGGGGTGCCTGGCTGGCTCAGTTGGTAGAGTATGTGTCTCTTGGTCTCAGGGTCATGAATTCAAGCCCGACACTGGGCATAGAGCTTACTTAAAAAATAATAATCATAACTAAATAAAAAAAGAAAATATGGCTTTATGTCCAAATCCTCAAATGAAAGGCAATTTGGCAGTGATTCTTTTCCTCCAGTTTCTGTAAACAACCAATTAACTCAGTCCAAAAGTTTACACTCTGGGATCTGAATTGTTGGGATGGGTCATTGCCATAGCTCCCTTTCAGTTTGTTCTGGACAGAATGAGCCTCAAGGACTCATTTTTAACTTTGTCCATTTTTTTCTTCCTTTTCTTGTTCTTCTCTTTCCCAGCTCCCCAGGGATCTGAGATTATAGGCTGACATTTTTAGCTTGACCCAATCAAGTTCACCCATGATCTCAGGGGCCACAGATATACCCTAAAGAGGATAGTAATAATTTGTTCTATATACAGCCAGCTGAGGCTTGTAGCTCCCATTATTTGAATTCTTCCCTAGAATGTCTGGAGAAGGGGTGCCTGGGTGGCTCCGTCGGTTAAGTGTCCAACTTCAGCTCAGGTCATTATCTCACAGTCCATGAGTTTGAACCCCACGTCGGGCTCTGTGCTGACAGCTCAGAGCCTGGAGCCTGCTTCAGGTTCTGTGTCTCCCCCTCTCTCTGCCCCTCCTCCACTCGTGCCCTCTCCGTCTCTCTGTCTCTCTCTGAAAAGTAAACAATAAAAAACATTAAAAAAAAAGAATGTCTGTAGAAGTTCAGCCCCTCCGCCTCTAGATCTAGAAAAAGTAATTGGCTTCTCTTGAGAACTTGCTATAAGCACGTATCTCTTTGGATCCCACGCATACAGCAGGGAGAGACATCTCGGGATCCACAGAGCCCCCCTCCCCCCCCCGCCCCGGCTTTGGGAGGTCCGGTGTTTGGATATGTGGATACGATGACCCGGAGGGTCTGATATACCAGTTCGAAGGCCATGTAAACACAGACTTGCCCTACTGAAGCTAGAACTGTGAGGTTGGAACAGAGGTGGAGCAGCGCGAGGATTAGGTCCTTGTTGACAATCTGCTTTCTCTCAACCAGGGCTCTGCAAGAGAGTAAAGCCCTGCAGAAAATTAATGGGGTGGTTATTTCCTCAGTCCCCCCAAAGATGCTACATAGCGGGTCCCATCCCAGATATACAGGAAAGAAATCAACTCATTACATACAATGGGTGCCTTAGAGCATTAAAGGCTGAATCTTTCTCCTGGAACCCCAATTGACGAGGGATGACATTGAGCTGCTTGCTCATCCTGCTGCTACCAAGTTTTCCCAAGATGGCTCATCTCAACTACTCCAATGGCAGCATCACTTGCCCTTCCTACTTAGTGATAAGCTGCCTGTCCCTGGTCCTTTACTGCATTGGAACACATAATGTATCCCAAATCACCAAGAATATGTTTAATAATGACCTCAGAGTACTGAAGACTTAAGTGTTCCGGTGGGTCAAGGAGATTTTTCCTTCCGGTCTCTGTAAACCTTGCCTTAAAGGCAGGAAAAGGGGGTGGTATATAAGCATCAAGGTGCTATTTCTAGATGCACTTTCTTCAAAAAATAATTTATAATCAGGGGTTTCCGCCACTATCTGAAAGTAGGGTCTGCCTATGAAATATTTTGCAAGCTGAAATGGCATAAAGCAAAAAAGCACTTACCATTAATTTACACGGAAAACGTTTTGAGCATTCCCAGACCCCCAAAATAACCTCTCTTAGGCTTTTCTGATACCTCAGGACACATCTTGCCATCGAACACACAGAATAAGTGGAGATAGAGCCCTGATGCTCACAAAGTTCAAAGCTCTTGAGGCTGGATGCTGAGATGCTGAGGGTAGTTCCTGGGGAAGGAGGCGGGGGAGGGGGGGGTGCGGGGAGCGGGATTCTGGCTGCTGGTGGAGGGGCGCTGCCTCTGTGAGTGCTCCCTGCAAAACCAAAGCCAACCGCTATTTTTGTTTGCCTCTCTTTTTTTAAAAGTGAAAATCCTCTTCAGATTTCTTTCAATTACAGAAAACAGGAACTAATGCAGAACTCGTAAAAGCAAAGTGGCATAACGAAAACTTTTGAAAAGGGAGGGATACCTGTATAATGTGATAAGGCTTATTATAGACAATATACAAAACATAGGGGAAAATACCCAACAATTCTGTTTCATGAGTTAAGGACATTAGCCACTGTCAATTTTTTGAGTGTATGCTTTTTCTAAAACAATGTTTATTATTTTTTTTTAAATTTTTTTAACGTTTATTTATTTTTGAGACAGAGAGAGACAGAGCATGAACGGGGGAGGGTCAGAGAGAGGGAGACAGAGAATCTGAAACAGGCTCCAGGCTCTGAGCTGTCAGCACAGAGTCTGACGCGGGGCTCGAACTCACGGACCGCGAGATCATGACCTGAGCCGAAGCCGGACGCTTAACCGACTGAGCCACCCAGGTGCCCCAACAATGTTTACTATTTATTTTGAGAGAGAGAGAGCATGCAAGCAGAGAGAGAGGGAGAGGAAGAGAGAGAATCCCAAGCAGGCTCTGCACTGTCAGTATGGAGGCAGACATGGGGCTTGAATTCAAGAACCATAAGATCATGACCTAAGCTGAAATCAACAGTCACAGATGCTTAACCAACTGAGCCACCCAGGCATCCCGAGTAGATGCTTCTATATGCACTTTTCCTGTTATAGTTGAGGTCATTGTATACATTCACACAGTCACATAAATAGCGTTGCTTACTTTTTTTTTTCTTATAGTATAGTCATTTTCCCATGTCACTGAATTCTTCCTAAACATCATTTTCAGTGGATGTCATCATAGTCCATCATTTGGCTGGGTTGAGCCATTTGTCTATATTTGGACACTTACATGGTTTCTGATAAATATATTTTCCAAGCCTCCAAACAGATTCCCAGAGCACAGGCCCCTTCCCTTGGCCTTTGGAGCCCATCCCCAAAGAGGCGGAGCCAGCCCCCCAGGATGATAAATGGAACTATTTGCTAGCACACTGTGCCCCGGCCAAGACTCACGGCCAGCTGGGGGAAACAAAACTCCGAAAGGAGACAAGAGACTCACTGGATGCTGGAAAGGAAGGGACCGATGATCACTCACAGGACCAGACAGACATGAAGCTACACACGTTATTTCCTGTGGATCAAGTTCCTGATGTTGGGACATGGGCCAAACAGGGCAAACCTCCACCCCCTCACCCCCCTGTGGCTCCAGGAATACAGCAGTTCGAGACCACACCCTGAATGGAACACGTGTGCCCGGCTTCCCCTTGTCTTGGGAGGAAGGAATGGTTACCACTTAAAAAAAGAGAATCACAGCTCCAGCCCGGAAAGATTCCACATGTAGGGAGGATGTCAAACAGGGGAGTTTAATTAGTCCATCCTTCAGCTTCCAGAGGGCCTTGCCCCAAAGCCAGTCAAAAGTACCATAGACAACACATAATACCTGGTTACGAGGCAATCTTTTTCCTTCCCAAGAGAAGTAGAGCATCTTAAAACCAGTAGCCTGGAGGTAGGCACTTGGTTGCTTCCATCTACGCAGTCTCACTCAATCCCCCCACCAGCCTCCCTAAAGCACCGGCTTGACAGATGAAGAAACAGAGGCTTAGAGAGGTTACCCCCAGCTGGTGACCGAGGAAGGTCTTGAACTTTCTTCTGAGACTTCAGGTTACCACAAACTGTAACTTAGGAGGGAAAAAAAATCTGTCTCTCAGGCCTTTCTTTTGGACCTCCACGTGAATGGGAGATGCGGTTGTTCATTCAGCATTGATGAAACATCCCGTGCACACATTTCCAGGATAGGTGCTGTTCAGTCCTGGCGGCCATCGTGGCGGCAGCTCTCTTGTCACCGGGCTGCATCCTGCAAACCCTCTGTGATCAGAGGTGGGCATGGCCTCCCTGCCCTCAGAGAGACCCCAGGGAATGTCTGTCAGGAAGCACCCCTGGCTATTCTGGGGTGGTTCTTTCTTCCATCCTGCAGGACCCTTGTGCTCTGGCTCCCTTCACCCTTCTCCCTAATGCAGACCCCAGAGACCCGCTCACGTGGCTTCTCTCTTCTCTTCAACATCGCCACCCCCTTTCTCCCTCAGGTTCTTCTCCCCAAGCCTGGCTGTGAAAGACACTGTGGTCTTTCCAGCTTACCTCTTCCTAATGACACCAGAGCCAGTCACACAAACCCTTTATTACTTAGGGTTTTTGTCGTTGTTGTTGCTCATCACGCAGGGAAATAAAGAGAGGAAAACACAACTGGCCCAAATGGGAAGTGACCATCATTCTAGATCAGAACTGTCCAATATAGTACCATGTGGCTATCAAGCATTTGAAATATGGCCAGTCTGAATTGGGATGTGCTGTAAGTGTGAAATGCACATCAGATTTTAGAGTTGGCTGTAAAGAAAGAATGTAAAATCTTATTAATCATTTTATAATGATTTTACATTGATTATATATGGAAATAATATTTTGTATGTTTTCAAAACATTACGTTAATTTCACTTGTTTCTTTTTTACTTTAGGACATTTAAAACTTTAAGTTTTTATTTATTTATTTTGAGAAAGAGAGGGAGGGAGAGAGACAGAGCACAAGCAGGGGAGGGGCAGAGAGAGAGAGAGAGAGAGAGAAAATCCCAAATCCCAAGTAGGCTCTACCCTGCCAGTGCAAAGCCAGACATGGGGCTCAATCCTGAGCCAAAATCAAGAGTTTGATGCTTAACCAACTGAGCCTCCCAGGTGCCCCTACTTTAGAACATTTAAAATTACATATATAGCTCACATTATATTTCCACTGGGTAATGCTTGTCTACAATATAGTATTTCCAACCATGGTCTCTGGCATATAGGTTTTGGGGTTTTTAGTTTGTTTTTCTTTTTATACCTTCAGTTCTATATTTAATCGTTATCCTTTAGAAAGTAAAGCAAGAGAAGATAAGCAGTGTGCAAAATAAGATTTTGTTTAGTATGACCCTTCAGTCATTGTGTAATTAAGACTAAAATTTCTCATTATCTTAAAATTGTTTTTATTTTTTTATTATTTTTTTTTAATTTGACGTTTATTTATTTTTGAGACATAGAGAGACAGAGCATGAACGGGGGAGGGTCAGAGAGAGAGGGAGACACAGAATCTGAAACAGACTCCAAGCTGTCAGCACAGAGCCCGATGCGGGGCTCGAACTCACGGACTGTGAGATCATGACCTGAGCCGAAGTCGGTCGCCCAACCGACTGAGCCACCCAGGCGCCCCTAAAATTGTTTTTATTAAGATAAAATTCACATGCCACAAAACTCACCCTTTTATTTAAAAAAAATTTTTTTTAATGTTTATTTTTGAGGGAGAGAGAGAAAGAGAGAGAGAGTGGGGCGGGGGCAGGGAGAGAGGGAGACACAGAATCTGAAGCAGGCTCCAGGCTGCGAGCTGTGAGCACAGAGGCCGATGCGGGGCTCGAACCTACGAACCATGAGATCACGACCTGAGCCGAAGTTGGGCGCTTAACGAATGAGCCACCCAGGTGCCCCTAAAATTCTTCCTTTTAAAGTGTGTGCAATTCAGGGGCTCCTGGCTGGCTCAGTGGTGGAGCATATGACTCTTGATCTCAGGGTTGTGAGTTCAAGCCCCACGTTGGGTGTAGAGATTACTTAAAATGAAATCTTAAAATAATAGTAATAATATTAATAATAAAATGTGTGATTCAGTAGTTTTTTAGTATATTCACAAAGTTGCACAATCAACACCACTACCTAGTTCCAAAACATTTTAATCACCCTCAAAAGAAACCCCATTCCCTTTAGCAATTACTCCCCAGTTCCTCTCCCCCTGCCCCAGACCCCGCAACCACTGATCTACTTTCTGGCTCCATGGGTTGCCTATTCTGGACATTTAATAGCAACGAAATCCTATAATATGTAGGATTATAACATGTAGGATATAATATGTAGGTCTGACTTCTTTCACTCATGATATCTTTCAAGGCTCATCCATGTTGTAGCGTTCTTGTTTATGGCTAAATACCATTCCTCTGTATGGACCACAGTTTGGTTAACCACTCAGCAGTTGATGGATGTTTGGGTTCTGGCTCACGGTACAGTTCTGGTTCCATCTCTTACCATCATTTCCTCAGCCCCTCTCCAGTTACAAAGAACTTCCTAACCATCGCTGGATGTCTCGTGCTCCATTAAATCATATGTTTTGCTTGTTTTGGTCCCTCTGCTAAGAAGGTCCCTCCCTTGTCTCCTGTGCCCAGCTGACCTCCTCCTAAGCTTTACTCCCACCTCCTCGAGGTTCTCACCTCCCATTGTGTATTCACTGGGTCCGGTACTTTGTAGAAGCCACTTGACATCCTTGACATCCTTCCTTGCTGCCTCTCTTCCCCCAACATCTTGACTTCCCTTTCTTTCCCCAGTGGAATGACCAGCCCCACCTCCCAATTCTCCTGGAGCTTAAGGATTCAGCTTAGTGCTCAGGCTATTCCCTAACTCTCACTGATTCCCCAGTGTGCTTTGTCTCTCAGTCAACAAAGGGAACACCCCCTCTGTGGCCTTGGCACATCAAGAACCTGTGCCTCCTCAGGCCTTGGCTGTTGGAAGGAAGCTGCATTGGGAGTTGTGATGACCCTGCAGCATGAAAGGAAGAACTTTCCAGAACAACTAACCTGGGAAAGGGTAGCTCAAAGTGTATCATTTTACTAGGGTAAGAATCTCCAGGAAAAGTCAGCAGTGGGTGGAACCAACAGTTCCCTCTTCTTTCCTGTCCCCTCCAGAGACTTCAGGATACTCTGGGGAAGGCCCCTCATAATAGTTTAGTGGCCAGGATGGATAGAGGTCGACTGGAAGGTTGGATGTGAGTGGTGGCTCCCTAGAGGTTTCTGGCAAGATGCCAGAGAGGTGTGTCCTCTACTCTGCCCTGTCCAGTGGGCATAAAGATCTAGAACGCATACCTCCCATATTTGCAAATTATCTGAACCTGAGAGAGACAGTGAGCTCTTAAGCAGCAGAACCAAGATCACCCAGAAAGTTCTAGTCAGGCCAGAATGATGGGCTCGGTCTAACAAATGAACTCTTTTAGCCTGGAGAGGGGTGGCCTTGCTGTGTGTGACCCCAGGGATATCACCAGAACCAGAAGGGCTTTCTGAGTCAGCTTTAAGAAAGAAGGCTTGGCTTTTTCAGGAAGAACTGAGCTCCCTGTTCCAGGAAGTATTCAAGTACAACCTCTTTGGGGACACTGTAGGTAGGGTTGAAATACTTTTTCTTTTCATCCAGCAAATATTTTTTAAGTACAAAGCACTCGGCCAGCCCAGGTGCTGGGGACAGAAAGAAAGGACTGGTCCTGGCCCTCAAGCGGCTCACCATCTAGTCCAGTGACAGGTGAGTAAACTGTGCAGAGATAGCCGGTGGGGGGTGGGGGGGTGTAGGTTTGCCAGCATAGATGGGGAGCTCCTCACCCAGGGCCTGGATGAGGGCCAGTGAGAGGGCCCTCATGCTGAGTGTTAATGGGCCATGAAGATGAATTACTATTCTTCATTTTTTAGGTAAGAGAATGTATTGTAGCTATTAAAAAACTTTTCGGTCTTTTAAAGACACACACAGGGGTGCTTCGGTGGCTCAGTTGTTTGAGCGTCCGACTTCAGCTCAGGTCATGACCTCGCAGTCTGTGGGTTCAAGCCCCGCGTCAGGCTCCATGCTGACAGCTCAGAGCCTGGAGCCTGCTTCAAATTCTGTGTCTCCCTCTCCCCCACTCATGCTCTGTCTCTCTCTCTCAAAAATAAATATTTTTTAAGAATTAAAAAACATTTAAAGGGACACATGGAAACATTTATGAATGAAACAATATACCTGGGATTTGCTTCAGAATCTTCTGAGGATGGGAGAAACGTGGGCAGGCGGGCATAGAGATAAAGCAAGATTAGCCAGATGTCGGTAACTATGGAAGGTGGGCAATGGGTACCCTGAGGCCCATTATGCTGTTCTGTCTAGTTTATATACCATTGAACTTCCCCATAATAAGAAGTTAAAAATAAGATGGCGGAGAAGGCAAGGAGGAGGCAGAGAAGAAGAACGAAAAGGGCGAGGCAGGCGAAGGAGGGCAGTGGCCGTTCTGGGGGCAGGAAGCACGGACATGAGCACAGAGAGACCAGAGCGGTGCACTTCACTATGACCCTGGTGCAGGCGCAGAGGAGGAGGGAGGCAGAGGCAGGCACGGGCCAGATCATGAAGGGCCTTGCGTGCCAAGTTAAGAAGTCTGGACTTCCTCCTGAAAGCCTGGGAGCCACCGATCAGGTTTCCGTTTTAGAGAGATCTCTCTGACTACAGCACGCAGATGTCTTGACGAGAGAAGGAAGATACGAGGCAGGGAGACTAGAGAGGACGGTGGCCTGGCACAGCAGTGGAGGAGGGGTGGGGAGAGGCTCGCCTGAGATTTACTGGGAAGGTGGGATGAAGGGAGCAGGAAGAATCAAGGCCGGAGTCACAGCGTCTGGGGAGTTGGGGGTGCCTTTCCCGACCACGGTGAAAGCAGGAAGGCAGGGATCCGCTCTACCCCTGACATCCTCTGCTTCTGTTTCTCTACGAGGCCCAGGACTGGCTACAGAATTCTCAGGACCTGGTATAAAATTAAAACATGGAGCTCCTTGTTCAATAACAACTAAGACTGGGGCGCCTGGGTGACGCAGTCGGTTAAGCGGCTGACCCCTGATTTTGGCTCAGGCCACGATCTCAAGGTTCGTGAGTTCGAGCACCATGTCCGGCTCTGTGCTGACAGCATGGAGCCTGCTTGGGATCCTCTCTCTCCCTCTCTCTTCCCTTCCCTACACTCTCTCTCTCTCTCAAAATAAACAAAATAAACGTTAAAAATTTTTTAAAAATAATAATAATAATTACTAAGACTTTCAGGACGGTGACAGTAGAGCGTTAAACCAGGCACATGGCCCTTTTGAGCACCGGGCCCTGTGCAGCTGCAGAGGCCATATACTCATGAAACTAGTCCTGATGAGGCCACTGTATGTAGCCTCCTCTGTTTAGAACAGGCCAGAGGGTGGCTGTGTGAGAGCCAGGCCTCCTGCTCTTGGCCCCAGGCGGCATGAGGACAGCATGTTCCTCCTGCTACCCCCTGGGACCTAAGTGGGACCCAGCACTCTGGGACAAACAGCTTACATTTAAGCAGCTCTTTACAATGTTTTCCAGCCTCGCTTGGGTTTTTGTCTGTGCTGGGATGAAGTGAAGAAGCAGGGAGTAGGCATTTCAGAGCGCAGAGCGCTAAAGGGACTTGTTTGTTTCCACAAAGAGATTTCCCAGCTTCTCCAAAAATGGGGTTTGCTACAAGCTTCCCAGTATGAGTCACCAGACCAGTTGGCAAAACACTTAGGTCTGCAGAGAGCACTGGAGCTGATCCTTCATCACAGAGAAGATCCACAACAAGACTCTTCAGCCCCTGGAGATGCATTCTTTATGTCTTCCAAACAGAAACCCAAACGGTGCTGCCTGGGAAGGTCTGGCCAGCACAAGCCATAAAGCGACGCCCTCACCTTGAACCCTGCTCCCCACCCGCCTTCCCATTTTTCCCCCTGGCAGTAAAATGCCCACACCTTTGGCGGGAGGAGTAAGGGTCTTGGGGAAAAGTAGACACTTTCCACCCTCCCTTGCTTGCTGGTGCCTCTTGGTGGCTCTTCTTGGGCTCCTTGGAGGGGAGCAAGAACCAAAGAGCCACTCCTCACTGTCCCAACTTCTCTTTTTTTTTTTTTTTTTTAATTTTTTAGTGTTTATTTATTCTTGAGAGAGCGAGAGAGAGAGAGAGACAGAGTGCGAGCGGGAGAGGGGCACACAGAGAAGGAGACCCAGAATCCGAAGCAGGCTCCAGGCTCTGAGCTGTCAGCACAGAGCCCAACGTGGGGCTGGAACTCATGAACCATGAGTTCATGACCTGAGCCGAAGTCGGGCGCGTAACTGACTGAGCCACCCAGGTGCCCCCCATCTTCTCCTCTTTAATATCCTTTTCACAAGAAAACTTCACCCTTAAAGACTTAGAGCAGACAAGAATCACCATAGTCTCTGGCAGAATTCGGTGAAACATTCAGTGCAAAAGCCCAACCACCCAAGTTTGCACATCCCTATTTTTTCCAGAATATTCCTTCCTTCCCATTCGCTTATAAAGGCAATGCAGAAACTGCAGTGGATGGCATTTGCTCCCCATGGGAAGCCTTGGTCTTGAGCTGGACTGCATCAGAAGATGTCATTTCCTGGGTTCACAAACACAGTATCCCTTTTCTTAGCCACCACTCCACCCCAGTGGAGATCGTCCTGGGAGGTAAAAATGAACTGTGGAGTTTATGTTTACACTGGAGTTGGAGGCGGTGCCTGAGACTCTTCTGGCCCTTCTGCTTGGCACTAATATTCATCACCGGGCTGACTTCGAAACCACTGGAACAGAACCAGGCAAGGGTCAGGCTCCATGGCAGGTCCTGGCACAGCCTTGCTGGGCTGCATGGTGGGGTATCACCCCCCACCTTTCTGTCCCCTCCCATCTCTTCCATCCCTTCTCCCTGCTGCTGGCCTGGGGGGTCATGGTTTTTCTTTTTTTGCTATGAAACAGAATTATTTAAAGACAATTATTTGTTTTTTTATAAAACAACTTTTCATTTTTCTGATCATAAAAGTAATCCAGATATTAGATATCTGGGTTTTTTCATTTACTATTTTGAGAGAAAGAGAGCACGAGTGGGGAGGGCAGAGAGAGAAGGAGAGAGAGAATCCCAAGTAGGCTCCACACTGCCAGAGCAGGGCCCGATGCGGAGCTCGAACTCACGTACCGTGAGATCATGACCTGAGCCGAAATCAAGAGTTGGTCACTTAACCAACTGAGCCACCCAAGCGCCCCTAGATATCTGTTTCAAAAGCAGATTACTATTCACTTCAGACTCCAAAATATAATCCAGTTGAATTAAAGATCTAAGCTAAAACATCTTTAGGTTAAGGATTAGGGTAAGAATTTACCAGAAAACTGAGGGAGGACGAGCCTTCCAAGTGGCGAGAACATCACTCCAAAGACTCCCTACAAGAACCGAGAGAATCGAGCAGGGCTGAGCGGCAGTGTGGGACGCCACGCTGAGAGAGGGCAGTCAGCAGCCAGGTGGGAATGGACCGTGGGAGTCTAGACTTTATCCCAAGGGTGCTGGAGAACCATGGAAGGTTTCAGGCAAAGAAGTGAATCGACAGATCTGTGCTTCAGCAGAGTCGCTGCGGTTGCGGTGTAAAGACTATCCTAGAGGAGGTCAGCAAGGCCAGGGTGAAGGTTGCTGCAGTAGCCCCAGTGACAGGTGACAGCCGCCTGGATGAAAGTGGCATCAGTGAGGATGAGAGGAGGGACTGATGGGAGTGGTGGTGAGGAGGTTGCATCATCTGTGTGTAGGAGATAAGGGGATAGATAAAACCATCTTTTATAAAATCGGTTGATTTCACAGCCTCTCCCCAAATCCCTTGGGATGGCGTGAGTGCAGAGGGGTCCACATCGCCTCTCCCCACATACTCCTCCCATCTTCTTGCCTTCAGGACTTCTGACTTGAGCCACCAGGTGTTTGGAAGAGCCATTCACCAAGACAGGGAGTGGAGCAGGAAAGGGCATGGCGGTGGGAAGCCGGGGGGGATCTCAGTTTTTAAGATACATGGGGACAGACATGCCAGGAGGTATAATAGACAGTTGGATACGAGGGTCTGAACCTCTGCAGTGGTGCCCAGCCCAGGAATACAGCTTCAAGAGACATCAGAACACAGAACACAACTCACGCCATCAGAATAAATGACGTCACCCAGGGAGAGAGCCTAAAAGTGAAAACAAAGGAGGCTCAAAATCAGACCTTGAAAACACCCACATTTAAGAGGCATGCAATTCCCAAGCAATTAAACAAGATAAAGAATACAAATGTAAACCTGATTTAGCAATAAGGGGGTCAGTAATGATCTGGATGAAACTAATTTCTACGGAATCTCGGGGCTGAGGTGAGACTGTGTTGGATCCAGGAATGAGTAGGGACTTTACAAGAACATTTTGGGGAAGTTTGGGTATAAAAGGCTATTGGTACGGGGCAGCACCCAGTAGGACTGGGGGGTCGAGGCACAGATCTGACTGACCTGGGATGTGAAGGCCACGGGAGAGAGTGTGGGAGCCAGAGCCCACGGCACAGTAAGCCTGGAACAGGAGGACAGGTGCTTCGTCCTTCCCAGGACTGGGGAAAGGATGGCAGTGAGTTGGAAGGAGAGAGATGGTGGGAAGTTGGAGAATTCCTACAGGCTGGTTTCTGTTGATTCCTGGGAAGTGAGTAGGGGAGATGATCTGCTGAGAATGGGGCGGAGTGGGATGAGAAACAAGGGAGGACAAGGAATCTGAGAGCTTCAAACAGGTGCAGGTGGGAGAACCAGGAGAGAGCTGTAAATCTGGGAAACCAGATCATGACAGCTAACTTTTACTGCCAGCTTCCAGTGCCTTCGGCTCTGCTGCAAAGGCCTCGCACGGAACACTTCACTGAAGGCTCAGAACCCTGTGAAGGGTTATGATCCCCACATTGGCAAACACTAGAACCCTGGCATTCTAACTCTAGTGCTGGGGCTCGGCATTGATGTCACCCAGGAGGCAAGGCTGCGGGGAGTGGAGGGCAGTAGCCCCACTGTAGGGGTGGGTTGCCTGCCCTGCCTGGCCCAGCAACCTGTGGGGGGGGCGGGGTGCGGCATAAGCATGGAGCGGTGAGGTTCAGGGAGGGGGCTCTGACCAGTGGGCATGGCCCCGGCGGAGGATATTTGCAAGAATGTGGTTAACACGTTGGATAGGATCAGAGGTGAAGCAGTCAGGTGGGTGGTACAGAGAAGTCAGAATTTGGATCACGTTCCAGCGACGCCACTTCCGGGTGGAGACCCAAAAGAACAGAAAGTCAGGACCGGAACAGATGTTCACACACCCACGTTCATAGCAGCATTACGAACAATAGCGAAAAAGATGGAAACAGTGCAAGCGCCCCTCCATGGATGAATAAACAAAATGTGGCATATAGATATAATGGAATCTTACTCAGCCTTAAAAAGGAAAAAAAAATCTGAATTTAAACTTTTTGTGGTGTCCCCACTTCGCAGGCAACATTTAGCACGTGTCAAGTCTCACGCCGGCCCAGCAGCAAGAGGGTCAGCGGTGGCCTGGATAACAACTGAGTTGTTCAGGGGACTCTAGCCTTGTCCTGAAAGATCATGTTTCCAGTAGCGGCCCAGAGAGGTCACTCAGGGAACTAGCTAATGGATGACAGCTCTGAGAGCCAGCTTCTTAGAAATCTCTGGTTTGGTAAAACAAACTTGACCTCTCCCCAGCTGTTCCATCCTTTGGGATAAAGTGGTGAAGATATTGAATAGAATGGCTGTCACTGCCTCCACTCCCACCCCTAGCCTCCCACCTCTGGCCCCATGGGGCTGGGCTTCTCCTTGTTTACTGCATTCCTTTAAGGAATGTCACTGGTGGGCAGGCTCTGGGAGCTGGCCTGGCTTGTCTAGCTGCCTCTCGGCTCCTACCTCCTTCCCCTCCGGCTCTGGACATCCTCAAGGCTGCAGGCCAAGGCAGGCAGCCACAGACCCAGCAGGCCTTCTGGGTGTGGACCCTGGGATGTGTAACATACACAGGGGTGCACCCTACGGTCAAACCTGGTTTGGGGCTGGCGATCTGAAACCCAGTGCCAGGAGGGAAGGGATGGGGAGCCAGGAGAGCCACCAGCAGAGGCCGCAACTGTGCAGAGGGCACCTGTAGCTGTCTCAGGCCTGGCTTCCTCGGGAGAGGGTGTGAGTAGTCTAGAAATGCTCTACAGCTGGCCCTACTGAATGGCAGAGCCCTGGAGTGTCTTTCCAGAAGTGAGGTGGAATCACACGCATTCATTCTCCCAGTAACCCTGGCCCCTTGTCTGACCCCGACTCGGCCTGCCCTGGGCTATGGAACATGTGCCCTGCCCAAGGAGCCCCCGCAGGAACTGGGCTGAAGGGCTGGGGATATGTAACACACCTGGACCAGGCCAAGAAGGCTGACATCCAGGGCTCTCCAACCTGTGGCCAGACCGGACGCTGAGCCCACTGGCATTTCGGCCTTGGAATTTGTCTCTGCCAGTGGTGAGTGGAGGGAGTGCACCCGTTTCACCTCCAACACCAACGTCAAATAATGTTGGTGCTTATTTGAGCACTTATTTGTGCTCAGCTCCTTACTCTACAAGCTTTCTTGATCTTCATTATTCCAAACTAATATTTGGCTGCATCTGGTGGCCATCATTCACTCATTCAGTCATTCATTCACTCATTCATTCATTCAATAGTTATCAAGCAAGCACCTACAATGTGCCTGGCACTCTCTGCCGGGGATCCAGTGAATGATAAGGCATCCTTCCTGGCCATGGTCCCATAAGGGGAGATGGACAAAGGGACAGAGTGATAGGGGCCAAGACTGGGAGTTGTGGGGGAGGGGCCCAGGGCAGGGGCTGGGGGATCCGGGGCGACTCCCTAAAGCAGGCCACGCCCGATGCTTCGTTGGTGCTGGGCGATGGGTAGAGAGAGGTTAACCCGCTGAACACGGGGTGCAGAAGTGCCTGTAAAGGAACAGAGTTGTAGGATGGGGCTTGGGAACGAGGGCAGAGGAGGTGAGGCTGCAGAGGAAAGCCTCGTGCTCAACACGCAGGGCTCCTTCCCTGCTTCCCAAACTCCTCCTCCTCCTTCGGGGTCAGCTCCTGTGTCTCCCCACTTATGGAACCTTCCTCAGTGGAACTTTCTGGCTCTGTGCTCTGTGAGGGCTTTCTCAGACCTAGTGTTCACCTCTGTCAGAAAACCCACGTGGATCTTTCTCCTGTTCAGCCAGGCCTCCTCCGTGTCCCCCACAGGCCCGGCTCCTTCCCCAGGCTTCTGGTGGTCTCCACCTTCCACGTACCCCTTGGGTTCCCTCTTCCAGGCCTGACTGGAGACAGCCATGGTTTCCCCACCTTGGCACCTTGATTTTTATTCTCTTGAGGCTACCTTCCCCTTAACCCTGCAAGAGCCATGGGCCCTTCCCTCCCAGATGGCCCCTCCTCCCAGCCTGAACACGAAATCCAAGGGGACACCAGGTGCCTCTCCCGGCTTTGCGGAGACTCATGGCCATCCATTTCTGTCTCCCCGGAGCTGAGCCCAGCATCTGGCAGAGCTGTCACCCCTCAAGCGTATGACCGAGTGATCAGATGCCCAGGTGGCAAGCGTCGGGTCCGTGTTGTGTGCTTTGCCAGGAGTGCCTGGCAGAACCCGGCATTCCTTCCTTAGGGTCTGACGGTGGGGAGTGAGCGTAGCATAGTAGACAAGAGCACGATCTTTAGAACCCAAGAGATCTGAGCTTGAAATCCAGTCCTCGCCCTTACTACTGATGTGACTTGTTTAAGAATGACACCATCTGCAGGATGCCGAAAATGTTTCCACCGACCCCCAGATGCCATGACTGCCCCTGAGCACATTGTCCAGAATTCTGACTTTTCTGTGGCTTATTTCTAAGATGCCATCATAATGTGATGGTCGTTAAGACCATGATACAAGCTTATAGGGAACAGTGGGAAAAGAAGACCGTGAGACACAAGCGAAGGTCACCCTGGCCCCTACCAGCCAGCAGCACGAGGTCCCCCACCCCTGCCAGCCCTCTTCCAAGCTTCCTCCCAGGGAGGTTGGAACCTCTCCATGCTGGGCCCTCCTCTGGTGGCAGCGCAGAGGAGTGAATGAGATGGGTGGCTTGCGTGAGGCACTTAGCATGGCATCTCCCACCTTGCAAACACTAAAACATTCTTCTTTCAGGGTTGGGCGGCCAGGGGGTGGAAAGCCTATCTCTGTACCAGGCATTTAAGTCAAAGACCGGCTTGGCATGCGGCCCACTCACGCAAGACAGTGAAATAAAGAGGTAAACAGTTCGGACTCTAGAACCTGAGTCCTTGCTTCCTCATGTAATAGCTGCATGATCTGGGCTTCCGTTTCTTCTTCTGTGACACAGGGATGATGGCAGTAACCACCCTGCAGAGCCAGCACAGGGCTGCAGGAGTTGCTAACTCCACGCGAGGCACAGCCAACGGCACCTCGATGAACCCTCATTGATTTGGCAGTTGTTTTGCTGGAGAGGAAACGTAGTAGAAAGCTGTTGTGGACTGAGGATTTGGGGAAGAAGATTGAACTTGACTTCTCCAGTGGGCTGGCAGCCAGGGCTGGGGAACGTGCCCTTTAGAAATATGGGGCTCAAAACCATGAAAGGAGCTCCTCCAGCGTTCCCGTGTAGTTTCTTCACTGGGTAAAGGGTCAGCCTGAGTTGGCCTTGCCCTTCCCTAGAAAGACTGGTGCCATTCCCAGACCTTAGGCCCAACGAACTACGAACATCCCACCACAGGGCTGGAGCCTGCCCACCACCCCAAGAGTTGATTCACATGCTCACAGCAGGCTGGTCCTGGAGAGCACAGGGAGGCCAGAGAGACCAAACAGAGAGGGGACAGGGCAGCAAGGGGCGTCTGGGATGCTTGCAGGGACACAGCTTTTCTTAGCTCTGTGACTGCATGAGCCTTGGCTTCTCTGCTCCGAGCTTACCAGGTGCACACATTCCCCCAGGGGGTGCCCTAGATGACCCCTCTGGAGCCCTGGTAGGTTTGGAGGCTTTCTTTGGCCCACGTTCTCTTGGGGGACAAGGGGACACAAGCCTCCAACATTGCTTGTCATATTTATTAGGTGTGGATAGGCTCTCACACTGTCAACCCACAGGACTTCCGGCTGGGAGCAGAAGGCTGGGACAGCTGCTGGTCCCTGGTTTCAAGGGGCCCTACCAGGGCTACCTGGGGTGGGGGTGGGGGGGTCTCTCCAAGCCTGACACCTGCCCATTTCTGAGGTTACCCATGCGAATTATTTGGGGCTGGTGTACTTTGTCGGCATGCCCAACAAGCATTTACAGAGGCACCTGCGATGTGCAGGCCCCCGTGCCGGGCCTCGTCATCCTCCCTCCCACCTCGCTCACGGGCTGGGGGCTCCAGGTACGCAGTCCTCACAGTCTCAGGAGGTGTGGTGAGGAGGCACTTTTGCAGTCCGCACACCAGATGATACAGCCCCCACCCCAAAATTAGGAATCTCATTTTGATCCCCTGTTTCTTAGGGGATCAGCTATACGCCAGTCACGGACAGGAGCTGAGTGTACCCATGGGTCTCTGTGTGTAAGCCCTTGAATGCCCCATAAAGTATGTTCCCAGAAATGTGAACCCAAGGGGGCGAGGTTAAAGCCCTATTCTGCCCCCATTCCCCATTGCCTTCCTCCTTCTTGAGGCCATCCTTTGTGATCTCAGTTTCCCCATAAGTCCCTCCATAGCTACAAGGGATGAGAAGGGGGCTGCTCAGGACCCTGCAAGGGCCCGTGGAGACAACGTTTCCCCACACCAGGGGTGGGGGGGGCGGGCTGTGAAACAGGGGAAGCCGACCCAGGATGATCTGAAAATGGGCAGGGCTGGGATAACCAAAAAGGGGGGTTTCTGGGAGATACCAAGGCCTCGTCCCTGAGCCAAGGAGTCAAGGAACTTCAGTGTGGGAAATGGTTGAGAGACGGGCTGCCAGGCCCTTTCGGGAGGCCGCAGTGAGTCTCTGGCCGGCATGAAGGGACGCTGTCAGCTGAAACAGTAACTCTCAGGCAGCGGGGCCACCACCTCAGCACCGTCTGCCACGTACCTTGATGTCAACTTGTCCCCCTGCCTGCCATGCCCCCTAAGCTGTGAGGGCGGGCCTGCCTTATGCAGCACTATGTCCCCAGGATGGGGTTGATATACACCTCCCGATGAATGAAGCCACAGTGGATGAATGAGTAGGGTCACAGGAGGATTTGGGGGGGAGGGTGCTGGCCCTAGAGAACAGGCATCTCTTTGCACCCCCAGGCCTGCACAGACCCCACCATTCATAGAACCCTAGCGCTGTTGGGGGGGTGGGTGATACCTGCTCCCGTCGCACTCCACCCCTGCCTCTGTCACCATGGGACCGGGGGGAGAGGGTGACGGAGAATTCCCAAAGCAACCTGGTCCCTTCCTGGCTTCTAGCTCCCCCGGCAGCTTTCCAGGGTTTGGGACGTGGTCGTGTCATTGTTCACGGGGAAATACAAACTGCAGTTGCATCGACCGCGGGGCGAGCGCTGGATTTCACACTTCCAAATAATACTGAGATACTAAGCCAGGGGGCAGGGGCCTCAGGTGGGAGCGGGGCAAACCCTCCTGCCCGCCACTGGCCTCAGCACTTTTCTGAAGGGAGGGCTCAGCTTCGTGGCAGCTTATCTCCTGTTCAAGCCCTTCTTGGTGTCAGGACTTTGGTGTAAGACTCCTTACAACCACTTGCAACCTAACGACGAGCTCCAGGTTGGTCGGTTCCATTCTGCATATGAGACGACAGGTTCAGAGGAGGTGTGCAGCCTGCCCAAGGTCACACAGCTAGTGGAGGGCAGAACTGGGATTGGCACGAGGGCCAGCTGCCTGCAGAGCCAATGAATCGCCATGCCACCAGAGGGAGGACATTTCCAGAACAATCCCCGTTTTCCTGACAGCTCTGGAGGGAACCTATAGCTTTCTAGGGACAGTATCAGGTGTTTCAACATCTGAAGCTCTACTGTATAATGTATAGAATTGTCAAATCACTATGTGTATATCTGAAACTAATGTAACATCGTATGTCAACTATACTTCAATTACAAAAAAAAAAAAAAAAGATCAGGGGCACCTGGCTGTCTTAGTCCATACAGCATGCAATTCTTGACCTTGGAGTCACATGTTCAAGTCCCATGTTGGGCACAGAGCCTACTTAAAAAAAGACAAAAAAATCTTAAGCTCCGTGTAACAAGCTGGGCTAAGTCTCAGTGGAGGACTCCTGCCCCACAGACCACCAAGGGAAGTTGGCCTTGCTGGCCCTCCCCACGAACGCCAGTTCTGGGAATCTACTTTCCCCAAAAGGCAGTTGGTCCTCCTGAAACTTCTTTTTTTTTTTTTAATGTTTATTTTTGAGAGAGAGAGAGAGAGACAGTGTGTGAACAGGGGAGGAGCAGAGAGATAGGGAGACACAGAATCAGAAGCAGACTCCAGGCTCCGAGCTGTCAGCACAGAGCCCAAAGCAGGGCTCGAACTCACAAACTGCAAGATCATGACCTGAGCTGAAGTCGGATGCTTAACTGACTGAGCCACCCGGGCGCCCCGGTCCTCCTGAAACTTCTGATCAGGAGAATCTAGAATTCTTCTTTTTGGTGGAAAAAAGAGTTGGCATTCCATGTAGAATGAGGCATGAGGGTGTAGGGAGTGAATTTCCTTGGTCCTCACAAGCCCCGGACCCTGCTAGCAGCCCTGACCTTCACACCAGCTGTGTAAGGGTGCTGTTCCCCGGGGGGACCTTGGGCAAGCCTTCCAGCCTCCGGCTGGCTCCTCCCTGCCCTCCCTTGCAGACAGAAGACCCTGGCAGCTGTGGTGTCTGACATCGGGTCTCCAGGTGGCTGGAGAGAGTAGGGCCAGGGCTCCAGCCTTCTGCTGGGCCAGCTTCCATGGGAGAAGCAGGGGAACATGATCGTGGGCTCTGAGACATGCTGGGGGCTGGCGGAGAGCATTGGTGCAGGACCAGGAAGGAGACGTGGTGAGGGGTTGGAGCACTGGGAGGACTGGGGGATGCCACAGAGTCCCCTGATGTTTTCCTACTAAATATAACCTGATCCACAAGAAACAAGAAGCAGGCTGTAGTCCAGAGCCAAGCTAAAAATGCTGGCTTCTAATGAGCTTGGACCCTGAGGCTGTCAGTGCCTTCAGGACTTCAGCTAAGGCTTGGGAGACAGTCCACCGAAAGCAGAGTTGCAGAGCCTGGAGTCCCTGCCCCTAGCCTGGAGCTTGAGCTGGTGCATGTGGAGGTCTCTAGACAGAAAGTCTAATGGCTGTCTGTCTCACCAGGCAGCCCCGGGGGAAACTAGCAAAAGACCGGTCTTGAACCATCTGAGTTGACATCACCTCGGGCTTGCTTTGGGGATGGAACAAATGTACCCGAATCCATGACAGCGGATCCCACGTGAAGGGCACAGTCATTGCCAGTCACCCCTGCCCTCCTTGGCTCTGCCCCCTCCTAGGCAAGTGGCTGGAGTGAGCTTGACAGACCCACATCCTCCATGTCCTGTTACAAAAATTTCCCCCAGGTTCCATCTCATCTTGGTGCTGTCCTCTGGGGAGGTCTGCAGACTCTGTGCCTTGCATAGGCCTCTGGCGGGATTACTCTGCAGGTGACGCGTCATAGGAAGGAGAGGACCTTGGTGGTCTACGTGAGGTATTAGGCAACTGTGGGCTGAGGGCTGAGGGCAGCACATACAGGGGGTTTGGCCTTCTCTCAGCAAGTTCTCATTTTCTAGGAACTTCTGGAGAGACAATTCTTCTCCTCTCCCTCTTGGGCAATGAAAAGTGGTAAAATGTTCTCTTCTCTGTTCAATCAGACAAGACTTCTAGAAGTAGTATCCAAAGGCCCACGGTAAGGGAAAAGATGCTGTGTTCTGCCATCTGAACCTATCAAAGGCATTTGGCTTCTTGGATCCTAATCCAAGTGACAGAGCAACGCCATGAGGCCATAGGTCTGGAGCAGATGGGGGAAAGGACCTGCTTCTTCCCTCTGAGCCTGATTGCTAGGTCCCTGCATCGTTTCACAGGTTGTTAGAGGTTTTCAGAGGTCATCTCCTCCATTCCTCTGCCTCCGTGATGGATTCCCAAACCACCCCTGTGGGCTTCCCCTAACCCTAAAGCTTTTCCCAAAGGGAAGAACAGCTTTTGCTGCTTAGGTCTCTCACCTAGAAGCCTGTGAACCTTTGCTTTATAGAAGTTCTTTGTTATAGCTAACCTAAACCCCTCTTGCTACAAGGGATGAATAGTGGAGTGAGGCCTAGAGACAGGAGGACAAGCAAAAATAACCTCCAGAGGTCACCAGGATGTGCCACCAGTTCTCGAAGCAAAAGAAGTTGGCTTGGACTCCCTTTCAGATAAGCAAGAAGGGGCAGCTCTGTTATGTGCTGAGGAGTTCGCTCAACAGAAATCCCAGCCCTGGGAGGACGCTGGGCTCCTTCTCCTTTTAAGGCAACGTCTGAGCTCTCAGGGCTACAGGCAGCAACAAGCCCCAGCCCCACTCATTCCTGGCTATTTGGAGGAAACCCATGATTAATCAGCTCCCCTCCCCCGCCCTGCCTGGCTTTCGTTAGGTTCTTTTTAAAGGGCTGGAACATCTCCTCAAGAACAGACACTCGGCAGCTCTAAGCCAACCGGGGCCTCAGTGTAGGGAGAGTACCCTAGGAGGGAGTGGGGAGCAGTCCTGGATGGAGACCAAGGGGAGAGGTCAAGGGCTGGGGTGTCAGGGCAGGGAGAGGGTTAAAATGTTGGGAAAGGAGTCCTGATGGGAAAGCAGGGGAAGGTTCAGAGTGGGAGCCCTGGTCTGAGTGTGGGACGGGTTTGATCGGGAGAGCAGACAGCTGTGGAGCAGGTTCTGGGGGCAGCAGGGGCGGCCAGGCACCCGGAGCGCTGCCGGGCAGGTGGAGGGAAATGCCTTTGCCCCTAATGGACAAGGTCAGAAAAGGTTACACTGACTTGGCCGCTGCTGGTGACAGTCAGATCTGGAACCTAGTTTTTCCTGAACTTGCTGGTTAAGTTACCATCCCTCTGGCTCCCCAGTTTCCCTCTAAGTGAGGCCTGTGATCGGTGTGGGAACTATGCAGAGGGCAGCTGGGCAGCGCACCGTGGGTACTGAGAAATCCCGAAGGGTGCACATTTTGGAAGGAGAGGGCAGGATTCCCCGCCTTGGGGGCCTGACCTCTGGACTCTGCTGGAGAGGCTGTGGCACCCAGCTCTCACCTCCAGGCTCAGGATGGAATTTGTGACGAAACCACTCTGAGCTGGGATGGGCTGGAATTTCCTGGCTGAGTTGTGGGCAGATGTTAGGAGTGTCCTAAAGGGGCTGATCCATTGGATTTCCTCATTTACATCCTATTTGCATACTCCCGAGAGCTTCCTCCTCCTTTGAAGTCAAGGTACGGTAAAGTCACCATCACTTCTGCTCCCCGCCCTGAAAGGGTAATCCAGGGTAATCCGAAGGGTCAGATCCAGTTCAGTGGGGGCCAGAGGAAGTGTGAGAGAGCCCTCTGCGGACCCTGCTCCACCATGAAAGCACCAGTGAGTCCCCCAGTGCTGCTGCCCCCTAGGGCAGGAGGAGGGAAGGGGCACATTCCTCAGCCCTGCCTCACCAGGCCTCGTGCCCCTTGGCTGCCTGTTGTGATTCTAGCAGAGGAGCCAAGGACTTTTGCTGCTAAATAAACCCCGGGGCTGGTCCCCGATGGCATGTGTTTGTGGTGCAGGTACAAACTGTTTCCATAGGACCAACCAGTTCTCCATTCCGTCCTGTCAGGGCAGGGTGGGGGGTGGGAGCGAGGAAGGGCTGGGTGGGAGGGAGGGAGGGAGGACCAGTGCCATCCAGGGTTGCTTTTCCTTCCTCCTCCTCCTCTTCCAACATGCCAATCAGGCACTCTTGAAAAACAGAAAACCTTTCTAATAATCAGGCCATAGTCTCTTCTTAAAAAAAACCTTTGGGGAGGTGGTGGGCACCCGGGTGGCTCAGTCGGTTGTCCATTAAGCAGCCAACTCTTGATTTCAGCTCAGGTCTTAATTTCAGTTTGTGGGATCGAGCCCCACGTCGGGTTTCTGTGCTGACAGCCTGCTGGGATTCTCTCTCCTTCTCTCCCTGCCCAACAACCACCCCCCCCCCCGCCATAAATAAATAAACAAACAAACAAAAACCTTTAGGGAAGGACATTCCTTGAGGTCCCAGTCGCTCTGGGGTCTCTATCACAGTTGGGCAGGTAAATCTAACATCTAATCTTAGGCAATCCTGATGCTCCTTTGGCTCTTCTGATGGGGGTAGGAGGCAAGTATTTCAGAATGAGGCTCACACTTCATGGAACTTCGTGGAGGAGGAAACAGGGCCTCATGGAAGTACAGGGTGGTCCACGTTGCATGTAAAATTCAAGCCTTTAGCACATCTCAGCTGACTCCCTTCCAAGGCCTCCCTGAACAACTTCTCAGTGTCTGTGTGGTCAAAGTGGAGTCACAGAATCCTAGATCCTGAATCTGGCAGAGTCCTCCTGAGGTCAGCTCACTCAGTGGACTCTAGGGCTCCTCCCAGAGAGGTGCTGACCCTTAGCAAAGTTTCTACTAAAAAATGAGAACAATATTGTGGGCTTTTCAAAAAGCTACACATATTTGACGTAAAGGTGTGTCCTTTATTCTATTATATCTACCTTACTTCTTTTTTTTTTTTTTTTTTTTTACTGTTTATTTATTTTGGAAGACAGAGAGAGAGAGAGAATGAGCCGGGGAGGGGTAGAGAGAGAGGGAGAGAGAGAATCCCAAGCAGGCTCCGAGCTGCAAGCACAGAGACTGATGCGGGGCTTGATCTCACAAACTGTGAGATCATGACCTGAGCCAAAATCAGGTCAGCCACTCAAGTGACTGAGCCACCCAGGCGCCCCTACCTTACTTCTTTACTGTGAGCTCCTTCCTATTCCAATGAGACGATGATAGTAGGTACAATTTATAGATATCCTGTTTTGAGAGAGAGAGAGCAGAGAAGAGGGGCAAAGGGAGAGAGAGAGAGAATCCCAAGCAGGCTCCACACTCGGCACAGAGCCCAACACAGGGCTCAATCCCATGACGCTGGGATCATGACCTGAGATGAAATCAAGAGTCAGATGCTCAACTGATGGAGCCACCTAGCCCCCCCCCCATAAATATCTTTAATTGGTAAAATAAAACGTTAGCAGCCCTATATTGGTCCCTCTAACTTTTTTTTTGTTCCTTTAGAAAGGTATTCGCTGTAAAATCCCAGTGTCTGAAGACCACTGACCTACTACCCTTTGGAAGCAGGGCGAGCACTAGGGTGAGGTGTGCAAGGCACTTGCCTAGAACACAGTGCAAGGGGCACCAAAAAGCTCGGTCATCAAGATAACTGATATTTTTAAAAATCAAATTTAATGCCAAAAATACCTATGACAACCAAAAATGCACAACTTTAAATAAAGACAGGACCAGTATTAGTGTTTTTTCCTTTTACCTTGGGTTCCAACATGGCTCAGCAAGGCATTCCTTCTTTTTTTTTTTTTTTTTGTTCAATTTTTGTTGAGAGAGTGTGTGCGCACACAAGTTGTGGAGGGGCAGGGGGAAGGGGAGGGAGAGAATCTGAAGCAGGCTCAACACCCAGGCAAAGCCCAACGCGGGGCTCCATCTCACCTCACCTCACCTCACCACCATGAGATCATGACCTTGAGATCATGACCTGACCCGAAATCAAGAGTCGGTCGCTTAACCGACTGAGCCACCCAGGCACCCCTGGAAGCATTCCTTCTAAATCACCCGTGACAGCTTGAATCACCGCGACAGCTTATGGTGCTCTCAGTGGACATAGTCCTTTGGAGGCTCCAGGGCAGTTATATAAATGCTCCCCGTGCTTGTCTCCATACTCATTCCTCTCCCTCTGTAGCCAGCTCTTCATGTTTATTTTTCTTTTCTGAATTTTTAGGAAAACAAGCAAGTGGAGCCCAAGACAGATGCCAAGAATGGAGAGGAAAGGGGCAGAGATGCCAGCAAAAAAACCCTGGGCCCCAGACAGGACTCAGACCTGGGGAAGGAGCCAAAGAGGGGTGGTTTAAAGAAAAGCTTCTCAAGAGACAAAGATGAAGCCGATGGCAAAAGTGGAGAGAAGCCCAAGGAGGAGAAGCTTATCAGGGGTATTGACAAGGGTCGGGTCAGGGCTGCGGTGGACAGAAAGGAGGCAGGGAAGGAGGGGAGGGGAGAGGAGAGGGCAGCAGCCCCAAGGAGGGAAGAAGAGAAGAAAGGCAGTGACAGGAGCACGGGGCCAAGCAGAGACAAAGACAAGAAGAAAGAGGAGAAGGAGATGAGTAAGAGAGACGATGACGGGAAGGGAAAAGGGGAGAGGAGGACCGTGGATGCCAGGAAGGAGGACGAGAAGGTGAAAAGAGGAAGCGGGAACACGGATGCAAAAAGGGAGAATGAAAAAGTGAAAAAAGAGGAGTCCGTAAATAAAAAGGAGCCCAAAGAAGAGAACAAGACGCAAGCCCTGGAGAAACAGGCCCCCGCTAGCCCCACCAAGCCCTCGGAAGGGCCTGCCAAGGCGGAGGAGGAAGCGGCCCCCAGCATATTTGATGAGCCTCTGGAGAGAGTGAAGAACAATGACCCAGAGATGACCGAGGTGAACGTCAACAACTCAGACTGTATCACGAATGAGATCTTGGTCCGGTTCACCGAGGCTCTGGAGTTCAACACTGTGGTCAAGGTGTTTGCCCTGGCCAACACGCGCGCCGATGACCACGTGGCCTTCGCCATCGCCATCATGCTCAAGGCCAACAAGACCATCACCAGTCTGAACCTGGACTCTAACCACATCACGGGCAAAGGCATCCTGGCCATCTTCCGGGCCCTCCTCCAGAACAACACGCTGACCGAGCTCCGCTTCCACAACCAGAGGCACATCTGCGGCGGCAAGACGGAGATGGAGATCGCCAAGCTGCTCAAGGAGAACACCACCCTGCTCAAGCTGGGCTACCATTTCGAGCTGGCCGGGCCCCGCATGACGGTCACCAACCTGCTCAGCCGCAACATGGACAAACAGCGACAAAAGCGGCTCCAGGAGCAACGGCAGGCGCAGGAGGCCAGCGGGGAGAAGAAGGATCTGCTGGAGGTGCCCAAGTCAGGGGCGCTGGCCAAGGGCTCCCCCAAACCCTCCCCCCAGCCATCTCCAAAGGCCTCGCCCAAGAACTCGCCCAAGAAAGGGGGCGCTCCAGCCGCTCCACCTCCGCCTCCACCTCCCTTGGCCCCACCCCTCATCATGGAGAACCTGAAGAACTCCTTGTCACCAGCTACCCAGAGGAAGATGGGAGACAAAGTCCTCCCCGCCCAGGAGAAGAACTCCCGCGACCAGCTACTGGCTGCTATTCGCTCCAGCAACCTCAAGCAGCTCAAGAAGTTAAGTAGTTGTGGGCAGGGGCCAGCAGGGCTGGAAGGGGGGGGGGGGCAGCAGGGTTGGAAGAGAGGGGGCAGGGGATGGGGCAGCAGGGTTGGAGGAGAGAGGGAAGCCAGCAGGGCTGGAGGAGAGGGGGCGGGGAGGCAGTGGGGCTGGAGGAGAGGGCGAGCCGGCAAGGGGGGGCTGTGGGAGGAGCCATGTATACAGACTGCTTGTCCGTAGGGCGCTTCTGGCCATGCCATCCATCCCCCTGCCTCTGGGCAGGCCACACCTGATCCCCACAGGGGGAGAGGACTCTCTCCTTCCTCTAAGGGGCTTCCTTGAGCCTCTCACTCCGTGCCTCAACTTCTCCACCCTGCAGCTAAACCAGTTTCTCCCAGAAATAGAGAAAGAGCCTCTACATCGTAGTTCCATCTCTGACCCGACCATGTCTTCTCTCCCCCATTCCTAAAGCAAAAACCATCTCCCTTTTACTAATTCCCTCTCAGGACCAGCCTAGTCCTACAGATCTGTTTATCCCAAAGGTCTTTGGGAGATTCAGCCCTCAGGGGGATCTCCTGGTGACAAATCAGTGCCACAGACACATGAGCCATCCCTAGAGACCCCTCTTCTCAAACTTCTACCTCCCCCCCATCTTTGGTGACAGAGTCCATGGTCACCTGCCCGTCTCACTGGATGGTGGTGGCAGCTAACCCTACCCCCACAGCATCATTTGGGGCTACACACCATGACATAAAAGACAAGCTCAGGCGTAATTCTCGTGGTCATTTGATGACATCCAGTTTTTAAAGAAAAGGAAAAATGCTTCCTCTGTGTCAATACCTCATTCACTCATTTCACAAACATACATTGAGGTGTACGAACGGGAGGCGCGTTGAATTGCAGAGACCCCTTTGCTGGACTCCTTTCTCTAAACTGTCTCTGCTTTGCCCTAACAGGTGGAGGTGCCCAAACTGCTTCAGTAGGACCAGACTGCCGGGGGCACTGTCTGCTAATGCCATGACTGCTCAGGCCTTGCCTCCCAGGCCCGCACAGACCCCGCCCACCCCGCCCTGGCTGACCTGCTGTGGATGTCCCCACTCTGCCGTGGGAGAGCAAGAGGCCTGGCCACGTTCAAGGAAGGATACCTGATCTCTTCTCACTTTCCTTTTCTTGTCTCTGAGGCTCTCCAAAAATGTCTTTTATACCTGGAACTGAGGTTTCTGGACAAGAAGAGTCCTTTTAGCGTGTCATTGAGAAGATGGAATGCCTGGGGCCCAAGTAGCTGTCAAGTTGCAAAAGGCCTGTGATTCAGGAAAGATGTCCCACCAGGACCACGTAACCAGCCCAGCCCCACTGCCCTCCAGGGCCAGGATTCAGGCCTCTGAGGAGCCCTTGGGGCAAAGCTGCTGGGCCTGTGGCCCTCTGTGTGGGGCAATGGCAGAAGATTGAGAGGGCATGAGGGCCCAAGGGGAGAAGGAGGAGGGGCTAAGGACACCCTGAAACCCCTCCTGGGCTAATCAGAGGACATGGCAGGGACAGCTGGCCTGGATGGAAAGTGCCTGGTGGGGAGTGGGCTCCAGCTGGGAGGAGAGGGACGGACGACAGCTGGTCCTGAAGGTTCGATGCCAAAGCAGACGTTTCCCTCACACCCACCTGCTGTTGTATAAATAGCTGTGTATCTGTTTTTCCATAAGATTTTGATAATATATACAAGCCATTAGTTGTGAATGACTGTGCCCCACCTCTGTACCGTACTGAGGGTGCTGATGCTCACTCTGGCCCCGTGGAGGACTCTAGACACTCAGGTACCCTGCCATGCCATCTTGGGTCGACCACATAACAAGTTCATATCTGCAGAAAGTCCAGTGCAAGGGGAAAACCTCGGCCCTGAGTAGAGGGCTCCCCACTGACCTGGTGGACCAGGCCAAGGAAACTAGACCTTAGCCAGGGTCCGCTCCTGACTATTCTTGCTGCCTGGAGTCATTAGCCAGAGCCGCTTTTGGGGGTGATGGGGCAGAGTGGAGCACAGGGCCCTGGGATGGCTATATTAGGCATGTTCAGGGGATGCTCATTCCATGACTCTTCCTAACTGTGGGCTTGGGGCCAGCTCCCCACAGCAGTCACAAGCCCAGGAAGGCAGCCATCCCTGAGCAGAGAAGTGAATGACCATTTGGGGAGCAGCACCCCTACCAGCGTGCCCAGTCACCACCCCCCTGCTCTAGCTGCAGGCTCTCTCCTGACCTAACGGTGCCCCCATGCCCTCCATCAGGTGTGCATCAAAAGCATCCTTCTGATTTGAGTGGCTTAACCGTACCAGCACCCCTTGGCACCGTGGGACTGCCACCTTGGGTCTAGGTCACTGGTAGTTTTTGTCTCCAGGTTTTGCCTCAAGAGCAGGGAGCACAGCAGTTTCACCATCTTCGGGGGGAAGGAAGGGGTGTCCCTGCTAGGAAGGAGGATTGCCGTGCTAGGTCTGACCAAAAACAGAGGCAGGCTAGTCCTGGGAGCAAAAAGCTTGGATCCCAGGTTTCTCTGTGGCCCCTTCCCTCCACCCACTCGCCTGTCTGCCCCAACAACCAAAACAAGGGCTGGGCCCAGGAGAGGGGAGACAGAACCCTGCTTGACGCCTCCTGGCCCACAAAGGGTGTTAACTGCAGCTAAGTGCAGCCAGGGCTTCCATTTACCCTGTGTCTGTGGTTGCTAGGCTTTAGCAAGATGTTTCAGGTGCTCTTTCAATTCTGTGAGGTGGATGCCAATATTATCTCCATTTTGCAGATAAGTTCAGCCCAGAGAGGTTAACTTATGGGCCCATGATCACACAGCTAATAAAAACAGAGCTCAGGTCGAGTTCCCGCTCCTAGAGCTACATCTGATAACAGGTCCCCCTCATCCCCTTACTGAAATGAGACTGGTCGTGGTGCCTCAGGAAAGCACTGAAAGCCTAACCAAACCAGAACGACGGATCTCCAAATATTTTTTTTTAATTTTTTTTTTTTAACGTTTATTTATTTTTGAGACAGAGAGAGACAGAGCATGAACAGGGGAGGGGCAGAGAGAGAGGGAGACACAGAATCCGAAACAGGCTCCAGGCTCTGAGCTGTCAGCACAGAGCCTGACGCGGGGCTCGAACTCATGGACCGCGAGATCATGACCTGAGCCGAAGTCGGACGCTTAACCGACCGAGCCACCCAGGCGCCCCACGGATCTCCAAATCTTAAGGTTCCAACAGAAACTGTCACCTTAGGAAGCCCTTTCTACCAAGCAAGATTTAGCCAGACTAAGCGCGCGCGCGCGCGCACACACACACACACACACACACACACACACACACTTTCTGTCCACACACAACAAGGGATTAGCGCCGCTCTCTGCCCTCTTCCTCTCTTCCGGAGGGGTGGGTAGAGCCGGGGCTGGTGAGGTCATTCGTCCTCTGATGCCTTAGAACCTGATGCGGGAGCGCAGCGCCACCTGCCGGCAGGCCGCGTCCCGGTTCTCCCGCGGCGCCAGGGGCGCGCCGGAGCTGCGCTGGAGGGCAGGGAAGGTGGGTAGACCGGACGCAGCGCCAGGTCGGTGGCCTGGGTCGCGCCTTCCCGCCGCCTGGGAGGGACGGGGGGAGCGCCCGGCAGCGAGCGGCCATGTGTGCTCATGGATGGGCTGAATGTGAGAAACCGGCCTCTCTGGGGGCCGCGTTTCTGCCGAGTCGCGCACCCATCCCCGCCCACTTGCCCCATTCGCCTCCGCTGGCGCCCGACTGCTAGGATTTCCCTTCATGAAACCCAGGATGCAAGAGCCGGACAGGATCTATCCTCGTCCCTCGCCCGCCTTTTACAGGGAAGATAATGAGACTCAAAGGCAGCAAATGACTTGAATAAGTTGACGCATCCGTAGTCAAGCCCACGTCTCTCGTCGCTGGGTTCGTCCTACCCACCTGAGCCGAGGGGCTTCCCTCCGCCATTTCCTCCGCGCCGCCTCATCCTACCGGCCCCATCGTTTCCCGGAGCCACATCCCGTGTCTCCCGCCAGGCAACGGAGGGCGTCTTCGCAGCGGGCTCTCCGCCCCCTGGGCCCGCCCACACCCACTGTCGCACCTTCTTCCCACCTTCCGGCCCCGCCCCCGCAGGCCTCGGACCCGGGCCCTGTCGCCGGCCACTGGGCCTGGGCGGGATGGCGGGGGCTGGGGCCGCTGAGATACCCCACTTTCTATCGCAGGAGCTCCACAGGCGTATGAGCGAGGGGCTCCAGTCCCAGGCGCTGTGAGTTGGGGGCATGGCCACTCATGCAGCCTTCTTGAAGAAGCATTAGATTTGGACACGGGTCACCCACCTAGTGGGGCTTCTGGATCACCATGCTCGCCAAGCCTGGAGTGTCATGTGTTGCCTACCCCACCGCGCCCACCTGCAGCTCCCCACTCCTCCACGGACTGGCCTCAAGGCCTGAGGCCCAGCTAGGGCTTGCGCCATCTGTGGTGAGGGGGGCAGGCTGCTGGCCTGGAGTCCAGGCCTGGTGAGTCCCCCCCCCCACACACACACACCCCCACACACATCCAGCCCCCGTCCTCGTCCCCGCCCTGTGCATCCTCCTCTTCCTTTATCACACCTACCCTTCCTCACTCCTTGCCTGAGGTGTCCGTTTTCCAGCTGCCCCCATTCTATACCTCTCCCCCCGCAGTGCTCCCCTTTCTTGCTAACCTTTCCTTCCTCAGGCCCGCATTGTATTCCCATTCCCCTCTGCCCTAGCTCTCTCCCTGCATCTGAACCCCTGCCTTCCCCCTTTGAGCGCAGCCATCCCTCTCCCCTGCGAACAGGTGGCCAAGAGGTGTCCTTGCTTGTGTGTAGAGCACTCCTCCATCTGTGCCTCCCAGACCTCCCCCCTTAGGGTCCTCAGTGTGCCCTCACAGCCCTGCAGGACCCCATTTACACTGTTGGAGACCCCAATCATGGAGGGTCACTGCTCCTCCTGCCCTGTATCTTGCTCCCCTTGTAGGGTGCCTGCCTGGTTTCCAGGGCTGCTGAACAAGGTGATAGGAGGGACAGCTACAGCTCTGTGCTCCTGCTGGCCCCATGTCCCTGGGAATGAGCAGATGAGATGGGGTCATACATGTAGAGCTTGGGGAGAGATTCCAGAGGGTTCCCTGTTTATAGAACTAGAGAATGTGAGAGGGGCCTCCTCTCTGCTTGGGGCATGTGAAAGCCCCATTCTGCCATAGTTTCCCCCTTTTCCTTAGAATTCTCAGTGCTTTGCAGTTAATTGACTGGAAATGTTGGGGAGGGGAGATTCTACCCTTCTGGGAGGCAGCTATGACTGGGATAAAACTGCCTTCCATCCCAGACGACAAAGCAAGTTTTAATTGGCCCCAGATTGTGGACTTAAGGATAATTAATTCTGACTGGCAGGGCTGTGCATTCATTTACACCTCTTTTCTTAGGGAAACTCAGAAACCTTGTCCTGCCAATCTCCTCCACCTCTCAGCTTCAGGAGGAAGGGGGGGGGGGGGGGGGGGAGAGGGAGAGAGGGAAAGGAGATTGGGTTCTAAACCTTGATGACCCTCTCTCCTAAAGTGTGAGTGAAGGCAGAATTTGCAGACTGGAAGCCAGGATACTCTGTAACCCCAGCTCTCACCTTTTTTCCCCATCCTCAGAGAGAGGGTAGATTTGTAGCTGTGGCCCCAGCTCTGTCCCCACCAGCATTAGCTTTCTCTTTCTGTCTCAGTCAGTTCCTGGGGCAGACTCTTGGACCCCCTGAAGATTTCACTGGGAAGGGAGGAGACTGTAAATCCACGGACAGACCTCTCTCCATAGTTGTTTCTGATGCTGACCCGGGAGCTCCCCACCTCCAGCCTGGGTGACAAGAGCCCTCCTGACAGTACTCGGGCGCCAGAGGGCATGGTTAGCACAATGGCCATAGGTAGGACCTAGCTGGAAGACAAGGCTGCAGAGCTGGAGGACCTTGGAGGGTGAGGGAAGGAGGCGTTGAGCATATGGGTGTTGGGGAAAGGAGACGCTTGGTTGGTGGTGCTGTTGCCAAGCTGAGCTGGCACTTTTCCCACTTGAATTAAAAACTATAAAATTTCCTTTCCTGGATCTGTCACCAGACAAGTCCTGCGATCACAAGGACCGGGTCCTCAGGGAACAAGGCAAGGGATAGGGTCTAGCTAGATGCACACGCATCTCCAAGGGTGGGGGGCAGCTGCCTGGCTCAGTGGGGGACGTGATGTCTTAGGGTCCCCTGATGATCCAAGGCAGCTGACAGAAGCACCTTGCACCAGCCTCTTGGGTGGCCCAGCCTCTCCACTTGGCTTCTAGTGCTAGAACCTCTCTGATGAGGAAGGACAGAGGTCACAGTTTCATGTACATATTTTACCCTCATGACAGCCCTGAGGCATTATCCCCATCGTATCGCTGAGAAAACTGGGACTTAGAATCCTTCAGAGACACACCCAAGGTCAGCCAGTGGCAGGACCCACGTGTGAAGCTAAGTGTGCTGGAAAAGGGGGAGCTGCCTTTGTACAATTTGCAGTGCCCTATGTCACAGGCTCCTGACCCCTAGTGGGGAATCTCTGTAATGCAAATGGGCACCCTCTCGCCCGCTGTGGCAAGATCCATCTCACTGGCTTGGGAACCAGCTCAAGGAGCCCTTAGCCTGGGGTGGTTCTGCTTGTGCAAGGGGGGTAAGGGTGGTGCTGGGCTCCAGCCCTGGCACCTGCCCTTCCTGCTCGAAGGATGTGGTACCGGCAGCACTCAGGGCCCAGCTGAAGGCAGAGCTCCTGGAAGGTGTGCAGGGACCCAATGAGGCAACCGACATGAGTTACAGCTTTACAGCTTTAATCCAGCATGTTGGAGTCCGGGCCAGTGGGGCAGCCGGGGGCAGGGCTTCTGCCCACTGCTGATGGAGCCCACTCCCCACCCTGCCCCAGCCCACAGTGAGCAAACAGGACGGGTCCCAGCCTTCCTGGCTGGGATCTTGAGAGTAGAAGGACTCTGAGAAAGCAGGGGCTTTGACCCAGGCTTTCATGTCCTTCTGTTGCCCCAGGTAAAAAGAGTCCCCCGATTCTAAGCCCTCCCCACCCACCCCTCGTTCATGGCCAAGTTCCAGCTCAGCTCCTGGTCTACTTCCCTGGGGCTCCATCACCAGTAGGACCCAGGGTTTGGCTTTTTCTGGGGCCTGGTGAATAGAGGACCCCTGCCCGCCCCCAGGGCCAGATGCAGATACGGGAGAGGGGCATCACTGAAGGGGCAGCAGAGACACAGCTGGTTCCTCAGGCTCCTGGGTAGGAGGGCTGTGGTGGCATATAGGGGGGAGGAGCTGAAAGCCAAGGAGACAGGGTGAGGGTCAGGGGTGGCACAGGAGGATGTGAAGTGACCCCCAATCCCAGAGGCATGAAGGATCCATGCAGAAGAGGTAGCCTGGATGTTTCCAGCTGAGGTAGAAGTCTGGAAGAGGGACTCAGGGGGAGACAGGGGCAGGGGAGGTCCCAGCACAGGGGTAGGGGGCAGGCAGGAGCAAGTGGCACCAGACTGCTCACTTACCTGCAGGGTTGTAGATAGGGGGCCCAGCCGGGTAGAGTGGATACTGGGGAGGACCGCTAGGAGGGTACATGTAGCCAGGCTGTGGGGGTGCAGGGCCAGCTTTGGGGTCCTGGGGGTATGGGTACACTGGCTGCACTGGGATGCCTGTCATTGGAATCTCCTGGCCTAGGTGGGGGACAAGGATCAGCATTCAGAGCTCCACCTGCACGGGAGGAAGCCTCCTTCTCCTGCCCAAGAAACCGAGGTAGGCACCACCGGGCCCCTGCTCTCTGTGCTGGTAGGTTCCGGGCTGGCCACCTGCTGCCTTTGCCTCCCAGACCTTGCTTGGCAGAGTTGAACAGGGAGCCGTGCACCTGGTCCCAGCGGGTCAGTGTGTGTTTAGCAGGTCTGCACCCCTCGGCAGGTTCAGAGGCCTCACAAGCCAGAGAACACAGCCCGGGGAATGTCCCACTTAGGCAAGGAGGGGGGCAGCTCCCGGGGCTGGTATCTTGTAATCTAGCAGAGCTGCCACCAAGGGGGGGAGGGGTCCCTCCCCCAGCCCCTCCCCCCCACACCGATTCCCCCATGCAGGGTCACGGGTCCCGTGTCCATTGGGTTTGGGCTGATACGCAGTCATGTGCCGGCACTCAGGCACACATTCCATTGTACACTGGAGCACACCCAGTTAATGCTCACCACCACAGACCCCACCTCCTGCGCTTTCCGAGAGTCATGTGCATGCAGGTGCCCACTGCACACACACCACTGCCGGCAGACGGCATGCCGTGCACATCTCAACATTCACACGCATGCAGGTGCGTGTACACGCAGTCCGATGTTTGCATACACGGCCCTGGAACGTTAGCTCCGGGGTTACATGCTGGCCGGTATGTGTCTGCAGAAGCACGCCCTACTGTGCAATTCACACATCCTTGAACTCTCTGGGGCCCGTCGTGGGGTTCGGCTCAGCTCGGCCTATCCCAGGTTCGTCGCGCCCAACCCTGCACATACCTTCAAATGGGCTCTGCAGATGCTGGCGCCGGCGGTACAGGTAGCAGCAGGAACAGAGGAAGCAGCAGATGGTGGTGGCAACCACAGCCACAAAGAGGATCACGGCGGAGGCGATGCCTGCTATGGTCTTGGGACTTTAGACAAAGAACAGGTCCCCTCACCTTCCAACACTCATAGGAGGGAGTCCTCATTATGGTGCCATAAAACTGTGCTCCAACTCCTGGCCAGCAGGGGGCCACAGCAAGCTGAGATTTGGGGTTCCTTGAGGGGCTCTGCCCAGTCCCTGTGGAGGAGATCTTAGGGGACCTCCATTTCCCAGAAGGCCATGCTGCCTGGCTGGCTAGTGTGAGGCATGCCGGGAGTTGTGGTGCGCACCCCACTTCCTCACTCCTGCATCTACAACTCAATTGGTTAGGCTTGGAACATGTTAGCATTGAAAGGCACCTTAGAAATAATCTAGAGCCCTTTTTTTTTTTAACCCCTCCCCTCCCCATCACAGTCTCCTTACGCCTTTTGTATATTAGCAGTCCCCTTCAAAAAGAAGTTTGAAAACCACTAATTTTGGCAACCCCCTCATTTTATGAAGAGGAAATAATGACCCATGAGAGGATGAGTCTTCCCCAAGAGCACACGCCTGAGAACTGGACCTGGGAATCAAACCCAAGACTCCTGCCTTCTTGCCAGGGCTTCTTCCACAAAGCCGCACCCCGGTCTGGGTTTTGACCCTGCACACATTCTCCACCAAGCCCGAGAGGGTTGCTAATGCGCCTTTCCTGGACCTCCCAGGCCCCAGCACTAACATCCAGCTTTGTCCCCAAGCCGAGTCCTGGGCTTGGGCTGAGGCTGTGGAGGTGGACATGGAGAGGGGCAGGAGGCAGTCGGGGGGAGCAGGGGAGGCCCAGGCGGGCCTCCTGAGAGGAGGATGGAGGGGACGCGAGCCCACCTGAAGGCCAGGCAGTGCTTCTGCTGCCTCTCGGTGATGAGCAAGGTCAGGTCTCTGCAGCAGTACCGATGGTAGCAGGTCCCGCAGCAGAAGGTGAACTCGCAGTTAAAGCCTGGATGCCAGGAGCCATTCCGGTCTAGGTACCACAGGCAGTCCTCGCCGGCCAGCGCTGCGGGCAGATCGGGGGTAGGGGGGACATGGCCACCAGGCCAGCTTTCCGTCCGCCCTTACCCCGCTCCCCGAGGCTCCCAGCCCGCCGGCTCCCGGGACGCGGGGGCTGCGCCTGGTCGCCACCCTGAGGCGCTCCGCCCCTGAGCCCCGGCGGCCTCTCTACGGAGCTGACCCCGCGCTCCGGGTCAGCGGCCCGTGGCCCAGCCTCCCGGCCGTGTCTCCTCCCGCTCCCTGCGCACCGGCAGCACCCAGGGGAGACCCGCGCCCACCCCGAGGCGCACCCCCTTACCCAGGGGCGCCCCCAGCACCAGGAGGGCGGCCGCGGCCAGCGGCGCGGCCCCGCAGAGCCCCGGGGGCCGCATGGCGGGGGTTGGGCGCGGCCGGACCCGGCCGCCAGGAGCAGGGAGCGCAGGACGAAGCCGGCCGGCGGGAGCTGCTGCGGGGCCCAACCCGCCGCCAGGCTCGGTTTCCTCTCCCGCCTCCTGCGAGGGCGGGACTAAGGCCCGGGCCGCGGTAACCCTGCCCCCCCACCCACCCCCCCACCCCCCACGCTCCGCGCCCGGCCCAGGGGGCCACCCACCGGCGACGCCCACCCGGCCCGGGCACAGGAGCGGGGCGCCCCTCACCCAGCCCGGTACTGCCCTGCGCCCCGCCCCCGGCTCCAAGGTGGCTCCTCCCGCCAGAGCCACCGTGGCCACAGCGGGCCGCTGGACACTGCGGCCAGGGAGGCCTCTCCGTGCCCTGGGCCCGCCCCTCGCCTGGGCCCAATCAGTATCCCGGACCCCAGAAGCCCCGATCCTGGTGCCATCTCCGAGTACCCAGGCACATGGGCCAACCCTAGAGGGGCAGGACCTCCTCTGCCCCAGTGTCCAGCCCAGGACGTCCTGCGGGGAAGGGGGGCGGGAGAAGAGGGAAAAGAGGCTGAGAGCACCCCGCCCCCATTCCCACAACACAGGCACCCATTGAGAGGCAGCTCAGAGCCGCTTTGTCCCCGTGGTGCCCACAGACCTGGACTCTGCCAGCTGCACTGGCTCCCTGAGACGGACCCTCCCCCCTCTGAGTGGACAGCGCTGGCATGCACCAGCCCATGGCCTCATCAGTCGGGATGACAGGCCACTGGGGCCACCTGGAGCCCATCCAGCTAGACACCCTTCACAGTGAAAACCCCTTTCTTCACAAAGCAATCCTGCAGAAACACTGCATTGGCTAGGAGAGCATAGGGAGAACAAGAGTTAATTACCGTGGGGACAGTGTTTTGGGGGGAGGGGAGCCAATCAACCCCTTTACAAATTTATATTGAGTGTCAGTGACTGTGCCCCCTGCTACCTGGGTTACACTGACCAGGAACTGCCTATCACTCCAGGGGGGAAATCAAAAGCCTACCTCAACCCCTGGCCATGGGACAGTTCTTTACAAAGCACTTTGACATTTAACCTCATTTGAGGCTCTCCACAGTTTCTGCGAGCTCGACAAAGTTGACAGGTGTTATCATCGATCCCATTTTACAGATTGAGAAACTAGGACTCACGGGAGTTGAAGGACTTGCCTGCCGGTATACGGCTGAGGCAACGTCAGAACCCAAGTCTTCTAAATCCAGGTGGATCCTCCTCTCCAATAGCAGAGGGTGTTCGGAGGTGAGAGAGAGAATGGATGGCCCAGCAGAATCTAAACAAGTTAGGGGAGGGCTGCCAGAAGCAGAGCTGCTCTGCCCTGGGCCCCTGTGGGTACTGGCACACCCAACCCAAGAGCTGGAGTAAGGAGACCAGGGCTCCTGCCCCAGCAAATTGCTGGTAGTCTGCAGGGGTGGGGTGTGGGAGGGGAGTAAGCGAATATATGCACCCAT
Organism: Panthera leo; assembly: GCF_018350215.1. NCBI lineage: Eukaryota > Metazoa > Chordata > Mammalia > Carnivora > Felidae > Panthera > Panthera leo. The sequence continues at coordinate 40,764,641 of NC_056696.1, read as the reverse complement.
GCAGGACACAGTCATAAACCCAGGGGCAGAGGGACAAAAAGAGATGTCTCTCACTTCGCCACCCCCCAGACAGTGTCTCCATTCCCATCCATGTCTTCTTTCCTAGTGCACAAGCTCCAGGAGTGCTGGACCACGTGGCCATCGTGTTCACTGCTATCACCCAGTCCGGGCCCTAGGTGATCGTTGTTGATTGAGTGACTCTCAGAGGAAGGGTTGTCTCTCTTCCTGTCCAAGGCTAACCCTTCCATGTGTACTCTAGACCCCATCTGATCCCTCTCCCAGCATTCTCTTCTCTTCTGCATCCTTAGTTTCTCCTTTCTTATCAGCTTCTTTCCCCAGAGCAAAAAAAAAAAAAAAAAAAAAAAAAAAAAAAAAAAAAAATCTCAAGTCTCTCCGTGTAAAACAAAACAAAACGAAACAAAACCAAGCAGAGCAAAACCACATTTCCCCAAATTCATCCTTTTCTGGCTACTTTCCTGCTTTTCTCCTTTATTCCTCCAACTAGTCCTCCTCGAGTCTCAACCTGGTTGATGCTTCCAGCTGGCCACGACACCTAACTCTCACAACACCATCAGTGATTTTCTAACTGGAAAATGCTAGGAAAACTTGTCAGTCCACACGGTAGGAGGGTAGGAGCATAGGAGCGTTAGACTGGGACAGAGGGTGGGGGAGGGTCTGTGGGCAGGGGCGGGGGTGGGGGGAGAACTGGCAGCAGTTGGGAGAGCCTGGAGATGGAGGGCTGAGGCTAGCTGTGTTGCCATGTGGACCTGAGTCCTGCCAGAGGCCATGGAACTGGGAGGGAGTGGGAAGAGGCTGGGTGGGAGCGCTAGGGAGGGACTGGGGGCACTGAGAAGGGGATTGTCCAAATCTCCAGGCCTTGAAGGGGCTTCATTGTACCTCCTCTACTCAGGGCACACAGGAGCCTGTTCCCCTCACCAAACCACTCTCCCAGGCCCCAGTGAGGGGCAGAGGCACTTTCCTGGAATAGGAGAGGCAGACAGTAATTAATGTGCAATGAGACAAAATATGGACTTTTCCAGTAGCAGGCTTTCCCCAGGGTGCCTGGAATATGATAATAATAATACTAGCAGCTAACACTGCAAATGAGTTTCCTATTGTACAGAGGCTGGAGGTGAATTTTCCCAGCTTACACAGCTGGGATTTGAAGGTTGACTTGTGTGACTTCAAAGTCCAGGCCCTTCACCCCACCGCCTGCCTCTCCTGTAACAAGTCTAAAATGCTCGGTGCTATGCTTGGCATACAGAGCGTGCGTACTTGGGGAAACCATGGTATCCAGCCCTTATCCCTCGCAGGAGTCTGTGTGGGAAGATAGCGGGATATTTAGAGTGGGGAAGGGCGGTGGAAGCTGGGTAGAGAGGAGGGGCTAGACCATGCCTGTGACCCAGTTTGGGCTTCGCCTGGGACTGTGGTACCCGTGTGCTGCTGAGTCATCTCACTGCTGGGCTGAATGACCAGCCCAGGGATCCGCCCAACCCCCTTCTTGCTCTTCTTCAAATCATAGCTGAGCGAGTAGGCCCGCCTGGGCGCTCCCAAGGCCTTCCTGCCTTCCCAGGACCAGAGTCCTGGAGCCTCCGTTCCAGAGGTTCCTGCCACACCCAGCTCTCTGGCCCAGGGGGATTTTGAGCCTTTGTGAGATAAGGGGAGCTCCCTTCCTCTCCTCTACTTGCCTCTGGCTGGTCTTGTGCTTTCCTCAAGAGGCTGTGCTTTCTCCAGTCTTTCTCCTCCCAGCTATCTTCTGGCATAGTCACCTCCGGCACATAGGTAATTACACGTTTCCTTCTACCCAAGGACCCTGAGCCCTTTCCTCATTCTGATTTAATCTCTTTACACCCTCCTCCAGGGTGTTGAAGACACACTGATTCTTCCTTGCAACCCAGAGCTGGGGGAGGGCGGGGGAGCAAGGCCCAGGAGAGAGCCAGAAACTTGGCCAAGGTCTCATGGCTTAGCTGGGGACTAAAGGAACCAGATCTCCTGGCTCCCGCTGTCCCCAAATAAACAAACATCTCTCCTGCAACATAAGGTCTTCCCTGGTGTCCAGCTTTAATCTTTCTCACTGCAAGTGAAAGACTGTGACTTTGTCCTCTTGGTGGGAGGGGTCTGGGAGTGGGTGAACGATGGTGGGGATCAGCCTCGCTGCTGGCCCAGCTACTGGTAGGAAGGAACGCTCTTCCCTAGAGGGGTTTTAGCAACGCCTTTGCAGGATTACCTTCCCCAGAACGCCAGGCTTCTGCTTCTTTGCAGAGGCCCAGGTCAGCCTGGGCAGAACTTCCACAGCCCTGGGCCTTGGGAAAGGAGTGGTTAGCTGGGCTGGCTTGGGTGGTATCCATGAGCAGCCTGCCCTGGGGGGCTGTGGGAGCATTAGTAGTCCCAGGCAGCCGGTGCCCAGCCTCAGGAGCCCAGCCCAGCCAGTGGGGCAGACGGGGAGGGCCAGGTTATCTTTAAATGGCACCTTACTCAGACTGCACCTCTGCCAGCTGGGCAGGGTGGGGGCAGACAAGTGTTATTTTGGGATCTGAGGATCTGAGGGTAAGGAAGGAAGAAGTTTCTGTTTACAGCTCTTTTGTTTATCTTCGCTCAGTCTCCTGGGAAGGGTTTGGGGACAGGGGCCGCAGCCCTCCAGCTGGTCCTTTCCACCCTGGGGTCTCCGTTTTCAGCCTAGCCCTGTTCATCATCTGCACAGGTGGGAACTTTTGGACAGACAGAGGTACAGGGCCTTCGTTGGTGTGACAGCCTCTGCAAGGTCAAGTTTGGATATTGAGAGTTGCTTTAGGCTTGGAATTAGACTGATGGCAGAAATTACTACTTACTATGAGGCAGCACTATTATGTTGACTTTAATCCTCAAAATGACTTCATGAAGCAGATAACTAATATTATACCTATTATGTGGATGAGAAAGCGGAGGCACAGATAATTTAAGTAGTTTGCCCAAAGTCACCCATCTGGTAGATGGCAGAGCCAGGATTCAAACCCAAGCAGTCTGGCTCCAGAATTCACGCTCTGAACCCCTAACCAGAGCATGAGTCCTGCCTTGCCACTTCCTGGCTCTCCAAATTTGGAGAAACCACTTACCTCCTCTGGGCTTGGTTTCCTCATTTGTAAATGGACTATGGTTCAGTCAAACCCAGTAGAATCCCCAAGTCAGCTGGCAGAGGCACTCTGGCCCATTCTCTCTCTCTCCCTGTTCAATGGGAAAAGAGTTTATTTAGGGTCACATGATATAGTTCACTAGCAGAGCTTGGGCAGGAACCCAACCCTCTTGCCTCCACATATATTTCTGTGTTCTTGCTGGTGAACCTCTGTGAGTCAGGAACGAGGCAAGAGAGCCAAGCCAGTGAGGGACGTGAGATCAGGTGTGAATTTGTAACCCCAAAACCTGGTGTAAAAGTGCCACATTTATTCTTTTAATCCAGTTAGATCAGATGGCGTCTCTGTCCTCACAGCTGGTGGGGGAATTATCTGTCGTCATTATGGTTTGCTTCCCCCACCGGGATCACGAAAAGGTCCTGGGATCTCCCACAAGGCAAAGCACTGGCGGTGGACCCTGCAGGCCTTGTCTTCTGCCAGCCAGGGGCCTGCAAGTGCAACAGTCCTGGCCTATGTGCCGCAGGCCCAGGAACTGTTCCAGGGAGCCCTGGTGCCCAGTATGCAGCCTCCCCAGGGATTCCAGGCAGCCTTTCCCTTAGGAAGTTCTTCTGTCCCCAAGTGCTATGCCAGGATCAGGTAAAGGTCCTCACCACTCAGGCCCCACGGACTTCTGTTCCTTCTCGTTTTCTGGCACCCCTCTCCTTTTCTCTCTCTCCTTTCCTTCTTCCTCCACGGCCCTGGGCCTTATCTCAGTTCACTCAAGCTTTTACCCTAGGATCCAGAAGCATGGCGATCCTCAAGCAGCTCTGCTTCCCACTCTGCAAAAGCAACTAACGCAAGAAAATGTAAAGAATTTGGCTATGTTCTTAGAATACGTGGCGGGGGGGGGGGGGGGGTGGCGGGAAATCCAGTGAAAGCAAACCAATACATTGGTCATGTAGATATTACAGAAAAAGTCCGCAGCAGGTGGAAGGCAGGGCTGCAGCCAGCACCGGTTTCGATCCTGTTCCTGGGCAGGATGGCGGTGCTGCAGCACTTCACACGGAGCTGTCCTCCCAAAGGCTCACTGAGACCCTAATTTAGCAGCAGCATCTGTGGAACTGAATTGAGTCATTCTAATCCAGTGAGTCAGGGAGACTGAGCCAAACATAGCTCCCAGCTACCGGAGGGCGGGGGAGACACGGAGGAAAGAGGCACTCTCTTCCATCTGAAGTGCTTCAATTAAGACATCTTGAATTCTAACTACAACTCTGAGGTGGGTATTAGTTCTCCATTTTACAAATATGGGAACCACGGATCGCAGGGGATGTCACCCCAGCTCCCTCCTTACCTTCTAGCTATGTAATCATGCCACGTCAGAGTAACTCAAGACTTGAAGGGGCTTCCTAGGCCTTCTAGTCAGGTCAGGCCAGCACACCTGCTACAAAATCACGTGTACCATGGAAGTCTAACAGACCCAGTGTAATTGGCAATTTTAGGAGAATGGTTAATGCCACCCTATTTTCACCTACTCAAAACAAGCCCCTCCCCAAACAAAACCATGTGAGGGTCCTGTTAGAAGGCTAATGTTGAACTTGTACTAATCCATCAGAGAAAGGTAAATATTTACAAATGGTGGAATTTTATTAGCAATTACTTCTCGCTGCTTTGCTACCCAAGTCCTGACAAAGTGTGGTGAAGGTCTAGTCTAAGCCCCAGCCAGCTGTCATTTTCGGGAAGACCTTTCCCTATCCACCGTCAGGCCCTCTAGACCCACCCTTGTCAACTTTTCACAGTCTGACCTCTTCCACTCCAACCCCCTCTCTGGTCACCGCCAAGTCCAGGCTCTTGGTTCTCTCACCTGCACTTTGCCTCCAGCCTCCCCTTTTAGTCCTGTCCGGACAGACATCAGTATGCTTTCTAAAATGCAAACCTGGAGGCACCTGGGTGGCTCAGTAGGTTGAGCGTCCAACTTAGGCTCAGGTCATGAGCTCAAGGTTCACAAGTTGAAGCCCCGCATTGAGTTCTGCGCTGACAGCTCAGAGCCTGGAGCCTGCCTCAGATTCTGTCTTCCTCTCTCTCTGCCCCTCCCCAGCTCACTTGCGCTCTCTCAAAAAGAAACATTAAAAAAAAATAAAAATAAAAATAAAAATAAACAAAATGCAAACCTGATTGTGTAACTTCTCTGCCTAAAATTCTTGAGTGGTCTCCCATTCCCCGAAGAGGGGGAAGGCCTATAGGATCCTCCACCATCTGGCTCTCACTTTTCCTTCCTGCTTATTTCTGGCCAAGAGTCCTGTGAGCTATAAATTCCAATCTTTTAACCTGCATATAAGCTGTGAAAATGCAATCCTATTCCATGATGGGTCTCTTCTTAATGATCTTTTCTCTAGAGTGCCCTACCCCACCCTCGTCTGCCTGGCAAACGCATAGGGGAGGCAAGACAGAGTCCTGGCAAAAAGTGCAATCCACTTGGATCAGAATCACACACTTTGCTATGTGACTTTCGGCAGGTAGCATTTAATATCTCTGTGCCTTGGTTTCATCAGTCTGTAGATGGGATAAACAAAATTATGCACTTTGTAAAGTTATTAGATGGTCTACACGAGATAATCCAACACTTTGGAACAGTCACTGGCATTTAGTGAGTGGTCCTGAAATCTCAGCAGTTGTTAGCCACCTTGCAGGTCAAGGGTCACCTTCTCCATGCAACCCTGACTTCTCCCACTTACCATTAACCATCCCCTTTTTTTGGGTATTGGGGATTGACCCCAGTATTTCTTCCTCTCACGGTACTCCCCACATTCGTTGCGCTATTTCTGACCCCCGACTAGACTAGCTTCTTGAGGGAAGGGGCCAAGCCTCTCCAGCATCTACCATTGGCCTTGCATGTAATAGAAATTTAATATTTACTGAACAGAACAAACATGATAGGAGCCAGAACTTGGCTTTGAGTTTATGATCTACTCATTGGCCATAGGTCTGCCAGGCTGGGGTGAGAAGTAGATCTTTCACTGGACAACCCTTTCATTTTCCAAAGCAGTGTCCTGTTTTCCCTGAGTCTTCTCAGCTCCTTCAAGTTTCTTCCCCCTTGACACAGCTTAGGTCCTCCAGTTCTTGGTTTTTGTCTTGCAGATGGGCTCGCCTTCTGTCAGGGAGCCTCCTGCTGGAGCACCATAATGGAACAGAGCACTCTAGGACTGCTGACAGGCACAGAAGACTGAAATGATCTTACACAATGTGTGTCTACTAACCCAGCCAGAACTACACTAGAGTTTAGTGAAGACACGCTAACAGTTCAACATAATAAACACTTGTTACTGGCACGCAGAATCGTTAACAAGAGTACAGTACTCTGTAATCCTTAACTTTCTTCATACTCATTAATTTGAGTTTTGAAACAACCTTACCTTTCAATTCTGCCCATTTTTTTTACAGGTTATGGACATATTTGTTTGAATCCTAAATTGTCATCCTTCCCAGGGGTTTCCTGTTATCTAAAAATCTGATCAGCATCTCTCTCCTATCTAGTAGGGTTTCTTTTGGGCCTCAGATCCTCTTTTGGAATGGGTAAGGCATAAAAAAACTCCCTCATCTGTCATTAGTATCAAAGGAGGGGCCAAGGACAGAGCCCTGGGGCACAGCATAAGCCATTCCACAACATGCCAATTTGCAGTCTGAGAGTTGGTGGCCAGTTACCAACTGGTCTATCTCCCTAATGCTTTGATTTTACCACGTCCAGATTTTATCTAATCTGTTAACAAAATCAGACTATGGGGCTAGTTTTCCATCACTTGTTCTGAATTCACAACTAATATCTATTAAGCCCTATATTAAGCACTAATTACAACATTCCTATTTATTGGCTTGAGTCATCTAATAGTCCCTGATCAATATCACACTTCTGATGGGCACTTGTGAAAACCAGTTTCCTTCAGTTCTTGGACTTTCACCTTCGTCTTCTGGTATTTCTTCCATTTTCCTTTCAGTTCTTTCCACTAAGAGCTCAACACAGTCTTGGGAAAGCCCTTGGTGTCCTAGCGGTTACTCACCAGGGTCAGGAGACCTGGAGAATTTGAGAGCAGCTCAGCACTCTTATTATTCCCTTGTTTATCTTATCTTGAACTTCAGTTCTTTCTAACCAGTTGGCCCTGACCTTTTCAGACTGAAGCCGGTTCTTTGGCCAAAAACACAGGAGACCAAAAGGAGCTAGAGTTCAACTTTTTGTCAATACTCCTGGACTCAAGCAGATTTTTTTTTCTCGCGGACCCTGGATGTAGTTTCTGAACTCTTTTCCTCACTGACAGAATGAGAATATTATCTACTGTGTACCTGCTATAAAGGTTAAATGGGATGGTTGAAATGCTGTGGGAGCAGGAAGTGCCTGCACACCAAAGGGTCCAAGACCCTCTGCTCTTAACTGACAACAGTATGTCTGTTGGTTGGGGGTGGCCCCTCAGGTGATCCTACGACCCTTTCCCTTCAGAACTCAAGTTTTCCAGTCCTCCCCTAAAACTAGCGAGAGAGCAGGAAGAGAGGACCCTTGTCAAGAGACCATTTTTGGCACGAGATAGGCTCTTTTTGTCATTAGTGGGCCCAGGAGGGGTCTATATCTTTCTCAGTCTATGTGTGAAAGCCCCCAAGCCTTCCCAAACTCAGCAGTCCAATGCCACTGGCATGAGACCATTCTTTTGTGCCACAATCAGGGGTTGATTTGGCCCTGTGGAACCTTCAGCACTGAAACTAACTGGCACTGCCTTGAGATCAATAACCACGGAGTGAGTTTCTAAGGCTCAGAATGGTTTTCCTGAGCACCAATTAGCCAGACTTCCATCATTTCCCCAATATGAGCAACTTCCCCAACTCAAGGGAGAGAAATCACAGGGGCAGTTATTAGTCTCAGAACCTGGCTGGCAGACCAGGCTGTGCACACGCCCTCAGACTTTTCAAAGACAGTGACGTTAACAGACACTTTTCCCGACTCAGTCAGATGTGGGAGTTGTACACCAGGGACACCTAGTGGTGTGAAATCACTATTGGCTACAAAATCCTTAGGCTTCCAATTACAGTCCCGTACAGTAAATGCCCCAAGTGGGGACCTTTCCTTGAGAACAGAGACTTGATCATCAGTCTAAAGAAACCTTCTGTAGTGGCTGAAACTGGGGCAGTAGGTGTCGGCATTATAAAAAAAAGGGAATGCTGGGCTTTACCTTCCTCCCCTTCACTGGTTATCCTCATTCACTTTTTGAACCCACAATGACTGCATTTCCCAATTAAGGGACCTCCCTTAAAAATATTTGACTGGATGATACCAGTTCTCTAAGAATCATCTTGGGCTAGGTTAGCTAGAACACACTCAGGTGTCTGCATGGCTCCGCCTAATCTTTTCCCCCTTATTTTTATTTTCCTTCTAAAAGGAACAGAAGGCAGAGGTGCCGGGACACCTTATACCATGTGGACTGAATTCATTTGTAAAGATTACTTTACTCTCCTAGAAAAATACACATTGCAAATTTGAGGGCTACAACTTAACCAATTTAGAGGATTCCTGAGGGAGAGGGGGTAATCTTTGAATATCAGAGTGTGTGGTGATGTGTTGGGGAGGAATATTAAATACAGTTGGGTCAGGTGGACTTTAAAAAAAATGTTTTTCCCATTTTTTTTTTTTTTTCTAAAAAAAGGAAAAACAAATTGCCATCTGTCTGGCTGATGTTGTGTGTGAGTGTATACATAGGAATAGCTTGGGGGGAGGGACTGTGTCATGCAATGAGGCAAAAACAAGAGGACTTCCTGTGACAGGGGAGCCTTAGTGTTGTAGGAGGGAGACAAGGAGAGGTCACTGGAGAGGGGTCAGAATGTAGCTGCTGCCTCTCATTCCTATGGAAAACCCAGAGCATCTGTGGTAGAGAGCAGAAAGCATTATCATCTCTCAAGGGTATTCCTATCTGAACATATCAGATGTCCTATGAAAGTAAACAGGTCTGTTTTAGAATGTACATGGTCATGACTCCCTGTGCTCCTGAGGTGGGGCGAAATAATCCATGAACACGTAATCCTTCTGGGCACTATGTTTCTGGAGTGGCCGGCAGAGGACTCTAGGAACAGAGGTGGGGGCACGGTTGGGGAGAAAAAGGTTCTAGAGATGGAGTATCTTCAGGGGGACTTTGAGAAATGTCCTTTGTTCCAGTATTCCTAAGTGACAGCACTGGTGACCTTGGTCTGAATTGTCAGTGTCACTCTGCAAAGGCCAAGGGCCAAGAGTCAGGAGGCCACTCTAGGTTGAAAAGAAAGTACATCTCAAGGCCAGTTAAGGGCTGCAAAATGGTTTGTGGCTGGGCCAGGAGGAGCAGAGTTGGAAAGTCTCCCTTTCTTAGATGCCAATGGTCTGCAGAACCCGCCTCTCGTTGTCATTAAGGTGGCCTGAGAACATGACGTAGCAGGGCTGCTGAGCGAACTGGCAGAGGAAGTCCGTGAGATAGGCCTGGAGAGAAGAAAAAAGAGTGGCCTTACTGCAGGTTCTCAGGCTTACCATCTGTAAGGGGCGAGAACTATCGGCGGTATAGGAAGCACTGGCTGTCAGACAACTGCCAGCACCCTGAGGGATGGCTTTCTACATTCCTGGATCTAGTTCAGGCTCAACCCAGAGACTAAAGTCCATAAAGAAACAAAATTTTCCCAATAGATCTCATATTTCCACCCGAGGACCTTCACAACATAGCTGGGTTTTAAGAAGCTGGATTGCAACACTGGTAGGTATAAAATACTAAGGTGCAAAGTCCCAGACCACCCGGAGCCTCTGACTACTCGGCAAGACAGGAACTTTCTGCCCTGAGGCTGGGAACTATGAATGGGTTGGAGCCCATATTCCTGTTTCTGGCTTGAGACTGTGTCACTTGCAAGACATCTATCTTCTCTGGACATTCTCACCTGCAGATCAATCTGATAGAGAGGATCCTTAAGGGCATCAGGGTCATCTTCCTCATCATCCTCGTAGTAATCCTCCTCTGTTAGACACAGCCAACACAGAGAGGGGTCAGGGCAGAGGCCGACTGGGCCCCAAGCGGGGAGGCATCACCACACGGCTGAGGTAGAAGGGCTTAAAAAGCCCACGGACCATCCCTTGTGGGCCCACCTCTCCCCTTTCTTTGGTACCCCATTCTTGGTCCCGGTGCACAGAAAAGGTATTTAGCATGGCTGTCCTCTCCTCAGACTGCTTACCATATTTACTTGTAGCGAGAATGTCAGATAAGAGTTGGCCAGCTAAACCATCCTCTTCCTCCTCTTCATCCTCCTCCTGGTCCTCCCACATATCATTGGAGTCATCTACTTGGAGATGAAAAGCAGCTGGAGCATATACTCACAGATTTTCCCTTCCCAAATGTAAACAGGCCAGAATAGGAGGGTCCCGAGGGTTTCTGCAACGTGGCCTGTGGCCAAGCCCTCCCAATGAGCTTGAGTGGAAGAAACGAGGGTGTTCTGGTGGGTACATAAAAGGATGAAAAGCTCTTGAGAAAAACCAAACAGGAAGGGCTACGCGGCTTGCCTCCTGGCTGCCTCCCACCCCAGCCTCTGAAGAGACTTCACAAGGTAGACCCGAAGAGCAGCTCTTCACGTGCACAGCAATGCTAGCCACATGGCAGGCATGCTTAAATAAACATTAAAAAACCCCTCAGTGCCTCAATAAGCCAAATTGATAATCTGAATATCATGACTTGATCTGGCAGGCTTAAAAGTTTGCTGGGAATAAGGGCCTGGTGCACCTTGACCCCACTCTGCAGGGGTGGCCTGGCGTGCGGCGTTGGCCTCCATGACGTTGGAAAGCTCATTGATGATCAGCTTCAAGATCTTGACCAGTAAAGGAATGTTTGTCCAGCGTTCAGGGTCTGGAAAGGAAAGGGAAGGCTTCTAGGCAGGCTGTCAGTGGACTCACTTCTGGCAGTGCCTCCTGTCCTGCAGTGCTCCTCACCAGACACAGTTCACCATCCCTCAGCCTTTCCACCAACCCAGACTATATTCAGCCACCACAGAATGATTTAAAGTTAAATAACTTCATTCTGCTTGGTGTCATAAGAGTTGAGAAGTTAGGACAGCTAAGAGAGTTCAAGAATTAAAGGAGATACATTTTTGCTGGTGATAAAGCTTGGACACTAAGTGACTGTACAGAGCACAGTACTCTAGTCCCCATGACTCGCAGTTTGAGAAACAGCACGGGTGATTATAGAGCTACAGTTGAAGAGGGCAGCTTTGCATTCACTGCCTACACATCAGTGAAAGCAACCCAATAACAAAGACATGCTGAAAATGGGTATTAGAGCCCCCAAATGAAGCTGGGGAGCCTTGGTACCCGAGATGGCTTTTGGCAGTTTTCAGCCACAGGAAGGAAGCATATGTTCCGATCCTTTGTGTACCTGCAGTTTTCTGTTTCTTTTTTATCAAACCCATCACTAACGACTGTGTTTCAAAAATCTAGATGATAGCACCTCCATGCCTTCCACCCCACACATCCTTAGCCCCCAGGGAGGGTAGAGGGCAGCAGCGTCACCCACTTTTGGCTGACTTAGAGCGGGTGCGGATGCCCTCATCCATGCTGTAGATCTCCTCTCCCTTCACGCGGATATCCTGTAGCCGTTTGTCATCTGCATTGATGCCATGCTGGAGCAGTTTACACAGTGCCACAGAGCTGGCAAGAAGAGCCAAAAAGGGTCAATCAGCCACCCATCTAGAGTTTACTCCAAGGAGATAAGCAATTATGCCCTAAGACTCTCTCTTTGATGGTGAGCATTCTGTTCACGACGAATCAGGAGAGATAAGACAGCTCAGCTGAAAGGGGGATTTAGTGCTCATGAGGATGGCCTCGTGAGAGCTTCTGAACTTCTTGGAACAAAGCTGGGGCGGGCACAGATCACAAGGGCTGGCCACACTGAAAGGTGCAATGGGGTGATGAGAACCACTGGGAGGTGAGTCTAGGATAGGAAGTTAGCAAGCCAAGATTAGAAGGCTTAGGTTTATAAAGGAGAATAAGCCACTAGCAGTATTTGGCTGGGTGAAGTCTGTGGCAGAGGAGGATCTCTGGCCGGCAATGAGGAGGAAAAAAAAAACGTGCTATGTGTGTTGACTGTGTTTTGGGAGTTTCAAGATGGCAGCTATTCAAAGACCTGGATTAGCAATAAAGAAATAGAGGAAAAAAGGAATACAAGGGGCAGCTTGCTCTATTGAACAAAAATCATTGGAGCAAGTCAGGGAAAGAAGAAATACAAGGAGAGGCAGAATGCCCAGAGAAGAAAGAGGGGCCCTACCTGACTTTGCCCTCATACTGTCCATAGAACAGATGCTGTCGACTCGTCCACTCAGCCATCACAAACTCCAGGGCAGGTTTGCCAGTAGGTCCTGGGAGGCTGCACAGGAACTCCAAGAGGGGTTCCAGCTGAGTGTGCACCAGATGAGCGAACACCATGATCAGAGACTAGGAAGTAACAAGAAGGACATCTGCTTCAAGGAAAACAATTTCAGAGATTTAGGAGATGAGAAGGAGTGGGGCCGGCCAGTTGAGAAATAGAGAACATGGAGATTTCCTTGTCGGGATTTCTTGGGCCAGAATAGATTTTACTTAACTGTTCTACAAAGACAGTAAGACAGAGTAAAATAACTCAGGACCGGGGCACCTGGGTGGCTCAGTCATTAAGCATCCAATTTTGGCTCAGGTCATGATCTTCTGGTTCGTGACTTCGAGCCCCGCATCAGGCTCTGTGCTGACAGCTGGGGACCTGGAGCCAGCCTCAGCTTCTGTGTCTCCCTCTCTCTCTGCCCCTCCCCGCCTTATGCCCTGTCTTTCTCTCTCTCTCTCTCTCTCTCTCAAACAAACAAACAAACAAACAAACAAACAAACAAAACCTCAGGACCTGTATACTGATTTCCACTTCGACCGCCTGGGGTTGGGGAAAGCCCAGCTCCCCATATCGTCTTACCTGCATGACACTGAGCGTCTCTGCCTGCTGCATCTTACTGAGGATGGCACGAAGAATCTGATCCAGATTCTCCCCCAGCTCCCGCCCTGCCTTGGAGATGAGGGTGGAGACGAGGCGACCCACAAAGGCGGCAGTGAACTCTGAGGTGCGGGGGTCCAGGAGCTGGCTCACCACTTGCATCACGTACCACAGCCCGTTGTGGCCCTGCTCATCATGCCACTGGGCCACCTGCTCCAGTGTCACTGACACATAAGCCCGCAAGCACTCTCCACCATTCTGGGGAGACAAAGATGGCAAACAACATTAGCAACTGGGAACAGATGCCAGGAGGCCCACAGTCTGCATGGGCAGATGTTACTTAGGGGCCTATGCCACATAGAGTGACGAGCCCACAGGGTTTGTGGTGGGCACATACGACTGGGGTCGGGACTTTACTGTTACAGACATAGCCATGCACTATATGGTCCTCGCTTCACCTCATCAGCTACCTCGAAAAAGCACACTTCTGATCACAAGGGATAATGACCAAACAAACCAAGTTTTAACCACAAAGGTCTACCTCTGGTACTGGAAAAACATGTTTAAGATGTAGCAGTGATTAGGGGTACTACAGATATTTATGGGAATAAAGACACACCTATATGAACCACTGTTTACCTAGGTATTTTCAAAGGGCTATTACTTTGCTCACTTTAATTCTGAAAAGACTTTTGTATGGGTCCAGGTCTCTATGTCTGTAATCTTGTCCACCGTAGCAATACCCAGATATAGATGGGTAGAATGTCTGGCATCCGTACTTTAAAGATTACAATACATCCCAAAGCAGAGCATGTTTGGCTTCCACAGTCCGGACCCTTCCTGGGTGCCCTTGTTAAATATGGATTTGAGAGACCTAGATCTCAAAAGCGTGAGACCGTGCCAGCTTTCTCAGCCTGCTATAAGCCCATGGCTGGGAGCTATCTTTCCTCTTCTAGTCACCAAGGCTCAGATACCTGCATGGTGGCGTTGTCATCTGTGTGAAGGGTGCACTGTGCCACAGCAGGGAAAGCTTGGCAGATGAGTAGCTGGGAAAGGGGAGGCTTTGTATTCCGTACTACCGTGGTCAGGATATCGATGGCAGTCTGAAGAGTGGAAGAGAAAAAAGAATTAGAACTGCCTCTAGGGTGGGGCTCGGCAGTGCCCTACAACTAAGATCTTTATTGCATGGATACAACACAGCAACCCAAAGAAAGCTCATTAATTTTCATTAATGAAAGTTTCTGAAAGAAAGGAATAATTAGATAGTAGATAGTGCTCTCAGCTTCCTCCTGATAGCTCATAACTTGCTAAGATATGGGGGTGGGCAGTATACGGCAGTAGAGTGGATAGCCCAGTGATGTACTTAGTGGTGCTGTGTAATAATGGCACTCCGTTCAAGTCACTGAGGACAGGTAAAGAACAAGAAGGGACATTTTCTTAGAGCCTCAAGAACCACCCGTTGTCCTTGTGGGCAAAGTAGCCCAGGAAGATCACCCTATGAATCTCTTATGCAATTGGTTTCCCGTCAGCGAGGTGGGATCTACAGGTGGTATTTGTACAGCAAGTGCACATTCTTCTTCTTCTACCTACACCCACACCAGTCCTGGCCTTGGAACCACTTACCGCACACAGCCCTGCAGGGATCTTGTCTGCTGGGGCCTGCATTATGCTCACTAGAGTAGGAATCAGCCTCATCTGCATTGGGCCCTGACAGGCTTCAATCTGAGACAGCTCCTTGAAGATATCCTGAGCCAGCGAGGCGACGACAGGATCTGAAGTGGATAAGGCAACACAGAATCCCCCCCACCCAATGGTCTGCATGTGTTTCTGGCTTAAAGATACCTATTATTTGGCTCTAACCTAAGTTAACAACTTCTGCTTTGCTTACATATTACATATCTGGGATCTAGTGAGGCCATATGAATAACCTGAAAGGACAGGAGAGATGCTAAGTCTCTAAGAGCTAGAATATGCATGATTTCATTAAGTCAGGGACTAGTCAGAAACAGCTACTCCTAAAACAAAATTTGGCTTTTTTTCTGGGCCAACTCTTTTTTTTTTTTTTTTTTTTTTAAGTTCCAAATTTTTATTTAAATTCTAGTTAGTTAACCTGTAGTGTGATACTGGTTTCAGGAGTAGAATTTAGTGATTCATCACTTCCATTCAGCACCCAGTGCTCATCACAACAAGTGCCCTCTTTAATATCCATCACCCATCTAGCCCATCCCCCACCCACCTCCCTCTATCAACCCTCAGTTTGTTTTCTATCATTATCAGTCTGTTATGGTTTGCTTCCCTCACTCTGTCTCTCTCTTTTACCTCTTCCCATATGTTCATCTGTTTTGGTTCCTAAATTCCAATTCTGGGGCAAATCTTTAATGTCTTTATTCTTGCCTGGATTGATTATGAAACCAAATGCTTAAGGAAAAGAGAAACCCGCTGATTACTTTGTTAAGAAGACACGAAAGTTTCAAAAACTGCCAAAACACTGATTGTCAGGTTCTCACATGTTGAAGGGGAACCATATGCATCTCTTAGGGGGGGTAGTCATGATAGAAAAAAGAACTCCCAAAGCATTTCCAAGGCCAAAGGTAAAACCCTCAGAAAGCAGAGCCTTGTGAAGAAACAAAACTTTAGCGTGATCTATTTTACCTATGTAAGAAAAATCTCCTGTATCTAGCATGAAAAAATAGAAAAGTGTGCAGTGCACTAAGATATATGTTAAAAGATCACTGCAGCATTGTTTTAGGAAAAAGTTGGGAACAACTTAGATGTCTATTAACAGAATGGGCACATAAATACGGTACAGCCATTTATGGAATATTATGTGATGGTTGAAAAGAATGAGATATATCTAAGAGTGCAAAGTGAAAACCTCTCCGGGACACATTTTAGGCGAAAAAGCGAATCAAATAAAATATTTAGCATGATATCATATTATATAACCTCTATCCCTATATCCTCTGTTTCACTATTGGTGCTACCTCTACAAAAACAAATATAGTCAATATTTTTTTGACAATAAAACATTATACAGGTAAAGTGTGTGTTAATACACAGTCACTACAGAAAAACTTAAAATGCACTAAAGTATTCAAGGAAAGAAAACACTTGGAATTTCCCCACCTAGAGAGAACTACTGTTAACATTTTGATGTAGTTTTTTCTGGTATTTTTTCTATATACGTAGCTACAAATTAATCCTTGTCTAAAACAAACCCCAAACTTGGGATCATAGTCTATGCCGTTTGGAAAACCATCTGTTCTTTTATTATACTGTGAGCACTTTCCCATGGCTGAGAAGTGTGATTTTTAGAGGCTGTACAGTATTCTACTTTATGGATATAATAAAGGTCATTAATCTTTTTTATTACTTCTAGATTTTTGCTACTATAAAAGCCTTGTGATGAACATTGCTGTTCATAAACCTGTGTATCTACTTCTTCAGTATCTCACTTTGTACATTATAGTTCTAGACCTCTTAGGAAGATTTTGATTTAGTTGCTCAATTTCCTACTTGCTTAAGTTCTGAGTTATACCTCTTGCTATTTAACCCTTTACTCATCGTCTTTTATCCCCAGTTCTTACTGCAGTTAAGAGTTATAAGAATAGGTATCCTACCTTTTAAAAACATGTTTATTTATTTTTGTGAGACAGACTAAGTGAGGGAGGGAGGGAGAGAGGAAGGGAGAGAGGGAGAGCGGGAGAGGGGGAAGAAGAGAGGAGGGAGAGAGAGAGACAGAGAGACAGAAAATCCTAAGCAGTCTCCGCGTTGTCAGCGTAGAGCCTGATGTGGGGCTCGAACCCACCAACGGCGAGATTATGACTGTAGCCGAAATCAAGAGTTGGATGCTTAACCGACTGAGCCACCCAGGCACCCCAGCATTCTACTTTTTAGTGCTCCTGTAGCTACAGCACAGCTCTCCTCTTTGCTAAGTGAAAGCCAGTCTTTATTTAGATGCCTAAGACCATCAGACCCAGCGAAAATTTTCACTTAAATTCACCAGCCACCATCACCTTCTCTTGGTGTCCCTTATAACACATGGTCTTGGTGGCATACCGTTACTGTACTTTAGGAAAATGGCGATGGTGAACGGACAGATTTTGCTTTCCATGCTTGCTGTGAATTCTGGGTCTACTGTACAAACGATGCATAGGGTCTCCATCACCAGGTTGAGGACCTCTGAGCTGAACTGGGCTGCTAGGTGAATTAAGCCATCCAGGATACTGGGGAGGAAGGGTTGAAGCACGTGGGTACTCTCCGAGACTTTCAGTTGATCACAATAACTAGAGAGGGAGAAAGAGAGAGAGAGAGACAGAGAGAGAGAGAGAAAAGCAAGAATTACTCACAAGTGGATCCCTCAATTCCTGGTTTTTCCAATTGTTATCACATGTTACAGCATTTTTACGTGTAGCTTTATGAAGCTACTTGTAGAGTTAGTTTTTACATCTTTCTGTGGCATAGTTTGTAAATATCAGCACCACCATCTCTATGCTAATTTATTTCTGCTTTGGTTTTTGCTATTTCTTTTAAACTTGCATCCCTCTCTCACTGTCATGTATGTTATTATATCCAAATTATTAAGATGTTAATGCCTTGTAATTCCTTAGATTATTGCTTTAATCACATCCTTCAGATTCTGATATATAGTCCTGGTATTTTTCTTACACACACACACATATATATATATACACAAACACATTCTTATATATATATATATGCACACACATACATATATACATATAAATAAAACTTACATATATATGTAAGTTTTATTTATTTTTGAAAAAGAGGAAAAGAGAGAGAGAATGAGTGGAGGAGGGGCAGAGAGAGAGGGGGACAGGATCTGAAGCAGGCTCTGTGCTGACAGCAGATAGCCTGATGTGGGGCTCAAAGTCACAAACCACGAGGTCATGACCTGAGCTGAAGTCAGGCGCTCAACTGACTGAGCTATCCAGGTGCCCCTATTCCTGTTGTTTTTCGAATAGTGTTTTTTTTTAACATCCTTTCCAACACATCTGTTATTTAGTACACTAACTTTCATGTTGTAACAATTTTGTATTTTTTGGAGTAGTTTTGAGATCAATTTGTATAGATCGGCTATGCAATAAATTTGAATACTATCTGTGCATGATAGGAAAATTGTGTACTGAAATTTGTGTACTGTTTGTAGGGTTTAAAGTTTTTTATACATAGTTTTATTCACCTCTATTCAATTAATATTTACTGGATGCTGCTTACCATGTCCAATGTAATAGAATTAAAGACATATTGTCCAAGTCTTTTGTTTATCTTCAAAATGGCAATAAAAGTCAACAGACACTTTCTCTATGTTAAAAGAAACCAGTACAGAAACAAGGCCTTCCGCAGGTACTCAATAAATATTTTTTACCCATTTGTTTAAGTGGTTTTACAACCATATTACTTGTGTCAGATGAGGGGTTCGAAGGTCCATAATGAACAGTACAAGTGTGGGCTTTGATCGCAGATTTGTCCATAGACTTTTTGTGTTTTTAGTCCATAACATCTTGATTTTCAATTCCACCTTACTCTGATCTAACTTTTTCTTTTCTTAAGAGCTGATCTGTCATCTGGCCTTGGTCAGCTCTCAACTCCTTAGACTAGGTTTTGCATTCATCTCTCCACCAGTACTACCTCCTCCCTCCCCTCTGCTTCTTCACTCTAATAATTCATAGTTACTGTCCCCTTCTAAAGAACTTGAACCTATACACTCTGGTAGATCAAAAAGATTGTACCATCTACTCAGATCATATGGGAAGCAGGGAAGTTAGACTTTATGCTAAGGGAAGTTAGACTTTATTTTGGAAGCTAGTGTATCTCCAAGTCTTTTACAGATTATTCCTAATACCTTCTTTGCCCTCCCTCAAAGTCTTCAAGAGAAACTGACACCCCAGGAAGATGCTACAGATTTATCCTGTGGCTTCATGTATCACATGGCATACTATGACTTTCTTCTGGGGTACCTGTATCTCAATTTGAAGAGCACAACTGAAGCCATGAGAATTTTATTGTAGGAGCAAAAATATCAGGCTTTTGCTTTATAAAGAGCAGTTAGACAGCTAAAATAATACAAATTACAGCAGTGGGGGCTGGAGGCAGAGACATCAGTTAGGAACCTACTGCAGCACTTCAGGCACAAGAAGTTGAGAATATAAGCTAGGGTAGTAGCAGTAGGAGAAGAGATGAAAAGCTAAGGAACGAAGATCTAAAAGGCAGAGATCTGGGATCTCCACTTTTACTAAAACAGGAAATACAAGATCTCCTTAAGATTTAAAGGTATTGATTCTTAAAAAAAAAAAAAAAAAAAAAAAAAAAACCAAAAAAAAAAACCAATTTCTTTTACTAAAACAGAGAATACATGTAGGGCAGGCTTGGAGGTGGTCAGTAGTAACCTCAGGAGTGGATGTGTTAATTTTAAGGTACTTATATAAGGTATCTACCATGGTATTGATTAAGTAGAGAATAGTTACTTTAGAGCTCTGGAGAAAGGCTGGCATTAGCTATGATATGGGAAATGTGACACAAGTAGAAGTATTTATTGATCGATACCTTGTTTCAGAAATGATTTCAGGCAGTTTGCAATGATTACATAGGTTATGACACAGAAGAATAAATTAAAACCAGGGCAAAAGAAGAAAAGCAAAGGTGGTACGATGACCATTAAAAGGTTGCTAGTGAATTAGAAAGAACAGTTTCAGTGATGTCCTAAGGACATAAGCCAGATTGTAACTGGTTGGGAAGCTGAATAGGGAAATGACCAACTGGGGAATCTTGGCTGTGAAGGTAAGAATAGCCAAGATCCCTTCATAAGACAATTTTTAACCTGTGATCCAGAGATGGCGTCAAGAGATCCAGCCTTTGATAGATCATATAAAATTTTATCAACATGTATGAGTGTCCATTTTTCTGGTGTTCAGAACTTTTGTCACCTTTCCAGAGAGCTCTGCTTTACCTTTCAAGCAAATTGCTGCCCATGTGGTCAGAGACTTGAACATTATTTTTTTGAAAGTTTTCTTCACATAATTTTCTTTAAAAAAAAAATTTTTTTTTTCAACTTTATTTATTATTGAGAGACAGAGAGAGACAGAGCGTGAACAGGGGAGGGTCAGAGAGAGAGGGAGACACAGAATCTGAAGCAGGCTCCAGGTTCTGAGCTGTCAGCACAGAGCCCGACGTGGGGCTCGAACTCACAGACCGTGAGATCATGACCTGAGCCGAAGTCAGAGGCTCAACTGACTGAGCCACCCAGGCGCCCCTCTTCACATAATTTTCTGACTATAAAAGTAATATAAACAAATAAATTTTTTAACTTAACTTTTTTCAGTTTTATTGAGGTACAACTGCATGTAACATTGTAAGTTATTTAAAGGGTACACTGTGGTGATCTAATATATACATACACTGGGAAAGGTTTCCCCTCATCTAGTTTGTTAACACATCCAACACCTCATATATCTTTTTTTTTTTTTTGGTGAGATAATTTAGTTTTTATTCTCTTGGCAAATTTCAATTATACAACACAGCGTTACCGACTATAATCACATTTTATTTTAGATCCTCGGATCTTGTTCACCTTATAGAGTGTACCCTTTTATCAACCTCTTCCTATTCCCCCCACCTCCCAGCAACCACTTTCTACTATTTTCTAATTTTTAGGTTCCGCATGTAAGTGATACCATGCAGTATTTGTCTTTCTCTGTTTCACTTCGCATGATGCCTTCAAGGTCCATTATTGTTGTTGCAAATGGCAGAATTTCTTTCTTTCTCAGAGCTGAGTAATATTCCGTTGCATATGTATACCACATCTTTATCCCTTCATCCACTGACACAGACTTAGGCTGTTCCCATAATGTTGGCTAGTATAAATAATGAGCAGTGAACAAGGGAAGTGCCAGCTTTTCCAGATGCTTTCATTTAAGAAAAAATTTTTCTTAATTTTTCTTAATTCTTTTTTAAAAAATGTTTATTTTTGAGAGACAGAGAGAGACAGAGAGAAAGAGAAAGAGAGAGAGAGAGAGAGAGAGAGAGAGAGAGAGAGAGAGAACGAGTGGGGGAGGGGCAGAGAGAGAGGGAGACACAGTATCCAAAGCAGACTCCAGGTTCTGAGTTGTCAGCACAGAGCCTGACACAGGGCTCAAACTCCTGAACTGTGAGATCATGACCTGAGCTGAAGTCATACGCTTAACCGACCGAGACACCCAGGCGCCCCTCCTGCTTTCATTTTCTTCGGATATATACCCCAAAGCAGGACTGTCAGATGATATGGGAGTTCTATTTAAATTTTTTGAGGAACCACCACGTTTTTCATATACTGCTTTACCAATCAATATACATTCCCACCAACAGTACACAAGGGTTCCCTATTCACATCCTCATCAACACCAGTTATCTTGTCCCTTCTGGATGACAGCCATTCTAACACGTGTGAGGTGTTATCTCATTGTGGTTTTGATTTGTGTTTCCCTGATAATTAGTGATGTTGAGCACCTTTTCATTTACCTATTGGCCATTTATGTCTTCTTTGGAAAAGTGTGTATTCAGTTTCTCCACCATTTTTTAACTGGATTGTTTTATTTGCTATTGAGTTCCTTACATATTTTTAATATCAATTTCTATCAGTTATATATGATTTACAAACATTTTCTCCCATTTTATAGGGTGCCTTTTCACTTTGTTGATGGTTTCCTTTGCTGTGCAAAAGCTTTCTTAGTTTGATGTAGTCCCACTTATTTATTTTTGCTTTTGTTGCCTTTGTTCTTGGTGTCAGATTCAAAAAACCACTGACAAAACCAATCCAAGGATCTTAACTTCTATGTTTTCTTCTAGGAGTTTCATGGCTTTAGGTCTTACATTCAAATTTTTAACCTGAATTTACTTTGTTGTACAGTATAAGGGTCCAGTTTCTTTCTTTTGCATGTGGCTGTCCAGTTTCCCCAACACCATTTACTGAAGAGACTATATTTTTCCCTATTGTGTATTTTTGGCTCCTTTGTTGTAAATTAATTGACTATATACGTGTGGGTTTATTTCTCCACTCTCCATTCTGTTCCACTGATCTATGTATCTATTTTATGGCAATACCATACTGTTTTGACTACTACAATTTTGTAATTTAGTTTGAAATCAGGGAGTGTGATGCCTCTAGTTTTGTTGTTCGTCCTCAATATTGCTTTGACCATTCAGGGTCTTTTGTGATTCCATACAAAGTTTAGGATTATTTGTTTTATCTCTGTGAAAAATGCCCCTGGGATTTTGATTGCACTGAATCTGTAGATTGTTTTTGGGAGTGTGAACTTTATTTTTTGAGAGAGTGTGCGTGTGCAGGGTGGGGGCAGAAGGCGAGGAAGAATCTTAAGTGGGCTTCGCGCTCATTGCGGAACTCGATGCAGGGCTTGATCTCATGAACCATGAGATCATGACCTGTGTTGAAGTCAAGAGTCAGATGCTTAACTAACTGAGCCCCTCAGACACCCGAGGAGTGTGAACATTTTAACAGTAATTCTTCCAATGCATTAGCATGGAATTACCTTTCCATTTATTTGTGCTTTCTTCAATTTCCTTCTTCAATGTCTATAGTTTTCTTTTTTAAAAAAAGATTTTATTCTTATGTAATCTCTACACCATACATGGGGCTCAAACTTACAACCCTGAGATCAAGAGTTACACGCTCAACCAGCTGAACCAGCCAGGTGCCCCAACTCAATGTCATATAGTTTTCAGGGTATAAATCTTTCACCTACTTGGTTAAATTTATTCTTTGATGTTTTATTGTTTTTGATGCAATTATAAATAGCATTGTTTTTAAAAATGTTTTTCATTATTAGAAATGCAACCAAGTTTTGTATATTTTGTCCTATAATTTTCCTGAATTCATTTGTCAGTTCTAACAGTTTTTTTTGGTGGAGTCTTTACTGTTTTCTATTTATAATATCATGACAACTGCAAAGAGAGACAATTTTATATCTTCCTTTCCAATCTGGATCCCTTTTCTTTCCTAACTGCTCTAGCTAAAACTTTCAGTACTATGTTGAATAGGAATGGTAAGAGCAGACATCCTTGTCTTATTCTTGATCTTAGAGGAAAAGATTCCAGAGTTTCATTGTTGAGTATGATGTTAGCTGTGAATGTGTCACAGTGGCCTGTATTGTGTTAAGGTATGGTCCTACTATACCCACTGTTGAAAGATTTTATCATGAATAGATATTGAATTTAATCAAATGCTTTTCCTACATCTACTGAGATAATCATATGATTCTTAGCTTTCATTCTATTAAGTGGTATATCACATTTATTGGTCTATATATGTCGAACCATCTTTGCATCTCAGGGATGAATCCCACTTGATCATAGTGTGTGATCCTTTAAATGTACTGTTGAATTTGGTTTCCTAGTATTTTGCTGAGGACTTTTGCATCTATATTCATCAGGGACATTGGCCTGTAGTTTTCTTGTTCTGTCCTTGTCTGGTTTTGGTATCAGAATAATGCTGGCTTCATAAAATGAGTTTGGAAGTGCTCCCTCCTTTTAAGTTTTTTGGAAAAGTCTGAGCAAGGATTGGTATCAATTCTTTAAATGTCTGGTAGAATTCATCTGGTCCTGGTTTTTCTTTTATGGGAAGTTTCTGATTACTGATCCAATAACTTACTTGTTAATGGTCTGTTCAGATTATTTATTTTTTCATGATTCAGTCTTGGTTAGCTATAGGTTTCTAGGAATTTCTCCATTTCTTCCAGATGTCCAGTTTGTTGGCATGTAATTGTTTATAGTAGCCTTTTATGATCCGTTTCATTTCTGTGGTATTCAGTTGTAATGTCTCCTCTTTCATTTCTGATTTTATAGCTGATTCTCCTCTCATTTCTTTTTAGTCTAGCTAGAGTAGGTCAGTTTTGTCTTTTCAGAAAACACAGCTCTCAGTTTAGTTGGTCTTTTCTATTATTTCCCTGGTCTCTATTTTTGCTCTGATCTTCCTATGGTTAACTTTGAGCTTAGTTTGTTCTTTTTCTAGTTCCTGAGATGTAAAGTTTGGTTGAGATTTTTTTTGTTTGTTTATTCTTAATGTAGGTTTACTTCTATAAACTTCCCTCTTAAAACTGATTTTGCTGCATCCCATAAGTTTTGGTATGTTATATTTCCATTTTTGTTTGTTTCAAGACAGTTTTCTATTTTTCTATTTCTTCTTTCCATGGATTGTTTAAGAGTGTGTGGTTATTTTTCATGTATTTGTGAATTTTCCAGTTTTCCTCCTGTAACTGATTTCTAGTGTCATTTCACTGTGATTGGAAAAGATAGTTTTCGTAGGACTTGTTTTGTGACCTAACACATGACTTTTCCTGGAGAATGTTCCATGCATGCTTGAGAAGAACGTGTATTCTGCTGCTGTTGGACAGAGCACTCTGTATATATCTATTAGGTGCCTGTAGTCAAAAGTATAAAGGCCAATATCTCCTTACTGATTTGTTTGGATGATTTATCCATTGTTGAAAGTGGGGTACTGAAGTCCCCTATGATTACTATATTATTGTCTGTTTCTCCCCACCCGCCCCCCTCTTTTTTAAAATTTTATGAGAGAGACAGAGCAAGAGAGAGAGCACATACACATGTTAGCAGGGAAGAGGGACAGAGGGAGAGGGAGAGGCAGGAAGAGGGAGAAGGGGAGAAGGGGAGAAGGAGAGAAGGAGAGAAGGAGAGAAGGAGAGAAGAAGAGAGGGAGAGATGGAGAGAGGGAGAGAGGGAGAGACGGAGAGAGAGAGAGGGAGAGGGAGAGAGGGAGAGGGAGAGGGAGAGGGAGAGGGAGAGGGAGAGGGAGAGAGGGAGAGAGGGAGAGAGGGAGAGAGGGAGAGAGGGAGAGAGGGAGAGAGGGAGAGAGGGAGAGAGGGAGAGAGGGAGAGAGGGAGAGAGGGAGAGAGGGAGAGAGGGAGAGAGAGAGAAACACCCCAAGCAGGCTCCGTGCTGTCAGTGTGGAGCCTGACACAGGGTTCAATGTGGGGCTTGATCCCATGACTCTGAGATCATGACCTGAGCTGACTGAGGCACCCAGGTGCCCCTATTTCTCCCTTCAGACGTTAGTATTTGCTTAATATATTTAGGTGCTCCAATGTCAAATGTACATATATTTGTTATATCTTGATGAATTGACTCCTTTATCATTACATAACAATATTTTTTGGTCTCTTGTACAGCTTTTGAGCTAAAGTCTATTTTATCTGATAAAAATACAGCTACCCTTGCTTTCTTTTGGTTTCTATTTGCATGGAATAGTTTTTCCATCCCCTCACTTTGAGCATATGTGTCTTGAAGGGAGTCTCTTGTGGGTAGTATATAAATTGGGTCTTTTTAAAAATCCATTCAGCTACTCTGGACTTTTGATTAGAGATTTAAATCCACTTACATTGAAAGTAATTTTTGATAAGTAAAGACTTACTAATGCCACTTTATTATTTCCTCTTCTGTAGTTTCCTTGTTCCTTTCTTCCTCTCTTGCTGTCTTCCTTTGTGAATTTATGATTTCCCATAGTGGAATGTTTTGATTCTGTTGTCTATTGTAGATTTTTGCTTTGTGGTTATTCTAAGGCTTACATAAAACATTTATAGATATAACCATTTATTTCACAATGGTAACTCTGATTGTATACAAAAGTTCTACCCTTTATTCCCTCTCATGTTTTTGATGTCACAATTTCACTTTTTATAGTGTATATTCACTAACAAGTTATTTAGCTATTTATTTTGTCCTTTAACTTTTAGAGTTAAGTGTTTAACACACCACCAGGTTACAGTATTAGAGCATTCTGAATTTGATTATATATGTATCTTTACCAGTGTGTAGTATATTTCATATTACTAATTTCATTTCAGCTTAAAGAATTCCTTTCAGCACTTCTTGTAAGGTAGGTCTAGTGGTGAAAAATTTCCTCAGCTTTGTTTGAGAGACTTTATCTTGTCTTTGTTCCCAAAGAACATCTTTGCCGCCTATTCTTGGTTGGCAGTTTTTATTTTCAGTACTTTGAATATATCATCCCATTCTCTTCTGGCCTGTGAGGTTTCTACTGCAAAATCAGCCGATAATCTTACGGGGATTCCCTTGTATGAGAGAACATTTTTTTCTCTTTCTACTTTAAAATCCACTTGATTTTAGACAGTTTTATTATAATGTATATTGGAGATCACTTTAAACTGAAATTTTGGGGTGAAATATTAGCTTCATGAACTTGGATGTATACTTTCTCCTCAGATTTGGAAAGTTCTCAGACACTTTTCTTTCTTTCTTTCTTTTTTTTAATGTTTATTTATTTATTTGGAGAAAGACAGAGAAGAAGAGAGAGAATCCCAAGCAGGCTCCATTCTCAGTGCAGAGCCCAATGTGGGTCTTGATCTCACAACCATGAAGTCATGACCTAGGCTGAAATCAAGAGTTTGACGTTTAACCTGTTGAGTGACCCCAGGTGTCCCTCAGACATTATTTCTGTAAGTAAGCTTTCTGCCCCCTTCTACCTCTCCTTCTGGGGCTCCAATTTATTCACAGATTGTTTCTCCTAATGGTATCCCAAAGTTCACATAGGTTTTCTTCATTCTTTTTCATTCTTTATTCTTTGCCCTCCTTGAGTGGGTAATTTGAAGGTCTTGTCTTTTACCTTACAGGTTCTTTCTTTCCTCTGCTTGAGTTGTTCTGCTGTTGATGGCCTCTGTTGCGTTTTTTCTTTCATTCACCGTATTCTTCACCTCCAGAATTTCTGCTTGGTTCTTTTTCATGATTTCTGTCTTTGTTGAACTTCTCATTTTGTTTATGTATTGTTTTTCTGATTTCATCAATTTGTTTTTCTGTTTTCTAATAGCTCACTGAGCTCCTTAAAATAGCTCTTTTGGATTCTTTATCAGGTATATCATAGATTTCTATCTTTGGGGTCAGTTACCAGAAAATTATTGTGTTCCTTTTGTGGTGTCATGTTTCTTTGATTTTTTCATGTTCCTTGAAGTCTTTCTTGTATTGCTGTCTTCACAACTGAAGTAACAGTTACTTCCTCCAGTCTTTATTGACTGACCCCTTCAAAGTGTCCAATCTTGGACTCTTCTGCCCCAGTGGTATGCTGGAATTCCTCTGTTGGACTCCTGAACTTCCACAGAGGTTCCCTCATCCATGAGTGGATTGTCTAAATCTGTGTTCTCCAGGACCACAGCTGAAAGGGAGTGGAGCCAGTTCATGGGCTACTTCAGGGTCCGCATCTGGGATTGAGGTCTGTATTCCTATTATGCAACACACAATTGGGTAAGATTCTCCTGGGTACTTAGTGTGTGGTGCTGGTGATAGAATCCAAGCCAAATGGGGCTGTAGCCATGCCCTCAAAGGCATGGAGCTGTGTCTCAGGCTACAGCCAGGGCTAGGGTTGGTGTATCGGCTGCTGGGGTGTGGGCCCATCCTCTCAAAATGGCTCTCCTTGTTTTTGGATGGCACTGGGGTTTCACAGTCTCCTCTCTGGGTCTCACAGCTCCCACAAAGGCATGTTGTCCACCATGAGATGCCAAGTTATTGTTGTTGAGGGAGAGACACAAGTGAAGGGCGTCTTATTCAGTTATCTGGCTTACATCATTTCCCTTCAATGCTTTCTAAAGACATATATAATGCACAGCATCTCAATCTCTGCTTCGAAAGGTAAGAAGACAGCGCAGATAGGTAGAAGATGAATTTTGTACTTTTAGGATTTTAGGTAGTTTTTAGGATTCAACTGAGACTTTTAAGTTTGGACTTTAATATGTTTGTTAAAGCAACAATGCTCCATCTGATCTTGGTAGGAATATAAATAAATGACTAGCTGAGCAACTAGTATACTGGCTGTGAAAAAGAGGTAAAATTGGGAAGAAAGAAGCAGTGTTTCTAGGCTACGTTATCCCAAACTTAACTTCGAATACAGAGAAATCAATCAACAAAATGACCTGGCTCTAATCCTACTTCTATAATTCTTTAATGTGCAATCCTATGCATGTTATTTATCTCTCGATGCCACGTTCCTGATATGGTTTCTTTCCCTCTCCACTCACCATTTTGTAGGAGATCTTCATCAGAAATTTCTAAGCAACATAATCTACTGGTCAAATGGTGTTTGGGACTTGTACTTTGAGTAATTTTCTCTTAAGTAGCTCGTAACACCCTAAGGTGGTGTACTCACCCCCAGATGGCTCTCACAGCAGATATTCGAACAGATGGGGGTTGCGTCTCATGAAGACCACTAACTGTTGCCTGTAGAAACTGCTGGATCAATTCAGGAGACATAGCAACAGTGAACCGACTGGCAGCCCAAAGTGCCCGGCCCAAGAGAAAAGGAGACACTGGGAGGAAGAGAGACCAATTAGGGGTTGAACAATAAAAAGGTTCTGTTACTTGCCCTTTCTCCTTCCCACCTCCATCCTCAACTTGTCACAGTAACTGGATACTACATAATATATACAACTTACTTAAGGAAAAAGCATGACCTTATAAGATAAAAGCAAATATATGACCTTCGGTACAGAATCATTTTCCCAGTTTCACTTTGCACTATTTGCAAAGTAGATATTGAATATTCTTAGGCTAAAAAGACTTACCTCCCTCATTCCCATCCCTAGCTCTCATTATCCTTTACCTGCACTACTAGTTAGTCCTCTAAATGTCTTCTCCGTTGCCAGTTGTTCCTACTCTTGGACCATCGTTGGAACTTTGTAAATCATAGTTCTGTCATTATTTAGTATCTATCAATAAATTCCATAGTCTACCAAATAAAGACCATTTGAGTTAAGCCTTATATTCAACACCCCCTGAGGTCAATGACTAGCATTACCTGTGATTTCCCTTTATGCCTTCTAAACTCAACCATACACCCCTCCCAGCAACTCACATCTTACTTTGCCATTTCTGTGCTTTGTATATAGGCCAACACATTCACTGCTACTTGCAAAACCGAACTGACTTCTTGGGCTAAAGTAATCCTAACTAGCTCTGTGCTGCTGTAATCCTATGTCTTTAGCTTTCTTACATGTAGCATATTTTGTTGGATATTCCAGCCACCAGTGTAAGGACTACTACCCCCCCACCCCCACCCCTGCCCCCGCTTACTATAACCTGCCTGATGACAGGGACTATACTTACTCAGCTTGTCACAGGGCTTAACTTAGTTACTTGTAAACATGTAGTTGATGAGAATTATTGAGCAGAACCTAACAGCCTGTGCCATTCATATAATTTAAAATACATACTAATTTATGTAATACAGAGTAGCAGCTCTCAAAGTATGGTCTAGGGGTTCTTGGGAGGCCCAAAAGTTAAAACTTTCATAGTGATATCAAGACATTATCCATCTTTTTCACTCTCACTCTTTCTCAAGTGTACAGTGGAGTTTTCCAGAGGTCATCTGATGTGCTGACACCACAGCTCTGACAGCTAATGAAATGTATGCTTGCAATTCCTGTGTTTTAGAAACTTCTCAGTTTTAATTTTTAATATGTTAAATATTGACACAGAAAATTCACACAAAAATCTCTTTCGGACCGCTGATAATTTTTAAGAGAGCAAAGAGGTCCTGACACCAGAAAGCTTGAGAATGGCTGGTGTAGAAAAGTTTTTAACTGTAGGCAGGACAACTGTCTCAACTGTAAATATTCTCAAGTCTCCACGAATTTTTGAAGGTTCTTTACCAGGGTAAATTCTATAAAAAATATGTTGATGGATTTGAGAACTTTGAACACTTTCATTCAACACATAATTATGAAATGTCTATTATATGCAAAGCATTAAGGGATACAAACATGTATTAGACATGATTTCTATTTTCAGACACCTTATATTCTAGTATGAAAAAAGAAAACATATTCACCAGGGTAAGTTAAGTATAGAGTGAAAAAGGATATTCCCAATGGGTCTGAGCTCTGGATGTTCAACCACTTTAATTCTGTGATTCAGAGAATGGAGGTGATGCCACACATATCTTATAATAGATTACCTATTTAGAGTCAGAGTAGAATGCTTTCAAATGGCTTCAGCTACTCAAACGGCCAGCCTATGAGTGAGAGGCAAGTGAACGGATTGAGAATAGAGCAAACGATGCCACATGTCCCGTGATTTACGTATTTGGACAAAGCAAAGATGACCTTTTGTAATGGGGGAAGTCTCTAAGGATCAGAATAAGGCATGGCATAGGCAGAAACAATGTAGCTGAAGATGGCAAAGAGAGAAATGATGATTCTTAATCACTGCTCTACATTGCTGGAGAAACAAATCTAATATAGTAGAGCCTACTTTTTTTTTTTAAAGGCAAGTAGCTAACATGAACATGAGAAGGGAACATTCTAATTATCTGGATATTGGCCAAGAATAAAGTTTGAGAAAAAAGACAGGAAACAAACAGGAAGAATGACACTGACATAAACTGTCTAAAGGTAGTTTGGACTTAATAATGACAGAACTCAAGCCAAAGTCCTAAGGTACAGCAACCAAATCTGCATCCTATTCAAATGCCAAAACCATCCATAAATGTGAGCACAGATTTGGAAGGGAAGTAAACAGAGTGGAAAAATTATGAATGTGGCAATATTAGTATCTTTGTTGGTAAAGCTTGAGCCACGGTCTCTAGGCTGTGTTAGAAGTTTAGATGAGTTCAAGCTCTAGGGTGGAAAGAATTTTCCACCCTAAGGACACATGAATATCTGGCCTACCTATCTAAATGAACAATATAACTGAGTTGATGACAGGCGTGAATCCTGGCATTGTACTAAAATGTACCTGAGAGGTTGAGGTCTGCAAGGATGACATTGGTCAGGAACCCATGCATGTCAAAATGGATCCTGCCATTCTTCACACTGTCAGTGATGATGGACTTCACCGAGCCAAGGGCAAGCATGCACGCCTCATGTATCTTCCACCTGCAAAAGTGATACCATAGCCTGGTAAAACAAACTACACTGCCAAAAAGACATCTGAAGGAAGTAGAAACATGAATGGGCAGTCCAGCACAATCTGACCCAAAAGGGACATTAATCTGCCCTTCTAATCTAAACCTACAGCTGAAAACAGGGAAATTTAATAACAGATTTTTCTAATTAAAATCAAAGTAAAGGTCCTTCCCTTCAAGGCTTTCGGAATCAAGGGGTACAATAAAAGCATCTTAACCAATTATTTTAAGGTTGGGAGGATGGCTTTAAAACACATGATTCAGAGCCAAAGCATAAGAGACTGTTAAAAACTGAGAACAAACTGAGGGTTGATGGGGGGTGGGAGGGAGGGCAGGGTGGGTGATGGGTATTGAGGAGGGCACCTTTTGGGATAAGCACTGGGTGTTGTATGGAAACCAATTTGACAGTAAATTTCATATATTAAAAAAATAAAAAATAAATAAAATAAAATAAAATAAAATAAAACACATGATTCAAAGCAACGATCTGCCTCAGATCTGATGCCCAGAACATGTCCCTAAGTTAAGTATCAGTTGCTCACTCTTACCAGTGTTCGGTGCCGCTGTTTTTGGTTTGCTCAGCCTCTTGTAAGTGCCGGGTGGCTGCAGCAGCCAGGGCCGCTGCACTCTCATTCTGGAAATCAGTGGCCACAGCCTAGGGAGAGAGGGGAGGGCTAATAAACCTATCTGTGCAATTAAACCCATCTTAATTGCAAACTGCAAATTTAATTGCAAACTCAATGGTTCACGCTCATTCACACATACATGCCAAGTCCCAATTAGGCATATTAAAAATATAACCCTTACTAGTTCAGGGTCTTTAATGGAATTAAAGTAGTATTTCTGCCGTGCCTAGGCTTGCAAAGCTAACAAAATGTAAAGCTCTCTGGCTATATTGAGCAGAGTATAAGTGAGCAATGATTAATTCAGCTTCGAATGAAGCTTATTTATTTATTCTGGGAGCTTGACTGTAGAAATAAAAGGCTAATCTACGAACTGAAACTTAGTTGTGATCTTTCATAGGTGCCTTAGAAATACTAAAGGTTAATGAGAAGTGAGTTCGCTAATAATGAGAACCTCTCACCCAACAGAACACAAGAGGCAGTTTCTTCATACGACTTCGACCCAGAGACAATTCTATGCTCTAGTGAGAGCCAAAGAAAACAGCAGATGTTTGTTTGGATGTTCATCTCTCCGTAATCTAATTTTTTAAAAATGTTTGCCAACATCTGGTTTATGCTACAGATTCTGGCTTAAGAGTGAATTAAACTGAATGTTCCTGATTCAATTACCCTTATTAGAACACTTTATCCTCTGCACAATTTTTACATCTAATATTTACTTGTAAACCAAAACCAGCAGGAATGACTTTGGAATTCCCGAGTCTCAAACTTCATTTGAGAAGCTCTTTTATTATCCTCAAAGAAGTCTAAGATAAAGTCACTCAATAACACTGCTCAACTTGGGTTAGTTGTCTACAAAGAAGAGGGAACGTTCAAGTGATTGGTTAGGATATTCTGGTTCAAGTATCAAGGGAACCCACTTACAAGCAATAGGTCTTGAGCTGCAATCCTAACAGTGTAGGAGAAAGTATCATCATCTTCATCTTCAACAAACTGTTGGGGGTTGGCTGTCCATACTTTAATCTGAAAGGATGATGCAGTTAGGCCTTTGTGAGGTTGCCAATCTGGTTCATATGTTCCCTTTTTTCATCCACACACCCAGAAGATTTCAACCTTTTGTTTTCATTTATTATTATTTTTTAAAGATTTTATTTTTAAGCAATCTCTACATATAACGTAGGGCTTGAACTCACAACCGCGAGACCAAGTGTCACACGCTCCACTGACTGAGCCAGCCAGGCACCCTCTTTTGTTTTTATCTTGAACGGAACTCTAGCCTCAGTCTTTTCTCTTTGATGTAGAGAAGTAAATCCTTTACCAAGGCAAGTAACAAAAGTTACTCTCTCTAGTAGACACTGAGCTGATTACTAGTTCTCTGCTACTTTTAACCAGCTTTCACTTTCTGATAGATCAACTTGGAATATATTTGACTATATTAGGTCTGATGGAATATTTAATGTGAAAATTATGTCGATTCTTGTGTTATTTATATAAGAGAGGCATTATCTTATTTTTTTAATGCTCCTTTCTAGTCTACTGACCCAACAACCAGGCTAATGATCTCTATATGTCAGTATTTATAGAGAAGGAATAGATTCTTCCAGAAACCAGGGTCTTTGGTTAGTGGCAGTATGGAAGCAAAAGTAAAAGTATTCTCAAAGTCCAATTATCTAATATAGGAGTTAATAAAACCACAGAACCCAGAGATTTCCTAGAGGGGCACCTGGGTGGCTCAGTCAGTTGAGCATCTGACTTCGGCTCAGATCATGATCTTACGGTTTGTGAGTTTGAGGCCCACATTGGGCTCTGTGCTGGCAGTGCAGAGCCTGCTTGGGATTCTTTCTCTCTCTGCCCCTCCCCTGCTTGCATGTGCACCTGCGTGCACTCTCTCTCTCTCTTGCAGAAATAAACAAATATTAAAAAAAAAAAAAAGCTTTCCTAGAACTTCACATGAAGTTATTCTTCTAGTGTCTATTTTTAGAAATAAAACTGTTCACTTGACCTAGATCTCACATTCAAGTTGCACTTTCTAAAAAGAAGCTGGTAACTGTCTCCCAAATATCATTTACCTGTTCCTCAGTGATTTGCATGTACAGGATTATATAGTAAATCAACTCAGGCAAGGCTTTCTTAACAGTGCTTTTGAATTTGCTATTTTCTAGGAGAGCATGGACAAACTCAAAAATGCTAAAGACGAGATTTTCAAAGCCCAGGACTTCACCTACAGGAAATACACAAGAGAAGATTTTAATGACAAGCAAACAAAAGGACAGCATGTATGCTGGAAATGAACTACATTATCTTGGTAAATTAATGAATATTTACAGTCCTTGCTAATTTTTATTCCCAAGGGAACAAAGAGGGACGCTAAGGAGTCAAAGAAAGGAACTTTGAGAATATCAAAGATTCTTTGGTTTCTTAAGCAAAAGAATCAGAAACACTGAATATATTTTCCAGCATGTCTATTTTTGATTTGAAACACTTAAAAAATATTAAAACAGAAATGAAAATATCATCTGCCACAAAGAAGTAGGCTGGATTAGATGGCCTTTAAGGTATCTCTTCTAAATCAGAAATTCTATTTTATGAGATTTATGCAAATGCCTTTGAGGAACAGATTAAAGATTTTCAATGTCTCATTTCCCCACATCTAATACACTCCAAGGAAACTCAACTAGAAAACTTACGAGAGTGAAGCCTCTACGTTACCGCTATTATCTGTCTCTGGCTTTTTTCCTTTCCTAGAGCCCTTTCCTCACCGAGTGGTGTATCTGTTAAGATCAGATAAACTACATACCATCAGAATCCACAGGATCTTCTACTTCTTCTGTGTAATTTACTTCTGTCCTCACATAAGTATGATGAAGAGTAAAGAAATAGAATTTGGAGTCTGCTTTACATATATTCTACAAGAGAATGTTACACATTCCAACACTAAGAGCAGATACTTTAAAAAAGTCATTTAAAAAAGTGGAGTCACATGAATGCAAGACCCAGTGCTAGATTCCTGACTACAGGTGGTAGCAGGTCCCTCAGGCTCTCTGAAAAGGATATAAAGCTGCACTCTCAGTTAGGGTGTTCCAGACAATAGGCAGAATCTGTTGCATGGAAGACACCATGTGCTTTGGGAAGTTTTTCACCAGGGCTGTCACCGCCTGAGAAATTACAGAGAAAAAAGACCTGAGAGTTACAAGTGATGGAGGAGAAAAACCAATGATTTCAGACCATCCTCTAAAACTCCAAGTACCTCAATGGTAGTAAATATTTACCTTTAGGACTTCCATCTTAAACCCACTGTCAGATGTGGGGCCATCTGGTATCTGGAGGGCCTGAACAAAGGCCTCTGTGAACTGCTGCACCACAGGAAAGATCAGAACTTTGGCTGCACCCTGGTAACAAACCACAGTCAATATTGAACATACTTATAAATCAATGGCTTCAATGCACATATCAAACACCAACATCTGAGGCATCGAAAGATTTCTCTGGGTTCAGGTTCCAATCAGAAAAGTACAGCTATCAAGTCACTGGAAGTGCTACCCAAGATTTCATATTTCCTTCTCTAACACCTGCACTTCCTCACCACGGCCTTCTTAAAAGTTATTGTACAAGACCAACTTTTCAAAACTACTTTGGAATGACAGGGATTGGTGTTTTTCAGCTAGCTTTGTCTCATGTGAGACCAAAAAAAAGGCTGTAAAAGAGTAGTCAAGTTCTGGGTGATGATTAATATGAAAAGATGCAGGACAAGGTGTCAGAAGAAATAAGGCTCAAATGAAAGGAAACTAAATTATATACAAATGTAATCAAAATGTTAAATGCAACCACAATTAGCACGCATTCTGGTACTCTTGAAATGAAATCAGTCACTGCTGTGCCTCCAACAGAAGGCATAAAGATTTTTAAGCATGAAGTCTGTTAGTGACCAAAAGGCTTCCTTACCTTTTCCAATTCCTCCATGTTACAGATCATATGGGCACAAGTGGTAAAAATCTCCACAGCTCGGGAACGGGTTCGAATACCATACACCTGGGAAGAGTTACAGCAGAGCCCTGAGATAGGTATGTCTGTGTCTATGTTTGCATATCTGGGGTCAGAAGAAAAACTAGGACTTCTCAATCTGACACGGGACTGGATTCCTAGAGAGATCGGAAACACCATCCACTCATATCCAGCAGATACGGATATTCTCTGTAATTCAGAGAATAAAAGCCAGCAGAACGTTAGAACTCACTGGAATTAGCCTATATATGTAGGCCTCTGTGGTCTGATTTTATTAAAAATACTAGGCTTGGCACTGCTTGAAATCTCAACACAGTCAACGTATTTCTTTCAAAAGATAGACCCTTGACTGGGGGCAGAGTGAAGTAGGGAGGTTAAAACATTACCCACTGGGCACTCATAGTTTATTGTGAATGAGTCACCATTTGTATATACGTAATCACATATACAGTATATTATAAACCTATTATGGGCAATGCAGTGATAGACCGCTTCCACACAGTTGACTGAGGTGCCGTAACGAGGCGGGATGCCGTAAGGAGAGGATAGAGAGAGCACAAAGCACTAGGTGCTCAGGGGATGCAGGGTGCCAGGAGCTATGAGATCATAATGTGAAGAAACAATGCAGCTCTCTCACTCCCTTATCAAAGGCTGGCCCCTGCAGTTATATGTGAAGGTTCTAAGGTTAACCCAGATTCAGATCTCTGTCCGTTCTGGTCTTTAGGTGTGGGGATCGCCGCAAATATAACAGTCTCCCACACGAGATGTGGAGGCTGACCAGAACCCAAGCAGCTCTTACTTGCTGTGATCCTGGAGCTGAGATTGCATACCTCGGCCATAGTGAAGATCTTATACATCTCTGGGAGAATGACAGGAGCAACAAGTGGCATCTGTGTGTCTGTTACTTCTCGAGTGAATTCTACAAAGAAAAACGGAGTACTATAAAAAATACTGCTTTATAAATATGGAAGTGGGAAAATTTTCACACTGCTTCTAAGTGGCAGTTCCCAAGCAGATAGCGTACAGGTAAAGACACAGGCCTGGTGGTCTTATTCTGGGGAAGGAACAGTAGCAAGAGTTATTATTTGTTAGAAAGGGAAAGAGAATAGCACAAAGCTACAGGAAAATATGTAAGATTGAGAAAAAAACCTTTATATAAACACTGAAAGAAAATCTCTAAGAGCTGCATAAAAGTCCTTGTAAGGGGCGCCTGGGTGGCGCAGTCGGTTAAGCGTCCGACTTCAGCCAGGTCACGATCTCGCAGTCCGTGAGTTCGAGCCCCGCGTCGGGCTCTGGGCTGACGGCTCAGAGCCTGGAGCCTGCTTCGGATTCTGTGTCTCCCTCTCTCTCTGCCCCTCCCCCGTTCATGCTCTGTCTCTGTCTCAAAAATAAATAAACGTTAAAAAAAATTTAAAAAAAAAAAAAAAAAAAAGTCCTTGTAAGGTCACCTTAGGAAAATCCTGTATTAGTCTAATTTATGCCTGATTGTCAACATCCAGATGCACTTTAAGGTGTCTTACATTTGATTCCATTTTTAAAAAAAAATTTTTTTAAACATTTATTCATTTTGGAGAGTGAGAGAGACATAGCACGAGTGGAGGAGGGGCAGAGAGAGACGGAGACACAGAATCCGAAGCAGCTCCAGGGTGTGAGCTGTCAGCCCAGGGCCTGATGCGGGGCTCGAACTCACGGACTGTCAGATCATGACCTGAGCCGAAGTCGGATGCTCAACCGACTGAGCCACCCAGGCGTCCCTTTTTGGTTCCATTTTTAATACTCTCCCTTGGTGAGTTGTTTTGATCCGCATAATAAAACATATGCAGGCTTACTCGGCTTCAACTCCACTCTGTATATGTTATTCTTCCCAGTGAATGACATTTATTGACCTAGAAGCCAGAGGTTGCTGCTCATTGGAAGAGAAAGGATTTCCACCATACGAATGTGGCAAAAAGCAACCTATATATGAAATGAGACTTGAAGAAGGTGAGGGAAATAGAGGTTGTGTCTTTCTCTTCACTTTCTGCACAAGGCACTGGGAAAGTATGAAGGACCGTGGGTCTCATGTTACTAAAACTGAAATAAATACAAGCCCCGGGGTTCCAGTGTTTGTTCACTTTTTCTGCTGCTTTTCCTGGCAATTCCCCATTATCACTATAGAAATGGAGCTAGTGAACTGGGACATTTTTCAGGAGAATCTGCAACTAGAAATGCATGTTGGCACTTTCAAGGTTAATATACCCCCCAAATTTTGGGCAATTATCAATCGCCAGAAGTCATATGAAGATCATGTATTCAAGACTGAGTCTTCTTTACTAGCTTGGTTTCCTCCTAAAGAATAAATTTTGAGCTCTGAATAAAATGAATGTTCTATTTTCTTTAGAAATCCAAAGAAATTAGTCCAAACAAATGTGATGAATAGCATATTAATGAAAACAAATTTTATGGAAAATGTAGTTTAATTTAATCCTACTAATAAATTGCTTAATCACATTTTTTTGCTCTCCTATAAAATCATTCCTAGTAGTCTCAGTTAACACTTTAAATTTTTTTTTTTAATGTTCATTCATTTTTGAGAGAGACAGAGACAGAATGCAAGTGGGTTAGAGGCAGAGAGGGAGACACAGAATCTGAAGCAGGCTCCAGGCTCTGAGCTGTCAGCACAGAGCCTGACGTGGGGCTCAAACTCATGAACTGTGAGATCATGACCCAAGTCAAATTCTGATGCTTAACCGACTGAGCCACCCAGGTGCTCCCCAAATAAGTTTTCTGAGGTCACTCAGCAAGTTAGAAAAGGGATAAGACACCGGGAAGATCTCAATCTCCAAACTTCTTTGAGATTGAAGAAAAAGCTGTAGCTGTGGTCAAATATATTTAAAAAAAATTTTTTTTAATTGTTCATTTATTATTGAGAGACAGAGAAAGAGCATGAGCATGGGGGGGGGGGGGGGCATAGAGAGAAGACACAGAATCTGAAGCAGGATCCAGGCTCCGAGCTGTTAGCACAGAGCCTGACGTGGGGCTCAAACTCACTGCGAGATCATGACCTGAGCCGAAGTCGGATGCTTAACCGACTGAGCCACCCAGATGCCCCTGTGGTCAAATATTTCAATCCTTAGCTGCTATGTTTGCATTTCCTTTACACCATTAGTGTTAGTTACTTTTCATTTAAAAATAGATAAGCTTAATGAAAAGCTTATTAAAGGGAGACTGGTATAGTACCTTTTTTTTTTAATGTTTTTTAAATTTTATTTTTGAAAGACAGAGACAGAGAACGTGCGCACGCGCGTGTGAGCGAGCAGGGGAGGGGTAAAGAGAGAGGGAGACAGAGGATCCGAAGCGGGCTCTGTGCTGACAGCAGACAGCCCAACATGGGGCTCAAAATCCTGAACTGCGAGATCATGATCTGAGCTGAAGCTGGATGTTTAACCAACTGAGGCACCCAGGTGTCCTGAGACTGGTATAGTATCTTAAAAAACACTGAAGAGAATCAGTCCCATTTTCCTACGGTCTCCTGTTCACACACCAATGTCCTGCTGTCTTCACGCATGCCTGAGTTGCTGTTGTTGGAACACAGTCTATTCTTGTTTGAAAATACGTGAAGCAGCTATCTGGGAATGGAGGTTGGCAGCTATCCATCTCATGTCTGCTGACTCCAATAGAAAACAATACACATTTCCCGCATAGTTCTTTCCCTGTGGCTGACAGAAAAGTGATCTCACTGAACAGTGATT
The DNA here is from genome assembly GCF_018350215.1 of Panthera leo. Lineage (NCBI taxonomy): Eukaryota > Metazoa > Chordata > Mammalia > Carnivora > Felidae > Panthera > Panthera leo. Next base: position 40,725,281 of record NC_056696.1, on the reverse strand, counting down.
TCCTTAGTCAAGCACAATGATGGTTCTACAGTATCCCATGATAAATGTACAACCGCCTCTCTCCTCTAGATTTTTTAAAAAGCTGAACTTTGTGTTGGAAGACTGGAGGGGAACATGCCTTTTTCTCTTAGTAGAAAACATAGCTGTTAACTGATATTCTGGCACCATGAAGTTTTAAAGAATCCTAGAAGGTTAATTCCATGGAAAGGAGTATATATGAAGTCACCTGAATAATGAGTCATACAAGAGAAGCAAGGGAAATAATAAGCAGGGAAGTGAAAATCTGAGCGAGGAATGTTTTGAATATAGTGGGCAGTTGAAAAAGGGAGCGAAGACGTGGGAAGAGGAGGTCTGAAACAAAAGGGGATGAGGAATTTGCTTTTGGACAGAGAATTGCTATTATTTACCATGAACAGAACATGAACTAGTAAAACTGGGACTAGATGCCACATTCAATAAACTGAGAGTCAAGAAAAGTAGAAATGGTATTCATAACTAGGTAAGAATACAGTTCCGGTAAGTTAGCAGGTCACAGAGAAAGAAAGAAGATATGGGCAGACATTTCACAAGCCTGTCTGAGCAGAGGGGAAATATGATTTCCAAAAGACCAACAGAAGGTTGCTAATGTCCAGGAAAGGATTCCTTGAAGGCAAAACAGAGTAGTGACTTCCTCTAGGGGGACAGGAATTAGAGAAGAACTCGCAAAGCTGGGAAACTCAGACCATACCTGTATGGCAACAGGTTCTGTGAGGGATTAATAGATTAATCAAGCTTAGACAAGATATCCACCAAATCTGCTTGGATTAAAGTATTTTTCTTCAAGTATTTTTATCACCTTCTTAGAACAGAAAGAAAGAAAAGATACCAAACACTTGGTCTAAGCTGACCAAGTGAAAGTCAGAATCATATATTGTTTTTATCTTCTTTGTTATATTCCTATAAAGAATGCTATTTGACTATTCTTAACTTTGCCTTAGTTGAACTAAGTAGAAAATGAGTATAATAATGATAATGATCATAATGGCTAAAATTTACTGAGTGCTTACTAGTTCCAAGTCAGTTATTAAATTTTTTTTTTAATGTTTTTATTTATTTTTGAGACAGAGCATGAGCAGGGGAGGGGCAGAGAGAGAGGGAGACACAGAATCCGAAGCAGGCTCCAGGCTCTGAGCTGTCAGCACAGAGCCTGACACGGGGCTTGAACTCACAGATTGTGAGATCATGACCTGAGCTGAAGTCGGACGCTTAACTGACTGAGCCACCCAGGTGCCCCCCAAGTCAGTTATTACACGAAACACTTTATGTAGATTTATTGGCTCATTTAAACTTACCAAAAGACCGTGTGAGGTAAACACTGTTATTATCTTCATTTTATATACAAGAAAACTGACTCTCAGGAGACTAAGTAACTTGGGTCAAGGTAAAACCAGAATATGAACTGAAATCTGAATCCTCAACTACTATGCTATTACTCTATCCTCAAGGGCTAAGGTTTCATAGTAGTAGAAATAGTAAACCCACGTGATTCCCTGGAAAGAGTCAAGGGAGCAGGAAGATAGATAGACATGGGGATAAAAACTAGGAGGGAGGAGGAGCATCAGGTAGAGCTATAAATTTCAGTTCTTACTGGTCAGAGCCATTCTGTCACGTAACCTCTTGTAAGTGTTCTTGGGATCCAAGTACCAATACCAGGGAATAGCTTCTAATACCTGTCAGCACTCGCATGGCTCCATGGACTGCATTTAAATCTCCGCTCACCAACATCTCCATGAGCAGGTTGAAGAGCTGGGGCCAGGCTTCGGGCCAGTCCCAGTGGGCAATGGCTGACACCGCATAGGCCACACTGGAGCGCACCTTACTTATTGATTCTCTCAACCCATTGGGCAATAGCTCCCGGATAACAATTTTTGCCTGCAGAGGAGAAAAGCCCACCTGTCATTAGACCAGGTTATAAGTGACTGGTAGAGTCCCATCCAGTTTATGTGTTGAAAAGCAACGCACACAAGGTATCGTATATCTATCAAAAATTCCGATACACAAACTTGACAAATCGTTCATTTGGGGAGTTCAACTATTATCTCTAAACTTATGCGGTCCATTACGTTAGCCACCAGCTACATGTGGCCCTTTAAATTTAAATGAAAATGAAATGCAATAAAAAAATTCACTTCCTGAGTTGCAGCAGTCACATTTTAAGTGCTCAACACCCGTACGTAGCCAGTAGCTACTGTACTAGACAACACAGGTACAGAAAATCTTCGTAGCTACAGAGTTCCAATGGGCAGTGCTGCCCTAGACCTTGTACCTCAGAGTTTCTTGGGGGCCCAGAATGGTTGCATAGCGTTGTACTAAGTAGAACCATTGGTTCATTTAATCCTCAAACAACTCTTTGAAGTTGGATTTCTAATTCTAATTTTAGATATTTAAGAAATTGAAGCTTAGAGGTTAAAATACTCTTCCAATATTCTCATGGCTAGTAAAAGGCAGAACTGCAATGTGAACACAGGTCAGCCTGATACTCAGGTCTCTTACCTACAGCATGTTGCCGATAATGCCAGCTACCAATCAATCTCCTTTTCTGCCTTTTGATTGCCCCATGTTGTCAAAGACTGGTGACAGCTCAATCTCTTAAGATGGCCCTCTCACTCTTTACAGGTGGACTAATCAAGTAACTCTCCTTACCCTTTCTGTAGTTTCAGGAGGCCTAAACTTCTCTGACTGGGCACACCAGTGAGTTTCCACATATTGCTTCAAAATGACTGATGCCAGCTGCGAAGAGAATAAGCCAAGTAGTACAGCAAGAAAAGGACTTTCTTCATATATACAAATCATATACATACAGACGGCCTAATACATTCATTTGAAGTATATCTAAATCTGGTACAAAATCCTAGGTTATTTGTAAATTGGCCTTATTCTTTCTCTTTCCAATAAGAAAGTTTTATTATCAAGTAAAAGGGAAATTACTTATAAATTGGGTCAATCAGTCTGGACTCACCTGACGGATTGCCAGTGCTCCCTGGGGATCTACGGTCAGCTCTGCCAGGTGAACACCAAATTCTGAAAGAGAAAATTTTATTTTGAGTCTAAAAACACCCAGGAAAGCCATAGCAACTTATTGAGCTTTAACTCTGATGCCAACAAGAAAGATTTCAGAAGGGGGACTGATTCATTGCTTCTAAAAGTGGTGATAACTGCTAAGATTGATTCTTCTAAGTAGGAGAAACAAACAGGCTAGGCTGTAGGACATGGCTGCCTACAACGAATAGTTCCAGCCCTCTCACTTCTTCCAATCTCTGCATAGCATCTTCCAAGATGGCAACATCTTCCTCTTAGACCAATGAATATAGTATCTAATTGAAAACCAGGACTATCTAACCCCAAAGAAAAATTAAAAAGTGAGATTTCAGGAGTTGTTCAGATATCTGCTACTAGATAAGAGATGATTAAGTATAAGAAAATCTGGCTTTAACAGGTTTAGTCCTAAAAATATAACTGTTTTAAGTGAACAGTTTCCAATAAGCAATGTAAGCAGTAAACCTGAAATGCATATTGAGAGATGTGTGTCTCCATGTATGCCACATTTTACCTTAAAAGAGCTACTAAAAATAAAAAATAAAATAAAGAAATGCATATTGAGAGACTAAAAACAATGCTTACTCCCACATTAAAATTCAGATCCTTCAATGCTTCAATGGAATCCACATTAAAATCTCAATGATGGTTTTTCCAGAAACAGAAATCCTAAAATTCATACAGAATCTCAAGGGACTACCTCAAGTAGCCAAGACAATCTTGACCAAAAAAAGAAAAAGAGACCAAACCCGGAGGACTCACACTTTCTGACTTCAAAACTTACTACAAATCTACAGTAATCAAAATAATGTGGTACTGGCATAAAGTCAAATAATATATAGCAATGAAAAGAATAGAGAGCCCAGAAATAAACCCTCACATACATGGTCAAATGATTTTTGACAAAGATGCCACGGTCATTCAGTGGGAAAAAGGCAGCTTTCAACAAATGTTGGGAAAATTGAATATCCATATGCAAGTAAATTAAGCTGGACCCTTATCAAATACTATAGACAAAAATTAACTCAAAATGAATCAGGGGAATACATATAAGACTTAAAACACTTAAAATCTCAGAAGCAAACACTGGACAAAAGCTTCAAGATCTTAGATTTGGCAATCCAGATTTCCTGGATATGATACCAAAGGCACAGAAAGAAGAAAAAAATACATAAATCAGACTTCATAAAAAGTCAAAAATTTTGTGCATCAAAAAATACTTCCATACAGTGAAAAGGCAACCCACAGGACGGAAAAAAACTATTTGTAAATCATTTGTCTAAAAAGTGGGGGCGGGGGGGGGGGGGGGGAGCCTGACTGGCTCAGTCAGTAGAGCATGCAACTCCTGATCTTGGGGTCGTGAGTTCAAGCACCACGATGGGGTAAAGTTTACTTAACAAGAAAAAAATTTTCTAAAAAAAATCATTTATCTGATAAGGGATTAATATCCCAAACACAGAGAACTGAAATTCAACAACAACAAAACAAACAACCCAATTCAAAAATGAGCACAAGACTCAAATGGGTATTTCTCTAAAGAAGATATATAATGGCCAACAGACACCTGAAAAGACACTCAACATCATTCATCACTAGGGAAATGCAAATCCAAACTTCGAGATGCCACCACACACTCATTTAGGATAGCTACTACCAAAACAACAGAAAACAAGTACTGGGGAGGGTGTGGAGAAATTGGAATGCTTACACATGACTGGTGGGAATGTAAAATGGCATAGCTGCTGTGCAGAATAATACAGTAGTTCCTCAAAAAATCAGAAATAGAATCACCATAAGATCTAGCAAATTCCATCTGTGGGTATATAACCAAAAGAACTGAAAGCAGGGTCTTGAAGAGATATTTGCATATCCATGTTCATAGTACCATTGTTCACAATAGCTAAAAGATAGAAGCAACCAAGTGTCTATCCAGAGATGAGCAAATAAAACGCAGTATATATATATGTACAAGGGAATATTATTCAGCTTTCAAAAGGAAGGAAATTCTGCAATATGATACAACAACTGCTAAAATAGGTGAATCTTGAGGACATTATGCTAAATAAAATACATTAGTCACAAAAAGACAAATACTATATGATTCCATTTTGATACGAGCTACTTAGAGTAGTCAAAATCATAAAGACAGAAAGTTTAACAGAAGTTGCCAGGGGCTGGGGGAGGGGAAAATGAGGAGTTACTTAATGGGTTTACAGACTGTCAGTTTTACAAGATGAATAGAATTGGTGGTGACAGTTGTGCAACAACGTGAGTATATTAAATACCATTGGACTGTGTACACTTAAAGATGTTAAAATGGTAAATATTAGGTGTATTTTACTACAAATTTTTTTTTAAAAAAATTAGATCTAATTTATACTTGCAAGGGAGTCAACTGTCAAATGAGGAAGAAGAATGTAAGACCAAGAGGGCACCATAATTTTCACATCTCACAGTCTAGGGCTGTGCTATCCAACATGATAGCCATCACTTACAAGTGACTACTGAATACCTGAGATGTGGCTAGTGAGAATTGACATGTGCTGCAAGTGTAAAATACCACACTGCAAACTTAGTATGAAAACAAAATAATGTAAAATATTTTAGTAATGCTTATACGGATTACAAATTGAAATACTTTGCACACCTTAGGTTAAATGAATAGTTTTAAAACTTAATTTTACCTTTTTCTTTTTACCTTCCCAATATAACTTTTAGAAAATTTAAAATTTCACCTGTGACTCTCAATATATTCCTACTGGACAGCACTGTTCTAGAAACTGAATGGTAATTTTTCAGAGGTGTTCAGTTGTGGTAGGTGCACCAGTTACGACAGGTGCATCATTCCTATTTGCAGGGAGCCGAAGAGGCTAAGACCACAGGTTAGGCAAGTGTAGGCTCAAATCCTGAAGCCACTGTGTCTAAGCTTAGACAAGTTACTTATCTTTTCTAAACCCCAGTTTCTCCATCTGCAAAATAAAGATAATGGTATCAAGTTACCAAGCAATCCTGTGAGAACAACACATGGCACATAGTAAAAACTTTAAAAATCAGTTATTGTGGCAATCCCTATAAAAATTCCAATGGCGTTTTTCACAGAAATAGAACAATCCTAAAATTTGCGTGGAACCATGAGAAACCCCAAAGAGCCAAAGCAATCTTGAGCACAGACAAAGCTAGAAGCATCATGGCTCCCTGATTTAAAATTAATTTACAAAGCTATAGTAATCAAAACTATGGTACTGGCATAAAGGCACATAGATCAGTGGAACAGAACAGAGCCCAGAAATAAACCTATGGTTAATTAATTTAGGACAAAGGAGGCAAGGCTCTCCAAGGGAAAAGGACAGTCTCTTCAATAAATGATGTTGGGGGGAGCCTGGGTGGCTCAGTTGGTTAAGCACCGGACTTCAGCTCAGGTCATGATCTCATGGTTCGTGGGTTCTAGCCCTGCGTCGGGCTCTGTGCTGACAGCTCAGAGCCTGGAGCCTGCTTCAGATTATGTGTCTCCCTCTCTCTCTGCCCCTGCTCAGCTCATGCTCTGTCTCTGTCTCTCTCTCAAAAATAAATAAACTTAAAAAAAAAATTAAAAAAAATAAATGATACTGGGAAAACTGGACAGCCACATGCAAAAGAATGAAACTGGACCACTCTCTTACACCATATACAAAAACGAATTCAAAATTAATTAATTTACTATTTGATTAATTCAAAGTTAATTAATTAAAGACTTGAATGTAAGACCAGAAACCATAAAACTTCTAAAAGAAAACATAGGTGTTAAGTTTCCTGAAATCAGTTTTAGCGATGACCTTCTGTATTTGACACCAAGAGCAAAGGCAACAAAAGCAAAAACAAATTAAGTGGGACTACAGGCATACCTTGTTTATTGCACCTTGCTTTACTGCACTTTGTAGATACTGAGTTTTTTTTATGAATTGAAGGTCTGGGGCAACCCTGTGTAAAGCAAGTTTATCAGTGCCATTTTTTTCAACAGTATTTGCTCACTTTGTGTCTCTATGTCACATTTTGGTATTCTCTCAATATTTTAAACTTTTCCATTATATATATATATATATATATATATATATATATATATATATATATATATATATATATTCTCTCAATATTTTAAACTTTTCCATTATATATATATATATATATATATATTCTCTCAATATTTTAAACTTTTCCATTATATATATATATATATATATATACATATATATATATATATATAAATATATAAGTTTTTTTATGTTTTATTTTATATTTGAGAGAGAGAGAGAGAGCGAGCACAATCAGGGGAGGGGCAGACAGGTGGAGACAGAATCTGAAGCAGGCTCCAGGCTCTGAGCTGTTAGCACAGAGCCCAACGCAGGGCTCGAACTCACAAGCAGTGAGATCATGACCTGAGCAGGAGTCAGACGCTCAACCGACTGAACCACCCTGGCGTCCCTCCATTATTATATTTGTTATGGTGATCAGTGATCTTTGACGTTACTACTGTAATTGTTTTGAGGCAACACAAAGTGTCCATATAGGATGGTGAACTTAATTGAAAAATGCTGTGTTATGATGGCCCCACTAACTGGCCATTTCCCCTTCTCTCTCCCTCTCTTTGGGCCTCCCTATTCCACCAGACACAACAATACTGAAATTAGACCAAATTAAACCGTGTAATAACCTCTAAGGGTTCAAGTGAAAGGAAGAGGTGCATGTCTCACACTTTAGAAAAAGCTTGGTGAGGAAGGCATGTCAAAAGCCGAGAGGCTGAAAGCTAGGCCTCTTGTGTCAGCTAAGCTGTGAATACAAAGAAAAAGTATTTGAATGGAAGCAAAAGTGCTACTCCAGTGAACACTCAAATGGTAAGAAAGTGAAACAATCTTATTACAGATATGGAGAAAGTTTTAGTGGTCTGGACAGATCAAACCAGCCACAACATTCCCTTAAGCCAAAGACTAATCCAGAGCAAGGCCCTAACTCTCTTAAATTTTATCAAGGCTAAGAGAGGTGAAGAAGCTGCAGAAGAAAAAGTACTGATCTGTAGGGCACCTGGGTGGCTCAGTCTGTTGGGCATCCGACTTCGGCTCACTCAGGTCATGATCTCGCAGTTTGTGGGCTTGAGCCCTGCGACGGGCTCTGTGCTAACAGCTCAGAGCCTGGAGCCTACTTAAGATTCTGTGTCTTCCTCTCTTTCTGCCCCTCCCCTGCTCATGCTCTGTCTCTGTCTCTCTCTCTGTCTCAAAAAGGAATATTAAAAAAAAATTAAATAAGTTGGGAAGTAACGTACAGCATGTCAGCTATGGCTAATAATACTGTATTATATATTTTAAAGTTGCTAAGGTAAGAGAATAGTTCTTAGAAGTTCTTTTAATAAAAAAAACAAAAATTCTATAATTAAAATAAAATAATAAATTGTGCTAGCATTGCTTTTATTGCCCATAGTGAGTACACTGTTTGGCTTTCCTATCTCTGTAACTAAAGTTACTTTCCATAGTGAATTCTAACTATCACAATTGGGTTTCACTGAAATAGCCATCCAAAGGATATTTATGCAAAAGAAAAGCTTAATACCAAGAAAAAGTCACCCATGCAGTGTTTCATGTTCAAGGCTTATCCAAGTACACAGGTTAAAAGCTACTGAAAATGATCTATGTCTATGTATTTTTTAAATGTTTTATTTTGAAATCATTTTTAGACTTAAAGAAAAGCTGACAAACAGTACATAGAGTTCATGGATACCCTTTACTCACGTTCCTCTGATATTAACAACCTACACAACTGTGGTTCAATGATCAAAACCAAAAACTAACATGGGTATAATACTATTAACTGAACTACAGACTTGACTGGAATTTCACCAGTTTTTTTCCCTTATTGTCCTTTTTCTGCTTCATGATCCAATCCAAGATCCCATGTTGTATTTGGCTGTCAGGTCTCTTCAGTTTCCTCTAATGCATGACATTCTCTTATTGTCTTTTATGACCAGAACACTTCCAATGAGTAATGATCAGTTACTTTGTAGAATGTGTCTCAATGTGTGATTGACCCAAGTTTCCTCATGATTAGACTGAGGTTATTCATTTTAGACAAAAATATCAGAGAAGTGATGCTGTGTCCTCAGAATATCCTATCAGGGAATACATAATGTTGAAAAGTTACTGGAAATGTTAACCATGATCACTTACTTGATAATGTGCAGTCTACTGGGTTTCTCTACTGTAAAGGTACTGTTTTTCCCTTTTAATGATAAAAATCTCGGGAGAGATACTTTGAGATTATGATAATATCTTGTTTCTTCTTATACTTTCACACATTGACTTTAGTATCCATCTGTAGATCCTATTGGCAAACATTATCACCGTGTTGTTTGCCTAATGGTGCTTTCGTATTTATTTTCTTTACTCTTATTAACTGTAATTCTTTTCTAATGAGGAACTGTCCCTTCTCCTTTCTTTATCCAATTATTTCTTTACACCAGTGTGGACTCATGTTATTTATTTTATTCTATAGTTTTAAGCCAGTACTATCATTATTTTGCTGCCCAGATCATTCTACTTAGGCCACTGGCACTCCTTTCATTTGGGTCCTGTATACTTCTCTCCACTCCCATCCTTTTTACAGCACTGCCTTTTGTTCTGATATCACAAGATATTCTAGGCTTATCTTGTATTTTCCCTGCGTAAGCCCTGGTGCTTATTTTAGTGGGGAATGCTATTTAGAAACCAAGATCTAGATGCTAGGTGTGCTCAATGCTACTGGGGTGTCACTGCTCCTAGGCCTTCTCAGAGAACACCACGAGGAAATCTATGTATGTATACTAACGTATACCTACACATCCACCCATCCATCTGCCTGCCATCCATCCATCCATCCATCCATCCATCCACCTACTGACACCTCAGATCCAATGCCATGTCAATACAAAGGTTCATTCTACTTTTCCTCTTTTCCTGATGTAATTTTTTCTCTGGCTCTCATTTTCTAAAATAAGTTTGCCTATTCATTTCAATCTTAGTATACACATAAACTAATTACAACTATTAACTCATACTCTTGTGAAAAACAGATGTATTAACTGGAGTACAGTTTTTGTGAATAGTTCTTTTTGACTTTAATTTTACAATATGCAGTCGAACCACACACTATTTACCAAAGTTACTTGGATTCTTTTCTCTCCCAACACCCAATGATACTTATGTTATTCATTTGTAATACGGTCAGGTTCATTTGTTAATACTTCCATTTTGGGCCCTCTTTACCGTTTGATTTTAATTATTTATTTGAGGGATACTTCTACAATTCTCAATCAAAGCTACACAAAAAGGAGTATTATAAGAAGTGTCGCTCCATCCACATCCCTATTAACTTCTTTCCACCTTTTCTCAACCCACTCCATGTAACCAATCAGCTTCTGGCTTATCTCTCCTGTATTTCTTTTGCATTAATGAGCAGATACAGGTGTATTTTTTTATGTCCTCTTATTTACACGAACAGTTGTTTATTATATTCTTTTATACTTTTTCTTTAAAAAAATATTTTTAATATTTATTTTTGAGAAAGAGAACGAGTAGGGGAGGGACAGAGAGACGGAGACACAGAATCTGAAGCAGGCTCCAGGCTCTGAACTGTCAGCACAGAGCCCAACACGGGGCTCGAACCCAAGAACTGTGAAATCATGACCTGAGCCGAAGTCGGACGCTCAACCAACTGAGCCACCCAGGCGCCTCTGTACTTTTTTTTTCAATTAACATTATATTCTGGAAATCATTCCACATCAGTTCAGAGATTCCTCATTCTTTTTCTTTGTAGCTGCATAACATACCATTGTATGATGTACTTTATTCAACCTATTGAATCAACCTATTGAATCAACCACTGTCCTATTCATGAATGTATATAATGTATCAATGTATATAACTAGGCAGTTACATTGCTTCCAATATTCTGCTTTTATACACTATGTTGCAGTAAACAATATGCATTTTTATATTGTTGAAGGTGTACCTTCAACCCCAGAAGTGGGTCTCCTGGATCAAAAGGTAAGTGCATATACAGTGTGGTTAGGTATGGCCAAATTTTCCTCCAAAAGGACTGTACCAATTTGCATTCCCACTAGTAATGTTAAGAGTGTTTCTTTACAGCCTCACCAACAGAATGTGTTACTATTTTGCCAGTCTGACAGATAAGAAATGGTTGTTTCATTTCTCTAACCACTATAAACCTTATTTGTATGTTTGAGTCCTTTTTTTGTCGGGGGCGGGGGGGGGGGGTGCTGGTGATCTGTCTGTCCATATCCCCCTCCCATTTTTCTACTGGGTTTTTGGTCCTTTGTTCCTTAAAAAAAAATTTTTTTACACTTTAATCTTGTTTTATCTTCATAACAAGACTGTGAGGTAGGTAGGCAGGTATTAAATCATTGGGGAGATTAAGTAGGGAGCTATGGCTCAGAAAATTTAACAGATTTTGTCAACATCTAAAAACTAGTCTGAGTCTCTGGTTTCAGGTCTGATTGTAAAGGCTATTATGGACCAAAGCAGTTGAAGACAGACCTTGAAGCTGACTCTGCTACTCTCCATGTTGCCCCTGATCCTTCCATTCCAGGTTCAGTCTTCAGGGGCTATTTTCCATAGGCAAGACTCAATGCAGAGGCACCCAAGATAGTACCATTCTCTGTTCTGGGGCTGTCCACGGACTTATGAGGAGGAAAACAAGACTTTTACAAACTGCCCACTGAGGAATGAAGGTTAGTTCCAGCCTTCTGCAGTTACCTCACCCAGAAGACCAACTCTTTGAATGTATGATTCAGAAAAGATGGTTGCATCCAGCCAGTTCACAACAGTGACAGACTCATAGAGATACACATATCATTCTGCTTAGATATACATCTGCAAAACACTAGGCCCCAGATGATCTCCACGCCAAATACTCTCCATGGACTCATAATGAGTAAGTTAGTTCACGCTGTCTAGGCCCGGGATTTCTGGCAACCAGCAAGGAGCCCAGGGGCTGCCGTACCTTGGAGCCTCTCAGGGAACCAGGGTTCCTCTGCCAGGCTGCCCAGAGGAGAAAGATCCAGCCCTCTCTTCAGAGAGAAGGGTGAGCATGAGCAGCTTTTCCTGTCGGTACCCCAAAGCAGCAAAACAGGGCAAAGGGTGAGGAAGAAGACTTCAATGCACACCCCTCCATGCGGGGTCACGTCCCTGCACCAGGAGTTCTCAGCATACACAAAGGTTTTTGCTTGTTGCTTCTTAACCACAGCGATGGCATAAAGGTCTTCTGGAGGGGCTGGCATTGAGGTCTTTTAGGAACATACTTTGACTCAATCCTAGGGGTGGGCCATCAGGAGGGGCAGGGGACTCAAAATGTCTCAGACTCCTCCAATGGATCCTGTTTAGCAGGACCCTGACCTCGTTCCAGTAGGAGAGATCCTGCTTGTGTTCCTGGGAGGATAAAAAGATGTGAGCTAGTTCTGCTGGGGCCTCTAACAGCCTGGGAGAATTGGTACTAGGCACCCCTCCCTTTAGGGGTAAAGCTGTCTCCTGTGTGTGGCTGAATAATCCGTGTACCTCACTCGCCTGGGGCAGGAGAGGTGGAGGTGAAGGGGCCCAGCCTGGCTCCTTCTCCTCCTGCGCTTCAGGATTCCCTGGGGGCCTCTGCGCCTGCAAGTACAGCTGCTGGAGTCTTGCCATCTGCTCCAGCTCTAGGCACAGGTGTTCCAGGCAGTAGAAACAGGCCCAGGCTTTAGGCCCCAGCTCCCCCACCACCTCTGCTTCTTCCAGGTCTGCCCTGTCAGTTTCTGCCACAGTGGCCTCCTGCTCCCTTACTCCAAAAAGGGGCATTTCGCATTCAGGCTTACTTGGTGACTTTAGGGAGTGATGGTGTGACATGCTGGCAGGGGAAGTCGAGGGTTGGTGGGACAGCTTCAGCACCTGCTCCAGCCTTCAGCCAGCTTTCACCTGGCCTAGGTGGGCAGGACATTCCTTGGCAGCAAGGGTCAGGGGCTCACGGTTCCCTATGTACTCCAAGTCCAGAGAAGGTAACTGACTGAGAAAGGCCCAGTGAGGTGGCCTGGGGGCTATCTCCAACCACCATCTCCACTCCTGAGTCCCAGGAGGCCTGCCTCCTGGGACCTCTCTACTCACCTTTCCCCTCCCAAGAGTCTAGTGAGCAAGCTGGGCAGCAGCCGGGATCCATCCGCAGGTGGTGCTGACTCCTGGCACTAAACAGCTGCATGGCAGGTTCTTGACAACCCCATCTACCATCTCTTCGCACCTTGATTTTCAGGCCAAACCCTTTCCTGCTACCCATAGGTCCTCTGGGTTGCTCCCTCCTAACCCCATCCTTCTAGATAGCACCCTCATCCCATTCTTCTTTCCCAGATACAGACAGGGAAACAGAGTCCCTAGTTTTTAAGAGTTCTTTATACTGGGGTGCCTGGGTGGCTCAGTCAGTTGAGAGTCAGACTCTTGACTTTGGCTTTTAGATCATGATCCCAGGATTCTGGGACTGAGCCTTATGTTGGGTTCATGCTGAGCATGCAGCCTGCTTGGGATCCTCTCTTCCTCTGCCTCTCTACCCTGCTAGTGATCTCTCTCTCTAAAACAACAACAACAGAAACCCTAAAACTATCTTTAAGAATTTGTTTATTTTTGAGACAGACATAGAATGCGAGCAGGGGAGGGGCAGAGAGAGAGGGAGATACAGAATCGGAAGCTGAGCTGTCAGCACAGAGCCTGACGCGGAGCTAGAACGAGGAGCTAGAACTCACAAACTGAGATCATGACCTGAGACGAAGTTGGACGATTGACTGAGCCACCCAGGTGCCCCCAAACCTCGAAACCATTAAAAAAAAGAAAGAAAGAAAAAGTTCTTTATATATTAAGGATATTATCCTTTTGTCTGGGTGTATGCTATGAAAAATTTCTCCCAGTTTTTCAGCTTTTGACTTTTTTTTAATGTTTATTTACTTTTTTGGGTGGGGGGAGAGAGCGAGAGAGAAAGAGAGAGAATGAGTAGGGGAGGGGCAGAGAAGAGGGAGAGAGAGAATCCGAAGCAGGCTCCAGGCTCTGAGCTGTCAGCACAGAGCCCGATGTGGGGCTCGAACTCACGAACCAACCATGAGGTCATGACCTGAGCCAAAGTGAGCCCCCAGGCGTCTTTTTACTTTTTATATGGTGGTTTTTGTCATGCAAATTAAAAACATTATTTTATGAGTCAGACTTATCAATATTTTATTGTCTCTGAATTTCGAGTTACAGTTAGCCTTTCCTTATGCCAGCATTAAAGAAAAATTCACCTGTATCTTCTAGAATTTGTACAGTTTCATTTAAAAAAGAATTTTTTTTTTTTACATTTATTCATTTTTGAGAGACATAGCACAAGCGGGGGAGGGGCAGAGAGAGAGGGAGAGATAGAATCTGAAGCAGGCTTCAGGCTTTGAGCTGTCTGTCAGCACAGAGCCTGAGGCGGGGCTCAAACCCACAAACCGCGAGATTGTGACCTGAGCCGAAGTTGGACACTTAACCGACTGAGCCACCCAGGCAGCTCCTGTACAGTTTCACGTTTTAAATTTTTAGGTTTCTAATCTATTTGGAACTTGTTTTTTTGTATGGTATGAGATACTGATCTGATTCCAAATACCTACCTGGTTGTCCTAGTACCCTTTATTAAAATGTCCACCTTTACCCCAATAACTTGAGTGAGATGTCACCTCTATCTACATTAAATTTCCATAGATACTTGTGCCTATTTCTGGACTTCTTATTCTATTCCACAGTTCTATTTGTGTATTCACATACCAGTGCCACTCTGTTTATTTTAATTATAGAGCCTTTATAAGATGTTTTAATATCTGGTAGAATTAGTCCCTCGTCAGAGCTTTTTCCTGTTCAGTATTTTTGGAGCTACTCTTCCATGTTTGTTTTTCTACACACTTTAGAATCAACTTGTGTACTCATCTATAATGTTGAGTTGTCCTATCCAAGGATAGCATATGTCTTTCCATTTGTTCAAGTCTATTTTTCCCACCCATTTCTCTGTAAATGCTTTAATACATATCTCTGAAAGATATATATGTTTTAAAGTTTATTTATTTTGAAAGAGAAAGAGAGCATTCAAGTGGGGGAAGGGCAGGGAGAGAGAGAGAACCCCAAGTAGGCTCTGTGCTGTCAGTGTAGGGCCCGAGGCATGGCTTGAACTCGTGAGATCATGACCTGAGCCAAACTGGATGCTTAACCGACTGAGTCACCCAGGTGCCCTGGAAGATATTTTTTAAATTGAGGTAGAATTCATAACCATTTTAAGATGAAAAACTCAGTGGCACTTAGTACAGTCACCTCTACCTAATTCCAAAACATTTCCATCATCCTAAAATAAAACCCATACTCGTTAAGCAGTTATGTTCAAGTCTACTTTTTAAGTCTTTCAGGAATGTTTAAACAGTTTCACCCAATAGGTTCCTTTACAATTCCTATTAATTTTATTCCTAAGTATTTAATCTTCTTTGTTGCTATTGTAAATGGGTTTTTAAAAACCACTTTACATCCTCTAGGCTTTTATATGAAGGCTACTGATTTTTCCATTTTATGTCTGGCCTCTTTACTGAATCCATCGATTCCTCACTCATTACGCGCTTAAGCTGCAGGGTTTCTTTGTATTTTTTTTTTTAAGTGAATTTACTTATTCTGAGAGAGAGTGCACACACAATACAGAAACTCATGCACGGGGGAGGGGCAGAGAGAGAGAGGAAGAAAGAATCCCAAGCAGGCTCTGCTCTGTCAGCACAGAGCAGGATGCGAGGCCCCAACACGTGAACGGGGAGACCATGACCTGAGCCAAAATCAAGAGTCCGACACTTAACCGACTGAGCCACCCAGTGCCCCTAAGCTGCAGTTTTTGACACAATCTTATGGCACCTATCTTTTCACTCAGGAAAGAGTACTTTTGCAAGAACACCATGAAAGAAGCCACATTCTCTCTAAAGCATTTAGTCAAGTGATTAAATCACAAGTAAACACTTCAAACCTGCAGAATTACCTCTAAAAATACTGAAGTGCATCCTAATTCTTAGGATTAGTTTAGATAGTTCAGACTCTGGTACATATTAAACTTATTTATAATGGGAAAAATAGTAGGTGTCTACAACCTAAAGATATGGGAGTCAACCTTCAGAATGGACTAAAACACATGAATCAGATATAATTCTGGAAGACCTCGTGGATACCAACCAAAGTTCAAGTTTAATGGTAAAAAAGCTCTCTAAAATGCATGTATGAAATCCAATTAAAGAAGGAGAAGGGAGAAAAGAGCACTTGTAAAGGGACCCCCACTTCCTTTGACTTCAGATACTTAGTGTGATGATGGATGTTAACTTTATAACCCGTAGTCTGTTTAGAAGTTACTGTCCACCCAGGTTTAGCATCCCTGGAAATAGTCAATCAGTTCTGTGACAATTATGTGACATCTTTAAGGATGATCTCTATATATTCATAAATTATATGGCCCATACAGTATTTTCTTGTAAAGCACATATTTCAACTTTTGCATGGACCATTATGATATGGGTTTTAATATTCCTGGCAAGAGCACAATTTTTGGATCATTACTATACAGACAAACTAAAATGGGATCAAGATGAACAAAATCTTTACTCATACAATGTGGAAAAGATACTGAGGTATGAAAATGAGAGTTTTTGAAAGGGTTTGAAACTTGAGGTGGGACTTTAAAATTTAAACAAATATGAATAATTACTTTTTCAATGAAAGCACAGATACTGTTACAGTTATAGGGTCAACACTAAGGCTCACAGAACAGACAAGGAACCATGCATTTTCCACCAGTCAACACTGGTACCAATTAGAAGAATCATTATAGCATGAAGACCAGGCAAACTACACCTAAGTCTTGCCACTATTTGAGGGTCCTTTCTCATGAACCTGAGAATATCAAGTCTATTCCTTTGGAAGAAAAGGGTAGTGTGAATACATTTCTTCCATACCAGTGCCAGAAGAAGGTAGGTAGTACTCTGGTAACAATCACAATAGCTGGGAGCTATCCACTCTAATACAAGATCTAGTATCAAGATCATCAAAGATCACACCCCAATTTCCACTAATCACTTCGCTTCATGCATCACTGAGATTGCAAGGGATGGTGAGAGTAAGAGGTCGTCAGAAGATTAAGATCCATGAGGGGCACAGAAACCTAAGTCAACCAGGGGATCTGTACTTACAACAAACATCATAAGATAAATTTCTCTGAAAGCTTATTTCCTCCACACAGGAAAGAAGAAGCTTGAAAGTTCAAGTATATAACTCTCTGCTGAAAAGCACTGATGAGAAAGAAAATCTTCAAAGACGATAATCACCATTAACTAAAGACTGGATAAACAGAACAGATTTTCTTTTCTACAGGCTCCCACAGTTTCAAAAACAGTGGTCACATGATCAGCTCTAGTTTGGAAATCCCAAAATTTCAAAGACCAAGAACTCACTTGCATTAGGTTATAGGGGGATGTAAGAGTGAAATTCAATTATTATTTATTTAATAGTATTTCCTGTTTAATGTATTTCCTATTCTGCCTAGACTATATGCCCATTAGAAATACAGAGATATCAGTCACCATAGAAGATTTTCATACCATAAAACTTTAGTTTACTTAAAAGCTGTAAGAATTATTTACAAGGAGTGATAGCGGTGGTGTGGTGAACTCTGCTTTAAAACTAACGCACATAAGGAAAAGCCAGAAAAAAAACCCTCAAGTTCTCTCACATGTTTTAAACGATCAATATGGTTGCTCCTGTCCACTGATTTCTGTTAGGTAGTAAAAATTCTACTTACAGATACTCACTTAACAGAGACCACGTATTTTTTGAAGAAATACAACTAAGTGTGTCTATAAAGAAAAGGTACTTTTACTTATATTAGTGTGTATTGGGGGATTTCCAGTTTTGCTGATTGGTGTCTTCAACATAAACTAGAAAGAACCGCTGAATAACTTGCTTTGGGATGGTTAAGGCAGGAAAAGTACAAGAAACACCGACATACACAGCTGTTTTATTTTGTCTTGCTTTGAAAACAACAATTCAGATTAAACTAAGATTCAATCTACAATCAATTAAGCCGAAAGGGGACATTCAAATGGGTTGTAAGAAGTTAGCTTTCTAATGCCATTTTTGTCTGGTTTCTTTTCCCAAGATGAAGTAAGATAAACCCATTCTGTCAACCTGGGTTTTCACCCTGACTACAGGTTCCTGAGTATACTCTCATCCAGCACAAAATGGTATCCTCTGACTTCCTTTCCAAGAAAGCCTTTGCCCTCCTTCCCTAGCTCATTCTCTGGGGTTTTAGTCTTTTGCTCCCCTCTATCATTATCCTTGCTCCTCTTTCTCTCCTCTCACCTCACTAGGCAAAAGCATTATCTAAAACTTGGCTTCGAAGGGAAGATCCAAAGGAGAGCACGGAGGATAAAGGGTAAGTTAAGAAACATATGCTACTGGACTTAAGGGTCACTAGAGAGACATGAGACTTGGCAGTGCTTTGACAGTCAGGGAAGCTACTACTAAGAAGAATTGTGAATAGGGTTTGGTTGGGAAAGGACGTAGTTCTGAGTATAGCTCTGGAAAAGCCCCCCTTTTCTTATGGAGGTTGGTGAGCACCACAAAACCACAGGTGAAAGGAAAAAGAAAACTCCACCACTGGCCTTTTTCCGAGCGTGGCCGCCTTCCGCTCGGCTCAGTGCCCGCCACATGCCCAGGAGTGCGTCTGGATCCTTGAGGGGCTCCCTTCGCAGGTGACAGTGCTTACGCTATACTGTAAGAGAGCCAGAAAAGTGCCCATGAGAACCAGAAAGCAAACTTCCAGCCAGCAGGAACATCTTTCTAGGCATCTAAGATGGGGGAATCAACACTGATATATGGGCAGCATCTGAATGCCAGGAAAGGTGAGGGAGAGATAATTACCCCCTCCCCAGTTCAATATAATGGTGACGGAAGGGAAAAAACGTATTTTATGTGAGGCATCTGTTGGGAGCAAGACAGAAAAGACTAAGTCAAAGACAAATGGCAGGGAAAAATGCCTTTACTTCTAATAGACAAAAAGAAATAACTAAGAGAAGAAAATGACCTAGGGTCTAAATTTGGTTATGTAAGAAAGTCTGCTATGCTGGCCTGGAGAATTAGAGCTTATGAATGAAAGCAACTCATTCTACCACTTGGGTGATGCTGCTCTTAGAGGAAAACGGAGAAAGAAGGAAAAGAAGGAAAAACTTCATTCTAAGATATAAAAAAGTAAAGCATAAATACACCAAAAATAAAGAGGTGACATTCTCAAAAGTCATGATCTTCTCATAAGTCAGACAAAAAAGAAAAGCTCAGTAGAGAACATTAGACTCTGATGTAAGAGATCTTCAGCAGTTCACAAACTTCCCAATCTTTTTAATTACTATGTTTATAAAATGCTTTATATGACTCCGTGTGTTAAATAAAACAAGAATTAGATGAATGTTCTAACAGATCAAAAGACTTATTCTTACTCTGTTGAAGCAAAACTAAATTCCTGCAAACTCTGTTCATCAAACTCAAAATCTCAGTCTTCCTAAGAGAAAAGAAAGGGTAACAATTATCTGTTGGAATACTGTAATAATAGAGGAACTTCCAAACTTGCACTATGCTTCTCAAATCAGGAGCAGAATGTGCTTTGGGCTCCAGCAACTTCAATCCTATTTTCTGGGATAAATGTTTCTTAAAATTTCATCTACCCAAGAATCTGGTCAGAGCATGTCAACCTCTCTTGTCTCTCCATTTAACAGAGGGTTAACAAATGACCTGTGCCCTTTCCCTCAAAGTTAGAGATTCTTCCACTTAAGCTCCAAGACTAGGGGTCATCACCTGGCAACCAAGGAAGGTGGTACACCTATTTGTCAAAGGGAGTAGACTGGTTAATCTTAAAGATCAACTGGGGCCAGTCTCCTGTGTGAGGCAACAATAAATGGCTCACAAAGACAGTTATTTGAGGGGACAGAGGGACTAGAAACAACCATATTTGGTTGTCACCTGATGTTGGCCCCATAGAACCAAAAAGATCAAAAGATTACCAGAATACAAATAATAGTAGATACCAACTCTCAGATTTCTCATTAACTTCAAATTTTAAGGAAGTGTATTTCAGAGGACCAGAAAGCAAGGTTTCTTCCACTAGGATAAAACTAAAATGTGAAGCAACTCCAAAGGAGTCGAAAATGATCTTGTTCACTCATTTGCAAGAATGCTCCTGCCCTGGCCTGCAGGATGTTCTAATATAATAGCAGGAGCAACATCCTACCAGTTTCATCAGGACAGATGGTTGGCTAAATTCTGGCTAGGAAGCCAGGTGCTATATTTTCATATAAAGGAAGGCAATGGCTAGTGGAAAAGAAACTAGTGACCATGTTAAGGAAACATTTGAGATTCAGACAGAATACAAGACAGGAGGTACTCTGGACCCAATGGCAAAAAATAACTTGTTAAAGGCGGTAAGGAGGAAGGGAGAGAAGCAAGGTACTATATCTGAAGAATGGCTCACCACTCTCCACCTAAAACTAGGTTACTGAAAGGGGTGAATTTTTATAGTTTTTTAAGTAAATATAAGGAGTTGGACTTATTTAAAAAACAAAAAGAGCCTCCAAAGGGTCCAAAGCACTTCAATCAACTCCAGAGACTTGGTCCAACCCTGTACATCACATCCTGACCCTGTGCGTCATATGCCTTAGTACTAGACCACTGATATCAGGTCACTGTATTATAGCCGTTTCATGTTGCACAGCATGCCTGATAGCACATTACCAGTAAGTTAAGGTGTGTGTGTTTCAGTCTATTTCCATCAGTGGCCTAAATCAAATGCAAAACTCTGCAATTCTGTTTTAGATTTCAAGACCCCAAAAGATGAAGAAAGCGAGACTAGAATTTCAAAAAGCTCTCAAGAAATTGACACAGTCCTAGACTTTGCCTAGATGAGACCATGGCATTGGCTAGAGAAGGGATCAGAGCCCAAGTGGAGCTGTTATTGGGCAGTTAAAACATGCACTCAGGTTCACCTTTTGTAGGAAGGTGCCAGACATACATTTGGGACACCAGGATCACCGGCTAGCATTCAGGGAAGCCATCAGACCGTCAATTTTATTCAAGTAGTAACTTGAATGTGATGAGGTTCCTTTGCTTTGTCACTCTTCCTCCTTCACATCCAAGGGAGGCAGAGACAATGTGAATACAAAAATTTTACCGAGACTAGAATAACTCCAATCAATCTATGCATGGTTCTTAACGAGCTTTCTCCTAACCAGCAATTGCTCCTATTGTAGGGTCTGACATTTTATAGAACAATGACAATTACAATTAGGCCTTCAAAATGGTCCTTAACCTGTTATATCCCAAATCTCAACGTATTTCCAATAGCTCTCTCATGCGGTGAGGGAAAATTAAAGGGAGATTTGTCCGAAGTTCTTTTCAATAAAATCCTAATCCCAGTAGAAGAGCGAACTCAAGGTTTTGAGTGTGATTTGTCAGACCATGGACAATCTCCCATATCTCGGAAGAGGTCTTTAAGAGGTGGCTGAGCTGGGAGACAGTCTAAGGATTTGCAGTTCTTCCAGCGAAGCCTTTAACAGACCAGATATATTTCTTACATAAAGACCAAGAGGATTTTTCCCTTCTCCTGTTTTAGGATCAAATTGTTCTTAGTAAAGTGGTTACACGCGGCCTGGTGAAAGGCCCACTCAGCAGGAAATTGACCATCTCAAACCAATAGTTTATTTTTTTTCTCCATCACTTTAAAGCATATAATAGGAGTACCGGGACAAAGAGTCAAAGACAAAGGATGATCGGTTCCTCCAAATAGAAATGCACACAGAGGTATTTAATAAGTGTAAATTATTTGGAAAATTAAAGGGGACTATGGCCAGGAAGGTGAATCAGCTGCACATGCACTGAATTTGATTTCTAGGAAAACATTAAGAGGTAAACCGACCAGCTAGGTTTATAACTCGGAGGCAGAAACTTGTTTGATATCTACTAAGCTCTGATAGCCGCGTTCTCAAGGCTCTGCCCTCTCACCACTTCTAACAACTCCCTTTACTCCTATTCCAGCACAACCGAGCTGGCGAAGAGGACAGCAAAAGATCCTGGTTCTGAACTCAAAAATATTTCCCAGACCGCGCGACTTCCTCCAAAGCAGCAAGTCTAGCTCCATCTCGGTCCTCTGCAGATCCTAGGCTCCATCTAGCTTTTCAAGTCTCCACCCTCCCTCTCCCCTCCGAGGCTCCACCTCTCCCGACCCTCTCCTCCAGGCGCGCCTCCCCTCTCCGGGACTTTCACAGCCACCGGGGACATCATCCTCTCTTCCTGCCCCACTCCTGCCTGCTGGGCCTCGGCGCCCAGATCTCCACTGGCTCAGGCTCCCCTTGTCCCCAGCCGGTCCGGAGCTGCGGTCAGCGGACAGTACGGCCGGCCCAGGTCCGACACATCCTCGTGATGGTCCCGCCTCACTCACCCTCTGTCACCTCGAGCACCTTAATTTGTTCCTCGGCAGCCGCTCGCACCTCCTGCACTGGGGATAGGATCCCGGTGAGCGTATCCACCAACGCCTCCTTCAGTCCTTGTGCCACCGGACCCGGCAGCCCCGAGGCCGCACCAGCCGCCGCCGCTGCCGCCATCTTTCTTCCCTTCAGCCCGCCAGCCCCACGGCCGGGACCCGCCACTGAATGACGGCTCCCGCGCGCGGCCAATCCGCGAAGCCGCGCCTGCGCACCAGAGTCGGGCGGGAGCTAGAAGGGGGCGGGGAATGGGTCTAAACCTCCAGAGACAGCGCCTCCTGCCGTATAGACGAAAACTGCACCTTTTCCCGCGAGAATCGCTTCGCATTTTTTGTGAAAACTGAGCTCCAGAAAGGTTAGGGGGCTTTCCTGAGTGGAACAGCAAGTTAGTAAACTCACTTGGAACAAAGCCGATGATAGAGGACTTTAGATTCATGGATCTTTCAGGTATAAGCTACAGTGTTAGGAGAGAGGAGTTGAGATGGGAATGGGTGTAGAGGGCTTTAAGGAGAGAGTTCTGGGTCAGAAATAGCTATTTTAAACCAGCCTTTTTCGCCCCTTCAAACACTGAAAAACAACAACAACAACAACAACAACAACAACAACAACAACAACAGTGGCTCAAGTGAGCCTCTTCATCTCAGGCTCAAGAATTCAAAGGTAGGGGAAAAAGAAACTGAAGTGGATGGAGCAGCGGGGAGTGGTCATCTGCAATAGACCCAACCCCCTGGTTTTCCAGCCTAGTTGAGCCCAACTTCAAAATTGGAATGTCTGGCCAGGAGAGGGCACCTGCGTGGGAAATGGTATTTCTTTCCTCCGGAGAAAGTACTTGAATGTCTATTTGAGAATGAATCCTATTCGTTGAGAATGTATAATTTTTTTTTTTTTCTCCCCCAGAGAAATTGTGCTGGACGTTTAAGGAATGAAGGAACAAGAGTAGTTTAATATGGATATCCCACGGCTGGTCACAGGAAATGGCTGAAAGAATAGAGATAATTCTAAATACTGGAGCGAGTGGAGAGGATTATCGAGAGGAGTTAAGAATGCAGGGCAGAATTAACAAAAAAATTAAATTGCAAATTAAGAAAGAATCAGGGCAGGTTGGTGAGCATGTAGTGCCAGATGGATGGAATGATATGTTATTGGGAGTGGGAAGCGCTAGACCAAAGAGAAACAGGTAATTTTTAGTAGCTGTTCAGGTTGAGTGCCTTAAAATGGTTTCTAGGAACTCTGACTCTCCCAAGTGGCAGAGGAAACCAGATGGCAATTCCTCACCTAGTTCTACGCCTGTGGCTGCTAAATTGATAGTGATCTGGGGTTGTCGGTTCATCTGAGTATCTTCCTAAAGATTGACTCCTTGATTTGAGGATAGCTCTAAACATATTTTGTCACCTCCCATGTTAGAGGACAGGTGGGTTGTGTTACTACAATTTCGTAGGGAAAAAAAAGATTGCTTCTTGGACCTCGAAATTCCATAGTAGGGAATTGTAGGACTTCTTTTCCTTCTTTCCCGGTTCCATTAGAACAGCTTCTTTTCTCATAGGTTAATTTGCCTTCACCCCTGGAAGAAAACTTAGGAAAGTCCGGAGGGTGGTCGATTTTCAAACATTGTGGCAGTGGATGGAGGACTCAAGAACCCTGAATTTTGGGCTGGTGAAGGAGGCTATGTCCACAGCATGCAGGTAGGAACCACATCCACCCCTGTCCCAACCAAAGGGGTCCAGAACTCCTGCTTAGGATTTGAGGATCAAACATTTCCAGGCAGATGAGGTTTACCTCTTGGTTAGGCAAATGACCACCAGTAGTCTCACCTTGCAGATCAGGAATGGGCCACAAGATAAATGGAGACAGAAACCAGACAGAGAGGGAACTAGATAGAACCAGTGGACAATACAGGAGATAGCTTTATTGAAACGCAAGTGGCACGGAACAGACGAATCTTGCTGGGAGGAGACAAGCCTGATGGACAGAGGAACCTCAGGAGAGGGGCCTCTGGCAGTGATGGAAGAAGGCCTCTTCAGCTGGCCTGGCATGGATTTGCAATCAATTTGTTTCTTAAAACAAATTACTGAGCAGACAGCCCAGCTCTCTTCATGATTGTTACCGCAACTATATACAACGGTTTGCTTTCCAGATTCAAATTTGCTTTCTCTACACTAGATTATAAAAGGGGGTAGATTTAAAAAGAGGCGAGGGTCAAATGAGAAAAAACACAAACACACAGACACACACATATCCTGGTCTGGGGCTTTATGTCCAATAAATTAAAAAAAACAAAAACAAAAACAAAAAAAAACCTCTTGCAAAAATTCCTGCCCACTTTCCACCTGAGGGTCGGCATGCATTTGAGAAACACAGACTCCATCACATAAACAGGATGGGGGTGAGGTGGGGGGAGGGAAGGAATCTAGCAGGGGTTGGAATTCATTAAAAAAAAAAAAAAGATTGTTCTGTTAAAAAAGAAAAACAAACAAAAAACAACGGTAACAAAAAACATTAGGAAGTGGGAGGCTACTGCACAGCAGTAGCCAGATACTGGCTGGGATATGGGAGCTCTTGGCTTATTATCCAACACCTTCGGTTTCCAAGGAATGGCAGGAAAGCAGAAAGACCCCACAGGAGATGATCAAAGGCCCATCATCAGCCTTTTGGGGACTGAGGGGGTGATTTTAGTGCAATAGTTTTACACTCGCCTTCTTCCAGCCTTAGTTCCTCCTCCAGACCCTTGGTTCTAAATTTCAAGAGGCCTAGTACTAGCACATTTCTTTGTCCTCTATCCATAAGCTCCCTCTCAGGGAAAACTGACAAACTTGAGACAGAACCAGTTATAAACAGCCCCATCTACCCTATGGTCCCATCAGCTACCCCGTGAATCTGGAAAGGTAAGAAGCTCCTTTCAGGTTTTTTTTTGTTGTTTTTTTAAGATTTTATTCCATCACTGTGTCTGAGTAGTTCTGTACCCAAGTCCTGGTGTGAGGAAGGAAAGGATGGGCCCAGGGACTTAGTTACCCCTGTCCCACATCTTCATTGTGTTTCAGTCTCTTCTGTGAGCCGAGCAGAGCATGGAGAAGGGATCTTCCTGGGGTCCTCAAGCCCTCCAGCTGCCTTGGGGAAGGAGGTTCTGGCCAGGTTCTCAGACCCAGAAGTGCCTTTAGAACTCAGCGAAAGGAGAGGGCTTGTTGCTAAGAGAACAAGTTGCCATGGAAATACAAATGAGATTTTCTGCCTTTTCTTATCCTATTATATAATCAGAAAAAGGCTCACTGTAGACACAAATAATCCAGCAGAAGAACAATCTGGAAGAGACCTCCGACTGCTTTTTTTTCTGTGACAGCCCATTAGTTTCCCAGGTAAAAATTTCAGAGCCATACTTTTCTCTGAAGATTGTGTTCAGCTAGAAGAGAGGCCAGCATCCCCCCAATGTCTACCCAAAGGCACACGTACCTTATTCTGTGTTAAATAAAAGGAAAAACAGAAACATAAAGAAGCACAAGAAAGGTGAGTTTGAAATTAATATTAGAGTCTGAAATATAACCTGCGACCTTCTAATTTTCAGTCCTAAAGCCCCTCAGCGTGGGGATTCTGCTACTTGGCTTTCCCTTTTAAAAAGTGAATTGCAAACTGTAGCATGCATCAGAATTACCAACAGGGTTTGTTAAAACAAATTGCTGGGCCCTCTCCCTCGTTTCTGATGCCGTAGGTCTCAGATGGGGCCTGTGAATTTCATTTTTAACAAGTTCCCAGTGCTTGCTGCTGCTGGTCTGGAAACACAGGTTGAAAACCACTAAAAAGTTGAATCAAGGAAGCAAGAGTTCACTTACTTCCCTGGCCACTCTTGTCACAGAAAATTCTCCATGGCATAATCATTCAGAAAAATAGCCAAGGGGCACCTGGGTGGCTCAGTCGGTTAAGCGCCAGACTTTGGCTTGGGTCACAATCTCACGGTTCTTGAGTTCGAGCCCCACCACGGGCTTGCTGCTGTCAGCACAGAGCCTGCTTTGGATCCTCTGTTTCCCTCTCTCTGCTCCCCGCCCCCCCCCCCCCCCCCCGCTCATGCTCTCACTCTCTCTCAAAAATAAATAAACATTAAAAAAGAAGAAAAATAGCCAAAACATCAAACTGGGAGGATCCAGTACATAGGTTTAATTTTCAGCTGTAATGGTCTCTGTGCAGCTTCCATTGGTGTCCTCATCTTCCAGTTTATTCTGTTTGCCAGGGTCCATGGCTGGCAGTGCTTGCTTCCAGGGCTAGGCTGAGCACACACGCACACGTGGATCAGCAGCAGCGGAGAGAGCTAAGCTGGTGGCCCCATATGTCCCTGATCAGGTTGGCTGAGGACTCATGAATATATAAAGCTGATTCAAGTATAAAGGGCAGTATCTTCAGGCGTTGGCCTTTTGGGAACACAGTGTCCCTAAGACCATTTTATTACTTATGGCCTCTTTAGTGGAGTCATGAATCACTAGTAGCCAGAACTCGCTAGTAGTTACTAGTCATCGAAAGAGTGTACCAGGATTAAATCAGTATATCCATCAGTAAACCCTCTGGAAAAACACATTTCACCCCATTTGTGGGGTTGACTTATGATAGTCTACTTATGAGCTTCAGCTCAGCTAAGGCCCAGGAATAAGAAAAAAAGATTATGGTGAGGAGTTACATTTGGTGATCTGGATTACTTTATAGCACTTGAACCCTATGATAAATGTGTGATTAGGACAAGAACAGCTTCCTTTCCCAAACACCCTGCAATAAAGAGACCAGAGAGCCTCCTGTAGGTCTCTTGATGCTGGCTTGTAGGACCAAGTCTCACTCAGTATGGCAAATTTTACCTATAAGCAGAATTTCTGTATATGCGTTGTCAGGCGATGACGTGAGGTGTCTGTGAGGAAGAGCAGGCTGTTCTCTTCCTACTCTTTTGTAATACTACAGAAACTAGTTACATCCGAGACTAAAAGGGGGCGTCCCTCTGTATAGTGTGACCCTGGTCTCAGGGAGCCAGAAGTGAAGACATGGGGAGATTAGGTCCATCGGGAATCTTGCAAACCAGGAAAACCAAAAAGCCAGAAGTGAAATGAAAAAAAAAAAAAAAAAAAAAAAGTCACTATTTTGTCTGAAACCCTTACGGGCTGTGAGTAGATTAGTTAGAAGGCTGGTAATTTAAAACCAAATGTAGCATGGCAATCAATAAGGACTTCACTGTAGGGTCTGTCCGTGGACAGCAAATCTTTCTTCCTTGCTAGCCTCTAGCTTCCCAATGGTTAGACTACACGAAAAAGACATTGGTATAAGGATTCACACAAAGACAGAGATAAGCACCGTAGAGCTGCCAACAAAGCATAGATTTTTAAAAAAATATTCTGAAGCCTCAGAAGATAGGAACCAGCAACAGCAAACTGCTCTTGTGAAAGAGAGAGAGAGAGAGAGAGAGAGAGAGAGAGACACACACACACAGACATCAGGTCCCATATTAGCCTCCAATTACCTAGTATTTTATTTTTAATGCCTAGGCAGGGATTGAGAAACACATACACTGGACAAAATGTGTTGGTTGTCTTCATCCAGAAATGAGAGGGACTCTGCTGAGGAACCTCTCCTGCAGTTGTGGCTCTCCTCAGAAGTTGATTTTGGGTATTGACCCATGTCCTCTGCTAGCCCACTTTGGTGAGGAATGGAGATGAGGGTCTGGAGAGGAAGGGGAGAGCACACATCCCAGTCCTAGACAGGCTGGGTTCTTCTGAAGGTGCCTGGGGGCTGAGAATTTAGCTGGGGGACCCAGTTTTCATTTTTGGAGGGATCCCAGTAGCCTCAACTAAGAAGCACGTGCGTAGGTAGGAGAGAATGCTGTGGATTTGCTCTTGCCATCAATTCCAGGGCAGTAAGGGGGAGCTCAGCTTTTCTGCTTCAGAGAAGTCTGGATGAGCACCCCAAGGGGTTATAGCACCATGAGGAGGCTCAACCTTCTGCAGTTGCCACATAACCATGATTCCTTGGTGAGATGATAGATCCCCACAATGAGGGGCCCAAGTGCGCAACTGTAAACAGGGTCCCAGGCTCCAGAGGGAAAGCTGAGGCTGCAGTGCTACCTCATTAGACGGGAACACGCTTTTTGGAGGAAAGCAACTAGAGACCTGGGCTAAATGCAGCAGTCAACTCAGAGTAGAGGGTGGTGGGTCCCAAGAATAGAGATTAAAATTCATACCAGGAGAGGCCTCCAGAATCAACCTGTTGAGGATCCAAGGAAAATTCCCGGTGGTATCCATGGTTACCAGGGAGACAAGAATCCCTTTGGGGGTCTGAGGCAGTTGGAATGGAGGAAGGGGCTCTCCCCTTTCCTTTTTCTCAAGTAGCCAGTAACATCCATCCTAGAAGGCACTGGCTGGGCAGCACCAGAAAGTAGAGAATTAAAGGCTCAACCACCTTATCAAGGTGGCATTACAAGTCTGAGCCTTGCCATGGGACTGGAGCTAAGGACAGGGTTCAGAAGAGGCCTCGGTCCAAAGAAGGCCCATCCGGTCTTCCCTTCCTTCCAAGTTAGAACACCCAGCTCTGGGGTGTCCTCATTCTGCACAGCAGAGACCTTTAAGGCAGTGATTTCAGCACCATCCTTGAACAAACATCCTCTTCCCACCACAGAATTGCATATTTTACAGCTGAGTTGGTTGGGGATCTTCACAGCTCACGGACTTAGCAGCAAAAGCAGTAATAGTCTCCATCATAGAGGACCCTGTCATCCCTGGGAGCTACCAGGTGAATGCAGAAGCTTTCGTGGGGAGCAACCTGAACCATCTTTTGGACCTAAATGGAAATATCCTGATGTGAAGAGTCCGATGCATGTATTCCTTGGTTGGGGAGGACAGAATGGTCCAGGTTCATACGCCTAGAAGTTCTGATAAGGTCTTGTGCTACTTAGGAATCTGAACAACAAGTGCTTGGACCCAGGCTGATCACATATCTTTGATCTGCAGAACCCTGAGACTTCATCTTCACCAGGCGGTTCAACCTGGATCTGGTCCCACAGGTTCTTCCAGAAATGGCGGGAAGAGAACCTGCCCACTTGAGATGAAGCAAGATTCCGTAGTCCTTCAGGGTCCATCTTGACTGATCCCCAGACCTTCTACCCCCCGTGTATTGGACATCTAATCAAAGGCTTCTTTCTAGCTGGCAACTTGGGTTTTGGCTACATTTCTTAGATGATCCTGAGGGTCTAGATAAGAAGATGTGCATTTAATGGAGGTTAAGATTTCCTACTAGGTTGTGAATATAAGGGCTCAAGTCTCGTCATTTTTTTTTTTTTAAACCTAGTGACAGACAGTGAGTACTCCGTAAGTGTTTGTTGAATGAAGGCATACAGACTGCCAGACCTTTGGGGCAACTTCTGCTACAGGTGGATCCCTTTGGAAGGCAGATCTTTGCCACCAAATCAAATTCCTTGAGCCTTATATTCTGACTGGGAGTATTTCACACGGATGTCCAGTCTCTTATAGGTGAATATTTACTTGTCAAAAACAAATAGTAAAGGCCAGCTAGGGATTTTGGATTCAGTCGAGCAGAGTGGGTGCCATCAGAATAGGGCAGTGAGGGGCCAAACAGGCCACAAGACAAAGGAATAGTTCTAGTTTCCTGGTTTTCCTCCCAGTCCAGTGTGAAGCTCAGAGTAGATCGTCTATCAACACGGGGCGGTACCCTTTTAAGTCAGAGACTGACAGCTGAGCATCCAAGCAAAACGTGTGCTTTCTCAAAAGGGAAGTCAAGGTTCTTCTACTTCTGTCTGAGCCAATGCTTCATGTCTCATATAAGTCCCAAGGACGCCAGAGATAGTGGGGTGGCAGGTATCTAGCTAGGGCCAGTTAGATGGCATCAGATTCTCCAGAGAAAACCCACTTGGCAAAGCCAAACTAGGCCCAGGAAAAGCAATCCAAGCATTTTGTGGGCATGAGAGGAGATGGGGGGGGGGCAAAAGAAAGAAAGGAAGGAAGAAAGGAAAAAGAAAGAAAGAAAGAAAGAAAGAAAAGAAAGAAAGAAAGAAAAGGAAAATCAATAGGCACATGGGAGGGGAAAAAAAAGAAACGAAACAAAAAGCGAAAATAAAAAATAAAAAAAGTAGGGTTTATTGACTGTCATGCATGTTAAATTAGAGGGTGTAAGACAGGGCTAGCAGTCTTTCTCTGAAGGCTGGAATGTTATTTTTGTGGTGTGGTGACTTCTGAGATAGGCAGCCATCTTGTCATCATCCCTTATGTCATCCAGGGATGGGCAGCGCTCTCTCTACCTTGGCAACTGTTTCCTCTCTCTCCAGCTTCATCTTTCCTTTTTTTTTTTTAAATACCTTTTACAGATTGATTTAAACATTTTTTAAACCACATGCTTCTTTTTCTTGGCTCCAGCCAGATCTCTGGGGGAAGAAGAGTGATTGGCAGTGGTGACAGAACTCGGAAGGGTCTGTGAGAAATTCTGGGGAGCTTCCACCTCCCTCAGATTTCCCCACACAGGGCTGTCTCTCTCAGAGCTGTTCATGAGAATCATTTAGGAACTGCTGCAGGTTTTGCTGATGTCTTCTGAGCCCCTCCCCAGAAAGCCTAGGAGTTTCTAATTGAGACAAGAAATCAAGGAAAAAGACCCAGAATCATCTTTTCCCCAAAGTCATGAGAGGAGGCCAGTAAATGGATCTAGGGGACACAAGTTTCCAAACTCCACCCCACCAGTCCTTCCTAGGAAGTTCTCGAAGGTGCAGCACCAAGAACCTGCCCTCTTCCTTCACCTCCTCCTCCCCCTCCTGTTCTCCTCTTGGGCCGGAGAGCCAGTGCTCTGGAAGAAGAGAGGGGAGAGGAGGAGAGAACGTCGCTCCTGCCGGCATTCTGCTGTCCGGGGTGACAGGGACTGTTGGGCCCTCAAAGTGTGGCCTGGAGGTTGGGGTCCAGGATGGTTTCTCGATCTGGAGACTCAATGTAATTGGCAGCTTCTTGAAGCTTCAGCAGCATGGCCATCTAAAAAGGGCAAAAGGATGGATTAATGAGGGTTGGGACTCAGGGTCCCGCCCCCAGAAGGGAAACCTAATACAATCTAGATCCTGGGTCTGATTCTTGTTTCGTAAGTGATTTAGAGCCCAGAGAGTTTACAAGTGGCTCATGAAAAAGCAGCAGTGAAGGGGCACCTGGGTGGCTTAGTCAGTTGAGTGTCCGACTCTTGGTTTCGGCTCAGGTCATGATCTCAGGTTCGTGAGATTGAGCCCTGCATCGGGCTCTGCACTGAAGGCGTGGAGCCTGCTTGGGTTTCTCTGTCTCCCTCTCTCTCTGCCCCTGCCCTGCACCTACTCTCTCTCTCAAAATAAATAAAACAAAGAAGGAAAAAGAAAGAAAGAAAGAAAGAAAGAAAGAAAGAAAGAAAGAAAGAAAGAAAGAAGAAAGAAAGAGCGAGCAGCAATGATTACTTAAACCCTGTCTGTAAGCATGTGTGTATGATGTTCAGGAGTGTGGCTGAGACATAAGGTGCCCTGCCGTGAGCCGATGCCCAAACAGGGGAGACCCCCTCTGCTTCTAGGGCACTCACACTCTAGAAAAGGACAGAAGGCGCGTACACACTGACTAATATTGGGAGGGATGTGCAAAGTGGCCCTAAGAACATCTGTGTCTGTCAACTTCTTCCAATAGATGATAACCAGTGTTATCATGAACCAGATTCCCCTGGCTCACATACCCTAGTGCTCTGTGTCAAGTCTAAACTCTTCAGTGTAATTCACCTCCTTCTTTCTTCCCTCTTTACCTCTCACTCTCCCCTGGTTCTTCAAGACTATGACCCTCCGTTTTAGCTAAGTACGCCTGGTTGGTTCTTTATCGAATCTTCTCTCTACCCTTTTATTTACATGATCACTAACAGTCTTCCAATTTAACGGCTTTTTCTTACACAGATAACTACATTTTTAACAAAGTCAAAATTGAAATAAAAGTGTATTATGTGGAAGAATTTCTGGCAAGGTAAAACTGCAAGGTCACAGAAGTTGTGCACATTGAAATTTTAATAGAAGCTGCCAAGTTATCTTCGAAAATGACTTTGTTAATGAACACCCCCACCAGCAGAGTAGGAAGCCTGTGCTTCCAAACACACTATTTTTGCAGTGTGAAATGGTTATCTCCTTATTTGGATGTGCATTCCCGCAATTACTAGAAAGGTTACGGATCTTTTTATATTTTTATTGGCCGTTTGCACTTCCTCTAGTCAAATGCCTATTCATATCTTTTGTCCATTCTTCTATTTGGAAATTATGTGGCAAGTTTTATATATTCTAGTTTTTTTAATGTTTATTTTTGAGAGAGAGAGAGAGAGAGACAGAGTGCAAGCCAGGGATGGGCAGAGAGAGAGAGGGAGACACAGAATCCGAAGCAGGCTCCAGGCTCCCAGCTGTCAGCACAGAGCCTGACGCGGGGCTTGAACCCACGACTGGACCCATGACCTGAGCTGAAGTCGGACACTTAACTGACTGAGCCACCCAGGTGCCCCGGGAAGTTTTATATATTCTAGATACCAATCCTCTTTTGGTTACAAGCCTTGCAAATATTTGCCCCTAGTTGGTCACTTGTCTCAGACTGCTTCTTACAGGGGCTCATGAAATCCACTGAGCTGAGGCAGTCCTCAGGACAGCACCAGAGCATAGAGGGAGAGGTAGTGACCACGCATCCTACCTGGGATCTGCCTGAGACTTGGATCTTTACTAGAGTATATCTTGCCAGCATGCATTATTATTTAGCTTAAGCTAGGTTGCAGGCATATGATCTTTATAACCCAGGATTCTGAGAGTTGAGCTCCTCACTGACCTCCTCCTAGTCCTGGGCTTGCTGATACCCTTCAGTGTCCATCAGGGTATGCATGAAAAGTTCAATTCCATGATACTCTTACTTTTACCTTAGAATGGCTTCTACTCACCAGAGGGTCTGAGTCCAGAGAACTTGGGGTGCTATCTTTGACTGTCCTATCCTCGGGAGGTGAGGCAATGCTATGAGGGCCCACGGTAGGTGGAGGCAAGTGGTACAGCTTCGACTGGTCTTGTTGGGCTGATGGCCAGGGAAGAGTGTCCCGGACCCACTCCACTGGGTCCTCCCAAGCAGCTTTCTGTCCATGGACCTGGATAGAAGGGGAAATGTGAGTACTGGCAGAGGAATCCACAGGTAGAAGCTTGCTCATGCAGTCTCCTGATGGTCATACGGACTTCCTAGATGGAAAGCCTTGAGGCTCTGATCCCCCACGGAATTTTCTGAGTTTCCCAACAAAAGAAGTAAGTTGGTGTCGGCTGGTAAAACTACTTTGGAGGATAATTTGTAGACTGTGTTAAATACTTAACATGTACCCATCTTATGATCCCATAATTTTACTTTTTGAGTAAGCAATTCTCCCACTTTAGTAATCATATCTTCGTCTAAAATGTTTAAAAATTTTTAAGTCAAAAATTTTTTTTAATGTTTATTTATTTTTGAGAGAGAGAGAGAAAGCGAGCGCATGAGTGGGGAGGGGCAGAGAGGGAGACACAGAATCTGAAGCAGGCTCCAGGCTCTGAGCTGTCAGCACACAGCCCAATGTGGGGCTTGAACTCACGAACCAGAAGATCATGACCTGAGCTAAAATTTAACCGACTGAGCCATCCAGGCGGCCCTAAATTTTTTTAATGTTTATTTATTTTTGAGAGAGAGAGAGATGGAGTGTGATTGGGGGAGGGGGAGAGAAAGAGGGAGACACAGAATCTGAAGCAGGCTCCAGGCTCTGAGCTGGCAGCACAGAGCCCAACGCTGGACTCGAATTGTGAAATCATGACCTGAGCCAAAGTCAGATGCTCAGCTGACTGAGCCACCCAGGTACCCTTAGTAATCATATCTCACAAAAAAAATTCTGACTTTGGAGCACCTGGGTGGCTCAGTTGGGTTAAGCATCTGACTTTGGCTCAGGTCATGATCTCGAGGTTCATGAGTTCAGGCTCCTTGTTGGGCTCTGTGCTGACAGCTCAGAGCCTAGAACCTGCTTAATGCAAAATTAAGTGAAATAATGTTTTCTGGCATCAGTTTCATAGATAGTGTCTCTAGAAATTTACCATGTCCTTAGGGGATATCTATTACAATAACAAATTACTATTTATGTTTTATTTTTTATTCTTTTTTGTATTTTTTTTTTAGGATCCAAAGCAGGCTGTATACCCTGACAGCAGAGAGCCTGATGTGGGGCTTGAACCCAGGCCATAAGATCATGAGGTGAGTGGAAATCAGATGCTTAACCAACTGAGCCACTCAGGTACACCAATAACAAATTACTTTTATGGAAAATATATGGCCAATAGGGGTCCAGACATTGCATTATAGTTCACTAGGGCTGGAATAGACTATAGTGATCGTTATGTCCTACTTCACGGGCAAAAAAACTGGGGATGTTTTAATAAAATGACCTCTTCCTTTTGCATTCTTATTTGCATCCTTCTTATTCTAACTTCTAAAAATCTTTTCACATATTTCACATCTTCAAAACAACCCAGTGATTTAGGCAGAGCAGAATTTATTATCTCCTTTCTTCTATAGAAGGATGTTTAAAAAGGTTATGGAACTGGGCCAAAGTAACATTTTTATTAGTAGTTAATAGCAGGGTTTTACTTAATTCTTAGCTTGGTGATTTCTCTATTTGATCCTCTTTTTTAAAAATATTTATTCATTTTTGAGAGAGTATGAGTGGGGGACGGGCCAGAGAGGGGGGCGACAGAGGATCTGAAGCAGGCTCTGCACTGACAGCCCTGAGCCCAATGTGGGATCTCACAAACTGTGAGATCATGACGTGAGCCGAAGTCGGATGCTCAAAACACTGAGCCACCCAGGTGCCCCTGTTCTGATCCTTAAGAGAGAGGTCTGAGTTGGGCATGGAGCCAGAAGGCCCAGGACTGGACAGGTCACAGAGACAGTGCTCCCATAGCCATTTGCTAAATGGTGACTGGAGACACGGCCTTACTCTACCTAAGAGTAGGAAGAGAACCTAACTAATCATAGTAGCTTCATGTCTAACCTTGAAGAGATATTCTGCTTTGTTTGGTGGGACAGCCTGACCTTGGGGATTGAGTAGAGTCAGACGGTAGGGCTCACCTTGATCCCATCCTTCGCTCCTTCCTGTAGGTAGGGAATGATAGAATTGTTCCACAGGTCAATGAACCAGGTCCGGAAGTCTTCAATGCCAATGGGACAGGACAGAAAGAAGCAAGGGCCTAGGGAAAAGGATGAGGCCATTGAGATGGCTCAGAACTCAGCTCTCCCTAGTCATCTCTCTCTTTTACTTCTTAATACCAGGCAGAGGGATCTGATAACTAAAGGAGCGAAAGAAATGTATTTTTTTTAAAGTCTATTTATTTAAAGAGAGAGCAGGAGTGAGTGGGGAAGGGGCAGAGAGAGGGTGAGAGAGAATCCCAAGCAGGCCCCTGCTGTCAGCACAGAGCCTGGTGCGGGGCTTGATCCCACGAACCATGTGGTCATGACCTGAGCTGAAACCAAGCCGGACACTCAACTGACTGAGCCATCCAGGTGCCGGGGAATAAAAGAAATCTAGAGTCAGGCTGTCCTGAGATTGTTGTCAAGACTAGTGGGAGCGGCTGCCTGGCTGGCAGTGTCATAAACATGCTTCCTCACAAGGTAGAAGCAAGGTGAGGGAGTGATGGGAACCTCTTCCATTCCCTCCTGAACACTTTCCTTCCTTTTCCCTGTTAAGTGTGGGAAAAATGAGGGAGCGGGGTTAGCTTTCTGCTGGTTGAAGTGATTTGCCCCCATCATGGGGCTAACTGTAAGGGGAACACTTCTTAAGTCATTAAGCGGACCTGGGTCTGAAGCCCTGAGGCTTGCCACTCCTTTACATGCTGAGGACTCCAGAAAGAAAGGGGACCATCCCACCGGGTGGCAAAGTCGGAGAGGAAAGCCACCTTCTGACCCCAAGGTGGAAGCTGAACCCCAGTACCGATAAGGAAGTCTGAGGTGCTGTGCTTCTCAAGGAAGGTGTGGAGATGGTACCACAGCTTGGGTACCCAGTCGAGCACCCGAAGCAGCTCTTCCTTGTTGGCATTGATGTCGCTGTCCGACTCTACCAGCTTCCTCCTCAGGTAACGAACCAGGAAGCCATTGGCTGGCTCCACGTTGTTGGAGAAGGTCAGCATCCTGCAGCCAGGAATGGGGAGAATGGGGTCGGGGTGGCAATGCGGACACTGTCGGTGCTCATCCCCTGCCAGTCCGTCCCTCCTCCTGCCTGCCTCCCACTGATGCCCGCTGGATTTCTTTTCAAGTAATAGTGGGCTCGGCAGAACTCAGGGCAGTAGCACTGGGCAGGCAGAGCTGACCCTCAAATCAGTGACCCTCTTCAGATAACCCTCTGACCCTAATGACCCAGATGGGGAGGTGGTGTGTGGGCAGAGAACCCAAATTACAGCGTCCTAGCTTCAGCCCCTAGTTTTGCAGTTTCTTCCTCTTCTCAAGGGGTCTCCTCCACCCCATCACTGACATGGCAAATATACCTAATCTCTCTTCCCAGCCCAGAGGCCCTGCCTAATTCGCTTTCCTTCTGCTACTGCCCCTCTAGTTGGATCCTGGGATTTAACTAGTTCATAGAATCTTAGGTAGGGTTGGAAGGTTCATCCAGGGCACAGTTCTTACCTGAAGCTCAAGTGCAAGCCATGATTGGGTGTCATTTTTACCGGCTGATTGGTGGTACCTATAATATAAGGACTGTGGGAGAAGGAGGAAAAAGGTTTACTTAGACTCGTTTTAACACTTGCTTTCTGCTATTTAGGCCCAATGGCAAGCTCACAGGTTGGACCGACCAGGCTCTCTTCCCACTGTGGTGACTTTGGTCCTGAGTCCCGCTTACCATTTGTGGTACTTGCAGGTGAGAGCCCCATTGACCAGCTCACTGATGGAGCCTGCTTCACTCAGGTCATCCAACAGGATCACCAGGGGGACATCCCCAATTCCTGTCTCCCGGTCTATCTGGTTGGCCAGGTTGGAGAGATACAGTTGCAGATCCTGAGATAAGAGAAGGGAGCGGGTCAGCACTCAGGAGTCGAGAGCACTTGGATCAACCTTGGGAGGAAGGCTTCCGGAGAAGCTATGCTAGTTCTGGGTTTCCCTGGAGCCTTTGGTTCCTGTTTGATGCATTTTAACATGCGATTGTAGAAGCACGCTACTATGGACTGATAAACCATGGTCCCAAAGGCTCCAAGGCAACCATCTTAAGCGGTGCCTCTTAAGTCCCCGAAGGGTGGGGATCATATTGTCTATCCTACATGGCTTTTCACTGGGTTGGCACCACGAGCCACTCCAATGGACGTGCCTCCCTGTGCCGGGAAGAGCCAAAATTTGAAGCGACTTCAGAGTGTTCAAGAGACATCCGGATTTGGCAGGGAACCGCATAATGTATAACGTTTAATTCTGAGTGCTTCTCCCCAGAAAGTTCAAAGTCAAGGTAAAATGGAAAAGAAATACTGAAAAGAAAGGTAGAGGGAAGAAAATAAAAGAAGAGACGGGATTTTCAGGGTTGGCAGAAAGTGAGGTGGAAATCAGGGTGTCGTTTAGTTCAGGATCAGCAAAAGGGAAAGGAGTGTAACAGAGGCCACGGGAAGAATGGAGAAAGAAGGGAAGGGAAAAGTGTGGAAAGAAACTGGGGGCAGAGGAGGGACTAGGAAAGGGGATGCGGTGGGATGGGAAAGAAAAGAACTCTGAAGGGAGAAGATTCGGGCAAAGGGGAGGAAAGGGAAAAGAGGGGGTGGGGAAAGGCCTGGGCAAGGCTTTGGGGAAGCAGAGTCCCAGGCAAAGGCCGGGGGGTGGGTCAGGAGGCAGCCACCTTGCAAGACTGTTGGTGCATGTTGAAAGTGCTGACGATGCCCTCCGTGACCTCGCGGCCGGAACGCTCCACCAAGTATTCAGCCAGCCGGTTGGTCAGGTAGGTCTTCCCTGTGCCGCTGGGGCCCGAGAGGACGAGGCGCCGGTGCTTGAGCAGGAGGCTGATGTAATGCTGCATCATCGGCTTGGGGACCAGCGTCTCAAACACCAGGCTGTCGACGCACTTCTCCTTCAGCCCTGAACATCCCCCCCCGCCCCAGAGAGCGTGAGCCACGACCAGGGCCCTGAGGACGGCAAGGGCGCCTGGTGGCATTTCTTTCTTCAGAGCCCACTGAAAGAACTCAGAACCACCTGCCCTGTGGTTCCACGAGAATCCCCAAACCCCTAGTTTTGAAAATGCAGATCTTATTTTTCCGGACATGTTCTGAGCTATGGGTGTGTGGATGGAGTGAGAAACCCAGGCTTCCTAGAAATTTCTCTGGGAAAAAAATGGCCCTGGAAATAAAAGTTAGGATTGGATCTTACTCATCTTTTTATTTTTTATTGTTATTTTTTAATGTTTACTTATTTTTGAGAGAGAAAGAGAGCAACAGAGGGTGAGCGGGGGAGGGGCAGAGACAGCGGGAGACACAGAATCCGAAGCAGGCTCCAGGCTCCGAGCTGTCAGCACAGAGCCCGACGTGGGGCTCGAACCCAGGAGTCGTGAGATCATGACCTGAGATGAAGTGGGATGCTTAACTGACTGAACCACCCAGGCGCCCCTTCCTGATCTTTTTATATCTCTCGTCACTTAAGTACAGCGACCAGCACAGTATAGCTTCTCAGTAAATCCTTGTTGAACGAATGCGTGACGGATGGTCTGATGTTCCTCTCCCTCCTTCACCCCGTATCGCTGCACCCCGAGAGACAAAGACTGACCTTTGAGGGAGACCGATATGTTGTTGACGCCCCGGCGGCAGGGAGGCATCTCTGGGGGCTCTGCATCCAATACTCGCTTCACGTGGCTGATGCTATAGCCATGGATGGACTCGGTGCTCAGTCCAAGGGTGGAGGCTGGGTCCATCTTAGAAATATAGTCCTAACCGACAAGAAAAGGAGAAAAAAAGGAATAGAGAGGAACACCAAGATGATACAAACACAGATGTACAAGCCACAAATTTTAGAGGGAACACAAGTAGACAGAGTAAGGGAGGAACATGTTTGTCCTAGTTAGCATTTCTCCACGAAGCATCAAAGGTCCCCAAGATCCCAATGCCCGGATGGCTGAATTTCCCATGAGAAGATGAACCACCTTTGTGAGTACATGTATCCCTTTACCTTGAACACTTGGAAAACGGCTTCATCCAGCATCTTCCAGTCAACTTTTCCACTGACCTTGCTACATCCCAGGAAGAATTCCTGTTGCTTCAAGTCCTATACGGCCAAGGCAGAAGGATGTGAGCCTCAGTGCAGATCACTCCAAGAAAGGGAGGGATCATGAAAGGCATTAGCATTGGGGTACTCTGGTTTGGGGGTATTCAGAGACGCGATTTTCTTGGATAAAAACAATAGTGTGACCAGGCCTTCTTGAAGTTCCTTACCCCTTTGATGATGTGCTGGGGGGGCATCCTCACCACCACCCGAAGGGTCACTTCCTCCTTTGGACCACAAGTACTGATGCCATCCATGGGTGACAGGTCTGTAGACGGTGAAAAGAACTATTGGCTTTAGGGGGCACCCACAGGCTTTCCTAAACCTTCCAGTCATCATCCTTTCCAAATAAGTATTTCTTTCTTTCTTTTTTTTTTTTTTATAAAATTTTTTTAACGTTTATTTATTTTTGAGACAGAGAGAGACAGAGCATGAACGGGGGAGGGGCAGAGAGAGAGGTAGACACAGAATCGGAAGCAGGCTCCAGGCTCTGAGCCATCAGCCCAGAGCCTGACGCGGGGCTCGAACTCACGGACCGCGAGATCGTGACCTGAGCTGAAGTCGGACGCTTAACCAACTGAGCCACCCAGGCACCCCTCCAAATAAGTATTTCTTACAAAAACTGAAGCCCAAATGAAGGTTCAAGGACCAGGGTCACCTGGGTGGCTCAGTCGGTTAAGCATCTGACTTTGGCTCAGGTCATGATCTCATGGTTCGTAAGTTCGAACCCCACATGGGGCTCTGTGCTGACAGCTCAGAGCCTGGAGCCTGCTTCGGGTCTGTCTCCCTCTCTCTCTGCCCACCCCCAACCCCACTCGTGCTCTGTCTCTCTCTCTCTCTCTCTCAAAAATAAATAAACCTTAAAAAAATTTTTTTTAAAAAAGGTCGAAGGACGCTAACAACTCTTCGTGTCTCACGACACTGGCATCTGCTTGGTTTAGGCATCGTTCCCTCCGTGACCTAAGAAAGATGCCACCTGTACAAGTGGAATGGTGTCACAGCGAACCCCTTTTCTTCTTTCCACCCTTAAAAGTTCTCCTCCCAAACAGGTACCTGTATCTGTGAGACTTGGGCTGAAGGAATGTGTGAGGGCAAGGCCCAGGGAGCGGCGAGGGGACGATAAAGCAGATGATCCAGGGACCTGCCCTGGCGTGGAGCCTGATGAGGGGCCGGGGGCTACCTTCAGCCGGTCATTCTCCGCTTTCAGCAGGTCCACCTCCAACTGTGGCGAGAACAGACAGGGTGGGGCTGCAGCGTTGGACAGATCTCGAGCCTCGGTCTTCCCTTTCCTCAGCTCTCTGCCCAGACACCGACCTGCATGTTGTGCATCGTCTCCCGAAGTTGGTCCAGTTGATGGGCAGAGTTGAGGGCTTCCAAGCGGATGTCTGTGAGCTTCATCTCCTTCTCCCACAGCTCGGAGCGCAGTTCTGATACTTCCTTCTTCTCCGGCTCCTCCTCCTCGTTGCCGTGG
Source organism: Panthera leo (assembly GCF_018350215.1). NCBI lineage: Eukaryota > Metazoa > Chordata > Mammalia > Carnivora > Felidae > Panthera > Panthera leo. The sequence continues at coordinate 40,683,916 of NC_056696.1, read as the reverse complement.
AACAGCCTAGTGTGGGGAACCGGGTGGGCGGGGCCCCTGTAAGAAAGTGAGAGTGAAGCCAGGTCATGTGGGGAAGCTCTAGAGTGACTAGGGGACACTGAGACCCTTGGCTGGTAGTCTCGGTTCCTCCTGCCCTGAGATAATCAGTAGCAGGAGTGGGAGGGAAGGTCCATCGCTGGCCTCACATGCTCCAGGAGACATCTACGGTGCAGGGGCAATCGATGGGCATAGCTGCCAGCTCTGGGCAGCAGCTTACATAGTACTGGGCAGGGTGGCGGGCAGAAAGCACTTACTCGGTGACATCAATGCCCACAGAGGAGGAGTTGGAGGACTTGATGGAGGGCGAAGCGGTCTCTGTGGAGCCGTGCTGTAGTTTGGGGGATGAGGGGGCAGAGGAGTCGGGTGTGGCAATCTCCTCAATATCAGAGTATGAGGAAGCTGACTTGGGTCCCTTTTTTATGCTGAAGGCTTTGTTGAAGGAACTTCGAAGCTAGAAAAAAGCAGATCCAGGCAGAGAGACGTCAGGGCTCCATTCCGGAGACTGGGTGAGGACTGGTCTGGGATTTCTGAGACAGAGAGCTGTACAGACAGGGTATTTGCTTGCTGTAATTAAGCCTCCCTCTTAAGGCTTCATTGGCTTCATGGAGTATGGACAGAAGAGTTGCCTAGAAATTAGGGCTGAGAGAAAGTGGAATGTTCTGGTTCACCGTTGTAGGCTATGGGAACTTCTTGGGTCTGCTCTCTCCCACGGGGGAACTGTGCCCCCGAGAAGGGCAGAGAGAAGCCCCTGGAGGTCATATGGTGGCCAATCTCTCAATGACCCCATCCCACCTTCTCCAGCAGACCAATTACTGCTTGCTTAGTCTAGAGCCTTGCTCACTTTGGGTCTCAGGATCCACCTTGACCAGGGCTCATCAGATCAGAATCCATTTACCTATTAACCAGAAACTGGCAATGTGATTCTGTGGAAAGCATCAGAAGGGAGTGGCATCAAGTTTCTTTTAGTTCTCTTGTGCTCAGCACATCCCAGAATGATTGAAACAGACACAAGTGCTTTCTACTATTTCCACTCAAATGTCCTAGAGTAAGGAATATTTCCCAGCATTTCCTCAAAATACTTGGGATACTACAATTGGACCATGGTTTTTTTTGTTTTTTGTTTTTGACCTTAGGTGTGTTGATGAGCTTGGGTGTTAGGGCTGTGAGCTAGAGATGCAAACCAGGGCTCTGTCCCACCCATTCACATGCATCCATATAGCATGCACACACGCACAGGGACACAGATATGGGATGGCAGCAAGAGACAGAGAGTAAAGGAGGGGTCGAAGGCTGTAGGGGACAAAAGCAAACCAGATCTTTGGGACAGTGAGAGAAAAGAAAGGAAAATTTGAGTCTACTCTTTCACAGTGTCTCTTCTGGAACACAGGAAGACTGTCAGGTGATGCGTGGAACTGATGGCAGTGTGTGCTGTTGTCTCCCAGGTAGGGCATAAAGGACCAATCTGGCTGTGATGGGGATATGAGAGAGAGAGTATGTGTGTAGTTAGCTAGAGTATGCGTGCAGGGGATATATCATCACTGAGGAGTCAAGATTCTCCCATAATGCTCAATTCTCCACAGAGATGAGGAACCGAGGCTGAAAAGTGACTTGTTTGAGATTGCAGGATTGAAGGAAAGCCTGGGACTGGAACTCAGCCTTCCTAATTTTCAGCCCAATAGTCTTCTCTACATCGCTGTAGCTATGGGAAGCTATGTATAAATGAGAGAGAGTGACAGAGAGACAGAGAGACAGAGAGACAGAGTGTGCGTATGTAAGAGTGTGTGTGTGTGTGTGTGTGTGTGTGTGTGTGTGTGTGTGTGTGTATGTATGTATGTGTGTGTGCAGAAAGAGATCCTGTGACCACAATCTGCCTGGAGCACATGCCCTGTAAGATCACTAAGATCCTGAGAGAGAGAGAGAGAGAGAGAGAGAGTAGTGTTCTCTGTGTCGCTCAGGGCCCCCAAAGCCCAACTGTTGGCAGATGTTGATTGGTGTCAGATGGTGAAGGATTCCCTGAGTTCGGGAAACAATGGATCAATCAAGCGAAACGAAACAGACTCTTTTTTTTTTTTTTTTTTTTAAGTAGACTTCGACCAGCGCAGAGCCCAACGCAGGGCTTGAACTCACGATCCTGCAATCAAGGGTTGGACGCTTAACCAACTGAGCCACCCAGGCACCCCAAAAGAGACTCTTTACTGAGGGACTTCTCAGTTCTTCCTACGTGGATGTGCACTATAGAAATGCAGGGCTTCTCAAATTTGATGATGGCATCACTGTTTTAAGGGGCATCTCCATGGACTAGAGCACAATACATTCTGGGAAATGCTAACCTAAAGAATCAAGTTTAAATAATTAGCCTAGCATTTCAGGCCCTTCATATCTGTGCCTCACTGTACTCAGTGCTCTAGCTACACTGATTTTAATCCCTGCCCCACTGTTCCCCTTGTGATTAGACAGTGTCTGTGTAGAAAGCCTCGCGGCACACTCTCCTGTCAAAGTCACATCTCAGTTTAACTTCTACCTCCTTTGTGGGGTTTCCCCTGCCTTCTGTAATTAGTTTCATCTATGAGCTCCTTTAGCACCCCCTGGCTGAATTAAGCATTTCGGCACCGTTGGACTGTTATCAATATTATATGTACAATTTTGGTTTTTGTCTCCTCAGCAATTCTGCAGGTTCCTTGATGGTTCAAATTACAGGCTCCACTTTTCACATCCTTCGTAACACTTGGCACAATGTTAGGATAGGGTTAGTGGACCTCAGATGTCTGGTTTGTTCTGGGTTCACCTTCTGCTTGTCTGAGAAACTATACTGTAACCCCTGAAATGTCTTTGGAAACTCCATGGATGCTCAGAGGGCTTCAGGTCTGCGGGTGGTTTGAGGGTGCCCTGGATTGAATCATAACCCCTCCTATCTCTGGTTCATCTCCCTATAGAGTGAAATCTCCAGGCGAGACCCAAACTGAACTGGCCTCTGGAAATTGTGGTCAGGATAATGTTCATCCAGTGATTCTCTTCCATTTTGGGCTTCTAGGGTTTAAGGAACAACAACAACAACAAAAATCAGAAAGCTCATTTTCTGGATAGGGGAACTCAAATTGACTGCTTTTATAACAGTCTGATTTTGTAAAAAGGGGAAGACAGGAGGGAATAGATCAGGATTTTGTTAACTCTCCCATTTGGCCCCCAACCAGACCACTCCTCTGTCCTCATGTGGGGCAGCCGTGGATGGACCATGCAGTGGAGTGAGTTAGGAACTCTGGGGTGGTTGTTACGGTTAGTTTTATGAGTGGCCGCTCTTTCTTTAAGGGAGGGAGTTGCTCTGGAAATGGGGAAGGTATGGCAAAAGGAAAGAGAAAACAAGGAGAGAGGAACTGGGTCTCTTACCTCATAGACCTGGAAAAAAATAGGGATTTGAAGTCAGCATTTTGAAGGGAAAAAAAAAGAAGCAACACTTAATCACTCATTTCACACAGCTGGGACCCATCTGTGCTACACAAAGCTTTGGGGGCCAGTGCCATTGAACAGGGGACAGAGGAGCAAGACATCTCCATTAGGGGATCCTCTCCTTCCCATAGGCAGCAGAGGAGCTAAAAGTGTTTTAGATCTGCCTATAGAATTGCAGAAAGGTCATCCGAAGTCAGTCTAGGGCTATCAGGAGCCAGCTGGGGGAGTCGGTGGGGGGAACTATGTCTGGACTAGTCAACAATAATATAAAGATTCCTTTTGAAGTATTATGGAAAGTTCCATAAATACTTCTCCAAAAAAAGTGAAGAAATGGCTTCCAGGAGCATCGGGCATGAATGGCTTTGTTCAGAAAATCTTCTCTCCGTAGTAGAGAAGGAAATGGGCGAGGGGATTGATAGGACGTTCCCTGCTAGAGATTTCTTTCCGTTGCCAAATTACATTGGATCTAATCGAAGGCATGGAGAACCCAAGGCAAGTGGGTTGCCTAAGGGCTAGAGGGATGGCCTTGGTACAAGTGGGGTATGACTGGGATCAAAGGAGAGTTTAGCAGACTTTGCTATGAGCAGATACCTGGGGCTTTGTGTTAACCCCAAGGGACCATATCTTGGTTGGTTCTGGAAGGAGCCAATCCCTATGCTGAGGTGGAGGTGGCCCACCATGGCTCCTCACAGTTCTCGCCCCCAACCTATACCTACCCAGCTCTTTTTCTTCTTCTTTTTTGCATCAGCGTCCTTGCCACTGCCAATGCTGGAATGGCTGGTGATGCTGTTGAGGCTCGAGATGCTATCTGAGGAGTTCTGCCTCTTGATCCGGAGTTCTAGGGGCCACGAACAAATGGGAAGCACACACAGGGTAGATTTAAAGAAGACATGAGACTTAAGGCAAGTCTAGCTGCCAAACGTAGACGAGAAGGGTACCAACCAACTCCTACAGCCACATTTTTCATTTTCTGGATAATTTCTGTCAACGAGCATTTATGGAGTGCCAATCATGTTTCAACGTTAAAAACATGCTAAAGGTGTGCTCGCTTCGGCAGCACATATACTAAAAAAAAAAAAAAAAAAAAAAAATGCTAAAGGTAAAAAAAAAAAGTAAGAATGTAAGTTAAGAAATGCTTCTTCTCCTCAAGACGCTTCCAGTCTAGTAGGATAAAAAGCAGTACACAGACTAATGAACTCAGCCTGATTAGGTCTGAGAAGGCCTAATGAAAGCTTGCTCTCAATACTTTGATGGAGACATCAACCTACTGCTTTTTTTTTAAGGAAACCCTACCCCCAATGTGGGGCTCGAACTCATCACCCCAAGATCAAGAGCCGCATGCGCACAGACTGAGCCAGCGAGGCACCCCTCAACGTACCATTTTTCATGATTTTTCCCCTGTAATACTTGCCTGCCTGGTGCTCCAAGGCCAAGCATAACTAGCCACTGTCCTGCATTTAACCTAAATGAGCTTTCGTTTTCTTATCTGATGGGTAGAAAATCCTTTTAGCTCCCTGAGAAGGTTTGGAATGGCATAAAAAATGACCCACATTTCCACCACAGGGAAGGAAAAAGTTAACCAAGGAGGAAATGTTTGAGTCTTGAAAGAACAGAAGTTTTTCAGACAGGAACACTGGGAAAACTACTTAGGGCCAAAGAAAAAGTACATGCAGAGGCCCTGTGCAGGGCTCTGGCTTTGTTTTGTGGAACCTCAGGCAGACTGGAATGGGAAGCAGCACAGGGAGCACAGCAAGAGGTGGGGGTGGAGGTCAGGTTCAGGCCAGGTCAGGGAGAGCCCTGAATGCCTTTTTAAGGATATTTGCCTTTGTGCCATAGGTAATGAGCAAGAACAACAGAGATTTTGAAGCAAGGGCAAAATATAATCAGATTTTTAAAAATTATTATGCATTTCTGGTCATGGAGAGAGTGAGAAAATAAACCAGAAACTACCCACATCTTCACTGAACAGCTCTTGTTTCTAGAAGGACAGCTGCAAACATCTACTCAACTAGCTCCCTATCTCCGATCTAACCCTCCACTTCCTCTTTCAACAGGGTATCATAGTAAGTGCTATGAAAAAACAAATCTGCTGGCATTGTTCTACAGTAGGCAAGATGTTAACATTGGAGGAGACTGGCTGTCCATTTCTTTGTAATTACAGGTGAGTGTGTGATTATTTCAAAATAAAAACGTTTTAAAAATCTGATTATATTTATATTTTGAAGGTAATGAAAAAAAGGAGGCCTAACAGGGCTAGATCTTAGAAACCTTGGTGTATTGCCTCTGTGTGTGTGTGTGTGTGTGTGAAAGGGTTTTTTTTTTTTTTTTTTTGAGCACCTACTATATGCCTCACACCATGGTGAGCTCTTCTGATTTGATACAACAAACTTCTGGTTAGGTACTATGTCTATTTTACAGAAGTCAAGTAAAATAAGTACCAAAAATTATTAAAGTTTGAAAAATGGGGGTCCCTGGTGATTTTAGTGAAAGCAGTTTCGGTAGGATGATAGTAATGGAAGCAAATTAGAGTAGGGTTAGGTGAGAAAAGGGAGTGGAGGGTAAGTTGGTGAAGGAAGGAGTGAAGATTATAATTAGAAGGGATGTAGGTAGATACATCTTTTTTCTTCTCTAAAGATAAATGAGCCTTCAGCCGCATTATAAGCAGAGAGGAAGGAGTGAATGGGGAATAAGAGGTCAAAGATGTAGAAAAGTATGTGTATGTGTTCTGGGGACATCAATGCTAGGGGGAGCATCCCCAAGCATTAGATAAGGGATCCCTCTTGGCCAGAAAGGGCAGCCCCTTCTAAGGAAATGGGAGAAAAATAAGTAAGGATTAGATGAATATAAACTGATGGAGTGGGGGAAGAGTCCATGGAGTTCTTACTTGAAAATGTTTTATTTTCTTGATTAAGGAGGAGGCAGAGTCTATGTTCAGAGTGAGGCAGGTCAATGGTGGAATAAGGGGCTGGAGAACACTGATAGAAGTTGGGGATCACTGGAGCGCCTGGGTGTCTCAGTCCGTTGAGTGTCTTACTCTTGATTTCAGTTCAGGTCATGATCTCAGATTTATGAGATCGAGCCCCACATCGGGCTCTGTGCTGACAGCATGGGGCCTGCTTGGGATTCTCTCTCTCCCTCTCTCTCACTCATGTTCTTTCTGTCTCTCTCACAATAAAAATAAATAAACATTAAAAAAAAGAAGTTGGGGACCACTGATAGTGGACTAAAAAGGAAAACAGGCTGCAGGCAAGTTAGAGGACCATCCAAGTACCCTGGAAGCCTGCCTGGAGTCAGAGATTGCAGGATTTGGGGGCATCAGACCACTACTCATCTTGACTTTCTCTAGCAAACTTGACTGTTTGGTTGTTAAATGCCAAGGCTAACTTGTCATTTGAGCCCCATGTAACCCATGTGATCTTTGTCTCATTTGAAGAGTAGACTGCATCACCCTTGGAGAACAGAAAGGAGGATCAAATAAGAATATATATGTGTGTGTATATAAAAAGGTAAAGTGCTAACTTTTTTAAATTTATTTTTTAAAATTTACATCCAAGTTAGTTAGCATATAGTATAATAATGATTTCAGGAGTAGATTCCAGTGATTCATCCCCTACATATAACACCCAGTGCTCATCCCAACAAGTGTCCTCCTTAATGCCCCTTGCCCATTCAGCCCACACCCCCCAACCCAAACCCCTCCAGTAACCCTCAGTTTGTTCTCTATATTTAAGAGTCTCTTATGTTTTGTCCCCCTCCTTGCTTTTATATTATTGTTGCTTCCCTTCCCTTATTAAAGTGCTAATTTTGGGGGCTTCATTTTGTAGAGCAGTTTTAGGTTCACAGCAAAATTGAAAGGAAGGGGCAGGGCTTTTCCATATCACCCCATGCCCCACACATGCGTAGCCTCCCCCACTCTCAGCCTCCACCACCAGACGGATGCATTTGTTACAACTGCTGAGTCTGCACAGACACATCATTATCAGCAGAGTCCACAGCTGACATGAGGGTTCACTCTTGAGGTTATACATTCTACGGGTTTGAACAAATACATTCACAGGTAGTCCCCGTTACAGTATCATCCAGAGTACTTTTGCTGCCCTAAAAATCCTCTGTGCTCCGCTTATTCACCTCTGCCTGCCCCCTGAGCAATCACTGATCTTTTCACAGTCTCCATAGCCTTGTCTTTTCCAGAATGTCACAGAGTTGGAGTCATACAGCACGCAGCCTTTTCTCATCGGCTTTTTCCGCTTAGTAACGTGCGTTTGACACTGCTCCGTATCTTTTCATAGCTTGATAGCTCATTTCTTTTTAATGCTGAGTAATGTTTCATTGACTGGTTACAGCACAGTTCATTCATCCGTTCACCTACTGAAGGACATCTCAGTTGCTTCCGAGTCTTGGCAATTATGAATAAAGCTGCTATAAACATTCAGGCTTTTGTGAAGACATAAAATTTCAGCTCCTCTGGGTAAATACCAAGGAGTGTGACTGCTGGATCATATGGTAAGATTACTTTTAGTTTCTTTTCTGGTTTTTTTTTTTAATGTTTTGTTTATTTTTGAGAGAGCGCAAGCAGGGGAGAGGGAGGCAGACAGGGAGAGGGAGGATCCAGAGTGGGCTCCGTGCTGACAGCAACAAGCCCGATGTGGAGCTTGAACTCACGAACTGTGAGATCATGACCTGAGCCGAAGTCAGACGCTCAACTGACTGAGCCACCCAGGTGCCCCTGGATTTACCTTTGGTTTCTTAAGAATAAAGTGCTCTTTTAATGATTGTCTTTGACGGCTCTTGGGCTCTGTCCTAAAGGTTCGGGGGAAGACCCACGGGGATTGCAGGTCTGCTCAACTCTCCCTCATCCCCAGGGATGGGAGGATCATGCCCCTGGCTCTGACCAGTCCAGAGCATCACACTGAAAGGCATCAAAGGGCCCGCACCTTCTAAAAACTTGATATGGGACCCAGCATATTATAGGCATAGGTAAAAATTTCCAATAACCCCATTCCTGTTCTCCTTCAACCTGAGGTTGGATGTCTTACCTTTGGGTGTGGTTTCTGAGGCATTGAGGGCTCCCTGAATGACTGCCTGTGCTTCAGAGTTCTTTTTCTTCAGAAAGTCTATGGTTTCTCGTAAATCCAGCAGCTCGGTGTCCTAGGAGAGATATGACAATAGTGTCATTCGTTGGGATTAGGAGCGCCTACTGTGCGCCAGGCAACAGGCGAGGCACTGGAATTCCACCAGACTTGATAGAGAAGGCAGGGGACGGGGGCAGTTGTGCTGAGGGGCGCGGTGAGAACTCAGGGTGACGGGAAGGGAGGGAGAACCTGGTGCTCAGGAGAGAGGGGGTGAGGTTAGCCTTAGCCTGTATGCCAGGAGAACTCCCAGCTCCCTTACCTTCTCCTCTGCTGTCTCTGCCAGGTGTCGGAGACGGGATGTCATATTCACTAGGCTCTGCTCGAAAGCTGCCACTAGATTAGCCTGAAATAAACATGTCAGGAGGTTCCTACGTTGCCTGAGGCTTGGGAAAAGAAAAGCCTATTATGGGAAGTAGTTTGAGCTGATATTCTGTGTCTCAGTACTGACCATTGCTGACAAACTTTTTGGTGATTTTTAAACATCGATTTCCCTGAGCAGACAAGGTGGAATTCAAACACCTTTCTGGCCTGAAGAGATTTCCTGGTGGGGACCAGCTTCCTGAATGATGACGTGGCACAGAGAGCATTAGGGTAGGGCAGGTTTTTGGAGGCTCTAGGAGACTTGGGTCCTGGTACCTATCATCACCAGAGGTGGGACTGTCCCTCGCTCTTCTGGGACATTCCTATTATCTTGGTTTAACTCTTCCGTTGTCTGGCGGACTGGCCCCCATGGGTCTAAATCACCTCCCAGCATAAACTGGTGCTTCCTTCCACCTCTGCTCTCAAGTGCCGTCTGTTCTTAACTCCATCCTGCGTCTCCTAGTTCCTGGTTTCTTCGGGCTGTCTTTGCAGGGCTGGAGAGGAGGAGCTCAGGAAACTTCAGGGGTATTCCACAGTTTGGCCACTAGATGTCAGGTGGATTTCATGAGGAGGAGGCTGGCTGGGGAGGGTGGAGCTAAGGCCACTAGGAGCAGGAGCTAGCCCTCCAGCCTTTGAGAAAGGTGCAGGAAATGAAGCAGGGGGCTAGGAATGGAGGAACAGCCATCACTGGAGGATATCTGACCAAGTCAGCGACCCTAGCCAGAAGTGACAGGCATATTTTGGGCAAGTCCTTCATCCAAAGCTCTAGGATGTATGTCTGTGACACCTGTCACTACCTGTGAGCCAATGATTCTCTCCCCCTGTTGGGCCAACTCTAGTTTATACGTATTGCCCTTGAAACATGCCTGGAGGCTTCTTTCATTTGACAGTGGCTGGAGGCAATCCCTTTGGGCCTGTGTGACCTGCCTCTTTCACACGCATGTACCCTGAATCTATCTAGGCCTGGGTTCCGTGGCAGACCTATGTCACGACCCTGAGCCGTTGACTTTCACCTACTGTACCAAACAGCGGTGCCTCCTGTTTTCGTGGCCTCAGGTTGCCTCTTACTCACTTCTCCACATCCCTGTGAACAGACTGCTTGGAGTCCCCAGACATCTACTCGTGGGAAACCCCAGGAACTGTCAGCTTCCTGTGTGCTGTCTTGGCGCATTGGGCCCTTTGCTCTGGATGGGCTTTCCTCTCGTCTCCTACACAACTTCTCCCTCCTCTGGACCTTCCCTAACCCTCAACCTCACCAGGGTGCCTATAAGACCTGAAGGGTAAGCAGTGGTGCCAGAGAGAGGCGGGCACTTGGGAGAAATAGAAGTGCCTTGCAGCCCTTCCCTGTCTAGGGTGTGTCCTCAGCGTGGGCTGCTGGGAAGTTACATGGAACACAACAAAAGCTCGATCAGGAATCAAGGGATCCTGCAGAGTCCTGGCATCACTGTCTCCTGCTTGAGGACGGGATTCCGACCCTCAACAGAAATCTGCGTCTCAAATTCAGAACCCGTCACGTCTGGCTATTTGTTCTCTCTTAGCCAAAGGGAACTTCCTGTTCGAAGAAAAATCACCTTCTAAATTCATTTTCTTGGCTTTCACCCAGCCTTGACAGCATGATGGCTGACAGATTCAGTGTAAATGAATCAGACACACTAATGTTCTCTGCCTCCCTGGCGTCTCTTCCCCCAGCATCTCCCAGATGTGAATTTCCTGGGGTGTGCAGGACGTGACCCAGGCCACTGGCCATGGTGGGTGGGGCACATGGGAAGGAAGCGACGGTTCTTGCTTGAATTGTAATTCTTATGGGTCTCCAAGAGTGGAAAACGGTGCTTGATATGGGCTTCAAACAAACTAGCGAGGGCACAACTTATTAGCTGAAGGTTTGGGAAAAGAGGATAAAGAGAATAATGAGCGTGGTGAGGGATCGGCTGCTGAAACGGGATGGAAACATGCAAAATCTTGGTAGAGAGTCTTCTACCTGATCCCAAGGAAGACCTCAGGCCTGACAGCTGGGTTCCCCAGAGAGGAAGGGACAAGAAAAAAACCCCAGAAACTACTGCGGAAATTGCAGACATGGTTACTTTTGTGTGAACACTTGGAAAGCTCCTGCAAATCCGGCTCAGCTGTTGTTTACAGCTTTGGGGGAAAATGGCTCTTATGTTCTCTGTTTGCAACTTGGTCACAGGGGAGAAACTACCACAGCCTAGGGAGAGGAGGTGGCTTCATTTCCCCCCATCTCACAGGGTAGAAAAACCAAGGCCTAAAGAAAGAAAGAAACTCATTCTTCTTGGATGGACGGAGGGCACGCTGAGGGCAGAGACAAAGAATCCTGGCTCCCAACCTAGAGCTCAGGTCATTTGTGCCACCTGCCCAAGGAGACTGCTAAGAAAAGGCAGTTGCGAGCGCAGCAGCCAGACTAGAACGAGAACTGTGTTTCTAAGTGGTGCCATGCTCACCCAGACAGAATGCTAACAGCCAGTTCTGTGCCCGCCCGGTTATGCAGTGTGAACAAAAACACGAACATACCCCAGGGCAGCAACAAAAGAGTACCAAGGGTTCTATAATACATAACTATTTCTGTCCATGGCCAATGGCAAGGTTGTTCCCACCTCCATGCAGAACCACTGATAATCCTTTCTGTCTCTAGGGAGTTCAAAGACCACTGGGCACGAACATATCCATACCTATTCATTACAGTGGGGGAAAAACAGTTCTTTATAAAATTGAGACTCTGAGGAAGGGAAGGCCAGTCACCAAATCCTCTGTTGTACAGCTATGAACGGGACCCACTCCCTTGGAATCTAAGCCCAGGGGATACCTTATGAGAGAATTCCCCTCCTTTGGCTGAACTTATCTGACTTACAGCCAAACTAACAGCCTGGGTCTTCCCCTACTTTATGGCACTCACATTGGCAGAGAGTTGAGATGTCAGGGTGGCCACTTTTTCCTGGGACGATTCCAGTTCCCTACGAAGCTTCCGGATTTGCTGTGAAAGGGAGAGAAATACAAACTTATGGTGGCAGAAGAAGTCGGAGATCTGGAAGCAAAATGGGGTGCAGAGGTGTTAACAAGCCGAGACAAAGGCTTTGCACCCTACCTCAGATTGCATCCTTTCTTCAGCCTGAAGAAGGAGCACAGAAGGAGAGAAAGAGAGAAGGAGGTGGTTACTATGGAGGTGAAGAAGCCAGGCCCCAGTGGCAGGGCAGAGAACTTGAAGAAGCGTGACTCAGAGGTACGAAGAGGCTGAAACTCCGTTTCTTGGCCCTGGCCCCTCACGAGGTGAGCTGAGACCCTATACTTGGGTTCACATAAAAGATTTCTCTGGAGCTCATCTCTAGCCAACTTTGTCATTGCCAAGAAGGCTAGGAAATGAAACTCAGGTTGATCTGAAGGCTAATCCTTACTGCCACTAACTTGAAGGAGTGAAGAATTAGGGACAAAATAAATGTAAGGCCCGAGTTACACCTCACAGCAAAATGCAGTGTGCCCAATCCCCCCCAGTAAACATCTGGTAAATTCTGTAGGCTATGAGGATCCTGGAGTCCTATAAACCTACCCCTCCCACCTTGCCACGGATGCTTCTCACTTAACCCTGGCACAGAATGGGCTCTATCATAAGGGGACTATCGATTTTTCAAAGGAGGGGAACAAAAGGCACCAGAGTTGCTCAGGAATTGGTGGTGAGGCCATAGGGACCACTGAGGAACCGATGCACAACCAAGCACTCCGAGCTCCAGGCGCCTCCCCCGACCCACCCCAGATCCATAAGGCATAATGAATAGGTAGCAGTGCCCTGCCCCCCCGCCCCCCTCCTCGACTAGTTACCCACCCAACACAGGTCCTAGGGAGCAGAGCAATGGTAGGAGACAGGGGATGAGGGAGGAAGAGAAGTAACGCTCTTACTGAGGAGTAAGTGGAGGAGGCACTGGAGGCCAGGGACAGCACTGAGCCGTGAACTGAAAGAGAAGCAGAACACAGAGTTAACAGAGGGCTCCAGGGATAAGGGGTTTCAGGGCAGAGCCCTAAGGCAGGAGTTTGGATTCTGACTCTGGAGGGCATCTGGAGCAAACAGGTTGGTTATGACAACAGCCCAGAGCAAGCAGGTGTCTGCTGAGGAGGCGAGGTCCTGAGCAGAGCTAGCCTCCTCCCTCGGGCTACATTTTTCTGGCAGCCTGGGGATAGCGGGCCCTTGCTCAACCTGCTCCGAGGGGCACGAGGGTTCAGGGAGAGGGAAAGGAGATATTCGTGGATAGGCGTCATCTTATCTTCTCAGCTCTGGAGACCGGACCGTTCAGATGAAAACCGTACTGAAGTATAAAATACTCGTTCTGATGATTCAATAGCCCTACTGACACAACTACAGCAGCTTCTGCAAGGATGCCTCCAGGCTGAGCGTCCTGCAAATAACAACCGGAAGTCTGCTCTCTGGTAAAGCCCCATCTTCCAGGCTCTGACCATGCACACCCAGATCATCACAAACAACCACAGGGCCCTCCTTGAAGCTAAACTTTGGAACTGTTTTTTTTTTTTTTTTAAGTAGACTTCACGCCCGCCCAGCGCAGAGCCCAACGCGGGGCTTGAACTCACGACCCTGAGATCAAGACCTGAGCTGAGATGAAGAGTCGGACGCTCAACCGACTGAGCCACCCAGGCACCCCATGGAACATTCTTCAAAGAGGAATGAGATGCCGAGTTCTTCCTCAGGATTTAAGAGCTACCATTATGCCCCTTGATCTTGTCACATACTCTGAGAGACTGTGGGGGAGAAAGACCACTGGGGGAACGAGGAGGGTAGGAGCTGCAGTTTTCCGAGCGCTCCGAGGGGTACCATGTAACCCTTCCACGCTCCATTTCCCGCCCCCAGCCCCAATGGCAAATGCTCCATCCCAAAGCCCCAGCGCCAGACGGTGCCACCCAAGGTTTCTGGGCCCCCAGACCCTTCAAAGGGATGGGAAGAAAGAACTGAAATGGCCCGAACTCGATGTTCTGTGAATCATGTACGTGTGTGTGGTGGTGGTAGTGGAGGTGGTGGCAGGTGAGGGGGCCCAGCAGAGCTGGAATGAGCGTGAACCGCGCTGGCATGAAGTCTCACCGTCGTCCGTGGGGTCTCGGAAGGATCCTGACCGAATCATCCCCTTGGGTCTCTCGGCCAGGGACAGGGTGCTCCCCATTTGGGAGCCGCTGTACAGCTCGAAGGCCGCCTCGTGGGTGGGGATGCTGTTGGAGCGGGTGATTCTTGGCGTGGTGGCCGCAGTGGGACTCACTGGAAGGACAGAGGGGAGGGGGACAGGGGAGGGAGGGGGAGGGCAGGAGAAGAGGCAGGGTCATCAGCTCTCTGGGTCCCTTGGGAAATGGAGCACCAGGAGCATGGGAGGCAAATGGTGAGAGGGCAGGAGAGGAAGGGCGAGGTGGGGCAGTGGGAGTGTGCAGGCAGCTGGGGGTTAGGGGTGGGGTCTCTCCTGGGGAGATCGAGCCCTAACGGAGAAGGACCCTGCTGTCGGGAATAAAGGGAGAACAGCGTTTCCTATTTTAAAGACCTTCCCTCAGCCCTGCCCGGGAACTGTCGCTTTTCTGAAACCTTCACATCACTTGAAAGTGCCGATGAAAATGGGATGTCGTGGTTCCGTAAAATACACCTGGCAGCTTGGGAGGACTAAGAATTCGGGCCAAGACTCAGATCTGAATGATGACAAAGAGGCAGCTAGAGAAGGGGGCCAGGCCATGGGCTCCGATGGGCTCGGCATTATGGGAGGGAGCGAGACTCTCCCCACGAGCCGCATCGTCCCAGGCCACTGGTCGGTTCTGACGCAGCGAGAAACACAGCCCTCTCTGCCCAGCATCCGGCTGGAAGGTCAGATGGATGGAGCTCAGGTAAAGTCTCCTAGAATCTGCTTTGAAGCTGGGCTCCGCTGAATCCCTGCCGATTGCAGGACCTGCTCCCCTCTGTCCCTCCCGTGTTGGGGTTACAGCCTCCCAGGGTTCACTCCCACAGGCACCTCCCCTTGGCTACTCTTTTGCCTCCACACAGGCAGGTGGATGTCTAGTCTCTCCATAAAGACCTGTGCGGAAGATTTCGCACCTCTCTCGGCCCTCTCGAATACGTTAAGGCGATCACGGTTTAGCCCAGCCCCTTCATCCTGCAGCACTAACGCATTTCCTCTTCTTTGGTCCTCAGTGGAGATGGAGAACAAGCTGGCCCCGTCCTCCATTTAATGGCCCTTCGGTAACCAGATGACCCTGCCTTAGAAATCATTCCCTCCTGTAGGCGAAATGATCTTAATTCCTAGTTTTTCCTCAAATTGCCCGCAGCCATCCCACAGGCATGTTCCAGGTCCTCATTTTCCCTTACTGCTTTCCTTCACTCAGCTGAGACAGGAGGTGGATTTAGAAAGACACAGCAAACGACAAGCCTGTCCTGGGCTCATTCTAAAGGGGTTCCCATTGAGCCAATCACGGCATGCTGCTTCCCAGAGCCAGGGCTGGTGAGCTCCTGTGCCGTGGCCAGGCCTCCACCTGAAGCTTCTTTGCCTCCCTGCCTCTGAATCAGCCGTCTCTTCCTTCTTTCCTAGCTTTCCTTTCTCCTTAGGCTTTAGAAAGGGTGTAGCCAGGACGTGTCTCCACCAGCTCTGCCTTCAGGGCTAGGATGGTCCTGGATCAGCCACAGCAGCCGGGGAGCCTGCACTTTTCTGAGTTTGGAGGCAGATTCCATCGTTTGCAATCAACAACTGTCCCTTCCTTCTTCTCCACCAGCCCGGCATTTTAGTATCGCAGCCCCGAGTGTGGCAGCTCCTTTCTGGCAACGACTGCCTGCTTCTTGCACTAGTTTGATCTCCGGGCCTCGGTCTGTGGCTTTTCCACGCCATCATTCAGACTCTCTGATGCTACAAGGACCCTTACAGCTTGTGCCCAGGGGCAACTTTTCAGTTTAAGGATCTTGGAGCACTTTGCCTTCAATCTGATTTTGGACGGATAAACTGAGGCACCACGAAGCCACCCAGTGCGGTGGGAGTTAAATACGAGACGAACCCTAAAGTCCAGCTGCCTTGCCTCACACTGCAGGGTGACCCCTGCTTCATCCCATGCCACAGTGAGTGACCGGAAACACTGACCTATGTTGGTAAGCTGGCCCTTTGCACTCAAGGACATGGAGAGTGCAGGGGGGGAAGGCAGCTCTGACTGGTCGTCGGCTTCGGGCAGCCCACCAATGGTATGGGAGTGTCGCCTCTCCTTGGTCTCCTCCTGGGACTGAAGCTGGTACCTGCAGGACAGAGCAGAAGAACTCAGCCCCGGCAACCACAAAGTGATGTCAGAGGTTTGGTTGGTGTGGAGGTTCTGGACGCAGGACAAGGGAAAGAGGGGGCAGACAGAACTGCCTAAGGAGTGAGGGAACAAGAGACGAGGTGACATCCTGAGGTGGGGACTGAAATGATGGAGGGGGCGTGACAGCCTCTTCCCGGGAGCTCAGGACAGAGCTTTACGACTCCATACGTGGACTTCCACAGAGCAGGAGTCACCTAGCTGAAGAACTCAGGGCTGCAGAATTGGTGGAGGACCGGGGTGTCCTGCTCTTCCCCATCTCAGTGACCCCAGAGGCGGCCTGTCCTCCCACCGGTTTACTTTGGGGGAGGAAAATTACAGAGAGGAAGTTTAGTCAGGACTGGGGACAGCACAGGCCGGGACAGGTAAGGGTAGGTAGGATTCCCATGTGCCAACCTGCTTCCTCTCTGTCACCAAAAAAGAACTCTGGCTATAAAGTTGACTCACACATAATACTAAGCTTGGGTAGGGCGCGAGGAGGCATTCGCACAGGCACCACACACAAAGAACTCGGCTAAAAGGGACACTAAATTCATGACCGGGACTTAGGACGGGTCAAGTTACAGTTTTTCCCAAAGACCAGGATCCGCAGATAGAGGGAAGGAAAAACACATTTAAGGGTTACCTGAGCCCTTTCTTGGGAAGAGTGTTCCGATCCCGCTGATTGCTGTGCAGAAAAAAGAGAGAGAGAGAGAGAGAGGCATGTGGGTCCATCTTAGAAACTAGAATTTGGGACCACAGGTTTACAGGATGCAACACCTTCCACAGGACATCAAACTGCAAACCCCTTTATCTCTATAAACAAAATAAGACAGTTGCAGTCTTCCTCTGTGCTTACAACTTGAGAAATTCACTTGAAATATGAAGTGTTTATGTCTGCTCAGGAATCAGGATGTGGTTAGCTACCTAAAAGATCACATTAAGGTGTGATATAATAGACATCAGTCTGGCCTAAAAAGCAAAAGCTTTGGATGACAGGTTAAACTACTTGTGAAATCTTGGAAAAGCCACTTAATGTCTGTGCACTAGTGTCCCCAGTGTACAATTATCAGAGTGATAATAATAATAATTTATCAGCACAGTAATTTGAAACTCCCACGTATCTCCTGGAGGTGTTGTGAAGCACATGAAATTACTTACTGTACGTGAAAAAAATTTTCAAAGTCACAGACCGGCAATCAAATACAGGATGGTGTTACTAATGGCGACATGAGCCAGAGCCATAGGGACAGACCCAGGTTCAGTTGTATCTCTCTATCCACCTACCTGTCCAATTGCCCAGTTCTGGGGCTTCCACTCCAGGTCAGCTCTTCCGTCTCTTCCTCTGGGGGTGCAGCAGGGGGGGCCGGGGGGGTGGGAACAGGGGTACTGCTGGGGAAGGCACTGGGCAGGCTCATTGGCATCTGGAGGGACTCCATGCTCCTGTGCAGGCCTGAGAGTTTGGGGTACATGCGGGTCTCTTTGGGGACACTGAAACCACTCATTAGCTCCAGGCCCTGGGAGAAGCTGGCTGAGTTAATATTGAGAATGGGTGCTGGACTAGGGGTGAAGCAAGAAGGGAGAGGGCTCCCGGTTGCTGAGCTTGTAGGATGCAGATCTGGGACCTTTGAAGCGTGGGCCTCACTCGTCGATGGCAGATCCAGACTGTTGGAGTTGACCTTGTCTAGGTTGGCTAGGGAGGGTGGCTTGACAAAGCTCTTAGCTGTGGCCCTGAGGGAAGCGAAAATTAAATAAAGTTTTCAGAATAACAGAGTGACAGAAGCAAGAGGCAGTCTTCATGAGGGGGACAGCACATGCACGTGGGAGACACAGGTAGATTTACACACAGATGGATTTACATACAAAGATACGTGTAAGTAAACCCAGAAAACCCACTCGTCCGAGGTTAAGGGTTGGTCAGGGAATAGGATAAACGAGGTGAGTTTTGAAAGAGGGAGAAGGAACTTGGCATACAGGGGAGTGGAGGGGAAAGAGCCAGGCAAAGGTCCAGAGGCGACAGTGGGTAGGTAGGCCAGGTCTCACTTGGTCTAAGGAGTACAGGCATGTGTCAAAGAAAGAGCAGAGGGACGGGGAAGAAGCTGCCCAGTTCGGGTACCTGAGAGGGGTTGGTGGCAGTTCTGCCAACTTGGTGGCTGGGGGGTGGCTGGCTTGGTTCTTCGGAGTACTCTCTGGGGAGCCAATGCTCTTCAGGGAGATGTTGTCTGAGTCCAAGGCCACCGCCTTGGCTTTGGCTTTCTCCTTTTCCCTATCGGTCTGATTGACAGGGGCTGGAGTGGTCCGCCCACTGGCCACCTTGGAAGGCTCCTTCAGTCTGGAGGGTGTAAGGCCCCCCTGCTTGGTGCTAAGAAGGCTGGGGTCAATGCTGCTGCTAACAGGGCGAGGTCCGCCCCGCCCACCGGTCACGCTCATAGAACTGGACTTGGCTGGCCGGGGCAGGCTTCGGTACTGGATGTTGGAACGGGCGCCAGGAGCCAGGAATCCGGGCTCTGCGCTGTTGGACACATCTAGGCTGGTCTTGCGTCCATTCACGGGCTTGACAGGGATGCCTGAGGACTTCTGGATTTTACTGAGAGTGGCCGAACCCCCGGTCTGCATGACAGTGGCTGTGCCTGTGGCAGGAGGAGGCTTCTTGTAGCCAAAAGATCCCGAAGTGGAGGGGCGAGCAATGCCCGAGGGAGGCTTCTTAGCATCACTCAGGCGATCCCGGCCGGCGTCAGAGGAGGAGCGCTGTAGCCCGGTGTTCTTCACTGCAAGTTTACCCTTGTCCGTAGCTTTGCCTTCCGGTTTGCCTGTAAGAGGGCGGGAAATGAGGTGAGAGTGGCTGAAACTGGCCCATAGCTTGGCAATGTCCCGGCAAATCCCTTTCTTTCCCTCCATGGGAAAAGGACACATTGCCAAAGTACTATAGAATTTTAGAGACTGGTAAGCAGGTACCATGTAGGCTGATGAAATTTCTCGCCAGAGGAAGGAGACTGGGTAGGAGCGGCCTCAGGGTGTTTTTCATTTGTTTGTTTTGCTTTTTGTTATTTTCTGCTTCTAGAAAATACAGTAGGAGCGCCTGGGTGGCTCAATCAATTAAGTGTGTGACTCTTGATTTGGGCTCAGGTCGTGATCTCCCAGTTCATGGGATCAAGCCCCGTGTTGGGCTCTGTGCTGACAGCGTGGAGACTGCTTGGTTTTCTCTTTCTCCCTTTTTCTCTACCCCTCCCCAGCTTGCTCACACCAGTGCGTGCGTGCTCTCTCTCTCAAAATAAATAAAACTTAAAAAAAAAAAAACCAAACGACCCACTCCCATTACAGTAGGAATGTACATGGGAATTTGGTGAAAATGGCAGAGGCAACCACAAAGGTTAAGAAAGAAGTGCATCTAACAACTGGCCAAGGAAGGACAAAAAGGAGGGGCTACAAACAGCCGAGATTATGGCCACACCTCCTGGTAAGTAGAGACTGGAAGGAAATGTCAATTAAGGCGAAAAGTTACCCAAGGGGCCAACTTTGGGAGCAATGCAATTCTGATTTTTTGTTTTCTTGGGACCTCACGGGGAGGCCAAGCAAGTACCTTGTGAAGAAGTACGCCAGCCAAAAGTCTTGGGAGAGGAAAGAAAGACAACCAATGGGAAGTATCTACAGGCAGGTCAAACTAGTCTCTGAACATAACATACTCCTGCCTCTCCCTCTTATTAGCTGTATGGTTTGGGCTCTGCCACCCCTTTTTGTTTTTATTTCTATATTCATAAAATGGAAATAGTAATACCTATCTTCCCTACCTCTCAGGACTGTTGTTAAAGCACTCTGTAGATGTTTACTACCATCCTGTGGGTTAATGACCTTAAGAAGAGGAGCAGCCAAAGAAAGAGGACTTTGCCCTCGTCCCTTCCTTTATTCTAGGCTCACCTGCGACTTTGAGGGCACTCTGAGCTGTGTGAGTGATGGGGGAAGTGACAGCCACCGGTGGGGTCTTGCCCTTCTTCAGGGAACCAGGGTGTCCCAGGCTGACAGGCTTTTTCAGTTCTCCAACCTTGGATGAATCATCACAGCTTTCGGGCCGCTCTCTCCGCCACTTAGAAGTCCCAGGTTCCATCTTCAGGCTACCACTGTCGTACTCCAGTTTTTTGGGGGCCTTCTCCTCTGATTCACTGAACCAGCTCAGCCCGCTTTCTGCCAGCGAGCGCTTCTCTGAGTCTGTGCGGAGCTGAAGAGGAGAACAGAAAAAGCAGAGTGAGACCTGAGGGTCTTGGGGATGGAAACAAGGAGGCTGAGGGGATTTATTTTGGTTGCTGGGTGGCCCTGCTCGTTCCACAGTGTTGTCAACCCAGGGTTTCGACCTATACCTCTCGTGTGCCAGAGAAAAGACATCCTGTGTGTTTCAGGGCTTCTTTTTCTTCTCTGGTCGGAACAGAGATGTATCACTCCAAGTAGGCGTGGCCACTAATACAGGTGTTACTAGGACCACAGCTAAGACTGCTTGGTAGCCTCAGGTTTCCTTTGGCCAGCTCTAAAAGGACTTGGCCAAAGGCACACGGGAAGAGATCCCACGGGCTGGGTGAGTGTATGTGCAAACGTGTACCCAGGCATTGCCGCCTGCCCTGTGGTTCATCTCGACATAGTGGCCCGGGTGTTTGTAAGCTCACGTACCACTATTGTAGAGTTCCTGCGAGAAGCAGTGGGAGTAGTTGGGAGGGAGTTGAGGGAGGAGCTGGCATTGAACTCTTCTGAGCTGAGGTTGTCCGAGGCATCACTGAGCCCACTGCTGATGGAGCTGCTCTCATCCCAGCTGCGGGACAGGAGATAAAGGTTAGCAGTTAAAACAGAAGCCAAGGCAAGAAATAAACTTTTCATATTGATGGGAGAAATGGCTCTATTCCACTATATAGACTGGCCAAGAGGAGAAAGCTTGAAGGTTAGTCCTGGGTTTGCCAGTAACTTGAAGTATACTTTGGCGATGTTCTTTTATAAAAGGAAAGCACTCTGTCTTTATCTGGCAAAAGAAGACGTTACATCTCCTTAACAGAAAGGTATACTGTGAAGACAAGGTAATTCTTAGATCAATCTAATTATACAAACCAATTTCCTCTCCCTGTCAACATCTTCCAATCTTATAACAACCATATCTTTGTTCATTTCTGGACGTGTTCTCCAAGTATTTTCCCTCTCTTTTCTAAATGTTTCCATACCTGGTAACGAGGGCCAGAAAAAGATTTATCTTTTTCAGGACCCCTTAGACCTATCGTTTCTCACTGCTTTTCTGCTTATACGGTTTCCGGATCCTGGGATCAGGTTTTGCTTCTAAGCAGCATGTACCTCTCTGCTGATAAATGAGCCGCACTTAAGGTGCTGTGGCCAAGCAGAAGCACCAAATTTGTGCCGAACGGTTTCATCTTTCTGGCAATTGCTCAGAACATCAGATTTGTGGTAGCTGGGAGAGACCGTGGTTGAACATCTGCATATCTGCCATGCCTTTCCATAAAGAACCCTAGTCCATACACTAAGTGACACTGATACAGGCTTCTTCATCTCTTTGGAACTTGGATTCTACAACATTCCCTTAGCTGTTCATTTCTGCGTTTAACAACTTTTGCAGTTAGAAAGTTAATTCTTACCCTGTAAACGAAATAGGGTCCTCTACCATTGTTACCTACTTCCTTTTGTTCTCTCCTTATTTGCTATTCCCAAGCTTTATTTTTTTTAAAGCTTATTTATTTATTTCGAGAGAGACAGAGACAGCGTGAGCAGGGGAAGGGCAGAGAGAGAAGGAGAGAGAGAATCCCAGGCAGGCTCCGCGCTGCCAGCACAGAGCCCCATGCAAGATTCAAACTCACAAAACTGGGAGATCGTGACCTGAGCTGAAACCAAGAGTCGGGAGCTCAGCCGACTGACCCAGCCAGGGAGCCCCCTCCACGCCCCGCAAGCTTCTTCTTGATCACACATTATTTTCTGAGTTCAAAATCTGTCTCCTACAACCTTTCTTCAAAGGTCCTGTTTTCTAAGCCTTTCACCACTTCCTTCTGGATCCTAAAAAGTCCCTCTGATTTCACTCAAGTTTTAGAGCCCAAAGCTGAACATGGACTTCAGGAAGACTGCAGTAGGAAAGCATCTGTTTGTGCCTGTAGGGATCATTCTCCAAATCGTTGCATCTGTGTTCACAGGTTTGTTTATCAGTTTTGCGTGTGTGAAGGACTAAGAGGCTGGTATCTGGAAAATTTTTCCTTTTTGCTTTAGTTTGAGTTTCAGATCATGGAACAAAAGTCAGACGTACAAGTCAGCTAAGTTCTTGGCCCAGATTTCAGCTGGCCTCCCTCTAATTTATTTGCTGGGAATAGGAAAGTGGGTGGTTTGGACATTTGGCTTGGTTGCTCTGTACTGATTAATCCAAATACATTGAGAAAGAGCAAAGAAAGAATGGGGATTAGAACACACTACAGAGTGATTTCGGTTTTCTTGCTATGAAATATAGCCATTATTAAAACAAGCAACCTCTTTTTTTCTCCACTCGTGACATATATTAATCCCACGTTTGTCTTGGGCTAAGATACCACAGCCCCCATTTTGTAGAGAAAGAATACTGGGGAGGAAAGATCAGTTCTGGCTTTCTGATCCTATCAGCTCTTCTGGGTCAAGATAAGATCTCTGGCAAGCAAACAAACAAACTATTCACTGCCTGTTCTCCTGGGTCAAAGACAGAGGAAGCCTGGAGTACTGAACCTTCCGTCTGAAATTAATTATTGGTAATGAAGGTCTCGGAGTGGAGAAAATTCTTACGGAAGGGCTCTTGCAAAAAGACTAGGGCTGCTGTGGTCCACCAGTCTAAAAGAAACCCTTCCTTTGCCCTACATTTATGGAAAGCCTTAATACTAAAAATAAAGACGGGGAGTGTATCTTCTCAGAGAGGGTTCAAGTCCTCCTTGCCCATTCCTCCCAATTCACAGACCTTTCCTTTAAGTTTATTTATTTATTTTGAGGGGAGGGGCAGAGAGAGAGGGAGAATCCCAAGCAGGCTCCGTGATGTCAGCACAGAGCTGGACGCAGGGCTTAAATCTCAAGCCGTGAGATTATGACCTGAGTCCAAATCAAGTTGGATGCTTAACCAACTGCCATCCGGGTACCCCTCACTTTTACTTTTTTTTTTTTTTTTTAATTTTTTTTTCAACGTTTTTTATTTATTTTTGGGACAGAGAGAGACATAGCATTAACGGGGGAGGGGCAGAGAGAGAGGGAGACACAGAATCGGAAACAGGCTCCAGGCTCCGAGCCATCAGCCCAGAGCCCGACGCGGGGCTCGAACTCACGGACCACGAGATCATGACTTGGCTGAAGTCGGATGCTTAACCGACTGCGCCACCCAGGCGCCCTCACTTTTACTTTTAAAGTAACCACTGTTAACAGTCTCTTGTGCTTCCTTCAAGAATATCCCTATGCGGGGGGCACCTGGGTGGCTCAGTCGGCTGAGCATCCGACTTCAGCTCGGGTCATGATCTTGCAGTTTGTGAGTTCGAGTCCCGCGTGGGGCTCTGTGCTGACAGCTCAGAGCCTGAAGCCTACTTCAGATTCTGTGTCTCTCCATCTCTCAGCCCCTCCCCTGCTCATGCTCTGTGTCTCTTTCAATAATAAATAAATGTTAAAAAAAAAATTAAAGAATATCTCTATGCGGGGCGCTTGGGTGGCTCCGTGGGTTAAGCGTCCAACTTTGGCTCAGGTCACGATCTCAGAGTTCATGGGATCGAGCCCCACATCGGGCTCTGTGCTAACGGTGTGGAGCCTGCTTGGGATTCTATCTCTCTCTGCCCCTCTCCTGCTCATGGTCTCTCTCTCCCTCCCTCTCAAAATAAATAAACATTAAAAAAAAAAAAAAAGAATATCCCTATGCTTCTGTCTTCTAGCCACTTGCTTTCTGGATCTGCTGAATAGTTGACATTATGGGACCACAATTCATCATCCTGGTTCTCTTTACCAGGCTCTTTTAAAAAAATTTTTTTATTGCTTTTTTAAAATGTTTATCTTTGAGAGAGAGAGAGACCAAGCACAAATGGGGTAAGGGCAGAGAGAGAAGGAGACACAGAATCCAAAGTAAGCTCCAAGCTCTGAGCTATAAGCACAGAGCCTGACACGGGGCTTGAACTCAAGAACCTGGAGATTATGACCTGAGCCGAAGTAGGTGGCTTAGCTGACCGAGCCACGCAAGTGCTCTCTTTACCAGGCTCTTAAGCTAGAACGTCAGTCTTTCTCTAGTTGGTTTACTTTCTTGTTTTAACAAAATATCTCTTCTAGTAGGTTTCAAAAGATGCTTGGGAAGCAAACTTGGTAAGATCTGACACAGTATAAAGTATCTTTATTCTATTTTTACATGTGAAATTTTGGCTAGCCATAGAATTCTAAACTGAAAGTAATCTCTAAGGATTTAAAGGCACTGCTCCATTGTCTGGCCTCTATTGTTGCCATTCTGATTCCTTGTCCTTAATATGTGACCTATTTCTTTCTAGAAAGCTTAGCATCTTCCCCGGTGTTCTAAAATATCATTAATGACATGCCTTGGTGTGGGCTGATTTTTATCCATTGAGTTAGATACCTTACTGGGCCCTTATAATCCAGAAATTTTCATGAATTATTTCTTAAATTTTTTTTAATGTTTCTATTTATTTTTGAGAGACAGAGAGAGACGGGGGAGGGGCAGAGAGAGAGAGAAAGACGCAGAATCTGAAGAGGCTCCAGGCTCTGAGCTGTCAGCACAGAGCCCTATGCGGGGCTCAAATTCACAAGCCATGAGATCATGACCTGAGCCGAAGTTGGACGCTTAACCGACTGAGCCACCCAGGCGCCCTGCATGAATTATTTCTTTGATGACTTTCTCCTCTCCATTTTTTTAGTTCTCTCTTCTACAATGTCTATTATTCAGATGATACGTTTTGAGGCTGATACTCTTGATTTTCTTTCTTATTTTCCAGCACTATATATATTTATTTTTTAACTCTACTTTTGGGGCAGCGGCCTCAATTTTATCTTCAGTTTCCTCCATTAAAATGTTCCTTTCTGCTATCATATTTAAAATTTTAAGAGTACTTTAAAAATAGTACATCATTCTTTCTTTCAAGGATGCAGTCTCTTCTCTTAACTCTCAAAGATATTCATTCACCAATTTATTCAGAGGGGCAGGTTTATAATCTCTTTGTATAGTGTCTGGTTCCAAGTAGCTTCTTTCTGTTTGTAGTGGTGAGACTTTCAGGTTACAGAACCTTCTTAGTTGTCTGATGATCCTTGGTTGTTTGCTCATAGGTAAGAATGGAACACTCATTAATAATTTGGTGGGGGGGGGCACCTGGGTGACTCAGTCAGTTAAGTGTCTGACTCTTGATTTTGGCTCAGGTCATGATCTCATGGTTCGTAGGATTGAACCCTCGCCCCCCACCCCCCCAAATGGCCTTCACGCTGACAGCACGGGAGCCTGCTTGGGATTCTCTCTCTGCCCCTTCTCCGCTCACACGCACGTACATGTGCTCTCTTTCAAAATAAATAAACATTTTTTTAAATTAAAAAATTTGGGGCGACTGGGTGGTACAGTCAGTTAAGCCTCTGACTCTCGATCCCTGCTCAGGTCATGATTTCACAGTTCTGGAGTTTGAGCCTCACATCAGGTTCTGTGCTGATGGCGTGGAGCCTGCTTGGGATTCTCTCTTTCTCTCTGCTCCTCCCCGCTTGTGCTCTCTCATTCTCAAAATAAATAAACTTTAAAAATTAAAAAAAAAATTAAAACAATTATTTGGAAGCTTTGTGTACATAGATAGGACTTGTCAGTTACGCTTTCTGTACAGGGAGATGTGACTGGACTTGTTCATGTAAGTTTCTTCTCTCAGGCTGGTCAGGTTCCCTAGAGATGAATCTTCCAAACTCCTGCCTGGCGGGGAAGGGCTATTGCCTTTCTGGAAGTAGCAGAGGAGAGGATCTCAGAGTCTAAGTGTTTCTTATATGAGTTTTAAACCAATCCTCCTGTTTTTAGTTTCATCGCTTCCCCCACTAAAGGTACCTGATGTTCACCAACTACCAAGCTTTTTGAGGGTTCTGGGGTGCAAACACAATTTCTGTGCAGCTTTTCCAATTACTGGCTCAGGACTCAGCTTTAAGTCGGATACATCCATTCACACTTGCCTTTCTCATTTCCAGCTTCCCCAAATTTTGTGGCTATTGTCTCTTCTTTTCCCTGTTTATCGTGCTTTTGGTGTTAAGACTTAAGGAAAAAAGAACCCCCCTCGCTGCCCCTCTCTGTCTTCTCTGAACTGGGAACAGCTCTCCTTCCACAGCCCCTCATCCCCTGAAAGCCTATGCCTGTGCAAAGTTTGCCTCCACCCCCTTCTTGGGCAGGAGCACCTCTTGGCTGTTGAGTGGATCACTGTCCACAGTGGTGCTAAAACCACAGGAGACACTGACATAGAGAGCCTCAGCAGCTTGGCAGCCCCACGTCCCTGACCTCACTTATTCCCAGCCGCAGCTTCCGACCCAGCGCCATTTCAAGGGACATTGACACAGCAGCCAAGTTCATTGGGGCTGGGGCTGCCTTGGTAGGGGTAGCTGGCTCTGAGGCTAGAATTGGGACTGTGTTTGGGAGCCTCATCATTGAACCCCTCCCTGAAGCCGAAGCTCTTCTCTTATGCCATTCTGGGCTTTGCCCTCTGGGAGGCCAAGGGGCTCTTTGGCCCGATGGCGGCCTTTCTCATCCTCTTCGCCATGTGAAGGAGCCATCTCCACTTTCCATAGGTTTTTCTCCCATATCTTATCTGCCCTGTATGTTCCTTTTCTGATATCTCCCCAGGCAGCCTGGGGTTGGCTCAGGGTTTGACAGAGGGAAAACAAATAAATGATGTATTAGTAAGAAAAGGGAAAAAAAAAAAAAAAAAAAAAGAAACCCCAAACCCTGTATTATCATTTTACTCTTGTGGTAGTTGTGAAATATGCTACCAGCAGCAAAACGCCCCTAAATGACACTTAACAGAGTTTGCTCTTTTGAATTATATGTTCTGATGGGTAGACTTTAAGTACAGTGAGGAGAGGAGAGTTCCATCACCAAATCAGGAAAAGCTGGAAGGAACCATCTAGATGATTTTTTTGAAGAATCAAGACCCTGGGAGAAAAGAGGCTGGATGGACGCTGTCCACCCTGAAACATGACTGCCTAAGGTCTGAGAACAGAAAGTCTTTAGAAGAGTTTGCAGACTCTATCAGCTAACGAGCCAGATTTACCACAGAGTAACTGCCTGGTCACTGGTGATTACATGGAGAAACAATAATGGCACCAAAACAATATGACACCAAAACAATATGACACCAAAACAATATGGCACCAAAACAATAAATAAAGAGGAGGGCAGGGCTTAGAGCTCGGGAGGGCTATTGCATCTGTTGCCTGGCACAAATAATTTCTCTTTGCTCTGTCGAAGCTGGGTTTTGCTATCTCCTTTCTATTTCTCTTTAAATGTTTCTCACATAGATCTCAGGTGGGGAAAAGAGGTCTAGGTCTAACTACACTAGAAACGCAGCAATGCAGCGAAGTTAATATCTGTTTATGATCCAACCTACGTATAAATCCAAACAACCATCACCAACAGGCAACTGATATAAAAGAGAAATGTTGTCTTCTACATTTACACCATTTACTTTACATGGTATACAAGTTTTCATTCTGGGAAGGTTATTAGAGGAATAATAACACCTTATTTACCATTTTCATCTACCCTCGGAACAAAAGAGGAAATAAGTCAGAATAAACATATGAGAGATTAAGTCAAATATAAACAAGATGATGAAAATGACTCTTGTCAAGGGATATTTCTAAAGTACTGGAACAGGTTATAGCAGTAAATTAAAGATTTTTCTCAGCAGGATATTCATTTTCTCATTTACTGATCGCCTCATATCCTTTAATCCTCCCTTCCCTCCAAATCTCAAACTTCTCATTTCCTGTTTCCCTGAAAAGTATCAGGTTTTTTTTTTCTGTCACCTTATCAAAAGCTTCAATATGGCCACAACTCCTTTTTCTTCACTTCCCTCCTCAAGAAGTCCCATTGACCATGTGACCACTTGCCTCTTAAACCTATCTTCTTCTCCTTTACATTCTCCTACTTTTGCTATGGTTTAGAGCTAATGTCGCGCTTGCTCAAACCACTGTGAAAGCCTCCTTACTGACCCCATTGTCTCTAAATTCTCCCTCCTTCCAGACACACTGAATAGAATCAGAAGCCTAATCACCCAAAAGCGTAGCACTTACCAAACCTTCATTAGCTCCTTGTTGCTGATTTAATAAAATCAAAATTCTACGGCCCACTGTTCAAGATTATCCATGAGACATCAATAACAGAGTATAGCGTTTAAGAGCACAGATGTTGTAGCCAGGGTACCTGAATTCAAATCCTAGAAGCTCTGCCTAGGGTTAAATTAAATTTCAATTTGGCAAACATCCATTGACGTCCTGGTATTTATAAGATAGCTTCAGTTGCATGGGCATTTAAAATGAGTGACTATCAGAATGAGCTCAACAACCCAAGGGTGGAGGAAGATGTATACATGAAATGAATACCATATCTGAAGTGCAGACAAACATACATAAGAGGATTCAGAGAAAGGAGTGATTTAATTTTCCAACAAAATCCAAAAATATGACTTTGCCATGTTAGGACACAGATAAACACAATGCTCATCTCCTTTTCCCTAGTCTCATCCTGCTCCTAATTCTAATGTCTTCTAGGATTCCTACTAGGTGACCAGTTGTGTCCCCTGATTTCTCTTCCGAAGTACAGGCCTGCATGGAGAGCCAATCTTACCATCATTGAGCAATGATCTGTGCCCTGCTGAAGATTCTGGAGTCCTGACGTGATTCCAGGGACTTGAGAACAATGTACATAAACCCTACCCACCTCCCATGGGTTTCTCCCTAGCTCTGCATTTTGAAATCTCACCTTCCTTCAATACCCAGGTCAAACACCAAGTTTTCTATGAGGCTTTCCAGGATGCTCCTTGTCAGAAGAAATCTCGTTCTCTTTTATGTTCGCTAGACTGTATTTCCCCTAGGGATAGGATTGAGTGTCATTCATCTCTGTATGCCTCATACAATATCCTGTACAGAGTGGGCTTGTACACACTTGCAGACTTGAATTCCTGGCTTCTGTGAAGGTAGGAATGCATAAACTCAGGGAAGGGGTTATGATTTTGGAACTGCTTCTTACATATTCTCCAAGAATGGTTAGTAGCTTGTTGCCCAGTACTCCTTATTTCAGGGGGAATTTATGAACTTTTTTTTTTTTTTAGAACTTCCAGTTCTCTGCTTAAATTCTCCACCTATTCATGAATAGAATCCACCTTTTCTACTAGATCCTTAAAAATATTTACAGAAAGCATTTTACAGTGTTGTCTATTAATTCCGACATCTGGGCCACCTATAGGTCTGCTTCTATTGACTATTTTTTCTGCCGGTTATATTTTCCTGCTTCTTTATGAATCTTGTAACTTTTTATTATATGCCAAATGTTGTATGTGAACAAAGAATGGCAATACATATGCCTAGAAAGGGACACGTCCCTTCCTCTGTCAGGCTGCTAGGATTGTGAGCTGAGTCGGTTTAATCTGTAGCAGAGCTAGGTCTGGGCTTTGTTGTCTCTTTGGTTAAAGTCAGTTCACCACTGGTTTCAAATGTTTTGAGGATAGGGTCAAGACTATCTCAGTAGGGCTTAGGATCTGACCATAGTGAGACTCCAGATATCTCTGTCTATGCTGTATCGCCCAGCCCGGCTTTTTGAGCTGCTGCGGAGTGCTCTTTACTCTTGGTGGGCCGCTTCTATGCACTCCGTGAAAGGCCATTGTGCTTTAAATGGGTCTTTTTCTATCCTCCTGCCTTGCTCTCAGATTTTTGTGTAGTATGTTACTGCTGGGTACTCCATGACTGCTCTCTGTAACTGAGTAGGGACGGGGTGTCTTTCTCATCTTTCTACCCTGCCCTCAGTTGTTAACTTGCTGTCACTGTGTGTACTAAGCAATGTCCTCATGGGAAAGAATTAGGGGTGGGTGGGTACATATTTGCTCTGTGATTTAGTTTCCTTATAGCCAGCCAGCCTGTAGCCTTCAAAAGTTTTGTATGAAGCTGAGCTACTTTGTCCTTCTCTTCACCTAGAGTAGGTCTACTCCTCCTGCTGTTGTGCCTCTAGAATGAAAGCAGCTGTGCATTTCTTTCTTTCTTAGGAAGAGCTCGTTCCTTTCTGGAATTTAGTTAAATGTAGAATACTTTGTATTCTTAGGTATTACAATTTTTGTTTACTAAGCTATATTTGTTATTTATCTAGCTTATTCTTGTTGTTTGGGTGGGACTGACTGTTATCGTGAGACTATACCACTCCTTTCAATAAATCAGCCTGTTGAGTGCTAATCCATTAAACCCTCCATCTAGAGCTGTAAGAATGGCAACAGATTCCTTTTTGTTCCCTTGCCCACTTCCTAGCACTGATACCACAGTCTTAGGGACACTCTGGGGCACCTCATCTCCTCTGGAGATGAAAAGAAGGACTGTGAGGAGGCCAGTTCAACTGAACACTGCTCTGTTTGTGTCGGTGCAGACACATGGCAATGCACAGGGCAGGGAACACTCCTCCCCTCTGGGAAAAGCACCAACACTAACGTAGGTCTTGGCTAGGACTGGCCACCCCTCCCAGGCTTCTCTCACACAGTCTGCTCCCCATATTTTAGGTCCAGCCATTCCACAGAACTTGAATAACCAAGGGAGCCCGCAGGCAGCCAGAGGGCCAAGGGTGTGGGCTAGCTAGTGGGAAGGGTGGACTAGCTTGTGACTACACAGGAAAACATCCTTACTGCTTCTCCAGAGCAGCTCTTCTAGTCCTTAAAAGTCAGACGTGAATACTGAATCGTTTCTCCATTTATCCAGAATATATATGTCTGGTGAATCAGTAACCAAATTTCTCTGATTATTTACCACTTAATGGATAAGAGCTCTGGACACAGAACCTTACTTTCTCCTCTGAAGGCAGAGAAATAGTTGCAATAGGCTGGTTATAAGAAATGGAATTTAGGGGTGATTATCTTTACTCCCAAGCAGAGTTTTTGGAATTGGAAGCCAATATTATATCCCAAGGAGATACCAAGGACTCTCTGCTTTCCCATCTAGGAAAAGAAGAGCTATGCTTACCATCTAAACTGGAAATAGGCTCCAAGACAGCAGGAAGCTGTTTGACCAGTGTACCCAGCTTCTGTGAGCTAAATCCCCAAACTACTCACAGAAAGAAGCCAGAGATAGACTTAGGAGGCTTTTCAGTCCCTATTGCTGTACCAACAAGGGTGATTGGATTCTATGAAACAGACAAACATCAAATGGGGTGGAGGGGGAAAGGTCACAAATAGCCACAATTCTTGATATTGTCTCACTTCCTGGGGTTGATGGACACCGGCCTTGGTCAGGCACTTAAATAGGAAACAGTACCTGATGGTAAGACCAAGTGTAGATTAGATTTGAGGTCTGGTGGCAATCTTACAGCCAAGATGGGTGGGGGGCTAGTAAATGTGATAACCCTGGCCCCAGGTTCCCTAAGAGCTACAATGACTATGGATCAAAACAAAAGGAATATTTTGAGAATATAAGTACTTTAGACAATGCTCTCACTGGATGGCTGTGCAGCCAAGGGTACTGCATGACATCTGTTCCTGAAAGCCAAATTACTCTTGGTACTTCAAGGGGACACGGAAAAGAGTAGATAAAGTTTGGTCTAGGATCAGTCCAAGATAGAATTAAATACATAAAGAGACTCAAAATTAATCTGTCCTCCTGGGGAGGCTAACTTTAGGGCTGGCACGGGACCAGGTTGACCTCAAAGCGTATATACTTCTATGGACCAGAATACATTCCTGATATTGCTCTAGTCTTAAAATTTTCCATAACTTCCTTGGAACAAAACCAGCAACTAGCTTAGAGTTTAGATACAGATTTCCTTACTTCCACCCTCAAGAATATTCTTACCTTCTTGGATGAAATGCAACAGGTTAAACCATATGAAATTGTCGATTTTGTAGGTAAAAAATGGTTACACATGGGTATTTCTATATGGTTCAATGTCAAATATGGTTATGTTCGTGTCTGGCCTATGCTTTAGCCCTTGTTTGCTAGAGAAGTGTGGTAGTGGGTTCTATACTCTTAACAGAAGGAAAACTCAATAGGAAGAAACAGAGTCAAATGACAGAAATGACAACTTGTCCCAACCTTGTCTGGTGCATTTGAGCAAGGAATCATGTTTTGAACTCAAGTCAAAGTTCCAAAGATATCCCATTCTTCATGTGTCTTTTATACTTTCTTCAGGACCATTCCTGGAGGTGAGCCACTCAGCTTTATACAGCCAGCTCAGGCTGCCCTAAAGGTCACTCAGACAGCCATGGAGATGTGGGTTCCTAATGAGAGAATTAGTGATGTTCCATCTCTGGTCCCTGAAGCAAGTGGACTCACTTGCTCTCCTTTGTTAACAAGGTGGTAATCCCCTAGATCTGTGTAATATGGTAGTCACTAGCCATATGTGGCTACTAAGTACTTGAAATGTGGCTAGTCTAAATTGAGATGTATGGTAAGACCACCAAGATCTAATACCAGATTCCAAGTACTTAGTATGAAAAAAAAATCATATCTTACTATAACTTTATATGGCATACTGAAATAATATTTTAGATATATTGGGTTAAATAAAATGTTATTGTAATTAATTACACCTGTTTTACTTTTTAAACTGTGCCTACTAGAAAATTTTAAATTACATATGTGACTTACATCATATTTCTATCGGAAAGCGCTGTTCTAAACAGGAAACTTTTGGTCAATGAAATGTCAGCTTTGAAGACATTAGTTGCTGCAGCGATTACAGTTGGTCCGTGACCTGGGAAAGCTATGGTGTGCCATTAAACTTCAGCTTATCCTTCCCAAGATGGCAGCAAATGTGGTAGAATTGTTGGATGCGTGCATCGAATTATCGGCCACAGACCTCAGAAAGCATTCAAGAGATTAAAGAGGATAAGTGATTAAAAAAAAAAAAAAAAGATAATGAAAGAGTCAGAATGAAATTGGGCAACTGTGTGATGTTCAGTTTTGCAAATGAATCAAGGCCATGTAGAAAAACCAACATTCTACTCAAGTACTGCCAAAGTTCTCAAAGTCGGTAAGTAACCTCTCCTGCTCCCCACCCCCATGTGGCCTCAGAGCACTCCAAGAGCAAGGGGGAGTGCAGTGTCTGCTTCATTACATGTCTGTGGTTTGGCAGAAACCACAGCAAGCTAGCCTGATCTGGCCAACAAAGCCAGGCAATGGGAGGAAAGGATGAACTGCACAGAGTGAGAGATTCAGAGGAAGAGGGGGTAGGGTGGAGAAGACGCCAATGTAAATTTTTTAAGCTAAGACTTTGCCAAGTCTTAATCAAGAGTAAAGATCACCTAGAAGAAGGGACCCTAAAGGACAAGGTAACCAGAGTCTGATACGATATTGGAGGAGACGTACAATTAGGAAAATTTCTTTGGCCTCCTTGATATTTTGGCAGTAAGCTCACACCAGGATCCCAGCGCATAAGAAAACTAATGGTTTCAGTGACTTGTTGAAGACACTTCCTAAATTTCAGTTTGAATCACAGAACTATCTGGTTAATTTTGTTCGTCTCTCAAATGCTGAGGCTAATTTTGTGAATGGCTATGGGCTGGGGACCCAAAGTGCGAACTGAATTACTATAGATTTGCTTACATGCTATTACTGGCACCACTGAAAAATCAGAGAACGTAGTCCCGGCAACTTTGAAGCCTATCACTTTAGGGCATCTGTGGCAACATCTAGGTGATGAATTTTTACTCAGATGCAACTGGGAAGTTTATAACGGTTAATACCACAAATTTTGAAGACATTTCTTAGAGATCTGAAGTAAAAGCCAAGGAAATTAGACCCCAGTGCCCTACTGTACCTTGACCATTCTGTAAAATTCAGAAATCACAGATTTCCCCTGTGGTCTTTTTCTTTTAAGTCACTCGGCTCATAATTTCTACAGTGACCGCCGAAGTTCCCTGTGGCATCTAACGGGGGAAGAGCGTAGATAAACACTGGGCCGCCATACCACCGACAATATGAAACATCATCCTAATGTACTCACTGAGCGAAGACTTGTGTTATTTCCGATGATGCCTCATATAACAGAAAAGTGAGAAAACTTCTGCTTGTCCCCAGTTTTAGCTCACCTCAACTCTTGCTCAAGTTGGAGCCACGATCAGCAGGTCCACTTGAGCTCACTCTCCTTTTCTAGAAGGCCTGAGGTTTTTGAGTGGTGGGGACAGGGTCACAGGCCCAGTCCTAGGCAGAACCCCATTCAGTCCAAATAAAGACATATGTTTTTCTTTCATACCCTATGCCTGAATCTGTACAGGTGTCACCTAAAAGCAAGTATGCTTTTAGAGAGAGCTAGCCTGGTAGCATGGAGTCCTTCATTGGTCTGGAAAATTGGATGCCCTTGCAGTGGTGTACAAAATTCTGTGCATGTGTGCACTTTTCTGGCCTTGGACCCTACTTTCAGATTCTCAGATGTCTATGGCCTAGGAAAAAAGTTTCTTTAGATTATTGTCTTGCCTCAGAGCACCATGCTTCAAGCATTGCCTTCTTGATTCTGGCATTGAATCTTCGCTCCGAGGTTAAAAGAGTTTCTTAAGCCTAGACCATGGTTACAGACCAAATTGTGTCCTCCCTACCTAATCTTTACACTGAAGCCATAATTCCCAACGGTTACATTTGGAGATAGAGCCTTTAGGGAGGTAATTCAGGTTAAATGAAGTCATTAGAGTGGAGACCTAATCTGATAGGGTTGGTATTCTTATAAGCAGAGGAAGAGACACCGGAGAGCTCTTTCTGTGCATGAGCACAGGGAAAGGTTACGCAGAGACACTGAGAGGTCTGCAAGCTTGAGAGAGGTCTCACCAGAAACCCAACCTGACGGCATCTCAACCTCGTGACGTTAGCCTTCAGAACTGTGAGAAAATAAGTTTCTGTTGCTTAGTCTCCGAGCCTTTGGTATTTTGTTGAAGCAGCCTGGGCAGACTAATATTACAATTAAGTGATGAAAACTAGCTTATTCTTTATTGTTACACCAATACCCCCAGCAGGCTGCCTTGGACCCTGACCACCTCCATGATCCAGACAAGTTTTCAATTCAGAGATTTACTCATTTAAGTTTTTGATCGTAATACCACAGGCCATTACAGCTGAACTAAAATACCCAAATCCGTCAGCTAGGCTCAGTGGAATCTATGGACTGAGAAAATCAAGGAGTCAAGCAAAGTGGAAGGAATTATTGCTTTGACTTGGCAGCAAAATAATCCTGGCGAAACTCCACCTTTTCATGATGAAATCGGGTTCTGTGCGTGCTCCTCTAATGACACGACACACAATTATTCAGCCTCGCAAACAGCTTGTATAGCACTTTGTGGAACAAAATGGATGCAACAGGATTAGAGGTATCAATATGTTTTATTGGGATCTTAATGTGGGAAAGGGTAATTGCAGGGTGGCGGGCGAGAGACAGAAGTGAGAATAGAAGGGGAAGACATGAGAGACTGTTTCCGAGGTGTGGTTTAAAGCCCTGCCATGTCAGCTGGCAGGGCCAGAGCAAAGCAAAAACAGAGCAGAAAGTTGAGCTGTTTAACGGGAGTCTCCTTAATTAGGACCAACTGTGGGTGAGGAATGCTGAGTCGGCCGGCCACAATTTGTTTGAGTTTTCTCTAGTTTCAGAGATTTCCCTTTTTGCCCGCCCCCCACCCCAGCCTTTCCCCTCTACTGTTTTTGCAGGGGTAGGAGTGAAAAAACAAGGTAACTTTCCTCTCTTTCTCGGATGTGTCCAAATGAGGAAATTTAAATCCCCCACCGAGTAAGAGGGGACTCTCTCTCAAGAAAACGGGAAAATTCTCAGGTGTGCCGTCAAATTCACCTTCAAAGAATAAGCGGCAGCCCTTTGAGGGCAGGCTCTGGAATACTGGATATGTGCCTCTGTCTCCACTGCTCTTGATTACCGAAGGTGAAATCAGTTTGTCTTAGCCTCAGTTTTCCCAAGTATAAACAGGTAATTCAGCACCTACAGAGCAAAATGTTTGGAAAGTTGAACGTTGGGGAGCAGAATTTTGGTTCTGAACTTGGGCAAAAAATATATCTTGACAAAAACTAAAAAGTCACGAAATTAAAAGGAGCCTGGGTGACTCAGTCGATTAAGCATCAGACTTCGGCTCAGGTCATGATCTCAAGGTTTGTGAGTTTCGAGTCCGCAATCAGGCTCTCTGCTGTCAGGGTGGAGCCTGCTTTGGATCTCTGTCCCCTGCTCTCTCTGCCCCTCCCCTGCTCCTCTCTCTCAAAAATAAACATTAAAAAAATATTTTTAAAAATATGAAGATGAAATGAAATGAAGATGTCAATTGATAAAAGCAATCTTAATTTGAGTTTCTGTGTTTTTATCAAAGAAGAGTCGGAAGGAGGCTCTAAGAATAGTCACTAGGGTATTATTTCGAACAAACATTTCCTTTTCTTCCCCAAACTGTCACAGATGTTCCATCTTAGAGATTTTTGGAAAGGGATGAAAATGATATTTGATTTAAAATTTCATAAGATACTTCCTGTTTCCTTCCCACTTCTCACCATATTCGTCCCGGGGCCTTTTTTAGGAGGCTGTCACACAATTCCAAAATCCTTGGCTAACTGAAAGGAAATGATAACAAGTGTCTGCATTTCTCCATTTTCTTAGAGCAGTCAGGAGTTAAGAGACAACTGACAATATTCTGAAATGTAGGAAAGGTTCAGGTTAAATGCCTAGAGCGGGGCTTGGCAAGTTTTTGTCTGTAAAGGACCAGACAGTAAATAATTTAGGCTTTGGGGGCCATATGGTCTCTGTTGCAACTGCTCAGCTCTGCCATTGTGGCACGGAAGCACTCATTGACTGTATGTAAACAAATGAATGCAGCTATGTTCCAAATAACTTTATTTATGGACAATGAAATTTGAATTTCACGTAATTTTCACGTGTCACAAAATATGACTCTTCTTTTGATTTTCCCCCCCAATCACCTGAAAACATGAGAACCACTCTTAGCTTTTTGGGCTGGGCAAAAACAGGCAGTGGAGCAGATACAGTCCGGAAGGCCCAAGTTTGCCAACCACCGGGCTAGACCAAACTAAAAAGGAAAAGGAAAAGAAATAATATTCCTCGATTGACAAGTCCTGGACCAAAAAGCAGTTTTGGACTAAGAAGGACCCCCACTTTTATTCCCTTTCAATGCCTTTCTGATCTAACCTGTTCAGTTGACAGTCAAAACCAGATTTTTCAACCAGCAATACCACTGGCTAGGTTTTGACTCAGGGAAAAAACATTGGGGGTGGGGGAGCGGAGGGGGAGTCGCTGGTGAGAGGCGGGGGAAAAGAAAAAGAAAAAGAAAACACACTCGTATGGTTTGCTCCTCACCCCCAATCCTCCAGCAGAATCAGGCAGTACCTCTAAGTAAGATGGGATTCAAACATATTTGCAACTTTTATAATCATTTATGCAGGACTCACTGGCAGAAGCAAAAGACTTTTGTAGTTAGAAACACAAAACCTGCTACACAGACCTGTTGGAGGAAGTCCTATAATTAATTTTTTTTAATGTTTGTTTATTTTTGAGAAAGAGAGAGACAGAGTGCAAGCAGGGAAGGAGCAGAGAGAGAGGGAGACGCAGAATCGGAAGCAGGCTCCAGGCTCTGAGCTGTCAGCACAGAGCCCGACGCGGGGCTCGAACTCACAACCTACAAGATCATGACCTGAGCCAAGTCGGATGCTTATCCAGCTGAGCCACACAGGCGCCCCCGGAGGAAGCCCTATAGAGTGCACATGTCCTGTGTACGATTCTGTTATGATTATGGCAACAGAGAGTCAAGTCCTGCCACTCACCTTCCGATCTCAAATCACCCTGTTAGCTCAAGGTGAGAATCAAAAGAGATGAAAAAAGATAGGAATCAGGCCCTAAAGTCATACTACTAGGCTAAAGAATCTGTGCAACTCTGAGCAGTTTCTGGCAGCTCCAAAAGATTCAGGCCAGACGGCTGGTGTGAAATGCTGAGCTGGCAATAAACACCTCTAGCCTGTAAGCTACTCTCTCTTCGTGGAACGAGGCTTCACCACAAACCAAATGGACTGCCAGGCGTTCCCTTTGAACACATCACTGCCCCCCCACCTCCTTTTTTACTTCTTTGTATCACATTCAATCTTCACACTCGATTCCCTGGCCTTCCATTATCACCTTTTTTTTTTCTTTTACTCTATTAAATAATAAGTCCACTTTCTAACCTCTTCTTTAGAGTTCCACAGAAACGGAGATCATCTTTTTTCAATTCACCGAGTCTCAGTTTAAAATCCTGACTCAAAATAGAGGGCTAATGCGCCCCCCAAACTTTCTGCCTGTAATTACCCTAATGCTGTCCACATTTAATCTACAAAAGAAATACAAAACAAGGAACGTTAAAAAGGAAAGCTAGCAAAAGGGAAACAAACACCAAATCCCAAATCCTAAAATCTAGATCTAGAGAGGAAAGTATTAGACCCTAATTCCTCGTGTCTACTTGCCTGCATACTATCATGTTGACCGAGCATGCTGGTTAGAGAGACCCAAGTGTCTCTTTATTTACATCCAGGGGCGTGAGCACCTAGGAGGATATACTCAGGATAAACGCAAAGTATGTGACGGTATGACATTTGGTAATACACTTAAAGGGAACGGTCATCCAAATCCATGGATTCACCATGACTACTCTTGTTTTCCATTTCAAAAGTAATACTAAGAAACCAATCCATAGCAGAATGCAACCACTCCTCTCCTCCGTACCCTCTTGAGATCCCCAGGGAGAAATTCAGTGAACAACCTTGGATGAAGAGGGTTACTCTACCACAAGTCAAATGCAGGGTCACACAAAACAGTCGTTGTCCCTTCACTAAATATAAAGGAAAATAAACACTCAGGGCTGGTTGGAGAGTGACACATAAGGTAAAAGATGAAGCTGTGTTCCAAGTTATAGAAGCTTTTTAAGGAAAATGTTTAAGGCTTATTTATTTTTGAGAGATAGAGAGAGCATGAATGGGGGAGGGGCAGAGAGAGGGGGAGACACAGAATCTGAAGCAGGCTCCAGGCTCTGAGCTGTCAGCACAGACCCTGACCTGCGGCTCGAACTCATGGACTGTGAGATCATGACCTGAGCCGAAGCTGGATGCTCAACTGAGCCACCCAGGCACCCCAGTTATAGAAACTTTTAGTACAGCCTAGTTAGATCACTTTCAAGTTTCAACCTCAGTGACTTTGACTAGATTTCTTCATTCCCATAACTTTTGCAACTCCTCTTTATGTCCTGTCCTCATTTAAAGTCCAAACTAAAAGTGTTAATCATATATGATGGCACTGGCCATGGGGGTAGGAGTAAAGGGTGGTAACAGTTTTCTCCTTTCACCTTCCCACAAAGACTTAGAACTTGAGATCTTGAAGGACTTCGTGTGTTGCCAGGGAGGCTTATCAATTTGTTACAGGGGGAGCTTGTCCGGTCCTCCAACCGGCACCTTGATATCATCGTTTCAAGAGAAATAGTCGTGAGAAGGTGGGACAATTTAAGGGCACTTCATAATCAACCATTTCCTAATCTGTACGGACTCAGCACTAAAGATTTCCCCTGGAGCCAGGCAATCCATATAAACGTCTGAGCCTGCTTTGTGAAAAACTGTTCATTTAGTCAGCAGGTAGGCTGGGATCGGACTCAACATCAGCTACTCCTTATGCCCACCCCCCCCAACATAACCAACATAAGCTCTACGTTGCTGGAGAAACGTGTAGCAATGTCCTGTACTTAAACAAAGGAAAGTCTGCTGTTTTACTAAAGACTCATGGCTTTCTGGAAGACAACCTTACCTAATTTAGGAACCTGTGGGGACAACCAAATGATACTAACAAACACTCAGAGTCTTTGCATCATACCTTCCAACCTCAGAAATGCTGAAGCCCAGGGCTCGGTCTCCTTCAGTCTGCAGAGTGAACGCGGCTCTCTAACTCATTTGTTACCTGTCTATAAGCTTGCGTCAAATCACAGCAGTGCCTCCACTTTTCTAGTACTGAATGCAGTGTCAACCCAAGAGGTGTTTTTTAAAAGGCATCTTCAATACGCTGCCTTTTATACTGATCCTTTTATCGAAAGGGCATGTATTTTACATTACTGTCTAGTGGAGACGCCAGATTTTGTGTTGATCCATGCAAACACTCTAATCTTAGTTTTCTTGGCGAACATCACCAACCATTATTAAGACAATAGTCACCGTGTGCCCAGTATTGAACTATGTATGTACCGAACACTTTGCTGGCATTTAGTCTTCATATTAACCCTGAGTTAGATACCACTTCCGTTTTACCTCTATGAGAGCTGAAACTTAAGACAGGGGAAGTTATGCGCGCAAGGTCCTACAGCAAGTTAAGAACCAGAGCCAGTTTGGTATCAGGATGTAACCCTAAAGACCCTGTTTTTTAACCACTACGTATACTATAAACAGTCCCTCCATGAGAGACAGAACGGAAGTTAGGGGTAGTCAACAGCAAAACTAAATTAGGCATTTACTCAGATCACTAGGGAACCATTTGGTATTACTTCTGCAGTGGATTATTTGGCAGCTTTCCAAATGGCGTTCCACTGGAGGGCAGTGATCACTTATGCATCTCCTGGGGCTCTTTGCACAAAAAGGTGGTCTCAAGGTCAAATTTAATTTGTGTCTGCTCCATCACTGTTACATCCTATCTCAACAGTTACAGAAGGCTGAGACTGACAATGGTGAAAAAGAAATGGGTTCGTTCCTAGACCTTCAAAGACTGCAAACCAAAACCCAATTTGCCCGGGAATGACTCACTCCTGGCCAACTAAAGGGAGGGCTTTAGCAAAAAGAAGCGTGTAGGATAGTCTAACTTGACAGAAACCTTTCATATTTGCTCCAACCGATTCTTAGACCGCAAAGGCAAACTGTAGCATGAGCACCACCAAATAAAATCTCGACGGCACGAGCACACAGTAGAATCGGGAAAAAGCAATTGTTGAGGTGGCAGAAGCATAGGAGGAAGGGTAGCTAATAACTGATTTAACCATCTGGTGGGTAGGTTGCTCTTCTTGGACAACCCTGTTTGGCCCTCCTTCCCCTCTAGAAAAACCCATCCAGGACTCTACCTGGCCTTTGAATATCAAGTTCATTCTTCTGCATGTTGCTTTGCAAAGGAAGTCTTTTTAACCCATACGTAAGAGTCTAAACACCATTCCCTCACAGTGAGGAGAGGGGGAAAATGCTGGATGAGCCCCCTAAGTAGGACTGCTACATGCGGTCTTTTAGATTCAACAGAGCGCCTGTGGCCCTAGGGACAGGGGAGCGCAGGGGCCGCCCTACACATGGCGCGGCCCTGGGCCTTCCACAAGGGCCGCGGAATTGGCTGCGTCACCCCTGGAACTCCTCACTACACGC
This sequence comes from Panthera leo, assembly GCF_018350215.1. Classification (NCBI taxonomy): domain Eukaryota; kingdom Metazoa; phylum Chordata; class Mammalia; order Carnivora; family Felidae; genus Panthera; species Panthera leo. The sequence goes on along the minus strand of NC_056696.1, from coordinate 40,642,091 downwards.
TCGCATCACGGCTAGGCTGACCAAGTGGTACTCGTGGTGCCTCCTTTTCAGACAGCTGTCTTACATTTTAGGCATGGGGCAGTCTTGAGAGTCTAAGTCGTCAGTGCGACGGCCCCTCACAGCTTTGGCTTGGGAATCTACAGCAATTTAGCGGCTCCTGCGGGCTTCCGCCTCACCAGAGGAAGTCCCGCCCACCGGCTTCCTCTCCTCTCTATCAACACCTGGCAACTGCCAATGGCTCTTCTTGGCGCTGCGGTCTGTGCCGCTTGCGCGTCTGTTTTCCTTCAGGTGCTCATCTTAGATGGTGATCTGAAGTCCAGAGGCGTTATTTAGGGAGTGGCCATGTGTGGGAAGACTGGTGTGTGCTAAAAAACTGACAGCAACGGAATAGGGCCCAGGCCAGACTTGAGTATGAGGGCACTTTAGAGACGGCTTCCTCATGCAGAAGAGCTTGGTCACCCAATCTTGGAGGAACCACAGTCCTGCAAGCGCTAGACATTTCCAAATGCAAGAGGAAATGTTCCTCACGCGTGCCTCGCTGGACGAAAATGAATTCAGAATTGTTTCCTAGGCTAATGGCAGGTGGCCTGGGTCAGCTGATTTTAGAGAATGTCATTTGATTACAGCATTGAAGACGGAGTATATGCTGCGAGCCACAGTGTTGTGTAGCCTCTATTCCAAGACACAGGATCAAATATAGAAACTGAAAGAAACCTCTAAAGACTCTTCCCCCATTAGAGATCTTGAGGAGGAGTTGCTTTTTCAGATATTCAATGGAGTGTATGGCGCAAAAGTCAAGGCCCAAGGGCAGGTTGTTGAACGGGGAGATAATGGGAATTGCTTTTTTTGCCGATGACATCCTGGTGAAAGAACCAGCAGCATTGCATTGGTCAGTGTAACAGTAGAGCTTTTATGGAAAGCTCACTTTAACATCCTCTTATACCACACCTACCACTATTATTGTAACTACGGAAGGAAACCTTTGGGGGCCAAGAAAGAATCATTAACTGATCAATCACAAAGCTAGCCTGAGTAGAAAAAAAAAGAAAGGAATTGTCCCGTAAGTTCCATGCCTTTTTTAAAAAAAGTCCCTAGAGAAGGATTAAGTATAAAAAAAAAAAAAAAAAATACCGGATGCGTTGGAAGACAAACCTATTAGTCTGAAAAAAGAATTTTTCTTCAGGATGAAAATGCAGAGAATTTCTACATATTCAGTCAGGTGAATGCAAACTACTGGCTGAAAAGCTAAGCAACAGGAGGTGGGGGTTCTGAGGCATCATGAATGAGAATGTTTTGCAGAGTCAGCCTGTTTGGCAACCGCCCAGGACATCATCAGCCAAGGAGGTCAAATGTTCAGTTAGCAAAGGTAGAGGTCCTTGAGATCCTTCTTGGGCCCTGCGTGGACATCTTGAAGAGAGAGATGAAACAATTTGAAGAGCTGATAAAATGGTTTTGTTTCAGAATAAACAAGAACGTATGAAGTGTTTGAAGAACTAGGCTTTTTAAGTGCCTGAAAATACGACTGTAGTGCTTTAATCTAGATAAACTCGATAAAAACACATGAAAACGGGAGATTTAAATACTTTCATGTAGGCTCTGCATTGTACTCATATTTGTGCACTTTCCCCTTCATTTCCAGTCTGTTCCTTGGAACATCTTAACTCTCAGAGGCAATGTTTAGCTCCTACCACGGCTACTCTTTCCCGGTGAATCCATTCTGCTTACCCTCTATAATTAAAAACAAACAAACAAACAAGACAAAACAAAAAACCCCAAAGTTTCCTTCTAGGAGACTCTTCCCCATTTCAGGCATCAGGAGTGAGCTCCCTTTAAGGAATTCACCTTCCAGGTACTTCTCCCACATATAGGAACTCAAATGCCTTTATGTAAAAGATTTAATTATTTTTTAGTTGTTTTTTTTTTTTAATGTTTATTTATTTTTGAGACAGAGGGAGACAGAGCACGAGTGTGGGAGGGGCAGAGAGAGAGGGAGACAATCTGAAGCAGGCTCCAGGCTCTGAGCTGTAGCACAGAGCCCAATGCGGGGCTCGAACCCATGAACCGTGAGGTCATGACCTGAGCCGAAGTCAAGACGCTTAACCGACTGAGCCACCCAAGTGCCCCTAAAAGGTTTAATTTTTACTTTACTGGGGCAAGAGGGTTTTTTTTCTCTGTGTGTATGTCAATTCTTTCTAGAATTGCTGCAGACAACTGAAGTGTGTTGTGTGCAAAATGTTAACTGGACAATACTTAGGCAGGGTATTAAGTTACAGTTGTCTTTGCTTTGAATTCTTATCACTGCTGTCTAAAGGCATTAGTTTCTCTAAAATTTTTCTTAAAGTATCTAAAGTTATGCCTCTGTTCCTGACTGCGTTGTATTTACGTTATACCTGAAGCTATATTTTCTTTGACATTTTGGTAAAATTACACTGTGTGAAATGTTATTCATATGGATTGTATTGCTAATTTTATCTTGAGAGCCAATTATACATGTTGAATAAAATGAATTCTTTCCCCAGTTAAAAAACGGGTTAAGTTCATGATGCTGTGTTTTATAATAAGAATTATATATATTTGGTTCTTGTCCCTGTTTCTGGCACAGAGCTCCTGAAATCCTAGGAACTTCCTAAGTGATGACAGTGATACCAGGTGTCTTTAGTTAGGTCAATGTGGTGACTTTTGGACCCCACCGAAGGATGGGGAGTGGTTGCCTGGGGAACGAATCACACGATTAGAAGGTTGGAACTTTCAGTCCCTCTAAGGTTGAATTAATTGGCAAAGGCCAATGATTTAATTAGCCACGCCTACAGAATGAAGCCTCCGTAAAGACCAAAAAAGACAGCGTTTGGAGAGCTTCTGGGGTTGATGAACATGTGGAGCAGCTGAGACAGCCACTCAGGGGACACAGAAGCTCCACACCTCGTCCCACATACCTTGCCCTATGTGTCTCTTCCATCTGGCTGTTCCTGAGTTGTATCCTTTTATAATAAGCTGGTCCTCAAGTAAGGAAATGTCTTCCCGAATTCTGTGACCTACTTTAGCGCATTAATCCAACCCAAGGAGGGGATGGGGGAACCTCTGATCTACAGCCGGGCGGTCAGAAGCCCAGGTGACAGTCTGGACTTGCAACTGGCATCTGAAGCGGGTGGGAACAATCTCGTAGAAGTGAGCCCTTCACCTGGGGGATCTGATGCTCTCTCCGGGTAGACAGTGTCAGAATTCAGATGAATTGTGGGATGCCCAGCTGGTGTCAGAGAATCGTGCATCCGAATCGGAGATCAATATAACAGGACAAAATAAAATTGTGTCCTGTGGTACAAGTAACGCAAAAATTCTAGCATTGATGACAGCGTTGAAAAAGTAAACGCAGAGCCGGCAGGAGATGGTTACCTCTGGTTTGATCCTGGTGCCTCCTCACTCATGAGCCGCATGGGGAGAACCCGCATTTGTAGGCTACCATCTGTCCTTTCAAACTGCCTACACTCACCGTCTTCACGTTACCTCACATGTACTCCTCCACCCACCAGAACTTGGACTTCATCCTCACCACTTCACTAAAATCCCTCTGGCCAGGATGACCAAGGCTCTGTATATTGCTAAATCCACTTAGCATTTTTTTAGTCGTATTTCTCCAGCCTGTCAGTTGCATCTGTCAGTGTCCGTCACTCCTGGAAATTCTTCCCTTTGCCTCGGTGACAGCATTCTCTTCCTGTGCTCCCCCCCTTCCAGACTCCCTCTTCCTCTGCCGACTCCTTCAATTTTGGTCTTTCATTGTACGTGGCCCTTGACTTAACTGGTATTCTCATTCTACCCATTTTCCTTGGAGTTCTCTCCCTGGCATACAGGACAGCAAAGCATCTTCTTCTACGGGGTAAGAGAGGTTGGATGGAGGGGTGTGGCACAGCGTGGATTCTCAATAAAAACATGCTGAAGGAATGAAGCATGGGATATTAAAATGCCTTTAGGGATATGGTGGAGAATCCTACCAGGGTCTGTGGTGGGAAAGAAGGCCATATGGAAAAACAACTGTTACTAAATGTCTTCTTCAAAGCAATTTGTTTCTACTGGGGGTTCCCAGGTCCTAATTTTCCTTCACATTCCCCCTCCTTGGACTTTCATTTGCCAGCAAACTGGCAATGTACCTAGATTTGGCAAAGAGTATAATAGCTTCAGCTTGGGTTCCTATAGTTGGGAAGGTTCTACCAGGATCTTCTTTGTTCCATCTTTAGTTTAAAAACAATCACCCTGGGGCGCCTGGGTGGCTCAGTCGGTTAAGCGTCCGACTTCAGCTCAGGTCATGATCTCGCTGTCCGTGAGTTCGAGCCCCGCTTCGGGCTCTGGGCTTATGGCTCAGAGCCTGGAGCCTGTTTCCGATTCTGTGTCTCCCTCTCTCTCTGCCCCTCCCCCGTTCATGCTGTGTCTCTCTCTGTCTCAAAAATAAATAAACGTTAAAAAAAAAACAAAAAACCAATCACCCTGTATAATTACTCATTAGAGGCCAACACTTTACACAGCCCCCAATATGTTTCTGGAAAACAACTCCTCTTCAGAGTTTGCCCAGAACAGCTTAAAAACACAAGACAGAAGCAGAATCTGCTATGAAGTTGTTTATGTGTGAAAATTGCGTGACCTTTCATAATGAAAGCCATCTTGAGAACCCGAAGCCTTGTCATTTCTGTGGAAAACACTTATCCTGACCAATGCAAAATACACAGCATCTGAGTTGAGCACTATCATTTTGAAGGAATAATCGGAGAAGCACTGTAAAACATTACCCCGATCTCTTTAATAAAGGCATTTGAAAGATACATTCTTACACCAATGTTAACCACTCTCCGATCCCAGACAGTAGTCAGATATGAGGTCACCAAGTTTTCCGGTCATACACTGGATGGTAGAATTTAATAAAAAAAAGAGGTTTTCTCCAATTACCCAAATATGGGCTGAAATTTAAATATAGCACAATTGCTTCTGCTTTTTCCACTTACAAAATATGCTATGTAGCGTCTACAGGGGCTAATCAATTCTCCTCGGATGGACTGCAATAGTTATGCCACAGTGGTGCCCAAATAGACAACCTAAAAAGTATTTACAGTATCTTTTCCCCCAAGATAGCCACTTCTTAGATAAGTGAAAGCTCTTCACTTGGGAAGACACTTCTAGGCCGACCAAGAGAATTTTTTTGGCTTAGGGGGATGCGGGTTTCCAATCCATTCTCCGATCCCAAACGGATCTGAGATACTATACAAGGTAACCTTTCATCTGAGCCTCCTCCCCGCCCCGGCCCGAACAACCCATACATTCTTTCCTAATGTAAAGATTTCCAACAACAGCATAAAACTAGCTGTTAATAATAGGTCCCAACATGTAAATTACAGCGGTCTCCAAAAATAAAGCTTCATGGGGGAAAAATTTGCAAGTTACCACTGTGAGGTAGATACAGTGAAAGAACAGTTTCCTCACACCACGGAAATCTGGATGTCCTCGCTCAACTGGCAGACAAGTATTCCGAAGGCAGTCCTTGGGAGCGATTTTTTTGTGTGTAAACCAAACCATGACTTTTCCCTACCTCGCCTCTCTGTCTCCTGCTCCTCAACCAACCTTACAATTAAACACCCAAGGCTTGTTCCTAAGTCTCAGTCTTTCCTTATGTTTCTAGAGAGCAGTAAGAGGGCAGGGCGCAGCGGGCAATGCTGTAATCTGTCACCTTCTCAGCACTTTTTCTAAGGTAAGGACGGGGACCACGTGTTACTTGTGAAGTGTTCTTTCTTACCAACTAGCCCATAAATGCCTATATCCCCGAGACCCTTAGAATGAGAGCACTTGATAAGGATTCCAAAAGCAGTGCTCCCAAGAGGCCCCCTAGGTTCATGCATTCTGAATAGCTTCCTCCCCCCAACCCCCTAAGATTCTCCACTCTTCTTTGATCAATCCTACCAAGGAACACTGGGCAGGTCTGTCCAAAGAAATCCTAGCATTAAAAAAGTCTATTGAATGGAAAGTTTACTTGTCTCTTTAATCTAGGTCTTAAGAAAGGTTGAGTTGTCACTCCCACCATGGGGGGGGGGCGAGGGGGGGGGATCACTGATCTGGCCTGTTGGGCATTGTCATTTTTACAGCCCTCTTGCCTTCATCTTTATCTCAGAATTAACCGCTTTCTTATCTTAAGTCATTTAGTTCATGGCCTGCTTACTCTTGGTGAAATATCTTTGTGGAGGGCTCTGAAGGTTTTTCACTTCAGAGAACAGGACAGCTGAATGCCACATTGTGCGTGGGGGTCAAAGGTCAGCATCACAGAGAAAACCCAGCTAATGCATTGTGAAAGACCTTCATTTTTATGGGTGAGTCTTCCATGCATGTGAAAGTAAGCACATCTCTCACCTATCACAAAGCCTTGAACAAAAGGAATGAAAAGAAAAAGGAATCTTAATTCTTAACCAGTAAGTGGATGAAGTAAAGATCTTATTCCAGAGAAACAAAACGATATGCAGGTGTTCAGGCAAGGTAAAAAGCCACTCATTATATGCCCCAGGCATGACATTCTGCCCGCTTAAGGATGAGGGATGAATGGGGGAAAAAATAACAGGGAACTGAAAAGATTTAAACTTCTCAACCCCTCACCTGCAAATGTCAGATATACCAAACGTTCCTGTAAGGCAGATGTCCGACCCTGTTTTCACAGAATCAGGTGTTGAAGTATCTGGAGTGCTTTGCAAACGTAAATACCTGGCCGTTTTCGTAACTGGTTATTGCTTTCAACACCCCGTGAGATCGGATCGCCACATTTCTGCAGCAAATCCTCACCGACGCACTTTCCATTGAGACAACATTCCATTCCCTCCAAACCGCCTGTGTGCGGCTCATCTGCCGGTGCCCTTCATTCTCCTTCCAAGAAGGGGAAACTGAGGCTGGGAATTTTGCCCTGGGCGGTGGAACAAATCAGTGGCAAAGTCAGTATTAGATTTCTGGGTGCTTCATCTCTTTCCTTCGGTACCAAAAATGTACTCCAATGCTGGTTGTATATAAAGCACATACTTAGCCCGGGAACCCTTTTCCCAGCCTCTCTGACTTGTCCTTCACTTATGCTTTCCTCCGACTGCCTCCTGCCTCATCACCTCCCCAGGTCGAGAGGGAGAACAGTTTTTGTTATCTAAAGATACATATCTTAGGAAAAAATAACAATTTGGGGAACACAGGAAATGACTGGCTAGGAAACTGCTTTTGGTATTAACATGCTTTTCTTGGGCAACCGAATTGAAATCTCTGTTCTGAGGCTTTATGATCAGTCTGGGGCTTTGGCGTAATCCTTAAAGAAGTCAAAAGAAGGAAAATTGAAATTAAAAGAAGAGAAAGTTAATCAAAATCAAACTGGTTTTGTTTCTGGGAGAGGTGCCTTCAGGCAACAGACAGGAACAAAAACATCCTGTTCTTTCTTCCATTTTGTTCGGATGCTGGGTGGACCCAGAGCCACTTCTCAGCTTAGAAAAGGGGTCCCTGCAGCTCCCTGGCACAGACCCCTGCTATCCAAAAGGGGTCTGTGCCAGGAAGACCCTCTGCCTTTCTCACATCTGGAAGAACGAAGCCCTAATGGGGCTGGAAGGGAGGCAGAAGCTCAGGGTCCACTTGCCCTGCCCCCCCCCCCCAAAAAAAAAACTGTGACCGGTTTCCTCTCCGCCATATCCTCCCCCATTACTATGTATGTGCAAATCATCCGGGCAGATGGGTGTTTTTCTACATACAAAGGCTTCCAGAGAAGGCCCTTCCACACCTTCCTTAGGGCGCTCATTACGTGTCAAATCCTTGCAGCAGCTAAGTCCTTGTTACAGAAAATTACAGACAGGCGCCCGAGAACTATGCGGTTCAAAGTACGAGAACCAGCCCGGTTTTCCCCGACACACTTCTGCTTTTCCACCTCCACTCTGCACACCTATACCACAATGCACTGTTGTCTCCACTGTCAGTTTCTTTCAGCGGAGCAAGATCGTCATGACCCAGAGCAACCTGAGAGCACAATCCTTCTAGAGTTTTATAAACGCCCCCCAGGACCTTCTAAGTCCTACACCTATCTCAATGACGGTTTTCCTGACAATTTGCCTTTTCAAGCTCCCCAAAGCCTCCAAGAATGCAGTTTTCATAGAAATGATTTTCTTTTTACACTCACATTTCATCCCCTTGTGTAATCATCAAATGATACAATTTCAACTGGCATGAAGACGCTTGGGAACAAACAGCCCTTGGTAAGTGTTGAGCTAGACTGGTGGGAGCACGCAGGTACAGACACAGCAAAGGGCAGAATTAGTGTTCAGTGTGCGGAGGGCGTAAAAAGCAAGTCCGGGGGGAGGGCTCTGCTCTATCTGATGCCTGGAAGCACCGCAGGAAGACAAGGGTGAAATTCATAAGGCTGAAGACATTAGCGTAGCTCCACCTCTGACCTTTCCTCCTCCTCAATATATTCCTCCTTGCTTCCCCTCTGGGTTTCTTTGCTAAACGTGAGACCAACAGTGGGGCTAAGCAAAGTGAAACTGACAGAAATAAAACTTCAGGTTATTTCTGATTCCTTGGGCTCAAATCACTCAACCAGCATTATTTTACTTGGATGGCATTATTTTACTGGTAGAATCATTCTGGTTTAGACAGCGTCACAGTTCAACTTTATAAAAGAGACAAGGAGTGGCTAAGAGGCTTGCCAGAGCAGACCGTTATGTGAAAACCAGAACCAGACCCAGGAGTTTCGACTTCTTTGGGGGTCTCCTACAGATGGCAATGCCTCCCTGGCACGGCAAGATTTTTTTTTTTTTTCCAAGGGCTTTGGACTTGCTGGGGATCAAAGCTGCTTCCACAATGAACAGCTCTGTGCAAATTTCCAGAATTAGTTTCTCAGATAGCAGGAAGGCTCCTGAACTAGGCTGTGCAGGAGTAGGCAATGACTTCCTCCCTCCTGCAGGAGGCATGGTTAGTTTTTCAGACCTAGGACCTGACTGGTCTTTTACCCCCTGAGGTTCAGAGGCCCGGGTAGAGGCTGGTGGAATTTCCCTGCTGAAGGAACTGAAGTGTAGCAGCCCAGATTCCATCTCCCTTCCTAAACACGCCGTATATGCTAATCCTCTGGGACCACAGCTTTGCCAGGATTTCCATATGGAGACTCCAGAAGAAAAACAAACACTTAAAAGATAACGGCAAATATGAGACTCATCTATGGGAGATGAAAGCAATTTCTAGAAACCACAGGAGAAAACTGGTGTTATTACATATACCTCCCCCTTCACATTTAATTTACGAGTCTGGGGGAGAAAGACCCTGTTAATGGGACAAAGACAAGAGAGGAAAATTAATAAATTAACATACTGCTCATTACACTTCAAAAGTAATTCTAAAATGCATGATAAGCATGGAGATTAGTGGTCTCTATGGATTTTCCTCATTCAGAGAGCCACCTTTTCAGGAAAAGGTGATTTGTAAGTCGTTCCCACCCCCCCACCCCCAAGATCAGCTCAATGCTAGCCTAAAAGGTATCTGCAAAGTTATCAAACATGAATCCCATATATTAGAGGGCCACTCATGTGAGACTGCTGTGGGGAGCTCCGAGTTCTGGAAGAGTCCTCCGAGAACAAGCACTTAGTAGCAACAGGTACGGAAATCTGGGTTGCAAGTCCGGGACCTGGAAATTACAAGGATGTTCACCTAGAATTTATGAGAGCCAAGCTTAAATGGGGAGAAACAGTATAAATTATGGGAACCGAATACATATTTAACAGGAAGAAATGGCACACATGTTCAGAACACAGAAACACATCACGATGTAAACAAGGATTTCATTAGGGAACTCTTTCCAGACAGGAGGCGTCCATCTCCAGGGTCTGATTAACCAAAGAGGTGCTGCTTTCCAACTGTGTATCAGAGAGAATTAAGAACAAGGTCTAGGATGTGTGCCACGGAACATTGCTGTTATCTTAGCCACTGTGTCTAGGGGGTCAAATTCCAGAAATCCTGACACCCAAGAATAATTCCCAAGTATTTGTTTTCCCTGAGGGCCTTTGGGCCATAATTCCGCTCACTGGCAGAAATACTACTTCTGTTTAAAGCTGTTAAAAACCTATTTTTAAAATCACACAGTTGGCAGATCACCAGGATCAAAACCTGGTAATCTAGTATAGTCTTATAGAAGAATTGAAAATAATCCATGGGAAAATGTGCCAAGCCTGAAAAATAACACTTTCATGCATGTGTGTGCACGCGCGTGTGTGCGTGCGCACACACACACACACACACACACACACACACACACTCGCTCTAGCAGGAGCATGTGTGCACGCACCAGACAACTCCCAGAAGAATGAGGAGGGCCTAGCAGGACATTAAAGATGACAGACTGGGATGTGTCTTATGTTCCAGTTTTCCTACCTATTACCCAATGATCTTCCTGTTCCATAAATTCTCTTCAAGACACGTCTTGGGTCCAGGGCCCTCCCTCCCTCTTCTTCCATACCTGAAAACCTTCCTCCTTCCTGAATACACTCTCCAAATTTCCTTGCAGTCTACATTTGAACTTTTCATGACTGCCACACTCACTGTCCTCTTGCTGCAATGCCCGTAGACCTGGTTTTCAGTCTTTCTTTACATTTTCGACTTGCTTGCTCCCTATTTCCAGCTACTGTTATTCCTAGTGCCAGGAGTCAACATCTGACCCTGTAACAGGTTAATCATACCATCATGTGGATTGAAAGCAGTGGTCTTTTTTTCTCTTTGTAGTGATTAGCACAATTCTTGGCACACAGTAGGAAATTAACAAATACTCACTGGTGGCTGACTGATATGTAGCTGTTATATTTCGGGAGATAGGACCTGACCCAATCTAAACAGCTCTAAGTGTGATGTGGCACAGGCTAAGCACGGTATATATAAATTTGTACTGTTACATTAAGCGCTTATAATAGAATCCTGTGAGCTATGTGTTGTCACTATTAAATTCCACAGAGACACCGCTTGAGTAAGAGTCCCTGGCCCCTAGGAACTTATGATTAGACAAAAACACCACCATATGACAAATGGACACGAAAAAAAAAAAAGCTGGAAAGCTGCTTCCCCGGAGGTTGGAGAACCTCATTAACAGCTCTCCTTTCTAAAAAATGACCATCCCAGCAGGGAGCCGCGGCATTCTCAAGCTTGCAGAAAGCGCCAGGCTCCTAGGCCTCACATTCAGTCTATGGTGGAATGGGCTGTGCAGCCAGGCAGAGCTGTCTGAATTTCTGCTCCACCACTTCCTGGCTGTGACTTGGGACAGGCATGTTCCCTTCCTGAATGCATGCGCACATCACAAAAATGGCCACATCCCCATCAGCCCTTCTTGGTTACTGGGAGGAGTAGACAAGGTCAAAAAGCACCCAGCTCAGGTCCCAGCAGGTAGGTAGGTACACAACTTCCCCCTGCTCTCCTCTTTTGAATCCCCTACCCCCTACTCAAATGGCACCTGTAGCCATACATTCAACAGGAAAACCAGTTTATGAGGGATTTGCTACATCCTCTGTAAGTCTGTGGGTTACATCAAGCTTTTCTTTTAATGTTTAGTTATTGTTGAGAGAGAGAGAGAATGCATACGAGTGTGTGAGAAGGAGAGGGACAGAGAGAGAGGGACACAGAGGATCCCAAGCAGGCTCCTTGCTGACAGCAGAGAGCCAGATGCGGGGCTCAAACTCATGAACCATGACATGACCTGAGCCGAAGTCGGACACTTAACTGACTGAGCCACCCAGGCTTCCTGGCATCCAGCATTTCTTGATTGTGTTGACTGTGTAAACAGGCCAGTGGCCAGGCTGTTGTGCAGGGACACATGCACACGGACAGGGGTTTTCATGTTCTTTCCTTTTCAATATGTCTCCCTGAGTGATGTGTCAGAGTATTCACGGGATAGAGGCTTCCTAAGATTTAAATGTCCAATACTGTCCAAGAATTTGGTATTTCTAGGAAATTCCTAAAGCATCCCAAGAAAGTCAGGGTGAGGATGAATTCTCATATCGGACACATTCTCCATAGGCGTAGCGTTATTTGACTCTGCTTTAATGGCAAAGACAAGGGCAGTCCATCATTCTGGTCATGAACTTCACCTGAGATGTAACTGACCCCGTTCCCACCCCGACCCCCCCCCCCCCCCCCCCCCCCCCCCCCCCCCCCCCGCCACAGCTGGGGCGGGGACAAACAAGCCGTTTGCATTATCAAAGGCTTCCAGAGAGGATTCCTGGTGGTGCTGAGCAGTGAAACATTTACTCAGTTGTCTGTTTCAGAGTTCTGCCTTAGACAAGGAGGCTCTGTGATCAAAGAAGCCACAGTGATGGTGGGTCTGGGCAGAGAAACTAGAAGATGACATATAGCCTCTCAACTGAGGAAAACGCCTCCCTCTCTCCTCAAATGAGCTCTTGTTCCTCTGGAAAACTCTTATTTTTGCTTCAAGGCCCAGTGAAAATGCCATCTTTCAGTCAAGGCCTCCCTGACCGCTCAAACTACGGCCCCTCCCTGCTTGCTTCCACTTACTGCACGTATGATCTGGTGTCCCAATTATTTGTGGTTTCCTCCGCCAGACTGCATCCTCGGGCATTATTCCTTGTCACGGTTCTCATGATTTAAAATAAAATGTAGGTATGCGCTTGTTGACTTTTATTTATCCGTTTTCACCCCCTGCAAAATATAAGCTTCCTGAGGGCAGGGACTATTATGTCGGTCTAACTGATCACTATTGAACTCTCAGTTCCCTGGGATCTGTGAGGCACTCGCTACAGGTTGTTGAATGAATGAACAAATAAACAGGGGCGCCTGGGTGGCTCAGATGGTTAAGCATCTGACTCTTGATTCTGGCTCAGGTCACGATCTCACGGTTTGTTAGTTTCAGCCCCAGGTCGGGCTCTCTGCTGACAGAGCGGAGCCTGCTTGAGATTTTCTCTTCCCCTTTCTCTGCCCCTGCCCTGCTCATTCTCTCTCTCTTTCTGTCACAAATAAACTAACAAACTTTAAAAAAAATAAATGGGGACGCCTCGATGGCTCAGTCAGTTAAGCATCTGACTCTTAATTTTGGCCTAGGTCATGATCTCACGGTTTGTAAGCTTGAGCCCCCGATCAGATTCTGCACTGGCAATGCAGAGCCTGCTGGAGATTCTCTGTCTCCCTCTCTCTCTGCCCCTTCCCTGGTCTCTCTCTCTCAAAATAAATAAATAAGCGTTAAAAAATAAACAAACGAACAAATAAGTGTTAGCTCTGTTTCTCCAGCACCTAGCATAATGACTGGCACAAAGTTATCACATAATAGAGGCTGAATAAATAAGGTGTTTTTTAAACAATTAAAGTTTTTTTAAGTGGCCTATTTTTTAAAGTGTTTATTTATTTTAGAGAGAGACAGAGCATTAGTGGGGGGGAGGGGCAGAGAGAGAGATGGAGACACAGAATCCGAAGCAGGCTCCAGGTTCTGAGCTGTCTGCACAGAGACCGACATGGGGCTTGAGCTCACAAACTTGAGAGATCATGACCTGAGCCAAAGAGGCCCTTAAGTGGCCTATTTTTATGTAAACTGCCATCAAAGAAATTGGTGTATAGGGGCACCTGGGTGGCTCTGTTGGTTGCTTGGTTGAGCATCTGACTTCAGCTTAGGTCATGATCTCAGGGTTCTTGTGACTTTGGGCCCCCGCAGAGTGGGTCCTCTGTCCCTCCCCCACCGCCACCTCTCCCCCACTCATGCTCTCTCTCCCAACAATAAATAAACATTAAAAAAAAATAGGATGAAAAAAGTAAAAAATAGGATGTATAAATATGCCATCCTAGTTAACATAGAATTCGGACTGAATAGAAATCTGAAGATGGGTAATTAAGAATTTTAGAAAAAAGTGAAAGATATATTTCTAAGCAAGGAAGTTATTTAGTCTGTTATACGGATAGGCATCCTTATTAGGGTCCTAGCAAAATGGAAGGAAAAAAACGCTAAGGAAAAAAGCAAACTGAAGAATCCAGGAGGGACTCCTACTGCCTGAGAGGGACCTCAACTAGGAAATGTCACTTGTAAAAGCTCCTTTGCTGAAAGCACTTTGCTTTTCACATCAGCTTGTGTCATGACTACGACCTAGTGAGGCAGACTGGTCGGGAGTTAGGCCCATTTTAGGGAGAAGGAAACTGAGGCCAGAGGCTAAGCAACCTCTGTACGGTCACAAAGTTAACTGTAGTGGAGCCCTAGTCCCCAGGCAGGTCAGCACACTCCATGCTCTTCCCACCTCTCTCTCACTAGACTTGGAGGCCAACTCCAGACCTTTGCTAAGGCCTCAAATACCCTTAAGTCAACATTCCCTGCGCCTAATCAGTGTCGGTGAGAATAACCTTATTGCAGTGTTCAGGGGTTGGCTTCAGAGTCAGACAGATCTAGGTGTGAAAACAAATGCCACCACGGTGATACAATTACTGAACCTGCCTGTGCCTCAGTTTCTACATTTCCAAAGTGGGATGATAATAAAATCTACCTCGTGTGGTTGTTGTACGGGTGAAATAAATGAACGGTTTATAAAGCACTTAGCATAGATGGCGTTTTTGGAGCATCACGTTATGGGGTGAAAAGTGGTCGGCTCAGATGTTGGATACAGCCTGCTGCCATACTGTCTTCCATACTGTGATGCTTCCTACTTGGCACCTCTCTCTTCCCTGCCTCCCAAGCAGAGGGCAGGGGCTTAGAGGGGAGAGGTTAAGCCGACAAGTGTGGTTTGCCTCTCTTGTGCCCAGCCCCATAAAACCCACTAACAAGAAGCAGCTCGTTGGTTTCGCTGTCCCCAGGCATTTTGTCCTTTTGCAGAGGTTGAGTTTGTGCCAAGCTGAAGCCCTATGCCCTGGGGGGCGGGGGGGGAGGGGTCTCTGTAGGCTCAGCAATGCAAGTGTTGTGAGCAGGTCTCGTTCCCACTGGTCCCCAGGCTCTATAAGGGCCCTTTCTAAGAGGGAATCTTGGAATGCCGAAGGGGATAGATGCCTGCACCCCAGGTTCCCTGCTTGGAAGAATCTGAAGGATGGTGATCTCTGGAGCAGGAAAGAGAGGGGTCTCCAGGAGAGACTGTAACACTCGAGATGGGCAAGAATGGTGCTTATGGAGACAGCCTTCCATGATAGATGAGCAATCCTGCCAGGCATCTGGGAAGGAAAGGCATCTGCTCTGAGGCAAGGGAAGGGGCCAATGGCCGATCACAGCTCAACTCATCAAAAGCTGGTCATGGAAATACTGCGGGCCAATTAAGCCATTCACCCCGATACCTCACATCCTCTCCTGGCTGCTTCCTTCGGAGCTTAGGGGAACCTGTGCCTGAAGGGCAAGCATCTCTTTGATCCCTGTTGGCCCCAATCAAACATCATTTACAGGGAAGGTTTAGAGCTGTCTCCAGAGCAAAGGCCTGGGCTAAGCTCTCCCTCTATGGATTGCGGCCAGGGTAGTTAAATTTTATATTTGAACTCTGGCGATTTGAGGACTGACTTCCACTTTACAACATGCCCTCTCTCCTCACCTACCGAGAACAATTGGCCTGAAAGTCTTGGGCTTTGGTGGAAAGGAAACTACAGCCCAACCTAGCCCCACCCTAGCAGGCAGCAGGCTGAGTGGGTGTAATGTGATCCGCTCCTCTCCCAGGGCTGTGGCAGACAGGTCTCCGCCCTGGCACACCTGCCCAGAAGTCTGTTTCTGGTAAGGAGCTAGGTGAGTACTCAGCAGCTGTGGCCCCAGGATAGACACTAAGCTCACTATACAAAGCCTAGGTCTCCTGGGGTGGGGTGGAGCACTGCAGGGGGGCAGGGAGAATATCAATTCAAAAGAAATGAATGATAGGGTAACCTAGAAAAGGCTGTGTGTAGGAAAGGAGTGATGGGAGCCAGCTAAAGGATTTTCACATCTTCCAGTGGTGAGGGAAGCAAAGAACTCAAGTGTAGAACCCCTGCAAATCTTGATCCAGCGGCAGCTATAATCTTGCATAGGCACACCCCGTGTGGACCTCAAGTAGCTTCTGAACTGGGTTGACAGTGGTAGAAGTGGAGAACAAGGTTAGGAACAGCCTCTTCCTTCTACCTTCCTCGGGACCCAGCGACTCAGGACTCACCCCAGGATCTCCCCAGAAGGAAGAATCCCCAGAGGTCCCTAAATAGAGGTAGTCTTGGTTCATGAACTGGTTCCTCTGAAAGATATCTCCCACAGGTTATCCTAGCAAAGTTAGTCCAAGGGTCCCGAG
The DNA here is from genome assembly GCF_018350215.1 of Panthera leo. NCBI lineage: Eukaryota > Metazoa > Chordata > Mammalia > Carnivora > Felidae > Panthera > Panthera leo. The sequence goes on along the minus strand of NC_056696.1, from coordinate 40,625,865 downwards.
TCCCGCTCCAGAGTTGCTGTCGTGTTGTCCCACTGCGGTAGGGGACAGAAGTTTGGGGCCGGGGGGACTCTGGCCTCCAAGGGCTCTCAGGGCTGCAGTCGCCTCTCCCTTGCCAGGCCTTGCCCTGTTCTGTTACTCTGACCCTAGGCCTGAGTGTGCCCGAGTTGCAGCGGAGCTTCCAGAGAGCACTTGAGGCTCCCTGCCAAGGAACCACGGGGAAGGGGAGCATGTTACGGGGTGCAAGTCTGGGCTCTAGGGGTAGAAAGCTGTGAGGAGGCTTGGGGGTGGGAGTGGTCTCCGCATCAGGCATCTGGCCTAACCTCCAACTTCCTCCAGGCAGCCAAGTCAGAGGGAGGCTAAGGGGAGTGTGCATATTAGGGTGGGAAGCTCCCAGAAAAAAACAGAGAGCATCAACTCTCTTCCTCTGGCTGCTGGAATTTCCTAATCCTCTCTTGGAAGTGCAGTTTCCAAGTCAGCTCTGGGGGGTCCCTGGCTGGTTGTGGTCACATTCCCCTCCCCTTAGTGGGGAGCTTCTGGGCTTGGGCCCCCCCTCACCACTGCCCAGGATTGGTCTGCTGTCCCCCACAGTGCATCTCCCAAATACCCCTGCTGTTCATCCCTTCCCAGAGTAGTCCCAGGCTTCACTCCCTCTCAGAGGAATCAAACCAGCTGTGGGGTCCCAAATTCACCCCCAGCCCCCCACCTCAGGTCTCACCCCTCCGTCTCCCCCCCACCCCAGGCAACCCCCAGAGCTGTGGGTCAGGGAGACCCTCCCGCTGAAGGCTCCTCCCCTTCCACTCTCCAAGTACCGGAGAGCCCGGACCCTCCAGAGCGGAGGAAGGGGGTGGGGTGGGAGGACGCACCCCCCTCCCCCTCCAATGCACTGCAGAGGCAACCATCCAAGTTCAGTCAAGTTGTGCTATTGTCTCAGCTTTGTCCAGGTCTCTGGGGAGCCCAAGAGCCTTGCTGTGCCTTCCCTCTCCCCTCCAAGACCCCTCTGAACACACACCTCCAACTCCCAATGCCAACCAGCCCAACGTTCTTGGGGAGCCAGAGAGCTCTGGCGGCGCTGGCACTCCTCCCTCCTTCTGTCATAGAAGCAGGGCGGCCAAGACCCTCCTTCTTGCAGACCCCACACCCACTGCTGCGGTGGAGCCTGGAGCGGCGGCGGGGGTGCTGGGGGACTCCCAACCCGACCCCAGCACTGCGGCAGGAGCCGGGCGCTTACCTGCGGGGCAAATTCACCGTCCTTCCCGACCTGGGCAGGGGCAGATGGAGCATCTTCCCCGGCTCAGGCGGCCATTCGCGGGGGGGGCACCCAGTGCCCTCCCCGGACCGCGCTCCCCGGCACCGCGGACACCCGAAGAGGTCTGAGCCCGGGCCACGCGGAGGACCAGATACCGAATGCTCGCCGGCCCTCCGCTCCCTTTCCTCCCCACCACCCGGGCTCGCACTTACGGCTCCAGCTGTACTTAAAGCGACAGAGCCCCATTTTGCCGCTGCTGACTTCTGTCCCGAGCCCAGGCGATGCAGGCTGAGAGCGGGCTCTTTAACGCCCAGAGCAGGTAGACAAAGAGCCACCGCAGCCTCAGCCTTCCGGTGGCCTCGGAAGCCCGGGAGGTGCAGAGGAGGGCTGGGGGCCTCGACCTCCACCTGGGCTGCTCCAGAGTTAACCCCCGGGCTGCCAGCTGCGGTCCCCTGGGCGCTCTTACTCTCGCTACAGAGGCAGAAGGGGGTGTGGGCAGTGAGGCAGGGAACTGGGGTGCACTGGTGGGCACGGGTAGGGGAGGCCTGGGCTGAACATTCCCCAGGCAGGGTTTCCTCCCAGCCCCCTCCTGGCCCCTTTCCAGACTCTAAAAATCAGTCAGAGTAAGAACAGGGGACCAGGACATCACCTACACAAGAAGTGTGGTGGGGGATGAAGGTCAGACCACGGGCACAAACAGCCAAAAAGGCTGGCTCGGGAGCTGTTCTACTTGGAGAAGTGGGGTGGAAGGGGAAGGGTGGAAGGTGTGCCCTCCAGTAGTGAGACAACCTGTGGGGGGTTGGGGGGATGCAGTTAACATTTCTCCAACTTGGGGGGGAATAGATTAGGTGAAAGGTGTGCACGTTGAGGGGTGATTGCCAGGGAGAAAGAACAGTACACATCATGCAAGGGTCAGTGCCTTCATCCAGGAGGCATTTGCTGCTGACTGGTTAAGAAGAAAAGGACCCTAAGATGGGAGGGTTTTAGTGGCAGAGTAAGAAGAGAATGGGATCCAGTAGCAGGGTTCCCCCACCGAGCTCCCTTCAGGGTCTTCCTAAGAACTTAACTCTCCCCATCAAAGAAGGAGATCTGCAAAGATGCTCTCAGCCCTGCTTCCACCAGTCCACAGTCCTTGCTCCTGGAAGGGGCTGACTGTGTAAGGTTGGGTCCCGAAGTGATCTGGGCAAACTGGGGAGACTACGTTTTATGAAATGGACAGGTGATATGTGCAACTTCTTTCAGCAACAAAAGCAACAGCAATGATCTTTTTAAAAAAGCCCCCAAAGTACTGGACTAAGATGACAGTGAACCACAGCGATACCAGTTGTCTCTGGTGTTTGGGCAGCTTGGGGTGACCCAGGCACACACAGATACCCAGGCCTGTGTGTTCTCCTAGGCCTGTCATCTCACCACCTTTACTTTCTGGGCCTCAGTTTTCACAAATGTTAAGGCAGAGGAGATTCACACTCCTGACCCCCTCCTAGCTCCCCAGCCTTTAAGGAAGCCTGGAGGGTGCTTTAAGTGCTCCGGATAGCCCTTTTCCCTAAAAGCCCATCTGGCTCTAGTCCTCTGACTGCCCAGTGCCACTGACCTGGGGCTGCAGCTCTAGATGGGGGCACCACTATTCTTAGAGGGTGGGAAACCTCACAGACGGAAGTCTGTCTCTGGGTCCTAGAACAGTTTGAGTCGGGGAGGGGTCTGTTTCTGAGGGTGCATACTAGGATTAAGTTTTCCAAATATGCTTTGAGATCAAAGGGGTATAAAGAGCCCACCCCTCAACCCACCCCCACCCAAAGCATGGCGGGGGGGGGGGGCAAATAGATTTTTACTCCCTTTATTCTGAGTAGTTTGCATGCCCCGAGTCCCAAGCAGACCAGCTTTGAGGGGAATTGGAGCAAGGCAGCTGGTTTTCTCCACCATATTCTCCCATCTCAGGCCAGGATGGTGTCCCTAGACCAAATCCCTATCCTGGCTCTTCTGTCCTGGTCATGTCCACAGCCATCCCTTCTTCACCACCACCCTAAATGGAGAGTGAGTATAATCAGTTCCTCAGGGAGATTCTGCCTGCACAGCTGTGTTGGGGCTGGCCTGGGTCATCTGGGGAACAGCTTATAGTGACACGCACCATAAGGGATTCTCTTTAGCCTCAGCCAGCACGGAATCCTGAGCAAAATCACTCTGAGCCAGAGGAATGTCACCAGCAGGGGATGTTTTCCCCCAGATCTAGCTGTGCATTTTCCATAAGGTTTCCTCCTTTGTGGTTTTCTGGGCAGAGCCTGGAGGGAAGGAGGGGAGACTGAAAGAGGTGAGGCTGAGGCACAGCGGCTTACTTAGAGGAACAGGAGTCTTTGGGGTAGGGGCCGTGCTGTCTCAGAACATTCCTTCCCAGCCCTGCAGAGCCCATGTGGCCCTATCCCTCTTCCTCACACAAGGCAGCCTGTCCACGCTCCCTTTGGCCCTCCCCCTCCTCCTGCTCTGCACCCCCAACAGGGACTGGGGAGCAGGCTGTAAAGAAAACAAGTCTCAGCCAGCAGCTGGGCACAGGAGATGAACTCTCAGCTCCTGAGTCTTGTCCTTGTCCTCCTACCCCCACCCAAGGGGATTCTAGGCTAGAGGATCTCTAACCCCCCTCCTCCTTGAGTCTGATTCTTGAACTGCTAGAACCCAGTAGAATCTGAGGTTTTCCTCTGTATGTTCCTCTTTCCTTGTCGATGAAGAAGGTGGGTTGCACAGTTGTGTCTACCTTACTTACCTTTCTGCTTGGTGGAGGTTCCAGTGGGCTTTTACAGGGGAAGGAGCAGGGTCCCAGAGGCTTTGCCACTTAAAGAAATAGCATGCAAATTAGCACTTGCTATTTTCGGCCAACAGGTCAAGGCACTTTGGGTAATTGGACAACAGCACTGAAGAGAAATGCTGTCTGGGGGTTTCTGTGAAGACAGTAAAACACAACCTCCTCTGTCAGCAGACCCAGCTCCTGCGCTTGCCGAGGCCCTGACCCTGCCCATCACAGGGGTGTGGCAGAGTTGGGGGGTTACGGTGGCCTTGTTGCCTTGACTACAGTGGGGAGGCATGTTGGGGGTGACTCTGAACTCTTCTTTCTGGGTCCCAGGCTGCACAGTAATAGCTTGGGGCAGAAGGGGTGGAGGATAATTGATGCAGGTAGTGGAGGAAAGACACCTGCTGATAGGGAGCTACGAGTCAGGCACTTTTCCAGGAAAAAAAAAAAAAAAAAAAAAAAAACCAAAAAAAAAAAAAAAACCACACCAGCCAAAGAGGGACAGAGGAAAAAGACCCATCTATCTTAAATAGGCCTCCCCTGTGCTCCTCTGGCTTCTCTGCAAAGAGCCCTTGAGAGCTATGATCTCATTTGTCCCCCGTGCCAGGATCATCAAAGTGGCTCTTTACAAGGGGGAAACTGAGGCATGGAAAGGCTAGGAAATGTCTAAAGCAGAGGGCAGAGCACAGACTAATAAGCATGAGATCTTTCAGCCAGATTCTTGTGAGGGGCGATACCCTCCCCACAACACACCCACCCCCCTAAAGGATCTCTGGCTCAGGACCAAGGTCTTCCACACCATTGCCAGCAGGGACATCCAAAGATGGTTAGTGGGAGGCTCAGGTTGTGTCCCTGACCATAATCTCAAAGGTTAATGGAGTTGGTCAGAGTGAGCCACACAAAAAGAGAGAAAGATTTGCCAGAAAGTTCCATGTGGTCTGAGTTCCATCGTCGCCTGCCTGGGGGCTTCTGGGTTCCAGTGTCCCCTGTCAGGCCTGACTACACACCTGATTTCCTGGTGAGACCCAGAAGGGAGATTCTTGAGAAGACCAGAGTCCCAGGGTAAGCATCCACCACTCGGAACCTCTGCCCTTGACCTACCCTCACTTCCCCTCTTTCCCGTCAATTATGAAGCTATTTACTTCCTTAGGTGGCAAAGGCCCTGCCCCTCCATAAGTCTGGGCCAGTCAGAGAAGCTTCCTTGGGGTCTGTGGGGGCAAGCTGAGCCCCGAGACCCCTCCACATCCCGGCCAGGCTGAGCTGGCAGCATCTTGGTTGAGGCAGAAAAAAAAGCATCTTACCACATAGGAAGGGGTGATGAGAAAGGGAAAGGATTAAGCCAGAATGGAGGGACAGGGGAAAGGACGTGGGGGAGGACCCTGATGAATTAACCCTGTGGCCACACACTGAGGTGGGATCCTGATGCTCTCCATGGAGAATGACCTGGCCACATCTCTAACCCCTGCTTTTATTTATTCTTTTTAATGTTTATTTTTGAGAAAGACAGAGAGAGAGAGAGAGAGACAGAGCGTGTGCACACACACAAGTGGGGGAAAGGCAGAGACAGAGACAGGAAGACACAGAATCTGAAGCAGACTCTGTGCTGTCAGCGCAGAGCCCGACGCGGGGCTTGAACCTGTGCCAAACCATGAGATCATGACCTAAGCGGAAGTTGGACACTTAACTGACTGAGCCACCCGGGTGCCCCTCTAACCCCAGCTTTTAAAACCTACTCCCAGATCCCGCAATGACCCCACTGACTCCTGGGGGAATCAGTGAGACCTTGATAGAAACACCTATAAAAATCATTCACAGCCCCTGTGGTGACACTTTCACAATTATGATTTTATTTGCAAACAACCTAATGTTCTAAGGTGAGGCAGATGTTACTATGCTTGCTTTAGAACATTAAAGGTTAAGAGAGTGGCCTCAGGTACTTTGGCCACAGGTACGGAAGCCATGATGACATTAGTTCTAGGCCAGGGATCATTCTTTATTAGAAATGGGCATCTGAGTGGCTCCGTTGGTTAAGCGTCTGACTCAGGTCATAATCTCATAGTTTGTGAGTTCAAGCCCCGTGTCAGGCTCTGCACTGACAACACAAGGCCTGCTTGGGATTCCCTCTCTCTCTCTCTCTCTCTCTCTCTCTCTGCCCCTCCCCCATACACTCACTCCCTTTCTCTCAAAATAAATAAACTTTTAAAAAAATTTAAAAAAAGGGGTGCCTGGGTGGCTCAGTCGGTTAAGCATCCGACTTCGGCTCAGGTCATGATCTCGCGGTCTGTGAGTTCGAGCCCCGCGTCAGGCTCTGTGCTGACCGCTCAGAGCCTGGAGCCTGTTTCAGATTCTGTGTCTCCCTCTCTCTCTGGCCGTCCCCCGTTCATGCTGTCTCTCTCTGTCTCAAAAATAAAATAAAAGTTAAAAAAAAAATTAAAAAAAAAAATTGGATTTTATCCAGTGAATTTCTTCTCAGGGATGGCTGAGTTTTCAAGAGCTCCTTGTGCATTACCCTGGTGGGCTTCTCTCTGCTCTTGACCTCCTAAGGCAGTACCTTCCCTCACCAACTTCCAGGCCCTTCCTAGAGGACATGCCAGGTAGCCTGGGACAGACCCCCTTCGTGGGGTCAGATAATGCAGAATGTCAGGGCCCAAAAGGTAGGTAAAGCTCACTGGTTCAATTCCCTCATTTTCACAGAGGAGGAAATTAGGGCTCTGAAAGTGCGAGTGACTCGTTCAAGGCTCTTTACCAGGCTTCCTGATTCCCAGGGCCGTGATCTCACTGGTTCTGTGCTCCCACTTCTCACCAAGTCCCTCCCCAGGGCCAGCTGAGGCTCAGACAGAAAGGTTCTGAGGGTAGGTGGGGGAGAGTTTGGATCGGGGGCCCTGGAGTCAGTAGACGCACAGCGGAGTGTCCCAAAGCCCAGTGCCGATCCCGGCTGAGAAGTCTTTGGGGTAGCAAATGGGCCAGCGAGAAGAGAGGGTCCCGCGCCCAGCTGTGTTACTGCTCCGCAAATATTTACACGACCTCTGAGGAAACCTGCCTTTCTCACCGCCCCGCAGCTGGGAGAGGCAGCAGAGAGGAGGCAGCCCCATCAAATCTTAAACAGCGAGCTACTGTTTTAGCAGTCCTTAGCTTCATATCCTCCTGCCACCATCCCCAACCGCAGGCTCTCTGTGTGGCTCTGAGAACATGGGACAGATGGGATCATGGGAATCATCCCAATAAAGCCTCGACAGACCCTCAGCTGGCCTCTGTGGGCAGATGTGTGCGTATGCGCGCATGTGTCTGTAAGGCCTCCAGCTCAGACCCCTGAGGCCAGAAGCAATGACTTCCGAACAACCCCAGCACGCACCGCCCCAGGTTCTCCTTCACTGAGCTGGGGCTCTAATATCCGGAGAGGAATAGAAATCTCATACGCGTTGAGGAGGCATTGTCAATGTATCGTCCCTTTTATCCTCGAAACCCCTCTCACCATGTCTACGTCCGCCTCCCCCTCCCTGGTCCAAGCCATCACCTTCTCTTGCCTAGATTATTGTAGCACCTTCCTGTCCAGGTTCTCCCTGATTTCCCTGTGGCTCTTTTCCTCACAGTAGCCAGGCAGGCCCTTTACCAAACATGTCAGACCTCATCACTCCTCTCCCTGAGACCTTCCTGTGAGTTTCCCCTCTCACTTAGAAGAAAAGTCAAAGTCCTCACCTTGGTACAGAAGACCCTTTATTACCTGGCCCCTGCCTACATGCTGATCTCACTTCTGACTACTCTCTTCCTTGTTTACTCTGTGTCAGCCACACTGACCTCGTGGCAGTTTCTTGAACACGTGCCCCTTCTTGCCTCAGGGCCTTTGCACATGCTCTTCTGTGCATAGTGAAGCCTTCCCTGACCACCGGATCTCAAATAGCCCCCACCCTGTCAGTCTCTGCCCCGTACCCTGCTGTACCCTGCTTTATTTCCTGATGCCACAGAGAGTCACCTAATCTAGTAGGTATTTATTTATTTGCCAGCTCTTTTTCATATATGAGTTTAAGAACAATGTCTATTTTTGTCCTCTTGCTTTAGCTCCACATGTCTTGTATATAGTAGGTACTCTACAAATATTTATTAAATATATTAATAAGTAGAATGAAGTGGGCATTATCATCCTTCCTTTCAGACAATGAGATGAAGCACAAAGAGGCTAAGTAACTTATCCAAGGTCATGCAAATGGTGAGTGGCAAACACGAGAATTAAATCCAGGTCAGTTGGACTCCGGAATGTTTTTTTTTTTTTTTCGTTTTCTTTTTAAGGTTTATTTATTATTGAGAGACAGAGAGAGAGACAGAGCATGAGCATGGGAGGGGCACAGAGAGGAGGAGACCCGGAATCTGAAGCAGTCTCCAGCCTCTGAGCTGTCAGCACAGAGCCTGACGCGGGGCTCGAACTCACAAACCGCGAGATCATGACCTGAGCCGATGTCGGACACTTAACCTACTGAGCCACCCAGGCGCCCCTGGACTCTGGAATGTTTAAGCGACTTTGCCAACCTGTCTCCCGAGAACAGAAAACTAACCACAGGGACTGGTAGAGACATAAGAGACCATGTAGCTGCTGCCTCCCAGACTTCAGGGGCACCTGCTCAGAGCTGGGAAAAGCAGGATCTCTTAGCTGGAGCCTCACACAAGGAGCTTTTTGCCCTGGCTAAATCCGGTAAACAGGGATCCTCTGAGGAAAGTTCACTCCAGAAGGGCACAGGGCAGCTGGCTTTTCTTCCTGCCTGCCCCTCTACAGATTTGTGGCTCAGAAAGGGATGGTGACAGGCAGATGATAAGTTCTGCCCCTCCTCTTCTATTAACACTCGGCAGAATGTCAGCAGTCCTGGGAACCCCTGCTGGTAGAAGTCCTACCACCCAAACCTGGCCATGAGCCTGTCCACATGGCCGGGTCCATGAAGATGGTGTCATTTCTGAACTGCGCCTTATCATCAAACCCACAGGGGCTGAGACAGAAGCCAGACACTGAAGTAAAGGATGGCAGAGAGACTAAGAAAGGTGACCAAGGAGAAGAGGGCTGGGAAAGGAGCTGGAAGAGAGTGAGCGGGCAGGAAAAGAGGGTGGGAAGGAGCTTGAAGATGCGACTCTTTCTTTCAGGCTGCAGATGTCCCATAAGAAAGAAGGGCAGGGCACAGAACAGAACTCTTTTAACACAAGCTGGCCAAAGAGGGCAGAAAGGGTAGGCTGGTGAGAAGGGCTTGCCCTGCTCTGGGTCAGGCCCCCAGGCTGAACACAGCATCACTCACTCCTCTCTGGAAGAGTCCTTCCACCTCCCAGACATGCTCTCTGCCCGTCTGGTTGCTACCCCCTGCCCATCGGCAAGCTTGCAACCCCCCCCCCCCCACCACCCGCCACTGGAATTAGTGCGCACACAGCCTCTTTGTACCCAGCCGCCTCTCACACACGTGTTTGGATGGGTCTCACACAGTGTCTGTCTGTCTCTCATTCCCCTCCTTGGCGTGCACATCACGAACACGCTGGCTCTGTTTATCTATGGCACATGCCCCAACATCAGCCTCTCCCACCTTGTCTCCCCACAACCCTGTCTTGCATATTCAGTGAATGTTGATCTGTTATGTAGCGACGTGCTTTGGGTCTCTCTGGGACTGTCTCTTTCCTTCTGCCTGCTTTTCAAAATCTAGACTTTTGTACATCTGCCTGAGCTTGTCCCAACATATAGGCAAGAACAATCCAGTCCTGCAGACTCTTTAGGGCATCCCTATGCACAGCTCAGTGGGTAAGCCTGCCTGCCTAGCCTGCTGGCCTTTCTTAGCTGCAATGAATGGTCTTTTGCTGCCTGGTCAGAGACATCTGATAGCCCAGAGGCCAGAGCTGGCCTCTCATGGACATCCTGGGACAGCTTAGCCTTTGAGCCAGAGTCAACAAGAACTTGTATTCACAGAGGCTTGGGTTGCTCCTTGTGCCTGTGGTCCTGAGCTCTTGGCTGTGGCTACTTTGTGGCTCTCCAAAGCAAGACCTTATCCTGGAAGATGGAGAGGTCACCTAAGGGCATTCCAAGTAGAGACCTCTAACGATGATTCACTGGCCAGTCAATGGCGTGACCTGAGAACATATTCTGCTGGGTGTTGAGAAAAAATAGAAGACAAGGTCTCTGTCCCTGGGAAGCTCCTACTCCAGTGGGAGGCACGTGATGCCTGCCCCCTCCCGGGCTTAAGGGGCACATGGGCTGAACACGGAGGGAAAGGGATTCATGGTATACCCAGTGAGGCAGTAGGTATACCAACAAAAGGAGAGGACAAGGCAGTCAGAGGGCCTGGGTTTTCCCCTGGTTGCTGCCACTTTTAAGTTATGTGATCCCGGCAACCCTGTTAAGCAGTTTCCTCACTTGCAAACTGGGGGAAAGAATATCTAATTCAGTGTTAAGATTAAATAAAATAATAAGACACAGTGTTTTGTAAACCATATATGCTATGCAATTGTTAGAGAATCATAAAAGCACAAGTTACTACATTATAAACTATACACACAAGTTCCAAGATGATTTTCAGAGTCAGGCAGGATTGCATTGGGATGAATTAGAGAAGGCTTCCCGAAAGGAGAGGATTCGGCAGACAAGTGGGCAACTGGGTGTCACCATCTAGGTGGAAACGTTCCATTCTACACATGTCCTTTAGGACTTTTATCACTTTAATTTTCCAGGAGCCAACCAAGAGAAGGGAAGGAGGTCACATTTACTGAGCCCCTGCTGCATACCTGGTACATCAATGCCACATATTCTACAACATCCTTATAGGAATCCTATTCCCATAGAACTATTCCTACTAGAATGGATTCACAGCTTTCCCAAAGCCTCAGAGCTGGGATCTGAACCCAGGCCTGTCATACTTCCAAACTTATGCTCCTTCTGTAATATCAGATTGCATGGAATTTCCAGACACTACTTGAGCCCAGCTGGTTTATCACAGAATATCAGGTTTGTGGGAAAAAGGAGGAGGGAGCTGACAATTAAAGAGGAGAGACAAGTGGACAGGCAGGCAGGTGGGCAGGGCTGGTGGGGAAAAGCCAAACCCATCTCAACGGCTTCCTCAATCCCTGATCCATCCTGATTGTCGACCAAATTGTATGTCTTCAAAACTCAGTGAAAACCCCAGCAGCTCAATTGTAGGTTACTAGGACACATCAGAGGAGGGGCCACGCCTCAGGCTGCATCGGTTGCCATGGCAACTAGCATACATCCAGCTGCCCCTCTGGAATACCTGGCTTACTCCCGCCTTCTATCAGCCCTGCTGGGTTTGAACAGACACTGTGATCTAGATTAACCCCACACAGCCTGTAGAGTGCTACCACTACTCTTTTAAGAATTAAGGGGAAGGAAAAATAAAATAAGATAAAAACAGAGAGGGAGGCAAACCATAAGAGACTCTTAACTATAGAGAACAAGCTGAGGGTTGCTGGAGAGGAGGTGGGTAGGGGGCACACGCTCAGAGCCTGGAGCCGATTTCAGATTCCATGTCTCCCTCCCTCTCTCTCTCTTCCACACTCATGCTTTCTCTCTCTCTCTCTCTCTCTCTCTCTCTCTCTCTCTTTCTCTCAAAAATAAACATTAAAAAAATTAAAAGAAAAAAAAGAAATATCGAGGTGCCTGGGTGGCTCAGTCGGTTAAGCGTTCAACTTCAGCTCAGGTCATGATCTCACGGTTTGTGAGTTCGAGCCCCGCGTCGGGCCTGGTGCTGACAGCTCGGAGCCCGGAGCCTGCTTCCGATTCTGTGTCTCCCTCTCTCTCTGCCCCTCCCCGACTCACACTCTGTCTCTGTCTCTCAACAACGAATAAACGTTAAAAAAAAAAAAAGAACTCTCATTTTCAAGCGTGAATGTTAAAATACACTATTCCAATATTATCATTTTGAATGTGCACGTGACAGGTTAGGCCCATCAATTTGTGAATGTCTGCCATCAGATGGCTAACAAACAATAGCCAGCATTTGTTGAACACTTATTATACATAAACATGTTAACAAATTTAATCCTCACATCAGTCTTACAGAGTAGGCACCGTTACCGTCCGTGTCTTTCAGCTAAGGAAACTGAGGCAGAGGGAGAATAAGCATTCACTCAAACTCACAAAGCTAATAAGAAGAGCCAGGACTCAGACCCAGGAGCTACAAGCCTTCACGCTAAATCACTACTGCCCTCCCACTCTGTGGGACGCTTATGTTGATAAGATCTGGTACCAAAGATCTGTTGATCTAACTGCACACTACAGGACTAAAAGAATAGCCAGATGGTGTTGAAAAGCCAAACAAGATCATCCCATGCAAAGGAAGTCGAAGCCCAAGTTCAGTGAACCCATCTGCCAACCTGGAGAAATCTCATTTTGATACACTTAACCGCTCCTAATTCAGCCAGAGGCCAGCAGCTAAATGAACAGGACAGTAAGTTGAGATCAGAATAATGTATTTCGAACCAAAGCTCTTTATAGGTTTCAAAGCACCCCTACATGTTCTCCTTCACTTGATCCTCACAATGCAAAAATGATTACCCTTTTACAAATGAACAAACTAAGACTCAGAGAGGTTACGGGACTTGCTCAGTGACACGCAGCAAGCTAGAGGAGTGCTTTGGATACAACTCCAGAGCTCCAGATGCCCCTCCCCCTGCACCACAGAGAAGTATCAACAAGGCTGCCTGTATGAACAGTTGCCTGCGGGTCAACATTGTAATTGTTATCCCCCAAATGGCAACAACCACTGTCTACTTCAACTACACATTACTTCTTTGGCCACTGACCCAGGAGGCATCTTGTCTCCCTTTTAGATTTGAAGCCCTTCAAGGACAGACATGGAGTTTCCGCCTTCAGCTTGAACGTTGGATCTTCTCCAGAATGATCCCTTACCACCCTCTACCCAAATCCTTGTGCTTCGTGGGCAAACGCCAGGCCTGGGCCAGCTGCCCACTAGGTGGGATACCTAAAGAACTGACTACCGGGAAACAGAGAAGATAAAGCGGAAAGGTAAATATCCATGCTTCCTTGCCGACTCTCCCCGCTGCCCATTCAAGTTAAGAAGGTTCTCTTCTCTTTGTACAAATCCTACAAACCTGATGCCCATTCCAAGAGAATTCTTCGCACTGAAGGTGGTTGGGTGGGGCATCTTGGGGTTTGCCAGTCAGACAGCCAAAGTGGAGAGCGGCATATGAGACTCCCTCTCAGGAGGGTGGCTGCAGACAGATGCTGAGGCCCGCTTAGCAAGGCTGGGAGGTGTCTCTTTAAGGCTTGGGCTCACTGCCTCTGGGAGCAAAGAGCCAGCCTGGGAGAAGGCAGGGGCCTACAGTTTATTTTAGTTGACATTTTTCAACGTCAGGACACTTCAGAGCCAAGAAGGAAACGAATCCCATCTGTTCCTGAGCCCCCAAGCACAGTTCAAGAGGACAGGCTGGAGGAGGGAGGGGAGGCAAGGAGGGAACAAGAAGACTGGAACATCCAGCCACACACATGGAGCAGGAAACCACCTGAGGAGAGACACAGGGCATGGCAGACAGTCGCGAGAAATCCCGCTGCCCCTCTGACACACAGCCACAGAGCTCTTTCAAGATGGGGCCTGCTGGTTCCGTCGAAGGCTCTGCGGCCTCTGGCACAGGTCGCTGGACAACAGCCCTGCCAGGGCTGCCGAAGACACAACCCTGTACGGTGTGAAGGGCGCCCACTGGAGGTGTGCGATGCAGCACCTAGAGGAGTGCTGCTGCCAGCCAAGCCCGGGGCTCCCGCTCCTTAACCGCTGCACAGCTCAGATGCAGCCCACCCAAGCCGCCACTTACGTGGGTGGAAACGGAGGCATTGAGAGGTAAATCCGAGTTAAAACAGGGAAGGGATGGAGGGCCGTCTGACCTCCTTCCCTGCTGGGCACACTTGGTCCCTGTACCCAGTGCCTGTATTTACCTCTGCATGGGAGCCCATCCTCTCCTCCCCTTCTGCTCTAACCCCGGGTGCCAGGGACGGGAAGGACAGACAGATGGCTATGGAACTTATCTTCTTACTTAGATTAAATTCCAGACCTTCCTATTTTTAGAAAAACAAATTGCTGCTCTCTTTGCAAGAGGTAAAAATGTCTCGAACTGTCATTTAGGACAGTCAGCAGCCAACTTGAAGTTGTTTATGGTGTCATGCTTTGGATACTACCCTGGGCAGGACTAGTGTCAGGTGGTGATTAGTCCAGGTGCCAAATTTTAAGAGGATCATTGACAGCTTGAGAGCTTCCAGGGGAGAATGACCAGGATAATCGGGAAAAGTGGGTCATTTAAGAAAGTAATGAAATAAACTGGGGACTTCTTTGGGGCGGGGGCGGTTAGAGAAGAGACTATCTGAGCAATCATTAAGAACATGCTGAAATATCTGAATGAAGATTTATACTTATTCTATTTTTCTTGGATGGCAGCATTTGAATCAATAGGCAGAAGTGAACCAGATTTCGGATGAATTATTTAGAAACTGTCTTATAATTTTGTTCTATTTGAAATAGAATAAGCTCACTATGTCTAGGCAAGACAAGACTAAAAGACTGGATTTCAGGAATGCTATAAAGAAGATTCTTGTACTTTATGGGAAGATGGACTAGGCCACAGTCACTGAGAAGCTTTAGAAAAATACGGCTTCCTGAGTAGCAGAGAATCTGCCTTGGTAGGTCTGGAATGAGATTTGGAATCCATATTTTTAAAAAGTCCTATCAGCTATAAAACTCTTAGAAGGAAACACAGAGAAAAGGTTCATGACATTGGATTTGGCAGTGATTTCTTGGATACAACACCCAAAGCACAGGCAACAAAAGAAACAATAGATAAATTGGACTTCATCAAAATGAAGAATGTTTGTGCGCAAAGGACACGATCAACAGAATGAAAAGGTAACCCACAGAACGGGGAAATATATTCTCAAATCATGTGTCTCATAAGGGATTCATATCCAGAATATATAGAGAACTCCTACAACTCAACAACAACCCAATTAAAAAATGGGCAAAGGACTTGAATAGACATTTCTCCAAAGAAGATATACAAATGGCCAATAAACACATGAAAAGATGTTCAACACTGCCACTCATCAGGGAAACACAAATCAAAACCACAACGAGATACCACTTCACACTCATCAGGGTGGCTATTATTAAAAAAACAACCAACCAACCAACCAACCAACCAACCAAACAGACAATCAAACAAACAAAAGGTGTTGGTAAGGATGTGAAGAAATTGGAACCCTCATGCATTGCTGGTGGGAACGTAAAATGGTATGGCCACTGTGGAAAAAACAGTATGGAGTTTCCTCACAAAATTAAAAATCGGATTACTATATGATTCAAGACGTCTAGGTATACACTCCAAAGAACTGAAAGCAAGGACTTGAACAGATATTTGTACCCCAATGTTCATAGCAGGATTACAGCTGAATGGGTAAACAAAATGTGGTACATGCATACGGTAAGCTATCATTGAGCCTTAGAAAGGAAATTGATACGTATTACACATGAATGAACCTTGAGGCAATCATACTCGGTAAAACAGACCAGTCACAGAAAGACAAATACTGTACGACTCCATGTACATGAGGTACCTAGAGCAGTCAAGTTCAGACAGACAGAAAGTAAGTGGTGGTGGCCAGGAACTGGGGGGGGGGGGGGGGGGGGGGAGGGGAAGATGAAGAGTCAGCGTTTAATGGAGACAAAGTTTCAGTTTGGGAAGGTGAAGAAAGTTCTGGAGACGGATGGTGGGGACGGTTATACAACACTATGAATGTACTCCATGCCACTGAACTGTACTTTTGAAAGTGGCTGACATATTAACCATATATAAAAAACATGTATTTTACAATTAAAAAAAAACATAATTAAAAAACATAGGATTCTTTCGGCAGCAGATTCACCTTCCTCATTCTAGTTCGCTGAGCTGCAGTTTGAAGAATTTGCCTACTCTGACCCCACCCCCCAGACTGGCAACCCAGGAAAAAGGCCTGGTGTCTGGAGGGAGCAGGGAGGGCTGACGTGGGACTGAACACTGGCTTGGGGAGAGCGCCCAAGGGGCTGCTGCTCCCCCAGCAGATAAGCGAGAGCGCTGAGAATCACTGCCTTCTTGCCTGGCTCGTTCAGATGGCTCGTGGCTGATAATGTCGCTCAGTGGGGAGGGCAGAGGCTTCACCTCTGTCTCTGGCCCCAGTGCTGAGAGCTCCTGGGAGGCAGCAAAGTGAATGGCAGTGGGAGGGGCTGAGGAGGGGTCAGTGTGCGGGTGGGAACAGCCCTACCCGTTTCATGAACAGGGAAAACAATTTTCTTAGAAACAGGACACTTTCTAAATTATAAAACCTGGATGGAACCCACAGTGGGGACAGGAGGGCCAACAAGAGGCTCAGCAAGGGGCACTCTCTTCAAGATTTGCTGGAATCTAGGATGCCCAGTCTCCAGTGAAAAAGCACAACACTTAACCATGAAAACACATAATTGAGGAGGGATTGTTTACATTAAAATTACTGGGATTATAGGTGGGTTTCCCTCATCTCGGACTTCCTTAGCACGTTTAAGGGTGGGTGTGTTTGCAGTCTGGGCAAGGAAGTCAACAAATGGAGAAACCTTAAAACTGTAAGTGTTAAAAGAGTTCCTGCTCATTGCGGATTGACCATAAAAAACACACATGAAATTATCTTGGAAACCAGCATTGCAGTTTATAGTGAGGTCCACTTTGTGGATATTGCCATGCCAACACTTTCTTCCCCCTATGAACTTGAGGCTTCCCTGGGCCCGTGGTCAGTTGGTGGATGTGCAGGAAGGGCAAGTTCTCATTCATGCTCTAGCCTCAGTGAAGTCTATGTTTTCAATGACTTAGGGGCATGCACACCATCCAGAGGAAAGGGATAAAGAAAGGGTGCTAGAGGGTGGATTAAGGACATTTTTCCTGGCCCTCCTCTGCCCAGTATTCCATACCTTTACCTCCGCGTCCCCTCAAATCTATGTTCCCAGGATTGGCCAGCAGCCACTACATCTGTCTTTGTTGCTGATTCTGAGTGGCACCGTGGTGAGACTGCACACTCCCTGTGGGCAAGTCTGGGACTCTAGAGTGCAGAAGCCCCTCTCCTCCTTCACAATGGCATTTTAACAATTAACAGTAATAATAGCAAAAAAAAAAAAAAAAAAAGCTAACATTTAGTGAGCATTTAGAATGAGCCAGGAATTATTCCAAACATTTTACATATATTTATCTACTTAACCCTTATAACCATCCTGAGATAAGTCCTATTATCTGCATTTAGCAGGTAGACAAACTAAAGCCTGGAGAGGTTAACTTGCCCAAGCTCACACAGCTAGGAAATCCTGCCGCCTGCCTCAGACTGGGATCTCCCCAGAGTCAGGAGTCTTGTGCCTTCTGATGTTTGGGGAATTTTCTGCCATGGCCATTGTGTGCACCTTGGGGGACGGCTCCACCTCCCTCTGTCTGGGAGCTCCCTGACGCCTGGGGCTCTAGTCCTTCCACCACAAGAGGAACTTTCAGAGCTCTTTGCCCTGCAGGGGTTGTGCCTCCCTTTGCCCTATCCAACTGGGAGCTCTCAGAGGGCAGGAACTGGACCTGTCCTCAGAGAAGCAGCTTCCTGGCACAGGGGCTGTGCAGAGCACAGACACCTTCGCTCTCCTTCCTGCCCCGCAAAGCCCTCTGAGCACAGGAGGAGCTGGATGGCTTTTCTCCGATCCCAGCTCCAAGCTGGTGGTTCTGAGTGTGAGGTCGGCCGGCCCCTGGGATTTAAGAGGCAGTAAACAGTCTCATTCGTGAGTCAGTTGTTTTGCTGCAGAGCAGCCTCATCAGCTGGACAGGCCCTGCCTAGTCCCTCCAAGTTTGTCCCCAGGGGTGCGGAACAGTGGATGGCCTGGCGCTCAGCTCTCAGTCCTTTCCTAGGAGGGGCTACTTTTCATTCTGTTCAAGTTTGGGATTTTTATTGGGAAGAGGTAGTCCCTGAGAGGGATAGGGGGAAGGGGTGTTGTCGCTACTTGTGTGGTCCCTTGGAAAGTCCCAGCAAACCAAGAAGGAAGAGCGGAAGTAGCAGGGAGCTGAAAGATGCTCTGGAGAAGGTTCCAGAACCACTACAGCTCTCTAGTCTCAGGGCTTGCAACAGTTGGGCCAGGACCGTTTACACCCTCTCTCCCCCCACTTCTTTCTTCCCATCTTCTCCCCTCACTTCCCAGACTGTCACCTACATCCGCGTCGCTCCGCAAACCCAACCCTGCCAGTTGGGGCAGAAAAGAGAAGATGAGGGTCCCTGTGGGGCAAAGCACAGGAAGTAAGTAAACTAACAGACCCGGATAGGAACTAGGAAGTTGCATGATTGGCAGGTCTGTGGAGGAAGAAACCAGAGGAGTGGAACCTGAGGGCCACGGGGGAAGGCACGGACCAGAGGGGCCGGGAACCCCGGCGAAGGAAGGAGAGCCACCACTACCACTTTTCTGTCTCAGCAGTGCTTTCCCCTGAGCGCTTTCGTGTTCTCTTCCTGTTAGACTCCGAGGCAGACGGATGTAGTACTATCATCCTCTTTTTCCAAGTGGGATAGCAGATGACGTTGTCCGAAGTCCACACGGAGTTGGCGGAATTGGCACTGACGCCCTTTCCCAGGGCCCTTCCTACCTGCCTTTTCCGGGTTCGAGGGAGGAGGGCGGGACATACCATAGAACGACAGCCCCACGGGCCAATGGGAGGGAGGCCTCTCCATTAACCAATCAGCTCTTCAGGTGGCGGCCCCACCCACCGCACCGAAGCTTGGTATAAACCACATCAAATTTCAGGGGCGGCCACAACCAGTGCACGAAGGCCCTGCCCGGCTGTCTCCCGTCACAGCGCGGCTACCCAAACTCCTGTCATGAGTCCCGCTCGGCTACCCAAACTCCTGTCATGAGTCCCGCTCGCCTCAAGGAATCCCGTTCCACCGGTCTTCCCCCTGCCCTCTCTAGTCCCCTTGCCCAGCTGCGCAAGAGACCTTACCCGGTAGTGATGTCGTCGTCTTCCGTCATGGTCTTGCCCATGAGGTCGCTGTCGCTCATGTAGCCGGACTTGAGGTCCACCTCGTCCGAGTCCAGGGACTCGACCAGCTCCAGGCGGGAGATGTGGCTGAGCTTGCTCGGGCTGCGCATGGGCATGGTGTGCGAGTAGTGGGCCCGCTCCCCGTGCATGTACCAGGCGGGCGGCCCCTCGGAGCGGCAGCCCCCGCCCACCGAGGGCGCGTCCCCAGCCTGCAGCCGCGGGCTGGACTGGCCATAGCGCCAGGACAGAGGGGACGAGCGGCTGGAGAGGCTGGACACACTGCGAGGGTTGGCGTCGTCACTGTCGTAGCAGGTCATCTCCAGGGAGCTGGGCAGAGGGCAGAGGGCAGAAGGGCAGAGGGCAGAAGGGCACTGGTTTTCATTCCGGCAGGGCCGCTCTGTGCCCTGCCCGCGCAGACCGCACCGCAGCGACCCTTCTCCCTTCCCGTGCCCTCCCGCCTCCTCTGCACCTGTCCAGGTGGGCTCCACCTTCTCCAGGAGGCCTTTCATTGGGTACGGCACCCCTGTTATATGTTACCTGAGGTTGTCAGAGGAAAGGGATTTTAAGTGTGAGGGAACCAATTACGTACACTGCTAAGGGCACAGATTTTGTAATATGAGCTGGATTTTAATCCTTTTCTACCATTTATTTGTAAGTGAGCTGGAGGTGAAGTAATCAACCTTGCTAAGCCACCATTTCCTCATCTGTAAAATGGAGATACTATAGCTACTCCATACAGTTGTAAGGATCACATATGTAAATGCCTAACACAGTGCCTGGTATATAGAAGTTGCTCAATAAATGGGAAGGGTCCATTGAGATCTCTTGGGGGAAGTGGGATAATCTGGTCACCTTGAGCTTAAAAGGCCTTGATCATTCATTTGTTCAGGGCATGTCTATCACCTCCTCTCTATTAACGAGCTGGGAGCAAGTTGACTTCCAAACCAGAGAGGGCCAAGTCTGGAGTAGGGTACAGAGGGTGTGGAAAAGCTTTGGCAACCTGAGATATGTGTCTGGTTCCCAGTAAGACTAGGCCCAGCCAAAGGTCTGGGCCATGAGGAGACAGAAGCAGAACCTCACCAGAGAACAGAAGCAGCCTTAACCGGAAAGAGGAGAGAACATATGGAAATGGACAAGAGCGTCCCACGCCGCGAGCCCTGCTAGGCCAGGCCAGGGAAGCATGCCCAGGTTTTGCGGGATAACCTGAGGGGGTATGGGAGCTGGACAAGGAGCTGCCTTTCTCCCTCAGGGACCACGGTGGCTGCAGAGAGAAAGGCCAGTTGGGATCTGCTTGGAGAGGTGGCCTAGATTTGGGTTCAGACAGAGACTAACTGATAATCCCGCCCAGCCCGGCCCAGACCTTACCATAGGTAAGGTCTCAGCAGCTCGGCCTAACTAAAACCATGCAGGGCTGAGTTAACCAAAATAGGATCTTTAGGCCGAGAAAGCCAGGCAGCTAAGGCAGTCTGTGGCTGGACATGGGTTACGCAAAGCACAGGAATCTTCACTCCGTGAGCACATCTATTTCTTAGCCACTTCAGGGGTTAAGGTATGAATGAGGTATGAATGAACTTTTGTAAAGTTCCTGGAAAAAAAGAAGATCCTCCCAAACTGTCTCTACCAACCCTGAGAAAACAAGGGGTTATTTTTTGATCAACAGAATAGGAGGAGCCCAAAAAATTAAAAATAGAACTACCCTACACTCAGCAATCGCACTACTAGGTATTTATCCAAGGGATACAGGTGTGCTGTTTCGAAGGGACACATGCACCCCAATGTTTATAGCAGCACTATCCACAATAGCCAAAGTATGGAAAGAGCCCAAATGTCCATCGATGGATGAACAGATAAAGAAGATGTGGTATATATATACAATGGAGTATTACTTGGCAATCAGAAAGAATGAAATCTTGCCATTTGCAACTACGGGGATGGAACTAGAGTGTCTCATGCTAAGCGAAATTAGTCAAAGAAAAATATCATACGACTTCACTCATATGTGGACTTTAAGATACGAAACTGATGAACATAAGGGAAGGGAAGCAAAAATAATACAAAAACAGAGAGGGGGACAAAACAAGAGACTCTTAAATACGGAGAGCAAACTGAGGGTTGCTGGAGGGCTTGTGGGTGGCGGGATGGGCTAAGTGGGCAAGGGGCATTAAGGAGGACACTTGTCGGGATGAGCACCGGGTGTCATATGTAGGGGTTCAATCACTAGATGCTACTCCCGGAATCATTATTGCACTATATGCTAACGAACTTGGATGTAAATTAAAAAAATAAAAGAACAGGAGGAGCCAAATGACCCTTGAACCTGAGCATGCTGGTGGTCCCTACAGAAGTCCTGTGGACAAGGCTGGGGGAACCCTGGCTGGGCAGGGCGATCGGTGACTGCTGCTTCTGCCCCTTCCAGGGGCTTCCTGACCTGGTCCACACCCAACTTCTCCCCTCTGGGCCCTCCTTTGTGTTCTATGTGCGCTTTCTCATACGCTGTGTTATTTCTGTTTCTAATTACTGTGGACCTCAGAGAGGGTGGAAGTTCCCTGAAGGAGACTGTGGGCCTGTGCGACTCTGTCTGCCTTGCTCACCGCTGTGTTGCCGCACTTTGCACAGGGCCTGGCATGTACTGGGTACACGCACAAGGACAAATCGATGAGGAACAAACCCAAGATGTGTTGAGTTGAAGAGCAGGGAGGCTCTTGTCGTAAGACTCAGTACAGGGATTCACGCGGTGTTTGATAAAAACAAACTGACCGTGACAATGAGATGAGGAGGGGAACGAAAGGGATGATGATGATGACCATGGTGACAGGGCGCTGGAGAGCTCCAGGACAGCCAGTTTTCATAGTCAGTCTACCATTGTAGACTGTATTACCATGGTAATACAATTAGTGAGGAGTGTGGGTCATGCTCAGCATATAGACTCCTCAGTTCTATTCCTGGCCTACTCCTGTTTAGCTCTGTGCACTCAAAGTGCCTCTTCATCTATTTCACTGCTCTTTTCTACCCCCCAAACACATCTCCAGACATCTCTAAGTCAGGCGGGGGAGGATTCTAGCTTAAAATTTCAGTTCTTGACTTCCAGCCCTACATCCAGCCCTTCAGTCTTGCTTCTCTCTCTCTCTCTCTCTCTCTGGGGTTGGG
This sequence comes from Panthera leo, assembly GCF_018350215.1. Taxonomy (NCBI): domain Eukaryota; kingdom Metazoa; phylum Chordata; class Mammalia; order Carnivora; family Felidae; genus Panthera; species Panthera leo. Next base: position 40,603,666 of record NC_056696.1, on the reverse strand, counting down.
AGAACGGCAGTCCTGGAGCAGAGAGAGAGTTTCATTTCCTCTCCAGCCCCAGCCCCCTGACCCAGACACTCTCCCTGTTGGGGAAACGAGCCAGTAGAAATAGAGGAAGCAGGACAGAAATAAAGATTTCTGAAAAAGGAATTGAATCTAGCGTTAGCCTGTAAGTTCCAGAGTGAAAATGACCTTGCTGAAAGCGCTCACTGGATGGTAAGCTCCTCATCAAGTATAAAGCCTGTGTTTGTTCTGGGGTTTGGTGCCCAGCACTGCGCCTGGCATGGATTCTAAGCTTGCTGGACACAGAACCCACCCTAATCAGCCTGTGTGACTCTGGCAAGGGACCCCCTCTCCCCAGCCTCGCCTGCTGCTTCTCTAACCCAGAGGATATGAAAATATCCTGTCTACTCCCAGGGGTGAGGGATGTGCTGATTGATGGAGAGCACTTTAAAAAGTAAAAGAGCCATAAAAACTCAAGGAATCATTGTTTTGGCTATCAAAGTGTGGAACAGGGATAATATAAACCAAAGGCTAAGACAGGAAGTGGCTCTGGGTCCACAGTAAACAGCAAAACCAGCTTCAGCGCTCTTGGTTTTTTTGTTTTTTGTTTTTTGTTTTTTTCCATAAAGGGAGATAGTAGCCAGAGGCCTGAGGCTCTCCCCCTCAAACCAGTCAGCTTTATGCAAAAGGTTTTCAGCCTCACTCTCCTCTACCCCAAACAGAAAGCAAAAAGAGAGGTCAGGCTGTCCTGCTTAACTGGCTGGCTGCTTAGAGTCAGTGGCACCAGGACACTGAAGCTGCTGCTTCTAGCCTTCCCCTGTGGCTGAGTCATTTGGGGTGGGACCCTCTCAGCGATGAAACACTTTCTGCCTTCTTTGGCATGGAGCTGGCATGTGATTTGGTGTTGAGAGCCGTTCTAACAACTTCTCTGGATGGGGGAAGGAGGAACGTTCAAAATTTTATCCACTGGGTCCCTGAACTGGTGAACCAAGCTGAGCCCGGCCCCTGTGCCACTTGGTCCTGTTCAGGGCTTTGAGGGATAGAGGCTGGAGACAAATATAAGGGGGCCTGAGCCCCAGGGCCTCTGGGAGCCCCACCTTGCACTCTTTTCCTCAGATGTCCTGACCACATCCCTTTCAGTAGTCTGGGTTCTGCTTGCCTAACCCCATAGAGTAGAGGCTTTGATTTAGCATTTAAAATATTTCAGTTATCTGGGAACAAAGAGCTGAATGTCCAATATGAAGGCTAGGATGGACTAGGCAGAAGAAGAGTGGAGGGAGGGAGAGGGGTGTTCTTAAGCAGAAGAACTAGAGCCAATGGGTAAGAGCTGTTGAGGCCTGATTTCAGTTCCACTTCCTAGTCATGGCAATCCCACAGCACACTGAGATGACTGACAGGTAATGAGTTCCCTGTCGTTGGAAGTATGTAAATTTAGTCTGGCTACCATTTGGCCACACACTTAGGCTAAGAAAAGCCCCTATCCTATTGTCTTTCTGTCCCAACTTTGCTCTCATTTTCCAACCCCAGGAGATGGGGAGGAACCAATCTCCAGTCCAACTGGAGAGGTCACCTAATCCCTCTCAGCCTTCCTGCTCCACACCCCCGTGATTTCCCAATCCTGGCCATCTGCTCCCTTTCTTTCTACCCCCAGAGTGTAGCCTGGCCCTCTATCCCCCTTGGAGCTGACAGCATGAGCTCATCTGGGCAGCCCAAGGAGGCAGTGGGGGGAAATTCTGAGTCATGGCAGAGGCTGTGGCCAGCATGCCACTCCAGGAAGAGGTTCCACGGGAGGGATAAGTGCCCCGCGCCGCTAGAGGCAGCAAGGTCTCTACAGGGTGGGGTGGAGGGGCACACCCCACGGCATGGATCTGAATGACATGGAGGCCGGGCACCCAGGCCTCCCTCAGCCACTGTCTGAAGAGGCAAGAGGGCACCTGACAGAAGATTGACAAGATGCCGGAAGCTGGGACAGGCAGGATCCCAGAATCCTCTAACAACAGACGCTTCGGAACAGGCAAGGGACAGCATTTGCAGCAAATGAGGAGGCTGACACCCAAGGAGGGAAAGTGGACATCGCAGGTCACACCCTGGGTCATGTGGTGGCTTGCGCTTCCCATCCCCCACTCTGGCGATTTTCACATTCATTGCCTGCAATGAATCTCACACTCAAGCACAAGCTGATGCCAGCCAAGCCAAGCTTCTCTCGCCAAGACGGCCGATTCTCCACTCCTGCGGCTCTGTGCCACGGCGCTCCGAAGCCCTGCCCTCCAGAGCGGGAGACAGAGACAGCAGCGGGGGGCACGGCCCCCTCCGCAGCTTGGACTTACCTGTGAGTCACCTGGGACCCTCGCAGGCTGGACATGGTCTCTTCCAGGTTCTGTCGAAGATCCAGGACGTTCTGCACTGTCCTCTTTCTCTGGGACTCTGGGTCTGGTGGGAGAAAAGCGCAGTTGGGTGAATGGAAAAGTTGCTGCTGAGAGCTGAGGGTGTCACGGAGTGGAGACTGATCATGTCCCCGGGACACCACTCCCCACGCTGTGCTGGCCACCCTGGGCACATGCCCTTGACCACCTGACGTCTCGACCCCGGAAGGGGGCTGTAGGCATGGGGCCTTCTGTGTTGTGCGCTCCTCCCAGACCCCCTGGGGAATGGCTTCTGCTGGCTTCACTTTGGGGAGGCCCTGCTTCTCACAGCTGAGGTCCTGGGCAAGGTTCCCATGGTTGAGGTCACGTGGAACGTCAGCCCGAAACCCCGTCTCCGGTGATGTGTTGGTAAATGTTTAACAATTGGCTCTTGGAGGCCGGGACGCCCTGACTTGGAGCGTTTGCCACTATCTGTGGTGTAAATACTCCTCCCGTGGCCCTTTTAAGCTACCAACGTGATGTCACTGGCTGCAGGGTTAGGAAGAGATGCTACTAATTGGCTCTGGGGAGCTGGGACGAGCCAGCTTCAGCATATCACACTCCCGGAGCCCCGAGCACTGACGGGGAATGTCTGGAGTTGTTCTATGGGGTCCAGGAGAGCCAGTGCAGATAGAGCGCTTGTCTACAAGTGAGGCGGCTGGAGGGCATGGGCAGTCATGCCCAAGAGCGTGGACTGAACTCTGGGCAACTCAGACCCCAGACAACGGTTGAATCCTGAGCGGGGAGGATGTATGGGTGTGGCCGCCACCCTCAGGATCCTAAATGACCAGGGGTCATTTTATCTAACCTTGGTTTCCAGGCAGAATATTAACACGGACAGATGAGAAGAATCTACAAAGAACAAACAGAAATTTATCTCATCTCCTTTCCAGGGTGAAAATAACATTCAAAGGACCAAGGGGTGCCGAGCATGAAGAACTCAAAGAACTTTCTCCATCCTTCTATCAATCCATCCAGTAAATCTTCATCAAACACATACTTTGTGCCAGGTACCACAGCGGGCCCTGAGGACACCAAAGTGAAGAGGTCCTGTCCCTGTCCCATGGTTTGTCTTGGACTTTGGGATCCAAAGTCACTGAATGGAAGCAAATCCCCCAATGACTCCCTGAAAGACAACGTATGGAGAGTCAAAGACCTACAGAGAGATGATGGCAAAGCAATGGAGAAAACCCAAGAATCCTCATTCTCAGGCTACTTCCCTTTTCCCTCCAAACCCTCCGCGGTCCTCTCCTGGTCAAACTGCCCTCTCGATCCCTTCCCGACCCACAGACTCAGCATGGGTATGAGATTCCTTTTGCTGCCAAGGGGAATGTTTCTGAATCCCTTCAGGAGGCGCTGGCTGGCTGGTAGACAGCTACTCCGTCTTGTCAGCCGAGGGGAGGCTGGGGAGTGCAGGTAGGAAACCAGGCAGCACCTCTTCTGAGAACCAGCTCCACATCCAGGCCCAAGTACCTCTCCTCTCCTCTCCCTAGGGGAGCCTATGGGAGGCCACTGCAGCTGCTGGTAGGATCACTCAGGGTCAACATCATGTATCCACCCTCCAAGCTGATGGCAAGAAGGGACAAATGGCAGGCCTCCAGGCTCTGAGCTCTGTCCCCAGCCTGTCGTCACTTCTGAGGTTGCCAATGCCTATTTATCCTGGCAATGTCACCTTGTGAGCTGCTCCATGGCTTTAACTGATGGCTTGGCATGGAACACAGACAGGATCAGAATGTGTATACGTATATTTTTAACGCTTGGTTCCCAAATGCCTGTGTGGGGACCAAGAACATTGCGCCAAGATGTGGGTTTCTGGGCCAGGGCAAGTCTTTCTATGGGTTTGGCAGAGATGAGGGAAAGGCATGCATAACTCCAAGGGGTGTGCGGTCTCAAAGAGGAAGGTGACCAAGAGTTACTCAGAGACTTGTGTGTGTGCCAACCCTGTGCATATATCATCCAGCTGAAACCTTACGTTCACGGGAGATTTGTGCTACCATCCCCATTTTACAGATGGGAAAACTGAGACCCCAAAAGATGAAAGAAACTGCCCAAGGACACACACCGTAGCACGTAGGACAGAGCAGAGTTGAGCCCAGGAAGAAACTGCCATTTCTCATTACGTATCACCGGGCATTTCTGCACCATGACTCTCAATCACAGTGATGGCACATAGTAGGTGCTCAATGGACACTTGAAGAATAGATGGATGCTACCACCAAAAAAATTGTCAAGTACATTTAAAAAAGAATGGATAGATACATGTCCCTTTAGGAAGTTGTCTTTTTTTTTTTTTTTTTTTAAAGGAAACATATTTAATCCACATCGTAGTCTGTATTCCTTAATGCTCCAGGCCCTGGGGCATGGCGGGCATGGGTGTGTGAATCTGGATCTTAATGCTCTAGTAGTGACAGAAAGGGAGACCCTTTCCTACTTCCTACTTCTCACTGCCCCGATCACAGTGCCTTCTTCCCCTGTATCTCTTCCCTCAAAGGCGCCCCTAGCCCCCTACCTCATTTCCACAGCAGTAGAGCCAGGTGGGGATACCCCAAAGTCTCACAGACTTGCCAAAAATTAGAGCCACAAGAGTCCTTGGAAGTGACTCAATCCAACCTGGTCATAGGAGAGATGGGAGGCTGGGGTCCGGTGAAGGGGCAACTAGCTGGAGGTCAGAGAGAGAGATTAATGGAAGATCTGGCATCAGGTCTCCCTGCACTGTAGGCTAGGGGCATACACAGGAGGAGTCCGGGTTAGAACCTGATTTGTTGGAGGGTGACCTGGACCTGCCATGTGCTCCCAGGCCTGGATGGGTCCTGCAGAGGCTACACCCTGAAGCTCCCTCCGTGCCCCAGCACTGTCCCCTGGTGGCCATCTTGGGCATACCTCTCTACTTCTCAAAGGCTCAGCTCACGATGGCTCCTGAGAAGCCTAGCTGTGCTCCGCACTTGTGGGTGACTGATACCTTCCTAGAGGTACAGCAGCAGCCCCACGATGAAAGGACTGACGTGCACGTAAAGGGAAGGCCTCTGGAGCTGAAGAGGCTGCAGAAACTTTGCCTAGGTTGGGGGGCAACTTGATGTTCATATCCATGACCTCAAAGCAAATCTTGACATATTCAATCTAACAATATGAATCAAGTTGCGTGGGCAGAAGAATCCACCCCATCCCTCATCCTTGCTCACTCCTGACCTTCACTCCATCCACCTCTGACCCCCATCCCATAAAGAGGCTTCACCCCTTTCTCCCCATCTCCCATGAGGATCAGAGATGGGGGGAAGGTATCTGAGGCACACACTATATTTTGTGATGATAACCGCAAAGCTTGATGGTTTGTTTTATTGGATAAGTCTTGGTGCCTCAGAGGTCGCCTCCATGTGTCTTTGTCAAATGTTTGATCTGGGCGTGGGGCAGGCACAGGGGACACAATAGAGTACAGACATGGCAGAGAGGGAGGGCCCAGTAGCTCCTCTCCTCCCCTCAGTGTCCCTCTGTGTGGGATGCACTCAGGACACTCCCAGCCTATGCGGCACTTTTGTGCAGATGAGAAAAAGCGTTCTCAGGTCGACTCCGCTAGGGTCCTGCTTTTGCTGAGGGCCATGGTGTGGCCAGCAGAACACCCCTTTCGCTTCCCTTGGTCACTCTGATCAGAGCACCTCTCGCGGCCCTACTCTAACGGTCTGGGATGCTCACTCTTAGCTGCTACAGAATAGGGTCCTGCTGCAAGAATGGTGTGTGTGTGTGTGTGTGTGTGTGTGTGTGTGTGTGTGTGAAGCAGGGTTGGACAAAGGCCACGCAGGGCTCCTGCAGCTCTGGGTTGACAAGGAGGTCTACGAGGGGAGCTCATGAGGTTGTCCTGGGCCGCTGCTCCAAACCTTTCCCTGCAAAAAGAGTGTGTGCGCTCCCCTGGCTCAGGAGAGAGCAACAGTCTCCCCCAACCCAGCCATCACCATGGTAACTCACAGCTGCCACAAACAACATCACCCTCCCAGCATGCACTGGGCATTGCAGGGTAGGATGGTGTTTCTACACACTGCTGCCTCTTATACAAGACCAGAGAGCACAGTTTGTCATGAGTCTTTGGGCCAAAGCACCGGCAGTCAAATAAACCTGACACATAGGTGCACGCACACGCAAATGCACGTAATGCCAGTTACCGAATGCTTACCTCACAGCGGGCATGAACCTGAGTGCTTTCCCTGTTTGTCTGACTCCGAAGCTCCTGTTCTTTCCACTGCAATACGGGACCTCGAGATACACACACACACACACAACCTACTTGTGGTCCGGCCAGCAGTTTGTGGGAACCCTCACATTCGAATCACACACGTACATGTCTGCAATTCTGCAGACATTCGCACGGAGAGATTTATGTGCACCTGTCTGTCTTCCATTGTAGGTGAGGAAGGCAAGAGATGAAAACAGTTGCACAGGGGTCGTTTATCTGGCGAAGGGATGGCACACTGGGAGGAGGCACTGTGCGTGTGATGGTAAATCAGGAAAACAACCTTCCCCAAGAGGGCAAGACTATGAACTTGAATGAGACTGTGAACTGACCAAGAAATGGGAGACACCGGGGCAAGAACAGACAGGGTGGTGTAGTAGCAAGAATATAGCCCTTAGAGTCAGAAAGACTGGAGTTCAGATCCTGCACTGTGCTTTCCCAGCGGGTCTGACCTTGAACAGGGCATCCCAGCTTGCTGCAGTTCTCCCCTCTGTAAAGCTGGGAGAATAGGGGTGCCTCCCTGGGAGGGTTGCTATGAGAGTGAAAGTGCTAATTCATGTAAAGTGTTCTGCATGGCGCTTGGCACACAGTATTTGTCAGAAGGTATAAAGAGGGTAGATGAGCAAAGGGCACACACTCCCGCTGCGGCTGCAGCTGGGTTCTTGGTCCTTTCATTTGCAGGTGGGTGGTGCTGTCCCCGCGGCTCAGGTGAACCCTCCTGCCTCCTCTGGGCCCTTGCTCTGGCTGGGGAAGGCCCTCATACTTGGAGGTAGGCAGCGGATGATGTGGAAACAAAACGCTGTCCCTGAGTCATCGGGCCCGATGACAGCCCTGCACCGTAGCTATGTTACATCTTCAACTCCCGCTCCCCTGGAGCCCGTCTCAGCCATGGGAAATGCTGGGTCTCAGCGGCCTTCTCTGGCCACCAGTCTGACATTGATGTAGTAATGAATGGGGGCCTCCAATGCTGGGTAATAACCCCACCAGATTTAGGGAGGTGCAGGGAGGAGGAGGAGGGATGCCAGGGGATCCATCACCCAGCAGTCAAATTTACCCAGGTGCGGTACAATTTTAATTATTAGCTGACGATTAAGTAAACTCACTGTTGAAATCTTAATTACTTCCACCGTGTTTCAGAAACCACATTAGTAGTTTAGCCCAGGGCAGAGGACTGGGTTCGTGTCTGACTTCTGCACTGGCTTTTGCTGTGAGTGGCTGGGCTCAGTGAGAAACAGCAGGAGAAATGGAGGCGACTCAAGAGGAAGAACGTTTTCAAGCCATGGCATTTCAGAGCTCGGAAGAATCATCTGCCCTCTCATTTTATAGATGGGGGGAAAACAACACATCACTCGGGCCCAGAGAGGGGTAAGACTTGTCCAGAGTCACCCAGGTTGCGAACATCAGGGCAGGTGCATTCTTGGCCCGGGGCTCTTTGTACCTGAGCACTGTGCCTTCTCCCTGGGCTGTGGGCTGGGAGTGAGAGGCAAGGACATGTGTCACCAGAGGGGGTGATCGAAATGTAAATTACGGTTTGGGATGTTCTGGAATAGATCCACTTAGATATCCAGGCTAGACTAAATGACCTGGGAGATTTTTGTGTTTTACCACATCACAACTAGTATTTGTGGAGGACATTTTGTGTTTCCAAAGAGTCAAATAGCTTTGGGAGGTGGAATCACTTTTATTTTTCTCCTCTACTCAAGGACACGCACCTTCAAAGTCCATCCATGGCAGGTGATGAAGGCCCACCTCGGGGCCGTCCTTCGTCTGCCAGGTCTCAACCCACTGCTCAGAGGTTGCACTACGTGGTTCTTGCAGCCGGCAACCCTGCACTGGATTGACTGCTATCTTGGAAGGAGTCTTGGAGGGTTCAGTCCTGCGGGGTGGCCTTGAGCAGGCACTGAAACCGGTAGGTGACCCAGCACCGAACTCCCCCCTGAGTTCAGGCAGAGCAAGAGACTTCTCCCTACAATCCCATCTCCTCCCGCCACCCCTGTCCTCACCTTCTGATGACCCCAGAGGCCCTAGAAAGAACACTGGGTGGGCCTCCATGCAAGAGGCACCCCCATCCATGGAGCACGCAGGCGGGGGACGATTTGTTCTGTTACCAATTCTGTCATTTCACTTATCCCCCCACGTACGTCACAATATTGTCAGAGGTGGTTGTCACAGAATCCTGCAGCATGACAAATGACACACATCTGGTTGTTGAGTGCTCCTGCTCCCTAGAGGAGCTCTGGGGGCACTTCATCCTTGCCCCAGAGAATCCTGAACCCTTCCAACCAGCGTGTGAACTCAACTGAGCCAAGTGTACATGGCCCTACAACTAGGTGCTGCACGGGGCAAAATACCTAGAAAGAGCCAGGACTAAAGAAATAACACATTGGCCACATGGATGTGAGGCGAGGAAGGGAAAACCAGGAGATGGAAGCAAAACCTGGGGCCAGAGACAGGGGCAAGAGTGGTCACTCCTGGCCCGGGACTGCCAGGCAGGTGTCTCCAGATCACCTAGTGTTTCCATTTTGATTGAGTCACAAGGCATGGGTCAGAGAGTCTTGGCAATGTGTCTCCACTGGGCACTGGGCTAAGAGGAAGGGTGAGGCAGGGGGTGTTGGGGAGGAAGGCAGCAGGCAGACTTCTGGCTTGCCCTTCCTGAGGGCACACGCTAATTAGCTGTGAGGTCTTGGGTAAATGACTTCCCTTCTTTGGGGCTCAGTTTCCCTACATATAAAATAAGGGAGTTGGTGTAGGGGTTACCCATGGCCTCTAACCAACTCTGACTGTCCGGCTCTGTAGTGAACCCCACACAAGCATCTTTTCTCCCAGCATCTTGTGAACCCCCCACAAGCATCTTGTGAACCCCACACAAGCATCTTTTCTCCCAGAATGTGTTAAAGATCAAGTGTAAGAGTGTCACCCCTGGAGATTATGATTTAACAGGCTGAGAGGGGGCCAGGAATCCGCATCTTTGCAAGCCCCCAGTGTGGACGATATGATACAGGAAGTCACATTTTGAGAAATTCTGACATCTTGGTGCACACCACCAGAACAGTATGTCTATCACAAAATGGGGGCTGATTTCCCGATGCCAGGCCACTGGGCTGTGCCCTGGGCCTTCAGACCAAGTCTACTCCCTGGGCACCTGGGCACACACCCACTGTTCTCCGGGAAAGCCCACTGCTCCATCTCCAGGCTTCGGATAAGAGGAGGCATTTATGTCCTGCTCCTCCCAGGATGCCAGCCGCAGTCCAGCCCCTGCCAGGTTCGCTGCTGCTGAGGAGGGCCACAAGGGGGCGCTGCCGGTCCTCAGCCGGCCTTGGCCTTGCTGCTGCCGCAGTGCTGCAACACGGGCAGCTGTCTTGCTCTCTGGCTTGCAAGCAGCTACTAGAAGGGTCCTCTTCCCTCTGCATTCTGCTTAGCACACCTCCTTTCCTCCCAGACTCTGCACTCCCGGGGCTGGCATCCTTCCCCCGACTATCATCCTTGAAGAAGAGCCAAGAGTTTGCAGCACCTACTTTGGGGGGGCCTGTCTTGCTCATGGGGAGAGTGAGCAGTGCTTGGCTTCTGAGGGGAGTCAACTGGTGGGCATGGGGGGTGGTGGTGGGGGGGAGGGGTTCCAGGGATCTCTGGGTTCCACTTGGCAAGCTCAGATCCAGGGCCAAAGTCTCAGAGAGACTCCAGCTGGCCTACATAGTGTTGCCAGTGGGAAGTGGATAAGGGCTCTGATCTGTGCTCTGGAGGTCTCGCTCTGCACCTCTGCAGTGCCCCTGAGGCGGGAAGCTTGCCTGATGAGGAAGGAGATGAGTCACCCCCCTACACCCCCACCATGCCCAGCTTGGCCCTTTCTGGGGGGGAGAGTGGCAGCCTCTCTCTGTAGCGAGCGGGAGGGAGGAAGCGAGCCAGAGGGCAGCTCCACAAGGCTGCCCGGGGCCAGGCCAGCTCAGCCTTGCTCAGCTGGCGAGCAGGTACAGTCTTTGGATGTGAACTTGGAGAGTGAGCATTAAAGCTCCAAGGGAGAGAGCAATACCGCCACAGACACTTCTTAACGCTTAGCACCAGATAATTGCCTTAGGTAAGCACTGCGGAGGGCCGTCAACGGTGAGGGCTGCGGGAGCAGGAGTGACAGCCTGCCTGGATAGAGCCCTGTGGGGAAGGGGTGATGGTTTCCTAATCCTGTCCTCTTCCCTTCCCCGCCCCCACGTCCCTCCGCATGTCAGGTTATAGGATCAAGAGAGAGGATTCTCGACCATATTCAATCTTCTCTCATTTAAAGACCTGGGCTCCAGGCTCAGCTGGGAGGGAAGGCCTCCTGCAGAAAATGAACTGCCTGCCTCCGCAGGAGACGTGGTCCCCCCCTTCCCTGACAGGCCCTGCCTCTCCTGCCCAGCGGACCTCGAGATTTACTGGCAATGTTTTCCATTAGTGATGCTGCCCAGACCCTACATGTGACACCCAGCTCCAGTGACGTTGCTGCTGCCGGGGAGCCGGGAGTGGTTGTTACAGCCACAGTTTACACAGCAGAGAGATGGTCTGCAGGCAAAGCGAGGAGGGGAGAGGAGGCACGGGAAAGGGCTGGGGGCTGGGCCCAGGCGTGCACAACAGTTGAAAGGTGTCCAGAGATTTCTGATTGTGAACTAGTAATATCAGTATTGGAGAACTCTCCTACAGCACCGCGTGCCAGCCACTGGTCTAGAAGCTGGAGGTACATCAGCCCATTTAGTCTTCGTGACGACCCTCTGAGGCAGTCCAGCTATTACCCCAGTTCTACTGTAGAGAAAACCGAAGCCCAGAGAGGTTAAGTAAGCTGCTTAAGGTGATACAGCACTAAATGGCGAAGCCAGGATTGGACCCAGATAGTCTGATTCTAGAGCTGTACTATACAATATTGTAGTCACTAGCCACAAATGGACATCTAGGCAGATACATAGATGTATCATTCACATTACATAACAATCACCCTTTTAAAGTACAATTCAATGGTTCTTAATTCATTTGCAAAAGTTGTACAACCATCACCACTAATTCCAGAATGTTTTTATCACCCCCCCCCAAAGGACCTCTATACCCGTTAGCAATCACTCACCACCCTCCCCTTGCCCGGTCCCTGGCAACCACCTGTCTCTATTTTGCGTCTGTACAGACTGGCCAATTCTGGACATCTCTTATAAATATAATCATGAATATTGGTGGCTGTCAGGGGCTGGGGCAAGGGGAGAGTGGAGAGTGATTGCTAATGACTGGCTACTTAGTGCAATGCTGTCAACGTTCATTCACGCTGTATCATGTATCACTGCTTCATACCTTCTCATGGCTGAACAGTTTTCTACTGCTTGGATAGACCTTATTTTACTTATCCATTCATCATTTGATGGGCATTTGGGCCGTTCGCACTTTTTGCCTATTGTATGCATAAAGCTACTATGAGCATTCATATATAAGTCTTTATGTGGACATACATTTTCCTTCCTTTGTCTTGGATATATGCCCAGGAGTGCAACACTGGGTCATACGGTCATTCTATGGTTAACATTCTTGAGGAACTACCAGGCTGTTTTCCAAAGTGGCTGTCCTTGTGGCACCTGGCTGGTTCAGCTGGTGGAGCGTGCGACTCTTGATCTAGGGGTTGTGTGAACCCCATGCTGGGTGTAGAGATTACTTAAAAATAAAATCTTAAAGGGCGCCTAGGTGGCTCAGTCAGTTAAGTGTCTGACTCTTGATTCTGGCTCCCGCCAAGATCTCATGATTCATGAGATCGAGCTCCACATGGGGACACTGTGCTGACAGCATGGAGACTGCTTGGGATTCTCCCTCTCTCCCTCTCTCTCTCTCTCGCCCTCTCAACTAGCACGCGTGCTCTCTCTCTCTTCCTCAAAATGAATAAACTATAAAAAGCAACAACTACAACAAAAACCAGAAAACCAAAGTGGCTGCCCCACTGCACATTCCCCCCAGATGCGAGGGTTTTTATCTCTTCACATACTCCCCAACACATATGACTGTCCATTTCGTTTTTTTTTTTTTTTTTCTTACTATTATGGTCACCCAAATGGGTGCGAAGTGGTATCTCACCATACATTTAATTTGCGTTTCCCTAATGACTGATGATGTTGAGCATATTTTATGTTTAAATTAATTAAAATTAAATAAAATTTAAAATATAGGGGAAGCCCGGGTGGCTCAGTCGGTTAACCGTCAGGCTCTTGGTTTCCGCTCAGGTCACGATCTTGCGGACTTCGTGGGTTCGAGCCCCGTGTCGGGCTCTGCGCTGGTAGCACAGAGCCTGATTGGGATTCATTCTCTCTCTCTCTCCCCCTCTCTCTCTGCCCCTCCCCCACTTGTCCTGTGTCTGTCTCTCTCAAATAAATAACCTTAAAAAAATAAAATAAAATTCAGTTCCTCAGTTGCACTAGCCACCTCATCACAGCTGGCTCGTAAGCCCTAGAGCCCAGAGAGAGATCATTTCCATCGCCTCAGAAAGTTCTATTGGACAGCACTGCTAGAGCCCCCTGGGCTTGGACTGGACTCACATCACCAGCTGTTTCTAGAAGGTGTTTGCCCTTGATGGAACTCTCAAGTCTGGCAACTCCATTCTACAGATGGGGCCCATCTTGAGGTTCATGTGCCCTGACGCTGGAGACCAGAGAAAGTCAGACAGAGACTTGCCAGAGCACTGATCTGAGTCAGTGGCGGAAGGCAGCCAGCAGCAAAGGCGAAGGTGTGCTTTGGCTATGTGCTCCTGTCACTTAGCTCCCCCAGATCTTTGACTTCACTTCCTTTTTTTTTTAGTTTATTTATTTATTTTTGAGAGAGAGAGAAAGCACGATTGGGAGAGGGGCAGAGAGAGAGAGAGAGAATCCCAAGCAGGCTCCACGCTGTCCGTGCACAGTCTGATGCGGGGCGCAAACCCACGAACCGTGAGATCATGACCTGAGCTGAAGTTGGACGCCTAACCACCTGAGCCACCCAGGTGCCCCTGACATCACTTCCTTTCCCAGGACCTACCAATGGCCAAGCGACAAGAGGCACTGTCTCTGAAGTTACTGCTCTTCTGATGGGAGACCCACCCCCATCGTGCCTCTGCCTGTATCAGAACTTCAGGCTACGGACCTTCCCGAGTTCCCCCACCTAGACCTGGCAGTTCCCTCTGCAGCTATGTGCCCCACCTGACTCCCCCGGGAGTGGCTGCTCTTTAGCGAGAGGACAAGTTGAACGGATAGACTACCACTGCTTTGGAAGCACCTACTGACCCCAGGAGCTGCTGGTGTCCACCTGAGCCATCCCCGCAGGGCCTGCCCTCTGGGAGGCCATAGCTAGGAGGCTGGCAGGCACGGCTGTGGCCATGCATGCATCACCAGTGCATAGGGGCCTTGCTGTTCGCTGGGGACTGGTTAGAAAATGATGAAGTGGGGTTGGACTCAGCAAATCAGGGAGGGGCTCCTGACAGAGGTGGCCAATGATCTGAAACCAAAGGAAGGGAAGGAGTGAGTCTGACCACAGGCAACAGAGCCAGCCCCTGATTCGGGAATGGTGTAGCCTAAGCCAAGGCTGAGCCACAAGAGAGAAAGGACTGACTCTGAGTGTTGGATGGCAGGTGGCCACGGGGCATAGAATCAGCTTTACCACCAATCAGCCTATGACCTTGGGCAAGGTACTTCATCCCTGAGCCTCAGTACGCTTACCTATAGAGTGAAATAATGACACATACCGCCCAGAGCTATTGTTCAGATTTCATATCCTCCCCCCCACACACCCCCCCCGCCACTCGATCGTGACCTCTGGGAAGGCAGAGACATGGCATATTCATTCTGTATCTGCACACAACACCTCAAATCCAGGGCATGCTCCCCTCACTGATTCAAACAGTGCAATGGGAGAGGGGTGTGGATTTGGGGTGGGGTAGTGTGCAGGCAAAGAAAGAGCAGATGTGGGCTGCTGCTACGAGGTATGGCCGGTCTGTATATGTGCCAATATAGTCAGCCCCTGCTTGTGCAAGCCTAGAAAAGGGTAGACACTAATACTCCTGAGACAACAGAGCTGGCAGAAGCCTCGGAGGTTGTTTCACGGAAGAAACTGAGGCCCGATGGAGTGGTAATGACTTGGTCAAGATGACACAGCTTGCTGATTTCAGAGCCAGGCTGGGGGCCGGAGGAGGTAGCAGTCACGCTTTAAGGAGATTCCAGGGAGGAGGTTGGGGACAGGGTGTGAGCAACGCAGGGCTGCCCCCCAAGGGGGAGGTCTCTCTGCCTAAGAAGGCTGCTCACACTTCCTTCTTCCTGAGCCTCGGCTCTGCCTACAGAGCATCTGCTCCTACACCAAAGAGCTGTTGTCTCCCTGCCTGGCTGCCTCCCTGGAGGACTCACATTTCTGGAAAAGCCTTCTATGTCACCGATCCCTCAACCCTCTGCCGCCTACCACTGGGGACCTTCAGGCTCAGCCCATCTGCCACCAACACGTCTCCCCACCTTCAGGACGGTCCCACTACCCACCGAAAGGACCAAGCTTGGACAAAGGCCCAGGCACTCCCCCCATGGCTTGGGCACACACTAAAGCAAGAAGGAATAAGGTTAGCTTTAAGATTTCCAATTAAGAAGGCAGAGAAATCTTACAGTGAAACTTAATAAGGTTGGCTAAAGAGTTATTAAAAAGCAGGCAGTGTTCTCCGAGGCAGGAGGGGAAGGGGAAGGAAACAAATATTTACTTAGTGTTTTCTACGTGCTGGGCATGATGCTAAACACTGACACACAGTCCACAGCAGGCCACAGTGCCTGCATCATTCCCTGTGCTTCGTCTCACGACACAGACATTTCATCATCTCCCATCATCCCAAGAAGAAGGGTGAGCACAGCACAGTAAGATATTTTGAGAGAAAGAGACAACAGCTACATAACTTGCATTACCGTATATTGTCATAACTGTTCTATTTTACTGAAAGTTATTGTTGTTAATCTCTCACTGTACCTAATTTATTTTTTAAAGTATTTAAAAAAATTTTTTTTAACATTTATTTATTTTCAAGAGACAGAGAGAGACAGAGTGCGAGAAGGGGAGGGGCAGAGAGAGAGGGAGACACAGAATCCAAAGCAGGGTCCAGGCTCCGAGCTGTCAGCGCAGAGCCTGACGCGGGGCTCGAACCCACCAACGGTGAGATCATGACCTGAGCCGAAGTCGAACGCTCAACTGAGTGAGCCACCCAGGTGCTCCTTTAAAGTTTTTTTTTTTTTTAAGTTCATCCATTTAGGGACGCCTGGGTGGCTCAGTTGGTTAAACAGCCGACTTCAGCCGGTCATGATCTCATGTTCGTGGGTTTGAGCCGCGCATCGGGCTCTGTGCTGACAACTCAGTCTAGAGCCTGTTTCAGATTCTGTGTCTCCCTCTCTCTCTGCCCCTCCCCCACTCATGTTCTGTCTGTCTCTCTGTCTCTCAAAAATAAGCATTAAAATTTTTTTTAATTATAAAAAAAGTATAAAGCTCACTTATTTTGAGAGGGAGAGAGAACAAGTGGGGAAGAGGCAGAGAGAGGGACATTCACTGTCAGCACAGAGCCCAATACAGGGCCTCGAACTCCCAAACCATGAGATCATGACCTAAGCCGAAGTCAGACGCTTAACCAACTGAGCCACCCAAGTGTCCCTCACTGTCCCTAATTTCGAAATTGAACTTTTTCAGAGGTAGGTGTGTGTAGGAGAAAACATAGTGGATATAGGGTGTGGCTTCAGGGGCCCACCGGGGGTCTTGGATCATGTCCCCTGTGGCCAAGGGGGGTGACTATACATTTTGTCCTTTCACGCAACAGCCATGAGGCGTAAGTATAACCACCCCCGTTTTTTTTTAATATATACATTTTTTTTAATGTTTATTTATTTTTGAGACAGAGAGAGACAGAGCATGAATGGGGGAGGGGCAGAGAGAGAGGGAGACACAGAATCGGAAGCAGGCTCCAGGCTCTGAGCCATCAGCCCAGAGCCCGACGCGGGGCTCGAACTCACGAACCGTGAGATCGTGACCTGAGCTGAAGTCGGACGCTCAACCGACTGAGCCACCCAGGCGCCCCTAACCACCCCCGTTTTATAAATGTTTGGCTCAGAGAGGCCAGTTAACTTCCTTCGGTCCACAGCTTAAGTGGCAGAGTTAGAACGTGAACCCAAGTCTGACTCTGACAGTCTGTGCTTTTTCCAAAATAAATGATAAATGACAACAAAGACAATATCGCTAGACACCAGGAAGCCCTTCCTGACTGACAGGCTGGAACTGTACTCCTCACATTCACAGGAAGAGGCCCGTCCTCCACGCCATGGAATGAATGAGCTATGGGACTGCCAGGAGACGGGTGGCGGCGGGGGGTGGGGGGATTGGGCCGCAGGCCAGGTCAGCGTTTCTCCACCTCCAAGACTCGGGGCCGCCAGCCAGTCCAGGCCTTGCTGGCAATCACTGCTCCTGCCCAACACTTCCTAGAGGGAGCACTTTCTCCCCACTGGGCTTTGTCCCAGCTCTGGAACCTGCAGATCTTCTGGCCTCGGAAGAACCTTCGTAGAGCATCTGGCAGGCAGGTTGCATGGCCCGCTTGCCAACCCCAATGGCTATGCTCGGCGGCTTAATCAGATCACTCAGAATCCTCCTCTTCCCTGCCCAATTCCAGGGCAGGAGCCTGGGAACCAGCTGTGGCCAAAAGCAGGGCTCCAGCACCACCCCCTCCTCCTGCCCTCCCACCCTTCCTTTCATGGGGAACATATGTGGGGGACTGAAGGCTCCCACCCCACCTCCTCCTGACCATGTCCTGCCCCCACTAGCTGGCCTCTCACTAGAAGAGCCAAGGGGTCCCCACGCATCTGGAAGGGAAGTGTCTTCAGAGCTCGAGCACCAGACTGGAAGCCAAGGCCCTTTGGTCCTAGTCCCAGCATGTTCTGGCACCTGGGAGCAAGTTGCTCGGCCCTTCTGGGCCTCAGTTTCCCCTTCTGAGAGAAAAAAAAAATTAATCCCGTTCCCTCACTTGTGAAAGTGGGGGAAAGGATAGGAAAATAGAAAGGAAGTAAGCAGGAACTTATGTACTGGGCATTCTTCTCCAGAAGGTCCAGTGGTGTGGGGGACAAGGGTTGGGAGTCACTCTGGAGAGCCTGGGCCCACATCAAAGTGAAGCCCAGGGAGGGGCAGGAAGAAGAACCCAGGCTTAGCCCTTGGCCGAGCACCCCAGGGGCTGCAAACAACCCACAGTGGCCCAGGTCCCGTCCCACAGCCACCAAGACACTTAGGTCACTGTTTGAATGGAGCTGAATTCCCAGGAAAAGATCTCTCCTGGAAACTTCCGGGTCTGCCAAGCTACAAAGCCACATCTAAGTTGAGTGACAACAAATCCTTCCAGCGTGGAGCCCCAACCCCTTCTCCAGACCTCACTTTCCCCCTGGCTGGCCAATGTATTAGGGCCCTTGGAAGAACCCGGCCTGGCTTTTTCTTGTAGGAGCCCTCTAAAAGAAGGGCAGAGAAGCGGTGAGAGGGAAAGAGCTTATTCTGCATGCTGAGTAAGGTCCAGCTTGAACCAGGAGCCATACACAGGGCTGGAGGGGGAGGGCCGGTTTGTCCCCGGGAAGTTCCTGGATTGGAGGCAGGGGCTGGAGAGGAGGTAGACATGGGCAGTGAGCTGCCTGCACTCAGGTACAGGAGAAGTGGGGCCTGTGTGTGGGGCCCTGGGGAGGAGAATGCTGCAAGAATGCCCTTGGTGCAGGCATGGGAGGCACTGCCCTGGGTGCACAGGGGACAGCCAGACGTCCTTGGCTACTTATCTTCCTCCCCGGTGCAAGGAAATGCTCTGAACCCATGGAAGCTGAAGCAGGAGGCCCAAGCATGGAGGAGGCTGGCCTGGGGCGAGGGGGTGGGGGGGTGGATCTATTGCTGGGACAAGACCAGGCTCAGAGGAAGGTTCTCTAGGAAAAGTGGACAAGAAAAATGAGCACCTAGGGCCTGGCCAGTTTTGACTCTTGGAAATCCATAGGCTCCTTTGGCAGAATTGATCTCATTTGCCTCTCTGCAGAAGCAAGGAGGTGAACTAACATTTACTACATGCCTACTGTGTGCCAGGCCCTTCACATTCCTATGTCATTTAAGCCCCATAACATCCCTGTGAGGCGGGCACTTTGCGATCCCACTTTGCAGCTGTAGAGACCGAAGAGAAATTTGCCTTTGGCCTCAGCTATGAAGCAGCAAGGCTGAGACTAGAACCAGCTTCTCTGATTCCACTTCCGGGGCTCAGCCCAGTGAGTCACTTTGGTGACCGTGCGTCTCATTCATCACAGATTTTCAATGAGAAAGCAACCCGAGAGAACAGAGCCCAGAGATAAACAGCCTAGCTATTTATGGCTCCCTGATTGGCCTCTAGTGTTTGTCAATAGGATGTACCTATTCTTAGGGACGTACTGCCGACCAAGGCTATCATCCTGGGATTCCGAGCCTAGCCCACCCTGCCGCCACCGCAGCCAGGGCTGGGGGTCCAAGATGTGTTCTCCCTGCAAATGATCCCCAGCCCGTCTCGGGGCAAGGGGCCCTGGCAGCTGGTGACCCCTGCCCCCACCCTCCCAGGGGTCATCTATCTTTAATGAGACAGAGGACTTGGAGGGGGCAACCCAGCCTCAGAAAAACGGTCAGAGAAGAGATGGGGAATCAATGCGTGTGCCTAGCTCTAGCTCCAGTCAGAAGTTTGTTGACAAAGGGGGTCCTCTGGCCCTCCAGGTTTCCTGGCCACTGCTCCCACTCCCCACTACAGTGAGCGGCTCCCCTGTACCCCCGGTCCTAACTGGATGAGCCCCGGTGATGATTCGGGGGCTGCCGTGCATCTCCAGCTCTGTGCTCTGTACTGACAGGCGGTTGCCATGGGAACAGCTGGCCAAAGCTGCACTCCTGGGGACAGGGGTGGGCACTCCTGGAGACAGAGGTAAGCGGACGTGACTGAATTGATGTCTGTGCGCGTTCCCTCCCCCACCAGGAAGCCAAACTGGGAATCAGGCCGGGGAGAGAATTGTGTACAGGAGTATCAAGCCCTGGCCGGAGGCTGGGAGATGGCTCGGATGGTGAAGACCCATCCCTCAACCCAAGGAGTTGGAAGGCATGCTATCCATGCCACCGTGGGCCTCTAGACTTCAGTATCTCTCAGATGACATTCGAGTCCCTGGTCTGGCATTCAAGGCCCTCTACCATAATTGTGTGGCCTGATCTTCATTAATTCCCTACAGTTTCCTCCACCCGTTCAGGTTGATCTCTGCTGCCTCCCATTATTATACCTCTGCTGGCTCCACCGTTCCCCCCCACTGCTCCCATCTAGAGGGTCTTTCCCACTGGGGTGACCTCTACCCATGCCTCAATGTCCACTTCAAGTCCTGCCTCCTCCCAGAAGCCCTCCTAGGCCATCCTAGTGATCATTTCTTCAAGCTGCAGAAGCTCTTCAAGCTCTAGAACATTTGGTGTCTGAGCCACTCTTATCAAGGCACACATCCTATCTTTGCAGTGACAACTCCTGGTGGCTGTTGGTCTTACCTCCCTGACTAGACATAACACCTCGTATGTAGCCCCACCTCCACCCCAACAGCACCAGACAGCACACAGCAGGTGCCCAGGAAATGTTTAACTGATGGAGTAAGTAACTGTGTCCCCTGGAAAATGGAGACTTGCCTATAAGCCTGGCTTCCTGCCCTCAGGTAGGAATCACTAGTCCTGTCTTAGGGGTCCTGCTGGAGCCTGCAACAGGCTTCTTCCACAGCCTCTGTGTCTCACTATTGCCCATACTTCTTCACACATCGTTCTGCTTCCAGTGAGAATGCAGTGCCTGGGACATAGTAGGTCCTAAATAAAAGCCTGCTACACAATGCATCCCCTGGGCAAGTCGTCAGATGGTACGTCCTCTATTCCACCCATCTGCCTCCCCTATCCTGCCTCATGGGTCTCTCAGGTTCTCGGGATGGGCAGGGAGGCAACCTCATGCCCCCACGCCATAACCTCCCCTCTCCTGCACTACCGTCCTGTCTCTCCAGTTCACTCCCTTCAGGAACCTCTCATGTCATCCTTCCCACCCCAACTTTCCAACCTACTGTCTCAAGTCTTGCCTTCTGACTTTCAAACACCAGCAGCTCTTATCTCTCTGCCAGTCTCTCCTGATTCTGCGAGTATCTGGCTTGACTCTCCAAAGGCAGGGACCAAGTTGTTCTGTAATCTGTTTCTGCAGGTGCCTCATCCGGGGCTCCGTGTCGGGTCCCACTTGCAGGCGGCCTTCCAGATAGCCTACTCCTCATGGTGTGCCCAGCGAACCCTGACTTGTCCAGTCACACACGTGGGCCTTTGTCTTCCTCCCTGACGGCTCAGCCTCAGTTCTCCCTCGTCAGACACAAATCAGAGACAAATGGCTCCCCCGACACCATAAACGCTTTTAATGGAGATCAGAAGCTCACTCTAAAGGTTTTCCTGCATTTTCTAGGCCATTACAAACTCCTATTACCAGGGAGCCACAGTGATTTTCCCTGGGCAGGCAGACATATATATTTTACTGGACACAGAACTCTTTAACACACATTGAAAAAAACCACAATAAAATTCACCATCCCAGACTCGTAAAGCTGGAGCTCTCTGTCACCTCACTCCAGCGCCCAGCTTACAGAGATTCTTTCCCTAAAAAAAGTGCCAACAAGCCTACGCAGCCAGCTCTTAGGCAAGGCTCCTCTGGGCTCCCAGGGCACCCGGTTTCCCCCAACACAGGACACGGCACTCCCCACGCTGTAATGAGGTTGCCTGGCTGCTTGTGTATATCCTCCCCTGACGAGCACCTGCGTCTTCTGCTGTATCTCAAGCGCACATAACCCAGGCTCACGACATGTTTGTGAATGAATGAATAAATGGTCAAATGGCAGGAAGAAAAGACAGCCACAGAGCGACTCCAGGGCTGAGAAAAAGTAGGGCGGAGTAGAGGGAGAGGAGACGCAGCCCTGGAGAGTAAGAAACACACAAGTATGGCCCATGGCTAGGAGGGGCTGGGGCGCTCCCTTCTGGGCTGGCTTCGGGCGAAACACCACTCCCCAGTTCTGCCATTAGGCCCTGGACCGTGGCCAGGGAGGGAAAAACAACAGGTGACATCTGTGCTCCAACTCTAAATGATGCTAGTAACTTTGGGAGGGTTGTACTCCGATATATTCCAAAGTCAAGTCCAAGTTTACCAGGGAGGCGTGCTGTGATCAATTAGCAGAAGTTTTATAACTTACAGGCAGAACTGTATTTACAGCTGGCTTACCCACTTCTTCTTTTAAGGATCTCCAGAAAAGGGGATTCCACAGTTTCCTAAACCCGAGCTGCACAAGCCACTGTCCTGTTCCTTAGCCAGGAAATAGGGACTGGGCTACGGGCAATTCTTTCGCCGCCCTCTGCGCCTCTGCTCAGGGCTAGTTTCAGGTTTAAGGAAACCTGAAACGCCTCGTTCCCCTCCCCATTCTCTGGGTGCTCTCCCCTTCTTCATCCATCCATTTATTTGTTTATCCGCTAAGTGAGCATACTCTGAGCATCTTCTTGGTGCCAAACGTTGGGTTAGGCTCTAGGGATAAAAAGCTGGGGGCGAGGGAGTTGTTTTCGTGGTTTGGTCCCCAAACCTTTTTATCAGGGAACCTTCTTTGATGCTCCCGCTGAGACTTAATGACACTCTCCACTGCAGCTGAGCAAGTGCTTGTGCCCGTATCTCAGAGGTTCTCAACCAGGGGTGACGGTGCCTACCAGGGCACATTTGGAAACGCCTGGAGACATTTTTAATTGTCACAACCTGGGATGGGGTACTGCTGGCATCCAGTGCATAGAGGCCAGGGATGTTGCTCAATACCCTGCAATGCACAGGTCAGCCCCCAACCACACAGAATGATCCAAAATGTCAGTAATGCCACGGATGATCCCACTATACGCCAACTCTTTTCTGATGGATAGTATTGTTAAGTACTCTCAGTGTTAACGACTCCCTCTGCCTGCTCCCCACTCCCTAGATTTTAAGCTCCCTGAGGGCACAATCCATGTATTGTAGTATCTGGAGTTGTTCGTGCAAAGCTACAGAGGGTCCAGAAACTCCCTGAAAGGATATGCAGGATCTTGTACTCATGTGAGATGGTCACTTTTCTGGGGAGCGGTCCGAGACCAGAAAAGCTAAGCAGCGTCGAGCTGCAGCCCAGTCTTGTGACGTGGACAGGCTATGTATACAGTGCACAGAGCGAGCCTGGAGGGCAGAACCCCCACCCAGTTGCTCTAAGAGCCCTGGCAGAGCTTCCAGCCCACTCCCAGACCATTCATACCTCTCTTCAAATCGGAGCTGGGATTCTGATCAGAAGGATAAGTGCAGCAGGCACAGCCCCCTTCCCTGGGCTCCTCTGTGGAGTCTCACCATTAGCACCCCTCCACTTGGAGAGTTCAAGACACTGAATTAGGTAAAGTAAGTTCCAACAAAAAGGAGAAGGACTTTGGCCTCAGAATTCCTTGAGAATGCTTTAGCATGTTCTTTCAGTGGGCGTGCTGGGATTAACTGCTTCTGGGAAGCCCATGAAGATACCCAGTTAATCTGCCGGTGGATCACATTAACTTGTACTCCATTCTCCCCATGTTTCCACTGGGCAAACTGAGGCCTTAAACTCAAGGTCATGGGTAAGAAGGTGATAACATCTAGCACCCCAGGTCCCAGCCTCTGCTACTGCCCTAACCAGCCTCCTTGTTAATGGACACAGAATTTATCAAAGTGACAGTCACTTTCATTCAGTCATGTCAGGGAGAGGCAACAGAGATCAAAGGGCATTTGACTCCCCGCTGTCAGCCAGAGATGCTAATGAATCCTTTGCTTCCGAAGACGATTATCGGACAGAATAATTCATCGCCAGTGATTAATTGGGCTAATTACGTTGGCTCTCAGAATCCCCTGAATAATTATTTTCTATCGGGGCGGGTGTCAGTGATAATTGTGTGATATCTGAGCCTCTTCCCCTGAGCGAAAAGCCTGCAGAAAGGGATTCCTGGTTTTGAACAGTGGGCAGGATGTAAATACCACAGGTGGCTAAGTTTCAGCTCTGGTCTGGTCATATGGTACCCATATTTCGCGTTGAAATCGCTTATTCAGGAAATATTATCACTTCTAATACCCTACTTCTAATATCTAATATTATCACTTCTAATAACCTCCCTCATATCCTCATTCAGCATATTTTTCAAAACAACTCTCACTTTTCCCAGAAGTCCACGACTCCATGGGAGTAAGGAGACCATAAGCTGTGTGAATTCTCATCCTTCCTGGGGGAGAGGGGTACCTCCCCCACCCCCCACCCCCCCCCCGCACACCTAACCGCCCAAAGCCCAGTCTCCTCCTGTGTCACCTCCCTGGCCACCTTCAGCCCACCAGTGAGGCAAGAGCCCCTACAACCTGCACACCTCCACAGCAAGCCACTTTATTCAGAGCATTTGAGGGTACCTCTGGCACTCTCTCTCTCCTTAAATTAAGAGTCAACAACCCTGCTGTGTGAATGGCTACAAAGACTGAGAGTATAGCAAAGGAATTTAGAGTTTATTCATTTAATATTCACTTTGGGGGAGAATGCAAGTGGGGAGGGGCACAGAGAGGGGGACAGAGGATCTGAAGCAGGCTCTGCGCTGACAGGCTGACAGCAGTGAGCCTGATGTGGGGCTTGAACTCACCACCCGCGAGATCATGACCTGAGCTGAAGTCGGACGCCCAACCGACTGAGCCACCCAAGCGCCCCAAGAATTTAGAGTTTAAATGAAACTTACAACCAAGTTGATCTGACACAGGCAACAATCTGCATCTTCTCTTTCATGTTATGTGGCAATTAGATATAAAACGACTGGGCAGACCCTCCTTTTAATTATGTACAGCCCAGTGAGGAATGTTTAGGACCCCAATGCTGGAGGTGGTTAGGGCGGAAGGAGAACCTTTGGTTCCCACCTCCCCCTGTCCCCACAGGAGGTAAGGTAAAGAAACTGGCTTCTATTCTTTACATATATTTTTTATTATCTTTCCTTTTTAGTGTTTTTTTGAAAGAGAGAGAGAGCACACACGCACTTGCACGTGGGGGAGGGACAAAGAGAGAGGGGGACAGAGGATCCAAAGAAGGCTCCGTGTTGACAGCGGAGAGCCCCACGTGCGGCTCAAAACCACAAACCGTGAGATCATGACCTGAGCTTAATGGAATGAGTCACCCAGGAGCCCCCAAACGGGCTTTTACTCTCATTCTTGCCATTCAGCCTCTCGTCTAAAATGAAGTAGGTTTCAGGAGAGGCTTGGATACCAGATCAATCAGTTTTAGGGTTCCAGTCTACACTGAACCAATATTCAGGGTAGGCGGGTGGGCAGCTTTACAATCCGACAGATCTGAGTTTCAATCCTGGCTCCACCATGAAGTGTGTAAACTCGGCCGAGAGTCTTAATGTTTAAAATCTCATTTTTATTTCACCTGTAAGATGGAGATAATGATATTTACTTCTCAGTAAATTCATGACTGAATTAGAGAGCACGTTCAAGTGCTAGCACAGTGCCTAGCACATGGTAGGTATTCAGACGGTAGTAGTTAATATGATCATTATCATTCTAAGTGGGAAAGCCCATCCGTCTTGGTCCACTTTGGTTATGAACCTAGGGGTCTCCAGAGGGTCCTCAGCTCTAAGCTCACACCAATCCTCCACCTCAATGGGGGAAATTTGCTGGAGGACATAACACTCATTTCCACTCTCTCCACCTCAGGATATACAGTATTAGTATACCAGGCTGAGTGGCGGTATGATTTAAGAGAAGACATATCCTCTCCCACTTTCCACCCAACTTGCCCTCGGGGAAGAAAAAAAAAAAAAAAAGACATCTATAAAACCCTCCTATAGTAACTGCCTGGATTCAGTCCGTGAAATATATTTAGATTCAGTGGTAAAATCCTTCGAGTGAGGGTCATTGGTTAGTCATTCCCTGGTGTAATTTATGTAATACTGTATGTACTGGCCAAGGAGACCTTCCTAAATACAGTAAGCTTATAAATACTTCTGAAGGTGCGTGTCAACGACACTCAAATTAAAAAATTAAAAAAAAAAAAAGACTTCTAAAGGGAGAAAGGAAAAGGCATTTAGGATGAAGCTGGCAAGGAGCTAAAAGGTTTCTGTTAATGGCTAACTATGCATATTCGCAAAATACCTCTCACACCAGGAAGGAGCTTCTGAATTGGGTGATGCAGCAGTTGCTGGCGAGCTTTTGCAATGGCAGCAAAAGTGCGCCTTGTCCTACCCCCAGTTCTTCCCGCAGTGTCCAGGGAGGGGAAGGGAGTGCGTTCCAGGGCTGGCAGGAGAGGCAGGCTGCAGAGGTTGGGCTATTCTCCCGAAAGAAAAGGATAGACCGCTGCCCAGAAGGCAATTTAAGGGCTCTTTAGGAGGCAAAGGTGGCGAGATAAGTAGCAAGAGAAGAGTCTACCTAAGGAAGCTAGTGAAATAAGCAAATGAACAGGGGTGGGGGGTGCGGGGGGGGGAAATATGAGGCAGATGCAGATAAATGCAACCTTGCAATACATTCACAAGACATTCAGTGCAGCATGAAGAAATGTGGTTAGGAAATGCCTGGGACGCACTGAAGACAAAGTATATGCACTGAAGACAAAGACGTGTAGTTAACAAGAGAAGAGGGCTTATACTACAAATATCCAAAATGGATTAACAAATCTCTAAAGGTTGAAAGTATTTTGTCCTATAGTTTAATCAGACTGCTTTCCCAACACCTTGACTAAAGAAATGTGTGTTTTGATGGGGAGTTTGGGGAAGGGCTGATCAGGAGGAGAAATACTGAAGGGGCAGGGATGAGGGCAGCAAGACAATGGCCTGAGAAGAGTGAATTCTTGGGGGGTTAAGAAGAGGGGCAGACATGGGGGTAGGTGAGGGATGAAGGTGGTAAGGACAAGCACCATGATTTTACTTAGGGTTAACATGACTCCCTCCCCTCTAGGCGGGCAGCACAGGTTGTTTGTACATTTCCCAACCCTCTTCTCTGGCTCTGGCCAGGTGACTGTGGAATAAAATCATGAGCTGAGGACATCATGTCCTGTTGATCTGCGTAAAAGTCTCAGGCACTCTTTACAGGGACATTTTGCAGAAAGCAAGCTTAGAGTTCGGTGGTATTTTAGTTCACAGTGGCCTTAAAGACATGCAGCTGACAGCCTCCCCATGTATCCATCAGGTATCACTATTCCAGCTCAGGACGTTCTGAAGGATAGACTGGGGACAGAGTGGATTTGAAAAACATGGAAGGCTTGGATTCTACTCTGCTGCTAATCGGCTATTTCCTGGACCTGTTCCTCGTTTATAAAATGATCTGAAAGCCATTTCAAGTCGATGGGCTCTGTTTAGAGTCATACACATGCCTTGATTGTCACTGCAGGGAAGGGAAGCACTGGCTGCTGGGCCAAGGGGGACAGGCAGGGCTGTCACTGAAGATTCTGCTATAGGCAGTAATGTATCGCAGACAGTCTGGCCTCACACTAGGAAGTATCAGGTGTTCAGGGAACCAGATACAGGGGGAAATGAACAGAAACACCCAAACATGGGGTAATGGACACCTTGGCGAGGATTACAGGCCATTTCCTACAGAGCATCACCTCCAGGGAAGTTGAGAGCTAATTTGCCTCACAGCCCCAGGGGTAAGAGATATACAAGTCTGGAAATGCTGCACATCTATGATGGGGCAGGCCCGGGTTTCTCTAAACTCAATTAAATTTAGCAAACATTTGTGTGCTTGCAACACTGTTTCTCAGCCTTTGGAGTGCAGTCTTTGGCTCAACCGTGGAGATTGTGATTCAGGAGAAATGGGGTCTTAAAAAGCTGTAGAAAGGAAAGGATAGAATGAACCACGTGGTACTAGATTGGAGTTAGAAATATCATTAGCATTGACTAATGTTTCTTATGTTAATTATAAATATAATTTTACCTATGTGTGTATACACATGTTAATATATCTTAGCTCTGTCCACTGAGAGGGTTTAGAAGCAATGATACCCCAGTAGCAACGAGCACACACAGCACCCAAATCTTGGTTTCTAATACCATCTTTCAATTAAAGGAACAAGGGCTCCTTGGAGAAATAGCTGTTTCTTGGACTGAGGCAGGAATGTACAAGATGAGTCTGGAGCATCCTTATTGGGCCAAAAAGCAAGAGGGGGGAAAAAAAAAGATGAGGGTGGGCACCTGGGTGGCTCAGTCAGTTAAGCATCAGACTTCAGCTCAGGTCATGATCTCATGATTTGTGAGTTCAAGCCCTACATCAAGCTCTCTGCTGTCAGCACGGAGACTGTTTCGGATCCTCTGTCCCCATCTCTCTTTCCCTTTCCCAGCTTGCTCTCTCTCTCTCAAAAATAAATAAACATTAAAAAAATGTTTTTTAAGTATTTAAAAAAAGATCAGGGTATGTCAAAGGGGTGCGAGTACCAACTGAAAGAGCTCCCCCAACGGGCAACACTGAAATACTCTAAACAACAAATTTGAAAATGCAGTATTAGATCATAACCCAGAGTACAAAACATCCTGAGTACATACAGACCTAAGTAAATAAATGGAGAAGCATATACAAATCTCCTACTCAGAAGAATTTATGTAGATATTCACCCCTACTTCGGAATGTGGACTCCCCATAGTTACTTCCTTCTGAAGAGTACAGTATGGAAAGAGGAAGAAAAGAGTAACGTTGCAGTGGGGAACTTTACAATCACTACTCTAGTTAGATGATCAAGGTCAACACCAAAAATGACAAGCCACGTGTGTAGTATATACCCTTCATATGAGGTCACGAGAATGACACTCTACCTCTGTGGTCTTCACCCCCAGAACCCATAAAGCCCATCTAACCACGAGAAAAACATCAGACCAATGCACAGTGAAGGACATTCTACAAAGTACCTGACCAGCACTCCTCCAAACTGTCAAGGCTATCAAAACTAAGGAAATTCTGGGGCGCCTGGATGGCTCAGTCGGTTAAGCGTCCGACTTCGGCTCAGGTCGTGATCTCGCGGTCCGTGAGTTCGAGCCCCGCGTCGGGCTCTGTGCTGACAGCTCAGAGCCTGGAGCCTGCTTCGGATTCTGTGCCTCCCTCTCTCTGACCCTCCCCCGTTCATGCTCTGTCTCTCTCTGTCTCAAAAATACATAAACGTTAAAAAAAAAGTTTTTAAAAAAAATAAAAAGAAAATAAGGAGATTCTGAGAAGCTGACATGGTCTAGAGGAGCCTAACAAGGTCTGATGACTAAACACAATGTGGTATCCTGGATGAGATCCAGGAACAGAAAAAAAAACATGAGGTAAAAACTAAGGAAATACAAATAAAGCATGGCCTTTAGTTAGTAACAATCAGTATTGGCTCATCAATTGTAACAAACGTACCACAGTAAATGTGAGAAATAGGGGAACCTGGGTGTGAGGGGTATGGCAACTCTCTGCAATATCCTTGCAACTTTTCAGGAAATCGAAAACTATTCGAAAATTAAGTTTATTAGAAAATAAAAAACGACACTGATGATTCAGAGGCACCGCCAGGGTGATTGATCTATCATGTGGAAGAAACTGAAGAGAATACAGTCATGAGCGAGTGACACAGCCCTTGCCATCAAGGTGCATAGAGTCTGATCAGAGACAGAATGGGGGATCGCTACCGGACGAGCAGACAAAAGAGCGAAAATAAACAGTTTCCACGGATGTGTGCTGTCAGAAGTACTGTTCATGGCTGAGGGCAGGGGGACAATCAAGAAAAATATTTTTTTAATTTTTAAATAATTTATTTTAGAGAGAGAGTGTGTGCAAGCCAGTGGGGGGAGAGGGGCGGGGCGGGGGTGGGGAGAGAGAGAGAGAGAGAGAGAGAGAAGCACAGAGCCCAACTCAGAGCTCGATTCCACGACCCCTGGGATCATGACCCGAGCCGAAACCAAGAGTCACACACTCAACAGACTGAGCCACCCAGGCGCCCCAATCAAGAAAAATATTTTTAAAGGATGGG
Organism: Panthera leo; assembly: GCF_018350215.1. Lineage (NCBI taxonomy): Eukaryota > Metazoa > Chordata > Mammalia > Carnivora > Felidae > Panthera > Panthera leo. Next base: position 40,574,042 of record NC_056696.1, on the reverse strand, counting down.
TGAGATTTTTACAGGTGAGGATGGGGGAAGTAGATCTTTTCAGCCTCAGAATATGGGTTGATCAAGACACAGAGGCCAGAAAACGGGGCGGGGTGGGGGGGCAGACTCTGGGAACCACGAGGTATCCACTTTGTCCAAAGGCTGGGGAGTGTTCCACACACGGTTCCATGGACCACTGGCCCTACGGAATATTCTGCCACAATAGGGCAAATTCTGCATACCGTTAACCCATTCCTAGGGAATCACAAGGCCGATGAGCATGTGGTGAAGTCCTACAATAAAGAAACCTGTTTAACCTTGGCAACCAAGAGTTCCCTAGATTTATGTGACCACAGATCTTTTATTTTCAAGTAATGTCAATTAACAAGTTTCACACAACTCCCTCAGGGAAATGTCAGCAGACAGTCTGGGTAAGGAAGAGAACCCAGCAGCTAGAAAGGTAGGAATGTACAACTGCCGGGGGCCTTGAATGTTGGGATAAGAAATGAGAATGTTATACAGTGGGGAACCACTGAGGGCCACTGTGCTGGGGAGGGAGTGACAGGGTCTCGGCTGTGCACCTGGAAGGCACCCCCTGAGCAGTGTGTGTGGATGAACCAGAAGAGAGGGGGACAGCAGAGACAAGAAGCTTTCACAATGGAATGATGGTCTGAATTGAGACAATGGCTGTGGACGGGGGATGGAGAGAAGGATGTGATTATTTCAGAGGTAGAGGCAAACAGACTTGATGAGTGATTGAATTGAGGGAGGGGGTCAGGGGCCAGAGAGGGAGGAATGAAGAGGAACGGGGAAGAAATCACGGTGCCAGGGACGTCACAGCCTGGTGGTCTGTATCAGGCCTTCTCCATCCTTCTACTCCTTTCTCCATCCCAGCCTAGAGTGACATCTCCACACCCCCACAGGCAAAGGACATAACAAAATAATAAAAAGATTAGCGTTGGATTATAACTCAGAGTATAAAACAAACACCAATGAGTATATATAGATATAAATCAGTGACTGAATAAATAAATAAATGGGGGAGAAAAGACCAATCTCCCAACTAATTTACAAGTTACGATCTGCATAATAATGCAGAATCTGCACCCCATGACCCACCCACTCTTTAGAGCACTTCAAATCAAAGCCTCCCCCAAAGTCAAGGCGTGGTCTTTCCAGTCAGGAACCAGACACCTGTTCAAACCCCTTTTCTACCGCTGACTAGCCTGGTGACTTCGAGCAAGTTGCCCGACCTCTCGGCCTCAGCTTCCTCATCTGCAGAAGCAGGGTAATAATAATTGCAGTTTTGTAGGGTCATTATGAGGAATTAATACATGTAAAGTGCTTAGAATAGTATCTGGTAAGTATACAGTAAGTATCAGTAACTATCCTGACTTGGAGGGGGGTCAGGACGTGGGCTTTGCAAGGAAGAAAGGAGCCTATGGCCCCCTTGAGGGGGTTAATCACAAACGGCTCTCAGTAGTGGAGGTGCTCAGGGCTGGGGTTCAGAGTCTGAGGCAGAGAAATCAGGACAAGGGTTTCCTTTCTCTTTATGGGGTAGAAGCCGCTCATTTGCATCCGGCTACCTCACTTCCCCAGATGCACACCGGTAATTAGAGGACTAGGGTTCCTTACTCTCCTAACACCTCCGGGCCCTCAGGGGGATGAGTTGTGAATGAAACCACAGCCTGGCTTTGTGAGCAGGAAGGTGCCGGAGAGGGCCAGCTGGTCTCCCTCTGCCTCAATTGGCCGCTTTCTGCCCTCAGGCTCTGGAGGTTGGCTCCCAGCTACAGATGAGGGGGGCGCCCCAAGACCCCCCCCCCCCCCAGCAACCTGACCACCTCCTCCCTTCTGGGTCCCCTGGACCTTTGTCTCCACGAGGGCCTCCCCCTCCCCAGCATCCGGTGCCTCAGCAGGAAGCAGATGGAGAGGAGGGGCTGCCAGACCTCTCCCTCTGCCCAAGGGATCTCTCAAAGGCGCTCTGGCAGGGTCCTTCTTCCTCCAAGCTTTTTTGTCGACACTGATGCTCTTGAGTCTGGGCTGGGAGGGGAGGACAGAGGGAGAAGGAGGTGTGTCCTTGAGTCTGAGCTAGTGGTGGTGAGTGGGTGGTAAGAAGCAATGAATTAACAGGGATGAATGGAGCCTGGGACTTTGGAAAGCAGCCTCTTTTGTTGGAGGCTGGATGAAGTCAGAGAGCAGAAAAAAATATTGCCGATAAAGTTATTCTTTTTCACTGGGTTTCCTCCTCCTTAAACGGGGCTGAAGTCACTAAGAGACCCATTATAGGAGAAGAGTTAAGAGTTCAGGGTTCAAACTCTGGCTGCACTGGTTACCAACTCTGTCACCTCCAGTAGAGTGCTCACCTTTTCTGTGCCTCGCCTTCCTCATCTGTAAAATGGGGGCAAGAGGTGTAGTGAAGACTGAGCAAATTACGATATGTGAGGTGCTGAACACTGCAAGCCCTCGAACACACTGGCTGTTGCCAACTTTAGTCAGAGGCCTCCATGGAGAGTTCAGGAAGGCCCGCTTCGACAGCAGCAGCCTACGCTGTGAGGCAAGAGGCCTGGCTTCCTCTCCCCACGTTGCCACAGACGGTCACCACCTCAGTTCATAATGCAGCTCCCCCATCTGTCTAATGGGGTACTAACACTTGTCCCACCTGCTTTATAAGGGCGGTGTGAGAATAATGAGGCCATGTGGCAGGATACGGTTCTGAGATACTCTCTCTACTCCGCTCCCCAGCAAGGCCCACAGGTGACAAAACTCCTAACTCAAGAACATGGACGGGTTAGGGTAGGAGCTGAACCAGCCAGAGGATGTGGTAGAATTACCAGGCTGTGAAGGAGGGGATCTTAGAGGAAAGGAACGGACCACCTGAGAAGCAGAAAGGGGGCAGAACTCTCCAGAAGTACACCTCAAAGATGCCAGTGAGGCCCAGGAACAGGCAGTCAGATGCCCTCCCATGTGGTGGGGAAGGACAGAGGAAGGGGGGCATGTGCTCCACACCACCCCCTCCCCCCCCCCCCACCAGCCTTGGCAAAGAGGTCCTGTCCCACTATGGTAGCACTGGAGAGCCACTGGCCTCTGAAGGCCACTGTGGGTCTGGGTGCCAAGGACATCTGCAGGGACCACATCAGAGCAGTCCTAGCCTATTTTCCAAGCCCCACCGAAGCCTTCCTGACCCTGGTGCAAGCCTGGGGGCTGGGGGAAGAGGTCCCGCCGCTCCAGTGGCGGGGGTGGGGGGCTCAGAATCATAATTAAATTGATTTAAAGACAAGCAAGAATGGGATGTTTCCTGAATGCCTGAGTTTGTGGACTGACATTCATATCTATCACACACAGGTTCCAAAGTTTAAAAAGTGTGGAGTGCCAGAAACACAGTACATGACGTGATTATTAATTACCTAATTATTTTGGTATAAAAATGCTTGGCAGGAGGAGAATAGGAAAGGTTCACCAAGGCCAGCAGGGGTGTGGGCTGGAGTCCCTGAGAGACTGTGCTTACCTTTCAGCAGGGCTGACTAGATGTGGTGGACAGAACAGCGGAAGACCCACTAGGGACCCTGGCCTTGCCCACTCAGGTGAAATTATTCCTCGCAATTCAGCTTCCTCTAGCCACTTTCCGCAATGTGTGGCCTGCTTGACCTTCCTGGGGCTCCTGGGGCTCCCTGATTTCTCCCTCCCCGCCAGCGGGAGCACTGTGCCTGTGCCTGGAAGTCTTCTCAGCAGCCCCGGGCAGCTGCACTGAAGTCTTGTGAAGGAGACAGGGGAGAGAAAGAGACAAGAGTCCCTGAGCCCAGGAAACAAGCTCAGCCTGGCTGAAGTAAGTGGGATTCTCAGGAGGGAGTCAGACTCTCTCAGAGTAAAGTTTCCTCTTAAGTGGCACACGGAGGGGGACAGCCACTAGGACACCAAGGTCTCCACACTGTGGCCCTTCCAACTTCCCCCAGGGGACCTCTCTGGGAACCGCCCTGCATCTCCTTTCTCCTCATGTGCCTGCTCTGGCCCAGAGGCCACTGGGGTCTTCGAGGCACCCAGCAAGGTCTCTCAGCAGCCCTATCTCAGAAAGAGGGGCTGAGGGGCACCTGGGTGGTTCGGTCAGTTAAGCATCTGACTTCCGCTCAGGTCACGATCTCACAGTTCGTGGGTTCAAGGGGCGCATCAGGCTCTGTGCTGACAGCTCGGAGCCTGGAGCCTGCTTCAGATTCTGTGTCTCCCTCTCTCTCTCTCTCTCTCTGCCCCTCCCCTGCTCATGCTCTGTCTCTCTTCCTCAAAAATAAATACACATTAAAAAAAACATTTTTTTAAACACTGGCCCACCTTGAGAAAAGGTAACTGGGGGAAGGAGACGGAGGGAAAGGGATGATGATATTTAAACATGCAAATTCCCCTGGTATGGATGAAACAGAAATACCTTGCCAACCGCCTCGCTTATGCTTTATTATAAATTAAGGCTAAATGACAGCAGTGTTTACAGAGCAGCTCCTTTGAGGGGGGGCCCGGGTTCAAGTGCATCATGTATTTCTCCAGCCAGTCCACAGAGTGAGGACTTTTATCTCCCCACTGTGGTGCTGAGGAAGCTGAGGCTGGCTGGTCCCAGCCTTGTGACAGGAAGGGCCCTGTCAGAAAGGAGACAGCAAGTGTAGGAGGGGGCCGGGGCAGGGGATTCAGGGAGAGGGGACAGGCAGTAGAAGGACATCAACTTTGCTGCTGTCGTAGCGTTCTCAAGAAGCAGATTTGGCTCAGAAAGATACCGTTAGACATTCACCAGAGAAACGGAAGAAATGTTTTGCTGTGGAGGCTCCTCTGTGGGCATGCTCGATACCAGCCCCGACCCGAGTCCTGGAGAAGCCCCCCACCATCCCAAAGAGGACCCTGAGAAGGAAACAGAACAGAGTCACGGGCAGCGTGGCACTGCCACAGATGGTCCCCCGCCACTCTGCCCCTCTGCTGAAACCCCTCCCCCCAAATACTTTTTGGTTTTAGACAAGTTTCCATAGCAACCCAAGTCCCTATCAGCCAGAGGGTTACCATGGAGACTTAACTTGGCTGCGGGTCCATAGCTAAGGAGGGCCCTTACACCTTATCTGTCAAGCAGGGCTCCGGAAAACCAAGGGAAGGGAGGACCGAGGCCTGAGCTTGCCTCGGGCCCCAGCGGCCTGAACCACCAGGCCAGGCAGGGAGGCCTTGGAGCAGTGCTGAGCCCTGTCCCCCACAAGACCCAGAAATGTTGGCTCTGGCCCTTTCTCCTCTGGTTTTCCCCTCCAAGGTACTGCCTGACCTGGGTTTTCAGATGAGGCACACCTTCTCCATAGCCGTTTTGTCCAAGGCCTGCTCTTCCTCCTTCGAAGAATTCTTCCCGAACTCCACTTAGCTCGACTCCTCCACATTCTCTCAGTATTTATAGACTCAGCTGACACAGTGTTCACAGAACTTATGATCAACAGTCCCACATCGAGGCTCTGGGAGGGCTGGTATTCACCTGCTGTGTGCCTTCCGTGTGCCCACTGTGGCCGCATCCACTCTAGCTGCCTGATGCCCACACCTGCCCTGGTTAGCGGGCCTTGCCTTCCCATCAGACTGGTGGCTCTCTGATGCAGGGCCTCTTTCTTTGCTTTGGATTTCTGCCTTGGGCTTAGGTGAGGAAGCAGAGGGCTGGGAGTGGCCGGTGACGATGGGCTTGACACGCCTGGTTGTAAAAAGGAGGGGGGACGTGAGGTCAGTTCACACTTTTGGGGGGGGCCGACAATCCAGTCTACGGAAAACGAACAGCTGCTTCGCTGTTTCTCAGTCTCCCTTGCTCCCTGCCTCCCATTTCATCGCTCACCAGCTACTATGCCAAGGGAAGAGAGCAGAAACGAAATCTGATAAGTGTGTGCCTCCCACGACCATCTCTTACAAACCAACTCTCGCTTCGATCCTATATGCCACAGCCCGTTTGTGGGGCCCTGCCTGCCCACGTGCCGGAAGCGGTGGGCTCAAATCCTAGAAGCAATCCATCAGATGCGGGGACACATTCTTACGGTGCCCTCAAATAAACTGTTAAGACTTTTGTTGCATTCTCACGGAGCCTAAAACAATAAATTTGCTAAAACACAGTGACAGTGGTTAAGCTTGCTCTTTTTTTTTTTTTAGCCTGCGAAGTGTTATGTTTAAAATTAATAGCAGGTTGTGTGTGTGTGTGTGTGTGTGTGTGTGTGTGTGTGTGTGTGTGTGTTTTAAGAGACTAAAGTCAAGGTTTTCTTTCCACTCAGAGAAGTCTTACTTGCTGAGTGACCAGTGGGCAGAGTTCTGCATCTGGGTCTAACAGGCACCCCTGAAGGGCTTTCTTTTGTCTCTGATCTGCACTGGTCTGTGTGTGTCCACAGGGCAGCCAAACTTGTCTGTCTGCCAGGCTGTGGATTCCCAGGGCCCAGTCTGTGTTATAGATTCATCAGGCCTGCCTTCCAGAAGTACCTGAAGTCAGTCTCCGGCTGTAGGGATACGGGCTGCTGGCCTTCTTTTTTATTTTTTACGCATTTTTAAAAAATGTTTATTTATTTTTCAGAAAGAGAGAAAGCACAAGCAGGGGAGGGGAAGAGAGAGAGGGAGACACAGAATCTGAGGCAGACTCCAGGCTCTGAGCTATCAGCACAGACGGGACTCAAACCCACGAACTGTGAGATCATGACCCGAGCCAAAGTCAGATGCTTAACTGAGCCACCCAGGCACCCGGGGCTGCTGGCTTTCTTAAAGCATCATGACTATCTCCTGAGAGACCACCTAGCTTCTGTGGCATCTTGGCAGTCAGCATAGCTCAGTGGTTGGGCATGTAGTGTCTGGGGTCCTGTCACTTAACCTCTCTGTGCCTCAGTTTCCTAGCCCATAAAACGTGAATTATGAGGACAGTAATATCTATCTCAAAGCGTGCTTGTAAAGATTAGCTTTACTATTATACATAAAGCCCCTAGAACAGTGCCTGGCACAAAGAAAATGCTCTATTACCCCAAGTTACAGTAAAGCGTCCTGATACCTAGTTCCCAGGGACCTTCTGTGCTTGGAACGAAGGTTCTTTTAGACCAATGCTTTTCAAATCACAGACTCTAATTGTTTTGTGGATCATGAAATCAGTTTAGTGGATTGCAACCAACAACGAAAAAGCGAAGACCATCTACGATAAAACAACACCAAGTACGTTGGGCATAGTCAGTGTTGTTTCACAGAACTTTCGACATAATACGTATACACTGGATTTGCTCGAAAATGCATTTCTTATTGGGGGTTGAGATAAAAGGTTAGAATGCATGGCTTTAGGGTGTTGCCAGTTAATGACCACCTCAGTGTGAGTGAGTTCAGGGTTCGATGCTGAGAGAAAGTGGGGAAGGAAGAGCTAGGAACACTCTGACGGACTACAGGATACCACTCATAGGGTGAGGGTGGGAAAGAGGACGCGGAAGCTTCAGGATGGCAATGACGGTCTTGTCATTTGACCTAAGCTGAGCCTATTCCCCACGGAGGACTGGAAAAGCCTCCTTTTAAAGAGTTTTACCCCAAGACAGCTCTACGTTACTTGCCAGAGATAAAGGCGGGCATCCACAATATGGCCAGTGGCCTCGTTCCCCATGGGAACTAGCAGACAAGAGCCCCTTTGTGGGCCAGGTCTGCTGACTGGACTGCAGGGAAACTCGGAGAGAAACATGCACTGCCTGCAGAGGCCTCGGCTCATCCTCCCACCCCACCCCTGCATGCCCCCAGCTCTGTGTTGTGTCTCCCAGGGACGCCGTGCGTTACAAGGAGTTTGCACACCCATGACCTCATCTGGTCCCCCCAACGGCTCCCTGAGCTAGAAAGGGTGGGGAAAATATGAACCCCTATTTAGAAGAGACGAGAAAACCCGAGGCCCCCAGGGGCCAAAAGATTTGCTCAAGGTCATATAATAACGGTTGGCCTCATATAATAACAGTACGGCCTCCCCGTTAGTCCAGCAGAGTTCCCTTTCCCCACCCTGCACAGAGGTGTATGTAGATGGGATGGGGTAGGAGGCAGGAAAGGGGGAAGGTGTCAGCTTTCCCAGCATATCTGGAGCTCCTCAGTTCAGTCCATAAAAGGAAGGTATGGAGAGGGGAAATACCAGCCCAGCGAGGCGGAATGCTGACCTTTAGCACTTGGTTATATCCCGGGAAGATGACAAAATCCCTAAGGGCAGGGGCCTTTCTACACTTCTGCTGTCATCCCACAGCATCCAGCGCGGTCCTGGGCTCAGGGGTACGTGTTGCCCACTGCGGTGAAGAAAGCAGGCCCTTTGGAGGTCACTGGAGCTCTTATAACTGGGCACACTGGGACGGAAACAATCAGCATCACAGCTGCCCTAACAGCGCCCCGGTTCGCTAACCTCGCCTCTGAGGCCGTAGGCAGGATGGGTGTTCCGGCCACACCACTGGTGCCGCCATCACCAACAGCATCAGCACGATCACCTCCACTGCTGCCACCAAAGCGTGGCAAAACCGTCACCATCATTGCTGCTGCCACCACCACAACCATCACCATTCCCACCACGTCGCTGCTACCACTGCTACCATCACGGTCACGACCACATCTGCCTTCTCAGGGCACTGACTGTCCCTCCCCCTTCCTTGAGTTCAGCCCGTGTTAATCTCACAGGTCCTACGTTCAGTTGAGCTTTCCTTTTCTACATTTTTTAATGTTTCTTTGAGAGAGAGAGAGCGAGCATGCGCACACGCGTGCGAGAGAGAGAGAGAGAGAGAGAGAGAGACAGAGAGAGACAGGCGGGGGGGTGGGGTGGGGAAGGATCTGCAGCAGGCTCTGTGCTGACAGCAGAGAGCCCGATGCAGGGATTGAACTCACGAACCGTGCGATCATGACCTGAGCCGAAGTCGGACGCTTAACCGACTGAGCCACCCAAGTGCCCCTGATGAACTTACCTTTTGTAAGGTAACTAGAGGATTTTGTTGTTAAATTTCTGTGCTTTGCCCAAAATGAGGTACTCCTGTCCCTTCCCCCAGAATGTCTCTGGTCACTTATTCAGCCTCTCCTCTTCAGCTCCCTCTCTGGAGCCTGTAGGAGACCCGTTCGCTGCCCTCCAATGCCCACCATCTGGGCTGCCTGCTCCCTACCTCAGGCCACTTCTGCGTCCCCTGGATGTCTCCAACTGGGGCCCCGTTGCTCTTGCCTCCTATATTCTCCCACAGCAACCTGAGTCGCTTTTGAAAACCACAAGCCTGATGTCACTCCTCCCACTTAAAACCTTTCCTGTCTTTCCATTGGACGTAAGGACAAAATTCGTTTAAAACACTGCCTAGTATACAGTAGATGACCAACACATTTGGTGGGGGGGGGGGGAGTCTCTGTATGTTGAGGGCACTGGCCTGATGGTAGCCATGCCTGGGCTCTTAACCATGATACTGCGTGGGCTCCCTCAGCCCCGGCCCGGGACACCTCTAGGGCCAGCCACACTTAGGCACCCGTCTTGTGTATTCTCTAGAAAACCACAACCAAGGACCTGATTCTGATATCGCTTTGCCCGTGGCTCTGCTCAGCGGAGTTAGGAAGCAGACGTGATGAAAACAGACTCCAACAGTCGAGGGAGAGCACGATGATGAAGATGGGGCTGCGAGGGACGCAGGTGAGGCAAGAAGGTGTAGGGACAGGAGTATGGAAGGGCTGGCAGGGCCGGCTAGGCAAGGGGACCGGGATCCCCCACCACAGGGGGGGCTCCAAAGCCACAGTCACCCCTCCTCTCACCAGCCTTCCGAGGAGCTGGGTTAGGGGTCACAATGACCCCTGGGACACCCCAGCCCCACTTCACCTCCCCATGGAATCTCAGTTCCTGGGTGACTTTCATGACAGCACCCACACGGGCGAGCGGGGAGGGGCTCGGGTGCAGGCAGAGAGACCCCAGGAGGAAAGCCGGGCCTGGGGAGTGTGTGAAGAGGGATGGGCAGGGGGAGCTGAGCGGCCCCTGCCCACGGCAAGCCGTGCTACGTGCCAAGGTTTTTAAAGTGCCCACGAGCAAACATCACGTTTCATCCTAAAAAAAAAATCACCCCATGAAGAGGCAGCAGAAGCACAGCTCATTTCCATCTGAGCACGAAGCCTGCTAAAGCCATCAGAGTAGGGGTGTTGGGGGATTTGGGGGGGCGGTGAGGCTGGGGGAATGCGAGCCTCCCGGCTCTGGGGCTGAAATACCAAACCCTGGTCGGCCTGCTGTTTGAGCGTGTGGCTTGGACTTCGGCAGACATGACCTCATTCTCCTGCCTCCTGCTGTTACCAGCCTCATTTTTCTGAGGAGGGAAACTGAGGCGGCCTTCCAGACCCCAGGAACACTCAGCCAGAAGAAGACATAGGCTCCGTGGTTTCAATGCCTCACGCTGAGCCCATCGGGCCCAGAATTTCCTGGCCTGTGAGGGTCCTCTGGTCAGTCAGACTGGCCCTTCACATGCCTGGCTGGGGCCTCCGTCCTCCCTCCTCAAGGGAATGGCATTTCCTTACATGTGGGACATTTGCCAGAAGAGGTTCCCTCAACCAGCCCCACAACCAGGGAGAGCCAGCTCTGACGGCCCCTCAGGTTTCACGGAGAGATTATATGAGTCTCCGTGGGTGGGAAGAACTGTGGAGTGACTTTTAAAAGCATATTTATGAGGTTTCAAAGCCACAGGGAGAGAGAGGTGCGTTTGTTACTTGACCCTAAAACCTCAGCAGACACAGTTTAAAAAACTGATGGGTCAGCCAGCAGCAGCCATTGGCTAAAGTGTCGCTGTGACAGGCAACGTCCTCCTCCTCCTCCCTCCCTGGGTTGACCTCCCAAAATAAGAAGCATCGCGGGACAGGAATACAAGTTGGGAAACCTGGATTTGGGTCCTGGATCTGCCACTCGTTGGTTGGGTGACCTTAGGCGAATTTTGCCTTTCGGCACCTCAGTGCCCTCAACTTTTAAATGGGACTGGGTGATGAGGACTGATCCCTGGGGTCCCTCCAGGTTCTGACACTCTAAGAACCGCCTGGGTCCCCACCCCCTCCTCTCTGTGAAGAGTACCTACCGGCAGAGACATCTCGTCCGCTCCTCCATTTCAAGGATCTGCTGGGAGTGCCACGCCGGGATGTCCTAACTTTAAAGCCTGAGGAACGGACGGCGTGACTAAACTTTAGCGCGGGAAAGTGCTAGGCCAGGAGTCAGAAGACCCGCAATCCTCAAATCTGAAGGCCCTCAACATCTCTGGCCAGGAGGAAGCTGAGAGTGAGAGGGAGCCCCCGCCGGCCTGACCAGGAGAAACGCAGAGCGTCCAGGACCCCTGCTCTGCTTCTGCGTCCTTCTCCAGGTTACAAGGTGGGCGATATCCTCCCAGCAAGCCACAAGCCGAGCATTTCCAGGGCCCCAGGGACGGGCGTGGACAGAGATGTCACTGGCTTCCTTCGTGCGTCATTCCTGGGTCTCTATCCTAAAAGCAAGCTCTTAAAGTCTAACCTCAGTCCTTCTTGCTACTATCATTTTTCTTTTGATCTCTCCTCCGTGGATATAAAGGACAGTTGCTTGGCCGCCCTCACACACCATCCCCCACCCCATCTGTCTTTCCTCCCAGACTTATGTTTCCTACACTCAGAGCGGCTTGAGATAATATATAATTTTTTTTTTTGTAAGGAGGGAAGCAAGACAAGAGTGGGTGTGGGGACAGATTCCCTTCCAATTATGTCTGGCTCAGGCTGATGCTAGTGTCAGTCTGCATTCCCCGAACACGTAGGAGCTGAGAAGCAAGAAGGAGGCAAGAGATAAAGAGGTGCCGGCCACCCCAGCCTCTGCCACGGGCGGACCCAAGGAGCCTGGGTGGCTGGGCACGGAGGGGTCGGGAAGGTGGCCTGTCTGGGAAAATGGTGGGGATCTGGAGCCCCATTCTCTCAGTTCTGCAACCTGTTCCCTCGGGCCCCGGATCCCCATCCAAACGGGCCTTACCTTTGATGCGCGGCCTTCACCTGCCCACTCAGAGCTCCCCGCTCCTTCGCTTTTACACGCTAGTTTGAGGAATCGAAACGGATACCGGTGATAGTCAAAAGAGACCAAAAGAAACCAGAAAAGTAAAACTGTTATCCCCCAAATCTCAAGGAGCGTAGTTCAAGACAGATGGATTTTTTTTTTTTTTTTTTTTTTTTTTACCTCTAACATTGGCACAGATAATAGAGAGATGAGCGTGTTTGCAGTGTTGGCGGTAGAAACTCCAAACCTCAGCAGGTTTGCTGTCAGGCTGGGAGTGGGCAGGAGGCACGGGCAATTCTGGCCTTTTAGTGAAGATGCTCACACAGTGTGACTGCAGAAAAGAAGCCGGGAGTTCTGAGCACACACCCTGGTTTCACGCTGGTCTATCAGCCAAGGAAGGAGTGATGATGACCCAGCTGTCCTCAGGAGGGAAGGCCCTCCCTCTATCTGCCCACCTATGGCTCTTGCCCTCATACAGATCCGTGGCAGTGGCTGAGGCAGTGCAGAGGGGCCTGGCTGGAGGATGCCCTGAGCACAGCCAAGCCAGAGGGCTGGGAGAATGCGGGGTGCGCTTTGGAGAGGGGAAGGTGGGGAAGGAAGAAATGTGGGTGGGAGGATGCTGGCGTCTTTTAATCAAATGCAAATTTAAGGCAGACGGCATGCAAACTGACATGTCTAATTTTTGTGTCTGCAGTTTGGGCGGTGTTTGGAAAGAAACGAGCATCCTGGGGGAGATGCTTCCTGAGAACTTGCTCAGCACACACAGAAAAGACCTACAAACGAGTCATCTGGTGAACTAACTCAGCAGTGATGAGGCAGCACGACAGACGCAGGCCCCAAGAACACCAAAAGGAGAGAAAGGGGCATCCTGGAGATGATGGGCCTGGCCACAGGGGGAAGGGAGGAGGTGGGTGGGCTGGTGGGAGGCTAGTGGCAAACGGGGCAGTTGGGGGCATGCTAAGGCTCAGGAGGAAGGGCCCAGAACACAGGGATCCGAGGACAAACAGTCTGGGGCCTCCAGGCACAAGGGCTGAATCTCCCCCCACCAGAAGGGGAGCTCCCTGAGGGCAATACCCATGTTTCCCCACCTGACTGGTGGGTCCTTAAGCATAGAGCTGAGTCTCCCCCAGCAGAACAGGGGCTCCTGAGGGCAAGGCCTACGTCTCCCTGTCAGACTAGGGGCTCCCAGAGGCCAGGGGTCATGTCTCCTTCCTCTACAACCTCATACAGTGGGGGTGGACACCCAAAAATGAAATAATACTACAAAGCCTTCACTTATTGGGTGTCTGCAGGTGCCAGGCGTTGTGCTCAGTGCATTATGGACGTTATCTCATTCAATCTTGGTAGCAGTCTTGTGAGATAGTATTATTTGGCATATTCAACAGGGGAGGAAAATGAAGCTCAGAGAGCATAATTGGCTCAGGGTCTCTAAGTTGGTTAATACACAGGCAGGATCTGAACTCAGGACTGACTCCATACTCTGTGCGTTTGACCACTAGATTCTGTGTCCTTCCTCCCAGGACCCCAGGCGGGTAAGGGTGATGGCTTAGGATATACAGAGCTGCTGCAAACAGCTTGAGTTGAGAGGCTGGGGACTTTATGATTGTGATTCAGAGATAGAATTTCAGCAGGAAACCCAATCTCTATGCAGCATGTGAGAAAATGGCAGAAATCCAGCCCCTGCCCAGCCCTTAGGCTAGCATGAGTTCCTCTGGCTCAGAATCAGGGCTAGATTCTCTGTGGCAAATTCCTTCCCATCCCCCACTGGGCATCCCACCCCTAAAGCAAAGCCAGGGAGCCTCCCCTCACCCTAGCACTCTGGCCTCAGCCTCAGGCTTGTGGAAATAATGGGTTAGCATCAAACTCATCCACCTGTTCTCCCCTGAGATAAGGGAAGGAGCCAGGATGTCTTGGCCTCATTTCTCCCCAGATGTCCTTCCAGCTGTGTGTTAACAGGCCACTGGGGTGGATTTCATGCCTCAAACCTGGAAGGACCTTTCAAGGACCACCAGGGGGGCTGTGGGTCAATGCAGGGACTGGAGACAGGGTATGACTGTTTCCAGGGACCTGGGGTGGAGAAGGGACAGATAAGCCCCGGGTAAAGCTATGGGTCAGGTCAGAGTCCCCATCCCTACACAGAGGTCAGGACATGGTCAGTTTCACCCCGATCTAGACAGGATCCAGGTCTTGAGTTAAGGACTAGGGGTGGGTAATGAACTTGAACATCCTTTGACTACCTTCTTCACATCCACTTCTGGTTCAACCACTTTTTCATACTGTTTTTGCTATTTTGTTTTCATCAAAGTCTAAACAGCCACCAGGCTTATGTATTACTTTAAAAACGTTTGGCAAAGCCAATTTCTAGAGAACGTGCTTCTCCTCTACCCCTGTGATGGCTCAGTCAGAGCCTGCCCCACACCCCTGCGGGGAGACTGGCTGACGTCTTGCACAGGGAAGGCACGGAGTTGTGGGCATCCGTGTTCTGCCACGCGAGGTGGGGGCAGAAATGCTGGTCTGGGGTACAAAAGCTGGATCAGATGTGTGGAGCGGAACAGAGCACAGAGCAAGAACACTGAGCAGGTGAGGGTGCTCGAATAAAGTGAGTTTCCTTCACCCTGGAAACTTGGCGGATCCCTGCAAGATAGCTCTGGGTCTGTGTTCTATAACAAACTCCTCCTTTGGCTCAACCTGCCTCCAGGGGGTCTTCCACAAACATATCGGAGCTGGACTGAAATAGGGTCAGTAACGAGCCAATCTATGAATGAAGCCATTGGAATCCGTGGTTGACCCTGGCGTCTGCGGGGCCAGGGTGATTAGGACGAGGAGGGACAGGTGTCTGTAAGCAACAGAGCTAACTCTAATGATCATCTGTGATATGCCAGGTGCTCCATACTCTCTCCTATTTGATCTTCACAATTACCCCATGTAGTGGGTATAAGCCCCATTCTACAGGCTCAAAGAGGAACAGGCTCAAAGAGGGCTAAGGACAGCCAGCTGGTAGGCAACAGAGTTTATTTGAATCCTCACATGCACGACAACTTTCTATTACCCCATGCAGTCAAGGTCCCAGAGATACACAGGGCCCCAGGCCAAGGGCAGACAGCAGAATCTCGATGCATCCCTGTCCTCTATGACGTTTCATGCTGGCCGGCCCTTCTGGACTGCCAGGGCAGGTATGCGGGTTGGAGAAGCGAACACAGACGGTGATGAAACCATAGACAGCATATCAACCACAGGCTCCATAAACTGTCCACTGCCTGCAGCAAGTACCCAAGAGAGTCCAGGGAATGTGTTCGGCTCCCAGCTCCCTGGGCCACCATTCTTTTACAGAGGTCATCAGAGCGGGGCCCCTCTGGAATAAAGGATCTTGGCAGCCGCCCAGGAGGGTTGGCTATGCCTGTGGACTCTGCAAGGCCAGTGCTCTCTACTAGTGAGAAGCCCTAGAGCACAGTGCTTAGGAGGCAGGTGCTTGAGCCACATTGCTGGAGGTCATACCCAGGCTCCTCGATTTCCTGGCTGTGTGACCCTGGGGAAGTTACTTAACCTCTCCGTTTCCTCATCGGTAAAATGGGAATAAAAATAGCACCTAACTCACTAGGTTGTTCTAGGTGACTAAATGAATTAATATATGTAAAATGCTTAGAACAGTGCCTGATACATAACACATAATAAGTGATAGATATCATTATTGTGAGTCCTTGGATCTTCCACGTAGCTAACTCGCTAAATCTAGAAATCAGGGGCCACTGGCCAGGGGGGAACAAGAAAGGAAAAGAGAAGCCATGCCCTGCAATGCAGATAGGGCTGAATCTGCAACACCAGCCACGCACCAGCGCTTTCCCACACATGCAGATGTCAAGGCATCTTCCCAGATATGGGAGCTGGGAAGTCTGACCCCTGTGTTACCACCAAGGAGGCTGAGGTTGAGGCACTAAGTGGCTTATTCAAGATCCACCGTTAAGAGTGACAGACCCACGGGGCACCTGAGTGGCTCAGCTGGTTGAGCGTCAGACTTCAGCTCAGGCCATGATCTCGCAGTTCGTGAGTTTGAGCCCTGTATCAGGCTCTCTGCTGTCAGCACAGCCCGCTTCAGATCTTCTGTCTCCCTCCGTCTCCACCCCTCCCCTGCTCTCTCTCTCTCTCTCTCTCTCTCAAAAATAAACATTTGAAAAGTTAAAGAAAAAAAGATGGACAGATCCAGGATTACGGTTGTAGGGACTAGAGGAAGAGCTTGTCCTAGGCTGGTATTTTGGGTCCTGATTCTTCCCGATCATTCTAGTCATCATGGGCTGATCCCTCATATCCTCTAGGAAGGCCCTCTCCCCAAGAGCCTTCCTGCAGCTGGGCACCACTCTGTCACAGCACTGGCTATAACGCTGTATCACAATTGCCCATCTGTGGCCTGCTTCCCGGACTAGACAGTAAGAGCCTTGGGAGGCAGAGGTTGGGCCAAACGTCTCAGGAACGTTTGCCCAGGCAGAAGAGAATATGTTCTTATAGACCTGGGGTCTCAGGACCACTGCAAGGCTGGTTCAGCCTAAAGGTTCTAGAATGTCTGGAAGGCATGGGAAGCAGAAAGATCCTACTTGTTGTGCAAGAGGCAGTGGAGTCTATGGTGAAATGGATGAGCTTGAATCAAGCCTCATTTGAATCTTAGCTTTACCACGAACTTGCCATGTGACCTTGAGCAAGCTGTGTGGCCTCCCTTGGACTCCTCTATGTTTCCACATACCTCAGTCTTGTGCAATAGCAGGGTTACCAGTCTACAGAAATGCACCAGGAGGGGCATACTGGCTGCTAAAAAATACAAAGCACTCCCACACCAGTAGGCAAATTAAGTGCTTCCTTGGGCCCTCAACTGCTTCTCCTGCCACCCTGGTCACGTGGGCCCTTCCTCTGGGACCCCTACAATTCAGCATCCACAGAGTTAACATCTGGCGTAACAGAGGGCCCCCAGGATTCCTCCAGTTCCTCAGCCTGAGAGAGTTGTGAAATATTTTGCATGTGACCCTTGATTAATATCTCATTGTGAGGATGAAATGGGTTTATGCAAGCAAAGCGTTCAGCACAGCTGGCAAACAGTGAGTGCTCAATAAATGTTAGTCACTATTTTGCTACATCTCCAGTGACAACTGTCTGTGAGTATTCAACGGTCCGCCACGGATCCTAAGGATGAAGGGGTTTTTTTTTGTTTTTGTTTTTTTTTTAATTTTTTTTTAACATTTATTCATTTTTGAGAGTGATAGAGACAGAGCATGAGCGGGGGAGGGTCAGAGAGAGAGGGAGACACAGAATCCGAAGCAGGCTCCAGGCTCTGAGCTGTCAGCACAGAACCCGACGTGGGGCTCGAACTCACCGCGAGATCACGACCGATGCTCAACCGACTGAGCCACCCAGGCGCCCCAGGATGAAGGTTTTTGACCCACCTGCAGAGTCAGAGGCCTCAATTAAAGTCTCGGGCACTGAGTGCTTCCTTCTGGGGAGCCCAAACCCTGCAGCCAGGCCCTCGGCAGCCCCAAAGCTACAAGCTGAGTGGAGATGCCAAGCAAGGAGGCCTTGCCCTGAGCTCCTGGGAGCCCAGGAGTGCCTTCACAGTGGCAGCAAGAACAGGGGCAGCCGCTCTGCACTGCCTGCTGTGAGCAAACCCCACCGGCTGGGCGGGTGTCAGGCAGCACAGGGACACCCTGTGTCCCTGTGTCAGGCGGGTGTCAGGCAGCACAGGGAGTCTTGTCCCTGCACTGAGGAAGGCCGCCCCTCGTGGTTGCTGCTGTCCTTGTCGACAGAGGGAGCAGCAGTTGTAGCACCTGCCGGTCTCGCTGCCCCAGGTGGGCACTCCTGCCTTCTCTGCTGCCATGACCCCCATCTCTGGAGCTTCAGCAAAGGAGCAGCATGACAGGGAAGCCGTGCACTGAGCACCGCGGCAACCCCTGGACACCACATCACCATCCAGGCCAGGGAGGATCCATGTAGGACAGTATCTACTGTTGCTAAGGCAACCCCTGAATTCCAGGACCACACCTCCTGGGGATACCCAGCGATGCCAGGAAAAAAACCAAGTCCTCTATGACAAAACACCCTAGCTCCTGTAACAACAGAACCCCATGGCAACATCCGGGGTACGGCCACTGGGACAGTCCGGTGGCATCGCGGAGAAGAGAGGAAGATAAAGATTTGAGTGGAGGATAAGTCCCTAATCCTTCACCAGGGCACCCTCATTCCCTGTGGGTCCTTCTACCCCAGGGTGGAGGGCTGTTCCCTTCAGCCCCCGAAGGACCATCTGTTCTGAGGGCGCCTAGCCAGCTAGTCCCAATCCAGTCCTCCTACTCCATCCAAGGAAAGCTGGATGACGGGAATGCATCTCCCCTTGTGCCAAGTGTTTCTGATTCCTTTAAATAGCTCCCCAACTTCCAACTTCCTCAGAAGGCATCCTGGACGGGACAAGTGAGCTAGGAGCTGAGATGTGGCCCACACCCTCTTTATGCCTGGTCTCTGAATTGTATGCGAACGAAATTCTCCTCTGTCTACTGTCTGATCGGTTTGTGTGTTGGTTCCGTCATGCACCGTCTGGTTCGTACCGGCCATGGGCACTCCCCAGGCCTGGGGTGGGGCAGTGCCGATCCCCGGGCAAGGCAGAGAGCTAGCTGTACCTCAGGCCTAATCAGAGCTGCTGCTAATCAAAGGGACAATCTCTGGTCATCAAGACATCCTCTCTCTCCGTGCCTCTGGACTCTGCGGGGGCAGCAAGGGCAATCCTCACTCAAGCAAACAGATGCAGAGCTTGAGAGGCCCTGGGCTGACTGATCTCATCAGACAGTAACCTCTCCAAAGGACCAGTGAGCACAGGATTCTGTTGGGGATCCTTTGGGGCAAACCTTGATTGCTCTCCTCTGTTTAAATGTTGCCCAGAGCCTACGGTCAAGCCCCAGTGCGCTCCACTCGGGTCCGTCATGTCCCCTCTGGACCTGTCTGTCCAGTCTCATTCTCTCTGTCGCTTCCTGTTCCACCTCTCTCCCAGCAGACAGGGCCCCATGATGAAGCCCATCACTTACCTCCCCCTTTCCTTTTCCAGTCCCTTCCACTTCTGTGGCTGGGATTTCAACCTTCTTTCAAAACCACATCGCTTCTCCAGAGCTTCCCCTCCGCACCCACTGCACCCATGGGCACACTTGCCCCACGTACCGACTCCTGCTCTCCTTGGCCTTGCCCAACTTTGTCGCAGCACCTGCTACCATCGCCTGGTACAGGAAGGAGCGCGATCCTTCTCACCTCCACTCTAGCCTGTCAGAAGCTACCAAGCAGGGCCCAAAGCCTCAATGTCAGGGGCACAGTGCTTTGCCCGCAGTGACTGCTTGACACATTGATTCTGAACTTGGTGCAAAGAAATCAACTTCCAGGGCGTGGGAGGAGTCTTGAGGCTCCTGGAAGCAGCATGGCATAGGGGGTAAATTCAAATCCTGGCTCTGCTGCTCACTTGCTCTACTAGCTTTGGGCAGATTACCTATAGATCGCAGGATTACTGTGAACATTAAATGACTTGTTACACATAAGGAACAAGAACAATGCCCCTTGTACACCAAGTGATTGATACGTGTTCGTTATTATCATTAGATTACTGTATTCTCCGGGCCTACTTTCCGCGCCCCCCTAGGAGAGTCAGGTGTCAGAGCTCCCAGGAGGCAGCTCCTCAGAGTGGGATGGTGGGAGTCCTGGGCCCCGTGGCAGCTTATGAAGCCTGCAGAGAAAAGCCAAGGCCTCCTGGGTGGCTGCCAGCTTCCCCCAAAGGGAACGGCCTGTTTAGCTAGTCACCAAGGGCAAAAGGGAGCCTGTGTCCTGATAGTCCGAGGACTCACCGGCACTCACAGTGCTTTTCTGGGAGAGAAGCCAGGGAGACCGAACCCCTGCGGCCTCCGCCTGGGGGTCTATTTGAGGGAAATCGTTCCACCCTGGTCATATTTCAGACTCTTTCAAACCTGCCCAGTCCTTGCATGCACAGAACGCGTGCACACAAATGTACCTTGAGCACGTGCATATCTGCTGGAGGACAGTCAGTGGTCCACATGACATATGCAATCCCCTGCACACCCCGTGTTCACACCCTGACTCCCAAGCTCATCTTAGGGTTACCGGCTATATGCCACACCCCCTCTGAACCCAGGACCTCCGCACACACACCTAAGTCTTGCTCCTCAACATGTGCTACCCTCCTACCCAGCCCAAGGTCCTCGTTTCCAATCTGGCTCTCCATGTTTACACCTGCGGCTTATGACACTATTCCACCTCCCAGACCAGATCACACCCAATGGCAACACCCTGACCAGATAGCCTGCAAGACGACCCTGGGGACCAACACTGGGAGCATGGGACAGCACACCACGGGTCTGCCGGGCCGGGCGTGCTCTCCGTTTCCACATCCCCAGCGCAAAAGAGTGAGCGCCCTGACAAGTCCACAGCAAGAGCTGCGGCCCAGGAATTAGAGGGCTGCGGAGAACCCGCCCGCTCCAGTGGCCCTGAAATGTGTCATTGAGACGTCTAAAATAGACTTGCCCATGGCCCAGGCCAAGGCCCAGCCCCCGCAGAGCCCTGGCCGCCTTGCTGAGGTTCGGCTGGAGCGGACTTGGAGAACTGTGTGTCAAATGCATGATGTACGACAGCACTGGCAGCAAGAGCCTGGAACCCGCTGGAGCCAAAGCTCTCAGGGGTGAACCTGTAGCCCGTGGATGGGCTGTGCTCCGTGCTCTCCCACCCCCACTGCAGCACTACAACAGGCCTGAGGAGTCTGGGGGCCCCGCTCCCGCTAGGTCCCCATCCTCCTCCTCCGCGTAGCTTCCCACCCTTGCAGTTTGCTCCTTCTCCTGCCAGAGGCATAGGTACTGAGGAAAGACGAAAAGCCCTGATCCATCCCACTTATTCCAGGCACGAGTGTTGTGCCCGCACTTAGCCCACGGCCGCCAACATGCTGGACACACCCTTGGCACAACACTAATCCTTCCTCAGCCTCCGGTTGGGAGATGGAAGCAGCTCCTGGGGCACCTTCTCAGTCTGCACCTTGATCCCTGCTGGTCAGAAGGAAAAGAGACCTGTGTGCCCTGAACGACGCAGAACTGAACCAGGGGGCTCTGGTTTTGCCTCCCTACAGGAGGGTCAGTCCCCAAAAGCAACTGGGAGGGAAGGTGTCGGAGATGAAGTCCACTTTGAGGGCTGACCCAGTGTTCCAGGGGCTTCTATGGACAGGGCATGCCCACCGAGGGCCAGTGAGCTGTGCCTGGCCCCCGGCCCTTCCTGTGCACGAGAGGGAAGGCTGCAGGCTCCAGGGACTTCAAACGCATCTGGGTAATCCAAACAGGGTGTGGGAGGAGGTCAGCCAGCACAAATGAGAAACATGTGGCGTCCGTTTCCCCACTGCTGGCTGGCTAGCACAGGGTTTCCAGGCAGCGGGAGAAGGCTGTGGGGAGGAGGCCAGGTTGGACCCAGAGAACACACAGCCAGGTGCCCAGATGCAGATATTACGAGCAGGCGGGGGTGGGGTCCAGGTGGGGAGCAGGACTCTGCTAGGCCCAGGAATCAGGGTGACGGATCGGCTCCTCTTCCTAGCAAGTCTTATTCCAAAGGGAAAGACAAATGGATGGAAAATTAGAGGAGGCGACAACGGGAGAAAAGATGCGGTGGAGTGTGGCTATGTGTCTGACCTCAAATATAAGAGAGCTGTGAAAGGCAGGCTAGCTTAACCTGGAAGGATCTAGGCAGTAGGTTTGGACCCATGGGTGGAAATTCTCAGAAAGAAGACGCTTAGCTCAACAGACTCTCCAATAATGAGCACTTTCCAGGAAAATAAGGTAGTGAGCCCTCTGTCACTAGGAGTGTGTAAACAGAACACCCACCTGCCTATGATGCTATAGAGGGATTAGCTTCAGCTTTGGGTGGGTGGCTCAACTAGACAATTTCCATTCTGTGGTTCTGTGAAATCCCAGGGAAGGGTGGGGGAGGAGGAGGATTCTGCACAGAGAAGGGGATTTTTCTCTCCCTGGCTGTATGAGGAGACACGGCAGTGTCTGCAGAGGTGGAGCGGTGGCAGGGGTCTGAGCTGCAGTTAGGAGCCCTGGGGGCTCTGCTCAGCCTGGCCAATGCAGGACTGGTTCTCCCTTGAACCCCAGAAGGCAACGTGCCCCTTCAGTCCTTGGGGTCAGAGGCTGTGAGGCGTGGGTATGTGTGTGTGGAGGGACGGTTGCAGAGAAGGGGAGCCTGGAAGTTAGCAGGAGAAAGGATCTGGGGCTGGCAGCCTAGGGTTGGGGACAGGACACAGGAGGGGGGGCCAGAGGTGTGTGGGGCGTGGGGGGCAGAACAAACGGGAAGCATCAGGAAACACCCCAGGATTCCAGGTGACTTGGTCCTGTTACCCATTCAGTCCACGTCTAGAAGGGGCCGATGGCCTGGGGCTAGAGCCACCAGTGATGATGAAGGGCATCTCTCTGGGTTGGTTTACGCTTCAGGCACTTCTGCTCCATCTGCCTGTCTCCCCAGAGCAGAGGAACTACCCCCAAGACCTACCCATCCATCCATCCTTTACTCTCAGAAGCAGAGCCTTGGCTGCCGTGTGAGGAGGACGGCTTTGCCACAGCAGCGTGAACAAGGCAATGCCCAACGGCTAGGACCAGGACCCGACTGGGGCCCCTCAAAAGCACTAAAGCCTAGACTGGGAAGGAAAAGTTCCGAGCAGTGAGTAAAGAAATGTTCCCCTTAGTGCTAAGCTTGAGGAAGGCAGGAGGCCTCACAGCTGGAAGGTTCTATGCCAATTTCTTCTCCACATACATGCTCACCTGCAGACCGCCACACCTTGCCACAGTCCTTCCTTCGGCCTGTGACTTTACAAGCACTCTCTGGCAAACTGCTGTGCCCCAGGAAGGCTAGTGAGTTGTGTCCTCGTGCTCCGGCTAGGCCTCCGGGGCAGGCTTCAGGAGTGGCTCTGGGCGTGGAGCCTCTGACCTGAGGGTGCTAGGTGAGCCTGCACACATCACCTGTCTCCTCTGGGCATCAGTTCTTTTCTGGAGAACTCACTGTAACTCCTCTTCCCACCCGGACCCCCACCCAGTGCACGGAAGAAAAAGGAATTTCTGCCCTCCCCCTATTCAAAGGGTCCCAGAACACATTCTCTAAACTAAACTCCACCCTCACCACGCCTCCAAAACCCACATCAGCCAACTGGCTTAGGATGGATGGCTTCTTGGACTTCCTTCCCCTCTTCTGTTTGCCCTCAGCCTCTGAGGGTCTAACTGTTGTCATGGCAACCCCTCACAAGGGTCCAGACACCATGAGGAAGTGGGGCTAGGAACTCCAGAGGCCTCGGCTTCTTTACACCCTGACCTTGGGCTGCCTTAGCTGTCTTATTTTGTCCCTTTGCCTAGAGGGTTGAAGAAAGGAAAACTGACTGTGTGGGGGCTCAACAGACTGATTTTGTTTTGAGATCCTTAGGTCCAGGGCTGATAAGGCAGGAAGAGTGGGGTCTGGGATGGTATTGTGTATTGAAATGGCCTGGGACATTTTCAAGGTCTGATCACCTTAATCTGCATCCCCCTCCCCAGCCCTGTAAGTAGGGAAGAGTCATGGGGGTGGGGTCTCTTTCATTCACAAATGGGGAAACTGAGTTCCAGGGGAGGTCACAGAGCTTAGAACTTTTGGACAGGGAACTCAAGATTGCAGCCTCTGACCCTGTCCCCAGTTCCAGGCCTGGTGACATTTCCTCTCAGAGCCAAACTGCTTGATGTCGATTATCATGCCAGGGTCCAAAGGCATCTGATTGCTGGGATTGGCCCATATTTCCCTGGGCACTCACCCCTCAGCCTTCCAAGTTTCCAGGGTTCCCCAGTGGGACCCTAGTTATTTGGCAGCTTCTAAAGCAAAGGAAGGGGTAGGGAGCCTGCCTAGACCATCTGGGTTCCAGCTGATTTCTGGGAAGAGAATGATCAAATTTCAGCTCTTCTCTTTTATTCCAGAAAGGCTCTTATTTGGGGCTGCCTCACTCCTCCTTCCCTCCCCACCCTCCCCAAGAAAGTGGGTCTTGGCAGCTTTTTGGGTCTGGGATGGTGCTAAGGAGTGTGTAACCTTTGACCCTCAGCCTCTCAGGTAGGGAACAAATATTCTGTTTTTACTCAACATCCTGAGGCATCAAGACAGCCGTTCTTCTCCTCAGGAGCCACCCTGCTCTCCAGTGAAGGTCAGTCCTGACAACCTAGAACATCTTCATAGGCTTGGGGAGACTGATCCAGCTCTATTGTCCCCTGGCCCCCAAACACGTCAGTCTACCCTCCACCCCAACTCCCACCTTCACACAGAAGAGAAGTTTTACCTAAAGACAGCAGCTCCCACTCCCTCCCCTCCCCACCACCCTGTGAGGCCAAGCACTGTCCCTCTAGGACCTACCTGCATGCCCCACCCCCACCTTGGTTCTCAAAGCCCTAAACAGTCCAGCATGATTGCCAGACTTTCCACCTCTCTCCACCTACCAGAGATCTTAGCCTCTCAGCCCCTCTATGGGGTCATCAGGGCAGGTTGGTGGCCTATGTCCAGAGACACTTGCTTTGGTCAGGCCCCTCTTGACCTGCTGACTCCCCTTTCTTAATCGGGCCTCCCAAATGAAGCCAGTGCTTAGGAACACAAGGAGAACCTGCCTTCCATCACTAACTTAGAGGTGGCTCTAAGGCCCTAGAGGCTTTTTACTCTGCGTTTCCCCAACTGGGAAGTGGTGGGGAGGGAGGTGTTCTCTCCTTATCTCCAAGGTTGCTGAAAGGCTGCAGCGCCAGTGCGCTTTGGGAATGACAACTGCTGAACAGGAGTAAGGGCCCCCAGCTCAGCTCCCGTCCCCCTCCTGCCCTCCATTCCCATCCCCAGTCAGCTCTAGAACTATCTGTCAGGGTTTCTGAGGTTACTGCCTCTTGAAGAGCAACTAAGAGAGCTTCAACCAGGCAGCCAGGTCCTGGGACGGTGCTGGCTCTTGCAGGCCTGGGGACAGCCCAGATTGGCTAAGTCATTCCAAACAGGTGAAGCCCTGACCTTGAAAAGAGAGCTGTGCCCTCTACTTTTCTGAGTCCCTGACACTCCCTTCCTCTTCCCAGGAGACAGTCAGATACTCAATTCCTCTCCTGAGAACCATCCACACCCGCTTCTTAGTGCTCTTAGTGCCCGGGGAATGTTCCTCCCGGCAGTCTGCCTGCCTGGTGCCTCCTCTGGCCTCAGTCACAATTCAATTATCACCTCCTTAAGCTTAAAGACCTCTCCTTTCCAGTTCTCCTCTAACACAGGGTCCCCTTTCATTTTCTCCATAGCCCTCTCTGTGTCTGGAATTATTTTATTTCTTCATTATCTGTCTCACCCCATTAGACTGTAAGCTCCTTGAGGAGGGCACTCAGCACAGGGGTGGCACACTCCCTTTGCAGGGAGAGGCTGCCCTGTCAGCTTCTGTCCCCCCTCAGCCCCCAATCCCCACTTGTCCCTGCCGAGGCCTTCTGGAGGGGCTCCCCGAGGGAAAAGGCTGCTCTTCCCCTCTTTGCCCTTGTCCTGTCTCCTGACTGTCCCTGCAAAGCCCACACGCGGCCTGCTATGAGAAGCCCCCAATCCAAAGCTCCAAAGGCCTCTTGCCCCAGGTCAGCGGTTCCTCATGCTGGCCACTCGGGGGTCTGGGGATCCTGGGGTGACAAGAGCAGGTCCAACCAGTCTTCTCCAGAGCTGCCAGTCGAACACCCCCACCTTCCATCCACCCCCACCCGCCCCACCGCGTCCAGCCGGTCCCCGGACCGCAGCCCGAGTAGGCCCCGCCCCTTCACACGCGCACGGACACGCCCCTTCCAGCCCCCAGCGGGGCGGGCAGCCTGCCTGGTACCCGGGAAGCTCGGGTCCCTCGGCGCCGGAGGACCCACATCCCAGCCACCGCAACAAGTCCGCGGAGCCAAGGCGGCCCGTTCGGGCTCCAGGCCTTGCCGCCGCCCTCCCATGGTCCCGGCACGACCCGTGCCTGCCCCCGAGGCGCGGCAGCCCTGAGTCCTGCACATCCCGGATCTATCCCTCTCAGGGAGAGGGCTCTCCGGGGAAAGCAAGCGCAGTTCCGGGGCCCGCTCCGGGTTTTTTGCATAGACTCTTCAAGCTCGGAGAACAATGGAGCAGCTCTCTGCGCTTCCTCCGCCCGGGCAAGCTTTGTTCCTTCCTTCCCGCCCGCTCTCGGCTTCTATTAGCCAAAGGGCAAAGGCTTCCCAGTCAACCAGGAGTCTCCGCGCGAAAGCCCAGACCTTTCCACACTCTCCAAAAAAAAAAAAAAAAAAAAAAAGCCAAAACCAAAAAAACCTGGGGGTAGGGTTTTGGGCCCGAGCCTGGGCCGAGGTATAGGACGCACATCCAGATGCGCGCAGCTGGCCGCCCGCCCGCCCCCTGGCCCCAGACGTGTCTCCTTGCCAGAACCCCCACACCCGGGAAATCCGACTCGCGCTCCCATCGGGGATCCACAGAGGAAGTGGAGCCTCAGTTCGGCTCTGGGGCCAAACAGCCCTCACATCTGCTTTCCCCACATCTGTCCTCTAGATCCGGGCTCTCACTGGACTCTCCCCTAGCAATGCTGGATGCTCTCTCACCAAGCACAGAGCACAACACAACTGAGGTCTCCATCAGCCCCAGATTGTGCCATATTAGGATTCTGGGCTTTAAAAATAGAGGAAGCTAATAGGCTCTATTTCTGAGAACGTGTGAGCGCCACACCATTGTCCAGTCTCACCTCAAGCAGGCCAGAGCAGAGCCTGGGCTCCTGCCTGGTGACATCTTTAAGAAGATGCACTTTAGCCACGCGCATCTGGAGGTAGGCCAGCCCTGCACATCTGGGCCCAATGCCCCCTAACAACCTGGCCAAAATCTGGAGAGCCCTCTCGGGAGGAGGAGAAAGAGAAGGGGCTCCGCTCTCCCCCACCTTCCCTTGCAGCTGACCAGGAGAAAGCCAGGGGTGGGGCGGGGAGGCAAGACTTACCCAGCATCTGGCTGAAGAGCAGCTGCTCCAGGTCTCCCAGCACGGTCACCACAAGCTCGGGGTCCACCTTGAGGAAGGCGCGTTCCTCCTGGCCCTTGGCGGAGGGCACCGGCCCGGAGCCCTTTTGCGCCTTGGCCTTGCTGGAGAGCAGCTCGTCGTCCGACTTGCCGTCGTCGCTCACGGCTGCCTCAGGAGCCTTGCTGAGCGGCTTGACCTCGGCGTAGGGGCCGCGCGGGATCCGGCTCGGCTTTCCCAGGCTGGGTGCGAGGGGAGCCAGGGGGGTCTTGGCGCCGCCCGCCGGGCTGCCCTTTGCCTGGAAGAGCGAGTGCTCTGACTTGGACAGCGTCTTGGACATAAGCGGAGCCTCGCGGCCTTTGGACCCCGCCTTGCCCAAGCCCTTGGGCGCCTTGGCCATATCGTCGCTCCACTCGGGCTCATAGAGCTGCAGCTTTTTCTCCGAGTCGGTGAGGAACGAGAGGTTGGTGAGCGACTTCTGCTTGCGCAGGTTGGAGGCGGGCGGCCCGCCGGGGACTCGGCTGTCCACGCTGCCGGACTTGAAGACCTTCAGCTCGGCCGCACTGGCCTTGGCCATGCCGCCACCGCCGCCGGGCGCCTTGGCGCGCTTGGGCAGCATGCCTCTGCCGTCCGCCGCTGCAGCCTTCCTACCGGCGCCCCGAGGCTCGTCCGCGCCCTCGTCCCCGCCGCCGCCGCCGCTCAGCTCCACCTCGGGCTGCACGCTCTTGACGCTGCTGCCCAGCATTCTGCCCGCGAGGAGCGCATGGACGATCCGCGCGTCTGCAGGCACGGCGGGGGCGGGGGCGGAGGGGGGGGGGCGGGAGCGCAGGGAAAAGGAGGCGGGGGAGGGGAGGGGGAGAGAAAGGACGGAAGAAACCGAGGAAGATGGGGAGAGGAAGGGGGAGGAAACGAGGGAGGAGGGAGAAAGGCGAGCGAGGGAGCAGGGGAAAGAAACGCAGGGAAGGAAGCGGGGAAAAGGAAAGAGCGAGGAAACCGTGGAGCGATGGGGCGGGGTCGGAGGGAAAGGGGCGGGGCGGGGAAAATACAAATTAAAATTTACAAATCAATCAAAGGAAGAAAGGAAGCACGGCAGCTCCACGGGCGCTCAGAGGTGCTTCGAGGCCCGGATCCCGGCCCTCCGCCTGCCCGCCTGTCAGTCCTGCGGGCAGAGCACTGCCGGGCAGCGCCCTCGCGGCACTCCGCCCGCCAGCTTGAGTAGAGGCTGCAGGCTGCAGCTCCGAGCGCAGGAAGAAGGGGAGGGGAAGGCGGAGGAGCAAACAGGAGGAGGGGAGGAGTGTGCGCAAGGGAGGGAGGTGGGGGAGAGCGAGCGTGTGTCTATTTCTGGCTCGGGAGGGGGTGGTATTTGCTGCGGAGATCCAGGGGCGGATGAGTAGGGGGTCGGGGGTAGATAAAGGATCCCACCAGTTTTTCTCCTGGCTTTCCACGCGGAGGTGGGACAGGTTCTCCGAGGGCACGGTAATCTCCTGCCGCGCCCAGAGTGTGGGGGGCAGTGGAAAGGATCTCTTGAGGAGATGTGGGGCGCAGGGAAAAGGGACTGAGACCGGGCAGCTCATGATGCAAGAGGAAAGGTGGGCTCGTGGGGTCCGGGAGAGATGTTGGGAGAGGGATAGGGGAGCAGTAGTATCCAGGTTGCTGGTTCCCCCCACCCTCACTCCAAAACGTTGCGGTTTCCCTCCTGGAAACTCCGGGTACCATCTTACTTCAGTCTCGGAGGTTCATGGCCGCCCTCCTGAGGTAGGGGATACTTCCTGAGGTAGGGCAAAGGGGATGGGACTGATGTGGCCGGGGAAAGACAGGCTCAGAACTCACTGGGGAGGGCATGGAGGAAACGACCAACTCTTGGGATCAGGAGACTAGGTTCCCATTCTATTGACTGCATGACCTTGTCAAAGTCATTGTGCCCCTTTGGCTTACTCTCTTCTCTTACAGTGATTATAACACCAGCTTAATGGGCAAAAGGACTTTGGAACCGTACAGCGCTTTGTCAAACCTAGCAAATCAGTTGGAGGCTTAGGACGGGCCCCCTGCCAGGCTGATCTAAAGTGGGACTGCAGAGCAATTTAAAAAGACGACATTTTCCTAGCCCCTTTCCCCCCCTCCCACCTGGGCTCTGGGAAGAAAGATTGGGTCGAAGAGACAGAGACCAAGAGGGTTGGAGCAGGCAGCAGTTTGCCCAGAGCTGTCCCTCAGTAGAGGGCGACACCACCCATTTTCCCACCATGGCTTCCCAAGTCAGCACCAAGCTGCCTGAGCAAATGGTTCTGAGGCAAGAAAGTGAGGGACAGTGGGAACGCAAGCTGGTGCAGCCACTCTGGAAAACAGTAGGGAGGTTCCTCAAAACACTAAAAATAGAACTACCCTAGACCCAGCAACTGCACTACTAGGCATTTATCCACGGGATACAGGTGTGCTGTTTCGAAGGGACACATGCACCCCCATGTTTATAGCAGCACTATCCACAATAGCCAAAGTATGGAAAGAGCCCAAATGTCCGTCGATGGATGAACGGATAAAGAAGATGTGGTATAGATATGCAGTGGAGTATTACATGGCAATCAAAAAGAATGAAATCTTGCCCTTTGCAACTACGTGGATGGAACTGGAGGCTATTATGCTAAGTGAAGTAAGTCAGTCAGAGAAAGACAAACATCATATGACTTCACTCAGAGGAGGACTTTAAGAGACAAAACAGATGAACGTAAGGGAAGGGAAACAAAAATCATATAAAAACAGGGAGGGGGACAAAACAGAAGAGACTCATAAATATGGAGAAAAAACTGAGGGTGGCTGGAGGGGGTGTGGGAGGGGGATGGGCTAAATGGGGGAGGGGCCCTAAGGAATCTACTCCTGAAATCAGGGTTGCACTATATGCTAACTAATTTGGATGTCAAGTTAAAATAATAAGAAAATAAAATAAAATAAAATAAAATAAAATAAAATAAAATAAAATAAAGTAAAGTAAAGTAAAGTAAAGTAAAGTAAAGTAAAGTAAAGTAAAATAAAAAAAGAAAGTGAGGGACAGGAGAGAGCAGAGGGGGTGTCTCTAGAAACAAAGCTTGTTCCAGGAGGGGTAGGCCCCAGATGGAGCCACACACTAGGGACTGCAAAGCCCTAAGAACTCTTTTTTTTTTTTAAGTTTATTTTTTTAGTAAGCTCTACACCCAACATGGGGCTCGAACTCACGACCCTGAGATCAAGACTTGCATACTCTTCCAACTGACCCGGCCAGGCACCCCAAGAACTCTTTGCCAGAACGTGCCAGCTGTCAGATTATCTGCCCACCCCATCCCCAACCTCCCTCTCTCTAGCTTCCTGCCTGTCTCCTTAGACTCTAAAGAACCCTGTGCCTGAGTCTCATGGTTCACCCCCTCTCCTAGCACTAATCATCACAGCCTGCCTGGTGTGAGAGGTATTTGTGTACATGTCTGCCTCCCCCACCAGCACTGGAGCTTTCTGCATGCAGCACCGTGTCTCTCACCACCTTGCATGGAGCATCTGGGTCAGTAAAATGGATTTGGAGGCCCAAGCGCTATACACGGGGCCTGTACCCTGTATGACCCTTGGGTCCTGATAGTGTCCCCAGAACTCTGCCTTCCATAATCCTAGGGCTGGACTGAGATGCCACAAACTCTGCAAGGACAGGGATCATAACTAAGAGGATGTGCTTACCACAGTACCAAGAACACAGAGTTCTCAAGCAGAGGGGTGTTTGGTAAGAAACATGGGCCCTTGGCTGGGCCTCGATTGATACGGAGAAAGATGGAGATTCTGCCCTGAAAGGACTCGGTATCTAACAGGGAATACAAAAGAGACAATACAGATTTGGGGAAACAATCATCCTGACCCTGTGAAAAAGCAATGTCACATACACCAACACATTCATCACAGATAGGCAGACACAGGTCCCTGTACATTAATTACAGGGATGACAAGAGGGAGACTGAACCCTGGAGAGCAGGAACCCTGGCTGTCTCATTCACTGCTGTAATCCCAAAGTCCGGTACTTCCTTAGCAGGTGCTGGATACCTGTGAGTGTAACAATAAGAGACTGCTGGCAGGCAGGACAGGTGGAGGAGGTGGTGAAGGCTTTCTAGAATACTAAGCAGTATAAGTAAGGAAAGGGTTCAGATCAAGAGAGCAGGAAGCAGGAGGTTGTCCAGGCTCACGCCCTGAGGCCTCAAAGGAGCTGAGGAAAGGGGCTGGGTGCAAAAATTTACCAGAAGGTCCAGAGGGCACATGCAGACCGGCCTCGGAGTCTGTGTCCAGCGCTTAGGAAACTCGGGGGTGGAACCAAGGCTTGTGATTTCAGATAGGAAATGACAAGCAATAAAGATCTGGTTCAAGGGACTTAGGCGGTATCATGTCAGAACTTGCCCCGGGCACAGAGAGTGCCCAAAGGAGGAAGCCAGTCTTGAAATTTTCTCTCTGGGCACACGTGAGGTACTCGTGCTCATGCCCAAACACAAGATCCCAGCTCAAGGAAGGGACTGAGCCTGATCGATGGTGCCAAATCTCTGGATAACCACGCCCTTTCTTCCCCCTCCCGCGGGCCACCTTGAATGAAACAGCAAACAATCCATCGCTTTTAAAGTCCTCATCCTTGGGGCGCCTGGGTGGCTCAGTCGGTTAAGCGGCCGACTTCGGCTCAGGTCATGATCTCGCGGTCCATGAGTTCAAGCCCCGCATCGGGCTCTGTGCTGACAGCTCGGAGCCTGGAGCCTGTTTCAGATTCTGTGTCTCCCTCTCTCTGACCCTCCCCTGTTCATGCTCTGTCTGTCTCTCTCTCTCTCAAAAATAAATAAACGTTAAAAAAAATATAAATAAATAAATAAATAAAGTCCTCATCCTCACTCCGAGGTCAATTCCCTAATTTTCAGGACACATACCTAATTCACAGGGGAACCTCACCTTTCCTAAAAATAGCAATTCAAGAATCTGGGGACACTTGTTCTCTGATTGACCAGGTTGCAGTAGCCCTTGCTTGTTGTCTCTAGGTTCTTTCCCTGCACATAGAATCATCTCTTTAGCGGACAAGGAGAGAGTGACTGGTTGCCATCGGACCAAAGAAACATTATTTTGGCTGTGGTCCGTTCCACCCAGTGCATCCTGCTGCAGGCAAACTTGACACGTTCTCCCCGAGGTTCATTTGGCCTCTGTCTCTGGTAGGTTTGTAGCTTTGCTCCTGGAAAATTAATCTTCAGGACTGCCATGAAGCGCTTTCCCACTTGTTGCTCTGTCACCTGCACGTCCTTGTCCCCAGAGGCCCACTGCCCCTGATCCTCCTTTCTTCCAGTCATCTTCCACCCTCTCTGGTTCCTGTATTCCAGCCTGGTCTGATCCTCCTCTTTATTCCTCTGTGTTCCTGTGCCTCCTCTCGAGGGATATCCTGTGCCCCAAACCCCAAGTCCTTTCTTTTCCTTCAATAAGCAGCTCCTGAAACTCTGCCTCCTTCAAGAAGATTGTCCAGAAGTGAGGCGCTTGCCCCCCTCCGCCCTCCCCTCTAACTCACTCCTGCATGAGAGGCCACCTGTCAGCTTATGAGATAGAAAACACCTTCCATGCTCATCTCATGAGTTAATTCAGTGCTAATCCCCTTGAGTGCTAGTCCTCTCTCATCCGCCTGGTACTGCTCATCTTCCCGCCGCCACTCTCTAAAGGGCAGGGCCATGGCCATGTGGTAGCCTCTTTAAATAGCCATCTTGGGATTAAGCAACGAACTTCGGCTCAGGTCATGATCTCACGGTTCATGGATTCGAGCCCCGCATCAGGCTCTGTGCTGACAGCTCAGAGCCTGAATCTTGCTTCAGATTCTGTCTCTCTCTCTCTCGCTCTCTCTGCCCCTCCCCCCACTCACGCTCTTTCTCACTCTCAAAAATAAATAAAATATTCCTTAAAAATTAAAAAAAAAATGTCACCTTGGCATCTTGGAACTTTCAGACGCTCCCTAATGCGACCTTTCCCTCTATCTGGTTCTTTTTTGATTCCTTTCACATCCCTTGAGTTTCCCACCATCCTCTACTGCAGTGGGAGCCTCTGCTGCCGTGGCAACAGCCATTCCAGCATCAGTCGATAAAGCCAATATGTGCAGAATGTTTCCTAGAGTGATTCCTAAAAAGAGAGGGACCTGCCCTGTCACACCATCCCCAAACCCGCCCCGAGCCCCTCCCACTCTGCCATTTCCTCTTTCCCCAGCTGCAGAACAGATAGGCTGGCGATGGTCCGATGAGAGAGATCCTATGTGATGAGGGAGAGGCCTGGCTGGGCAGGAAGTGGGTATTGGTGATGTCAGTGCCCTGTGGAGGGCAACTGGATCCTGCCCAGTCTCCAAAGAGGAGGTGGGAAAAGAGGCTGGTTTGGAATCATGAAAGTCCCCAGGTCCCAGCTCCCCAGAAGCACTCGCCATCCCACTCCTCTATCTCCAAAGGTAATGGCAGTTTCTGTGATGGGGTGGGATGAGTGATTTGACCACATGTGTTGACCAAGAACTTAAAGCAATCTGGGGAATGAAGATATAGGCAGACAGCCAAGGAAAGGCTTGCTGTGTGATTTTACATTCTCACACCATGTGCCGGGAAACAGATGCAATCCAGGTTGTCTGTGGGGGGTCTCCTACCCATTGGACTGGGGAGAGAGGAGAGAAGAAGGTAGAAAGAAGAGCTTAGGCTGCCTCTGCCGTGCTGACCTTGAAAGGTGACCTTGGGAGAAGAGGGGATCTGAGGGAGGGGATAGTGGGCAGGTGAGTCCACACGTGGCTCCCCCAAGGGCCCAGTCAGAGCAGGGAGGAGGGAAGAGTTTTCTTGATATGAGCTCACAGTCATGATCTGGAGAGCAAAGGCTAGGCGCCTAGTCACATGGCTCTGCAAGCCTAGCCCACCCACCTGGGGCCAGGCCAACAGAGTGACAAGCACCCTCTTTAAGTCTTCCCTGCTCAGATCCCTGGGATGAGGTTGTTTTCATCACCTCCCTAGCAGATTCCAATACCGATGTCTCTGTGGAAAGTCCTCCAGCATTGCTCCTCACCTCCTTCTGCCCTTTTCTCTGCCGTGTCACCCCCCTACGTCATTTCACCCATCAGTAGGGACCTCCGGGACGCTCAAAATGTGCACAAGGCCAGGCTGGAGGCTGCTGGCCTAGCTGATGCTCAGCACAGTCTTGTCTGCGTCCAGAGAACCAGCTCCCCATTGCTCACCTCCTGTTCAGTGCCTTCCATATGCCAGCCATGAGGAGTGGTGGAGGACAGACCCAAATGCCTGCCCTCGTGGAACTCCCATTCTAAGGGAGACACAGGCATAAATTAGACAGCAATGTTAGCTACTGCAAAGTTCTTAGGAATAAAACAAAGCAGGAAGGGGAATATGAAATATCCAGGAGCAGGGGTTGAATTTTCGATATGATGGCCAAAGAAGACTTCAGTAAGAAGGTGACATTTGAGTAAAACTCTGAAGGAAGAGAAGGAGCAATTTATATGGCTATCTGGGGGAGGAATGTCCAGGCAGAGGGAACAGCCCAAGCAAATGCCCTGTGGGAGAACGCGCCTGGCCCATCAGAACGACTGCAAGGAGACCAGCGTGGCTGGAAAGGAAGGAGGGGACCGTGACGGGCAGTGAGGTCCGAGATGTAACTGGAGGGCAGTGCGTGGAGGGCCTTCTAGGTCATTACGAGGACGTGGCATTTTACTCTGAGTAGGATGGAGAGTCACTGGCAGGTTTGGAGCAGAGGGGTGACATGACCTGGCTTCCCCCGTCAAAAGGGTCACTTTGGCTGCTGTGCTGGGCCCATGGGCAAAAGCAGTCACAACAACCGAGGTGAGAGAGGACAGTGGCTTGGAAGTGGGTGGTGACTCTGGTTATATTTTGAAGCCATTAGCATTTGCTGATAGACCGGGAGTGGGTGTGTGGGACTGGTAGGAATTGAACTTATCCCAAGGATTTTGGCCCGGACAATCCTAAGACTGGACTTGCCATCAATCACAAGGGAAGACTTTAGAAGCAGCCGGTTTTAGAAAAAGGATTGGAGTCTTCTGTTCTCCCTGGCCCTTCCCGAGGCCAGATGGAACCTCTAGGACGCCTTCTCCGACCCTCTCCACACAGTTCGCCGCAGCCACTTTAATAACTTCCTAACCTCCAGCGCCAACGTTTTTTCTTCGCTCATTTGTGTTTCCCAAGGGTCCATCTTTGGTTGGGTCTACTGATGATGGATTTTTTCTCAAAACCCATCACAGCTCTTTGCACATAGTGGGCTCTCAGAAATAGCTCGAAGATGACGACTGATTAAGTGAATGAATGCGTGACTCAGAACAGATGTGTGGGGGATTGTAAACAGCGGTGACCTCTCAATACCCTGTGGCGAGAGACACTGCAGCTGGTGTGCTGGAATGGGAACCAGGCCCTGGGATGATGGCCCGGCAGCGTCTTTTCTTCCTTCTCTGCAGCCCTTGGGCCACAGGGAGGCCAGCAGACCCTCTCTTTGCCCCTTCAAGGGAAGCTCCGATTCTTCAGGGGAATGACCTTGGGACATAGCACAACTGAGGCCCTCTCCTTCCCGACATCTCTACCTCTGCTCTACTCGGAGGCATGGGGAGAATTTTGCTACACCTCTGGGAGACAGAGGCAAGAGTAGACCAGGTGTCCTCAGAGCCCAGGCTCCCCAACACATGTGACAGTCCCCACTGGAATTTGAGATCCACCCTTCACTGCCATCTGCAGAAGAAAAGGGCCAGTAGGCATAGTGGTCCAACCTGGATGTGCCAGCTTACTCACACCTCCAAGGTCCTAATCCAGGAAGCCTTTCCAGATTGATCCACTTGCCTCCTCCCAGCCTGGGCGCTACCTTTGCTTTGCCAAGGCATTGGTAGTTGTGCCATTTCTATAGATCCTGCAAGGCCCTGGCTTGGCCTCTCTGGTCCCCAGGAAGCTCTCTGAGCCCAAGGGTTGGAAATTTTTCTTCTGGGCCACAAGGCCAGGAGTGTAAGCTCGGAAGAGATTTGCTATTTGCCTGCCTGTTGGAGAAAGTGAGGCGCAACAAACCAAAGGCTGGGAGTGGAGCCACAGGCCTTAGTCTACCCTCTGGCCTATCTCAGGGAGAGAGAGCTTCTAGGAGGGTAGAAAGGCTGAGATTCTAAACTGTAGAGTTCCTCAGCATTCACAGCAGCCTGGATGCATCTCCCATAAGCCTCTATGGCAACAGGATGGGGATGCAGCAGGCAGGAGCCTACCTGTTCTGTGAAACGGGAGGGGCAGACAGTAGGCCCTGGGAAGTCACCTCTTATCATACAAGGAAACAGGACCCGAGCGTGAAGCCCAGTGTGCCCGGTTGCAGGACAGGGCTCTCCAAGGCTGAAACCTGGTGGTCTAGAGGCCAATGAGGACCTCACACAGCACTCAAGGCCTTCGCCACTCTGGCTCCACTGCCTGGTAACCTTGCCTTTTCATGCTCTTCTGCCTGCCGTCTGGTCCAGGCCTAGTCCCACCCCTGCTCCCTGTAACCTGGAAGCCCACTGAACCTGAGGTCTTCATGGGGGTCTAGGAGTGCAGCCACATTAAAACTGGCCCACAGAATCCTGGGAGTGGGGACAAGGTCAAAGGATTACTCCCGTGGTGATCTACAGCGCCACCTGTCCCTTGATAGTTCACCTCATGACCTTTGTCCTGAGGTCACTTCCAGTGGACTTGGCAATACCAAAAAGTCCAGGATCCCTGTGGAACCTCCCTATTCTCAAGTCTTGGGGGTCCCGATTCTCTTCTTGACTTGCTGGGTGGTCTTAAGAGAAAGCTTACATTCCCCATGTAATGAAATGTGTTCTCATTGGTCACGTAAGAAATTAGGTGGAAAAGCTCTACTCCCTCTGCTCATGGCCTTAGAGCAGGGGAAGGCCGAAGGAAAGCACCTAAGCTAGAGTACTCTGAAATGGCACTCATTTAAATTTTTTTAAATGTCTGTTTATTTTTGAGAGAGAGACAGAGACAGAGTGCGAGCAGGGGAGGGGCAGAGAGAGAGGGAGACACAGAATCCGAAGCGGGCTCCAGGCTCCGAGTGTCAGCACAGAGCCCGACGCGGGGCTCGAACTCATGAACTGTGAGATCATGACCTGAGTCGAAGTCGGAGACTTAACTGACTGAGCCACCGGGGCGCCCCTAAAATTGCATTCATTTAAAATTAGATCCCTGTGCTCCTCGGGCTAATAAAGAGACCGGGATAAGAAGTCTTAGATGTTTCCCACATGTGTTTGGCTTTGTATGTCGCCATGGCAATTGTCCCAGACACATCCATTGGGGTGTTCATTGCACACTGGGCTCCAGATGAGCTCTGCAACACCCAGGTACATTGCCCTTAGACCAGGACCGGCCCAGATCAGTTGTCATGGCAACCGCAGGCCTGTGAGGGGGAACACCAGGCAGGCGAAGAGGAGGGTAGACTGTATATGTGCAGCTGTGCCCATGTGTTGTCTGAAGACACCCGAATTGCCTGTGTGCATATATCCTGTTATGTGGGCAAACCTAGAATCAAATCCGACCCGCCCATGCACAGATTGTTTTAAGGTCATTGAATCACAACGCTGAGTGGAACCTCAAAGATAATTTACTCTATGTTCTGCTTTAGAGCAGAACTGACCCATTTGTAATAAATCCTATTACCTTACTATAGGCCAAGGAAACCCAAAAACCTGATGAGAGAAACACGTAAGGTCCAAACCGAGGTTGTCTGGCCAACGCCATGATGATATCACCCCTAAAGATGAGAGCGTCTTAATCTGTGTTCACAAACCAGATTCAGAAGGTGCATAAAACCAATCATCAAATATGAGTTTTGTGTTGTGACTATGTCCCTTTGCCTGGGCAGCCATATCATAATGCTAACCAGGTTCTGAAAGAGGTTCTTGATGCCAAAAAGTTTTTAAAAAACCCCAACAACTGTAGGAGTAGGGAGAAACCTTTGCCCACCTGACCCAGAACCAGCTGGGGAACTGTGTCACCACCTTGGAGAGAAAGCCACTCCCGTTTCATGGCTGTACGCGCTTTCAGTTGGCACCTCTGTGGTTTATCAGAATTTTTGTTAGGCTTTTAAACGAGAAATTAAACAGAGGAATGCTATGGATGCATATTTCATTGAATTTTAATAGAATAATCACTGGCAATTACTTAGCTTATAAAAATTGCTCTGCAAATGTTAAGAATATTCATTCGCGTGATGGGTGGGAGTTTCAAAGCATGATGAGAACTTTGCCTTTCACACAGCCTGATTTCATCACAAGGAGCTTACCACCACTGTGCTTCTTCCTGCCTCCATGGAAACCCAGATTCTCAGGCAGGAAGGATGCCCTGGGCTCCTTGGGTCAAGCTCCTACCCCTGTGCCAGTCTTTATGTGAACACGAGGGCTGCCCTCCCTCCGCTTCTAAAGGGGCAGAGCCCTCCTCCAGCTGGGAAGTTCTCTTATCTATGTGACCTCGATCATTCTCACCACACTTATTTCCTTTTCCAGCCCTCTGTGGATGTGGAATGATTTTCTGGAGAGAAGGGACGACTGAGACTAACCCTTTCTCTGTCCTGTCGCCCTCCCCCCAAAGGGCTTGGGGATGACCCCACACACACTGACCTTCCCTCTGCCCTGACTTTTTAATTATCTTCAGCTCTCTCTGAAGCACAGGACTCCCACAACCCGGGAGCCACACACAGGCAGGCGGGTTTTTGATTTCTTCCGCCTCTTAAAGGACTCAGGACGAGGAATATTATGACTGGGGTAATTCTCAGCACTTAATCTTCCCGTTATTGTGTCTGTGTCGCCTCACTCTCTTCAACTGCCTCTCCCAGAGCTCCTTCCGTGTAAGCCTGCTGGGCAACCTTATTGTGGGGGGGGAAGTCTCTCAGTAGGAGACCCTAATCCTCTTATCAAGGGGATGGGGAGGCATATGGGGAGGGGTGGAGACGCTGTGTTCCTGTGTTCCGGTTTCTGTCCATTCAGTGGTGCCAGAGGGAGGGACTAAAGCCCTGGGCCTTCCCAGGGAGACCCTGTTTCTGGGAAGTTATGAAGAACATTGGCCAGCCTTTGCTTAAAGGGGTGGGACAAAGACCTGCGAAGCCAAGGCTTTAGGGCAACACTGAAGTGGGGTTTCTCCGGATTGGTCATGGAAGTTTCTATCCACTGGTTCAAGGAAGGGCAGTCCTGGAAGTTTAGCAAATGGTTCAGGGTCCTTCCTCCTCCCAGGGCTGAAATGTCTAGCAGCCCCACAGCTCCTGGGCTAACACTTTCGAGTGGTTGTGGGGTAGTCGGATCTGGAGAGATTCCTAGTCACCAGGCCGACCTCCCCCGAGTTAGTATCCTTATCCTCAGGACCTTCCTGTGGCCCGCAAGCACACGGAGAGCTAACAAATGGCCAGGAATTCTCAGGAAGAACTAAAGCAGTTCAGCTCAGTTGGGAGAGTTGAATCTCCAGAAACCTGCAGGAGGAAGCTGAGTCTAGGTCAGACAGGTATGGAGGTATAGGGGTAATTCTCTAGGAGAACCACGAGGGAAAGTTTCCCACCTTCCTCTTCTATTCATCTACTCCAGCACTGAAGATTTGGGGTGAAGTGGGTGGCCCACAGACTGCTGCTGTTTGTATTCTCATGGGGTGCCATGAAGCCAGAGTTCTGGCCTGGCTTCTTTGGGATGTCTTTGGGATGGGAGGCATATTCCAGACTTGGGGCTTCTTCAGGGCCATCATGCAGATCACATACAGCTGCACAGGCTGTACACTGCACCGTTCCAGACTGCTACATACTAAGCTCCACAAGGGCAGAGGTCTTTGCCTGTTTTGTCCATGGATGTTCCTCAACTGTCTAGAGCAGTGCCTGGTGCATTGTAAGTGGTTATCCCACCGCCTCTCCCAGCCTCCCTGGGGCACCTCGGGACTTGGCAGGGTCGTGGCATGTATGGCTACGAGCATGACCTCTGAAATCGAGCTCTCTGGGTTCCAATCCCAGTCAGACCACCTTAGGCACATCACATAGCCTTTCCTCATCTGTAAAGTGGGCATGTTAATAACAGCACTCCCCTCAATAACAAACAATACCAAACATGCGTTAAGCACTTACTGTTACTGGGTGCTCTTCTAAGCACTGTGCTTACACTGGTGTTAAGTCCTCACAAAACCCTAAGAAGAAGGTACTATCATCATCATGGAAGCACAGAGAAATTAAATAACTTACCCAAGGCTGCACAGTGCCAGTGGTAAAGCTGTGATACAAAGCTAGAGTTGTGCCAACTCTCATACAGTTTTTAGAAGGGTGGAAGGTTCTGGGGCACCTGGGCAGCTCAGTCGGTTAAATGTCCAACTCTTGGTTTCGGCTCAGGTCATGAGCTCAGGTTCGTGAGTTCGAGCCCCGCATCAGGCTCTGTGCTGACAATGCAGAGCCTGCTTCGCATTCTCTCTCTCCCTCTCTCTCTGCCCCGAACCTGCTCTCTCTTTCTTAAGATAAATAAGCTTGAAAAAGGAAAAAGAAGGACTGAACGTGCTTATTGGCAGTGCCTGATTCAGAGGAAGTCATAGCAAGTGTTAGCCACGGCTACACAATATTATTATTACCTCCCTTCCCAGCTCCTAGAAATCTACTTGGTCCCAGACGGCTACCCTGTTTATCCAAACAGGGCCTCCAGGGGCCCCTGAACTCCCGAGCCTCCTCCGGCCTACAGCAGCATGGAGCCGCCTGAGTCCTGCCAACATAGCTAATGCCATCTGCCCCTGAACTTGGTCTGTGTTTTCTAGTCAATTGTCTGCACGTCCTCTCTCCACGGATGGCTGGGACATCAGGCTCAGCTTAGCCCGAAAGTCCCCAGAGGGCAGGGAACATGGTGGTGTGAACTCAGCATGAAATGACACAGGTTTGGGATGACAGAGAAGCCAGTGACATCCCGGGGCTTGCTCACATTGAGGGGATGTCAGTAGGACTGTGGCTCACTGACCCCGTTTCCTTCCCCGTCATTTGGCGGAGGTTAAGGGAGAACGCGTCGAGCTTGAACAGTGTGCAGCCGACACAGGGAGTAAAGGCAGCAACGGGAAGGCAGGGGAGTAACACTAGCAGAGCATGACTTTTTGACAAGCCTGGATTCAAAACCTGGCACAGCCCCCTAGCTCTGTGTCCTCGGACGGGCGATTTCACGCAAACTCTCTGAGCTGGAGTTTCCTCATCTATAACACAGAACAAGAGTACCACCTACAAAGGGCTGTGTAAGGTGCTTATGAAGGACTTTATGTGAAGGATCCAGCACTGTGCTCTGCACACAGCAGGTGTTCAATAAATGGTAGGCCTTGTTACCATCTGGTCATTTGAGTGTTTGGGACATTGGAAGGCAGGGGTCCCGGCTTCAATTCACCTGCTAACTAACCAGGCAGTCTTGAGTCTTGAACAAGTCTGTTCCCTTCTGAGCCTCATCTCTTCCCACCGAAAATGAGGCCATATCTGGGTGATACATGAAGTTCATTAGAGTTCTGACTTCCTGTGTTCTTTGATTCCAAGTCATTCGTAGCCCTGGGGTACTTGGATTTGGCCTGAAGCTCCCAGAAGAGCCCAGTGGGCTTGCACCACTGTGCTGGAGCCACCTTTAAAAGCCCAGAACAAATTCCTCTCCCAGAGTCCAGTGACCAGACCTCTCCCCTGCCCTGGCGGAGGGCACACCAGGTTTGCAAGTTTTCTCAGAAGGGGACTCTATATCCCCATTCCTAAATCCACACGAAAACATGAAAAACTTAATTATGGCTTAAAGATGGCGTCAGCTCAACAAGGGAGAGGAAAGGAGAAAAGCAAAACAACCCCAGCATAAGGCCAAACTCCACACTGCCCCTCCCATTCTATATATATCAACCCTTGTGTGAGAAGCAAGGCAGGGAGGAGGCTCTGGCTTGTTCCCCAATGACACATGCTATGATGAGAGAAGATCCCCTCATTATGTGTCCACTTAGCGCTCATTCAAACATGCCACAAAGTGGAAGTAATTAAGGAATCTGTGTCAACCTTGGGGCAACCTCTCCTAGTCCTCCTGCACACGGCCTCACACATGTGGGCACACAGAAATGTCAGCACTGGCTTCCCTTGGCTTTCCAAATTAAGATCTGATGGTGGCCTATGCAATGTTTTTGTGCTGACTGTTAGCAGATGGGACCAGCACAGGGCCCTGACCAGCACAGCCAGGTGAACCAGGACTGGGTTAGGGCACACACACCAACGCCCATGGGCTGGGGGCAGAACACCTTCGGGACATAGGAAGGCCAACCCCAACACCGCTGTTTGGTACCGAGTCATCATGGGAAATTCTCTTCCTGTTCTACAGAGCTTATTCCACCTCGTTTGGATTTTATCGCCAGGCAGCAGAGGTAAGAAAGTAGTACGAGGCTGAGAAAGGTCTTACCCTTTTCCTGCTCCCCTCAAGGCTTGTGTGTCCGCACCCCCCCCCCCCGCCCCCGCAGATGCCTGGGTGCCAGAAAGGACCATATTGGGAAGAGGGCAGAGAAAGGCTGCTTGCTCCTCCTCAGCCGGCAAGAAACAGGCCCACAGAGGGTAGATGATTCCATAACCACTGACTTTCGATTCCTTCCTCACTCACTCAATTCACCATTTCACCAAACACTGACCAGCAGGCACGGTGCTACGTCATGGGGAACAAGATGGGCTCACAAACAAGAAGGACATCTGAACCACAAAAGAAAGCAGACCGGCCCCTTGTCGTCTACAAATCGATATGGGAATCACAGGATCGATAACTGAAATGACTGGGCTGGGTTCTGTGAATGACACCGATATAGGATATGGCACTCTATTCTCCAAGGCACCCAAGTATCCTTCTACAAATTGGACAGCATAACCCCGGCGTTTTCCTCATGCTGCAGGGCCTCGTCAGGGAAGGACTGACTGGGCTGTCCTATTGACTCCTACAAGGTCAGGTCACCGGGTCACTGGGGATGCCAACAGATCCTGTGGGTCAGGCTCACTGGAGCGAATCCCTAGACTATGAACGCCTTGAAAACAGGTCAAAGTCGTATTCATCTTTATACATAAATGCCATTTTAAATTTTTAAGTTATTTATTTATTTTTTTAAAAAATTGGGGCACCTGGGTGGCTCAGTCGGCTAAGCATCTGACTTCAGCTCAGGTCATGATCTCGCAGTTCATGGGTTCAAGCCCTGCATCAGGCTCTGTGCTGACAGCTCAGAGCCTGGAGCTGCTTCAGATTCTGTGTGTGTGTCTCTCTCTCTGCCCCTCCCTGTTCATGCTCTGCCTCTCTCTCTCTCTCAAAAATAAATAATAAATCCTTAAAAATTTTTAAAAAATACAGGCTCCATGCCCAATGTGGGGCTTGAACTCACAACCCCAAGACCGAGAATGGCATGCTCTACCGACTGAACCAGCCAGGTG
Organism: Panthera leo; assembly: GCF_018350215.1. Taxonomy (NCBI): domain Eukaryota; kingdom Metazoa; phylum Chordata; class Mammalia; order Carnivora; family Felidae; genus Panthera; species Panthera leo. The sequence continues at coordinate 40,530,678 of NC_056696.1, read as the reverse complement.
CCCCTTATTCATCTTCTACCTTTGGGTTGAGCACGGTGTTTGGCACAAGACAAACACTCACTGATGGTTTGTTGGTTGAATGAAAGGAGAAATGAATGAATGAGTCACCACATGCTAGGAGTGAAGTTCAAAGGTAGGGGAGCAGGGCATAAAACGGAAGCCTTCCATTATCTCTCGTCTCATCTGTTTTCTTCAGGCTTGAGTACAGGCTCCCCTACAAAGCACAGGCAGACCCCAAATCTTTCCTTCCATCCAACCCTTCAAAGAGCTTGGTATATCGTTGGCCGAGATGGGTCACCATGACGACCAGCCAGTGCAGGGCAGAAGCCGTGCAGTGAACCTTGTTCCTCTTCCCCAGGAGCCTTGGAGGAAGCAAGGGTTTCTCACTTTCTTTATCGCCTCCAGAGGCTCATTGGCACCCCACCCCGCAGTGGAAGCCAAACCAGCTAGCTGGGAAGGATGGTCTTCCGGCTGACAAGCCTGGGGGACTCCTAAAGCCAGTCTGCAGCAGACGCTAAACGTGAAAGTCCTCTCACCAACTCATCAGATAATAATTAGGACCGAGTGCCTGGTTAGGTGGAGATCATTAGCCTCCAACAACGTGGCATACACATAAGGAAGCCATTACACTAACAAAACTGCAAATGTAAAAATAGAGCTCCACATAGTTTCCTGGTTACCACATTCTAATTCTGATGGTTTTTCAGTGCCAGTGAAATTTGGTTTCCTTTGTCCCCCGCCATGCCCTGGTTCCTCTGCGCGTGTACTTGTTGTGGGAGGCAATGGCTTACTTTCTAGATGCCCAGTCTCTACCCCCGTAAACCTCTACAAGTCTTGCCATGGAGTGCGTGTTGCTGCTCTGTTTTCAGGGTCACAATGGTCCCAAGACCACTGCTGGGGCCCAGGCCAGCAGAAGCCTCAAAAGGGCCCAGCCCCCAGCCAAGAGGAACACCCAACCACAAGCATACAGGGGACAAGAAGGCAGAAATGGCATGTCCAATGACAAGGGTCAGGCTGTGTTCTATGCCCCAGCTTTGCCCACCAGAGCAAAACACTGAGACGAAGCTAAGACAAACTCTCTGGACAATCCCAGCTTTGCCAAAAGCAAGCTCATTCTCTTCCTGGGGCAACCAAAGGATAGGTAGAGCCGGTGCCCGGCAGGATGGAGTCTCCTGTATCTCTCGTGTGCACCACAGTCACCCTCTGGGTATTTCTTAAATGTTGCAAGAAAATCAGCACACACACCCAAACGTTGCGGAGAGTTTAGATTCTGACCAATGTAGTGCCTGACAGGCATTCACCCATCCATTCATTCACCAGTCACTCATTCAGAGACACCTGCTGAGCACCTGCCGTGGGCCAGAGGCCAGACTGGGGATGCACCTGGGAACAAGCAGTGTCTCTGCGCTTACAGAATATCACTGTATCCGACTTTCAGGGGTCTTCTTGGTGAGTCTCACATTCTGGCTCCTGAGGCTCAGTCACCAGGACTACAAGCATCAGGTGACTATAGGTCACTATGTTGTGACTATAGGGTGCCACAGGAAAGATGATATGTGTGGGAGCGGCCTGTGAAAAGTGGTCCCGGGAGAGGAAGCAGTCGTCAGGCAGTTAGCCAAATGGCTCTGGACACCATCGCTGGTTCCCAGGACACCTTCGCTGTTCATCTGGGCTTTGCTTGGAACCTGGCTCTTGCGTCTCAGTCTCCCAGCTTGTTACTTTTTTGTCAGGCCCTCGGTGGCTCCCGAAACCGACCCCTGGATAAACAGGGCACCCACTGGCCGCTTTCCTAGCCTGACTCTGAAGTGCTGCTTGATTTGATGGACCAACCCTGGGTTGAGTCAAGCATGGCAGAAACTCAAAGTGCAATTCACAGGTTGACGTCTCATGGTTAAGAGAGGGACCTGTTTAGCAAAGTCACTTCTTCCACATGGGCAGTGGGGAGACATCTAGTCCAGTGGCCTCTCCACCCCCAAGAGGAAGTCTTTCCCCCAGAACACTTACCTGTGTAGGAGAAGCTCTCCTCAGTCCCACCAGGGGGGCCAGAATAGCCATCGAGGGCCCAGCTAGCCTGGGGGACGGGACCAGGTTCCTGGTCTGTCTGAAGCCTGTGGGACAGAGAATGGGTGGTCACTCATAGCAGGGGTTCTCCTGGCCTCAAAGCTTCTCCAGGGAGCTAAGGAAATCCCCTTGGAGCTCGGATCTTCTCCTCTGCTGTGCCCTGCACCCCTCTGGGCTGGACCCTCCCTGACAGGCACGCACACGTGTGCACTCCAGCACGCAGCACGCCTTGGGCAAACTTTGGCCAGTGGTAGGGGCTCTGGGGGTGGGGGGAACTCCAGAGGGCACGGGGATGCCCGATGCCAGTCACCCTTTGGTATTCCACCCATTCCCAGGAACACAAATCACCCACAGGACAGAGGAAACCCAGGCCTCGGGTCCTTCCTCCTGCTGCGATCCCTGCCTTCGGGCCATGCCTGCATTATAGCCATGCACACACAGAGGGAAGAGCTCCCTCTGAAGCTGAGGTCACTGACTCCTTATGAGAGCTCAGGGGGCACACAGGCCTCCTTGGGCTTGCTCACAACCCGGGGGAAGATGGAGGGGTAGGCTTAGTTGAGGTCACAATGACTCCAGGAGGATAAGTTCATGCTGGGCCAGTGTGGCAGCAGGAAGGAAGGGTGAGGTCTCCGGGCACCAGCTCCCAAGTGCATGCAGACTTCTGAGCACAACCCTAACTGTACAATCGCTCCCAGGAACAAAGGCTGTGGGAGCTTTTATTATAGGCAATTACCCTGGGCTCTCAGAGCTGGCCCGCCCACCCGTCCGCCCGCTGTCTCCAGCTAAATGGACCCTTTGGCAGCTTGGTAGGAGGGGGAGGGGTGAGCTGTACACGCAGGAGGGGAAGTTGACGGCTGGTCCTGGGGACGGGGGCTGGGTCAGGGGACCCTGTGAGTCTCCAGTGCGACTGAAATTTCATCTTCCTCTCTCCAGTTTTTCCTTTTTTCAACCTAGATGGCTGGGCCTCTGGGCTCAGCTCTGTTGTTAACTTGCTGTGCAATGCAGAGCAAATCTTTTCTCTCTCTGGGTCCCGCTTCCATCATGGGACAGAAGAGATGACCTCCAAGGCCCAGATCAGTCTGACAGTCCAGGGTTGTGTGAGGTGTTTGCTGCCCCTGAATGGCTCTTTCTAAGCCATGCAGGCAGTATTGAGTTCTTGTGTGTGTGCAGGCCCCTAAGGTGGGTGCTTGCAATAGAGCTGGGTGGGGGTACTCCGAGAAAGCAGGAGACCTCATCTTGCCCTGGGGACTGCTCAGTATGATGGGGTCACTCACCACGTACTACCATCAGTTCAATGTCAGCCTGATGTTTGAGTATTATGGGGATAAAGAAAAGCTGAAGTCGCTTGGTTTCCTGGAAGAAATGAGTATAGATCTGGGGTTTTGAAGGAATGCAACACACTGCTGAGAAAGTAATAGGACATTCAACTGGGGAGAGGGAATTCTATACAGTGTATACATGTTTCACTGAATAGCATTGTATATGTAGAGCTAGGCACCGCCTGACCCAGAGCAGGTAGGCAGTAACTAGCGTTAGGAATACAAATAGTTTGAGGTGCCTGGGTGGCTCAGTCGGTTAAGCGTCCCTGGCTCAGTCGGTTAAGCGTCCGACTTCGGCTCAGGTCATGATCTCGTGCTCTGTGAGTTCGAGCCCCGCGTCGGGCTCTGTGCTGACAGCCTGGAGCCTGCTTCGGGTTCTGTGTCTCCCTCTCTCTCTGGCCCTCCCCCTGGTCATGCTCTGTCTCTCTCTGTCTCAAAAATAAATAAGCCTTAAGGAAATACAAATAGTTTGGGGCACCTGCGTGGCTCAGTTGGATAAGCATCCAACCGAGGTCATGATCTCACAGTTCGTGAGTTCGAGTTCTGCGTCTGTGCTGAGAGCTCAGAGCCTGGATCCTGCTTCGGATTCTGTGTCTCCCTCTCTTCTCTGGCCCTCCCCCCACCCTCCCCCAGTCATGCTCTGTCTCTCTCTGTCTCAAAAATATACAAATAGTTTGGGGCGCCTGCATGGCTCAGTTGGATGAGCCTCCAACCGAGGTCATGATCTCACAGTTCACAAGTTCGAGTTCTGCATCTGTGCTGACAGCTCAGAGCCTGGAGCCTACTTCAGATTCTGTGTCTCCTCCTCTCTCTCTCTGCCCTCCCCCTCTCTGCCCTCCCCCACTCACACTCTGTCCACTCTCTCTCAAGTAAACATTTAAAAAAAAATACAAATAGTTTGCTCTCATGCTTGTTAGAGCTTGCACTGGCCCAGGAACACTGAGGAAGGCAGCCTCTATCGCTCTAACCTCAGTTGATTTCACACTTTCATCTCTGCCTGCCTCCATTCTCCCCCCACCCCCACCCAAACTCAGCCAGGAACCCCAGTGTCTCTCCTCTGTCTCTCCTCACTTTCACTTTCCAGCCCAAATGGACAGTTTCATCTATGTTAGAAGTTGGCTAGAGGTTGAACCTGAGAGAAGAAAACCAGTAACCCTATCCTGACACCATTGCCTGTACCCTCCTAACTGAAGTCTGATCAGAGGAGGGAAGGAGAGAACTGTTAGAAAAGGAAAACACCCGGCAGTTGGAAAAAGGCAGCAACAGGGTGGTGATCCTTCAGGCGGCCTTTTTCCAGGAGAGCAGAGGAGAAGGAGGTTGAAGACCTGAGGAAACCTGAGGGAACCTGAGAGAACCACAAGTATGAGACCAGAGGATCTGGAGAGCAGACTGAGAGGCATTTATGCCTTTTCTGGGTCCAGCGAGCAGGGGCAACCAGAGGGAGGCAGCGGCAGGTCAGAGAAGAGGCAGGAGATGAACTTCATTGGGAAGGGTCACGCTCAGATCCTAGGAAAGAGATGGTTATGGGCAAGGAAAAAGATGGCTGATGGATTTGTTCCCTGGAGAAGCAGGTCAGGCAGGACAGGCTGGAGACGGGGAGAGGAGCATGATAACCTCTCTTCTGTGATCAGCTGGAGCTTTGCAGAAGGCCAAAGTAAAGGCTAAGGTGCTGGGGGGTGGGGGCAGGAAATTTCCATGAAGACAGGAGATCTGTGACTTCTAGGGAGCAAATGGCACCTCCTTGGCTATGAAACTTGCAAAGGTAGCCCAGCCTGGCCCTGGGCAGCAGTTCCAGGTCCCACGGGGCGTACCGGGCTCCCACCAGCCTGCTTGCGGCACATAGGGGTGCCTTCGTCCTAATCTTTCCTTGCCCAAACCATGACCCTCCCTACCACCCTAATCCAGGGCCAGGGTTAGAGCAGGGTGTAGGAGGGAGCATGGTAAAGGACCGCCTCCTCTCCGGGGTTGGTACAACACATTTCCACTTCTGTTTCAAATGCAAACATGCAATAAATGTTTGTACATGTGCCGCCAAAGCGAGCATAACATGCAGTAAAGTGTTGCATTGGAATGTTCCAAGGAAGGAGTTCTGACCTCTTCGAAAAATGTCAGAGTCTAAATCTGCCAAGGGACTTGTAGGGTAGGTAATGTAAAATCTTAAACAATTTAATGCCTAGACACTTTTCCCAAAGATTGAATTCAAACCGAAGGAGATCAGGTAGGAGAAGAAAGTCAAAGAGTCACCAGGGAAACACTGTACTGATTGGGAAAAGGCCACGCGAAGGAAGGTCTGCCCTGCATTTTTGCTTCCTTGCGTTCTCTCATCAGCGGGAGAATCTACGTGGCGGGCACGAGGGACAGAAGTGAGGAGCTCCTTAGGAAAAGCCACACGGAGTGCTGCGTGGGCAGCCCTTCAGGCAGAAGAGATGCTCCGAGAGGCAGGGATCGCCCAGGTAAGAATGTCCTTCGATCGTGGAGTCAGCTAGAATGCCTGCCATGACGGGAAGCTCACTGCCTTATCAGTCATTTGTAAGCCTCTCCAGTTGCTGGCAAGTTTTTCCCACTCACCTTCCAGTCTGTCTCAAACTGACTTCCAACCACCATGATGCTCAGTGTTCTGGAGCTGCACCAGGGAAATCTAAGTTATCTTACAACGTGACAGCTCTTCAAATATTGGAGAACAGCTCTCAGAGCCTCTCGCGAAGCCTTCCTTTGCCAAAGTAAACTGCCTCGGTTCCTTTCACCGTTCTTCTCACACCTTTTTTGGATCCCGCACCAACCTGTCCGTCTTTCTCGAAATGTGTTTTTGCGCATCAGTGTCCTTTTAAAACGCGATGTCCCGAAGTGATACCCTAAAAGAGGCCTGACCACGTGGTGAACAGGGTGGGAATATTGGCTTCCTTGTCCTGGACGCCGGACATCTACTGCTGACGTGTAAGAGTGCCCAGAACTTTTCAGAGCCTGAGTCCCACTGTTGGCTCCTAATAAAAGTCAAAGCTCCTCACGGTTTCCAGTGCCCCCCTCCAGACGCTCTGTCACCACAGACACTCCCTGTGTCCCAGGAATGGTGTACCAACTTTTTTTTTTAAATTTTTTTTTAACATTTATTTATTTTTGAGACAGAGAGAGACAGAGCGTGAACAGGGGAGCGTCAGAGAGAGAGGGAGACACAGAATCCGAAACAGGCTCCGGGCTCCGAGCTGTCAGCACAGAGCCCGACGCGGGGCTCGAACTCACGGACCGCGAGATCATGACCTGAGCCGAAGTCGGCCGCTCAACCGACTGAGCCACCCAGGCGCCCCCGTACCAACTTTTTAAACCCCAAATGGAAGTGGGTTTCTCCTCACACTAGCACAGAAAGAAAACCCAGAAAGTCAGGTTAGTCAGGGAGGTACTTAATTTGCATTTGAGCCTCTCTAAACCATGTGACGCTCAGTAATTAAAACTTGGTTTCCTTACAAATAACCCAGTGAAGAGATGGGCATAAAACATGAATAGACACTTCTCTCAAGAAGACATCCGGATGGCCAACAGGCACATGAAAAGATGCTCAACGTCGCTCCTCATCAGGGAAATACAAATCAAAACCACACTCAGATATCACCTCACGCCAGTCAGAGTGGCCAAAATGAACAAATCAGGAGACTATAGATGCTGGAGAGGATGTGGAGAAACGGGAACCCTCTTGCACTGTTGGTGGGAATGCAAATTGGTGCAGCCACTCTGGAAAACAGTGTGGAGGTTCCCCAGAAAATTAAAAATAGACCTACCCTATGACCCAGCAATAGCACTGCTAGGAATTTACCCAAGGGATACAGGAGTACTGATGCATAGGGGCACTTGTACCCCAATGTTTATAGCGGCACTCTCAACAATAGCCCAACTATGGAAAGAGCCTAAATGTCCATCCACTGATGAATGGATAAAGAAATTGTGGTTTATATACACAATGGAGTACTATAGGGCAATGAGAAAGAACGAAATATGGCCCTTTGTAGCAACGTGGATGGAACTGGAGAGTGTGATGCTAAGTGAAATAAGCCATACAGAGAAAGACAGATACCATATGGTTTCACTCTTATGTGGATCCTGAGAAACTTAACAGAAACCCATGGGGGAGGGGAAGGAAAAAAAAAAAAGAGGTTAGAGTGGGAGAGAGCCAAAGCATAAGAGACTCTTAAAAACTGAGAACAAACTGAGGGTTGATGGGGGGTGGGAGGGAGGGGAGGGTGGGGGATGGGTATTGAGGAGGGCACCTTTTGGGATGAGCACTGGGTGTTGTATGGAAACCAATTTGACAATAAACTTCATATATTGAAAAAAAAACTTGGTTTCCTTAATGTGGCCATTTTAGTAAAGTTATATATATATATTTTTTAATTATTATTATTATTTTTAATGTTTGTTTATTTTTGAGAGATAGAGCATGAGCGGGGGAGGGGCAGAGAGGGAGGCAGACACAGAATCTGAAGCAGGCTCCAGGCTCCGAGCTGTCAGCACAGAGCCCGACACGGGGCATGAACCCACAAGCCATGAGATCATGACCTGAGCTGAAGTCAGACGCTTAACCGACTGAGCCACCCAGGCGCCCCAGTAAAGTTATATTTTTATTTAAAAAGCGTGTGTACTAAGGGCACCTGGGTGGCTCAGTTGGTTAAGCCACCGACTCTTGGTTTCAACTCAAGTCACGATCTCACGATTCGTGGGTTTGAGCCCCACGTCAGGCTCTGTGCTGACAGTGTGGAGCCTGCTTGGGATTCTCTCTCTTTCCTTCCCCTGCTCTCTCTCTCTCTCTCTCTCTCTCACTCTTTCAAAACAAATAAACATTTAAAAAAAAAAAAGGAAAAAAGAAAAAGAAGCATACGTACTTGATGGACATGTTTTCCTATGCACTCAAGTCGCCATGTCTGAAGAAAACCAGAGACTAATTTGTTGACCATGTTGTTATGAATGGTGGCTGGGCCAGCGCCAAAGGTGGCGACCCCTGTCTGACCATTTAGAAAGCAATACTGACTGTCCTTGGTAGGTCAGGCACGAGGTAAACAGTTATGTATAAAGAAATATGGTAAGTAGACAGAAAGAGACTGAGTGACAGACAGACAGATACAGAGTATTATGGGAGGGCCAAGAGGAACAGTTAGGACTTCACTCACTATGAACTGAAGGCACCATGCCCATGACAATGCAGTTAGTCTAACTCACAGTGGTGGCAAATATCCCAGATGAGCTGGGTGAGACTGACCTACCTACCTGCACCTCTAGCTGCTTAAGCATCCACAACACCCTAATCTACTGTCTCAGAGCCCAGGGAGATGGACATCTTGGGATGATACTCTCCTTATGATCCTGTTTGTTACAGAGTCCCCAGAGTTGAGGCCTCTGACAAAAACCTTGCTTAGATCCTGGTCCACCTTTTATGTCCCCAATCCTATCTCCACTCTCCCAACTCTTTGCCTCACTTCTTCTATACTCCAGGCCCCCTGGTCTCCACCAGCTACTCATCACCCAGGCTCCCTCCTCTTTGGACTTGCCACTGAATCCCAGCTCCATGCTTCCTTCCCTTCCTCCCCATCTGCCCCCCACCCCAGCTCACCTGTACTGGAAGGGGGCTACTGTGGCTGTGACTGGCTGACTCTGCTGATGGACCGAGGCGAAGCTGATGGCCCCTGGGGTGGGGGAGGGGCGCTTGCTCTGCACAGGGCTGCACACTGGGGAAGAAGCCCCTGATGCTGCCCCGGCATCAGGCTCCAAAGACTTCGAGATCCCTGGACTTTTGTAGTTTCCCGGGTGGTTAGGAGGTTTTCGACCTTCAGGAGCCCCTGGTATTTGAGTTTCTCCATGAGAGCTCATTCGGGATGGGCTCCTGCCCCGGGTCTGGCGGACTGGAATCCCTTCCTGAGCCACCTTCTTCTTTCCCTGGGTGCCTTGTGTCTCCCCAGTTCTTCTGGACCCAGCCCGGCTGGAGAGGGCAGCTTTTGGGCTTGCCCTGGGACTGCTCCATGGGGAGCTGGAGAGGCCTTCACCACCCTCAGCTGACTCTCTCCCTGCCCCAGAAGTCTTGGGGGAGCCTCTCCCCCGAGAGGCCTTAGGAGAGGAGTTTCTGGAAGGGCCTCCTGCTTTGCCCAGTCTCGGGGAGGCCGAACGCTGGGGGCTCAGGGCCAGGCCAGCCTGGCGTGGCCGCAGCTGGGGAGAGGCTCCCGGTGTATGAATCCTGGTCTGGGAAGCAGCTCGAGGCACAGGTATGGAGGAGGCATAGTGGGGCCGGCTGGCCGAGTTCACATTGGCCATCCCATTCATGGTTGGCAAGGTGGCAATGAGGACTACTGTCCTGCAGAGAGAGGAGAGAAAAGAAGATCGTTAGGCACCATCCTGAGTTTCCATCCCTGAGGGTATAAAGATGATGATGAGGTCAGGGGAGGAGGCATCAGCATCCAGGCTGGACACTGGGACTCCTGGCTTCACATCCTGATTCAGTCAGTGCCTCCCTGCCTGACTCTGGACAAAAACCCCTTTACCTCCCCTCTCTCAAATGCTGCTGTGAGTCTCCTATGCAGACACATACGTGAAAGCGTTTGGGGAACTATGGTGCTCTCTACAAATGGAGTTAATTTGACTTCCCTTGCCTCTGTTGCCCTCCACTGATAGGGGATAGACCCTTCCTTGTAGCCTGAGTCTACAAGGCACTGACCACGGTAAACCAACTTCCTTGTGCCGTCCGCCTTTGCTCTGCGTGTTCCTTCCACTTGCCACTTTATCTGACGAAAGTGCCCAGGATACCTCTCCAGCGGAGTCTAATCCTCCAGATCCCACGGGGCCCAAAGGCGGAGCAGCCGATCCCAATCCCCACCAATCATAAACTTGCGAACCTTCTCTGACCTCGGGCTCCTGCCACCTGGCTCATACTATTCACTGGTCCTCGTTGATGCCCATCTCTCCTGGTCCCTATCCACTGCCCCCACCCCTTCAGTCACTGGAGATTTGGGCACTGGACTCACAGTCTTCCTTTCTAGCCCATTCCGCATCCACCTCCCAACCTAGCAAAAGTGACCTCTGCCACCCTGGGCCTCTGGTCTCACAGATTAAGTGTCCCACGTTTAGATACAGGCAGAACCCTCTAGGTACCCCCCCTCCCCCAGCACTCAATCCCTTCCCTCCCAGACCCTGATCCATTAATTATCGCATCTCTCTCCCATACCCTCAACCTCTCCTCCTCTACCAGCTTCTCTTCCCTGCCATGTTAATTAATGAATTAATTGCTCTATTAATCACTTTCATTCCCAAGGGAATTTGAAGCCATTTACAAAGACACAATCAATCAATTTCAGATAGGTGAAAGAGTTAAGTGTAGGAAATGTAGAAAATGAAACCATAAAAGAATTTTCAGAGCACACACATAAATGCTTCCATACTTTTGTTGTGGGAAAGGTCTTTAGATGCCCCACGTCAGAGGCAGAAATTACAAAAGAAAGCACTGATAGACTTGAGTGCATAAGAATGAAAATCTCTGTATGAACACAAGAGCCCTTTCAAAAGGCTCAAGCCACCAAGAAACTATAAAGATACTTGCAACATATATGGGGGACAAGGAGTTAATACCTTTAAGCACAGGGAATTCTACCAAATCAATAAGAGAAAGCAAATGCCCCACAGAATAAAAAGCAAAAGACTTGAACAAGGAATTCACAAAATAATACATACAATTGGCCAAAGCCCAACAAAAAGAAAAGGCCTCCTTAAAATCGAAGAGATGCCCGTGAAATGTTATCATTTCTGCTATCAAATTTACTACCTTTTAGAAAATGCATATTATCCACCATTGGTACAGGGCCACAGGGCTCTCATACACTGCTGTGGGAACAATGCCAGATCTAGAAATGTGTCCTAGGGAAAGGATTGAAAATGTAGGCAAATGTTTATGTACGAGGAGGCAAATGCTCAAGTTGACTCTCCAGGGGTAAACGGGCTCTGGGTGAAGATGGAGACAGAGGACATGTGGGCAGAGAAAAGACCACCACGGTACGGCTGGTCCACCCGAGACCACTGGGGTGGCCCCTTTCACACTGTGGAAAAAGCTGTCGGCAACTGCAAGGGATTGTTTCTGGCTGTTGTTGGCCTTGCTCTGACCTTTGACTCTGTGGCCCGGGACCAGTTACAGGCTAAACTATGAGAAGTCAAGGTAGACCCCTAAACACTGATGGATTTATAGAACTACAGCGCGAAATGACCGAGAGTCAGGGCTTCAGGACTGCCCTACTCACGGATGAAATAATTTCCACTAGGAAGAGAAAAGCAATGACCGCCTCCTCCTTTCCTCTGATTTGTACCTGAATGACTTGATGCCACTATTGAATGAGCTGAATGTCCTCCAGCAGACAGGGCAAAGCCGTGTGTGTTCAGGCACGCACAACCAGCTTGCCTCCACTCCTCCAGTGGCTGCCCCATCACCTAGGCCCGTAGGACCCCGTCCAAGGCTTCCCTGACTCCTACTTCCTTCCCACCCACCAGGCCACAGTCTGAAAGGACGCTCTTAAGTCACCCTTTGCCTGCCCACCATCTCCCATACAGGGCGTGCTGCCCTGCCCCCAGCCCCCAGCGTGCCAAAGACAGTCCCATTGGAGGGCCTGAGAAGTACTTTCACAAAGAGATCTCAGAATGTGTCAAGTAGGTACTAACAGCAGCTGTGAGAATCTCCATGCTCAGCCTGCAAAATAAGAACAGGATAAAATCTAGCAACTGCTGCCAGGTGGAGAAATAGAGGGTCTTTAAGATAAGAAGGAGCACTATGCTTTAGCCTGGCCTCAAGACCGTAGTGAGAATTCCTCCCCAGTAGCGGTGAGAGCAGATTTACTCTGTCATCCTTCTCCTATCCCCCCATTCCACTAACGATCAGCTACGTGCCTCAGTGACAATGCCAAGCAGGACCAAAGGGACAAGAATGGACCCGATTAAAGGTGTGTGTGGTCCCTGAGCTGCTGACCTTGGCATCCAGCACAGAGCTGAGCCATGCACTGGCCGACTGAGCTAATCAGCTGGCCACCCACGACAAGGACCCAAGACCACTGACCCATGACAGCCACACCCCTGAGATTTCAGCGTTCCCCTGTTTAATCCCTGCACTGGCACGGTGCCACACAGGCCACTTCTGCCTCTCCCCTTGGGCTGAGTCCCCATCAGGGGACCATGGCCACATGAGCACACCAGACCACCCCCTTTGGGAGCTACCTCTGTGATGAAACCTAGAGCTGTATCTAGGCTCCACCTGCACCTCTCCTGGGAACCGCTCCCCTACCCACGTTGTAGTGCCCAGGGACCCCCCAAGAGCCCAACTCACCTACGTTGTCCCTGAAGCATCCCCAGACTCCCCCAAGCCCTACATCAAGGACTGACCAGAGTTCCAGCGAAGAGAGCCCCAAGGCGGAGAAAGCTGATTCTACTTCACTTACTGATGGAGCAGATGCAGTTGCTGCTTTCACTGGATCATCATTTTTTCAAAGGCTGATGGAAGAAGATTTAAAAACATTCCTGTGGTAGGTCACAGGAGCCACACCCCTCCCTCTTCACTGCAGTTGGGGCCCTGCTCTCTCCCGCCCCCCCGCCCGTGCCCATGACAGCCCTCACCTAGACCAGGAACAGCACCACACAGGATGTAACAACCACTCTCCCAGGTGGGAGCCTAGGAGAATCAGACCACCCTTAGGTCTACAATCAGGTGGTGGAGGAGGGATCCCCAAATACATTGAGCTCTTTTAGCCTGGCAGGAAAGGGGGCACAAAGGAGCCTTCCTGGTTTGCCTTTAGAGTGGGAACTCCCAGGTGCTTCAGTATCCTTACAGAGATCTCAAGGGGACACCCAGCAAATCCCTCTTCTCTAGACGGTATCAGGATCTCTCTTTCATTGAGACATGGTTTCTAACCCTCACAACAACCTTCTAAAGTAGCTTTTATTATCCCCATTTGCCAGGTCAGGAAAACAAGGCTGAGAAGGTTAAGTCAGCTGCCAAACATAGCTAGAGAGCAGTAAAGCTGTGATTCAAAAGCAGATGAGCAGGACCCTGAGGCCCAAGGATGGATTCCCTAGACCACAGCTACCAGTGCAAGTCCAGCCTCAGGAGGTACTCCTCAGCCTCCATATCCACACTGTTGTTGCTGTGATTGACAGGTCTGGGCCTTCCAGAGATGTGGGGGAGGGTAGAGGGGGCATAAATCCAGTTCACAGGGTGGAAAACAGAAAAGGAAATCAGTCACGGGCCTCTGGAGGAGGCCTCCTCCTCCTCTCTTTTTCTCCAGCACTCCTCAGATCTAGCCAGCTACCCTTGTACTGTTCATATCCTGTTTGCCTTTGGTGGTACTAGGGGTCAAGGTGGTCTCAGGGCACTGCCTTGTAAGAGGCTATAGGCAATGAATGCGGCTGGGGAGGGAGATAATGGGCCAAATCCAGCCTGGCCACATGCTTAATATGCCCAGTTGGCAGCAGATGGCATACTTGGGGTAGGTGGGAATTGAGGAGGAAGACTATGGAATTACAAGACTACAGTAGATGGGAGACCTGGGGAAAAGGGGGGAGAGAGTGCTCATGGGAAGCAGGGTCTTAACTGAGACACATGGACAATAGTATCTCCAATAGTATCTCAAGGGTGAGGCCTCTGTGCAGATGATCTCTGCTGCGGCCCCAAAAGTTATCTACCGGCCATGGCACCCAAGCTGCATTGTTAATGGACCGAGTGATTTGGGAAGCTCCCATACTTGCTCTGGGGCTCAGTTTCTCCTTCTGTCAAATGAGGGGGAAATTCTGCCTCCTTGCTCTCCATAGCTTCATGTCCTAAGGAGGCTGAACGAGGTAGTATCTAGAAAATGTTCAGCCTCCTGGGGAGAACAGGGTTAGCTGTAATGGCTTCCATTTCCTGGTGCTCACTGTCAGACAAAAATGTCCTAGAGAAGCAGGACAATCTATATCTCTTTTGGACAGGCCCTGTTCAAGTACCGGCTGTCAGTACTAATCATCTTTTGTGATACCTTCACAATATATCTGGGGAGGCTCAAGGGCAGAAGGTGAGGAGCTAGGAGTGGAAACAAGGAGACCATTTCTTTCTTATGTGAATGTGTATGTGCATGCACATGTGGTGCTGGGGAATCCTACCAGATCCCCTACTCCTCAACACGCTCTCTCTTCTTCCTTCCCCGTCTTCCTTCCGCCCTGATCTGCAATTTCATTTAACCTCAGTGAATAGATTCAAGAAGAGGGTCTCACTTGAGACCTTGTTTCTTAGTTACTCATTCCAGGGATCTCTGTCCTCGATAAATTACATTAGGGAGTTAATACTCCCCATTACAAAAGCTCGTAGCACTTTCGAAAGGATTCACAGCAAGATCCCTTTGTTCAACAACACACACCTTGGTTGAATACCTTCCACATGCCAGGTGCATTGCCAGGTGCTGTGGCAATCACCACGGCTGAGACCTAGGTTCTGCTCTCAGGGAGCCAACAATCTGGTATGGGGAAGCAGGAAACATGCGCAGTCATCACAAGCACACATGCGGTGTGTCAAAAGAGGCAAAACAAAGTGCTATGGGGCTGTGTGTGTATCAGTCTGACAATAAGGTAGAATCAGAGAAGGCTACAAGGAAGAGGCAGCAGCAGGGTTGGGGGTTGGTCTGAGATCTGGCAAACAGCAGATTTGATGACTGAACCTTCCATGCCCAGGGGTCTATCCATCAGTGCTCCAACACATACTCTGCTCTTCAGTGTAGTGGTGACAGAATAAACTCTGGAGTCACAGTGTCTAGGTCCAAAGCTTGGCTCTGCCATTTGCTGATGATGTAGCCTTGGGCAAATTCCATAAACTCTGAGCTTCCTCATTGGTAAAATGAGGCTGAGACTAGGATCTCCTCTTCACTGCTTTGAAGAGTAAATTAGTTAATACATGTAGTGCTTAGAATGGAACCTGGCACATAATAAGGACTCAACAAGTATTGTTATTATGATCATAGGGACAAAGGACTTTTTTCCAAGTGTCCCTCCATCCTAGATGCCCAGGGATGGAGGCTGAGCTGCCTGGTTCTTCTGGAGCCTCCAGCAGAGCAAAGGAGATCAGAGACCCTGCCAGGCTTGGATCAAAAACCTGTAGCATTAACAGGAAAAACACTGCCCATGATGGATGCAGTAACACCCACCAGTGGATGGGGTAGGAAACTAGATAGTTTGGAAATTGTGTAATGGAAAGAGTAAAGGCTTCTGAGTCAGGAAGACCCGGGTTCAAATCCCAGATTTGCTACTTCTTGCTATGTGGCTTTAGATAAATTATTCAACTTTTTTGAACCCAAAGTCCTCATCTGAAATAAGCGGTCATAGAGTTTTGTAAAGATTAAATGAGAGAATAAAGATAAGGTACTTAGCACGGTGCCTGGTGCATAGTAGGTACCCAAGAAATGGCAAAAATTATGTTAAGGAGAACAGCTGCCCTTCTTCCCAAAAGGGAAGGAGACAAATTCAGACACAGACTGGGACAATCTGATGGATGGCAGGTGAGTCGAGAGGCTGGTGGCATCCAGGGAGAAGTGGCACAGTCCCAGCCATTGAACACAGTGTGTAGCCCTACCCGACATGTACTTCCATTTTGTCCCCCTCTGCCTTTTTCAGTCCACACCCCAACTGTCTGTTCTCTCATCCTCACCCTGGGGTCTTGCTTTATTTTTAAATCCAACACTTTTTAATTGCATTTACCGACTGCATGCCAGGCACAGTTCTGTTTTTTAAGTTACATTAACTTGCAATTGGCCTATGAGTTGGTGCTATTATATTATCATTCCCACTTCACAGGCAAGTGGCAGCAAAGCACAGAGAGGCTGAGGAATTTGCTCGTAATCACACAGCTGGTAGATGGGAGAGCCAAGATTAAGCACAGACAGTGGAACCAGCCAGTGCCTGTAACTACCCTGTTCTGTTGCTCATCCTACAGCCTCAATCCAGGCCTCACAGCTGACTCCCTCGCACCCCCAACCTCCCAGCTTTTGTCAGCCTTGAATCATTCTGGCCTCAGGCCCCATCAGGACAAACAGAGGCCCCTGGCTCCGCAATGCTCTGTAAACCCCAGAGCCAGGAAGTAATTTTGGCCTATAAATATTTCACTCTAGCTCGGAATGTGGGGAGAGCTTAAGCGCCAGTTCCCTCAGATCTGCAGGGTCAGAGGCGGGATGAGGGGAGGGAAGGCGGGCACTGTATTCAGCGGTCCCTTCCAGGTCTGGAGGACTAGCCAGGCTGCAGATTCCCAGCCAAGACTCTCTGCCGCCCTTTCTGCCCTTGAGACTCCCGCAGAGGTGGCGGAGTGGGCGGGGCGCGCGCTGTGCGCGGGGCGGCGGCCGTGGTGCTGATAGGACAGCTCCTCCTGCAGTGGCCCCGTTAAAGGAGCCGCGTCTGCGCTTTGTGAATGTGGTTAGGATGCCCATTTCAAAAAGTCAGAACATTTTAACCACAGCATCAAAAGGGTGGATATGGAAGACGAGAAGAGAAGAGAAGAGAAGAGAAGAGAAGAGAAGAGAAGAGAAGAGAAGAGAAGAGAAGAGAAGAGAAGAGAAGAGAAGAGAAGAGAAGAGAAAAAAGGGGGTGCTTGGGTGACTCAATCGGTCAAGTATCCCCTCTTGATTATAACTCAGGTCATGATCTCACGTTTGTGAGTTCGAACCCGGCGACCGGATCTGTGCTGACAGCCTGCTTGGAATTCTCTCTCTCCCTCTTTCTCTGCCCACTCCCTGCTCATATGCGCTCTCTCACAAAATAAACATTAAAAAAATTTTTTAATAAAAAATAAAAGAGAAGACAAATGAAAGAAAAGAAAAAGAAATGGAGGAAGGAAGGAAAGGAAGGAAGGGAGAGAGGGAGGGAGGGAGGGAGAAAGGGAGGAAGGAAAAGCAAAAAAAAAAAATGTCTGGGAAGTGGGACTCTGGGTGCTGATCAGATGACTCCATCATGAGCTGAGTGAATTTGGGCAAATGATTTATCTTCCCTGGTTTGTTACTGAAAGGCTGAAACATAAGGAGGAAAAACTTGGCTTCTCAGGAAGAGGGAAAGATGGTTAAAGTTTGCAGTATCTCTAGACTCAAGCACTGAGGTACAGATGCTGCACAGTAGAGGGTAGTGTTTAAGAACATAGGACCTGGAGCATCTTCCCAACACCCCACCCCCATGCAAAGCTAGCTTCCACTGCAGCTTCCTAGCTTGTGGTCCTGAGCAAGCTATTTAGCCTCCCTGGTCTGCTTCCTCGTCTGTAAAATAGGAATGATAATAATAACAATATCTATATAACGTCGTTATAAAAATTCAGTGAGTTATTATAGGAAAATCATTAAGACAGTGCCTGGCTCATACAAACCCATACAAATCACTGAATAAATGTTAGTTATTAAGTCAACTAGAGCATCAGCACAGCATGTATCTCCCTTCTCTGTTCTACTCACATGTCCCACTGGCATCTTTTGTCACAGACAGTCAGAACAACATAAATGTTATCACATATATTTC
Organism: Panthera leo; assembly: GCF_018350215.1. Classification (NCBI taxonomy): domain Eukaryota; kingdom Metazoa; phylum Chordata; class Mammalia; order Carnivora; family Felidae; genus Panthera; species Panthera leo. The sequence continues at coordinate 40,512,784 of NC_056696.1, read as the reverse complement.
CCTCTAACCTAAATTTCTATTTCCTCATTTGAGTATGAGTAGGACAGAGTTTACATGGGATTGGGGTAGGGAGGATAAACAAAGTTGGAGAATTTTCCAAAATAAACTGTGGCAGGGACTAGTGAGAGACATGGGGAAACCTCTCTCGCGGGGCCCCTTCTGAAGTTGGGGCAGTCCTGACAGCAGGAGGGTGGCTTAGGGGCAACCTCTTCAGAGGCAGCAGGTGGACAGGATGACTCTCAGGGATCCACACACTACAGACAAAACTGGATTCACGCAGGCCTCTATGCAAGATTTCTTCCTCTACCTGCCACGTACTGTCTTCTGTCCTTGAAAGCCTGACTGGCTCCTCCCAGGGCCAAACCTCAGCTTGGAGGCCCAGCCTGGTCCATGGAGGCTGAACACCTCAGGGAACAGAGACCTGTGTCCTCTGATGCCCCAGCAAAGAGGTGACTTGTGTTGCCTCACCTCTCGGCCAAGTATCACATATATAGTGTCATGCTCACACACACATACACCCACTCACCCACACCTGCCCACATCCACATACTGATAGTCACTCACACCGACCCATATCCACACACTGATACACACACACACACGCACACACGTCTGTAGCTTCAGTCTGTCTTCCTCTCCCTGTCCCTTCCTTTTGGCCCATTTCCCATCCAGTCTAGAGATGAGGGGGTACTCTTGTGTCCTCCTATCTTTGTCCATCTCAAGGGCTCTGGGCTCTCCAGCAGCGTGCTCACAGGCTTTCCTTGGAAAAATAGGCCCCAACACCTTCACTATGTGTACACAATTTTGGAGCCACCCGGGCGCCCCTCCACAATTTTCATTTAACATTTGTGGATTATAGATTTTCTACAGCTCACACGGAGTTAGAGATGGGGGATAAAGGCAGTTGATAACATCCCTATACCTAAAGGAAGGAACTTGTCCCAAGCCACACCACCAAGTAATGGTGGTGCCTGGGGTGACTCCTGGTCCGGTGCTCTTCCCCACCCCACACAGTCTCCCCTCCACGTAAGACCCTAAGGCTGGGCATCATGGGGGAGTCCCCTGGGCTAAGGACAGGACTGCAATGACTACTTACTAAATGTTTCTCCTTCTTTTCCAGCCTCTTATCTCTGCCAGTCTCTAAGGACAGAGATCAAGGAAAGTCTGAGATGTGGGTGCATGGTAGTGGGGCCATAGTAGAGGAGGTTTGAAGCCAGCCCTCTTCCCCAAGCTCTTAGCCTGTAGGTTTTAGGCTCCAGTAAACCAGCTAAGGACCATGTAGCTTGGCTTGCTCCTTGGCAGAGAAGGTGATCACCCCAGTCAGTACTGAGAAAGGGACGGGATGGGCAGCCAGCAGCGTTGTCTCTTCAGGGCAAGCACGGACAGAGTGGGCAGAGCATTGGCAGGAGGCAAGGAAACGGGTCTGCTGGCTAGGACTTGGCAGGCAAAAGGTGGGGGCTCAGTACTCTCAGCGCCCGCCTGGCTGGCTCCTGGCTCAGAATGGGGATTAGGATTGTCCACAGTAGTGGAACTCATTATTCTCCTCCCCTCTCCACCCCTGGGGCCCAGGGCTCTGCCAACATCCACAGGAACTCCTTTAACTGTAAAACTGTAGAAAGGTCTTCCTTCTGGCCAGATGGTAACATGTTCTTACAGAGGAAGATGGGACTGGCCAAGTTAATCTCAGGTAATAACAAACAGTTTGGTTTCCTGGCATTTATAGTAAATGATCAAGCTGGTGCCAACAACCTACCTTTAAGGCCCAGTCCAGCTGAGCCCAACCCCCTTTCCCACGAGATGGCTTCCAAATACTGTACTGCCCAGACTTGGCATTCTCAGAGCAACTCCAGCACCCTCCCTTAGTGTTCCCTAGCCTCATGCCTATTCTGTGCTAAGCCCAGGCTGACAGGCAGGACATATGTAAAATTCAAACAACCTATATAGAAGAAACGTTCACTGTTCCTCCAACACTACTCTCAGAACCTCCTGTCCCATCTCTCAATGCTGTAAGATCTTCCAAATGTCTAACCTCCATCCCTTCTGCTAAGAATCAGGTCCATTTCCTGGTTTTCCAGTCTTGGGGTCAAGACAGGGCGCGGGGGAGGGAGTGGATAGGGAGTAGTTTCTCACAGCCTCTGGCCTTTGAGAGAAAAGTGAATTTTGAGCTCCAGGGAGGGGCCCCAGAGATGCCCAACTGAAGACTTGCACTGTATCAGCATATTGGCATTTTTCACTGATTTGATCCGTATAAACGGTTCCACTGTCAGTATCCTTGGTTCCTTTTCAATTAGCCAAGAGAAATGATTTAGTGCTAATGAAAATCAATGGTTTAAAGCTGTCCCACAAATCACAGGGGGCTGGAGGCTTGGGTTATAAATACCTCCCAGGAAGTTGAGCTGGCATGGGGAGCATGTGCAGCCACACGCAGCTTCGCTCTGCTCCAGAACACCTCCTGCTCCACACCCCCAGCTCCAAAACCCCCTCTGGCTGTTTCTAGAATGTGGTATGCTCTCCTGTGAGGCAAATGAGAGCTTGGGAGCTCTGTATCACTAGAGTACAGTTGCCTAGGCCCCTGGGGAGCTGCTCCAAAGACAGCCCATGTCTCACCCGCATCTGATTGTCTCTCTGGTCTGTGCGTGTGTGTGTGTGTGTGTGTGTGTGTGTGTGTGTGTGTGTCTGGTTACTTCCTCTAGGCCACTGTTACTAGAGCTCTGGCTTCCCAAGCAATAGCTTAGATTCCAGATGGACCCTAGAGCTAATGAATGGGGGAGGAGCAGGAGTAAATGGAGCCTTGGGGGTGGGGGAACTCATCTCAGACAGAGAAACTGGAACCTGCGTAGACCCCCAGGCAGCCAGCCAGATGACTGCCTCTCCCACCAGACCTGTCAGCTCCGACTTTCTCACACTCACTTTATTGTTATTTTTCTTCCTCAACTTAAAGCCTGCAGTGTGCTTCCATCGATGGTTTTTCCAGTCAGGCAGACGGAGGACCTATCACTCAACATGCCCCACATACTCTCCAGGCCCCCAAAGTCCAGGGCCACTGGGCTGGGGCAGGGGAGGGAAATTCTTTGGTGCTGGGGTAGGAGACGTGTGAGGGATCCTGGACTGCTCTTAAAGCCCTCCCGTCCAGAGGCCCTGCCACTCTGCCATGTGTAGGCTAGTACCCTGGCTGGGGTCCCACATCCTGGCATTTGTAGAGGACTGGACTCTCAATCTGACTGTAAACCCATCAGTCAGACTGAGCTGGGAGCTGCAGACCAGACCTCCTGCCTAGTTAAGTCAGCTTTAGGCTGGCTACACTAGCAATAAGCCAGCTCTACTTTCCTCACAAACTTCAGAATATGCAAGGGGTGGGGGTGGGGCTAAGAGGCAAGAGCGCGGAGCTGGGGGCAGGCCCAACAGTTGAGAGCAGCCCAGGAATGTGACCGTTGGACTGGATTCCAGTGCTAAGTATCTCTCTGAATTATTCAGTCTCCGGGCCTTAACTTTTCCATCTGAGAAGTGGGGCAAGCAATTCCAGCAAAAAAAAGAATGCAACTTCCCTAACTCCTCTCATTCCTGAGCCGTGGAGAGATAAAAGTGTGGCTGCCTATGTGTCTTGAGCAAAACGGAGCACCCCTGTCCTGCCGGCTCCACCAGCTACTACCCTCAGAGCCAAGCTAAAACCATGCTTGGGCCTCATTCCTGCCAGTACAGTGCTGCCAACCCAGGACATGTGTCCCTGCCCGTCCCCCACCTCCCCGCTTTCTTCAGCAGCACATTCGTGTAGGAGTCACGCACAGAGAGGCCAGGCCTCACTCACTATAGCCCAAGGCAAGGGGCCAGGCTGCAGGAGAGAATCCTCCCCTCCCCCTGCTGACCTCAATCATGGGAAAGGGTCCGATGGGCTGTGAGGCTCCCAGGGTGTAGCCTCCCAAGGCCCAGAGTCCTGCCAGACACCAGGACGCTAACAGGGGAGCTGGGGGGTCTCACACGAGCCGAAGATGGGGAAGCATCGCCCCCCCCCTGCCCCGCCCTCTCCTATTATGCCGAACACATCTAGGAGTGCACTTGTCCCACCCTGTCTACACCGGGGGCCTCCCTCCGTTGTCCTGTACATCCCGGTACAGGGTCTCCGAGGGGGGCCACCTTTGCCTGGAGAGGTTGGTCAGGTTTGACCAGAACTGCCCAGCAAACAAGGCTGAGGTAACAGGGCCCCCTGAGGTGGGACACATTAACATTTGCACATTTAGGCCAGAAACCCAAAAGCCAGGCAGATCAGCACCACTTATCCACCCCACGCCCACCCTGAATGACTGCATTAACTTTCTGTAACTTTTTTGGGGGTGTTGTTCAGGATGTGGTTCTGCTATTTATAAACGGGGCGGTGTAGGGAAAGCTACTTACGCTCTGCAAGCTTTGGTTGTTTCATCTAAAAAATAAGGGTATCTATCTCACTGAGTTGCTATAAAAATAAAATGAGATAATGTGTGTCTTCGTTCATTTGGGTTGCTTTAACAGAATATCACAGACCGGGTGGCTTATAAGCAACAGAACTTATTCACAGTTCTGGAGGCTGTGATCATGGTCACGGTGTCGGCAGACTTGCCGACTCGTGAGAACTTGCTTCTTGGATCACAGCCGGCTGCCTCTGGCTGTGTCCTCACATGGTGGAAAAGTGAGGGAGCTCTCTGAGGTCTCTTCTTTAAAGGGCACTGATTCCATTCATGAGGGGCTCTGCCCTCCTGACATAACCACTTACCAAAGACCCCACTTCCTAACACAATTACCTTGGAGATTAAGATTTCAACATAGGAATTTGGGGGGACACAAACACTCAATCTAAAGCAGTGTGAAAAATGCTTAGCACAGTAGCATGTGGAACGTGCTTAATCAAGGGTAGTTCTTATAAAAATAATAACACGCTTATTAGAAAAAACTTGGAAAATCTAGAACGACACAAAGAAGAAAAAAGCCTATCATCTACAAACCTACTAGTCTACATTTAGCATTGTTAGGTGTTTTGGTTTCTTCCAGGCTTTTTACTATTCATATTCACACGCATAAAACTGTGATTACACTGTACATACATGTCATGTCTCTTCATTTACTATAATTAAGCATTTTTACTTTTCATTCAATTGTGTTCAAAAGTGTACTTGTTAATAGATAATATGGGGCGCCCGGGTGGCTCAGTCGACTAAGCGTCCAGCTTCAACTCAGGTCACGATCTTGTGGTTCATGGGTTCGAGCCCTACATGGGGCTCTGTGCTGACAGCTTAGAGCCTGGAGCCTGCTTCAGATTCTGTGTCTCCCTCTCTCTCTGCCCCTCCCCTGCTCATGCTCTCTCTGTGTCTCTCAAAGATAAAGAAACATTTACAAAAATTTAAAAAGATAACAAACCATCACGCAAAAGCTTTATACAGAAATTACTTAACCATTCTGTCATTGCTAGCCACTCAGGTTGTTTCCAATTTTCCAGCAGTACGTAGAACACTGTGATAAACACGCAAACAAGCTTTGCTTGAGCCTTAGCTTATTTCCTCAGGCTTCTTTGTCAGAAGGGGAATTGTTGGATACAGGGGAGAATCTTATAAAGACTCTTGGTCATAAACTACAGACCGCTGTTCAGAAAGATTCAGGCAACATGTTCTTCCTCCAGTGGTGTCTGAGTGTCTGACTCACTGCACCCTTCTCAGCAATTAGGGGCGTACATCAGAACGGCCAAGTTCAGCAGTGGGGCTGCAGCCTTTGCTGGGGGCCTGGCCTTCCATGTGGCCACACATGCCAAGAGCTTTAGCAATGTTCCTGAACAGTCAGGCCAGGCAGGGGAGCAGAGCTGGAGGCAAAACCGCATGGGGTGGCCCCACCGCGAGCAGATCCTGCTCGCCTTGCCCTCCGAACAAAGTGCAGAACAAAGGAACTGCTCTACTTTGGGGATTTCAGTTGGAAACGAGGAGGGACTTTCTGTCCATGAAGAGCACTAAATACAGGAACTGGGACCTTTCTGGTTCTTCTGCTTTGGAGGTTTGGAGGGGCAAAGAATGCTCAGGGTCAGATGCATGAACAGGATGACAGGATGAGTCTTGGCCTTAGTATATACGCTTGAAGTACCCGGCAGTACCAGTGAGGAACATGCCAGCAAGACGAGGTGACTGGGTGGGATCACTGAGTCCCTACCAGTGCCAGCCACCGGGTTAGAGGGGTCTTCCATGCACTATCTACCTTGAACAATAAGTAAGTCCAAGAAGGCCCTGCTTTGGCTTCATGAAGGACCTTGGCTGGTCCCTGGCAACTTGTCCAGGTAGGTAGTTCCTAGATGTTCTGACCAGCTTAGGCTTCCTCCCCCTTTCTTTTCAGTCTTATTATTATTTTTATTATTTAAGTTTTTTATTTATTTTTGAGAGAGAGAGAGAGAATGAGCACGAGTGGGAGAGGGGCAAAGAGAGAGGGAGAGAGAATCTCAAGCAGGCCCCACGCCATCAGCATGGAGCCCAGTGCGGGGACTGAACCAACAAACCACGAGATCATGACCTGAGCCGAAATCAAGAGTCAGACACTTAGCTGACTTGAGCCACCCAGGCGCCCCAGTCCTTCCTCTTTCTGAGTCCATCACCCAACCACCATCCTAGGTGGCCTATAGTCACCTGGTGAATGTCTGTCAGGTCCTCAGGACTGTGGCTGTAAGATCCCCCTCTGCGAACATCAGTCCGGGTACCTAGAAGTCCAGTGCTGTCCTCACTTCCTTTCCCACCTGCTCTTTCCCTCCTTTTCCCTGCAGGCTTCCTCCAGACCTTTGGGATAGGAAGGCAAAGTGGAAGTAGTGGCAGAGGGAGGCAGAGGCTACTGAGATCAACCACTGCCTGAAGTCAGACCGACCAGGAAAATCTCCCAGGGTTCACACACACCCACAGTCCTTGGGCGGGAGGCTGTGTGGTTCGAGATCTTGTTTACGACAGCCCTGTCTTCCACCTCCCATCCTTAGCCTTAGCCCTTCCCTAAAGGCTGCTTGCTTCAGGCATGGCCCTGCTCCTACTTATCTCCTAGTGAAAAACACTCTCCATTACCTCACTCAAGCAACTATTGAAAAATCCTCCCTTATCCAGGCTGCCTTCCTGAATTGACCCACAGAAAGGTGATCACATGGCCCAACCCCACTCTATCTACACACTAAACGCCTGTGGCCCTCATCCTTGGCCCTCGTATAAATGTCCCTAAGCTAGAATCTATGTCTCTGATTGCAGACTGTCACTCTCCTGACTTGTTATCTCATGAGGTTTTGGTTTAAGCTATTTGTGATGCTCTCCAGAGGCCCTGAGAGCAAGCAAGTTGTTGCTGGTAAAACTGTATGAATGTCCTGAAATACAGGGTCTCACCACCTCCTCCTAGCATCACCGAACTTTTTTTTTTCCCCTCTCTTTTGGCAGTACTTGTTGTCATGGAGATTCTAACACAATGGGGCAGGTAGGAAGCCTGTTGCTTGGCAACGAGAGGCTGGAGGTACAGGATTGGCTGCTGAGGTCTAAGGGAGCAGAAAGGATGATAAGGGAAGGTGGGAAAGTAGAGAAATACCCTGGGGGGGACACAAAGGCACAGGAGAGAAGCAGAAGACAGGACCAAGGTGAAGAGAGAAAAATAGAAACGAGAAGAGAGAACACACAACCTCCCTGGGGCTGGGTCACCAACTGTGTATTTGCTTGGATGCCCTCAGCAAAAACAACAAGGCGAAACAAACACATACTAATATATTTTCATAGCTGCATTGACATTGTAGCACAAAGAGTGGAGATTTAGACAAAAAGAAGTTCCTAAATATCAGAGTGGGGAAATTCTACGGGGGAGACTCTACTGCACAGTGGAAAGATGACAGGCTTTAGATAAAACACATGGATTTGACTCTCCACTCTACCCAGTCCTTGAAGTGTGGCCTTCTCAAGCGACATAACCTCTTTGAGCTCTGGTTTTCTCATCTTCAAAATGGGAACAGCGACATGAATCTCACAAGGCTGCTGCAAGACTCAGTGCCAATGTGATGAGCGCTGGCCGTAGTGGGAGCTCAGGAAGGGGTCAATCACATGGTTACAGTTGTTGGCCTTTTGTGACCAACTACCCACTGTTGTCTTGATTACCATGACTATGACTAGAATTGACAGCTGTGTGGTGGGGTAGAAAGAGCCCTGTTCCCAATGTCCAAAGACCTGGCTTCCACCTGTACCAACACAGCCTACAGTCTGCGACTCGGGCAAACTATTAACCTTTCTTGGTTGAGTTGCCCACCTATGAAATGGGTATAATAATCTCTCCCTCAGAGTGTCATCAGGAAGATCATGTTCAATTAGGTTGGTCAAGAACCTATCCCAATCCTGAGCACCTGTGGGTGTCTTACATGCTGGGCGCTCTGACTCCTAACACCAGACCTGGGTCTGCTCTCTGCAGTGGAGACCTACAGGTCTGGGCTGAGGCCACTCTCAATCCTTCTTCAAGGAAGGGAAGGGTTCCATGGTGCCTGGGTGCCGTTCCTAGCACCCAAATCACATGTAACTATGGCGAAGAGAGTGGAAGACAGAACACAGAGGCATGGAAGACAAAGCAAAGGCACATCCTCCAGGTTCGTTTCCAAGTAAATTAATTTTGCCAAAGCAATGACTTCTGTCACCAGGAGCAAAGGCAGCAGGGGGAGACCTGACAATAGTTACAGGTAAAAGTGTACAACCATCATTTCTGTATATTTCACAATGACGAGCATTTCCATGCTGGGGCCACATAAGGACTGCTCATGAATATGGAAGTCACCACGTCATAGAAGAGGGCAGGACTGACCTATGTTACCCCGGGCAGGTAGAGCTTTGGCAAACCACTGGATGCCTCCCAGGAAAGAGACACCATAAAATCCTTTGGGGGCACATGAAATTCACAGGATTATTCTTGATGTCTAGCCTAAACTTTTTCTGTTGTAATTTTCAGTTCAGCCTTTCTGCTTCTGTCCTTAGAGAGCAATTTAACTGGCTGAGGAGGCAACTGTCTCACCAGCTTCTAGGTTCACTCCAGGACTGGAGAGGCAGGCGGGAGGGCAGTGACTCACACAGATGCTGTTTAATTCAGCTGTCTCACTGTCTACAGTGCTTCCCGAGCTCTAGCCCCCAGCACCCCACATCCCTCTGTGGTCTCGAGGCTGACTTTCCCAATAATGCCAATAGGCATCAGTGGGATGTGGGGACCACTTCTTCTTGGCCTGAGCCAGACCTGCTAGGATGGGGGAGGCAGAGAGTGGGGGCTGAGTGGGCCTGGGGAGAGCCAGGGGGAGTGTGAACCAGAGGGGTAGCCGGCTCCTAGCTCTGCTCCTCTCAGAGCACCCCAGCCTAGAGCAGCATCTTCCTCTGAGCGCTTCTCTTAGGGGGCTCAGAAGGTATGCCCTGTGGCCTGAGCCTGCAGGACCTTAAGTGATTTCACATACGAAAAGATAATTTAGAGAAGGATTAATTGCAGCTTCAAGGACACAGAGTTGCTTTAGCTCTGATGGTGTCTAGTTCATTTTCTCCTGCACTGGGAGGAACAAGAAGAAAAAAAGGCTGCAACCGCAGCAGCAAGAGAGATTTAGGGAAAACTTGGCCTTGACAGTGACTGGGTAGGAGAGAACAGCCCTCTGACACTCATGGCATGGGCCAATTGTTTAGATCAGGGAGATTTTCATTCTGGACCCTTAAAAGGTGGATTTTTACAAAACCACTCATTCCGTCTGGTGGGTCAGGTGTGGGGCGAGTGTGAGAAACGTACATAATGAGCTCATCTTGAGGTGCTATGGGGAGCAGCGGCTAACCTGAGCTAAAGAGGGTTTGGTCATTTCCAAAGGGCTGCTGGAGACAGCACTGTGGCTGCATGAAGGAATGGAAAGGGCTCTCCCTGCTTTAACTAGCTTCAGATTTATCTGTTTTAAATCTTGGCTCTCCATGTTACTGCTAAAAACAGTTTGAAGACCCCTCTAATCGAGTTGGTCCCTAGAGCCAGACAGGGGAACAGTGACTACTACTGCTTTAATCTTTTGCAGAAGTCCTAGGAAGGGGCAAATCTCCCAGAAGACAGCTCTGGCTCCAAAGATGGACGAAATGAAGTGTCCAGAACCAGACTTCAGGTAGGGAGTTGGTCAAGTGCTGGAGGTGTGTTATCTCAGAATAAACTTGATCCTAAGGGCTTTAGCATCAGGAGATCCCTTTGCTTTTCCACTGGGATTGAGGGCTCAGACACCCAAGTGCTGTAAAGCTTCACCCCTCTTGAAGTTTCTGACTCGTCTTTGTCTATTTTTTGTGCCCCCCAACTTTTTTTAAAAATGAAGTTTTCAATTTGAAGGAATTTTAGATTTACAGAAAAGTTGCAGAGATAGTAGAGGTCCCATAAACCCTTTGCCCAGTTTCCCCCGATGTTAATGTTTTACACAGCCATGCCACATATGTCAAAACTAAGAAATTAACATTGGCACTTTACTGTTAAAGTAAACTAAACTTGATTCAGAGTTCACCAGTTTTTTCCACTAATGTCTTTTTTGTTTTAGGATCCAACCCCAAATCCTCCCCTTGCACAGAGCCCGATGCGACCCATGAACTGCGAGATCATGATCTGAGCCGAAGTCAGACGCTTAACTTACTGAGCTACCCAGGCACCCTGAGAACCTTCCTTCTTCTGGGGCTCCTCTTAGCTCCAGCCTTGGTTCCCTCCCATACAGAGGGATGGTAAAAGGCTCATTCAATGGTAAAAGGCTCTTAGGAATGACTGTGGGCTCTCTGTCCCCAAGGGCCATAAGAATAAGGTGACCAGAAGAACAGATGAGCTGCCCTGCTCCAGACCCTTCCCCTCTAGGGCAGAGAACTTAGCCTGAGCTGCCCCGTCATCTGGAGCCCAGAACTTGGCCTGTGACTTCAGAACGCAGCCCCGATTTCTGAGCACAGAACACTTCATAATAAACAGCAGGGAAAGTGAAGCCGAGATGAGCCTACAACATCTCAGAATTGTTTCCAAATAAAGTGTTATTTTTTTCCTCTCAAGCTCTCCCTGGAGATGACTATGGCGCTTAAAAACCACTAAATATCTCTCCTTGTTTATGACACAGACACCTTCCCATCCTCCCTCTGTCCCTTAGCCTGGTCTCTTTTATAGCAATTACGTGAGTGGTGCTGAATAAGAATCACAGCAGATGCTAGCAAGCCTGCATGATGGGTCCCCCTCCTAGCAAGAGAGGCTCATGGGAGAGGCTTTGATTTCCTAGTTGCAAGATTCATGGAGAGAAGCTCCCAAGACAAGCAGCAGAGTGGACCCTAAGCCCTGGATTCGGCTGGCTGGGCGCCACGGATGCAGGGGTGCCAGAAAAATCCGTCCTCCTGAACCAGCCATGGGTCACAGCCTTATGAAACCTGCAGCCAATTAGTGTTGTGCTCGGTGTTCTGCGAGGGGATACGGGGAACTGGAATGGCATCTGGGGGAGAGGGGTGTGCAGAGTGGGGGCCAGCCAGTGAGAGGTTAATGGACTGGGGTGGCTTATCCCCAAAGTGAAGGTCAAGGGGAGCTGGCTAATGAGCTTTGCAGATATTAAGCCTTTGTTCTCCATTCCCATTGAAAATGGGGCCTTGGAAAAGGAAGTCCCCTTCCAGCCAGAAAGATTGGGGTTGGACACCAGAAAATGACAAGGAGCTGGGAAACACTGTAACACGTGATCCAAGACGAGTGTGACCTCATCTGGCCAGAAGGCCCTCCTCTGCAGATTCTGCTTCTTGGGGGTCTCACCCTGGCCAGGCAAAGCCCAGGCGGGGAGGCTGTAAGGGTGGGTGTCTGCCAGTAGGTAGGGATCCCGCATTATCCCTCCTCATGTGCTGGGTGGGGCCAACAGAAGTCCCTGTCCCTTTGGGTGGCTCCAAAAACGTTTTCTTAAGGGCAGATCCTTCCTGGTTCTGGTGTCCCCCTAATGATGATCACCTGTCCAAAGGAAGGGACAGGGATTCAACGACCTCTGTAGAGCTGGCCAGCTCCAGGATCAGCCACAGAAAGAGACAACTGCTCCCTCCCATCTACCCCTGCCATGGACCTGAGGAATCACAGAGGGGTTGGGCTCCTATCAGGCTGCAGCCCCACGGCCTTTACCAATCGTAAATGGCAATTACACAATGACCCCCCCTCACCTGCTTCTTCACTTCCATCATCTCGGTTCCTTCTACCAGGTGGGGAAGGCACTTGATAGATGGTGGACTTGTGGTTTGCAGAATGTAAGGGGTTGTCCAAAGTCACAGAGCCAGAACCAGAACTGGCCAGAACCCAGGTCCCCAGCGTCAGGCCAAGATGTCCTGTCAGTCCTGTGGTCCAGCCATTTTTTCTTGACCCCTGCACCCTAGTGCCACTGCCCTAGTTCAGGCCCTTGGTAGTTCTCACCGGGACACACAACTTGGTGTCCTGGCCCCACACTGACTGGTCCACTTGCACCATTTGTTCACTGAGGCCAGAATGACCTGGCCAAATTGTAAATCTAATTATAACTCTCCCATGTAATAAAATCAGGCTCCTTGGGGGGGGGGGGGGGTCTCTAAGACCCTCCTTGACTTGACTCCTCCCTGTCTCGCAGCCTCATCTCCCAGCCCTCCTGGTCTCAACATTGATCATTTATCCACACACCCTGTGGTTTCACGCCTTTCTTTAGCTAATTTCTATTTGTGCTGTGTTCAGCTCAAATATCATCCTCTCCAGGAAGGCCTCGCTGACCTTCCTTGGAGAGCTAAGTCCTGCTCTCCCCCAACTGCCCCCCCCCCCCAAAGCTTCCACAGTCTACACAGCACTGGCTTCTCAGTTTGGACTCCTGGCACCCAGTACAGTGCCTGGCACATAGCAGACGTTCAATAGATGTTGAAGGAACTGGACGCCTTGGCGCCCTGTAGCTGGGCTTGCCTTCTCTTACAGAGAGCTGTGCCCTGCCTCCTTGCAGAGGAGGGTGGGCAGACTGCCCCTCCCACTGCTCTCTGGAGACCCAGGGAAATGCAGTCAGGAGGGAGAGGGCACACTGCACAGGGGAGGGGCCTGCCTCCCTCATCACACTGAGCAGGGGCTCCAAGAGAGGGGAGGGAGAGGAGGAAATGAGACACCGCTGGCAAGGAAACAGGCCAGGAAATCGTCCCTACTAAACAGGAAGCAGGGTGGAGTGCTGGAGGCAGAGCTTCCTGAGGAGTGGGAGGGAGGAAATCTGGCCCTATTCGCTGCCATCGGCTGCTCAGCCCTCAGCACAGTGGAGCAGGGGCTCCACAACCTACAGGAAGGTGTCTTTGCAAACCCTCTCCACAGGCTTTAACCAGAGGGCCCCAGGGGCATGTTAGGAAGTTATGTGATAGTCTGTGGTTTGCACACTGAGACCTGACCAGGAAGCCCCAAGTCACAACAGCCACACAGCTCCCAGAAAGACAGCAGAGCCACCTTCAGAGAGAGGTGGGAGGGGCGGGAAGGAAAGTAGAGGAAGATGTTTGGCCAAGGTAGGTTTGTGTGAATCCTGAGAAATATTGGGTGCCTTGGGAGGGTGGAGGCTGGGAAGCCAGGTGAGGCTACAGGAGGCCTCGACTACGCTCTCTCCTCATCCTCTTCACTGACCCCCTTCCCCATCACAGGTCCTTTCTCAGCGACAATTTCCCTGACCCCCACACCATATTGATGTTCCCACTGCCTCTCCCTTGTAAAAACCCATCCCACTTATTCAGTATCTTCCCAATGAATAGGCCGGGAGCTCTCTTGAAGCAGAAGACTATACTTTATTCACCACTGTGTCTCCCATACCTTGTACAGTCCTGTCTACATTGTAGATGCTCAGTAAACATGGTCGAATAGATAACCACACGAAGTAATGATGGAGCATGATGGAAAAAGGAATCTCACAACCAGGCACCAAATCCGGGCCAAGGACAGAGTCAAAGAATGACAAGGTCAGCTCTTGCCCAACCTAGAAAAACTGAGGACTTCTTTGCAAGTCTCACCCCCAAGCTGCCTCAGTTTCTTCTACATGAGCCCAGCCAGTAACAGGACTGGCTTGATCATACTCTGTCTTCAGTGTGTCCAAAGCCTTGGACTAACTTGGACTAACCTCAGGGTGAAGGGAAGAGTCCCTGTCATCAGGAAACTCTTGGGCTGATGGGAGATAAAGTGAATGTACTCTCGGCCACCTTTCCCAGCCTGCTGGGAGAGCTGGGGTCCAAGGCTAGGAAGAGGCAATAACAAAGCTAATATTTATGGAATACTCACCACGTGCCAGGCATTGCTCCCCACATTTTACATGGATCATCTCATTCCATCTTCACAAAACCCCACAAGGTAGATAATGTTATCCTTCTCATTTTATTTACAGCTGAGAAAACCGAGGCAGAGAGAGGGTAAGGCACTTGCCTAAATCACACAGCTAAGGAGTGGGGTGGGTAATACTTCAGCCAGGCTGCTGGCCCTGAGCCAATGTTTTTTTTTTTTTTTTGAAGTAGGCTCCATGCCCAGCCTGGAGCCCAACATGGGCCTTGAACTCACAACCCTGAGATCAAGACCTGAGCTGAGATCAAGAGTTGGACGCTTAACCGACTGAGCCACCCAGCACCCTGTGAGCCGATGTTAACTGCTACCCCACAGTATGTCTGGTACAAGTGACACACAGAACTGCTGAGGAGACAATCATGAAGGGGACTTGACCACAGTTAGTTAATAACTTCATAGAGGAGGAGAGTACTGGGTCAGGAAGGATCGGGCTTGGCATGGGAGGTACCACACCGAGTGGGGAAAGACATCCAGGTGGCAGGGGAGATGCATCAATGACTGAGGGAAGAGGGAATGGTGCTCTCAAGTCAGCCAAAAAGCACTGGGATGGGGTTTCTTCCCCTTTCCCTTGGCTGGGAGACAGTAGCCACAATGGAGGACCAACCTCCAACCCTGATCCCCACTTGCAGTGACAGCGTGCACAGCTGCTCCAGCCTCCCACCACTCCACTCCCAGTCCCTGCCTGGAGAGGAGGGACCTGGTGAATGAAGGTGAGAAACATCAGCATCCCTTGGCACTTGGGGGAAGGAGGGAGCTTGAAGGAAGCACTTGAAGAAAAGGTGGTGTATGGGATCAGAGCAGAGGGAAGGAAAGAGCTAGGTGGGGCTTCTGAAGATACGGGTTATTCAGACAGCTTCAACTGGGAGGGCAGGTGTGGGAAAGAAGCACCCAGTGTTCAGTTTTAAGCATCCGTCTGACTGAAGTGCCTTACACTACTCTTACACGTCCTGTACCTAGTATAGCACTGAAGCCCATAGGAGAGCCTGACAAAATCGAGCTTACACGAGTGAGCTTTGTGGCAGAGGCAGACACCAGAGATGGCCTAGGTTATCAGCACGTAGGATTGGAGGTCCCACTAATGAGTATCTCAGGACCTTCCCGGTCTCCTGGAGACTTGGTGGTGTGCCTGGACATTAGTCCTCAGCCATGTGGCAGGCCCAACGGCCAAACTGTTGGTTATACAGTTAGCACTAGAAGCATGAAGCAATCTTCAAATGCTTTCATGTCGCTCCCTTGGGGGGCTTCCTAGCGGTGCTCAGCACAGGACATGTAAGAGTGGTGCGAAGTACCTCATACTTGACTAATGTTTAGAATTGAACACTGGTGCGTTTCTTGAACACCCTGTTCCTTCTCGTCTTCTGCCAATGCCCTTTCCATAGAGAAAATGCAAAGGTTCTCTGCTCAGTGTTCCCTTTCTTAGGGTTGGCCCTCTAAACTGGCCTCTTAATCCTTGGAGCAGAGAAGGGGCAGTGAGCCACAGAGGGCACCCTGGGAGAGCCACCACACTTTTCCCCTGAGGCCTCCTTCAGGCCAGGCCTCTTCTGGTTTCAGCAGGCTCCTGTGCTGGACAGCTCCCAGTTCCCCAGCACCGGGTGGAGGCTAGAGCTGCCTTCCCATCTAGCTGCTCAGCCCTAGCTTCTGCCAAGGCTGGCTGATGAAAGGGCCAGTCCCTCTCCCTACTGCCCCTCACTCACCTCACCTCACTTGCTATCCATGTGTCACAGAGGGAATCCATCTTTGATCCTCCCTCATAACGTCCACCTCTCTACCTGCCTTTCCTCCACCCTCCTTCCCCTTTTTAATAACTCAGAGCCTCAGCTCTCCCAAGGCCCAACAAGGCCGGCCCCAGCAATTCTCCTTGCTGAAAGAGGGCTCCACAAAGGGCTCTGTTAGCAGTCTGGGCTGAGATGTCCTCAAAATTAGTCTGACCTCTCTCATAAGCCAGCTCCTAATGTTTCCTCCTGCAAAGCCTTGCCAGACCCTGTGCAGTTTGGGAGCATTTCACATCTTCTCATTCCTGCAGCCTCTTCCCCTGCCCCGCCCCCCCCCCTTTTCCTGGGTCATACTGAGAGCCCCAACCTTCCAACCTTGGAGGCTCTGAAGTGCACAAGTAAGGCGAAGATAAACCCTTGCCTTCATAATGCACTCCACAGCATGGGGCTAAGAATTGCCAGGGCCCAGGATGGCCTTGTGAGCCATCAATAGGCTAGGAGGCACCACCCACTTACCAGTAGACAGGCTAGATTCCTTGGCACTTAGCTCTTGGCTGGTGGTGTTCTCAGAGCAGTTGGGTGCACTTGGCCTCTTTCTACCTGTTCTGAGGGTGGTCCTATTACAGTGACCCCGAGGGCCAAAAGTTGAAGTCTTAACACACGCTCCTAATCCATCACCATCTCAGTGAGCCCCTGATGGCCTCAGGCTCATTGATTCTCCCTGCACCTGCAACTGGAACAGAAGTAGGAGGGAGAGCCTGGAAGAGGCTGTGGCTCTCAGTTGGGGAGGAGCCAGAGCTGAGGCCACTGGGAGCCCCAGTCTGCTAGCGGCAGAGGAGACAGAATCCTGGGTCAGTGGTAAACTGCTCTCCCCTCTAGTGATAATACCAGTAGAGATATGTCAAAGAAATTTACAAGCAACTACAAATACAGTGGTGCAGGCCCAGGACAAAAGAGCTTAAAGAATGGCTGAGAAAATGACGAATCAGCAGGGAAAGGTCACTGACATTTGGATAAACTCCTGGTTCTGGATGTGGTTCTACAGTCTTCTGACTCATCTGTGTCTAGCCACTGCCCCAGGGCCTGACTAATTGGAGGAAAGTTGAACAGGGCCAAAGAAAACAGGGGTAGATGTTGTAGGGCCCAGGTTCCCGGGGCTTGGAGGGAAAGCAGATGTCTTAATTTATGGGCCTGCATTAGTACCCCTCAGGGGAGGGGAAGTTGTCTCTGGCCAAGAGTGCACTGAAGCCTGAGAACCAAAGTAGCCCCAACCTGCTGACAGGTTCCGTGGGGCTGATGGATGAACGGCGACTGCCACTGGAGATGGTCTGGGGCTGGGAAAAGCATCAGTCACCTAAGGCCTCAGAAAGCCAGAGCCAGGGCATGATCAAACACCTCTTTCCCCAGTCCTGCCCCAAGCTCTTGGTTGCAGTCCCTACTCAGCCCCAGAGAGCTAAATTTCTACCTTCCAGATGGGACAACGCTGCTCAGGGTCTGGGGCAAACATAGGCAGGGCTTGTCAATGTCTGATGATGGGGAGGCCCTGTGCACGTTAACCAATGTCTACAGAGGCCCCTAGAAATCAGGAAGAGTAGAAAGATGTGACTGGGAGGGGGTATGGCCCCAAGATGGAAATGACAGAAGAGGGCCACCAAGGGAATCCCCAGTCACCACTGGACTCACTCCTGGTCTGACAGGTAGAGCTCAGAGCTGTGAGGTAAGGGCTGGCTCCTCATCCCACTTGGCTATGGGGCCTTCTGCCCCTTCCCACAGTGAACTTCACTTTGCCACCTGGAACACAAGATGAAGCTTTCCTTCACAGTCCCTGGGTACAACTAGTTATCTCCTGCCACTCTTCATGCATCTCAACTTTTACAGCACAATTCTGACACCACCTCCTCCAGGAAGCCTTTTGGGTCAGGCCACCCATTCTTCAATTCATGAGCCAGACTCACTGACTACCCCCCTCACTGCCACTGAATGGAATAAGTGGGTCAGGGTCAGTTTGCACAACCTCCCTGAGTCAGGGCCCGGCCCAGGGTTCAGTGGCAATGGGGTGGCCCCCATGCTCCAAGCCAGGGGTTCAGCCTACCCTGGCTGGGGCCGAGCAGGTCTGGCATAAAGGAGGGTATGTGAGCTAGGTTGGCACCAGGGAAAATAAGTATGTGCAAATGTATGCAGATGTATGCAAATCTCTGCAGCCCTGTAGACTGCAGTGCTGGCTCAGGGTAAGACATCCACAGCCCCACCCTGGGCCCCACCCCAGGTGTGACCTCTCTCCTCTGGCTCAGGAATCCCTTCTTCCAGCTTCTCTCTCCCCAGGGCATCTCTTCCCTCTCAGTGCTCACCGCCCCCCGCCCCCACTCCCGCCCACCCCAACCCCCACAGGAGGTCTGGGAAAGTGAGAAAGCTGAGTCCTGAGTTGGGGGAAGGGAAGAGACATGGTCCCATACTGAGGATGTGACAGCACCTGAATGTGATCAGACAAAGCTACCATCTCCAAACTCTCGGTTGCGGTTCTTTCTTACTCAACCCCAGACATCAAAAATGCCACCTTCGAGATGGGACAACACTGCTCAATCGTAGGCAGGGCTTGGCAATGTCTCAGGTGCAGGCTAAGCAAAGGGAATAGTCTGTGACTGAGCCACTCCACCTCCCCTCTCAATCCCCCATCCCCCTTTGTCCCTGCAGCAGACCCCCACCCCCACCCCCCCACCATCAAGGGGCAGGGAGAAGGGCCCTGAGGTGTAGGAAGCGGCCCTACCTGGGTGGGAAGCAGACTCCCTTGGTTTGGGCTTCCATATTCTATTTGAATTTTTTTTTTTAATGTTTATTTATTTTTGAGAGACAGAGACAGAGCACGAGTGGGGGAGGGGCAGAGAGAGAGAGAGGGAGACACAGAATCCGAAGCAGGCTCCAGGCTCTGAGCTGTCAGTACAGGGCCCAACGAGGGGCTTGAACTCACGAACTGTGAGATCATGATCTGAGCCGAAGTTGGATGCTTAACTGACTGAGCCACCCAGGCGCCCCGTGGGCTTTCATATTCTAAACCCCTGCCAGCCCTGTCCTTTCGGCTACCGTGTACCTCCACGCATCTGCCATCAGCAAATCCATGAGGAACCAGCAACCGCAACACAATCCTGGCCCAGAGTTGGAGGGAAAGACATATGGGCCTTGCCCTGAAGAAACCCTACGGTCCCCTGAAAGAGTGCAGGTGGGGACAGAGACTCAAGAACCAGCAAATTCCATCACTGCAGGCCTGGAGTGGAGTCTAGAGAGCTTCCAGCTCTATCCCTCATGTGATTGTTCATGAAACAGACCCAGAGTGTGGAAGGGACTTCCCGAGAGCCACACAGCAGGGCCCTAGGGCTGGGCTCATGGCGCTGGAACTGGAACCTGCCTCTCGGAGGTTGTGCGAACTGACCTATTCCTCCCTACCTCTTGACAAAGAGGCTCTCTGGGCACAGATCTCTTCTGACCACACTGTCACTGCTGCTAAGGGGTGACAGCTACCGCAGCCTCCCTCCTCTGTCTCTTCTCTCCCAGGTGATCCCATGGTACCTTCAGAGTGAGAAGAAAATCAGAGTAACACCCTGTCTTATAGAAGAGGGGAAGGAGGGGGTTGGGCCCTCATTGTAAAGGCTAGAAATTCAGCCCTAGATGCTCATCCTCAGAGAGCTAACTACATCCTAGTGGGAAGAGATGTGATGAAGAGAAGCCAGGTAGCAGTTGAGATGGGGCTAAGCAGAAAAAGAAAGCAAAGGAAGGGTGTAGGGAGTGCCAGGTGGGCCCAAAGTGACGGTTAGGAAGACAAGTCACTGTCCAGGGTCTTTGGTGAGTCAGTTACAGAAATAGACGTGCACATGGGCTTCCTAGCTCCACGCCACATCGCCGTAGCCCATCCCACCTGCCGCCCCTTCCTTCCCTCTCTGCCGGGGCCATGCTGGGAAAGGGGGCAAAAAGGCAGTTCTCAGACGGGCAAGAACCCTGGCTGATTCCGCCGATAAGAGCGAGGCCCAGCCCAGCCCACTGGCTTGTGACTCTGATGCTCTGTCCCCTGGCCCCGCATGCCCCACCCAAGCAAACAGCAGCTCCCCTTGCAGCGCCCCCCCCGCCCCCCGGCCTCTGCTGGCACCTCTCATGTGGCCATTGACACCCGTGCCAAAAAAGGCATGGCAGGGGCTGCCAAGGCCAGGGAGCAAACTCTTTGAAGAGAGGGAAATATTCTAAATCATGATCCGGTTGGTAGTGAAACAACTGTATTCGTTCGTAAAAACTCACTGAATTTCCTTTCGTGTAAATTATACCTCAATAAACCTGCACACACAGAAAGTCAGGCAGGGACTTTAGGGGATTTTAGATTAGACCTCAGGGGCAGGGTGGAATCAGAGGGACCGGTGACAATCTCCCCCTCCATGTCCATCACTAGTGGCACAGGGACTACCAGGCATCCCTCCTGGAGTCTCACTTTCTAGATCTGTGAACCAGAGATAATGATGGCTTCCTTAGAGGGTGGTTTTGAGGACCAAGCTACATAGCTTACATTTGGTGACCATCCCATAGTGCTCACTCAGATAACAATGACAACAGACATCTTATTCCGCACTTACTGGGCAGGCATTGTTTTAAGTGCTTTACATATATTAACTCACTTTGTGTCACAGCAACCCTACAAGGTGCTAACTATTATTATCCTCATCTTAAAAGTGACAAAACTGAGGCACAGATGTCTATTTCTTTCTCCTTCTCCCATCTGTAAAATGGCAATTTTCAACACTCGCCATTTTTAAGCGTTTCCACTGGGTGTTAATCAAAGCCCTCAGATAGAATGGGTCTATATTCAAATACGTTGGAGAAATTCTGGGTTTCTTTTTTTTTATTGACATAATTCACATATAATAAAATTCATCCTTTTTAAGTACGTGATTCATCGGCTTTGAGTATACTCACAAAATTGTACAACCATTACCACTATCTAATTCCAGAACACTTTCACCATCCCAAACAGAAACCCATACCCACTAGTGGTCAATTCCCATGTCCTCAGCCTGGCAACCATGCATTTATTTTCTGACTGCACGGAACTGCCAATTCTGAAAATTTCCTATAAATGGGATCATAGGGTAGATCAAGATTCCAAAAGGCAGATAGATTTTTCTGCAGGAAACTATTCGTGTGCTTCCCCCCGCCATCTTATGCCCTACCACAGAGTGTCTTGCAGGATTAAAAGCCACAGAACATGCTCGGAGATTTGCTGCACTAAGGGTTTTTATTTTTATGTTTTTAAGTTTATTTAAGTAATCTTTATACCCAACGTGGGGCTCGAACTCACGACCCGAAGATCAAGAGTCACATGCTCCACCCACTGACTGAGCCAGCCAGGCACCCAGGGTCTTTAGTACTCCATAAAAAAGCTCTTGGCAAAAGATGAGATATCACAAATTCAAATCCCAAAACCAGGAAGATGGGAGATCCAGCCTAGGGCCTGACTCCAGGGACAAGGTACCAGGGACCTGTTCAGAGCCTGAGGGACTAGGGAGAAAAACAGCCTACTGGGACAAATGTCCAACAGGTCAGGACGATTCGTCTTATCACCTGTGCACGGGGCTAGGGTTGGGCGGGGGCTGGGTAGGAGGCCTCAGTCGGTTGCTTCCAAAGTAAGGGTTTTTGGACTGTCTCACTCTCTTGAGTTACTCAGTTTGAAAATGTAGGGGCTCTTCTTTCCCCCACCCCTCCCTCATGGGGCGCCAGGGTCTGGGCTTCCTGCCAGCTGGCCAAGAGATTCCTGGATCCCCTCCATTCCCGTTTGTTCCAGACTCTCCCCAGACCCCTTTCTCTGGATGACTCAGGAACAGATTAGAGACCTAAGCCAAAGGTCCCAAATCCAGATCTTGGTGGCGCATTGGAGCTGTCCCAGCCTGTCGGCTGGACGGATAAGCAAGCCCTGACAGTTTCTGGTGGACTCCAAGGAGATTCTACAAACGGGCTCAAGAGGTCTCTCATTAGGCTACAGCAGGGTCTGCTACCCACATACAGATCTTCGTCTGGAATGGCTGCTGAATTAGCAGCTATGTTCCATCTCTGGGTCTCAGTTTACCCAGACGACAGCAAGAATTCAATGCCAAAAGATTATACTCACTTTTTTTACTTTCAGAGTCTGAACACACATCTTAGGCAATCTCTCAGTCACATGGGGAGACCAAAGGGAATAAAGCTCTTTTTCGATCATTCTTCCCTAAGGACACTACGATTCCAGAGAACTTAAGGGGTCAGAATTCACACTCTGTCTTTAGTTAGGTTATTTTTTTCCCCTCTCCACTCAGCTCTACCTTGTAAGGAGCCATTTAAATGGGCAGCTCTCCTAAAACAGGGTGTCATGAAAAGAGTGATGGTTTTACAGCCTCATAAATGTGGATTTGAATCGAGAGTCCTCTGTGTATTGGATGTTTGGCCTTGGACAACTTATTTCATCTCTCCGAACCTTATTTTCCTCACACTTAAAATGGAAATAATGATAGATGTGAAAGATTTGGCACATATTAGGGGTTCAGTAAATGCTGGTTTCCTTCCTCCACAGATTGTGTCGTATAGAAGAACCACTGAGGGTAATAGGATTTCTCAGTTGGAAAGGATCTTGGAGATTATCCAGTTGGATTCCCTAACTTTTCGGAGGAAGAAACTAGAGCACAGAGAGATTAAGTGACTTGGTGAAGGACACACTGCAAAGGGGGCCTGCAAACCCCACCAAATCCAAGGCCCTTTGGGCAGTTCCAGGTCCCAACCAGCAAATCTTCCCCAGGCATGACCACCACTGGTTGCTAGGCTATTTACATGCTTTATCTTGAGGCCCAGTATTTTGACTATGGGCAGTATTGCTGCCATGATAATACAAGACTGGGGATTTGTACAGTTACTCAAGGGAGCTGATAACCAAACAGCTTCTTATTCATTTTCATAGCTTCCTTGGGCAGAAGGGGGGAAAGGCTGTCCAAGGCAGAAGGGAGGAAAGGCTTTCCAAGGCTCAGAAAAGGTCAACTGTTTGCCCAAGGTCACCTAGTGAGACTGTAACAGAGTCATGCCCGGGCCCCTGTGCCTCCCTCTCTCCCAGAGCGTTTCCAACCAGCCCGAGCTCCCTCCTTAGGCTGCTTTCTTTGACCCAGACGCTCCCAACAGCAGCAGGGAAGGAGTTAATGTCAACCTCTGTTGGCCTCTGCAGGTGCTGCTCTAGAGAAAAAAGCCCCTTAGCACAGTCTGCAGATAATGGGAGCAGGAGAGATAACGAGCTTTCTGTCTTAATTGCAGACGAAGAAACAGGATCGGCTTGTTGGAGGGCTTGGGCCATTAACGCAGCTGGGGCACAGGGGCTGATGAGCCCTGGATGGGGCTTGCCCCTGCTGTCTCCTCGCCGCCAAGCACGGGATCAGGGTTATTACACCAATGCAGGCGAGCCTGGCGCAGCGTGAGCCGGGCAGAGGCGCACAAAGAAATCAGCCGGGCAGGGAGGAGGCTGAGAAATCACCAAATGGGCTGAGCCTCAGAGGGTGCAGAGCCCCCATGCTCGACCCCGTCAGACACCCGGACATCAGGCCTCAGGCTGAGCCCCACAGAGCCAGGCAGGGGGCCTGGGTCTCAGAGGTGTGGCAGGGGATACTGTGGGACGTTGTACACATTGTCTCCAAAGGCTGGGGATGTAGGGAGCAGCAAGGACACGAGCTGAAGGTCAAGGGTGGGATGCTAATTTAGATGTCAGTAGCAGAGCGGTTGTGTCTGGGATCGGGTCTAGCTTACTGAGGGGGGAACGTAGACCTGGCCCTGGGTCAGCAGCTCCGCGGGGGCTACCAGACTCAGACTGGACCTCAGCACCTTCCCCTAACGTCCCCAATGCTCTCCTAATCTCCCAACCCCAGGACACTTCTCAGGCCAGCTAACCTCTGTGGCACCGGATGCTGCAGGATACTCCCTTCCTGAGCGTCCCTGCTCCTTGGCTTCCGTGCCAGTCCTGGGCACTGCCCTCACCTCATTCTTGCTCTTCCAGGTGTGGGGGGCAGCTGGCTGATTGCCGAAGCTGCCTGTCCTGGGACTGATCTACGCCTTCTGGCAAGTTCTGCCGGCAGGAAGCACTGTCTCCACATGGAGAGTGAGCAGAAGGGAGCAGCCAGGGGACTTCTCTCCTTCCCTCTGTACCTCAGGAAGCATCTCTGGAAGCATCCGAGTCTCCTCGGCGGCCCCAGCCCTGGCCAGACTGGCCCTCTGTGGTTTCAGCTTCCACGGGCTTCTGGGGTCTCTCTGTCTAGAAGCGGTAGCTGCCTCCTCCTCTGTGGGGCCCCTCGGCTCTTCCGTCACTCATGTAGCCGACTGCCTGCACTACACTTCCTCTCTTGTAAATACGAGCGTGGGTTTGGTAAGACTGATGGACATAAGCTTGTGACGGGCTCTGCCCCTCCCTTCTCGCACTCCCCCACAGCGTCCTCCCAGGGCCCTCGCCACGTCCCACCCCTTCCACGTGGCAGCACTGTTCTTGGTCTTTTTTTTTTTTTCATTCTCAAAGTCCCTCTCAGTGAGCTCCACAGTTTTAACTAACAATTCTACGTGATGCCTCCCACCTCCATCCCTCTCCGGCTTTAACTTCCCTGACGAGACATTTGTCTGCCTGACATCCACACTGGGCCGTTCAGACACTCCAGACTCAACACATCCAAAGCCGAACGTGCTTTCTTTCTTCCTCCCTCAAAACCTGATACTCGTTTTTTCTTTTCCCCAGTTTGGGCTACTGAGCCAAGGAGCCACACTCCTCCCTCCTCCCTCAGCGGTTCCATCCCGTGCATCTGGTCTCCCACATATCTCTCAAGTGGATCCCTTCAGCCCATCTCCACCACCGTCTATGTTTAACCTCACTTGAACCATGATGAAAACCTGCTCACTGGTCTCTGCACCTCCTGTGTAGTCCCTCCCAGGATGATGCAACCCCGACCATATAATTTCATGCCTCAAACCCTTTCAAGGGGTAGCACGGCACACAATGCCCTTTGCGATCTGGTCCCCTCTCCCTCCCTCCCTCTGCCAACTTCTCTGGTTTCATCATGCCACTCCCTTCCCACACCATGCTCCAGCCACAGCAAATGGCCTGCAGTGAGTTCTCTGAGTCCTCAAGCTGTGTGATGCCCCTAAGCCTTTGTACCCGCTGTCTTCCCAGCTGGAATGCCCTCTCCCATGGTGCCCATCCAGAAATCTGCTTCTCTTTCAAAGTGGAGCTTCAGTATAATGGCTTCCTCTAAGAAGGAAGCCAGACTTGTCCTAACCCCATCCCAGGTAAGGTGGTGACCACTGTCTCCTTCAAGCCTCCAGCATACCTCCCATGGTCTCCTACTGAAACACTTAGAATCAGAACTTGATCTATTTGTTTGCATGTCTCTCTCTCTTCTGCTAGGCTTTGAGCTCTTTGAAAGCAAAAATAAATTTCATTAGTCTGTATCTCTAAGGGCTGGCATAGATAGGTGCTAAAAAAACAAAACAAAACGAAAAAACACACATCCCAGGAAGATCTGGAATACTTTTCCCTATGACTCCCATGAAGTACAACTACAAACCCTGGGCATTGTACCTAAAACAAACATGAAAAGACTCTGAACGGTGGAAAGAAAAAGGCAGATGACTAGGGAACCTCAGGACTCTGGGGCTGACATGGTGGTGAAGTCCTTGGGTTTTCTTTTTGTCTCACACACCCTAGACTTGGAACTGAGGAAGCCAGCAACTCAGACACCAACAGGCACAAACAAAAAAAGCCTCAACAAAAGCCTGCTCTCTCCAGCCAAAGGACCAGGAAAGAGGCAGTCTCACAAGACGGAAAACTTTTAGACAATAATTGCTCCCCTCCAGGCAATGCCACAGAAAGAACTGTGGCTCCACCTCTACTCATACCAGGAAAGGCTGAGTGGGAAGCAGAGTCCCTGGTCCCCAGGCCGAGGCTGCAATGAGATGCCCTCATAACCCCTCCCGGTAGTAAGGAGCGAGCAGGACAGGCCCATCTGCTGGTAATGAGGCCACAACTCCCCTCTTCTTAAAAAAATTTTTTTAATGTTTGTTTATTTTTAAGAGAGAGAGAGAGACAGAGTGCAAGCAGGGAAGGGGCAGAGAGAGAGAGACAGAGACACACAGAATCAAAATCAAAATCTGAGCTGTCAGCACAGAGCCTGACGTGGGGCTCGAACCCACAGACCACGAGATCATGACCTGAGCTGAAGTCAGACACCCAACCGACTGAGCTACGCAGGCACCCCTTGTTCTTTTTTCTTTTTTTTTTTTTTAAATCACAACTCCCCTCTTTAAGGTCAGCAGGTACCAAGTGGGGAACTGGAATCCCACCCCCCGACCAGCAGTAATGAAGAGCAGTGAACAGAAGACGTGAAGAAGAACCAAATGGAAAATTTTAAACCGAAAACACAATAACTGAAATATAAATCTCAGGAATAAACAGCAGAATGGAGAAGAGAGAACAACAACAACAAATTCAGTGGATGGAAGACAGAACAACAGAAATTACCCAATATTAACAATACAAAGAAAATAGACTGAAAAAAATTATATCCTTAAGGACCCGTGGGACTATAATAAAAAAAATCTAATTTACATGTCATTGAAGTTCTGGTAAGAAAAGAGAAAGGGGATAAGCTGAAAAAGTGCCCTAAGAAATGATGGCTGAAAACTTTCCAACGTTGGTAAGAGAGATAAATTTGCTGATCCAAAAAGCTTAACAAATGCAAAACAGGATAAACCCAAGGAAATCCACAAGCCATATCACAATTAAACTGTAAACTAAGGACAGAACAAAAATCCTAAAAGCAGCAGAAAAACAGGAAACCTTATCTACAAGGGAAAAACAATTAAAACAACAGTGGATTTCTCATCAGAAACCATGGAGGCCAGAAGGAAGTGGCACAATATTTTTCAAATGCTGAAAGAAAGAATGATCAACCCAGAGTCCTACACCCAGTAAAAATATCACTCAGGAATGAAGAAAAGTCAAGAACACTCTCAGCTGAAGAGAAACTAAGAGAATTTGCTGCCAACAGATCTACCCTAAAAGAATGGCTAAAGGAATTTTTCTAAACAGGAAGGAAATGAAAAGAAAGAAATTTTGGAATATCAGGAAGGAAGGAAGAACCTGTTAAGCCAAAATATGGGTAGATGCAGTAGGATTTCTTGCTCTTCAATTTTCTAAATTACATTTGATGGTTGAAGCAAAAATTATAACACTTTCTGATGTGGTTCTAAATGCATATAAAAATATTTTAGACAATTATATTATAAACAGGGGAAGATAAAGAGATATAAAGGTAGGTAATATTCTGTACTTCACTCAAACTGGTAATATTACAACATCATATAGACTGTGACGTTTTATATATATATATATATATATATATATATATATATATATATGTAATTTAATATCTATAGCAATCACTAAAAAAGCTATGCAAAGATATGCACCCAAAAACACTACTCATAAGACTTATTGTGGTGACCACTTTATAATATACAGAAACATTAAATCATTATGTTGTATGCTTGAAACTAATATGTTATATGTCAATTATATCTCAATTTAAAAAACCACTACAGGGACACCTGGGTGGCTCAGTCGGTTAAACATCCAACTTCGGCCCAGGTCATGATCTCACGGTTCCTGAGTCTGAGCCCTGCTCTGGGCTCTGTGCTGACAGCTCAGAGCCTGGAGCCAGCTTCAGATGCTGTGTCTCCCTCTCTCTCTTCCCTCCACCGTTCATTCTCTCTCTCTCTCTATCTCTCTCTTTCTCTATCTCTCTCAAAAATAAATAAACAGTAAAGAAATGTGTTAAAAAACCACTACAGATGAATAAAACAGAATTCTAAAAAAAATGTTCCAGTAACTCACAGGAAGGCAGGAAAAAAAAAGAGAGGCAGAAAACCTGAAGAGCAGACAACAAAAACTCAAATGGCAAACTTAATCCCAAACATATCAATAGTCACATTCTTGTAAATGGTCTAAGTGTATTATTTAAAATACAGAGATTAGCTGAAAGGAGTAAAAAACATAATGTGACAATATGTGGTCTATAGTAAACTCATCAAATATAACAATATAGGCAGGTTGAAAGTAAGAACGTTAAAAAGGGTTATCATGCAAAGCTAATCAAGGAAATCAGAAATGACTATATTAATTTCAGAAAAAGTAGACTTCAGAGCAAAGAAAATTACCAGAGACAGGAAGGGACATTGCATAATGATAAAAGGATGGACCCATGAAGAAAACAGCAATCCAAATTGTGTATGCACCAAACAACAGCTCAAAATGAAGAAAAACCTGATAGAACTGAGAAAAGAAATAAACAAATCCACAATCACAGCTGATGAACAACTAGAATTGGTAGAACAACTAGACAGAAAATCAGCAAGGATGGAGAAGAACTCAATCAACATCATTAACTGACAGAATCTAATCAACACTTAAACACTCCATCCAACAACAGCAGGATATACCTTATTTTCAAGTGTCCTTAAAACATGTATCAAGATATCCTGACTTATTAAAAAAAAATCAACAAATGTAAAAGAATTAAAATTATACAGAGTGTGTCATCTAACTACAATGAAACCAAACTAGAAATTAATAATAAAAAGATAACAAAAAATTCTCCAAACACTTGAAAACTAAACAACACCCTTCTAAATAATCTAAGAGTCTCCCAGCCAAGTACAAATCAGGCCCGATCCTGCTTAGCTTCCAAGATCAGACGAGATCGGGTGCGTTCAGGGTGGTATGGCTGTAGACTTTAAATAATCTAAGCATCAAATAGAAACTCAAGGGAATGAAAAAATACATTGGAATGAGTAACAATGAAAATATAACATCTCAAAACTTGTGAGATGCAGCCAATGCAGTGCCAAGAGGAAAATTTATAGTACTACATGCGTGCATTAAAAAAGAAGGAAAATCACAAATCAATAATCTAAGCCCCCATCTCAAGAACCCAGAAAAAGAGCAAAATAAACCCAAAACAAACAAGAGGAAGAAAATAATAAAGAACAGAAATCAGGGGCACCTGGCTGGCTCAGTCGGTGAAGTGTGTGACCCTTGATCTCGGGTTTGTGGGTTCAAGCCCCACGTTGGGCGTGGAGACTATTTAAAAATAAAATCTTTGGGGCGCCTGGGTGGCTCAGTCGGTTGAGCGTCCGACTTCAGCTCAGGTCACGATCTCGCCGTCCGTGAGTTCGAGCCCCGCGTTGGGCTCTGGGCTGATGGCTCAGAGCCTGGAGCCTGCTTCCGATTCTGTGTCTCCCTCTCTCTCTGCCCCTCCCCCGTTCATGCTCTGTCTCTCTCTGTCTCAAAAATAAATAAAAAACGTTAAAAAAAATAAATAAATAAATAAAATAAATAAATAAATAAAATAAAAATAAAATCTTTGGGGCGTCTGAGTGGCTTAGTCGGTTAAGGATCCGACTTGGGCTCAGGTCATGATCTCACTGTTTGTGAGTTCGAGCCCCGCGTCAGGTTCTGGGCTGACAGCTCAGAGCCTAGAGCCCGCCTCAGATTCTGTGTCTCCCTCTGTCTGCCCCTCCGCTGCTTGCACTCTCTCACATTGTTTCAAAAATAAATAAACATTTAAAAAAAAATTTTTTAATAAAATCTTGAGGCACCTGGGGGCTCAATTGGTTACGTGTCTGACTTCGGCCCAGGTCATGATCTCACAGTCTGTGGTTCAAGCCCCGCACTGGATTCTTTGCTGTCAGCACAGAGACTGCTTCAGACTCTGTTCCCCTTCTCTATCTGCCTCTTCCCCGCTTGTGCTCTCTCTTAAAAATAAATAAACATTTAAAAGTCAAATAAAATCTTAAAAAAAGGACAGAAAGCAATAAATTGTAAACAGAAAAACAATAAGGACAATCAATTTAACAAAGAGCTAATTCTTTTAAAAGATCAGTAGAATGGACAAACTTTTAGCAAAACTGACAAAGAGAAAGAGACAGAAGACATAAGTTACTAATATATGGAATCAAACGGAATATCACTACCGACCCTGCAAACATCAAAAGGATAATAAGGAAATGCTATGAACAATTTTACGCAAATAAATTTGACAACTTGGACAAAACTGACCAATTACTCAAAAAATACAAACTACCGTAATTCATCTAATAGGACGTAGGTAATTTTAATAGCCTACAATTATGAAGGAAATTGAATTTATAATTTGAAAACTCCCCCAAATGCAATCTCCCGGCCCAAATGATTGCACTGAATTACACGAACATTTAAAGGAGAATTAACACCAGTTTTACATAATGTCTTCCAGAAAATAGAAAAGGGAACACTTTCCTCTTTCTGAAACTCTCATGAAACTAAGAGGTGCCCCGAGCAGAGAGCAGAGGCCAGAGTGATGTGGGGCTGACAACAAGCGCATCAGCTCGGCTCCCTTATGCCTGAGACTCTGAGCTGTGCAGACAATGAAAAGAGGCTGGGAGGATCCGAACTCACATGGCTGGTGGTGGTGGCGGCAGGCTTACTGGTGGTTGGATCTAGTTTCTGGTAGTGGTAGCAGAGTTGGCCCGAGCAGGCTTCTTGTGGCATGACTCAGGCTGGGGTTTGGGACGCCAGCTTCCCTTAGAACCTGCAGGTTTTCCAAACCTGGTTCTCCAGCCTTCCCACCAGAGTTCAGTGAGTTACCACTGTATCCAATAAACGATCTGTGAGCTTAAGCCGGGTTGGGTTTCCCTGTTTGGTAGCAGCAGACCTGCTGGTACAGGTGACCAGCACAAGCTCTCTGGGTTGCCCACTCTGACTCAGCGCTGGGTCACACTGCTCCTTCTGCATGAACAGCCATCTGGCTCACACCCGTCATCCTACCGGGTCCATTTCTATGCCACCCCCTCTGTGCAGCCTTCTTGGATTTCTCTAGGGAAATAATGTCCCTGTCCTTGAAACTCCCCTGATTCTCAGGGACTTAACACTTCCTACCTTAGGTTATGGAATACGAGTGGCTTATCTTCTTTGTCCGATGGTGAGCCCCTGAAGCTAACCCTACATTTTGTTTCCCCTCCTGGGCTTTGTCCAGGAGAGACTCCCCAGACTCAAGAGTGATCAATAAATGCCTATAAGTAGTACTCCACAGTCTGCCCAAGTCAGGGATTCTTGGGATCCAGGCATCCCCTGAATGGCATGCATATGTTTTGTACACAATGCCCATGGCTTTCATCATATACCTGACACTATTTTATATACTTCTCATATACTAGCTCATTAAATCATCACAAGGACCTAGGAGGTAGGTACTATTATTATCTTCATTTTATAGATGAAGAAACAAAGGCTCAGAGAAGTTCAATAACGTGCTCAACATCACACGGCTAAAAAGAGCAGACATCAGAATTTGCACTCAGCGAACCTGGCCCCAGTGTCCACTCTCCTATACCAGCCTGTCCTGGGATCTCTTGGACAGAGACTCCTGGTGGACTGGGCTGACCGGGCTGTCTAGAGACTGGGTGGGCCCCAGGGCTGGGTCAGGGCAGCTAGAGGTCTGCTGACAAATTTCCCCTTCACCCCACTGGGCAGGGTGGGCAGTGACTCTGATATAGCCACACACCAGCTGCCTCCTGGGAAATGTGTGTCCCCAGAGTCAGTGGAGACCATGGTAAGCCACCCAAGCTGCCAGGGCCAGCAGCTGGCAAGCCCACTGCTGAGCTGGTCTGGGCTTTCTTGTGGCCATGCCCCGGGGAGCCACATCTGGAGCCAACCACAGGGGAAAAGCAGGCTGGCCTGGGGGAGAAGACAAATTGGGCCTCCCTCTATCATTATGGAGGGCCCTGACTGCAAGACAGCAAGGCAGGTATGTGTGACAGAGATGTGGGGGAGGTGACAACAGCTCCCGGTTAGGGGCTGTGCTAGGAAGAGCTGGTCTAGAGGGCAGGGCGGGAGCAGCATATGGGTTTATCTGGGGTCACACGTCCCCTCTTCAAAGATTTGTTTTGGTTTCCTTTCCTTCCTTCTTTTTCTCCTTCCCTCCTTCCTTCCTTCCCCTTGAAAGAATGTGAATATGGCATAGGGGCATGCACGTGTGTGCGCGCGTGTGTGTGTGCGCACACACACACACACTCTCATCAGGAGATGAAAAATTCTCTGGGGTTAGCAGCCATATTCTGGGAATTCAAGTGTCAGCTCCCTGTGGCCTGCCTTGCCCTGATGTCCTGCTGTCTGTTTGTTCTCTCAATCAGTCAGGGTGTCTGGCCTAGATGCTAAATTCCTCAGGGACAGGCCCTGTGCCCATGTAATTCAATCTGAGCTCGACCGACACAAATAAACACTATGTCAGGGCTTTAAACAAAGTTTGTTTATTGACTTTCAAGGGGAGGGCTCATCCATGGAACCTCCCCAGTGATGACAGTGGTTTCAGACCACACCGGCCCTGGGCTAACAGTGCCTGGCCCAGGCTTCTCCCAGGATACTACCGGAAAAGATGGGACGGGACAGGGAGGGACAAGAGCCAGGCTGCCAGAGAGGACACGGCTACTGGGGAGGAAAGAGAAGTGATTCCCAAAAAGAACAAAGCCAGATACCACCCCACGTCCCAGGGCATCTACTCAAGGAAGGAGGATCTCATTGTTCTGGAAAAATTAATCTGTGTCCCTCCCTACCCAGTTTAGAGAGGGCCACTGTACTGCCTCGTTTGTGGTCTTATAAGGACTTGTTGGCAGTAGCTCATACAGGTATTACTGCTCCCCCCTCGGTGACGGCAGCAGAGGCCAAGGGGAATTAGAACCCAGGTATCTAGACTCTGAGTCTTGAACTTACCCTGCCTCATAACTGCTCTCGGGAAGCCAGCGTGGGACACACGGTCCTGTGCACTGGAGATGTCCGGCCACCACGGAACCCCACCACATGGCATGCTGCCTGCCTCAGGCTTGAGGTGACCAAAGATTCTCCCCATCAGAGATCCCACACTTTTTCCCTTTAATCTCTGACCACACTGCTGTCTATGAACAACTGGACTGAGACACTCTCTTGCACAGGCCTTTTGCCCGTAAGGTGCTCACAGAATGTGAGTGGAATGAACGAGCTGTGGATAATTCCCGATGTGGGCACCAGCACCCGCGAAGACTCCCCTTTCCGCTAGATGGCCCGTCCAAGGCACCGTTCACGCGTCTGCTATTGTTTCCACTCAGATTGTGTGTAACGTCTCCACTGTGATAAACAACCCTGCAGAGAACATTCTTGCAGCTAGATCTTTGTACACATTGCTGATCACTTACTTAGGATAAATTCCTATGTAATCCCACTTTAAGAGTGGATAAACAAAACCAAAATAGGAAGGGAAATTTGCTACAAAAGAAAAATAAAAGCTATAATAAGTGATTCTAGGCAGGCCAGAAAGCCAGGCCAGGCCCCTAGATCTTGATTGTGGATAACTGAGGGGTCCCTGCGGTTATGTTGCCGGGCTGCCATAGCCAGAGACCCAAGGACGGGTCCAGGGCGCTTAATCTGCGGTCCCCTTTTGACTGTGATCTCAGCGTGGCAAGAGGCCTGACTCCTCAGCTGTGCTGCTAACACTTGTCTGGCAGGGTCTGCATTCCTCATACTTGGAGCCTGGCAGTACCTGGAACATGGAAGGTTGCTCGATAGATGCTTGACATTGGTCTGTGCCATGACAACATTAGGAAAGGGAGCTGTCTTATTTATTGGGCACCTACCATGTGTCAGGCACTGTGCTGGGAACCCTGCCTACATCATCACGTCCATTATCTCATTTGATTCTCATGGCAATCCGGCCACTATCTCCACTTTACTAATGAAAATGAGGCTCAGGGAGGTCAGCCTGACTCCCACCGTCTCACATTGCCACTGCAGGTATGTTTAGTCCCAACGGCAAATGTACAGACCCAGGACTGGGTGCCTCTGAGCTCCCATAGCTCACGGTACACGCTGACCACTGTGTTCTATCAAAATCAATGGCTGTCAGACCCAGCAGGCCTGATACAGCCCTTTGGCTGGGACAGAAGCAGTCACAGGGCACCTCCACCCTGGCGGAAATGGGTGCCTGAGATTCTGTGGAGCTCAGGAAGCTGGAGGGCTTTGTTGCCTTAGCAACGAACAACCAGGGTCAGCAGCAGAGCACAGGCAGCTGCAGGGCTAATGGTAGAAAATAGGCCAGGCCGTTAGGCCTGAGGTTCCTCGGGTGGAGAACCCGCGGAGGCAACATTCCTGCTGTACCTGGGCTTCCAGGAGCAAGCCTCCACTCAGAGAACAGATCCAGAGAGGGCAGGAGACTTTACGCCTGGTGCCTCTTCTGAGGCAGAACTGGAGAGACCCTCCGGCATAGGCCCAGCTGTAAACAGGATGATACAGCTTCATCCCACCCCCAGGGCACCAGGCAAACGTCCCCAGTCTGTGGTTTCACTATGCACAGCCCTGAAGGCTTATCCCTGTCCACTCTGAGGACAGACACTCTTAGTTGGCATGGGGCCTCTTCCCATAGGCAGACCTGTACTTCCCATGGGGCCGACCTGCAGAGGCCAGAGGCAAGGATCAGGGTTTGTGACCAGATGCCCTCTGGAACCAGAGGGGGACAGAATTCAGGGCTATTTCGCCAGGCATTCACCTGATGGCTGGAAAGAGGGGCCTGGCCCTGGCAGTTTGCTTGATCTTTGCGGTTGTTGGAGGTGCCCTGGGCACAGCCTACATGTAGGCCATGGGCTCCTACCAGGTAGGGAGGGAACATGCTTCCTTCCACCTGCTCCAATTTTTTTGTTTGGTGTTTTCCAGGTCAGCTTAATCAGGACACACAAGCATCTAGAGGAGGTCCCACCCAGGATGGCCATCGTTTCTCTAGTATAATAAATAACAAGTCAAATAAACAATAAGTTATAAATCATAATAAATCAAATACGGTATTTTACAGTTAAAACAGTTTTACATGTATTATTTCATTTGGCTCTTATGATAATCCTATGAGCTAGGCAGGCCAGGTGGTAATCTGTATTTCACAGGTGAAACTGCAAATTTATTTATTTTTTTAATTTTTTTTTAAACATTTATTTATTTTTGAGACAGAGAGAGACAGAGCATGAATGGGGGAGGGGCAGAGAGAGAGGGAGACACAGAATCGGAAGTCGGCTCCAGGCTCCGGGCCATCCCAGAGCCTGACGCGGGGCTCGAACTCACGGACCGCAAGATCGTGACCTGAGCTGCAGTCGGACGCTCAACCGACTGAGCCACCCAGGCGCCCCAGAAACTGCAAATTTAAAACTGCAGACATACACTAACTTGCCCACTGGTTAAAAGATCTGGGTTTCTGCCTCCAAGCCTTCATTCTTTTTATACTGCCTTGGTCTTGGGAGGTGTCCAGCTGAGCTAAGAGAGAACAGTGACAAGGGAGACGGAGGGAACTTCCAAATGCAGAGGTGATGAACTGCTCTCACCCTAAGCCCCCTCTCCCCCCAGTGCCTATATATGACCTCTGGATCTGTGGCGAGAACCTGAACCCCCCTAGGTTTGTGACTGATTCGTGATAAATGTATTCCTCAACACTGTCTTGGGTCAATCACTTGGACCATATGAATTCAAACCATGCCTAAAATAGCAAAAGATAGTGGAGATATACCTAAATGACCCCAGATGTTCCAAATAGGAAAAAAAGCTCAGGCCAGGCCTATGGAAAGCTACTGATTTTTTGTTTTGGGGTGGGGGAGGTTGTTTTGTTTTACTTTGTATGTGTGCCTGTTTAACCTTTTCTACTTATTTATTTATTTTTGATTCACTTTTTAGAAGCCATCTTAAAATTAGAGAGAAGTTCCAAGGTTTAGTACAAAGAACTGCGTTCCCCTAAAACATCTGAGAGCAAATCGCTGACATTCTGCCATCGTCCCTGATCCCTTTAATGTTGATTTCCGAAGAGTCAGGACATTCTGCATAACTACCCTATGAACTTCAGGGTCAGAAAATCAATGCCATTGCATTTTATCATTTAATTTTCATATTCTTTTCCAGCGTCGCCCCTTGCCTATAGTGTCCTGTTGAGCAAAGAAATCCCATTCAAACCCACGCAACTGCGTTTACTTGCCCTGTTTCTCCCTAGGTAATTTTTTTTTTAACACAGACATAATCTTGGCGATCCAGAATGTTTTATATGTTGTCAGATGGCAAGAGGAGATCTTCAGTAACCTCAAAAATGAAGAGAAGGCTAACTTATCCACCTCAGAGGTCCACGACCCCCTTTGAGCATCCCTGGTGCTATGTGAACATGCGTGCTTTCAGACGGCTGGAGTCATCTGCTTCAAGAACTGAAGGTGATGTTAGTTTCAGACATCCAAGACCTTCATAAACCAAAGCCCCTTTGGGGTAGGCCCTGGCCTCAGAGGAGCCTGCCGGATAGCTGACAGCAGTGACCCCTTGTTGCCCCGGGGTGGCAGGAGGTGACCAGGCAGACTCCCACTGGACCAAGCTGCCACAGGAACCCACCCAAAATCAGCCACAGACCTTGAAGAGTCTGAGCATCTCTGGCCAGGGCTGGCTGTTCACTGCAGACAAGCTCTCAGCCCTGAGGACTGCAGATGGTTCTGAACAGAAGTCTTAGGGGTGGAGGAAGAGCCTGGGTTTGTCCAGTGCAGGGAGGAAATGTGGTTCTCCCCAGGTGTCCTGCAACAAACGGGAAGCAGCTGGGAGGAGTGGGGAGCTTAGGAGGCCTCACCCTGCACAGCTGTCTGGGCTCCAGGCCCACCTATCGTGCCTTTCAGTCTGACTTTCCTCCCTTGGGCCTGTCATTCAAGCCCAGTGACCTAGAGGGACCTCCAGAAACTTCTGGGTGTGCACGAGGCACATCTGGACTTTCAGACCAGACAGATGCTCTAGGGAAGAGAGGGATCAATGAACAGCATGAGGACCCAGAAACCGCTGCAACCAAGCCCTCTTTCCTGAGCACATACTCTTGGGACGAGACCTGTGCAAATATGTGTTGCCTGTGTCACCTCACTGAATCCTTACAACTTTATGTAGTGCGTATGATTAATACTCCTATTTTACAGATGTGGTAACTGAGGCCAAGAAGCTAAAACTACATGTCTAATAGTCACAGCCGTTATCAAACCCACGTGTGCCTGAGCCCATTATGTGGGTAGCATGACTGTGGTCATGTGTGTCCTTGCAGCCATGGAGGCCCTGACAAGATTGTACTGGAGCCAGATGTGACCAGCCATGTCAGCACCCACAACTCAGAAAGAACACATACGGCACCCAACAAGCTGCAGCCTTGGGGAGTGGGGAGGGGTTTGCTGACGCTATGTTAACAGTAGGCTTTGAGTATCATGGAAAGCAGCATTCCAGGGTTCTGGGGTTGGCAGCCCAGACCTATGCACAGGACATGGCTAACTAGGGAAAAGATGAGCTGCCCCAGGACCACAACTGCACCGGGGGCTTGCTCTGGGCTAGAAGAGCAGAGGGAGGCCCTCAGGAGCTTCCCCCCAGCACCTCTTCACTCCAGCCCCCAAGGTCTGCCTTCTCTGTCAGCCTGGGATGCCCACACTCCATTGCTCCTTTGACGCACAGCCGGGGCAGCCCATGACTGCACACCGTCCAGGCTCTCAGAGGTGGCTATGCAGCTTTTCATCGCGGGGTCTCAATGGAGGGGGGGTGGTGATACATACCACACGGCTGGTCAAAGCACTCAGTGGGGCTCAGTCTCCCGGTTTTGATCCTCATGTGGATCGGTAGCCTTTGCTCTGTATCATACAGAGAGCGGACACTGTAGATGTGAATCCAGGGCCTTACAAATATGAAGGGTGCAAAGCTTTTGGTACAGACCCTAAGAAAGCAGGTATATCTATGTATTGGGAGGAAGCCACAGCATCTCCTGGGTGGACACTGGCCAAGCTGCATTTGAAGAGATCCCAGGGAGTTGTAAGTTCCACCTCTCCGTGCCTCTGGCAGCCTCGGCCACATGAATGCCATCTATACACACAGTAGATCTTTACTATTGGTTAAATTAGACCAAATGGATCCCGGAGGCGCCTCTTTCACCTCTACCGCCAGTAGTCCCAACAGGGGCGGCACAGCCCATCCAGCTACACCTGTCGAGCCCTGCACCTGGTAGCCCATTTCCTCCAGAGCAGGCAGTGATCTCCGCAGGTCAAGGTCCCTCTGGCCCAGCCCATGCCCCCAAGTGTGGGAACAGCACCATCAGAAAACAAACAACAGAGATAACCCCTTGCACCAACAGAAGCTGGTTCCCCGGGAACAGGGTGGGGTGTTTGTCAGCTCCCCCCCTGCAGCTGATGGCTTTCCCATGGTGTGAGGCAGGAAGGGTGGGGGGAGGCGCGGGGGGGGGGGGGGGGGGGGAGTGTGATGCTAAGATCCTAATCAGAGTCCCATAAAGAGCAGCTGGTCATGTCTTTTATCTTCTGGTGGCTGGGGTGGTAGGGGAGAGGAGGCAACTATTCCAAAACACTGATGAAGTCATCCCCCTGTGGTCTGGGGATTATAAGTGAGGAGGAATCCCAAATAGTTGAGCAAATTATGGTATATCCATATGAAAAAATGTTAAAAATGATGCATACGGAGCTTCGATATGGAAAATATTATGATCATATTAAGTAAAACAGCAAAACCAGGAAATTGTATGCAGGGTATGATACCAACTGTGAGGAGACAAACTTGTCTTTAAAAAGAGAAAAGAGAGGCGCCTGGGTGGCTCAGTGGGTTAAGCGTCTGACTTCGTCTCAGCTCATGATCACGTGGTTCACGAGTTTGATTGAGACCCGCCTTGGGCTCTGTGCTGACAGCTCAGAGCCTGGACCCTGCTTCGATTCTCTCTCCCTCTCTCTCTCTGCCCCTCCCCCACTCATGCTCTGTCTCTCTTTCTCTCTCTCAAAAATAAAATAAACAGAGAGAGAGAAAAGATTATGGGGCGCCTGTGTGCTCAGTTAAGCATCTGACTCTTGATTTTGGCTCAGTTCATGGGATCAAGCCCTGTGTTGAGCGCCCGCTGGGGATTCTCTCTTGCCCTCTCTCTCCACCTCTCCCCACCCACCCCCGCAAGCTCTCTCTCTCTCAAAATCAACAAATAAACTTAAAAAAAATAAAAAGAGAAAAGACTAGAAGGAAATGTGAACAGCACCTGCTTCTGGAGTGGGGGATTATGGCTACTTAATGCTTTTCTATTTTCCTGTAATGAGTCTGTCATTCAGGAAAGAAAACCCTAGTTAGAATTTAGGGGACTAGGGGCGCCTGGGTGGCTCAGTCGGTTAAGCGGCCGACTTCGGCTCAGGTCATGATCTCGAGGTCCGTGAGTTCAAGCCCCGCGTCGGGCTCTGTGCTGACAGCTCAGAGCCTGGAGCCTGTTTCGGATTCTGTGTCTCCCTCTCTCTCTGACCCTCCCCCGTTCATGCTTTGTCTCTCTCTGTCTCAAAAATAAAAACGTTTAAAAAAAAAAATATAATAAAAAAAAAAAGAATTTAGGGGACTAAAAGAACCGTGGGTTGGGGGACCTGTGGGGCAACACTGCCATTTCCCAAGGGAGGCCGGTGGTCCGTGTATGAAAGCGCTGTGGGCGAATGCTACTACGGCAGACCCAGGGAGGGGCAGGCTGCCGGATGGAAATGGTAGTATCTCCATCTCCCTGCGGAGGAGCACAGCCTAAGTACAAGGGAGGGGTACACAGCCATGTGACAGCTGAGTATCCCTGGGCACTGAGGGGCAGGGGAAGCCAAGAGTTCAGGGTGGTGGGGGACGAGGTGGGGAGGGGGA
Source organism: Panthera leo (assembly GCF_018350215.1). NCBI lineage: Eukaryota > Metazoa > Chordata > Mammalia > Carnivora > Felidae > Panthera > Panthera leo. The sequence continues at coordinate 40,473,010 of NC_056696.1, read as the reverse complement.
GATGGGGGAGGGGGAGGGGGAGGGGGAGGGGTGGTGGTGAGCTTGGTGGGAAGCCTTTCTGAAGGCACTGGGCCACCTGCAGGCCTTCACAGTGAACTGGGACGTAGAAGCAGCTACTACTGGCTGTTCCGTGGGGGCATGGGGAGGGGTCCTCAGAGGACACAACGAGCAGTTGAAGTGCCAGGAGAGGTAGCTTGCCCCTTGGCCCCTCTGCAGAAACCATCACGCAGTGCGCGTGTTGGGAAGAGTGCTGGGCAGTGGGGTAGAGCATGTGAGTCCCCTGGAGCCCATAGGAAGGAGTCTGGGCATGATGAGAAGAGTTCAGGGCTTCTGAGAAGAAGTTCAGAGGGAAGGGGGCACAGCCAGTATCTGAAAGAAAGGACCAGCCGGAGCCTGGATATGAAAGAGGGTGGCTGCATTTCAAATTGGTCTTTTAAAGAAAAGTCTGAGAGGTGCTGAGAGGCATTGGGTGTTAATTTCTGGTTCAGTTCAGTGAACTGGGGGTTGGGGGGAGTGTCTGGCGCCTATAAAATGCTGGTCTGAATCTACAAGGTCCTTAAAGGTCAAATCCACCTCATCTCGTGGCCTGGGGTCCTGCCTCCAACTGTGCAGGCCTCAGTTTCCCCCAGAGAGGCAGGGGATGGGTGACAGCCCTTCTATTATGCTCAGGTCTCAGGGGCTCTGCTAATAAAAATGATTGTAAAACGCTTTGCAAATAGTGAGGCTGCTTCACAACAGAAGCGATTCTTTCCCACAGAGGGGTTCAGTTCCTGCAGGGATCCGCTTGGAACCTCTCTGCCCTCTGAAGAAGGGGCCCTTCTGTTCCCTTGTGATCTCGGTGAATGCTGTGTCCCTGGGATAGCCATGGGCCGGGCCCCGTGCCCGCTGCTGGCAGCCGCTCTCACACAACACAAGGGAAACTTTGTGTATCTCCCAGGCCTGGAGTCACAGCTGCCAAGATCAGGATCCGCTTCTCCTCTCCTGGCAGAAGAAATCGAGGCACAGGGAGGGAGAGTGACAGAGCCTAGTGGAAACCAGAACCTGTACCTTCTCCCTTAGAAAAGTGCCATTAATAACTTACAGAGTAATGGTAATAAATAACCAAATATTCATGGAGCACTTAGTATACGTCAGTCACTTTACACGTATTATCCTTTTAAAATGTATATTTCTTCGTCCCAAGAATCCTGTATGGTAGGGACCTTTATTATTCCCTATGGGAGGCAGAACAATGGACCCTAAAGCTATCCGTGCCCTAGTACTCAGAACCCATGAATATGTTGCCTGAAGTGCCAAAGGGTCTTTGAAGATGTATTCAGGGTTAAGGACGCTGAGATGGGGAGATTAGCCTGGATTATCCAGGTGGGCCCAATCTAATCACACGAGTCTTTAAAAGCACAGACCGCATCCCACTGCAGAGTAGCAGAAATGTGGCAGCATGAGGACTTGACCTGCTGTCGCCGGCTTTGAAGCTAAAGGAAGGGGCCAAGAACCAAAGAGTAAGAGTGGCTTCTAGAATCTGGGAAAGGCAAGGGAACCGAATCAGAAAGGAACGCAGCAGCCCTGCCAGGGTCTTGATTTTAGCCTAGTGACCGCCCCCCCTCCCACCAGAGCTGCGCGGTAACGAATTTGTGTTGTTCTAAGCCACTAAGTTTGTGGTAATTTGTGACAGCGGCAATAAGAAACATACACTCCCTTTATAGGTAAGGACACTGAGCCTCAGAAGGGTAAAGCCTCACTGCTAAAAAGCGGGGGAGCTTAGACTCACTATTCCTCCCCGGACAGCCCCCAGGGTGAGGCTGAAGGCTCTGTGGTGCGGAAGGGTCTCGAATCCCAAGCTGCTCAGTCGGCCTACAGAGACTCTGTCGCCACCGCAGCGTCCTGCCCTCCGAAGCTTTCTCTTTCCCACGTTCCCTCCTTTTATCCTTACAACACCCACTGAAACAGGAATCGATGCCCTCACTTTGCAGATGAGGAAATGGACTCAGAAGTAGGGTGACAGTCCCAGAGTCACAGGTGGCCTCCGCACACAATCTGGGCATCGGATTCCCTGGCTCCCCCTCTCTTTCAGGTTTGGCGGGTCCTGGGGTTCACCTGGCCATGCCCCTGGCACCTGAGGCAGACACAAGTTGCACCTGGGAGTCAGCACCTCGAGTACTTTCCCCCTGGCCCAGATCCAACAGCTTCTCCCGGACTGGGCGATGCCAGAGAAAATCACATCGGGATCATGACAGCCTATGCAAGTGAGCGAGCAGCCCTCTGTCGTCCAGCCTGGGTCCCGTGCCCGGAGGCTCTTGGAGGAGATTTCTCCGGGGAACAAATGTTTCCTGCTGCTGTGGGCGCGCAGGAGGCGTGGGACCAGAGGCAGCAACCCTCAGCTCCCCTATGGGCTTGGTAAGCACGTCTACACCCTCTGACTCTCCCGTCACCTCTCAATTAGTCTGTCACTTCCCCCACACATCTGCCCTTAGGACTTCACCGCAAGATCAGGACAGCTCAGTCAGGGGGTCAGCCTAACACTCATAACCATGTATTCTGGCAAAACTGTCTACAAAGCACTTGCTTGTGCATTACCTCATTGATCCACCCACCACCCTGTGCTGTTTTCATCCCCGCTTTTCAGCAGAGGAAACTGATGCTTAAATGATTGTCCGAGATCATCCAGGCAAGGAGGGTCCGGGATCTGGACTCAGGTGTTTGACTTCAGAACCCACCTTCCTTCCTGGTGAGTCACTGGTCTCTTATCGACAAACACCATAGACGGGACTTGTCCCACAACTCCCTGCCTGCCCCCTCCAGGCCAGCTCACTGCCATCCATAAGCACCAACAGCCTGGGAGCCCCCCTGGGCTCACAGAAAGAAGTGGCCACAATCTACGTTTATGCATGTTCTGGGAAGGACCTGCTAAGAACGACGCTCTCAGCCCCATTCACAGGGAAGCTTGAGACTGGTGTGGGAAGGCAGTTACACCAAGCAGTCAGTCCCTGCCAGGGTCCCTTCGATCTTTTCCTGCTGAGATGCGGCTGTGCCCAACGGGAGGGCACCACTGTCCAGCCGGGCCTGCCCCACCAACCCCGGCAGCCCAGCTGCTGGCTGGCTGCTGTGCTGGAGGGGTGAGTCACAGAGCCTGGAATCTGAAGCCTTCCAGGCCTCCACCCAACCCAGCCAGCTCGGCATCTGCCCTCCAGATGTCTCCATCTCAGAAACACCTTCTGCCAACAGGGACCCAACACCAAGGTCGGGAGGCATACTTGTCGCCTGAAAAACGCCTTCAGAGCCTACCAAGTAGGTGGCGTTCATTACCTGCCCTCTTTGGTTGATCAACGATTCTCAAAACTAATTGCCTCTAATTCTTAGGTGTCTTTGTTCCAACCTTGGAAATCTAACTCTACAACGGTGCCTGCTGCCTAAGCGTCCAAGCATAGCAGCTCCCAGTCTGATGGAGGAAACGCATCCCTGCCTTCAGAGAGCTCCCAGTCTGATGGGCAAGGCAGAGTCGCTAACTTCATGGCGGCCCAAGGATGACTGGGGGAAATATAGCCCTTGCTCTCCAGTAAACCCCAAACTGATGAGGCAGACAGAGCCCTGCCCTAAGGGAGCCAATAGGCTGACAGGGAAAAACAGTTTCTGTCGCTGGTTTTCCAGTATGTGGGGGAAAAGGACACCGAAGGAAAAACCTAGAAATGTAAATGATGGAAAATAAAACTAACTTTTATTGTCTACCGTGTGCCAGCTACTTGGTAGGCTGACTTCTCTTCAGTCTTCACGGTAACTTCACTGACAGTCAAGGAAGCTAAAGCACTGAGGTCGGTTCCGCAGCTGGAAAGTAGCACAGCCAGGAATCAAACCCAGGTCTGCGTGTCCACACCCTGCTTCTGTATAACCCCACCTATGACGGGGGCAGATGCCTTTGCCTTTGTTCCTGTCATCCTTTATCCTGGGGGCCAAGGATAAAGGAACAGTAGGAAGAAGGAACGGTAGTTCCTTCCTGTCCACAAATCACCATGATCACTGTATTAAAAATGATTACATTTAGAACAAGCTCAGTGGTTAACAATATCCCACTGTCCCACCAACAAGAGGGACTGCCAACACGGTCTTCCTCTTCTCTTTTCTTTTCTTTCCTTTTCTTTCCCTTTCTTTCTTTCTTTCTTTCTTTCTTTCTTTCTTTCTGACTCTATTTTTTTAAGTTTTTAAGTAAACTCTCCACCCAATGTGGGGCTCGAACTTAGGACCCCAAGATCAGGCTCTACCAACTGAGCCAGCCAGGCACCCCCAACACTGTCTTTAAAACAAGGAGAAGGACTCACAGCAGAACTCCTGTCCTCCCAGCAAGTTCTGTCACCTGTGAGCTTCGTCCACCACGGAGGCTCCTGTGGTCAAGGACTCTCTGGGGTCTGAGTAAGAGAAGGTTCAGAGCACCAAGGCCCCACCCCATGCTAGCCACAGCCAGTCCCTGGATGCAGGCAGGGCTCAGGACGTCTGGAAAGAATAATGACTGGGGAGCACAACGGGAAGGCCTGTGGTGGTGGAAAATGCAGCAGAAATGCTGACTACGTCCCCCGAGCCCACTGTCTGTACTGTGGCACCCAGGCTGGCCTGGGATGGCAGCTTGGCCTTCCCGTCATTGTGCAGGAGTCCTGGGAGGCCTCAGGGCTCATGGCACAGATCCCAAAGCTCTCTGTGGCTCCTCTGTCTCAGGAAAGGGGCTCTGTGGAGAGGGGGAGACAGAAATGTTGCCACGCAGCAACAGAGATCCAGATTGTCGAGATCTTGGTTTCTTTCCATGGGAACAGTGACTTGGGCCCTAAAGGAATGGGAGACAGGGTTTCATTAAATCCCTGCCTCTTGGGGCCTGCTGGGGGGTAAGGAACCCAGGGCCCATCGCCAACCCAGCTCCTCCCCTGCCTCATTCTGTGGTATGTCATTCCCTTTGGTACCCCAAACCATTCCAGATGCAGGGTCACTGGGCTCTTGCCTGTGGGCCCCTGGCCCAGGAGAGCCACCAGCCTGAGTGGTTTAGGGAGGCTTCTGCCCATCTGCAATGGGGCAAGTCGTCCTGGCCTAGCGGGAAGGCTGACCCCGGCTGAGAGACTCGTAAACGAAAGGGAAGCATATCCCAGAATAAGAGCCCAGGCTGGAAAATCTTTGACCTTTTGCTCTTGCCAACCAATAGCATCCTAGCCTGCTCCGTGTCCTGTCACCCAAGATACTTAATGGGCCTTATATCCTGAAGAATGAAGCCTAAAAAGGAGAAGGTAAGGATGCTGGGTTTTGGTGGGGAGATAGTGTCAGTGGCAGGTGGAACCAAAATCAAGAATACAAGACTTTTTTGGCACCGCCCAGGAAACCAGAGGCAAACCAAGATCCCCCATGCCACTGAACCTCCTGTCCCCAGACTTAGTTTGAGTCCGGAGAAGAGGGGATACACGCAGGGCCTGCTTCCCCAGCCCAAAAGATTCACTTCTGCCAGCACAGGAAAGGAGGGCGTGGGGATCTGGCTGGCTTCTGCTAGGCAACTGCACCCTCTGGTGGTAGCAATAGGAAGACGCGAGGACATGCAGACAAAGGGCGAGCCAGATCCTTTCTCCCTTTCCCAGAATCCCTCTACGCAGCCTCTATTAAGCACCTATTGCTGGATGGCACTGGGCCCTGCGCTAAGTGGACAGACACCACCCTGTTCTCAGGGGCTTCTAAACAAAACCCACACAGGAGAGACGCAAGCAGTCCTTCCACGGCTCTGGCCTAACAGGCCTTCCCTTCTAGGATGAATCCTACAAAGGCAAATCTGCTCCCCTCTGCCCACCGGTGAGGCCCCTCGGTCATCATCTAGGCCACAGCAGCCTTCTCACCTCCTTCAAAACTCTGCTCCCGTTCTTGTTCTTGTCAGAGAAGCCAACTCCGCCCAGAGGCCCTCAGCCTCCCCCATCCAAGGCAGCTGAGGCTCCAAGGCAGTGGCTCTTGGAAGAGCCACCGTTTGATGGTTTATGTCAGTGTCCAGTCTCCGGTGTGGTATCTCCGACTGCACTGGGAGCTTCCCAAGGGCAGGAGGCAATGGATAAAAGATGACGGTGACTGAGAACCTGGGTCATGCTGGCACTTTCTGATCGCCATCTCACGGAAGCCTCCCAGCTGACCTGAGCTGGCAGGACCAAAAATCACCCCCAATCACAGAGAGCAAACGCAGGCTCGGAAGGTCACAAGGCTTCACCAAGAGCTACCACGCATTTAACAACAACCACTTTGCACGCCTGGCACCACACTAGGTGTGTTCCGTGGGTTCTCTCGTTCAGTTCTCACACTGGCCCGGTGAGCTGCGTTGAAGTGATCCCCGGTTCACAGAGGAAGGCACTGAAGGAACACATAACTTACACAAAGTCCCGCAACTAAGACGTGGCAGGGGGACAAGAACCCTTCTTCTTATCCTTGATTTCTGGACACCCAGACCTCTTCCTTCCTGCCCCTCCGAGCCCCTCACACAGAGCTCCACACTCACCCCAGACACTGCCCAGGACACAGCTTCCTTTCCAAGGCCCCGAGGAGCCCTTTCATCCTTCTCCAGCAAACCCCAGACACTACATAGAGATGCATCCTCCCTGATTCTCCTCACTCCTTCCCCTTCTTTTGAAACAAAAATCCTATTTGACATTTCTCAGTATTATTACAGGGAAGGGACCGGATTCCGGCCAGCTTCTCCTGGGCTTTCATTACTTGTTCTTTCCAATCTAAGCGGCATGGGCAAGGTGGGCCTCAGTTTACCCACCTGAAAACTGAGAAGATCAAGAAATATCCCGTCATCTGGTTACCAGCAGAGAATGGTACCGATTTGAGGTTATAGTTGAGTGTGCTGGAGGTGGCTGGGTCATTCTGACCTCAGTTCTCCCTCGGGCTGACCCAGGGGACCTCTGGGACCACAGTCAGATTTGTAAGTAACCCCCACATGGAGAGTTAACATCCTGAAAGCATGGCCTAATGGGGGCCCCCGCGCATGGCTGGACACTCAGCATCCATACACGTCTGACTGCTGTGCCATGGGCTGGACCGCGAGGTGCTGCACAAGCACATACCCCAACTTTTGTCTTTCTTCCAAAACTACTATGCACTGTTTCACAAAAAAGGGGAGCACACAAGCTGAAATTCGTCCAGATTCCTCAGAAGGCGCCGGAATCCTGTGTTGGGTACGAGTCACAACCCATCCTGGAAGAATGACTGGGGTTTAAGTGTAGCATTTCACCATCACTGTTGGTGGCATGGGAAGGCCAAGGAATCTCATCGTGACACCGAAGCAGAATTCTCTGGGGTTTTTAACAGAAAGGACAGCCTGTTTTTATCTCCGTCCCCTCCAGCTATTAAGGGGGGCCCTGTGGTCTGGCCGGATCATGGAGGGCTGGGGGACCAAGGGTCGGGGCTCCTGGGTTCCTGGGTGACTCACCATCGCCCCCTGTCCCAGGATGAGCCTGCTGGCCTGAGCTTTTGCCTGTGACATCTGCCACTGCAGAGGCCTCAGTAGAATCAAGCCTGTTTTTATAGGGGAAGATTAATGACTTTCTAGGGCTCTTCAAGGAGATGGCACTTGAGAATCGAACATGTTTTCTACACAGGGATGACGGTGTATCTCTGCTGGCCAGGAGAGGGGCAATTCTCCAGAGGCAGATCCCAGGGACTGGCCCAGAGTCTCCACGGAGGAGACAGGGCAGCTCCTCAGACCCCTCCTGGACACTGGCGTTGGACAAAGGATGGGCCCAGGAGAGCAGAGGTGAGGAGTGGCCCTGCCACCCCATTCCCTCCTCTTCACACTCATTCTTTGCACCCAATGGCATTCACTCCTGGGAGGCCTTGCCTGCGCTCCAGCAGTTACCATCCCCTCTTCCCTCCTCCCACAGTCCAAGGCTGCCTCTGGCGCTGCCTCCGGTGCAATCCTTGGCTTGCATACCAGACCCATTTTTTTACAAATGAGCCTCACGCTGCTTGTCTTAGCACCTAGCTCAGCCCCAAGCTGTGGAAAATGCTCAGCGAATGAACGAACAGATCGGTAAGTGAATGAATGTGACACCTGCAATCCTCTCTCTCAACCTGAAATCCTAAATCTCCCAGCCCAAATCCAACCTGGGCCCTTCTCACTGGCTGTTGTCATGGGGTTTGTGACTGGCAGACCCCAGGCAGGGCCATATGCCTGCCAGCCCCAGAAGCTGACACCAGCTGACACTGAGTCCCTATGAGCTGCCTCCATGGTACCTTTCTTCCAGCACCCGGGAAACCCATCTGGCTCCAGAACCCTCACTTATCCTCTCCCTTTCCTGGCCTCTCTTTCGGAAACACCTTTTTCCTGCCTCATCAGGCTGCTGTGTTTCCTGCAGGGGAAGACATGACTGGAAAATGCTATTTATAGCAGACCTCCCTCCTAGCCCTCACTGAGGTGAGGGCTATCCTAACCCAGGGGGTACAGAGAGAAGATACTCAGGACTTTCCAGGGTCCCAGCCACCGGGAGAAGGAAGCTGGGTACCCAAATGATGCACTGGACCTTCTGGTATTCAGGCAGTTCCCTCCCCCTCCTGACTTCCCCACGACTGTTAGTGAGCCCACAGCCCCCCAGATCCCAGACCTGAAATCTCCCAGCCTCAGAGGCAAAGAATTGCAGGATAGAGCTCTGGAGAAGAATGTAGAGACCAAATGTGATGAAGAAACCAAGACTCAGAAAGGGGAGGAGATTTGAACAAGGGCACACAAGAAGTCAAAAGCAGGTCCCATAGCTAAAACCACCCGATACTTGCCTAACTCATGAAGTTATAAAGGACTTCACATGCATTGCCTCATTCAATGTCATCAGGCAGGTTATGGATTGAACTGTGTCACCAAGAAAGATAGTACTAACTCTCAGTATCTCAGAATGTGACCTTATTTGGAGACAGGGTTGCTACAGATGTAATTAGCTACAATGAGGTCATATTGGAGTACGGTTGGCTTTATAAGTAGGGCGTCCTTATAAGAGGGGATTTGGACACAGACACACACAATGGGAAGAAGATGGGAAGACCCCCAGGGAGGAGACGGCCACGTAACAATGAAGGCAGAGACCGGAGGGAGGCATCTATCAGCCACGGAATGCCAAAAGATTGCCGGCAAGCACCGGAAGCTCGAGGAGGCGAGGAAGGATTCTCCAGAACAGGTTCCAGAGGGAGCACGGCCCTGCCGACACCTTGATTTTAGACTTCTGGCTCCCGGAACTAAGACGATAAATTTCCGTGGTCTAAAGCCACCCTGTTTGTGGTACTTTGTTACGACAATCCTAGCAAACTGACACACAACATTATACCTACTGGACAGATGAGCAAGAGGGATCCAAAGTCAGGCCCCGGCTCTCAGTGCAGTGCTCTTCCAAAAAAGACTGTATGCCTCTTTGATTCTCCTCTCTCTCGTGTCCTTTCCATGGCCAATTCTTGAAGTCCTGTTGAGTGTTCCTTTGTAAAAAAAAAAAAAAAATCTACCCACTCTTCCTTTCCTTTCCCAGCAGGGCTGCCCTCGTTGAGGCATTCCATGTCAGGAACGGGCAGTGGGTCTGCTGGCCCCTCTCCACCTTGCAATCCACTAGTTCATTCCACACCTCTTTTTCGAAAGCCTGCTATGCGCCAGGTTCTGTGCGAGGCGCTGAGATGCTCTCATTGACCAAGGCGGACGTGGACCACACTCCTGTGAAAGCACTGCTTCCTGGTCACTTCCCTGCTCTGGGCCTTGGCTGTCTTCCCTGCACCTTCAGGCTAACGTCCTCCGGTCCCCATATGCAGGGTCAGACCCTCCTACCTGTCAAGATGCGTCAGCTCAGTTCAGAGAGAACAACTTTCTGTCTTACGGAAAAACCTGTGGCTCTCCACCCGGGATCCGAACTTCTAGCTCTAGGAGGTAAGGGTGACTTTCTAGTCCACAAAGGAAAGAAAAGGTACTGTGGCCTTTTACAGGGGGCCACCAAAGCAGGAAGTGCTCTGGGAAAACAGGTGACACTGCAGATTTCAAAGACGTCCAGCTCATCTTAATTTTCAAAACTCTAGCAGATACCCGACTGCTGCTTAGTAGATGTGGATCTTAGAGCAAAGGAAGCAGCCCAAAGGCTCCCCCAAAGATAAACTGGGGTACGTTCCTCCATCAGAAATTAAAAGGAAAGGACTACATCATTCAATACGACTGAATCTCAAAAATATTATGTTGAGCTTAAGATGTCCATACCCTATGATTCCATTTGCATGAAATTCAAGGACAGGCACAGTGGTAATAAAAATCAGCACAGTGACACTGTGGCTGGGGGGCGGGGGGGAGGGTAGGTGTCCTGATGGAACAGGAACAGACAGAAGAACAATGAGCTGATAAAAATGCTCTGTTTCTGGACTGGGACGTGGGTTATGAAGGTGTATTCATCCGTCAAAAAAGCATCAGGGGCACCCGGGTGGCTTAGTAGGTTAAGTGTCTGACTTTTGATTTTGGCTCAGGTCATGATCTCACAGTTCATGAGATCGAGCCCCGTGTCGGGCTCTGTACTGACAGCATGGAGCCTGCTTGGGATCCTCTCTCTCTGCCCCTCCCCTGATTGCTTGCTCTCTCTCCCTCTCTCTCTCTCTTTCAAAATAAATAAACTTTAAAAAAAAAAAAGAGCATCAAACTGGACACTTACGATTTGTGCACTTCACGGTTTGTGGAGTGCATCTCAATTTAGAATAGAATAGAACCCAACAGTAAGGAAGAGACAGGGGTTCCCTCTCTTACAACTGGAGGGAAAGGCAACCCCAGGGCACTCGCTGGGGAACAGGGGTGTTGCTGAAGGTGAGGAGGCATTTGCTTTTCCTCATCTCTCTAAGATCTGGAATCTTGTTCAGGCTCTTGCTTAGTCCCCTGCCCGGGTTCAGGCCGCAGCTCCGGTCTCTCTACAAAGAGGCAGATGAAGGCAAATAGAGTGGGCCCGCGGGCCACTGAGCACAGGCTTTTCTGGCTTCTAAGTCAGGCCTTCTGCCTCAAAGGCACCCAGGCTGAGCCCTCCCTGGTGTCCTACTGCCATGGAGACGGCCCCCATCCTGTAGTCTGGCCCACAAAGGCTTGAGTTCATCATTTCCAATCTCCCCACCTTCCCATATACTTTGCCTCAGCCACATCTGCGACCTCTCCTTCCGAAGCCGGTGCTATTTATAATGCCCTGGAAACACAGCCTGGGCCAGATAATAGGCGGGCTTTGCCAAACAAAACCCCAGGCCGCTCCACTCCCCCACATCCCCCAGAGGCCTGCAGTCTGGAGCCCAGTGGGGCCCAGAGGGACCATACATCTTGGAGCCGGCACCGCTCCCACCCCGTCTGTCTGACCCTCAGACAGAGAACCATTCCCCCCTGTCCAGTATATAAACACCCCTTTGGGGATAAATCCGCCCAGAAGCGTGGTCTGCAGAGCTGGGGGTGCTGAATGTTTGCTGCATCCTTGGCTTTGCCCAGTCACGTTGTGTAGCCCGCATTTGCCCTCCCAGGCCCCAGTGCAAAGAGCTAAGGGGCCATCCAGGCCAAGGCCGATGGTAATGACTCCTATTAGCTTCATGCCAGATGGTTTGTGACACCCTCTCAGATGACCCTCACGACTCTGCGAGGTAGGTACGATTGTCCCCATTGAACAGATAAAGAAATTGAAGCTCAGGGAGGCTGCATGTCAGACTGACTCCAAAGTTTGCATTTTCTGCCACCCCGTTCACTCAGAGGCCCCATGTCAGGGAGCAGCCAAGGAAGCAAGGAGGTGGCCGCTAAGCAAGCCAGGGAAATTTAGGACTAAGGGCACTTATGTTCATTCCTGCCTGTCCCTCAGCTTAAGGGCAAACCTATCGCTTATCTGGAGTAAGCAAAGAGCAAATACTTCCTGTGCCTCTACCACATGCCAGGACCCAGCTAGGCGATTGCCAGCTCTCAGTCCAGAGCATGGTCTTACAGCCTTTTCTCTGCCCTGGGTAGCCTCTTCCAGACTGTATCCGCACAGCAACGCCCCACACCCCCAGCCCCGACATCTGCCCCAGCCCTGTCATCCCAAACACAGAGGTCTTTGTCCGGGACTGGATGTGGGTATTGGGTATGAGTGTCACAGTCTCTGCGGCCAGCTCACAATGGCCCTTCCCACCTACTTCCCACAGCCACCCCAACCCTGTGGTCACTTTCTGAACCTCCCTAGTGGCCTCTGATTTCTTTCTGGACATGGCCAGCAAAAGGAAGTGGGGAGATGACTCAGAGGTGTGATGTGGCCTTAACAGATGTGTCGTTGTGATGACATTCCCTAAGGAGGTGGGTAATGAGTGGCAGAGAGAGCTCTGGAGATCACAGGAGGTGTGTAAACAAGGAAAGACCAGTTTATAAGGTCCAGAACAGCTGAAGAGCAAAAGTCTTAATGGATTGTCAGCTTAACACAGCCCTCAATTCATGCACAACAGTCATTTTCAACGCTGAGGAGAAAATGAGAAACGGAACTCAAAATGTAACACTTTCACATTGTTCCTTTGCCTGGGTAAAATTAGCAGGAGTGATAAAATTGGTGATGTACTTTTAAATAGCTGTCACTGAAAAGACAAATCTCAAGGACTTGTCAAAATAAATGCAGTAGCAGAATTAAAAAAAAAAACCACCTCAATGTGATTTCCACATTTGTGTAACAGATATGACGACCACGGGCTATTAAAGACGCTTGTCCACCTCTGCCGTATATGGGCCATGGGGTACTGGGAAGGATAAAGGTCAGAAGCCAGGGTTCTTCCACCTGATTCCCTAAACCTCTGGGCAAATTACCTAGCCTTTCTGAGTCCCGTTTTCACGGGACTCCTCACGTTCAAGAGGAACGTTTGTCTTCCCACCTCATAGCACTGCCATGAGGAGGAAATGAGACGTTGGGGCTGTGAAATCGTTCAGCGAAGGTTGTACCTAAACTAGAGGAAGCTCCGTGGTAAAGGCCCGAGAAGGGGCTATGACAGGAGGATGGGATTTGGGTCTTGTGACTTCCTTAGAGCTCAGCTGCACTCTCGGTGTCAGGCCATGAATGTCCCCGAGTGATGTGGGTCTCAAACAGTCACCCACAGATCCCTCAGGGGCCACATCCGCGCTCACTGCCCACCCCACCTGTTCCTAGGACAGAAGGCCCGGGACCAAGTTGCTTTCCAGAGGCCCATGGAAGCAAATGTCATGGGTTCCAAAATATAAAAATGAAACTGCCAATTTGAAATTAATCATGGTTTAAACAACTGTAAAATGGAACATCATAACGGCACTGATATTTAAATATACTTTCCATAAAAATTCATTATATTTGAAAATAACTTACAGGTGACATTTTTCTCACTTCACAATAATTTCTGCATGTGTTCAGGGTTACCAAGAAACAGCCAATTTTAAATTACGAACAAATGAGCCGCCAATGTCTAAATACTTTGAAAGGCCAAATTATAAAAATCTTTAAGTTTTTTTTTTTTTTTTACAACAAAAGTATTAACACTTCCTGTGGGATGTGGGGTGCGGGTACATCCTCTTGGGGGTGCCATGTCCTGGGGCTCTCTCCAGGTAGGCATGTCCAGTGGGCACCAAGGTCTTAAGAAGGCCCTCTTGGCTTCAGCCTAACATTTCAGAAGCTTCTGAGGGGCCAGACGTTTTGCCCTGTCCCTTCTCTGTATTTGGAAGCCAGAAGTCTGAATTCAAAGCCTGCCTTTCTCGAGGCTATTACGGTGGTCACCGATCATCAAACTACACAAAAGACCTTATGATAACAAGCTAGTTTCCTGTTCCACCCCTTCCCAGCCCCACCCTATTGCCCAAATAGGTTTCTGTTATTAGTTCCTATGGCGGTTACCCTCTAGATAATATACTAATAACCTGATTTCCTGTTTTGCCACTGTCGGCCTGTATCGATCATTACCCCCCAAAATAGTTGAAAATGATGCGTAACTTGCACTAAACCCATTTCTCTTTCTTCTTTCCTTCCTTCTAATATTTGATTTTGGTTGCTTTTTTATTATTTGCACACTTAATCTCAAAATCTGGTTTCTTGGTTTATTTACTTATTTATTTTTTAACGTTTATTTTTGAGAGAGAGAGAGAACATGCACGCACAAGTGGGGGAGGGGCAGGGGGAGAGGGAGACAGAGGATCTGCAGCGGGCTCTGAAACTGAGAGCAGAGAGCCCCACGTGGGGATATGGGGCTCGAGACCATGAGCCAAGAGGTTGTGACCCGAGCCGAAGCTGGACGCTTAACTGACGGAGCCACCCAGGCGCCCTTTTTTTTTTTTTTAATAAATACATACATAATCTATTGTCAAGTTAGCTAACATACAGTATATACAGTGTACTCTTGCCTTTGGAGTAGATTCCCGTGATTCATCACTTACAAATAACACCCAGTGCTCATCCCAACAAGTTCCTTCCTCAATGCCCATCACCCATTTTCCCCGCCCCCAAACTTGCCCACCCCACCTCTTGGTTTTTTTTAATTACTTTTTTTGAAGTTTTATTTTTTTAATGTTTTTATTTATCTTTGAGACAGAGACAGAGCATGAGCAGGGGAGGGGCAGAGAAAGAGGGAGACACAGAATCCAAAGCAGGCTCCAGGCTCTGAGCTGGCAGCACAAAGCCCGACGCGGGGCTCAAACTCACGGACCGTGAGATCATGACCTGAGCTGAAGTCGGACGATTAACCGACTGAGCCACCCAGGCGCCCCAAGAAGTTTTAATTTTTTTAGTAATCTCTGCACCCCACATGGGGCTCGAACTCACAACCCCAAGATCAAGAGTCGCATCGTCTTCCGACTGAGCCAGCCAGCCCCTGGTTTCTTGTTTTCTAACACTCTGACAGCCTCTCTCAAAGCCCCTTGCCATCAGATGAGAGTATTGGAGGACGCCCCCTCCGCCCCTCCGCCCCTCAGACAAGCTTTTATTCTGACTTGCTTTATAGTCTGCCCAGCAACTACAACTAACCATATCGAGCTTCCTTCAAGATTACCAATAAATGTCATTTACATTATCTTGATGATATAAATACTGTTTCCTACCAGCATCGGAAGGGCTCAATCTCACTTTGCTCAATGTAAAATGGGGGCAGCAGAGCATGTCCTAACACCACGTAACACAAGGTGAAGACGATAAGAAATGTGAATGACAGAAGACTTTTAGTAAATAAAAGGCCTTCTTTTTCTATCATTATTCCGTGACAAACAACATGGAATGGTAATACGGGCTAATACCACTGGGGCTAAGAAAACTTTCTGAACCTCGATTTCTTCACCAGTAAAATGGGGAGGACATTACTACCACCTCACTCAGTGGCTATAAAGATTACTTGAAATCCAAGTGCTTTGTATTTAGTATGTCACTATCCCAAGTTTAAGAGATCGTGACCTCATTTCCGTCTTTCAGGGAGAGAAAACTGCAGTTCCCGCCTCCACACAGCAGGCTGTGGTTGGGAAAAATGCACAGCGCTCTCTAAAGGGCATTTAGGGGACAATTGGAAAATATGAATAGCGCCCATAGATTAAATACTTCTGCTAAATCCAGTATCATTGGATATGATTATGGTACTGTGGTTATGTAGGAGAGTGCCCTTGTTCTTAGGAAATACATGCTGAAGTATTTAGGGGTTAAGTGTGACAATGTCAGCAAACCATTTTCAAATGGCTCAGGAAATTTTATTAGAGAGAGACAGAGACAGAGACAGAGATGGAGACAGCACAGTATAGCAAAATGTTGACAATCAGTGAACCCAGACATTAATTGTACTGATCTTTCACTTTCTCTACTGATTTGACATCTTTCAGAATAAAACCTTGTGAGGTGGGGAGAAGCCCTTTCAGTGTTGGAAAGCACCCTAAAGGTCTTTTGCCTATTCTGGGAATTAGGTGTAGGCCCTGACACTGTGGCTCCCACAGCCCCTCCCAGTGAGGTGGGGGCAGCTTTCCTGACATCTCAAAGCCCTCGTAAAGCTGACCAAGCCCGGGAGGTGATGGAGAGCTCCCAGGTTGGGGGGACCAACGGACAGCATTTCCGTGGTGCAGAGGGTGGCCCGTGTAATCCAGCCCTCCTTCTGAAGCTTTGGGGAGGGAGAGCCAAGGGGCTGTCCAGAATTGCCCCAGAGGAGAGGCCAAGCAGACAGCTGCCCGCTTTGGGTCCTGGCCGAGGCTCCTTCACCGGGTGTCTCATCAGCTGTCTCTCTTTTGTTCAAAGGAAAGCAGGAGAGAACAGTTGGTATCTTTGCACTACCCAGAACCCAGACGCTCCTTCCAGTCAACTCAATTATCTGCACCAATGAACTGGGAAAAGAGGCACTGGTAATCGACTTTAAATTCTATGTTATACTTGCCATCTACAAAAAAAAAAAAAAAAAAAAAAATAGGTAACACCAAAAGAAAACCAATCAGTTCAGCAACAAACAATATAAAGTGAAAGATGGGGTCAGACTCTCTCATTCCTTTATGCTATCGGGTTCCCATCTCTTCCTTGACGGCCCAGCTCTCAAGGTTTTAGGAGTAATCTACAAATTGGAAGGAAAAAAAAAAAAGCTGCTTTGCCTAACTGATAATAGGTGATCTGCCTATGGATGATCTGTACCAGTAAACTCCTAACTGCAGTGCTACATTTCATTCTGGACATAATACATTCAAATGGAGATAAACTGTAGCTTGTTCTAAGGGTGATTAGTATAACGAGGGGGGGGTGGGGAATCTGGCATTAAGGGAGCTCACACACTGAAAGCCCCAGGGACTGGGTCAGGTCTTGCGTGGTCTCACTTGATCCACGCAATCACTCCCTGCCTGTATTTCCCAAACTTGCCAGATCATAGGCGTCACTGAAGGAGAGGAAGGAGGTTGAGATCGGGCAAGTTGGGGAACACTGTCTGACGAGTGAGGTACTTTCATTCAACTTTTCCTGGGGAGGAAACTGAGTCTCTAAGAGGTTCCCTGGCCAGCCTAAGGTCATACAGATAGAGATAATGATGTCACTGTGGATAACATGATTTCAACTGCTAACATCTGCTGCGTACTCATCATGTGCTAAGGACTTTACATGCAGAGTCAAGATTTGAACCCTGACTGGAAGTCTGGCTCATTTCATGATCTCCATTCTTGCGATTACCTCGTACATCTTCCCAGAACACGTCCAACGAAGAAGATCTGAAAAAACAGGGCAGCTGAGAGCAGAGAAGAAAAGATGGGGCAGACACGTGGTAGCCGTTTCCAAATATTGAAAGGCTGTCACTGTACTTCTTTCACACGCTGTATTTTGCAATCCCCTACTTTATTTGGGGATGCATTTTGGTGAGACCCATTCACCTTTGATATCTTTCCCCAGTGGATGGAAGTCATAGCCATGACAGATTAATATAAGAAGAAATTCTGAAAGACCAAGCTGACCAAATACAGAATAAGATGACTGTTCTTACACCCACTGTTGTTGGGAGTCGCCCACCAAAGAGGTGTCCAAGCTGGATGACCCCTGGTGGGGATGTTTTAGGGGGGCCTGAGATATCTGAAAAAGAAAAGAATAGGGCTACATGACAGTTTAAGGTTCTTTCCAAGTTTGCAAGTTTAACTCTACAGAAGTTGACATTTATTCTATTTACAAATGGATTTTAAAATCAGGGGAGGGATGTAAAGTGGGTCAGTATTATTGTCCAGATGGGGAGGGAATTGCGTCACTGAAAGCTGTGACCAGTCAAGGGTTCCGGGAGTAAATCAGCTCAACCGCTGCGTAGTTATAACCCTCACTGTGCATCAGAATCGCTGAGGGCGCTTTACAACATGACAGATACCAGAGCTACGATCCAAACCAAATGAAGCTGAATCTCTTGGGGTGGGCCCAGGAATCAGTGATTTTTAAAAGCTCCCCGGGTAAGGGGAGCCTGGATGGCTCAGTCAGTTCAGTGTCTGACTCCTGATTTCGTCTCAGGTCATGATCTCATGGTTTGTGAGTTCGAGCCCCACATCAGGCTCTGTGTTGACAGTGCTGCTTGGGACTCTCTCTCTCTCTCTCTCTCTCAAAATAAAGAAATAAACTTAAATAAAAATAAATAAAAGCTCCCCAGGTGATTCTAACGTGCAGCCAAGATGGAGAACCACTGAACTGGAAGAAATGAAGCTCACACAGAGGATGATCCTGCTGTCCTCTGAGCCTCGTGATGACCAGGAATCAGTTCATCTCTACACTTGACACAAATGTCTCTGACGCGGGGGCAGTTGTTGAGGGACTGTTTGTAAGTCTAGAAGATCCGAATCAAAGTCCCCCAGGATGTTCTCATTGGAAGTCAGGGGAGGCCCTTTAACACTTCATTTAAAGTCTTGAAGTCCTGACTTTTCCAGTGATCACAAAGTCTTCACAAATTCATAGAGATAAAAGGTAGAATGGTGGTTGCCAGGAGCTGGGAGGAGTAGAGAATGGGGAGTTACTATTTACCAGGGTAGGTGTTTTTAGCTTGGAGGGATAAGAAACTTCTGGAAATGGATGGTGGTAGTGGTTACACAACAGTGTAACTTTGTACACTTCGAAGTATTGTGAACTGTACACTGAAAAGTAGTTAAAATGGTCAATTTTATGTTACATATATTTACCACAATAAAAAAACTGTTTAATGTTTCAAGTAGAGAGACTGTAAGAAAAATATACTGAACATGCATTGACCCACCCAACTGCAAACTGTTAGCACTTTGTCAAGTTTTCTTCAGTTGTTTTTTTTTTTTTAAATAAAAGAAGTAAAACTTTGCAAATTAAAACACAAAAAAAGCTTTCAGAGGGATTTATCCCAGGAATGTAAGGGTAATTCAACATAAGAAAAACAATCACTGTAATGTACCAGAACACATGATTATCTCAATTGGTGCAGGAAAAAGAATCTGACAAAACCCAACACCCTTTCATGATGAAAACACTTAGAAAACTGGGAATAGAAGGGAATTGCCTCAACACGATAAAGGGCATTTGTGAAAAAATCCCCAGCAAACATCACGCTCAATGGTGAAACACTGAGAGCTTTTTCTCTAAGATTAGCAACAAGACAAGGATGTCTGCTTTTACCATTGCTACTCAACATTGTATTCGAAGTTCTGGCCAGAGCAATTAGGGAAGAAAAAAAAAAAAGGCATCCAAATTGGAAATGGAGAAGAACTATATTTATAGTTGATGTGATCCTACATATAGAAAATCCCAAAGAATCCACACCCACAAAAAGCTACCGGAGCTAATAAATAAATCCAGTAAAGTTTCAAGAGTACAAGATCAACACACAAAAATCAGCTGTGGTTCAATACACCACCAGTGAACAATCTGAAGAGGAAATTAAGAAAACAATTCCATTCAGGAAAGCTTTCGGAGCATCTAAGGACTGGACATTAAAAGAGTCTCCCAGTCCTTTGAAGTGGAAACATTTTGTTATTAATGGTCAGGGTGGAGGCACATGCATCAGCACCTTTAATTTTTCATGCATATTAGTGCATCTCATATTAAAATTAAGTAGAGCACAAAGGTTGACGGGGACGGTCGCATGGACTGCACAGGACGACGTGTGGAAGAAGCAGAACTACACGCACAGGCACTTCAGAAAGGCCCGAGTCTTGGCCATCCTGCCTCCCTCCACGTCTCAAGAGTCACAGGAAGTAAGGAAGTAAAATCCCAGGCTCCTCAGAGGAAATCAGGCCTGAGTCAGCCTTCCTGGGAGGTTGAGGGAACAGATTAGGCCCAGCAAACTGTTTACTGAGGAGGGTGTTTTTCACTTGAAAAGTTGGTGGGTTTGGGTTTTTTGGGTTTTTTTTTTTAAGTGGAAGAAGGAACTAGAAAGTGTTTTTAATTATTGTTTTGTGACTAGGGGCCAGAAAGATGAAGGGTTTGCCAAGTATTGCCACATTCTTAGTTCTCCATGTTCCAGAGACTCTAAGAGCTGGTGGTTGGTTTCCATCACTGAGATGGGTCTCCTAACCTCTTGTTTCTGTTCCTCCCTCATGGACAGCTAACTAACATGTGCTGGGATCTGTGGATGGACATACTAGGCAGAGAAAAATCTTGAGTGCAAGAAGGTGATTTGCTGAAAGGTAACGAGCCCTAGACTGGTGGCCAGAAGACCTGCCTGCTGTCTAGGCTGGCCTCTAAAGCACCCTAGCTGTGTGGCTTTGAGTCCATTGCCTTCTGGATCTTGTCCATAAAAGGGGAGGAGGGCAGGGCAGGGGTTGGGAGGGGAAAAGATCCTTTTGACTTTGACATTCTAGTTTTTCTAAAGGCCAAACCCATTAAGAATTCAAAAGAACTGTAAAAGAAAAGGGAAGTGACATTGATAGAAAATAAAGATGGGAAGAGAGACAAATTGTAAAGAATGGACAAAAGATTTTTCTACTCCAGGCTGCTCTTTTCTACTTGACCAAAGCTGAGCGAAGCCAGAGGTTCACGTGGACTCAGGAGGGGAGCAGATTTGGCAAGGAAGGAAAAACAGCACTCCTGTTTTCAGTTTCCCAGGGCCAGGGCTCCCCAAGTAGATCTCACAAAAGGCCCAAATGCTTAAAGCTTGACCACCTGTGGGCAAATCGACCTTATTATGGACTGTGTTTTGAGAGGGAAAAAGTGGAGTGGAGGCAAATCAAACAACTCTCAAAAAATGAATAAAAGGGCATTGGATTTGGATGGGAGGCCCCTGGGTGTTCGTTAGATTTTTTTCCAAACGTATTATCTGGCAAACGTTTATAAAGTGCCTACTATGTGCTGGGTGCTCAGACAGGATATCTGGGTAGATAGCATTCATCGGGAGATAAGAAATGTGCACAAATCCCAAATGTCTAAAACACAAATGGAGGGGCACCTGGGTGGCTCAGTTGGTTGCACGTCAGACTTGGGCTCAGGTCATGATCTCGCAGTTTGCGAGTTCGAGCCCCGAATCCGGCTCTGTGCTGACAGCTCAGAGCCTGAAGCCTGCTTCAGATTCTGTGCTTCCCTCTCTCTGCCCCTCCCTTGTTCACTCTCTGTCTCTCTCAGTCTCTCAAAAATGAATAAATGTTAAGAAAAACATTAAAAAAAAAAAAAAGTAAAACACAAAGTGAAACCTGCCACAACGGAGTTCAGATAAATTTCTGGAGTTCAGAGTAGGCGCTGCTCCCCCTTAACCTAGGAAGTTTAGGAAATATACCCTAGAGGCTGAAGCACAGACCCAAAAATCCTTTATTTTTCCAGGAGTAGCAATTATCCCCAGTTCCATTTTAAAGAAGTGAAAACCAAAACAGAAAGGCAAATTATTTGTTCTCTGACCATCCAGCTTGTTAGCAACACAGGATGATCTAGAACTACAAACTGATAACTTCCCCCAGAAATTAACGGTGAAAGCATGCACCACTAAGATGACATAAAGTTCTTTTTAGGGGAGGCAACCCATAGCCATAGTCTCCTTTCCCAGCTTAATTCCAAAGAAACACCAACCAAAATTCAAAGCAGGATAAAAAAATTCATAAGCAGGCTGGAGTCACATGTATTTTGGGTCTGAAGGGAGCCAAGGTCTCTGAAGTGGCAGCTCCGCCTACTTGGGGAGGGGTTCTTTGTGTGAAGTCCAGCTGCCCCATTATAAGTGAGTTGTAGGGGACACCATGCATCCGGAACAAGGCAGATGAAAGATGAAAACCTAGGCAAGCCCTCTGCTTTTGCAGAAGGAACGTGGCCGCAGGCTTTTCAGCATTGAATTTGAACAAGCCAATGGTATCCCAATCATCGAAACAGGAAGCCAGATAAACAGCATGTTATCAAGGGGGGATCCGGGCGCTTCCCTTAAGCCGGCGCCAGCTGCGCCCTCTGGCTGTCCTAACAAAGTCCCATTGACTCACCAGCTGATTTTCCCGTGTTGGGCTCCGGGGGACAAGAAACCCTCTCTGCTGAGTGGACTTCACCCCTGCACACCGCCCCCACCACTCACCACTCACGCCCTCCCCTGATCCTGTCTCCCCTCTCTGCCCTCTGCAGACTTGGCTGATGCTTTATCCTAGGACCAGGTTATATTGGGTGAGGATAGAGGGACCACAAGAGCCCAAGCGCCCGAGAGCCCTCAGGTGAGCTCCTGGTGTTCACTGAATCTTCCTTTCTCCTCCCTCCCGTCTCCCCCAGGGAACACTTCCACTGGGCGGGCGCCAAAGAGGACAGCCTCCGGGAGTGTGGCCGGCCGACGCTTCGCAGCACAACCTGGGCACCCAGTGAACATTTTCTGGAACAGCCCGGCAAGGTCACCTGCTCCAGCTGCTCTGCTCGCTCCGCTGGGATGGGAGAAAACACGGGGACGGGTGTGTGTGTGTGTGTGTGTGTGTGTGTGTGTGTGTGTGTGTGTGTAATAACGTAGCACTTGGTGTCTTTGGTTATAGGATCTCAACACACTTTACCCTGCAGGTATTTCACAGAAAGGGAAACTGAGGCTCCGAAAGGCTGACGCTGGTAGCCCCTAGTGAGTCAAGTCCTGGAGCAGACGCGCGGTCCCCCAGGGACGCCTCGGCACACACCCTCCCGGGAAGCCGCCAGCGCCTCCGTTGTTATTCCAGCGCCTCTCTCGAGCCCAGCCCGCAGCCTCCCCGGGGCACCAGGCTCACCTCCCCCCGGGGATCTGTCCCGGCCCGGCAAAGTGGGAAGCGGCGGCCGCCGCGCGCAGCCCGGTCCCCGCCCCCGCGACGACCCCGCGCGGGCCACTCACCGGCGCGCCTGCCCTTCCCGGCTCCAGCTCCGGGTCCCGGTCCGCGCCGCCGCCGCGCAGAGCCGCGCATCCCCAGCGCAGCGCGGGGCCGGGCGCGCTCTCCTCGCGATAAGAAAGTTTCTCCGGGGTCCCCGGGCCGGGTCCGGCCCTCGCTCGGGGGTCGGCGTCCGCCGCGCGCTCCAGCCGCGCGCTCACACTAGGGCCGCCGCCGGCCCCGGCCCCACAATGAGCGGGGAGGCGGCATCCTGAACAAAGTGCGTCCCCCGGGGCCGGGCTGCCGGGGGCGGAGCCTCGTGACCCGCTGCCCCAGGCACACGCCGGCTGCCTCCGACGCGGGCCCGGGGAGGGGGTGCCCGGCGACCGGGGGCCGGGGGAGGGGGGGCGGGCAGCAGGGCAGGCTGTGTTTCTGGTCGCCTTCGTCTTCCTCCCCCCGCACTGTGCCAGTTTAACCCGCAGAGGGGCGGAGGCATGGGTCCCTTCCAGACTTTGTCATTGGAAAGCTATTCCCGTAACCCTTTCCTGCCTTCGCCTTCCCGTCCCGCCTCCCCAGCCGCAGAAAGGCGGCTGCTTGGTAGCTAGGCTGGGGCCGCGAGCTGGCAGGGCAGGAAGCCTTCGCACAATTGAGCCTTTCCTTTGCCCGGGGACCCGCCACCCCTCCCCAGCAAGTCCTCGGGCTGCAGTTAGTTCGGTCGGTTCACTGAAAGGGGGCAGATGAATCCGCCAGCCTCCTCAACCCGCTTCTGACTCCGCCCACCCTTCCTTCCTCTCTACCCCTATCTGAGTTGGATCTCGGGTGCAGAGGAGAGGGGAGGCCCCAGAAGTGCCCGGCAAATAGTAGGTGCTCAGTAAAATAACGTGACTTCTTCCCACGTTCTCTACTTTGCCGCTGCCCCTCCTTCTAGGGCCCATGGAAGTGGGGGGAGGGGGCAGAAACGAGAGAGAAAATGACAAGACCCGAAGAGCGTTCTCGGCCAGAACCTCGGCAACCTCTCCGCAGTGCAAGGATTCCACCCCCCATCCCTCATACCCCCACCCCCACCCCCACCCTCACCCCCGCTTCCGGGCCTGAGGGCTTCCAGACTCTGCAGGAAGAGGGCAGAAGGAAATCAGGTGGCCTCTGCCTCTGGAGCAAGCTTTGAGCTCTGTGGGTGAAAGGGAGTAACTGTGGCCAAGGACCCAGCTGATTGGGATCAGAGATTTCACCAGCTCTAGCCATCATGAGGACTGATTGATTTCCGGGGTCTTGAGGGGCTGAAGGATGGAAAGCAGAAAGGTCAACTCCCTGGGAGGTCTCTGAAGTATCAACCAGTAGGGAGCTGAGCAGAGTCAGGATGAGAACCCTTGAGTTTTGCCTGGGGCCCTATCCAGCCAAGCAGGCCGCAGTGCATGTGGACACAAGGGAGGATGAAGGAGCACTAGACAATGAACTAGCAGTGACATTGAAGTTCCCATCCGATCAGGGGGAACGATTTTGACATGAAAGGAATGAATTGTCTTTTGCGGTGGGGAGGGGGCTGTCTCTGAGGGGCACCTGAGATGAGGGTGTCATGGCTAAAAGTATGGGCTCCTAAGGCAGACTTGTCTGGGCTCAAATCCTGGATCTACTGCTTACTAGCTGTGGGAATTTGAACGAATTCTTGAACCTCTGACCGCCGCGATTTCGTCGTCTGTAAATGGGATAATAATTGTTACTGTCTCATAAGATTGTTGGGAGGATTAAGTGCAATAAACACGGGTGGCCCGCTTAGAAGAGTCTGGGACACCACTCACCATGCATTATTAAGTCTGAGTCCTACAACCTTGCATCCATTTGACATTCAACGATGTGCTACCTGGAATTCTTCCTTTCTTTGCGCAGTCCCCTCTGCCTGCAAAGGGGAGCCTGGTGCTTTAAGAAGCAGTACTGTCTTGGGGCGCCTGGGTGGCTCAGTCGGTTGAGCGTCTGACTTCAGCTCAGGTCACGATCGATCGTGCGCAGGTCACGATCTTGCGGTCCGTGAGTTCGAGCCCCGCATCAGGCTCTGGGCTGATGGCCCAAAGCCTGGAGCCTGCTTCCGATTCTGTGTCTCCCTCTCTCTCTCTGCTCCTCCCCCGTTCATGCCCTGTCTCTCTCTGTCTCAAAAATAAATAAATGTTAAAAAAAAATTAAAAAAAAAAAAAAAAAAAAGAAGCAGCAGCACTGTCTCTGGGGCGCCTGGGTCATGATCTCACTCCTGGGTTCGAGCCCTGTGTGGGGCTCTGTGCTAACAGCCCAGAGCCTGGAGCCTGCTTAGGATTCTGTGTCTCCCTCTCTCTCTCTCTGCCCTTTCTCTCTGCTCCTGCTCTATGTCTCTATCTCTCAAAAATTAATAAATGTTAAAAAAAATCATTAAAAAAAACAGCACTGTCCCTTCTTGAGGGCTCATAGGGTGGATTGGCTGAGCTCCTTGGCCCTCCTAGGCCCAGGGACCAAGATTACACAATAGTCATACAAACCAGTATCAGAGACTGAATTGCCCCTGACCCATCCTGAGGTGAGACACAGGGGCCCTCACCCACATGGGTAACGCTGGAATGATGCTGTTCCTTGGGCACTACCCAGAAAGATAAAGAGGGCCAAAGCCATGATTTGTAAGAGTTTAATTTCTCCCATTGGTGCATATGATTAATAGCCCCCCCCCATTTGTGGATGGCTGATCCTACAAGTCCTCTCTGACCCTGCTCCAAATGTCCCAATCATAAACCTCCAGCAGATAAACATAATAGCATGTGGACAGGTTGGAAAGCAGAGAACAAACAGACCAGTCTGGTTGGGGTGACGGGCAGTGGATGTGAAGGCTCCTGGGAGAGAAGGTGGCCAGGACAGAGCAAGAGAGAAGCCAGAAGCAACTCTGGACAAAGCGCCGTTGGGGTGTAAGCAGAGTCCCCGCCCATCCCGCAAGTGGCTTCTGCCAAGTGTCTACTCTGTGAGCGATTTTCCTCTGAACACAGTGATGACTCAGTTGCTCTGAATCAAGCAAATGGATTTTCCTTAAATATGAAAATCAATAAGAAGTAAAGGCAAGGGCCTGGTTGTGGGGGGTGGAGGGTGGAGACAACAACAGAGGTGCTGGGGAGGGAAAGGGTTGGTAATTGAAGAAGATTCAGGCTCACTGCCGGGGACCCTTGCTCAGCAAGTGTTCCCCTTCCCCCCTACTGGCTCATGAAGAAAGTGGCCTCCTGGCCCTGCTGACCTTATTGAGACTTCTTAAAACCCAACCACTCCCTTTGCCCCCGACTCCTTGCACAGCTTAGACTCAATCCTGCTTCAGGGCAGAAGATTGTTAACAAGGGGATTAATGTCAATGTGACAAATGGGTTTTAAAAAACCAACCCAGGAGCCTGTTGTCACCCTTATGGAGTCTCAGACCTGGCTTGAGTTGAGATAAGGGCTTTGGGAGCCTCAGGAAGCACATAGCAAGTGACATTTCCAGGTCCAGCCTGATTTCTTTGGGGGCTCTGCCTGTTTTCCTGGCACACTGAGGTCTATGGACCAATGCTCATTTGTTTCACCACTAGGGTTATCTGATGGGGGACCTCGGGGATTTGAACAGAGTCAGAGCTCTCACGTTCCATGTGACCCACGGAGGAACTGCCTTCACCTCTGGGCTCTCTTGTTCAGGGTTTCCAGAGAAGTTGTAAGGCCCTTGGTGGGGATATGAAGACAGCACATTGCTTTATTTTCTTGGCCATTTAGTAAATGCCATTAGAGCTTCTGAGGTGGAGTCCGAGGGAGTCTCTGACTTCCTCCTCCTCAGCACAGTGGAAAAACACTGGGCATGGTATCAGGAGACCTGAGTCCGTGCTTTGGTTCAGCGGCTTGCTGAAGGGCGTCACCTCCATGTGCTCATCACTAAAAAGGGGTGTTGACACCCAGGGGACAACAATCATCACCCACCAAGGCTTAGGTGAGTAGTCAGTGAGATAATGGAAGAGAAAGTGGCTATAAAATGCTGTGCAAATATAAGCAGAAGTGTGATAATCGGACGGAAAGCATCAGCCCACATCCCCAGCCCATCCTCTTCCCCACCCCAGTCACATGCCCTCTGGTTATGGGCTCAGGGCTTGAAAACTCATTTTTAAGTGGTAGAGAGCTGACTGTCCACTACTAACCCTTGCCCTTTCTAGCTTGATTCATTAACCCGTGAGGGGCTGCGTGACGGTGAGATGGGGTGGAGTGTGGGCAAAGCAGTTGTCCCCGTCTGTGGCCACTCAGGCCTCATGACTGGCCTCAGGACCCCCTTTAAGAAGGGCGCTCTGTGTTGATTGTTTGAGCTGAGGAGGACCTGGGAGAAACAGTCTGTGGGAAAAGCTGGCACAGTAATGAATGTTTTACGAGACGGAGCGAGTCACTGCCTTATCGGGAAGATGCTGCTTCTCCCTTTCTTTGTTACCAGGAAGTGAGACGTACTGAAATTCATCACAGTGTTTTTCCAAAGATGGCTTTTCAAAAGAAGTGTCTCTTTAAGGGGCCAGGAGGACAGAGAAGGGGTTGGCAAGGAGAAGCAGTCCCCTT
Organism: Panthera leo; assembly: GCF_018350215.1. Lineage (NCBI taxonomy): Eukaryota > Metazoa > Chordata > Mammalia > Carnivora > Felidae > Panthera > Panthera leo. Next base: position 40,445,796 of record NC_056696.1, on the reverse strand, counting down.
TAAGAAGGCTGGCTCTGGCGGTAGCAATCCTGGAGCCGGTAACAGTCCATACCTTCTGTAGCACTTGGCTGCAATTGCAAGCACTTCATATACATTAATCCATTTAAGCCTCACAACAACCGCTTGAAACAGGCACCATTTTTGTTTGTATTTTATAGGCGAAGCAAGTGAGGTCAATATCACGCGTGGGTCTTACAGCTCGTAAGTGCCAGAGCCATGGTCTGAACTGGCAGCCAGGCTCCTGAGTCCATGCTTTCAAGTGCTCCGTATCTGCAGAGAAAGGGAGTCTCTGGGTGGTAGTGTGGGCAGTGTGGGCTCCGTCATTTACTAGCCTCAGTACATTTCCTCCTCTCTTTCTTTTTCTTTCTTTCTTTCTTTCTTTCTTTCTTTCTTTCGTCCTTCCTTCCTTCCTTCCTACCTTTCTTTCTTTCTCTTTCTTTCTTTCTTTCTTTCTTTCTTTCTTTCTTTCTTTCTTTCTTTTCTTTCCTTTCTTTCTTTCTTTCTTCCTTTCTTCCTTTCTAACAGCTTTTTTGAGGTATAATGATTGTGAAGTTCACCCATTGTAAGTGTACAATTCTATGATTTCTAGTAAATCAATAGAGTTGTGCAGCCATCACTACAACCAAGTTCTAGAACGTTTCCATCACCCCCAAACTTTCCTCTTTCAGTATATGTTTTTTTTCTTCATTTTTTTTTCAGTATATGTTTTAATCTGAGTCCCAACTCCCTCATCTGTAAAATGTAAAAAAAGTGCCTGCCTCATAGGCTTGTTATCAGCACTAAATGAGCTTGCAAATGGTGTATGGTAAATGCCCAAGCAATGTTGTTTACCATATAGTCTCTTAGAGTCATTTTTTTTTTTCTCTCTTAGAGTCATTTAAATACAGACTTTCAGAACTGGGAGTGGTCTTAAAGACTATCTAATCCCACCCTCTCCTTTAAGAGATAAAGAAGCTAAGGTGCCAACTTGTTAAGCAACTTGCCCATTGAGAACACACAGCCAATTTAGTGGCACGGCTGGCACTGAAACCGGTCTCTTGGTTGATAGTTCAGTGCTCTCTTATCTCTGGAGAGACTTTCTACCCAAGGCATAAGGATGTCATTGTCTGGCCCCCTGCTGTTTTGTGGGTGCCCCCAGAACAATGCCAATTGGCAGACACACACCCTAGGGGTTTGCTTGTGTGAGAGCTGGAATGCCCAGCATGCTGGCCTTGGAACAGAGAATGCAGCTGGGGAAGGCTGGGTGCAGAATCGAGGGACAAGAGCCAATGTGGAGGCTGAGGCAGGAATGTCCATTTTCAAAACAGGGGATGCAATGACTCAAGGCATCTAGGAGACAGCCAGTCTCTGTAGAGCCCATTTTTGTTTGTATTTTATAGGTGAAGCAAGTGAGGTCAATATAGTGCGTGGGTCTTACAGCTCGTAAGTGCCTCAAGGCACTACCCATGCCTAGAGCCCATGGGTAGGCCAACCTCATGGGTATGTGACTTGTGCAGTTACACAGGACCCCAGGCTTAGAAGGACCCTCTGTTTGGTTTAATGCTTTCCTGTTGCAGTGTTTACATTTTTATTATTTATTTATTTATTTATTTATTTATTTATTTATTTATGTTTATTTATTTTGAGAGAGAGAGAGAGGGCACACAAGTGGGAGAGAAGCAGAGAGAGAGGGAGGGAGCAAGAGAGAATCCCAAGTAGCGCTCAAACCCACAAACCGAACCATGACCTCATGACCTGAACCAAAATCAAGAGTCGGACGCTCAACTGACTGAGCCACCCAGGCGCCCCTCTCAATAATTTTTTTTTTTTTTTTTTTTAACGTTTATTTATTTTTGAGATAGAGACAGAGCATGAATGGGGGAGGGTCAGAGAGAGGGAGACACAGAATCCGAAACAGGCTCCAGGCTCTGAGCTGTCAGCACAGAGCCCGACGCGGGGCTCGAACTCACGGACCGCGAGATCATGACCTGAGCCGAAGTCGGCCGCCCAACCGACTGAGCCACCCAGGCGCCCCTCAATAATTTTTTTAAATACAGGAGCCCACATTTTTATTTTGCATTGGACTCCGGAAATTTTGTAGCCGGTTTTATGCATTGGACAAGGAACAGAGCCTAAGCTAGACTCTTTTTATTTTTAAGTTTTATTTTTTATTTTTTTAAGTAAACTCTACCCCCAACATGCGGCTTGAACTCATGACCCTGAGATCAGGAGTCTCATGCTCTACCAAATGAGCCAGCCAGGCACACCCCAAGCTAGATTCTTAAGGCCTCAGTAAAGACAGGTATGTCTTCACCCAGAACTTATACACAAACTATGTAAGGTATACGACATAGTCCTAGAATCTTCATACTGAGTATTAAGAGAAATAGAAGTTGCAAAACAATTTGCATAATATGATCTACGTCAAGAGATGCCTCACAAAACTATATATTTCTATGTGTACATAAACCTGTATGCAAATACACTTTTTTTTTGGTAAGTCTGGAGAGACACTCTAAACTGATGTCAGCGGTTACTTCTGGGAGAGTCATCAGGGGAGTCATTAATTTTTTCTGTATGCTTGAATTGCTGTGGTTATTCTTACAAGGAACATGCATCCATGTATGACTTATACAATGACAAATAAAATGGTAAGGTATTGGGGCACCTGGATGGCTCACTCGGTTAAGCGTCCGACTTCGGCTCAGGTCATGATCTCGCGGTTTGTGAGTTCGAGACCCACGTCGGGCTCTGTGCTGACAACTCAGAGCCTGGAGCCTGTTTCGGATTCTGTGTCTCCCTCTCTCTCTGACCCTCCTCCGTTCATGCTCTGTCTCTCCCTGTCTCAAAAATAAATAAACATTAAAAAAAAGAAATGGTAAGGTATTCCTAATATATTCTGTGAACATTTTCTTCTATCAATAAATATTCTTTAAAAAAATTTTCTTTTAGTGTTTACTTATTTTTGAGAGATAGAGAGAGAGAGCACATGCGAGCAGGGAAGGGGCAGAGAGAAAGGGAGACACAGAATCTGAAACAGGCTCCAGGCTCTGAGTTGTCAGCGCAGAGTCCGATGCGGGGCTTGAACTTAACAACCCATGAGATCATGACCTGAGCTGAAGTCAGACAACCAACCAACTGAGCCACCCAGGCGCCCCGTGTCAATAAATCTTAAAATACTAAGAAAAGAAGTGTCTTGAGAGGGGAAAAATGGCGTGGAGTTGGACCACTGAAAAGTGGTAGATAGAGGCGAAAGGTTTTCAGGCCCATGATAGGGCTTGAGGGGGAGCAGGGCTAGACTAAGAGAAGGGAATTAGGTGTGAGAAGCCATTGACAAGAGCATCCACTTGGGTGGCAGTGGGGTGACTGGAGGTGTTGGAGGGCTGTGAGTTGTCAAACGAACCTGGTGATTGAGGTTGTAGAGGTGACTTTGGCTGTACTAAGCAGAAATGGATGAGTTGGGGATAGGCAGGGATTTCCCTACACAGGGAAGAGGGTTGGGGGCCTGATGCGGGATTCCCCAGGAACTGGGAGGTTTCAGGCAGTGTGTACAATGGACAGAGTACAAGCTTTGGAGTGAGGGCTGCAATCGAGTGTCAGATTCACTGTATCCACTGTGACCATAACCTTGGTTTCTTTCTGTGAAACAGAAATGATCCTGACAATATATGCCTGGCAGGGTTTGGGGTAGGATTTGATGAGATGATGTAGGTAAAGCATTGGACCCAGTGCCTGACACAGACCCAGAGCCCCCAAATGTGCCCCTTTCCCTTTAATTGATTCTGTGGTTTGAGGAACGAAAATGGCAAGAGATCATCTGCATATATAAAGAGCCACTCTTTCAAGTCCGTCCCTCCCAGTTTTCTGGGAGAGCCACTGCAGGCCAGGATCCTGAGCTCCAGCCTGCAAATGCCTGAGCTGAGCCAGCCTGGAAGGGAGAGGAGCTAGCTGCAAGCCAAGGCACTGGGCAGCAAGACAAAGGAGGAGGGCTCAGGGCTCTGACTCTCAAGCTGCTGGGACAAGCTGCGCTGACTTTGGGGCAACCTGGCAAGGGGTCCTACTCTGGGATCTCGGGAAAATTAGTGCTCTGTGAACGCTCACCCCAGTTTTCCCACATTTCTCTCAGCCCTGGTCCTTTCTGCACATCCCCCTCAGCTCTGGGGAGTGTGAGAAGGAATGACTGATGGGCCCTGCTGGTGCAGCCCTCCCCCATCTGTACAGATGTGCCCAGCAGCAGCTGTACCATGCAGGCTACACCTGTCGCCTAGATCAGCTGCTGTAACTCTACTCCTGGGATAGCAGGCCAGGTGCCCAGGCTTTGCAGACGTCCTCCTTTTGGCAGGTGGAAAGGGATGGCTTCTGCCTGTCACAACAGCACATGGAAGCTGCCTGGAAGGTGCTGGGTCCCTGAGAATCTCAGCTACAGACTGGAACCCCTTCCAGCCCAGAGTTCTGTATACCTGTCCCATAGGCCCCCGTTGGTTCTCTGGCTGCTCCCACCCCTACCACTTAGGGGTGGGGGAGACCAAGGAGCAAGGAGGGAGACAGACACCTCCAGTGGGATCCCTTTAGCTATCCTGGCAGCGGAACAGCAATGTGAACCAGAGGAGTCAAAGAGAACCAGAGCTGGGGAGTAGACTTGCAGTGGGGCCAAGGATTAGGAAGAGTCTGAAAACGAGAGCAGAACTTGCTCTTGTGTGGCTTGGGCCGCTCAGACATTCGTTCTGGAGACGGCTGCCCTGGGAGACTTCCAGTTCAAACTGAGCATGCGTGGAGGCGTGGCCTGGGCAGGCATCGTAGGAGCCGCGCACAAACTTTCCTCTAAGCCGTGGGAGAGCTCATGGAGCGCCTGGGTGCGGAGCAAATCCAGACACCCCAGGAATCTGAGAAAATTTCAACAAGGCAGACCCGAGCCACACGTCCTCTGACATCCAGACCTACAGAGTGCATGGCACGTGCCAATACACATAAAAACCTGGTAGAAAACCAGATGGCGAATTGGCATTGCTGATGTCTGGATTATACCCCCACACCCACTTCAGTCTTTGAATGAACATACCTTCCATTTCCCCATCATACTACACATTCAGGGAAAGGAACCGTGAGCCGGTGACGCTCACGGTGATGCCAAGGCATTAGCAAGAAGGTGTTCTCCAGTTCCCCATGAACCCGGGCGATGCCAGGACAAACAGCACATGTGGCCAGCGGCTCCAGGCCAGATGTGAGACACTTCTGACCCCTGCTGGCGGGTTTCTCTCCGCAGCAACCAGGGAAAGCCCCGGGGAGAATGGAGTATTGGAAAAAGCTTGCAATCTGTCTGGGAGGGGTAGGGAGAAATACCCCAGGGCAGAATCTCTCCTCATCTGGAGCTCCTCTGATGAAACCAAGAAATTAGAGTAAAACCCAGACTGAGTTTCTGGGAGGAGTGAGACAGACTAGCGTGTCCCTTCAGCCCCTGTGGCTTGGAACAACTCCCTGCTGCAGATCCCTGAGAACCTAAATTCGGAAACCATTAGCAACACTCCATTAGCCAAATTCAACCACTCAACAAGGGAAAAAAAAAAAAAAAAAAAAGGAAAATAGAAAAGAAAAACCTCTCCCTCTCTCTCTTTCTTATTCCAGTGCAGAGCCTTCCTGAACTTTTAGCTTAATTTATTGTGAGTCTGACATTCCCCCACTTAGACCTGGGGCTAACAGTGTGATAATCATGGCTTTAATGCCTTTCTTTCCATGGAAAGAGCTTAGTATTACGCTCTTTGGAAAACCACTGCTAAGAAAGCTGACATCTAGGATATTTGCATCTGTGGTTAAGTTATTTTAGAAATCAGTTTGGACACCCTAGAGACGAAATCCAAGTCTTCCAGAATCTTTACTGGAATAGTCACAGGAACCAAAGGAGCACCAGCACGCTGAGAATTCCAACAGAATTAGTATGGCAGCCCCAAGGAGAAGTGAAGTCACTCGTTCCCAAACCCCTTCCTCTACCCTGCACCCCCATCCAGCAACAGGCCCAGTGCTGTCCTTCACTTCATAGAGTGCGTGTACTCCTTGTCTCTCCAACACCCGTCATTGTCAGACCTCCACTCTGAACACAGTGCCCAAACCGCCCCAGCAAAGGCAATCATCGGCTTCAAAAGCTAAGTCTAATGGGTGTTTTCCAGTTCTCATGTTACTTGACCTCTATAGCACCTGACATCTTAACAACTCATTCTCTTTCTTTCTTTCTTTCTTTCTTTCTTTCAATTTTTATTATGAAATATTTTAGACATAATAGATGTATGGAAAATAGTTTAACAAACATACCTGTTGTAGTCGAGTTTCCCTAGAGAAACAGTACCAATAGGATATTCATTCATTCATTCATTCATTCATTCATTCATTCATTCTAAGGAACTGGCTCAGGCACTTATGGAGGCTGACGAGTCCTAAGATCTGCAGAGCGGGTTGGTAAGCTGGAGACCCAGGAGAGCCAATGGTTTACTTCCAATCTAAGTTTGAAGGCCTGAGAACCAGGTGAGCTGATGGTATACTAGTCCAAAGGCCAGTAGGCTTGAGACCCAGGAAGAAACTGATGTCCTGGTTCCAAGGCAATCGGGAAGGAGGAATGTTCTTTTATTCTAGGGAGGGTCAACTGATTGGATGAGGCCCACCTACATTAGGAAAGGCAATTTGATTTACTGAAGTCTACTGATTTAAATGTTAATCTCCTCCAAAAACACCCTCACAGAAACACCCAGAATAATATTGGCCATATACCTGGGCACCCCACGGTCCAGTCAAGTTGACATATAAAATTTAACCATCCCATCCATAAATACCATACGGTTTAAGAAAGAAAGCAGTACAAATATAATTTCATCTCCTCCTCTATGGTATTTCTCTCTCCCCACAGAGGAAATACTATTCTGAACTTGCTGTTAATCATTTCTGTGCGTATCTTTATACTTTTAACACATCAAACACTATGTGTGCATTGCATATTTTGATTATATGAATGGAGTCCTACTGCGCACATTCTTCTACAACTTTCCTTTTGACACAACGTTACATCGTAAGGTTCATCTACGTTAATTCATATAGCTTTAGTTTATTCGTTTCCACTGCTGTGTAATTTTACATTGTGCCACTATACTACAACTTAGCAATTCTCTTATTTCCAGCTTTTTGCCACTATAGCACAGTTTTATTGCTACAGAAATTCTTCTACACGTCTTATTGTGCACATTTGTGTTTCTTCAGGAATCTACCCACATGGTTGACCGTCTGGATGTCTTTAAGTTTACCACATTTAAGGTAACACTGGGATTGTTAGATTTTGTTTTTGGTTTTGGATAACCAGAGAAATGCAAGATTGTAGGTCATTGTGATTTGATTTGATTTGATTTTTTAAATTAAATTTAATTTAATTTTGAGAGAGAGAGAGAGAGAGAGAGAGAGCCAACAGGGGAGGGGCAGAGGGAGAGGGAGAGAAAGAATCTTAATGACACAGGAATCAGGCCCACAACCCTGGGAACATAACCTGAGCTGAAATGAAGAGATGGAGGTTTAACCACTTAATGACTGAGCCACCCAGATGCCCTGATCATTATGATTTTAATTTGCATTTCACCAACCATTCATACGATTGAGTACTTTTTCATATGTTTATTGGTCGTTAAGATTGCCTTCTATTCCCATCTCCTAATCTTTTTTCAATTATATTGTTCATCTTTTTTCCTTGATTTATAATTACTCTTTACATATTGTGGCTAACAATCCCACTTCAGTTATATGCTTTTCATTTATCCTTTTCAAATTTGTGGCTTCTCTCTTTTACTACGTTTTCAATAGCTCTATTGAGATAGAATTTACATATCATAAAATCCACACAGTGGAAGCGTACAGTTCAATGATTTTTAGTAAATTTAAAGAATTGTGTAACTATCACCACAGTCTCATTTTAGAACATTTCCAACACCCCAAAGCAATCCTCCTATGAACCCGTTTGTAGTCAGTCCTAGTTCTTATTCGAACCACAAGCAACCGCTAATGTACCTTCTGTCTCCACAGACTTGCCTTTTCTAGACATTAAATGGTATCATATAATATGTGGTCTTTTGCATCTTGTCCCTTTTCACGTAGAATGTTTTTAAAGTTCACTCATATTTTATTTTTTTAAACGTGTATTTTTGAGAGGGGGGAGGGGCAGAGAGAGGGAGACAGAGGAGCAGAAGCAGGCCCCATGCTGTCAGCACAGAGCCCGATGTGGGGCTCGAACTCATGAACCTTGAGATCATGACTTTAGCCGAAGTCAGACACTCAACCGACTGAGCCACCCAGGTGCCCCCAAGTTCATTCATATTTTAGTATATACAAGTAGCTCATTTCTTTTTATTGTTGAATAGTACTTCATTGTATGAATATAGCACATTTTGTTTATTTACCAGTGAATGGTATTCTCTCTGATGAAAAACAGCTTTCATATTTTTCATTACTCCCACTGGTGCAATGAATTATTTTTGCCCTGCTGTGGTTGTTTTTAAGATTTTTCTCTTTATCTTTGTTTTTTGGCAATTTGATGTGCCGAGTATGGTTTTCTTTGTATTTATCCTGCTTGTGCTTAGTTACACATCTTGGACTTGTGGATTCGTATTTTTTTTATCAAAATCTCATACGCTATTTTGCGGTGCCTGCATGGCTCAGTTGGTTAAGCCTCTGAATCTTAATTTTGGCTCTTGACCTCATGGTTCATGGGAAGGAGCCCACTTGGGATTCCCTCTCTCTCTGCCCCTCCCCTGCTCGAGCACACATGCACGCACTTGCTCTCTCTCTGCAAATAAATAAACTTAAAAAAAATTCATTCACTGTTTCTTTAAGTATTTTGTTCTACCCACTGTTTCTTTCCTCTCCTTAGAGAACTCCAATCATATATATATTAGACAACTTGCTATTGTCCTACAGCTTGTGAATGCTCTCTTAATGATTTCCAAACATTTTTTTCTTTTTTTGCTTTAATTTGGGTATTTCAATTGGCCTTTATTCAAATCACTAATTTTTTTCTTCTGCAGTGTCCAATTTGTTGTTAAGCCCATCTAGTACATTTTTATTTTCAGATACTGTATTTTTCAATTCTACAATTTGCATTTAGCTCTTTCTTGGAATTTCTGTTTCTCTTGAAATAACCTATCTCTTCACTCATCCTATCTATTTTTTTTCCTTTAAATTCTTCAACACATTGATGATAGTAATTTTAAAGTCATTGTCTGCTAATTCCCATAACTAGGTCAACCGAAGGTTTCTTATGGTTATGGGTCACAGTTTTCTGCTTCTTTATTTTATTCATTTATTTTTAAAAGTTTGTTTATTCATTGAGAGAGAGACAGAGAGAGAGAGAGAGAGAGAGAACAAGTGGGGGAGGGTCAGAGAGAGGAGACAGAATCCCAGGCAGGCCCTGTGTGTCAGTATGGAGTCTGACTCTGAACTTGAACTCACGACCCGTGAGATCATGACCTGAGCTGAAACCAAAAGTCAGATGCTTAACCAATTGAGCCACCCAGGTGCCCCTGCTCCTTCTTTATATGTTACATAAAATTTGACTGTTCTCTGTAACTTTTGTATAAAATAGCAGTGGAAACTTAAGTTTGATATTTTTTGTTTGGTTTTGTTCGGTTTTGTTCATTTCCCAGGGAGTACAAGCTCCTTCCTCTGTTTGGTGGTTAAGGTGAACCAACATTTAGGAGCATTACACCCTCTTGAGGAAGTGTTTCTTCTGTCTTTATGAAATGATTCTCTTTATCTCTGATAATATTCTTTTCTCTGAAATCAATTTGTCTGGTATTAATATAGCAACTCTAACTTTATTTGATTAGTGTTAGCATAGTATTTTCTTTCTTATTCTTTTATTAATGTTTTTATATGAATTAAAATTTTTTTTAATGTTTATTTACTTTTGAGAGAAAGAGAGAGTGTGTGTGAGCAGAGGGCAGAGAGAGGGAGACACAATCTGAAGCAAGCTCAGGCTCTGAGCTGTCAGCACAGAGCCCTATGTGGGGCTTGAACTCACGGACCATGAGATCATGACCTGAGCTAAAGTTGGATGCTTAACCAACTGAGTCACCCAGGAGCCCTTATGTTTTTATGTTTAAAGTTAATTTCTTGTAGATAGCAGATAGTTGAGTCTTACTTTTAAAAAAATCCAATCTTGGAGCTGCCTGGCTGGCTCAGTCAGAGAACATATGACTCTTGATTTGGGGGTCGTCAGTTCAAGTCCCACACTGGATAGAGAGATTCCTTCAAAAATAAATGAATAAAATCTTCAGAAAGTCCAATCTGACAATCCCTGCCTTTAAATGAGGTGTTTATACCATTTAGATTGAATGTGATTATTGATATGGTCAGGTCATGGAATATGCAAAAGCCAAAGTCTCCCTCCCCTTCAGGTCTCAGGGCCCAGACACTGTGTCACTAGAAGCACATTATGAGACATCCAGCAGCTGCTAGGTGAACAAACCCCCTAATTCCCAGACAGCCAAGCCTGAATCTCACCATTCCTGGCTCATCCAGCCTTTAAACCACGTTCGTCCATCTTTCCCTATAAGGCTGGTGGTTGACACAGTGTTCGGAGCATTCGGGCCCTGGTCCCACCAAAGGCCTTGGGCCCTCAAGCTCTGCTGTGGTCCTTGATCTCACTCCCTATTCATCTCAGTGTCAACCTGCTTTATAACCATAGGGCTGTATTTTATCTCTGACCTAGCTCCTGTTCTGGCATGAGGACTGCTCCCTGCTTCTGTATCGCACCAAAACTGATAGCTACCACGCTGACGTGTGCACATCTTATCTCTCTGGCCACGCTATAGCTTCCTATTAACTGTTACTTTCTGGTTTTGGCCCTGCCCACCGCTGCTCTCAAAGACTTCGCTTGGACATACCCTCTGGGGATTCCCGGCCGCTTCTTGTAGTGACACCAGAACGTTTTTACCCTTCTAAGAATCGGTCTTGATAGAACCTCACACAGTGGGCTCCCTCAATGACCACCACTGCACTGTCTTGGGCAGCTGGAGCTGGCCATCCGTCTCAGCCTCCTGCCACCCCCACCTTGAGAGTTCAGTATACATCTCCCCCTTTCTCTGAGTCTCCTTTTCGGAGAAACGAGTTTCATGATTCTTAGTAAAGATGGTACAGTGAATATTTCCAAAACCTCATGTTTTCTCTTAGCAATGCCCAGGCTCTAGAAATTGCCTTCCCTCTGAGAAAAATGCATCTCCTCAGGTGCCGCCAATGCAGGTATCCACCTGGAATGACCATCCTGCTTGTGGCAAAGTGTGCTTCCCAAAAAGGGCCGCGATAATGTTTCCTATCCTACCTGCTCCTCCAGAAATTTGCCATTCACACATCAAGAGGAGGGGTCCGCGTCCCCTTTCCTTGAAAGTGGGTGGGGCCTTGTGACTGTCTCAACTGGAAGAGTACGGGGGAAGTTCTGCTATGTGCCTTCGGAGGCTAGGTTACAGAAGGCAAGGCAACTTCCTCCCGGTTCCCTCTGGGGATGCTTGCCCTTATGCGGTTGCCATGCTGTGAGACAGTCCTGACCTCATGGATTGCCTACAGGCAGGGCTTCTGTAGGCTAACTGTAACAAGACAGATGCATCTGTTGCCAGCCATGTGAAGAAGGAAGTCTCCATGATGACTCTGGCCAGCTATCATCGGATTGCAATCACATGAGAAATCCGGAGCAAAAGCTATGTGACTGAGCTCAGTAAAACCCAGAACCATGAGAGGTAAAAATAACTGTTGTTGCTTTGAGCTACCCAGTTTGGGGTGATTTGTTACCCAGCAATAGATAACTGGAACACCTTCCATCTTTACAGGTCAAGGGCCTAGCCGCCCTTGATGGCCGAGTTCACTACCATATGTTCAGCTCCTGTAAAGCCTTCCTGACTGCTGCAGTGGAGTCTTCCTGTCCCGAGCTCCCAATGCTCTTGGCCTGTGCAGTCTCCCATACCACACGCAGGTGCACACTTCGTCTCACCTCTTCCTGTAAAGTCCTGATTCATATACTCCCGGCACCTTGGCCAGCACTGGTGCTTACACATCTGGATGGGTGATGGGGAAATGCATCTTGGATAGTGAACGTTTGCCAATGGAGAGAAGTGTCCTGAGTTGCAAAATAGCTTCCTCTACCTGCAAAGGCCTTTTTCTCTGACTAGCGTCTCAGGATATTTTTGGTTTCTCTACTAGGAAGCTAAGATGTCTTGAGTGAGAGGCAGAAGAATTTAAGTATCGGGCGATGTTGGTGAGAAAAGGATTGTTGGGGGTTTTCTTTTAACTTCTTGTGAGTAGGCTCCATGACAAATGTGGGGCTTGAACTCACCTGAGATCTCACCCTGAGATCAAGGGTCACAGCCTCTAGGGACTGAGCCAGCCAGGCACCCCCAGGGTGGAGGTTTTCTTAAGGTTACAGAATAAAGGGCCACTTAGGTTACAAAGGCCCCTGATAAGTGTCTTTCACAAATTCACCAGCAGATGGCAGCCTTGCTCCTGGTTCTTACCTTCCAAACTATGAAGTGAATTTACTCGGTGCATGCATTCATAAAATATTAAAAGCATTTGCTCCATGTAAGGCACTGAGTGAGCTAAAAAGGAGAATAAGCTACAATACCTTTCCTCTGAGACCTTCTTGTCTAGTAAACTCTGTGTCTCTTGAGCTTGTCCTTGTTTTTAAAGTTTATTTATTTATTTTGAGGGGGGTGGTGGGAGGGACAGAGAGAGAGAGAAAATCCCAAGCAGACTCCATGCTCTGAGCATGGGGCTCGATGCGGGACTCGGACCCACAAACCTATGAACCATGAGATCCTGACCCCAGCCTAAACCGAGAGTCGGACACTTAACTGACTGATCCACCCAGGCAGGCGCCCCTTGAACTTGTCTTTCGACTGATGACTCCAAAAGTTAGCCAATCCTTTCTTCTGTTTCAGAGTCTAATTTCGTATTGATCCTGATGGAACAGAGCAGTCAAAGGTATTGCCTAAAGTCTGGTTATTTCCAATCTACTTTACTGTTTTAAATCACTGCTGTCTGGCCAGATAACCATAGAGAGGGCTGGAGCAGCTGAAGTGGTCCCAGACAGGATAACAGTGAAAACAGGTTTTAAAGAAAGGGGAAAACAAAACTGATCAGGAGCAAAGGACAGCTGGTGATTGGAGCGGAGTCTTTCAGAGAAACTTCTCCGGAGCCTTCAGCCCAGGCCATGGCTGCACTTCTCCCTAGAGCCTGTCAGACTCAGGATAGCAGTAGCCTGCACAGGGGCACTGGGAGCCCTCTTTCCCTTTTCCCTCTCAGCCCCTCCTGTTTGTCCCTGCCCGCACTTAATTTTATAAGTTTTTCAGCCTGTTCCACATTTATTTACTCTTGAGGACCTGACACTGAGCCTCCCCTGAAAAAGTTTCTGAATCACCTTCCAAGCTTCCCTGGAACATTCTTTTTTTTTTTTTTTTTTTTTAATTTTTAAAAAAATGTTTATTTATTTTTGAGACACAGAGAACGAGCAGGGCAGGACAGAGAGAGAGGGAGACACAGAATCTGAAGCAGGCTGAGCTGTCCAGCACAGAGCCTGACGTGGGGCTTAAATTCACGAACCATGAGATCACGACCTGAGCTGAAGTCGGATGCTTAACCCACTGAGCTACCCAGGTGCCCCTCTTTTTTTTTTTTTTTTTTTAATGTTTATTTATTTATTTTAAGAGAGAGAGAGTGCAAGTTTGGGAGGGGCAGAGAGAAAATCCCAAGCAGGCCATGTGCTATCAGTGCAGAGCCTGAGTAGGGACTCGATCCCACAAACCGTGAGATCACGACCTGAGCCAAAATCAAGAGTCAGATGTTGAACCGACTGAGCCACCCAGGCACGCCATCCCCTGTAACATTCTTTGTGCTTCACAGTGTTAATGTCAGCTTGAAAATCAGAACAAATTTCTTAAGCGGGAGCCCTCTGCAATATCCCCTCTAATCCTTTCCAGATGGATTTCCCTTTTTCTCGCCTCCAAGCACTTTATCTTCATGACATTCTCTTGCAGACTTTTTGGTCTTTTGCCTTTGGCCATCAGGCTCATTTCTCTTGCAAACCCTGAGAGATTCGAAGGGCTCCTCCTTGGGAAACATGAATACAGAGGCAGAGAGCCCAGGTCAGGACAGCCAGACCTCATTCCACAGCACCCCCTTTTTAAAGTAATCTCTACATCCAATGTGGGGCTCAAACTCATGATCCCAAGATCAAGAGTTGTGTGCTTGGGGCACCTGGGTGGCTCAGTGGGTTAAGTGCCCTACTCTTGATTTCAGCTCAGGTCATGATCTCACGGTTCATGAGTTTGAGCCTCAAGTCAGGCTCTATGCTGACAGGCGGACCCTGCTTGGGATACTTTCTTCCTCTTTCCCTGCCCTTCCTCTGCTTTCTCTCTCTCTCTCTCTCTCTCTCTCTCTCAAAAATAAATATATTTTTTTAAAAAGCTTTAAAAAAAAAAGAGCTGCATGTTCTACTGACCGAGTCAGCCAGGTGCCCCACCACAGCTCCTTTTTGACTTGCTTTGTCACAGGCTCAGCAGTGCAGAGCCAGATCCAGAAAGATCCAGGGAAATCCAGAACTGCAAAGAGCCTGGGTGTCCCTTACTGGTCCCAGGGGTCCACAGAGGCCTGCCAGGGGCTCCTGGAGTGACACAATGAGAATGATACACTTCCCAAGAACTCCCCTTTCTCTTAATGTTCAATAATTTTCAACACTATCTTTGAGAAAACATTTTTTTTTTAAGTTTATTTATTTATATTGAGAGAGAGAGCGCGCGAGGGAGCGAGATCCAGCAGGGGAGGGGCAGAGAGAGAGGCCCAGAGGATCTGAAGCAGGCTCCACACTGACAATGGAGAGCCTGATGTGGGGCTTGAACCCACAAGCTGTGAGATCATAATCTGAGCCGGAGTCGGATGCTTAACGGACCGAGCCACCCAGGTGCCCCCAACATTATCTTTTTATTAAAACAGAGATTTGTGAAGGAGAATGCAAATTTAAATAAACTTTCATGATAAACTTAAGACTTCAGAGACCTGGGAGTGGGCTGATGTTGCCACTATCCTGAGTTCTTCCAGAGGGACACGTCCACCCCTCTGCTCTCAGGGGAGTCCAGGGGGAACTTCTGAGAGCGTGGGGGTAGTCTGCCCTCTCATGTCACGGAGGAAGAAAACAGATCTAGATTATAGCGACAGCCTCTTAACTTAGTTGCTGCTAAGTGGTTACCTCACATGCAAAAGAGGGGGTAAAAATAGTCCTTACGGGAGGCACCTGGGAGGCTCGGTCTGTTGAGCATCTGACTGTTGAGCATCTGACGCTTGAATTCAGCTCAGGTCGTGACCCCAGGGTCTTGGGCTGGAGCCTGCATCAGGCTCCGCACTGAGTGTGGAGCCTGCTTAAGATTCTCCCTCTCCCCCTCTGCTCCTTTTCCCCCGCTCTTGTGCACACTCTCTTTCTAAAGTAACAATTAAAAAAATGAATGTTAAAAAATAGTCCTTACGTCTTCAGTTACCGTGAAGATTAATGGAGACGATGGTGTAAAGGGTCTGACGTGCAGTCCGTGCTCAATAATTAGGTGTGATTATTATTAATGTTCACCTGTTTTTGAGAGAGAGAGACAGAGACAGAGTGTGAGAGGGAGAGGGGCAGAGAGCGAGGGAGACACAAAATCCGAAGCAGGTGCCAGGCTCCGAACTGTCAGCCCAGAGCCCGACGAGGGGCTCGAACTCACGGACCTTGAGATCATGACCTGAACTGAAGTCGGAAGCTTAACCGGCTGAGCCACCCAGGCGCCCCTCAGAACTGCATTCCTATCTCACTTGCTCTAAGAAAACTTTCTCGGGGCACGTGGGTGGCTCAGTTGGCTGAGTGCCCAGCTCCTGATTTTGGCTCAGGTCATGACCTCACGGTCGTAGGATTGAGTCCCACGTTGGGTGCACACTGGGCATGGAGCCTGCTTGGGATTCTCCCTCCCTCTCCCTCTGTCCCTGACCCACTAGTGCCCTCTCTCTCTCAAAAAAAAAAAAAAAAAAAAAAAAAAAAGGAAGAAAGAAAGAAAGAAAGAAAGAAAAGAAAAGAAAAAACTTTCTTGCCCCAGTGCCCTTCTTCACAAAAAGAGAATTAAGCATTCGTCCTTTGTCTGCACACTGTCCTCTACACCCCTTCCCTTGTGCCTCTGAAAGACAAGGGCCCTGATATTAGTTTACCCACGAGATTATGAACGGTTTGAGGTCAGGATCCAAGTAATACTCTTACCCATATTCCCAGCACCTACAGTACATGACCAGCACAGAGTAGGACTTTAATAAATGTCTGCCGGATGGATGGATAGCTGGAAGGGCAAACAGATGGCTGGATGGAGGGATGGATGGACAAATGAGAAATCTGTGGCCCAGCCTGGATCTCTAAGCTCTCCGGGGTGATGGGGAGAGCTCAGCCAACCACATTCCTTCACTGTCAGTCTCTGGCCTACACTCATGTCCTCCCCACCTGGGATCAATGAGAAAAAGGAATACTTTGTAGCAAGAAGGGAGTGAGATGTGACCTCAGGATGCAGATGAGAGAGGAAGGAGAAGAAGTCGTCAGAGAAGGCAGCAGAGGAGTTTGGAAGTTGGAGAAGCCTCTTGCCTGCCTGTATAATGCCCTACTTTCTCTCCGGTAGCCAGCTGTCCAATCCAGAGGCACTGGGGGGGTAGAGTGCCTAGCGAGGATACTGAAGAGTTGAGACATTTTTCAGAGTTCAGAGAAGAAACCAAGCCCCGCTGTGTGTGCCCAATCTCCTTCTAGAACCCCCAGCAGAGAATCTCTTGGTGATGAACTCTGACTGTATTATCTCTGCAGATTTGGGTGCCATTGGCTGGGCAGAGCCGATCAGGGCACAGTTACATAACTGAGGTCAGCCGGAATGAGTATCTCTGCCCTAACAATTTCAGCACGTGTGATGTCCCAAGTGTCGATGGTGTTTACTGGCCTTTTGTGTGATTTCAACGTCGGGCTCATGCCTGTTTGCATGGTTGGTGACCCCCAGCACACCTTTGATTCACCTCGATCCCAAAGTCCTGCCTGATTCCCTGAGTCTTCTTTACCTGCAAATGAGCTGCCCAAGCCCAAGCCCAAATGGTTGGCAACAGGGAGGGTGACAACCAAAAGGTGCGAGGTTCTGCAGAAACAGTAGACGAGGCAGGGCCTCCTTGGCTTCCTTTACGTCCAGCTCTGCCTAAACAGCTCTAAGACATGTGCGCTGACACGGCCTTTGGGTGAACATGCAGGGCGACCATATATCCTGGTTTGCCTGGGACAGTCCTGTTGCCTTCGTGTAATTATGAATATCATCACTATACTGGTCACTGTTAAAAGCATTTCACTTTGGATGACACATGACATAGCCCCTCTATTTACAAGGTGCTTTAAAATCCTCTGGAAGAATCCCAAGTGTGCCTGCGGTTACCACTGTCTTTCTCTACAGACACTGCACAGCACAGGCTGGCATGTCATTACTGGAGAAATCCACCAACAGGCCCACGACTCCAGAGAGGACAAATCCAGGCCAAAGAAGGACATGCAGGCGTTTGCCCTTTTGCAAAATCTTGGGCAAGACTCCAAAGCTTCTCTCTCCAGGATCTCGGGAGCTAAAGGGAGAGAGGATAATCCCATGAGACCACCACCTTTGGGCAGCAAGCCCATGGTCCCTGACACTGTAGTTCTGCTATTTAATGTGCCTGCTAATCTATTGCTTGCTCAGTGCAGGGATGGCCAGGAATTCTCCTGGTTTTTCCTCCTACATCTTGGTTGGGTCAGATGGGGATGGCCCAATCTGCAAGAAACACTGGTTGGGTGCTTGTAGACTTCCCAATCCTGGAGGGCCCTGTTTGTTGTTGTTGTTGTTGTTGTTGTCGTTTTTAATGTTTATTTATTTTTGAGAGAGAGAGAGAGACAGAGCATGAGTGGGGGAGGGGCAGAGAGAGGGAGACACAGAATCCGAAACAGGCTCCAGGCTCTGAGCTGTCAGCACAAAGCCGGACACGGGGCTCAAACCCATGAACCGTGAGATCATGACCTGAGCCGAAGTCAGATGCTTAACCAACTGAGCCACCCAGGTGTCCCGAGGAGGGCCCTGTTTATATGAAGGGGCTGGCCAGGGGAAAAATGTTTCTTCTGGATTATAAGATGCTTGATTTTATTCCTAGATGAGAGTTGATTCAGCCATCCTGGAACTTTAAATGAAGCCTTTGAGGGTCTGAGCCCCTGCCACCAGTCCAGGCTGGCAGCTGCATCTGTAGGTGACTTGGGGTGAAGGGTGACCAGCTGCCCCCAGGACCTGCCCCCGCCCTGATTAACTGCTATGGGCAGAAGGAGGCTGTAGTACTTCCTTCTCAGAGAACACTCTAGAGCCCAAGAGAGCTGTAGAAAGTTACACAGGGTCACACCCACAGAACATACACAATCACAGTGAAATGTATACCCAAGACCTGAGTGTAGTTCATTCGGTCTGCACTCAGTGCAAATAATGTCACCGAGCCCTGGAGAATGGGAGACAGCACCAGCCCTCGGTTTCCCTCTGACTTAGAAATATAGTGAACAAGCTACAAGAAACTGCAAACTAGAAGATTTTGTCTCCCGGAGGCTCTCACTTCTTTGTCACTCTTCCCTTCCTGGGAACATCAGCCTCTTAGATTCTTCCTGTTCCTCCAAACCCAGGTCCACAGGTTCCCAAGCAGAGGGCAGTGCTCTGTGCCCCCTGGGGAGGGCAGGGCTGTGGGGGATGGAACCGGCTTGAGGGCCTAGGGCCCCTGGGGACTTCCTTCTCTGTTCAGGGCATTGGGTTTCTGGGTTTCCCTGAGTCCAAGAAAGAGGTGAAGGCTCTCCTCTGGTTGAAGAGGCAGCTCTGCAGGGAGTGAGCCTCTCTGCCCTATGCAATGCCTGTAGCAGGCACTCAGGGAGGGCTGGGAACTGCGTGAAGGTGCCATACCCAGTAATAACTGCTCCAGGGGCGGCTCTGAGTGGCCTGAGCCTGTACCTGTCATCCTGAAGCCTGGAGCTCCAGAGAAAAGTCCCAGAGGGGGCACCCACTTTTCAGAACTGCTGCTTTTGGGGGTGGGGTGGGGTGTTCTCCTTTGGGGAGCCGGGAAGGTGGGAGAAAGCTGAAGGGACAAGAGCCCTTGGACGAAGGAGTTAACAGTTGAATATCTGTCATATGGTGGCCACTGCTGAGGGCTTACGGGTCCTATAGGATCTCATTTTAACCCCCACAACATCCCTGTGGATTATACTCCTTTAACAGATGCAGAGCCTGAGACCCAGAAGGGGTAGGTGTCTAGACCAGGGGCTCAGCTAGTAAGTGGAAGGGGCAAGATCAGAGCTCAGGCCTGTCTTACTCTGGCGCCCCAATGTGTCCCTTACCCCTTGCCACCGGAACATGCGAATATAAGACTCCCCCTGCCTCTCCTCCATTTACTCGGGGCACAAGTTTACCGGGAGTCTGATCTCTCGGCTCACATCTGCAACCTCTCATCTGGCCGACAGGAAAACCCCTCCGACAGGTCCGGGCACGTGCTCTCAGTAGTAGCAGCAGCAGCAGCAGCGGAGAGGCGCACAGTGGGTCCGCAGAGGCAGAACTGGCGTCTCCCGCCTGCGGCGTCCGGCCGCCCCGGGTCTGGGGCTCGGGCGGGGTGGGGGCGGCGGGAGG
This sequence comes from Panthera leo, assembly GCF_018350215.1. Taxonomy (NCBI): domain Eukaryota; kingdom Metazoa; phylum Chordata; class Mammalia; order Carnivora; family Felidae; genus Panthera; species Panthera leo. The sequence goes on along the minus strand of NC_056696.1, from coordinate 40,426,105 downwards.
GCAGCTCCGCGGGGCTTCGCGCCATGACATCAGCCCTGCTGTGGTGCAGTGTGCAAAGCCCACTGGTTGGCGTGGCCCGGGACACGCCTTCCCCCGAGCGGAACAAAACGGGGCGCGGGCCGGGCGCACCCAGCCGCCACTTCCGAGAACGTTCCCACCCGCGCGCCGCGCAGCCAGCTGCCAGGTGAGTGCGCCCCGCGGCCGCGCGGCCCGGCCCGGTCCCTCCGCGCGCTCCCGGCCCCGCGCTGCACCCGCGCGGCGCCGGCCCGACCTCCCGGCCGCCGCGGCCCCACTTTGCTGGAAAGCAAAGTGGGGCGGCCGGGGGGGGGGGGGGGTCGTCGCGGGCCGCGGAGTGGGAGAAGCGGCCACACTTAGCCGGAGCGGCGCTTCCCTTTCCAGGAGGCGCTGGGTGCCTCCCGGCTCGGGGCTTCCTGGCACAAATGGCTCCTGCGTGCGCCTGACCCGGGGTGGCCGGGCTCCCCCACCGCCCGCAGGTCTGGCAGCAGAACAATCAGCGATTCTGCGCGCCACTGACGCTCATTGTACGGCAGGGGGATGAGGGCATCCGTGCCACCCCTTCCCTCACCCTCCCGCTCTGGGAGGAGAACGTGCCGGGGGTGGGGTGGAGGAACCATCTGGCTTCAGGGCCCAGCCTGGGGCATCTGTGCCCTGAGCGCAGGTGCGAGTTTTCACTCTTCTTAAGGAACCAGATGGAAACGGCAACATTTCGCCTGCCCCCACCCCAAGTCTTGGTGCCAGGTGGGGACGATTATGCCCACCGTCAGTGTTTTGTGGCCTCAGTCCTTGAAGGCTGGGGGGCAAGAAAGGAGCTGGTGTTGGGCATATTTAAAGCAAGTTGCAAGATGTTACCTCACAAGTAACCTCTGAAGCAGGTGTTGTGTCCACACTCACAGGCGGGGTGGGGTGGGGGTAGATATCCTGCATGCTCTTGATCCCTGTGCTGTGGTAAGCTAACCAGGACCTGGGTCTAGGCTGGGAGGAGTAGCTTGGGCTTGGCCCCTCCCTAGAGGCCTGGGGTCTAGCCATCCACCCCGCTGCTCCCGTTGGTGGGGGGCGGGGGGGGGGTGAATGAATGGGCAGGCCCTTCCCTCCCTGACAGGGCTCAGCATTGGGATCCAGTGGCAGTGACACTAAGGAGACCCACTGGGCTCTGGGTAGAAAGTGAGTCATAAGAGGCAGCCTGGAATCTCCGTGAGAGATTGCTTGGAAGGCAGACTGGCTCAGCCTTGACAGATAGATCTGCCACTCAATATACTGGTGACCTTGGACAAGTGACTTAACTTCTCAATGCCTAGTTTCTTTTGGGAAGGGTACTTTGGGAGGTATTGCGCAGACCTGGAACACGGTGAGGCTCCATTACTGTCTTCTGTCTTGTCTTCCCCTTTCCTTCCCAGAAGTTAAGGAGGCTGGAAGTGCTGGCCGTGTCTGTCATCTCAGAGGGCAGGTTGGGGATTTCTCCTGGGGTTCGGGGACAAGGGTCCCCTAGCTTTCGCTCAACAGGTGCCTCCTGACTCTCCAGCCGGGCTCTGACTCAGGAGCCCAGGGTCTCCTCTTCAAAGAGAGACTGTCCTCAGTCCTCAGCTGCTTTCAGGCAGCTTCTATCCCATCCCAGCTGAATGCAGCCTTGCACTGCTCACAGCTTCCCAGGGAATGACCCTTTGCCTCGGGGAGGATATCCGGGGTGGGGACAGTCAGACCGGGCAGGAAGTTTATCCCGCTGAGGGTGTGGTGTGGGCTACACAAGGGGGAGGGGGACACTGCCCAGGCCAAAGGGTCTGGGGGGACGGGATGCAGGAGAGAAGCTGAAGAGCAGGCCCTCCGGCTAATAAGGTGTGGGAAATGGGGGTGCCACAAGATTTGCCTCTGGTCTGCCCTGGCCCCGGGGGTTTCCTTTCTCAGTTGTAAACATCTGCATCTGGACCCTAGCGTCCTCACTGGAGTAGAGTGGTAGCCTGGGAGTGTGGTGTGGATACTCGGTTGGTGGTCAGCAAACATTTGGTGAACCAACGGGGTAGATACAGGCTATTAGTTGCCCTACTGGACAAACAGTTAGCAGCCAGTTTTTCCCTGTGAGCATTACTGAGGACCAGGCGAGGGGAAAAAAGATAGTTTTTATTTTCCTGTGGCTCTCCTGGTGGTGAAAACAAATTGAGAAGGCTTTAAAAAAAAAAAAAAACAACAATTTTTTTAATGTTTATTTTTGAGAGAGAAAGAGAGAGAGAGAGAGAGCATGAGCAGGAGAGGGCAGAGAGAGAGGGAGACACAGAATCCAAAGTAGGCTCCAGGCTCTGAGCTGTCAGCACAGAGCTTGACGCGGGGCTGGAACTCACAAACCATGAATTTGTGACCTGAGCCGAAGTCGGATGCTTAACCGACAGAGCCTCCCAAGCGCCCCTGGGAAGGCTGGGTTGATAGGCTGCCAAGGTTTTAAATAGTTTTGTAAGCCCAGCTTATTGTGAAAAGTAGGTTTGCTTGAGGACTGAAGAGTCCTGCATTATACATTTTTACATATTTATTTATTTTCGAGAGAGGCAGGGGAGGGGCAGAAAGAGGGAGAGAGAATCTCAAGCAGGCTCTGCGCTGACAGCACAGAGCCCAACATGAGCCTCGAGCTCACAAACTGTGAGATCATCACCTGAGCTGAAATCGAGAGTCAGACCCTTAACCCACTGAGCCACCCAAGTGCCCCCTGCATTTTACATTTTGAGGTGTAGTAAGAACTTCTAAACAAAGAATTGCCAGGGAAAACAAAAGGACCTTTCCTCCAAGTCAACCATCTGCCATTACTTGGGCATCTTGCTAAATATCTAAAATTGAGTCATAAAATTGAACAAGAAGTATTAGCGTTGACCTTCCTTTAAGGTAATAGTAAGCAGATATCTGCACTTACCGTGCACCAGAGACTGGCCTAAATCCTTCCTGTGTATTATCTTGAACAATCTATGAACAGTCCGATGCTCCCCATTTTAGAGATGAAGAAACTGAGGCTCAGGATTGATAAGTAACTTGCCCAGTACTACAGCTGGTCAGTTATGGAGTTACCATTCAGAGATAGGCCAACTCTTTCCATGCTCAGTCACTTTATTATTCCTCTTTGCTCCCGTTACATTCCCAATTTCTAAATCAGTTTACTAGGGCAATCGATATCTGCCATTTGTGAAACACACGCGCTTTATACAAAGTGCTTTGCTGTGGCTTATAAAGTACTTAAGGAAGATATGGCTTTGCCATTATGAACGTGAATGGAGGCAGGGTTAGAACTCATGACCTCTAGGTTTCTGTTGCATGGCCAGGGAGGAGAGGGCGCCCTTGGATGTTAGGTGTCAGATCTAGTGGGTATGCTTTTACCAGGTCTGATGTGTGTTTGAATTTCCAGGCCAGGTTTCCAGGAAAGAAAGGAAGCCTGGAAAAGAGGCTGCTTGAGAAAAAGGCACACACACATACACACACACAGAGTAACTAGCTGTGGGTAGGGAGAGCAGGGGGGGGGGGGTTGCTGGGTACCAGAGGCTTTGCCTGTGGTTTCCAGTCGTCAGGAATTTCTATGGAAATGACGTGGCTGTACTACGCAGCTCCCCAGGAATTCGTCTGACGTGGGCATTGAGTAATTCCCATGTATGGTAAAGTGTGTAAATACTGAGGCGGCTAGCATTTCCAGACGCTGGTATTTCCAGTGCTTCCCCAGGGCCAGAAAGGCAGCGTCTGACTCCTCAACAGTAACAAAGGAGGAAGAAATAGAAGGTTTGCAGCTGGAGCACAGGCTCGGCCCCAACCAGGCAACAGGACCCTCCTCCCTCCTCTCCAGTGTGCCTGGCGCTCTTTATGCAGGGCCCGGAGGGGAGTGTGGGGGGGATGGAGCCTCCTGCGAAGTCAGCTGCAGACAACCTGTTTTTATAAGGTCCAAGTGCTAATTTGTCTTTGCTTTTTAAAATTCAATCCAAGAAAAATCAGTCAGACCTTTCAGCGTGGGACGACCAGTTGTTACCACTCTGCATTGACATCATTCCAGAAAAGAACCAGAGAAACTTGATCCGTTGACTAGTCTGTGAGACCTTATTATAATATAAGATTTCTTGTAGTAGTTTTGAAATATTAAAAAAAAAAATCATAGACCTCCCCCTCCTTCTTTTGTTGACCTTCAGGTTTCTAAGCTCCGCAGGGGAAAGAGATCTACTCTAAGAGGCATTAAGAGACAAGCAGGAAGAGACATAACAGTGTACTTGTCAGCTCAGTCACACAAGGGCCATGGACACAAGGGCCATGGGAAGGGAACGCTCCTAGCACAGGGAGAGAGCTGAGCTGGAATGACGGTCAAGTCCCAGGGTTCCACGGAGCCAGGAGTCACCAGAGCTCAAAGATCCTGCCACGTGCAGAGCGGTGGGCCATGTGCAGGTCTGTGAAGACATCGTGTAGCGGGCGGTGTGAAGCTGGGGGCAAGTTTGCGGGTTCTTTAAATTATTTGTTTTTAATTTTTAAGTTTATTTATTTATTTTGAGAGAGGGAGCAAGTAGGGTAGGGGCAGAGAGAGGGAGAGAGAGAGAGAGAGAATCCCAAGCAAGCTCCGCACAGAGCCCGATGCGGGGCCTGAACTCACTGACCGTGAGATCCTGACCTGAGCTGAAATCAAGAGCCGGACGCTTCACCGACTGAGCCACCCAGGCGCCCAAGTTTGCGGCTTTTTTTTTTTTTTTTAATCAGCCATTCCTCCCCCTCCCAGTGACCATTATTGTCGGGGGAAGTCTATTTCCTGGGCTTTCGGGTGCCAGCTCTTAAGATGTGGGTTCTGAACCCTGATCAACATGGCCCTGCCTCCTTCCCTCTTTCTCCTTGGCTGCTCTCCTGACGGGGCATGGAAGAAGAGGCTGAGCTACAGGACTGGAAAGGGTGACAGCTCTCCCGTGTACCTGGCCAAGTACCACAAAGCTCAGGTAATACGAGCAGTGCATTTCTTTTTTTTTTTTTTTTTTTTTTTTTTTAATTTTTTTAACGTTTATTTATTTTTGAGACAGAGAGAGACAGAGCATGAACGGGGGAGGGTCAGAGAGAGAGGGAGACACAGAATCTGAAACAGGCTCCAGGCTCTGAGCTGTCAGCACAGAGCCCGACGCGGGGCTCGAACTCACGGACCATGAGATCATGACCTGAGCCGAAGTCGGCTGCTTAACCGTCTGAGCTACCCAGGCGCCCCAACGAGCAGTGCATTTCTAATTAGACGAACACCTGACGGGTCTCTACCAGACCGAGTGGGTGGGGACCTGAGCTCTGTGGCCAAAAGTTGCTCTTTGACCCTAGGGAAAAAGAGATTTTTGGAATGGGAGAGATGGGATTTTCCCACTGGACGAATAAAGACATGGGATGGTTTGTCAAATCACGGTTTGACGAGAGGAGGCTTTCCTTCAGACACTTGTGGCCGGTGGCTGAGGATTATCCATCTCTGAGATGGTTCCTTGGACTTCACACATGACCACGCTGAACCCATCACCTCATCCCAACTTTCATGACGTGTGTGAACATGAGCGTCTGTGCCTTACGTCTGCTTCTTTCTCTCTTGCTATGCGAGTCGCCATCTTGAATCCCTCCTCTCAAGATTGAGGATCTGGATACAGCTCTTAATGGGACAACTAGATAGAAAGGTGTGGACAGTTAGCTGCTTATCAGAAGAGGCCAACCCTTGGCTTCTAGCTTCCAGCCGGCCCTAAGGATCCTGACATTTCAGGTAAAGAGCTGACCAGATATTTCTAGCCATTCAGCAGAAAATTCAAGGCCTGTTCTCTGTTGAGATGATCAACGTAGTGAAAAAGGGCAAACCAGAACACAGACTGCAATTGCCAGTGGGAATGTAAGTCTCGGAGGGCACCCGCTGCAAACTCGCCAGGGGGATAATGGGATTACAGAAGATAGCAATGATTCTTGAACACCCAGAACAATATACAAAAGAGCTTGATATAAAGACACAAGTCTCTGCTTGCATCTCAGGCAGCCAGGGGGAACTAGATCCCAAAGAAGGGCAAGTCACTTGTCTCCTTTGCTGGGCTGACAGATCAGCCAGGAATCCGTGGTCCCCATTCGGCACGTTCTTGCTCAAGCCTTGCTCCCTCCAGATGTGGACTAGCTTGGAAGGACGGCAGACATCTGGCCCCACGGCTGGTGTCAAGCTTGCCTGGGCCGGTCCTGTCAGTGGTGATCAGAGGACCGAGGACTTAATGGTATGCCTGGCCCCCTGCCATCACTTCCATATATTTTCATCACTCCTCCGAGCAGCGATTTTAGGGAGCCCATGTATGGTTCAAGTTAGAGACTAGCAAGTTGCAGCTCGGAGAGGAAAGTAAGTTGCTCAAGATCCTTCAGCTACGAAGGGATGGAGTGCAGACCCACTTTTCTAACTACTGAACTCTCCCACCTGAACTCTGACCTGGTGAACTTGCCTCCTCAGAGTCTCCCATAGTGCCTCTTGACAGCCAGAACGAGGAAGGCAATTGAGAAGCAGCTAGGTGTCCTCCTAAGCATCCTAGAAACTCTGAGAAACAGGTTTCCTTTTAAGGCCACTCGGCCTCCTGATAGATAGCTGGAATTTGGCTGTTGGAAAGAAGGGGCCGAGCAGGAGGGCGGGGGTGGAGTGAAGAGTGCTCCCTGCCTCTTGTAGGGAGGGAGGTGGCCAGGGCTCCCTCCAGCTGAGACTTCCCCACGGCAAGTCCCCTGGAGGGGTCCTCATGTGGACAGAGGGGATGGGGAGCCCATCCACAGGGGTGGTCTGGGACCCTTCCAGTTAGTGAACCATCATTGTTTTTCATCCCGAGGTTCCAGAGCCCTTGTCCCTTCACTGGGCTCCTGAGAGGAGAGCCCCCAGCCAAATGGCCAGGCTCAAAGGAATGGCGCAGGCATCCCGGGCAGATTTTCCTCATTGGCAGGGCCTTGGGTTTCACCCATTCTCCGCCCATGTTCCTGTTTCCCTGGGGCCCTGCTGGAGAACAAGGAGAGGCCTGTATGGAGCTGTGGGTCTCCCCCAGAGGGAGAAGGGCTTTGTATCTGGAAACAAAACACTGTTTGGAACCGGCTCTCAACCACATGGTTAGGGGAACTTTCCTCCTTCGGGGGTATTCCTAGGGGCATGGAGCGTATCCCTTGCTGGTTCAGGAGGTTGGAAAGGGAGGAGAGAGCCACGCGTTGGGGTACTGTATGCCTACTGTGAGCAGGCACACTGAAATACGATGGGGCATCAGCGTGACAGCTGGGGAGGCAGAAGACTCAGAAGTAGCTAAACCCGCATTAGAATCCCTGTCCTGTCTCTTCCAGATGAGTTACTGCTAGCAAGTGCCTAATTTCTCTGAGCCTTGCTTTCCGTATCTATAAGGTAGGCACGTATACCCCATCTCCAGGTGGGGAAGAATGAGATGATTTATGTAACCTGGTGCATAGTAAGCATGCCGTCAATGGCAGGCTGTCATTTGGGGTGCCCTGGCTGCAGGAGTTCTCTGGGGGTGACATCTAGTCCCTTAGTCAGAGGCAGAAGAGAACCTGTGTGGCGTCGTACGAACAGGCACGTTTTTTCCCCAGAAGCTTCCCAAGCAGAGCTCCCCTCGCATGTCACTACAGGTGCTTGAAGCAGCCCTCGCAGGAGAACGGGATGGCGGTGGTTGGGCCACTCTGTGCACAGGCATTGACGGAACACTTCCCACAGGCCAGGTCTGGCGCTGGGCATTGTGGGGGCAGAACCCAGTGATTGTTTCACCAACCCTGATCATTTGGGAGGTATGGTAACAGGAGACAGCTGGAAAAGGAAGTGGAGACCATGCAGGGGAGAACCTCAGTGTGAGGGGAGTGATTATTCTCAGGCAGCGGGGAGTCACTGATGGCTTTTGAGCAGGGGGAGCCTCCACAAAAATGATCTGGCAGCTGCTTGGGAATGGAATAGGAAAGAGATTCCAGAAGCAGCAAGGCCATAATTGCTGTCTCCCTGGGGCTGCGTTCACTTGTAAAGTAACTTAAACAACAGAGGGAATTTGTTGGTTTGTTTAACTGGAAAATTCAGAGATAGATTGGACTTTAGGTTTGGCTGAATTTGGTGGCTTAATGATGTCATTACAGACTCGGTTTCTTTTTCTTTCGTCTCTCAGCTCTGTCTTCCCTGCTGTCAGCTTCATTCTGAGACTGTTTGTCCCCCTTGGGACAACCACCTCAGAGCCCCTTGCTCCCTGTCCTCACTGGGGGGAAGAGGGACTTGCTTCCAGGAAGTTTTCTCCGAAGATCGGGATGCTTTTTCCTCCAGAGCCCCCAGAACTGCCTTCTCCCATCTTATTGGCTTGAAATGTATAGCTGGCCCACCTTTAAGCCAATAGCCTTGGCTGCTTAGGTTAGATCCAGGCCATGTGCCATGGCTGAAAATTGGGATAGTTGCCAAGAAACAGGTGAATATAGCGTGGTGTCTTCTTCAAAGGGGATGGGCTGCGTGAGGGAGAGGCGAGTAGGCTGGGTTAGGGTGCTGGGAAGAGGGCTGGAGAGGAGAGAGCCTATAGGGTCAGCACAGGTTTTGGGGGTGAGTGGCCAAAGGGGAGCATAGAGTGGGGTGCAGCTAAGGGAGGGGGAAGAACCCACCGATATTCTCGGGTGTGGGATAATTCCTCTGTGATGGAGAGAATGGTTGTGGCAGCACGTGCAAAAAATGGAAAAGTCGAGAAAAAGAACAAGTGTGAGAAAAGGCAATGGGTTCAGGTCATGCACGTTGAAACTAGGGTACTTGTGGACCATCCAGGCAGAGATAATCACCTGAACTCAGTCAGATGGACGAGACTGGGCTCAGAGGAGAGGCCGAGGCCAGAGATGTATGGACGTCCTTGGCATGAAAGGACAGCAAGTGCGGTGGGGCCATAGGAGATTGGGGAGAGACGGGGGCCAGGTTGGGACCAGAGGAAACCCCAGCTTTTAGGATGTGGGAGGACAAAGCAGGGGGGAATGAAAATGTGTCTGTCTCCTCCGCTGGGACAAAACCTTGCTGAAAATCCCTGTGCTCATTGTGATATTTGAGCCCCAGTGACAGTGATGAGCCAGCACCACCAACACCCCTTTGCCCACCTTAAGCCCTGCTTATCAGCCTGCACACTTTTACTGAGTACCTCTACTGGGTCCCAGGCTCTGCAGAAATGCCCCAAGAGAACTTGGCCCTAGGGCATCCTTCGTTCATTCCTCTGCTACTTATTGAACACCTGTATGCCAGGTGCTGTGTAGGGTGTGGGACTCCGTTGTGAGCACGACCTAGACCTTCTTGTTGAGCTGAGGCCTATGTCCACAGTCAGGTGGGAAGCTCTCCAGCAGTGGAAACCATGTCTTCCTCTGTCCTTGACATTGATTCTTGCTGTCGGCACAAGTCCTGCTACCGGGGCTCTGGATAACTCATCCCTGTTTTCAGCATTTCCTAATAGGCTCCTGGTGAGTTTTCTCCTTAGGCGCCTTTGTGTCCTGAGTCAACAGCCCACTCTGGCCCCGTCCCCCCTTCATTTCCTAGCACCCTGCATCATCCTATACGCACCCCATCCTGGGCTACCTCGTTGCCCATCTTCTACCCACAGTCACCCGTGCCTTGCATGGGAACCCGCCCTCCATGAACTTCTGTCAAAAAAGGGAAAGGGGGCGTGCCTGGGTGACTCAGTCGGTTAAGCGTCTGGCTTCAGCTCAGGTCATGATCTCGTAGTCCATGAGTTCAAGCCCCATGTAGGGCTCTGTGCGGACAGCTCAGACAGAGCCTGGAGCCTGCTTTGGATTCTGTCTCCCTCTCTCTGCCCTTCCTCCGTTCTTACTCTGTCTCTCTCTCAAAAATAAATAAACATTTACAAATTTTTAAAGGAAAGCCAAAGGGTCATCTGCGTCCTTCGGTCATATGTCTGTTGAGTGAGGGAGTGAAATGGAAGGAGAGAAGCTGATCCCATCAGCCGAAGGGGATCCAGGCTCTCCAAACTTCTATGGCATTTACCTTCTGTGCTGCTTTCTGGGGCATCAGGTACCCACTGGCAGCAGGCCTGTCCTGCAGTCTTGGGCTTCTGAGTTAATAATAATTAGTGAATGCCAACTCTAGGCCAGCCCCTGTGTCATGCCTGTGACATGCCCTACCTCATTTGATCCCCAGAAATAATCTATGAAATAGCTTTTGTTTTTCTCCTCATTTTACACACAGAAATCAAAGTTTAGAAAGACCAACTACCCAAAGACAGGGCCCCTGGATGGCTTAGTCGGTTAAGCGTCCAACTCTTGATCTCAGCTCAGGTCTTGATCTCAGGGTCATGAGTTCAGGCCCCCCAGCTGGGCTCTGTGCTGGGCATGAAACCTACTTTAAAAAAAAAGTGGGGGGGGTGATGGCGGGGGGAGAAAGACCAACTACACATAGCCAGTGAGTGGTGGGTTCAGAATTGGACCCACCCCATCTGGCATCAGGACCTCAAGTCAGAACCAATACGTAGAGCATCTCAGAGCTGGTCTTGAGCTGCCTGCTTTGGACTTACCAGAGGTGCTTATTAAAAACCCAGATTCCTGTACTTCATTTGGGGTCTGGTGTGGTGCTGGTCAATCTGATTTCGCAGAAGTCCCCTGCCCCCCGCGCCCCTAATGGGCTCTAAAGCTTGAGAACTATGCTCTGTGTGCTGCCTCCTACTTAAAATTTTCTCTGGGTTTCTTGGTGAGCTATATCATACACATAAAGGAGCATATAAAGCCTTCACGTATAGTTCAAAGAATAATTATAAAGTGCCCATATGGCAACCACCCAGGTTAAGGGGCGCCTTAGCAGCCCCTCTGGAGACCCCCAAGATGGTTGTGGTCCTTTCCCTGTCTTAGAGGCACCAAATCTAAGATAAGAGTTTGTGATAATCATTCCCTTGTTTTTCTTTATAACTTCTCCACCCATGTGTTCATCTCTCGACAATATGAATTGTGTCTGCTTGTGAACCTTACACAAATGATTTGTGTTTTGTGAACTACACTTTATCCACTTCTTTGGCTCGGGTGCATCTCTGTGAGATTTATCCCTGTTGATGCATGTAGCAGAGGGTTCAATTTATTGCAACTACAGCCTCCTAGAGCTGGTATTCTTATGCTTGTTTATACTGTTTATTTTTTTTTTAATGTTTATTTACTTATTTTGAGAGAGAGAGGCAGAGAGAGAATCCCAAGCAGGCTCCGCTCTGTCAGCTCAGAGCCAGATGTGGGGCTTGATCCCATGAAACGTGAGATCACGACCTGTGCCGAAATTGGGAGTCGGGCACTTAACCCCCTGAGCCAGCCAGGTGCCCCTGCTGCTGATTTATGCTGTTTAGTGCCTGGCACAGGCTGAAAGTCAATGGTTGCTCAGTGCACATCTGTTGATGGCTCTGGGGCAAGAAGCCAGGAGGAAGTGCCAGGGCTGGGGGCCCCCACAGGTGCTCCGCTCCCCCTCTTTCTGTCCTCGGTCTGCCTGTGGCTCTTCTGTCATGGGCAATCTGTGTTTCCATCTCCCCGTAAATTTAATTCCCGTTTCTGTGTCCTGTTTCAGAATGCCGAACTGGGGCGGAGGCAAGAAATGTGGGGTGTGCCAGAAGACGGTTTACTTTGCGGAAGAGGTTCAGTGTGAAGGCAGTAGCTTCCATAAATCTTGCTTCCTGTGCAGTGAGTACGCGCCCCGGGCCCTGCTGTCGTTGTCGTGGGGACTGGGTCTGGGCCCGCCCCCACAGGCTGGGCCTGTCAACACCCCAGGGAACTGGCCCCGTGGGATGTAAACAGCTTGACATTTGGCTGGAGCGCAGCTGGGGAGGGAAACACTTAAGGGCCTCTTTGTTCCGCTCAGAAGCTGCTTTCTAAGGGGACGGGCTGGCCAGAGCTGGCGGGGGTGGCAGCCGCTGGGGGGCTGGGAGCCAAGCTTTCAGACTTGGTTAGGGAAACTTTCCACTCTGCTTTCTCCTCTTTCTCTCCCTGCCACAATGCCATCATTGAAGAGGAAAACATAAAAGTTTTACCCAAATTATCACTTGTTAAGAGGCTGCAATTTTATGGGGACACCCGAGTCTGGGAGAAGAACTGGGTTCTCCCTTCTTCCGCCCCCTTCTGAGCCTGCCTGGTCACTTCCCTCACCTCCCATTTTGCTCCAACAGTCTGGGATAAGAGGAAGACAGATCAGGCAGGCAGGCAGATCTTTTGGTATCCTCTCCCAGTAACCCAGAGCAAGAGTGGCTCGAATCACAAGCCTGGATGAGTCCGGATCCTGACCCCGACGGTGTTTTCAGAGCACCCAGGAAGCAGTGCCTCAGGGAGGCGCCCCCCCCCCCCATTTCTAAATGACTCAGTTCACTGTGATCAGAACAGAGGGTCTGGGTCAGAGGAAGAGGTATTTTCAGCGACACGAGTTTTCCTTGAGGGCAGACAAGAGTGGGAGGCAATGGAATGTCTTAGTTAAGCCCTGGGTTTCTTCAGCCAGTCGGCCAGAGTTCTAATCTGAATTCAGTTTTGGTTATCTGGGTGGTGGTGATGGGCAAGTTACTCAGTTTCTCTTTGGGTTGAGTTGCCTCATGGTGACAGGGGAGCTAATAATACTTATCTCACGGGGTTGTTGCGAGAATGAAAAGATAGAAGCTTGGAAAACCAAGTCCTTACCGCAATCGATACATGATAGGCACTGCCCCGGACATGCACGCGGTGCCTATGGGACTGCAGGCAATGTGGTGTGATGGCCTCACAGGGCGCTGAAGTCCCACCCCACCTGAGAGATCCAGAAAAGGGGTCCCGTCCATCCTACATCGCATGGAGCACAGTTGGGGGTGGGTGTCTGTGGCCCCTCTGTTCCCAGGTGATTTGTGGTCCAGAGTAGGAGCCAGATGGGCCAAGGGCCGCCTGGTCACCGGATGTTCACCAGATCTCTACCTGCTGCTGGGAGACTCAGCCGGAAGCCACCCAGCACAGGGCAGCAGGGGCCCACACCCTGCGCAGCCAGCCACAGGGGCAGCCGGAGGGCTGTGTCTGATGAATGGGAGTAAACGAGCCCTGGTGGGGCCTAGTTGGCCTCTAGCCCGCAGAGGAGGCCGCAGACAGCCGCATCTCGTTATCAGCAGTTCCCTGCACTTAGGAATTTTCAAGCCGTTTATTTTTTCAGAAGGAATAAGCGGGCTCAGCATTGGCTAGGAAAGAGGGTCTGGGCTGCTGGGGTCCATAGGGCTTCTGTCTTTGCTCTCAAATGTTGCTTAATCACTAGAAGCGGCCAGCTGAGAGGCCTCAGTCCTGCCTGTGGAGGAGTGGCTGTTAGTTGTGGTTGAGGGAAGTCAGGAATTTAGGGGGTGGCATAGGACGATGGGAGCAGGCCTGGGGCAGGGTGTGAGGGGGTGTTGAGGACTAGAAACAGTTGTGGAAAGTCAGGCCGGGGAGCAGGGCTGGGAGGGGGTGTTGTGAAAGTAACAGCCATAGGGAAGGATCTTACGTCTGCCTGGGGTCTCAGGGCCTGCACGGTTCTTAGTATCTGAGCCCAAAGAGGTTCCGGCAATCAGGTGTCTCCACAACTTGCTTATTCCTGGTGCCAGAACAGCATTTTGCACATTTGTTTATGATTGGAAGGAGCGTCCCTTCTCTCTTTCAGAGAAGTGGGTGTAAAGTGTCCAGGTTGAATTCAAGAACTCAGAATAACCCTCAGAGAATCAAAGCACCTTCCTTCCTAAGTTTCTTCTGAAGGCTCTTTCCTTCCTAAGGTTAGCAGAGTATGGGCCTGGGGGGCATTAAGGGCCACAGTCCCTTTGCTGGCTGGGCCTCTGACCATTTGGGTCCTTGGCTGTGGCTTCTACTCAGCGTGGCACCTATGTTCCCTTTCCTGAGGGCCTGGGACAGACAGGAGGAAGACAGGATGATGTAATAAGAGTCGGGGAGAATGGCTTCCACCCTGGGCTTGGCCTCTGACCTGAAAGCAGGGACAGAGAGGGTCTAGTATACACCTGTGGTCTCAGCAGGGGTGGCCAGTTCCTGTTAGCAGGCGGGAGAGCTGGGCGCTGCAGCTGGGGTTCGGCCTGAGGCTGTGTGGCCTTCTCTGAGCTGTAACCAACTCCCTCCTGGGCAGGGCAGGGTTGAGCAGCCAGCCCTGTGGAACAGTGGACCTGGTCTGACCTAACCCCATGGTGGTGAGTGATAGAACTGGGCTGTTTCCCAGAACCGCAGAGCACAGGGGAAGCTCAGAGGAACCCTGCACGCCCTCTGACACCAGCATCGCCTCGCCTGCAGCTGAAATTTCGGGTCGGTTTTCACCCGCTTGGTCCCACATGCTTGGCCTACCTGAAGGGGGTCTCGGGCAGGCAGAAAATAGCCAGATATGGAAATCAGGCTTGGTTCTGACCCAGCCCTGCTTCTGGCCAATTCTGTGAGCTTAAACTTCTTTGTGGGCCTTGGTTTTCCTTCCAGAGAGAATCCCTCTCTGTTTTGGGGTGGGGTGAGGGGGCTCCGACCTCTCACCTGTGGCTTGCCTCTTGCCCATATTTCAAAACAGCATCACCAAAAAGGCCTCACCGAGCCTGTGGCATCTGGAAGGACATTTTCCCGACAGGTGCATCACTCACCACAACTAAGTCTTTTTTTATCTTAACACTTGGTAGAAATTTAGTTAGGCCTTCATTCAAAATTCCTTTTGAGTCTTTGGTGGAGCCTCCAGGTGACCAGACTATATTGCCCGCATGGAGGTGGAAGGGCAGAAGGTCTTGGGGAGAACAAAGCAGAGCAGAAACCCACAGGGTGGTCTCGACTCCGGTTCTGGGGTTCTGGAAGTCAGGGCTCAGTTGGCCCTGCAGGGAGCCACCTGGAGGCTAACGACTTTGTAGGCCCCGCTGTCTCCTCTGGGCTGAGCTCCTGTGACTCCTGATGATGAGTCAAAATAGACCTCTGCTCCCCCAACTGACCTCGTCTCTGCTTTCTGCCTTCCCTCTGGTTTTGGAATTCCCAGTTCAACTTGGGTCTTACGGGAAGCAATTCCAGGCCGACTCCTGACTTCCTGCCCTAGAAGGGAATGTTGGAGCGTGCCGTTCTCTCTCCCTCCTTCCTGGGAGCCAAGCCCCAGGGGAGGTGGTGGGAAGTTCCATATATGGGCTGCCCAGAACACTGGAATGAGGTGGGAATGTCAAGGGCAAGACCGGAGGGTCCTTATTTAGTCTGAATTCTCCAACCTGGAGGGCAGGGTGAGAGAGGAGCTGGCAGAGGGCCCGACCCTTTAAAAGCCAGAGGATGGCAAGTCGCAAATTGCTGAGCTGAGAGCCTTCTCACAGGGAGGTGAGAGGCGTAGCTTCTCCAGTGGTTGCTAGAGGTCTCCCTCTTCAGGACATGTTTGAGGATATGGTCCAGCTGGGCACACTGGACCGCCATACTTAAGGAACCTCATCGAACCAAATTAGCATTGTAGGATAAGACCTAAGCAAATAAAGTGAAGACGAGTCTCTTGAGAGAAGTAGGTGGAAGTTGGGAGCACATGATCTTTTGAGGCCTGGGCCTGTCCTCCCTCCTCCCTTGTGTCCCCGCAGTACTAACTTTATATATGATACTAGTAAGAGCACCCAACATTTATCACGTACCTCCTGCGTATGGGGTATTGTGCTAAGCACGCTACATGCAAGATCTTATTTAGTTCTCCCAACCACCTTTTGGGGTAGATATTATTGTCTGCGTTTACAAATGGAGACACCGAGGGCCACCTGGCTGGCTCAGGCAGGAGAGCGTACCGCTCTTGATCTCAGGGTTGTGAGTTCGAGCCCCACGTTGGGTGTAGTGATTACTTAAAAAAAAAAGAAACAAATAAACAAAAAAACCCAAATGGACACCCGGAGGCTAGCAAGGCAAAATAACTTGCCCATCACATACAGGTCACACAGCTGCAAAGAGAGAGAGTTGAGATTTGATTCTGGGCAGTCTGACTGCACAGGGCCCCAGGCTCCACTTCATGGGCACAGGCCTCTTCTGAGATACACAGGAAGATATATGAGACTCACAGGCTTTCTGAAGCTCATCCCTTTCCAATCTCCCATACCCCCGGGGTTAGGAATTCTTCCCCGAGTCTGACCTCAGTTCTCCTGTGGCAAACTGTTTTCTGAGATCAGAAACTCCAGATCTTGTTGTTGTGATTAGCATGACCCACATCTCACTCTAAAGCCCACCATGCTGGGTACTTAATAAATAGAAACCTGCTCTTCTGGGTGCATCACTTCGCCTGTGCTCCCCGCACCCCCAAGCATGCAGATTGTTTTTTTTTTTTTCAGGGTCCCATTGCTGGGAGCAGGAAAACCCTGCCCTTCTTCTTCCTTCCTTTCTGTTTTCTTCTCTCCTGTTGGGACCCATGGTCTCTTTGTCAAGAGCAGAGTGAAGGCCCTCAACACCTTTCCTGTGGCTTGGGGTCAGCCTAGCCCGTTGCCTTGCAACCTGGGGTGCACTGCCGCCAGGCGGGTGTGAAGGTGGAGAGGACGGAGAGGGGCACACGTGGGCTCCTGTGAGAGGTGGCTGGGCCAAAATTTCTAGAATTAGGCCGCGCAGATCTCCTCCCTCTGTCCTCCCAGCTCATTGGCCATCTGACCTCCATTTCCAGGCTGCTCCTGAAAGATCAGGATATTAGTTATCAGAGGGCCCAGAGAGCTTCAATGGCAGGGGGCTTGCAGTGAGCAAGCAGCTCACCCCAGACCCGGCTCACCATAGTCACTTCCCTCCTCAGTGGTCTGCAAGAAGAATCTGGACAGCACCACTGTGGCTGTGCATGGTGAAGAGATCTACTGCAAGTCGTGCTATGGCAAGAAGTATGGGCCAAAAGGCTATGGCTACGGGCAGGGCGCAGGCACGCTGAGCACCGACAAGGGGGAGTCTCTGGGCATCAAGCACGAGGAGTGAGTACAAGAGTCTCACCACTTTTCCTTGGCTTCTGTCCTCCCGCCCCCGGGTCCTACACATCGTCAACCACTTTTGGTTAAGCAGCGGAAGGCTCAGAGAGCCCCTGATTTCCTTTTTTTTTTTTTTTTTTAATTTTTTTAATGTTTATTTTTGACAGAGAGAAACAGAGCATGAGCGGGGGAGGGGCAGAGAGAGGGAGACACAGGATCCAAAGCAGGCTCCAGGCTCTGAGCTGTCAGCACAGAGCCTGACGTGGGGCTGAAACTCACAAACCGTGAGATCATGACCTGAGCCAAAGTCGGACGCTTAATCGACTGAGCCCCCCAGGTGCCCCAGAGACCCCCTGATTTCCAAGGTAGGACTAGAACACCCCAATGAGCCAATGAGAGGAGCTGAGGGTCCAGCGGGGGAAGAAAACAGGACAGGCTCCGCCCTGTATGGAGAGTGCCACCTATATTTTTATCAGGGTTGGAGCTTAGAGGGGCCCCAAGAATTACTTTGTCTAATTTCCCCTTTTCTCTGAAGAGAAACCCCAGCCCAGGCTCAGTGGCTTGTCTGGGGGTCGCACAGCCAGTGTCTGAGCCAGACCTGGGTTCAGAAGCAGCCCCATTGCCAGGCCAGTCTCATTCCCTCCGCCGTCTCTCGCCCACTGTCAGGGGAAGTTATCTCCCTTCCCTGGAAAGACTACAGGGTTTCACTGGCACCCGCCGACCTCTGGCCTGCGGAAACAGTGGCTGTTGGCAGTCAGCCTGGCCAGCATCTTGACCTTGGGGGGAATGGACAGAAATGACAGATGAGTTAGCACATTTTAGCCAAGGTCATTGCCCCAGAGGGAGTGAATTGTCAGCAGATTTCTCCTGGAAAGACTCTGATAATAGGCAGGCTGCAGGCATGGGGACTGGAGGAGGGCAATTCTTAGCAAACGAGGTGCTAAATGATGCCAGTGTTTTAACTCAGTGACTGAGGGGAGTACAATGCTTCTGTGAAAATAGCATGGTGCTGAGCTTTGGTTTGTCCATCTGTAAAATGGGAGATGACCTTGGAGGCCCTGGCCGGGAGAGCTGCCCGCTACCTGGCGCGAGAGGAAGGCAGAGTCATGCCCACACAGGGCCAGCCGCACTCATGTTCCTCAGTGAAAGTCATCTCACCGCATGTCCTTTCCCACACAGGGCCCCTGGCCACAGGCCCACCACCAACCCTAATGCATCCAAGTTTGCCCAGAAGATTGGTGGCTCTGAGCGCTGCCCCCGATGCACCCAGGCAGTCTATGCTGCCGAGAAGGTGATCGGTGCCGGGAAGGTAAGGTGGCTTCTGGGGAGATGGGGTGCGGGGAGACGGGCTGGTGAGACACCTTCTTGAAATGTGAGTCCTAGAACTTTGTCCTAGAACGCTGACCCTGGCTTTGCTCTACGGAGCCTGAGTACTGTGCTTGAACTCCCTCCCTTCTAGGGAAGGAGGAACCCTTTGTCCCTATGGGTGGCTTGTCTCTGTGCCTCTCCATGTGCAAGGACTGAGGAAGGCACCTGTGGGCTCCTGGGAGGGGTGGCTTGGGCAGCATTCTTACTCCTGAGGAAAACAGGCCCGCCATGGATGGAATTGATTATTAAATGCTTAGGGGCAATTTATAGGGAGTTGTAAAGATCAATTTGCGTCTCTAGAGTTGGGGACCACAGCCCCCTAAGGGTGCAGGGATGGGTTTCAAAGGAGCTACAAGCCCCCTAAAATTATATGCAAAATTTTGTAGGAACATGTCTGTCTCTGGGAAGAAGATCCATAGCTTTCATCAGATTTTCGAAATGATTTGTGATCCCCAAAGTATTAAGAACCACTCAAAAATCTATATACCTTCCATGTCATAAGTTGTAGACTCCAGGAAGCCCATCTGTGTACTCCCAGGGGAGAAACTTTCAAGGTTCAGGGCTGATCAGAGCCTCCTGGGAAGCTTTTGCAAACTATTTCTGACCACTACGTATGCCCTTCCTCTGTGGACCCCCAGTCCAGGCCATGGTAAGAATCACTGTAGTGAGCCCGCATCCTAAGTGAGACAATCCCATCTCGCAGAGAGGCTGCAGTGGAGAAGAGGCGGGAGAATTGGCAGTCACAGAGTAGCGGTCAGAGAATCACAGAAGAGGCATCTTCAATATATGGCCAGAGAGGACTTCGGGATCTCCACAGGAAGCCCAGATGGAGGGGTGATGTGGCCAAGGCAAGAGCCTGTCTGCAACTCTTCTGGCTTTGGGTCTTGGCTTTCAAGCCATGAGGAAGGTGCCCGGGACCAACAGATGGGGAACTAACACTTGGGCTCCATCTAGACCTTAGCAGGCTGTCATTTTAACCCTGACAGTCCTGGTCGGAGATAGGTATCATTATCCCATTTTACAGATGAAGAAGCTGAGTGTCGGAAGCATTAAGTAATTTGCTCAGACCTCCTAGCGAGGCAGTGGCTAGGCTAGGAGCCAAGCCTGGGTCCATCTAACTCCAAAGCCCATGCTCTTACTACTGTCCACTCTGCTTTGGGCCGTCTAACCTCTTTGAACCCACTTCCACAGCTGTACAATGGGAAGGGATCATGAATCCTAGCACGATGATGATGAAGACCTTGGACCCTAGACAACCTGGTTTGAAACCTAGTTTAGCTGCTTACTAGGTGTGCGACTTTGGGCAAATCATTTCTCTCTTCTGAGCCTCAGCTCCGCATCTGTAAGGTGAAGCCAGTGATGATCCCTGACAAATAGAGTTGTTTTACACATTAAATGAGAATGCACATTCAGGACCCAGTGCAGTGCCTGGGACGTGCTCAGTACACAGCGGCTATTGCTGTTAGGGTTATTACTATTATTACTGTTATTGTTTACTTTTGGGGATTGTTGTGAGGCCAAAATGAAGATCTTCGCTACTGATTAAATGATATGAAAACAGGAGATATTAATCTTATTGTTAAGTTGGCATCTTTCCTGCTCACAGTGTCTCACTAGGAGATTAGAAAATTATGAAAACTAGCGAAGAATCCGTATGTGCATTACCTAGACAGGGTCTCTCAGTTAAGGCTGTAACTTCTAAGGGATAGGATAAGAGGATTTGGGGTTCAAGCAGAAAAGGTTGGGAGAAACTCCCACCTACCTCTCTTTGGCCTTGGCCAGGAAAGAACTATTGAGGAACAGGAGTGATTTGGAGTGCTGAATGAATGAGCAAAAAAGGGTCAAGCTTACTTGGAGGGAGGGCTAGGCAATGAGGGGCGGGTGGTGGTCCATATGCAATTCAGCCCTGCTCCAGCCTGGAGAGTTGGGGTAGCAGCCCCTGCTTTGCAGAGGAGGAGGCAAAGGCTGGGTGACCGCTGAGGTACACAGGGTGCTGGGAAGGAGACCAAGATCTGGCCCACCTCCCCCTCCCCCGCATCTCAGCTCTCTGGACCCTGCTGTCCCTGGAGCATGGAAGGTCTGGCAGCCAGGAAATCTGAGGGGATCCATTTTCCTTTCTCATTCTCCAGCCCAGGCTGTGCTGAGGGAGGCTCTTTGACCTTAAAAGGCTTTGTTTTGTCCTGCCTGCGTGCTGCCTGCCCCCAGCTTTCCTGGTTTTGCAGAGCTGTCCACACAGCAGTGGCTTAGCCTGCTCAGCTGTGGCTAATGGGAACAGGGTGCTGAGAAGTCTTCCTGTCTGTGCTGGCTCCCGTCACTGTGTACAAACCTGAGCCGGCTTCTCCCCCGGCAGGCTGTTTGTTAGCCCTGTGTGGCCTCCAGGCTCCTCTTAGAACCACAGAGGGCTTTCTGCGGCCCCTGGAGAGACTGCACTTTTCAGGCCTTTCTCTGCTCAGATCAGCGTACTTCATAGACCCCCTTCTTCTAGAGTAATACTAGATATGATTGGTTCAGGGCCTCCTCTGGGCCAGGCCTGTGGCAGTCACGGTACCCTGCTAAAGCCGTCTAGTCCCCAGAGCTACCTAGCAAGGGAGATACCACCAGCCCACTCTCTGCGAGAGGATGGCTTGTGGGTGCACAAGGCACCCAGTTCTAGAACTTCAGAGGCTGGGCTGGTTCCGATGGATAGGACTTCCAATAGCCTGCGCTGTGGCCAGGCACCATATGTGAATATACGCAGATCTCCCATCCATCCTGCAAGGTAGGCAGGAGGGTGTCCCAGAACAGGAGATGACAGAGACTGTGCAGCAGTAAGTGGCAATGCCAGGACAAGTCAGGAGCCCATGCCCACACTGCTAACCCACAGGCAGGTCCGGAGAAGGCTTGTCTGGCCCTGCCTGTGGAGAAACAGCTGCTACCTTGGTGGTGGTCCCACCCCCTCACCTACCCTTTGTGGTGCAGCTGGTGCCATTGCAACACTTCCTTGAAGATGGCATGAGGTAGTTCGTGGTCCCTGGCCTGCTTCCTCCTCTGCCTGGCCCCCCAGGCCACATCCTCCCAGTGGTACCAGCTGAGCAGACTTCCGAAGGGTCTTGAGCCCTTCCGCCCCCATCCTCATGTCAAGGGGGATGGGGCTGGGGGTGGAGGGGTAAGGGACACTCTAGCCCCTGGTGGCAGCGTTAACTCTTTCCTTCCCTACCCAGTCCTGGCATAAGTCCTGCTTCCGGTGTGCCAAGTGCGGCAAAGGCCTCGAGTCCACCACCCTGGCTGACAAGGATGGCGAGATTTACTGCAAAGGTGGGTGGTTGCACTTCTAATGCGAGGTCCAGAGGTCTGAGGGGGTCGGGGGCTAAGTAGTTATGCCCTTGCTAAATGTTAAACCAATTCCTGGCCTCGGGGTCGATTGCAGAGCTTCTAATATGACCCTTCACTTTACATAGGAGGAGACAAGCCAGAGGGCAAAAGTGACTTGACCAGAGTCATATGGCCAATCGGGGCAGGATGGGACCAGAACCCGGCCTCCTAACTCCTAGTCCGATGCCCTTATAGCAGACAGTGCTCCAGTGGGAGGGCTGGGAGGTGTGGCCTGAAGGAGGAGGAGCCAGGCCTTACACTCACGTACTCTCCACAGGATGCTACGCTAAAAACTTCGGACCCAAGGGCTTCGGCTTTGGGCAAGGAGCTGGGGCTTTGGTCCACTCTGAGTGAGGCTGCCGCCACCCACGCACGCTGCCCACTCCCGTGCTTTTCATCGCCTATCCTTCCCAGCAGCCTCGGCGACCTTCAGGATTCTTCCTCCCTCTCTTAGCCCTGCCACACATCACTAATGACCTGAACTTGGGTGTCTGGCCCCCTTTGGTTTGGAGTCTACCTGAGGTCCCACCCCTCTAAAGGGCTCCCTCTGCCTGGGATCTGACCCGTCACCAGAAGGAGACCTCAGTGTTTCAGTGTAGGTGGGACCCGACCCCTCCTCCTACACCCCGCCCCACAGTCCTCTGTTCTTGGCCTGTTAGGCTGAGTGTCTGTCATCAACCTGCCAAGATCCCTGAGCCCACATCTCAGATCCCAGAGGAGCAGTAGGCCCAGTGGGGAGGGAAGCAGGACCATGATGGGGCAGAGGAAGCTTGTGGTTTATTGGATCCTGGAGATTCTCCTCTGTGGGTAAGAGGGTGGGCTTCTTGGTGTCCCTTAGAATAGGCCTGGGATGTCCCAGCTCCGGGAGTTATTAGGTGGATGCAGAAAGGCACAGAGAAAGGGTCATGGACTGTAGGAGCCACTTGCTTCTCTGGGCCTCTTGCCTCTGAGGCTCTGGGGACCTGGTGTCCTCCCCCTCCTGATGAGAGAACAACTTAGGTCTGAGAGCCCCAAAGTCAAGATGTGGTCTGACCTCCCCAGGAGTCTAGTTCCTTGTTTGACAGAAGCCCTAATGAAACACCCCCAACACATACTTTCATTTATCAGTGGCCCCAACCTGAGGGTAAATAGCTCTGCCCCTACCCCTGGGTCCCGAGGCTATGATGGCAGCTCCTCTCGTCACAGCACAGACCAGGCCAGTGCTCTGTTCTTACCACTCCTGCTTGACCCTCGGATGTGGAGGGAGGCACACACAGCCTCGGTCTTGATCTGGACACCCCTTCCCTGTGTGCCCAGTCCTCAGGACCCCACCTGCCCACTCGGGGCCTCGCCCCTTCCATCCCACCCTTCTCCAGGGACCCTTCCCCGGCCACATCACTCCCATCCCTTCCAGGCCCTCCCACTCAGGAGCAGCAGGAGGAAGGGGAGGGGCTGGGTCTCGCTGCTCCCAGTGACTGAAAGGACAACACTATATGGAGCTGTCACCTGGAAGGGGCTGCAGGCATGAGCTGTATTCAAGCTGACTTCTCATCTGGTCAATAAAGCTCTTAGAACAGAATTCTGGTGTCCAGATCCTTCGTCCGTGAGAGGACCACTACCCACAGGGCTGGGAGGGAACTTTGATAGAACGATCAAATTCCTAGGAGGTTAGGTGGCGATAAGTAGGGTTTGTTCCTGTTTTTCCAAGGGCTGCTCACTTTCTAGTATCAGTTCTAACAAACGACACTGCCTGGAATGACCCGACCAACCAAATCCTGCTGCCTTGCCCCGTCTGGCCGCCACTCCCATATCTGGGTGGGAAAACTCTGTGGGCTTTGGAATTTGAGGGGCTCAGCAAGGACCCAAAACTGCGCTCAGAACTTCTTCCAGCTTGGAAAACCCCTGAGCGGGAGGGAAACTTCGCCAGAGGAACCTTCCTGTCAAATCCAGAAAGTTTACTTCTGCCCAGGAAGGACAGAGTGGTGGGGCCTAGCTCAGTGTGCTGCATGGTCAGGGCCCTATCTTAGTCTATTCTGGCTGCTATAAAAAAATAGCATAGACTGGGTGGCTTATAAACACACAACTGTATTTCTCATAGTTCTGGAGGCTGGGAAGTCCAAGATCAAGGCACTGGAAGATTTGCTGTCTGGTAAGGGCCTGCTTCCTGGTTCATAGCCAACTTTCTGCCATGTCTTCACCTGGCAGAAAGGACAAGGGAGCTCCCTGGAGCCTCTTTTATAAAGGCACTAATTCCATTCATGAGGTCTCCACCCTTATGGCCTAACCACCTCTCAGAAGCCCCACCTCCTAATACCATCACATTGAGGATTAGGTTTCAACATAAAAATTTGAGGTGGCGGGCGGGGGGGGGGGGGGGGGGGGGGGTAACACAGACATTCAGTCTATAGCATTCTGCCCCTGGGTCCCCCAATTCACATCCTTTTCACATACAAAACACATGCTTTCCATCCCAACAGTCCCCAAAGTCTCACCTTGTTCCAGAATCAACTCTAAGGCTAAGTCCAAAGCCTCACTCAGTGTCATCTACATAAGATATGGGGGAGACTCCAGGTATGATTCATCCGTAGGCAAATCCCCTCCCCAGCTGTGAACCGGTGAAAAACACAGGTTATGTGCTTCCGAAATATAATGGTGGGACACGCTCAGGATAGACATGTCCCTTTTTTTTTTTTTTTTTTCTTATTTTTAAAGGCTTTATTTTTTAAAGTAATCTCTGCACCCAATATGGGGCTTGAACTTACAACCCTGAGATCAAGAGTCGCACACTCTTACTGACTGAACCAGTCAGGTGCCCCAGATAGACCTTTTCATTCTGAAAGGGAGAAACAGGAGAGAAGAAAGGAATGATGGGTCCCAAATAAGTCCCAAACCTGATGAGGCAAATTCCATTAGACTTTAAAGCTTGAGAATAATCCTTTCTTCTGGACCCACTGGGGTGGCAACATCACCCCCACAGCCCAGCAGGGTGATGCCTACAGCCAGACTCTTTGCCAGGACCCTATCCCTGTGATGGCTCCGGGTGGCCCCATTGTTTAAAACCTAGCTGGAAGAAGCCATGACCCCCAAGCCCTTGTACTCAGGGCCTCAGTTGGAAATGATAGCCTTAATGATCACTGAATGACCTTCTGGGTCATTCTTCCATTGTCTTGAAGAGTGGCACTTAGCTTCTGTTAAGATGGCTGACCTAGACTAATCTCCTTATCATAAAGTCACCTGGCCACACCCTTAATGTTTTCACTTTTTTGCAATATGGGTAAGCTGAGAATTTTCCAAATCTTAAATTATGCTTCCTTTTTGCTTAACAGTTCCATCCTTAAGTCGTTTTTCTCTTCCTAAATTTTACTATAAGCAGTCAGAAGGAACCAAGCTGCACCTTCAATGCTTTGCTTAGAGATCGCCTCGGCCAAATAACCAATTTCATTGTTCACAAGTTCTACCTTCCACGAGACATTAGTATCTGAACACATTGAGTCAAGTTCTTTGCCACATTATAATGAGGATCCCCTTTTGTACAGTTTCCAAAAACACGTTCCTCATTTCTGTTATCAGAATGGCCTTTATCATTTATATTTTTACCAACATTCTGTGCAAAATTACTTAGTCATTATTCTCCGGCATGACTGAGGCTTTGTCCGGCTGTCCTTATTTCTTTCTGAGCCCTCATGAGAATCTCCTTTCAAGGTCCACTCATAGCACTGTAGGTGTTTTCCTAGCTGACATTTCTAAACTCTTCTGGCCTTTATCCATTACCCAGTTTCAAAACCACTTCTTCACTTTTAGGTATTTGTTACAGAAGCACCCCACTTCTCGGTGCCAATTTCTGTTTTAATCAGTTCAGAAAATACCATAAATTGGGTGGCTTCTAAAAAACAGAAATTTCTTTCTCACGGTTCTGGAGGCTGGGAAATCCAAGATCAAGGTGCTGGCAGATTCAGTGTCTGTGAAAGCCTACTTCCTGGTTCTTGGCCATCTTTTTGCTGTGTCTTCACATGGCGGAAAGGAGGAGGGAGCGCCCAGGCTTCTTTCATAAGGGCACTAATCCCACCCAGGAAGGCTCGGCCCTCATGACCTAACCACCTCGGAGGCTCCACCTCTGAATACCATCACCTTGGAGGTTAGCATTTCAACATAGGAATTTTGCGGGGGACACAGACATTTAGACTATGGCAGGCCCCCACAGGGCTTACCTTGTTGTAAATGAGCTCGTCTGAGGAGTTGCAGCGTCTCATCTGAAGGATGCCTGTCTGATGTTTTGGGGCTGGGCTTCCCTGCCCACACTGCGAATTTACAAAACACCAAGAAGCAGAGGCTTTAACAACAGACCTTGGATGTGTAATGTCCAGATGACCGGATCCAACAGTGGCCTTGACACACCCATCTCCTTGACCCTGGGAATAGTACCTAAACATGTATAAGACCAGTCAATGGTGCAGAACAGTGCAACATGCATGTAAAAGGGCTGGAGGAGAATGCCACCTGGGGTTGTGAGCTCCCCAGGCGAGGGCAAGGTCTCCTTCATCTTGATAACTTCTCTAGGTCCAAACCAGGATATAGCCAAAGGGAAGTTCTCAGGGAAGGGTTAGTGCATGGAGGGAGGATGAATGGACGGAATGGTTCTACAAACAGTGGGATCATGGTAGGCTCTGGAAAGGGCCTATAGGAATGGCCAGGATGGGAACTTTTAGGGCCCAAATCTGGAGATAGGTTGCCCTCTGCTGGCTGCTAGGGGTGGGTGCTGGCACCCCAGAACAAAGCCATCTGCCTAGCTAGCCTCTCCTACACTAGCTGTCAAACTGGGGGACAGTCGGTCTTCCAGAGCAGGCCCGTGGTGGGGAGGAGGCTGGACGCACCTCCTGGGAGTGAAACCGGAGTAAAGGCAGAGGCCTTAAGCAGAGGTGGCTGGCGCCGAAGCACCGTCTGGACAGCGTAGGATGGGGTGGCGCGGGAGAGCTCCGAGAGAAGGAAAGGGTCACCCGGAGGCGACGGTGCCTTGGGAAAAGGAGAGTCCACCAGCAGGGAGTGGGCCCTCTACCCTCGGGCGCAGCGCTGGCGCTGTGCCCGGAGACAGCAGGTGGCGCTGTGGGGTCGGGGCAATAGGCCTGCATTCCGCTTCCGCGTATCCCACACCCCTTCCCCCTTGGCCCTGGGGACCTTAATTTCTGCCGCGAGAGGGCGCTCGCCTCCAAACCCCAGATAATAGTCTCGGTCGGAAGATTTGCAAGCTACGGGGCACTGCGGTATATCCAACTGTGGAATTGACCCAAGGGCAGAGGGGGAGCAAGGTTATTTGTGCCTACTCAGGTATTTCTTTTCTCATATCTGTGATCTCTGAGCTATGCGTCCAGGGCGCCTTCAGGAGACCGATTTTGGTGGGAACAATGTCCTGGTTGGGGGTGTGGCCCTGATGTGGGCTCTTAGGGTGTGATGGGAAACAGCTGCCTGTCTTAATGGGAGGCCAGCCCAGCCCCCTGAGGCCTGCCTCCAGGAAGTGCCCTTGCAATCTGTTTGGGTCACCTGAGGGCCTAAGGATGCAGAAAGACCTGAAGGAGCCATGGGACAAGGGTGCAGGGAAGGGGGGGGGGGGGGGGGCGGTGGTTAGAGCTGCTGGTGGGTTTTGGGAGTAATCCCTGAATCAAGGGCACAGAAATCCTCTAGAAGAGGGCAGAATCCCAGTGAGGCCATGTCTTCCAGAACTAGATCAAGAAAGGGAGGTGGTCAAGATCGAAAGAGAACCCTCAGATCGTCACTCCTCCGGTTGCTCTCCCCTCCCCTAACCCCCTGGCCATGCTCCCCCCCCCCCCTTCCCCACAAACAAGAGAATCATTGGGGGAGGCTTTTAAAATGGATTCCCAGCCCCACCCTAGAGATTCTGATTCAGCTGGCCTGGGTGGGGCCTGAGAATCTGTATTTGGAATCTGTATTTGGTTAACCTCTCAGGTGAGGCCCCTGCCCCACCTGACAGCTGAAGCTGCCTCTGAATAGTTGTCATGATTGGAGAGGACTTCCCAAAGCTGCCTATTTCTGTCCCCCAGAGTCATCTAGAGCAGATCTAACTCCTCTCCAGTGTGACTGTGCTTCAGAGATTTCAAAACAGTGGCCCCACCTGCCCGAGTCTGTGCATCTCCAGGACAAAAATGCTCTGGCCTTTCTGAGGTTCCTGATCGAGGTACAAGGGAGCACCAGTGAGGCTATCTCAGCAGTTGAGACAGGAAAACCTGGAGGCACCTGGGTGGCTCAGTTGGTTAGGCGACCAACTTTGGCTCAGGTCATGATCTCACTGTTTGTGAGTTCAAGTCCCACATCGGGCTCTGTGCTGACAGCTCAGAGCCTGGAGCCTGCTTCAGATTCTGTGTCTCTCCCTCTCTCTGCCCCTCCCCTGCTCTCGTTCTGTCTGTCTGTCTGTCTCTCTAAAAATAAATAAACATTAAAAAATATAAAGAAAGAAAGAAAAGAAAAACCCAGCCAGGGGTTGGGGGCTGTCCAGGGGCCAGAGAAGCAGACTGGGGACTTGCCATAGGTCTGGGGGCCAAAGCAGAAGCAACTCCCTCTGAGAAAGACCCTTACCCTACCCGGGGCCTGGCTCCATCCAATCTAGACTGCCTCTTTTGGACCCTTTAGAGGTATCATTCATTCATCTCGCTCATTTACTATGTGCCATAGCCTATTTGGAGACCTTAAACGTATTCATTCATTTAATTCTCACAATAAGCCTGTGAAGTAGGTGCCATCATTATATCCACTTATGAATGATCTAACTGAAGCCAGGAACCAAAGAACAATTGAGGAACTGGGCTCAAGGTCAAATGGCAGAGCAGGATATAAACACAAGCAGCTGGGTCCCATCCCCTGCTCCTCCTTCTTTTAGAAGAAACTGCATGTGCCAGGAGGCACGAGGTGTGGTGTCAGAACAGTGAGTTAGGACCATAGCAATAGCTCCCATGTACCGAGCACGTACTATGTGCTGGCAGTGGTCTTAATGTCGTCTTAGTTGATTCCTACGTCAGCACTATGAAGGAGTTATATAATCCCTTTATCATAGAAGAGGAAACTGAGATGCAGTGAATTTTTAAGCGACTTGCACAAAATCACTGGCAAGCTCTGGAGCCAAGATTGGAACCAGCTGTGTCACTTTGAGCCGCCCTCCTCCCCTCTGGGTGTCAGCCTCTCACTCTGTGAAATGAAGATGTTGGCCTGAATTAATTCTAGTGAAGTGCCTCTCAGGCTTTAAGGTGCACGCGAATCTCCTGAGGATCTTGTTCAGATGCAGATTATAATTCAGTAGTTTGGGGTGGGGCCTGAGATTCTGTCACAAGCTCCCAGGGGAAGGTGGTGTTGCTGCTGATCCCGGGACCACACTTGAGCTGCCAGGTTCTAGGGGACCCACCCAGCTCTGATGTTCCAAGTTTATGGGCCTAGGAAGACTCGCCCCAAAGGCCATGGAAATTCAGGAAGTAGATTACGATAAATAAAGCCCTTAGTGGGCATTTTTCATGCCCAGACAAGCCCTTGGTGACTTTGCTGAAGCATCTGCCCTGAACCTTTTACAGTTCCACTCTGTTGACCTCAACCTGATTCCTCCAGAGGGTTCAAGGGCTTGGTGCTGGGCCGGGGCGGGGCGTTGATTCTCTCTAATCAAGGAGTGAAGGGAAGTCCCTGGACACCTTGCCTCATGGCCCTGCCTCCTGAGGACACCAACGGGTCCATGGTGGCCACACTGCTCTTTACAGACACTCCCCATCTTCTGGGCACATGATAGGGTTACACTTATCCTCTTCTGAAGTTAGATGTAGCCGTGTGGCTTGCTCTGGCCCCTAACTTAAGGTGAGAAGTAATTTGTGTCACCCGTGGGCAGAACTCTTTAGGACTCACTGTGGATGCCATTCTTTCCCTTTTCCCTGTCACAGAAAGTTATCATTTTTTCCATCTCTTGTATTTATTATGTGCCGTAGCTTATTTGAAGACCTTACATGTATTAATTCACTTAATCCTTACAGTAACCCTGAGACATAGGTGCTATCATTACGCCCATTTACAAATGACCAAACGTATCAAGATAGAGCCTCTGTCGATCTGGATCTGTGAGTGCCACAGTGAGCAGAGCCTCCCCTGAATTGGGGGAGGCTTTTATTGATTTAATTTTGTTTTATTATCATTATTATTATTAATGCTTATTTATTTTTGAGACAGAGAGAGAGAGAGCGTGAGCACGAGTTGGGGAGGGGCAGAGAGAAAGGGAGACACAGAATCCGAAGCAGTCTCCAGGCTCTGAGCTGTCAGCATAGAGTCTGACGTGGGGCTCGAACCCATGAACAACAAGATCATGATCTGAGCTGAAGTTGGACACTCAATCGACTAAGCCACCCAGGCACCCCTATTTTTTTAATTAAAAAAAGGTTTTTTTTAATGTTTATTTTAGAGAGAGAGAGAGAGACAGAGCATGAGCGGGGGAGGGGCAGAGAGAAAGGGAGACACAGAATCTAAAGCAGGCTCCAGGCTCCAAGCTGTCAGCACAGAGCCCGATGTGGGACTCGAACTCAGGAACTGTGAGATCATGACCTGAGCTGAAGTTGGAAGCTGAACTGACTGAGCCACCCAGGAATCCCTAGGGGGAAGCTTTTAAAATAGATTCCCAGCCCCATCCTAGAGATTCTGATTCAGCCGGACTGGGTGGGGCCTGAGAATGTGTGTTTGGAATCTGTACTGGGGATTTGGGGGGAATTTGTTAGTGACCCATAGCCTAGCCCATCCTGACTGATATGTGTACTCCTATCAGCTATGACATGGGGATAACACCTTCGGTAGACTGTATCCAGTACTGGGGGTCCGTATGTCTACAAAGTCAAGGTTGTGGCCTGTCAAAGAACTAATGCTTACCTCTTCAATAGGAGGGAAATCCTCTTCCTGAAGGTGGGAGGGGCTTCCCTAAGGATGTGAGCTCCACCTCCCCCTGTTTTACCAGTCCCCATTAAAAAGAGAAGTGTGATCCACTCATTCACCATTGTGTCCCGAGTGCCTAGCCCAGAGTGTGGCTTGGAAAACACTGAATTCACATCTGATAGGACTTACTGTGATGTTCCTTTCCATGAATCTCCCAGTAGATTATGTTCAAGAACATACCAGGAACTTCCCTCCCTTCCCTCAGCCCCTCTACACCCCTCTGCCCTGAGCCATTGGTTAACTTCTTGACCCCAGTCCCAGGCTGGACACCTCACTGCCTTCTCTGCCTGATCTTGATAATGGCACTACATAGGAACTTCTCAATGATCCAAGTAATACTCATGAAAATTCATAATCACTCACTATGAAACATTTGAAAATCAAGGGCAAGCAGGAAAAAAAAAAAACCCAGTATCTATAATCCCCTCTCACAGAAGGAACTGTTGACCCTGTGATATTACCTTTCCCTCCATCCTTTTCTCTTCTATGAGAACCCCCCACATCCGTGGCATAATTTTAGTGAGATCCCATGAATGGTTGCTCTTTAGGAGGAGAGAGAAGAGCCACCCACAGATGCAGAAAATGTCAGGGCTGGCAGGGGACTTATGAATTGTCCAACCAACCTCTGCCATTACTGATGACGACACCGTTTTAAAATAACCTGGGTGCAAATGTGTGTGAGGTCAAGACAAATGTCTGGCACAACCTCTGCCAAGCTCAGTGACCGTTGTCTATGGGGTTGGGGGCACAGGAAGGGCGATGAAAAGATACTGTACATATTTTGAATTTTTTTTTGCTACAAAAATGCATTCAAATATTAATTGCACTTGAAGCACATTATTCTTGTTAAAAAGAACAGGAAAACAGGGGCGCCTGGGTGGCGCAGTCGGTTAAGCGTCCGACTTCAGCCAGGTCATGATCTCGCGGTCCGTGAGTTTGAGCCCCGCGTCAGGCTCTGGGCTGATGGCTCGGAGCCTGGAGCCTGTTTCCGATTCTGTGTCTCCCTCTCTCTCTGCCCCTCCCCCGTTCATGCTCTGTCTCTCTCTGTCCCAAAAATAAATAAAAAACGTTGAAAAAAAAAAATTAAAAAAAAAAAAAAAAAGAACAGGAAACGAAAGCCATGAAATAGAAAGCAATTGATGTGTACAGTTTTGCCCAGCTCTTGCCGGCAGGTCTCAACCACTATATCCCTGGGCATCAGCCAGTCTTCTGCTGTCCTTGCTCTTCAGCCCATTGTTCCCAAGGACAAGGGTCACTCCAGGGCAGCCCCTTCGCTCCGACAGCATGGGCACCCAGATGCCGGAACGACGTGGGAAAAGGGAAGATTCTGCAGGCCCCAACCTGAAGCCCAGGCCCACAAGTCCAATCTCTGCCAGACCCAAGATGGGATCAAATGCCTTCAAGTCCAGACTCGGCCCCATCCGAGAGGGGGTTACTGGCCGCTCTCAAGACGAAAGGGATCCCTGGTGAATCAGGAAAGTTATTGGGCTGGAAAGTGGTTAAAGGGCTGAGCGTGGGAGGGGATTTCCACCGAGAGAGCCAGGCCCAGGAGCAAGCCTGGGCGGGTCGGCTGCAGGGTTGCTACCCACTTGATGTCTGTTGCAATGGTGCCCATAAAACCCAAATCGTTAGACTCGAAGCCTTGATCAGTTTTTTCTTCTGTTTCCCTTTAGAGAAACGGGGAGATCCGAGGAAACCCCAAAGCTCTAGAACAAAGGACTCTACACCAAAGGGGTGCAGGCAGGTCAGGATAAGTCTGGGGGAGAGGTCAGCTGGGGGAGGTGGGTCTCCCAGGGAGAGGAGGGCGGGGAGGGACCTGTGGACTGGAGGGTGTGTGCAGAAACCAGAGGGAGGAGGGGAGGGAGGAGCAGGGCTGTGGGCAAACCCATTTTCCTGTGTCATCTAAGTGATCAAGAGCTGCCTGACCAGCTGCATCTGAGAATGTGGAGGTTGAGAGGAAGTAGCAATGCTCTTTTTGTCTTACCTAAAGGGAAGACAACCAGTATAGATGTTCCATAGTTAGTTCCATGTACACTAACCAGGCTTTCTTGCAGATCTGACACAAGCTAGACAAGATGCGCAAGGAAACTGAGATGGACTTGTCCAAGGTGTCACAGAGCTGGGACTATCACACGGGTGCCCTGACTCCTGACTGAGTGCTCCTTCTTCTGCACGTGACATTCCCACACTTTCATATGCATCAGAATCATGCGGAAGGCTCATTAAAACACAGATTGCTGGGCCCCAAACCCAGAATTTCTGGTAGGTCTGGAGTCGAGCCTAGAATCTATATTTCTAGCAAGTTCGCAGGTGATGCTGATGCTGCTACCGCACTTTGAGAACCACTGCTCTAGACCCTGGATGTTCAAAGGAACTAGCAGCATCAATGTCACATAGAAGCTTCTAGAAATGCAAAATCGCAGATCCCATCCCGGACCTACTGAATCAGAATCCGCATTTGTAAGAGCCCCAGGTGATCTGTTTGCACATTAGAGTCTGAGAAGTACTTGTCTACACCGCACCACCTCTTCCTTACTAGGGGTCAAACCCAGGCAGCCTAGATGAGCCTTCCATTTCCAGTGACTAGGGGACAATGAGGCAGGTGCCTAGGGGCCTGTGGGGACACCTGCCTATTTCTGTGTTTTCCAGGGTAGGGAAAGGGCAAGGGAAGCGCAGATATAGGAGAGGCTGAGCCCCACGGCTCAGCCCCCCAGCTGCTCTGCTGTGGTGTACATGGCCCACTCCAGAAGGCCCCGCTGACCCTGGAGAAATCTTGTGGCCAGTGACTACCATTTACATCTCCAAACTGGCCCTTGCTTTCAAGCCAGCCCTGTGTTTTTGTTTTATTTTTAAAATATGTGCAATACATGTGTGCGTGTGACATCCAAACCATATACAAGCACAGCTTTGGAGATATTGTGGGCTGGGCTCCAGACCACTGCAATAAAGCATATGTTGCAATAAAGCGAATCAAATGAATTTTTTGATGTCCCGGTGCACATAAAAGTTGTGTTTAGGGGCGCCTGGGTGGTTCAGATGGTTGGGTGTCCGGCTTCGGCTCAGGTCATGACCTCGCGGTTCGTGGGTTCGAGCCCCGCGTCGGGCTCTGTACTGACAGCTCAGGGCCTGGAGGCTGCTTCGGATTCTGTGTCTCCCTCTCTCTCTCTCCCCCTCCCCCTTATGTCTGTCTGTCTGTCTGTCTCTCTCTCTCAAAAGTAAATAAACATTAAAACAATTTTTTAAATGTTGTGTTTACACTGTACTATATGTAGTCCATTAAGTGTGCAAACAGCATTATGTCCAAAAAGATACTGTACAGACCCCTCAATTCAAAAACATTTTATTGCTAAAACATACTATCATCTGAGCTTTCATTGAGCTGTAATCACTGATCACAGATCAGCATAACAAATACAATAATGACGGAAAAGTTTGAACTATTGCGAGAATTGCCAAAAGGTGACACAGAGACACAAAGTGAGGAAATGCTGTCAGGAAAATGGTGCAAATAGATTTGCTCGGTGCAGGTTGCTACCAACCTTCAACTGGTAAAAAGCACAATATCTGTGAAGTGCAATAAAACAGAGAATGCCTGTAGGAACATGCTTATAAAGTAACAAGCGTATTCATGCTGTTGATCCACATCCTGGAGATTCCATAGGCAACATATTGGTGTGAATCCTTCCAGATAAAACCTGTACCACAGAGAGACACACACTTTTTGTTCATTTGGGATCGTATTCTACACCTTCTGACGCTCACTGTACTGAAATGTTTTCCCTGCAAAACAACATATTTTAGATATCTCTCTCTGTTAAGAGCTGTAGATCTGTTTCATTATTGTTAACTGCTCCACTGTGTATGAACATCTGTGTATTGTGCATTTAACTGGATTTTTAAGAGAAGCCAAACATCGGGGTGCCTGGGTGGCTCAGTCGGTTAAGCGTCTGACTCCTGATCTCAGTTCAGGTCTTGGTCGGAGGGTCATGAGTTCAAGCCCTGCTGGGCATGAAGCCTGCTTTAAAAAAAGAGAGAGAGATTGGGGCACCTGGGTGGCTCAGTCGGTTGAACGTCTGACTTTGGCTCAGGTCATGATCTCGCGGTCTGTGAGTTTGAGCCCCAGCTTGGAGCCTGGGGCCTGCTTCCGATTCTGTGTCTCCCTCTCTCTCTGCCCCTCCCCCGCTCACACTCTGTCTCTCTGTCAAAAATAAATAAACATTAAAAAAAAGAGAGAGAGAGAAGCAAAACATGTATATAGTAAGAAAATAATAAATAAATAAAATCAAGCTGTACAGGATGATGACCAATGAAAAAGCAAAAGTCTTTATCTTCTCTCCTTGTCTTTTCCCAGAGGAACTACGGTTAACCATTTATTTTTGTTTGTTTAAATAACAGACTTGGTTTTTAGACCAGGTTTACATTTACAGAAAAATTGATCAGATAGTACTGAATTCCTACGTATCTCTCCTTGCCCCCGTAGTTTCCCCTGTTATTGACATCTTGCATTAGTGTGGTACATTTATTATAGCGAAGGAACTAATGTTAATATATTTACTACAACTAAAGTTCATAGTTTACATTAAGTTTACTCTTGGTGTTACACAGTTTTATGGGCTTAGACAAATGCATAATGTCGTGTATCCACCATTACAATGTCATCCAGAACAGTCTCTCCCTAAACATTCCCTATGACCATCTAGGGGTTATCATAATTCTTTTTTGAATGTTTATTTGTTTATTTTGAGAGAGAGGAAAGGGGCAGAGAGAGAGGAGAGAGAGAATTCCAAGCTGGCTCCTCCCTGTGAGCACAGAGCCCGACAAAGGGCTTGATCTCATGAACCCGTGGAGACCATGTCTTGAGCAGAAATCAAGAGTTGGACGCTCAACCGACTGAGCCATCCAGGCACCCCTTACCATAATTCTTTTAAATAATGTACTTAGACCTCTCTCTGTTAGTTCATTAACACTAGATAGCAGTTATTGACTCCTTGTAATGAAAGAAAAGGAAACTACTACAGTCTCCTTTCTCCAGCTCCCAATTTTTGTCAGTTCCATTACCATTTCGTTCACTCATTCAACAATGATTTACTGAGGCCCTACTGTGTACTGGGCAACATTCTAGGTGCTAGAGCCACAAGGAATGAAGAAAACAGGATAAAATTCCCTGCTGGCACAGAACTTACATTCTAGTAGAGGGGATAGATAACAAATAAGAAAAACATTAAGAATGTTAGATGGCGGTATGTGCTATAGAGAGAAAACCAGCAGGAGAGGGGCTTTACTCAGAGATGAAAGGCTCTGGTAGATTGCAGGAAAAGGAGTGACATGATCTTACTTCTGTTTTACAAGTTTTACAGTGTTTTTTTTTTAACTTTGTTTTTTAAGTCCCTTGTTTTAAAAGTTTATTTATTTATTTTGAGACAGAGAGAGAGAGAGAGAGAGAGAGAGAGGGCGAGAGCAGGGGAGGGGCTGAGAGAGAGGAGAGAGAATGACAAGCAGGCTCCGCACTGTCAGCGCAGAACCGGATGCTGGGCTCGAAATTCCAAACCGTGAGATCATGACCTGAGCTGAAACCAAGAGTCGGACATTTAACTGACTGAGCCACCCAGGCGCCCCAATTTTTATAGTGTTAATAGAAATTCTATTTTGTAAGTAGAATGATCTTTGATGCTTTTCCTATAGATTGAGTGGAACAATTGATGACCACTAAACAGAATTTATAAGATTAAGTAAATATTGTAGAAAACAAGAAGCCATGTTACTTTTTATGTCCCTCTGGGTCCCATTCTGGCCTCTGTCCCACCTTATTCCCATCTGCCATCCATCCTGTCCTGGGTCGCCACCAAGTGGATCCAGGGCTCCCTCCTCCCCACCAGGGATGGCTCAGACCTAGCTGGAGCATTTCTAGCACACTATTCCCTGGGGCCATTTTGTAGTCTAGCCCGTTCCAGCTGGACTCAGACTGCCTGACAGTGCAGATCAGCTTTCCTTTGGGCTGGGCAGAGGGCGGAGCCAGCTTTGGGCTGCAACCAGGGACATTCTGTCCAGCAGTCCCGTGTAGGGTAAACAAGCCCATAAGAATTGAGTGAGCATCTCCGGGGCCCAGCACTGCCCCCAACTGAGTGCCCCAGGAAGGCTAAGTTAGAGGTCCAATTCCCAGGGGCAGCATAGGGATACTCTGGCAAGAGGGGAGCACCAACATGAGCCTCCCCAGCCCAGCCCTGCTCCCCTGGCTCTAGAATGCTTATTGATCCTCCTGATGCACCAAGTTGGGTTACTTGGGCCCAAGCATCTCTCAAATGGGGCTACCAGGCAGAATGCCAATTCTGGGGAAGGATTTAGAATGAGTCACCTCCTCTCTTCCCAAGAGGTCATGAGATCGGAGGATAGGACTCCCAGTAAGACCTACACAGGACACCGAGGAGAGGTGGCGTCGGGAACTGGTTGTTTACTTGGTAAAGACCTTTCCAGCAATAGAGTATGCCATACTGAATTTCCGCCTCTGGCTTCCTCTTTACCCACTCACTCTTGCTATCCAGTGTTCCTGTCTTTTTTGCCCTTTCTCCTGTGTCCGAACACTTGGTACCACTCCACCCGGTACACCAAAGAGGAAAGTGTGGGTGGCTGGGTCATGTGTAAAAAAGGACCCCGGGTACTCAGATGATTATACAGAGGCAGGGTGGTGTCATCACAAGATCCTGGGTCCTCTTAGCTACCATGTGTTATCTTCCCAGCTTTGTCATCTACAGAGCTGGGTGACCTACTGTAGGTTGCCTGACCTCTCTGAGCTCACTTTCCTCATCAGGAAAACGAGCACAATAATAATAACAATACCGATTTATCAAGAGAATAAAAAACACGAGGAGCCCCTATAAAGTTTAAAAACGCGTACCTTTGTGAATTAACCTGAAACTGGAGAGTGAATCAGTGAGTTCCAGGCTCAGGGTAGGGAGAGGAGGAAGCGATAGAGACAAAACGGAGCGAAGAGCAGGTTAGCAGCCTGGTCTAGAGCCTTGTTTCCTCCTAGATAGAGCTTTGGATCATGGTGGGACTATGCCAGGTTGTTGGACTCGGGAGATTCTTATGGAGCAGGTGTGTGTGTGGGGGGGGTGTGGGCTGGCGAGAGAAGCCATGTGAGGGCATGGCTGGCAGACAGACTGAGACTTTGGGGGTCCCTAAGACAGGACTGTGGGTACTTTCGAGCTTTCTCTGTTGCTGCCCTCTGTGTCTCAAGAGACACCTATCTTGGCTGCTTCTCTTTCCTCGTGATGCTGGCCACTTCCTCTCCCCGGGGCGGGGGCGGGGGGGGGGGTACTCTGCAGGTTAGGGAGTTAGCTGTCCTGGGGCGTGGGTGCTCCTGCAGCACATGGGGCTGTAGAGCTGTGGTGGGACACTGACAGCTGCCTTCCTCCACCTCCTGACTTGGGGCACCCCTCCCCTCTACACTGGACCCTCTTTGTGCCCATCAAGCTCCACATCAATGGGCAGGAGGATGGAAACAGGGTGTGGGTACAAAGAGGTCTTATTACTGTCATTACTACATATTATTATTCCCATAATACTCTATTATTAACATGTCAATGAATAGGCCCTTATGAAACTGTGGGCCTGGAGGAGCTGACCAAGACCAGGCAGAATTAGGACCTAGAGGCCCCATCTTCCTGTGCCTGGCCTACTCTCCCGGTCCCCATCCTCCTCTGAAGGCAATAGAAGTGGGGGGAGCGGGGGGAATAACATTTCACTGGGACTCAGAGTTGCCAGGCCCGGATTTGGGGCTTTCACAAATGTTATCTAACTTATTCATCAGAGCTTCATGAACGAAGAATGAATAAATCTTTCCATTTGACAAATGAGGAAATTTTAGGAGGCTAATGGAGCTGCCCAAGGTGGGCGGGGACACAGCAGTCAAGGAGGAAGGGTTGAGGTCTGAACCCAACACTGCAGGGCTTTCAACTCAGCGCAAAGCCCTTAAGGCCAAAAAGGGAGGGAAGCCTTCTCCCTCCCCATCCCCCTTCAGCGAGGAATCCTGGGGAAGCGCGTTCTCTTAGGATGGCGGAGAGAGGCTGCTGGAATCCGCGGAGGGTCTGCAACAAACAGGCTAGCAGCTAACTCCAGGCATGGTCAGTCCACGTGGACTGGCCACGGGTGGCCCACGTGGGCTGAGCGACGGGCGTCTCCAAGTGTGTGCCACGAAGAACACTGCAGGAAGTGACCTCTCCAGATCACGATGGGGTCCCCTCTCCGCTACCACAGAGAGCCTGAGCGACCTCAGGTTTTCTCTCTGCTCAGTTCGCCCTGGCTTTTCTCTACCCTTCTCCCCGAGCTGGAGATGTGGGTAAGAGTAGGAGGGGTGGGTCGCCCACGCAGAGACAGCTGGGCAGCAGAAGGGGAGGGAACCCAACAGAGGCTTGATCCCTAGCCCCCACCCCCCACCCCAAGATCGTCCTCGTGCCAAAGGGGAGCCGGCCAAACTAGGAGAAGGGGCTCAGGCTGGGGGGCCAGGGCTCCCGCGGCCTGGGAAACGTCCAGCAGATGTCTGACGCCCACTATGCAAGTCCCAACGGGTGCACTGCGCGACCACAGAGCTACCCCCTCTCACCAGCAGCGACCCTCTCAAAGTAGGAGCCGCTCCCTACCCCCGCCCCTCCACGATCCCCTGCGTCCGAGGCCTGGAGGAGTTGTGGTTCCAAGAAGCGGCACACGGCAGGCCACGAGGTTACGGCTGCTGGGTAAGCAGCCCCCCTGTCGGTACCAGCCGTCCCCGCCCGGCGCCCAGCGCCTCCAGTGAGTGCCCGAGCCCCCGCCGCGGCCCCGCCCCCCGGAGCCCTGCCCCGCCGGGTGCGCGGCGCGGGGGGGGGGGGGGGGGGAGGGCCCGCCGGGGCAGGAATGCGCGGCGGGCGGCGCAGGAGGCGAGTGGAGGAACATGTAAGGGCACATCCCTCGAGCTGCCGCCCAGCGCGCAGGCAGAGCCCAGCGGAGCGAGCGGGCGAGCGTGGTGCCAGTGCGCAGCCGGGCTCTCGGACCGGGAAGCCACCGGGGCACCGGGCAGTGGCCGGGCGGGGCAGCTCGCGCGGGGCGGCGGAGGGGCCGGAGCCGGGCTGCGGACGCCGAGCGGACGGCGGTGGCCCGAGGACTGCGCGGCGGGCGCACCGGACAGCCGGGGCGCAGGTGGCAGGGCGCGCGGCCAGCCGGCCCCGGGCGCCAGAATCCGGCGCTGCCGAGCCGGGGAGGGCGCAGCGCCCACCGCAGCCTGCAGTTTTCCCGGGACGTCTGGGCGCCCATGACGGCGGCGGCGACTGTGCTCAAGGAGGGCGTGCTGGAGAAGCGCAGCGGCGGGCTGCTGCAGCTGTGGAAGCGGAAGCGCTGTGTGCTCACCGAGCGCGGGCTGCAGCTCTTCGAGGCCAAGGGCACCGGCGGCCGGCCCAAGGAGCTCAGCTTCGCCCGCATCAAGGCCGTGGAATGCGTGGAGAGCACCGGGCGCCACATCTATTTCACGCTGGTGACCGAGGGAGGCGGCGAGATCGACTTCCGCTGCCCCCTCGAGGATCCTGGCTGGAACGCCCAGATCACCCTGGGCCTGGTCAAGTTCAAGAACCAGCAGGCAATCCAGACTGTGCGGGCCAGGCAGAGCCTCGGGGCCGGGACCCTCGTGTCCTAAACCGCACAACTTGCCATCTTACCTTCATGCTCCGCACCCTCCCCACCACGTGGTGTACGGAGGTCAAGTCAGGTAGGCCCCTGGAGACTGAACCCTCCTTTCTCTCCTTCTCTTTCCCTTATGGAGAAAATGGGGGACTCCCACCAGCATTCCACGTCAAAGCTGAACGACCCTAGGGCCGACAGGGAGTAGGAGCTTAGGAGTCTGAGCAAGGGAGGCCAAGAGCTGGACTTTCCCCTGGGGCCCCAGGCAGGAGGGTCCTTTGTGCCCCAGGTGACAGAGAGAAAGATGGTGGGATGGGCCTCCCTACAGGTTGGTTCTGCCCTGGCTCTGGTGGAGGGAGGCTGGCCTGCGCATTCCCTTAAGGCTTTCCAGCAGAAAGACAGTCTCCTTCAGTTAGCAGAGTCATTGGGAACAGAACCCAGCTCCCAAGGTGGGCCCTTAGGGGGAGGGTTTGACTAGGCTGGGCCAGGGCTCCACTACCCATTCTTGACAGGGGATATCGGGTCCTAGGGCTGAGCTGCTGGCAGACCAGAGGTGTTGGAGGGTGGGCAGGCCAGGCCACCGATACCAAGGGGGAATGGGCCTGTCCGCCTGCCTCTGAGTGCCAGCCAATGCCCAGCTGGGCCAGAAGAGGAGAAGCTGGAGAAGGGGGTGGGGCATTGGGGCAGGGTGGGTGGAGGGGTGCAGGATGGGGTCATGATTTGTTATTTGTGATGTCTTAATCCTCCTTGAGCAGTAGGGCAGGGGGTGAGGGGCGGATTTGTGGTCAGGAAGGCCCAGGGGAGGGACCAGGAATAGAACCTAGAAGCCCTGGCTCCCAGCCCTGTGCCCTCTTCCCCAGATGCCACTCCCTCCCTGTGGGAACCACGAGTAGGGCCGAGGACGGAATTATACCACTCAGGTTTTCATTTCTCCGGTGGAAACCTATATCCCCTCTCATACCATCTCCCCCTCCAGCCCCGCAGTTCTCCACCTTGCCAGGGAGAGTCCCGGTGAGCCTGGAGCCCCACCCGGTGTCCTATACCCCTTTGACCCTCCTGTTGACTGTATTGAGGGTTAGCCGAGAGGGAGGGAGACCTGCTGTACTGAGAACTGGTCCATATTGATCCCTCAGGCCTCAGGGGGACTCGGAGGAAGCAGTTTCCTCCCCTGATCACAGTGTGTTGTACAAATACTATTTTCTAGCTTTCTCCTGATGTGGAGAAGGTCGGAAAGCTCTGCTGGAAAGCAGCTCATTGTGGATACTTACCTCAGTGTCTGCCCCTGCCCTGACTGCTCTTCTTTCTTGCCAGCTCTCCTGCCCCTTTTGGCTCCTGGGAGCGTGACTGTGCTCCATATGTCGAGGCGGAAGCCATGGTCACGTGGAGGAGACGCTGGAGCTGAAGGAATGGATGGGGCCCGGGGAGGAGGGCAGAAGGCCATGTGGGGCTGAGGATGAAGATTCAGCCCCTGGACACTCTCAGAGTCTCCGGACATTCCCAGCTCAGGGCTTTGCAGCCACAGCCTGACGTACAGATGGTGATGGAGAGCTGGCATCCAAGCACCCTCCCCTCGGCGGCCCCGTCATCTGGCTGCAGACTGTTGTTAGTCCCCAGCTTGTGCCGTGCCGCGAGGAGGACATTTCCCCATGGGGTGCCAAGCCAGTGCCTCAGGACTCAGGAGGCCAGCCTGGTACCCCGGGGAGGAACCAGCCTGGCATCACTTCTGGACTCACCTTGGTGGGGGGAGCTGATGGGCCCTGAGGCCCGCACTTGAGGGTCTCCTGCTGCTTAGGTCCTTCTGGGACCCCCACCCATCCAGGCCTTCTCTTTGCACACTTCGCCCCCCACCTCCTGCCCATCTTCCC
Organism: Panthera leo; assembly: GCF_018350215.1. NCBI lineage: Eukaryota > Metazoa > Chordata > Mammalia > Carnivora > Felidae > Panthera > Panthera leo. Next base: position 40,384,083 of record NC_056696.1, on the reverse strand, counting down.
CCCCACTGTGGTGCTAGGCCTGGAGGTGGTGGGGGTGGGGTGGGGGTTTGGCCATTACCATTTCATGCCTATCCCAAAATGAAGAGTCCCCGCAAAGGGCAGTGACCACACTGTTTGCTGAATGGAGTTCTTTGCCCACAAAGACCCAGTGCTTGGAGCATCCCTCTCCTACCCCCGCTTCTCCACTCCATAACCCATTCTGAGATCTCCGGCCTGGGTGGGGAGAGACACTGCAGCCGTAGGAGGCACGACCTCAGCGGTCCTAGGAAGGAGGGACCGTAAGGCCTGGACTGAGGGATGTTCTACTGGCCAACTCAGTCTATGTAGCTGCTTTTCCAGAAGGCCATGCCGCCCCTGCCATCCTGGGAGGTGGCTCCGCTTTCTGAGCAGAGTTGGTCTCCCTGTCATTTATATACTCAGGCTTCATACATTTATGCAGTAAGTATTCCTTGCTGGATGGTTTAAAAGGAATGATTATAGCACGGGAAAAGCTGAAGTACAGAGAAATAGCTGCCTGAGTTACACAGAAATTCATCGGGTAACCCTCGAGATCTTTCCATGTTGTGGTCAGCAGTTTACTCTGCCCTCCTTTCCTCCATTGCCCACCACGTCTGGCCTTCCCTGTGGCAAAGCAGTGGCCTACTTCAGAGTCTCCAGAAGGAACGAGGGGGCTGTGTGGCCCCCTTCAACAATTTGAAGTCTCTTTAATAACCTCTTTGTGCTTCTGACCTGTTTCGTTCCCCATCAGATTTCTCCTACTGTCCAGCCAAGACCACCCCATCCTATGTCCCAGTACCTTAGAGTCCTCGGGAGTACCTTGTTCATCTGCTACGAGCACGGCATCTCACAAGTGACAAAGAACTTACAGATTACAAGAGAGTTTTGACAAATATCTCATTTATTACCTCATTAGGCTGTATCCCTGTTTCATGGATAGCTTAGTCCCAGCATCGCAAACAAGCATCATCTTCCACGCCACCCCTGGTATGTGCTGAGCAAGATCTGGGCTCCCATAGCATGCTGTGGTCAATTGGTGATGTCTGTCATGGGCTTGGGGAGAAAGATGGTGACGATGGCCACACTTGGGTGGCTGGGGGGGGGGGAGGGGTTTGGCGAGAAGATGATGGGGTCTCCACCCCTTCTTTGTTGGAGCCATGTGAATGGGAAAGGGTTAGCATCTCTGTTCTATAAGACGGCCTCTAAAATAGAATCCTTGCTCTTCAAATCGAACTGAAAGGCTGCTGATGGTGGGGATTCAGGCATAAAGAAAGAAAAGAGGTATCCAGACCCTCAGAAGTGGGAGAGTGGGAGCAGGTGGGAGTGGATGCAGGCAAATACGTACTCCTAGATGCCTCTCCTCTGCCAGCGCTGTGCCTGGCACTGGTGATGCAGAGACGGGGAACACAATCTGACTCTGCCCCGAGAAGCCCTGAGTCTGGTAGAGAGCTAAAATGCCAACTGGTGCCTGTAGAGCTGGTGTGAGCATCCGGGGGAATGCTGGGCTCTGCCTCCTCTGCCCAGCACTGTGTTAGTCTCACTGGCGTTTGCCAGATCATTCTGAGAGCCTGGCTGCAAAGGACAGTGGGGGCACAGCCAGCATGGGGTGTCCAGGGGCAGGGGGCACACAGAGCAGAGGAAGAGGCAGGCTCTGGTTTCTGACACTCCCTGCCTTTCTGGAACACAGCCCTGTTGGTTCCACCTGTGCTTTCGTTCCTGCCCAAACCCAGCTTCAGTTTCTCCCCGTGCTGGGAGAGCCCCGGCCCCTCTGATGGGTGTGCTGCAGTTAGAACCCCTAGCACAGACCCTAGGATGTAGTAGGCCCTCAGGATACATTAATAGAGGTGGGGGTTGTTGCGATGGGGAAGATCACTTCCTACCACTTGTAAGAGAGTCCCATGGCTTCCCGAAGGCTCCAAGAAGTCATAGCACAGGGATTGGGACCTTACACCCTGAATTTATGTTTTTGTTTTTGTTGTTTTTAAAGATACGTGACCTTTGGGGAGTCTTTGTCTTCCTGCTGGGGAGGGAGACACCCTGCTTTGCGACTTCAGGGGTGTTTTCGCTGCTCTGGCAACTCTAGATTCTAAAAATGGATCATAGGCCCTCACCCTAGGAATGCTTGGCTGGACCACAGAGTAGGGTCAAGGCCTCTTTGGGGGCACAAACAGGCCCCGACAGTGCCAGCAGACATGCATGAGATGGAAAAACTGCTCGGTTGGGCCCGAGGATGCCGTGAGGCCAGGGAGGGGCTGCTGCTTTCTCTCCCCCTGCCCTGGCAGCCCCGGCCTCACCCCTGCCTGATGCGTGAGTCATCAATGGGAAAATGAGAAAGGGCAAGTCCCAGCCCAGCAACTGGGAGTCCTATGAGGCTAGGGGTGGGGAGACAGAGGGGAGAAGGGATGGGCTTGCTCAGGTCAGGGTGAGCTGAGGCTGGGGCTGAGGCTTTGGCAAGAGTGAGCCTGTTGCCAGGGTGAGAAGGAAGACGAGCGCAAGGAGCCAGAATTGGAGCCCACAGGCAGGCACTGTAGCAGGAGGGAGTGAGGCTAGATCTGTAGGGCATCCTGGTTACAAGTCTGTAATCTGGCCTTTCCCGGAAGTTAGGGCTGGAGAGGTGCCGTGGGCAGTTGTCCTACCAGGCCCAGGGACCCGGGTAAGACTGTGTGTCCCACTGTGCGCCAGGCTGCTGGTTGGGAGGCTGCATAGCCCTGGTTTGGCCTCCAGTCTCTGTTCCAGGCCGCATGCCACGGTCCCCTAGTGTGTTCTGTCCAGAATGCAATTCATTCTCCTGTTTCAAACCTCCAGGGGCTTGCCCACTGCGATGGAGGCAGTCCAGGCTCCTTGGAGGTGCTCTCTCCACAGTCAGGGCCCTTTGTAATGCACCTGTCTGCACGATCCCCACAGCCAGGGCCCCTGCGTGCAGCCGCCCCCATTCCAGGCTGGCAAAGGCTGTCTCACACTCCCAGGCCTTCGCACCCACCTCCTCCTGCACATTTTTGCAGTGCTGGCTCACCACCTCGGAGGGGCCTCCTCTACTCTGCCTAAGGTCCAGGCTGGGTAGCTGCTCTCTCCTCTGTGTGCTCATAGTTTTTCCATTACTCACCCTCCATTGCTGGCTTACTCGTCTGCCTGCTGTACTAGGTGGCCAGTGCCTGTCATTTGTGTACTCCTGCTATCTCACAGTATCTGGCACACAGCAGGTTCTTAATGATAATAATGGCAAACGGTATTAGTGCTTACTTTGTGCCCAGCATTGATCCAAGAACCGTACAATTATTGAATCGTGTCGTGCTTCAGCAACTCTGTGAGGTAGGTGTTCCTCATAACTCCCGTGTTTTGCGTTAAGAAACTGAGGCCCAGGGGCGCCTGGGTGGCTCCGTTGGTTAAGTGTCCGGCTCTTGATTTCAGCTCAGGTCATGATCTCACGGTTGTGGGATTGAGCCCTGGGCTCCACACCCAGCGCGGAGATTCTCTCTGCCTCTCCCTCTGCCCCTCCCCTGCTCACACCTACATGCTCATGCTCTCTCTCACTCTTTCTCTCTCAAAGAACAAGAAAGAAAGAAAGAAAGAAAGAAAGAAAGAAAGAAAGAAAGAAAGAAAGAAAGAAAGAAACTGAGGCCCAGAGAGGTTAAGTGCTTTGTTCAGAATCACACAGCAGCTATGAAGTGGGGGAACGAGGAGTCAACCAGGTCAGTAGGACTCTAGCATGTGCTTTTAACCCAATACCAGATGATTAGTCCTCACCTGATGAGTGAATGAATGAAGGAGTGAATGAGCCCACAGTGTCACTGGGAGAAAGTTGCTCGGGAGCTGGGGGAAAGGAGAAGTAAGCCCCGGGGAGTGGGGAGCACGTCCGTGTGCCAGGGCACGGAGGAGGCTTCGTGGAGAAGCTGGCCGCAGCCAGTCCTTGAAACAGTGGTGGGTCTCCCTACAGGAAAGGACACGGGGGTTGGGAGGGGGTGTCCTGGGGCAGGACTGGTCTGGAAGAGCGGAGAGACCCAGAGCGGGAAAGTACAGTGGGAATCTAGGGGAACAAATCATCTTTGGGCTGAGGGCCAGGCCTGTATTGGCCCCAAATGCCGTTTGTCTCATGACCTGGGCACAGGGCTGCCCCATCTGCAGGGACGAGGGCTGTGAGCTCAGTAGATGTGACCCTGTGTGGCAGCAGGCCTGGTCCCAGAGGCCCCCACGTAGGGTTCACACCAGCTAGGGTGACCGACCGTGCTGGTGTGCGTGGGGCTCTCCTAGTGTAAAAGCACTGAAAGCCCTATGTCCCCAGGAACTCCTCAGTCCTGGGCAATCTGGGGCAGGGGGTCACCCTACGCCCTGCCCCAGGGACAGCAAGTGCTGCCTCTCCCACCCTTTTATTTCACCGGTCAGCTCTGCCCACAGCTCTTGGCCCCAGCGAAGGGTCCAGAGCAACAGTGCTAGGGCCCAGAGGCGTCACCCGCCCAGACTCAGGCAGCATCGGAGTTTTCTGCCATCCTTGGAGGGCACACCAGGCCCCCAGCTCTAAGGAGAAAGGAGAGCCAGGTGTCCTCAGGGGCTCTTCAGTCAGCTCTGCTTCTACTGGTCCCCAACCTCAATGCAATTCAGTTCAACCCAACCTCAGCGCTTTGTGAAGCACCTAGTTTCTGCGGCACAGGCGTAGAAGCCTGGCCCATCTCGCGTGGTAATTGAGCCACAGAGAGTAGCCAGGGAACAGAGGGGACTGTTAGGTGGGGACAGTGCTGTGAGGGGTGGGTGGGGGATGCAGGTGGTCCTTGGAATGGAGGATAGGATTCTGACTATCAGAGAGAAGAGGGTAGGCAAGGCCTTCCAGGGGTAGGAATTATCTGTGCAAACGTGCCAGGCTGGAAACGGTGAGGTGGCTCAGGAAACGCGAGCAGGTTTGCACAGAACCTGGGCGTGCAAGAGCTGAGCACAGAGGAGTTGGGCCAACTTGGAGTCCCCTGACTGGCCAGGGCTCGGGACTTCTTTCATAGGCAGCGGGAGCCCATCACAAGGCTTCCATTCTTAACACACACACACACACACACACACACACACACCCCTTTACTTTTATTACAAAAATGTATTTGTTGGAGAGAAATGTGAAAGGACAGTACATTATAAAGAAGAAAACAAACATCATCTTTCATGTCCCCATCTCTCAGAGATCATCTTTGCTAACATTCTGGTGCATTTCTCTCTGCATTTACTTCTCTGAAAATAGATATGTGACATAGAATTATTATCCATGATATAATATGTAATTATTTTTTCACACATGGGGTCATACTGTGTGTGCTCCATTATAGCCTGATTTTTTATGTATAGTATATTGCGTTATGAGGCCATGATGTTAAGTAAGCATTTTAATGTCTGTATGTTACTCTATTGTATTTAGTATTAGTTGACAAACGAATCCCTTATTGTTGAACACCCATGTTCTTTTTGTGTTTTTCTATCATATACAAGGTGGTAGTAAACATTTGCATACCTAAATCTCTGTGTCTCTGCTGGTTTTTTCTCTTTTTCCTCCCTATTCTTTTTCTTATTCTTCCTCCTCCTTCTCCTCCTCCCCCCGTCTTTTTCTTATTAATAGAAGCCTAATTAGTTTTCTTTTTTAAAATGTTTTTTAAATGTTTATTTATTTTTGAGAGAGAGAGAGAGAGAGAGAGAGAGAGAGAGTGTTGACATGAGCAGGAGAAGAGCAGAGAGAAAGGAGGACAGAGGATCCAAACCCGATGTTGGATTCGAACTCACCTGAGATCATGATCTGAGCCGAAGTCTATGCTTAACTGCCTAACCGACTGGGCCACCCAGGCGCCCCTAACTGGCTTTCTTGAAGCGGAATGACTGGGTCTGCACTGGAGAGCAGGGGAGCTGTGGTGAGCACTGGGTTTTAGAATGGGTGTTGTGGTGGTCCTGGGGGAAGGGAGGGCCTGGGAGCAGGGAAATCCAGAGGTAATGAGGCCTGAAGAGCCATGGTGGGAATGGAAGGGGAAGGTGGAAGCCAATGAGGAGACAGTGACTAGTTAATAAATGCCCACTGTGGGGCAGAGACTTACTCCCGTGTCATCCACATGGAGGCATTCAGGCAGCAGCGAAACACTTAGGCTCTAATCTCAGACCTGAGTGTGAATTCCTGCCGTGTCTCTCATTAGCCGTGTTATTTGGCACCCCATTAACAAATGGGAATGATAATACCCTACTTCCTAGGATCATCATGAGAGTTAATTGCGGGAATGCCTGCAAAGTAGATAAGGCACATAGAAACTGCACAGTAAACTTTGCTACTGCAGTAGTGTGATTACAGTAGTGTGATAATCCTTCCAGCAACCTTGCTTGGCCTAATCCCCATTTGAGAAATTAACAATTTAAATTGCAATTAACAATTAACTGCAATTAACAACTTAAATTGGCAATGCTTGCCAGTGCTTTTACCTGATACCAATACCTAACCTTGATGGAGTGCAGCCTAATTGGGCTAGACCCACCTCCCTTCAGGATAAGTGTCCATCTTACAGACGACGAAATGGAAGTTCAGAGAAGTGAACATAGTGGCACAGTGTAAACTCAGGCCTCCCAACTCTGGGTCCCACAAAGTTCTCGTGAAGTCCTGGTGCCTCCCGGTGTTGGGACTTCCAGTTGGAAGGGAGGATGGAGAGGGGCACCTCTCATCGGTTGAGGGGCTGGCTCGGTCGGTTAAGCCTCCGACTCTTGATTTCAGTTCAGGTCATGATCTCCCGGTTTGTGAGTTCGAGCCCCGCGTCGGGCTCTCACTGATGGTGCAGAGCCTGCCTGGGATTCTCTCTCCCCCTTCCCCTCTCCCTGCTCTCCCCCAGCTCTGGAATGCTCTCTCTCTCTCAAAATAAAGAAGTAATAATAATAATAAAAAACCAAAACGTTAAAAGAAAACAAAAAGAAGTGAGGAAGGAGAGAGCAGGCGATGTTCCATCAAGATTCCTTTGTCATCGGAGGGTGCTGCACTTTCATTAACCGGGCTCCACTCCAGTGGCTCGGAGCCCTTCACACACATGAATGCCCCTTCCCCTGCCAGGGAAGAGAGGGCAAGTGGCACAACTTGTCTGAGTTAACAGAGCGTGTCGCTGACCAAGCCAGAAGGAGAGTGCGTGCGCGTCTGGCCCAGGCCAGCCCTGGGGAGCCCTTGGCTGGCTCCCCGTTGCGAGGGAGTTGAGCCTCTATGCTTACGAAGACAGTGGACAGAAACCTCGCTGGGAGAGCGCCTCTAAAGAGCTGACAGCATCTAATAATTAATTATACTTGACTGGGGTGGTCAGGGCTGCAGTTTGGAGTGTTTGGCTATTTATGCAAAAGGAGGCGTTAGACTCTGTGCTTACCCCACTTCCAAAACACGTACACCCAATGGCCCTTTCTCACAGTCCGGGTGGCCCACCCCACGGATCCAGCCCAGAATGGTCTATTTCTCTAGCAGGACAAAAGAGAACTCGCCCCTGGCAAGGTCTTTGGAAGCACCACCCCCCCCCCGCCCCGCCCCCATCTTCACCTCCTGGAATGTTCACCACTCCCCTCTGTGTTTCTCTTCAGGGCTCTGGCTCTCAAGGAACCGGCAGGTGTGATATTGTATTATCACTACAGGAAGAGCTTGGAATATTTCCTGATAGATAAGATGGTAAATGTAAGGCCCAGGGAAATAAAGCTTCCTCTGCATGGTTGAGCCACGGTTCCTGAGCAAACACCCAGTCTGGAATTGGACTGATGTTCCTACCCAGTTCTGCTGCAGCCCGTGGCATGCATGCATCTGGGCCACTTAAGAGTTTAGGGAGGGGACAGTCTCTCAGCTCTTTCTCCTGCGTCTCTACTGGGTACCGGGGAGCGGGGGGACTCCTCTCAGCTAGCCTACAAGTCCTTTTCTCTGTCAGCACCCGTACTGCCAGCACCTACTGCTGGGCTGAGATACCTTTAATGTAAAAGGCAGCGATAAGACCAGGGATGCCTGGGAGCAGGCAGGGGGACCTGGGTCTACCTCGCTTTGCCCAGTGTCTCCTGAGTTCCCAGATCCAGCCACGAGGTGCACCTGCACAGTCTGGTGAGAGGTATACCTCACCTCAGCACCCAATCACTTGTTCCTCTGCTCAGTTGCTTTTGAGCCTGGGCACAACCTAGCTGCTAGAACTGACTTGACACAGCCCCCTGATTCACTGTCCTGGGCTGGAAGGCACACGACGGCAGGGCCCTGTGTTTCCTCATTGTGCTTACCATTGGTGCTTCCGATGTTGCCTCCTCAGGCCAGTGGCTGGCATATAATAGGTGCCAGTGGCTGGCGTATAGTAGGTGCTCAGTAAAGGCTGTGGAAAGAGCAAATGTGAAGTTGTGTGTAAGTGGTTCTGTATGTGTGCATGTGTGTGTCTGTTTGTACTGCATTGAGGGCTTACTGGCTTTCAGGGCAAGCTCCTAGAATACTTCAAATAAATAGAGCCTGGAAGACATTGGGCAGAATCCACTGAGGGGACCCCTAAGTGGCTCTCAGTAAGAATGTTGGTAGCCTGGGCGCAGAAGACAGCCCTTCTGGATCCTTGTTCAGACTGGGCCATTACCCAGCCCTGTGACCTTGGGCAAGCCTTGTTTTCTTCACTTGTAAAACAAAGGAATAGAAGTAAATCAGTAGGTTCTAAATCCAGCAGATGGTCAGAATCCTGGCCCTACCTGCAACCCACTGAATCCAAATCTCTAGAGCTGGAGCCCAGGAATCAGTATTTTCACGAAGCTCCCTGACCCCACCCATAGTGATTCTGAAGTTGCCGGGTCGAGGGAATGATGCTCAATGACCTCTGACAGTTATCAAGAGCTCAGGATGCAGCAAACTCAGGGCTCTGTCCCTGCCCCTGCAGTTTGGGGCCCGGGAGCCTGGGGGAGGTTTACTGAGCAGAACCTGCTGAATGGTGTTACACACACACACACACACACACACACACACACACACACCCTGCAAGCTCATATACATCCACGTAGTCTCAGATGCCACAGTCCTGGGGAGTGCCATCTGGCAGCAAGGGTAATCTCATTTCTCCATTTCCTGTGTCTTCCTCAGACTCTAGCTTGGCTTGTGATTTTACTTTTCCCAATCCCACCCTTATCAGAAGAGTCCCTGGAACAGGGAGCCCACAGGGGCAATTGGCCTCTGGCCACGCTCTTACTGCCTGGGTCTCGGTTTTCATAAATGTAGAGTGGAAACAATAATCCTCCCTCCGCTGGGAATAATCTGCCGATGAATAAGGTCAAGAAGACAACGTAAGTGAGCATGTAGTGAGACGTAAGCACTCAGGCTATTCGCAGGGAGTGGATTGTTGATTCCCTTAGGCCCTGTCTCTCCAAGAGAGCGCTGTGTTCTTGAGCCTTCGTTCTGGACTTGGCCGAGCTGGTCCCTGATGTACCTTTGGGACCCAGTTTGGGAGTCCTGGTGGCAGGCAGACCCTGAAAAGGCCCCCAGTGGTCTCTGCCTCCGGATAAACTTCTATACATCCCTCCCCTTGAGAGCAGACTGGCTTAGTGACTTGCTCCTAGAGAATAGAATAAGATAGGGTGTCCCTTCTGTGATTAGGCTACATAGGATTGTGCCTTCCATCTTGTTCGTTCTGACCCTCTCCCTTGCTCATTTGCTGGAGCAAACTGCCATGTTGGAAAGGCCCGCGTGCTAGGAACTGGGGGTGGCCTCTGGCCAGCTGCTCAAAAGACACTGAGATCAAAAGATCTCACCAACACCCACTGAGTTTGGAAGGAGGTCCTTCTCCAGCCGAGCCTTCCAATGGGACTCTGCTCCTGGCTGACATCCTGCTTTCTGCCTTGTGAGGGGCAATGAAGCAGGGGACCCAGCCAGGCATTTCCGGATTCCTGAACTGTAGAAACTATGAGATGATAAATGGGTGTTGTTATATGCCACTTTATGCTGATTTGTTGCATAGCAATAGATAAATAATACAGAGGTCTTCTTCGGGAAGATTTCCCATGATTCTCTTCATACCCCCATCAGGGCCAGGTGCCCCTCCTCTGCTCACATTCATGAGAACCCTGCATACACTTTTACTGGTGTACCATTGGTTTACTGGTCTCCCTCTCTAGGTAGGGACCACATTCTCTTTACCTTTTATCTCTGGGGCCTGGCCCTCTGCCTGGCCCACAGTAAGAGTTCAGTAAATGCTTGCTGAGTGATTGAGATTCTAGAATCTCTATGCCTCCTTACCTCCCCACCCCTCTGCAGATTTGAGTTTGCTTTTTCAGAAAGGGGGTCAGGTCACCCCAAGATTCCTGACCAGTAGAAGACACCAGAGTGCTGTAGGAGGGCTGTAGGAGGGGACCGGGTGAACACAGAGAAGATGCTTACGGTTCAGTCCGGTGGTTTTGGAGACCACATGAGTCACCAGAGCGCTGAGAGCAGGGAGTGAGAAGCGAGGGGATCTACTTGGGCAATGCACCATCTCTAGCTGGCCTGCTTAGCACAGGACATCCTACCTTCCTACCTCAGAACATTCGGGGATATTTCCAGGCCGGAACGATGTCCTTGGTCAATTAAAAGTGCTATCCCAACGACAGGCAAAATAACTCCTAGAGAAAGAAATTCCCCAACACAAAATACAAAAGGGCTACTTTTGTAGCCGGGAGAGAACAACCAGTACTTTCCTGCTATAATAATTTGCCACAAACTTGGTGGCTTACAACCACAGAAACGTATTCTTCCATAGTCGTGGAGGCAGAAAGTCCAAAGTCAGTATTGGGCTGATACCGGGCTGAAACCAAGGTATTGGCAGGGGCGCGCTCCCTCTGGAGGCTCTGGGTCAGAACTGCTTCCTGGGCTTTTGCAGTTTCTGGTGGCTCCCCGTGTTCCTTGGCTTGCGGTGGCATCCCTCCAATCCCCGCCTCTGTGGTCACATTGCCTCCTCCTCTTCGGTCTGTAATCTCTATGTGCCTCCCTCTTACAAAGACCCGTGTGATAACATTTACAGCCTGCCCGCATGGTCCTGGATAATCTCCCCACATTAAGATCCTTCACGTATTCCCATTTACAATGTCTTTGCCATATAAGACAACATTCACAGGTTCCGGGGATTAGAATGTGCACATTTGGGGGTGGGGGGCATTACTGAGCCTACCCTGGAGGGTGTGCCTGGGAGAGACACTGAGGCGGAGAGCAGCACAGCATCATATTCTTGTCTAGAAATTGATGGCTGGGGTCTGAACTCTCAGATGAACTTCTCTGCCACTAACTCCTATCCCCGAATGAGGGAAGGCCCAGGACAGACTGGGCCAACTCTATGTTTGCCCGTCCTGGTATCTAGAGTCCAGTCCTGCCTTCTCCTGGATCCCCTGGTTCCTCTTTCCTGGCCGCCCCCCACCCCCCCTGCTGGCGCCTGCGTGGGAGGCCCTGGCTGCATGACAGGGGAGTCTGGCTACAGAGCAGCGACTCTTCCTTTTCTCTCCTGAGAGCACATCTTTCCCCAGCAGGGGCTTGGTAGCCTCATAGCGGGGGAGGCTGTAAATCCCCCCGCCCACCCACGGGAAACAGCTGGGTCCCAGGCACATCCTGTGGACTTAACCCTTTCCAGGACCGCTGACCACTCCCTGAGCCTGAGCTGCTCATGTGTGTAATGCTGGCAAATGGCCCCAGTATTGTTTATTGCGGGACTTACAACCGCCCATCTTGCCAGAAGCCAGGAAGGGGCAGGGTCTGGTTACCCCCTGGGGTGGCTGGTGCTGACCACAGCAGGAGGGGTGTTGCCTGGGGGCACATGAGCCTCCTCTTTGGTCATCACTAGCATCCAAAAGCCCTTTGTTCAGAACCAAACTATACCAGGCTCTGGGATGAACCCGGGACCAGCTGGAAATACCCATACTGGCCCCAGGGTGATTGCTGGAATCTGTTTACTTAGCTTTCTCCTCACCAGACTGTATGTGTCTAGGGAGTAGGGACTTTGTTTATCTTTGGCTGATAATAAATTCTTATAAATGGCCTGAATAATGCTGAACGTTTCCAGCTGTCCAAAATTATTCTCCTTCCCTACCTTTCCTGACATGGGATTCATTTGGGAAAGTCATTATGGTACGAAGGGTGTGAAAATGCTTCATAAAGTTAGGAAATTACACACCTCAGGGATTATTATTATTAGAGTCTTCGAGAAGTTGGAAGCAGACACACTTATCTGCAGGAGGGTGGGGAGGCCATCCATTAGCAAGTTGATGATGGTAATAATCTCTCTGCTATGTGTCCTGGTAAGAAAGTTTCATGGGACTTTCATAACTACTGCCTTATTTGATCTTTCCTACTGCCCAGAGCAGAGATGATCCTTCTCACTTGTGGATAAAGACATTGAGAATTCAGAGACAAATTTAGTAATTCGTTCCAAATCGCACAGTGATTGTGTGATGTTGGGGCCGGGATCAGAACCCAGGTCTGCGGGGCTGAGAATTGGCCAGGGCAGAGCAAGGAGATGCTGTAGGTGTCAGAGAAAAAGCAGGGCCGACAGGAGAGACAGCAGATAAAAATTGGAATCCAAGGCCCAGGATAAATGTCCGGTAGTTTTAAAATTCCTTCCCTGGGTGACCTAGGGGGGTAGCTGGGCAAATAGTAGTATTTTATTCAATGCTAAATGTGGGCCAGTACTCTGCTGGGTGCATCGTGTGAATTATGAATAACTCATCTAATAAAGATAGCAAAGGAACGGGGATGGAATGGAGGCTGTGAAGATAAAGGGTGGGAATTGAGGTTTTTCAGGAGGAGAAAGTGGCCTGGGGCAGAGTCATCATGATTAACAATACGCTTGCCCACCCAGAAGGCTGAAGAACAAATCCTGGCAGATGTGTAGGCCACTGTGGGCTGGGCGGGGAGGGGGGGGGGCGGGGGCGGTGGGGGGGAAGAGGTATTAAAACCTAGAGTCATGGGGCCCCTGGGTGGCACAGTCGGTTGAGCAACTCTTGATTTGGGCTCGCTCAGGTCATGATCCTAGGGTTGTGGGATTGAGCCCTGCATAGGGCTCTGAGCTGAGCATAGAGCCTGCTTAAGATTCTATCTCTGCCTCTGCCCCTCTCCCCCACTCGTGTGTGCGCGTGCTCTCTCTCTCTCTCTCCCCCTAAAAAATAAAATAAAATAAAACCTAGAGTCACAGCAGTCCAGAAGTGGGCTGGGGTGTGAGCCTGGGTACTCTGGCCTGGCCCTGATGGGCTCTAATTGGCCCCTCCCCCAAGTCTCAACAGAAAGACAATAGTCCCAGAGAGCCACCTCCTCGGGACAGGACAGGCGGGTGCCAGCCTGCCCAGCCGGACAAGGAGCCCTTGTGCAGGCCTCCGTTCCAGATCCTGCTCCACCCTCCTTGGCCCTGGGCGGTGGTCGGAAGTTTAGATCCTGGGGTAGGAGGAGGCTGGGAGCTCACAGTAAGGGCCAGCACCGGGGCTGGGGTCACCTGGAGGTCTCCAGGGAGCCAGGATGGGGTAGAAAGTTCCGGGTTTCCTTATTGGCAGCCCAGGGCAGCCTCTGGTGGAGCTTGAGGGGGTGGAACAGAGATGCCAGGTTTCCAGACCTTTCTCATTTGATCCACACAACAACCCTTTGGTGTGTAAATGGAAGGGATGATTTCTCCCATTTTACAGATGAGAAAACAGAAGTTCAAAGAGGTGGAAGCTTTATCTGGGGCCACCCAGGGAGTAAGAGGAAGCTCCTGGATTCCGGCCAGCACAGGGGAGTAGGGCTGGGAAGTGAGGTTTGAAGCGTTTACTCTAGGCTAAATGGATTCAGGCTCCTGTTAGCCAGTTCTCCACCTTTTCCATCCATTTTTCCATTGCATCGTCCCCCCCCTCCCCCTCCCCCCCCCCCCCCCCCCCGCCCTTCCCCCGCCCCTGGGAGCCTGGGCCAAGTCTGCAGCATTCCAGGAAGGGAGGCACAAGGTCCCAAATCTACTCAGCTTCGCCTTGAAATTCCACGCACCCTGGGCATTTGGCTGGAGCCCGGAATGCGCCTCATCTGAACAATTTGTCTTTCATGGTGCATTTGCATCAATCAGCCCATTGTTCCTTTCCCTTTTTCCTGGACCATTCGCGCCGCAGAGGCGCTCCTCGAGCACTCCGCGCCGGGAAATGCGCGGTGCGGGGATGGGCGCCCCCTAGTGGTCCAATCTGCACGCACACATCCTGATGCCTCAGCTCTGCTGGTAACGTCGCAGCCTCCTCAAACCTTCCAGGTGGCCACCCCAGGTCCCCACCCAGTTCCCAGGGCCCCTGGGTGGAGTAGGAGAGAGAGTTTATGGGAGGTGAGAAGGCACAACTCAGATGGGTCAGGCAGTTCATAAAAGGAGGGGTGCTGTTGTGAGAAAAAGGGACAGTCCGTGAATCCAGGGCCGGGCTTCAGCCCCCAGCTTCCCCCACACCTAGGTGGCCAAAGGTGATTCAGCTTTGGGCCTCAGGGCTCATCTATAAAATGAGAAGCCTGGCCTGGAGAACAGTGTACAATGGTGCTAAAATCCTGGGTGTGGAAGCCTGACATATGGGGTTTCAATCCTGGCTCAGCCCCTTGCTGGCCGGGTGCCAGGTGTTTCACCCTGATGAGCGTCAGTTTCTTGCTTTGTAAAATGGTGATAATGATAGAATCAATCCTCGTTAGCGGTGGATTCTGCGTTTGCAAATCAGCCTGCTTGCCAACATTTATTTGTAAGCCCCAAATCAATACTTGTGGTGCTTTAGTGGTCATTTGCAGACATGGGCAGAGTGGTAAAAAATGTGGATTGTCCAAAGCCCACGTTCCCAGCTGGGGCTGAGCAAGGTGACACTCTGACTTCTCCTCTTGGCTCTCAGACTGCAGACACACACTGTTCTTGCAGTCAATTCACTGCCATGTTTCTTGCATTTTTGTGTACTTTTTGTTGGTGATTTCACCGGTTTTCTTTAATTTCCTTAATGTTTATTTATTTCTGAGAGACAGAGAGAGAGACAGAGTGAAAGTGGGGGAGGGGCAGAGAGAGAGGGAGACATAGAACCTGAAGCAGGCTCCGGGCTCTGAGCTGTCAGCACAGAGCCTGACACGGGGCTTGAACTCATGAACCGTGAGATCACGACCTGAGCCGAGGTTGGACGCTTCACTGACGGAGCCACTCAGGTGCCCATGATTTCACTGTTTAAATTGGCCCCCAAGCATAGTGCTGGAGTGTTCTCTTCTGTCCCTAAGCACAAGGAGGCTGTGATGTGTCTTACAGAGAAAATACATGTGTTAGAAAGGCTTTGTTTGGGCACGAGTTCAAGTGCTGTTGGCCATGAGTTCAATGTTATTGAATATTTTTTTAATTTTTATTTACTTTTATTTTTATTTATTTTTTAAATAATTTAACTTTATTTTTTATTTTTAAAAATTTACACCCAAATTAGTATATAGTGAAGCAATGATTTCAGGAGTAGATTCCTTAGGGCCCCTTACCCATTTAGCCCATCCCCCCTCCCACAACCCCTCCAGCGACCCTCAGTTTGTTCTCCGTATTTATGAGTCTCTTCTGTTTTGGCCCCCTCCCTGTTTTTATATTATTTTTGTTTCCCTTCCCTTATGTTCATCTGTTTTGTCTCTTAAAGTCCTCCTATGAGTGAAGTCATACAGTTTTTGTCTTTCTCTGGCTGACTAATTTCACTTAGCATAATACCCTCCAGTTCCATCCACGTAGTTGCAAATGGCAAGATTTCGTTCTTTTTGATTGCCGAGTAATACTCCATTGTATACATATACCACATTTTCACTATCCATTCATCCATCGACGGACATTTGGGCTCTTTCCATACTTTGGCTATTGTTGATAGTGCTGCTATAAACATGGGGGTACATGTGCCCCTTCAGAACAACATACCTGTGTCCCTTGGATAAATGCCTAGTAGTGCAATTGCTGGGTTGTAGGGTAGTTCTATTTTTAGTTTTTTGAGGAACCTTCATACTATTTTCCAGAGTGGCGGCACCAGCTTGCACTGCCACCAACAATGCAAAAGAGATCCTCTTTCTCTGTATCCTTGCCAACATCTGTTGTTGCCTGAGTTGTTAATGTTGGCCATTCTGACAGGTGTGAGGTGGTATCTCATTGTGGTTTTGATTTGTATTTCCCTGATGATGAGTGATGTTGAGCATTTTTTCATGTGTCGGTTGGCCATCTGGATGTCTTCTTTGGTGAAGTGTCTATTCACGTCTTTTGCCCATGTCTTCACTGGATTATTTGTTTTTTGGGTGTTGAGTTTGAAAGTTCTTTGTAGATTTTGGATACTAACCCTTTATCTGATATGTCATTTGCAAATATCTTCTCCCATTCCGTCGGTTGCCTTTTAGTTTTGCTGATTGTTTCCTTCGCTGTGCAGAAGCTTTTTATTTTGATGAGGTCCCAGTAGTTCATTTTTGCTTTTGTTTCCCTTGCCTCCGGAGACATGTTGAGTAAGAAATTGCTGCCGGCAAGATCAAAGAGGTTTTTGCCTGCTTTCTCCTCAAGGATTTTGAAGGCTTCCTGTCTTACATTGAGGTCTTTCATCCACTTGGAGTTTATTTTTATGTATGGTGTAAGAAAGTGGTCCAGGTTCATTCTTCTGCATATCGCTGTCCAGTTTTCCCAGCACCACGTGCTGAAGAGACTGTCTTTATTCCATTGGATATTCTTTCCTGCTTTGTCAAAGATTAGTTGCCCAAACATTTGTAGGTCCATTTCTGGGTTCTCTATTCTATTCCATTGATCTGTCTGTTCTTGTGCCATAATGAACATATATGTGTGTGTGTGTGTATGTGTGTGTATGTGTGTGTATGTATAATATATATACACACATACATACATATACATATGTATTAACAAGGTGTCTTTAAACAGATGTACATATAAAACTAGATTCTGTATTGATTGGTTGATGAATATGCTGTGACCAGAGGCTCACAGGAACCTAACCCTGTATTTCCCCGGGAGCAGTGGTTCAGTATTTGCTAATTCAGTGTTTGGGTGACTTTATACAACATAACAATCCCGAGTAATAAGAAGCAACTGTTCTTACCTCATGGCCTTGCTCTGAGGTTTGAACATGTCATGTGTGCCCTTGCTGTTCTTATGGTTCTTCCGGTTCTGTGATGTGTGAGTCCGTGTGTGGATCTCCCGAAGCCCCTGAACCTAGTGGGGTCAGCCAACCAGGGGTGGGATCCCTCCATGTGCACACGCAGCAAGGTGGGAGGTTAGGCTCTGCTGCTCACGTCCAGAACGTCCAACAGGGACGCCTAATTCATTTGGTTTCACTGAAAGGTCCACATCGCTCTTGATGATTCCAGAAGACTTTCCGCAGACATTACCTCATTTGAAGCTCACGACAATACCGTGATGGCATTGTCATTCTTCCCATTTTGCAGAGCCTGACGTTCAGAGGCTAGGTACCTGGCCCAAGGTCACTGGAGTTATTTCGCTGTAGTCAGAAAACTTCCCATTCCACTGTCTTTCCACCACCAGGCTCTCTCCTATGAAAGCACGATGCTCTGGGGGCGGTAAGAGCCAGACCTTGCCACTGACATTTTAGTGTAATTAAGTGCACTGAGGTCCCCAAAGAAACTGGCCGAGAGTAAGTGGGAGATAAATATCTGAGCAACGCCTCTGACTCTGCAGCTGACCCAAATCACCCCGACTTCTCCTACCTCCCTTTGCCCGCAGCCCTGTGGGCTCTGAGTCACCTGCCCTGCTGTCACCATGGTTACCTTCCTACACATTATGTACAACACTGTTACACAGAAGCTTCCCTCGCCCATCTTGCCCACCCAACCTATCCCTCCCACATCCTCTCAATAAATTTAGTTTTAGTTCAAATTTCAGTTATTATTATTTTATTTTATTTTATTTTAGAGAGAGAGAAAGCGTGAGCGGAGGAGGGGCAGAGGGAGAGAGAGACTGCCAAGCAGGCTTCATGCCCAGTGAGGAGCCCAATGGGGGGGCTTGATCTCATGACCATGACAGCATGAGCTGAGCCAAAATCAAGAGTCGATTGCTTAAGCAACTGAGCCACCCAGGAGGCCCTCAAGAGTTTCAGTTAAATTAAAAATAATCTACATAGTTTTTGACCATGTAAATATTTTGCACCTCCACGCCACGTAGTATATTGTGATTAACATTTCCTTTTTACACAACTTGGTTCTCTGAAGTTTTGCCCTGTTTTAATTGCTTAGTGGGATGTGTGTGTCTGTGACTATATCAGCCTCCGGTTTTCTGATGGCAGAGTAAAGCTCAGTACATCCAGACCCACAAGGGAATCTGGGAATGGTCCTCCCCTCTCCTCCCCCTCCTTTTGTTCTTTTTCCTTTCATAACTTCCGAGCCTCCCCCACCCCAACTTCCTGCTCTGATCTGTGGTGGTTGTTAACTGGGTCTCATCCACAGCTGACAGTGATCTTGATACTTTCCTCCCCATCACCCTGGAAATTCCCTTGGCCTCTTCCCTATCCGTTCTGTTTCCTGAGCCCCATGCCATCCTCTCGTGGTTTGCTCCTTCATTTTGGTGACATGAACCATCTCCAGCAGCTTCCTGGGAAAAGAGGCAAGAGGATTTTGAGGCTTTGCGTATTTGAAAAGATCTTTCCTCTACCTTCACAGTTACCTGATAGTTTGGCTGGGTATCTACAGCATTCTACTTAGAAATTGTTTCCCCATAGAATTTTGAAGGCATTTTTTTTCTGTTGGATTCTAGTTTCCAGTATCGCCGTCAAGAGACCTACGCCGTTCAACTTTTCAGTCTTTGGTGTGTGACCCATTTTGTGTCTTTGGAAGCTTGAAATGCCCTTTGTCTCCTCTGCCTTAGGTCTTTGTTGCAATAGAGGTGGGTGCTTGGCGAGCCTTACTCCTTCCGTTCTGGGAGGTGTACGTAGGTGTGATTTCTTTGATAATCATCTCCTTCTAAATTCTCTCATCTGTCTTTCTGGAACTCCAAATAGTAAAATATTTGACCTCCTCGACGATCCTTTAATTCTCTTATCCTTTTTGATCTATTTCCCATCCTTTTTTTGTACTTTTAGGAAGATTTCTTCAACTTTCTCATCCAGCCCTCTATTGAGTGTTATATTGTTGCTAGCATATTTTATAATTTCCAAGAACTTTAGAAATGTTTTCTGAATGTTTCTTTTCCTTCTTACACAGCACTGTGTTCCTAGTTCATGGACAAAATAACTTCTTTCTATTAATTGCAGTTTTAAAAATTTTGTTCTGTTCCTTGCATTGCGTGGTTTTTCCAGATTGCTTTGAATCTGCTTGTTGTAGTTCTCTTTCCACTTAGACGTTGTCCTTAAATATCTGGTGATCCTTAAATGTCCGTGGATATATATGAATTTAAGACACTCAGAAGCTAGGGCACCTGGGTGGCTCAGTTGGTTGAACATCTGCCTCTTGATTTCAGCTCAGGTCATGATCTCTGGGTTGTGGGATCAAGCCTCTTGTTGGGCTCTGTGCTCAGCGTGGAGCCTGCTTGGGATTCTCTCTTTTTCTCTCTCTGTCTCTCTCCCCAGCTCCTGCATGCATGCTCTCTTTCTCTCTCTAAAAATTAAAAAAAAAAAAAGACACTCAAAAGCTGACTGGAAGCTCTATGTATCGGTGGGGCTGGTTTCTCATGGCTCCGACGCCAGGGTGATCAAGCTGCAACTTCGTGACCTTATGCAGGACTCTCAAATGTCAATGTCTTCTCTTGGGATGGTCTGTTTCCCTGGATCAGAATCTTCTAGTCTCCTGCTGGGGAGTACGAGGCTGGCTACCAGTGCTTCCGCTTCTGGAGCAGAAGTAGGAGGGAGTGGGTGCGTCTTACGCTTCCATTTGTCAACTTCCCTCAATCCCTTTGTTTTCAGTCAGATGTCCCTGTTCTCAGCTGTGCCTCTGTTCCTACGTCCCAAAGCTCTCTGGTCCAGTCTCCCTAGAGAGGACACCTTTCTTCTTCCACCAAGGCCTGAATCCTAGCATTTAGGTATTTGCACTGAAACCACTCCCACCAAGATAACCAAAGACTTCCCACTTGCCTGACACAGATGGTGGTGGTCTTCTAGGAAGTCGACCCCAGTGATCACCCCCGTGTCCTGGGACTCTCTCTTCCCTTGACTTCTATGCTAGCTAAATTTGTTCCGTCCACATTTCTTTTTCGCTCCTCAGAATTCCTTCCTCTGCCTCTCCGTCACATGTCCACTCCCCTCGGGGCTTCGTCCTCAGCTTTCTGCTCCTGCCTTTCCCTTCTCTTCTCTTCCCTTCCGCCTCCACATCTGCCCGTCTCATCCATGGCCATGGCTGTAACTACTGTGATAAATTGGTGATTCCCAGGCTGCCTTTCCAGCCACCATCTCCCCAGATGAGCTCTGGGGAGCTCTGTCCCAGATCAGCCAACCGACCAGCTACTGGATGTTGCCACATGTCTGTCCACTGAGTCTCGAGTACTACCTGTCCAGAATGTAACTTACTATCATCATGATCCCAAACCAGTTCTTTCTCTGTGATATATTTCCATTTTCAGTTTAAGGCACTGCGCCCATCCCATTGACTAAGCCAGAAAAATCCATCTAGATTCTTCTCCTTTCCCACCCCCGGCTGCCATTGCCCCCACCCCAACACACATCGACTCGGCTGGTGCTAAAGATTATCCTTCTAATTGCCCATTGCACCTGTCTCCTCTGCTCCATACTATCGTGGCTGTCTTAATTCAGGTCCTCCTCAGGAATCGCCCCTTATTATTATTATTATTTTGTATTTGTATGTTATTTATATTATATTTGTTTATTATTATTATTACCTCTGAATTGGGTCCCTGGGCCTCCAATTCCTCCACTCCGTAATCGTGTTTTTATGCTGCAGTCTTTCGTGAACTTTCCACAATTCACATCTGACTGCGTTACCCTGGTTTATAGCCCTTTAATGGACCTCAATTAAATGCATGAAGTCCAGGCTCCCTGGCACCTAACATGCAGATCGTGTTTTGTGACTTATCATCCCACATCTACTGCCAGCTTCATCTCCTCCTGCTGTCCCCAGCCTAGTCCTTCACACCCTAGCAAGAGCAAGCTGCCTGTCGTTCCCCATACCCCATGCCTTCTCATGTCATTATGGCATTCCTTGGGGCATAATGCCCTTTCTCCTTGGTTTCTGTGAACTATTATACTTCCTAAAAAACCTAGCTCGGGGTTACCTGGTCGGTGAAGCTTCTTTCGAGGCCCTTCTGAGAGAGTTCATCATACCTTGTCAGTCCTATGATGAAACGCATACATTGTTGTGTGTGTAACAAATATTTGGGGAGTTTTAAAAATCTATTCATGTGGGGGCGCCTGGGTGGCTCACTCGGTTAAGCGTCCGACTTCAGCTCAGGTCAAGATCTCGTGGTCCGTGAGTTCGAGCCCCACGTCGGGCTCTGGGCTGATGGCTCAGAGCCTGGAGCCTGCTTCCGATTCTGTGTCTCCCTCTCTCTCTGCCCCTCCCCCGTTCATGCTTTGTCTCTCTCTGTCTCAAAAATAAATAAACGTTAAAAAAATAAAAAAAAATCTATTCAAGTGGACAACAAAGCAGGAGATGAAGGCTATCTTCTCTCTGCATTTTAGTCTGAATCATGAAGAATTTGCAGTGATCAAGGCAGGGGAGGATAACAGGGAAGTTATGGCAAGTGTGCATTTTCACCCCAGGCTTAAACTCCCAAATTATTCTGAGCGGATTGCACGTGAATGTGGAGGTGTTGGGGAGAATAAATACTGTTTTGCCACAGGCTGTGAACTGTCTTGGCTCCCTGGGCTCCACAAGGCATTCTGAGAACCTCAATATCCTTAAATAGCAGAAATAGTAGTATGAATATTCTTCATCCTTCCATACCTGTATTCTATGCCTCCTGAGGAGTCAGGAAACGGTCCGATCACTCCCTGCTCCACACTGCCTTCTAGTGTTGGGTGTCTTGTCCTGCAGCTCCGTTTCCTCACCTCACCCCCCCCCCCCCCCCCCCCCCCCCCCCCCCCGCCATGCCCAGAGAGGAGCCAGGCCGGAGGTGCCCCTCCCTGGAAAGAGGATCTCTCTGTAAGTCCTTGGAGTCAGTTGTGTGTGCATTCCCCCCACCCCCGGCAATGTGGGTCCTTGAATGGGTTTTTGGAGGGTCTCTGAGCCCCTTGAAATCGGTGTCTGTGAAAGCTTATGACTTTCAAAATGTTGTATATGAATGTTATGGATTTCACAAGTTTTTAAAAAATGTTCTAAATGCCCCCCCCTCCCCAAAGTAAAGAACCACATAACCCCTTAGATCCTCCAGGAAGTTTCTAGACTGCAGGGAGACCTCGCTTTAAGAAAGAGAAACATTTTCAAAGCAGCTGTGTTGGGGTTACAGTAACTGTCCTGAAGAAACAAGTCTATCAGAGAAGCTGTATTTGGTGCTCTCTGAGCTGTAGTATGCAATGGACCCAGGTCACCTTGTGTGGACAAGGAGCCGGGAAGCCTCTGCCAGTGGTGGATACGGGCCTGGGGCTAGACACACTTTCAATTGTTTATCATCTGGGTGGAGGGGTGTGGGAAGAGATAGGGAAAGAAGGGATTCACAAATGATCTCATATACATAGTAGGTCACAAATAAATCACACACAGACACATACAGACACAGACACACAGACACACACACACACACACACACACACACACACACACACACACCTCCCTCTGGTGGCAAGGAGGAGAACTGCATCTCCAGCTCCATGAAATAGAACTTGAACTCCTGGGAATATGTCTGTCAGTGCCCCTTTCTTTCCTCATACAAAGAGACAGAGAACTGAAATAAATATCACAGTTGCACAAACCGTTTCATGCACTTTCTTATGACAATTTCCCTAACTTGTCATTTCAGGGACGTTTTATTGAACCACAAACCCACAAAATCCCCAGAGCTTACTAGCAATGGTCAATCCCACATTTAATAACTTGGATATTATGAACTTCTTGATTGATTGATTCCTGTCACTGGCTGTCATTTGACAAATTTAAAACCATACTTCATTTTTTTCTTGATCCTTTTTGGGTTTTTTTTTTTTAACTTATTTCATAGATAAAATAAGTGAATCAGGATAATAACAATAATAATCTAAAAACATAGAATAGTGGTTCCCAAATTTGGGGAGTTCAGGAACCCTTTACACTCTTTATTGAGAACCCTAAACAATTTCTGTTTAAGTAGGTCATAGCTATCAATATTTACCTTTCTAGAAATTAAAACTGAGACATTTAAAAAATATTGATTAATCCATTTAATAATTATAATAAGCCCACCTTACATGTTAACATAAATGAAGTATTTTAATAAATATAATGCTATAATCATATAAACAAGAATAAATATAAATAAAATAAATTATCATTATTTGTTTTCAATAGAATGTCTTATAATAAAATTCTAAAATGAAAGTACCTAATAAAAAGAGTGACATTATTATTTTACATTTTTACAAATCCTTTCAATGTTTGGCTTGACAGGAGACAGCTGCATTCTCATAGCTGCTTCTGTAGTCCATCTATTATAATATTTTGGTTGAAGCATTTACAAAATAGCCACCCCGACACAGATATGTAGTTAGAAGAGAGAGGTATTTTAATAGCCTTTTCAGAGAATTGTGGATATTCTTCTTTTTTTTTTTTTAGTGTTTATTTATTTTTGAGACACAGAGAGAGAGAGTAGCCAGGGGAGGGGCAGAGAGAGAGGGAGACACAGAACCCAAAGCAGGCTCCAGGCTCTGAGCTGTCAGCCCAGAGCCTGATGCGGGGCTCGAACCCACGAACCTTGAGATCATGACCTAAGCCGAAATGGGCTGCTCAACCAACTGAGCCACCCAGGCGCCGCAAATTGTGGATATTCTTCTTGGGCACTATATTAAAACTGACCGAAAGAGAGTTTTTTAAGGTTAGCTACCATGTGGAATTTGAAACCATATAATGAAGTTTCCATAGCCTGTTACATTGAAATCCAATGGCTTATGTCCCACTTTGAATGGATCTTTTGCCCATGCATGATTTTGTAGCACTACGTATTGGGCATTTGGAAAATATTGGAATTCTGATTTATGCAGATCTTCCAAATGTTAACACACTTCACAAATACAGTGATTTTTATTTTTTATTTTATTGTATTTTTTAAAGGTTTATTTATTTTTGAGAGACAGAGAGAGAGCATGAGCAGGGGAGGGTCAAAGAAGCGGGGTGGAGGGGGGAACAGAGGATCTGAAGCAGGCTCTGTGCTGACAGCAGCCAGCCGGATGCGGAGCTCGAACTTACGAACCATGAGATCATGACCTGAGCCGAAGTCAGACGCTTAACTGACTGAGCTACCCAGACGCCCCCTATACAATGATTTTTAAAAATCACTTTCTTTAATATCACTGCCGAGCTCACCAGAAAAATCTACCTGTTTGGGAAGCTCTCGCACTCACAAAGGCAGACGCAAATTTTGTAAGATTTGAACTTTGATCTGAAAGCTTGAATTTTATAATTGACAACAAATACACTGAGCTGTTTTCTTTGAAGCGACAGGCTCTTTTTTTTTTTTTTTTTGAGACAATATCTACCAATATTCCAGTTCAACTCACCATAGGTTTTCAGTTAGTTGTTCTCTCGAGTGAAAATGACTCGCCAGGGAAAAAGCAGTTAGCACATTCCATTCCACTTTGGCATACAGCTGATGAGCCCGCTGTATGCTCACCAGGTTTAATACAATACAATGAACACTTTCTCCTGTTTCCTCTGACTCTCCCCCCAGTGAACGTATGGTGGGGGAGAACACAATGACCACTGGTACAGTTCGGTGCCACTGCCCAATTCCTGCTTTGGCATCAGCAGTTTTCCCCACCTTTGCCTTTGCACCATTAGCACAAATGGCCAATGTGATGACAAAGGCAAGGGATGTACCCCCAAGAGTCAGCAGACCACACTTTGAGAAGCACTACCATGGTCAAGCACAGGGTGGCCTGTGATGGGGAAAGAGATGTCTTATAGGGCCCGGCATCACCTCCCCCTCTTGCTTTGACGGTGAGAATGAACTTCACTCCCACCCACACTGCTACCCCCAGTTTGGTTTCCTACCTCTGCCCCAGTGTGAAAAGGGGTGTGGGGGGCACCCATGGAAACCCAGCCTTGGGGTTTTAGAGAGGTTATTTCATCCTGGCTGGGGTCTTTTATTCTTATTTTTTTAATGTTTATTTTTGAGAGAAAGATGGAGTGTGAGCAGGGGAGGGGCAGGGAGAGAGGGAGACACAGAACTCGAAGGGGGCTCCAGGCTCTGAACTGTCAGCACAGAGCCCCACGCGGGGCTCAGACTCAGAAACCGCAAAATCATGACCTGAGCTGAAGTCAGATGCTTAACTGACTGAGCCACGCAGGCGCCCCCTGCCTGGGGTCTTAAAGGAACTTCACTGGAACCTCTGATCAGGAAAGGCCCCTTCCTGGTCAAGTCCTCCCCAAGATTCCCGCGACACAGTGATGGCGTGGGGGCAGGGCTGGAGTCTGCAGAAGGGGGTTTGGAGCCGAATGGAGAGGGGAGGGCGAAGCTGGCAGGCACCTAGGTGTTCACCAGGCATCGAGGCGGGGCCTTTGTGTTGGCGCCTCTTCCCCTGACGTTCCTGGCCCCAGCCTGGACATGGGGTGAGGAGGTGGTCATAGTTCAGGGTGACCTCTGAGAGGCTAAGTTTACCATCAACAAAGGCCCAGCTGTCCAGCTGTTGTTTCTATGTATGTCCGAGCACATTGTTGGAGGGGAGAGCAGTTTATCACCTATGTCAAGGTCAGTAAGTGGCTGTGGCTGCTTCTCCCAGGGGGAGGGTGTCCAGACACTTTGGGGTGCCAAGAACTTGAACAAGATGGCTTCCCAGCCAGCTCTTAACCTGCTCCCTTAGCCACGAGCACTCCAACCTTATTGGAGTGTTCCCAACCAGGGAACAAGCGAGGATTCTCCAGAGCCACGAAGGACTGTCTTTGGGCAGAAGGCTTCTCTCTCTGTGTTGTCCATTTGTCCATTCATTTATTCAGTGTTCATTTATTGAACACCTATTATGTGCCAGGCACTGTGCTGGGTGCTGAGGATACAAAAATGAGTAAGACATAGTATCAGCATTCAAGTTTGTCCAGAATATGTGTAATATGTGACTTCAACATCATGGGTTAGGTGCAGGGAACGAGGGACGCCCAGGGTCTATGGAGCCTGGACGAGGGCTGCTAATGCAGTTAGGGGTGGTCAGGGTAGACTGCCTGGAGGAGTCAGCGTGCTGCTGAGATTTGGAGGAGGGTAGGTGCAGTAGGTCTGGGGTGGGGTGGGAGAGAAAGGCCTTCTTTCGGAGAGGCCTCTGCTGCTCCAAGAGTTTTGACCAGCTCCGTGTGGCCGGAGCTAAGGGAGTGTGGAAGCCAGGGAAGCTTCAAGAGTGAGATCCTAGATGGCATGTAACTTGACCACAGGGTTTGCATTTCATCCTGAGGCCACTGATGGGGGAAACGGGAAGGGCCATGAGTGTTGCCTCGTTTCAGGAAGATGGTTCGGGCAGTGCGGGGAGCCCGGAGAGGCTGCCTCAAGCTGCACAAAGGCAATGGCCCAAGATGGCAGAGGCAGGTCGGAGACCCAGAGCAGCGAGCAGGACAGAACTCGGTGCTCAACCGATGGTGGAACTGGGGGGAGAAGAGGAGCAGTGGGTGACCCTGGGATTTGGGGGTGGGCTGAGTGGTGGTGGCTGTGCCATTTTCTGTGACATGAAGAACAGAAGGAGGGGTGGACGTGGGGTTCAGGTTGGGACCCGGGTGCGAGGAGGGGCTTGCAGACGGCCCAGCGAGCATGGTGAACAGGCAGTTGTGCACCCCGGTCTGATGCTGGGGTGGCCCTGGCACAAGACACAGATTTGGCACCAGGAAAGGACAGCAGGCTGAGATTCTGTCCCCACTGACTCACCGTCCCCTCTTAGCCCTAGGACTAAGTTCAGCCCTCTGACAAAGAAGAAAATAATGTCTTCTGCAGCATGGGAAGAAGGAATAGAGGGAAAGCAGTGAGAGAGGACCAGGACACAGGAAACTTGTGTCCAGGAGCCCAAGACTGGCTCTGCCAGGCCCAGGCCGTGGTGGGGGTAGGATCCGAGGCTTATTACAGTATCCCCAGTGCCTGGGACCCAAGGGCCTCCATCATGAATAGACGAATGATGAATAGATGGCAGCTGTGTGGGACCTCTAGAGTCCTCTGGGTCTGGAGCATGGTGGGGACTAGGGCAAAGGCAGGAGGCAGGGCAGGGCAATTCTGGGCCATGCCTTGTGTGAAGGGCTCTGCTGAGGGGTGGCACAGGTTGAAGTCGAGCCATTGACCCAGAGGGTTGTGTCTGCCCAGAGTGGGTGCCTTTGCTAATCCGTATAACTATAGTAGTTCTTAAATGTATGGTCTCTAGACCAGCAGTACCAGCATCACCCAAGAACTTGTTAGAAATGCTAATTTCCAGGCTCTACCCAAGACCCGCTGACTCAGAAACTCTGGGGGTGGGGCCCGGAATCTGCGTCTTACCAAGCCTGCAGGGGAATCTGATGCACTGTAAAAGTTGAAAACCATGGGGCTAGCAGAGGCCCGCTGACACCCACTTAGTCGGAGCCCCATCACCTGCCCCCGTCCCCAGACAACTTTCTCAGTGGGAAGGGAAACACCTGGAGAGAAGTGAAGCAATGCCTAGAACCAAGGCAGCTGCACTAACAGGAAGTCCTGTTCGGGAGAGGTACCTAGAACCTGGGAAGGCCTCCGGGAGGAGGTGGCTCCAAGCAGGGACTCCACCAACTGAGTGAAAGCAGAAGGGAGTAAGGTTTCTGCTTTGGAAGGCTGCGAGCCCAAAGGTGCAGAGGCGGAAACCCATGGAATGCGGGCTCGGAGGCAGGAATGGACTCACGTGGCCAGGATGGAGGTGCGGGCAAGCTGGGAATCGGGGGGCAGGACAGGCCCAGCTGGAGATGGTGCTGAGGGCTAATGGGGGGGGGGAGTGGGCAGGGGGAGGGGGAGGCAGAATTGGGCGAGAGACACAGTGAGCTGGCTTCCCGGTTCCAGCCTCGCTGACTGCTCACATGCCAGTGTGAAAAGAATTTGTTTCTCGAGTGGGGTCCACCCCTTGCTTTGCTAGCTCGCTCTCCGCCTCTGTCCCCCACTTCCCCTCCCAACCCCACAGAGTCAGCCCCAAACTCCACCTGCCTATTATGGGATTTCTGGAGCAGCAGCCCGTTTTTCAGGGACCTGTCAAGGCCAGGGCCGGCCCCAGGCTCTTGGGTGGAAGGCTTAGCTGGCAACATACCAGAGGTCTGGGGTGGGAATGGGCGTGGCTTTTTGTCCCCCTCCTCCATTGAAGCACTGGGCTGATAGGGGAACTGAGCAGAGGGGCTGAGGAGGACTCAGGGTGGCAATGCTGAGCTGGAAGAGAAGGGTGCTGAAGGGAGGACACAGTAGGTTTGGGCAGGGGTGTGGGAGGCAGTCAGAGGTGTGGGAAGGTGGTGGGGTAGGTGCAGAGCTGTGGAGGAGAGGGCGAGAGGAACACTAGTCGTTGAGCTGGAGGTCAGCCCCCTCTCTGCTCAGTGCTGGAGGCTGCTGGGCCTCTCCCAGCGAGGCCTCTCCCCAGCTTCCCGCTCGCCCAACTGTGCTGCTCCCATGCCTGGCCCCAGGCAGGCCTTCCCGGAGGGGAGGGTAGGGAAGAGCCTCCTCCTTACCGTTTCACAGCACTGGAAATAGTGGCTAATGCCATCTGTTGCTGCACAGCCAGACCGCTTACAATTAGGTAGAGAGAGAAGAGGGAATCAAAGCTTCACTTAATGGTTTTTAACGTTGCGATGAATTCTATGGGGCTTTGGGGGCCCCAAGCCTGGTTCATTCCAAATTCCTGGTAGAAGCCATCACGCTGGCTGAGTATAAGCATGGCTCCTAACTTATTAAGCACTTACCCTGCCAGATGGCAGGGTTAGGCCTGGGTAAGGAGCACAGAGAGGTCTCAGCTCTGCCTCTTCCTTGCTGTGGGACCTTGGGTGATTTGCTTAACCATTCTGAGTCCCCAGTTTCCTCATGGCTAAAACGGAGTTAATAATAGTACCTACCTCCTAATGTTACCTTGAGCCTTCAATGAGAATATACTGAGAGCTAACATTTGTGGGGCATTTGCTTTGTGCCAGACATTTGCAAAGTCCTCCAGACCCGTTACCTCATTGAGGCCTCCCAGCAACCCTCTGCGGTAGGCGCTATTATTATCCCATTTTACAGATAATGACATAGAGGCTGGGAAGGGCAAAATGGCTTAAGTCATACTAATGAGCGTTACTAGGGAGTTGTGTGTGGGTTCCCTGTACTAAGCTATGTCTCTAATGCCACAGGCCTTGATGGTGAGGTTAATGTGTGGCAGAAAATTGAGGGGTGATTACTCTTATGATTCTTTGTTCCTTCTGCTCTGGCGCCTTCTCAGCCCCCAGCCTTGCATTCTCTAAGAACTCAGCCACCGGAAACCCAGCCCTGGCTTAAGATGGGGTGGGTGGAGGAGGCGGGGAGGGGGCTAGCTGTCACCTCAGTGACGGTTGAGCAGTGTGGGGGAGGGCATGCAGGGGCAGGGCTGCCTGGAAGGCAGAGGCACTGAGCCTTGTCACTTGCTAATTTGGGCTCCTAGCTTCCCAGACAATGCCAGGGCAGTCGGGCTGACAGGTGTCGCCACTGAGGGGATGGGGCCCTGACTCCACAACTCACGGCCTTACAAGGCTTAGCTCCGCTGGCCAGACACTTCCTTCCTCGCCCTGTGTCCTCCCAAGCCCTGGGACATTGGGAGCCCATGGGACCAGAGGCTGGAATCCCCTCCTGGTCTTCTCCTGTCATCTCACCTACCCCCAACTGCTCCCTCTTCTTGGGTTGGCCCCTTTCTCCCTAGATCTGGCGAGTCCTGACTCCCATTCCCTCTCCTCCAGCAACTGTTTTCTTTTCCATTGAGCTCGGACCTCTTGGGAGATCTGAGAGGGCACGGACCACATGGGCCCAGCTTCTGGTCAAGGCTACCTCAGACTGTCCCTGAACTTTATTTATTTATTTTATTTTTTTATATTTATTTATTTCTGAGACAGAGACAGAGCATGAGCAGGGGAGGGACAGAGAGAGAGGGGGACACAGAATCAGAAGCAGGCTCCAGGCTCTGAGCTGTCAGCACAGAGCCCGACCTGGGGCTTGAACTCACAAACCCTGAGATCATGACCTGAGCCGAAGTCGGTCGCTCAACCGACTGAGCCACCCAGGCGCCCCTGTCCCTGAACTTTAAAAAGAGGCTAAGCGAAGGCCATCAGCTTCGCCCTAGGGAAGCGGAGTCCCCGTGGAAGCCAGGCTCACCCTTAGGTCACCGTGCACCGTAAAGTCAGTTTCCGAATGAGGAAGCCGAGGTTCAGAGAGGACACTGCAGCTGGGTCTGTCGCAGTGACCCTACAGGGGGTTCCAGTCTAAAAGGCCTGCAGCGGCATTATGTGAATGTCGGGGTGGGAGGGCCAAGGCTAGACTCACCGGCTCAGTATAGAAGCTGGACAAAGTACGTGAACAAGATCAGGCTGAGCATGTCACACAAAACTGGTCACAGAATGGATCACAGGAGGGCAAGGGCTACCTCTGGAGACCAAATGAGAGAACAGAGAGCAAGCAGATGAAGGTCCTGGCAGGTTAGGGCTGGGGCCTCCAGGTGCGGCCAGATGGTGGGTTCTTCAGCTCACATGGACCTCCGAGCGGCCAGGAGAAGGCCTGAAATGAAGGCCAGGCCTGGCTGTAGAAGCCACATATCTGCCCAATGTGAGTTGAGGGCACTTATGGGCCTCTGGCGAATGTTAGGGTCAAGGGTGGGGCCAGGGTTATATTAGAGGTAAAAGGAGGGATGGTGGGATGAGGACCGGGGTATACTCAAGGGGACAGACATGCTTTAAGTGCAATGTGACGGGAGCATTGGGCTGGCCATTAGGAGACCTGGCCCGCTCACCATGTGACCCCTTCTCTCTGGGCCTCTGTTTCCTCAAGGGCACAGTGATTGCACTGGACAATCTTCCTGCTCTGACATCCTGTGAACTTCTGAGCAAGTTCAGAGCTGACCTCTGGGAAGACCAGGCCTTTATGGGCTGGCCAGGAATGTGTGAGGGTCTGTTCCAGGCTGTCATGCCCAGACGACACTGGACCTGGGCTTATTCTTCTCACGGAGCCCCTCATCCCCCCAAGCCCACGGCTTTTCTGGCATGCCCCAAGCACAGCCTGAACCATGAAGTCCTGGGGGCCCAGGAAGGCATTACAGAGTGTATTAGTTTCTTATTGTTGCTATCACAAATTGCCACAGCTTTAGTGATTCAAAATAACACAAGTTTATTGTCTTATAGTTCTGGAGGGCAGAAGTTCAAAATCAGTCTCGCTGATCTAACAGAGAAGGTGTCAGCCGGCCTGCTTCCCTCTTGAGGCTTGGAGGTGAGAATCTGTTTCCTCGACTTTTCCAGCGGTTAGAGGCTGCCTGCATTCCTTGACTCATGGCCATGTCTTTCGTCTTCAAAGCCAGCAGCATAGTCTCTTCTTTTTTGATCTTTCTTCCTTCTTCAGGTGTCCTACTACTGAGCCTGATCCTAATGCCTCAGTCTAATAAGGACCCATGTGATTAGATTGGGCCCACGTGGATAATCCAGGATAATTCTCCATCTTCAACTCTTAATTTTATCAGATTTGCAAAGTACTTTTTGCCATATAAGGTGAAAGATTCACATCTTTTTCATTAGTACATGGGCAACTTTGAGGGGTCACCATTCAGCCTACCATGGGGAATTCTGCCTGGGGCTCCCGTGGGGCCAGGAGGACTGTTTCTTTCTCTGTGTTTGAGGAGGGTCCTCCCTACCAGGTGAGTGTCTGTGTCAGACATGGCCTCAGAGCTCCTGGGATGGCTGCTTCTGCTCCACAGGCAGAATGGCAGGTGGGCGACCTGGCCCCTGGGCAGATATGCACTGAGAAGGGGGTGACCGTTCATGAGGGTGACAATAAGCGAGGAGGGCAGGAGAAAGGCTGCAGAGGCACATTGGCAGGGGCAGAAGGTGGGACCCAGGGCCTATGCCATCCAGCACTGGCCCCTCAGCTGGGTGTGGGCAGCTCCTAGCCAGAGATCGCCAGCCTTGCAGGCGGGCTCTGGAGGCAGAGGCCTCCGGAGTGGTCCACACACAAAGGAAGACTGGGGCAGGTGCCAGGACAATAGAGCATAACAGTCCCATTTTTGAAGGCCACCTGTGAACACACAGCAGGAAAGAGGCCCTAGAGAAGCTGACAGGTTGGGGTGGACCTGAGGGCGGAGAGCTGGACCACATGGCGTGGAGGAATGGTGTCAAAGCATTCAGGACGCTGGGGTCCGGATGCGGTATCCCGGCCCCACTCTGTCTCACAGGGACTGAGGATGATAACACCCCAGAGTCCACGATTCATCGTGGTCCCTGAAGACCCTCTTTTGTTCTTCCATTCGTCAATCTGTTTTCTTTGTTTTTCCTTCCCAAAAAGCAGAATAATCCATGCAGATAATTCATTTTTGGGGGTGTGTCTTAAGTTCTTGTAAGAAAGTTCTTGGATAGGGGCGTGCCTGGGTAGCTCAGTCGGTTAAGCGACCAACTTCGGCTAAGGTCATGATCTCACAGTTTGTGAGTTCGATCCACACGTCGGGCTCTGTGCTGACAGTTCAGAACCTGGAGCCTGCTTCAGATTCTGTGTCTCCCTCGCTCTCTGTCCCTCCCCTGCTCACATTCTGTCTGTCTCTTTCTCAAAAATAAACATTTTTTTTTAAATGTACAAAAAAAAAAAAAAGAAAGAGAAAGTTCTTGGATAATTTACAAACATAATAAGCCAATGCAATAAACTCCAGTAGACTCATCCCAGCCTTCAAATCACTTCTCTGACCTCCAGCTGCTCCTTGGCTGATACCTGCCCTTATTTTCCATTCTAGCCCCTCCACTCAGAGTCCCATGCCCCCAACCCCTATGACTTTCTAGACCCTGTCCCTTCTCTCTTGGCAGCATTCCAGCATGGGGACTTTCCCAAATTGACCTGACCAGAGCTGAATTAGAGCAGCCTCTGTTGGGCACCAGAATGGCAATGTCCAGAGGGCGGAGCCTTTCACCCCTCTGTAGGCTCTGTGGGTGTGTCTCCTTAGGATACTCCTGTTCACCAGCTCTCTCCCCCACCAAACATGGAGCATGGTAGAGCTCCCTAACTTCCTGCCACGTGTGAGGCTCTCGCTGGCCTGCAAGAGGGGTCAGTATCCTGCTTGTCCTGTCCCGGCCTGGGATCCTAGCCCAGGAGATGACCGACAATAATAGCCACAGGATTAACATAGTAGGCATTGTCTTTCTCTGACTATAGGGTGGGTATTATGTGTTCATCAACTGTCCTAAAAATACCCAGTAAACAGGTGCAACCTCTATGGCACCAGCCCCCTGGACTCTGGAGACAGAGGGTAAGGCAGGGGAGAAGGTGAGTGAGTCTGAGTTCCAGGCATGGGTTGAGGGGAGCCATTTGGAACCCAGGAAAGCTGGATTCCTGGAAACCTGCTTGGAGAGGGGTGCAGAGCATCTGCGGACCCTCAGACTTCCATATGCTGGAAGCGCGGGCCCCGCTGCTCCTGCCACCTCAGCTCAGTCCCAGGAACGCTCATTGGATTCCGCCTGCTGCACTGTTTACGTCACCCCTTACATCACCCCCAAGCCCAGGCATCCTCCTCGGGCACGTGTACCAGAGCCACACAAGAGCCCCCAAATCCAGTCTTTAGCCCTCTTAGGCTTTTGGAGCATGGGCTCCAGAAGTGTGATCTCCACATTTCCCTGTGAGAGATGTAGGTCAGCGAGACAGTTCCCCTCCCCCACCCCTGCTCATCCCCCCCCCCCCCAGGCCTCCTGGCACCCTGCCCCCCACCAGAGCCCCTTGCTCTGCTATAGTCTCCTCGCTGCTCAGTGCCTCATCTGGTCTGGCCACTCATTCTCTCCCTTCTTTGGCTTGTGTCCCCCTAGGTGGGTGCTGGTTTTACTCAGCTGGTCACCTCTGTGTGCGCAGGATCTGGGTGCACTCCTGAGCCTGTACATGCGTGTCTTCAGCGTATGCCTGATGTGTGTGCTGCGGCGTGTGTCTGCTCTGTGAGGGGTGTGTGTGTGGTGGGAGGGGGTGGGAGGAGGGGCAGCATGTCTGTTCTATTTTTACTGGCCAGTTGCTGTCGCTCATAGTTTTCATAGCCTCCCCTCTGCTCTGCCCCTCACAGTCTGCGGTCCACAGCGAGACACGGGCCAGCCCAGCTCACAGAGACCGAACGAGGTAAGTGTCTGCAGCCCTGAACTTTGGATCGAGGTCGAGCCCAGAGAGAAAAACTGGGGCTTGAGTTTCAGGAGACACCCAGGGCCTGGGGATGGAGGGAGACATGTCTTGCTTGTGCAACTGGGTTGGCTGGTGGAACGGCCCCCAAATGTTCCCGCAGGGTTTCATCCTGTGCAATGACATCTCTCCTGTAAAACTGTGATTGGAGGTAAAATCCCCCCTGCCCATTTTAAGGCTAGAGCCAAGAGCAGAATTTCCCACAAGGTTGCTCAAGGGGCCCCAGGGCAGAGCCTAGCAGATTCTGTTTCACACCAGGCTGTCCAGCGGGCCCCAGGAGGGAGAGGGCACCGAGGGGAAGGGGGTGGCATTGGGAATCAGGGAACGGGGGTGGCAAAGCTGCATTTGGAGGTTTAGGAGGAGCCTGGTGAGCAATACAAGTAGGCAATGCCTGCAGCAGAAAAGAAAGAAGGTACTCCGGTGTGTGGAGCTCTGGGCGAGCCTGGAACACGGGACCCCAGCCTCTGCTGACTGAGGAAACCATCTTGTCTCTTTGTTCTTTGTCTTTGAGGGACGTGCTCAGTTCCCTTTGCCCACCTGTCTGTAGAGTAGGGCAAGAAGAGGTGAGGGCAGACTGCCAACACTGCTTGGCGAGGGTCCCACCCCTGTCCACTGCTCCTGGCTCTGAGGAGTGGAAGTAGTTGGGGTAGGGGGGCTCTAGAAGGGAAGGCCAATGGTGACAGCATTTGGGGTTGGGGCGTGAGAGTCTGAACGCATAACAGAGGGCTCCTTCTATTTGGATCCGTGGCTGGGGGTGGGGTGAGGGCTAAAGGCACCACCAGCCACCAGGTTTGGGAGACTGTCCCACAGCCGTCCTGAGATTAGGCTTTCCTGTTAAGAGCTCAAGATGGGGGTGTGGGAGTAACGATGCTTGCTAATAGTCAAAGAGGACTGGGGTGCCCTTGAACTGGGGTCCAAGGTCAGGGAATGGGGAGCAGAGGGAAGCACATGAGCCTAACCAGAAACTTGTGTCCCCGATGATCAGGCGTGCAAAGGGATCGGTCCCGTCCCTAAAGACACACACACAATCACTTATACACTTACACTTACGCGGACGCTCACACACTCAGCCTCATAGTCTAGTTGATATTCCTGTCCCACCCCACGGGGCCTCAGGGAAAGGGAAGCCCAGCTCTGAGTCAACCCCTGGCCATCTTTTGCTCCCTCCCTCCCTCCAGCGGTGGATTTTCTAATTATCTCCTTGCTTGCTACTTGTGGGGGTGAAGGAATGCTGGCTCTCCAGCCTCACATTTGCTGCTGCTATCTGCATCCTGACTCTGCTTATCAGGTTTCTGCTTGTCTCCCGTAGGACCTGTCAAGGGGTCCCGTCTGGTGGGTATCAGAGCACAGGCTGGGGACCCCTTGGCCTGGCATTCGTCAATGGGGCAAGCTGGGCAGCAGGGGGGGGAGAGGGGGCAGACCCTGGAGCTTGGCAGGGGGCCCGGACTGGCCTGGGCAAGTAAGGCCCCATGCTGGTGACAGTGGGGCTGTCTGAGGGAGGTGTGAACATGGCCAGATGCCCACCAAGGGTGAGCCACATCCCTACTCAGCTGAGACCTGGTGCCCTCTGCAGACTGGCATTATGGGAGGCAATGATGATGGATGGACAGACCTGGAGGTGTTTCTTTACCAGCTAGTGTTTCTTTTTGGACTTCCTCGGGAGTCTTCAGAGGAGAGGAGCCCTCAGAATAAACAGCTGGTGATAAAATCTAATTTCAGCCAAATATCTCTGGAATTTATGGATTGGCTCCTACCTCTCCCTCTGTGCCCCAGGGTGACAGCTGAGACTCTGGGGTCACACTCCCTTTCCCCCTCCTCCACCCTAGGCCTCACCCTCCCCAGGCAGCAGGGGCAGAGGTGGGGGGCCCAGAGGGCTTTCTGACAGGGTGGGGAGTTTCAGGACAGGTGGCCAAGTCCCACTCGTGGGGTGGGGGAGGAGGCTTCGTGGGCACAAAGGGAAAGGAGAGAATTAAGGCAGAGCCAGAAGGTGGCTCTGGAATGAAGTTACTGGTAGCTACTTTCCAAGTGTCCTTTAGATTTTGCCCTGCCCCCTACCAAACCAGGTTCTTGGACCAGATTCGAACTCCCGATCCTGTGCTCCATGGCCCCCGATGCACACACGCCGGTTTCCTCCTCACTTCACAACCCAGCTCGGGATTCCTGTCCTGCCTTGCACACCTGCTCCCACCCAAGTTGCCCTTCTTTCCCCGATGTTTTGCACAATCCCCACCCTCTACTGGAATGCTCTTTGTCCAGGCCCAGGCAAGATGGTGAGTCAGGTCTGGCTTTGGAGTATCCCCCTCGTGTAGCCTTGAGGACCCCCTTCTTGGCCTGGGTCCCCCAACTGTTGGGACTGAAGGGAGCCCCAGGATAACCCAGTCAAGGAGCTTCAAACTGTGCTGCACAGTCAGAGGTCCTCAAGAAGGCCTTGGGGCTCGTATGTAACCCGCTTCAACCTGGGCCGTTTACTCTTATTGATTACATTTGTGTTCCTTCCAAGTAAAATTTGGTTTGAACGAAGGCTTTAAAGGCTTTTTTAAGTGGACAATTTATCTAACCTTGATTTTTGCAGAGGGGAAAACTGGCCTGGAGAGGGTCAGGATAAAGAACAGAGTAGAACGCAGGAGCTGCCCTGCCTCCTGGCTTGACCCCCTCCAGGGCCCCCTCGCCGCCCTACCCCAGGGGTGCAGGTTGCACTGCCCTCTATGGGAGT
The DNA here is from genome assembly GCF_018350215.1 of Panthera leo. Classification (NCBI taxonomy): domain Eukaryota; kingdom Metazoa; phylum Chordata; class Mammalia; order Carnivora; family Felidae; genus Panthera; species Panthera leo. The sequence goes on along the minus strand of NC_056696.1, from coordinate 40,347,036 downwards.
AGCATGCCCGGGCCCAATTACATTGCACAATGTCGACAGCGCCCTCTGGAGTTGTGCTCTATGGCGGCTACCTGTATTCTGTCTTCACTCGGTGCCACTCATCTTTCAGACGCTTCCCCTCTCTGAGAACTTCATGCCCACGCTCATCCACAGGACAGACTCTCAACTCAGCACGTTGTTTAGGGCCCCGTGACCTCACTCTTCAAACAGAGTTCCATGGATTCCATTCTGTTCCCCACAGGGGTTGGTAAACTTTTTCTGGAAAGGGCTTGATAATAAGTATGTTAGGCTCTGCAGGTCACAAAACTTCCTGTTGCATATTCTTTATTTTCCAACCCTTTAAGCAAAAAGAGTTTGGGGGCCAGATTTGGCCTGTGGGCTGTAATTTGCCGATCCCCGCCCTACGTGCCCGGCCAACAGAGCCACTTTGGGTTCTGATATTGCTTCTTTGCTCTTCTAAGACTTCTCTCTCTTGTGAGTGAATGAGTAAGTGGACGAGTGAATGAATGAACGAATGAATGAATGAATGAATGAAATAAAGAATAAATGGACAAGTATTTATCCTATTCTGACCTGTTGGAATCCATTATGTCTGATTTCTTCTTCCTGTTGTCGGACACTCCCAGGCTGGGCTGCTGACACAGCCCCAAGGCTCAGCTGGGTTGGGAGGCAGCAGTCGTAACTTTCCCACACTGATGATTGCTTTGTGCCCGTAGGTGCTGCCCCCCCACCGCCACCACCATGCCTGAAGTGTAAGTAGCCCCGCCCCCACTGACACTCCGGGAAAGCAAGGCCCATTGCTACAGATTTCAGCCCCATAGTTGAGGTGCCATCTGTCCAACCCCTGAAGCAGTTCCCCAGGAGATCAGATTCTAAAGCAGAACCAGTCCTGAGTGCCTAGGTCCCCAGTGTTACTGTGCATCGTCCTAGCCTTTGAGCAGAACTCATGCTCCAGGTTGCTTAGGGGAGAGCTTTGAGGCCTGTTTCAGAGTTTGTCTCTGCACCGATCAGATGAATTGCATGTGCCAGGCCATGATTTGACGTTGGCCCAACAGATGAACAAAGCATTGGAAATTTGCCCACAAAGCCAGAGACAGAAGGTTTCACGTTGCTGGAACCCTGTGTTGAGGCTTCCCTGAACTTCCACCCCTCCTCCCTGGCTTACAATGACTAGTATCTCCCCGCGAGAACCTCCAGTAGCCCAGGGAGCCATTGGATTTTTATTCCGTTCTGCTGGTCCCCTTGCCTGATGCCTGATTTCCTTCCGGTGTGTGATTGTCACCACACCACCCCTTGTCTACATGGCTCCAAGCTTGTCTACATGGCTCTGCTGTTGCATATGTAATATGAATGGTTCACGCTCTGTCTTCTGTTCTCTCCTGTCCTTCCTGTGGTGGATGCCTGAAGCGAGGTAAGTGAGATTTGGGGTATCTTTGTTTTGGTTAGGTCTTGAGACTGGTAAAGGTGGCATAAGCAGTGTGTGTGGCAGGGGGCGGGGGGCGGGGCGGGTGGCCAGTGGCTAAGAAAGTCCCCGGAGAATAGAAATCTTGGGTGAAGATTCCGGGCAGCGGCTTCTTTGGGCCCAGGGTGGTGCCCCCGTGCACAGTCTCCCTGGAAGGTCGTCCTGGGGCTAGCTAGGGCCACGGCACAGCTGGGGGTGATTCTGCACCCATTCCTTGCTGTGCACCCTCGCCGAGCACGGAGCAAGTTCTTCCTCACTTGTTCTGCTCACTTGTCCAGCCCTGGGGGACCATCTTGTTTTTTGCAGAGCTGGTCCTATGCAAAGCCATATTTGAAGAGTAACAAGGCATCATCACTGGGCTATTCTACCCCTGCCCGGTGACCAAACATTGAGGGAGGAGCACAGAGATGTCCTTCCACTCCCCTCAGGTCTTAGGTAACTCTGAAACAATCCAGATTTATCAGGCTGCTGAGAACACAGCCTGTGTATTCAGCCCTGGGTTAGGAACTTCAGGGATAGGGCTGTGGACTCTGAACTGGCAAGGGTGGGAATTAGTAGCACCGATGGAGGGGGCATTTGGCACAGAGATTCTCAATGAGATTCTCTGTACACCATTTTTCAATAGCCATATGAATTTCTTTTTTTCTTTTTAATGTTTATTTATTTATTTTGAGAGAGAGAGAGCAAGAGCAGGGGAAGGGCAGAGAGAGAGGGAGAGAGAGAGAATCCCAAGCAGGCTCTGCGTTGTGAGGGCAGAGCCTGATACGGGTTCCATCTCCTGAACAGCGAGAGCATGACTTGAGCTGTAATCAAGCATCAGACGCTTAACTGACTGAGCCACCCCGGCGCCCCACCATATGAATGTCTAAGTTTTGCTGAGGCTCGTATTAAAGTGAGTCACCACTGATTGATGATGCAGCGAGGTGTCCCATAAGCTCACCAAACAGCGGGGGAACGATATTGCAACAAAACGTTTCCATGAGTACATTACAGTGTCTAAACCGTGAGTGGTAGTGATTATAGCCACGGGCCGTTTCTCCCACGAGCACACCAATCTGAGACGCAGTCCAAACCTCGCTTGAGAAGGTGAAGGGACAAACAGAACTGCTCTCGACAGTCGGATTAGAAGTCACACATTCCACGCACAAAATGCAAGGTCATTTTTCTCCCATTTTCTCCCGCAAATCCTGCTCACTTCTACTTTACACGCTAGCCTAACAAACCAGAGCTACGCTCTCCCGGCCCGCAGCGCAGTATAGTCTACGCTGCTCGCTGGTAACAATGAGAATCGACAACCTGTGGTCAAGAAGAGATACAAATGCTCAGGAGGCCTCAAGCCTCATCAGTTAGGAACTGCACAGGCCACCTCACCTTCGCCTCCCCCGAGGGGAACGCTGCCGTAGAGCTAAGACTTGTGAGAACATGTCCAGTTGGCAGGAATATATCAAGCATTTTTTAAATAAGAAAATAAGGTTTTAAAAAAAAATTTGTTTTAACGTTTATTTATTTTTGAGAGAGAGAGAGACAGAGCATGAGCGGGGGAGGGGCAGAGAGAGAGGGAGACACAGAATCTGAAACAGGCTCCAGGCTCTGAGCCGTCAGCACAGAGCCTGACGTGGGGCTCGAATTCATGGACCGTGAGATCATGACTTGAGCCAAAGTCGGACGCTTAACCGACTGAGCCACCCGGGCGCCCCAAGAAAACGAGGTTTTTATACCTGAGGAAGATGAATACGGCTGATGTTGACATTAAAAAAGCTGTGATGGCTAAAAAGATATACTTCTTCACGTATGAAATTCACAGCTTGTTCCTCTGACATAACAGATCACCAAGGTGTTGGTACATTACTATGTAGAGCACTAACAGGTGCCTCTCTTTCATGCCTTCCAAAGGATTTGCACGTCCACGATGTCGTTCTGTCTGTAATAACTCTGTGGACTGAGGAAGGTGGGTGTCAGCATCCTTATTTACAGACGAAGAAGGAGGTGCCCACAGAGGTCATGTGACCCACGTAGGCTCCCACCAGCGTTAGAACCAGGATTGAAAGCAGGGGCTTCAGCCTCTAAGTCAAGGTAGCTGACTACAGCATTCTCTGAATTTGAGGGGCTCAGTCACAGAGGTGAGGGACCTGTTAAGGGACCCTATGGCGAGGATTCTGGGTAATGATGGTGAACCTGGCTGGCACGCACGCATCCTGGCCTAGACCACATTTCCGGTTTTGCAGCCTCTACCTCACCACCTGTCTCTCCCCTTCTCACCCTCAGAGAAAGCCCAAGATCACTGCCTCCCGCAAACTGTTGCTGAAGGTGAGGCTTCGTGCTGGCTCTGGGGGACATCCAGTGGGAGACGGAGGAAGGCATGTGGTGCAGACTCTGTGGGGGTGTGGAGGGTCGTGGAGGGTGAAGAGGAAGGAGGCCAAAGTGAGGGTGATGAGGGGGCAGAGGGGACTCAGCCACTGCCTGAGACTGGTGGTCAGTGAGAGGGAACCTGAATCTATGGAGTCCTGGCACCTGCCCAGATTCCTGAGAGGAGGCAGTGACCAGCTTCAGGGTGGCAATCCCCTGGTGGCAGGCAGAGGGCCTTGCTTTATTTTGGCAAGAGTTTCTGTCTTTGGAGCTCTGTGGCCCAGAACAGACCAGAAGTGGGTAAGAGGGAGACTGAGGGAAAAACAAGTTCCGGGGTCCAAGAAATGCTGCGTGCGGTCTCTCAGTGCTTGCTCTCACATGGTCCTGCCTGCAGCCAGCCCACACACCTGCACACCCCGTGGGACTATCTTGTTCGTACTCTCCCAGGGCTGCCTGGGCTGCGCTCTGACCAGTATGAGAACACGTTGCTTGTAGAGTCAGAGGCAAGAGCAGAGCCTTCCCCTCTGGCCCTGATGCTGGGGGCGGGGGCGGGGGGGGGGATGCGGAGGGAGAGGATGTGGGGAATCCGAGGGCCCCAGGCCCCGGGGTCAGGAGGCTCTGTCCCATCTAGAGCCTGATGCTGGCCAAGGCCAAGGAGTGCTGGGAGCAGGAGCACGAGGAGCGGGAGGCTGAGAAGGCACGCTACCTGGCCGAGCGCATCCCCACGCTGCAGACCCGTGGCCTGTCCCTCAGTGCGCTGCAGGTGAGTCTGCGCGGCTGACCCCAGGGCCCAGCTGGCAGGAGCCTGAGCTAACACTGGCTCCAAGCTCGGTTCATTTACAAGTGGCTCTTCCCTTACAAGGTCTCATGTCATCTCATAGACCCCTGGGAGGTGGTGCTGGTAGATCCCATGTCACAAGTGCAGGAAGGGAGACTCAGAGCGGGGAGGAGCAGCTTTTTGGGCGGGGCCAGGCCAGGGCTGGGGCCCCACATCAGACCAGTGCCAGGGCCTGGAAGGTGTGCAGTGGGGTGGGAGTGGGGGGGATCTTGGGGGGGCCCATTTCTCCCCTTCTCCTGCAAATAGGTTTTTAATGTTTGTAAAACACTGATACCTGTTTACATGCCGGTGGCTGCAGAGAAAAGAGACTGGAAGGAAATATACCAAAATGTCACCAATGGTCATCTTCTACTGGTGACATCACTCGTTATTTTTTTTAATTTTTTAAATGTTTATTTTTGGGGTGGGGAGAGAGAGAGAGAGTGAGAGAGCAGGGGAAGGGCAGAGAGAGAGAGAGACACAGAATCTGAAGCAGGCCCCAGGCTCTGACCTGTCAGTGCAGAGTCCAACACGGGGCTCGAACCCACAAACCACAAGATCATGACCTGAGCCGAAATCAGACATTTAATCGACTGAGCCACCCAGGCACCCCACTCGTTATTTTTATTATGTTCTTTTTGTTTAACACATAGTTTTCAAATTTTCTTAATTGTATTAACTGATTTTTATAAGAAAACTTTTTAAAGAAAACAGTTACATGCAGAAAGGAAAACAAAGGGCTTACACACTGAGCTATCAGAAGCCACGAACCTCAGAGAAAAGGGGATGGTCAGGTCCTTTCCAGAATGTAAATCTTGCAAAGGTGCTGGGCATGGAGGCAGAAAAGAAAGGCTAGGGTCCCCAAAGCTCCTGTCCCCTCTTTTCTGTTTGTGCTTGATTAACCTTTCTTCCTCCAGGACCTCTGCCGGGACCTGCACGCCAAGGTGGAGGTGGTGGATGAGGAGAGATATGACATTGAGGCCAAATGCCTCCACAACACCAGGGAGGTGAGCCTGTAGGAGGAGAGGGCAGGCTGGGTGCGTGGTGGGGCGATGTCCAATGTCCGGGGCAGGTGGGGGGGGGGGGCAAGGATGCTGCAGCCGTGGACTAGGTAGGTCCCCCTTCTCCTGCAGGGTCTGGGAAGTGGCCACTTGGGAAGCTCTGGTCTCTTCACTCCAGCCCCTAGGACTGGAGATGGGCAGAGAGGATAATCACACAGATGAAAAGCACAAACTTCCTCCCAACCGGCCACACGGGCTCCTCAGCCTAAGAGGAGCTGCCCTCTTTGTTCACCCACACAAACAATCATATGCTTGTTAATAACATCTTCCCTTTGTGAATGGCTTTCATGTGCATTGCACCCTTTGATCCTCCCTACGCCCCCCGTGGATGAAGTAGGTGCTATTATCTGCACGTTACAAAGAGGGACGCTGAGGTTCAGAGAGGCTGAGAAATTTGGTCCAGGTCACACAGTGGTGATTGTGGGACCAGGTCTGGTCGCTGCCCCCCCGCCCCCACGCCCACCCACTGCAGTGCCCTGTGCTCCCTCGGTGTGGGGCGTGGGAGCATTAGCTCAGTCCAGACCCTGCTCCAGTGTGATGGGGCAGAACTCAGAAGGGCAGGACTCCTGATGCTGTAGTGAGCTGCTCCTGGGTGCTTGTTCAAACAGGGAGGAGAGGACGTAGTGGGATGGGACACCACTTTGTTTCTTCCTACTTCTCCCATCAGGAATGATGGTTTGTGGCATCACTAATCTTCCCAGAATTCCCTCTAGAGATAGCACCCTGGAGTGGAGTTCATCCGCCCCACTGGACCAAGGCTGTGCCCTCAATGAACTGCTTTGAAGGCTCACTGGGAGGGGCTACTTAGAAGCAGAAATGGGGCCACAGGAATAGGAGGCAGCAGCCCCCCCCCCCCCCCAAACAGGGCTTCCAAACCAGACTTGTGCTGAGTTTGGTGGGACTGCCCTATCTATTCACCCTACCCTGACAGAGAGGGCTAATGCGCTTTATCTGTCCATTTACTCTTTCATTCATTCGTCAACAAACACATTGTGGCTATTTGCAAAGTGATGAGTGGGTCTGAGTGTCCCAGAGGGTCTGGCCTGGAAGCTGGAGAATTTGGGGGGTGGTTTTGGCTGGAACTGTCGAAGTCTGAGGTCCTCAGAAAGGGTGCCCTGGGGGTGCACGCAGTCTCTCCAGTGAACCCTCGCTTCTTCTCACCTGCAGATTAAGGACCTGAAGCTGAAGGTACTGGACCTCCGTGGGAAATTCAAGCGTCCACCACTGCGTCGGGTCCGGGTCTCAGCTGATGCCATGCTCCGGGCCCTACTGGGCTCCAAGCACAAGGTGTCTATGGATCTGCGGGCCAACCTGAAGTCAGTGAAGAAGGAAGACACAGAGAAGGTGAGGAGCCCTCTTCTCAGAACCTTTCACTCCCTGTGCCATCAGCCTTTACCAGTCACTCCATCACATAGACTCAGGCAGGAGCTCCTGTTGGAGGCCAGGCAGCCTGTTAGAACATTCTAGAACCCTCTGGGAGACCAGTGATGAAGTCTTATTCTGTTTTGGAAGAAAGAAGACTTGCTCCCTTCCCTCAGGCTGCTCTCAATCTGAGGAGGAAACTGGGACATGAAGAAAGCCAGACCAAGCAATAAAGTAAAAACTCTACCCAGTGTGAAGAGACTGTGGAGTTAGGATGACAAGGGAGACAGTGACCTCTGTCGCTACTGGGGAAAAAGACAGCAGATCATTGTGGTCATAGGACCCATGAGCACAGAAATTAGAAAACTGAGTTCAATCACTCATTCAGGAACAAATCACTCAAAGCTGATTGAGCTCAATATATGTGCCCAGAATCGATGGGCTCTAGAAGGAACACGGATGAAAGACATGGTCTCTGGCCCTAGAAGCTTCATAAAGAGAAGAGATGGCCAGGCAATATGCTGATAAAATGGGACATGAGCCAATTTATGAGGAGGTAGGTTAGAAGGGGTGGCCTTGAGCTGCCTTGAGCACCAGACCAGGAAGTTGGTGTAGGTCTGGAGGCAATGTTGGGCTGTGAGTTCACTGGGGTGGGAACTAGCCCCAATCATCCAGAACTTCCAGCTGACACAGCCTCCTCCTTCCTGTGGAGCTTGATATGTGTCTGTCTCTGAATGTGTCCTTGGACCTCACCAGCTGGGTAGGGCTGTCAGCATTTCCTCTTCTTGAAGAGACTGACTTTCTTTCCTTCTTCTTTTTTTTAATGTTTCAATGTGTTTATTTGTGTTTATTTATTTTGGGAGACAGAGAGAGCATGCATGCACATGTGTGAGCAGGGGAGGGGCAGAGAGAGAGGGAGAGAATCCCAAGCAGGCTCCACATGGGGGCTCCCACATGGGGCTTGATCCCATGAACCGTGACATGACCTGAGCCGAAATCAAGAATCAGGCGCTTAACCAACTGAGTCACCCAGGGGCCCCGAGGAGTCTGACTTTCTTTCCTTTTCTTTTTTTTTTTTAAATGTTTATTTATTTTTGAGAGAGACAGAGACAGAGAGCAATCAGGGCGGGGCCGGAGAGAGAGGGAAACACAGAATCCGAAACAGGCTCCAGCTGTCGGCACAGAGCCCGACGCGGGGCTCGAACTCACAGACTGCGAGAACATGACCTGAGCCGAAGTTGGACACTTAACCCACTGAGCCAGCCAGGCGCCCCTGGAGTCTGACTTTCTAGCACCTAGTTTCTTTTATGTCTGGAGGGCCTGGCTGCCCTCTGGCTTGCTAAGTCTCTGATGTGTGTGTGGCCTGCCCACAGGAGAGGCCCGTGGAGGTGGGCGACTGGAGGAAGAACGTGGAAGCCATGTCTGGGATGGAAGGCCGGAAGAAGATGTTTGATGCCGCCAAGTCTCCCACCTCACAGTAGAGGTACCTAGAGACCAGCTCCCTTCTTCTTGGGCCCACCAGAATCTAACAGATAACAGGGGCTCCAGAACGATGGCTGGTGGGTTGGGCCCAGCGTGGTGCATCGAGGAGAGTCAGCTCTGCTCCAATCAGCCCTGGCTCTAGCAACCTAAGGCCTTGGGCACATCATTTCTGCTTTGGGGCGTTGTTTGTTACCCTCATCTATAAAACTGGAGGCTGTAGCAGATCAGTGTTCTCCAAGCGTGGTCCTCAGACCAGTGGTATCAGTACCACCTGCTAATGATCTGGCCCCACCCCTGAGCCATTGAATCAGCAACTCTGGGGTGGGCCAGCCCTGTAGGTATTCTCCTGCAAGACCTTGAGAGCCACTGGGTGAGACGATCCCTGGGGGCCCCCAGCCCTGACTTGCTGAGCATCTAAGCTTTTTAAAATACCTCCTGGCAAAGTACCCCAAATCACAGTCTCTGGTTCCAGGGGGGATTCTATTCAGAGAAGACGAGCCCCCCCACCCCGCCCCCTTCTCTGAGGAAGTTGCTGGAGAAAGCAGCAAAGTTAGGCCTCATAAAATCCCCATGGGAGTGCCAAGGGGATGTGCAGTAGGGCAGAGGTCTGCTAAATAGCCCTGGCAGGGCAGGCTTTCCAGAGCTCTGAGCTCCCTGAGGAAGTGATGGGCAAGGGTTAGTAGATGCAGGAGAAGGGCGTGTCAGAAGGCTGATGTGCAAGTAAGAGCCCAGAAGCAGAAATTAACCAGTGGTGGAGGAGGAGCTACAGTGGGGAGGAGCAGTGATTGGGCTTCAGGAAGGAGAGGGGAGGGAGCTTGGGCCCTGGGCTGCCAAGCTGAGGCTTCATAGGCGCCCCTCTGGATGGTGGTCCAGCCCTGGGTGTGCTAGGGGTGAGAAGTTCCAGAACTGTATCTCCTGCGGGTAAATCTGTAAAATGGCTTCTGCCTCTTTGTCCCTACAGGCCGGCTTGCTGCACTGTGCTCTGAGCTTCTGCTTCTCCCTCCTACCTCCAGCCTGCCTCACCCGCCTCTCTGCATCCCACCCTGCATTTCGGAACATCCCATCCTGCTCCCACCTCTCCCCTCCAGCCTGAGTGCCCACCTCTGGAAGTGGGATTAAACAGACACCCAAGAGGACAAACACACCAGTGTCTGAAGAGTTCACCCTAGCAGGGTATAGACCCTGGCTAGCCGTGGTACAGCCAAGCTGAGGAGGAAGAGGTGTGAGAGCATCTTCCCTCTGGCCCCGTGCTGCATCCCACCACTGCTTCTATGACATGTAGGGTGCCCCCAGGCATCACAGCTTCTCCATTAAAAACCAGGGTTCTGGTCATTTCTGTAGCTCTGGCTGTGAGTGCTCAGAAGAAAAGGAAAGACAGGGAGTCTGAAGAGATGGCTGTTCTGGGCTCGAGGCATGAGCTCAGGGTCCGAATGGAGGTCTAAGGAGTTGGCGGCTGCCTGCTAAGGTCCCTCTGGGACCCCTTTTGCGCAGCCCCAGTGACATCAAACAGCACCCCGTCACCATCCAGGACACTCAGATTACCCAGGCCCTAGCCTCTGGAACAGCCCCAGCCCCACCTAATGACTCCAGCCAGCAGAATGGGCTTCTGCATTCAAAGCCCCTTGCCCTGCTTGATTTCACAGTTCCCTTTCTCTGAAAACCTGAATTATCTCTCCCTGGAAGCTGCTGGATATTCCTGAGTATTCTGGGCTGAGAGGTCAGGGTGCTTTCAGCCCCTTACCTGGTCCTACAGGCCTGGGCAAGAGTTACTCAGCGCCCTGGCCCAGGCAGGAGGGACAACTCGCAGTTCTAAGTCTGGCCACTAGGTGGCTCCTTCCCCATCGCCATCCCTGGGGCTGCCCTTTACATCTGATCCCTGCTCCCTCCACCTTCATCCACTTTCCTCCCAGTTTCTCTTCACACTCCTGGACTGGTCATATCCTCCATATCCACTTGCCTCGGGGTGGGCCGACCAGTGGTCTGCCCTCTAGGTGAGGTCCTTTCTCCATTCCACTGATATCTGGACCCAAAGCCTGATGAGGGGTGTGAGCCTGCTGGGGTGGAATCAGGGGAGGGGACAGCCTCCCCCGCTGCCCTCCCACATACCAAGGAGAGTGGCTCCTATGGAACAGAGACCAAAGTTCTGGGTAGAGCAGAGCCTGGCTTTTCAGAGCGGTGTCCTGGTGACTCCTGAATTAAGCCTACAAAGAAAGTGGCTGTCCCCGACCGGGGCCCTTTGACTTTTTGATCAATTCAGCCCTGGTCCCAGAGAGGCTGAGCTGTCTGAGGAGTCCCCCTTCCTCCCACCCTGTGAGTCCCTGTTCTGCCCTCTGCTCCCAGGGTATTATCTGCCACAAATGCCAGAAGCTGAGTACAAAGTGCAGGGCCAGCTACTTCCTGGGGCAGGCCCTCGGACCCAGATCTGCTCAGCCTGCCAGCCCCTTGAAGGACCAGCAGCTTGGGATGCGTTTAGGGAAGGCAACACTCTGCCTGGGGTTCTTGCGACAGCCAGCTCAGTAGGCAGAAAAGCAGATGTGTGCAAAGAGCACAGCTCCTACCATACTCAGAAAGCCTTAGGCGTGGACACACCCAGTCTCTCTCATACGCACACACGAAGCTGAAGAACCTGATGGGGCCGGTCTGTACACAGAGGATGGGGTTGGGCTTCGTGCCAGGGCAGCCACAGAAACCCACCCTTCCCTGCCTCAGAGGGCTCCTCCCGGCTGGCCTGGGTCCAGAGCATGGTCTCCTTGCTTTGCCTCTTCTCAGCCCTTTGAGAGAGCCTGGCCCCAAGTTCCAAAGCCAAACATCAGTTCCACCAGTCGACTGTTAACCTGGGGCCCTGGCAGACTGGGGTCTCCACCCTGCCCTACAGAGGCAGGAGACCAGCCCCAGGTCTGACTCAAAACAAACACCTCGGTGCAGAGAGCCCTTGGGGCCAACTCAACACGCCCAAGGTGGGTGCCCTCTGGGAAAGGGCCACGGACATCCAAAGGCTTTCCGGAGGTCATCATTTGGTTTTTCCTGCTTCCCTGCACGGCTGAACCTAATCCACCTCCCGTGAGGGTGGACCAAGGGCAAAGAGGCAAAACGCTTCCAGAGAGCCAAAACCACGGGAACTGAGTGGGTGAGGGAAGAGGCAGGCGCCGTCACAGGGCTGCTTTGGGTGGGACAGCAACCTTGGGAGGGGGCTGCTCATTTCGTTGTAGCTGTGAACAGGGCCTGGGTGGGAGGCATGGTATCCGGAGAGCCACGATTCCACCCCTTTCCCCACGGAGGGCCAGCACGACCCGGACCAGATACAGGGGGAGCTGAGCTGGGACCTGGGCCTCCCACTGAAAACAGATCCCACATGCAGCTCATTTACTAAGTGCCAGGCACCACACTGTACACACCTTCACACTTGACCTTCACAACAGCTCTATGAGAAAGGTGCTATTCCTGGGGCATAGAGAGGCTAGCGTCTTCCCGTGGTCGCACAGGTAGGAGCCAGGATTCAACCCAGGCAGTCTGTGAGAGCCCGTATGCTTAGTCACTATTTTAATAAGAATAAATATGATGTTCAATGCTTTATCAGAATTATATCATTACATTCTCCCAAAATGCTAACAAATAGATCCTCTCGTCTTAGATTGGTGGGTGAGGACGTGGAGGCTTGGAGAGGTGAGGTAATTCACCCCAAGTCACAGGGTTTGATAGCTGCAGACCGGCAACTGGAGCCTCGGTCAACCTGCCTTTGGGGTAATGCTTCCTGGGGCCTGACTTACCACAAAGAGCCCAAGCAGCCACCTTCCGGAAGGGACACGGCGGGGGGGGGGGGGGGGGGGGGTCAGGGACCCACCCTATGCACCTGAGGAATCCCAAAATCCCTACCAAAAGGGAAGGCATTCAAATGAGATACAAATGTCCCCCAACTGAGCCAAGGCGAGGTCTTCCTCCAACACTAGGGCCAGAACTGGGGGAGCAGGGAGGGGCGATTTCTTGGGGGAGGCCTGTGGTTAAGCTGGGTAAACGTCTCCCCTGCAGCTCGAGATGGACCTGCTGCGCCTCTCTCTCCTTGGTAGGAAGGGCCAGGGCAGAATGCCACCTGCGAACGCCCTTGCCTGCCCCAGAGTCCTCGGGAGGCCAGCGGCTGCCTCTCCCTCCCCACGAGTGCCCTATCTCCATGGGGGCAGGAGGCCAGGCCCCCTGTCTGTCTGGAGCCCACCTCCAGCAGGTTGATCAGGGCAGGCCCAACGTCCAGGGCTGCCGGGGCTAAAGTGCCCTGCTGAAGGAGGGAGCTGAGTTAAACATTAGCCCCAGAGGCCCCCCACGAAGTAAGTCAGACTCCCCGCAGGGATCTGGGCTGGGCAGCCAGGGGGGCGGTTCCGTTCCAGCTGGGTGACCAAACTACTGAAGGCTGGGACAGGTTACTGGGACCGGTGCAGGCGGCAGCCTCCTCTCATGACCGCATCAGTGCTCTCTCCTCAAAACTCCCCAAAGCTTGCCAGCCTGAGGCTCCTTCACTGGAGCTGAGGAACAAGGGTATTCTCTTACTCCCCAGACACACTCCTAAGCTGGCCAGTGAGTCCCTTTGGCGGAGCAGTGTGAGTCTCTATAACCCCCTGGCACCGGCACAGAGAACTGCAGTCAACATCTGGAGGCCCAGAGAAGGAAAGTGACTTGTTCAAGGTCACAGACATAATTGGGGATGAAAACACAGGTCCTTGGACCCCCAGTCTACTGAGAAAACTGGATGTGGGTGGAGGTTTGCTATCCCAGCCAGAGGCAGAGGCCTGGTGACCTGAGTGGGTGGCCCACCTCTGGCCTGGCTCAGCACCCGTCTGGCTCCAGTGCCAACAACTACCCCTGTCACCGGCCAGCACAGGCTGGGTGAGCCCGACCCTCTAGGTTTCGGAGAGAAGCGTGGCCTCATCTGCGTGTTCCAAACTGGGAGCCCCTGGGGGAGGAGTGTGTGTGTGAACATTCCCGGCTGTTCATTTGAAGGTGAGCCAGGTACGTGTGCACACAGCATGCAGTGGCTTGCCTGTCACAGAGTGGGGTGGACGCCCGCGTGTCCCTCGTACTGGTGCTTCGCGGATGCAACTCTCCTCATGAGCTCTTTGTGACCCAAATTTCCACTGCCCCACTGTGCTGCTGAGGAAGCCAGGGCCCCTGGGGTGAAGTTTCCACAAAGCTAACTGTACTCAGTGACAAGGACGGACCTATGCATGCCTTCGCCTTACTATTTTAGTATTAAAATATTCTTTACTTATGGAGCAGAGGATGGTGGGTGGTAATTGTCTTTTAATGTTCTTTCTTTGCAAAATAAAATGGTAGCAACACCATTTGGGGATTCGTATTTAAAAAGTGTTATGAATTTGTAAAAACCCAAAGCCAGGGAACCACTGCTCTCTGTGTGTGTGTGTGTGTGTGTGTGTGTGTGTGTGTGTGTGTGTGTGATTACTTCACTTATTTGTTTTCTGCCTTCCCGGAGAGTGGTCTGGCAGTTGTTTAGCGGGTATATATGAATGAGAATAAAACTGAAATGTCAGGGTGTGACTTACAAATCTGATGGTTTGGGGCCAGGGGATCCCCCTAAATCTCCACTCTGGCCTCTTTAGAGAAGGGGAAGCTGCCCTAGGAGCTTTGTCGATAGGGGTTGAGGGTGGGGATTCCAGACATCAGTTCTGGCAGAGGAGGAGAGAGATGACCCCTTCCCCCACTGCTGGCTGGGAAGTCTTGAGAACCCCTTGCCTTTGACCTCGGAATTCCCCATGTGACATGCCCTACCTTCGCGGACTCTCCCCAGAGGAAGTGACCGGCACATGCCTGCGGTTTTTAATGTCTGTACATTGAAGAGCTATGAAATGAACACCCCTATGCCAACCACTCACGTTAAGATGGAGGGGATTGCAAATACTTTCAAAGGCCCTTCCTCTCCACAAAGATAAACACTATCCTCAACTCTGTGTTTACTATTCTCTTGGTTCTCTTCACAGTGCTGCTCCGCATTTCGGAATTGCTACACAAGACATCGTTTACTTTTGCATTTGCAGGGGGTGGGGCGTGTAAACCCGACAGAAATGCACGCTTCTTGCTTTTTCCACTGCGAGGTGAGGGTTGTAAAATTCACTCCTGTGGATACACTTAGCTGTAGCTCATCTCCAGTGCTGTGAAATGACCAAAATGCCATCGCTTACTCATCCGTGGTCCCGTTGATGACACTGAGGTGGTTTCCAGATTTTTGCTACTATAAACGGTGCTGCCTGGAATGCTCATGAGCCTCTCTTCTGCCGCTCCTGCTCGAGAGTTTCTCTCCCCAGGTGTGCAATTGCTGGGCCGCCAAGAATGATATCTTCGCTTTTGCTGGTCTGTACCACATGCACCCTCACCGGCAACTGTGGTAATTGCTGATGCGTGATATCCTGGTTTTGCCCCATCCTGGAGGCCAACGGATACTTAGAGTCCCCCCACCTCCACCCCGATCTCAGCTTCTCCCCGACCCAGCTCCCAAAGTTACGCTCGGCAGGGTTTTCAGACTATTTGAGTTTTCCTGTTCTTCTTCCCAAAGCCAGTGAGTGCAACTCTCCAATCCTTTACCAAGCACCCACTACACTAGGCATAGAGTTGAGGGGAAACTGAGGTGAAGAAGGCATTTGCTCTCTTCTCAAGACACTCACAAGACACTCAGGTTGCCAGCACATGGGCACAGATATCTTGAACATTAACACGTCCCTCCCCCGCCTGTCCTCAGGGATCCCTCCATCCTCCCGCCTGCCCCGCCAAAGAAAACAGGCGAAGCTGTCTTCTGAGCACCCACACTCCCGCAGCCAGCCATCTTTGGACAGCTCCCCCTGGCTTTCTCCAGGGACCTGAAATTCTAAGGAGTAGAGGCCAGGGATGCTGTTGACCATCTTATAATGCAGGGACAGTCCCCACCACAGAGAATTATCAGGTCCAAAATGTCAATAATGCGGAGGCTGAAAAACCCCCAGTGGTCTAAAGTCACCCTCCTCCCTAAGCCTCCTCCTCCCCCTGCGTCCCAGTCTCATCCATGGCACCTGCATTCACCCAGCCCCTCAGGCTAGGGAGGTGAGAGTTCTGGATTTCTCCTGGATTTCTCCTACTTCACCACCTGCCATCAGCCAACTCAGTCTTGACAATTCAACTTTCCAAGGCTCTTGCTCTCCAACACCTCTCCTCTCCCTCTCCCTTGGGGAGAGGCCCTTGCTCAAGCCCCTTTCATTTCTTTTGTGGACTGTAAAGAATGGCCTCCTCCTTCCAATCTGACCTCATGACCTTTCCCATTCAGAGGCCATGAACCCTTTTGCTTATATTCCACACGAAAAGGTAACTCCTGAGCACCACACACTGGGACCTCGCCAGCTGCCCCCCATCTTTCCCGTCAGCCTTGGAAGGCATTCGAAGCTTCAGGCATATGAGTCGTCTCTCTGTTCCATAAGCACCTTCCACTTTTGCCCCTACGTCTTCCACTGTGTCTGGTAGTTGGATGCTCGACTGCCTTTTCTGGAAGTTGAGTTCCACTTAACTTTCAAGGCCCGACCAGATGTTCTGTCCTCTTTAGGACTTCCCAATCCCTCTATTAATCTCTCCTGATGACATAATTTCCATTTTTTACGAAGGTCTCTCTGGCAAGAGGCCTGGGTGTGCGGACGTTTGTGGAAATGTGTGTGCGTCCCCATTGCTAGAGTGAGAATGTCTGGAGGTCAGGAACTGAATCCTTATCATCTTTGTGTCACTGAAATCAAAGCCACTTGTTGATTGTAGTGGGTAGAATTACGTCTCCCCGCAAGATACGTTTAATTCCTATCCCCTGGTGCCCAAGAATGTGACCTTATTGGGAAATGGGGTCTTTGTGGATGTAATTAAGTCAACATGAAGTCATACTGCATGAGGTGGGCCCCCGTATAATGGCTGATGCCTTATTTATTTAAGTTTTATTTAGTTATTTTGAGAGAGAGAGAACTTGAGTGTGCACGGGGGAGGAGCAGAGAGAGAGTGAGGGAGAGAAAGAGAGAGAGAGAGAAAGAATCCCAAGCAGGTTCCACGTTCTGGGCTGAGCACTGAGTCCAATGCACAGCTCGATCCCATGACCGGGGAGATCACGACCTGTGTCAAAATCAAGAGTCAGATGCTTAACCACTGGAGACACCCAGGCGCCCCATGACTGGTGCCTTTATTAGAAGAGGGCACTGTGGACACAGACACCTAGACATAGGGAGAATTCCATGTGACCATAAAGGCAGAGTTTGGAACGACACAACTGTAAGCCAAGGAACTCCCAGGATGGCCAGCCACCGCCAGAAGCTAGGAAGAAGCAAGGAGTGATTCTCCCCTCAGGGCCTGAGGAGGCAGTTTGTCTGCCAACAGCTTCATCTTGGACTTCTACCCTCCAGAACTGTGAGGAAATAAATTTCTGTTGTTCGAAGCCCCTGAATTTGTGGCACTTTGTCCCAAGCAGCTCGAGGAAACCACTATGCTGGCACAGCACCAAGCAGAGTGCCTGGCACATAGAAAGTGCCTAGTAAAATATACAATACCCGCCCCCAAAGAACTCTCTGGACTTTAAGATGTACCTAATTCACTTTTCCTTACTTCTAGAGTCATCTGCGTACCGACCTTCCGTGTCTTTGGGTTTTTTTTGTTTTTTTTTTTTTACATCCATAGAGAGGGTTTTGGATTTTGGACTGACAGATACCTGACTGTCCCCTGGCTTCATGAAGTGTCCCTGGAAGGGCCAGGCATCAAATGACTAGGAGTATTTTTCTTCCTAAGTTGAGAACCACTGGCAAACCCTGGAAGGAAAGTTCCCTTCCCTAGGCCCCCAGGGAGACAGCAGGCTGACAGACAGAAGTGTCAGACCTTGTATCGAAGTATCCAGGGACACAGCTTACGACCATCCCCTCCCTGTCTTTCCTTGGTCGAGCAAACAGCTCTGGGTCCTTCCTTGGCTTCTGTTCAGAACTCTCTGGGGCCTTGTCAACCTTAACGCTGCTCCCCAACACTCCGTGATGGACTCATTTGATCCCCGCAATCTGGAAGGAAGCAAAGTGTCATTATTTCCACGACATAGAAGTGATTTGGCCCAAGTCGCATGGCTCATAAATGGCAGAATCAGAGCTCAAAGCCAAGTCTCCAGGCTCCCAGTTCAACACTCACTCCTTAAACTTCACTCCTCACCTCCTATGCCAGGAAGGAAGGCTCCCCAGAGGAGGGGGTGTTTGGGGGGAAGGAGATGCTTAGCTATGTCTCTGTTTCCAGGTTTCTGCTCAGCAGCTGGCTTGCTGGTCACTGTGAGATCTCAGAGCTGGAGGGCACCGTAGAGACAGTCAGTCCTGGGTCAGCGCCAAAGGGAGGCCAGGCTGGGGAGCAAGGTCGGAGTGCTGGCAGTTGACTCTCCTCCATCTTCTTTTCCTGGCACCTGGGGCTGCTTCTCGTCCCTCTCAGACCAGGAACAGCTGCTGCTGACCTTGCAGTTCTGATCCATCAGGGGTGATAAGACTCTCTGTGCTCAGTGACTGGCCCTCTCTCTGCCCACCTGCTGCTGGTTCCTGGCTAGAAAGCACCGACACCCACCAGCTCAGATGGGCCCTTTAAGGGACCCAGGGGGTGCTGGTGGTGCCTGAGTTGCCTTCAAGTGGCTCCAAAATTCCAGTCCTGGTTATCGGGTTCACTCCTTCCGGGGGAAAAGCTGATCTGCCTCTGCCCTGTTCCACACCCTGCCCCTCCAGCCCAAAGTCCAGTATCAGCAAAGCAAGGACAGTACCTTTGACATCATTGTGTTTTCAGAGCTGTGGGCGCTCAAATGTTTGCTGAATTGAATCTTCTTAAATCTCATTTTGTGGAGATGCTGGCTTTACAGGGGGCGCGTTTGGCAGTTTTGGATGCGGCATAGCGAAAGCACGACCCAGCTCATCTCGGGGTGGGGGTGGGGGGGTGCTATTAGGGGCGGGGTGGGTGCCAAGGGCCCGGGAGGCACCCAGGGCTGCAGACCCGAGGTTACGGTGCCTGCTCTAACTTTCCCGCTCGGCGTCTGCTCGTAAGTTTCACGGGGCTAAGTCGGTTTACCGCCCGTATGCTCGGCCTGACCCTGATCTTCGGGTCCCCTCCAGCCGCCCCAGTCCCAGCCACCCCGGGCCCCGCGAGGCCCCTGCGAGAGAGGAGGCGGCCCAGCGCCGAGCTGGTCCGACTGGTTCTGAGCAGGAAGTCCCCCGCCCTCGCCGCGGGCGGCCGATCGACCCCGGGCCGGCCTGTGCGTCCGTGGGTCCGTCCGGCGGCCTGTCCGACAGCTGGCCGGCGCTGGCAGGCGCGCGGTCGGGCCGGCCGGGGCGGAGATCAATGCGGCTTTGTCGGGGCCGCCCACACCCCGGAGAGGCGGCTCGCGGCGGCGGGCCGGGCGGGCCGAGATAAGCGGCCATGTGACCCTACCTGGGCCGGGCGGCGGGGGAGGGGCGCGCAGGTGAGGCGGCGGCCGCCGGGCCCTGCACGCGCACACGGCGGCCCGCGGGCTCAGCGGCATGGCTGTCAGCAGGAAGGACTGGTCCGCGCTGTCCAGGTGAGCGCCGCGGCGGGCCCCGGGGAGCCGCACCGGGGTCTCCTCCGCGCGCCGGCCCCTCACCCCCCACCCCTTCCCGCCCGGGAGGCGGGCTCTGAGCCTTGATCCTGCTGGCCCTGCTGCTCCGTAAGGGGGGACGGCCCCGGGGGCACACTGGGGAACTCTTAAGTGACAGGGCGGTGTTCTCGCTCCCCGACGGTTTCCTTTCCTCCTCTTGGGGACTGTGGCCGCACACGGGGTGCTTGGGGGAGGCTGGGCCCGACCTGGAGAGCCCCCTTCAAACACGACCCCCTGCGGGGACGCGTTGGGGGTTTGGGTAGGTGTTTAAGAGTTACCGCCGCCGAGCCTCATTTCCAGACAAGCCTCCCTTGCTGCCACGTTTCTCTGGTAGAGACTGGGAGAGGGGGGCCCTGGGGAGGGGTCCCTCAGCCCCTCTTGCCGAGGAGGAGTGGGGGCACCACTTCCTCGGAGGGTGGGAAGTAGAAGGATCAGTGGATTGAGAGACCAGGGCGCAAAAGACACCGTCCCCGGCCCCCCCCCCCCCGCCCCAATGAAGCTCAGATTCTGAGTTTGGCATTTTCGGGTGGTGTCTGGGCTGGATCACCTAGGATAGTTGCTGTTCCCCTTTGTGCCTCGTTCCTTATTTGTAGGGAAGTCCCTCAAAGGGTCAGGAAACTGGGTATCTAATCTCTGCCTGCTGGGCATCCTGTGACGGTTAGATAAGACTGGGGTGTTGGGGGGTTGTCCTGGAGGCAGCGCCCCTCACTGTGGCTGGTGACCCCCGGTGACTCCTCTCGGAGCTACCCTGCACCTCTGCTCAGAAGTGTCCACATGAGCATGTTCACCTCCTTATCCCCAGCAGCATCTGTCACATACACCCATTTTGCCCTTGAGGAAACTGAGGCCCACGTAGTAGCTCTGAGCTGGATTCCTACTCCTTTGATCCCGTAGGCTTCAGCCAAGGAGAAATTGGCTTTTTTGACCCTCCCAGGTGGGCATTTGGATCCTGAGGCCAAGGCAGTCTCTGCAGGGGCAGACCAGCACCCTCCCCAGGCTTTCCCCATTAAGGCTGCTTTCAGGCATTCTCTAGTGCTCTAGAGTCTCCTTCCCCTCCCTCCAGAAGGGTCCCAGAGCTTCTCCAGCATCTCAGTCTCATCTCCCCAGGGCTGGGAGCCCACCTCCTCAGACCCTCAAGACCTCACACTGCTCTGAAGCACAGTGGCCAGGTAACCCCCCAGGTGGAGGGGCCCAAGGGATCTAGAAAGGGGATAAAGTAAGCCCCGAGAATGGAAGGAACTCAGTGCCCTGGAAAACAGGAACCTAGGCTGCCAGGGAGGTTGGACACACCCCAGGGAAGGTCTGTGCTGAGGGTGGAGCTTGGGGGTCCAGACCTTGGACTCTGTGTGTGGGTCAGTGTACATGGGGGTTGATGTGGGAGTGTCTTTTCTCCTAGGTGTGGGCATATCTGTGCCTATGGATGTGTGCCTGTATGTGTACATGCAGGTGTATGTGTGGGCGAGCATGTTTATGGCCTGTGCGGTGTGGAGGCATCTGTGTGGGTAGTAGGTTCTTATGTGGCTGAGTTTGGGCCTTAGGAGTCTGAGTCTGTTTGGTGTGAATGTTTACGGGAGACCTCCGTATAGGGCATTGGGTTAAAAATGCAAACCACACACAACTTCCTCAGGAGCTCACAGACGGTGGGTTGTATGTGATTTTGTGTCTGAGAGCATGCCTGGATCCGTATGGGGTGTGCGTGTGTGGTGGGTGGGCAGCTGGGGCATGAGAACTTTACAACTGGGAGCAGGGTCTGGTCTTAGCTTGTCCACTGCTCAGATGGACTTGTGGCTGCTGGGGTAGGGCCGAGTTCCCACGGGATGTCCAGGGTCAGTGCCAGGCACGCCCTGGAGAACCAGTCCTGCCACAGGAGCCCCTGGCCGGCCCTCCCTGCTGGCCCCAGCCCTCACAGAGCCCCGTGGGCAGACACAGCTGCTGCCAACAGTCACCCTGATGAGGCACCTGGAACAGAGGACCGCTCCTTCCCTGCTCCCTTCGTGAACAAGCCTCAGCGGGCAGGAGGGAAAGGGCTGTGAGTCACTGTCAACCGAGTCTCCCAGGCTGGGGAGGACTATGGTGAGGGTGTGACCCGTGTGGCTCCAGCCAGGGCCCAGGTGGGGAGCTGAGGGCCGGCCTGCAGCCTAGCCTCGGTGTGAAGTAGGAATTCAGATGCTCCAGCCCTGGGCTGGGGGCAGCGGTGAGCTGGCTGGCAGGGCGCCCTGGTTAGTGGCCTCGTCCTTTCCTCCCTTGGCTGGCTGGGTGACGGTAGAGGCTGGGCGGGGCCTGTCTGCAGGGGGTGAGGGGTGGGTCTGAGAGTGCCTGGGACTGAGTAGCCAGCGGTTAATCATTTCCCTACCTGGGCCTTGAGCAGACCTCCCACCTCCCAGCACTGCCCTCCCCTGACACCTCTCCCTAGGCCATCAGGGCTTGAGGGGACTTCAGTGACCACCTGTGGTGACCCCTCATTGTGCAGAAGGGGAACCAGAGACCTGTCTCCCTCAGGGGTTGAAGACTGGCCCAAAGTCCCACAGCCAGTCAGAGCTGGGCCTCCCAGCTCCCTCTTTCCTTCAGAGGTTTGCAAATCCTGCTCCTTGGGCCCAAAGTCCCACAGCCAGTCAGAGCTGGGCCTCCCAGCTCCCTCTTTCCTTCAGAGGTTTGCAAATCCTGCTCCTTGAGGTCCGGGGTTCTACAGATGCTTCTGGGGCAGCCTTCCCCCCCTCCCTTCCTCTACTTTAACCAGAGCCACTGAGCCTTGATCTGTTTTTCAAGCTTGTTTTGAGGTCCCCTGCAGGGCAGGGGCGAAGGGGTTTCTTCCTTAGATCTAACTTCTGTCTGGTCTGCAGCAGCTGATAGCGGTGTGAGTGCTGTATTGGGAAGGGTAGCAGCCCTACATGGAGGCAAAGACAGGGGTGTTGTCTCTGAATGAAGGCCAGGAGGCAGAGGAAAGGATTGTGGCGAAGGTGGGTGTGGTGGGGCAGCCTCCTAGGGCTATGGCATCAGCTGGTGAGGTGACTGGGACTCCTGGATGGTGGGACCCAGGTTCCATCCTGGGCCTGGCTCTGGTCAATGTGTTGGCCACCGGGCTTTCCCAAACCTTTGCTCTCCCATGACCTCTGGCCTGTCCTGGGGTGGGGAAGTGCACCAGGTCAGAGGCCCTCCCAGCCTCCCCTGCTCCTTCCTCTGAATATATACTCCGTTGGGCTCTTAAGAAGGTGGGGCCTCACTCTGGCTGAGGGATAGCCCTCCCAGGACATCCTTTATCAGCATTTGGTATTGTGGTTAAGGGTACGGGCTTGTGAGAGGCTGACCTAGGATGGAATCTTCTTCTTCTTCTTCTTCTTCTTCTTATTATTATTATTATTGTTATATTATTAGTTGTGGCATCTTGGGAAATTTACTAGCCCCAGTGACTTTCCATTTCCTCATCTGTGAAATGGGGATAACACCACCTTTCCTCACAGGGCTGTTGTGAGGTTTAATGTCAATGTTATTTGTAAAATACTTAGAACAGTGCCTGGCATTATAGTAAGCACTTCTATGTTACTGCCGTTACTTCTTGGTTCCTTCATTTATTGAGCTATTTACCATATTCCACAAATAGTTGTGTGCTGCTAAACGTTCTAAGGCCCTTCGTTACCATTTATTTATTACGGGGGTTTCGACAACTATACCTGCTGAGGCCCCTCCTGGATACTGACACCTGCCCGTCCTTCCCCCCAGTTCTATCCGTTTCCTCATCTGATAGCAAGTCATTGGCAATAGCATTTCTCCCCCGGGGTGGGGTGGTGGTGAAGGTGGTGAAGGTGAAGTGATTCGTGTTTTGCCAGGGGTTGAAGGCAGCCCCATGATTCGTGAGCAGCAGGGGAGTGACCAAGCCACCTTGGGTGCACTGTGGGGTCATGGCCTAAAACTGGTGGACATTCAAGGACACCTGGGCCCCACCTCCTGTAGTTCCAGCCCTGGAGACCCCTTAGGGTTAGGGCTGGCCTGGGGAGGGGTGGGGGGGTGGGTGAGTCATTTCTGAGGAGACCAGGCTCTGGCAGATCACACTCCATATATGGCCCCACTGGAGAATAAACAAATAAGCTGCTTCCCCCAGGGCTGAGAGGAGCGTGTGGGAACGGGGTTGCTCAGGACCAAGGAATCCTGGAGGCTCCAGCCCAGCCCAGCTGGGTGTGGTCAGGGGAGAAGAGCTTCCGGCTTTGTGGGGCACTTTCCCGTGGATGGATCCTTCAGCTTTGGAGGACGAGAGCTGGTTCCAAAGTGTTCATGGGGGGAGGGAATAAGTCCCGAGAAGGAGAGAGCTGAAAACATGGCCTCAGATGAGAGCCCGATGAAGTTGGCATTTCCACGTCTGATGGAGAAGGGCTGCAATCAAAGCCTTATGGCCTTGACCTCAGAACTTAAACAAGATTCCCATAGGCCTTCACATGACCCCTGTAGGCTATGTGTATCTGAAGATTGATCATTCATTTACCACACACGAATTGATGATCTCTCGTGAACCAACTTCAGCTGAGGAATGGGAGGGCATCAGAGCCTGGCTCGTAAGAGATGGGCAGGTTGCCTTTGGGGGAGCTGAGGATTTGTCCCTGCTTTGTTCTCTTCCTTGTCAAGACAGAGGCTTTCGGTTCTCAGGGAGGAGGAGAGGCCTGCACATCTGAGAGTCGACGGTCACACTTGTTCATTCCACATTCACTGGCGCTTGTGTGCCAGGAGCCGTGGTGCATGCTGGAGATGAGAGGTACCCTGGCCTGTGGTCTCTCCTCTCCCTGCAGGACAACAGCCTCAGACCTTCCTTCCTAACTTCTCATACCTTCTCCACTCCCCTTCATTTGCCTGGCTTTAAAAAGAAAACAAAACTTGATGTGTGTCTATTGTATATAAATTACACCTCAATTAAAAAACCACTCCTGGGGGCACCTGGGTGGCTCAGTCGGTTGAGCATCCAACTTCAGCTCAAGTCATGATCTTGCTGTTCATGAGTTCAAGTCCCTCCTCGGCTCTGTGCTGACAGCTCAGAGCCTGGAGCCTGCTTTGGATTCTGTGTCTCCCTCTTTCTCTGCCCCTCTCATGCTCTGTCTCTCTCTCTCAAAAATAAATAAATGTAAAAAAAAAAAAAAAAAAAAAAAGTCATTCCTTGAGTCCACATTCTGCTCTAGCACTGTCCCATTTTATTTGCTTTTCTCTGAGGAAAGTTTCTCCAAAGAGTTGCTGGCTCTCACCGGTCCCTCGGTTTTGACTCCCATTCTTCCCTTGCTGGTCCAGCCTGGCTCCGGCCCAATCCGTCGAGCTGCCTTCCTGTGGACCAGACACTTCTGTTCTCTCTACTCTGTGCTGGTCTTCTTGTCCCCACCACCCCCTGCCCCTGTGGTCTTGGACAGGACCTCATTCCTCCCTTCAGGTTCACATTCCGCCCTCCAGTCTCCTTGGTCTCCTTTTCTTCTCCTCACCCCAAACAAGCCGGAAATGGAATTTTCCTCCCCCCACCAGCTCCCTAAACTGCTTCCTCTCCTGATCTTTCCCATCGTACTAACAGCATCAGGAATTGCTCAGGCCAGAAATCTAGTTTTCCTTGTTTCTTCTTTTTTTCTCCTCTCCATCCACAATCCCCCTTTGGCTCTGTCTCCAAGATGTGTTCCCAGTCCATCCCTTTTTCCTTCTCTCTGTCGCTACCAAGTTCACCACCGCCAGCATAGCTCTCACCTGGGCGATTGC
Organism: Panthera leo; assembly: GCF_018350215.1. NCBI lineage: Eukaryota > Metazoa > Chordata > Mammalia > Carnivora > Felidae > Panthera > Panthera leo. The sequence goes on along the minus strand of NC_056696.1, from coordinate 40,322,176 downwards.
AGGAGCCTCCTGATGGGTGCCCCTGTTTCCCTTCTCCCTCTGCCACCCTCAATTCTTCTTCCTTCAGCAGCCAGAGATAATAATAATAATAATAAATTCTGTCATGTCATTCCTCTATGTAAAACTCTCCAGTGGCTCTCCAGCACACTTGAGTACAACCCACATTCTTTCCCTGGTCTATGAAGGCCTTTTCTCTGGCCTCTCCTCCCTGTCCAAGGTCCCTGCGGGCCACACTCTCGCTCTGGGTCTCCCTTCCCCCAAACAGCCAGCTGTCACACCCAGGGCTTGGCACTTGCTGTGCCCTCTTCCTGGGCCACCTTGCCTCCAGATCCGGCTCCTCTGGCTTCTTCTCAGAGGGCCCTCTCCTCCCAGTCATCGTCTCTCACTTAACCCTTACCTGGTTCTCTTGTCCTGTGTCCCTTGCTGACGTCGCTTTGTCCATGTGCTCATTTCCTTGCTCACTGACCGCACCCCGGCCCCCTGCACTATGTGCTCCGTGGCCGGAAGAACTCTGTCCGTCTTCTCTGCTGCACGCCGATCCCTGGAAGTATGCCTGGCACGTCGTCAGTGCTCAAAAATTACTTGGTGAATGTTGGATCAGCACGATGTTGGACTTAGAAAACCAGATCGGAGCCATCGTGTGGCTCCTTCTCCTCATTTTAGTAAAGAAAACCGAGGAAGAGGAAAGAGGGGGATGTGCACCAGGGGAGAAGGAGTAGACTCAGCCTTACAAGAGGCGGCCTTGAGGAATCTTTCCTTGGAGGCTCCATAGGTGCTTTTCATATCCGATTCTGTTTGCAAAATTTGTGGGTTTGCATGATTTTTTTCCCCCAGAAAACACGTCTGTTCCTTCAGTTGAGTCTTGGTTGCATGGCAATACTCTGCAAGAGGGGAGAAGGTCTAGAAGGTATAGGGCTGGGCAGAGGGATAGGCTGGGAGAGACACCTGATAGTGGCAAAAGGAAGGCCTTACAGTAACTCTGGGAGGGAAGAAGAAGGCCTTTTCCAGACTCTTCCTATCTGTAGGGCCCCAGATAGCACTGGGGGAGTCATAGGAAGGCTCCAGAGAGGGCTTGCTCTGCTGACTCTCAGGGCATGCTACTCTCAGCCCAAACTTTCTCCCAGGGCTCTGGGTGAAGCACATCTTCTTGCTCCGCCAACCCCCCTACCTCTAACCTCTAGGCTTGCTCAGGCCCTCCTTTCTGCCTGGACTGCCAGATTCTCTCCAGCCCCCTGTCACCTCTATTAAAATCCTGTTCACCCCCCTAGGTCCAGCCCAGGTTCGTTTAGTCTTGTCCGTGAGCCTTTCTTGGTAATCTTGGCCTGCACTAATCATTCTCTCCCCTGCAGAGCAATTTCTTTGCTTTGGTTGAGGGAGTTATTGGTGGACACGCTTTTCTTTCTCACTCGATAGTGGGTACCTTTAGGGCAGGGACATTGCCTTGTTCTGTGAACCCCCGCCCGTTGCTGACTTGCTGGTTCACTGCAGTTGCTTAGAGACGTATTTGCTCTTCGCTTGGGATGGAAGGGTGGTTGGATGGAAGATGGGGTGGGCTGGCAGCGAGGTGCGGGGGATGGTAGGGCAGGTGGCTAAAGATGATTGGTGGGTGGGTGGGTGGGATTGGGCAGGGAAGTGGGGGGTGACTGGGTGGATGGCTGTTTGGATTGACAGGTGGCTAGATGGGCAGGTGGTGAGTGCGGAAGGAGGTGGGTGGGTGGGTGGGTGGGTGACTGGCTGTGGGAGTGCCTGATTGGTCCTGTGAATGCAGGGTGACTGGGGGCGGGAACCCAAAGTAGAGTGTATGGAGTCCCCTTGCTCCCTGACAAGTGAAAGCTGGGTCTAGAAGGTGAGAGAGGCCAAAGAACTCCTGAGAAGGGAAGTGGATATTGGAACCTTTTCCAGGCGTAATTGTGAGTCTCCCCATTCTGAACGGCTGAGAAATCCTGCGGGATAAAATTCATCCATTGATGAATATTATCCAAGAATCCAGGACCCAAAAGAAAAAGGAACTTGTCAAGTTTATCTCCCTCCTTCAGGCAGAACCGTGCCCACCCTCCCATGTTCCTAGTCACCCCTAGAGAGGGAGGCCCCACCTTCCTACTCTGGATTCCAGAGTCAAGTCCAACCCAGTGTTTGTCATCCTGGGTGGTTTTGTCCCCCAGGGGACATGGCAAAGACAGGAGACATTTTTGGTTGTCACAAGTGGGGGGTGGTGCTAAGGTATCTCTAGTGGGTAGAGGTTAGGGATGCTGTTCAACATCCTAAATTCAGCACAGCCCCTGCACATGAAGTTACCCAGCTGAAATCTCAGTGGTACCCAGGATAGGAAACTCTGGTCTGATCCAAATCCTTGTAGTACCTTTATTTGAAACTTAATTGACATGTAATGTGAGCCACAAATACGAACCATGTTAAAACTGTAAATTTTCTATGAGACACACTAAAAAAGTGAAAAGAAATAGATGATTAATTTTCATAATAGGTCTCATTTATCCCAGGGTATCCAAAATATTATTTCAACGTGTAATCAATATATGGAATTATTTTTATTTTTTAAATGTTTATTTCTGAGAGAGAGAGAGAGAAAGAGGGAGTACAGGGGATGGGCAGGGAGTGAGGGAGACAGAGGATCCGAAACAGGCTCTGCACTGATGCGGGGCTCGAACTCATGAACCGAGAGATTAGTACCTGAGCTGAAGTCAGATGCTTAACCGACTGACCCACCCAGGTGCCCCAATAAGCAGAATTATTAACAAGATACTCTACATTCTGTTTGTCATATTACGTCTTGGGACTACCTGCGTGTGTTACAATTCCGGCACATCTCAGTTCAGCCCAGCCATGTTTCTTTCTTTTTTAATTTAATTTAATTTTATTATTATTTTTTTAAATGTTTATTTATTTTTTAGACAGACACAGAGCATGAATGGGGGAGGGTCAGAGAGAGGGAGACACAGAATCCGAAACAGGCTCCAGGTTCTGGGCTGTCAGCACAGAGCCCGACGCGGGGCTCGAACTCACGGACCCGGGGATCATGACCTGAGCTGAAGTCGGACACTTGACCGACTGAGCCACCAGGTGCCCCAGCCCAGCCATCTTTCAAGTGCGCCATAACCACCTACAGACGGCCCAGGCCTAGAGGGTATTTGTTCTCTTCTCCCAGCCCCGTAGGGGTCTGCCCTGGGAACAGGTATCCGGGGACCCAGGAGTCTTGCCTGGGCTGCACTGATCCTCTCCACCCCCCCTCCCCCAGCCTGGCCAGGCAGTGGACTCTAGAAGATGAGGAGGAGCAGGAGCGAGAGCGCCGGCGGCGACACCGCAATCTGAGCTCCACCACGGACGAGGAAGCTCCCAAGCTCACCCAGAATGGACACACACCGGCTGCCCAGAGGTGCTCGGGTCAGGGTGGGGGACGAGGCACCATTTCCCTGTCCCAGGTGACCCGGATGGACTTAGCTGCCCCAGACAGACCAAGTACTGGGGGTGCCCGGGGAATGAGATGAAGGGTCCGCAGATGTCCTTCAAGCTCCTCACCTTCCCTAGACCCTCCTCCACGCTGCCCGCCTCCACCCTCTTTGGAACCAGAATCACTATACGCTGATGCTATCCGTGAGCCGATACTTTGCTGCACATTTGGTGGATAGAAGTCATTTAATCCTTACAGTATCCCCGGGAGAGAGGTATCATTAACCCATTTTACAGATGGAGAAACTGGGTCAAAGAGCACACACAGGTGACTTGCTGAGATTGCGCACCTAAGGTTGGCAGAGCCGGACTCGCCATCCGGATCGGTCAGGCTCTGTGGGCTCAACTCTTTCCACAACCCAGGCTGTCTCCCCTGGAACCCGGAACCTCCATAATTCACTTCTGAGGGGAGGGATGCGGTGGCTACTCTTGCCGCCTGGATTTTAGGGTTATGAGGGAATGGAAGTCCCCTGTGGGCCAGGACTGTGCTGGGCAATCACGTGGAATGAGTCTCGTTTCACCCAACAGGCCTGGTTTGCAGATTTGGACGCTGAGGCCTAGACAGTGAATTCACTTGCCCCAATTCACATGGAAAGCAGGGTGGTGAGGAAGGAAAACAATCTCCTTTTGCTGGAGGCCAAGTGCTACGGGTTTAGGACAGTCCTCTCATGTTGCTCGTGTTCCCTTGGGTCCCCAAGAGAAGGGGGAACAGGGTGTGCGCCCCGAGCTGCCCCAGTGCCCGTGGCCGCCACCGTGGCTAACGGGAGTGCAGGATGGCGTGTCAGAGCTTAGCGCTGTCCCCTCAGCTCCACCACTGATCATCTGTGCGACCTTTGACAAGTCCCCGAACGTCTCTGGTCTTGATCTAAGCTCTCAGGGGGCGAGCACTGCATTTATTCCTTTTGACTTCCGCCACCCGGCACGGGGCCCAGCGCAGACAAACTTGTTCAGTCAGTGTTTGTTGACTGGGTCTCAACATGCAGAGTTGGACCTTATAGGGGTATATAAACTTTTTAAAAACGTGGTGTGCATTGTTCAAATGACTTAGTGGAAACCCAATATGTAAAGGTGGTTAAAAGTGATCTTTCTTTAAGCGATGGGGGGTGGGGTGCCTCCCCGGTGGCCCTGGAAGCATCCCCATTGGGTCAGGTACACCCCAGGGTGTCTCCCGTCTCTGATAGCCTCTGATACTTATCTCCCACCCCTTCTCCATCTTCTGGCCTAGACTGCCTGGCATGGAGGAAGCCGAGGTGCCCAAGCCGCAGACCTCAGCCTCTAAAGATGAGGACAGCCAGGCCACCCTCAGGACACGGCAGGAGCGGAGGCAGAGGCGGCAGGCAGTGGAGGCTGCACAGGCCCCTGTCCGGCGGGAGGCAGAGGAGGGAAGGGACAGCTCCGGCCCAGAGCAGGCCAAGCCGCAGCCCCTCATGCCCAAGAAGGAGGCGGAGCTGCCTCCTCGCCGGAGACTGAGCCGGGAGCAGCGGGGCCCTTGGGCCAGGGAGGAGGAGAGCTTGGCGGGCCAAGAGGCAGAAGGCGGGAAGAAGGGGGTCTCAGAGAAGCCCCCTATCTCAGAGAAGTCCTCCGTCCCAGAGAAGACATTAGCCCCTGGAAAGAGACTGGTCTCAGAGGAGTTCTCCATCTCGGAGAAGGCCCCGGGACCTGAGAAAACTTCTGTGTCAGAGAAAAGAGCCATCTCAGAGAAGAAGGCCATTCTAGAAAAAACAAGTGGCTCTGAGAAGTTGCCGGCCCCAGGGAAGACATCAGACTCAGAAAGGAGACTGGTTTCTGAGAAAGCATTGCTCTTTGAGAAGTCTCTGGTGTCCGAGAAGACCTCAGCGGCAGAGACAAAGCTGGCTCCAAAGAGGCTGGCAGCCTTGGGACAGCCCCAGGCAGGGGGGCGGCTGGCTTCTGGGGGAGGCCAGCCCACCACCACAGAGCAGAGGGGAAGTGCCCTCTCTGAGAAGAGCCCCCCGTCCTTGGCGGAGCTGGGAGAACAGGGCGTGCCAGACTCTCCGACTGTGACTTCCCGCCTCCCGCCCATCACACTCCAGGTTGGCAGTGCCCCCGCCCCTCCCATCCCTGCACGTGCCCCTCTCATCCTGCCCTGGGTGGTCTCTGGCTCCCTTGCTGTCTCCTGTCCTCTCACCGTGGGGCTGGATTTGGCAATTTCCTCTCTCCCTACCTGCTTCCAATCACTGTCAGAATAGGGGACGCTTGAGGCAAGGGCAGGCAGTTGGCAGCCGAAAAGGGCATCAGCTGTGTTGCCAGGGAGCACCTGCCACCCTGAACCCCCTCGTGATCCAGGGCCTGGATTTCAGGACACCAGCAGACTCTGGGGAAACCTCACGTCCTTCCAGAAGTTCTGCTGGAAAGTTCTGCCTGGTGGCCTGGCCCCACGGAACTGTGTCCACCGTCCCCACAGCAGAGGCAGAGGGGCAGGACTGTTTTCTTCTCCTCTTCCTCCTGCAGCTCTTGGGATGAGCCAGGCCACATGGGGTCCCCGTGGCAGCTTGGGCTTCAGGCTCCCCCGACCTCCCGTATGACACTCCCCCACTCCATCCAGGTGAAAGTCCCCAGCAAGGAGGAAGAGGTGGACACACCCTCACCCACTCAGGCCACCTACAGCAGCTCCCTCAAACGCTCCAGCCCCAGGACCATCTCCTTTCGGGTGAGAGCCCAGGGTACCTTTGTCTCCAGTCCCCTGGAGGGCAACCTGGGGAAACCAGCATCTATCCCAGCATTGGGGCCTTAGGTTAGATATCAAGCAGATCCTTTGGATAGAGAGGGGTTTTGGATTCCCATGGGTAGCCAAGAGCAGATGACTTGGGTTAAGTGAGGGAGAGCCAGTTAATGACCCAGAGCGTTGGTGTGGATGAGACTGAGCAGCCCCACCTAGTGGACAAGGCCAGAGCTGCAGGAAGAGGGCACAGGGCAGGCCCCACCCCTGCCTTCAGCAGTTCCTGATCCCACCCAGGAGGCTTGAGCCCCGGGGAAGGGTAGGAGCCAAGAGCAGTGGGGCTCTCCAAGCGCTCCCTACTCTGCCTCTGCCCCAGTGGTACAAGTGGTATGGACTGGGGACTCTCTTCTCAAATTCTGATAATTTACTCTTAGTTCCTTGGTTCACTGGGTGGTTCACTTATTTTTGACTGACTGTGCTTTGTGCCCCTGATGTGTGCCAGGCCCTGGGGAGGAAGCTGGATGCCTGATATTGATCAGGGCTGTTCCCTGCCTGGCAGGGCTCATGGGCAGTAGGGAGGCAGACAGGAAAACAGATGGTTGAACTGGTGGTGGTGGTGGGGCCAGGGAGGGGCTTCTGACCCGGCCTGGTGGGTGGAGGCAGGTGTCTCCCAGACAAGAGGAGGATCTTTAACAGAGGTTTGGTTGGGGGTTGGAGGAAGAGGAAGTGTTCAGAGAGCTGAGCCCTTGCCTCGAGGAGGGCCATGGCCTCCTGGGGACTGTCACTCATCAGAGACTATCCTTCTTGTTTCAGATGAACTCCAGGAAAGACAACTCAGAAACAACCTTAACACGCAGGTCAGGGGCCTGGAGGCTCTGGCTTTGTCTGATCTGGTCATGTTCAGTCTGTGTTTGCTGCGCGACTGCCACCCGTATTCCTTGTGCCAGGCTGTGCCATAGAGCACCCGAGGGGAAGGTGCAGTCCTCGGCCAGGGCTCCAGACCCTGCGGGGAGACTGGACCAACATGAGGGACCGAGGCCCAGCAAGATGGAACAGGGATGGGGGGGCGGGGAACGGGGAAGGCTTCTTAGAGGAGGCGGGGCTTGGGTGGGGCTCTGAAGGTGGAGGAGGTTGGGGTGGGGAGGGGGAGGAGGGCCTTCCAGGAGGAGGACCATGAACAGCGCAGGGAAGGGGAAGCCACGACTTTCAGCAGACCCAACGCAGGGGGGCCCGCAAGTCTCCATGCGCCATAAGCATCGCCGTGCCCCATAATTTTGATGCGAGTAGTTTGAGGACTGTGTTTTGAAAGAAGGAAGCTGAAATGGGGTCTGGAAAGCAGCTGTGCTCGAGCACGAGGAATCCTGTGCACTCGTGCTGTGTCCACCTGCCCCTAAACATTCGTAGAGGCCAACTATCCCAGGCGAGGCGTGGGGTGACGGTGGTGGCACGGGGTGCACGTATGAATGAGGCACGGCTGCTTCTGTTCGGCACCTCACATCAGACTATTAAACTTGCGAGAGCCGCCTCCCCCGCCCCGGCGGGGAGGTGCAGGGACAGGAATGGAACCCCAAAGTGGCTGCAGCCGCCCCGCCTGCGGGAGCTGGAGAGCTCATCACGGAGCACTCGACTCCTGACTGGGACTTGAGATGGAGGGAACAGCACAAGTAAAAGCACAGAGTATGAAAAGCGTGAGGTTTCTAGTTAACTGGCACATAAGCCCGCGGAGAAAGGGGTCGGGGGGTGGCGTGGATGCTGGTGTCCGGGAGGAGTCAGGGACCAGACCGTGAGAGCCTTGTATGCTGTGTCAGGGAGTTTGGTCCCTGCCCTGTGGCCTGCGAGGTTTGAGCTGTTGAGGACAGGCTGGGCTTTGTCTGGGGTAGGAGTGGTCTGGTGGCAGTGGGGGAGAGCTCAGGGTGGCCGGCAGAGGGGGTCGGGGAAGGGGACTGCAGTGCTGCGGAAGGTAGAGGGGAAGGAGATTCGGGAGATGTGTGTGAGGTCCAGTGACAAGAATCGGGGGGGGGAATGGCAGATATTTCTGACCCTGGGGGTGTCCTGCTGAGTGGGGATGTTTCTGGGGAGGTGACGAAAGTCCCTGGACTTTCCTGTAGTTTTTCACTTTGGCCAAGTCATTCTCGCCTCGTTCAGTGATGGGGGCCATCTTCTCTTTGCCAAAAGGGTAGGTGGGTACGGCTCGGGGCCCAGGCAGGCCCGGCGCAGCCGTCTCACCTGTTTTGTCCCGTCCTCCTGTCCTGCAGCGCCAGCATGAGGCTCCCGGCCAGCACAGTCAAGTTAGGCGAGAAGTTGGAGAGATACCACACCGCTGTTCAGGTGGGCAGGGCTCTCATGGAGGGGCCGGGGCACCTGATGAGCGTGGTAAGTGTGGTCTGTGCACGTCACCCTCGTGGGCCAGCCATCGGTGTTCTCTTTCCAGAGGTCGGAATCGGTCAAGTCTCCAGGCTCCTCCCGCACCGAGTTCTTTGTGGCTCCCATGGGCGTAGCCAGCAAGCGCCAGCTCTTCGAGAAGGAGCTGGTGGGCCAGAGCCGAGCAGACCCAGCCTCCAGCCGGAAGGTGAGGGGCTCAGGCCCAGCTGGGTGTCTTCAGGCTGATTAGGCCTGAGACCTCCAAATGCAGAACTTGACCCTGGCAATACTAGAAAGCTCCGTGTTTTCTGGGGCGCCTGGGTGGCTCAGTTGGTTGAGCGTCCGACTTTGGCTCAGGTCGTGATCTCACGATTCATCAGCTTGGGCCCCACGTCGGGCTCGCTGCTCTCAGCACAGAGCCCGCGTCAGGTCCACGGTCCCCCTCTCTCTGCCCCTCCCCCACTTGCGCTCTCTCAAAAAGAAAGCTCCACGTTTTCTCATGTCCGTTTTGGCAGAAACGGCTGTTGACTCGAGTTGCTGTTCATAAGCCCGTCTCCCAAGCTGTGTGCAGCATTCCCTGGGGGACCGTCGGGGGCCTTCCGGGGCGTATGTGGCACGTGCTAGGTGGATAGGGGAGTGAGGCAGAGTCATGTCCCTGTGCCAGGACCTCTGAAAATGCCATCCCGTTGCCAGCTGCCCCGAGCCCTGAGATGCAAGGCTTTCTTTTCAGGAGAACATGAGGCTCTCAGGGGCTGTGACATCAAGGCTCAACCTGTGGATCAGCAGGACCCAGGAATCTGGAGATCAGAACCCCCAGGTACCTCGTCCCTCCCCGAGATCTCGTGCTACAGGCCTTTGTGGTAGAATGACCCGGGTGAGAGAAGGGACAGCCCTGAGAGAAACAGAGCTCCAGCAGTGGAGACCATGGGGAGTGAGGAGGGTAAGCCTGTGGGCCAGGAGGCAGAAGAGAGGAGTGGGTCTGGGGTCTTCCCTCTCAGGAAGGGGAGGAACCTGGGGTTCCCGAGTCCCTCTGCGGTCAGCCTTGGTTCCCCCCCTGCCCCAAACCCTGATGTCCCAAACCAGGAGGTGCGGAAACAACCGGCAGCCACCAGGAGGACCCAGTTGGGAAAGAAAGAAGATTCCTTCCTGGAGGCAGAGGTGAGAGGAGCAGAGAGGGGCCGGGCCTGGGGAGACTCCACCCCTCACCCCCACGTACACACTAATTGGCCTCCAGCTGCACAGTCTAGTACTCGGGATACCCTGGTTCTGCTCTCAAGCTTGTTTGACCCAAACTTGAGAATGCTGATTGAACCCCGATCTGGCTTTGCTTTCCCTGCAGCTTTGCAAAGCCCCTCCCCGCCCCCAACATCAACCAGCAGGTTTGGGGTCTCTGGTATGAGTGGGCCTTGGGCAAAGGGATGCCTTCCTGTCCGGAGGCCCCCTTTCCCTCCCAGCTCTAGGAACCTCCTTGTCTTTTCTGACAGACCTTTGCCCCCACAGGTGTGACGAGCCCTCTGCCGGGACAGACCTGCAAGGTCTGCATCTCAGGGGCCCTCCCTCAGGCCGGGCCCTGTCTCCAGCAGCATTCCTGTCTCTCATTGCCCCTGCCCCCTTTCTGGCTCTGGACCTGGGGCCGGGAGTGTCGGGGAGGCTCAACCAGCTCCTGCCCAGCCCAGCATCCGGGGGCAGGTGTCCCCCGGCACCTTCTCACCCCACTGAGGGCGCAGCAGATCCCGGGACCCAGTGTCAGCACAGCGTTGGTTCTCGTCAGCACCGTGTGACCTCCACACCCCGTCCGGAGATAGTTCCCGCTCACGTCCAGGGTCAGGGCGGTACTGTCTCTGAAGAACCTCAGGGTCACCTCTGTGATCTGCTCCCAGCAGGTGCCTCCACGTGCCTGTGGTGTCCCTCGCTGAGGCCTGGATTTACGCACCTTAGCCCCCGGGCCTGCTTCCAGCTTGCTGAGGCCCATCGGCTGGGTTGTAAAGGAGTTGCACTGTCTTCTATGTGCCCCCCTTCCCGCTTTGTTTTCCTCTCATTTCCTTGGCCTGCGGCTCTGGCCGGGAGCTCAGTGCCTTTTTGTGCGCCCCTTCACCCTCTTTCTGAAAAAGCTGTTCTCAGGAAAGATCTGATACACTCGCTCACTCTCAGGTGTAAGTGACTAATAATACCTTAAAAATGGATTCCTTCCTGGAAGATGTGCTTTTTAACCAGGTTCATCATTGTTGTGACTGGACTGAGGGGAGGGGTCAGTTGCCATTCTCCCTGCAGCCCCTCTTTTCCTCACATTCAGGCGGGCTGCTGCCCTATCCTAGCATAGGAACTTGGTGGAGGGCAGAACTGCCACCTACAATACCAGGCCTGCTGCCACACTTCCCCAAACACATTCTCCCCAAAGCATCATGGCCCATGTGGGCCTGGAGACTGCTGAGCTTTCTGAGAATCTAGGACAAACCCAACTTGGTCAGTCCGGTGCCCTATCCAACCCTTTAATGCTGTAATTGAAAAATATGTGTGTGTGTGTGTGTGTATACACACATGCATGTGTACACACACATATCTCACACGTATACACTATGTACTATATACACACACACATATGCACATACATATATACTTATATACTATACACGCACACATACACACACATATACACACACCCACACGTTTACTTAGTTTTTCATTTGAACTTCATTAGAACTCTTCTTCCAGACTGCTCTGGTTTTACCCAGAACCAGCTGGGGAGGTGGGGGAGAATAAGTGCAGAGCCCTGCCCGCTTCCCCTTTGTCCTCTGCCTGCAGACATACCTGGAAAACTCCAGGGTTTCTCAGGACACCGCCCTTAAGGCCATCATCAGGCCCCAGTTCCCAAAGCTTGTGGGACAGAAGCAGCCAGCCAGGGACCACCAGCCTTGTCCCAGCCTTTGTGATTGTGAGTGAGGGCTCCTATCTTGGGTCCTGTGGACTGGGGGACAGAAGGCCCTCAGGGCCCCATCTGTTCAGACCTCCCAGTGACCCCAGACTGGCCCATTTTCAGCTGCTGGGTCTCCTGTGGCTGGTCCTGTGCCTGCACTGAGCTAGGGACAGTGGGACGTGGAGGCACTGCCCTGCACCCCACTGCCTCCCCCTGGGGTTGGGGGATGAAGGCGGACTGCGGAGGGGCTTGGGACCCCCAGGCCCCTTCACTTCCTGGGAGGGAAGACCCCAGCCCCACTCCTCTCTTCTGTCTCCCGGCCCAGAGGCTTAGCCCTCCTCACTCCCCATGGTCTCCACTGTTGGACGAAACCAGGGGCAGGGGGAGGAGTGTGATGAGCTTTGCCCAGAGACTCAAAGGACCTGCTGGGAACTCAGGGTTCAAACAGGGACCTAAAGACTTATGATGGTCTATTCTAAACTTTGGAAAGTCCCCTGGCGGGCGAATTTGTCCAGCAGACAAGAACTGTCCTCGCATAGACTTTTCTTGGGAGAGGCTCCCAGAAACCTTCTAGAGTAGAGGCCTGAGTGGGGCCCGAGGGGGATGGCTTGGTCCTGGGTGTCTGGGGTGTCCTGGCAGCTGCACACCCTCTCTGGGGGTGACCATCAAGGACAGGCTGCAGGACAGAGTGTTGAGGGACACGACCTCGTGACTCTTTGTCCCTAGCATTCATGGATTCCCCCCCGCCACAAAGGCCCTGACCTCATTCCTGTCAGGGGGCCAGCCCCCCAACAAGGAGACAAATCTATGCACAAGATAATTTCAGCTGGGGACGGGTGTGAGGACGAAATGCAGCACGGCGGTGACTGGCTGGCTGAGTGGACAGGGGAGGCCTCTTGGAGGAGGTGACATCGAGTACCCTCTGCAGACAGAGCAGGTCCCCCCACGCATCCCCCCACCACTCCTTGCCCTGTCTGCTTGCCTGCCCTCATGGCTTTGGGACCTTACACATGGCCCACTCTCTCGTGGGCCCTTGAATCTGCAAGCAGTGTTCCAGTATACGCTTCTTCCAGTGCAATTCTGCGTGGGGACCAGCCTTTGTCTCCCCTTCCTTGCTACCACTAGCACTGTATATCTACCTGCAGGGACAGGGACATCCACGACAGGTCGGGAACAGCCCTGTCGTATCAAGATGTGGCTGCCGGAAAGTGGCTAGACTTTCTCACTGACTCACTGCCTCTCCGTTCTCCGAATTAAATCCCTGCTTTAGAACGGTTTGTGAGAACCTCACATAGTCCATGAACAGTGAGAACCTACTGGATTTTTCCCATGGGGATCTGTGGCAATTGAGGTGCCCAGGTCCCTCTCCCAGGCATCTGTGCAAACAAATTATGGCCCGTTTGAAGGACTGTTGGGCTTACGAGGAACAGTAAACCACTTAAAGTGGCTCGAGTTAAGGGAAAATTTAAGACCAACAATTCTTAAATTCTAAAAGATTCCAGGCCAGGGCACAAAGCAAGGCTGGGCCGTTGTGGGCTAGACAGGAAAGAGGATGATAATACTTTTCTTCCATCTCTCTCCGGACAGCCTGGTTGCTCACCGTTCCTCTGTCAGTCTGCTCCCACCACCTGCCTCTTCTCTGCCTCTTCTCTGCCTCCCTGGGGTCCTTCTCCCCCAGGATGCTGACCGGCAGGCACCTGGCCCCAGCTTGCCGTGCCACGGATCTCCCTGCAGCATGGAGGACCACATGGCAGGGATCAGCCTGGAGGTGGGGGAATCAGGCCCTTGGGCTCAGAGGCCACTGGGGACCATGGAGGGGACAGTCTCAGCTGAGTTGATGGGGCAGGAGTGCGATAGAGTGGATGAGCAGCGAGTGGAAGTCCTGCACGCAGGGGATGCAGAAATGACGGCTGTTGGTGCCGCATAGTGGCTCCCAGGGCAGCAGGACTGAGAGGAGAGTCAAGGACTGGGAAGCATGGGTGTGTGGTCAGGCAGGGGTGGAGGAGGGAGGGGGAGACTGGCTTTCTTCACCCACAGAGAAACAGACAAGAGTGTACATCCCTGATGGTCAGGGGCTGGAAGGGCCGGGGGGCACACGGGAGGAGTGGGCCTGGCCCAGAGGAGGGGCGTTCCTTCTTCAGAGGTAGGACACAGGACTTGACCCAGAGACACTGAGGGGGGGAGTCAGCTCAGCTGCTGCCAGACTTGCCTTCCCCCTCCATTTCATTTCCATCACGTACTGGGCTGCAAGATGCCCTGGGCACTGTGCTAGGGGTTGTGGGCATATCCATGCAAGCAAACCACAAAAAACCCAGGGCCCTGATCTACGTATCTCACAGTCTAGTAGGTTTAGCCAATCACAGTCCTGTACTGCTTTATCTTAAAGCCCTGGGCGTGGGGGGGCGGGGGAACGCGCTTCAGCGGTCCTCACAGCCCCCTCGAACAACCCAGCTGCCTGTCTGAGGACAACCATCATTCTTGACTGGAGGTTCTACCTTGTGTCTGACATTCTGTATCAGTTTTAGTCCTTTCCCAGTGAGGAGGACTTGCCACCTGGCTCTGGGGGTCATGGAAAAGACCCACTTTGCAGATGTCCTTACTGAGGCCTGCTGAGCCTGCATCCTGTACAAGGCCACTCGGCCCATTAGAAGCAGCCAGTAGCTTGGAAGACGTCTTTACCCACAGCATCACTTTACGTGCAGCTGCAGATAAGCCCTTCCCCCTGCCCGCCAGACCCCTGGCCCAGAGACTCATGAAGTGTCTTAGAGGTTGCCATCTGCCCCCCAGTACTGCTCCCAGCCTGCCTTCTCAGGCCTGGGCCTCTGGCACCTGCTTTATCAGGATTCTTAAGAGGGACAGCTGGTTTATGTTACATGCCTGCTCCCTCCTCTGTTCCCTGCATATCTGTTCTGGTTTTAAATAGCTTATCTGAGCAGCTGGACAACCACATGGGCTTATATGGCGTGGGGTGCATGTTCCTTTAGTCCTGTCCCTGGCACCTGCCAAAATAGCAGCCAACACCCCCCGCGCCCCCGCTGTGTCTCCCGCTGCACATTCCTCCCACCGCAGGGCTTGGCTTACAAGGCCCCAGCCCACAGGCCCGCTTAAAGCCCTCTCCATCCCCTGCCCTCACCCAGTCCCTGCTGAGGCAGAGCAGATACCTCGGGATCTGTCGGCAGCTCCTGGTTTGAGGTAAGACCCGGGTGCGGCTCGAGATGGGGAGAGCAGAGAGGAGAGGAAAGATGTCCTGCAGCCTGGCACTTGTATCCAGAGTCTGCCTGCGTCCTCGGGGAGTGGACGTCAGAGTCCCTAGCGGCCCACGTTCCCTCTGAGAAGAGGCCACGCTTTACAGGGGTGTCACAGGGATGAGGTTCCAAGACTAGCACAGTAGGGCAGTATGTTAGAAATGTTAGACTTGGATTTGAGTCCCAGATCTGCCACTAAAGATACTGTATCGCTGGCAGGTCTTGGGTAAGTGCCTTTCCCTCCCTGGGCCTCAATTTCCTCATCTGTAGAGTGGGGGAGACAATTGCTAGGTCTCTGTCTGCTCTACAGACAGTGAAGCTCTAACCAACAGGAACTCCCCCAGATTGCTCAGTCCCGCCCCTCACCTCCAGGCCCAGGGCCCCCTAAACCTTTCCAGGCAGGTCCTTCTTGACTCCCAGAGAGCAGAGCAAGACTGCAGTCATGTCAATCAGAATAGTCCCGGTGGTGAAATTCACATCTCCAGGAATTCAGAAACTGTCTTGTAAGCGCTGAGGAGGAGCCCACGTCCGGAGGTAGGCAGGGACCGGGGGAGCACCTCTGTGAACAGACATGTGACGTTCATCTGCCTTCCACCAGGACCACCCTCCTCCCCAGAGAGAAAGCCCTGCGAAGTAGCATTTGGGGGGGCTGATGGGGGAGAGACCCCAGTGAGAGATCCTTCTATGGGGTGTGAACCCAGCTCCAGGGGTTAGAGTCCAGCTGCCCCCTGGCCCCCCGTGGACCCTTGACCCACCCCATCCCAACATGCCCTGTAGGGACAGACCTCGCTCAGGGTCTGGGAGTGGCAGAGAAAGGATATTCCCTTGACTTCCAGCTTCTCCTGGGCCGAATGAGGAAACATCTAGGGAAGGGGTGGCCTAGCGTGTAAGGAGTGTCAATGCACATTCCAGGCCTACTGCAGCTGGGAAGCCATCTGACCTCCAGAATTCCTCCTCTGACCCATGTCTCGTAGGGCAAGCCCTCTCCGGGCAGAAGAGGAATCTGAGAGGATCGGGTTGCCTGCTGGCCCCCCTCAACCCTGTCCCCTAGCTCTCCTGGTGGGCTGACAGCTGCAGGCTTGGGAGGATTCCAGCTGGATGTTGGGGACAAGGGCTGAGGGATGGGGCCCACATTCCTCAGAAACTCAGAGACTTGTTTCTGTGAGACTAGAACTTGAAGCTCATCTATTTTATAGATAGGTTAGGAGAAGCCTAGAGAGATGAAATGAGTTAGCTACGGTCACACCGCAAGAACTGGGGTTAAACCCAGGTTGTCTTTTTTTAAGTAATCTTTAGGCCCAGTGCGGGGCTTGAACTCATGACCCTGAGATCAAGAGTCTCAGGCTCTACAGACTGAGCCAGCCAGGTGCCCCTGAACCCAGACCTTTTGACCTCACGGCCAGTGTTCTTTCTGCCCTGTACTGTTTTTGCTTTACTCCCCAAGAAAGGTGACCCTGATCTCTTGGCTGTAAGGGAGTTTGGCTAGAAAGCTGTCTGTGGAAGCAGGTGAGGGTTTGGGTGTGAGGACACAGCTGCTCCAGGTCATTCTCACTCCTGGCCCTGCCAGGTTCCTGATTATGTCTCATTCCAGAGCCCCGGCCTCGGCCTATCGCCTTCCCCTTCATCAGTCTTGCCTTCGGGCAATTGGCTTGCCTGCTGTCCTCTTGGTTGAAAGCCCTCCCCTACTCTCCATGGTCAGTGTGCTATTTTTGGGAGTTGGATGGTGCTCCCAGGAGCAGGGAGAGGGCTCCAAGCTGCTCTTTCTTCCTCTGAGCCCAGAGCCCTGCCAGCAAGAGGGAGGGCGAGAGAGGGGAGAAAGCTAGAGGCCACATGCCCCAGGCTGGCATGCGTAGCCCCTGTGAGAAACTTCTCTGTCCTCCCTGAGGTGACAGATTCCTCCCAGGATTCTCTTCCTGCCTACTGTCCTGGGGCTTGGGGCAGTGCATATCTGGGGTGAGGGGGCTATTCTCTTTGGCCACTCTCATCTGAAGACCCATTTTGGAGATGCTCTGGCGTTTGGGTCTTTCTTTAGCAGAATGAGGTTCCATCCCCGGCATGATACTGTATGCATCTGACATCTCTTCCCACCCGCCTCCATCCAAATGGAGCCAAAAAGTGGCTCAGAGTTTCTGTCCAAAGCTTCTGTGTAAACCCTCCCTCACTTGCCCCCACCCTGCGCCAGCAGAGGGAGCTAGAGAGGGGCCTGCCTCGCTACAGCCATGCTTGTCCTGAACCCGGCAGGACCCCGGGATATTGGGAGCAGGTTCAGATAAGTAGCCAGCCGGCCGGCGGCTGAAGCGGGCATTGGGTCTGAAGGGTTCTCTACTCAGAGGGGGAGTTGGGTGCAGAGAATCCTTCAAATCCCTCAGCCCGAAAGCAGCTGACGTCACCCCACCCCATCAGAACAGGGACTCACTGGATGTCATCAGGTGGGTGCCTGGGGCGCCACTCCAGTAGGATGTGCAGGGAGAGGCGGAGAGGGCAGTGAGCGGTGCCCTCCCTCTGCCCCTGTCACCTGTGGCTTGAGTCAGAAGTTGGTGGCTGGATGCAGGTGGGACAGCAGACAGGGGCCCAGGAGAAGCCTCACTGAGGGTGGCCGTGTCCTTTGTTCTGATTCTACTCCTGCCTCACTGTAGGCTCACCCTCACATCACCTTATCCCTTTTCTCGCTCAGGAAGATTGAGAGCTCTCATGCTGTACAACTCTGCGGGGCCGCCGTTCACGCTTCAGCCAATGTGAATGGTGCCCCCGGGGCTGTACACGCATGTGGCCCGGGAGGGTTGGGTTATAACGGTTATTAGTCAGAGGTCTGCTCTGGGCCAGGCACTTTATACGAGCTCTGAGCCTCCCAGAGGAGGAGCCATTTCACAGAAGAGCTGAGGTGTAGGGAGGTTAAGTGACCTTTCCAAGGTCACAGGCAAACGTGAGGTGGAGCCAGGATTCAAAACCAGATTTGTCTCCCGTCTCCCTGTGGCTTCTCCCTGCAATTGCACGGAAACAAAACCTCACACTGCCTAATGCCTTCCAATTTCCTTAATGTCGATTTACTCCTCATAAAGATCCTTGGGTAGCCAGGATGTGTACGGTCTATCTCCAGGGTACAGAGAAAGAACTGCCCTTCAGAGACGTTAAACAAAGACTTGCCCAAACGCACTCAGCAAGATGATGGAAGAGGGTTGGAATATCGATTGTCCGTTCCTATCCCAGTTAAGGGTGCATCTCAAAATGAGCTCTCCAGGCAGACATTATTTAATTGGAATTTTTTTTTAATTTTTTTTAACGTTTATTTATTTTTGAACCAGAGAGAGACAGAGCATGAATGGGGGAGGGTCACAGAGAGAGGGAGACACAGAATCTGAAACAGGCTCCAAGCTGTCAGCACAGAGCCCGACGCGGGGCTTGAACCCACGGACCGTGAGATCATGACCTGAGCCGAAGTCGGACGCCTAACCGACCAAGCCACCCAGGCGCCCCTTAATTGGAATTTTTATTGATCAGTAGTAGATTAACATGCAATCCTAAGAAGTGATACAGTTCCCTTGCACACTTTGCCCAGTTCCCCTCAATGGTATATTTGCACATCTATGGTACAGGTCACAACTAGGATATGGGCATTTGCTAGAAGCCATAATCTGACGCAGATTTCCCCGGCTCTACTCGGACCAGGTGTGTGTGTGTGTGTGTGTGTGTGTGTGTGTGTGTGAAATTCAGTATGGCTTTAATCTGTGTCGGTTCATGTGTTCATCACCACACTCCAGACACTAAAATGTTCCAAAACCACAAAAATCCTGTGCACCTTTTTAAAAATTGTTAAGTCACCTCTACACCCAATGTGGGGCTTGAACTCATGATCCCAAGGTAAGAGTCACATGCTCCTCCAACTGAGCCAGCCAGGTGCCCCTCCTGTGTGCTTTGGGTCAGCACGCCCACCTGTCCTCCCCTTCCACCCCCTACAACCACCGATCTCTTCTCCATTTCTGTAACTTTGCCATTTCAAGAACGTCATATAAATGATATCATATCACTTGGCCTTTTCCTCCTCGGTGAGAGTAATTCCCTAGAGATTCATCCAAGGTGTCCTGGGTATCATGCCTTGTTCCTTTCCATCACCAAGAAGTACTCCACGCTATGGATGTGCCACAGTCCATGTACCCACTCTCCCAGGGGAACGTTCTGCAGTGATGAGCAAACTACAGGGGGACGCGTTGCACAGCTTTGCTGCCCTGAATGCTTGGCAAGGTCGTGGGCAGGAAAGGTTGAGCAACTATAGAAACATTGTTTTGAGAGTTACAATGATTTGCACCAGAGCAGGGAAGTTCCAAACAGTTTATCTGTTGCAGAACAATGAGTGAAATGGACATCGTCAGTTGCCCTTGAGGTGAATGGGTGAAATGGACATTGGACCCGTTGCCCTTGAGGTGATGTGGGATTGTTATCCCCCCTTGACAGAAGGAGAAGCAGGCTCCTGGCTGCAGGTCACAGGCTGATGAGGGGCAGGGCTAGCATCACCTCCCCATGTCTCAGGCAGTAGCCTGAGGCTAAGCTCTTCTCAGAGCTGAGGAGGGCTCGGATTCCCCTTCTGCCCATACTGACATTTTTCTCTTTCCGGAGGGAGAGCGGAGACCATGTCTGACGTGGAAGAGGTGGGGGAAGAGTACGAGGAGTGAGTATCTGGAGCATCCTGTCTGGGGTGCTGACCCCTCCCTACCCTGCCCTACCCCCCCCCCCCCCCCCATGAGCCACCTGGGATAGGGAGGGGAGTGGCTGTGCCGGTTCTGGGGAAGTGTTCTGCTGCGGACCCCGGGTTGGCCACAGGCTGGGAGACTTCTGGAAATAGAGATGCTCGGGTCTCAGGGTCAGCTGGGGGTCCTGTCTGGCTCAGAGACTAGGAGGCAGAGGAGCTTCGAAGCTGTGTCTCCTGAAAACAGATCCAGAGCCGTTCAGTGACTGTCTCGAGGCTGCAGAGCTGCTCATGCCCCATGAAACCCAAATCAGAGCTCACTGTTAGCACTTCATCTTGGAACCATACTCCTCCTGGAGTGCCCCGCCCACCGCCCTGCCTGGGAAACCCTGGGGGTGGGACACTGGCAGCCGGTCTCACAATGATCTCCTGGGAGTGGTGCTCACCAGGGAGCCTGCAGAGGCATCAGGATGCAGAATGCCTGCCCTCAAAGTGTGTGCTCTCCTGTGGATGTTAAGATGTTACATGTTGGAAACAATTAGCCAAGAGGGGTTACCTGGGTAGGATTTGGATAGCGAAGGGCAAGAGCGGGGGAAGGGCATTCTAGGGGATAGCTTGGCAACGCTCAGAGCGGGGAGAGAGTGGTAAGCGGGCAGACGCTGGAGAGAGCAAGCTGGCCCAGGCAGAGGTTTGCTGGGGACAGTGGTGGGTAACCCTGGAGGAGAAGGCTGAGTCAGGTTAGGGGGTGCCTTTATAGGTGGGCAGAGGGGGGGTGAGCCTCATTAGGCAATGAGGGAAATAAAGAGCGGAGTCATCTTCGGGAAAAGGCCAGTGTGTGCGTGTGGTGTGTGTGAGATGTGCTATTGACAACGTGTCCTTCTGCCCGGCAGGGAGCAGGAAGGTAAGCACACGCCTGTGTACTCATGTGGATGGAGGGCAGCGTGGTTGGAAACTGACCCGCCTCTTGTCTCCTCTCTTATGGCCGTGGTCTTCTCTCCTGAGCAGAAGAAGCCGCAGAAGGTATGGAGCTCGGGCAGAGGGAGGGCCGGGAAGGGGAGATCCCAGGAATCCAATATTCTGGGGGCCCTGGGAAAACAGCTTGTCTGTGCCCGCCCCTCACTCCCAGCTGAGCAAAGACCCTTCAGCAGCCATGGCCCCTGGATGGGAATCGTTCCAGCCTCGGTTGCTCAGGTCTCAGGCAAAAGGTTTAAACCTGTCTCCTTTGTCTGTCATTTTTTTCAAACAGAATCACCCCTTTTTCTAATTAATTACGTGTGATTTTTTTTTCTCTATTTGTTTTACCATGAAAAGTTTTAAATGCATGTAACAGTAGCAAAATAGAATAACGCCCTCCCCTCCCTCACCATGCACCCATCACCCGGCTTCAGCAGTCCTCAGCTATGGCCAATCTTTTTTCACCTATGCTTCATCTCCCCTCAGTTATTTTTATAAAAGTTTGTTTTATTTTATTATTATTATTTTTTAATGTTTATTTTTGAGAGAGAGAGAGAGAGAGAGAGAGAGACAGAGCATGAGTCGGGGAGGGGCAGAGAGACAGGGAGACACAGAGTCCGAAGCAGACTCCAGGCTCAGAGTTGTCAGCACAGAGTCTGACACGGGGCTCGAACTCATGAGCCATGAGATCATGACCTGAGCCGAAATCAAAAGTCAGTTAACCGCTTAACCCAGGGAGCCGTGCAGGCACCCTTCCCCTCAGTTATTTTAGAGCAGACATCACAAATCATCCCCAGACATCATATATTTCATGCTTAAATAGTTCAGTAGGTACTTAAGCCCTAAAAGATAAGCGCTACTTAAAAAGAGAAGACGTAACCATTGCACCATTATCACACCTAAATGCATTCAATTTAATAATATTTCAGAATGAGATTATAAAACTGTTCAGTTATCTGAAACATTTTATTTAAACACGAAGACATCATTACACCTTGGAAAGTCCCTTCTGACCCATAGACCCGTTCCTACTCTGATCTGTTCTCACATTTCTCCTCAGCTTTGTGCCTCATATCTCACGCGAGAACACCCTAACCTTTCTCCCTTCCTGAGTGCTTGACACACCGACGTGATTACGAGGCCTCACTCCAGTCCCCACCCAGGCCCCAAGTGGCCCAGAGGAGCCCTCAGACCCCTCAGGCTTCTGCAGGCCTGGCAGCTTGCATCCTGCCCCTTAGAGGCTCAGCAAATTCTCACAACTCTCATTTAAGGCTGCTCCAGGGTGCCTGGCCAAAGAGTAGACACATGAGAAACTCACAGGGGAAACCGAGAGGGGCCATGGGCGTCGCTTTGGTTTTCCAGGAACACCAGATACTTTAGAAGCTATTTGAACTATGTTGTGAATTTAAAAAATCTAGCTGGCTCCACTTTTCTGCTGCGTGACCCGCATAAACTCTCGATGTGGTAGGTTTTCCTTCGCTTTGGAGGCTTGGCCAGCTTGTGAATTTTAGGGGGCGATATTTGAGATACAGACCTTTGGATCTGGGGCTCATCTGCCTGCTACACACAGTGGGATTTGGCTGTGAATTAGCAAAACGGTTCTGCACTGTGATGGTGGACTGAGCTCCATGTATCACCTTGCTCGAAGGGACTCTACCCGCCTCCCTCATAGCTAAGTCCCTGGCTATACATGACCAAGAAAGAGCAAGGTCTACATGGATGACCACTCAGCCTGCAGAATGGACGATGCCCTGTCTCTTCTTCCAGTAGAGAAAGGGTGCACTCTGCTGTGAGCTGTTTCTTTGGGCAGGTGTTTGCATACCATGGGCTGGTCTGTTTCCTCAGTGTGATAATGCCGTGCCTTCCTTAGATGGGGCTGCTTCCTTGAAAGACACCAACAAAACTGCCCTGTGCCAGGCTCTCCACTGGGGCTCTCAGAACTGTGAGTCCTGGAAATTGGAGATGTTTTGTGGGATACCTGAGGGGCTCATTCAGGGTAGGAACACGGGAGAAGTTTGACAGCCGGGAATTGTTCCCACTCTCTGCTCTTCGGGGCCTCTGTCCTCGTGTCTAGAGAGGGAGGAGATGGCCCGATACCGTCATTTACGGAGTGCTTCCCACTGCCAGGCAGCTGGTGGGTGCTCTATGCCTGCTAGATCATGGCGGAGACCTGAGGATCATTCTTTCCATTATACTGACAAGGCGCCTGGGAATCGATTTGCCTCAGTTGCTAGAAGTAGTGATTCAGGACTTGGAACCGGAGCTTAATTCCAAAGCCCGTGCCCAGAACCGTGCGCTGTCTCCCTGCTCCTGTCCCCGTCCTTCTGCTCCCAGACTAACCTGTCTCGCTTCTCCCCTTTGCCGCGGCCACTCCCTGACCCTCAGAAGAGGAGGACTGGAGAGAGGACGAAGACGGTAGTACAGCTTTTACTTTCCTGTGCTTTCTGCTCCCTGCTGTCCTGAGCCTGGCTGCCGTGGACGGGCCCTGTTCTGTGGCAGAGCGGGGTGGGCCGGGCGGGGGGGAGGGACAGGTGTGGAGTGGGTCAGTCACCTCCTCTCAGCCTCACAAGGGCCAGGCCGCTGCTCCTTTCCTCTGGTTTCTGATCTTTCTCCTGGGCTGGGCGGTGGGAAGAACCCAGGCTGGCTTGTCCCCTGGCCTGCTCCGAATGTGGCCACAGAAGGCGACTAATGTCTGGAATGAGTGGCCTTTCTCTGCCCCCGCTGCTGATGCTGGGCCCTCCCTCTGAAGTGGACAGGACCCAGGCAGGGTGGCCAGGGTGTGAGGGACCTGGCGACAGAGCGATCTGAAGAGCAGCTGGGGGAACTGGAAATAGCCAGGGCAGAAAGGACATGACGTCAGCCTTCAAATGTGCGCTGCTGTGGGGTGGGGGTGGGGGGCCGGGACTTGTTTCCAGCCCCTAGGGGTGGGACTAGGGCAAGGGAGACAGACTTGGGCTGAAGTTGAGAAAGAACTTTCTAATAGTGATGTCTCAAGATGTAGTGAGGAGGCCGGGAGCGCCTCATTGAGCGTGTTGCATGGGCAGGGGGTATTCTACAGAGAATTGACACATTAGATGGGGTGGGGACAGGGGTTAACAAGATGGCCTGAAGAGGACCCCACACCTGGTCATAGTCTTGCTGGCCAGCCTTCTATTCTTGCCCCTTCTGGAAGGATCTTCTTTGAGGTAAGGCTCCTGTGGGGATCAAAGAAGAGGCATCCCCGGGCCCAGACTAGGAAAAGAAGAGAACAGAGTGACTGGGGGCCAACATTTCTTTCGTGATGGCCTCTCTCTGTCCCTTCCTGAGGCTTTCTCCTCTCCCTCTGCCAGGAGGCCACCACTTGTCAGCCCATCAGCCAGTGAACATGACCAGATGCCTCCTACGGGCAGAGCCATGAGCCTGGCGTCATCCTGTCTGATCTGTCTACTCCAAGTGCCTGACTTGGGTGGGGTCCATATCCTGCCAAGCAAAGGGATGAAAATAGAAGAATCCTACCAACTCTCTGGGCAGTACAAATGTCTACACAGTGGGCACCTCATCTACCCTCCCACTGTCTTGCTGTTTGGGTTTCTTTGGGATACAGATGAAGGGTCCCTAGAGTTACCGAGTCAAGGACAGGAGCTTCCCCAACACCTCATCTTAAGCAGGATACATCCTGTGGTGTCAGATCACTGGGTGGAACATTGGGGGTGGAAAGTTGGGGAACAGGGTGGAGTTGTATTGCCAGGGAGGCTGTTGGGCAAAGGTGCTGAGTGAGGCAGAAATAGCTAGCCACCAGACCTTCCCACCCCCCACAATGAGTGTTTCTGGGCCTGCAAGCCCTTCTCTGCTGGTACCAACAGCACCCCCCCCCCCGCACCCTAACACGCTCCTACCCCAGACTTCTGGCCCTCCCAGTGGCCTTCACATACAGAACAGGTCTCCATGCTCAGAAAGGCCTGCTTGCAATTCCCAAACTCCCAGAGAGACAGGTCTAGAACAAAAGCACTCTCCACAAGCTTGATCATGCCCTTCTGTCATGGTTTACCAGGGTCTGTTGTCACTACTGAACTTTGCTAGAATATGGCAAAGGCAGCCATAGGCAGTATATAAATGAGTGGATGTGGCTGTGTTCCAATAAAACTTTATTTACAGAAGCAGTCTGGGGGCCAGATTTGGCCCTTGGGTCATAGTTTGCCAACTTCTGGTTTAAACCAAGAACGGAGCAGCCCCTTGTCATTCATATTGGTGACTCCAACATTCCTCTGGATCCTGGATGTTGCTGACCTCCATCCCCACCCCTCTCTGATCTGGGTTCTGCCTGCTAGCCTAAGTAAGGCCTGGGTGTTCACTGTTTCTGGCTCACTTCTCCAGAGCAGGAAGAGGCAGCAGAAGAAGAGGCTGAAGGTGAGGCTGAGACTGAGGAGACCAATGTAGAAGGTAAGGCCCTGTCTGGGGTGAGGGGGGGCTTGCTCATGGTGTTGGGGGCGGGGTGGCAGGAGCCCCCAGAGGCACTCCTATGACCGTGAGAAATCCACCTGGAACCTGCTTTCCAACCTATGCAATAGTACATCCTGCCTGGGCTGGGATTCAGCCCCCAGTTGTTCGATCAATGAACCTTGACTGTGAGCTCCTTTCGTGTCAGGCAGAGCCTTGGGCCCGGGGGCATGTGTGCCAATAGACATCCCCTGAGCCCAGGAGCCAGCAGGGTGCACTTTGGTTAGGACCTGTCTGTGGGGGAGACTCTGGAAGGGGGGGACTTGGGTCTAGAACAAGGATCTTTGCTAATTTCTCCCGTTCTGTTTAGGAGACGGACAAGAAGAGGAGGCTAAAGAAACTGAAGGTGAGGACTGTTGGACATCAAGAGAGAGGTATTGGGGCATCGAGGGAGCCTCTCCAAGCAGCTTTAGGGGAGACTGACCACAGGGCTCCCTCCAGGGAGGTGGGCGAGGAGGGGTTCAGGGGAGGAGAGGACAGAGTTGATGACCATGCAGGTTTGGGGTCTTGGCCTTCAAACCTCTGTCCCCCTCGTTCCAGAGAAGCTGTCTGGGTGGTGCCTGTGGGAGAGGGGACCAGTGTCCAGTCCCCAATCTGGACAGGGCCCCAGAAGTCGCCTACACATACAAGGCTCCTGGAGCTCAGGCAAAACCACTCGTAAGGTGTGGTGTCTATAGGATGAAATCCCAAGATGTAGATGGCCCATGTGGGGGGGTCACTGCAGTGGTCATTGTCATGTTGCAGCCTTTACCAAGGGTGCATTGGCTCTGGAGGGGAGGGGCAGCCAGCTGGGTCTTGAAATCATGCCCCCTGGCATGGTCCCCTGGAGGCCAGGAAGTCCAGGGAGCAACCAAGTAGGCCCGGAGGGGACTCTCGGGCCAGGATATCCCGGGGACAGTGCCCAGAACCGGTGAATGAGAGAAGGCTTTGGAGTTTCACTCTGGGAGGGTGTTCTTCCTGTCAGGACCCAGCTGTCCCCTGAGATGACCCCCTGGGAGCCACTATGGGAGAAGGAGTGTGGGGTCTGTGGCTCTGCTGCTTTAATTCTTCGCGATGCTCCTGGAACCGGGGATCCCCAGGGCTGGAAGGAACTCATTGTGCAGATGGAGAAACAGAGGCGCATGGGTGCCCAGCTTATCAGGGGCAGAGCTGGGACCAGATCTGGGGCCTTCTGACCCTGTGGCTGTGTGCTTCTCTCCTCCCCAGATGGCCCAGTGGAGGAGTCCAAACCAAAGCCCAGGTGAGCGGGACACACTTGTGGTGAAGCCCTGGGAGGAGAAGGCCAGTGAGGAAGGACAGGAGTGCAGTGTGATACAGTGGGCATGGGCCGGGGGGTGCAGCAGGCACCTGTATGGTTGTACAGGTTGTGTACTGCACAAGAGTCGGCCCGAGGAGTGGGGGGGCTGCAATCCACCTCACGCTCCATTACCAATTGCGTACCCCGGCATGGAAAGCACTGTGTTCACCCAGAGGTGAAGGGGTGGACTAGTTGTGGCCCTGGATGGATAGCCTCTCCTGTCTCACGGCACGGCTGAAGTGGGACCTGAAGGAAGAGGGACGGAAATCTGGGGGAGCCAAGCAGTGACAGCGTGCCAGCCTGGCTGGCTTCAAAGTGTCACAAAGGGGCGGGGCAGGACGGCCTGGTGCCGCAAAATGAAACCACCTGGAAGCCGCCGGGGTGGGTGTCAGGTGGAGAGGGGGCCAGGGAGGCTCTCCCTTTCGGTGACGCCAAACCTGTCGCAGATGCCGCCTCAGCACAGTCGCAGGCTGCTCCCCAAGTTGGGACCCCCCCCACCCCAACACCAGCCCCAGAGACAATCCCAGCCCCGTTCATTTGTCCCGCACCTTTCCCTTTCCCGGCCACTTGTACGGATGGCAGTATCTCATTTCGGCCCCTCACTGAGGGCAAACGGGGAAACTGAGGAGCCCACTGGACCTGGTGTCACAAAGCAAGTATGTGTTGGGGCGGGGACCAAACCCCAGGATGCCAGGGGTTCACGGGCCAGCCGTGGGAATTCGGAGTCGAACTCACGCGCCATAGCTTCTGTGACGTCCCCGTTGCATGGTCCGGAGTGAGTCATTCCCTGAGCCTCCGTTTTCTTCAGTGAGATTGGGGGGTCTCTGCGTCAGGGGTGTATCAGGGGGATAAAACGAGAGGGCGCACGTGAAAGGGCTGCGGTGTGCCCACGTGCCGAGAGGTGCTGTCGTTGGCGGGGAGCTGTCATTGTTGCCGCCCGGCCGAGTGTCTGCAGGAAGGAGAAGGGCCCCTCCTGTGCTGGCCACCCAGAGCCCCTTGGGTCCGGGATGGGGTTGACATTCACGGATTCCCTCCTCTTCTCTCCAACAGGCCATTCATGCCCAACCTGGTGCCACCCAAGATCCCCGATGGGGAGAGAGTAGACTTTGATGTGAGTGTGCCTGCGGGGGTAACGGGCCTGGGCTGGGAGAGAGAGGCCGTGTGAGCTGGGGGGCCGGCAGGTGGAGGGCGCAGGCAGGATGGTGCTCGGCACAGGCCCGGCAGGGCCTCATCCTGGGTTCGGGCCACGGTGGCCCCTTCCCCGGCCAGGCCCCCGCCCTGCCCATCCCTCCTGCATCGCGGAGGGTGGCATCTACCCAACCACTTCTTCCCTGGACCCATGGGCCTGGCAGCCTCTGAGCCCGGCTGTGCCTTCGCAGGATATCCACCGGAAGCGCATGGAGAAGGATCTGAATGAGCTACAGACGCTGATCGAGGCTCACTTTGAGAACAGGAAGAAAGAGGAAGAGGAGCTCATTTCCCTCAAAGACAGGATTGTGCGTGTCCAGCCTCCTGTGGCAATGCCCCCAGAGACCCCGCTCCGTCCACCCTCTTTGTTAGGCCCCACCTCCTCTGGACCGCCTTCGGGGTGGGGGGGGCCCTTACTCTGCTGCACATGGGCTCTCCATCAGGATCCCAGCGGCCAGGAGCCACTCTTGAGGCCCTGCACTGTGGTTTCTTGGGTCCCTGCCTTCTGTCCCCACCAGACCGGACCATTCTTGGCAGCCAGAGCTGCTGATGGTCTCCGGGTGCCCCAGGCCTTGGCTGGGGGGCGACGAGTCAAATCCCTGTTGTCCCACCTCTGCCCCCCACTCCCTCCCGCTGGGAGCTCCCCCCACGAATGCAGGGAAGATGAGTGTGGCCTCTACAGTCCCGAATCATAACCAGGGGGGGTTATTTTGACTCGTTTGTTTTTCGCTCCACCAGACTCGCTGCTGTGTTTGTGGCACCGCTGTGCGGCCCTGGCTGGCAGCTGAGGGTCTGGCCATCTGTCCGTGAACACAAGAGCAGCTGCTGGGGCTGGGGCCGGGGCGGGGCCAGGGGCACAGCACTCGTGGGAGACAGGAAAAGTCCGCCTGACGTTTTTCAAATCGTTGAGGACAACCCCACGATGAGTAATGCTCCTCGTGGGGCATCCGCACACGCCTGCTGTGGGCTATCTTTATTCAGCCAGGGCATTCTGAGCTGGTGCACCTGTCAAGGCGCTCTGTGTCCAGGGAACTGGCAGAGTAGAAGCCCTTGGAGGAAGGGCACTCACTGCCCTGAGCTCCCGAGGGGAAAATCCCCTGTGCGTTTTCTTGCCACCTCTTTCCCTGGTTGGTCCCTGTACCTTTGGGGACACCTCCTCCATATGCACGCACTGGGCAGGCTGTGCCCCTCTCCCCATAGGAGAAGCGACGGGCTGAGCGGGCCGAGCAGCAGCGCATCCGGAATGAGCGGGAGAAGGAACGTCAGGCTCGCCTGGCAGTGAGTGACCCCTAGTCCACGGCCCACAGAAGCCCCCAGCGGGCCCCCAGCTCCTTCCAGGCCCCCAGGCCCCTCCCTAGTCATTCACATTGATTCAGTCAACGAGCCCCTGGTGAGTGCTGGGCACTGTTTGGAATCTCATAATAAGCAGTAACTGAGACCGAAATGTCTGGGTTTTCATGAACTTAATATTTTACAAGACTCTCTGTCCAGCAGTTCCACTTCTGGGTATTTACCAGAAGAAGATGCAAACACTGATTCAAAAAGGCATCTGCGCTCCATTCACTGTGGCATTGTTTACAGGAGCTAAGACACGGAGGCAACATGTGTCTGCCGATGAAGGAAGGCATAAAAATATGTGTGTGTGCATGCTCATGCACACGCAGCGCCCCCCCGCCCCGCACTGGAATATTAGCCATAAAAAAGGAAGGGAATCTTGCCATTTGTGAAAACACGGATGGACCTGGAGAGAGCATTATGCTAAGTGAAACAATTCAGAGAAAGAAAAATACTGTCTAGTTTCACTTATATGTGGAATCTGAAACACAGCCAAACCAAAGCAAAACCAAAACGTCAAGCTCATAGATGCAGAGAACAGATTGGTGGTTGCCAGAGGCGGTGGGGGGGGGGGGGTAGGAAGGGGCCAAAAGGTACAAACTTCCATTATAAGGCAGCGAAGTCCTCTCCTGCCGTGTCCCTTCCCTGGTGCAGGCTCCCTGGGAACAGGGGGTCCCTTGGCCCTTTTCCTGTGCTGCTGCTGGAGGTTCTTCCAGAACAGCAGGCCTCCTGGGGTGGGGGTGGGGGGCTCCTTGCCTGAGGGGATGGTGAGATCATTCTTCACTCATTCATAAACAAGTCTTCGCTGCTCCTGTGTGTCAGGCCCCGTGCTGGGGGGCCCCTCAGGAAGCTTCTTGCGTGATGGAGAGAAAAGTTCTACTCACATGACCCATAAAGACCCCAGACCTCAGCCCAGCCTCAGGGGTTCATACCCTCACCCCTGATTTTCTCTCTTACTCCCCGCTGAAAATCAGGAAGAGAGAGCCCGACGGGAGGAGGAGGAGAACAGGAGAAAGGCTGAGGACGAGGCCCGGAAGAAGAAGGCTTTGTCCAACATGATGCACTTTGGGGGTTACATCCAGAAGGTAGGTCGGGCAGCAGCAGTGGTCTTCAGGGAGTCCTGGTATATGGGGAGGAAGGGGGTGTCCACAGACTTCAAGCTGGATCCCAGGAAGAAATTCCTACCTGTAAGTGAAAGGCCAAGGCCGCCTCCTGCCCACGCCCTGAGCTGGCGCTCTGCCTGCTGTGGCTTCCCCTAGGAGGGTCTTGCTGGAGGGGGGGCTGCAGGCAGCGGCCTCGAGTGTCAGCAGTGCCCCGGGAGCCCCCAGGGTTGATGGTGTGTCTGGAAGAGCCTTGTGCCCAGAGTGAGAGCTCTGGTTGGAGACTCAGACCTGCCACTTACAGTTGTGTGGCCTCAGGCAACCTCAGAGCCTCAGTTTCCTCATCTGTAAAATGGGCTTAATATCGTCTGCCCTGCCTGCTCTGAGATCAGATGGGCTAACATGGTGAGCATCTGTGTATCCCGCAGATGTGAGATGGTTTATTCCTGCAAACCTCCTCCATTCCTCATTTTTGTGTCCCACTCCTGCTCGACACTCCATTCTCAAGGGAGAAGAGGAAATATGAAACTGATTTTCTCTGTGCAGTGGAGGGATCAGAACATTTTCTTAGATTTCCACAGTCCCCCAGCTCAGAGCTAGCCCGGCCTGCCTGCCTCTGTCGCCACAGTGACCACACCAGCCAGACTTATGGCATGGCCCTGCTCTCAGAATAGTCCTAGTGAACAAGGTTGCCTGCAATGAGCGTCTGAATCACCTTCTCCTTCTCCCCCTTGTGTCTCTCTGCCTTTGCCGTGCCCTGCCCTCTCTCTCTATCTCTGCCCTGGTCTCGGTCTTTCTCTCTGGGTCTTTCTCTCATGGTGTCCTGGCTTTGCAGGCCCAGGTGGGTACCAAAACCTCTAACCCTTGTCCTCCTCATCGTTTTTGGGGGCTCGCTGGGAGGGGAATGCTGAGTGTGGAGAATGGGTTGGGCGGGAGGAGGGAGCCGGGAGAGAGATGGAAGAATTTGGAGAGGCAAAGAAATAATGGACTGAAGAGGTCCTCCTTGCCCCTGCCTCAGTTTCTCCGGGGTGGGGGGAGGCGGGGAGGAAATCCAGGCAGCTGATAGTGTGGGTGTTTCAGGAAGAAGAGGATAAGAACCTGGTCCTTCTGCAGGCTTTGCCTTGCTCCCCATTGGGTTTTGGGAGGGTTAGGGGAAAGGAGGGGGTGTTCCCTAGTTAACTCCCCCTGCTTGTCACTCTCTCCAGACGGAGCGGAAAAGCGGGAAGAGGCAGACGGAGCGGGAAAAGAAGAAGAAGATTCTGGCCGAGAGGAGGAAGGTGCTGGCCATTGACCACCTGAATGAAGATCAGCTGAGGTGGGGACTGGTGGTGCTCAGCCGACTGCGTGCACCTGCGCCAGCACGGGGGTCGGGGCATAGGGCAACTCTCATCGTGCACCACCAGGGGGCGCTGTTGCCTCACATATTCCGCCCCCCGCCCCCGCCAGGAATGTTTTGGTGCCACTGGAGTTGGGTGTGAGCCAGTCAAGCCATCTTTGTGCTTTGCCAATAGAGAAAGAGAACTGAGCAGGCGTCTAGCCCCTCTGAGCTTCTTACCCACCTGCACCCAGGTGGCGGGAAGGGGGATTGAATGATGCCCTACCCGCGCTGCGCCACCCCCCACCCCACATCCGGTCCTAAGCACCAGGTGCTGCTGTCTCTGCCTCCTGCTGAGTCAGGTGGGCTGGGGGTCCCCTTAGCAGGCCTGGAGGTGGGAAGGAGGGCTGGTGCCCTTGGAGGCTGGGTCAGATCCGGGATGAAGGTAGATGAGGGCCATTCCTTATTGTTCCTATCCCGCCCTGCATCCCCACTCTGGCCCCTGCAGGGAGAAGGCCAAGGAACTATGGCAGAGCATCTATAACCTGGAGGCAGAGAAGTTCGACCTGCAGGAGAAGTTCAAGCAGCAGAAATATGAAGTGAGCCTGCTCACCGGCCCCTCCCCCATCCCACACTCCTGTTTTGGATTGGGTCCCACATGGTTGCTGTCCATCAGGCCCCTTTCCCCTATCCCTGTCACCTCCTACCCTTGCCAACTCACACACACACCTGCCCTGGGGGTCTTGTCTCTGGCAGTGTTCAGCGTCCACCACTGGGCTGTTGCTTGCTGGAGAAGTCTGATGGTTCACTCGCTGGGGCCGAGCAAAGGCACGTTCCTGGCGTGCCAGCCCTGGGGGTCTCCCTCCCTTCTGTCCCCGAAGGCCTTGAGGCAGCAGCTCGGATGCCCTGGGTCAGGTGGGAGGACCAGGATGCACAAAGCCAGGCCTCTGGGTGGAGAGAGGGAGGCCTCGCCAGAGACGCAGCCACTTTCTCTCTCCCCATGTACCCTAGAGGCCCTGGTGTGGGCACAGCCGGCTGAGCCTCAAACTCACAGCTTTGAGGGGTCCCAGGTGCACGTACAGCGGCAAGAACTGGCTCAGTGAACGCCGGGCCCGCACACTTCCCCAGCACGGCCTCTCTGCCTAGAGGAGTTCAGCTTCCCTTTCCGGGCCCACTTTGCTGCTTTTCTTTTGTGCACGGGCCCCTCTTCTGAGCACAGCTCAGGCCCGGATGGCTACAGGGTCCCCTCCCACCCCCCAGTGCTGAGAGAGGCAATTTTGTGTGGTGGCACTGAGCGTGGACTTTGGAGCCACACTGCCTGGGTCCTATTTCTAGCCCTGCCCCTCACTAGCTGTGTGACCTTGGGCAAGTTACTCCTGCTTCCCTCTTTCCATTTCTCGTCTAAGTGACAAGGATGACCCCAGGACCTATTTCACAGGGTTATTGTGAGGCTTATAGAGATCATCGCAGTAATAAAAATAGTAGTAAAGTCTTCTGGGAATTGTTCTGAGCACTTGCCATGTGTTAAGTTATACCTCACAGTCATCCTGGGGGTTAATACTCGGGAAAGTGCTCATAGCGGAACAGAAAGTGGTGGGTACCCACTAAGTGCTCAGTAGGTATTAGCTGCTGTTACAGCCCCTATAGACCTGGGCCTTCCACTTTGCCTCTGGTTCCACATTTAACTCTGCACCTGGCCTACCGGGCTCAGATCTGGCCCAAGTACAGGGTGGTGAACTGCAGGCCTAGCACACGGGGGTGCCGTACCTCATGAACAACTGGGCAAGAGTGCCTGACAGGGGGCCTCAGGCCGGGCTGGGGCTGTTCAGAGGGCTTCCTGAGGCCCAGCCTGGCACCCGATTCTCAGAAAGCCTCCTTAGGCCTCTCGTCCTGAGCCCTCTGTGCCTCGGGGACCCCTCAGTGAGAGACCAGTAGGGCGGCCAGGAAGCCTCTCTCCTTGGCTTCTGCCTGTGGGACCTGGGCCCCTCTGGATGCCCGCCTGTTCTGACTTTCAGGGTATCGCTGCTCTGCTCCCCCTCCCCCCACCCTCTACCGCTGTGCTCAGCTGGCTTCCCCTTCGCCCCCAGCCACCTGAGACCTGAGCCAAATCAGCTCCAAAGTCACTCTTTCTCACTTACAGATCAATGTTCTCCGAAACAGGATCAACGATAACCAGAAAGTGTAAGTTTCTAGGTCCTTCCTTTCTTTACCCGGCCCTGCCCCCTCCATCCGTGTGTCCCCGCCATCCCACTCCTCCTCTGAGGGCTCTGGCTCCCACCCCTTCCTCCTCCCCTTCAGGGCGCGGGCTCCTGCTTGGTCACTGCCCAGTGGGGGATTTGTACAGGGCCGGGAGGTCTCACTCCAGCCCGAGGCTGCTGCCCTGCTCTATCTCTGGAAGCGGCTCCGGGCTGCCTCTCTCCACCCTTAGCATCGCTCACCTCCGCCCCCTCCCTGTGGAGGCCTGCTGCCCAGCCCTGTGTCCCCCTTCTGACTGGGCCCTGCTCCTTCTGCAGCTCCAAGACCCGTGGGAAGGCCAAAGTGACCGGGCGCTGGAAGTAGGGGCAGCAGTGTCCTTCACCAAAGATCCTCGCCGTGTCCCCGCCCTGCTTGCCCCCCAGCTTCTGGGCCCCCCCCCCTCCGACCCCCGGGCACTGCAGGTCGACTCAAGTCTGGAAACCAGGAGCTGGCCCGGCTGGAAGCTGCTGTTGGTGCCTGTACCCCCACATGCCCACGCGTGCCAGTAATAAAAGCCAACACACATCGCATGGCTTTCCTGTCAGCTCCCTTTCAGAGGGAGGGAAACTGAGGCGAGAGCCTGTCTCACAGGGAGACCCTAGGGGACATGGCCCCTCATAACTGCCACACTGAAAGGAGCCGCCTCCCCCCTGCTTCCGGAGGGGAGAGGGCGGCTGGCCCTGGGGAATGCAGGGCCCTCTCAGGGCCTGGGCCTCACAGACAGCAGAAGGGCTTGTGGCGCGAGCTGCTCTGAGTCACCGCGAGGCACACTGGGGGAAAGCGAGGAGCTGGGGGACAACCTTCCCGTGTGTGTGAGTCACTCCTTGGGAACAATGGAAGCCTCTTTGGATGGGCCTGTTTTCTTTCTCTTCCTGGCCAGGGACTAGGAAGCAGGCGTCTGTCTGAGGGGCAGGGAGCCCTTGAGGAAGGAAAGAGGGCCGGTTTTGTCAGGTAGCTTTTCAGGCAGCGATGAGCCTCTGGGAGGTGTGGGCTGGTCTGGGCGCTTGGCTTGCTTCCTTCCTGTGCAAACCGGGGACCCCAGGGTCCCTGAATCAGAAAAGACAGCATGGCGGCCTTGAGCCCAGTTGGCAGAAGGGAAACGATGTGGGATGAGAGCCACCTGACTCAACAGCTCCCTAGGGCACCCCCTTGCCTGGGGCACCCCCACGCCTCTGCTTCGGCTGCTCTCTTTGCCTGGAAGGCCTTCCCCCAATTCTCCACATGTCATCCACCCAAGGGAGCCCAGCCCCACTGTCCCTGGGAAGGCTTCCCATACTTTCCAGGCAGAGTGATTCATTACTCCTTGCTCTGAGCACCTCGGACCCTGATGTAACTGCCACCACAGTGACACCTCCCATACTACACCGTGTTCCCTGTGTGCCCGTAGCATCACACTCGGACTCTCAAGAAACAATCTAGACCCACTTATCCTGTGCCATGTGCCAAGCACTGCGATAGATGCCAAGACGTAGAGATGAGAAGGATATGGTTCCTGAGCCAACAAGGACCTTAGTTAGCCTGGAGTCTTGGCCTCATTTCTTATTCATTCACTCACTCATCCATCCATGCATCCATCCATCCGTCCATCCATCCATCCAATAAATGTCTCCTGAGAACCAGATATGTGCTAGGCACTGTGTTAGGCCTAGCCCAGTGGGAGAGAGGCCGCAAACAGAAGATTCCAGCTCAGTGTCACCGCAGGCAGGACAGTGGGTGCTGGGGAAGCCCAGACAAGAGCCACCCCACCTGGCATTGGTGAGCAGGAGGGCTTTCTGAAGGAGAGGGTTTCTACATGGAGTCTCAGTGGATGAGAAGAAAGTCAAGGACAGGGGCCAGGGATGGGAAGACAGAACAGCATATACAAAGCCCTAGAAGCAAGAGCTGGCTTAGTGTGTTTGAAGAGCCCCGGTTATCACAGAATCCAAGATCTTCTGGTGGGGAACAAGAAGGACCTCTGTAAGTGCCCAAAGGGCAGGAGGCAGGGCCTTAGGCCCACAGAGGGCTCCCATCATCGTCTCTGGGAGATCCACTGTGGCTCCGCCCTCCCTGCTACCAGAGACAGGGGCACTGAATCTAGAACTGAAAGGCTAGAATTTTCCAACTGCCAAATCTCCATGCGGGCTCCACCTCCTATGTCTCAGCCTCTTCTTGAGCCACAAGAGGGAATGATGGTGCAGGCCTGGGTCCTGCTTCCTGCACCCCCCCTCTCCCAACGGGGTCCTCGTGATCATGCCTCTGACCTCGCAGGCGTGGTCTCTCCTTTAAAGGCCATGCACCGACAGGGACATCGAGGCGGCCTTGCCGTCTTACTCTGAGTCTCCCTGAGGTCAGGTTCCACTTATCCCTTTTGTCCTGAAGTCACCTGGTGTGAGGGAAGACCCTGTGAGTGCCCTAGACGCTGTCCCCAGGCAGGGCGTACCATGCTCCGACTCTGTGGCACCCGGTCCAGGTCCCCATCGGTCACCTTAACAGCAACAGCGCAGGTTGATCCAGAGTGCTGCCTCTAAATGGGAGCCCTGAAGACACCTGGTGTGCACGGGGCCTGGAGTGTTCGTCCATAACCGAAGAGTCTGGGCAGGTGGCCCGGTTCTGTCCTGTTCACCAAGGAGAGAGCAAGCGAGTGCCAGGGTGCAGGGGCATACCTGGGTCATCAGCCCAAGGCAGGGGCGTGGGCTTCCAGCCTAGTCGTCCCGTGCTTTCCCCATGACACAGCTCGGGAACGGAGGGACCACGGACGTATGCACAGAAGCACAATGTGATGGGCTCACGAGTGAGTGGGAAGGTGCGTCAGACAGGCACGCACACCTTGCCCTCGGTTTATTCATTACTTCTGTCACTCTTGTGCTTACTGGGCAGCGGAAGCCACGCCAAACACTGAGGGCACGAGTATGCCAGGAGCTGGCCTGGGCCTCCTGACCACTCAGGAGCTCGGTGAGGCTGCAGCAGGGTGGCCTGTGACCCCAGACACCCAGGTTCCCCCTGCGCCCACCGTCCCCTGCAACCCCCAGGCACTACCCTCTCCACGAGGGTCCCATCTCCCCCTGCTTTGGGCACACCCCTCACCTCACGGATCTCTCGCACCCTGTGTACACCCATAGGTCAGGGAAAATGACCTCTAAGCTCAGCTCGGCCCTCCGTCAGAGGGGTGGAGACCCTCCCTCCCCCCTGCCATCCTCCTATCACAGATTTTCTGTCCAAACAAGCTCTTGTCGTGTCATGCATTCACATGATAAACCCACTGTTGAGGAGGAAGAGCTAAGAGAGGAGGATGGACGCCCCAGGGGCCACTTGCCTTGGAATCCAGCTCTTCCTGCCGGAGACTCCGTGCTCTGAATCAAGATCCTCATTTTCTCCCATCAAATTCTGGCCCGGCCACTTCCCAGCTCTGCGGCTTTGGGCCAGTGACTTCCCCTCTCTATGCCTGAGTTCCCTTCTGTTGAAAAACGGGGATTGTTAGGAAGGTTGAATGCGATCACGTGTGCAGTGCCTGTGTGAGTTAAGTGGGTAGTAAATGTCAGCTGTTGATACTCTTATTTTGGTTGTAACTCCTTACCAGCCCCTTTCGGGGGCTCAGGAAGCTGATTCACCAAGGCTGGGTCCTAGCCAGCTCCTCCCTTCTGTGGGGTTACAAGGAGCCCCTGCAAACCCGTCTTCCCTCTGGGTTCCAGAGTCAGGCCTTCTCCCTGAGCAGATCACTGGGGGCCCGGGACGGCGAGAGCCTGCTGGGGCCGACTGTCCCTCCCAGGTCTGTGCCACTGCTGGATGGACGTGGCCAGCTTGCTCCCGGTGGATCCACCCCTGACGGTGCAGCCTGGTTTCTGGAAAAGGTGAGGCAGCACCCCTCCTGGAGTCGGGGGCTGCCTCTTGTCTGTGCTGGGCTCAAGGACAGGCCTCCTGGGGGAGGGGTGGCGGGCTCTTCAACGGGCCCGAGTTGGGGGCTGGGGGCTGGCCAGAAGCGCAGGCTAGACCAGGCTGGCATCCATGTCCCCACAGGATGGCTGTGGGTACTCATCCTTCTGGGCTGAAAAGTCCAACCCGCCCTGTTGGCCCTATGGGGAGGAAGATTGGGAACTGGGGGGAGAATGCCGCTGATTGGGGGTAAACTTACCCTTTCTCCTACATAACATCCCCTCGTGTGTTTCTCACCCTGTCCTACGTGCCAGGCACTGTGCTGGCTACGTGACACATATTCTCTTGGGCCAACCTACCCATCATCCACGGCCCTGAGGTCCCATCCTTATGTTCAGATGAGGAAACAGCTTCGAAGCGTTGAGCAACATGCCAAGGGCCGTTCAGTTAGTAAGTGGCAAAGCTGGGATTTGAACCCAAGCTTATGGCTTCAGGGCCAAGACTCTTCCCAGCACAAGGACTCTGCAGGCTGAGGACCATCTCAGATCTCCCAGAGGGCAGGGCCTGAGCCACAGCTGGGGCTTCCCGTGAGCCGGCTGGAGGTGGGCCCAGGGGCCAGGGCACAGGGCATGAGTGCAGGGGTTCAGCACCCTCTGCCCTTCCCCCCCCCTCCCCCCCACGCAGCTGCTCATGGCAACGTCTCTGTGCTGTGTCTGTCAGACTGCAAGTCGGGCTGTTCTGCCCCACGGGAAGCCCCGGGACCTGATAGGAGGAGAGACGCCTTCTCCAACACGGGAGGGGGCTTTGCTCAGAGCTGGAAGAACACAGGCAGCCTCCTTCTCCCGGTGGGTGATTACCGCCCATGCCCTGTCCACAGGTGCTTAGGGGGACTTAGAAAGCACCTGTCATTGCTTTGCCAGTGGGTCACTTCTCAACCATGCCGAGAGGGTGGACAGAGGCCTGGCCTAAAAATATCAGCAGTGGGGCTGGTCCAGCTGCTGTCGGGGTGGCAGGGCTGATCCAGGGAGCCCCGCAGCTCCCCCCACCTTAGTCTACATGCAATCTTACGATGCAGCCAGATGGAACTAGCTGTTTTGTGACCCTCAAATATCCCACGTTCTCCCACCTCTGCAATGCTCTGTCTTACCACTAGAATGCCCTCGTTCCCTCTCTGCCTACCCGACTTTTCCCCACCCCTCAGGATCTGGCTCAAGTGGCTGTTTCTCCAAGAAGTCCTGAGCCCCCACGGTTTCCTTGGACAATGCCCCTCCCCCACCCCCAGGCTGCCTTGAGAACCCCACACTAAGGCCCATTCATCCTGGGCTTGTGATTCATAGAAACCAGGTCTGGGTACCCAGCCCCGCCCTCTCTCCCCAGCGGGAGCCTGTTCATCCCGGTTCTCAGCCCCCACCCCAACAGCTACAGGGATTTCAATTGCTCTCAACTGAAGACTCAGGAGAAAATGTTTCCACCTTGTGCAAAGCACCCAGCCCCCAGGGGGTAGCCCTGCCCCGTGGCCCTGCACTCAGCGCTGCGTTGGCCACACGGGCCACACCTTCAGCACACCCGAAGCAGTTTCCCCTGTAAAGTCAGGCCTGGGCGACGCAAATCTGAAAGAGGCGGTGGGGTTGGAGCTGCTCTTCAGGAACGTGGAGGGCGGGGCTGCAGAGGTGGTGAGATTCCCAGGCTGGCTCCAGGGCTGAGATTGTGCTGGGCTTGCGGAAGGCGGGTCAGGGAGACCTGTTGAGCATGAGCTGCCTCACCCCTCCCTGGTCCCCACCCACCCCTGCCTTGCCAATTCTCCAAAGAAGCCAGCCACCTGGGGTGCAGGTTGGTGAGGATGAAGGAGTGGGGAGGTCACTTCGTGGCTGCTTGGGGGTAGGGACAAGCAGACTTTTCCCCTCTGATCTTGACATGGAGACCCCTCTGACCCCACCTGTCTCACCTACTGGGGCCCAGGGGAGGTGGTGAATGGCGGACTCTACTGGGAGAGACTGGACATAATTTATAAGCTGGCTACATGATCGTACTAATGAACGATATTAGCCTCCACATATTAGGCACCTACTGTGTGCCAGTCAACGTGCAATGTAATTTATGTGCACTCTGATTACAGTGATGTGCAAAGTAAGGATATAAATAGTTCCATTTTATATGTGAGGAAACTGAGGCTCAAAGAAGTTGGGTGACCCACCCAAGGTCATATGCCTCCCCCCCCCGCCCCCCCCGGTGCCCCTGCATGGTATACTTTCTACCAAATAAAATTGAATATCTGATGGAAACAAAGAAAAGCATATTTTAAAGAAATCATTTCTGTATTTTAGCTAAGGAATATTTGAACAGTTCTGACTATATAATGCAAAGTATGTATGCATCAATCCTTATAAGAAAATTTGTGTGAAATACTGTTGAGATCTGTCTATTGTAGTTTTTTTGGTCACTGGCTCGGGCAGTCTGGGATGATGAGTGTACGATCATACCACTCTTCCACATTGCTCAGAAAAAATGACTTGCCAGTGAACACTGGCCTCATCCCAGTCAGTTTCACTGTTGATTTCCTCACCTCTCCCCGTCTAGACTGGGAGCTTCATGAGGCCTGGCTTGTTTTCCATAGATCCCTGTGCCCCTTCATACGGGTTGAATGAATGCAGGAGGAAATCATTCTCACTCAGCAGATTTTGCACAGGATTTGATCATTTGATGGTTAAATATTGACAGAAAGGGAAAAGACGGTAAAATAGTTACATTATCATTGCGTTGCCTTTTATAGTTGTCAAAGCACTGTGGATCAAAACAAAAACAACGGAACCTGGGAAAAAAGTCTGATCTTGAAAGGTTCAGACGTCTACCTCACTCAAGTGCTATCAATGTTAGCACTGACTGAGTCTGCTTGATAGGGTTCATTCATTCATTCGTTCAGTCATTCCATAAATCCAACACAAATTTATTGAGTACACATCCTGGCAGGCGCCCTCCTGGAACATGGTAAGTGGCAAACCAGATGGGCGTGGCCTGGGAGAGACCCTCCCGGATGGTTCTGTTAGTCCCCCTTCTGGGTCCTTCTGAGTTAACAGACAACGGGGCAGAAGAGCTGAAGCCTCGACACAGGGCGATGGTGTGACGCCTATGGGAACCCAATACGAATAGGCTCCTTCCCTTTCCTTGGCACCACCCCAGAGTGACAGGGATCCGTGTGGAAAGGGGCGTGTGAGAGAGCCCCAGCCCTGCTCCCCCACATCTGGTCTGTGCTGGGCAGGCAGGGGATAGGCGGGGATGGGGATGGGGATGTGAACTGGATGTGAGGTTGGGATTTGAAGTGGATGGGGATAAAGGCTTAGTAACTACAAAGGGCTGTTGAAAGAAACAAAAGTGGCTGTTAAGTTTTGGAATCTTTTTTTTTTAATTAAAAAAATTTGTTTAAATACTTATTTATTTTTGAGAGACAGAGTGAGACAAAGTGAGAGTGGGGGAGGGGCAGAGAAAGAGGGAGACACAGGATCGGAAGCAGGCTCCAGGCTCTGAGCTGTCAGCACAGAGCCCGACGCGGGGCTCGAACCCACAGACCGTGAGATCATGACCTGAGCCTAAGTCGGACGCTCAATCGACTGAGCCACCCAGGTGCCCCAAGTTTTGGAATCTTTACTGGAACCCACCCTCCAGCGGAAAGGGGCTTCCCTAGAGCACAGGTGGTAGCAGTTATTGAAAGAAAAATGATATTTCATTATCAAAACTCCCTTCCTGTAGGTCTTTACTCGGCCTCTGCAGAGGGGCCATCCCTGGCCATTAGAGCAAACTTTGTCGCAACCTCCCTTCCACCCTGCGCTTCTGGCCCCTTTTCCCCTTATCTTGTTTTTGGTCTGTCTCTTTCCTGTAAGCTCTGGGAAGACCTGCAGTTTGTCTGTTTTTGGTTCACTGCTGAATCCTCACTGCCAAGGGTATGACTGGAATGCGGGGACACTCCATAACTGCTGAAAGAGTGAATGCATGACCATTTATCCCCAAGGAGTCAAGACTGACTCACAAAGGCCAGGTAACATACACACGGTGTCCTAAAAAGGCCAGAGATAATCTCGCTGATTGGAAAGGTCAACAGAGAGATTTGGGGGCTCTGGGGCAGGGACATTTGGATATTTGACCCTGAAGAAATTGACACTCTGAAAAGTCACAGAAGTTTCAGCCGCTGGAGATGAAGAGTCCAGGACTGTAGCGCCCTGAATGAATGAGTGGGGAAACCACCAGTTGGAAAGGTGTGTTCCTGAGAAAGATCTTAGGCTGCCTTCCACGCCTGAGTGGTACCGGTGTCCTGGCCATCAACAACCCATTCTGCATCTTTCTTGGCCAGAGGGTGGGGTGGGGGATGGTGGAGAGCAGGGAGAGGGAGGGAGAGGTCACAGGTGCCCTAGAACCTGTTGTCTTC
Source organism: Panthera leo (assembly GCF_018350215.1). NCBI lineage: Eukaryota > Metazoa > Chordata > Mammalia > Carnivora > Felidae > Panthera > Panthera leo. The sequence goes on along the minus strand of NC_056696.1, from coordinate 40,280,667 downwards.
TGGAAGGTGTGTAAAGGGCACAGACTCTGAAGCCAGACTCCCTGGATTGCATCCCCATTCTACCATGGACTCACTGAGTGACCCTGGCCAAGTCACTCTCTCAGTTTTTTTACCTGTAAAGTGGGGATGATATTGGCAACTGTCTCATTGGATTTTGGAGGATGAAACAGGCTTATATAAATATAAGAGCTCAGAATAGTGCTTATCACTCGGCTTATCACAAGCCTGTGAGTGTTTGCTGTTGTCTCCGGGATATTGTGGAGACCGAAAGGCTCTCTTTTCCCCCAGTGCATCTCCCTAGTCTTTTCTGTCTCTGTGGTGTCCACTCCCCCTACTCCTTCCCCTCAGGTTCCCCGACTTTAGGTCCCTGGTCCCGAGGGTTAGGACAGGCCTTGGCCAACCCCTCTTTCCTGCCTTCTCCTTCCTTAAGCCGAGTCTGGGACCCACGGGTCATGGGAAGATGGGCCTGGCTGGGTGAGTCAGCCCATCCTGCCTCGCCTGCAGCCACCAGTGACGGGAGGCCAAGGGAAGGTGCTGATAACACTCCCGTCTCCTGCCAGGACCTCAGAGGTCTCTTCTGTATAGTGGGGAGACACGCAACCCATGTGGTCACGCTCCTCTTCTGACAAATTATCATGCTCACCCTGTGGTCCCTAGGCCCTGCACCAGAATTATTGTCAACCCCCCTTGTGTGGCCCCAGGCGTGGGGGATGGGGGGAACTCACTAGCTGCTCAACCTTGGTGTCTACCCTCCAGCCCTGACGGTGCCTCTTGCCCCACACCGAACGTTAAAACCTGAGCCCCAGACTCCACTGGCTTCCTTTTCCCACCATCCTGCTCTGCTTTCAGCTTCTTCCCACTTTCTTAGTGCTCTTCAGCCCCAGCTCTGCTCTCTGGTAACTGTTCCCTTGAGTCTCCCCTCTCTTGGAGGGTCTACCCTTCCAGAAAGCCTTCCTGCACTGGCTAGGACCTTGCTACTTACTCAAAGTGTGGTCCACAGACCAGAAACAACAGCATCCACCAGAATTTCAGAATCTGCGTTTTAACAGGATCCTTAGGGATCCGCATGCGCATTACTGTTTGAGAGTTGCTGAGCTAGGTGCCCTTCCAACCCCTGGAAATATGGAGACTCTGGGAATCTGGGTCAGCTGGTATCGGGCTGGTTGGAGACAGGAGAGAGCATTTCATTCTGTAAATGATGACACAGGCCCTGCTCTCCTCTTCCATCTTGAATCCTATTTTTCTTTAAAAAAATTTTTTTTTAATGATTATTTATTTTTGAGAGCCAGAGAGAGCCAGAGAATGAGCAGGGGAGGGGCAGAGAGAGAGGGAGACACAGAATCCGAAGCAGGTTCCAGGCTCTGAGCTGCCAGCTCAGAGCCCGATGCGGGGCTTGAACCCGTGAACTGTGAGATCGTGACCTGAGCTGAAGCTGGACGCTTAACCCACTGAGCCACCCAGGCGCCCCTGAATCCTATTTTTCTCGTGATCTTCCCACCAGCCTCTCCACTGGCTGAAGGCCCGCCATGGCAGAGTTACCCCTGGCCCTTGGCCAGCTGACACAGAGGTCTCTCCCAGGCCATGTCCGTCTGATTTGCCATTTACCACGCTCAAGACGGGCCTCTGTCTGGGACTCCAGAATCTCCCTTCCAAAGTGAGCTTCGTCAGTCTGGGGTGTCACTCAGACTGGCTGTCCGGAACACAGGTGTTCTGTCCAGAAGTGTTTCTTCCATGAAACAAGTTTGGGAGGGGCTTCATGTCACCCCCACTTCCTCTCTTTGTCCTCTCTCTGCTGTGACACACATTAGCACATTGAAGCTTTGGGGAAATCTGTTTAGCTTCATGTAGCCCAGAGTTTCCGAAACTTAGACTTCTTTTGGCACCTACGAACATCCTGTGGGAAAGGAATCCCTTTGGGAAGTGCTAACCTAATTCCCTTCCACACACCTCCCCCCCCCCCCCCCCCCCCCCCACCGACTGAAGTTTTAACGTGAGGCTCTCTGGTGCTAAGGAGTCCTTTGCCCCCATTTTCTGAGGTGAGAAACTGAGTCTGGTGGTCCCGTGGAGCTTCCTGCAGGGGGGTCGGGTGGGGCTCCTCTCTTAACGGCCCTCTGGGCAGTGGCCAAGTGGGTGTCACCTCACCCAGAGTCTATGCGGACAAGTTGTTCCCACCAGCTTTTGTTTTGAGTCTCAAATGTTAGTATTCTCCCCAGTCCACCAGCCTAGTCTGGAGCTGGTGTCCTGTCCCCGCCAGCAGGGAGAAGGCTGTTCCCACGGACCTGCCATTATAAAAGAAGGTGTGACTGCCACCTGAGGGAGAGAAGGGGCTGGAAGCGCTTTTGCAAATCCAGCAGCTGGCCTGGGCTTCTGCAAGAAAGCTCTACGCCTTGCCCAGCTGGAGAATGTGTGACAGCAGCTGGAAGAGGTTTCCAGCCAAACCCTGGCCTGGGCTTTTGCTGACACTGTGATTCGATGGAACGTAGAACAGGCAGGGCCAGTTCTGACAGCCTGACTCACCAGCTTCGTGGGCCTCCTGCCTCCTGCCACCGGCACGGTGTGGCTGAGGAGGCTGGGGCGGGGAGGGTGTGGGAATCCGTGTAGGAATGCCAGAGTGTGGGCTCCCGTGCTCCCACCAGGGAGCTGGGGAAGGCTGGGGCCATGGTCTGGAGTTCATGGAGACCCTGGGGAACAGGGGACAAGGGGAAAGGAGTCTTGGAGAGCGCTGATGCTCTGGGAGTCGCCACATATCAGCACAGGGTGGCAGAACTGCATGGGGCCCTGGACGCCTCATTTTAGCAGAAGGGAAACGGGTGAAGAGGCTTTCCCAAAGCCATACGTTGGGTCCGTGTCGGAGCTGAGATTTCCTGACAGTTATACTGAGACATCACTTTCTGTGGCTTCTGACCACTTCCCCACCTAGAACTAAAGGACCAAATTTGATACCAAATAAATTGATTGGGAATACATTGACACCAAAGCTGGATCTACCCACACTGGAGAATTCCATTTCCAAATACCAACAGGCGCACGCCCAGTTTTCTTGCTCCTTACGAGATCTAGATCCCTGGGGAAGCTCAGAGTAGGATCCACCACCAGCCTGGGTTCCCCGAAGTCAAAAAAGACCTCTGCATGAGTTTTCAAGGAATGGGGGATCAGAGAGGCCAGGAACCCAGTGATTTCCGGGCTGGATGGCAGAGTGGACTAGACACGTATGCCCCAAATTGGAGACGTCCCGGCCCACTGGCCTCGATCCCACTCAGGCCACATTTGATGTCCTGGGTCCCATTCAGAGCCCCAGTTCTTAAGTGGGATGATGACAACCTGCGATGTGTTCACAGAAGGCTGAACGAGACAGCGAGGGGGATGCTAAATCACGCCCTAGAAGGAAAGTCTGAAGAATCTGAGAAGGGTTAGCCTGGCTATGAGACAACTCGGAGGCACAAGATGACTGCATTCAGATATTGAGAGAACTGTCTCGAGGAAGAGAGATGGGATCCCTTCTCCATGGCCCCAGTGGGTGAAGACAAGGGCCGGTGAGCAGAAGCCAAGGGAGAGGTGCATCTAACAGCCAGGACAGCTTCCAGTGGTCTTTCCCTGGAGGTGCTCAGGGGGTGCTTGGTCAATTTGGAGGCTGAGGTTATGGACTTTAAGATCAGATAGTGGGGAGGGAGGCCTGGGAGGCTACTAAGATCAGTGCAACACAAGAGGAACCCATGTCCACGCATGCTGGAGCAAATGCTTTCTGCTGGGAGCTGTGCTCAGTCTTGAGAAAGGGCACAAAACCGAGTAAGTCGCTGTCCTTGCCCACAAGGAACTCCACGTTCCACAGAGGGCGAAAATAGAGCCGCGCAGAAGTCAAGACCCGATCGGGGCCTCCACGCAGGTGCAAACATGCAGGTCCCATGGAGAGAAGGCCATGTGAGTTGGGCCTCAAAGGATAAACAGGGTTTTGACGGGCAGAGCTAGGGGCAGGGCACACTGGGCAGAAGAAACAGCACAAAGACAGTGGGATTAAACAGGCACATCATGTTTGGGGAGATGCCTCGCTTGGGTGGAGTACAGGGAGTAAGTGAATGGGAAAGAGCCAGAGACACACAGGGTGGATTGGGGCCAGGTGGAGAAAGCCTTGGGTGACAGCCTAAGACATCCAGCTGCAGAAAATTGGGAGCCGGCAGACGTTTTGACACAGGAGAAGGATTTCGTCAGCATCACTTCGGTGGTTGCGCTGGTGACGGCACACTCTGGTGGCTGGGAGGCAGGTGGGGGGAGCGAGAGGCGGAGAGGCCAGTTGGAGGCACTGGCATCTCGAAATGCTCAGGGCCAGGCTTGAAGGTGGCCCCGTTTAAGGCACAGGTAGTGGGTATGGAGATGAGGTGACACCTCGGAGCTGTCGGGACTTGGTGCCTGAATGAGAAAGGAAGTATTAGACACGTGGCCAGGGTTTCTTGCCTGGGTGGCTAGGTAGGTGGTGATTTCATTAACCTTTGTCCAAAGCAAGCAACCCAAAATATGTGTGGCTCAGGTTGGTTTTAAACTTCGTGGAGCTCGGAGCAGAGACGGCAAGGCCCAGGGAGGTGCTGGGAAGCTCTCAGGGCAGCCACAAGAGGTCCGAGGTTTGCTATGTGGGCTCTCCCCTCTTGGTGCCTCAGTTTCCTCTGAATGAGCAGCAGAGGCAGACACAATGTCCCCGCTTTATAGCCTTTATTTCAGTTTAGTTAAACCTGCCATATCGTGCAACGACTGCCGTGCAATGTTGCAGTCACCTAGAGACCCCCAGGCCATTCCCCTCATTTCCCTGAAGACTCTGGCTCCAGTCCGCCATCACTTCCTCAATATGAGTTCTGTTTTTTTTTTTTTTTAAGTTGTATGTATATATTTTTATTTAGAGAGAGAGCAAGGGAGAGGGGGAGAGGGAGAGAGAGACAGACTCTTAAGCAGGCTCCATACTCAGCACGGAACCTGACGCGGGGCTCAATCCCATGACCTGAGCCAAAACAGAGAGTCGGATGCTCAACCCACTGGGCCACCCAGGTGCCCAGGATCACTATCCTTTAGATCAATGAAATAAGCAAGAGTAGAAAATTAGAAAATAAAAAGAAAATAGCTAGAAACGCCCAAATATTTGAAATTAAGGAACACATGGGTCAAAGAAATTTGCAAGAGAGTTTGGAAAATATTTTTAATTAATGGATAATGAATCTATGGAACGTCAGAATTTACAGGATATGGGCGAAGAAGTTCTTAGAGGGCATTTTAAATGCTTGAAATGTCTAACATCAATGACGTAAGGTTCCACTCTATGAATCTAGAAAAGTAAAGCAAACTAAATTCAAAGTAAGTGGAAGAAAGGAAACAACAAAGAACAGAAATGGATGAAATAGAAAAATGTTAAAGAAAGTTGAGAAAGTCACATGTTGGTTTTCTGACAAGCTGAACTCGAGAATATAAAAGCAGATTACCAATATCAGAAATGAAAGAGGACAAAACGATTGATCCTACAGACATTAAATTTTTCTAAACAGGCAAAAGCAAACTACCATAAAAAAAAGTCTTGGGGTCACCTGGGTGGCTCAGTTGGTTGAACATCCAGCTCTTGATTTTGGCTCAGGTTGTGATTCTTGGGTTGTGGGATTGAGCCCCACATCAGGCTCTGTGCTGCTCTGTGAGAGAGAGATTCTCTCTCTCTCTCTTTCTCTCTCTCCTCTCTCTCTCTCAAATTAAAAAAAAAAAAAGTCTCAACAGTGGCTGCCTCTTCGGAGGAAGGGGGATTGCCAGGGAAAATGTGTAAGGGAACTTTCTGAGGAGATGATCATGTTCCATATTTGGTAGTGGTTGGGGCTGCACAGGTGGGCGTATTTGTCCCAATGGGTGGAATGATACACTTAAGATCTGTGCATTGCACTGTATCTGAATTTCACCTAAAGGTGGGAGGGGGAGAAAAGAGAGGAAGGGGAGGGCAGGATGTGGAGGAGCTGGAGGAAGAGGAGGAGAAAAAGGTGAAAGAGAAGAAGGAAAAGAAGGAAATAAAAGAACACAAAGCCAGTGTCTCATTCCTCATCTCTTGTGGCTTGTCAGCATCTTTTCACACAGCTGGTCCCTCCCTGCATCCAGTCACACTCCCTTCACTTGGCTTCCAGACACCCCAGTCCCCTGGTTTGCCTCCCACCTCCCCGGCCGTTCTTTCTCTTTGGCTGATTTTCCACGGTCCTTGCACCTCTCCTCTTTTCTGTGTGCACTCACTCCCTTGGTCATCTCATCTAGCCTGACGGTTTAAAAGCTCGCACATCTTTGCTCAAAGACGTCTGGTGTCTGGCTCCAGTTATTCTAGACCCTCTTTAGGATGTGGGGCACTGGGCATCAATTCGTCCCCTGCCGAGTCCTGGCCACCAACGCTGGGGCTATGGGAAAGGTCCTACTTAATCACACCGTCGCACTAACACTTACCAAAGACTCTGCTCTGTGCCCACATGGTGCCAGGTGTGGTCACAGATCCTTCGGTCAGCCATGTGGCCGTGTGTGCTCGTGAACGCGTGTGTAGGGTATCGAGCCTCTGCTCTGTGCCGGGTACTGAGGGGATCCCTGCCCTCCAGGAGCTTACAGTCTAGTGGGGGAAGAGATGACGGATTACAACAATTACCCAGGGCGGTGAGGGTTATGCTAGACTCCAGCAGGGCACTGTGGGAGCACCAGAAGGCAGACCTGGTCCAGGGGGGAGGTGAGGGCCGTGCAGGCCTGGACTGCAGTTCAAGAGAGCCGAGCTCTAGACCTAGTTCTGTACTGGAGCTGCTTTGTGACCCTGCCTGGGTCTCAGTTTCCTCAGCTGCAAAGCAAGGGGGCTGGACTAGACCAGAGATTGTCCAACGGCTCCTCGGAGCCTGGGGTTCAAAGGACCCCCTCTCCCCCCAGGAACAAAGGGGGTGGGCGGTCGGAGGTCCTGCCCTCAACCTCCTTCACCCGGGCTGCGTTGATCTTACCTGTTTGGTGTTTCGACCTGCCACGTTAGATGTCTTTCACCTAAAGGATTCTGTGGCTGAAAACTGTGAAAATCACTTCAGGGAAACCCTGAAGACCCTTCCAGCTCTGACAGCCTGAGTCCCTGGTAGGGGCCAGTTCTAAAGGGTGGGTTCCGGAGGCTGGATGGTGAGTCCAGGGTGCCGCCTCAGTCCCGCTCCCTGACAACCTGCCTCCCAGGGGGCCACGGCTTCCCCTCTCCGGTCCTGCCAGGTTGTCTAGCCACCAATGAGCTCTGGTTTGTTGAGGTCAAGAATCAAGTCTCTGCCCCCAGGAGGGCCCCAACTCAGGCAGGCACGGGGGCAGGCAGGGCCGGCCGTGGGCTGGCAAAAGAAAAACAGAAGGAGAGTCTGGGCAAGAATCAGATTCAGAACGGGCCAGTTGTCTGGGAAATGGCTTTTATCAGCTTGAAGGAACTGGCAGGGAGGGGGCGGCTGTCTCCTAGTTTTGTCTTGAGAACCTTTTTGGAAGGCAAGAATTTTTTTTTAACCTAGATGTTTCTCGAATTAAAAAAAAAAGGCGGGGGGGGGGGTTGGTGAGCAGTATGTGTCCAGGGCACAGGTGCTTGTTCCAGACGCAGACCCGGGTTACAGAAGGTTCAGAGGGGGCACTATGGTCAAAGGATGGTCACTAGAGGGCAGTTGAGAAGTCAACCTAACTGTCGGAATGGGGGTCTATATGCAGTTATAGCGAAGGGGGAAGAGCAGGAGTCCCCGCCTCAGACTTGGTTCAAATTCCGAATCCATCACTTACTAGCTGTATGACCTTGAATGCATAACCGAGCCTCTCCGAACCATAGTTTCATGATCTGTTAAGTGCGAATGGTTAAACACGCTTTGTGGCATCGATATGATTAAACGTAATTAACACGTGGTCACTTCTCTCTAGGTCTGTACCTGTGCCCTATAGCCCAGCTGTCCTCCAGGAAAACTTGGGGCCCCAGAATGCAGGAATGTGAGCCTGGGAGGATCCAGAACTACACACATGGGTTCAAGTGTGGGCCCCATTGGCCTTGGATGTCTGATTGAAGCCTCCTTTCTCTCTCTCTCTCTCTTTTTTTTAACTTTTGTATTTTATTTTTTTATTTTTTAAAAATACATTTATTTATTTTGAAAGAGACAGAGAGAGTGCTTGCGCGTGGGGGAGGGGCAGAGAGGAAGAGAGAAAATCCTCAGCAGGCTCTGTACTGTCAGCACAGAGCCAGATGTAGGGCTTGATCCCAGGAATTGTGAAATCATGACCCGAGCCGAGATCAAGAGTCAGACGCTTAATCAACGGAGCCACCCAGGCGTCCCTTGAAGCTTCCTTTCTGAGTGAGGTGTAGAGAGCAGGATTTAATGGCTTTGTGTAGAGGGGGTGTAAATGCAGCCCAGAGATTTAGAACCACTTGCTAAATATGGAAATTGTTTGAATTAATTCATCAGTCACGACACTTCTTAATGGTTGACTAATGGTTCTAGAACATGAAGTCCTTTCTTATATGGAATGTCTCTGCTGATCTGCCACTAGGGAGGCTCATCAGCTTTGACACACTCCCCCAAGAGGGCTGACATGCTTCCCAGTGACTTGTACTCTGCTGAAGGAGTGGCAGGTGCCTGCAGGACGCCCAGTTGGGGTGGGGCATGCCTGTTGGGGTCATTGAGCCATCTGGGGGGTCATGAGCCTCATATTCTAACCCACCAAACCAGCTAGCCCCAGACTAGATGATCCTCACAATGGTTCCCGGTATCCGATAGTCCACAAATCAGAACCTTCTATTTATCAGCCTATCTACACAGCCACCCCCGCTCGTGAGAGGTGCCATCTTGGCATGCCTCAAGGCAGCGTCAGCTTCTGTGTCACTGGGTTGAATTGTGCACAGTATCACCTTTGTATCAGGGCTGTCTTATCACATTCTAAGGCCCGGACAGCTGAGAAGGTTCACCTGAGTCGACCAGAGTATACATGTGGGCGGGGACAGACACTAGGGTCTCAGCTGTGGTTCTGCACACACTTCGTTGAGTGACTCCGGGACAGACACTTTCTCTCTCAATCTACACATTGGAATGTAATACCCTGAGTTCTGCTTGTCTCACTAGATCGAGGTAAAGCTCAGCACAGAAGACGGATACTCTAAGGCTTTAAAAGGTGACGAGGTTATTTTCGAACTCCTCAAGTAAAAAGACTATTGTTAGTACTCATAACTTCTGTTCACCCTTTCTCCAACTGTGCTGGACAACGCAGAGCACTGCATTGTCAGACGTGATGTGCAGAGACTGCTTTGTCCCTGGAGTAACTTGGGCTACTGGGGGGATCCGGGCCCTGGGCCAGGCCAACTGCAAAGGGACAGGAGGAAATGACTTCAAGGCTCAGGGACAGATAGATGGCGCAACCTGGCTCCGCCCCCAGGACCCTCGGGCGTTTCCCTCGGCACCAGCTGGGCTTCCAGTTTCTCCTGGTGTCTCCCAGGGTGGTCCTGCCCTCTGCTCCTGGACCCCCAAGGACTTCCCATTCTCACAGGCTAGTCCTCTGAGGGGCCAGAAAGGCCTGTCACCCTCTTGTCCAGGGATCGCTGACCGAAGACCTTTGTAGCCCTTTGCCACTCCCACACGTTAGATGCACCCACATCCCACATCAAGTCAATTTTCTTTGCTGTTATTTTTTAAATGTTTATTTTATTTTTGAGAAAGAGAGAAACAGAGTGCAAGCAGGGGAGGGGCAGGGAGTGAGGGAGACACGGGATCCGAAGCAGGCTCCAGGCTCTGAGCTGTCAGCACAGAGTCCGACGCGGGGCTCGAACCCACGAACCGCGGGATCATGACTTGAGCCGAAGTCAGAGGCCTGACGGAGCCCCCAGGCACCCCTCTTCACCGTTAGCTATGATTTCCCAGTGATCACACCACATGTGGGAACGTTCGGGAAGTGTGAAGGCTAATCCACACATTGCTTCCAAATGTTGATAACTCCTAGATGCAACCATGATGGTGATGTCATACTCCATTTTGCGCGGCAGCACTGTCCCGCGCTGGCCTACCACACAGCAGGGAACACGTCGCACAGTAGTAACGCATGAACCTCCTGTGCACGAGCTAGAGAAGCCGGACACAACGAGGGGCATCCTGACTCCATTTACACCAACTGCAAGACAGGCAAAATTACCGTATGGTGGTAAAAGTCGGGATGGGGGCGCCTGGGTGGCTCGGTTGGTTAAGCATCCGACCTTGGCTCAGGTCGTGATCTCACGGTTGGTGAGTTTGAGCCCCGCTTCGAGTAAGCATGAGCCCCGCTTCGGGTGAGCCCTGCTTTTCTCTCTCTAACCCTCCCCTCTCTCTCTCCGCCCCTTCCCTCTGCCCCTCCCTCACTTGTGCCCTCTCTTTCTCAAAAAATAAAAAAAAATAAATAAAAGTTAAGGGAGTGATTACCCTTGGGGAGTGGGATAGTTACAGGCAGGGGCCTGAGGGGCACTTGGGGTGCTGGTAACTGTCAGTTCTTGAGCTGGGTGCTGGTTGCATGGGGTGTTCAGGCCTGATGTGGGGCTTGAACTCACGAGCTGTGAGATCATGACCTGAGCCAAAGTCAGAGGCTTAACTGACTGAGCCACCCAGGCGCCCCCGTTGTGTGCCTTTCTGCATGTTTGCTCTATCGTAGTGAAAGCTGAACAATCAGACATTTCTTGACTTTGAATTTATCATCTGAGTTCACATTTTGGAGCCAACACATGTTTTTCAGGATTCAAGACATTTGCAGAGGCCCCAGACCTAGTATATTAACACCCTGGACCACAGACAGGCCACCTTCCTCCCCCTGGGCTGAGGCACAGCGTCTCCTCCCTGGCTGCCCTGACCATTTCCAAACTGAAAGATGACCCGGAAAGTCAGGGCCATGGCTCTATAGAGAGGCCACGCCAGTCACCACCCTCCCGAGGTGGGAAAGAGGTCCTCTCCAGCACTTTCCCTCAGCTTTCCCAACCTTCTCCACCCAGACGGCCCTGATGCTCAGTGATGGGCCATGGCGGTTATGTCCAGACCACCACTTGGAATTTACCACCTGTGAACGTTCCCGGTGCTCATCTTGTCCCTTATGACCCTCTCGTGGCTGGGGCTCACCACATCCTCTGCTTTTGTGATGCTCTGAGCACCTCCTTATATAGGACGCAGGTGGAATACACGTTCAGTAAACACGAGTTTCTCTTACATCCTTGAAGTTTGTTTTCCTACAGGTGCTCTGTCTGGGGGTGTTCACGGGTGGGGTGCCTTTCCCCTCTGTCAGCTCTGTGACATTGGGCATATTTGCTCCCTCCCTAAAGCCTCGCTTTACTTATTCGCCAGATTACTGTAGCCATACTGGCGTCACGGAGCTCCTGTGAGGCTCAAATGCACCGACCTGGAGCAGGTGCCCACGCGTGGTGGCACCCATCACCCCTCCCGTGGTGCTCTCAGTCCTAGCCTGGCACAGGGTCAGTTAAGAGGAGACCCTGGAAGGGAGGGCCTTCCTGGGGGCCTCTTCCTGCCTCAACGGCACCTCCAAATGATCCACTGTTCAAAGAAGTTCAAAGAAATGCCAGCAATTTATTGATTTCCTATATTTCCAAAAAAGCAAACACATAGTGCACACACAGAGACACTGGGCTTGGCCAGCGCAAGGTTCTTATACAAACATGGAGCAAAGGGAGACACAGGCTCCAGAGGGGTTCCAGGATACCTCCCAGAACGTCCCTTGGGCTTCCCTCTGCTCGTTAACCCCTGCCCGTCCCCTTGTCCCAAGCTCCTCATCTTAGCCATCCCCCCCTCCCAGTCAGGCTCTGCGGTGGATGAGAGAGAACGTCACTGTCTCCACATGGCTGGAGAAAACCCTCCACGGCCTCACTAGAGGAAGCACGGGGTCTGCGTTGCTGGTCTGGCCCCCACTGGACAGGCTGCTGGTGGCCAATGACTGGATCTTAAGCACAAGAGATCCTGGGATCAAGACAGGGACAGGGAGAGACTGGGTGGCCTATGTCCTCCCTCATTGCCCTCAAATTGGAATGTCTTGTTTGGGGCGTCAACCCTGATAGCATGAGGCCAACGTGGGCTTGAGATACTGAGCCATACCTGGGCCAACCCCTTACTCCTGTCTTTAGGAAATGCATCCTCAGGACACTCTCGGGTTTGCCTCTTCCAAAGTGACAGGCATGGGTCAGAGGCCCAGGTCACAGGGCCAGCTGGCCGGCCTGAGAAAGCCCTAGAGAGGTTACCAAATCAGGCCTGGCCTAACTGTCCACCTCAGCCCACCATTCCCCAAGGCAGAGGGCTGGGCCCACCTGGATCTACAGCACAGTTGGTGACAGAAAACCAGCAGAGGAATGGCAGGAGGTCAGGACACCGCTAAGGGAAGGGCCATCTCCTAGAGGGCTGTCACAGACTCCCTGGTAGTGGGCTATTTCCTCCTTGTCCTGACTGTTCTGGACAGTCCTCTCACACTGGGGGATCCCCCAAGCCAAGAGCCCCGTGTCTCCTCCTTCCTCCCGGAGAATGTAAGGTACATGAGGACAGGGCTTGGTCTGTTTTGTTCGCCGATGCATCCCGAGTGCTCAGAACACTGCCTGGCACATGTTGGTGCACCATCCATATTTTTTTTAGGAAATGAATTCCTCTGAGCCCTGATGACTGGCAGAGGAGTCATCCTGGAACCTACACCCAGGACTGTCTGGTGGGACCGGGCTCCCTCGTGGCTCCTGAGAGAGAGGGGTGAGCCTGGAGGAGGCCTTCCATCATGAGGAAAAAAGAAGGAGGGCATCACGGACCTGGTTAAATGGCTGTCATCACATGTCTGGCCCCAGTCTCAGTTGTCACACCTCTTAATAGGCACATCCTTAGTTCAGAAAGGTACTTTTCAACTCTGACTGCTGGGGTAAGAAGTGGGGTTGGATTGGGGTGTAGTTCAGGGTGGGGGGTCAGGCAGGGGACCTGGGAGGAGGAGGAGGAGGAGGAGGAGGAGGAGGAGGAGGAGGAGGAGGAATGAAAGGTGAGGAGCACCTTCTATTCTTCTAGAGAAGGATATGAACCAGGCGGTTAATTCCTGTCTGATACCAACAGTTACTATGGGTGGTGAAGGCAGAAATCAGGGAAGCCTTGGGAACCCTATGTTCTATCTTACAGTATATACTAAGGGTTATTTACAGCAAGCTTTTCCATGGGGCCCTCAGGGGGTCCTTCTACTACTTCTCATCTGAAATGCTCAAGAGTCTGGGGTCTTGGGTGTGGCCAGTGCCCCTGACAAACCCCTTTTATCACATCCTCTGTGGTTTTCCCAAAGACAGAGTGAGGACCAGGATGCCTGGGGTTCAGGGGAAGGTGGGGACGGCTGCTGCTGGGTCTTGGGCTGGCTGGTGCCCTGATTCGACAGTTCCCCTTCCTGGTCAACCCAAATTCCTGTCTTCCAAGTCTTCTGGGACCCAAAACACTCTCTCACTTGAGTCTTATCAGGCACGCAGGGAAGCGTCCCCCTGGTTAGTTTCTAAATAGCCGCTGTCCCACCGGAGCCCAGAGCAGGTCCCTGTCCAACCCCAGCCTGTCCCCCTCACTGTTGGGAATACGAAGACCAAACAGCCATGTCCTGAACAGTTCTTCGGCTTTGGGCACCATTTTGCCTTCTTTCTCCTGAAACAGGTAGATGACAAGCCTCTGAAGGCAGGGGCTTTATAGGCTGAGCCTCCTTTGACTGGTACACAGCCCAGGAGAATGGCCAGCCCCATCTCTCTGGCTCCTACTCCCCCAGAACAGACTTCAGGCAGCAAAGCAAGTGTGGCTGTCCTCGCCTGTCCTCTAGAGCCCCAACCCTGTCCAGCCCCAGGTCCCGTGGCCAGTCCCTGTGGCCTTGCAGGAAGGGCAGCATTATCAGCCAACTAGATTTTCCCATGAGATACACTGAACTTCACAGCCCGGCCAGCCTCCCTTCCTGCAAAGCTGCCTCTTAAGGAGGGAGGTTGCCCCCACGCCCAGGTACTCTCCCCCCCTTCCCCCTTACCTCCCCCCACTCCACGGTTCCCTCGCAAGACTTCTCATGGACGTGACCCTGGTGCGGGCCCCCTGTCCTGGTGCGGCACAGTTTGGGAACTATGGGGAGCTAAACAAAAAGCACGGAAGTCCCTGCCTACGAGTAAGAAACATGGGAGTGTCCTTTTCACCTCTCACGAGCTGCAGTAACAGCTTCGCTGTTTGCACTTTGCGGTCATACTTGCACACACACACACACTTACATTATACATACATATGTATATGTGTATATATAGATATAGACCTATATATACACCATTTCTCAGAAAAAGAAGTATTGACATGAAACATAAGCCCCTTTAACTCAAGAAAAGCCCCCCCCCACCCTTCCCAACCCTCCCTGCCTGCCAGTTCCCCCAAGGAAAAAAAAAATCTAAAAATATTTCCATCATCCACAGCCTTCAGGTTTGCTTTCAATTGCATTTGAACCTTTCTAAACAATGCACAGGGTGGACAGAGTCACCCCTCCAGCAAGGCCTGAGTTCTTCTCAGCTGGGTCACATCATTTCTGGAAAAGGAGAAGTCATCCAGTTAGCATTTATAGGGAGACAGACCCACGTCATAGGTCTGGCCGATACTGCCACCCCTTTCTACCCACGTCGGCATGGACGTGTCCCCTGGCCCGAGGGGGGACTCAGAGTCGCCCTGACACATTGATAGGTTGTTCTTGTTGAGTGAGAAGCTTGTGAGATTTGTGCCTCCACTGCCACGCCCACCCCGTTCTGCCCAGACTCAGTGCGTGCTGAGTGCCCAGACTTCACTCATTAAGAATCTAGTGAATTTTGTCTGCTCTCTTTTTTCCATCCTCATGTTGTGGACGCTCACCTGCCAGGAGAAGGTATTTGATGTCTTATTTATTTTCATCTGGACCAAACTTACAGCCGTCTCCCCCACCAGGACCCTCCTGAGGTGTTGGGGTGCTGGCAGATAGCCAGGCTGCTAAGAAGTCCCCTTCAGTTCAGGAGACCTCGTCCTCATCCCTGGCTCTTTGCAGATGGCTCTATACCAAGGCCATCTCTAGTGATCTTCTAGAGAAAGTTGATGATGTCATTTGCATCAGAAACGCCTCGGATGCTTGTTTAATGATGCATTTTCCACTCCAGAGTTACTGAGTCAGAAGTGCTGGGGTTGAGGCCAGGCGTGTGTGTTTTAGGAAGCATCTTAAGTGGTTCTAATGAAAGCTAAGGCTTGTATGCCTTTGTGATAGATACCGGTTCTGAGTTTTTGGTCTCTGGAGTCATCAGCTGGAAATAACCTTATCCACATTAGGCATGTGCGCACTGGGAAGTGAATTATAAAAAGGATAAGAAAGTGAGCTGTAGGTGTACAAACCCAGATGACATATTGTACAGCTGCGTTCACACCATAGCCCATGTAAATGGCATCACCTAGGTTGTGCAGTGCACAGCCTACACAGCTGTATCTAGAAGCTCTGCTCAGACATTGCACATCCCTAATGTCTTGTGGTGGGAGAGCCCATGGCACCCTGCCCAAACAACCTATCCAACTGTCCTCATAGCCCTTGTGTCAGCTACAGTTATGCTGTCTGCCAGATCAAAGGATGCTTCTGTGTCCCTGGGGAACACAGGCCTGGCCTTTCCCTCTGAGACTGGCTAAGGTTGCTGCAGGGGTCCTAGAGATAACTCTGCCCAGGGGGGAGCCAATTCTTACCTGCAATCTGTACTTGCTTGAGCAGCCCCTTCTTAGAATCGGGAGGTGAAGTTCCTGAAGCTGTTTGGCCCAGTTAAGGATCCCAGCATGTTCCTATCCAAACCTTGCTGTAAAGGGGGGAGAAACAGCATGAAACCGTATGAAACACCCTAGGCTGAAACAGAGTGGGACTTCCCATGGGGTCAGAAACTACCCTCCCCGAGTGTCCTTGGGCTTGAACCATAGCCCTCTGGGCTCATTATATATGTGTGTCAGGGCTAAAGCTGGCCTTATTTTTTTTTTAAGTTTATTTATTTATTTTGAGAGAGAGAGAGAGACAGACAGACAGACAACAAGCAGGGGAGGGACAGAGAGAGAGGGAGAGAGAGAATCCCAAGCAGGCTCTGTGTTGTCAGCACAGAGCCCGATGTGGGGCTCGAACTCATGAACCGTGAGATCACCACCTGAGCCGAAACCAAGAGTCAGACGCTTAACAGACTGAGCCACCCAGGCGCCCCAAAGCTGACCTCATTAGTGCAACCAAACATAAGGCCATTAATATCCACAAGTTAGTAAAATGTATCTGGACTTCCACCAGCGCTTGTGAATTTCCTACATGGATTTGCAGAAATCTGTATTAAGGCACAAGGACTTACGCTCATATTCATTACTCTTCAAATAAAACAACAACCAACATCAGATTAGAAAAGCTGTTTGTTGTTCTTCCTTCTGACTGTCCCTGTCTTTTTCTTTCTTTCTGCTCCGTTTTTTTTTTTTTTTTTAAATTTTGGCATGAGCTCTCTGCAGGGGGGACACATACAGTGTTTCTCACACATACAGCAGGTGGTCAATAAATGCTCTGGAGTGAATGAGGATGGCAGAAGGGGCCCCTGGTGCCAGCCCTGAGCTCTGAGAACCTTGTCAGCTCTCACTGGCCTGTGGGAATGAGGGATCCAGACACCAGGTGGTTCAAAGCCCCAGGCCTACCTGATCTGGGCACGAATCACATGATGCTGGGTTTTCCCCTGCGGATTTGCTTGCTTGCTCCTGTTGAACCTGGCTGGATTTGGTGGAAGGAGCCCAGGAGTGAGAATTCCTGGGTCTCAGCCCTGCCCCTGCCATGACTCACTGAATCAAGACAAACTCCTATTCTGCAGGATGGACACAAGCCACACGGCCTGCCTCTCTGTGGTGGTAACAACCTAATGGATGGGGGATGTGCAGATGCTTTGGGGACAGAAGCACCGAGCTAGTCACGTCAAAGCTGTTGACAAGCACAGCTAGAGGGAGCAGTGGGGACCGAATGGCGAAGCTGGTTCCCATCGGTGCTGTACAGAAGACTGTTAACAAGAAGAGTCGCCGTGTGCCTCAGGCTGGGCGTGGCCTCAGTATTTCTGGGTGAGTTGAACCCTCTGGACCACGATCGAACAGCTTGAGGAAGGTCTCACCCCGTCCTCACCCACCTCCCTTCCACTGGGTCTCCCCGGCAGCTGCCATGTGGCCAAGCCTGCCCACGTTGCAGTGCTGTTGGGAAAGAGCACTGGATGGTCCAGCAGAGGACAGGGGCCACCGCCGGCCATGGCCTTCAGGCTTCCCAGCCGTCTCTGACTACAGTAGTTCATGGGCCTCCCTCCAGTCTCCCTGCTGCGCTGGAGGAGGAACTGTTTCTCCTTCTGCCCCAGGGTGGTTGTCTTCCCGGCTTCTCTTCTACACGGTCAGGCCCCTGCTGACCCTCCGCTCCCACCTGTTCCACAGTCTTCCTCAGCCTCCCACCCCCTCACTGTCCCCTGCTCTGCCGCCAACTCCTCATCTCATGACAGAGATACTCGGGTCCCCTCTGTCATTAAACAGAGACCTTTTTACCCCTCCCTCGGTCTCCCTCCTTTCTGGGCCAAACTGAGGGGAGCAGTTCTCCTCTCTGCCCCACTCCGTCCCTCCCCAGCCCGTCTCCCCTGGCTTTGCCGGAAGTGCTCTTAGAGGTGCCCTGGGACTCCTGGGTCACCACATCCAGGGTCCTCCCTGGCGCCTCTGTGGCCCTGGGAACCGCTGCCTACCCTCTCCCGTGCTCTCCCCTCCCACTCGGGCTTTGGCCCCTCCTGGCCACCTTGCGCTGCTCCTCCTGGCTCCCTGGCCCTTCGCACTCCTCGGCCCCCAAGTCAGCGCCTTCCCCTTGCTTCTGCCCTTATTTTCCAAGACTCCTCCCCACACCTGTGCCCTGTGATGGTCTTGCACAACGCTCCCATCTGTGTGGCAGCCTGGCCTCGCTCCTTGGGTCCCCCACCTGCAACCCAATCCAATTCCTTCAGACTCGACCTCTTCAAATCAGGACTGCCCTCGCTGTCCTCGGAAAGCTTACTTGGCCTCTCCCCAACCGATCTGTTTGTGTTAACGCGGCCACAGTGTCTCCAGGCTACAACTCGAGCGTGGTCAGCCTGACCATTCCGTCTCTGTCCTTTTTCCGGCCTCACCGCTGTCTACATCTGGGTCTAAAGCATGGCAGCCGCAGGAGCGGGAAAGGTCAGTGTGAAGAGATTTCGGTAAAATAAGACCCCAGGTAGGACTTTGTGTTTGATGAGGTTGGGAGGTGTCGAGGACAGGGAGGAGCCAGGGTCACCACTGGACAAATACAGCCGCCCCAGCATCTCTCAGTCCCCTCTGCCCCGCCCCTGGGGAGGAGGGAGGCTGCCAAGTGTTGCTTTAATCACTCAAAACCCCTAGTGGCTCCCCTCTGCCAAGGGCAAACTCTCAAAGAAATTAGAGGGGCCTGTACTGTAGCCCAAACCTTCCTTTCCAGCCACAGCGCACATCACGCCCTCAAGTGAATTCCTGCTTTTCAGTTTGCTCCTAGAAGATCCTGCCCCAGGCATCTCACACATTTCCTTGATTTCCTCTCCCCTCCGTGCACTCAGCACCTCCCCCGAGTCCGAGTCTAGAGATTTGTTCAGAGTGTGATCACTTTCACTGTCATGCACATTTGTCTCTACTCCGTCCGTCCGTCTGTCTGCAGTGCGCCTCAGTCACGTCCACTGGGCAGGGCGGGCCATTCTGCTTCTCTTCTTGGCCCTCAGCGCTGCAAGGGGAGCTGCAAGATAGCCTCACTGGCAGGGGGTGACAGGGCGGGCCCTTACCTGTCTGAGGACACCCTGCAGCTCCTTGCTGGACCACATGTCAGACAGGAGGAGGCGGGCAGCTTCTGCGGCCTTGGGCGAGGTGCTGGGCAGGCAGGAAGTTCATTTGTGGGATGAGACTCGGGGAGACATGAGAATGATCACCCTCCTCCCTCCCACCCTCACCTCCAGGTCTTAGTGATGTGGGGAGGCCCCAGGGGTGCATGAGAAAAGAGCCTTGTTGGGCTGGTCCCGCCGCACAGTGGGCACAACCTGGCAGCCCTGCCCACTTAGAAGTAGCCTGGGATTCTCCTCGGGGGCTGTGGGGGGAAGTTCTCTCCCATTCTGGTTCCCCAGCCCTTGTCCTGGGAGGAGAAAGCCCCATGGGGGCAGAATACAGTTCCCACATGGCGGGGTCTGTGCCTCCATGCCTCCTGTTGGTCCTCTAAGGACTCTGCGTCCCCTGGTGACCCCCAGCTGAGAATGCGCTGCCCCTGTCCCCTTTGTGCAGCCCCGAGGCCTGGCAGCTGGGCTCAGCTCCACAGCGCTCTTGGCTTCTGGAACTTTTCTGCATTCAAGCCTCCCCTGCCCAGGTTCCCGCCCTGCGCTGGGTCCTGCTCTCGCTGCACATCTGCGCCTTCTCAGAGGGTTGTGGGGCTGCCTGCTTTGCAGTGTGTGGGGGGTGGAGACCATTGCCCTCCCCACCCACCTGCTGCGGCACAGGTTGATGATGTTGTTGACCATGCTGCTGGAGAAGTACTGCTTGGCCATCTGCGGCTGGGAGGCCATCAGGTTCCTCACAGTGTAGCAGGCTGAAGACAGGATGTCTTCCGAGTTGCTGGTGTTCCCAGTGTGACTGGTGAGGAGCCTGGTCACCTCTGGGAATACTTGGTTCCCTGAGAGAGAGAGGAGTGGAGGGCGCGGGGTCAGATGACCGGAGGAGAGAGGGGCTGAGGGGCTCCCTCTGGGACCACAGTCCTGTGCTGACTTCAGCCAGGTTTCTAGCAAGGTGGCCCTTGAAGGCTCCATTCTAGCTCCAACTCAGGGCTGAGGACCCGGATAGGATCTCTGCACCCCTGCCCTTTCCTACCTCCAAGCCTCGCTTGGGCCAGCTTCCCCTCTTGGAACGCTCACTCTAGGGAAAGTTCAGAGGGTGACCTTCCAGCAGTCTCTGGAAAGTGAGGGCTCTGCCGAGTCCTAGCTGGAGGGTGGGGGGAGAGGGGTGGTCTGACGCTGTGGTGGGCACTTACCCATCACTCTGTGCAGCACAGGGTGGCGGGACATGTTGCTCAGGAGGGAGGCTCCAGACCGCACCACATCGGAGTTGCCAGATTGCAGGAGGCGAGCAATCTGGGGCAAGCCCTTTTCCTTGAGCCCAATCAACTGGCTCATACCACTGGACATCTGAGAAAGAAGGACGGGGGTGAGGACCTAGCCTGTGGTTTCCCAGGCACCATGGTGGAAGAGGGCCATGTAATCCCAAACAAAAAAACCCTGGAACCTTTTCCCTCTCTTGTTAGAAGCACAGGCAAAGAGGGACACCAATTTGCTCACACACTGGCAACTACAGAGCACCCAGGCAAAAATGCGCCACCATCTTTCCTGACCTTGCTCTCTTCTCCCAGCTCAGCCTGAGCCAGGATGGGTGATGAGAGGGAAGTCTCAGACCCCTGGCTCATGGAGGCCCTGACTCGACTCCCAGTCTAACAAAACTGTCTCAGCTCTGTCCCCCCACCACGCCCACATTTCCCAGCAGTATCTGCTCACCCAAAAGCACACGGTCAATGATATTTGTCAATTACCGAGGCGCTGACCACCTTCCAACTTCCATACCTCCGTAGAATTCCATACATATTTGTCGAGTACTCTCCCAGGGCAAAAAGGGAGAAGAGAGGGTCTGTGCCCACATGGAGGTACAATCCAGGGCCCCCTGGAGGTGGGTCAGCTCATCTGTGCCTCTAGCCACAAGGCCAGCCCGTCTGTAATCTGGTCCCAGGCTGGTTTGGAGTTCTTGAAGACCCCCAGCCCCATCTTCTCATAGACCTCAATTCGCCCCGGTCCTGCTTTCACCTGATTCTCTTTTGTCCTCAGTAGAGATGAGTGATTGTTGACTGTCTCCCCATCTAAATACTTGTTGGCTGCTACAGGCCTCCTAAGGCTCAATGTCATTCCATCATGTCCTCCTAACTCTATGTGGCCTCAAAATCTCTACTGATTCTGCATCGTCTTCCTTTAGATCTGCCCACCCCCAAACCATCTATTTTTCCCTCTGTCAGTTCAACACACAGGATACTTCTCCTACCACAAACGTACCCTTCATCCCTGTCCCCCACCCCAGGCAGGGGCCAACACCGAGCCAGGAATCATGAGGCAAAGGGGACTCTGTGGGCACAGACAGAATCCAACGGGAGTGGATTCACCTGCTGGGCACCGCCTGGGAGTTCCCAGAGGGCCGGGCCATTTCTACTGCCTCATCGTTTCCCCAGAGGCCTGGCTGGAGCCTAGCATATGACATTCCCTCTGTTTGCGTCTGTAGAGTCAAGCTCTGAGGGCCATATGTGTTTGGCACGACTCAGTGCACACGCCTGTGGGAGAGCAGGGAAGGGGGCAGAAGTTGGAGAAATGGGGTTGGGGATGGGGGTGGGTGCAAGGGAGGACACCGCTCCTCACCAGCCCCTTGCTGGCGGTCAAGTTCTGCAGGGCACCAGCGCAGGCCTCCAAGGTGGCGTCTTTCTTGCTCTTGCCCATGAGGTTCAGGTAGGTGCGGATAGCATCCGAGTGGTACAACCAGCTGCTGCCCTTGGGATTGGTCTCTTCCTCCGGAAGGGGGCAGTCGTAGTTGTTGTTCTGAGGACACAGGACAGGTCAGCAGGGAGCCTTGTGAAGGGAGAGAGCCCAGCATTCTGTGTGCCCTCCCCCAACTCTAGGGGCCTGGTTCCTGAGGGAAGGGGCCTAGGAAGCACCTGCCCCGGTGCCCCTTTCCTCACGGCGGCAGCAGCTCCGCAGAATGAGTAAGGCAAGGGGCCATGGTCCTGCGGGCTGGCTCTGAGGGAGGCAGAGAACAATCTACAGATCGCAGGAAGTGTGCTGCAGGCCAGCCTCTGCCCAAACCTTCCAGCTGCGTCGGGCTGCTTTGGGGTCTCACACCAGGATGCTTCCTCTCCTCCCAGAGTCAGACTCCAAGGCTGACCCACCCTGGGTCAAACAGGGGTGGTCCAGGGGCCCAGCAGCCACAGTCGTGCCCAGTGTGGGGAGCCTGACCCTCCCTCCAGAGCACCCTTCTGCTTCTGGTGGCACCTGGGGGACTTGGAGGTTGGTGGGAACCAGGCCAGAGAGGGCTTAGAGTCCTGGCTGCCCCCGAACCTTCCACAGTAATGGAGAAGATGAGGCAGGGTTTACCAATTACATGGGAAGTGAGAATGAGCTGTGAAAACAGAGGACCGGAGCTTCTGAGCTCGGGGTGGTCTGAGCTCCCACCGTCAAGAACACAGATCCCATCTGCATGCAAGACAGAATGCCCTCTACTCAGCTCCCAGGGTGCAGCACAATCCTAAGGCCAAGGCTCTGGCATGGGCTTGTCTCCTACGGCTGGTTTCAGGCTTCGGGGGGACGGGGGCAGGGAGGAAGGGGTGGGCCAGGCAGCTGAGCCCAGCGGGGTGCTTGGCGGGCAGCAGGCCCTGGTTCTGTGAACCGACTGTGCTCACCATCATCTTATCGCTCTTGTTGCTGAAGCAGCCGGTAGAGGACTTCTCCGTGTAGGCATTGCGGGCGTTGTACTCCAGCTGGCGGTAGCGGGTGGGCACCTCGGCGTCCAGGCGGTAGGAGAGGTTGTGCAGGATACACATGCAGTTCTCCACAGACTAGGGGCCAAGCAGAAGCAGAGCCCCTAAGCCTGTGCCCTTCCCTGATGGCGTCCTGGGCTCACTCCCTGCCCTAACTAATGGGAGAGAGGCAGGCACCTTAGGCTGCCCCAGGAGAGAGGAACACAGCCACCCACCGCAGTCCGAAAAAAGCTCCCAGTAACACTCCCCAGAATCTGGATTTGAATCCAGTTCTGTCTTTTCCTAGCTGTGTGAAACGTCATGGCTTTCCTCAACTTCTGGGCCGGTTTCCTCAGTGGTAAAATGGGACTGACATCGCCTACTTCATCGGGCTATTGGGAAGATTATACATGGAAGTGCCTATCATGGGGTCTAGCACATGGTAGGACACAACAGACAGTGGCTTCTATTTCTTTTCTTTAGTTTATTTATTTTGAGAGAGAGAGAGAGCAACTGGGGCAGAGAGAGAGAGAGAGAGAGAGAGAATCTCAAGCAGGCTCCATGCTGTTAGCGCAGAGCTTGATGCGGGGCTCTATCTCCTAAACCATGAGATCATGACCTGAGCCGAAATCAAGACTCAGATGCTTAATGGACTGAGCCACACAGGTGCCCCGACAGTGGCTACTGTTTCTCTTGCTACAGCCATTGTGTCAATGGTCAGATTGGGCTATTAAAGAACATACCCTCTGTCCTGGCACAGACAGGAGCAGCCTTGACATATTTAGGTTCAAAAGCCATTGAGTCCTCATGTCCCTGTTATTCCCTCCTTTCATGGCTAGTCCTCAGCTTCCAATACCAAAGGTGCTGACCCATCCCAAATCTACACGAGCAGTGGGACCTGGGACCCAGTACTTTGCAATGGCAGCTGCTCCTAGGTCTTTGCCATCTGTCCTCAGTGGACAGGCTAGGCTTTGAGCCAGCAGACTTACTTTCCTAACGATGTTCGGCCCTGCTAGGGTTTGAGGGAATCAGACTTGCACGGTCTGGGTTCCACAGGTAGAGGGGATGTTGCATCCAGAGTTGAAAAACATGATGTCCACTGGGACCTGGCTGAGCATTCGAGTGACTGTCTCTCTCTCTCTCTCTCTCTCTCTCTCTCTCTCCTGAGGCCCTGTTGTCACTTCCAGTGGATGAGCAGGAGACAAAATCTCTCCACAAGGAAACTGTGTGCAAGACCCAGTGGCCGTATGCCCAGACAGTCCCCTGGTCATCTAGGGACTCTGGGAACTCACTATTCTCCTGAGTGTCTGTCCTGCCGTGGTAGAAATATCTCAGCCTTCAGTTTCTCTTTCTTCTGTGATTTTTCCTTTCTGTGTGTTTGTGCTAGTGTGTCCAAATGTCCAGAGGGGACAAGAGGGTGGCTTTGCCAATGGTCTCTTTGGCAGGTGGTGCGAAACTGTGGTAGAAGGAGCCTTGGTGCAGGAAGGATCCCTGGGGGCATCAGTGGGGATCCTTAAGGCTGCAGGCAGGGCTCAGCACTGCCAATGCCAGCGGGGGCAGATGCTCACGGAGAGCTCCCTCTGTGTCCGGCCCTCTTCATGCTTTGCTTATTAACTAATTGAGCCTTTCAACCAGCCCATGACATAGATATGATTGTGATTATCTCTGAATGAGCACAGTGCAAACCGGGAAACAGACATCGTGGAAGCGTCTGCATTCACAAAGCCTGTAAGCGAGGAAGAGGGGATTCTGCCCCTGTAACACTGCCCCAGGCCAGCAGAGCTCTCTGCATCCAGCCATCCCCTTCACTGGCCTTCTGTCCTGTCACCAGACCATGCCTTCAGGGCCCCCTCAAGTGCAGACCTGCCTCGTGGAGCCTGGGAAAGAAAAATGTCAGGACCTGGAGGCCAAGGAGCTGCCCTCACTGATCCTGGGGAGGTCCTGGGCTCCAGACAGAGAGGAGGACTGGGGGGCCGGGGCCAGAGCGGGGTGGGACGCTCACCTTGTCATCACAGCGGCTGGCGGCCACGCAGTTCTGGACATAGGCCATAAGGGAATCAATGAGCCCCGTGTAGTTTCGCATGGTCTGGCGGCCCGCATCGGCAGAGCTCAGGTTCCTGAGGGAGAGAACAGAGAGGCTGTGAGGATGCAGGGGAGGAGGGAAGCGGGTAGAGAAGAGTGTGGTTGGAGGGCACGCGGGGGAGAGAGCAGGTGGGGGAAGTAGGGGCAGAGGAGATGGGGATGAGTTTGGAGGTGTGGTAGGAGGAGAACAAGGCAAAAAAACAAAAAAAACAAGGACGAAGGAAAGAAAGAAAAACCATTCAGCGGATTCTGCCCGGTCCTGGTTGAGGTTGGATGGGGTCTCCTTGAACTCAGTTCTTTTCACCCTTCTTTCTGCCCCCCTGGGCTCCAGGCCTGTGACTTTCATGACTGTCCACGGCTCTAGTGCAGCTGGCAGGTCGAGGCACGCTCCCTACCACTACTGGGCACCTGTTGAACAGGGGCTGGAAGCTTCTACCTGCCCAGTTTATTTCTGTGGAGGAGGAGAAGCTCTGTAGGGTGCTGGGGCCAAGGGCTGGATCTGGGAAAGAAGCCCAGGGGTGCTCCGCTGGGGGCCAGATGCCCCCTCCACAAGGAAGCTGTGTTCTGCCTCAGCAGTGAGCTCCTTTGCAAGCAGTCTGGGCCCATTTTCCTGTGCAGGCGGGCTGTGGCTGCTGTTGCTATTAATAGCCTTGCAGCCCCTTGAGGTCCTTAATACCCTGACTTGGCTCACTGGAGGCCACTAATGGAGGCTGACAGGGAGGAGCATAAGCTGAGAACACAGAAGCACCCCCAACTGCATCCCTCATTCCGGGGCTCCTAGGAGTTGGGAAAGATGAACCCCATCAGAGCAAGGTGTGACCCTAACGGGGATCTGTTTCACTGTTCCACCTCTACCCTAGCACCCATGACCCCACTTGTAAACCTCTCCTCTGGAATGAGCACACCAGGGTCCCTCCTCCAACAGCCCCCAGGGGCCTTGCCTCACCCTGGTGTGAGACTCAGGAGACTCTGGAAAGAGCAGTGCCACCTTTATGCCAATGAATATGGCCGTTGGTCTTAGCACCACAGCTGGGAAGTGACTCATTTAGGAGCCAATCAGCAGACTTTTGTCCAAAAGAACACTCTTCAAGAGAGTACAAGAAATGCATTTTTGGGGGGCGGGAGAGGGGGGAATGGTTGAGCCAGTTTGGATATCCAGATGTGGCATTTCTACTCTTAGATTTCTAACTAAGTCTGCTGAGGTCCCTTACAGGAGGTCATGGAGTCCTGAGCCTTATCCAGATCCAGGGAAGTTAGGGATGCTGGAGTCCCATTTCTTGGAGTCTGCCCATGAAGACCAGTGCCAGACTGCATTTTACGTCCCCTGCCCTAGGCTGGCCGAGATGGGGCTGCCTGGAGAAAGACCCAGGGCCGGGGCAAAAGGACCCCAGGGGCACGCTCTTCTCTCACCTTAAGCAGCCTGTGGCATTGAAGAAGACCTCAGGGTCCACTATTTCCCGGGTCATGTTGCTGTTGCCATCACACCAGCCGGAGAAGGGAATGATGACCCGGTCAGCCAGCACAGGCAGGGCGTCGGCGATGAGTTCCACCTTCAGCTCATCAGTGGAAGACAGGTTCCAGAGCAGCCCTGGAGGTTGGGGATGGTCAACTCAACACATGGCAGGCTCAGGAAGACCCCAGGTGCCGAGGTGCCACCCCCAGCCTGCTCTGGCAAGGGAGCCCTACTGAAACATCGTCTTCCAAGTAGGCCTGGTCTATCAAATCTAGTGTCTGATTATTTCCTGAGCTCATTTTCCAATGTCTCAACAAGACTTCAGGTTCTCTGAGGGCAGGGAGCATCTAGAGTTCTTTATTGAGGTCAAAATTATGAATGTGCAAGGTCATCCAGAAACGTTTGATTGATCAGTAGTTTCTAATATAAATGTTAGCGCTAGAGTCTTCTAATGTTCTCTATTTTCCACCTGAAGGTCATTCCAGAAACACTTATCACGGTTACTCTGTACGTGGTCTCATCTCCCAGTCCAGTCTGAGGGCTTCCTAGTTCCTTCTAACCCTTGCGCCCCAGGCCTGAGTGCTTAGCATATTGTTTGGACACAAGAGGGCGCTTAAGACCTGAAGTTCCAACTTCACGTCCTCCTCTTCATCTGGAAATCCCAGGGTCTGTTGAATATGGATCCTGCCTGGACACCAGCCTTCTACCCCTTGCCTTCTATCTTCAACAAGGTTGACACCTCGTGGGTAGGCACCATGTGGACGCCACTAACCTGGCCACAGTCAGTACCGTGGGGCTCCCGAGACATTAGCCGGAGGTCAAATGTGCACCTGTGCTTGGGCCCAGACTGGAGGGAATGCCCTATACACCACCCACCCCCAACCCTAGCTCTCCACGGCTGGGTATCCCTACCAGTCAGTTGTTTCTGGATCTCAGTGCTCCCGGTTCTCCTCAGGAGGTTGACAGCCTCTCGGATCCCATTCTGCCTCCGGGTCTCCAGCTTGTTGGTGATGCTCCGGAACACCAGGTTACGCAGAGCCCCAGCCGCAGCCTGCTGGACGTTCTGGTTGGGGCTCCGGAGGAGGTCCACCAGCTTGCAGATGCCTCCCAACTGATAGACCTGTTGACATACAGGTGCCACATGGGCCAGTCAAGGAGGTGAGGCTGATCTGATGACACTACTCGAAGTGATTTTTCTCAGACCCCAAAGTCTACTGTCAGCTCAGAAATATTCCAGCCAGCCAAAAAAAACCAGTGTGGAGTAATAGTGCTCAGAAAACCAAGATGTAATCAGACCAGAAACCAAGATGGATTCCAATGCCAGCGCCCTCACATCCTCGGCAGGAGACCCTCAGCAAGGCAGTCCTCTGTTCTGAGCCTCACTTTTCTCCTCTGAAATACGGTGGTGAGGACAAGAGGACATGGTTATAAATATACTTCAAAAGTCCTAAAGCAGGACAGACATAAAGGAGACCCTCCCATGGGAACTTTCTCCTGTGACAGGAACTCTGATTCGGATGGATCCAGAATCTCTAGGAAACACATTTCAGGCACTGTTCCCTGGGGCTGAGCTGCGGAACCCTATAAGCATCCTTCCTGCCAGCCAAGCTCGGGGGGGCATGACCAAGCCCCAGTTTCCAACACACATGCCTGGGGAGAGAGAGGATCAAGCTCTGGAAAGGGAGAGAGAGAGATGGAGACAGAGAGGCAAAGAGACAGAGACAGAGAGACAGAGAGACAGATAGAGGGAAGCGGGGGGAGGGAGTTGAAGGGTGGAAAGTAGTCATACTCTTTAGTGGAATTTGAGAAAGGGGATTTCTGTTGAACTCACAGCTGTCTCTTTCACGATCAGTGGAGGAAATACCTGACTAATGTCCACTCACCTGGAGGGTTAAGATGCCCAGCTGTGATCTCAGGCAGTGCCAAGCACACTGCTCACCCAAGGCAGCTGGGCAGGGTGAGAAGGAGCAAGTGCAGATGTCCCCACCCATGTCTAAATGGGGTCAGGCTGACACACCCAGTCCCTGCCCAGGTCTATAGGGGAGGAAGGTGTGTAGTCAGTTACCTGCTGCTTGGCCGATTCATCCTGGAAGCAGGTGTGCTGGATGTAATAGGCCCCGATGGCCTGGTACTTCTCATCCTGGGAG
Organism: Panthera leo; assembly: GCF_018350215.1. Taxonomy (NCBI): domain Eukaryota; kingdom Metazoa; phylum Chordata; class Mammalia; order Carnivora; family Felidae; genus Panthera; species Panthera leo. Next base: position 40,252,443 of record NC_056696.1, on the reverse strand, counting down.
CTCAGGTACTGCACGGCCTTGGGGATGGTCAGCCCACTGCACTCAATATCCTCACTGCAGATCCTGTGGGCAATGGGCAGTGGTGGGGGAGGGGTTACCGGGTAGGCTGGGAGAATTTCCCCTTGTATGCCCAAGCTGCCACAGCCTCATCTGCAATCTGGAAAGCCAGAACAAGGCAGCCCTAGGCCCACTTGGAGAACATTCCTGTGGAACAGCTCTTCCAGAGGAGGGAAAAGGCTCATCCATGGCAAACACTGTGATGAAGTCCAGGTCATGGGTCAATATCCAAACAGGTAAATTACCTCTGCACCAAGACAAAACTCTGCCCTATTCCCAAGAGGAAGCTCCCCACCCCTCTGCCATCTTTCTTGTTTGTGCCTGGTATTGGGAAAATGGAAGAGAATGGCTGTGAGCCTGTCCAACTGTCCATCCATCCATCCATCCATCTTCCTTCCCTCCTGTCTCTATCCATCCATTCATCCATCCATCCATCAATGCAGCCATCTGCCCTCACTTCCTTTGTTCCAAAGTCCAGCTAATTCTTCTTACAAAAATCCTCATACCTGCTTCTTCTTCCCAACCTCACGGTCACTGCCTTCCTTCTGACCATGACCACTCTCACTGGGACTACAGCAAGAGACCCTCACAACTGGCTCTCTTCTCCAAGCTCCCTCGTCCAAAATTTGACTCTCCTTTTCCATACTCACAGTCCTAAAATGTGGTTCACTGTGCTGTTCCCATCGGCAGGTTCAAGTGGAGACTGCTTAGACTAATATCCAAGGGCACATGTTAAGTTGAACCATGTGAAAGGGTTGATAGCCAACCTTTTTGAGCCATAAAACTAAAAATTTCATGTTTTAACCTAATAGCTTGGCTCTCTGCTAAGCCCTCTTGCACACTCTCCAGCCCCTAACAAGGTCTGCTCCAACCTGACTCTTCTCTTCACTGACCCCTCATCAGGGCTCAGGTGTACCCCTTTCCCTTCCCCTCACGGTGCATGTGACCTGCTGAGGTCCTGCTGCTGTGAACATTCCAGGGCAAGGAAACCTCTCTCCTAGGAATCCTTCCAGCTTCTGTGATGTTGAGTCTCAGGCTGCCTTTCCACCTGTCTGTGCCCTGGTTGCCAACAGAGATGGAAAGTTCCTGAGGGCAGGGACAGCCCCTTCTATGGCACCCAGTCCTACCCCCCTGGAAATCTCCCCAGCATTTCTAGAGGAAGCCCTCTTCCCACTTTTACTAGCCTCAGTCTTGCCACAGTAAATGCTCAGTAAGAATTCATAGTTTTAGTGTGGCATCCTAACTCCATTTCTGGAAAAATTGCCCAAGGGGTGAAGCTCTCCTGTCTTGTATCAGTAGCACCCTGGCCCTGCACTGAGAAAATGTCACATCTGCCAGTCAGACATCATCTCTAAATGGCTTGACATTCATCCCCTCCCATGTCTTACCTAGACCTTGACCTCTCAGGGCCTCTGGTTTGGGGCAATAAGCTAGGGCTAGACACTGCCCTGTTCCCTGCTCCAAGGGAGAGGGTTTCTTAGTCCTTCTCCGAATCATCCTAAATATACCTTATGGCCTTTGAGTAGTTAGGAGAGGTCCCCCTCTACGACGGGATTCAGCTTAGTATTAAAACAGTGGTGAGTGGGGTTGAGTGCGGGAATGCTTTAGCAGCTGTATAGCCTTGGGCAAGCATCTCTGTGCCTTGTTTCCTCCTCAGGAATTCTAGCACCTGCCTAGAGGGGCTATGAGGACTAGAGGTGAAGAATGCAAGCTCCTGGGGCTCTAGGAAAAGCAGTTTATCAGTTAATTGTGTAGCTCTGGGACAGCTCTAGGCTGCTCTGTTCCTAGCTGTGTCCCTACACTTACCACACTTCCCCAGCACAGGAGATGCTTAGTGAATGTTTGTCAAATAAATGAATAAATGATCATTAGGCGGTGATAAGGAACAGTTTGGAGGTTCATGGGGCTCTGAGCCCTGGAGGGCAGGCTCAGTGTCCCCGGAGACACTGTGGCTGTCCGCAAGCCCCCCTGTGCCCGTGGCTCTTGACGGGACACCCGCCTTCGTTTCCTTCATTCTCACTGGGTGACGGGCCTTCAGTGTTGAGGGACAAGGGTTGTACTCTGTTCCTCAGCACTAGCTCCGGTTCCTCAACTTTTATGTCTGTTTGTCCTGGCCGTCTTTTGTCCTATAAGGTGGAACAGGGCCCCCTTTCCCATCGTCTACATCAGGGCACACTAGTTGGCTCTTTCAGAACACGGATAGAGATGTGCATGGCTAAGATCACAGATTCCCCGTCCCCTGGAGGGCTTGTTAAAACACACACTGCTGGGTCTCTCCCTGAGTTCCTGAGTCCGTAGGTCTGGGTGCAACCTGAAAATTAGCATTTCTCACAAGTTCCAGGTGATGCTGCTGCTGCTGTTGGGAGGCATACACTTTGAGAACCATGAGCCTAGCTAACCTTCTCTAATTAGCCTCCCTCTGTTCATAACCCGTGACCCTTTAGAACCTATATACTCAATGCATTTGTCTGAATGTCTGGGTTCTGTCTCCCCCTTCACACTTCCTGAGGCCAGGAAGCGCCCCCCCTCCCCACCGCTGCCCCCGCAGGGACAACGAGCCCCTTGGGGACAAGAGGCCGTCTTTCCTATCATCAGCAACAACCTTGTGTAGTATAGCCAGGCGAACTCCTTCTCCTACCTGGTCCCCACCCTGGCCCCCAACACAGCCTGGCAGCACTTACTTGGAGCTGGCCCTCGAGTGACCGAAGGACAGGTCCTTGTTGCAGGAGATGGGCGGGATGTACACCGGGTCCTGCTTGGAGGTGCAGGAGGGCGGGCGCACAGGGCACTTCTTGACTGCCTTCTGGCCACTGCAGGTGCTGTAGAAGCTATAGCGGTTCTGGGTGGTCTTTTGGCCCTTGTTGCTCAGTGTGCCCTTGCGCAGGGTGCCCCGAGGGTCACAGTAGAGGTCGGGCTCGCTGCGGCTCGCCTTGATTTTCTGCATGAAGCAGATGTCGCTGCCGGCGCCCGTTGCGTTACAGCTGCCCCGTTGGTAGTGCCGGCCCCAGTTCTCCATCTGGCTGTAGGAGCTGAAGCGTCTGTTGTCATTCTCCCGCTTGAGGGTCCCGTTGTAGATCTGGTCAGAGAAAGGGAGAAAGGCTCAGTCAAGGTTCCTGACCGGGGATTCTGGATCCAGCTGGCCATGGGGCGGAGTCCGCCCCCCGCCCCTGTGATAATGTTCGTGGAATCCCAGAATGTTTGGAGTGGAAGGAATCTCAGCCATCATCTGATATATTACTTTTCAAATGGCAGATTGCAACCCATTATGGATTGGGAAATCAATTTAGCCGATTGTGACTATCATTTAAAAAAAAATGGAATAGACTAGTATATACTGGAATGTAAGCTCTCCGAGTGCAATGCAGGGAGTAGAGACACGCGTCGTGTTGTGACACAGCACGTGGGTGCTGGGCTGCGATGTAAGATGTACGTCCTACAGTGGGTTGTAGCCACCTACCCAGCCCTCCACGGCCTTGTCCAGGTGGGGAGTCAGAGGCACAGAAGAACTCAGTGAGGGAAGGGCAACCCTGGACTGAAGCCCAGTCCCTACACCCTCGCCCTGTCACCTCGTGCCATTCCCAGACACCGCAGCTTCCAACACAGCCAGCCTTGCTTGGCCACTTGCACTCAGGGTGGGGAAATCTCTCCTATTCTGGCCAGGGCTGTTTTCCACTGTTATTTCTCTGCTGAACTCTTCACGTTGCCTCCCCTCTGCCAGGGCAAGAAGCAAATGGTAACGGGCCCTCCGGGGGAACCCCTCACAGGCCAAAGAGAGAAAATACTTCTGCTCCTGCGCCACCTTTTACAAGAGTGCCTGCGCACAGGGAGGCAGGCCAGGGGCTTAGGGTGGGGCGCAAGGGGACTTCCTGGGCTTCGTTGTCCGGCTTGCAGTGGGGAGAGGCTGGGCAGAGGCTCAATCCAACAGGAAAACTTACGGTAATGAAGCGACCCCCAGGGCTCTGTGTGAGCTTGCTCAGGGATCCAGCTTCCCTGGGAAGAGCCTGCAAAGCTGAAGGTTTGGTGGGAATGAGCTCGGAGCAGATCTGTTCGAGGGGGACTTTCCCAGGAGCTCACAGGCCAGTGGGCCTGCCTGCTCTGACTTGTTCTCAGACTAGAGGATAACACCGAGCCTGATAAAATGTCTCCACACAGGTGCTGACTTGGATCTCACCTTTGCTGGGATGAGCCAAGGCCAAGTCTAGCAGCCCGGAGCCTGCCTGCCCCACCCCATGAGTGTGTGTGTGTGTGTGTGTGTGTGTGTGTGTGTGGCAGAGGTGGTTGGGCAATTGGGTTATTCTCCTCCACACCAAGTCTAGCCACACAAGGCTGGGGAGGGGACTTCTCTTGGCCAGTGCCCTTTCGTCTCTGCAGGGAGACTCTCAGCAGGAAGCTACCCATGGGTTGAGGTCCCAGTAAGGGGTGGCATCCAAAAGTCACAAGACGGGGGGTGGGAGGGAGGGGAGGGGAGGTGATGGGTATTGAAGAGGGCATCTTTTCGGATGAGCACTGGGTGTTGTATGGAAACCAATTTGACAATAAATTTCGTATATTTAAATTAAAAAACACAAAAGTCACAAGCCACAAACTTTTAACCTTCACAACGGTGCTCTCATCAGCTCCACCCACATGCTCAGCTGGGCACTCCGGTGGGCACAATTTTCCTCCTCAAACTGGGTCAAACCAACCTACCCCAAAGGCAACAGGTGCCGGGGAGGCATAAATGAACAATAACAGGCAGAGGGAAGAGAAGTGATGAGCGTTTTTGACGGGAACTCGGAACTCGCATTTTGTAGCACCTTGTAGACTTTGCCTGCAAAATATGCAATTAGGCCTCCCCTGCTTTAGGCCAATGGCCACACCCCTCTCATCTTCATTCTCCCAGGATGCGGGGAGGTGATGATGGCACCTTGGAGGCAGGCTAAGCCTTAAATGGAAATGCAACAAGGAACTCTCTTGTTCTCAGTAAATGACACTCCTGGACGTCATCTCAGATACCTGAGGAATCCAAACACTCATCCTGGACCAAACCCAGCAGAAATGTGATCACGCTGATGAAGCCTGACAGAGGCTTTGGGCTTTGCTCTCCCGGGCTGGGAAAAGGAGGAGGGGCAGCCCTGCCAAGTCTTGGTGAGGGTGGGCTGCCCACGGGGAGTAGGGTTGGATGTGCCCGCAGGGGTCGGGCGTGGTGGAGAAGGCAGGGCTGTCCCCGTGGGACCGAATTTCCTGCCCCGCCCCCCGCAGCTACATCCCAGTGGCGTCACCCATTCCTGGGAGCCCCACCCCAGCTCTTGTATCATGGCTGCTGGCTGCTGTGCTTCTGCTGGTGGCTGAGAAGAGCTGTGGGTGACTCTCCCGTCATCATCACTTTGACAAGTGGGAGCCGAGCTTCCTCTCAGCCAGGCCCTTTTCTGCCCTAGCGCCACAGGGAGTCTGCATTTACCCCTCTGGGCTCAGACAAGGCCGGCTATCACCAGTTTTCTGGGCACAGATGGCCTGTGACCTTTCCCTTTTCTGCCTATCAGGACGAGACCTTGGGACTCCAGGTGCATTCCTCTAGCTCACCGGGCAGAGGGGGACTCGGTGGTCAAGAACACAGAGTCTGGAGCCACACGGCCTGGGCCGAGTCCTGGCCATGTCAATTGCTCGATGCGTGGCCTCGGCCAAGTTACTTAAACCCACCATGCCTCAGTTTTTTTTACATCTGTCAAACTGGGATCATAATTGTACCCAGTGTTGGGAGAACTCAGTGAATGAGCGTTTCTGAAGTGCTTAGGACAGTGCATGACATAAATGTTTGTTTAGTAGGGCCATCTGTATCCCTCTGATGCTCAGACTAGACACAGACTCGTGGCCTGTAGGACCTGGTTGAGGGTTTACATCACCCAAGCCATACCTAAAGGAGCGACCAGGTTGGCACATGAGGGGGATGAACCCAGGCCAGCTCCAGCCCCGGGTAGGGGTACCCACTAGTATTTAGAACCCATGCTAGTCTCACCCAATGGCCACAGAATAGGCCTCAATAGGTTTCAGAAAAACAAAGGAGTGTGGTCTGCCTGTATGACTTTATGTAGGGATGACGCGGTGTTTCTTTACGTGGGTGCTGTCGGCATTTGGGGCAGGACAATTCTTCATTGTGCAGGTTGTCCCAAGTATTACAGGTGTTTAGCTGCCTCTGGCCCCCAGGCCCTAAATGTCAGTACGCCTTGCAGCCATTGTGACTAGCAAGAATGCCCCACACGTTTCCAAACCCACCCTTTCAGATCCTGAGCAAGCACCTGCAGCCGGAATGGAATACGAGGGCAGTGTGCACTCATGTGCCCACGGCAGGTGGGAGAGCTTCCCTACCAGTGCCGGGTCTCCCAGGCACACCCCACACTCAGATAGCGATCTTCTGGCAGCGTCCTCTGCTTTGAATACAAAGGACAGTGAGACACACACACACACACACACACACACACACACACACACACACTCCTTGTCTGGTTATCTCATGCTTCCTTGGGAAACTCCAGCCTCAGGTGGGATGGTCCATGCATCAGAACATTCCAGTGGCTAGTAACTCGACTTTCTGGGGGCAGAGCTGACCCTCAACCAGAGAACAGGCTGGGCTGGACAGCCAGGGGGAAGACCAGGCTGTGTCCAGACAGATAAGCTTCTCCACCTGGAAGACCAATGGGGCTCTGGGGAGGTCAACTCGTGGAACCACCTTCCAAGGGGGCTAGAGAGAGCTGCTCTTAGCAAGGAGCCTCTCCTAGCCAGGCCCTGCTCTGCTCCCCCTTGTGCTAATGACTTAGGTCTTGTAACTAACCCACCTTTCTTTTCTTCTCCCCTTCCTTCTTGGAGAAGAGTGGAATTCTATGTCCTGCCGAATGCTCCCCAGCCCCTCTTCCTGTTCCCCCTTAAACCAGGAAGTGCTCAGAAGCCAACCCCTTCATTTTTCAGGCAATGAAACTGAGTCCTAGAAGATGACTAGACTAATAGAGCCCAAGATCCAGGGTCTCAAAGAACTGAATATAGTCAGCTTTCCCTTGAGAGTTCCATTCAGTCCAAAAAGGCCCCTGAACTGAAAGAGCTCCTGTTGGCCCAAGCTCATTGGACATGAGAGTGACTAACCATTCAAGAAGAGATGGCATCATTTTGTCCTTCCAACTGAGAATCATTTCTGACTCCTCCCTTTCCACTCCCACTGCCCAGACTGTGGCCCTGACAAGCTTCAGCTCACAAACGGACAATTCTAGCTCCTCTTGCCAGCCCCTAACCCAGCCCCTGGGGTTCTGGTGCCTTCTTGGTGGTGCCATCCACTTGACCTTCCTCAGACAAAGCTTTCCTTGCTTGACAAGCCCACAGTGTCTCTCTGCTTCTTGCAAGACAAAATCACCAGCCTGGCCCTTGTCTCTTTGGTCACCTCTTCCCCTCCCCAACACACCCCCTTACACTGTCTGGTGACATTGACCACATCCTGCTTCTGCTCAACCTCTTCTCTATCCTGCATAGCTTCCTTGCCCCTCCAGCCAAATCCTATGTTTCTCCAAGGCCTTGTCTCCAAACTGTCATCTGCACACCCTGTTGACTGTGACCTTGTGTTTTCTCTAGTTGCTAATGGTCTCTGTCATTTCCCCCAAATTACTGTGCCTAGAACAGGGCTGGGCTCACTGCAAGTGCCCAGAGGAGTTGTGACTTGCCATGGGACTTTGTGCTGGGGATGGAAATTTGGGCTGTTGTACTGGAATTCCCACACTCCCGTGGGTGCAGGAGAGCCTCAACAACTAAATGAGTTGCTAGGAAGGCAGGAAGGTTCCAGATGAGGCAAGCCAGTCTGTGAGGGTGGCCCCACATGGGTTCAGGCTGAAGGGGTCCAGGATTCTTCCCTTCACCTTGTGACCTGGGCGATATTAGCTGGTGGGTTGAGCCTAGAGAGTTCTATTCCAGCTCAGGCTGATCAGACAGAAGCTGCTGACTCCTTGGGAGCCAGGCATGTGCTGGGCAGACCAAGATGAAAAGAGTGTCTGTGTCCCCAGCTATTAGCCCATTTTGAAACCACGCTTCTGCTAGCAAGGTGGGACCGGCCGAACCGGCTCTCCAGCAGGACGCACCCTGCTCTTCCCTGCCCAGTCACGCACCCAGCAGAGTGCCCAGCAGGGCCACCTTCGGCAACGTGATCTCCAACGCCCTTCTCATGAGAGCGAGCGCATGCACACGGTTTCATGGGGTCTCCGTGCCTCTTGGGCTTGGCGAAGCCCTCCTGGGAAAGACCTTCATTGGAAATGCCTTGAGGGCAGATCCCATTCGCCACTTCCCTTGTACCTACTACCCCCCCGTCAGTGCCCGTTTGAGGGCCCTGGTGTAGAAGACATGTCATAGCTCTCTTTCGTCCTCCCGGGAGATAAAATGGTACTGGCGTGGCTGGCCTGTCGCAGGGTGGCTGGAGGGACCTTCACATGCTGTGTGGCAGCTCTGCTCTACTTTTCTGGGGGTCTGGAAGGCGCAGGTCCTCTCCCATCATGGGCTGCCCAGGAGGGGACAATCAGGGCCCCAGGGCATGGGGAGTTCCCCCTGTGCAGGGGGTAGAGGTGGCTGCTTATTCAGCAGTTTGAGTCACTGAGAGCCACTGGGCCTGAGTCACCAAAGGTGGGACTTCAGCAGGAGGAGTGCCAGTCCCTGTCTCCCCCTGGGCTCCGCTCCCTCTCTGGTGAGGAGCAGACGGTCCCACCCCGGGCTGGTCTTCCTTCCTTTCTGGGGCACGTGACTTTGTGTGGCACGTGGAGAGCAGAGCAGCACCCCCCACCCCCTTTCACTCAGCAACCCTGACGTCTGGGCAAAGAGCAAACTCATTCTGTTTGGAGGAGGCTGTGGTGGGCGGGCCCCTGTTGTGGGGTCCTCAAGGGCAGGGAAGAGCTGCTCCACGATTCCATCCGCAGCACCCTGAGACCAGAAGTGCCTACTCAGGAGAGAACCCCAGTTTGCAAACTGAAGGGCAGAGCCTGACGGATGACCAGCTCCCTGTCTACCCAGTCAGGGGAGGCACAACAGGAATCTGAGACGGCCTGATGTCACGTGTTGGCCATCTTCTATTGCCTGAATTTTTTAAGTGTAAAAACAAAACAAAACAAAACAAAACAACCCACGAAAGTTTTGACGCCCGTCCCATGAGGACAGAGTTCATCAGAGAGCTGGCTAATAACAGTTAGTGTCCCTTGTGACCTTTAACAGGTGGAAACTCTGAGCCCGCATCAATCTGGGCAGTAGTGGGAAATGTGGGTAATTCAGAGCAAGTTTTCTGGACAACTGCAGCCCAGCTAGAAAAGATCCTATGAAACTCCAGGCTGTGGCTTGTGGGTCTTTCAAGATGGTGCTGCTCTCTCTCTCCAGGGAGCTCACCACTCCGGTGAAAAAAGCACCTGCCCTCTTGGGCTCCATGCTCTAAGTCTGTGTCTCGGGCTGGGGGGAGGGGAGGCCCACCGCAGCTCCTGGTGCTACTGGGCAGCGGGACGCCCAAACACGCTTGTGTACCCCAGCACCTCGCTGAGATCTGGCCCTCAGTACCATCTGCTGTCGGAACAGACAACCGTGTCAGCTCCAGCACCCAGCTCCGTTTCCGCATCCTGCTCCTGGCTGAACGGCTCGACTGTGGGAAAAAGCGGATTTTCTGAAAATCTTCTCTGGCGCCTCTCCCCCTTCACGTCTGAGCAGTGGTTTTTGTTTTTTGTTTTTTGTTTTTTTTAGCTCCTGGAACTCCCAGGATGGGTTTGGGGAGCAAGGACCTAAAGTTTCACATGTTAGATTTGGGAAAGGAAATCCCTGGCAGGTGATTACCACCTGAGACACAGGTCTCACAGGCCCGGGGGCCAGGGACCCCTGAATCTTGCCACCTCTCTTACATGGGCTCGGACAAGTCTGAGGCATGACTATTCTGCCCTCCAGGAGTCCCATGTTCTGTGGTCACAGCTTCTGCCTTTTGAGCCCAGAGGCTGATTCCATTGTCCCAGTAACTGTTCATCCTGGGAAGGAGCCTTATAAAGTTCGAACTTGAACTAACTCCTGGAATCTCAGAGGATACACCAGTTCCTGGATGAGCATACTTGAGGGCCAGGAAGATCCTACCAAGCCACCCACCCCCAACACTGTGCTGGGAAGACTGGGGGGAGGCTCGGTGGCCCCCTTAATGATCCCATACATACACTGGGCCTGGAGGTGCTTCCAGACATAAGAAGAGGGCCAGAGGCCATGAGGTGGGAACATCCTCAGGGACAGATGCTTACTTTGCCCAGAGCAGAGCTCCCCGGAAACACCAACAGTGGAAGGAAACTACTCCCACTGATGAGATAGTCAAGAATTTCACCTGAAAGGAGGGACAGAATTTCACCTGAAAGGGGGCTGGATCCCCCAGGGCTTGTGTCCCACTTTGGAAGGGGAGCCCGTGTGCATGTATGCACACACACTCCCATATGCACACCTGCCTACCTGGGACACACATCACTTTGCTGGCAGGGGACCCAGGGAGGGAGGGTCTTTGGAAGTTCCTTGAACATAATGTAAAAACACCTTAGCAGGCATGGTGCTTTACAGTGTGGAAAGAGCTTCCCCATTCAGCATCTTGTTGGAGACTCCTGTTGGACAGCGTTCTGGTCTCCTGCTTTGCCAGTGAAATGTCAGGGCAGACGGCCGCATCCTTGTGCTCTCTGTGAGCATGTAGGAAGCTCACAGAACTCGAGGCTTGGCTAAGACCACACAACTAAGCTGGGGACCCGGACTCAGGTCTCCAACCTCCCTCCTGGTGTTTGTCCTCCAACCACTCTGCCACCAGAGTCTGGTGACACAAAGGAAGTGTAAATGGCAAGGAGCCCCTGCAGCTCAGGGGTGTTCTGCAGAAACTCTACCTGCCTCTCTGGCTAGTTGCTGGCTCCTAGAAAACTCCTTCCCCAGGGGTTGCAAACATAGGAAATACCTGCCCCCAGCTTTTGGCCCATTGTGAGCGATGCTTAGAGACATTTAGGGAGGGTAGCTGCTCAGCTGTGTGACACAACCTTACTGCCCAAAGACTTGGGCCACAAGACCTTCTGTTCCAAGGGACACTTGTGGGCAAGGAGACCCCATGGTCATGGCAACTGGTCTGTCTTGACCGGGACACAAGTGTGAAGGTGCAGAACAGTGACTGTTTGGTTCCCTTGCAACCACACCTTGCTCCAAATGCATCACTGAGCACACACAAATTGGGCTGGGAAAGCAGGGAGTCATGTCAAGACTGGTGACTGAGGCTGGGCCTGGAGTTCCTGGAATTAGCCAAGGGTTGCTGAACTTCTTCATGCTCAGGGAATTGGGCCACCATGCTCCAAGCCTCGGGGGCAGTCAAGAGGCAAGAGAAGAGAGGGCTGGGTCACTAGCTAGCCCTGAGCTCCCCAACTCTCCCCAGGCTTCCTCCCACAGCATCTCCACTTTGCCCCCAGCATCGTGGGGCCTCTAAGAGCTGATGAGGGCTGCAGGCAGGTGTGGAAGAGGCCCAGGATTTCATGTGGACACTTCCCAGGTTGGCCCCAGAGAGCAACCCCACAGAACTCAGCACTCAGCAGGCCACCAATTAGGTCAGAGAGCTGTAGACAGTCAGAAACATCATGTTTCCCTGAAATCATAAAACTCCTAGAAGAAAACATTGTCAGTAAGCTCCTTGACTTGGTGAGGGTTTTTTGAATCCGACATCAAAGCAAACGAAGCAAAGAAGGGGACTACATCATACTAAGCCCTTCTGCACAGCACAGGAAACCATCAGCAAAATAAAAAGGCAACCCACCAAATGGGAGAAAATACTTGCAAATCATATATCTGATAAAGGGTTAATACCCAAAATATATAAAGAAGTCATACAACTCAATAGCAACATAACAAAACAAAAAAAAAACAATCTGATTTAAAGATGGGCAGACCCGAATAGACATTTTCCCAAACGAAGACATACGAATGGTGAACAGGTACATGAAAAGGTGCTCAACATCATTAGTTGTCAGGGAAATTTAAATGAAAACCACAATGAGATAACACCTCCCACCTGCCAGAATGGCTAGAAAAACGTGAAATAGCAAGTGTTGGTGAGGGCCCAAAGAAAAAGGGGGCCCTCGTGCCCTGTTGGCGGGAATGCAAACTGGTGCAGCCACCGTGGAAAACAAGATGGAGTTTCCTTCAATAATTAACAACAGAACTAGTGTATCTACTTTGGGGCATTTTCCCAAAGAAAATGAAAACACTAACTTGAAAAGATACCTGCACTCCTATGTTCCCTGCCCAGTTATTCACGACAGCCAAGACATGGGAACAACCGAAGGGTCCACCAATGGATGAATGGATAAAGAAATAGTGGTGTGTATATGCACACCCTGGAACATTATTTTTTTTTAATTTTTTTTTTTAACGTTTATTCATTTTTGAGACAGAGAGAGAGAGACAGACCATGAATGGGGGAAGGTCAGAGAGAGAGGGAGACACAGAATCCGAAGCAGGCTCCAGGCTCTGAGCTGTCAGCACAGAGCCCGATGCGGGGCTTGAACCCACGAACTGAGAGATCATGAGCTGAGCCGAAGTCGGACGCTTAACCGACTGAGCCACCCAGGCGCCCCACCCTGGAACATTATTAAACCATAAAAAGAATCAAATCTTGTCATTCGCGACACTATGGATGGACCTTAGGGGCATTATGCTAAGATAAATAAGTCAGAGAAAGACAAGTATCACATGATCTCTCTTCTATGTGGAATCTAAATCCCCCCTCCCCTGCCAAACCCATAAACCCAAAAACAAAAACACAAAAACCAGGCTTATTAGATACAGAGAGCAGGCCAGTGGCTGAAGAGGGGGTGGGGGTGGGGGCTGGAGAAATGGATGAGTGGCGGGGGGGTTCAAAAGGTTAAAAAAAATTATCTTTAAATGCTCTGTTAAAAAAAAAAAAAAACAGGGGTGCCTGGGTGGCTCAGTCGGTTGGGCGTCCAACTTCGGCTCAGGTCATGATCTCACGGTCCGTGAGTTCGAGCCCCGCATCGGGCTCTGTGCTGACCGCTCAGAGCCTGGAGCCTGTTTCGGATTCTGTGTCTCCCTCTCTCTCTGACCTTCCCCCGTTCATGCTCTGTCTCTCTCTGGAATAAATGTTAAAAAAAAAAAAATTAAAAAAAAACACAACTATTCGGTCATGCATCTTGGGGAGGGGCTCCACTTTGTTGTTTTTCTTCTTGGCTTTCGGCTTTACCTGACCTGCTGAACCAGCTTTAGGAAAATTATCCTGAATGATGAGTTTGTGACCCAGAATCTCCCCTAGGGTAGGTCACACACCACTGGTGATAAGGCACAGTAGTAACTAACACTGAAGCATATAGAAAGCTCTTCCTTTTTCCATTTGGTTACCACGAGGAGAAAGTCTAGGTTGGTGCCAGTATGTTTCTTTTTTTTTTTTTTTTTAACATTTATTTATTTTTGAGACAGAGAGAGACAGAGCATGAATAGGGGAGGGTCAGAGAGAGGGAGACACAGAATCCGAAACAGGCTCCAGGCTCCGAGCCATCAGCACAGAGCCCGACGCGGGGCTCGAACTCACGGACCGCGAGATCATGACCTGAGCCGAAGTCGGATGCTCAACCGACTGAGCCACCCAGGCGCCCCCAGTATGTTTCTTTAATACTTGCCAGCCTCCCTTTCTGAGCAGAAAGAAAAAAAGAGAGAGAGAGAGAGAGAGAGAGAGAGAGAAAGAACAAAAGCTTCATCTGGATAGAATTAAATGATGATTTGTTTTAATTCTTTTTATTATTATTGGTTATAAGTTATGGTTAGCCTTCATCTATGGAAAAGAATACTGGGTGTTTTTGTTTTTTTTTTTACTTTTGAGTTAGTGATATAAATTCTCCCTTCAAAATTCCTTTTGAAAATTAAAGGTAAGTACATTAAAAATAAGTAAATAAGAGTTGGTTGATAGTTTCATAGAAATTGTGAGAGCAGACTGCAAGTGACTGAGGTTTGGGACACACTGTTGCACACAGTGACAAGGGTATCCAGATGTAACAGTGTGACAAGGTGCTCTGGGCAAGGAGTTGGGAGATCGGGACTCCGGTCCTGGTTCTTCTCTGTTTAGCTGTGCAGCCTTGGGGAGTCACCTCACGTCTCTGATCCTATTTCCCCAGCTACGGTGTGCCCTATGAGGCTTCTTCGGACTTTGGCATTCTATGATTCAGCCCTCACTGAAGTCACAAGCGGCCTCCTTCCCAGTCTTGCTCAGGGCTTGGGAACGGACAAACCCCACCAATCCCACCTTCACCCCCTTTAGGCCGCACCCTTGTGTGCCCTGCCGATGAGTAGGAGGGGAGGGGCTGGGGGTCTAGGGCCCCAAAGCTGCTTCTCTCCCCGGCTGTGTCTCTACCTCCCACCTCCACCCCCCACCTGATTGGATTGTGTTTTTTAGCTGAGTTTGCTCTCCTGGGGCAGGAAGGCCTCCGTAGAGACTTGCCAGGGCCCTGGGGGAGAATGCTGAGCCTCACCCTCATGAAGGGTGGGGACGGCTCTTCCACCCACTTGGGAAATGCTGCTGCATTTGTCTCCTGAGCTCTGTGACAAAAAGAAAACTCTCAAATCAGAAAAGAGGTATCAGAATATCTACCCAGGGCTTTGTTTTCATGGCCCTCCATCATGTCCCTGCCGCTTCCTGGCTCGGGCGCATTTGCAGAGCTCGCCTAGCAGGAGAGATCCTGACTCACTCCGGCCCATTGGGCCCTGGACTCGGTTCTGCCAAGTCTACCTGTGAGGTACCGGGCAAGTCCCTGCACTTTTCTGCAGCTTGATTTCCCTGCACATAAATCAGAATAATAATACCCGGTTCACCTACTGATCTCACAAAGACTGAAGGATCAAGTGGGGAAATAAAAACATGAGCCTTTTGTGTAAATTCAAAATGCTGCACTAATTCAAGGGATTGTTAAATGGCAGGGGTGCTGAGGACCGAGTTATTCCCCCCCGTAAGAGAGGACTGTGGGTGAAGGGGCAGGGCAGTGGCAGCCTCGCAAGCTCTCTCCCCTGCCTGCTAACCCCATGGGAGGCCCGTGCCCAAACCTCTGTCTCCTCCTGGGAACTGGGTCTGGAGCTAGGGAAGGAGGCTCGTAGATCACCTGGTCCCCCCCTGCCACTTACAGATGAGGAAACTGAGGCCTGGAGAGGTTTAAGTTGGCTTGTGCTGTACACAATAGCACTTAATTACATCCTCTCTTATGCTGTTGTTTCCTCCTTTAGTTGTTTTTAACTACAGTGTTTGGACTTTAAAGACTTGGTGGTTGAGTAGATTAGTTCTTGTCAGGACCAAAGAACAAAACAAAACAAACAAAACAAAAAAACCAAAAAACAAAACCAAGAGAAACAAAACCCCCAGAAACCCCACAAAACAAAACCCAGGCCCCGAACGCCACTAATTTTCTTCTGGAGCAAAATAAAAAAGCGTATAATTATCCTTCACTCTTCCAATCCTCCCTCTAGGGTCTCAGAGGCTCTACCTTGAATTTGTGCGTGAGACGGAAGGTGAGAATAGCGACCAACTCATGCCATCTTCCTCCTTGGAAGAAGGCATAATTCCACTCTATGTGGTCAGGGGATAACCGCCTCCCCCGATCTGTCAGGCTGGAAGAAATGGAACCCCAGAGGCACCCAGCAGAGATTAAGCTGAAGGAAGATGCAAAATGGCGCTGCTGTCTCTCGTGAGGGGAGGGAATTCCCTCTAGCGCACTGTCTGAGAAGCGCCAGCTGCTGACGGTGTCCTGGGCTGCTGCCCGCTGCTCTATCGCTGCCCCAGGGAGTCCCTCGGCAGTGGGCAGTGACATCTCTCCCTGAGTGTTCTGACCAAACTGCCGGGCCTTCCCTCCCCCATGAGGGCCCTCACTGCCTTCTCCTGGGTCTGGTGCTCCTCAGGGGCAGAAGGAAGGTGTGGGCAGCAGGCTTGCTCAGCTCAGACAGGCACCATGGGTCCTGTGCCCCCAGGAATTGGTTACCAGAGGCCAGGGAAGTAAGTCTCTTGAGAACTCTGGGGCTGGCAATATGCAAATAGCCACCTCCTTGGGGGTGATCAGTCAGGAAAAAGGGCCCAAGGGCTACTGTCAGACCAAGCCCCGGGCCCAGGAGCGTTTCTCCTCTGCCCACATCCTCTCTGCTGAGGGCAGCCCTCCTTTCCTTTCACGTCTCATTCCAAGCCCAGCTCCTCCGGCAGCCTGGCCTGCTTTTCTCTGCTTGAAGCCTGCCGTCGGAAGCTACTTGCGTGTGCTCGCTGGAACCACGTTCTTATCCCTTTGCGAGTCCATGGTGTGGACATGGGAGCCATTCCCTGACTCCTCTCCCCTGAGGGAGGCCCAGGATCTGGAATATCAGAGCTTCAGGGATGGCTTCAAGATGGAGCCACTGTCTACTCCTGCTGCTGATAAACCCGAGGCCCCGTCAGGAGGCGGGGGGGGGGGGGGGTGTCCCAGCAACGGCCTCATGGGCAGTGATGGAGAACCCCACGTCCAGGCCGGTGCTTCCTCCTTTTCTCTACCTTATCTTTGGCCTCTGGGGAGTCCTCTCTGGCTCACCCAAACCTTGGCCAGGAGGAGGGGCCTCAGGTTTCCCTAAGAGGCTGAAGTCAGCTGCGCAGGGAAATCGAGCCCTAAAGCAAGCTCCTCACTGAGCACCCAACTCAAAGGCAGTGGGAACTTCTCACACGAAAAGCAGAGCCCCTCCAGGGGACTGCAGCTTGCGAAGGAGGGCCCATCCCTCAGGGACACCCCAGATATAGGCGTTTGCCACATGCTTCTTCTCCACGGTTTAAATATAGGAGCGTCTCTGGCCCCAGCAAGGTGTCTGTGGAAACATACCACAAGCCAAGCTACTGCTCTCCACAGGGAGGGGTCCCCTGGGAGCCGGCCCTGCCAGCTCTCACTCCCTCGCCTTATTCTCTCGGGCACATTCTGTCCCTCGGCAAGTAGGATCATTGTCTCTTCTTGTTGGGTGAGAGCCTGGGGCCCTTGTGGGACCCTCCTATCTCCCAGGGCTGAGTGGGGGTGAGTCACAGGCTGGCAGCAGGGACACTGAGTTGGCAAACACATCAATCACTCCCTCTTAGAGCAGGAGCCAGGCCTGCTTGGGAGAAGGAGTCTATATCCCCTCTATCTTCCCTTCTCCTGGACTTTTCAAGAACAGAGGCCCAGCAGGCACTGCCAGAGGAGCCCGGCTGGCGTCTCTGGAAAGTGGCATTCGTAGTTGAGAAATGGGAGCAGGGGAGGGGGTCGAGCCTGACTTTGTAAGTCAGGGCAGTTACTAGGTGGAGCCATTGCTGTGCCCGTTTCCTCTCTGTAAAGCTCAAGTAAATGAAGTCCTACCACCTTTCCATCCTGTTGCAAGGGTTAATTAACTGCTGTTTTCCTGGTGCTTGGAGATGGTCAGATGAAAGCAGGGAGGAAGCACAGAAGCCATTATCCATCCATTGGTGGAAGTGGGGGTCTCAGCGGAAGATCTGCCCCTGCCCCCACCCCTGCTTCCAGGAAAACCATCATGTAGGCTTTGGTTATGGAGGCCTGCAGCTACTCAGACTCAGCTCTCGAATCACACAGAACCTGAGAAGTTGGAGCTCAATGGGTGCTTGGCTAGGATCTAATCCAACTGCCTTGACCCACGGGTGGGACAACCAAGGCCTGGAGAGGTGAAGACCGCCCCAGATCCCCCAGTGTGTCACAGCCCAGCTGAGACTGGAATCCAGGCCTCCCCGCTATGAATCTGACATGCCATATTCACAACCCTTACTGCCTCTTGAGATAGGAATTCTCAGCCACTTCAGAGATGGGCAAGCTGAGGTTCAGTCAGGTTAAGAACTTGCCTGGGTCACACAGCCAGGTAAGGGGCAGAGCCAGGATTTGTTTCCAAAGTTCATGGCCAGAGTGTAAGGATTTTCCTCCATACCTGGCTGTTTTGGGGAACGGACTGCGTTAACTGTGGACTGGTAAAGATGATCTCTTTCTCTGCGTCAAGGGCAAGGATCCTATCCTGTTTCTTTCTGGCAGGTCCTCTGTAGTACCTGGCCCAGAGCCCTGCCTTGGCCCAGCCACATGGCTAACTGGGGAATACTGTGTTTGAGTTTCTCATGCCCTGTGGAAACTTCATACAACCCCAGCCCTCTCATCTGTAAAAGAGGGCCACCCAGGGGGCTTCGGGCTCGAGGTGGGCAGGGTCAGTTCTTCTCAGGGTGAGGGTCCTTAGCGCGTTGCCCATAAAACTCTGTCATGGATAGATTATCAACTACCGACATGTCAGTTAGGCAAGTTCAGCTGAGAAAGACTTGCTAGTGAATATTGGATTAATGTAGAGAAATGGGGTCAATAAACAGGACAAAGGCAGAATTCTCCCTGGTTGTAGTCCGGGGGATTCTCACTCTCAGGAGCACTGGCCTCGATTTAACTGAGCATAGTTGAGTGATTCAATATGGCGGTCCTCAAGGTATCTCTAGCCCAGACCTCCTGACTGATGATGCTTGGCATGGCTTCTCTCTTCTGCGAATCAGCTCCTGTCTGGGCAGGATGGTCTAGTTCAACCCACAACCAAAGAACATTTCACTTGATGTGCCTCCCAGAACACTTGAAGCTAAAGATGCGCTTCCTGATTTATAAGCAGGAAAATGTTTTCAAGTTGGAGCTGATAGAGAAGGAGATTATTGTCTTAATCCAGAAACATTCTATGGATATCAAAATTGTGCACTTGCCTCAGCTTCATCTAGGACAAACCCCATTTACAGCTTGGGAATGGAAGGGCTGGGCCTTCCAGTGCCTCAAGCTCTGTGCCCCTCCTCATTCTGGTCTCAGCTGACCCAGAGGAAGGTATTCAAGGGACCCATTCTGAGGACCCCTCACAGGAGTCAAACAGCTTCCATGTTCTCACCAGAGGCGGCTATGGCCTGATGTAATTATGTTTGGGCCCTGGCCTAGTAGAGGAGCCCTTTAAGGGAGGCTTGTTTTTATTACAAGGAGTGTGTGGGAAGATACCCTGACCCAGGGTTGCCAGATTTCGCAAATAAAAGTACAAGATCTGAATTTCAGGTAAACAACAAATAATCTTTTAGTATAAATATGTCCCAACTATTGTATTTCATTGCATTTTATTTGGTATCCCTGCCCTGACCCTATTAACCCTTACAGCTGAGTGAATTCTGCTTGAGTTTAGGAAGGGAAAAAATGGCCGCTCTCCTGCTTCTTTTGAGCTAGGCTGACTCCTCAAGGAAAGAGCAGGTTTGGTTGGAGGACAGGAGGAGGGAGGAAATTAAGGGATCCAAACTCACAGATCTCTTGCAGGTCCCTACAACATGGTCGTGGTGTTAAAATATTGAGATGCAAAACCAAACGAAACCAAACAAAAACCCCATATAAAAAGACCATCCAAAGTCTGGAGTAATGAAAACAAAACGGCATTAGATTAGGAGTTAGGAGGCCAGGGGTCTAGTCTGCTGTTGCATTAACCAGCTGTGTGACCCTCGATGAGTCTTACATCCTCCCCGGGCCTGGGTATCCTCAGTTGTAAAGCGTAAACCTCATTGGGGCCCTAATATTTCACTAGTCTGGTTCTGAGAACTGGAGCAGAATAGCAGAGCCTGTTTACCTAAGAAACTGGGCAGTAAGGATAAGAACTGCCCCATCCTTTGGCCCATCTCACCCAGCTCCTCCTTCTCCCTGAGGTTGGGACCCTGGGGCTCCTGCTGTCCTCTAGAAGGTACATGTCTCTGAAGAAGGAGGAGGTTGGAGTAGCCAGCAGAGTGTTGACTGGACCAACGACTTTCTTTGGATCAATCTTTTCTTTTCCTTGATGCTTTTTGTGCGTCTCACTAACTTAATGTTTTAAGTCCTATTTTATTATAAGACTCCCTCTGTTCAATGTTCTTAATTTGCAATATCAGCGACCCTAGATTCCAAGTGGTACAATTATATATTATATATAAATTATAATTTACATATATACTTAAATTAGAAGGCTATGGCTGATATAGGGGCGCCTGGGTGGCTCAGTCGGTGAAAGCGTCCGACTTCTGCTCAGGTCATGATCTCACTGTTAGTGGGTTCGAGCCCCGTGTCCGGCTCTGTGCTGACAGCTTGGAGCCTGGGGCCTGCTTCGGATTTTGTGCCTCCCTCTCTCTGCCCCTCCCCTGCTCGTGCTCTGTCTCTCTCTCTCTCTCTCTCTCTCTCTCAAAAATAAATAAACATTAAAACAAATTTTCTTAAATAAAAAATAAAGAAGGCTACGGCTGATATAGAATATAAGGTAAAATCAGAGGGTAACACCACTGCTTTTTAAATATTTTTAGAACTTTCATTTTGGAATGGCCTGCAGATCCTTTGCATATTTAAATAAAATATATGCTTCATGGGGACAGATCTTTGTTAACTGAAGTTCATGCGGTATTTGTAATTGGAACGCCCGACTCATAAACCCTCTCCCTTGCCTGGGGCCCTGATACTCAGGGTAAGCAGCGCAGCCTCAAAGCAAATGGCACAAAACCTGGAGCTCCGAGAAGACGGTGCCCCCAGATTCCCGTGAAAAGCAGCCTCCAGCCCTCTCTGCATAAGGAGTGAGGAGTGAGGTGCTCCAAGTGGTTAATATTGTTTCTGGTCAAACCCAGGCCATGCATGACAAGAAAGAAACGAGACTGGTTTTCTCATATGGCTCCTAAAAGGACACTGACAGTTGTATTTTCTTTTTAAATCTAGAAAAATCTAAAACAGGTATCTGGGGATCTTTTGAACAATGGCAGAACTGCCGCAACATTCCAGGATATTCCAGGATTCAACTTGTCTTTTGACCTCCATGCTTCTCCCAGCTCGACTGCAAGTTCACTGAGGCCGAAGGCAGATGAATCTCTTCGCCTGTGTGTCCGCAGCGCGCCCAGCTCCCTGCCCCGCCCTGGAGTTGCTCAAGACGAGTTGGCTGACGGAGGGAACGTGAAGTATATGCAGGAAACAGTCCTTCGGCAGCTTTCAGAAACTGCCGAAACCCGCTGACGAGGCTTGTACAGACCCACCGCACCTCACCCTGCTCCCCTCACTCCCTGCTTTCTGCCACCATGTTGGTTTCACCAAAAGAGAGGAGAGGAAATCGTGGTGAGATTATCTCACCGCCACAGACCTGTATTACCTTTTGTCCCTCTCTCCTTCTTAAGTCCTGGCCCTGTTTGGTTTTGCCCAGTCCTTGGCTGATTATATGCCTGGCTCCAATATCAATTATTCCATTTCCTCCCTTCCTCACCCCCTCCTTCTGCCAAATCCTCATGTGTGCTCAGCTCTTCGCCGTTCCCATAGCCCCTCCTGAACTGAGAGGAGACAGGACGTGCCTCAGCAGCTGCCCTGACATGAGTCATGTCTGAAGTACCGCCAGCGAAGACGGAGCGAGAAGGGTTGGGCCTTAGGGTGCGGGGAAAGGGAAGGAATTTTAATGGATTGTCAGAAAATAGGTGCGGGGAGGGGCGGGGCTGGTTTGGGAGCATCAGGAGCTGCTGAGATTGCTGAAGATTGAGTTGATTAGCCAGAAGAAATGCCCAACATGGGCCGTGTGGAGAATTCTTTTTTTTTTTTTTTAAAGAAACACCTCTGAAAGAGTTCCTTTGCGGTTCTTGGTGACAAATTTCCATGTGTAATGACCCCACACTGCCCATCTGATAACACTTCCCCGTTACTGTAACACCAACCTGTGGGTGAAGTACACACACAGATAGCTTTGTTCCCACTTTACAGATGAGAAAACTGATACTCAGAGAAGTTAAGAGGTGTATCCAAAGTCACAGAGCCACGGGAGTAGCAGAAGCCAGGCTAGAAGCTAAGCTTTCTAGGCTCTGAGGTGTAACAAAATATACGTAACGATGTGTAACATCTATCCTGTCAGCATGATTATTCATTCTGACTACTAGTCTCCTCCAGTGATCTGCCTTCCCTGGGTCTCATATAATCCTTTATACTGCATTACTAAGTCATTTTCTCTAAGTCAGATTCTGTCTGGTCATCACTCTTGGTGTCAGAGCACTTGATTCACATCTGAGCCTTGATCTGCCAGCTTATGGGCTCAGTCAACTGTCCATATGTTGCTCTGAGGGTATCAATTGACATCAAAAAATCAGGAAAAAAATGGGAGGGAAATACATTTGCCGGAAACCTAGTTAATGCCTCCCTTTAGTCCCTAACCTGTAACATGCAAGAAAGACAAATACTCCACAATTAGCCCCAGCAAGAACTTAGGAAGGGAGGATCACACTGACAATAAAAAGAACACCCAACTCGTAAACCCTCTTCCTTGCCCGGGACCCTGACACTCAGGGGTGACATCTGTAAGCAATGTGACCTCAAAGCAAATAGCACTGAAACCTGGAGCTCCAAGAAGACAGTGCCCCAGATTCCCATGGAAAGGCAGTCTTTAGCCCCATCTGCATAATGGCTCACAAAAGAATTCCCAAGAACCATACAGGCTAATGTTAAAATTAGCAAAAATAAATGAAAGTCATAGAATTTGGAAACAGGGAGAAAACTTGGGTGTCACTTAGCCCAATACCCTTGATTTTGGAGTTGAAGAGAGCGCCAACGCTGGTTTGTATGGTTGAACCAGAGCATTTACCACAGACCTTGGTGCAGAGGTAGGGCTAAATAAATATTTGTTCAGTGATGGATGGATGGGCATAGTGATTTCTTTGAAATCACAAAGAAAGACAGTGACAGGGCCAAGATTAAAGGATCTAGAATAATCTCTACCTGTGTTCGTTTTAAAACTGACCTGAAGACTAATTATCATCAGTTTTTTTTCCACGCACATTATTTCATTGAATCCTGATGATGACCACACGAGGACGACTTTGTTATATCCATTTTATATGTGAAGAAACTGAGGCCCAGAGGTAGAATTATCTTGCCCAGGGTCACATGCTCGGTGAGTAGCAGAGCTCCGATTTGAATCCAGATGTATCCAACTTACAGACACTCCACACCCAACTTAGGGCTCGAACTCATGACCCTGAGATCAAGAGTTGCATGCTCCACCAACTGAGCCAGCCAGGCGCCCCTGTCCACCTTATAAACTCAAGCAATGCTCCATTCCAGCATGTGCCCTCTTATCCAAGAGTCACTGCAGGGGACATGCTCTCCTAGCCCCAGGAGACTTCTAGAGCATTCTCCTTGGTCATCAGCACATATTGAGCAGAGAGGTCCCTTCAGGAGTTTCCTAGCAACATTTAAGTTAATCCACAAATGGACCTCAAGAATTCAAACTTCTCTCAAATCCATGATCATATCAGACATTTTGGAAAATGGACTTAAAAATATGCTGTTTTCTTTATGCTTTTTCTACAATGTTCTCATGTGGGACATTTGGAAATATCCAATCAGCCCAAACAGGAGCCTGCACTAACAGCCATCTATGAAATAATGGCCAAGCAAATGGACCTGGTCCTGGTTGGTGGGCCTCACCTCATGGACCAAAGCAGCCCCCTTCCACCCTGTATCACTCTTCTCAGCAACCAATGCAGGTTTGCTCCGCCATAAACCCTAAACCACTCCCCAACACCCCAGGTCTTTTTGAATGCACGCAGCTCCTTACCGGATATCCCCATGAGCCATTCCCCGCCTGGAACTTGGAATAGTAGCTGCTCCGGCTGGTGGTCCCATAGTTGTTGTAATTGTCGGCCAAGCCATCATACATGGAACCTTGAGGACAAAGGCAGGGCGTTAGGACAGTGATGGCCACGCTCTTCACTCGCCTCTCCTCCCCACAGCGTCGCCTCTGTATCCAGGTACACCATACCCCATGGAGGAGACCAGGTGTGAGCTCTTGAAGGAGCAGGATAGGAAATGTATCATCTACTTGCCTTCTCCGTCTCTCCGCTCTACCTCCTCCACAGCCAGGGCCGAGGAAGGGCCCAGGCAGACTGCGGCGGGGACAGCTCTGCAAACCAGCTGAGCCCTTCCTGGGCTGACTAACTGTCTCCCTGGGCTTGGGGTGACTTGACATCTACAGGTCAGGAGTTGGCCTGGAGGGCCTCGGAGCACCGCCATTCCATTCAAGGGAATCACGACTCCGTGTTCCACAAGGATAAGCTTCCCACTGGGGGAAGCCTGGTAGGATCTCAGCATTCCAGGTCCAGAGTCCCAAGGTCAGGGCCACAGAGCCTTGAGGGCTGATTAGAGGCCAGTTCAGGGCAGGACTCTTGTTTCAAACGTCAGCCCGGCCCCCAAGAGTGACGAGGTGATCTTTTGTCCTTTCCTTCATCCTCTAGGTGCTCCAGATGGTGAAGTGGGGAGGGTGGCCATCAACCTCAAAGGCCCCAGTGAGGATTAATTAATGTTTTCGGAGTGCTTGGAGACCCACAAATGATAGGCTCCGCGAGAGGATAGAGTGTCATTAGGGTTATTAGCGGCAAAATGGCTTTGAATCACAGAAATCGGAACTGGGTTTTGGGCTGCTGGTAGGGCTACCTTCCCTTCTCCCCTTCACCAGATGGCAAGTGGCCTCCAAAGGATCGTCCCAACACTGCAAAAGCTAGTCTGTTCGCTGTCTCACTGTCCTTGAAACACGGCTGACCGTGACATGGCCATGACTTTGCTCATACCGTGTCCCTTGCGGAGTCTGCCTTCCCCTATCAGTCACAACATTCAGATCTCACCTATTTTTCAAGGCCAAGCTCACGACCTCACCCCTTTGCGGAAGCCTCTTCTGACCAACCCTGCCCGAGGCAATCTCTTCTATCTCTAAACACACAGTGCCCTGCTGTCTGTACCCTGACTCACATCTTGCTTACCGTCCCATTCCCTACACTGGGACCTGCATGAGGGAAAAGTCATGGCTGTATGGTCTGGACATCCAGAGCAAGGCTTGCCCCACACTCTTACTAGCTCTGGGAAAAAAGGAAGGTGGGATCCAGTGACAGCCTCCTAAGGGGGAGGGCCACTTCTTTTCTCTGAAGTGATGGTCAGACTCCAGCATCTGAAACCTTGTCTAGGGGGAAGGGTTTGACAGTGATCTTTCCCAGCCAGATTAGCTCCTTCCCCATCCACCATACCCACTCAGACTCCCACATCTTTTGGGGATGGTGGGGGGACTGGAGTATCTGGGCTGAGGGCAGATGGAATAGCAGAGGGGCAGCTTTGGAATGTGGCAGGCATCTCTGCGTGGTGCCACCTCCTCTCTCAAAAGCCAGCCAGACGACCACCCCATAGCACACAGAAGGGGCACTGCCCCCGATTACCACTCCCCCATCATGGAGGACCAATAGGCCATTAAAGTTACTGGCTGTGGCAGAGACAGTTTGCCCTGGGAGCCTACAGGTGTTGACCTTGGTCTTGGCTCTGACATTTGGGCAAGTCACTTGCTCTCCCTGGACCTCAGCTTCTTCTGTAAAAAGAAGGGGTTGGCTTCTATACACCCCAAAGGCTGCATACAGCTCCAGTGTTCCATGACTGTATGATTATAGTAACCCATGCCCCATGGCATTCAGAGAAGCTTGTAAGGAAGACGGGGAGACATCAAAGGCTACACCAGCACCTCCTTTGCTGCCTGCCTCAGGTCCTCCTAGAGGTGTCCTGCAGGCCCAGGCCTGACTCCTGACGGGGACTCTCCCTGAGCCTCTGACCTACTGTAAGCTCCTCTATTGAGCATACACAGCTTGTTCCTCTCCCTTTCTCAGGAAGCTGCACCCCCTGCCCCCCGAAAGGCTGCCTTTGTTAGGAGGAGTCTGGAAGCAATCTCATGGGCTCAGACGCCCAGAAGCAGCTTACACCAGGGAAGGGGCTGCAGCCAGGACCTTAGGCATGCATGGTCAGGGCCCGGGGCAGCTGACAGCAGGTCTCGTCTGACTCTCCTCCATCCGGCCTACTTCTATCATCCCTTCCAGGGTTTGGCAGGCCGGCGTTCACTTGGCTGTTGCCCCATGAGCAGGGATCTCTCATCCAAGGGCAGGTGTGGGTCAGCCAGCTGCTGTCAGATGGAAAATTTGGGGTGGCGATGGAGAGTTCTATGGAGCCCCAGGGAGGCCTTCTGCTAGGGGAGGCATCCCCGGGAGGCTCAGTGGAGGGCAGGCTCCCATGGGGCCTCTATTCTTTCTCAAAAGGGAATCTGTCAGCAGTGACATCACTCACCCTCTCGGTCATCAGATGAAGCATCGTTTCCCTCTATGCCCTGCATCTGCCTGCCTCCCTCTCACATAATCTTCTCCATGTGGGAGGTAGGGAGTTCTCTGTCAAGGAGGCAGGGGTGAATAGGACCTCTGGAATGTCCTATAACTCCAAAGCCGGTCCCTGTGTCCTAGTGGTGACTTTAGTGATGGCAGGTGTGGGCTATAGCACTCCCTACTGGTGGGGCCAAGGTCTCCAGGTCCTTCCAGGTGGCTCCTGAAGGCACCCCCTAAGATCCGTCTGCAATTGGGGGTCAGATCACTTGACTCCCACCTTAAGATGCTTTGCTTGGCTTCCTTGTGAGAACGAGGCTGCCATCACAACAGCCAGTGCTGCCTCTCTGGCAGAAAGGTAGCTGCACTTGGGGGCCAAGGTTCTGAGCTAAAGGAGGAGTCCAGAGAACTTACCTACCTGAAGTCACACTCCGTATTGTGCCCGATGACCAATGAGGTGCAGGAAGGAGGTGAGCTCTGTTCGTAAGAGCGCTGCTCCCCTCTCCTGACCCTAGGGTGTCTGGCTGGTACACGCTGCCTTTGGAAAGTCAGGCTCAACACCAAGAACATGGGGGTTCTCAATGACAGTAATAGTAATAGCTCTGAAAGCTTTCACTTCTCCATCTAGTCCTCTGACTTCTCCAGAACTCATTTCTAAGAAGCCTTTCCTGATTAACTCTACCTGGTCCCCTGACCCTGGTTGACTGCCTCCTTGGAATAAGGACACGGAAAGGTGTAATCAGTTTTCCATCTCATGACTGTGCCAGTGTCCATCGTCATGTACTTTGGGCACTCACTGAGGCAAGAAATGTGTCTCTTCTTTTCCTGGGATCTTGGGCACAGGGCGTGGCTCTGGGCGGGGCTGGGCCGAACCTGGACTGAGCTGGCCCTTTTTGTCAACCAGTTCTCCTTACCCACCCCTCATGGTGGAGGTGCTTAGATTTCTGGTGCCTAGAGGCTCCACATCCCCCAAATTGCAGCATGGGATCAGGGTCCTTGAAGGCTTACTCAACCAGGCCCTCCTCCTACCCAAAGAGGTCCCTGGGGGCAGTGGGGGGGGGGTGGTTTGCTGGGTAATCCAGGAAGACAGACGGTCTGCGAACAGCTTTAGAACAGGCACAGCCACCTCCTTGAGGAGGATTCTTGGTGTCAGGAGTGGTAAGGGGAGGTGATCCCAGCACCCAGCTCACCCCACAGAATCACCCCTACTCTTGTATCTGAGTGCTTGCATTCCCACTGTTTTCTCTAGAAGGGCACACACGCCGTAAACAAAGTTGGTGGCTTCTCAGTAAAGCCGGCTGCTGGCTCAACTTGTGCATTGTCCCCAGGAGACAACCCACCCACAGAACCCCAAGGTCAAAGAGCAGATGTCTCAGAGAATGTATCGCTTTCTTCAGCATACAAGCCATTCCAGCGGCTCTGTCCACACAGCTTGTCTCAGCTTGTGTCAGTGTTTCAGGGCGTAAAGCCCTCTCAGAAAATCTACCACTCACACCATCAGCGTCCCTGGGTGCTGCTTCCCTTTGGTGCCTGAGATGATTATCTGATTCTCTCTTGTGTCATAGGGGCAACCCAAGCTTTCTCGCCTACCAAAGCTTTGAAAAGAGAGGCAGCTTCTTTGTTAGGATATATGGACTTCTCTCTCCAAAGAGGACGGGCAAACCTTTGCAGGGATGACTCATCCTTTTCCACCTCCAAGCTTTCAAATAGGTCACACCCACCGCACCTGAAACATTCTTTCTCTTCTTCTCAGCCAAACCCTCTCCCTGCATTCAAAACCTTGCACAAAAATCAGCTTCTCCTACAGGTGACTCCACCCAGTGCTCTGGGCACTCCAAAGTGCACCCAGCTCATGGCACTCTAGCGTAACCATGCCAGCTTTCTGTCCAACTGCTCTACTCACTCCGCGCTGGTTTGTGTGTTCCTTGGAGTGTGGCTTCTGTACATTGTGTGGGTATGTGGGTACGTGGGCGTGTGTGTGTGTGTGCACGCGTGTGCACCTATGGGCCCTTCTCCCAGAAAGCAGGCTCTAGATGTCCCCAGTTAGGCTGGGAACTCCCTGAAGTGAGAGATCTCCTGCTCGTACTAGATCGCCACCCCACTCCTGACCCCAGGACCAGGGTCTACCTGGAGAAGGCACTCATGATCAACAGGCTGCCCTTAGGGACAGAGGTCATCTGAAACCTCTCTCCTCCACCCCTCCCCCCGCCCCAGATGCCTCTCCCTTGCTAGTCAGGAAGGTTTGTCCCACAGCACACGGCCCTAGATGTATATCTACGGTTTGATCTGTATCCCTTAAGGTCGGTCGATGTCTCTTCTGGCTTCTACACTGTAAAGTCCATCTGTTCCTCAGCACAGAACCCTTGAGAAAGGAAGCAGCTCCTTACCTTCCAGCCCTGACAACGTCTTTCTCTCACCCCCTGAAATCTCTTCCACCTGTGGTGCTCCGTCAGGCTAGGCCCATAGCAAGAGGAATTTAAATGAGAGAATAAGAACTGCCAGAAGATACTTCTAGCACTATCTCCCTCAGAGATGTTCAAGATTGGGCAGTTTGGACTGTGCCCATGTGAACGTTCAGGTGCCCAAGGAAGGGGAATGGTCAGACACCCATTTCTTTCTGCCAGGGCCAGCTGGGAGCACTCTGGACATACATCTCCTATCCGGATGGTTTCATGAGCCTGAGGTGGGCAGAGAGTTCAGCACAACCTCACCAGGCACTTGGCATGGTTCTTACTCTTCTTCTGGGCAGGTGTACAGAGCAGAGATGCTGCTACAGCCTGTGTCCGCTCCTCTTCCTCACTAGCACATCTGCTTCTCTTTCTGATCATCTGTTCCTGGCCACCACTAAACCCAAGGATAGGGCAGAGAGTGGGAGCATCGTGTAGGGACAGGACTGGCACAGAGGGCAGAGCAGTGGTCTAGTGTGGGCAAAGGTCAGAATAGGACTCAGCCACCTGGCTGGGGATCCAGACTAAAAACTTGTCTTCAGCAATTACCATGTTAGATGTCTGTCCATCCTTTTGTGTGTGTGTGTGTGTGTGTGTGTGTGTGTGTGTGTGTGCATCCCACGGGGCTGATCTTCATGCTGAATCTAAGTGTGAGTGAAAGATGGGGACCGGAACAACCATTCTGTAACTTTGTTGCACATCAGAATTGCCTGGGAACCTTTCAGTGATGCCCACACTGTCCCCCATGCTCACTAAATCAGAATCTCTGAGGGTGAGACTCAAACATTTGCATTTTTTAAAATCCCCAGGTGATTTCGATGCAGAGGCAGGTTTGAGAGCAGCGGACTGGATGGCTTTTGGTATGTCAGGGTGTTTACAAGAGGGAAACCGTGAGTGACACACAGTGAGGAGAGGAGCCTTTTTGCAGGACAGCTGCAGCTGGTTTGGGGGGATGGCCTGCAGAGGTAGGGAGTGACACCATCTATTTCCAAAGACTGTTACCCATCATGGCACATGTTGGAGATGATCTAATCCAATCTCTTACAGTTGCAGAGACCCAGAGAGAGGCAGTGACTTGCCCCAGATCACACAGCAGTCAGCAATCCATCCAGGTAGAATTCAGATCTCCTGACACCAGGCTGGACTCTTGCCCTAGCACGAACTGCAAGGTGGTGTGTAAGTGTGTGCGTGTGTGTGTGTGTGTGTACACACATGTGTATGTGCATGGGTGTGGGTATTCGTGTGTATATGTGTATGCACACATGTGTGGTGTGTGCCTACAGAGAACTTCACATGAAGATATCTAACATTCTGCCATCTTACTTTGTCCAAACGTCACACACCTTCTAGCGGTCATACCTCATGGCAGGGGTAGTTGCCAGATTTTTAGGTCTGGAACAATTGGCTTCTTAATATTCACAATTTGGTGTGTGGGGAGAAACATTGATTTCTATATTTTTTTTAACCTCTGCCAACGAGCTTCGCAAAGGAGCAGGCTCCAGGGAAACCACATTTGCCATGAAACATTCTGGAATACTTGGCATTTTTGCATGTGTTGTAACAGGCAAACGGAAAGTCTGGTAAAACCTGAGCTTCAAGCCAAGATACGTTGTAAAGAAACAGGAATTGGTCCATTTGAAGTTTAATTAGGATGTTTCGCGGCTGGAATAAGCTGAAGCCCAGACACCCTTCACTCGCTCCCGTGCCAGCTTCAGTCCCAAGAAAACAACCCCAGAAGTGATGCCTGTTTATGGTCTGCGGTCAGGAACAGACAACTTTCAAGAGGGTAGAATGAGCAGACCCTCACACAGGCAGAGGCTTATGCTGAGACACAGCCAAATGCAAATACAGAAATGCCAACAAACCTCCACCTGTACACGCCACGGCCACCAAGCCAGCACAAGCCTGCCCCCTAGGAGCTCCTCGAGTAGCAACTGCCTGGTGAGGGGTAGATGCAGGATGATGAAGGAGCGGGGTGGACAGACACCTCCCCTAGCCTAAGGTCACCCCAACCCTATCTCTGATCAGGGAGAAATTCAGGTTTGGCCATGTTAAATAGGAAATGGTACTTGGGAGAAGAAAGGAGAAAATTGAAAGTAAAAATCACAGATGTCTAAGCAGGTAGTGAGACACACAAGAATGACGGGCTAGTCTTGGGACTTGCCTGGAAGGAGAAGGGATGTGGAACAGAAAGGTAGTGTCATTAAACTTGGTGTGTGATGAGTATTCATGGCAGAGGCAGTGGTGTGTGTGTGTGTGTGTGTGTGTGTGTGTGTGTGTGTGTTGAAGTTGGATCAAATGAGATGTGGGCTAAGTTTTAGGAAGAGATACCAAGGGAAGTTCTAAAGAACCTGAATGTGGGGGGCGCCTGAGTGGCTTAGTCGGTAAGCGTCTGACTTCAGCTCAGGTCATGATCTCATGGTTCGTGAGTTCGAGCCCCGCATCGGGCTCTGGGCTGATAGCTCAGAGCCTGGAGCCTCCTTCTGATTCTGTGTGTGTCTCTGTCTCTCTCTCTGCTCCTCCCCCACTCACACTCTGTCTCTCTCTCAAAAATAAATAAACATTAAAAAATTTTTTTAAAGAACCTGAATGTGGAAAAGTTTCCCTCCAGGCTGCCTAACCAGTGCAATAGCCCTTGACCCCCAGACAGGGCAGTTCATGATCAGCACCTGCAGGGCCTTTCCCACCTCAGGCAGGTCAAGTTTCCCTAGCAGACATCCTTGGCTGAGCAGCCCCATCCCCTGGGTTTCCTCCCGCTTCCCACACAGTCTGAGAAGACACCCTGATGCATTCAAGCACGCTCTGGAAGCACCGTAGAGTAATACTTAGTGGCCAGTTCACAAGAAGACCCACACTGGCAGGCAGGTTCAGAGCAGTCTCCTTCTGCAGGGTCTCATGACACCAGGGCCCTCGCCTCCCTCCCTGGGGACCACAACGAGGCATCTGTCTCATCTGCTGTGTTTGGGGGACGGCATGGGTGGAAATGGGTATTGTGTGGCAGGCTCCTTCCACAGGACTCCTTTTTCATGGGTGGCTCAATTTCCCCCTCACCGACAAGACAGAAGAGAACCCTAGTGGGGAGGACTCTGGGGAAAAGCTGGCTCTATTACCAGAAACACCACTGGCCGATTCCTGGCTGTCCCTCATGGTGTACAAGGGGTGGCGGCTCCCCGCCAGGCAACCTGTGAGGTGTGGCTGGCCTTCTTTGGAGCGGCTGTTCTTAACCAGAGGAGCCCCGGTGGGATTCAGGGGTCCCAACAGAACGAAACACCCTAGAGAATTCAACTCTTCTCTCTTGAAGAGTGTCCAGTGTGTCCAGCAGGGTGAAGGCAAGGCCCTGGGGTATGGTCCTTCTACAACTGCCAACTTGCCCCTCCCAGCAGGCACAGCAGGTGCATGGGATATAAACCAACACAAAAGGAGGGAGCAAAGGTAGTAGGAATGGCCACTGGGCACATAGGGAACGCTTGGGCGGTTCTGATGATGAGAAGGGGGAAATCTGATGAAAACAAAGCCAGATAAACCAGAAACACCAGCTCCAAGTGATCTAACCGCCTCTTCCACCTAGGATGCCGCTGGGGAAACTAGCCCCTGTGGGAACCTCGCCAGAGCTGAGGGTAGAGGGGACACACCTTCTGGGTCAGTCCTTAGAGAGACCTATTTCTGGAAAGATACGCATTAGCCAAGGAAGTCAACTGTCGCCTGGCTGAAGCCCCCGGAGGACCTTGGGATGGAGAGAATGAGATCCCACTGGATAGATGTTACCCACAAAGGTCAAGGCCAGAAACAGAGCACTGCATGATGACAGACACTCGCTGGCATCCCTGCAGGTGGGAAGAAGAACGGGTGTTTAGAGCACCTGGCATTTTTGAGATTTTCTTGGGATGGCGTGGGAGTGGAAAGGGATAGGTGACTCTTATGCAGAGAAGAGAGTAGGTTGCCTTGAGCTGTGACTGGACCGTGGCCAGAAATGGGGACACTTTTTTGTTTTTTTAATCTCGAACCTACTTCCAAAAAAGGCTAGTATGCAGCTATCAAACCATAAATAAAAGAGACGGAGGCAAATGCTCTGGAGTCTGCATGACCTTGAGTGGAAGTCTGGCAGGAGAGGAACCAGGAGTCCAGGCCAGGGCAAAGGGCACACTGAGCAGCAAAGACCTTTAGGTTCGGGGTACAGGGAAGTCCTCAGCCAGCCATTTTCTCTCCCTCAGCTCTACACGGGGGCCACTCAGGAATGAGAGAGACAGGCAGAGAGAAAAAGCCAGAGGTAGGAAACGTGAGCTGTTGCGTGCGTGTGTGTGCGTGTGTGTGTGTGGTGGGAGGTGGGCAGGGGTCTGTCTCCTTTGCCTCCTTCCTCTTTACTACCCCCACACCCTGTACACTCTCTTAGGAGCCAGACTGCATAAATAAGTCTTGGTTGACCTGTACTGGTTTGCAGTTTGTGGAATCTTTGTCGGCACTTGCGAAATTTAGCTAAATGAATAAATAAACAGAACGACTGCTGGTTGGTGTGTAATTCTTACTGCAAATGCTTTGTATTAAAGTAGCTGGCCTAAAAATTCTCCACAAATGGCCCTGCCAGATATCGTACCTTCCTTCTTGAGTTGCAGGGGGCCGATCACTTTTTCCTAGCCTCCCAGGCTTGGGGGACCTCAGCACAGGGTGAAGGGGTGGGGTCGATGGCTGGTCAGGCCCAGCACCTAAACTAAACAAGTGCTCACCCTGAGGGCTCAGCCCTGGGGGCCTTCTGGGATTCCCAGCCTTGCCAACCTCAATTCCTGCACAAGCGTCCTCCTGACACTTGTTCCTTCCTACTTAAGCCAAGTGAGGTAGGGAGAATCTGGTGGGAAAGGGAGTTTCTGCATTAGCTACTGAGGAAACAGGGCATCCCCAGACCTCCTTCCCGGTCCTCAGGGAGCCTCAGGGAGCGCGCTGGTCCTGGGCTGACCTTCCAACCAGACTTTCCTCTTCCAGGTGTGAGGCTCCCGCTAGCGTGCTGCGGCACACCACGGGCTTGTCCCTGTTCCCCGCGGCACCTCCCCGTCCCGCAGCGCCTCTCCTGAGCACCTACTGGGGTCACAGTGACTCCCTTGCCCGCCGGCAGCCACACACTGGGAACCTGCCGGCCTGGGCTACCTGCCGCTGGCGCAGTGAAAAGCAAAGCCTCAAGGACAGGACGGGGAGTGAGGGGGGCACACAGTACTGGGGAGCCCTGGGGGGCCGAGGCAGAACAAGAGAGAGGCGGGGACTGTTCCCGAGCAGTTGGGGGAAGAAAGCCTTCCCCGCTCTGGGCCTGGACAAGGGCCCGCGGGCGATCCTCGGCCTCCGCGAGCTGGCGAGACGCCCGTGGCGGTGTCCCCCGCCGCGGGAGCCCGCCTTCGTGCCCCCCAGCTTCTGGGGAGCTCGCCAGCCGGTCGCCGGCCGCCGCTCCACCCGGTCGGACGGGCCGCGCAGACCCCGCCCCGGGGCGCGCGCCACCTCCTGTCCCCGCAGCCCGGCCGAGGGGCGCGGGGCAGGGGCGCACGGGCCGCGCCGGGCGCCGAGTCTTTACCTCGGTTGGAGTGGCTCAGGGTGGACGACTGGGAAGACTTGGACTTCTGCCGCTTGACGGTCATCATCACCTGCTCTTGCACGCGCTGCCTGCCCGACGTGCCGGTCTTCATCTTTTGGTCCGACGGCAAAGCCAGCGTCGAGTTGTCCTGGTCGGGGAAGCATTCGTAGGCCAAGGCGGTCTTGAGCGGCGAGTGGTTCATGGCGGCGGGAGGCGCGGGCCGGGCGTGCGAGAGCCGAGAGGGGCGGCGAGGTGCGGCGGGGCGGGCGGGCGGGCGGGCGGCTGCGGCTCTGCTGGCGCTCAGCGGCTCCCGAGGGCCATAGAGTGAGAGGTCCGCGTGAGGCTCCCGGCGGCGGCTCCTGGCGCCTCCACCCCGGCTCGTCCCTCTGCTGGCACTGGCGGGGCCCGCCCTCGGTCAGACTGGATATACCACCCCTGCCCTGCACCACCCACTCCACTGGCTGCGCGCCCCCGCCAGGTGCCGAGCTGCAGGGCGCTGCCGCTGCGGGAGCGAGCGCTCTTGGGGAGGGGGGCGGGGGCAGGGCCGCGAGCCCGGAGTGTGGGGCCTCGGTGTCTTCTTGCTCTCTGCTCCCTGCTCTCTCTTCCCTCCCCCGTGACGTGCGGGAGGTGAGGCCCCAGGGAGACGCCCCTCCGTCCTGTTCCTGCTCGCTCATGGAGAAAGTATGTGCTCAGCTCAGGAACCCAGGGAGACTTCTCTCGAGGAAAAAGGAGTCTTTCTTGATAAGTTCACCGCCCCCCCCTCCCCAATCCCAAGAAAGCCTGAAATCCACCTTCTTCTGTCCTGAGGTCATGGCAGAGACCAGCCCCTTGGGTGGTGGTCAGCTCCCAGGCTGAGGGCTGAAGCACAGCCCATGTCTAAAGGGAGTGCTCAATCCTGTGGGAACAACCCACTCTACTGGAAAGGAAGCCAGTCGACCTGAAGGGACTGGGGTGGGGGCATGAAGCCTCAAGGGCCAGACAGACTTGAGATACAAAACCACAGAATAGTACACCTGTCATGTGCGGCACGCCAGAGGAACACGCCGTGTGAACAGTGGATTCTCTCTGAAACTGAGACTTGGCCCGTAAAATGGTGCTGGCACATATTAGGGGCTCAATAAAAATATTTTTGAATGGATGCATGAATGAAAGCTAGCCAGTTTAAGGTAAATTAAGTCTACTTGTATCCTACCCAGAGCCTTCCTGGAAACCTGGAAAGCTGTCCGTCTTATAAAACGACCCTACTATGGACTTACTATTCTGGGACTTCTGTGACATTCTCCTATACACCCAACCCCCCGGGGACACACGCAGAGTGATGTTTCCTTCGTGTAGCCTGGTCCCAGGCATGAAGGTAGCTCATACCAGGGAATTTGGTGTGTAACAGAAGCCGAGTATTTTAAAAACTACGTTGACAGAAATCTTTCTAAAAGGCATCACACCCTGCCTGTTCTCTGTAAGTAAAAGATGGGCACATAATTTATGCATTTCTTGATGACTCAGGATTCTCATTGTGGGCACCGATTCTGAACTCTCTAGGTGTGAAGTCCCATCAGCTGCTTAGTTTTGGGGTGTCCTTCAGCTGTGTTATGCTATCGCAGCTGTCCCTTTAGCCGTCCTCTGTATTTGCCACCCACAGCTCACATACTTCATTTTTAGTTTTCCCTTCTAATTTGCCACGGAAGGGGCCATCAGAGTCTAGGCTTGTTGGGAATTATATGAGAAAGGATGGCAAAGCTTGAGTGACAATCTCAGGGACCACATGAGGGTCATTTGCTCATTTCCTGAGAAGTGGGTGTGACATGCCCCTACAATTCCCCATAATGCCTTCCTGGTAGTTATGTACAGAGCAGAATATTGTGAAGCAGATCACAATTTCCAATAGAAATAGTTTTATAATTGAAGGTTGTATTCCTAAGAACTCAGCATCAAAAAAACCAGAGGTGTGACCAACAATATGTCATAGATACACGAAAGTTCAACACTCATAGACCTCTATCATCTCTTAAAATTTTTAGATTCTGCTTTGAGCCACAGACTGTCAGGATTGGATTGATCCTTGGACATCATCCAGCCCAGGCTCCAAATTTTTCTGATGAGGAGAAGGGGTAGCTTGCCCTCAGTCACCCAGTTAATATGTGGCAAAGCTTTTGTTCCTATCAGGCCTGGTGACTCTTGGGCCACTGCTCTTCCCTCCACACTATCCAACCTCCTTTATAAAAGTCCTATAAAATGGGCATTAAAGTACAGTGCTCACTGATTATATAAGGGCCCCCAATGCGTCATAAAGTGCACATGACAGCACATAAAAATACAACTCCATTGTATCATGCATTTGGCCTATCTAAAACCTAACATGCTAGCTATAACAAGTGTTAATTATGTCTTTAAATAATGATAATTTTGCTCCCTCTAAGTTGTGGAAGGGCCCTGAGGAGGTGATTGGTGCACCCTATATTGCTATGAAAGGCCATACTTATCCCTCTGGAAGCTGAAACTGATCATCTTTAAAATTGTTTCCAGATACGAAGTTCAGTTTTTCTAGATACTTCTCTATTATTTTGATACGGACATTATTTTGATATATTGAGAGCAATACCCAACACTTGCTGTGCTCCTACAAGCACCAGACCTATAAACCAGGCATGGTTCTGGGCCCTTTACGTGGATCATCTCGTTTGAATCCTTACAGTGATCCTAAAAGTATCAGGATCGGTGCCATCACCTTTCCTTTTCAGATGACGAAACTGAGACTCAGTGAGGTCACCAAGCTGGCAAGTGGCAGAGACAAGGCCACACACAGGCACCCTGAATCCAGAGTCTGGGTGCCCCACGGCAGTGCCCCCTGATTTCCCTGTGACAAGCATCTGGCTCAAAAGCCTTCCATGGATCAATCTTTTATCAGCATCTATTTCCATCATGTGGCATGAAAGTCAGGCCAGTTGTGTCACTAACTAGCTTTGTGATGCCAGACAAGTCCCTTCCTCTGTCCTGGAACCAAATCTGTAAAGAGTGGAGGTAGATTTGATAGCTCACCAAATCTGCCCTCACCCTAACACTATGGAATTCTGATGTCAATCATGGGGATATGTAGGGCAGGAGAACCTTGAACCAGCTCTCCTGGACAATATTTTCTTTGTCTCTCCTACCCCACACGAGCGCGAAGGGAAGCCTGGCAGTGGACAGAGGGAGTGCTAGGATCTGCAGGACCAATAACAGGTCCACTTGGTATATATTATTTGATATAATCTTTCCAATAGCCCTTGAGGAAGTATTATTTTGCAGAAGCGGAAACACATCAATGGTGAAGCCTTGATTTGAAACAAGGTCTGACTTCTCCCTGGGAGAAGGAAAGAAAGGGGATCAGTCACACATTCTGACCCAAAGTGAGCGAGGTATATTCAGGCTAGAAAGGTAGGTTTGGGGTTCAAGTGTATGGTTTGGAGTGGGGGGGCCAGGGTTTTTCCCATCACCTCTCTCTTCTGCCTCCTGGGATCCTGCCTCAGAAACAGGCCAGAGAAGAGGGTAGCCCTCCTAAGGGGAAGGATAAATGTCAGTGAGACTCTGTCATGCGAGCTGAGCTCTGAAATGCTTTCAGGTGACTTTTAGAATGTATTTGTAGATGGTTAAAAAAATGCTAACAAACATGGGTTAATTTGAGTTTAGAGGGTGTGGGATGGTTTGGGAAAAGCATCTCGAAAGAAGTTAATTTTGATTTGATTCTGGAACAAAGTGAGTCAACTGTCATCCTCATAGGAGTTAGCATAAATGAGTGTGGACGGGGTTTTGCTTCTCTCTGTTGCCTTCCCCACAGTGCTGCCTGTGACCCACACGTCACCTGCAGTGTGCTCTTAGAAGCAAAACGTCTTGTGACCTCAAGTTTCATTCATTAACATGTAGAATATGGACTTATTTAGTCGGCAAGTATTTATTGAGCCTCTACTACGGGACAAGCCTTATCCTAGGCATTGGGGATACAATGGTAAAGAAGACAAAGTCCTGCCTTTATAGAACTTACAGTCTAGAGATGGGAGGAGCGGGGGCTGGGCCAGGTGGGAGGACTGGCCCAGGTGAAGAAGACTGAGAGGAGGCCTCTGGGGCTCTTGCTGCTTCTAAGAGTGATTGGGCTGAAGCTTCTTCTTGTCTAGTTTCCAGCCCCTCGGGTGACTGGAGCGCTTTCCCCTCTACCCCAAACTGATGCAGATACCCCTAGAGAGTTGGATAACCTTCTTTTGTGGACCCCTAAGCTTGCCAGCACAGCCTCACCTTACTTAGCTCTATTTTTCTGTTCCAGGCAACTTCAGACTTCGTGGACAGCGACAGTGGCCAAGGGGCCAACTCCCTACTTTCCAGCCTTTTCTAGCGAGTTCTTTTGGTCAGCTAGCAGGCTCTTCAGTGGCCACCTAACTCAGGCACCTTATAACCTTCCTTGGCGAGCCACACTGCCACCTCCCCAATGTTTAAACAGTCTCCCTTATCATTTATTTGGTTTCTCTACCAGCCCTCAGCCCATGCAGATGTCTGCCTCTGGGCCTTTGCACACACACTATTTCCTCTGTGTGGAGCAGTCCCAGACAGTCACGTACATATGCACTGAATGTCTAGATGGGCTCTGTGCCACGCTAGTCCCTGGGAACATGACCCAGAAAAAAGTCCGGGCCCTGTTCTCTCTGGGCTTACATTCTAAGAGGGTAGACAAAGAGTAAACTAATACATATGCCGACAAAATGATTACAGACTATATTAAGTGCTGTGAAGGACGTGAACGAGAGGCTGGGACAGAGTGCAGGTTGAGCTCTGAAGCATGAGAGGAGCTGCCCGTCTCAAGAGTGGGGGGAAGAGATGAGCTGCCTTTCTCACTTCCTGAGGGAAGTTTACATCAGGAAGTCAGAGTTCGCTCACCCCTTTGACCTGACTTGGTCATCTTGGGAGAAACGAAGCCAGGAAGCCATCTTCCCAAGGATAGGAATGGATGAAACTGGGTAGTGAACTCTTTCAGAATCCTGGATCCTTGCTGCCCTCGGGGTACTGGGGCAGGAATGGACCAGATTCTCCACCTGACTCCCGGTGTGACCTTATGACCCCTAGTTGTGGGTTCCCGCAGCAGGTCTGTTGTATAGCACCGTTGTGCCCGGAGGGTACAGAGGGTGCACAGAGAGGCTCCCAGCCATGGACGGGGAAACAGGCAAACTGGAGGGGAAGGGAACGGCAGAGGCCGCTCCCCACCTTGATTGGAAGATTGGAGCTCGTGACCCTGGATCTTCCCCATTCTTGAAGGCCTGGACAGGAGGGATGGCCTGTGCCCAGTGCTGCTCTGCCCCGGAGGAAGATGAGGAGGAAGCACTGGCTGCGGGAGAAGAGAGAGAACAGGGGCCTGGTGCGGAGGCCGGGAGAGCAAGGCCTGGACGGCCGGCTAAGGGGCGAGGCCAGGGTGTGCACCCAGGGCCCCCAGCAGCCAGAACTCACGCTCTCATAGCTGCCATTCTGGTCTCTCTGGGCGGGGTGGGTGGAGCCGAGGCCAGAGAAGGAGGGAAGGTGATGAATAATAACACAGCAGTGTCCCAACTGCCTGCTGTCAGCACTGGAGTGGCTCTGCAGCCCACCCCTCTGCCAGCCCAGAATTCCACTTTTGTGCTCCTGGGGCTAGCGTCCCCTGGATTGTGCACTACCTGCCATCCCCACCCTGCCCCGGCCAGCAGTGCGGTTCTGCGAACCCTTGGCCGGACTAGGGCTCTGGGCTTGAGCCCCACCCTCAGGACCCTGGGAAGCCCTCAGCTTTCCAGACTCCAGAGCCTTCCCTGGGAGGCACCCTGGGAAAACCAGAATGGGGCTTGGGAGTTAACAGACCAAATTTTGCACCCCAGCGTTGCTACGGCTAGCTGTGTGACAGTGAACAAGCCGCTTAACCTCTCCCTGTACCTCAGTTCCCTCATTTGTAACATTAGGTTAGTCACACCTACTTCACAGAGTTCTTAGGGCCACAAACATATATGAAATATCTAACACAGTGCTTGGTACACTGTAGGTGCTTAATAATAAACAGAATTTCCTTTCTCCCTCCAGTAGCACCTGTGGCCTTTTATCTGACTTCCCTCTCTTCTGCTTTCCGTTTGACACTATTATCCAGTTCCCACCGTGTGCCTCTCCTCCTTAACCTCA
The DNA here is from genome assembly GCF_018350215.1 of Panthera leo. Lineage (NCBI taxonomy): Eukaryota > Metazoa > Chordata > Mammalia > Carnivora > Felidae > Panthera > Panthera leo. Next base: position 40,212,074 of record NC_056696.1, on the reverse strand, counting down.
GAGCCTCACGCATTCCTCCCTCCCCTGGGAGCTGAGCCGTGCCTCCTTCCAGGTTCTGCTCTGCCTCTCTCCCATCGACCCCATCCCTCCTCCCTCCCGGCCCAGCACTGCTGTCTACAACGTGGCTCTGTCATGATCGCCCTTGGAAACGGGAGAACTTCAGAGGTGGAGGAGACTTCAGAGACCATCTGGTCTAGCCCCTTGATTTGTCAGAAGAGTCAATCGAATGCAGAGAGGCATGGTGACACGGCCCTGTGAAGGCCGGGGTGTCTGTGTCCTCCCTCCTCCACCATGGGGGCACGGTCCCCTCCTCCCTTTGGGGCCTGAGGTTTGAAGGGAAACCAAGGCAGGAGAGGAGCCTCGGAGGCTGCGGTTCCTGGAGGTCCTGCTCCTGCAGCCCTGTGCCAGAAGAATTGCTAGCACTTGGGAGGTGAGGCAGCAGCCCAGGGAAAGGCTGTGGGAGCCGCGAAGCTGGCAACAGCGTGGGGTGTGTGCCCAAAGAGCTGGAGAGCCCTGCTCTCCCCCTCTCTGCCTCGCAGTCACCTGCCCAGCCCCAGCCCCGCACAGCCTCGATGGTAATTTGATGAGTCACCCGCCCGCGCCTGCAGACAGGGCAGCCACACCTAGGGCAGCTGGCACCCTGACAGTGTTTCTGCTCTGAGCTGCTGGGCTAGCAGCCTGCCAGGCCGTGGACGGGCACTGACGGGAGCCATGATGCGCCAGGGCCTCGGGCCAGGCTCAGAACCTGCCGAGTGGCGGAGCCCTCCTGCCTGCATTGCCCCATTGCTGTGGCTACGGCCTCCTGCAGACAGCCCAGCCCAGTGCCTTCTTACTAGGAACACCGATAACAAGACGCAGGCCAGGAGTCTCCCAGATCCGTGCTCAGCAGGGCCCTGGGCTCCGGGCTGCTCCCAGGTCTGTAGTCTGCCACCAACTGGACCTGAGTTAGGAGCCACGACGGGGCACTAATGCCGCTCCCTCTGGCTGGACAGGCTGCTGCTTCACCTCTGCCCATCCGGTCCCGTGGGAGTCCCGCCGCCCCCCCTCCCCCGCAGCCCATCTCAGATGCTCCTGCCTTTCTTCGCTGGCTCCCCAGTTGCTCTGAGCCAGAAGTCCTCCCATCTCTCCCCCAACTTTTGGTATAATTTGTACCTGTCTTGTGTGACTTTAGCACGGCACACTTGCCCCCTGGAACTCTGCAAGCTCTGCACCACCCGCTGGCCTACTGCAGGGCCCTGAACATCACAGTGGCTCAGGAAACGTTTGTCCTGTTGACCTACGTTCCTTCTGTGTGCTCTGTTATGACATCCCTGTGACCAGATGCCCCTCTGGGCACCTTTCTGCTCCCACCTACCCCTACCCTCTTTCCCGGTCCTATCATCATACCAGAGGCCATGACTTTAAGCCCTGCCGGAGTTGGGGCTGGATGCGGGCCCATTCTGGCCAAGAGCTCTTGAGGAGTTGTGGGGTCACCTGACACCTTGACCCTCCAACCATCTCCGGTCTTCACTGTCCACTGGCTGCCATGGTTCCGTCGAGGGAGTGGGGTGAAGGGGCAGAGTGGCCAGGCCAGGGGGTTCTGTACCACTCACTCCTTTCCAAAGGGGACTGTAGACATGCTTTGCATCTATCCATCTTGGACCTTGACCATCTGCCCTGGGAGCCCCTACTGCCCCAAGAAACACCCTGAATGGCCTCTATGACAGAGGATTCTGTCTTCCACCCCATTGTCTTGGAAATTGGTCTGCTGAGCAGGAATACTGGGGTTGGATTGGCAAGGGGGGTCAGCGCAGGACTCCCCTGGTGACTTCCTAACCCCCACATAAGCTCCAGTGCTCAGGCTGGGGATGAGGACAGGGTTGGGGAAGGTGGGCAATGTGACAGCAGAGACAGAATTTGGGGGCCTTTTGGAAAACAGGCAATACTGGACAGCACAGAACTGTGGAAGGCAACTTTTGCAGTGCAGGGCAAAGAGTTTTTGCTCTTAGTGCAGCAAAGTGGAATCATGTGATAACTCAAAGGGAGTGAATACTTTTGATTACTCGCTGGCTTGGCTGGTTTTCGCATCTGCTTTCGTCTGTTTGCAAGTAGAATCACGAGAATGCTTCACATCTATCTGGTTCTCTACGGTCTACAAAGTGGTTTTCTGTCCCTGCCCATCAGCCCCTTGAGAGAAGCGTTCACGCCTCTTATTGCCCCCATTGTAAGGACGAGAAGACTGGGGCTCATAGAGGCTGTGAGACTTGCCCATGCTGCTGGGTCGTGGCAGAGCTTCGTCTTGGAGGTTCTTCCCACGACCCCAAGCCAGTGCCTTTCCTCCACACGGCACCCCACATACCACAAGACTTCTGGGGTGGAGGAAGCCACTGAAGTACAGTCTTTGGGGGACACGGTAGTAGATTGAATGGTGGCTTCCCTCCCCCCCAAAATCTATGTCTGTGTTCTAACTCCCAGAACCCGTGAATGTGACCTTATTTGGAAAAAGGGTCCCTGCAGATGTAACTAGGTAAAGAATCTTGAGATGAGATCATCCTAGATTTAGGAGAGGCCCTAAATCCAATAAGTGTCCTTCCAAGAGAAAGGCAGGGGAGATTTGAGGCCCAGAGGAGAAAGCTGTGTGAAGGCAGAGACCGGAGTGATGTTGTCATAAGCCAAGGAAGGCCGGAAGCCAGAATAAGTGTGGTATGGATTCTCAGAGCCTCCAGAAGGAACCACCTTGGCTCTGGATTTCTGGTTTCCAGAACTGTGAGAGAATAAATTTCTGTTGTTTGTGGCCATTCGTGTGGCCGCCCTAGGAAACAGACATGTATTCGGAACTCTGTCGGTCACCTGACATGAGCTGTCAACCTCTCTCAGCAAACTCCCTCAGCACGTGGCTTCGCCAGTATGTCAGACCCAGGACTGGCCCTGAGTTGGGGGTGCATGATGCAGTCCCTCAGCCATGGTGCCACGCAAGGACCTGTTGGCTCCCAGTCAGGGCCGACAGCCCGCCTCTCACCCCCTCTGGCCCTCCCTCTTTGCCACCAACTTTTTGTTTGGTTTCACTCCATGCCAAGGACAGACTGATGCACCAACGGGTCTGGGAAAAGGGAAGCGGCCACGGACGACGTCACCTCTCCCCCGGGAGGAATTTATGAAGCCAGTTACGCCTCTGCCAGGAAGTCAGAGGGGCCCAGCCTCTAATAACATCCAACTGCTCAGCCCTGGCGGCCCATCATTTTCATACTTCCCACTTAATGGGGTGTCTTTAGGCAGTCAACGCCACACAGACACAATTAAACACAAGAAGACATATGGGACCTTGTCTTTCCACGGGGCTTTCGTTGTGACAGCTCAGGCAGTTTTACGAGCCTTGGGAGGCCCCCTGATACTCCCTTTTTAGACGGGTAAACTGAGGTCCTGTTGAGGAAGAGAGCCACCACGGGGCTACTGGGCAAGAACTTGTTTCTGAAGGTCCATCGGGCTCCCTCATTGGTCACATCTACCGGGCTTTAACAAGAAGCTTAGTTTTTGTTGTTGTTTGCAGAAAAGTCCTCAGGGATCACTGTACCTTCTTGGAGATGGTCAGAGTGGGGTGCAGCCGGCCTGCTCGATGTAGTGAGCAGGGCGAACTGGGTGGGGCGCGACAGGATGGACGGTGAGGTAGACAGAGCCCTGTGAGTCCTCCGTACCTCACTCTACCCAGTGCAAAGCAGAGTTCTGGGCCTGGCTTGGCCACCAATTTGCTGTGTGACTTTGGGCAAGTCCTTTGCCCTCTCTGGGTTTTAGTTTCCCGGCTAGTCAAATGAGGGGGTTGGAGTAGATGCTCACAGTCAGTACTTCTCAAATCGTAATGTGCACGGAATCACCTAGGAATCTTGTTAAAATGCCGATTCTGATTCAGCAAGTCTGGGGTGGGGCCCAAGGGTCTGCATTTCCAGCAAGCAACGAGGTGACGCTGATGCTGTGGGTCCTCAGACCACACTCGGAGTAACAAGTCTCCTAACACGATCTGTCAAATGCCATCATCTCGTTGTCACCCGCTTCCCTGCGGTGCTGTTTGAAGAACAAGGCTCCCTGTTTTGTGTAAGAGCACTTAGTAAGCTCTAAAGTCATGTACAAATAAATGTTTTTAAAAAGATCTCCAAAACTATGATTAAGACTTGATACGAGGAGGGGCGCCGGGGTGGCTCAGTCGGCTGGGCCTCTGACTTGGGCTCAGGTCATGATCTCATAGCTCGTGAGTTTGGGGCCCGTACTGGGCTCGCGAAAGAACGAAAGACCAGCACTTGTCACAGCTAAGGGCCTCTTAGGCAGACACTCCATTTCTCTGAGCCTGTGAAATGGGAGTGAAGGCGCCTGCCTCCCAGGCTCGTTATAAAGATGAAAGAAAATAAGATTGTTGAGAGAAGCAACAGCCTGCAGAAAGCCACTGGGTCGTCACTCCTCCTCACGACCCTTCTCCCACTTACAGGATGGGGACAGGGGCGGGGAGGGGGGGATTCTGGGGCTTCCTCACTCACCAGTTCTTTCCCCTCCTATCCTGGAGTCCAACCTGCCAGGTCCTGATAAAACATCCATTTTGTGTCCTAGCCACCCTCCTCTGCTTTCCTCCTGCCCTGGAGCGTTGGGTCACCACCTCTTCAGGCCCCCTGACGGTGCACGTGTCTCCACTTGGAGCTGCTGGGGAATCTGAGTGAGGCCTGGAGTTTGGGGGTTTGGGCGGGAGGGAGGCCAGTTGGCTCAGATCAGGGGGATCTGAGCTTCATTTCCCTTGGGAAACTGCCTGCTGCCTGAAGGTGCTTGGGTTTGGCGGGAGCGGAGGTCAGTCTCCATGGTGATGAGGTTTGTGGGTGTAAGCAGGCAGCGGGAGGCACAGCTGGACGCTGGGAGCGGCTCAGAGCGCCCCCCCCCCCGCCTCCCCCCCCCCCCCCCACCGCCACCTGCCTGCCAGGCCTAGATAGTGGGACTTCCCCCAGCAGTGACTTTTCCCCTCCTCACCCACCTCAGCATCCCACCCTCTCCCCTAGCACGAGCACCTTGTAGCGTGGGCACTGTGACAAGCCAGAAGCAGCAGCACGCGGCCCTCAGAGAGAGCCTCAGAGACTCTCTCCCGACCCAGGCAGTGAAGTTGGGTTACGTCTAAACAGAACAATTACCCTAATTGCTGTTTGTGCTGATTATACCGTCATCATCGGTCTGACAATGGGAGAGGCATTACTCACCCCAACTGGCCACAGAACAGCAGCCCGCTGCAGGCCAGAGCCCAGGCCCCTGGAGATCCCCGACGGACCCCTGATGCCCAGCCCGGTTCTGTATGAAGCCAGACGCACTCTGCACCAGGCTCCGGGCCTGTGGGGGTCTCCAACGCTGAGTAGGATATTTCTTAGTTTTTAGGTATGAAGGTGCAGGTTTGCAAACGTGTAATGTTCACATAATATACTTAAATGCGCGAGAAAGGAAAAAAGTAAATTACCTTATTGTTTTATACCTGATCCTATGGAACGCACAGACCTCCTTTCTGATTCTGATAATGGTGGGAAATCAATAGCAGAAAACAAACAGAACTACCCTTTTAAAGTAACAGGGGTGCTCATTTACAGCAAACTCTTTTGCATTCATTCAGAGTCATTTGGGTGAGTGATCCGTTCAAAATCCAAACTCCTGGTCGGGGCTGTTCCTGCCCATTTCAAGGGCACCCCCAAAGGCACCTTTGTGATATTGGAAACTGAGGGCCTGCACAATGCCCTCTGCCTACGGTTTGCAGATCCTTCTGCCCTGTCTGAGGGCAAGCCCTGGGGTTTCTCCCAAGGAGCATGGCCATCTCCCTTGCTGGCCAGTTCTCATCATACATGGCTCCCACTGCCCCGGAAGATGGCCTGAGTTCTGGTCATGACAAAAACTCCATCGGAGCCTGGTGCATCACCCTGCTGCTTTCTGGTTGCTTGGCCTGCCCCAACGGTGACTCCTTGGTGACCCAGTCAGCACTCTCACCCCCCTTTTGCAGGACCTTCTAGATGCCCCGCGTGCCTCATACAGGTGGTAGGGAGCTAGGGGCTAAGGGCACAGGACCATCTCTCTAGACACTTCCCTGGATCATGCGTAATTTGTTGCCCTATCCCTTTTCCGATGTGGCCCTATGGGGACAGTGGCTTTCCTGATGGGCTTGCAAATTTCTAGGCCTATATACTAAGAAGCTGAGAGCAAGACTCCTGCACGGGGATCCCCACCAAACCTCTCTGGGTTCACAGCCCTATCTCGCACTGCTTCCCTCCCCTGTAGGGAGCCATTGTGTGGAGGACAGGACTCCCAAGTCACCCTGCCCTTTCTGCTCCTTTTCCCAGGCCCCAGAAGGGTTTTCTCCTGTTTCCTCCTGTTGGGTAGAAGCTTCTTTACATCATGCCCTTTCCTATATTCTTCCCTGGGCAATAAGCCTTCTGGATTTGCTTAATCACAGAAGAACCACAGGGAAAGGAAGAAAAAAAAATCTGGATTACATCAGGAGATATGTGAAACCCAGCGACCACATTACCCACGAAACTCACAGCCACCAGGGATAGAGGAATGAGCTGAGACTGGGAGCCAGGAGGACTGGCTTGGGACCCAGCACTGCTTGTTCCTTACTCTGAGTTTTCTAGGCAGAAAGAGCCCATGCAAAGACAGGGATGTGGGAACAGTTTGGGGAGATTGGGGGCTGGGGCAGAGCTGGGAAAGGTCTCACGTGCCACGCAAAGGTGCCCAGAAACCACGGAACAGTACTGGAACCATGGGAGTTCTGGCCCTTTTTTTTGAGACCAGTTCCCTTCTCTGGTTTACATGGATGGAGCAGAAGCAGGGGGCTCCCAGGCCCCCTGTTTACAAGGTGTGATGCGGGCTCTGTCCCGGGCTGTGACTGACAGGTGCAGCGTCACCTCCACTGCTCCAAACATAGTAACGCTGACCGTGGAGCTGAGATTACATGACCCATCTGCAATAGTGGTGGGGACCCATGTGTCCACCATGTTGACCAGCAGGCAGAGAAGCCCAGTGCACAGAGAGACACGCAGAAGAGAGAAGACGGAAGACGTGAGAGTCTCAGTGCACTCCTAGCCCCTGATCCTGGGCCCCCAGTTGGCTTTGCAACATCCCCTTGTTGGGATCCATGACTACTAGTAATGGACTGCTTTGAGCAGGGGAGGGGCCTGATCCATGGAGAATAAAAACAATGACGACAGGGCCCCCATTTACCAGGTGATGCCACACTCTCTGGCTCACAGCCAATGTCCACCCTTCTCCCAGATGCTTCCTACAGACACTTCCCTGGGGGTAAACCTCTGTGAATAACAAATCATCCTGGGACCCAGACTTGGGGGATCAGGATACAAGACGGTATCTAACGATGATGGGAAGAAGAACCAGATGACCTGTTAGGCCCCTCTCGTCCAGAACCTTCCATTTTAAGGGAACAGCTCTGCCGGTGGTGTCAGGTCACAGCAAATGAGGGTTAGGTCTCCCCAACCTTGTCTTGAAGCTTCTGCTCATGAGGCTGCTGGACCAGGTCTCTCTCAGGGAAGACGGGCTTCTAACGGAGACAGCAGGCTGCCGAGAAGACGATCCTACACCCGCAGAAAGAGGGAAATGGTGCGGGTTTCCTAAGGCTTCTGGACAAGCAAGCCCCCTGTTTTGGGGAAGACTGTGGTCATTCCACAGACTCCTCCAGCCCAGCTTCTTGTCATTAATCAAGTCTCTTTATTCTGATCCTATTCAGCCAATGGTTCTTAAGCTAGAGAGTGTAAGAATCATCTGGAAGGGCTTCTTTTAAAAGGCACATTTTAGGAACCCACCCACGTCTGGAGTGAAGCCTAGGAATCTGAATTTTAAAGAGTACTCCAGGTCCAGTTCCTATTTTGCGTGCATTTAAAAAACTGCAATAAAATAGACATAACATGGGGCACCCAGGTGGCTCGGTCGGTTACGTGACCGACTTCGGCTCAGGTCACGATCTCACCGTTCGTGAGTTTGAGCCCCGCATCAGGCTCTGTGCTGAGAGCTGGGAGCCTGGAGCCTGCTTCAGATTCTGTGTTTCCCTCTCTCTCTGCCCCCCGCCCCCCATTCTCACTCTGTCTCTCTCAAAAATGAATAAACATTAAAAAAATCTTAAATAGACATAAAATTTACCACTTGAACCATTTTTAAATGCACAGATTAATGGCAATAAGTGCATCACATTGTTGGACAACCGTCATCATCCATCTCCGAATAGTTTCGGCATCCTAAGCAGAAACTCTGTCCCTATTAAACAATAACTCCTTCTTCCCCGCTCCCCTCATTCCTGGCAAGCATCTTTCTACCTTCTGCCTCTACTAATTTGACTATTCTAGGTCCTGTAAGTGGAATCATACGACATTTGTCCTTTTGTGACTGGCTTGTTTCACTGAGTGTAATGTCTTCCAGTTTCATCCATGTTGTAGCAGGTGTTGGAATTTCCTTCCTTACTAAGGCTGAACACTATTGTGTTGTATGTGTGTACTACCTTTTGTTTATCCATGCATCTGTGGATGGACGCATGAGTTGCTTCCCCCTTTCAGATTGTGGATTGTGGATAAAGCTGCTTTGAGCATGGGTGGCAAACATCCATTCAAGTCCCTGCTTTCAGTTCCCTTGGGTCTCTACCCAGACCCTTCTCCCACTCTGACTCTGTCACATCCTTTTTGTCCCCATTCCCTAGACCACCTGTTTGATTTCCGTCTTCCAAGTCCCACCATATTTCTCTCATCTCTTCTAAACCTACTCATACTTTATTTTTATTTGAGTGAGAGAGAGAGCAAGTGGGGGAGAGGGGCAGAGGGGAAACAAGAGAGATCCCAAGCAGTTTCCATGACCAGTGTGAAGCCTGATGCAGGGCTCAATCCCATAACCCTGGGATCATGACCTGAGATGAAATTAAGAGTTGGACACTCAACCAACTGAGCCACCCAAACTCCCCGCTACTCACACTTCTTGAAAGCCAACGTGGGAGGCAGGGGAAGAGCATAAACTTTGGGGCTGGATGGGGTGGTTTTGTGTTCATATCTCAGAAGTTCACCAGGCTGTGTCCTTGGACTAGTAACCTAACTTCTCTGAACTTCTATTTTCTCACCTATAAAAGGAAACTAATGCACACTAACTTGCAGGATGGTTTTGAGAGGATTAAGTGTAAAGATAAGTGTAAAGTGCCTGGCGCAGAGTAGGTATTTAATAAGTGGTGGCTTTTGTTGGAATTATTCAAGAAAGCTTTTCCCGGCAGGGTGGATCTGGGTGGAGGAACTTCGCAAAGAAAACTCTGTGCCTAAAAAAGATGGGGTAGGTAAAACCTTTCCCCACACTGAACCCAAGATTTCTGCTGCTATAAAACTAGTTCATGGTGGGCAAACTCTTGGAATTTAGACAGTTATATTTTCTAAGTAACTTCAATTTTTCTTATAATTGAAACACATTTTCTCTAGTTTTGTCCCCAGTAAACTTTCAGAACTGCGGTGGAGAATCATCTGTCATTATCAAAAACTCATCTAGGACTCGAGAACTTACTACGGCCCCAACCTCTTATCATTCTAGTCAGAGCTCAGACATCAGTTGTGTGTGCCTGTGTCCAGCAGTGTAGCCGGGAACAGAGAAGAATGACTGAAACACGGTCCTTGTCTCTGGGACGCCGCAGGCATGAGGGCAAGATTTACATGCATGAGGCAACCCAGGGAGCAATACAAGACTAATGTGATTCATCTGTTTTATATCAAAGCTAATAGAGGGTGTGGACAGAACTGCTCATGTTAGCATAAGCAATATGTAAAAGAAATAGCACAGCAACTATGAAAATCTACTTTGGGGGCAGGGAGACGGGAAGGAAGGAACGCAGCATGAGAAAGATAGGTGAAGAATCCAGTCTGGAAGAAAATCGAAACTAAAAACAGAAACAAAGTCCTGTCTGGTGTTTCATGTTCCGGGAGCACGTTAACACAACATTCAAAGACGAGATAATAAGAAGACTGAAGGAGAAGAAGAGGTTGTAGGGTTAGGAAAACAACTTGAGACCTGAATACAATTACTAATCAAACGAATGATTTAGAAACAACAACACAGAAGGCTAAAAATAGAATGGCACCAAGGAAAGGCTTGAGCCTGTGGTAATCGATGCAAAGGAAAAGGCAGAGATCAAAATGATTCGAGAGAAGCTAATAGGTTTGGGAGACAAAATAATAACTAAATGAAGATCAGCTAAAGTAAGAATAATTAATATCCCAGAAGGAGAGAACTATACAAAAGAAAGAGAAAAATATTTAGGTCTATTTACAGAAAAGTTTTCCTTTAAATAAAGAAAGGACTGAGTTTTCCGAGAGAGAGGGCACATAGCATACCAGAAAACAATGGTCAACACCGGACACATCCTATTTAAGTTCCTGAACTTCAAAGCATAAAGAATTATTCAGGTATTCAGGCAGAAAAAAACCCAAGTGATTACAAGAGGGAAAAGCCAGAAGATCAGAAAGTAATGGTCACAAAATCTGGAGGGACAGAAAGCCTGACCCACAGACACTATACCAAGTGAGTCTAAAGGCAACAGAGATCTTCAGATGGGAGAGCCTGTCTTGAAAATCTGACAATAAAGCAGCAGAAAATCATGAAAGATTTCAGCTAAAGAACTCAAAAGGAGGGAAGCCAAAGAAAAGATGAGTGGTGAGGATTATATCCAGTTAAATATAGAGTTGCAGAATATAATCCTGACAAAACGAAAATTGTGTAAGCAACAAAAATCAGGATGTGGGAGACGTGGAGGGATGAAGTGCAGGGAGTTTATCATCTCGTCTTTCATAGCAGAATCAGTCATACTGTCTCTAATGAAGCATAACTTAAAAAAAATCAATGACTGCAACCTTTTCAAATGGTTTTGAAAAAGAATTCATTTTCTTATATACAGAGGGAGTTTATAGGTACAAATGTCCCTTGTGGTTAAGAAACATTCATCCAAAGTACAAATGCCTTCAGTTTTATTTTTCGTTTTATTTCCGGTTATATGTAAGTACAAATAAACTTAACATTTCTATATTTTAAAAGCATGTAATATACGACTCCATTCGTAGACAATTATTTCTGCCCATCTATCATCTACCTACCATTCTGTTTGTATCTATGCTTACAGATCTGTCAGGACTGATGTTCAGCAACTGTTTATGTGGGTTAAATCTGGGTGGTGGGATCCGGGGTGAGTTATCACTTTCTTCTTTGCAGATGTCTGTGCTGTTTGAATTTTCATAACGAGTGTGTGCCATTTTGGCAGAAATCATCAAAAGCATTACTTAGGAACTTTGAGGGAAAGCAGAAAGTGACTGTAGCCAAAAATCAGTCCTCGAGCAGTTGGGGTAGGTCCTGCAGGCTGCAGTGGGATGCCCGCGTTGGCTCCTTCCAAGAGCTGGGTCTACCTCCCTGCTCACAGGATGGACAGGAGACAGGAGTTCTTGGAGGAGGTGGGCTTTGAGCTGGACCTTGAAGAAAGGCACGTTTGGAGAACATCTGTTTTTCCAGGCACATCATGGATTATCTTACTTAACCCTTCTGTGTCTATGGAGTAGATAGGATCATCTCCAGTGTTTGAAGAGGAAACCGAGGCCAGACAGAGCAAGCGAGGGGAGAGCATGGCAGATAGAGCACAAAGCACAGGGTAGACTGGGAATTCAAGCGCAGCCACGAAGCCAGCCGGCAGTGCTTGGACCTGGCCTCCCTGGGGGAGGAGTGGAGCAAAACTCTGGGGGACAGTGTGTCCCAGGCAGAGCGAGGAAGATCCCATACAAAGGCTCCGAGGAAGGACCTTGTGACTGTATGTGTGAACACAAGAAGTGCCCGCAAAGCATAATGGCCATCAGTCTGGTCAGGGAAGGGAATGACGACGGGTGTTGTCCCGCGTCACCACAAACAGGGCCCTGAGCACTGAGACCAACTCCCAGAAGCAGTGGATGTGTTAGGCCGAGGTCTTCCTCAGGCCCAGGAAAGGAGGGGGCCAGGAAGACTGAAGTCACAATGCAGGCAAAGGTCAGGATGGTGACTACACCCACCCGAACCTGCAGGGCATGGAGACTCAGCTTTCAACTGGGGTCATGCTCTTAGAGGCCATAAATGGTGGCTTTTGCCTCCCAAAAGGTCATTAAGTCATTAATTACATAGCAAGTGGCAATAAAATGGTCTTGGGCTTCCTCATCTTCCCCAGAGCCCAGGGCCTTGGGACCCGAAACCCAAGGGCTCTGTTTTGAGCCAGCTGTCTTGCGGTATCCGGGCTTTAGCAGGACAGTTGAAACTGGTCATCGCCTGGATCTCAAAGGAGTCATGGCCTAGGAGTCCTGGCCTCTAAGTCCAGCTCCACCACTCACCGTTGGGCAACCTTGGGCCAGCCCCTTCAGCCTTTTCCCAATAAATGGCAGGGGCTGGTTCTAAGCTCCTCTGAGAACATTTGTCCCACCCCCATCATTACTTTGACCTTTGAAGCCCATCCCTTCCCTCCCCGTGGATGAAATTCCCAAACCCCACTCCCACCTCCAGGACTCTAAAACCACCTCACGGGACAAGCTAGAGGTTGAGAGCACAGGCTTTGAAGTCCAATAAATTTTATTGGAATCAAGGCTCTGCCACATACTAGCCGTGTGACCTAGGCTGTGTTCATTAACTTCTCAGAGCCTCAATTTCCTCAGACATAACATGGAGATTGTATTATTTCCCCCATAAAACTGTCATGAGGATTAAATGGAATGGCACAACTAATGTGCCCGATGCACGGTAGATGCATTATCCTTCGGCTGGCCCCTTTTCTTCATGTCGTGCTTGCTGATTTCCTTGCCACTCCTGATTCTTACTCAGATCTGCATTCTAGCTGGTGGCCTCGGGCCATCAGACATCTTCCCTGGGCTGTTTCTTCACCAGCCCTGGTTGGCTGCCAGTCTAGTACAGCTAACGACTAGGCCTCTGACCGTTGGACCTCCCTCACAGGCCCGGAGGTGAGCAGTCACCAGGGGAGAGCTGGGCTGGATGCTACACAGAGCCCTAGGATTCCAGACGGGGCAGGGAACCACCAGGAGACACATCGAGATCATGGCTGTCCCACAAATGCAATGCAAGCCATGGATGTGATTTAAGTTCTCCTAGGGATTGCATTTAAAAAAGTAAAAGGAGACAGGTGAAAACAATTTCAATAATATTTTCTTACGTGACACGATATACCCAAAATAGTATTTCAACGTATGACCAATATTGAAAATTATTAAGATATTTTACCTTCCTTTTTCTCATATGAAGTGTTGGATCTGCACTGTACAGCCAGGTATAGTATTGGACAGAACAGATTTTCAAGCTAGAGACACATTACGGCCAGGAGACTTGGGGGGGGGGGGACAAAAGAAACAACAAATGATGCATTCATTCATCCATTCATTTGCTCAACAACCATGAGTTCCTTCTACTGACCTCTGCCGGGTTCTATGTAGGAAGCCCCTGGCTGGTATGATTCCCTTTCCTGACCCATCAGCCATTCTGTCACATTCCTCCCCACCCCCGGCCCCCCTGGCCATCCTTCCCCACTCCCAGGGGCAACTCTAGGCTAAATAAATGGTGAAGCTTCCAGCCCAACCGTGGGTCCCAATTCTGCCAACTCAGCTCTCAGCAGGTCCCCTACCTGGGAGAGGGAAGGGAAGGGAGAAGAAGGGACAGAGAAAAGGTCCTTTTGGATCTCTGTCCCTGAGGGGACTTGGAACAACAGGATCCAGCCCCAAACTTTCTCCCCATGATTTCACTTAACACAGGCGATGGGGCAGCCCAATGATAGGCCTCAGGGAAGGTGGGGGGTGGGCTGGAGCAGCCCCTGCCCCAACAGAGCTTCCTCTTCAGAGAAGAGCAGACTTGCTTGGTGCTCATGAGGCTTCACGCTTGTCTGGAAAGAGCTGAAGAGCCCTCTCCTCCTGGCCTTTCTTGCCCAGTGAGCAGCTGGGCTCAGGAATCCAGCCCCGTGCTTCCTGCCTGCCACTCACTGTCCTCAGTCCAGCACTCGAGGCCCTACTGGCCTCCATGGCCACCATCAGTCCACCCTCAGCAACTGGTCTGCCTGGTCACAGAAGACCTGAAAGAAGCTACATTCTCACCTTCTGCTGCCCTCAGGACGGGAAAACACAAGAGTCAAACTTCCTGGTGACAGTAGTCCCTGAGCAAAGAAGTCTCCCATCCCTGTGATGACAGAGTCTCTGCTACATGCCTGGCATGTTTGCTGAGTGACTGTCAGGTGATGTCAATCTCCCAGCACAACGGAGATGACCATCGGGACCAGGATCCTTCCACCCTGCTGGACTCCTCATCATGACTTGCCATTCCTGAAGGGAACCGGTTGTGTAATCCCAGGCAGATTCCTCTGTACTTTCTGAGCACACTTCTCGTCTATAAAACAGAGTAATAACACCCCCTTTGTGGGAAGGTCATGAGAAAGAAATGAGGTCATGGATATGAAGACTTAGGGCACACAGTAAGTGCTTCATCAATAGTTGGTCACGGCCTCCCCTTCTTTTCTGCCAGTGGCTTACTCTGCAAGCGAGAGCCCGGCTGCCATCACCTCCCCCTTCACAATAAGGGGGTCTCTCAGGGTGACCCGGGGTCCATGTGTCTCTGTCTGGAGCAGGCCCTATCACCAGGGACTTCGAAGTGTGGTGGGAACCCAAGGATCTCTCTGGGGCCACCTGGAGCTCCTGTGGGAAGGAAAGAAGGCTTTTCTTGGTGACTGGGGTTCTGAACCCCTTAAGCCCGATTCTGAGTAGCCCCACTTCTATCTGCTTCATGTATTAATGTTTCAAATAGCATTATATTTGAAAATACATTTTTGTCGCCATGAAAGGTTGAGGTCACTTCTTTACAGCCTCTTCCTTGTATAGATTAAAGAATTAGGCCTTGCCCCGATCACAGCAAGAACAAGGTACCGGGCCGATCACTGAAGCCAAAGCTCTTAGGGGTACAAGGGGGCTGATTCCAGCTCCGGAGCAGGTGGCTGCTAACCCTGGAGCCCCACTGCCTCCCAAAGCCAGAGTGGAGAGGGGGCTGGCCACCCCGAGCAGTATTGGCACTCGAGCCTAAGCTGTCCAGACTCCCAGAATGGGCAGGCCCTTCAGCTCTCCCGGTCCCCACCTCCCCAGATGCTGTGAGCCCACGCAGGCACCACACCAGGAGTGAGGGGCCCCTCGAGCTATGGACAGAGCTCAGAGGCAGGGAGCAAAGACACCACGGTATGTGGATTGAGCCTAGACCCTGTGAGCTCAGTGGGGCTGTCTCAGGCTGGTCTGGACACAACCAGGAGACCCAGAGACCTCCGTTTCTAAGGAGAGAGTGTGAGTGGTCCCGGTGTCCAGGGGAGAGGAGTCAGTGTAGAAAAAGCTTTCCACGTACTAACCAGTAGCTGGTGCCAGGTACAGGAAAGATGGTCACGACACAGGCTCTGCCCACAGGCTACTGTTCAGTGAGAAACTCTCAGGGGGGCTGGAGATATGCTATATCCGGAATGTATACATTTGTCAAAACTCATCAAAATGTACACTCGAGGCCCGTGTATTTGACTGTGTATCAAACATTATCTCCATGGCTAAAAAAAGGCTTGGAAAGAGACAGACTCAGAGGGAGGGAAGTAACGAATCGGGGCTAGCAGACGGGTACATGCCTCCTTTATTTAGGGATTCTGAGACAGGACAGCATGGGAAGATGGGTGTGGTTCCCTGTTGGAGCAAAGGCCCTGGGAGTGATGAGAAGGAGTCTCTGTCCAGAAGGCAAGGCCAGACACACCCATCTCTGTGTGCACATTTTTCCCAGAATCTGCTCTGCTCAGGCCCCACTCTAGTTCGGAGGCCACACCAAGGCCTACACCCCAGCCTGGTCCAGCCTAACTCACTCGTGGTCCCTTTCCGGTCCTCGGCCCAACCCTCAAGGCTTGGTTGGGGGAATTAGTGGGAGCTATAAAAGGGGGATACAGCTCCATTTCCCTATAGTCCATGGCTGGTCTCCCTCCCCCAGAGGGCCAGGGTCCCAGGTCTACCGCCCAGGGAGAGGGGCTGTGGGAGCGCTCCGGGGATCCGCGGCCTCCCCAGACCACAGGGTGCGAGCTGCCAGCAGCTTGGGGAGGCAGGCTGGGAGCCATGTCTCATCGCTTGGGAAGCCGGGTGCAAGCGCAGACACCTCCCCTGACGCAGGCGGCGGGTAGGGGTGGGGGTGGGGGGGGGCGGGCAGGTGCTGCTGCCAGGGGAGCAGCCGGCTTTCCCCAGGGCTGCTAGGCCAGCCCCCACCCTGGCGAGCTTCCCCAGACCTGGGGGCGGGGGAAGGCCCCCAGTGAGCGTTTCATGTACCCAGTGCACGTTAGCAGGGGTTCCAGAGCCTACACTCGGGCCTGGCCTCCTAGCGGGGCAGGGGTAGCCCTTCCTGGCTCTGGAGTAGGAGGGCGGGCTCCTGAGTGACAGCTCCCTGGGCGAGGCCAGGTCTGGGGGGAGGGGGTGTCTACTAGCTGCAGCCCCCAGGAAACAACAAAGTCACGCCTCTATCACCTGCAGCAGGTGGGAGTCCCCCCACCTCTTCCCCGGGGCCAAGCCCCTCCCTTGCCCTCTTCTCTGACCTCTTGTAACTGCCATTATGTGGCCTGACCAGCACCTGCCATCTGGTAATGTAGCAAGGCCGGCGGCCCCAGTTCAAGGAGGGAGACCAGCTTGGTCCCATCGGAGAAGGAACGGAGGGGCCCCAGGCAGCCCCCAGCTCCAGGGGCTCCTTAGAGAGCTTGGCAGTGCCTGTGGTGCTGCCAGGATGAGCCAGTGCGGGCCAACTCCCTGATCATTAAAAAACAAAACACCTCTCAGGAAGGAGTTTGAAAACGGTGAGGTCAGCAGAACCGGGGGCCTTTCCTCTCCCCAGCAAGCTAAGAGGCGGAGGGAGGGGCTCGCCGGGGCCTCCAGGGGCCATGTTAGTGCGGCCCCCGCCACCCTACCTGCGGCGGCCCGGTCTTCATCCAGTTCTGCCAAAGCCTCCTCTGCTCGGGGCGTGCTGCTTCTAGGCCGAGCACACTCATTTAGTCCAGCTTTTGGACCCAGAATGGGCTGTCCTGTCGCCAGTGGGGATGGGATAGGACAGCAGAGTGGTGGTGGGCATGGAGGGCCAGCTGGAGGCTCCCCGAGCCCACTGTCCTGTGGATGTGAGAACAGCTTCTCGGCCAGGATCCCAGTCGGCTCTCAGAGTGAGGCACAGCTAGAGGTGGGGTGGCCCCTGCCTTAACAGACTCTGATGCAACTCTTCCATGGTCCAGCCATGAGCTGAGAGCGGGCCCATGAGCCCCCAAGCCTGGAGAACGGGCCCTGGGTGTGGGCACTGTTCATGGGGTTGGGGAGAGGAGGTGAGGGAGACAGAGGGACAGGGCCGGGTTTCCTGGGGTAGGGGGTTGGGGGTAAGGGGTGGTCCATGCAGGGAGGAGAGCTCCAGAGAGAACTGTGAAGGGTGATGGACAGGCTGGCGGGGCTTCCAACTGGTTGTGGGGTCTGGGGGAGGTTGGAGCCTGCAGCGTTGCCCAAGGTGGGCGGGAAGCTCACTTTGCACTGGGAAGAACCCCCGCCCTGCGCCCCAGCTAAATGCCAGGCCAGCCAGGCTGTTCCTACAGCATCGACTGCAGCAAAGGGCTGAGGACAAGCACCTGTCACTTTACCCTTGGGGACCCCACCCTCCCTGGGCCTGTGCCCAGACTATGCCCCACATCCTAGGCACCTCACCCAGGACACCAAGTCCTCGGAGTGCAACAGAGCTGTCAGCAGCAAAGGCCGCACCCTTGAGGTGCCTCCCTCCGGGGCCGCCAGGCACCTCCCAGCCGAAGTGGGCAAGGGTGGAGGGAAAGGGCCCCCCTCCATCATCCAGGGAGCACATGTTGCCAGGCAGCAAGTGTCAGCTCTGGGTGTGAGCCCCTGGTTAGGCCCGGCGTCACTTTCCTCTGCCACCAGCCCCATCCACCCTTTCTTGGCCGTGGCCATGCCCTGTCTTTGGCAGGACACTCTGCGGTCCCATCTGGGCCATCTGAGCCTGGGCCCCAGAGCTCTACTCTGGCCTTGCCCCCGGCACCGCTCTTTGACCCTCAGGGAGACCCCAGCTTTGGACGCAGGAAGAAGAGACGAGGGTCTGCTATGTGGGCCTAGCCTGTCTTCTCTTGGGCCCTGCAGGGGGAGGGGGGAGGCAGTCTAGAATCCTACCCAGGATCCAGGAGGGAAAGTGCTAAAGAGAAGTGCACCTGGGGAGAGGTAAGAAGGCCAAGCAGGCCCAGGTAGCAGCGGGAGAGGGAGAATGGTGGCAGGCTGGGTCCCCACCCAGGATCCGGGCAGCCTCTTCTCACCTATAGGCCCTCCAGGACATCCTGACCTCCAAGGGTCCTGCTTCCTGCCCTGAACTCGGAAGCTCTTCTCAGTGACACCCAGGGCCCTATCCCTGACCCCTAGAAGACCCCAGGCCGAGGGTCTGCTCAAGCTGAAGGTCTGGCCAGTTTGAGGACCATGGAGGGTGGCTAGGGGAGGGGGCTGGGGAAGGAGACATCTCTCACCCAGGCTCTGTACAGGGGTCTCGGGTCCAGCATGTTCTAGAGGGACCTGGGAGAGAACAGAGGGGGAGGGAGAACCTGCTGGTGCCCACTACCCCACCCCTGCTCCAGCTTCCCTTCCATCCTCCTCCCCTGCTCCCTTGCCTCAAGGCTGTCTCGGGATTTCTCAAAGGGCCCTTTCTCTTGGCCCCACCTGCTACCTCTCCAGTACTGCTGCAAAGCCTGTGGTGCCACCTGGTGGTCAAATCTGGGATGGCAGGCCGTGTGAAACTTAGGACTCTTGAGGAACTGGCTGAGACCTCTCTGGTCCCCTCCCCACAACCTGTGATCTCCCAGAGCTCCAGACCCTTCCGCTGCTGGACCCCACTGCTCTGGCTGCCTTCCGTCTGCTCCAGCTACTCGGTGTTGGAGAGCTGGGCCTGCACCCGAGGTGTGAGAGATTTAGAAATAACAGCACCCAGGGTGCGGGAGGGTCATCTGGGTGGCTCCGTCCTTAAGTGTCCGACTCTGATTTTGGCTCAGGTCATGATCTCGTGTGAGTTAGAGCCCTGCATGGAGCTCTGCTCTGGCAACGTGCAGCCTGCTTGGGATTCTCTCTCTCTCCCGCTCTCTCTCTGAACTTCCCCTTCCCCAAATAAATAAATAAACATTTTTTAAAAAGGAAAAACAGCACGGAATATGGAGTAACACTGGATTCTCACAACGGCGTGCTGGAGGAGGTTCTGGGATGATCTCCATTGTACATACGAGGACCTGGGCTCAAGGGTATGAAATATGAAATGACCGGCCCGAGACCACACAACAAGTAAGTGATGGGGCTGGAACTGAAACCCCTGCCAGGACAGCCAGAGCCTCTCTGCTTTTCAGACAGCCTGTGAAATCCGCAGTCTCAGTCCCAGGACAAGCTCAAGCCCTGGGGGAGAGTGTAGAAAGAACACTCAACCAGGAGTTTGATCTTAATCCCAGCCCTGCCACTAACTTGCTGTGTTACTCTGGGCGAGGCACTTTCCCTCTCTGGGTCTTATACATCCCCTGAGGGAGTCAGATCAGACAATCCTCCAGGGGCTGGGGGAATCCGGGCTGCCCATCCGGGGCTGGGCTGGGGTGGGGGGGCTGCAGTGCCCCTGGCTTTCACAGGTCACCGGATACCCAAAGGTGTTGAATAAGGTTCTGGTGTTCTGACGTGTGGTGTTTGAAGCAGGCCTCAAAGACCGTAAGTCGAGTGTTCAGTATCACTGAACCTTCTTCCTGGCCCCCACTCTCCCCCTTCTGAGAAGCACTTGTGGCAAGTCTCTTAAAATCCTCAACTTCCCCTCATAATGTGCTCCTCAGAGCCCCTCTTTCACTCCCACAGACCATGGGCTCCGGCCACTGTGGGCTTTTATCTGGTGATCGGAAGGCACTTTCCCTGGCCTTCAAGAATGCGCAGGCTCCTCTCCCCGCCAGAATGCTCTCCCTCACATCTTTGCCTAGAACATTCTGCCCTCCCGTCCTCACTCAGGCCAGCACGGGTCCCTGAGCCGTGTGGCCCCATAGCGCCCAGCACCTCACATGGAATATGGAACTGTTTGGCTGTGGGACCTCCAGTAAGCCTCAGGGAGCGGGAGCCTGATCGTAACTGTATTCGCAGGCATGCGGCAGACTCTTAAAAACCTTCAGAATGTCTGTACATGGCCTGACATGACTACTGCCCCCTACTCATGTTTACTCGGTAACGCAGCACCTGGCTGGCTATTTGCTTCTACCCATTTCCTGTCCCCAGCCCCTCCTGTCCACCTAAGGACAGGGACTATGCCTCCCCTCCTCACACAGGGCTTGAAGAGAGGCTGATGTTGGGTGTCCTCGAGTCCTGACTCCAGCCTGACCTGCTGGCTCCCAGGAGTCCCTGTCACAGGTATCCTGGGGAAGGTGCCTGGAACGCTGTCACACCCCTGGTCACCTAAGTCACGTTCTCCTCCCCGGGCAGGAGAGCGCACACCTGGGGAGATGTACTCGGAAATGTGGGAGGGAGGGAGGCGCAGCCCCAGCACGCCCCGGGCCGCCCCGAGACTATCAGAAATGCAGACAGAACAGGAAGGAACCCTGGGGGCACAGATAGGGGACGGGACTTGCTCAAAGTCTTTCAGAGCTTGGTCAGTGGCCAGGTGTCCTGGCCCAGGGCTCTTCCACTGTCTGTGGTCTTGGGTGCTGCAAGAGGGATCTCCCGGGAAGTGGGAGGGTCCCTGACCCCCTTCCCAGCATGGTTGGGGCAGGGAGGCCAGAGGAGCAATCGGAGGGCTCCTGGAGGAGGAGACAGGAGCAGAGCCCCCTTCCCTGCTCTCGGGGCGATTGAGATTCCCAGCAACCCGGCAATGAAGCCTCTTATTATTGCCATGATGAATATTCATTGTGATGTATTCTAACATCAACTGAGCCCTTCCGCACACATTTCCTCATTTCATTCTAACGACCCTAAAACACAGGTATTATTACCCGCATTTGGCAGCTGGGGAACATGAGGTTTGCGGAGATGAAGCGGCGGGAGGTCAGATGCTGGCTGCTGTACCCTTCTCTGTGCTTCTCAGGCCTTCTTTCCCGGCCTGGCTTCCGCCGCCCTCCCCTGGGCATCCAAGCAGTGCCCCCTCCCCAGGCCAGGAAGCCACAGTGAGCAGAGAGGTCTGCACGCCCTGTTGCCCTGGCCCTGTCGGGGCTGGTGATCCTCAGGCTGCTGCCACAGGGGCCTGGAGGCCGGGGGGTGGGCGGTGAGTGGGCCTCTCCCCTCTGGCCGGATGTCAGTCTGAAAACTGGGGACCTCGGGTTGGTCATCTGGGCTCCACTGTGCCTGTTCCAGAACCTCTTGCCTCATCCTGCCTGGGGCTGCCAGACTCACCCCCAAAGGGTCCCACCCCCTTCCCACCGGGCAGGTGTGGTCCCCTGGTGTGATCTGAGAGGGCCCGGGAGGGGCTTCTCTCTGCTTCCTCTCCAAGTATCTCTTCTAAGAGGCTGACATTCCCCCTTAGGGTGCAGCTTGGGGAGAGTGGCGGGGGAGGACCGTCCCCTAGACAGTGCCAAATGCCTGTGGCCACCATGACTTGGTCTGAACCTCCTGCCCCTTTTGCTTATGTCATCTCATTCGTCCTCCCAAGGGTGCACCAGGAGGGGGCATCCTGAGCTGTTCTACTGATTCCGACAGAGCAAGTGGCCAAGCCAGAACAGGAACCAGGTCGCTTCGGGTAAAAACATTTGGCTGGCTACCCAAAAGACAAACTGACCAAAGGACGTATGGCTGATCCCTTAGGGTGGCCCTCAAGGCCTCCTCCTCCTGCTGCCACCCAAGATTCACCCCCAGTGCTCCAAGGAAGCTGGGTCATCCTCTTCCATGCCCTGGTCCACGTCCTTCCTCCTCTGACCTCCACACATCCATTGAGCTCCAGCTGAGATGTCACCTCCTCCATGAAGCCACCCCAGATATATCCCCAGTGCCCCAAGGATGCTGAGTCATGTTCTTCCTCCTCTGACCTCTCACTCATCCATTGAGCTCCAGCTAAAATATCACCTCCTCCATGAAGCCACCCCAGCACAAGTTGCTGTCCAGGCCATGCCCCTACTCAAGGTCATCCTTGCCAACATCTTTAACACTGTGACCAACAAGCTCTTGGCCAAACCTCGCCGTGGGTTTGGGGCGGCTGTCCTCATGCCTTCCTGCTCACCTCCTGCTCACCAGACAGTGCTTGCTGGGCCCCTCACCCCACAGGGGCTCCGTGAGGAAAGTCCAGAACCCCCTGCCCGCCCCCCCCCCAGCCCATCTATAGCCCCCAGGCCCCACAAGGAGATGCCGGCCCTGGAAGGGCCTGTTCTCTGGAGCCCAGCCACGCCCCCAGGAGCCTTCTCAGGCTTGACCCTACTTGACCTCCCAGAGCATCTAGTCTCACAGATCCTCTCTCCTTAAGATCTACTGGCTTCCCTCCTACCTCCTTGGCTACTTCTGAGCCCTCGGTCTACCTCAGGGTCCACCCTGGCACCCTACCCCGGAGCTGCCGCATCCCCTCCCACGTCCTCCTAACCAAAGGGACAGACACCTCTCAAATGCACATCTCCAACTCCAATCCCTTACCCGACTCCCTGCCAGCCTCACCACTGGGATGCACCACTCAACGTGTTGTGTGGCTTCTCAGGAAGTGGCACCACTGTCCCTCTCAGCTGACAGCTGAGATCTAGTCTTGAAGATTCCACTGTAAAGACCCAAACTTAACTTCTTTTGCTCCCAAATGTGCCCACTGTTCACTGGCACCCCTGTCTCTGGAAACTCCTCCTTATGACTCGGTCATTGCTAATTTGTCCTTTGGGACTCTGATCGGGCACCACTCTCTCCAGGACATCTTCCTCGATTTCCCTAAGCCAGGTTAGGTGCCCAGCTAGGCACTCCCATGGCACCCGTGCTCACCTGTAAGCTCACCCTAACCCCACAGTAATGCAACTGCCTGGTCACTGGCGAGTGCATTCCTAGGCTAGGGGCCCCTGTAGGGAACAGACCATGTTTTGTTCTCTTAGCATCCAGCTGGGGCCTGGTACATAATAAGCGGTCGGTAACAATTGGATGAGGGAATTGATAACTTAAAGAGACTAATGCTTGGGAAACCCTGAGGCTTTGGATCTAGAGGAAAAATCCACAAGGGAAGAGGTGAGCCAGCCCACGCGGTCTTCTCTGCCCCAATAGTACTGCCACCAGGGGCCTGCCGCCATCAGCTGTCATCGGCAGGGCGATGAAGGACACCCACTGGGGAACTAGTCAGAACATCACTGGGCATTATCAGTGCTGCTCAAAGTGCGTCCTTCCTCATGGCCGTGGGAAGCAGGCAGGACCGCAGTATCAGTCCCTTTGAGGAAAGTCTAAGACCCAAGGTGGTTCAGTGAGGTCCCCAAGTCCCCAAGGAGGCAGTGGTAGCCTTCCGACTCTCAGCGCAGTTTGTCTGGCCCACCCTGCTCTTACCAGCTGCTGGACCCTGGGGTGCCACTTAGCTCTGTCACACTCTCCTTCACCTTCTCCAGTTCCCACCGGCTCCTGTCCAGCTGCGGCTACAGAGCCTGAGAGAGCCAGGCCACCTGACCCACGGCCCTCTCCTCCCCCCCAGCCTCCTCCCCAGTCTCTCTGGAGGGACATTGGCCGGTACCTGCTCAGCCAGCCCTGTGGCTTCTGGGAACTTCAGCCCCAGCTTGGCCTGTGCTCTCCAAAGCTTGGTAAGCTCTTAGCTCCAGGAACCTCGGGCTGTGGCTCTATAACCCAACACAGCAGTTATTCATTTCTTTTCTAAGCTTTATTACATTTCATTTTCTTTTTCTGCCGATTCCAGATGGATATTGGGTTGTTTCCAGTGTGTGGCTATCGTAGGAGCCACAGTCCTGCCATGAATGTTCTTCTACATGGGGCATGTATATAAAAGTTTCTCGTCTATACTATATATGTAGGAGTGGGATTGCTGGGTCAAAAGATGTAACTCCTATAATGGTTAATTTTATGTGCCAGCTTGGCTGGGATAAGGGATGCTCAGCTAGCTGGTAAAACACGGTTTCTGGGTGTGTCTGTGGGGAGGTTTCCAGAAGAGATCAGCATTTGACTCTGTAGACCGAGTACAGAAGGCGGTCCTCACCAATGCAGGTGGGTACCACATAATCCATTGAAAGCCTGAATAGAACAGAGAGGCAGAGACGGCAGATTTGCGCTCAGCGTAAAGCTTGACATCCGTCCGTCGTCTGCTTGTGGTTACTGATGCTCCTGCAGACTCAGCCCAGGACTTATACCACTGTCTCCTCCAGTCCTCAGTTCTTGGGCCCTCAGTTTTGGACTAGAACTTCAGTACCAGCTTTCCGGGGCCTCCAGCTTGCAGACAGAAGACTGTGGGATGTATCAGCCTCCATGAGCCCTCATGATAAATCTCTGGTTCTGTTTCTCTGGAGGGCCCTCACCAACACAAGTTGCCAAGGTCAACTTGATCGGGTAATGGCAGATTTTCCCTAATTTACAGCCTTCCCAGAAGGGGGTGAGAGTCCCCATGTTTCACAGTCTTACCAACACCTGAACAGACCGCTGACTTTTGCCAGTCTGATAGAGGTGAAGGGTTATACAGTTGTGTGTTTGATGTTACTATGTGTTTAATTGTGTGTTTATTTTTTTTTTTAGTTTTTAACTTAAAAAAAATTTTTTTAATGTTTATTTACTCTTGAGAGAGAGAGAAAGAGAGAAAGGGAGCGAGACAGAGACAGAGCATGAGCAGTGAAGGGGCAGAGAGCGAGGGAGACACAGAATCCGAAGCAGGCTCCAGGCTCTGAGCTGTCAGCACAGAGCCCGACTTGGGGCTCAAACTCACAAACAGTGAGATCATGACCTGAGCCGAAGTCGGACGCTTAACTGACTGAGCCACCCAGGTGCCCCTTTAATTGTGTGTTTAAATGTCATAAATTAGGGCCAAGAGTTTAGGGTTACAAACGAAATTGAACATTTTCCCTGTGTATTTATGAGCCAGTATTCATGCCACCTCTTTTTTGAAGGGTCTAGTAGTTTCTTTTGCTCATTTTTCCCTTGAGATGTTTGTCTTTTTCTCATCGATTTCAAGACACTGACACTAATTACGGGCAATAATTCTCTGACAGATATTTGTGCAGCAAATCTTTCTCCAGCTCTGTGGCTTATTCTTTCGCACACTTTGTTGTCTTTGGGTGAAAACACGGCTGTAATTTTAATGTAGTCAAAATTTTTACTCTTTTCCTTTACGGCTTTGTTTTTGGCATCTTGTTTAAGAAACCCTTCCCTACCTCAAAGTAATATAGACGTTTTCCTACCGTATCTTCTAAGATTTATAGTTTGACCACCCAGAATTCGTTTTTATGTGTAGGAGAAAGTAGCAATTTAATTTCACTTGGATAACCAATTGTCCTGGAATAATGTATTAAAGAGTTGACTCTTTCCTGTTGATTTATAATGTCCGCTGTGTCATAAATCAAGTTTCCAAATAGGCATGTGTCTGCTTGTTCTGTTATTTCTAGAAGTCTATTGATAACACAAAAAACATGCTGTTTTAATGTCTGTAGAGGTAATAAATCTTGATAACTGACAGGGCAAGTGTCTTTCTTTCTTTTTTTATTCTTCTTCAGGAATGTTTTGACTTTTTTTTTTATTCTGTTCATCCACATAAATTTTAGAGTTGCTTTATTAATTTGTACAAAAAACCCTGCTGGGATTTTTTTATCGAAAATGCGTTGAATCTATCGATGAATCTGGGAAAAACTGACATCTGGGTAATATTATCTTCTTATCCAGAAATGTAGTATGTCCATCTACCTATGCCTTTAACATTTTTTCGATTAAGTTTTATAATTTCTCCATCTGTGTTTTGCACATCTTCTCTTGGATCTATTCCCGGGTATTTCATATTTCCTATTCTAAAATGATATCTTTTTAAAGGTACATTTTCTAATTGTGTGTAGCTGTTTTATGAAAATACAAATTATTTTTGTATATTATTTCTTTTATCCAGAGTTCTTGTTAAATTCTCTTCTTGGTCTGTATAATTTGTAGATCATTTTGCATTTTGTATGTAGGCATTCCTATTGTCTATAAGTAAATGCCAGCTTTGGTTCTTCCTCTCCAATTCTTGTATATTTATTTGTGTGTGTGTGTGTGTGTGTGTGTGTGTGTGTGTGTGTTTTGCACTGGCTAGGAGTCCCAGTGTAATGTTAAGTGTAAACAATGACAGTAGGCATTATGTCTTTCTTCAGCTTTAAAGAGAATGCTTTCAACATTTCAGCCGCAATTATGATATTTGCTGCAGGCTTTTGTAGGTGCCCTTTATGGACATTATGGATGTTTACTTCTCTTCCTAGTTTGCTAAGAGTTTTTAAAAATCACTAACATAACAGTAGCAAACGTGTATTACCACGTGCAAGGATTGTTCTAACTGCTTTACATATATAAATTATTTTAATCCTCACAACAAACCTATGAGGAAAGTACTATTATTATCTTTATAGATAACAAGGAAATGGAAGCTCGGAGAGATTAAATAACTTGCCGAAGGTCACAAAGCTCCTTAATGATATAGTCAGCATTCCAAAGTAGGCAGCCTGGCTCCAGAGTCCGTGTTTGTAACACTCTCTAGTACCTGTCATTAGATGTGGAATTTCACTGAACGTTTCTTGTACATCTGTTGAAATGCTTGCATGGCTTCCCTTTTATTTCATCAATGTGGTGAATTACGTTAATCGTTTTTCTAATATGAATCCAACATTGCAACTCTGGTAGAAATCTATCTTGTTCATGGGATGTAAACATTTTTCCTCCTTACTGGATTCAGTTTGTGAATATTTGTGAAGGATTTTGCATCCAGGTTAATGAGTTAGATTGGCCAATAGTGTTCCTCCTTTGCTCTGTCTTTGTGGGTCTGGCACCAGGGTTAGGCTAATCTCATTTACTAAGCTAGAGAGTACCCCGTCTTTTTCTATTCTCTGGAGAAGTGTTTAAAAATTGTAAATGTCTTCAAACACTTGGAAGAACATTTTACCCACTCAGACTACTGGGCTATGTTTTCTTTGTGGGAAAAATGCTTAGCTACCAAATGAATTTCTTCAATGATATAGGACTATTTAGGTTTTCCATCTCTTCTTTGAGTCTGTTTTGGTGAATGGCCTTTTTCTACAAATTCACACATTTCATTAAAATTTTCAAATGTATTAGCATATAGTTTTAAATAGTATTCCTTTTTTCTGCTGAACCTGTAGTGCATCCATTTTCACTCTTAGTGTTTATTTTTGCCATTTCCTTTCCCCCATGATTAATCATAACAAAAGTTTGTCAATTTTATTAACCATGGCAAAAAGATAATCTTTGAATTTAATTATCCCCTCTATGAAGTGTTTTATTTCATTAATTTTTGCACTTCATTATTTTCCTCTAAGTTTTTAAGTACCATTCTGTGTTTTTTTTTTCAGTTTTAAAAAGTTATTTGCTGTATTAGTGAGGATGGGCTGCCATAACCAACTCCAAACCTCGGTAGCCTAATATGATACAGTTAAGTGGAGAGGCATGGATGAACTTGCTCTATCTGAAGTCGTTTAGGAGGTTAAGTTCCTTTCATTGGTTGGCTGCACCATATTGTAGAGCTAGGGAGTCCCACAAAGGATTCTTTGCATCTAGAAAGTGGATGCTTGCAAAGGAAGTTTTAAGGGTTAGACCTGGGAGCTATTCACATCATGTCTGGGCATCCGCCATTGGCCCATTGATATGGGCACACGTGATCATATCCATGGTGGGAGGCTGGATGACTGTCTCTGATATGAATCCTTCTCTCATTGATTTTGAGCCTTTTTTCTTTTTTAGAGTTAGCATACAAGCCATAAATTTCCTTCTACATTTGATTTTCACTGAAGTCTATAAGGTTTTACACATAGTTTTATTAATTTTTATTATTTATTTCTAAATATTTTTTTCTTTTCCATTGTGCTCTTTGTGGTTGTTGTTTGAATCATTAATTGTTTAAAGTGTATTTTTAAATTTCCAATTGTGTGAGATTCCTTTCTATCTGTCTTTCATTATTGATTTCCAACTTAACTGCATTGTGGTCGATGTGGTCTACATGATACCAATCATTTAAAGTTTGTTCGGGGCGCCTGGGTGGCGCAGTCGGTTAAGCGTCCGACTTCAGCCAGGTCACGATCTCGCGGTCCGTGAGTTCGAGCCCCGCGTCAGGCTCTGGGCTGATGGCTCGGAGCCTGGAGCCTGTTTCCGATTCTGTGTCTCCCTCTCTCTCTGCCCCTCCCCCGTTCATGCTCTGTCTCTCTCTGTCCCAAAAATAAATAAAAAATGTTGGAAAAAAAAAATTAAAAAAAAAAAAATAAAGTTTGTTCAAGCTAGCTTCATGACCTAGTACATAGCAATTTTCATAAACATTTTATGCGTGCTTTAAAAGAATGCTGTTCTCCATTTGTTGGTCACAATGGTCTATGTGTATCCATTATAACAAGCTCATTAATAGAGTTGTTCACATCTTCTATATCCTTATTCCTTTTTTGTCTGTTTGATACATTAACTGCTGACAGAAGCGTGGTACGATAGCATGATGATTAGTTATTTTTTCTTGTAGTTCTATCAATTTCTGCTTTAGAAGTTTTGACACTATATTCAAAATACATCTGGGGGCTCTATGTTTAGGTGCATACCAGTTCAGAATTATCTTTGTAAATAATGCTAAGTATTCCAGTTTTTATTTGTTCAAATAAAGTCTTTCTCTCCATCCCCATGGAATTAGGTACATGGCCTCAGTCCAGTATGACTGGAGGTTGCATTTAAATCAAGCCTTTACTTCCATATTTGTACGTTTGCCTCATTGTCCCTCTTCTTTCATTTTTATCAGTTGAGTCAGGAGAGGAGAAGATACGTGTGTGGTTGAGTCTTTGTATGTGGGTCTATTGAGAAATTGGAAGAGACATTAACATGTTGAAGAATAATCAATAGATATCAATCATCAATAGGAATAATCAATAGATATTTGAGCTCACTATATACCCGGGACTAAGCAAGAAGAGGAGGGTCCAAGAATGAATAAGGGCCAGTCCCACTTGCACGGAGTCAATATTCTAGTTGGAGAGGAAACAGACACATACCTGCGCAGGAACAAATATAAGAATGATGGCAGACTTCTCAACACAGCTGAAAGTCAAAAGATAATGGAGTGACATCTTTGGAGTATGGAAATGAAAACAAAGAATGACTTAGGATTCTATACCCCCCCAATTTTTTTTTCCAAAACTAAGGACTGGGATAATGCAATGTTGGCTTAAGCTGAATCTCCTATGGCACGTGTGGAAAACAGGGTCATTTCTAGATGCACCCCAGCTCTATGGTGAAACTTATACTCTTATTTTTTATTAAGGTTTATTTTTGACACACACACACACACAAGAAACAACAAAAAAAGTCAGTGGAATCTTCAAGATTTCTGAAGTAAAATAGTTACATTTTAGATTTTTTCCTTTTTGAAATGTAATGGGAGCTGTTATATTACATCGTCATTTTGAGTCTTATTACATTCAAAACTAGAATTATTGTTTTAATTTTGATAAGTAATAACATTAAATGTATGAATATTGTATTTGGAATTAAGCACTTGAATTTACTCATTACTTCAGTAAGTACTTATTGAGCCTTAGTACGTGCCTGAATTCTATCTACATCCTGGGGATAAGTAATAAACTAAGTTCCTGCTCTCATGGAGAGTTATAATCAACAAATTAACATTTAATTCATTTTATCGGCTCATTTCCCTGAATATAACACCCTGACTTCATCAAGTTTTCTGAGATTCTGATCTAAAGAATTGCTATCCTAAATAGCACAAATCATTTGAAAGAAAGAGTGGTCAGTGACGTATTTTGTCTTTTTACAAAATTTTTTAAATTTTATTTATTTTGAGAGAGAAAGAGAGTGTGTATGTGTGTGTGAGAGAGAGAGAGAGAGTGCGCGCAGGGCAGGGGCAGAGAGAGTAGAGAGAGACAATCCCAAGTAGCCCCCTTACTGTCAGTGTGGATCCCCAGGGTGGGGCTTGAACTCACAGACTGTGAGATCATGACCTGAGCTGAGACTACGAGTTGGAAGCTTAATCAACTGAGCCACCCAGGTGTCCCTGTATTTTCTCTTTTATAGCTAAAATAACTAAAAAAAGAGGAGGGCAGTTCTGAGGGTAAAGATAACAGGTGTTCCAACCTTCTTGCTAGATTGCAGATGGAGTCTCTCCTTTTCTTTTTTTAAACTTTGTTTTGAGAAAGAGAGAGAGAGCATGAGCAGGGAAGGGGCAGAGAGAGAGGAAGAGAGAGAGGGAGAAAAAGAATCCCAAGCAAGGTCCATACTGTCGGCACATAGCCCGATGTGTGGTTCAACGCGGGGCTTGATGCAAGGGCTCGGTGCAGGGCTCGATGCCATCAACTGTGAAATCATGGCCTGAGCGGAAATCAAGAGTCAGACGCTTAACCAACTGAGCCACCCAGGCGTCCCTGGAGTCTCCTTCTAAATGATGCCATCTACACCTTGTGAAACTTCTCTAGACATTCCCCAGAACAGGACCCTTTGGGACTGTAGATTTAGTTACCTTCTCATGCTTTTGATGGCAGTTGGCAGCCCCCTCGTGGCCAAATACTATAACTAAAAAAATCTTTTGCTATGCTGAGATGCTCAGATGTGAAGTGTACTCATGTTTGAAACTCGCTTTGAGATGTGTAAAAAAATAATAGGATGGATTAATGGATGAATAGAGAGACGCACAGATGGTTAGGTACGTGATGCAGCAGATACAGCAACGCTAATTGTAGAATCCAGGTGATGGGCATATGGATCACAGTATAATTCAGCTTTTCTGTGAACATTTATATGCTAATATATTGAATAAAAGCCTCTTTGGTAGGCTCTGGAAAAAATAAAGGATAAATAAAGACTTTTTTGGATGACTGGTAGCTGAAAAACTACATTGGCAAGAGACCTGCAATACGAGACACGTTCAAACAAGTTCTTTCGGCAGAAGCAAAATGATACCACATGGAAACCTGAACTACACAAAGGAGTGAAGAACACTGAAAATAGTAAATATAGATTATTTTTCCTCATTAAAAATATCTTTAAAAGACAATTAAGGTTTTTTTTTAAAGTTTATTTATTTATTGTGAAGGGGGAGAGGCAGAGAGAGAGAGAGGAAGAGAGAATCCCAACCAGGTTCCTCACTGTCAGCACAGAGCCCAGTGGGGGTCTCGATCTGAGACAGTGAGATGATGACCTGAGCCAAAATCACGACTCGGGTGCTTAACTGACTGAGCCACCCAGGTGCCCTGACAATTGAGTTTTTAAAGCAGAAATAATAATGTATTTGGTGGGAATGCAAACTGGTACAGCTGCTCTGGAAAGCAGTGTGGAGCTTCCTCAAAAAATTAAAAGTAGACCTACCCTATGACCCAGCAATAGCACTGCTAGGAATTGACCCAAGGGATACAGGAGTGCTGATGCATAGGGGCACGGGTACCCCAATGTTTATAGCAGCACTCTCAACAATAGCCAAATTATGGAAAGAGCCTAACTGTCCATCAACTGACGAATGGACAAAGAAGATGTGGTTTATATATTCAATGGAACACTACTTGGCAATGAGAAAGAATGAAATCATGCCATTTGCAGCAACATGGATGGAACTGGAGGGTATTATGCTAAGTGAAATAAGTCAGTCAGAGAAAGGCAGATATCATATGTTTTCACTCATATGTGGATCTTGAGAAACTTAACAGAAGACCATGGGGGAAGGGAAGGGGAAAAAAATAGTTACAGACAGAGAGGGAGGGAGGCAAACCATAAAAGACTCTTAAATACAGAGAAAAAACCAAAGGTTGATTGGGGGGTGGGGGAGAGGGGAAAGTGGGTGATGGGCATGGAGGAGGGCACTTGTTGGGATGAGCACTGGGTGTTGCACGGAAGCCAATTTGACAATAAATTATATAAAAAATAATTAAAAAATAAAAATTCACTGAAAAAAAAATAACGTATTTGGGGTTTGTAACTTGTGTAGACGTAAAAAGCCATGACAAAAACAGCCCAGAAGATGAAAGAGGAGAGCCTGGAGCCTGCTTCAGATTCTGTGTCTCTGTCTCTCTCTCTGCCCCTCCCCCACTCATGCTCTGTCTCTCAAAAATAAATAAAACATTAAAAATTAAAAAAAAAAGAATGAAAGAGAAGATATCACTAGAGATCTTACAGCCAGTGAAAGGACAATAAGTGAATATTACAAACAACTTTATGCTGATAAATTCAATAATCTGGATGAAACGGATAAGTTCTTTGAAAGTCATAAATTACCAAACATTCAAGATGACACTGATAGCCTGGATAGCCCTATACGCCTATTAAAGAAATTAAATTTGTGGTTAAATCCTTCCCATAGAGAAAACTCTAGGTCCGGTGGCTTTATTGGTAAGTTCTGCCAAAACCTTAAAGAAGATACTGTATTAATTCTATATAAACTTTCCCAGAAAACAGAAAAGAAGTAGGTAAGACAGATTCCAAAAACAGACCTACACATATATGGTCAATTGATTTTCAGTGAAGGTTCCGGGTAATTCAATGGGGGGAAAGGATAATCTCTTTTTAAAAATGGTGCTAGGCCAACTGGATAATGAAAAAAGAAAGAAAGCAAGCTTTGGCTATTACCTCACACCACATAGAAAACTTAACTCAAAAGGGATCGATCTAAAAGTGAGAATTAAAACCCTAAAACTTCGAGAAGAAAACAGCAGAAAATCCTTGGGGCCTTGGGTTAGGAATTATTGTTCTTCATTTACAAGTGAGGAAGCGGGCAAAGACAGGATAAGGAACTGCTGAGGCCACATAACTAGTTAGGAGGCAGAACTAGTCTTCAAACCCTAACATTCATACCCACATGGAATGTACTTGACTGGCAAGGGCTTGGGGGCTTTGTGCGGAAATGAATGAAAATGTCCATGATCTTTCCCTTCTCCTTCATGTTCTGTCCTGGTCATAGAAGTGTGCAACTCCCGGGGTGCCTGGGTGGCTCGTCGGTTAAGTGTCCGACTTCGACTCAGGTCATGATCTCACGGTCCGTGAGTTCGAGACCCGCGTCAGGCTCTGTGCTGACAGCTCAGAGCCTGGAGCCTGTTTCAGATTCTGTGTCTCCCTCTCTCTCTGCTCCTCCCCTGTTCATGCTCTGTCTCTCTCTGTCTCAAAAATAAATAAACGTTAAAAAAAAAATTAAAAAAAAAAAAAAAAAAAAAAGAAGTGTGCAACTCCCTCCCAGGCACACGTGACGTCCCTTGCCCCGGACGTGAGCACTGGTGTCCCCACCGTCAAAACAGACCCCTGCTTTCCACGGTCCTGGGCTGAGTTGTTCACACTGAACCGCCTGCAGTCCTCGAACCCAGCCTGTGCTTTCCCACCTCCAAGCCTGCGCTAATCACGTTCTCATCTCTGCAAGCCCACTTCCTGCTTAAATGCCGAGAAGGTTTCCACCTCCTTTAGGAAGCCCTCCTTGATGCTCTCAGCCTGCAGCTCTCCCCTCCTCTGAGCTCCTCAGGACTTTCTTGGTGCCTTTGTTAGTCTTCTCTCCCTTCCAGAAGGTAGGTGTCTTGAGGGCGGGTCCCATGTCTGAGTCACCTTTGTACCTCCCTGCACAGCACCTGCTCTGGGCCGTCAAATGGATGAATGTATCTTGAGAAGCTATCACAAGCTGGTGGTCTTTTGTTTTTGTATCTCCTTGGAAGATCAGGCCCCAGCTCCACCCTTAGGAATGCGGAAAGGGCTCTTCTTCCATCCTTGCTATGTGAGCCTTTGTTCGGAGCCAGGCAGGCCGCGGGCACTGGGTCATCCCCTCTGTGGGAACCCCCCTCTTCTCCCCATTGCTGACACTGCGGTCTGAGCTGAAGCCCTGCCCTCCCCACACTGCAGCCTAAAGAGCACTCAGGCGAACAGTTCATACAGGCTGAAGTGTTCAGCCACTGCCTCGTAGTTTCCAAGAACTTGTTTCTTTGCCCGTGGCCCCAGGTTGGCCTGCCGTGATAGCAAGGCAAAGACGGCAAGAGAAAACCCAAGGAAAACGGCTCTTGTGGGTTTCCCTGGTGGGGGCAGGAGTGAACCACGGCTTATGCAAAGTCATCTAGTCCGTCCCCCTGCCTCTGGGGGCCGCTATTGGGCTATTTGGGGTGGACAATTATTTCTCGAATCCAGAAAGCTTTCCCCGGGTCACATATTCCCACATCTCAGAAAGGAGTTTTTGACATCCACCCTCCTTCATCCCTCTGTGGGGCTTGTGCGCCTTCCTTCCTGCATCTGACTGCAGTTGGGTGTGAGGGGAGGCCAGGAAGACGACGGAAGCCTGGATCCGGGCAGAGGGAGTGAAGAGCAGACTATGTCAGGCCACTGGCCGGGCCTCGGAGCTGGCACCCTGGGACAGAGTGGGGCTCAGCCTTCCTGGGGCCCCCTCCTTCCTTCTCGTCCCTGGGAACCCTGGAGTATTTCATGGAAGCCCAGGAGGCACAGAGGCCACGCCTTAGGGATGGAGGGGCACCTTCCGGTGGGAGGTCACATAGAGGTCCTTCCCTGGAAAGGGAGGCGTCCCAGCCTGTCTGTGACACAGGGACTGTGGAGAAGGCGAGGAGGGGCCCACACAGCCCTGGATGAGAGCCAAATCCCCACGCACCTGACGGTCTCTCTCAGCACCTTCTCACGGGGCCCACAGGTCACAACCTGGAGTAGGATTTTCCCCAACCCAGACTCTTTCTGGTGCCGGGGAGGGACAGGCAAAGGGCAGTCCTGGGTAACACTGGCTCCGTGACCCCTACACCATAACACCCAGGAAAGCCCTTGCTCTGCCGCTCACAGGAGTTTTGCCAAATAGAGGAGCGTGGGAGGTCTCTCTACTATGCAGACCCAACAAGTCTTCTCCGCTTTTCTGCCCGGGGAAGCCACTGCTCACAGGCCTGGGCTGCAGAAGGAAGCCAGTCCTCACCCAATTTTTCCCTTGAGCCAGAACCCACCCGTCCTCCCAGCTGGAGCCTGGAATGAAGGCTCTGCATTGGGAACCTTTCCTCCACCACACCAACCCCAAGTTAACTTGCAAATGATAGGCTTGTATTAGCTTAATGTTTTAATGATGAAAGGCACAGAAGGCACTCCCTCCACACATGCCCTGGACGCCCTGGCCCTCACCCAGGTCCTCTGACCTCCTCATTCTTCCCTCTGGTGTCCACAGCAGGCTTAGCTCTTCTGCTCTCCCTCTAGGAACCCAGCTCGGGAAAACAAGGACTTGGCCTCCATGTTGCAGACAGGTTCTTTCTGGATTCCCACAAAGTAGAAAAGAAAGAAGCCCACGTAATGAGGGCGGAGGAGGTTCCCTGTCATCTGTTCAGGCACTTGGCTTGGGGTTGAGAGGCTGGATGCCCCCGCTTCTTCTCTTTCTTCCCCAAGGACTCCATGCCCTTCTGGTGGAACATCCCCGGGCTCTGGGCACTACCAGTGTGCTCCATCCTTTAGGACTGGCTCTCTGGGCCAGTGTGGGCGTCAAGAGGGAAGTTTCAGGAATCTGTCACCATCCGATGGCTGTGGGGCCAGACAGGGCCATCCCAGGGAGAGGTGGGGCTAGGAGCTAGATTCTGCAAGACAAAGCACACCAGAATATTCTGGCTGGTCCCGAAGGAGCAGCTGCCACTTCCCCTCCCACCCCTCTTACATGGTGAAGGTCACACAGAACAGGGTCAGGCCCAGGGGCTCTGCCGTCAGGGGCCATGGGTTCAAATGCAGAGACACCGCGTGCTCTCCGAGCTTGGGCAAACTCCCTCCCTGGCAACCATCTCCAAACACCTTTTTGAAAACAGTCTTTTCAGGACTAGGTGTGTGCACACGCTGGGGCGCTTTGAGAGTGGCTTCCCGAGGGCCTTGGCATAAATGCCATAGA
Source organism: Panthera leo (assembly GCF_018350215.1). Taxonomy (NCBI): domain Eukaryota; kingdom Metazoa; phylum Chordata; class Mammalia; order Carnivora; family Felidae; genus Panthera; species Panthera leo. The sequence continues at coordinate 40,176,053 of NC_056696.1, read as the reverse complement.
AACAAAAGACACGCTGGTTCGGGCTGAAAGGGCCATTTTTGCCCAAAGGTTGATTCTGAAGAGTGAAAAATGTGTAGGAGTTACTTTTCTCCCCCTTCTTCAAAATAGAAGATGTTTAAGTACTATTAAGGAAAAAATGGTTTCTTATTAACATACAGTATTTGCTTTACTGAAAAGGAGACTGCTGATAAGGAAATCAGTGGGGCTTTTTGGACTTAACGTCTGTATCTGGGCAAATTTATGAAGGTGCAACACGGAAGGCAGAAGAAGCCTCTTTAGCTCTCAGCTTGAGATGTGTTGCAAGGCCATACTGGGAAGCTTGGGTGGGTGGCACATAGTCCCCTAAGCCAAGAGTTGGTTGTCAAGGATCTAAGTCAATACCTCATTTTGCAGATGGGCAAATCAAGGCCCTGGATGGCAAGAGATGGTCAGCTTAGGTAACAGAGATCCTGGAGAGCCAAGGCGGTTGGAAGAACCTGGTATCCTGACCTGCAGCCCAATCACTCTTGAGGCGACAGGGTGGGCTCCCTGCTCTGACTCTCCTTCCCTTCCCCCTTGCCAGCTTGGGCTTCTGCCAGGGCGGGACGTTTACCTATGACAATGAGGGTGGCGGTGCTGACAGCCTGGCCCAGCGTGTTCTCAGCCACTGCCTTGTACTGGCCGCTGTCCTTGGAGGAGACACTGGGGATGATGAGGGAGCACACGCCCAGCACATCAGTGCTATATACTTCCGGGTTTCCTGCCAGGCTCTGGTCGTCCTTGAACCAGGTGACGCTGGGCCGGGGCCAGCCCTGCACGGCACAGCTCATGCAGCACTCACAGCCCTCAGGCAGCAGGTGGGTCCGCAGGCCCACCAGGAACCGGGGCTTCTGGCTCAGGTCGGGCTCCCGGTAGCTGGGAGCCTTCACCGTGAAACTGTCTGTGGCAGAAACCAGGGCGAGAGAGAGAGAGAGAGAGAGAGAGAGAGAGAGAGAGAGAAAGGTCAGCAAGCAAGGAAGGGCTGGCTGAGGCATGAGTCACATGGAATGTAGGCATTTCCTCGGTCCTTCTGCCACATCTTACCTGCAAATTTGGCCCCCACGGCTTGACTCACTTTTTTATCTTTTTCTTAAAATACCTTTTGGATTTTTTTTTTTTCAACTACAAGCTAATACACATTCACTGTGGACAAACTAGAACGTATAGAAAGTCAAAAAGGGAAAGAATAAAAACCATGCATAATTTCACTGCCTATCAACGACCAGGGCTAACATTTTGGTGTGGAATCTTCCAGACATTTTTTTGTGTGTGTGTGTGTTTTAGAAATATGGAATCATGCATTCGATTTCATAATCTGCTTTTTCCAGTAACTACTTTGAAGGCCCACATTTCGTTAACTCTAAAACATACTTGGTTTTCAGAGAAACATTAACCTCTCTTTGCTGTATTGCCTGCAGCTGATTTGTGACCCCGCCCAAAGGCTTCCTGGACACGCGGACACCCACGGCCCTCTGTTCTCTCTGGACCCACTCTGAGTCAAGGACACAGAGGCCCGTAGGCTGAGCGAGGTTCGGAGGTGGTGAGGCGGGGAGTGGGGGAGGCAGGGAGGCGGGGATGAGGGCGGGGCGGCCAGAGATACACTGAGCCGCTCGGCCACCACTGCCTGGGTTGCCCCCCAGTGGCAGCCCGCATCCCTGAGAGCTCACCTCGATGCCGGGGGATGCACCAGGGCTGACTGGTGTCTGAGGGCTGGCTGGCCCCCAGCTCGTTCTTAGCCACCACCCGGAAGTGGTACTCGTGGCCGGGGAGCACACCCAGGAGGGTGAAGTGGTTGGTGTGCACGTGGTCGGCCACCTGGCGCCAGGGCCCGTGCGCCGAGGAGCGTGTCAGCACCTCGTAGTGCAGGGGGACATCCCCGGCCTCATCTGGAGAAGGTTCCCACTCAGCCGTCACTGTCCCAGGCACGTTCTCCTGCAGGCGGATGGGCCCGGGAGACTTCGGGCATGCTGCTCAAGAAAGCAAAGGGGGCTGAGTTCCGGGGCTACCGAGCAGGGGTCCCCAGGGCTTCTGCATGGCCCTCCCGGAGGTCCCCAAGTCTTCTGAGGTCCTGGGAGTGCAGTCTTGCCATGCAGGCAGCTAGAGCCAGAGAGAGAGCTCAGCTGGGGGTCTGCAGCTATCCCTAGAGAGTAGAAAAGCTTTCCAACCAGAATTATTTGAATTCACTCTGGTTTATAAGTCAAATGACACAGGACAGTGGAGAGGCTTCCACAAGACCAAGTTGCAGAGCCCCCATCATTAGCTGTAGGTCACTTCTGTGTTCTAGAAGCTTCTCCAGGGTGGGTGGGGGCTATGTGGGAGTCCCAGTGGGGAGGGCAACATTTATCGTGTACAAGGACCACAGACAATCCTTCCAAGGCTCATTCAGTTGAGGTAATGATGATGACTGTCTTTGCTCACTGACCCCAAATGAAGAATAACAAGTCCAGTGAAGGGCTGTGGCTTGACTGTCCCTAAGTTCCTGGGGCAGGACAACGGACCCGCACCCCGCACCCCACTCCAGACTCTCCTTCTGCCTTTTCTCCTTTCTTCAAGCTCTTAGGAATGGCTGGTGGTGTGGTCACCTTGGATTCCCTGGCATGGTAGACGAGCTGAGACCCGTGACTAGGCCAGATGGAGAGCTCCCTGCCTTGGGGAGTGGCAAACCAGTGTCGGCTGACCCTGCCTAGGCCTGCCTCACCTGCCACCCTGAGGGGGAAGCTGTAGGTAGCCTCCTTGCCCTCCAAGCTCCTCAGCACCACAGTGTAGAGGCCACTGTCTGAGAGGCTGGCCACAGGAATCAGGAGCTGGGTGAGGCCATCCTTGGTGAAGGTCACATTTCTTTTAGGCAAGGGCAAGCCATCCTTCAGCCAGGTCACCTCAGGCATGGGGGCAGCCTGGGAAATGAGAGGAAAGAAAAGTAGCAGGGGAGGTTTTGTGGGGGTGATGGTATTTAAGCTGGGCCTAAGGGGAGAAGAGCATTCTCGGAGGGGAAATGTCTGGGCAGAATCACAGAGGTGGGAAGTGCCTCTTTAGGGAGGGGCTGGTCGAGAGGGAGTGATACAGGAAGGTATGGTAGGGGGCCGTGGGATAGTGAGGAAGCAGGACAGGGAGAGTAAGGCAAACCCCCAGCTCCCCGCGAGATCCTCTGGTACTGTACTCACTGGGCATCAGAGTCAAATGGGCATTCCAGCAGTAATGAACCTCACGGGATTGTTCTGAGGACTGGAGAAGTTAGTAACACGTGGAAAGCATAGAGAAGAGGGCCAAGGAACACTCAGTGTTAAACACTCAGTGTGTGTTAGGTATTTTTGTCACCACCGTTGTCCTTATTATGGTCTCATTGTTAAGGACATGTAATTTAAATTTTTTTAAATGTTTTATTTATTTTTGAGACAGAGAGAGACAGAGCATGAGCAGGGGAGGGGCAGAGAGAGAGGGAGACACAGAATCCGAAGCAGGCTCCAGGCTCTGAGCGGTCAGCACAGAGCCTGACGCGGGGCTCGAGCTCACGAACCGTGAGATCATGACCTGAGCCGAAGTCGGACGCTTAACCGACTGAGCCTCCCAGGGGCCCCAAGGACATGTAATTTTAGAGTTATGTCTGGGTTTGAGTCTGGCTCTGCCGCCTATGAGTTCCCACACAGATGATGTTGGTGACAATGATGATTCTTTCTAAAGGCTTTTAAAATTTAATTAGAGAGAGAGAGAGAGAGCAAGTGGGAGAGGGAGAGAGAAGGGGGGAGGGGCCAGGGGAGACACAGAGAGAGAGAGAGAGAGAAAGAGAATCCCAAGTAGGCTCCACACTAACAGTGTGGAGCCCAACGCGGGGCTAGAACGCGTGAACCAAGAGTTGATCATGACCTGAGTCGATATTGGATGCTTAACCGACTGAGCCACCCAGGCGCCCCGACAATGATGATCTTAATAGTAATCATCATCATCATCGTAATTACTGATGGATAACACACACTGGGCACTTGCTATATGCCAGGTACTGCACATGCTTTCCATGTATTAATTCCTTGAATCCTCAGAAAAATCCTTTGAGATAAGTTACTATTATCCCCATTTGACAGATGAGGAATTTGGAACACAGAGAGGTTAAGATATTTGTCCAAAGTCAAACGGCTAGTGAGTAATGATGCTAGAACCTGACCCCAGGCAATCTGGGCTTCCAGCCACCACACATTACTGCTACATTACACATACAGAGACAGGTGGTGTTGGTTGGGGATCATCCCGAGTCAAATGCAGGTCATGTGCTTGTACAATACTCATTCTAAGGTCAAAAGGGATTATCCATCCTGCAGGCCCCTGAATTCCCAGGCTATGTAAGGAGAGGTGGAGGAAAGTGGGCACCATAGCTTAGAGGTGCAGTGACAGAAGCTACCACTAGAGGGACTTGTAGACAAGAGCAGAGTGGCCACCCAGTGGCCAGGTGAGGGGCTGTGCCTTCAGGGAGGACCCTCTTCCTTCCTCATTTCTGGCCTGATTTGCAGCACAAGCCCTGACCACTGGCTGGGGACCAAAAAGGAGGGCGGTGGGGAAGAGAACCACAGGGCTGAATCCGGCTCTCTTGGCTGCTCTGGGCTCCCTTCTTCCCCACTCCCCATTAGATATACTCACTTCAAAGGAAACAGGCACACGAATGGTGTCCCCAGCTCTGACCATCAGCAGGTCCTCTGTGCTGGAATCCATGAGGAACTTGGGACAGACTGGAACACACAATATGGCTCGTCACCTCCCTCCACCCTTGGGCCCCAGCTCCAGGTCTCCAACAAGGCGGAGCTGGAGGGGGAAGTCTGGGCCTGACTAATTGGTGCAGAGATCTACGGTGGCAGGGGAGGCTCTGGAGGAAATGGATAGGGAGCTGGGAGGAGGATCCCGGGGCAGGGGGGGAGCCGCAGGAGGTGGTGGGGAGCTGAGAAAGGGAAGCCATCGGGGAGAGGGTGCGGGTTAGGCCGGAACAGAGGGGGACAGTGAAAAGGTAATCCAACTCTTGTTTTGCAGAGGAGATAGATGAACACTGATCTGAGCTAGGAAGTGACAGGCTTGGGACCACACCAAGCCGGAGGCGGAACCAGGACAAGGTCCCAGGATTCTGGACTCTGGGTACACGTGCTATTCATTGTACTTGTCTTCCTTATGGTTACTATGACAACTAGGGCCTGCTGGGATGGCCCAGGTCAGCTTGGGTCAAAGACGAGTCAGCTGTTTCCAGGGGTTAAATCCAAAGGAAAAGATCCACATTTGGGTAACAGGGAGCTGTGTGTCTTCTACTCTGAGCACGAACTGTGGGTGCTTAGTACCACTTGAGTAGCACTTATGCCTTCTTAGGTCATGCTTGGGAAGCAGCAAAGAATCCTGGAGAGAGCCTGGACTTTGGAGTCAGTCACCTGGTTTAAATCCTGGCCATGCCACCTACCAGTGGTATGACCCAGGGCCAAGGGCCTCTGACCTCAGGTTCCCTATCTGTAAATTGGGGGCAAAAATGCGAACCCTGGAGGATTTTTATGACTCGTAATGAGAAAACATTTCTGGACGGGCCTGCCTGGTCCAGTGCCGGGCTCATAATAGGTGCTTGATAAATGGCCCTTCATGAAACTGGGGAAGGGGATCCTGGCTGAGCAAGTGCACGGACGCTGCTCAGAGGCCCTCTCAGGAAGGGGGCACAGGAAGAGCAAGGAGGTGGCACTCACCGGTAACAGGCATGGCTTGCACTAATGCATCCAGGGCAGTGGGCTGGCCGTGGCCCCCGTTGTTAACTGCTGTCACCCTCATGAAGTAGCCCTCTTGGGGCCGAAGCCCTTTGACTGTGAAGGTGGTGACCGGCACGGTGCCCGTATGGCATGGGCTCCATTGCAGACTGTCTGAGCCACGCAGCTCCACCACATATCCCTGGGCTTCGTCCCCATCCTGAGCATCCGGCTGGGCCCAGCTCAAGGTGATGCTGGTGTTCGACGTATCTGTGACTTGGAGGTCCCTCACGGGCCCTGGGGGTCCTGGCCAGGTACCACGGGAATGTCAGGAACGGCATCACCCTCTCTTGAGGGAGGCCACTCAGTGTGGATATTCATTAGTTTTCATGCGGGAGGCTGGGTATCTCTTTCACTTAAGGATTCTGCCCCTAGACTTCCCTAGAGCAGGTACCTGGAACCACACCCTTACTCTGTCCTATACTCTGCCTCAGCTACGCACCACAGATCCCAGGTCACCTGCTCCAGAAAGCTTTCCCCACCTCAGTCCACTCATTCAGCCACCTGCCAACCCACTTCCCCTAACTGCCCTTCTGTATTTCCTGGAATGGGGTATTTTTGTTGATGGCCTCTTGGGCTCCAAGATCCCTGAAGGCTAGAATTCTATCTTTTGGTTCTGAGCTCTAAGTTAGTCAAGACCACCTTTTGGGCACTCAGTCCATGCTTACTCTTCACCTGTTAAATGGGAAGGAAAATAACAGGCCCTATGCACCCACAGGGGTTGTGATGTGTGTAAAGAAAGGGCTCTGTGAATTGCACAGCAGTCTCTCAGGCCTGGTTGCCCACTGGAATCATGTAGGGGGAGCCTTATAAACACTGATGCCTAGATCCCACCCCCAGAAACGTGCATTTCATTAGTCTGGGGTGCAGCCCAGGCAGCAGGATTTTTAAGAGCTGTCCACGTGTTTCCAAATCTGGGCTAGGGCAGTGCTTCTCAAACTTGAATTTGTTTACAAACTGCCTGGGGATTTGGTTAAGACTACAGATCCTAATTCGGCAGCCTGGGTGAGGGCTGAGATTCTGCATTCCTAGCAAGTCCCCAGGTAATGCTGCTGGTCCATGGACCATGCTTCGTAGCAAGGGTCTAGGACAGGTAGGGACTGGGGTGGCTAATGTGGGGCGCTGCTTACGCTGTTTGCTGTCTCCATTCCCTAGTAGCGATGAGAGAGGGAGAGAGATTGATAAACTAGGACCGGGTTGGTCCACTTGCAAGGGATAAAATCTTCCCCCTCTCATCCCCTCCACTCCACACTCTGCCCTTTCTAGGACTAAAACTTAGATGTCACTGGGTCCATTCAACTTGTACAACGTTCTGTTCCTGCTGGGTTCGTTTCAACAGACCTGACACCTACCGTGTGTGCCCTGTGGGGATACAAAAGTACTCTCAAGGTGTGGACCACCTGGCCAACCCAGGAGCTGCCAGAAATGTGCCGCTCCCTCCATGGCTTGTCATTAGCAGACTCATAAGGGGATAAGAGGCTCATAAGAGGTAATACACAGGAGCGTCTTCCAAGTTGTATGTCTTGGGGTGAGGTTTTGGATAGGTGTTTTGTGGAAAAGGTATTCTCTCCTCAAATTTGGGAAATCTGGCTCAAACTAGAACAGGACCCTTTCCTGTAGGACTTGGAAATATCAGAGGCTAGATGTTATAAATATCTGTGGTTGTTTTGGTGGTGGTGGTTGTTGTTATGAACATCTTTGATCACAGAACTTTTTGGCTGTCTGTGTTGTTCTCAACATCATGATGCTCTGACATCTCTCTGTGCATGGAGGTCTGAAATCACAGACAGGGAAATGCTGTTCGAGGCTGAATGTTTCTCAAGGGCAGAGACCAGGATTTATTTACCTAGTTGCGGGCACAGTGTTAGCCACCTTGAAGGGCAAATATCTGCTGTTTGGAGAGTCAATGGTGAGGTTCCCCTGTGACCTCCCACCTGCCCCACAGAGATGACGACCCTTCACTGGGGTGGGCGGACAGTTATAGGACTGGAATGAGTCCTTGAGAGCTGACCTGCTCAGAACCTGAAGAGTGAGCAAAGTGATTTTAGGAAGGGCTTCTTCTAATCCCCACTGCCTGGCCCCTGGGCCTGTCTGATCTCAACTTGGGGCCTTATGTCTCCCCCAGGCCCCTAAAATATGCCTCACCCCAGAGGCCTTCCGACCTTTGTCTTCCAGCCTTCCTGACCGTTTCCTTCAGGACTGGCCCTGACCTACGGCCCCAGTCCTGTCCCGCAGGCTTCAGAGCTGTCCTCTGCGCCTCACCACCACCACCCCCAACCTGGGTTGGTGCCCTACTTACTCATGGGGTCCCGAGCAAAGACAGCATCTGATGGGGGTCCAGGCTCTCCGGGGCCAGAGGGAGCCACAGCCGTGACCCGGAACTGATATTGACAGCCCTGCCGCATGTCCACCACGGTCCACTTCCTGCCTGTGAGAAGCCAACCCCACATTAGTCCCACCGTGACAGGACCAGGTGATGGGGACACAGATGGCGCCACCAAGCTCTGGAAAAGACCAAACCTAGGGTACTAACACCTTCCTCCTCTCCAGGCAGCCAGCTACCGGTGACTCGGTTCTCTCCAAGGTGAAAACAACACTGCTCAAGATGTCAGAGGCCCTAATCCTTGTCTGGTTCTGTCACTAACCTGCTGGTGGTCTTGGACAAGTGCCTTAATCTCTCTGGTTCTCTCTGCTTTACAGAGTTATAAGAGTTGTTATAAATATATATATTTATAAATAAGAATGACTAAATAGGGAAGTTGGAAGAATGCCCTTAGTTCCAAACCCTTTTTCCAGAGATGAGGGAACTGAGGCCCTGAGAGGCCTCTGCTCCTAAGTGGCACAGCCCTGGCTAGAAACCTGGTCTCCTGACAACCTGCCTCGAACCTGGTCTTTCTCCTGCAAACTTGGCTTGGACTTTTCTGAGTTCTTTCCGATCTCAGAAAGCAGTTTCTTGGAAACCGTAGGGAAGCTAATGGGATAGGGGGCACTTCTCCCCATCTTATGGATGAGGAAGGTAAGATCTAGAGAAAAGAGCGCATTGCCTGAGGTCCAGGCCCGAAGGAAAGGGGTTAGTGCTAGCAGCTCCATCTCTGGCTCCCATCCTGAGACTTCTGGAACCCTCTCCAGGGTTTCCTAACCTTGGCACTATTGGCATTTGTAGCCAAATAGTTCTTTGGGGGCGTGGGGATGGGGAGAGGGGTGTGGCCCTGTGTATTGTAGGATGTTTAGTGGCGTCTCTGGCCTCTACCCCCCACCTTCCCACACTTCAGTTATGACAACCCCAAATTGCCAGAGAATTGCCAAATGCCCGCAGGGGGCGAGACTACCCCAAGTGAGACCCACTGTACTAACGGGATCGGGCGCGATGGTGCCACAGGACCCTGGAGCCCGGAGGTCACGTAGGGAAGCTTTGGGCCAGGATAACTCAGAGCGCCCATTCTGGCCCACTCACCAGGCACGGGCTGCGCATTTACTGCTGTCCAGGTGTTACTCCCCTTCTTGCGCTTCTCGATCAGGTAGCCCAGGATGTGGGCACTGCCGGGGCCCCGAGGTGCCGTCCACGTCAGTGTGATGCCCTGGCTGGAGGCCGACTGGATGGCTGGGATGGAAGGGGGCCCGGGGAGAGCTGGGGGCAGAGAAGGTGCAGATCAGCCCAGCGGCTGAGGAAAGGTGCCAGCTCACAGTGAGGTCCTGGGGGCCACACTCTGCTCTTTCCTAGGGAGCGTCAGGGGGCTGAGCCAGCCTGCCCTAGGACACTGTTCTGGCTGTGGCCTGGGAGCCTAGAGGCTGCCCTGAGGCCCCTCAGCTTCAAGTTCCCTCCAGATGGAGGGCATCTGCTGGGGAATGGTGCTTGCCCCACCCACGCTCCTGAGAACACGGGCTCTGCTTGTCCACCCCTACTCCCAGAGAGCCAGGGCCGTGAGAAGACCCCATAAATCTTGCTTCCTGATCGCCCGCCAGATCCCCAAGGAAGCTGACGTAAGGAGTCTCCACAGTGCTCTAGAAGGGCCCCAAGACCCCCGGTGTCCCTCAGTGTCTGAGGCAGCCCCTCCTACTCTCTGGGCACAGCGGAGAGCCCGGGAGTGTTAGAGCCCTCTTACCCTCGGGAGCCACCAGCACCTCTGTGGACTCCAGGGCCTCCCCGGGCCCCTCAGAGGTCACAGCCCGCACTCGGAAGGTGTATTTCTTGCCCTGCTCCACGTGGGTATCGGTGAAGGTGGTGCTGTCTGCGGGGGGCTCGCCCACCTTCAGCCAAGTGCTTCTGCCAGCCTGCCGCCTCTCCACCACGTAGTGCTCCAAGGCCCGGCCCCCGTCGTCCTGGGGGGGCCGCCAGTGGAGGCAGACACCAGCCCCCTGGCAGTCCTGTGCCTCCAGGGGACCTTGTGGGGGCTGGGGTTTGTCTGGGGTCCCACCGAGAGGAGCAGGAAGAGAAGGGGGGGTCAAAGGAGCTGGAGGGGAGTGGCGCTAGACTGCCCCCCTCATCAGCGGATAAGCCTGCAGTGGGGTAGAATGTCCAGAGGGCCTTGGGCATTACCTGGAGGTGTCCCCGGTCTCCACCCCCAACACACACACACAGACCCACAGGGGTGACGTGGAACGTGCCACCGTGGCTGCCCCTGCTCCGTGCTAACTTGCTGCCACCACTCAAGGCCGGGTGCGTTAGCTCCCGGGGCCGGGCGCATTCTCCCGGAGAAGCACAACCAGAGGGAGCCCAGCCCTGTATTTATCTAAACTGCTTCTTCCTGACCAGTCTGAGAGGGGGAGAAAGGACAAGGTGGAGAAGGTCTGGATCTTAAACAGCATGCAAATGAGGATCTGAGCCCGGGGACCGCACTCTGGGCCTGCTCCTCCTGGCAGGGAGGTTCCAGAAGCCCAGGACCCTCAGGCCTTGGCTGGGGAGAAGGCTGGGGCTGGCACCTATAACTTGCAGGGTGAGCTCGGCCTGGACGGAGCCTCCCTCGCTCCTCAGCGTCACGCTGTACTGGCCACGGTCCTTCCTGCCAGCGCTAGGGAGGCACAGCCGAGTGAAGCCGTCCCCCAGGGCCACCTGGACCCCCCGGCTGCTGCCGCTGCCCACCAGCTCAGCTCCGTCCTTCTTCCAGGCAGCCTGAACTGGGAGGTGGCTCTGGAAGGGGATCTTCACTGTCACCGGCTTCCCAGCCTTGACCACCAAGGGCTCTCTCAGTTTCTCTGTCACATCTGGAGCGATGACGGGGCGATCTAGAGACACAACGGGGCAAGGGCGTCAAACGGCAGCCTGGGCACCGCGCACCTGGGGGGTGGGGACACAAGGACCCGGAGAAGGAAATGTGACTGAGAGTAAAGACCGCTCCCCAAGAGGACTAACAAGGGGATGAATGGGCTTCATCTGCTGCAGGAGGGACTAGGATTAGACCTCTCTTCCTGACAGAGGGTAGGGAGAGTGTGGGTCGGCTTTTTAAAATCACCTTCTCAGACTGAGGATGAGATTCGTCCCTGGCTGCAGACAAGCACACAGTCAGGTGTCTAAAGGGGGAGCATACCACCTGGTGCAAAGGGGCTGCTGAGCAGGGCAGGGCGGAGCCTCACCATGGACACTCAGGGTGGCCTCGCTCCGCTGGTTGCCGGCTACAAAGGTGTACCTCCCAGCCTGGGGCCCCTGCACATGGGCAATGAGGAGCCTGTGCACGAGACCATCTTGCTCAAAAGTTACTCCATCCTGGGCGCTGAGCTGGAAACAAGGGCCACAGAAGAGCCTGTCATCCCCACCCCTGCCCAGCTCCTCCAGGCACCCCCCGGGGTAAGCAGAGGCCCCTCCCACAAACTGGCTGGAAAAGCACGGGGGCAGGCAGTACCTTGACTCCATCTTTAAACCAGGCACCGGGGCCCAGGTCATGGGTGAGGGTACAGGAGAAGACAGCGGCCTCTCCCTGCTGTACTTCCAGATCAGCCAGGCTCTTGGAGAAGTAGCTCATGGGGCCTGGAGATACACAGAGGGAGTTTGGGGGGGCTAGCCACCCAAGGATTCCCCCTAAGGCCCAGCCTCCCAGACCATGGCCTACACTGTGCCCTGGGAGGCCACCACATCCTGCCAGCTGGGCTCAGCAAAGCCAAACCTTCCATTTCTTCTCAGCAGGACCTAGGCTTGTATGGGAGACCTGGGATGCAAGGTAGATGAGGGGCCCCTTGAGTCACATGGGTGGGAAGTCTGAGGTCTGAGTGGCTCACACAGAGCATTTCAACAGCTCTAGTTCTTTGGACATAGGATGTTAAGACAGAGACCCAGAGACCTCTGGGCCCCACGCAGCCTGGATCCCACCTGCACAAGGAAGAAGAGGCTGCTTCCTAGATGGGAAGAGATCCCTAAAAATGGGGGGAGGGGCGCCAGCAGGGACAAACTCCTGGGGCTGGAGACAGAATTGAGACCGACCCAGTCATTCCAGTTGCCCTTGGCTCTACCCCACTGGAGCCATTCCCCTGAGAAATACTTACCTTGGGCCTCCTTGGAGAAAGCGTCAGTGCCACGCTTGGATCTGGATCTGGTACTCGGGGTGGCATCCCTCCCCTGGCCATAGATGTCTGACCTGCCGTCCTTGCCACCTCTCCTGCTGCCAAGATGACTTGGGGGCTCTTGGCTCCAGTCTTCGTGCAGAGTCACCCCTCCGCTCCCTCTGCTGTCTCCTCCCAGTGGCTGCCCCAAGCCTCTGCCCTCCTCTGCTCCCCTTCTCTTTGCTGTCCCAGCCTCCACCCCTGACTGTCTCAGGGACCTGCTTCTGAGCTGGCCAGGCCTTCTGTCTGACCCACCACACTCTTCTGCTCCCCATCCCTCATATTCCTTTTGGGCACCTGGACCCTGGGCCTTGTCATTCTCAGCCTCCAGGGACCCTCTTTCTCCTCTATGTCCTTTGTCTGGCTGAAAGCCCATGCCCTGGATGCCCCCTGATCTGTCTACAGAGTCTTTTCTGCCAAAGGCCCCATCTAGGCTATTCCAGGCTCCCTGAGGCCCTAAATCCCCAGGTTTTTGGGTGAAGCCATTCTCCCTATAAGTGGAATTCTCTTCCTCCAGGACACCTGAGTCCCCTGGGCCAATAGACCTGCCCCTTCCAGGACCTGACCCTTTGCTATCCAGGAACCATGGGCCTTGACGCCCACCAGCTCCTTCTTGGCCCGGAGCACCCTTCCTGCTCCTGGAGCCATCATGGGTCCCACTGAAAGTGGGATCTTTCTCCTGCAGAGATCTGGAAGCTCTGGAACCTGGGGACTGATTCCCAGCACCTGTGCTACCTTGGCCAAATCCCTGGTCTTCCCTGTCTAGGGCCCCGGTGTGGCTTACACCTTGTCCATCAGCAGAACCTGATGCTGACTTATTCCTTTCCCCAGGCATCCGGTTGCTGTCCAGAACCTGGCCTGTACCCACTGAACTCCTCCATGCAGCTCCCATCCTTCTGCCTTCCACCTGTGAGTCCCCACCTCCCCGAGGTGCAAATCCCCCAAGACCAGCTGCTCTACCCCTGTCTGATGTTCCCGGGCCTGCTTTCCAGAAGTCCTGCTCATGTCCACATTCCAGAGCAGCCACATCTGCCCAGGTCTCACCCTCCATTGCGCCCTGACCATCAGGAAACCCAGAAGCCCCCATACCCCCTGCTTGATCTGCAGACCCACCCTCCCTACTGGGAGGCTCTCTGCCCCCAGGAGACCCTGGGATTCCAGCAGCATCTTGCCACTCTCTGACACCTGATTTTCCCATAGAGCCGACAGCCCCCGGCGCCTCAGGGACCCCTGAGGTTCCAGAGCCCCCGAGACCCTTCCTGGAGTCCTGCCCATCTGAAAGACTCTGTGACCCTCCTTGAATCCCCAACACCCCTGCGCCCGAAGGGTCGTCCCTGCATGCTGCACCATCTGTAGTTGCTGGCATCCCCGTCGTCCTAGAGCCCAGTCCTGGATGTGCCCCTTTCAAATGCCTCATTCCTCTGCCCCTCTCTGAGCCATCTTTGGAGTTTGTGCCACCATCAGCCCCTTCTGACGCTGTCCAGTATCTTGACCCTTGCCCTATGGCTTCTTGGTCTCTGGGTACACCCTCATCCCCCACTCCAGCCTGTGTGCCTGTTACTCTGAAACTCCCTGAACCATCTCTGTAGCCCACCTCACCTTCTGACCCCATTTTTTCAGATACCCCTGAGCCTCCCCTATAATCTGCCTCATTTCCTGACCCCAGTCCCTCAGTACCCCCCAAATCAGCCCTATAGCCTGCTTCACCCCCTGACCAGATTCTGCCAGAACTTCCCAAACCATCCTTATAACCTGCCTCATCCCCTAACCCGATTCTCCCAGAACCCCCCAGACCATCCCTATAATCTGCCTCACCCCCTGATTTGATTCTCCCAGAAACCCCCAAACCATCCTTACCACCAGGCTCATCTCCTGACCCCATTCTCCCAGAACCCCCCAAGCCATCCTCATAGCCTGCCTTACCCCCTGACTCCATTCTCCCAGAACTCCCCAAGCCGTCCCCATAACCTGCTTCACCCTTTGACCGAATTCTTTCAGAATTTCCCAAGCCATCCCCATAGCCTGCCTTACCCCCTGAACCCATTCTCCCAGAACCCTCCAAGCCATCACCATAGCCGGCCTTACCCCCTGACCCCATTCTCCCAGAACCCTCCAAGCCATCCCCTAAGCCTGCCTTACCCCCTGACCCCATTCTCCCAGAACCCTCCAAGCCATCCCCATAGCCTGCCTTACCCCCTGACCCCATTTTCCCAGAACCCTCCAAGCCATCCCCATAGCCTGCCTTACCCCCTGACCCCATTCTCCCAGAACCCTCCAAGCCATGCCCTAAGCCTGCCTTACCCCCTGACCCCATTCTCCCAGAACCCTCCAAGCCATCACCATAGCCGGCCTTACCCCCTGACTCCATTCTCCCAGAACCCTCCAAGCCATCCCCTAAGCCTGCCTTACCCCCTGACCCCATTCTCCCAGAACCCTCCAAGCCATCCCCTAAGCCTGCCTTACCCCCTGACCCCATTCTCCCAGAACCCTCCAAGCCATCCCCATAGCCTGCCTTACCCCCTGACCCCATTCTCCCAGAACCCTCCAAGCCATCCCCTAAGCCTGCATTACCCCCTGACCCCATTCTCCCAGAACCCTCCAAGCCATCACCATAGCCTGCCTTACCCCCTGACTCCATTCTCCCAGAACCCTCCAAGCCATCCCCTAAGCCTGCCTTACCCCCTGACCCCATTCTCCCAGAACCCTCCAAGCCATCCCCATAGCCTGCCTTACCCCCTGACCCCATTCTCCCAGAACCCTCCAAGCCATCCCCTAAGCCTGCATTACCCCCTGACCCCATTCTCCCAGAACCCTCCAAGCCATCACCATAGCCTGCCTTACCCCCTGACTCCATTCTCCCAGAACCCTCCAAGCCATCCCCTAAGCCTGCCTTACCCCCTGACCCCATTCTCCCAGAACCCTCCAAGCCATCCCCATAGC
Source organism: Panthera leo (assembly GCF_018350215.1). Lineage (NCBI taxonomy): Eukaryota > Metazoa > Chordata > Mammalia > Carnivora > Felidae > Panthera > Panthera leo. The sequence goes on along the minus strand of NC_056696.1, from coordinate 40,160,808 downwards.
CTGCCTTACCCCCTGACCCCATTCTCCCAGAACCCTCCAAGCCATCACCATAGCCTGCCTTACCCCCTGACCCCATTCTCCCAGAACCCTCCAAGCCATCCCCTAAGCCTGCCTTACCCCCTGACCCCATTCTCCCAGAACCCTCCAAGCCATCCCCATAGCCTGCCTTACCCCCTGACCCCATTCTCCCAGAACCCTCCAAGCCATCCCCATAGCCTGCCTTACCCCCTGACCCCATTCTCCCAGAATCCTCCAAGCCATCCCCATAGCCTGCCTTACCCCCTGACCCCATTCTCCCAGAACCCCCCAAGCCATCCCCATAGCCTGCCTTACCCCCTGACCCCATTCTTCCAGAACCCTCCAAGCCATCCCCATAGCCTGCCTTACCCCTTGACCCCATTCCCCCAGAATCCTCCAAGCCATCATCATAACCTGACCCAATTCTCCCAGAACCCTCCAAGCCACCCTTATAACCTGCCCCACCCCCCATCCTCATTCTCCCAGAACCCCCCAAGTCATCCCCATAACCTGCCTCACCCTCTGACCCCATTCTTCCAGAACCCCCCAGACCATCCCTATAACCTATTTCACCCTCTGACCCAATTCTCCCAGAACCCCCCAAACCATCCTTATAACCTTCCCCACCCCCCATTCCCATTCTCCCAGAACCCTCCAAGCCATCCCCTAAGCCTGCCTTACCCCCTGACCCCATTCTCCCAGAACCCCCCAAGCCATCCCCATAGCCTGCCTTACCCCTTGACCCCATTCCCCCAGAATCCTCCAAGCCATCATCATAACCTGACCCGATTCTCCCAGAACCCTCCAAGCCACCCTTATAACCTGCCCCACCCCCCATCCTCATTCTCCCAGAACCCCCCAAGTCATCCCCATAACCTGCCTCACCCTCTGACCCCATTCTTCCAGAACCCCCCAGACCATCCCTATAACCTATTTCACCCTCTGACCCAATTCTCCCAGAACCCCCCAAACCATCCTTATAACCTTCCCCACCCCCCATTCCCATTCTCCCAGAACCCTCCAAGCCATCCCCATAACCTGTATCACCCTGTGACCCCATTCTCCCAGAACTCCCCAAACCATCCTTATAACCTGCCTCACCCCCCATCCTCATTCTCCCAGGATCCCTGAAGCCTTCCCCATAACCTGCCTTACCCCCTGACCCCATTTTCCCAGAACCCCCCAGACCATCCCTATAACCTATCTCACCCCCTGACCCCATTCTCCCAGAACCCCCTAAGCCATCCCCATAACCTGCCTCACCCCCTGACCCCAATTTCCCAGAACCCCCCAGACCATCTCTATAACCTATCTCACCCCCTGACCCCATTCTCCCAGAACCCCCTAAGCCATCCCCATAACCTGCCTCACCCCCTGACCCCATTCTCCCAGAACCCCCTAAGCCATCCCCATAACCTGCCTCACCCCCTGACCCCATTTTCCCAGAACCCCCCAGACCATCCCTATAACCTATCTCACCCCCTGACCCAATTCTCCCAGAACCCTCCAAACCATCCTTATGATCTGCCTTACCCACTGAACCCATTCCCTCAGGAGCTCCCAGATCTTTCCTATAGCCCACCTCGTCTATAAGCCCTATTCCCCCAGAGGGCCCAATACTATCCTTATAACCTGCCTCACCCCCTGGCCCGATCCCCCCAGGCCCAAGACCCCCTGACCTTTCTCCATAAGCTGTTCTCCTTCCAATTTGCTGAGGCTCTCGAATTCCTGATCCACCCCCATAACCCGGCACATCACCAGAGCCATAATCCCCCTGGCTCTTGGAACTGGCCCCAGCATGAGGAGCTAGTGCCTCAGGGAACCTGGTATCATCCCAATGACCAGCTCCAGCTCCAGAGGCCCTAGCACCAAGGTCCCTGGTCCTATCCCCATCATTCACTTTGCCTCCTGCCTTCAGATACCCTGGCTCCATGGCTCCTGCTCCCCCAGAGCCATCTTCATGGCCTCCTTCTCCAAAGGCCCCCAGAGACCCCGAGGCTCTGAAGTCCCCATAGTCTCCAGTCTGACCCCAGGGTCTTATTCTTCCAGAGACCCCTGGTTCTGCTTCCGCATGTCCCTCCCCAACAGTCTCCACTGTTGTAGAGGCCCCGTGGCCACCTCTACCTACAGACCCCACTGTCCCAGGACTCCCTAGGCCACCATGAGAATGATGCCTTCCCCCAGGGCCAGTATCCCCTTGGCCTCTGGATGCATCCCTGGCCTCTGGATGTATCCTGGCTTCATCCATGGGCCCTCTTTCAGGGCTACCTGAGCCACTCTTGAGACTAGCAAGTTTCCCAGACCCCCTTATTGCAGGACCAGAACCATCTTTGTTTCCAGACCACATTTCCCCAGGTACCCCTGAGCCATGCATATAACCACCCCCTTCCTCAGACTCTGTTCCCCCGGGTGTCCCAGAGGCAACTCTACAACCAGTGCCATGACCAGATCCCATTTCTCCTGACGTCGCTGAGCCATCACTATAACCAGCCGCATTTTCAAGACCTAGTTCCCTGGCATACCCTAAGCCACCACCATACCTAGATCCTATTCTCCTTGCACCTCCTAAGCCATCCTCATAGCCTGTCTCACCTCTGGGTCTTTGTCCTCTGGAGGCCCCTGACCCATTCCAGAAGTCTGGTTCAGAACCTGTTGTCCCTGGACCTCTTAACCCATCAGGGTCTCCTAGTGTCCTCCCAGACCCCTGAGCACCCAGGCTTGGAGACCCAATTAGCCTGTGGCTTCTGGTATCCACCCCCTGACCAGATCTCATCAGTCCAGCCCCTTGGGCACCACCCACACCACCATCCCCTACACTAGACCCCAACATTCCAGGCCCATGGTGAGCCCCAGTTTTGCTGAGGCTGGACCCTGTGTCATCCCAAGGACCTGTGCTCTCAGACTCTATTCTGCCACTACCCTCTGCTCCCCACTGCCCTGCTGTCCAGCTTTGTGAATACTGGAGGCTTCCGGAGTCATGCCCTGCCTCACCCAAGCCCCCTGCTGTCTCCTGGCCCTCCCTTCCCCGGAGTCCCTGTAGGCCCTTTTCCCAGCCCCCAGGACCTCCTGGGCCCCCAGGGCTAGTTTTGTAGCCCTTTCCCCCACCCACAGACTTCCCTGGGCCACGATCATCTGCCTGTAGTGAACCCTCAGTTTTGTCCTCAGGCCCCTCTCGTCCCAGGAGGAATTTTCTGCTACCAGATATTGATGATTCCTGGAAGTTCTTTCCTAGAGATTCCTCTGGCCCCCAGAAACCCCTTGCTTCCCCATTATGAGCATCTCTACCTCCCTGAGAGCCCCAGGACTCAGGGCCTATGCCTGCCTTGGAGCTAGAAGCTCTCTCTCCAGAGTACTCCTGGGCCCCAGGACCACCTGCCCTATGACTGTCTCTGGCTTCCCCCAGGTCAGTCCCACTACCCCACACTGCCCTTGTTGCTCCTTTCTGCCTTTCCCTGCTCCGATCACCCCCTCCCTCCACCTCACCCAGGCTTCCCTCCTGCAAAATCTCCATCATTTCCTCTTCTGACCAAGAGCCCACAGGACCAGACTGGGATCCCCTCAGAGCTGTCTTTCCTCTCCCAGGTCCCAGATGAGCACTGCAGAGTTGTTCCTGGCTATGCCTGTCCAGGGGACTCTGATGATCTTCTCTGTATTCCTTTCCTTCCCCACCGCTTCCCAGGCCTCCAACCTGAGAGTGCCTGGACTCAGCCTCCCAGCCTCCTGCTGTCCTACCACATCTGTGCCCATCACTGTCCCTGCCGTGATCTTGCTGTTGACCTTCCATGAGGCCCAAACCTGATTCCAGGCCTTCTCCCTGTGGATAGGGGCTCCCTGGAAGGCTTCTGTCCCAGCCTCCCTCCCTGTGCAGCTGATTTTCCCCAGGGGGAGTGACTGTGCATCCCTCTGCTTCCAGAAAGCCCTTTCTTGCCCGTCCAGGGCCCCAGGCTGAGCCAGCTGCCCCATCACCCTCCATCAAGGAATAGCCATGCCCACCAAGGCCACCTGTCTCCGAGCCAGCTGTGAGCTGTAGCTCAGAAGCAGGCCTGGCCCCATTAAGGGAGCCCTCCAGGGGGCCCTGTTCTCTGGGTTTCCCTCCCTTGCCACCAACGCTCCTGGAATCTTCTGCTTCTGAAGTCTGGGCTCCTTTTGCTTTCAGCTGGTGGTCATCACTTGTGGTCATAAGGCCTTTATCCTTCCCAGCTTTGGTGAGAGGTCAATGGCCCCACAGAGAGACAAAAGAAAAGACCCGTTACATCAGGCCAAGGCACCTGTCTGACCCCAACTGCTTTGACTGACCTTCAGGTTCCCTAGTAGAGAAAAACCTGACCATCTCAGAAGCCAGGGTGTGCCAGCTCACTGATAGATGAATCCTATCACCACCTCCCCCAGCCCTCAAGCCACAGACCATCCTGCTGTTGCCATGTGCTTCATGAGGATTTTTGGAGAAAACACATAACCCCAAACTCATCTCCTTATCAAACTGCCACGAGCAGTTGCATGGTTTTTAAAAGATCTATTTGCCCTACCATCTGCCTTACAAATGCCCAGTTTAGTTTCCTGAGATCACCTCGAGCCCACATCCCTAGGGGGATTTAAGGGTGTTCTTTGGCCTAACCCGGGGACTTCTCACCCATACTGAACTTGGGCCAAGCGCTGGCCAGGACCCTCAGGCCATCTTGGATCTGCACCCCCAGAGTAATTCCAGAGGCCTCGTGGAGGAGATATAGCTGAGGTCGACCCGGCTGGCAGTGAAGGGCCTACATCACAACAGCTCAGGAATAGATCTCGGGAGCCTTCCTCATTCTCTGACAGGGAAGGAATCCTCAAAAGCAAATGACTGACCAAAGGGAGCCCCTACTCCTGACCTTCTCCATGCCCTCCTTGGCCCTGAGGCTTGCCTTGGTAGAGGCAGGGAAAGACAGAGGTGTGAACCACTCACCTTCAACCACCAGCCAGGCGCTAGAGCTGTGGAACCCAGTGCCTAGCGAGTAGAGGCCCATGTCTGAGAAATGGGCCCCCCTTACCACCAGACGGTGGGTCAGCCCATCAGGAGACACAGACACTTCATATTTGTTGCTGAGTTGGAGTGGCCGGTGCCGGAAATTCCAGGTGGCATTGGGGCAGGGATTGGAGAGAACACACTCGAAGACGGCATCACCCTGCTCTTCACAGTGGGCCTCGGCCAGTGGGACCACCACTTTGGCGGGGATGGCTGTCCGGGAGGTAGGAATGGGGGTGTCAGCTTGGCAACATGACGCAGTGTGACCTGACACGGTGGGGCTGCTTGGTCAGAAGCCCAGGTTCAGACCAGCTCAGCCACAAACCCCTTGTGTCATCTTGGGCAGGTCACCTCCTTACCCCAGGTGACAGTCCCCCCCCCCCCCTATAAAATGAGGGATTATAATTAGGTTATGAATAGTAAGACTGTTTTCAGCTTTGGAATTCTATAATCCTAAATCCAGAAATTGTATCTCGGGGTAAGATGGGTACGTGAAGAAAACCTATATGCTGACTGCCGGTGCTTTATATATGTTATCTTATGAATTCTTGTGACCACTTCCAAGGTAGGTATTATTATTTCCTTTTTATAGGAAAGGAAACAGAGGCTTCAGAAGTTCAACGATTTGCCCCAGTTTTACCCAACCAAGAGGCAACCCGGTCAGAATTCACACCCAGGTCTGGCTGATTCCAAAGCCCCTGCCCCTCTCCCCTATACCAGGCGTATGCCCAGGCATACCAGAGATCTCATGCCCTCTTTTTTCTCAACCTTGATTTAGAACCATGTTCTTTACACTCTATCTGCCCAAAGCTTTCTTCTCCAGTCTCTCCTCCTCCCAGGAAGCCTCTGGAGCTGTCAAGTGCTTCGGTGGAGGGGGGCGGGGGTGGTGATGGTGGAGATTGCATACACAGCTACTTGTGGGATGGGGCAGAGTTTGATGAGGGAGGAAGGGACAGTTCCCAGGTGAGGTGTAGGCACTAGAGGCAGGGAAGGAAGAGGTCTGTACGGGGCACAAGTGTGCCTAACTTGGGTAGAGCTTCTTGCTGGGGGGGTCTGGGAAGTGAGAGTCTGCATCAGAAAGGAGTGATGAGGAGGAGTGGTGTTAATTTGGACCTAATCTGGAAATAATTGGTTGCTGCAGAAGGTCTGTGAGCAGGGGTATGGCATGGATGTTGTATGTCTGTGGCTGGAACTCAGCACCAAGAGAACATAGACCTTGGACCAAGACTTTTGGAAAGCAGAGATCACTTCAATTTAACATCTGGGTGTATCTTCCTCTTCTGAACAGTCTTTGCAAGGCAGGGGTAGGGGGCACATCACATTTCTCTTCCCCCCAACCATGGCATGAGCCCCCCTCCTTACTAAGGGTCTCCCCCATTCGAACTTCTGAGGGGAAGAGCACCCACCGCCAGCATCCAGTTCCGTGGAGAAGACTTCCACATCCTCCACCTTGACCTGGTAAATACCAGCATCCTCAGGATGCAGGTCCCGGATCTGGAAGTGGTAGCGTTTCCCCAGCTGCCGCAGACAGTGCTTGAAATGGTTGTCGAAGCCGTAGGGGATCATCTCACCATCCTGAGGCAGAGAAAGGAAGAGGAGGGTTCAGGGCCTCAGCGGGTCCCCAGGACCTCCTGCCCCAACCCCACTCTGAAAGCTTTCTCCCACTGGCCCAGGCACCAGACAGCATATTGTTGGAACCACACGGGGGATGGGAGGGGGACAGGGGCAGGGGGTGGAGAGCAGGGCTCAGAGGCCTTGAGAACAGGGAATGCAAGGTGAAGGGGAATAAATGTCCTAGGAGTGTCCTTGACTCTCACCATGGAGTAAATAATCTGTAAGTGTTACCCAAGAGGCACCTGAGAGTGGGAGATCTCAGCTGAGATTGAGTAGAGCAACTACCAAGCAGCCTGAGGGGGTTAGCAGGGGGCAGGGAGGCACCACCAGGAGCCGGGGGGGGGGGGTGGGGGGGTGGGGGGTGGGGGGGGTGGGGGGGGGGTGGATGCAGCACATTCATTCCCAGAGGGGCGCGAGAGAGTTCTATCAGATACCCTCAGGGCTCTACAAAACCTAGTACTCTATACCCACGCCCACTTTAGCTAAAGCCTGGATAGATTTGCTATGTGCCAGATACTAATAATAGCTCATCTTCGGTTGTCTACTGTGTGCCAGGCACTGTTTTAGGTACTTGGGGCGCATCAGTGAATACAACAAAGATTCCTGCCCCAGGGAGCTAAAATTCTACGAGGGACACAGACAAACAACCAATATCATAAGCAGGCAATATAACGTATATTAGAAAGAGATAGAACTAGGGAAAAAAAGAAAAGAGAGAGGAGGGTACAGATTCAGGAAGGCAGGATGGGGTTGGGGGGGGCACAGCAGTGTCACACAAGGTGGCCAGGGGAAGCCCAGCTGTGGGGAAGACCATGGACGTGACAGGCAGCAGGACCAGTTGGAGCAGGGACACCGAGGCGAGCCCAGGGGAGGGGGGAGGGGGCAGGAGGAGAACTGAGCTAAGAGAAGGGGTAAATCATATATAATCTCATTCATCTTTTAATCGTGCCATGAGATAGGTCCTACATGACCCTCACTTTACATGTGAGGACCCCGAGGCACAGGGACGGTAAGCATCTTGCCCGGGGTCCCACAGCCAGTAAGTGGTGGAGCCAGGATGAGTCTGACCATAGAACTAGAATTGCTGTGCTCTGTTTCCTCCCCCAACACACACCTCTGCCCCAGTTCCCACTTTGTTGACAGGCGGTTACTATTGGAGCCCATGCAAGGATGTGTCAGATCTCTGGAGAGAGAGCTAGATGGATGGGGGTGCAGAATTGGATGGGGGACTTCTCAGAATCCTGTTTTAACCCCCGCCTCCGCCTGTCCCCGTGCCCTGGCTGGAGAACCTGGCTGCGTAACGAGAGGTAAGAGCACTCTGCGAACTGTCCACAGCGAAGTTTGACCTCACCCGAACCAGGAATTCCATACGATGCAGGACTCACCATCTGTGGACCTGAATTGCTCCCAGAGGAGAACCCGTGGGCCCCTATTTCCTCCCCGCCCAGGACCTGCAGCATCCCTGCCAGATCCCTCCCCCTTCAATGGCTCCTTCGGCCTCACCTTATACAGGTAAATCTTGCTCCCAGAATACTTGAGGTCCAGCTCCAGGTCAAACGTTGCGACCCCCTCCTTGCTGACCTTGATGTGTCTCAGGTTGGAGATGGTGTTGACATACTAGGGAAGACAAACCCGCCGGGGGAGCTGTCTGAGCTCTCTAATCAGGGCACTCCAAACCCGCAGACCCCAGCCCCCCAGGGCCCCACTGGAGCATGCATTTGCCCATTTTACAGGTGGGAAGAAATTTTCCAAGGGCATCAGGTCAGCAAGGAAAGCGAGAAAGGACCCCGGGTGTCCAAGTGTTCTGAGAACCTGGGGGGGCTTTTCTGTTCATCTGTTATTCCGTCCAATAAAAATTTAGTTGAGCTCCCACTGTGTGCAAAGCCCTGTGATAAGGTCAGTGAGAAAGCTTGGAGGACAGAAACTGAGTCCCAGGATGTTTGATGAACCACCTTCAAAAATGATAAAATACTATTTTCAGGATGATGGAAACTAGTTGTTTTGCATTTCCAGAAGACAAAATCAGACCGATGCTATAGTTAGGTTAAATCCAGGGCAGAAGTTCCTGCAGTTTATAGGACACTGTGGAATTCCCTCCACTGGAAGCTTTTAGAAATAAGACAGGTATCCAAGGTCTGGGGAGGCTGACAGCTGACCGGAAGCCCTTGCAGCACCCGGCTGGGTGCCTTAAGGACCTTCCCTCGTTCATCCTCTCACTAAGCCTAAGAGGCAGGTATGTCTAGAACACCCATTTTACAAATAAGGAAACCAAGACACGGAGGCCCTAACTTTCCCAAAGCCCCAGATTTTAGTAAGTATCAGAGCCAGATTTTAAAGCCAAGTCGTGGACTTTGAGGCCTGGGTCCTTGGCCCGACACCGGGGTTGGGCGGGGACGGTGCGGACGAGGGCGGGTCCTCCACCAAGCCCAGCTCCAGGAGGGGGCGCCCGCGAGGCACCGGGCTGCGGCCCAGGAGAGGGTACCTGGGCCATCTTGTCCTCGTGTTCCTTGCGCATCTCCCGCAGCTTGCGCAGCATGCCGCGGTAGTCCACGATGCCGTACTTCAGGCAGATCCGCTCGTAGTCCTTGCGGTCGGCCGTCATCAGCAGCTGCCACACCTGCTCCAGGTCCGGCTTTTTCTTGGTGGGAGGCGGGGCCCTGGGGAGCAGGGTGGGCGGGTCAGAGGCCAGAGGAGCCCTGGGGGAGCCCCAGGAGCTGGTCTCCCGGGCCTGCCCCCCCACCCCTGCCCCCGCGAGGGGCCCGTGGGGAGCTGCCCTCTCTGCCCTGGAAGAAAGGGACAGGGAAGCTGGGCTCTGGGACTGACCACTGTCAGGACACGATGGACCCAGAGATGGGTGCGTCCGCCTTCTCCCCACAGTGCAAACTTGCTCGCAGGAGAAACACCACTCCTAACAACTTTTTTTTTTGTGTATTTCTGAGAAAGATGCGCAGGGCGGGGGAAAGGGGGAGAGTGCAGATTATTCTGTTACTTTAACACTTCTTTAAAAATATCATTGTTCTAGCGGAGCATCCCATTTTACAAAGGAGTAAATCAGGACCCAGACAGGAGAGATGATTAAGGACATAGAGCTTAAAGGCGGCGGAGCTCCCAGGTCAGTCCTCCACCTCCTCTCATTGGCCACCTGCAGTCTAGCTTCTTAGCCGGTGGAGTGGAGAGCTGAGCCTGGCTTGCCCATGGAAGTAGCAGGGAGCCTTCACCCCTGCCCCTGGACGGGCCCAGACCCACCTCTTTTTCAGGAGATTTCGGTAGTCCATCAACTCCTTCCTGAGGTCTAGAAAAGGAGCAGGAATGAGGCCCCAAGCCCAGGATGGGATGCCCAGGGGCTAACACGGGGCTATTCCGTAGCGATGGGGGTAGGGTGGGGTGGGCAGTCTGAGGACCTGTGGTCCATGGGTGACAGCCAAGCTTTTGAACAGGCTCTCCTGGGGACTGGTTATGCTCCATAAGGTAAGGGTTTGGCCAGGTAGGGAGCACCAGACAAGGAGTAGCCCATTCCCCCAATCCCAAGGAGATTTCTGGCCACCCTTCCACCTACCCTCCTGGGGTTCCTTGTGCCTCTTCCGATTCTTCCGAAAGCCAACTGGACCATCAGGAGGAGAGGAGGGAGTTAATGTGGACAGATGGGGAGAGAAACAAGACACATTGGTGGTCTTCCTGAGAGCCAGCTGAGTGCCAGGGCCCTGCCCTCTCCACTGACCTCCAAGTCACAACAAGGGCTCAGCAAGAGGGCTCAATAGGGCGGATGGTCTGTCTGTCATAAGCTTTGGCGCCCCAGAGCCTTAGCATGATGGAGGTGGAACTCACCTGATTATCATCGCATGCAGGGGAGGCCCACTGACATGGCTGCAGGGACAGGGAGGTGGCAGAAGTGAGTGAGGTGACCGTGGGTGACGGCACACTGAACTGTCTCTGGAGGGGCTCTTCCGGCACCTGGGAGCTGCCGTTTCGGGGTATAGGCCAGTGTTGCCAAAGAAGTCAGACACTGCCGTTTGGCTGACCCTGCAGCCATTCCCAATCCTCGTCCTCATCACCTATCCACTCCCACTAGTAGGAAGGAAGGAGGCCGGAAAAGCTAAATACTGGCTTCCCTTGCAACTAGGAGTGGCCGTGTGAGTGACACGGTTCTGGCCAATGAGATATAAACAGAAGTCTCCAAGGACTTTCTGAGAATGCTTTGGCTTTCTTGATAAGAGGGCCAGATGTACCCGGTGCCTCTGTCTGTGGATTCAGTGTGGGTCTGCAGCAGTTGTCTTATGACTCTGAGGAGATAAACCAGCCTCTTCGGGTAGCAGAGCAGTGAGACAGGAAGAGTCCGGCTGTCCCGTGACAGCCCTGAGCTGTGGTTTGATCCCTGGACTCTGACCTCAGGACTTCTTATCATGTGACATGCTCAAGTGTCTATTTCTTGGGCTATTCGTAGTAGGGTTTTCTGTTACTTGTATACAGTATAGCCAATTGAAAGACTATATCTGCTTTCTCAAGAGACATGTACCTTCCCGTTATTACCCGTGGACAAGTAACTTAAAATTTGGAAACATTGTGCAAGCCAAAGCAAGCAAACCGACCCCACATATCTGACTGTCACCTCTGACATAAGCCTGTACAAAGGATCCTTTGTACAGTGGAGAACTGAGGCCCAGAGAAGAAAATGAAGCCCATTGAAGGAGTGAGCAGAAGGTTCAGGACCAGACACCAACCTCCAGCTCCTGCCCACATTCCAAGGGTTTAAGAGAATATCATCCAGAGCCTCTGCCATGGGGCATCTGCTGAGTGTGCGCCTTTTAAACCAGATGCAGAGTTAGCGCAGAAGTGGGTAAAGCCAAGGGCTCTGGCACCAGATGGGGCAGCAGCCTTGGTGTCCCTCTCTCCTTTTACCCCACCAGCTGCACAGCCTCTGAGGTCTCTGAGGGGAAAAGCAGGGCCAACATCCAAGCACTGACGAGACAGGAAGAGGGGGAGGGGGACGGGCCCACCTTCGATGACCATGAGCCTAGTGGAGCACGTGGCTTCTCCGTACATGTTCACTGCTGTGCACCGGTACACGTCTGTGTCCTCACCCGTCAGCTTGTTGATCTGCAGAGAGGCCAAGGCCAGGGGAACGGGGCTAGCACCTCCCTTTCCTCCACTTACTGGACATGGCTATAGGTGTATAAAGGTGAACCAGACACAGCCCTTTCCTTGCGGAGCCCCCAGCCTTCATCAAGAAAGTCAGACCCCAAAACAAAGAGCTGGATCATGACAGAGAGCAGATGTACCAGCTCTCTGCCATCAGAGGCAACGTGGCATAGCAGAAAAAGCTCGCGTGTTTTTTTTTTTGGATCGGATGGATCTGGGACTGAATATCATCTCTGTCATATGTTATGGGCTACGGCACCTTGGGTATATTACTTCACCTCTTTGAACCTTTGTTTCTTAGAAGGTGAGGATACCATCTCAAAAAGTAGTGAATGGTCAGGATTGAGTTATATAATCTATGTCAAATGTGTAGCCCAAGGCCCAGCGCATAGTAGGTGTTCCATGACTGGTAGCTGTAATTATTACCCATATTGGCCGGCATTGACAGAGCGCTCCCTGGAGGCCAGGACTGAATAGACACTTTACATCAACCTTTTGTATTCATAACAACACCGTAAAGTAAGTACCGTTATCACCCCCATGTTACAGGAGAGGAAACAGAGGTACAGAAACAGAGAAGTAAGTAACTTTCCAAGGCCAAGGTGGTGGGCCTGGGATCGGAAGCCAGGCTGTCACACTCCAGAGCTGGAATTCTTAAGCTCCAGCCTCCGCCACCTGCCAGGGTATCAGCAGAGGTACCCGCAAGGCAGCCAGATCCACATCTGGCTCAGGCGACCTGGAGCCACAGGATGGAGCTGATTGGACTCATCCCCAACTGGGACCATCTCCTACTCCTCTGGGGATTGGAGGCCACCAGGGAGACCTTCGAGGGGACAGGAAGAAATGAGTAGACCTGGGTCAGGGGGAGAACTCAGATCTTACCTGTAGCACGTGCTCCTTGCTGCCAGGGGCAGAGGAGATCTCGTACTTGCTGGAGTTACTGAGGTTACCTTTGGTGCACTGCCAATGCACTTTGGGTCTGGGCTCCCCACAGACCACGGCCCGAAAGATGGCATTTTTCCCTGGGGCAGGAAAAGTGGTCAAAAGATTGGCAGGTTAGGGGAGGGGTGACAGTGTACTTTATTGAGATTTTCATTTATGTTACTTTCACTGCTTTAGGCATTTCAACTGCCCAATCCAAAAAGGGTGTCAGGCCTTGGTGCCCTTGACTCCAAGGCTCTTATGATGCCAGGCGGAGAGCAGGAATTTCCAGACAATGCCTGCTTGGCTTCTGTATCACAGAGTGTGGCTAGACTGTCCATGTGGAAGGGGAAGCAAGCAGGCTTGGGGTGGAAGGGGGTATTTCTTTGCAAGTGGGTGAGGAAAGGAGTCTGAAGGATTCTCCCAAGACTGGGAAGGGGATGAGTCTTTTGTAGGTTCCATGTCCACTCTCGAGGTGGGATGGTCCCGAGACACAGGGTTCCAGCCTCAGAAAAGCGCCCGAGCTCCATGTTTGGCCTGGAAGGCTGGGCACTGCGTACCCTCAAGGAATGCCTTGGGCTCCTGCCAGGAACATCTCAGTAGAGATCAGTGAGGAGTGAAGATCCAAGGGCCCTCCCCAGTGATGAAAGACAATTTCTCATGACTTTGTTGAGTGGTGACTTAAAGTCAGATTTAGAAAAATAAAGTGCCATTCTTTTTCTTATACCGGAATGTTGTAAACTCAAGGTATTGCAGGAAGCTGTGTTGGGAGAAGAACACCAATTCTCATCCCTTCCCCCTAAAGCCTTTGCTGCCATCACTTTCCTGGGCACTTTTCTCACACGGCTCAAATTAACTTATTTTATTTTATTTTATTTTATTTTATTTTATTTTATTTTATTAAGAGAGAGAGTGCAAGCGGGAGACAGGCAGGAGAGAGGGAGAGAGAGAATCCCAAGCAGGCTCTGTGCTTGGCTCAGAGCCCAACGCAGGGCTTGATTTCACCACCATATCACAACCTGAGCTGAAGTCAAGAGCCGGGCGCTAACCAACTGAACCACCCAGGAGCCCCTTAACTCCTTTTTATAGTGTCTACAGTGGCTGCTCAGAGGCAGGGAGAGGGGAGGGCGCTAAGAAACACCACCACCGTTCCCGCTCCACGGTTAGCATCCCCCAATCTTATTCCCAAATATTTCTTGTTTCAGCATACCGTAGTATGTCTTCACTCCCTTTCTTCGTTCGGCTCCCCAGGTCCCTTGCCCTTCGGGGGACCCAGGCAGGCAGGCACCGCACAAGTATAAGGAAACACGGCATGGCCTGGTGCTGGACTTGGGGGCTGGGAAGCAGGCTGGGAAGGACAGCGCCCAAGCCCCCTCCACTGCACACACCCTCAGCAGCTCCCCTCCCAGGTCTCACCTTCCTGCAGCGCCATGGGGACGGGCTTCTGCTGGAAGTCTGGGGTGCTGAAGCCTTCGGGGATCTCCTCCACCAGCTGCCGGATGCTCACCCCATGAAGGCGGGATTTCTTGAGGGGCTTCCCTGGGAAAGGTGGGGGAAAGGGAGATGAGCCCTTCCTACTCTTCCTCGTGGGTGGCCCTTCGACACAATGGAGCACCGACCCAGGCACCCAAGGACCATAAACCCCTCCTCACTATCCTACCATGGGGCAGGACTATCTCCCAGAGCTCCTGCCTGTGAGCAGGGCGTTTGAATTTTCTAGTGGAATCTGACAGTCCTCCAGCAGTGTGAATGGAGCCCCTGGGAAGCGGGCAGGGAGCACCCAGGGAAGACCCTGGGAGCGTCATGGGGGTAAAGCTGGAGAAGGGAGAATGCGAAGGGGTTCCCCATGGGGGGCTTTATTCAGGAAAACAAGTTAAAACCCAAAGCCGAGACTAAAAAGAGCCAAGAGACAGGTGAAGTCCCAGAGACCTCTGAGCCCTATCCTTCCCTCCTCTCCACCCAGTGAGAAGCCCAGATGAGGGGCAGGGCAGGGGAGGGGAGGTCAGCTTTTCTCTCACCTGCCATAGTTTGGGTGCCTCTTTGGTTACCGAGGGTGGCAGCTGATCTCCTGAGAACAGAAGACAGAATTGTTTATGAGAGGTGCAGGCTGGTCTTACCCCATCTCTCCCACACCATCGGGGCATCAGTCGCTGTCTGGCATGGGAGCTGGGTAGAGTTGTTGTCCCTGAGAGCTTCTCTAACCCCACCTAATGACACCGATTTGTGTCCTGCAATTCCCTGCCCAGAGACAGGGAGAGGGCAGGTTGGTGCTTGGTTGTACCTTTCCCAGGTAATGGAGACCACAGGGCTGAGCCTGTAACTGGTGAGCTTGTAACAGCCTGAGCTGGTGGCTTGGCCTTTGAGTGCGTCCCCAGGCCTGATGGCCACTCAGACGGTGAGACATAACCTGCCCGAAGCTCAGGGAAAACAAATTCCTGGCGTTTGGGATTCCTTTAGCTATTTAGTGGACGGCCCCCTCTTGATTTTGGAATGTCAGTTTTCCAGGGATATTCTCTGGGACTCCTGGCTCCTCCCCTAACTCTGAGATTTTCTAGCAGGACCCAGCAGCCTTCTGCCTCCCACCCTCAACCAATCTGGAATCCTACTGATGACCAGATCTGCAGGGGGGAATCCCTTAGTTGTCTGTTCTTCAGCTCTTTTTGACCCAGGCTGACAGGATCCTCATAAATCCATCTGGCCCCCCTCTGAAGCCAGTGAGTTATAGTGTCAGGTGACCAAAATGTTCTCCAGCCTTTCGCAACCACCGTTACCACTATCTCCCCCTGATTTCTTCACAATCGCCCCCTTCCATTATGGCTGATGGGGAGTGCCACCCAGGAGAGAGAGGGGGCTTGGTCCTGGGCTGGGATGAGAGCCTTGATGAGAGCCATGAATTGAAGGGCAGTGGGGGGGGGGGGATGTCTTGAAAGAATTCTCCAGCAGTTCCACCCCTGGTGCACTTGGCCCGTGGCCAAGGGGTTCCATTTTGAAGATGCCGTTCCCTTCCCAAAGAGCCTTGTGTTCAGGATAGAATCACACATGACAGAGCAAATTCTTCCCTCCAACTGACACTTCCATTTCACAACTGTCCACTTCTGGCCTCAAGGTGTCCCCTCTACAGCCCAGCGGCTGCCCCCCAGCGCGCTGGAATGCCATGGCGCGCCAACTGCGTTCTGGAGCGGTCACAGGGCCACAGCCGCTGCACAGCAGGGAGTCATGAGGGAGGGCGAGGGATGATGGAGAGCAGCCGCCAATGGAGGAGGACGCAGCCGATCATGTGTGGCGGGAGCTGCAGGGGCCTGTGTCCCACCCGTTCCCCAGTCCCATGCCCTGGCACCTGTCTACGACCCCCACCCTGGAGTAGTCAGCGTTCAACAGGGACACCTTCGTTGTCATCTTCATTTTCATCACCCCCCGCCCCCATCACTCTCACCACCAGCTCTCAGTCCCTTACTCCGCTGTTTGTCACACATGAAGTGTAATGCTAACCGCTTCTCTCCCTCTGGCCTCCTGCCTTCAGGTCCCAGCTGAGAAGGGAGAGAGAATCAGAACCCCTACAGGAACTTAAGGGTCCGAGATTCGGCCACCTTGCCTTCTGCACCCCCATTCTCTCCAGAAAGCCAGATTTGGGACAAGGTTAGTGATAAACGGGCAAGAGATCTGCTTGGTTGGAGACTAGAGGGGTATGGTCTCAATCAGAGGGGAGGAGGAAGGAAATGAATTCTCTTCCCATGAATTCTCTTTGCCCTTTTGAGAAGAAATCCCAATTTTTCTCAGCACCAAAGAGCAGCCGTGTCATCCCCAGCCCATCATGACTCTCAGCCCTGGAGCCCAGGGCAGTGTCTCCTGGTCTGTCCCGGAACAATAGCCCTCAACACTGCTCGCCCCTGCCCCTACCTGCTGTCATCTTGCGTCTCTAGGTAGCTGCTGCCTCTACCTTCCAAACTGGTAGAATTGAGGCAGGAAGAGTCAAATGGGGTTTGTCTCAACTGCTTTGACCATGTTATTAATCAAGATGTAACAAGCCCCAGACCTGAAGTCCTTATTCTAGACAGCTAGTCAGATTTTTAACCTGATCATCATTTCACACTGTAAGCCAAACAGTGCCTGGAAAATCAGAGCCAGGACAAAACTGCTCAGACAGGACTCACTGAGATTCTCTCTTCCAAATATCCTGGAGTCCTCTAGAAGGGATTGTACAGGCACCCCAGGGTGGAATCAGCCAGCCAGCAAACGTGCCCCAGGCTGATCCCATGCCCACTGCCTGCCCCTTCCTGAGTAGAAAAGTTAGAGGGCATTCCAGCATCCCCATCTCTGCCCTGCTCTGCCATGGGTGGGCATCCAGGTACCCACTTACCTGGGCGCACCGCCGACCTCCAGCCTCCTGTCTGCTCCCTCCTCCCTGTTTCCAGCTGCTGCACACTGCTAAAGGCTCTGAATGGACTGCTGGTGGACAGACAGTGCCGGGAGCAGATGTAGGTCACTGCGGACGCCCCAGGCTCTCTCTGCCCCTCCCACTCACCCCGCCTCCCTCCTCCGGCTCCAGCTCAGGCTTGGCAGGGCAGCCCCCCTCCCCCAGGGTTAATGCCCTAGCCTCTGAGGAGGTCAGAGATGGAAGGGTCCTGTGACATCAGCTCATCCACCTCCTCGGTTTGCAGACCTGTAAGCTCTTAACCAGATTGGCTTGGTTAAGTTTGTTCCATTTGCCTCATTCAGATAACCCCTTTTAGTAGGGGTGGGGTGCCTCATCCAAAGCCCTAATTTTTCAGCTAAGCTGATCCCTTGAGACCCTTGACACCATAAGTCACACTAATACATAAAGCCACTGCCCTCTTGGGAATCACAACCCAAAGTGGCACCAAATAGGCGACAGACTTTGGGAACTAGACAAAAGGGCATGATCCCAAAGGCTGCACTGTGGAGGTGCACTTCAGTGACAGTGTGGGGCGGGGGGAAACCCTGGGAGTCCTACAGCCAGGAGGCTTGCTGGGAGAAAGTAAGTTTTCTTGGGATAGAAGGCGTGACCCAGCCAGCTGGGCTGGGGGCTGAAGGTGGCAGGCAGATGGTTGGGTTTTTGAGGATGTGTGGACAGAAAATGGGAATTGGGGCTAGGGTGGCTGGTAACATTTTCTTAAAAAAATTTTTTTTTAACGTTTATTTATTTTTGAGGGAGAGAGAGAGAGACAGAGCATGAGCAGGAGAGGGGCAGAGAGAGAGGGAGACACACAACCCGAAGCAGGATCCAGGCTCCAAGCTGTCAGCACAGAGCCCAGCGTAGGGCTGGAACTCACAAGCTGTGAGATCATGACCTGAGCCGAAGTCGGACGCTCAACCGACTGAACCACCCGGGTGCCCCTGACGTATTTTCTTAAGGAGAGTGGAGGGGAAGCGAGGCCCAGAAGGAGATAAGATGAGAAGCCCACCTGGTCTGCTTTGAAAGAGCCACCTGCTGTCTCCTTGAGGACAGAGAACTGGTTTGCTGCCACCAATAAGCAATGATTGATCAAGAATTCAAGTGAGGTAGAAGGGAAATGGGGCTAATGTGTCCTTCGAGGGAGGGCATTGGATATTTACATGTACTCATTAACACACTGCCAATTCTATAGGAGCTACCTCTGCATATGTTCTTAGAAGGGAGATGTTTGACTTCTTCCACTCCAGTGTGTGTGTGTGTGTGTGTGTGTGTGTGTGTGGACACACGCACATGCAGATGTATTTGTCGCTCTCTGTGTTCCTAACGCTAGGTGTCAGAGGCTGGTGTTTCATTTATTCAAGAAGTATGTGTTGAACACCTGCCCTATGTCAGGTCGCAGGTCTGGCCCTGTGTGAGGCATTGGGAATACAAAAGTAAGCAAATGACAGGGCCTTTCCCTCGTGGGGCTTACAGTCTAACGGGGCAGACACATGATAAATAGCCAGTTACCAACTGCAGCGTGTGCTCTGAAGGAACTGATAGAGGGCCGGGGGAGCTGGAGCTCAGAGACCTGGGGCAAGAGCCACATGAGCTGAGCTTGGACAGGTGGGCTTGAGGAACCATTGAAGAATTGATCTCTGTCCTAAGGGCTATTGAGGCTTATTTAAGCTGGAAGGGTGACAGGACCCAGTTTGCATTTATTATTTTATTTTTTTATTTTTTAATGTTTATTCTTGAGAGAGAGAGAGAGACAGAGAAAGAGAGAACAAATCGGGGAGGGGCAGAAGAGAGGGAGACACAGAATCCAAAGCTGGCTTCAGACTCTGAGCTGTGAGCACAGAGCCCAATGTGGGGCTCGAACCCACAAACCACAAGATCATGACTGGAGCCGGAGTTGGATGCTTAACCAACTGAGCCACCCAGGCGCCCTTCCAGTTTGCATTTTTAGAAACTCAGTCTGGTGCAGAGCGGAAAAGGAACTGAGGAGGGTAGAAGTGAGAGGGAGGAGTCCAGGTCCCAGGAGGGTGGTCCAATAAACCCAAGATGTTCTTTCTGAAAGTGGAGTCCTGGGCTCCAGGGGACCTTCTGCACTACAATGCTTCATCGTCCCAGGAGGGAAAGAAGGAGGCCCAATACAAAGCCCTTCAGCATTGTAGGTGCCTCCATTGGCCCCCAAATAGCTGGTAGGCTCTTCCCTGAGGCCTGGGAATGGCCCAAATACTACCATAGGCATGCCTGTCTGCTCTGCACTGTCCCATACTTGGATCCTTCTCATTGCAGTAAGATGGAAATTTCAGGACTCCATGGAACTAAAATGGGTCAAATAGTTTTCACCCATCCCTCAACTTCTGTTTTTATCCTTTATCCTTTATCAAATGGAATGCCCAGTAATATTTAGCCATGGTATGTCTAGCATGTTCAGCCATCTGCCTGAAGGTGAGAATCTTCAATGGTATGAAAGCTCCTGGGCCAGAAGCTCGTGTTGTTCCTTGTGACTGGCAGTAGATAACAAAGGGGGTGAAATGGGGGTGCTCAGCCCCTTTAAGGGATTTCCTGGCTGTCTACCACCCAGGCCAATGATAGGGTGTTCTGACAATTCCCAAATGAACATTCCCAGTGCCCAGATTTTATCCAGTGGTGAAATTTTCACACTGCCTCTCTCCATAACATAACCTCATTACACCTCCTGATAGATTTTTTTTTCCTTTGGGAGATAAAGGAATAATTTTGGCCTACATTATTAGGGGAATGTCCATGTTAGAAGAGCTCTAGGCAGGATTTGTGTGTATCCATTCTTTCACAGTGTCTTATGGGAAGGGCTCAGTGACTTTGGGTAGTGAAATGATCATAATTTATTATTGTTCCCCTGTCCCCACAACAGGGAAGGGCATTATTATATGGCAGGTGCCAAAAGGCTCAGGCCCCCTACAAGCCTCCCTCTGGGGACCGTTTTAATCCTCATGGCGTGGGTTGGGTGGGATGATCTCTGAGGTCCTGGCCAACCTGAATCTTCTAGAGTCCTATGATTTGCTGAGTGGGTTCCATGGGCAAGGCCTTGTGGATTTGGAAAGCAGGGCTATTTCATGTGACTCAGGAGAGAATTTGAATTCATTTGCGGGCTGCTACTGCCTCTATGTCTTAGTGTGAAAAATGGCTCTGCTCTAGCTGGGCAAAGCCCTGAAGACATTTTCCATGGGACCGGGTCCTCTTGTTCCCATTGAGGTCCAGGTAGATGGGATGGGAGGGCATCGTTCTAATCAAAGACATGTATGTACCTGTGCACATATGTGCGCGCGTGCACACACACACACACACACACACACACATGTCACCAACAGAACTGGACTTTCCAGAAAGATAGAAGGCCGCATGCTGTCCTGTGGGGATGGCTTCAGGGATTTGGGCCCATTTCTGGGCTTAGGGCTAGGGAACAGGACTCTATTCCCACCAGTCCTTACCCAGGAAGACAGGGGGTGGGGGCAGACAGCACCCTTCCCGGTGCTTCACCAGCCTCCCTGGGACACTGTCAGGGCTGTCCTTCTGTCAGCCATTCTCAAACCATCCACACCCCCCTCCACAGCTGCCCACCTGGCAGTATGCCTTCCCATCTCCAGCCCAGCCCACGGGTCAGCCTTAGTTCATGTCTTTCTCACCCACCTGCAAGTAATGAATGTAGCCTTTTGTAAATGAAGATCTTGGAGACCCCAAGGGCAATTTCATGCTTGCAAAGCCAGCTTTCATCATCAGAAAGATGTGTGTCAGGAGCTCATCCTTTCATCTGAAAGGGTCTAGCCCAGTAGGTCCTGCTGACCTGAGGGCCACAGAAAGGGATCTTTGGACCCCCCCCCCCCCTCCCAGGGAGCAGAGGGCGAGAGGATTCCTTGCTCCAGTTTCTAGGAGGGGTTAGGCCACAATGGGCATCAGTCCACTGGGTCAGTACAGAACCTTCCAGAAGATCAGAGCTGGACAGAACCTTTGTTAGCATTAACAATATCAACATAATGACAATAATAATACTTAACTCTTACAGAGCTCTTGCTACATGTCAAACATTCTTCTAAGTCTTTAGATACATTAACTATTAAATCTGACTCTCAACAACTGGTAATCTGTGGATCTAATCTGACTCCTTCCTTTCTAGAGATGGGCTCTGTTCAAGCCTCAGCGCCCCTCTCTGCAAAGGAAAGAGGCAGAGTAGATCCATGAATCACTAGTCGTTAATGGAGACGAGAGTGACCTGTCAAAAGGCCGTGGGCTGGGGTGAAGCACCAATTGGTAAGTCATCCCCGAAAGCCGCTCCCTTGAGGTGTCAGTCAGATGGTAAGGAAGTGAGGAAGTAACTCTCGCTCAAGGATGCGAGCCCGCTCTGCTCTCTAAGGTTGCGTTTTCGTATGGCTGGCTATCTCATGAGATCCCTGTTTGTTCTCATCTAATCACAGTGAAGTTCAGCACTTCCTGGGTCCAGAGATGCTGCGTGACGTCGTTACATGAGCTGTTCTGTTTAGCCGTGTAACAACCTTATGAAGTAGACACTTACTATGGTCCACTTTACAGAGAAAAAAGCTGAAGCTAAGAATGATTAAATACCCATCTCCTGCTTACACAACTAGTAAAAGACTGAGTAGGAACGCTGGGACACCTGGGTGGTTCAGTTGGTTAAGCGTTCGATTCTCGGTTTGGGTTTCGGGTCATGATCGCCTGGTTCGTGGGTTCAAGCCCTGTGTCAGGCTCCATGCTGTCTTCGTGGGGTCTTCTTGGGATTCTATCTCTCTCCTTCTCTACCCCTCTCCCTCTCTATCTCTCTTTGTAAAAAAAAAAAAAAAAAAAAAAAAAAAAAAAGACTGAGTAGGAATGTCAAGCAGGCACTCTAACTCCATTACACTTGCCTCCTGGCCCGGCTCTTCAGAACTTTAAGAATTAGATATAATCCAACATTTTGCAGCCTTCATGGCTGGATTCTTTTGACCATAAGCCTTATCCTCAAAAGATCTACCAGGGCCTATCAGAAGTTGAGAAGGGTCCAGCCACTTGCAATTTTTGAGCCTTCTGGCATTTTTTAAGGAAAAAATAATAAAAAGAGGGTTAAAATATGAGTAGTGTACTTTAAATATTTACATTTAGCCACTTTACACTTTTAACACCTAGACACAAAGTACCGTGCAATGTAATCATGCACTTTACAGTTATTACAGGGCTGATAAAATGGCTAATTCTTGGTGTTCTGCCAGTAGCACGATCTGGGAATGAACAGTTTGTGCTTAAACAAATTAAAAGGACTGTCCCTTTCTTTCATTCCTGTCGGTGTTTCTCCTATGACCGTGTGGAAAGATCATTGGGCGATAATGTTGAACCCTTCAAGAAACACCCTGCCGTCACTGGTTACAGGCTCTGCTGGGGCAGGAGCCGGAAGGGGAAGGAAATCCATGGGGTTCAGAGAATGCTCTTTGTCACCCCTTCTCCAGTCCCCCCACCTCTCGGAAAGTTGTCCCAGCTCAATGTCCTTAGCAGCCCCACCCGATGACGGGCAATGCAGGACGGGTTTGCAGGTGGCAAACTGATTGGGGAGAAGACGCCCTCCTGGCATCTCTCCAGAGAACTCTCATGGCATCCAGGCCATGTGCCCCTGACAACCACAGGCCTCACAGCAAGAGGCTTTATGCTGGTAGAAGAGGGGACACGGAGGGCAGGAGACCCCACCTGGGCACTCCTCTGGAATCCTGACCCAGCTCTCTGTCAGATTGCTACCCTGAGCAGAGCTCAACTCCCCTTTCTCAGGTAGAGAAACTGAGTCCAGAAGGCAGTGGGGAGCTGGGAAAGCAGCAGCAAAGCAATCTGGAAGAGGAGCCAGCCACCTTGAGCTGGGACATGAGGCAGACTGGGGTAGGGGGAGCTGGGAGCCTCAAGTCCTGGAACTGCCCATGGAAGCCCCACAGGGCAACCTGACTCAGACTCTTGTATTAGAAGCAGGCTCCATCAGGGCTAGGCCCTAGTGGAACCTCCATGCTGTGCAAGGATTCTGCTTGTACCAAATCTAAGCTCCTCGTGGCGTTCAAGGCCTTTCCACCAACCAGCGCCCTTCCCAGCTGACCTCCTGGCTTATTCTCTCCAACTCAGACACGCTGGCCCTTGTCCTTCAATTCATTCTCCCCCACACCCCAACCCCATCTAGAATGATGACTTTCTTGCCCTCCTGTGACACCCATATTAAGTGACATGTCCTTGTGACCACATTAATTCACCTCAGCTTTTATGTCTCAGGCCTGTCCTGGGGATACATTCTGTCTCCGAGTCCCTGGAATTTCCTAAATGCCAGAGTGTGTCTTTCCTTTCCCCACACCCACTGTGTCCCAGGACAGGGCTCTGCTCCCGGCAGCTTTATCACAGGGCAGTGTCTCCTGAACCTGTAGCCTCAGGGGTTAGGAGACGGTCAGAAGCTCTCTCTTCATGGTCCCCGTCCCACCCTGCAAAGAAACATTCCCTTTAAGCAGAAAAGAGTTCTGGCTAAACCTGAGTTTAGCACACCCTTGAAGGAGCCTTTAGGCAGGTCAAATTCCTTGACAGGGCAGGAAAGAGCCCTTCAGTAAAACTCCCACCTACCCTGAAGGCTTCATACCCAGGGAGGTTGTAAAGTGCTTTTTGTGCCTTGCAGTGGAGTTTGGTCTTTATTTGGGAGTGGATGAGGAGCCATGAGGTTTTTAGGCAGAGAAATAATAGATTTGTCTTTTCGAAAGAGCTTTTGGGTATTGTTTCTTGGTTAGATTGGAGTGGGAAAAAATTCAAAGCCGGAACCTATCTACCCCCTCCCCCCTTAGACTGATATTTTTGAGAGTAGGGCTGTGTCTCCAACATCAGACCAGGGGCTTCCAAGGTCAGGGACAGGGACTTCCAATCCCTGCACCTAAGCCTGGATACATACCCAGGGAAAGCTCAGTCTTGTGGACTGGTTTGCAAAAGGTGGAAATCGAGGCCCAGATGAGGTATGACTTGTCCCTAGGAACCTCCACTCCCACTGGCCAGCTGAGATGAGTACCATGGGGATGAGACCCTATGACGCAACCCCCCGGCCTCAGGTTCCAAGGGTAGTATGGCTCCTTCCCTGACATCAGCTGGCCTTTCTCTGGCATCAACTTTCCGAGTTCCCAGCAGCCTGACCACATGCAGCTGGTGGTAAAGTTCAGGCTGAAACCCCATCCCTGACCAGTGGCTTGGCCCTGGGGTACCATGCCAAAACACCCCTGGCAGGGGCCTGGCCGAGGGCTGGGCAGGGAGTGAGGCTGGGGCCTGCGGGGCACTTCAAGTCCTTGTGAGATCCAGCCATGGGGAAGGAAGGTGCCCGTCAGTCTCCTGCTTAAGAAAGCCTGAGGTCAGGACCTCCCCTGGGGACTGGAAAGGAGACCAGTCCTGCCCTCAGGGGGCTTGCTCTCTGATGGGGAGACAGCCCTTGCCTTCTACACATGGTGGCAGAGGAACAGCCCCAGTCCTCAGAGACTCTCGTTTGATTGGGGAGACGTAATCTCCACCGTCAGGGTCACCAATAAATGGTGTCTGTCATTGTGGTTGGCTCTGACAGTTCTCCATGACAGAGATGGAAACTAGCGCGTTTGAAGCATCCACAATGGGCGACTGAGCTAGGCACTTGGAATCATTATGTCGTTTAATTGTCTCATTTCCTCTTACAATTTCCACTGTGGCTTGCAGAGAGGTGTTTGTGCACGCTGTTGCCTCTGCCTGGCTGGCTCTTGTCACTGGTTGGAACTCCTTCTCTGATGATCCAATGCAAAGTAGCTAGAATTTATTGATACAGAACTGATCCAATCCATGCCTTTGTTTGTTGGCTGTCTCCCCAGTTTGAAATAGAAACCCCATGAGAGAGATTCTGTTTTGTTTACTGAGTTGAGAACAGTGCTTGGCATTCATTTGTTGAATGAAGGGCTCCCAGCCAGAAAATCTACAAATTATTTACCTGACTCTAACTGGGGGGAGTGACAAGCAAGCCCCCACCACTATTTGATTTTAGGTGGGCCCGTTTGGAGAC
The DNA here is from genome assembly GCF_018350215.1 of Panthera leo. NCBI lineage: Eukaryota > Metazoa > Chordata > Mammalia > Carnivora > Felidae > Panthera > Panthera leo. The sequence continues at coordinate 40,135,671 of NC_056696.1, read as the reverse complement.
CCCAGTGTAACTGAGATGATTAAAAGACAGGAAGAAGATACCTCTCACAGCTCTGTGTAATGGAACCGGAAGATGGGGAAGGGAGAGGTCCCAACAAAAGGCAACAATGAGACTCAAAACAGGGATGGGACTCATTGGGAATTACACAGCCATTTAGGTGCAGGTTGTGAGAAGCATGGTTGATCATAGCCTCAAAGTTAGGGGCTGACAGATGAGGGTCAGGATGTAGGATTAACAGAGTGACAGGCCCTTGACTCAACCCTAACTGCAGCATTACCAAACTCTTACAGTCATCCAAGCCATCCTCCTGAGCAATTCTGGACAGAGATGGAGAATCAGCTAATGTTTAAAGACACAAAGGAGCCACAGTGAAAACTAACTCCTCTTTATTGGCTTTGGTTCAGAAAGATCAGGGGCTCACCTGCCCAATCAGAATTTGAGATACGAAGTGTTAAAACTCAAATAATTAAATATTCTCAAAGAGTAGAACAGCAACAGGAAATAACCATTGAGTAGAGGAGGACGTTAGCCCCTATAAAGTAAGATCGAGAATCCATAGCTTATGTGTCTCCATGCAGTGTGGCAAAGCCAACCCTGTGAGATCTTATTGTTTGAGATAAACATCAACTCTTTGACCTCCTCCAAATGTTTTCCCCACAATTGATCCCCACCCATTTAATTTCTCAAACACGGCTCCAAATGAAAGTTTTATTTCTTTTTCCAAAGATTAAATTCAATGTTCCAGGAGGTATGAGCTGCTGTCAGAGGCCAGTGAATGATGGAGTAACCAGGTGGACTTGAAGACCTTCACCAAGGGCCTTGACTTAGTGGCAGACCTCATCCTTGGCTCTTACACCTATGGACACCTTTAATTCCACAATTAAATTATCCCCATTTTACAGAGAGGGGACCTGAGACATTGAGAGGTGAAGTAAGTTTAGGTCACAGAGTGAGCCTTAACTGAGAGCTGGGAATAGAGCTGGGAATAGAGCCAGGCAGACAAACCTCTGTGTCCCTCAAAACTTGGGCTTCTCCATTTATAAAACAAGAGAGGTTCAGGTCTGCTTGACTGCAACCCTGTCCGATACCACTCTGGAAGTTCCTCCTCGAGAACCGGAAAAGACAAAAAGAAAGAAAGAGAGGGCAGGAGAGAGGGAGGGAGGAAGACAGAGAAGACAGAGAAAGAAAGCACTCCCATCCCCCTCAAAAAAGAAACATAGAAAAAGATAATTCCGCCACAGGAATTCTATTAGTTCCAGTCACAAGGAAAGGTGACAAACCCCTTTGGTTTGTTTAGCTCAGCGACACATTTTCGTGCTGTTCCTTCCAAAAGCCCAGCCTGCATCAAGAGACTGCGGGACCCCCACCTATGTTCCCACTTTCCTTTTCCTAAAGCTCTCATGCCTCCCACCCTCCCTGCAGTTAATTCTGGGAAATGCCCTGGACAGTTCCTGGGCTCCATTATAGACTATATCCCAGGGGGCCACCTGTCAGCCTAGGTTGTTAGATGTTTGCTCTTGGGAGATTGACAGGAGGCGGCTGGATCTCATTAATGCCCAGGACAGAAGAGGGATTTACTGCCTGGTGGCTGACTTGTGCCCCTGGAGGAACTCAATCAGGAACCACTTGACAGAGTGCCAGCATGATGGCTACATAGAACCAGGAACCTGAAGATCCCAGGTCCCTACTTGGTCTAGTCCTGTGTCCATGCTGGAGACGGTAACACCAGTGTTCATCTCTATTCTGGAGAAAGTTCTCCAGGACCCTCTTGCCCATTTCATCTCTTTGCCTGGTTCTGATCTGACCCACATGAAGGAGATAATGGTGCCCTGAGCCTCTTGGTTCTCTCCAGGGTTACAATGTCTGATGGGCTTTCCTCTGTTCCCCCACAATGATTCCACTGACTATACAGTGAAGGATTTCACTGGCTTCTCCTGAAACTTGCCCCCAGGACCTCTCTGAAGGAGGCTCTGAAGCAGAAGATGTGATTTCAGACTTCCTGGATGCCACCCTCAGCTTTATTTACAAAAATCATGGGGATCGGGGTGCCTGGGTGGCTCAGTCGGTTAAGCGGCCGACTTCGGCTCAGGTCACGATCTCGCGGTCCGTGAGTTCGAGCCCCGCGTCGGGCTCTGTGCTGACAGCTCAGAGCCCAGAGCCTGTTTCAGATTCTGTGTCTCCCTCTCTCTCTGACCCTCCCCTGTTCATGCTCTGTCTCTCTCTGTCTCAAAAATAAATAAAACGTTAAAAAAAAAATCATGGGGATAAAAAATTACCTTTACATTGAGGGTAGCATGAGAATTTAAGGAAGAAAACTTTTCATTTCCTGGCCGACTTTCTGAGATCAGTTTGAAATGACCTTAGGCTTAAAGGATCAAGATCACAGCTCCCTAGAAATGAAAATCAAGGGAAATTTTGTATGGTGGAAGTCACTTGAGTTGCCAATGGTATTATTTCCTGGTCTACACTGGTGGACACTTATGATCTTCTAGAAGAAGTGGTAGGGGGTCTATCCTGGATTTGCAATTATGCAGGTAACTGCAGATATAATTTGCAAAGATAGTCACATTTCTTAATCATGTGACTCTAGCCTCATCTTAAACTTATTGAGCATCTGTCTCCTTGTTTGTAGAAAGGGGATGATGATATTCTTAGTGGAGGGGGCATGGACTCTTGAATCAGACAAACCCAGGTTTAAATACCACTTTTGCTATCCGGAGGCTTTCAGCCTGGAGGGCTTGAGCAGAGGAAAAGTGGGAGGAAATATGTCACAGAGGCAAGGGGTCAGCAATCACACTGGGCCACTGGCCGTGATAATGACTTGCCTTTTACTCTAAGATGGCTGTTCTCAGCAGAGGGATCACAAGATTTGGCTTATGTGATGAAAGGACCACTCTGGCTGCAGGGTTGGAAATAGACTACAGGGAAACAAGAGTGGAAGAGGGAGAGCAGACAAGCAGCACCTGCAATAATCTAGTGATAGATGAAGATGCCTTGGGGCATCTTATAGCAGTGGGGCTATGGGCAGTGGTCAGATTCTAGATGCATCTGCAGGTAGAAATGGCAGGATCTGCTGACTTGTCATCGTTTATCATTATATATTTGAGCAAGTATTTTTAAGCCTTTGTTCCACTAGACTGAAAGCTCTATGGAGCACGAATCACGGGTGTATTTTATTCCTTGATGGATTTCCCATGCTGAGCCCAGTTCAGCAGTATTTGAGGGAGGAATGGAGGAAACCCGGGCATCTTCTTGATAACCTGTGCCTGTTGTGCCCCTGAGCAGGTGACCTCTTGCCCACACTCCCTTCTCTTGCCAGAAGTCCTCTGATGCCACAGCGAAAGGGCAGGGTGGGCTGGGACGGAGGCTGGAGTTGCACCAGCGGAGGATATGGTGCGGGCAGCGGGAAGGGACGGGGGGAGAAGGATGCACTCATCCAGAAGCCTGAAGAATCAGAAGGCCAAAGAGAGGGAGCTGCGATGGGAGAATGAGTCAGGGGGAAGGAGGAGAGAGACGGACCTTTCTAGTAGAGTTGCATGGCCACACACGTGCTCCCCTGAGATCAGTCCACCAGCGCATGGGGTCACGGGCATGGTGGGGATGGACTTCACAGCAGGAACCCCGCAGCCGTGGAACTGGGGGTTGTGCTCCTTCCTGGGCACCAAGGTCAAAGGTCTGCCCCTTCGGTAGCCTGGTGGCTCTGGGGCAGGGTAGAGGTGGTTGCAGGTGGATGGAGATTCCAAGGGGCAAAGGTGAGGGAGGAGGAAGGGGCATGCGGAGGCGCAAGGAGAACCACGGAGGGAGCCAAGGCGGGAATCTGAAGGAATCCAGAGGTACAGCACTGCCCCTCTTCTGCCTGACATGCCACACCGTCTTTTAAATTAGCGATCCTTCCGCATGGTGCCAGGGTCATTACTTCTGATCGCTGTCCTCCGGGGCCGTTCACAGGAGCTCACGGGCTCACTCTCACCTCAGTGTTCACACGCAGCTCGCCCTGGTACCTGCAGCACACACATGCCACGTGACTTGCTTCTTCCACCGCCCTAACCACAGAAGAATCTATACGTCGGAGTGGCCGAAGTGCGCGCATGTGTGTGCGTGCACACCCACCCACAGACACACCCACATCCATACACACACAAGTACCAGGACAACAGGCGCCAGGCAACATAGTCTTACTATCTCTATGTCTGTCCCTGAGATACAAAGCCTTTCTGGCCTCCTCATTTTTCTCTAGGTCTGATCTAGAGAGGGAAAATTTTCATGGTACTGTAATTTTATCCTAAAGCCTCTGCCTCCAAGGACTTTATTCTAGTCCTTCCATTCAAAGGTCCCCTCTGCCGCCTCTGAGCCTTGTTTCTAGGTCACTTAATCTGCCCTGAACCTGTATCTCTGCCTTTCTGTCAAGCATTGTTCAAAGCTTGTTGAAGGCCGTTCTCTGCCAGAAACCTTCCCTGCCCTCCTTTCTCTCCTGCCCTCCCCTGCCATCTGCTGCCATTCCAGCATCACACAGATGCAAGGAAGTTTGCCAAGGACTGAGCCCGTGTGTCTTTTTTACACCCCCTTCTCTCCCTCCGCATATTTGCACACAATCTCTGTGAACTCCCCAAGGAGAGGATGATGTCTGCTTCTCCCTCTGGTTACCCTTGTACCACCCGATCCTGGGTTCTGCCCAGGAATTACTCAGCCTTGGGTGTTCTGCCAGGAGATGGGATCCTTAAAGCAGAGACCTGAGCAGGCTAAGCATATCACATGTTCGCAAGTGACTGCATGGGGCATGGGGGCGGGGGTGCAGGGTAGAGGGGGCAGGATGGTAAGAGGGTGGCTCCTTCAGGACTGTAGGTGCTGGGGTTAAGCTCCCCACCCAGCAAGGCCAATCTCAGCACTTGAAACAGATCTTTCCTATTGAACGACCTACAGGCGGTTGCCCTTGACTGGTTGGAGAAAATTTAGCACCTCTCAGCTCTAGTATTTAATGAGCTGCCCAGGCTGTTAATTGCTTTGTCAGCTTTCCTGCCAGAGGCGCTCTCTGGTGAGGAGAGAAGGTGAGAAGAACCTGGAACAACCTGGAATAGGGAGGGCAGGTGTCCCGTGGCAAGGAGCTGGGGACTCAAAGGGAATCTGGGCAAATCAAATCTAACGCCGCCCCCCCCCCCCCAGGTATGAGAGCAGAGGCAAAGGGCCAAAATAGAAAGAGAATGAGATATTGGTTTGCAATCTATTTTTAATATCCCGTCAACATGCCTTGCTTGTAAGCAAGGCCTACTAAGCTGCCAGGCAGGCTCATTCCAGTTGCCCCCCAACAATACCTCAGAAGTTATCCCATCGAAGGCACAAAACCCTGAAACGAAGAGACGTAGCAGCTCCCGAGGCACAGGCCTGGCAGGGCCCAAGGGCTGGGACTGTGGCCATTCACAGCTAGCTCTAAAGCAAAGGGTGAAAGGTCAGAACAGGTTTTCCAAAAAGTTGGGGGGAGATGAGCATTGAGATGAGAAAACCATCAGGTTGGAAACCGCCCTCTCTGCCTCCTCTCCCCGGTGCTCCTGTCTGACTCCCCCACCACATGGAGCTGCAGCGGAGTGAGTCTGGCTGGGCACCCACCGGCCTGGCGCCTGCACCACCCTGCACAGCCACAGACCCTCCACGGCCACAACGGGAGGAGTGGGGGCGGTGGGAAGGAAGGGTGGGCTGCAATTTGGATTCAAATTCTCGTTGACTTTCTGACCTGATTTCCTTTAGCCTGTGTCCCGGTTTCCCTGGCTTTCCAACACCCATCTCTGTCTCTTCCCTCCATTTGGGGGGAAATTGGGAAGGCTGGAATGGTGATATCTGGCAAGTTCTTGTTCTTTGGGAGACAGTTGCTGGGCCCCAGGGGTATTATCAGAACCCTAGACTGCAAGCCTGGCCCATGTTGCCCCGGCTGGTCGGGAGGGGAGGGGTCGCGGTTAATTTTCAGCGGTGTGACTGTCCTAATCGCTGTTATAATTGGAGTTTTCTGAAGACAGTGCGAGCTCAGAAACTCCCCTTTCAAAAGAAAACCCCTCAAACTGCTCCAGAGGTAAATATTCACTCTCTCAAGGCTTCCTTCACTCATTCACCCCTCCCCCCACAAACACGGCACCTTCCTATTGGAAGTCCCCCTTCCAGACAGAGTCCAGGAAAATATTCCTCCAATCACTTCCCTCCCCAAACGAAGGTCTCTTAAGATATCTGCCTCTGTTCAAACAACTCTTGGAACATGTGATGCACATGTGTTTGGCCTTAATTAACGGAAACAGGCGCTGAAGGGGAAAGGCTGGTTCTATGACCACGGGAAAGGACCTTTGCTCCCTCAAACCTCTCGGGAAGTTTATAGAGAACGTGATGGACACACGTATTCCCACAAGAGTTAAGGGAGAGCTCTGCCCAGTGACAGGTGAGATAAATTCATCCCTTTGATACATATTTAATTGATCAGCTACTGTATAAACATTTATTGAGCAGCAGGTCTTATGCCAAGTGCTGGGGTCCCTGCCTTCACAGAGTTTTCGGTCTAACCCCCTTCTAGCAGAGGATTCAGGCAAGCAAGCGGTTACAACGAAGCACAATAAAACTACAGTAGGGGACTGCTGGGGTTTAACAGGAGCACATGTGGCAGGCCCAGCCCAGACGCAGAAGACAGGAGCAATCTGAGGAGGCTTCCTGAGGAAGCGGACAGGATGGGCAAGGTAAGTGAAGAAGATGGAGGAAGAGTGTTCCGGGTAGAGAGAACAGCACATGTAGTGGCATATAGAGGTGGAAAAGAGAGGCGTGCCCGGGAGGAAGTGAAATGATTCTATCACATCTGGGATGATTCCTCGCAAGGCTCGTCCCCATCAAGGTCGTCCCAAAGGTCCCAGACAGGAAGCATGTCACCAGCTGTACTCAGCTCAATGAGGATGTGCTTTGGGTGTTCTCCTAAGTGCATCGGCCTTGGGCTGCTATGGCTCCAGCCGCAGAATACATGGGTGTTAGTCAATGAAAAGGCCTGTGGAGACTGCCCCCTTAGGAAGAAAGCTGTCTCTGCACAGGTGCTAGAGAAGGACTGAATACAGTGGTCAAAAAGCCTGGGGAACTCCTCACTCTTAAGACAGCATCCCAGTGCCCCATTAGGCTGCTTCGAAGACAGCAATCCTGACCCTCAGTCAGTGCTCTCCCTGGGCCTCTGTCCACTTATGACCTCTGGGGGGGGGGTGGGGGGGGGGGGGAGAGGTAGGCATCCCTGCTTGTGTAGGTCCAGGGTGGGAAGTATGACATAGAACCTGCCCGCTGCTGCCTTTTATCAGGGATCAACAAACTACAGCCGATGGCCTGTTTTTGTAAATAAAGTTTTATGGAAACAGCCAGACTTACTACTCATTTACTTGTCCTCTCGAGGTACTTTGGCGTGACGACAGCACAATCGAGTAGCTGCAACGGAACTTGTGCGGCCTGAATAAAATATTCACTGCCTGGCCCTTCGCAGACCCCTGGCCTAGATGAATGGAATACTTCAAATCTGTGTGTGTACCTGCAACATTTCTGGAGGCCTGCCCCCAAAAATTCCATCTCAGCAAATGCCCTGGCCTCAGGGCAGTACAAAGAACATGAAGAATTTCCTCCCGTGGAGATTTTTGAGAAGAGCTCTCAGGTGGGCATGGAGGAGGGAATATCCTGCAGAGAAGCAGGAAGTACACTTCTTAACCTTCTAGCCCTTTCTGCGAGCTGAGGCTGGATGACAGAGGGATAGCTTTGAGGGTCTGACAAAAAATTAATGAAAACAGCAGCTGCGAGAGAAGGGGGGATGGCAGCCAGAAGGGCTGGGTCACAGGGAGGCCAGGGCAGCCAGAGGGGCAGGAAGAGGGCTCCACACTCAGCCCTTGTGACTAGTGAAATAGAGAGGCCTGTCAAGTGATGCTGTTTTCTGATGGCTGCCTCATCAGCATCCCTAATCCTGCAGGGGTTTGCACACTCCTCTCCTGGTCCCACAGCGACAGCTGAACTCAATCAGGAGCCCCAGACCAGCCTGTTGGACCGGACAGAAAGAGAAGCAAGTGAAGTCCAGAAGGGAAGAATTCTCCAGGGAGAGTTTGAGTCTCCTTGTCTGCAAGGGCCTTCAGAGGTCATCTCGCTCTCCCCCCTTCTCCAGAGCGGGCTGCACACACCAGGCTGGAGGGGCAGTCTTGCAGGTGGGTGACATCTGAGTCTGACAACCACACTCCTAGAAGGTTCTTCCCAGGCCCATCCTTTCTAGGTGGTTAAGAGCATAGACCCTGGAGCCCAATAGCCTGGGTGTGAAAGCCAGCTCGGCCACTCCCTTGCTCTGTGACATTGGTCATATAATTTAATCTCTCAGCACCTCTGTTTCCACACTTGCAAAATGGGCATAAAATAATATCTGCTTCACGGGGTTGTTGGGAGTTCTAAGTGAGGTAATATTTGAATAATATGTAAAAGAGTGCCTGGCATAGGGTAAGTTCAAAATACACAGCAGCTCCTAGACTCAATCAAGTTATTAAATCTTTTCCCTCACTTATATTCACTTGCTCTTGTAGGCTCAAGCATTAAAATAAGTAGTTGGCAAAAGACAACAGATACTTCCTCTGATTCAGACCTCGAGGGGCCTAATAGTATGTTGGGTCCTGTTGATTCAGTGTTTGGCTCCAGGGCACAATCTAAAACTGGGATAGAACATTCCAGAACACGATAGCTGGCCTTCCTACCTCCTCAGCGCTGAGCACCTAGAACTCTGTTAGGAAGCCTGCTGAGAAGGCTAGTCCATCAGAATTCTGGCCCTGAGTAAACCCAAAAGGGTCCAGAGTCTTTAGTTAGAGATGTTATGGATGTCCAAGACTCAGAGCGGTGTGGGCCCCATGAGAGGCCACAGAAAAAGAAGCAAGCTCTGCGACATGAAGCTAACATCTTGAGCCCACTGCCCCCTTGCAAGGAAAACGCTGTCCCTGAGCTACCTACCCAGTGGCAGCTTCTATCACCCTGGAGACGAATCACAGCAGGTTTCTGCCACCCAGATGACAGTTGAAACCACCATAACTTCTCCCTCCCTCCCTCCTGATGCTTTGGGGCCAGTCCTCCCAAACACCAGACTCTTTAAAAGTACTCAGTAAGTGCCTGATGTGTGCCAGACACTGTGTTAGGCATTTTACTCAAGTTCAGACATTTGGGGAACTTGCTGGAAAGAGTGAGTCACCAATCATATGTGCCCATGGCGCCATGTTGGGAGCACTTACTCCATCCACTGCCTCCTTCTTGGGACAGATTTCTGGGTCTTGGGGGTAACTGAAGGAGGCCCTTCCCGGTGGACTCCTGCCTGCCCCGCCCAAGGATGGTGAGCCATCCCTGTCCCAGGCAGAGCCAGCTGCAGTTGGCTGTGATTAATGGCCTCTATTAACAGCAAGCTGTAAACTGATCGAGTGCACGGTGTCTGTGAACATCTCACCCCTGCTGAATTCCACACCAGAGACTACTCTTTAACCCCTGGAACCTCCTGCCTCCCCCAGTTTGAGAGACATAGGATCAGAAAATGGCTCGGGGGGGGGGGGGGCAGTTCAAAATGCTTTGGAATCAGGAAGCAACCCTAGGAAATGCTTTGGAATCAGGAAGCTAACCCTTTGGGGGAAAGGTCCAAACCCTAAAACCTGAAGGTAGGGGGAGGCAAGACTGATGTCCGGGTCAGGGGAGCCAGTTTCAACAAGCCGCAAAGAAATTCCAGAGCTGACTCTGGCCAACACCTGGGTGACCTTGGGCAAGCCACTTCCCCTTGTCTGGACCTCAGTTTCTTTATCTGTAAAATGAGGGGGCCACCTGCTCTCATCAGCCAATTGAACAACACCGGCTGTGATCACAGGAACGTTTACAGAAGTCACAGGTCAGGCTTTCCCCTCATTCCTTCATTCCCTGAGAGAATTCCTGCACATAAGCAGTCCCTCCCACACCATTGCCCCCCACCCACCTCTGACCCTCATCTGACCTAGCCATTAGGTTGATTTCCTTCAAGTCAATTACAGACTTTTTAAAAGAAAACAAAAGATCAAATTGGCTTTCCTTGGTGAGCCAACACACATGCCAGTGAAATTCATAGACTTCCATCCCATTTTAACTTTCAAACATTTTAACTTTCAAACACTCTTTGGGTTCTCTTTTTTGTTCTTAAAAGGAGGTAAGATATGCCAGGTTTAGTTTAACCCATTGAACAGGTACGAACACTGAGGTCCAGGGAGATGCTGTGGTTCAGAGTGAGTGGCAACTCAGGGATCAGAGTCAGGGCCCCTGGTCCCTCCCTGGGAAGCTCTGCCCCCAAAGGCCCCTGAGAACACGAGCTGAAAGCCTCTAAAACCACCAGTCCTTCCAGCTATGAGTGCAATTTGAGGTACAGGTACTTAATCTCTGCCGTCTGAAGTGATTATGTGTAAAAACTGCGGATTAGTGTCTCCCGTGCTGCTGTGTCTCCTGGGATCCGCTGGACCGAGCCTCCCCACCCTCGTCCCCCGCCCCAGGAGGCTGGCGAGGACGCAGAGCGGTCACCTCGGGGCTGCTGGCGCCGTGAGCCCAGGAGCCAGCACACCCCCTGCTGTGGTCCAGGCTCACTTTCTCTGACCTTAGCCTCGTGCTTCTAGCTCGCCGCCTGGTCGCGGCACCCGAGTCTGGAGCCCCAGACGTCCCCCACGGGATTTGTGTCAAGTCCTCTCACCCGCACCTCCTCGAGAAAGGGAGGGGACGCCCCCACCACTTGATTTCTTCCTGAAACCTTCTAGGCTCAGGCCGTCTGGGAAAGGCCCCGAGCGGAGCGAGTGAGCAGAGCGAGTGAGAGGCAGGCTGGAGGGCGGTTGCCCCAGGGATTTGTCACATTTTTTTTCCCGGGGTTAATTACCTAGCGGAGGGAATCTGAGCTGTGCCTGTCTCGGGTACAACAAGCCTTGTCGCCGGTGGGGGGATCTCAATCTTTCTCAGGTGACAGCTGCTGGCCGAGATAGAAATGTCCTCATCCTGGGGGCGTCACCTCCTCCAGAGGGCTGCAAAGGCCCAGGACCGGCTAGACCAGGGTGGGGTGATCAGCGGTTGGACAGCTGGAGCGTGAGGTCACTTGTGGGTGGGGCTAGGGCGGCCACATTAGGGCCTGAAGGCCCGGGCCTGTAAGGTAACCCTCCTTGGCCAGCCCCAGGCTGTTTAGCTCCAATGCATTGCACTTGCCCTTTGCATCTACGGGGCAAATATTTAACCTTTCCATTTTTGCACTGGCTTAATGAGTCTTGGTGTCTAGTATAGGGCTTGACACATAGTACGCATCTGATACCTGTTTGTTGATGTACACGCCTATCAGCTTGTCTGTCTCCCCAGGGGGTGTCGTGGTCTCAGGCCTGCTGGCTTGTCACCACACAGTGAAGGCATGTGTCACATGTGCTACTAGTAAAAATGTAAGCCTCCAGAGGGATGCATTTTTCCCTTTCAATGATAAATTAGAATCGGTTGAAGATTGTTTTTATCATAATAGATCAAATGCTCTCTAGAGCTCTGTTGTGCTGTCCTGAGTAGGAGAGAAAAGGGTGAAGTATGCAAACACTATTGTTTGCCCCTTCTGACAATAGTTTCTGATTTCATCTTGGGAGATGACCTGGGGCTGACAATCAACGTGTCCTGAATTTTCTTGCCAGGGGGCAACTGTAAGGCCCAGTTAGGCCCATGGCACCACTCCCTCTTCTGGACTTTGAAGACTGAGTAGCAAGCTAAGGGTGGGAGTGGAGGCATCATCTACCGCCATTTCACCCCAGTGGCAAAGATATGAGAGGATGCACTAGTTTTTTCCCTCTTCATGCCTTATTTTTCAGCCATCTCTTAGATTATATAATATTATATGGATTTTCCTCTTCTTTCCAACAAACTCCCCTTTTCCTTAGGCAAGTCAGTCAGTTTCTGTTGCTTACAAGCAAAGCACCCCAACAGCCGGAGTCGCAGCTACTGATTGGGAATACACATAACTCACCACCTGGCCCCTGTGGGAAGCCACTCACAATGAACTGGGTTTGATGTTGAAGAATCCTTACCTCACCCTCTGTTTTACAGATAAAGAATGGAGGTTCCAGGAAATCCAGTCACACAGCCAGACTCGGGAGATCTCAGAGCCAAAAGGGAACCTAGAGTCATTTGTCAAACTTTTCATCGTTGTGAGGGATGAAGTTCCCTCTGCGGTAGCTTCAGGAAGTAGCTGACCTAAAGATACGTGAACACTCCCGGTAATAGCAAAACGGTCTCTCCGGGCAATATATTTCTTCTTTGGACGTCCTTGGTAAACATCCTTCCTGACACCAAACTGAAAGTTTTCTCTGTTAGTGTTGACCTTTTGGAGTCATGCACTATAAATTCTATTCCTCTTCCACATGACTTTCCCTCAGATGGCCAAAGACAGCTATCATACCGCTGGCCCAGAACAATGTCCCATTTCCTCCAGCTGTTCCTCGTGTGGTGGGGTTTCAAAGCCTCCAGCCTGCTGGCCACTGTGTGCTCTGAATGCATTGTGTCTGTGCTCCTCATAGCATATATCTCTAAAACAGAACAGCCCAGAAGTGGGCTTCTGGTACAGAGCAGAGCAAACATAAAATGTTCTGTTCTGATCAAAAGGACTCCTTCGGTCTTAACTTCTGCTAATTCAGCCTGAGTCAAATGAGTTTGTCAGTCACTTCACACTGTATTAGTGTAAAGCACTAACATATCTTGTGTTACATTACGTATCTCTCTCATCCTGTATTTGTGTAAGCGGGGAAACAGATCCAGCCTTCATTACAGTGTTACAAGATATTTTGGACCCTGACTCTATCCTCCAGAACATTGCCTTTTCTGGGACCGTCCTCCCCACCCCAGCTCTACACACACACACACACACACACACACACACACACACACACAGCTTTGTGGTCTCTGCAATTTGCTCAGGATGTGGTCTCTCTTCATCCAAATTCTTTACCCAAATGTGTCCCTACTAAAATCCTCCCTCTAAGGGCGTGTTTACCAGGACACTAAAAACTCCCTTTTGAGTCAGAAAATCCCAGCAAGAATCTGAAAAGGTTTGAGATCATCTTTATCCACCCCACCACCAATGCACCTTCTTATATTCATACAAGATTTGACATAATAACACTGAGTGTTGGCAACAGTGTGGGTCACCTAAAATCCTCATACACTGATGGAGTGGACATTGGTACATCCAGTTTGGAAAACTGGTAGTATATACAAAAGCTGAACATATGAGTACTCTATTACTCAGCAATTCTGCTCCTGGGAACATACCCAAGAGAGATGAGTGCATATATCCCCCCAAAGACATTTATGGTATAGCAGCTTTGTTCACAATAGCCCCAAACTGGAAATAATCCAAATGCCCGCCTTCAGTGGAACAGATACATAAGCTGTGGTACATTCGTGCAATGGAATACTGTTTGGCAATGCACGTGAATGACCTTCCACTACCTGCAGCAACGGGGGTCATTTTCACAGGCATAGTGATGAGAAAAGCAGCCAGGCAGAGATGAAAAGTAGATGCTGTGTGATTTAACTACATGAAGTTCAAGAACACCCAAAACCAGTTAATATTGATGGAACTCAGAAAGCTGGATGCGTCGGAGGCAAGGAAATGCATACTAACTGGGCTGGTGCACAAAGAACTTTCTGAATAACTAAAAATGGTTTCTATGTATTGTATGTTGTATACCTAGATAAACATTCATTGAACTGTTCAATTAAAATTTGTGCATTTTATTGTATGCGAAGTATAGCTCTATATGGAAGTTTAAAAAAAGAGACTACATACCTATCAAAGCAAAAAACCACTCTAGAATCATCTTGCATATACACAGCACACTTTGTGGAATAATGATCTAGTTTAATACTCTTGCCTTATAGTTGGGGCAACTGAAATTCAAAGGGAGAGACGTGCCCCTTCAATCATGCAGAGATTTAACGGCAGAGCTGAGGACAGAACCAGGACTCCTGACTCCCAGGCCTGAGTCTTGCATACGAAAAAAAAATTGACTGAGCTGTACACTTTATGTACTTTACTATAGATTTGTTACGTCGCCATTAAAAGAAAGTTATAGAAAAAAACAAAACCTTTGGCGGGACGAGGTTTTTCTTTTCTCCCTTTGGACTGCTAGTGGAAGGAGAGTCCCTAATAAGAGAGTAGAGTCAGAGACCTTATTACGACATAATAAACCTAAAATTTATTCTTCTTCTGACAATACAAATTGTACTTTTACAACTTGTGCTATCATCCCACAGTTGTCTAAACAACCAAATAACCTTCTACTATGCTGATCATTCACCACGAGCGTTAGACCCTGGGACCCAAACAGCAGGCCCATCCCTTCCTCCACCTCTAAGTTACAAACATAGCTTTGTAAAAGAGCCCTTTTGAGTATTCTTAGAATTTTTGGCAGACTTCATCCTAGACTTTACTTTTTCGTAAATATCACGCTGGGAGTAATGAATATATACATTTTCTCCCAAAAAGTGGTGCCATGTGACCCATGCTCATTAAAGAAAAGTGAACAGGGAAATTTACTTTTGAAGTAAAATAAATTACTCATAGTCCTTCCCTTACCCCCCTATGAGAAACAAACAATAAAGAGAAATGTGTATATTTGTTATTTCTTTCCCATCCATCCATCCATCCATCCACTTAGGTAGAAGAGTAGACATCTGTCATTTTGCCTTCTTGGTATTCTCCTGGTCCTGATAGGAGTTAATCACAGGGCTTCCCCTTCCCACAGAGGTGGGCATCTGAACCAGGCTGGACAGAGTCACTCACCACTGTGGCCCAAATGATTGGTTGATGGATCAACTTGTGACCCAAGCAAATCCAATTAGAATCTTCCCTAAAATCTGCCACATTTGTGCTGTGAAGAGAGGGTCACTTTTGCTTTGATGTCTACAGTCATGAAGATGTAGGCCTAGGGTCATTAGCAGCATCTTTCCAACCGTGTGCAGTGATCCTGAGAATAAAGCCACTTCACAGAGGAAAGCAGAGTCAGAGACGAAGAGAGTGACAGAGCTGTAAGGATGTCATTTGATTTATTGAATCCAACTGTGCCTGAGCCGGTTCAACACATGACCTTCCCACTTACGTGAACTAATACATTCCTGTTGTAGTCAGTTGACTGATATGAAATCGTCATTTATAAGTCAAAACCAGTCAAATATTAGCAATATAACATAGTTTAGCTTATAATTCAAGCAAATTCAAGTTAGATTTCCTTAAAGTTTATTTCATTTATTTTGAGAGAGAGAGTGCACACATGAGTGGGGGAGGAGCAGAGAGAGGCGATCCCAAGCAGGCTCCGTGCTGTCAGCACAGAGCCTGATGCAGGGCTCAATCCCATGAATTGCAAGATCAGGACCTGAGCCAAAATCCAGAGTCGGACGCTTAACTGACAGAGCCACACAGGTGCCCCTTGAGTTAGATTTCTAACAGAGTTAGCATCTTGACTAATTCAGGTAATTAAAAGAAAATTAAACTTTCTATTTAGAGATAATTGTAGATTCACAGGTAGTTAAAGAAGTAATACACAAAGATCACCTATACTCATTACCCAGTTCCCCCCCTTGGTAGCATCTTACCAAACAATAGTGCAATATCACAATCAGGATATTAACATTGATACAGTCAAGACACAGAACATTTCCATCACCACAGGGATCCCTCACGTTGCCTTTATGGAGTCATATTCACCTGCCTCCCAACAACACTCTCGCCTTAATACCCAGAAACCACTAATTCTCCATTTCTATAATTTTGCCATTTCAAGGATGTTATATAAATGGACTTACAAAGTATGTGACCTTTTGGGATTGGCTTTCTAAATGCAACATAATTCTCTGAGATTCATCCAGGTTGTTCCATGAATCAATAGCTCGTTCCTTTTTATTGCTGAGTAGTATTCCATGGTATGGATGCACCAACTAGGTTAACCATTCACCCATTGAAAAACATCTGGGCTGCTCCCAATTTAGGGCTATTTTTAATAAACCTTCTGTAAACATTTACATATAGGTTTTTGTGAACATAAGTCTTCATTTCTCTAGGTTACATGTCCGAGAGTATAATTGTCTAGAGTTGCACTGGAGATCCGTATTTAGTTTTCAAAGAAACCACCAGACTGTTTCCCAGAGACCTGTACCATTTTACCTATGCCATTCTCACCAGCACCCAGTTTATTCACATCCTCACCAGCATTTGGTGTTGTCACGGTTTTTTTCCTGAACTTAGTCATTCTTACAGGTATATAGAGATACTGCATTGTGGTTTTAATTTGCATTTCCCAAATGGCTAGTGATGCCGAAAATTGTTTCATGTTTTTATTTGCCTTCTGTATGTCGCTTTCAGTTGAAAGGTCTATCCGTGTCTTTTGCCCACTTTCTAATACTGAGTTTTGAAAGTTCTTTATGTACTCTAAATCCTAATCCTTTGTCAGATAAGTGATTTCCAAATATCTTCTCTTCATCCTCTTAACAGAGTCTTTAGCAGAGCCAATGTTTTCTAATTTTTATGAAGTCAGACTTATCATTTTTTTCCTTTTATGGATTGTGCTTTCTGTCCAAGTGTAAAAATGCTTTTCTAGCCTTAGATTTTAATAATTCTCTCTTATGACTTTTTTCTAAAAATTTTATAGTTTTAGGTTTTACATTTAAGTCCATGATTCATTTTTTTTAAGTCGTCTCTATACCCAGCGTGGGGCTCAAACTCATGACCCCAAGATCAAGAGTCAGATGCTCTACTGACTGAACCAGCCAGGCACCCCAATTTGTGATCCATTTCGAGTAGTTTTTTAATAAGGTGTGAGACTTTAGTCCAGATTCATTGTTGTGCTGCTGGGTGTCCAACTGTTTCAGCATCACTTATTGAACGTTATCTTTCTTCCACTGAATTGCTTTTGAACTTCTGTCAAAAATCAGTTGGGAATATTTGTGTGGGTCTATTCCTGGGTTCTCTGTTCTGTTCTATTGATCTATGTGTCTATCCCCTCCGCCAATACCACACAGTCTTGATTATTGTGTTTTTAAAAAGGTTGCTGGTCAGGGTGCCTGGGTGGCTTAGTCTGTTAAGCATCAGACTCTTGATCTCAGCTCAGGTTTTGATCTCAGGGTCGTGAGTTCAAGCCCCATGTTGGGCTCTGGGACCTACTTAAAAAAAAAAAAAAAACAAAGATTGCTGGCATGTAGTAGATGTTCAAGAAATGTTACTTAGTCATCCACTCAACAAATATATATATATATATATATATATATATATATATATATATATATATATTCTTCCTATTTAATTTTCGGCAATTTGTCTAAAGGCAAAATATTTAGCAACCTGAGGTTCTCTTAGTCCTAGAAATGACTACCATAAAATCTCTGCATTGAAAGAACTAAAAAGTATACATGCAGAATTTTATGTAGAGAAAAATGCATTCCAAATGATAGAATCGGATCTGTTAATACTCAGGAAAAGTACCCAGGAGTCACTAACGCAGCATTTCCCAAACAATGTTCCTTGTTACAACGGTCTTTAAAGAGTCTTCTCAAAAAAAGAGTTTCTGGCTAAAACTATGAGGAAACCTTATCCACGGTAGTATTTTTTAAAGAGATTCGTTTTGGGATGAGCACTGGGTGTTGTATGGAAACTAATTTGACAATAAATTTCATATAATAAAAAATTTAAAAAGCCATTAAAAAAATAAATAAATAAAAATAAAAAAATGAAAGAGATTCGTAACATGTATTATCACATCAAAGCTTCTAAAAAGTTCTGCAGTAAATACATCTACATAATTTAAACTAGGGCTTCTCAAACTAATTTATTCATAGAAACTACATTTCCCCGTGTTCAGTAACATCCCATGAAATTATTCCTGGGAGTGTAAATTCTGAAACATTTCGAAAAACACTACCATGGAGTATTCTCAGAAAGACCACAGAATGTCAGATCTGGTAGAAATGTTTTGGCCTTCTAAGCCAGCGGTTTTCAAAGCGTGGTCTGGGGACCGTGTGGGTCTCCAAAACCCTTTTAGCGCAATCATAAGGTCTGCTGATTTTCCTAGCGATGCTAAGATGTTATTCGCCTTTTCAATCTCATTTTCCTCCAGGCATACAGGGGGGTTTTCGGGAAGCAGATGACACATGATAACACGTAATTCACAAGGAACTGAATGCAGAAGCAGATGTGAGAATCCAGCTGTCTTCTATTAAACCAGACATTAGGGAGATTTAGCAGAAAAACAGGTAAAACGATACCACCTTCCTCGCTCCATTTTTTCTTTTGGAAAATACAGGTTGTTTTTCACCAAAAGATGTTTATGCACACAACGTGTTTGTTATGGCTATTTTAAAACAAATTTTTTAAAATTTCCTAGCTTTAATTTTAATACTGTAAGTATTGATGGATAGGATCACGTAAAGCTCTTTGGGATCCTCAGTCATTGTTAGGTGTAAAGGGGACATGAAAATAGGGAAAAACTGCTCCCCCTTCTCCGCTCACACTCACACATCAACACCGCTGACGTCAGATGCGTAGGTTTTCCCCACGTCAAGCAATTCTGTGACATCAGCTGGGTGTCCTACAGTTCCATCTCATTGACACTAATCAGAATGCGTGCAGACCTCACAGGTTGGGGATTCAGTCCCACAAGCCTGCTCCCTTTCCCCTACTTCAGATGCCCATTGTGAGTCACCTGCTTTTGCCTATGCGTCTGACTGGCCGGCTGTAAATCGAGGATCCCACGACCCTCTCCTCAGGTTCAATAATTTGCTCCCAGAACTCAGGAAAGCGCTTTCATTATGAGAGTACCAGTTTATTTTAAAAGGACACAACCCGGGAACAGCCAGATGGAAGAGACGCAGAGGGCAAGGTATAGGGAAACGGGTGCAGAGTTTCCAGGCCTTTCCAGGCACACCGCCCTCCCAGTACCTCTATGTGTTCGGGAATTCAGAAGCTCTCGGAACCTCATACTTTGAGATTTTTATGGAAGCTTCATCACGCAGGCACGATCGATTGTTAGCTCGTTTTCCAGCCCCTCTTCCCTCTGCAGAGGATTGGGGATGAGGCTGAAAGTTTCAAGCTTCTAATCCTGGCTTGTTCTTTCTAGGTGACCAGCCCCCACCCAGGAGCCCACCGAGAGTCACTTCATTAGAACAAAAGATGCTTCTATCAGCCAAGAATTCCCAAGGGTTTAAGAGTACGTGCCAGCTGTGGCTGTCATGCAGGAAAGAAAAGATTTTAGGAGTTTTGTGTCAGGAACCATGGCAGAGACAAATATATAGATTTCTTATTATTTCACAGGACGTGAGACCAAAAAGATTTAGAGCTGCTCTTCTGAACAAATCCTCTGAGGGAGACACTGAGGCCCCAGTGGGCTAGTTTCAAAATAAAACCCAGATCTTGTGATTTCTGAGCCCGGGGACTTACCCAGCTCCCATCCTGCCTCATGTACTTTTGTGAGCTGAGCTAACCGAATCCAAGATACTTGGTGTGGTTAAGACCATTGAAACCCCAAAGCGAACTGTTGTTCTATACTTCTGCAGTGCCCTCAAGCCTGCATCAAAGAGGATGTGCAGCAAAAGAAGCTGGGCCAAGAAAGATAGGAGAGGAGCCACTTAGTGTAAGATCACACACGTAATTGTGCCCAATTAATAATTGCTGGTAGAATGACTGGCATAAAGTGGGTCCAGAACTTAAATTTAAATGTGTGTGTGTGTGTGTGTGTGTGTATGTGTGGACTACATATGTATGTATATGTGTGTGTATGTGTGTGTGTGTATGTATGTGTATGTATATATCTACGTGTATTAGACTGGGCACAGTTTATGTCATGTAATACACTTTAGATAGAATAATGCTTTCATTCGGAGTTCTTCTCAGTTAAATATAATTGTTCTTTGACTAAGTGCTGTCTTAGTTGGTTTTGGGGAGCGCAGCGTGTGTGTGAAAAGGCAACTTTAGGGGCCCAGGCAAAAAAAAAGAGTACACATATTCAGGCGGATGTCAAGCCGGGGGAGTATGCTCTCGGCTCTGTGCCCCCTGATGCCTGAGAAATCCTGCTGTGGTCAGAGAGAGCAGACACCCTCAGGGCATCTGACGATGGTGTTCACTCTGTCTCAAGGACGTCCCTGGGCCCCTGACCTGCCATCTATGGGCGGAGTGATGACTTCCTATTAGAGGTGGATCAAGGGCTTCTCTGTACTCCAAACTACTGCCCCCTTAGAGCCTGTTACAAGCTTCCGAATTCTAGCCCTTGAACTTCATTCTCTCTTTGGCTTGGATGACACTTTATTCTCTGTTTAGGTTGGATGATGCTTCAGTGTAGCTATTCCCTGGTGGGGCTAAAGCGTGGGTGCTGTTGTACAGATTAGGAAGTTAATCATCTTATAGGAGCTTGAGGGTCCAAGGCACTGGACAGATAGATAAGCTTTGCTGGGAGTAGAGGAAGAGCGGGGGCACATAGCTGATGCCGGGGAGAGTAGGCACCGTTTGGAGGTGATGACAGCAGTCCAGTCCCTCTCCAGGAGAACCAACAGTGGGGACAAGGAGTGAGGAGGAACCCAGACTTTCAGCTCTGGCACAGATGCCAAGACCTGGTCTTTTCAGGCCAACGGATATTAGGGTTGTTGGGGTAAAAGCAGGTCCCCGAGAGGGACCTGTGGTCTAAGTCCCAGAGCTCCAAATCTGGGAGTAGGGAGCAAGGTGCAGGATGAAGACCAGTAGTCCTACGAGGAAGCAGCAGGAAGCTCACGGCTTCGTTCAGCATCCTCTGCTGGAGGCAGCACATTTCCGAAGTTGCCTGGTCCTAACCCTGCCCTTGAACCCTGAGCCAGGGGCCCGGACTCATTCGCTGGCTCACATCGACTCTCTGCTGTCATGAAGTTCTGGCCTTGGCTTACCCTCTGCCCTCCCTTCCCATTCACCTGCCCTGGGTTTGAGCCAAACCGAATCGTTTGCTCTTGCCCTACGTGCATGTTCCCAGGGCCATCTCTTTGCTCTTCCTACACCCCCTCTATGTGGATGTCCTTCCCCATAATCACCCTGTTCCTGAATTCTGTTCCAAATTTTGCCCACCCTCCTGGCTATATTAGGTTTCTATTGCTGCTGTAATGAATTTAGTGGCTTAAAACATCACAAATTTATTATCTTACAGTTCTGTAGGTCAGAAGTCTGACACAGGTGTCACCGAATTAAAATGAAGGTGTCAGCAGGGCTGTGTTCCTTCTGGGGACTCTAGGGGAGAATCTGATCCTCGCTTCTCCCAGCTTCAAGAAGTTATACCCTCATTCCTTGGCTCGTGGCCCCTTCCATCTTCAATCTCTCTCACCCTGCTTCCATTGTCACATCTCTTTCTCTGATCGCAGCCAGAAAAGGTTTCCTTTTTTTAAGGACTCACCTGATTAGATTTGGCCTGTCTCGATAATCCAGGCTACTCTCCCCATCCCAATGACCTTCATTTAACTACAGCTGCAAAATCCCTCTTGCCATGGAAGGTCACATAATCACAGGTTCCAGGGATTATGATGTGGGGGGCTACTCTTCTGCCTATCACACTGGCCCAGCTCAAGTAGCCCCCCACTACCTTCAAAGCCTCCTCTCTACCATTGTGGGCTCCTCTGGCCTTTGGTCTCGGTTTCTCACCGGCTTCTGTAGGTCTTCCCCACCATAGCTCTTACCACCCAAAATTGTGATTACTTGTTGATCTGTCATTTTCCTGCAATAAACTTCAAGGTCCACGAGAGCAGGGACAGGGTAGGTCTTGTTTACTGATATATCCCCAGCAACTAGCATGCTGCCTGGAACATAGTGCTCAAAAATATTTTCAGGGAGAAAACTCTTCTATGACACATCATTTGATTTTTTAAAAAATTTTTTATGTTAATTTTTGAGAGAGACAGAGACAGAGAGAGAGATACACACACATAGAGACAGAGCATGAGTGGGGGAGGGGAAGAGAGAGAGGGAGACCAGAATCTGAAACAGGCTCCAGGCTCTGAGCTGTCAGCACAGAGCCCGACGTGGGGCTCGAACTCACAAACCACGAGATCATGACCTGAGCCAAGTCAGACGCTTAACTAACTGAGCCACCCAGACGCCCCAGATCACTTTCTATTTTAAGTTACTTCCCGGCCATATGATTACTCCCGTACAAGACTACACACTTCTTGAAAGCAGGGTTCCCATGTGGCTTGTCTGTGGTACCTGCTGGGATGTCTTGACAGTGCTTAGTCAATGTTTGTGGGATTGAATTGAATAAATAGGTTCAGACTCATCTCAATGGCCTGGCACTTAAACTCAGGGCACACGGAGGATGTGTGGGAATGAGGGGCCCTGGGTCAGCTAGGGTGACCGGGAAAGAGTTCCTGGAAGAGAAGTGCTTGGGGTAGAGGTTTGAAAGAGACGCAGGATAAGGATTGGCAGGGCTGAGGGGGTGAGAACATCCTATGGAAGGACTGGTGTGAACAAAGTCAAATATAGGAGATAACTGGTGGGTTGTAACCAGAGATGAGATATGGTGGGTGAGGGCAGAAATGGTGGCCAGGGCTTGGATGCCAGGTGGAACTGCCTGAACTTGATGTGACAGGATCCTACCAGGGATTACTGAGCAATGAGCGATGTACTGAAAGCAGGGTTGGAGGACAGAGGAAGGGAGTGTATTTCAGGAAGCAGAGTGCTGGCTGCAGGGTTTGCAGACAGGGGGATGATAGCCCCTCCACAGAGACACCTAGATAGACTAGATGGAGACAGGAGATAGCAGAGACAAGGATAATTTTTTTTTTAACGTTTATTTATTTTTGGGACAGAGAGAGACAGAGCATGAACGGGGGAGGGTCAGAGAGAGGCAGACACAGAATCTGAAACAAAGCTCCAAGCTCTGAGCTGTCAGCACAGAGCCCGACGCGGGGCTCAAACTCAGGGACCGCGAGATCATGACCAGAGCTGAAGTTGGCCCCTTAACCGACGGAGCCGCCCAGGCGCCCCGAGACAAGGATAATTTGACACCACAGTCTGGGGCCTGAGAAAAGCAGCAGGATGGAGGCCTGGCTTCCATCAGATGAACAAGATGGTGAATTCAGCATTGGGCACCTTTAGTGTTGGGTGTCAGAGGGGCATGCCTTGGAGGTGACTGGGACTCAGCCCAATTGCTTTTGTCCCTGTGAAGTTCCCCACCTCCATATAAGAGATGAATTGGGAGAAGGAGGGTATTTTTCCCGTGCCTGAACTGTCCCTTCTGCCCCCATGTGGCAGGCATGCTTTCTCTGCCCCAGCTTAGTCACCCAAGCAGCCATTCTGACCCCCAGAATGAGCTAACATCTCCATTTATAGATCCCTCCCCTGCTTTGTGCTAGCCTGCCCCTGGTGCTTTGCACATAAGGATCCATTATACTCTCACAATAACCCTGAAAAGTAGGTAATATTGGCCCCATTTTATGGATATGGAAACCAGAGCTCTCCTAAAGGATAAGCCAACCACCCAAACCCTCACATCTACGACAGGAGGAACCAGGATTCCTTCCCTAGTCCCTGAGCTATGATTTTGTGTCACACCATTGTGCCTCCTGCCTGCTGTCCAATGAGGTTTAATTGAATACTACCCAGTTCAGTTGAGCAAACATTTCCTGAGCACCCACCAAGGGTAGGATAGTCTACCGGGTGGTGAGGATTTAAAAAGGCATAAGACATGAGTCCGGTAAAGAAACATAAACCCAACTACCTCCACACAAGGCGTCTAGTGTGCCTGTGAGGGGCTTAATTGTGCCCACACCCAGCCCATATGCTGATTCCAGCCACCAACATCAAGAGCGGGCCACATCAAGCCACTCCCTGAAATCCCCAAAATTTCAAAGCTGAAAGGGACCTTAGTATCCAACCAAATAATTTTACAGATAAAGACACTGAGGCTCGGAGAGGGGAGGTGGTTTTTCCCAGGGTAACATAGCTGCTTAGTGGCAAAGCCAGGGCCAGAGCCTCGGTGTCCTCACTCTGGGCCTGGTACCCCAGGCTCAGATGGCTTCTCTTTCCTTCACAGCTGGCAAGAAGTTCACTTCTGCCCCCCAGCAGCCCAGATTTCCCTCTCTCGTCCCCAACCCTCCACTCCCCACTCCCCATGCTGGCCTTGCACATCTTGCCCCAGTCTGCCAGGTCCAGAACCGGTACTCGGGGCAGTGAGACCAGGTAACCGGTGGCCGGGCACACGCCTCACAGGCCCAGTCCTCCACTTCATTGCCACCCCTGGTTTCCTCCTCCTCAGGGAGGAGGGTGGAGGGAAGAGTAGAGCTGGGGTCTGGCAAAGTCTTATGCAGCAAAGACATGGATCCCTAAATAACATTTCCAGATTGTGAGCGAGGACAAAGCCCTTTATTGGATTTTTAAGGTTATTGTTGTTACTAGCTTATTGTGTATAAAGTGCTTTCTCTTCAAAACAACAAGGTGAAACAAGCTTAGTCCCTCTCCGATCCTCCGCCTTTTATAATACAAGGAGGGGCCAAGCACTACAATGGTAGTTTTACAGGCCCCACAAAGGCAAGACCCTTCCACGTTTTGGCCTGGAAGACTGACTGACGCTCCCTTTTCTTGTTTGGTCGGGTTTGAGAAATGCCTTCCTCTCCCTTGCGCCGGAGCCTCTAAGCCCAGGCGAAGGTGGGTCTTGTTACCTTGGCGATAGCGAGGTTGGGCTGAGAGACTGCTCCGGCAGCCAATAGCGGCCGGGAGGGGGCGGGACCGGCCGGGTCTTCTGCAGCAGCGGCGGGGCTCGCAGGTTAGCGGACGGCGCGTTGGGGGAGGGGACAGGGGTCGTGGGGGCACCTGGGGATTCGGGGACGGCCCAAGACCCCTAGATTAGGTGGGCACTGGCCTTGGAGGTCGGATCAGGTCTTCCAGCCTCTGCACCCAAAGTTTTCGTCGGGCCTTGAGCGGGGAGGAGCTGCCGGGCGGGCGGAGGCAGAGATGGCGGAGGGCGGTGGAACGGAATGCGAGGGTCAGAGCACGGAGCGTGGCCTGCTCCTCGGGACTCGAGGCCCCCTGCGGCCGTGTCCCCGAGAGGCCTCTATTCTGGGCGCTCCGGGTGGGCAGTCGAGAGCCGGAGACTTGGGGGAGAGGGAAGGCAGCATTTAGCTACAGCGTTTTAGGAGGCCCTGGAATGCTGAGCCCAGCCCCCAACCCCATTCCCACGTCCCGGCTAGACGGACAAGGGGCCGAGAGTGCCGACAGTGGTGTGGTCACCTTTCCTTGCCCGACTTCATATCTCTTATGCAGGTGTCCGGTCTGGTTGGCACCCCCAGCCTGCCAAGCATGAAGCTCCTATGTTTGGTGGCCGTGGTCGGGTGCTTGCTGGTGCCCCCAGCTCAAGCCAACAAGGTGAGGGAGGTGAGACAGCAGCACCTCTTGCACGACCACCCTCCCTGCGGACAGGGCTTCCCCAGGGGTAGCTGCTGTTCCGCCCTGCCCCTCTCACTCATTTATGGGCCATACTTTTGGGACTTGCAGGCGCAGAACTGCAGGCGTCGGGAAGGGTGGAGTGAGAGGAGTGGGGTGGTGCACAGAACATAGGTTCTGGACCAGATGGAAACCGAGGTAGGATTCCAGCAAGGGAGTTTGTGTTTGAAGGAATTATCTAAGTTCCCCATACCTTCCTTTGCTCCTGGGTTAAAATAACTATGGTTATAATATCCACTACTCTGCTGAAGGAGAATCAAGTAATACAGTGAGTAGAAATGCTCTTTAAGTGTGAAGTCCTACACAGTTGGAAGTTTCTGTTGCCAAGGGTGACCAGCCTAACCCACCCTAAGCACTGGGACTCTGGAGAAATTGCCATTTTTTTTCAGGGGCATATTGCCCGGAGCTGGGCAGCTCTGTGGTATTTGAAAATTTGAAGATCCCCAAGGCTTTAAGTAAGGTGGAGTCAGAGGGTTTGCTTGCAGTCTCCCTGGGGAATTCCTGATTGGAATGAAAATATTTGTGGTGTTGTTTCTTACCCATTTCAGAGAGGAAGAACTTTCTAAGGGGTTGCTTGGGTATTCCCACAGAAATGACCCTCTTTCTCTTGTTTACTTCTGCCCTCATCCTAACCTGGGAAGTTGGAGATGGGACGATGGAGGGGTGGGGAGAAAGGGTCTCACCATCAAGATTGCTGGACAGAGGTGCACACAGCAGATGTGGGGCCCAGAGTAGAGGACTGTCACTTTGCTTGCCACACACATCCCTACTCCAAAGCACCCTACTAGGGAATGACAGCCCTCGGCAGCTCTCTGGGGGTCTCGTTTGCCACCTGGACGGTTTACGTCTTGAGGATCCTGTGATATTAGCATCCTTCCTGCAGAAGCCATTCCTTGCTGAACTTGGGGATGGGAAAGGTCAGAGCATTCATATATAGAACAGGGAAATGAAAGTTGAAAGTCTTTGCTAGAACCTGAACCCATGGGCCCTGTCTACCCGATATGCTTTTTCTTCCAGAGCTCTGAAGATATCCGTTGCAAATGCATCTGTCCACCATATAGAAACATCAGTGGGCACATTTACAACCAGAATGTGTCACAGAAGGACTGGTAAGGCACTGTACAGGCTGGCTCATGGCTGCTTCAACCAGTTGAAGTTACAAGTGTTTCCTGGGATTCTTGGACCCCTGGAGGATAAGCTTGCTCTCTCATTCCTATGGACAGTGTACAAAGCACTGTTTTGTCCATGGTCACACAGCCAATTGGGAACAGGGCCTAGGTGCCTTGAATTCTAGCTGAGGGGTTCCTGGTCAGAGAAGTGGATGTTGTTATTTTGCTTTGGTTTGGGTGTTTATTCATATATGCAAAATGGTGGCAGAGAAATTGGGAGAGGTTGTTAGTATGCCCGCATACTGTGGGATCTTTTGTGTACTTTCGCAAAGCTCTGTGTTATTCTGTACCAGTGTCATTAACACCTTGTGAGGTAGGCGAGATAGGTAGCGTTCCCTTTTTATAACTGCAGAGTCTAAAATCCAAAGGGGAATTTTAAATTATACTCCTGGAGTCCTGAATTCATTTCTAGATGCTTCACGTTAAAAAAGAAATGAAGAAGCACAAATTCAGAGAAAGGAGACCAGCTTGATTAAAGGAAGTTTCAACACATTGTCCTAGAAGGAGTGATTTAAGGGAGGCTCAACGAGGGGAGGGTTTGGGGACATCTGGTGACTGACAAAGACCAGGAGCAGGGCTGGCATGCTATGGGAGGTGGGGCACATGGGAATGGGAATCGGTTATGTTCCATGTGGTTTTTGGTGTAGAATTGGAGCCAGTAGAAACAACTTTAAGGAAAGCTTCAGGGAAACAGATTTAAGTGTGAGCTGAGGAAACATTTCTAATCCAGACTGTTTTAGGAGCTGGGAAGCCCCATCCTTGGAGGGATCTGAGCACAGATGGGGTGATTCTTTGCTAAGGGCGCTGTTAGAAGGGATTCACATCATGGGGAGGGGATGTCCAGGTCAGTGCGCCTGCTTGGTTGTACGGCAATATCATCAGGTGGGCTTTGAGAAAATACAGATTGCCAGCACCTTCTGCCCCCCAAGATTTTGGATTTTGTTGTTTTTTTTCTCCCCAGCTTTATTGAGATACGTTAGACGTAGAACTTTGTGTAAGTTTAAGGTGTATAGCCTGGTGGTTTGATATACATACTATGAAATGATTGCCACAGTAAGGTAAATTAACACCTCCGTCTCCTCACATAATTACCTTTTGTGTCTGTGGTCAGGACATTTAAGATCTACTCTCTCCACAGTTTTCAAGTGTATAATACAGTATCGTTAACGATAGTCACCATGCCCTACATTAGATCTCCTCCCCCCTAAGATTTCGATTCCGTAAGTATTAGGAGCAGGAAGGCAGGGGTAACATTTTCTTAAAGTTCCGTAGGTGATCGTGAGGCAGTTTGTTCGGAGAAGCATTTGGGAATTTTGAATTTACCCAGTTCTGAGATAGTCTGAGTGATTTTCCGAGAGGCTGTCTAGTTAGATGCACAGGCTGGGGATCTGGCTTGCCTTGCCCTCACTCTGGGTCTGCCATTTGCTCATTCTGTGACAAGTTACTTCCTCTCCAATGTACTTCAGTTTCCTCATCTGTAAGATGGGCGGCAGTATTTTGAGTATTAAATGTGTGTGTGTGTGTGTGTGTGTGTGTGTGTGTGTGTGTGTGGTATATGTGCTTGTACTTACCTGTGTAAGTAAAGCACTTAGATAATGCCTGGCACATAGTAAGTGCTGTATAAATGTTAGCTAATATTAATATATATTGTCATGCGTTATTAGAGGCCACATAGATAATCGTCAGACTTACACCAAGCCCCAGAAAACTTGAGCTCCTCCCACAACATAGGTAGACTGTTTCCCTCTGGTTTTGCCTGTCCTGATGGAGTGACAAAGCCCTGAGACATGAAGTCCTGGGAGGAGCCCCTGTGACCTCCTTGTATGTTGGGGTTATAGCTCAAATAACATCAGGAAATGATCTGATAGACTGTCAGAGCCCCACAGCAGGTAATAAGACTACATCCCACAGGCAACAGCAGATTTTATTAGCAATGTCTCCGCCCTGGGGTTATACTATGGTCTGAAAGCCCAAGTGTGGATGCCCACAGAGAAACGAGTCTTGTCTGGACCTCTCAGGCTGTAGTTTATCTTCTCCTTAGAAATCAGAATTAAGGGACTGCCTAATGAACAATCTTAATGGAGAACTTCGAGACAGTTCCATTAGGGTGGTAGGTGGAAACCGAGGCTGGACAGATTCTAGGACCCAGCGACACTGGTGACACTCCCTTAGTAATGGGATGGGGCTTGACATGTGGTCTTAGGGTCTCCGTGCTAGGACCAGAGGAGTCCAGTTGTGTCTTCAAGTCTCTGCCACCTTGTCACTGTGCTGTCACGGGGCAATACTTGCACCCTCCTTTGTGGTGCAGAGTGAAGCCAGAACTGCCTGAGCCGCAGTCCTCACATTTAATGGCATTTATGTTCCTGCGGTGCTGGTATCCTGCCATCTAGTGCTGGTAGTTCATAACCACATGCCTGTAGAAGGGCAGAAACCCTAACAATGTTGCTGTGTTGGTGGGCCTGCCGAGGAGATAATGTATTAGAGGCCATCCCAGAGTAGGAAGGAACCAAACAGGTTGGCTAGTTCACTGTCTTTCAGACTTATACAAACTGAACCTTTCTATCGACAGAATCTGTTTTGGAAACACAACGTACAAAACAAAATCAGAACCGGTGCTGAGAGGGACCCGTCCCTCAGCCCCTCCCTCAGCCCACCTCCTTGCACAGTGGTTCTTGCATGGTTCTAAGAGAGCACAGCTTGAAAGACACCGATGGAGTTCAGCCTCCACTTATAAATGAGGAAACCGAGACCCAGAAAGGGTAAATAAATTACCTGCCATCACAGAATGCAGAGAAGAGCAGAGAATTAAACCCAGCTTATCTTTGTAGACCTCTCCCCTTAATGTCCTCTGGCCAGTCCTTGGAGTCATTTGATAGCACTGATCCCCAAAAAGGTAAAGGAAAGCCTTAGAGAGCAGGATCATGTTTAGGGTTTCACTGACTCTCAGGAGGGCCAGAGCCAGCAGAAAGATTACAGCTTTTCGTTTACTGTTGCCCTAACCCTTCTAGAAACAGCCTGTTCCTGTAATAGCATTCCAATTTGAAGAACCTGGGTTGGCCCCTCCCAGCTCCCCCTGACACTCCACCTTGGCCTTGGGGGTAGTCCACATATCCTCCTGCAACACTGGCGTGACCTTCTAAACCACGACCCCGTGTGGCTCGGAAAGGAGGCATCTGGTCCTCAGGAGGCTTGCAGGGACTTCCTGGAAAAGAGAAGGTCCCAGCAGTGATGACCAAGTGTTGTGCGTGAACCTGGCCTTGCCCATCAGCCCCCAGAACTGGCAGTGTGCGGGGTCTGGAAATGATGCATTTAGTTACGGTAGAAGAGGACCCCTTCGTGCAGCTAGGAGTGATGTGGTGAAGTTGCTACCCAGTGGTGAAACTGGAATCGTCGGAGGTTTAGATGAAATCACATATGCTGCGGGCCAGATTTTTAAGGGGATCAGAGGATTTTAGAGGACATCTCATTTTTATGTCAACACTTGATCTTCACGTCACACGTCTTTGATGCCTCTGCCAAAAACCCAGCCTGAGTCTAAAAGGACCCTGGATAGCTCAGCACAGGCCTGGTTGTTTTCAGAGAGCTATGCGTGACTCTTGCAGGCTTCCTGTTAGACCAGGAAGGGCCTTAAAGGTCATCTGGTACAACCCCTGCATCTCAGAGAGGAGAAAATAGGCCCAGGGCCCCAGACACTCAGCGGCACAGCCAGGACAGCTCAGACCTGGCGATCCATGGCAGTGTGATGCCTGGTTCGCCTCCGTGAACCTCTGAGGGTGTGTTTGACCTTTCCTGGTGGTAGTGATAAAGGCGCATCCTCTAGGTCATTGGCTTACTGTGGTCTGTGAACCATACTTGTTGAAAACCTGCCGATCTGAAGGGCTGGGGCTGATCGAGAGACCCAGATAAAGAGCTGAGCACAGGCCCCACTGAAGCTGAGGGTCAGATGTAAAGATGAGCCAAGGATCAGGGTTTGGGTCCTGACCTCATCGTGGTGGAGATGCCACTTTGCCTTCCTGAACCCGCCACCTTTTCAAATGGGCCTGTGATCTTTGGCTCACCTTCTGCGAGAGCCCTGTTAGGGAAAGGTGGGCTAAGTGGGCATACTGTTAGAACATGGGATTCATTTGGCAGTCACTTGTTCACTGAGCGCAGCTCTGCCAAGGTGCTGGGGATGGCCTCTGTCCTCAAGGAACTCAACATCTCCTGGGGGCGACTGTACAAATAAAGGTGAGATCACAGTACAGTGTGGTCAGTGCTGTGATAGAGATGAGCAGAGGGAGAGGTCAGGTCTTTGAGCTGGATCTTCAAGAATGTGTAGGATTCAGAGCATGGAAAGGGAAGGTGGCAAAGCCATGTATTCCTGGCAGAGGGCGGGAGATGTATCAAGGAAGGGAGCATGGCTCATTCAGAGAAGAGTCCAGAAGATCAGCATAGCTGGAGGAGGATGGGGAGCAGGTTGAGGGGAGGCAGGGGATGGAACTGGACAGGTAGGCAGCCCTGGAATCAGGTGGATCAGTAGGAAGCCGAGGGGCAACAGCTCAGTTCGTCCTCACCCTAGAGGCTGGGTGGAGACATTGAACCAGCTTTAGGCTTTAAGCTGGGGGTGACATGACCAGAGTTTCATTTTGGTAACACCACTCGGCTGCCAGGTGCAGGTAGTATTGGCACAGGGCCAACAAGAACAGGAGAGCAGTGGGGAGGCTGGGTCATTTGCCCGAAGCAAGAATGATGAGAACTTCATCTGAGACACAGCAGTGGGAGACAATAGAGAAGGTGGGTCTTAGAAATGTCTAAGGGGATAAAATCACTGGCTTTTGGTGGATTCATAGGTGAGAGGAAAAGGCAGTGTCAAGGTGATTGCCAGGTTTTGACTTGGTCAGTGGAGTGGACAGTAGGGGTGCTTTCTGCCGTTTGGAACACAGACCCCGGGACTGGGGGGTTGGGGCAGAGGGGCGGAGGGGTGGACGTAGAGTTTGCGGACCCTGTGGGGTGCTCCTATGGTGAATCCAGTGGGCAGCTGGACGTAGGAGGGCCCCGGGGCGGTCCTGACTAAGAGATTCTAGTCTAAGATACCAGTCTAGGCCTCACCAGCTCGGAGTTGAAAATCTTTGGAATGGATAAGCCCCAGCAGGGGAACCATAGCAGGAGACACGAGGGCAGCTAAGGGTAGAAGTTTGGGGAACGTTAGCGTTTTTTGTGCCAGCCCTGTAGGCACTTTGGAGAGCTGGTTCGGATGGCCAGTGGCCAGGTGCTGTGAGGCTCTGAGTTGGGGAAGGGGGCTGGCGCCAGCCTGACCCTTTATAAACTCCATACTCCCTGGGAACACCCTCACCTTTGCCCAGCCCCTCCCCTCCCAGGCTGCCCGCTTCCTGTGGCCCTGCTCCCACCGCCCTGTCTGTCTCCGTTGCAGCAACTGCCTGCACGTGGTGGAGCCCATGCCGGTGCCCGGCCATGACGTGGAGGCCTACTGTCTGCTGTGCGAGTGCAAGTATGAGGAACGCAGCACCACCACCATCAAGGTAGCCCGGCTCTCGGGCCCCCCCACCCCAATCCCCGGCTGCCCGGCACTCACTATCTCTGGCTGTATTCTGAGCATCCCAAGTGACTGTGGGACCGGCTTCTGGGTTGGCCTGGTCACAGATGCAGGGGCCCGCTCCCCACACCTTCTTGGAGCCAGCTTTTTCCTCTGACCTCTGTCCAGTGGCTCCCATTACACGGGGGCGCTGGGAACCTGGGAGAGGTGTTCAGTGTCACTCTTTTCTTTCCAGTCTTTCCCTTCCTCTCTCCCATTCCTTCAGGGAGCCTCCTTCAGGTGCCTTTTATGTTCTGGGCACCGCGTAGGATGCTGCTAATAGAGCAGTAAGCCCGCCCTCCTGGAACATCCAGTCTACCGAACTCCTCAGAGTCCTGAAAAGCTCCCAAGAGCTGTGGACAAGGGTGAGGTGTCTGTGTGGGGCAGCTGGGCAGGAGGGGCTTCAGCCCTGACCCTCGTTCTCCTAGGCTGTTGGTTGAATTCAGGAGAGAAGTGGTAGACACGACCACTCCCGTAGCGAGTGAGGACGGGGGCCTTGTTCTTTCCTCTGCCTGAGGCGGACGCAACAGGACCACGGCTCACGCTAGCAAGGTCTCGTCCACCCACAGCCCCCCCGGGACTCCTAGTCTGTGTTCCAACACCTGAGCCAGACCCTGTCTACCGATTTCTAACTTAAGCCCTTCCTGGCCAGGTTCTGTGGAGAACCTGGTTCTGTGGAGAGTCTAGAAATAGCCTCGAGAAAGGAATTTGGGAATTTAACGACACTGCCTCGTCCAGGTTTCTCCTTTTGAGGCTCAGGAGGGGAGGCGATGCTCACTGCTGTCCTCCCAGACCAGGGAGCTGGCAGCACCTTCCCTGCCCTGCAGTCCTCTGTGTTCTCGCCTTTCTCATGGAAAGCAGCTGCCTATCCCCTATGTCTGTCACTCCTTTTATCCTCCGCCTGACCCAGCCACTCCTGGAGCATCTTTCTCCTGCTCTGAACGTGCTCTGGGGCCCCACCCTCTGGGGACCAGGTGGCTGAGACTGAATTCTGACCCAAGTGTCCCCTGTCCCTGTTTGGCAGAAAGGGACTTCCCGATATGGGGACCTCATCAGACACACTTCCTAATCCCTCAAATTTCCCTCCAGTCCTCCTCCCAAGGAGCCTCCCCCTCCCCCCAGCTTTAGCCTATTAGAGACTCAGTCTCCACTCCCCTTCCCCTTCCTGGGGTACAGGCAAGAGGTCTGATCATTTGCCCTGTTTAAAGAGGCATGAACGCTGATGCCCCAGTCAGGGAGGAAGTTGGTCCAGTTGAACTTGACCTTTGAGCTGAGCTTTGACTTGAAAGTCCCAAGGTTTCTTTCTTCCTTTTATCCCTCCTCGCAGTCCATTTAGGGTCAAGGCTGGGTTCAGAGGCCAGTGATGGCCAGGCATTGTGGAAGTAGGAAAGCATTTGAGACAATCAGTAAATCTGAGTTCAAGTTACATCTCTCCCACTTGCTAGCCTTGGCACCTAGGCTGAGCGGTTTAGCCTCACGGTTCTCAGGTGATGGCAGCCGCCCAGGGGGCATTTGGACACAAGCAAAGGTGCTTCTGTAGTCCCAGTAACTGAGGTGTATTAGTAATGCCATTACAGGGACTGAAGCTGCTAAGTGTCTTGGAGAATCCTGTCTTAAATGCCCAGAGTATCACACTGGAAACCTTGAATTGGCCTCACTGAATCTATCTTCTGTAAAACAGAAATTACAGAAATTACTCCCGGGGTGACCGCCGGGAGGGGGAGACGTAGCCTCCAGCCTCCAGCCTCCAGTGCACACCTTGCCGGTCTGTCCCCCTCCACCTGTTGGCGTGCCCTCTCAGGACCGCAGCTTCGCACCTGTCCATCCCGTTGGCGGGGGGAGTGAGCCCTCGTGCCCAGGTGCTCGGCCTCTGCCTTCAGGCCTCTTCACCAGCCGGTTCTTCCTTGCTCTTAGTGTCCGATTGCTTTCCACCCTTTCTTAGAGATATCCCGGTAGCCCTGTTTCCCCGATCCCCACCCCTGGGAGCATCTTGGGGTGTCAGAATCCAGATGTCTTCCTTCATTATCTGTTGTTTTTATGTCCGCCATTCTTGGGGGGTCCCCTCAGTTTTAGGGCAGAGCTGGTACACATGTGGAATAGGGCACATTCCCTTCCCTCTTGCCCTCCAAGCCCCCAGTGTCCTCGCCCTTCCCCAGTGTGGAAGTTGAGGCAGCTGCGCCATCAAATATGCACAGCACGGGAATGGACACGATTTGCCCTCCTGGCCCAGGATGCTCACAGGACAAGCTGGCTCTTTCCCTCAGGTTACCATTGTCATCTACCTGTCAGTGGTGGGGGCCCTCTTGCTCTACATGGCCTTCCTGATGCTGGTGGATCCTCTCATTCGAAAGCCGGATGCATACACCGAACAGCTGCACAATGAGGAGGAGAACGAGGTAACCGGGGTTCTGGGCGCCAGGGCCCTGCCAGTACCTCTGCCCACACGTGGGGTCCTGGGCCCCCGGCATGCGAGTCCCCGGGGCAGAACCAGAATAGCATTACAGAGGCCTCGTTGAGGATCCGTGTCCCCCACCCCCCATACTCCAGTTCGCTCTTGTGTTCAGTGTCCCACACGTCGCCCTGACTCTAGAGTTTTCCTCGGCAGGGGACTGCCCTTTGCACTTCCAGATGAAGCGCGAGGTGGCCCTACACTTCTCCCGATGTCTGGCATCAGGCAGCCTCAGGGCATCGGCGGGGGGAGCCGTATGTTCCTGGTACCCTGCCTTTCTAGGCCGAGGGGGAGTGGGCCAGCCAGGGCCGGTCACACGTGAACACAACACGTGACACCGGTTGCTCAGACCCTGGTGTCAAGCTTTGGCAGACTTGGAGGTGGCAGGTTTGTCCTTTAGTCATTCTGTAGTCCTCTGCGGAGCACCTGCTCGATGCAAAACACAACCTGGGCGCCTCGAGAGGAAAGTAGGATTTTGAGAGCCAGTGAGGAGTAAAGTAGGTAGCGGTGCTGAGGTGGGAAATCACTGTGTGTGCTTGAGGAATTTGGAGCGTTCCGAGGGTAAGGTAGGCAGGAGGAATAGTGGCAAATAGAGCTGGCCAGTAGGTTTAGGCCAGGTTATTGTTGGCCTCAAATATCAGGCTCAGGAGTTTCAACGTCATTAGATAAAGGAGATGGGGGACCACTGGCACCAGGCAGCCTGCAGACCCCTCAGGTCAGGCCCGGCATGGCCAGCAGCCACTCTTGCCCTCCTGTATCTGTCCCCATGCTGAGGGGTTAGGGGCGCCCTGCAGAGGAAGCCCTGTGCGGGGCAGAGGACGGCTGCAGGAAAAAAAAAAAAGTGAGAAGTGGTGCGTGTGTAGCCGGGCCTGGGCAGGGGTGTGATGAGCCAGCACGCCGCCCGAGGGAGGCTCCTCGCCCCGCGCGCCCAGAGCTCCCCCTCTATGGGATCATACAGCCACCACGACAGCCTCAGAGCAGTGGCATCCGAAGGCAGGGCAGGTCTCACTGCCACTCTCTACCCTGAGGGACGCGCTCTGAGAAGTTGTGGAAGCACAGACCGGTCCGTTAGCTCTGTACTTGGTGGCTCCGGCTGCTGGGAGATACTGTTTATCCCCAGAGTGAGGGAAGGAGTGAGTGAACCAGCGCAGGCACAAAGGGGCTTCTAGGGGCGAAGTATCTCAGCCATGTCCTGGGAGGGTAAGTTGAAGCAACCGGGAGATGTTTAGCTTAAAAAAAAACCAAACAAGCCAGACTCAAGGAGATACGTGACAGCGGCCTTCGGATAGCACGTCTTCAGAAGAGGGCTTTGCTTCGCCCAGGTAAAGCCAGGGGTACGCGGACCCACAGTTGGGAGTCACGAGAGGGAGATTTCATGAGATCTAAGAAGGAATCTTCTTGCAGATGACACCGCTGATAACGTGTCGGGTGGGCTCCCTCGTAAGCGAGTGCGTTTGGAGTCACGAGAAATCACCAGGCATCGGCTAACTGCCACCAGGCAGTCAGAATTTAGAACATTTCAGGCACTGGATCGGAGGTGGGCAGGGGCGGGTCCCCCACCAAGAGGGTCCAGGGCTCAGACCTCAGTGTGCAGCCATTGTGGGTCTGAGCCAGCACGAGCAGGAAGACGAGGCCAGGAAAGGAGGGAGGCCTGGCCATCCCATGGGCCCTGTTGCTTCTCTTGGGTGTGTGCCTGGACCATCCCCAGTGTGCCCCCAGCCTCCTGCCGACATGCGTTTGGCCAAAGGGGGAACAGAGAGGCTGAGCCTCGCCCCTCGGAGCTGGGGCCTGGGAGCTGGTGGCACTGGCGGCTGGGTGGTCTGTGTTCAAGAGGAAACCTTGTGTGCCTACCCGGTTATTAATGTGCAGTAATAGCAGCTCTGATGGGGAGGAGCGTTGCTAATAAACACTCGGCGATTAGGGGTAATGTGGTAATTGCAGTCCTGGCTGGGGGAGTAATTGAGAGATGCAGCCCCGTGATTACCCAGTCCGCACCGCGATTTCTCTGGAATGTGTGGCTCTCGGGCATGGCCTTGTTGTGTCTCCTGCCATCCTGGATGTGGTGCCAGAGGGGAGGGCAGCCTGCCATCCCTGGGTCTGGGCGCAGGCCCCTCTCCCCCAGGAGACCTGGGACGCTCCCCACTTGGAGTCTTAAGTCACAGCTGCCTCTGTTTGTATGAGGGGGCTGTAGGGAGAGTGGAGGGGTTAGATTTGGTCATCCAGTTCCTGAGAGCAGATCCTGAATCCACTGGAGCAGATCCTGAATCCAAGGGAAGACGTCCCCTGGGTGCAGATTTTGGCTGAGTAGGAAGGAGGATTGGCCTACGAGGGGGTGCTGTCCAGCCATGTATCGTGGGTGCCTGCAAGGGCAGTGGGGTGCCTTAGGCAGCCCTCAAGCGGAAGCCGGCGAGCCCAGACTCCACACCGTGGAGGGGATTTCTGCCTTGGTAGAGAGAGGTGGGATGACACCCTCACCTCCTACCCCAAGGTTCTAGAAGGTAATAAAAGGTGTTCAGTCTCTGATACCGTGACCCAGCCAGCTCTGCACAGATGTGGAGGGTGGGGCAGGGTGCAGCTCCTGGGTTACCCGGAGGGTGGTTAAAGGAACACCTTTAGGCAGCCGTGAGTGGGGTCTGTCCCCCCGTTGTAGCACTCTTAGCATGGATTGTCCCCTAGTCCCAGTACTCGGCCTGGCTCCCCATCCCCTCACCTTGTGATTCTGTATGGTGTCCCCAACTTAGGTGTTCCTAGGTCATCCCTCCTGGGGGTTCAGCAGCACCATTTTTCTCCCATGGACATGGCCGTCTCTTCTTTCCTCTGGACTCAAGAATCCTGCAGGTGGCGCTGTGTAGATTTGTAGACATCATGTCTGCCCTCAGGGGTTTATGTCCCAAGACCCAGCCCCAACCAAAGGAATGAGCAGGGACCATGAAGGCAGTTGGTGAGACCAGGTTTTAGGAGATGGGCAGTCAGAAAGCTGGGTGCTCTGGGAAGCCCTTTATTAGACTGGGGGCTGGGCACTTACCCTTTTTTTCCTGTTAGTCTGGGAAGGAAGGCTTCCTGGCGGGGGACTCTTCAGAGCCAGCTCAGAGGATGGATGGGACACTGATAGCTCAGCTGCTGTAGGGACACTGGGGTCAGTAGTGCCCAAAGGTTTCATCTCTCCAGAGACCCAGTGCCCCTAGTCTCGGTGTTGAGGGATACTGTGCTGACCCACCTCTCTCAGTGCACTTGGGGAAAGGGGGGTGGGGTGGGCTTGGGGGCAAGGAGAGCAGGCCCCAAGGCCACCTGGCTGAGCAGCAGCAGAGCCAGGGCTGAGGCTGTGTGTCTCTGGGTTCATTGATGGTCTGGAGAATGTTTCCCTTAAGGAAGCGAGAAGGACGGGGTCTCCCCCGGGGTAAAGGATTTAGCTTTCACCCTGTAAGGAAGAAAGTTGGAATAGGACCTCTCAGTTCTTTGAAAGTTCTCCTGGGCCCGTACAACTCAGTGACCTTGAGGAGGAAACTGTCCAGGCTCTGGTGCCCCCACCCCACCTCCCACCTTGAGTCTGGGACCCAGTCAGAGATGGGTCTAGGAATTGGATCGCTTCCCAGGTTTGGGGGCCCTTGTCCCCATTCCCCCAACTCCTGTGGCCAGGAGCTCTCCTGCCCTGGGGCGAGAGGTCTGGAAGGGGAAGGGAAGCCTCCCCCACAGCCACAGCCCCAGCGCCTGAGGAGGGAGATGAAAGCCTGGCGTGTTCCCTTTGAAAGTGCTGGCAGGCCTCGGTGGGCCCTGATTGCTTAGCGCTGCCTCCCCTGGGATTCCGGCAGCATTAGGCTTAATCCCCAGGCTCAGACACCCTTTGAAAGGAGGAAGCAAGCATGTTTGCTGGGACAGAAACAGCAAACAGAGCTGTTTTAGATGTACAGGTTTGGCCCTCTTTGAAGAGAGAAATAAGGGTTTCCATGAGGCTCTGGGTGTCTCTGCTTCTTGCAGCATGGGCCCCTGAGCTCTGCGGGGTCCTCAGAGATCTCACCCCACTGGGGCTGGGTGCAGCTCCAGGCCCCCCGTATGAGAGGGGTGTGTGGGGAAGCAAAGAATGGTGGTGACGACGAGGGCAGCAGCTGGGGGCACGAAGGAACCGGGGTGGCGAGAAGGCTCAGGGCCACTGGGATGGCCTCCCTCTCTGTCCACGGATAGGCGGGCCGCATGTGTGCTCAGGGCTCTCCCTCCAGGGAAGCTGACAGACTTGGAGATACACGCTGACGGGGACAGTCCTCCCACCTCCTCTGGGGATAGACAGAAAAGTATGTGATTCTAGAGCATCTGTTAGAGGACTCCCAGCACTGTCGTTGGGAGCAGGGCTTTGGAGCCACAGCTCGGGGTTGGAGTCGGACTCTGCCACTTAGTAGCCACGACACCGGAACTCTTAGTGTGGTTTTCTCAGTCTGGATTGGGTGCGATGTAATCAGGATCATGTGTGTTCCAGTTTGACAAATGTTTGTGCATCCTTAAGAATGAGGGGCCGCTGCCTGGACTGGTGTGGACGCAGGGCTGGGGGACGCAGGGGAGGTGAGGCCGGGAGTGTGCGCCTCAGCCAGCTCGGGGGCCTTGAATGCCGTGCCCACGAGTGTTTCATCTGTGAGGAGCCGAGTCAGCAGGCAGGGTTTTTGGGTGGGGGAATGGCATCATGCCATGTCCTAGGAAGGTGACTGGGAGCATGTGGGAGTCAGGGAGAGCTTTGCAGCAGAGAAGCAGTGGGATTAGGTGACAGCAGGAAGGATTTGGGCTAAACTGGGAAAACGGAGGGAGGCTGTGTGGTCACTTTTCTGAAGGGCTTTGCGCCAGGGCCATTCTTAGCTGTGTGACTGGGTAAGTGACAAGAGTGCCGGTCCTGCCCCCACTCCCAGGGCTGGGGACAAGGGTGGAGGGGCCGCAGCTCCAGGTGGGGGTTCTTTTTTCTTCCATCTTCTTGTCATCAGAGAGGCTTCAGCCCAGCCCAGTGTTGACTCAGAACCAGTGCTCCTGTGTGGGCTGGAGGGGCTTCATCTAGGCCACTTTGATGGTGGTTGTCAGCTCTGGCCTGTGTGCACCAGTATCTGGGGCCTGCCAGGCCTGGATGGGAGGGTGGCTTGA
This sequence comes from Panthera leo, assembly GCF_018350215.1. NCBI lineage: Eukaryota > Metazoa > Chordata > Mammalia > Carnivora > Felidae > Panthera > Panthera leo. Next base: position 40,095,904 of record NC_056696.1, on the reverse strand, counting down.
AGTGCCTGATTCTGGGTGCCTTTACAGGTGCTTTGTTCTTCCTCCAATGTAGTGGAAAGATAGTAGCTTGCTTCTTTGGGTTTCCACATTGGCTCCCTCTTAGGAGAAACCAGCCAAAGAAGGACCCAGCAGAGTGCTGGGATAAGAGAATCGCAGACATGGTTCAAACCCCAACTCAGCCACCAAAATGGCTGTGTGACCTTGGGTAGCAAAATGATTCATCTCCCATAGCCTCAGTTTCCTCATCTGCAGATGGGAGTGATGTTTCCCATGTGCCAGTCTTGTAAGCCTGGGGAGAATCCACGTAAAGTACTTAGCAGAACACACGGCACTTAGTGATGCTTGTCATCGTCGTGCTAGTCTGGTCCCACCGGGCATCTCCTGGTGTCCTATCAGTATCCGGTGCCTTCCTCCTCTCCTAGCTGCCCTCTGGCCTCCCTTAGTTCCCGGATACTCAGCCCCAGAGGAAAGGAGCTAGATCGGAGGAAAGGGGCTAGAAATGGTGCTGTTCTCCTCCTCCAGCTGCCATTCTGCCTGCAGAACGGGCAAGGGTAAGGCCCCGCTCTGGGCCGTCTCTAGAACAGATGTGGAGTCTTTAATACCTTTTAATCAGACTATTAGCAATGGAAACACGGAGGCTCTCAGCAGCAGCTTTCCCCCACTTAGGAGCTGTTTGTTAAGACTTTACATGAAGGGAAAACAAATGATACTGTGGTAATGCGGTGAATTTCAGCATGTTCCCTTAATGCTCTGCTCTTGGCTTCCTCTGGCTTCCTCTCCTCAAGACGTCCTCCCGAGATGCAGAGCAGTCGAGGAGAAGCAGGGCTGGAGCTGCCCCATCCCTCCAAGCCTGCCTGGGTATCCCAGCCCACACCTTGGAGCTCGCGCCTGGGCACTCCTTGTGGGACCCAGAAGGGACATGATTAGAGGTGGGGGCCTGAGGGGGGGAGGGGAGAGAAGCCCTTGCGGCCCCTGAAGCCAGAACAGCCAGGCCCTGGTGGGCCAACAGCTTCCTCAGTGGGGCTTCAGTGCCCACGTCACCTACAGTGCCACACGGAGCCCTGTCCTTGGCCCCCCGTAGCCCTCAGCTGGCACAGCTGAACGGGGAAGGAACAGCATTGAAAGGTGGTACAGGGCCATGGGGGTTTTTCAAAGGCAGCTCCCTCCGGCAGCAGGCTGCCGGCTTTCTCCTCCTCTCTCCCACCTAGTAGAGCTAGGGTCTGCCATGAATAATTGGAGCGTTTGCTATCTGCCAGGCGCTGCTAAAGGCCTTACTTTCTTTGCCTCATCAAGAAGCCGCTCTTGCAGTCCTCACCTTATGGATGGGAAAATGGGTTCAGAGAATGAGCTGACTGGCCCAGGGTCATATTCCGATAGGTGTCAGAGCCAAGACTCACAGCCAGGTTGGTTTGATTCCGGAGTATTCTTAACCGCTGAGCTGCGCAGTCCAGGAAGAAGGAAACTAAACATTTCCTGAGCTCCTACTCCGTGGCGGCCAGTACACTAAGAAGTCTGGACATACTGTTTTCCTTAACCTTGCCTTACCTGTCTCCTCATCCTAAACCGTGTTTTTCAAAGTATGGATCACAACTGTTAGGCCACGAAATCAACGTACTGAGTCATGACCCGCATCTTAAAAAATGAAACGGAGCAGAGCAGAGAGTATCCGAATGCCTCATACTAAGTGTCTTGTAAAACTTTTAAATGGAATTCCTGCTGACAGTACAGTCAGAAAAGTCTGAAAAGACTGGCTTCGTTAAATTGAAGCTTGGAGAGGTAGTCACTTGTCCAGGGGCACAGAGCTGCTAGGTGGCTGAGGCCACCCGTCTGTCCCAGCTCCCACTTGGAGGCCTGTGAGATGGGCCCTAGGGGTCTGAGGCGGGGAGAAGGTGGCCCCTCGGAGCCCCGGCCTAGAACCCAGGAGTCCTGACTCTAGGCTCAATGCGCCCCCCGCCTCATGCTGACAGCACCTGGGTCCTTGCTGTCACCGTGATCCTCAGCTAACCAGGCTGAGGAGGCCTTCCTCAGGGTTCTGGACTGGGGCTCCCAGAGGGCAGTGTTCCTCATGAGACAGTGAGAGCTCTGCGGCGATGGCGAATTACCTCCCAGCCTCACCCCTGGCCAGCCACCTCTCTGCAACTGCCAGCTCTCTGTGCCTCCCCTACCCTTGCCTAACCACCCCTCCCTTCTCCCCAGCCTGGCAGCTGTGAAGCGACAGAAGCCGTGCCAGCTCGGGGCATTAGAAGCAAAGTTGCATTTACTGGGCGGCTCTGGGCTTAGAGAGGTGTGCTAATCCCTTAAGAGATGTGTGGCAGCAGATGAGAGGCAGGGAGAGCGAGGGAGGAAATCCCCACAGGGGTGTGGGCCTGGCCCTCGGCTCTAATTCCCCCCAAAGATCAGGTTGGGGTCCTGCAGGAAATGCATGGGCTCCGGAGCTTCAGAGGCAGAGGTGGTAATTAGGGGAGCCACTGCCTTTGACAACAGAGCAGTTCCGAGAGCAGAGGGGAAGGGGATCAGTAGGGCACCCAGGGGAGCTGAGCCGTCCTGACCTGACCTGTCAAAGGGGAGTGGGCCAGAGCAGGCTCTGGAATGGGAGTGCTGGGGTCCGACTCCAAATCCCCATCCCTGCCGGACTCCCTGAGTGAGGGGCAACCCCTCTTTCCCAGGGGGAGTAAGCTGGGTGTCCGGCGCCTGGCAGAGCAGCTCCCGTGCAGATGCCTCGGTGGGCCCGTCCTCCCCACTGGAGCACACATGCTGCCATGTCAGGGCAGCGAGGCCCTAAGCCCTGGGCCTTCCCGCCGTCCCTGGGCCGTGGCTGGCAGGGCGGAGGAGTCCTGCAGCCTTGTACCCGCCGTGGGGCCCACCGATACGTATCCACAAACAGCAGACGGCATCAGGGCCTCTGCTGACCAAATGAGGTGAACAGTCCAGGAAGAAGTATTCCTCTTGAAGGTTAGAAATAGGCCAGTGTGGGGGCGCTTGGTGGCTCCGTTGGTTGAGCAGCCAACTCATGATTTCTGCTCAGGTCATGCTCCCAGGATTGTGGGATCGAGCCCCTCATCGGGCTCCACGCTACACAGGGAGCCTGCTTGAGATGCTGTCTCCCTCTGCCCCTCTCCCCGCCCTCTCTCTCTCTCTCTCTCTCTGAAAAATAAACAAGTAAATAAAATAAAGTAAAAGAAATAGGCCAGTGGGATGCAGCCGAGGACTCAAGCTATAGCTGTGTGGTGACCGGGGCCTCAGATCATTTTCCTCCCAGAGTGCCCCCTTTCCCAGGCCCTACCTTACACATTCTACAAACACCAAGCCTGCAGCTGGGCTGTGGTGCTGTGCTAGGCCCCATGGACCACCAGGCAAGGCCCTCAAGCCACCCCCAGCCATTGGGGAGGTCCAGCCTCCCGGTCTGCGGGGAGCTCAACCTTTGGGATTGCTCTAAGGGCATTTTTTTCTGTGTCAGGCTTTCGAAACCACCCCCACCCCCAACCCCTGCCACCAGCTCACAGTGCCAAATCTCTCCCTTTTCTTCCACTGCAGGATGCTCGCTCTGTGGCAGCCGCCACTGCCTCCCTTGGAGGCCCTCGAGCAAACACAGTCCTAGAGCGTGTGGAAGGCGCCCAGCAGCGGTGGAAGCTGCAGGTGCAGGAGCAGCGGAAGACCGTCTTCGATCGGCACAAGATGCTCAGCTAGATGGGCCGACGAGGTTGCGTCAAGGACCAGAGGCCACGGCCGCCAGCTTCTGGGGCTGGATGGAGCCAACTGCCCCCTCCCCCCACTCGGTGCCACCCTCCCCAGGTTTTCTCTTTAGAAGCCCGTGGCCATCTTCCCTCTCCTCTCTCTTTTTACGAAAGTCCTAGTCAGCTGATTGAATCTGGGAAGAGTGATGGGGTCCCTGATCTCTGGTTTGCCTGCTCATATCTTGGGCTTAAGGGGAGGGGGTGGTGGCCAGAGTAGAGCAGAGACACCTCAGGTGGCCTCAGGATTGGAACGGTCTGTACCTCCTTACTTCACCCTGGCCACCCTTCCAGCTCCAGATCTCGGAATGTTCTTACCCTTCGCAGGATGGAGCTGGGCCATCGAGGACTCAGTGTGTGGGAGGAAGGCAGTCAGCATGTTCTCCTTTCTGCTGTGGTTCTTATGGCCACCTTCCTCCCAGCTCCAATACCTCAGTCCTGCTCAGCTTGGTTCCAGCCCTCAGCATGGTTCTGATGGGGCAGCTGATGCCACTGAGCCGCACTGTGTCTTCAGGGCACACCCACCTGCTTGCCCCCACCCCCACTCTCCCGCACTCTTTCCCCAAGGCACGGTGGTGCTGATGCACCTTGCTCACTCTGCCACCTGGGCCCTCGCCCCCCACCTCAGGAGGCCGGGCTGTCCCCCCATCTCCCCATGTCTGCACTGAGCCAGTTGGTGGGACCACGTGACCATGGGCTGAGCAGCGGCTCTAAATGCTATAGCTCCTGTCCCTGGATTTCCACTCGTCTCTGAATTTCATTGTACCAGTGCATGGAGAGAAACGTTTGTCCTTCTGTTGTCTGTACCTCAAGGAAGCCATCATTAAATTGTCTTCTTTCTCTCACTTCCTGGATTTCAAGAGATCTAGAGAGCTAAGAGTGTTTCACAAGTGATGTGATAAATGCTGTGTCCCAGAGAAGGGACAGAGAACATTGTCCTTTAATAGGTCCAGGGAGAGAAGCAGAGCCTGGAAAGTCCTGGTCGGTGTGGCAGGGTACACGGGGTCCGGGCAGAGCCCCAGGGCTCTTGATGGATTGGAGACAGGCTCCTCACGAGCTCTATCCACTGGCCGTCGGGAATTACCTCGAAATTACGTGTTTCCTCTTTGGGGGAGATTCCCCCTTCAACTCTGAACAGTCCTGATGTCAGTCAGTATCTTACAGACCAGTAAAAAGTGCTCACTTCGAAACTCGTGTGTTTCCCCTAGTGAAAACCCACGGCTCTTCAGAGAGGTGTGGGGCAGCAAGGAAAGCAGAGCTGCCTGGGGGAAACAAATCTGAGCACCATCCAGGGGCCATCCCGCAGAGCCTGGCCCGGTGCCCTCCGTCCCATCCCAGAACATGCAGTGCGGGGTGTGTCCTAGACCCAGACAGAAACGGTGCACCTAGAGGGACCAGCTGGATCTGATTAAAGTTTCTGCCCTTGGGTTGGGCCAGCAAACTTGTATTGAGGAGCTTTGTGTGGAGCCCCCTGCTGGGTCCTTGGTGAAGTGCAAGCTAAGAGAACAATGTGAGGCGCGGATTTCAGTTTGCAAAGATTTGCCCAAGTTCAGAGTCCAATACTAGTATAAAGGGGATGGGGGGAGGGGAGCGGTGACACACCAATTGGGCTTCTAGGAAGAGCGGAGACTTTGGAGTTGGCTTTGAAGCAAGCAAGAGATGCAGCGGAGAAGGGGCTGGAGTGATTGCGGGATCCTGAGCAAATGTGCTCAGTCAGCATGAAAGTTTGTGATGGCGTTGACAGGAGACACGCATGCCACGGGGAGGAAGGAGCATGGGTCCCAGTTCTGCCCTCTTCCTTTTCCTGGCACATACTTGGCACCTGCTGGGGCCACCGCTACTTTGGAAGGCCGGGGGATGGGGGCATTGTAACTCTTCCACAATGAGGTTGCTCTTATTTCAAGAGGCAGGCAAAACTGGGTCTTTTCAAAGGTGGGCAGGTGCGTGTGTTAACTTATCTAGAATAACCAATCCAGAAATTGGTGTCTAACGCTGCTGGGTCCCCACCAAACCACACCACCTGGGAGAAACCTCGAGTACCATGTTTCTCGGAGTCTTGGTTAAATCCTACAGATGATCCAGCTAGTTGTTGGTAGTTTTAAGGATTTAAAATGAAGCAAGCCACTATCACTAACTATAAATAAGCCAAGTGTGTAAAAACAAATTAGTATAAAAAATTAGGATGACTGTTCACTTTACATAAGGATTCAGCCAGTAGCCAAACATCTAGATATGCTTCACCTTACACACACACAAAATTGATTCTTAGGCAACTCTTCCAGAGTGTATCTCCTCTTTCTATGAACGATGAAAGAACAGGGAGCCCAGCAGAGGGAGAGTTTACTGCTCTGCAAGTCATCTGGAACAGGATTATGATCCCTACAGTTAATTACAGAAAAGATCGGAAGTGACACTCTATCCCATCTCATGTAGTACGCCATGAATTTTAGTGTCGTGCTCGGGAATCCTGTGTCTCCTATCAAACCCACGAGATCCACTGTTCAGCAATGCTCAGGCCCACCGGGAAGACACTGGGTTTGGCCCTGGGGACTAGGGTCTTAGAATTGGTCCCCACGGTGTGAGGCCGGAACAGTTCCTGGTGGTCTCTCTGCATTTCTCACTCAGACCCACTCTGCCTTGTCTCCTTGCATCTACCGTACTCCACCAGCAAAATTCCAAGTGTGGATCTACAACCCAGTCTGTCTTCTCTGTTCCTCCCTGGGCAGTTCAGCTCTGCCTATGAGAGACTGAGTGGGGCCCCTGAGGGCTGATGGTTACCACCCCCCCCCCACCTCCTCTCTGCCTTTGTGGGGGCCATTAATCCCTTGGCATTAGTCCTTTCTTGTGGCTCACTCTTTGTGGAGGTCACTAGGCAACTTTCCTAGTGGAGAAAAGTTTTTTTTTTTATTTCCCTTTCTCCCTACCCTAGAAAATCTTACCTTGCTACTTCAAGAAAATCAAGGCCAGTAGGTATGATCTCTCAACTTCCTTACTCCCATCTGAAACTTTTTCTTCATACTTACCTTACTCCCTTTGCTGTGGTCTTGGGGATAGCATGTCCCTCCTGTTCAAAGCCAACCCACCCATCCCCTTCTCCCAAGGACCTCTACCTCACCCTATTTCCTGGTCCTTCTCAGCCTATTAACATGTCCAGTCCTCCTGCCCTCCAAAGAAATTTCCACGGGCCCCATGTCACCTCTGACCACCATGGAGTCTACTACCTGACCCCATGCCCTCCACCTTCCCTTTCAGTCCTTCACCCCGAGCCCTCTGTAGGCAAGGTCATTGATGACCGTAATTGTCAGACCCAGAGGATAGCCTTGGTTCTTACCTTTCTGCCTGCCCGCCCCCCCCCCCCCCCACTACCTTTGATGCCCTGATCCTTCTTCCTTCATGAAATTCTTCACTTGGCTTCTGGGACCTTGCATCTTCGGTCCTCCTTGCCCCTTCTCACCATCCCTTCACTTCTTCCTAAAGATTGACATTTCTCAGGCTTCCATTTCCAGCCTACATGGCTCAATCTAAAGTTTAATGTCCAAGTACTCTTCCTGAAAGTCTATTCTCCTTTGTGATTTTCTGATATTAACTCTAGAATCTCTCTCTCTAGCCCAGACCCGACCCTTGAGCTTCAGGCTTGTCTACCCAGCTCTCAGATGGACTCTCCCACAGGGTGCCTCAAGCTTGTCAAAATACACACGTCCAAGATTAAGCTCTTTAACTGACCTTTATATTCGTTATCGTTCAAGCTAGAAACCTGGAGGTCACTCAATTCTTGATATTTCCTTTGTCTGCAGTTCCTGTGCCCATTCACTCAAAAGTCCCACCAACTTGACCACCAAGCAGAGCTGACTCTTGCATAAGTTTGAACTGCATGGGTTCACCTATGTGTGGATTTTTTTACAGCGCAGTATTGTAAATGTGTTTTCTCTGTCTTATGATTTTCTTAATAGCAGTTTCTTTTCTCTAGCTTGATTGTAAGAATACAGTATATACTACATATAACATGCTAAATATGTGTTAATCGACTGTTCATGTTATCAGTAAGGCTTCAAATCAACAGTAGGCTATTGGTAGTTAAATTTTGGGGGAGTCAAAAGTTATATGTGGATTTTCAACTGTGCAGGGTGTGAGCCCCCATAACCCCCCCCCCCCGCCACCTATTGTTCAAGGGTCAGCTGTTCAGGAATCTGTCCCCTTCCTCCACCCCTACCACCGCTCCCCATTTCATGCCTTCATTTCTCTTGGGATCTTGTTGCTTCCCTCCCTCAGAACCATAAAGGCTCCCCATTTCCTAAGTCTTGAGTTCTTTATTAAGGCCTATTAGGCCTTGAGGCCATGTTTTGCCTGTACCACAACATTTAGCCCCAGAACAAATTGGCAGAGTTACTGGGTGGGGCCCTCGCTAGGGAGGAATTGATGGGCCCTCCACCCAGGCCCTCCCCTAGGTGGGCACAGGCGTAGCTACCAGGGACTTGGCTCTTCCCAAGCTGCCTCTGAGGTTCCGCCGTCTGGGGCAGGAGGCACTGTCAGAAGCTGATCGGGCTTCTCACCAGCTCCCACTGTCCACCCACTTGCCCTGGGGGGCTGAGGAGGAAGCAGGGGTTTAAGACATGACTGCAGGTGTGGAGGAGAAGGCCGAGTCTTTCCCTCCTAGCTCCTCCTGAGCCTCTGCTTTCCAAGTGCAGGCAACTTCCACAGGCTCCAGGCAGCCAGCAGGGTGGGTGGCTGGGTGGAGCTCGAGCCTAGAAGCTGGGATGAATAGAGCCAGCGTCTTCGGACAGCCCTTCCACCCCTCTGAGCCAATCCCCTCATCTGTAGTGATACCTTGGCCTGGGGTCTAGCCCGTGGTTAAGTGCTTATCTGGTGATGGCTGTCATTATGAGGGGCTGGACCGAAATCTCCCCATAAGATCAGCCCTCCATTTAGTAAAGCAAGTGGGGCACTTAAAAGCGTGAACCCTGAGCCAGTAGCCTGGTACAAATGCGAACTCTGCCCCTTACTCGCTTGGCAACTTTGAGTAGATCTTGAAGCCATGCCTGTTTCCTCACTGTGGGAGGGGAGTAATTACCTACCTCATTGGGTTGCTGTAAGGAATAAATTATTAACGTGTATAAAACACCTAGAACAATCCTAGCACCTAAATAAGCACTTAGTGCTGGTTATTCTTACTTCACTGTTATTACTGTTACAGCATAAACTCCTACCCATCAGGTTAAGGTTGCATAGATTGAACAGAGAATTCCTACTTGGTGCGATCGGGGCCCTAGGGCCCCAGGAAACCCTGACCCCTCAGCTAAATCCCTCTCTTGTTGAAGTTCTTCTCAGAGCCCCCTGGGGGTGATTAGTTGGTGGCCCTTAGCCCTTAGCTACTCCCTTAGCCCCCGATCTCCCTGCTCCCCAGCCATGGACTTGAGCTCAGAGCCAAGGCTGGAGGCAGGCAGGCCCTGACAGCACCGGGCTTCTCTGATTACTGCATCAGGGTGGACACAGAGGGTGAGGCTCCAGGCTGGGAGTCGGGAGCCCTGGTCCCGTCCTGGCTCTGTCACTCGCTGCCTGACCTCAAACAGCAGGCCTCCTGACTGAGCCTGAAGTTCTCGAGGTAGAGAGTGAGGACGTTACACCAGCCCATTGTTTCCCGAAGTGTGGTTCACCTGAGCGTGGTGATTTTAGGGGGGGGTACCCCGAAGAATACTTTTTATTCTAGTAGTTCTATGATTATTTTAATGAGTATTAGAAAAAAAAAACCCACCATCAGCACATAAACTTCATGATTTCAAGGGAAATGAGTGCTAAGGACGAGTAAAAAGCAGGGAAGTGAGTACATACCAAGGAAATCGTAGCAAAACCGTTCAAACGGTGCTCGGAAATGACAGAAATTTTGCAAGAAGCTGGGTGCTACTGCCGCTGGTTGGGGACCCCGGAGGTGGTTGATATCTAAGGTACCTTCAGAACTGACATCTGTAAACTACTTAATCTCTCTGGATGCCAGTGTCCCACTGGCCGAACGGGGGTAAACGAGTACCGAGAGAGGGTCTTCTCTAGCTTCTGCTGGTGTGATGGAGCCGGGGGAGCCCAGAGCAGGCACCAAGTGGACCCACGCCCGGAAACCCCGGACCTGGCCCAGACCAAAGGACACTGTAGCGAAGAGGCCAGGTGTGTAGGCCCCAGAGCCAGTCTGCCTGCGTCCTAATCCCAGCGCTGACTCTTCCGAGCTGTGTGGATCTGGGCAAATTAATCCGTCTTCCTTTCCTCGGCAGAGAAGCGGGAATAGTAACTTATCTCATAGGGTGTCGGAAGGGGTCGATGGGCATGTGTGAGTGTAACAGAGCCTGGCAGGTAGTAAGTGCTCAGTGGTGCAGTTTGTAACCATGTGAGGGAAAGGAGTGTCTCCCCCTCCTGCCGAGAGGGGTACCTTGGGCCCCCCCAGGCTCTTTCTGAAAGGAAACAGTATTCAACGCAAAGGGGACGGTGACAAGGCAGAGGCCAGCATGCAGGTCTCCTTGCTTCCACCTTGTCTAGGTCAGTAAGCTTTGCCAGAGTGGAGGTCTTGCTTTGCAGAAGGCTAAACTAGCTGGTTGCATGTCTTGAACAAACCCTGCCCTCTCTGGGGGGGCAGTTTCTGTGGCCCGGGTGGCCTCCAAGGGCCCCTCCAGCTCTGGCATCAGGCAGTTTTGTGGAATAGGCCTCTGCTGCCCCGTAGTCCCCAGCGGGCACACAGCAGCCCCCAGCCCAGCTTTGCGAGTACGTGTCCTGCCCCGCCCTGGAACTGTGTCCTAGAGAGCCACCACAGCCCTCTTAATCCCTCATCCTTCCCCAGGAGGGCCCAGGGACCACATCAGCTCCCAGCACCCAGACTGGTACCATAAAGTCACTCCAGAGACAGGGCTGTCTTCCCCTAGCCATAAGGACTGGCCCCATGAGAAGAGACCCCTTGTGTCGTCCCAGGTTTTGCACCAGCTACAGTCAAGAGGCATTTCCTAAGCTCGAGAGTCCCTCCTGCCGCACACACTTCCATCTTGGAGGCTCTCTGAGCTTCCCTGCCAGCTGGGCTGGTGTGCTGGCCCTCCGCTGGCCCTCAGGTGGGCAGCACCCTGGGGGGACGGCATCCCGGCTCACCCTTGGCTCCAGCCGGAGCCGCATTTGTCTTGCTTGGACTTGGGGCAGCCAATCACAGGAGGCCGAGAGTGGCCCTCTCTCCTCCTTGGGAGTGGATCCCAGATCAGAGGAGCCCCCCCGCCCCCCACCGCCCTCCTCCCTCCCCTTCTGGGTGTGTCGCCGCCGTTTGAAGCTTAATCAGGAAAGTGTACCTGGCTCCTGGTGCTGTGGCAGGGAAGCCGGGCCAGAGGCTGCCGAAGGCGCTGCAGGACAGACGGGCAGCACCGAGGTCCCTCTGTCCCCCTGAAGGCCCACGAGACACAGATCGCTGTGAGCGACAGCCGCCGTGCTGGAGGAGCGATCCCCGCCCGAGGAGGTAACTGTGCAGAGGTGGGGGCTGAGGGATGCGTCTGAGTTTTGTCCTGAAATAGTGACGGCCCCACCCGGCTCGGAGGAGTGAGGTTGGGAACAGTTTACTCAGGGCTTAGTCACCCCCGATGGCTCTCCTACCCAAAGGAAAGGAAAGCGGAGCCGAGCCACCTGCTGGCTGGGGTTATGGCACCCATCTCTGAGGGGAGCAGGCGAGATTAGCTGTGCGGCCGAAGGCTTTGCCACCAACTGGGAATTTTCCCGTGGACTTGATCTTGGGACAGTCCACTGCCACTGCGTTTGGCCCAATGCCTGATGCCTGCCAGTGTCCGGAGACTAAAGCAGGGCTTTTCTGGGTGGGAATCAGCCGGGCTTAGCCCTCCTGGAAAGCAGCTACAATGTGAAGGGGTGTGCAGGGGAGAGCTTGGTCCTGTGTTTGAATGTGGGAGCAGGCTTGAGGTGGTTCCGGGTGTGACCTCCAGAGCAGGCTGTCTGGGTCAAATCCCAGCTCTGTCACTTGGTAGCTGTGAGACCACAGGCCATTTGCTTATCTGCCCCTCAGTCCCATCACCTGGGAAGTGGGCCAGTAATATCTACCCCGTAGGACTGCTGTGAGGGTCAAACGGTGGAAACGCATAGACCAGCACCTAGCACCGAGGAAGTTCTACAGAAATCTCCATGTGGGGTTTGTAATCCTGCTATCTCCCAGAAACACGATCTCACTGAAGCTCACCGAAGCTCTCTGAGCCTCAGTTTCTCCATCTGCAGCACAGGGAAGAGAAGTTACCATGAGGGGATTAAATATGTTGCCAGCACATGGTAGGTGCCCGCTAAGTTGCAGCCCCCGTCCCCATGAAGTGAGCCGAGATTCCGTCCCTGTTAAAACCGTATTTCCTCCCGTTCGGCGCCTATGCTTTTTTATTCTGCTGCCAGAGGAAGCAGGTTGGATGGAAAAGTTTTGTCTTCTCGGGCCCGGAATGTCGGCATCGCTGTGTCACCGCAGACATGAGAAACTAGACGTGGCTTATGAGCACCTGTATCACCGCAGCGTTCTGTGGACCGGGTGGGTCACCCTCATGTGTGACCGCGTGTGCTTGGCCGCTGAATCGCCCCTGTACCCTTAGAGCACCTGAGGGACCCACCAGGGGCACCTCCTGGGCATCAGGAGCAGCGCCAGCCCTGCGGGATGCTGAGGCGCACCAGCCACGGCCCCGCCTTTCTCCGTGAGAGAGCAAGACGCAAACATGTGGCCAGGTCATCGGCCAGGCGAGAGGACAGCCCTAGAGAGAGCGTCCCCAAACCGATGATGTCTGATGAGGGACAACAATGCAAAGGCTCTAGGATTCAGGGGAGAGAGAGAAAGAATAGAACAGGAGGGGGCAGGGTGGTCTCCATGGCCATGGACAGACTCCATCTGGCTCCAGAGGACTTGAATTTGGACGGGTGGAAAGGCAGGGGCTGACACTCCAGGAGGGGAGTGACCGAGGCGTCGTGGGGAGAAGGCCGAGGCCGGTGTGGAGAAATGGGTCACAGTGGAGGCGAGGGCTGACTCGGCCAAGTGCTGAGAGGGAAGGTCGGAGAAGGAGGAGGTCGGCATGCCGCTGAGGGCCTTTGGTGCCAGGCAAGGGGGGATACGCTTTAAAGAGCTGTAAGTCGCCTATGGAGGAGGGGGCAACATAATCAAAATAATGTTTTAGAGGATGAGTCTGGCTCTGTGCCTCTAGAGGGTCTGTGTGGGGCGGGATGGGAGCCCGACACCAGCTGCCGTCCCCAGCGGCAGCAGCTGCAGAGATGTGGACTGAGCGCTTGCACAAAAGATGCTCGCGCCCGTGACCTCCTGCAACCGCACGGTAACCCTAGGGAGGGAGTGTCACAGCCGCCCCCCACCCACAGAAGAGAAAATCCAACAGGGTGGCTCACGCCGCTGTAGCTGGGAAGTGTCAAAGCCAGGATCCCAAGCCACGGTTGGCCAGCCCCAGAGTCCCTGGTTGGATGCCAAGTCTTGACAAGATGCAGAGAGCACGAATTCTGTCTGAAACGTGGCTAAGTGCGTGAATGAGAGAGACAGATCGGAGAAGCCCGGGGATTGGACGTGGAGGGAGGCGTGAGGACCTCAGCCACCAGGAGAGGGGGCTGGGGTGAGGAGGTGAGAAGACAGGGCCACTGTCTGATCTGGCCACACGGGCCCTGGCTTCCTCCTTGTGGAGTGGGACACTTCCTCACAGGGACACTCTGACGGCAGTGAGGTCCAACGCCTGAAGCATCGCCAACGCAAACAACATTACCTCTCTTCCCCTCCGTCATCGCAGACCAAGGAGATGCCATGTTCCCGGGGCCCTAAAGCAGGAAGTCACTTCCCACCTACAAACTCTCTGATTCCGTGATTGGGAGGGGCCTCAGGAAACCTCAGACTTTTGCTCTGCGGCCCTCAGGGATTTTTTAGCCAGGAAAATACCCATCGTCCCCAAGGGTGACTTTCTTTGTGGCGAAGGGGGTGAGAATCTCTTTTTCCTCTGTTCCCCTAGTCAGCAATGATACGGGCTCCAAAGCCCAGTTCTCTGCCTGAGGTTGGTGCTAGGCCCACGGCAGGAGGCCCAGAGAGAAGACAGCCACACTAACGGCTGAGGGGGCGACTCGGGAGAGCCCTGGGGGGCGTCCTCGGTGGCGCCCCCTCAGCCCACATACCCAGCCTGCAGCCGACTGTTCCCCATCAAGGGAAGCTGGGCTCGGTTCCCAGTCTCCCGGTCAGAGCTCTTCTGCGCAATTGCCTGGTTTGCGCTCACCATGCCTCCACAGGGTGATTTTCCTTCCCCGGTTCTTGTCTCTGAAATTAGCATGGCTTCAGAAACACCCTTGAGCACTTACTCTGTGCTGGCCACGATCGGAACGGGAATCAGGGTAACTTGCATTTGGAAGCAGTCAGTATTCTTTTAACCAGGAATCTGGTTATATACTGGGCTCCCAACAGAATTTTGGCGAGCGCCCCTTCCCTTGGCCTTTCATTCCCCAGCTGCCCTCCTGCGACCCTAACACCACCCTCCCCCCGCCCCCCCCCCCGACCCTCCCCCCCACCATGAGGTTGTTGGACTCCTCAGCTGTTTCCCTGAAGGCTAGGGAAGGAGCGGCTTCATCTCTTGGTAAGATTTGCCCACTGAATCACATTAGCACTTACTGGTAGCTTTGGATCCAGATGAGTCTTAGATGTCCTGGCTTCTAGGCTGTGGCTTCTTTCCTCCCTGTTTTGGGTGTAACTGACAGCAGGGGGCAGGGGGAGGTGAGAGTGTGGGTAGAAAGAGAAATGACTAGAACAGTCTTTCTCTCTCTTGAATTTTAGTTTTTCCTCATTCTCTTAGACTGTTAAAAAAGACTCCTCCTTGGACAGAATGATGATGCCTAGCCAGTCCCAAGGCGAATGCCAGTTTCTCTCAAATGCCAAGTTTAACATTTAATCAGCTGTGTGCCCTTAGGAAAGTTACTCGACCTCTCTGTGCTTCAGTTTCCTATCTGCAAAATAAGGATAATAACAGTTCCTGCCTTGTAGTGAGGATTCAGTCACTGGCCATATGTATGTATGTGTGCGTGTGTGTGCAAGCAAGCACACGTATCTGTGTCATTTACAACAGTGGCTGACCTGGAGGAAATCTCATGGACAAGTTAGCTGTTGTTCTCTGGTCCAGCCGTGCTCAGAATTCTAAGCTCTCAATGGCTCCTGAGGAGCAGTCACTGTTTCTGAAGGTCACTCTAGTGGGTCCCTTGGTGATGAATGCAAGAATGGGTTTTTCCCAAAGTTCATTGCAGGCTTGAAAGCATATTTGAGAAATCTTTCTGACCCCTTAGCTCTCACCCTTCCAGCATATATAGAGAGGTGGTACCTGATTGGTGGCCGTGTCTTTTATTTTTATTTTTTTAACGTTTATTTATTTGGGGGGGGGCGGTGAGGGGTGGAGAGACAGAGAGAGAGAGAGAGAGGGAGAGAGAGAGAAAATCCCAAGCAGGCTCCTCAACTTTCAGCGCACAGGCCGGCTTTAGACTCTCTCCCTCAACGCTGGCATCATGACCTGAGCCGAAATCAAGAGTCGGACGCTTAACTGACTGAGCCACCCAGGCGCCCCAGCGGCCACTTCTTTTAAAATGGCAATCGCAAACCTAATGATTACAATCCTTTTACACTTGTCTGGAACTTTACAGTTTACAAAGTGATTTTACAAACTTACCCATTTGATCACCAAATAGACCAGGTAGACATTACTGTCCACACATCCCAGTTCCGGGAAGTCAGGAGCAAACCTGAGATGGTCTCATGGTGCGTTTTCCTTAACCTCATGCCGTGAGTCTTTATCTTCTCCTCGCAACTCCTTTTGCTTTTCCCTTTCTGGTGATATTTCTCCTTATGAGTACGACAGTAAGCAGGGCTTACTCAGGAGCCCAGATGCCTGGATGTGAATCTCAACTCTGTCCTGTACCAGCTGTGTTACTTTGGGCAAGTGGCTTAACCTCTCTGAGCCTTGTCGTCCTCACCTGTAACCCAGGCTACTGTCAGTGCTGCCCTCCCAGGGCTGTATGAGAGCGCACTTAGAGACGGGTCCGGCACATAGGAAAGTGCTAGGTGTGCAATGGGCACTGTTGCTCACACGCAGTCCTTTTCGCCTGCCGCACTGGGGACAGCCGTTGTGGCTGTCCTGTGCTGAGCCCCAGCCCAGAGCAGGCTTCCTGGAAGGAGCTCAGAAGACGTTTGGTGGGTGAATTGACAGGCAGTAGGACACGCGCTAACTACATCCAGCTTCTGCAGAGAGTTATGTGAATTCGGTTACCCTGTTCCTCCAAAGACTTGAGAAAAAAATCAAGCCCTGGGTACAGACTTTTCCTTCTGGGCTTCTATCAGGACAGATGCGACTGTGGGAAGCTGTTTGAGGTGGGCATCAGCGCTGTGTCCAGTCACGATGTTGGAGAACGGCACACACTGTTTTGGGACTTTTGCAGACGTATCCAGGGACCTTAGAGCTTCTAGAAGCTCTTCCCAAGGTTGCCCTGCCTTACTGACGATACCAGCTTCCGGTAATGCCATTCCTATTGGGTGCCACGTGACTAAGGCACATTACCTTTATCTCTACAGTAACCCCCGACATAGATATTATTGCCCCCTTGTTACAGATGCGGAAGCTGAGGCTTCTAGAAATCACTATCTGGCCTAAGGCTGCTCAACCGGTGAGTGTAGAGCCAGGATTCAGTCCAGGGTGAAAGTCTGTGCTCTCCCACGTGTCTGGCCACCTCTCTCACGAACTCCTGGACAGGTGGGGTGCTCTGGGGTTTTCCTCCCAGCAGGAGGCTGGGAGCCTGATACTCCTAGGAAGTCGAAGCAGGTGCCTCCAACAGCATCTTCCTGTGACCCCCAAGCAAATACCGGGTTGCAGTCTAGGGAAGTAGGAAGGACCGAGCCCCTCACTTGACTCTGGCCCCCAGGAGATCCTGTAATGACCATCCTCCTCCAACAAAGTTGGGGACCCCTGCCTAGCCAAGAAGGTCCTCATGCATCAACCTGACCAGACCCCGGTAAGTTGCACGCAAGCTGTGCGCCACTGAGGCGCTCTCTTAGCCTCTCTGAGCCTCAGTTTCCTCTTCTGTAAATGGAAACAATAATACCTACCTCTTCTCTGGCATGAGGGTCACCCAAGACAGGGAGAGCAGGCCAGCAGGCAAAGTATCAGACATCAGAAGGCACCTACCCCACATTAGGCTTCCCTTCTCCACTCCTTTCCTCTTCTTTGAGATTCTCAGCAGAGTGATGCCACGTTGGAGCACGGGGCTCCGTCAGCCCATGCCAAAGCTCTGCAGTGCTGTTCTATTTGCTGAAAGTGGTTCAGACAGTTTGTTCAGGGGCAAACAGAGCTTTCCAAAACGGGAGGCAGGAAGGATGGCGTGGCGGGCAGTGTGAGGCTAGGCAGCTCTGGGGCTGAGGCCACCGTGGTCCTGCCTCGTCCAGTGCAGGCCGAGGGGCCAGAGGGGCTGAAATCAGCCTGCACGCACTCTGTATCTGCTTAGAGCATAAGGCACCAGAGTGTCTAACCCTCCGAAGGCACCATGTGGGCATGTGGTCACCGGCCTGGCTGTCCCCCTCCTCTTTGGTCAGACCCAGTGTGACAGCAGTGAGATACTGAAATGATTATGTATGTTACACATGTATTTGGAGGGTGTTGCATATGCATATGGTGGGAGTGGTGAGGTTATCTTTCTAGAATGAGTTACAGGCCAAGGGCACCTGGGTGGCTCAGTCGGTTAAGTGTCCGACTTCGGCTCAGGTCATGAACTCACAGTTCGAGCCCCACGTCAGGTTCTGTGCTGACAGCTCAGAGCCTGGAGCCTGCTTCGGATTCTGTGTCTCCCTCTCTCTCTGCGCCTCCCCCACTCTCTTCTTCTCTCTCTCTCTCCCTCAAAAATAAATAAATTAAAAAAAAAAAAGTTACAGTCTATAAGACAGACTCCCAAGGGATATTATGAAATTTCTTACCCAAAAAGAAAAAAGTACATATTTATTCTGGAGATTTTATCGTTGAATTCCCTGAAATGAGGGAAAAAGTTCTCTGAGGTCATTTGGGAATTTCTGCGTTAACCCAAAATGGCTTTCTTTGCTGTAGGGCTTTCTCTGGGATGTCAGTGCATCTTGAGAATCTCCAAGAAAGGGAATGAAGGGGGCTGCATTTCTGAAAGTATTTGACCACGGAGCCCTTTGGGGAAAAGTTTTAGTGACCACCTTGCTGGCGGCCAGGAGATGTGCAAGATGACAGCACAAGGCCAAACAGTTCTGTCACTTAAAATGTGTTTGTTTTTTTTTAATTTACTAATCTCTGTGCTCAACGTGGGGCTCGAACTCACGACCCTGAGATTAAGAGTCACATGTTCCACCGACTGAGTCAGCCAGGTCCTCCCTCTGTCATTTTAAGTGCTTGGTTTCCTTATAAATTCTCCCAGGTTTTGGCCGCAGAGGGTGGCAGGCTCTGGAAGAAGTCTTGGCTCAGGGGCTCAAAGGCACCATGGTGGGTTTATCAACTGTAGGAATCTCTGAGAGTGGTAGGAGAAGCTGAGGACCGTGAACTCCCTGTCCCCAAAGCTGCCGCTCCAGCCATGGGTTCTACGTTCAGCCAATTTCTGACCTCCGACTCCCACCTCCGGCTCCAGTCCCAGTGAAGACAGTGAGAGAAGCTGTTCTCTAACTGGTCTTTTTGGAAGTTCGCATCTCCCTTTGTTTGATAAATGATGGCTCGGCCCTCCCCGGGGATTCCCAGTGTTGATCAACAAACATTTATTGAGCATATGCTATTGTCTTAAAAATGAAGTATAAGGGGCGCCTGGGTGGCTCAGTTGGTTGAGCATCTGACTTCAGCTCAGGTCATGATCTCACAGTTTGTGAGTTCAAGCCCTGCATCGGGATCTCTGCTGTCAGCGCGGAGCCTGCTTCGGGTCCTCTGTCCTCCTCTCTCTCTCTCTCTCTGTCTGCCCCTCCCCCACCCGTACTCTCTCTCAAAAATAAACATTTTTTTTTTTAATGAAGTATAAGACAGGAGTTCCTTCACTTATAGTTTACAACCTGATCAGGAGGTGGCATTGGGATGTGCTCCAGGGAGAGAGCCCGCTGGCTGTCCGTGGGCCACCAAGAGTCCAGCATGAGGGAAAGCGGGAGAATGAGACTGAGTAGCCACTAGACTCAGTGGCTTGGGAGGGGGGTGGGACAGGAGTCGGCAGGTGATGCTCATGAAGCCATCAGCAAGATGCTGTAACAATATGTCATCCCTGGGGCTTGTGACATTAGAGCCTCTGGAAGCATGTGACAACAAGGAGGTGCTACCAGAGGGGCAAACGCTGCACACTGCACAATTGAAACAGCAAGACTTTGGGAGGGAAGCCCAGGACACCCCCACTGGCAACTTCCTCTACTGCAAGTTGGATTTGAGGGTTTGGAGTCCCGCTGGCCCTTAATAAAGCAGCCGTGCAGGGTACGATGTGAACGTATCGTGGTCCTAAAGGGGGAAGCTCAGTGTGCTCGCATCATGAGGTAAGCTTCATGGAAAAATATCAGGTACCTCTTGCCCTGCACATCTGCCCCGCTGTGCCGGGGTGAAAATAAACCAGAGTGGGGCAGAACCGTGAGGAGTGGGGGTGCCAGGGGCGAGGAGTGCCCTCAGTCCCAGACAGGAGCCAGCACCCCTTTGCAAAGTGGACAGCGTTGCCCACGGGTGCTGTTTTGTGGCTGCTTAAAGCAATCTATGGGTTGGTTGAACTTCACCCATCCAGTAGTCACCACTACAGCTAACACGGGGGGAGGGGGAGTGCCTCTACGTGACTTCAGAACCACCCTTCTATCTAGCGAGTTGTCTAATACTGACACAATGTGCAAGTTTCTGTTCAAAACAAATAACAAAATATGTCTAATTATATATACTTAAAAAATTTTTTTAATGTTTTTATTTATTTTTGAGACAGAGAGAGACAGAGCATGAGCAGGGGAGGGGCAGGGAAAGAGGAAGACACAGAATCCGAAGCGGGCTCCAGACTCTGAGCTGTAAGCACAGAGCCCGATGCGGGGCTCGATATACATATTGTACATAACAGAAGTTTAAGTGATGCGAATTGAGCCACAAACTCAGGAAGAGAATTTAGTATATCTTAACAGAAAACTGAGTGAGTCTTCATAGGGGTGGGGGGGACTTCCCTCCTCCTTAAATTTCCCAAAGACCTGGAAACACAGTTCCCAACGGAGACTTAGAGCAGGCAGTTAGTTAAAACGCTCAGGAGGTCCTGACCTGGAATTTCATCAATCAACCACTGCCATTGCTTCTCCTCGCCACACGGGGGCACTGTTAACACACGGTTCTGCCCCATCGAGTGAACTCCGCGGAAGGGTTAGTTCCCTCCCCGCTGCTGACCGCATCAGACCTTTGAGTGAGGACCATCCCACTATCCAGGTTGTCTAAGCTCAGGCAAGGGTCTTTATCAGGTTTCCTGGAGCACAGCTCCTGATGCTTGACTCAGCCTGATTACATCCCAATTCTTGCCTTCCCAACAGAGCTTCATGGCTACCCTTCGAGAATATCCTCAAGGGGGAGTTACCTTCCCAAGGTGACCTGAGGAACCTCTGTCACCAGAGCAGAAGTTCAGTCACAGCAGGATTATTCAAATCTGCAGTGGGACATCTCCTCCAACAGGAATCATAATTCAATAAGATACTCGGGATTGCCTGGATGGCTCAGTCGGTTCAGCGTCCGACTCTTGATCTCAGCTCAGGTCTTGGTCTCAGGGTCATGAGTTCAAGCCCCACGCTGGGCTCTGCACGGGGCGTGAAACCTACTTAAAAAAAAAAAAAAAAAAAAAAAAGACACTTGTGTTAGGTTAGAGCAAGCCCCTCTGAGATCTTTTGGTTCAAATGTGAAGCCACTGGGGGAAATCGTGGTGGAAGGAGTGAGGGAAGAAGCATGAAGAAGGGTATGGTCATTTAGCACTTGTCAGTTTATGAAATTACTCACTGTGGAAACTCGGGCAGTACCTTAACGTTTATGAGCCTCCATCCCTCCCCCCCCCCCCCCCCCCCCCCCGTAATACTGGTTGATTCTAGCACCGACCTCATGAGAATGGTGTAGGAGTTAAAGGGGATGACTCATGGAAAGCACCTAGCATGGTGCCTTGCACATCATAAATAATAAATACCAGCTAGAACTATCATTACCATTAAGTCACTGCCGTGTTCACGTGTTCGCCGCCCTATCCCAGCGCCTAGAGCGGCCCCTAGCGTACACGAGGCCCTGGGTAAAGCCGCGCTGCCCGCATGACAGTCTTGCCTCTCAGTGATACTTCTGTGTCCCCGTTTGCGGGGGGGGGGGGGGGGGGGGGCGGAGTCCGATGGCAGAAGGGGTGGAGCACAGCGCACGTGCAGGCAGGCGTGTTCTCGCCCAGGCTCCCTCCCAGGCTCTCCGCTCTTTCCTCTCGGTAAAGACAGAACTGGCTCCAGAACCTCAAGCTGGGAAGTTTCTTGTTTGAGTTACTTCTCTGCAGAGTGTTACGAAGAACGTAAACAGTGTGTGAGGAAAGTAAGTTATCGGATATCGAGTCAACACAAATAGATACGAAGTTCTATTTACGGAAATTGTCCTTCGAGGTACAGAAACTGACCTCTATCAAAATGAAACTTGAATGAATTAAATCAAATACGAAGAGACGGGGGTCACGTGGGAGAGTCTAGTCTGGATCCCATGGTTTTACCAAAAAAAGGGCACCGCTAGCAAATGATTGTCAGATCCGTTATGTACCCAACACTGGGCAAGAAGCTGTTGTATACGCTTTCATTATGTAAGAATGAAAGGCCAAGCCCTTGCCCTCTGCTGGCTTACAGTCTGCTTGAAGACTCAGAAGGCACAGCCCCGAAAGTCCGCGCTGGGGGCTGCTAAGCTCCGGTCGTCAGCAGGGGCAGGAGCTCCCTCAAAATTACGGTGGGGATGGGGAAAATCAAGAAAGGTGTGAGATGGGTCCCAAGATCAGTCACTAGAAGCCAAGGAGTGAGGTCAGGAATGAGCAGAGAGTAGTCCTGATAAAGCTGGGAGTCTGTTTGAGAGAGGTTTTCTAGAACAAAAGAGGGGGAAGCCCTGAAAGGCTGCTGGGCAGGGAAGGGATATGTGAATTTGTCCTGATGTCTGACACATTTGCTTCCGCTTTTGAGAGCAGATGCAAGTCTCCACGGCACTTGGGATCGCTGTTGAGTTTCCCTGGTTTTCATTCAGCACGGAGGGCAGAGCTCACTGGGGACAGAGTTGGGACCCAATGAAGGACAAAGATGAGCAAGTGTGGGCCACCTGGGTGGCTCAGTCGGTTAAGCGTCCGACTTCGGCTCAGGTCGTGATCTCACAGTCTGTGGGTTTGAGCCCCGTGTCGGGCTCTGTGCTGACAGCTCAGAGCCTGGAGCCTGCTTCGGATTCTGTGTCTCCCTCTTTCTGCCCCTCCCCAGCTCATGCTCTGTCTCTCTCTCTCTCTCTCAAAAATAAATAAAAACGTTAAAAATAAACAAATAAAGCTTTTAAATTCCAGTGAGTTAACATACTACACCCGGTGCTCATCACAAGTGCCCTCCTTAATCCCCATCACCTATTTCACCCATCCCCCACCCACCCCCCTGTGGTAACCGTCAGTTTTGTCTCTATAGCTAAGAGTCTCTTTCTTACTTTGCTCCTCTCTCTCTCTTTCCCTTTGTTTGTTTTGTTTCTTAAATTCCATACATGAGTGAAACCATATGGCATCTGTCTTTCTCTGACTGATTTCATTTAGCATTATACTCCCTAGATCCATCCGTGTTGTTGCAAATGGCAAGATGTCGTTCTTTTTTGTGCCCGAGTAATATTCCAGTGTGTGTGTGTGTGTGTGTGTGTGTGTGTGTGTGTGTGTGTGTGTGTGTCTTCTTTATCCATGCAACTATCAATGGACACCTGGGCTTTCCCCATAATTTGACTATTGTAGATAATACTGATATATATATCTGGTGCACCTATCCCTCTGAATTGTATTTTTGTGTTTAGGTAAATACCTACTAGTGTGATTGCTGGATTGTAGGGTCATTGGGCACTTTTTATAAGCCAGGCCCAGGGTTGTTTGTTTTGTGGGGTTTTTTGGTATATTTTTTTCTCATTTGATTCTCCCATATTATTAACCTCCAGTGAGGGATATTTAAATTTCCACATGTGGAAACCATGACCCAGAGAGGCCCCCCAACCATGAAGGGATGAACGCAGGGCTGAACCCTGCTCTCCGTATATCGTCTTCAGCAGCCACACTGCCTCCCCTCATAGTGCTTACATCCCCTTTGAGGATGGGGGTAACACAAAGAAGCCCATCATAGAAAGCCTTTCCTAACTGATGTGTTCACTCTCCTCTTCTTTAGAAACATGTCCCTGAGCTGAGCGGGCACACTCCTAACAGCAGCCGGCGGTTTGCAGCCCAGGCAGCCGGGGGATCCCCAAGGCCGTGAGGAACAAGAACCAGAATGGAGCCCCAGGGTTAGTGCCCGCGGGAGGTGCGCATGCTGGGCTCAGGAGGGAGCGGGGTGCAGAGGCCTGCCGTCCTGCCCACATGGGCGCCCCGGAAGAGGGCAGGGGTCCCCAGAGTTGTGCAGCGCCACTACTGGACTGGAGAGGGTGCCTGCTGAGTCCCTGCGAGGAGCCCCGCTAGGCCGCAACGATGACTGCTGTTTGGGACACCTCGGAGGCCATCCCACAGGGCAAAGAGAAGCCCTAACCGATCCTCGTACCCCAGGGCCGTGGCTGGCGATGTGACTCATCCCCGTGGTCAGGGCGGCGCAGACCCCAGGCAGGGGCGATTCCCGGGGAGGGTCTCACTCTGGGTCCAGCTCCACGCGGCACCATGAACAATAACTTCTGCCGGGCCCTGGTGGACCGGCGGTCCCTGGCGCCCCCCAGCTGCATGCAGTTGGGCGTCGTGCCCCCTCCGCGCCGGGCGCCCCTGCCCCCCGCCGAGCCCCTGGGCAACGTGCCCTTGCTGCTGTACCCAGGCCCGGCCGAGCCGCAGTATTACGACGCCTACGCGGGCGTGTTCCCCTACGTGCCCTTCCCCGGTGCTTTCGGGGTGTACGATTACCCCTTCGAGCCCGCCTTCATCCAGAAGCGCAACGAGCGCGAGCGGCAGCGGGTCAAGTGCGTCAACGAGGGCTACGCGCGCCTCCGCGGCCACCTCCCGGGCGCCCTGGCGGAGAAGCGGCTCAGCAAGGTGGAGACCCTGCGCGCCGCCATCCGCTACATCAAGTACCTGCAGGAGCTGCTGAGCGCGGCCCCCGACGGCGCGCAGCCCGCGGGCTCCCCGTCCGACTGCCCGGGCGACGGCGAGGCCCGGGGGCCCGCCTCCCTGGTGCCCGAGTCGTCCGAGTCTTCCTGCTTCTCCTCGCCTTTCTTTGAGTCGGAGGAATCCAGCCACTGATCGGGGATAGAGGGGGCACCACAGAGACCGGAGGAGCCCCGTCGGAGCAGTGAGGGCGCCGGGCCCCGGGAAGTTGCGGGTGCGCGCCGCGCC
This sequence comes from Panthera leo, assembly GCF_018350215.1. NCBI lineage: Eukaryota > Metazoa > Chordata > Mammalia > Carnivora > Felidae > Panthera > Panthera leo. The sequence goes on along the minus strand of NC_056696.1, from coordinate 40,071,653 downwards.
CGCTCCAGGCCTCAGGAGGGCAGCCCGGGACGGCCGTCCCTGGATGGGTCTCCGTCTCCGCTTCAGCCCGCGGCGGGGTGGTGCACAACCCGCCGTGGTGGCCCTGCCCCGTCCTCTGTCGCCACAGGCGCAACCCTGTGTCTGCGACTCCCTAGGAGGCCAGCCGGTCTTTGGTTTGGATGAGCCGTGCCCTTGCCGTCCACGAGATGGCCTCAAACACTAGCGTCCACTTTGGGAGCTGGCTTGCCACCCCCGCCTCCCACCCCACCTCGAGAGGAACCCAGAGGCCGCGGCGGAGGCCAGACTACTGCTTGCCCTCGGCCGAGATCGAGATCAGACTTGGGAAGAAGCCCAGAGAGGGCCTTGGTGGCGCCGTCTGGCTTCCCTGATGGAGGGCTAGGATCCACCCCCAGCCCTAACCTCCTGGTGTAGCCTTTTCATATTTCCCACCCCCCGGGGGTTGTGTGAGGACTGTGTTTTTTCCCTTCAGCCTGTATCCCTCTGTGGGCAGTGGGACCATATGGCACAGTGTTTGTACCAAGAGGCTAAATAAAAGATTTGTTGGGTTTTGTGATTCCAGCTCATCGTCTACCCCCACGTGCTTTGGTGCCCCTCTCGCATTCCCATTCGCAGCTCAGAGCACTTCCTGTGGGCGGTGTGGGGTGTTCTGTTAGCTTGTGCATTCAACTAACATTGACAGAGCTTTGTGTATACCAGGGAGGGTATCTGGGCGGGGCCAGAGTCCCAGGCATGAGACACAACCCTTGTGCAGTTAGGCGCTGAGGGCTTGGGGGAGAAGCCCACGAGGCGCACAGTCTCTGCACAGTGCTGCAGGGGCTGTGCCTGAAGCGTTCATGTTCAAGGTTCTAATGGGGAGCCTTCCATCCCAGTGTGGAGGCGTTAGCTTTCCCTGACATGGGGTGTGCATGGGGTGGGGGGGACTGAACTCTAGCAGCAGGGACTGAGATGGGAGGGGGTGCGGTGTAGTCGTGCCGAACTAGGCCACCCAGCACCTTTTCTGGACGGTGTCAAGGGGATAGGGAGCGAGGTGTGGGGTGGGGTACTAATCTTGGCAGCAGGGAGCCAGTCTGAAGTTCGGGGCTCCCCATCATAGGCCATCCCCTTCTTGAACCCTCGATTGCCCCAGCCTCGAAGCCCTCCATCCTGTCGCCCGCTGCCCCCATCCCAGGCCCGTGTGAAAGTTCCTTCCGCCACCCCCCTACCAACCTCCTCAGGGACGTATTGGGATGTCACTGGCTGGGCTGGGAAGGAATGACAGCTGCCTGGCCTCAGGAGCTCAGGCCAGGCAGCGGGGAGCCGAGCGGAGGCTAATTTTACTTGCTGGGAGCAGGGGGAGTAATCCTCCTGCCCACGCCCACGGCTGGCTCAGCAGGGCACGCTTGGCCCAGCAGGCTCAGCCGGTCCAGTCCCCAAGGCTGGGGCGCTGGGGACACAGGAAGGAGAGGGCAGCGGGGTGGGGGAACAGGAGACCGCGAGACTGCCAGGGGAGCTATGGAGCCATCCTCACCCCAGGATGAGGGCCTGAGGAAGAAACAGCCCAAGAAGCCCGTTCCTGAGATTCTGCCAAGGCCACCCCGGGCCTTGTTCTGCTTGACCCTCCAGAACCCCCTGAGGAAGGCCTGCATCAACATCGTGGAATGGAAGTATCCTTTAGGGTCCCCAGGGTATCAGGGAGAGCGCGTGTAATGTGGGAGAGGGAGACCGGGTATGGGCACAGATCACGAGATTGGGGGCCGAGGAGACTGGGGGCTTGGAGATGGGGCAAACTCCACAGAATGACATAAGGAGCCTTTGGGAAGGAAGCCTTCAGTTGAGGGGGAAGGGAGCGGCAGAACTCTCGAGGCTCCTGAGGCCTGAGTGCACCGCCCAAGGCCCAGTGACAGCCCTAGGACCATCTACAACAGGAGCCAGGGTTGGGGGAGGGGCGGTTCACAGGTGTGCCCAAGTCACATTGTCATGGGGCTCCCCTGCGGGGTTTGAAGCAACAGTCTCATTTTGACACAGCTAGGAGAGAAAAAAGTGGCGGCCTCTGTAAGAAAATTCTTCCCCTTGGTGGGAGAGTGTGAAAGCAAAGAGATTGCTGGGTGAGGGGAGGCTGGCTGGGGCTGGAGTTGGGGGAGAAATGGCCTTGAACAAAGGGCTGCTGTGAGGGGCTCCCGGCAGTGGCTAAGAGGCCTGGCAGTTTTAGCTCAGACATACCAGCCTGGGGCCAGGGACTTGCGATCCCTTTCTATGTTTGCAGTAGCTCTGAGGGGAAGACCGATGAAAATATCTGGGTTATTTGGGGAAGGGAGGAAGGAGATTGGGGGGAGGGGCTATGTCAAGTGCCTTCTCAGAGAGAGGTCAGGAATATTTGAAATATTTCTGTAGGGTTCTGGAAGACTAGGCTCCCACCAGCTGTTCCCTAGAAGAAAGGAGAATAAGGGATAATTGGAAAGATAAGAAAAACATGGGGCCGGTTGGAATAGTTGGGGTCGGCGTCAGCTCTGCTCCCCACAGCTGCACCTGGTGACGTGGAACCTCTCGCTGCCTCTCCCTGTGGCCCGTCTCCCGTGAGATCGGGTTTCCCCGGGTGGGTTCTCTCTCCTCCAACCTCTGCGCCTCCACGCCTCCTCCTCTGCTGGCCTCTGCCCCTGTGGCCAGCCTCTTCTCAAACACTGGAGGGAAGAGAGTGGGGTTGTCAGTCCAGACCTTCTCCACAAGCGTGCCTCCCACCCCACAACCTGTCCCCACCTCCACCACTGACCACGCCCCTCCTTCCCTTTCCCTCCTCTCCTTCCACACCCGCTTTCCAACGGCTCAGCCTATCCGGTTGGCTGTACGGCTCACCCACAAGGAATGGGCGTGGGGTGCCCCCTGGAAACCGGCCCCCGTGAAGCGGTGGGTGAGCCTGGAGGGGAGGGGTGAGTGAGTGCGAGTAGGAGCACGGCTGCTCAGTTGGGTTATCTAGTCCTTCCTCTGGCTGCAAGGCTCGGGTGCTATCTCGGCAGCCTCCCCTTTCCCTGTCCTGCCCTGTGGATACTCAGCCCCCAGCCTCCCTTGCCAGTTCTCCGAGTGGGCCCCCCAGGTTGTCTGGCCGGAATCTCAGAAGGTCATGGCTCCTCAGGAGCAGGGCAGGTAGGGTTGGGGGATGGGCAGGCGCTTACAGCGGAGCATTAAGACTCCAGCCAGGAACCAGAGCTTCGAGGTCCCAGCAGGTCTAAATGGAAGTCACCTGTTCCGGAGGAGAATGTACAACCCGCAGGAGAGCAGGGAAGGAGCAACATGGGCCCATCAGCCTGGCTTTACATTCCTAGTCCAGACGGACCTTCAGGGCTCTCGTCCCCTTGACTGCACCAGTCCGACGCCTCACTCGAGGGCTCTCCTTAACCCTGGCACCAGACCCTTCGAGACAATCATCTTGCTCACCATCTTTGCCAACTGTGTGGCCCTGGCTGTGTACCTGCCCATGCCTGAAGATGACAACAACACTCTCAACCTTGGTCTGGTAAGACAGGTCTTCCCACCCCCCTCCTGTGGGCCTGCAGCCCCAGGCTCAGGGAGGCCCCCCTGGTGAACGGCATGCTGGTGGATGATGCCAGAGCCTCAGTCTAGCTCCCAGCCACCTGCAGGGCTGGCTGAGTGACTCAAGAGCTTTGCAGGCTACACCTGCTAATTCTGGATTCTGTAATATTACCATCCAGCCCTGAGCAAGGGCCCAGGCACTGTGCTGGGCATCTGATGAGAGTAAGCTTCTAAAATCCTCCCGGCAACCCCATAAAGTAGTCCCATTTGACAGATGTGGAAACTGAGGCTTAGTAAGGTCAGCTCCTGAGCAATGGAGGCAGAAGGCTAGTTTCCCTTTCCTGGATATAAGCCAGAAGAAACTTGCTTCCTGGGAGAGTGGGATCTAGGAATCCCAAGAGACCACGTTTTAGACCTCTATACCACTTTTCTCCTCACCCCTTCACCAGTAACACGGACACAGAACCATAAAATGCCAGATCTAGGAGGGATTTGTCCTATCTTCTCCCTGCCTCACTGGTTTGTGGATGAGAAAATGGAGCCCTAGGGAGTAAAAGGGCTGATTTTACTCAACAGCTAGAGAATAGTAAGCATGGTTACCATTTGTCGTGTGCTTACTAGATGCCAGGTTCTATGCTAAATATTTTACATTATTGTCTTACTTAATCCGCAGAAGTATCCCTGTGAGGTAACAACATTAAAGCCATGTAAAAGACAAGGCAACTGAGGCAGAGAGTTTGGATACCTTGCTCGGGATCACCCCACATGCAGGTCCTGCCCATAGGGTCTCAAACTCAGGCCTCTCTGACTTGAGGGCCTGCCTTTGTGACAGCTGTGTTGCTAATGTGGTAACAGCATGAAGACTTCTAGGGGAATCCCTCACAGAAACAGTGCTCTCAGGCCCACGAGGGGACAGGACAATGGACCCGCCATTTCAACAGGTTTTTTCCCGCATTTATACCACGGGGGAGGAGAGGAGGGGGGGGCAATTAACATGCATCCAGGGCCTGAAACAAAGGTATTTCTCTTTGCCTCTTCTTTATGCCGGTTTCCATGGGAATCTATCTTGAGCTGGTGAGAAGCTGGGATTTTAAGTGTGTGCTTGGCTATAAACAGAAAAAACTCTGAGCTCCTGCGTGTGGAAGGAAAGTGAGACAAAATGTGGGCAGGACTGCAACTGAGGCTGGGAGGGGCCTTCCACAAGGCAGACCCAGTGTTCAGTGTTCCTGAATCTAGGAGGGCTCTGGGTCCACCCCACTCTTCAGGACTTCATATCTGGGGGCCTTAGTTTTATTTCAACTCCTTAAGAAGTTGGTTACTTTCAAAAGAAATTGCCCTCTGGAGGTTATTAAATTACGCCTTACTGGGTCTGTCCTCTTCCATCTTGAAACAAAATGGCTGCCCTAACAATTTCACGCAGTCCTGTGTGCTTTTCCCTTTAGCTTGTGGGCTGGAGTTACAACGCCTCGGGTAAGGTCTAGAGTGCATAAACACAGGATGATAAATTACCTGGAAGAGGAAGAACTAACCAGAAACCTTTCCAAAGCAGCGAATACCCCTCAACTGTCAAAGTTGGACAGGCTATTAATAGTCAGTGAGGGATCCTGATCTGATCCCTTTGGGGTAAAGCCCAGAGAGGGTAGGTGATGCTCAAAGTCACACAGCCAGCTTCTAGCGGTGGATTCCTCACTCCTACTTGTCAATTATATGTTCATCTCCGCATAATCCAGCAGGAGGGAAATGAGAGGAGTTAGACCAGAAGGACGGGAAATCAGACATTTATCTCTCACCCTATTGCCTGCTTTTGTAGGTATCTGAGAAAGGTTAGGGACTTCCCAGTCATCCAAAATAACCCATATTTTTTAAGAAGGGAGTCCCAAGGACCAATTCTTCATTAGCATTCTCACTCATTTTACAAATATTTATTTAGTGCCCATTATATCCCTGGTACATACTGGGGATAAGATTGGGAACCAAGTAGACCTAGTTTCTGTCTTCACAGGCCTTAATTAATTAAACCAATTAAAACGATGATAATTAAACCAGTTACACAAGTATCTGAATTGAAAAGGGAAATCTATAAGGTTTGGGACACTATGATATTGCACTGGAGGAAAACCTATTCCCTCCCAGAGGATGGGATGTTTTCCCTGAGATGTGAAGGACGAGGACAGAGCCAACTTTCATGTGCATGTGACCTGTGCAGTCCCTCCGGGGCCTGCATTCAGAAGGACCCCATGGTTGGGGTTTAATGATCCGTGGGTATGGCACTGAAAATTTAAATAATTTCATCTCTAAATCCATATTTTGTGAGCGAAGACCAGTGAGATCATGGTACATGCATGAGTAGCTTGGAGCCACGGCTCACTCACATTTCGCCCTCTGCCACCTCCTATCCCCTTCCCACCTCAAAAGACAGACACCGCTCATTCTCTCCCTGCCGGTGCCCTGGGCCAGGGTCAGGGTTGGATACATGCGGTCTATCTTCGGTGTCTCAAGACAGGGCATGGCAATGGCTGTCCCCACCCTGGGCTGACGGTTCCGCGGCCCATTCAGCGAATGATCGCCGGGTGGAGCCTGTGGCTGATCCCTCGACCGCATCAAGCACACAGACATCCCCTGTGTCTCTTGGAGCAGAGGTGGCCATATCCACCCTTGTGTGCTTCCTTCCTGTCCACCTTGGGTGGAGGCAGCAAGCCCGTGGGAAGGGAGATGCCTGTCTCCACTTTCCCACCTCTGGCCGAGACACAGGATGTCTGGCTGCTGGATGGTGTGTGGGGGGGGAACCTGGCAGCTGGTGGGAGAAGCCTGGAGGAGGTCATGGAGGAGGACGGGAGTGCCTGTGAGGGTCTGCCCTTGTGCCTTACAACATTAAATAGGCAATAAAAAACCAAAAACCACCATGACGGATTGAAGAAGAAACCATGGACGGAAGGAAAAAGCTTTGCATTTTGATACCTTCAATGGCATTTATTTCCGACTTTTTGGACAAAGGGCCCTACAGTTTTTCATTTCGTACTGGGCCTGTCGATCATGTAGCTGGTCCTGGAGGAGGGGTCGGGGCACCGGGGAGAGGTTATAGAAGGCTCAGCAGGGAAGCCCCATGAGCAAAGGGCTGGAGGCAAGAGATTGAGAGAGGAGTTTGGGACTTAGAAGAATCTCTCAAGCTACCATGTAGAGGGTAGACCGGAACGCGGTGCGATGTGGGAAGCAGGGAGAGGGAGGAAGAGGTCATGAAGTTGTCCAGGCAGGAAACAGGGGAGACTAGACTTGAGGCATGATGCATAAGAGGGTGACGTTGAGAGACAGGAGACGGCTCAGTGGGACCTGGTGACTGCGGGATGTAGGGACGGACGCATGGGGGAGGGGAAGAAGACAAGGATGACCCTTGGGTTTCAGAGTGGGTGCCAGAGCAGATGGCGGTATCACTTACCAAGACAGGCAACACCGGGGGAGGAGCAGGCCGAGGTGGGAGGGAGGGCTACAGTGATTTTAATTTCCGACACGTGGAGATACAGGTGCCCACGTTCACCGGGCAATGGGCTTTGCAGGTCTGAGCATTTGATGGGTGAGAGGTGGGGGGCAGGGCTGGTCAGGGGGCAGGAAGGGCTTCCCACGGTTGACTTGTGTGCAAACAGAGTCAGGGGGCAGCTGGCACCCCCGATTGTGGGAAAGAAATCCTGACACTTGTCCGTGAAGCAGGCTCCCGTGGAAGGTCTGGGTGCTTCTCCAGGAGCTTTCTCCTACTCTCCATCTCCTTCCCCCCTGCTTTCGCTGCAGGTGATGGACTGGTGCTGAGGTACCCCCCCCGCCCCCCGACTCTGCCTGTTCTGTGTCAGTGGGGAAACCTGGGTCCTCCCTGAACAGGAGGGGAAACTGAGGCCCTTGCCCAGAGAGGGCAGGGGAGTTCTGGGGAGACACAGTGGGTCAGAGGATGGCAAGAAGAAGATCCAGGATGCTCATGTCTTGGCCAGCTATGTAGCATCATGGCGGAGGGGGAAATGGTCTCTGAAATCAGCCAGGTTGGGGAAGCAGCGTGGTGGTTAAGAATGGGTCCTAAGGCTACAATGTATGTTTTCTTTTTTTTATAAAAATTTTTTTTAATGTTTTTATTTATTTTTGAGACAGAGAGAGAGAGACAGAGCATGAGCAGGGGAGGGGCAGAGAGAGAGGGAGACACAGAATCCGAAGCAGGCTCCAGGCTCTGAGCTGTCAGCACAGAGCCCGATGCGGGGCTCTAACCCACGAACTGAGAGATCATGAGCTGAGCCGAAGTTGGACACTTAACCGACTGAGCCACCCAGGAGCCCCTACAATGTATGTTTTCTAGTCCAGAACCATTGATATACTAGCTGTGTGATCTTGGGCATGTTATTTAACTTCTTTGCACCCTAGGTCCCCTCATTTGTAAGATGGGGATGACATCATACACTTCAGAGAAGTTACTAGATGAGGCACCACTGTGCCTCAGAGTGGGCTCCCCAGTCACCAAGCCCTGATCCCAGAGACCCTTGGGTTGTTCTAGGGTATGACCAAAGGAGTATTTCAGATAAAAAAATTCCCCTTTCCTCCACCCACTGTCTGTCCCTGATGTCTCTTTAATGCTTCATTTTCACTCCTTGAAACATCCAGCTTATCTGAATGGCTTTCCTGTCCACCCCCAACCCCATCCTGCAGCAAACTGTCGTCGTCCTCCTCCTCCTCCTCCTCCTCCTCCTCCTCCTCCTCCTCCTCCTCCTCCTCCTCCTCCTCTTCCTTGACAGCAACATCTGGTATTTGTCGAACATTTGCATCGTACAGGTTCTGTTCTAATGCTTTATATGCATTATCTCATGTATTGCCCACAACAGCCCCACAAGGCAGGTAGTACTACTTTTCTCCTTTTTACAGAAGAATAAACTGAGGCACAGAGACTGGGTGCACATACCCGCTCGGCTATCTGGGCGGGCCCGTACCCTTTGTGGGGCATCTTGATGTGGCCTTCTGGACAGCGGAGGACAGAGGATGATGACCATCCCTGCTCCCCTGGGGACTGGTACAGGAAGGCGTCCCACGAGAGCAGCCCCCAGCCCCTCACTGTAAGTCTGCTTTCTCCTGATTGTGAAGCTGTTGCCTGCCCAGGCCAGAATGGACACACAGAGCATCCAGCCCGAGGCTCTGCCTGGGCTGGACTCCTCTTGCCCAAGAGAGAAGCCTGCCTTAGGCTTGGGAAGCCTGTGTCTAACACAGCCCTGTCCCGGAATTCTCCCTGGAGAGTAAAAGCCTGGGGATGCGGGACACAGAGGGGCACTGCTTGTCAGCGAAGCAGGAGGAGAGAAGAGACACAGAGTCACCACTGGGGCCAGCAAAAGGGCAGTGAGATGTCCAAGGGCAGTTGGAAGCCAAGACCAGAGTGCAGTGCCCTAGACCCTGAACCCAAACCAAGACCTTCTAAAGCCAGCTCTGCCCCTTGAAGCCCCACTTGCTCCCTGAGGTCTGAAGCAACGCTGATCCTAGGAGGTCCCCCTGCCTGAGTTAAAGGGGACTTTGGGAGGGTCACCATTTCAACCTAGACCGGCCCGAGGGGACCCACATGGAAAAGCAACAAGAGTCACAGTTACTAATTACTGGGCACAGACTGGAAACTGATTGCTCTGGCTACATTATCTCACTTCGGCCACAGAGCAATCCTGTGTCCAAGGAGACTTTTCAATCAGTGCAAACATGACTGATTACAATAAAGAAGGAACACACGTTAAAGATCAGTTCCCCTCAGCCCAAACAGGAGGGTAAAGCTGATTCAAAGAGAATTAGCGGAACAGAAGTATATGATAGTGGAGAAAGAAATGATGGAATAAAATTGCCAGGTTGGTTATCAAGCTAGCTGACGTCCACCGGGCAGTAAAATAGTAACCTACTGGGGTTATCTTTTCTAGCAGGCAGAAATCATTTGCAGCTCTACAGGACAGAACAGTGAGAGGGGAACCAGTATATTCTCCCAGGTCAATGGTTTCCAAGGGTGAGGGAGAGGAGGGACAGTTTGGTGGGGACCGTGCCCACACTACTGGCATCTACTGGTAGAGGCCAGGGATGCTGCTAAGCATCCTGCAAAGCACAGGAGGGCCTCCTCCCACCAAAAAAGAGTTATCCAGCTTGAAATGTGAATAAGGCTGGGGCTGATAAACTTTGTCCTAGATAATTAAATAATCCTTGGCCAGGCCTGTTATGAAATGCTCCAACATGGCGTTACAAGGACGCGGTGACCTCCGTTTGCCTGATTTCTAAGTTCTGGATGATTTTTGGTAGCACCAGTCGGGTAGGCCTTGGTGCTGCCCAGCACAGGGCCAGGCCAGCGGGATTCGGCCTTTCAGCCTGTCCCTGGCGTCGGCACCCCCGGCCTCCCTGTCCCTGGACCTTTGAGAGCACTGCGCCCACCCCTGCCACCCCTCCCATGTCAGCAGACTCGGCCAGGCCCCTGGTACATTCCTGGGGTTCCGGTTGCCGTGCGGTCTTATGCACAAGGCTGCAGCCTAAGCCTCTGGCAAGCAGGGCAGTTGTTTTTTTATAGGGTTTGGAATGTGCCCGCCAACTCCCGCGGCCAGCAGCCCACTCTACGCACCATCTGGGGAGGCTCCGGCCTCAGATGGACCCTGGCTCTGGCCTTGCCTTTCAGAGATCCGGGACCTGTTGGGCACCGGTGACCGAGCCTGGGTCACCGTACGAGGGTCTGGCAAAGTACAATCAAAGCCTGCCTTTCAGCCTCACCTCGGAGCCTGCCCTGGCCCACTGCAGGGACTCTGCTCCCCTTCCAGGGAGTTAGCACTCCCCACCCCTCGTCTGAGCCCCTCACATGAGGGCAGGGCTGAGGACAGGGAGGTAGTGAACAACGAAAGCTTTGAAGGAAAGTTGGGCACCCTATGGGGGAGTCATGGGGAACGTGAGGTTTCAAGTCAGACAAACCTGCCTCCACCCTGGACTTTGGCTGGCAGCTTCCTAAGCTCTCTGAGCCTCAGTCACCTCACCAGGGACCACGATGGGTCCTTTCAGAACTCTTACATTGATGAGGGCGAGGGCATCATGTCCCACACAACACGGGAGTTGTTCAGTTGTCATTCTTTTCCTTCCCTGCCTGACCAGCACTCCCAGACCACAGCCAAGGGGCAAGGGCAGACCTGGGCCGGGGCGGGGGAGGCAGGGGCAGGCAGGATCTGAGACCAGCATGGCCTAGTGGTTGGGGCCACTGACCCTGGAATTAACCTGTCTGGATTCACATTATGGCTCTGCCACATAGCAGCTGTGTGACCCCAGAGAAATCACATAACCTCTCTGTGCTTCAGTTTCCTTATCTGTAAAATGAGGGTAGGAGTACCTCCCTTGCACGGTTCCCGTGAGATTGAAATGTATGTATGTGGCTAGGATATAGCCTGGCACATACATGGGTACTTAATAAACCTCAGCGAATAGCTAATATTATCATGATTACCCGAGACAGTACTGGTCTCCCACCCTCTCGCATGGTGGGCTTTCCCCTCGTCCCCCCTCCATCACCTCCACTACAAGCGTGTGGCTCCTCCTGCTACCCTCAGCTCCACGGTCTTGCTAGGGTAGAAAGCCCTGGCATGTCTGACCCCCCTAGACCGGGGGGAGCCCGGTTCTCCCCTGTGGGAAGGGAGGGGGGAAGTATGATGGCAGGAGAGACCCACTCAGATCACATCTAGTTGGGTAAGACTCCATCGGCCTAAATATAGCCACGTTCCTCACTCCTCAATGGGTCATTTTCCAAACCTGGAGGCTGAGGTGGTCATGGAGACACATGCCAGGACCCTGGATACCCCTTGAATGGTGTGGCCACCGGCCACCAGGCTGGCTTAGCAGAAAAGCCGTTGACTCAGTCCCAGCAGGTGGGACTAGCCCTTTGGGCCTCGGGCACCCGGCTCCCCTCTCTGAGCCCAACTCTCTTCATCCGGGAAAAACAGCGTAGCAGGACTGAACCTTCGTCCACAACTAAGGTGCTCAGGAAATGTCATCCTTTTTCCTAGAAATCGACTTTAATCTGGATTCTGAGCCCATGTCCCTCTGGATGGGGAGAGCTTCACCTGTAGTTATTCTTGGGTTAGGGTTAGTCGGCCTGCCTGCCCTGGCCTGGAGCCAGGCCTGTGTCTCAGGCAGTGCTAAGGGCCTGGGGTCACCAGTGCTCTGTCCGCCCTGGAGGAGACCTGTTTTTCCAGTCCCACATTCCCCTCAGGTTCACCCTCCACTGTCTCCATGCAAAGTTTAAGGGGCAGGAATCCTTGGCAAGGTGAGACCCTGCTTTCCTGGGGCTCCCTGGGGCCTCTTCCCAGACCCTGCCACATCTTTAGGGCACTATGAGGACACAGACCCCAGACCAGATCTAACATTGGGGCCTCTCGGCCCTGGGGTGAGTCTCTGTTTCACTTGTGAGTCAGCCCTCTCTCTTCAACCCCTTTTTCCACATGGTGGGTTCAGGCTTAGAAAACAAAGGCCTGGGGCCCTGGCCCAAACGTCTCCTGGGGCAGGAGGCCCAGCACTGCTGTCTGCTTCAGGGAGCGAGAAAGGGGATGAATCCGGGAGGAAAACAATCATTAATGTCATGAAAGTATCTCATAACCGCAGCACCCACCAGCCTGCTGGGAACACTTACCGTGAGGCCCCCGGGCATGAAGGCATGTGCGAGGAGGCCCGCACGGAGCCCCGCCTCACCCAGCCTGTGCTCCCTACACACACACCGGGTTCCCTCTCCCTCCGCCAAACCCGCTTTGGCTCCTTGAAGCAAGTGTACCTTAAAGAGTTAACAACAACTATGAATGAATGGCCTCCCACCTGTAGGATTTGTATCCTAAGGGATCACCATGGGTTGAGCCTCAGGAAGGAGACTCAGGCACAGGAGATGAGGCCCGGCAGTGGCAGGAGGCCTCTGGCTCTTCTGTCAGCCCTGCTCTAGGCTATGGTTCTTTCTGAGCCCTCCAAGGGGGGCGAGGGGGCCCGGGAGACTGGAGTCCAGTCCAGCCTTCCTGCAGGCTACAGTGTTGGGGCAGGGATATGGAGGGAGACGGTATGCTAACAGTTGCTTCTGTGGTCCCAGACAGGGTCCAGCCAGCTCCCACCCTCTTCCGTCAACGCCTAGCACATGCCAGTGGGGGGAGCAGGTCCGTGGCAGGACTGGCTGCCCCTCATAGATGGAGGATAGCCTGGAAATAGAGGCAGTAGGAGGGCGAGGGGACTGCAGTCTAACCCCTGCCTTTTCCAGCCCAGGACTTTGGGAGTGTCCAGCTCCAACGCCCCCAGGAACAGGTGCAAGGGCTGTGGTCGGGACCATACTCCGGGGAAGCCCAGTTAGAGGTCTGTCTGTGGAGAGACGAGAATTCTCTTGAAGGGGATTGTGGCAGTGAAGGCACTTGTAGGAAGCTGGCAACAAAGTTCGTCTCGCAAAGTCAGACTGGTTCACGGTCCTCCCGTGAGGTCAGGAGGGTCAGGGGATCAGCGCTGTCTCCCCTACTCTGGTCTCAGAGCCTGGGGCGTAGCGTCCCTCCTTAGCAATAGAGATCCCGAGGCTGCACCCGTATTGATTCGGCACCCATTTCCAGTGTGTACGTGGGGGGTTTTTCCCACACCACCAGGCAACTCTGACACCAGCCGGGTGAACCTACAATTCAAAAAAATTCTCACACTGTCTACCTGGATAGAACATCAGATCTCGCAGATGAAGGGCTCGGTCCTACAAGATTGCCACCACCATCCCCAACTTCAATAGCAAGTTCGGGTTGTTATCTGTGCTTCTGACGGACGGGCTGTGGATGGCAGGTTCCAACGACCTTCCCCTTGGGTCTGATTAATTTGCTAGAGTGGCTCACGCAGAGAAACAGTCTACTTACTAGATCACTGGTTCATTGTAAAAGAATATAACTCAGGTACAGCCAGATGGAAAAGGTGCACACCTTGACCTCAAGGTATGGGGGAAAAGGGCATGAAACTTCCATGCTTTCTGAATGCACCACTCTCCTTCCCCGAGTCTCCATTGTTCACCAACCCAGAAACTCTCTGAACCTGTCCTTCTGGGTTTTCATGGGGCTTTTTAGATAGGCACAGTTGATTACATCACTGGCCGTTGGTGATTGATCCAGCCTTTAACTCCTTTCCCCTCCCGGGAGGTTAAGGGGGTTGGACTGAAAGTTCCAACCTTTTAATGATAGGGTTGGTTCCTCTGGTGATGCGTCCCCAACCTTAGGTGAGTGCCTCAAGTCGTTACTCCGTTAACATAACAAAGACATCTTTGTCAACTCTCATCGCTTACGAAATTCCAAATGTTTTAGGAGCTCTGTGCCAAAGACCTTGAAGAAGAAATATACATTTCATGTTATAAATGCAATATCACAACCTCCCTTTAAATTACGTCGTAGGAGAGATGATGACTGTTGACTGCTTTTTTAATTCATTCAACAAACATTTCTTGGGCACTTGCCATGTGTCAGGAAGTACGATGTGCTCCAGAGCAGAGGCTCGGAGACAACTACGTGGGGAAAAAAATCGGCTTGTCGCTTCTTTCAATTTGTGATCCATTGCGGACTGGTAGGTGGTCCTACTTCATGGGATCACGTCACAGCTGTGCCCTCTGAGACTCATCAAGCCCCACCTGAGGCTATGGTCCACCCATGTGCTCGGAAGTTGTGGCAAATTGCTGCAACAATTTCCAAATGCTTATTCTCACTGCCTATACGTGTCTCAGACTGATAGCAACGGTTTATGGACAGCACCAGCCTCCAGTCTGTACGTTGAGAAGCAGCGCGGTAAGGACACTGGCTCATTCCTTTGATCACAAACACTGGTGTGGCGGGCACTGTTCTAGACGCAGGTGACACAGCAGGGAACAGAGTCAAGGCCCATCGGCCCAGGGAAGAGTGATGGGAAGAGCCAGGAAAGACCCTGGATTCCTAGCTTGAGCCACTCGGTGTCATTGACTGAGACAGGGACAAACGAGGAAGGGAGCAAGTTCAGGAGTAAGAGGAGATCAGTTTTAAGCATGTTGAATTGAAGGTAGGACAGAGCCAAGTCCTTCCTGGTGAGCTACCCGCAGAAGTGACCTGAGACAACTGCTCTGTGGAAACTGGTAGAACACGGTGCAAGCAGAAATCAGACCCTCACAACTGGGCCCAGGCATCTAATAAGAAAAGCTGTGGCTTTCTGAGCATTTGGAATGTGCCAGGAAGTTGTGGGCACTTCCCTACAGGAGGCCATTTATTCCTCAGAATGACTCTTTCAGGTAGGTAGTGGTCGTTATCTCAGCTTTACAAATGAAGAAACGGAGGGTCACAGAGGTCAGGAACTTGTCCAAAGAAACAGAGCTGATGGGAACCTTTATGCCACACACCTACTGCCTCCCACCTGCTGATGGCAGCCTCTGAAGGGGGTGCTGAGGGGAACTGGGATGTTTGGGGGAAAGTTGATAACTTCGATCTTGGGGAGAGATAGCAGGGTCTTGCCTGCTGCCTCCAGTCCAACATTGAATAAATATCTGTGGAATGGATGTCCCTTGTTCCTCTGTCAAAGACTGAGCCCAGGCTGGAGGGGCCATGGGGCAACCCAATGTGGCATTGACAACACTGTCCCAAAACTCAGGAAGGGACATATCCTGCTCCCGTGTCCTCTTGGACGAGGGCCCGTGTTACGTGCACACACGGGGCTCCTATGGCAGATCCGTAGAGTTCCAGGTGCTCTGCGATCGGGTCAGGGGAGTGTGGTGGGGAGAGCTGGGCCTGGGAGCCAACAGGCTGTGGAACCTGAGTGACCCCATCTGAGGCCTACGGGCCTCGACAAGCTCACTCAGGGTCTGGTGGCCATAGGACAGGCAGTGGCAGGTGTGGGCAGCGCTCCCGTGGACGTGGCTGACCGCCCAGCCTCTGAGCACCACAACTATTTTGGGCCCTGTTTTCCCTCCACTCACTCCCACTTCAACTGTCTTGCCCCTGGGGTTGCAGCAACTTAAAACTTTAAATGCTGACTTGACTTCACTCTCCTCCCTATGCTTTTCCCTTACCGGTGAGCCTGACTCCCCGGAAGCCGGCCCTGCCCGGGAACGAAAGCACCCAGCCCATTCCAAGGCTGCACCCCACTCCACCTCAGCGGGGAGGTGCCCCGACTGCCCTGTGCATCTCCCCATGGAGCCAGGTGCCCCACAATTCCCGTTTCACCTTCAGTTAGGCACAATCCCTGTAAATAGGCCCATTAGTAGAATGGTATGTTTTGCATTTTAACCATACATTATCTGGAAGAAAAAGCAAGCTTTGGGATTACAACTGGTGGGAGGAACTAGGGGTGAGGTTAAGGAAAGTAGTCTCAGTCCATATGTGCCTCAGTTTCCCCCTCCATATAGAAGGGAAAACTATGCTCTCGGGAATGTTCTCTGAATGACGAGCTGGGAGGTTTCTCGGACCGCATCCATGTCAACGGGCCATTTGGCAACCTCTTCCCTTGCTTCCCACAGCTACTACTTGGAAGTAAAAATAAATTCTCTTCCAAATCATTAATGGGGTGGCCCGTTTCCTGATCTGGCTCCATCCAGAATAAAGCATTCATATTATGAATTCATAATCTGACTTATGCCTCTGGAGTGTGCTGATGGAGAGGCCCTGGCCGGGGGAGGGCTTTCCTGGGGGTGTTGGTGACTAATGGTAAGGGAGGGCGCTGGTTGGGGCACAGACCCCCTCGTCGGTCAGCTCCAGAGGGCAGTCAACCCCTCCCGGAGTTGTGTAGTGCCGTAGCTCTTTCCTGCCTGCAGGCTGGGCGACACCCTCTCGGGAGACTGGGCTTGTCCGGGGAGGTTGGTGGGGGTGGGGTGGGGTGCAGGGCTCTTGGAAGCCACCAACCAGGGTTCAGATGGCTGCAAGGAGAGCAGTTTGAGCCTGGAGTCCTGGCACAGGGGATGCTGCCTTCTCAGTTAGAAATAGCTCTCCTGGGCCCAGAGGTGGGGGAAGGGTGACTGGGTCCAGGACGGGGTAAGTGAGAGAATCAGAGCATCGGGCTGCAGGGCCAGAACGTGGAAGGGTCAGCAAGGCCTCCTGCAGGGCAGAGGCTGAGCTGAAACCCCCACCTCCCCCCCCACCTGGTACCTGCGGGCCCTCCTCCAGACACGGTGTGCCCGATTCCCCTCCCCCTGAATCATCCTGTTTGTGGGCTCCAGAGGGCTCCCCGAAGGCAGCTGGTGTGGGTGGGCTGGTAGGACGAGCAGGGGGAGGTTACAGAAAGACGGGTTAAAGGTGAGACCCCGACCAGCCACAGAGGGCCATCTGGGGCCCTGAGAAATGCACCCCCTCTCTGCAGTCATGCCCCACTGTCGGTCCTCAGGACGGCGCGAGAAGAAAGATGCCCAAACCAGAAACCACCTGGGGACCTTCATTTTGGGGGCTGCCCAGACCATTCATTTATTCATCCAATTCTAGGCCACAGAAGTAGAGTCATAAAAGAAATGAACAAAAATCCACATACTTCATGGAGTTTACATTCAAGTGGGTGAGACAGAAAATGAACAAGATAAAAATATATATGGTATTTTTAGCTAGGGATAAGTGCTAAGAAGATAAACTAAAGCAGAGAAGAGGAACAGAAAAAGTCAGAGGTCACTCCAGTTGTACTTGTGGGGCCAGGGAAGGCCTGGGTGAGGGATGACTTTTGAGTAAAGACCTGTAGGAAGGGAGGGAGCTGGCAATGTGGGGATGTGTGGTGGTGATGTGGGGGTGGTGGTGGGGGGTGGGAATTCCAGGCGGAGGGAACAGCCAGTGCAAATGTCCTGGGGCGGGCACATCTGAGGAACAGTGTGCCTGGGGGAGAAGAGAAAGGGAGGATCAAGGGCACACCCGGAATACACAGAGGAGTGGTGTGACTGTTTGCCTCCACAGGAGAAACTGGAGTATTTCTTCCTCATCGTCTTCTCAATCGAAGCCGCCATGAAGATCATTGCCTATGGCTTCCTGTTCCACCAGGATGCCTACCTGCGCAGCGGCTGGAATGTGCTAGACTTCATCATCGTCTTCCTGGGGTGAGGCCCACATGTGGGGAGTGGGGTTTGAGGTCAGAGGGGCTCTCTGAGGACGCTGTGCCCACCGCCGCCACCAGCATCCCAGAGGCAGGCGGGGCCCCCAGCACCATGCAAGCCCTGCCATGGAGCAGCCTCTGTTAGGGGCTGGCCCCTGCTTGTTGACAGTGACACACTGCCCTGGCAGGTCCCGCCCCTCCCCCAGCGAGGCACCACGGGCTCCTTTCTTCTTTTCACCTCACACAAAATGGGAAATGATGGGTGTGGTTTCAATGGCCAGCAGTTTCTGGACATTTATAAATGTCTCCGCCTTTATTCCCTGGACCTATATGGGGTATATGGGGAACCTGTTATTTGGGCTCACAGAGATGGATATTTAGAAACCTGTATTTGTCTGCCCGGGGGGACCATAACCAAATCCCACAGACTGGGGGGCTTAAACAACAGAAACTCATTTCCTCGCAGCTCTGGGGGCTGGAAAGCCAAGGTCAAGGTGTTCCCAGGTTTGGTTTCTCCTGCAGCCTCTCTCCTGGGATTGTGGGTGGCCACCTCCTCCCTGCGACCACGTGGTCCTTCCTCTGTGGACACCCGGGTGCCTCTTTGTGTGTCCGAATTTCCTCCTCTTCTAACGACACCAGCCAGATTGGATTAGGGTTGACCCTAACAGCTTCACTTAACTCTTTTTTTTTTTTAATTTTTTTTTTTTTTAACGTTTATTTATTTTTGAGACAGAGAGAGACAGAGCATGAACAGGGGAGGGGCAGAGAGAGGGAGACACAGAATCTGAAACAGGCTCCAGGCTCTGAGCTGTCAGCACAGAGCCCGACGCGGGGCCCGAACTCACAGACCGTGAGATCATGACCTGAGCCGAAGTCGGACGCTTAACCGACCAAGCCACCCAGGCGCCCCTTAACTTAACTCTTTAAAAAGAACTTGTCAGGGGCACCTGGGTGGCTCAGTCGGTTAAGCACCCAACTTCACCTCAGGTCGTGATCTTGTGGCTTGTGGGTTCGAGCCCCACGTTGGGCTCTGTGCTAACAGCTCAGAGCCTGGAGCCTGTTTGGGATTCTGTGTCTCCTCCTCTCTCTGCCCCTCCCCTGCTCATGCTCTGTCTCTCTCTGCCTCTCAATAATAAATAAACATTTAAAAAAAAATTTTTTTAAGAGGCCTTGTCAGGGCACCTGAGTGGCTCAGCCAGTTAAGCATCTGACTTCGGCTCAGGTCATGATCTCATGGGTTTGTGGGTTCAAGCCCTGAGTCGGGCTTTGTGCTGACAGCCCAGAGCCTGGAGCCTACTTCAAATTCTGTGTCTCCCTTTTTCTTTGCCCCTTCCCTGCTTGTGCTCTGTCTCTCAAAAATAAATAAATGTTAAAAAATTTAAAAAATAAAGTAAAAAGGCCCTGTCTCCAAATACAGCCACTGTCTGGGGTACTGAGGGTTGGGGCTTCAACATCTGAATTTGAGGGGTACACAATTCAGTCCATAATATAACTTTTAATAACCACCCCCTAATTACAACAGCAGCATTTATCAAGCACTTACTATGTGTTTTACATGTAACATCTCATTTAGCTTTTTCAACAATCTCATTTTTTCCACTTAAGGAGGCTAAGGCTCAGAGAGGTCAAGCAACTTGCCCGAGGTCGCATAGCTAGCCAGTGGCTGTGCCAGGATTCGCACCAAGGCAATCTTGGCTCCAGAACCTGGTATTTAACCACTAGGCTGCCCCTCGACTCAATAAACATGATGTTGATGATTTACTAAGTATCCCATGCGGCTTTAGGCACACTGGGGAAGGCAGAATTCTGTGAATCGGCCTCTACTCTTGATGAACCAGCCTGGGGGGGAGGCCAAGACAAATGATGACAGAATAATAGAGTGTGGGAAAACAATAGCACACAGCGCACCATTGTTGGACTCAGCGACTTGTCCCAGGGGTTCCTTGTCAAAGGCAGGATTCATAAAGAAGGGTTTGAGATGGTCTTCAGAGGATAATGGGAATTCGAGTGAATTAAGAGGAGGGGCAAATGAGCAGGAAAGGAAATAAGAGGGCATTGTCAGAAAGTGCTGCACAGGGAGACACAGCTCTGGGCTTTCTCCTCTGGGTCCCCACTGAGTGCAGCGCCACTGGTGACCTTCAGCCCCCCCACGGGGTACACTCAGCTCCCAGGCCACGGCCTGTGAGTGCCTGTGGCACGTGTCCCTCAACACCCCCCTTCGGTGCCCAGATTGGACATCTCAGATGGATCCAATCCTCTTTGTGCAGAGTCTGAACTTGGCCTCAGAATCTTCTAATAAAATTTTCCAGACTGGCATGACCAAACCCGAGTTAGTGACTGATGAGACTTGCTTCCTGTCCCCTAGGCCTGTCCACGGGCCCCTTGAGCACAGATGAGACACAGGGTCCCGGACCACTGGACCAGTCGCTTGTCTGACCACTGGGCCCTCTTCTCTCCCTCTTCTCCCCTCTAGGGTTTTCACCGTGATTCTGGAACAGGTTAACGTCATCCAAAGCAACACCGCCCCGATGAGCAGCAAAGGGGCTGGCCTGGACGTCAAGGCCCTGAGAGCCTTCCGTGTGCTCAGACCCCTCCGGCTTGTGTCGGGGGTGCCGAGTGCGTGCCGGTGCTCCTGCAGATGCCCTTTCTCCTCCCCCAACCCGTTCCCCGGCCCAGTTCTGGGTCCCCTTCCAACCCAGAGGCTTCCCAGGACATAGAGAGTGGGAGGGCCAGGAAACCAAGAGGGGAAGTGACTCCTCCTTTCTCCTCCCTGCTCGCCCTCTGCAGGCCTGCAGGTGGTCCTCAACTCCATCTTCAAGGCCATGCTTCCCCTGTTCCACATCGCCCTGCTCGTCCTCTTTATGGTCATCATCTATGCCATCATCGGGCTGGAGCTCTTCAAGGGCAAAATGCACAAGACCTGCTACTTCATTGGGACAGGTGAGCTCCCAGGGCGCTGGGGCGGGGTCGGGGTGGTGGTGGTGGTGGCCGTGGTCCTAAGACAACTCAAAAGGGACAGCCACCTCAGCCGTGGAGAAGGCCATTGTTTCCCACACCTGTTGACCTGAAGAATGGTTCTCTCTTGGACAAAGTCTCCCTTGAAGGAAGCACAGGTCTGCCAGGGTCAGTGATCGAGGCAAGTGGACAGGGGCCCAGGCCACAGCTTGCTCTGAATGGAGCACTCCCACCCCAAATAAACAAATGTGGTATTTTTGGGCTTTCTGAGCCTGCTGTGGCTTGAGCTGCAGGTCAGGACAAGCCCGAATTTCCACTTGTACTTTTCTTTACAGCCGTCATTTTAGCTTTAGTCTGAACAGGCCCTCAGAACCGGGACCCACAGAGCACTGTTTGAAAGGGGATCTCAAGAAAGCACCCAGGAGCCGAAGGGTTATTTGTAGGGTTCTCAGAGATAATACGTCTTGAGGCCCAGCCGAGCCTGACCCCAGCCTTCTAAGCCAGTAGTTCTCAAACTGTTTGCCTCAGGACTCTTGGCACTCTTAAAAATTATTAAGGACCCCAAAGAGCTTTTGTTGGTATGGATTTTATTCATTGATGTTTATGGCATTAGGTACAAAAACTGAGAAAACAATGTCACAATATTAATTTATTAGTTCATTTTAAAAGGACACTAATAAGGCCATTATGAACATAAATAATTTATTTTATTAAAAAATTACTGTATTTTCTCAAACCCAAAACATTTAACGCAAGAATGGTACTGTCTTACTTTCTGTCTAAATCTCTTTAATGCCTGGCTTAATAGAATCTGCTGGGTACCCACAGCTACTTCTGTGCTCAGTCTGTTGTGAAATCACACGTCATGCAGTCTCTAGAAAACTCCACCCTGCGTTTGTTGAAGGATCGGGAGATGAAATAATGTCTTGGCATTATTATAAAAATAATTGTGACCGAGTGGGGGCCCTGAACACTGCACTCTGAGACTCATTGCTGCCCAGATGGCAGGTATCGATCTGTCTCAGTTGGAGGGTTGATTCTACCAGGGTCGACAGGAATTGGTGATGGCATGAGGAAGAGGTGACTTCTGTTAGGAGAACCCCTCCCACCGAAAGCCCAGAACCTAACTCACCAGAGTAACCCAGGATGGCCAAGACTACCTGCAGTGTCTTGGGAGATGCCTTACTTCCCCAGGCCCACTGACGAGGGGACGGGCAACGCAAGGTCCAAGCCCAACCCAAAACAGTGAGCTCTCATAGAGCTTTCAGTGGTTTCATTCCTAGTCCCCTCCTAGTTAAGCCTCGTCCTGTTCCTGTAACAGTCTATGTCCTATGATAACGCCTTATCCAGACAGAGAGGAGGAGACTTTCTATCACAACCTTCAGACCAAATTTGGTGGTCTCATCCCGTGTTCTCATGCGTTCTTGACCAGTGCTGGCCAGCCGTGCTCAAAAACCTTTCTGGGATGGGCACGCCTTGCCTTGAGGGGTCAGGGACCCACTCAGAGCCCAGAACTATTGATGTTCTCCTCTCCCTTCTCCAGAAGATGGAGGCAACATGGTAAATACGGGTAAGGGAGGGCATTCCAGCTCTGATGAGCTAATTTAATCTCTGAACACAATAGAGGACTAAAACATCCCCCGATAAGAAGGGATCCAGGATGGAATCCAAACTGAAGGATTTTAGAGATAATAAGAGCACCATCCAGGGACACAGCGGGGACTGCTGGGAATGCCTGTAGACCCGCACCCCTGAAGCGTCATGTCTTGTGCAGCTCATCTCAGTACCATTGGGGTATCTCCACGTCATCTCCCAGAAGGAACTCTTGAGTCAGAACACGTGTGACCTCGCCCCTCACCTCTGCCCCAGTGGGATAGCTGCCTCCCGTTTTAAAGCTCTGTGGATATACCTGACATTCACATTACACCTGCTACGTAGGTTACGTCCTCATAGGAAAGTAATCCTCGAAGCGGGCCCTCTGATGAGGCCCTGGGGCCTAAGATATGACCGCTGCTGCCTGTAGACATCCACGGCTGGGCCCCCCACCCCAAGCAGCCCTCCTCCTCCATCGCCATATGCTCCAGGGGGCGCAGTCCTTTGTTTTTCAGCTGAGTGTGTTTTAGACCTATTGCTCAATGATTGCAAACTACCTTCTCTCATTCCTGTCCACCTGCTCCTCTCATCTGATGCTCATGCTGCCTTCCGCCCCCAGATATCGTGGCCACGGTAGAGAACGAGAAGCCCTCACCCTGCGCCAGGACGGGCTCGGGACGCCCGTGCACCATCAACGGCAGCGAGTGTCGGGGCGGCTGGCCGGGGCCCAACCACGGCATCACGCACTTTGACAACTTTGGCTTCTCCATGCTCACCGTGTACCAGTGCATCACCATGGAGGGGTGGACCGATGTCCTCTACTGGGTGGGTCTGGCCCTGTGCCTGCAGAACCTTCTCCCTTCATCCGCAGGCTCGTCGGGGAGGGGGAGGGGCTCGACAGTCACTGACTCCAGTGTCGGCGGCTGCTTCTCACCCCTCCCTGGGAAACCTACACGGGGTGCATGGCCCCCTTCCTGTCCCCAGGTGTGTGTCCCACCATGCTTTGGACAATCCCCAAGGTACAACCTGTCTGCGCAGAACCTAAGAGGTGGGAGAGGAATGGAAACCAGGAGCTCCATGGG
Organism: Panthera leo; assembly: GCF_018350215.1. Taxonomy (NCBI): domain Eukaryota; kingdom Metazoa; phylum Chordata; class Mammalia; order Carnivora; family Felidae; genus Panthera; species Panthera leo. Next base: position 40,048,473 of record NC_056696.1, on the reverse strand, counting down.
TTCTGGTCTCAACTTCTAACTTTTCCCTAAGCCTGGCTGTGAGCGACTCATTCCCGTGACCTAGAATCTCAGATTTCTTGAGGGATAAAGGACCCTCTGAGTCTTTTTTTTTTTTTTTTTTTTGCCCCAGGGCAAGACTGCTTTCCCATATAAATATTTTTAGATATGAGTTTCCTTGTCTATAAAATAAAAATACTGCCTACGTCATAGGGTAGTTCTGATGGTTACTACCAGGAAGATTAACTGAATTACAACAGTAATGTGGTCAATGCTATATAAGTTTTCTTGTTGGAGTATATTATTTATTTGGTGTTACCAGGAGCTAGGTTGCGTTTCTTAATTAATCTTCCAACAATGGAAGGCATGGGTCCCACTTTACAGATGAGGAAACTGAGGCTCAAGGAGGTCCAGTAACTTGCCCACAATTATGGAGCTGGTGAGCAAACTCTAATCCCTTGGGCTCTGATCCTAGAACGCTTAACCACAACGTGATACTGCCTGTTGAGGAAAAGATTGTCAAACAGTCAGATGCTTTGCAAACATAAAGGATTAGTATGGGTAGTTCTCGTAAGCTCATATTTTGGGAGCGAGTTATCAAACATTTCAAAGGACTGTCACGTGTTATTTCACCTCTATTACGGGTCTGTGAGCGGCAAGTGTATATCATTATCCCCATGGACAGATGGGATAATGCTCAGAGATGTTAGGTGACTTGTCTAGGGTCACAGAGCTTGTTTATGAAGGAGCTGGCCAAGCTCACGCCAAGACTTTTTAGTGTTTCTTCTACTTTGAAAAATCTTGGCTGTAAGAAAACCAACTGGAGAGAGAGTATATGAGAGAGTTGAGCCCAGGGGTGCCTGGGTGGCTCCGATGGTTAAGCATCTGACTTCAGCTTTGGTCATGATCTCACGATTTGTGAGTTTGAGCCCTGCATCGGGCTCTGTGCTGACAGCTGGGAGCCTGAAGCCTGATTCAGATTCTGTGTCTCCCTTTCTCTCTGCTCCTCCCCTGCTCACACTGTCTCTCTCTTTCTCTTACAAAAATAAATAAACACTCAAAAACAATTAAAAAAAGTAAACGAAAGAGTCGAGCCAGGGAGGTGAATGGTTGGGGGAAGAAATGTGTCGGACTTGTCTGGCCAAGTGGACAGCCAGCAAGGCTACTTTTGAGATGTCCTTCTAATTCCAGGTCCTAGATCTTTGGGCAAGGGCAGTCCTCTCACTGGGCCCAGATGGCCTCTCTCCTTGTCCCCAGGGTCAGGTGGAGCATTGAGTCCAGAAGGGGACCTAAGCCCTCTCAGGTCAGTGTATGGGACTCATACTTTTGTCTGGACCAGGTCAATGATGCCATCGGGAACGAGTGGCCCTGGATCTATTTTGTCACCCTCATTCTGCTGGGATCCTTCTTCATTCTCAACCTGGTGCTGGGTGTCCTGAGCGGGTAAGGAAGTTCACAAGCAGCTGCGGGGAGAGGGAAGAAAAGGAGAAGAGAAGGATGGAGGGTGGAAGGGAGAAGGGGCAGAGAGTTTGGGGGTGGGATGGGGAGAGCAGGAAAAGAGCAAGAGGGAGAAAGAGAGTAGGCAGTAAAGGAGGAAGAGGTGTGGGAGGAGGAGGAGGAGGAGGAAGGGGAGAAGCAGGGCAGGGAGATGTGGATTAGAACCTCCGCTTATCCCTGGCTCCCCTTTTGCCAAAAGCACACTCCCGAGTTAGCAAGGGAGGTGTAGAAGATGCAGGTAGGAGCCCCTCGATTTTTAATTTTTCTCCCTTCTCCCCAAGCCTTCTCGCATCCTTTCTTCTTCTGTCCCTCTACACCCGCACTCCCTCTGGGTGAGCCCCCGAGATCCCAGCCTCCTGCCCCTGGATGTGCAGGAGCTGATGCTTCATGTTAGGAGTCTGTGGGGCCTTCAGTGAGGCACACAGACTGGGGCTAGACTGTCCAAGTTTAAATCTTTACACTACTGCTTGGTGGCTGTGTGACCTTTGCCTCATCACCTAACCTCTCTGTGCCTCATCTGTCAAACGGGAATAATCCCATAGGGGTGCTGGGAGCATTAAATGAGTTAATACGTAGAAAGTCCTTAGAGCAGAGTCCAGCACATAATGAGCACTAAGTACTAATGGTCATTATTAATGAGAGCTGTTCTCTCTGCGACGGCTCCAAGGCAGCCACAGTGGAGAATCTAGAAGTGGCCATCAGCCCCCTTCCCCATGGCCATCACCCCACCCCAGAAGCTTCCCTCCAAGCACTCTGTAGAAAGAACTCAGGGGGTCTGTGAACTTGAATGAGAAAAACTTGTCTTCCTTTTCTGCTAGCTCTGATTGAAATCTAGCGTCTCCTTTCACTAGGCATGGAGACAGTGCACCACAGTGGTATTTAGCGCTCCCTGTGACTTGTCCCAATAGAACCCACACAACACGCATTACTACTTTGAAACTATGACAGCTGTTAGATCCGCAACTCGGCTTTGCTAGGGAATGAGCTCACAAAGAAGCATATACGTACTTATCACAATTTCTTTATATGTCCGTAAGTGTATTGCGATACAATCGACTCCTTTGTAATGAGATGGTTTTATTTTGTGCATTTTGCAACATTATCCTGAGGAGGTAGCCTCAGTTTTCCTGGGACTACCAAAGGATCCACAGCAGGAAAGGGTCAGAGCCCCCCCTGCCCGGGCCCTGTCCCTGGGGACGGTGCTGAGGGCTGAGGCGCTGATGTGACAAGCCAATGACTGTGCCTGCGTCTCCCTCTCTCCTCCCTCTCTCTCCACCCTGCTTAGTGGGTTGCCTCTGCTGGTCTGAAGATCCCTCGCTGACCCTCCGGTCCTTTCCTTCCAGTGTGGCCACCTGGTTTCTTCTAGACTCAGGGGAATTTCCTCCAGACCTTAGGTCTGTAAGCAGAACTAAATTCCTAAGGTAGCTTCAAGGGTCAGGGAAGCCTGGAAAATTTGAGGATCCGTGGCTGATTCTGTTAGGGAAATGGTCATGTCATTAACCCCTAGTGTCCAAGGCAACACCAAGACGAGGGAGGGTAAAATACCAGACGAGATGAGAAGAAGACAATGAGAAAGCCAGGCTGGGCACTCCAAGGTGCTCCTGAGGGTGTGGATGGCGAGGGGGCACGACAGGAGCTGCCCCTCTGTCACCTGGAAGGGCACCTGGACCCCAGGTGACACCCTGGGCCCGAAGACAGGGGCGCATCCAGCCCCAAATGTGCTCTCTCTGTCCTTGGGAAGCCCAATCCTTCTCCACACCCTCTCTTTTTTCTCTGCCCTTCCCCATCTCTCTGTTCCTTCAGGGAATTCACTAAGGAGCGGGAGAAGGCCAAGTCCAGGGGAACCTTCCAAAAGCTCCGGGAGAAGCAGCAGCTGGAAGAGGACCTCCGGGGCTACATGAGCTGGATCACGCAGGGCGAGGTCATGGATGTTGAGGACTTGAGAGAAGGTTCGGGCCCAAAGGCATAGTCAGCATGCCCTCCCCACCCCTGAGCGGCCCCTCGCGGTCGGCTCCCAGAGACGGCACTGCGTCACGTCGCCCTTCCGGCAGGTAGACTGTTGCCATTTTGCAGGTGAGAAAACTCAGGCCCTTAGAGGGTGAGTGACCCACCTTAAGCCTTACGGCTCGAAATGATGGCATCCGGGTGAGCCCGGGGCTCCTCCTGAAGTCCAGAGTGCCATGCTGCCTGCCCACAGCCGCCCCTCCCCTGCAAGTGTGGGCTCTTCCTCGGGCAGCTCGGGAAAACGCAGAGCCATCCAGGCCCACTAGGGCCTGTGGTCACAGGTGCCTCCAGCCAATGGCCCCTTTTCCAGGTGTGCCCGGCCTAGGTGTGTCCAGCCCGGAGGGGCCCCAAAGACTGGCCCCGCTTTTCTCTCTTGTTCCCAGGGAAGCTGTCTCTGGATGAAGGAGGCTCCGACACAGAGAGCCTGTATGAAATCGAGGGCTTGAACAAAATCATCCAGTTTGTGTAAGTATCTGCCCTTTACCCCAGGGTTTCCCAGACTCAGAACTCCCCGAGACATGGAGTTAGAACCCATGTGCTGTTCCCCATGTACTGTTAGAACCCACTTACTAGCTTTAGAGTCACATGCCCATCCCTCAGCGCCATCAGAGGGCACTCAGCAGATCACCTGCTTCTACAGCACACAGGGAAGGGACTGGAAGCCTGCCAGGAGGCAAGGAGAGGATTTGGCTGCTGCCCTCTGATGAGAGTCGAGTCGTTGGGCTAATTAGTTCTGGAAACCTCTGCTCGGGAAGAGGGAAGGTGTGCGTTGCAAAGAGGTGGCATGGAGAGCTTTGCAGGCAGGAGGCTGGCCGGCCAGGGGTCTGGAGACAGGGGGACACTCCAGGCTCAAGTGCCTTTGTCTCAAGAGGAAGCTGTATTTGTTTGGTTGGCTGCTTCCTTTTACAAATCCATACATAACCGTGATTTTGAAAGCCCAATGGTAGAGAAATACATCAAAGAAAAGATGAAGGTCCCACTGCCCTGCAAAGAGGTAACCATGGTAACAGATGGCTATCCCTCCAAGACCTTTGCTATGCTTTTATCTCTCTTACACACACACACCCACACACACACACGCACACACACACACACACACACACACACACACACACACGCCAGGTTTTTTGTTTTGCTTGCCTTTTTACATGACAGGGGTCTTTACGTTAACTACCGTCCCAACAGAACCCAGAACAGTGCCCAACATAGACTACATACTGCCAAATATTTGATAAATAAATGAATATGATACACATAGCATCTATGATCACTTTTAACTTAAAATCATCTATTTAGGGTAGCCTCATACATACACACCCATCTTGGTGTTTTTAAGACTTTAATTTTTTTAAGGTTCACGGCAAATTGAGCAGAAGGCACAGAGTTGTCTCATATCCCCCCGCCACCACACGGGCACAGCTCACTCATCACCAGCCCCCACCAGAATGGGACAGTTGTTACACCTGATGCACCTGGTTTACACTAGGGCTCACTCTTGGTGCCGTGCCTTCATCCCGTGGGCTTGGGCAAATATGAAATGACAGGGACCCATCCATCATTATAAAATCATACACGGTATCTTCACTGCCCTAAAAATCGTCTGTACTCTGGCTGCTCATCCTTCCCCCACCGCCCCCGCCCCCCACCCCAGCCACTAACCACTGATCTTTTTACTGTCTCCATAGCTCTGCCTTTTCCAGAATGTCACATAGTTAGAATCGTACAGTACGTAGGACTTTCAGACTGGCTTCTTTCACTTAGTGATGGGCAATTAAGTTTCCTCTGTGTCTTTGTGGCTTGATGGTCCACACACCTTCATTTGGTATGTCTTTGGATGTGAAGTATTTCACGGTATGAATATACCATAAGATATTTAACCTTTGCAATTTTTGACAACACAAACGCGCCACAGGAACAGTTGTACCTAAGTATGAACATTTCTGCTGGGCCGATTCCTAGAAATGGAATTGCTGGGTCGAAGAGTATGTAGATTTTAAAACCTTGGTCGGCGTTGCCAAATGGTTCTCCAAGGCGGTTGCAGTGGCTGTGACAGTGCCCTTTCCACACCCTCACCAACACCAGATATGATTCATCTGTTACAGAATTTGCTTTTATAATGAGCAAAGTGAGGCCTCCCAGTGTGCTCTAACTAAAATTAAAGTATGTGGAGCCCCCATAGGATACTGGGCACAGTGCCAACTAAGCATTGTACTCGCATAATCTCTAATCCCCTCTGAGGCTGGCATCGTTATTATTCTCCTTTGAAAAGAGGAAGAGCTTCGCTAGTAAGAGGCAAGATTTTAAATCAGTCTGGCTCTGCAGTTCTTGCCCTGAGCGTCTCCCATGTGGCCAGAGAGTGGGCGATCAGGCTAAGTAGGGCTGCGGTCTGGCCCAAAGCAACCGCAGGAAGGAGGGAGCTTGGAGTAAAGCAGCTCTTTGACTCCGTCCTCCTCTTTCTCCTCTCCCAGCCGCCACTGGAGGCAGTGGAACCGCATCTTTCGCTGGAAGTGCCACGATGTGATCAAGTCCAGAGTCTTCTATTGGCTGGTGATCCTGGTCGTTGCCCTCAACACCCTGTCTATCGCCTCAGAGCACCACAACCAGCCTCTCTGGTTGACCCATTTGCAAGGTGAGACAGAACAGAGTGAAGCCAGGAAGGGGACAGATGTGGCCGACGGCCAAAGCCAGCCGGTAGCACCTCAGGTTTTGCAGAAGACGTCAAGCAGATATTGACATTGTTTTCTGGAAATTATAGGCTGGTAGTATTTTTCCTCCTGGCATTACCGGGGGCAGTAACAGCAGCTCACTGGAAAGCCTCCAACCACGCACCCAGGTGTCTGGTTAAATTATTACAATTTCAGACACCGACATGAGGATTACCGGCAATCTGAAACTGCAAACATCCGGGTTCGAATTCTACTCCCCAAAGAGCAATCTTTCACCAACTATTTATTGCATGCATACTACATAGGTAAGGCACAGAGAAAGAACCCAGGATGCAGAGAGAATCAATATGCCGTTCTTGCCTTCCAGGAAACTTACTTGGCCAGAGGAGAAGACAGATGCTAATGAGTAATGCCAAGTCCATATAGGGAGGGCAACAGTAGAAGCAGCTGTAAGATAGCAAGAGAAGGATTACAGGGGAGGAGATGCTGGGGCATCTCCCACATGATGTAGGGATCCTAAGCTAAGAGTGCAAGAATTAAAATCTGGGCGTCACTGGCAGGGGTGGCAATAGAAGCTATAGCCTTAGAAGACATCACCAGATCACCAGAGGATGGTATATACTAAATGTAGAGCTCAAGGTCAGCATTCAGTGATTAGGTAAAGAACTGCATCTGCAGAGGAGGCTTGGGAGAAGCAGGCGAAGCAGAAGAAATCCAGAAGGATATGGTGTCACAGAAGCTAAGGAAAGAGGATATTTGAAAAAAGCCAGGCTGGTCAACCGTGCCCCGTGCTTCCAGGAGCTCAGGAAAATTGCAGGTTAAAACACCCATTGGATTTGGTGACCTGAAAGTCGTGCCCCTGAGAGAGTTTGTTGGTGGAGCGACCAGGTGGACCCAGTTAGGTATGAGTTAAAGGGTCAACGGGGCAGGGCAGGGTGTGAAGAGGTGAAGAGATCCAAGAAGATAACCTTTTGCTGCGTGTGGCCGTGATAGGGAGGAGAGAGCCAGAGCAGGAGCTGCTTGGGGGGTGGGGTGGGTGGAAATGGGAGAGACTTCTGCATTTTTTAAAACGGCGATGGGAGAATCCGCTTGAAAGGAGAAGTGAAGCACACGGGAGAGAAAAGAGATGGTTGACGGTGGGTTTCGCCAGGTGGGGGTCAGGGGGCAAAGCCTAGGTGGACGGGCCGGCTCTGGCAAGGTGGGGGGACCCCTCCTCCAGCAGGAGAAGGGATGTGTACGGTAAGCAGAGTGGGGCAGAGCCCGATTAACTGGAGTGAAATCAAAAGCAACAGAAATCGGTTTTGTGAAAACACGGACCGGTGGCGCTTCTTGGGCGTCTGCCTCGGCGTTCCTCCGATGGGCAAACATTCCCCGGGTTCTCCTGGGCTGGGGGGGTTGGGGAGCAGAACAGGGACGGTGCTTTGGGAGCGCGTGAGGGGGTCCCGGGTGGGGGGCGTGGCCAAGGCAAAGTCCCCGCGGCAGGGGGCGGGCAAGAGGGGCGCTGAGGCCCGGCCGCCCACCCCGCAGACGTTGCCAACCGCGTGCTGCTGGCCCTCTTCGCCGTCGAGATGCTGCTGAAGATGTGCGGGCTGGGCCTGCGCCAGTATTTCATGTCCATCTTCAACCGCTTCGACTGCTTCGTGGTGTGCAGCGGCGTCCTGGAGCTGCTGCTGGTGGAGTCAGGTGCCATGACGCCCCTGGGCATCTCCGTGCTGCGCTGCATCCGCCTCCTGCGGATCTTCAAGATCACCAAGTGAGCGCGGGGCTGGCGGGGGCGCCTCCGGGGGGACGGGGGCGGGGGGAGGCGCCGCTCGTCCCCACCGGTGACCGTCTGCCTTCAGGTACTGGACGTCGCTGAGCAACCTGGTGGCATCCCTGCTCAACTCCATCCGCTCCATCGCCTCCCTGCTGCTGCTGCTTTTCCTCTTCATCATCATCTTCGCCCTGCTGGGCATGCAGCTCTTCGGGGGCAGGTACGACTTCGAGGACACGGAGGTGCGGCGCAGCAACTTCGACAACTTCCCGCAGGCCCTCATCAGCGTCTTCCAGGTAGGCCGTGCGGCAGGAGCTGAATCCCACTTCTTGTCCTTGGGGATCGGCGTGGGCATCACCTCCTCCAGGAAGCCTTCTGCGATCTGCTGGTTTGAGTTCGAGGTCCCTCTGCAGGCCCCCTCACCCCCTGTCTTCTCTCTACTGTGAGCCTCCCTCACCCTCCCGAGGCTAGGAGCTGTGCCCAGGTTGTCCTATTTGCCTGTGTCCCCGGTGCCAAGCAGAGCGCTGGCCCATAGTAGGATCACTGATACCAAACGAATGGAGTCGCAGGGTCTGCTTTCTCTCTCACGCACTACCCACATCACTCCCCTGTGTCGGAGCCAGCACCCACAAGGAACATCACCTCGTTGGTACCAGTGGGGAGGTCGGCGTGTGGCAATCAGTTGGTCTTAAAGATGACGTCACCCTCTCTTTCTTCCATTCACCCGAGGGCTGGTCCGGTGTCATGCCTTAGAAGACACTTGACATTTCACACTGTTTCGGGAGGCTGGAATGCCAGGAGGCATGGGTGGGCGTAGTACAGGTAGGCCTGGGCATTAGGGACAGAGCACAGGGATGTGGCGACCCCACGGCCAAACTCCTTGGCCCACTTTTGACCACTGGGAGAGAGGCCAGAAGAGCAGGGACCTTTCGTCCTGGCCGTGAATGAAGAGAGGAAAGGTTTAGGGGAACTGACAGAGTTGGAGGGGGCCTTTTGGGCAGTGTGGTCCCGACAGAAGACTCTCAAGTCCATCCGCGTCCCTCTACCCCAGTGCTCCCTGTCCCTCTAGGTCCTAACAGGTGAAGACTGGAATTCTGTGATGTACAACGGGATCATGGCCTACGGCGGGCCGTCCTACCCTGGGGTGCTCGTGTGCATTTATTTCATCATCCTTTTTGTCTGTGGCAATTGTATCCCCTTGGGAGCAGGGCGCAGAAAAGAGCGGAGGGAGGGGGTTGGGACGGGCGGGGGGCTTATAATGCGGGTCAAGGGTACCCACTTGCCAGGCACCGGGCCCTCTGGCTGGAGGGGAGCTCCCAGGCTCATGGAGGGGGCAGGGGGATGGGACGTAGCATATGGCAAGTGCAGGTCGAGCTGTAGGATAATTCCTTCCACCAGGAAAGGGGAAGGACCACAGAGGTGACTGGTTACAGGTGGGAGGATTTCATCCCAAAGAGGCTGGTGAGCCTGGAACAAGGCAGGAGCAAGAACAGGTCTGGTGGAGGGGCCGTGACGTTGGTGGGCAGCCTCCTCCACAGGTTCGGAGGCAGGCAGGGAGGAACCAGGGAGCAGGCAGACCGAGAATGAGATGGGCAGTGGGGAGGGCGAGGTGGACGGGGCAGACAGAGCCGGCAGTGCCCGGGGTTCTGGTGCCGGCACCATGGGATTTGATATTATGAGTAGCGGGGAGGGAGGGAACCAGTGGTCCTTGAGCTTATGTGCACTGAGCACACGACTCTCAGTTACTGCGCCTCACGGGCGCCCCACAAAGCCCCCCGAGAGAGCTGGGATCAGTCCTGGGCAGGAAATGGACGGTACTCAAGGCCCATCATGGGCACCCTCTGCAGTCAGGCTCCCCTGGGGATGCTTGTCCGTGTCCTTGGGCCCATGCCATCCCATGGGGTAGCTGGCAAGAAGAACTCCAACACCCCACCAAGGACGCAGGGTTGTCGTGCCAACCCACGGGCAGGGTGAGACTCCAGCCCCCCAGGTTTCCCTTTCATCCACAACCCAAGACTCCTTAGCCGGACACTCTCAGATATCCTGCTCAATGTCTTCCTGGCCATCGCTGTGGACAACCTGGCTGAGGCAGAGAGCCTGACTTCTGCCCAGAAGGCCAAAGCTGAGGAGAGAAAACGCAGGAAGATGTCCAAGTGAGTGCTGCATCCTCAGAAGGGAGGGACCTGGCATGCCTGATGGTGACCTCCTAGCTCTGGGCAGGTGGCTCCTTGGAGCCCGATGAGCAGAGGCTGTGCCACAGTGACACCTGCCCCAGTGGGCAGGCTTCTGCAACCAGCGTGCATAGGGATGGCTGAAGTCCTATGAGGTGTCCCTGGGCGCAGAATTGGAGGCAGTTGGTCTCTAGACAGGCCTCAGGAAATGTGATGGCAGAGCCAGGCAGGTGGGACCAGGGAACCCTGGTGGAGAGTTCTAGAAATTCAACCAGTCCTGCCACGGAGTCCCTGCACTTCTTGAAGGGAGACATTTCCCTTTGCTGCCCCCTGGCCTTGTTGTATGTGAAGTGGTGGTTGACTTCTCAGGTCTTTTACACCTTTCTCCATCTGCTGGTTGGAGAACCATACTTAATGGTTCTAGACAAAAGTCCTGCTTCCTCCAGTGCCCATGCCTGTGGGAATGGTATGCATATTCTGGGGAGAGGCAGGATAGGAAGAGAAAGAGAGCAATGTAATCCAGACACTTCCAAAGAGTTGAGCCCTGTCTTGAACCAAATCATGCTTCCACACTGTGAATTCTTTATGAACTAGGCACAAAACCATTTTTCACCCATTTACCCTTCAGTGAACATTGAGCGTAGCTGACCAGCAAGCCGTATGTAGTCATGGCCCCAAGCTGGGCATCATGCCCTTTCATCACAGGGAAAGGGCTTGCCCAGGGCTATAGTCCCTCCCATTTGGCAGTCTACACTGCTCCATCCTCCACAGAGTCCCCTGAGTCCTTGGTGTGGGATCCCCTTGAGGATGCCATTAGACTAAGCAGATCCCTGAGAACTTTCTAGTTGGGCTTCCACTGTGGGATTTCTTTCTTTCTTTCTTTCTTTCTTTCTTTCTTTCTTTCTTTCTTTCTTTCTTTCTTCCTTCCTTCCTTCCTTCCTTCCTTCCTCTCTCTCTCTCCCTTTCTTTCTTTCTTTCTTTCTTTCTTTCTTTCTTTCTTTCTTTCTTTCTTTCTTCTTTCTTTTTAACTTAGGGGTCTTCCAGATAAGTCAGAGGAAGAGAAATCAGTGATGGCCAAGAAGCTGGAACAGAAACCCAAGGGTGAAGGCATCCCTACCACCGCCAAGGTGAGCATCGTGTGGGGTATCTTCAGAGGCAGGATGGGGAGGGACTCTACAAGTCCTCTGGTTTCACCTCCATGACTTAGGGTGCTGGTGGGTGGGTAGGAATGTGGAAAGGGGCTATCTGCCTGGTTATCAGCCAGGTGAGGACATCTGTCTCCACTCTACTGGGGGGAGAGTAAATCGCTACCCTCCCACAAGGAATCCTTTATACTGAGAGGCATAGATGCCCCACTCTGGGAACCAGACTTCCTCAGAGTCCCGGGTTCCCACCCCAGTCAAGGTGTCCCCCTCACGACTTGACACCCCTGTTCCATTGAGAGACCCAGACTGGCTTCCCATCACTTCCTGATTGTTCCAACCTGGCTCTGCTCAAACTTTCTGGAAATGGTGGAAGCAGAGGTGCAAGGGTTGGAGAATTGGGCCCCAGGGAACTAAACAGGGGATGCCGTGCACAAGCTCAGACAGTCTGAGGTCTTGGCAACTTGTGTGACCTTTCCAGGCTTGGCTTCTCATTCATAAAAAAGGAATGATCCTATATGACCTATGCCCCAGGCCGTAGGGAGGACTGAGCCGGAGCCTACACTGACCCTCCAGTCAATGACCCTCCAGTAAGCAGAAACTGCAGTTTTTGCTTTTATCCTCATCTTTGTTGTGTTCCTTCCTACAGCTGAAAATCGATGAATTTGAATCTAATGTCAATGAAGTGAAGGATCCCTACCCCTCAGCTGACTTCCCAGGTGAGGGTCCTGGGACTGCTGGAGGTGTATGCTGGTGTTGATTTCTCCCCGGGGACGATCTCTTGGGTGTTCCCCTTCCTGGATCCTTCCATGAGGGGATCGCAAGACAGAGACCTCCCTTCTGACCTAGTCATGCAAATAAGCCATCTGCCCGTCTGCCTTGTGTCCAGTGCACACAATGGAAAAAATCCACACATTCTATTTTCATTCAATTCAGCTAGTATTTATTGAGTGCCAGTCACATACTTCGGTACCGAGGACTCCCGTTTTCAAGTTTTCCACTCTGGCCACACAGAGTAGACCATAGATGAGGACCTGTCTGTCTGTGGTGTCGGAGATGGGCAGGTTACTCCCCACCCAGCATCCAGCAGGGCTGGGGCTGGACTGGTACAGGAATAAACAGAACCATGGCTTGCACTGCGGGGAGAATTGAAATGAAGGAGGCAAGCGTAGGGTGGGCAGGAGGGTAATGCACAGCCACAGACAAACTATAAACGTCTCACAAATGTAAGTAACCAGTGGCTGCTGCAGGCAGGAACACATAGGTTCACAGAGGCCGCCTGGCAGAGCCCTGGAGGCCAAAAGCTCTGAGGTCCTCTCTTAGCTCGCTCACGGGTCCTTGGAGCGCTGAGTCACTGGTGCAGTTTCAGGAAATTGTGGAATCAGCTGAGTAGCGTCTGTTTGCCCCGGTGACTCTGAGCTCCGGGGGGGACTTTTTGTGCTCCAAATGGCACAGAGTAGGCACTCAATAAATAGAGTAAGTGAACACATGAAAGAATTTTGCAAAGTGATGTGTGGGGAGAATGGAGCTGATCAAGACAGGGCTAATCATATCTCTTCAAATGTCTGCCAGAAGTGAATAGTTGGGTTTTAAAATAATTCATCTTGAGCCGTTTCATCTAACAACCATCACCTAGCAGGTGGGAGTGGCTGGTGTGCAGGGGAGATGACTGACTCAGGAAATCAGAGGTTAAGGAAAGGGAACAGGGTTGGAAAGAAGGGGGGAGGGTAGACGGTAGAGGGGAGGTGGGGTGAGCATTTGGAAGAGAGCTCTTACCAAAGAGGTTGAATACATTTATTCTGCTTCTTTCCAAAGACGATTTGAAATGGCTTAGGACAAAATGAAGTTAACAAAATGGGCATAGACAAAGGAAAAAAGAAAGCAAATGTTAGTTCTAAGAATTAACACTTTCTCATTATAAGAAGGGAAGAAGGGGGGTTTCTGGTGGAGCTGCGAGCCTGTGCAGGCTGCCACAATGGAGACAGAAGAATCTAGTGGTTCTTTCTTGGCTTCCCCAAGGGGCTCTGCCAGGGGCCAGCAGGGGTAAGGATGAGGTGGCGATGGGGTGAGGGAAACAAGGGCCTGGGAAAGACCTGCATATCGAGGGACACCCCAATTTTCAAAAAAAATTTTTTTTAATGTTAATTTATTTTTGAGAGAGAGACAGAGACAGAGCATGAGCAGGGGAGGGGCAGGGAGCGAGGGAGACACAGAATCAGAAGCAGCCTCCAGGCTCCGAGCTGTCAGCACAGAGCCCGACGCAGGGCTCAAACTCACGAACCGTAAGATCGTGACCTGAGCTTAAGTGGGATGCTTAACCAACTGAGCCACCCAGGTCCCCCCGCCCCATTTTTTTAATGTTTTTAAGTGTTTATTTTTGAGAGACAGAGACAGATCACAAGTGGGGGAGGGGCAGAGAGCGAGGGAGACACAGAATCTGAAACAGGCTCCAGGCTCTGAGCCATCAGCACAGAGCCCAACAGAGGGACAGCCCAACTTTGGACAGTGCCCCCAGTCTGATCACTGGAACCTTGGCTCCCCCTGCTAAGCCCAGCTGAGGACCTCAGGTAGTCAGCTGTCTCATGAAGCCATGGGACCTAGCAAGTGAACCTAGAGGGCCTATGTCTTCCTCTTCGATCCCTCCCACCCCGGTATCTGCCTCGGTGCTGAGGACTGGCCGAAGCTCAAGGAGTATTGACTTTTTTCCCATGCTGGCAGTTTCTCTCTGAAATGATCATTTTTAGAATTCTAACCCAGGAGAGGAGCTCAGAGCCTGTTTATTTCAACAGGCCTCCTTCCCCTGATCGATTTCACAAATTGGGGACCTGAAGCCCAGGAAGGACAGAAACGTAACTAGCATGCACAGCAAGTCAGGGGCAGAGCCTGGACCACAGCTCAGGTCTCATCAGAAGTAGAGACCACCCCCCGCAACCCCCCAGTCTCCCAGCTGTGAGCACTTGGGATGGGGTGAGTCCAGCCCTGAGACAGCAGATGAGACAGCAAGGCTCCTTGACTTTGCTCCTGGCCCCACTTCTGGAAGGTTCTGGGGCTGACACTTTCCCCTGATGGTTCAAATCTGTTCCCTGAGGGGAAAGGGAGGTATGAAGACTGGACTCTGCTGACATCCTCGTGCCCTTGGCCTGCTACCACCTTCACTTGCTGGTTGCTGGGGGTTCGTGGTTGGATTCGGAGCACAGAGACCTGGGGGAGCAGTAAGGTTTGTAAAGACGCCCCCAATGTCTCTCTCTCCCTCCCCAACAGGAGATGATGAGGAAGATGAGCCCGAGATCCCAGTGAGCCCCCGACCACGCCCGCTGGCTGAGCTGCAGCTCAAAGAGAAGGCAGTGCCCATCCCAGAAGCCAGCTCCTTCTTCATTTTCAGCCCCACCAACAAGTGGGTAGTCTCTTGGCTGCTGCGCAGGGTGATTGATGGGGCTCTCGAAGAGGGACGGCTTCTGCTCTAAAAAGGCCCCTTTTGCCGATTCTTTGGGCCTACAGTTACACCATGAGAAAATGACTCTTTTAACTTAAGATCTTGTGCCCTGTTTAAAATGCTGGTGTCTCTGGGAGAAGCGGTGCCTTAAACCCTATCAAATACTGACTCCTAAGAGGGACTGTATATTTTAGTTCCCTTCTGAGGGCAATTTTAGCCAGGACGAGGGGATGAGAACCCGGTGAGGCTGTATTTCTTCCTGGCTTCACACTTTTATACCTTTAAAATCTACATCGCCTGTAGTCTTCAGGGAGTTTCATCTGTCTGCTTCGTGGATGGAGATCGGCCGGGTCCATTCTTTTTGGGGGAAACCAGAGGGTGGTGGAGGAGTACGGGGGGAGGGGACGGGTGGCGGGAGAGGGGGCTAGGGCCGCGCTGAGAGAATGAGGGGCAGGGCCCTGCGTGTCCAGCCAGAGGACAGTTGAGGTGCGGGCTAGCCTTCTCCACCGAGCCGGGAGGGAGGGTTCCACCGTCTGTGTGTGGGACCGAGGCTGGTGAGGCCCGAGTGCCCAGGGGCTCACAGCTCCCCTGGCCCCCTGGCCATCTTCCCCCAGGATCCGTGTCTTGTGTCATCGCATTGTCAACGCTACCTGGTTCACCAACTTCATCCTTCTTTTCATCCTGCTCAGCAGTGCCGCACTGGCCGCGGAGGACCCCATCCGGGCCGAGTCCGTGAGGAATCAGGTGATGGCAGGCCTGTGCCTTCTGCCAGCTCAGCACCCCTCCCTACCCCAGGCCTCAGCCACCCGGACACCTCCCTCTGGGGCTCCGAGCTCAGCTGTAGGCTCTGTGTGGCCATAGGCATCAGAGTTTCTTAGAGTTTAAATCCCTGGAGGGGTAAGACTGCCCGGTCCGGTCCTGAACTGTCTCAGCGTGTAACGTGACAGGCTCTTGTTGCCTAGTTTTAATGATGATAGTGATGGTGGTGACAGTGATGATGTCATTGTTCGGTTCTTCCTCTCACCGACTTCTCTCTCCCCTGCCCTGTCACCAGATCCTTGGGTATTTCGACATTGCATTCACCTCTGTCTTTACTGTGGAGATTGTCCTCAAGGTGAGTGAAGGCTTGTGGGACAGCCTGGGTGAGTGGTGTCTCCAGGCCAGGATAGCAGACCTCATGTGGCTCCAACTTACATGCCCGGCACTCGCTCACAGGCTGGGTGGCGGGGGTGAGGGAAAAGCAAGAAGAAAGTGGAGAACAGGGAGGGACTCGCGGGACCCAGGAGCAGATGGGGTTTCTGCTCATAAGCTGGGGCAAGGAGGTGAGCAGGTGCATGGGTGGGGACATGAAGTACGACTAACCTGCAGCTGAGCACCTCTCAGCACACTCAGTGAGCACGTCCACGTCTATAAAGCCTCGGGCATTCCTCCTCCGTAGTGAAGGCACAATTAGC
This sequence comes from Panthera leo, assembly GCF_018350215.1. NCBI lineage: Eukaryota > Metazoa > Chordata > Mammalia > Carnivora > Felidae > Panthera > Panthera leo. Next base: position 40,032,356 of record NC_056696.1, on the reverse strand, counting down.
CTTAGACCCAGGGAGCCGTGATTTGTTCCTAGACCTTTGTTACCAATGACTAAAAGCCCTCTCCCAGGAATCCCCAGAGAAGTGACCTTTGCCCTAGATGGGTTTCTGGCAGCTCTGTCCCATCGTAGCTCCCCCTTCCTTACCCACAGCACATCACTGCTCTCTCATTCTCGAGGCAGGTACACTGGGTTCACACCATCACCGTGGAGGGTCTCAGAGGCAGAGGGAGGGCCCATCTGGGGCCCAGTAGCCCCAGCCTTCACCTTCATGAATGAAGAAGGGAGAGGGGAGCTTTGCAGAAGGAATAGCCCAGAGCAGGCTGCAACCTGAAATCAGGACAGTTCTTTATTTCAAGGCCTTTGACTACTAAAGCAGTTGAGCAGAGGGATGGTGGCTTCCCTGAGGTCCAAGAGGGCTTCCTGGAGGTGGTGGCATTAGAGGTGGCCAGGACTTCATTAGGGAGGGATAACAGGGGCAGTCCAGGAGGACAGAAAATGGCAAATGCATTATGAGAAGGTGGTTCAGACGTGCTCAGAGAGGAGAAAGTGGTCCTTTTGGGCTGGGATATAGCACAGAAAACAGAGCCTGGGAAGGCGAGTTGAGAAGAAATCACCTTGAATGCCAGGAAAGGCTTCAGGCTCATCAGACTTCAAGGGCATAGCGTGTTTGCACAAAAGGCCTGGGAGATCATCACAGAGTACACGAAAGAAGCTGAAGGAACAGCGAGAAGGTGGGACAATGGGGAAGGGAGAGGGGTCTGGGCCTGGTGAAGGTCTTCCAGTCCTAAAGGGGCTGTTCAGCCTCACTCAGCAATCCTCAGGGCAGAGGTTACTTCTGAAGAAGCTTCCCAGAGAGGAGGAAGAGGAATTTTATCATGTTCCACAGGGGAGAGAAGGGCCAGGGCTTCCCCACTCTGTGGCCCCGTAGGGAAGGAGACTGGGGCGCCCTATGGCATCTGACCAAAGAGACAAGCTCAGAGAGCAAAGTCTGGTGGAGGTGCCCATGAGAAGTCCTCATGTTTCCAGAACTGGGAGCAGAGAATGGGAGAAAAAGCACTTAGGACACAGCAAGGAGTGGAGTGAAGGGTAGAGACTTCCTGGCAGCCATCTGCCTCTGCAGACTGAGGCAGATCTTCCCTCAGGAAGCCCTTCTTTGTGGCGACACGCCCGTCCCCAAGCTCCCCACCGCCCCCACCCACCCAGGATGCTGGCTTTCCCCACAGATGACGACCTACGGTGCCTTCCTGCACAAGGGCTCCTTCTGCCGCAACTACTTCAACATCCTGGACCTGCTGGTGGTGGCCGTGTCCCTCATCTCCATGGGACTCGAGTGAGCAGTGGCAGGGGCCAGCCCCGGGCAAGGACCCCTCCTCAGAGCAGAGTCCCACCCACTGTTCGTTGGTGGGCACCAAGCCGCAAGGAGAGGGATTCTCAGAGCCATTGATGGGGGTCCAGGGTCCCCTAGGGTGTCACCAACTGGACTGAAGTGACAGTGCTTAGCAGGAGGGGCTGCAGTCCCTACCTCTGGGTCACCCCCAGTCTGATGAGAGAAACAGAGCCTGTAGCCACCCATGGAGGAATCCCTTACTGTGCTGCACCACCGGGCAGGAGGCGGCTTTATCCGGGGGTGGGGTCCTCGCGCAGCCTAAGGGAAGGGTGGGGAACGAGGGGACTGTGTTCAGGCAGAAAGATGGCAGATGTGGAGGACCAGAGGCCGGGGGCAGGTGGAGGGCTGGAGCAGGCTGCCCTCACCCCCCACCCCCCGCCGCCTCCCCCAGGTCCAGCGCCATCTCCGTGGTGAAAATCCTGAGGGTGCTGAGGGTGCTCCGGCCCCTGCGGGCCATCAACAGAGCCAAGGGGCTGAAGGTGAGAGGGCCTGGGTGGGACCCCAGGAGCAGGAAAAGAGAGGCTGCAAGGGCCTGATCCTGGAAACCTCCGCCCAGCCGTTGCTGGGGCACGTGTTGCACCCCCTTTGCCAAACGGGGGTAGGGGTGAGGCTGGGCGGCCATGCTTCCCCACGAAGCTCCCTCTGCCCCCACCTAGCTGGGAGGCAGCAGGGGATAGCAAGGGCGGGATGTTGCCGACCTGGTGTCCCTCCCCAGCACGTGGTGCAGTGTGTGTTTGTGGCCATCCGCACAATCGGGAACATCGTCCTCGTCACCACCCTCCTGCAGTTCATGTTTGCCTGCATCGGCGTCCAGCTTTTCAAGGTGAGCCCCACCTGCCCGGGCAGCTTTGCCCCCCCTTCCGCAGCTCGGGTGCCAGCTCTGAGGCCAAGGCAAGAGCCAGCCCGTTCCCCGCCCTCTAAGCAAAGGGAGCCCCAGACTGTGAAAGCAGATGTCCTCGAGTGCACAGAGTTGTGAGGCTAAGCTACCTGGAGTCTGGATGAGGTTTCCTAGGCGATGCCCCTTCGTGGCCCCAGTGGCTCTGCTGGCCACCATGACCGTTGCACCTGCTGTCTTCCTGGCTCTCCGTGGCTTCTCCTTGAGGACCAAGCCCCCTCCCCTACCTGCCGGACCCTGTCAGCACCCCTCCCCGTTATCAACCTCCCCCACCCCTCCCATCCTGCCAGGCCTGTCTAAAACATGCCCCCCAACTCTAGCCCCCATCCACTCCACCTTCTTCCATCAGCTGGACTTCAGCACCCCGTGCTTCTGGCCGGTGTGGCTGGCATCATTCATATCTACCAGGAGCTTCTGAGGGAGGGAGGCCATCATTCTACCCTGGGAGCCGCCTCGTTCTGTCCTCACTTTCCTGGGAGGACACAGCTATGCAGTTCCTCTCTAGGAATCAGCCCCGCAAGGCTCCCCTTCCACCGAGCTGGTTTCTGGACGCCTCTGCCCTTCATACCATCTGCAGGGCACAGAAATTGGTATCCGAGTATTCCAACACCCTGACATTTCCTTTCATGACCCAAACCGCTGCTGTCCCCCGAAGCATGAAAACCACGATGACGTAACTTCAGTCAGACTTGGCCACTGACATCATCGTACCGTCATTCATTCATTCGACAGCATTTGTGGAGCATTTTTCTCCGAGCCGGCGTCTCGGTTAAGGCCGAGAGGGGGTCATGAAGCAAACCCCACAAGTCCCTCCCTGTGGGCAAGGAGCAGGTTTGGGGGGAGAGCAGTCAAGGTGGGGTTCCCTGATGACCTTAAGGGAGATGCGTCCTGTTGGTTACTGTCCTGGAGGGGTGGAGGCATCCCCTTGGAAACCGCATCCAGACTGAGACGGCTTAGCCTTCAAACCTCAGTTACCATGATTGGCGTGTGACCTTCCCCTCCTAGTTCCAGCAGAGGGCTGCCCCTCCCCTCGAGCCCTGCCCCCTCCTCTACTAGGGGCGCTGGGTGTATGTCTCACTCCTCCCTGACCCTGGCACCCAGCCTGGGCCTGGCATATAGGCAGCCCACAAGACATGCTCCCTGGAGGAACGAAGGAGCGGCCCCCTCCTCTGGCTCCTGTGTGCCTTCCAGGCAAGAGCGGCTATCCCTCAACCCCCCGACCCCTGCCCCGACCCCTGTGCTGTAGTCTCTCATCAAAAGACCCCCAGCTCCTGCCCACTCAGATAATGCCCAGACATCAGTTACAAGTGGCATTTTACCCCACGTTTTACCCTGTGGAAACTTCGCATACATTCCACATTACATCAAGAGTTTGCTTCCCATATTAAATTGGGTGTTTTGTTTCAAGTGCCCAGAAACCTGCCCAGTGACAGCTGTGTCCTCTCCCTGCTTCTCCCCCAATGTCACCTGCCTCCCCTTCACCCCTCTGCTCTGGCAACCTTAAAGGGGGATATGGCTGGAACAGCAAAACCCTGCAGCGGGCAGGGCCTCTGTGCCGTCAGCCAGTCCCGTATCCTTGGCTGAGGCAGCTCTTTCTCTGGGCCTTTGAGGGGACTCGACCAGATGCCGTGAACTTCAGGCTTCATGTAGCTCCATTCGGGCCTGGCGATCACTCCTTTTCTTCACACAGACTCTTCTGTGGGTGCCCAGTCTGTGATGTAGACAAAAAGGGAAACTGCTCTGACTGTAATCAGCACAGGGGGGCACAGTGCCCGCCTGTTCAGGCCTCCGAGTGGGGGTGTGGGACCCCCGTTCCACTTTGAGATGATTTGCGCCCTCAAGACCCGGTTGGGCTCCGTCCCTGCAACTCTTACTGTGCCCTGTGTGCCCTGTGGCCGCCCCACTGGCAGGAGAAGGAAGGGGGGGGGGCAGCCCTTCTTGGTCTGTCATGGGGAGACCTCAAGAGGGCTTCCTGTAGCAATGGGAGGCAGGGGGCTCCCTGAGGGAGGGGCAGGGCCAAGCTGTATCCATATTTCCTTCCCCTCAGGCCCAGCCTGTTCAGGAACTGGCTTCTCAGCCGCGACAGCCTCGGGCCTGGTAGGGAAGCCCGAGGGGCAGCTGAGGGAAGGGATGATGGTGAAGGAGGAAGACAGTGCTGGGGCCCTCTTTCCACGTGCCCTGCCGCTATTCACTTCGTAGCCCAGTTTTCAATCTTGTTTCCATGACAATGTGTGTCCCTCCCTCCCTCCCTCTTCTTGACACAGGGGAAGTTCTTTAGCTGCAATGACTTATCCAAGATGACAGAGAAGGAGTGCAGGTGGGCTGAACTCTGCTGGCTGAGGGCACGAGGTGGGACAGCCACTGCGTGGGGGACCTTGTGCGAGGAGGACCTGGGGAACCTGAGCCCCTAGGCCCAGGAAGCGTGTTCTAAAGGGTCCTTCCTTAGGAAACTGTGGTGAGGGAGTGCCCAGCAGTGTCCCCTCTGGTCCCCAGTCTACAGGGGATCAGAGGATGTGGGTGGGGAGGGGGCAGCCCAGCCATGCACAGTGGAGTGACTGAGCCTCCCCACCCCAGGGGCTATTACTATGTGTACAAGGATGGGGACCCCACGCAGATGGAGCTGCGCCCCCGCCAGTGGATACACAGCGACTTCCATTTCGACAACGTGCTCTCAGCCATGATGTCACTCTTCACGGTCTCCACCTTTGAGGGATGGCCTCAGTGAGTGAGGGCTGGGGCCTGGGTCCAATGCGGGCATGGTGGGGGCAGTGCCAGGGAGCCATCTTGCCCTTCTGCAGCCCTCACCACTCCGTGCCAGGCCCGCGGTAAGTGCTCAACAAACCCACCAGCTGGGAGGGTGTGTGGGACCAGTGTGTTGACCGGCCACCCTAAAGACATCCTGACCTGGGCACTCTGACAGAATGTCCCAGTCCCCCAACAGGTGTAGGCCTCTGTGCCCATGTGGGGAGCCCTACTGATTGATTAGGGTAGATGGGGCATCCTACGGAAAGGCAGGCCCTTTCCAGGACCTGTCCCAATCTTTTCTGGCATGGTCCTAACTTCCCTCCTGGTGCTTGATCGTTCAGAAAGCTCCCTCGGGTCCCTGTGGCCAGTGAGAGAAAGCCTGTCCTTCCTGGCCTGGCTCTCTGCCTCATCACCCCTGTCCAACCAGTCTCTTCTCTGCCCACCCCAAGGCTGCTTTACCAGGCCATAGACTCATACAAGGAAGACACAGGCCCCGTCTACAACAACCGGGTGGAGATGGCCATCTTCTTCATCATCTACATCATCCTCATTGCCTTCTTCATGATGAACATCTTTGTGGGCTTCGTTATTGTCACCTTCCAGGAGCAGGGGGAGACTGAGTACAAGAACTGTGAACTGGACAAGAACCAGGTGCCTGGGCTGAGGTGGAGAGTGGACTCAGCAGGCCTCCTGCCAGCCTGAGCCCTAGGCTCTGACCAGTGAAGAGTCCTGGGCCCGGGGTTGACCCCAGAACCTCCATTTCGTGCCCAGACCCAGCCTGCATACACTCTACCCCATCCCCAACCCATCCCCAACATGAAGCAATACAAGTTGGTGCTGTGGGAGTCTTCTCGTGGAACCCTCGCGATGCCCAGCGAAGGCTAGTCCTTCAGAGCCCCTGGGTGGGGCTACAGCCATGTTAGAAATGGGCCGGGATAACTCAAGGGGAACCCACAGGCCCACTGGGACTCGTCCTCTAAACAGTCCCGCAGAGCCCGTCAGCCACGAGTTCCTGGCCACAGCTGCTCCTGGTTGACCAGAATGCAGGGTTCCCTCCAGCCCATGCATGTGAGTGTGAGAGCAAGGGAGGGGCCGTCAGTGCTGACCTGCCCTGTGGTGTTGTGTCTCAGCGCCAGTGTGTGCAATATGCCCTGAAGGCCCGCCCGCTGAGGTGCTACATCCCCAAAAACCCATACCAGTACCGGGTGTGGTATGTCGTCACCTCCTCCTACTTTGAGTACCTGATGTTTGCCCTCATCATGCTCAACACCATCTGCCTGGGCATGCAGGTAAGGGCGCCCCCAGGAGATAAGGGCTGGATGGACTGGTGCCAGGGGCGGGGCAGGTGGGCGGGGCAAGATTCCCGTCTCCTTCCCCCAGTATACTTTTCCTGGCACCTCCTATGTGCCAGGCACCGTGTGGTGAGGTACTGCGGGGCACAGAGAAGTTCCCTGGGCCCAGGCCTGGTTGCCAGGCACCCAGTAGTTTATTAAGAAGGCATTCAGGCATACAAATAGCTGCACAAATCTGCAAACAGGAGATAGTTGTGCAGAAGCACACGGCAGCGTGGGAAGTAGGAAGTGCCTTCTCAGTTTATCTTCGGCTGTTGCAAATCTGCGTGATTGAGTTGGCTGGAATCTTGGCTGCAGTCTCAAGAAAAATGGCTTTGATATTCACAGAACAGGTGTCTCTTAGGAGTTGAGCGTACTTTATAGACAATATCACAATCAGCAGCATCGTTAGCAAACCTTAATTAAGCATCAGATCCCTTAAGCCCCGTATAAATAGAATTGCACAGCTAGGCTTCCTGGCCCTAGGCAGACACATCCAACAACAGGACTCCGCATTGCCAGGTGATGAGGACATGGAAAGTGAATCACTGGGCCAGCAGGGCCAGGTCATACAGAGGATCGTGAGCAATGGCTTAAGTTTGGGCTGAGCTGGGCAGCAGAATTAGGCTGTCTGGCTAAGACAGGGTGGGGTGGGGGCAGCCCCCAGATCCTTCTGAACTACCTGGTGGGGGGGGGGGGGTTAGGGAAGAAGCGGGAGTTCATCAACTTTCCAAAAAGACCACGAGGTTCCTGGCAGGTTATATAAGGAAACAGAATTAAGGAGCATCACAGTGCTGGGTCAAGGGGGCTGAGGTTATTGCTCTGACTGCTTCAACATCCCGGGGGACAGTGTGCACGAGTGTCAGCCTGGTGAGCTCGGTGGCCCACCTGTACACCCGTAGCTGGTGATAATGCCAGCTCTGGAATCAGCATTCTTCTCTCCCAGTTCTGTGCCCAGATGACTAGATGGAACCTGTCACTGAGTCCTGCTGAGGGGCCTCCCCTCCTGGTCATCCCATAACAGATCTGGAAATAAGCTCTGACCTTGCAGTCCCACGCGTAGACCAGCCTGCTCAGCAGGACCTCTCCTCCTCCTCTTGCTGTCTCTTTGGGGAGAGGGGGATCCATTAGACTTGGTGGGGATTGCCAAAACAGGCATCTGGGTTTTGGAGATTTCAAAAAAGTGGGCAGGAAGCCTGAGGAAGACGTTTGGGAGCTGCCTGGGAAGAGAATGGGGCTCTGGGATGCAACCTGCGGGGTAGGGCCACTGGGCCCTTCCAGCCCCCTCTCCTGTGCCTCTCCACAGCACTACAACCAGTCAGAGGAGATGAACCACATCTCAGACATCCTCAACGTGGCCTTCACCATCATCTTCACCCTGGAGATGGTCCTCAAGCTCATGGCGTTCAAGGCCAGGGTGAGTGCTGGGGCACAGGACAAGATGAGCAGATGGCACCTGACAGGACAGGTCACTTCTCGTGCGCCCCCACCCCAGTGTCATTCTACTGAAAGCCCCTTCATCCAGCACTTCTGGTGCCGCCCTGCTCACCCCTTTGCTTACTTCCACCTTTAGACACAAGGCATAAGGCATGCAAGATATTCAGGCTGCCAGAACTGGCTGATGACCGAATAGATGTTGGCTGCCTCTTCCCCAAGCCCTTTGTTGAACCTGCCTTATGTTCCCTGCCTGCCCTTAGGCTTCTGAAGGGGGAGTATCTTGCTGTGTCTTTGGTTCCCCAGTCCCACTCCCACCTGGCCAAGCCCAGCCAAGCCCAGCCACACTCTGAAAGGTCTGCACTAGCGAGCTCCAGACAGGGCTTCAAAGCTGGGGAGGATGAAGGAGTTCCCCATCCGGATCAGGATCCCAGATCCTGAGTTCTCAACCATTCTGTCCCTCCTCTCTGACCACCTTATGCTCTGGAGGAAGGGAACTACAGAGCCCAAGGGAGAGGGGTACTGGAGTGGGTGGGCACGCAGGAGCACTAGTGGAAAGTGGGGCCACGCGCACCCCACCTTGGCCTGGCTTGGCCATTCTGCATTACCTTGGACGGGGACCATCACCTTCTGCTGGCCACCAAAACTCCTTCCCCCTAGAGCTCACCCCTGGTTCTCCCATTGCTGTCCTTCCCAGGGCTATTTTGGAGACCCCTGGAATGTGTTTGACTTCTTGATTGTCATCGGCAGCATCATCGATGTCATTCTCAGTGAAATCGACGTGAGTATCAGGCAAACAGAGCCATCCCCGGGGTGGGGTGCAAGCACTTGTGCAGTCCATAGACATTTGTGGGGTGCCTGCTGTGTGTGAAGCATGGCGCCCCGGGGGTCTACAGAGTTGGAAATGACAGGAGTCACAGCCTACAGAGCAGACGGATAACTCAGATTCTAGGCAGCCATCGTGAACGCACCAGGCTGTCCAAGGCAAGAGCTGTTATGAAAGGGAAAAGGTCTCCTCTGGGTGGAGCGGTCAGGGAAGGCTTCGCGGAGGTGGTACAAGCTGAAGGTGGGTCCTGAAGGAAAGCGAGCTGGTGACCGGAGGTGGAGAGAAGGGCAAACACCACAGGCAGAGCTGCTGTAGGGGAGGCACAGAGTAGGAAATGAATGATAGAAGATTCGGGGCACACCCAGAGGTCCGGTTTAGCAGAAGCACATGACTGTGCAGAAGAGGGACGAGGCGGGGGGGTGGGGGGGAATGGGTAGGGATGGCTGGAGAGGTAAGCAGTGGCGAGGGGGCCTTGAACTTTATGTGGCAGACAATGGGAAGTTACCAGAGGGTTTGGAACAAAGCAGTAGAAGGACTAAAGCTGTTATGGAGGAAGTTATTTATTTAGTCTGCAAATACTTATCGAGTACCTCCCACCCATGCTAGAGATAGAGCAATAAACAAGAACACGGAGGCCAACAGACGATAAAAATTCTCTAACATGGCAGATATGCTCAGCATGTGTTATAAAGAAAAATAAACCAGGGTGAAAACTTACTGGAAGGGAATGAAGGGTTGGTGCCAAGATGGTATCTGAGTGACAACCTGAACAAAGCAAGGGGGTAAGCCATGCAGGTATTGGCACAGAGTGTTGTAGGGAGAAAAACAAGTGAGTGCAAAGGCCCTGAGGTTGAGGAATAGGAGGAGGCCCTTGTAGCTGGAGTGGAGAAGGGTAGAGATGAGGTCAGAGACAGAGGGCAGGTGCCAGATCCCTTAGGCCCTTGAAGGCCATGGTTATGATCCTGGGTTTTATTCTAAGAGAGATGAGAGCCCTTTGGAGGGCTTAAACCTGGTCTGACTTTAGTTCTCAAGGATCCCTCTGGCTGCTGTGTTGACAGAAAGCTGTGGGGGACACAGGGCTGGCCCAGGGAGAGCCGCCAGGAGGGTGTTGTGATAACCAGGTGAGAGGTGATGGTGGCTAGGGGGCTAGCTGTGGACGTGGTGAGAATTGGACACATCCTATTTATTTGGGAGCTTGAGCTGACAGAATTTGCAGCTGGCCTTGATTTAGAGTGAGAGAGAGAGAGAGAGAGAGAGAGAAACAAATCGAGGGTGACTACCAGGATTTTTGTCCAAGCAGTTGAGCTTCCATTTACTGAGATGCGGAAACTGCTGCAAAGCAGGTGTGGGGCAGAAGCCAAAATTTCTGTTTTAGACACGATAATTTAGGATGCTTACGAGGCATCCGGAAGGAGATACCCAGTAGGCTGGGATTTATGAGTCTGGAGCTCAGAGGCTAGGGTGGGTTGGAGGTATAAATTTGAAGATGGTATTTAAAGTTGTGGGGATGGACGAGATCTGCGGAGAAGGGAGAAGGTATTTAGAGAGAAGGGATCCGGAGGCTGAGCCCTGGAATGCTCCCGTGTTTAGTGATTGGAGAGACGAGGAGGAACCAGCAAACAGACTAAGAAAGAATTGGCCTCTGAGGCAGGGGAACCAAAAGAGAGTGATGTCCCGAGATCAAGGAGAACAGAAAAGTCAAGGAAGATAAGAGCTGAGCATTGACTTGATTTTTGGCAACGGGGACCTTGGCAGGAGCAGTTTCACTAGAATTATGGGGAAGAATGCCTGGTTGCGGTGGGCTGGGAAGGGAGAGCAAAGAATGGAACGATTCCTTTGAGGTGTTTTGCTACGGAGAGAAATAGGAGTTAGAGAAAAATTTGGAGCCAAGGAGAGTTTCCTTGAAAATGGGAGAAGGGGCATCTGGGTGGCTCAGTCGGTTGGGCCTCTGACTCTTGATTTTGGCTCAGGTCACGATCTCATAGTTCATGGGGTTGAGCCCTGCATTGGGCTCTGTGCTGACGACCTGGAGCCTGCTTGGGATTCTCTCTCACCCTCTCTCTCTCTGCCTCTCTCCTGCTCTCTCTCAAAATAAATAAACTGGAAGAAAACAGAAACAAAAACAAGAAAAATGGGAGCATATCCTCAGGCTTTGCAAATATCTGGTAGTAAGGAGGTAACAACTGGAACAAAGTCTTTGAATAAATCAAAGGGCTTAAGACCCGGTGTCCCAGGGGAGAAGCTGGATTTCAGAAAGCTGTAGTTCATCCATAGTAGAAAGAGGGTGTGCAAAGCAAACGGGCATAAAGCAATGAGAGTCAGGGCTCGGATGGCAGGAGAGGAACAGAAAAGCTCAGAGGCAGCAGGATTTGGTGAATGTGACCCTGTGGCCATGGGAAGGAAGGAACCCAAGGTGGCTCAGCACCTCCTGAAGAGAAGGACTTGGGATGATGCACTCACCATGATTCTGTTCTGGTGCTGTGGGTTTGGATGCTGGGTACACAAGTGGAAACGGGTAGCAAGTCATTGGAAATGCAGGAGAGGAGCCGAGTGTCACTCTGCGTCTGGCACATGGTGGCAGCTCCATCAACATGGGCTGGTCCCAGATGCATGGAGGTGATGGTTCAAGCCTCGGGTGGGATGAGCCAGCTGCGAAGGAGTTGAGATCCTGCAGAATTGAAGCCAGCAAGGCCATAGGGTTTGTGATTGGAAGCCATCCATGAGCAGGGTGACAGACTGGCACACTGTGGGGCTGAAACCAGTTAAAAGGATGGAGCAGTGACCAGAAAGTGATAAGAAGAAAAAAAACCCAAAAAACATCAAGCAGCTGTGAATACAGGAAACAGTTTCTGCCAGGAGGTTAGGTGAGGTAGTTACTGGAAAGTGGATGTTGATTAATACAGGGAAAGGGAGACCATAGACGGAGCGAGTACAGAGGAGAAATTCACAACAGGTGAGAGAAGAGATTGTTGAGGAAGGGATTAGAGTTTTGGAGGCGACGGCAAAGGACACGAGTCAGAAGATTGGAAGAGGAAGAGTGTAAGCAGAGGTGGCAAGAATCACGAAGGGTGCAAGGGAGCAGGGGGGTGGGGCGGAGGGAAGAGGGCGTTCATCCTGGGCAGTCACAGGCGTGTCCGAAGCAGCAGGCAGAATCCTCCGCTGGAAGTGAGGACAGGACAGCGGGTGTGAGTGCAGGAACTGACCCTTGAGAAATAGCCAATGTGATGAGTCCATCTGCAGGAAGAACGACGGGGTCTCGGGTGGGCCTAGTGAGCTCAGTTTCACCCTGGGGTAATGCTCGAGGAAAGGGACCAGACCCCTGATGTGGTCTCGAGGGCTGGCACATTGGGTAGAGGGTCTCAGCGCAAGCAAGGGCGCTATAGAAATGGCAGGACAAATGTCCAGGCTGAGTGGGGAGGCAGATGGCTGAGGGTCACTGCAGGGTGAAAGAGGGGAGCAGGGGACAGGGAAGAGGAGATCCAGGAATCAGAGACAGAACTCAAAAGACGGCTTCCCTCTGGGCAGAGTGCCTGCGGAGGAGTATCCTAGGAAGGATGTGGAGAACACTCGGCCTTCTGAGCCACCCTAACCGTGGCCATAGTGCGATTCTGCTCAGAGGTGGCTGGTTTGGCCATGGAGGTGCCCAGCTGGGGACTAGCCCCAAAGCCAGGAGCCTTACCCATGCGTAGGGCTTCTTAACTTTCCGCTGCCTGATGATAAGCACTTTACGGTCTGCCAGCCCAGGGGTGAATCCTATGGAGAGGTGGGGGAGAGGGCTGGCACTAAAGACACCCGAGAGGGGGCGGGGAGTGGGGGAGCAGCTGAGGAAGAGTCTGGAGCCTGTGAGGAAGGAGCCCTCAGCCTGAGATTCCTTTAGGCTGAAGCCCTGGCAGGAACAGCACTTTCTGGGGACTTGGCTGCCTCGCTGTCTGGGGGAGGGCTTGGCCTGGGAATCCTGTTCACCCCCGTGTGCAGAAAGACAATGACAGAGCTCTACTCAGATCCTGAGGGGGTGGGGCAGACTAAGGGCTGGATAGGTCCTGGGCAAAATCAGTGTGTGTGTGTGTGTGTGTGTGTGTGTGTGCGTGCGTGTGTGTTTGTGCGTGCGCGCGTGAGTGTGCATGCATAGGTGGGTAGGTGGGTGTTGTAGATTTCCATCCATTTTGGGTTTCCACTGGGAAATAACATCCCAAAGGCCTCATGGTTTGATTCTCACCAGCAAAATTAGAAGAGAGAACCCCAAACAGCCAAAATAAACAGCCTGAGATCTGTGTAGAGGAAGCCTGGATAAATCAAAACAGTTTCTTTGGTGGTGGAGGGCCCAGAGGGCATCGGTCATTATTGGATTTTTAGGAGCAGATGTACTAATAATGTTTCCCTGAAGTCATGTTAAGACTTCAAATTTGAATGTTGGTTTGCATTCTTGACCTACAAACCGGGGAGCAGACTAGGGCAACCCTGCCTGTTAGAACTTTCTGTAACGATAGAAATCTTCTGTTCTGTCCAGTCCGGTAGCCACTAGCCATTCGTGTCTGTGCGTCTGGTGGTCACTTGAAATGTGGCTAGTACAACCGAGGAGATGAATTTCTAATTTTATTTAATTTTCACTGTAATTCAGATAGCCACATGTGCTTAGTAGCTACCATATTGGTGGTATGGGTCTAGAACACTGGTTCTCATCCTTGGCTGCATATTAGAATCACCTGGGATGCAGTTTAAACCCCTGGAGCCAGGCCCATCCCCTAGAAGCAGACTTAATTGGCTTGGGTGGGAACCCAGCAAAGGAATATATTAAGTTCTCCAGCTTATTCTGATGTGCAGCCAGGATTGAGAACCAGTGGTCCAGGGAAAAGCTGCCCAAGAGAATGTTGCTTGCTGGGAAACCAGTATACTGGGAACCAGTCCACCCACAAATAATTGCAAGATGAAACAAGGACCTCCCCTGTCCCACAACTCCGGGACAAAGGTTTCTCCTGAAAGGTGACCTAAGAGAGAAGTTTAGAGTAAACAGGAGAAAATGCGGCTCTCACACATGCAACTCCTGGCCCCTATGATGGAGGCCTCGGCCCCGCTCCCAGGTCCGGGGCAGAGAAGCAGCTGCGGTGGGGGTCTCAGACTCCCCCAGAGGGCCTTAGCCCCTGGAGGATGGGACTTCCATAAGGGCCTCAGTGGCACAAGGGAGCCTTGCTGGACCCGGGGAGAAATAGGGGTGTGAGCCCCCTCAGAGTGATGAGCTGGTGTTTCCAGTGTGTCCCCGCAGGGATGGCCCCAGTATCATGTGACCCAGACACACAGGAAGCACCTGAGCCCCTTGTCAGCTGTAGGCACATCCTGGAGATGGGAAGGGACCTGTCCGTGTCTGGTCTTCCCTCCTCTTCTTGCTCCCTTGTCCCCAGCCTGTTGCCTCACTGTTCCCACAGCTTCATCCTCACACCCGCCCACCCCCACCCCTGATTGGCAGCCACTCGGGGTCTTCATCCCCTGCCGCTCTGTCTTTTCTCTCTTTAACTCTTCTGTGTGTCCTTTCTGACAACCTCTCCTCACCTCCCCCCCCCTTCCCACCGTGTCCCTCCTCCTCTCTCTCTCCTCCCCTTCCCCTCCCCCGGTCTCTTCTCTCCACAGACTTTCCTGGCCTCCAGCGGGGGACTGTATTGCCTGGGTGGAGGCTGCGGGAACGTTGTAATTCCAGGCTGCATGAGCCTGCCCTGCACGCCCGCCGGCTCTCTGCCCTGCAGCTTGCATGCTCGGGCCTGGCCGTGGATTGCATGGGGTGGATCCAGCACTGAGGGCTTCCTTCCCTAGAGCAGGCGCCCTGGAGGGATCGGGTTGGGGGCGGGGGGGAGCGGGGGCTCTGCGGTAGACTGTGCATGGATGTAGTGGCTTTCTCGGAGCCCCGGGAAACGGGGCGAAGGGTCTCTCTGGCTCCCTCTGTCCAGATGGGAACGTCCCGAGAGGACTGTGACTGCTAGCTGGCACAGGACCTTAGTGACCGTTCGCTGGCACGAGGTCTCTGGGGACACAGGAAGCCTGGAAGGGCTCTCCCCTTCCAGAGTTATCCGGGTGTCTAAGGCTAGGCTTGCCTGGCTTAGGACAGCCATGTGCTGAGTGGGGTGGCGATGTTGATTGATGGTGACAGAGCAGCCAAGCTTTAGGGAAACTGCGCTGAAAGGGTCCTCTGCTCTGTGGCAGCTTGAGGAGAAGGTGAGATAAGGCAGGAGGCCCCAGGAGGACAGGCCCGGCCACAGCCTCACCTCCCTGTTGCCCTCTCCTGAGAAGGGGCTTACCACGCTGCTTGGCCCACTCCCTCCTCTCGGCTAAACAAGCCCAAAGCCTTAAGGCTACGGGTGGTCCAGAGCCAGTTCGCAGCAGGGGCCGTGAGGTGGGGGTGGAGCTGCCCCCTCAATCCATGGAAGCCTCCCCAGCACACACACGTTGCCCCTCCCTCCCCCGCCTGCCCCTTACTACCCCTGTGAGGTGCCACCTCCAGACTGACCTCTGGGGCTGCCGGCCCGCAGGACCCAGACGAGAGCGCCCGCATCTCCAGCGCCTTCTTTCGCCTGTTCCGGGTCATGAGGCTGATCAAGCTGCTGAGCCGGGCAGAGGGAGTGCGCACTCTGCTGTGGACGTTCATCAAGTCCTTCCAGGTGCGTGTGCCCAGCCTACCTGGCCAGGGTCCGAGCCAGGTCTGCGTGGGGGCCGTGGTCACTGCACGTACCTGGAGAGGCTGCGAGGGACATCCGTCCAGCCAGGGGGAGAGCCCTGGGGTGACCACTGGGTCCGCAGTGAGCTCGGGGAGGGTAGGGCGTGGAGCCCTGTGCACTGACCCTCCCTCCTCACCCCCAGGCCCTGCCATACGTGGCCCTGCTCATCGTCATGCTCTTCTTCATCTACGCCGTCATCGGCATGCAGGTGAGAGGCAGGTGGGCCCAGGCCAAAGGAGGGATCTTGGCCAAGTGGGAGGGGGCGTCGGTGGACCCCAGAGAGGCCTAATTAGTGTGGAGGTTGGACCCTCCGCCCTCCCTGCATCTTCCATCCTGGCCACCAGGGGCGTAGCTGTGAGTCTGAGAAAGGAGACTGCACCTTCTCCCCGATGCTGCAGTGCTGGTCAGGTGGGAGCAGTCCGGGAGGGGCCTCAGCATGCAGGTCAACAGCAGGGGCCAGGCTGTGTCTCTCCCAGGCCCTGATAGGCGCTTCAAGTGGTCCCAGTCTACCCTCCAGTGTCCCCTCTCCCCCCCATTCCCCACACTGAGTCCCCAAGTTGGCTTGCTGTTGGAAAAACCAGTCCACTCTTGGGCTTTCCTTGGGCTTGATTGGACGAACTTCACCCAACCTTGAAAATAATCTAACTGATTTGGCCTCGGGTGTGCCGTGGCCTAAAATAAAGGGGATTTGCAGGAGGTAGGGGTGGAGGAGGGGAGTAGGTCAGGTGGGAGAGGACAGTGGGGCCTGCGCTGAGGGGAAACTGTGACCTAGGTCCCAAGGTTGGAGCCCTTTGTGATTTGCAGATGTTTGGTAAGATCGCCATGGTGGACGGGACCCAAATAAACCGGAACAACAACTTCCAGACCTTCCCACAAGCTGTGTTGCTGCTCTTCAGGTACCAGTCTCCTTCTGTCCCCACCTTGTCCCCACCCTCTGACCTTGGCCTTTGCTTTGCTCTACTCTATGTTGCAGGCAGGGCCGGCTTCCTGACCCTGTGGCTTGAGCAGCCATACAACACAGTGCCCTCACTCAGAAGAGCTAAGGCTCAGGGTGCCTGGGTGGCTCAGTTGGTTAAGCTCCCGACTCTTGATTTCTGCTCAGGTCATGATCTCAGTTCAGGAGATCAAGCCCCATGGGACTCTGTGCCGACAGCTTGGGATTCTCTCTGTGCCCCTCCCCTACTCGTGCTCACTCTATCTCTCTCTCTCTCTCAAAATAAATAAACTTTTAAAAAAATTTTTAAAAAAAGAAGAAGAAAAAAAGAAGAGCTAAGTCTCTCCTGTCCCTGTTTTGAAATGTTTGATCACTTTTAGAAGTTAGCCATGCTCACCATTGTGCAACCGATGCCATTTTTAAAATCATTTTTGAACAAATGGCCCCACATCTTTGTTTTGCACTGGGCCCCAAAAATGACGTAGCTGGTCTAAGTGGAGTACGGTGTATTCCCCTGATCTCATCCCACTGAAACAGGAGACAGAAGTCACATGTCCCTTCAAAAGAGTATGTCACCTTGGCCAGCACAGGGCTCTCCTGTGTGACCCCCCACCAGGGAGTTGAATCATGGATTGATTTTGCCCCTTTTCTTTAGTTCAGCTCCTACCTATAGTGCTCCTTAAGGGACAGAGCAGTGGGGCCGCGGCACAGAGAGGAAACTGAGGCCTGCCTCACACTGAGCTACTTGGTGAACCCAGGGATCTGAACTGCTTCCTTTGGGTTGGGGGAGCAGCCCTAGTCTGCTCGTCTGTCCATATTCTGCTCCTGCCAGGCTGCTGGCCTCCTGAGGGGCTGCCCAAGAGTGGACGTGCCTTCGGGGCGCCTGGGTAGGTTAAGCGTCCGACTTCGGCTCAGGTCATGATCTCGTGGTTCGTGAGTTCGAGCCCCATGTCGGGCTGTGTGCTGACAGCTCAGAGCCCAGAGCCCTCTTCGGATTCTGTGTGTGTGTCTCTCTCTGCCCCTCCCCCACTCTTGCTCTGTCTCTCTCTCTCTCTCTCAAAAATAAACATTCAACGAATAAAAAAAAAAAAAGAGTGAAAAGGCCAACAGAAGCCCATCTCTTCCAGGTGTGCGACAGGTGAGGCGTGGCAGGAGATCCTCCTGGCCTGCAGCTACGGCAAGTTGTGTGACCCCGAATCGGATTATGCCCCGGGTGAGGAGTACACGTGTGGCACCAACTTCGCCTACTATTACTTCGTCAGCTTCTACATGCTCTGCGCCTTCCTGGTGAGATGGCGAGGAGGGTGATTTCACAAGGGAATCTGCCCCCCCCTTCCCCGTCAGCTTCTGTCTCTTGGGGATTGACCTCAGGGGCACAGGAGGCAGGAGGCTCTGGTTAGATTATTCTGGTTCTGGCCATCCTGCGGGTGGCTTCGTTTTCTGAGGGGTTGCTAAAGGTTTTTTGTTTCTGTTTTTGTTTTTGTTTTTTACCTTTTTTGGTTACGAATGAATAATCAAAAGAATTTAGTGGGGGCTCTGTCCTAAATAAATAGGGGCTCCCAGTAAAGCCATTTGCCCCTCCCTGTTCCTCCGAAGAGAAAGTGGCCCCGCTGTGAGGAGGCTGGGGCTCTGGAAATAAGGTCCCAGAGGAGGTCCCGAATGGGGTTAGAAACAGAGCACAGATTGTTCTAAGACGCGAGGGCTGCTGTCTGTTCATATGGAACGCAAAGAGCCACCAGTATCCATGGGACTGTCGTCTCTTCACTCTATTTTCTTCCCTATATTCGGTCAAAACAGTTGTGTGAGCATCTGTGTGCCCCTGGGCTCAGTGCAGAGGGTAGAAACATGATAAGACCCGGTCTGGCCCTGGAGGAGCTCATTGGGCACTTGGGGAATCCATGTGTGAGCAAGCCTTGCAGTTCAAAGGGACGCCCGCTAGACACAGAAAAGGCAAGAGCAGTAATGACGCACGGTCCAGTGAGGGCACAGAGGAGGGGGCTCATCTCTCTGGGGCGGGGGCAAGAGGCTGAGATGGAGGAGCTTGAGCTGGGTTTTAAAGGATCAGCACCAAGAACCCGGGCAGAGGACACTGTCTATGGAGGAGCGCAGAGGTGTGACATAGGTCACTAGTGTTTGGGACGCAGGTCATTCGCAAGGACTGCAGTGAGGGCCCAAGTAGGAAGGAGCTCCGGCCCCCTTACCCAGTGGACATCTCCCAGCCCCCAGCCCCTCCCCATTGTCACCTGCTTTCCCGTGGTGGCAGCCCTTGGTTCTCCTCTTGCAGATCATCAACCTGTTTGTAGCTGTCATCATGGACAACTTTGACTACCTCACCCGGGACTGGTCCATCCTGGGCCCCCATCACCTGGATGAGTTCAAAGCCATTTGGGCAGAGTATGACCCGGAGGCTAAGTGAGTCCAGTCTGTAGATTCTGTGCAGACTCCTCCCTTCACTGTCCACCCCCCCCCCATCCTAGCCCCTGTCCTCGTGTCCTATAGGGAATCACTCTCCAGTTTAATAAGAATGAATGGACTTCTTCTTCCTTCATTATCTGAGGTCCCAGATCAGAAAATTGGAGTTTCTTAGAGTTAGAAGGGATCCCACAGCCTCTCAGGACAGAAAACCCCTTGACTTTATTGGGAAATGGTCATTCAGCTTCTGCTTGGACACGTCTGAGAGCAGGGAACTCAGTACCTGAGCAGCTCTGGGCTCTGGCTAGCCAAAGTTTTAGTCCACTGACTAACAGCATCCTAGCTTGATTAAAATGCAAAGCCCCGAGCCGTACCCTGGACTGACTGAATCACAACCTGCATTGCTTATTAACCTGATCCTCGGGACATTCATACCTATGTTAAATCTTGGGAAGCACTTCTGCTTTATATTCTTTCTTTAAAAAGTAATAAGCTCATATTTGATGAGTATTTCCCAAGTGTCATGCATTGTGCTAACCATTGTGTACATTATCTCATTTAATCCTTACAACAACCTATGACACAGGTCTCTAGCTCTCTACCAGTCTCTGGAAGTGAGCTTTCACCTCCAGTGATCCATACCCTCTACTTCTATTAATATAACCCAAGAGCCCCCCAGTCAGCTCAAACAGAACCCAAGGAAGGCTCTGCCGTGGGGAAAATGAGGTCCAGATTCTGGGTCTGGAGATCCCACATCTGAGGGAATTCTGGTCTCAAAAGGATGTCTGCCCAAAAAAAGGACAGCCCATTCCTGGTGGTGGGTAACAGTGAACCCAAACATTGTTTCTCTTTAAAGCAGGAGCTCAGCTTCAACTTCCTATACACACTCTGAAAACAGGAAGCACTCCCCTGCCACCTGGCTCTCTTCCCCTTGGCCGTTCTCTGAGCAGGGAGGAGGTCCTGGGTGGAGACGCCTGGTGTACAAGTCTCTGTGTCCTCCTGCAGGGGCAGAATCAAACACCTGGATGTGGTGACCCTGCTGAGACGGATCCAACCCCCTCTGGGCTTTGGGAAGTTCTGCCCACACCGGGTAGCATGTAAGGTAACCAGCGCGACCAGGGAGGGGTGCCCCCTGGGAGAGGAAGAGGCTCCAGTATCAAGGGACAGGGAAGCTGATGAGGGCCTGATTGGATGAGTCATTTTAGAGCAGTCATCTCCTGGGTCCCCAAGTCCCTTCCTGAGGACCTAAAGTGTCTCCCAACTCATCAGTGTCTCCCAACAGTCAACAGTGTCTCCCAACTTACCTTTCCATCCCCTCGTGAAGGGCATCCCGAATCACCTGCACCCCCAGCCTTCATGTCCCATCCCCTCCCGGTCCACAGACCAGGCCAGAATGACCTGCCAAGCTTGGCCTGGTCCCAGCTCAGCAGCCAGCCACTGCCCCTCCCCTCACAGCGGCTGGTGGGCATGAACATGCCCTTGAACAGCGACGGCACAGTCACCTTCAACGCCACTCTCTTCGCCCTGGTCCGCACAGCGCTCAAGATCAAGACGGAAGGTGAGAACTTTCTGGCATGCAGCCCCCTCCCTTCTCTCAGAGGATGAGTTTTCTGGTACAGATTCTGCCAGATTCTCAGAGCTAAGGGTTGGAACCAAGAGCCATGAGGAAAAGCAGAAGGAGGACCCCAGGCTGTGCCTCTCAGGGCTTCGAGAGAGCTCAAAAATTCTCTGCAGGGGAGAGGTCACTAAGGATCTCTTCCCACACAGCTATGTCTGAATGAGGCCCAAAAAATGGCAGTGTTCGTGCAGAGGTGGGGGCTGCCTGTGGTGTGGCTCTGGGGGGAGCAGAGGGGCGCCTCAGGTAGCCCTGGGCTTGCAGCCCACACTCAGCTCCACAGCTGAGTGCCCTGCCGCCAGGAAGCAGACATCATGGGAGCAGGGAAAGGACTTAAGCTGGGGGCTCTTTGGTTCCTGAGCCCTCACTTAGCGCTTGGCTGTATCAGAGCCGTCCCCGAAGGCAATCAGGACCACTGCAGGGATCTGAGACCACCACAGGGAAGGTTTTCTTGGGAGGGCAAGGAGAGGAAGACCAAGAGTGAGAGAAACCACATTAGGGCAACAGGAAGGTTGCCTGAGAGTCCTTGGAATAGACCAGAGGGCCATGGGGATTTAAAGGATTTTGAGGGGAAAGGGAGAAGACCAGGAGATGACAGACAGACTTCAAAGGGAGCCACTCTGAACACTGGAAGCCAAGGCTTGTGGGGTGTGGAAACATGACTCAAGGGTTGGGCTGCCCCAGGGGGATGGTGATGTCCTCCCCTTCTTGCCAGTGCTCAGCACAGCAGCTGCCAAAACCAAATAGACAAAAAAAATCTTGGCCAACATTTGTTGAATGAGGTGTTTGGAGAATTCTAGGTGTCTTTGTCAAGTGCAGTTGACTTGGGCCGTGTGACTTTAGGGCTGCCCCTGCCTGTCCCTTGCTCCCAGGTAACTTTGAGCAGGCCAATGAGGAGCTGAGGGCCATCATCAAGAAGATCTGGAAGAGAACCAGCATGAAGCTCCTGGACCAGGTCATTCCTCCAATAGGAGGTGGGTGCTGCTTTGGGAGACCAGCATCCAGAGGCAGGGAACAAGGGGACTTCTCCAGAAAGCCCTGTGGGAATCTGAGAATGGCCCAGAACCTTCGTAAATACCTTGGAGAGACCCCATGGTGGTAATCAGGGCGGGTACCAACCTTAGGGTGGAACCGCTCACTGGCCAAGTCAGCAAGGAGAGGAGTGTCCTGAAGCGCCCGGTCCTGGCTACACCTGGCTCCCACTCTGAACCTAGTTCAGATTCCTACCCACCTTCAAGACATCGCTTTTGACTCTTCTGCAGATGATGAGGTGACTGTAGGGAAGTTCTACGCCACGTTTCTCATCCAGGAGCACTTCCGGAAGTTCATGAAGCGCCAGGAAGAGTATTATGGGTATCGGCCCAAGAAGGACACTATACAAATCCAAGTAAGCCCAACCTGACCTCCAAGGGACTCCACTGAGCCAGGTCTTCAGGCTCCATGTCCTTGAAGGCCAGTGACAGAGGCAGAGAGGGAAGGAGGGCTCCAGGGTGAGTGAGGAGCCAGGCAGGAGCTCCTCCATCTTTGGGTGACAGACCCAAAGGCAATGGCATTGGTTCAGAAGAGGGATTTGAGTGCTTAAACTGGTCCATTGGCATGCAGAGAAATTTAGAACTTTGTTTCATCTCATCTGTCTTTTATTTCTATTTTTTGGTGTTAATTATAGTGCACACAATTTACAAATTCAAAAATATGTGTGCCTTTGGGCTGTGTGCTCAAAAACTTATTTCAATTGCAATTTTTACTTTAAAACAGTGTCATGATTTTAAAAGTTGTGTGTAAAATACAAACACCTTTTTTATGAACCATTTTAAGTGTAATTCCCAGCATGACATTCCATCAACCCAGAGCATTTTCATATGTATTTCCTGCAAATAAGGGCATTCTCCTACATAATTCTTCTACACAACCACAATGCAACCACCAAAGTCAGGAAATTAACATTGAGACATTATAACCACCAAATCTTCAGGCCCCATGCAAATGTCACCAGCTGTCCCAAGAATGCCTTTATAGTAAAAGGATCCAATCTAGAATCACACATGGCATTTAGTTGTTATATCTCTTTAGACTCTTTCAGCTAGAACAGTTCCTTGGTCTTTCCTTGACAAGACCTTCACGCTTTTGAAGACTACAGGATATCCTTCAGGTTGAGTTCAGGTGATGTTTCTTCATGATAGATTTAGGGATATACATCTTGTACAGCAATGTCACAGAAATGATGCCATGTTCTCACTGCAGGCTATCATGTGACACCAATCTTGATTTGTCCCATGGCTTTAATCAACTTAAAAAACTGTATTAATGGCATATTCAGTAAAAGGAGATCATTTGTCTAAAAGAATCTACTGAGTAAGAAGATTTTTCCAGCTGGAAGCTGGAGAGGGTATGAAATCCCCATGAAGTTGGACCATCCCAGAAGTCAGAGCAAGACCTAGTGGCCTCATGGAGTCCTGGGACATTGAATGTTCAGGAGAGAGTGGGGCTGGAGCTGGAGCTAGAAATGAGCAAGGCCATGGGAAGCAGTCTGGTCTCCCCCACTAGACTGGAGGGGTCACGGAGCTTCTGTCCCCAGGCCGGACTGCGGACCATTGAGGAAGAGGCAGCCCCAGAGATCCGGCGCACCATCTCAGGAGACCTGACAGCTGAAGAGGAGCTGGAGAGAGCCATGGTGGAGGCTGCGATGGAGGAAGGGATATTCCGGGTATGTGAAGGCCATGACCACCCTGTGTGTCCCAGGGGCACAGGGAATAGCAACATCCCATAGAAATGAGGGTGAGAAGCCACATAGGAGGGGAATTTGGAAACTGAAGACACCCACAGCCCACATCTCTTGGGACTCAAAATCAGTGACTCAACCTAGTCAGTTATCAAATATAACACGTGTTTTCTTCCCTTCCTCTACCAAGCCTCACTCCTTTCCTCACGTCCCCACAGCCACTAGTCAACATTCATCTCTTAGAATCCCTTCATTGTCAAATGCCCCACCTGCTTCCAGTTACACTGGCCCTCAATTCTTAGCGCTGTCTAGTGTTTTTTATGACGCTACAGAACTAAAAGGTCCTTAATGACCTTAATGACCTAGTTAAAACCTTCTGGGTTATTCATGAGGAAGTGGTGACCCAAGGAGATTATATGAGATATCCAAGTTAGCAAGTTAGTTAGTTTTAGAGGTGGGACTAGAACCAGTTCTCCAGACTCCCAATCCAGTGCTCTTTCCAAGATACCATATTTCCCTATCTGGCTATCTGTGTCTCCTATGTCGTTCCTTAGATGTGTCCTGTCTACCCCATTGTACTGAGAACTCTCTGAAGGCGGGTGGTTTCTTCTCTGGCCTTACAGCCCAGTCCATTTCCCTTTGGCCTTATAGGATTTTTCTTCTAATACCTTCACTTGTTCCCAGCAAATCATCCCAGTATGGCAGTCCCCATGCACTCTCAGCTCTCATTTCCCTGTCACTGCTCTCAGCCCTTATGCTCTCCTTCTTGACCCTAGAGGACTGGGGGCCTGTTTGGCCAGGTGGACAACTTCATGGAAAGGACCAACTCCCTGCCCCCTGTGATGGCCAACCAGAGACCCCTCCAGTTTGCTGAGATAGAGATGGAAGAGCTGGAATCGCCCGTCTTCTTGGAGGATTTCCCTCAAGATCCACGCACCAACCCTCTTGCTCATGCCAACACCAATAACGCCAATGCCAATGTTGCCTGTGACAACAGCAGCCATAGCAACAGCCAGCTATTTTCCAGGTAGTGGCAGTCACTGCCAGCTTTGGGTGTAAGGGTACTGGGGTAGGACTGGGAAGACATGGTTAGTGGGTTCCAGGATTTTCCGGAGAGGGGACACCCTGAAACATATAGGTTGTCCTCCGCTTGCCTTGGTGTCCTTTGGAATCCATCCTCCCCCTTAATGCAAGAGGCAGGCCCAGACTGCAGAGACTCCTTTGGCCAGCAGAGGGCAGCCTCATGTCAGCGTTGGCACAAACGTTGCATGGTTCCTTTATTCCATCATCTACGGCAGGTCTAGGAGCTGAGACCTACTGAACGTATTAGATTAGAAAGAGAGCTTACTACAACTGTGGAAAGTTAAAGTTTATTTGTAGGATTTGGGTTCCAGGGATATCTCACTGCTGTTTGGGCCCCCTCTCTTTCACCCTGAGCTGTCGACCAGATATAATCCGTGATTACATAAATCTCATGAAAAAACAGCGGGATGAAGTCGGGGAGCTTCTCAGAAATCAACCTGCAGGCTGAGGTCCAGGCAGACCTTCCCTTATAGATAGGAGGCCGCGTGATTAGAGGTACCTTAGACCTGGAAAGGCTGAGTTGCACACCCTCAGTAATGGGCAGGACAGGGCAGAAGCCCCGTGAGCAGGTGTTTCCCATGGCCAGAGCTGCCTACACGCCCTTGCATTCAGAGACCCTTTGAATTCAGCCCTCAAGCCTTGAGAGGCACCTGCACCTTGGGTCACCATGGTGTTAGGTGTTCTGGGAATACAGAAGCACCAGACCTGGGCCCTGCCCTGAAAGGATTGTAGTCTTCTTGGGAGATGTGTCACGGTACCTGATAGTGACCGAATAATCACAAAGAGCAGGTGTCCTGAGAATGCAGGCATATTGATCACCATGGGCTGGAAAGGCCTAGATTTGAGCTAAACAACGTTCCTCGGCCTCCACCGAGCATCAGAAACACCAAGGAGCTTTCAAAATTGCAGTTCCTGGGCCTCACCGCAAACTCTGGGGATGGGACATGGCCACTACTAGTCTTTAAAGCTCCCCAGGTGATGCAGTGTACCACCAAGGTTGAGAACCAGTGTCCTGGAGGTTGTGAGGCTGGGCTGAGCCTCGGAAGATGAACAGAATGTGGAAAGGGTAGAGGGAAGGGCATGTCTGACAGCAGGGACCATTGAACAAAGGAGAGGAGTGGGGGATGTATTTGGCCCATTTCTCTTAGAGAGCCAGGACTGGCTGGGCACAGAGCAGTGGGAGCACCAGCCCTGGAGTCCAGGCTGCACACGATGATGGGTCCAGATCCTGAGGGAAAAGGATGTTTGGGGCCATAGAGGGGCAGGATGGCGGGAGAACCAGCAGCCTGCCTTGCTTCCCTATCACCAGCCTTGCTTCCATTTCAGCATCCGCTATGAAAGAGAGTTCCCTGGAGAGACAGAGACGCCTGCTGCCAGAGGAGGAGCCTTTGGCCAGCCCCGAAGCGTCCTGGGTCAGTCTTTTCTGTGCACCCTAGAAGCTGAGCCTTCTCCCAGAGAGGCCTGGGGACCCTCGCTTGTTCCTTACGCTTGGGGAATCTGGCTGGGAGGGCTGGCTTGGGAGCCTGCTGTGGTGGGATCAGCTGGGCCTGGGACAGAAGAGCAGTCAGGGCCAGCTCCTGATCCAGGCGGAGGTCAAGGGTGTCATGTAGGTCACCGAGTGAGGTGGGAAGGGGGCATGCCTGGAAACTCACACCCACTCGCCCGAAGGGCAGCTCCTGAACGACTGACCCCTTGGCTCTGGGGCCCTTCGGCAGATGGTCTGGTAATCTCCCGGCAAGTCCTAGACTGCTGTGTGTGACAGCAAGAGCCCTGAGGATGCTGGAGTTCAAGGGAGATGAGGGCACTTGCCTTGCTCCATGGTGTGTAAACACACACACACACATGCACACGTACACACACACACACACACACACACACACTTCTGCATGCAAACACACGTGGACACACTGAGAAACAGCTTGACCAGAGCTGGTCAAACTCTGGCCCTGATTCCCCCTCCCAAACCCACAAGCACAAAGACCAGGACAAGTACAAGGGCAACGGGACAACACAGGGTCCTGCCTGGCCTGGAGTTGTTTGGGCCTCAGCCTACATCCACCTCTAGGACCCCTTCCACAGCCCCACGGGTCTCAGAGAGCTCTCAGAGTTTGGATGCCTGGCCAGGCAGAGCTCTGTTGACTCAGGCCCCTCTTGCCTTTGCCCTGTCTTGCCCACAGGAGCCCACAGCAAATCCTGTGTGGAAAAGTTAAAAGGACAGCTGGCCCAGAGAGAAATGCCCGGGGCCCAGGCGTCTCCTACCCTCTGCCAGGTAATAGGGCACAGGCCTGGGAAGAAACTCTATGCATAGGAAGGGTGTGGTGGTAATTTGTCCATTAATAACAGAAAGGACCGGACTCCTGGGTCCTCCCTTTTCTGTGAGTCTTGGCTGAGGCTCCCTAGGGCTAGAGTTTCACCGGATCCCAGCGGGCTCCAGCATCCCTGTTGGGGTCTTTGCTTTTGTGCTTTTGGAACAGCATGCCGGCGCAGAGCCTCCCCTGCCTGGGGAGAGGAGGGACCCCGCCCCAGGGCCTGAGGAAGCATCCCACCACGGTAGGACCAAGGAGAGTAGTTCCAGGTGCCAGACTCCAGCGACAGCCCGGCTGATACAGGAGGTGAGATGGGGGCTGGGACAGAGCAGTGGGCTGCGTTCGGGGGTGGCCCTGTGATGTCCTCGGGTAGAGAGAGGGTAGAGCCAACAGAGGCAGACCCCTGAGGCAGCTCCCCAGGAGATCACACCCAGCCTTCTCTCTTCCCTGCAGGCTCTGGTTCGAGGAGGCCTGGACACCTTGGCGGCTGATGCTGACTTTGTCACGGTGACAGGCCGGGCCCTGGCAGATGCCTGCCAGATGGAACCAGAGGATGTGGAGGTGGCAGCGACAGAGCTACTGAAAAGACAAGAGTCCCCAGAGGGCATGGCCAGTGCCCAGGGACGCTTGAGCCTCAGGTCCTCGCTGGGGAGCCTTGACCAGCATCAGGGCTCCCAGGAGACCCTGATCCCCCGCAGGCTGTGAGGTTCCGCACAGCAGCAGCATGGGCTTAGAGCTAGCATGACCAACGGTGAGGGAGGGGTGGCTGGGGCCGAGAAGGGTTAGCCCACCACGGCAGCCCCTCTCTCTCTCAGCAGCTGAATGGATGGGCCGAGTAGGGGTGGTCAGGAACGACCGGAAAACACGTCCG
Organism: Panthera leo; assembly: GCF_018350215.1. Taxonomy (NCBI): domain Eukaryota; kingdom Metazoa; phylum Chordata; class Mammalia; order Carnivora; family Felidae; genus Panthera; species Panthera leo. Next base: position 40,005,098 of record NC_056696.1, on the reverse strand, counting down.
GAAGAAGTAGATTGACAGGCCCTTCTCCTCACTGGCAAGAGGCATGGTTGGGTGGAGCTTCTAATGTCTTTCAAATAGGCCCAGTCAGTGCCAGTGTCTGTCTGGCATAAGGCCACTCCCACCAGCAGGACATTAAAGTCTCCAGGCCTATGCCATTGGCCCCTGGCCCCTGCCTGTCTCCTGTTTTGGAAACTTCTACACTCACTCATCCGTCTTCCCCATCCCATTTCCCAGGAACCCCGCGCACAGGCTCGGGAGCCTGGGCCCAGGAGAACAGAGGGGCTCTCTGGGCAGCTATCCTGCGTGCAGCAGAGAGGGGCTCATCGTGGAGAACGTGGATTCTCCTAGAAGTGCATGGCCAGTTCCACTGACCGGGGCCGCGTCGCCGCAGGAGGGCCTGGCGGCCTTAGAAGCAATGGCCCTACATCCCAGGCCACACCACAACCCACTTTCTTTGAAGCTATGACCGTGTCCCTTTGGCCAGAATCCACCACTGACATAGGGCTCAGGTCCCTCACGTATTTGTGCCCCTGGATATCAAAGATCTGCAGTTTCCACAGCTCCTCTTACCCACACCAAGCAGTGATGAGTCACAGTGGCTCCTACTTACCAAGTACCTCCTGTGTGCCAGACGCTGTCCTGCGCCGTGGGGTGTTTTACGTTCTAGGTACAAAGCATTTCCACACAGCGTCCATTTCATTCTCATTGCACCCTCGCAAGGCAGGGTTTTTAAGGGTTGAAAGGGATTTAAGGATGTGGCAGTGGAGGCACAGAGAGGTGATGTGGCGTGCCTGTGGTCACACAGCCAGTGAGAGGCAGAGATAGGCCCGGCGGGTCCCAGCGGTGCCTTTCGCTGGATACTCTTTCCTCTCCTTGCCATCCCTTCACCGAGCTTGCCCAGCGCTGGTGGCTGGGTGGCTGTGGTGACCACCGGGCCGCCCCGCAGCCTCCTGGCAAACCCCCGGGTGGGCTCCTCGGGCTCCTTGGGCAGGCCCCAGGCTGCAAGGGCAAGGGCAAGGGCAAGGGCAGGGAGACTCGCCCTGGCCACAGATGTGTGGTCCCGGACCATTTCAGCTCTCCGCTCCTCAAACCTCAACACCACTGGCTTCCCCCACGCCTTCCCTCGACAGCCTGCTGTCTTCCTCCACAGAGAAGCAGAGGCCGCCAGAAGGTCCCTCCCTCAGCTCCTGTTACCAAACTGATGAGCTTGCCAATGCTTTTGTCTCTTGCTCTCCTTTCCTCCTGACCCAGTGGAAGACTGGCATCTCCTCCAGCCAGCTTTTCGGATTTGACCCCAGCCCGTCTCCCGTCCTCCCCTCTCCCCCTGCTCCCTCCATCTGCAGGGACCACATTCAAGGTGTTTCCATCTTACCAACATGGCCTCACAGCTGCCCTGTCTACCTACCTGAGGTCTATCTATTATCTCTCTCTCTTCTATCTATCTATCTATCTAGTTCATTACTCAAGAGCAAACTTCTTACCTGGGTTGTCTCCTCATCCACATTTCCATTTCTAGTTCCCATTTCTCATCCCCATGCAGCCTGCCTTGTGCCCACATTCACCAATATCTCCACAACCTTGTTGCAAATCCAGGAGATTCCCTCCCTCCGCCTTTTTTTTTTTTTTTTTTCAGGAGAGAGACCTCTTTTATCTTTATCTTCCTTGATTTCTAGACAGCATGAGGTACAATAGACTTCTCCCTCCTTCCTGACATGTCTCCACCACTGCCTCTCCTGAATTTCCTCCTGCCTTTCAAGTGCTCAACCCAGAGTTTCCCTGTGAGCTCTCCCCTGTCCCATCTACCTCTCAGGTTCTGTGTCCTTGATCCCTCTTCCCACTCAGGAGGTCTTCCTGGTTGCTCTCAGCCGCTCACACATCAGCTGCCTCTGTGTTGAAAATTCCCAGTTCTATGTGGCTAGACTAAACCTCTACATCTCTGTATCCTTCTCCCCAGCAACTCCTCACGTATGTCCTACCTGTGCCAAAAGTGCATCGTGTCCAAATTCGACCCCACTGTCCTTTCCCCATAGGCTGCTGCTACTCTGGTATACTCTTGGGTGCTACCCACCCCTTGTTGAAACCAGGGGTCTGGGTGTTGCCCTGGGCTCCCAGCTTGCCCCACAGATTCACCCTCCTAAGTACTTCTCCAACCTGTCTTCATGCCCACAGTGACTTTCCTGACCTGTTCAATCAACATTTCATGCCTCTTCCTTTGCAACAGCTTCTGGAGTGCCGTCTCAGCAGCTCCTCTCTTCTCTTCCTCCCTGCCTGTCTCTGATCTTTCTAAAAGGAGAAGCCTGTTGTCTCATTCTTTTGCTTAAAACCCTTAAAGGCACCCCCAAACCCTCAGAACATCGTGCAAATCCTTGCCCTCTGCTTAGAAGCCTTCCCTGGATCTGGACCTCACGCACGGCTCCTGCCAGCCCCACCAGGGGGAGCTGCCCTCACTTCTGACTTCCAGAGTGCTGTTGTCTCTGGAAAACTCCATGAACCCTAAACTCCATGGATCCCTCCCTAGTCATCTTTGAAATCTCAGCTTTGCTCTTGCTTCCTGCAGAAAGCTTTCCCCGGACACCCTCCAGACCCTCTGGAGGCTGGCCCAGAAACATGGCGGGCCTTTTCCTCGAGTGCAGTGGGGATCAAAACCGCTTGTTTATTGTTACCCTAGCCAGAGGCTAAGCTTCACAAAATCAGGAGCAGGTCCACTTTGTTCCAAGTACTCTACCTGGAGCTGAACACTTTTCGGCACAGACCAGTGGCTCAATGACTGTTAAATAAATGCAGGGAAATGGTGGGAAGTGTGGGCCCGGCCCTTCGCTAGCTCACTGCCCAGTGTCACCTGCCTCAGTTCTGCAACCTCAGCCACCTTGGCTGTCTGTCTAGGCCCCGGGGAGACAGGGAGGAGGTGCTCTGCCTCCAGGGGCCACACACTGGACTTCACCTCAGCCCCTCCCACACGTAGCTGCCGGGCCACTCCAATAAAGCCTAAAAGGAACAAGTGTGGAAGGATGAGGGCTGAGGGGGGAGTGAAGGGGACCAGACAGGTCTGGGGGGGAGACAAGCCCCTCCTCTCAGCAGGACCATCTGACAGAGACCGGGTACCCATAGGGGCCGGTGGGGCCACCTTCTGTCGCCTGGGGGGCACTGGCCAGAAGCAGTGTCTGCTAGACCCCTATCTTCTGCCCGGGGTTCCCTGCAGACTTGGGGCCCAGCTGCTGGGTGCGGGGTCTGCCAGAAGGGGCGGGGCTGCAGCTGGTGGGAGGGGCTGGTCACAGAGCCTCATGCTGGCTGTGGGGACGAGAGGAGCCCTGCGCTCTGGAAGGCGTGAGGCTCAGATGGAGGACCCCTGGACACCGTGGAGGGTGGGCTCAGTTCCAGTCTATCTGCAGAGTGGGGAGGAGCTCCCTGGCTCTGGTCCGGGTGTACGTGTAGGCCCTGCTCTAGATGTGGCCGAGTGGCCTTTAGTAAGATGCTGTTGTTTTGATCCTGTCTGATGCTGGCTGGTGAGAGAGCTGGGCTTTTAGATGAGAGGACACTGAGCTCAGAGGGGTCCTGAGGCCACGTATTGAAAGCTGGGCGGGGCACCTGGGTGACTCAGTCTCTTGAGCTTCTGATTTCAGCCCAAGTCACGATCTCACGGTTTGTGAGTTCGAGCCCCATATCGGGCTCACTGCTGTCAGCCTGTCAGCACAGAGCCCTCTTTGAATCCTCTGCCTCTCCCCTGCTTGTGCTCTCCCAAAAATAAATAAATATTAAAAAAAAAAAAAAAAAAAAGAAAGCAAGCAGGCAACTTGACTGCCAACCCAGGTAGCTCTGCATCAGACCCCATCCCCCGCAGCCCTGCCAGCTCCCAGGACAGTCCAGCAATGGAGAAGCCAGCTCCTGCCTCTGCAGAAGCCACTAGAGAAGGCCCTGCCAACCCAGAGCTGATCTTGATCCCCATTTTTCTGGCATCTGATCCCAATGACATGTCACTCCTGTCATGAGGCTGACAGCTTATAGTGCCAGGTGACTCTCCCCACCCAGACAAAGAAAACCAAGACCCAGAGGAGGAAAGAGCCATATACACCCAACTTCCTGAATGAGTGGGAGGAGCCAGGAGGAGACCTCAGGCTCCCTGGGCCACACCTTAGAGCGGCCAGTGAAATGTGCAGGGGACAAGTCCTGGACGTGGAGAAACTTCCAGTTGTGTATTGTTTTCAAAAGCTCTCTGCCGTTGACTTCCCCCTCTGTAGAACCATAGTAGCCAGTATTTGTCAAGCCCAGGTCCTTAAGTGCCTTGCCTGCAACATCTCGTTTAGTGTTTGCCCTGCCACCTGTAAAATAAGTGTCATTGTGAATCCCGTTCTGTGATGAAAACACAACTTCAGAAAGACTAAGTTACCCAGAGTCACTTGGCCAAGAAGTAGTGAAGCCCAGTGTAGGACAGGAGCCGGGACACCATTCTTGAGCTGCTGACTTCTCCTATCTCTGTGAGCATCTCCCAGCAACACCCCCTGACCCTCCGCCTCCCCCCTCCTCACCGCATCCCCTTCCCACAACCTGCCAAGCACCGCCCACTGCACTAAACTCAGCCCCACAGGCCACGCTCGTGCCCTCACTCGCCGTGCCTTTCCATGCCCAGTAAATGCCTCCGCACTCGGCCTTGGTCATCCCCGATGGCCTGGCTACACTCAGTTGCCTCTTCCGTAGTGTGTGGTAACTTTTATTATGGCATTTATTACCCTGTAGTGTGACTAGGAGTTTAAAGGTTTTTTCTACCGTGAGTTCTTCAAGGTCAGTGAGTTTCTTTATCAAGTTTGTATCCCAAGCTAGGAGAAGAGGAAGGAAGGGAGAAAGGAAGGAGGTGGGGAGGGAGGGAGGGAGGGTGAATGCCCGAGACCACACCAAGTTCACTGCTAAACAACGTGTATTTGGTTGAATCATTTGAAATCACAGATATTTTATCCTTTTTGTCTATGAAACGGCAGTTTGATAATATTTAACCTACTGTGACGAGGGTGGGTTTCCCCACCATCCAGGGCCACCCCAATATCACCACTGCCTCTCTGGGGGGGGGGGCAGAGACCCCACCTTTTGCTTTGGGTTAGTTTATACAAATCGGGATGAGGGTTCACTGAGGGCGGGTGTCCTGTGCAGGGCTATTCTCAGGCAGCGTGCAGACTTGAGGGGGGCCTTTTCTGCATTTGCCATAGGTGAGCTGTCCCCTCTGAAAGGGGGGGTGGGGGGGTCACTATAGTGACCACAAGGAGTGGTCTACAGGTGGCGCCCAGGGGCCCCAGTGCCAGCCACTACCAGAGGTTGACTAGCTCTCCAGATCACCCCACGTCTGGTCTTCGGTCTTGGAGTTTGACCTCCCCCAAGGCCCGGGCCTCCCATCTCCTGGCTCTCCTTGGCTAGCCCCAGGGGCGCTGGGGCAGTCTGTGGTGGGGGAGGGAGGGATGGGAGACAGATTATGGCCTCTCCCTCTGGGTTCTTTCTAATTCGGGTTATGACTGCAAACTCTTCTTTGGCTCCTCCAACCTAGCTTGGGAGTTAAAGAGGAAGACAAAGTTCTTTTCATCGCTCTTTGCATCCTCCCCAGTCTCTTCTAATTCTCCTCAAGGCAGAGTGTCCTTTCTGTCAACTGGACAAGTGTCAGGAAGTACGGGGGTGGGGGAGAGGACACAGATTCATTTTTCAAGAGATTATGTCACCTCAGGCCAATGCAGGCTGTCGTGGTCAAAGGGGCTTTGAAATTCTCCTAAAATCATCCCAAGAGATTCAGCACATATGCACAGCCTGGGGTGCTGGCATTCATTACGGTCCCATAACATTCCCAGTCTGGTACATTGTTGTAAAAGAAGTGTACTTCAGTGGTTAATCTTGTGTGATCTCTCACCACCACCTCTCCAACACCTCTCCGAGTCTCCCAACACTGCCCCCACCCCCATTTTTAAAGTGTCACATGTTCGTTTGCTGACAGTTTGCTCTGCAGGGTCTCGCTGAAGCTAATGTCTATTAAAATCCAAGGAAATGATGCATCCTTGGGGACTGCAAATCAATAGCTCCTAGGCAGGGTGGGGCTTATTTGTTAATCGGAAGGAAGGGCCTTACTAGGGTGGCCCTAGTAAGAGAGAGGACCTGACTTCTCTGGGGTCCTGGCTAGGACTGCCTCGAAGGCCCCCTCCTCACCACCAGGTTTGAGGAGAAGGGTCTGCCCCCTCCCTTCTTCCTTCCTCGTCATCTCTTTTCTTTCCCCCCTCTCTTTGGCTTTTCCAGCTTGACTCCCTGCTTGCTCCTTCTCCTTTTGTGTCTACTTCCCCTCTCTGTGCTAATTCCCCAGCACTGTCCCTTCTGGGGGAGAGGGGACCCCCAATGAGTGCACGGTCCACAGGGGGCGGGGCAGGGGGCTCAGCTGCCTTTTAGGTGGCCAAGACTCCAGTTTGCTGTCCCAGTGACGCAGGAAAAGTCACCAGCTATTCTGCATCCCTGTTTGACCAAAGAAGTTGGAGCAAGTTACCTTTTTAAAAGAGTTCATTGAGTTATAAGAAACTGGAAATATTCAAAGTGCACAATTTGATTATTTCTGAAAGATGTGTATACAACCGTGGAACCAACACCATCATCGAGATAATAGATGTATCCACCACCCCCCAAATTTCTTGGTGCCTAATAGCGATCCCCCTGCCCCCTCTGCCCCTCCAAGTTCTGTTCACCGCCCCTTCCTCCCTTCTCTCGGGCCCCCCACCACCCCCGGTGCCCAGGTCTGGCTTCTTATACTCAGCATAATTATGTTGAAGTTCATCCATGCTGTATCATTGATAGTTCATCCTTCTTATTGCTGATTGTATTCTATTATTTGATATATACCAGCTTATGCATTCATCTGTCGATGGAAATTTGGGTTATTTCCATTTTGGGCCTACGAGGAATAATGCTGCCGTGAACATTTGCGTACAGGTCATTGTGTGGACTTATGAAGCAGGTGAATTCTCAAGGTGCTCTGCTCTTTCTCAGCTCAGCAGCTGCCAAGGTCTAGATCCATCCTTATTCTTCACTATGATGTGACGCAGGAAATTGGCTTGCTTGGGTGGGTTCGACGCCCCCCACCCCCATCACTTGCCGCATGACCTTGGGCAACTCTTGGTGTCCTTTGTTCATATGGGAATGATAATTGTTCCTACCTCTTAGAGTTGTTGTGAGCATTACATGACAGTAGGGATCTGAAGCATTTAAACAATGTTAAAAAAAGGGTAGCTCTTATTACTTTCTATGTGCCTCTGAGAAGATCTGTGGGATCCTCAATTGGCTTCCTCTAGGAGCTCTGGGTTGGGGTTAACACAGTTGTGTCCTGATGCCCAACTTGAGAGCTGTTTCCTAGGCAAGCGACGGGCAGAGGCACTGGAAGTCCCTTGGAACTGTTCTAATTACTTCTCAGCGTGGCCCCTGAAGACCCCTGAGAGATAACACAGCTGACCAGAAGACTCGGAGCCCCCAAGGGGGTGACAGGAAACCATGCTCATTGAGGACCCAGCAATCCGGAAACATGGCAAAATCTTAGTTAAATCATAGGGAGTAGAAAGAAGGGAAGGCAAGACAGTCTCCCTGCCCTCTTCTCCTGCTCCAAAAGTTGTCCAGATCAGAAGCCAAAGGGGGCCTCTGTGTCTTAGACAGGCGGGTAGAGTCCTCGAAGGCACTTGGGCCCTTTGGGATCTTTACAGACCAGGGCTCTGAACTCTGGCTCTGCCCCTTCACTATCTCAACCAGGGTAGGCTAGGCTAGGCCAAGGTAACAAATCCGCCCATAATTTCGGTGGCCTGACACAATAAAAGTTTATTTCTCACGTAAACTCGATCAACAACGTGATGTAATGCGAGGGCGCCAGTAGCTCAGACAGCTTCCACCTAGAAGTGAAATGTGTCCGTTCCGCCCAAACGTCACTGGTCAAAGTCAGTCACGTGGCCACAGCTAACATCAGAGGACACGCAGTCCTGCCTTGTGACGGACAGCGGAGAGCCGGAAATATTTGGTGCACAGCACTAATGACTGCTACACTAGCCGAGTGACCTCTGAGCCCATTTCCTCTTCTGCAAAATGGGGACAATAACCGTGTTTACCTCAGCGATTGTCGTGAGGATGAAATGAGAAATCCTATGTGGCGTCCTTGGCACAGTGTGGCACATGGGGTGAGTGAAATAAAGTTGAGATGCCCTCCAGATAACCCCCAGTGAGGCTGAGATCAGGAGTGTTTGTGCACAGAAGGGATCCAGCATACCCCAGGCCCCTTCCTGCCTCTGTGAACACTCACCCTGCCCCCCCCCCCCCCCCGACCCTGGTCCCCACCACTGAGTGGCCAGCAGAGGCCTCCAAATAACTGCGAATTGGCTTCCTCCCACCTCCCGCATCAACAAGGAGCACTTGGGCCCCGCAAACCTCCTCACCTTGTCCACACCTCATTCACACTCACCACAGACACTCCCTATCCTGCAGATTTCTTTAGGACAGATGTGCCCTTCTGTCCAGTTAGAGGGCAGAGGCCCATCGCAGAAGGGACAGAGAATCCATGGGAAATGTGAAGGAAATTACTGTCTATTTTGTGCTGAGCATTATACTGGGTGCTTGGCCCAGGTTACTGCCTTTAACCTCATCCTGGTCCTGCGATGAGGGGAGTGTGATTATCCTCTTTTGGAGGTGAGGGAATGGACTCCTGAGGTAGTTACATAACTTGCCCAAGGTTACGTAGCTAGCGCGTGGCAGGGTGGGAATCTCAACCCAGATCTCTGACTTGGAACACCACACTTCAGCTTCCACCTGTCTCTTGTTATCTGGTACAGTCTTCACTTTCATCCAAGCCAGAAACTCACACAGGGCCCAGTCTTGGATGTTTAGCTTCTGGGTCCTTCCATGCTGCTGTGGAAACCGCCCTGCTCTGGACCCATGAGGACCACACTGTTGGTCCCTGCTCACTAGTTTATTGTTCAACTGTCGACGAGTCTCTTTACCCGTCTGGGCTTCCGTGTCTTCACCTGAAAATGAAACTGTAAAACTCGATGATCTGAGCGTTCTTTTCAACTCCACAAAAGTTCTGTGACATTGAGAATTTCCCACACCTGCTCTTCCTGCTTTTGGCCCTGATAGGAAATATGGCAGAGCAGAAAGTGGATGAAGAGCCATGTCTGAGGTTATATGGAGTATTCATTAAATTGTCATTAACATTTGAAACCAAAAATAGTTGGGTTTTTTTTTTCTTTAGGACTGATGGGGTGTTTATAATCCACAGCAGTTCTCTCTCCCTTCTATTTATAACAAATTCTGGTTTCCTCTAAGGCTAAGTCTGTCTCCTTCTGTAACACAGGAAGTCAGGCTGAGCCCGCGCCTGATCTAAGACCTCTGAATCTGCACCCAAGTAGATCCTTTCAGGGGTTCTGAGCTCCTGTTGGCAGGCAGAGCTGGGCTCCATATCCAGGTGGACACGGGAGGGCATGGCTGGCAGGACGGGCTAATGCCCATTGTCCCATGGAACCAAGCCCAGCTGCTGGGGTGGGGCTGACAGTTAGGCCTGGAGGTCCAGAACTCTATACTTTCCACCCCCGGAACTTTTAGGACAATGCTCAGATCATTTCTTCAAATGCCAATGTCTAGTGCTAACCCTAAAGAAGATAAGAGGGAACAGGTCTCAGGTTCAGACCACCTCTAGAGACATTTCTGGAGCTGAAGGGTATCTCTTAGGTATATTGATTTGTTACCGTAGGGTTGCTATTGAAAGCTAGGCCGTGCCTGAGAGATCTGGGCCAGATGGCTTCCTCAAGTTGCTGCTGGAGTATTTTAACTACAGGAGTGGGAGCTTCCTGCCTCAGAGAGGGTCCTCCACAGCTCCCCCACGTTCCCATCTGCCCAGACGCCCACGGCTCCTGTCAAGAGAAATGATGGAGGCCCCTAGACGCCTGACGGGGAATGGCCTCAGCTTAGGACAAGAGCTGGGGCTCAAACTCCAGTCCAAGTAGTGGAATTAAGGACCAAACAGGAGGTAGTGTATATGTGTTTGCCCATTTCTGTCAGGCTGAGAGGAAAGGGGTGGGGGTTGGGAGGGCTAGGCATATAGGCAGCTCCTTGAGAAACTTCAGGGTTAGGGAAGCAGCTGGGAGGAGGGAGAAGGGGTGGGAAAGGGTGGGGGTGGGAACAAGCCAGAGAGAGGAAGCAGAGTCTGTGCTGAAGGCACACAGAGACTGGAGAGGGCAGGGATTGTCCTCAGCCTCCTCTGACCCATCTAACCTAAATCTCCTCACGTCTCTTCCTGCCCCTTGGATCTCCCTCTGACCTCTGTGCCCGGTTTCCCTGCTCACCTCTGGGCAGCAGTGCCCAGGAGTCAAGAGTCTGGACATCTAATGGCCCTGGTGGTCCAGGAGGGAGCTGCTGAAGTGGCTGGCACAGCTGATGTGGGGCCCTGACCTCTAGGAAGCCAGAGTTTCCAGCACATGTGCCTCCCTGCTCCTCCTGGCTTGACATCCTTTGGCCTGGAGGGAAGGGGAGGGTTCTTGCAGCGGCTCTGGCGCCATTTCCCAGCAGTAAAGCTGTGAGTCAGAAGGGTCACCTAATCTCGGAAGTCAGAGGGGACCTCCTGGAGGCAGGAAACCAGAGATGAGCCCCAGAGAAGTCCAGGGTCTAGTGGGCGGGAGAGCAGCTTTGCAAAATGCAGCATTATCATCCAGGAGGGCTAAATCTCCAGCAAAAGCCTGGGTCAGGCCGGCTCCCTTCCCTCTGGGCACTTGCTTGGAGGTGATCTGGGGAGTTTGGAACAAGATGCATAAGTTCAAATCCTGGCTCCATTGCTTATATGCTGGGTGAGACTCATTCTCCCCCAACTGCAAAACTGAAAGAGAATAATAAAGCCCAGCTCACAAGATTGAGATTCAAATGAGAATATGCATAAAAATACCTGGTTCTCATGGATGGTCCATAACTGTTAGCCACCTCCCCATCTCTTATTTTGGTTGGAAGATGGGGAGAGAATGTCCAGGATCTGACTCAACACTCTGCAGGCCTACGGCTCGGGAAGGGTGACCTACTGGCCCAGAGAGAGCTTCCTCTAGGTTCAAATGCTAATAAAAGGTGCAGGATCCCACCAGCATCCCCTCCCTCTCCTCCTCCACCGTTGGGCCACTGCCGGTGGTGCCCTGTTTTGAATCAGGTTGGGGGGAGGGGTGTTGATTTGCCCTTGAAATTATCATTGTTTGGGTTTGACTCATTAAAACCAGAGTGATCTGGACTACTGGACGGAGCAGTTATCTGTGGGGGTGAGTGGGGGAGGGAAGGGAGAGAGGATGGTACCAACAGATACATCCTCAGACCCTAACCCACACCCTTGCCAAAATCTCTGGCATAGTTTCATCATCACTGGAGAGTGATGCAAGAGGCTTGGCGTCTGACTCCCCTTCCCCCCTTCCCCCAGAGAGTATCATCCACATCTGGAGCTGCAGCTGGGTCCTCCTCTTGGGCTCTTTCCAGGGGAGGGAGCTGATTGAAGTGTGGGAAGGGAGGGCAGCTGGGGAGGGCCCTGGGAATGGCCCCCATGTTGGGAGTTGGGGGACAGGGAGAGGGAGTCTGGGCTCAATGGGAGGGTAGGTAGAGTGGAAAGAGAATTGTGACTTCTCAGGGCATTGCTCTTCTCCATCTCTGCCCTATGTTTAAAGGCTCCGGGGCTCCCCTTGTCCTTTATATCCATGTAAAGGCAGCGGCACTGCTCTGTCTCCTTCCGCACCCACCTCTCCCCTCCAGCCTCTACCCAGGTGCCTGGAGTTGAGTGCGCCCTTTGTTGCCTTCTCTCCCAGTGCAGCCCAGGCCTCCCACGCCGACCCTCTGCCCCCACGGCCACAAAAGAGTGTGAGGCAAGCTCAGCGGGTCATCTGTGGGTCATAAAGGTCAGTGGAACCACTTCGGTCTAGCAGAGGGAGGGGCCCATCTGGGCGAGGAGCCTAGCCAGGAATCAACCAAAAGATGAACTTTAAAATGCTGCAGGATGGAGGTGAAGGGAATTTTGTTAGTCACCAGCAAGAATCTCGTTCAGTAAAGGTTGACACATTCACTGTCATAAATCAGAAGGGAAGCTTTCCTGGTGCTTTCAAAATATAAACCGCTAATCGCTGTGGGATGCTTTGAAGTGAAGCACTCTGCTCCGGAGACCTGGGTTCTTACCCCTTGCTTAGCCACCAAATCTGAGTGACCTTGGGTAGTTCCCCTCTTTGCGTTCAGGTTTCCTCATTTATGAAACCGGGGTCCCATCTAGGTTGAGATTCTGCCACTCGGGCGGCTGGGGGGGCAGAGGCTCCGGCGTGGTCAGCTTCTGGGCCCTCCTCCTCCCCAGCCCTCCAATCCCGCCCGCCCCCCAGCGAGCGGGTGGACGCGAGCCAAGAGGTCCCTTTAAAGGCTCAAGTCCCGCCCCTGCCGTTGCCCGGGCCTTGGATTGGTGAATGGGGGGCGGGGCGGGGCCCAGTGCGGGCTCGGCGGGGCTCGGGGGCGGGTCCTGGGCCGGGCCGGCCCCCGCCCCCTTTGTTCGCGCTGCGGCGGGAGGTGGCTGCGAGGGTGGGAGGTGTGTGCGCGCGTGTGCCGCGCCGTGGGGAGCGGCGGGTCGCGCCGCGGGCTGTCAGCTAGCTGCGCGCCGTCGCCCGATGGCGCGAGGAGGCGCGCGGGCCCAGCCCGGTGGGGCCACCCCTGGCCGCGGGTGAGCCCCTCTGCTTGCCGCCCGCGAGCATGTCACCTCCAGCCGCCGCGGCAGATTCCGCCAGCAGTGCCCGCGCCCCCGCCTCCCGCAGCCGCAGCCGCAGCCGCTGCCTGGGGCATTGGCCCCCAGACCCCCGCCCCTGATCCACGCCCAGACCCTAGAGCCAGAGGACCATGGCCGGCCAGGGGGACTGCTGCGTCAAGGTGGCCGTCAGGTAGGGACCGGCGGCGGGGTGTGGGGGTGGGGGGGAGGGGGCGTGCGCGGAGGGGCTCGGGCTTTGTCTCGCGTGGGCGCCGCTGGATTCGGAGCCCGCACTGCCGGAGGAGGGGTCGGCCTGAGCCGGGCTGGAGGGCGCGGTGAGCTGGACAGGCTGCCGCAGGGGATCGGCGGCCCGCGGGAGGCTGGAAGGTGGCTTTGTTTGGGTGGTAATTTCGGGCCCCTCTTGGGAGCCCTTAATGATCAGAAAATCGAATAAACAAGGAAATCCGGTATTTCACACCCAGCCCTGGCCCAGGCCGGAGCGTCTGTGTGTTTCCTCTTCGCCTCCCCTTGGGGCTGCTGTCTCATACTGGGATACTGGAGGGGGGAAATTTCCCTTCATCCACCCTAGTAGGCTACTTCTGTGCCCTTGGTCCAGCTGAGAAGACAGCACACCCGGCCCGGGAACCGGCTTGCAGACAAAGATCGATTGAGTGCAGGAACGAATGGAAGGGCTGGGATGGTGCCTTGGCCTTCCGTGGGGGGTCAAGGGCTTTTGGACAAAACGTGCTGGCCCTGTCCCCAACAGCTGATGGGGCTAGGAGAAGGAAGAGGTGTATCTGAGGTTCTACCTCTGAGAGGGCAGGAGGGTGAGACAATGATACCCCATCTTCAGGCACTCAGATAAAATGGAGGTAGGGTGGTGCATGGACTTAATCTGGGACTTGACAAGACATCCTGACAGAACTGAGGTGTGGAGAAGACATGGCTGGGGGGGGGGGGGGAGAGCTTCTGTTGGGAGGGGTACACAGAGGTGCAAGGCAGGGAATACTGCAAAGTTGAGCCATCTGTGTCCTTTGTGTTGGGTGGAAATGCTTTACATGAACACCACCTCTCCCTGTTTTTGTTTTACGTCTTTCTCTTTGAGACGGGGTCTGTTGGTGGGAGAGTGCCAATCTGGGACTGGTCACCAAGGCAGAGATGATGGAGAAATAAACCCATCTCTGCCCCAGCTCTGTGTGATGGGGGTGGGGGTATGGAGGCTAAGTCTCCAGGGTGGGTCTCTGAGACCGATCTCTAGATTCCCTAGGTTGTAGGTGACCCAGATTCCAAGAGCCCATGGAAGTCACTCTAGACAGGGCCAGAGAGGACTGTGGAAAAGCTTCTCCCTCCTTCCCCCCGGGAAGATGCCCCCCAGGCAATCCGGCCAGTCCTCTGCAGCCCAGAGAGGAGGAGTGGACTGCTGATATCGGCTCTGGGCTCAAGGAAGGGAGATTGAGGTGCTTCCCACCCGTGCATCAGGCAGCCTCAGCATCACTTGAACACAGCCTTGCTGGCCCTGAGCAGCCTGAGAGACAAAGAGGAGCCCTGCAGGTGCCTGGTGGGCTGGCCGGGGCGGGGCCTGGCTGCTGCTGGGGCTGACATTGCAGCAGGATCCTGTGGAGGTCGAGGGAGGGAGGGAGGAAGGTGGGGGGGGGGGGGGAGTGAGAAATGTAAATATGACATCTGCAGCAGACCGGGAGAGTCCGAGTACATCATAAAAGGGAAATGAAGCCCTGACCCCACTCACTGTGAACCAGGGCTGGGAAGGAAGGGACATAGGGTGCTCGCTCCTCCCATGGGGGCTTTCCTTTAGACTTCGTCTTATAGGAGAGGGCCAAACAAAGCCCCCTGCACCACCACCACTGTCAGCCTCCCCGGGCCAGACTGAGGAATGGTGAAGTGTGTGATTGGCACTTTGTGCAGTGGAGAGTAGAAGAGCTGGGGTTGCCTTCTTAGCACAGCCAACGGAAGGTTTCTGAGACCCTTTCCAGAGAAGGGAGTGTGCCTGCCCACTGTGCCCAGTTCTTTATTTAGGGTGATGGACATCATCTCTGCTTCCCACTCAGATTGCTCTAGTAGTGTCCAGAGGCCCCCACTCCTTGCCTCGAGTTGCTGATCTCAGATGGAGGGGTGGGGAGATTTGAACATCAGAAGAGCCAGGCTAATTTAGGGGGCTCAGTCCACTTCTCCCCTCCCACTCCAGTGTGAGCGCCCAGCCTGGCACACGCCAGACCTCAATGGGCAGCCGGCCGTGGAAAGCAGACAATGCCTGGACAGAACCCAGTTTCTAATCAGAGAGCTGAGGGGAGGACCAGACTAGGGCTCCGGCCGGGACAGGGAGCAGATGGTAACCACTGAGGAGCTGTAGGGGAGAGTCCCCCATACTTTTGGATCCCCGTCAAGCTCCCATCCCCACCTCTAGAAGCCACTTGTCCCACCTAAAGGACTGGGTGGTGGGCTGGAGTAGAGTATTGGAGGAGGGCATTGCTGTGAAAGGCCAAGGCTTTGGAACTGCCGAGGGCCCAGCCTGGTGCTGTGTTCTGCTGTCTTTCTGACTTCCTGGAAGTCCTTTCTTGTATCTAACCAAAGTGCTTTCTGAGTCCCCATGAGAATATTATGGTGAGCCCTGGGTCCAACTCTTGGGACAGGGATGCCAAGAATGAGACAGACTTGGTTTGGGGTGTGTGTGTGGGCAAGGGGGGAGGTTCTGGCGGGGCCTTTTAGACTAGGTGAGAAGTGCCAGGCCCAGGGCTCTTGGCCCTATAATCTCCTTGGCAAGAGGATCAAAGCTGGCTGTCTGCAGATCTCTGCAGGGCAGGCCAGGGCTGGGGAAGGGCTATAGGTGGAAACTTTCAGAACCTGGGGCTGTGAGATAAGGGCAGAAGATCTAGGTGTGAGCAGACCCTATAAGCCCTACCCCAGGCCTCCCCAGAGTCTGGCCCATCTGTGTGCCCCGGAACCCAGGCTAGTTTTCTTTGCACCAAGGGATTCCCAGGCCAGCCCCTCCAGCCTGCCCTGTGATCCTTTTATCCATTAATCCCCTGTAGACAAGGACTCAGCTTCCTGGGCCTCTCTCTACCTGGGGATGGGTGGGGGTTGGGAGGGTGGATGTCTGGGAGAGGTGAGGCTGAGCTGTGCCCTGCCCCAGGCTGCAACCCAGACCTGACTAATGTGGGGAGAAGGGGAAGGGGTGGCTGTTAAGAAATGCAAGTTGACAAAGTTGAAATTGGGGAAGGAAGCCAAGTCACATGGTACGTTTGTTTAAGACCCTTTCAAGCCCCACCATGAGGGGAGCCCTCAGTGCCCCTGTTATCTTTTCCTGGTTTCCTTTAGTTTCCTTCCTTTAGTGACTGAGGAGAGGAGGTGCCTCTGTGGGTCCCGCATCCATCCATGGAAACTACAGGGTTGAGCAGGGGCTGGAGGCAGATGGGGGAGGGGGGCACGAGCCAGGGACCCAGGGAATA
This sequence comes from Panthera leo, assembly GCF_018350215.1. Lineage (NCBI taxonomy): Eukaryota > Metazoa > Chordata > Mammalia > Carnivora > Felidae > Panthera > Panthera leo. Next base: position 39,988,913 of record NC_056696.1, on the reverse strand, counting down.
GTGTTAGATTGCACCCCTGCCCTCTCTCATTTGGGTTCTCTACCTGTCGTTATTCCTGTAGCTTCAGGCTACCCTGAAATCTTGGTCGATGTCTGTATAAATGTTGAATCACAAGAATTGATGGCTTGGGACAAAGAGACCGGAGAAGACGGAAAAGACTATGTGAGGGTGCCTTCAGAGTCCCCCTTCTCCACTCTGACAGCCCAAGGCCGTTCAGTGCCAATCAATGCCAGCTGTGTCCCATGCTGCCCAGGTTATAGATCTGGGGAACCCAGGCTCAGACAGGACCTCCTCTGCATGGAGACCTGAGAATCTTAGTGGTGGCCTCCTGCTGCAGAAATAGGGCTTATGTCATCACAAGGAAGTAGAGTGTAGTAACCACAGGCCCGGAAACCGACCCCCTCCACCACCCAGCCAGCCTGCCTGACTACCTTGAAGCTGATTGGATCTCAGCTTTTGAAAACCTCAGAGCAAAGATGGGGTGGGGCAGGGGCTAAGGAAGTGGCAGAGGTGACATGAGCCTGGCACCCTTACCCTTCCAGTTCTGGGGGCAAAAGGCAGGACTGGGGCCAGTGCAGTTCACCCATTGGCTGGGTCATGGGGCTTTTTTTCTGTTTGTCCTTCTGGGCTTCGGTTTCACCCACTGTAGAACAGGAACAATTTGTTCATTTGTGAAGAGCAGTGGTTTGGATGAAGCAGAAGGCATATATATAGCCCATAAAGGGTGGACTCCTGAGGAATTTTTTATATGAATAAAATGTTTTGAAAATAAGTTTTAACTTAAAGCATACTTACGAGGTGTCTGTCTGGTTTGAGCTACAGAAAGTGTTAGGTACAATGAAGAGTTCGCCTCGAACCTCCTCCCCCTCCCTCTCTCTCCCTCCCTCCCCTTCCTTCCTTCCTTCCTTCCTTCCTTCCTTCCTTCCTTCCTTCCTTCCCCCCGTCCCTCCCTCCCTCCCTCCCTCTCCTTCCTCCCTCCCTCCCCTTCCTTCCTTCCTTCCTTCCTTCCTTCCTTCCTTCCTTCCTTCCCCCATCCCTCCCTCCCTCCCTCTCCTTCCTCCCTCCCTCCCCTTCCTTCCTTCCTTCCTTCCTTCCTTCCTTCCTTCCTTCCTTCCTTCCTCCCTCTCCTTCCTCCTTCCTTCCACTTATTTATAGCAGAAAGCACGCCAAGGTGGAAAGGAGACTGAACTGGAAGGTGGCTAAGCATTACCTCTTGAACACATGCCCTGTGCCAGGCAGTGTGCCTACATTGTCCCACTCTCCCCTCCTGGAGCCCCACCAGCTGACTGATGTTTTTCTCATCTTATAGATGAGCGAACGCTCATAGCCAGTGAATGGATGAGTCTGGATCTGAACCCAGGGCACCCTCACTTCCAAGCACATGCTCCTTAGACTGCTCTGAGCTGCCTCCCAACACAGCTCTAATTAGCTCTTTGCCTCAGTTTCTTCATACGCCATACCGCGCCGATTGCCATAACCATAATGTGAGAAAAGTACCTAGGAAGGCATTTGGTACTATGCAGATGTGCACCAAGGGGACATGGTCTGGATTTCCCTTCCTGGGGTTGCTTAGCCTGGGGCTGCCTGTCCCCTCTATGTCCTAGCTGTTTACTCCCTCCATGTCCATGCTGTTCGTGTGTTTGGGGAGCTTCTCCCTTCCTGCTGGGTATGCGTCCATCCGTTCTCTCTTTCCTTAGATCCCTGCAGCGGTCCCTAGAATTTGTTTTCCTGCCTGAGTTCCATCTTGACACTCTCTAGGAAAGGAAGTTCTGGGGGCAGCCACATTGCCTCTTGCTACCCCTATACACCCCCACACCAGTCACAGGGCAGAACCTCAGGTGTCTTGGGTCTCTTCTCTCATTTTGCCTTCTAGACATAGCGGCCTGTTGAGGAAAGCCAGAGGGACACTGAGAGGCTGCTAGGCTGGGTAGGAGAGGATGCTTCCCTGCCCTGGGAGGGGAGCCAGGCTGGGACTGGTGGGCATTGGTCCCAGAGAATTACCGCTCCATCCCTATGGGCGTGGGGGCTGTGGAGCTCTGTGGGAGGGGCGTGGGGGCTGGTAGCCGTGTTCTGACCTCTGGAATACTTTCACCTCTGGCTGTTCTGGGCTGTGGAAGGGAGGCAGTGCCATGGTCCCCTGTCCCCAAATATCTGAGTCCCTATCCCTCTACCTTGCTGGGTAGAAGCCCACCATCAGAGCAGTGGTGGAGGCCACCTGTCCTTTCTCTAGGCTGGCTGGTCCTGCCTGAGACTGGAGTTAAGGTGCACTGAGGAGGGCCTGGCAGCAGGGACTGAGGGCTGAGGACCGAGGACCAGGGACAACATGCTGGGGGAGAGGCTCACTGTGCTCCATAGCCAGCTGCTCGGAGGAGGCCAGCTGCCTGTCACTCCGCATTCCTCAGCAGGGGAGGGTCCCCAGGGCCCAGTTCACACTGAGCTGTCCTCCATGTGATGCACATGCCATCACAGCTCTGGGCTCTGGGCACTCCCCACTCAGCCCCACTCTGCAGAGTCTCCTGTCTCCTGGGAGGTCATGGGAAACCCCTGCCAGATGCCCTGAGAAGGGAGTGGACAGGGAGAGCCATGCTGGAGCGCAGAAGAGCAGATGTTCCCTGCGCTGCGCTCACCCCTCTTCCAGGGCCCCTGCAGGGGGTGGGGGCAGACCTGGCCCCTGGCAGGAAGCCCTGGCCACTGCTCACGGCCCAGCCTGTTCATCTCTCCAGCTCAGGACAGGGCCCGGCCCCCTCCCTCAGCTTCTCCTGGCATCTCCACTCCCCAGCCTCTGACACCTCACCCCGCTTCTGCTGGGGCACGGCTGAGATCGTGATGCCCTGGGGGCCATGAACAAGACTCCCCAGGTTCCCTCCCCTGTCAGACTGCCTGCCCCTGGTTGTTACTCAGAAGACAGTGGCCAGGACTTGGATGAACTAAAAGAGAAAGGTCAAGGACATGTGAGGAAGGAGTGGAGGCTGAACCCCAGGTGCCCTGAATTGACACCCCAAGGCTTCCTATAGGTTTTCTTGGAGTGTCGGCACCCTCTCCCTGTGCACTTGGGAACATATTTGGGGGCAGAGGTCAAGCACAGAGGGTTGACAGGCCCATTTCACCAGATCTGCTAGGGCCTCATGCTTTCTGACCCCACAGTACAAAGCCTTCTTGTTTAGGGGTTCCGTGTCTTCTCCCTGAGGGCAGTCTCGGGCAGTGCTGGGGGACGGTCTGAGAGGCCAGGAGAAGGTCCAGTGACAGGGCGACGAGACCCTCTGGCAGTCGCAGGGCTCTGGTGGCCCCCCACTCGGTATCCCTGCAGCTTCAAGAGCCAGCACCCTAACTTGGGTCTCACCACCCTATTTTGGAGAGGAGTGGCCTCTAGGGGAAGACGCCTACTCCGGGCTAAGTCAGCTAAAAGCCCCCGGGTGTCTGGGAGCCAGACTCCCCTGAGAGAGCAGGATTTTGCTTCCAGCCGCCTTCCCCAGAGCTGGCAGGCTGCCACGGGGAGGAGGGGAGAGAGGATGCTCATTAGAGTGGGGGTGTAGACGCCCTGTTTCTGCAGCAGAGGGGAGCTGCCTTCCTCTGGCAGGGAAGCAGCCTCCTGGGCTCTTGTCTCCATGCTTCTCCATGCTCTAGGCTTCGGCTTTCTTAACTACAAAACAGGGAAAAATGCTTTCCCAACAGACTGCTCGTGGCGCTGCTGGCAGCTGTTGGTAGGATCAGTCCAGAGATTCTCGGAGGGGATCATTTTTCTCCAGTCCGACCTCTCTCCTGCCCTGGTGCCGGGTTGCTCAGTAGATGCAGTGGGATTGGGCAGAGTCAGCTTTGGTTTGAATTTCATTTCCACCATTATGAATTGTGTGACTTTGGGCTTGTGAAATTTCACCTTCTGAGCCTCAGTAAAATGGGGGGGGGGGGGGGAATGGCCCTTGCTTCACAGGGTGGTCCTAACACATTACATGTGTTCATGTATGTAAATGAGCTTGACACATAGGTTCTCAAAAAATGTTAGGGTTTGTTTGTCCTTATCAGACATGGCACGGAAGAAGCCACAGTGATACCAGTGACTATGATTTCGGAGCAAAAAGATTCCACAGACTCCCAGGCTCCCCTTTCCGGGGCTTAACAATCTTTGCAGGCAGGAAGTTCTTTTTGCTAACTTATCTAAATCCCTCCTGCTGTAGCTGAGGTCCCCTTTGATCTGGCTCTGTCACTGCTGAAGAAGAGCTGGTCCCCAGCAGGTCACAGCATGGCTAAGTGACTCCGTGTGCCAGGCAGACTAGGAGTCCCAGTGCTCTTCTCTGTGCTCCCTGCCCCCCACCCACACTTGCACACAACAGCTCAGTTCCAGTTTACCCGTGCTGCCCTGTGGTTGGAGCCAGGCAGACCGCTTGGGGCTGGGCAGAAGGGAGGTCGTGGCATCTGCCCAATCTCAGGCTTGAGGGCAGCACACCTAGAGACCAGGCGATGAACTTCCTCATTTCTGCATTTCTCCCCAGGCTGTTCCACTAGCCTCTGGGGACTGCTTTTCAGGATTCCAGAAGGGCATTAAGGATCCTATAGAAGATAAAAGCAGATAGGCTTATTCCCCCTGGGGTCTCTTCCAGAGGGACTACTTACGCTGGTTATTTCGGCCATCTGAGGGGTGATTCCAGTCCAAGACCCTGGTTCTTCTCCAAGTGTTTGAGGCAGAGCCTGGCGGGAGGGTGTCTCCCAGCCTGGAAGTCCCCAGAGTGCAAATTACTCACAAGCATAGCTGCTAACATACTAGTACTCTCCAGCTCTCCTCCTGGACTGAATCTTTGGGGCTGATGGCTAGTAAAGGTAGTCTTCCTAGAAGAGCTTGTTCTTTATTAGCTATGTGACCTTGAGCCCAGTTAATTTCCTCTGAAGTCTCATTTGTAAATTAGGGGCATTAGGATGAAGAATGATCTAATGTGCAAAAGCATTGTGGGTACAGTGTCGAGCAAAGAGGCAGTCTTGCCCCATAGTATGGTGGTTGTTGCTAACTGGAGGAGTTGAGTAAGCGGCGATGTAAAGGGGTTCCAGGTGCCAGCAAAGAAAGGTGTCAGGAATCACAGACCCTACAATTGTAAGAATTTTCTAGCACTCTGGAACAGTTAGTTCTTGATTAGTTATTTTAATATCACCGGCTGTTACCTCTCAGTGACAAGACTCTTCAAATAGAAAGAACCTGGGGCTGCACCCTTAAGAGCTCGGGGGACTGAGCTCCTAACTGCGGGGCAATTCAAGTTAAGAGCCCAGGGAAGGGCCCTAGCCAGCTGATGGGGTGGGACTAATTTCACCTGAGATGCGGAGCCAACCCTTAGGAGCCCAAGGTCACTGGGCGGAGCCCCTGGGGGGTGGTGGTGATTGGCTGGCTCTGTGTGATGTCACTGAGGAAGGGGCGGGGGCGAGAGGAGCTAGCCTCATCCTCCCCCTCCTAAGCCAGGGGGCAGGGTGTGGGGGCTCCGGGCAAGCTACCCTTCGCCGAGGGAGCTTTTCTCCTTGGCAGTCTCTCAGCATCCCCCTTCCCCCCCCCCCCCCCCCCGCCCGGGGCCTGCCTCCTCCCGGTCTCCTCTGTCCTCCCCTTCCGCCCCGTCCTCCTGGCTTCCCAAAGAGCTGAGGAACCGCTGAGCTCAGCTCTTCCCGCAGCGCCGGGCTCGGGTTCGCGGCCTTTGTCCCGCCGCCGCCGCCGTGGGCACCGACGGGTGGGGGGCCGGCCCCGAGCCGCCTGCGCGTCCCTCGGCCGGTGCACATCTCTCCGGCGGTGGGGGAAGGATATTTAAATACCCTCCCACATCACACCAGTCCCTGCTCAATTGTGAGCAGAGGAAGCCCAGCGGCCACGCGCCCGTGCCAGATCCTGCCTCTGAAAAGCCCTGGGCCCTTTCTCTTCGCTCTCGCGCCCGCTCCCACCGCCGCTCGGTCTGCGGGTTGCCAAGCGGCGAATAGACCCGGCTCTGTTCCGGGAGGTTCCGGGAGCCTTTCTGCGCGGGGCTGTCCGGCCCGCCCCCTTCTCTCCCTGCCCGGACCTTGAGAAGGGATGGAGCGAGGCTTTGTAGGGGTAGGGCCTGGGGTGAGGGGCTCCCTGGGTGCGCTTCTAGTGGTCCCCGGACAGAAATGACATTGGATGTGTGGTCCACAAACGCAGAGCTGGCCCCGCGGGCCATTGTCTGCGATTGGAGTTTCTCAAAGATTGCATTAAATTATAGTTTATCTTGATTACTGAGTTTTTTCATACCCCCTTAACTTTTGCATTTGTGGCGAATACCTCACTCACCTCATCCTAGTCCTGGATCTGGTCCACAGCTCCTGGAGTCTGTAGTTTACTTGGAAGACCCTAGAAATTGGTTTCCATCCCCGATGCCCCCTCCCATGCCCGCCAAGAGGAACAGGGCTGTGCCTGACTCCTATCCCTTCCACCCTGCAGTAACTAGAAAGCCTCCTCCTTCCCTTTATCTGGGGCAGGGCAGGGTGGAGTTGGCTAAGGGCAGCCCATAGAAGTGACCTCACCCAGGGTGGGGCCAGGAGGGGAGGCTGCTGGAGGGGAAGGTGATGGAGTTCTTAGAAAGTTAAAACTGGGAAGCGATCTTCTAGGTGACACAGGAGGAAGCAGGGGCTCACGAATAAGAAGAGAGTGGGGGCCGAGCCTTGTCAAGGACCTCGGACTCTATCTCCCAGCCCTCAGGTCTCCTACCTGTGGGATGTAGGTTTGAATGCTACACTGGGTGGTGAGGAGTGAACCCCCAGACAGCTGAGACACAATGTCTGCCCCTGCTGGATTGCAAGCCCTGAAGGCAGGGCCAGCCTGGTGCCTGGCCAGGGGCATGCACGAGCAGATAGATGTAGCAGGATTCCTTCCAGAGCGCCTCCCTGGCTCTAATGGTGGTGCTGTGGGAGGAAGCTTATCTATTGATTTGGGGATTGAGAGTTTCCCCGGGCAGGAGGTAGCTGGAGAAGCAGAACAGACTGCAGGCTTCATAGTCAAGCAGAGCAGAAATTGGTACCCAACTTCACTGTATTTACTCTGTGTGTGACCTAACCACTTCAAGCCTCAACTTTCCTCTCTGGAAAATGGGCATTGAAATCCCTAGCTCATTGCATCACTCAAGTGAGCTAGTCTGTGGCGGGTGCCTGGCCCAGCTAGCATATATAAAATCTTAATTCTCTTTTGCTTCCACCTCTAGCTACCCATTCAAGTCCCATTCCTAGGACCAACACTGTCTCCCTCTTCTGGGTCAGTTGCTTTGGGAGTTAGTGACTCTTTCTGAGCCCATGTCCTCTGTCCTCCGCTGGTACCCTTTTCTCTGAGTAACATTGCTCACCATCTGCACCCTGCAAAGCACCCTGGTGCCTACAGGGAGCCACCCTGGGGCTGGCTGGCTGTCTTGGCCTCAGAGGACCCCCACATCAAGATGTGCTGGGCCTCACATCCCAGGATAAGGACCCCAAGGGGAATGCCTCACTGACTCCATAATTCCTGGACCCCAAATTCTGGAACCCCTCTTCCACATCCTCTTTCCCAGACTGCTCTTCTGCTAGCTCTCTTGTTCTTGGCAGGTGGGCTCCCCAGTGTTCTGGGGACTGGTCGTTGAAGGAGAAACTGCCCCCCCCCCCCCCCACTGATGGGCCCTGACAGGCAGGGCTGCTGCTCCCCCTCCCCTGCTCTCACTGTCTCCAGGGATCCTGATTCGATTTCCTCCAATCATCAGCAGTGCCATCTGCCTGGAGTAATTAAATGGTATTTGAATTGGATCCAGAAATCCTATCACAAGCAGCCCACATTGTAGGGAGGGTGTCTTCCGGAGTTAGTGCTGGCCAGCAATGCTAGAAACTCCTCGGAGCCTTCCCAGGCCAGCCCCTGGGCTCACCTGGGAACATCTGCTCGCCCTGGGCAGTAAGTGTTTGGTCCTGGGTCCCACGGGCCCAGGGGCAGAGCCAGGTCTGAGGGCCAGAGTCCCAGGGACCTACCCGGTGCCTTGTGAGCAGTGGCACTCCCCTCCTCTGGAGGTGCTATCTGTCTCCCTGTGTACCTGAGCCACTCTTCCCCCACCCCGGCCCGCTGAGCCCTGCCCTTACTGACACCGCAGCACAGCACCGAAGTGTTGAAGAGGCCGTGCACACCCATGGTTCGAACCCCCACTCTGCTCCTCGCTGTCTGTGACTAGCCGGGCATCATGTTTCCTCCTCTACAAATGGGGATGGCGGTATTCACCTCGGATGTTCTCTTGACGATCAAGAGGTAGTAAATGTCCATGCTTAGACACCCCCTGGCATAGAGTGAGTGTGAATGCGTGTGTCAAGTGCCACCCTTAGTGGCCGAGGTAGAATCGCTGGCCCAGTCCTCCTCCTGGTGTGGGTCAAGTGCTAGTCTGCACGTCTAGACAGGATGAGCGAGTATCAGCTGCTCCCTTCTCAGTCAGAAAACAGTTCAGTGGGGAGACTGGGAAGCTGAGGTCTAATTTCGACTTGACCTGGAACAGCTGGATAGGGTGGACGAAGGTGGTAACCTTCCATTGCCGGCAGCCTCGGCGAGGGGAGAGCCGCTGGCCTATGAGAACCTGTTGACGCCTAAGGGAAAACACTTCTAAAGAAAACCCAGGCCACCATCTGTGGTGCGGACTGGGCCTGGTGTAGCTAACTTCCCCACACCCTCCCCCAGGGAGCTACCCCGCCTCCTCCCAGTCCCCTTTGACCCTCTGGCAGCAAAGTGCAGGCAACAGGCTGACGGGAGCATCTCCCCTGGCCTGCAGCTCTGAGTGGGCCTTGGGGGCCGGGGCAGCCCTAGAAGGGACAGGATGGCGACTTGGTGGCCCTGGCTCTGTGGCTAGGCGCCCCTGCCTGGGCCTGGATGCATGCTGGCCTGGCCTGCTCATTCTTTTCTTCTCTTGGTAAATGTTGGCTTTGGAAAAGGGAGCCTGACAAGCAGCTCATTGTAAGCGCCTGGCTGATAGGGCTGGCTTGTGTGAGCCCATGAGCGACAGCGCCTAACCCACCCCCCTTTTACTTTAGGCATTTGGGAAGTGCTTTTCTGCCAGTCCCTACAGCGCATGCTCACTGACTCACACTTGGTTGCCATGGGGACCTTGCCATGGCAATGGCTGCTTGGAAGAGGGAGAAGAGGTGGCTGGATGGAGATAGCCCTATCTGTGGCTGGCTCCCACCCAGCCCTGGTGCCACTTTTCTTCCTCATTATAAGGGATCCCAGCAGGATCTGGGATTGGGATCCAGGCCTGTGGCAGGCCTAGTATCCCTTCTAGAGGTCTCTGCCCTTCTCAGCGGACTTTTGACTTGGCCTGCTCTGTCAGGGCTGTGTTTGGCCTGTCCCCCTTGGCTCCTGGAGAGGAACCAGAGCTGGTGCCTAAGAATGTTCCGCCAGGCTCTGGCATCTGAGAGGGGGCTCTGCAGCTGGAGGACTGTTGCAGCCCCTGCAGGCCTTGGCAGAGGCTCAGGTTTGCTCTTTAATTCAGTCCTGAGGGGAGCAGCCAGGCCTGTCCCTCCGGTCCCCACCCTGGTGCTGAGCCTTACCTCCCCAGCAGGGGGCAAGCTGTCTTCTCTTCCTGATCTGCGGGACACTAATTCTAGGGCTCTCCGCTCAATCAGGAGTGTGTGCTTTAATGTCGGACGTGGGTTTGGTTCTGTCATATCCCACTGGACAACCTTAGGCAAGTCACTTCAAGTCCCTCGGCCTCAGTTTTCACATCTGTAAAATCAGGCAGATACACACCTCACAGATTTATAGTGAAGAAGACATAAACTCATTTAGGTAAAATACTTTTAACACAGATCCAATATATACAGTGCTCAATAAGTATTAGCAACTGCTCAATAAGTGTTTGGGTGATATTTTTACTGATATTGATATTATATTTGGTATAATATTGATATTATTATTACTATTGTGGTATTATTACAAAAGTTGCCTCCATCCTCTGGGGAGGCTCCTAAGCTTCCTTCCTTCTCCTCCAGTTTGTGGGGGCTGTGGAAGGGTCTGGGGGAAGGGGAGGCTTGGCAGGCAGGTGAGGGGGAGCGGGGGGCCACAGCACTCCCCTGCCGGCTGGGTCCGACCTGGGGCTCTCCCCGTCCCCGGCAGGATTCGGCCCCAGCTGTCAAAGGAGAAGATTGAGGGCTGTCACATCTGCACTTCTGTCACCCCGGGGGAGCCCCAGGTCCTTCTGGGGAAGGACAAGGCCTTCACCTATGACTTTGTCTTCGACCTGGACACCTGGCAGGAACAGATCTATTCGACCTGTGTGAGCAAGCTCATCGAGGGCTGTTTCGAGGGCTACAATGCCACAGTGCTGGCCTATGGGCAGGTAAGCCGCCTCCACTCCCACCAAGGGCCATTCTGACCCCCATCACCCCACCCGGTGGAAGAGAGAGCCCTGCCCCTCAGAGCAGTGGCAGTGGAGCCATGGTTTCATCTGTTGTCTGAGGATGCTGCAGCCTGGCTAGCTATGGGAGGGAGGCTGTCAGAGGAGACTTCCACAGGGTGTGGCTGCGGGAGGAGGGAGGGGCCAGGAGGGACAGGTGACCTGGGTTGGGAGGTGAATCGTAAGGAATTCTGCCTGGCCTGGGGTCCAGGGCTTGCTGATGTCCCCCAGAGGGTGCTGTCTAACACCTCCTTCCATCTTTGCGGGTGCAGACAGGGGCCGGGAAGACGTACACTATGGGCACTGGCTTCGACACGGCAACATCGGAGGAGGAGCAAGGCATCATTCCGAGGGCCATCGCACACCTCTTTGGGGGCATTGCTGAGCGGAAACGGCGGGCACAGGAGCAGGGTGTGGCTGGGCCTGAGTTCAAAGTCAGCGCTCAGTTCCTGGAGGTACTGTGGCCTCGTAGGGTTGGCAGGAGGGAGACTTGGGGGACAGCAAGACCATGGAAGCTGGGCTTACCCCCAGGACAGTGGAATGAGCCTAGGAAGCCGTGGCAGCATCTAGAGTTGATAAATATCCTGCTGCTGGAAGTATCCAAGCAAGAGCCAGAAAACCACTTGGTAGGACACTCTTAAGTGGTTTCCTGTATCAGAAAGGGCTTCAGTCGGGGCATCTGGGTGGCTCAGTCAGTTAAGCGTCCGACTTCAGCTCAGGTCATGATGTCACGGTTTGTGGGTTCGAGCCCTGTGTTGGGCTCTGTGCTGACAGCTCAGAGCCTAGAGTCTGCTTCGGTTTCTGTGTCTCCCCTCTCTCTGCCCCTAGCCTACTCTCGCTCTCGCTCTCTCTCTCGCTCTCTCTCTCTCAAAAATAAATGAACACAAAAAAAAGAAGAAGGGGGTTGAGTCAATGAGAACCTTTAAGATCTCTTCAAACCCTGACGGATTCTCAGCTCTGACGCTTACTAGCTGTGTAACCTGAGGCACATCATGTCACCACTGCACAATGGTGGCTATAATATCTATTTCCTTACGAGTTTTGTAAGGATGACACGGAAGCATATGCCTGGCACATAGTGAGAACTCCTCGGCTCTGCCAGGTTGCTCCCCAGTCTCAGAGCGCCTGCCCTATCCCTTTCTGCCCGAGGTCCTTCCTGACCCTCTGAGTCTTGTCTGACCCCAGGCCAGGAAGGTCCAACAGAAGGAGCTTTTCTTTGCAATAGTTCCTGCCTCTCTCTGGGAGAATGTCAGTGTGTCAGGGCCAGGATTTTGGCATCTGGGGGTTTTGGGGATGGAGGGAGGGATCTTCGGCCTATAAAGGGGCCTCTCAGAAGGGTGTCTGAGGAAGCAGGTATACCTGGGTACTGCTCATAGGTGCCTGACTTGACCAGGCACCTCCTTTAGGGCACTTGAACCAGGTGCCTTCAGTTCTCAGCATCTGAAGCTCCAACCCATAGATCCCCCCAACCCCTGGCACTGGGGCATTTGCTGGGTATGGAGCTGCCCTGGACTCTGACTGTACCCAGGTTGTCCTCTGAGGGAGGGATGTGGCTCCAGCCCTCTGTAGGTCTTCCATGGCCCACCCTGCCCACCGCACCACTGCTTCTCCCTCCTGGGCACTCAGAGCGACTACTTTCCCCTTAGAGGACCCTGTATTTTAGATGTGAGAGTTTTTCTTTGTCCTTCTGGACTTTTTGCTTCTGATAAATTGACTGTCTCTGTGTGTGTGTGTGTGTGTGTGTGTGTGTGTGTGTGTGTGTGTGTGTCCTACGGCTGTGTATCTCTATAAGCTTTTCCATCTCTTTGTTTTCTTCTTTCTTCTATCCTATTGCCATGGGAATCCCCAACGAGTAGGGCAGTTCCTAGAAAACTCATGCCAAAGGGGAAACCACAAGGGGTTAAATGATGGTGCGCCTGTCTCAACAGACAGACAGACACCATGGCACCCACCTCTGCACCAGTCCCTTCCGTTTCCCCTTCCCCTTCCTGTGGAGTATTTCTGTTTCTTTAAGGCATCAAAGCCTCGGATGTCAGAGGGCTGCCGTCTGCCCCTCCCCCACAGGATTCTGTTGGCCGCTGACCAAGCTGCCCTGTCCCTTTTCCCATCCCCCAGCCCCCACCCCCAGCCCCGCCCCGCCTGGAGAATAGGCCAACCCTTCAGCAGGTGAAGCTTTCCCTGCAGGGATTCCAAGCACAGGAATCTCCAAGATTGAGAGCATGTAAAATAAGGTGACTGCTCCTGGCCAGGTCACCTCTCCCAGTGGTCTCTGCAGGCCCTCCCCAGGATGCCAGGCCCCAAGGGTATGCTCTCCATGCCCACATTCCTTCCCCATTGGGAGGTAGTCGTCACCTCAACTCCCAGGGACCATCAGTCTCTACTGAGCTCTGCCTTTCCCTCCCTCATCTGAAACCACGTCCCTACCCCCTTTCCTAGCCTAGTAACAAACATAATAGGATCTGCCCAAATCTCGGTCATATCTTCCTCATTTACATCTAGGACGTTGAGTCCCCTTGTCCCCTTTAGGTCATTAGTCCCTTGCCAAGACTGAAAACTGCTGAATGCTGGTTGCTTGGGCAGTGGAAACAAAACCTCAATATAGTTCTTCCCAGGACCCAGCTGCCCCCCCATACCTGTTCAGGAGAAAGATCATGGAATCTAGAACCTAGAGGGAACCAGCGTTGACAGGTTCACTTCCCAGAGCCTCAGTTTCTATATCTGCAAAATGGAGCTGATTTACAAACATGGGAAAGCCCCTTGGGGCTCCACACTATGTGCCACATGAACCCAGCAGCTGTTTCTGCCCCTGCCCAGCTCTACAACGAGGAGATCCTTGACCTGTTTGATAGCACCCGTGACCCTGACGCCCGCCACCGCAGGTCCAACATCAAGATCCACGAGGACGGGAACGGTGGCATCTACACCACGGGCGTCACTTCCCGCCTCATCACCTCCCAGGAGGAGGTGAGTGTCCACTAAAGGTCCGGGACAGGCAGGGGCCGACTGCGTAGCTGGTCTGCTGTCCTCACGTATGCCTCCCTCCCCAGCTGATCCAGTGCCTGAAGCAGGGGGCCCTGTCCCGCACCACGGCCAGCACCCAGATGAACGTGCAGAGCTCCCGCTCACACGCCATCTTCACCATCCACGTGTGCCAGATGCGAGTGTGCACCCAGCCCGACCCAGTAAGGAGCCCGCAGAGGCCCGGGGGCTGGCGCATTATGGGGGCTTCTCAGGAGGGCAAAATGAGGAAGGAGCTGTGGATCTGAAACTAGCAAATCTGGGTTTGCCTCTGCCGCTTGTTGATTCTTCTTTTTCGTTTTCCTTAAGCCTCAGTTACCCACCTGTACAATGGGGTAACCATGCCTCTATGGGTTTTTTTTTTGTTTTTTTTGTTTTTTTAAAATTTTTTAACGTTTATTTATTTTTGAGACAGAGAGAGATAGAGCATGAACAGGGGAGGGGCAGAGAGAGAGGGAGACACAGAATCGGAAGCAGGCTCCAGGCTCTGAGCCATCAGCCCAGAGCCCGACGCGGGGCTCGAACTCACGGACTCACAGACCGTGAGATCGTGACCTGAGCTGAAGTCGGACGCTCAACCGACTGAGCCACCCAGGCGCCCCATGCCTCTATGGTTTTGAAGATTGCATGAGAATCGGGCATGTGCAATTACTGTGCACATTGCCAGATGCTCTGCCTGTGCAAGGGGAGAGGCGCCTGCAGCCTCCCTGGCTCTCGGCCCCACAGCGCCCCAGGCAGTAGTACTGAAGGACGAGGGCTGAGAGCGGAGGAGCAGCAAGGTGGGGCGAGGGCCAGGTGACTCAGACGCCGGCTTCTGCTGCAGGTGAATGAGGCTGTGACTGGGCTTCCTGAGGGCACGGCTCCCACAAGTGAGTATGAGACGCTCACTGCTAAGTTTCACTTTGTGGACCTGGCCGGCTCAGAGCGGCTGAAGCGGACGGGGGCCACTGGCGAGCGGGCCAAGGAGGGCATCTCCATCAACTGCGGCCTGGTAGGCACACGCGGCGGGTCACCAGCCCCAGCAGCTGGCACAGCTCAGTCTCAGCCCCTCTCCAGACCCTATGGCCCATGGCTGCCCCGTCCTCCTTGGGCCTCTTGTTGGTTGCGGCCCAGGGCACGCATATGTCACTATGTGAGGCCCTTGGTCCTTCACCCTCACTCCTGCCCCAGTTCCTGATTTCACCGAATGATCACATCTGCCTAGAGACCCTCTGAGGGAGCTTGAGGGCTGCTGGGTCATCGAGGCAGGTACAGATGGCTCGGGGCTGTCTTGTCCCGACTCCCTCTCTCTCTGAGTGCCTCCCAAGTGCCAGGGTCTGTCTCCCGCAGCTGGCCTTGGGCAACGTGATCAGCGCGTTGGGGGACCAGAGCAAGAAGGTGGTGCACGTGCCCTACAGGGACTCCAAGCTCACCCGGCTCCTCCAGGACTCGCTGGGAGGCAACAGGTACCCTATAGCCAACATCCAGGGAAGGGGCAGGGTAGGCAGGAACCTCCTGGAGAATATCGATGTGAGGGTTTGATTCATGAGGACCTTGTGGATGAGGAGGCCTTCCCACTGTGGGCTGCGGGCTTGGGAGACAGGAGCCTCAAGATGCCCTATGACCTCTAGCCAACATGGTCAGACTCAGCTTCTTTGTCTGTGCAACCGGGAGAGATGGTCTCAAAGTGACAGAGCCCAAATGGGGTAATGGATGGGAACTACTAGGCAGACACAGAGCTGTGACTGGCGGTGACATATCACAACCTGCCAGCCGCCTTCACTGTGGGTTACCACCGTTGGAAGGAAGCCCTTGGCCAGGTGGTCCGGAGCCCCACATCCCAGGTTCTGCCCTGGTGAATGCCCAGGGCCTTAGGGCCTTAGGGCAGTAGAGGAATGGGTTGGGAGCTGCGCCCTGAGGCGATGCTTCTGGGGTCCTGGCTGTGCCCCTCGAACCTCACTCTCCTACTGCACCCTCCCAGCCAGACCATCATGATTGCCTGTGTGAGCCCCTCAGACCGGGACTTCATGGAGACGCTCAACACGCTCAAGTACGCCAATCGGGCCCGCAACATCAAGAACAAGGTGGTGGTGAACCAGGACAAGACGAGCCAGCAGATCAGCGCTCTGCGGGCCGAGATCGCGCGCCTACAGATGGAGCTAATGGAGTACAAGGCGGTGAGCGCACTCCTGGGCGTGGCGGGCCCTTGTTCTTCAGCGTCCCTCGCACCCTGCCACCACCTCCCCACCCTGTCCCCACCACGTCCTGAGTATCGGCTCTGTGCCGGTGTGCACAGGGGGTTTCCCCGGGTGAAGTGAGCACGGTCAGAGCCCCCGGGGTTTTAGCATACTAAGAGAAAGGAGGGAACTCAGCTTCTGTTGCATAGCTCTTAAGCACAGGATGGACGCCCTGCTGGGTGTTTTCATGTCCGCTGAAAAGGCTACATTGGACCAGATGAGACTCCTAGACTTTGGTACAGAAGAAGAATTGATGGGGACCGCACGAGTAGTCCAGTGTGCCTGGGGGCAGGGCAGGGGAGAGAGCTGGCCCTACTCGCTCAGGTGGTCAGTCAGGGAAGGCCGCATGGAGACGGGGGCCTTTTATATGGATTTTGAAAAGTGAATGAGATATCATCAAAAGCAAGTGGACCAGGCGTTCTAGGATGCAAACGAGCCATGTGCAAAGGAACAGAGATGGAAAAAATGGGTGCTTCTTGGGGAAGTGTCTAATTCCACATGACTGAGGCAAAATCAGTGGCTGCCTAGTAGCCCGTGGCTTGCATCTGGTACACGAATGGGTTTTGGTTTGGCTTGCCCTTTGTTTTAAAAGAATACAGCTTTGTTGTCTGCCTTTCTGAAAATCAGGAAATTTCAGTTTTTCCTGAAAAAGTTGAAGATCTAATAACAGAGAGCACTAAGTTGGCTGGGGTAGCATATTGCTGCCCCCTTTTAGACTGAGTCTGTGACTCTGTTAGCTCCAGTCCCCACCACTCCCTGTTGTCTTGTACCCAGACTAATTTACTCATATATGCCAACTGCCTGGGCCCTTTGAGGTTTTGGCCCTCGGGTTAGCCCTTATGGTGATATGAAGGTAGGTGCTGGAAAGGTAAGGCAAGGTAGGATTAGGGGAGGCTTGGAATGGCTGGCTATAGAATTTGGACTTTCTGGCTGTCAAGGAGAGTATTGGGAGACAGGAGCTATGTTTTAGAAAACATGAGGCAGGGGGAGACCAGCAGCACTGCTATGTGCATCATCAACCCCTCCCCGCACTACGTGCTCTGGCACCTGACCACCCCCTGCCTGCCCCTCCTCCCAGGGCAAGAGGGTGATCGGAGAGGACGGTGCCGAGGGCTACAGTGACCTGTTCCGGGAGAATGCCATGCTGCAGAAGGAGAATGGGGCGCTGCGTCTGCGGGTAAAGGCCATGCAGGAGGCCATCGATGCCATCAACAACCGCGTCACCCATCTCATGAGCCAGGAGGCCAATCTGCTCCTCGCCAAGGCCGGTAAGTTGGGGTGCACCAGGCCAGCTCGGACACCGACAGGCTGGGGCTCCTTCTCCCCATACCCACCCTAGGACATTAGGGAGGCTGGGCTAGCCGACCAATCCACACACAGATCGATGCATTTAAGCATTTTTTTCCAATTGATTTTATTTGTTTTTTTATTTATTACTTTAAAAAAATTGTTTAATGTCTATTTATTTTTGAGAGAGAGACAGAGCATGAGCAGAGAGAGAGGGAGACATAGATTCCGAAGCAGGCTCCAGGCCCTGAGCTGTCAGCACAGATCCCGATGCGGGGCTCAAACCCACGAACCGTGAGATCATGACCTGAGCCGAAGTCGGACGTTTAACCGACTGAGCCACCAAGGAGCCCCTCCAATTGATTTTAAACCTTTTTTTACGACACAAGTAATACATGAATACGTCTTCCTTGCTTAACATGCATGCATAAAGTAGAGGTTAAAATCCCTTCTCACTGAAGCCTCCATTCCGTGTCTTCTCTACTTCTTAGAGGTAGCTCTGGGCACATTTTCCCACATTTTCCCGTACCTTTGCTCCAAGTGTGGCTATGTATTCATATGGACGTACACACATATGTGTGTGTGAATATATACTGCCTTTTTTCTGTATGTGAGATCGTATGTGTTGTCCTATGACTTCCCATTTTCACTTATCCTTATGCTTTGGAGATCTTTTATTAAACATATAAATCTACTTCATTCTTTTAAGCTGTACAGTGTTCCATATGTGCCGATCATCGGCAGCAGCGCCTGCGGATGGCCCTCGGTTGTTTCCGATTTCGTGCTTTTACCAACAGTGCTTGTGTATATCTGTGCACATGTACGCATCTTTCTTTGATGTGGATTCCTTTTTGGGAAAGGTCCGTGTGTGCTGTCCTACCAGACGCACAGGTACAAGACCACCAGCTTTGGGGCACCTGGGTGGCTCAGTCGGTTGGGCGACTTCAGCTCAGGTCACGATCTCACGGTCCGTGAGTTCGAGCCCCGCGTCGGGCTCTGGGCTGATGGCTCAGAGCCCGGAGCCTGCTTCTAATTCTGTGTCTCCCTCTCTCTCTGGCCCTCCCCCGTTCATGCTCTGTCTCTCTCTGTCTCAGAAATAAATAAACGTTAAAAAAAAAATTAAAAAAAAAAAAAAGACCACCAGCTTTGAGCCGCAAGTCCTTACCCTTCCTTGTCTTCTTTATTGCCCTCTCCTTGCCCCCTTCCCCCTCCAGGTGATGGCAATGAGGCCATTGGTGCTCTGATCCAGAACTACATCCGGGAGATTGAGGAGCTGCGGTGAGTGAGCCCCAGCATATCTGGGAACGGCAGAGGGCCTGGGCTGGGCCAGAGCCCAGGGCGATGTCAGCTCACCTGGCCCCGACCACTTACTCTCCCCACGCAGGACGAAGCTCCTGGAGAGCGAGGCCATGAATGAGTCCCTGCGCCGCAGCCTGTCTCGGGCCTCAGCTCGGAGCCCCTACTCGCTGGGTGCATCTCCGGGGGCTCCCGCCTTTGGGGGCAGCCCGGCCAGCTCCATGGAGGATGCCTCTGAGGTGATCCGCAGGGCCAAGCAGGACCTGGAGCGGCTCAAGAAGAAGGAGGTCAGGCAGCGGAGAAAGAGGTGAGTGGGGGGCCCCCATGTCCTGGTGGACTCTGCAGGAGCCCTGCCACCTGCCTGTGTTTAGCGGGGAGCTGCCCCAGGGCTACTTGGGAAGTCTCTGAGCACTTTTGCTCAGGCTTTTGGGCAGAAGCCACTCTCCTTTCTCTAATGCTGCACCTTCCCCCGGGGAGAGGGAGGGTGGAGATTACCCAGGGTTAATTCTAGATTGGGGGTAGAGAAGAGCAGCCACATTCTCTGCAGAACAGGAACCCAGCCCCATCCTCCTGCCCTATCCTACCCCTACCACCCCCCACCACACGCTCAAAGCTAACCTGGCCCACCCTTCACTCCTGGGCAGTCCAGAGAAGGAGGCCTTCAAAAAGAGGGCAAAACTCCAACAGGAAAACAGTGAGGAGACCGACGAGAATGAAGCTGAGGAGGTGAGGGACCGTCCCTGTCCCCTCCCCTCTACGTGCTCACTCCTGCGTCCCTACTGAGCAGAGGGGTCCCCATGGCTACCTTGGCAGGATGGGAGAGGGGCTTAGGTCTGCCTCCGGTTGAGTTGATCCCGGAGCTTCCTTGTATGGCTGACCGGCTGCCCTGGCATTCTCCATCCCTCAGCCCCCCACCTCATTCCAAACGGGTGAGGCCAGGTGGGGAGGCTGTCCCCGAGGGGCTCTGCTCAGGCTGCTGGGGGAGTCGGGTGGTACTCTTTCAGGACTGGGGGTGGGCACAAGGGGCCCTGAGCCTGGTCTGCCCCGTTCCCCACCGTCTTGACACGCCTGGGGCATTGTCCAGACTCCCTCTGCTTCTGGACTCCCCTCCCCGAGGCCAGGCCCAGCCTGAGTGAGGAGGGTCCGCGGGCCTCCCCTAATGGTGCTTGGTGCCCAGGAGGAGGAAGAGCGAGACGAGAGTGGCTGTGAGGAGGAGGAGGGGCGTGAGGATGAAGACGAGGACTCGGGCAGTGAGGAGAGCCTGGTGGACTCGGACTCAGACCCTGACGAGAAGGGTGCGTGTGCCCGGGCTGGGGCAGGGGGAAGCGACACGCGGAGTAGTAGGTGCGCGGGGTGGGCTGCCTGTCAGCCCTGGGCCCAGAGAAACTGCGCGGACCTTCCAGACTCAAGTCCCTGAGCCAGATGCCCCGAGGAGGGGGGGGCGGGGAGGGGAGGTCAGGCCCCTCTTAAGGGGGTCAGGCCTTAACTGAGTTCTCAAAGAGTGTGGATGTCCAGGGCCCGGAACTCCCAGACGTGATATCGCCATCACCACCACCACCATCAACAAAGGCAATAGTAGTGATTAAGGATGGCAACGCTCATTATATGCCGGGAACTGCTGACCTTTGGCCTGGGTCGTTCAGTTCTCACTACAACCCCGTGCATAGATGTTAGGAGTTCCCCCCCCGCGTGGCAGATGCAGAACCAGGCCTTGAATGTAGGTCTGGCCGGTGCCAAAACCCACTCCTCTAAGTGGGGGCACCCACCCTGTCAGCTCTGCCCTGCTGCCATTTCCTGACGCACAGCCTTCCTCCTCCACCCTGGCTGGGTCCCATGCCATCTATGACAGGTAGACGGCCTCTGGGGCACAACAGGGGTGGTGGGATGCCTAGACCACCCCCCCACCCCCCCCAGCTCCTGGGCCAACCTCGAATTTCTGAGGCTGGTCTTCAAATGTGTCACCCCATCCGGCAGCCCCTACCCACCATGGGACTTATCATTCCCTCCAGCCTCTGCTCGCTAACTGGGCGCGGCTGACCAAAGGAAAGCCCCAGCGCCCCCATCCGGCCCTAAGCCCCTGGAACTCGATTGAGCCTGTCTCTGCCCCCACAGAGGTGAACTTCCAGGCAGACCTGGCCGACCTGACGTGCGAGATCGAGATCAAGCAGAAACTGATCGACGAGCTGGAGAACAGCCAGCGGCGGCTGCAGACTCTCAAGCACCAGTATGAGGAGAAGCTGATTCTCCTGCAGAACAAGATCCGGGACACGCAGCTGGAGCGAGACCGCGTGCTGCAGAACCTCAGTGAGGCCACCACCCCGCCCTCGCTTTCCCCTGAGGCCCCTCCCTCCACTGTCACAAGCCCTGCCCAGCAGCTGGCACCTGTGGGATTTACCTGGTCTCCTGGGCAAGGGCTTCTGACCCGTGGACTGTGGCCCTTTGACCCACTGTCATCAATGTCTTAAGTCTAACCCTAGTTTCGTGCTACATTTTACATTTATTATTCTTTTATTGGCATCTTTGGTATTAGAATCCTTTATTTCCCTAGGCACATAGACCTGATGCTCCTCAGCTTTTTTTCTGCATTCAGTTCCTGGAGCATTTTCCTTCGAACCTATTTACAAACCTACTTGTCACATTCTGTCTTCTTTATACTGCTTTTTAGCAGTAATTCATTCAATTACTGTTTCACTCATTCATCCACTGATTCAGCAAACATTTGTTGACTCTGTCTTATAGAGCTGACATTGTTCTAGGTCCTAGAGATATTGGGGTGAGCAAAATCCCTGCGTCACGAAGTGTACATTCTGATGGGCAGAGACAGACGTAAATACGATAAGTAAACAGAGTGGGTGACATGTCCGATGCTGATAAGTACCAAGAAAAAAATATACAGCAGGGAAGGAGGTCAGGGAGTGTTGGGGAGTGGGTTAGAGTTTTATAAAGGATGGTCATGGAAGACTTCACGGAGGAGGTGACATCTGAGCAGACTTGAAGGAGGTGAGAGAGTGCCAGCGCAGAATGAGCACAGGGCTGAGCATTCCAGGCAGAGAACAGAAGATGCCAAGGCCCTGAAGTGGGAGTGTGCCTGGCATGTTGGTGGAACGACAAGGGACAGACAGCTGGAACACGGTGAAAGGGGGCAAGTGGCAAGAGATGAGACAAGAAAGACGGGACCAGGTCGTGTCCATCACTGGAAGGACCTTGCTTTATTCTCTGAGGGAGATGGGAGGGTGTGGTGTTTGGAGAGAGCGATGTGATGTAGATTTTAAAAGCATTTTGAGAAGAACACTCTGGCTGACGTGGAGGGGAATGAAAGTGGTAGCTTGAGACTAATTAGAAACTGTTACAAAAGATTCTGGTGAATCATTGGGGCAAAAAAAGCAAAGAAATAAATAAAGACAGCGAAGAAGAAATAAATAACTGTGGTGAAAGAGGATTTAGACAACATGGGCTTGAGGAGTGGTCCAGTTCTGGATCCATTTTTTAGGTAGAGAAAAAAGCTTTTGTTGACTGGGTAGAAGACGTAAGGTGAGCCAAAAGTGTCTCCAGGGTTCAAGCTTCTGGAAGGATGGTGATGGCATCTACTGAGAAGGGGAAGCCTGCTGGGGTGAGGGGGACAGAGATTGGGAGTCTGGTCTTGTGCCTGTTAAGTTTGAAGTATCTGCTGCACATCCCCAAGGGGACGCCTGTGGGCATTCCGGGCAGCAAAGGTCAAGGGTAGAGAAATCAGTTTATTCCTTCTGCTCTGGCCCGCATCACTGTCTTCTTACTAGCTCTTTCCTTCCCACTGGCCTGGTTCTTTCCTCCAGTTATGGGTCAGAGCCAAGCCAGCAGGAGTGGCCCACAGGACCCTCCCAGGAGGCTCAGAGGTCTCGAGATGCAGACACCCCCTCCAGGTCCAGTAGAAAGTCAGAGCAGGAAGGGGACTTGGCATCTTCCAGTCTGATCCCCTCATTGTTTAAATAAGAAACAGGCGCACAGAAGCGTGTGACTTGCTCAGGGTCCCGCAGTGAGACTAGAACCCGGGCTCCCGCTCCCGCCCCCCACCGCCCACCATCTGAGCCCAAAGCTGACACAGCACTGACAGCCGCCTCTTGCTGCTCTCAGGCACCATGGAGTGCTACACGGAGGAGAAGGCCAACAAGATCAAGGCGGACTATGAGAAGAGGCTGCGGGAGATGAACCGAGACTTGCAGAAGCTGCAGGCCGCACAGAAGGAGCACGCGCGGCTGCTCAAAAACCAGTCCCGCTATGAGAGGGAGCTGAAGAAGCTGCAGGCCGAGGTGGCTGAGATGAAGAAGGCCAAGGTAGGGGCCGAGGGGGTGAGCAGCAGGGCTGAGGGGTGGCCGTGTGACGTCCTCTTAGAATCCACTTACTGTGTTAAAAATAACCATAGCGATCAGCGTGGAAATCTTCCCGACGCACAGCATTGCGTAATTCAAGCCCGTCCTGGCCCTGGACACTGTCATCTGAGCCGGATTCACGGTGCAGGGTGAAGCCACCTCTCCCAGTAGAGGGGCGGGGGAGGAACTCGCGGGACGCTGCTCAACACTGCCCCCTGTGGTAGGAAACTGCGCCACAGTTGCCCCCAGGCCTCCCAAGTACACGTGAAGGATCTCCGTTGTGCTGGGCCTTGGCCTACAGTGATAATAATCATTACTGTAGTCTGAATGCTTAACTGTGGTCAGGCTCTAGGCTAATGGTCTAACATGCATGAGCATACTAAGTACTCAGGATAACCTCATGAAGGAAGCCCTATTATTATTCCCATTTCGTGCATGGGAAATTGAGGCTCAGAGAGGTCCCTTCCAGCTACCCAGAGTTAGCGCTGGGATTCAAACTCACTTCTCTGCCTCCCAAGCCAACTCGAGTCCTGTGTGGCATGGTGCCTTTTCCACTTTGCCGTCACCCAGAGTACTTAGTCTCTGGGGCCTGGAGTCTGCCCCTGAAGTTCTGGTTTCTTGGCTCAGGTCTTCTGCCTCCGGTGTCTGAGTGTGTTCTTGTTCTGGCCTGCGGCCCGGCACCTCCACGCTCCCTTCGTGTCCTCCCTCCCCCTGGCCTTCCTGGCCCTGCTGTCCTACCCTGGCCCTTAGCCCCTCGTGCATTCCAGCTCTCCCCAGCCCTGGGCCAGGCCCTGAAGCTAGACCCCCTCGCAAAACCTGGCATTGGCAGCCGTCCCAGCAAGCTGTGGAGGGCTGGCCTCAGAAATGGGAGCACCAAAGGTGCTTCAGGCTGATGGGACAGCAGTATGGACTTGGGGAGCCGTCAGTAACTGTGGCCTCACCGCTGACTCACGTGTTGACCTGCGTGCAGAGGAAAGAGGCCATGCGCTAGTGATGCATTCTGAGAGGAGGTGGGCTCTGAGCCATCGGGTAGTCCTGGCCACCTCTCCCGGGCACGCTCTGTCTCCAGCCTCAGCTGGGCCACAGATCCAGGGGCTCCATCAGCCTGGCCAGGCTGTTGCTTTACTCAGGTTGGCTGGCCTGACCTGGTCCCAAGGAGTGCCCTCTGGTGGTGTAGAAGGGAGTGACCAGGGGGCCTTGGTTTTTCCCTGGGGGAAGCAGCGCACCCATCAAGGTTTGTGTTGTGTAGGCGCTCCTGGGCGGTGTATCTTTGTCCTCACTCTGTGTCTCCCTGGAGGCTCACTGGCTAACGCCCCTGCAGCCTGAGCTGGCCAGTGCACATCCTAGCTGGGGTGACCCTAGATAGAGCCTCGTAAGGGAAGCCTGGCGAAATAATATGATGTCCAGGATATCCGAAGGGCCGAGGACCCACCAGTCTTCCTGCATTTCAGTCTCAGGATTGCCAGGGCCCTTCAGCCAGCTGCCCAGATCTGCCCATCTAACTGTGCTCTCATGAGCCCTGGCTAGAGGTAGAAAAGAACCTTCCAGGGGTGCCCCAGCAGGTCCCAGGGTTCTGTTAGAAGGACAGATGGTGCAGCAACCTCGGGTTCTAACCTGATGCCATGACAGCCAGTGTCTAAGAACCCTCCCGCCTCGGTTCAGCTGCAGTGTGATTCACAGAATTGAACCCGTGTGGGGTCCACGGTCCCCAGGGTCCCCTGGGAGATGAGACAATGCCTCCTACTTCAGATGTACAGAGCAATGCTGGTCTCAGGCACTGTGACCCATGTCCGCACTGCCATGTGCCTGGGATATGCCTGCCCCTTCTGAGACCTTCCCCTCTGTGCAACTTGGCCACACATGTGAAGTTGGGTGGGTGGGCTTCTGTCTAGGGGTACACAGTTCTTCCCCAGGAAGCCTCTGACCCCTGACCCCAGCAGGTGCCGTCTCAGGTTTGCACACAGCTTCTAACATGCTTCTAACATGTTCTCAGGTCAGCCTGGGGCTGTCTGCTCAATGCCAGTTCTTTGGGAAAAAACTCATTCTTGACCTTGAAGACCCAGCAGCTGCCAGCCCTCCTCTACAGATTCACCCCTGCAGGGCCTGCCCTCTGAGGGAGAAGCCAACCTCGTCAGCCCCCAGCCCCCTTGGAGCCTCCTTCCTTCCCTCCCATGCCATTTCCACTCGAGACTGTCCTCAGGGCACTGCAGGCTGGTGACATTCCTGAAGATGTCTGAGGCCTCAGTGGCAGAGAAGGATCAAGCTCTGTGTGACTTTCATTACCCTGTCACTTGGAAAGTGTCTAAAACCCTGTGTACATTGCCCTGTCCTTCTTTGGCCACCAGCACTTGGCAGGAGGGGGCGGATGCCGCGAGATCCCAGGCACAAGCTCTCTATCATGTTGGGTCATCTCTGGCCACTATGATGATGCTCTCTGTGCCTTTGCCACAGCTCTGACAACCCCAGGTTCTAGGCTTTCCAAGCTTTGATCACTGGCTTTGCTCTGAACTGGCATGCGGTCCTCCCTGGGGCTAGAGTAACAGCTGGAGTTTGGGGACAAAATGACCGGGGCCAAAACTCTGACCGTTCATTACCAGTTTTATGACGCAGTCATTGGTCTCTCTGGGGCTCACTTCCTTATTTATAAAACGAGAATGGTAATGCCTCTCTCATGTGACTGTCACAAGAACAGTGTCTGGCGTATTGCATGTTCTCGATAAATGGTGGTGGCTTTTATTGTTGTCACTGGGAGCCTGGCCCTGATATGTGGCCTTGACCCCCACCTCAGCCCTGTCTGCAGCTCAGTTGTCAGTGGGAGAGAGGAATGTGCCCCACCCAGGTAGGATTACCTCCCTCCAGCAACCTGGGCTGGGTCTCCAGGGGCCAGACCCAGGACCCGGGTTTGGGTAAAAGCCACCAAGAGCTGTGACATTTGGAAGTGGGGTGCCAGGATTAGACCTGGCAGAGTCATTGCACCTGCACATCTGGGCTGGCAGCTTGCCCGGGCATGGGGCAGCTTCAACTCCCACAGAAGAGGAGGGGCAGACCCCTGAGCCCCGGGCCACCACCCCTGCCCAACATCCCCAGAGCCAGCTGCTCCCTGGAGGGTATGGGCCCCCCACTGCCCAGACCCCCTCACCCCTGCCATGCCTGCCCGTCCCAGGTGGCCCTGATGAAGCAGATGCGTGAAGAGCAGCAGCGGCGGCGGCTGGTGGAGACTAAGAGGAACCGGGAGATTGCTCAGCTCAAGAAGGAACAGCGGCGACAGGAGGTGCGGGGCAGCCCTTGGGGACCCTCAGCCTCCCTGTGTGCCTGGCTGCCCGTCGGTTCCCACAGCAGGGCATGGAAGGGCCAGGGCACGGCAGGCTTCTGGTCCAGCCCCTCTAGTGTTTGGGGGTGGGGGGCGCAGGGCATGGGGGGACCCGAGCCCCAGATGGCAGGACCCTGCCCAGGGTCACCAGCAATCCAGAGCCGGAACTGTGCAGCGTCCAGCCCCGAGCCCTCTAGTCCCGGATCCCTTGCTGTGCGGTGGAGAAGAGGCTCAGGGAATTGCCTGCATGGAGAGAAGGGTCTGCACTGTGACCTCCGGGAATGGGAACCAGACTCTGTGTCCCCTTTTATCAATAAGTTTTGGCTACACAGGAATCAGCCCGAAAGCCAGGCCGTCACCTACAGAGGTGGGCAGACCAGGCTGCGGGGCTGAAGTGTGGACCCCAACCCCCTTCTGTCACCCACAGTTTCAGATCCGAGCTCTGGAGTCCCAGAAGCGGCAGCAGGAAATGGTCCTGAGGAGGAAAACCCAGGAGGTGAGCGAGACACAGTTCTCCTTCTCCTGAGTTCCTCCAGAGCCGGGAGGGAACAAGTGCCCGCTGGCAGTGGCCCTGGCTCTCCCTTTTCTCTCAGCAAACACGATGGAGCAGAGCCTGTGCGAGGCCTGCTGTAGGGCCTTGCTCAGCAAGAGGGCCGAGGCCTGAAGGCAGGCT
Source organism: Panthera leo (assembly GCF_018350215.1). Taxonomy (NCBI): domain Eukaryota; kingdom Metazoa; phylum Chordata; class Mammalia; order Carnivora; family Felidae; genus Panthera; species Panthera leo. Next base: position 39,962,403 of record NC_056696.1, on the reverse strand, counting down.
GCAGGCTCTGGTCCCAAAGGCCTGAGACCTTAATTCAAAAGGTGGAAGTCTCTTGTATTCATTTCATATCAAACAGAGAGCCCTTGGCTCTTTCTCAGTCCCAAGCTCACGCTGGATGGAGCAGCTCCTGTAGTCTCCCTTTCCGGCCCCTCCCTCCCCCCCCCCCCCCCCAATTTGGGCCTTTTCACAGGTCCCCGGGTGCCCTGCTCACTGGGTTCCTCTTTTCTTGGCCACAGGTTTCTGCACTGAGGCGCCTGGCCAAGCCCATGTCTGAGAGGGTGGCGGGGCGTGCAGGACCGAAGCCACCCATGCTGGACTCGGGCGCTGAGGTGTCAGCCAGTACCACCTCGTCTGAGGCCGAATCAGGGGCCCGTTCTGTCTCCAGCATCGTGCGCCAGTGGAACCGCAAAATCAATCACTTCTTGGGGGACCACCCCGCGCCTGCCGTCAATGGCACCCGCCCCGCCAGGTGAGCCGGGCGGGCGGTACCCTGGCTTCCGTGGGCAGAGCGGGCAGAAATAAGGGGGCAGGAGCAGAGAGAGGCAAGCTCAGGGGAAGTGTGGTCCTGTGACGGGTCCCCATGGCCGTCGGCTCAGGGCTGAGGGGGACCACGGAGCTACAGAGGCTGAGAGTGCTCCCTTCCAGGTGGTGGGGGGATGGGGATTAAAGAGTACACTTTTGATGATGAAATAAAATGATAAAAAACATGCATTTGCCCCCAAAAGAACATATTATTAACATTGCTTAATTACAAAATACTATAGAGAACCTGGGGTGGGGGGGAGGGAAATGTAGAAAGGGAGTGTTCCCAACCAATTCCCTTCGCCTCTGTCTCCCAGAAAGAAGTTCCAGAAGAAGGGGGCCAGCCAGAGCTTCAGTAAGGCTGCCAGGCTCAAGTGGCAGTCCCTGGAGCGGAGGATCATTGACATCGTCATGCAGAGGATGACCATCGTCAACCTGGAGGCTGACATGGAGCGGCTCATCAAGGTGGGCCTGACCACAAGGAGCCTGGGGCTCCCGTCTCCCCTTCCTTCCCGTCTGCACTCCTCCGCCTGTCCTCTGCCACTTCTGACTCCTCCGGCTCATCAGACCTTCTCATCCCCATTCCGCTCACTCCTTGTGCCTGCTCTGGAATCCGGAGGTGCAGGGGGACCCAGGGACCCCACCTGGGGGGCGCTGTGGGCAGCGCTGGGCAGCAACCTGAGGCTTGTCCTCCATCACCCTCCCTGCAGAAAAGGGAGGAGCTGTTCCTCCTGCAGGAGGCGCTGCGGAGGAAGCGGGAGCGGCTGCAGGCTGAGAGCCCGGAGGAGGAGAAGGGGCTGCAGGAGCTGGCGGAGGAGATCGAGGTGCTGGCAGCCAACATTGACTACATCAACGACAGCATCACCGACTGCCAGGCCACCATCGTGCAGCTGGAGGAGACCAAGGTGCCCACAGGGCCTGGCCTGGGCGGAGGCAGAAGGGATGAGGGGGGTGGGGGACAGTCCCAGTGACAAGGGATCTCTACCTCCCCATCGTAGGAGGAGCTGGACTCCACGGACACATCGGTGGTCATCAGTTCCTGCTCCCTGGCCGAAGCCCGTCTCTTGCTGGACAATTTCCTCAAGGCGTCCATTGACAAGGTGGGCCAGCAGCTCACCTCCCGGGTGGGGGGCCCAGCAGTCACAGGCGCCTCCGTGACCTACCCTCATGGTGAAGCACACAGGCCTGGCTCCTGAGCTGCGTCACTTACAGGCTAGGGCAAGCCGCCTCACCCCCGAGCCTCTGATTCCGAAGCTGTAAAGCTGGGGTGATGACAATAGCAAGCTCTTAGCTTGCTGCGTAGCTTTAACAAGATGATGCATGCAAAGGGCTTGGCATGATGCCTGGCACATAGCAGGGCCTCCATTAGAAGTGACCCTACGTGTCTGGTCCAGGCCCATCCACAGCAGGGCTCGAGTCTGCTGGGAGAAGCATGTATCTGTATGTCAGGACAGGGGCAGCGGGAAACAGATAGACCACATTCCACTCAGGAAGATTTACACTCGGACATCAGATCAACCTGTCCTGTGCTCCTGTCCTCTCTCCCTGACAGCTGGCCAGGGGATGGGCCTCCTTCCCCCTGGGGCCTGTGGTCTTTGGGGACAGACACCATGTAGAGTGTCTGGCAAGGTGGTGGGGAGACCCGCTCTGCTCGCACTAAGCTCTTAGCTCTACTCTGTGTTTTAGGGGACTGTGTTAGTCTCCTAGTGCTGCCATGACAAAGGGCCACAGACTGGGTGGCCTAAACAACACAGATTGATTTTCTCTGTTCTGGAGGCTAAAAGTCCAAGATTAAGATGTCGGCAGGATTGGTTGTTTCTGAGGCCTTTCTCTTTAGTTTGTAAGCGAGTGCCTTTTTGCTTCGTGCAGTTTTCCCTCTGTGTGTGCCTGTGTCTTAATGTCTTCTTATTAGAAGGCCTCCAGTGATACTGGATTAGGGCCCACCCTAAGAACCCCATTTTAACCTAATTACCTATTTAGAGACCGTATCTCCAAATACAGTCACATTCTGAAGTCCTGGGGGTTGGACTGTCAGCATGTGAATTTGGGAGGGTGGGGGCACAACTCAGCCCATAACAGGGGAACATATCTAAGGCGACCTCTCCTGACATGTGTACATGGGAAAAGTTAGAAGGGTGGGGTTGCATCTCTGGTCTGGGGCAGGTACACGGGTGATGTCTGGGAGTTAGCCCAGGTCTGGGACAGCAGGTACACAGGTGATGTCTGGGAGTTAGCCCAGGTCTGGGACAGCAGGTACACGGGTGATGTCTGGGAGGGCCACCCTCCAAGGTGCCTTGGGAGCAGGTTGTCTGAGGGTGGTGATGAAGGTGCCCACAAAGCCAGGCTGGGAATGGTAACCCCTGGCCTGGTTCCTTGCCCACAGGGGCTACAAGTGGCACAGAAGGAGGCCCAGATCCGGCTGCTAGAGGGACGGCTGAGGCAGACAGACATAGCGGGTTCCTCCCAGAACCACCTGCTCCTGGATGCCCTGCGAGAGAAGGCTGAGACACACCCTGAACTGCAGGCCCTCATCTACAACGTGCAGCAGGGTATGGTGGGTGTGGGAAGAGGCCTCGAAGCTCCTAGATTCTTCTAGTGCTCCCTAGCTCCATCCCCTGGGTGGGGGGGACCTTCACCTCCCCAGAACTCCTCCAGAAGTCCCAGTCTGATCCCAGTGGGTAAGGTGTGGGAGGGAGGCCATCCCTTCTCCCCTCACTCTGTTGGGGCCTCTCATTACTCATCCTTCCTCCCTTCCACAGAGAATGGTTATGCCAGCACAGATGAGGAGATCTCAGAGTTCTCTGAGGGGAGGTGAGTTTCCAAGTCATGAGTGAGAGGACAGCTCATAGCATGAACCTGGGGCTGGGGGTGGGGGTTGCCATAGGGTCCCAGGGCTAAGCCTAGATTTGGGGGCTCTTTGGAATCCACGAGTCTAAGGCTCAGAGAGCCAGAGGATAGGCTCTCAGTATCCTGAACTCCCTCTGCTTCTTCCTTAGCTTCTCCCAGTCATTCACCATGAAGGGCTCCACCAGCCATGATGATTTCAAGTTCAAGGTGAGCCCCTATAGGAAGGCAGACAGGCTGCAGCAGGGCCAGTCTCCCTGTAGCCTGGTCTCCCATCTTTCTGTAGCTCTGCCCCCACCCCCCAGCCCTGACCCAACAATATTGCCTCCAGCTGGGATGGAGATGCCCTGGGTTGGAATTGGGAGGTGCTCAGATACGTAACCCCGGTTACAACCCAACCCTTTTTGAGATAGGTGGAAGGTGGGAGAAATGGCTGGAGTCACAGCCTAATGATGTCACCAGAGCCAGAGGCCCTGCTTTCAAAAATTGCCCCGTTCCCCACCAGACTCTGCCTCATGCTCTGAGTCAAAGACTAACTTGAGACCTCTAGTTATTCTGCATGCAGATTATTGATTCAATAATATGGGAGTCAACAATGGGGGAGTTCACCTACCAGTGAGGGGTCAGTTATTAATCTGAACCAAGAAAAAGAATTTATTAAAGAGAGAAGGGTGGGGACTGCAGACTGGGAACAGTGAGTTGTGCATAGTTTTTGGATAAACTGATTAGCTGGTGACCAGGAAAGAGGTCAGTCTGGGCATTCTGTGTGTGCAGAGTCCAAATAAGGGCAGTAAAACCCTTTCAGTTGCTTTGGATTCTCTACAAGTCTTGAGAGATGGTCTCTGGGTGGTGTTCACCTGGATCTTGCATTAGTGGTTTCACCATCGGCCAAGTGGCACTATTTCCTTCATTAGAATTCTCCCAGCTCTCCTGTTATGTTTGGGCAAGTTGGTTCACCCCCGTCCTTCTGTTCCCAGGGTGAGCCCAAGCTGTCTGCCCAAATGAAGGCTGTGTCGGCCGAGTGCCTGGGTCCCCCACTGGATATCTCCACCAAGAACATCACCAAGTCCCTGGCCTCCCTTGTCGAGATCAAAGAGGATGGAGTGGGCTTCTCCATCCGAGACCCCTACTACCGGGACAAGGTCTCACGCACCATCAGCCTGCCCACCAGAGGCAGTACTTTGTAAGGAGGAGGGCCAGCCATGTGGGTCAGGGTGGGCAGGGAGTTAGGTCTGGGCCTCACTGGACTCTTCTGTTCTAGCCCCCGGCAGTCTCGAGCCACGGAGACATCACCGCTGACCCGAAGGAAGTCGTATGACCGAGGGCAGCCCATTAGGTGAGAGCATGTTCCGGAACCTGCACCAGAGTCACTGCCGTCCTTGGATGCATGAATCGCTGTGATGTTCTACTCTGTAGATAATCAGGCATACTTTAATCTGGGCTGGTCTGACTAAGTCATTCAGCTTCCCCCAGTGGCCCCTTCCCCATCCTGTCAGGCATGGGCTCAGGAAATATCATCTCCATAAGCACCTTGAACTGGATGGCTAAGCCTGCTGCCCAAAACTGTTGGCTGATATGAGCTCAACATTGGTGGCTTTGTCGTGGCTTCAACTAGTCATTGTACTGATATGCTTCAGCTCCTTTTCATAACCACGGGTACTTGGGAGGTCTCAGCCCTTTCTAAAGTCTTGTCATGTGAGGAGCGTAGAAGTTTAAAGAAAACCCAGGAGATGATTGCAGAATGGTGGCCAAGTCTCTAATTGGTTAGCCATTCATAGCACTATGACCCACAGAACTTCTGCTGGTCACCAGATGCCTCCTGGGGTCATCTGGCATGCACTTAGTTTTCAGAGAGCTTTGATGCTTTCTCCAAGTCATACAGCTTTGTACTAGAAGGGCAGGGGCTCAAGATGACCTCTTGCCACCACACGACCTGAGGGGAGGCAGGAGGATTTGCTCAAGCTCCCAGCCCTCCCTCCAGTCCAAAGCCGGGGCAGATGCCCATACCAGTGGCTTGTGGTCGGGGCCTTCAGTGGGGAGGAGTTGCATGGATATCTGTATACTAGGGGCCTCACAGACCATCATCACTTCACCCAGGAACTGAGAGAACACACTTGAGCTGCGGTCTGAGGGCTTTAGGCTGAACTCATGAAGACCCTTCAAAGGGAGGGAGGGTGTAGGCCAAACCCGATGACAGCTTTCCAAGGAGAGGAAACGTTGGGCTATTGCAATGGGGCGATACAGTGAAGTCTTGGACCCTTCCCTGACGATACAGTCAATCCTCAGTATTCATGGTACTTACGTTCTATCTAGTCACTGTGAACATGGAATCAGTTCACTGAACTAATACTCAACCACTGCTCGTGGGGAAATTCAGGGGTAGGTTCCTGAGAGCTTCCGGTCATGACATTTTTGTCAGCCAGTCGATATAGAACCTTGTTTTATATGTGTTTCTGTTTCAAGACATCCCATTTAATATATATTGTCAATTCATTAACATTGAACTTGCAGCCAACAGCACTGTAACTCACACCTGAATGAAGCTTTCCTAACACATGTATTTTCTCCATAAGACACATTTCAGCCTTCATGTGCTTAGACATCTGCCAGACAGCCCTTCAGGACTATGCTTTGGGGGTATTTTAAGCAGTGAAATCACCAACGAAAAGCACAAAAATGCAAAAAACATGGCCCTAAATAGACCACAAGAAGGCCACTTGTTTACGGTAGGAGAGCAAGAAGGCAGAGGGACGCCTCATTTGACCTCTGCTGAGAAGGTGTGCATCTGGGGACTTGAATTTTTGGCTGCTCTGCTCCATGTCTGGGAATGACCCCAAAGCACTGTGAGAGTTAATTTGGGATCACAAATCCGTTTTAATGCACAAGTAAACTCCCAGATACAGAAGCCATGAATAATGAGGATGGACTGTTTCAGAACGGCAACCAGGAGCTTAACCCGGAGGGGATCATTGCACAGCAGGCCCCGCCCTGCAGGCCTTAGAACCAAGACAGAAGGTGGTGCAGGAAACAGTGCGCGTGTGAGGCTGTGGGCTGGGGGTGTGGTCACTGACAGATGCTGCTGTGTCCCCACTCGCCAGGTCCACAGATGTGGGATTCACGCCCCCTTCATCCCCTCCTACTCGGCCCCGCAATGACCGTAACGTCTTCTCTCGTCTCACCAGTAATCAGAGCCAAGGGTCAGCACTGGACAAGTAAGAGCCAGGGGGGGCCAGGGAGGGCGCTGCAGAGGTGGGCTGATCCTTGACGCAGGCAGGGTTGGGGCAGCTGGCAGACCCTGACCACGCTGCTCCAGCCCCTCTGAGAGACGAGGCTCTGAAGCTCTTCTGCTGGTATCTCTGTTCTTTCTATTCTAACTGTGGACCCTTCCTCCCCCCACCCCCCCCCCCACCCCCCAGCATGCTGGGACCTCAGGAGAGGGCAAGAAGGAAGCCACAGAGACAGGGGGCAGTCAGGTGGGGATGTTCACACAGGTCAGACCCCCCCCCCCCCCCATAGGGCCTCACCAGAACTGTGCCTTGAATCCTCTGCTGATTCTTTGACTCTTGGATTCTTCTCTGAAGCCCCTTCCTGGCACTTCAGCCACTCCCTCCCTGCCACACATGCTCAGACGAGGTCCCAGTGGCCCTTGTGCACTGTCCCAGCAGAAAGGGACTCCCTAATTGCCTTCACATGGCAGGATCAGCCCGACTCATGTGTTCAGCTCCCATTGGGCTGCTGTGACTACGGATAGTCGAGTGGGTATTAACAGCAATCCTGTGCGTTCAGAAGGTGCCTTCACTGTGCACCCTGCTTTCATATATGTGATTCACGTGGACTATAATCAACCATGAGAACTCTCTTCCCTATTTTACAGAAGAGGAAATGAGGTTTAAAGAGGCCCAAGGACATTTACCTAGAAGGTGGCAGGCTTGGGCCCAGAACCTGGGGCCTCTGACGTGCTCCAGCCTACGTTCCTCCCAGTGGGTCTCTGCCTTGGGAGAGGGGGGACCCTGTCCTCCCCGTGCTCCTCTCTGTGCTCCCCACACTCTGGACCTTGCCCCAGCCGTCTCCAACTCTCTGCAGCCTCTGAGAGGGCTCTTCTCTTGGCTCCCTAAAAGCATCTGTACCCTGGCAGGGAGGAAGGCGGCAGCGCTGTTGTTCAGGGGAGCCCAGGCTAGAAAGTGCTAGGTCTTGCACCTGGTACCTGACATCAGCCCTTCTCCACAGAAATGTCTCTTGCCGGGTCAAAATACTGCTCCCTCCCCAAACCCACCTTGGCTCAGTTTCCGTTTCGGAAGGAGCATACCGAGCCTGGACCAGGCCCACCGGGGTGCCCCCACCCCCACCATACCTTTACAGTCAGCAGGTCCCTTTTCCGGAAGCATGGAGGTGGGACTCTGGCCATTCCAGCCTGGTTGTCTTGCAGACCTTGGCCCTGTCCAGTGGACCAGATCTTGGGGCCCAGGCATGGTATAGACTCAGCTCCTAGGCCCATCCCAGCGGGCTTGCGGGGGACAGTGGGCTTTGTAAATAAGTCCCTGAGGAATTGCTGGAAGAAGCCAGCTCCCGGGGGTGGGGGGTGGAGGGGGTGGATAGGATCAGGCATGGTTTTTGGCCTCAGGCATGTAGGAACGTTGCTGGGGCAGGGCAGGGTGTTCCCAGCTTGTACGATGGGGCAGCCAGGGGCTTGGAACCGGCAAATGACCCACGAGCTGAACGTCGCCCTGGAGCGTGGCCCTCTCCTCACTCCTACCCTGTTACTGAGGGACCCCTGGCGGCCGGCCCCTCCCCACCTCCTCTCCTGCTTCCCTTAGCGCCCTTGCCCTCTGCCTCTCCCCGCTGCCCTTGAAGAGAATAACCTGCCCTCTGACCTTCCACGCTGCTGCTGCCTCTGCCATCCCTTCGTGTGTTTTCCTCTCTCCCCTAATCCAGCTAATTTTCTGCCCTCCCCAGGTCTGATGACAGCGACTCCTCTTTGTCGGAGGTCCTGAGGTACACACAGAATGTCTCCCGTGTTGGCTTCCCAGCTCTCACTCTCTACTGTCCCCTCTCTGCCTCTTGCTCCACCTCCCCTCCCGCCTGCACACCTGAGTCCTCAGCATGCCGCCCTCCCCACTGGCCTGCCTCTCCCTCCCCCGTGGTTCCTCCCTCTCAGGGTTGCTGCGTGGCCTCAGACTGGCCAGGCCCGGCTGGAGCTGGGGGCTTGGGGAGGGGTGCACAGTTGCTTGCCACAGGCACTGTTCTCTTCTTATCACCTGGGCAGGGAGGGGGAGAGCATGGGAGCCCGGGGTTGTCTGGGGCTGGGACCGAGCTCTGCTGAGGGGCTAGGGTGAGGGGGCAAGGCCGTGGAAAGCCTGGGGGCCTGTAGGGCCCAGCTGGGCAGGTGTTGGTGGCCGTCGCCAGCGTCCTTGTGACTTGCTCAGCTTGTGCCAGTGAGGTGCACATTTCAGACCTTGGCTCTGAGAAGAGCAGCAAGGGGGGCGGTGCCTGCTGCCCACATCTCCTGGTACGTGGACCTGGGGTGCTAGGAGACCTCCTTTCCCAGCTTTGGGATGACCAGTGGCCAGTTTCTCCAGCTACCCCAGCATAGCACCCTACTACGAGGAGCATGTCCTAGGACCTGGTGGGCCTGAGCTCCTGCCGGGCGGAGAGCTCCCTCCGGCTCTCCCAGTGCCCACTGCTCACTGCACCTGCTGCCCGGACTATTGATGTCTTTGCAAACCTGCCTGCAGGGAGCGAGGCTTTACCACCGTGAGAAGCTAGCCAGACTACCAGCCTCTCTCATAACCTTAAGGAGGGTTATCCTTGTGATATACTTTCCACAGCAGTCTTGGGCTTTTTTCCCCAGCCACACAGCTGGGCCCAAACCAGTGTCCGAAGCAGGTATCTTTGGGGGCTCACGTGTGTGACATCCAGCTGGCACCTGGCCCTGTCTGATTGCCATCCTTGCAGGGGGGCCTGGCTGAGTCCATGGGGGCTGTGACCAGCACTGTGGGAAGAACACTGGTCACTTCAGTAGCCCACAGGCCACGGCATCCCTGTCAGGAGCATTGTTCTCTTTGGAAAAGAACTAGAACATATTTTTAGACTTGCACATAACTTGGCCAGGGTCTCATTCCAAAAGACCTTCATTGAGAAAAAAAAAAATATCCCCAGAACCTCCAGCAGGCTGGCGTAGCAAAATCCTCTTGCTCACTGAGGAGAAGCCTTATTCTCCCTCCCAGAATGTTCGTGGGAAACGAGGAGGTGCTTCTCCAGGTGTATGTGGCCTCATTCCCCAGGGGGCCTCGACATCCCTAACCCAGAGCTGAGCTGAGGACCCCTAAAGGGATCAAGTTAGGCCGTTGTAAATGACAGTCACAGGTCTGACCATGCAGGTCCAAAAGGGGCTCATGGGTGGGCGGGAGTGTATGTGTGCACACTTGCACGCACGCGTGCATTTATCAGCCCCAGAAGTCGCTGACAGATGACACCGAGGTGCTTGGGGGGTGACAGCCCGAGCATCCTCCCTCTCTGCACCCCTCACCTCACCCTGGGTTAACTGCAGCAGCAGGGAGGAGTCATAGTTGCTGCAGGAGCCAGTGCAGCCCTTGGGCCTCTGCCCTGCCTCGCCGGGGCGTCCGTGCATTTACGTCTCAGGATCTGGTCGGGCGGGCATCAGATGGCAACTCCCCATGGGCAGGGCCCACGTCTCCTTCCTGCTGTGCCTAGCACACAGTTTGCTCCCAGAAGTGCTCAAGATGGCGACTGACAGGCTGTTGTGCAGACAGGCCCTCCCCACCTGCACAGCCTATTCCCAGCTCTCAGGCACTGAGGGCATTTGGCCGGAGTCTCTGGGGTCTCCTTCATTAGGCCTTAGTCCTCTCTCCGTTCTGCCCCCTCTTATCTGTGTACCTCACTCAACCCGGCCTCAGTCTTCCCGGCTGACAGGTGCCCCCTTTCTCCCTCTCTCCTGGGAAGGGGCATCATCACCCCCGTTGGAGGAGCCAAGGGTGCGAGGACAGCCCCACTGCAGTGCGTCTCCATGGCCGAGGGCCACACCAAGCCCATCCTCTGCCTGGACGCCACGGATGAGCTGCTGTTCACCGGATCCAAAGGTGAGTAGAACCCAGACTGGCCTGGTAGGGTTAGGTCTCACACCCATCCCTGCTTCCTTTGCCAGAGTGGGCTGTAAAGATGAAAACACAGAGCCCCCAGGAGTTGAGGACGTGGGGTCGGCTTGCTCGCTACCTTGTCTCATGGCTCTTGCCTTGGCTCAAGGATCCCCGGCCTGGGTGCCCCTGACCCAGTCTCCCCTCATAGGTCATCCTAGTGGCTCCATCCAGCATTTCCTTCCGAAGCTTCCTCGGAAATTCCAGGAAGCTTCTCAGGTGCCCCACCCTGTCTCCTCATCGCAGTCCCCCGACACTACTACCCCCTGACATCTACCCCAGCACTTTCATCTAAGAAATCCCTATGATCTTGGCAGTGGGACCTCACACAGTCACGATTACTTAATCACAGCAACAAAATCAGAAAAGTCTTACCAGCAGAAAGAACAGTTCTGCAGTAGATCTGTCAATAGAAAGACAGTCATACACATATGTATTTGCACGGCGAGAAGGGGCCGAGTTGTCAATCCAGGTGTGATCTGTTGATTCCAGGTTTTCTCCGTAAGATTTGCTCGCCGTTTGTTCATTGATCGTGTCAGCTATTAGCAATTGTAGGAATAGACACCAAAAGCTTAAGAATTTTATTTTAGCCCAGGGCACCTTGGCCACACACACAGAACTCTGGTCTTTATGTATAGAGTTTGCTTGAGAAACCCTGGCCTAAAGTTCTAACGAGCTTCTCGCCGGGGTTTTTCTGTGCACACACACACCACGTGAGCATGCACGAGCCCATCTTTCTCTCCCTTAGACCTAGGGCTCCTCCCTCTGGATGTCTGTGGACCGTCTCCCCCATCCTCCACAACCCCCGTGCAGGGGGAGCGTGCATGACCTGGCCCCCGCTAACGGACACCTGCCCTCCCCCCCGCCTCTCTCCCTGTCCTTTCCAGACCGCAGCTGTAAGATGTGGAACTTGGTCACGGGCCAGGAGATCGCGGCGCTCAAGGGCCACCCCAACAACGTGGTGTCTATCAAGTACTGCAGCCATTCCGGGCTCGTGTTCTCCGTGTCTACCTCCTACATCAAGGTGTGGGACATCCGGGACTCCGCCAAGTGCATTCGGACCCTCACGTAGGTACTCCCCCAGTTGGCTCGTGGTGGTGGGCTGGGTGCCAGCACTCAGCCGTGGTGACCTACTCAGTATAGCCGAGTCCAGCTCCTGGGACACAGAGGCCCTTACAGTCACATGGATTTGACCTGAATCTGGGGGGCAAAGTGAGATCCCTGGGCTAGGGGACAGCATCCAGGGCAGCAACTTGAACGAGCCTTTGCACTGTTTGGCCCCCTCGCTTCATCTCAGCCTCCCGGGCCCTGGCCCTGGGGTGTGCTGGGCGGCCCCCTGTGAGTCTGAAAGGGGAGCCGGGAATCAGGGTGGCCCCAGCAGACGGCAGCAGTCTCCAAAGCCGTGCCGGCCACCTAGCTGCCTAAATGAGGCGCCAGAGCTGGTCCTGATCCCCGACCCTGACGGTCTCAGGTGGACAGACGTGCGGGAGACAGAAGTGAGACAAGGGCTCCTGCAAAGTGAAATTGTTTCCTAACAGAAGTCTTGCTCACCCTTGTGTTCACGTTACAAGCTGTCATCTGTGATTTAACTTGATCCTTTCAAAAGAGTAAACACAGGATTTTTAGGGCAGTGAAACTCTGCTGTGTGAGACTATAAGGGTGGATACGGGTCATTACACATTTGTCCAAACCTCACACCGGGAGTGAGCCCTCAGGTCAGCTGTGGACGGCGGGGGATTATGATGTGTCCATTTGGGTCTGTCGGTTGTAGCAAACACACCCTTCTGGTGGGGATGTTGGTAAGGGGAGGAGGGCTGTGGATGTGTGGGGGCAGGGGATATGGGAAACCTTCCCCTCAATTTTGCTGTGATCCTGTAATTTCTCTAAGAGTAGTCTTTTTAAAAAACCAAAGAAGCGCGGGAAATAGAATGGGTATTATCACCTCTTTTTAAAGAGGAGGAAACTGAGACTCAGAAAGATTAAGCGTTTTCCACCAGACCCCGGTTCAAACCCAGTCCCCTGACTGAGTCTTACCGTCTTTTTCTGCTGGGTGGGGAGTGGCACTATCACCATTGGTCTCCCCCACGTCAGACTAGAAACTTCTAAGAGGAGCTTGGCTCCTCTCCGTCGGTCAGGGAAGACTTCTTGGAAGAACTGGGTTATCAGGCCTGGTCTGAGTGAGGTTTGCTCGGTTTCCTGCCTGTGTGGATGGACCACTTTGATCTCTGACCTTGCTTTCCTTGCTTGTGGCAGGTCCTCGGGCCAGGTGACCTCAGGTGACGCCTGTGCTGCCACATCCACCCGCGCTATCACCAGCGCTCAGGGGGAGCATCAGATCAACCAGATCGCCCTCAGCCCTTCAGGCACCATGCTGTATGCTGCCTCGGGCAATGCCGTCCGCATCTGGGAGCTCAGCAGGTCAGGGAGATGCGTGGGGGGCAGCAGGGGGCTTGGCGTGGCGGAGGTGGGTACGCTGGTTGCGGCTCTGGGTGCCACACTTCAGGGCTGGCAGGACCCGGGGGTCCTCTGCTTCCCCGTGCTGTCGGCCTTGTGTCCCTGCTCTGAGATGCAGGTCCCGTGTTCCCCAAGATCCCTGGGACCGAGGACAGCTTATGTCTAGATTGTTCATCTTGTTTTGAGGGAGGGAGAGTGCCCTGGCCAGATCTATTCATTCCAGGATGGACCCGGCCACCGCAGCCCAGGGTTCCCTCTGATCTATCTCCCCCCACCGGCGGGCCTCTCCCCACCCGCAGGTTCCAGCCCGTTGGCAAGCTGACTGGCCACATTGGCCCTGTGATGTGCCTGACGGTCACCCAGACCGCCAGCCAGCACGACCTGGTGGTGACGGGCTCCAAGGACCACTACGTTAAGGTACCTAAGAAGACCTGCCTCTGCAGCCTGGGGCAGGGGGTGGGGGGCATTCTCTGCGTTTCTTCTGCCTGCTCCCCCCACCCCGTCGCCTTGGGAATACTCATGAAATATAATGAGACTTCTGGGGATTTATGCTGAAGAAATCACCCCAAAGAAGCAAGCAGGTGTGTGCAGAAAGTAGATGGCAGCGATATTTTGTAAATGGTGAAGAATTTAAAACCACTAAATGTCCAAGGGTCGAATAGCAGTCACATAAATTAGGGAAAACCTGCTGAATGGGCTGCAGCGCACCTACTAAAATGATAGAATGAGAACAAAACACAAAGGATACAAAACAACACTAATTCCGTTTGCTCCCCGATTACATCATTGAAAGCTATATGTACACGGTCAGAAACTGGGAAGCGGTAGAGAAGCAGAGGGTGGTCGGTGCTATGATGAATGTTTCTATTTAAAGTACAAGTAATATTTATTACAAAATAAAAGGAATTTAAAAGGAGGTTCACACCCCAAACCCACCTTTCTCCAGATCGGCTGCATGTTGAGCTGTGTTAATTTCAGCCAGTCTCCCCCCTACCCCTTGCCCCAGTCCCCTTAGGAAGGGTCAAGACCCGAGCCTTCAGAGGCCTCTGTCCTTGGAAGAAGCAGTGTTCCTCCGGGACCCCTTTCCTGCTGGGGACACCTGTCTCCCCCAGGACAGTGGCTACTGCCCTGGGCCGGGCAAACTGGGTCTGTGGGCTCCTGGGGACCACAGTGCTGTGTGATAGCAGGGGGGTGGCCCTCGCCCTGGCCCTCCTCCCTTGGTCTCTACTGCCTCGGGCCCTCCCTACCAGCCTCTCCTCCTGCAGATGTTCGAGTTGGGCGAGTGTGTGACCGGCACCATTGGCCCCACCCACAACTTTGAGCCCCCGCACTATGATGGCATCGAGTGTCTTGCCATCCAGGGAGACATCCTCTTCAGTGGCTCCCGGGATAATGGCATCAAGAAATGGGACCTGGAACAGCAGGAGCTCATCCAGGTATGGAGGGTGGAAGGGAAGGGGGGGGCGCTAGGGTGGGGCTATTCCCTAGTCCAGGCAGGGCCTTGGGGACCCAGGGTCTTGGGCCAGAGTCTCCTCAGCTTTCCTGTTGTCCACCCTCTTCCCCTTTGTGTCCACTCCCCTGCCTCCCTGCAGCACCGCACACCCCCCATTTTCCCCATTACGCAGCAGCTTTCAGGAAAGGGGGCTGCTCTCAGCCGCTAGGTTTGACTCTAAAGCTGAGTCACCATGTTCCCTTTCCTGAGCATTTAACCCTGGGAGAGCTGAAGAGTTCTCCACCAGTGCAGGATCTTGGGTTTGTCCCGGAATGGGGGGCCACCAAAGGACCCATCTCTGGGCCCCTGCAATCCCTACTATGGGCCCGCCTGGCCTGCCTCCTGGACCAGTGATGCCTACCTGGGGACCTCAGAGGCAGAAGGGATCCTGGTAGCTGTCCTTCGTGGCACAGGGTCCTCTGCTGGCTTCTGCCCACTCAGCACTGGCCCCAGCCCTCACTGGTGCTGTTCCTTCCGCAGCAAATCCCCAATGCACACAAGGACTGGGTGTGTGCCCTGGCCTTTGTCCCGGGCCGCCCCATGCTGCTGAGCGCCTGCCGCGCGGGCGTCATCAAGGTCTGGAACGTGGATAACTTCACGCCCATCGGAGAGATCAGGGGTCACGACAGCCCCATCAACGCCATCTGCACCAATGCCAAGCACATCTTCACTGCTTCCAGGTGGGTGCTGGGCAGAGAGGTCTGCTTTTGTTCCCCACCCCGGTCCCCGGTGTGGGCAGGGCAGGCTGGGGAGCCTCGGGCCCCCCTGCAGCTATCCTAACAGGCTCGGTTCGTGGAGCAGACCCCACAGCACCTGCTAGCCTGTGCTGGCCTTCAAAGAGTGCCCAGCGGGGGCAGGGGAGCAGGAAGGTGCTGGGCCCCAGGTCAGGACTCACCCCCTTATCTGCAAGCCTTTCCTGCCCCTCACAGAGCAGCCCCTACCCTGCTGTCTTTACACCCCCCTCCCCCATCCACGAATCTCAGACCACGGAGCAGGCCTGCCACCCCCTGGACTCGCCCCTCTCCCGCCCCAGCTCTGGTCCCCATCCAGGGGATGGCCAGGCCCTCTGTCCCACAGGGGAGCTCCTCAGAGGGGTCTCTTCTTTTTCTTTCTCGTCCGACCATGTCCCTTCTCTCCCCTCTTTCCCTCCCCTGTCCTCTTGCCTCTCCTCTCTGCCTCTCTGCCTCTCTCCCCCAACAGTGACTGCCGGGTAAAGGTGTGGAATTACGTCCCCGGACTCACCCCCTGCCTTCCTCGCCGGGTCCTGGCCATAAAGGGCCGAGCCACCACCCTGCCTTGACACTCCCCTCCCGTCTCCTCTCTCATTCCCCCCTCTTTCCTTTTCCCTCTCTTTCTCCACTTCGGTCTGAGCTGCTTCTCAACGGTATGAGATTATTTTACTCCTCCTCCCTACTCTCCCTTCACGCCCTGCCTGGCCTGGAGTGAATGCCCTGCCTGCCCCTCTTCCTCCCACCCTCCTCTTCCGAGCATGACCAGTGGGACAGACCCCCAGGAGAGGGGTGCCAGGTGGCAGAAGGCAGAGGGGGGAGCAGCCAGGCCTGGACAAAACAAAACAACACAACACCAACGAAAACCCATGATGAGAATTCTGTTGGGGACGTTGAGAGCACAGGCCCTCTCCCTCTGCCCAGCAGCCACCCCTCCACCCCTGCAGTCCGCCCTCATCCTGAGCAATGCTTGCCCTTTGGCCCCAGCCACATTTGGGGAGTTTGGGGAATCTGGCTCATCCTTTGCTTTGGGGGTAGCCAGCCAGGCCCCCTTCGATCGCTGACCAGTCCCTCTCTGTCCTCCACCCCAGTGACCTGACGGTGAAGTTCTGGAGTGTTCGGCGGTTACCCGGTGGCCCACCCTAGGAGCACACAACAGTCCTCACCCTGGCTGTCTTTCAGAGGATGGCCCCCAGACCCTCGGCCCCCGGCAGCCTGGACAGCACAGAAGGGAAGCTGTGGCCTGACGGGGCCAACTGCCCTAGGGACAGAGGGTGTGGGCATCGGGTGTTGCCCCTCTCCTGTTATCCTTCCCCTCCCTTGACCTTCCTATGGGATACTATTCCCCCAGCCCCTGCCTCTTGGGGAGAGAGGGAGGTTGGGGGGGAATTTAAGCTGTGAAGCCAAAGGGCATTTTCCCTCTCATTTCTCTCCCTGCAGCCCCTCAGGCTCCCCTTGCCCTCCCTCTGGCCACATTTTCTCCTGCTGAGCTGGCCATGCCCTTCCTCAAGTCTCTGGCCCAGTGGTGGGGCCCTGTAGGGGAGGTGAAGCGTCTCCAGCCCCTGCTGCGCCCCCTCCGATGAACAGGCCTCCCCCTACCTCCCCTAATGCAGCCTCTGGAGCCACCACACCTGCCTCTGAGCCCAAAATGATAGTCCTCAGGTAACCATGGAAACCAGGTGGAGGCAGCTGGGCCCTGCGGCTGACCCTTAGCCCCTTGGCCACCAACAGCCATTCCCAGATGACCCCAGCAATTCCTTGGGGTCCCTTTCCGACGGGGCCAAGGTTAGAGCTGCTAGAAAAAATTCCTTTGGGGAGATAGTCAGAAATACTTCAGCTATTTAATTTATTTTATTTTTATTTTTATTTTTTGCTGTTGCCTCCTGGAAACTGACTTGAAGTTTCTCCCCACATGTTCTTTCCCTCTGCTCTTGGGGCTCGGGACTCCCAAAGGGAATCCGCCCTACCAGCCCCTCCAGGACCACCTCCTCTGTTTGCTTTGCAGCTCGGGCCTGTCCCCAACATTGCCCCCAGGGACCATTCTAGTGCACCCCTGACCTCTAGGCCGCCTGACGCTTCAGTGCCTTCCTCCACCCCGGGGCCTGGCACCCATGCTGGGCAGCCTTACACCAGCCATGCCCGCGGCACCACATGTGTCTTTTCACTCGCGGGGTCTCATGCCCGCTGCCCCCCAAAGGCGGGGGAGCTCCGCCCCGCAGCCCAGGGCCAGGGGTCCCCCGTTCCCAGTGTCCCGTGTGGGCCACGTAGGAAGCAGCTCAGAGGATTGTGTCTACCAGGAAGTGGCTTGGACGGTGAGG
Source organism: Panthera leo (assembly GCF_018350215.1). Taxonomy (NCBI): domain Eukaryota; kingdom Metazoa; phylum Chordata; class Mammalia; order Carnivora; family Felidae; genus Panthera; species Panthera leo. Next base: position 39,944,894 of record NC_056696.1, on the reverse strand, counting down.
ATGGCCCAGCCCCTTCCCCAGCTCACCTGTATTTTCACCCCGACTGGGCAGAGAGTCCTTCCAGCCTCTTTCTCTCTGGTTATTCAAGAGAGACATTTTCAAGCCTTAAAGCTGGCATGGGGCAAGAGGTCCTCCCCTTTAGATTAGCAGCGAAGAGGGGAATTCCTAGTTTCTTTTTGCCTTGGGGCTGTGGAGTCAAGGCTCCAAGGATGTGGTTAAATCCGTGTTCCAGCGCCCCCTGTTGGGGAAGTTCTGAATTTACAGGACTGGGCCTTGGAAGGAGTCGCAGGACATCCCTCCATTCCTGGGCCCCAACCCGTCCACAGTGTTTTTCCAATGCTTAACTGGTCTTGTGCTTCCTGTCCTCAGTGAGGGGGCCAGGAGCCCCCACTCTGTTCTGAGATATGCAGCGACTTTTAGACTTTCCAGAGGTAGCTGTGTTTGTCCTCTGTGCCTCTCCCTATTTGCCCAGGGGATCGGAGCCCTCTCTGTGTGGTCCCCGGCATGGGAGTGTGCCGGCGCACTGGGCAGAGGAGGCGGTCTTAGCTGTGAAAGGGAAAAACACCTGCGGGGGCCTGAGTCCCCAGCCCAGCCTCTGCCCTGTTCAGAGCTACCCCCGGGGCTAAGAAGGCTGTCCTGCTGTTAGTGGCCCCTGCTGGACACGCTGGTGGAGTCTGGGTCAGCTGAAGCACATACCCTTGAGTACTGGCCTCCCGGAGGAGCCGGGGACAGTCTGTCTTCAATGGCCAGAAATCCCTCCTCCTCCAGTCGTCACGGGGGTGACCGGCAGCTCCCTCAGCCACTTGGAAGTAAGCACCTCTCCCCCTCCCCAACCCTCTCTCCACCCGATCAGAAAGCTTCAACCTTGCAACCTGTAAGAAAGAATCTGTCTGCATGACTGTTTACAAACTGTAGAAACACAAAAGACTGCACTGTCCCCATGGGCCAGGGAGGCCCCAGCCTGGGGCGACTGTACTGTAGCTGCAAGGCCCGTTCTTGCGCCAGATACGACCTTACGGCCTGCGAGAGGTGCTCAGCGTCGTTGCCCGTTTCCTGCTGTTTCTGATGGCTCAGCTACCTCATGGCGGGCTGGCTCTGCTGTCCTGGCGAGTATCACTGATTCGAAACTTGAAGTCCCCCGGGAGCCCTGAGCCCTTCCAAAAGCTGTGCTCCAAGAGCATTGGAGTCTCTGCCTACTCCTTCAGGGATGTCCAAGGTACATAGTTAGGGGGCAGGCCCCCAACATCCTAAAGGTTGGAAGCACAAAATGGTTGTGATTTGAGCACAATAGCAAGGCTTGTGGCAGGTGGCCTGGGCAGACCCGAGTCCGGGAGGCTCACCCCAGCTTGGTTCTGTCCAAAGGTAGACTGGGTATGTCTGTGTCTGGAGGGGCCTGCCCTCACTCAGACCAGGGCTCGGCCCATGGCTTGTCCTGACTCTGGGCTCATCATACTGCTTCTTACTTTTCTTTGCCCATCTGCAGCCCTGAGTCTGGGCCAACGCCGGCCCAGCCACATCAGAATGCGTAGCTCCCTCACTCGACCCCACGCCCCAGATCTTTAAACGTCTGAGCCCGGACTGGGTGCCAGCCCTATTGAGCCTAAGGAGCCCAGAGCCACAGTGCCTGTCATCTAGGCCGAGCCCCTTCGAATGCTTTGGAAGCTGACCGCCCGTGGGCCTTCTCCGCACAGTCCTGCGCCGGGCTCTGTTCTCAGTATTAACCAGTTCGGTGTTTGCTTTCATCTGAGTGGCCGATTCGTCCATGACAGCCAGAATTCCCCAGGGGAGCCCCTGCAGCTACCCTTGGAGATTGCCAAGGAAGAGGAAAGGCACACCCAAGCCTTTGACGTGGTCACGGCACCACCTTCAGCCCCTTGGGAGGGGACACGTGTGGATCTGGGAGTGGTCTCCGTGCCCACCCACCATCACTACAGCATCAACCGAGGACAACCCTTGGTTGTCTGGCCCTGCTGCCCGCCTGGGGCAGTGTCGCTTGGGCAGAGGGCAGCTTTAAAGCACAAAACCACCGTAGGGAAGACTGTTGCTGGGACTTTCTCACGCCACCCAGTGTGGTGGAGACGCAGGCAGGCCGCTGCCGTGAAGTCAGAAACGCCCTGCTCTCTTCCATCACGCGGACAATGCCGACTCTTGGGGGCATCCTCGGACGCAGCCTGGGCTGGGTGCAGGCACGGCCCCTGGCCTCTTCAGCGCCTGCCTGTGCCCGGTGTGTCCACCGTCGTGTTTGTCTGGACAGGGCCTGCCCTGCAAGAGCGGTGAGTCTCTTCCCGCCAAGTGGCCCAAATCTGTGGCATCTGTCCGCTTGCCATCCCAAACAGGAAACTGCTTACTGCTCTCTTAGCTTAGCACAGCCTCCTGGCCCAGCCTCAGGAGCCAGGGCTTGGCCACTGGCCCCACAGGCCTCCCTGGGCCTGGCCTTCCTCTCCTGGCTCCCAGATCCCTCACTGCCCTCTTATGTGCGAGGACAGAGTCTACAAGGAAAGTTCTGTTTTCTGTGGCATCTTTGTTCTATCCCCCACCCCCTACCCATCCCCGGCACTCAGATGAGCTCCCAACCCTTACCGTACCCCAGTCCAATTTTTTGAACCCTTGTCCCGAGAGCTTTGCAGGGAAGTGGGAACTACTCCAAGAAGAGCCAAGGGTCAGAGAAGACCCCTGAAGTGAATCAGGGCCCTGCCCTGCCCACCAGCTCTTTTCTAGTGATCACCCCCTGCCCAGGCTGCAGGGTTTCATTTGGCTCCGGCCCTCCTCGCTATGTGGCTAGCACAAGATGTATATATGTTTTGTACCTCTGCCGACGACTGTACATAGTGTATGAAAGTTATTTAAGCCTCATGCTGTACATTTCTGTTCCCAGACTGGATGTGTGTGTTCAAAGAAGTTGTCCTCAATAAAACCCGAATGACCATCATCTGTCGTGATGTGGCCCCCGAGAACTGCCCGCTTTTAGCTGGCGGCCCGTCTCTGGGGTGGGAGGTTGGTGCTAGGCAGGTGGGGCAGGCCTCTGGGTGAGAATTCCTGGGCTGTGAGTGTGGGGCTTAATTAAAAAACGGTGTTGAGAGTGTTGCATTGCCTGCAGACTCCGTATGTTGTCTCCTGGGATGGGTACATTAGCTGCAAAGGGGGCACCAGCATTTAATGAGCACCCGCTGTACTCCAGGCACTATTTCGGGCATTTTTCCTTAGATCTTTGCTCCCCTGGGTGACAGGTAGTGTTCTCATTTTCTGAAATGGGAAAGTCTCCGAGAGGAAGTGACTTGTCCAGGATCTGAGCTAGGAAAGACAGTGCCAGGATTGGAACTCAGACCTTCCCGACCACAGCACCCGTTTTCCTTTCACGCACGCATCGATTGCCTTTCCTAGAGCCTGGAGGCCGCCGTGTGTGACACATACAAGACATCTTTCCTTCCCTTGCCACTTACGAAGGGAAGACAAATATTCAAAGCTCGTATAAGAAAACAGCTCCACAGTGGTCTTGATTTTTGTTTCTAGATCAGTGCTCTTCAATTTTTAAAAACTAATGTTCCCTTTTTTTCCTAAGGTCCTAAAATCCTGCCTCTGCCTATTAGCCTCATTATTTTCAACATAAAAAGGAGTGTGAGAAGATGCCAAGCAAACCCGTGATGGGCTCTTCCCCCCAGGAGATGCAGGGTCGCTGCTGTGCACCCGAGATACTCGTGTGCTTATAACTCCATGCATTCGCCCGTTACCACTGATTTTCAGGAGCCCAGGGCCCCCATATAATTTTAGATTGCGCTTCACTCACTAAAATTATATGGCACCGGTGGCCCTATGTTCGCTCTGTGTGCAATTATCCAGTTTGCCAGGCTCAGTTCTCAAGAAAATATTTTTAATACAAGTTTTATTGAGATATAATTCCCACACCATAAAACTCACCCTCTTTTCTGTTTGAGGCTAATGATTTTATTCTGGTTACTTCCATATTCCCTGTCAGTGCCTCGCGGCGACAGATGCCAAACAGGCCTTGAACGAGTGGGTGAGCCAGTGAACGAAGGAAGGGCAGAAGTGGCATATTTGGGAGCGCTGAGTTATGGAGTGTCATGAAATACCTTCCCCGAAGTTTTCCTTTGCTTAACGGTCACCTTCCCTTTCGATAACCACAGATCATGCCACCAACTCCTGGAGATTCTGACCCATCCCCTGGGCATGGTGGCCCCTGGGGGACGATCTGCATCTTCGTCACCAGCCAAGACTATTCTGAAAGCTTTACTTTCTGATTCTTGCATTGTGAAGACAATAGGGTCTCTCTCTGCTGTGTTTTCCGAATATAAAACCGAGTTTGTCCTGTCAACCTACACAGTCCGTGCTGCTTATCTAGACCTATGGCTGTTGACAGGTGATCCAGCCGGTGAGTTCTGTGGGTCCGTGGGAGGCAGAAGTTATCGTGGGTTGGAGGTGGGAGGCTCCCTGAGGGGGGACGGGGGGTGGGGGAGAGATCCACCCAAGAGGCTCCTGGTCCTCAGAAGGGTCTTGGCAAGCAAAAGGGGACCTCGAACCACAGAGGGGGACCCAGGTGGGCAGAGTTGCCCTGATTTCCCAAGGCCGTCCAGCAGGCACAGGAGCCTGGCCACCCTGGGAAGCAAGGGTAGCTTCTAAGGATGATTGTTTTTGGCCGGCTGACCAAGCTTTCCCCATGCCACCCGCCCTGCCCCACCCTCCCACCTGGTCTTGTCCCACCCTTGCTCCCCACAGGCCCTTCTTTTACAGAAGATCCCACCCTATGGGACAGAGCCCACTGTTGACTGTGGGAGGTGACGATTGGGTGTGGCCAGCTGCAAGCCTGGGGGGTGTGGGTGAAACCAGAAAATGGAGGCCCAGGAGCTGCTGAACTTGTCAGGAGCAGGGCCCTGGAACGGACTCCAACCAACTGGTTCTACCTTGTGACTGTGCCGCTCCCCTCACCCTGCAGAGGCTTTGCCTCCAAAGGTGGTTTTTTTCAAACTCAGGTCAGCCTGTGTCTTGAAGATGCCAAAGCACTTAGGGGTAGGGAGGCAGGAACACCAGGTGAAGGGACATTGTTCTTTTATTCTTTTAATGTGGGATTTGCTTCCCTCCCCCGCCAAACTGTAACAGTAATATCTGCTTATTATAGAAAATTTGGAAAGGAGAGTGTGGAGAGAAATACTATTTAGGATGTAATAGCACTTCTCAGAATTTGATAGGAGCCATTCATTGTCAGGCCTGGTGGCATCATCAAAGAGGGTTTTTTCCAACGCTCTCGATTTACAGATGAGAGGGATTGAGGCCCAGAGAAGCCAACAGAGTTGGCCCCAATCCTACCAGGACAGAGATGGCCTGATGGACTTCCATTACTTCCCCCATGTGGTCTCTTCCCGTCGTGCCTGTTAACTTGGCTTGACCAACGTGAGGGGGTGACTTGGGGAGGGGGGGCGTCAGAACAGTCTCTGAAGCGGGTCCCGTACAGACACACTTGACCTGATTGTGCTTCGGAGGTCAGGGAAGGGAACGTGAGTGTACCACTGTCTTGTGCTATTCTCTGCTCACCTCCGTCTATAAAAGGTGCAGCTGATAAGGCCCCCAGCATCAGCCGGCGGCTGCTGATGTGGGAACCAGAGACCAGGCCAAGGGTAGTACGTGACAAGAGCCCTCCGGCCAATGCAGACCTTTGTGTGGGCTTTAATGCTGCCTCCCTCTGAGGTTTGTTTGCCAGCAGACCCAAGCGACTCCAGTGGCTGCACCGGGGCTGAGAGAATGCTATGAGGAGCATGGCCACCACTGAGAAGGAGGCCTGTCGGGGTGGAGAGGGTGAACGAGGGCAGAATGCCACATGTTCCTGGGGGCTTGGATGCAGGTGACAGTAGCTGAGCACTGCAGGACGAGAGCCTAGGAATCTGCTTCACTGTGGCCCGAGCTCCTTTCGAGTCAGAGCAGGTATGGCCAAGGGGGAGCCCACATTTTAGGACATTGGGTTACTGTCCTTGTGCCCAGAGCTTTGGGACCCGGCTGACTGAAGGTCAGGCACAACGGGTGACGCCTGGCTCAGAGGTGGGAGTGGGCAATGGGGGGTTGGAGGTGGCAGGGGAGCATCCAATGACCCTGTGTAAACCTAAAGATAAACTCCAGGGACCGTGAGACGGCGCTGGGTTAAGACGGATTCTAACAGGAGCCCCGGGAGATCGCGCTCACCCAGTTCAGCCCTGGGAGCAGGAGGAGGAAACATCCGGCTCTTTGCACAAATGGTGGCGGAGCTTCTGAGAGCCGGTCCTGAGTGTTGTCACCTGGGCTGTGGTTTGGGCTGCGCAAGGGGGCAGCCCCACTGGTGTTTTTATAGAGCCGCCCTGTTCCTGATGGGTAGTCTCCAAACTCTCTGATCTCCGGGGATATTTTATGAGCTGACTAATGCCCTTTAATAAATCACTGCCCTGCTTAAACCTGCCAGAGTGGACCCTGTGGCCTGCCGCCGGGAACCCTGCCCGGTGCAACCAGAGCCTAGAATACCTCACGTGTCCCAGTATCACTTTCCTCCCACTTTGTAGTTCAGGCTGATGTCACAGGAACGTCCCATGCTCCGGCCTCCGATCGCCGGGCTATGTGGGAGAGGGGCAGGAGGGGCGGGGCTGGGAGAGGCCAGCCTGCACCAGGTGTTCAGGCAGAGGAGACGGCTCACAATGAAGGGCTCTGCCCCCAGAGAACCAACTGGAAAGGCCAGGAAACACTCCACAGAAATTCATGCGTCTTCCTTTTATTACAGAGGTCCTGCAGGGACACATACCCACTTCTAGGACAGGGCTCAGGAGCCTGGCCCCACTGTCACCGTTGTCACAGTCTCGATCGCCCTGGCCAGGACCCAAGGACGCAGGCTCAGGAGTAGGTCTTTCGTGGCCTCCTGCTGCAGAAGCAAGAGGTAGGGGGGTTGACCAGCAGCTTCTCCTTGGCTTCCAGGATGTAGAGGGTCTGAGCGGCGAGGCAGCTGACCATGGAGTCGGGGTCTTCCCGCAAGTACTTTAGGGCTGTAACACGGAGACCGCTAAGGTGCTTGGAAAAAGTAATGCCGTGGGGCTGGACACAAGGTCTGGGCCCGGCCGGTGGGCTCACCAGGACGGCTGTGCAGACAGGGGCAGCACAGGGGGGTGGGAACTGGCAGGTTTTAAAATCCGAGAAGAATTCCCGCTGGGAGGGAGTCCACACTGCTCAGTCACAAGCAGGATGCCATGCCCGCCCCGGGCTCAGGGAGCCGACCACTGCTTGTCCTGCATCCACAACCGACCTATTTGGCCCCCTCCGCCACCCCCTCCTGCCCAGCTGTGCTGTCCTCTTTTCCAGAGAGTACCTCCGAGTGAAGTCCTCTGACTTCAAAGGACTTCGGGCAGTACCAGGGAACCCAGCGGTGGATGAGATATGGGACTTGAGAGAAACAAGGCAGAGGAAAAGAGAAGAGCATGGGGTGGGGTGGGGTGGGGGGGAGGGGTCGTGTCTCAGAGGCATGGGTGGAGAATACGTGGACCATAACTGGAGCAGTCCTGGGGGCTCCACAAGGGAGGGGCTGGAAACCCCTACATCCCTAAGTGAGAAAATCATCATCATCCAATGATGGCCCTTTTTATCAAGAGTTGAAGGAACTGGGGCGCCTGGGTGGCTCAGTCGGTCAAGCGTCCAGCTCTTGATTTCAGTTCAGGTCATGATTGGGCCCCGAGTTAGGTTCTGCACTGACAGCGTGGAGCCTGCGTGGGATTCTCTCTCTCCCCCTCTCTCTGCCCTTCCCCCCTGCTTGCCTGTCTCTCTCTCTCAAAATAAACATGAAGAAGAAGAAGAAGAAGAAGAAGAAGAAGAAGAAGAAGAAGAAAAAGAAGAAGAAGAAGAAGAAGAAGAAGAAATGAAAGAGTTCAAGGAACTGTCCTGGCTGATGAATGGCCTGGAGTTCAATGCAGGTGCGGGTCAGTGAGTGGACATGAAAAGGAGGACGACTCTGGCCAATGCCCCAAAGCTAAACGCCTTTAAGATGAACCTACCTCGGGGGCGCCTGGGTGGTTTCAGTTGGTTAAGCGTCTGGCTTCAGCTCAGGTCATGATCTCATGGTTTGTGGGTTCGTGAGTTCGAGCCCCACATTGGGCTCTGTGCTGACAGCTCAGAGCCTGGAGCCTGCTTTGGATTCTGTGTCTCCCTCTCTCTCTGCCCCTCCCCCTCTCAGGCTCTGTCTCTTTCTCTCTCTCAAAAATGAATAAGCATCTAAAAAAATTTTTTAAAGATGAGCCTACCTCTTCATTCTTCCCAGTGATACTTTTCATGAACTATCTGCCCATTCTCCCTCATTTCTGAGACTTCCCCACCAACACCACTGCCCTTAAAAGATTCAAGAAATAGCAAGCGGATTGCTACTCACCTGTATATACTTCCGCAATTTCATTGGCCTCTTCCGCATCCAGGGTTTGGATGATCTGGCCTACAGGGGCACACACAGCACCTCAGGGGCCCCACAAAGACCCACAGGACCCTGGCTGCACCTGCTCTTTTGTCCCTTCCCAAAACACACACTTCCTTTGGTCTATATTTCCCTCCCCCTAACTGGCCTTGCCTGGACTTTTTCCGCAAGTAGAAATTACTTCCCCTTCTTCTGTCATCAGCGAATGGAGCTGGGGCAGGGGGAGGGTATCCCTCTGCACTAAAGACGCCTTCCCTTGGGGTGACATGAAGCAGTCCTCACCAGTCTCTGAGTTTTGTAACAGAGCAGCACCCACACCCTGACGTCCCGCCCCTTGGGAGCTTTGCTGGTCTGGCCTGGCCTGCCAGGACCTGGCCTGTTCCACTGGGAAAGGTCCTCAGGCTGTTTGAAGGAACTACGACAAGGACACGGAAAGTGGTACCTGCAAATCGTACGGCTGTCTGGCGAATGGGGGCCTGCGGGCTCTTGAAGAGAGCCAAGCACTGCTTCAGAAACCAGAGGGCTCTGTTTCCCTCCTGCTTCAGCTGTAAGAACAGGAACTGCGTTAAGAAAAGAACTCATGGCCAGGTCTTCTGCCTGCCCCTCCCCCGCCCCGACAATCTGGAGACATCTCAGTGCCAAAGCCCATCACAGCATTCTAGGGGTGCCTGGATGGTTCAGAGCGTGCAACTCTTGATCTTGGGGTCATGAGTTTGAGCCTCCCGTTGGGTATAGAGATTACTTTCAAAACATAAATAAATTATATTTAAAAAAAATTCTACATCTCCGTCCCCTCCCACCCCAGCTCCTGAAGTCTTGTTTCCTCTATGAAGCCTTCCTGGATTGATATGGGGATCGCTTTCCCTGTGGGAGGCGTGAAACCTGAATAGATTTACCCCAGTCTTTTGCTCCCGCATTTTTTTTTTTTCTCCTACTCCCAACCATAGAGGATTGAACTCAGTTGTTGCAATATTGTTTATTTACGGCTTGGCTTAAAATCTGCAATCTCACCGTCATCCACGTTAAGCTGCAACAGAAACAATCATGTAACAGAAACCTTTCTGTTTAAACACAGCCTAGCAGGGCCACATATAATTAAGTGTTTTAAGACCTTCCCCTGCCTAGGCATGCACCTACTTCTGCGTGCATCCAGACTCTCTCCCTTGAAGGTTCTGGGGGATGGACGTGTCCTGTCTTTTGCAAAGACCACGAACGGTAACCCCATCCCCTGTGTGTCCTTCCTAGCGACTCTTCTCCTCCCCCTTTGCACTGGAGCCCCAGTTCTTAAATGGGAGGCTCTATCCATGGTGTGTCGGACTTTTTTGGTAAAAAAACAAAAACAAAAACAAAAGAAACTTTTCTTCAAATAAAAATCCTAACTGGAAACCTAATATTCCGACCCAGCAGAAGAGGGCCTGTTCTGGTCCAAGGTGGTGTGGGCGGAGCCCCACCCACTTCTCATCTTCCCCAGGTTCGAAGTTACCCTGAGAAACCCTTGGGTTCTTTGTGTGCTGGTCTCCATCTACCCTCCCACTGATCCAGGTCTGGCTTCCATGGTCCCAATCCAACAGGCACATCCAGTCTTTATCTCCCTGGACTTGTGCTATTGTCACTGCACTGTTAACCACTCACTGCTTCCTGAAACTATCTCCTTCCTAAGTGACCGCCACCCACCTCTCCTAGCCTGGTTTCTTTTCCTAGTCTCCTGCATGGGATCCTTGGAATTGATGCTTCCTGGGATCCCAATATTGAACCATGTGCGTCTCCCTCTATGCCATTTCCCTAGATGGGTGCAGCCAGGCTCGTGGTTGCAGCTCCCATCTACAGTTCAGCCGTGTGCTCAGTGTCCACAAATCTGTATCTTTAGCACAGCTCTGTTCTCCAAGCCTCCGTGGTTCAGTGAGCGCATCTACTTCCAGGGGGATAGATCTCACAAGCTCTGCAAACTCAACCCGTGCCAAATCAAGCCACTCTCATCTTCGCCTCCACACCTGCTCTTCCCTCTGTATTCCTGACCTCAGTCCATGACACCAGCATCTGCTCGAGTCAGAAACCCAAGAGGTGACCTTTACCTTCACACACTCCCCATCAGATAGCTCTCCAGCACCGGCCACTCACTCCATGTCTTTGTCTTCATGACCTCATCTTCTCCCCCTGGACCCTCTCAACTACGGACCCCAATCCTGTCCCTTGTGAACTTATCCTCCAATCTGCAACCAGGTGATCTGTCTAAAACACGCAGCTATCTAACCATGTTATCCCCTTGCTTAGAGCAGTTCGGTGGCTCCCCATTGCCTACAGCATCAAATCCTGTTCCTTATTGTGCCCAAACCCCCACTACACGGTACAGCCCCGACGCCTGCTTCCTGCTTCCCATACCAAGCCCGCACACTGCCAGTTCATGAGCTAAATCCAGCTTGCAGATTTTTTCTGTCTTTTGCTCCACACAATGTTTTAAATATCGTAAATTATTTGCCAATAAAATGTAGTAAATATCACCTAAAGTCAGGATTTCCTGCTTGTCTTAAGAAAGTGGAAAATCTAGCAACACTAAACTCACTCTATGTCATAGAATCAATTAGTTGGTTCTCAACCCTCTCAAATGGGGACTGTACTGTCCCCAGGGGAATTCAGAACTTGGGGGGGGGGATGTTTTTGGTTGTCAAAATGATGAAAGGGGGTACACTAATTTCCAATTCCCCACTGCATATTTGTCTCAAAGATCTGTTTCTAATTATCTGTGCCTAAAACCCAACCCTGTCTTTTATATAAACGCAATATTTTTTCACAGTTCAGATACACACTGGATTTCCTAGGGATGCACCTACAATATGAAGCAAAGAAAGACTATACTTCATTGCATGTAGATCTTCACCAAACATTGTCCCTCTCTTTGAAAGTCATGTCACCAACGACAGCACTTCTTATGGCATTTGAGTCCCCAGCACAACAGTCCGGTGCCATTCTGCATTTGTAATAGGTCAAGTCACAGAGGTTCCACACAGAGGGACAAGGAGCCAACTCTTCATCGTGTCTTCCGGGGGAGCATATACTATTTATGTTCCATTCCATTGCTCGACCTCATGTTATGTTATATCCTATCATGTCATGTAGTCGCATCATTTATGTTACATTGTGTTACATACGTACACATTATTTCATTTAAAATTACTTTCTCCATTGGAGTTAGGGCATTATATCGATTTTGGAAATCCATATAGGTAGACGGTATCACCTATGAACTTCGTTTTAGGATAGCAAGGGAGGCGTTACTGAGGACGTACTAGAACAAGGCTGTGCGGTGTCTGACCATTCTACAAGGCACTGCCTTTGCTGGACCCCAGGACCTTCGATTCTCCTCCAGGCCCACCCAGTCGGCTTCCCTCATTAATGTTCCCTGCACAGCCTTGTAGGCCTTTGAGTTTTCTGCCCCTGCTCTCATTATTCCAAGTCCCTGATAGCCGCCCCGCAGACCAGGCTCCTCTACCCTTATTTCCCAGGATCAAATTATATAAGGTGACATATGCAAACTCCCCGGAACAGAGTGAGTGCTTTGCTCCACATCCCTGTGTATGGCAGCACTTTGGCCTGCACGACTGATTGCTTCTCTTTGCCTAAGTGAGATCCTGCTTTCCATTTCCCCCTCTTCCCAGATGACACCTCCTCCAGGAAGCCTTCAACTCCCAGACTGGGCTGGGCACCCCTCCTTTGTACTATGAAGTACCTTCCTCTCTTTTAGCCCTCACCACTGAAATCGTCCAGTGGTGTGCCTCGCTCCCCAACTTCGATAAGGAGCAACGGGAGGGCGGGAACCAGGTTTAGGTGCTGGGCTCAACTAGATGCTCCGTGGCCATCTCGTTATTGAACTACAGCTGCTGCAAATCCCAGACGCCTCAGGGAACAGCGCAGACTTGCTGACCACCCCGCAGCCGCAGAACGGTGAGTAAGCTGCCGCCTTACCAGGGCTCTGAGGATAGTCCACACGTCTTTCTCGGCAAATATCGCTTTGAGTCTCGACCAGCCCAGTATGGTGGCCGTGTGGCAGAGGGCAGGCCGGCAGAGCTGGAGGGACAGGAAGGCGCCGCGTGAGGAGTTACGGGGGTGGGGCTGGGAGGGGACACGGAGGGACACGAAGAGGGGAGACAAACAAGCAGTGAGCCCAGCCCTGGAGGGATGGAAGTCTCCAGTGAACCCAGAGGGACCCAGGGGTGAGGAGGAAGGCCGGGTCTTCTAGAAAGTTTGGCTTTGCTTACACCGGTTTCCCACTAACGAGCAGGTCAAAACATGTGGTTGCAATGATTCTCCCAGTTGCTATGGTGCTGCCCCGAGAGCTGGCACAATGAACCTGTCCACCTCCTAGCCTCATGCACCCACCACACGGCTTCCCACCCCCCCCAAAATAGTCTCTCTGAAACAGATCTCCCCAAGTGTTGATCCCTCCACTGGCGTGGTCACTCCTCTGACTCAGGGTGGGTGCTGTCAGAACTGGGTTCCCTGGGAGGGGCTCCACCCCACAAAGGTAACATCCCAACGTCATCGCTGGTTCCAGCAGCTTCGTCACATGTGCCCATCAGGGGCCTCGCCCTGGCAAAGTAGCCCCATCTGGAAACTCAGCGTCCTGTTACCAACCGCATCGGCCACTTTGCAGCCTTCCCCAGCGGCAGCCCACAGCCCTGGCCCCCCAGAACACGGGCCAGTTCTGGGCTCGCTCTGTCCCGCCCACCATGCTACCTCACGGGAGCCTCTCTGCTCAGGGAGGCCCCTCTCAGTTCAGCGCGAAGGAGGGTGCGGGGAACAGCGTGGAGGGAAGGCCGCTGACGCCAAGGGCAGAGAACCAGGGGGAGGCCCTGTGCCTGACGGTAGGATTTTCCTCCCTGGAGTCTTTACACCCACTTCACATCCCACTGTGTGCTGCGGGCCAGCTGGAGAGAGCCAGGAGCTGGAGAAAACCCCGGCACAAGCATCTGGTCACATCGGGCCTCTCACTGCAACTCTCCAAGGTCAGAGACAAAGCAACTCCTTCAGCAGCACCTTCCAATCTTGCTACAGCCCCTTCCTTAGCATCTAACACCGGTTAGCATTTACCTCCTGTGACAACGGGGGATGGAAGACCAGGCTCCGTGGCCTGGCCCTCTCACCTGAGCCACGTTGACATTCGCATCCTCCAGGTGGAGCACAAGGAGGACTATCAAGTTGAGGACCTGGTGCTTCAAGGGGAAGACAAGCACTGTCCTCTTGACCTTAGCCAAGAGAGCCCCGTAGATCTCAAAGGCCATCAAGCGCAGATGCTCTGACTCCTGGGTGAGAAGACACACACGTTCACCCACCTCTGTTCACCCACCACCTCTGTTCACCCAGGAGGGACAGGTGGCCCCCGAGCTCGCCCCTCCCACCACATGCCCCTATGCACCCTCCTGTCTCCCCAGGGATCTGCTTTGACTGTGCAGCATCCCGATCTTCCCCTGTCACTGCCATCTGCTCTCGCTGCCGTTCACCCCTTTTACAGCCATTACCCAAGAGGATGTACACAATCAGACCATTGCAGAATGGCCTCACAGAAAGGCCAGAAGGGCCTTTCAAGATAATTCTGCCCAACTCCCTTGGATGCCCAGAGACGGGAAATGGCCCCCCAAAGGGCTTCACCTCCTCAAAGAGGGGCCCCAGCATGAAGGTGAGCTGAGTAAGGAATGAGGAGGAATGCTTCCAGGTGAGGTGCTCGACGAGACACTTGAGCACCGTGAAAGTCTCCATCACAATGTCATCGTCCAGCGAGTAGCAGCAGCCCAGCACGTAGGGCTCCAGGATGCGGAACTGTCGCACCTGCCGAGGGAGAGCTGCTCAGGAAACGAGGAGTCAGAACAATTCCTGCTACATCAAGGGACTCGCATTTCCACTCAGGCTGACCCACAAGAGCCAGTGCTGACGCGCTCTGGGACTGGGACCGGGCCGGTAAAGGGGCGGCAGTCCTTTGTCCTCATGGAAAAAGGGGAGAAGGCAGAGGAGACCCTTCTTCCCACTAGGCCCATAAGCACCCATCTCCATGGCCTTTATCATCCCTGGTGATGACATCTCCAGGACACCAGGATGGTCTGGGATCTTGGAATTGGCTTGGTCTCTACCCAGAAATGACCCATGGAAAACCCTTCTCTTTCCTTTCCTGGGAGAGAGAAAGCACGAATGGCTCAGGTCCTTGACCCCTGTATTCAGTGGCCTGGCTTCACGAAGGTTCTCTCTGTCTGATCCTGAGAGTTTGGTCCACCCTCTATGTAATGACACACCGGACCTCTGGACCTCTCTATTGCTTCCCTGGGTGCCATCTCTTGAGAGCATGCCCTTGGCCTCTGCCTCATCTCACCATGTTCCCGTGCTTTGCGAAGGTCTCCACCACCCGCAGCAATAGCTTTACTATGGCCGGCTCCTCACACTGGAACCAGTTTGCCAGGATGCGCACAGTGACTTCATCCACGGTGGCTACCACATCTGGGCACCGAAGCAGCTGCAAAAGGAGACCAAGAAAGACTGGAATGGTGGGCAAGGAGAACAAAACTCTCCAGTGATTTTTTTGAATCTGGGTTCCTATTATTCATAAAGAAATGTTCTTAAGGATTTGGAAAGACAGGTAAAGAAGCCAAAGCTTAGTTGAAAGGTAACGTCGCACTCCATGTGAGAAGGCATTCACCCATTCTGCAGGTTTTCCCTTAGGCATCTTTGATGAGGGGAGCTGTTGGGGATAAAGTAAGAAGTGTACCCGTGTGTGTGTGTGTGTGTGCGCGCGCGCGCGTGCATGTGTGTGTAATTATTTGAGCACGGAGAAAAATATGGAAGGATACATATTTGGTTGCTTGCATATGAAATACTCAGGAAACGAAGAGGCAGCATGTGAAACTGATATAGCAGAAGGGAGGAGGCAAGATGGGAAAGAACAGGGGCACCTCGGTGGCTCAGTCGGTTAAGCATCCGCCCTTGGCTCAGATCATGATCTCGTGGTTTGTGAGTTCAAGCCCTGCGTCAGGCTCTGTGCTGAGAGCTTAGAACCTGGAGCCTGCTTCGGATTCTGTGTATCTCTCTCTCTGCCCCTGCCCTGCTCATGCTCTGTGTCCCTCTGTCTCTCAATAATGAATAAAGATTTAAAAATTGGGAAAGAACAAAAAGGCTACAATAAAAAAATAGCATGCATGACTTCCTTTGTATATTTATGTAAAATTATATGGGTCTATACGTTATTTGAAATAGAATTTTAAAAGACAAAAGCTAATCAGATACATTTAAATGAGAGGAACTTGCTTTTGTGTGTATGCACACATGCACAAATGTATGTGTATCTATCTATGTTCACAGTGTGATCCTACTGGCAAAAAAAGTTGTCATGGACAGCGCAGTCTTTGGCCGGCTGCCAGGCAGACCCACCTAATTTACCTACTACCTGAGCAAGTTTCTTAAATTCTCTGAGTTTCAGTTTCATCCTCTACAAAATAGAGATAATAACACCTTTTTCACACACTTACAATGAAAATCAAAATAACTGAGGTCTCCCCTGTTCCCTAAGTACCCTGAAGACAAGTACACAGCCCTGTCTGTTTTCGATGTTTCTACTTAACGATCCTCCCAGGGAAATGGCCGAGGGTAACAAAACAAACAAGGGCGTTGCAAAAGGCTGTGAAATATTAGAAAGCTTTCACAGCTGTGGTCTCTTGTTTATAGAGTTTGATCAGCTTTTTTAGCCGGTACATCAAATCCTGTTGGCTCTCCACCTTTTTTTTTTTTTTTTTTTAGTTTATTTATTTATTTTGAGAGAGGCACAGCGGGAGTGGGGGAGGGGCAGAGATCCAGGGAGACAGAATCCCAAGCAGGCTCCCTGCTGTCAGCATAGAGCCTGATGCAGGGCTCGAACTCACGAAACCGTGAGATCATGACCTGAGCCAAAACCAAGAGTCGGATTCTTAACCGACTGAGAGCCACCAAGTGCCCCGGGTCCCCACTTTAAAACTGGGTCTCTGTTTAAATGTCCAAGAGTGAGTTTCACCTAGCTCCTTACTCAGGGGCAGTTGGGAGCCTTCTCCCCAGCTTACTGACGCCTCCCTCCCCTCTTCTCAGCCCGAAATTCCAGTAAGGGTGGCAGGTGAATAACTGCCATTCACGTGTCCGCTTGTTTAGTTGGGTGTTATATATTTGGGGGAACTTCTAGAGTGGTTCTCAATACTGTATTTCTAGAATAGAGCTTTAAATTCGGGAACTTCTAAAATAAACCAATGCCTGGACTTCATCCCGGAGCAATTCAAACAGAATATCAAGGCAGGGAGTAAGACGAGGGAGTGGAGTTGTGGTTTGGCATTAGCCTTTTTAAAGCTCTCCAGAGGATTCTAACATGCAGCCGGAGGTCAGAACGACTGCTCTGCAGAGAGTGCCGTCCACCTTCCGGTGTCCCACCCAGGCTTGCACCTCGTACTGTTCCTCAAAGCTGGGGCCAAGGACCACCTGTACTGCATCAACCCCGGGAGTGTTTACAGAAAACTAAGACTTCCAGGCCTTACTCCAGAGCCACTGAACCCAGGTCTCTGGGGATGCGGCTCAGGAATCTGCATTTAAACAGCTTCTCTAGTGACATGAGGTCCACTAATGTTGGACACCCACTGAGCTAAGTCACTCTCTTCCGTGCAGAGTTCTGCACCTTGCATGCACATTCCCACATCCCCACATCCCTAGCAAGAGTTCTGCCAACATGACATACATCCTTGAATGCATATATCAGCACTCCTGCCACTGTGCACATATCAGCTCATGGCAGTGGGCACCTTCCAGCAGGACAATGTCCCCCAACCTAAGTAAGGACACATTATGACACACTAGGAGAACATCTGCTTATATTCCAGTATTAGCACTGTGGTATCTTCAGTTATGTTGAAATGTAATCCTGCTCCTGTAAAAAAAAAAAAAGTCAGGTGGCTTGAATTTTAAAAGGAGCCTATTTAAAAATATTGTGAGCCAGAAATCCCAAAACCTTCCCCAAACACTGCTGGCGGAAGTGTGATTTGGCCCAACTTTACTGGAAAGTAATTTGGCACTCATGCCAAAATCATAGAAGACATTCGTATTTTCTGAGCCAACACTTGTACTTACATTCAATATTTAAAGAAATAATCTAGAGTATGGGCAGAGTCTTTTGCACAGAGATGTCCATTACAGTGATACTTATAATAGTATAAAATTAGAAACAAAATGTCCAATAAATTATAGAACAGCTTTGTGATGAAATATTACATCACCATTAAATTCTGGTTTGAGGAATGCCTGGGTGGCTCAGTCGGTTAAGCGTCCGGGTCTTGATCTTGGCTCAGGTCATGACCTTGGAGTCGGTGAGATGGAGCCCTGAGTCAGGATTCTCTCTCTCCCTCTCTCTCTGCCCCTCCCCTGCTCACATGCATGCACATTCTCTCTCTCTCAAAAATAAAATAAAATTTGTTTGAAGATGCTTGAAGAGAGCAGGATACAGAATATTGATAGGAAATGATGTCAACCCTGATAAAGAAACACACACATGGGAACACACACACATGCCCCCCTCCATTCAGGCCAAAACCTGAAAGTGCTTTCCCCTGGGTATTGTGATTAGTAAGGGCTTTATAATTTTTTGACTTAGTTTTCATATTTTCTAAATTTTCTACACCTTTTTTCTGTCAAATGGCTGGAACATACTGACTCAATCAGCGGTGCTTAGCAAAAATTAGGCTTTTTTCTTAATGTTTATGTATTTTTTTTTCATTTTTAAATGTTTATTTATTATTTTGAGAGACACAAAGAGGCAGAGCTCAAGCAGGGGAGGGGCAGAGTGAGAGGGAGACACAGAATCTGAAGCAGGCTCCAGGCTCCGAGCTGTCAGCACAGAGCCCGACGCAGGGCTCGAACTCACAAACCATGAGATCATGACCTGAGTCGAAGTCAGATGCTTAACCGACTGAGCCACCCAGGCGCCCCTTTATTTATTTTTGAGGGATGGGGGCAGAGAGAGCAATAATCCCAAGCAGGCTCCACACTGTCAGCATAGAGCCCGACGTGGGGCTCAAGCCCACAAACTGTGAGATCAAGACCTGAACTGAAACCAAGAGTCAGATGCTTAACGGATTGAGCCACCCTGGCACCCCACAAAATTTGAGAAGACTGATGAGAGCTGAGGTGGCTGAAGGAAAGAGCTATGTTTTCCCATGAAGTTGGGACAGAGTTGAGTTGCCTTAAGATTCAAGGAGGAATCACACCACATACACTCAAAGCCTGTGACTCAAGGTAACCTCACCGTCGTTAACAATGTCCCTCAACCCTTCTGTGAGGCGGGGAGCCACAGGAAATTAGGCCTCCTCCTCCTCCACTGGCCATCCCTGGAGGTGTCCCCTGGGACACCTCTGCTTTCCAGAGGAACTAACCCTCACCTGCCCACCTCCCACCAAGAACTGCTCACTTCAGTCAAGAACATGAAGGCCGTTAAGCGATTTTTGTGGTCTCGTTCTTGGAGAATCCTGATGAGGAAGCTGAAGAGGGGGCGGTTGTGCCAACAGTTCTTGATGACCATGGCCCTGCCGAGGAGAGCGGAACGCTCAGGATCGGGCCCGGGCCCCAAGAGAGAGCCAACAGGATGGCACAGACCTACCTGGCCAGTAGAGTGACACCCTCGTAGTGTCTTTCAGGACTGGTGAGCAGCTCCCAGCCTCCAAGTTTCTGAATGTAAGACACATAGTCCCCATACCCGGTACTTTGCATCAGTGTCTTCAGGGCCTCCACGGAGGAACTGGGTGGGGGCGGGGCAGAAAGCAGACAGGAAGCCATCCCCCACCATCTGGGCTCCTCTCCCGTCTACGGGAGCCTCCCTTAGAACAGTGAACTGATAGAGGTGGGGCAGCCTGTAGAGACAGACCCAGGCTAACATTTTACAAATGAGAACCGAGGCCGAGAGAGATGCGGGGTTCCCGTGGTGCTGCAGGAAGCCAGAAGGGTAGAGAGTGGAGCGCAGGTGCACTTCTTATCCATTATACTGATTTTACTTTGGAACAGAATCTCTGTGTCAGGCCAGTGAGTCAGAGGGAGAGAGTCCTCTCTAAAAAGTCCAGTAAGACTTGTGGAAATGATGTGTGGGGAGCACACGCAGTGCCCTGCCCAGAAGGTGCAAGAAGGGTGTCCAGAACCAGCAGCCTGGGACCAGGCCCGGCAAGTGGCAGGGAGATACCTGGACACACATGGGAGCTGAGCAGATGGGCCCTGGGGCACAGTGGCTAGAACTCTGGCCCAGAGGCCAAGGATACCTGACAGGGTCCATCCGTTCGGTTGCATGCTGCTGATCCTGAAAGTCAGTGTCCCCTTCAACCACGAGAAAGGAGATCTGGAACAACAGGGCCATACACAGGGAGGGGAAGAAGGTCTGCACCTCCGTCCGCCGACTCGGTTCCAGAAGGAGTTCCTGGATGGCCCTGGTGGCCTGCGGGTGGGGAGGAGAGCAGGGGCATTATCATTTTATATTCCAACTCTTGCGTCCTGTCATCATGAAATCCCTGCCCATAACCTATCACCATGAAGGGCTGGCCCCGAAAAGCCCATACTGCCAGGGCAGGTCAAGACTAAATTAGTGTGATCCAAGAAAATAAGGGGAAATTTCCAGAATGTTACTACTTTAAAGTGCTCTCATCATCGTGGTGGCTGTTTCATTCTCTTATCATCCTTGAGAGTTAAGGAGGGGTTGGGGTGTGTGTCTTACCTAAGCTCACCGGGGGAGAACGAGAAGCTAGTTTTTCTGTCTCCCTACAAGGCAGAGGCAACTAGAAAACCCTCCCTCCAAGCACCCCCAAGACTCTGCCATTAAAATGTTCAACCAAACACGGATATGTAAAAGGGAGAGGCTCCAAGAGCTCAGGACAGCCTGGGACAGGGCACTGGGATGTCCCCCACCCAGCCCCCAGCCCCCTCCGAGGGTCCCTCCATACAATCAATGGAGAGATCTCTGTACTGTGGCTGGGCTCCTGGCCCTTCGATTTCTGGTATGGAGTCAGCTTCTGCAGCAGAAATTCCATGATGACTTCATAGCCTTTGGGGAACGATGCCAGGATTTCCCAGGGCTTGCAAACCCCTCTGTAGAGGCAGAACCCCACCAATGTGGTCACTCTCCACAGATTCCCCCTGGAAGGGACTCTAGACTCCTTTGCCCAGTGTTTCCAGCCCCCCTCTTTCTCCCTTCTTCTTCCTTTCCTCTGTCTTCATTTTCTTTTTCTCCTTTCACTCCTAATTTTCCTTCTTCTTCACCTCCACACCTCCCTGTTCTCTATCGTCTCACACATAGGTAAATCTGAAGATGTTCCCTTGGCCTAGGAGCCTAAAATGAGAAAGCATCTCAGGCCACACTTCGATGTTGCAGATCAGTCAGAAGAGCCCCCTGTGGTGTCCTCTCTATTGCCTTGTCCAAGCTTTTGTTTCCTACTCAGTACTCATTAGACGTTAACAGGCAATCTTAATTTCCCCAAGATTAAGAGTCTCTCAATTTCCTTAATTTCTTTGCAAAGAAATTATGTCCTTTCAGGGCTGCGCTGGCCAAGACAGAGCAAGCACATTGCATTTGATCTCTTCCTCTGATTAACGCTAAAAGTGCTGGTCAAGTACGAAAGCAACTACTTGAAGATTTTGAAAATGATTCATAGCAAAGGGACTGGGTGATGAAAGCCACAATTTGAAAAGGAACCCTTACTGGATGAGTGTCCCAGATTTTCTTCTTTCTCTTTTATCTCCCAACTTTGACCGGAAGCTGGCCGCAGTGTTAAACTTTGCAGCAGGCACATGAAAACAAAATCTCTGAGTAAAACCCTGTCATTCTGCAGAAGATCTGGTAAAATGGGAACCTAGGAGTTGTGACTCTATGAGAGGATGGGTGGAATCTTTCTTTCTTTGTCCCTGTCCTGGGGATGGTTCCAGATGCAGAGCTGTGTAGTGGAAATGGAGGTGGCCACAGCAACAAAAGGGACTAATGACCTAAAGAGTATGTGTGTATGGCAGGGGATCCATATTTGCTCTCTCTCTTTTCTAATTTTACTGCCTTAAATGTGGACCCAGTTGTGCAGTTGTATTTTTTTAAATGTTTATTTTTGAGAGAGAGAGACAGAGTGCAAGCAGAGTAGGGGCAAAGAGAGAGAGGGAGACACAGAATCCAAAGCAGGCTCCAGGCTCTGGGCTGTCAGCACAGAGCCTGATGTGGGGCTTGAACTCATGAACCACGACATCATGACCTGAGCCAAAGTTGGATGCTTAACCGACTGAGCCACTCAGGTGCCCCCATGCAGTTGTAGTAGCACAAGCGGTAAAATTCTAAGAGAAAGCCCAACTTTCTAGACAGAGGACCTGGAAAATGCATTTCTGAAAGCCGGAAAATACATTTCTGAAAGCCAGAAAATAGGAGAAGTCTCCAAGAGAAGAGAGAGAGAGAGAGAAATTCCTGTAAGTCCTGGGATCACTCCAGAGCTGCACGTATGGGACAGACCCAACAACCCCTGAGAAGCACATGCGTAAGACAGACCCAAAGCAGTATAGCAAAGACTTTAAAAATATAACAGACACTGAAACTACGTCCAACAGAAGGTGAGACAGAACTTGCCGTCTAAACCATACACCAGACTGACTGCTTAAAAAAGAATCAACGTTCTCCAGGAAAATTTAACAAGACTAAGAGCCTCACAACATCATATTAAAAATGTCCAGACTACAATCCAAATTTACTTGACACACAAAGAAGCAGGATAATGTAATCAATTCTCAAGGCAAACAAAAAATCAGCAGAGGCCAATCCTGAGATCACCCAGATGCTGAAATTAGCAGTTGATAAAGACACAGTGTAAATTTCAGGTGTATAACATAATGGTTTGACCTACACATATTGTGAAATGATTACTGCAATAAGTGTGGTTAGCATCCAGCACCTCATATAGATAAAGTAAAAAGAGAAAGAAAAGAAAAAAGTTTCCCCTTGTGATGAGAACTCAGGATTTACTCTTTTAATGACTTTCACATACATTATATGGCAGTATTAGCTACAGTCATCATGTATATTGTTAGATCCCTAGTATTTTTTTATCTTGTCACTGGAAGTGTATACCTTTTGGCCACCTTTCTCCAATCCCACCCTCACCCCACCGCCTCTGACAACCATCAATGTGATCTTTTTTTCTATGAGTTTGTTGTTGTTGTTTAAGAGTCCACATATAAGTGAGTCCATACACTATTTGTCTTTCTTTGTCTGACTTATTTCACTTAGCATAATGCCCTCAGAGTCCACTCTGCTGTCACAAATGACGGGATTTTCTCATTTTTTATGGCAAAAGAATATTCCATTGTATATAGATAGATAGATAGATAGATCGATAGGTATGGTTGGATTTAAATCTACCGTTTAATGATCTGTTTTCTGTTTGTCTCCTCTGTTTTTGTTCCAATGTTTTAGGATTTCAGTGGGTCTTAGGATTCTTTACATACCTAACTTTTCATAGTCTACATAGAGTTGATATTTTACAAAACTGTTTAAGTTTAGAAAAGGAAATTATAGGGCACTTGGGTGGCTCAGTCAGTTAAGCACCCAACTCTTGGCTTCAGTTCAGGTCATGATCTCACAGTTCATAAGTTCAAGCCCCACATTGGGCTTCATGCTGACAGTGCGGAGCCTGCTTGGGATTCTCTCTCTCCCTCTCTCTCTGCTCCCCCCCGCCCCCGCTTGTGCTCTCTGTCTCTCTCTCAAAATAAATAAACTTTTTAAAAAAATTATAAAGGAAATTATAGTGTAGTAGATTCATACCATATAATATTATCCACTAAAATTATGTTTACAAAAAGGTTTTAACTTAGGAAAATTCTATGATTAAGATGTTAAATGAAAAATATGCAAATTGGCATGTACAATATGGGCTTGATAATCCGTTTTTAAAAACCATTTTTAAAATTTTTTTATTGAGAGAGGGCAGGGAGAGAGAGAGAGAGGGAGAGAGAAAGAGAGTCCCACAAGGGGCAGAGAGAGAGAGAGAGAGAGAGAAGTGAGGCTCACCGGAAGAGGGCCTCATGTTCACCTAAAGCAGAGCCTGAGCTCACCTGAGGAGGGACTCGAACTCACGAACCGTGAGATCATGACCTGAGCCAAAGTCAGACACTTAACCAACTGAACCACCCAGGCGCCCTCTATAAACCATGTTTAAAAGGTAGACCAATTATAAATTATACTTAGGTGATAAAAGATTTATTTTTTTTTTCTTTTTCAAAAAATTTTACAGGCTTTCAAATATGCTGCAAGAAGTCCATATGACTTTTACAATCACCCTGCTCCCAAATAAAATATATAAGGAACTGACTTGTATTGAAAACTGGGTACATTTTAAGAATAAGCAAATTAAAAGAGTGTTGGGGGCTTGTCCGGGGAATTGATAGGGTCACCTACCTCTGTGACCCGTCTTCCATGTTGAGTAGTGTCAGGATAACCTCTTCCGTGTAGGTCTGAGCCAGCAGGTAGAGGATCTTCTTTATGGTCTCTTGGGCTGTGGTTTCAGTAATTCTGTTCATATTGTGGTAAATGTACTGGATGATTTCTGGCACCTGAAGTTGGAGGGGGGCCAAGGAGGAGCAAGGTTCTTTCTGGACACTCAATGCCAGCTCATTGGGAGGCATGTAACCTAGCGCCCACGTAAAGTCTGTGGATGCACACAGATCTAAACCTGTCCCCAGCAGTCACTGTCCCATTCTGGTTAGGCCACACCTGTGTGGCTGGGGGCTGTCCTGTCCCCATATGTTAAGAGGGGCAAAATGGAGAGCATCAGGGAAGGGTGACTCAAGTCATGTCTGGAAAGCATATCATGAAGAATGAAGCAAGTGTCTGGGATGAGCAACTCGGAGAAGGGAGGACGGGAGACATAAGGCCTATTGTAGCGGGAAGGGGAGGGCTCAGGTCTCACCATTTATTGGCTACATGGACTCAACAGTGTGCCTAGTGGTGAACAGCATGGGCCCTGGAGTCACACTGCCTGAATTTGAGCCTCACTTCCTTACCTACCAGTTGTGTGACCTTGGGCAAGTTTTCATCCTCTCGATGCATTATTTCCTCATATAGAAAATGAGAACAACTTTACCCACCTCCATGGTTCTGAGCTAATACATCTACATTGGCTGGAACAGGTCTGTCACATAATAAGTGCTCAAGAAACTTCAGCTACTAAGGCTCATAGACTTCTTGAGCCTTTTCCCCATTTCTAAAAAGAAAACCATTGCTTCCTCGCAGACCTGTTGTAAGAATTCAACAAAATAACATGTGGATGAGGCTAGGACCACACATGGCACCTGGTTTTAGTAAAGTGTGAATATTAATTGATTTCCGCATAACTCCAAAAAGTAAACTAGGTCCAGAGTCTGGAAACTATGGGGATGCAGATTTCAATCCACAAAGTGGAACTTTCTTATAATGAAAGATCCACAAATTAGAATGAGCTATGGTTTAAGGTAGTGAGCTTCCCAAAAGTGCTTTCAGCAGAGGCTGGCTGCTCAGGGGTGTTCTGGAAGGGGTTACAGGCATTGAGTGGGAGGTTGCAGTGGCTGACCTCTGGGGTGGCATTCAGCTCGAAGAGCATATTCCTAGTCTACTCTGAGGCATTCGGATGAGTGTTCAGGCCAGAGAGAGTGGCAAGGGTAAGACTCAGGTTGCTAATTGGACCTATCATGGAGGTGTCATTAGCATCATAGAGGAGTGGGTTAGGCCATTAAAATGAGAGTGAATCTATCAATCCATGAGACCTTTAAAAATGGCATAACAAAAAGACAAAGATAAACTATGCTGTCTTAATTTTACTAAGAAACAATCCCACCTCTGACAAAAGAGTCTCTGTATTCCATTTCTGATTCAGGTCAGTGTCTCATAAATTCATATACATATAACATAGATATATGAGATCGATCGATCGATCGATCGATAAACAGACCTCTGTCTTCACTTTGTATTCTCCCACCTGAATGAAGATGAAGGGGCCCACAGACCTAACATACTGTCTGGAAGCAGAAGAGATAACTGAGTTCTCTTCTGGTCCTACGCCCCCACAAGTAGCCTCCTGCTACAACTTTATTCTTCCCTTTCTGGTAGAAGTGGAGACTGGGAGGTCACCTTTTCCAATGGAATGGCCTTCCACACAATTGCAAACAACTCCTCCTTTAACTTTTTCTCCTCTGGGCTAAAGGATTGCAATTCCTTGAACCCCAACCAGTAGCAAATCAAACAGAACAAGATCCAAAACAGAGTGGAAGAATCCTTAAGTTGACCTTGAACCATTAAGTCCCTCAGAGCTGGTACCTTCCCAATCTCTGGCATAGGGTGCTTCAGGATCATCTTTAACATCTTGGAAGCTGCACAGACATCATGCCTGCTGGCATTGGTCAGGGCCTCCATTGGCACCATTATCACATCTGCTCGCTCTTCGGGGGTCAGGTATTTCCTGAAGAACTGAAGAGAGAACAACAGTTGTCTCTGCAATGTCAGCATCCCACTCTGGGAGTGCCCGAAGCCTCTGGACTCCAAAGAGACCAGTCAACCAGGGTCCAGTGGAGGCAGCCCCTGGCTACTATCTGGCTGTTCCATGGTGTGAGGCCAGGCTCCCGAGTGTCATTAGCTCTTAAGTCCTCAGGTAACAACAATGGTCCACACAACATGATACTGAGAAAAATGCAATAAGGCATTTCTATTTTGAATTTGGAACATAATTAGGTGATTCCATTTGGAAATAAGTTCTGATGTTTAGTGAATTTGCAGCATTCCAAAGCGAGCAGTGACTGCCAGGGTCTAAAACAGATGTGCCTCCTGTCTCTAAATGTACACACCTCAGTGAAGCTCATGCACTCACACAAGAAAGAGAGTCTCAACTCTGTACCTGGTTCTACGCTGGGAGCTGGGGAAGCCCACACACAAGGCACTGTCTGACTTTGCCCTCAAGGAACTTACTGTCAGGGCAGGGCAGGGAAATAGGCAGTCGTGGTGCCATGTGAGAAATGCCAGTGAGGGACACAGTGTGGACAAAGCTAGACTTGCAAGATTAGACAAGGCTTCCTGGAGGAAATATCTCCGAAATCCATACTTGGTGAAAGTGGGGGAAAGAGCTCCAGGCAGGGAACAGACTCTGCAAAGGCCTAGGGAGGAGTTTTGTGTGGTCACTGTGTCCTGCAAGGGACCTGGGCCAGGTGGGAAAGGGGAATCAAGACAAGATGAGGCAAGGGAGTCAGACAGGAGCCAGATCGTGCAGGACCTCATTGGCTATATGAAGTCTGGCCTTTAGGATAAGAATAATGGAGAGTCAGTGCAAAGTCCAAAGAGGACTAATATGATGATATGTGCATTTTAGAA
Organism: Panthera leo; assembly: GCF_018350215.1. Classification (NCBI taxonomy): domain Eukaryota; kingdom Metazoa; phylum Chordata; class Mammalia; order Carnivora; family Felidae; genus Panthera; species Panthera leo. The sequence goes on along the minus strand of NC_056696.1, from coordinate 39,918,096 downwards.
CTAATTCTCTGATGACAGTACAGAAAATGGTGTGACAAGAAGCATGGTTGGAAGCAAGGCAATCGACAGGAGGCTGTTGCAATAACCCAGGCAAGAGATTGATGGTGGAATCGCTGTGGTGGGGCCAGAGCAGAGTGGATGGATTCAAGAGCCACTCAGGGTGAGGGTGGACAGACATGGGATTAAATTGGATGTGGAAAGTGAGGAAAAGAGGGAAGGACGACTCTTGGATTTCTGGCTGGCATGTCTGAAGTAGATTAAGCTTGAGGACACCATTGTTAGGACAAGCAATACACCCTTGCTGATTGAATAGGGTTAAAGCTAGTCCACAAATAAAGGTACATGAACACAATCAGTGAGTGGAGGATAGGGTCGGCTATGCCCCTATTTTAAAACTCTCTCAATAACCTCAAACTCCAATCAACTCCAGTGCAGCTAGGGGAATGGGCCTTACCCCTCCAGCATGCTGTCCATGAGACCTTGATTTGGGGGCAGTTCCCTGTGTGGGGGAGTGCTCCTCTGTGACCCCAGCCAGGCTCTCTGTAATCTCTACTCGGCCATCTTTCTCCCCTGTGAACGCTCCCCATCTGGGCATCCCATACACCCATGGAGAGCGAGGGTTACCATTGCGAGATTCTGTATGTTGGCAAACCATCCTCCGCGGAAATTCTTCTGCAAATCCTTCAGGATGATCTCTGTCTTCTGTTTCATACCTCCGATCCAAAAACAACAATTAAGGGGCAGGGCCTTCACTGGGAGAAAGGAACACACCCTCCCTCACTTCCCCTCCAAACCTCAGAGAAGATCAACAAGGTTCAACAGGTGGAGTAATGTTTGCCCAGCAGAATGGGGAGAGTTCCCTAGTGCCAGGTTGATGGGTGGAGGGAGATTGTAGTTGGCAAGGTGGTCTGGTCCCCTGACCCCTGCTGTCCCCGTACCCATGCCACAGTGAGAACTGTTCCCACTCCCCACCCCCACAGCTAGCAAAACAGGAAGTACATCCTACTGAATCATAAAAAGCTAAGGTTTCTGAAACTCCCTCTAGGGCACATTTGCAAATTCCTCTAGCACCTCTGTAAGTGTGTGTGGCTGTCTGTATCTTTGGTTTTTCTGGGACAGAGAAGGTCTAGACCAAAGATTCCCAAGTTTGTTCCCTGAGAAACAATGCTCATTTTCTCAGTCCTACACCCAAGCAGTAGCGACAGGACAGCGGGAAGTTTTGGAGATGCAAGCTGATCTCATAAGCGGCTGCAAATCTAGGTCTCCCTTTTTGCCAGGGATTTCCTAGAATCTTTTATAACAGGGCATTTCATCAGCAATGGGTTTGGAGTTCGTTTAGGTAAAGCAGATTTATTCCAGCACCCCCGCACGAGAGAACTGCCCTTTGGTGTGCCTGTCACAAGGCAGGCACTCAGTGACTGGTGCTTGTATGCTCCTGCTACTCAGCGGGTCCCCCAACTGCAGCCACATGATGGTCCAGGCTCATATCACTTACTTCTATGAAGCACAAGGATTTTGAAAAAGTAATGCAACGCCTCCGATGCCTCTACGCTGATCTCATGGTTGGCGTTCATGCAGGAGAGACCTAAAATGCCCATCATCTTCCCAGTCATCGAGAACTCCATCATGTGCTGCTGGGAAGAGGAAACCATTACCTCCTCACTGTCCCCAAAGGAGCTCCTCCCCACCATGACCATCATCCACCTCCAACCTTCCCTTTCTTCCCACATCACTAAATTATTTGCTTGTGTGTGGCCTCTCACCCCCCCCCCCCCCCCCCCGCCAGTGCCATGTTCTGTCCTGGCGTGGGGAACCTTCCAAACTGACACCTAGGGAAATGGGACGGCCAGGCACCTGAAATACGTTAGCCGATGCAAAGCTGTGGACCCATCCCAGCTCTCTAGGACAAGTTGCCCCACCAAGACTGAGATGTGTCTGGCCAGTTAGTTAACTAGTCTGAGGGCAATATCCCATGGAAGCAGAAAAGGCACGAAGGCTAAATAAACAAATAAATAAATAAGGTGCTCTGGTTAACCCTTGCAGAGCCTCAGGCTCAATCAGGCACCGCAGAGAGGCAAGGCCCATCGGGTCAGCCTTTCCTGCCACCCCAGGCACTCACCGACAGTCTAGGGAAATTGCAAATAAATCTCAGCATCCGGGAAATGGTGCCCAAGGCCCGGATCTGTTGATGCACTTTCTCTGACAGTGTTAGCCAAGGCAAGATGATCTGGAAAGGCAGCATAGAGACACCAACAACGCCTTCGATGGGAAACATCCCTCCTTGTTTTGAGTCTACATCTCTAACTGCCGAAAAGACAAACAGCTGCTCGCTCTGGCAGCGCATATAACCAAAAAGACAAACAGGAGGGAGTCGCAGCAGGTGACAGCTCCATGAACTTGGCAAAGCAAGGGTGTCTTTGGCCCTTCACCTATTACCTTCTGAGACTCTTCCTATAGAAACAGTTAAAGACAGTGATGCATTTGGAGGAGGAATTGCAAAGCAGAAGAGCTGGGAGGGACGAGATGCCGTGGAGAGCAGGGGTTCTGTTCACATCATAAATGCACAAACTCTTCCCCGCTAAGCCCAGGCCAAGGTGGAAATAGTCTCCGAGAGATGAGATTTGGAAGCATTAACTTCTATTACTAGTAGTAATACTCCTGGTGACCAAACATATAAGTTGTCTGTGTATAATAATTCACTTTATCCTCCCAACAACCCTATGAGACAGGTTGAGACACCATCAGGTGGGAGAGACCTGTGTCCTGTTCGGCACAAACCTTTGGAAAAGTGTGTCCTGCTTGCATAGAAGCTGGACAGATGCCCTTCAAGGTGGCCTTTCTGCCAGAACATTAAATCCTATCGTGAACATTCAGAGGCAAAAAACAAATAAAAATAAAAACGAATGAACCACCACCCATACGTATCTGACACCCAATCCAAATATTAATTCAGAATTGATCACAGGCATAAATCTAAAACCTACAACTATAAACTTCTAGGGGAAAATAGGAGAAAATATTTGAGATCTTAGGTTAAGCAAACAATTCTTAGGTAAGACAATAAAAGTATAACCATAAGAGGAAAACTTAATATTTGGGCTTCATCAAAATGCATACCTACTTTTCGAAAGACCCTGTTAAGAGAATAAAAGACAAGCCACAGAATGGGAGAAAACATCTGCAATTCACATATCTGACAAAAGCCTTATATCCAGAATAAAGAACTCTCAAAACTCAAAAATAAGATAATAAACCAAATTTTTATTTTGTAATGTTTATTTATTTTTGAGAGAGAGAGATAGCAAGCTGGGAAGGGGCAGAGAAAGAAGGAGAGAGAGATCCCAAGCAGGCTCTGCTCTGTCAGCTCAAAGCCTGACACAGGGCTCAAACCCATGAACTGTGAGATCATGACCTGACCTGAGTCAAAGCCACAAGTCAGATGCTTAGCCAACTGAGCCACCCAGGTGCCCCAATAATACCCCAACTCTTAAAAATGGGCAAAAGATATGAATAGACACTTGACCAAAGCAGATATACAGAGAAAAAATAAACCCACGCAAGGTGCTCGACATCATTAGTCATTAGGAAATGTGAGTTAAACCACAAGGAGATACCACTACGCACCCATAAGAATGACCATCTTTAATAAAACACACTAACAATACCACGTGCTGGCAGGGATGCAGGCTGGCTACAGTTCTGGTACATTGTGGCTGGGATCACAAAATTATACAGCTACTCTGGCAAGAACTCTGGAAGTTCCCTATAACAGTAAAATATGCACATACAATTCGGCAATCCCGCTCCTAGGTATCTGCCCAAGTGAAATGAAGAATCTATGTATGTACCCATTTGCAACTACATGGATGGAACTGGAGGGTATTATGCTAAGCAAAATTAGAGAAAGACAAATATCATATGACTTCACTCATATGAGGACTTTAAGACACAGAACAGATGAACGTAAGGAAAGCAAAAATAATATAAAAACAGGGAGGGGGACAAAACATAAGAGACTCTTAAATATGGAGAACAAACAGAGGTTTACTGGAAGGGTTGTGGGAGGTAAACAGAGGGGTTAAATGGGTAAGGGGCATTAAGGAATCTACGCCTGAAATCACCATTGCACTATATGTGAACTAATTTGGATGTAAATAAAATAAAATAAAATAAAATAAAATAAAATAAAATAAAATAAAAATGTATTAAAATCTTCTAAAATATGAACAGTAAAAAAAAAAAAAATCTATGTATGTACAAAAGCCTGAATGCACATATTTATTGCGGCTTTATTCATAATCACCCCCAACTGGAAACAAGCCAAATGTTCCTCAACTAGAGAAGGGGTACACAGCTGTGATCCATCGGGACAATGACAAAATAGAAAGGAATGGATTAGTGATATATATATATAACAACATGGGTGAGTCTCAGATACACTGTGCTATATGAAAGAAAACAGACATAAGAGGCTATATGATTCTGTTTATATGGCATTTTGGAAAAGGCAAAACAATAGGGACAGAAAACAGATCATCTATTGCCAGGGTGGGCAGAGGGGTTGACTACTGAGTCATGGGGGGATTTTTGGCGTTGGTAGGTCTACTCGGTAGCTTGATTATCGTTGTGGTTACATGACTGCGTTTGTCAAAACCCGTAGAACTATATGCACTAGGAAGGGTGCATTATACTATATGTAAATTATACCTTAACAAAAATATGAAAAATAAAACAAAGACAAAAAGAGAGAGGAGCCCTTTGGAAAACTAAATAGGCCTTAAATGTTGTTTTTTTTTTTTTCAAAATTAAAACTCTTTCTGATCCTGCTGTGCAAAGTCAAACATGAAATAGGTGAAGTGTTATGCAATCATATAATTTTGTAGGAAAAATTATGTCTAAAATAGCCACACTTGGGGCGCCTGGGTGGCTCAGTCGGTTGGGCGGCCGACTTTGGCTCAGGTCATGATCTCATGGTTTGTGGGTTCGAGCCCCGCGTCGGGCTCTGTGCTGCCGGCTCAGAGCCTGGAGCCTGTTTCCGATTCTGTGTCTCCCTCTCTCTGACCCTCCCCCGTTCATGCTCTGTCTCTCTCTGTCTCAAAAATAAATAAAATGTTAAAAAAAAAAAAAATCTTAAAGTAGCCACACTTGATTTTTTTTGTTTTCAGAATTACCTCGAAGTAGCAAATATAATCCAAATGTTGTTGCATATAATAATATCTATTTTTCTCATTTAAATTTCATTTATCAAGATAAATCAATAAATGAAATTTTGGAAACTATAAGCGGTGCCTTTGGGGGCACCATTTATCTTTGGATAATGAGGACCCCAGTAATGGATTTCCTGAGGACTCCACCCCGATGGAGAACCAAAGTTCAGCATCTCCATTCCCCATAAACTCAAATTATAACAGTGCATTTACTAGTTTGCTTACAGTGAAGGTACCCACAAAGCACAGAAACACATCTCAACAAACGTACCAGAAAGGATACATTTCAAAAAAAATCACGTCACTAATCCCAATATGGATATGTTTCCTCTCTAGACACAGCCCTCATCAAAGTTGTTTTTATTATTTCTTATAATGTTTATTTATTCTTGAGACAGAGCGAGAGACAGAGTGAGCACGAGCAGGTGGAGGGGCAGAGAGAGAGGGAGACACAGAATCCGAAGCAGGCTCCATCCAGGCTCTGAGCTGTCAGCACAGAGTCCGACGTGGGATTCGAACTCATGAGCTGTGAGATCATGACCTAAGCCAAAGTCAGACACTTAACCGATTGAGCCCTCCAAGCACCCACCAAAAAGTTTTTTAAAGATATCCAGGCGATCCTGTCTCTGCATTTGTAGTCACACGTAATGTTTTCTCCAAAATTATATTATCCTCATTAATTACCATCTTGTTGGTGAAAGTAGGTTTCATGTGACTCTGGGCTACTTCCCCAATTCAAATTCAACCCCGAGAGATGACAACGTATCATAACTAAGAATATTTGAAAAGCTCTAAAGACAGTGAGAAGGAGACAGGAAGTGGTCTCCAAGTCATTGTGATTGCTCTCTGAGGTTTGAGAACTGATGGCCTCTGTGCTGAAAAGACCCCCAGACTATCCCCATACTCCTTATCTTTCCTCCCAAAGATCAGACTTAAAATAGGGCTTCCGTTTCCCCGATTTCTCCAGCCACTTACCTCCAGGAAGTTCTGCAGCAGGGACATGTCGGGGTCCATATCCTCCATTACAAGAGCTTGTAACATGTCATCTAAGGCCTGGACCGTCTGACAAGTGAGGAAGCATGGAGCGTAGGTGGACCGACAGCCGCTGTGCTAGCTTGGCTCCCTGGGGCACTCCCTCCCCCCTGTCCCTCAGATCCCACCTCAGGAGGAAGGAAAGTGGGGGCTGGGCTAGCCCTGCTGCCACACTCCCATCTTCCCAAGTGCTGACCTTTCTTGACCTCACTGAAGGCTGGGCCAAGGCCAGCCCAAATTGCAAACCAAGTAGCAAAATGTAGGCATCGGGCAGTTCTCCCCAACAAATATAGCCCCCATGATATTCTCACCCTTAGAGATTCATTCTGGTAGATTAAGGAAAGTTCTATTTTTAAAACTGAAAACTCTTGAGAAGATTTGGCAGTCCATTGGCCGGTTAAGTTATTCCATAAAATTTGTGGGTTTTATCATTAGACTGTCTCTTCCTAGAGAAATAGGAGACTTAGTGAGAGAGGACACAGGTAGTGTGGCAGCATGGGCCAGTCCTCGGGGAGACAGGTGATGATGAGGCAGAGGGGTTACTTCGAGCAGCACGAGGGCCATGGAGCTATGAGCTCCCGAAGGTCAGAGAGGAGGGGAAGGGGGTCTGGGAGCTAAGAGGACCCAGGAAGCCTCTGAAGATAAATCCTCTCCTGTGGAGACCTCCACCAGGAGGCGATGGTGGGGATTACCTGGAGGTAGAGACTAGCACTCTCTTTTCTGTCTAGACTAGGCATGATGAGAGGCAGAGAGAATATGCTAGAGATGCCAGCATTCACCAGATCCAGTTTCTGGGATAAGTAGAATGGTGGATTCACCTGGCTGGGGTGAGAGGGGAGGAACGACAAGAGAGCTTTGGAGGATATCAGTGGCAGGGTGGGATATGTTTCCAGGACCCTGTGGCAGAACCTTCTCTGCTGCCCCTTCTGAGGCACAGCAAACAGTAAGGACCTGGGCTCCCAAACACCTTCCGATGACCTCCTTGCCAGGAAAAGAGGTCCTGGCCTCTTGGGGAGCCTTCCCTACACTGGATGTCCTAATAGGCTTCTGATAATGAAACTGGGGGTACGTCCACCACCCCAGGATGCTGGTAGATGAGGCAGCAATCATGGGGCCCTGCCACCCACAGCGCAAAACTCAAGTCCCCAGACCTTGCCCTTCCTCCCAACCCAAAGGTTCACAGCATCAAAGGCCCAGGGGCTCAGAGGAGGTAACAGCAAGGAAGGAACCTCAGGGCCACGATGCAGAGCATGGCTCGCTGATGCACACTGCTGACCAAGACCTCGGTGGATTCTTCGAGGATTAATACCTAGAAGGGCCGGGAAGAAACAAGAATCTCCCTCAGGGAGAGATGCCAGCCCTTGGCTCTGGGACTTGGTCATCCTCATCCCTGGATGACCAACTCCCAGAAGAGCTTGGGTCTTTCTCACCTCAATTTTCTTGGCCAGAATGGTTTTGGGAAAGTAATCATTCATATTGCCATTTGCCTGGGCCTGAACGGCGGCACTCAAGGTTTCCACAGCCCTCAGGAACTTCAGTTTTTCCGACTCTGACTAGGGGAAAAAACCACAGAAATTTCTTGCCTGTGAACCAGGCCTCAGCCCTTCACTTCTCCTACAGGCTGCACCCAAAACCTGTACCCCAGACCCTGCCCCACACACCCAGCCCAGACCTCAGAGCAGCCAGGATGGATAGCTCACTTGATTTCCTCAACACAGTTCCCCCATCCCCTAGACTGACACTCATCAATGTCCCGGTCCCCTCACAGCCCTCTGGGGACAGTGGAGCTAGGGGTCCCCATGGAAGATTCTTTCAGGTCAGATTGTCCAGGTCAGAAGGCAAAAATGGGCCGAATTTCAGGTGCTTTTCAAACCAGGGCTAGTATCCAAAACCCAAGGAAACGTGAGTTCTCATTTTTTTCTACTTTCTCCTCAGCTCTCAAAAGGTCCAGACAATTTCCTTACCAGTTGTCCTTCTTCTAGAAATTCGTCGATGAACTCACAAGCTTCTCTTTCTGACTGGCGCAATCCTGCAAAGGGATGTGGTTGGGAGGAGGCTGGCTGATTACCTCAGATGGAACAAGAAAGCAGGGCCATCCTATCCCCCTATCGTCTGCCAAGAAGGTCCAAAACCATCAGGGCCTGGGCGGGTATCTCAGCTCCAAGAACCAGCTTCTCCAGATCTAGGGCCTGGTATGGATCTCTGAAGACTAAGTGGAAAAGCAATCATGTGGGGAATCAGGTAAGACTCCTGGCTTCTCACAGAGGCAGGTCTGACAATGGACAGATGTCTGCATCACGAATGGCCAGATATAGAAGGGTAATTATGAAGAGAGAGATCTTCAAGTCACCCCCAGTGGCCACGAATTACTGGAGCTCTCCTAGACAGGCTTTGAAATCCTGTGAATGGACTTGAAATCTCAAATGAGCCTTGGAACCTCCCTTGTCAATTGGGCTGGTAGAGCCCTCTGGGAAAGCCTCCCCGAGGAGGGCCCCAGAGGCTGGGGGGGAGGGGGGGGCATGCTAAGAATGCAGACTGAGCACCCCCAGGGTGTCAGGAGGGGTGAATCAAGAGGCTGGAGATGGTAGCAGTTCTAGAGCGAGAAGCAACAGAAGCAACCAGACCTGGGTTCAGGCCAAGTCACGTTCCCCAGCCAGCAGAGCGCACTGAGGGTGGGGCTTAAAGCCATAGCACAGCAGTCAAACCCCAAACTGCCTGAGTTCAAAGCTCAGCTCTTCTACTTTATTGGCTCCGTGAGCTTCCGCAAAGCAAACCCTCTCAACTTGTATGTCCCCATCCATACGATGGCAAAGATGATGGTTAACTATTACCGTTGTAAGGCTTAAATGGATGAATGCATGTAAAGAGCAAACTGAATGTCCCCAGCTTCAGTTCTGTCATCTTCACATGGGGATGATAATCACAGTATGTATTATTGTGGTGAGGTCTAAATTCATTCATTCATGTAAAATATCAGGAGAATCCCTGGCACATAGCAGGGAAATCAATAAATTCATTCTTTGGCATCTGTTTATTGAGCATCTTCTAGGGAAAAGGCCCTCTTCTAAAGTAGAGCTTACAGGCCAAATGGCTCCTTCACGGAAACTCTGGTTACTATTGTTTTAAAGGTATTCTTTTTGTATTTGCTCATATAGGTTTTTATACAGAGAAAAGCTCACTGACTCAATTTGAGAAGTCTTGAAGGGCTGGTCCTTTACATGAGGACCAAACCATACAGATATCTAGGGAAAGAGCATTGTAGGCCCAAGGAACAGCAAATGCAAAGGCCCAGAGGCAGGATCATGCCTGGCATGCTCATGGAAAGCAAGGACCGTGTGCCTGGAGTGGAGGGAGCAAGGAGAATGGTAGGTGACAGAAGCGGAATGGTAACGGGACACGTCACAAAGGCCTTTCAAGGCCTATGGAAAGGGCTACTGTAAGGACTCGGGCTTTGGCCCTGAATGGGACAGAAGCCCTGGATAGGCTTTGAGTAAAAGAGTGGTATGGTCTGACTTTTGTTTAACAAGATCAGTCTGGCTGTTCAGCTGAGACAGGCATAGAGATGCACAAGGCAGGGGGGCATGGGAGTTGGCTCCCTGAACATCTGTGAGCTGGGTGAGCTTTAATTCAAAGCCCCAGCATCCTGTTCCCCGCCTGGCTCCAGGCTCCTCACGGAGGCAGTTCTGAAGACGGACACGAGCCCAGAGCTGTGAAGGAGGCAGCCGGAAGTGGGTAGGCTCGTGCCCACCAGGTGACATCTCGAGCAAAGGCTGGGCCTATCACCTTCACCTCTGGAACTGCAATGAGTTGAAACACAGCCCGGTCTGGGGCCAACTGCTCACCCGTTAAGTCAGGATTCCAAGAGACTTGGTGAGTTGATCGCAAAAAGGTGACTCTGCCTAATTGGTGCTTGCGAGGATATGGATTCATCTGCATCCTTGGGGCAGCAGCCTGCAGCCTGTGAGGACAGTAGCCAGGTCAGGCGTTAGACGCTCCTTCCTAGGGATACAGCTTCTCCACCGAGGGGTGAAGCTGTGCGAGGCAGGACATTTACAAGAAAAGAACTGGCTGAGCAATGCCAGTGCCAGCTTCTCACCGTCAGCTCCCTTTCCCTCCCCCATGGGAAGATATGCGACCCTCGGAAAGGGCCCTGACTCATCCCGACTTGTTTACGAGTCTTCCATTCAGGGCGTGACCTGCAAGGGCAAATTTCAGCTGCAGACATGGTCTCCTGGGGGCCTCATCACTACTGTCTAAAATACAGAATCAGGCACCAATGATGTCCGTCCTTCTGCCTCTGGGTCAAATTGACTCTGGGAGTCTTGTTGCTAAAATCCTAAAGCTCCCAGGGCGCCTGGGTGGCTCAGTGGGTCAAGCATCCAACTCCTGTTTTCAGCTCAGGTCATGATCTCACAGGTTCAGTTTGTGAGTTCGAGCCCCACCTTGGGCTCTGCACTGACTTTGCAGAGCCTGCCCAGGGTTTTTGGTCTCCCCCTCTCTCTGCCCCTCCCCCTCTCGCTCTCTCTCAAAAATAAACATTAAAAAAATAAAATAAAATAGAATAAAATCCTAAAGCTCCCTTATACCAGAGACTTCTGCCCCCCTTCCCCAATTCATCAATCCCATTCTGCCCTGTGGTAGGGGAGCTAAGAGCCCTAAATATCTTTCCCCGCCCCCAGACACTGCTCAGGAAAATCTTCTCCTGGACCAAGAGACCGCTGCCTGAGCCAGTTCTCTCACTGCCCTGCCCTTGGGGTCCCCAAACTTGTGTATCCCATTATGGGCTGTTCTTAGAAGAGCCTTGACAGAGGGCCTGCCCCTGCCTTCTTTTGTGTCCCCATGTGTTAGCTGGTCTCTGTCAGTCCTGTGGCTGGGGAGCTTCCTCCTCTGACTGGTTGCCCCCTCAGAACTCCCCAGCACTCGGTCGCTTTCCCTGGGCCTAACTCATCCCAATTGTCTACAATACAGAATCAAGTGCCCTGTTATGAGCAGTTCGGTTAAGTTGAAGATCCTTAGGTCCACAATTAGGACGCTCACTCCTCCAGAGACCCCTAGAGACCTGCTCCACCCACGCACCTCTACCCAGAATGGAGTCTCCCCCAAGCCTGAGAAAGCCAAGCCCCTGAAGCCCACAGATTCCCCCGGTCCGCAGGGCTCAGCACCCAGGGCCAGGCTGGAGTCACCCCTACCCGTAGCCATCGGCCCTCTGTGTGCTGTGGAGAGGGACAGGCAGACAGGGACCCCTTTACCTGACACACCGGGCACCTCAGATCCAGGGCACGCGCTTCTCCTGGGCATCGTGGCTCCAGGGGGCGCTGTGCCCCGGGTCCTATAGCGGCCCCTGCAGGGCCGGCAGGGAAGTGGGCTGAATTGGAGCTTTCCTCCCCCTCCCCTCCCCCTCCCCGCGCAGGTCCCCAGGTGGGAGGGGCTGTGGGCAACCCTGCCCAGATGTGGGGGAGGAGACCTTGTGGAAAGCACCTCCCCCCACCACCCCAAGGAAACTCCTGCGTTGTAGAGCTTTGGAGAAGCTCCTATTTCTCACGGAAACCTCCACTCTGGGCAGGCCAGAGCTCCTAGAACCGCGTCAAGGAACAGGAGACTCAGCCCACTCATCGCCATCCACTGCCTAGCCTGGCCTGGGGGAAGCCTTCAGACTTCCTGGAGCGGAAGTCCCTGCCGTTGAGAAAATGGCTCCCAGAGCCCATCTCCTCAGGCCCTGGAGACCTAAGGAGCTCTGGCAGGGACTGTTCCTCGTTCCATCCTGCCAGGGAGCAGAGAACCTCTACCACCCCGGCCATCCCCCTGTTCCCCAGGGACCAGGCCAGACCCGCTGGAGACCAGGCGACTCTGCCTCCCTGGGCAGGCATCTTGAGGGCTGGGCAAAACCTCTGCTCAGAAAACTTGGCACAAAAGAACCTTTCATCAGCTCAGGCCAATCACAAAGAACAGACTTTATTGACATATTTGGCACTAAAACCCACACAGTTCCAGCCCCGCAGCCAAGTATGCAGCCACTTCGCAACTGCACCAGGCATTACACAGGACCAATAAGTTAACATAAAGGACCCTCATGTGGGGGGGGGGGGGGGGGGGCGGTGCTGGGATGTCTCCTGGCTCAGCCTAGGAGCTCTGGGCTCCCAGGACACGGGGAGGGGAGATAGCTTTACACCAGGGACAGGCACTCAGAGATAAAATGGAAGAGAACAGCATCCGAACTAGGACATTCTAACATAATGGGGCCAGAGTCCACCCAAAAAGGAGGGAGCTGCAGGATGTGGTAAGAGGGCAGTGACAGAAATGCGGGTGCTTCCCCTCAGGCTCTCCTCTCCTCCCCCGGATTCCTGACAGGCCACCTAAGTTCCTCCCTCGGCACCCTTGTGCAGTTGGCTACACTGCCTTCTGTCCAGTGGGGAGAACTGTGTTTCTTTGGGGTCAGGCATCAAAGTGATTGGGGGTTTAAGCTGTATTTGTAGTTTCTGTCCAAGTCCAGGCCACTCAGAGGGGAAAGGGGTCTGCATGGGCAGAATCAGAACTCCGTTCTTCCTAACACCACCAAGCTTCAACTCTGTGCTTTCTCCTTGAGGCAGGAGATCTGAGTATGTGACCAGGCAGCAAAAAGGCCCTGGGACGAGAACCCAGAGACTATCGGGTGGTCTTAGCACAGGAAGTGTCCAGGCCTGCTCAAGTCTTAGCAGATGGGATGATTAAGGAACACCCTTAAGAGTGAGTATTCCCATATTGGTAAAAACAAGGACTTGCCCTCTTTCAAGGAAATCCAGTCTCAAAAGCAGAAGCACAGCTGGGTGAGGGGTAAAAAGGGCAGGGACCCCTACCCCCTCCTAGGAGAACATGCCACAACAGTGTGCCTCTCCAAAGATATCTGGAAGGTTTTCGTTTTTAGGACGATAATGAAAAGATGACAGAGAAATGGGTGGGGTTGCAAGCTCTCACGATGCCCGGAGACAGTGGTCAAAGCGTGGGCTGCTCTCCACCAAACACCACCACGGGCCAGCCCCCAGCCCGGGCCTCCTAATGCTACGGTCCGGTGAAGCCTCAAACGTAAGGCTCAGAGGTCTGGGTAGATGTGGGAGCCCACACGGCACAGAGAGCATATGGTGAGTGACTGGGGGCCCTCCAGAGGGGGTTATGGGGTGAGGAAAATAGGGCCCGGGAGACAATACTCCACCAGGATGTGTGGTCTTTAACCTACCACTTCGTGTGTGCATCACAGAGCACATTATAAAGGGGGAAGAAGATTCTCCCCCTGTCAGGCACCCCTACAGTACCCAGAGAGCTGGGAAATGGGGGTGGTGAGGCGCACTAGTGTGCCTCCAGCTGCAGTGAGACAGGAGCTGTTCTCCGGGGGCGTGCTCTGAGCCAGAGAATAGTCTGTGAGGAATCCCGACGTGGCCCTCTCTGCTCCACGTGTCCCCTGCCACTTGTCTTGCAGAAGGAGACAAATGCTGTCAGTCAGACAGGCAATGCCTCAAGTCCAGTAGACCAAGCTCTGGGGAATAAAGCATCATCATATTATTGGGATCTTGAGGACAAATCACAATATAAATCCTAAGGCCAGGGTTTCTGAACAAAAGACATTAAAAAAAAAAAAAAAAAAAAAAAAAGGCTCAGCTCCAGGTCATCGACCCGCGATGGGGTAAAGGAGCCGAAGAAGGCACTCGAGGCAGGGAGGTCTCGGCTCCAGCTCTGCTGTGGAACAGTCTTTTCCGGCAGCCAGGTCGAGGCATTCAGGGCACACGGTGACACCCGGCCTTGGTTACACCTGGCTGATGATCTCGCCATTCTCAGGCACAAAGACTTGCACAGGGGCCCCTTCGGGCGATCTCCGGGGCACATACACTGTGGTCACCTGCCGGGGTCAGGAAGAAAGGAGAGATCTGTAAGCAAACCAGGTAGAAATGTCAAACAGCAAACACAGGTACACCATCCCTTTCCCTTAAGGACACTGACTGGCAGCTACAGGGGCCCAGGCACTCAGCCCCTGCCTTTCCAGGAGGTTCTATGTCCCCCAGTGATCACCCTTTATCCATTTTCCACTCCACTTTCTTTGGGGTGTGCCAGGCGCCCTGCCCTCCTCCTCCCCGCATTTCCTGGGCTCACTTCTTGTCACCCTCCCTGTCTGGCAGGTTGGGATAGGCTGGGCCTGGGCTGAGGACAGGTCCAAGCTGGCAGGAAGGGAAAAGCAAAAGCACGTCAGCTGGAGGGTGCGGCCTGGGACCCAGGCCAGGCCGCTGCCAGGCCAGGATGCCAGCTGCAGCCCAGAGACCGGTGGGTGGGGGAGGGATGTGCAGCTGGGCCTGGTAGGGATCTTGGGTCTCAAAGAAGCAGCCTGTTGGTAACTTCTGGAGGCTGCAGAGCCCTCCATGCCAGGGAGAAAGAAGACAAGACGCATATGTGTTATCCCTACTTCCAGAAAGAAGAAACTGGGTCACTGAAACCAGAGTGGGCAGCCTTACCTCACGTCTACCTTACCAATCTGGTCCTTGGTGAATAAGAATCCCGCTTACTTATACTTACTCTACACTGTTCTGATCATTTTACACATAATAACTCATTTAAAGTTCATGGCCTTCTGACATAGTTGTCCAAACATTAATATCCCTTCCAGGGAGCAGGGCTGAGATTTGAAACCCCCCCCCCCCCCCCCCCCCCCCCCCCCCCCCCCGTGGCCTGGCTTGAGAGGCTGATAAGCCTGTGCACTTAACCATTAGCCACCCTGCTTCTCAGCCCTGCGGCCAGGAGGGCCGCCGGAGGGGACGTGGACCCACAGGCAATCACAGGTCCTGGCTTCTGCAAACACGTGTCCAGACTCTCCCTTTGTCCTGGGCCTTCACATCAGGAAACTTGGGGGTTAATTCGGATTGGACTTCTGCTTCTGAATACAGGCTTATCTGCTTTGCGGATCATCTGTGGAGCCCGTAAGGAAAAGAGTCCCCGCTCTCTTCCAGGATTACCTCCACCAGTGCGCGTGGGTGAGCGCTCTTGAGCTAGAGGCAAAATTGGGAGGTGCGTGGAGGAGGGGGGGGGGTGTCACGAGTGCCTTCCAAAGCCAAGAAGAAAGGAGCCCCTAAGGAAAAGAGTCCCCGCTCTCTTCCAGGATTACCTCCACCAGTGCACGTGGGTGAGCGCTCTTGAGCCAGAGGCAAAATTGGGAGGTGCGTGGGGGGAGGGGGGGGGGGTGTCACGAGTGCCTTCCAAAGCCAAGAGGAAAGGTTCTGTGGCTTGTCCTTCCCAGCTGGGGACGGAGCGGCCACCAGCCTAGTGGCATCAAACCTCTCTACTCTGGGGCCCGCTAGAATCGCAGTCCGCCCCCAGCTGGAAGGCCCCGTGACCCCGGGGCCGCCCGTACCTGTGTCCGGGGAGCCGGGGCTCGCGCGAAGCCCTCTCTCCCGGGGGGCAGGCTCCGGACGCGGAAAGCCCCCTGGCGGTCCAGCGAGTGCGGGCGGCCGCTGCGGAGGCGCGCGCGCTCGTGCCACGACTTGAGCTCCTCGGACACGGCCGCCTTGCTGAGCGCGCGGCCCGCGGGGCTGTCCTTCAGGGAGGGCGTCCGCACCAGGCGGCCGCGGGAGGCCACCAGCCGCTGCCAGCGCAGCGCGGCCGCGTCCTCCTCGTAGGCGGGGCCCAGGGCGGCGCGGCCCAGCTCCCACTCGCCTGGCGGCGGCAGGTGGCTCTCGGCCACCAGCACGTAGCGCCCGGGCGGCGGCAGCAGCTTGGGGTAGTGCGCGCCGGCCGGGACCCAGGCCCCGCGGGGACGGGGCGGCTCGGGCGGGGACAGGGGCCGCAGGAAGGAGATGTCGGGGCTGCTGCTGCCCGGAGACGTGGGGTGCGAGATGCTGGAGACGTCGGAGCCGCTGTCCTCGGAGCAGGAGTGGTAGGCGGGGTGGGGCAGCGGGGGCTTGGTCGGGGGGAAGCAGGAGTCGGGCACCGTCACCGTGTAGTGAGTGGGGCGGCGGCGGGGGAAGGCGCTGCGGCCTCGGCCCTCGGGACCCGCCCGGAAGGAATCCATCCTGCGGGGGGGGAAGGGGAGACGCACTGAGTCGGGGAGGCCGAATCTAGTCCTTTGGGCCTCGGGGAGGGGGGGGGGGGGGGGGTGAAGATAAACAGGTGAGGCAGACGCTCTACAAACCTCCCCCGCCCCCCTCCAGGAAGCATCCAGACGCCCTCCTGGCCTGGTGTGCCATTCAACGTATCCCTCCTGCTGCATTCACACTTCTGTGCTTTGTGCAAAGCATGCCACGGCCACGTGGGCTATTTTCAGCTGCTTTAGGGACCCTGTGTTCAGCCACATGACACCCACAAAATCCGTGGTCAGGTACCTAAGCTGGACCTGTAAAGCTGTCATGTGGTAGAGACCGTGTGAAGGAAGTAGATGGCCATGCACAAGCCAAGGAGAAGCCTTAGAAGAAACCAACCCCACCCTGATCTTGAACTTCCAGCCTCCCGAACGGTGAGACCATAAATCCCTGTCATTAAGCCACCCACTCTGTGTCATGCTGTTCTGGCGGCGCCACCAAACTACCATAGGGGGACTGCACGCAGGTCGACCCTCCACAAGGGGGCAGCCCAAGACCCTCAGGGGCTGAAACCCAGCCCCTTTTCCCAGTTTGCACAAAGGCACTGTTTGTAAAATAGCCCTGGGAGTATGTCAAATATAAAATTCATGGCCTGACTTGAGAACAGTTGTCCCAGGCTGCACCCAGTCCAGTGCTGCCTGATGAGTGAATTTAAACTGACAGAAGAGCCCAGCACTGGTGCCCAGGGCTTTCCATGGGGTGTAGCTAACAGTGCCTTTCATAACGCTGTCACTGAAACTATCACCAAGAATACTGATAAAGCACTTGGAAAATAACATACAACTGACTCTCATTATTTGCAGATTCTGTATTTGCCAATTCCCCCCATAGTCAAAATGCATTTGTAGCCTCAAAGTCAACACGCACAATACTTTTGCGGTCATTTGTGGACGCACACACAGAATGGTGAAGACTTTGACATGCTCAATAGGCACATTCCCAGCCGAGACCGAACAAGGCAATGCTCTGACTTCTCGTTTCGGCTTTCGTACCATAAACGAGTATTCTTGCCACAGTCTATTTAGTGTCACGTGTTTCATATTCTTGTACTTTTTCTTGGTGACTTCACTGTTTAAAATGGCCCTAAGCATAGTGCTGAAGTGCTGTCTGGTGATCCTAAGGGCAGGAAGGCTATGAAGGTGCCTTCAGTAGAATATACATAGGAGATGAGTTTTATTCGGGCATGAGTGACAGTGCCATTGGCCAGTTCAATGTCAATGGGTCAACAGCATATATTAAATAAGGTGTCTTTCAACAGAAACACACATAAAACAAGGTTATGGACTGATCGACTGACAAAAATGTTGTGACCAGAAGCTCTCGAGAGCCTCACCCTGTGCTTTCCCTAGGAGCAATGGTTCAGTATTGCTACTTTACTGTCTGCGGTGACTTTATAGGATGCCAGACTCCCACAAATAATGAGAATCGACTGCACATCAATTGAGAGAGTGAATCATCCACTGTCAGCGACCAGTAATACAACAATCTTAAACAGTTGCAAAAGTATCTACCAAGGCACATATTCTTGTGCCATAGGAGAATATAGGTTGGGGGCGGGGGGGCAGAACTTGAATTGGGTTGTGCAGAAAACAGCTTGCTTCACAAGTGACTTGCCTCTGGTTTTGCTGATTGTGGCAAAGCCTCTATTGAGAGGTGCCCCAAGAAGGGATGGAGAAGCCACAGCACTAGCCATGTGTCACCCAGTCCCACCTGTATCCTAGAAGCCACCACCCTCCAAATGTAAGCTCTCAATAGTGGGTCTCGCCTCCCCCTGCATCTCTGGGGTGACCTGTCTCTTACCTCAGAGACTGCGCCTGGCCCCTCCTCCCCTGCATCTCAGGGGTGGCTGGGGCACTGGTGCGGCCCTGCCGCTGGCCAGGAACGCTGCGGATGGGAACCACATGGTAGGAGGCAGGCTCCAGCAGCCATAGGCTGGAGGCACCGGGCCCGTCCTGTGGCGTGGTGGCTGGGCTGCTGCAAAAGAATTAGGGACAGGTCAGCGGCAAGAATGCCTCCATTCAGGGCCTCAAGCTGTGCAGAGGAAGGGGGCACAGTGGAAGGGGGCCCCAAAACTCACACCTCTCACCATCACACAGTTAAGGAGAGGGGCAGTCTCCCACGCCTTGCCCTGCCTGTACCCCCCTGGCCAAGCACAGTTCCCACCCACTTCCAGCCCTCCCCTTCCTCCCCGTCCTGACCTGGACTCGCTGTTGGGTTCAGAAGATTTTCTGGGCTTCTCGTAGGGGTGGTCCAGGCTGGTCTCCTTCCAGGGACTGTTCTGGATGGGGGCCCGCTCCAGGCCCCCAGTCTCAGGTCCTGCTGGCTTCAGCCCCTCCAGGCTCTGGGGTGGGAGAGGCCGGGAAGGTGGAGCTGGGGACTCTGGGGGAGGTTTTGGCACTTGGGATTCCTCTGCGGGGAGTGAAAAGAAACCTGGTGAAGGCAGTGGCTAGGAAATCGGCCCAACAAGAACCTCCGTGGCCCACGCCTTGCTCTCCCTCCCACGGCTGCTTATCTGGCTGTTCCGGGCTGTGGCTCCAGGCCCAGATGCTCAAAAATGTTTTGTTCTCCTTTGGGACTTCCTCACCCATAGCTCTATTTTACACCTGCCTCCTTCAGGAAACCTCCCCAGATTGACTGCCTTTAGTTCACATCATTCCACCTTCTAACCTTTGCTCCTAGTATTATATCTGCAGCTACCTTTCCGCTTACCTAATTTTCTTGTTCATGCTGTGCCCAGGTGCACTATTTCCTTATTGACCTGGACACTCCCCTACATAGGACTGCGCTACCCTCTTGGTCCACCTTGACCCCCAGCATCCTTAAGGTTTATAAACAGGGTTCTTAATCGATGGACAGTGTTTCCTTCCCCAGTGCCATCCTCTATTCAAAGAGGGCAAGGATTGTGGCCAGATGGCTCTTAGGGTCCCAGGGCAAAGGCAGGGACCCCAGAGCCCATAGGCTCTGCTAGAATTCACCTTTTCCTTCCCTGTCAAAATGATTGAACTTCTAGAATGGCAAAGGGTCAGCACATCCCCACCCTCAAATGAATGTGTGCAAGGGCACATAGAAATTAGCATCAAGTAGGAGCAGAGACCTGGAGCCCAGCCCGGCACTCCTGCCTTCACTAGTTCAATAAATCTCCACTCCCCATTTGAAGTCCTCAGCAGTGAACTCTGCCAAAGCCCCACTGTCTTCCGTTATGAGCCCAATCCTGACAATAGGCCCTAAACTACCCCTCTCACCTTCCTCCAGGAGCAGCCCATCTGATAGAGAGCTGTCATCTGAGGCGCTGAGCTCTGGAAAAGTCAAAGAGGAGAGAAAGAGGTGAGGAAATCAACTCCTAGATCTGGCTTATCCGGCAGTATTGACCCCACCCCCCTTCCCGATAGCATCCCGTATCAGGAAATACCAACTGTGTACTAAATACTATGTTAGATATGAATTTATTACTCGGAAGTGGAAAAAAAAATCAGAAGCTAGGAGGAAACGGGAAGCCTGATTTCAATCCTAGCTCTTCCATTAGCTACACAACCTTGAATAAGCCATTGCAATGCTCTAGGCCTCAGTTTCCCTGTCTGTAAGAAAAAAAAAAAAAAAAAGCCAGGGCTTTTTCTGACAGGGTTTCCCAGCAGTGGAAGGGAAAGGCGAAGTGTCATTCTGGAAGGCCTTTGGGATGGAAATAATTTGCCTAATGTTTCTATAGTCTTCTGAGATCATGAATACAACTCAACTCAAAGACCCCAAATCTGAGAAGCCCTGCATTACCAGTACCAAGAGCAGCGCAAAGTGGCAGTTTGAGTTGTGGAGTTGTGGGATCAATTCACAGCGATCTGATTCTTCAATTGGTGATATGGCAAGTCACTTGCATGAAATGGGAGTGTGACATTTCTGCATGGCGCAACAGCAGCTGTGACCCAGGAAATCAGAGGGAACTTACATTTGCCATTGCCCTTGAACAAACTGAAACATTTAGACCCTGAGAATACTCTACTGACCTGGATGGAATTCACAAAGTATTTTCAACTATGTTTGATAACAATGATGAGGGGAAATTAACAATAGCCAATATTTCTGTTGTACCAGTAGTTTTCTAAGTTCTTTATGTATATTAATTTATGTCATCATAACCACCGTGTAAGGTAAACACTATTATCATCATGTAACAGCTAAGAAAACCAAAGCTTGCAGGAACTGAGTAACATGGCTTAGGCCAATCCACCAAAAGGTGGATTGAGTCAGAATTCATACCCAGACAGTCTGACCAGAGTCTGGCTTGTCACCGCTACCTACCATTTATGGGTTCTCCTGTTAGCTAGCATCTAATGCATAAGTCATTATCCAGAAAGTTCTAAGACAGTTAAACAATTCCAGCCATCTTAAAATCCTTTGTACCAGGACTGGTAAACTATGGGCCCTTGGGCTGAATACAGTTAACTAACTGTTTTTATAAATAAAGTTTTATCGAAACACAGCTACAGATTTATTTACATAAGGTCTGGCTGCTTTTGCACCACAATGGCAGAGTTGAGTAGTTGTGACAGAGACCTTATAGCCCATGAGGCCTAAAATATCTACTGAGCCTCTATAGAAGTTTGTCAACCTTTGCTCCACAACTTAAATGAATTAAAAAAACTCTACCCAGAGTAGTTCTTAAACCACGTAGGGCATACTGCCCAAGGAGCTGGGCCGACTCCCAAGTAGCCAGCTAGGCCATGCTGTGCTTGGCTCGTACTAGCCTTTGCTTTGGGGTTCAAGTGAGGCTACACCCTTTTACTGAATTCTGGTTCTCTGCCTCTGATCTTTTACAAAACCTCGGAGAATAAAGAGTGTTCTTTTTTACAGATCTGTCAAGTTGAAGAATTTGTGGGACTGTTACTATCGTGGTCCCGTGATGCAGCTGGGGTTAGTGTCTTGTGTTTTGGTTTGACTATATGATCTGGGAAGAGAGACATCATCTCCCATCATCCCTAATCTTCATAAAAACAAGCATGTCAGAGACTCATTGGCCAAACAAATGCAATGCAAAGAGGGTGATCTGGAGACCCGCTGCTTTTGTAGAGTTAAGACATGGAGGGAGCACATCTACCTGCCAGCCAAACACAGCGGTTCCCGAGGGCCGCTCACTGTCTCAGCCACACTGCCCCAACCCAGCCCCGGATCAACCTCACCCTGCCCTCAGTGCAGCACTGGCAGCTGGACCCCCCAGGTGAGGAGGTAACTACAGAGGTCACACCCACCAACTCTGCACATTCTCAAAGGCCGCACTGTTCAACGGGTCACCACTAGCTGCATGGGGGTTATGTTAATTAAAATAAAATAAAATTAAAAATTCAGTTCCTCGGTCAAACCAGGCACATTTCGTATACTCTAGCGGCTACTATAGACAGCACAGATATGGAACATTTCCATCACCGCAGAAATTCCAGTAGACAGCATTGCTAAAGGAAGGTATTGTCAGTCCACAAACGCATTCCGAGCACCTACTAAAATTAGAGGTGTGTGTCATGGGGGCGTGGGGGGATTTCTCATCAAATTCACTGTGGTGAATTAGTTTAACACCTGACTGCTCCCTGCCACCTGCAAGGTACTAGCTAATTACCCCCACTTGGCATAATTAGTAATTATCCTAAATTGAATAAGCCTTGTGTGGAGACCAAGGGGGCAGGGTGGCTTTTCCTTTTCTTTTTTTTTTTCTGTTTGCTTTTTTTTCCTTTTTAATTCAAAACACCTCTTAGCTACTAACTAATTATTAATCCCTTTCTACTTCCTCCTTCTGGGGAAAGCACAGCTGGGCCGAGGAGCCAGAGAAGGAATCACTTGTCTAGAGCTGCTTCCTCCTGCCCTCCCAAGGCAGGACATTAGAACCCAGGACCTCAGGCCCACCAGCAAGACAGGGTTTGAAGGTGGAGGGTGCCGCGTCTTTTTCTCTGATCTGGAGGGTGAAAGGTGCCCGCTACCCCAGGTTTCTTCTCTACAGCTGAGTGCACCGAGGTTTCAGAACCGCCGGTCTCCCATGGAAGGTTAACGAAAGCCCCAGGCACGTCCTGACCCGCTCATACCCCCAACGAGAAGCATCACTGGTCACAATGGCAGCAGCAGTGTGATATCCCCCCACACCTTCTGCCACCCCAACATCTGCAGGCTGCCGAGCAGTACGGGGCTGGAGAAGACACAGGAGGGGCTGAGGCAAACTGGGACAGGGGCACTTCTCACTCCCCCGCCGGCTCCCTACCAGCACAGCGCAGGTAAGCCCCTTAGGGACTTCCACACCCAAGTCAGTGGCTGCCTTTCAAGGGGGGGGGCTCAAGTCCTGGGGATCCTGTTGGAGTGGAGGGAGGATGGAGAACTTCTTTTCCATCTGAGCCTGGGAGACCACGAGTATTGTCTTGCAGCCAGGCCAGAGCCAGTCGACCCAGAGAAGTCTGGCCATCTGAGCCTGGGTCAGGTGCACGGTCTCCTGGGTTTACTGGGTCAACTGTCACACAGAGGTACCTCCTCCCTCATTCTCTGCTTCTGCTGGAGGTGACCTGGGAGGTGTCTGGTCACACCCTTTCTCACCTACATCAGAGACAACGTGCGGCAGCGGGGACTCTGGAGACCTGTACTAGGAGCGTCCCCTTGCCCACAGCATGGGCCACTGGGCACGGGGGGTTCTAAATACGAGCGTCCCCAACCAGAAGAGGAGAGCAGCCTCTGTGAAAAGCCAACCCAAGGTGCAGGGGTAGGAGCCGGAGGGTGTGGGAGAAGTAAACAATTCCCCAAGCCCAGACCAAGGCCTTGGTCTCCAGTTCCAAGGATGGCCCCAGGTCACCCCTCCCTTCTTCACCCCAGGTCCCTCCCTACAACTGGGCCCCATGAGAGGCCAGGGATTGAGGCAAGCGACGGGCATGATGCCCTGAGAAGTAGAAGGTAGGGCTGCGAGTGGACTTGACAAGCTGGGTTTGCGTCAGGAGAGGGCAAAGCCGGCACAACTGAGGGCTCAGAACCACTTGTTGGAAGGTAACCCAGGCTGGGTGCACCGGTGTCCAATAATGGCAGGTCCTGGGCAGGGACGACTTTGTAGGTGCCCCACAGCCCCAGGTCTCTGGGCCACGGGGCTCAGGGACGAGACTAGAGGCACAGTAAGAGCAAAGAGCAGAAGTGGAGGGATTCCCCTTGACCAGGGTGGTTCTAGATGCTTAAGGGATGGTGGGGTGTGGCACTGGTGGTGCTGGATTTCAACCTAAACATCCCACGAGTAGCCCTGGGTCCCTGAGCAGCCTCGCTCAGGCCGGGGGACAGCACGTCAGCTCAAGCCTCAGGCTCATGTCAGCCTCACGCTTCCTGACCATATAAGCCAGCCCCTGGGGCCTGGAGGGCAGGAGGGTGGACCTGGCGGCTGCATAGACCCTGGGAAGAAGCTCGAAGTCAGCCTGGGGAGCACCTTTCTGCCTAGAAGGCCTTCTTGAGGGCCGTGGGTTTTGAGGTGGACGTGGAAGGAATGGGACGCTTCCTAAGGAGATTGGGGGAGAGGGCCTCACAGGATGGAGAAGCCCTGGGCCACAGCTTGTCGGGGTTGCAGAGGGTCAGGATGGGGTAGAGGTGGACCGAGGAAGCAGGTTTCCCAGCTAAAGCCAATCTGGACTATTAAACACAGTGCTGGGCACGAAGGCGAATGCAGTGGCCCTGGGGCCATGCCACCTGCCATCCCACCTAAGCTCACACGAGGCCCGCGTGGCCCGGGACGGGACTCTCAGGGCGACTGGCTCACCTCGGCCCAGGGGCAGGGCAGCGGCGGGAGGGGGCCCACTGGTGCGCCGCTGCTCGCCCAGGCAGCGCTCCAGCTCCCTCAGCTTCTTCTCCTCCTGCAGCATGGCATGCTTCCGCTGCCGGCGGGCCTGCCTGCTGAGGTTCCCCTCCCGGCACAGGCGGCGGGCCGCTTCGGCGATCTGCAGCTGCAGGGCTAGCTCCCGCTCCAGGCCGCTCAGGGGGTCCTGAGGAGTGGGAGGGGCAGGGGGCTCAGTGGCCGTGGGGACCCAGGGAAGGGCCCCGACGGACCCCCAGGCCGGGAAGCAGACGGCAGCACGGGCGGCCCTGGGGCCCTGGGGCGGAAGGTGGAGCGGTGGGAGGTGCCCGAGAGCAAACTTGTGGGCCCGAAAAGCCGGCCTGGGGACCCACCCGCCAACCTGCCCACTGAGCCGGGCAGAGCGGGCACCAACGTGGGCCTCTCTCCCTCCTGACCCCAAGGGCTGGGCAGGTGAGCCCAGGGGACACTTGCCACCTTTCGCACCATGGGGAAGGGATCCCGGGGCCCGAGCCGCCCCCTCACCACCTGCCTTCCCCCGCTGAGAAAGAGGACAGCCCTAGGGGCTAGAATAACCTGTTTAAATGGGCCATTGCCTCCCTGGGCTGGTGGTTGAGCTCTTAACTGATCTTCTGCCTACTGGCCCAAACAAACCCAGGGTCCTCTCGTGAGTCCCCAGCTCTTACACACCTTCCCCATGGCCACTGGGCTACATGTGAGTGGGTGCCCCTCATCGACAAGGAGCCGAGCACCCTGACTGGGTGTGATGGCGGGGGGCGGGGGGTGGTGGAGATTGCCAAAAACCAGGAGAGGGCCCTGTGCCTCAGAAGCTGCCCCTCCAGATGGTGAGGACTTGGCTCAGGGATCAACATTTGGGGGGGGGGGGTGAGAGACAGCCCCCTGAGGTGCCTCACCTCTCTGTGCAAGGCCCGCTCGTCCAGTTTATAAGCTGCTCCAATCCTGCGGCGGACCTTGGGGGCCTTTTCCCCTGGTTTGAGGGGATACTCGGCCGGCAAGACACCCGTCAGCTCCTGCAGTGGAAGCAACGTCAGCCAGGCCCCGCTCCAACTGCCCAGCCCTTGGCCAACCAAGCATAGCCGGTACCCCCTTTGCCTGTGCCCACCCTTCCCCAGAGGCCCCTGCCCACTCCCCACCCCATCCCGTCCCCCAGGCCTGTCTCACTGGCCTCTTCAGGGCACCCTCCACATTCCCTCCTCTTTCCCTTCTACCTTCTGCTCACCCCCGCCAGAGATCTACTCTGGCCCTGGTTACATTCCCACAGGCACCTCTGTCAACTCCCTCTGTAGCCCCTCTGTCTTTCCCTCCCGTGTCTGGGGGCCCCACCTTGGCTACTTCCTTCGCTCAGGGAGGCTCAGGGCCCAGGTCAGGGACTCCAGGCACCACACCCCCACCTGATTTCCAGAACTCTCTCACAAACGGGGTTCCCTTCCCTCAGCCCAAACATCCCCAGATGTGGCTCTAGGGCTCCTCCGGTTAACCCCAAGTTATTGGGAGGAACCGGGTGCCGGCCGAGGCTCTCACCGCCTCCCTGAGGCAGAGTCTCTTCAGCTCCTCTAGGTGTGCCTCCAGCCGCTCTTCCAGGGCCCTCTGCTGCTTGCGCACCGCGTGGGTCAGCTCCTTCACCGGGGACACCGGGCTGTCAGGGCCTAGGGGGGCCGCAGGGCACTGGCTCAGGGAAGCCGAGGTGGGTAAGCCCCTCTCAGACACTCGTTAACTATCCCAGGCCCACACGTGTACACACACACACATACACACACACACACAGCCTCATGCCTGCCCGCTGATCGCAGATCTCAGGTGCTGCGGCCTGTGTCATGACCACAAACGCCACATCTCCTGGCTGTCCGAGGTGGCAACATGACAGCTCAAAAGGAAGGGCCGCCTCACCAGGCCATCTGCAGGTGGTGGGAGGGCTACCCGGTCAGGGCTCCGTTCTCACCCTTCCCACCCTCCACCCACACAATTCACTGCTGCCTCCTCCTCCTTCTCCTTTCTCCCTCTCCCTCTCTCTTTTTCTCTCTCTCATTCACACACATGCTTCTTTCTTCTCTTCTGTCAGGACCAGACCAGGCCCACAGACTCAGGCCAACCAAAGAGACAGGACCTTTCCATCAGCCAGATAAGATTTTTCTACTTCTTAGTAATCACTAGGGCCAGAGTTGCAGAGACCTGTTCCAGATAGGATCACACCTCCAGGCCAGACCATCCAGGAAAACTGCAGTCCCTCTCGTATTTAGCCCCCAGCAGAGGCCTCTCCCACCCCTCCTGCCCTCCCCCTACTCCAGTCTTCCAGCTTCTCAGCCTGGCCGGCCCTGGGGCCTGGGGCCTGGGGCCTCAGAGAGGCAGGGCAAGGGGGCGCACGTGGCGGGATTCCCCAAACCACTCACCAGACTGCAGGATGATGCCGCTGTCAGTGTCGCTGACCTCATCCTTACTCTCCATGGTGGATTTCTGGGAGGAGGGGGCACAGAGTAGGGAGGGGTGACACCGTTCCCAAGCTGAGCCAGGATGTGTCAGTGGCCTGCAGTTTCCCCAGCTTTTAAGAGAACAACAACAAAAAGATAGATGTGAAACCCCTTAGTTCCAAACAGAGCCTAAGGATCAGATATCTGAGGGCACGGGGAGTGGAAGTGAGGGCCATATTTCTGGAACAGTCTGGCCTGGGGTGTTCTCAGCTCTGGGGGTGCTACCGAGAAGGCTCTGTGGGCCTCACCAGCAAAGCCGCTCTCGGGGGCTCTCTGGGCCCACCCTAGCCTCCTGCCTCCTCCTTCTGAGAGGGGCCTCTCAGCCCAAGAGAGTCAACAGCAGTGGTGGCCACAGGGACCACTGAGACTGGGGACAAGGACAAGGAAAAGAGCAAGAAAGAGAATGAAAAGGAAAAAGATAAGAAAAAATGGGTGGGAGGACAAAGCAAGGAGGAAAGGAAAGCAGGAAGGGGAAGATGTCTTCTTGGGGCACAGCCGTCGATCGCCATGGGGCTGACTGTCCTCAGCCCGAGAACCCAGGAGGCATGAGACCCATCCCGCTGCCCCAGTGGGTGACAACACTTCAAAACTGGCTGGGCACTGGGTACCCACCCAAGCCTGTGCTCTCGGGTCCTCAAAGCCCAGGCTGCCCTGCCCTCTGGACCAGGGTATGCATCCAAAGGCAGGTGCCAGAGAGCTGTCCCAAAGTTCTGAAATAATTCCCAAGCCACTATGTCTAGGAGACCCCTCAAGGAGGAGTCAGCTGAGATCCCCTATCCCCCACAGCCAGAGGAGACCCAGCGTGTGTGTGTGTGTGTGTGTGTGTGTGTGTGTGTGTGTCAGGGTCACGGGGGAGGGGGAGGGGCTGTGTGACTAGAGTGGAAGCCGCCCGAGGACAAGAAGTCCACCCACTCCTCTATCTCCCTGGAGCACTTGGGTGGCACAGGTACAGTCTCAGCGTGTGTCGGCCCAGCTAGGGGTACCAGTCTCCAAAACAACACCTGCTCCTCACCGAGCCCACATCCCTGGGTCAGGGTCTCAGCTGGCCGCGGCCTGGTAGCTGTTGGCTGGAGCAGGGGTAGGGAGGGGCGGGAGGAGCCCAGGCAGGCCGTCTGGAAGGGGAGCCCAGCCACCTCCTCACTGAGTCAGCCCATTGAGCAACAGTCCAAAAGTCCTTCTGAGTTTCTGTCTGGAGCTTATCCTGCCTCCCCACGGCACAGGGCCACGGGGTGGAGGAGGTGGGCTCCACCCCTCTGCCACCAGCCAACAGCAGAGGCAAGTCAGCCCTGGGAAAGCCGATCACAGCGCAAGGCCCGGAGAGGGAGAAGGGACTTCGCACAGCCAGGTCCCCAGTAGGACCTCTGCCTCTCGAGACTGGAAGAGCAGGACTGATGGAGCGCTTTTATAGACCTCCATAAATGGCACAGCCCAGCTAAGTACCGTGGGCAATAGCAATAAAAAGGTGGCCCTGATAACAATATGTACCTGCACTGTGAAATTTCATTTTTCCCAGAAAGTCCAGAGAATAGATGATAGGATGAAAGAAAGAAAGAAAGAAAGAAAGAGAAAAAAGAAATGTTTACGTAGGGCCTTTGTAAACATGCCAAAGAGAGAGACCAGCCCGTGTTCTAGAAACCCAGAACAGGGTAATTAGTGTGAGAGTTACCTCTGCATGGCCCATCCCTCCCAAACCTTCATGCCCCCTGGAGATGAGAGCAGGACAGAGGGGCACGCGGCTCACCCACCTCCCACCCGCCGCAGGCAGCCTCTGACCTTCCCCAGAAGCCAGGGCCAGGGCCCGGGCCCAGCCAGAACTAGGAAGCAAGGGTGTCTCAGCTAGCACGGTGAGCGTTCTGCTTTGCACAAGGGAGGAGGTAATGTGGGAGAAAAGCCATGAATTAGTCACACTTGCTAATTAATTATTAACCACGAAGGAGTTGCCTTGGCAAGTTACGATAGCTCAGCCCCTGCTTTCCTCCTTGACTGGTGCGGTGTGTAGGGTTACGCGGACAGAGGGGTGGGTATGAGAGGAGAGCCCCCTTGGCACACCCCCTCTCCTCCAGTGTTCACCGCCAGGGTCAAGGGCACACGCTGCCAGGGTCTGATGCCGGGCACACTCTGGGCTAACTCACGGCTCCAAGCGACGCAAAGAACACAGGACCCAAAGTTGAGAGCTTCAAGTTGTAGTTCGGCTACTGCCTGTGTTGTCCTGAGAAAGTTACCTGGCCCGGCCAGCCTCCTTTCCTCGTGGACACAAAGACTAGACAGTGTCCAGGGAAGGCCCTTTCCAGCTCCCCGCTCAGAATCTGGACCTCTTGGACAATGCCGGGCTGAGCAGGAACCCCAAACAGCCATGTAGCAGTCGCCTTCATGTGCCCTGCCAAGGCAGCCCTCCTGGCCGTGGGGACCCTGCCCCGGGAGCCCAAGGGATCTGCTCAGCTCCCACCTCCACCAGCACCACAGGAGTCCCTTGAGCCTTAGATATTTAAGGCATTGCTTTCAGATAAAGGCAGTTCAGGGAACATGCCCAACCCCTTCCCAACGCAGGAATCTCTCCCTGCCCTCCAGACCCTCAGCTCTAAGCGGCAAGCCCCAGGGCTGGGTCCTAAGAAGCAGTCCACCTGACTGAACAATGTCCCCAGGAAAAGGCAGACAGGAAAGAAGAGGCATAGAGGAAGGAAGGGAAACACCAGTGCTGTGTCCCTCAGGCTGAGCCACTGAGGACCCTCCTCGATCACCCGTGTGCCCCCAAAACCAGGTCCTGGGCCTCTCGCTTCTTCCTGTGGAGACGGAGGCCTGGGGACTACAGCAAAACTGTAGCAAACCCACAGCAAGGGGCTCCTCATCTGGGCCCACCAGCACCCCCCTATCATCCCATGCCCCAGACACAAGGCGGAGGAGGAGGTGGTGACGAGGGCTACTACAGGGGCTCCCCCCACTCCCGGGCCGGCCTGCCCCCCAGCCCCAAAGACCTGTTCCACCCTGCCCTGCTCTCACCTGCTTCTGGGGTTTAGTCCAGGATTCCAGGAAACACCCCCGTTCCCAGGTCAGGGGGCCGAGGGGTGTCGCATGTCGCCTCAGGGTGTCCCAGGCCACTGGCCAGTCTCCCTTGTGCTCTCCTCTGACCTGGCTCCAGCTCTCTACTTGCCGCTGCCGATGGCCGCCCCTCCCTCTGGTCCCGCCTGCTGGCCTGCCTGCCTTTCCTTGTAGGCTGCCTTTCCTCCTAGGCTGCCTGCCGGGCCAGGGGAACCAGGTTACTTGTTACAACTTGAGTCAGAGGGGAGGAGCAGGTGAGCAAGTCCTTCCCTGAACTAATCCTGCCGTGGCTGTTGCCAGCAGGCAGCTCCTGGGCCTCTACGCTTCCGGGGGTGGGGTGAGGAGGGAGAGAGGGGCTCCCCGTGGAGGAACCCCAGAAGAAGGCAACGGGGGTCATGTCTTCATGGCCTCAAGGGACTCCAATGCAAAAGTGGTGAATGGTTAGGGCGCACAATTGCTCTCCTAACCCTTAGTCTCCCTAGCAAGGAGAGAGGTCAAGGCATTCGAGACCCCCAGAAGCAGGGTGAAAGGCCACTGTCCATGGGGAATACCAACAAGAAGTTGACAGAATGACAAGAATAGGTCATGACTCTTTCCATACACAGTCATGGAAAGCAAGGCCTGGGTTTTGTCTCTCCCAAATCAGGTTTAAGGAAATTTCAGGCAAGGCAGTAACTATGAAAGTCCGTATGGGAAGGCTCTAGGGTCCCTAAGAAAGCAAGAGTGGTCTCTCTTTTCATCCTACTCATTTCCTCCCAGGATCATCAAGGCCTATTTATTTCTTACATCCATCCCTCAACAGGGTCCACGGCACACTAAGCTGAACCCCAGTCCTAGCCCCTACGCCACAGGAGAGCCACTGGACCCCAGGCTCTAAATCCACTCCCCAAACATGAGGGACCAGGGACCGAAACGGAACTTGTTTTCTACAGAAAACAAGCCTCCAGGTCTCCCACCCCACTGGTCCTCAGACAAACCCAAAACCGTTTAGAATTCAGCCCACTTCATTGGGCGAAGCAAGGGCTAAGGCTACCTGTGGCTCCACGTGGAAAACACACAGACGTGATACAGATTAAGGACTACATCCCTCAAGGCTTACATCGCACCACCTCCCTTTCTCCCACTCTGATGTTCCCACTGTGTCCCTTCACGCTGGGGTATCAGCACCTCAGCATCTCTCTGGATTGCTCCCCTCTCCCAGCCCCATCTCCAAACGCCCTCCCCTTCCCCGTGGCTGGGCAGGTAGAAGTGTGCTCCACCAAGTGTCCCCTGTAGAGCAGAGCTGTGTCACCGACGGAGTTCCTGTCTGCCTTCTTCCCTTCACCTGCATCCCCCACAGTCCCTACACACATACCCAGCTCACCTTCGCATCCTATACACACCCTCTTTCCAAACAATGCTAGTCCCAGAGTCCTCCAGGCTGACCACTTCCTCCTCTCCCCAGGCTGAGGCTACGGGGGCCCCCCCCAACCGGGGGCAGACCCCTCCCATGATGTGGAGCCAGCTTTGAGTGTCCCAAAGAGCCTGCAGCCCTCCCCTCCCCCTATTGGCTTGTCACATTCTTCCAAAGAAGACAAACACAGAGAGATTGACTCTGAGTGGAACTAGTCCCCTTCTTCCACCTTGCCCATCCCCCAGCTCCAGGTGGGGGGTGTTGGAAATCTCTGGAACCAGCCCATGGCATGTTTTTTAATGCACAAAAAAGAAATGAAGAGAATCACCAGGAGAACGAATTATATTAAAATACAGTTCTAAAAACAAACACATAGTAATATATAATGCTTCTTTATTAATGTTAAACGGGATGTGGCAGTGGATAGTTTCATAGAAGCGATGAATGTAAAGGGTGCTTCGAGACAGAACAACTGCGACGTGACCGTAAACTATCTGTGGATTCTATCAACGGCAAAGCCACAGCTACTGCCAATGGTTTCTTGCCTTCATGATTGAAGGCAATGCTAAATTTTTGTTAAAGGTTGGTGTGAAATAAAGATATTTCTTCCCACCTAAGTTCACAAACGCTCTGAATTCTATCCACAGATGCTTTGGTGCCCGGGACCCAGTGAAGAACCCCACTTTCAGGTAATCCCCCCTCTCTGAGTTCAGAGGAGAGAAATACAGATAATCAACTCACCGCATTGATCCTCTGGAATTTTTGTAAACCCCCTGCTCCCTCAAACTCACATGCAGCATTTCCTGACCCAGCAGAACGTGAGGTCTGGAATGCGACGAGCCAACCAATTCTCCCAAGAACCCTAGATCCAATGGGTTGGATCTCACTGTCTGCCAGGCCACTCAACGCAAAATACCAAAAGGGAGGTGGGTAGTACCCCCAGGAGCTGGCTGGGGTTCAGTGCCCTGCTGCCCGCTGGCCTAAGGGATCAGGGTTCTCAGATCAGTGCCCTGCCCCAACCCCCAGAGCATCAACACCCAGAGCACAAGTTGGTGAGGACGTGGAGTGTCCTTGAATAAAGTCAGACTACTTGGAATCTGATTGTTCAAAGGAGAAAAACTGCATCTCTTTAGGATTTTCACTTCCCAAGGAGAAGTGCTGCATCAGGAAACTTCCACACTCTGTGGCCATCCACTCCCACAGTTTCAAAAAGTTCCTTTAAGTTTCTTCTGCTACACGAGATTAGAAGTTCTTGAAAGCAAGAGCCTCATCTACCGTCATCACATTGCCTCCAGCACCCAGCAAAGAACAGTCTCAGGCACTCCTAAGATCCCACTTAATGAATTAACAGATCAATGGTCAGCCGCCGGAGCCAGCAGTGCAGAAAGAAGGGGAATAGCCCGGGACCCTCAAGGCGAAGGAGGGTGGAAGAGGGTCCCTTAACTGGTTTCTTTCTCCACTCTTCTCCGTCCCCACTGGGAAAGGTGTTCGCCTCCAGCAGGCGATGGTGGAGTGGGTTCTAGCCAGGAATGCGCCCTGAAATCAGACCTCTCGGCTTTCCTTAAAAAGCCCCTTTGTCCGGTCCACCCTGCTCCCCTCCCCCACCGCGCCCCTCCGCATCCAGGCGGCCCGAGACTTTGCTCCTTTTGTTTGGCTGCTTTCTGGCTTCCCGGAACCTGGCCAGGGGATCCACAGGCGTGGGGAAGGTCGAAGGAGAAGGGTTGAGGAGTCGGAAATGTGCACTTTGGGTAGGAACTTGAAATTCCCACCCCCTTTGTAAATCACTCCGTTCCTGGTAGGGCCAGCTCCGCTCAGGCCACGGACCACGGGTTCAGGAGCTTGAGCCCCCCAGTTCACCCGCGCTGCGTCCCCCTAAGTTTTCCCCCTTACCTGTCCCATGGAGCTCTGGCGCCGCCCGCCTGTCCCCGCGCCCCCCGTTCCTGCCTCGAAGCTTCAGGACCTGTTTGTCCAGGCCATCTTCTCTCTCCCCGACCCTCCTCCCGGCCTTCCCTCCCGGGAGGTATTTCATTTAACTTCGGCATTTGCAGCATCCCAAATGTTAAAGATCCCAAGACATCTGTCCCCTGGGGCATACCAAGGCCCAGAGGAAAGAGGGGAAAGACGCAAGAAGGGATTCGAGATTCCGATCCAAGAGTCGGGGCGGGACCCCATGGCGGGGTGGTAAGATGCCAGCGAGAATGGGTACCCTTTGGGGACCCCGGCCCGGGGGGGCGAGACTGCCCCCTTCTCCCGCTTTGGGACGCCGGTGCGGCGGGACACCCCCGGCACTACCAGTTTCCTCCGCCCAGGCGGGAGGAGGCTCCTCTCTCCGTCCGAGGGCCGCCTTTCATCCGCGCGCTCCGGCCTGGCCGGGGGCCGTTTCCATTCCTGGAGACCCCGGGGTGAAAGAATGAGAGGAGCCGGCAAGAGGGCGCCGCGCCCCTCCCCCGCAGGCCCCGTCCCCCCTCCCCGCGAGTCCGCTTCCCCCTCGCTGGGCACCGCGGTGCTGCCGAGCCACCGCGCGCTGGCGCAGCCGCAACCGCCTCCCCCTCCCCCGGCCCGAGCCCAGTCCTCCTCCTGGGCGCCGGCTGGCCGGGCTCCGCCGCGCAAGGAAAGGAGCCCACTCCCGGTGAGCGCCTCCTGCTGTTACCGCTAGCCTGGTGCCCTCCCTCCCTCCATCCGTTCACTCACTCTCTCACTCACACGTCCCTGTTTTCATTTGTGCGAGAAGTTTATGGAGCACCTATGAGTGCCCAGCACGGTGGATCAAAGTTCAAATTCTTCCCTGGATGATTCCCCAACCTAGGCCAGTAATCAAGTAGCAATAGCATCAATGAAGCAAGGGCTGAAACTCAGAGCAGCGAGAGAGAGAGAGAGAGAGAGAGAGGGGCCGTGCGCGCGGCTGGGCCAGGCTGAGGGTCGCAAAGTCTGGCGGGAGAAGGCATGTGCCCGGGGAACAGGCGGGAGAATGCAAGAAGGATCTTGAGGCAGCTATGACGGGATATACAAACGCATAGTGGCAAAGAAGCACGGGGACCTAGGAGCTGCGCGGACCTTAGGGTGTCGGATGAGGAGGAAGGAAAAGAATGAAAACAAAGACAAGGCTAAAGTGGCAGGCAGAGGTTCATCGGGAAGCAGGGCAGCTCTGTCTGGTCGTCCAGGTTTCCACCATACTAAGAGGGAGGACTCACCCGTGTTCCACCCACCAAGCTGTGTGCCCTGCCTAGAGGTGGTGACTTTTTCTCATTTGTCCAAAGGCACTATATGAGCTAAATTGACTGAAGAGCCTCGTGGGCTAAGTAAGGATTTAAGGTTTTTATCCTGAAACTGAAGAGAAGCTAATTGTATTAGTCAAGGTTCTCTAGAGACACAGAATCAATAGGATATATGTATATAATACATATGAGAGAGAGAGAGAGAAATGGAGAGAGAGATTTATTTTAAGGAATTGTTTCATTCCGTTGGAAATGCCGTCGAGTCCAAAATCTACAGGGTGGCCTGACATGCTGGAGACCCAGAGAAGATAGCAGTTCCAGTCCAGAGGCAGTCTGCTTGCAGAATTCCTTCTTCATCAGAGGTCAGTCTTTTTTCTGTTAAGACCTTCAACTGATTGGATGAGGCCCACCTACATTATGGAGGATAATCTGTTTTACTCAGTCTACTGTTGGTTTAAATATTAATCTCATTTAAAAGTACCCTCACAGGGGCACCTGGGTGGCGCGCAGTCGGTTAAGCATCAGACTTTTGATCTTGGCTCAGGTCGTGATCTCTCGGTTCAAGAGTCGAGTGGAGCCCCGCATCCAGTTCTGCACTGATGGTGTAGAGTCGGTTTGGGATTCTGTCTCTCCTTCTCTCTGCCCCTCCCCCACTTGTGCTAGCTCTCTCTGCCTCTCTATCTCTCTCTTAAAATAAATACATTAAAAAAACTAAAAATAAAAATACTTTCACAGAGGGGCACCTGGCTGGCTCGTTTGATAGATGAGTGTGCAACTCTTGATCTCGGGCTTGTAAATTCAAGCCCCACATTGGGTGTAGAGATTACCTAAAAATAAAATCTTTAAAAAATATATAAAAATAAATATACCTTCACAGAAACATCTAGAATAATGGTTGACCAGATATCTGGGTACCACGGGCCTAGCCAAGTTGACACATAAAATGATCCATCACGCTACTGAAAACTGTCGATCCGGAACCTAGGCAGACTCCGTTTTAGATCACTTTGATGAATGAGCGAATGGAGTGGGGAGCATTCAGAAACAGCTTTTTAGGAGGTAGACCTGGCCTGACTTCACAGTTGACCGGCTACAGACGTGGCAGGGAAAAAGAGGGAAGAGTCTAGGGGTTCCCAGGTTTTTAGCTTGAGGGTTCAGCGTAAGATGTGTTCACCTGAGGACATTGAAGATAATGTCCAGTGAGCAGCCTGGCTGGGGGTTCTAAAGCCCCAGGAAGTTTGGAGAAGGGGGCTTGAGAGCCACTACAGAGCTGCAGCTCTGGGAGTAGGTAAAATCACCCAGGAAGGGTGTGGACAATGAGAACAGGACAGGGAAGGGGGTGGGATCCTGGGAACGTTTAAGGGGTAGACAGAGGGGAAAGTGCCTTTGAAGGTAAACATTATTGGGGCACCTGGGTGGCTCAGTCGGCGTCCGACTTCGGCTCAGGTCATGATCTCACAGCTTGTGAGTTCAAGCCCCGCGTCAGGCTCTGTGCTGACAGCTCGGAGCCTGGAGCCTGCTTCTGGTTCTGTGTCTCCCTCACTCTCTCACCCTAACCCACTCACATTCTGTCTCTGTCTCTCTCAAAAATAAATAAACATTAAAAAAAAAAATGAAGGTAAACATTATTCTTATTACTCATGCAATGGGACAATTTGCTGAAATATTGATTTGCATTCTTTTTCCCTTCCCATTCACCCCTCTCTTTTGTCTGGGTGGAAAGTGGAAGCTTCCCAAAGGCCTTAGCCCTAAGCCTGCTGAGACAATGGCAGGGGTCCCCAGGGACAAGGGCAGCGAGGTGGCTTTTGAGAGCCAGGAAAAAGAGGTGCGATGGCCTGGGAGTGCGAAAGAAAATGGTGTGTGTCCTGAGCAGCAAGGACCTTCATGCAATGCCCTTCAGAGGCGGCAAGACCTCAGCAGGGCTGGGAGGTGGGATGCTGGGCCCCAAGTTTCTAGCCTCGACAGACTCTTGCACCACACACATCCAGGAAGCAGGAGCCCAGTCTACAAGAGGTCCCTGGGGGCTACAGCATCTAGATGTCCGCCCTTACCCAGCTTTCTGGCATTCCCCCTAAACCTTCAGGATTCTGCTGGAGAAAGTAGCCGGTTTTTGCCATCCCAGCAGGCCTGGAACAGAATCAAATTGATTTAAAAGAAAAGAAACGACCTGTGTGCCTTGCAAACCTGAGTTTGTAGCTTGGGATTTGTAGCAGTACTATTACCTTCATTTAGAGATGAGGGAACTGAGGCCTAGAGAAGCTAAGTAATTGCAGTAAAGCCACACAACCAGTTAAGTCTCTCTCTTTTGTTTTAATTTAAATTAAATTTAATTAATTAATTTGTTTATTATTATTATTTTTTAATTTACATCCAAGTTAGTTAGCCTATACTGCAATAATGATTTCAGGAGTAGACTCCAGTGATTCCTCTCCTACATATAACACCCAGTGCTCATCCCGACAAGTGTCCTCCTTAATGCCCCTTGCCCATTCAGCCCATCCCCCCACCCACAACCCCTCCAGCAACCCTCTGTTCTCTATATATATCTCTTACGTTCTGTCCCCTTCCTTTTTATATTATTTTTGCTCCCCTTCCCTTATGTTCATCTGTTTTGTCTCTTAAATTCCACATATGAGTGAAGTCATATGGTATTTGTCTTTCTCTGACCAATTTCACTTAGCATAATACCCTCTAGTTCCATCCCCGTAGTTGCAAAGGGCAAGATTTCATTCTTTTTGATTGCCAAGTAATACTCCATTGTATAAATATACCACATCTTCATTATCCATTCATCCATCGATGGACCTTTGGGCTCTTTCCATACTTTGGCTATTGTTGGTAGCGTTGCTATAAACATGGGGGTGAATGTGCCCCTTCAAAACAGCATACCTGCATCCCTTGGATAAATACCTAGTAGTGCAATTGCTGGGTCGTAGGGTAGTTCTATTTTTAGTTTTTTGAGGAACCTCCATACTGTTTTCCATAGTGGTTGCACCAGTTTGCATTCCCACCAGCATCGCGAAAGAGATCCTTTCTCTCTGCATCCTCGCCAGCATCTGTCGTTGCCTGAGTTGTTAATGTTGGCCATTCTGACAGGTGCGAGGTAGTATCTCATTGTGGTTTTGATTTGTATTTCCCTGATGATGAGTGATGTTGAGCATTTTTTCATGTGTCGGTTGGCCATCTGGATGTCTTCTTCGGAGAAGTGTCTATTCATGTTTTTTGCCCATTTCTTCACTGGATTATTTGGTTTTTTGGGTGTTTAGTTTGATAAGTTCTTTATAGATTTTGGATACTAACCCTTTATCTGACATGTCATTTGCAAATATCTTCTCCCATTCTGTCGGTTGCCTTTTAATTTTGCTGATTGTTTCCTTCGCTGTGCAGAAGATTTTTATTTTGATGAGGTCCCAGTAGTTCATTTTGGCTTTTGTTTCCCTTGTCTCTGGAGACATGTTGAGTAAGAAGTTGCTGTGCCTGAGGTCTAAGAGGTTTTTGCCTGCTTCCTCCTCTAGGATTTTGATGGCTTCCTGTATTACATTTAAAATTTTTATTTTATTTTTGAGAGAGAGAAAGACAGAGCATGAGCAGGGGAGGAAGAGAGAGAGAGGAAGACACAGAATCTGAAGAAGGCTCCAGGCTCCGAGCTGTCAGCACAGAGCCTGACACAGGGCCCGAACCCGTGAACCGTGAGATCACGACCTGAGCAGAAGTCGGATGCCTTACTGACTGAGCCACCCACACACCCCGAAGTCACACAACCAGTAAATGACTGATGCAGGATTGGAAGACAGATCTTTCTAATTCCATAGCCCTAAACCAGTGGTTGGAAAACATCAAACACCTAAAGGGCCTATCAGATAAAGTGAAGGAATGAAGTATGTCAGGTAGAAGAATTCTGGCATTCCAACATGGCCGTATTTAGTTTGTCCCACTACAACTTGTACCTTGGCCTTGGCATGTGTTGTGGCTGGAGGGGAGCATGGAAAGACGTGGTAGAGACTATGGCACATTCCAACACTGAGGTTCTGTCTCAAAGGTGGTTGTCACTGCAAATGTCACAAGCAAAGGGCTTCTATTTTAAAAACAAATGCTGGAAATCCAAATGTTTACGCGAAATCTGATTTGTACACATTTGACTTTTTTATTAAAAAATCAAAAGGAGTCAAGGGGCGTCTGGGTGGCTCAGTGGGTTAAGCGTCCAACTTCGGCTCAGGTCACGATCTCCCAGTATGTGGGTTCGAGCCCCGCGTCGGGCTCTGTGCTGACAGCTTGGAACCTGGAGCCTGCTTCGCATCCTGTGCCTCCCTCTCTCACTACCGCCCCCTCCCCTGCTCCTGCTCTGTCTCTATGTCTCTCTCACGTATAAATAAACGTTTAAAAATTTTTTTTATTCAGAAGGAGTCAAGAAAAATGTGTCTGCCCTCCTTGGGCTGAAGTTTGAGTTGCTGCTGCACAGCTCTGAGCACAGGGCCTGGGGCTGATTTGAACGGGGTCTGCTGAAGCCGGGGCTTGGGAAGCAAGTGTCCTGGAAGCAGAAACCAGAGCCGTCACTGGGAACGGACTGGTTCACCCTATGGAAGGAAGGGAAGGGGTGCAAGTTGGGAGAGGTTATCAAGTCCCCAGTACGTTCCTCTCCTCACTTTGGCTGAAGGGGCAACCGTTCATCTCTGTCAGGTGGTTATTCCTGAGAAATGGTAGAGGAGGGGTCTTGGGAAAAGCTCTCTGAGCTCTTGCTGGAAAGGAGAAAGAGGAACAAGCTGGGATCTCCGTGGCGTAGCTTCTAAAAGCCTCCCGGGGGCTGGGCGGCTGCCTTTCTGCACTGCACACAGCCCTCCCACACACACTGGGATGGGGACTCGCCCCAGACCTCTCCCTGCCCACGGGTGCTGCTGACTCAGGCAGCCTCGGGGCCTGCCCGGCAGAGGATGAGGCTCACCTTGTCCATCCTCCCCTCCCCCTCTCCTTCCTCTATGGGCTGGATGAGGAGAATGAGTCGATTCTCAGCGGCCCAGACAGTGCCCCGTCGATGCCCTCAGCAAGGAGCTCTTTGGAAACCCCAGAATGACTCGGAGCCGGAGGCCCTGTTTCCTCTCCTGACCGCATCCTGCAGCTCGCAGCTGGGGGCAGGTGCAGGAGGGGCAGTGCCCGTCTGCCTCTGCGTCTGTGGGCCACAACCCGCTCGACGGGGCGCAGGCTGGCTGCAGGCAGGTGAGTGGCTATGGGAAATGCAGATGACCAACTTCGGGGGTCAAGCCAGGCAGCTGTACTTAACTGCCTCAAGGGAAGAGCACC
The DNA here is from genome assembly GCF_018350215.1 of Panthera leo. Taxonomy (NCBI): domain Eukaryota; kingdom Metazoa; phylum Chordata; class Mammalia; order Carnivora; family Felidae; genus Panthera; species Panthera leo. Next base: position 39,878,558 of record NC_056696.1, on the reverse strand, counting down.
CCCTTAAGAAACTGGGGCTGGGGGACACGGAGTCTAGGGAGCTGCTTGGAGTGCAGGGCAGACCTATCACTGGGACTCAGACTCCCAAGTTGCATGAGATGGGAAAGGACCCACTTCCCCAAGCCACACCAGCATCCTCCAGGCCAGCAATTCTCAGCTGGTTTCTGAACGCGGCCTGGTCCTCTCCACAGTGTTCAGGGTCCTGCCCCTTACCCTCCCCGCCTCCTCTCTCTCTTCTCTTTCATCTTTCCTCTGCCTTCTCTCGTTCCTTCTACCCCTTCCTCTCCAGCTTCTCCATCCTAGCCACGAGGGCTTCCACAGGATTCCAGGGACCGCAGGATTATGTCTGAGCACCTGTACAGAGCACTGGCCTCTGAGCCGCCTTCCTCGCCCGTCCCTTACTCTGCAAGCCCCTGTTGTAACTTGCTCTCCCCGGTGGGACCACCAGGGGGCGAGAGTTGAGCGCTCTTGGGTCTGGACCAACTACGTTCTGGTCTTTCTTCCCTGCGCCCTGGAGAAAAAAATCCTGAGAGCAAAAGTGATGGAGGGCAGAGTGGAGTTGCCTGTAGGCTCTAATCTGGCCTGAGACTCTTCCATGCTTCTTACGGTCCAGCTGGTGCAGGACGTGGACCCTTCCTCTCCGGAGGGCAGGACTGGCCCCTCCTTCACTGCAAGCCCCAAGTCCCCAGCCTACCTTCCCTTCCTTCTGGGACCACTGCCCAGCCGGCCCGAAGGCCCTGGGCTCTAGCCATTCCCTCTTCTGTTTCTAGAGACCCACAGAGAACGTGAAACTAAGAAAAGATAGTGAGTTATGTTAAAAACAGCACCACTGCAAAGATACAAAGCTAAATACCAGAGCTGAGAGAGCAGTGACTTTTGGGGGGCTTTCAAATGTGGCAGCATCCAGATAGACAGGACACCTGGGTCCCAAGGGCGCCTCTGCTTCAAGCTCTCCACACCGGCCCCCCCTTCCAGTTCCCACAAAGAAAGCTCCTGTTTGCTTGTAGTCAGAAGGCACGTAGTAAAGACACTTTGTCAGCCTGGTCCCCACTGCATTTCTTCCCTGGCAGGGTTACGTGTGGTAGAGAATTCCCAGGCCCCTGGGAGCAGACCCCTGGCCGCCCAGCCCCTGTCTGAGCTGCACCTCAGGAAGGCTGAAGACTGGGCAGCTGACAGGAGACGTGGCGGGAAAGGTGGAGGGTGGGGTGGCGGTGCCTGCGGCTCTCATTGGGGCTGGATTATTATCAGAATTCTAATAACCGGTTGCTTTTCTCAAAGGCCTAGAGATAGAGGTGCCCTCCAAAATAGCACTCGACCTACATGGGGCCTTTTCCTCACTTTGCCTGGTAGGTGGTTATTAACCAGCTCAGGTACCTAGTTTAGGAGAGACATAAAAAGTATGTTTTGGAGTCAGACAGCCTCAGTTTCTTCATATATAAAATGGGGGTGTAGATCAGATGCCTTTTAGAGCGCTTGGGTGGCTCAGTTGGTTGAACGTCTGACTTCAGCTCAGGTCATGATCTCACAGATCGTGGGTTCGAGCCCCACATCGAGCTTTGCCCTGACAGCGTGGAGCCTTCTTCGGACCCTCTGTCTCCCTCTCTCTGCCCCTCACCCTCTCTCTCTCTCTTTCTCTCTCTGGGGCTCATTAAAGATTTTTTTTTTAAGTAATAAACATTTTTTTAAAGATGCTTTTTAGCATTATGCTTTGCCCATAGTAGGCACCTAAGGAAAGGTGGTGATTTTTTTAAGAGACATTTTTTTCCACATTCTTCGTCTTAAAAGAAAAATAAGTTCCTCGTCCTCACACCCAACTCTCAGGGAAAAAAAAGAAAGCAAGTAACTTCTGCATGATAATTACATCTTCAGTGGTCCAAACCTGTTTACTGGTGACCAAGTTTCACTTCCTGTGGTTTTGCAGCTCGAGGCTTCAAAGGGCACCTTCCTCCTGTGACCAGGCCCGGGCCTGGGGCCTTGGCATGGATTAACTAGAAACAAATTAGTACCTCACGCCTCTGTCTCCTCTTAAAATACTCCACATGATGAGAAAGGAAGAGAAAAGGGTGTGTTTTAAAGGGAGGATGGTTTAATTTGAGGTACGATGCTGTTGAAATCAATTGAAATGGTCCATAAACCCGGCGATGTGTGACCTCTTCACACCTCCCACCCCAAAGCTCTTGTCCCAACCCCTCTGCACCTGGTCAGTGCATTTCCATCTATTTGTTCATAAACACATGCACTGATGTGTTCTCAGTGCTTTGATAGCTCCGTGGGAGGTTGGTGGAGAGAGAGGGCTGAGCTGGTCCTATGGAATGGTTGAAAGACGCCGTGCTGGGTCTGATGGAGGATCCTGAAGCCAGGGGTAGCTAGGTGCTCGTGATGGACAAAAAGCCCCCTAAAGCTGAAACCAGGGAGGAGAAACCAGTTAGTTTGTCCAAGAAGCTTCGAAAATGCCTTGGATGCTGGAAAGTAGGTGATGTCTATTTTATATCTTTGCCCACTGCTGAGAGCTGGGATTCTAGCAGGAGCAGCTAAGAAATTGAAAATCAGTCTCCATACACCCAAACGCTGGGGTGGAGTCTGGCCTAGGGACTGGGGGGCAAAGAGGAGTTGAGCTTTACTTATCATTTCTGTGTGGACTTTTTGCTGTGAAAATGTAGTCTTTATTCATGTGTAATTTCTGTAATTAAAATTAATAGTTTAAAACTTTTTATTATGAATACCTTCCAACGTAAGTGAAAGCAGAGAGTCTAGTATAATGAACTCTCATTTATCTATCACCTAGACTTACTGATATCAACATTTCCCTATATTTCCTCGGTTTACCTTTTCTTTAGCAATATATTTTGTTTTATTTTTTTTAATTTAATGTTTATTTATTTTTGAGAGAGACACACACACACAGAGCATGAGCAAGGGAGGGGCAGAGAGACAGGGAGACACGGAATCTGAAGCAGGCTTCAGGCTCTGAGCTGTCAGCACAGAGGCCGATGTGGGGCTCAAACCCATGACCTGAGCCGAAGTCCGATGCTTAACCGACCAAGCCACCCAGGGGCCCCTTTAGCAAAATATTTTAAAGAAAATCCTAATCATGGTGACATATCACTTGTAGATGTTTCAGAACGCATCTGTGAAAAAAATTGGACACTTTTCTTACATAATCACATGACTGTTATCACAATAACTCCTTAATATCACCTGACACCGAGTCACTTTCAAAGCTCCCCAGTTGTCCCAACACGGTCTTTTCAAGTTGGTCCGTTTGTATCTGGATCCAAGTAAGGTCTACACTTTGCATTTGGCTCTTTTAATCCTGTGTCAGTCCCCTTCCTGCACCCGATTTTTTTCTTATCATGTCAGTGCCTTGTTGAAATCAGGTCAGTTGTCTCATGCCCTACATGCTGTGTTTTATCTGCTTGCCTCCTCACATTGTCATTTAACTTACTCCTGACCCCCGTGTTTCCTGTAACCTGGACATTAGCGGCAAAGGCTTAAATAGATTTCGGCTCATCATTTGTGGCAAGAACACCTCACAAGTGGTGCTGGGCATCCCATCCGCCTCGTCATCCTCCACCCTCACCCTCACCATCCTCGGTTGTCACATCGTGTTGTCTCTCTTATCACTGAGAACTACTCCCTGAGGTGACACGTCAGCATCTTGTAATAGTCCAGCTCTCGCCTCGTGGTTTTAGCACCCACCGATGATTGTTGCCTGAACCATTTTCTTAGAGGTTGCACAAGGTGATTTCTGTTTCTATTTAAAATAATTTTTTTCTGGGGCACCCGGGTGGCTCAGTAGGTTGAACATACGACTTTGGCCCAGGTCACAGTCTCGCAGCTCATGGGTTCGAGCCCCGCATCGGGCTCTGTGCTGACAGCTTAGAGCCTGGAGCCTGCTTCAGATTCTGTGTCTCCCTCTCTCTGGCCCTCCCCTACTCGTTCTCTCTCTCTCTCTCTCTCTCTTTCTCTGAAAAATAAATAAAAACATTAAAAAAATTTTTTTAATACACAAAATAAAAGAAATAAATAAAATAATTTTTTTCTTAAAAAGCAATAGACTGCATTATGATGTGAGCAATCACCTTCTTATTGAACTACCTTCCAAATTCAGATTGTGATATAAGAAAACCCCCAAAAGACGCCTGTATTGATTTATTATATTATATTTTAAAATAACTTCCCTATTCATGCAGTCTTCTGGGGAGCCCCTGGCAGGCTCTGGTCAGGAGTCTTTCAGGTCTTGAACCTCTGAGAGTACCCAGAGTATGTATGCATGGATTTCTCTCAGTGTAGGACCACAGAGAAACAGGTTTTCAAGTGTCAAAAAGCGTTTATTAAGTGGGCTGATAAGTGAATTTTACACAGACCTAATGTAAGTTGTTTGTCTTGCCTTGATCTCCTTTTGATGGGATTCGTTGTGGTAATGGATGGCATGGTCGAATTGTTGCCTTTGTGTGTGTGTGTGTGTGTGTATGGATTGTTCTGCTTTGATTGTTTAATTAAAAAATTTTTTTTAATGTTTATTTATTTTTAAGAGAGAGAGGCAGAGAGAGCACGAGTAGGGAAGGGGCAGAGAGAGAAGCAGACACAGAATCTGAAGCAGGCTCCAGGCTCCGAGCTGTTAACACAGCTAACATGGGGCTCGAATCCACAAACCATGAGATCATGACCTGAGCCGGAGTCGGACACTTAACCGACTGATCCACCCAGGCGCCCTGATTGTTTAATTTTTAAATGATGGATATGTGTTTCCAGCCTTTTGATGAGTGCATTTTATAAAATATTTAAAATATTTTTGAAAGTAATAAATTCGATATATCTCTGGAAAACAGATTGGACCTGTATTCATGGGACTATGGAATCTTTGGTCTGACAGGGACCAGAGAGGTCCCCTCATCCTACCCCCACCCAGGGCTGACCGTCCACCGCTGGACACAGTTGTTCAGCAAGGCTGTTGCTGTGTATAAGTCTCTGAGTCCCACTCATTTCAGGGAATGCTTTGGGCTCAGCAGGAAATTCCCAGCCCTGAAAGACAGAATAACCTGGCTCTATACACAGGTTTTCACTCAAGAGACATTGTGATCAACCAATTCTCTGGAAATCAATGATCTACAAAAGTGACTTATTCATAGGACAGAAGTCTTTGTGTACTTTTTAGTTTCAAGAAAAAGGAAAGAAGAAAGATAACATTTTGCCCCCAATTAACGGTCCACATGGCTTTTATTTCCTTCTTTTACGCCAGTAAGCCCACATTTCCCGTCTTATTTGTGTGTGGAGGACAGAGACTCGAGCTTCGGTGGTTGTTCTGTAGAGGGACTGGAAGTCTTTAATTTCTGTAGCCCCATGGCCTCGCTTACTAACTGGAGCATCATAAATGCAAAATAAAAATGTGTTGAATCCATGAATTTGAGAAGAGAAATCCAAAGCCATGGTATAGTGCAGTTCCAACACAACACAACACAACACAACACAACACAACACAACACAACAATAGTTTGTGTTGTTTGTTTTACTCCCAATAATTGTAGCAAACATACGATGCTTAATATGTGTCACATAGTTCTAAGCGCTTCCTATTTGAACACATTTAACTCCTTCACATGCCCACTGACATAAGAAGCATTGTTCCCATTTTCCAGATGAGGATTTTGAAGTGGAAAGGGTTGAATAACTTACCCAGGTAACAAAGAAAGTGAGAAGCAGAGCTGGAACTTGAACGCGGGCAGTGGCACTAGTTTACGGACTAAAGCCCTACGTTATATTGTTTTTCACCGTTGGTTCATTAGGGTCTAAAATAACAATAAACAACTACTGACATGCCCTTCATTCCACTAATGTGTAGTGCTACTTTTCAAAGTGCTTCCAAAATGCATTGTTCATGAGTCCATGGCCGCTGTTCTTGAGGTGAGGGGGTTTCCCTGTTTCTGCTCCTCACAGACCAGAAGAGGTGATAGAATCCCACGAAGGCAGCGAAGGAGAGAGGCTAAAGGAGGGGGAGCAGGTGTCAGGGAGTTTCGTTCAGTTTGGAACAGACGTTCAAAACCAGTCCTAAGCTAGATGGGAAAGCTGCTCACTGCAATGTATTTATCAAAGCGAAAGCTCTTGAGCAAGTTGAATGTCTAATATGGAGGATTGTTGTGTTACATGGTGGTTTACCCACAGAGGGAAACCTTCAAAAATGACCATTATGAAATCTACATAGGGGCAGAGAAAAACGTTTACAGTATATTCTGCAAAAACAAAACAAAACACAAAAAACACCCAACAGTGACAACAACCCCCAAACACCAGAATGTCTCTTGAGTACAGCAATGTAAAATGTGACCATGATAGAGAAGGGCTCGGGAAGAGAATGTGCAAACAAGAAAATTACTGCGATTAGGGTGGAGGGTCTGGAGTTATTTTACTCTTAATATGACATTTTCTCTCTTTATGCTAATAAGAACTTAAAAAATGAAACCTGAGAAGATTTGGAGCTATAGGTTATAAAAAAAAACAACAACCCAAGATTTGGTTTAAAAAGATAGAAATTCAGCAAGCCTTGTGACCTACATAGCATGTTGTGTCTTTGTGTGCATAGGGCCCAGTATGGGGCTAGTATAAGGCATGACCTTCTCGCTTTGGGGGGTTTGGGGGCTGCAGTGAAGAGACATATTGGATTAGAGAGGGGATGTGAGCATGCACATCATGAAGACAGTCATTTTCAGAGCAGGGTGACTGAGATTAATCACCCTGTGTCTAGCACATCTCCCTGGGGCAAACCACAGCCTCTACCAGACGCTGGCAGCCGTTGTCTCGGGTCTGCACTTCAGGCTTTGCTGCCCACCAAGGCCAAGCCCCTCCACTTTCGCTTGCCAGTTAGGACTATGCAGGCAACATGGTGGGTGTTCGCACTGTTTCTCCCATTTGGACCCCTTACCTCGGCACATCTGTGAAGAGCCCCATTCACCCTCTCAGTCAGATGCCCAAGTTCTCCTTAGTGAGAGGACCCTGATTATATTAGTCTGGATTCTCCAAAGAGACAGAACCAACAGAAGAGATATAGTTCTATATCTATTTATAGATCTATATCTAAATCCACCCATCTATCTATCCATCTGTCTCTAAAGACATTTATTATAAGAAATTGGCCCACACCCCTGTGGAGGCTGAGAAGTCCCAAGATCTGCAGCTGGCAAGCTGGAGACCCGAGAGAGTCGATAATGTAAGTTCAAACCCAGTCTGAGTCCGCAGGAAGAAGACTGATGTCGCAGCTCAGACGGCAGAGAATAAATTCCCTCTTACTCAGTGTTTTTGTTCTCTTCAGGCCTTCGATGGATTGGATGAGGCCCCCCCCCACCCCACCTCGGGGAGGGCAACCCACCGTACTGAGTCTGTTGATTCAAACATTAATCTCATACACACCTAGGGACACACTCAGAATAATATTTGACCAAATGTCTGGGCACCTCGTGGCCCAGTCAAGTTGACACATTAAATTAACCATCAATTAACCACTGATCTTTTGATAACAGAAGCAGGGTGATTTCTCTGCAGGGCCAGTAATGGTGGCCTTGACCTCAGTGTGCCCTTGGTTTAGTACTGATTAGTGATAAACAGGGCAAGGCAGGTGCTGGAGGAGTAGTAGAAGATGGAAACTGACTTGAGCTGTGGTCCAGGATGCATGGGATTTGTGTGCTGCTGTGTGTGTGTGACCCCGGCAAGTCATCAAACCTCTTGGGACTTTAGTTCCTCCATCTGTAAAATGGGGATAATAATACAAGCTCTTTAGAGAAGATACTTGCGCAAGTTACATAAACTCAACGAGACTCAACTCTTTAGTCTGTAGAACAGGGACAATAAATTCTATACCTCATAAAGTTGTGAGGATAAATAAGACAATATATATAACCTTTAGCTCGATGCCTCTCATATAGTATGTGCTCAGTAAATATTAGCTGTCATTTTAACATCTCCTTCAGAGGGATGTTGTGATCACACATTATGTATAAAAAGTCTTTGGAATAATACAATAAGGTGGCATATTCTTTCAAAGTTTTGTGGAAACCAAACTGACAAAATGTTTGTTGAAATAATAATGCCTACACCTCTAGAGAGAATATAAATTTTTCAACAATTTGGCACAACGTACCAAAAGTCTCAAATTGTTTATAATCTTTGATGAATACTTTCACTTCTAGGAATTTGTCCTAAGAAATGAATAAAAGTTTGTTATAAAAATCTTTGTACAAGGATGTTCATCATAGAATTATTTATAAGGGTGAAAACTTGAAACAAGATTAGGGGCTTAGGGACTCCCGGCTGACTCAGTAAGAAGAGCATGTGATTCTTGATCTTGGGGTCGTGGGTTCAAACCCCAAGTTGGGTATAGAGACTACTAAAAAAATAAATAAACGTAATAAAAAAAGATTAGGGGCTTGGTTACATGAATGAGGTTTTATTTCATATATTGATGTAATGTTACCTTAAAAACATGTTTTAGAAAAATATCTAATGATATAAAATATAGCATATTGCTAAGTGAAGAAAGCAGGCTACAAAATAATGTATACATTGGTGCTTGGCTGCCTCAGTTGGTAGAGCTTGTGACTCTTAATCTCAGGGTGGTAAGTTTAAGCCCCACATTGGGTGTAGAGCCTACTCAATTAAAAAAATTATATTGTAAATTTTATATTATAAATAAAAAAATGTATATCATATACATTATTTTGACACCAAAATAATGTATATGATATACATTCCACATATAGTTACTGAGTCCCAATTTTGTGCCAGACACTGATTATACACTTGGGAACACAGTAGTCTTTGGTCTCATGTAGATTGTCCCCAATTTAGCTGAAAAAAAAAAAAAAAAGGGCACGTCTGTATTATCATCTACATAGAAAAATATTCTAAGGTGTCTCTTCATGGTGTAATAATGGGTGTTTTTCATTTTTTCCTTTATGGGTTCCATACTATCCATTTTTATTAATAAAGGACCTGTGATTAATAATCAAGGGAAATTAGGGGAAAACTTAACGATTAGAGGAAAACTCTTAAAAATTAAAAAAAAATTTGAGTACAGCTGATGCACAATGTTACATTAATTTCGGGTGCACAACAGTGATTCAAAAACTATAGGTTATGCTGTGCTCACCAAGTGTATAGCTACCGTCTGTCACCATACAACACTATTACAATATCATTGACTATATTTCCTATACTGTACTTTTTATTCTCGTGACTTATTCATTCTGTAACTGGAAGCCTGTATCTCGCACTCCCCTTCACCTGTTTTGTGCATCCCCCCGTCCTTCGAGCAATCACCATTTTGTTCTGTGTATTTCTAGGCGTGAGTCTGCTTTTTGTTTGCTTATTCATTTGCCTTATTTTTTCGATCCCCCATCTAAGTGAAATCAAACGGTGTTTGTCTTGGAAACTCTTAAAATTTTTAAGAGAGAGCCTGGGTCAGGGAGTCACTGAGTATGACTGGGTTCAGAATGGAGAGATCATCTCTTTGGGTCTCACACGGGCGGGATGGCAGGGGAAGAGAGAGTAGGAGAGTTAAACAAAGGTTTGAGCTGCGATGTTTGCTTCTCTGTGACCTTGACCAAGCCTCTTTACTTGTCAGTTTCATCATCAATACAATGGAGCTAATCGTTCCCGCTTGCTTCGGGGTCACAATAATTGATGAAATCATGTGTATGTGCTTTTTAAAAATTTGTGATGTGTTACAGAGACCTAAGTGGTGTTATTATTACCTTAAGCAAGTGACTTTCACCTCTGATCCTCAGTGTCTTCTTAGAACGGAGAAAATGGGTCTCTAGCTCTAAGTTACTGCGATGGAGTAAATGTGAATCTCAGGCACAGTCCACTCTCGTGGAAGATGTGATTAATTACACACCCAATAAACACTTTTTGACTTTGATGATAATGACGAGGAAGAGTGATTTCACATCTTTGCTTCCTCTTTTCCTCTCACTTACCAAACATTCCCTGCTCCTTTGGCTGTGGGTCTTTCAGTCATTCTCCCCACTGGACTGAGGCTGGAGGGCTCGATGCCCAGCAGGGGTGGTAGGGAGCTTCCTGCCGGCCACTCAGCCTGGGTAAGGGAGGGATTTAGATCTGATAAACTCTGCCACCTGAGATGCCCTCACAAGCGTCCAGAGCCCTCTCTTTACCCCCAGAGTGACATGGGGGGGGGGGGGGTGACACGGGGGTGAGTCATATCACCAAGTACAGCTTTGCCAACTCTGCCATTCTTCTGAACTCCCCAGATCACTCATCACCCCGGGAGGCCCTGGGTTCCCACACTGTGCCCTGAGAAAGAACCCTGGGGTCAAAGGAGGTACCAAAAAAAAAAAAAAAAAAAAAAGCCCAGAATTAGTCACAAGAATGAAATCAGAATCACACACAGCCCATGTGCCCAGGCTTTGACCAGGTGCTGACCTTTTTTTTTTTTTTTTTAATATATTTTTTTAAATTTGAGTATAGTTGATGCTGACCTTTTAAAAACCCAGAGCAGCTCCACCCTTCTTGTCTCCACAGAGAGGGCGAGGGCGAGGGCCTGGGTGGGGGTGGTGGTGACGGGGACGGGAAGGGGGCAGCCGGGCCTGGAACAAGACAATCCCAAGGGCGGGGCTCCTGTGGTTTGTTTGTCTAAAACACCACAGCTTGCAAAGTACTTTCAAGGACATGATTTCCTTTGATCTACCAGGCAGCCCAAGCAGACATGATCATCTCCATCCTTCAGATGAAGAAAGTGAGGCTCCTGAGGTGGAGAGATACCTCAGGACGGGTGGGCGGCCAGCTGGGACAGTGGGAGACCGGACCCAGGCTGATTTTAGCCCCAGCGCATCAGCGGTTTCACAGCCCTTTGACAACTGCCCTTAAAAAAAAGGTTCTAGAAAATTTCAAGAATGAAGAGAGGGAGGAGAGAAAGAATCTGTAGTTCCCTTACTTTGACACAATCACTGCTAACATTTATTGAATTCTCTAGACTTTCTTGTGTACCCTTTTCTCAAACATACATAAAATGCAATAACCTTCCTCTTCCTCTTCACAGTGCATCATATTAGTTTATACTGCGATGTGGTTCTGATGAGCATTCCTTCGACAGGCAGTTCATGAGCGCCTACCGCATGCCCGGCAGTGTTCCAGGCACTGGGGATACAGCACTAAATAAAGCAGACAAACTCCTTTCACTATGGAGCCCATATTCTGATGGCAGAGACAAACAATGAACCAAAAAGTAAAATAGATGGCATTTCTTACCTTAGCACCAAGAGGAAAGAAACATACCTAGGATGCTTAAAACTTGTGCTAAAGAAAGAAAAGAGCAAAAGATAATTTTTATCCAGAGGACTTTGTGGCATATAATGTCTTGCTTCAACAAAACCAATGCTAACAATTATTTAGCTTGAAGTGTGGGGATATTTAACGCAAGTAATTTTGTCACCTTTTTTAAATTTTTTTTAAATGTTTTTTATTTATTTTTGAGAAGGAGAGATAGAGCGCGAGCAGGGGAGGGGCAGAGAGAGAGGGAGACACAGAATCTGAAGCAGGCTCCAGGCTCTGAGCTGTCAGCACAGAGCCCGACGTGGGGCTTGAACTCATGGACCACGAGATCATGACCTGAACTCAAGTTGGATGCTTAAGTGACTAAGCCACCCAGGTGCCCCTAAATTTCTTTTTTTTTTTTTAATGTTTATTTATTTTTGAGAGGGGGGTAGGGAGAGGGGCAGAAAGATGGGGACAGAGGATCTGAAGAGGGCTCTGCGCTGACAGCAGTGAGTCTGAAGCGGGGCTCAAACCCCCGAGAACCATATGATGACGACGAAGCTGGACGTTCAACTGACTGAGCCACCCAGGTACCTGTTACCTTCTTTTCATTTACTGTCAACGTTTTCCAATCTGACATTAAAGCAACATCTTAAAATTTGCATAACAACAGTCCCATATACTAACGAGGGCATTACACCACTGTTGAACATTCAGGTTGTTTCTTTCAGGCGTAAGTCTTTCAGAATGTCTTAGAACTCAGTGCATCAAACTTGTTTTATTCAGGAGTACTGGCTTAGAAGAGAGTGGCAGACAAGAAAGCACAGGGTAAAAGGAATGAACATTTTGGGGGGATGGGATATGAATATTTTTAAAGCTGTGGATATTGATTGACAAATTGCTTACTTCTTTTTTTTAAGTAGGACTACCCTTAATTTTTTTTTTTTTTTTGAGAGAGTGTGTCCGTGCACCTAAGTGTGGGAGGAGCGGAGAGAGAGGGAGACAGAGAGAATCCCAAGCAGGTTCCACGCTTAGCGTGGAACCCATCCGGGGACTCGATCTCACGAACCCAGAGTTCGTGATCGGAGCCAAAATTAAGAATCAGAGTCTTAACTGACTGAGCCATCCAGGCCCCCCAACTGACAAATTACTTTCTAAAAGAATCTGCCACTTACACACCTCCCAGCAATCTGTGTGGGAGTACTTATTTAACCCGTTCTTTCCTGAACCTGTGCCTCATCTGCCTCAGTGGCAACTGGAAGTTTACTGGTCCCCTTTCATTCCTGAGTATAAAAGAAAATTGCCAAGGGACACATGGCAGACGAATTCAGTGACCTACCCAAACGACGGAAGAGAACTTTCTCTCCCCATCAGCCATAGTTCTGCAGTGGGAGAGAAACACTGAGTTTCAATAATTCCTGCAGGGGGGGCTATGAAAACTCAGGCATGGAGAAGCCTTCTTCCTGCCTGCCTTCAGGGAGCCCAACTGGTAAATCAGGAGAAGTAAATTGGCAGGAGTGGAGGCGGGGACTCACTCAGAACAGCCTCGTCGTTGGACGTTTTGCCACATGCAGACCCAGACGAGAGCCGGCTCCCCCATCCTGCAGCCCCACCATATGACACAGAATAATTTCTTGCCCAGAGAGGAACGGTGAGGATGAGAAGAGCCCTGATATACTTGAGTTCTTAAACCTTAAAGTGTGTCTGAAATTTGTCCCACTGGCACCAGCAACCCCACAGGCTGCAAGGCTTGTGACTCTCTGGGTATGTGGGAGGAATGTGGTTAACGTTTCTTAACAGCCTCACCTGCTAGGGGCAGCTGACAGGTGGGGTCAAGGTGGAGTGTGACATTCAATGCGCTCTAATCCAACAGCCCCAAATGCTGAACGCAAATGCAGGTATTAGGTAGGGGGTTAAGCAGCTTGAGAATGAATGCCCAGGATACAGACGCAACCTCACATTGCCGTGCTGATCTGAGTGGACACTGCCCCCAGAGCCTACAACTTTATGATTGGCCTGGTGGGGATCTGGCTGGGAGGTGGTTTTCAAGAATTACATTCCTTTCCCTGCCCCGACTAACATTTCTTTAGGCCAAATCCCCTTAAATCAAAAGTACACACACCGAATTTCCAAACCCTCCAGAAACCTTAAGGGGTAAGTTATAGTCAGAAAATGGATAGATGGGCCCAAAAAGGATAGGAAAAAATGCCCAATACATACTTAAAATATCACATTGACAGATACCCTTTTTCAAGTGACACCTGGCTGGCAGACGCTCTTAAATCTGTTTCTATTCTCCCCGTAACCTTCAAAATGTGAAACGTCCTTTAAAATAATAAGAGTAAATGGGCGCCCGGGTGGCTCAGCCGGTTGGGCGTCTGACTTCGGCTCAGGTCTCACAGTTTGTGAGTTCGAGCCCCGAGTCAGGCTCTGTGTTGTCAGCTCGGGGCCTGAAGCCTGCTTCAGATTCTGTGTCTCCATCTCTCTCTGCCCCTCCCCCTCTTGTGCTCTCTGTCTCTCAAAAATAAATAAATGTAAAAATTTAAAACAAATTGAAATAATAAGAGTAAGTGATTTGCTGCCTTTCTGTAGGATCACTGCACCCACAGGTGGTACAGGTCTTTGACCTCACACCAAATTCTGATCATCCTGAGGGCAGCCTCAGCTACTGGCTCGAATTTTGTCTGGCGCAGTATTGGATTTGCCTCCTGATGCTCATTTCACTCCCATTGCTCAAGTAAAAAAAGACACGGTTGTCAGATTCAGGCTAGCAACAGTGTTTATTGAGAAAGGTGAACTGATGCAAGAGATTCTGGTGTCCCTGGCCAAGTGACAGAGACTCTGGTGAACGATTTCAGAATCTTCTGTCCAGAGGGAAGGGCCGAGATACTTTCCAGGGTGAGTCCTTCAGCTTCGTGGGAATGGGGAGAAGATACAAAACCAGGGCAGGCCAAGCACATGTAGGGAAATTGTCCGGAGGGATAAACTGGGCAGCTCACGCTGGGGCTGGTTCCCATGGCTTTGGTGAGCTTTGAAAACGAAAGTCTGAACTGATAGTGACTAATGATACAGCAAAGACAGCTACAAAGATGACTAAGTACGAAAGGGCTGTCGATTCCCATATTCTATAGAAATTTTGGAGAATGAGCGGGCCAGAGAGTCCGACTTCGAGAAGGTATTTCTCAGAAGGTAGTAGCTATTTGTAGGGGTTCAGAGAAAGCATAGCCGGAGACAACAGTCACTCTTGGGGGAGTCTGGGTTTGGTATTCTGGCCAGTGTTATTCCCGATGGGGCAGAGGAGGAAACCCACTTCTCCTTCTACTTGGCGAACATGTATGTGGGCGTCCAGATTGCTGTCTGCACGGTCTCATAGGACCTTTATGGGACTGGAGAAAATTACCCCCCCCCCCCCAAGCCCACTGGGCTGAGAGAACAGCTGGTCTCAGCCGACTGGTTTGGGGGCGGGGGTGGGAGAGAGTTCAAAAGGCGCTGAGGTTCTGAGAAAGCTAATGAAGGAGACCCTGGGAGTCCAGGCAGCGCCGGCTGGGGCGGCCCGCAGCCAGCAGAGAAGGCATGTCTGGGGAAGCCGGCACCACCCCCACCACCCACGCACTCCCGCGGGTCTCGTCCCCCCCCGCGGGCTCCGGGGCCGCCACCTCCACCGGGCCGGGGCGGCTACGGCACTGCCGAGCCAGCGTTCGCCGTCCGGGCTCGCTCCCAGCTGCCGGCCGGACTCCGGAACACTGAGCTGTCGTCCCTGCAGAGCGAGGACACCGAGCTGCCCCTGCGCGCCGGGCGGTCGGCGCGCAAGCAGACTCCGCGCCAGGCCCGGGCGCGGAACGAACGGTCCAGCAGCAGGTAGATGAGCGGGTTGGCGCAGCTGTTGACGAAGGCCAGGCAGGTGGCGATGCTGAGGCCCCAGCGCAGCGCCAGCAGCAGGCCGCAGGGCAGCGGCACCGCCCCCAGGCGCGCCAGGTGGAAGACGGCCCGCAGGGCGCCGAAGGGCAGCCAGGAGCCCACGAACGCGCTCTCGACGGCGAAGATGATGCGCAGCGAGTTCCTCCGGGCCCGGCCCAGGTGCGGCGGCCGGCGCAGGCGGCAGGAGATGCGGCAGTAGCAGACCAGGGTGACGCCCAGGGGCAGCACGCAGGTGAGCAGCAGCACCAGCAGGCTCAGGCCCTGGAAGGCGTCGGAGGGCTCCTCCCCGCACTGGCTGCCCCCGCCGCCGGGGAGGGGCTGCAGCCCCCGATAGACCAGGGAGGGCAGGCCGGCCAGGAGCGCCACGGCCCACACGCCGCAGCAGACGGCCAGCGCGCAGCGCGGGGTGCGCAGGGGCCGCGCGTCGAGCAGCTTCACCACCGCCAGGTAGCGGTCCACGCTCAGGCCCGCCAGCAGCAGCGCGCCTGCGCAGCGCGTGCCGGCCAGCGCGAAGCCGCTGAGCTTGCAGAGGCCCTCGCCGAAGGGCCAGCGGCCGCCGCTCGCCGCCGCCGCCGCCCACAGCGGCAGCGTGAGCACGAAGCCCAGGTCGGCGGCGGCCAGGTGCAGCACGAAGGTGTCCACGAGGCGCCGCGGGCCAGGCCGCGCGGCCAGCAGCCACACCACGAAGGCGTTGCCCAGCAGGCCCACCACGAAGGCCGCCAGGTAGAGCGCGGGGATGTAGGCGTAGCCGTAGGGCAGGTCCGGGGCCAGGCAAGGCTCCAGCTCCTCCAGGGCGCCGGACCCCGAGTAGTCCCAGGACGCCGTCCCGGGGCTGGGGCTCCTGGGCTCGGTGGGGTGCATGGCGGGGGCCGTCGGGCCTGTGCCGGACGCAGCCTGGGTGCGGGCTCTCCCAGGGAGAGGTGGGGGGTTGCTCTTCACGGCCGGTGCCCAGCACCTCCCTTCCTGCCACCCTCGACCCAGGCAAATGCGTGGGCAGGAAGGTGGGGGAGGAGGGGGTGGAGTGGGAGGGGCAGGCTCGTGGGGGTAGAGGCCTACGATTTGGGGCTGGCCCCAGGGGAAAGACGGGGACCTGGCGGAGGGGGGCTTCACAGCTGGATCCTCCGAGGACAAGGCCTCGGGGCTGGGAGACCCGCTCTGCCCCCCCAGGGGGAGTCTGATGTCAGGTTGCAACAGGTGGCGGGTGCCCGAGAGCCTTCCTCCCTTCTCGTCCCCCACTTCGCTCCTTCCCATGCTCCGCGCTGCTGCTTTCTCTAGTTTTATTAGGGGCGAGGGCCTAGAACCCCAGCTGAGGGTTTTGTAAGGCTAGTGCCTCAGCCTGCTGCGGGCCCCCCGTCCTCTAGGAAAGAGGGGTTCTGCTATCTGGTGTGCAACGGGGTCGGGGTGAACCGGGGAGCCTGTGGCTTCGGGGCCTGCCTCCTAAGCAGGCATCGGCCATCAGAGCTCTTCAGCTGTTGTAGGTTCAATGTCTTAACTCAAACAGTGGCTTTTCTGACCAAATCAAGTCTTCATGGAGCCACGTGGGAAGGTTTTCAGCTAGAGAGGGAGAGCTACCCAGCTAGAAAGGATCAGAGCCTGGGATTTTAATCGCAGCTCTTCTCTATCTGCCCTCATCTGGCCAAACGTCCCTATTAAGCCAAACACAGAAGTAAGCTCAGTACAAAAGATGAGTTAAGATGGTACCCAATTTCGCCGCACATTAGTTGTCTTTAATTAGGAGTCAGGAGTTTAGAGGAGGATGAAATCCCTTACCTACTGAGGGAGTCAGGGGAAGATTCATGAAAGGGTGGGAATGATGCCTGACTTTGAAAGGAATGGTGGCCCCAGGAGAGGATGGGTGAGAGAAAGCTCACCCTTACTCCAGAAGGTGCCCTTTCTTCTCCTCATTTTGTTTTGTTGATGATTTCCTTGGTTGCGCAGAAGGCTTCCTTTTTTATCTTTTCAAAAAGTTTTTATAATTTTAAAAATTATTTTTAATTGGATTATTTGTGTTTTGTGTTTAAAGTATAGTTGACATACAATATTAGATGAATTTCGGGTGCACAACATAGTGATTTGACAATTGCATAGTGCTCACCACGAATGTAGTTATCACGTCACCGTGCAACATTATGACAATATTACTGACTATATTCCCTATGCGGTACTTTGCATGCCTGTGACTTATTTGTTTTATAACTGGAAGTTTGTACTTCTTAATCCCCTACCTAATTTGCCCACCCTCCAACCTTCCTCCTCTCTGGCGACCACGAGTTCTCTGTATTTGTGAGTCTATTTCTGTTGTTTATTTGTGGGGTTTTTTTGTTTTGTTTTGGATTCCACATATAAGTGAAATCAAATGGCATTTGCTTTTCTCTGAATATTTTACTTGGCAGGATCTTGGTCTTTTTTTATGGCTGATTAATATTTCATTACATAGAATTAGCGTATACATAGAATAGACAGTGCGTGTGTATATATACTTACATATATGTGTATATATACACACACACCACATTTCCTTTGTTGATTTGTCTACCAATAGACACAAGTTGCTTCCATATCTGGACTATTGTAAATAATGCTGTAATGAGCATAGGAGTGTAAGTATCTTTTTTAATTAGTGCTTTCATTTTTTCTGGGTAGATTCCCAAATGTGTGGTATTTCTGTTTTTATTGAGGAAACTTCATACTGTTTTCCATAGTGATTGCACCTGTTCGCATTCCCACCGGCAGTGCGTGGAGGTTCTCTTTCCTCCACATCCTTGCCAACACTTGTTATTTCTTGTCTTTTTGGTATTAGCCGCTTTGACTGGTGTGAGGTGATCTCTCGTGGTGTTTTTGATTTGCAATTCCTTGACGATTAGTGATGTTGAGTATCTTTTTATGTGTCTGTTAGTCATCTGTATGTCTTTAGAAAAATGTTTGCTCATGTCCTCTGCCCATTTTTTTTTTTTAATTTTTTTTTTTTTCAACGTTTTTTATTTATTTTTGGGACAGAGAGAGACAGAGCATGAACGGGGGAGGGGCAGAGAGAGAGGGAGACACAGAATCAGAAACAGGCTCCAGGCTCCGAGCCATCAGCCCAGAGCCTGACGCGGGGCTCGAACTCACGGACCGCGAGATCGTGACCTGGCTGAAGTCGGACGCTTAACCGACTGCGCCACCCAGGCGCCCCTCCTCTGCCCATTTTTTAGATTGGATTCTTTGGAGCGCCTGGGTGGCTCAGTCGGTTGAGTGTCTGACTTCAGCTCAGGTCATGGTCTCATGGTTCATGAGTTCGAGCCCTGCCCCAGGTTCTGTGCTAATAAACAGCTCAGAGCCTGGAGCCTGCTTCAGATTCAGTATCTGCCCCTGCCCCCCCCCCCCCCCCGCCCCAGCTCATGCTCTGTTTCTCATAAATAAATGTTAAAAAATTTTTTTTAATTGGATTATTTGTGTTTTCTGGTGTTGAGCTGTAAGTTCTTTATGTATATCGGGTATTAACTCCATATCAGATACATCAGTTGCAAATACCTGCTCCCATTCAGTAGGTTGCGTTTTCATTTTGTTGATGGCTTCCTTTGCTGTGCAAAAGCTCTTTATTTTGGTGTGGTCCTGCTTGTTTATCTTTGCTTTAGTTCTGGGTCCGAATTCTTCCTAGCAAACATCCCTCCCATGAGATGCTGTGCTGGAACCCATGTTTCAATATGTGTGCTCTCCCAGACCCCACCACACTGTCACCAGGAGCGAGTGACTGACCCATTGGGTGGATTGTCAGTTTTATTTGATTCAGTTCACTTAACAGTGAGCTCCTTCGTGTGGCAGGCACTGTTTTCAGGCATTGAGAGAGAGATGCCACCTTGACCTTGGAAGTTCGTTGTTTAGGCAGGGGAGATAGATACATATACAGTATGTGCAGGGGCCAACCTGCCAGAAGTCGAACTGGTAAATGTGAAAAGCCAAGTTCTCTTGGAGCTTAGAGGAAAGAACAGTTACTTCTGATGGGAGGGGGTATCAGAAAAGGTCTTCCAGGAGACGGCCCTTGAGTTTAGGTCCAGGAAGGAGCTGAAGGGTGAACAGAGCAGCAGTACATGGCCCAGTGTGACCAGAGCCCAAGGTGGGAGGAGGGTGGCAGGAGAGGAAGCAGGGAGCAGATCACAGGGTGATCTTGATTTCATTCTGTAGGTAGTGGAGAGCCACTGGAGCTTTGAGAGTAGGGCATGACATCCATCTGTTTTGAAAGGATCACTGGCAGAACTATGGATTGGACAGGGTGGAGGCCCAGGCCCCAGAGTGGACTATTGTGATTATTTGTGTGGGGATAGGGAGCATATGAAATAGATTACTGGCAGTGGGGACAGAAAAACGAGGATCTGTTCAAGAGATCATTGTAACACTGTGGATCTCAGCAGAGAGGAGTCAAAAGATGGGTCTGGGTGGCTGTGTTTGGGAACTGTATGAATGCTGTTCATTGGGCCCGGGAATACAGAGAGGCTTGTGTGTGTATGGATTCTGTTTCTTGTTGATTTGAGGTCGGGTGATGAAATCATGTATGATCAAACCGGAGCACTTCTGAGAGTGAAAAAGGATCTATGGTAATTAACTCAGGCCACAAACCAGGACTGTTCTGGGCAAACCGGGACATTTGGTCACCCTAGCTTGAGGTCCCTGTGGCCCATGGGAATGCCCAGGGAGTGGGAAAAATTACGGAGAGTTGGGCATGTCTGTGTCTAGGCTGTTCTTGTCAAGACTGTTTCTGCCCAGCCAATTACAAGAGGGGGACAGGCACGCAGGAGAAGAGGCCAGGGAGTCGTTGGTTTCTGGCCTGTCCCTCCATGGGCATCCCAAACCTCAGGCTTGAGTTTCCTCTGAAGACCACCCAGAGAGGGTGAGAACCTGTGGGCTGCTGGAGACTCAGAGCAGTTTTTCTAATGTCTGGTCACACGGTTGCTGGTGAGTGGCACTGAGGCTGGGTGGCCTAGGGGGCCTCAGCCTCCTCCCCTACAAGGCTGGCAAGGACAGCGCTTGCTTGCCAGAGCCTGGGGACAATCGGGGACGGGCCCAGTGCTGCTGGACTTCACCTCCCCTCAGGCACAGTCAGTCTGGGGCAGAGAAGGCATGAGTGACCGTGAAAGCTAGAGATGAATGGGCCAGGAAACCACCAGGTGAGAAAGAAGAATGGGGCAGGGGACTGAGAGGGAAGCCTAGGCAGGGGATTGAGGGGGAAGGAGAAGTAGGTTGTTTAGCAAAAACACAGAGATTCTGGCTTCCTGGGGCTATGGTCTCATACCCGAGGGAAGTCGTGGCCTAGAGCCACGTGGTGGATTCTCTGTGCCATGGCCAAGTCCTGTGGGCCTTTGTGGACCTGTCTGGAGGGGAGGAGGCATCAAAGACCGGATAGATTTCTATCCAACTTTCAGTGACCAAGGCTAACTAACTCCACGATACTCTCTCTCTTCTCCTCCTCAGGGGGACTCCCCACAGGATTAGAAACAAGCCAACGAATAGAATATTCTTCCTGCTTAGCTGAGAATCTTGGCCAGTCTCTGACAGGTGTCAACAAAGCAAAGCAGAAGTGGTCTTCCCTCGTTCTCCGTCTTGCCCTCAGGAGCCTTCTCTGGCCTCCGTACCTTATGGGCCTTCCTCTCTCTGGACCGACTTTGTTATGTGGGTCAGCCTCGCCTTGCGCATAGAGCTTCTCTCTGTCCATCACCATGATTGGTACGAGCCTGAGAACAAGCTACGTAACAAAATACCCATTGCTTTGAACTAGGTTACTTTCAAGAGTAGGTTCCTTTAATTTCTGCCCTTTTATGAGCTATATGTGTAAGCTCTTACATCTTCTCCCCCGCCAATTTTAATTTTTCCGTACACAGGATTTTAACCTTTAGGGAAAATTTTGAACGTTATATTTGCCTTTTTCATGATAAAAGCCATATAACTAGATTGCAGAATATAAAACAAGCCAAGTCCACTCAGGCCTGGTACTGCACTTTGGTGAATTTCTTTCTGACCAGAGAAGGAGAGAATTTATTTGTAATCCCATATTCTTAGATTTTTTTTTCACATTCCATTTCAGAGGTTCTCCACATATTTTTTTACACAGCTACTTCAGAGTCATTTGTAATTAGAATGTACATACTTTTATAGGCTGCTTTTTTCGATTAATGCCATATAAATCTGCATTTTTCTCGGCTGCTTCTAATACTTTGATTTTGAATATTTTGGATTTTTCTAGTGGTTTTTTTTTTTTTTTTTTTTTTTGCTGTTCTAGAAATTTGTAACAAATAGTTGCACTTATGAACTTTTTCTTTCACATCGTTCTCATGATATAAGGTAAAAGTCTGAAAATGGCTTGATATAGATGCTTATAGTGACAGTCATTGCATGGCATTGTGCAAGGGTAACAGGTTCAACATAGTCGTGTCAGAAATATTCGTCAGCAAAATATACTTTTTCCACTTTAATAGGTAATGGGGTAAAAGTGGTTCCTCATTTTAATTTACATTCCCTTGAATATAAATAAGATTCAAAGTCTTTCTGTACTTAATTCCTCTTATGTGAACTGTCTAATCATGTCCTTCATACATTTATCTACTATAATCTTATATTTTTTATTTATATGAACTATTTAGTGTTAAGCATTATCTCATTTATTTTTTAATGTTTATTCATTTTATTTTTATTATTTTTTATTAAAAAATTTTTTTTACATTTATTCATTTTTGAGAGACAGAGAGAGACAGAGCACAAGTGGGGGGTGGGCAGAGAGAGGGAGACACAGAATCCGAAGCAGGCTCCAGGCTCTGAGCTGTCAGCACAGAGCCCGATGTGGGGCTCAAATTCACAAACTGTGAGATCATGACCTGAGCTGTCAGATGCTTAATCGACTGAGCCACCCAGGCGCCCCCTGTTGTTTTTAATTTTAATTTTTTTAAATTTACATCCAAATTAGTTAGCATATGGTGCAACGTTTCAGGAGTAGATTCCTTAATACCCCTTACCCATTTAGCCCATCCCCCTGCCCACAACCTCTCCAGTAACCCTCAGTTTGTTCTCCATATTTATGAGTCTCTTCTGTTTTGGCCCCCTCCCTGTTTTTTATATTATTTCTGTTTCCCTTCCCTTACGTTCATCTGTTTTGTCTCTTAAAGTCCTCCTATGAGTGGAGTCATATGATATTTGTCTTTCTCTAATTTCACTTAGCATAATTCCATCCACGTAGTTGCAAATGGCAAGATTTCATTCTTTTTTTTTTTTATTTAAAAAATTTTTTTTTTCAACGTTTTTTATTTATTTTTTTGGGGACAGAGAGAGACAGACAGAGCATGAACGGGGGAGGGGCAGAGAGAGGGAGACACAGAATCGGAAACAGGCTCCAGGCTCTGAGCCATCAGCCCAGAGCCTGACGCGGGGCTCGAACTCACGGACCGCGAGATCGTGACCTGGCTGAAGTCGGACGCTTAACCGACTGCGCCACCCAGGCGCCCCAAGATTTCATTCTTTTTGATTGCTGAGTAATACTCCATTGTATATATATACCACATCTTCTTTGCCCATTCATCCATCGATGGGCATTTGGGCTCTTTCCACACTTTGGCTATTGTTGATAGCGCTGCTATAAACATGGGGGTGCATGTGTCCCTTTGGAACAGCATCCCTGTATTCCTTGGATAAATACCTAGTAGTGCAATTGCTGGGTCGTAGGGTAGTTCTATTTTTAGTTTTTTGAGAAACCTCCATACTGTTTTCCAGAGTGGCTGCACCAGCTTGTGTTCTCAATAATGTTTATTTATTTTTGAGAGAGAGAGAGAGCACAAGTGAGGGAGGGGCAGAGAGAGAGGGAGACACAGAATCCGAAGCAGGCTCCAGGCTCTGAGCTGACAGCACAGAGCCCGACGTGGGGCTCAAACTCACAGACTGTGAGATCATGACCTGAGCTGATGTCGGACGCTTAACCGACTGAGCCACCCAGGCGCCCCAAGCATTATCCCATTTAATTCCAATATTTTTCCAGACTTTTTTCTTAGCTGTTTTTCTTTTTTCTTTTTTTTTTGGTTTTACATTTTCTTAAGGTCAAATGTGTTGCTCTTAGCAACTTCAGAGTTTAGAATGTTACTTTTTCTTTGATCTGAAAACATTCAATTGTATTCTTGTTAAAAATAATTCTCTAGCATCTTTTTTTAATCTACCTAAAGTGTAATTTTTTTTTTTAGATTTCTGTCCAATTTTCCCAACACTGTTGAATTAAAAATACTGTTTTAAACCCTGCGGTGTTGTGATGTCAAACTTATTAAATACGTATCTTATATGTCATTGTGTCTGCTTGTGGTCAGTGAGCAAACAGAACAGGTCAGATTATTAGCGGCACGAGTCTGGCTTCTGCATCACTTCATAACGTGACAGCGGGGCGATCTTGGGCTCCAGTTTCTACATCTTCAAATGGGTGTGATTCTATGTACCTGATTGGGTGTCGTGAAGGTCATACTAGCCCCAGCGGAATGAAGGCCCAGACCCCGAGTGGGGGATCCGGTAGAGGCCCTCCCCTCCCTATGGGCTCTGCACCTGCACCCCCAGCACACTGTGTCCCAGCCTGCGCCGCGTCACGGAAGACTGCCCTTGTGTTCACCTGTCTTGATGCCAGACTCGCCTCCTCACGCCGCTTCTCCTCCCCTCCAGGACATGATGCTTTCTTTGCACACAGTGGGTGATCAGCAAATAATTTTGGGATTGCACTGGGAATCCAGGAGATAATCCCCATGGGGGGGGGGGGTGTGTGTCTTCAAGCCTTAGACAACCAGAGCTCCCTGGGCCTGGCGTCACCGATGGTGAATTTCACAGAGTGACAGAATGCTGCAGACAAACTGCTGACAGGACCAAAGCGCAGACAGATGGCATTACGCCAGCGCAGCTGTGGCCGACAGGGAGGTTAACGGTGACGACTCCGCGTCCTGAGTGGGAGGGCGACCTTGAAAGCCATGTCTCCTTGGGCGTCCACGCCCTCTCTTGCTGAGTTATTGAATTGGGAATGGGGAGTCCTCTGTTTTACTCACTGTTCCTGACTGGTTGCCAAGATGAGGTTTCCCATAGACCACATCCCCTTGAGCCCCACAGGAGAAGCTTGTGTGTGTGTGTGTGTGTGTGTGCGCGCGCGTGTGTGTGCGTGCGCGCGCATGTCAGGCGGGAGTAGTAGATTAAAAAAGGCAAGGACAGTCCTTGCCCCTGCCCTGCAGCCTAACCACCTGAGGGATGGCGGGCACACACCAGGGAAGGGACCCCACCCTGGATGCCAGAGGCCACACAGAATGTTTCAGATGTTTCTTTCCGAAACTTTCAGATACTAAATCTGGGGTGGCCGGGAAAAGACAGCATCTGAGTTAGACATGAGTGTTTGGGTTCCAGCCCACGCTGCTGAGGGGTGACTCAGTGTGAAAGCCTTGTGGCCCACAGCTGTGTAATGGTCCCCCGGCCTGATACCCCCCAGACTTCATTGTTGGTCCTTAGGAGGCCTGGGGGAGGAGTTAGGGTGGAAGCGGAGGGTGAGGGGAAGAGTGTGGCTTTCAAGGAAAGTAAGGCTCCCATCTATCTGCCCTCCCTCGCAGGTTTCCACAGCTCAAAGGTTCAAGGCAAAAAAACCAACCCATCAGAAACTTAAAAGACCAGCAGCAGGGAAGTCCCTCAATATAAAAATGGACCCAGAATTTGTTTGGAAAGGAAGTAACATTTTCTCTTTGCAATGATTCTGCCCACAGAAGCTTCTAAACTGGGACTTGCCATTAACTTTTCGGTGACTTCACAGAAAGCTGGAGTGGGAACGTTAGTGTGCATTTCCAGTCATTCGCAGCAGGCATTCAGCAGTGTTCCCTGTGCGTGGATAGGGATGCCCCACCCCAGTGCTGTGATTCCACCACTGACCAGGGAAACCAGTTTCTAAGGTCACCTTCAATTCAGACTGACTGTAAACAGCCCCTTCCTACCACGGGGCAAGCACCTTCTTTCTTTTTTTAAATTTTTTAAAATTTATTTGTGAGAAAAAGAGAGAGAGAGAGAGAGAGAGAGAATATCCCAAGCAGGCTCCACAGTGTCAGCACAGAACCCAGTGCAGGGCACCAACCCAGCAACTGCCAGACCATGACCTGAGCCGAAATAAGAGTCGGCCGCTTCATCAACTGAGCCACCCAGGCGCCCCAAGGACTGACTGTCTGTCTGTCAGGCAGCATTATGGATACCAAGATTTTGACATGGTGCTTCCTCTCAAGCAGCTCACATACTACCCGAGAAAATGAACTATACATGTTTGACGTGAGGCTGACTGTGATATCCTGCCTTCTATCAAGGTCAGAGCAGGTCAGCCTCTCTGGAGAAGAGGTGTGTGTATAGGAAGGAGCACTTACAACACGGCGAGTGAGACCGTTAGTATTCCCAAGTGCCAAAGGGTTACAGTTCACAACAACCCAGCCCCCTCCTCTCTCACCCCCATCATGATACTTCTCGTGATTACTTTGGATGAGTTACCTTGAAATGTCAATTTTTTCTGAGTTTTAGTGTGCCTCTTGGGTGTCTATGAGATGTTCTGATGTCGCTGAAAAGCCAAGTTGGGGCAAGCCTGTGGGGGCTTTATATGCCGCTCTCAGGAGTCTGAGTTCTATACTGTGAACACAAGGCCCTGTGGGAGTTTTTGACCAGTGGGGATGACAAAGTGAAAGCAGTGTTTGAGGAAAATTGAGTACCGGTTGGCGGGACTGTTTGTGGGGGGGGGGGGCGGGCAACAGAATGAGGGAAGGACTACTTGGACGCTCTTGCAAAGTTGAAGTGCCTGGACGCAAGACTGGTGGCAGTGAAAATGAGGAACAGTTTAAAAGTGTGAAGACTGATGGGATTTGGTGGTTGTCTGGGCATAAGGCGCCTTCCGTGTGGGGAAGAGGAAGGAGTAAGAAAACGTGAAAGGTTCCGGCCACGGTGGCTACCTGTACGCCAGGAAGGAGTCGGTTTTACTAGGAGGTTGATACCAGTTTTTTGAGGTTGAGGACAACGGAATTTCCAGGTGAAAGGCCAAGATGGAAGCTGGATGCACGAGTGGGGCCACAGGCCGCTTTCGGGGCTGGAAATGGAGATTGCGGGCCGAGGGGTCAGTGGAGCTGGTAACTGGCGGCCTTCTTGGACGGAGACTAGGAGGACGAGCAGGGCACGGAGGAGAACTGAGCCGTAATTCGGGCAGGGGCAGAGTACGAGCAGCTAAGAGAGAAAGTAGGGAATCGGAACGTCGCTGTCACAGCCACCAGTGGTTTGAATTTTCAGGCTGCACTTGGGTCCCCTGAAATGGTACGTGTGAACCACAGGGAGTCAGAGCAGGGAAGTCAACGTCGAATTTCCATTTTTAGGGCAGGAGTATCTATAGCAGGAAATTCGTGGGGGCCTAGCAGAAATCAAACTAAATTTTGGGCGTGATTTTGAAGTTGACCCAGACAGTACGAGGCAGCCTTCTTTCATTTATTCATTTGACAAATAACTTCGGAACACCTGTTGTGTTTAGGCACCGACCATAAGGAAAAAGAAGCTAAGCATGAACTGCCTCACGTGCAGATGTGTCCGTGGTTCTCTCAAGTGTTCAAGGTCAGCCCTCTGAGGGGACTGCACAGCCAGCCTTTCTGTGTCTGGTGGGAGGGGACAACAGAGGAGCGAAAACAGCGCAACACAGGTGCCTCTGGCTAAGGAAGTAAAGAGGACGCAGCTGACAATCAGCTAGTTTTGTCAAGCGATGATGATCATAAAGTAGGCCTCTAAGGCTCAGCTGCCAGAACCGAGGTCTCTGCAGTTCAAAACTCAAGTTGAAAGAACACTAGGATGTGGCGTCTTACTGGCTTACCTGCCCTTTACTTTGGGTCCACACTCTATTAGCGCATAGAGTTTATCAGATGTTTGTAAAGGTCTAACCGCATCCGCCCCCAGACAGCGGGCTCCTTGATGGAGGAGCCCCCGTGTCTTTGTGACCCGGTCTCTTGCACCTAATTACTGTTTTCTGGATACATTTGA
The DNA here is from genome assembly GCF_018350215.1 of Panthera leo. Lineage (NCBI taxonomy): Eukaryota > Metazoa > Chordata > Mammalia > Carnivora > Felidae > Panthera > Panthera leo. The sequence goes on along the minus strand of NC_056696.1, from coordinate 39,851,366 downwards.
TCAGCCTGCTGGCAGCATTCATTTATTTCCACCACACCTGTAATTTCTCCATTCTTCTGTCCTTAGAAGTCGAGATGTTTGAGAGCACAGGGACACTAGTCTGGTATTGGCTGCTGTTGCGTGGATGCTGGTTACAATTATTAGGCGAGTTCTCAGTTTTCCTCCAATGGTAAATACGTTACTGACCAGTGCAACCGTCACGCTTTTAAGTATTTTTTTCTTAGAAATTTTTAACGTTTACTTATTTTTGAGAGAGTGAGCGAGTGAGCACAAGCGGGGGAGGGGCAGAGAGAGAGGGAGACACAGAATCCGAAACAGGCTCCAGGCTCTGAGTGTCAGCACAGAGCCCGACGCGGGGCTCGAACCCACGGACCGCGAGATCATGACCTGAGCCGAAGTCGGACGCTTAACCGACGGAGCCACCCAGGCGCCCCCAGACTTCTAAGTAGTTTTATTACAGCAGTGGAAAACGTGCAGTGTGTGGCACAGTGAAGGGGACGTGAAATTGAATTTAGGCTCCAGCTGTGATGCTGCCACGTCCTAGCTCTGGGTCCCTGCTAGTTCCTGACCTTTTAAGCCTCATCAACCTCATCTGTGAAATAGAGATGTTAATGGCTCTTCACAGAAAGCAAAAGAAATAAGTAAATAATAAGAAACTTTAAATCCTAAAGCAGTATTAACGTGAAGAGTTTCGATTTACTTCAGTCTTGAGAGCCGCACTTCCTTTCTCATGTAAACATGCAAACCGTAAAGTATGAATAACTGGGTGGAGTCAGGAATCACTGCAGCTGAATAGAATCGTAAACTTGTGGCACAGCAAACGACACATGCCATCCTGTGTGTCGTTGAGCCCTGTGATGCTTCTGATGCCAACAGAGGCTACTGAAGAAAGGAACAGATAGCCACCTAAAATAACGGATTGAGGTTAAACAGAATAAAATACATCAGTGCTTTTAACTGCCGTGGTGACTTTGCTTAACATGGCTAAAAAAAAAAAAAAAAAAAGCCTCAGTGGGTCTTAAAACATTTTTTTGTCAACTTGTTTGCTTGTATCTTCTTCAATGGAAAGTGAAAGAAGTCATTTTTTTTCCTTTTTCTGACATAAATATAAGCCACTGTGGATAGAGGAGTTTAGTTGCAAACACCACAGTGACACGGACAGAAGCACAGACTAATTCTTGCTGTCTGAGCGTCTGGACTTGGAATCCCGAGGTGCTCGCAGGCCCGCACACCACACAGGCCAGAAGCACACGACCGAAGCTAGAGACTAGATAGCCTCACGGGAAGAGCAGCTGGGATGCCCCAGCCCAGACACACACACTGCTCCCTCCCCAAAAGGACTCGGAAGTTTTCATTTGCTTCTTTTGAAAGCAAAACTGTCCTTTAACGAGACACAGATTTGTATTTTAAGCATTTATACACTTCCAAGGGATGACAGAACTTCACACTCATTTTATACGTGTGCTTTTCCAATGCCTGACTCTTAGGTCAGAGTATCACAACTACGTTTCTTTCACTGGATGTTATTCTTTATTACCTCTGTGTGGACAGGTTACAAAATAAAAACGCTCCTCTGCACTGCAGAACATTTTCCTCTGCCTAGTTAGGAACTATCGAGTAGCCAGATCGTGGAGCACACTCTTAAATTATGTGTGGGTTCTAAGGCACCTCGGTTTCTATGTCCTTCTCCAATACTGCCTGAGTCTTATGGTTAAGTATTTTTATTTCTGAAAATTACATTAGAAAGTATTGTGGAAGCACGGCTCTGTTCTGAGCTTTGAGTACCCTGTCAAAGGATCAAAGGTAGAGAGCCATGCTTCTGTTTAGCAATGGCAGATATTTCTTCAGGTATGTAATTATTAATGAAGATTTTGTCGTTTTGTTATCAGGTCTTTTTTTTTTTTAATTGCTCCGGTCTGAATGAATAGAATCCTCAAAATCAAAGTGAAACTTACAGAGTAAATCAGGAACTGTTTTGGCTAAGGTGAGTTCATCAGCCATTCAATTTCAAAGGTACACAGTGTTAACTGTGGTACAATTTAATGATTCACCAAAGGAAAGTGATTTAACATGGACAGAATTAACGTAAGATGAACAGAAGCATTTATACACCACTAGCACAGAAAGTTATAGACTTTTTAACACTGCGTAAGTCAGTATTCAGATAGTGCCTAATATCATTAAAAGTTGCCTCTTCAAACTGTTACGTTTAAACATAGGTTAAGAGATAAAAAAACCATACGATGAGTTCACCCAAGTTCAAACATTAGGGAAAAAAACCCACAGTTTATTCAAGAAACAGAAAAGGAGTCATTTGGTGCCATGCTTTTTATTCAAATGAAAGGGGAAAAACTACACTGTACCAGGAAATAGCAAATAGGACAGTATTTTACAGCACAGCATCTTAAAAAAACCTGTAAGCAATGCTCTAGAGTGGACAGGTAAGCACACCATACGCCGTACATTGCCCAACAGTGTCCGTGAAACCATAATTAAAAAGCTGAATTTGGCTTTAAACAGCCAAATAAAAACTGTAACAGTCATTCTAAAACAAAACTGAAAAGTCAGGAGGAATGACAAGCTTTCCAAAGCTGTGTCAAATAGCAGAATTTGACAGGCTGCACTGGAAACCATGACAAGTGTTTGGCAAAACCTAAGTGAATAATCGTCATAGTAATTTGACCTCTAATGATGAAAGCACCAGTGTGTTTCAACAAGGTTGATGGAAATCTCCAGACTTCATGAAATGGCATGATTTTCCTTTGTATAATTTTTAAAACATAATTTTTTTAAAAAGCTGCACCATAATAAAAAAAAAATCTGCAGACTTAAAGAAATATATCCATATTCCTTCTGTATTAATAAAGTAAAATATTATACTGAGAGCAATGAACTTTTGTAGCAATGTTCACATTCTACCTTTAGACATTATGGACATTCATTGTTGAACACACATAAATTTAAGAAAGGGTGGTCCTACTTAGTTTTAAACAGTCCCTCCACTGTCTTGCATCCAATTTTTAAAAATTTAATGGCCAGGTAATATCACAAAGAAGATGGACTTGATAAGGGAAATTTGATTGAAAAGAACAAATTTAGTAATGTAAAGTGCTTATTCTCCTTTTGACTATTATTTACCACATTTTGATTAGATTTACTATTTTTTAAACTAGTCTTAATCTAAACATGTATCTGACAATCATTTCCTTCTGTGATAGAAACTGTTGTCCGAAAGGTAAAATGTGCAATTCCCCATTCTTAATATTCATATATTATATACACAATATGTATACACTTAAAATATAAGAGTTACATATCCTGGTCTCTTACATGCAAACAGTAGATCACAAATAGTTTTGAGCTACACATATATCTTGCACAGGTATTGGAAAAAAATCTGAAATTTTCTTTACAGTTTTAACAAATATACATAAATATAAGAACATAAATTACAGTAAAATATTGACAGCGTTTGAGAAAATGTTGATAACCCAGATGCACTGATGCCTAAAGGCCTTATAATAATAGAAAAGTACAGTTCAGGGACATCTCATTCCTATTCTCTTTTAAAATAAGTAAATACATCATATGAGATATTAGTTATTTCTCTAAACACCTCGATTAGAGAAATGTATATATTTTAGTCTCTACTTCCCACAAAAGAAAACAAACCCCGCATCTCATTTATGATACAATACTGTCTCTCCCCTCTACGTTTACACAGTTATCACAACACTGAAACATAACAGGGTCACATGATCATTCAAGTCTTTTCCTGAGAATGAAGTTTTTCCCCAACTAACCCTCTGATATACATTGTTAAAGGAACAAAGATCATGAAGAGAAGATTTCAAGTGTGTACTTTAGGCTGTTCCACTTGAAGAGAATAAAAAAAGAAAAACCCAATATAAGTAAAATAATGTGAAGCTATTTTAAAATTAAAATGTAGCCCTTTGTACATGTTTAAAAATCCTAAATATAATTTTTATGTCAGTTATAAATATAAGGGAAAGACCTCTCGAGAACTTGTGACAGAGGCCCTACATCTTCAGATTGAAAGACTACTCTCAAAGTGTCATTTACTTCTGCCAGCTTATAAAGTGACTTACTTTAAAAGAGATAGAAAGCCTTTTTTGTTAAAAGGACGATCTAAATTATTCTGAGTTGGCCAGAAGTGGTGTAAAAACAGCACTGATTTAATCAGCAATTTCTTATACACGTTCTTGGTTAAGCTCATGTGGTTTAAAGCGAACCTACTAGCAGCTCTTGACAAAACCTCCTCTTATTTAACAGAGAAATGTTAATACTTGAGTGAATAATAAATACAGAATTGTAAATACTTAGAATAATTCTTGCAAATGCTCTAACACCATTAAAACATGAGGGTTATTGTGAAACTAAACACTAGTGTTTCTCTTAGCATCGTAAGAAAGGTGCAAGTTACCTCTGAAGGCGCATTTCCTACGCTCATGGTCTCCACATGAAACAAAATACAAAGGTATCTTAGAATAAACCTCCAGGAGAGAAAAAAAAGCAAAATCAACTATCTGAAGACAAGCATGTACATTAAAAGGTTTAAAAAAAAAAAGGAACAAACAAAACATACAGTTTGTAATCTTAGCCACATCTCAACCCTAAGTCCAACTACTGTCCGTGAGAATTCAGTGCTTCAGTGTGTCTGATATCAAGCAGGCAAACCCGATGACACAAATCTCCATTTGTGAATCAGAACGTGTCCTTCATCACCTGGACTTGGACTTACCACCTACGTCAGCACCTTCTGCGCTCCAAAATACTGTGGTTTACATTCCAGTTGTTCATGACAACAGAGCTCAGTGTTCAGTTTCAATTAATAAAAGTCTTGTTGGCAATTAGAAAGATTCTCTATAGGCAGGAAAGATGAAGTGCAAATTTACCGTAAATGTTCTGAAGCAGATATTTCCCAAGTCCTATGCTTTAGTAGGTAGGAGTTTTTTGGGTGTTACTGGTCTCTTGGTCTGCCATAGATGACTATGAATGGTAATGGCATCGACACTGGCAGATAAAGTTTTAGCAGGTATGTGGCTAAACTGTTTCCTGTCAGAATTATATTTGTAAAGTCCCTCAATCATTTTTTTAGTGATGGATTTAGGGCCTATCCCAGTCAGTTTATTAATTTCTTCAGTTTCTGGGCAGTAAGTATACAAAGACCTGAATTGGCAGCCTGAATCCCGGAACAAGATTAGAAAGTTGTTGGCATCTGACTTCTCCATTTCCTTTAGAATGAAACAAAACAAAACAAAACAACAATAAAAACTCTTAAACATTTTGCTGTATAAAATTTATATAACTAATTCTGAATAGGCAAGATAAAATGTATATTATAAAAGCAAACTACATTCTAATTAAAAATGTATGTGAACATTTACTACTGAGGTTCGGTTGGCTTTCTGTGAATATTATCATGTAGGAAACTTTTTGTTTGTTTCTTTGTTTATTTTGAGGCAGAGCGAGTGAGAATCCTGAGCAGGCTCTGCACTGTCTGTGCGGAGTCTGGTGCGGGGCTTGAAATTATGACCCATGAGCTCATGACCTGAGCTGATACCAAGAGTCAGATGCTTAACCGACAGCCACCCAGGTACCCCTGGTGTAGAAATAGCTGCCAAATCTTGATCTTAGTCAAACAAGCATTAACAAACCAGGCACTGATGATCTCCTTTGCAATACAGCCTCATTTCAAAAAAGGAAAATTATGTTATTTACATTTACGAAACATGAATGAGTGACTCTGGACAAAAAAAAGAATTTATAATTTTACATTATCATCCAAGTCTATCCCAATCTTAATGAAGCCTGCAGTCTTCTAGAAAAGTGAACTAATTCAATCTAAAATTAAAACGTAGTTACAGATCTTTTATATGCTGTTGAAATCCCAGCAGGGGATGAAGAGCATTTTCTCTTGGATTGATAGGAAAGATTCTTAATTACAATTTTACAGTTGTTGCCAAATTTAATTTTTATGCAAACATGCTTACCTCCAGTATTTTTTTCTTCTGACCTTCATTTACTTTTCCAGCCAAACAGCAATGAGCTAAAGCATTTTGTATTATGTGCTTATTGGATTTTGCACTGGGTTCTTTGTAGAGCTTTGGTCCTGTAGTAAGAATTTAGAAGCAAAATAAAAATACCATTCCTAAGTGAGAAATACTACGATGTTTAAATGATACAATTGTTTCTATACTGAGGAAACACTATAACAAGAAGTCAAATTCTGTGTTTGAAGGCCTCTCCTGACCGGCTGTATACTCCATTAGAAAAGTCTTATCCACACAGGGATGTATCTTGAGGATATTCCCAAAGCTGCTCTGGGAGAGTAGTGCTGCAAATTAGACATCGCTAGGATTGTCACACTGTCTGCGTCACCTTTCTCAGATCTGATAAGGTTACTGGTGAACTTCAAGCAGAATGGATCCATGAACAAATACACCTTTTAAAAAGACAAGAAAAAGCTACATCTTTTTCTTCTTCCACATATATTAGTTTTTTAAGCATTTGCTTTCTTTAACCAATGATACTCCTTGGTCTGGAAAGCACAGAAGCACTTTTTGCCATTTTCCTGGAACATTCCTACTATGAAGGGAACTTTCTACTATGAAGTCTCCTCGCTTCATACTAACTAAACTCTATCCTGGAAGGCAGGGACTGTGCCTTACGCTCAGTAGTGAGCTGAGAAACCAGTTTTTTTTTGGGGGGGGGGGAATTAGCATTTACCTATTTCTGGGATATAAATTACTCCTACCATGGCTAATATCAAGCTGCCAATGGTTTTACAGCTTGCATAATTCCTGAAAATTTAGCAGTTTAGCCCTACAGCAGGAGCTGGTCGGGCACATCACTGCTACTCTGTAGCTCTAAGTTTGGAACAGCAAACCTGGTAAACATGGTTGTTAAGTGAACCTAACGTAGAGGCAGAGGGGAAAACCAAGGAAATACTGTCCAATTCCAAGCATTAAAGGCTGTCAAACTGGCCACAGGAGGAGGCTATTAAAAGCCACTGAATAGGGAGGGGGGAAGTAACAGAGTGAAGTACACATGGAAAGTTGGCAAGTTCTAGCCTCCTTAGACCTTCATGGGGCTTCCATTTCCAGTGGGTCACCAGCAGATGGAGGCACTCTCCACTGCCCCCTGCTCCACCCCTGCATGTCCTTCTGTGCCTTTAACACTTCAGATCTCAACGGCTGCTCACATTTCTTCTCGTTTTCCCTCCTGCTGCACTTCTTTAAAAGCATCTTACCTACATTCTGTTCTTCAGCTTGCTTTTGCTTCAATAACGCCTACCCAAACAAAGGCTGGAAGAGGACCTGATAGAGGTATGTGAGGCTGGATGATCTCCTGGATCCAATGCATTCTTCTTATCTTTTAGAGCCCCTTAGTACTTTTTGTTTTTAGTAGGCTCTATGCCCAATTTGGGGCTCAAACTCACAACCCCTAGATCAAGAGTCACATGCTCTACCGACTGAGCCAGCCAGGTGCCCCACCCCCCCTTAATATGTTTTAAAGATGCACAACTCTAGATACCTGAAATCCCGATGTTAGAGAGGCCTTTGTGGATTCTAGCCTTTTCTTGGTACTTAGGACCTATGTATTGCTGAATAGAACCTCTCTCAAACTTCTTCAGACCCAAACCACAACACAGAAATGGCCAGCATTTTAAAGAAGTAGACGGATGAGGTGTAAATGTTATTGCTAATTTTGTTTAGAAATTGATCTCAATTCATCTGGGACAAGTCACTACCTCCCTAAGTGCAACTGTATCATTGAAACTGAACTCCCTGAGAGGGACCATCTGCACTCAGTGTTCTTGATCATACTTTCCCATGTCTAGACCAAGAGATGAGCCCATGAAACGGTAGTATAGCCTGTATTTATTCTCATGACTGTGTTAAATTAAAATGTCTCCCTAAAAATGGACAAACACTAACCTGTGTATTCTGTTCCAGAAGCCACTGAAGAAGTTGTTGATGCATTTTCCCAGTCCTTTTCCCCATTTCGACTGCCACAACGACTTGGAGACAAGAAGCCTTCTACAGACTCGGATCTAAATGGTAAATAAAATATTTTTTATGTCTCAAACAAAAGAAGAACATTTGGGGGCCAGAAGGGTATATGTGACAGTGCCAACCCAAATCACCCTGGAAGCTTACAAGTCAAAAGATGCTGTAACTATCTTACTCATAGCTATACATCCAAGTGTCTGGACACAGCAGGCACTCCGTAAGTCCTTGCTGACGGAAAGGATGAATGTTTTCCGTATGAAAATTGGCAGTTACTGGCTTAGGATGGTAATGCAAAGATTAAAACTCAACGCTGATGCCTGTCACTACAAACACTCTCTTTATATATGGGTATTATAGTATAACGTAGTAAGATATGACCTTTAGTTTCTAATCTATATCCGACAGAGACAGTAATACAAAAGAGATCTTTCCTAAGTCAGGCAACCTACTTCGGAAATATTCTAAGGGGAAAAAACTATATTGCATGGGAAATAAACTAGAGAGGCTGGCACTTACATAAAACATGTACTATTTCTGCACACTGATTTTATCACAACCATATCAGCAATTACTGTTAATGTTTTACAGTTTATAAAAAGTACCTTATCAATGTCAGGAACTAGAATTCTAAAAGATAAAAAACAGTCAAATATGAATAGACCTCTTTATATGTAAATTTCTTTTAACGGAAACACAAATAGTCCCGGTCAGCAAAACTATAAAAATTTGTGCTATGATTCATTCATTATAAAATACAACATAACTGTGGGGAACATATTCTTTCTATGAAAAATGTTCACATTATGGATTTACCTTGGTGTCCTCTTGCCTGAATGCACACTCTCGTTATCACCTGTGTTCAGTGATGCCAAAGAAAGGCTAGAGACTGAAAAAACACGATAAATTCGTGATCCTGAATAAAAACAAAATTAGAAATTTAAAAGGAGCAGCTAGAAAAGAGTCTGTTCATTAGAGAACACCAGCATATGAAAATTGAGCTTCTATAGTTTTTTTTTCTCTTTTAATCTAAACACATAATATGCTTGCATGCATATATACACAATTTATATTAAATTAGCACACACACAATTAAAATTAGCAATGAACTGGGGCACCTGGGTGGCTCAGTCAGTTAAGCATCTGACTCTTGATTTCAGCTCAGGTCGTGATCTCCCAGTTTGTGAGATCGAGCCCTGCCTTGGGCTCTGAGCTGACCATGTGGAGCCTGCTTGGGATTCTCTCTCTGCCCAACCCTCCTGCTTATGTGCACATGCACTCTCTCTCAAAATAAATAAATAAACATTAAAAAATAAATAAAATTAGCAATAAATAAAATTAGCTTTTAAGAAATAACAGTAAAACTAACTGTTAGGATTTATTCCACAAGGAAAGTGGTAATATACATTGATACTTTAATCATAAGAAAAAAGTTAACAAAAGAGGTCTCTTTAAACAGTCAATGTTATGTTGTTATTTTCCCTCAGTTTTAGAATCACTATGGGAATACTCTAAAATTCTCCACGGTGTTTAATTTTAATGCAAATTTTTTTAAATGTCTATGCATGTTAAATTTTAAGAAAAGACACATTCTCTAAGTTTCAAAAATTATAGATTTGGACATTTGACCATTTCTGTCTTAAAGGAGGGACTCATGAACTCTTGTTTTTATATTCCTTATTATACCAGTGTGTTTCTACATATTTCCATGCACACAATGTTGATCCTTAAATGTACGAGTATAGAGAGGGTAGTTAATAATTCAGAGAGATTATATCTGAGGGCAGAGTTCCCTACTAGGTTAGTATTTAAATTGCATGTTTCAGCATTCACATGTGTTCTATTGAATATATGCATGCACACATAACACATCAAGTCATCAATGTGCTCATTTGCTTTGCTCATTTTGGTTTTCCAAATAAGGAGCATGCATCATCTCAAATAACGGATCCAATTTAGCATACCAAGGCACAGTTGAGTTAGTATGACAGAGCAGGCTGGTGTTTTTTTTATGAACAGACTCTTCATGGTAAGCCGTGTTACCTGGAGGACCTTTTACTGGTGTTTTGGGAGATTCGATATGGTCTCTGTGAATAGATTTGGGACGCTGTTTTTTTTGTTTTGCTATTTGAGGACGGGGTTTAATTACTGTATCCATGTCTTCCATCAGCTTCAGTTGTTTTCGCCTCATATATTCTTGTCTGATAAATTCCCTGCGTGCTCTCTCGTCTTCCTTCTTCTGGCGCTCTTCCTCAGTTTTACGCCTAAGAAACCAAATGGTTAAACTTCTTATTCTGCATACTAAAGAAACCAGACACTGGAGAGTATGTGGTGTGAGAAGGGAGAATTATTATATTTCAGCACCTTGGGAAAAAATGGTTTGGTTAAAATATGCTTGAGATCATTTAGAATGTTAAAATAAACATACCATTAGTAAATGACTGCTTTAAAAAAAATATGTTTGTGTGTAAAAACCAGTGAAGTTATTTTAAACCAACGTTTCTGGAGAACTTTACTTTGAAATGCCTCAAACTGAGGATAAAAATGTACAAGCAACCAATACTTCGGGAAAAGAAAGCACCAGAAATCAGCATTAATTCAGTTGTCTATTACCTCGTCTCTTCTTTCTTATGCTCCATTTCCGCTTCCAGCTGCTGCTTCCGAAGCTGAGTCTCCTTCTCCCTCCGTAGTCGCTTCTCCAACAAAGCTGCCCGTTTCATTGCCATATCATTTTCTGCTTTTTGATCATCCTAAGTAGGAATTCATTGAAAAACATGAAATGTTGTAGGCACCTGTATTCTTATTTTCAATTGTGGTCACATTTATAACTGAAAATATGAACTATTCCTATTCCAACCCTACCATACATGGACACATTGCAGAAATTATGGAGGAAGAAATGAATTAAACTTACTTAATTACATGTTTTCAAAACCTATTAAGTTCACAAAGAACAACCATAAAAAGGAAGTAAAGACAAGATTTTTTTGGACCCTAATAAATAACTTAAAAGTAGGGAGTTTCCCCTCAGTTTTTAAAACTGCATTAAAATTGGGGCGCCTGGCTGGCTCAGTCAGAAGGGCATGTGACTCTTGATCTCAGGGTAGTGAGTTTGAGCAGTCCCACGTTGGGTGTGATTACTTAAAAATCTTTAAAAAAAAAAAAACTGCATTAAAATTTTGCTTAAAATATATACTCAACAAAGAAAACTCAAGTAAAAGCACCAAAAAATTACCTACACAGTTCTATCACATAAATGATGGAATGGAAATGAAGGTGTAGATGTGCTTGCCCGTTGGACACTAAAGCATTTCCTCCCCTCTGTGTTCCTTTCTCTGCAAGGAACATAGGTAACAAGGGTCTCCAAAATTAGTAAACTGTATCCAATCATGTCTTTAGTCGTATTCTACTAAAAAATAGTCATTTTACATGGTTAAGAGACAAAATATGACTCATGTTCAAATTTCTAAACATTAAAAGAGGCATAAAGGGCAATCACCCTGAGATCAACTTTAAAATAAGTTACAAATTTCCAATATTAAATAACCAAAAGTAGAATTAGCAGTTGTAATCACTTCAATATTCTTGGGTTCTTATTCCAGTAGGATTTGCTGTTTCAATTTAAAATCTTTTTTTTTTTTTTTTTTTTTTTAGATTTTTAAGAAACAAACATAAGGAAAGATGTTGAAAATTAAGAAAAAAACAAAACCTAAAATACGCTTACATACAATGCCAAGTTATGTGCTTTTCACAAACTGGCAATCTTTGAAGAAATCCAAATAGCTGAACATTTTTTAAAAGGCTTTTGTGAAAGTGAGCAAGAGAGGCAGTGGAGCAAGAACAGTGTATCTACACACGTTTGGTGGCTGTGGTGAAAGGAGGCCTGTTCGCTGTGCTTTAATGTTACTATGGTCCACCAAGGGGAGCACCAAAGTGTATTTCAGGGTTAATGGCAGCTTGTAACAAAAGGGGCTACAACTAAAAAAGCTACACCCATCTAATGATAATGCCTAAAACTGGGAAGATTAGTATTACCTTAAAAAAGAACCCACAGCATACTTTCTGGTCATCATCAAATTGTTCCTTATCACTTTCTCCATCATATTTTTCAACGGATACATCAGTCTTTTCAGGAGGTTTCAGATCTGAGAGGGAAACTTCAATCAGATTAACATTTTTCGGAGCAGCAGGTGGGAAAACAGGTTTAGGAGGAGGCTCTGAGGGTTGGTTCAGCTGGTCCTCATTTGGTGTCAGACGTACTGTCTCTGTGATAGGCTGCGACAGGACTTCAGAAACTGTGGACTCAAGAGGCTTGATCTCCTTTTCTTCTGGGTTATGTACATGCTCTCCCAAAGTCCCCCTGGGTTCCAATTCCTCCTTTTTAACTTCTTCCTTAGGTTTGGATTCCTTTAACTGAGGTTCTCCATCATCCCCAAAACACACAAACGACCTAGTCTGAATAGGAACTTGACTTGGTGAAAACCTCCGTAACCGAGGAAGACTATCCACAGACCGAGGGGGCGTCAGTGTTCGATTCAAAGGTGTTATTTTTAATTCATTTGGCCTAGGAGTCCTTTGATTCTTAACAGAAAAAGATGTGCTCTTCCTGTTGGAAGACTGTGGAGATGGGTGGGTAGGACGGGGGGAGTCTGACGAAAAGGGTGCGATGGTTGACGACAGGCCTGCCTGCCTGGAGGGTTTAAAATCTCGAATCTGTTTTTGTGGAGAGGGTTGAGGAGGTGAAATCACCCAGGACTGTTGCTCCCTCATCTGCATTAACATCTCCTGCTGAAGGGACAAGCGCTGCATTTCTTGTTGTAGGAAATGCAGAGATGAATTTAACTTTTCAATGGACTTTGTATATTCTAAGATCTCTCCTTCGTTTAAAGTTTCCTCTGAGGGGCTTGCCAGGTTCCACTGCTTCTCTGGATCAACGGGTGTGGTTGGAGACTTTAGCCATTTGGCTTGAGGATTCTCCATGCTTTCTTTGATATCTGCCAGAGACTTACTCCTCTGTCCATTAGCCTTTTGCAAATCCTTTTCTTTTGCTCGATCAGTATATACTTTCTCATCTTCTGCACCGGCTGCTTCCTCTCGAAGAGGGGAAATCCCTTCCCCTTTCTTTTTCACAACAGTAAGAAATGCTGTCCTTCCCATTTTCTGCCTCTGTTTAGTAAAAGCGGCTTCCATTTTCTTCTTCTGGGCTTCTATAGCACGTCTCTTTTCTTCAAGTTTCATCCTGAGATGCACCATTTCAGAGGCCAACAGCTGGGTAGTGTCCCGTCCTTGTGGAAGGCCTGTTTCTTCTGGAATTTGTCCCCAAGCAACCACGTGAGGGATATTAAGTTCAGAGCCCTCTGGTGTAGTTTTCTGAGAACTGCTTCCGCTACTTTTCCCATCAGTATGGTTCAGTTTCCTGAATTTCTGTTCTGCAAAGCTGGTCATTTTAACTCCAGAACTAGAAGAAGCACTGCTCCCTGGCTGAGACTTGGTACTTACAGTACTTGGACAAGGACTCAAAGCTTCTCTGGGGTTGCAGGTTCGAATATCATAATCCTGAAGAAATTTAGAGGCATCGTCCATGTCAGAGTCTAAGCTTACAGTATAATCTCTCAAAGAAGAATCTTCATCCATAGTTTCAGGGATGTCTTCTGAAGGAACATGAATTCCAGTGTCTACTTCAGTATTGTCAGTTATGGGACTCAAGGCACCTTTTGTATCAGTTATGTTATCAGGACTAGACTGATTTAGCTTGATGTTTGAATTTAGGATACTCATTTCCTGGTTATGAAGAAAGAAGCCATTAGCAATCTGATCTGGCTGAGATGTATGGGGAGATTTTTCAGTATCATGAATTATTTGTAATGCTTCTTCAATGCTTGGTGTCTCAATCTGATTGCCAAACTCATCCAGAAGTACTCTGTTTTGTAAAGCTCCATTTGGAAGCTTATAATGAATATTCTCATTAGAATTTAGTTCACTTGTATTAAAGGGCATGTAAGATTTGAGGTCACTGTGAGAGTCTGTATTAAGTTCTTCTTCAATGCTTTCTGCTTCCTCTTCTCCATTTACTGGCTTGAAGGACAAATTTTTCCTAATATTTTTAGATACACGATTATTGTTCAGAGTAAGTCCTTCATTACTAATAGAACGAGTGATTCCTCGGTTTGGAGTGGATCTGTGTACAGTATTTTCTTTATCAAAAGAAATATCAAACGAAACTCCATGCACTGATGATCTAAAAAAAACATTGAAAGAGAAAATCCTTAAACACTCCCGGAAATGATTTGATAATCCTTTAATAATTATTTGAAATGATACTTCCTTTCTTTTCCCATTTCTCATAATCCTATTGTCCTCAAGGTAAGCATAGGGCTACCAGGCGACCTTTAACAAATTTAGCCCCATTTGCCTGTATTGCCCTTTTCAAAGTTAGGTACTAATTAATTAAAAGTCTACTGCAACTTGGCTATCAACAACAGCTATCAACAGAATTAGCATTTCTTTCTCTCTTTTTTTAATTACTGAAGTATAGTTGACAATGTTACATTAGTTGCAGGTATACAATATAGCAATTCAAAAAACTGCACTTGTTGATAATGTGAATATACTAAAAATAATTCCCTCTGTTTACCTTTTCTCTTTGGGCCACGTCCCTATGAAACCATCAACATAGGACATAGATGAAGACCTTCTAATTCCGCCTTCAAATGCAAAAAAGAAAAAGTCATTGAAAGTATGTAAAAAATTTTAACTTACAGCAACTTAACAGATTTCAAATATTTGCAGATTAATAGCACTAAAAAGTAAGTAGTTATATATGGAGAAGCAGATATCATTTTATTAAGAAAAGCAAGTACATCCAAGGGATACAGGTGTGCTGTTTTGAAGGGACACATGCACCCCCATGTTTATAGCAGCACTATCAACAATAGCCAAAGTATGGAAAGAGTCCAAATGTCCATCGATGGATGAACGGATAAAGAAGATGTGGTATGTGTGTATACACACACACACACACACATATATACACAATGGAGTATTCCTTGGCAATCAAAAAGAATGAAATCTTGCCATTTGCAACTACGTGGATGGAACTGGATGGTATTATGCTAAGTAAAATTAGTCAGAGAAAGACAAATATCATATGACTTCACTCATATGAGGACTTTAAGAGACAAAACAGATGAACATAAGGAAAGGGAAACAAAAATAATATAAAAACAGGGAGGGGGACAAAGCATAAGAGACTCATAAATATGGAGAACAAACTGAGGGTTACTGGAGGGGGTGTGGGAGGGGGGATGGGCTAAATGGGTAAGGGGCACTAAGGAATATACTCCTGAAATCATTGTTACAGTATATGCTAAGTAATTTGGATGTAAATTAAAAAAAATAAAAAAAAGAAAAGCAAGTACAGAGAAACAGATCAACCTATTTGTGTGTATGTAACACTTCAAAAAAAAAAAAAAAAGACTGGATATTTTTATTTACATTTATTCTCAATCATTTCCCAGTTAACCAAGGCTTTTTCAAAAATATTACCTGAGGCTGAAGAATGAGCTTGGGGGTGTGAATGTCTAGAAGGCAAATGATGATGAGAGTGTGTAAATGCAGCTCCTTCCCCACTGCAATGTAAAATAAATTAAAAATGTTTTAACATGTTTTAGTTCTTTTATATAAACTTTGCATAAAATGGCTGAAATTAGAAACATTATCACCTCTGATTCTTTATCCTAAATTAAAAAAATTAAGAAAACCATATATTGTTTAAACCAAAAATAGCAGTGCATATATGTATCTATATTTTATGTCTTTTAGTCAAAGAGCCTGAAATATTTTCATACACACCTCAGTGTCCTTGTGAGGTGAAATATGGCATATTATTTTCATTTTACAAATAGAAAAACCGAGAAATGAAGAAGTTAAATGAAAGTCATCCATCAGTTTGAAATATCTTGGTCAAATTTAAATCTCTTGAAAATACAGGTGTAATAAAAACCCTTGCAAAAGATCCTGGAAGCCTCCCTGCTCACATACCTCTGTCTGTACATCTCTAACAATTACATCAAAATCAATATCGCGAGCTGCACCTTGAAGACTTCAATTCCTATAAAGATATGAAGCCTTCCTGTTATTTCTTCCTATTTATTTCCACCCTATTCAAACTAATGCAGGGGATTAGGTAGTCTAGTTCTCCAATTAATAATGAAATTTGGCCTGAATTTTTCGCCAAGTTTCAAGTGTGTCGTAGCCTACCATGTAGTCAAGTGCACAAGCATCCCCACCCCCAATGAGTTGCGAATAAATTGGGGAACAGGTTGTATGTAGTGACTCTGTAGATCCCTCAAATCACATTATCTTTTGGCTACTGTAAACTAAGAAGATGCACTAGTCAACCAAAAAGTTCAAAAGTAAACAACAATGAATGCTCAAATGAGCAAAAGCTCACTAAAGGCAACAACACCTGACGAACTTGCGTGCCTTTGTTCTCTCCAAAGCAGATGTTTATCTGCTTCCCTGTGCCTTTCCTCCCTGAACTGCAGACCATATTTTCTCTCAGTTTTGTCTGTGATCGTTTGTTAGGGACTATCAGGGAATACTCAATTGCCCCCTGTCATGTTTGTTTGTTAACCCTGCCTCTAAAATCACCCAGTTTCTACTCTCCCTTACATCTATGATGGGAGGCTAATCCTGAATATACAAGTTAGTAATTAAAATATATTCACTCTCGTTTCCAAATAATGGCTAAAGCGTTTTAAATTCCTATTAATTGTTTCACTTCCACATCTGCATAGAGAATTTTGATCTGGTGTAACTGCTGAGCAACTTAGTAGCCAAGTGTGTGGAGTAGCTGCTACAAATGTCTTTTGCTCTTTCCGTCTTCCTTTTTTTTTTTCCCCCTCATAACTTCATTATTTAGAGGCAATCGTGTTTGTACATGTGACTGCATTATTCTCAGAAAGTGTCGAAACTTGACTCCTTCCTGAAAAGCAGTTTATTTTTATTTTTTTTAGAGAGACAGTGAGCGAGCGTACAGGCAGGGGAGAGGGGCAGAGTGAGTTGAGTGAGTGAATGAGAGAGAGAGAGAAAGAGAGAGAAAGAGAGAGAGAGAAAGAGAGAGAGAGAGAAAGAGAGAGAGAGAAATAGAGAGAGAGAGAGAGAGAGAGAGAGAGAGAGAGAATCTTAAGCAACATGGGTTCTATGCCACGACTCTGGGATCATGACCTGAGCTGAAATCAAGAGTCAAACACTCAACCAACTGAGCCACCCAGGCGCCCCTCCTTCCTGAAAAATTCTACAATGGGAGAACTCCAGTGGACCACATGGAGACTTTCGGAAATGAGAGGATTACTAGGATCCTAGACTGACAGCTACACAGTATCTCATCAAGGAAAAGAATTTAGATATCCATCTGTAGGAAAAATGAGTAAGGGTAGCCACTCAGCTAATCCGAGAAACAGAAAAGAGAATTTTCCAGAGGGCCTTAAGACATGTCAGAAATGTGAAAAGTGTCCAACTCAGATTCCTAGAAATAATAATTATGGGGTAATTGAGTCTTGAAGTGGTAAGTTTTAGAGATTTTATTTTTTTAATGTTTATTTTTTTTTTGAGAGAGAGAGAGAGAGTAGGAAAGGGGCAGGGACAGAGGAAGAGAGAGAGAGAGAGAGAGAGAGAGAGAGAGAGAGAGAGAGAGAAAATAAGTGAGTGAATGAATCCCAAGCAGGCTTGGTGCCGTCAGCATGAAGCCTGACACGGGGCTCAAACTCACAAACCGTGAGATCATGACCTAAGCCGAAGTCAGATGCTCAACTGACTGAGCCACCCAGGCACCCCGTAAAGATTTTAAAGATTTAATAGTACAAGAGTTAGAACCCAGAATACTGAATGCCTTCTAAATTTTCAAAGAAAGGAAATGTCACTATGTAACCAACCCAGGAAAACAATGAGGAAATTAACGCGTAGAAAAATGTTTCCCATGGGAAAAAACATAGAGAAGCTCCTAGATCAGCAATATCTTAACCTCTTTCTGGAAAATCTCAGGCATAGTTACAGAATAGAAAACTTAATGGGAGTAGTAAGACAATTCATAGTAGTAAATCAGAGGGTAAGGGAAGGAAAATGCTTTCTTAATTTGTAGGAAGTACTTCACAGACATCAGCCAATTCAGAGGTAAGAAGCCCTCACAAAGGGATGAGGGTGTTCTGAGGGTTCTGTCAAGGTCCCAGTTTCACACTCATTTACACCCACTTGAGAGAGTGTTAAGTGTGAGCAGTGGGGGACAGCTCAGTACAAGCTCATATTTTTACATTAAGCCAAGAATTCATAAAGTATTTTCAATGTCTTACTCATCATTTTTAAAATGTATTTTAATGGATTTGCTTGAATTTCTAAAACACCACAAAATACATCGATTTAAAACTTTAAAAAATCAGATAAATTAGGGAGTCCAAAGTCAATATAAATGTTAGGTTCTGATAAATACACATAAAAAGCTACTTACAGGATCTGCTGAAAAACATTTTTAAACAAACTAATGTCTTTACCACATGTTTTGGGTCAGAAATCAGGATTATCCTGATAGTAATACAGTAAACATTTTATTGTGATCTTTGATTAGCTATAGTAACCAGCAAAGAAAACAAGAGAGAAAATTAATGTCAAAGATTTTTAAAAATCATTAAAAAGTTTTAAATACAAACAGAATTTTAAAATTTCCCCGAGGCCTAAAAGTTGCCTACATTTAAGCAGTTCTCAATTATAAACAAGTTCTACAGCGAAAGTATGGTTTTAAGCTGGTTATCTGAACTCAGAATGTATTCTCCCACTTTTCAGTGTGATTCATAAAAACCTATTTAAGAAACACCCATTTCTGTGTAAATTTCAATTACATTTAAGTTAAAACAGGCTATAATACCGTAAGTTAATTAAAACTTATTTCAAAGTGCAACTGAAATTTTAAAAAGTGACAAAATTTTATTTTTATTTCATTAGCAAGTAGAATGGAAATAGTGAAAATAAAGTCACTCTGGAATCTACCTTGAAGTGAAGTCAGAACTACACGAACCATCCACAATGTTTGTTTTGGCAGCATTCAAGACAGGAACTGAAGGCATATCGTTCACAGGTTCAGCTACAACGAAAGATAAAAGCCTCAAAATTATGTACTTAGCATGTTCCAACATTATTTCATGAATTAATCCCAATTTTTCTTTATTTAAAATTTTCTTCTTAAATAATTTTCAAAGGTAAATTTTAAAACTCTTCCTAAACTGTTCTGGCTTAAAAAAATTCACTTGATTAAGGCTAACTGATGGGGGTAGGGCAGGGAAGAGGCCTAACATAAAATAAATACAGATATTTAAAAAATAAATCTGAATGTCTAATTTTGCCGAAGCTCTTATAGAATCTGTTACATACAGTCATTTTTGTCCCTTTATGAAATAGCTGGTATTTTGGTAATCAGGAGACAGAATTTCACTGGTCAATAATTAAACCCATTGGTAGAGTTTACATTTTTGTAAATAACTCGGGGGAAGACTCCATTTACTTTTTGCCTTTGAAACCTAATGTAATAGCTGTTGAGTATTTTGAATAGTGGGCTTCACAGATAAAAAATCACAGAAAGCAGGGGCGCAGGCCTGGGTGGCTCAGTTGGTTGAGTATCTGACTTCGGTTCACTTTAATGTCATGATCTCACATTTCGTGAGTTCAAGCCCCATATTGGGCTCTGCACCAACTGCCTAAAGCCTGGAGCCGGCTTTGGATTCTGTGTCTCCCTCTCTCTCTCTGACCCTCCCCTGCTTGTGCGTGCTCTCTCAAAAATAAAAAAAACATTAAAAAAAAAAAATCACAGAAAGCAGTGTATGTGAAAATTCTATGTTAATTGTAAAAAGTTGTACAAATATTGGTTATGATAATTACTAAAGACACCTGACTTCACTTCATGGCCTTAGGGAAGATCTCAGCTTATCTGTAGGTATTCTTTGATACAGGATGGCTTAATATTCAGAGTCTGCCTTAAGCAGCTTAGAGATGGAACAGATGAAATACTCTTTTTATTGCGTATTTCACAGAATTTTGCCTGAGATGGAAAGCTGGAAGCAAGCTCATTCTACTCACTAGAGTTACATGCCTCTCCTTTGACTACATCTTTTTTCCTTCTTCTTGATCTCCTTCTTTTAATTTTCTTAGAAGGGAGGAGACAGGGAAGAAAACAAGGTAATGGCGAGAAAAATACCAAAATCTGGAGCCAAGGAAAGCAGCTAGGTAGCTGGGATGCACAGTAATCATGTTTTGTGTTTGGCAGGACACCCACTGGCAGCAGAAAGAACTGGTCCCATAGTTATGCTGGAAGAAAGTTCTTTTTGTTTATTTGTTTTTTGTTTATGTATTTTTGAGAGACAGAGAGACGAGCACAAGCAGGGGGGAAGGGCAGAGAGAGAGAGGGAGACAGAATGTGAAGCAGGCTCTAGGCTCTGAGCTGTGAGCACAGAGCCTGACAGGGGGCTCGAATTCATGAATTGGAAGATCATGACCTGAACTGAAGTCAGACACCACCCAGGCATCCCTGGAAGAAAATTCTTTAGTGGAACTAAACTTATAATTTAGGATTCTTTTTTCCCAATAGAAATAAACCTCTGGTTTCATAATGGAAGCCAATGGAAAATCTGTTTGTTTAGAAAAATGATTTTTTTTGTTCTTTATTTCTAGGGATCTTTACAGTGACCCTCTTATTCCGTATTAGTTTCCTTATGTGCAATCAATACATCGTGATACTGTAATAATCATAAAACATACCAGGCTTTATATATAATATATATATAAACCTTTTTATGGTTTAATGGTAAATTCAAATTCTAGATTAAAACCAAGCCATCATTTAAATGGATTCTAGGGAACAATATTAAAAATTCAGAATCTAACGGGGAATAAAAGCTAGAGATGGCGATAAAAGATACAACAAGAAGTAGGCAAACAGCTGAAGTTAAAAGTTCCACCACACAAGGCTTCAAATTCAGAGCCGTTCTCTCCTAAATCACCTGTATCTCAGAGAATTCAGCTGTTTTATAACAATAATAGGATTCTCTCAAATAGAATAACCAGGTGAGGTTATATAAACTTTGTTTGTTTACAGCAACACTTACTACCTCCTTGTGGACGAACAACACGAGGCTGAACAAATGATGGCTTCACAACTTCAAACCACCAGAAGAGTTCTGCCATGAACACCAAATAATTACTCTACATAAGAGAGTTAAGAAAATCAGAAAAAAAATAAGTAAAACTTGACCAAGAAAGTAACGATAAATATAATTTATTCTGTTTTACTTATTAAAACACAGGTTTAAATCTCATTCATCATTGGACTATATTTACCCTAGGTTATTAAATCTGGGACAGAGTATTAACACTTTTAGGTAAAATTTATCACAGCTATTCAAAACCTCTTTGCTGCTTTTCTCTACATTTCCAGGATTGCAGTCCAATTTATGTGGCAGGCATTGATACCTCTGTGTAGAACTTTTAATATGTAAGATACTCTTCATCCAAAGTCGGTAAAAAGAAAAACAGCCTTTGACACCAAAGAGGGTCTATCATTTAAAAAAAAAAACAAAAACAAAAAAAATTAAGCTCTTTCCAGATCCCTAGAAATTTCTCCAAACCTTCATCAGGTATCTATTGGCTTGATGATGCTAAACTCAACAGTAATTCAGGTACTAAATAACAAAAAGATTCTAGATTGTTAAAATTATTCATTTTGAAATACATTATTTATATAATATATCTACCTAACTTTGAAAAGGTAATAGTAAGTTAACAAGGTCATTTGCCTCTTATGATTTATATTTGAAAACGTGAATAATTTTTAAAATAGCTTAAAATTATAAGAAATACAAGAAAAGACTAAGAGGGTCCTCAAAAGCACATTTCTACTACAAGCTTATATTTTAAGATGTATATATCCTGAAAGCTATAAACCATGAAAAGTTATTTTAATTGTAGGCATCTGGCAAGTTTAAAATATAGCACTATACAAAATCTGTTTTTATAATACTTAAAATAGTATGCCTTTAAATTGTGGGTATTTGGCATCTTATTGTTACTACTGATTAATATTTAATGAGATCTTATTTCATATTAAATTTCAGTTTTCAAAATTATCATTGGAAATATCAGTGTTTTCCAATGCCTTGCCCTTCTCCTACCTGTTAATTATGAATAATCCTCAGAGTTCTATATACTGTCATTTAGAGTTCATCCATTCTCTGTTTTCTCATATTTAAGCTGGTGACTTTCAAATATTCATCTCTTACCTGACAGTTCCAGAAGGCTACTATGTGTGTAGGAAGTGAGAGAAAGAGAAGAGTCAAGGGTGACTTAGGTTTTTGTCTTTAGTAACTTATAGTTTCCCATTTAATGAAATGGGAAAGATTGGGATAAATAGGTAGTGGAAGGAATTCTGAGTTAATACTCTTAGATGTTCATTAGACATTTAAGTGGCCTTGTCAGGTAGGTGGTTGAATGCAGGAGTTTGGAGTGTTATACAATATCAGGCATGATTGGTGAAGAGAATTTGGTAAGTTTCCTACTTTCAGCATTTGCTTTGAACTATAAATTCCCAGAATATTCAAACATATACAATATATACTATTTTAAGCAGTCATTAAAATTTGATATTTTTAGAAAGGAAATGAGAATGCTCATAATCCCTAAGGCTATGAGTTGGATCCCATCCCTGCTTACCGCCTCAGAAACTTTACATTCTTAATTATATTTCTTTCTTCTATATATTTATTCTTCCCCTCAACTGAATCCTTCCTACTTGGCTTTTAAACATGCTCAAATCTCCCACATGAAAAACAAAAGAAAACCTTCACTCAGTAACTCCCCATTCTCTGGTTTTTCCTTACTCCCACCTTCTTACCTCTTCACACACTTCTCTATGGTAGGCCTGTGCTAACGATCTCCTTTCATCCTTCCTGCTCCCTAATCCACTCCAGTCTGGCCTTCAGGTGCATCATTCCTCCAAAACAGCATTTGCTCAAGTCACCAATGATTTACATATGTCGCTAAATCAAACAGATTTTTCAGTCTTCATCTTACTTGACCTCTCAGCATCTGATATTCCTGATGTCTCCCCTCTTTGTAAACTGCCATCCACGCCCATCAGCTACCAAATAACTCCCATCTGTACTTACATATGCAGTGGTCTACAGAGCATTCTCTTGGATATTCCAAAGGCACCTCAAATGTCCAGAACTGAACTAGTGATCTTCCCCACAAATCTGACCTTATTCCAGTCTTATCTCACTGAATGGCATCACTATCCCAGTATGCAAGCCAGAAATCTAGGAGTCCTCCTTGATGCCTCCTTCTTTCTCCCTCCACATATCCAGTTCATCACCAAAGCCTGCAAATTTTGCATATCCTAAATATTTTTGGAATCCACCTCCTCCTCTCCATATTAATCATAATTACTCTGATTCAAACTGTTTCCACCTCTTGTTTAGAACACACTAGCTTTCTGACTATTAAGCCAAACAAACTTTTCAAAGTATAACACCCCTTCCTCTACTTCCACTGCTCTTGGGAAACTGGTTATGGGCTTTAAGAAGGTACTTGATTGGGTCCCTTTTTAATTTCTCCAGCTTCATCTAATACCGTATTTTCCAGGGTTCCTCAGACTATCAGACTATAAAGTCTAGAAGGACAAAGCTCGTGTTCATCATTACATCTTCAGTTCAGTGCCTGGGGGGCGCCTGGGGGCTCAGCTAGTTGGGCTTAGGACTCTTGATTTTGGCTCAGGTCATGATCTCATGGTTGTGAGATGGAGCCCCACATCAGGCTTCACTCTGAGCATGAAGCCTGCTCGGGATTCTCTCCATGCCCTACCCCTGATCATGTGCTCTCTCTCCCCAAAACAAAACAAGACAAAACAAAACAAAACAAATAAAAACCAACAAACAAACAAAACCAGTGCCTGGTACATAATAGATGGCCAATAAATATTTATTGAATGAATAAATATATAACAAAAGGTCACCTGGCAAAATACCAAACTATTGACAGGCAATATCTCTGGGAATAAGATCACCATGATTTACAGTTTTTCTTTACACTTATATCCACAGGGTATTTTCTAAAGCCAAAGTACATAATTATATTTAAAGTATTGGTCCTAGGTTCCACTCTACTAGTGTATAGTTAACTGAAAGCTGTCTAGATCTTTTGGAAAAACACTAAGTGTTCAACTAAATTGTCAATTGATAAGAAATTAGTATTTTAAGGACTCTGGTGTTCAGTATCACTAGACATGGGAGAAATGTAAATCAAAGCCACAAGGAGATAACTACCTCACACTTGTTAGAATGGCTATCATCAAAAAGATAAGAATAATCTTATCTTGCCAAGGATGTGTTGGCAAGGATGTGGAGGAAAGGGAACCCTTGTACATTGTTGGTGGGAATGTAAACTGGTAGAGCCACTATGGGATGCAGTGTGGCAATTCCTCAAAAAATTAAAAATAGAACTACCATATGGGTCTAGCCATTCTACTTTTGAGTATTTATCTGAAGAAACGGAAACCAGGATCTTGAAGAGAAAATCTGTATTCCTGTGTTCATTGCAGCATTATTCACAATAGCCAAGATACATACATACATACATATATATATATATATATATATATACACGTATATATACGTATATATATATATACGTATATACACGTGTATATATATATATATATATATATATGGAAACAGCCTAAATGTCTGTCAATATCAGATCAATGGGTAGAGAGAATGTGATGCATATATACAGTGGGATATTATTCAGCCATGAGAAAGAAGGAAATCCTGCCATTTGCAACAACACTGATGTACCGTGAGGGCATTATGCTAAGTAAATAAGTCAGACAAAGAAAGACAAATTCTGTATGATTTCACTTATCTGTAGAATCTAAAAAACCTGAACTCAGAAACAGAGAGTAGAGTGGTATTTACCAGGGACTGGGCGGTTGGGGAAATGGGGAAATTTTGGTCAAAGGGTAAAAACTTCCAACTCTAAGTGAATAACTGGGAATCTAATGATTATAGTTAATGATACTATATTGTATACTCAAAAGTTGCTGAAAGAGTAGATCACCACAAAAAAGAAATGGTAATTATGTTACGTGGTGGAGGTGTTAACTAATCTTCAGCGGTAATCATTTTGCACACTTTAAACTTATACAATATTGTATGTCAATTATATTCAATAAAGCTCAGGGGAAAAAATACTTTGGTATTTTTTTTGGAAGATACCATGTTTGACCACAAGATGTCAGCATAGTAAGAGACAGTTTTCCCAGTAACTAAAGCTTAAAAAAAATCATTTCTTTCTGGATTTATGATAATTAAACAGCAATAAATCTGTTACCATATTCCAGGCATGATACCAAATTAATTTCACTTAAAAGCTTTTCTTTCCTTTTAGTTAAGACAGACAACTGTAGGGGCGCCTGGGTGGCTCAGTCGGTTAAGCGGCCAACTTTGGCTCGGGTCATGATCTCACGGCCCGTGAGTTCGAGCCCCGCGTCGGGCTCTGTGCTGACAGCTCAGAGCCTGGAGCCTGTTTCAGATTCTGTGTTTCCCTCTCCCTGACCCTCTCCCGTTCATGCTCTGTCTCTCTCTGTCTCAAAAGTAAAATAAACGTTAAAAAAAATAATAATAATAAAAGACAACTGTATATTAACATTCTTAAACAATGTAAACAATGCTAAAAAATTAAGATACAAAAAACACAGAATTTAAAGTATGCTTTAACTACTCTCCCCTAAATTCTAATCACACTCAGAAGAAATCACTGTTAACAGTTTTGTGTTTATCTTTCTAATTGACCTTTTTCCATGCATTGATTTGCATACAAATACAAAAAAAATTGTTTTTAATATATAAATTACATCATACTATGTTTGGTACTTTAATAACATCTTGGAGGGCTCTCTGAATCAATAAAAAATACCTACACCTCCTTCCTTTCAACCAGCTCGGCTATATGACAAAATATTTTAATTATGTCCTTCCTAAGATGAATTGTTTCTAACTATTCACCATAAACAATCCTCATACATGACTTCTGTGCATTTCAAATTTGATTAGACAATGGCACACTGGTGTCTAAAAGGACCATACCAGTTTATACATCCACCAAGAGGGGAAGAGAGTGCTCACTCCCTTTATTCTCATAAACACTTGTTATTAAAGTTAACCAAGTAACAAGGTGCCCAGTATCACAGACCAAGCAATCCCTTAAAGGTTTGAAGTCTTCAAATATTCAATGGAAGTCAAAGTTGTGATTCTAATAATTTAGCAAAGAATACGGAAAGTGACCAAAGCCTTCTCTGCAGTTACTTTTTTTTTTTTTTTTTAAGCCCCTTTATTTTACCCATCCTTCCACCTACCTTCCCTCTGGCAACCACTAGTTTGTTCTCTGTATCTAAGAGTCTGGGGGTTTTTTGTCTCTTTTTTTCTTTGTTCATTTGTTTTGTTTCTTAACTTCCACATATGAGTGAGGCCATACGGTACTTGTCTTTCTCTTTTTTATTTCATTTAGCACTATACCCTCTGGGTCTATCCATGTTGTTGCACATGGCAAGATCTCATTAATTTTTATGGCTGAGTAACGTGTGTGTGTGTGTGTGTGTGTACACATCTCACCTTTATCCATTCGTCTATCGACAGACATTTGGGCTGCTTCCATATCTTGCCTATTGTAAATAATGCTGCAATAAATATAAGGTGCTTATTTCTTTTTGTATTAGGGTTTTCATTTTCTTTTTTAACAATTTTTTTTAAGACAGAGAGAGACAAAGCGTGAGTGGGGATGGGGCAGAGAGGGAGGGAGACACAGAATCCGAAGCAGGCTCCAGGCTCTGAGCTGTCAGCACAGAGCCCGACACGGGGCTCGAACTGACGAACTGTGAGATCATGACCTGAGCTGAAGTTGGACGCTCAACCGACTGAGCCACCCAGGTGCCCCTTAACAATTTTTTTTTAATGTTTATTTTCGAGAGACAGAGAGAGACAGAACATGAGCTGGGGAGGGGCAGAGAGAGGGGGAGACACAGAATCTGAAGCAGACTCCAGGCTCTGGGCTGTCAGCACAGAGCCTGATGTGGGGCTCAAACCCATGAACCGTGAGATAATGACCTGAGCTGAAGTCGGATGCTCAACCGACTGAGCCACCCAGGCGCCCCAGAGTGTTTTCATTTTCTTTGGGTAAATACCCAGTAGTGGAATTACTGAATCGTATGGTAGATCTATTGTTTGAGGAACCTCTATACTGTTTTCCACTGTGGCTGCAATTTGCATTCCCACCGACAGTGCACAAGGGTTCCATTTCCTCCACATTCTCTCCAACACTTATTTCTTGTCTTTTTGATTCTAGCCAGGTGTATCTGTCAGTTATATATTTTAAATATGCCTGATGTAAGAAAATGTCTTTATATCTGGATCATGCCCAAGTTGATTTAAACATCAGGGCTACATGTTATGTGTCGGCAGTCCAAGGTAAACAACTTAAACAAATGTACTTGATCTTATGTCACCATGTATTTAATGAGATGATTTCTTTTCTTTGTGATTACAGAGGTAGTATTTAAATTTTTTAACAGATAAGTTTAAGAAAAGGCATTAACAAAATATATATGGAAATAGTTATTCCCCAACTTCCATTTTGATCAAAATAAATTAACGTTTTTATTCTGATGCATCAGATAGTGGGGAGTGGGCACTACTTTTGGTCAATACAAACAGTGGCTTATTTTGGAAATGCCTTTACCATTGGCTCTATCTTCTACCTGTGGTGATCCAGAAATGAGTGAAAGAAAAAATAGGTATCAGAGAATAAGAATTTAAAGAACCCCAAGGCACTAATCTTATGGTAAGAGGGGTCCATTAGCAGTTTCTGTTAAGGCTGACACTGTGATTGGAATGATAAAAAAGCTGTTCCTCTCAGCCAGACTTAAAAAAATCTATTATCAGATGATTTATTCCTAAAATCCTGAAACAGAAGTGGTCAATTTAGGTCTATAAAAGACATAAAAGAACTTTGTAGCTGTGGGCTGCTGGGAATAATGAGGTATTGTGTCACATCATGAAATTCTGGGACAAGTGGCTGCTTTTTAACTCACTCAGAAGCAGTTATGCCTGACACACATCTCTCTTCACTACTACAAAGCAAGTTCCACTGGAACAGGGATCTTTGTTTTGTCCACTTAATTATCCCAAGCACCCAGAATACTACTAGGTGCTCACTAAATAGTTCTTGAAAGAATGGCCGTGCGCAGTGGCCTAAGACTCACAGGCAGTGTGTGTATGATATTCTGAAGCAAAGCACACACTCATGAAATTGAAGTCCTTTTTAAAAGGTTCATTTCCAGACTATTTTCACATTTCCTTCCCTTCTTTCTTTCCCTAGGTTTTGTCTCAAGTCCTGGGACCTGAACGATTCCTTCTTCTGGACATATTCCATGGACCTGTTGAGCGGTGAAAGTGACCAGAACCTCCTTTATGCTCCCTCCTTTATGCTGTATTAGCATCTACCTAAGACTCAGAAACATGTAGTGGCTTATCCTCCGTTGTGCTAACATTAGGGCAATAGATCAATTTTGTACTATAACTTTAAGTTTAGCTTTATATTGTAAAAGAAACCTATAGCTTACAGTGTATTTAAACACACACACACACACACACACACACACACACACACACACAGAGACATAAAATAAGCAGAAAAATAAAACTTTTTTCAAAAGCTCTTTTGACTAGTATTACAGTTAATTTCTAACCTTACTATGCCATTTATATATCTAGTTATACTTTTTTCCAAAAACTTAAAGCAAAACACCCAAAAAACCCAAGAACAAATTACCTTTATGGATGAAGCAGCATATAGCATGTCTTCCAGGGTAAAATGGCAACACTGGTTCAAATATTCTTGGCAAAATTCTTGAATCAGCTGCAGATTATACAGGCTATCGGCCAAAGACATGGTTTCTTTCAAACAAATATCTTCAAATAGGAAAAGAGCAAGGTGATGACTTGGGGCTAATTTGATAATATGCATTTCATATTCATTTTGTAACTAGTGGCTTAGAACAAACACCCAATTACGTGGAATCTGGTTTACAGACTCATACAAACATAGTGGTCACTCCACAAAAAGACTTAGCACTACCACCCCTACTCAACTATCTTCCTCAGGATGATACGTAAGAAGGTTCTTTAAAGAGCCTTCATTACTTACTAAATACTGCTACTGTTGTCTTAATACCTGTTACCATCTTTCTGTAGTCCAGCAATATTTCACTGGAACACTTACCCTCTAATCTGACCACACCGGGACAATAAAAATGAATAAGAGCAGCTAAAGCACAGCCATCTGTACCATCTTTCAACAAATTTTCTACCAATGGAATGCAAGGCAATTGCTTGAGCAATGTTTGCTCCTTCCTATAACGAGCCTACAATAAAAAAAAAAAAAAAGAGAGAGATGAAAATAAGTAACTAGCAGCCAACATACAGGAAAAAAAACCAGTATTGTAGATTATATCAGTAATACAAATCAAGAGAAATAAAAACTACTCACCAACATCCTTCTTTTCTAAATAATACCAAATATTACCAAAGTAAAATACAGAGCAACAGCATTATAGTTCCAAAGTACTTAATATAACATGATGTTGCCAATTTATATGAAATGACATTTAGCCTAAACATTTAAATATAAAAGCATCACAAAATAGATTCTGAACACTTTGTATCCAAATTGTCAGTTCTGTCCTTTTGCAGATAATAAAATGCATTTATTTTAATGCTAGAATTTAGACCACAAGTTATTTTATGGGAAGAGCAAGAGTGCCACTTGAGCAGAATTGTAAGAATTTTCAAAATTGGGGAGCAGGTCTAAGAATATGATACTATTCCTACAGGAAATTTGGCAATAAGAAATATCACTTTGAGGAACTGGAATATCACCAAGATATTCTGGCTTGGTATCTGAATGTTAAGATAACATAAATGAAGTGTAGTAACTGTGGAACTGAAAAAACCCTCCCAAGTGAGGTTTTCTTCAAGGACAGAGCAAATGTAAGGATTTCTGTTCCCCCTCAGAAAAACAGAAGAAATCTTTGTTTTCCAAAGACTGCCTGGTGTGACCAGACACAACTTTACAAGAGTTTTCTAAAAACCGAGATGTGCTGTAGAACTCAGTGGTGACAAGAACAAGCCCTTGAGTCAGATGACCTAGGTTCAAATCCTGTTTCTGACATTTACTGGCTCTGTGATCTTGGACAAATCATTTAAACTCTCATTTCTCAGTTTCCCCATAGGTAAAATGGGGTTAATAATAATACCTATTTCACAGGATCACTGAAGGATGAAGTAAGGTGACGCCCGTAAAGTGCCATGCACACTGCTGGGCACATAGCCAGCAACAACTAAAGGCTGGCCTGCTACTAGCTATTAGCTCTCCTAAAGCCAAGAGAATAATGCTGATGACTTAAGGAAGATGCATACTGAAGTGTTTTATTAGGAAAACGTATGATTATATTGGTTACTGACATTTTAAGTTTTTTAAAAAGTAACCAAAACTAATTTTTCTTCTAACTCCATCTGAACTGGTCATCTCTACATTTTATAATTCAAATATAATTATGAAATAAAATACTTTTGTGAGAATAAGAACAGAAAAATAATTTACTAAAAAAGAATATTTACTATTAGGTGGTGAAGTGATATCCCTCAGCAAAGTATATGCATTAATGAAGAATTATTTATTCCTATTTCTGTCTACCCAAGATTCATGGAACATTTTTTTCCTTTTGAAGATTTTCAGAGAGCTTGTTCTTTTTAATCAGTGCACACCAGGCATCCACACTGAATGGTATGTTCCAAACTCAGAGTACCTATATTCAGAAAAAATTTACATACATGCATTATATAAATTCTTCAATGGATTATTGATTTTAATATCCTTAGAAAACTCCCTTACTTTGCTGCTAGTAGACAGTTTAAAATTCAACCATGAAAAAAGAGGAGAGAGGAGGCGAAGGGAGAGGAGAGAAAGAAAGAAGAAATCAACCAGTAGCATCTTCTAGCCTTAGGCTACCCTCCTCACATTTGGTAAGTAAGCCACAGTTCCAGATCCTTACACCCCTTTCTCTGGCCAGCTAGAAACAAAATAGTCTCCCTCTCAGAAATCCTCCAAACTGTCTGGGCTCATTCCCAAACTTCCCAGATCTCTAGGAGTAGCTTGTTTTCAGCCTACAGTCTGAACCGGACTGAGTCGAGCACTCAGGGTCATGAAACAAAGAACTGAATTGTGTAACTTGTCCTACTGCTTGCTGCCAAGTAGCACTTCTGTACAAGGCACACACACAAAGCCTTGTGAGGCTTTAGCACTAAATGCCAATGGTTTAGAATAGACTATCAGGGATTTATGAGTGGTATGCTAAAACATTTTCCTGCAGCTTATATCCTAGAAGATGTGTCAGGTAAATCAACTTAATCCTCAAGTCCTGTACAACTCCCATTTGCAGTTCATGAGAATTATAGAGTCTTTTGCACTTTATCTTACTATATGGCTTTATAAAGTTACTGCATGGAGACATTCTGTATTCTTTCTACCAACTGAGAAATTTAGCATTTAAAAGGGCATCATATTTTCTCTTTCAACATTATATTGTATTTCTAAGTTATATTTTTATTTCTGAGGGCATAAAATACTTCTTACGTGGTCTATCCACCCAGATTTAATCCTGAAAGAATCACCCTTCAGGTCAAATCAGAACTGAATACAGTTTAGGTCCAATACTGGTACGACCACAGGGAATATGTCACTTTTTATCAAACAAAAAATGTACCCTACAACTCAGGCTGAAAGGAAATGATTCCTTCAAAAATATTTTAAAATACAAAAAATTTACATATACAATTCATACTCACTTTTCTCCTAAAGTTATTAAAACTAATGAGAATCTCTATCCATACATTTTTTTTACACCTATTTACCGACAGTCTGTAAATATCAGTAGGACTAGCAAAATAATGGTTACCTTAAACTATTTTTAAAGCTTCTAATCCAAATTTTGGCCAGATTTTTTTTTATCTCTTTATTTTACATTATGATCAAATACCATAAAATCCAATCTCTATGCAGCAACTAACAGAATTATAGGAAATGATTATACCAGCAAGACACAAACAATACCATTCTGTAATTACACTTCTGGAGAGCAAGTTGAAGTAGTTGGGCAAACTTACTGGAACCAGTTTCCAAAACCATTTGGAAGGAGACTTCAGAGGAAGCAGCAGGGAAAAAAGGGAAAGCAAAAGGTAAAGGGAAAATTCATCAGAATGGTTTTTAATTAACAAGTGACAGTAAAGTTTCTGAAAGTGGAGTTCCAAGTTATAGTTCTCATAGTATTTTTTAAATGTTAATTAATACTTTAAATATACAGGTTCCTACTAATAAAGACCTCCACCTTCTCCTCCCCTCATCTCCTCTCCCAATACAAAAATTCATTTTTCAGATATTCAGGATATTCTGTATACTTTGGCAGCAAAGAATTTTATTTCTGAGTTCTAGAATCACACATCATATTAAAAAATAAATCCAGGGGCACGTGGGTGGCTCAGTCAGTTAAGCATCTGACTTCTGATTTTGGCTTAGGTCATGATCTCACAGTTCATGAGTTTGAGCCCTGCATCAGCCTCTGTACTGACAGTGCAGAGTCTGCTTGGGATTCTCTCTCCTCCTCCTCCTCCTCCTCCTCCTCCTCCTTCTTCTTCTTCTTCTTCTCTCTCTCTCTCTCTCTCTCTCTCAGTAAATAAACATTAAAAATAAAATAAAAATAAAAAATAAAACTGTATCACAAAAAGGGAAGTAGAAAGATTCTAGAGCTAGATTTGCAATCATTATCATTCTTAAACATTAGTAGAGCAAGTCTGATCAGGCAGTGTTTCTTTCCCAAGGGAAAAGAAGACTGTATCAGTAAATATACGAATAAAGCAAACCGCATTGCAGACTTGAAAAACATAATAATTTCTTTCAACTATATGACAATTTCATTTAATTAATGGACGGAAGACTAGTTGGCAATTCTTACTAAGATTTTTACAGAGTCTCTAGGGCAAGTAGCTACTTACATAAAGAGAATATAAATGTTATTAATTTTACTATCTGGAGGTATCCCAAAGAATATAATTTTATTTCTTCAAAATGATAAATACAATAAACTCATAATTTCAGTTAATATGAATTAATAATTTGTGATTGTTTAACTCTGTATTTCCTAGCACAATTTCTAACAGCCCTGAATAAACATTTGTTGAATGAACCAAACTAAATGGGGTCTGAATTAAAATTCATATTCAACTTTTATGTAGAAAGTTTATCCTACAGGGGCTCCTGGCTGGCTCAGTCAGTGTGACTCTTGATCTCGGGATTGTGAGTTCAGGCCCCACACTAGATGTAGAGATTACTTAAAAATAAAATTAAAAAAAAAAAGTTTTTCCTACATAAAATTAACTGTAAAAATAAGACTATTTGGAAAATAATATGAATAAAGTATTTTCAAGAACTTCAAGAATCAGAAAAAATGTCATCTCAAGACTCAGAAAAATTCCAACTTTCCATAAAGAGAGAACATGTCCAGTAAGTTTTTCTTATTGCATCAGGAAGAATAACCTTAACAATTTTGTTGCATATATTTTAATCTGTCATTTAACCAGAAGTCTTTGGCAACTGCAGTTATGATAACCATAAAAAGTATAAGAGCAGAAGCAAAAAGAAGGAAGCCACTGAGAATGTGTCAGGATTCCAACGGATAACAGAAACTTCAAAAACGGGTTTTCTTCTTTTTGAGACTAGAAAAATCCATTATATGGAAACTGATAAAAAGCAATTTATTGCCAATTATTCAAAACAGGAGAGGTGTGAAGGTTCAAGTTACTCCATATATCTTGTAAAATATTCAATGTGACTTTTCACTAATTCAGACTGCTCTGGCCTTCTTCCCACCTCTCCACTGACCTAATTTAGTGATAGCAATCCTATTCAAGGGAATAGGAAAACCATATAGATTGGCTATTTGAAGGAAATATGACTAAAAAAAAAAGTAAATATACTAAAAGAACAAATAAATATCTATGCTATTCATGGTTGTAAACTCATACTTCAATAAGTTCAAATATACAGCAAAATTTTCTTGCTGAAGGACAACTGTATTTCTGAAGTGAATAGCAACTTCCCCTCCTTTTACTTTTCAGAGAACTAGGCAAACAGCAACTTCAAATCCTGTTTTAAGATGTAATTATGAGACCAAAACATTTTAAAAGGCCACAGACAAGTGAAAAATTTCTTATTTTTATTAAGTCCTTACTGATGACAGGGGCCAACGGGGGCAGTTCAGATTTTCTGGAATAGTTCCCATTTCCAGCATTCCTTTGCACTGTCTTCAACACACATATGTATGACTCATCGTAAATTCTGGTTAGTTGTTTTAGGACTTGCCATTAATACTCCCCAAATAGCTCTATGTCATCCTCTGGGTATCTATAACCTCTCTGGGATTTGGGATAATTCCTGAACTTCTTCTAGGTGTTCTCAAGCCACTTTGGGAGGATGCTGGTTTGACCGGGCCTTTCCTGGAGACCTCACAAAGTTGGAATTCTTTAAGGAGTTAGTCAGAGCTGTGACCTGTCACCTCACGACTCGTGAGACCGAAATGTCTTCTCTTTTGTAGGTCTGAGAGCTATGCTGCACTGCCAACAGGAGTGTAAAATGGTACAAACCCCTTGGAGACTTTGGCACTAGCTACCAAGACTACAAATGCATTTACCTTCCAATCTAGCAATCCAAGTCCTAGGGTATTTACCCTGAAAATCCAAGAATACAGAAGGACATTATTCTTTGTAGTATTATTTGTAATTGCAAGATACTAGAAAACACTTAAATGCCCATAGGAAAGTGGTAGAATAAACTATGGTACATACACACAACAGAGTACTGTGCTGCTGCAAAAAAAGGATGAGGAAGGTATCTAGGGACTGTATGGAGTAATTTCCAGGATATACTGTTAATGAACAACACAAATTGCAAAAGATTAAATATATTTTGTTAGAGGAGAAAAAACATATTTTATATATATATATATATATATATATATATATATACACATATATATATATATATACAAAACAGTATATATATCTGTTATATATCTGTTACCTATATATAAAACAATATATAATACTGTGATTTATATATATATATATAAATATATATTTATATTATATATATATTTATTTATATTATATTTATATTTTATATATATAATATATATATATATATATTATATATTATTTATTATTAATATATATTAATATATATTAATATATATTATAATATATATTATATAATATATATAATATATATTTTAATCTGTCATTTAACCAGAAGTCTTTGGCAACTGCAGTTATGATAACCATAAAAAGTATATATATATAATATATATAATATAATATAATAAATAATATATATAATATATAATAATATATTAATATATATTAATATATTAATTATTAATATATATTAAATATATAAATAATGTATATTATATATATTTATAATATAAATATATATATTTATAATATAAATATATATATATTTATATATATTATATTATATATAAATATATATATATTTATATATATTATATTATAATATAAATATATATATATTTATATTATATAAATTTTATATATATAAACATATATATATATAATATAAAATAAAAATATATATATTTATATATATATATATATAAAAACAAAAATGAGGATAAACCAACTGGTTACCTACAAGGGTTAGCAGGGAGTGAGGGGAAGGAAAGAGGTAGAAGAGATACAGGGAGGGAGTAATACCTTTCTGATTATCACTTTTGTCGAGTTTTGACTTTTGGAATTAATATAATTTGGAAATCATATAATGTTCTATATATTCAAAAAAACAAAATTAAATCAACAAGGATGGTGCAAAAAAGTCACTACAACTAAATGAAAGCAGAAACCAATAAACCCAAATATATTTCAAAGGAATAACCCAAGCAACTTCAGAACACAGTATTTTGACCATATATTATCAATCTAAAGAAAGAAGAATTATATTGTACTACAAGAGATGATGGATGTTAACCAATATACAGTGCCATATGTCAATTATATCTCAATAAAACTGGGAAACATATAAAAGCATTATAAGGGTAAAACAAACCAAAAAAGAAGAAGAAAAAAGAATTGCAAACAAATCTTAAACTCCTTAGTGGGTTTCTTTTTCACATTGGTATACACATAGAGACTCTGAAACTATTATATACATATTGTAGTACTGAGCAAATTAAAATTAGTACAGTTGACCTTGAACAATACAGGCTTGAAACTGCACAGGTCACTTCCACATGGGTTTTTCTAATAAATACATTACCATCTTGGAAATGTATTTTCTCTTCCTTATGATTTTCTTAATAACATTTTTTCTCTAGCTTACTTTATCATAAGTATTCAGTATAAAACACATATAACATACAAAATATTTTGTTAATGAACTGTTCATGTTATCAGTAAGGCTTCCAGTCAAGAGTAGGCTATTAGTGGCCAAATTTCTGGGGAGTCAAAAGTTATAATCAGATTTCTGACTGCATGGGTGGTTGGCACCCCTAAGATCCTGCATTTTTCAAGGGTCAAATGTAAATATCAAAGTATGTCATCTCAAATTACTTACTGTAAAAGTAAAAATAATAACCATAAAGTTAAGAAACCAGACAATATCTTAACCAACTAATGAAAATCAACATCACCCAGTAGGGGCAAATGGGTATCATGTGCCTCTTGATATAATACTGTGAGAAGGACACAACTTATATAGCATTCCAGTCTAAAAAAAACAACCCCTCAACTTAATTATGAGGAAATATCAGAAGAAAACAAATGGAGGGATTTCTTTAAAAATGTCAAGGTCACGAGCAAAAAAGAATAGCTAAAGAACTAGTCCTGTTTAAACACTATAGATATGACAACTAAATACATGACATGATCTTGTACTGAAAAAAAATTATAATGTACAATTGAATGCAACTGGGACAAGTGACAAAAGTGGAATATAGGCTCTAAGTCTGATCAAAGTATGATACTAACATTAAATCACTTGTACTTTGATTATATAAACAAACAGCCTTCTTCTTAAGAAATACACCTTGAAGTACGAAGGGGTAATGGGATATGATGTGTGCAACCCTCTTTCAAATGTTTCAGAAACATTTACATACATATGTGTTTGTGTATGATGTATATGTGTGTGTGTGTGTATATATATACACACATACATACCTGTATACACACACATAAATATATAGAGAAAATTAATGCAGCAAAATGTTAGACTGATGAATCTGGGTCAAGAGTATACAGGGTTCTTTTCTATCTTGAAACCTTTCAGAAGTCTGAAATATTTCAAAATAAATGTTCTTAAAAAGCTACATTAAGGGGGCACCCGGGTGGCTCAGTCAGTTAAGCACCTAAGTTCGGCTCAGGTCATGATCTCACAGTTCGAGAGTTTGAGCTCCATGTCAAGCTCTGCGCAGACAGCCTGAAGTCTGCTTTGGATTCTGTGTCTCCTCTCTCTCTCTGCCCCTCCTCTGCCCACACTCATCTCTCTCTCCTCTCTCTCTCTCTCTCTCTCTCTCAAAAATAAACATTAAAAAAAATGTTATATTAAGTCTATACCAGTCCAAGTCTTTGTTGAGTCTGTATCCAACACCACCTATATATCTGTTAAAGAAATCTGTTCTACAATGTTCTTAGGCAAAGATGAAAATCATAGTGCTAGCATACCTAACTCATATTTACATCTCTCTAGGGCAAGCCACCTTTGTAAAATATTGCTTGGAGAAAAAAATATCACGGTATCATCTCTGAATTTTAAATATGTTTAAAATGCTAAGTTCCTCATTTAACTATACTAAATAGGTTGATAATACAACACAGGCATATTCTAGATTGGGAAGTTGCTTTACCAGTAACCACAAGTAAATGACTATGAAAGAAAAATAGTATATTGGCAATAGGTATAAAGAAAGAATCAGCATTGACCACAGAAGTCCACACAAGAATAAACTATGATTATAGAATAGAATCTTAGGGGTAGAGTTCCTTAAAAATGATCTAATTTAGGCAGGTGAAGTCTTCAAAATTATTTGACTGAAATAATGGTATGAAAAAGAAACCAGGTAAATAAGTCTAAGAATCAAATCAAATGATGTATCTGAGAATGATGTACTATATTAGAACTTTAAATGTTTTATATATTTATATATGAAATAGGCAACTTCATCAATTACAAAATTATAGGTTACAAATCAATGTTCCCCAAAGCATGCTGCAAATAACAGTAATTCCACAGGATGTTAATAGAAGTCATTCACAGAAGAGGTCAAAGATTAAATACATTTGAGAAACAGGCTTCTTATGTAGGCCTTCAATGTACTAAAATGGGTTGTAACATTTTTAAAGGGGCACAGACAAGGCAGCATTTCCCAAATGTATTTGACTTTAGACTCTTTCTTCTGGGGTGCCTGGCTGGCTCAGTCAGTAAAGCATGTGACTCTTGATCTTGGGGTTGTGAGTTCAAGCCCCACATTGGACACAGAGCTTTAGAGCTTACTTAAAAAACAAACAACAAAAACAACTGGATTTAACAAAACTTTTAAAAAGTTGATGTTATTTTAAAAAATCTCTTTCCAATAGTATCTAAAGTACTGTTTGAATAAAAAGAATTTTAAAAGTTGGTCATAGTTTTTAATTGCTAAGGAACTCGGGTCAAAGTGGAAATTCACATACGCTGAGGTAATCAAGCAAAGATGTAGAAGCATTCACCTACTGTCTCACTGGGGAAAGTGTGGTCTATTTTGAGACTATACCTTTAAATGAAAAGCAACTAGAACTCAGTTAATTTCTTTTCTCCAAAGGCAATTCCTTAATCTAATTCCCACCCTTCTATAAAATATCTCACCAGTATTTCTGTTTTAAAAGTGAAGAATGT
Organism: Panthera leo; assembly: GCF_018350215.1. Lineage (NCBI taxonomy): Eukaryota > Metazoa > Chordata > Mammalia > Carnivora > Felidae > Panthera > Panthera leo. The sequence goes on along the minus strand of NC_056696.1, from coordinate 39,812,187 downwards.
TGCACCGAGTAGACATGTATCTTTTAATACTGTGAGAAACAAACTTTACTCTCTATAGAGCTACTACTGTAAATTTAGGAATATAAACCCATGAATATCCAAATGGTCTACTTACCAATTCCTAAATATACATTTTCCTTGTAATTTATGTTATTCCCTATGACCTAGTGTCCTCCTTTGCAAATATCATAAAACCTACTAAGGCCATGTTCAAGTCCCACATCTTCTAGAAAACCTTCTTAGGTATTCCACAGTTATCATAAAACTACAAGTAACATATACACATATGAAACTTTATGATAACCGACTGCTTAATATTTTCACTAACCTTTTGCTTTGAATTCCTTACTTTTACTAATATATTGAGAAGGAAAAATTTGAAAATCATTTTAGTCACAGAATTTAGAAGCCATTTAATTCAACTTTAAAATTTTTGCAGATAAAGAAAATGAGGCCCAGAGAGGTCAAGTGCCTTGGTGAAAGTCATGAATTTAATCAGTGGCAGAACTATTCTACTTTGTCTATACTCATTTTGCCATAGCACTCTGTACAAACCCCTTAAGAGAATGAATGTTGGGCTTCATGTCATGGCTATAAACTTTAGAGATCTTTTACGTAGGGTTGCCAGATTTAGCAAATAAAAATATGAGATGTTCATGCAACTACACCAAAAAATTTTTGGTGTTTATCTGAAATTCACATTTAACTAGGCATCCTCTTTAGAATAAAAATGAATATTAGAAGCAAAAGAGCAACTTGAAGAAAAAAACAAACAGAAAATAACATTAGTAAACTTTTTAAACAAAACATTTTCCTAAAACATGGCACTACTTAAAATGCCTTCCTTTTAAGGACACCAACCAATCCAACAGTCAGAAATACACCATTAGCAGATTTAACAATCTAAAGAAAATAGCTTTGGAATGCTACTTTTCATCCAGCATTAACAATATACAGTGCAAGTATCCCTCAACGTATGTATGTATTTTACCAAGAAGATGGTTGTAAAAAAAAAGTTTCATAAAATAGATTTTATTGAACATCTAAGTTGGGAATAGGTGGGCAAGGACAAAAAGTAAGAAATATCATCCAACACCATGGGCTCTGTCTATAGCTGGATAAATCATAGAAAACATGGCTAGCATCTGGGTCACTAGGCAAGCTAGCTTAAGTAGGTGGAAGGCATGGCAACTTCCTACCAATCGCATAGCAATAAGGAAGAGCAAGTCATTCTCTCATCCCTAAAAAGAGGACAGGGTCAAGAATGTTGCTTTTGTAGGAATAAAAATCAAGAATGAAATGATTAAATTTCCAGCCAAATCAACTAGTTCGAATGCCAAAAATCTCACTGCTAGGTAATAGAGACTGCTTTCCCTAGTTTATGCTGTCACAGAGTGATTCTTCATGATGATGATACCTACTTTGCAGTAAGACTATGTAATGTAAAATTGACATTGTCAATTTCACATAGATTTCACAGAGATTCTATCAATGGGAAAAAAAAGAAAATTCATTTGAAAATAAAAACATGTGTTGTGCTAAGATAAAAATATGTATTAATCCACATATTTAAAAATGAATCACATTCATTCCTTCATTTACTCAGTCATTCACTTAACAAATACTGGTTGTGAGGTTAATATGTGAAATTGCATGGGGAAGTGCTATTATAACACAAAGTGGTAGTGGCGTCTGGGTGGCTCAGTTGGTTGAGCATCCAACTCTTGGTTTCGGCTCAGGTCACAATCTCATGGTTAGTGGGTTCAAGCCCCTCGTCGGGCTCTGTGCTGACAGTGCAGAGCCTGCTTGGGATTCTCATTCTCTCTCTCTCTCTCTCTCTCTCTCCATCTCTCTGCCCCTCCCCTACTCATGCTCTCTCTCTCTCTCAAAATAAATAAATAAACTTAAAAAATAGTTTTAAAAAAGTCAAAGAGGTATAATACAAGTAGTGTCCAGATTCCATATAGCTTTTAAGAAAAGTAAGGCTTACTTACTCTGGTCGGAATATAAATGGCATTTTTCCCCCAACAGAAATAATGTTTATTGGGTCCTATGCCAGCATATAAAATCCCTATTTAGTTCATGATGTGTATGCAATACTATAGGATTTAATCATTTAAATATCATGGAAAAAGGCCATTAGTATTATAATTTAGGATGATGCCATCTAACTTACTCCCAATTAGTTCCAGGCACAAAACTGGGGGCAGAGGTTTCAACTCCTACGGGATGAGAAAGAGAAAAGGAGGGAAACTAATAGGAAAGGACGGCAATGGCGGGAGGTGGGGGAGGGTGAGGAAGCAGGAGGGAAGAGAGAGGCAGAAGCTGGTAGAAGGCAGGGAAATGGAGTATGTGATCTGGGTGATGAAAAAAAAGATTTCCATTCTCATGTACCTTTAGGGGGAAAGGACATCAACAAAGTTAGGATGAAGAATCAAGTATGGATAGTATTTTCAGGAGCTAGTCAGTAAGCTAAATGAGGGAATTCACTGTGATGCCGAAACATCAAGTTCTGACAAAATTTTAGGTGGTCTCCCACAAAGTTTTCTGTTGCAGTTGATAATACACAAAACAGCTTTCCCCTTCCTTCCTTTTTTCTCTTTCTCTTCTTACAGAGGTATCAGTGACCAGGAGCATTAGCCCAAAATGAATAGAAAAACTGTATAATAATAAACTTTAAATAATCCAAATTGGAAAATAAGGTCGCTGAATAATTATAATTTCTTACACCTCAATTCAAATGCTACACAACATGATTAAAGAGCTCTCATTATAACAAAAACACAAATTTTCAAAGAAGGAAACTCTAAAAGCCACACGAATTTTTAAAGAATGAATCCATATTAATGTTGCTTCTTTCTTCACAGAATAACCATATGTACAACCTACAACTACTGGAATATATTTAAAAGGCTGGTCTTAAGAGAAGTCATTGTAAGGCTGGTACACTGAAAATGTTTTCTGTTGTTTCATACACTTTGCCAAAGGCAAAGTCATTGTTTCTGCCAAGTACTCCACAAATTGAGTTCTAATCATTAACAATTTTTCCTAAATACCTCCACCCGATTAACCTTCATTTTGCACTTCTACTCACTTGGTATTTATGACCTGCTTTCTAGGGCACACAACACCACCAAAAAACAATTTAATGAACATATCTATTAATTAATATATGTATTTCCCAAACAACACATACATGTGAACATACATAGTCTCATAAAGACACCTTATTTTCTTTGAAATATATACCTTTTGACCTCCTGGAGCTTCAACTGTGTGATGTTCTTTCAATTTCTGTTCTTGTTCCATAATGTCTTTCAAATGCTCATTTACCTTAAAATATAAAAACACTAATTTGAATTTATATTCAAATATGATGATAAAATAACATGCACCTTGAAAGGCCTGTGGTCAGATCTCTGATGTCAAATATCAGTACTATTCAAATGAGAAAGTTTCATTTTCCCAACCAGAAAAAAGTATTTTACAAGTGTTTCATTTGATATTCTGAAATTAATTCATTAATTTATTAAATATTTGTTGAGTACCTACTATATGTCAAGAATTGCTTAGAGTGCTAGAGAAAAAAGGGTACTCAACAACTTCTAATTTTAATGCTTAGGAAACAATAAAACTTTATTTTTTTAATAAATTTTTTCTAATCTCTTATAAAAGAGATTAGCAAAAAAAATTATTTTCCCTAGAATTAATGTTTTCTTATTGTTAGAAAACACTTTAGGAGGGGCGCCTGGGTGGCTCAGTCAGTTGAGTGTCCAACTCTTGATTTCAGCTCAGGTCATGATCCCAGGGTCTCGGGATCAAGTCCCGTATCGGGCTCTGCACGGACAGCATGGAGTCTCTTTAAGATCCTCTCTTTCCCCCCGCCCCCTCTCTTTCTCCCTCTGCCCCTCTCCCCCGCTTGCACTAAGAAAGAAAAAAAGAAAAGAAAAGAAAAAAAAACACTTTAGGGTTTTTTTTCAAATGGCACAAAGCATTATTTTATTTTATTTTCAATTCCAGTATAGTTAACATACAGCATTATAGTTACACAAGTTTCAGGTGTACAATACAGTGATTCACCAATTCTATACATTACTCTGTGCTCATCAAGACAAACTTTTTTTTTGGAGGGGGGCGGGGAGGGAGGGAGAATCCCAAGCAGGGTCTGCACAGTGAGCACAGAGCCAAGGCTCAGAACCATGAGATCATGACCTGAGCCGAAATCAAGAGTCATTTAACTGAATGAGCCACCCAGGCACCCTAAGATAAGTATATTCTTTTTTTTTTTTTGGATTAGGAGACAACTTTAATGTCTTTTTTGAAAAAGGATCCACCTGTTAGGTATATTCTAGGAAAAATACTAGAGATAGGTTAGTGAAGTAATCCAGAAAAGATTAGACATTTTCTCAAATCCCCTTCACTTATTTCACCCATTCTCTTCTCCCCCCGATAATAATCTGTTTGTTCTCTATAGTTAAGAGTCTGTTTTTTTGGTTTGTCTCCTTTTTTCCTTTGTTTATTCTGTTTCTTAAATTCCACATGTGAGTGAAATCATACGGTATTTTCTCTGACTTATTTCACTTAGCATTATACTCTCTAGATCTATCCATGCTGTTGCGAATGGCAAGATTTCCTTTTTTTTAGTGACTGAATAATATTTTATTGTGTGTGTGTGTATATATATATATATATATGTATAGAAAACCCTTTGAATCAAGTTCTTAATCTGTAATTTCATAGATATGTCCTTGAACCATGAGCGGGTTTTAGTGCGGTCATAATGCCACAGCTAAATTAGATGAAAAAAATTTCTGTATGAGAACTTTTCTGGGAGAAGGTTTAATTTATCTCCCAAAGATTATTCAAACAGTCCATAATCCAAAAAGGTTAAGAAACAGTCTATGTACTGCATAAAATATTTCTTAAGAATAGTTTAAACAATTCTGGATTTTGAGCTAATAATTTTAAGGTCACTCTAATAATAATAAAGTTCAAATTTATTAAGTCTGGCACTCTGGAAAACATTATGCCATTATCAACCACTATAACTCTAAACTAAATCAATAATTTTCTGAACTCTTCTATTGCCTAAAATTCAGTTCAGTGGCTAAAAACAAATAGAGAATTTTAATTTATGATAAATTTAATGAACAATAGTCACTAAGAGTCTTCTATACTCATGATATTTCTAAGGGGTTGTAAGGAATTTAATCAACAAATTTATTTTGGCACGTGAATCTGCAGCGTTCTAAGATTTCCTAGTTGCTCTCTTACTTCGATCATCGGTTTGGTTAAACAAAATAGAAGAGACAGCAGAATTAGAAAAGACCTAGCTTAGATTCAAAACCTGTACTTACAAGCTGTGACCTCAATAATTTCTTGATACTTCTGAGCCTTAGATACTTTTTAATAAAAGCTATTTCATAAAGCAGTTGGGATATTATGGCTCTAAAATGGTCCCCACTGAACCCCTGGAGTGTGGGCTGGACCTATATTTCTAACCAACAGGACACAACTAAGGTGACAACTAAGGTGATATCACTTCAGAGATCAAGTTACATAACATTCTAATTTCCATCTTGCTAGCCAACTCTGGCTGGCTTTGATGAAGCACGCTGCCAAACTGTTAGCTGCCCTGTGGAGAGGCCCACATGGCAAGAACCTGCCAACCTTGCCTTCAGCCCAGAGACAGTAAGAAACTGGGGTCCTCGGTCCAACTGCCTGCAATGGACACTGCCAACAACCACATGAACTTGGAAGTGGATCATTCTGTAGTCATACGTTGAGATAACACTACAGGTCTGGCCAATGCCTTGACTGCAACCTGGCCGGACTCAGAGAGGATGCAAGGAAGCAGGGCCTGGATCTGTGACCCACAGAAACTGATAATACTGAAATTATTATAATAAATAGGTGATTAAATAAATAAGCAACTGAGAAAACACAGAGGACAACAGAAATAATATACAAAATATACCAAGTAAAGTACATGATACATAGCACATGTTCCATAGATTCTTATAAACAATATATCCTCAAAGTTATACCAGATAGTTAAATCTCTATAGGGGCTTTAACAAACCTTAATAAAATACTTTAAGGTGATGTAATGGTATAAGTCATCCTAAATACCAAAATCATGATAATGAGAAAATTTTACATGTTGATAATTCATTAACTTTCATAATAGAAAAAAAGAAAACTACAAGACATGTTGCAGACATGACAAGACATGACATGCTACTTAACCTACCTGGGTACCCAAAACAGTGAAGTGAAATAATTAGCTTATTATAATAATTAGCTTTATGAATATAATAATTGGCTTATTAATAATTATTAATAATTAGTTCCCAAATGCTGGTTAGAAAGTTCTACTACTGAAGTTGAATCATGATATTTTTTTGTACATCTCAAGGAAAAAAATTAAAGGGATGTGATGTATTAGAGAGCTCATCATGACTCAGAGGGAGGTCACCATCTGAACAAGTGCTGAGGACTAGTGAACTAGACAACAAAAAACAATATTTGGCTTTAGTAGTATGAATTAGGTAAAAATAAATTTGTTAAAATGATATATTAGATTTAAAATATCTATTAATTTAAAAATATACATTAGCTTTTAATTTTTTCATTTTATTTATTTATTGATTGATTGATTGATTTTTTAATTTTATTTCAAGTGAGTTAATATACAGTGTAGTCTTGGCTTCAGAGGTAGAGCCCAGTGATTCATCTCTTACATATGACACCCAGTGCTCATCCCAAAAAGTGCCCTCTTTAATAATGCCCATCACCCATTTAACCCATCCCCCACCCATCTCCCCTCTAGCAACCCTCAGTTTGTTCTGTCGGGAAGCCTGACTGACTCAATCTATACAGCATGTGACTCTTGATCTGGGCATTGTGAGATCCACCCCCACGATGGGTGTATAGATTACTTTAAACATTTTTTTTTATTTAAAATACAAATAGTAATGTGTATCCTTGCCTTAGTATAAGTCTAAAGTTATTCAGTATTTTACCTTCCTCGTGAATAATACAAAAACCTCAGAAAGCCTTTAAATCAAATCATACCCTTTCATCTCCATGCTTTTTCATTCAGAATTATAGTTTGCTTCTTATGGGCCTCAAAATGAGATATTATGATTTTTTATAATACTTATTTAGATTTACACAAATGTGTAACAATTCTGCTTTTTATCATCGCTTCCTACATCCCACCTCTTTTTTCTAGGTTCAATTTCTTTCTTACTGAAGTACAATCTTTCAGTAGTTCTGCAAAGGTGAGTAATGAACCGCCTTTCTTTGAACAAATCTTAGTATCACCTTTAATCTTGAATAAAAGGTCTAGAACCCTAGGTTCATTATTATTTTTCTTCAGCACTTTGAAGACTTTGCTACATTGTCTTCTGTGCGCAAATATTACTACTGAGAAGGCTACTACAGTCTAACTGCCATTCTTTTCAGAGGCTCTGTCTTGAATTTTTAGAGTTCTGAAGATTTATGATATGTGTCGGTATGGATCTGTATTAATTTATCCTGGTTGGAACTCATTGTGATTCCTGAATTTGAAAGTTTGTATCTTTCAATGGTTGTAGAAAATTGTGTATTTCTTCAAATATATTCTCTCTTCCCCGCTTCTCTCTGGTAATCTCTTTTTGGAATTCCAATTAGGAATTCCATTAATCTTGATTTCATATATTCCATCTCATCTCTCTGGGCTTCATTCTGGGTAACTTCCTTTCGGCAAGTAATTCCCTCTTTACATCTAATCTTCTATTTTAAACTTTTGATTTTTAATGAACAACATTTTTGATTTCTGAAGTTATTTTGGTTATTTTTCCGTTATGTCCCCATGGGGCCTTATTCTTTCCTATAGTTTTTATTCCATGTTTTATTTCCAGTCATTTAAACATTTATTTTTGGGGCCCCTGGGTGGCTCAGTCAGTTAAGCGGCCGACTTCGGCTCAGGTCATGATCTCACAGTTTGTGAGTTCAAGCCCCGGGTCGGGCTCTGTGCTGACAGCTCAGAGCCTGGAGCCTGCTTCGGATTCTGTGTCTCCCACTTTCTCTGCCTCTCCCCCACTTGTGCTCGCTCGCTCTCTCTCAAACATAAATAAATAAAATGTAAAAAAAAAAAAAAACCCACACATTTATTTTTATAGTCTCAGAACCTTACTCTCTGAGGTTCTTGCAATGTAACCCTCACTTCTCCATGTGTTTCATAATTTTTGATTGTCAGTACTTTTGAATTTGCAGCAAAGACTCTCCCTCCCCCGCTGCCTTTGGATGTGGAAGTGAACTTTCAGAGTATTTTTAAATTTGCTTCTCTGACAGGTGCCAGAAAGATTATTACTGGCCTAGTACTAGTATTTTGTTACTTTGTTGCCTTCTCCCATTTTCCTTGATCATCAGCTGAGTGCTCATCTTCCTGCATGTTCAGTTAAGGAGGCCTCTTTCCCAGACCTAGAGGGAAACTCATAATCAGCCTAAGAAAATCATGATAGCCTCATTCTTCTTGCTAAAAGATGGTTTAGGTACAGGCAAAAGAATCTGTCTTAGACAACAGGACCTCCTGGTGGGAAGACAATCTGAGGGCAAGTTTTCTTTGTAAACAGAAGAGTCCAGAATACCCTCTCATCTTTGCTAGACATTATTGTGACTGGGTATGATCCCTGCAATCACTGGTGCCATTATACAACCACAAATGGAAACATTGTATAGAATTAAGAATAACAGAATAGAGGGGCGCCTGGGTGGCTCAGTCGGTTAAGGGTCTGACTTCAGCTCAGGTCATGATCTCGCAGTCTGTGGGTTCGAGCCCTGCATCAGGCTCTGTGCTGACAGCTCAGAGCCTGGAGCCTGCTTCGGATTCTGTGTCCCCCTCTCTCTCTGCCCCTCCCCAACTAGCACTCTGTCTCTGTCTCTCAAAAAACAAAATAAAAACGATTAAAAAAAAGAATAACAGAATAGGAAAGAAGGAAAGCCCCTATATTTTTGTTGCTGCTGTTGAGTCCCTAAATTAACTAACCCTGGATATGTCCCACCTTCAGTGATGTTGCTATGTGAGATAATAAATCCTTTAAGCTACTTGTATTTGGGTCTTCTGGCACTTAAAGCATGGCTGATGTGCTCCCTTTCACTGAGGGTCCAGCTTTCTGTGCATCTTTTGTGGGTCTAAATAGAGGTTGCAGTTCCTACTTCCCACAGCAGGCAAAACCAAGGCCTTTCCTTGTGTCCAAATGACTTTAAAACTCTAGCATATGCTTGACAGCCCAGTGGGAGAGCCACCAAAACTTCCAGGCCCCACTTTTCCTGGCACCTGAGAACTTCCTTTTCCTTCTTTAAAGCTCACCTCTGTAATATAAACTTTTCTAATTACAGTTTATCAAACATATGTCTAGGTGTTTATAAGCAGGAGGTTGTAGTCTTAATCCAACATGTTGCCAAAATCACTAACATTTTCTGTCTTGGTAATTTATGTGCTACAAAGCAGCTTTATAATTCACATGCATCTTGACATATTTTGATCAATTTACCAATTGTGTGGTGGGGAGAGTTAGGCAGAAAGAGGTGATGGGACTAAAACCTGGGAAAGTTTATAAGTTATTCTGTTGTTTTTGGGGGGGTGGTGTGTGTGTCTTCTTTTTTTTTTAGGTTAAAAAAGAAATACTTTCTAATTCACTGCTATGTAGTCGCAACTGATCTATCAGTTTGGAAATGTCTTCATGATTTTTTAAAAAGTTTTTATCTAAATTCTGTTCAAAAAGCAAATCGGTCATATATTGATACTTTAAACCATTATTCATTCATTTATTCACACATTCAACAGCTATTTACTGAATGCTAGTTATGTAACAGACATTGTATTAAGAGGCTAGGGATACAGTGATATATATAAATCCAGAATGGTCCCTATCCTCATAGGACCAAAAAAAAAAAAAAAAAAAAAAAGGGCAAGAGACCCCCAACTCCACCCCGCCAAAAAGGCAATTTATTAGGAGAGTTGTAAATACAGAGATAAGAAGAAAATAATGGGGGTGAGAGGGAGGACCTATTTTAGGAAGGCTGGGTGTGTCGGAGAAGGCCTCCATGAGAGGTAACTTAAGCTGAGACCTAAAAATGAGAGGCTGGCCATGATAAAAATAGAAAAAAGAGTATTCCAGACAAAGAATAAACAATATAAGCAAAGGCGTTGTGGTGGGGAAAATCTGGTATGTTTGAGGAACTGAAAAAACAGTATGGCTGAAACATGGCGAGGAAAGGAGGGGTTACAAGATGAAACCGGAAAGAGAGGTAGAACCAAATAATGTTAAGGTTCATGTATTCATAACTTGTGGGTACCCCTGCATGAGTCAGTCATTTAGTACAATCTTGTCTTCTGTGATTTTGCTTATTTTTAAATTCAAATTCATTTTCTGCCAATCATGCTATTTTAGCCATGTTATTCTCACTTTTCTATGGTAGGTTTTTTATACCTATGGGTGTATTATCCAGAAAAAATGGCAACTGGGTTAGGGTAACCCAAAATAAGAGCCAAAAGGAACAAGGACATACTAAATCTGAGAGACCAGAGTGAAGTCATGATGAGAAAATAAGTAACAAACCTGGTGTTCGTAGAATGGAGCAAGAAAAAGTACACTAGGAGGTTCAGGTTGAATCAAATGTTTTCAACCTCTATCTAAAAACTGAATAGGATGGATATGGCCGCGTAAAGGTGCTCAACATTCTTAATTAAGTGATTTCTTTATCCTTCTATAAATTCCCAAAGTTCTAAAAGGCCTAGCTTAATTCTGTAGCTGTACCTACCTCTTTTATTTATTACACATCATCTCTCTGCCAAACACTGCACTAGTCTAGGCACCAAGACTAAAAAAAGAAAGATGGGCACTGTACCTATCCTCACAAAGATTACTCTACTTAGATTTCTTTTTAGTGTTCTCTTTTTTAAATGTGTATTTATTCATTCTGGGGAGAGAGAGAGAGAGAAAGAGATAGAGAGAGAGAGAGACAGAGACATTGTGCGCGCACAAGCAGGGGAGGGCGGACAGTGAGGGAGACACAGAATCTGAAGTAAGCTCCAGGCTCCAAGCTGTCAGCACAGAGCCCGAAGTGGGGCCTGAACCTATGAACGTGAGATCATGACCTGAGCCAAAGTCGGACACTTAACCAACTGAGCCACCCAGGTGCCCCAAGATCATCCTAGTTTGTTTAAGCAATTAAGCAAAATAATTACAAACTCTCGGAAGTGCTATGATGTAAAGAAGACGTGTTGCAGCAGAAAATAAGACTTGACAGGTGCCCACTTCAGACAAGGTTGTGAGGAAAAAGTGCTGTCTAAATTGAGAAATGATGTGGGGTGCCTGGGTGGCTCAGTTAGTGAAGTGTCTGACTCCTGATTTTGGCTCAGGTTATGATGTCAAGGTTTGAGAGACCGAGCCCCACATCGGGCTCTGCGTGGAGAGCATGCAGCCTGCTTGGGATTCTCTCTCCCTCTCTCTCTGCCCCTCCCCTGCTTACTCTCTCTCTCTCTCTCAAAATAAATAAACATTAAAAACATAAATACACTGAGATGGGGCATCTTGGTGGCTCAGTCAGTTAAGTGTCTGACTCCTGATTTTGGCTCAGGTCATGATCTTACAGTTTGTGAGTTTGAGCCCCATACTGGGCTCTGTGCTGACAGTGTGGAGTCTGCTTGGGATTCTCTCTCCTTCTCTCTCTACCCCTCCCCTGCTCTCTCTCTCTCTCTCTCTCTCTCTCTCTCTCTCAAAATAAATAAAAAAATATTTATCAACAAAGAAAGAAACAATGGAATGGAAGCCATGCAAAAACCGGGAGATGAGCTGCCCAGGAACGGGACACATCATGATCAAAGGCCCTGTGGGGAGGCAGACAGCTAGAATGAAGTGAGTGAAGTGTGAGAGGAGAACAGTGGCCCCAAGCTGAGAATGGAGAAATGCACAGGATGTAGGCCATGGTGCATTCTGCATTTTAAGTGTAAAATGAAGCCCCTAAAAGTTTTAATAAAGGAATGACATGATTCAAGTTACACTGTTAAAAAGATATTCTGAGATTTTGTTCTGATAACAGTGGAATAGCATGTATCACACTAAGCTCCCCAGAACAGCAGTTATAAACTGGACGAAGTACAAAAAAAGCAACTGCCGAAGGTATTGGAGAGCAATCAAAAGCAGACAGAAATGGGAAAGGATGTGACCTTTGAAAGGAGGCAATATGCTGAGTGAAATCTATGTTTTTCAAGGGCTTTCTCCTCAATTCACACAATGCACAGTGGATAGAACCAAGCAGAAAACTAGTTGTGTTGGATTGAAGAACTGAGGGAGAAATCGGAGACTGTCAGAATGGCTGGATGTTGAGGAAGATCCTGGAAAAGAAGGAATCACTGTGGAGGGACACCCCAGTTGCACATCTAAACTGCCCTCAAATCCTTGGCTGAGCCCTGAACTATGCACGTGTAGGAAAGACTCAAAAGAGTCAAGGGGGCGGTGGGGGAGGGAGGAGGGGGGGGAGGAGGGGGGGAGGGAGGGGGAGGGGGGAACAACTGCTGAGAGGCTGAAGAAGCTGCCTGCTACGGGGGAGCTGGTGTGGCACTCGAGTCCAACACCAAGGTAAACACCTTGGGTTCTCCACCAAAACTTTAGAAGGGTCACACATGATTTAGAAGTAAAGGCTGAATTTAAGAGAAGTACAGAGAAGTATTCACTTGATTTGTCAAGATGAAAGCCAACTCCCAAACCAACTCAGTATAGGGGTGGGGATGGGAGAGAATGCAGAGAAGGCCGGTGAATGAGGAAATAACTCTTTGGAGAAGTTCTGTGTATGGAGGAATTGGGTTGGGGAAGTTTTATCAGAATGGGAAACACTAGTGTAAGTCTGTATTCTTGTAAGAATGGTCCAATAGGGAGGGAGAACTGGATGATGCAGGAGAGTGAGGGAATCACAGTGTGGTCCACAGACCAGTAGCATTAGCATCACTGGAGCTTCTTAGAAATGCAGACTCTCCACCCCAACCCCATAAAGTCAGACCCTGCATTTTAACAAGTTCCCTGGGGACTCTAATGCACATGGAAGCATGACAAGAACTGAACAGAGGACCAATGACAAAGACAAGGGAAGAAAGCAGAGTTCTAGAGTAATAAGTAATGAGAAACTGGTCTTTGACAGGAAGGGGGAGGGGTCACTTTCTCCACTTTAAAAGCAGGAAAGACAGAAAGACAATGAATACTGATGTGGAAAGGTTTACAGATTTGGTAGCAAAAAGAAAATTCCCACCTGATGACTTCCCATCTCTCGTCTCAAAAAAAGGATGAGGCAAGGTCCTCAACTGACAGTTAACAAGGGATGGGCTATGGAAGGTCTGAGGATTAGAGAAGAAAGGATGAAATAATTTTCAAGTGTGGGAAAGTGAACTTCTTAGGGACACACTTGTTGGCCTGGCAGTAAGCACTGAGTGTTTATCTGAAGTCTGTGCTTATAAATTTAAAGCGAAACTAGCTTCCTTGTGTAAATTTCTCCTTTATATCCATAGCTGCACCCTAGAGAGAAAGCAGGTAACTGAGCTCAACCAGGGTTGTGTCACATAAATCACAGGGAGAGAAAAGGAGGCAAAGTAACTGACAGTACTTGCAAGAATCTAGTTCAAAAAAGAAATCTTAACTGAGACTGTAAGAATTAACAGCCACAATGGTTTGGAACTCATGATAAAGCTGAACACTGTTAACGGTAGGGGTATTTGAGTAAGTGAAGGAATTATTTAAGAATGAGATGTTTGTGGGGTGCCTGGGTGGCTCAGTCAGTTGAGTGTTCAACTCTTAATTTCAGCTCAGGTCTTGATCTCACGGCCATTAAATCAAGCCCCTCCATGCTCAATGCAGAGCCTGCTTAAGATTCTCTCTCTCTGCCCCCCTCCCCTGCTCACACTCTCTCTAAAATTTAAAAAAAAAAAAAATTAAAAAAAAAAAAAAAAAAGAATGAATGAGATGTTTGCAATAAGATGTGAAGGTTACATCCTGATGATTGTCCAGAGCTAAGGAGGAAGAAATCAAGGAACTCCAGGAGCAGAGTATTAAATGGGCTTTCTACATTGATACTGATAACGATGATAAATGAAGTTTTTTACATTTAGCTTCTCGTTATGCAAGCATTCAAGGAAGGATACCTGAAGGTACAATTTCTTTTAGATCTGCTCTGGTCTTGTTCATGGGTAAGGTTTCATTTTTTTCTGGAGTGATAGTTACAAACAAATGCAAATCAGGAGGAATTACTCAATTTGGCAAAGGGAGTAATAAGCTGACAATTTAAGCATCTTCAGAGCATAAATAACTAATCACAGTTCCATAAAAATTTCCAAGAGAAATCTACAATCATTACAGTCTTATGCAACTCAGTCAAGCAAACCTAAGAATCAGAGAATAGGAAATAGGAATTACTTCATTATTAGATTCAAAAAATACTCACTGAACACCCACAGTGTATACAACACCCTACTCTGAGTGCTGGAAATTTTCTAATAATCTGATATGAACTAAATCATTATTAAATGTAATTACAGATATTGTAGAATATACAGAAATCTATTTTCATCATTTTAACAGATTTTTTTTTTAATCAAAAGGTAATGGGAAATTTTAAGTAACTTAAACAACTTTAGCTTTCATTTTGATTTAAAACAAAAACAACAATGGAGTGTGCCTTAGGTCTGTTCAGACTGCTGTAACAGCAATAATCACAGAATAGGTGGCTTATAAACAGAAATGTATTTCTCATAGTTCTAGATGCAGGCAATTCCAAGATCAAGGGACGAGCAGCTCTGGTGCTTGGGGAGGGCCTGCTTCCCGGCCATCTTCTTGCTGTGACCTCACATGGCAGAAGGAGCAAGGGAGCTTGCTGGGGCCTCTTTCATGTGGGCATTAATCCCATTAATGAGGGCTATGACCTAATCACCTCCCAGAACCCCACTTCCTAACACCATCACATCAGGGGTTGATTTTAACATAAGAGGGGTGTCTCGGTGGCTCAGTCAGTTGAGCATCCAACTTCGGCTCAGGTCATGATCTCATGGTTCATGAGTTCGAGCCGCATATCACGCTTGGGGCTGTCAGTGCAGAGCCCACTTCAGACCCTCTGTCCCCCCTTCCCACCCCTCCCCCGCTCACATTCTCTCTCTCAAAAATGAATAAACATTAAAAAATATATTTCAGAATAAGAATTTGGAGCAGACAAAACCTGCAATCTACAGCAGAGTGGCAATATATGATTAAAGATTGTACTTTTCCTGGTTAGGAGACTCATTTTTACTCAAGTGAGCATATTCCTACCTTGTTTATCCAGTACATGACAGCATCCTCAATATCATAGGGCAAATCCGTGGCTTGAAAAAAAGCTGAGTACTGTTGAGCACAGGCAATTACTTTCTCTATACTGACCATTTCTACGGTATAAGCCATCATTAGGGTATCTATCATGGCCAAATGAGCACTCTGAAAATATAAAACAAGAACAGAGTTTAAAAATTACACTTAGAAACTGCTATTGATATATTTTACAATATTAGTAACAATTCCTAACAAAAAGTAACAGAACTAAAGACTACAGAAGATAAGCCTTAATAAGAAAGCACAAATGAGAGATAAGCTAACTGAACCAAACAAACTTATCACTGAAATAATTAGTGAGGATCTTTAAGACACTCATTCTCTTCTATTCAGGGAATGTTCCTTTTCCTGTTTTTCCTATTTTTGATAATGTTGTAATCATTTACCCAGCAATACAATTTACAAACTTCAGAGCATCTTTGACTATGCTCTTTCCTCAAGCTTCATAACCACATAGTAGAAAAAGTTTATAGATCCTGCTTCTAAAATGTCTCTCAAATCTGCCGTCTTCCTCTTTCTGACTGCCACAGTTCCCGCGCAGACCATCAACATTTCTCACACTTGAACAAGGCAAAGGACGCTCTGATTCTCCTGGCTCCAGCTTTTTCCTTATCCTATTCGTCCAGCAACCCAGGACCCCCAGTCTTTCCTTTGCCTTTTTGTGTTGTGCGTGTTTGTTTGTTTTTAAATACAAAAGTGTTGTTACACCCTGTCGCTTAAAAGTTCCAAACATTACAAAATACATAAAGTAGAAACTACCCCTCCCGGTCCTCCTCCCCTAGCAATGTGAACAGTTTGGTAAGTATTCTTACAAAAAAAATTTAATGCACACCAAATAGATAAACATTTACATTAATTACATTACACATTTTAAGTTTTCATAAATAATTAATAATTAATAATTAAATAATGTATTTCATAAATAACCATTAATCTGCTCCCTAGAAAGTCTGCAGCAACCTTTATCTCCCACCAAGAATGTTATCACTGTGCCTGTTTCCCCACATTTTTTTTTTTGTCAACATTTGGTACCATTCACTTTTTATCATATGTGTCAGTCTGAAAGTTTAAAAAAAAGAAACACACACACACACTCATTTGACTTTGCATTACGCTGAATAACGATGAGCATCTTTTTACATGTTAAGCAACCAACTTGTATTTTTTCCCTTGGAAAACTGCCTGTTTATATCTTTTGCCTGTTTTTCTCTTTGAGATGTTCATCTGTTTTTATTTCTTGATTTGTAAGAGCTCTTTATATATTAGGTATATTAGCTCTGTGTCATTCAAATAGCAAATACATCTTCCTAGTGTGCCTTTGGATTTTCAACTTTATTTGTAGTATAGTTAGCTACAGAGAAGTTCTAAATACATACTTGGTAAAATCTGTCAATCTTGCTATTCTCCTTTATGACCCAGAACTTATCTCACGTTTGCAAAAGGTTTCCCCACCCCACAAATACAGAAATATTTTCCTCTTTTTCTATTGCTTTAAATCTATCTAGAATTTGCTTTTGAAGATATTATAAACTAGGGACTAGTTATTTTTCCAAATCAGAGATTTCATCATATCACATTCTCTCATGAAGTCTACCTCATTTACTTTATATTAAAGTCCATACTCCTTAAACAGAGGTAAAGTACTTTAACAGCTGGTCCCTACCTATTACTCTAGCCTTTTAACTTACCATTTCCTTCCACCAAATCACACTCCTTTCAAAATAGGCAGAGAAGACTGCCATTCCCCAAATCTGTCGCCAATTTTCAAGTTTCCATGCCCTTGCTGTTGCTGTCCTCCTTATAATCTAGACTAAGTCCTGACATTGGCCTGATTGTTATCTTCATTCTAAAGGCTTTTTCCAATTCACTTTCCAATCAAAATGACTCATTTTTCCTACAGAATGAGTACAGGTTCCTACAAAATAGTGTTTATACCTGCATTAAATTCTGACTTATCTAAAGTAGGGCATGAGCACTGGTATTTTTAAAAAGTTCCCCAGAAGCCAGGGCTGAGAATCACTGACTTCTCTCATCATAGTACAGTTACCTGTATACAACCCTGTTTCCCTCGTTAGACAGTAAGACTCTTGAAGGCAAGGACATTATCTTAGTTATATTCATACTTCCTACACCTAACATGGTACCTGGCAACTAGCAAGAACTGAAGAAAGTTGGAAGGGAAGAAGCTAGTCTGGGGGGTCACCAGAAGGAATGGGGAGCTAGCTTTTCACTGGAGCTTAAGAAAGTGGTTTCGACTAGGAGGTAGTAGACTAGCCTATCAAAAATTTAGCACTACTTATAGAAAGGCAAATACTTTATCTTAATAACAACAATCATACAACCAATGGTGACTCCTACTTATTAAGTCTAACTTAGGTACCAGATACTGTGCTAAGTATGTCATTAATATACTAGTTCTTTCATGTCAAATCTCTTCTGAAATAAAGCCGGAGATCATATACTTTCTACAACCCTCACAACTCTCTAAAGGAAGTATCACTTACACATTTTATATGTGAGGAAGCTGAAGTTCAGACAACTAAATAGTTTGTCCAAATCTAATGGGCTCTTTCTATTGTATCATGCCGTTGGCAGAAATTAAGTTATTTAGTTAAGCAAGAAATATGTTTTGGAAATTCTAAATAAACATATGCACAAAAGAAAAATAGCCATAAATAATTGTTTCAAATTCAGATATTTTCACGTTCTACTCTACCCAGTAAGTCTTTTCCCGACTGCTACTGCCCAGGTAGCCCGGTTATTCCTTCAGAGTCGAAGCGGCACACTGTTATCACTTCTAGCACCTCCTTTCACTCAAGTCATTTATTTGTATGTGTCCTCTCCATTCAACTCTTCTGGCCCTAGTGAGCAGACGGTCTTTCTCATCTTTCTTCCTAGCACAATGATTTAAGGAAGAAAGTTCTCAGAAATCAGTATTTGATAGCATTAAAAAGCATAATTTGAACAAAAAGGTGGGAAAACATTTCAAGAGCCACAAAACTATTCATGTACTCTTTACCAAGATTTTTTCTCTTGGCAATTTATTCTACAGACATAATTTGAGAGGAAAAAACAGCTATGTGAATGAAAGTGACCATTACAGTATTATATATAACAAAAAGGAAGGAAACAATGTTACAACCATAATGAGCTATTTATGGTATCCTGAACTATTTAACAATAGGGATATGCACAATACAATACTGAGTGGAAAAAACACCGTACTATAATAATGTTCAAGATACACACACACACACACACACACACACGCCCCTATACATACACATACATATATGTATATACATACAGGTATGGATATATACATATAATATATATAAAAAGAGGAAAGGAAAAGGTGCAAAGAAAAAACTTACTTAGAAATTACCTTGTTATAGTATGCAAAACACACATATAAAATCTATAGTTTACTTCAAAAATTAGGATGCTAAACACTAAGTATGATTAGTAATGCATTTTCAAAATAAAAACATTTTCTCATATTGTCCTTATAGTTATGTCTATATGATAATCACCCACTTCTTTAAACTAAACTTTCAAATTTTAATATGACTTTTTTTACCCTTTAATTTTACAATATGAGGTACAGATAAATTAAAAATTATATAAAACAGAAAGTATATAACGAATCTAGAAAAGATCAGTACTAAGAAAAAAATAATAAGCTCTAGGTCACAATGAATATAGAGTAATTTATATCTCTAGATAAAGCACACATATTTAATTTCTTACCTAAAGAGTTAAGATCAGAATAACAACAACTACAGCTAACACAGATACTATGTGCCATGTAATATTTTCAGCATGCAATGTTTTCAGCACTTGTATTAAACTCATTTAATACAACAACCCTGTGAGAGGGACTATTACTACACCTGTTTTCTGGATGAGAAAATTGTGTAACCTGTTCAGGGTTACTCAGCAAGGAGGTAGTGATGTAGGGATTCAAACCCAGAGGTCTGGCTCTAGAGCCCATAACCATCTCACATCCACACTGCAGACTCCTCCCAGTGCCCCACTCTATGGGGCTGCATACTGCAGCAGGAGGCAAGACAGAATCTTGCAGTTCCAACAGCCGTGGCAGAAGCAACAGTTGTGCACTGAGGCCACCGGGGGGCAGAGCAGAATATGCTATGATCAGCAGTATGAAGACTGCTTACGGAATAAAAAGCAGTTCCAATGAAAAAGGAAAGGCTACAGAATTCCACTGAATTTACTGAATAGAGCTTAAAGTATCATACAAAGGCCAGTATTAGGTTCTGTATCTGTGTTACAAAAATTTTATTTTTGTTACCTCCAATCAGTGGACTCTACACAAAACAAGTTACATTTATGTATTAGAAATTAAAGTTAATGCTATTACACAGAGGCATCTGGGTGGTTCACTTGGTTGAACATCCACCTCTTGATTTCCACTTCCAGTCATGGTCCCAGGTCATGAGACGGAGCCCCGTGTGGAGCCTGCTTGGGATTCTCTCTCTCTCCCTCTGCCCCTCTTCCCTACTCATCACATGCTCTCTCACTCTCTCAAAAAATTAAAAAAAAAAAATTAAAGGGGCACCTGGGTGGTTCGGTCGGTTAAGCACCCAACTCTTGATAGCAGCTCAGGTTGTGATTTCATATTTTGGGGAGACTGAGCCCTGCCTCAGCCTCTGTGCTGAAGGCACAGTGCCTGCTTGGGATTCTATCTCTCCCTCTCTCTCTGCTCCTTCCCTGCTCTCTCTCTCAAAAATAAAGGTTTTTTTAAAATATATTTCTATTAACGTTTATTTACTTTTTGAGAGACAGAAAAGTTTTTTTAATATAAAAATAGCTATTAAATAAGGAGAAGCATTTAAGTGTTATAGGTGAGAAATTTATTAGTCTCAAAAATTAGTTAAGATATAAGTCCTAGTATTGCATGTCTTTTATTATTCTTATATCAGATTTAGACATGGAATTTAAAAAAAATTCCTAAGAAGAATCCAGGTCTTGGCCTACTGTGGTAATAGTAGCTCTAAGTGCCCATGTCCAAGTAGTCCTAGAAGGGTATAAGAAGGAGCCAAGACTTAACAAATCAATCATGAACATGAAGTATTTGAATCGTTCTGCTAAAGTGATATGCACAGCATATACATATCAGACGGGGGTTTGTCAGAGTTAATTCCAATTCAGAAAATTATACTTTATCATTTATTTATAAAACAAGTTTACTGTAAGCTTCATTTATCTTTAATTAACATGGAGATAAAAGTAAAACAGCACTTATAACCCTACTGAGATACCACTACATATCCATTAGGAAGGCTATAATTTAAAAATCAGATAATAACAATTGTTGGCAAGAATGTGGAGAAATCAGAACTCCTATACACTGCTAGTGAAAATGTAAATGATGTAGCCACTGTGCAAACAGTTTGGCAGTTCTTCAAAAAGTGAAACAAAGGTTACCATTTGATCCTGTTATTCTTTTAGGCCTATATATCCAAGAGAAATGAAACTATGTGTCCACACAAAAACTGTTCACAAATATCACAATAGCCAAAAAGGTAGAAACAACCCAAATGTCCATCAACTGATGAATGGATATACAAAATATATACATTCTATACAATAGAATACAATTCAGCAATAAAGAGTGATATAAGAACACAGATGAACCCTGAAAATAATATGCTAAGTAAAAGATGCCAATCACATAAACACAAAAATACATATCATATTATTCCATTTATATGAAATGTCCAGAATAGACAAATATATAGAGATAGAAAGTAGTTAAGTAGATGCTTACTTAGGGTTGGGGGTGGGTGGGTGGGGAGATAGGATGGGTGACAGTAAAGGGTGTTAAGTAGATGCCTCGGTCTCTTCTCAGGGTGACACAAATTTTTTTAAATTGTGGAAATGCCTGCACACATCTGAATATACTAAAACCCACTGCACTATACACTTCAAATGAGTGAATTATATGGTACGTCAATTATATAACACAACCTATTGCCAAAATAAAAAATCAGATTAATTTCTGATGCTCTCCTCCCATGCTTTCAGTATAAATCCCCATAAATCACCATTTATGGCTTTAAGTAATCCATTCCATATGTTTGCAAAGTATCTTTATAAATATTTCAAGGTGAAAGGTGATTTATTTTTCTAGGTAGTGAAGTATTTTAGTATTTTAAGGATTGTCTGAGAAAGATCATAAATGATGATCTTTAAAAGTAAACTATATATATTTTATCTAGATTAGTTGGAGCCATAAGAAATTGAAAATAAAAAACTGCAAAAGGAAAATAGAATTTAGCATATTTATTTACTTTTCTTTTTATCATCAATATATAGATATTTCCTGCTTAAAGATATGCAGAATGCAAACTTATGGAAATAAGCAAATGTTATTTTTAATAATATCTAAAATACCTCATTGTTTAGAAAAATAAATCACCCTTCAACCTTGAAGTAGCCAGAATCTTAAGAGATAGATGTCTACAGTTGATATGAAAATTGAAATTTTCAACAAAAAAATTTATGCCTTTTAATTGTTTTAATGTTTAGTTTTGGGAGAGAGAGAGAGAGACACAGTATGAGTGGGGGAGGGGCAGAGAGAGAAAGAGAGACACAGAATCTGAAACAGGCTCCAGGCTCTGAGCTGTCAGCACAGAGCCCAATGTGGAGCTTGAACTCACTAATCGTTGGAGATCATGACCTGAGCGGAAGTCAGATGCTTAACTGACTGAGGCGCCCAAAAATTTATGCTTCTAATCATAAGGTCTGTCCTCTGGTATAAGGAAATCTTCACATATCAAAAATCCAGCCTATCAAAAGTGAGTTGATCCAAAGAGCAAAAAGCACTAGCCTTAAACACAAAGTCAGGAATATACGTTGACCAACAAAGATTTTAGTTGTAACCTACAGGAGAGTTAGGGCACTGTTGTTCCTGACATACTGATGTTGTACCCAAGCTGTATTAAACATGGTCAGGACCAAAAGTGCCACTGTTGCTCTGCTATCACCAGATGGAATGGTGAAAACGGCAGCTATGCCAAAGGAGACGACGTCCATGGGATTCAAAATACCCCTCTCATGAGATTCAACATTAGTTCTGCCCAAATTTAACAAATAGAGCACACAACAAAACAGCTAAGAGTTCTCTTTAATCTGTTTCTATAAGGGTAGTATGAGCATCTGGTTTATATTCTGTCATTTACATTTGGTGAATTTGACAATCACAGTACCCAATGGTGAACTATTTTCAAGATCACTTGAAGCAAACTGATACTAATCTTTACTGAAAAAGAACATATACAAAAAAACAGTACAGCCCAAACATCTATTAAAAGCCCCTGACCAATGAAAGATATTATGTGTCCTGAGGAGTTCCATCAACTTCATCTGGAATATGTTTAACGTCTAACAGTAAGTGTACTTTAAATGAGGTTCCGCTGGGTGGACATATAAAGGAACAGCATACCAGTAGTCAAGTAAATATGGTAAACAAAGGAAATAGTTTACAGCAGTGGTTCCAAATCTGGCTTATCATCAAAAAATTACAAATTCCCTAGCCCAAACCTTAGAGATGGTGATTCTTTAGATCCCCAAAGAGGCCCCAGAACAGCATCCTAACTGGAATCTTGCCTCCAACAGTCTCCACAGCCACAAGAAATTAACCTTCTGCAGCGCATCTCTAATCACAACATTCTACAAGCAAAAGCCTTCCATGACTTCCTAGAACCTAGCAGAAACGTCCAAAATTATTTGATTGATGAAGTTCTTCCTGATCTTAAAATAATCACTCATCAGGTCTCATCTTCTACTACATCTTATTTAAACCCTATGGTCTAATAGCATAAATTAAGAAGAGCAAGAGCTATTTAAGTAGAGTGCCTGGGTTCAACCTGGACTCTGCCACCTACCATATGGTTTGGGGCAAAGTCCTCAATTTCTCTGCGCTTCAATATCCTCATCTGGAAAATGAGATGATAATAATAGTACAAGGCATTTCATGCTCTAAAAAGAACATGGTTTTAATGTTAAGAATAGCGTTGGGGTGGACTACTCAAAAGCCCTGCCATTTTGTAACCAGGAGGTAACCTGGATCGTCCAAGCAGACAGCTCATCCTGGCTGGAAGTAGCTGCAGTATACATTGAAAAATGCACAAAAACAACTGTAGAAATGCTTCCGGCACTCTAACTAGAGCATGGCTGGTGGACGGTGAGATAGTGCTGATGGAGGTAGATCTCAGCTGGTAAAGCCGTATTAAGGTGGGCACAGGTGGCAATGCAACTGTCCCCAGGCAAGAGCTGCATCAGGCTGGGGATGCACCTCTCTGGGAAGGAATCCTGGGGGCAGGTAGTTATTGTAAGATTCAAATATGGAAGAACCCTATGGTTTCAGTTTTGAATTATAACCAATAAAGAACTCATGATTATATACATCTATTTTTCCTAGCCTTAACTTGAATAAAGGGCCTAAAAGCAATAACTACTAAAGTAGCAATAAATACATTTGTGCCCAGATCTTGGTATCTAAGTAACATTTCCCCATTAAAATAAAACTAAAGCTCTTTAGAAAATGGCTGATTCCAAGTCAGAGGCAAAAAAAAAAAAAAAAAAAAAAAAAAATACAAAGTGATCTTGGAATATAGTCATGTCAAAAAGAAAAAAAATATTCAAAGACTGATGGGGAGATGTCAAAAGATTATACAAGCCAGCTTGCATGGGGCTCCCACTGGCCAAATATGGGCCCACATGGGTATAAAAAAGATTCATGACAAAGGCACCTGGGTGGCTCAGTCAGTTGAGCATCGGACTTCGGCGAGGTCACGATCTCACAGTTCGTGGGTTGGAGCCCCACATTGGGCTTTGTGCTGTCAGCGCAGAGCCCGCTTTGGATCCTCTGTCTCCCCCCACCCCCTGCCCCTACCTGACGCATGCTCTCTCTCTCTCAAAAATAAATATTTAAAATAAAAGATAAATGACAATAATGAATTATAATACAAGGAATTAAAAACAAAAAGCATTCATGAGTTCATGATGATAATCATTTAGGGAAAAAGAAAGAAAAAGCTCTTCTTTACAGAATAATGCCAAGTAAGAAATGTAAAAGGAATGACAGTATTTTAAAAATCCCCATATTGCAACCACCAATGCTGTAATTAATTTGGCACAGATCATCAACAGACTATGAAACCACTAGGTGGAGCATTACTAGGAACAATATGCAATCAACTCCACACAATGCTTCCCAATTACAAAAGAAAATATGGTCAAACTTAGTATCACCAATAATGGGACCAACTGACATGATATGCCTCCTGATGAGATTCAACTGAAAGTATACAACATGACCTATGTAGCATTCATGCCAAAAAATTTCAATCTGAATCTAATTAGGAGGAAACAATCAGACAAGTCAGGATTAGGGTATAGTCTACAAACTAACTTGCTTCCATTCTATGGAATATGAATGTCATGAAATAATAAAACAAGGTGGGGGGAGACAACTGTTCTAGACTTAAAGAGAACAAAAACATGACAGCAAAAAGTAACAGATGAACTTTGATTGGTCCCTGGCTTGAAAAAGGAAAAGAAAAAGCTATAAAGAACATTTTAGGCACGATAATTGCAGAAATAAAAATATGGACTATGTGTTAGATAATATTATTGTAACATTTAATTTCTTGGTGTAATTATGGCCCTGTGATTATGCAGAAAAATGTTGTTTTCATAAGATTCTGGAATGATCGCGCACACACACACACACACACACACACACACACACTAGCAGAGACTCTAGAAAGAGAGAGGAAGGGAAGGAAAGAGAAGATAAAAGCAAATATGACAGAATGTTAGTGTCAAATATTTTTTAACTTTTTAGCAAAACATAAAGTTTTGCTAAACATAAAACTCATATTCATTTTTCACAGAAATCAGTTAAGTACATTTTATACATACATCCTTATATATGCTATACCTAAGTCAGGTAAGGTCTAAAGATGAATTTACAGATCTTGTACTGATATTCTTATCCCAAAACATTATGTTTATAGAGCAAGCTCTGTCTGAGTGATATCTGGCTAACACTGGAGCTGCTAATACATCCACAGAATAAGTTGTTTCTGTTTACTTTTTTAATTCCTAGGTTATTGGTGGCTTTCTTCCCAAACTATACCTCATAAGGAATGTATTTCAAATGTTTATTTGTTCAAAAAAGAAGTCATTAGATGGGTACAGGAAAATACAAAACCTTAATGTAGTTCCAATTAAGCAATACTTGTCAGTCTTGTTGCTACCATCAGATATAGTACCTGAGAAAGTTTCAATAAGCCAAAAAAAAAAAAGAAAAAAAAAGATTAAAAAATCAAGAAAAACAGCTTTAAGAATGAAATGCCTTCAACTGGGGTTTCAAAACAAATAGAAGCCACTTTACTGCAGCACCTGAATTAAGCATCTGACTTCGGCTCGGGTCTTGAAATCACGGTTTGTGAGTTCAAGCTCCACATCGGGCTCCACGCTGGCAATGCAGAGCCTGCTTGGGACCGTCTCTCCCACTCGCCTCTCTCATAATCTCAAAACTTAAAAAAAAAAATTCAGGCCACTTTACTGATACCATAAATATGGAAAGCAAGACGCAAATGTTTTTAGGTCACAACACTGTCCTGGCATCAGTAACATCCAAATGAATCAGGTTTCTTTGCAGGAATCCTTCCAAGACCAATTTTATTCTTGCGCAATTTTAGATCTGAAGTGAAAATAAATTGTATTCCTTTTAGCTATTATTTTGTTTCATCATATACAAGTAATCATTTTTTGTGAGAAGATAGAATTACTCTCAGCAACTTTCAAATATAAAACACAATATTTTTTTAAAGTATAATTGACATAAAACATTAAATTAGTATAATGTTAGCTATGGGTTTGTCATATATGGCCTTCACTATGCTGAGATATGTTCCTTCTATGCCCACTGTGTTCAATTAAACATCATGAATGGATGTTTAATTTTGTCAAATGCTTTTTTGCATGTATTGAGATAATTATATGATTTTTATCCATTTTGTTAATGTAATATATCACATTGATTGATTTCCATATATTGAGCCATCCTTGCTTCCTGGGAATAAATCCCACTTGATCATGGTGAATGATCCTTTTAATGTATTTTTTAACTCACTTTGCTGATATTTAGTTGAGGATTTTAACATCTATGTTCATCAAGGATATGGGTCTGTATTTTTTTTTTTTTTTTTTTGTAGTGTCTTTGGTTTTGGTATCAGAGTAATGCTGGCTTCATTGAATGAATTTGGAAGCAATTCTTCCACTTCTTTTTTTTTTTTTTTTGGAACAGTTTGAGAAGGATAGGTATTAACTCTTCTTTAAATGTTCAATAGAATTCACTTATAAAGCCATCTCACCCTGGACTTTTGTTTGTTATAAGTAACCATTTCTTATATCAATACATAGAGGGGTGCCTAGGTGGTTCAGTCTGTTAAGTGTCTGACTCTTAATCTCGGCTCAGGTCATGATCCCATGGTTCATGGGATCGAGCCCCACCACAGGCTCTGTGGAGCCTGCTTGCAATTCTCTCTCTTGCTTTCTGCTCCTCCCCCATTCACGCACATGCTCTCTCTCGTTTTTTCTCTCTCTCAAAATAAATAACCTTAAAAACAATACAAAGCTAACTATGTTATTTTGAATTAATTTGTATAGAAATAAATTCAACTTTTTAAAAACCCTAGGAATAGAAGTCGGGCAATAAAAACCCATCATAATTACTAAAGTTTACTGATCTCTTATTATAGGTCAAGTACATTAGATGCTTCACAAGCACTATTCTATTAATCTTCACAGTCACAGAAGGTAGACAATATTTTCATTCTTCAATACCAATAAAAAACCATAGCTTCCAGTTTTAGAACTAGTCCAAAGTCAAACAGCTAATTGTGCAAACCCTAGTCTGTCCTACTCTAGAAACAAAATACTCAATCACTACAATTCAGCCTCGCTGGCAGTGAAGCATTTGCCAAAAGTCACCAAAATTATTTCTGCTCCAAACTGTGGCATTTCTTTTTAATCTTAAACATCTATTCTTCAAAATCATTTTTGTGATTAACTTTTTATTTTGAGAAAACATGCAATTGTAAGAAACAACACAGAGATTCCATGGACCCTTTACCCAGCTTCCTCAATGGTAACAACTTCCAAGTCCATAGTACAGTATCACAATCAGGATACTGACAATGATACAATGAAACTACAGAACCTTCCGTCACCAGGATCTCTCCCTGCTGCCCTTTGCTAGCCACATGTACTTCCCTCCTGCCCTTCCCTCTCCTTAAACCCTAACAACCATTAATCTGTTCTTCACTTCTACAGTTTTGTCATTTAAAGAATGTTACATAGATGGAATTATCCACTATGAAATTTCTGGGGTGTCTTTTTAAAACAGCATAATTCTATGGAGATTCATGTAAGCTATTGTATATATCCACAGTTTCATTCCTTTTTACTGCTGAGTAGTATTCCAATAATCCTCTTAAAACACTGATTTGAGATTACAATAATCAATACTTTTATAAATGTGAATACATCAGCTTGAACTACACATTAACATGCAACACAAACTATCTCACTTTTACCTTTAGAAGACTGCTAAATATAGTAAACTGAAGTACTAAATTATTTAATATAATGGGTAGCTCAATTTTCCCAATTTACCTTTCTTGTTTAAAGTTTTAACTGAATTAAAGTTTTTACTCTCAAAAAGAAGAGCCCCAAGTTATAGGCACAGTTAAAATTAAAAAAATAGTGGGGCACCTGGCTGGCTCAATCCATGGAGCGTGCGACTCTTGATCACAGGGTCATGAGTTCGAGCCCCACACCAGGTGTGGATCCTACTTAAAATAGTTTATTTTTGGTCAGTATTAATTTAATTTTTAACCTAACTAGTTCATACACAAAGTAAACGCCTGTGAGGGTCTTTCAGGAAAGGAAATAATCACAGAAGGCAGCTGCCCCAGAATATACCTTTGAAGGAGAACACAGGAATAAGACCAGAAATATAAGACTTTCTTGTTTTCAACTTGCAGTAATATTTCAAATTATCAAAGAAGTAGTAATATAAGGCAGCCTACTCAGAGATACTCATATAAGCACAAATACACATGCATGCATGTACACACACACACACACACACACACACACACACACACACACACACACAGAACTGCCAAACCATAAAAGTCTAAAAATGTTATTTAAAAATTTCACAAGTACTTATGTGGCAATGAATAAAATACACATCTTCTTTTCTGTGCTTTTAAATGGAATCATCAGTCAACTATTCCTTTTACCCATGAGAAAATTTTAAGCTAATTTCTATGCATTTCTTTAGTTTTTAGACAAAATATCACAGTATCCAGAAAGTTCCCTGTCACCACTAATCCCTACCTCTGACTAGATTAGGATTAGGTGCCCTCTGATAGGTTCCACAGCACTTAACAGTAGCAGTTTCCATAAAGTAACTGCCTAGTTTCTTGTCTGCTTCCCCTTCCAGATTCTAAGTGTCCTAAAAGCAAGGAATGTGTTCCCATGATGAAGCTCCATATTTAACACACATTAGTGATCACATTTGCTGAATGAATATGCATGAAACACATATTATAGTAATGACTGGAAGACTTAGAAACTAGTTCTTCCATGACATTGAATACAATGTGCTTGTCCATGGCACCCATTTTGACAAAGGCAATTATTTTATACATACATATATATATATATATATATATATATATATATATATATATATATTAATGTTTACTTCTCTATTTTGAGAGAAAGTGAGCACAAGTGGGGGAGGAGCAGAGAGAGAGTGAGAGACGGGGGGGGGGGGGGGGGGGGGGGAGAGAGAGAGAGAGAGAGAGAGAGAGAGAGAGAGAGAGAGAGAGAGAGAATCCCAAGCACACTCCATGCCCAGCACAGAGCCCAATATGGGGCTTGATCTCACAACTGTGAAATCATGACCTGAACCAAATCAAGAGTCAGATGCTTAATTGACTGAGCCACCCAGGCACCCCTTGCTGGAGACTATTATTAATTATTTTTAAATCAGACACCTTAAGATATAATGCTATGCTTTAAAAATAATTACTATTATAAAAAGAGTAAACACCACTCTACCTAAATCCTCTAGAACCAAGTCATTTTTCAGTCTAACATTCACTTACCATGTAGACTGGAACGTTAAGAACTTTAGAGGAGGGGCACCTGGGTGGCTCAGTCAGTTAAGTGTCCAACTCTTGATTTTGTCTCAGGTCATGGTCTCACAGTTGTGGGATTGAGCCCCATGTTGGACTCTGCACTGACAGTGCAGAGCCTGCTTGGGATTCTCTCCTCCTTCTCTGTCCCTCCCCTGCTAGCTTGTTCTCTCTCTCTCATAATAGAATAAACAAACCTTTAAGAAGGTGTAAAAAATGTACAAAAAATGAAAGATTCCTGGATGAGCTTAACAGCAGAGGAAGCACTGAAGTAAACTTGAAGACACATCAAGAGAAATTATCTCAAATAAAGCACCAAAAGAAAAAAAAAAAAAAAAGCATGAAATAACAAAAAAGAACAGAGCCTTAGTGACCCAGGGGACAACAGCTATGTAAATGTAGTACAAAAAAGGGGGGGAAGACAGATATATTCAAAGAAATAATGGTTGAAATTCTTCCAATTTTGGTGAAAACTACAAACTCAGATTCAAGTAGTTAAAAAAAAAAAAATCCCAAACAGAAAAGCTCATTAAGGCATATCATAACCACACTGTATAATAATAAAGAAAGAAATCTAAAAGTAGCTAAAGAAAATGGCACATACATACAGAAGAATGGTGGTAAGAATAACATCTGACTTCTCTCAGAAACAAGGCAAGCCAGGAAGTAGAATGCCATCTTTATTGTTCTAAAAGAAAAAAGTTGCCAACCTAAAATTCTATAACTAGCAAAAATATCCTTCAAAAATGGAGGAAGAATAAAGACATCTTTAGATAAGGAAACACTGAGAAAAGATGACATCAGCAGATATGCACTACAAAAAATGTTAAAGGAAGTTCTTCAAGCTGAAGGAAAATAATACCAGATGGAAACTAAAATCTAATCAAAGAAATGAAGGCACCAAAAAAGTTTATATACACACAAATATGAAAGATTTTGCTTCTCTAGTTTTTTAAAACTCTTGCCAAAAAAGAAAAATATTCTAAGGTTTATAAAACCTGTACAAATCTCATACAAAGGACAAAACGGAGGGGTTCCTGGATGGCTCAGTCAGTTAAAGCATCTGACTTCAGCTCAGGTCATGATCTCATGATTTGTGAGTTCGAGCCCCTGTATTGGGTGAGCACAAACCCCGCTTTGGGTGAGCCCTGCTTCCCCCCCACACCCCCACTGCTCTCTGCACCTTGTGGGAACTCTCTCTCTCCCCGCTTCCTCTCTGCCTCTCCCCACCCCACATGTGCATGTGAACATACGCTCTCAACAAAAAGAAAAAAGAAAAAATTAATTGGCCTCCATCAAAATTTAAAATTCCCTGAAAGAAGACACCATTAAGAAAATGAAAAGGTAGGGGCGCCTGGGTGGCTCAGTTGGTTGAGCATCCAACTTCAGCTCAGGTCTTAATCTCACAGTCTGTGAGTTTTAGCTCAGAGCCTGGAGCCTGCTTCAGATTCTGTGTCTCCCTCTCTCTCCGCCCCTACCCTGCTCACACTCATGTCTCTCTTTCTCTCTCTCAAAAATAAATAAACATTTAAAAAAATTTTTTTAAAGAAAATGAAAAGGTAAAGCACAGATTAGGAGAAAATATTTGCAATAGATGTACAGTATTTGACAGAAGACTTGTAGTCAGAATATATAAAGAACTCTCAGAGTAATAAGAAAATAAAAAGCCCAATAAGAAAATCAGAAAAAGATTTAAACAGACACTTCACAAAGGAGATTTATGAATGACCCAACAAGCACATAAAAAACAACAACACTAAATTACATTAGTTAACAGGGAAATGCAAATTAATTCACAAGAAGACACTAATTCACACCAGACTGGCTGAAAGTAAAATGATGATACCAAAACTGTTGGCAAGGATCTGGAGCAAATGGAACTTTCATACACTGCTAGTGGCAATATAAAAAGCATAACCACTTCGGAAAACTGCTCAGCAGCTACTTAAAAGTTAAATATACACTTACATAAATATGGCCCACCAATTCAACTCCCAGGTATTTACCTAAGAGAAACACAAATGTTCGTTCACCTACTTATAATAGGTGAAAAACCTGGAAACATCAATGTCCAACAACAACAGGTGAATAAACAAATTGTGATATTCACACAATGGAATAACACTAAGCAATAAAAGGAACAATCTACACATAATATGGATGAATTTCAAAAATATGAGCAAAAGAATCCAATTTTAAAAGAATTCATACATTATGCTTTCATCTGTGTGATATTCTAGAACAGGCAAAAATAACCTACAGTGACAGAAAGGAGATTAATGGGATCCTGGAGTAGGGTGATGGTCCGAAGGCAAAGAGACACAAAGGAATTTAGAGGGTGATAAAAACATTTTATATCTTAACTGGAATAGTAGTTACATGAATGCATACATTTGTGAAAACTCAAAACTATTTACTTCAAACAGGTTTATTTTATTTAAACAACGCTTCAACAAGGTTTGTTTTTAAAAGGAAAGATCTGACCTTAGGAAGTCATTTAGACCTCATGGAGTTTCACCTTCCTCTGTTAAATGTGGATAATACCTGATTTATCCCCTCACAACATCACTTCAGATGTGTACCAAAGTAGTCAAAAAAGTTCTAAGTGATATAAAGATTTACGTGTTTTTATTACTTAAGGTATTAGTCAGTATATGACTACGGAATTAACCTACAGAACAGTCTATTATTTAAAGATAATCTTCTAACTTCATTGTAATCATTTATTTTTATGTTTTCCCAAACAAACAGTATTATCCATTAATAGTTTAAGGAATTAAATTAGGAGATTTCTGTAACATCACCTTCACGTGCCTAGTCCATTAATAAAGGAGTTGCCAATGAGCCATCAAAGACATGTAAGCAGGAAAGAAACAACCAGCACCAAGATAATAAACCCCTGTCTTTATGAAAAAAACACTAGAATAGATTATTATATCCAACAGATGCAGATTTAAGTACAGAATATATATATTTTCCAAATGTCCTAACCATAGTGACCTGGGCAAGATTTATTTTTATGATAGTTTATATATGGCAGCTCAGGCCTGTCCACCACCACTCAACATAATTACTGCCACCTTATGCCAACAATGTAAAATGACAGCTATGTTCTTTCATTTGCTAACCAAGATGACATTCCTAGTATATTTTAACCAGTCACATGTGGTGTACTTCAAAGTATGTTTGTGCTTTACAGCTTTCCAGATTTGAAAGTTTCCCAGGCATATGTGATGCTGAGTCAAAAACTGCTTCAAATCTCAAATCTAAAACAAGCTACATAAAATACACTGAAATATGCTTTATCATATGAAAATAAGCATCAATAAAAGCTCCACTTAACCCTGAAAAAACTGCCTGAAAGGAAGTCTGTCAGCAGATTTCTTTCAGCTGGGAGTGTATGAAAAATGCTCCTGACAGTACTCACTTTACCAGAAAAAAAAGAAACACAACACAATCATAGCTGTCTCTAATTTGGCCCTACCACCCAGTCAGGCTGCATTTCCCAACACTACCTATGAGAAAGACAAAAAGGAAGGTCACGATGTCTTCCTTGGTAACTACCAAACCTAGGTTTAAGAAAATGCAAAGACAATTTAAGACAGAGAAACAACAGGGGAAGTTTCACCACATTTGAACATAGCTCTGGCAGAAACTCAAATAGCATAGTAAAAGCACAAATACCTTTCCTCCAACCTACCAAGTATCTAGAGGTCACCCACTTCCTTCTAGATGAATGCCCGTTGGCAAGCAGTGCCCAGACTAACATGGCATAGTGGTGGGACTAAATGATTACATTTTACCTAAGCCAGTCTCATGGCCTCTACACACAGACACTGACCAGACCCCACAGAGCAACAGCTGTCAGAAAAAGCAAAGAGCCATAGATCTGGGAGGTACCTCACCAGCTAAGTTGCAGGGATGCTCACTTGAAAGAAGTTCAAATATGTGAACCAGTGTGCTTAAAATGGATGCTAGTCAGCTACAAAGCAATTTTCCTTGCCCCCCCCCCCAATAACCTGATGACATAATTCTCAAGAAATGCTCCTACCTACAACAGAACTGTCAAATCTTTACTCTGTGAACTCTAAGGTGAAGAAAAATGCAAAGAGATCAAAAGTCTCAAGTTTTGTTTTACCCTCTTGGATGGCAACACATGACTAGCACGGCTTCAAAAAGTGGACAAGTACTGCCCATATAAAATGCCACCTTCATAATTTGGGTAGACCAAGATATATATAAATCCATTAAAACATTAATTTGTAATGAATCATTAAATATTGACATTATTAAACTTAAATTCTAATTTAGATCATTAAAATTCAACAAATGATGCTATTATTTAATAATGTTATTTAAGGGGCGCCTGGGTGGCGCAGTCGGTTAAGCGTCCGACTTCAGCCAGGTCACGATCTCGCGGTCCGTGAGTTCGAGCCCCGCGTCAGGCTCTGGGCTGATGGCTCGGAGCCTGGAGCCTGTTTCCCATTCTGTGTCTCCCTCTCTCTCTGCCCCTCCCCCGTTCATGCTCTGTCTCTCTCTGTCCCAAAAATAAATAAAAAAACGTTGAAAAAAAAAAAATTTAAAAAAAAAAAAAATAATGTTATTTAATAAAAGATTAAAAATTAGTTTTCCTTGCATTTTCAGGCCCTCTCCAAGGCCTTCTTCTTATAACTATAGGGAAGCTAGTGGTATGACATGAACTTTGTTAAAGATGAGAAGGAAAAGCTTATTATACACAAGTGGTACCAAGACACAGTACTGCAGGTGATAAAATGTCAAAATATCCCCCAAATTTCTGAACCTATGTGCCGCAAAAATTTTTAATAAAAAAAAAACGGTACTGTTAGTTTTTATTTCAAAACTACTTTAGAAAAATCTGTAAGATTACTATACATATATCCTGATGTTCTGTATTTATTAAACAGGCTGCTAAAATATTTTCCCTATCTGAGATAAAAAGACCAAAAAATGATTAGCAAACTGGGGGAAAAAATCAGAAGTAGGTACCATATAGATCAAGAAGACTCTGATACAACTCAGGGTTGTTCAATTCTTTATCCTACACTTTTGACTCTTCTCCACAGTATCTTCTATTCTATGCATTACTTAAATATTTGTGCTTCTATCCATGGCCTTCTTTCCATTCTGAAATATCCCCTCCCTGGGAATTTTAACCCCATGGCTTCAACTAACCATTACTACTCAGGTGGTTCCCAAATCTCTGTCTTCAGCCCACACCTCATAGGGCATGTCTTCTTAGTGGAAGTCCTGAAGGCATTTTAAACTTAAATCTGTCCAAAACTAAATCCATGATCAATTATTCACTCTACCATAGCTATCTCCCCCATTTCAATTCCTTCCTCTCCTCTTTTCCCTATTTCAATAAAGGTCACTACAATATATACTCAGCCTGCTTAGGCTAGGTAACAGAGCCTCATTATTTCTATCTTTTAAAAATTGAACTCTGATCATGTCATTGTTTTGCTTAAAAACCTTTTGGTGTGAAGAAGTCCAAAACATCAACAACAAAGGATTAGGCAACTAAATTATGGTATTTTCATGCCACAGAGTATTGGGAAGCCTTCAAAAATGAGTGTATGAATCTATATTCACCAATATGGAAAGATGGTTATGAAGCCTTTCTAGGCACTCTCCCTATATCCCTAACAACATGGTTTGCCATGGCTCCTCCAGCCCTAACTCTACCTCAGGACTCTGCTTAATTTCCTAATTTGCTAACAAATAAATTCCTCCCATGATTTGTTCAGATTTCTGAGGCAAAGAATCTGATCGCTGCACTCATCATCTTATGCAGGGCAACTGAGCAGAAGCCACAGGTCACTTACTACTCTTTAAATTTTATCTATGCTTACAAAAAATGGCTCTGGCCAAAAAAATAAAACTCTGTATCAGCTTTTATAATTAACATATTTCTAGATCAATACAATGCAACTACATAATGAAAGAATATGAGCAAAAATTTAAACTATATTGTAACTGGATTTAGTTCCTAAAATACATCCTTAGTATTAGTAGACCTAATTATATCTCATGCATGCTTCACTTCATGAAAACAAATTGGTAAAAATACAGGTGTTACATATGAAACAGAATTGTTAAATTTTTTTTTTTAATTTCACCTTCATTGAAGAATAACTGACATATAAAAGTGTAAGAAACTTAAAGTGTACATTGTGGTGATTTGATACACCCATATTAATTGTTATATTCTAACAACACAGCTGAACACAAAAAGCAAAGGTAGAGAGGGGAGTCAGCAAGTAAGCTAACTGAAACCAAAAGTCTATACTCTCTTACCGATGATTATCTGAAAGTGGATAGACACTTACTATGTTAAAACGATAAAGTAGACAGCTAACAATCTAATCACTTAATCAAATTCTATTATAAACTCCCTGAGTTCAGGAGCCTCCCCCAGAACACCTAATGCTGGAAACTCAATAAATACTCACTTTAGAAATAATTACAGTTCACTCTATTCAAATCTGTAGGAAAACCAAAACCAAATCTCCACTGCTCTCTTAGTAGTAATTCTAAATGACTTCTCTTTCAAAATATACTTAACTCTTCATTTAAATGTTCACTAACATCTCTTATTCTTTCACTGATTCAGTTATCTTCTATGGCCCAGGTACTGGAAATAGGAAAAAATGATCAACATGGCCCTATCTTTGTGAAGCTGATTCTGTATAAAAAGCATACTTTCTATTAGCCTTGCTTGGGTGGAACAACTGTAAAGTAGTAAACATTTTTCCCTATTAAGAACTTGATTTGAGGAATTGCACCTTGGCTCGAACACATAAATAAACTGAAATCTATAATACACCTTTCCTAAAAATGACTTCTAGAAGTTTACAAAAACAGGCTTTAACAGATAAAGTTTTTTAGTACTTATAGTGTATCAGTACCATCTTTCTTCATTTATCACAGAAATAAAAGTCTCAATAATGGAGAAATAACAAATGTGGTAATCATTTCACAATATAGTAAAACCTTGGTTTGCAAGCATAATTCATTCTGGGAACATGCTTGTAATCCAAAGCACTTGTATATCAAGGCAAATTTTCCCACAGGAAATAATGGGAATTCAGATGATTCATTCCACAACCCAAAAATATTCATATAAAATGATTACAATACTGTAATGTAACACAAAATAATAAAGAAAATACAAAATATAAAGAAAAATAAACAAATTAGCCTGCACTTACCTTTGTAAACTTTCGTGGCTGGTGTAAGAGAGACAGGAGGGAAGGGGGTTATTGTGTAGGACAACTTTCACTATCACTAACAGAATCACTGATATCTGTTGGTTCAATGGAAATCTTTTTCTGCATGGGGGCCATTGTATACACTTGCACAGATGTTGACTACAGTACAGTATTAATAAACTCTTGTCATATACTGTATTTAATGTAACTGGCAATAAGGCAGCAGAGGAAAGGGTCTCTGTCTGCAGGTAGCCAGAATGACCTAGAATGAAGCTTACTCTCGCATGGTGAAACAAATAACTGTCCGTAGGTGCTTTGAAGTGACAAAAAATACACTATTGCCAGTTGTGGGCACCTTCCAATGCTCTGAAAAATCACTGATTTCTGCCAAACGCTGCAGTCTGAGACCAAGCATCCGAGCATGGGAGAGGATCACCCACAATCCCTCAGAGAGAAAGAGAGAGAGAATAACCACTGGCTCAGTTGTGATCATGTGACATTCGCCATCACGTACTACTCATGTTGCAAGACATCGCTCATTTGTCAAGTTAAAATTTATTAGAAATGTTTGCTTGTCTTGCAGAACACTCACAGAACAAATTACTCGCAACCCAAGGTTTTGCTTATATACATGTATCAAATCATTATGTTGTATACCTAAAACTAATTCAGTGGTATATATCAATTACATCTCAATAAAAACAAGACACTAAAAGAAAAAGCGGAGATAAATGCAATATTCTATGCCCTTTCAGATTATTATACAAGATGTTTCACCATGTCTCCTCCAACTAATTTTAAGTGTTTTTTTGAAGTAGCTTTATCATATAGACAAAAAATTTAAAATCTGAATCCTTTTAATCATAAAGTTGACTTAAGGAGAAGGAAATATTCTTTCTCTTCTGAGCAACCCCATCCTTTCCTTTACTCCATACCCAAGAAAGAGAAATACTGGTAAGAAATACACTCCAAAACACTGACTAGGCCCCCACATTTTGCAGGGATGGTGTATTTAAATATCAATGTCACCACTAGGTCATGCACGGCCTCTTCTCTGTTGGCTGCCCATGTGTCAGCAGTGCTCATGAGCTCAGGACCTGCTCCCTGTAAAGGAAAGGCCAGTCGTCCTTCTCTTGTTCTCTCTTCTCTATGACCAGTAAGATATGAAGAAGATCTGTGAGAAAAACCAAGTTCTTTCCCTCTTCTTTAGAGATTTTCCAAGAGAGCTAGAGGCAGCACCTGCCTGGATGCTATCTTCTCCCCACTCCAGCTCCTTTCCCCACCTTCAGTCCTCACTGCCTGTCCCTCCTTCTGCTTCTCACTCAAGTTCTCCCACTCCTTCCACCACTGAACAGTTCTCTACTTTTTCCTGCCCTCCCTGCACCCTTGCCCAGGCTTCTCTCTCTTATTCTCAGGTTCTTTTTCCTCTGAAACAGGCAGGATAGCCACTGCCCTACTGGAGTAATCAGTCCAACGTTTGGTTGTGACAGGAAAATAAAGGACATCTTATTATTACTTGGTTCTAGGCCAACATAACTAAGGACAAGAGCCCTTTCACTTGGGCCAGTGTAGCACCAGAATTGTGTACTGGGGGCCAGAACCAAACCTGAGCTAACACATTTTAAATGTTTTCTCTGCCTTGCTTTGCTTTTTCTGCCTTTTCTTTTAAGTATTTCTCTACAAAGCAATCTGAAGTCTTACTCAAAGGACAACATGAATGTTCCTCAGCTCCCTGACCAAATACTAAGATAACAGCACCCAACTCTTTGCATTTTCAACACTTAAGACTAATTTTTTCAAAAGAATATGCTTGGGAGAACTTTATGATAGGAGGAAGAAGCTTTTGAATGTTCTTACCTGTTAACTCACTGGTTCACCACATAAGAAATAGTGATTTTATATTAGCACATAGTACTATGTACTTACTAAAGTTCTCACACACGTCTTTTCTTTCCAGTCTTTTCTCAAATTATTTTGTCTTACTATAATGTTACTATATTAAAATACTGACAATCCTGAGAAAGGAAGCTTCTCTGCTATAATTACTATAATGGCTTTTAATGATTCTCTATTCACCTTCTTTTCCTAAGTGCTTTCATTCAGTCCCATGGACTTCTAATGCTCATGACTCTCAAATTTAAATCTCCACCCAGGACTTCCGAACTTCAGACTCACATATTCAAGTACTGACAGCCAAAAGGCACTGAGAACTTAACATGTCTAAAATACAATTCCTGATTCTCCAGATGCTTCACCCACCCTTCGCTGCCCCCAACCTCACCTTCTACACCTATTGTTTACAAAGCAACCTGAAAGCACTTTTTAAAAAGTAAACAAGATCAAACTCATCGTCCTACTTAAAATCCTCCAATGATTTCCATGTACACTCAGAATAAAATTCAAACTTCTTATCGTGGTCTACAGGGCTCTACCTGCTTTGGCTACAGTCTTTAACCAGGTCTCATACCACTCTCCCTATCAATCTTGCTCATGACTAACCTCACTGGCCTTCTGTTTCTAAAACATACCAAACTCACTCCTACATCAAGGCCATTAACCTTACTCTATTCCTTTTTGCCTGGAATGTTCTTTTCCCAGACTGTCACATGCCCATTCCCTCTGGTATTTAGGTCTCAGTTCAAATGTCAACTTTCCAGACAGGACTTCCCTAACCACCTCCTATGAAAGTATCATGTTCCGCTTCTTCTAGCCACTTCTTCTGGATTTATTTTCTTCACGGCATTTTAACTATCTGAAATTGTTGCGATTTGTTTAGCTTTTTACTGCTTGTCTTTGCTACTAAAATATTAGCTCTGTGAAAGCAAGAGCTTAGTCTGTCTTCTCATTACTACATCCCATTGCCCACGCCGAGAAATTTTCAACAAATGCTTACTGAAACATGTACTTCATATTATACAAATTATATAAGCTTATGGTAAATAAATGCAACCCTAAAACTTCAATTCCTGAAAATGTTTCCTCCAGGAAATTCTTAGTTAGGAATCTTATCACCCAGACATGAAGTTTATTTATTTTTTGGACAACCTATCAATTCAGGGCCTTTGAATTTGTTC
The DNA here is from genome assembly GCF_018350215.1 of Panthera leo. Classification (NCBI taxonomy): domain Eukaryota; kingdom Metazoa; phylum Chordata; class Mammalia; order Carnivora; family Felidae; genus Panthera; species Panthera leo. Next base: position 39,772,231 of record NC_056696.1, on the reverse strand, counting down.
CTTCTGTCAGCAATGCACTTTCCCCTTATTTTTGCCTAACCGGATCCTCATCTAGACCTCTGCTTGAATACATTCCATTTAAGGATGCCCCTAACTATTCTAATTAAAGAGAATAGCATACAATTCCCTCAGATCACATTATCCTGTTTTTACTTTCTTCATAGTCCTTACCATTCTCTGAAGTTACCTTGTTTTGTTTACTTGTTTGACAGCTTAACCATAAAGTAAAATGTACAGATTCAGGCAAAAAATAATCAGCATTCTTACATTCCTGCAAGTTTATCAGAAGAACTTCCTGAAAAGAAAGATCTCTGGGACAACTTTGTAACATATCTCACTTTGTAACATAGTTCACTGTAACCCTCTTCAGCCACAAAACAGTACAGACTCGGAAGGAATCTGAGTATTATAAAGATTGTTTTTTTATTACAAAAGCTCATTTATCCAGGTGTCTGAACACAAGCAAGCGTCCAAATGGCACAGTTGTTAAAGTTATTTTTTTTTTAATGATCTTCTATTCTTTTTAAATCCCCATCACTGACATGAATTAAAAACAATTTGTTAAACTGCTATAATCCACCAAGCTGCAAAAATGGGTTGGTATCACAGGGTTGAGGTGGGAGATCCCTCTGTTCAACACACAGGGGAGCGGGGGGAGGGACACCTACAGACAACTGCTATGAACACCCACTGCTCTATAGCAATGGACTATAATTGTGCAAATTAGAAAAATCTACATTTCTATATCAAACCTGCTGAAACATCTCAATCTCTGTGCTCCAATTATATATGTATATGTATAATTACATAGTAATAATTATGTATCATATATAAACTATCTTCTACTGTACCATCTACTGAAGCTTAGTAACCAACAGCGAATATATACTTATCTTTCTTCTTGTTTCAAAAGATGAAAAGTCCTTGGGGCGCCTGGGTGGCTCAGTCGGTTAAGCGTCCGACTTCAGCTCAGGTCACGATCTCACGGTCTGTGAGTCCGTGAGTTCGAGCCCCGCATCGGGCTCTGGGCTGATGGCTCAGAGCCTGGAGCCTGCTTCCGATTCTGTGTCTCCCTCTCTCTCTGCCCCTCCCCCGTTCATGCTCTGTCTCTGTCTCAAAAATAAATAAACGTTAAAAAAAAAAAATTAAAAAAAAAAAAAGAAAAAGATGAAAAGTCCTAGCTAATATATGTTTAATTAATCTTCAATAAACATTAAAAATTATTGCTGGCAGGTCTGTAATATCAGACAACGTCCTAAGTATCTTAGCTTTTGCTACTTTGAATGAGTTACGAAGATGGCATTAATTACAAACAAAAAGAATATAAAACTTTCATTATTGCAGAGTGAATTATCAAAACATTAACTGAAAAAGATATATGTACTCCCATGTTTATTACAGAATTAATATTGTAAATACCAAGATACAGAAACAACCTACATGTCTATCAATGGATAAAGAAAATGTGAAATGTGAACACACACACACACACACAATATTATTTAACCATAAAAAAGAATGAAATCTTGCCAACTGTGAGAACATGTATGGATTTAGAGGGCATAAGTGAAATCAGTCAATCAGAGAACAAATATCATATGATCTTACTTGTATGTGACACCTAAAAAACAACAATAACAAAAAAAAAGCTCACAGATATAGATAACAGATTGGTGGTTACCAGAGGTGGAGGGTGGGGAGTGGGCAAAATGGGTGAAGGGGGTCAAAACGTATGTACAAACTTACATGACTTAAGTTATGAGGACATAATGTATAACATGGTATCTACAGTTAATAATACTGTATTGTATATTTAAAAGTTGCGGAGAGTTAATTTTTTTTTTTTTATGTTTATTTATTTTTGAGAGAGAGACAGAGTGTGAGCTGGGGAGGGGCAGAAAGAGAGGGAGACACAGAACCCGAAACAGGCTCCAGACTCTGAGCTGTCAGCACAGATTCCGATGTGGGCCACAGACCATGAGATCATGACCTGAGCCGAAGCCAGGTGCTCAACCGACTGAGCCACCCAGGCGCCCCGCTAAGAGAGTAAATCTTAAAAGTCCTCATCACAAGGAAAAGAAAATTTTGTAACAATGTATGATAATGCCTGTTAACTAGACTTACTGTGATTGTCTCACAATACATACAAACATCAAATCATTACGCTGCACAACCAAAACTAATATTACATATCAATTATGTAATAAATAATTCAATAAAAAAACCAAAAAATATTTTAAAAAGTTTTCCATCATCTTTAGAGGCCAACTATGAAAAGCCAAACATATTTAAAAAAAAAAGGGAATGATTACAGTTTTTGAATTGGGAAATAAGATAGATATCAAGTGTCATTTCATGAAAATTAATCTGGCAGCAGTATACCATAGAGATTAGATAAAATAAATCTTAAGAAGGCAAGTCTAGATACAAACTCTATTCCCATATTTTTTCTCATTAAAACAGAAGCCATTGACAACGGCATATTAAAATACAATTAAAAAATTTTGTTTACATTTATTTATTTTTGAGAGACAGAGAGAGACAGAGCATGAGTGGGGTAGGGACAGAGACAGAGGGAGACACAATCAAAAGCAGGCTTCAGGCTCTGAGCAAGCTGTCAGCACAGAGCCCGCCAAGGGACTCAAACCCACAAACAGTGAGATCACGACATGCACCGAAGTCAGATGCTCAACCGACTGAGCCATCCAAGAGCCCCAAAATACATTTTTAAGAAAAACATGGGAATGTTATTTAGTTTTCAATACCAAGACTGTCATTTATTGCTCTTCTCTAGCATAATAAAGGAATTTACTGAGTTGTTTTTTTTTTTAATTTTAAAAAAAATTTTTTTAATGTTTATTTTTGAGAGAGAGAGAGACAGATGGCAAGCAGGGGAGGGGCAAAGAGAAAGGGAGACACAGAATCTGAAGCAGGATCCAGGCTCTGAGCTGTCAGCACAGAGCCCCATGCGGGCTAGAACTCAAAAATGGTGAGATCATGACCTGAGCTGAAATCAGCCGCTCAACCTACTGAGCCGCCCAGGTGCCCCTAAATTGGCTTTTTAACGTGGGTTTATAATCCATTCATGGGTCGTAACATGAAGTCAATTCAGTTAGTCACAACTAATATTTTTTCCAACTAAACTGAACAAAAATCAAGTCACAAGTATAAATACTTTTGTTTCTGTAATATACATATAACTAAGTAGACTATGGTAAATACATTTGCAGTAAAATGTACTTCTGTGAGTCACAGCCAAAACAATTTCAAAACTCCAGACCAAATGATTGCTAGGGTCTTTCGGCTCTAAAATTTTAGGGGCGACTGGGTGGCTCAGTTGGTTAAGTATCTGACTTCAGCTCAGGTCATGATCTCACTGTTCATGAATTCAAGCCCCGCGTCAGGCTCTGTGCTAACAGCTCAGAGCTTGGAGCCTGCTTCATATTCTGTGTCTCCCTCTTTCTCTGCCCCTCCCCTGCTTACGCTCTGTCTCTCCTTCTCTCTCAAAATAAACATTAAAAAAAAAAAAAAAATCAATTTTACCCCTATAGCTAAAATCAGTCTTCAACTGGGGAAAAAAATCAGTTAATGGCTTTTTGTTTACTTAACGTATAGCTACAGTTCTAATAGCAAGCAACCAAATATAAATGTTGAATTAACTATGCTAATTTAAACAAAAATTGGGACTTACTGAGAGGACACTGGAATAGTTCATAGAACCTACAGAAGAGCTGAACCACTAAGCTCGGAACGACAGGCACTGAGCAGTTCCAAGGAACTCAGCAGCAGGGGCTCACAGACTTCTCTGCCTAGGGCACTGCCTTGGTATGACGGGGTAGTTCCAACCACCTACTATCACTGTGCTGTGATGTGCTCTCCATTTAGGGTTTCAGAGATTCTCAGTAAACAATCCAATCAGCCCACCATACATCAGGTATCTTCACCCTTAGATAAATCAGCAACGGCCAGGAGCAGGGTCAGAAGTATATACATGGTCTCTGGAGAATTAAGAAGTTGTCCACCATCCCATTCGTCTAAAACATCTGATCTTTGTGGCCAGAAATTAGCACTTCATTTATTGAGCCCTTATGAACCTGACACAATACTTGAGTCAATATGATAAATATATACAATATGTATACTAAAACATTAAGTTGTGCACCTTAAATATATGCAATTTTTGTCAATAAAGCTAGATAAAAAAGGGGAACTACAAAATATGTTTCAATATATAAAGAAGAAAATGGATTTGATATAAGAACAAAACTCGAAATATAATGAAAATATACTGAACGTTACAATATTTTTCATTTCACGTGTTTTTAAAAACTTAGATATTGTAACTTCTATTTTTCTAAACCAGCGTTATGAAAACGAATCCTAAAATATTTTTAAAATAAAAACAGTATTTTGCAAAGTGAATCACTCTATTTCTTAAAATATGTAACTTTATATGCCAATGGTCACTAAATGAGATACATCACTTATATAAGAAAAGAGTACCTGCTGTGGTCTAGATGTTTGTATTCTCCCCAAATTCTTAAGTTGGATCCTAATGCCCACGGGAATGGTATTAAGCGATAAGGCCTCTGGCAGGTGATTAGGTCATGAGGGCAGAGCCTTCATGAATGGGATTAATACCCATATAAAAGAGGCCCCAGAGAAATCCCTGCCCTTTCCACCACGTGAGGACACAATGAGAAATTGGCAGTCTACAACCCAGGAGGCCTTCACCAGAACCCAACCTGCTGATCTTTGATCTTGGACTCTCTAGCCTCCAGAACTGAGAAAAATTAGTTTGTTTTTAAATTACTCAATCTATGGTATTTTTGTTACAGCAGCCTGAACAGACTAAGACAGTCCCCTTAGTGACCAAAACAATCTCCTTTCCCCCCTACTACTCCTATTCTTGGTATTCCCCTTCATTGCTGCACAGTCTCTCACTGTTATGACATTGTACTTCATGCTGACATTCTCTGCAGACCTCCCCGGAATAAGTGCACATTATAATCGACAAGGACAAGGAAAAATATGGCAGCACAATTTATCTGTAGAACAAGTATTGGGTTAGGAGTCAGGAAAACCTGGGAACTATCTCTGCTCTGTCACTAACTAGCTATTTGATCATGATCTGTTCACTTCCTCTTTCTATACCTCTTTCAGAAGGAACTAAATAAGAATCGATTAGGGGTGCCTGCGTTGCTCAGTCAGTTAAGTGTCCGGCTTCAGCTCAGGTCATGATCTCGTGGTTCGTGAGTTCAAGCCCCGCATCAGGCTCTGTGCTGAAAGCTCAGAACCTGGAGCCTGCTTTGGATTCTGTGTCTCCCTCTTTCTCTGCCCTTCCCCTGCTCATGCTGTCTCTCTCCATCTCTCAAAAATAAACATTACAAAAATTGTTTAAAAAAAGATCTATTAAACAAATCCATCCATAAGGTTTCCTCACTTGTCAAAAGGAGATGATAGTAACTGCCCTATCTTTTCCATTACAGAAAAAACAAAAATGTAAATGCATTATAAACTATGAAGCACCATAGAAAGAGTAGCTTTTTTTACCTGAGGTCTAAGTGACATATAATAGTATATTAGTTTCAAGTGAGGTGTACAACATAATGACTCAGTATCTGTGTATATTGTGAAATGATCACAATAAGTTCAGTTAACAACTGTCACCATACATAGTTATGTGGAATTTTTTTTTCTTGTGAGAACTTTTAAGATTTACTAACTCAGCAACTTTCAAATACATAATATAATATTATTAACTGTAGACACCATGCTGTGCATTACTTCCCCATGTCTTACTTATTTTATAACTCTAAATTTGTACCCTTTGATCCCCTTTGCCCCTTTTGCCTACACCCTACCTGCCACCTCTGGTAACCACCAATCCGTCCTCTGTATCTATGAGCTTCTTTGTTTTGCTTTTCGTTTTTTTAGATTCTACATACAATCTCACTTGTTTTCCCACTTGTTAGCCTGGCTGGACTTTTTGAAAGGCCATGTGGTATAAATGTTATAAACACGGCTTTGGAGGCAGCAGACACAAGGTTTAAATCCTACCATCATGCTTTATCACCTATTTGGCCTTGGGCAAGTTAATGCACCTTTAGGGGTGTTAGTTTCCTCACCTAGACAACTTGTAGCCACTTCTCTCACATGTTGCATTAACAACTGACATTTGTCAAATATGCTCAATTCTGCTAATCCCTCATTCCATCCTCACAAAGCTGCACCTTCGGTCCCATCCCAGTTCCACACTGCAGCTCTTTCAATCCCACATAACCCCTAGGGCAGAGATCATCCAACTTCTTCACCAGTGTCTAACCTAGTGTACACAGTAGGAACTAAATATCTATTAAATAAATGAATTCCTATCTGTCCTCATGGTAAATATATAACATAAACTAAAAAAACAGCAAGATAGTCTAACAAAATGCAGATCAATCTTATTTCATTTTCTGTATATACAAAGACTCACTTTCATTTACGTACAACCTTTTTTTTTCCCCAATGGTCACTAAGAAGAAAAAAGAAACAGGACAAAACAGAGTCACCTCTATCTTTCTCATCAAAAATAAGAGATTTAAGATTTCTAAACTACAAAGCTGTCACTTTACTTGTTTGTTTGTTTTTACCATCATTATATGAAAATATCAGGGTTCAAAAGCACCAGGAGCAACAGAGGATGGAGAAGCTAACATCTAGACCCTTAGCCTCCCAGAAGAGAGTGAAACCAAGAAGCTATTTTTTCTCAGCTTCTAGTAGTTAATCACCAACTAGAGTTGATACAAAGGATAAAATCTTTCTGCTGGTCCTATTCTGGCTTCTCTTTTCCTTCATTTCCCAGCTCTGATGAGTCAAAAATCTTCTCTACCTTAAAAATGCTTCTCCCAATCAAACTGTCTTCTGCATCTCAAAGGCCTCTGCTTTAGTTCAGGTCTCTGGTTATTTTAACAGCCTCGTAAGTGCTATCTCTTTCACAATACCACCAGAGTGAAATTCTGTAACACAAATCTGATGGTATCCCTTCTGGTTTAAAACCTTATACTGGTAGCTCCCTATCATTTCCAGGATAAAGTACACACTTGGCATGACATAAAAGGTCATTCATGCCCTGTCCCCATCTAACTCTCTGGTCTCATTTCTCATCATTCTCTAATACGTACCCAATTTCTAAAGCTACAATCAAACAAACCCCTTGCTTTTCCCTAAGCATATCATGATGCTCTCACATTTCCTTTTAACATCCTGTTATATTTTCATATATAGCACCTTATAACACGCCCTTCATGTGCCTACCTAGTAAATTCCTTCAAAACTCAGCATAAGAGTAGAACCAAGTTTGCTGCCTCTATACTCCTAAAATATATGTATTATAATTTGATTATTTTTCTATAATTCCCAGTAGAAAGTAAGACCCTAGAGGACAGAAACTCTTTTTAATCACAGTAGATAATACACAGTACATAGCAGAAGCTCCATAAATTAACTAAATAAGTTAATAAAAGGCCTGAATGACTTTAGTTTTATTATGAATATAAAAGGTTTTTGTGAGATCATCTGACAAAATAAACACCAGTCATCAAGTTATTCCTACAAGAAAGTAAACCTGGAGTTCTAAATAAATTACTACAAATAAACACTAATTCAAACATAATAAACATGGTTATAAAATATCAAAAGATAACATGAACTGGTAACTACGGTATATATAATATGTTACCTAGAAATAATGGAATCCAAATTAGGTACATGATTTTTGGGAAAGAGAAAATTGAGATCCAGCACCACAGGTAAATTTTAAAAACCCTCTTCACCAACAACTAGGAGCATTTAAAATAATTTTTCACAGACAAGTTCTGCTCATAACTTTGCAAGGCATTATACAAGGGTGACTAGAAATTAATATCTCAACTACTATTGTAATGTTACATTTATATAATCCTCTTCCTCTAAAGCACAATTTCTAATCTTCTTAAGTAGGAGGAAATTTTTTTAAGCCTTTACGTGAGTAAATTACACTGGGTTCCAACAAATGATGCCACCATGGAAATCCATAAGAATAGCTCCCAAACAGGTTCAGTATGTTGGAAGGGAGAAAGGCAGAAAGGAAGACAAAGAAAAAAGGAACAACACAATGTTCCTGAGATCAGCTTCTCTGTTCTCAACACCTTTCATATGTCCAGCAAAAATAATGGTAACTAGGTAACTTCCACATTTTTAAAATCAAGACACTCATATCCACCCAGACAGGCTCTGTCGTAACTCTGCCTCATCATCTATTAACAGTCAAACAAGTCAAAGGCTACAGTTACTCCCTACCAGAGGAAATTAATATAACCTTCAAGACAGGAACAGAATGGGTAAGTTACTTTGAAAAGAAGCATGGACAAATAACCAAGATTTAAACCACCAGTCAGATTTCCTGGTAGCACACCATTTCTACTTCCTTCTTCCTCTCCACTTTCTACTTTCCTATTACCTATTCCTACTATCGTATTCTAATTACCTCCCCATTATCCAGGCAAAGACAATCAACCAATAAAATACACACACACACACACACACACACACAGACCCCACATGTAGTACTTAAGAACTAGGATTTATAGTTAAAACAGAGATGGTCTGAAGATTGCCTTCACTGGTTACTATGATTGCTCTGTGACCTTACTTAGGTTCTCAAAGCCTCAGTTTCTTCATCAGTAGAACAGAGACAATATATTTTCCTGTTAGGGTTATCCTAAGAATTAAATTATGTGAGATCAGTATATAAAGTGTAATCACACTGCCTGACACAATAAACTAAATAAAAAGAACCACCAGAAAGTCTGAGAAGTGAACAAGTATACACAGATGTAAGCAAATCAGAAAGATCTGGGAATTAATAAACTGCAATATTTTACACTAAGTTGACACTATAAGAGCTCACAAAGTATTCCACAGTGTTTTGCAATGTTTTATTTATTTACTATAGGCAGAGAAAAAACAAATCAACAAAGCACCACTACCATCACCACCACCATCAACAAAAACCAAAGAAAAAAATACGAAAACTTACATCCTGATTTGTAACCAAAAAGAAAATTTAAAAATCCTTAACTTCAGCTCATAGCCTCTTCATGATCTAACCCCAACCTATTTTTTAGCCTCATCTCACTTTTATGTCTCCATGCAGTCAACACTGTAACTGGCAATACAGAACCTAATTTCACACTTCAAACTTGAGTCAAACAACTCCTTCAACCCAGTTACCATTCTTACCCCATCCCTTTTCCTACCCACTGAAACCCTATTAGTCATTCTGTCCCAAGATGCCCTCCCAGATCCTCCCTAGCAGAAGTCATCACATCCACCTCTCAGTTCCCTGTTGCTTAAACTTACATTTAGAGCACCTACTTCATGCTAATGAAGTTTTCCTGCAGGCTTCTTTCTCAATGTCATTCAAGGGAGACATTAATGGTCAGCTGAATACAGACCACAAAATGTGGTAAAATGAAATAACACCTCTTAACATACAGAAATATCCTTCTTTAGGGTAAAAAAATATTTCTATCATCTTTCTATGTTTTAACCACAGCTTCACTGCCCTTCCCATTACAATAAAGCAGTTTAATGGCTAGTAGCACAAATGTACAACTTTTTAGCTTATATTTTCTAAATATCCAAAAATATCCATTATAACAATACTGACACTTCATGAGAGAACATTTTATGCTTTACTCATCAAGTGGCCTAACAGCCCACTCTAATCTCCATTAGGCAAATAAAATATTCAATCTTTTTTTGGTAATCATTAAAAGAAAGCAGTTCAGGGGCGCCTGGGTGGCTCAGTCGGTTGAGCGTCCAACTTCGGCTCAGGTCATGATCTCACAGTTCGTGGATTCGAGCCCCAAATCAGGCTCAGGGCCTGGAGCCTGCTTCTGATTCTGTGTCTCCCTCTCTCTCTGCCCCTCCCCCGTTCATGCTCTGTCTCTGTCTCAAAAATAAATAAACATTAAAAAAAAATTTAAAAGAAAGCAGTTCAAAATAAATTTTGTTTATATAATGATTGTTCCAAAACAAGATTTGACTAATGTTATTTTGCAAGTCATACGAAAATCAATCTCATTATTTCATACCACACATACTATATATACAGATTTACTTAATTGACTTTTGCAAATATCAACTCTTATTTCCCACATATGCAAAAATGGTTGGAAAACTGATTCACAATCAAGAGTTTGATTTGTAACCAGGCTAGACAGCTAGGTAAACATGACTTCAGATACTTAATTGCATAAACTTACTTCAGATTATAGCACTGTAAATTAGAAAGTCACAATTCTAGTTCATACAGATTCTAAGTTTAGTTTTACTACTACATAACAGTTCTACCTTAGGCAAATTACTTAACCTCTCTAAATTCTAAGTATCACATATACAAAATGACCCTGGGTTAGATAAAATTTCACATACATTCTTGGTCATAACAATCACCCACAACACCTGTTTAAAAATACATATCCAAAATCCTCTTCTAAACGTCCTAATTTCGCAGTTCTGACAAGAGGACTGGAGAACTTAGTCAAAGTTCCCAGGTACTCATGTTCCTCATCATTGGGAAGTTTTATACATATACTGGTTTCTGATTTCTAACATTCTTTCTGGCTATAAAATTCTGTGAATTTAAGATTTTATGACACTGATCAAATCCCCCAGCCCAACCTGACGATACTGAATGCAATTCACATGCAAATTCATTTTGCTATGGAAGAAAAGTTCAAAATCTTCTCTGTACTCTTGTCTTTTTCAGCATTTGGCTCCATTTGCTCTAATCCCTCAATTTTCACATTATCCTAAATACCAGTACTTATTTTGACAAATAATTTGACAGATAACATGATCTGGGCTACAATACTTTTGGTTGAAGGATATTCCCCTATGATTTTAGTGTATACAACTCCTCCTCTGGTAACCATTCAGTCATACACTTTATGCTGATTCAAACACACATTAAGGTCAGTTCTCAGAACAGTATGCATTCTAACACTGTGTATATTCTTTTCATTTGTGTCTTACAATATTTATAACATTCAACAGGCAAATCATAACTACAATCCCTTCTAACAATCCTACAGATGATGATTATGTGCTGAATGAATTTTAATACATTATAATTATTAACTGGCTTTAAAGCAGTTCTGAAATACTTTCCCATTGATGTAAATATAGAAGAAAACACTTTAAAGGTTATACTCTCAAAACAGGTCTATAAAAGCACTGTGATAAAGAAAAGAAAAAAAAAAAAAAAACATGTTCTCCAACATGTGTTCTCATTTTTCAAAAAAAAAAAAAAAAAAAGGCATTTTTCTCAATCTTCACCTACCCAAAATTAATAAAAACTGCTTAATCAAACTTGCCTTCTAGTTACGTTGATACTTTTGCTACCACCATGCAACTCTTTTCCCAAAAGTCTGCAAAGCAACATACAGAGATAAAAAGACCCCAAAAGCACTAAGATAATTTGGAGATGAAAGTGGGGGGCAGAACTGGCAGTCAATACACCCAGTGCAATTAAACACACCATTTTTCATTATACTTCCCAAAAGGCAGGACAAAGAAGGAAAACTGAAACTTACTGCTCTCATCACTCTAAAACAAAACAAAACAGTTTCTTAAAGAACAGTCTTTAACAGCACTCAGAGACATTTTCTCACATACATTTTAGAAAAATGGTAATATAATATTACACTGTCATCAATCAAAATTTCACAGCAACGGAGAAGCTTTAAATCAAATTGTGACAAAAGCTGAAAGTATACACCTAAAACACAGGTCAATAAAGGTGACACTGTAAAGAGTCAAGATGATGTAGTCAAATATGAAGTGTCCTAAAAACCCACAGAGAGAAGTTAAAAGCAGACAAACAGCAATTCTGTATCACTTAAGTCACATTCCTTAAACACTATTTCCTGCAATCAAATTTAAATGTGTTCATAGCTATCACCAGGATCAATATAGTGTGAAATAAACCTGATGGTAATGCAACTGGCAGTCTTCCAAACCCCTCATTTTTTAATAGATTGTACAAATACCTTCATATTTTATCTTCACATGCACAAACTGCACTAAGAAAATAATGTAGAAAATGTTAAGTTTGTTTCTTTCTCATTAAAGAGGACCTAAAAAATACAGAATCTATCCTAAGGACAACTAAGTTACCTGATAGATCAAATGGTGTCTGAAAGGGCAGCTACTAAGCAAACACAGATTCACAAAGTCATTGATGTGCTTTAAAATGATCTACTTGGCCTTGAAATAATGGAAGCGGAAACAATCATAGCAGGAGCTTCCAATCCGTGCAGTGATTCTGGAGAGGTCAAACGTGACGTACTGCAAGGACAAAGTGGAATTCTGCTCACCCCTAGTGCTGGCAAACCATTCACATATGTGATATGGACACAAAGCACAATATAAAAATCAGAGGGTAACCCACGAGGTGAATGTAGAGTCATCAATGCAAGTTGAAAATCTCATATCAGCTAATAAACATTCTTAGTTATCCTTAATAATTCTATTATGAATCCATAAATTTATTAACTAAATTTTTCTTAGGACATTATTTGCTATTCCTCTTAAGTAACAAAACAGTTTTGTTTTTTTTTAAAGAAGGAAAATAGGCAGAAAGTAGGTCACCACCTCATTTAGTACTAGATTTGGTAAACTAATTTTTGTTCATCCTTCTTCAACTTCATAATTTCATATATTTCTAAATATATTCTTCTACATATATCTCTCCCTTTCTATTAGTCTCATATAAGAGCATGATTTAATCAAATGTGTTTTTCCTTCTAATACCCTGCTTGATGGTGCTCAGCATTTTGTGAACTTAGGCGAAAGTAGCACACCAAACTGAAGCAACATACAATGAAGCTAAACTTTGAATTTGTCTCCAGAGACTCATGACAAAGCTCCTGCATGCTTGTCCCAGGCCAGCTTAGAGAGCGTCATTCTGTATGTTGTGCACAAGAATGTATTACTAGTCATTAAATAAACTAAAATATATATGATATGCAGAAATTCACCAAGAGGTCATTCAAGCATGCAAATGAACACTCACAAATCTCATCTCTTTCCTAACGAGAATAAAATCAAGGATACATTTTCTATCTCCTCTAAATAGCCTCTATGATGGGAAAACTAAATTTTTAAATTACATAAAAATCACTTTAAAGTAGCTGGAAAGAATTTGTTTCTCCTGGGTATCAGGATGACACCAAACATTCCAAAATAGTTTATTAAAATCTTCCTTCATTTGGAAACGAGGTTTATAAGAAAATGTTAAGTTTTTAAACTCTAGGCAGAGAGGACAATCCAATCTCAAAACATAATTTCCTCCATTTTACAATACAATTCACACTCAAAAGTATACACTTCAAACTAAGTAATCTTGGGTATACAAAGACTCACCATCTGTATGGGTTTCTTGTGCAGATCTCGTTCAGTTACCAGTTTTTCTTGGTCAGTTACATAAAGACCTTTCTGCGCTAAAGCCTGGATTACAGCATCATGGCCCAGAAGGGGTTTCGCAGCATCACTCTTGAGAATGAGACTCCCAGCACGACAGTATAGTTCAGCCGAAAGAAGCAAATTAACCACGGGTGGTTTGATGTGTTCCTGGTCATACTGATCTGTGTAAAATGGTTCTCGAAGTTCCTCTGGCACATTTTCTATAAAGATTAAGGGGGGAGGGGGGGAAATTCTTACAATATGTTTATAAAGAAACACAATTTAATAATTATTATGTCACAGAAGATTCCTTCCAAAAATAACAATACCCTTTAACTGAAAAGGTAATTTATTAGAGCTTGGCAGCTAATCTGGAATGGAAAAGAGAAATTTGCTTTACAGAAGATATTGTTCCGAGTATACTCTAAAACAAGATTACAAAGCAAAGAAAAAGTTTTCTAAGTCTAATGACTCTGGGGAAAGTATTCCCACATGCACACTCAAATCCATAGAATGTGATAAAAGATTCCTAAAAACTAATTTCAGCGAATACTCTCACATACAAGCGGTCAACCAGAAAACGCACTCTAACGGCTATTACAGGGGAAGCTAGGCCTTGCCAACTGACAGCATAAAATCACTTAACTGAAGTTGTATAGCTAATCACTTGCAAAACAGAAGCTGCCTAACTTATTCTCTCCCTCTATGTCAGGCTCTCTGGTCTCTCACCCTTCTTGCTTAGCCTGATGAATCTACTGAGGGGCAGTTACAGCTATAGTTTAGGGGAGAACTACTCTCAAAGATCCCTTAAACTAAGGGTGCCTGAGTGGCTCAGTTGGTCAAGCGTCCAACTTCGACTCAGGTCATGATCTCATAGCTTGTGGGTTTGAGCCCTGCATTGGGCTCTGTGCTAACAGCTCAGAGACTGTAGCCGCTTCAGATTCTGTGTCTCCCTCTCTCTGCCCATCCCTGGCTCATGCTCTGTCTCCTTCTCTCTCAAAAATAAATTTTTAAACGTTAAAAAAAACTTTTTTTTAAATCCCTTAACCTAGAGGCACCTAGGTGACTCAGTCAGTTAAGTGTCCAACTCTGGACTTCAGCTCAGGTCATGATCTCACAGTTCACAAATTCAAGCCCCATGTCAGCTTCTGCACTGGCAGGCAGTGTGGAGTCTGCTTGGGATTCTCTCTCCCTTCTCTTTGCCCTTCCCCCCACCCCCCTGCCCAACTCTCAAAAATAAACAAACATTTTTTTTTTTTTTTTAAATCCCTTAACCTAGTAAATCACTGTTCTCTCCGCCTTATCACTCTCCATCTTACCCCAAAAATCCCTCCTGGACACCCAACTAACACATTCAGTGGAGACACAGAAAGGAGAGTCTACAAATGGGACATGAGAAGGAAACCAAAATCGTCTGAGTTTCTTTTCTGCTAGCCATTTCCCTTGAAGAATGTCAAGTCCCACTCTCCCAACATCTACTTCTAAATCAACCTCAGGAGCTGCTTTTGCATCTGATGGCAGCCAGATCACTAAAAAAGCAAGACAAACAAAGCACTTCTTAGTGTTTACCAAGGTATCTTGCCTTCCTCTTCCCACTCCTTACCTGTGAGCTGTGCTCTTAATCAAAGCCAACACAAGAATGAGGTTTGTCTTCCAAAAGTAAAGGCAGGCATCTAAGTTAAAAGTTAACATGGAGCTACAATCATAGAACCTGACAGGTCTGGCTAGTCTGGCATGACACTTAGCCATTTCCTTGCCTGCCTTCTCTTTGAAAAGTGAGGTTTTGAGGCCAACCACCCCCCATCACTGATTTTAGGAGTCTTCTGAATAGGCAGCTTTAATATAAGCTCAAAATAAGCCATAGTACTAATCAAAGTGAACATTTTTTAAATGTATTCACAAAGTATTAGTATACTTCTTAGCAATTTTCATCCTAAAGTTTTTGAAGAGTTCCTATTATTTAGAAAAATATTTTCATCATGGGGTGCCTGAGTGGCTCAATCAGTAGAGCATATGACTCTTGGTTTCAAGTCAGGTCATAATACCAGGGTCATGGGATTGAGCCCCTCATTGGGCTCCACACTGAGCATGGAGCCTGCTTGAGATTCTCTCTCCCTCCCTCCCTCTCTCTCTCCCTCCCTTCCCCTCTGCCCCTCTACCCTGCTCATACTCTCTCTCTCTAAAATAAAAAAAGAAAAGAAGAAAAATATTTTCATCAAATATTATAGTAATGATTGCATGTTCATTTTATATACCAGCATGGTTCTGAGGAAATCCAAGGAATTAGAAATAATCCGTACCTTCAAGAAGCCAATAATGTACAAAAAGACTAGACAGACAAATAAAGTTAAGCAATTCAGAAACAATGAATGATTGAGCACCAACTGAAAGAAACTAAATGCTAAATGAACAATTGTTCTAAATGAATAATTAAGTGCTTAAAGTTCAAAGCAGGAAGCATCATACTGGGCTGACTTGACTTCATCTTAAAGAAATCGGATAGGAAAAATAGGCAGAATTTGCTTAGTCAAAAAACAAAAGTCTATCTAAACAAAGGTAAGAGCAAGGAGAGAGAGGAAGGAAGGAAGGAAGGAAGGAAGGAAGGAAGGAAGGAAGGAAGGAAGAAAGAAAGAAGGAAAGAAAGAAATGATGTGAAGAGATACCAAACTGAACAATTTGGGTGGAGAAAGGCATTCATGTAGGATAGGAGTAAGCAGGAAAGCTGTAATGGGAGGTTCAGATAAGACAAAAGTAATATCTCTTTTGAACACATATATAATAGCCAAACATTTATTTAATAGCTAACAAGGAATTACTTTTAGTTTTAAAGAAGAAGACTGATATGTCGTTTGGGGACAAATAATCTGGTCTTCAATACTGATGGAGGTAAATATCAGACATAAATAAGGAAATGAAGTCAAGAATAAAAGACATAAAAGACTGCTTAGGGGTGTGCCTGGGTGGCTCAGTCGGTTGAGCACCAGACTTCGGCTCACGTCATGATCTCAGCTCATGGTTCTTGGGTTCGAGCACCGCATCAGGCTCTGTGCTGACAGCTCAGAGCCTGGAGCCTGCTTCAGATTCTGTGTCTCCCTCTCTCTCTGCTCCTTCTTGGCTCTTTCTCACTCTCTCTCAAAAATAAATAAATGTTAAAAAAAAAATTTTTTTAAAGACTGCTTATAAAACAAACCCAAAAAGGACTCAGGAATAAAGCAAAGGGAGGGGGTGAAGATGGCAAAAACCATTAGGCCTGGGTTACCTGGGAAACAGTGGCATCATTAATAGAAAAAAGAAAATCAGGAAGCACTAATTCTGGAAGCAAGATCATAAACTTGGTTTTAGACATGCTGATTAGAAACGACAGCAAAAATATCCAAAAAGCAGCTGGGGATATAGGACTCTGGAAAGAGGTCAAGAGTAGATGTATCAATTTGGAATTTTGGTGACATCTAAAAATATCATCCTCATTTAATAATTGAAAACACTTCTTCCTTCACAGCCACATTAACCAGTAGTGAGCCAGCCTTAATAGCTGCCTCAGCGTGATACATAAGCCCAGGTATAAACTACAGAATACAGTACTGGTAAATTAAATTTAGCATCATAGGAACTGAAAAGAAGCTATTTAGTAGTACAACTCTAAAAGAGAATTTATTTAAGGTAATTATTATAAAATGTAGGCCTAGTAGATTTTTATTTACTGTAACAATAAAGAAAATGACTTATATAGGTGACTTGGTATCTAAACATTAGGTGTGCAAAGAAAAGTGACTACTAACATCATCAGGATTACAAATTTCTCTACCATACCTGTACATCTACCTAACATTCATCTATTGCTTTCACTAATCTTTCTAACAACTTGGTGAAAGCGGCAAATCAGACAATATGCAGATATATATTTAGAATATAGTAACACTAAGGACCTTTGTGTGTCAAGACACTGTCCTAAACATGCCTTCTGTCATTCAATATTAACAATTCTCTTACCCCTATTTTATAGATAAGGAACCCAAGAAAGGTTATCTTGCCAAGGGCACACAGCTGATAAACGCAGTCCTAGCTCTAAGCCATCTAGCTTAAAAAGTAGCAATGGTTAGGTGCCTGGGTGGCTCAATCAGTTAAGGGTCAGACTTCAGCTCAGGTCAAGAACTCGAGGTTCATGAATTCAAGCCCCACAATGGGCTCTCTGCTGTCCATCAAGAGCCCGCTTTAAGATCCTCTGTCTCCCTCTGTCTCTCTGCCCCTTTGCCACTCGCTCTCTCACAAAATATATATATATATATTTTAAATAACAATGGTTGGCCAACATCACAAGGCTAGAAGGTAGAAGACGTGCAGCTAGGGGCTACTTCCATTTTATTATGGAATACCCACAAACCCAAGTTATGAAAGTGTAAGTTTTAAAAAGATCCCAAGGCAGGGTGCCTGGGTGGCTCAGTTGGTTAAGCATCCAACTTCGGCTCAGGTCATGATCTCACAATTCATGAGCTGGACCCCCACAACAAGCTCTGCACTGACGTTGCAGAGCCTGCTTGGAATTCTCTCTCTCTCCCTCGCTCTCTGCCCCTCCCCCACTCATGCACATGTGTGCTCACTCTCTCTCTCTCTCTCAAAATCAATAATAAACCTTAAAAAAAAAAAAAAGAGTTTAAAAAGATCCCGACACAAGAAAAAGGGAAAAGATCCACAGCAAGCCAAAGAATATTACAAAAACAGATTTTCCCACCCCCCCCCCCAAAAGAATGCAAAACTGCATACTGAGTAATATAAAATAGGTCACTTTCAAAAACAAGTCTTAAAGAACTAAACATGCTTAAAAGACGACTTCAAAAATGTCTATCATTTTGCTAACTATACAAAACGAATTTTTTTAAGTTTGGAACGGTAGCACATTGTGAAACAAATGAACTGAGACAGCATTTTAGGAAACAGACAGAATCAAAGATAAAAGGTTTCACCCTCTCCCTCACCTCCAGAACACAAAAGGTAAGAAATTAATGCTTAAGGAATGGATGAGTGAATCACCACTCCTAGAATTGCAAAGGATAAGAGACAAGTTTTTCTTGTGTGCCAGGACTTAAGCAGAACTTACCTTAATCGTATCATAAATCCTAACTAGATCTAAGTTTTGAAATTAACAATCACCTGAAATGCTTGAAGTACAAGTAAAGGGAGTAGACAGTAATTTACTCAAGGCAATTTTCTATAAAGATGGGCTAGTTACTAGTTGCATACATATGCCAGCAAATGATACAGATTTCTTTAAAACAATGAAGAGTAGAGAGGTAAGAGGGGAATGCATTTCAGAAATTATCATAATGCTCGGTCATGTGAATATTGCCTTATTTTCCAAACCTAAAAAATTATTTCTAAAACAATTACTGAGAGAGAACTAGTGAGTTTCAAAAACTCCAACTGAAAATAATCCATAGACCTTGAACTTGAAATTAACCAAGACCTAAAAATGATCAATAACATGAAAAAACAAAAAACAAAAAACCCGACACTACCAGTAATCAGAGAAAGTTACAATGAGTCATTTTTTTACCTAAAAAAATGGAAAATTATTTTTAAAACCCACTATTGACAAAGATGTGCTAAAATGAGTACCCTTATACATGACCAGAAGGCAAGGACCAGGTCTATCTTATTCACCAGGATATAAATCCCCAGCACCTAACTTAATGCCTGGTACATGGTAAGCACTCAATACATACCTGATAAATGAATGAAAATGTTATTCTTTAAAAAATATTAGTCATTAGTCTTGTCCTAAAACAACTCTAATATTTCAAAACTCCCCTCAACTCCCAGATTCTGTGCTAATAATCATAATTCATTCTTTGCACCTACTTGGAAAACTTTAAAGTTATCTCCTAGGCCACGCTTTACTTCTGCAAAGAAGTAAAACGCTCAAAACCAAACCTGTTTTCAGTTAACCTACATTCACTACCATTAGGAGGCAGCATGATATGGGGTACCTGGGTCGCTCAGTCGGTTGAGCAACCAACTCTTAATTTCGGCTCAGGTCATGATCCCAGGGCTGGGTGGGGATTGAGCCCCATGTCAGGGGCTCCATCTGGGGCTCCGCACTGAGCATGGAGCCTGCTTAAGATTCTTTCTTTCTTTCTCTCTCTCTCCTCCCCTTGCTCTTTTCCCCTGCTTTGAAATTTAAAAAAAAAAAAGGGGGGGGGGGGTGGGGCAGCATGATATAGTGGGGAAAATTGGGGCTTTGGGAAAAATATGGGCAATGGAGTTTAAAAGATGAGTCTGAATTTTAGCAGTTACTTGCTAGGGGATTTTGAGTGCACTAATTAACTTCTCTGAGTTCAAGTTTCTCCATATTTTGCACACATACCAGCTCCTCCTCCTCCAGCTTCAACTTCCTCTCCCGTCCCCAGCCCACTATGCTCCAGACACCCAAGTCTTTCTGTTGCTACAGCATGCCAAGTTCACGCCTTTTGGTCTATGCGCTCGCTATTCCCTCTGCTTCTAACATTCCTCAATCTAACCTTCACATAGATAGCTCATTCTATTCAGATGACAGCTAAATGTCACCTCCTCAGATATACCCTCCCTGACCACCCAATCAGTCATCCTATTTTAATTCTCTATATAACAGCTATTACTATCCTATATGTTTGTTTATTTCTGCCTCTTTCCACTACAACGTAACCTCAAGGAGAGCAGGATACTTCTTTGTCCTGTGTCACTAGTGCCTAGAATAATAGTGCCTGGAACACAGCAGGCACTCAAATGTTTACTAAAAGAATGACAAGTACCTAAACACTGAGCTTTGCCTTCAAATGAGATGCCAATTAAAAGTGAACTCCCTCTACCCTTCCACTTACCAAATGATGTGTTAAGTGCTGTTCAGCATTCCTGAGCTTAAATTACCTCCTCCACTCCTCCCACTACCCTGTGAGACTAAAGCACCTCTTCCAAGCCCCAGATCCTTATAAGCCAACTACCCTACCCAACTCTTCACTTGGATGTCACAAAGAAACCCCAAATTCAAAATGGGTGCCAAGTTTCTCACTGACAAGGGGAGCTACAAATATAGGAAGGGACTAGAAATGAACTAGAAAGACTAGAACGAACTCTGTGGTGTTGGGACTAAAATGCCAAGTGTCAGTTTGAACACATGGTGTTATGCATCCATCTATATACAGAAAAAGAAATATATTTACTTTATGCTATGTATGCATATGTGTGTTTCCTAGCTCTGTCTGCTAAACTCCAGTAGCAATCAGCCTAGCACCTATATCTTGGTTAAGGAAATGTCCCTCTGGCTAAACATCTGTCCTTGGGGGCTACCTAGATGCCAACTGGTTTCTGGGTGCCTCCCGGGCACTCTTGCCCAAATCCTATGGACAGTGCAGAGATGGTTCCATGCAAGGGGGCAAGAGGGTACATCTGTTGGTGGAAAGACAGGTGGCGGTGGCAGCAGTGATGAGAGGGGGTACAAGGGTAGGTCAGCCAAGGGAGAGAAGAGAAAAGGACAAGAAAAAAGAAAGCCAAAGAAGATGGCAGGAGGAGGAATGGATTGGGAAATGGTGTCTAGTTCCTGGATCTCCATCAATTTTTGCCTGGGAGAAGGTACGTCTCTGTGCACTTTGTTTTTCTTCATACTGTCTGGGCATTCTTGGGACACTGCCAGCACCAGCAGCCACCATCCCAGTCATTCAGACCAAAGGCAGAGGGGATATCTGCTAAATAGGGGCCCACACTCGAAAGGAGGGTATAAGAACCTAAAGAGGGGAGGCAGCCCAGGTGGCCCTTGCAGAGAACTGGCTGCCTGTACCACAGGCCAAAGGAGGTTTGGCAAGAGCTAAGACAGTGCCCAAGGAAGGGGCTTGAGCCCCAGCTCAGCATGCAGCTCAGGGTGCTCAGTCTATAAAAGTGTCAACATCATGAAAGACCAAGACAAACTGAAGAACTATTTCAGGTTAAAGGAGACCAAAGAGACAAGTCAACTAACTGCAATGCATGATTCTGGACTGGATCTTGGAATGGAAAAAAAAACAATTGCAATAATGACATTAAGATAATTGGCAAATTAGAATTTGGACTGTGGATTAGATAATAATATTGTATCAAAGTTAAGTTTCATTATTGTTATAATTTTACTGAGATTATATATAAGAAACATCCTTCATTTTAGGGGATAGACTAAAGTATTTGGGGGTAGGGGACACAATGTCTCTCATGCATTCTCAAACAGTTCAGAAAATATTATGTGTATATATATACACACATGTTTGTGTGGGAGGGAGAAAGAGAATGATAAATGGGACAAAATGTTCACAACTGATAAATCTGGCTAAAGGGTACTCAGGAGTTCCTTGTACTATTCTTACATGTTTGAAATTACACTGAAAACACCATGAAACCTCAAAATGTCCCAAATCAGTCTTTTCCTCCACATTTGTTCATCTTCCAGCATTCCCCACATCGACAAACTATACCACAATCCATCTAGTTGCCTAAGCCAGAAACCTAGGAGTCATCATTAATGCCTCCTTCTCCTTCAACTCCCAAATAAAATCCATCCCCTTCTCACAGTCTCAACTCACATCTCTTGGGCCCAGGCAATCAGTGCTTCTCATGTGAATTACTTCATTCACTCCTAATTGTCTTCACACATCTACTCTTGTCCCTACTCTTGTCAAAGCATTCTCCACCCATTGCTTATAGGCAATAAGCAAATTTGATCATGTCGCACACGCCACCACGAATTCTAGGGTTTTCAATGATTTCCAACTTCTTTAAGGATTAAAATCCTCCCTCTGACCTTAGAAGGAAGATCCCTGTCTCCACCCACCACCTTGTATTATGCATCCCTGCTAGCCACATTCAGTTCCCAACAATCACACTTTCTTACACTTCAGAGCCTTTGCCTTTGCATATTCTGGTCACTATTTAGAATGCTCTTTCTCCCTATTCTTTACCCTTTCAGATTCTTGGGGGCCAGTGACCCACACAGTTTGGCACAAATTCCCCCCGGTTAAGGGAAGGAAGTAGCATTTATTCTGCCTTCCCTGTACCTCAGTGTAATGTACTTTCACTTTCTAGACTCTTCAATTCTACAAAAGAATATGTTTGTAGTTTGTAAAATATAGGTGAAAGCTTTTAAGTATAGACAAGCACTAGTAAGCAAAAAGTTTGTTAAACATAGAATTCAAATATGTTAAATAAAGGTAAGTGGATTGTATCATGTATGTTTAAAAAGAAAAAAAGAATGAAAAACCCCAAAAGATATCAAATATTCATGAGGTATCTAGACACTAAATATTCATGATATACTAAACATATACGTAAAGCCCTAAATATTCATGCTATATTGAATATGCAGGAGACAAACGAACAAGAGACGATGAACACTAAATATACATGAATACTTAATATCCATGAGTCCTTAATATGGCCACCTACTGGTAACACCCATTCCGGCCTGCTTGTCCTCTGACCAAGTAACACAGAGTCCAAGGCTATTCATCAGGCTTATTGGTAACCCACAGCTGTGCCTGGCATGCTTGTTCCCTGTGTCTGTCTGATAGAGCAAGTGTGTATCACTGGCCTATGTGTCACTGTGGGCCTCCTTGTTGAAACTTCAACTCTGGTCCTGTGACCATACCATCATCATTAGGGAAGGCTAATGTAGCAGAAAGAGATGGACATATAAACCCTGTATATTGCAGGATTCAGAGTATGGTTCTTTCTCCCTGCTTGCACTCTATCTAAAATGTGTTAACTTACCTGATCTCTTTCTCCTTGCTTCTCATTGTAAATTGATTTAACAAACCATAGGATTTAACCATTTTAATTAGGTCTGTGAGCTCTTCTTTTCTGTGACCTCTGGAGTAGTTTGCCTGGTAATTTACTTGGAGGCTATCATTTATGAAGGTAATTTCCCACAAAGGGTAACCATATACTAAAAGTTTCTTTTTCTTTTTATTTATTTATTTATTAATTTTTAAGTAATCTTCATGCCCCACACAGATCACAATGTGGAGCTGGAATTCACGACCCTGAGATCAAGAGTCAGACGTTTAACCGACTGAGCCACTCAGGCGCCCCAAGAGAAGTTTCTATTTAAAAGACCTTTCTCACTAATAAATGAAATCATGATAGAAAAAGAGACAACTAGACATTAAGCACCTCCTGGTAAAAATACACACCACCTGTGAAGTATGCCAAAAAATAAACTTGAATC
The DNA here is from genome assembly GCF_018350215.1 of Panthera leo. Taxonomy (NCBI): domain Eukaryota; kingdom Metazoa; phylum Chordata; class Mammalia; order Carnivora; family Felidae; genus Panthera; species Panthera leo. The sequence goes on along the minus strand of NC_056696.1, from coordinate 39,748,518 downwards.
TACAGAATTCTTTAGATCTAACTGCCAATTTATGGAAACCTATTAAACAATACCATGGAGATCCAGACTTGGGAAATTAAAAAAAAATTTTTTTGAATGTTTATTTTTGAGAGAGAGAGAGAGAGCATGCGTGTGCGCGAGCGCAAACACGGGGAAGGGGCAGAAAGGAAGACACACAATTGGAAGCAGGCTCCAGGCCTGAGCCATTAGCACAGAGCCTGACACAGGGCTTGAACTCACGAGCTGGAGGATTATGACCTGAGCCAAAGTCAGACGCTTAACCAACTGAGACACCCAGGCGCCCCCAGAATTGGGAAATTTTAAAGGGCAAACACTCTGGTTCTTCCAGTAAATAAATGGAAGCAAGACAAAATGACACAGAGGAAGAGCCCATATATTAAAAAAATTTCAAAAAAAAAAACCTTAAAGAGACATACCAACCAATTGCAAAATATGACCCTTATTTGGATATAGATTGGAACAAATGAAGTGCAAAACACAAAAAAATAAAGACGATTTATGAGACAATCAGAGAAATCTTAATACTAAGGATACGGAGTGGTATAACAGACAGTGCTGTGATGATGCCAGTACCATGGTTATATTTAAAAAGAGTATTCCTGACTAGAGATATACACTAATATATTTATAGATGAAATGATACAATGTCTGGGATTTGCTTCAAATAATCAGTGTGGCCAGAAAAATCAATGTAAATGATAATCAAGATTGGCTATGAGTTGATGATCATGGAGGTTGGGTGAAAAGTACATGGCAGTTTACTGTTACTGGACATATTTGATATTTTCTGAAATCAAACGGCTTTATTTCAAGAGAAAGAAAAAAAAGAAGTGTACACAACTTTCAATGATTAAGAAAGAGCTCTGAGTAGTGTGATATATGGACGTGGATGGATGTGAGGCCTGGAACTACTACAGCCATTTGCTACCATGAGAGAAGACAGCTGGAGAATGAAACTCACACATAAAGAAGGGCATAGCTAGGGGAATCACAAAGAAATGGAAATGGGACCTGATCAAATCAGATCAAAAGTCCAACTTATCTCAGAATTTTTTTGGTTATATGAGCCAACAAGTCCTCTGTATTGTAAGCCGATTTGAGATGGATTTTCTGTTACCACAAGTGAAGATACTCTCATTAACTTTCAACCTACTATGGTCACAGTTTTGCTTCTACATTGCCCTCAACATGTCCTCAGCCAAGTCATCAAAAACTTCATCGGTGTTGGGGCGCCTGGGTGGCTCAGTCGGTTAAGCATCCGACTTCAGCTCAGGTCATGATCTTGCAGTACGTGAGTTCAAGCCCCGCGTCAAGCTCTGTGATGACAGCTCAGAGCCTGGAGCCCGTTTCAGATTCTGTGTCTCCCTCTCTCTCTGACCCTCCCCCATTCATGCTCTGTCTCTCCCTGTCTCAAAAATAAACAAACATTAAAAAAAAAAAAAAATTTTTTTTAAATAAAAAAAAAAAACTTCATCGGTGTTAACTCAATGGAATTTTATAAGACTTCTTGCTTAATCTGTCTCAGCACAACCTTACACCTCCCTCATCTTCAGTGTTCTCTTCCCTATGCTTGAGATTCCATACTTCCCTGCCTTGTTTTCCTCTTCTCTGGTTACTCTGCGTCTGGCTCCTTTGCTGGCTCTCCTGTGTTAGGTCCCCTTGTCTCTCCTCTGTACTTTCCTTCAAAGTGACTGGCAGTTACTCTTTTTATAACCATGTATGTGTCTCATCCCAAAGATCTTCTAAATTCCACATATGAATTTTTAAGGCCTAATGCACACACCACCATTTTAGATATTCCTCAAACTCCATGCTGTTCTTTGCACATACACACAACCTGGCTCTCTTCCATTATTCCCTTTCTCAGTAAACAGAAGCAATCGTAACACTCCCCACAATCTCATCTTTGTTCCCACATGCCCAATCACCAAGTCTTATCTTTTACATTCACCCACTTCTTTCCATATCCACTGCTGCAATCCAAATTCAAGTTGTCATCATCTCTCACTTGGACTACGACTTCCTACTTATTTCCCCTTTGCAAATCTTAGTCTCTTTTCAATACATTTTCTACTGTTTTTAAGAGATCTTTTTTTTAATGTGGTAAAATACACATAACATAAAATTTATCATTTTAATCATTTTAAGTGTACTTTAAGAGATCTTTTAAAAAGCAGACTTCTGATGATGGCACCTAGCTTTAAATAAATGGCAGTGACTCTGGGTCCAGATGGGAAGGAGACTTTTCACTAGAACTACCCTGAAATACCTTTTGAGTTTTCAATCTGTGCCTCTCTCATCTGTTCAAAAAATATTTTGGGGTCAAAAAGTAAATTTTCAAGATATCATCACAATCTTTAGTATGTATTTTTTAAAAATGGAGGTGGCTGGAAAAAAAGACAAATTTCTGCTATGTCAAAATCTGTTACATTACAAAGTTCTACAAAACTATGAATTAGAGAAAAATTAACAAGGTCAGCAACCCCTTTATTTGAATGTCATCAAAAAAGAGAAGGGAAAACAAGAAGACAGCTGAAAAAGAGAATCTGGAGAGCAGTAGAAAATGCCAGCAGAAAAAAATGAAACCATCTACATTTGACCCTCGAACAACCCAGGGGGTTAAGGGTACCAACTCGACCCCCCGCCCCCGCCATGTAGTCAAAAATCTGCATATCACTTTTGACTCCCCAAAAAACTAATTACTAAGAGCCTACCGTCAACTAGAAGCCACACCAGTAATATAAACAGTTAATAACACATTTTACATGTTGTATTATATACTGTATTCTCATAATACCTAACTTTTCTTAATTTTTTTTCAGTATTTCTAGACAATGCAGTTCATCTACAAGTTTCTTCAAACTGTCACAAATCTCCAAAAAGTTTTCCAATATGTTTATTGAGAATAATCTATATATACATGGATCCATGCAGCTCAAGGGTCAACTGTATTTTGAAACTTACCGTGAGTGGTTGAGGACAAACGTCTTTTAAAATATTTCAAATGTTTCATCAAATGTCTTTTATCCAAGAGCCTAAAGTACTCAGAATCTGCATGCAATTCCCATTTGAAAAGATTTTTGGGTGTTTTTTAATGTTTACTTTTTTTAAGTTTATTTGTTTATGTTGAAAGACAAAGAGACAGCAGGGGAAAGGCAGAGAGAGAGTGAGAGAGACAATTCCCATTTTAGAGACAAAAAATGGTGTGGGGGCACCTGGGTGGCTCAGGTCATGATCCCAGCTTGTGGGAAGGAGTCCCACACTGGGCTCCACACAAGAGGGTGAATGAAGCCTGCTTAAAATTCTCTTTCTCTCTCCCTCCTCCCCTCTGCCCCTCTCCCCTGCTTCCACTCTCTCTAAAATTTAAAAAAGAAAGAAAGAAAAAGAAAAAGAAAAAGAAAAAGAAAAAGAAAAAGAAAAAGAAAAAAAAGAAGGGGCACCTGGGTGGCTCAGTCAGTTAGGCGTCCAACTTCAGCTCAGGTCACATGAGTTTGAGCCCTGCATCAGGCTTGTTGCTGTCAGCACAGAGCCTGCTTCAGATCCTCTGTTCCCCTCTCTCTCTGCCCCTCTCCTGCTCACTCCCTCTTTCTTTCTTTCTCTCTCTCTCTCTCTCTCTCTCTCTCTCACAAAAAGAAATAAACATTTTAAAAAAGAAAAAAGAAAAATGGTGTGAAGGAGAGAGCTGGGAATTGGTGAATATGGCACTTCCAAAACACCTTTTTAAGATCATACACACACACTCCCAGGAACCTATGTTTATGAAATATGGAGTGCAGAGATGAACACTTATTCCGGTTAACGGAAATTCCATCTCTTTGTCTTAAGAAAACAGAATACTCCACAAACATTACTAGGCATAATACCGCAGAGTACAGCTATAAGGATTACAGGACGAGCTCAGTGGCCTCCCTACTGCTATATGCCCAGCCTCTAGTTTGTCTAGTTTGTAGTGAAAAATACTTTCAATAAAAATAATTCTTTGAAGTTACTATAAGAAATATAATCCTATTCCACACTGCTCACAGAATATGTAAAGGTAGCCTAAGTGTGAGACTGATAAATTCTAACACTTCTCAATTTTTTCTTCTGGTGAACTCAAAGCAGCATACACATGCTTATTACCATGACTATTCAGCAAGTAGGGAAACCAAGACAAAGAGTACTTCAGGAAAATGCCCCAGAAAAAAAAGGGAATAAGTGGTAGTATGAGAACTGCAAAGATACTACTGTACACGCCTTTAATCTAAAATGTTATGTTGATGAAGAATCAATGTTAAAGAAGGAAAGGAAAAACTGTGCAAGGCACAGGATGGAAAGTGATCAATGTCATAAATGAAAACAACTTTTATCTCAGCTAAAGCACCAAGCTTGTCACTACTAATAAATGTGTAACATTTAAGTATTATTATTTGTTGCCCATCGATGGATGAATAAAGAAGAAGTGGTATATATATATACAATGGAGTATTATTTGGCAATCAAAAAGAATGAAATCTTGCCATTTGCAACTACGTGGATGGAACTGGAGGGTATTATGCTAAGTGAAATTAGTCAGAGAAAGACAAATATCATATGACTTCACTCATATGAGGTCTTTAAGAGACAAAACAGATGAACATAAGGAAAGGGAAACAAAAATATACAAACAGGGAGGGGGACAAAGCATAAGAGACTCATAAATATGGAGAACAAACAGAGGGTTACTGGAGCGAATGTGGGAGGCGGGATGGGCTAAATGGGTAAGGGGCATTAAGGAATCTACTCCTGAAATCATTGTTGCACTATACGCTAATTTGGATGTAAATTTAAAAAAATAAAATTAAAAATAAAGTATTATTATTTGTAATGTACCAATGGAAAAGGTCCATAAACTAGTATACATGGAAAACTAGATTCACCAGGGTTTAGGGAGGGGGAGGAGACTCTGAAATGACAGACCAATACTAAATATATTTTATATTTCTGTACTAATTTATCAAATACCAGGTTTGTTTAAGATTAAATAAGCTTTAAAAAATTTTTTTACATTTATTTATTTTTGAGAGACAAAGACAGAGCACAGTGGGGGAGGGGCAGAGAGAGAATGAGACACAGAATGCGAAACAGGCTCCAGGCTCTGAGCTGTCAGCACAGAGTCCAACACAGGGCTCAAACCCACAAACCACGAGATCATGACCTGAGCCGAAGTCGGATGCTTCAGGGACTGAGCCACCAAGGTGCCCCAGGTTAAATAAACTTTCAATTCTGCAAAACAAATTTAACACTTATATTTGAAAGGTTTTCATGCATTCATGCCTTCACTTCCAATACTATACAATTGTAATGAACTACTGGAGTTCCTGGGTGGCTTGGTCAGTTAAGCATCTGACTTTGGCTCAGGTCATGATCTGGTGGTTCATGGGTTCGAGCCCCGCATCGTGCTCTGTGTTGACAGCTCAGAGCCTGGAGCCTGCTTCGCATTCTGTGTCTCCCTCTCTCTCTGCCCCTCCCCTGCTTGCACTCAATCTCTCTCTCTCTCTCTCTCTCAAAAATAAATAAACATTAAAAAAATAAAATTGTGATGAACTACAGAAAGCATATATAACATAGAGGTTAAAATACAAATTTTAGTATCATAAAGGTTTAGACTATAATTCTGGTTCCACCACTTACAAGTTGATCAAAGGCAAGTTATTTAAGCCCTCTAAACCTGTTTGCTCATTAACAAAAAGGGCAAACTATCCAATTTCCTAAATTCTTATGTTCCATTTGAATACTTCTGAAATCAGGTTGTCTTACAATTAATTTGGACTTTAATGTACAAAAACCCTTTTTAAATTGCATATATATCTTAAAATTGTTATGGCAATTGTTCTCAAGCTGGGGTCATTTGGCCTCCCAGGAGACATTGAGAAAGTCTGGAGACATTTTTGGTTGTCACAACTGGAAATGACGGTGGAGAGTACTACTGTCAACTAGGCCAAGGATGCTGCTAAAATCCTACAATGCATAGGATGGCCCTCCACAAAAAAGAATTACCCATCCCCTAGTTCTGTGGTTGGGAAACCTTGCTTTAGAGTTATAGAAGAAATAAAATGGTTTCCACTTAATAGGGTCATTCTCAGAATTAAAAGAAATAATAAATATAAAATGTTCAAAATTGTACTTAGCACAAAGTATGTGTTTAACAAATTAGTCATAGCACTTTTTCAATCCAATATGCTTAGAATAATTTATCTACAAAATAAATACCAAATTCCTTACCCTGGCTCTTCAAACAATTCTGTTCCAATCTACCTTTCAAGCTGGATCTCCTACTACACTTCATTACATAAACCTCCCCAATCCTACTGGTCTATGTTGGTTTCAGAACTCCATGCCTGCACAAACTATCTCCGCATCTACAATGCCTACTTTCCATTCAGTCTGACTCACCTCAGGATCAAGTCTAACTACCACCTCCCTCCACTTCAGAGGTCTTCCTTCACAGATCACTGATGCTGGTGGTACCCTTTCCCCCTCCCTTACCTCTCCCTCCCTCTGAATGTCACCATTCCAGTTACATGGCCCTTATATATTTCCTGAACTCTACTACAGTCACAACCTGTATCACATCTCCCTTATCAGAACGGCATGCATGGTTTAAAAACCTATAGGCACGCCTGGCTGGCTCAGTCAGTAGAGCATGTGACTCTTGATCTTGGGCCTGTGAGTTCAAGCCCCACACTGGGTGTAGAGATTACTTAAAAAAATAAAATCTTTAGGGGTGCTTGGGGGGCTCAGTCGGCTAAGTGTCCGACGCGATCTCAGCTCAGGTCTTGATCTCAGGGTCATGAGTTCAAGTCCCGCATTGGGCTCCACACTGGGCATGAAGCGTACTTAACAAAAAGAAAAAAGAAATAAGAAATAAAAATAAAATAAAATCTTTAAAAAAATAAAAACAAAGTAAAAACCTATAGCATTTGACACTGTTAATGAGACCACCCCCTTGAAATTTTTCCTTCCAGGGCCTCAGTATTATTATACTTTCTTAATTCTCTTTCTAACTCTGATTGCTTTAATTCTGCCTCCTTTTCTTCAGCACCCCCTCTCAAAGTAAAGTGTTCACTACCCTACATTCCATCACCCTCACATCTACTACAATTTCAGTTACATTTTATGCACAGAAGACCCTGAAATTATTATTTCTATCCTCAACTTACCAATCATACTCCATATCTACATTATTAGCTACCTACTTTATTGGATTTCTCAGATAAGATATTTGGGCAACATGGGGCTGCCTGGGTGACTCAGTCTGTCCAGACTCTTGATTTCAGCTCAGGTCATGATCTCATGGTTCGTGGGATCAAGCCCCAAGTTGGGCTCTGCACTGACAGCCTGGAACCTGCTTGAGATTCTCTGTCTCCATCTCTCTCTGTGTCCCTCCCCAGCTCTATAAACTGAATGGCTCTGGATGAGTTCCCTAAACCTTGAGCTTCATTCTCCTCATCAGTAAAATTGGAATGATTAATAGTTTCCATCTCTTAAAAGCTGTTATGAGAATTAAAATTATGTAATACATGCAAAGTGCCTGATACACAGCAAGTACTTAATAAATATTAGCAGCTTTATCATTTCCACTCTACTATAAGCTTTCTTGATATCTTGCCTTAACTCCTGCAATAACTTTCCTAACTGGCCTCTCTGCTATTAGTCTTTCTTAACCACAATGCCACCCATTGTCATCACAACCTACACATGTATATAAATTAGAGCTTACATAGGATTTTGACAGCAAAATGTGTTTGGATAAATGATTTTATACTACTAAACTAAACAGTATGAAAAGGAGAATGATTTTTTTTAAAAAGAGAGAATAAGGGGCACCTGGGTGGCTCAGCTGGTTAAGTGTCCAACTTCAGCTCAGGTCATGACCTCGCGGTTCCTGAGTTCAAGCCCATCATCGGATCTGTGCTGACAGCTCAGAGCCTAGAGCCTGCTTCAGATTCTGTGTCTCCCTCTCTCTCTGCCCCTCCCCTGCTTGTGCGCTCTCTCTCTCGCTCTCTCTCTCTCTCAAAAACAAATAAACATTTAAAAAAATTTTTTTAAAAAGGGAGAATGATAGTTGATAAAGTTGAAATGATATATTAACACTAGGAAGTGGGCCTTAAATTCCATGTTAAGAATTTCAAATTCAAGAATTTCATAAAGAGGTTTTGTACCCATCATTTTCCCTAAAAGATTTAGAGGAGCAGAACATTTAAAGCAAACTCAGCAATACCATTGCTTAAATGGGTTAAGCTGTTCAAATACAGCAGAGACAGTACAGCTTAACTTGCCCTTTTGGAATTTGCTTCAAGTAATGAGCATCTGTTTATTAAAATTCATCTAAACAAACTTATTCTTCATTTGATCAAAACTGTATCTGTGTTATTCTACAAAATAAGCTATTAAGATTTGGGCTCTTTGGACTATTTTCAATGTAATGAGAAGAATATAATTCAAAGCTTCAGAAATAAGACTTCAAATGAAGTAAAACCTCCAACTGCTTTCTAGGTATTACAATACTAGTAATTTATTTTGTATGGTTCAATAACTTCATTCTATGTCCATCATTGATTTCTAGCTATCATTTTAAATGACTTTTCCAACACATATGATTCTAAAATTGACTACTTTTTAATACATCAAAAGTTAGAAAGTTTCTCATAGAAAAAAAAAACTAAATTAATAACTGAAGATTCTTATATCATCGTTAAAGAAGCAATTTGGTAAATCACAACTTCAAGTCGGGCTAATATTTTTGAAAGATTAACTGAATACCCTTAGGTAATACTTTTGAAATACGTTGTCTGTTAACATTTGCCACTTAAATGTTTGCAGAAAATGAAGAAAAAAAATTACATAAAAAAAATGAAGTGACTTTTCTTCTGTTCACTCCATATAAATGTATACTTTGAAAGTCTGTTGATTAAAGAATAAACAAAATGTACAAACATAACATTCTCAATAACGTATTAAGTTCTGTTACTAAGTTACCCTCTTAAGGTCTTTTAACTTTGGTTCTCATTCCATTTTGAGTATGATCTTTTTATCCATTCCAACTGTTGCCAAGGCAAATGTAACCAAGTACCAATAATATTCATCTAAGCCTTCGGAGAGTATGTTAAGATCTGCCCACTCTTTAAAGAAAATAAAAAAATAAATAAATAAGACTTCTAACATGTACTATGTGCACATTTTTCACACTCTGCACAGTGGTATGAAGAGCAAAGACTTCAGAGTCAGAAAGACCTGAGCTGGCATGCAAAATCCACCACCTGCCAGATGTTTAATCTCAAACAAATTAAAAGCTCTGAACCTGTTCCCTCATCTGTAAAATGAGAACAGTATCTACCTCGAGGGTTGCTGTAGGAGTAAATGAAGCAATGTACTTAAAGTACTAGGCATACAGCAGGTATACCCTGCCCCCACCAATGCCATGCCCTTGGGAGTCAGTCAAATGAAAACGTATCTCCACCCTTACTAAAAGTGTGATCATAGGAAAGTTGTTTAACCTCCCTGTGCACTGGCATCCTCATTTTTTAAAAATGGGGAACAAACTACCTACATCACAGACTTGCTGTGAATCCCTAATGTATAATTTCATGCAAAGCATCTAACAGAGTGCCTGGCACACAACAGATTCCATTGATATTAGATTCCTTTCACTTCCTTTCTTTTTAAGTGTGTTCAATATGTGTTCCTCAAGCGGTCCAGAATCTGGCAAACTTGCCTGACATATATCCCGAAAGTAGGCCACTTTCTGGTTAGTAGCCTTTGTGAATCGAGGGCAACATTCTGACATCTGTACTATAAGCATCCTCTCAGTTTCAGAAGGAAAGAAAGTATCCGTGTTATTCCCCTACCTTCCATTTCATACACATTGCTTTTCCACATAGGTCGCCACGTAAATTTCCCTCTGTCTTTCCAAAATACTTAAACAGCTTTCATTTCTCCTCCAAATGGATATCAGCTTCAGCATGCTGCTTACGTTAAAACCAAAATACATCTATTATTCTCATTGCTGATATCAATGGTGCCAGAAAATAAAAATACACGGACACTTTGTGCTTCTTCCTTCCTATGTGTTACTCTACACATTTAGTTCCAAATAAATCTTTAAAATGTAAATTATTTCAAGATGAGTTTCAATTACACTTACTCCTGATGCCAGTTTTAAAACCTTAACATCTTTCTACTTCAATATCAAAATATGAGAATTTAAATAAAACAAAGTTGTCATAAACATAAAATCACGTTAAAGTTTCCTTCAAAATGAATTAAAATAATTTCCCAAACACTGAGATTCCTTTGCTAGTTAACTAAAATGTGCAGCTCTGAAAACATCCAGCTATGCATGATGTTTAAGAAGAATGAACGAGAGCATTAACCCCCATATTTTCACAGCCTTCAGAGTGGAAATAAGTCATTCTCCTCCCGCAAAAAATTAAAAAAAAAACAACAAAAAACAAAAACCAAACAGATTTATTTAACATCTGGAGAAATATCTGCAAAAACTGAGAAACTTTTCAACCAATATTTTACACATCCAAACTTTATTTAAACTAGGGCAGAGAAACCTTACAAAATGATTCCTGAAGTTATCAGAGGAAATTTCCTTACATGAGCATCTTCCTATGAAAAGCTCTCTGATTTTTTCAGGGCTCTACAACATGGGCTCCTGAAGCAACAGCTAAGGAATTACAACAGGAGGCCCTTTTCCTGTTATTTTGCAAAGACTGGGTAACGGAGAGAATGTTTAATTGCTACCCCACTGTACAATCTGTGTCAACAGCACATGCCCTCAAAGAAACTCTACTATTAAAAAAAAAAAAAATCCCATAGTAGGGAGTGTTTGTTTCTCTTAATTTATGAAACCAAGATACCGTTGGTAAAAGGAATATATCTCACTGATAATAGGAAATGAAAATAGCATCCCACAATCAGCAAGCTGAATATTGGTTTTAAATAACTGGTTTAATAGAGCCTGGAATGTGTAGGGAAGGATGATACAGGCTTTAAGAATGACAACAAAAATCAACACTGCACTTCGACACAGGCCACCTTACATTCTAGGAAGCCTGAACAGCAGCCATCATTACAAATGTCAAAATCAATATAGTACTATGTGCCGTCCACGTCCTTCAATAATCAAAGAAACCAGCTCAGATTTCTTGGTGGTGTAATCACAATTATGACCGAGAGGAAAATGTACGCAGCACGACGAGGCATATAACCACAAAACCGCCCCAAGTAAAAACAAGACAAAACAGCTTACTGGACACAACAAAACACCTCTGCTACCCAATAAAAGAAATCTGGGTAAAATCCCGCCTGACCATTCAGGAGCACCTGGCTGAAGACCAAACCTGCCTAATTTCTCCTTTCTTTCTTGTCTTCCCAGTCCCCCATCATCTCCCTGAACCTGTGCGAGAACACACGCACCGAGGGGGCATCCGATGATCGGAAACCAAAAAAAAAAAAAAAAAAAAAGAAAGAAAAAAAAAAAAAACCGGGATGTGTACATCCTAAGGAGAAAGACGGAAGGGAAGACGCCACTTACCTGTCCCAAAGGCTTTGGCCACCAGCCAGGCCAGATTGCAGGCGATTTTGGCCCTGGAGAAATCATAGTGGTCAAAGGGCTTGATGGCTGGAACAATGAACGTCTTTCTCATCTCCCTGGGGTCTGCAGCATCCCCCATCTTTCACGGCGGCTCGTCGGCAGGTCCGGGCTCTAACCTTCACATGGTGTGGCCGCGCCGCCGCGGGGGTCGGGAGCGGACGAGGGAAGGGCTCAAACCATCGGGGCCGGGGCGAGGCCCGCCCGGGCGGCGACAAGGGAGGAGAAGCTCAGCTGTCCGCGCCGCGAGCCTGCCGCCTCCCGCGGGAGCCGCCGCCGCTCCTCCCGGGCATAGGAATGTGACGGCGCAGCGTCCGTCCGTCGGTCCGTCCGCCCGCCCCGCGCCGGCGCCCCGCCGAGCCACCCGCCCCGCGAGCGCGCGTGTGAGCGAGGCCGCCTCCCCTTTGTCTCCGTTTAGTCACACGGGCTGGGGGGGAGGGGGGAGGCTGGAAGGGCCCGGAATTTTAAGGAGGGGGGGAGGCTTTAACAATCACGTTGTGGAAAATGTCCCCGCCATCGCCGTGCCCGCACGCCCCCGCCTCCCCCTTCCCTTCCCGCGGAGCGCGGAGACCCCCTCAGGCCCCGGCGGGCGGAGGGACGAGCCGGGCGCGCGGGACGGGGTGGGCGTCCCCCCCGCAGCGCAGCCCGGTCGGGGGCCGCCGGAGACCGAGCGGAGGAAAACGTCAAAATCACTGCGGCTCCCAGGCCGCCGGCGGCGCGGCCCCTCCTCTGCGCTCCCCTCCCGTCGCCGTCTCCTCCTTCTCCGGCCGCCGTCTCTGCCGCCGCCGCCTCCCGGGCCTTCCTCCCTGCGGACGGCGAAGGCGGCGGCCCGCGAGAGGCCGTGAATCCCGGGCTCTCAGTCCTGCCTTATCAGCTATGCCCCCTCGTATTTTTTTCCCCCCTTCTGCCGCCCGGCTCGGTCGCTCCCCGTCAGCCGCCGCCGCCGCCGCTGCGGTTTTCCGGCTGCCGCACTGGATGGAGCGAGCAGAAGCGGGCACTGAGCATGCGCGCCGGCGCCGCTCCGGCCTGCGCCCCCGCCCCGCTTCCCTCCGGCCGCCGAGATCCCGGCCGCGCTCCAGCCCGGCGCTCTGAGCATGCCCAGCCTCGCTCCCGCCCGCGCCCCGGCTTCGGTGCGGCTGTTTTTTAATCATCGCTTAGGAGCGCTCGCCTGAGTGGACATCCTCCTCGTCCCTGGCGTTTGGCTGCTGCGGCTGCTGCTTACACCGCTGAAAGAGGAAAGGGAAGGAAGGGAGGGGAGGGAAAGGCCTAGCAATAGCTCTCGTACTTTAGCGACCCAGTGGTGAGGCAAAGGGCGCTGACATTCGTTAAAATGCTTGTTATGGGTCACACAGCCTGCTGCGAAGCTGAGATGCATGAAGCCCGTTTGGAGCTCGAGGTGACCCTACAGGGTTTGGTGTCCTCGCTGGTTGACCACGAAATTATAGAGATGAATGGCGTTGACTGCGTTGATGCAGTCACACACGGACGGGGCTTCGCCAGGATTGAGAACCTGCGAGGCGCCACACCTGTGTTAATTTCATTACATCAGGATATTCTTCTTGACTCGATGCTCTCCGTTTAAGCGTTCTCTCTAGGTGAGGGAGCGCGTCTGCCAATGCCTCTCTGTTTCCTCCAAATAAAGCATGAATTCTTTCACACAGCAAACTGCCACCCACCGTGACCTGGCATCGACAAACCTGTATGGCTTCATTTTGTCAGAGCTGCTCTCCATTTTCCCAGAAGGGCACGTGTTCTCAGGTCTCCGTGTCCTCGGTGTGGTCCCTCTGTCCACCTGGCTTACTCCTACTTGACAAGCCTCTTCACAGTGATCACTTCCTCCAAGAAGCCTTCCCGGACAGCTCCTGACACATCCCAGTCAGAGCTGTCACATAGGTTCCCCTACTGTTCCCAGAGCACCCTGCTCTCATGGGCTGTCTTTCCTACTGGTGACAGGGTTTTTCGCCAGCACCTGTACATTGCTCAGCCCCCATAGTAGTTGCTCAATTAACATTTAGGGACTAAGGATGGATGTCTTTGCAGTTAACGCTTAAGGTGATGTGACTCACTAATGCCTCCTCATTTTGCATTTAAAACATTATCTAATTTTAATTACTGAAAAATCCTGCGTTCTTCATTTTTCAGGTGAGAAAACCAAAGCTCAGAAAAATTTAAAAATTAGCCAATGACGCACAACTAGTAAACTGGCAGATCCAAGATTTGAACCCAGGACTGTCCTTCCGCAAAGCCCGTGTTTTAACTACTAGGGCCTCCCTGACATTACCTGCCCTTAAGATAGAAACAAGACATATAAAGTATGAGGGGAAGGGCGTTGGACCCCACAATCCAAAAGGGTAGCTCCACCAGCAAGCAGGCCCTTTTGATCCCATTTAATCCCTGCAATTACCCCACCCTAAACCTACTAGAGCACTACCGATAAGTCCTGCTAATAATGTGGGCTAGGAAATGAATGTAAGAAGGAGAATGCACCATAAGGTGGTTGATGTCATTTTGTAATAAGTTAATGAATGTTAAAAACATATTCCTCATAGGCAAGGCCTTTTGCTAGGTCCCATAGGGGATAAGAAAATTAACGTGTGAGTACTAGTTTACAAAGCACATTCCCATTAACTACCTTAATTTTCATATCCATTCTGTGAAATAGGAATTATTATTATCTTGCAATTCTAGATGCAGGAATGAGGGTCATAGAGGTTAAGATTTCATGGCTGATTCATATCTGGGTCTGCCTTCCCAAACAAGCACCAGTCTTCTGGCTCCACTCCTTGGGCACCTTTCCCGGTTCCTGTTCTCTCCCTAGATTATGAAGGCTGACATGTACATAGATAAATATAATACAATGTAAAAGAGCTAAGTGCTATAAGAGTTATAAAGTGCAGAGAGAACATCTAGCTGAGGGATCAAGAAGGTTTTTTTCAAGACTTCTGTTAAATCCAATGTACTCAAATTCACCTTCAACTGAATTCTAGAGCAACAAATCAAATTAAGAGAAACCTATAGCCTGGACATGTTGAAGAGAGATACTGAAACATTTTGCCAGTCATAATAATCTGCAAGTCAATACAAGATTCTCAAGGCCAGAAACCATGCCTAATTGACTTTATGTTGCATATGTGACCTAGCACAGTGCTTTGTTCACAATGGGTGCTGGGTAAATGCTTGTCAAATTTTATTGAAAACCATTTCAACCTAAATAAACATGATGAGGTAGAGAAGGAAACAAAGACAGTTGCTCTGACTTGTCCTTTGATTCAGTGGTGATACATTTAGTAGCAATGGCATTACCATGACCCCAGTTGGGGAGGAGTGTGTTTAGGAATGGGGGGGGGGGAAGGCAGCCTACACAAAGAGCAGCTTTTACTTTCAGGGAGGCTGTGAAACTTGGGGTCATCGTAGGAGGCTATTATTAACAGAGAAACACCCTGAGTACAAAGAAGAAGGATTCATTTTCAGGGAGACAGACACTCTAATAGGGTGTTCTTTGTGACACCTGCAGAATGATCTCTTTTAAAAATTGGAAATCTCTGCAGAATACCACTGTCAAAATCGAGTGCTCTCCACTACCTTCTTAAGATACCTGACTTCACTAAAAACAAAAACAAACCCAATGATTCTTTGGGCCAGCATGTCCAACTGCACAGCTATTTATTTTTTTTTATCTCCAGGAATTGACTCTTTATCCATTAGGCAACAGTTACACTATTCCTACATATATATTTCTCCTTCTATTTCCTTTCTCCTGGAAAAATCTATGATGTGAGCCAGACTTTCTTCTTTGTGGCCATCCTCCGTTTCTCTGGCTTTGGACAGATTTCATAAATGTATTCATTCATTCATTAGCTAATATTGATTGCATACCTGGGTGCTGAGAAAGCAATGTTGAACAAGACAGCCGAGGAAGCAAAATTTTAATGAGAAAACATGGGGATCTCAGGGCCAAGCAGTCCAGCTCTCCTTCGTTGTCCTGTCTCTATGTCTATAGGCTAGAAGCCTTGTTTCTTCACTTACAGAAACTTTCAGGGGCGCCTGGGTGGCTCCGTCGGTTGAGCGTCCGGCTTCGGCTCAGGTCATGATCTCACGGTTTGTGAGTTTGAGACCTGTGTTGGGCTCTGTGCTGTCAGCTCAGAGCCTGGAACCTGCTTCAGATTCTCTCTCCCTCTCCCTCTGCCCCTCCCCCACGTGTGCTCTGTCTCTCAAAAATAAATAAATGTAAAAAAAATTTTTTTGAAGAAAAAGAAATCTTCAGTGTGTCCCCTCAAAAACAAAGAAACAAAGAAACCATTAGGCACTACAAAGTTACTTTTTAATTGAATGCATGTTTACATATACTATCATCCGCTTTCAAATGGTTACAGCGATAGAGGGTAACTCTTACTGAGTACTTTGTATCAGGCCCACTTTTACATTTGCGTAATCCTCACCACAATCTACATATCTTCATTTGGCAAATGGAGAAACCAAGATGCAGAGGATTTGAGTAAATGGTGAGGACCTTGTGTGATTTCAAAACTCAAGGAACTAGAATAAGTAAAAAATAATAATAATAACTTTGTAGTACTTTGTTTCTTTGTTTTTGAGGGGACACACTGAAGATTTCAATAAGTGAAGAAACAAGGCTTCTAGCCTGTAGAGATAGAGACAGGACAGTGAAGGAGAGCTGGGCTGCTTGGCCCTGAGATCCCCACATTTTCTCATTTAAAATTTGCTTCCTCGGCTGTCTTGTTCAACATTGCATTCTTAGCACCCAGGTGCGCAATCAACCAGGTTAATGACCAAAGAGGGGCACCTGGGTGGCTCAGGCGGTTAAGCATCTGACTTCGGTTCAGGTCATGATCTCATGGTTCATGAGTTCAAGCCCTGCATTGGGCTCTGAGCTGGCAGTGTAGAGCCTGCTTGGAGTTCTCTCTCTCTCTCTCTCTCTCTCTCTCTCTCTCTCTCTGCCCCTCTCCCACTTTCTCTATCTCTCTCTCAAAATAAGTAAATAAACATATATATATATGAATGACCAAATAGAGGGGGAGAAAAGATTAAGCTGATGACAATAAGATGTTTGGTTGGCTGAAGTTTTGCAGCATCTGATAAACCAATATGGGATTGAAAAGTTTATGCTGTATATCCAGCATTCTATCATTTCTGGACACAGTTGTGGCTTCCATCTGAATAGCTAACAGAATTTTATAAGGATTACCTCATCAACCTTCACAACAGTTTCTGCATGGCCTGTGTGGTATGAGGCCAAATGTGTAACTGAGCAACTGAAACTCATGACTTCCCCAAATCAGTGCTGTGAATCAGTCCAAACTGGAAAGTGAACGCTGGCTCTCACGTTCCCAGGCACAGCATTATATTTTCCCAGATCCCAAAGACATTTTTCCTTTATGTATCCCCTACTTAAACCAAGGTCTGGCTCGGGGTCAAACACTGGTTTGGGAGTAAAGACCCTGGGTTCCGTTACTGTTCTGCCATATGATTTGGGGGAACATATGTCACTTCTCTGCTCTCTGGTTCCCGCTGCTGTAAAACAAAGAGGTGGGTTTGGGCAACTTCTAAGATACTTCCAGGGCCAACAGTCTTCAGTGGGAGCCTGGCATCGATATACTTTACGAGATCATAACTAAAGGCTAAATCAATCAGATGCCTCGAATTCAGGATTTAAATCTTTTGAGCAGGGGTGACTTTTTTATTTCCAGAAAGCTTTATGATGAGACTATTGGGAAAAGCTAGGAGGGGTTACAGAGCAGGAAATGGAATCCTTCCATGAAGGCAAGAACCAAATCAACACTGGGATGAGAGAAGAGGATGGATGTAGCTGTTTGTTAGTAAATACAGGAGTCCTACCACTTAAGTCATCAAGATCTAGAGTTGTAGAGTATCACCTAGTCAACCAGGAAGATTTGGGGTTGGGTTATCAACTTCTTGATGGAAAAAATGTGAATGCCCATCAGTAGAGGAAGGGAGCGACCCTTCACGTAAGGATCCATTGCAACAAATGGAGAGATTTCCAAGACATCTCTCTCTCTCTCTCTCTCTCTCTCTCTCTATCTCTCTCTCTCAAAAATTAAAAAAAAATTAAAAAAAAATTAAAAAAATTTTTAATAAAAAAAATAAAAGTCATATGTATTCATGGAATTACCCTGGATATTCCTAGAAGAATGCACAAGAAACTGAGGAGTAGTCGAGAGACCTAGTTTTCTCTTTTTATGCTTTGGTAGCTTTTGATTCATAAGCATTATTACTTATTCAAAATATAAATTAGCATATATTTTTAGCTAACTTCTTCACTTGTTCCTGCAGTGTAACTTCTGCTCCTACCACACTACTGAACTGCTCTCACAAAAGTCCTTGATGAGCTCCTTGTTTTGATCCTTCTGCTCTTGTGTCTTTGGCCTCCGTGGCAAGTGGCACTTATGAGTGCTCTTTTGTTCTTAAATCTACCTTCCCTCGGGCACCATGGCCTTCCTGGGAACACCTGGCCTTTCTCACCCTGGTCTTTCTTTCCTATTCGCCTCTCTGCTGCCTTCCGCACCTTCTCTGTTTGCTCACCCAGCCAGTAGAGAAGCTACTCAAAACTCAGTCCTTGGTCCCCACCTTCCTCGACACTCCGCTCTTGGCATTGCAATGGTGTCTTTATGGCTTCAATTCTCACTCATCCTTATGCAGGTGACTCCCTAATCTATGTCTCAACTTCTCACTCCTCTCCTAACTTCCTAAACCTGCTGGCCATTTCCACCCAGATACAGCCCTAGGACCTCAAATTGAACAATCAAAACCAAACTCCCCACACTGCCCTCTCACAGGGCTTCTGGCCGCAGTCTCCCAAATTCTGCAAAGAGCACCATTCCATGCTTAAACGTCATCATCCTGAAGCTCTCCTCTCTCGTCCCATCCATGCAAGCCATCCAAATAGCTCTCGCTTCCATTTACTCATTTCTCTTCCCCCAAATTTCTCATCCCCTCTCTTTCACTCCCATTCAGTGTCTCTCTCTCTTTACTGTTTTTATGGAAGCATAGATGACACACAATGTTACATTATGTCAGGCATACCACATAGTGATTCAGTAAGTCTGTATGTTACCCTGTGCTCACCACAAGTGTAACTACCATATGTCACCACTGATCACCACTACAATACCCTTGACTAGATTCCCTATGCTATACTTTCATCCCTGTGACTTATTCTTTCCATAACTGGAGACCTGTACCTCCCACTCTCCTTCTCCCATTTTGCCATCTCCCACCCTCGCCCCTCTGGCAACCATCAGTTTGTTCTATTGTTTCTCTTCTTGAACCCACACATTCAAACTCATCATCTTCCTAAACCTGAATTTTGATGATTCAACAATATTCACTTCAATGGTTGCAGACTGCACGTCCAGTGCTGTCCTAGACCTTTCAAATACTGTATCATATTTAATTTCATTAGCATGTAAAATAGCATGTAACATGGGGATTAATCTCATTTTACAGATGGGAAATAGGGGCTCCGAGAAGTTAAAAGAATTTCTCAAGCCTCCATGGGAAGAATACAGCTAACACTGAAAGTCACAGCTCCTGATATCAAGTTCAGTAGTCCTTCCATCCCCGTTCATCTGCTTGGTGGCAATGCCTTGCTTACTAGATGTAGTCTAAACCTTTGCCTTGACTTTGAAGATTCTCTGCAAAATAGCCTATCCGTATTTCCCCAGTGCTCTCCTATTCATAGCAAGCCAAATTACTCTCAAGATCTTCAACATATTTGATCCTTTCCAAGCCTTATTGGTTGGGATAATTTTCACCTTCCTCCGTAATGCCCTCCACCAGACCAACATAAGCCATCAAAATCTCATCTTACAATTAAACCTTAAATGCCACCTGTGCCGTGTCGCTTTCCCTGCCCTCTGTCCCTAGGTTTCCCTGATCTATTTGTGCTCTGTTATGGTATGTTTGGGCTCGAATTAAAACTTTTTCTGTGTACCGTAAGAGAAGAGACAATCTTATTCTGCTTTATAATCTCCTTCAGTGCCTAATATATAATAGAGCACACATAGTATTTGTTGAATAGTTGAAAGAATCAGTAAATTAACAGACAAAAAAAATATATATATTAACACACATTCTAGACCCGTGGAACAGATCAATATAATGTAACTAGCTTATATGGGAATAAAAAACGGAAAGTTGATCTCCTTAATACTGTAGTGGTTCTCAGGGGTTCCTGAATACTAGTCTATTATGTTTTATTAAAATATGTACTGAGAAAATGTAATAATTTTTTCATAAAACTAATTTTTTCCTCTTAAGGATTATTTTATTTTTTTTATTATGAGGTTAGTCCCTTCTTGCTTTTTTTTTCCTGTTAAAATGTCCTTTCTCTTGTGAAATAATGGTGATCATTGATTATGATGGTGTTTTATTGTATCCTCATTGGTAAAATAAAAGGTTAATAACCCTATGTTCATTACTCTCCAGTTTATTTATTTATTCATTCATTTAGGAAACTTGGCTGCTTTGTGAAACCCCAAAGTCTGGAGGCCACGGCTCTAGTCAACTGAACTTCCAGATTAGCTTCTTAAACAAAACTGGCTCCAAACAGCATTCAGAAAAACAAAGCCAAAATCTGTTGTTTTTGTGTATCATATTTGCTATGGAAACAGTTATTATTGTAATTTCAAATATGTTGGTATTTTCAAACATGTTGGTATTTGAACAAGTCATGGCCTAAAGGCTAAGTTGTTGTGGGATTTTTTTTGGCCACTAAATATGTAAATCAAATCTTCCTTTAAAGCACTACTTAGCTATGCTTAAACTTTTGTGGACCTCTTTCAAAATAGATTTGGAACTATTGGTAGACACAGGCAATGATCATTCCTTTCATGATGATCTACAGACAGCTGAAAAAATATACTGTACTTCTTTCTGATGTTTGGTCTTTTCAGTCAGGATAATAGGAGAATTCTGAATGTATGATTTTGATTAACGGGAACAAAATATGGTGGCTTCCTTCTCCTACTTTAGTTTTCTCATCTGTTGCCCATCTTCCTCCTAACTTTCCAGATCAGAGAAATGTAACTTCCTGTTTAGTTTCTTACGTTGCTAATTTAAAGGTTCTGGATAAAACTAGAAGAGGAAAATTACAGCTTGACTTGGGA
The DNA here is from genome assembly GCF_018350215.1 of Panthera leo. NCBI lineage: Eukaryota > Metazoa > Chordata > Mammalia > Carnivora > Felidae > Panthera > Panthera leo. Next base: position 39,727,728 of record NC_056696.1, on the reverse strand, counting down.
ATTAGAAAAGGCAAAAGCTTGTGGCATGCAGAATGGTATTCTTTATGGAAGCTAGAGAAGTCAAAACGTTATTTTTGCCCTAAACATTTCACTTTTAGGTGATTCAAAATGAAAGCTGGAATTGAAAAGGAAAGAAAAGCAAATGTGCTGAGAAAGTCGTCCACCATTCCGAAATAAAAGAGGTTTCCTTAAAAATAGAAGCAATACTCTCGTGCTTTCGCTAATCCACTCAAAATCTGCTTAAACCTATTTCTTACAGTATTTTAAAACATTTTTTGTTATATTACACTGGTGGACATAATTCAGAATAATGACCACTTGTAAATAAAATGGAATATTTTATTTGTTTGGAATTGGAAGTACTAGGAACCACCTGGATGTGTGCAAATAGAAACAATTATCTCCCCCACTGAGTCTTGTATGTTTTTGTGAATATCCACATAGAGCGGTTGGTTCAAGCGGGTTGGATACCCTTACACCATTTAAGTTTTTATTTCACTGGAAATAAATGTTATTGTTTATCTTCCATGGGCCACTTTAGCTAGTGTGGTTAACTTTTTAGAGTTGGGGTGGGAGTGGGAAATGGGAGCAGAAATGTGGGGGCGGGATCAGAAGAAGGTGGATGTAACCGCAGCCTGTTCCCAAATCCTGGCCAGCACTTTTTTTTTTTAAGTATGTTTTTTTCTTTTCATTAAAAGCAGGAAAATACCATAAATAACTTAAGGAACACTACCTCAATACAAAAAAAATTTAGAAAACATCCTTCTAATTGCAAGTGAGTGCATTTTTTTATACCTAAAACACAATTTTTCTCTCATGATAAAAGGAATCCAGTCATTTCTTTAAAAAAAAAAATATGGGGGCACCTGGGTGGTTCAGTCGGTTAAGCGTCCGACTTAGGCTCAGGTCATGATTTTGGAGTTTGTGAGTTCGAGCCCTGCGTCAGGCTCTGTGCTGACAGCTCAAAGCCTGGAGCCTGCTTCAGATTCTGTGTCTCCCTCTCTCTGCCCCTCCCCTGTTTGTGTTCTCTCTCTTTCTCTCTCTTCTCGTTCTCAAAGAATAAACATTCTTAAAAATTTAATTTAAAAAATACAAAAAGTACAAAAAAAGCTGGAGCATTTGGGTAGCTCAGTTGGTTAAGCATCTGACTCTTGATTTCAGCTCAGCTCACAGTCATGGGATCAAGTCCTACAGTGGGCTCTGCATTGGGTATGGAGCCTGCTTAATATTCTTTCTCCTGTGCATGAGCACTCTTTCTCTCAAAAAATGAAACGAAACAAAGGAAAACAAAAAGCAAATGAAAAAATAAACACTTATAATTTCATCACCCAGAGACAGGCTTTGTTTATCCTTTCATTCATTTTTTACTAAAACGAGCTTGTATTGTACATCCCACTTATAACTTGTTTCTTTTATGTAATACTATAGTTAATAGACCTTGATATTAATATTATTATTTTTTGAAGTTTATTTATTTTGAGAGAGAGAGAGAGAGAGAGAAAGAGAGGGGGAGGGTGGGACAGAGAGAGAGAGAGGGAGAGACAGAGACCCAAGCAGGTTCCCCAATGCCAGCCTGGAGCACAATGCCGGCTCGAACTCACGAACCATGAGATCATGACCTGAACTGAAATCAAGAGTCTGACTGAGCCACCCAAGCACCCTGATAGTAATATCAAGGGATATTAATAGTCATCTAAAACATCAACTTAATGCATAATAGAATTTCATCATATGGGTATATTGTTTTTAATTTTTAAAAACTTTTTTCTAGGTTTTTTATTTGTTTTGAGAGAGAGAGAGAGAGAGAGAGAGAGAATGAGCACACGTGGGGGAAGGGCAGAGAAAGAAGGAGAGAGAGAGAATCCCAAGCAGGCTCCACACTGTCAGTGCAGAGCCCAATGCAAGGCTCAGTCTCAGGAAGCATGAGATCATGACTTGGACTGAGCCATCCAGGCACCTCTACTTTTTAGGTTTTAACCAAGCCTTTATTATAGGATATTTTTGTTATTTCTATATTTTTTGTCTTTAGGAATACTGCTATAAGGAATGCTCTCAAAAGTATACTTTTGCCTATTTCACTGATTATTCTTAGGTATGGATAAATTAAATGTGAATTGCCAAGTCATTTTTGTATGTCTTTTGATATATATGCTATACTGCCCTTCAGAAAGATAGTGCCAAAGATTTATTATAGGGTGTTTGTCTTCTTCTCATATTGATTTGTGAGAGATAGACATTAAACATATTAACTCTTTTTCTGTCAAATACAGTCATCTTTCCAAGTGATCATTTCTCTTTTGATGTAATGTTAATTACTGCATTTTTTGGATGTACTTGTTTTTCTGTAGCGAATTCTGTCAATCTTTTCATTTCCAGTTTCTGCCTTAGATGTTAAACTTTAAAAAGCTATTCATCCACTGCCACCCCACCGAAAGGACATTTAATGTAGATAAACTGTCATAGGCATTTTGTTGTTTTCAAGTAATTTTCACACCCAATGTGGGGCTCAAATCCATGACCTCAAGATCAAGGGTTGCACGTTCTACTGACTGAGCCGGCCAAGCTCCCCTGTCACAGGTGTTTGGTCTGCAGAAATATTGAGCCTCCACTGTTTTGATCTCTAGAACATTTTACTCTATGTACTAACACAAGCATTTTAATCAGAATTATACCAACAATGCTGATTGTGAAGATAGTGTTTTCAGAGAGAGTGTCATTAGACTAATTTCGTTCTTTGGTCAACTGTCTCTGCTCTGTAGTTAAACCATTCCCAATTTTGTTTCGATTTTTTTTTTTAATGTTCTCCTGAGATTATTTTCACCAAAATTAGTTCTTTTCCATGTAAATTTACAACCAAGATTTTTTTTTTTGTATGACTCTCTTGTTTATATCAAATTCTAACAGCAACTTGCTACTGTAAGTTTTCTTCTGTGGCCATTATTTTTAACAGGTTCAATTTCCCTGAGTCACATTTTTATACCTATAATTTTGTTAAAAAGATGTGATTCTCTAAGGAATTTTTTATCCATTACAACTTTGTGTGCAGTCCAGGCCATAGTCTGTGTGTGTGTGTGTGTTATTATTTCTACTAGTAATTTTCATTATGAATTGAATAAAAGAATGATGGGGTCACAGTGATGTAAATGTAATACCTACCATACAACACAAGAGAGCAGAGAGTAGAACGCCTTCGCCAGCCCAAGGAGAGTAAGTGACATGGTGGCTTAAAATACGTTCAAAATTCTTTAATTTTCCCTTCAAAAGATAGAGCCTGATTCCCCTTCCCTTGAATTTGGGATGGAAAAAAGAGACTCAATTCTAAAGAATAAGAAAAAAGCACAAGACAGTGTCCATAAGCTAATCATTGGAGAGACAAGGTCATAAAAGGCATTGCAGCTTTCTGCTTCTTCTCTCTTGGATCTCTTGGTCTGGGGAAATCCTGCTGCCATGTTGTAAGGACACTCAAGCAGCTTATAAAGAGGTCTACCTGGTGAACAGCTGAGGCTGCCTGCTAGCAGTCATGTGAGTGAGCCATCTTAGAAGCTCACCCACCAGTCCCTGGCAGGCCATCAGAGAGAGTGAATAGCCTCGTGGGAGGCTGAGCCATAGTGACTCCTAGACTTTCCCTAGACTTCTGACCCTGAGAAACTGCATGAGATAGTTTTGGGTTAATCAATTATGCAGCAATAGTGAAAGGATATGACAGTGCATTGGGGGAGGGGTCACTAAAGTCTTCCTGGAGATGGGACCTGGGGAGTGATTTGCTCTCCACCAATGACATTATAACAAATGTTCTTCTCTGTTTTGCTTCTCCAACCCCCTCTACACACTTTCTACTTTCAACCTCTCTACCCTCCTATCCTTATCCTTCTTCCCCTCCACATTCTCTCCCTCCCTCTCCTTTTATCTTCCCAAATAGCAATGGGAAGGGTTGTATAAACCACTCTGGATCTTTGGTAAGAAGAAAAAAGCTTTGAGGATTAAATTTTACTCCCTCTAAGAAATATTCATTTCCATGGTTTATATGACTTATATAAACACAGATTTATATGTGATAGACCGATACTCCTTCTCCTCCCTCCTCCCAATCCTCCTAGAATGTTTATTCATTTTGTGCCCATTGTGGATGGGCACCACAGGATTTCAAATGAACTCTTTAGGAAATAGCTATTTTATTTATAGCTGAGGGAATATTTAAAAACAACTACAATATGGGGCACCTGGGTGGCTCAGTCGGTTGAGTGTCTGACTTTTCAGCTCAGGTCATGATCTCAAGGTTTGTGAGTTCAAGCCCAGCATCGGGCTCTGTGCTGACAGCTAAGAGCCTGGAGACTGCTTCTGATTCTGTGTCTCCCTCCTTCCTGTCCTTCCCTCCCTCATTCTCTCTCCCTCTCTCTCTCTCTCTTTCAAAAATAAATAAACACTAAAAAAATTTTTAATTAAGAAAATAATAAAAACAACTACAATATAAAAACAGTGATTCTAGATAGTCTAATTAGATACTTGGTTTTTACTGATGAATAGAACTAAAAGAATGGATCCACAGCCCTAAATGTCTTTTTCCAAGAAGAAAATTTGCTGACAGCGACAGGATGAATCACTGAAAACACAGAAGTAAAGCCTATTTGTCCCACTTTTCAGAAAGTTTGCATTTTGAGATTTTGGTAAAATTGCTTATAGGGTTGTCCATTCTACTTAGAACTCTCTTGGCCTCAGTTGTTCACCAGGTGAGCCTCTCCAAGGCTGCTTGAGTGTCCTCACAACATGGCAGCAGGGTTCACGTGGAGGATTCTCTCTCCAAGAGCAATAGTTATAAAAGACAGAAGATGTAGTTTGTAGTTTAAGTGATAATAAGATTTTCAGTTTGTTTATTTACTCCTGTTGCTCACAAATAAAACATTTTAACTCTCTCTTACTTTTGGTGGGGGGGGGGTGGGCGGGGGGTGGTGGAGGTTCATTTTGTTTAGTAATTGGAATCATGCTGCATGTACTGTTCTTTATATGCTTGTTGGAAATGTTCCCAGACCAGCACATTCCTTTTATCACTGCATAATATTCCACAGAGTTAATGTTACCATCTTCATGGACATTTGGGTTGCTTCATTCTGCTGTTATCATTGTGCCCACTTTTGTGCACAGATTTGAGTACAGGGGCAGGAATCTGAGAGGGAAAGTCTCAGTTTGAGTGCCTGCTGATCTGAGGTGATGGTGCCTCTTACTTTTTTAAATAGCTCTCTTGGCAAATACTCTTGGGGATCCATCAGCTATAACGTGTTTTGTGCCTCGATTTCTTTCCTTCAAGAAACTCTTTTTCACCAGACACTTCCAGCTGAACATCTAAATGGATAGTAAATTATTTTGTGGAATAATTGCATGTGATAAAGCAATAAAAACTCAAAAATATGATGACCTCATTATAGCATGACTCTACACAGAACTGTCTCTTCTGAAACATGGTAACTAATCACAGTAAATGTTGGAACTAATACTTAGTCTATAAATTGCCTTCCAGGCTAATAAGCATCCCCAGACAGAATTCCAACATTAAAAAGAGTGTCACCGCCTTAAATTTAAATCTAATGAAGATTAGAAGCAACATTCAATTTAGAAAAATCATTTCTACTCAAAGCTGCCCCAGTTGATGAAATGCTAAAATAACAATTGTAATTCAAAGGACTGTATTGTGTTTCTTTAGACATTCCAAAGGGACTGGAGAAAGTGCTGAGTAAAAGAATGAAGGGAACAGTCCTGCCTGGAGGAAAGATGGGCCAAGTGGCCTCAGAAGCCTTGTCGAATCTTTGAGTTCTGTGACACTTCCGTGATTATGCACAATTTCCTGGAACTTTTAAAAAACTATTTTGTCATCATCTTTTAAAACATATATATTAATAGTTGTAGTTTCAGAACAACATTATGCAGTTTTCACTACAAGGTGTTTTTTTTAAACTGATTCTCTAGGATCCCAGATACTTTTTCTTAGAGAAAACTCTCTAAAAGGAAACAAATCACGACACTTTCCCAAAGGGAATGTCATAGCTCTTCCTAGGTTCCAAATCTAGAACTAAAACTACACTATGTAACAAATACTTGCCAAGAGTATGATTGGTTTTTGATCAAAGATCTTCCTGAAGCACCTACTTTTCCAATTGCATCCGTTCCCCAAAAGTCTTAGAATAAAAGGTGAGAACATAATTCGTGAAGGAAGAAAATCAGTTTCTACATAAAATGTGTGGTTTGTTTTACTTGGTGTGTGTTGCTTTCAGAATTTGTTTAAAAATATTTAAAGAAAAAAACCCTAATCCCTTGACAGAAGGCTGTATGATGAATAAAGCGTTCCAGCCAAGTTATAAACCTCAGCAAAGGGAGGTTTAAATGGCAAGTGTTGGGCAGGACAGCGTCCTCACTAGGGCACAACTCTGTGCAAACAAAGAGGCATTCATGAGTCTTGTCAGCCACTTAATGTTCCAGTCTGTCACCAGCTAAGCATAAGGTTCCCGGAGCTGCTAGTGAAGTTTATCTGGAAAACTCCAACATGACTTCGGCACTTTTATTTCATTAGGTAATAAGGTGCATTTACAGTTCAGCAAAACTAAGAAACTTCAAGCTCAGTGTATCCCCCAACCAAGCTGACTTTTGTTTGCTGGTTTTCTTTAGCTACCTCCTGACTAGACAAATCGAACAACCATTAAAAAAAAAAAAAAAAAAAAAAAAATGGTTTGCTGTTTAACTGTGATATAATTCACTTTAAATTAAAAAAAAAAAAAAGAAAATCACAGTAATCGCAATGGAACTGTGTGTAGGCAAGTTCCTCCTTTGTGGGTTGCAAGCTTATTTTAGGGCCTAATTAGAGAAGATTCTTCTTTGATACTTTCTCTACTTGATTTTAAGGAATGTGTTACAGAGAATGTTCTGCTGGAAAAGCAGAAATAGAAATAGCACAAGAATGGATTAATACAATAGTTCTCAACTCTCCATTTTTATGTTCCCCATGTCACTTATCTATTAAAATACCTAAAGCAGAAGAAACATGCCTCATTTTATTATTTTTTTATGTTTTATTTATATTTGAGTGGGGGGGGGGAAGGGACAGAGAGAGAGGCAGACACAGAATCTGAAGCAGGCTCCAGGCTCTGAGCTGTGAGCACAGAGCCCAATGCAGGGCTTGAACCCACAAACCGTAAGATCGTGACCTGAGCTGAAGTCAGAAGCTTAACCAACTAAGCCACCCAGGCACCCCTCCCCATCTTGAAATAAGGGTGTTGAAGAAGACATTAGTAACTGTAAAATTCTGTGGCCTCAGTGAAATTAAATCACATCTGGCATCTACATTTGCCTGTTCAAGTAATTTCTATAATTACATAAAGAATTACCCACTCCATTACTTTTCAATTTACTCCCTTTATTGTTGGTCTTTAAATTCTTTTCCTCTTTCCTCTTATTTGTGTCTCCTGTTTCCTTAGCAGATTCCTCTTTCTCTAACCCCATTTTCTACACGAGCCTGTTTGAATTTCCTTTATCATTCCCTCATTTTCATTAAATACTGCTGTCTTCACTCTTTTACCCTAGTGAAGCAATTTCAGAAGGCACTGTTTGATTTTAAAGGATTTCTTCATTTGCTGTAAGTAGAAAACACTGTTAGGAAATCAATGTATAAGAGGCATCGTTACTCAAGTTCAAAATGTTAGAATAATATTTCTAACATCATGCAATATGTAGTTATCATATTAAGTAACTAACATAACAATTCAAAGTTGTAAATCAGGCAACATTGGTTTTACTATATTAAAAAATTCCTTATTTCCAAATATTTTCCTACTGGATTTTAAGGAATATGTTACAGCGAATATAACAGAAAGTTACAGAAAATAATACCATAAAGTGCTGACCACTGATGTTTGTCAAATTTGAATATTTTGCCATATTTGCTTCAACCTAAAATTTTTAAAAAATTTTTTTCTTAATGTTTATTTCTGAGAGACGGAGAGAGAGACAGAGAGGCAGAGACAGAGAGACAGAGAGCACGAGTGGGGGAGGGGCAGAGAGAGAGGAAGACCCAGAACTCAAAGCAGGCTCCAGGCTCTAAGCTGTCAGCATAGAGCCCGATGTGGGGCTTGAACCCACGAACTGTGAGATCCTGACCTGAGCTGAAGTTGAACGCTTAATAGACTGAGCCACCCAGGCACCGCCCAAAACTTTTGTTCTTAAGTAGGCTCCATGCCCAACATGGGGCTCAAACTCAGGATCCTGAGATCAAGAGTCCCATGCTTCCTGGGCTGAGCCAGCCAGTCACGTCATGATTCAACTTTTTAAAAATACAATGTTACAGATGCAGTTAAAACCTTCTATATATTCTATCCCCATTTCATCCTCACCCTCTGCCTCCCACGGATGCAGTTACACACCAACTGTTTTTCCTCTGTGTCTTTTTATAGTTTTATTACATATGAATATGTAATAAAATACAGTACTGACATACATTTTTTAATTTTATATAAATGATATCATGCCGTCTTTCAATGCTGAGAGTTGCCCATGTTCACTTGCTTAGCTCACATTCATTCATTTTGATTGTTGTATGGCATTTTTTTGTATGAATATACCACCATTTATTTATCCATTTTATTGTTTGCGGATATCTAGGTGATTTCTAATTGTTCACTGTTGCAAAAGGTGTTAGAATAAATATTCTTCTGCCTATTTTCTCAGGCATGTGTATGAGAGTTGCTGAGGATTGTGAAGGTGCACCCTTCAACCTAAATATGCATTTCTAAATTGCTCTCAGAAGTATGCAAATCCAGGCTCCCACCGGCAGTGTATGTGTCTCCTGTTCCACATCCATACCAGCACAGGGTTTCACTTTTTTTTTTTCTGACCTAATACGTGAAAATGCTAGCTTGGTTATAATTTGCATTTGTACCATTTGTATTTCTCTGATTACAAGTGAGTTTTCTGTGTGTTTGGTTCACCGTAATTGAATTTCTCCTTTGACTTCCCTATTCATATCCTTTGCCCATTTTAGTTTTAAGTTGTCTTTATGCCACTTGGAATTTTCCTCTGTGGATTGTGTGTGATAGGCATGGAATTTTATTTTATTTTTCATATGACTGATCAGTTTTTCCTCCACCAATTATTGAAAAGTTCACGCTGGAGCGCCTGGGTGTCTCAGTGGGTGGAGCATCGGACTCTTGGTTTCCGGCTCGTCTTCATCTTGCGGTTTTATGGGTTTGAGCCCAGCATCGGGCTCTGCATTGGTAGCGCAGAGCCTGCTTGGGATTTTCTCTCTCTCTCTCTCTCTCTCTCTCTCTCTCTCTCTCTCTCTCTCTCTGTCTCTGCCCCTCCCCCACTTGCACTGTCTCTGTCTTTCTCAAAATAAATAAATAAACTTAAAAAAAAGTTTGTGCTTTCTTTACTCATGTACTCATGTGTAACGCCCTATACCTTTTTCATCTATGAATGGTTCTATTTTGCAAGTCTTTATTTCTTGCTATTTATCTATTTTCCTATCGTTAAACTAACATTAACTCTAATAGCCACAATCTTTCTTACCGTAGCTTTATAATACACTTTCTTACATGGGAGGGAAACTTACTTTATTTTGTTCTTTTGCCTCAAAACATCTCTTCATGTAAGTTTTAGGATTTACTTGTCGAAACACTATAGAGATTTTGGTTGGAATGACAGTGAGTTTAGAGATTAATTGGAAACGAATGAACCCTTTTTTTTTTTTTACAATGTTGAATCTTTTAATGAGTAAAATATATCACTACATTTACACATGTCTTCTTTTACTTCTTTCAGTTAGTTTCAGATTATTTTCTTAAAAGGTCCCTAACATGTTTTGCAAGGTTTACTCCTAAGAATCTCAGGGATTTGGGTACTATTTTTTTTTGTTACGGAGAAATAAAGTTCACTTTTTTAAAACTCTATTGTTCTCATAACTTACTGATGCTCTGAATTTTCTATAACTGTGATAATTAATCACGTGCAGTCTTTTATAGTTTAGTTTCTTTTTTAAAAATTTTTTACCTTTCTCTTTCTTCACGCCTTACTACTGTGGTTTGAACTTCTAGTACAATGGTGACTGTAAGCTGTGATAGCTGGTATCTTTGGTTTGTTCTTGACTTTAAAGGTAATGTTTCTATCTGCACAGCTAAGGACCATGCTGGCATAGAATTTTGCTAGATACCTTTATCAGATCGAGGAAGTTCCTTTTTATTTCAAGAGCTTGTAGTTTAGATTTGTTTTAATTAAGAATGACTGAACATTATCAGTTTTTATAAGGGCTACTTTTACATATTTTTGCATTTATATTCATGACTGAGATGATATACATTTTCCTTGTGTTTGTTCTTTCTTTGTCTGAATGTGACATGAAGGTGATCTCAGCTTTATAAATTGTGTTCATATACATCTGTCTTTTTCTAGTAACCGAATTAGTTTGTGTAAAATAGAACTATCTTCTTGTTGAAGGTTTCATAAAACTTTCCTGTGAAACTGTCCATGACTGAGTGTTTTTACAGGAAGAATTTTAACCTTCGAGTCAATTATTTAAAATTTGAAAGTCTACTTGGGCTTTCTACTTCTCTTGAATCAGTTTTGATCAGTTAAGTTTTTCTGGGAAAATTTTCCATTTCATGTATGTTTTCTAAATTTATTGGCATGGACTTCCTCATAGCATTTTCTCATTATTTCAGTCTTTCTCAGTATTTGTCTTTCTTCTTGTTTCCAAAACACTTCTTTGTGCTTTTTCTCTTATTTATCTAATCAATTTTGCCAGAAACATAGCTATCTTATTAATCTTTTTAGGAACCAACTTCTGTCTTTATTGATCTATTGTCTCTTTGTCTTCTGTGTTGTTAATCTCTGTTCTTTTTTTTCCCTTCCTTCTACTTTCTTTGGATTTACACTATTGTTCTCTTTATTCATTGAATCCAACTCATTCACTTTTAATTTTTTTTCTTTTTTAATGTGACTATTTAAGGTTATAAATTTTTTTCTAAGAACTCCCTAGTCTTTGGCCCACAAATTCTAATGTGTAATATATTCATTATTTTTCAGTTATAAGAATTGTATTTTTATGTTATTACTTTTTTGACCTGGAATTATTTAGAAGGGTGTTTTTATTAAGAAACATTTTTAACATACAATGAACAATAACATCTAAAGTCTATCAAAATTTTGCCCAACATACAGGTACGTGTTTTTAAATCTCCAAGTGTAAGGGTGCCTGGCTGGCTCAGTCCATGGAGCATGTAACTCTTGATCTCGGGGTTGCAGGTTCAAGCCCCATGTTGAGTGGAGATTGCTTAAGAATAAAATCTTTAAAGGGCGCCTGGGTGGCTTAGTCGGTTACACGTCAGACTTGGGCTCAGGTCATGATCTCACGGTTCTTGAGTTCAAGCCCCACATCGGGTTCTGTACTGACAGCCCAGAGCCTGGAGCCTGTTTGAGATTCTGTGTCTCCCTCTCTCTCTGTCCCTCCCCGTCCTGCACTCTCTCTCTCTCTCTGTCTCAAAAATAAACCTTAAAAAAGTTTCTTAAAAAAAGAATAAAATCTTAACATTAATTAATTTCCAAATGTATGAGATTTGTACTTTTGTGGTGTTGTTTGTTTTATTAACAATGTGTACTTAACTGCTTTGTGTTCAGAGTACATCCAATGTATGATGTTGATGATTTGATATTTGCTCAGATTTTTCTTGTGGCCTCCTATGCGATGTATTTTATATACGTTTCACATATGCTTGGAAAGAATGAAATTTATCTAATTATCATAGAGGCCATTTTTAGGCAACAGGCTTGAGCAATGGAAACTTGATCGAGGCAGAAGGGCCTGAGCTGACCACCAAGCTGCATGCAAACAGGCTCATTAAGCAACCCACCTGGAGATAACTGTAGGCCTGAACTGACCAGGTACAACCAGGCACAGTTCCTAAGGTTACCAAAAAGGGGAAAATTTATATGTTCCCATATTCCCTCACGCCACCCTATAACTGTGGCCCCTCACCACCACCTTGTCACAGACAGTCTTTCCTCTGCTGTCCTGCCCACCTCACTGTATCCAATAAACTTCTCTTTTGTTCTGCCCTGAGTGAATTCTTTCACCACCCACGCCACCGGCCTCCACCCGGTCGGGATGCCCCATAATAACTGATGACGAATTCTTCATATATCCATTTGATTAAGTTTGCTGTGTGGGTTTTTCAAATATCTGTAGTTTTTCTAATTGTTGTCTGCTTTATATATCAATTACTGAGAGAAGAATATTAAAATTTCTCCTCTGTGTTTGTTGACTTCTCAGTTTCTCCCTGTAGTTTGGACCACTTTTTGCTTTGCATAATCTGAGACTATGTTATCAGGCGCACACAAGGTTAGAGTTATTATGTCTTTCTGGAAAATTATTTCCTTTTAACATTGGATAATTATCCTCCTTGTGCCCAATAACGCTTTTTGGCTGGATTGTGGAGCTTTCTTTTTGTTAGCATTTACCTGGCATATCTTTTCTCATCTTACCTTTTCAAACTTGGTGTCCTTATATTTTAAGTTTCTTGCTTATTTTTTTTTTAATTTTTTTTTAACGTTTATTTTATTTTTGAGACAGAGAGAGACAGAGCATGAACGGGGGAGGGGCAGAGAGAGAGGGAGACACAGAATCGGAAACAGGTTCCAGGCTCTGAGCTGTCAGCCCAGAGCCCGACGCGGGGCTCGAACTCACGGACCGCGAGATCGTGACCTGAGCTGAAGTCGGACGCTTAACCGACTGAGCCACCCAGGCGCCCCAGTTTCTTGCTTATTGACAAGAGACAAGGAGGCTACCCTTGAGGCTCATTACCTCCCTACCTGAGGTAGCTTGCTGTGAAGACAGCTCAGCGAAACAGCTCAGTGACAGCTCAGGCTGATGCTGGCTCCTCAGTAATGCCAGCTTCTCTTCCTCATCTATTCATTTGTCCAATCAAGAAGGTCCCAGGGGACCTGGCTGGCTCTTGTGACTCTTGATCTGGGGGTTGTGAGTTTGAGCCCCACATTGGGTGTAGAAATTACTTTTAAAAAAGTGTTTTTTGGGGGCGCCTGGGTGGCTCAGTCGGTTAAGCGTCCGACTTCGGCTCAGGTCATGATCTCACGGTCTGTGGGTTTGAACCCCGCGTCCGGCTCTGTGCTGACAGCTCAGAGCCTGGAACCTGTTTCAGATTCTGTGTCTCCCTCTTTCTCTGACCCTCCCCTGTTCATGCTCTCTCTCTCTCTCTGTCTCAAAAATAAATAAATGTTAAAAAAAAATTTTTTTTTAAAGTGTTTTTTCATTAAAAAAAGCCCCCATTGTTTTATCGTCAACTAGGTGTTCAATGTCTCTCCTTCCAGCTTCACTGGAAACATGTAGAATGATTTTTTTTTATTTTTAAAAAAAAATTTTAAGGCTTATTTTGAGACAGAGACAGTGAGAGTCGGGGAGGAGCAGAGAGAGAGGGAGAGGGAGAGAGAGAATCCCAAGTAGGCCCTGTGCTGTCAGTGTAGTGATGTGAGGCTCAAACCCACAAAGCCATGAGATCATGACCTGAACTGAAACCAAGAGTCAGATGCTCAACCAACTGAGCCACCCAGGCACCCCAGCATGAACTTTTCAATGATTGGTGGTGGAAAACTGATCAGTCATGTGAAAAATAAAATAAAATTCCATGCCCGTCACACACAATCCACAGAGGAAAATCCGAAGTAGAATAAAGACAACTCAAAACTAAAATGGACAAAGGATATGAATGATAAAGAGGGAGTCCCTGTCTTTGGATTTTTTAAGCGACACATTTACAATGCCCCCACTTACACACATGTCTCTGTGGGATAATGAAAGACAGGAAGATCATGTACCCTCTGCTGCTCTCTGCCTCTACGTTTCCTCAATGAGCAATACTTTAATTTTACATCATGTGTAGCTAGTGGTCTAATTAGTCTGCTCAGGCTGCCATAACAAAACACTTGACTGACTGGCTTAAACAACAAAAATTTATTTTATTTTATTTTATTTTATTTTATGTATTTTTTTTTTTTAATCCATCATCAGGGCTCCTGCTGACTCAGTTTCTGGTGAGCGCTCTGTTCCTGGCTTGCAGCCAGCAGCTTTCTTGCTGTCTCTTCACACAACCTTTCCCTGGTGTGTGCATGCCCACACACACAAACACGGGGAAAGAGAGATGGTAAGCTCTCTGCTATCTCTTCTTCTAAGGATACTAATCCTATTACACCAGGGCCCCACCTTTATGACCTCATTTAACCTTATTCTTTCCACCAAAGGTTGGACTTCCACGTATGATTTGGGTTGGGGGCGGGGGGGAGACACAGCATTCAGTTTATAACACGTGTGTCCATGTTACTTTGCCCAACACTTATACGCTGTATCAAATTGATTTTTGAAGTCTCACTGGACAATCTATGTCTGCTATTTGAGCAGATTATCTCCATTTATGTTTAGATTTATTTCTACCATCTTACTCTGTGCCTCCTATTTACTCTGCTTTTTCTATGTATTCTTCCACTTCCTTTGTTTTTTTTTTAAATATCTTTTTTTCAGGTTTATTTTTGAGAGATAGAGACAGAGCGTGAGCGGGGAGCAGCAGAGAGAGACGGAGACACAGACCCGGAAGCAGTCTCCAGGCTCTGAGCTGTCAGCACAGAGCCCAGCGTGGGGCTTGAACCCACGGACTGTGAGATCCTGACCTGAGCTGAAGTTGGATGTTTAACCAACTGAACCACCCAGGCACCCCTGAACATCTTTTCTATGTGTAGGGTGTGTTGTGTGTTTCTATGCATTTTTATTTAACCTTCTTAGTACTTCTTGTGATGCCCAAATCTGAGGATTCATGTCTTTCATTATTTGGTATTGAAAGTGCTCAGCCGTTATATCCTAATGTTACAACTTGAGCTGCTTCACGACGTACTTCTCCTGGGTCATCACGCATATCTTGTGGGGGGACTTCTGGTAAATACAGATATGAGTATAAAACATATAAAAAATGAACATCCATTCATTTTCCTCTGGTGTAAAAGCTTTATTCCTTGGCACTTGAGTGCCAGGTCTATAATTTCTGTAACAGGCAGGTTACCACTGCGATGCCTGCTTTAACTCCCTTGTAAGCAATGATATCCATGAAATCATGGCTTTGATATGCTAGTTTTAGTTTCCTAGCACACATTAAAATGATTATTAAAATGAAATAATTCATCCACGTGACAAATAATTAAAATAACCTAACATCCTCTACATGCACTTGGGAAATCTTGGCATTAGCTGAAACGTAACACCGTTTGGCAGAGTGGCCGTTGAGGTTGACCTGTGGTTAATGGTAGTCACTGAACATATTTATGCAAGTGAGTGATATAATCAGGTGTTGCTTCTGGAAAGATCATATTAGACATAGAGATCATATTAGAGAATGGAGTATCAAGGTATTGATTCTGAAAGCAAGAAGATACATGTGGAGACCAAGGTAGTGGCATAGGGAAAAATGATGAGCTCTGATATTAGTTCTGACTGTTCTTAGCCTGATGGAGGTGGAGAGAGGGGAGCAAATTTCTAGGGTAGCATGGATAAAACCTAGCGAACAATTGGACAGATATGAGGTGAGGAAGAGGGCCTTTAAGGGAGATTGGTTGGAATGTGGGGCCATTAACCCATATCAGTGAACCCCATGTGATAAACAGGTGTTCTGCTTTTTATTTTTGCCCCAAACAGATGTGTCTATAAGTCATTCTCTCAGAAGGGAAATATTTTTAGTGATTAATGTTATTGTTTCTCTAGGGGAGTTGTTAATTCCTTACAGTTCCATAGTCCATATTGGAGTCATTTTCAAAGTCTGTTGCGGGGGGGCGGGGGGGCTGGGCAGCGAGAGAGTCAGACAACTCAGGTTTTACGTTGCTTGAAGCTTGAAGCTTCTATAATTTTATAGGCACAGGAAGTAGGCAGTTGGGAGAGGGAAAAAGAATACAAAAATATGTTCCTGTTTAATTTTACAAAAACATTTGACCAGGTGCGTATGTTGCCTCTCCAAGGGCCTTGGAAAGGGCTCAAGGGTGTCCCCACAGCTGAAGCTTCATTATCTTCATGGTAAATACACCTCTGCTGCTGGTGACTCAGGCGAAAGGGAGGTGGTCCCTTCCGTTATTCCAGACTCTGTTTTGGAAAATTGTTTCCTGAAATAAACAAATACTAAGCTCTGAAGAACCTGTAAATAGTTCTTTACACAAAGCCACTAGTGATAAATCCAAACCATATTGGGTTTGGAGTGGGTTGAAAAACAGGCTTTGTGCCCCTGACCCATTTTGTTCAGCCCCTTTTAGGCAGTAAGAGCACGGGGCGTTGCTGTTCAGATCCTCGCAGTGTCCCCAGTTGAGAACTCCCACTTTCTCTGAGGTTACCCTGCTCTCTCCCCACCTCAGCCCCCTCTGGCCTAACTCTTTCCCCTCCTGATGGTCTTTACTTCCTTCCCACTTTCTAGAATGTGCCACTTCTTCCTAAAAAAATCAAGTCTTCTTATGTGTTTGTTAAATTGTAGAGCCTTGATCTAAGCTCCAGGTCAAGTCCTCCTCTTCCTCTGTATTCTGCGGCTGGGTACAGGGGATGGAGTGAGCTTTAGCTCAGATGAGTGTGGGAGGACAAAAGAGGAAGTTTCCCTGCCCTGGACTGCCATATGCTTTTTCTCTAAGTATCTCAAAATTTATCTTGAAGACACACATATTTTGTTCTAAAACCCTTCATATGGTCTATGAGGGATGACTACCACTGAAACACTTTAAATGGCACCTGGCCCTTCTTTCTGGACTGGGTTAACATTGCAATACCCTTTGCTATTAACAATGAAGAGTGCTTACCCTAATTGCTAGGTTTCTCCATTGACTATGGAAATTTGTGAGGGTTTAGGAAGCTGGAGGCAAGAAGGGAATTAATTCATTTTTCGATATCATGAGTTTGAGGTGTTTGTGGTACCTGTAGAGGTAGCTGTTCAGTAATCAGTTACAAAATGTAATTCTGGAGCTCCCAGGAGAGATCAGGGTGGTTAATAAAGCTAAGGAGCCGGGGCGCCTGGGTGGCTTGGTCGGTTAAGCGTCCAACTTCGGCTCAGGTCATGATCTCACGGTCCGTGAGTTTGAGCCCTGCGTCGGGCTCTGTGCTGACAGCTCGGAGCCTGGAGCCTGTTTCAGATTCTGTGTCTCCCTCTCTCTCTGCCCCTCCCCTGTTCATGCTCTGTCTCTCTCTGTCTCAAAAATAAATAAATGTTAAATAAATAAATAAATAAATAAATAAATAAAGCTAAGGAGCCTCCACCATGTAAATGCTCACTTAATCTAGAGACATGGATGCTATTGCCCTGGGGAGAGTGTCTAGAGTGAGGAGGAGCACAGCAGAGAATCATAGGAAACAAAAACCTTGGGGAACTGGGGAGAAAAAGGCGGAACCTTCAAGGACAACTGAGGCCCAACGAGGGGTTCAGAGATGAACCAGAAATATGAATAGACTAATCGTAACAAACACATGCTCTTTAGTATGTGCCAGGGTTATTTTAGGTGTTTTACACGTATTTATTCATGACATCTCACAACAGCTCTTTGAGGGAGCCGCTTATTATTATCTCTATTGTGAAGATAATGAAATGGAGGCAGAGAACGTTTCAATAATCTTGATAAAGGTGGCACAGCTGGTAAGGTGTAGACAAGATTCACAATTAGGTAGTCTGGCTCCGGAGCCTGTGCTTTTAAACCACAGCTCTGTATTATCTCCCCAGAAGCCAAGCAAGGAGAAAATTTCAAAACGAGCTCAGTCAGTGGTATTCAGCACTGCAAAGGGCTCAAGTGAAATCAGGACTGGAAAGTATCTAAAGGGATTAAATATTGTGAGATAAGTGGTGATCTGGTTGTCCAGTTTTCCTGCACCATTTATTGGAGAGATTGGCCTTTCCCCATTGTAAATTCTTGGCTCTTTTGTCATAAATTAATTGACCATACATGTATAGGTTTATTTCTGGGCTCCATACTCTGTTCCATTAATCAATGAGTCTGCTTTTATGCCAATACCGTACTGTTTTGATTACCACAGTTTGAAATCAGGGAGCATGGTGATTCTGGCTTCGTTCTTCTTTCTCAAGATTGCTTTGTCTTGTCAGAGTCTTTTGGGGTTCCACACAAATTTTTAAGACTGTGTGTTCTATTTCTGTGAAAAATATATTGCTCTAGACACTCTAAACTGGTTTTCAAGAACCAAGGGGAAAAATGAAGGGTTGGCTGATTGATCCTTGAAATAAGCCAATGCAGATTCAGATGATGGCAGATAATCTGGACAATTCAGTTTCTGGGCTTGTCTTCTTGAATGATCTAGATTATCTCATCATCTTTCATTTTTCTCCATACAGTAGTAGTTTCTCAGCATAAACTGTGGCTACTTGCTTCTTTTGGAAGCAAATGTTGATTTTGTGCTTAAACTGCCTTCTGCTGTCGTAGGGCACACAAGGTTCTTTGTGGAGAAAAAAAGTCAGAAAATGGAAGTTAGGATATGATTTTCAACCTAAAGTTTGAAGAAGACCTTGAGTTAAGGATTTCTTTACATTGTTTAAGTCTTTGAAATGAATCACTGTTGATTCATGGTCCAGCTATTTTATTACTGAAAGACTGAAATTTTTTTAAGATTTTGTTTTATTTTATTTCATTAAAACATTTTTTTATTCATTTTTTTGAGAGAGACAGAGACAGAGACAGAGCGTGAGCAAGGGAGGGGCAAAGAAAGAGGGAGGCATAGAATCCAAAGCAGGCTCCAGGCTCTGAGCTGTCAGCACAGAGCCCAACAGCGGGCTCAAACTCATGAACTGTGAGATCGTGATCTGAGCCTAAGTCTGACGCTTAACCAATGGAGCCACCCAGGCACCCCTTAAGATTTTATTTTCAAGTAATCTCTATGCCCAACATGGGGCTTCAACTCTCAACTCCAAGATCAAGAGTCACATGCTCTACTGACCGAGCCAGCCAGGTGCTCCTTCAAAGACTAAAATTTTGATTTCTAAATTGACAACAGTATAAAAAGTCTTCCTTTGAGAAACCAGTATGCTTTTAGAGCAATTATTTCTATATCTGTCCAGAGATGACCTTGCAAAGGGCTAATGATATATAATTACCTATACAGGGCAAAGCAGGTCACATCATCTCATTTGGTTCTACTAGTATGCTTACTGATTTTTTTTTTTTAAGATTTTATTTTTAAGTGATCTCTGTTCTCAAACTGGGGCTTGAACTTACAACCCTGAGGTCAAGAGTCGCGTGCTCTACCAGGCATCTCCTCAGTATGTTTATTGATTATGTAGAGGAAAATAGATTGTTGTTCCCATTTCAAAAATAGAAAAAGTGGTACAAGCCCCTTTTGGAAACCTAGCCCATAGATCATTGGTGAAATAGGAAACGAGTCCACAGTTTTGATTCATGGTTCATTGAATTATACAGATCTCTGCCCTGCTTCCCATGAAATGACCAGATGCCTTGTTTTCTATTTTCTGGTTCTCTTTCTGTGCTGCATTTAGTTGGGAATTTTTTTTTTTTTTAATTGGATATAAGGTCTAGTCATTCTAGCATTTTGGAAGTGGTTGTTAAGTGACTAATCCGGTTTTCTGGTTCGTATTGGGAAGTCCAGAAGATATTTAAGGGCAATAAGCACTTGAGAGAGGTCCCCAGGACGTGGGGAAGGACCATAGAAAGGAGGTGGGCAACCACTGAATCATCAGCAACATAAACCCCACTAACAAACACTCACTAAGAATCTATCGCCTGCGAAGTCTGGAGATCCAGTGGGACAAAAATAAATAAACCAAACAAATAATCATGACAGAAACACAGCCCTTGAGGAGACTGTAATGAGAGGTGGGGCCTAAACATGAAAATAAATGACAATATAAAGCAGTGAGGCTAGGTGTACGGTGAACATATTTTCCAAAGAAAACTGGGGTGTGTGATCTAAGAGTACTTATGGGCAGAAGAACTTATTTTATTGCCAATCAGCAATATGGAACTCAGAGAAAGGAATGGCTCTTAAGAATCTGGGCTGGTTAGACTTTGTGGAGGAAGTGGGGCTTGAAGGGAAAGCTTTCAAAGAACACTGGAGTATAACCAAACAGAAAGGAGGTTAGGAAGGCATATCAAGAAAAGCAGAGATGACAAGGATGTGGGAAGTTATACGTAATTGTTGTTTGGAATAGAGGGAATAAGTAATTAAGATATAAACTTGAAGATATGTCAGGGACAGGTGATGGAGGGTCTTGAATGCTGGCTAAGGACATAGGACTTCATGGGCATAACCCGGCTATCCAATGGGCTGAACTTGGATGGGTGCAATTAGGAAATGATTTTTACATACCAGCACTTCCTTAAAGCATACTCAGAGTAGGATTTCTCTTCTCCGCCCCTTAAGTAACTTTTTGAGCAGGGTCCATAGTTTTCAGGGCAAATTTAGGGCTTTTGCCAAATCTCAGTAAACCTTCCAATCCCTCATTCAATTTAGAATTCCTCTCTTGCCCTCAGCTCAGGCCAGACCCATAGTGGGTGAAGGTCTGGTCTGTTCTAGTTCTACCTCCTCCCCACCACTGCCCTTGACTTCTTTAGGATTGGAGACAGTGGTGCAGAAGGGATTAGAGGAAAAGAAGCAAAGGCTGTTTCTCACATCTGGTGATGTTTGTAATTCTTTTTGGCTACTTAATGCATGGCAGGCATCCAATGCTGGCTCTTGCAGAGCACATTAGTAAGGTCTTTGGAACTCCCACTGGATGTCCTGACGCAGCACTGTTGTCCGGCCTGTATCATTTCCATCCTCTGGTGTGTCACCCACAGCCTCTTCTAACCCAGGCAGACAGTTCTCTTCGATGGAGTTCTTTCAAGGATATCTTTGCATGGTATCCACTTGGCCCATAGGAAACATTGCACATCCTTACTCTAGAATGGATGCCCCTTCCCCAGAATAGCAGAACGCTCTCACTGCTGCCTTTTCTCCTTGTTCCAACTCCAAGGGCACCTCTGGCTAGGCTTTTCACCCTGTGAGTTTTATGTTCCTTAAAGTAAATCCATTTTAAGCCAATGATGCCTGTCAACTATCTCCAAAATGAACATTTAGTGTATTCCTCTTTGCTATGTGTTCTCCAAGCAGATTATTGCATACGTTTGAGGTATCATGTGGGAAAACTTGGGGTTTACATTTTGTTTTAAATGCTTTATTTGATTTTTTGAATATACAGCAGTAGCCCATATTTCTAATAACAAGTGAAATAGCATGGAACAAACATATATATAAAAGATAAAGCTGGAGAACTGGCTAGCTCAGTCAGTAGACCATTCAACCCTTGATCTCAGGGTTGTAAGTTTGAGCCTCATGTTGGGTGTAGAGATTACTTAAAAAAACAAAATCTTAAAAAAAAAAAAAAGGTAAAGCTAATTATCCCCTCTGTTTCCACCTCTGCCCAAATACCATTTATTCACTGCCACTCCCCTGGGGTAACCAACTTTAATATTTTGTTAACACATATACAAATATATATCCAGATACACTGGGATTTCTTTACCTGTAAAGAAATATAGAAATATATTTACAAATGTAAACAAAATCCATACAGTTCCAGATTTTCAAAGATTTAATACTGTGTCCTGATTTTTTTAAAGTGCCCTCAGTCTGTGCGTTCTAACTTATTTTTTCATTTGACAGGTTGTCATAGATTTCTCTGCAAGTTAGTAGATATATATCTATGACAATGTTTTCTAATTTATGCATAACCTCTCTTTCCTACACACACATTATTTTACATAGAAGAGTTTACTCCATATATACTAAAGTATGTTAATTTTGTTTAGTCTTTCCATTTTATCTATTTATTTGCATTTTCTCCTTGTCTCGTCCCCTACTCCCCTTTCCTCTGTCTCACCACTTTCTCCTGCAGGGAACTTGTATGAACAATATGATGCATATTTTTCTATGTTTTCTCCAGACTCATATAACTGTACATAGTTATGTAGATCTAAAAATCATTTTTTGCTTTGCAATAATGATATTATATTATATGTTCTGCTTTCCTACTTTAGTTTTATCATGCAATAAAACCTTACCAAAATCTCTTTATCTTGGGGCAACTGGGTAGCTCAGTCGTTTAAGTGTTTTACTTTGGCTCAGGTCATGATCTCTCAGTTCGTGAGTTCGAGCCCCACATGCTGTGCTGACAGCAGAGAACATGCTTTGGATCCTCTGTTCCCTCTCTGTCTCTCTTTGCCCCACCCGACTTGAGTGCGTGCACTCTCTCTAAAATAAATAAACATTTAAAAAAAAAATCTCTTTATGTGGACTGGCAGAATGTGAATGTGTTCTTCTTCGTGGCTGCATAATATTTCACAGTCTGAATGCGTGTAATATACCCATCCATTCCTCTCTCACTTTGTTTCAATATTTTTAACTATGAATGATGCTACAGTAAACACCATTGTGCATATAGCCTGGGGACTTTTATTTCTAAGAAATGGATTTCCAAAAGGAGTGCCAGGTTGAAGATGTGTGTCGTTTTAATTTTAATCAGTATTGCCAGATTCCTTTCCAAAAGACTTTACATTCACACCATAAATGTATGAGAGTAATTCTTTCTCCCAGGCCCAGCCAAAAATAGGTATTATCACTCCTTTTAACTTTTGACAGTCTAATTAATAAAGAGAGCATTTCATGGCTATTTTCATTTGCATTTCCCTGACCCTTAGTGAGTCTGAGAATTTTTTTGGCATTGTGCATTTTCTTTTCTATGAACATTGTCTGCCCACTTGGGGCAGGTGTGTGTGTGTGTGTGTGTGTGTGTGTGTGTGTGTGTGTTGGAGGGTTTCCTTATCAATTTGTTATAGTTCTTTGCACGTTATAGACATTGGCCCTGTTCTTGTCATAAGCAACGTATGTTTGCCCACTCCATCATTTATTTGTTAAATTGGTATTTGCTCTAGTTCAAAAAGTTTTTAATTTTTATATTTCCAAATATGTCTTTGAAAACAGGAATCTGGGGGCATCTGAGTGGCTTAGTCGGAGCCACTGCATCCAACTTCAGCTCAGGTTATGATCTCACGGTTTGGGGGTTCAAGCCCCATGTCAGGCTCTGTGCTGACAGCTCAGAGCCTGGAGCCTGCTTCCAATTCTGTGTCTCCCTCTCTCTCTGCCCCTCCCCCACTCATGCTCTGTCTCTGTCTCTGTCTCTCTCTCTCCCTCTCTCTCACAAAAATAAACAAACATTAAAAAATTTTTTTAAAAACCCAGAAAACTGGAATCTGAATTTCCTATCCTAGTTCAGAAGATCTTTTATTCTAAGTTCATACGTCATTGCCTGGCTATTTTTGTATAATTTTTATTGTTTTATAATTCATGTGGTCTGACACAGGATATGTCTGTATTTTTTTCCAGATGGATAACCAGTCATGCTAACACCATATGGTAATAAACTATTCTTTTCCTCCAAATAGAAATACCACCTTTGTCTTGTATTAAGTTCACACATGTCTGGGGGACTTTTTCTGGATTCTGATGGTCTACTGACCTGATTGGTCCCACACCAATGCCACAGAAATTTGATGGCATTCTGACATTTCATGAGGCAAGTTCTCTGTCACTATTCTTTGTGTGTATAGAGCTTTATTCTTCCATATGAGCTCTAAGATATTTTGACCCAACATTCTCTCACACTCATTTAAAAAAATCTAGTTAGAATTCTAATTGGAATTGCACTGAATATGTATCTTAATTTTCAGAGAGTTGCCATTTTAAAAATGTCTTCCCATTCCAAGAATGTGATAAATCTATCCTTTTGTTCAGATCTTGTTTTAAGTCCTTCAGTAAGATTTTTACTTTTCTTCATTTAGATCCTTTGTGTTTTGAGGAAAAAAAACTACACATTTATTTCTCTCATATTTTTTGTGCCCTTTGAGATACTGAATAAAATCTGAAGTTATTTTATATTGAAATTTTAATTAAGATAATTATGGACTTGCATGCAGTTGTAAGTAATAATACAGAGACATCCTGCATGCCTTTTACCCAGTTTCCCCCATGGTAACATAGTACAAAACTATATAGCACAGTATTAAAACCAGGGTATTGACATTCTACAATCCGCCAATTGTATTCAGATTTCCCCAGGGTTACCTTTATTTATTTATGTGTGTGTGTATATTTTGTTCTATACAATGTTATTATACACGCGAGTTCCTACAGCCACTATCATAGTCAAGATACTCAATAAAAGGAAAAAAAGTTACTGAATAAGTCTATTACCACAAAGATCCTTCATATTCCTCTTTTATAACCACAGCCACCTCCTTTTCCCTGGCCTCTGGAGCCACTAAACTGTTCTCTATTTCTGTAATTTTGTCATTTCAAAAATGGAATGCACATGGGCTTATATAATATGTAATCTTTTGGAACTGTTTTTTTTCCCCCTCAGCATAATTCCCTGGAGTTTCACCCAAGTGGTTTTGCACAGACCAAGAGTTCATTCCTAGTTATTGCTGAGTAGTATTCCATAGTATAGACGTACCACAGTGTGTTTAACCGTTCACCTACTGAAGGTCATCTGGGCTCCTTCCAGTTGTTTCGGCTCTCAGGAGTAAAACTGCTCTGAACATTCACATACAAATTTTTGTGTGAGCATAAGTCTTCACTCCTCTGGGATAGATGCCCAGGAGTGCGGTTGCTGGGTTGTACGGTAATTGCATGCTTAGTTTCATAAGAAGCTACCAAACTGTCTCCCAGAGTGGCTGCAACATTTTACATTCCCACCAGCAATGCATGAGGGTTCCTGTTTCTTCACATCCTTGTCAGCATTTGGTGTTACCAGTAATTTTTACTTTTGCAATATTGAGATGCATGTAGCGAAACCTTATTGCAGATTTCATTTTTATTTTCCTGATGCTTAATGATGTTGAACATCTTTTCATGTGCTTTATTTGATATTTATAGAGCCTCATTAGTAAAATGTTTATTCATATCTTTGCCCATTTTGTAATTGGGTTGTTTGATTTCTTACTGAGTTCAAAGGGATCTTAATATATTCTAGATGTGAATCCTTCACTAGATACGTGGTTTTGAAACATTTCCCTCTAGTCTGTAGTTGACTTTTTCATCCTCTTCACACAGGCTTTGGGAGAGCAAATTTTTTTTTAAATTTTGATGAGGTCAATTTCATTCATTTTTCCTTCTATGGTTCACGTTTTTGGTGTTAAGTGGGAGAACGCTGCCTACCCCTAAGTCCCAAAGATTTCTCCCTGTTTTTTTTTCAAAAAGTTTTATAATTTTACATTTTACATTCAAGCATGAAATCCATTTTGAAGTAACTTTTGTATCATGTTTCGAGATTTAAGTCCAGATTTTTTTTTCCTTTGCAGATCTGTGTGTTCTAACACCATTTATTAAAAAGGCTATTCTTCGTCCAGTGAATTTCTTTTGCATCTTTGTCAAAACTCACTTGCGCATATTTGTGTGTCTATTTCCAGTTCTTTACATTGTACCACTAAACTGTGTGTCTTTCCCTCCATCCATACCACACTCTCATAGTTACCACAGCTATTTTGCAAGCCTTACTATCAGGTAGAGTGATTCCTCCCACTTTATTCAAAACAATTTGTCGAGGTTGTTTTAGCAATTCCAGGACCTGCTGCTTCCTATAGAAATATTAGAATAAGCCTGCCTACATCAACAAAAAAACTTGCTGGGATTTTTATAGGAATTGCATTAAAGTTATAGATCAATTTGGGGAGAAGTGACATCTCTACAGTGTTTAGTCTCTCTGTGCACGAACACCATATGCCACTTCATTTATTCAGATCTTCTTTGATTTATAAAATTTTACTTTTCATAATTTTCAGAACACAGATCATGTTCACGCTTTTATTTATTTATTTATTTATTTATTTATTTATTTATTTTTATTTTTAATTTTTATTTATTTATTTATTTTTGTTCACACTTTTAAAAAACATATGCCTCATGGGGCGCCAGAGTGGCTCAGTTGGTTAAGCGTCCGGCTTTGGCTCAGGTCATGATCTCACGGTTCGTGGGTTCAAAGCCCGCATCAGGTTCTGTGCTGACAGCTTGCATCCTGGAGCCTACTTCGGATTCTTGTCTCCCTCTCTCTCTCTCTGCCCGTCCCCCACTTGTGCTCCCTCTCTCTTTCTCTCAAAAATAAAATAAAATACGTACCTATTTCATTTTCTTTGGAGTGACTGCAAGTGATACTGTGTTCTAAATTTCATTTTCATGTTCATTGCTAGCATGTGGAAATGAGATT
The DNA here is from genome assembly GCF_018350215.1 of Panthera leo. Classification (NCBI taxonomy): domain Eukaryota; kingdom Metazoa; phylum Chordata; class Mammalia; order Carnivora; family Felidae; genus Panthera; species Panthera leo. Next base: position 39,701,419 of record NC_056696.1, on the reverse strand, counting down.
GGTTTTAGTGTCATCATGCATCCTATGATTTTGTTGAAACGTTCTAGGAAGTTGTGTTTTTTTTTCTTTGTAGTTTTATGGTTTTATTAACACAAACACGACATGCACTGAAGCTGTCTATTCATGTTCTTCACTACACAGCCTGGCTTTGGGATTACTGACTCTGATGGGCTGGGTGGTTGGTCTTTGCACCACAGTTCTGCGGTTCTTGGAGGAGAGAGACGTGGTGAGCAATCTCCACAGTAAGATTTGTTGCACATTAGTAACACTTCAAGCTCCTTGACGTTGAGGGCCAGGGATTTGCAGAAGTCCTTGAGCAGTGTGTGCTTTGTTTTCCTGCTGCTCCCATAACCCATGTTGGACCTCAAGATCTGGCCCTTGTCAGTGCACCCTCTTGTCAGTGCCTCTGGGTTTCCTCCGGTTGCACCTAATTTTGACATGTTTGTCTGACTGATGCCGAATGAACTGCTTGGTCCTCTTTCTAATCACTATGTTCAGCTTTATATTATTTTTTATAGTTATAATATCTTCACATTAACTCCATCTTTGTACTTTGGTATATTCAGTCGCTATTCTAATTTCTTAGTTCATTTTTAAATTAACTCATTAATTAGAATTTCTTAATTCTAATTTTGTTCTTTCAGTTTTGCTTCTCTTCTTTAATAGTAAGGACATTCAGTTTGCCTCTGAGTTCAGGTTCTGCTGAATTTCTTAGCTTTTGTTCTGAAGTGTTCTTTTCAAAGCGTTTTAGATAAGTTTGTGATACGGGGCGCCTGGGTGGCTCAGTCAGTTAAGCATCCGACTCGTGATTGCAGCTCAGGTCAGGCTGTCATGGTTCATGGATTCGAGCCCCACATCGGGCTCTGCACTGGCAGAGTGGAGCCTGCTTAGGATTCTCTGTCTCCCTCTCTTTCTGCCCTCTCTCTCTCTCATAAATAAATAAATATTAAAAAAAAAAGAATAGGTAGTTTGTGATGGGAGTGATATTAAAAATATTGAACAACCAGTATTTGTGAGCACCTACCAATCAGGATGGATGAGAGCCATTAACATCAATAGAGCCGTTATCAGTGTACATGAATGAATATCCACTCCCATTCATAATTTCAGTTTTTATTCCTTCTTTGGACCAAAGATAATCTAGGGGTGTGGGGGTGTGTTTGTTCATTTCCAAGTAGTTATATAATTCTACTTCATTAATTATTATGAGAATGAAATGAATTATTACATGTAAAGTACTTAGAACAGTTCCTGACATAATGAATTTTTAAATAATGCCTGCACATATATTGCTAGATATTTTTACTCCGAGTCACTTTTTTAAAAAATTATTTCATCATTAAAGATATATGTCTCTTGGGGCGCCTGGGTGGCTCAGTCGGTTAAGCTTCTGACTTCGGCTCAGGTCATGATCTCGCGGTCCGTGAGTTCGAGCCCCGCATCAGGCTCTGTGCTGACAGCTCAGAGCCTGGAGCCTGTTTCAGATTCTGTGTCTCCCTCTCTCTGACCCTCCCCTGTTCATGCTCTGTCTCTCTCTGTCTCAAAAATAAATAAATGTAAAAAAAAAAATTAAAAAAAAAAGATATATGTCTCTCTCTCTCTTTTTTTTTTTTTTGAGGAATGTAAGGGTCTATGTATGTATATTCAATATAGTATATTGATTCATTTCCTCTAAGTTCCTTATTTTTGTTCATTTTGTTCCATTCTGAAAAGGATATGTTAAAATATCTCAACATAATTGAATTTTTATGAGGTTTTCCTTGTGTTTCCATTAGCTTTTATTTTATCTATGTGGTGGTTCACGCATTTTTCGATTCTCCGAAGTCCCCTATCTTTGAATGCGGGCTGGATTTAGTTACTTGTTTTTAATGAATAGAATAATGCTGTGTGACTTCTGGGGCTCCACCTGCCTCTCTCAAAGATAAGTAGCTCTGGGGGAAGCCAGCGTCAATATCATGAGGATACTCAAGCAGTCCTAGAAGAACTGATGTGCAAAGGAACTGAGGTATCCGACCAATAGCCAACCAATTTGCTGGCCATGTGACACCCCCAGTTTGCATGCAGATTCTGCAGCCCCGGTTAAGTCTTCGAAGGACTGCAACCCTGGCCGGCATCATGAGTTCACGTTTAAGGGACTTTAAGCCAGAGCCCCCTAGCTAAGCCACTCATGATCCATGAAAACTGTGAGAGATAATAAATGCTTAGTGTTGTTTCAAGCCACACATTTTGGGGTAATCTGTTATGCAGTCATAGATAACTAACACTGTGCTTCTAAGCTCTCCTCAGATTAATTTGTTCGTGTGCTTTCTCAGGTCTTTTCCTCAACCGGTGGTATGTCTATGATATATTTTCTGAATGCTTGTGTAGTTACAAATATCTTTCCAAACTAACAAGTAAATGATAACTTTCCTGGGTCCAGAATTCTTGGACTCCTTTTTTTTTTTTAAGTTTATTTATTTCGAGGGGCACCTGTGTGACTCACTCGGGTAAGCGCCAACTTCTGCTCAGGTCATGATCTCTCAGTTAGTGAGTTCAAACCCTGGTTCGGGCTCTGTGTTGACATCTCTGCCCCTCCCCTGCTTGTACGTGCACACACACTCTCTCTCTCTCAAAAATAAATAAACACTGAAAAAAGTAAGTTCATTTATTTTGATATGGGGGAGGGGCAGAGAGAGGGAGAGAGCGAATCCCAAGAAGGCTCCACACCCCATAACTGGGAGATGGTGACCTGAGCCAAAACCAGGAGTCAGACGGTTAACAGACTAAGCCAGTTCGGCGCCTCTAGAACTCTTGAATTTCTGGACATTTTTCTCAGTACTTTGTAGTTCACTCCACTGTTTTTTAGCCTCCAAAGTTGAAGATAAGTCACACGCCTGTATGATTATTCTTCTTTATAATTTACCTTTTTTCTCCCCTGGAAACGTACAAGATTTTCCCTTTCTCTTGAAGCTCAAGAATTTTACCAGTAGATGCCAGGATATGTTTCTCATTGATCATGCCTGGAACTTAGTAAGCCTCTTGAATTTGCAGACACTGGTCTTTCTTTAACACAAAAATGTGTTCTCCTATTATTACCTCTCCCCCAAGTGCTTATTTTCCTCCTTCTGGAAGCAATCCTTTAGGCTCTATATTCCAAACCTCTTATCTTTTTAGTTTATTTATTTATTATGACTTCTATCTCTTTATACTTTTGCTCTGTCATTTGAGATATTTCTTCCACTGAATTTTCCACTGAATACCAACAACGACCTTCATTTTATTAAATTTTTAGTCTGACAATCATGGTTTGATTTATCTTCCGAGCATCTCTTTTATGCTGCACTTAGATCTCCTTAGGGTCCTTATTAGTTTTTTCTTGCCGTGCAGTTGCTGTCTGCTCCAGCAGTTCTCTATAACGTAAGGGAACTTAATTTGGTTGTGTGATTTGTGCCTTCTCTTTGGGATTTAGCTTCTTGGGAACAGCTAAAGTATCAGTGGCCCTGAGAACGTGGAAGGGAAGAGGTCAATGATCGAATGGTGGCATAGTGGCAGACATGTCCTCAGGAACGAAAGAAGCCCTCCTGCTCTCTGATCTCTTCAACTTCTCCTGGCCTCGGTTTGGTTCCTCCCCAGCTGCTTGGGGCCATGGAGAACATGCACAATTAAGCAGGGCAGAAATCAACCTGCTGGTAGGCCAGCTCTATCATGACACCACCATCAAGAAGTCCAACCACCCCTCCTCGGTAGTTGGACTACCATCTTCAGGTCTTTGCATCAGGACTACCCCACTCTGCCCCCCAGCTTCTTTCCTGCCTACAGTCCAGAAAGCATCACCTCAGGCCTCTGATTCCCACTGCCCAGGTCCCTCCTGCCTCCCAAGTGGGCTGGCAGATGAAGTTGGAATGTAGGCAGAGTTGGAAGTAGAGGGAATGTCAGAGACATCAGACTTTATCTTTCCCTCGCATAAATTTGAAATTAATTAGCTTTTCATACTCATCCAGATCATCTTTCATGTTAAACGGATAGTGTGAAAATAAAGTCTTTGTGAAAAGAAAGAAAGAAAGAAAGAAAGAAAGAAAGAAAGTCTTTGTGAGTTATCTAAACATAAAAACATACTTGGAACTATAATTTCAAGGAACATTAAAAAAATGTTTTTAAGTTTATTTATTTATTTTGATAGAGAGCGAGTGAGCAGGGGAGGGCCAGAGAGAGAGAGGAACAGAGAGAATCCCAAGCAGGCTCTGTGCTGTCAGTGTGAAGCCTGATGCAGGGCTTGAACTCATGAACCCTGAGTGAACTCACGAACCATGAGATCATGACCTGAGCAGAAACCAAGAGCTTGATGCTTAACCAGCTGAGCCACTCAGGCACCCCTCAAGGAACATTTTATATATCCCTCAGAGAACTCAAGCCAACCAAGTGATTTTTGTTTAGACTTTCCAATGTGAATATTTGTATGTAGACATCAAGCAGGAGAAATGTCAAACCTGGCAGAAAATCTTGACAAATGGCAGAATCTATGGTTTTAGAATGGAATGGTTATTTGATCTGTGTGCAAACCTCAGCACATTTCTTCCTCTTCTTCTTTTTCGTATCCTCTGGAAAGCTATAATTTGAATTTAAGAGCAGTAGTTAGGAGCAAAATGCTAATCAAAATCAGAAAACCATGTATTACGTGAGTGAGGCTCTATGTAAAACAGAACTCAGCATCCATCTTTGAAAATCTGAAGAACTTTTTCCAACCCCAGCATTAGTCCCGCATACATCCCAAATTTCTTCTTGTGGATCTCAGGACTTCCCCAGATTGCTTCTCTTCTTAGCCATGACCAGTCTAGTTTTTCTTCCAGAAATCTTTTTTTCCCAAGGTTTGCCAAGGTTAGAGGGGGGGTACTCCAGCTAGTTTTGAAGCAAACACACTAGTCTTTTCATTTTAAGGGTTTTCACTGCTACACATTGAGAAACAGGGGATTACAAATAAACAGATACTGGAAAAGTTACAGAAGTTTAAGAATTTACCAAAAGATATCTTAAATACGTGTCCCTAGGTCACAGTAAAACGTATCTGTGGCTAGGAGGCCTTGCTTAGCCTGTCTCTTTGGTTGCTTACATTGAGAGTTGTAAGAGCAGGCCTCGTGGACCTCCTTCTTCCATTTTCTATCACTCTGTGTTATTGCTTTGGCCACAGCTCAGGAAGATCATCCTCTTCTTGCCCACACTCTCAGCTCCTTTCCTTTTCTATCAGGCTGAGATATTCCAATTATCTTATTTAAGTAGAACTTTTCATGGGCCCTTGTAGTCCATACAAGTGTCTACAGACATTTGAGGCGGGTCATTTTACATCTCCAGCGAAGTTCTGTGTTTATAATCGTCACACAGGACGTGTCACTTCAGGTTATTCCTCAACATATATCACAGACTGAAGCAATTATGAAGGAATTTGTTCTTACTTTTCAGTAATAGTCACATGTAATTAACAGCTCCAAGTCTAAGTGGGATGATGTAAGTTTGAGCAGAGGTCGAAAGAAAATTTTAATGATTATTATAAAGGTCTGGAAAAGAAGACTATGTTAGAAAAGGTAGAGTTTATCAATCTTGATACTGTTAGCATTTTGTGATCACTCTTTGGGGTGTAGTGTATTTCTGAGTGTGCGTGCGTGTGTGTGCATGTGTGTGTACATGTGTATGCGCGTGTGTGTAGAACCCTCCTGTGCATTGCAGGATATTTAGCAGCATGCCTGGCCTCTACCCATTAGATGCCAGTAGCATTTTCCCTCCAGTTGTGACAACCAAAGAAATCTGCAGACATTGCCAAATGTCCCCTGGGGGTAAAATCACTCTCAGTTGAGAATGACTGGGTTGAAGGAGTTAAAATAGTCAGCATAAAGAAGGGCTTTTAGGGGTGCCTGGGTGGCTCAGACAGTTGAGCGTCCGACTCTTGATTTCAGCTTGGGTCATGAACCCAGGGTCTCAAGATTCTCTCTCTCTCTCTCTCTCTCTCTCTCCCCCCCCCCCTTCTCCCCAGCTCACGCAGTCTCTCTAAAAATAAAAAAAATAATTAAAAGGAGGGCTTTTAATTATAGTGTCCAAATATATGAAGGGCTCTCACGCTGATGACAGCCATCAGCAGCTTCTTATTTCCAGAACAGAAGAATTTCAGCTCAAAGGATTTGGATAAAATATAGTTGATTAATTTCTTGTGAAGCTTGTTATGTACTGACATGGGTTACTGAAAAAGAATGAAAGTCCTTTCTCTGCCAATCTTTAAAATGAGGGAAAAAAATCCCTTATTTCTAGGGTAATTCTGATGCAATCAGACCTTAGAGGAGATGTCCTAGAAGACCTTTCAGCCTGTATTCTTTGGTCTGGCACACTGCAGGAGCCGTCTAGGCTGAGACCGCATTACTGAACTATAGCACCACCCCATTCATCACATGGGACTTCTCCAAACAGACAGAAAGAAGTGTGAGTGCTTCTTATTATTTTGACATTATTGGAAACAATACAGGAATACATAAAATCGTCCTTCAGTATTTTCCTTTGAAGACATTTCTCAAGGGATGTGGAAGAAATGCGATTAGTCCTATGTTACATTTGGTACTATCTTATTCTGAATTATTTATTCACTTTAAGTGGTAAGATGAAGTATTATTGGTGCTTTTTAAGAACCACAGAATGAGACTGTGGAGTCTGTATAAAAAGAGAGTTGGTTGCCTAGAAAAGAAGCTACTAGAAAGAGAAAGAAATTGCTTGATACCTCTGAAAACTTATTTATACTTCCACCTCATTCCGGAAGGATTTAAGGATGATTCTTGATAATCACCAAATTTTTTAAGCTCTTGAATCTGCAGGAATATGAGTTGGTTGGTAACGTATGAGAAAGAATTCTTGAAGCCTGTAATCAAACTAGTGCTTCAAATTCTGCAAGTATGGTGTGGAACAATGATGCTTTGTGACATCTTTGCTATGTGATAATAGCTCACTCATTGAAATACATGAACTGGTCAGATATCTTACTTGATTTTTAAAAATTATTTTAGGGGCACCTGGGTGGCTCAGCTGGTTGGACGTCCTATTTCAGCTCAGATCATGATCTCACAGTCCGTGAGTTCAAGCCCCACGTCGGGCTCTGTGCTGACAGCTCAGACCCTGAAGCCTGCTTTGGATTCTGTGTCTCCCTCTCTCTCTGCCCTTCCCCTGCTCACACTCTGTCTCTCTCTCAAAAATAAATAAACATTAAAACATTTTTTTAAATAACTAAAAATTATTTTAATTCTTTATTGTATAATTTGACATTTTGGAGATTTAGAAATTGTCTCACCTACATCAGTTAGGATTGTTTTTATTGCAAGTTACAGAAAACCCACTACAAACTAGTATAAGGATAGAAATAAAAGAAAAAAAATGGAAAAGAGGATTTGCTAGATCTCGTAGCTTAGAAGTCCCAGTGTACAACAGACTCCAAACATGGCTGGATCCTAGACTTAAAAAAAAAAAAAAAAAATGGTTTTGACCATCATACTCCATGTAGCAAGATGGCTGCAGAATTAAAGGAGAGTCTGCTTTTCTAGTGGCTGAAATGAAATCATGTGCCCATTCCTGAACCAGTCATTGTTGTCTAAGGAATGTGATATTCTAACTAGCTAGGCTAGTTAAGTCAGAAGACACCCCTGGATTCAAGAATGGAAGCATGTCCATAGAACTACATGGACTGAAAGGAAGAATGGATTCCCAAATAAAAACCAGAATTGTTACTGGAAGTAGAGTGAGTGCTGTTAGGCAGCCAAGAACAAGTGTCCATCACATATATATTACCTGTATTTGGGTATTTCACTAAAACTCTTAGTTTAGGACACACGATCATTGTGATATATGGTGTGATATATGGCTTTTATTTAGAGTTACTGGAGCAAAGACCATCAATAGTTCCCTACTATGCATTCTCCTCTTCTTCCAAATTCTTTTTTTTTTAATTTTTTATGTTTTATTAATTTTTGAGGGAGAGAGACAGAGACAGAGTGCAAGTAGGGGAGGAGCAGAGACAGAGGGAGACACAGATTCCAGGCTCTGTGCTGAGAGCTCAGAGCCTGACAGGAGGCTCGAACTCACAGACCGCGAGATCATGACTGGAGCCAAAGCCAGATGCTTAGCCAACTAAGCCACCCAGGCGCCCCCTCTTCTTCCAAATTCTTAAGGGAATTTTTATCCAGGCCCATGGCTACCCAGAATAACACTACATTTCCCAGTTCCCTTACTGGTATGTGTAGCCATGTCACAAAGTTCTAACCAATAAGATGCAAGTAGAAGGGATGTATGCAATTTCCATGTCAAATCCTAAAAGGGAAAGTGGATTAGTTTACTCTTTTATATCAATATATATTTGTTACTTATATAGTTACGCTAATAATATATAATATATGTTATTTATTATATATTTTTAAATAATATACTTTATTAAATATTATAATAATATATATTAATACAGGTTGCCAACATTTCAAAGAGCAAGAAATGTTTAATCAGGGGAAGACTTAAGATAATGGCTTTACAACCATTTTTAAAAGATTTTAGCATGCATGCTCTCTTTTTAACCACTGAAATAAATTTTTAACTTCAACGAGGCATCACGGGAATTAACACTTTTCAAAACTACTAGCCTTTTCTGCTCTAAGTTGCTGATATTGTCCGAAAGGAGGGCATTCTCCTCATTCTGCTTCCACATTTGCTAGACTCCAGGTGAGAGTTGCTGCCTTAGCGGGGGATGAGAAAGCTGTCTTCAAGAATTAAAGTGCTGTTTCGGGAGATGGGCAGACTTGTTCTTGTGCAACAATAAAACTTCATAACAAACCTCACCAAAATGGAATATGGCTGAGATTTCCTATTTTGGGAGGTGTTTAAATAGAATGGATGATTATTTATGAGAGGTGCTGTCGAAGGGGCTTATGCCTTTCCACCTCTAATTTGGATTTTAAGATTCATATCCACTTGAAAAGTGACCCTGGGGCTAGCTGGGAGGCCAGGAGGCTCTCTTGTTGCTTTGGAGTTAAAACTGCACAAAATGGCTTCCTTGTTTGGTTTGAAATATTTGGTCTTGTAATCTCTCAGTTATTCATATTAAAACACTCTGGGGGGAAAAAAAACCCAAGGACAAAACAAACAAAAAACCAAATGTCACCATCTCAACCCAAGCTGTGCTGCAGTCCACTTCTACTAGCCTATTATCTGGAATTGACTGTATGAAAAATCAAATGTCTAAAGCCCAAGGATAACAGTAAATTTGTGAAACTGGTGATATTTCATTTTGGAGTTTTCCCTTTCTTTGTATGACCCCCCCTTTTCTGGGCACTTTAAGCAAAAGATCATCATCTTTAAGACTTCGGTCCTTTACTGATGCCTGTCCTTGGGAAAATGAGCTCACAAACTCAGTTAAACCTAAGAACTTTTGGGAGTGCTGACTTTTGGGAGTGTTCTACCCTGGACAAGAAGGGTTAACCAAGAGGTACACCTTTTTTGATGATAGAATTTACACCAGCAAAAGTCAACGTGAGTAGGTGGGCTTGTGATCTTGTTTTTGTCTTTAGTAGGGACAGCCATTTTGGCAGCTCTTGAAATTTTTGTTTCTTACAATCAGTTTGTTTAAATCAAGAACCAACTAAGGGTTGCATGTTCCTTTTGGTTTATCCATCTCTTTTAGACTGGGTTCCTCCTCTGTTTCTCTTGTTCTCCCTTTCTTTTCCTTGTCATTTTTCCTTTTCCCCCCTAAGATCTGAATTTTGCTAATTGCATCCTACCAATGTTGTTCAAAGAACTTCTGTCTCTTATATTTTCTGTAAACTAACACATTTCGAGGCTCCATCAGATTTAGGTTCGATTTGTTGGCATGAACATTTTGTGAGCGGTTTGTGTACTTTCTTCAGAAAGCACAAAGTATTTGATTGTCTCTCTCTGTGGTGCTAAGATTGATCAGCAGATTCAGGCAAAGCCAGTGAATCATGCACTATCATGTTCTCTGTGAGGTTTTCACCTAATGCTTTTAGGAGCGGTTGATGATCTTTTCTTACGTCCATTATTTCATTAGAGGTCCCCACACCGTGATATTCTAATTAGATTATGCCTGCTTCATTTATTGAAAGGAAACTTTATTTCATCAACGAATGGTTGCCCTCATGTATGGTTTGTACAAGAAAGACAGGCAATTGTTTGATTTTTTTTCTTCTTATTTATAAGGTTTTAGAATTATAAGTTGGTTCCTAAAAGAAAAATACTGCTCTTTCTACTCTCAACAAGGCTAAATGTGGGGAGAGAAGGGGGGGGAACTCTGTCGCTAACTACCCAGAGTTGGCACACGGTGGTTAGGGGCTCAGTCCCACAAGATTGTCCCTAACTTCAGCTACTAAATGCAAATTTCAGGTACTATTACCAGCTAGACTCTAAGACTCAACATCTGTGCTCACCTGCATGTACCCACCAGCCTTTGTCCCACATTTTTCCTTAAGCTCTTCTGTCCCACTTATCTCTTAACTCAGGCAAAAGACCCTATGGGCACAACGTCCCATGATGGAAACTGAAACTTCCCCTCAAGCAATAATGACTGCCCGAAGAAAGAGCTCTGGGGGCCCAGACCTCCCAGACTAGTTTGAGCTAAGCCCCCAACCTGTGTCTGCACAGATGGGCCAAGCAGTGACCTCTGGAATGATCCACAATTCCCTTTAGCTCCTCATAATACTAAAATCTCTGCCCAAGGGAGAGCGCAAGCCTCATTTACATAACATACAATGTATGTAATAGACATGCTTCCTTAAGGCTCGTGTGCAACCTTAAGCCCACCTCTATATATGATGACAAGGCTCCCTTATCTAAATACTCATCCTAGGGGTGCCTGGGTGGGTCAGTTGGTTGGACACCTGACACTTGATTTAGTGCAGGTCATGATCTCAGGATTGTGGGAACGAGCTCCGTGTCCAGCTCCATGCTAGGCATGAAGCCTGCTTGGGATTGTCTCTCTCTGTCCCTCTACCACTGTGTTCTCTCTCTCAGTCTCTCTCTCTCAAGCATGCATAAATAAATAGATAGATAGATAGATAGATAGATAGATATTCATCGTAACCCTAAATACAAAGAACCCCTTTACCCCTGTTTGGGGAGACACAGCAGCTTTGGAAGTTATTTCTGGTGATCTCCTTATTTGCTGCAAATAGTTTCCTTTGTGGGATAACTCACCTAGTGTAGTTTCTATCTGTGACTCACCAGGGAGGAAACTCATGCTATTTGGCTACAGTTCCTGTGCTTCTGACCAAATGGCTACAAATCAAGGATTTTCACAACCCTCCCCTCAGGTCTGATAGTTTGCTATAGTGGCTCACTGACCTCGGGGAAGCACTGACTATTACTGTTTTATTATGAAGGATACAACTGAGTATCAGCTAAATGGAACGGGTGTGGAGAAGGAGTGTAGACCTTCCATGTCGTCTCTGGGCACACCACTTTCCCAGCATTTTGGTGTGTTCACCAACCCAGAAGCTCTCTGAATCCTGTTGTTTAGATTTTTAATCATGGTTTCATTCTGCGGGTGTAATTGATTAAATGACCATTGCTAATTAAGCCCATCTCCAGCCTCTCTCTCATCCCCCTAGGCCAGGGGGATGACCCTCTAATCAGGTGGTTGGTTCCCCAGACAACCAGTCCTCCGAAATCCCATAGGTAAGGGTTTTTCAAAGCCACATCATTAACATCAATTTAGGTGTCATTGAAAAGGGCTTGTTTTAAAGAACAAAAGATGCTTCTCTTTCTCCTATCACTCAGGAAATTTCCAGGGATTTCGAGCTCTGTGCCAGGAACCCAGTGCACAGACCCAGTACATATGTCTTATTATGTCACAGTTCTCTGGCATCTTCCAAAGATGACTCATTGGGGTTTCTATTTTTCTTGTCTTTTCTTTTTTTTTTTTCTATCATCATGAAATGTTTTTTCTATCTGATATGAAATGTTGGGGTTCAGGAGTGAATGGTCAAGAAAGAATTCTTGAGATGTCTTTGGTGCAAAAAAGGTGACTTTATTAAAGCACAGGGACAGGACCTGTGGGCAGAAAGAGCTGCACTGGGGTTGCGAGGGCTGACTGATCATATCCCTTCAAGTTGGGAGGGGGTTCGGGATAGTGAAAATCTCTAAGGAATTTGGAAGCAAGGTTTTCAGGACCTTGAGGAGCTAGCTGCTGTTAGGATAAGGTCATTTACTACTGTCTAGTAAAACCTTAGTCATGAGGACCTTAAGATGTATATCAGTGGGCCATTTTTTTGGAGGATGATTGCTAACACATATCTTGGTGGGGGGCGGGGGGACTAGAGATAAAGGATGTTTCCAAAGAGATTTTTACAGGATCCTGGAAATCGGGCTAATGTCAAGCTAAGGTTGCCTTTTGCCTCTAGCAAACTACTAACTTTAAGGCAGCTAAGCTCCTTGAGGAAGGTCATGCTGGACTATAAGTTGTAAGGAAGTTAATTTTTTTTCTTCTGCCTTTGTTCTCCACATCACTATCTACCTATAAGTAGAACATAAGTAAGGCTAGGTAAAATTATTACTAATACACTCTTTTTTCAATTTTTACATCATGAAAGGAAATCAATTCCATATCCAACTGTATTACACATTTAAGCCCCTATGGTGTTTTAGTCCACACCAGCTCCTAAAACAAAATACTACAGCCTGAGTAGACTATCGACAACAGAAATTTATTCTCACAGTTTTGGAGACTAGAAGTCCAAGATGACCATCATGCAAACTGATTCAGTATCTGGTGAGGATCTACTTCCTGGTTCATAGGTCATGCCCTATCGCTGTGTCCTCACATGCTGAAAGGGGCAGGGAGCTTTCTCTAGGGCCTCTTTTATAAGAATGTTAATCCCACTCATGAGGACTCCACCCTCACGCCCCAAGGATCTCGCATAGGCCTCACCTCCTAATATTATCACACTGAGCGTTAGGTTTTCAACACATGAATTTTAGAAGAATACAGACATTCAGGTCATAGCATACAGGTTTGTTTGTTTTGTTAAGTAATTGAAAAGTAAACTAAATACTGTTTTTGTTTTGTTTTGTTCTGTTCTGGTTTTTTTAGTAACAAGGTGAAAAATTTAAATTAAGAAATTATAGACAGGGGTGCCTGGGTGGCTCAGTCGGTTAAGCGTCCGACTTCGGCTCAGGTCATGGTCTCAAGGTTCATGGGTTCAAGCCTCGTGTCAGGCTCTGAGCAGGCTCTGAGTCTGTTTCGGATTCTGTGTCTCCCTCTCTCTGCCCCTCTCCCTTCTCAAAAAATAAATAGACATTAAGAAAAATTGAAAGAAAAATTAGAGACATACACATTGATACTTGCCTACTTATAGAAAGCCAAGTGAGGTCATGATGAAGCAGCCGTATTCACAGTAAAATTTTATTTGACTCAGGAAATGTAGCCTCTTCACATTTCTCAAATGTGAATCCTAAACCAGAAATATTTGTAATGCTTTTTTGAGGTGTTATTATTTGGAGTAATTCAAATGGACTCCTTACCTAAATCCTTTACCTTCCAGAGAAACAGGCTCTCCAGCCTGGCAGTGCAAGGTTTTGTATGACTCAACCTTATAAAAAGTACTTTAGGTGTGGGGACAAAACTAATTAAGATGGAACATTTCAGGGGCCAAAAACTCTCTTTACCCCCCCAAAAATCTGCAAATGGCACTTGCTAACAGCTTTCACTCCTCTGAGAGCTACAGTTACGTTGAGCTGGAAAATAACTTTCAATCATTTAAACTGATAACTTGCTAGATTATTAAATGCTTGTAAGTCATTCAAATTTTTTTAATGTTTATTTATTTTTGAGAGAGAGAGAGAGAGAGAGAGAGAGAGAGAGAGTGGGGGAGGGGCAGAGAGAGAGGAGACACAGAATCGGAAGCAGCCTCCGGGCTCTGAGCTGTCAGTACAGAGCCAAACATGGGGCTCAACCCCACGAACTGTGAGATCATGACCTGAGAAGTCAGATGCTTAACCAACTGAGCCACCCAGATGCTCCTAAATCCTTGTAAGTCATTCAAATACATATTTTTGATATGGCAAGTACTGCAAAGGTGAAATCCAAAGTAGAAATCCAGGGTCTCTGCCCTCAAGGAATTACAGGGAAGTGGTGAGGCAGATAGGAAACAGGCAAGCAATCTCTGTAAAGAGCTCTGATAGAGCCTGAGTGTGATTTTTCCCCCTCCAAAATAATTATTACATAATAACCCTGAGTGAAAGGTGTATCTTGTATTCGACTATATTAGCATTTCCCTGACACTCACCCCACTAATCTTTTGCTTAAGCATAGTCTCCAAGAGATGCAAACACAATGACATCCTTGGCTCTTGACACAACTTAAGCCCTTCTAGAGCTAATGCTCTGACAGCAGTTTTCTAACACAGTTCTGGGTCTGCCTGCCATAGAAAGGCCTTTCATGTATCCTCCTTGGAATTCAGGGGAAGTCACAAATGATCAATTAATTATGAAAAGATTATTTATGTAAGTGGTCACTGAAACCAGCATTAGCATCCCGAAAATATCTTTTTATTTTTCTTTCTTTAGCTCCAGACCATGTGTTTAAAATTTATTTATTTTTGAGAGAGAGAGAGAGAGACAGAGACAGAGAACGTGAATGGGGGAGGGGCAGAGAGAGAGGAAGACACAGAATCCAGGCTCCAGGTTCTGAGCTGTCAGCACAGAGCCCAATGCTGGGCTCCAACTCACGAACCAGGAGATCACGACCTGAGCCAAAGTCAGATGCTTAACTTACTGAGCCACCCAGGCACCCCCAGACCCTGTGTTTAAATGAAATCAACACTTGGTATAAAAATGAAGTCTGTTACCCCCCATTCCCAATTTCCAGGTGCCTCTGTAGAACTCCTGATAATTTTTAGAATATTGAATTCAACACAACCAAAATATAAACAAAGACTTAAAACTTGAAAATTGTTGCGAGGGCTTCTTTTCATGCTTTTCAAGAGCATATATCTTCTTGCTTCGTGTAATAATAATAGTACTAATAATAATATCTTATATTTTATAATGCTTTTCACTTTTGGAAGGGCTTTTCTATGAATTATCTCAGATTCTGTGGTCTGTGTCCCCTCCAATTTTAATGTAGTCATTTCTAATTTCATGGTCTATGTCGGAGAAGAATTTGAAATTATAACATATTCATGGATTTTTCTGCTTAAAGGAGCATGGCCCTTCAACTGAGTAGATCTCTTCTTAGCAAGTATGAATTGACAGTTATTTTCCTTAAGCCCAGTTATCATCAGGTACTGCTTGATCCACCCACTTGCAGCAAAGTGATTAATCAACCTATTAACATATGCTATATGTAATAAAGAGAAAATCCCCAATTGTTTAAAATACTTTTATATAATCCCTCAGACTATTTATAATCTGTTTAAACACATCTGTTAATTCCCACAGTATATCATTATACTATCAAATTGAAATTTGTTTTAAATGTGCAATATTCATTGTTATTTGTATTTATCGCTGTTAAGGGATTAAAACCAAATGATAACTGGTCATGGGGTAGGGGAAGGAACAAGAATGCAATCTGCTAAAGTGGCTTAAAGTATTAAACTCCATTTGCAAAATCACATTGAATGTATTACCATCCAAATTAAGATTTTAAAGTACAGAAGTTTCTTGCAATGCAGCAAACAATGAAAAGTCAAAAATGGAAAGGCATCCAGCCTGAAATGAATCACCACACAAAGTGAGAAAAATAGGAACACCCACAGATTCCATTATTTGAAGGGGGAAAAAAAAAACTTCCTCTATTTTACAGTAGAGAACAGTAAAGAGATGAGGGAAATGGATGGGGAGAATGTCCTTCTTCCAAGGACAATTATTTAACTTAAGAATGAATGGCCTTGGGGCGCGTGGGTGGCTCAGTCGGTTAAGCGTCCGACTTCGGCTTATGATCTCGCTGTTCCTGAGTTCTAGCCCCGTGTTGGGCTCTGTGCAGACAGCTCAGAGCCTGGAGCCTGCTTTGGATTCTATGTCTCCCTCTCTCTCTGCCCCTCCCATGCTCATGCTCTGTCTCTCTCTATCTCTCCGTAATAAATAAACGTTTAAAAAAAAAAAAAAGAATCGCCTTAAATCCATGAACCTCTACACTTAATTCTAAGAAGTCATCTTGTTGAGATAAACCCTGTAGCCAATAACTTTGTTTCTCTTTTCCTACAACCAGAAACACTGGTTCATTGTAGAAGATACAGATGAACAAAAAGATCAAATCAACATAAGCCCATCATCCAGAAATAGATACTGTTAACGCTTTTAAAAGCTTTATTGGGGTTCACATACTGTACAATTCACCCATTTCAAGTGCACAATTCAATGTCTTTTAGTATATTTACTGGGTTGTACAACCATCATCGCAATATAATTCTAGAACATTTCATGACCCTATAGAGAAACCCATTAGCAGTCATTTTTCATTTTCTCTACCACACATTACCCCTCCTCAGCCCTAGGCAGCCATTAACCTGTTCTCTGTCTTTCTAGATTTGTCTATTCTGAACATTTCAAATAAATGGAATTGCGTTTTGTGACTGACCTCTTAGACTTAGCTTAATGTTTTCTAGATCCAAGTTGTAGCATGTATCAACACTTAATTTCTTATTGCTGAATAATATTCCATTATATGGATATACCATATTATGTTTATCCATTTATAAGGAATATTGGGCTGTTTTCACTTTCTGACTGTCGTGAAAAATGCTGCTATGAATATCATGTTCAAATTTTTGTTTTAACACCTGTTTCAAGTCTCTTGGAATCTGGGAGTGGAATTTCTGGATCATATGTTAACTCTGTGTTTGACATTTTGAGGAACTGTCAGTCTATTTTCCAAAATGACCGTGTACCACCTTACACTCCTGTCAGCAACATACAAAGGCTCTGATTTCTCACATCCTTGTCAACACTTATTGCCTCTTTTTTTTTCTTAATTAGTGTGAAGTGGTATCTCATTGAGGTTTTGATTTACATTTCCCTAATAGCTAATGATGTGGAGCATCTTTTCATGTGTTTATTGGCTATTTGTATATCTTCTAGGAAAAATGTCTATTCAAATCCTTTGCCCTTTTAAAAATTAGGTTATTTTTCTTTTTATTGTTCAGTTGTATGCTTCTTTACATATTCTGGATATAATTGTCTTATTGGATATAAGCATTACAAATAATTTCTCTCATTCTGGGGTTGTCTTTTCACTTTCTTAATGACACCATTTCTAGCACAAAGTGTTAAATTTATCTATTTTTTTCTTTTGTCTCTTGTGCTTTTGGTGGCATACCTAAGGAGGTTTTGCCTAACTCAAGGTCACAAAGGTTACTTGTATGTTTTCATCTAAGAGTTTAATATTTTTAGTTCTTACATTTGTGGGTATCCATTCTGAGTTAATTTTTGTATATGGTATGAGGTAGGGATCCAATTTCATTCTTTTGCATGCAGATATCTAGTTGTCTCTGTTCCATTTGTGGAAAAGGCTACCCTTTCCCCTATTGAACTGTCTTGGCACCCTTCTTGAAAATCAAGTGACCATAAATGTAAAGATTTATTTCTGGACCCTCAATTCTATTCCACTGATCTATGTATCTACCTTTATGCAACTACTATCAATATTTGGATACTATCAATATCATGGATCCTTCCTCATCTTTTTTCCTCTCTGTGTATTTATTCATATATTGTTTTTTCAAGACAATCACATCATACCACGTATACAGTTTTTAGCCTGTTTTTTTTTCTTAAGAGATCATTAATATCCTCCCATGTCATTAAATAGTCAACATGAGTTTCAATGGTTGCACTAATTTCCATTGTATATGTGTACAATGATAAGTTGAATGAATTCCTTGTGGTTGAATATTTAGGCTGAGGCCAGAATAATATTATTTTCAAATAATGTAATCAATACACCCCAAATACACTTTTATTTGTATCAGTAATTACTTTACAACAAAAAACCTAGAAAGGGAACTGGTAAGTATGAATATTCTTAAGCATCTGATACATACTGTTATTGTACTAATTGATTGGCAATGTACAAGAGTATCAGTGTTCCACACACTTACTAAAGGTGGATATTATTTTGAAATCTTGACCAATTTTGCATTCACGTATTACTATGGATTCACAAGAAGAGAAAATCTCAAAACCAATAGTTTTTGCTAGATTGACTAAAAGTCAAATAACGAGCTTTTCTCTGTCGTAAAAATCTTAAAAGTTAAATGTTATTTTCTTTCCTGTGTGAAGCACCGATTGATTTCCTTCATGGAGTAAACTGCCATTGGAAGAAAACATTTCAAATGAAGTAATCAAGTGATGTAGACTCGTAGAAATGGTGACCAGTTCTAGCAGGGTCTCACTTGATTAGTTTATATTGTCGTGGTCATCAAAATTGAGGCTAGTCATACACATCCAGAGAGTAAATTTGGTCAGTATATTTAGGGTTGTTTGGTCTCTGGTGAAACGATTCACAATAACTGACTCACAAAAGCTGGATGTTGAAAATAAAATGCCCACCTATGAACTTCTTGTGAGTCATCTCACTGACACAGACCAGATTGCTCATGACGTTTGCTCAGCGCATGTTTTCCCTTGCGTGAGGCCTGGCACATAGAAAGTACTCGATAAACGTCAGCCACTGTTATTATTGATATTTATTATTATTTCATCATTATCATTATAGCGCCATGACTATTGTTTCGCTCTTGTCTTTATTGGTAACACATTCTGATCTTTGGTGTGGCTCGATGTTTTGGGGTCATGCTCACTGGAGAATTGAATGAAATGCATACACAGTTTTAACAGGCAGAGGGGTTGGATGGGAGGAAAAAGAATGTATGTAGATATGGACAATTTTATGGGCCAAAATCTATGCTCTTTTCTCACTATGGTCCCTTTCTCTTTTTGCCTTTCCAAGGAAATGATGCTCAGATTTGGGTGAGAGTAAAATGTATTTGAAGTTCACAATCAGGTTACCATGCCAGAAGATTGGGTTGGAACAAACTCTCTTAGCTTTTTCCTTTCATATTGTGTTTGGTCCCTTCTCTTTTTTATAAATATCTTCCCCTCAGGAAGCCAAAGAGTGGAAAGACCAGGCCTTACGTAAGGCATAATTAGTCCTCATCCCACCTGCCTCGCTGCTCTCATTTTCTTTTCTCTCTCTCTCTCTCTCTCTCTCCCTCTCTCTCTCTCTTTGTTAGAAATTTCCATTTTCATATGGATGGTCCATTTGACACTTTGGTGTCTCAGTTCTTTAGCCTTTTTTTTTTTTAAATTTATTTTTGACATATAGACAGAGAGACAGAGTGTGAGCGGGGGAGGAGCAGAGAGAGTGGGAGACACAGAATCTGAAGCAGGCTCCAGGCTCCCAGCTGTCAGCACAGAGCCCGACGTGGGGCTCAAACTCACAGACGGTGAGATCATGACCTGAGCTAAAGTTGGATGCTCAACCAACTGAGCCACCCAGGCGCCCCTACCTTTTCATTTTCTTAATGGTGTCTTCTTTCAGGGAATTTTAAATTTTGATGGAGGCCAATTAATTTTTTCTTTTTTCTTCAGACTGTGAGATCATGACCTGAGCTGCAGTCAGCCGCTTAACTGACTAAGCTACCCAGGCGTCACTCAGTTCCTCAGCCTTCTTGGCCTCTAAAAATCCAATCCTCTATCAGACCTCACTCATCCATGGTCACATTCCTTGCTTTGTCATGACAATCACTGCACTACCTCTGAAATTCTGACTTCAAGAATCCCACTCTCTGGCCACCATTACCCATCCTTCGGGCTCCCCTTCTCTAGAACTCCTGCTCCAGCAATTATTCGACCTCATCAAGAACTCCCATCCATAAATTCTATCATTTTCTCAACTGTAATCATCTACCCATATCATCACATCCTCCTCTTCACCCTGCCAAAAGTCTATAGTTAACATTTATAATTACTTCCTGAAGATATCCTTAAAATCCTTGCCACTCTTTCCCTGAGTTCTACCTGTTGTATTCATTAGGAAAGTCCCCAACTCTGGTTATACCAAACAATCTGCCTACTTTGGGTCTATACTAGAGCAGCTGAATATAACTCAGCTGGTCTTATTTACCATGTCCGCTAGACTTCTTTAAATTCATGGCCCCAAATCTCAACTGGGTGCTTAGTATTGCTTGACAATCCTATTATATGTCTTGTAATGTTCTCTTTCCCACTCTTCAAAACAACTATTTCACACCTTCTATCTTTTGAAACCTCCTAAATTATGGTCATAAAAAAGTAAAGAATAAAGGAGAAGCCTAGGCGATTCAGTCGGTTAAGCCTCTGACTTCGTTTGGCTCAGGTCATGATCTTGTGGTTCGTGAGTTCGAGCCCCACATCGGGCTCTGTGCTGACTGCTCAGAGCCTGGAGTCTGCTTTGGATTCTGTGTCTCCCTCTCTCTCTCTGCCCCTCCCCCACTCCTTCTCTCTCTCTCTCTCTCTCTCTCTCTCTCTCAAAAATAAATAAACATTAAAAAAATTTAAAAAATAAAGCAGACCATCCAAACTACAACTACAACCACTCAGACTACAACTTACCTTCATATACACCCATGTGATTTTCCTCCTAATTCTCTGGATCAAGTGTCCTAGTTCATTTCTAAGGTCAGTCCTTCTACTTGTGTTCTGGATTCTATGTAGTTTTTCATCTTCAAGGACTATGCTTCGGCAATCATTTCCTCTCTCACATAAATCATACATTTTCCCCTTTCTAATGGCTTATTTCCACAAACAATATATCACAATACCTTCTATAAGAGAAAAAAATTATCTTGACCTCATTTGTCCTTCATTTCTAGTTTAGTTTCTCTGATCCTCTTCTTAACAAAATCTCATGAGTTAACTAACTATAATCACTGACTTAACTTGTTTCCTCATATTTTCTCCATAGTCCATCCCCCCCCCCCCCCCCCACAAGAGTCCTCTTGTCCAGGTTATTAACAGCTTTCTTCTTGCCAGACATAATGGTCACTTCTCTATTCTTATCTTGAATCTCTGAGCATTAGGCCCACACTCTCTTTTTCTTGAAATGTTTTCTTCATTTGACTTCTAGATCAAAACAATCTCTGGGTTTTCTTTTTATTTTAATGAAGTTTATTCTCAAACCCTTTGCAGGTTATTTTCTGCTCAGCTTTGAAATAAGCTCTCTGTCCTAGGGCCCTTCTCTCTATATACACATGCTCCTTAGGGACCATTTCCTGTGGCTTGAAATTCCATTTATAATCTTGCAAGAGGAACAACTAGAAAGAACCAGAAGAACTAGAGGAATATTGTAAAATTGGTACACCAATTTTTACCTTTGAACTTTTGTACAATGACCGTTACGTATTCAAACAAATAAAACTTTAAATAAATACGTGGCAGAGAAATTAATTTCTCTCCTGTTTAACTCACAATTAATGAGGGTCTTCTTTACATCTTGGCTGATGCAGAGGGATGGGTTGAATTTGTAGGGTAGAATAGGGGTAACTACCAGTGTTAGGGTTCTGGGAAAAGGCAGGAGGGTTGGGATCCAAACTCCCAGGGGAAGAATCAACCTTTGGTAGAAGGAGGGGCACATCCTCTATTGGCACAGAGTAAAGGAGTTAAGAATCAGTGTAGATATCGGAAGGTTATGTGTTTGATAAGAATCTGAAGCAGTTCTTATGTGTGGCTTCATGTTGCCTATGAAATAGGAGGAAAGTTTCTCTACTCAGAGTGAGGGAATGAGATAGTGGAAATTGGGGGAAGGGACCCTTGAGGCTTGGAGGTAGTGATGGTTTAAAATAATGGTTACTGGGGTTCCTGGGTGGCTCATTTGGTGGAATGACTCTTGATCTCAGGGTTGTAGGTTCGAGCCCCACGTTGGGTGTAGAGATTACTTAAAAATAAAAATCTTGGGGCGCCTGGGTGGCGCAGTCGGTTAAGCGTCGGACTTCAGCCAGGTCACGATCTCACGGTCCGTGAGTTCGAGCCCCGCGTCAGGCTCTTGGCTGATGGCTCGGAGCCTGGAGCCTGTTTCCGATTCTGTGTCTCACTCTCTCTCTGCCCCTCCCCCGTTCATGCTCTGTCTCTCTCTGTCCCAAAAATAAATAAAAAACGTTGAAAAAAAAAATGAAATATTTCTAAAAAAAATAAATAAATAAATAAAATAAAAATAAAAATCTTAAAAAAATAATAAATAAAATAATTGTTGCTATGAGTGGAAGTGCAAGTTGACCAGAGAAAAGCAATAGAATTGTTGAGGGCCTGATTGTAGCTGGTGATCATAAATTTATAGGGTGCCATGCAGCAGATATATATGAGTTGTGACTTTCTTGCATGAAATCTAGGTTCTGCCAGTAAATAGTTGTTTGATCATAGGCAAGTTAGATCAACTTTGTAACTCAAAGTTTCCTTCTTCATAAAATGGAAATTTATTCACTCATTTGTTCATTCATTCATTCAACAAATATGTATTGTCCACTACATGCCAAGCATAGTTCTTGGGTTAGGGATAGAGTAAAAGGCAAGAAAAATTATCTTCCATTATGGGGCTCATGATAATTGTACCTCCCTTTGGGATTTCTGTAAGGGTTACATGAGATTCTAATTTCATCAATTTTAAAATGTACACTATTCCTTGCCCCCCCCGCCCCCCCGCGCCCCGACAACATTTTAAATCTCTGAAACTGAGATGTATCTTAGGACTAATTTGACAGGATGTTTTTCTTTTCTTTGTGTTACATAAAGTAATGGTGCCTCTTATAATCGACAGAGTTCCAGATTCAGTGAAATATGATCAGACTTGTAAATGCTTAATAAAGTGTCTAGTAAACTATGCATTGCAGAGCTGCTCTTAATAGCAGAGAATTGGAAGCAACTCAAATAGTTATCAACAGGAAACCAGAGGTATAGTGCAAACATCCAATGGAGAAAGGGAAAAGAGTAAAGAGTATTTCTATACACTATTATAAAGTGATCTCCAGGATATGTTGCTAAATGAAAACAAAGTGCAGAAAAGTGTCTGTTGTAATTACTGTTTCTCTAAAAGGCATGTACATATTTGTGCACATATATAAAATATTTGCTTATATTTTCAAAACTGGAAGCACAGACAAAAAATTTTTTAAGTTTTAACAATGACCTGGGAGCTCTCTGGTGGCTCAGTCGGTTAAGTGTCCAACTTCAGCTCAGGTCATGATCTTGCAGCTCGTGAGCTCGAGCCCCACATCAGGCTTGCTGCTGTCAGCCCAGAGCCCGTTTCAGATCCTCTGTCTTCCTCTCTCTCTGCCCCTTCCCCGCTCACGTGCACACCCTCTCTCTCTCTCTCTCTCTCTCTCTCTCTGTCTCTCTCAAAAGTAAATAGACCTTAAAACAAAACAAAACAAAACAAAAAACCTGTAAGGAAGGCAGGAATAGGGCAGAAGAACCAAAGATAAAATCTAACCTTTTCAGAACATACACTATTTTTGAAGGGTGCCTGGGTGGTTCAGTTGGTTAAATGTCTGGCTCTTGATTTCAGCTCAGGTCATGATCTCACAGTTTGTAGGTTCGAGCCCTGTGTGGGGATCTGCACTGACAGTGTGGAGCCCACTTGGGGTTCTCTCTCTCTGTGCCTTCCTCCCTCAAAATAAAGAAATAAACTTAAATAAATAAATAAATATTAACAACAGCAACAACAAGGAAACTGCTTAAGTATTAAAAAAAAGAATATACACTACTTTTTAGATTTAATTTCAAATCATGTAAATGTCTTACATAATTACAAAACAGCACTAAATCAAAATGGAAAAGAAAAACAATTCCTAAAACTCAGAAGCAAAATGAAACAAATGAGCCCACCAGTACATTGATTTCATGTCTTAACCACACAGAAAAGAATTATTTTACATGGATTCAAAACACAATAATTTGATTATACATACCTAGTGGAATAGATGTGAAATTTTTTTTAAAACTTGAAAGACATTTAAAACTGTTTTCAGTAATCATATGATTAGTAACAATTTTGGTTGTCACTCTGAAGTTATTCAAATATTATTTTTTGCAAATAAATAATTACATTAATATTCTTAGAAACCAAGATTTTTGGTATAAAAATGATACCAGTATAAAGTCAAAGGAGTTAAATAAACTTGTAATCTTATAATTCTAAATTTGAATTGAATGAACTCATGAAGAAAAAGAAGAAGAAGAAGAAGAAGAAGAAGAAGAAGAAGAAGAAGAAGAAGAAGGAAGAGGAGGAGGAGGAGGGGGAGGAGGAAGAGGAGGAGAAGAAGTAGAAAAAGAAAAAGAAGAAGAAGGAGGAGGAGAAGGAGGAGGAGGAGGAGGAGAAGATGATCATCTTGGTTCTGTCCACTAAAAAGGTCTAAAAGACAACAATCAAGTTAGTAGCAATTAGCATTCCTAATGCTTAGACTCTGGCTTTTAAATACCATTTTCTATTAAAGGGAACTCAGGGAACCAGGCTCCTGGCAGAAATATCTTCCCAATCTGGGGCAAAAATATGTCAGATGATTCTGGACTAGGCTCTGTCATACCAGAAAACAAGGAAACAAAGACTGTTGGGACTAATTATGTCTGAAGGACCCACAAGCCACCTTAAAGAGATTCCCACGTCAAAGATGGCACAATTTCAGCTTCAGAAAGAAAACATTAGTGACATGAGCTGAAATGCATCAAATATGTTAAAATCTTTGAGTTCATAAAGATTAAAGAAAAAACCCCAACACCTTCATAAGGTCGTATTTGGAGGACGCTAGGGAACCAATTTCTCAGATTCTTGATCATAAAGCAACACCATTAATCAGCACATTTCATGCCTTGACAGGAGTCTGTGTAATTCTGGTACATTTCTGATCTCAGTGAAACAGCTCAGGCTTATCGTAGGCATGTTGGAATTAACCCTCACAGTACAGAATCTAAATTGCATACTATGGAAAAGGAAGACAGAGATGGCAGAAATGTTGGGAGAAAATAGAAACATTAATAGATTATCAGTCCCTGTGTGGATGAAAAATGATCACGGTGGGAGAAGCTAGACAGGTAAAGTTAGAAGGAAAGGAGGTTATTGCCAGATTTAAAAAAAAGAAAAAATACATATCTGAATCGGTGCTCTCAATTTGTCCCACTGCTGAGAAATTTAGAGTTCCTTGGAAAAACTTAGGATGCTCTTCTCTTTCTCTTTCAAGGATTTAATGACCCAGCAACATCCCTAACCTTGAAAAGGAGAATCCAGTACAGCATTTTTACCTCTGTAAAATGAATCCATACTGGCAGCAGGTTTCTAAGTGTTCTGATGGTCATAGCTGTCATATGGTGTCTTCAGAGTGTGATGGCCTTACAATGTTGAACTAGTCAAACCTGTATGTATTTCCCTTTGCTAAGGTTTACAAAAGAAGACTTTATAGCTCAGCACCCATCTATTTTTCCTTAACTCCCCAATGACATCTTTGTGAGTTCAAGTTTTAGGATGAATGTCAAATTATAAAATAGACATACTCTTAACAAGGCATCTCCTAATTTTGCATCCCACAAGCATCACTGTCAAGAATTCTGTACTTCTGTGAATGCATCTGTACTAGGAACTTTGGCAGAAAGAACAATATTAATCACTGAGGTCATAAACTCCATGCTGTATTTGAGATTAGTAGGAAGGTATTTCTAAAGTTATCAATAATAAAATAGCTATCATGCTATTGTATTTAGTTCATCTATAAATGCTTTTATCTTCATGTTATGCTTTGTGGTTAAAGCTACATAGTATATAGGGGCTGGCTCAGTCGGTTGAACGTCTGACTTCAGCTCAGGTCATGATCTCATAGTCCATGAGTTCGAGCCCCGCGTTGGGCTCTGTGCTGACAGCTCAGAGCCTGGAACCTGTTTCAGATTTGTGTCTCCCTCTCTCCGCCCCTTCCCCGCTCATGCTCTGTCTCTCTCTGTCTCTCAAGAATGAATAAACATTAAAAAAAAATAATAATAAATAAATAAAAATAAAGCTACATAGTATAGATTGAACTTGGGTGTCAACTATGACTTCTGTTTCATGCTCCATATCCAATCCATCAGGAAGAGCTATTAATCTAATTTCTACAAATCTCTTGATTCTATCCACTTCTCTGTCTCCACTGCCACTACCTTAGTTCAGCCTACCATCTTTTCTGGCTTGAATCACTGCCTTAGCCTTCCTACCTCAGTTTTACCCCCCTACAATCTTTCTTCCACATTTGCAGCATGAGAAAAAAACCTTAGTTGTGCCACTGGCACTGAGATGTTGGGGTCTTTTGTTACTGCAGCATAACCTGACCTAAGTAGACTGACACACCTGACTCCTTTCAGTTCCTTGGATGTGCCTTTCCCTCCTCTTTTCTTTCCTGTTTTAATTGTTCCAATTCCTATTCAGCCTTCAAATCTCACTTAAAAAAAATTTTTTTTAACGTTTATTCATCTTTGAGAGACAGAGAGAGACAGAGCACATATGGGGGAGGGGCAGAGAGAGAGGGAGACACAGAATCTGAAGCAGGCTCCTGGCTCTGAGCTGTCAGCACAGAGCCCAACATGGGGCTTGAACCCACAAACCGCGAGATCATGACCTGAGCTGAAGTCAGACACTTGACTGACTGAGCCACCCAGGCGTCCCCAGATCTCACTTTAGATGACATTTCCCCTGGGAAGTTTTCCCTGATCCCCCAAGTCTGGATTATGTGCCCATACGATACATTCCTAGGACATCCTGTGCTTCCTTTCTCATACCTAGCCCTCACTACTCTGTAATTGTCTCCCCTCCTCTACTGTAAGCTTGGGTGAGAACAGAGACTACATCTTTCTTGTTCATCACTGTATTCCCAGGTCTGCCACATGGTAGATGCCACAAATCTATTGAATGACTAAATAATTCAATTTTTAGAACTTGAAGGTGTTGTCATATGACTTATCAGGAAACTGCTGTAGAGTTTGAGCTGTGGTCTGATTCATTGTGATGGTACATGTGAAAAAAATATCAATGACAGGCCAGTCATTATCAATCTGTGCTTGACTGTCCTTACCTAGATGTAAATTTATACAGGTTTTCCAAGCCTCCCTATTAAAAGAGTAAGGAGTAGTTATAAACTAATAGGTGTGAGACAGAAGATTCCTGGGGTAAAAGAATGGTAGGCATTATTATTTCCATACATGTCTCAACAGCACCTGAGAATAACATACAGGTCAGCTCACATCTTTGCAGCATTTCCTGTTCTAAGGCACAGCTTAAGGCAAACTCTCAGAATGGTTACGGAGGATGTATGCATTCCACAACTCTTGTCTAATTGAGTCACCCTGGATATGTTCCTGTCCCTCCCTGCCATAAAGCATAATGCATAATAGGAATGTATTAGTAATGCCATCTGTGATTTCCATGTGAACTACTATAGGGAAGGTTTTCTGCGGTCCCACAATTAAAAGACCCTCATAAAATCATGTCAGTGAAGAAAACAGAAATAGCAGTTTAGATTAATTAGATAGTGTTCTGGGAGACCTAAGAGGAAATTTGAATCTGAGCCCTTTATTTTTTCTTAAGTTTATTTATTTATCTTCAGAGAGAGAGAGAGAGAATGAGCAGAAAGAGAGGGAGAGAGCGGCCTCATAAGCAGGCTCTGCATTGCCAGCACAGGAACCCGATGTGGAGTTCAAGCCCATGAACCGTGGGATCATGTCCTGAGCCGAAATGAAGAATCAGACGCTTAACTGACTGAGTCACCCAGGTGCTGAGCTCTTTATTAAAGAACATACATCTGAGACCTGCATGGTTCTGAGGTTTGACTTATAAACCCTGGAAGATAAAGGACTTGATGTTAAATATTAGGCTTTGTTCCTCAGGCCTAATTCAGGAGCGGAAATGAGTTGGAACTCACTAAGCTGTGCATTAAGAATGAAGCATCCCACATGGAAAGACTGACTAGTTTTCTGAAAGTAGTAGTAAAAATACGTGAAGGTGGGGCACCTGGCTGGCTCTGTCGGTGGGGCGTGTGACTCTTGATCTCGGGGGTCATGAGTTCGTGCCCCATGTTAGGCATAGAGATTACCTGAAAGTCTTAAAAAAAAAAAAAAGAATACATAAAAAATACAAAAAAACCCCACAAAAATACAAAAAAAAAAAAAAAGAAGGCATATGGCAAAGGGCCAAAGCTTCTAAGAGAAAACTGAGGAAAGCTGGGCAGGGTTATGGAACGCATATTAGCTGCAGTTGCTTCTGAGGCTTCCAAGGATTTGGGAAGTGCTGGGAACATTAACAATAGTGGTTAGAGCGACATGATTTGAGACCTAATTAAAAACTTAGGAGTGTTGGGGAGCCTGGCTGGCTCAGTCTGCAGAGCATGTGACTCTTGATCTCTGGGTTGTGAGTTCAAGCCCCACATTGAGCGGAGAGATGACTTAAAAAACAAACAAATAAACAAAACCTGTAGTCTAGTGGATTTAGGAGACAAACCTGGGCTTAAATTTCTGCTGTTCCACTACTACCTGTGCAACCTGGAGCAAGTTGCTTCATTACTCTATTTCCTCATAGTACAATGGGAACAAACTACCTACTTGATAAGTTTGTGCGAGAATGAAACATGATGTTTGTAAAATGCTTTACATACTGCCTGGTCTTAGAGTCTAATTAAGTGGGGACTATAATCAAGCAAAGATCTCCAAGGAAGAACTGGGCTGCCCTATAACGTAGGAAGCTGGCTGCCTCTAAAATTATTCAATAAGTCCATTGGCTGTGTGGCAGCGTGCTGTGAAATCGTTCCTCCTGTATGGGCATGAAGAGTGTCAGGGGTTGTGACTGCACTCCAGTGAATGCATTCAGATCTAAGATCCTATGACATGCTAGTGCTTAACTAACTTTATAAATATTGATTCTGAAATAAAACGGCCCCAAAATACACACAACTAAAATTGCAGGAACTACAGGGGGAAATAGACAAATCCACCGGTATAATGGAAGACTGACTGAACTCTTTTATTTATTAATGGGTAAGAGGACTACTGATGGACAAATGTGAACATGAACATTTGAACTTGAACTCCTAAGCTTGATTTATTTAATATATGCAACTATATATTTATTAGAAATAAACACTCTTAGGGCACCTGGGTGGCACAGTTGGTTAAGCATCCAACTCTTGATTTCAGCTCAGGTCATGATCTCATGGTTCATACGTTCGTGGGTTTGAGCCTCCCAATGGGCTCCATGCTGACAGCCTGGAGTCAGCTTGGGATTCTCTCTCTCCCTCTCTCTCTGTCCCTCCATGCTCACACATATGTGTGCTCACTCTCTCTCACGAAATAAATAAACTTTAAAAAAAAGCATTCTTGGGGCACCTGGGTGGCTCAGTCGGTTGGGCGTCCGACTTCAGCTCAGGTCATGATCTCACTGTCCATAAGTTCGAGCCCCACGTCGGGCTCTGTGCTGACAGCTCAAAGCCTGGAGCCTGCTTCCGATTCTGTGTCTCCCTCTCTCTGGCCCTCCCCCACTCACACTCTGTCTCACTCTCTCTCTCAAAAATAAATAAACATTAAAAAAAAAAAAAGTAAAAAAAAGCATTCTTGTCTGACTTAGAATATTTGCAAATCTGATCAGGGACTAGTCCATAAAGCAAATCTCAAGATATTTTGAAGAACTAATGTCCTATTTCTTTTCTGGCCACAATGCAATAAATATATATTTGAAAAATATACATATAATAATATTTACCTTGAATTACTGAGAAAGCCTGTCTAGTCCTATTACTATTAAAGACAATAAATCTCAATGTAACAATTTTTCCATACACACAAAAAAAACCCTCCATGCCCAGATTATTTAGAGGAAATTTAGAGAGATTATTTCCAAGTTTAAAAAAAAATTGTTTTAGGGGCGCCTGGGTGGCTCAGTCGGTTAAGCGGCCGACTTCAGCTCAGGTCACGATCTGGCGGTCCCTGAGTTCGAGCCCCGCATCGGGCTCTGGGCTGATGGCTCAGAGCCTGGAGCCTGCTTCCGATTCTGTGTCTCCCTCTCTCTCTGCCCCTCCCCCGTTCATGCTCTGTCTCTCTCTGTCTCAAAAATAAATAAAACGTTAAAAAAAAAAATAAAAAAAAAAATAAAAAAAATTGTTTTTAAGTAATCTCCATATCAAATGTGGGGCTTGAACTCATGACCCGGAGATCAAGAGTCTGATGCTTTACCAACTGAGCCAGCTAGGTACCCCCCTGATTATTTTAATCTTATATATGTTATTCCAGAGAATGGGGGCAAGGAAATATTCCCCAACTGAGTGTTTGATGCCTGTATAACCATGAAGAGTGTGAAAAAGGAAAATTATAGATCCATCTCACTTATATGCACAGATTAAAAAATGTTAACATAAAATATCAGGTATATGAAAGGTAACGTATTATGGCCAAATGAGGTTTATCTCAGGCATACAAAGATGTTAAAATTTGAAAAACATATAATTTTTCATCCCGATAGCTCAAGGAAGGAAAAAAAGCTCTTAAAGTGTATTTGAGAAACATTCAAAACACATCATTCTTAATGAGGAATCATGTGACTTAAAGGCTTTTATTTATTATTTATTTAATTTGTTTAAAATCAGGAACTAGACATGAATGTTTATTAACGTCACATTTATTCAATACCGCACTGGAATTCTGGCCAGTATAGTCAGCTAAGAGAAAGAAAAGGAAAAGACAAGCAAAACTAACATTACTTAAATTTACTTATTTTTAGAAAACTGAAACTAAAAATCATTAGAATATGAAAAGCATTTAGCAAAGTGATAAAATTTGTAAAAATTAAATTATATAAATTTATAAAAAGTATATAAATTTTATTTTATAAACCAGCAAACAATTGAAAAACATGTTTTTAAAAGGGGCTCATTCACAATCATAATATAAAGTATAATGAGTCCAGGAATAAATCTGATGAAAGATAGACAAGCATCTTTGGAGAAAATGAGAAATTTCTATGGAGATCATTAAGAAAAGCCTAAAAAACTAGAGATGTATAGGAAGGTAATATTGTAAAAATGTCAATTTTCTTCATGAGTTGATGTACAGAAAATGTATTTCCAATCATAATCACATCAGGACTTCGTGGAAACTGATATGTTGGTTCTAAAATGTGTATGTAATAACAAAGGGCCAAGAATAGTAATAACAAAGGGCCAACACGCTCCTGAAAAAAACTTGCTCAACTGGATAGCAAAACTTATAAAGGCAAAGTAATTAAGACAGAATGGTATTAGCACAGGGATAGAGAACTTGGAAGAGAATGTAAGTCTGGAAACAGACTTGCACATCATGAAACCTTGTTATATGACCAGAGATGTCACTGTAGATCACTGGAGAAATTCTAGTCAATAGACGGTACTGGAAACATTGGCTGGCCATTTGGAAAACAAAGAAATGGATTCCTATTTTGTACCAAACAAAACCCAATTCTGTGTGGACTAATGATTTGAATGTGAAAGGCAAAACTTTTAAAGTTTCCTCCCAAATTCTAAGAATTACTTGACTTTAGGGTAGGCAAGAATTGTTTCTTTTTCTTTCTTTAAAAAAAATTTTTTTTATGTTTATTTTTATTTTGGAGAGAGGGAGAGAGAGTGGGGGAGGGGCAGAGAGAGGGAGGGGACAGAGGATCCAGGCAGGCTCTGTGCTGACAGCCGAGAGCCTGAAGTGGGGCTCGAACTCAAGAACTCAGAGATCATGACCTGAGCCAAAATCTGATGCTTAGCCAACTGAGCCACCCAACGTGTCCCTCTGAAGGTTTTCCATAAACCTACCTGCCCACTCATGCATAGTCTCTCCCTTTATCAACATGTCCCAACATGTTCCGTGGTATGTTGGTTACTATTGATGAATCTATGCTGATTCATCATTTTCATCTAAAGTCCACCGTCACTTTAGGGTTCACCCCTGGTGTTATACATTCTATGGGTTTGGACAAATGTACAACGACAGGATCCACCATCATGGTATCAAACATAGTGCCTTCACTGTCAGAAAAACGTATTCATCCCTCCCACCCCCCAGCCCGGGGCAGGGCAAGGACTTTTTAGATGCCCAAGTTGCAAACTACAGAAGAAAAGATGGACACTTTCAGCTATATTAAACTTAAGAACTTTTACTCATCCAAAGATTCCATAAAGAAAGTGAAAAAATCTTGGACTGGAGGCTGGATTGGGGGGAAAATTGCTCTAAAGAACATTATCGGAACATCTGGGCTGAGTTTCAATATAAACTGTGAATTGGATGTTAGTGTTCTATCAGTGTTAAACTACCTGAATTTGAAAACGGTTCAATGTTAACTATCTAAATTTGGAAATGGGTACGTAAAAGAATATTTTTGTTTTCAAGGATACATGCTACAACTTAGTCCCAAATAGATGAGCAAAAGTGATGTGTATATTGTCTATTTTATACACAAATATAGCAAACTGTGAATTGATGTGAATGGTATGTACACAGGAGTTCACTGTATTTGTCATGAAGCTTTTCTGTAAGTTTGATATTTTTTCCAAAATAGAGTAAAAAATGTTTTTTAATGTGTGAAAACCCATGCTATAAACAGGGAGAAAACATTTCCAACACATGCAACTGACAAAAAGATTGGTATCAAGAATATATTTTTATTTATTATTTTTTAAATGTTTTATTTATTTTTGAGAGTGTGAGCAGCGGAGGAGCAGAGAGAGAGGGGGACAGAGGAGCTGGAAGTGGGTTTTGTGCTGACAGCAGCGAGCCTGCCCAATACAGGGTTTGAACTCACAAACCGTGAGATCGTGAACTGAGCTAAAGTTGGACGCTCAACTGACTGAGCCAACCAGGTGCCCCTCAAGAATATAGTTTTTAAAAAGTAAAACCCTTCAGGGCACCTGGATGGCTCAGTCGGTTATGCATCTGACTTTGGTCAGGTCATGATCTCATGGTTCGTGGGTTTGAGCCCTACATTGGGCTCTGTGCTGACAGCTCAGACCCTGGAGCCAGCTTTGGATTCTGTGTCTCTCGGACTTGCTTCGGCAGCACATATACTAAAATTGGATTCTGTGTCTCCCTCTCTCTGCCCCTCCCCTGTTCGTGATCTGTCTCTCTCTTTCTAGGAAAGGAAAGGAAAGGAAAGGAAAGGAAAGGAAAGGAAAGGAAAGGAAAAACTCTCAGAAGAGAAATAGAAATGGACAATCAACATATGAAAAAATGCTCAACATTATGGTACAGATTTATTCTCAATAGACTAGCAAAAATTAAGAAGTCTGATAATAATAAGGTTTGGAGAGAATGTGGAGTACTAAGAAAGGGCCGATCAGTGCTGCTGGCAGCATAGATTGGTACCACCACTTTGAAAACATTTCAGCATTACCTTTTAAAGTTGAATACCCCATACCCTCTGACCTAGAAGTGGTGCTCCTGGGTTCAAATGAAACTCAGGCACATCCACAGGAGATGTGCACAGAATGCTCCCACCAGCCTTGTTAGTAATTACGAGGGAAGATTTGAGTTTTGTGAGGGCATGAGATTACATAATTGCAGAAGAATCACAACAAATTACAAATGTGACAAAACTGGGTAAAGTACCATACTATTTTTTTAAGTGTTTTACACACCTCTATACCTTTCCCTTTTCCTTTTTTTTTTAAAACTGCATACTCTTTGATCCCTCTTCGTGACCATGATTTCTGTAATGTTGTTTATGTAGAGAGAATAAAAAAGACTAAGTCTTTCTTTTACCATGGTTAATTGAGTTTTTTTTAATTATTAATCTTTAAGATGTAAAAAAAAAAAGTCTGGACAGAATCACTGTCTGTGACCTACAAACTCAGGGATTCTGATAAATTTTACTTTGAATGATTCCCATCAATAAAGGAAAAATGTAAAGTGCATTTATAATGATATAATCATGAATACATTCCTGATGGGAGAGAATTTCCATTTGACTTAAGCATTGGTCAGAACACCATTCTCTGCTTACATTTTTACAGATCTAATAAATTTTTACAGACCAGCTTCTAGCTCCCTCCATTTCAAACTATATATTTTTCCCTCAATATGCATATACTTCTGATGCTGGATGCTATAGGACACATTCATATCCTGGTAAGACATTTGTCCCTGCCCCTTCCTACTCTGGGATGGGAAGCAAAAGCCTAACATTAACAGACTGCAAACCCATAAATACATTCCACTGAACTCAAGTAAATGTATCTGCAACTCAACCCACCTTGGCTGGATCCCCAAATGCCTGCTGCTATCTATCACCACCCAACTTGAGAAGTGTTGACGGAGGGGAAGCCGGAGTATAAAGAAAAAGTGGTCCTAATCCATCCTGGTTTAAATACTTCTTTAGAAGATTTTACAAAAACATATGACCGTGTGAACACATGGACAAGGCTCCTCTTTTTAGGGCTTTGGAAGGGACCCATGGGAGTGGGGGCCCTGAAGCTCAAATTTCATTAGCTTCACGGTAAATTTGCCTCTAATAAATACAAAATACTGAAGACAATTCAAAAGTACATAGGAAAATACACGTAAACAACTTTACAGATACAAAATATTATAGCAGTAAAAATGAATGCTTTACTGCTTGCTTACGCTTAACAACTTAGAGGAATCAAAGAAACAAATGCTGAATGATAAAAAGTGAATCCCACGCGGCTAGATATATATTGTTTTTATAAAGCTCAAAAAGAAGGAAAAGGAAACAATGTATCAATTAGGAATGCATCCAACTCTGATAAAACTACTAAAATGGAAAGGAGAGAGAAAAGAAATCCAGCATAGTGGTCGCTGAGGGAAGCAGCAAGGTGTTCAATCTGAGATGAAGGGATATATGCTCATACTAATAACGTGGCGGAGTCACAGACTTTCGTATTATCAGCACGCTTTAAAACTTAACGTTAATTGCTCAAAATGCTATTTTGTATGCACCAAACATTAGGTTGAAAGTATTTCTGAATAGGTAAGAAAAATGTTGAAGTCGGCAAACTTGGCTTTCCTCCTTCCTTTCCCCCTGCTTTCTCCGTATCACGATCTTTTAACTAACTACCAGCTGCGGGGGGCATGTGGCTCCAGAGTCTAGCAAAGCAGAGAAATGGCAATCCATGGGGACCAAAACCGTGACTTGTGTTATTTTCTGTTTGGTGATGGGTGGGGTGTGGTAGTATGGAAATATTATCCAGCGTATCAAATACATCATGTTAAACTTACTCCATTTAGTTTTAGAGTTATTTTGCCAGCTAAAAGCAGAACGGGTTTTCAGGCCTCTGGGGCCTCTGCCCCTCCCTTTTACACTCAGACTTCCCACTTTCTAAGTGTACCAGGCCCCCGCGCCACCCGCTTCAGTCTTTCCGGGCGGTCTAACTGTTTTTCACCAGTCCTGACCCACTCGATTACGTAAATTCTTCCAAGAGGATCCCCAAACCCGCCCCGCCCTGCAGAACTTGGCCAGCTCCAGCCACGCTCCGAAGTTTACCAGCAGCCGGGAACCGGGAAGGGCAAGGAAAGGCGCGGAACTTCCCAGTCCCCGCCCCTCCCTCGTTCCTCCCGCCCCCCTCAGCTACAAGCCAAGCTCCGCCTCCCGCGGTAGCCCCGCCTTCCCCGCCGCGCTAAGGCGCGCCGCGGCCTCCTTCCAAAACCCGGAGAAGTGGATTCTGCGCTCCGCACGGCCTTTCCTAACCGTAGTGTGGCCGAGCGGGTCCAGGCTTGTCGGCAGGAAACTGGGCCCAGCGCCTGGAGGGGGAAGGCGGCCCCGAGCGGGAGCGGACGCGCCCCAGGCCTGCGCGAGTGAGCGTGCCGCGGGCCCCGGCCGCTCGGCCCTCCTTCCCGTCGTGCTCCCTTGCCTCTGGGACGCGGGGCGCTAGGCCGCGGCGGTAGGATCCCCCCCACCCCGTACACAGTCCCCCTCCCACCCTTGCAGTCGCGGGGTCCCGGGCCTCCGGCCGGAATCCTGCGCCCCGCCCTCCCCGTCTCCTAGCAGCGCCGTGACGTGCGTGCGCCTTTGGGTGCGGGGCTGCGGGGCGGGGGTGAGGGGCAACGCCCGAGGGGAGGGTCTGGGAGCGCGCCCCGGGAGGGATCCGGCGACTGGGAAGCCGCGCCGCTCCCCGCGCCCTGCCGGAGCCGGTTCCGTTTCGCCATTTGAGGACCTTGAGTTCCAAGCTCTTCCCTGCCGACCCAGAGCCGTCCCTCTCCCCACCTCCTTGACATTCGCGGAGACTTGGGATAGTAATTCTAGACCTTCAGTTGCATTTTTGTTGGAATTTTTCTGGAAAAATTGAATCTGGTAACTTATCCTAAGAATTTTTTTTGAGAAAGGTGTTTTAGTATATTTAATAGGCTCAAAATTAGGTTAAAAGCCTTGTTTCACAGCCCACAGTCATTTTGCAAAAACATCTTTGGTGGAGATCGGCATAGCAGTGGTTGAGAGCTTGCACTCTGGAGCCAGAATGCCTGGGTTCTAACACTTGAGAATGGTGTGAGCTTGGACAAGCCACTTAATCTCTAGCTGGCCAAGTTTCCTCATGTGAAAAATTATAATAGAATACATAATACAGCATAATAAATATCTATATATGTCCGGGGGGGGGGGGCGGTGGTGCTAACCTACTTTCCAAGCTTGTGAAGATCAGGTTAACAGGTCTTGAAGCGCTAAGCACTGTGGAACATAGCAATACATACGGGTTACTTATTACATCAAAATAGCATTTTTTCTCCGTGCCTTGTGGTTTTGATTTTCGAGATTCCAGCTGTGAAGTGTTTCTCCTGTTTTGTGAAAACGTAATAAAAGGATTTACTCCAGAATTTCTGTAATATTTGGAATTTCAATGTGCAAGTAGCCAGTAAACAGAAGCAGGCAGTATGCACAAGGCTGTGCTGAGCAGTGTGCAAAGTTTCACCACTCCCATGTGTAAGGAAAAGGGCTGTCTGTTTTCACCAGAGGAAATTGATGAATGGCAGAAAAGCTTGCTCTAAGAAGTGTCATGATGCCTTCTTCTATTCCTTTCAGGCAAAGCCCAGGGACACTAGGCTGACTGCAAGATAACCATACTTTATATGTGAATTTTATTCTTCATTGAGGGTTAAATAAATCTCATTATATAATTTCCTCAACAGAATATCAGAGGATGTTTGTTCCAAGATCTCTAAAAATCAAGAGGAATGCTAATGATGACAGCAAAAGTTGTGCAGCTAAGAAAATTAAATCAGATGAAGAAGACCTTCAGCTGGATGAAGGCAGAGATGATTCAACTGATGCTTTAGTTACAAAAGAAGCCACGACGTCAGACAGGCCCAGCACAGAACCATGCCCTTTCCCCAGCACAGCTGGCCAGTTGGCTGAGGTTTGTTTGGTTGGACCTGAGCAGGACGCAAAGGATAGCGATCTTTCTGAAGAGCCTGTAAAGTCATTTTCCAAAACACAGCGCTGGGCAGAACCTGGAGAACCTGTCTGTGTTGTTTGTGGTCGTTATGGAGAGTATATCTGCGATAAGACAGACGAAGATGTGTGTAGTTTGGAGTGTAAAGCCAAACATCTTCTACAAGTAAAGGAAAAGGAAGAGAGATTAAAACTCAGCAGTCCTCAGAAAGCTGATTCTGAGCCCGAGGCTCTACTTAATGCTTTTTATGTCTATAAAGAGCACCCCTTTATTTTGAACCTTCAGGAAGACCAGATTGAAAATCTTAAACGGCAGCTAGGAATTGTAGTTCAAGGGCAAGATGTCACCAGACCTATTATTGACTTCGAGCATTGTGGTTTCCCTGAGGCCTTAAATCTCAACTTGAAGAAATCTGGCTATGAAGTTCCAACTCCCATCCAAATGCAGATGATTCCTGTAGGACTCCTGGGAAGAGACATTCTGGCCAGTGCGGATACTGGCTCAGGAAAAACAGCCGCTTTTCTTCTTCCTGTTATCACTCGAGCTTTATGTGAGGTAAGAGTTCACATGTGTTACTCTCAGAAGCAAGTCAGGTATATACCAAGTTTCAGCCTTAATTACATTAAAGCTGCAAACTGAACTATAATCTTAGTCGTTAGTGCTCTTAGTGATTTTGCTTCTGATGGTAGTTTGTATGAAGAACATAATTTTAGGGAATTTTCCTTTTATTAGATTGGACCAAAGATCTTTTCCTTGAAGGTCTTAAAAATTGCCTTCCTTACAAAATATCTTCAACAGATTTTCTATTCAAGAAGTAAACTTTTGCTCTGGGGAAAGAAATGCTGCTGACTGGGTGACCTGCAATTTTTGTGTCCATTTAACCTCCTTGGATTTTGTGTTTTGAAAAAACTGATTTATACCAAAGTTAGAACGCTATCGTAGAGTTCAAAAGCTACCCTTAAATGTGATTCGTGGTTCATCTTAAAATAATGCTGCCTTACTTTACTTGTGAGTTTATAGTGTATAAAGCACCCCCCCACACACACACATAATTACTTTAACCACAATTTTTACCAAGTACTATTGAATTTGTGGGGTCTGCAGTAGGGCAGGAAGGGAAACCAGTGCAAAATGTAGGCAAAGAGAGGAGAGGTAAAGGAGGAAAATTTGGAAAACTAAGAATTGTAGAAGATAATGTGAGGAAAAAATAAAAGAAAGCACCTCACGTTTAAAATATAGGTAAAACTCACTGGATGTCCAAAACAGAGCTATAGTGCAGGAAATAGGACATTTGTAACAGTAAGTGAATCCATAGGAGAGCCAAGGGTGGGATGCCAAGCTTTAACCAGATCTTCATGGTTTTCTCTTCAGAGGAGCATGGCTGGAGATTGCAGAGTCCATTTGACTGGGAGCAAACTTTCGGTTTTCCCACCTTGGTTATTGTGGGTGCTCTTCCCTGGCCCCAGTTTTGATTTTTCATTGTATGTCTGTGTTTTATAAGAAATGGGTTCAATTTACACTTGATCTTAGCCGAAAGGCCGAGAAGCGATAGAAATGGGTTCAATTTGCAACGGTTTTTGGAGAGAACATCTGCAGTGAACAGAAGGCAGGAGGGTTCATATCCAGTTGGGTTGGACCGTTCCTAGAATCACTTTGAAGATTTAGTCCACATCTGCAGGAATTAATTGCCAGTGCTTTTAGACTTGTTTTTCCCATCTTTGCAGAGCAAAACTCCATCTGCACTCATTCTTACGCCAACAAGAGAATTAGCCATTCAGATAGAGAGCCAAGCTAAAGAATTGATGAGTGGTCTGCCGCGCATGAAAACTGTGCTTCTGGTAGGGGGCTTACCCTTACCTCCACAGCTTTATCGTTTGCGACAACATGTTAAGGTGAGCACCGATTTGGTAAAATGCCTTTGAAAAGCATTGTAAGCAATATGGGAGCTAGTTGTTGTTCTGTTTATTTATTTATTTATTTTTTTGCCCTTAAGGAATGTGATTTTAGGTTAAACCTTTTTTTTAACTTTATTTATTTTGAGGGGGTGGCTGGCAAGAGAGAGAGGGAGAGAGAGGATCCCAAGCAGGCTCTGTGCTGCCAGTGAAGAGCCCAGTGCAGGGCTGGACCTCATGAACTGTGAGATCATGACTTGAGCTGAAACCAAGAGTCGGACACTTAACTGTCTGAGCCACCCAGGTGCCCTTAGGTTAGCCTTTAAATTCCAAGCAAGCCTTAATTTTTTTTAAGTTTTTTTTTTTTAATAAATCTTTTACTGTTTTTAATGTTTATTTATTTATTTTTGAAAGAGAGAGAGGGAGCAGGGGAGGGGCGGCGGGGGGGGGGGGGGGGGGGGGAGAATCCCAAGCAGGCTCCACACTATGAGTTTAGAGTCAGATGTGGGGCTTGAACCCGTGAACCAGGAGATCTTGACCTGAGCTAAAATCAAGACATTTAACCGACTGAGCTGCCCAGGTGCCCCTTAAGTTTGTTTCTATCAGAAAGGGACACAATTTATTGAGTGTCTGTCATATGCCAAATCCTGTTGGATGTTTTCACCTGCATTATCCTATTCAGTTTTCACATTTGCTCTTGAAGGTGGGTTGGCATATCCCATCTTCTATGTTTGAGAAGTTGAATCTCAGAAAGATGGGATTTATCTAAGGATCCATAGCTACTATAAAGTGTGATTTCCTTTTTTGTTTTTTAAGTAGGCTCTGTGCCCAACATGGGGCTTTCACAACCCTGAGATCAAGAGTAGGATGCTTTACTGATTGAGCCAGCCAGGTGCCCCTAGAGTGTGATTCCTACAGAGAAGGAGGTTATCCCATGTAACCACAATACAGTTATAGAATCAGGAAATTAACATGGATACACTGGAATGCATCAGGAATTAATGTTGCTGCCATCTACTCTTCAGACCCCATTCGTGTTTTACTAATTGTCCCATCACCTTTTTTTTTTTTTCCTAATAGCACAAGAATCCAGTTCAGAATCATATTTTGCATCTAGTTGTCATGTCTCTTTTATCTCCTTCAGTTTGGAAGAGTTCTTCAGTCTTTGCTTTTTTTTTTTTTTTTTCATGATCTTGACACTTAAAGGATTATGAACTGCTTAGTTTGAAGAAGGCCCCTCAATTGCTTAGATTCAAGTTACGCATGTTTGAAAGGAATATCATAGAAGAGATGCTTTGTTTTTTTCATTACATCCTTGTAGATGATACATAATGTCAGTTTGTCCTTTTACTGGTGATATTACCTGTAAAGTAACTGTGAAGTTTTATTTTTCCCTTTGTATTTTGAGGAGTATTTTCATACTGTAAATTTCTTGTGCTTTACCACATTTCAAGCTTATTCTTTATATATATGTATACATATAATATATACATATATACACTTACATAATATATAAGTATATACATATATACATATAATATATACATATATATATATATATACTTATATCAGTATAGACTCATGATTTCCTATTTCATTTAAAGGATTATAATCTGGGGGCACCTGGGTGGCTTAATCGGTTGAACATCCAACTCTTGATTTCGGCTCAGGTCATGATCTCACAGTTTTTGAGTTTGAGCCCCACATCGGGCTCACTGCTGTCAGCACAGAGCCCACCTCACTTCGGATCCTCTGTCCTCCTCTCTCTCTGCCCCTCCCCCACTGTGCATGTGTGCTTGCTCTCTCTCTCTTTCTCAAAAATAGATGAACATTAAAAAAAAAAAGCTTCTTTCTCTCCCTCTA
The DNA here is from genome assembly GCF_018350215.1 of Panthera leo. NCBI lineage: Eukaryota > Metazoa > Chordata > Mammalia > Carnivora > Felidae > Panthera > Panthera leo. Next base: position 39,660,276 of record NC_056696.1, on the reverse strand, counting down.
CCCCTCTCCTCTGCTCTCTTTCTCTCTCTCTCTAAAATAAAAAAAATGAATTAAAAAAGAAAGGATTATAATCTGTTATTACCATTATTTATTTTGATTCTCCAGTAGTCCCCAATTTGAGCAGTGGAATCACCGTCAAGTTGCCTTCTGTGTCCTTTTATTATATCCCCATCATTCTTTGAGCACTTTGTTTCTTTCTGTCTGAAGAAGATGTTCATGCTTCCATTGTTCTTTCCTTGCCTCAGCCCTGGAATCATGCTTTTCTCCAAGTTGCCATGATTCCTTTTGCTACAGGATAGTATTTAGAAACCAAGACCTGGGCTCTAGGTTGGGCTCATTGCTGTTGGCTTTTGCTATTGAGTTATCATTGCTTCTAGGACCTCTTAGTGAATAGAGAGAGGGAATCACTCCATAATTGGGTATTCTGCATCTGTATTTATCGGAGACCATGAGTTCATGTCGATACTTCCAACTCTAATTAAACACAACAAGATTTGTTTTGGGGTTTTCTGTCTCCGTGTTTGTAACCCTGGCAGTGAGAAACTTGCTACCCATTATCTTCTATATATTTGTTTACTTGACCAGTCCTCCTCTATGTAACCCCTTGCCTGTCCTCATCTCTGTCCACTGCCACAGAGTGATGCCTTCTTACTAGGCTCCACCCTGCACCCTCTTCACCCCCTGAGACCACCAACACCCTGTGCAGGGCCACCTTTCTATGGAGGCCCCTTCTCACCCTCCTATCTCTCCCACTCCCTATGCTGGGCCGTGTCTTTCACAGATGCTCTCTGAGAAAATGTGTCTGTCAAGGGGCACCTGGGTGGCTCAGTTGGTTAAGCATCTGACTTTGGTTCAGGTCATGATCTCACTGTTCAGGGGTTTCAGCCCTGCATCAGGCTCTCTGCTGTCAGCGCAGAGCCTGCTTCCGATCCTTGGTCTCCCTCTCTCTCTGCCCCTCCCCTGCTTGTTCTCTCTCCTTCTCTCTGTTTCTCCTAAAAATAAATAAACATTTCAAGAAAAAAATCTGTCCAACAAAGTGATCTTTCAAAAGCCAGGGCAAAATAGCCACCTTTTCAGATGAACAAAGCTGAGAGAGTTTATTACCAATAGAGTATCTAAAGGATCATTAAACTAAGATATTCCACATACAAAGAATCTGATTCTGGAAAGGAAGGTTTAGGATCAAAGAAAGAATGGCGAGCAAAGACAATACTAAGCATATGGATAAGTGTAAACAAATATTGACCAAATAAAAAGTAGTCGTGAACAATTTGTGGGTTTAAAAAAAAAAAAAAAGAAGGAAAATACTGGCCAAATGTAGCATATAAGTGCAGAAAGGTTGTGATTGGTGTAAATCAATTGCCCTTGATTGTTCAAGAAAAAGGTACATATGTCAATTAATTTTAGATTTTATTAAATTACAAATATTTGTTAAAATTCAAGGGAAGCGCTAGAAGAATGGGAAAAAAAAAAAAGTTTCTAACTTCCAAACTGGCAGAATGCGGGAAAGTGGAAGAGGAATAGAAGGGATGAACTCAGTTCAAAAATATTGAAATGGATTTAAATGCTTACAGTATTTCTGAAGAAACCAAGCAGAGCTCTATAGCTCTCTGGATACAGATCCTTACAACCCTGAAATTTTATCATTCTCTGTGAGCTTGCCGTTGTGTTGCTGTGTCCTTGAAAAGTGGAATACAATTGAATTTATTAGATCATTTGTAACTCGACTTTTCGCCAGGCACCGTCTCATTTAATCTTTATAATAATTATCATTTCCATTTTATGAATGTGAGAACAGAGGCTCACGCCATTTATTAAGTGCTATAGCTAAGACTCCTACTGAAGTTTACTAAACAGCGCCTACTTTTAACTACTCCTTCAACTATTATAAAACTGTTAAGAGCCTTGAGCAACTTTAGAAATCATTGTGCCCAACCTTTTAATTTAAAACGAAATAGCAGGCCCAAAGGGGTTTAGGGATTTGCACTTGTTTACGGAGCCAAATAGCGGTCAGCCTGCCTGCAGAGCCCTTCCTGGTCTGGTCTCTGCCTACTTTCAAGCTTCATCCAAGTCTTTCTTCCCCTTTTTTACCTCGCGGAAGCCTCTGTGGCCTTGGAAGGTTCTTGGATGTTTTCCTTCCACCTGGTCCTCCTTGCTAGCTCTCACTACTTCTGTGTTAGGGTTTAGCTTATATGTTAGCGAGGACTGGACAGATGCCTCCGTTTATTGCATACCATACTGACCTCATGAGTATTTATCTGATCCTTCCTTTGTGTTTGTTACAAGTTTCATGAGAGCAGAGACTACGTCTGACTTAATCATCATTGATTCTGAGTACCTAACCTCAGTGACTGGCACATATTAGCCACCCAGTAAGTATACATAGAAAGAATGAATAAAGGAAGGAAGGAATATTATCTAATTTATTATCTTTTTCTCATTTATTCAGGTTATCATTGCAACTCCTGGGCGACTTCTGGATATAATAAAACAGAGCTCTGTAGAACTCCGTGGTATAAAAATTGTAGTAGTAGATGAAGTAAGTAGTGTTACTTAGAACATTAGTTACATAATTTTATATAGTTTATGAAAAATACATTATAGTTATATAATCTCACTGTGTGTTCAGGCATTTTCTCCCCAAAGGAAAAAAAAATTAGGGATTTTTTAAAATTGCAGTGGTCATTCTTTTTTTTTTTTAATTAAAAAATTTTTCTTGAGAGAGAGAGAGAGAGAGAGAGTGTATGCACACTCAAGTGAGGGAAGGGCAGAGAGAGAGGGAGACACAGAATCCAAAGCAGGCTCCAGGCTCTCAGCTGTCAGCACAGAGCTCCACATGGGGCTCTAGCTCAACAAACCGCGAGATCGTGACCTGAGCCGAAGTCAGACGCTTAACCAACTGAGCCACCCAGGAGCCCCTAATTGTGGTGGTCATTCTTAAGCTAGTTCCTGTGTAGCATTGCAACTACCCTAAGGTATAGTGCACTGAAATTAAACCACATTAATAAATAAAATTAGCTGTCTTTTCCTAATTGACAGAAAACACAAATCCAACAGCTACTGTATTCTCAGTGATAAGTTTTTTAAACACTTGACACTGGCTATCATTTGTCTACAAAAACAAATGGATCAATGGCAAATAACTATTAACAGGGATTTTGGAAGTAGCTGAGAATGCTTAATTGGATGACCTTTTGTATTTTTTTCTACGTGGTCATAGGCATTTGTGGTTGTGATTTTCAGTGGTACATAGAGCAGATAAGCATTTTTATATTTTTGGTTTGCTTACAAGATAAAATAAATATGTTAGTATCTGCTGATATTCCACCATGTGAACAAGCATGAGGACACAAAACCATGTGTCAGCCCAGGCTGGACATGTGCCGGTTCTGCCTGCAGGGCATTGCACTTCTGCCTTCACACACGTCCCAACAGCAGTAACAGAGCAGAGGCCCAGCAGGGGTCACAGATGTGGGGTCCAAGTGCTGACCAGTGATGGCAACCTGGCCTGCCTTCTGTGGGGCCCAGTAAGTAGCAGTAGGTTGCCAGGGGGTGTGGAAAGAACACCTGGATGAGACCGCAAGACTGGGATTTGAGCCTCTACTCTACCTACTATGGGATGCTGGGCAAGTCATTTAATCTTCCAGACATTGTGAAAATGTCTCATAGACTGAAAAGTCCTGTAAAAATGTAAAATAATGTTATTCAGTCCTTTATTATTTTTTTTCTGTTTTTTTCCCTTATATATTTACCTTTTTTTTTTTTCCAGTGAGAATACTTAAGTTCTACTCCCTTAGCAAATTTCAGTTATACAGTATAGTGTTAATCAACTGTGGTAACCACATTGTGCATGTCAGACCTTACCTGTTTTATAACCAAAAGTTTTTACCCTTTTATCCTAAACCTCTTCCTGTTTCACCCACTCTCTAGCCCCTGGCAATCATTTTTCTACTACTTTCTATGAATTTGACTTTTATTTTCTTATGTTGAACTTTTTAAATTTTTTATTTATTTATTTTTTTTAATGTTTATTTATTTTTGAGACAGAGAGAGACAAAGCATGACCGGGGGAGGGTCAGAGAGAGGGAGACAATCTGAAACAGGCTCCAGGCTCTGAGCTGTCAGCACAGAGCCCGATGGGGGGCTCGAACTCACGGACCGCAAGATCATGACCTGGGCCGAAGTCGGCCGCTTAACCGACTGAGCCACCCAGGCGCCCCATGTTGAACTTTTTTAAATTGCACATATAAGTACTATCATACAGTATTTGTCTTTTTCTGTCTAGCTTACTTTAATGCCCTCCAGGTCCATCCATGTTACTAAAAATGTAAGAAGTTTAAGTCTGAATAATAGTCCATTGTGTATACATACACCAGATTTTCTTTATCCATTCATCTGCCGATGGACACTTAAGTTGTTTCCATACCTTGGCTATTGTGAACTGTTACTCAGTCCTTTAAAAGGTGCTGCTAGGTCAGCATTTTCCTGGTGTGCCTTTTGGTTCAACTGATTTATTGCATTGGATTATCATCAGACTTACTGCCACCCTGCAAGTATGAATGGGCTTCCCATTGTTGATAAGCCCATGTTGTTAAGTTCTTGCCATCTTATGAGCCTGAGAAACGGATCATCACATTGATTTTAAAGTTAATTTCCATTCCTGTTTGCTTCCCTTCACGACATTTCCATCTTTGCCAATTAATAGGGTTTCACAGGACACCTCAGTGCTATGCTCAGAATACAAAAGGAGTATTCATTCAGCAAACCTATACTGAGTGCTTGTTATGTGCAGCCTCTGTCCCAGCTCCTCAGCATTTAAGGAAATGAGCTGGTAAACAACATAATTGGTCATGTACTGAAACTGAAGTCAGCATAGAAGTGCTATTCAGAGTCCTTGGCTCTGAAACCTTCCATCAGTCCCCCAGATAGACTTTAGGTCTTCTTTCCTCTCTGACCTATATGTAGATTGACCAGCTCTAGATGAGTTTGGATGGAATCACAAAGAAATTTTAAATACTATTCAGGCCTACAAAGTACTGAAACCTTATTGGAGAAAAAGACATATACACTTGAAATTAAGCAAGAGCATTATCATATATACTGAAATACAAAGTACTAAAGTGTGTAATGTAGGCCAGGGAATGGCAAACTCGTGCCGTAAAGGACCAGATAGTAAATATTTAAGGCTTCAGGGGCCACTTGGTCTCTGTTGAAACTGTTCAGTACAACCATAGACAGTAGGTAAATAAATGGGTATGACTGTGTTCGCATAAAACTGTTTACAGAAACACACAGAGGTCTGAGTTTGTCCCAAGAGCCTTAGTTTGCTGACACCTGATATAAGCTGTTAGTAAAAAAAAAAACAGGACTATGTATGATATGCTAATTTTTCAGTGCAATTAAGGTCAAGAGAAAGAAATAAGAGATTGTGTGAATTGGCACTGTAAAAAATGGCCTCTCCGAGGTAATGGGATTTGACCTGGTCGTCCACAGATGGAAAAGGATTTAGAAAACTTGAGAATGTATCCAGTATTCCAGGTGAAGAAGCTAACATAGGCAGAGGCAGAAAGGCCAAGTGCATGCACTGAGAGACCAACCAGCTTGAAGCATTCTTCCTGAGAAATAATAGGAAGTAAAGTTGGGTAGTTAGGGTGGGGTCAAATTATAGAGGGCCTTGAAAGGGAGGAGGAAGATCTTGGATTTGATGTGGGAAACAATGAGGCTTTCAAAATTATTGAGTTGGGGTGTCACAAGTGGAAAGTGGTGGTTGAGCAAGGTTATTCTGCTGCTCCGTGCAAGAGAAATTAAAGAAGAAAGAATCTGTGGGACAGAGTGGCTAGCAACCCAGACAAGAGGTGAGTAGGGTCAGGGACAGGGCAGAGGCAGTGGGAGTCATGAGGACATCTGAGAACCACTGTAAATCATTCATGAATCTTCTGATGACTGAATATGAGAGAGGATGGAGAAGAAGGTGGTTGACGTGACTCTATAAATGCTGGTTGTGCCTCTAATTTTAAGTAAAGGGCAAGTGGGTAAGAGTTGGAGCTTGGCAATAATATTTGAGTTTGGTTTTAGAAATGTTGAATTTCTTGTGAATGATGGATGAAATGCTGTGTGGATATGAGAAATGTGCATTAGCATCCATGAGACACACTGGTTTCTCTAAGGGAGGAAGGTTGGAGAGGGACAAGGACTGGGGCCAAGTGTCTGCTTATGGAGTTTGAAGATGAGTCTGTAAACATGGTGTAGTTTGAGAGACCAGGAAGGAAGTGAGAACAAGTAATATCCCTGAAAAGAGAGGTCTCTGGACTATGAAGATAAAGGAAAAGGCATGAAAACTAAGATAATTCTTTTGGAATTAGAAAATCTGCTCTGTCTTCCTACCTATTCTTTGGCCTAGAATTCTCTCCCACCCCATCCACCTGCTCTTCCTTTATGTGTCCGTGGCTCTGGAACCTTCTGTCAGTCCCCTAGATAGACTTCAGGCCTTCTTTCCTCTCTGCTCTGTTGACCTCTATGTAGACTTTATAATTTCTTTTATGTTCCTTGGTTTATCCCAGTAATCAAGCACAGTGTTTGCCCAAGTTTCCCTAATGGTAAGAATTACCCAGTGTACTCAGCAAATGTAATAAATGACCAGACCTCTTATTTGGATATGCTGACTCAGTAGGTCTGAGTTGGAGTCCAGGAATATTTAAAAACTCATTCTGGTTGATTCTTTAGGGAGATTTGGGACACATTGACTAGTGAACTGCCTGACAGTGCTTTTTAAGTGCTTAGACTTGATGAATGCTTGTTTGTTTATCAGATGCATTTTTGGAGCTTTTTACATGCTAGACACTGTCCTTGGTTTTGAGGATACAATGGAAAGTGAGATAAGCTCTGACAGATGTATGTGCACAGGTAGTGTGACAGAGACAACAGGGGTTTTCTCAATTTGGTATGGGAGGAGGGCTCTCTGAGTGACTTTGATGCTGAAATCTGAACAAAAAGGAGCCAGCCACACGAAAATCCATCTGGAGGAAAGACTGCTTCCATCAGTCTCCAGCTAGTGTTCAGGAGCTGATGTGGGAGTGATCATGGGGTAGTTGGGGATAGAAGGCTGGTGCGGCAGGGTCGTGGGACGTGAGATGGGGGAATGGTAGTCAATTATGAAGTCAGAGAAGTGGATGAGGATGAAAACTGGAAGACTGTGCTTAACAATTGGATTTTATTCTACATGTGATGGGAAATTACTGGAGGGTTTAAGCAGAGGAGTAACAGATCTGATTGATGTTCTAGAAGATTCTGGATGCTTGAGGTAGATGGCTTCTGGTGTGGGGGTGACAGGATGAGGAGGAGTCTCACAAATGTGAGCTGGAAAGAAGTAGCTGGATTTGGGGGTGTGTTAGTGTAAACAGATTAGATGCAGGGAAGCTTGGATGAGAAGAGAAACTGAGCGAATTTATTTCTGATGGCCTCTCTGTTTTCTGAACCAGGGGAAGCAAGGCCATCTCCTGAGATGAGGGGGGCTTAGTGGGATTATTGAAGAAAAGCAGGGGATATTTGCAAGACATAGCATGGGTGTGCACGTGCTCTGTGTCTCATAGTAAATTGAAACATTGAGACTTACCATGCTGTGAACGTGGTCCCAAGTGTTTTATATATTTTATGCTTATAATATATCCTCATTAATGCTCATAGCAGCCTTATAGGGCAGCTGCCATTATCATTCCCATTTGTAAAAGGAAAAACTGAGGCTTACAGCCATTCGTTACCTTGGTTAATTTAAGGTCATAGGTAGAGTCAGGTTCAAACCCAGACCATCATGATTATTTTAGATTTTTAAATGTCACAGAGTGAATATTAAAATGTGTGTTCATACTTTAATAGTATGTTAGTGGACGCTTAAAAATACAATGCCTTAGTCTAAATACTCTAAAATAGTTAAATAACTTATTTTTCAAAATTATAGATAGCTAGATTGTATTTAAAAATCAAGATAGCCTTAATCTTTATTATTTTGAAGCAGCTTTAACTTAATAGTTTTCCTTCTGTTTGCTTAGTAATACATAAATTGTTTTTAAAGACCGGCAACACAGGAGTATATACTGAAGTGGAAGCCCCCAACAGTAAATGTTTTTACTTATTTAATATTTTATTATAAATATGCATCCATGGTTAAAAAAAAAAACAACTTTGCAAGAAGCTATAAAATGAAGAATTAAATTGCACCCCCTTCTACAGCCTGCAAGCCTTCTCCCCAGAGTCAACAATTGAGTTTCTTGAGTGTATACACAACTGGTATCATGTTATACATAGTGTTCTGTACTTTGCTTTTTTCCTGCTAGCAGTGATTCATTATCACTTAATAAAAGGCTTTCCAGTCATAATTAATGATAGCAGAGGGTTGTATTATGTGGATCTACCATAATTTATTTACTAAATCCCCTATTGGTGGATATTTAGGATATATACATTTTTTTGCCACTGTTAATGCCATAAAAACCTTGTATATCATTGAAAACCTGTAATTACCCAATGTATAATTTTATATAAATATGTATTTTCCCAATTTATCCTTTACCTTTTGACATTGTGGTATATTCTTCTGTGTAAAAGTTTTAAATTTTTCATGTTCATAATCATTTCAGTTTTTCCCTTGGGTGGCCCAGGGTTTTAATGTCCAGTAGGACTAACTTTAAAATGATTTTATTTTAGGCTGATACCATGTTAAAGATGGGCTTTCAACAGCAAGTGCTTGACATTTTGGAAAACGTTCCTAATGATTGTCAGACCATTTTGGTTTCAGCTACAATTCCAGCTAGCATAGAACAACTAGGAAGCCAGCTTCTGCATAATCCTGTGAGAATTATCACTGGGGAAAAGAACCTGCCTTGTTCCAGTGTGCGCCAGATTATTTTGTGGGTAGAAGAACCAGCCAAAAAGAAAAAATTGTTTGAAATCTTAAATGTGAGTAGTTGCGCAACCCTGTTTTGTAGATTGTGTTTGCATTTTTCACAGTCCTTAAGATTGTGATTTTTAGATGCAGCCTTTGGGGAATTTAGTATAGATACTTAATAACTAAATTGCTTTACCTCAATTCTGTGGGATCAGATAAATATTTATTTATATAAGCTTACTGTATGGATGCAGAATTGCCCTTTTTCCCCCCTATTATAGAAAGATGTTTAAATATCAAGACTATTCTTTAGTAATATTTTTTGTTTGAAAAATTTTTAGTAGTTTTATATATCGGGTTAAAGACAAGTTCTTTCTTGATCATTCTGTCCTTGGGAAATAGAATCTTTTAGCGGTAACTTGTTTAAGCAGAAATTTGTTAAGTGGGTGATATGTGTTGCACAGTTACTTATAAATAAGGTATTAAGTTAAATATGTTTGTATTTACTTATGAACAGTATTTAAAATTTTAAATTGCACTCAAAATTTTAAAATTATTTTTGCAATATTAATGAAGTATTGGAGAAATATGAACAGCAGTAGACTGTTGTGCTTCTGTTTGTGCATATTTAAAAAACATTCATTTTAACACTCATTTTTCCTCTATAAGCCTGTTGATAACTAGCTTATACTAATGCTTTCAGAAAAACTTCCCATTGTAAATTATGTTGTATGAGTAATTTTAGACATATGTTTTTCGTTTTTCAGGATAGGAAACTCTTCAAGCCTCCAGTGTTAGTATTTGTGGACTGCAAGCTGGGAGCAGATCTGCTGAGTGAGGCAGTGCAGAAAATCACTGGTCTAAAAAGTGTGTCTATACATTCGGAGAAGTCACAAACAGAAAGGAAAAACATTTTGAAGGTTTGGCACTCAGCATTCTATTTTCAAGGGACCCCCTATTACCAGCTGGTTTTTAAAGCGACCTTTTTTTAATGACTGCAAGAACTTCAGGCAAGCAGTGACTGTCAGCTAATTGTTCCTCTTGCTCAGGCTTCTGTGTCTTGGGAGCAATAAGCCTGTTCCCTACAGGGTTATCTGCTAAATAGATTACTAATTCAGAATCTACCATTTCTGAAATCAGGTCAGTTTAGACGGGGGCAGAGCAGTAGTTCACCCTTGGAAAGGGTTTGCTTGAGTACATTAAGAGAAAACATTTGATGGGGTTGGGCGGGGGGTGGTTGGGAAGAATTTAAACCACACAGATTTCTCAGGTATTCTAAGACCTTTACTTACTGAAAAGATACTGCAACAACAATGTTGAAGAAAGTATTAAAAGAAGAAAAGGTATCTGAATTAGATAAAACCACATAAGATAAATTCTGAATAATGAAGTTTGTTGCTTTTCGGGGAAGGGATTACTTGAAGGAGACTATGAAGTTGTGGTGAGCACCGGAGTCCTGGGACGAGGCCTGGACTTGATCAGTGTCAGGCTGGTTGTCAATTTCGATATGCCTTCAAGTATGGATGAGTACGTGCATCAGGTAAAGAGATTTTATGTTTCCTCCCTGAGTTCTCTTGGGCAAGGCATTATCAATAGAGTGGTAACTAAAAAATAAAAAGTTTTGGGGTGCCTGAGTGGCTTGGTTGAGCATCTGACTCTTGATTTTGGCTCAGGTCATGATCCCAGGGTTGTGGGATCAAGCCCTGAGTCAGGACTTAAGATTCTCTCTCTCTCTCTCTTTCTCTCTCTCTCTCTGTCCCCCCTTCTGCCCCATTCCCCTGCTTGCTTGCTCTCTCTCTCTAAAATAAAATAAATGAAAAAAAGTGAGACAGTATTCTAAAAAAGAAAAAATAAGTTTTATCATAGACCTAAAAAGATTTTATAAACTTTATATAGTTTTGCTTTTAAAACATACATGTATATAAGCTAAATTTTGTTTTTAAAAACTCTATGTGTGCCTAAAATGGATTAAAAAAATAATTGGAGGGGCGCCTGGGTGGCTCAGTCAGTTAAGCGTCCGACTTCGGCTCAGGTCATGATCTCATGATTCTTGAGTTTGAGCCCTGCCTTGGGCCCTGTGCTGGCAGGTCTGAGCCTGGAGTCTGCTTCAGCTTCTGTGTCTCCCTCTCTCTCTGGCCCTATGCCGCTCACACTCTGTCTCTCTCTCAAAAATAAACATTAAAAAATTTTTTTTCTAAACAATTGGAAATAACCTAAAATATCAGTTTAATAAAATTTTAAGTAGTGGTTTTTGTTTTTGTTTTTAATTTCCTTTCTATTTCTTACTTAGCGAGCATATTAAATAGCGTTTATAATCAGGGGGAAGAAAAGGCTTTGTTTTAAATTGGTCTATCTGGCCGAAATAAAATTGATCCGTTAAAGTATTTGTTTTTTTAGGAATCTTGTCTTCATCTCTTCTTCATATCCTTATTTGTTCTAGTCTTTCGCCTATTAAAGTTTTGTTTATTTTGCTGCCAAAGATAACAGCAGGCTCTTCTTTCTAGCAGAAATAGAGCTTTCTCTTAGCGTCGTGTTATCTCACTGACTGCTACCTGTCTTCCTTCTCCGGCATCACTTACAGACTTTTCAAGTAAAGCCTTTCTGTAATGTTCTTAGAATTACCTCTGAATGCCACATTTACTTGGATCACCCACTGAAATGCTTTTAGTGCCTTTAATGCATTGTTGCTTTTATTTTTACTCAGACTTAGTAATATAGCAGTGCCTCTCTCTCTCTTTCTCTCCCTTTGGTCCCACCTCATTTACCTGTGCATCAGGGAATTGAGTATTACACAGGAGTTGATTGTTCAAATAAATGAAGTTTATTTTCTTTTGAATTTTTAATAATTTTCTAAAAATACTAAAATACTTAAGAAGCTTCTCTGCTTCTTAAATAGAGCATGCTGATTACAATTATGTAACTTTTTCTTGCTATCCCAAAGTCAACCCTATTGCTCTCAGTTATTCATGAGTTATCGTTCACATTCACAGTGTACCCTGAGCAATGGCCTCAGGGGGTGTTGAGTATGTAGAGTTTCTAACCTCTACTCAGAATGGCCCCATATCCTTCTGCTTTTCTAGTTCTTATATCTGGGTATGTTTTGTTTGTTTGCTTCAGTAATTGAACGGTACATATACACAATAAAAAATAATACAAATTACAAAAGATATAAAGTGAAAAATAAGTCTCTGTAAGGTAACCCTCCTATTTTTGAGTGGTTACAACAGTTAATGGTGCAGAAATTATAAAATGCATGTTTATGCACAAGTACACATGTATATGTGTACCATGTTACGCTTATTACGTAAATGGGACCACATTCCTCCAACTGTTCTATGCCTTGCTTTCTTTATTAAATATATCTTAGGCATCTTTCCTTATTAGCACACATAATAGGTACCATTTAAAAAATATTGATATGTATGGAGTGCTTACTATATGGCCAGGCACTGTTCTAAACTCTTCCAATGTTTTTACTTGCTTTCAGTTGGGCTTGATCTATTTTCATTGCTACATGGTAGTGTATTGTATGGATTACCATAATTCAATAAATCCTTTACAGTTTGATGGATAATCAAATATTTCCAATATTCTGTTGTTAAATAATGCTGCAGTGAACATCCATCTATACAGTTGTTTCTCTCATGCAATATATTTATAAAATAGACTTGGAGGAGACTTGCTAGGTCAAAGGAATGTGTATTTTATTTTATTTTATTCTATTTTTATTATTGTTTTTTAAGGATATGTGTATTTTAAATTCTAGTAGGTATTCCCAAGTGTTTGCTTTTAACTTAGGGGGCAGGGACTTCTGGGCACATAATTTGGAATTTGTTGAGTCAGCTTTTAGAGTCTAGAGAGTATTGCAGTTATGTTCTTGAACAGCTTATGTTACAGTATAAAATATCTCAGAATAAATTATGTCTCAATTGATAGAACTCCCATGCTATACAACTCACCACTTGAAAGTCAATTTACTGGTTTTTAGCATATTCATATTGTTGTGCAGCCATTACTACAGTCAATTTTAGAATATTTTTATCCTGAAAAGAAACCCCATACCTGTCCCTTCAGCAGTCATTCCCCATTCCTTCTCTCTCTCTCTCTCTCTCTCTCTCTCTCTCTCACACACACACACACACACACAAAGACACACACACACACACAAAGACACACACACACACACACACACCTTAAGCAACCACTACTCTATGCCTGTCTTTATAGATGTATCTCTTCTAGACATTTCCTATAAATGGAATCATAGGTATGTACTCTTCTCTGCGTTTTTTCACTTATCACAGTGTTTTCAAGTTTCACTCAAGTTGTAGCATGTATCTGTACATTTTTTATTGCTACATTATATTCCAAAGATATACTGCCTTTCTTTGTTCATTAGTTGCTAGACATTTAGCATGTTTCTACTTTCTGTTTGCTATGAATAATGCTGTGTGTATCCATGTACAAGTTTTTTTTTTTAATTTTTTAATGTTTATTTATATTTGAGAGAGAGACAGTGCACAAGCAGGGGAGGGGCAGAGAGGGAGAGATGGAGACAGAATCTGAAGCAGGCTCCAGGCTCTGAGCTGTCAGCACAGAGCCTGACGTGGGGCTTGAACTCACAAGCCATGAGATCATGACCTGAGCTGAAGTCGGACACTTAACCGACTAAACCACCCAGGCGCCCCATGTACAAGTTTTTATGTGGATGTAGGTTTTCATTTCTTTTATTTTAATACCAGTCTAGTTAACATACAGTGTTATATTAGTTTCAGGTATACAATATAGTAATTCAACAATTCTGTACTTTAGTCAGTGCTCATCATGATAAGTGTACTCTTAATTCCCTTCATTTATTTTACCCTTTCCCTTCCCCGCTCTGGTAACCATCAGTTTGTTCTCTATGGTTAAAAGTTTGTTTTTTGGTTTATCTCCTTTTTTCTTTGTTCATTTGTTTTGTTTCTTAAATTACACATATGAGTGAACTCACATGGTATTTGTCTTTCTCTGACTTATTTCATTTAGCATGATACTCTCTAGGTCCATGTTGTTGCAAATGACAAGATTTCAGTCTTTTTTATGACTGAATAATATTCCATTATATATATATATACACACACACACACACACACACCACATCTTCTTTATCCATTCATGTATCATGTATGGATGAACATTTGGACTACTTCCATAATTTGGCTATTGTAAATAATGCTGCAGGGGCTCCTGGGGGCTCAGTCAGTTAAGTGTCTGGCTTCAGCTCAGGTCATGATCTCAAGGTTTGTGGGTTTGAGCCCCGCATTGGGCTCTGTGCTGACAGCTCAGAACCTGGAGCCTGCGTCAGATTCTGTGTCTCCCTCTCTCTCTCTGCCCCTCCCCCACTCATGCTCTGTCTCTGTCTCTGTCTTTCAAAAATAAATCGATGTTAAAAAAAATTTAAATAGTGCTGCAATAAGCATTGGAGTGCATATTATCTTTTTGAATTAGTATTTTCCTGCTCTTTGGGTAAATACCCAGTAGTGGAATTACTAGATCATATGGTAATTCTATTTTCAATGTTTTGAGGAAACTCCATGCTGCTTCCCACAGAGGCTACACCAATTTGCATTCCAACCAACAGTGTACTGGTATTACTCTTTCTGTACATCCTTGCCAACATATGTTCATTTTCATTTCTGTTGGGGACACACCTAGGAATGGAATTGCTGGGTCATATAGTAAATTTGTGTGTAACACGTTGAGGAACTGCTAGACTCTTTTCCAATGTGGCCTCATGATTTTACATTCTCACCAGCAATATATGAGGGTTCCAGTTTCTCCACATCTTTATCAACACCTATGTTATTTATGTTTTTAAGTATAACCATGCTAATGGGTATAAAGTGATATCTCCTTGTGCTTTTGATTTGCATTTCCCTAATGACTAATGAATATCATTTCATGTACTTGCTGGCCCTTTGTGTATCTTCTTTGGAGAAATATCTTTAAATTCTTTGCCTATTTTTTAATTGGGTTGTCCTTTTATTATTGAGTTGTAAAAGGTATTTATATATTCTAGAAGATCCTTATCAGATACATGATTCACAAATCTTCTCTTCCAGTACGTGAGTGCAGCTATATTTTATATTAGTTTTTAGTTTTATTGGAAAAATTCAGTAACATAAATAAAGCAACATTTCTTCTCTTGTGCCCAGTCTCATTCCATAGATGGCCATGTTTTGTTTTGTTTTTACAACGTTAAAAATGTCCTATATATTGGCAGCAACGATCTAATCATTTAAATACTCTGAATATAGACTTTGTTCTACATTTCAGTTAAGGAACAGAAATTGACCATGACTGTGTATTTACCCCCTTCTTCTGAAGAGTTTCTCAGTATATTTGGAGACAAGTAAATTTTGTTCCTTATCATGTATTTCCATCACAATTTTGTGTTCATTTAATTTTATCAAAATGAGAACTTTATGCAAAAATGAGTTCACTTAAATCTCACATTTCAAGGCACTGAAGTACTCTAAAGAGTCCTCTTGCTCTAAAAGCAGTAGCTTTCAGAAAGTTTTTACCTTACCCCTATCCACAGTAAGAAACATCTTCATGTCATTGGCCACCCCCTCACAAGATACCGGAACTGAAACACAGGGTTCACAAACAATCCTTACTGGTATTATATGTGATCACTTTCGTATTTTCTGTTTGAGCTATTTCATTAAAAAGATGCTGGTGGCAGTCTACCTAAATTGATTTCACAAAATACATTGAGATGTACAATACAAAAAGTGCTATGGGAATGATGAACGTTAATCTTAGTAAAGCCTCTTTAAATACTAATCTTAATTTTCTTGCAAGAGACATTAAGGTTTTATATGAACATTTTGAAAATGTCCTTTGCATTTCATTTCAGGTTGGAAGAGTGGGGAGATTAGGTCAAAATGGAACAGCGATTACTTTCATCAATAACAATTCAAAAAGACTCTTCTGGGATATTGCAAAAAGAGTAAAACCCACAGGATCCATTCTTCCCCCACAGTTACTAAACTCCCCTTACCTTCACGACCAGAAAAGAAAGGAACAACAGAAAGATAAACAGACACAGAATGATCTGGTTACAGGTGCTAATCTTATGGACATTATTAGAAAACATGATAAAAGTAATTCTCAAAAATGACTTGTTATACCACTGAACAATTTTTTATTGTGTATGTTGTCCATGAAATTTCTGTATCTTATTACTGTATGGTTTGAATCAATGGGACATGTACATGAAGCAAAAAAAATTTAACATAATTTAAATTTTTTTAAATTGAGTATCAGATTTATACCACCGTATTATATTTATTTCCCTTTAGTTCTCATAAATTAAAAAAAAATCGGAAAATGAATTGCTAAATAAAATAAAATTTTTTCTGTCTAGACAAAGCCTTTTTTTTCCCCCCAATACTCTTGGAGCTGCTGTCAGAGCCAGACACCTGCACAGCGAGCAGTCAGACTCAGAATGGTGATAGTTTTGTTTAGTGTCCCCAGTGCGCTGCGGGCACATTGGCACTTGGGTTATTGTTGAATAAATAAACGTTAGGAAGAAAGTAAATGATGGAAACTGGAAGAAATGATTGGTGCTTCTTTTTTTTTTTTTTTTTTTAATTTTTTTTTTTTAACATTTATTTATTTTTGAGACAGAGAGAGACAGAGCATGAATGAACGGGGGAGGGTCAGAGAGAGGGAGACACAGAATCCGAAACAGTCTCCAGGCTCTGAGCTGTCAGCACAGAGCCCAATGCGGGGCTTGAACTCACAGACCGCGAGATCATGACCTGAGCTGAAGTCGGCCGCTTAACCGACTGAGCCACCCAGGCGCCCCTGATTGGTGCTTCTTTAAAAGATCAGTGTGAAATATGTTTTATTCTCAGTGGTTTTCCCTTCAGCTTGGTAAACATTTTTTTTTTAATATAACTTACTGTCAAATTGGCTTACATACAACACCCAGTGCTCATCCCAACAAGTGCCCTCCTCAATGCCCATCACCCACTTTCCCCTTTCCCCTGCACCCCATCCACCCTCAGTTTGTTCTCTGTATTTAAGAGTCTCTTATGGTTTGCCTCCCTCCCTCTCTGTTTGTAACTATTTTTTCCCCTTCCCTTCCCCCATGGTCTTCAAGATCTACATATGAGTGAAAACATGATATCTGTCTTTCTCTGACTGACTTATTTCACTTAGCATAATACCCTCCAGTTCCATCCACGTTGCTGCAAATGGCCGGATTTCATTCTTTCTCATTGCCAGGTAGTATTCCATTATATATATAAACCACATCTTTATCCATTCATCAGTTGATGGACATTTAGGCTCTTTCCACCATTTGGCTTAACATATAACATTCCACAATGTTATACTTATTATGGGCTGCTTATCAAAATAACATCAAGTTATGTTAATGCTGCATTGCAATTACAGTTTTATGTTAATGTCAGTTTGCTAATTCAATTGATAATATTAAATAATGGAACGAAGGATAGGTGTTTTGCTTTGATACATCAGTTCTTTCATTTCTTTAAAAACTGTTAGTTTCAGTTTACTTGCAGGATTTAGGTAGTATGTTACATAAATATTGACACTTAAGTTTTATATCCTAAACATCCTCCCCAAAGGGGCGTGGCAGAGATTTATGGAACTAACTAGAGTCCCTCAGTAGGTAGTTTCTTCATGTCCCCACCCAAAGGAAAGTACGAGGTCAGAGGTTCCCCAAAGAATGTGACCCTCAAGACTCTGGCTTTCTCTATCCTGATTCTATGTTTGCTAACTGTTGAGTGGTAAGTATGTCTGATTTCAAGGATGAGGCAACCATTAAGGTCCCACGGTGCTGTAGCCGGTGCATTGGGAGGCTGAAATCCAAGCAGCACCACCATGCTCAACATATAAAAGGGGCCTTAAAAGTGTTGATAACAATAGAGAAAGGGCACTTTTTCAGTAGTCTCAAACTTGTGTATAAATGTATAAATAAAAGCAGTATAGAGAGATGAGAGCTTTGCAAATCAGTATTTTTAGAAGATTATATGTATTTAAATCTTCAACTTTTTAAACCATCACCAGTGGGCACTAACATCTTTTTTTTAAGTAATCTCTACATTCGACGGGATTGAACTCACAACCCCAAGATCAAGAGTCATATGCTGTACCACTTGAGCCAGCCAAGCACCCCTAGAAGACTATATTTAAACAAAAATAAATAGTGTTGGGCTATAATGTAACCCCACTGGTCAGCCTCATTGGCTCGTTGACTGGCTTCTGTTCCCACTTCTATTCATGCGTCCTTCAGTTGCCTTCTTATGTTCTGCCTGCTCTCATTTTGAACTGTTTTATCGCATTGGGCAATAGACCACCCTCTTTGAAATTCTCACTTCCTTCAAGGCAGCAGGTGAGTGAGACAGTGGTGGGGGAAAGAGTACCTAACTCACAGGCTCATCATGAGAATTTAATCAGATTAAAAAAAAAAAAAAAAGCCAAAGTTTTTTGTTTTTGTTTTTGTTTTTTTTTTTGTTTTTTTTTTTGGCTTCATCACATCTTCGCAAAGAACATTGCCAGATATTTAAACTATGACTCACACTGATTAAGTAAAAAGTTAAATCTAAGTTGGACCCATGAACTGTCGTATTTTCTGATAAAAACTTTTTTTTTTTTTTTTTTTGGTGCAGGCTGAATGTTACTCAGCTTGCATCCTTCTATGGAATTTATATACACCTCTTACTGCCTTGTTATATTTTCTGCTCACCACAATCAACACAAAGTTTGCTCTACAAATGTAGGGAGGCATGGCCTGAGAAGTGATGTGTCATTCAGGGTGACTTTCCTGGCAGCCAAAAGTAAACCGACTCCAGACAGATAGGACCCTTTTGTTGTCTCCAAGGCATGCTTACAGTGACCCCGGAGGCTGGAGGGCCACGGTATGAACACCAACAAACGATAATTAAGTAAGCAGTTTTCTTGTTGCACTGTTAGTGTGAGGGCCTATGTTCTCATTCTGTTTAGGATGTATGGCACCCGTGGTGTTATTTGACAGAATTACAAATGAAGTGAATACAAGACAAACGTTAACTTTATAAATATGTTTACAAAGAGTAATTTGTAAAATGTTTGCAAACAGTAATGTTTTGAATTTTAGCTTTCTGAAGAATTCACATGTCATCCTTATTTTTCTCATTTCATCTCAAAGATGAAAAGTTGACAAAACTGTTTGCAGAGAACTGGGTTCCAGTTATAGCTCCACAGTTGTATTTTTTTTTTTTAAACTAGTGGAAATTCATTACCATCCCTAATCTTTAGTGTTGCTCATTTGTAAGATGAGAGGGTGTCCTTTAAACTTCTCTGCGGTCTTTCCAAACCTATGTTTTCTGTGCTTCATACTTTTCTTTTTTATTACATAATCTGTACACCTGACCTGGGGCTTGAACCCACATCCCGAGATCAAGAATCACATGTTCTACCGACTGAGCCAGCCAGGTGCCCCTGTACTTCATACTTTTAAATCTGTCTCTCCATGTCTGGAATATGCTTCAGAATAATACGGGGTGGAGAGTCTGGATAAAACAAGGTTGGCTAAGACCCGATCATTATTGAAGCCAGGTGATGATGGGGTTTTTTACTGTTTGGTCTATGTCTGATGTATTTGAAATATTCTATTAAAAAATACATATACACACACACACATACATATATATGTATATACACATATACATATTTTACATATATATAAAATCTTCAATCCTATCCTTTAACTTGTGCCTTAGTTACACATCTTCAACTTTCCACCAAACTTTTGGCTCCAATTCACCCTGTCTGGAGCCAAATTTATCAGGTTCCTTACAAAAAAGCCAAATTCCCTCCTTGTGACTTCCTACTGCCTGTGTGCTACCACTTTCCAAGCCATGTTCAGAATCGTGGTGTCATCATTGACTCATCTCTCTCCCTCTTCTCCATTTCTGCTTAGTCACCAAGTCCTGTCTGTTTTTCTATCAAAATGTCCACATTTTTATGCTGCCACAGAAGCCTAAGGCTCCGTCACCCCAAATCTGAATTTTACTAGAGCCAATTAGAATTGGCCATTCTAATTCCTGATCCCCTGCCACTCAATGTTCCTCCAATCCAGAGCGGGAACATACTTTTAGAGTATAATCTCAGAAACCTTCAGCAGTTTCCTGTTGACAGCAACATTAAATCTGAGTTCTTCTGGCTGGTGTCCGAACCCCTCCTTCATCTGAGTCCACTCTACAGCTTTCTACCTGCTGTTCACAAGCCGGAACCATCTGCTGTGGCTTTCTCTGCCTACTAGAACAGTACTGAACACCATTGCTAAAAGATTAAACGTTCATCAGAACTTCCATGAACACATTCACAGTACTGATAATTAACCGCTGGCAATCTGAACTGTTATGTCACTGGTAAGCTCTCAAACACCCAGCACAACTAAAGGAAAGCAAAGAATCTGCTAGTGAAGGGACAATTTTAATTAAAGACGGACTGTTGCTAGCATTTTTTTTTTTCCTATTTTGAATCCTGGTAATATTTTCATTGGAATTCTGGAGAACCTTAAGTGCTTGGAATCAGATAATAATAGTAAAGTGAATTCTGAGACTAGGGCAGCATTTTAGAACTGACAGAGTTGCTCTGACATACGAGTCAGGCAACTGAGTGCATTTCATTAAATGTGGTGGTTTAGAGAAAGGAAATCAGGATATTTTTAAACAGTTGTTATGATTTTTAAGACATTTCACACAGAACAGTTTATGGTTTCTATGCATGCGAAAATATAAGACAGAAAACTCCTAATCAAAAATGCCATTTTACATAAAATGTACACACACACACACACACACACAGGAAGTATCTTTGGAAGAATATTAGGAAAGCAAATGTGATAGCCCATGAGGAGGAGAGAGCTGGGACTATATGTCTTTGATTTTTTTTTTAAGTTTATTTATTTTAAGAGAGAGAGAGAGAGAGGTCAGTGGGGGAGAGGCAGAGAGACCTAGAGAAGGAGAGAGAGACAGAATATCCTAAGAAGGCTCTATGCCTGTCAACACAGAGCCCGACTCAGGGCTCGATCTCACAAACCGTGAGATCATGACCTGAGCTGAAATAAAGTGTCAGAAGCTTAACCAACTGAGCTACCCAGGTGCCCAAAACCTCCATAGCTCTTCTTGATTAATTTTTGAGTGTGGTTTCACTCTTGTATACATAGTATTCTCAAATAACTAAATTATTAATCCTCATTCTGTTTTGCAAAAATACTGCTTTTTCCAGTCTTATGAAAAAATTAAAGGCCTCAGTAGCCTTTGTGAGACTAACAAACTCGATCAGTTTATGTTTTTAAAAAAACGCAAACACAAAATCAGATGCATGTTTATGATAACTACTTTTTCTAATACCAAAATATGGACACAATCTTACAGAAGATTTTTTTCCCTAATGTATAAATGCATTCATATGGTCAGTCTTGCACAGGTTTGAAATCCATCATGTTAATTATACATTTATTAAATTGCCAGAAATCCAGGCCATGTCATTGCTGCACAGCTCTTTGTTGATAGACAATGATGGTGACATTTTATGATATTCTAGACCTTATGATCCTTAGTGCTAATGATTAACGTACACTGAGGTCTTTTACAGAAAGTCAAGCTTCTTTAAAGATCTGAAAACATCAGACCAACAGCTTTGAAAGCAAAGACCATGTCTCTGAGATTTGGGTGAGCTTTATTATCTGCTCTTCTAATCTTGAGAAAATGCTGGTAATTGGGGAGTTTTAGTTGATTGAATTATTTTTTTAGTCTCTAAAAAAGCCAACCAGGATGGACAAATAAAAGCAAATTCACAGAGCTGCTGGGAGGCATAACTACATGAATGGTGCCCCCGCCCTTGAGTTGTGCAAGAAGGTCGCTGTGAGTTTTAGAGCGTTTCCCGCAACTAGTGAAGTGAATGTTGGGTTGAACAGTTAACTCTTCACATGGTTTGGCATCTTCGGTAGCAATGCCATTCCTCATGGCTTCTCTGAGCTCCTTGGTTACAGTGCTGTACAGGCTTACGTTTTAGTATTCACGGTGCATCCTGACAGTGCTGAACACAGCATGGAACACTGGTGTTTCCCTGCAGCTGGTGGTGGGTAGGGGTGTGTATGGGAAGGGCAGACGTTATTTGACAATAACAAGGGAGAACAAGTTTATCATGGTTTCATGAGCATCAAGGCTTAGCTTTGTGCTCATAATGTTTCTATGTCATGAGACGGAGCAGGATCCCCAAAAATAAATATGAAGACAGTGTTTTAATTGGTTGAAAGAGCAAGATAGTAGCCACTTACTGTAAACTTTTATGCTGTGATGGAGAAACACTATTTCATTACCCTATTGCATTTAAAATGAACGTGCTAGGGGCGCCTGGGTGGCTCTGTCATTTGAGCGTCCTACTCTTGATTTCGGCTCAGGTCATGATCTCACGGTTCATGAGGTCGAGCCGGAGTGGGGTTCTGCTCTGACAGTGTGGAACCTGCTTGGGATTCTCTCTCTCTGCCTCTCCACCGCTTTGCATGTGTGTGCATGCTCTCTCTCTCTAAAAATAAATGAACTTAAAAAAAAATAAACATGCTAAAAAGTAAAATGGTAATTATGAAAATGGGTCTGTGAATTTAATAGAATTTTTAATAATGGCAAATAATCATCAATTAAATATTAAGTGACCAGTTTCTAAGCTTTTAATAATACAAAATGAAACCAATGATACGATTATGTTTTGAATGCTATAATCAGTGAAAGTAGAGGTGAGTGAAGACATCATCAAAGGTCAAGAAAGGGAAGAAACAAATCAAATAAGGATTATCTATATCCTTTCTGATTGATTTTTCTTACTAACATTAGTAGGGAGTGAAAAAAAAAAGCATACAAGCCTAGATGGAGTTGTAATGGACTGAAAGAGATTGAGGTAATATTACTCCCTTTATATATATACATATATATTCCCTTTATATATACATACACACACACACACACACACACACACATATATATATGAAGGGAGGTAATATTACTTTATATATATAAATTTATATATATATAAATATATACACATATATACATACACATATACATACATATACATACACATATACATACACACATATATATATATAAAGGGAGTAATATTACCTCAATCTCCCTTTATATACTCCCTTTATATATATATAAATTTAAATATATACATAAATATAAATATATATATTTATATAAATATAAATATATATATATATGTATACGTATACATATATATATATATGAAGCAGGCTCCAGGATCTGAGCTATCAGCACAGAGTCCGACGTGGGGCTCAAACTGGCGAACCAAGAAATCATGACCTGAGTGGAAGTTGGACGCCTAATTGACTGAGCCAACCTGGCAGACCAGTCTTTCTTAAATAGACTCTGGTTCTTATCCACAATGTAAAGCTACTGGAGATGCTAATGATTGAATTACTTCTAAGATAATAACTTAGATTTCCTTTCTAACTGGATAATAGGCACTGTTTCTCTGATGAGTGAAAAAGGAACTATTGTAGATTAAAATTATTTAGTGATTCTGTAAGGAACAAAATAACCACACACAAACTTTTAAACTGTTTAACGGAGGCAATGAATAACTAACATTGTGCATTTCCTGGGTATCAGGCAGTGTTCTAAATACTTTTGATGATTAACTCATTTTAATCCTCACAAATGCTTATGAGGTAGGTACTGTTTTTTTAATCAACATTTTACAGATGTTCAGAGGGGTTACCTAAGATGCCCAAGGTAAGTGGCAGAGCCAGGACTCAAAGCCAGACAGCCTGGATCTAGCATTTCTGTGCAGAACCACCTGTGAGTTTTGGTACAGGTAAAATGACATACAAGTTCCCTCCTCTACGCCCTGGGCATTCCCGTTTCTTCACAAAGCAGGACCATAGCCTCTATCTAGAAACAGAACATTTGGAGCCAGAGCGACCACCTGGTTGACTACTTCTTTTTCCCCTCTTAGTGCCCCTAGAGATGGAAAGTGTGAATATCAGTGGCCTGTTGGAGGACTAGGGCAAGAGTCCAAGCCTTTTGATTTCTTCCATGACATCATTTTGCAGACTTTTTTAGTCCCTAGAGCTCCTAGTAGAGTACTGTACTATGTTTTCAATGAATACTTAGACAAGGGTGTATATAGCCTATGACTTAAAATAAAACATTTAAAATCTATTCATATGTTAGTAAAACATAAAATAGCACAATAAGAACACTATAAATAACATGATATGACTATGCCTTTTTAAAAAACTGTGGATATATGATGGTTAAAAGGAAAGCTGAATTCAACGTATAATATTTGGCAATTTATAGAGAGCATCCATAAAAGTGAATCACTGTGTCATGAAATAAATCAGATGGAAAAGTAATCCTTTCACATTCGTACTGTGCTTTATAGTTTCAAAACCCTTTCCGTAATTATTAATGCTGGTAAACAAATTGTATTATATTTTAATGTACATTCTCGGTTGTTGTTTTTTTCCTCCTAAAATATTAGGAAAGGAATTGTAATGAAATCTTGATCTGGGTTCTCTAGTTCTCTTTACTTGTTGATATATAATTCAGAAATTTACGAAAATTGAACTCTCAGGTGTGGCAGATTAGATTGCTATTCAGCCATTTCTCTCCCCCTCCATCTCGTGGGGTGTGGGGTATACCTTTCTGCCCACTGGCTTGGGCTTGGCTCTGTGACTTTGTCCAGTGGACGAAGAGCAGATTTGGACAAGGGCAGAGGTTTTAAATAAGCTTGCATGGTTTGGCTTGTCCTCTTGTGATCCTGGGTGCCGTGAGAGGCACGCCAGCTAGCCACTGCCCCTTCAACCTATTCCCAGAAAGAGAGGCGCAGCCTCTACCTGCGGCCTGAGGTAGAGTCACCCCAATAACATACAGAGCTATGAGCCGTAGTTGTTTTAAGCCACTGAGATTTTGGAGGTGTTTGCTATCCACATTATTGCAACAGAAACCTGGTATCTGTGGAAACCTTTACATTGGTAGAAAAAGGAAGTCGCCGTTACTAATGACCTACTATGTGCCAACTGCTTCATATTCATTAACCATGCAATTCTTACAACAACTCCATGTGGTGGGAACGATTATTATCCCATTTTTTAGATAAGGAGACTGAACACAGAGAGGCTAAGTAACTTCTCCAACATCACACAGCTAGTCTACTAAGGCATGGATTAAAGCCCAGCTCTATATGATTATGAAAATTGTGCTCTACTGCCTCACATACTATTGCATGGTTTTTAAAATCCCCGGTTCAGAACAAGAATTTTAAAAATGAAAAATATTAAAAATAATACACAAACAGTATTATTATTCCAACCATAAAACAGTATTTAAAATTTTTTTTAATGTTTATTTATTTTTGAGAGAGAGAGAGAGAATGAATGAGTGGAGGAGGGGCAGGGAGAGGGAGACACAGAATCCAAGGCAGGCTCCAGGCTTTGAGCTGTCAGCACAGAGCCTGACATGGGGCTCGAACCCATGAACTTTGAGATCATGACCTGAGCTGAAGTCAGATGCTTAACCGATTGAGCCACCCAGGTGCCCTGCAACCATAAAACAATATTTTAAAAGGAAAACCATCCAAGTGAAGATGGAATGTTTGGTTCTATATGTCTAGTATAAATATTAAACATTAACTATAAGACAGAGGCTCATGACACACTGGAACAAGCTAGAATTCAGACACCAGCAGCTACATCTGAGGAGAGAAAATGTTTGTTGAGAGTTATTATTAAATACCAAACACCTGGTGCCTGGCTGGCCCAGTCAGTAGAGCGTCTGACCCTTGATCCCAGGGTTGTGAGTTCAAGTCCCATGTTGGGTACGAAGCCTACTTAAAAAACAACAATAAATAACTAACATCTGGAAGGATTGTTTCCAAGTTTCTAGAAACAAGGAACTAAACGTTTATTCTATTCTGAAACTATTGTGACAAACTGTACCTACTTGTCCTGAAAGTTATTGTTTTCATTCATCCGGAGAGATCAGGCCACAGCCTATTCCAGCAATGACCCCCCTGGATGTTATGGTTGACAAAGCCTTAAAAGATGTGCAGTTTTATTGGGAAGCCCCGAAGTGGGCTGAGATTATCTTGTTGTTCCTCCATTGGTTCGTTTCTTTTTGGTGGAAAGAAGGAACACAGGTGGAAGCCATAGCTATCAGAGGCGCTGGCCACATGGGCCCTTTATTTTATTTTTCCCTTAGCTGCCATGGCTGCTCCTTCTCATTCTCTTTATGGCCAGGGAGAGAATAGGCCTGGTTATATTCCGCCCCCTGCCCAGGCCTCCTGAGAGAGTCAGAGAAGGAGAGGGGACCAGGCAGCCGGGACCCTGGCTTTCCAAGACCTGTGACCAATTCCCCACATACCTTCCTACCCCCCTGGCCGGTGCGGTGCGTGGGAAACAAAGGTAACCTTGCGTCCTCCCCTCCTCACCCTGCACCCCTCTCCCCCTCTTGCAGTGCCATTTCTGTCCTCCCCCTGCTGTTGCCTGACTGTCCAAGCCCCAAGCCCCCTTCCTCATCAGCACCACTGCCCCACACCCCCCATTCCAGCTTCCTTCTGATTTAAATTTGCTCTAGCTCACATCAGAAGGACTCTAATGAGTTAATTCATACTGTGATTTGGGGAAAATGGCTTACTTTAATTTTTTTCCTGTCCCCCCCCCCCCCCCCCCCCCCCCGCTCCCTTGAAGGAACAATTAAGTCCTATTTGGATAAACTAAATAGTGGGACTTCAGGGACCAAGAAACACGAAATGGCAATAACCAAGTGTATTGAATGCTGTGTGCCAGGCAAATGAGTTTACTCATTTGATCCTTATAACAACCCAATATGGTAGTCACTATTATTATCATTTCCATTTTAGAGATGGGAAAACTGAAGCACATGGGAGTTGAATATGGTGCCCAGGTCTAAGTAAGTCTTGCTCCTGATATCTACTGTGAAAGAAGCAAGAGATACCTCTCGTGTGAGTGCTTTCATGGGACCATATCCCTCAGATGATGCTTATACCGCTCTGAAGACTGGCCAGTTTCTTGAAAACACATCTTACGTTGATGGGCATTGCTTAATGCTGAATACTTGTTGAGAAGAGCACAGACGTCTATTAAAGCCAAGGAGCCCTAGCTGTAGAAAGTAATTGAGAGACAGTTTGTCCAACCACATCAGTTTACAAAGGAGGATACAGAATCTAACAGGCTTAACGGATTTGATTGGGCCTCCTGGCACCTCCTGACAATCTGCTCTGTGGTCTTTCAGTATCAGCTGCTCACCCCCTCTTTCCCAACTCTCATATAATAGGTTCCCAAGTTGTATTACTCCTCACCTCAAGATGTCTGTCACATTGACTGCCTTGCTTCTGCACCTGGTCTTAACCAGGTTCCTCATTACCTCACGCTTGAACCGACACAGTGACCTTACCTGGCCCGCCTGCCTCAGCCACCCGCCCTGCTTCTGTCTGCTTCCCACAATCACACACGCTTGTCTGCTCATCTTCCTCGAAGCCTGGTTCTGATCTCGACACAAGCCTGGGGCACAAAGGCCTGGATTCAAACTCCAGTTTTACCATTTTGTCACCAAACAGACTCAGCCATTGTGGTTAAACACAAAACAGGGGAGGAGGTGGGAGACGGACGCCAGGTTAAAGCTCAGCTCCCCTCTCCCCACCCTCCCTCACCCCCACCGGCACTGAGTGGGGCAAAGCATCAACCCAGAGCACCCAGGTGAACAGCAAAACTGGTACTGAGAGGCATTACTAGCCATCATTAAAGCTGGCATTTCTGTTGTTGCTCTGAGTACGTTCAGGGGTGGGGAGAAGAGGGAGGAATGTGGAAGGGGTGGGAGGGACAGTGAAGAGAAAGAGAATCCCCATACCCACTGCGTGGATTTGATTTCTCAGTGAAAACCTCTCCCCTCCCTAGAAATGGAAGCAGAAAGGCAAGTGTGGCCGGAGCTGAGGGTTATAGCAGGGCAGGGAGGTTGGAATGAAGAGAAAACTCTGGGAATGTGAAAAGGATTCCCCATCGCCCTTACAACTCCAAGGTGCAGAGTGGGGAGAAGTAAGGAGCACAGCTCAGATGGTCCAGGGCCGGGTACCCCACATTCAGACCACACCCCCAGCCTAGAAAAGCAGAGCCCCTGCTGCCAGTGTGCCATCTGTATTACCCTGTGCTAGGTACTTTTTAACACAAAGGGAGAATTGAGTGCATTGTGCACTCAGGTAAGAAGGTCAATTTACAGATGAACCCGTGATGAAGGAGTATCAGTTGCTACATTCCAGGAATGGGCCAGATTACTAAAGATTTAAACAGCTTAGGGAAATGGGAAGAAACGAGGCTAATGAAATTCAGTCTCGCAAAGCTGGAAGATCATGCATTAGAGTAGAATCCATAATACATTTAAGTGAAGTCTTAATTGTTAGAATTGCTGACAATAACGAGGAAAGAGTCCTAGGGCTGGATAATAAGATCGCGGAGAGTCTAGTTGCAAACAGGGTATTTCCTCATAGAGCAGAGGAAGTAATGGTTCGTCTACGTAAATGAGTTTCTCACATCTCATTTAGAATCCTGGGTGTAATCCTGGGCTTGTAGATATGCTGAAATGGAACATTATGTTAAAAAAAAAAAGGCAGTCGGGGAGTGGCTGAGGGGAGCAAGAGAAACAACGGGAAAGGTTGATTTGGAGCTCAGGAATGTGCCATAATACATATATTTTTAAAAAATATTTACTTATTTTTGAGAGAGGAGGGGGGTACAGAGAGAGAGGATCCAGAGCAGGGTCCACACTGACAGCAGGGCTCGAACTCATGAACTGTGAGATTATGACCTGAGTCGAAGTCAGACGTTTAACTGACTGAGCCACCCAGGTGCCCCTGCCATAATATTTTTTAAAGGAATTTTTTATCCTTCTCCTGAGCTCAGTACAAGAAGAATCTTTAAATTTTGGCTCAGGGCCCATGGGCACCTGTCTACTCAGTCGGAGTGTGCAACTCTTGATCTTGGGTCGTGAGTTTGAGGCTCATGTTGGGCATGGAGTTTACTCAAAAAAATAAAAATAAAAAATAAACTTTGGCTCAGGTGTCTGGAGTTTCAGACCGGGGTCCCCACAATCCTTTTCATGCTTTGTCCTCACTCTTTTGCTGACTTGGTACTTTGCTGGGCATTTCTGCGATAAGGATACTAAATTCATGCAGGGAGAGAGCAGGGATTCTGAGCTGGGGAAAAGGAAATGGAATAATTTTGAAGCTAGCATTAATTGAGCACAGTCTGGCATACATGAGCACGGAGTGGGCTCAATTTCATGAAGTCAGAAACAGCCTCAAACCACAGACCTACATTAGCAGGGGTATATGAAGTCCCAGGGAGGTATGAAGAGAGGCCATGAAGCACATGGTCAGAGAAATGGGGAGACATAGTGTTCTGTCCTTTTGTCATCTGGGTAGAGTGCAATCCTCTCATGACTGACTAAATAAAAAAAATTTTTTTAAGTTTATTTATTTTTGAGAGAGAAAGAGAGGGCACAGGGGGAGAGACAGAAAGAAGAAGAGAGAAAATCCCAAGCAGGCTGCATGGTCAGCTCAGAGCCTGACACAGGGCTTGATCTCATCTCTGTGAGATCATGACCTGAGCCAAAATGAAAAGTCAGATGTTTAACCACCTTGAGCCACCCAGGCATCCCTGACTAAATAATATTTGAACCCACATATTAGAGCCCTGCTCTCTCATTCCTGTATGCAATGAGAGAAAGAAAGAGAGACAGATCCTTTTGACCTACCCTGTTCGATATTGTGGCTATTGAGCACTTAAATGTGGATGGTTCTGTAAGTGTGAAATACATACTGTGTGTCTGAGAAAAGGACATAATCTCACTAATGATTTTTAGGTGGATTGTGTATTAAAATGATATTTCTGATATGTTGGGTTAAATAAAATATATTATTAAAATGAATTACCCTTTTTATTTTCTTAATATGGCTACTAGAGAATTTAAAATTCACATGTAGCTTATATTGGACAGCCTGCTTTCGATTTTCAAATAGTGGAATGGATTTCTAGGGTAGCAGTTTGCATTCCTTTATTAGATTTCTGGAGAGGGGGAGCAAACCGATAAACTAGGAGTCTGTTTTCATTTGCTTTTCTCAGGAATATAATCTCGAACTGCTCAAGCTAAACTGTTGTCAATTAGAGTGGATATTTGGGGCCAATGAAAGGCTTGTGGTACAGAAATTTAATTAATAATATTTAAGAAACGCAGCTGGGGAGGAATAAAGGACAGAGTGAACAAGACAAATTATTTAGGCACAGTTTCACGTGAATTAAGCCCATACAGTCCATTTAAACCTCCACCATGGCTTGTGAAACACTGTTCCTCATAGAAGACAGCAAAATGCCATCATTTACTCATCTTTGTATGCTAGAGGAAACCGAGAAAATGTTAATCTAAGGAGAACACTAAACTCTGTTGTGCCCCAGATCATTGTGTTTGGAAAAAAAACATGTAAAACTCTTTCTCTTTGTGGATTTCTTTTTTTCCTGAGTGACTCAGAGAACAGACTGTGGCCTAAACTAAAAAAAAAGAAGAAGGAAAAAAAAGCCTTATGCAAACGGGTAAAGGCATGCGGATGGGTGTGGAATTATTCATGAAGCTACAAAACTGGAGAGACACTCCCTTTTCTCCCTTCTGGAAAGACTGAGGACGTATGTAATTCTTGTAATCCAGGTGGCTTCCCACTTGGCAACTGCTCTCTTAAAACCACAAATATAAGTAGCAATCACTTGGCACAATCTTTTTCATGCTGTTTTTTAAATGAGAACACTGATTTATATGAACACACAAACCAAAGAGTGATTATAAACACAGCTGAATGTACATCATTCTAGACCATTCTAGGCATTCTAGACAGTACTGGGGTTGAAATTTAACCAATAAAAGAAATGAGATTATAAACTCTTTGCGGGTTAATATGGACAGCTGAGTGATTTACACATATTCAACATTCTTTCTGAGACCATCTCGTCTTTTTTTATACTTTTCAAAAGGTAAGTTAGTCTTATTTTTCATTCCCTTTGGGGCAGCAGCTACAATTTTGGGGAGAGCAAGAATGTCCTGTCCCCTGTTTGGGGAGCAAGAATTCTTGTCCCCTTCATGGTCCATCTAGCTGGACTGGGAACCAAATTGACATGAGACAGATTGACAGGAGAAAATTGAATTTAATAGCATACGTACAGAGAATCTACATAGCATGGAAATTCTACAGCCAATCAAGCAAAATGAAGTATATATGTCATCCTGAACCAAAGAAAAGGGGCTAAGGGTCTGTGATTTCAAAAAAAAGGAATGCACTTCACAGGATAATAAGGAGAGTAGATGTTTGGTAATTAGGTGTTTGCCCTGCCATACGATGGGTTACTCAGATAAAATTTATCTCTGGTAATAACCCTTGTTCTGGAAAGACTCCCCCCTTCCCCACCTCCCCCCATCCATTTAGATTCATCTATGTAGTTAAGGGAAAGGCAAAACTTTCTCTTGAGCTAGTAGAGTCTTGATTGCTTTCAACTCAAAATAATCCGCACACCAAAGTGGCACATTCTGGGGGGCCTGTCCTGAACCCCTTCAAATTCTACTTGGAAGCGTCAGCAAAATGTTTTCAACAGAATGTAAACAATGACCTTGGGCCATGTTGGCAAAGTACCATGGGAAGAAGACACCAACGAAAGTCAAAACTGGCCTGTTTAAAAAAATTGTTCTTCCTAAGTGAACCCTAGAGCTTCCTTTATATAAAAACTGGTTACCCAATAGGCCTCGGGGCTGCCAATGGTTTTTAAATCTTACTAATCTTCTCTGGAATGAAACCAGTATGATACAAAGAGAAAAGAGCTGCTGGAACATTTACTAATCCCTGAGTTCTTTTCTTTTTATATTAAAAAAGGATTACTAGCTTAATGTAATTGTTTTTAAATTACTGGTAGTATTGGTAAATGTATTTAGAATGTGTCTCTGAGTGATCACAGCTGAATTCATACAGATTTCATCATGAGACCATATCAAAAAGTACAAGCATATTATGGTACATACTTCCAAGGCTCTTGGTCTAACGTGTGTTAGAATTTAGAAAGAACATACAAACTATGACAGATTTTAAACTATCTTTATGTTTAAGTCTTTTTTTCCCCCTTAATGTTTATTTTATTTTTGAGAGAGAGAGAGAGAGACAGAGAACAAGTGAGAGAGGGGCAGAGAGGAAGGGAGACGCAGAACCTGAAGCAGGCTCCAGGCTCTGAGCCATCAGCACAGAGCCCAATACATGGGGCTTGATCGTGACTTGAGCCAAAGTTGGACACTTAACCAACTGAGCCACCCAGGCGCCCCCGTTTGTTTAACTCTTATGCTTATCATAAAGTCACACAAATTTGAGAACCAGAAAGAATCTTCGTAAAAAAAGAGCAGTGGTGTGGAACACAGGCAATGGTGCCCAATTTCCTGATTCCTGAACCTGACTCTGTGACTTAGTAAGTGTACAGTATCAGGCAAGTTATTTAACTTCCTGGAAACTCAGTTTCCCCTTATCTGTAAAGCAGCAATAACTACAGTAATAGTACCTACCTTATAGGGTTATGGAGATTAAATGAGATAATGTATATATCTCACCTAAAGAAGGGAGCCAATACTTGCTAGCTATAATTATTTAATGCAGTAATTGTGTTTCACAGGTAAGAAAATGGCAGCAGAGACTAGTCTGGTCCTATCATTAAGTTATGACAGAGACATAGCTGGAATTCAGCTGCTGTGCTCTTACCACTTTTCCTCAACTTCCAGTTTGTCCTCTGGACTTATTTTTATTTATTTATTTGTTTGTTTGTTTATTTATTTACTTCTTTATCTATTTATATTTGAGAGAGAGAGAGAGAATAGGAGTAGGGGAGGGGGCGAGAAGGAGAGAGAATGAGAATCTTAAACAGGCTCCATACTTATTGCGGATCCCAACTCAGATTTTGATCTCACTACCCTGGGGTAATGACCTGAGCTGAAATCAAGAGTCAGAAGCTCAGGGGCGCCTGGGTGGCTCAGTCAGTTGAGTGGCTGACTTCGGCTCAGGTCATGATCTCGCGGTCCATGAGTTCGAGCCCCGCGTTGGGCTCTGTGCTGACAGCTCAGAGCCTGGAGCCTGTTTCGGATTCTGTGTCTCCCTCTCTCTGACCCTCCCCTGTTCATGCTCTGTCTCTCCCTGTCTCAAAAATAAATAAAACGTTAAAAAAAAAAAAAAAAAGAGTCAGAAGCTCAAACAACTGAACCACCCAGGTGCCCCTTTCCTTTGGACTTTAAAATGATTAATTTTTATAGTCTTAATGCACTTTTTTGTTACTGACCTCAAATGCAACTAAATACGAACACCTACAAAGCAGAAGAATATAGCCCATGTTTTAACAAGTAAAAAGTTATGAAATTGGCTAAATTGTAATAGATTTGTATCCTAAAAGACCATTAATTAGTACGAGTTAATCATTTTCTTTAAATCTTAATCTAGAAGGCTTCAAATGTGCTTGCTTTGCTTCTGAATTCTTTCTACCTGTTTTCTTTCAGTTTGTCTCCCTCTGGTGGATCTTAAAAAAATACTAGCTTTTATTTTCAGAATAACTATGGATTATTTGGGACAGGTTTTGCACAAGTTAAGAGCTCATCTTGTCAGCCTGGTTTATGTTGTGGAATTCCTAGAATACTGTGTTGCCTGGGTGGGAGTCTTTGCAGAGACTCCAATTCAAGGAGGGTAGAGATAGGCTAACGACATTTGCTCCATGACACCAACAGGAGCACTGATAAACACATGCAAAGACACAAAAGTGTATTCAGAGAACTACAAGTGGTTTGAAATGGCTGGGAACAAAGTACAAGCAAATAGCGGTGAAATGCTATGGGAAGAGATGAAGTGGAAGGGTAAGCAGGGGCCAAGTCACTGGTTATGTTTGAATCTTATTTGATAGGTAATTTGGATTAGGCTGCAAAAACCAAAATCCAGTAAGTGGCTTTTAAAAAACAGAAGCTCAGTTCTATCTATGTAAAAGAAGTCAGGAAGTAGCTTGATATGGAGCTCCTTGTCATTGGGGATCCAGGCTCTTTCCAATTCCACTTCCTCCGTCCATAGGGTGTGGCTTTTGTCTTCATGGTCCAAAATGACTGCCAGAGCTCCAGCCATTGTATACCCTTATCTAATTGGAGATCTATATTTGCACTTCAGACTCAATTTTCCCAGAAAATAAACTGATTTCACAAATTTTTTAAAAATGTTTATTTATTTTTGAGAGAGAGTGTGTGCAAGAGAGAGTGGGGGAGGGACAGAGGGAAAGAGAGACAGAGGATCTGAAGTGGGATCCATGCTGACAGCAGAGAGCCATGAACCTCGAGATCACAACCTGAGCCAAAGTCTGACGCTTAACCAACTGAGTCACCCAGGTGCCCCTAAACTAACTGATTTCTACCCCCAGACTAAGTTCTTCCCTTTTGTTCTCTAGCTCCCTATGTCACTAGAAGAAAGAGCAATAAAATGAGACTGAGAAGGAGGTATAGAAACCCTGGAGCTGAGGTGAGAGAGTTCAGAAAACAACAGAGGAGTGATCTAAAATGGAGTGGTGAGGAGCACCTGGCTGGCTCCATTGGTGGAGTGTGGGACTCTTGATCTTGGGTCATAGGTTCGAGACCTATATCGTCTGTATAGATTACTTAAAAATAAAATCTTAATAAATAAATAAAATGGAGCATGGCCAATCATGCTAATGCTGCAGAGAGGTGAAGTCACACAGGGTCTGAGGTCAGCTTTTATTAGAGCTGACGGTAACGTGATTGGTGACCTTAGGGAGGGTGTGTCTGCACTTTTTCGTAGAGCAGAGCCCTGCTCAAGCAGTGTTGAAGCTCATGGGTTAGAATTTGCACCTCTCTTGCCTCTTACTGTATCATAAAGGTGAGATAGTGGGGGTGGAAGTTAGTTGGCAGTGAACTGAGAAGTGAAAGGAGGGATAAAGAAGTACAGAAAGGGAGTGTTGGCCTTCAAGAAACTCACATGAAAGAGAAGTGTCCTGTGTTGATCCCTGTCATGATTGACCCAACCTCATACTGTGAGGTTAGCCTCCAAGCAGAAAGAACCATGGACATGTCAGCTGTGTCCGTGGAGAGGTCCCAGACTCCCTTATTCTATTTGCACCTTTGTTCTTAACCTTTAGCTCTATTCCTGTGTTTGCTGGAAATCTGATTATTTGGGGCCTCCACGGCCCCTGCTTCTTTCTTGGTTTTAACGACAGTCTTAAGTTTGCAGCATTTTCTTTAGGGTACCATCTTGTGTTTTCCTTCTGGCTTCTACCACTTCCAGCTGCCCAGGCCACCAGCCCTGCCTGAGGCAGCCTCTTCTACATGAATCCAACGTGCCTCATACCCCTCTACATCTGCCATGCCCTTCTCTAAGGGAGCACTGACGTGAAGAGGGATGGAAAGGTAGAGAAGGAGCCAGAGGGCGGAAAGAGCAACAGGAGTGGGCATCTTTTCTTTTTTTAAAGTTTATTTATTTTGAGAGAGAGAGAGAGAGAGAGAGAGAGAATGAGCGGGGAAGGAACATTGAAAGAGGGGGACAGAGGATCTGAAGTGGGCTCTGTGCTGACAGCAGAGAGCCTGATGCGGGGCTTGAACTCATGACCTGTGAGATCATGCCCTGAGCTGAAGTCGGACACTTAACAGACTGAGTCACACAGGCACCCCTCTTATTTATCTATTTATTTTTTTCAGAAGAGAGAGATGCTGAAGATGGAAGGAAAGTGGGATACTTGATGTAGGGAGGCCCCTGGGAGATGGAGAAAATGAAAGTCAGGGTACAGGTGTGAGACTGGCCCCAAGTAGCAGGAAGAACACTGATTTCTCTGAAGCCTGAGCTAATCAAGGGCTCAAATGAAGGGAAGGAAGTTTGTAGCTAGCTGTGGATGAGACTGGAAACTAAGAAAAGTATTATCAGTAGAGTTATTTTAGATGACTGAAGACGCAGTTGGTACTGATTTAGTTCACATTTATGGAGAACTTCTGTTCCTTGCAGTGTGCTTGTGATTTTCGTATACATTATTGATTTTTTGTTTGTTTGTTGTTGTTTCAGGGACAGAGAGTGCGTGTGTGTGTGTGTGTGTGTGTGTGTGTGTGTGAGGGTAGAGAGAGAGGGAGAGAGAGAGAATCCCAAGCAGGCTCTGTACTCATCTCGAGTCAGAGGTAGGGCTTAATCTCACAACCCTGAGATCATAACCTGATCAAGATCAGACGCTCAACCCACTGAGCCACCCAGACACCCTATGTTATCTATTGTAATTCTCATAAATATATTTAACAGTCAACTGTATATGGTCAGAACACGTATCAATATAAATTTATATACAGTAATGTTTCACATTTATCAAATTGTTTCACATGTTTTATCTAATTTGATTTTTCTAGCAATTATCTCATTTTATAGGTTAAAGAAGCCAAAGTTGAGACATAGATGAAGCAATTTGCGTGACAAGAAGGTTTTATGACTTTAGTCTCCCAAAGGAACTATTATTTTAGTGAGCCAAATTTGGAAACAGATTTGGAAATATAAGGCATTTTAAAGGGCTGCTGTTTTGGCATTAACAAAACACTCTGCCTGAACTGGACAGCAGGGTTCAGTTGGGTGTTGGAGAGTGAGTTATGCCCCAAGTCAGGCAGATGCTAGCCACTGGCTCAGAAAACCCAGCCTTGAAACGAAATGAGGTTCATTCCGGTTGCTCACCCTATGAGTCGTATGTTGGCCAAAAGTACATTTTCTAGATTCTCTTTTATTTTTTTTAAGATTTTATTTATTATTACAATTTTTAAAAAATATTTATTATTTTTGAGACAGAGAGACAGAGTGCAAGCAGGGGAGGGGCAGAGAGAAGAAGACACGGAATATGAAGTAGGCTCAAGGTTCGGAGCTGTCAGCACAGAGCCAGCCCAACATGGGGCCTGAACTCATGAAATGTGAGATCATGACCTGAACCAAAGTCGGATGCTTAACCAACGGAGCCACCCAGGCACCGCTTAAAGATTTTATTTTTATTTATTTATCATTTTATTTATTTTTATTTTTTTTAACATTTATTTATTTTTGAGACACAGAGAGACAGAGCATGAACAGGGGAGGGTCAGAGAGAGGGAGACACAGAATCTGAAACAGGCTCCAGGCTCTGAGCTGTCAGCACAGAGCCCGACGCAGGGCTCGAACTCACAGCCCTCACGGGCCGCAGGCTCCAGGCTCCGAGCCATCAGCCCAGAGCCCAACGCGGGGCTCGAACTCACGGGCCGCGAGATCATGACCTGAGCTGAAGTCGGCCGCTTAACCGACTGAGCCACCCAGGCGCCCCTAAAGATTTTATTTTTAAGTAATCTCCACATCCAACGTGGGGCTCGAACTCACAACCCAGAGACAGAGTCACACACTCCACCGACTGGGCCAGCCAGGTGCCCCTAGATTCCCTTTTCTTATCTTCCTACAAAATCTGAGGTTCTAAAAAAATTAATCAACTTGGAGCAAAACTGAGATTAGCACTGCTCCCTCTTAAAGATGGGTTTTCATTGCTCTTTTGATTTTTAAGACTGCAGTGAGTCCATTACAAAATGACTGTTCCATCTTGTGGTTGTTGCCAGGGATTAAGTCATAATCCTCATCCTTCATAAAATAAGATGTGTCATTATTACAACAGAGAGCTTCTAAAATGCATGATCCCAGTTTCTCATCACTAGCCTTGAATAGGGTTTTTCAGTGTTTGGGAGAGTTCTATTAAGCTATGCAATTTAGTAGCCTACATTTACAGAGCATTAATCCTCTGCCAGGCTCTATGCTAAGCACTTTGCATACATTATCTAACTTAATCCTCATTACGATGCTTTAGGGTAGGTAGCATTATCATCTTCAATTTCCATATGAGGAACCTGAGGTACCCAGAATTAAGTGACTTTCTCTTCTGGTCAGCTGTGGACAGGATTTGAAGAGAGAAGTACATCTCAGTGTAATAAATAAAAGATCAAAATTCCCCTATACAATCTGGAGATGGCTCATGGGTGATGCTTGATTCTGTGGAGTATTATTTCTGTGGCTGGAATTAAATTGGGGGAGCTTCTAAAAGTGAATAAGAAGAGGGAAGTGTGGTTAGTGTTCTGTGAACAGTTCAGGGCCAGGCACTTGGGGAGACAAGAGTGAGATAGACAAGGTCCTGCTCATTTTGGGCTTATGGTCTTGGGGGACAGATTACGATTTGGTTCTGAGGCCATGCATTGTCTGTGGTCCTATTTAACTCCTAGCGATAACCTTAATGGACACTTAATAGTTTTAATAGGATTTATTTCTCATTTTTAACCACTTACCGCATTCCCTCATGGTTGGGCATTGAGAATTTTTCCAGTTTGGGGCCAATATGGATTGACAGTTTTCCTGCATACTTTTTGGCTTCTACGGAAATATTTTTTTTTTTTTAATTTTTTTTTTTTTAACGTTTTATTTATTTTTGAGACAGGGAGAGACAGAGCATGAACAGGGGAGGGTCAGAGAGAGGGAGACACAGAATCCGAAACAGGCTCCAGGCTCTGAGCTGTCAGCACAGAGCCCGACGTGGGGCTCGAACTCATGGACCGCGAGATCATGACCTGAGCCGAAGTCGGCCGCTTAACCAACTGAGCCACCCAGGCGCCCCATGGAAATATTTTCTTAGAATACATTTTTGTAGTACAGTTACTAGGTCAAAGGATGTGAATATCTTTATGGTTCTTCCCATACATTATTATGGCCTCTGCCTTCAAGAAAGATACCAATTTCTGTCACTAGAAATGTATACTTTTTTTTTTTTAAAGATTTTTTTTTAAGTAATCTCTATAGCCAACATGGGGCTTGAACTCACGATCTTGAGGTCAGGAGTCACATGCTCTGCCAACTGAGCCATCCAGGTGCCTCTATACTTTTACTTTTGATGCTAAATCACCAGCACTGAAATTAAAAAAAACAAAACAAAACAAAACATTTTTTTTTTTACTTGTAACTAATTTTTTTACACTTGCATTTAATGATTGGCTGTTTATGTTCTATTTTTATATGAATTAATTTTGTGTACAGGTTGATTCTTTTGTGTGAAATACTGTTGCCCATTTTCATATTGTTTTCTTTCTTATTCTACTTATAAACTTATTTTTCTTATAAAATTGAAAGAAATGTTTCCATTTTCTGTCATATTTAATATATTTTTCTTGTTTACTTGCATTTTATCATTTCATTGTTACAATTTTGAATTACACATAATTCTCAAATTTTTATATATTTGAGATTGTCAGTCTTTCCTTTGGTATATCTTTTGCCTACAAACCGAATGACTATTTTCCCATAGATCTGATAAATATTATATTCTTTTTTCTGATGGTTGCTCTATAACTTAACCTTAAATTTTAGAATCTTTTTTTCTAGAGAGACAGAGAGTGAACCTGTGTGCGAGTGGGGGAGAGGAAGAGAGCATCTCAAGCAGGTTCCATGCTCAGCACAAAGCCCCTGGTGGGGCTCCATCTCAGGACCATGAGATCATGACATGAGCTGAAAGCAAGAGTCAGATGCCCGACTGAGTGAGCCACCCACGCACCCCTAGATGATTTTTAAAGTTAGTTTTAGAATGAGTACTTTATCATCCATTCAGTTTTTCTATATAGTTGGAGGCACTTCTGATTTCCCTTTATATCCTATTGAATACATTTCTATTACCTGTACTTTTTGCCTTTTCTTTTTTTTTAATTTTCTTTTTTATTTTTTAAATTTACATCCAAATTAGTTAGCATATGGTGCAACAATGATTTCAGGGATAGATTCCTTAATGCCCCTTATTCATTCAGCCCATCTCCCCTCCCACAACCCCTGCAGCAACCCTCAGTTTGTTCTCTATATTTATGAGTCTCTTCTGTTTTGTACCCCCCTCCCTGTTTTTATATTATTTTTGTTTTTCTTCCCTTATGTTCATCTGTTTTGTCTCTTAAAGTCCTCATATGAGTGAAGTCATATGATTTTTGTCTTTCTCTGACTAATTTCACTTAGCATAATGCCCTCCAGTTCCATCCATGTAGTTGCAAATGGTGCACTTTTTGCCTTTTAAAAGATACTTATGCTTTAAAAAATTTTGAAAAGAAAATTTAAAAGAAAAACCTTTAACTGTAAACTTCATCTGGACACTGGGGATAATATTAATAGTTACCTCATAAAATATTCAGGAATAAATGAAAAAAATCCCTTGTAAGACATTTAGTATACTTTCCACCTACACGCTTTGCATAGGAAATACAGCACTAGAAACGCGTTATTGTGCTTAGCTTGAGGACAAATAGCCATTTTTACAACTTCATTTTAAGGTGGACAGACCATGTTTTTTTTATACTATGGATCGACAAAAGTCAACTCTTCTCATTTAAAAGCCATCTAAGGGGTACCTGGGTGGCTCACTCAGTTGGTTAAGCTCTGACTTCAGCTCAGGTCATGATCTCTGGTCTGTAGGTTCAAGCCCTGCAAAGGGCTGTCAGCTCAGAGCCTGGAGCCTGCTTCCGATTCTGCGTCTCCCTCTCTCTCTGCCCTCTCCCGCTCACCCCGCCTCCCCACAACTCCTCTCTCTCTGTCAAAAATAAAATAAACATTAAAAAAATAAAATAAAATAAAAAATCCACCTTAGTGAGCTGCCATATGTCACTCAGAATCCAGCTCCTCCCTCCAGCCGGATTTAAAGGGGCCGAAGCTCCGCGCGGTGGCTGAGCCGGGGAGGGGCGGGCCCCGTTGCCTAGGAGAAGTGGGCGGTCGGATCTAGTGTTTGGACTCGCTGAGACTTAACAACGGCGCTTCCTGGGGGTGGGAGGAAGCGAGGGCGCGGTGCCCGGCGCCACGTCCAGCAGCCAATCAAAATGCAGGGCGCCCATTCAAATCGCTGCCGCAGAGGGAGCAGGTTGTGGGGGCTGTGAGCGGTGTGGGGACTTCCTCCGGGAGGTCTCGGAGAGTGGCGAACCCTGCGGAGGGGCGAAGTATCGGTGTCGTGGGGGCGAGAGGGCGTCTTCTTTACCGGCGACCGCTGAGGTGCGGGCGGAGGCCTTAGCTCGGGTCCCCCACCACCCCGGAATCCGGGTCGGCGGCGGAGGCGCCCCCGGAGGACGCGCACGGGCGGCGCCTCTGCGGGGACAGCGCAGCCGGACTTCAGGGCCTCTCGGCCCACAGCCTCACCCACCGAAGTCTCGCCCAGTCGGTTGACATTAAGAGGTACACTCGCTGTCCCAGCCCTCGGAGTGACTAGCTTGAGAACCCATCCACGGGGATCTTTTGGTTTGGGTTGTGACAGTTTTTTCCCCCTTCTGTTCATTCCACTCCTTTTAAAACTCTATGGCGAACCCCCTCCTGCCCCCCCCCCCCCAAACAAACAGAAAGCCGTGTCTATCAGCGTAAGTAGCAAATAGTTTTTAGCTGCCCTAGAATTTCCGGAATCTTCTTGCCTTTACATTTCTTTCCATAATAGGAACACTCTATACTTTTTTAAGAGAAAAGGTTGAAGGGAGGAGCTTACGTCCTGACGATTTTTTTGGGGTGGGGGTAATGACTGTTACTCATTTAGAACTTTAAAAGATTTACTTAAAGATTAACTTCTATTATTTTGTTCCTCAATAGCATTATCTACGGAATTGAGCAAGTGTCATTTTACAAGTTAGAACCCGGCATGCAAATTTAAAGACTTCTTTACATCAATATAACCAGTTTGGGGCAGAGCTGAGTAGAAGCCAGGCCTTTTAGCTGTCACTGCTGTTTTTTTTCTTCTAGACATTAATGCCGGATAGATATTGTTGACATATTTACTTACACACCTGTCTACTTTGTTGTCTAATTGCTAGAGGGCAAGCTGTCCACTAATCTTGCATAATTTTTCTCAACACAAGTAATTAATTTACAGTACTTCTATTTATTGTCTGCACTACTTATTTGGGAATACTCTGTTTTGTGACACCACTCAAACTAATCTCCATGACTGTTCCTGTATTTAACATACATGCAACAGGTATTATCAAAATGCTTTACTCCAGCCTTTGATTTAGGGGCTAGGGTTTCTGTTAGTCCCTCTCCTAATCTGCAAACACAGAGTACTTAAATAAAAATCTCTGCTGACAGGCGCTCCCTCCCTCCCTTCCTTCTCCTCTTCTTCTCCTCTTACTCCTCCTCCTCCTGCTGCTGCTTGTGTTAAAATACACACTTATCATCTTATCTACTTTTATGTACACATTTTATTTTTTTTTTAACATTTATTTATTTTTGAGACAGAGAGAGACAGAGCATGAACGGGGGAGGGTCAGAGAGAGGGAGACACGGAATCCGAAACAGGCTCCAGGGCCTGAGCTGTCAGCACAGAGCCCGATGTGGGGCTCGAACTCACGGACCGCGAGATCATGACCTGAGCCGAAGTCAGAAGCTTAACCGACTGAGCCACCCAGACGCCCCTATGTACACATTTTAATGTGTATATCCTTAAATACATTCACATTGTTGTGCAGCCATCACCACCATCCATTCCCATAATCCTCTGTCATCTTGTAAATCTGAAGCTCTATATCTATTAAACAATAACTCCCATTGTCCCTTGCCCCCAGCCCCTGGCAACCACCGTTATACTTTCTGTCTTTATGATGTTAACCTCTCTAAGTACCTCCTATGAGTGGAATTATACAATATTGGTCTTTTTTTTTGTGACTGGCTTATCTCTCTTAGCATTATGTCTTCAGGGTTCATTCATGTTGTAGTAGATGGCAGAATTTCTTTTTAAAGCTGAATGATGTTTCATTGTACACGTATACCCCATTTTGGTAAGGCCATTCGCCAGCCCATGGACACTTGGGTTGCTTCCATGTTTTAGTCATGTGGAATAATGCTGCTATGAACATGGGTGTACAAATATCTCTTCAAGACCCGGCTTTCAGTTCTTTAGGTTACATATCCAGAAGTAGAGTTTCTGGATCAAAAGGTAATTCTGTTTTTTAATTTTTTGAGGAACTTCCATACTATTTCCCACACTGGCTGTGCCATTTTATATTTCTACCTGTTGTATTCCAGGGTACCAATTTCTCCAGTCCTTGCCAAGACTGTTTTTTTGTTAGTAGCCATCCTAATGGGTGTGATGTAGAATCTCATTGCAGTTTTGATTTGCATTTCCCTAATGATTAGTGATGTTGAGCATCTTTTTTATGTGCTTGTTGGCCATTCATATATCTTCTTTGAAATGCACTTTTTACATCTTTTAAGTCGTTTGGGACGTTTGGCCTGATATAGTGGTTATCTGTGTATTCTTTCTAGACTAAGGAAATGGGAACAGGGTCTTGTTTTTGAAATCCATAGTATCTGTCAGAGGGCCTGGCACATAATGGGGACTCAGTAAATATTTGTTGCACAATGACTGTAAGCTCTTTGAAGGCAGAGATTTGTCTGAAACTGCTTGGGAATAGTATCTGAGGAGGAGATCGTGGTTTATTCTAATGTGTTCCTCCGGGAAGTTACTTTCACAATGGAAGTTTCTCATATTTAAAAAGAAAATGGTTTTTTTTTAATGTTTATTCTTGAGAGAGAGACAGAGCATGAGCAAGGAAGGGGCAGAAAGAGAGAGGGAGACACAGGATCTGAAGCAGGCTCCAGGCTCCAAGCTGTCAGGACAGAGTCCAACGCGGGGCTTGAACTCACAAACCACGAGATCATGATCTGAGCTGAAGTTTGATGCTTAACTGACTGAGCCACCCAGGTGCCCCTAAGTTTCTCATATTTTTTAAAGTCTGTTTAGAGTCTGTGTAATCTCATTTTTTTTTTTTTTTTTTTACAGTTTAGCCGATAGTTTTGGAAACTGATACTTAAAATATGGCTGGAAGTCAAATGAACGTCTAAAGAAGAGCTTAGTTGCTTCACTGACCTCCTTTTTTAAGACAACTTGCTGCCACAATGTCAGTGTTCACCACACATAATAGAAACAACAGCGATATCCTTGGTATACCTTCTTCCCCAGGGAGTTCCTCGCTGAATGTCCTCACCCATGGTAGCAGACCTGAGCTGCATTTGATGTCGGATATGACAGAATGTGAACACGATGATCCATTATTGAGATCGGCAAGGAAAATCAGAGACATAAACAGTACTTATGTGATTTCTGCCTGTAAAAAAACAGGAGATGTACCTCTGACTCCTAACCCTGTAGGTAGATTGGCACTTCAGAGAAGAGTCACAAGGAACAAAGAATCCTCTTTGCTTGGCAGTGAGTTGGGAGACTCCGCCGAAAGCACTGCAGAAACACGTCTTACGTTGCGGCGGCGTGCTAAACCAGAATCAGTGGAGAAGCGGAAAACAGCTCAAACAGATTGTGGGGAAAAGTGGAAAACAACACAGAATGTGGGCAGTGCAGCCGAAAATGATGGTGCCTCACTGGAAGCTAGTACAAATGTAAGGACTGTACATAAAGATAAAAACCCTTGTATTGCACCGGTTGTACCTTTAGCGGCCCCAAAACGCATTAAAATGATGGCCGCTGAAAACCACAAAGAGACATTTGTTGCCCTCCCTGGGGCAAATGAAAAGGTCGCACTTAAGTACTTAAGTAACAGAGCACCCACTGGTTCCCAGGGTCAGACTGAAGCTGTTCCATCGGGACGCTTGGCAACCAAACCTCTTCCGAGCAAGGTGAACATCAAAGTGTCGGGGAACCTACCTCACAGAAGTATTGGGAAGGATACTGCAAAATCTGCAAATAAATTTGAAAGCTTAGAAAAAAGAAGAACACCTACAAAATACATCGCAGGACACCGATTGACACCGAAGTGTGACACATCACAGCTGACGAGCCCAGCTGCATCGTCACTGCTGAAAAAGAGGGTGCCTAGCCTGCAAGCTACACAAAAGCGAACAAGTTCTCTGCCTGCAAATGAAAGGGAAAGGTC
This sequence comes from Panthera leo, assembly GCF_018350215.1. NCBI lineage: Eukaryota > Metazoa > Chordata > Mammalia > Carnivora > Felidae > Panthera > Panthera leo. Next base: position 39,615,324 of record NC_056696.1, on the reverse strand, counting down.
ACGAGAAAATACACTCCCTCTTGAAGAGGAAACCGCAGGTCGGAACCCCCCTGCAGAGACAGACCCCTTAAAGGTGGAGAACAGTCAAGTGACAGTGGCGGTACGGGTGAGGCCTTTCAGCAAGAGGTATGTTACACCTTTTATGTTTTCTATTTATCATTATTATTTTAATGTTTATTTACTTTTGAGAGGTAGACGGAGTGTGAGCGGGGGAGGAGCAGAGAGAGAGGGAGACACAGAATCCAAGGCAGGCTCCAGGCTCTGAGCTGTCAGCACAGAGCCCGACGTGGGGCTCAAACTCACGAACCCTGAGACCATGACCTGAGCTGAAGTCGGACACTTAAGCGACTGAGCCACCCAGGCGCCCCTCACCTTTTAATGTCTAAGGCTGAGCTAGTGACACGTAATGTGTGTAATTCCTCTCTGCTTTTGGAAAGTGAGCGTATTCGCGTATCTTCAGGCGTGGCGTGGCATTTCTATGTAGAGAGGACTTTTAGGTTTAGTTGTAGTTCCCTGAGTATTTTTGATGATTGGCTGTAAAATTAAAACATTGAAGTCACTGGAGTTTGCAAATGTAAATTTCTTTCGATGTACTGCTTTTAAAAAGTCGGAAATACTTAAGTCTCTAATGCAGTCTGCTTTCAAATCTGCAAGATATGGTGGGCTATTCTCTGTTTCCCTTAAAAAGAGCACTTGTTAGCTCACTTACTCCCCATAAAGGCCCTTCCAAAACCCCTTCCAGTGTAGAATCATCCCATCATCATCTCTGATCTATAGTAGTTATAAATGCAGTGATATATTAGATTTGATTTTGATGGCAAAAAAAAAAAAAAATCTGTCTCCAAAGTGATTGGGAATGAGATGGTCACAGATTACAGGTAAGGCTGAAAAAGATGGACGTGAATGTGGCATCTGATTATTTTTGAGTGTTTTACGGAGTGACCGTGAAAAGCTTCAGAGTTAGTAGTTTTTGACTTGTATATCTAAGCAAGATATGAGAGGATATGGTGGCAATGGGAAGGAGCCTCTAGTTTGAACCTAAATCAGTAGTTTGAGACAAGTTACACAGTGCTTTAAAGCCTGTTAGTAAAAATGTGGGGTTAGTGACAGGTGAGAGAACTGAGGGTGAGTTGACTGGAGAGAGAGAGGGTGGGGAAACCTAAAAGGCCTCCAGAATCATGATAGGATGAGAGGCAACAGAAAGAACAGAGCTGGTAGGAACAAACCCCATGATGGAGGACTACCCCGAAGAGAACTTAGCAAGGGACCCAGTGCCTGATTCCAGACTCATCAGACAAGCCCTGTAAACTGTGTTTATAGCCCGGGTGGAGGGGCATTTGTCAAATTGATGAGGCAGGTGCTTTCCAGGACGAATTCTGATCTAAAGCAGAGTTGGGACAAAAAGGGGTATCTGGGACCAAACAAGGACTGATAATGTTCTCCTGCAAAGGTAGAGTAAGTGAAAGATTTCTACGTAGGTCTGAGATGGAAGAAGGATGGACATGAAGATCCATAATATTAAGGGAGATAACCTAACAGAGGGAGGCGCCTTTGGATTAACAGTAACAATAGCTAGTGGCCAAAAGAGATTTATGATTGAAATTATACTTAACTGAGTTTGTTGCACTTATATTTGCATTTCATGTCAGCTTCATATAGATCTGCACCTACAAAATTTATTTATATTAAAAAGTTTCCAGATTTGAACTGAAGAGTATAGGTAGGTTATAGTAGGTGGGATGAGAGAAGGGAGAGCTCAAGAGAAAAAGGAAAAAGATGGAAAATCCTGTAAAAGGAGGGTAACTTTTCAGATAACATTTTTGGAACTCCATTTGCCCTTTAAGTGGTGGCAACTGGAGCCAGGGGAAGTATATTTTGGAAAACCACCATAATTATGTTAGCTGGTCTGCACTGTCCACGGAAAACTAAAGAATTATCTTGCCCTACAGGAATTTTATATTTAACTGGTTTTGAGGTTCTTATTATATTTCATGGGAAAAATACTCAAAATAATTAAAATAACTTAATAGTTTTCTTTCTGCTTCTTTTTCTTTTTTCTTTCTTTCTTTCTTTTCTTTTTTTTTTTTTTTTTTTTTTTTGTGCTTCTTTTAAAGAGAGAAGGTTGAAAAAGCATCCCAGGTGGTCTTCATGGATGGAGAGGAAATCGCTGTGGAACATCCCGACATGAAACAAGTTTATAATTTTATTTATGATGTTGCATTCTGGTCTTTTGATGAATCCCATCCAAACTATGCCAGCCAGACAACTGTTTATGAGACCCTAGCCGTTCCGCTCCTGGAACGAGCCTTTGAAGGCTACAATGCCTGTCTCTTTGCTTATGGTCAGACCGGCTCTGGAAAATCATATACGTAAGTTTTATTCCAAGTACAATTATTGAGAAACCTTTAAGTCTTTGGTGAGAAGCAGCATGGTTTGATAGAAAGAATGTGGTTTTGAAACCATACAGATCTAGGCTCAGATCTCATCCATTTTATATACCGGTTCTGCAAACTTGGGCAAGTTACTTAACCTCTGGGCTTCAGCTTATGCAGAAGATACTGTTTAGCTTGTAAGTGTCAATGGCCCATTTGACTGTACATTATATTTCTTGTATAAACCAAAGCCCTGAGAGGTTATTTTGTAAGTATTCTTGTGAGAATTAAAAGTAAGTCATCTGATAAATGGTAATGGTATACCTGTCCTAGAAGGAGATACTCAGAATTTTAACAGTAGCTAACGTTTACTGAGTTCTTACTATATTCCAGAAACTGTATTAAAGACTCTGCTTATACTGTCTCACAACAACCCTCTGAATTAGATAGTTCCTATTTATTCCCATTTTATAGAAGAGGAAATTGAGGTTTATTGGGGTCAAGTATCTTGTCCAGGGTCACAGACCTAATAAGTGGTGAGATCAAGATTTGAACTCCAGAAGATATGGCTTCAGAGCCTACATTATTAGATTTTAATGAGGTTTAATTAGCTTGCTTCCCATTCACTCCCAAACCCTTTTCCCCAAAAAGAATTTTAAAAATGCTAATTTTATGTAACTTCTCCCCCGCACCCCACTCCCCATTTATTATGTATTTTTCAGGATGATGGGACTTAGTGAGGAACCAGGAATAATTCCAAGGTTTTGTGAAGATCTTTTTGCTCAAGTAGCCAAAAAACAAACCCAAGAGGTATGTTCTCATCTGTAAACCTTCATATCAGACTAGAAAACAGTCAAATCAAATTAAAATCAGAGTCCTCGCCACTAAGGAAATAATGGAAGATGTGCTGTGAGAGAATATACAAGATAAGAGGGAGATAGGTTTTCTTAGATGAGGGAACAACTGAGCTTATTTTGGAAGGAAACAGCAGTTATTAGCTTGGTGAAGAGGGGGAAGGACATTCTAGGCAGTGGGAGCAGTGTGTGCAAAGATTTGAAAACGAGAAGGTAGGGGGGCGCCTGGGTGTCTCAGTCAGTTGAGTGTCCAGTTTTGGCTCTGGTCATAATCTCGCGGTTGGTAAGTTCGAGCCCCACATCGGCCTAGCTGCTGTCAGCACAGAAGCTGTCAGTGCAGAGCCTGCTTCAGATCCTCTGTCCCCCTCTCTCTCTGCCCCACCCCCACTTGTGCTCTCTCAAAAAATAAATAAGCATTAAAAAAAAAAAAGTAGAGAGACTTTGGGAATCTATAAATTGTTTACTTTAAGCATGGAATCTGAGGGTGGGGGTGACAAGAGATGAAACTAAAGAAGCAGGCAGAACTCAGCTTGTGAAGGACTTTATGAGTCATGCTTCCAGGAATCTGAAAGGCTATAGAAGGTCAACAGGGAAGTCAAAGGATCATCTTTGTTCTTAAAAAAAAAAAGATAGCTCTGGCTGCAGTGTGGCGAATGGATTGAAAGGAAGTAGAACTAACTGGATGCAAAGAGATCAGCTGTGGGACTTGTAAACTGTGTAAGGAAGGCATGACAAGGAGCTAGATTAAGTCAGTGACTGTAGGGTTAAACATTTGAGAGATCTTAGTAAGTAGAACTTATCTTCTTTGAAGAAATGTCTATTCAAGTCGTTTGCCTATTTTTTAACTGGGTTGTTTGTCTTTTTGTTGTTGAGCTGTAAGAGATCTTTATATATTCTGGATACTAGAACCTTATCAGATATATGATTTGCAAAAAAAACACAAGGGTTTTTAAAATAAGTTGCATGCTGTGTCTCTATTCCTCCTACTAGGTCAGCTACCACCTCGAAATGAGCTTTTTTGAAGTATATAATGAAAAAATTCATGACCTTCTGGCTTGTAAAGGTGAAAATGGGCAGAGAAAGCAACCAGTAAGATTGAAACAATTTATAATTTGCTTTTAATTTGTTTTTGTAAATGCATGTAGTTATATTGGTTCTCAAGATGAACTAGAGAGCTTACATTTTGACTAAAATTGCTGTTAAATGATAGCAAATGCTTGGAATCTACAGTCTAAATAAGTAAATCGATAGTAAATAAGCTGAATGTTATTGTTAGTGGAAATTAACTTAGGTATCAAATTTAACCTCTTGTAAAGCAAATATTGTATACAAATTAAAGATAAAATATTTGTTCCAGAGTTGAGTCGGACCACTTAAGTCAAATGCCAAATCCCTAAAAGTCTATAAAAGCCAAAACCAGAAGTTTAAAAACTGTGTTGTTATTATAGAATATGTATCTTACCAGATTATTTAGCAAATTGATAACATTTGTGGTTACAAAGTTTAAAATGTATAATGTAAAACTGAAAACAATTTTAACTGTCTGAAATTTATCGAACATATTTTAGAGACATATTTAGAAGCATAGAGATACTAGTTACTGCAGGTCTTAAGAATAAAGAACTAGTAAGATATTTGATGCTACAGTCAACTGTAGCATATTGTGCGATTAGAAAACAGTTTGGATATCGAAATTGTCTTAATGCCTTACAGATTTGTGTTTGTGAGAACCTTTATATTTACCCCTGGGTCAAGTAAAGGCAAATCTCTTTGCCTTAAACTCAAAATATAGACAAAAAAATCATTTAAAATTATATTTTATATGAAATAATTTGTCATGCCCTTAATAGTGCCAATGTTTGCTTCCACTAGCTGAGAGTAAGGGAGCATCCTGTTTCTGGACCATATGTTGAAGCTCTGTCAATGTAAGTGTTTGGCTCAGCAAGAGCAAGGAGAAAAGCAATGAGTAGAGTGAATATTGTTCTCATTTGCCTCCCCAGCTTTGAAACCCTGGATAACTATTTAGCCTTCTATTCTTAATATTATTCAAATAACCATTCCTTCTCTTTCCAACTAGAGTGTGGGCTGCGTGTTTTTGTATTTGTTTATGTATTTCACAACATGTGTAAAGTGCCGAGCATAGAGTGTTATGCTGTGTGTGAAATACTTGATTTTTCTCCCTACCCCCCGCCTTTTCCCCATTAAGTTAAGCCTTCCCTCTTGAGCTGCTTTATATATCTATTACTTGAAGCTGAAGAGGGGAGAAGGCAATAAGATAAGGTCAGTGTTGAGAGTGTGAAACATACTGAGTCATTTACTTCATCTTTCAACACTCCCAAATGCTTTCTTATTTTTTATTTTTATTATTTATTTATTTTTTAATTTACATCCAAGTTAGTTAGCATATAGTGCAACAGTGATTTCAGGAGTAGATTCCTTAATGCCCCTTACCCATTTAGCCCATCCCCCCCTCCCACAACCCCTCTAGCAACCCTCTGTTTATTCTCTATATTTAAGAGTCTCTTATGTTTTGTCTCCCTCCCTGTTTTTGTATGATTTTTGCTTCCCTTCCCTTATGTTCATCTGTTTTGTATCTTAAATTCCTCATATGAGTGAATATATGATATTTGTCTTTCTCTGACTAATTTCGCTTAGCATAATACCCTCCAGTTTTATCCACGTAGTTGCAAATCGCAAGATTTCATTCTTTTTGATTGCCGAGGAATACTCCATTGTATCTATATACCACATCTTCTTTATTCGTCCATCCGTCGATGGACATTTGGGCTCTTTCCATACTTTGGCCATTGTTGATAGTGCTGCTATAAACATTGGGGTGCATGTGCCCCTTCGAAACAGCACACCTGTATCCCTTGGATAAATGCCTAGTAGTGCAATTGCTGGGTTGTAGGGTGGTTCTATTTTTAGCTTTTTGAGGAACCTCTGTACTGTTTTCCAGAGTGGCTGCACCAGTTTGCATTCCCACTAAATGCTTTCTTAAGGGAAAGGGAAAGTGATTAGGAATGGATTCGGCTCCATTTAATAAAACTGGGATTATGTTAAGATCCATACATACCAGCATATCCACCCCCATGTATACATCAAGTGTATGTTTTAGTCTCATGAATTAGACTTGAAAATTATAATGTTAAGAGCTAAGCTGTTTCATTAATTAAAATCATACTTTTTGGTAAAATTAAAGCATTTTATTTTCTACCCTTCAAAAATGGAGATAGTGAAAGATTCTGTGAGAATCAGTATAATAATACCTATGAATTATTCAATTGTGGTCGTTAGAGGGTAATTATATAATTGAGAGGTTATTATATTATGAGAATAAGAGTGTAATAATCAGTTAAATTGATTTTGTCTTCTTACTTTTTAAAAATAGGAATGTTGTCAGTTCTTACTCTGATATCCAGGTAAGATTGATTGTGTTTTATTTTCTTTCCACTAGATAAAGATCATAATCTTAAGTATTCATAAGAATATTTCTCCTTAATTACTACTTACATAAGTAAAAAGTTAATCTTGTTAATTCATTATGAGCTGATTTTGTTTGTTAAACTTTAATCAAAAGAATTACTCTTCTTAACTAAAAATAAAAGTTGACGATCATAGTAGCTGAGAGTTATTGAAATAGCATTTTAAAAATATGATTTGCCTGGCTGGCTCATTTGGTAGAGCATGTGACTCTTGATCTTGGGGTTATGAATTTGAGCCCCAAGTTGGGCATAGAGATAACTCAAACGTAATAAAATCTTAAAAAAAATAAAATAAAAAAAGGTGTGATTTCCTGTTTCAGATACCTGTGATGGAAACAAAATTGACAATGGGAATACAAATTATTGAATGATAAACATGTATTTATTTCATTTTATAAACAGATTATAAAGCATATATGTTGCCAAACATGCTTATGTAACTTTTTGTTCCTTAATTTGTTCCGATAAATTTTAGTTTACAGTTCTGACCTCCCTCTCTTCTTTCCTCTAAGAGTTGGCTAGAATTGGGAAATAAACAAAGAGCGACGGCTGCTACTGGTATGAATGATAAAAGCTCCCGATCACATTCAGTTTTTACCCTGGTGATGACCCAGACCAAGGTATTCTTTCTGTTGATTGTTTTCTTATGTAAGATAACGACTGTATTCAGGTTTTATGTTTTTCTTATTTTATTCTTTAAATCAAAGGTAAGAGTATAGTAATCTATATATATAACATAATTGGAATTGAGTATACACAATATAACTGAATGACTTTTAGTATATATGGCAGGGTTTTTTTTGCTGTTTAAAAAGTCAATAACATGATTATTAATTTATATTATTGGTGTTATCATATCAATATATGATAATAGGTTATCAATATATGGTAATTGTATAGTATTTGGAAAAACCTATCAGAAAGTCAGAGATTTAAAAAAATTCAGCCATAGGTTCCGCTACTCAAATAAAGCATCTTTAAATATTGTGGTATATTTTAGTATTTTACAGTCACACTTAAACACATTTACAAGATCTACAACAATTTTATGCTATTAAAATTCTTTGCCAAATATAATTTTTCATAGCTGTGAAATATTCCATTGACTATTCCAGTTCCTCAAGTTTTTCTCTACTGTTGGACATTTATGTTGCTTTTAAATACCTTGCTCCTTTAATGTTGGGATAAACAACACCTTTGTGTTCATTAAGCTTTTGCTCTATTTATGGTTTTTTTTCTTTAATAGAGTAGTTGTGAGTTTTTCTCTCTTTAAAGTCACTTCTTTGTGGCATAATGCAAGCATTACTCCGTATATTCTTGGATATGTATGCATTATAAGTTGTCACAGATTCATGAAGGGATAGTTTCAAAAATAAATGAGTGGTTTGTAATCTTGTATAACTTTCCATTTCAAGACTTACATTGATAGCAAGTCGTAGAAGAATTTATGACATACTATTTTACTATCATTTTGCTACAGATAGAATCTGTGGAAGGTGAAGAACATGATCACAGAATAACAAGTCGGATAAACTTGATAGATCTGGCGGGCAGTGAACGCTGCTCCACAGCTCAGACTAGCGGAGAGCGCCTGAAGGTAAATATGAGGCTTTGGTGGGGCACCTGGCTGGCTCAGTCAGTGGAGCATGTGACTCGATCTTGGGGTTGTGAGTTCAATCCCCACGTTGGGTGTAGAGATTAATTAAAGAAGTAAAATCTTTACCAAAAAATATGAGGCTTTTCTAATTTTGATAAAACTTATTCCCCACGGCATTATTTTTAGGAGATTAATATGAAATATATTTAGCAAGAGCAACAGCAACAATAAAAAACAAAAAACTTTATGTGCAGTTTATAGATTGCATTGCTGTGGTTTAAAACGAGATCTTTACCTTTCGTTTATGTTTACTTTTTAAAGAAAATTAGTAAATTTTGAGTTGTAAAAAGGTGGTAGTTTATGGTAGAAAATATTTACTCAATAATTATATGAGGGAAGGAATATATTTTGTGAAATAAATTTATTGCTGAGCAGTTATTTTAAATTAGATGTTATTATCTTGTATGCAGGAAGGTGTGAGTATTAACAAGTCCCTGCTCACATTGGGAAAGGTTATATCTGCGCTTTCTGAACAAGCAAACCGGAAGAGAGGTTTTGTTCCTTACCGTGAATCTGTTCTTACATGGCAAGTATCTTTTGAAGTACAAAGAATTGTATAAAATATAGTGAATACTGTGGGGAAAAGAACAATTGACTGACTTCATGTAGCTTTGGGACAGAGCAGAAGTGCTTAGTGGTGTGAATTCTGGAGCTGACCTACATGGATTTGAATCTCAGCTCTGCATCCTATAAGCTATGTGACTTTGGTCAAATCCTTAATACTCTAAGAATTTTTTTTTTATTTATTTTTTTTTAACGTTTATTTATTTTTGAGACAGAGAGAGACAGAGCATGAACAGGGGAGGGGCAGAGAGAGAGGGAGACACAGAATCCGAAACAGGCTCCAGGCTCTGAGCTGTCAGCACAGAGCCCAATGCGGGGCTCGAACTCATAGACCGTGAGATCATGACCTGAGCTGAAGTCGGACACTTAACCGACCAAGCCACCCAGGCGCCCCAAATCCTTAATACTCTAGTCTGTTTCCTCCTCTGTAAAATGGGGATAATAACAATGCCTACCTCTTAGGGTTATAGTGAAGATTAAATAATTAACGTAAAACTCTTAATACATAGTATGTTCTATATCCATGTAAGCACCTGTTACTATACTTACTATTTTTAGTGCTTAATGTTTAATGTTTGATATCACCGAACATGTTGGTATGTGTGTAAAGTGAAATTGTCTTGTTTATTTGACTAGCATTTTAAGCGTTCAATATGTGTTTTCATTAATGAATATGTTTTCATAAATCAGATACATTACATTCAAATTACATCTGTATAGATTTAATATCTACTTGTGACAAGCATTAATACATCATAATTCTGGTAAGGACTGTGTCTCTACTTGACAGCAACATGTCTTTACAATTGGCTTATTAGAATGTAGTTGTCGCCTCAAAACACGTAAGGGAAAATCTGATTTGTGTGTGTGTGTGCCTTTTGAAAGTTAAAGAATAGTGAAATTCATTCTGCATTAATAAAGATAGGCATTTTAGTCTCATACTACCTTTTTTCTTCTAAAGTAAGGCTTTTGCATATAGTAGAAAACAAAATTTTTGTTTATATGTCCATTCATCATATTCAATATGAGCACCTGTTCAGAAAGGTTGTGGTAGCACTGGAACTACAGGGATGAGCAACACACATCGTTTGTTTCCTGAAGTAGCTCAGAGTCTAGCCTGGGGAGAGGGAAGAGCTACCTTACTAAATACTTGATGGTTAGCCATATTTTAAAATCTTTGCACTGGTTATTGTTTCATGAAACAATATAAAAAGTATAAAAGGAAATAAAATGTTCGTGAGATCTAAAAGTAGCTACAAATATCAAAAAAGCTCTGAATGGTGGGGTGCCTGGCTGGTTCAGTCGGCAGAGCATGCGACTTCTGATCTCAGGGTCATGAGTTCAAGCCCTACAATGGCCACAGAGCTTATTAAAAAAAAAAAAAAAGTTCGGAATGGTGTTTGAGTGAAGAGTATAATTCTGTGTTTTATACCCTATTAGCTTGTTTTGTGCTTTCTAGATAATCACTGCTATTAAGTTGTTGTAGAAGCAAAGTCTAATTATAACTTACTTCCCTTGAAGGCTGTTAAAAGAAAGTCTGGGTGGAAACTCAAAAACTGCAATGATTGCTACAGTCAGTCCTGCTGCCAGCAACATTGAGGAAACATTAAGCACGCTTAGATACGCCAGCCAAGCCCGCATGATAATCAATATCGCCAAAGTAAATGAAGATATGAATGCTAAGTTAATTAGAGGTGACTATGTTTCTAAAAATTTAAAAATTATTCTGTAACAGTTAAATCTCAAATATTAATTTTAGTCATGAAAATGTGCAATTTAAGAAAATTAAAGATTTTTCTTTCATACTTATTTATAATAGATTTTAGTCATCATTCTACAGTGATGGTGGAAGTGATGATGGAAGGACAATGGGAAAGAGAATAAAGAAACCATCAGGAAAATTGCGTAGAAAATAGAGAGTGGGTAAAGGGGAAATAGCAAGTATAGCAAAATCATCTTACAGACTGAGCCATAGATGCATACAGCAAAATAACAATAATATTATTTACTATTTTTTCTCTTATGACCTTTTCTCCATTGTCATTCTGTTTATCAGCTCTACTCTTGCTTAGTTCATTGATCTAAAAGATAGTGATCCTGGGTGCCTGGGTGGCTCAGTCGGTTGAGCGTCTGACTCTTGATTTCGGCTCAAGTGATGCAGGGTTGTGGGATTGAGCCCGCATCAGGTTCTGTGCTGAGCATGGAGCCTGCTTGGGATTCTCTCTCTGTCTCTCTGTCTCTCTCCCTCCCTCTGCCCCTCTTCCCTGCTCATGCACTCTCTCCATGTATAAAATAAAATACAGGGACGCCTGGGTGGCTCAGTCGGTTGGGCGTCCGACTTTGGCTCAGGTCATGATCTTGCAGTCCTTGAGTTCAAGCCCCACCTCAGTCTCTGTGTTGACAGCGTAGAGCCTGGAGCCTGTTTCAGATTCTATGTCTCCCTGCCTGTCCCCTGCTCATGGTCTGTCTCTCTCTCTCTCTCAAAAATAAATAAAGATTAAAAAAAGAAATTAAACAAAATAAAAAAAAATAAAAAAAAAATAAATAAATAAAAAAGATAGTGATCTAAAGGCTTGAGTTTCTAGCAAAGGCCTAACTTCATTTATGCTAAATACTACATTCTGTTTATCTCTTGGGAATCACCTGCTGAGGATGGGCTTGAGCACCTGCTAGGAACCCTTGATTTGTGCAGTTTCTCTTGGCTTATGTGGAACTACCATCTTGTCATAGTCCTTTGTCCTCTGGTCCTTTTGAGCAGCAGAGGGTGAATAGCTACTTCAGAGGAGAAGGCCAGAGAAGAACGAGTTTATTGTATCACAGTCCATTTTCTCCCTTTTGGATTCCCCTCTCTTTCACAAATAGGGCTGTTTTCATTAAAAATAAGTATTCTGAATTCCAGCTTGAAAAATCTTTGATTTTTATCAGACATGTTTTTATGAGTAAGGTTTGCCAGGGCCGTCCTAGTTTATATCTGCTGTCTCAGTGTGATGAATAGTTCTGCCTTTCCTTCTCAAAAGTGTCCCACTTTGGACACTACATTATATGGCCATAGTGTTTATGAGGCAGTCGGGGGGTGGGGGTGAAATTCATTAACATGGGAGCACTTTTTCAGGTTAAGTAGGGATTTATAGGTAATGTAAGTAAAGTAAAATTGATTTCTGCAAATATTGTTTTATTTAATAATATTTAAAATTTCAAGTAAGATTGGAGGATTAAGCCTCCTGTGGTAGTTATTACATATCAGATGTTGTTAATCATGCATCTTTTTACAAATATTTAGAATTGAAAGCGGAAATTGAAAAGCTAAAAGCTGCTCAAAGAAACAGCCGAAATATTGACCCCGAACGATATAGGCTGTGCCGGCAAGAAATAACATCCTTAAGAATGAAACTGCATCAACAGGAAAGAGACATGGCAGAGATGCACAGGTGGAATGTAGTCAGTACTTCAGATGTCAGGGTGTTGTCTGGACTCATTGGACTGGTGGGGCTGGGGCTGGTGGAGAGGGAGGAGCTTGGGAGGGGTCTGCAGCTCTGTTTCTCTACTTTCTGTGTGAACAGAGCAGTCCATCCCAGACTGTCATTTGTTAAATATTCCGAAGTGGCTTCCTAATCTTTACTGATGGTCTTTTGAGTCTCAGTATTACGTGTCTGGATATTTTTAACTCTATTATTTTTGTCTTTGGAAAGAGCCTGGAAAGAAAAATTTGAACAAGCCGAAAAAAGAAAACTTCAAGAAACAAAGGAGTTACAGGTATCATTTCAACTCTCTAAACTGATTTGAAAATTAAATAAAGATGACAGTAAATATGCAAATCTAATTTCTCAAATACTCATTGCATACTGACTCTGTACAAAGCAATACCATAAACAGAACTGGCGTAAAGAAGTGTCGAGATAAAGATTGTGATTAGTTAGAGCCCATGGCTGTGTTGGAAAGTTAAAATATAAACAAACCATCTAATTCTATTTACTTTGGTTCAACAAATATTAAATATTTGTGCTGTGCTGGGCATGGGGGTGGCCCAAGATGAATAAAATGTAGTTTTGGCCCTCAGAGAGCATGTGATCTGAAGGGAGGTTTACAAAATGTAAATAGATGACGGAAATGCAGTTTGACTTGACTCAGTTGAACCATATGACACTGCCATTTTTTAGATAAAAAATGGTTGAACACTGGGAGGGTCATGGGGTCATGTGGTTCAATCTAATGCAATGAAAAGTGTGTAAAAGGTAGAGAGCAGGAGATGGGAGGGAGTAATTAACTTTGATGGGGATGGTTATTAAGGAGGACTTTAAAGAGAAAAGAGACAAGATTTTGTTAGGCTACCAAAGTCAAGATTTCTAAGCAGCAAGTCCCATATTCAGAATCATGGAGGGACAACACAGCTTGGATGTTCATGGAATTAACTTGTTTATTAATGCTGGTGACAGAGATTAGACTGGAGGGAGATGCAAGATTCAGATCATGACATAGTTATGAATTTGAATTTAGGTGACTAGGAGCTACTGAAGGGCTCTAAATGGAAAGGGAGTGACATGCGTAGACTTGTGTTTTAATAGATTATTCTGGTAATGGTGGATTTGACGGAGGAAAGACTGATGATGTGTGGGGAGATTATTCATGTAGGATCCTGTTACCATGTTTAAGGCAAGAGATGGTAAGAGCTTGGAGGAAAGAAGTGGTGGGGGAATGTCTAGTGGAGGAGCTGGATTCATGAGATAGAAAGGCGTTAAAATTGATAGGCGCACAGGGTGTTTTTCGATGTGTGTGTTGAGAGAAATGGAAAAGTAAAGAATGATGCCCAGGTTTCTGAAGTGTGTGCACTGCATTGTGAAATTATGAAGTCATCATAGCGGTCAAAGAAGTCCGACGACAGTGGGTTAAAGAATGACTAAGGAAATAGAGCCATACATGTAAACCTGAAAACCTCAAGTGGGAACTGAAGGAATCAGGAAGGGGCTGTGAGATTGTGGGGAAATTTTATTTTGTTCCTTTTGGTTTTGTTTCTTTAAAGGATGGAAGAGACTTAAACTTTTTTTAATTAATTTATTTATTTACTTAATTTTGAGAGAGAGCTAGAAAGCCTGAACAGGGGAGGGGCAGAGAGAGAGAGGGAGAGAGAATCTCAATCAGGCTCCATGCTGTCAGGCTCCGAGCCTGATGCAGAGCTTGATCTCAGAAACCATGAAATCATGACCTGAGCTGAAAACAAGAGTCAGACGCTTAACCCACTGAGTCATGCACCCTGACTTAAACTTTTTTATAGGAATCAAAAGCCCTTAATGGAATGAGGTTCTAAAGGGAGATGGGAGAGCATGGGTCAAGGGCAAAGGTATTGGCAGCGAAGGAAACACTTCAAATGATTGGTAGGCAAAGTATCATAAGAATTGAGCGGAAGGGTGGAATATTCCTTGGTAGTGGTCAGTCCAGCTTCACAGAAGTGAGATTTCAGTTTTGAAGATTTGGCTTTGAAGCTTGGGCAAGATTTTGATAGGCAGAAAAAAGGAAGAGTGCATTCTAGGAAAGGAAAATTATGTGAGAGTAAAGGTATAAAAGTTTAAGGTGTGCTCAGAAGAGGATGTGTAGATCAGTTTTATGGGAGCAGGCAGTTTGTATAAGGTCATAGGGAGATAAAATTGGCAGCATATGTTATGGTTAGTTTATTGATTTTCAAGCTAAGAAATTTGTTTTATCCTGTGTGAACCGGAAAGTGATTGAAACTGACCAGGGAGTTGACATTTTGAGAATACTCTTTCAGGAGCATTAATTTGGTATAGGATGTAAGATGGACTGAAGACAGGAGGAATTGTTGACAGGGCGATCAGGAGGCTGCTGCAGTCGTTCAAGTATGAGGTGATAAGGGTGTGAACTAAGGTGATGGCAGCAGACACAGCAAAAGGAACTGACCCATTCTAAAGACAATCAGTCAATAAGAATAGGCACAGTTTGGGGATGATGGATTGTTGTATGAGACGGCTGAGGATGGTGAAGATCAAAGAAAGGTTAGCATAACTCTAAAAGTCTAAGAAGTATGATGGTAAGAGTCATAGAGAAGTCATGAAGTAGAGAGTCTAAGAAACCTTTATTGAGACCTCACATACAGTGATTTTAATGTTTAACATAGACCATTTATTTTAGGTGGATTTAATAATTTGATGCTTGTCATTACGGTTAATTTGTTTTCTCTGATCTCTGCTAGAAAGCAGGAATTACATTTCAAATGGACAACCATTTGCCAAACCTTGTCAATCTCAATGAAGATCCTCAGCTATCAGAGATGCTGTTATATATGATAAAAGAAGGAACAACGACAGTTGGAAAGTATGGACCAAACTCAAGCCATGATATTCAGTTATCTGGGGTGCTGATTGCTGATGATCACTGGTATGTCATTCTTCTAAAAATAAAAAGGCACCTGTTCATTTTTAAATAGGCTTCTGTATCTTGGTAATGTATGGTTTCCTTCACATGAGGCGTTCATTTATACTGATTCTTTGGTATAATTCTTCAAATGCATCTTTTAGCCAGACAAACTGACATTCTGAGTGTTTCGCAAGGAAGATAGGTTAATTACTCTCAGTGTGAGGTACAGTGTAATGCTATTTCTGTTTTGGTGTATGTGATCTCTTGGTTGAGGGATCATTTCTTTTCTTGGAATGATAATCATTGACATTAAACTAAACTTCCATCCATCTTTTTTTATTTTTTAAGTTTATTTTAAGTAATCTCTACACCCAATGTGGGGCTTGAACTCACGACCCCAAGATCAAGAGTCACATGCTCTTCTGAGTGAGCAAGCCAGGCACCCCAAACTTCTATCCACCTTACATGGCAAGATTTTTGGTTGGACTGAGAAATTAAAAGTTCTTTGTTCGATGTGAATTTTGTTCATATGAATTGAATGATTATATACATATTGTTGGGATGACAGTGTACGTAAACTGTTTTGGCTCCGTGTTGTTTTCAAGATTCATTCATGTTGATGTTCTTTTATTTTTACTGCTGTGAAGTATCTTATTAGGTGTATTTATCTATCTTTTATATTATTACAGTATATCTCTTGTCGATAGACATTTGGATTGTTTCTAATTTTTTGTTACCATGTTACTGCTGTGTCTATTCTTATACATGCCTCTGGGTACAAATGTGGAGAGTTTCTCTAGAGTAAGTTTCTCAGATGATAAACTGAGATGTGAGCCCTCAAGTGGTAGCCAGTGGGAACTTGGGAGGCCTGACCTACCAGACCAGTCATGTTTAACTGTGAGCAGCCTTTCCGTTTACCCTGATCTGCTGTATAAATATTATGATGGTCTAATTATGCTAAAATAATATTAATTTTTAAAGTTTGAGAAACACTCTTAGATTATATCTAAGAATACTTGAGATTATAGGATATGTTCTTATTCAACTTTACTTCAAAGTAATTTCAAATTGTTTTCCAAAATAATTTTCCATTTGTTTTCCAAAGGGTTTTCCAAATTAGTTTTCCAAAATTTGTTTTCTGAATTTGTTTTCCAAGATGATTATGAGTTTTTACTTCCATTGGCATCGAGAGTACCTATTTTTCTATATCCTTGTCAACACTTGGTATGCTCAGACTTTAATTTATGCCAGTATGGTAGACATGATATGGTATCTCATTGTGGATTCTTTTTGCATTTCTTTGACTAACAGTCTTTCATGTATTGGCCATTTTCGTTTTCTTTTATTTTTTAAATGTTTATTTATTTTGAGAGAGAGAGAGAGAGAGAGAGAGAGTGAGCAAGTGGGCGAGGAGCAGAGAGAGGGGGAGAGAGAGAATCCCAAGCAGGCTCTGGGCTGTCAGCGCAGAGCCCAATATGGGGCTCCATCTCACGAACTGTGAGATCATGACCTGGGCCAATATCAAGAGTCGGGCATTCAACCACTTGTGCCACCCAGGTGCCACTAGTTTGTCTTTCTGTGACTTGCCTATTTATGTCTTTTGTCTGTGTTTTAGTTGGATTGTTTTTTTACTTGGTAATTTGTAAGAGTTCTTTATATATTCTCATTGCCAAGCCTTTGTTTTGTGTGTTGCAAGTATCTTTTTTTTCCAGTGTGTAGTTTATCTTTTCACTCTCTTATTGTGCCTTAGGATGGATCAAAGTTCTTCATTTTATTGTAGTACATAGCATCAATCTTTTCCCTTTACAACAGTTGTGTCTTCTTTAAGAAATCCTTTCCACGCTGAGGTCATAGAGATGTTCTAAATTTTCTTCTAGACGTTTTGAAGTTTTGCTTTCACATTTAAGTCCTTAAGTAGTTCTGGGGTTTTTTGTTTGGTGTGAAGTAGGGATCTAAATTCATTTATTTCTCATGTGAATCACCAATTCTCCCAATATCATATATTAAATAGTATAATTGCTTCTTTTGTGATCTGTAGTGTTCATATAAAAATTTTCCAAAAATATGGGAATCTTTTTCTTCTCACTAATACTCTCCATAGTCTTAATTATTTGAGCTTTATAATGTCTTTGTATCTAGTATGGCAAATCCCCTTCTTCAGGTTCTTTTGTTCTTCTATTAGTTCACTGCTTTCTATAACAAATAAATCTATTATTTACACCAGTGGCAAAGATACATAACATAATCCCGAAGTGTTAATGGTCCAGTAGGGGACTAGGAAGTCCCCTGCTTGCCTGGCAGTCTGTATTTCCCCTTTTAGTACACTCATCACTATTGTCTTACCACACAGTGAGCTTTATGATAGCTGGGTTTGTGTCTGTCTTCATTGCTGAGACATACCTAGTACATGGGGGCTTAATGAATGAAAGAACTTTAGTAGCTATCAATGTGTATTAATGTTACACGGGTCTTGCATTCTTAGTGCTTAGAAGTAAAGTCCACTTATAGTTAGAATCCTAAAGACAAGCTTCTAGCATTTAAAAAAGAAATTGTTTTTAAGTTTATTTATTTTGAGAGAGAGAGTGTGGGAGGGGCAGAGAGAGACGGAGAGAGAGAATCCCAAGCAGGCTCTGTACCATCAGTACAGAGCCTGATGTGGGGCTTGAACTCATGAACTGTGAGATCATGACCTGAGCCAAAACCGAGTCAGACACTTAACTGACTGAGCCACCCAGGCGCCCCAAGCTTCTAGCATTTAAGTTGGTCCTTGAAGGACGGAAGCAATAACATTCTTCCTATGTTGAAGAAATGACTCAAAAGAGAGAAGCTGATGTCAAGGCAAATTCAGAGTTCTGATATGGATGGTTGAGTATAAGATAGGATTCTTATGGGGAAACAGTGATGGATAAAGAATGTTGGTGGTTGAAGCCAGATTGTGGAGAGTTCAGAATGCCAGGCCAAGGAATTTTAATGTTAGAGTAGATAGACCTAGGAGAGAGAAGGAATCGGAACAAGTAGATATTGTTTAAATCTTTACCTGGCTAAGACCCTAGACTGGTAGGAAGGATGTATTGCTTAGGGGTGAGCTATTCCTTCCAGATTCTTTTCTCTAGATGCTCCATTTGAACCGTTATTCTTTAATTATAGATCTTGGAGCCGAATCGACAGCTAGAGGTTTTGGGTTAGGACTCAGCTTTTGCTGCTGTTTTTTCCTCTCTGTCAAGTTAATCCAAAGATGACTTTGGAGTGTCTTTCCTATTCTCTAAATAAAAAGACTCAAAGGAACGTGTAGCATTTATAGCTGATTTTCCATAGTGTCAGGGTCCAGTTAATTAGATTTAAGGAGTCTAATCTAAGCATCTAAGTGCTTCTATGCTTTTCCTTCTGTATTACCCTACTTTTCATGAGAAGAGAATGTTTGTTTTCCTATGCATCTTTAAAACTCCTACATAAAACCAGAAATTAAAAAATAAAACATTTAAAACTGTTTCATTCATAGGTCACTATTGTCAATCTTCTAATGTTTTTTCCTTGAATTTATTTCATTTTATTTTTGGGGAGAGGATTGGTATTTTTCTAAAGTAGTTGTTATCAAAATATATACAGTGAACATCCTTCCCACCACTGGTGGACAGAATTGCTAAATAAGCCAGGCTTTTTTTCACCAAAAGTTCAAAATATAGTTGGAGGAAAATAAAAGAATTTTAAGTTTTTTTGGTCAGAAATTGATATGAACCTTAACACCAAAGGAATAGCCCAAGCAGGATGATTTCATATTGCCCGTTTCTTACTTTTTCATTTGTCTTGTAATTATAACAATATGCTTCTTATCTTAACAGTATTATAAACAATTCTGATGGGATAGTGAGTATCATCCCAGTTGGAGAGGCAAAGACATATATAAATGGAAAACATATTTTGGAATCCACAGTATTACATCATGTAAGTTAGCTGGTGATAAAAATATAACAAATTGTTTTACTTTGGGCAAGTTGTTTACTTCATGTGAATCCCAGTTTTCTCCTAAGATAAGGTAGTGAACTAGATTAAGGATTTTTTAGTTCTAAAATTATCTTTTCTATTAATTTACTAATTGCCTTTGTGTAAAGACACAGGTTGTATCAGTGTAAACCAGTACCTGAAGAGCTGACCACTGATAACATCATTATATGTCCAGTAAAGAGCTGGGCTTTGGAATTAGGCCAGACAAGGCTGAAGCCCTGGTCATTTGCTAGGTGATCTTTGAAAAAAATTATTTAACTAGGGTGATTATATATCACCCAAAGCGGGACATTTTGAGAGCATTTTCTTTTCTTTTCTTTTTTTTTTAATGTTTATTTATTTATTTTTGAGAGAGAGAAAGCATAGGCCGGGGAGGGGCAGAGAGAGAAGTAGACACAGAATCTGAAGCAGGCTTCAGGCCCTGAGCTGTTAGCACAGATCCCGATGCAGGGCTTGAACCCACAGACCATGAGATTATGACCTGAGCTCAACCGACTGAGCCACCCCGGTACCCCGAGAACATTTTCAATAATTACAGTGGGAGAACAGGCATAAACCAGTGTGTTGCAGACAAAGCAAGACATTTGGTCACTTCATATATATCCTACTTTTCGGGGTAGGGGAGGCTTAAATGAAATAATGTATAGCTCTTAACACAGTGTTTGCAAATTGTAAGCTCAGCAAGTGCTTATTGTTAATTAAGTTCTGTGCTCTTTAGCTTCCTCATTCCTGAAGTTGAAATAATAGTAGTGTCTCATTGGGTTGTTGTGAGACATAAATGAGATAATGTATATGTAAGTTGTTTAACACAGTGATTGGCATATAGAAAATATTTAATGTTAGTTGCTATGATTTGTATGTTTATTATTACCATATTAGATTATATTGAATTGTTGAGATTAATGATTTGTCCCATGTAAGTTTGTGGTTCAAACTCACCTCAAGTAGTAAATTTTTTGTGTGCTTTAGGGTGATCGGGTGATTCTTGGTGGAGATCATTATTTTAGATTTAATCATCCAGTAGAAGTCCAGAAAGGAAAAAGGCCATCTGGTAGAGATACTCTTATAAGTGAGGGTCCGAAAGACTTTGAATTTGCAAAAAATGAGTTGCTCATGGCACAGAGATCACAGTAAGTATTATTGTTAATAAGAAATAGTAAGAATATGAGAGCAGTCTACAAGAGAGAGTTAATCATATTGTGTGTCTCCAGTATTAATTCTTTGGGTGTTAGTTTCTGGTGATATGATCTTTCTCTTGGCACATTCATTCATTTAACAGCATTTATTGAGCAGATGTTATGTATCTGTCACCATACTAGGAGATACAAAACATGGCTGAAAGTTAACTACTCCCCTGGAGGAATTTATCATCTCATGGTCTGAGAGATAGTTGTGATAGAGTTCCAGGACAGAGTCCTGCACTGTGTGCAGTTTATGGAGTGAGGGGTACTCCTAGCCCCAACCAGGAATCAGCAAAGTTTTCTAGGTGATAAGAAGACATCCAATGGAATGGAGTCCCAAGAGACTGTTAGAAGTTAGCCAGCAGAACAGGGAGAGTGTAACCTTTTTTTTCTTTGCCCCATTTTTAGTTCCTGCAATATTGTAGGATTTCTAATTTAAGCAGTATCCTAGTAAACTAATTGGTGAAGTATACATAAATAAAATACTATGGAGTTTGGACTTTATCTTAAAGAATATGGAGTCATTAAAGAATTTTAAGCAGACAAGAGACAGACATGATCAGAAATCACGTTTTTAGAGCTCATCATGATCCAAGTCTGGAGAATGGATTCGAGTCAGAGTGAGTGTAGATTGCAAATGCAGTTCAGAGATTGTCGAAGTCAGAGAAGTACAGTGTGGTGGGATCTGAGAGAGAGTATCAAGGAGGAAGAATCAACCAGGCTTGATGAACAAAGAAGATGAAAAGAGGAGGAATCAGAATGACTGTTATGGACTGGGCTAATCCTACTTTATCTTTTTTTTTTTTTTTTTTTAATTTTTTTACATTTATTTATTATTGAGAGAGAGACACAGAGCATGAGCAGAGGAGAGGTAGAGAGAGGGGAAGACACAGAATCTGAAGTAGGCTCCTGGCTCTGAGCTGTCAGCACAGAGCCCGATGCAGGGCTCAAACTCATGAACTGTGAGATCATGACCTGAGCCAAAGTCAGTCGCCCAACCAACTGAGCCACCCAAGCATCCCCCTACTTTGTTTATCTTTTAAAAGTCTGAACTTGCTTTTGCTCTTTTTAAAAAACATTATGGTACAATATAATGTAACATAAAATTTACTACTTTAACCATTTTAAAATGTACATTTCAATGGTATTAAGTATGTTTGCAATGTGTACAGCCGTCAAACTATTCATCACCCCCAAATGAAACTCTGTACCCATTAAACTGACTCTCCATTCTCCCTCTGGCCCCCCTCCTGCCCTGGGCCCTGGTCACTGCTAGCCTCCTTTCTTTTGCTATTCTTTTTTTCAGTAAAATTGGGAATGGAAATTTCTATACAGTACTTGCTAAAGCGTTGATTTTATTGGGAAGAAAGAAGCTTTTAGTTTTCTATATTTCTTGATGCTTTTTCCCTTACATATTGAAAGATGACAATACTAATTTAATGTTTTGACTTATCAAAATGTCAAATTATTATAGATGGTTGAAAACATATACTATCTGTTTTATCAGCTCTCATATTATTTTTAGTTATTTCAATTTTTTCCTAATCTATGACTTAAACGTGAATTAAAAGTTACTGATATTTGAAATAAAATTTTTGTAGTAACCATTATTAAACATAAAATTTTATGTTTATTGTAATGTTAGCTATAAGATTTACTGCAGTGTTCACTATGACATCATATTTTTATATGACTTATTTTCTTTAAGGTTAGAAAAATATATTTACTTAAATATCAGGTATCTGCTCTAGTAACCGAATTAGAAATAAGCAAATTTTTATCCTTTTATATTGCGTGGTGTAAACAATTCTAAGAGCAGTAAAAGTTTAAGAATACTGTTGGTTGAGTATGGGAAAATTTTGAGTTTAAAATTTTTGTTTAGTGGAAACATTTTAAATTGATTAAGAACTATGGTATATAGAGGATTCTTAATATATTCTGTGAATATCTTGCTACTTTGTAGACTTGAAGCAGAAATAAAAGAGGCACAATTGAGAGCGAAGGAAGAAATGATACAAGGAATCCAAATTGCAAAAGAAATGGCCCGGCAAGAGCTTTCCTCTCAAAAAGCTGCATATGAAAACAAAATAAAAGCATTGGAAGCAGAACTGGTAAAAGGCAGAACTGGTTTTCTCTTTCTCTGCGGGTGCACCCCAAGTAATGTATTGGCTGTAAAATTGATTGTATCCCTAGATATCAAAGATTAGAGATAAAACCACAGTGGGTCCTGGCTTTCTTTAATTTTACTTTAGAAAGCAAGTTAGCAGTAGACAAATGGCTGCTGGAAGACGAAGAAAAATCGAAAAGCTTCTGTTCTTTTTTACGAGAAGGCCCTTCTTGCCTGAAAGCTTACATCTTGGTGATGCTCACAGCTCTGCTCTCACATCATCACACAAATATTTCAAAAGGGACATCTTGCATTCCCACAACCCATTTTAGAGGAGAATGCTCTACAAGGTTTGACTTGTGATACTTATTCTAAGTTAGATTAGTCAGGCTGAATTAGGTAGAGGAACTACAGGGCAACTTTCTATTGGTGAGTGGATTTCTTACACACTGATTAAAGAAATGGACTCTCGTACACTTTTATATTATTTTTGGAAAAATGCTGTGTATTTTTGCCCTAGTTATTTTTTATTATTGTTCTTTAAAGAAAGAAGAGTCTCAAAGGAAGAAAATGCAGGAAATAAATAACCAAAAGGCTAATGACAAAATTGAGGAATTAGAAAAGGCAAAACAGCGTCTTGAACAAGAAATATATGTCAACAAAAAGCGATTAGAAATGGAGACTTTGGCTGCAAAACAGGTAATTTCATTTTGTAGGTACTTGGCTGTATTCTAAGCAACAGTTGGATTTTTTTTTTTTTTTTAAGAACTTAAGGGACCTGAGAGGAGATGGCTGAATCTGGGTCTCCAGATGAGAAGGGCTCTTCTTTTTGTTTTGATTAAGATCACTTTATACATATATATATACACACACATGTATAAAATTTTATACATTTTATACATATATACATTTTATATTATATATTATATATATACATTTTATATATAAATATATACATTTTATATATATATATGTGTGTGTCTGTGTGTGTATGTGTATATATATATGTATATATGTATATATATACATATGTATATATGTATATATATGTGTGTATATATATATATACACATACACACACAGACACACACACATATATATATATATATATATATATATATATATATATATATATATATATGAATGAAGGGCTTTTCTTGCCTGAAAGCTTACATCCTGGTAATGCTCACAGCTCTGCTCTCACATCATCACACAAATATTTCAAAAGGGACAGAGCTCTTATTTCTAGCTGGTTCTATTACCGTTTTTTTTTTTTTTCCTTGTTATGCTTCCACAACTATCCTGTGATCAGTCATGCCAAATAATGTAAGTGAATGAAATAGTGCTAGGGCACAATATGTGGAAGGAAGAAAGACACAGCTCTAATACTGGGTCACATTCTAATGTCAGAATGAAGCTTTCTCCATCTGTGAAAAGAGTGGCCAGCAGGCTACTTGCCTGAGTGACTCTTAAGAGAACTCACAGTGGGGTGTTTGTTATCCCAGTTGTATGAACTCAATCACTGAAACTTTTGTCATCTCAGTGAGGACAGAGGCATCTTCCAGGCGCTGACTCACATTAATCAAGTTCACAAGACTGAAGCATAAAACCAGAATGTCAGTATTTTAATATCTTCAATTACCTTTTAATCAACCTTTGGCTATTCTTTCTTCTTACATTAGTGGTTCTTAAAGTATGGTCTCTAGACCAGCTACATCAGCATTACTGTTCGAAATGCAGTCTGAGTCCCCACTCCAGAAACTACTAAATCAGAAGCTCTGGAAGCGGGGCCCAGAATCCATTCTAACAAGTCTTGCATGGAATTCTGACAAATACTAAAGTTTGAGAAGTGTTGTTTTTATCTCTGCTTTGATTCCTTGTATCTTAACCTCAAAGTTTTATCCTCAAGTGGCAATTTTATTTTTCTTTTTTCCAAGTTTTGTGGCAAGACTATGGGTAGAAGAAAATACCTCTAGTAACCCCAAAGTTCTGATACAATAATGTAGTGATGGTACATTACCCTAGGACACAAAGTACCTAGTGAATCACTTGAGAGTCTTAAAAGAAAAAAAAAGCTGTTTAAATCTTGAAAACAGTAATTATTAATGGGCTATTTGTATGAAATGAGGTTTTCTTGGTGTCTTTTAAATGTAAGTCTATTTAGTCAACAAATGAACTCTTTTGAGCAGTTTTTTTCTCTTTTTTTTTCCTGAAGGTTTTTTTTTTACTTCCTATCAATGGGAAGAACAAGATTAATTTATGTCATCAGAAATTCCTAATGATTTTGTTACAGGGCAAATTTCATAAAGATATTTTATAAATCACTTTTTAAAAACATTTTTTGCTTAATAAAATATACAAAACTTGTATGAAAATGAGGTTTAATTATACTGTGTTACCATTATCAATTACAATTTCTCTTTTTGTATATTCTCATGTGTGGGTCTATGTGAATGAATACCAATTAGGCTTTAGAAGACCACAGCATCCGCCATGCAAGAATTCTGGAAGCTTTAGAAACTGAGAAGCAAAAAATTGCTAAAGAAGTACAAATCCTACAGCAAAATCAGAGTAATAGGGATAAAACTTTTTTAAGTGAGTATATGATGATTTTAGCAGGCATTTTCAAGTTTTATATGTTATTTCATATAATTACTAAAAAGTTACTTGCCTTTGTATATTACAAATGGTTTATTCTAGATGCTGCTGACCTTTTGGATCTAAATAAATAAGTTTGTAGGCATGACTGTTTTAGAATATTCATATTTTAGAATATTTAGTTACAAAGACAAATAGTAAACAAAATTTCAAGTGTTATTTTAATGTGTAAGATGTTTTTATTTTTTTAAAATGCTTATTTATTTATTTTGAGAGAGAGAGTGAAAGCAGAAAAGGGGCAGAAAGAGAGGGAGAGAGTCCCAAGCAGGCTCTGTACTATCAGCACAGAGCCTGACGTGGGGCTAGATCCCACAAAACATGAATTCATGACCTGAG
This sequence comes from Panthera leo, assembly GCF_018350215.1. Lineage (NCBI taxonomy): Eukaryota > Metazoa > Chordata > Mammalia > Carnivora > Felidae > Panthera > Panthera leo. The sequence continues at coordinate 39,589,742 of NC_056696.1, read as the reverse complement.
CCGAAATCAAGAGTCAGATGCTTAACTGACTGAGCCACGCAGGTGCCCCATGTAACGTGTTTTTAAATACAATCTCTTTTTCTGGGGCACCTGGGTGGCTTAGTTGGTTAAGTGTCTGACTTCAGCTCAGGTCATGATCTCATGGTTCATGAGTTCCAGCCCCACATCGGGCTCTGTGCTGACAGCTCAGAGCCTGGAACCTGCTTCACATTCTGTGTCTCCCTCTCTCTCTGCCCTGCCTCACTCGTGTTCTCTTTCTCTCTCAAAAATAAATAAACATTAAAAAAATAATCTTTTTCTAATTTTTAGTTCTTGTATTTAAATGGAACCTAATCACTGTGTAGTTCATCTTCTTTTTCACTTGGATGTTATTTTTCACGTATACTTCTACACTGCTGTATAGAACACGCATGTTTTTAATTGTAAATGTTTTTCATTATGGAAAATTTTCAACAAACTGTAAAAGTAGAGCAATTACTACAACAGATCTTATATCCCTATCATCCAACTTTAGCAATTACCAACATGTTCAGTCCTGTTTTGGTTATGCTCAGTCCCCCGGCCTCCTTGGACTGCTTTGACGCAAGTCTAAGACCTTCTACCATTGATCTATCAACACTTCACTGTGTATCTCTGAATTAGATGAGGACTCTCTTTTCTCTCTTTCGCTGTCACTCTTTAACCATCACCATGATATTATTATCAAACCTAAAAAATTAATAATAATTTCTTACACTCATCAGATTTCTAGTCTACATTCAAATTTCCTGGGTTATATCATAATTTTTTTTTATATCTTGTTTGTTTGAATCAGGATACAAGTGTGATCCACATGTTGTGTTTGGTGGATATGCCTTTGAAGTCTCTTTTATTTATTTATTTTTATTTTATTTATTTTTTAAGTAGGCTCTACGCCAACATGGGGCTTGAACTCACCACCCTGAAATTAAGAGTCACATGTTCTACTGACTGAGCCAGCCAAGTGTCCCTTTTTAAGTCTCTTTTAATCTGTAAATTTGCTCTTCTTTTTTTTCTCTTTCCCCTTGTAATTTGTTTGTTGAAAAAATCAGGTTATTTATCCTGTAGTTTCCCACATTCTGGATTTTGCTGTTGTATCTCCATGGTGTTGCCTAACAGGTTCCTCTGCCCCTAGATTCCCCATAAAGTAGTTGTTATTTCTGCAGGCATGTCAGACTCACATTCAGTTTTTTAGCAGAATATTTGGTAGTTGTATTGTATACTTTTTATAACTTCTATTTTTAAACACATTGAAAACTATTATATAATATAACTGTTGTTATATCTGTTGCAAGAGGTTAAAAAAATACACTCACTAATAAATCTTTTTATTCCTCTTAGGGCCTAAAAACAGTGCCTTGCAATGAATACTTGATTTTTTTTACCATGTGAATAATGAGTTTTATCCTTGCAAAAAAAAGTGTTCTAATGGAATATTGGTTATAAGTTTGAGTAATACAGAAAATATTTATGATAAAATCTGAAATGTAACTTAGGAAAGTGGAATTGTGGCCTAAGTTATTTCCCTTTTTTGTTTTGATGTCCTGAAACATATGTTTGTTTGTTTTAATTTTCAGGCAAAATAAAAAAAAGATTGTAGTTCTATATAAGTAAGGCTGTAGTATACTTTACCTAAAATTTTAAACAAATTAGAAGTTAGGAAAGAAATAAATGAGAAAAACAAATCTTTAAAGATAGAAGAAAAAGCATTGTCTTTGGCATTTCCTCTCTTACAAAATCTTTTCTGTATCAACTTTCTGTGTCACCTTCACCTTTTTTCTGTATCTCCACAGGTGAAAGACCTCATTTTCTATGAAGAGTATTTTATTTCAGGCTTGAGGAAAAGTTACTCACATATTGCCCTTACTTTCTGCAATAAATAGTTAAAGCCATTTATTTGAAATCAATATATTTTTTTCAGGAGTTGGTCTGCCTAATGATAGAAGTTAGGGCTCATATGTGTATTTTGAATCTTCTCTTTGTGCTTTCTACTAGTTCAGCCAAATTGGAGCTCCATGAAACTCTCAATGATGATTCAGGAAGCGAATGCCATCAGCAACAAATTTAAAAAATATTATGTTTTTGGCAGGTGAGCAATTATCTTAATTATACAGTAATTCTTTGTTTTAAACTAACTGACCCTCATATGATTGCTTTCTAAATTTAGTTTCCATAAAGGTACAGTATCTGTAGTGCCTGCCTAGAACAGTATCAGAATCCCCAACAACACTCGCAGATACCCCTTTCCGGACTCACTCTGGAGTAAAAGACTTTCGACAATTGCCATACTGTACTAAGTATGCTTATAAAATAAATATTTATTTTAAGCATTTTTAAGTATATTTAAGTATACAATAAAATATACTTATTTTATAAACATAATAATTTTAGATGTTTTAGGAATTTACTAATTTTCTTTTGAGTTACAAACTTATTAATATTACAAGTTTGGAAAGAAATATACATGATTAGAATTTGATTTTTAAAATTTTTATATAAGAAGTTATTCTTATATATACTAGACATGAGTTTTACTTTAATAAAAATGTTAACAGTGGAGAGAGATATTTAATCAGTGGACTGCATTTTCATGGAAGTTATTCTAATTCAGAAAACCCTTAGTATAAATGTGTATGTATGTTTTAGGGTAAGCAGTTTTCTTTGGTTTTTCTTTCAGACATGATGTATCAGATAAAGGAAGTAGTTCGGACACTTCTGTGCGGGTTCGTAACTTACAACTAGGGATCTCAACTTTCTGGAGTCTGGAAAAATTTGAATCTAAGCTGGCAGCAATGAAAGAACTTTATGAGGTTTGGAATATTATTAAAATCTCTATAAACTTTTTGAAATAAAAAATATGTAAGTGACATGTTCTTAGTAAAGAAAATTGGTAAATAAAGGAAAAGGCAATTTACATTACCCAAACCAACCGGTATTACCAATTATGTATGTTTATTTTACTTTTGCCTATAGATGGGCTTCTATTGATTTGTTTTAATATAGTTATGAATGTAGGGGCGCGCCTGGGTGGCTCAGTCTGTTAAGCGTCTGACTTCAGCTCAGGTCATGATCTCACGATTCGTGAGTTTGGTCCCCGCATCTGACTCTGCACTGACAGTGTGGAGCCTGCTTAGAATTCTCTCTCCCTCTCTTTCTGTGCACCTCCCCAGCTCATTCTCTCTCTCTCTCTCTCTCTCTTTCTCCCTCTCTCTCTCTTTCTCTCAAAAAAATAAAAATAAAAAATATTTAAAAACTAATATGCGCAGATATATTTTTAGTTCTATTAAAATAGCAAACAATTAGAAACACCAAAAAGCACAGCAATGGGGAAATATAAATTTAATTATGTAAAATGCATATTATAGGCATTGAAGATCATTACAAATGATACAAAGTGTTTTATGTCTATGAAATTTCTTCTTCCCTTAAGTTTAAATGTAAAAGTTTGAAAACACACAATTATAACTGTGTGTGAACAGATTAATAGAATATACAAAATTAATATAATTAATGTAATAATTTCCAAATTTTCTGCAATGAATGTGGATTGCTTGTGTAATTATAGCAACAAAAAAAACTATTGAAGTCATTTGATCATTCTTGCTTTGATAGATGCATTAAAGTATGGTTTGTGAGTTAGCTTCATTATCTTCCTACTTTCAGCTGTTGCAATATTCTTTGATTATTTTTTCTATATAATTATACTATTTCTGAATCAAGCTCTATATGTATAGTATTTTTTTAGAACTTTAATTAATATTACTTTAAATACTTCAAATTATCAGGATTAATATATTTAACCAGGGAGTGATTGAATTTTAATGTTGTCATATTATTTTCCTTCTGAGGATTTATCTTTCCTGTTCTTACTATGTCTTCTAAATCCCAAGTTTATTTTTTTGAATCATTTAATGGTTTCTGTTTCTTTTATTAGTAGAGCTCTTTTAATACAATTTCTAGCATCATGTGCTTGATTTTTTGTTTTATCAGGAATGGGATATTTTTAGACTTCTATCGGGTAACCTATACTTTTGCTAATTTTTTAAATTTGAAATGTAACAAACTTAAACTTTTTTTTTCTCTTAGTAGCTAAGCATTTTTAACCCAACTTAGTAGAAACCATATATATATATATTTTTTTTTTAGAGTAATAGTAATAACAAAAGTGAAGATATCTTTTGTGATCCTGAAGATGAATGGGAACCTGACATTACAAATGCACCAGTTTCTTCCCTTTCTAGAAGGAGGTAAAGACATTTTTATTTTTTTGTTCTGGGTACACATATATATCATTTCCTTATTTTAAAAGATCTATTGTCATAATGAATATGTCTGTGCAGGAAACCCAGTAACATAAGAGAAATAGTATGTTATTGATCAAATTACAGCACTTGGGGCATTAAGTTGTTTATCAGTCAGTTAGAATAGGAACAAAAATGGTTGGCATTTCACCAGTAAGTCTTAAGAGTGACATAAGACATAAATAACATAACTTTTTTTTAAGTCATATTTATGACTTAAGACATAAGAAACTAAATCTAATTTCCTATAAAAATGAATAGTGTTTATTACTTTTAAATTACCCTTTTTCAAGAACTTGGCATATTCTATGATATGTTATTATAAGTTATAGAACTTTAAATGCTGTCAAGTTAGTATGAACACCACAGAAGAATAAATCATGGTGATAGAGAACTTCTGTATATGACAAAGGCTGCTTATTAACTAAAAATATAAAAGACTTCCACGGTGAATAGATGCTTTTTGAGAAAAAACTAGCTCTGTTTAGACCTCAGATACTTAGATTACAGAGGGCAAAATGGTATAATAGAAAGGCCTTGGTCTTGGAACCAATTTAGCTGCTTAGTTTGGTTTTTAAACAAAGACTTCTTTTTAAATAAATACTTCTTAGTTTGTTTTTAAACAAGACTACTGTCTGCTATGTCTTGAGGATATAAAGATGAATAAAAAATACTCTCTGTCCTCAAAGACCAGGCACTGAGGAAACTAGAGGAACAGTTGATAAAGACCCAAAATTAAACCAGGCAGAAGGACTGGAGAGGAAAGCCTGGTTTTATACATATTCAGGAGGAAGAACCAGCAAGAACTTGGCTGGCTGTGGGGTTGAGGGTGATAAAAGGCTCCAGAATGAATCCTGGTCTAACTAGGGCGACTGGTGAGGGGAAGATGGTATTCCCTGAAATGGAGGTTCAGATCAGTTTATTTTTGACCCTGATGAGTTTGAGATTCCAGGGAGCATCCAAGTGTATATTCAGGTCAAGAACTTTGAAGGAGGGATTTGGGAATTTTCAGGATATAAGGGTCAATGGCATTCATCCATCCAAAAGAAGCATCATCATTATCAAGAACATTTATTGAATGCTTGCTAAGTATTATCTCATGTTGTTCTTACAACAAATCTATGAGGTTAGTGCTGTCCTTACCTGCCTTTTACAAATGAAAAGGCCAAAGATTTAAAGAGGGTAAGTAACTTGTCCAAACTCATAGAGCTAATAAGGGAAGAATGGGCACTCAAATCCAGGTTTGAGTGACTCCAGAGATCCTGACTTCCTTGACTGCCATTGCCGGATAGCCCCTCCTTTGCATATGAAAGGACAGAATCTTTCTGGTTAAATAATTTTTTTTTTCCACTTCATCACTGTCAGCTGCAGCTCAGAATCCGTTTGGGTTTCCAGACCTTTTCAGGCCTTTCTTGTTTTGGACTCATTTTAAACTCGTAAAATTTCAGAGAGATGTAATTCCTTTATAGGGGTTCTTCCCCCTGTACTTTTGTCCTATTTGCTGTATGCCAGCTCCTAAGCTGCAGTAAGAAATAGCCAAGATCTAATAGTTGATACGTGTTATCTTATATGTTATATACACAACAGCTGTGTGTTTCAAGCTGAAAGAAATACAGACCTTGTCCTTTAAACAGATTCTGAATTCCTTGAGCATAGGGAACACATCTGTATCCCCTACAATGTAGTATAATAAGAAAGTCACAGGCTCATGTCACAGTCCTGGGTTCTAATTTTTTGTATTAAGTTTTTAATTTTAATTCCAGTATAGTTTACAGTATTATGCTAGTTTCAGGTATAGTGATTTATGCAGAGTGTGGCCATGGGCAAGTGACATTACATCTTTAGGCTTCAGTGTTCTCGTCTACCAAATGGAGACAGTAATACATATCTATTCTACAGAGCTTATCACTGAGTTTAAGTGAGGTCATATATAAAAACAATTGCTTCTCCTGCTACTTCTATGACCACCATGGGGCTGATGATGATGATGTTGTGAAGTAGTTATAAGGATTAAGAAATAAAGTATGTAGGGATGCCTGGGTGGCTCAGTCGGTTAAGCGTCCAACTTCAGCTCAGGTCATGGTCTCGGCATTTTGTGCATTCGAGCCCCATCTCGGGCTCTGTGCTAACAGCTCAGAGACTGGAGCCTGCTTCGTGTTCTGTGTCTCCTTCTCTCTCTGCCCCTCCCATGCTCATGCTCTGTCTCTCTCTGTCTCTCAATAAGAAATAAATGTTAAAAAAAAAATAAAAAAATAAAAAAGAGATAAAGTAGGTAAAACTCCCACTGCAGTGGATGGGTGTTGAATAAATGGCAGCTCTTATTATTATTGGGTGCTTAATATGTATTAAGTAAAATTAAATCTTGGAATTCAGAGATGATCTGAGATCTGATTTCCGATCTAATACCAATAAACAGATAGTGATATCTTTAGGTGATTTATCTGGAGGATTTCAAAACAGAGTTGGGCTCTCCAAAATGAGCTAAAGATGGCCTGTGGGGGAAATTGAGTGGATGGGCTTGGGGTACTTATGCTAACTGGAGTAACATAAGCCTCCCAAAAATTCAAACCAGAAGTACAAATGCCTGAGGGGGTGAATTATAAATCCTTTTAGATTTTATAATTACTGGTTTCTTATTATCTTTTATTATAAATAGATACAGACTTAGAATTGTGGATCACAATATGAGCATTAATAATTAATGGACATCGGTGGGTGACAGGACGGGTGAAATAGATGAGGGGATGAACACTTAGCATGATGAGCACTGAGTAACGTACAGAAGTGTGGAATCACTGTATTGTGCACCCGAAACTGATAGAATGCTGGATGTTAACTAGACTGGAATTTTAAATTAATTAAAAATAAATAAATCATGAACATCAAAATTTTAGCTTAGTGAAAGTTGGTGATTTACATCTTATTTTCTGCTAACTTCAGAAAAAATTAGGCACCAGGAATCTACTCCTGAAATCATTGTTACACTGTATGCTCACTTGGATGTAAATTAAAAAATAAATTATTAAAAATAGATAAATAAATAAATAAACATTAAAAAAAATAAAAAAAGAATTAGGGAACCAGCAGAAGTTTAAATTGTTGCTGAAAAGCCAAAGCTTCTTTTAATATTTTTTAAGATTTTGAAATCCAGGTGTTTTCGTTTGGTAAAGAGGTTTTTTTAAGAACTTCTATAATTTAAAAGTATCATATTTTTTTTAAAAAATGAATTGCTCTTGGTCAGAGACCTTGTATATGAAGTTTCAGCCTTGTAAGAATGTTTATGACAGAATTGCAAACTCTGAGAATGCCTCCAGGTAATGGAAACACTGACAGATTCTTAATTATGGAACTGCTACCCGGCCACAATACGCACAGCTGTTCTGCAATAAAATAGACTGGTTTGGCTGCCTATAAATTTTGATATGTATTGTGGACAGTTAAAAGTAAAATTTCCCCTGAGGTTAAGTGAAAATTCTGTGAAAAGAACGTAACAAGCATTTTATTTGTGTTTAAACATTGTTTAACCACGATAGTGTTAAAAGAGTAAGTTTTCCTAGTTTAGACTTATTGTAATAATATACCCTTTCCTTTCGTCCCTAAGTACAAAAAACTGTTACTTTTGAGAATTGACATTTCCTCTCCCTACTACCAGTCATACTGAGAGTTGATTTTTCCTCGCCCTGTTATCAGTTATATTTCTGTGTTTTTCTTGTAGGAATTCATGGGGAAAAATTAAATTTGAAACATTTAGAGGACTACAGATAGAACGCGTTTTTGTTTAACGGTCTTTTCCACAAACAGCATTTTTCTTTGAGGGGCCGATGGTAATAGAGAGTTCTGTCAGGAAAGAGACTTCAAAGGATCCCCTAGATTTAGATCCAGGTCACCGCTCGTGTCTTCAGGGATGTAATGAGGGCTGGAGTTGGAGTTTAGAAAATTGATAGATGAATGGCAGGCAATCTGGAAGTAGGCCGCCTTTTCCAGTAGCAGTTAGGAAGAATGAATAACAGCTAGACAGCCAGTCACACTCAAGGGAGAAATCTGAGTGGTTTTATGGGCTGTGGGAAAAGAGGCAGCCAAAAGAGTGATTAAGGATAGAGTCATTCTCTCCATTTGTGCTATTGCTGCTACACTTCACAGGTGTTATGCTTTTCACACTGTAGCAAATACTTACTTGAATGTTTATTCAAGTGTTTAGAATCCTTCCCAGGATGTTCTCAGGATAAAATCCAAGCTTCCTTAATTGGCATCCGAGGTCAGCCTCAAGCTGGCCCCCACACACCTCCCAGCCTCATCCCTTGCTGCTCTTTCACATCTTAGACTGCGGTCCTTCCAAACCTCGCTTGGCTCTTTGCACGCGCAGTACTTTTCTCTCATCGCCGGGTCTTCCCGCATCCTGGCGCCCGTGTCTGAATACTCTTCCTTCTTTCTCAAGCCTGCCTCCTCATTTGGCTAACTCCTGTGCATCCTTCAGTGTCACTGTTCCCAGAGGCCCTCCTGACTCCTTGGGCCAGGTTGAGTTCTCCAGAATCTACCACGGCATGCTCTGCTCTCATGAAACATCACTTTATTGTAATTATTTGCCTAATTTTGTTACAGAAAAGGAGCCCAGAAACCATGTTTGCTTGTTTAACCACAGTATCTAGAGCCTGTAAATAGTAATACTCTTCAAATATCAAGCAAATATTGTTTAATTAATAACTAACTGTATGCTTAGAGTAATACCTCTAAATAGTAAAGTTCGTGCTCAGTAAACCAAATGAACTATTTCTTGATGAAAAGGTTTCCATAGAAAAGACACACGTGCATACCCAATTTCTTTAGAGAATGAAGAATATTCTTGGGGTGCCCAGGTGGCTCAGTCGGTTGAATGTCTGACTCTTGATCTTGGCTCAGGTCATGATCTTGTGGTTTGTGGGATTGAGCCCCACATCAGGCTCTGCATTGACAGCACAGAACCTGCTTGGGATTCTCTTTCTCCCCCTCTCTCTGCCTCTCCCTCTCTCTCTCTCTCTCAAAATAAATAAACTTTAAAAAAAAAATCTGTTCCTTTTTTTTTAAAAAAAGAATATTATTAATATTATTACTCCATGTAGTATATAACTACTAATTTTATGGTTTATCTTTTTTAGGAGCAAAAGTTTGATGAAGAACAGGAGAATTTCTGGTTGTTTACATGATATACAAGCCTACCCAATTCAGAATTTGCATTCTTCCCATTCATCAGGTATTTTTTCATCAAATTTTCTTACATCCTGAGAAAATCATCAAGTCCTGGCTCAGTCACTACCTTGTGTCATGTTCTTGTTGCAAATCATTTCATCCAAACTTTCACTTTTTTTGCAAAGTGAAGAGGGTGGGCTGGGTGGCCCTTTCCATGTCTAAAATTCTGTGCTCAGAGCCTTTTAATAGAGTGCCTAATTCAAATGTGGAAGGAAAGTTTAAAAGAAAAAATTACAGGAATTTTTCCAGCAAATAATTATTTTATGTGAATATGGATGACAGTATTAACTTTCCTATAGAAGGTGGACACCCTGTAAATTTGCATGTGTAACTACCTGTAAGAGTTGAAATTACTACCAGGTAGTAGGGGCTATACAGCAATAAAAGAGAAAAACGCCTACTTCACTCAACAACCTGGATGAATCCCAAAAACGTTCCATTGAGTGAAAGAAACCAGGAAACAAAAAGTACATACTGTATGATTATATTTCTGTGAAGCTCAGGAACAGGCACAACTGATGTATGGTGACAGAAGCCAGAGCAGTTCGGAAGAGAATAATGGCTCCAGAGGGAACCTGTTGGAATGTGCTTGTGGAAACCTTGCACACATTGATCTAAGAGGGGGCGCGCACACATGTGAAAGCAATAAGCTGTATACTTAAGACGTGCACACTTTACAGAGGATAAACTATACCTTAGGAAACAAAAAGTTTTAAAGTTGCTGTGTAAGTTAATAATCTGTGTGATAAGGGCACTAATGGGATACAAGTAGTCGTAAAAGAAATTATATTTCATCTTGACTTTAAAATAGAGAAATTTAGTTTCTTTCTTTTTAAACCCAAAATTACTTTTTAGGAAGATAATTATCTTAATACTTATTTAATCTAAGGGAAACAAAATAAGCTGTAGGCTTTTTGTTTACCAGCACAATAAAAGGTTATGTATCTGTGGTATCGTTATTTATTCAGTATTATTTGAGAGTAAGAGGTTTTACAAAAGTAGTTTTTCCAGATGAATTAAAGCTGCCTTTTTAAGGGCCATATTTAAAAATTAAGTAAAATACAAAAGGGCTTTGCTTGTTCGCAGTTTTCAAAGAGGGAAACAGAAACCCCCATCTGCATTTAGTATGGACTCGCCCGGGCTGCGGGTTCTGGAGGGTGCACTTTTCAGCTCTGGGAAGTTGAGCAAATGTCTAAACTTCTCACCTTAAGGGCCATATATTTATATTTTTTTAATGAAAAAAAAAAATTTAAGTTTATTTATTTATTTTGAGAGACGGAGCGTGCACGCCGGCAAGTGGAGTAGGAGCAGAGAGAATCTCAAGCAGGCTCTGCATTGTCAGCAGAGCTCAATGTGGGGCTTGAACTCACAAACTGTGAATCCATGACCTGAGCCCAAATCAAGAGTAGGGCGCTTAACCGACTGAGACTCCCAGGCACCCAGGGCCATATTTTTAAACTAGAGTTTTGCAAGGCTTTGTAAAATGTTGATGCTGGATTTTATCTGTTTATTATTTATTTTATTTTTAAAAATTATTTATATATTTTATTTTACTTTAATTTAATTTTATTTTTTTAATTTTTTTAATGTTTTATTTATTTTTGAGACAGAGAGACAGCATGAGCAGGGGAGGGGCAGAGAAAGAGGGAGACACAGAACCAGAAGCAGGCTCCAGGCTCCGAGCTGTCAACACAGAGCCCTACACGGGGCTCGGACTCATGAACTGTGAGATCATGACCTGAGCCAAAGTCGGACGCTCAACCGACTGAGCCACCTAGGCGCCCCTATTTATTTATTTTAAAGACAGGAAACAAACCATAAGAGACTCTTTTTAACCAGTTAAAAAAATTTTTTTTAAATGTTTATTTATTTTTGAGAGAGCTGGAGAGGCAGATTGTGAGCGGGAGGGGCAGACAGAGACACAGAATCCGAAGCAGGCTCTAGGCTCTGAGCTGTCAGCACAGAGCCCCAAACGGGGCTCAAACTTGCAGACTGAGGTATCATGACCTGAGCCGAAGTTGGATGCTTAACCGACTGTGCCACCCAGGCTCCCTGCTATTGTTCTGTTTTGTTTTAATATTTATTTATTTATTTATTTATTTATTTATTTATTTATTTATTTATTTATTTCAAGAGAGAGCATGCAAGCATGAGGTGGGGTGTGTGGGGGAGGGACAGAGGAAGAAGGAGAGAGAATCCCATGCAGGTTCTGTGTTGTCAGTGCGTGTAGCTTTCTATTAATCATGAGATCATGACCTGAGCCCCAATCAAGTATTGGACACTTAACCAACTGAGCCACCCAGGTGCCCTGATGCTGGATTTTAGAATGCATTAACATCATTACCTTCTTAAACAGAGATTATATTGGTAACTATTTATGATGACTAGATTATAATCATTATTATCATAATATTATTACCCTGCAGTGTAGAGTTTTTTCTCTTCCCAAATCAAATTCATCTTTGGTCTAGACTCTTTTTTTTTTTTAATACTTTTGTTTTGTTTTGTTTTGTTTTTTTAAGTAAACTCTACCCCCAACATGGGGCTGATCCCGAGATCAGGATTCTTATGCTCTACTGACCGAGCCAGCTACGTGCCCTGTTCTAGACTCTTAATAGTCCCCATCCTTTGCCCTCATTCTACCTTCCTTTTAGTTTGCTGTTTGTATTGCCTATGAACTGTATCAAAAAAATAATCTTATTTATTAAATGAGAATCATTATACTCATGAGTTAGCATTCTAGTATAAAGTTATTTCCAGAGGCTCCAAATGAGCTCTTTCAAGCTTTTCCATTTACTTCTGATTTGGATAGTGCTTAGAAAATTATGGTGAAAGTCTGTCTCCCAGAGATGTGATATATTAACTGTAGATAATTGGCTTTAGCCTATTTTGATTATAGTATACTTAGAGATGGAACTATTAAAAGTAGAGCTACTGAGACATTCCTCTTAATATAGTTTGCTTTATTATTGCCTACGTTTACAGCTTATGAATTAAATTAACTTTACATTATGATATTTATATTTATTATTTTTATATTATTTTATTTCATGTAACTGCCATTGTTTCCACCAATTCACTGTTTCTTAGGTGTTCCCAAAAAGTAAATAAAGAAGGAGATTGAACCAGTGGTTATTTAGTTTATTTGAATTGTCTGTTATTTATATTGTTGAACTACTAACCTATGGATTGATGCCATTGAAAGATTAATTGACTTCCTTTATGGACTTGTGTTTTCACTTTGGCATATAGAAGTAAGGGTGTATTGAAATAAGAACAGCCTGCTTTGAAATTACTGACGAATGAGTCCATAATATGCTTGCATTAATGTATTTGTTGGAAAGTGTTGTGCCTGAAAAGTAGGCTTAACATGGCTATTTTCTGCCCATATAGGCTTACTGGAGAAATCGAGCACCATTTCCCCAAGTTCAGCAGAATCTTTTCTTCCTGGAATTTGCAAAGAATTGATTGGGTCATCGTTAGATTTTCTTGGACAGAGTTATGATGAAGAAAAAAGCCTGGCAGACAGCCTGATTAATAATTTTCTTAAAATTTATCATGGGCTATTTGCCATTTCCAAAGCTCATGAAGAACAAGATGAAGAAAGTCAAGATAACTGTAAGCAACCTTACTGCTTTTATTAACTTACATGAATGACTATTTTCTGCACATTACATTTGCTTTTGAATGATTGCCACATTTGGCATGCATTTTCTGACTATGGTAAAATGTTTCTTAAACATTTTAAATCCTAACCTTAACCCTAACCTGAATCCTAGACTAGAATAATCTTTTTTTTTTTTTTAATAAATTTTTCTTTTAAATGTTTATTTATTTTTGAGAGAGATGGAGACAGAATGAGAGTGGGTTAGGGGCAGAGAGAGAGGGAGACACAGTATCCGAAGCAGGCTCCTGGCTCCGAGCTGTCAGCATAGAGCCCGACATGGGGCTCGAACTCACCGAGCTGTGAGATCATGACCTAAGTCAAAGCGTCCGAAGTCGGATGCTCAATTGACTGAGCCACCCAGGTGCCCCTAGACTAGAATAATCTTTTATTTGGAGATTATTTCTTCCAATAATTTTCCTTCTTCTTTCGAAGTGTTCTCTTCTGATCGAGCAACCCAGTCACTTACTATCCAGGTCACATGTGCTTTTGAGCAGCTTGTGGTTCTAATCAAACACTGGCTGGATGATATTCTACCCTGTACCAGCACAGCAAGACTTGAAGATGAACTGAGACAAGAGGTTAAAAAACTAGGAGGCTACTTACAGTTATTTTTGCAGGTAAGTTGATTTGCTGATTGTCATTTGAAGAAGTCATTTATTCAGCAAGTATTTATTGACCTTCTACTGTCTGCATCTTCCCTAAAATTAGATCTGTAGGATTTTCAGAAGTGATTTCTGTTTTGCAATTCTGAAAGTGTGGTTTTCTATGATTGTTTATTATTTATTGCCTCTGTGCCAGGCACTGAGAATTCTCAGTGATTGACAAATATTAACTCATTCAATTCTCTTAACAACTTTAGAAGTAGGTACTTTTCTTAATCACCATTTTATAAATGAAGAAATGGAGGCACAGGATATGTAGTCTTTCCTGTTTTATAACCAGTAACATATTATACTATGCTAGCCCTCAATAATGGCTATTGGGAAGAAAGGCGGAGTCTTGCTTTGGTTATATATTGGGTATCAACTTGTGCTGAATGAGTCGAGTCACAAGCCCACTGGTATATGGTCAAGAAAAGTAATTTTTTTTTCCTGTTTACCTTATATCAAGTGAGATTAGGCATGGCTGTGAAGAAGAAGTAAGATAAAAGCTTCTTGGCTGTCACATAAAATCTGGAAGGAGGCATGGTGGCTCTGTTCCACACCTTGAGAGCTAAGCTCCTTCTAATGTACCCTCTGCCAAGCCGCATGCATGCCCTTTATTTCATGGTACACCCTAGTGGTGGAGCTCTGTCTGAATTCAGTGCAGCAGGATGAAAGAAGTGACAAAGAAGGGAAAGGCCAAATGGGCCTTCTTTTAAGGGTAGGTTCTAGAAATTTCCATATGGCATTTCTCTTTATAAGTCTTTGGCCAGGACTTCATTACATGACCACATCTAGCCATAAGTATAATTGGGAAATTATTTTTTATTCTGGACAGCTGTGTACCTAGTGAAAAATCAAGAGTTCTATTACCATGGAAGAAGTAGAGAATTTGATACTGGTTAATACCTAGTCATCTGCCATATCAGTGAACTCTTCCTTAAGAATTCCTTGACTGTCTGAGGGAAGTAGTTATGAAAATACCAAAGGGGATAGGTTCCACTTTTTAAAATGGGTAACTTGGCTTCTTGACAAAATGTTCTAGAATATTTGAACAAATCTTATGTTATAGCGCCCACCAAGAGACTTTCTACATTCTACTATTGTAGTAGAAGGTTAGTTGTATCAAATACTTCCTGAGTGGGCTATTTATTTATTGATAGGATTTGGAAATGTTTATTTGGTTGAGTAATCTAGTCAAATTGAAATCAAATGTTTATTTTTAATTATCCATTATTCTTCCCTAGGAGGTCTTTCTGGGTCTCCCCGTGACTTGGTTAGACATTTCTCTTATTTGTTTTTCTGTTAGGCCTGTACTTCACCTGTTATGCCCTTTAATATATCATATTTACAGGCCTGCATACCTCATTGGGCAGAGTAAGCTTTGGGTAGTTAGAGGGACAGTGGGTCTTTTTTCACAAGGACTCATCATACGATAGCTGCTTGTTTGGATACTTGTTATTGAGGTAATGAAAAATTCACACTGGATGAAGGATCACTTGGGATATAAGTGGTGAGGAAACAGAATGACCCTAAGACAGACAGGTGGACTGCAAACAGGTGTGGGTGAAGTATTAGGTGAAGAAGATGCTCTGAGCACAGGGCCATGAAGATGAAAGGGAAAGCTGGCCAGAGAGCAAAGCTGGGGAGCCAAAACCTGAGGATCTGACTTATGCTTGAGCCTGGAAGAGGAAGCTAGCAGAGGGGTGGTCTGTGGTGGAAAAGAGAGTTTGAGATATACTTAGTCTTAGTTGGCTCTTAGGTTTGAGAGGCAGTTCAGGAACAGAAAAAAACAAAACAAAACAAAAAAACCACTATTGGCATTTGGAAAACCAGTGTTTGAACCCATGCTGAATTAGTTCTGTGTCCTTGGGCAAGCTGCTTCACTTTTTGAGTCTCCCATTTTGTCACCGGGAAAATAAAAATAAGGCCTGTCTGGCAAGATTGCCATGAGGATCAGATGGATGGATGTGATAAGAAGGTACCTGTTAGAGCAACTGGTGGGTAGTTTCTTTCCTTCTTTTCATTCTCTGGAAAGACCACTCTGAACTTAGGGGTTGCGACCTACAAGCTCTATGGGAAATGTTTTATAGGAATTGAGGATGGAGAGAACAGGTGACCTGGAGGGGAAGTTAGATGGAGCTCAGGAGACACTTGCGTTATGTTGGCACAACTGAATTTAGTGACTACACTTACTAGCTAAGTATGGTGTGAGAAGTCTTACCTTTTAGCAGTATTATAAGCATGTCCCAGAAAGCAGGCCAAGAGAAGTATTTTGAAGAGAATCACTGTAGTTGGCAGGTAACAGAAAGAAAAGCTCGGGGAACACCTCCTCGTTGGTCATGTGCACTCTGGTGCAGGAGAAGCCTTTTGTTTGGAGGGTGGTCTTCTCCCCCTTTTCCTTCCCTTTCTTCTTCCTTCTCCCCTGATAAAAGAAAATATCTTTGCCCACCATCTGTCAGATGGCTCCCGGGACAGGAAAAGTTCAAAGGCAAAAGCGCCATGGTTTTGTTCCTTCTTGGGGGGTGAGGGACTTTCACTTATCACTTCTTTCTTATATTAGTTAACTGCATGCTTGTCTTATGTCTCCTATTAGTGTGTAAGGTCTTTGAGGGTAGAGACTATATCCTAGTCATTTTATCCTCGTTAGGAGCTATAGGGTTGCATGTTTTCTGGCTCTGAGATTTTTATGAAACATAGTCACCATATCGATGAATGCAGAATTTGTTTTCTTCAAATTGCTTTTCTTGTCTTTACCACCCTGTGTAATCTCATGTATCTTATGTAATGGTCCATTTTTATTTTATAGGGATGCTGTTCAGATATCTCATCAATGGTAAAAGAAGCTCAAAACAAAATAGTCCAAATTGTACAACAAGCTGTGAAGTATGTGGGACAGTTAGCAGTTCTTAAAGGGAGCGAGCTACATTTTCTGGAAAACAGTAGCAATAAGGCTACCAGTGTTCAGGTAATTTGGTAACATTAGTTTTGAAAGACTTCATCTGAGGGAACAGTAGACTCCTGATAATAGTATCACTAAACATGATAAGTTGTTTTTATTTGAAAATAGCTCATACTTTTAATAGTTTAGCAATATAATTTAAAATGGTTTCAATCTAAGTTGGCTAAATGTACTGGATAATTCTGAAATCCTCATTTTACTTTTTGGATCTTTGCTTTCATGATAGCCACCTACTTAGCCAATGAACATATGAAGAACTCTATAATTCTAGAAAATTTGTGTTTGCTTGCTTTAAGTTTTCATGCCATTGAAAACATAGTAATAGAATGTTACTGTGTTCTAGGAATGTATTGTCCTGTCTAAGATGACAGACATTGTTTATAGCACGTTATATGTGGAATGCTAAATTACAGGTTTGCTACCTTTCTTATAGACTGTTAGATCTTATTCCAGCTTTAGTTGAATTTAATAAACTTGGAACTTATTATAATCCTACAATAAGCAGAAAATAAAATTAGTTGTTTGATAATTTTTAAAAAAATGTAAAACCTGAGTTTTCCAGTTAATACTTAAAAACTTTTTCTAGGAGGATTTCATGGATGCTCTTTGTGATGGTGTAGGCTTAGGAGTGAAGATTCTATTAGATTCTGGACTAGAAAAAGCAAAAGAACTTCAGCATGGACTCTTAAGGCAGTGTACCCAAAATGAGGTAAGAGGAATGAAAGAACATTCTACATAGTACCAGATGGTCTGTAAAGGTGATTTAAAAAAATTAGTTCTGGGGCATCTGGGTGGCTCAGTTGGTTAAGTGTTTGACTTCAGCTCAGGTCATGATCTCACGGTCCGTGAGTTCGAGCCCCGCGTGGGGCTCTGTGCTGACAGCTCAGAGCCTGGAGCCTGTTTCAGATTCTGTGTCTCCCTCTCTCTCTGCCCCTCCCCCACTTGCACTCTGTCTCTCTGTCCCTCAAAAAATGAATAAACACCAAAAAATTTTTTAGAAATTAGTTCAATAAATTGGATTCTTATAGATTTATGTATTTTAATTTGTGTTGAATAATTATTTTATTGAAAAGGCTGATGCTATCATTATGTCATGGTGATATTTTCCCCAAGTTACTCTTGAGTTACTGCAGCCTCTGTTGTATAATTTTGTCAGTTATTATCCATGAAAATTCAGCCTGTGGATACACTCCAGAGCAGAATGGAGTGTGGCGCTGACACCTAGTGTTCACTTTCTGCTTGTCTTTTTCTTCTTGCTCTTTGGTTAGGTCTCTACTTGTCCACTTAGGAATAGAAACTACCCGGGCACCTGGGTGGCTCAGTCGGTTGAGCGTCCGACTTGGGCTCAGGTCATGATCTCTCAGTTGACGAGTTGGAGCCCCGCGTCGGGCTCCATGCTGACAGCTCAGAGCCTGGAGCCTGCTTCCGATTCGGTGTCTCCCTCTCTCTCTGCCTCTCCCCTGCTCATGCTCTGTCTTTGTCTCAAAAATAAAGATAAACATTAAAAAAAAAGAATAGAAACTACCATTTATTGATCCAATATTTTAAACTAAATATTTTGACAGAGGCGTTCACCTCTGTTATTTCATATTAAGACACAGAACCAACACAGATTTGAGTAACTTCCTAAAATATGCTTCCTCCCCACCTCCTCCAGCTAACTAACATGAAAGCATAAAAGCAATGCTGTCTTAGAGGTGGCACTGTGGTTAAAACCTGTCTCTGTTATTTTCCAGCAATCATTCATCAAGTCAGTGCTCTGACTCTGTTTCCTCACGTGTCCTATGTAATAATACCTATGTCCTAGGTTGTGACATTATTTATTAAATTTATTAAGTCACTTATTAAATCATCTCTCAGTGACAATTACAGGACTGGTGCTTTATGTGTAATAGTGGTGAACCTCCCCACTTGCAAGGTAGGAATTACTCATCTTCCTGTGTGTTTCACTGAGCTGGAGAACCTTGTCCAGTCTCGAGCCAGGGTTTTATATTCTACCCACCTGACTCCGAAGCTCAGAACGCTAACTAAATAAGTTTTGTAAGCCATTGTTCAGGCACTAACTTTCTTCACTGAGAGTTACTAGTAATGAATTGGGGATTCAGAAGGTAAGTTCAAATCTTACCACAGTGAGTTTCAGAGACGCGTCTGTTCAGCAGTCACATTGTAACAACTTCTTGTTAAAACCATCTCTGCCCATTCCCTTTCTTTTTCTGGAGTCAGTCAGCTGGGATGGAGCTCCCTGGGGTTTTGGTTCCTGAGATCATCCCCCTTAGGAGGGATATCATTTACATACATATTGATTTACCTAGGGAAGTAAATCCGGGAGAAGACTGTTAGCTTCCACCCCTCTGGCTAGTTGTTTCCAGGAAGGCATAGAGTAAGTTAATTTTTTTTTTTTTCATTAATGTATGTCTAGCTTATCTTTCTGGGGGAAACTTTCCATATAAGCCAGAGGGGATCTCCATTCCTTTCCTCAGACTAAAGGGCTTTATAGGTTAATCACTGTCCGAACCGTCTCAGAACTGGAGAAAGACCCTGAACATTAAGTTGCTCTCCCACTTCCTGTGTAGCTTTGAGCTGCTTGCCTGAGCCCCACTTGTTCATTTAAAATGTGAAGATGATCATAGGTACTTCGTAAAATTGTTCTGAGGATTATGTGCCAGGCCAGTCAGGTTCCTCAGCTCGCTTGGTCTTGTTCTCTGTGGATGTTTGTCTCTCTCACTTTGTGCTTTTATTTTGTTTTTAAAATAAAAACTCATCCAAAAGGAGCTCATTTTGTCACTAGATCAAGATATCTGGGTCTAATCATATTGTAGGAGACATGAGGCTGATTTCAGTTCTATAATGCAACTTTGAAGAAAGTGGACTCCTACTGGCCACTGCTGACATCTTCAGCTTGGTTTTGCTCAGCAGCACATTTATCACTAAAACACTATCACTGTTTGCAGATTGAATGTCTGCTGGCAGTAAGTGCAAGAGGCTATAGAATAAGTTAATGAAAAGCAGAGATGAAGTAATGCATGTGAATGTGCACAGCAAGTAGCAAAGCAGGGTGTGGATGTTAGCTTTGCTATTGTTTTGAGGAAATAAACAGCAAATGAGTCAGGCCCATCTTGCATAAAATTCATATTATCTGCATTTCATGCAGACCTCTACCTCCCTTCCTCTCATTTTCTCTCTGTGGTATGCCACAGCTATTTATTTAGTCATGGTGGGGTTTTAGCTTATCGTATTCTTAGAAGTTAAAACTCAAGAACCTATGGCAAGAAAGCAAAGAATCTAAAGAAATAGAAAATAGGCTCAAACATAAGGCATAGGAGTTATAATTGTAAAGCTGGAGTCAAGGGGAAAAAAGATATTTTTTTCAACCAGATACAGGAAATCTAAGACGTAGGGAAGAGCTGTGTGGGTAAAGCCAATTAAATTCTTAAAATAGAATCCCCTGGCAGAAATTAAGTGAGAAGACACCTTAGGGGGCAGCATTGAGCAGCACAAAAGCAAAGGCTTAGAATTTACACTGGGGTTCCGGCCCTGGCTCTGAGTCGTAGGAGCGCGGGATCTGTTTTCTTATTTGTAAAAGGAGGACAATTGCATATGCAGTATAGGGCTGTAATGGAGAAGCAAATAATAAAACATGTAAGTGAAATAACTTGGACACAGGAAGACAAGTATTATATGATCTCATTTATATGTGGAATCTAAAAATAAAGGTTAAATCATAGAAACAGAGAACAGACTAGCGGTTACCAGTCAGAGGGTGGGGATGGGGAAATGGGTGCAGGTGGTCCAAAAGTACCAACTTCCAGTTATAAGGTAAGTCCTGGGGATGTAAAATGCAGCACAGTGACTATAGTTAACAGTACTACTATATTGGGTATTTGAATGTTGCTAAGAGAATAGATCTTAAAAGTTCTCATCACAAGAAAAAGGATTGTAACTATATGAGGTAATGAATGTTAACTAAACTCCCTATGGTGGTCGTTTTGCAGTATACTGGATCATGTTGTACACCTTAAACTAATCCAATGTTAGTTGTCAAATATATTTTAATAAAACTGGGGAAATGTATTTGTAGTTCTTAGAGCATAATATTTGCTTTATATTAGTTATACTCTTCCAAGGGAAGTCTTGGAAATTTCATTCCTATAAATATTTAAATATAAGGCAAAATGCTATTATTATAACAAACTTCAGAGGGTATCTATATTTAATGTAGAATCAATATGCAATTTATTTTGAAAGAAATTTTGCTCACATGATTTAGGTACCCCAGTTGTTTAATTATAGTCCCAATAAAAGAACTCGAGTCTTTTGTCTTCATAGACGAAAATTCTTCCCTGTCTTGTCCCATAGAATTCTAGGATTTCTAAACTTCTAAATAATTATTTGTATAATAAAATATGTTAACATTCTCTATAGGTTACCAAACAGATGAAAGCTAATGCCATGGGATTGATTGGATCTCTTGAAAACATCTTTGCTGAGTGGAAAACAGTAAGAGAAGCTTTAAATTGTTTTTGTGTTTACTTTTCCTTGGTGTATTTTATCATTTCATTTGGTTTAAGTTTAGATATGATATGTTTATTTATGTTTTTTAAAATTTTTTTTAATGTTTATTTATTTTTGAGAGAGAGAGAGAGAGACAGAGTGTGAGCAGGGGAGGGGCAGAGAGAGAGGGAGACGTAGAATCTGAAGCAGGTTCCAGGCTCTGAGCCCTCAGCACAGAGCCTGACGCGGGGCTCGAGCTCACAGACCATGAGATCATGACCTGAGCTGAAGTCAGATGCTCAACCAACTGAGCCACCCAGGTGCCCCTATTTCTGTTTTTATCCTTAGCCAGATAATTCCTTTGTGCATGTTTAGTTGAAGCACGTACAGTAGCTCCCTAGCTACTTCCTCTTGGATGTCATAACTTATTTGTTTTAGTAATACATAAGATATTGTATAGAAATTGATTAATATTGATGTATTTTATCTATTTCTTAGTTTAGTAACTGTCAGCTTTTGCTGAGATAGTCATTGGCTGAAAAATTGTGTTTAATAGGGGCGCCTGGGTGGCTCAGCAGGTTAAGCATCCAATTCTTGATTTTGGCTCAGGTCACGATCTCATGGTTCCTGAGACCTAGTGAGCCCCTGTCAGGCTCCAGGCTGATAGCACAGAGCTTGCTTGGGATTCTCATTCTCTCTCCCTCTCTGTCCCTCCCCCCATCCTTCTCTCTCTCTCTCTCTCTCTCTCTCTCAAAATAAATAAACTTTAAAAAATTTTGTTTATGGGAATGCAAGCTGGTGCAGCCACTCTGGAAAACAGTATGGAGGTTCCTCAAAAAACTAAAAATTTAGAACTACCCTTCGACCCAGCAATTGCACTACTAGGTATTTATCCACGGGATACAGGCGTGCTGTTTCGAAGGGACACATGCACCCCCATGTTTATAGCAGCACTATCAACAATAGCCAAAGTGTGGAAAGAGCCCAAATGTCCATCGATGGATGAACGGATAAAGAAGATGTGGTATATATATACAATGGAGTATTACTCGGCAATCAAAAAGAATGAAATCTTGCCATTTGCAACTACATGGATGGAACTAGAGGGTATTATGCTAAATGAAATTAGAGTAAGACAAAAATCATATGACTTCACTCATATGAGGACTTTTAGAGACAAAACAGATGAACATAAGGGAAGGGAAACAAAAATCATATAAAAACAGGGAGGGGACAAAACAGAAGAGACTCATAAATATGGAGAACAAACTGAGGGTTACTGGAGGGGTAGTGGGAGGGGGGGGGTGGTCTAAATGGGTAAGGGGCACTAAGGAATCTACTCCTGAAATCATTGTTGCACTATATGCTAACTAATTTGGATGTAAATTTTAAAAAATAAAAAATAAAATTAAAAAAATAAAGAAAAACAATAAAGTACATTAAAGGTTAGAAAAATGTGGTTAATAATATGCTTAAAGATTTTAAAATATAGGTGAATTAGACAAATTATTTTATTTTCATATGACAAGTAAATAGAAAAATATAAACTAAGTATATAATCAATGTGTTAAAAAGGAGGGAAATATCTATGTCCTAAAAATTTTTACTTAAATAAAAATAAATAGGAGATACTAAGTTGAACTCTAAAAAATTAAATAAATTTATCGTTTATGATATTGGGTAATAAAGGGTACTAAGGTTTTATTTCATTCCCATGTAATAGGATGACTGGATTTTGATTTAAAATTAATTTAAAATTCTTGGGGTACCTGGCTGGCCCATTCTGTAGGGCATGTGACTTGATCTCAGTGTCACGAGTTCAAGCCCTACATTGGGTGTAGAGCTTACTTAAAAAAAACTTTTTTTGTGGAGGATACCTGGGTGGCTCAGTTGGTTAGGTGTCTGACTTCTGTTCAGGCCATGATCTCTTGGTTTGTGAGTTCAACCCTGCATCAGGCTCTGTGCTGACGGCTCAGAGCCCAGAAGCCTGTTTTGGATTCTGTTTCCTTCTCTCTCTGCCCCTCCCCCATTCATGCTCTGTCTCTGTCTTTCTCTCTCTCTCTCTCAAAAAAAATAAAAATAAAAATAAAAAATTTAAAAACCAACTTTTTTTAATTAAAAAAATAAAATTCTTATTTCTTTTGAAAACAGTAATTATTAATATTGTATTTGGTCTTGCTTGTGGAAACAGAATTAAGCATTCGTGAGGAAAGTAACTCTTTCTTGAACATAAGATTCTGGTGATTAAAATCATATTGACTAAGCTTTACTGTCATGTAGTCTATTGTGTGGTTTTAAAAATATTAATTTTATTTACAGAAAAGTTTCAGAAGCGAACTACAACAAGAAAATTCTGGATACCAAGATTTGAAGAAGATGGTTAATCTTGCTCCAAAATTCTTGAAGTTAAAACATTGCTTAGAGCAAACTATTCAAATTATTATTTCTGCACTGAGAGGTATATGCTCCAGATGGAATTTGTAATTAATCAAAATTTTATAGTATAAAGACTCTCAGACATCTGTTCTTTTAATTTCTAGTTTAATTCATGAATCCAAGTCTAATTAATGCTACTTCCTTGACATTAATTACCAATATAGGAACTTGAATGGTTGCATTCCCACTTAATATATATAAGTACATTACCTAAATAATTAGATCCTAAAAAACCAGGTGCTTAGTTAGCAGATAAACTGAGTAATCTTAAGTAGTTTAGATTTGTCTTGATAGGGTTACTTTGACCTAAAAGATATTTACAGTCATATAACAGTAATAAATACATGATAAAAAAATGAAAAGGTTAATTAACTTTTTCTTTTCCTTGCATAGGATGCCACAGTGACAAAAATCTTCTCAAGAATTGTGTTGAAAGTCTGTGCAACTTGACCAAGGATTTTCATGATGACTTCAGCATTCACTCTGCTTCTCTTGACAGCTGTGAGAAGAGAATGCCTCAGGGCAGCCACAGGGGGCTAGAGTCTCTAGTCAAGTCACTCCTCTTCTGTTTTGAATCTGAAGAGAGTCCTAATTTGTTGAAACCCTGGGAAACTTGTAATCAGAATACCGGAGAAGAAGAACAATCTAAATCAAGCAGGACTGACTCCGTGAGGAATAAAGGTGTACCAAAGCGTGTCTATGAACTCCATGGCTCATACCCAGCAGTGGCGTCAGAGGAAAGCACACCCAGTAGGATTCAGTGGGTATGAATTCTGCTACGTAGGCACTTTACGCCCATCCATCAAAGAGAGAGAACACTGGGCAGGCAATTTTCCTCACATAGAATATAAAAAGCAGGAAACCAGCATAAATGTTTCAAAGAAGTGCATGTATGTTGGTGGTCTTCCACTGGGCAGGGACAGCATAAGCAGCATGGAATCCTGATTTCAGAATGTGCATTCAGAAGTTTCTGAGACAATTTCGAATAGACATTTTCTGTATTGGAACATGGTGGCAATAGAATGAAATTAGGAGTTTGAAAACAAGTGAATGGTCTCTTCTCCAGGTTCTCATTGCCTTGAATTTTAAGTGTTTGTTTTTAATATTGATATACTATTTCTGGTTGGTTCTTTAGCTTGTTTGTAAATGGTTACTATAGTTATTATAAGTTATTTTCTCATGAGTGGAAACATGTGAACAATCAGCTACCTTTGTGCCTGTGCCTTCTCTCCTCTGCAAGTAGCTACGATGAGGTTTGTGGTCAAGTTGCCAATGTGTTTAACTAGGGCAACGTAACTTACATTGTTAAATCTAAAACTCTTTTCTTGAAAGGTTAACTGGTTGCCATTTTGAATAGTGTGTTCAAGGCATGGTTTCCTTTTCTTTCCAAATTATAAGTAGCTACCTAAATATAGTATGATTATATATTAATATGACTTGCTGGCATAATAATTCACTATGTTATCTCTGTTCCATAATGAGGGCTGTATGAATATAATTTAAAAACCTATTAAATATTGACAGAATCACACTTACTGAATGGGGTTAGGAAATCAGAGGCTGGACCTTTTCTTGATAATGCTTGTTTTGTTAAATACATAATGAAAGAGTTTGTACATGATTTGGTAAAGATGAAAGATCTTTATTATATCTCACAGCTTAAAACACTTTTGATTTGCAATCAAGTAATAAAGAGAATATTCTACTTTTGGGATCTTTCATTAAGGAACTGACTTGAGGTTTTTGACCACACACATATGTGTAATTTGGGAAGATACCTAATGGTTCTGCTTAGATGATAACGAGTAGTTCCTTGAGAATAATTCTTGTAAATAACTTGATTCTTGCATTTGTCCTTTTCACTTGCAGGTACCACTTGCACATTTGACACGACTAGTGAAAATCAGATGTTAATACCATAAGTAAATTTGATCATTTCTTTGTTAGGGAGAGACTGTAAATAAATACCGGTTATCGTAGCCAGAACAATGTTAATACACCATGTGCTGTGTTGCCAGGTGCTTTCAAATGGTGCAGAGTAGGAAATTTTGCTTTCATTTTCTTTTTTTTTTTTCCTTCTATGTTTGGCATTTGAGCTTGCATTCTTTCTGAAGTTCTAACCATACTTTTAATAGTCAATGCTCTGCCAAGTAGCACTTTTGCGATCAAGTTTTATAAAGTTTATCGCTTAGATGTACATTAAAGAACTTTTCTTGAAGGTTGTACTTCTTTGAAGAATTTTCTAAAGTATCAGTACAGTAGTTTTCATCTTAATGTTTGGTACTTTATCTTTACCCTCTGCTTTCTAAACTCATAAGTTCATTGGTCAGAAATCTGTTAGTGTTGTAAAATTTTGCGTATGTATATATATATATTTATACTTTCAAGTAAATTGTTATGCAGTATTTGAATGAATGATGAAACATATATTTGCTATAGAATCATGTGCACTGATAAGAATGTTATAAAGAGAATGCCTTTAATAAATCTTGTTGGCTTCAGAATTATCTCTTGGCCTAAGGTATTTTTAGTCTATTGGTTTTCTTCATTTACTTTATTTCTGACTCAAAATTACTATAATAGCTCTGCCTTGATAATAGTTATACTAGTTACCTAATAGTTTTATTTGTAACTGTGATAATATTTATACTGGTATCTCAAATCAAACAATTAGGAAATACTAAATATTAGGACAACTACTTGGATTTTTTTTTTTTTTTTTTTTTTTTTTTTTTTTTTTGACATTGCTCTGCCTCTTTGCAGTTGGTTGTCTGGAATAGATTTATCCCCATGTGCTGTAGTGGAAAGAGCATGAGCTTTGGAGTTTGACACATTTTTCATTCATTTAGAGTATGAATCCCAACAAGGCTATTTAGTAACTGTATGACCTTAGACAAGTTGCTTGCTATCTTCTTACCCATTTCCTCATTTGCAGCAAGAAAAGTATTACCCCTCCTCATAGCCTACCTGAGCAGTAAATGAGAAAAATGTAGGAGTAGGTCCTGGCATGTAGTGGATTGTTAGTAAATGTTAGTGTCTGTCCCTCCTTCCATTACTAGCAACTAAGCCCTTGTCACGATGCATACAGGATCACGTTTGGTGCAAGCCTATGCCACTTGCAATATTCTGCCCATGTACTGAGTTGTACTCCAATGCTTTAAACATGGCATACTTGAAAACAGATCTGCCATTAGGTTCTGTGATAATGAAAGGACTAAACAAGATCTCGCCAGCCTTTAGGAAGGTAGAGTAGGACATAGGTGTGCCCTTCATGAGGTCCTTCTGAAATTTTTAGCAAAATATTGTTTAGTTAACTAATTAGCCTTTTAATTTTTTTAATGTTTATTTTTGAGAAGGAGGGGAAGGGCAGAAAGAGAGGGGGACAGATCCGAAGCAGGCTCTGCACTGACAGCAGTGACGCTGATGCAGGGCTCGAATTCACAAACCATGAGATCGGGACCCAAGCCGAAGTTGGGCTCCCAAATGACAGCCACCCCGGTGCCCTGGGAATTAGCAGTTTTAAATTTGCAGTGCCTAACTATGTGCCGATAATGATTTTGTGGCTTTAGCGAATATGGAAAGTAAGAATTCGTTTATCACAGAGGAGGGGGAAAGGTGTCAGTGTGGTTCAGTTAAGAGAAGGTTGATCTGGGGGCGCCTGGGTGGCTAAGTCGGTTAAGCGGCCGACTTCGGCTCAGGTCATGACCTCGCGGTCTGTGAGTTCGAGCCCCGTGTCGGGCTCTGTGCTGACAGCTCAGAGCCTGGAGCCTGTTTCCGATTCTGTGTCTCCCTCTTTCTCTGACCCTCCCCCGTCCATGCTCTCTCTCGTCTCAAAA
The DNA here is from genome assembly GCF_018350215.1 of Panthera leo. NCBI lineage: Eukaryota > Metazoa > Chordata > Mammalia > Carnivora > Felidae > Panthera > Panthera leo. Next base: position 39,562,167 of record NC_056696.1, on the reverse strand, counting down.
ATAAATAAACGTTAAAAAAAATTAAAAAAAAAAAAGAGAGAAGGTTGATCTGTTCAGCTTCTTGTGGGTGATTCAGCAGGGAAGCTTGCACTCTGGAGTGTGCAAGTTAACAGTCATTGTAGGATATAATCAAGACTGGATTTTCTCATCTTTCTTCCTTTAGCCATTATTGGTTTATGGGCTTTTTAGAAGAGGAGTATGGGCATTTAGTTTATATCATCTGATAACCAGTTTCATTCCACTTATTCCAATAATTATTTATTTAAAGCCAGCCATACTTCTAGTGCAAAGTCATAGAAACGTGAAAAAAAGCTTAGATTGCCTCAAATCCGGGACTTGTGAAAGACCCAGTTTGTTGGATCCCCAGTTGTTCACAACATTATGCCTTCTCATCAGTGCAGAAGATGTCAACACACTAATGTCGAGGTACATGAGAACCACCAGAACACCACTGATTGACGCAAGAAAGAATTCAGGAGGACACCATTTTGGTTAAGCACCTGGCTATTCACATTTCTTATCACTGAATCCCCCTGAAATCAGATGCTTATAGATTTTTAAGAGTATAAGAGGAAATTGAGTCTTTTCTGGGAACGAGTCATGCTTTTGTTTCTCTGGCTAATTTTTGGTGTAAATGTCTGAATTTGTCTACACCATGAAGCATCTGCCCTGCCTCATTTTCAAGATGAACAGGTTGAGCTGTCCACTAAAAAGATGGGGAATCTCTGAAATTTTGAAAATAGATATCACTTCTTTTGACTTTTCTCTGTCTTTTAAGCCCTTCATTTTGGATGCGGGGCTGTGAATTCACGGTTTCCCTTTCCTTCTCTTTCAGCAACTCCATTGCTGGCCGCCCCCCACCCCCGCCCCCCCACTTCCTGAAACTGCTCTAAGGTTGTTGGTCATCGTGTTTTTTTAAAAAATATTTATTTATTTTTTTGGGAGAATGCAAGTGGGGGAGGGACAGAAAGAGGGGGACAGAGCATCTAAAGTGCGCTCTTTGCTGACAGGCTGACATTAGCGAGCTCAATGTGGGACTCAAACTCATAAACCGCGAGATCATGACCTGAGCCGAAGTCACACACTCCACTGACTGAGCCACCCAGGCGCCCCACATTGGCCGTCTTCTAACTGCAAAGCCCAAAGCAATTTTTCAGTCTTCATCTTACTTGGTTGCTCCCTCTCTTTAGAAATTCCTTCCTTCTGTGTCCCCTGTAACAGAAAATTCTGGCTTCTACCTCTTGGATTGGTTTTTCCTTTTTTTTCATCTCCATGTATTTCTCATTCTTCACCTATTCTTTTATTTATTTTTTTAATTAATTAATTCATTAATTTTTAAATTTACATCCAAGTTAGTTAGCATGTAGTGAAACAATGATTTCAGGAGTAGATTCCTTGATGCCCCTCCCCCATTTAGCCCCTCCCCCCTCCCACAACGCCTCCAGTAACCCTCAGTTTGTTCTCCATATTTACGAGTCTCTTCTGTTTTGTCCCCTCCCTGTTTTTATATGATTTTTATTTCCCTTCCCTTATGTTCATCTGTTTTGTCTCTAAAAGTCCTCATATGAGTGAAGTCATATGATTTTTGTCTTTCTCTGACTAATTTTGCTTAGCATAGTACCCTCCAGTTCCATCCACGTAGTTGCAAATGGCAAGATTTCATTCTTTTTGATTGCCGAGGAATACTCCATTGTATATATATACCACATCTTCTTTATCCGTTCATCCATCGACGGACATTTGGGCTCTTTCCATACTTGGACTATTGTTGATAATGCTGCTATAAACATGGGGATGCATGTGCCCCTTCGAAACAGCATACCTGTGTCCCTTGGATAAATACCTAGTAGTGCAGTTGCTGGGTCATAGGGTAGTTCTAAGTTTTTAGTTTTTTGAGGAACCTCCATACTGTTTTCCAGAATGGCAGCACCAGTTTGCGTTCCCACCAACACTGCAAAAGAGATCCCCTTTCTCTGCATTCTCGCCAACATCTGTTGTTGCCTGAGTTGTTAATGCCATTCTGACATCCACCTATTCTTTTAAATACTAGTGTTCTTGAGGATTCTGTGCCCAGTGACCTCCTCTATGAAGTCTACTGGCATTCCCTAAGGACAGCTGAATAGTGTAGCTGTTGAGGATACAGGTTCCAGAGGCTTTGCCAATCACTCCCCTGCTTCCTGCCCACTCCCTTGACAGAGGTAGAAGGTATACAGTGAGCATAAGGTTTTTGTCCTGGATGACTTAGTGGATGGTCGTGCTTTCCACTAAGATGAGGAATATAGGAAGAATTAGATCTAAAAGGGTGAGGGGGATGAGGTAATTTTTTAGGTACATAAAATTTTTTTAAGTAATTTTTCTTTTTTTTAAATGCTTATTTATTTTTTGAGAGAGAGACAGAGACAGAGCACAAGCAGGAGAGAGGCAGAGAGAGAGGGAGACAGAATCCGAAGCAGACTCCAGGTTCTGAGTTATCAACACAGAGCCCAACGCAGGGCTCGAACCCACGGACCATGAGATCATGACCTGAGCCGAAGTTGGACGCTTAATCGACTGAGCCACCCAGGCGCCCCTAGATACATTTAAATTTAAGGGGGCTGTAGTACTACCGGGTAGACTCGCTGAGTAAGAGTGCTCAAGGGAAAGAGATGTTAATTTGGGAGTATCAGCTCATACATGGTGGTTAAAACTGCTCGAGTCGACGAAATCAGCCAGTAATAGTGTCTGACTTTTCTCCAGTTAAGTGCTGTAGCTGTATTGCCTGTTAACCCTCACTTCCAGGACTCTGTCAGGTAGGTACTGTTCTTATCATCATTTCACAAATGAGTAACTGATTTCTAGCCCAACATGGTAGTTTTACTTGTCCTTGGACTTCGTATAAATGGAATCGCACAGTGTGTCTGTGTGTGTGTGTGTGTGTGTGTGTGTGTGTGTGTGTGTGTTTGGTTTCTTTCACTCAGCAAAATGTTTTGCACTTCCTCCAGGCTGGAATGTGACTCAGCCCTTCAGCCCTTCAGCTCAGGAGTGTCGAATGGATTAGCCCCAACGGATTAGCCCTTCACCTGTTGATGGACACGGGAGTTCTTTCCAGTCTGGCTATTTGTCCACATGGATCTCCTATTTTTCTAGATTTCAGTGTGGGACTTTGCTCAAGCTCTAATTTTAGGATTGAAAGGGGTTCTTCTTGCATCTTATCCTTCCAGACTTTAGGTCATTTCCATTAACGTCTCCACTAGGCCTCCCCTGTCAGCAGGATCGAGGCTTCCCATGTCCCTGTTGTGTTTTCTACTCGTGCCTCCACACATCCCCTTCCTTCTGTGCCACTCCTGGGCCCACTGACTTCCTGCCCAGAACCCACAGCCCCTGCAAGCACTCAGGACACTATCTTCTGTACCGTCCAGGCAACGTCCCCAGAGGACAAACCCTGAGGGGTCTTAGATAAACCTAACCTATTTACTACTCAAGAACAGAGAAGGAAGAAAGACTTCTCAAAGCTCCTAGACGTGAGTTCAAATTCTTTCCCTGCTTCTCTGGAACAAAGCCCCCTCCCCACCACATAATTGAGGACAGAAGTTGGTTCAAGTGAATAATGAAGTCACTTAAGAATGGCAGAAGAAAATTATCTCAAGCCTAGTCTAGGGCACAACTTTTTCCATATGATTCACAACCACCTTCTGGGAAGGGATTAGCATTCCTGATAAAGTGCTTGAAGAATGTGTGCTAGAACAAAATGAGATTATAAACTTCTGGGAAGCTAGGGTTACTCAGCTGACTGACTAACCGAATCCTCTTTAAAGAGACTTTTTTTTTAAACCAGTAATTCTTTAACCATTCTCTTCCCTATGAAATTTCTCCACCAAAAAGGTCTCTTGGCACTGACTTGCTCGAAGGCCTCTTCCCTGGTAGCAACTTTGAAATCAAACTCTGACATGTGCTTATCATCCATCTGGGACCTCGCTTTGACATTGTGAGAGGATTCTGGACAGTCATTTGGGTAACGCTGAAGTTGACATAAGTCACTTTTCATAGATTTAAGCATTTAACAATTTTTTTCAAATACTTCCTTGCCTTCACTCTTTAAAAGGTGAATATATGAGTTTGGGGAGAAGCTAAAAAAGAACACATGAGGAGCTGGAGAACACAGGGCTAGGGCCTTGGCTGCCCAAACAGCTAGGAGGAAAGACAGAAAAAGGCAGAGGGTAAAAACTAACACCTCAATCTTAAAAATACCCACAAAGAGAGGGCGGCGGGGGGTGGGGGTGGGGCAGGTAGCCTGGAGTGGCACCCCTGTGGAACCATAGGCTTGCCAGACCCTACTATATGACTCTGGGCAAGACCCCCCCCCCCCCCCCCCCCCCCCCCCCCCCGCCCCGTGCCTCAGTTTTCTCATCACACCCAGAGATAATAACACCTCCTCCCAGGGGCTGTTGTGAGATTAGTTGAAATTGTTAGGCCAGGGCCTGGTACATGGGTTTCAGTGAGAAGCGGTTATTATTAGTGTCATTATTATGAACGCATTAATATTATCTACCCAATTTCCACCCTCAGGCCTGGGATGGGCTCTTTGCCTCCCTGATGGCACCTCCTCACAGCCTCTGGCCACTTATTAGTCTGGCTTTGTCTGCAAAGTGCAATGGTCATTGTTTCTTCTTAGAAGTCACTGGACACACCAACATGTTAGACGTTTCCCTTCTGGCCATGGTTTCAGATTCTAACAAATAGAATCACAGCCAACGCCTCCTGTGAGCTTGTACTCTGTCTAACCTTAGTGAGTAAGGACGTTGCACTCAGTGCCTCCCAAGCATGATCGTATTTCATGTTCAAAGTAACAAATAATGTACCGTTATTGCCGCCACTTTAAGGGTAACAAAATTAAGGTCCAGAGATGTTCAGTAACTAGCACAAGATCACACAGCTGGAGGAGGCACAAAGCCTGGAATTCTAGATTCCTGATTACTAAAGCCTCTATTCTTTGCCACTGCCTTACGTTGTTCCAGTTGGCCATTTATGTTCAAGTCTGGCTCCTGCGCCCTCACTCCTACGCCAATTACACGTTAGAGGCAAGAGTACTGTTTTGCAGAATCCTTAAAATAACACAAGAGTCCGCACTAGTTTGAAATTTTGCACATATAGAGATCTCCGTTCTTTTCATTTCCCTCAGGTTCTATGTCCTCCCTAGCCACACCCCCAGTTTATCATCAGGCTAGGGGATCGAGAAGTGTGAAGAATGCATCCCCATTGCCAAGTTCACATGGGTCTGGCATATGGGACCTGAAACTTGTCAAAAGCATAAGCACTCAGGTCATATCCACACAGCTTAGATTTTGGGAAATTCCACCTGAAGTAAACTAAAGCGTGCTAGACATCAAGGGAAATTTACAGCAGAGCAACCCAAGCTCTTTATAACCCATGTGCAAATCAGCAAGGAGTTTCAGAGTTATTTGCAGAGTGGTGCTTTTAGTAAGGTTTTCTCAAGAAAAGCGAATAACCTCTGGGCCTTCCAATTCTCCTGGATCTTTCTGTAGTATTGAATGCTTTCATTATCCCCCTGCCTCCCTTGCAGAATGCCTCCCTGGCTTCCATTCCCTGAACACTGTTCCAGTCCCTTCCTACTTCTGTCCCATGTGATCTCTGTCACATTTCTCTTGTGATCCCCAAAGCTCGGGGCTTGGTCTCTCTCTCTCTCTCTTTCTTCTTCTTCTTCTTCTTCTTCTTCTTCTTCTTCTTCTTCTTCTTCTTCTTCTCTCTCTCTCTCTCTCTCTCCTTTCTCTACACCTTTCCCTCAAGGACCTCAAGCACTTTCTATGTGGGTTTTCCACATCTCTCAGCTCAACAGGCTCCCACATTCCAACTTTTCATCCCCACCTGTCTCCTCAAACATATTTTTTTCTTCCACAAACTTCATTTGCGCCTGACTTGCTTGTCACTGCCTCGCAGTTCTAGAATCTTAGTCTTTACTCTGTCTCTCTATGTCTCCCATCATCCAACTGGATACCTATTCTATTGACTCTTTTTTTTTTTTGACTCTTTCAACAAAGCTTCTCACATTTGCCTCTGTATTTTTTTAATTGAACAAAAAAAAATTTTTTTTAACGTTTTATTTATTTTTGAGACAGAGAGAGACAGAGCATGAACGGGGGAGGGGCAGAGAGAGAGGGAGACACAGAATCAGAGGCAGGCTCCAGGCTCTGAGCCATCAGCCCAGAGCCCGAAGCGGGGCTCGAACTCACGGACCGCGAGATCGTGACCTGAGCTGAAGTTGGACGCCTAACCGACTGAGCCACCCAGGCGCCCCCCACAAAAAAAATTTTTTTAACTAAGTAGGCTCCACACCCAGCATGGGGCTTGAACTCATGACCCTGACATCAAAAGTTTCATGCTGTACCAACTGAGCCAGCCAGGTGCCTTTGTCCCTTTCCTTCTTTTCCCACTGATAGAACTCTAAATCTCTGTCACCTTGTGCCTAGAGGCTGCTAGTGACTGATTTTACTCCTCGATTCTCCAGTTCCATTCTCCCCTGCCTGCCATTTCCAGGATAGTCTTCTTAAATCTCTGAATTTATTTTTTTTCATCTCCTTCTACAAAGAATTTCAATATTTTCTTCTGCTTACAGATTGGCACCCAAATACAGAGCTTGGCACTTTACTCCTTTTATAATCATACTCTTCCGAACTATGACCTACTCAGTGCCTCCCAGATGAACCTCGTGAATTCTGACCCCAAGTTTTGGCTGACATGCCACTTCATCAAGGCCTAGCCACCCCTCAAATGAATCTCTCACTTTATGAAAATCTCTCACTCAAATATTTAAAAAAAAATGTTTAAATGTTTATTTATTTTAGAGAGAGAGACAGAATGTGAGCAAGGGAGCAGCAGAGAGAGAGGGAGACACAGCATCGGAAGCAGGTTCCAGGCTCTGAGCTGTCAGCACAGAGCCCGACGCGGGGCTTGAACCCACAAACTGTGAGATCATGACCTGAGCTGAAGTCAGACGCTTCGCTGACTGAGCCACTCAGGCACCCCTCTCACTCAAATATTAATTGAATGCTGTTGGTGTGGCAGGCAGAGCACTGAGGCATTGAGGATAGAATGACAAGGAAGACGGCCCAGGACCTCCTCCCATGGAGCTCCTATCCTAGGGGAAGGACAGACAAGTCTGCAGTAATGACAATATGGTGTGACCGGTGGTCTGACAGGGGATGTAGAGGAAGTGCCTAGCCCACAGGTTCAGATGTGATATGCAAGACCTGGAAAATGAGGGGGCTTCAGCCAGGTGAGGAGGCGGGATGCTGAATATCTCAGGCAGAAAGAACAGCATGTGCAAAGACCTGGAGGGGAGACAGAGCTGGATGCACGGCCAGTGGGGCTGGGGCTGATGGAGGCGGGGCTGACTGGAGAGACAGAGGCGGGAGACATCCTCAGAAGGAGGTCTTCAGGGAGACACTTGTAAGCTGTCTCAAAGAGTTTGGCCACTGAAGGATATTAAGCCAGGAAGGGATTTTGAATTTGGATTCTAGGAAGATCGCTCTGTTTGTAACATGGAGAATAGATTGGTGAGGGAGAGGCTGGTGAGCCTCTGATCTCAAGGAGGCCTGAATGAAACCCACGGTTGTATGCATGGGCACAGTGTGTGGATTCTAGAAATATCCAGGAGGGAAAATGGGCAAGACTGGGTGACAAGGAAAGACAAAGAAAAAGGTGGGATGACGGGGTGCCTGGGTGGCGCAGTCGGTTAAGCGTCCGACTTCAGCCAGGTCACGATCTCGCGGTCCGTGAGTTCGAGCCCCGCGTCAGGCTCTGGGCTGATGGCTCGGAGCCTGGAGCCTGTTTCCGATTCTGTGTCTCCCTCTCTCTCTGCCCCTCCCCCGTTCATGCTCTGTCTCTCTCTGTCCCAAAAATAAATAAAAAACGTTGAAAAAAAAAAATTTAAAAAAAAAAAAAAAAAAAGGTGGGATGAGTCTGATGCCCAGGTATGTGGCTGGAGCAAGTAGGTAGAGGTTGGTATGATTTACTAAGACAGGAAATACCAGAGGAAGATGGGAGGTAACAAGGTGCATTTGTTTGCCACAGCTGCTGTAACTAGTTCTGCAAACTAGGGGCTTAAACAAGAGACGTTTGTTGTCTCAGAACTCTGGAGGCTAGATGCCCAAAATCAAGGTGTCGATTCCTTTTGAGGGCAGGGTCTGTTCCAGGCCTCTCCTTGTGGACGGCCTTCATCTCCCCGTCTCATCATACTGTCTCCCCTCTATGCATGTCTATATCCAGACTTCTCCCTTTTATGTATCATTATGTTTTTTAATGCTTATTTGTTTATTTTGAGAGAGAGAGAAAGCATGAGTGGGGGAGGGGCAGAGAGAGAGAGGGAGAGATTGGATCCCAGGCAGGATCAACGCTCAGCATGGAGGCCCACACGGGGCTCGATCTCATGACGGCGAGATATGACCTGAGCTGAAATCAAGAGTTGGATGCTTGCCCGACTGAGCTGCCCAGGTGCCCCTCCAGACTTCTCCCTTTTAAAGGATACCAGTCATATTGGATGAGCATCTACCCTTATCTCATTTTAACTTGATTACCTCTGTGAAGACTATCTCCAAATCAGGTCATGTTCTGAGGCACTGGAGATTGGCACTTCAACATCTGAATACGGGATGGAGGAAGACAACAATTCAGCCCATAACAGGAGGCATAACAAGCTTAGTTGTAGATCCATTGACTTGAGGGATCTTGGCACATTCAAGGTATGTCATCCAGTAGAAAGTTGACAATATGAGTCTGAAGGGTGAGACGATGCTGCTTTATTGGTCTTTTATATTTTCGTGCTGTGGTATATCTTTCCCCTTTTCATGTAGACTTTGCCCCTACCTAGACATGTTGTCTGAGGGGCTTAATGAATCCTTTAGTTCTTACCGTCAGTAGTTTACTAATGTAAGGATAAAGGCTTTCTCCCATTTGACAGAAGAATAAACAAAAAATTTAGAAAATTTAAACTATCTGTCCAAGATCACACAGGGAGAAATCATTAGAATTAGGCCTCAAATACAGATTTTTTAACTCCTAATATCACACTTTTTAAATAAAGCTTGATAGTGGAAGGGTGGAGAGACGAAGAGAGGGTTGGATGATGATGAATGGGGGGAATGAATGGGTAAACAGGTGTGTGGATGGAAGGATGGATAGTTAGAGGGATGTCTCTGTCTGTCTGTCTGTCTGTCTGGGTGAATAAATGGGTGGATGGGGAGACGGACAATGACAAGAGCTTGCATTTATTGAGCACTTCCTCTGGGGAAATTCTCAAACTAAGAGGCTCAGGCCAAGTAGAGTTTATACAACTACGCATTTAGTCATCAAACAATTCTATGAAGGAGATAGTATTGTTATTCCTACAAGACTAGCTGGAGAAACCAAGGCTTGGGTCGGCCAGTAATTCTCCTGGGGCTATCGGGTGAGGAAAGGAGTGGAGTTGAGATTAGAACTCAGCTCTGTTTAAAAATTTTGAGGCTCTGAGGGTCACTTGGGTGGTTCAGTCGGTTAAGTGACCAACTTTGGCTCAGGTCATGATCTCACAGTTTGTGGGTTCGAGCCCCGTGTTGGGCTCTGTGCTGACAGCTCGGAGCCTGGAGCCTGCTTTGGATTCTGTGTCTCCCTCTCTCTCTACCCCTCCCTAACTTGTGCTCTGTCTTTCTCTTGAAAATAAATAAGCATTAAAAAAATTTAAAAAAAATTTTTGAGGCTCTGTGCTAATTAGTGCACTACTGTGCAAATGTCAATGCTGCTCCCAGACTTAGAACCTCCCTGGTTTCATTTGAGTCCATAATTAGTCAGCAAGCATTTTTAAAGACTGTACGTAGGCAGGACTACACCAGCTCCCTGTGGGAAGACCCTTTCTTTCTTTGCTTCTCTGAATAGCTGTCTTGTCATTCTGTATACCATCATGAAATTGTGAACTTTAAGACATTCATATTTTAAATGTCTGCTTGTTCCTAAATGCCCTTTAATTTATTTATTTATTTTTTTTTTTACCTGCCCTAAGCATGACATACTACCTGGCAGGCTGAATTTTCTTTAAATAATTCGATTTTCAATTGAAGCGTAACAAATACATAAAATGCACAAATCATGTGTCCTGCAAGAATTTTCACTATATGAATCAATATAGCCACTACTTAGATGAAGAAACTGGATATTCCAAACACTCAGAATCCCTCCTTCATGCCTGCTCCTCGTCATTGCCCCCCACAGGGGACCTCTACCCTGACCTCTAACGCCACCGTTAACTGTGCCTGTTTTTGAACTTTATATAAGTAGAATTGTATCTGAATCATTTTAGGTCTACCTTCTTTTGCTCAGTGTTATGTTTGCAAGATTCGTGGTGTAGTGTGTAGCAGTAACTCATTCATTATCATTGCTATATAGTATTTCACTGTATTGCAATTACCATATTCCGATTTGTTTATCCACCAATGGATAATTTGCATATTGCCCACCCTCCCTGTAGCCATACAGCTTAGTCGTTTCGTTTGCTAGTGCCTGGTACACATGCCTGTGAGGCAGGTGTAGTTCCCTGCTGTGGCTTTGGCCATGGGACTCGCTTTGCTTAAAAGGGTCTTAGTAGAAGGGACGTGCTGCCTCCTCTCTGGCCTCGGAGAGCCCAGCCTAGATCACCTGACCATACAATTATGAGCTAAAAAAATGCAGTTTCTGTTTGCCATGGAGATTATGGGCCCACGGTTAGTTAACACTCTGTGCTGCCATATCATGCCATGTCTATTTGATGCAATTTGTTTTATTCTGTGCTTTATTATTACAGTAAAGTTGATACGAGCATATGTGAGAAGGTCTTTTGGTGCCCACATTGACAGTTTCCCAATGGCTCAAAATTTTAAAACTTAATAGATGGGAGGTCCTCAGGCCATTTCCTTTAACCATTTTATTACAAAAGATATCATATACCCAAAAAGGAAAAGTAACATCTCTATGCCTTTGTTTTCATTCAAGCCTCTAGAGAGATTAATATTAATTGCACATGTATGAATAATTCTAAGACCCCAAGTGGTTAAGGACTGGCTCTTTAACTGTGTGTGCAGATGCTTACTTTCCTACAATCATGAGGCCTTGCAGGGTCAGTGGGGATGTGGCCTGGTGGAATCCAAGTGGTGCCTCTCTATGTCTCTACAAGCTAAACCCAACCCACTTTGAACTTGTTCTCTCCCCGTTGGTGCCCTTGTTAGGGTCATACATCACCTGCATGCTTCCCCCAGACGACCATTTCAACTATACATCATCCAGGTGAGCGGGGGACTTCTTAAAGTATTGCTCTTATACATCAACACAGTGAGCCACAGCTCCGGGAATCTATTAGTGTAATACGCCATCAGGGTGAGGCATATTGATAGAGCAAAGCTGGTCGATCTGTGAATTGTGGATATCTAGAAGTTCGGGTCAGGAGAGTAATGCAGATTTCAGGTTGGATTGATGTGGCTATGAATGGTATTTTATGATATAAAGTTTACCTCTGATTTAGAAAGTAATTTAATGTGGGTGACAGCTGAGGTTCAGGCTAAGAGAGGTCGACATGGTAGCTATCTGTAGCTCTTGGAAGATATATTTTAGGAATAAATTACTGGTCTTGATACTATTATTTCATTTTGTGATATGTCATTGGGGGCACCAGAAAATTGGCCTGGGAGGAAAGTTTTGCACATAAAGCAAAACGGGCTCATTCTGCTGCCTGCCAGGTAAATAAATATGAGGTGAGTGGGCCTCTGCGAGGTTCAGTTGCCATCTGTTTCAGTTGGTTGGAGCTGCATTCTCAGAGGATCTTGCTCTTGACCTAATGTTTGGGTAACAAAGCAGCAGTTGCAATACATACATTGTTAACAACTTCTACGAGACTTTGGTGATAAGAACTGTAGCGATCAGGCAGAGGAACAGGGGTACATAAGGTACAATGACCAGATGCTGACACGTGGTTCAAATAAACTACAATCCAAATCAGGGGACACATAGTTATCTTTGTTGTTCAGGAAATAAGAGGCTTTGTTCTGTCCCACAGATATACCTGATGGCTTCTGACTAGACGTGGAAAAAATATTCTGGTGACCCTCAAGACTCTCTCTGGTGACTCTCAATACTACTATGTTATTTCACTTAATCCTCGCAACAGCCTTATGAGTTAGGTACCATTATTATGTCTATCTTAAAGTTGAGAAAAGGGAAGCACAGGATGGTTGAGTGACTTGCTCAAGGTCACACAGCTGGGAAATGCTGAAGATGGGATGAATACGAGTATCTGGGTCTAAATATTTTGCTCTTGACCACCAGGAGAAGAGAATCTCAAACCTGGCTGCACATCAGCATCACCTGGGGAGGTTTTTAAAAATATCAACACCTGATCCCTGACTCCCAGGTTTTGTGTTAATTGCTGTGAGGTGAGTTGGTCCATAAATATGTTTTAAAGCTTCCTAGGTACTTTCTGTTGTGCAGGCAGATGAGAACTACTCAGTACCTTTCAATAAATGGTACTTATTTTTATTATGATATTTTAATGCAACTGCACCAAAAAGCAGCAGATGTTACTTATCAATTAGCATTAAAGGAGCAAAGCCATTAGAGAACTCTGAGCTAGAGGGGCCACCTGAGTAGTGGGCTGCTCATTGGCTCAATGACGCCACCTGCAGGCAAATAAGACGAGTGCAGGGCTTCTTACAGGAGTGACTCGCATTACCCACCATTGTCTGTGTTAAGACATCAGCGTGGCCGACTACACACTGCCTTATATAACGCACAAGCTCCTTTTTAAAGTAGAAAATGTTCACTTTTAAACCGAACATCAATTTTTTAGAAAGGTTTTAAAAATCACTCCTTATCTCAAAGGCAATGTGTATTTTGTTCCAACTGAGATGCCTTTCATAGTTCATTCCGGTCATGACAAACGGACCTTGTGTTCTGTCCTTTCAGGCAGCTGAGACAGAATCGTGTGCTGTTTGTGAGAGGGCTCCCTTCCCTCTGCTGGGCCTGCCAGTCCCCGTGCGGGGAGTCTTAATGCTGTCTCTGTTCTCATTCTCAGTGGCTGAGGGCAGGAATCGGCACTGCAGGCCAAATGGAAAATGGCACAAGACCAACTCATTAGTACATCCATTTGGCATTTTCAGTGAAAATTAGGAAACAGCCACTCTTCCAAGGGTTTTCTATTTAATGATGGCAGGACACAAATACAAATTAACATCCTAATACTGCAAATTCTTTTGATTTATATATATGTATATTTCACATTCAGCCAAATATACATATATATTTTTTAAAATATTTTTTTAAGTTTTATTTATTTATTTTGAGAGAGAGAGAGCATGAGTGGGGAGGGGCAGAAAAAGGGAGACTGAGAGAGAATCTCACTGACAGTGTGGAGCCTGATGTGGGGCTCGAAGTCGAGAACCATGAGGTCATGACTTGAGCCGAAATCAGGAGTCATATGCCTAACTGACTGAGCCACCCAGGTGCCTCGTATCCAAATATATTTTTTAACTTAAGTATAGGTGACATACAATATTATATTGGTCTCAGGTGTACTACATACCTGTTCCACACTTACATACATTATGAAGGGCTTACCATGGTAAGTGTAGCTGCCATCGGTCATTATACAAAGTTATTACAATATTATAGACTATATTCACCATGCTATACTTATCTCGGTGACTTATATATCTTATGACTGGAAATTTTTATCTCTTAATCCGCTTCACCTAGTTCATCCATCCCCTGTGGCCTCCCTTCTGGCAACCACCAGTTTGGTCTCTGTTTTTAAGAGTCTGTTTCTGTTGTGTTTCGTTTGTTAATTTGCTTTGTTTTTTTTTAGATTTCACATATAAGTAAAATCATATGAATTTTGTCTTTCTCTGCCTGACTCATTTCACTTAGCATAATATCTTTTAGGTCCATCTATGTTGTTGCAAATAGGAAGATCTCATTCTTTTTTATGGCTGAGCAATATGCCATTGTATGTATACCATAAATTCTTTATTTTGTTCTTTTGGATGCCATTGTAAATGTGATTGTTTTCTGAATTTCTCTTTCTGCTAGTTTGTTACTAGTGTATAGAAATGCAACAGATTTTTGTATATTAATTGTATATCCTGAAACCTTACTGTATTTATTAATTCTAGTATTTTTTTAATGGAGTCTTTAAGGTTTTCTTATATATAGTATCATATCATCTGCTAATAGTGACAGTTTTACTTCTTTCTTACCAATTTGGATGCCTTTTATTTTTATTTTTTGTCTGATTGCTGTGACCTGGACCTTCCAGCACTATGTTAATAAAGTGGCAAGGATAGGGGCACCTGGGTGGCTCAGTCGGTTGAGCATCCAACTTCGGCTCAGGTCACGATCTCACGGTTTGTGAGTTCGAGCCCTGCGTCAGGCTCTGTGCTGACAGCTCAGAGCCTGGAGCCTGCTTCAGATTCTCTCTCTCTCTCTCTCTCTCTCTCTCTCTCTCTGCCCCTCCCCCACTCATGATCTCTCGCTCTCTCTCTGTCAAAAATAAATAAACTTTAAAAAAAAAATAAAAAAAAAAGTAAAGTGGCAAGGATAAACATCCTTATCTGGTCACCATTGACTATGATGTTATCTGTGAATGTGTTATACATGGCCTTTATTATGTTGAGGTATGTTCTGTCTATACTCACATTGTTGAGGGTTTTTATCATGAATAGACGTTGAATATTGTCAAGTGCTTTTTCTGCATCTATTGAGGTGATTGTGTGATTTTTTTTTATTTAGTTAATGTAGTGTATCTTATTGATTGGTTTGTAGGTATTGAACCATCCTTGCATCCCTGTAATAAATCCCACTTGCCCATGGTGAATGATCCTTTTAATGTATTTTTTAATTCAGTTTGCTGGTATTTTGTTGAGGACTTTTGCATCTGTACTTATCAGGGATACTGGCTTGTAATTTTTTTTGTACTGTCTTTGTCTGGTTTTGGTATCAAGGTAATGCTGGCCTTGTAAAATGAATTTGGAAGCATTCTTTCCTTTTAAATTTTTTTGGAACCATTTGAGAAGGATAGGTATTAACTATTCTTTAAATATTTTATAAAATTCAATTGTGGAGCCATCTGGTCCTGAACTTTCATTTGTTTGAAGTTTTTAAATTACTGATTCAATTTGATTTCTAGTAATTGGTGTGTTTAGGTTTTTCTGTCTCTTCCTGATTCAGTCTTGAAAAATGGAATATTTCTAAGAATTTATCCATTTCTTCTAGGCAGTCCAATTAGTCTCTTGTAATCTCTTGAACAATATGTTAATGTTTCTAATGTAGTATAAGCATGTGAAATTATCTGAAACTGACCAGTAAACTTTCCAGTGCTACTATAGAGTATAGATTGTTATGAATAACACTCGATTTTAGCTCAAAGTTTTGACCCTATTAACACTTACATAATGAATAGGACTATGAAGTTCATATGTGTAATTTTAGAAATCGAAACTGATAAGCTTTTTTTTTAATTTTATATATTTTGAGAGAGGGAAAGAGAGCCCTGGTGGGGGAGGGGCAGAGAGTGAGGGAGAGAGAATACCAGGCAGGTTCCACACTGTCAGTGCAGAGCCTGATGCGGGGCTCAAGCTCATGAACTGTGAGATTGTGACCTGATCTGAAATCAAGAGTTGGACACTTAACCGACTGAGCCTCTCAGGCACCCCAAACTGATAAGCTTTTATTTATTTATTTATTTATTTATTTATTTATTTATTTATTTTTAATGTTTATTTGAGAGAGAGATCATAAGTGGAGGAAGGGCAGAGAGAGAGGGAGACACAGAATCCGAAGCTGTCTCCACAGAGCCAGAGGTGGGGCTTGAACTCACAAACCATGAGATCATGACCTGAGCTGAAGTCAGGTGCTTAACCTACTGAGCCTCCCAGGCACTCCAAACTGATAAGTTTTAAAAAAATAATTGAAAGGCTCACACTCTGTCTCTCTCTCTCAAAAGTAAACATTAAAAAAAATTTCTTTAAATATATAATTGAATAAATCTATGGTGTCCCTGAAGTCTTAATTTTATAACAGTTATGTGTTATCCATTAGATTATATATATATAGTATACATGTATATACATATATATATGTATATATATATACATACATACATAGTAAGAGTGTGGGTTGCTGTTCTGTGTATGGTGGGTTAGGAAGACCTCCCTGATATGATGATATGGGTGCAGAGACCTACAAGAAATGATGAAGCCAGCCACACAGGGCCTGGGTGAAAGCATTTGAAGCAGAGGAAAACACAAAAGCAAGGCCCTGGGTGAGAGCATTTGTAGCAAGGAAAACACCCTGTGGGGCTCAAGGTGGGAAATCTTTGGACTGGTAGGAGAGGAGAGTGTGGTAAGTAAGAGGAAAAGGCACAGCAGACCTCACAGACATTTACAATGACTTTGGATTTCGCTCTGAGTAGAGAACCACTGGAGGGTTTCAAGTAGAGGAATTACATGATTTGATTTCAATTTTGAAAAGTTTACTCTTTCTGTTGTGTGGGGAATAGACTGTTGGGGAGTAAGGCCAGAAGTAAGAAGACCATTTAGGAGACCATAGAAATAATCCAAGGGAGAGGTGATGGTGGCCATCAGGTGTTGTCCTCTTATAAACTTGATCAGACTGTACTCCAATCACATAAGACCAAACTCACAGAGTGGATAAAAATGAAAATGTTGGTGGGGATTCCATCTTGGCTTTTGAAGTAGTTCAATGGTCATAGAGAGCTCTGGGGTCGAGAAATCTTCCCTTGGTGCTCTATCCAGTCTAAGCTCATTAAGCAACCATGGAATAATAGAAAGCAGTACCAGGACAAAGCCAGGGAACAGCTTGGGATTCACAATGTCTGGGATCATTGATCTTGGTTTGTAAAGGGGAGAAAAGTAATCCATGTTAGTGTCAACATGAAAATCGACCTGGGGTAACTGAGCTGATTCTGGAGCCTAAGATCAATACAAATTTCTCATTACCACCTTAAAAAAATTTTTTTTTTGAGCATGATAAATACATATAAGAAAAATTGAAGAATTGATTATACCTTAGATTTTTTTTTTAAGGTAATGAAATTATGTGGAGAAGACTACCCAACAGGAGCCCCATTTGTCAGGGACCCAGACATACAGCATATTCCCATGACAAGGGAGCTGGGGAAATGACTGTCACCCTTTCACTCTCCTGCCTCCCTCCAAGCTCCTACTGAGGCTCCCCATTGGCCAGATCCACTAGGAAGTCAGAGGGCAACGGAGCCCCTAAGGGTTTTCAGTGGGGGTCTGCTTCCCCAACATGGCATGGCATAGAGTGGAAGTGAATTTAGCTTCGACCCTGAAGGGCAAATACCTTTGGGGTGGTGGAACGTGTGAAGGAAAGGTCCTTTCTCTCCTCCTCCTACTTTGGATCTCCCTTCCCTCATCAGAAGGGGAATTGGAGAATTAGGGAAGAGGCCCTGGGCAAGGAGCCTCCAGTCTCAAGAGAATTAGGCTTTGCAAGAAACCCAAGGTGGAAGAGGGAATAAATACTTTTTTAGCATAAAGAAGTCAAAGTTATGTTAACAAAGGAAGAGATCTTGAATGTAGACTTGAGGAGGGTTTACTAATAGGATTAACTTTTGTAGTTTCTAAGGGGTAATCAAAGAAAAACATGAAAAAACAAAACAGAGCAAAACACCAAACTGTAACAGAGAGAAAGGGAATCACCCCTGCATCCTTCCTTCCGGCCCCTCTCACCCTCCTTGGGACTGGAACTCCCCCTTCCCCACCAATGGGTGGAACTGGCAGAGGAAAGAGGCTGGGGCTCACCCTCCAGCCAGAGGTGTGTGTAATGCCCTGAAAGAGGCTTGAGGCCTGTTCACTCCTGAGGGAAGGAAGGCTGCAGGGAAGGGAGGGAGACAGGACTTGGGGAAGGAGGGCTCTTGTGTAGCCTGTGACATAAGAGAAAGGCCCTTTGTCTGGTTGCACGAGGAGGGAGAGGACGTGTGAAAAACACTTAGCACTCGTCTTAACACCGAATAAACGTGAATTGTGGCCACTTAATGCTTTCACTCTCCTGTGCCACAGACTCCCGCACACGGCCAGCACCAGATCCCCGCTTCAGCTACAGGAGCCCTACTCTCTGGGCTCACCTCCCTGTTGTGAAAGAATCTTCTCTGGAGGACCCTGCTGCCTTCCAGGTAGATCTTGCTACGCAATGTGTGGTCTCTCCGCAAAGGCTCTGGGGGAGAGGGTCGGGGGAGGGTGGGATTCCAACTTTCCAGGCCTTCATCCCTTTTCCCAGCGAGAGTACTTGCCTGTTTGATCCTGGAATTGGCCCTTTGTCACTGCTGGGCATACGGAGGGGTGGGATTTACAAATTAGGCATAAGATCTGTGGAAGGTGTTTGATCTGTGAATTTCTAGACTCCACCTCAGTCTGTGGGGCCTCTGACAGTTCTGAAACCAATTCCAGATGAGACCTGAGGGGGCCGCGTGGAGGGAGGGGGGGCTCCTGAGCTATTTGGGTGAATTTTAATCTTACAGACACTCCTCAGAGGGGGACAACACCTTTGAGGAACCTTCTCCCTCCTCATGCCTTCTCTGCTTGTATCTGTTTCTCCCTCCCCCTGATCGCTTTCTTTCTTTGCTTTCCGGGCCCTCCTCTGAAATGGGGACTGAGCAGAGAGATGGCTGGAGCTTAGGGTGGGGAGTAGAGGGAGAGAAGTGAGCAGAACTCTCTTTTCTTTGTGTCTTCTCTTTGCTCCCTCAGCACTGAAGCCCCTTTAGACGACCTGTTGGCTCTTTGTCTCCCTGTGTGATGCAGTTCAGTTCCCGTCTGAACTGTGGCATTTGCAAGGCCTCCCTGCCCCTGGGGGCTCAGACTTTACCATCCTCTCCACTTCCGGGGGCACAGGGCGGGAGGGGGCAGCAGGGACGCCACTCCCAGATATCGCAAAGTGCACCTTTCCCTTCTCTGGGGAGCTGTGGCTTAATGTGGCCTCGGGGAGGGGCAGGGAGATGTGCCGGGATGTGGCCCCGAAGCTTTGGGTTAAGAGCCCCAGGAGGGGGTCACAGCTGCTTTGCGGCTGCTCCGCAGAACGGTGGGAGTAGCTGTGACAGCCGGCAGAGGTCCTCAGTTTCAGGGTCTTTACCCAAATTAAATACGGCTTGCTGACAGCTTAGCGAACACACCTCACTTCACACATAAACCAACGCTGACATGTTAATTTGTCTCTGTATGGTTTGCAGTCACCTGATGGGGTTGGGTTTACAGGGTAACCCTTCAGTCCCCGCTGTTTTTTCCCCCCTCTCAAGTCAAGAAGCCTGAATTTCCTGTTGCAAATAACAAAGGACCTCGATTGACTAGAGGAGACTAGAAGAGCCTGGAAGAGCCTAGAAGCCCACCCATGCTGTTCACAAAGATAAGTGTGTTCTTAACCACCCACAGCACTTGGTAGGGATGCTTAAAGGATGGTCACACACTTAGCGCTTCAAACGTGACAGGTGCTGCCCATTCATCTTTAAAAAGCCCCATTAATCTGACCACTTTTTACAGGAGGAGGAGGGTGGAGTGATTTGCCCAAGGCCACAGAGCTAACAAGGGCAGGGCTGGGTTGTGAACCCAGGGTGCTCGGCTGGGGAAGCCGTAAGCAGAACCACCATGTAACCACTGTATTATTCTGCCTCAGTGCTGGAGAAGGCTGCTTTCCAGGATCTGAAAGAAACACTAACGTTTAAGTAAGACACTGGTGTTTCCTGATGACTTCCAATTCTTACCAGTCATTGCTTAGTTTCTGCCCGTTTCTGTGACAGGTTAAAATGGCAACTGCCTTCGCTCATAATGAGTCCTGTTCTCTAGGTGGGGGCTTTAGTAACTTTAGACTGTGATTCAAATGCAGATAACATTTAAAAAGAATGATTTCATCCTTGAAATTGTGTTTTAATTAAAAAAAATTTTTTTTAATGTTTATTTATTCTTGAGAGACAGAGAGAGCATGAGCAGGGGAGGAGCAGAGAGAGAGAGGGAGACACAGGATCTGAAGCAGGCTCCATGCTGTGTCGACACAGAGCCCAATGCGGGGCTCGAACTCACGAGCCGTGAGATCATCACCTGAAGCAAAGTCAGATGCTTAATGGACTGAGCCACCAGGCGCCCCTGGAATTTTTTTTTTCTAAATCTGATTTTCTGCTGATGCTTGCTATGTCTTGCACTTTTCTCCTTTTGAACTTGAGGCAGGGTGGGGACTGTGAGGCTGCTGGTTCTCTGCTCTGGACTTGGTCTGTTTTGTTTGAATGGTGCTTCACAGTTCCCAGGGGCAAGGATGAAGCAGAGGGCCGTCCTGTCTGGAGACAACCATCCACAGTTGTGGGATTCGTGCACTCCATCTGATCCGGCCAGAGCTCAGCAGCTGTGATTTTCATCCTAAACCCAGCTTAGGTTATGGAGACCTGGAAGGCTCTTTTAACCCCAGCTCTCGTGGAGGCCACCAAAGAACAAGGTAAGAACTGAGCGTGCACAGTGGAAGTAATGCCAGAGTTAACTCTCCAACTCTTAAAAACATAAATGTGATTTGAATAGAGTTCCTAATGCAGGTCAATGGCAGCGTCATTGCAGTCCCTTTAGAAGACAGGGCTGACTGCCACCATGTGACGTCTGGGACTGATGCATCATAGAATATTAGAGCTTGAAAAGATGAGAGTTCTTGTGCCCCACCCCAGTCAGGCACATGGCCAGCAGGAGGCCAAGCCTGGAATAGTAGAATTCTCTCATGATTTGGCTGTAAGTGTTGCGTCTCTAAGAGGTGGCACGAGAAATCATGAAAATGCCTGCGGGAGGGGCTGTAGAAAGTACTGTAGGAAACAGTAGATCCCCAGAAGGATGGGCCTCCTAAAGCTGGCTGGCAGCTGGTCAAACACCTTTGGAGTGCCAGTGTCTCCCTACAATCTGGCATTCTGTGGAGGACATTTTCTCTCAGAGATTGACGATGGGTACGGTCAGAGTGGCTGAAAGAGTAGGAGAATCCTCAGTCTTGCAGTGAGAGCTATTTTTTTTTCTTCCCAGTCTGTCCAGTGTCCCTGATGTGTTTGGCAAACTGCTGCTTCTCTGTTCTAAATCATGTGATTCTAATGAGGGAGCCAATTACAGTGTTCCGTCCATGGCCATAAGGATGATCATGTGACCTAGGCCTGAGCAAGAAGAGAGAGGAAAAAAAGCAGAGGCCTAATGACTTCAATAGAGTTCTTGGATCCAGCTGTGTCTGAACACAGTTTTGCTTTCTGGACTTTTTGGCTACATGAGGCAATTAAGTTTTTATTACTAACAACCAAAACAGCTCTAACAAATGTCTGGGGCTGGAGGAGGAAGGGTAGGTTGCTGAAGGGGCTTGACCTGGTATGTGAGGTCATCAGACTGGGCAAAGAGGCAAATGGTTCCATAACAGAACAGAGTCGACCCGGCCCTGTTCTTGTGTGGTATGGCGTTGCCGCACACAGCCAGGCTCCAGAGGCCCCTGCATGAGTGTCCGGCAGGCTGGGGGGGTCCCGTCTCTGAATTCTGTCACCTGTTACCTGAGCCAGTCATCCCAGGAAGGAGAGGGCTATGGACTGGGCCAAGTGTCTTCAGATGGTCCAGGAAACAAACATGGTGGCCAGCGTGAAGATAGAAAAGGGCACAGTTCTATTGTCTGAGGAAAGGTATTAGGTTAGGGAGCACTCTGTGGGGGAAAGGTAAGTGTCTTTCTGGCCTCTAGCGCTACCTCAGTCCTTTGAGGAACCCAGGAACACAAGCAGGCCTTGATTTCTCCAGGCCTTACTTCCAGAAGCAGAGGCAGGGTGGTCAGAGCTGCAGGGGTGCCGAAACTCCCTAGACCCCCGGGCATGCTTGCACCAGTTCTGCCAACTTCCAGCAGGTGGACAACTGTGGGGTGGTCGGCCAGTTGGAACAAGCACAGCTCAACCTCTCAGGCTCTTGAGTGAACAGAGGAATGTTTCCGTTGCCCCTTCTGTTGTGAAACACACCTTCAATTCCTACCTCTTGGCATCTGCTACAGGTCTGGAATGTGTGCCTTGGCTCTTGATCATTGTCTTACAATAGGACTGAGCCTTCTGCAGTCCATTGTCTCGAGCAATGCTTTTTCAATTACTTGCTTTAGATCGCTGTAAGGAAATTCTGATATTTATAGGAACCACCCTTATGTAGGTCTAATTGATCAGATGT
Organism: Panthera leo; assembly: GCF_018350215.1. Taxonomy (NCBI): domain Eukaryota; kingdom Metazoa; phylum Chordata; class Mammalia; order Carnivora; family Felidae; genus Panthera; species Panthera leo. The sequence goes on along the minus strand of NC_056696.1, from coordinate 39,539,950 downwards.
CTCTTGCAAAGGCATTGCTACTTTGGCGTTGAAGAGCTGTCAAAGTTTCATGTTTTACACCCATGGCACAATACTCAGAAAACACCGCTGGGAAATACATAACAAAATGTCAAGTTTAATTAAAGTTCATGCTGAAATTTCCAAGAAACACTGTCGGTGGGCAAGGCTACCATATTTCTGGTGACACCTAGATAAATTTGTACCTTGCCGGCCATGTGATCAGCCAACTGGGAGAGTCACAAACACATGAGCACTTCCTAGAAGTTCGTGCCCTATTTTACATATGCTTAGAATTTTCTAGTTTATCCTCTTTGCCTCTGAAGTATACATGCAATTATCAGAAAGTTCACTGCTTTCTAAAACAGTAACAGTTCATGTTTCGTGGGTTTTTTTTTTCTTTTCTTTTTTTGTCTTGCATTGCATCACAGAAGGATTTAGAGGAAGGACAATAATATGAATGCAGTTGACTCAGCAGATGGGCTGTTGACTTCTCAGTGACAGGTTTTCTTGCCTTATTCTTTGGTAGAAATTGAAATATTGAGGGTGACACTTTTTAATCTACCAGCCCCCAAACATAATCCTGGTAATGACTGTTGGAGAGTGCACACACTGTGACGTAATAGATTTTTTACTCGCTAGGTATTTTCTAAATCCTCGGAGCAGGAATGGTCTCCTTTAAAGTTCCCAGTGATTTATGCAAAGAGACTTGGCTCCTGGATGTCCCTCGAGCAGTAAGCACACCGTATTAAAAAAGCACTTGGGGAAGAAGTCGAGGGAAGTGATCTTTGTAGGGATTCTTGGCACTGGAGAGAGGCTTGTTACTAAAAAGAGCACACATTGGGAACTGGAGAACTCCAGAGGTTTTCCTTGCCCTTTTGGTCTGTAAAGCTAACTTCAGAACAGATTTGTGTCGAGAAAAGGCAGGGCCCTCGTTAATGGGGCCCAACTTGTGGGTAACTCGTGCCGTTCCTGGCGAAGGCTTGGAGTGCTCTGCCGTTCTCTTCCCTGTCAAAGGTCCTCTTGTCTCTACTGGTGTCATTTCCCTGCCCCTGAAATTGCCTTCAACAATTCTCACCTCTAGCTTCCCGTGTTCAAATGACAGCTTCTTGGCCTGCTAGCTTCTAAAGAGAGGCTGTGTTCCCCTGTGGCCTGACTGCAGGGAGATTGGAAAGGGCTCCCTGCATCCCAAATATCTCTCTAAGTGGCCTCCCCTCCTTTCCACACCGGTCAGGCTTTTGGGTCAAAATTCAGTTCTGCAGTGGAGGTCGCTGCCAGGTGGAGCACAAAGTTGAAGAGATAAGCTTGTGCATCTGGGATGGGGTTTTATTTGATATTATCTTATTTTATAGAACCCAAGAGCTTTCTAAATTGTCAAGTTTTGTCCAGCATTAAAGGGCAAATAAGCAGATGGCAAAGTCTGGAGGAAAGTCTAAGCTTTTTTCAATTTTGTTCTTTTTTAATTTTTTAAGACATTTTTATTTATTATTTTTAAGAGAGAGAGAGAGACAGATGGGGCACCTGGGTGGCTCAGTCTGTTAAGTGTCTGACTTCTAGCTCAGGTCATGATCTCATGGTTTGTGGGTTCAAGCCCCGCGTCGGGCTCTGTGCCGACAGCTCAGAGCCTGGAGTCTGCTTCGGATTCTGTGTCTCCTTCTCTCTGCCCTTGCCTTGCTCATGCTCTGTCTCTCTCTGTCTCTCAAAAATAAATAAATGTTAAAAAATTTAAAAAAGAGGGAGGGAGAGAGAGACAGAGTGTGAGCAGGGGAGGGGTGCACAGAGGAGGATCTGAACTGGGCTCTTCACTGACAGCAGTGAGCCCGATGTGGGGCTTGAACTTACGAGCCAGACTGTGAGATCATGACCTGAGCTGAAGCCGGATTTTTTGTTCTATTCCTTCCCTATCCTTCCCTTCCCAAACTTTGGCTCCTTAAAGGCAACCCTTTCCCCCCAGGTGTATCCCCCAGAGCATCTGTGATAGGGGCCTCCTCACAGCCAGCAAGCTTTCAACAGTTTCTCTGAGCTCTACACGGCTGTTGGCCTTCCTCAAGTGATCTGGAAGCCGCGTGCTGTGAATAGGAGGTCAAGGAGAAGTAAGAAGTTAGAGCCCTGGAAAGTTCTGCTGAAAGCGTGTGTGAGTTAGCAGATGTTTACCCGCTACAGGGCTCCCATCTGGAGAGGCAGAGTGACTTGTGGCCCTCCACACTCTGCTTGCCTGGGGCTGGGGCAAAGGGAAAGGCAGGTCAGGACAACATTAATCAAGAAACGGTGTAAGAAAGAGTCAGTAACCGGAGTTATATCTTTCTGTGTGATCTTGGGCAGATCATCTGTCCTCTGAGTTATGTAAAACTCAACCTTTGTTGTAAGGATCGTCTGAGAAGAGGTTGCAAAAGAATCCTGGAGGCTACTTTATAAGATCGGAGACCTGGTGCTTCTCCAATGGTACATGAATCACCTGGGGGTCTGGTTAAAATCAGATTCTGAAGCAGCTGATCTGAAGCAGCCCCTGAGACTGCTTTTCTCACAAGCTCTTCGGTGATGGCAATGTTACTGGTGTATGGACCCGTAGTAAGAAGCCAGGGTTAGGGGCACCTGGGTGGCTCAGTCGGTTAAGCGGCCGACTTCAGCTCAGGTCACGATCTCGCGGTCCGTGAGGTCGGGCCCTGGGCTGATGGCTCGGAGCCCGGAGTCTGCTTTCGATCCTGTGTCTCCCTCTCTCTCTGCCCCTCCCCCGTTCATGCTCTGTCTCTCTCTGTCTCAAAAATAAATAAAACGTTAAAAAAAAAAAGCCAGGGTTATACCAAAGCTTTGCCATAGGCCAGGCACACAGAAAGCACTCCAGAGCTGGTAACTATGATTAGTTGTAATATTCTAGATAGGTTTACTCTCATTTTGGTCTAGGGAATTGCTTCCAGACTAACTTTTCAACCCTACCACTAATCTAGACGATGGTATATTTTGTAGCCCCGAGGAAAATGTATACCAGGATCTCTTTTTTTCTGAAGAACTTTCCCTGTAGGCGGCCCCTTCAAAGTGAGGGCTTTTCTGATTATGTTTCTAGAAGGATTTTTCTTTATCCCTTTTCATTATCTCTGCTCTATAGATGGGTTAAGATGCATCGCATCTAATTTTCTGTAAAGCCCAAGAGCTTGGGATAATCCTGTGTCACATCAAAAGAAGCATAAGAGCTCACCATTTCTACCAGTTACGTAACAGGAGACCCATTGAGACAGGAGAAAATGTGAATTTTCTTATGATCCTCCTGAAATTCCCATAGTCCATTCCATGGCTCTGGAAGATGTGGCTTGCTCCAGTTCTGACATAAAATAATAAATAAATAATAAACACAAGCTGGTAGCCCCAAGGAGCTCAAAGATGTCTCATTTCTTCATTCACTTTTACTGATTTTTAAAAAATAAGGTTTCACAGTTAACACTGAACTTGAGAGGCATGTGAGAATTTGTAATAGGTAAAGAGAGAAGGAGCCCTTGTCCCTTGGCTGTCAGTCACTGTCTCCATTTGATCTTATTTAATCCTTAAAACCTCATTCTTTTTTTTTTCTAAGATATTTTATTTTTTGAAGTCATCTCTGCATCCAATGTGGGGCTCGAACTCACAACCCTGAGATCAAGAGTCACATGCTCTACTGACTGAGCCAGCCAGGTGCTCCCTCATAGCCTAATTCTTACTATTACCATCCTCATTTCGCAGGTGGGGAAACCAAGTGCACATTCCCAACAAGGGTTAATGCTCATCGACTGACCAAGAAGATACATCCCTTGACAGTGCTGAGTAAATGATCGAGTGGGGTGGGACGGGATTCTGGTTCCTTTGGAAGAATGGGACAGTTCTTTTCATTCCTTCCATTTGCAGAGGACTTGATGCCTTTTCCCTCAACTGTCTGTGACTAGTTGGTTTTCCATCTGCATTTCTCTGTACAATGAACTTAAAAGGAAGCTCTGGGCTTCCAGTCCATTTGGATTGTGCACCATTTACGAACTGTCACTTTTCACCTTAGGAGGGGCTGCATTTCATGGGAGAGGATGTGCTCCCAGTGTGTAATTTATCTGTTCGTTTATAAAGCACTTTAAGGTCTTTTGGGATAGCAGGGCTGTGTAAATATGCTATTTATTATTTATCAACTTTATCCTTGTAATGATCCCCCCCTGACAGGTCTGAGTCAATCCAGAGGGGTCAGCCTTCCAGGAATGCCACTCCACCTCCCTTGAGAGGCTTGGCCACTGCTCACACACTGTCTTGTCATAGGTTATGTTAGGGTCCACAGCTGACCTGAGGTGCTTATGAAATTCCTACGGTCACCTGTGCCCATCACAAAAGTGTTGTTCAAAACACAGAGACCTCAATTTATGGGTAAGAGAGCAATAGTCTAGCAAATTGAGTATTTTTGTCTTAACCCTTTGGAGTTGCTGAAAATCTTGCTAACCATTATGGCTCCTACTTCCTACCTTGCTTAGTGGAATATACTGAATGCAAATACTCTTCTAAAAGTCAGACTTTTGGGGGGCACCTGGGTGGCTCAGTTGGTTAAGCATCTGATTCTTGCTCTTGGCTCAGGTCATGATATCATGGTTCGTGGGCTCGAGCCCAGCATTGGGCTCTGGGCTGACAGAGAGGAGCCTGCTTGGGATTCTCTCTCTCCCTCTCTCTGCCCCTCCCCCCTCTCTTTCTCTCTCTCAAAATAAATAAATAAACTTAAAAAATAAAAGTCAGACTTTTTTTTTTATCCGATTATGAAAATATTAGAGTGCTCATTTGTAAAAATGTAAGAAAAATAGAGAAATTAAAGAAGAAAATAAATATTACCGGCAGTCCTTGCTGCCCAGGAATAATAACTGCTCTAAGCTTTTAGTTTTAATTTCTTTTGTCATCTTCACACATATGCACGTGCACGCACACATAGAGGTTCATCATGCTGCCTCTTGCTCTTTTCATTTACTGTTTTATGTCGAGTATGAGGATGATAGAATCGTTTGAGAGCGTACCGGGCAAGAAGCAAGCAATGATAGTAAGACCACGATCATGGTTCTCCAGCAGCCATCACACCTTCAAAGACTCTCTGATGCCTTCACTGGTACACTCTCTGTATTTAGTGATACCAGACATGAGAGCTTAGATAGGTGTACTCTGAGGTAGACCTTTCCCATTCCTTTTAGAAGTGTGAATTGGAACAGGTCAAGCTGTAACTAAAAGAAAATAAATCTGAAATAATTCACATGAAGACCCAAGAGTCCAGGGGGAGAAGCAAGCCTCAGCAAAGTTTAGCCTCTGTGTGGCAAAAGCCCTAACCGTACTGGGTGAGTGTCCATCACGGGCTCTTCTTAACGGGGTTCTTTCTTGGAGCCTCTTCTTATGAAGATTTAATTCTGACCCAAGTTTCTAGCAAGCTGGGGCCGTGTCTGTGTATCCCTTTGTACCGTATCTAGCCCAAACACACTTGCAATGGCACCTAAAAAGAGGTTTTGATGTATTTATTTCCTAAAGAGGTAATTCCATGGAGACCTGGTTCAAAATCCAAAAGGCACAAAAGAGTGTCCAGTAATAAAAAGCTTTCTTCCCACAAATGTCCCTAGCCACCCACCTTTTCAGTTTCTTATATGTTCTTCCATAGATATTTTCATGCATTTTATGCAAATACCTATATATTTTTTCTTCTTTTTAATGAAATAGTACATTCTATATATGCTCTTCTCTGCCTTGCTTTGTTCACGTAACAATATTTTGGGAATCATTTCAAAATCCGTTCACTAAGAACTTCATTTTATTTTACAGCTATATGGCATTCCATTGTTTGAGCCATAATTTAATCTATTCCTTATTAATTGACATTGAGGTTTTTTTTTTTTCAATATTTTACTATTACAAATGGTGCTTCAATGAATACAGACAGAATAGGTCATTTTATACGTACGAGGGGATAATGTATGCCTTTGAGTCTCACTAAGCAGATTTGAAAACTTGAAAGGAACAGGATGAATGGGGGCCAGTGTAGTTTCACATTGACCTGAGTAGGAAGCCAGTTGGTTCAGTTCATTTTCTAGCAAAAACAAAATGAACTAGAGTTAAGTATCTGGGAAGGCAGACTGCGTACTGTTGGGATGACTGATGTACAGGCTTTGCTCTGTCCTCTCTCTCATCACCACATGTAGGTAAAAAGCAGTTGCTTTTAGGTCCTCACATTTTCCAAGACCTTCTCTTTTATTCTTCCCCTCACCCATCCCATTTTCTTGCATTTTTAAAGAATCACAAATAGATATCAAACATCCCAAACATGGGAATTTCAAGTGCTATCCATTCTCTGTCTTTAGCTCGAAAGGAAAACTGAGCCTCCTGTCATGTTAATTGTATTTCCTTCCCTTTCCTTCCTTCCTTCTTCCCCCGTTACCTGCTTCGTTCCCTCTCTTCCTTCTTTTCTTCCACCAACATCCAATCACCAGCCTTTACTAAGTGCCTGGTGTGTGTAAAGCCTGTGCCCCAACCTCTGCCCTCCATGTTCTTATGACTTAACAGGAGAGGAAGAGAGGGCAGTCCCTTTGGTGGGACAGTTCAGGGTGGACTTCCTAGAGGGAGGCGTGAAGAAGACCTCACGGGCAGGATAGAGGTCAGGGAATCCCAGGCACCATTCTCTCCAGGCTGAGGGAACGGAACGAGTGAGGCCCAGAGGCAGAAGGTGTGTGTGACCCAGCCACAAAAAGCATCCAAGCAGTATGGGGTGGGGGGAGCGGGCATTGCAGGCAAGGTTGTAGGTCTTCCCGGTGCTAGGAGTCAGAAGCTGTGTGAACAGAGCGGTGCAGAGGTCAGAGCTGGAATGAAGTCACTGATGGACTAGGCAGACTGGCCTCTGGTGTGGATTGAGGGGAGGGGAGGCTGGCATCTCAGGACCAGGTAGGAGGCCATCACAGATGTCCAACTGAGAAGAGCGAGCCTGAGCAGTGGTGATCGGGGAACCCATAGCAGATGGGTGGGTGGGGGGGTGGCGGCACTGGAGAGCTGTAAGCGGAAGGATCTGATGAATACGACACCAAGGCTTTGACGTTACTTTTGAAAGAAAAATTAAAAGTTGCATTTTCCCAGGTTAAGTGGGAATTGTAGGAGAATGTCCATGTGGAGATGACAGGAACGCAGATGGACAGAGAGAGAGAGAGAGAGAGAGAGTGGGGTAGGGGTAGAGAGAGAGGGAGAGAGAGAGAGAATCCGAAGCAGGCAGAGCAGACACAGGGTTTGATCTCACCAACCTTGAGGTCATGACCTGAGCCCAAATCAAGAGTCAGATGCTTAACCAGTTGAGCCACCCAAGTGGCCCCCAAAGTCTGTCAAATTAATAGGACCTGATGAGGTACCAGAATGAAAGTCAAACCGTGGGAAGCCTGGCTTCACCTCCCTTGGTCTCTCGTGAGCCTCTCAATTCCTCCTCCTAAGGCTGTTGTGAGGGGAAAATAGCAGGAGGCAGTGAAGAGTCGTGAGATGGAGCCCCGAGTCAGGCTCTGCACTGACATCGTGCAGCCTGCTTGGGATTCTCTGTCTCCCTCTCCCTGCCCCTCCCTCTCAAAATAAATGAACTTAAAAAAATTAAATAACATATAAACATTTTCTCACATTTCCTCACATGTAGCTTTTATGTGTGTGTCGGGGGGAGGAGGGGTTGAGAAGACTTAAGATCTACTCTCAGCAAATTTCAAATACATAATGCAGTGTTATTGATTGTAACCACCATGGTGTTCATTAGATCCCCAGAACCTATCACCGAAGGACTGTATACTTTGACCAGTATTTGCCCCTTCCCTGACCCTCCAGCCCCTGGTAACTGTGTGAGGTGATGAATGTGTTAATTAACCTGGCTGTGGTAATCATTTCAAATTATTCATATATACACTATATATGTGTATCAAATCACCACGTTGTATACTTTAAATACACACAATTTTATCTGTCAATTATATGTCAAGAAGGTCGAGGAAAACAAATTCCCAGTGACTCTTGTCCCCCGGGTATATAGATACCACATCAAAAACAATGGAAAGAATTTTTCTGAAAATGCCATTTGGATATATATTTTTTTTAATGTTTATTTATTTTTGAGAGAGACAGAGACAGAATGCGAGTGGGTTAGGGGCAGAGAGAGAGAGAGAGGGAGACACGGAATCCGAAGCAGGCTCCAGGCTCTGAGCTGTCAGCACAGAGCCTGACACGGGGCTCGAACTCACAATCTGTGAGATCATGACCTGAGCCGAAGTTGGACGCTCAACCGACTGAGCCACCCAGGCGCCCCACCATTTGGACATTTTTACGTAAGAATTATCTGAGAAAGAATTTCTGGAAGTTTGAACTCAATGTCTCAAATATATTAAGAACATTTCAAATGAATGTTGAAGGAATGGTAGTCATGCAGACACCAAGAGTTTTTTAAAAAATGTGTCTTTTTTCTATTTTTAATAATTAAATTGTTAATCTAATTGGAAATGTAGCAAAGTAAAAAGAGGAGGACAATAATCCACAATTCTCCTTCTAGAGAAATTATGTTAACATTTAGGAATCTTGTTCCATGTTGGGGTGTTAAATGTAATATACATGTGCATATGCATATACATAAATATGTATACTGCTTTGCTTATTATATTTTCAGTATATTCTCATACCAATCAATATTCTTTCACACCATTACTTTTAATGACTGCATAAATCCATTTCTATGAATGCACCATCACCGTTCTTCTAGCACGGGAGATTTGTGTTTTTCCCAATTTCACACTATTACAGATAATGCTTCAGCAAGCATTCTGGTGCATAAACAGTCGCATCTCTGATTATTTCTTTAGGACATATTCACAGAAGTGGGATTACAATATCCAGGGGAATGGAATTTGTAAAGGAGTTGAATAGGTATTGACAAATGTACATTCCCACCACCAGTAAAGGAAAGTGGAAGTCTCAACATAAGCTCACTAACAATGAGTATTATTACTTTAAATAATTTTTAGGCTATTTCATAGGTGAAAAATGACACCTTGCTCTTTATTTAATTTAATGTTTCAGTTATTAGTGAAGGTGAACATTTTTCCCATGTGTTATTTAACCATTAGTGTTTTTTCTTTTTTCTTTTTTTAGTTTTTTGAATGTTTATTTTTGAGAGAGAGAGAGAGAGAGAGAGAGAGAGAGAGAGAGAGAGAGAGAAACAGAGCATGAGTGGGGGAGGGGCAGAGAGAGAGGGAGACACAGAATCTGAAACAGGCTTCAGGCTCTGAGCTGTCCACACAGAACCCGACGCAGGGCTCGAAATCGGGAATGGCAAAACTATGACCTAGGCTGAAGTCGGATGCTTAACTGACTGAGCCACCCAGGCACCCCTAGTGTTTTTTCTTTAATGAAGAAATTGCTTATGCTTTTTGTTCATCTTTTTATGAAAGCGTTAGTGGGGTTTTGTTTTGGTTTGGCTTCTATTTTAGTTTGGGTTTTATGTTAGCCTCTTCCGTGGATTTATAAAATTTTGTCATGTGTATTGCAAGCATAGTTTTCAATTTCTGGTTTGACATTAAACTTTTCTCACAAATATTGCAAATATTTTCCAATTTCTAGATTTCCTTTTAATTTTGTTCGTTGTAGTTTTGAAATTCAGGAACTTAAATTTTCGTGCAGTCAAAATCAATCAGTATCTTATTCCATTGTTTCTTTTCATACATTTGGTGCCTAGAAAACCTTTTCCTATCTTCAGTGTGTGTAAATAACATTGTATTTTTCTAGCTCCTGTTAATGCTTTCACTTTAAATTCTTTAATGCATGTGAGATTTATTTTGCTGTATAAGAGGTAAGGAGGGATTTCCCCAAATAGTTAGCCATTTTTATTAAATGCTATTTGTCACACACTGCAGCCTTTCCTCCTTGATCTATGATTTAAAAAATAAATATTAAGGGGGGCCTTGGGGGGCTCAGTCGGTTGAGCAACCAAGTCTTGATTTTGGCTGCGGTCATGATGCCAGGGTTATGGGAATGAGCCTCGCCACGGGCTTCAGCATGTGGCTTCTCGCTGAGTGTGGAGCCTGCTTAAGATTTCTCTTTCTCTGTCCCTTTCTCCCACTCTCTTTCTAAAATAAAAAATATATATATAAATAAAAAATATAATACTCTAATATCTCCAATATTCTAGGGCTCATTTTATAACCATTTTTTTCTATCGCGTCTATTTATTCTCACGTCAGTTCCACATTGTTTTAATTAATATGTCTTTAAGTCGGTTTTAATGTCTGGTAAGGCAAATCCTCCTTCATTGTTCTTTTCTGTCAAAATTTCCTAACTATTCTCAACTGTCTATTATTTCAGATAAATGTTGAAATAATTTTGTCAAACTTTAACGGATGGTATTTTAAATTTCCTAAGCCTATATGTTAATTGAAAGAAAGTATTCCTCCATGAATTTTCCTGCCTCTCTTCTCGGATGTGTTGCTGATTTTAATCCAACATGAGAAGGCCCTTAAAAGTCCCTGGCAGATGACAGAGAGGAAAATTAGAAGCAGATAATAGCTCTCTTGGGTGACTGGTATTGAACATTACGTATTTCCTTGTCAGAACAATTAGAAAGGGGGGAGAAAAAATCAGTGGATGCCTTAAAACCTACTAGGGAGTTAAGTGGGCAATTTCAGAAGTAGAAGTTACATGCACATGTATGTTAAAAGAGTCGAAGTGGCCTTAATTGCAAATGTATTGCTTGCGCTCAAGAGAAAGGTCGCACGCTGTGTGTGCCTGTATTTCCTTAATAATCTGGAGTCCCTTTCTGTCAGGTCGTGAAGAGCTCACATCAGCATAAACACAGCCAACAGCAGCCATCGTGTTTTTGTGTCCAACCCCCTCCCTTGCCCCTGCCCCCATTTCGTGGGTTGGCGTGTCATCAAAGGAGTCGAGCATGATTCACTCCGCTGAGTCAGGGTCAGACGCTGGGAATCTTAAAAATAGATGTGCTGGAGAGCAGAGTTAGCTTGATTTCACAAAACATCCTATGGTACAGGCAGTATTAAACCCTGATGGACACGTCAGTATTTTAAGACTTCTCGGAGAAAATTCTCCTTTGGGCTCAGTTTCAGGGGAAACCTAAGGGAAACAAAAGAGAGAACAAACTCCCTTTAAGTTCTCTCTGATTTTATAAAGACTCACCCGTGACGGGATGAAGTCCTTGTAAAAGTAAAGCTAAAGTACTTTATTCAGTTGTGCGGAGCCTTACATTAAAATGACAGCAACGCAAGATGTCTTTGCTGTTACAGAAAAAGCAATGTTTATCATTTCAAAAAGACTGTTTTGGAGTTTTATTATTTGGGGCGGACTGATTGTTGTAACAAACAACCCTCGTATTGAGGGGTTTAACACAAGAACGCTTTATTTCTCGCTCGTGTTACAATCGAATGAGGGTTGGCGGGGCACTATTTCAGGGATGCCAACTCCTTGTACCTGTGGCTGTTCCACCGTCCTTTAGGTTATTGGAGTCCCTTCTTTTCAACTGGCAAATGGGAAAAAGAAAAGAGCATCCCATATGGGCAGTTTTAACAAGCCCAGCCTGGGCATAGTACTTCCAATGGCCATACTTCGGTCCTATGGCCAGACCTCGCTGCAAAGGAGACCAAAATGTGCCATCTAGTTGTGTTCCCCGGGGAAGAAGAGACACTGCGGAGTGCTAGAAGCTTCTGCCACAGGACTCCTTTATTCATTCATGATATTTATTGAATAGCTATAGTGTGTCAGACACTATCTGTAGCTAAGACAGCGGTCCGCAGGGTTGCACGGGTGTCTGCCTTCAGGAGAACGTAGTCGGTTCTGAATCCTCACCAGCTGTGTGAGTTTCAGCTGTTTGAGCTGTGAGGTGGGGATGAATGAAGCTTGCAGTGCTGTTTGAGGGCTGTCTGAGATAATCATGCTTTGGATGATGTAGTAAAGGACCTGTTACGTGTTGATCACATAATTTGTCTCAATATTGATCGCTAAGCTATCACTGTTAAGGCACAGAATTCACACAATACAGGCTTTCCTCTCAAATCCCAAAATTGTGGATTTGTTTTCAAAGTTCCGATGTTTTTCAACGGTTACAAATTAAATGGCTGGAGTTTCTATCCAAACATCATTTATCTAAAAAACCCCTATCTTAATCCTTCAATCTAAATAGTTTATGGGTTTTATTATGGCCCATTTGTACTGTTAATACTGAAGAAATAAAAACATCCATTTGAGAGCCTAGACACCATAGTCAGTATAATTAGTGGGAGTATTGGTAGAAAGGAAGGTCATAGGTTTGCAAATTAAAACCTAGAATTTGAGGGTCAAAAGCACCGCCAGTCATCAAGTGCAGTGCTCATATTGGCCACTAGATGCCAGTGTCTCACAGGAATATGGTGAATGCACGGGGTGGCTAGTGGGTCTACTTGCCATTGGACTTCAAGTCCTAACTTCAAAATGAACTAAAAAGAATTTAAAGGAGCAGTAAAAAAAAATGTCAAAATGTTTTTGTTCTTAATATTGTGAAAATAAATACCTCTAACTCAAAAATTTCTCTTGTGGCATTTTATATCTATTTTTTTAATACTTGGAGGCCAACAGAAATTATACAGTGATTTATGAACGCTGAATGTGTATACATGTGACTTGTGGGGTTTTCTGAGTCATTTTCTGAGTGCCCTTTGAGTTTCACTGCTATTCTTGGTTTTCTATGCACATTGAGGAGCTGGTCTTGATTGGGGCTGCTGATATAAATTCTCATTTTTTCCTGGTGAAAAAGAATAGAATGAGGCATTTATGTGGAGATATCTAGAGACACTGAAAACTAATGGGGAATTCTAGTAGTTTTTATCCTTAAGGTGGTCATAAGACTGTCCAATGTGGAATGGAAACCAGTTAATGTTTTATTTGTTGTTTTAGTTATAATGTGTATCTATACAGTTTTTTCAGAGAACTCAATGTTGAGTGGCACTTCAGCAGATATGGACGGTGATGGTGCCTTATGAGAAAACTTCATTAATCATCATCATCGTCGTCAGAGAGGCTATCATTTTTACATTTTATTTTTTATTTTTTATTTTTTTTCCAATATATGAAATTTATTGTCAAATTGGTTTCCATACAACACCCAGTGCTCATCCCAAAAGGTGCCCTCCTCAATACCCATCACCCACCCTCCCCTCCCTCCCACCCCCCATCAACCCTCAGTTTGTTCTCAGTTCAGAGAGGCTATCATTTATTGAGCTATTGCTGTGTGTCAGGCACTGTTCTAAGGGCTTTACATGTATTATCTCATTTAATTCTCACTCAAGCCAAGCATGTGAAGAAAATACTGTTATGGTTAATTTACAAGTGGGGAAACTGAGGCAAAGAAAAGTTAAGTAACTGGTCCATGATCACAGAGCTAGTAAGTGGTAGATTGAGGACTTGAATGTTAAAGAAAAAAGAAAAAGGGAAAAAATGGACCATTGTTTTTCTTATATGTCATTATTTTATTCGTCTTCTAAATTCTAGGCTCTGTATATTAGCATTTTCCTCATCAGGTGCTAACTTTCAGAGGTCAGTCCTCATTAACACCATACGAACACCCTACCACTCGCACCCCAAAATCAAACTTCATTTCTAGAACGAATCTAGAAAAAAAATCTAGCCAATATTTTTAAAAACCTTGATCCACAGCCTCAAGCAAGAAGTTGAAGGAACTAAGATATTATAGAAGTCTTCCCCCTGTGGGAAGCTCACTTGCTTTCTCTAGGGAGTGACTGGAGACACATCCGCGGCCTGAAATTAAGCCTTCCCCACCACTGCCATCAGCCAGGACTGCCTAACACCTTCCCATGGCTTCCCGGTGGTCGCGACACCCTCAACCAAGCAAGGACAGTGAACAGGTCGCCAGGGTGATGCGCCTCCCCCTTTCACCCCCAATCTCAGCTCTGCCGGACACTTACTCATGTTTCCGCTGTTTCATATCGAATGTACCGGGTCCCTTCTGACCTTCATAGAATGTGTCTGGGTTCCCAAGGACGCATTTATTTGGTTACTGGATGGTCCCCCCAACAAGACCGTGAATCCCAGCACAGCCGCGCCCATGGCTTCCGCTCTGTCCATCCCGACCAGAAGGGTGCCTGATACACAGCACTTCCTCCAGCATGACTGCTTAGACGAAGAAACTTACTGGGATCGTATGTGCAGAATAAAAACAAAGTCACACGCCCTGGAAAAGGGTCTTTTTCCTGATCGGTTCGTTTATTTATAGGCAGTCATGTAAAGGTAAATATATCTCATCACGCTTTTTGTTACTCTTAAAAACCAGCATAATCCAGAGCTTTCAGTAATTTATGCTGGAAGCAGGACTGCAGGGAAGACAGGGCTGCGGTGGGGCTGGGGAGTTGGTGCCCGGGCGGCGGGGCCAGACCGTGAAACCAACGACCTGCTCTCCTAGTTCAGAGAAGCGCGGGCCTTGCAGGGAGGCCCCAGGGTGGGGGGCAGAGGACAGACTGATGCGGGTGAGGGCTGGGGGCTGCCGCCTAGACCCCCTCGTGGCGCATCGCCCCGCTTTGCCTAGGGTAGAAACAAGCACCACGGGGCTTTCAGCATCGCCTTTCTACAACTTCTCCGTAGAAACTTTTGCGCTAAATCTCAGCCTTCGGGAGAAGCAAGCTTTTGGCATCTCAGCAATAGTTCTGGGGCCTCCCGCCCCCGCCGGCTGTCAGGTGTGCGGGTTTTATTTGTGTGTGTGGTTGGAAAATTCCCCTGTGAGCCTGGGCAATAGCATCGATGTCGCTACACAAATGGGCTCGTGGTTCAACCTATAGTATTGGGCGAGCTTTTGAAAGTGAGGCCCATCAGAGAGGTGAGGGTCAGGCTGGTAATTTCGCTCCGGGCTCTAGTCCGACATTGGTCTTTGTTCTGCACTATTAGGAGGTGACAACAGCCTGGGGAAGATGAGGCTGCGCTGAGCAACAGGGCACATAAAACACGTTTACGATGCCCACAGTGGCGCTGCTTATGGGCTGTTTGTGAGATCCTGGAACCAGAGCTGTTTTGTGCTCTACCTGAGCCCCCCGCCCCACCCCCCGCTGAAAGTCTCCACAAGGCTGTTGGTGTCGCTAGAAGGATCTCCCTCAGTGCAAATGCAGACTGGCCAGGTCTCTCTCCTTCCACGTCTTCTTACCCCTCAGTCCCCCCACCCCCACCCTCCTCCGCTCTTTTTTTCACCAAAGACACAAAGACAAGTGTTCTCTCTCTCTCTCTCTCTCTCTTTTGTCCACCAAAACCAAATCTCTCTTCTCCATGATCCTTGATAGTTTTGGGGGAAGTTCACTACAGGAAATTTATTTCGCATTTTAATGTTTCCATTATTGGGTGTTGTGTGTGATATACAAGCATGGCCACACGCATTGATAAAACCAAGAAGGATTTGCTTAGGAAGCAAGGCCACATTTTAGTTTACACCAGCATCTTTCCCCTCTTCCTTGCTTCTTTGTAAAGTGCTTTTTTGTTGCCAGAGCCCCGTCTGGCACCACCTGTAGAAAAATTGCCCTCTTACCTCTTGGTGTGGGACTTACTTCATCTCCAACCTCTGATTTTCATGTCTCTGAAATTCCCCCAAATCTTTTGGGCTCATATGTAATAGACCTGTGTTCGTGTAAATCAATGCCTATAAACCGTTCACTTGGGAGCCCGGAGCCGCTATTTTTTATGGCTCAAAGGACGGTAAAATCAGCCTCCACCTAGGGCAGCCACAAGTTTTGTGATTGAGTTATTAAGTTCCTGTTAGATCCCTGTCCTGATGTACTGCACCTCTCCAGTAGCCTGTAATTTCTCTAGCGAGAGAGGGGCTAAAAGGCAAGCAAGTTCCAGCCTGAAAGACTCTGGAATCTCAAATACACGTGCAGTTTGAGAAATGATTCCAGTTCAGGTTTCCTGGGAGGGCAAGAATTAAGTATGGGGTGAATTAAATCAGGTCTACCCAAATATATCTTTTGCAATGCTTATTTGTTCCTCTTTCTTTCTTTTTCTTTCTTTCTTTCTTTCTTTCTTTCTTTCTTTCTTTCTTTCTTTCTGAGAAAGAGTGTGTGTGGGGAGGGTGGGGAGGGCAGAAAGAGAGAGAGAGAGGGAGAGAGAATCCTAAGCTCAGAGTCTGACGTGGGGCTCAATCCCATGACCCTGAAATCATGACGTGAACTGAAATCAAGAGTCAGACGCCCAACCAACTGAGCCACCCAGATGCCCCATTCCTATATTTGTTTTTTAATGTATTCTTTCAAAGCAGGGGTTAGCAAAAAACGGCCCATGGGCCAAACTCACGCCTCTGCCTGTTTTTGCATGGCCCTCAAACTAAGAATGGTTTTAAATTTTTAAATGGTTGGAAAAAAATCAAGACAATAATATCTTGTAATGTGCGATTACATGAAATTCAAACTTAAAATCCATAAATGGAGTTCTATGGAACACAGGCACACTTGTTCATCGTTATACTGTTATGGCTGCTTTTGTGCTTTTGTGAGTAGGTGCCACAGAATGAATGGTTTGCCAAAGCCTGAGATACTTACTGTCTGGCCCTTTGCAGAAACAGTTTGTGGGCTCCTGTTCTAAACAACCAAAACGATGCCTCTTTGTTTGCTAATAATTTCTTAAAATGCAAGTCCCCAAAAGGCTACACAATTCTTTCATGTTTAGGAGTGCCTTTCCACAATGGTCCCTTCCGAGCTAGGTCCTGTATCATCTTACAGTTCTTCAGATCAGGTGCTTGTCCCCAGGAAGAAGTCTGTTCAGTGAGTATTTTTTTGCCCTAGATATTACCTTTCAACAGGGACAGAAACTCTTCATTTGAGAAACCTGTAGATCAGGGCTTCTTATCCCTGACTGTACTTCAGAATCGGGGGCGACAGCAGGGGGGGAGGGGGAGGGGGCGGGAAGCTTGAAAAGAATCCCAGTGGCCAGGTGGTATCCCTGACCCATTAACTTAGAACCTCTGGGTGGGGAGCCTAGGCATTGGTAGTTCCTAAATGCCCCCAGGTGATTCTAATGTGGGTCAAGGTTGACCACCACTGTGAAAGTTTATGAAGGGAGAACCGTCTGCTATTTGAAATTAAGGTTCTAATCGCCATAGCCAATTCCATTGAGAATTCAGTTCCTGTCCACACATGTTTATTGAATGCCCACAAAATGGTAATTGCTCAGGAAGTTGTATCTCAAAAAGAAAGACAGATGGGGCGTCTGGGTGGCTCAGTCGGTTAAGCGTCCGACTTCAGCTCAGGTCATGATCTCACGGTTCATGGGTTGGAGCCTCGAATCGGGCTCTGTGCTGACAGCTCAGAGCCTGGAGCCTGTTTCAGATTCTGTGTCTTCCTCTCTCTCTGCCCCTCCCCCACTTGCACTCTGTCTCTCTCTGTCTCAAAAATAAATAACACATTAAAAAAAAAAAAAAAAGAACATCAACACCAAATGAAGTGTCCTCCTTGTTCCCAGATAGGCTAGTATCGAAGTCATCATTTCTGGGAACCGGTTAAATATGCAGAATTGGGTATGTAGGTATATGGAAGCCAAAAGGTATTAATAAATAAAGTACTAGCTTTATTTTTTAATTAATTAATTAATTTTTTTTTTTTGAGAGCAAAAGAGGGAGAATCTTAAGCAAGCTCCACTCACATTCAGTGTGGAGCCCAGAGTGGGGCTTGATCTCACACCCCTGAGATCATGACCTGTGCTGACATTGAAAATCAGATGCTTAACTTACTGAGCCACCAAGGAGCCCCAAAATACTAGCTTTAGAGCCATCTAATGATCATTTTGGAGATGACTTCATTTATATTACCCAAAATCTGTATGTGGGGAGCCTTCAATGTTGTTTATCATTAGAAGCAGCAGCATCACAATATAGAGCTCTCAGGTCCTCCCACATACCAGCTAAGCAACCTTTAGCATGTCCCTTGATTTATTTTAGATTTGCTTTCCTCTTTTGTGAAGTAGAGGTAATATGATACCTATGTCACAGAGTCGGTGGAAAGATTAGATAATACAATAGAAGCTCTTCTGTGACTATACAGTTCTAGTCAACACACTTTCACCGGGGCTTACATTGCAGTGGGACAGACAGAAGTAAACAAGGAAACAAGTAAAATGACCAGCTTACCCAGAACTTTTGTCTCCTTCTCTTGTTTGATCCAAAATTGTCGAGGCCCTAATTTGGACAGGGTATAACTTTGCAATATCTGGTGATGCCTCTTGTTCTAATAAGATAATCAGATATGGATAAAATAACTACCCACTTTTCAGAAACCTAATGGTATACCTCACTTAGGTATAGACTTAGGTCAGCCCCAAACATAGGCAGTTGACTTTGTGTGTTACATGGACATGCTAACTCCAAACCAACTTGCAATTGATAAGATTAGAGGCTGCTTAAAACTCCTTCTAGAAAATGGGTCAAGAACATGAAAAGAACTTCACAGAATAATTCATAAAATTGGTTAATAAACATATGGAAAAAGCTTATTTTCACTAGTGACCAGGGAAAGACAAATTAGACCAAGATAACGTTGGGAAATTGGCTTGGTCATAAAATGGTGGCCGGGGTATGAAATGACACCTCCTTTTTTGGAAGGCAATTTGTTGATGCCTGTCAAAATTTAGAATAGATGCACATAAACCCAGAAATTCCATTTTTTGGAATCTATCCTCTAGAAATAATCACACACAGTATATAAAGATATATGTATAAAAGTATTTATTATAATAGTACAAAAAATATAGACAATTATTATATCATAGGTACTTGATATATATTTGTTACATGAATGCATAGATAAATGGAATATGGAATATTATAAGGCAATTATAAATGAGGTAGATCTGTATGAACAAAAAGGAGAGATTACTATGTTAGTGACAAAGAAGTACATTGGAGAACAATATTAATACATGCAGCGTGTAAATACAAACACCCATACCGTGTTATGAAAAGGTCTGAAAAGCTGCTAATCAGGTTGTACAAATCTATTGTGCTAAGAATAATAAAGGGCACTTACGTAAAGCTTCTCTTCATATGTTGCAGAGTGGGAGTTAAGGAGGTAGTGAGGGAAGATTTTCGCTTTTTATTTTACACATTTCAACATTGGTACACATGCTTTCAATGACCACTTACTACTCAGGTGAGTTTTCAAAATTAAAATAATTCGGGGCACCTAGGTGGCTCAGTCGGTTGGGCGGCCGACTACGGCTCAGGTCATGATCTCGCGGTCTGTTGAGTTCCAGCCATGCGTGGCCCTCTGTCCTGAGAGCTCAGAGCCTGGAGCCTGCTTCGGATTCTGTTTGTGTGTGTGTCTCTCTCTCTGCCTCTTACCTGCTTGCTCTCTGTCTCTGTCTCTCTCTCAAAGATAATAAACAATACAAAATTTCTTTTTTAAATTAAAATAATGTGTATTTAAAAAGCTTTTTAGAAATATATGTATTTGTAACTGGGGAAAAGCATAATATTCCTCCTTAGCTAACTAACACTCATTTCCGACCTAATGTAACTGGTTGAGCGTGGAAGGCATCTCCTAAGTGTCAGGCCCTTTGCATATATTTTTTCATTTAATTTTGCCAAAAGGGGAGATGGAAGCCTCTAGAAGGTAAGTAATTTGCTAACGACCACACATCGGCATGTTGTTAGACTCATCTGGTTTCAAAGATCATGAGTCTTCTTGCTACTGACCAGTGATCATGGAGGAGGTCAGGGTCCCGAGGACACAGCCTACCAGATAGAAATGAGGGCTCTGAGATCATACCAGGGCACTCTCAGTGACCCAAGAGCAATATTGGAGGCAGGGACGTTTTGCCTCGTGTCAATCTATGTGCAATTAAAAACCAAGATATGGCGCTAGAAAATTTTGAATCATTTCAACACTACGAGGCCAGACACAGGCACCAAAGAATGAGTTTAGAACTCACTGAGTTGCAGTTCAGCCACTGAGCCACAGTAACCAGAGAAAACCATCTGAAACCAGAGAAAGCCATGTGAAAACCAGTTCTCATTTGCTATAAAACAGATTTCTGGGAAACTGACCATTCTGTCCCCCAAGGTCCTGAGTACATGATTCTGGGGAAACATTTGTAGAATCGAGTGCCTGGGTAGGACTCAACTGGTCACCCCAAGAAAATAGCTACACTTTCTCCTTTCAGATAACTTTCAGACAACTAGAACCTTGTAACCCACATGACGCTGCTTTTTGGCTCTGGTTGTTAGAAAGCAAATTTGAAGCTCAGTTATTACATCTGTTAGGCCTTAGAGGTAGCAGATCTGTTGACTCTGGATATTCTCTTCCCAGATTTTCTAATTTTGCTTATATTATATTGCCATGTCTTTTGCCCACAGAGTCAAAGCCAAAGTCCTAACAATGTCCTGTCAGGCTCCCTGTGGCCTGGCTTCTGACCAGCTTTCCAGCCTCACGGCTAACCATTCACTCTGACCACGACACACTTTCCGCAAACACACACCAAACTCAGAACTGCTTGGGGCTTTTGTCCTCTCGGTTCATTTCTGCACTTCCCGTGTAGCTCTTTACGTGATTCGTTCCCTTCAGGTCTCGGGGGAAGGCCTTGGGGAGGCCCTCGGTGACCTTTCCCCGCTCAGTGTCAGTTACGCTGCACCGGGTCACCATGTTCATTTCCTTCGGAGCATTTATCGTGGTCTGTATTGATCTTGTTTACTTACTGACCATCTCTCACCATTGAAAGGACCAGAGTTCAGGACCTAACTTAGTCCTCTCTATTCCTGACTTAGTCACCTCTATATACCTAGGGCCTAGAAGGGTAGCATGAAGTGGGCACCCCATAAATATTTGTTGACTGTTAGGTGAATAAATTTGTTTTAGGCTGCTTCAAATTCTTTTTGGTTCTACAAGAAAGGTAAGTTATAGATTCAGATCAATACAAATCTCAAACATAATTGTGAGCTGGGGAACATTTCTCTCCTATTTGCCTGTGGAGCACATACCCAGGATTTTAGCTTATTGTACTGAGCACTGCAATTACTGTATTTCCTGTAGACAGGTCTCTGGCAGGGTAGAAACTGCTTTATATAATCCTTGCACACCAGCTATCAAACTTTATTCCTTAGTCTCCCTTTCATGGACCCACAGAATACTTTTATTGAGGGGGTCAAATGCTCCCTCTCGGCCTTCAGACTACTCTAATTTCTCCTTTCTCTGGAATGTTAGGCATCACACAACTGGTTCACCCCTGAGTGTGTGCTCTTTCCCTTTGTCTGCTCTTTCCCATGTGTTAATCTCGTCTCAAGGAGATGTCTGGCAGGGTAGGAAGGGCTTATATTTTCTTATGTGACTCTTCTCTCACTGCCTGGGACCTCACACAGCATAGATACTACGTATGCATTTGATGATTGAATGATTGATGGACATGTCATGTTATCAACAGGAAGGCATGTTTATTTCATATTTAACTGAAGCTGTGCCTTGACAGTGTGTCATTTAGTAATGTGCTAGATGAAGCCAGAGAGCACACTCATCAAGGGTAGAACAGATCTAGGCATTCTGGAGGAGGTTGGATGAATTAGATGGTCTCTGCCTGCAAGGAGCTTGTGGTCTCATTTGGGAAGTGGGAAATATAAAGTTAATTAACTTAAAAGTTAGCAAACTTTATATATATATATATATATATATATATATATATATATATATACACATACACATATATATAAACATAAACATAATTGTGTGTTGAGATAGTATATAGTAAGCTCATGGAATTTTAGTGTGAGAAAACATAATAAGGATCTAGGCTAGGTATTAGCAAACTTTTTCGGAAAAAGGCCAGACAGAAAATGTGGTAGGTTTTGCAGGCCATGTGGTCTCTGTTGCAACTGTTCAAATCTGGTGGTTATGAGCGGGCAGAAAGCAGTATTTGGCCCCAGGCCGTAGATTGCTGACCCCTATCCACAGTATTTCAGTAAATGTCTTCGGGTAAGCAGAAAGCTGGGCTCCTGTGGTCCGGAAGGCAGCACTGAGGTAGGAGGTGGGAGCTGACCTGGTCTTTAAGGCATCATTAGGTTTGGAAAGCAGACAAGAGGAAAAGCCATGGTTGAAGTCAGATGACTGTGACAAGAAACAAAGCAAAGCTGGGTATTTGGGGAAATGGTGAGAAGGTATGTTGGTAGGAAAAGAATTGGCATTCGGGAATAAAGAGAGGGAGATAAGACAGGAAAGGTGGTGGGACCTTTGGGCTAACCCTGTAGGTTAGAGCTTCTGGAACTTCCTACTCAAACAGCAGAAGGGGATGATAATCTGAAATGAGCTGTCTTTGTGAACGGTTTTATCTTTTTTTAAAAAAAATATTTATTTATTTTTGAGAGACAGAGCGTGAGTGGCGGAGCGGGAGACACACACACACACACACACACACACGCACACACACACACACAGAATCTGAAGCAGGCTCCAGACTCTGAGCTGTCAGCGCAGAGCCTGACGTGGGGCTCAAACTCACAAACTGTGAGATCATGACCTGAGCTGAAGTCGGACGCTCAACCAACTGAGCCACTCAGGCGCTCCCTGAATGATTTTATCTTTAAAAATCATGTAACTTACCATTCTACTCTATAATGTGTGTTTTAGTGAAAACAACTAATGGTATAACCTACTTACTGCTGTGTGAAATGAATGCTTTAGGAAAATGTGCTCTTTTCATCCAGTGGTTTTGAGGACTGTGCCGCCGTGTTGGAGGTCCTCTTATTTTAGTCTGAGAAGGATGGGTGTAGGCAAGGAGAAGGATTTGCAGAAGGACTGGGACTGGAGAAGGAAGGCCCTTTATAAAGGCCAGTGTAACATGCTCAGCTTGCTGGGCTATATGCAGAGGGACTAAAATTGAGGGGCCTGGGGACTGATTAGAAAGCTCTTTTCATAGACAGCTTTGACATAGCTATGACACAGATAGATGAGAAATCATGAGGGTCTGTAGTGGAGGGACTGGAAAGACGAACACATCAAGGGGCAAGGATGCCAGGGCGTGGTGACAACCAGGTGGGCAAATAGGTATACGCATCCAATAACTTCAAACTTCAAGTTAAGACAAAAGACTGACTATTTTTTTATGCTCTCAGTTTAGAGATATCCATCTGTTGGGAAGGACTGAGAGGCAGGCCTCGTAACATCGTAACATATCTGGAGTTGGAATGCATCAAACAATTGAGGATACAACGCGAAATTATGAAATTATGGGATGTTTTACCATGCCTACTTAGATTTTTGTAAATATTTATTTATTTTGAGAGAAAGAGAGAGAGAGTGTTGGGGGGGATGGGCAGAGAGAATCCCAAGGAGGCTCTGTGCTGTTAGCGCAGAGCCCAACTCAGGGCTCAGTCTCACCAACCTGAGATCATGACCTGAGCTGACATCAAGAGTCAGACACCTAGGGGAGCCTGGGTGGCTCAGTCGGTTAAGCGGCCGACATCGGCTCAGGTCATGATCTCGCGGTCCGTGAGTTCGAGCTCCGCGTCGGGCTCTGTGCTGACAGCTCAGAGCCTGGAGCCTGTTTCAGATTCTGTGTCTCCCTCTCTCTGACCCTCCCCTGTTCATGCTCTGTCTCTCCCTGTCTCAAAAATAAATAAAACGTTAAAAAAAAAAATTAAAAAAAAAAAAAGAGTCAGACACCTAACCTATCGAGCCACCGAGGTGCCCCTTAGATTTGCTGAAATACAGTATTTGTAAGGTTTCAATGACAAATTAGCAGCTAACAATTTCTCTATTTAATATACTAAAAACTGCTCCAATGTGCGAGTAATTTTATCTCGTATTTGTGTGTGAATGAGTTAATCAGACTCTCTATCTAGTAGGGAAACAGAGATGGGGAGGCAGAGCTGACTCCAAAGAGAGTAAAAGGTAGGTGCAGGTCTGGAAACGAGTGAGGCTGGGTAAGCGATGAAGTGAGGGGAGGCTCCAAGCCCTTCACGCCAGGCTTTCTGAGCCCATCGTGGGGTTTTTTGATCCTATTCTCAAAAAAAGGCTGTTCTCATTGTCCTGTTAATATATGGAGGCAGCACAGACTAAGCTCCCAGGACTTTTCTTTTCCTCCTGTAACTGCTCAGAACAATGCAAGTTTGTGTGATCACTTAATTTTTCACCTACTATCCAGCAGAGACAACATTATATACAACATGTGAATAAATCCAATAACCCTTCCATGACCTTTGAGAGGATGTAGGTTTTGTCAAACTAACGTGAAGATTTTTTCTTCAGACAACGTCCTACTTTTATTTATGGCAGTTAACTTACGGTAAATGTCAGCTCCACTGTTTCCGGAGCAAAATATTAGGTAGTTTGCAATATTCTAAAATTCTGGAAGCTGAAAAAGAAAAAATAAAAAAGTAACCCCAAATTTTGGAAGCTGTCCTTTCACTGGGAGGTGAGTGAGTCATCTTGCCTCAGCCTTAGGTGGAAGATCTGGACTGGCCAGAGGTGAGGCGGGGAGTGTGGGCGTGAAGGGCTTGGAGCTCCCCGCCCCCCCACCCTGCTTCATCGCTTACCCAGCCTCACTCGTAACTTACTCAAAACTTACACTTAACTCAAACTTACACTTAAAAATGTACTACAGGGGCGCCTGGGTGGCTTAGTCGGTTGGGCGTCCGACTCTTGGTCTCGGCTTGGGTCACGATCTTGCGGTTTCATAGGTTTGAGCCCCTCCATCGGGCTCTGTGCCGGTAATGTGGAGCCTGCTTGGGATTCTCTGTCTCCCTCTCTTTCTCTGCTCCTCCCCCATTTGCCCTGTCTCTGTGACTCTCAGGATAAATAAACGACTAAAAAGTCAAAAAAATGTACTATAAAATGTCATCTGCGCATAAAATAATAATAGTAATAACGATATTTTATAGGGTGGTTGTCAATGAGCTGATTTTCTCTGAGTGTCGAGCACAGAGTACACACTCACTAAATGGTGACTGTTATCACTACTGCTGTGTAGCAAAATCCCTAGGAAGTATCAAAAGATGTTATCTCTGCAGTGGTGCAGAGACGGTGAATTCTCCTTCCCAGCTGGCATAAGCCAAGAGCGTTCTGATGTAGGCAGTGAGCTTCAAGAGCTACAAATTTTATAATGTATTTCTGGTGTGTATTTTTTCAATTTGAAACATGCATGCATTTTCCCACCATGGCTAGGTTTAGCTAGCAGTAGGTCTCACTGAGCAATGGCAAATTTCAAGGGCAATGAGCTAATCCAAACGTCTTAGCAAATGGTTGAGGACCTATGTGTGATGGGAATTTAGAAGGGATCTGCTAACATCATATTCTTCCTTCCTTAAATTGCCCTCCCCCCACAATTTAAATATTTTTAATGAAGTTAATTTCGTAATGTACCTATGAGATGTCCTTGTCAGGACACAGCTTCAAGGAGATTCCAGGCTGATAGTCAGGTTCTGAGTCGTGGAGTGAGGTTGGTGAGGTTGGTCGGACCCTGCTGGGATTGGGGTTGATTAATGACGTTGTGATAAGCAGGGAAACAGAGTGGCGGCTCCTGCTCCCAGCTGTCACAGCTGTGCCTCTTCACTCTTCCAGCCCCAGGGTGCTCCCGGGGAAGCCTTTAAGGCACCTCCTTTCTATGGAATTTCTGCAAATTATTTGCTCAGATGCCAAGACGCCATAGAAGCAGCTGACTCTGAGAATTTGGTCAGATGCATGTATTACCTTTTAGCAATTCCTCCTCCCTGCCTTCCCCAGGAGCGAAGGGGAATACACATATTCTAACTTTGGGGAGAGAGAGAGAGAGAGAGAGAGAGAGAGAGAAAGCTAGCGAAGTGGCAAAAGCCAAGTGCACAGTTAGTAGGGGAATGTCGTACATCATTTCTTTTTCTGAAATGTTTTATAAAGGTGACTGATGGGTGAGCCATACATGGGCTTCTGAGACCCTTACACAGAGAGTGAATTGCCAAGTGAGACTTGCTGTCTGAGTTAATTCATCCATTGCAGCAATGTGGCATTATTTCCATGGGTAATGGAATAATAGTAATCCAGTGACCTATTACATAGCAACAGGCACTCAAATCACCCTCAACACAGGGATTCAGAGGCATGCTTTCATTTTCAGGAGTCTCCAAAGGGTCAGTCCATTAGGTCCTGAAGAATGATTTAGGCTGGCTGAGGGAGAAGCCAAAAGCAGGCCACGCGAACAGTGCTCCGTTTTACCCCAATATGCGCTGCGTGCATCGGGTTTCGAGGACACTAAGGACAGGACCAATCCATGGCACGTTTACCATGTTGGCTGGACTGGTATTGCTATTTCCATTTTTAAGAGGGAAACACTGAGGCTCACAGAGGTGGATGAATGAGAGAACTAAAATAAGATCTGGACCCACATCTTCTGAGTCCTCAGGCTGTTTTCTTTCTACCACATCATATCAATACATTTGTTTTTCTTAAAAAAAAAAAAAAAAAAAAAAAAGGAAAGAAAAGGGATAACACTTGACAATCTGTAAGGTCTCTTCTGGTTTTTTTTTTTTTTCATGTTTGTTTATTTTGATAGAGAGATAGAGAGAGCCAATGGCAGAGAGAGAGAGGTAGAGCTGGGTCTGAAGCAGGCTCCGTGCTGTCAGCACAGAGCCCGATGTGGGGCTCGATCCCACCAACCGTGAGATCATGACCTGAGCCAAAAATCAAGAGTTGGACACTTAACTGACTGAGCCACCTGGGAGCCCGTGGTCTCTTCTAGCTCTTGTGGTCTGTAAGTCTATGATTCTGAAATACAAAACCTGGATTTTCAGACCCAGGTGCCTGTCTTGGTCAGCGTCTCAAAGGCTGCATCCCGCAATGCAGACTTGTTCATTCTGAAAAAGTAAGTTGTATCCTTGAAGTCAGAAACAGAACGAGATGATTTAGCAATATTTGTTATTACGGCATCTAAATATGTCTCAATAAGTGGTCTCCAAGTAAATAATGAGAACAATACAGTGAACACTGAAAGGCATTTAGAATTCTTAATCCTTTCTGGAGCAGTTTCAGAAATATGAGCAAAACAAAGAAATCAAAACACTTTTGAAGAAACTCTTGTCAGTTGGGTTTCATGGTATTAAAATAAGACATTACTAAAGGCCACTCGGACCTCCACACTCCTCCCAAGGCTCCTTTACACAAAGCTAGCAGGTAATTTTTCTGAGAGACATTGGAAGACCCATAAACCAAATCTCTCATTAAAACAGGATTATGGAAATGTGTTTTCCATGGGAGAAAGTTAATTTTTTAAATATACATCTTTTCAACTTCTAAATATGGGACAAAAAGTTTCTCTTTATTTTTAGATATAAAATGCGTATTCCTGAAAGCAACGTGACTGAAGACCTTTTGTCTGCAACTTCTACTACTATTTATTTATTTTGCCATTATCTGGGATGTCAGCAATGTCTTGTAATGCCTTGTGTCATTACACAAAAGCAAACACAGTCACGTTACATTAATGACTAGGCTGAGATCATATAACTGACTGGCTATAATTCTATGCCCCCTTGCTATAAAAAACATGACCCTAAATCCTAACCAGCTTTGGAATAAAAGGCCCCACAATTATGATATAGTAACAGCGTTCATGTTATATACAATTTGATTGTTTCAATGCTCTTTGTCTATGCATTTTCTTTCACCTACTATTTATACGTGGTAGTGAAAAGTCAAGCAGAAAATCCACTCTGGTATTTTAGGTACAGCACTCATTTACCCAACATGTTTGGCAGGGTAAAACTAAATACAGTGGAACTCTCTTTCATAATCCCGGTGTTTGAAAGTTAGAACGGTGTAATTGTAATCACAGACCTTTTCCATATGTATTCATGTTTTTCTCAAATGAGGCCTGGGTAACGATCTACATCTAAATATATGATCAATCATCCCCAATACCACCTGATTTTTAGCTAACCTTGTCTTTGCCAGATAGTAAGTCCTCAACAAGTGCTAACTATCTGAGGCAGAAATAAGCTTTGTTTGGGCTGTGACTTACCCAACAGGTTCAGCAGAGATTTTTTTTTTTTTTTTTTTTTTTTTTTTTAGTGAAAGCAGTGATACATGCGAGATTAGGCAAAACAACGCTAGTAAAAGGGGATCTGTATGATGCTGTCTTCCTGAGGCTAGATAGAGAAGGCATCCACCATCGTATCATTTCCTTCAGAGCCAGCAGCTTTTATTCTTTTCAACAAGTGTTTAGAGGAAAGTGTTGGTGCTTATTAATCTGTTTCTTGTCTTACAAATGTGCTGATGCATGATTGGTGGCAAAACTACCCATCTGACAGCTCTCAATGTAATCTACGCGGCAGGACAAGATTGTTACACTGAACAGATCTGTTTGGAGTTGTTATTCTTTGTAATTACCTTCATTAAGTGAAAGCATGTGTCAATCAACTTTGAACTTTAAACATACCAGTAATTTGCAAGAAAAAAAATGCATTTCTATTTCCTATAGGCGCATGTGTGCTTGAAGATGAGTATATATGTGGGTAGGTATATATACTGTATTAGAAACGTATTTCTGTAACTCTCTGAATATTTACTTACCCCCTGGTTTGCATTTGGTAACTTTAAATATAAATAAGGTGCACAACTCCAGAGAACTGTCAACAAAGTAAGTTTAATAAATAGCTAAGTTATGTGCTGGTGTGAAGACAGTTTTTTTGTTTTTGTTTTTTAACCTTTATTTATTTTTGAGACAGAGAGAGACAGAGCATCAACGGGGGAGGGGCAGAGAGAGAGGGAGACACAGAATCGGAAACAGGCTCCAGGCTCTGAGCCATCAGCCCAGAGCCTGACGCGACGCTCACGGCCTGACGGACCGTGAGATCGTGACCTGAGCTGAAGTCGGACGCTTAACCGACTGAGCCACCCAGGCGCCCCGACAGTTTTTAAATAAAGAACACTTCTCCCCAAATTTCTGCAATAAGAGTGTACATTCACATTACTTTCAAACAAAAACTGCTCACTAGGGATATAATTCGAAAACACATCAACTCTGTTGCTCTACCGTATTGTAAATCAACCGGGGTATTGCAACTTTCTTGATCTGATCAGACTCATCTGGGTCAGAAACCTGCAGACAAAGTGCAGAGCAGTCCACGAAAGCCTCCTGAACTTTAACAAGTTAGTCAACAAGCACTACTCATTCTGCCCTTCACTGACAGTTATTAACTGGTACCTTTTTCTCTCCTCGGTAACAGATGCCCCCATGTGTTTATTCATTTATTCATTCACTCAATCAACCCACATTTATGGGAATCCCTGCGATGTGCGCAGCACTGTGAAGAATTAAAAAATGAATAAGATGCTCACAGCAGAGGCTCTAAGAAGGGTAAGAGGAGGAAAGCTGCGGAAGTAGCCGCATGGTGTCCTGGCGTGGCTCTCCCAGGCGGCGCATTAGGCAAATTCCTTTTCTGCTTCTTTCAAGTGGCCACTTACCTCCACCAGGGGGTGTTCAGGGATAGAAAGTAAAGATAAAGGGGATGGAGGCAGCTGTGCAATTGCCTGGCAAACTCCGTCCCTGGTAAGGGCTAGGATTAGTGGTGAAAGGGAGGGTCTCAGTTAACCTGTTGACTTCAGGTTATGCTCAATACGGGGATCCCTGGACATGGCCAGTCCCCAGTCTTAAACCTGCCAGTGGCTTCCCAGCTCCCGAAGTGAAAGTCGAGCCACTGTCACCTCATTTGTCCCCTGGAATCCCACACCGTATCCCCCACCACTCACCCCATCTCTCAGGCCACTGCAGCCCCACATCAGCGTTTGCACAGTCTGTCCTCTCTGCCTGGACCTCTCTTCCCCGGATGTGCTCCTGGGTGTACCCCTTCAAGTCTGCCAAATGTCACCTTCCCCATGAGACCCGCTCTGACTGTGCAACCCCTCCCTCTACATGCACTGGCATGACCTCCCCTCCGCCCCGACTTTAAAATAGCGTGTACCTCCTTTGTTTAAAATTTCTTTTTATTTTTTTTACTCTCATTAGATATATTATAAAATAGCACGCACCTTCTAATACCCCACATCATTTATTTACTATTTTCATTGTCTGTCTCCTCTCACGAGGAGAGAAGTTCTATGAGCGCACGGGTTCTTGTTTTATTGTATGTATTCCTAGTTCCTAGAGCAATACCCAGATCCTAGAGCCACAGACATCGTGTCTACTAAATATTCTGCAAATAAATGGGTATTTCCAGATCCCCATGACCAAGCACAATGGGGTTGGCTGTGTTAGGCCGTCTCCTTCACTTAAGTTTTGCTATTTCCAGTGGAAACATCGGAGGTGAGCGTTGTCAATGCCACAGTGCCTGGCACATGGTAAGCTCTCGCCATGCAGGAGGGGAGGTCATGATGGGAGGCACAGGGTTAAAATGTGTGCTTTGAGTCTTTAATCCACCTTTCCTTCATGTGCAGCCTTGGAAGATGACTTCATCTCTAGGTGCCTCAATTTTCACTTCATAAAATGGAGATGGTAATAATATGAACTACCTCAGGCTGAGGTGAAGCTTCACTGACTGAATCTCTGTGAGGTGCTTGGACGAGAAGCTGGTTGCTGAGAACCTCTTAGGGGATGGCTTTGGGAGAGGATGATGGGGGGCTATGGTGAGAAAGAAATCTGAGGAGAAACTGAGGGCTAGTCTAAAAACTCTCAGTTCCAGGAGTGCTTGGAGGCAGAGTGACTGACGGAGATCACGAAGCTCTTTGAACAATTTGAGAAAACTTGACTCTGGAGAGCTGACCTGCTGGTGCCCCTGAGGGCTGGTTCACTGGTTCTTTAGAGGAAGAAATCCTACAAAACTGTGGAGTTTATTCAACTCACAAAATCCCTCGTGGTCTTTATGTGGGGCTGAGTGTATGATGCTGGGTAGATATTGGGTGGGGATGTCATTTGGATAAGGGTCGGTCCCGTACTTGAACACAGGGTCTTTAAACACGAAATCCTAATCTCTTCGATGAGAAGGGCTATAACTTCCACAACTACCTGTAAGTGGAGGTTGTGAAAATTAGTGAGCCAAATACAGAAAACTTCATGATTGACAAGGAAGAGGTGCCACTAAATTAAATGGGAGAAGGGGAAGATGGGGAAATAGCATATAAGATGCCCAAACAGCACATGAAAGTTCCCTGATGTTTCCATAATTAAGGAAAACATTTTTGGAAGTGATGGGTCATATTTCTCTGTGTTATATGGTGACCGCTCTGACTGCAATATTCCAATTAACACACTCACTTAAAGTCTACATGATTTTTAAGAAATGTGGTCACTTCAGCATTCATAGTGTTCTCTTGTTGAAGGACACATGTTATTTTTATTTCTAATGGTTTTATTCAGATATGATTCACGTGGCATATAATTCACCCATTTAAATTACACAAGTCAATGGTTTTTAAAGTGTATTTGCAGAGTTGTGCAACCATCACCACAACTGATTTTAGAACATTTTCATCACCCTGAAAGAATTGTACTCATGAGCAGTCACTTCCCATTCCTCCCTCCCCCAGGCCCTGACAATCACTAGTCTTCCTTTCGTCCCTATGGATTTGCCTCTTCTGGACATTTCATGTACGTGGAATCATGCCGTGCGGGGAGGCTCCTCCTGACATCTTCCACTTAGCGTATGTCTTTAAGATTCACCCACGTTGCAGCATGAATCAGTACTTTATTCTTTTTAGGGATGAATGATATTCCACTATATCCATTCTTAAATAAAATGTGGTGCAATCATACAGTGGAATATCATTGATATTGATGTTGATGGACATTTGAATTGTTTCTACTTTTTTGGCTCTTATGAATATTGCTGCTATGTATATTGGTATCCCAGTGTCTGTGTTGATGTGTATTTTTATTTCTCATATATATTTATATATAGGAGTGGATTTGCTGGGCCATATGAAAACTCCATGTTTAATTTTTTAAAGAACTTCCACCCTTGTTTTCAAAGCAGTGAAGCACAGATTCAGCAGTAAAACAAGAATTGTGTATATGCTATGGCTTTTCAACAAGCTTTGATTTTTATCCAGACCTTCTCCTGAGAGCTGATGTCTGCAACCTGAAGCCTCCAGGGTAGCTGGCCTGCCTACGGTGTCACGGGCAGGTGTGTGGGAGGTCTGATGGAAGAAAGTGAGAGGACAAGCAGGACAAAGAGAAGAGAAAGAGCAGGAGGAATTGGAAAGAAGGAAGGAAAGGAAGGAAGGAGGGGAGGGAGGGGGAGAGAGAGAGAGAGAGGAAGGAAGGAAGGAAGGAAGGGAGGGAGGGAGGAAGGGAGGAAGGGGACAATGGAGGCAGGAGTAACAGAGGGTTGGGTTGTCTATTTGAGGCTGCCCACTGCTAAGCCTCGAGTTGATTAATGTATCTGTGTTACAAGCTTTGTGAATAATTCTTCCAAGTGCTGGAGAGGAAGCGTGTGTGTCTCAGCTCCGTGAAGAAGGCTGCACATTGTGTCATCGGCTGTAGCCCATCCACAGGATTGCTCATGTCCTGTGGCGAAGGGCAGATAGGAAAGTGACTCACCTCACCTACGGCAGTGCTTCTGACTCACATGAGAATCACCTGGGAGCTTTTAAAAACTATGGATGCC
The DNA here is from genome assembly GCF_018350215.1 of Panthera leo. Taxonomy (NCBI): domain Eukaryota; kingdom Metazoa; phylum Chordata; class Mammalia; order Carnivora; family Felidae; genus Panthera; species Panthera leo. Next base: position 39,507,405 of record NC_056696.1, on the reverse strand, counting down.
GGGGCCTCATGCCAGACATTCTGATGGGATCTGTCTGCAGCGGGGGCCTGGGTGCAAGTATATTTTAAAAGGTCCCCAGGTACTTTGTATATGCAGCCAGGGCTGAGAACCACTGATGCAGCCCTACAGATTTTATATTTCAACAGACATTTTTAAGACAAACAACTACCGTGATGATCTTTAAATGATCTTTTCAGAAGCACATCAGAGCCCCATTATAGCTGCTTCTAAAGGATGCTAGTGAATAGGGGATTTTGACTGTGATATTAATTTGCCTCCTTAGTGCTCTCCTTTGATCAGAAGCTATTCTATTTTGGGACCACGGAGCACATCTGTTGGGACCCATGAGAATCTCGAGGGGGAAGAAAAGAGCGTCTGGTGGAGCTAGACTAGGTAAGTCTAATCGATATGGCCTCTCAGAGACCCGTGAGCCCAGAATGAGTTTCCTGATCTCCAATCTGGGGGTCATTCTAGGGAGTGATTCTCTTTATCCAGCCATATATTCATCCAATACGTATTTACAGGGCCCCTTCTGAGCACCCCATAATAATTCAGGGCCCTATTGGAGAGTTAGCAGCCTGGTCCTCTGGGCTCTCTGACTTCTGTTTCCATGAGTCTCAGTGCCCTTCGTACTGCCACCCTAGTCCGGGTCACCATCTTCCCCAGCCTACACCTTTGCAGACCTACCTGGTCTCCCTGCCTCTGTTCTTAGTCCCGTGTGACCTATCCTTCTCAAGGTTGGAGGGATCATTAAAACAAAACAAAAAAAAAAGGTCAGATGTCATCATTCCTTTGCTCAAAGATTTCAAATGGCTTCTCATCAGACTTGGAATCAAATTCAAGCCCCTCGATCTTATAAGACCTCACCTGTTCCCATCTCTCCACTCTCATGTCTCTCCTCCTCTTTCTAGCACTTTGGACTTCGTGCTCATTTTCTCCTCAGGGTCTTTGCACTTGTCCTTCCTTCTGCTTGGAATGTCCTCCCCTCAGCTCATCGGTTGCTTTTCTCTGCCATATCCCCTGTGAGATGACGAGCCTCTCTATAGCAAGGACCCTGTGCTTGTCATCTGTGTGTCCCTCACAGCATCTGATAAGGTCAACTGCATTTAGGAGGTACTCAATAAGACACTTGAGGATGTGAGTGGACACGAATATAAAGAAAGCAACATGCTGGAAAAAACCCCTGTCCAAAGTTCTCTGGAACAGGTAACTCCAAAAAGCCAACTCAGCATATCAAAGTCTGATGTGGTTCTCTTGCTGCTCCGAGAGCTGCAAAGATTTTACGCTTGTGCAAGCAGATCCTCTAAAAGAAGTAATTTTCTCTTTAGGAGAGTAGCAGTACACAGGCTCAGCAGTAAATTCACAGCATTTTACAAGAAGATGAAAAGTGAAAATCATATGAAAAGTAGTCATCGTACACTAGCAGCAACTATCTCTGCAACTTAATGGTCTGGTGCCATAATTCGCCCATAATTTCTCTCTCCCTCTCTGTTTCTGGCTCTCTCAACTACGGAAAATCCTTAGTGGTCTACACAGCCTGAAATAAACCAGTGGGAATATAGACAGATACATTTTGACACAGCACAGTCCTTGTTACCTATGTTTCTGCTACCATTTCAGGAGCAGTAAGCTCTGCCTCCTAATGCAGACAATAGTGTGGGACCTTAAAGACATGGCCCAAGATGGCTGGAGTCCATGGGTTACCAACCTCAGATGAAGGTAGAGACTGGCAGCAGAGGTGGGCACCATTTCCATGTGGGTTTTTTTTTTTTTTTTCTATCTTTGCTTTTTTAACCTTTATTTATTTTTGAGACAGAGAGAGACAGACCATGAATGGGGGAGGGTCAGAGAGAGGGAGACACAGAATCTGAAACAGGCTCCAGGCTCCGAGCGGTCAGCACAGAGCCCGACGCGGGGCTCGAACTCACAGACTGCGAGATCATGACCTGAGCTGAAGTCGGACGCTTAACCGACTGAGCCACCCAGGCGCCCCTATCTTTGCTTTTTTTAAAAACAAAATATTTTATTATTTGTAAGTAATCTCTACACCCAATGTGGGACTTGGCCTCACAACCCTGAGATCAAGAGTCACGTGCTCTACCAACAGGTGCCCCCTATCTTTGTTTTTAATGGGTTTTCCAAAAATGTTTTCACCCTATAAGATTCATTCTACTTACTATTTCGAAGTTGCTCTTCATCACTCAAAAATTGTCTATGACTGACCTGAGTGTACAAGTCCAAGAGCAATCCATGTGAATTCTAATGGAATAAAGAAAAAACAGTCACCCATAGTTCTACCACTCAGGGAAAAGTCTTAGTAATTCTATATTCCTATGTGGGAATACTTGAACATTTTGAACTTTTTCCCTATGATTTTGAAAGTAAAACATCTTCATCATAGAAATTCTGGAAAATGCAGGAAACTATAAAAGAGGCAGAGGGATAAACTGTCCATAACGCAGGAAGAAATTTTGATAATGAGTATTTTACCATGACACACACGGAAAACAAAAGCATCAGGCTTACTGGTTGAAAGACCCAAATAAAAAAAAATACAAGAATATTCCCCTAGGCCTGAAATGAACAACATTTGTCGCCTCTCAGCATAGACAGTGCCTTCTAGTTTCTGGAAATGCTAGGGGTAATTCCTGGTCCGGAAGATGACTGTGGAGTGGCTTACAATCACCACAAGAGATGGGAAGCAGGGTGAAGTCTAAGAGTGTGTGTGTGTGTGTGTGTGTGTGTGTGTGTGTGTGTGTGTTTGCAGAGGGGACAGGAAAGCAAAGTGGGCTTGCTTACATGAGCATTCAGGGTGGGAGAGGCCACCAGAGGTGGCTCAGGGCAGGGTCCTGAGCTGGTGGGCCATTCTAGTTTGCAGGCTGTCCTCCGGGGGTGCCTTGCAGGCCCTGAGATCCTGGCCTGGGGTCCTTCAGATGCAAGGTGGCCTTCTCTGAGGCCTGACAGGACTATTTGTCTGTAAATCAGCTGCTCTGCACCAACTAGGGTGCCATCTACCCAAGTAGACCAAGATGAAGGGAAAGCGGGCTCCAGAGGTGGAGGTGGACCCTCAACCTGCTGTGTTACGGGGGGAAGTAACGGGGAGAGCTCCAGCTCTCCAGGTGCTTCTGGATGTAGCCTTGAGGAAAGAACACTCTCCTGGAGCTCATCAGGCATCCTGCTTCTCACCCAGCTCTACTACTGGCCAGCCGAAAGCCCATTGTTCTCTTTAGCCCAGGTGTTTTGTTTTTGTTTTTGTTTTTTTTAAGTGAAATCAACATCTGCCTTGCTCACCTCTCAGGAGTGTTATCATAAGAATAAAATGAGGTGATAAACATGAGAGAATATTTTTACTATTTGTAGTAATGTTCTGAGGCTGATTCCCACCCACCCTTCAGATCTGTTAGTTCAGCACTCCCTCCAGGAGGCCTCACTGGACCGCCAACCTGGGTGAGGTGTCCCCACTTCCATAGCAATTGATCCCTGGCAGATTGATTGGCAGTCTGTTTTCTTCTCTGCCTAAGCCAGTGGTTGGCGTCCTGGGTCTTACCCCAGCACCTCGCAGTGCTGGGGCCCGATACAATTTGTGGACTGAATGGCCAAGTGTTGCTGTTGAGTCATTGCAGAATATAATGCAATAGTTACTGGTCTGCTTTTTATATAACACAACCAGAAATTGAGAGATAGAGAGAAGAAATACAACTCAGGAAGACTCCAGCTGCTTGAGGCACATTTGTATCCTGGACCGGCCAAGCTCCACTGTAAACTGCCACTGTGGATATTCACTGGGTGGGCATTTTGTGCCCTGGGAAGGAAATCTGTTAAAACCTCATGACTGCTACTCTCCTCCCAGGCCAACTCCTTAGAGCCAGAGGTAACAAAAAGAAGATTGGGCGAAGCAGGACACATACAAAGCCCTGGATTCCAATCCAGCCTCGCCACTGGCCCGCTTTGTGGTTCTGGGCACATGTCACTGCTCTGGAACTTTGCTTGCCTGTCTGCAAAATGAGTTGGTAGGGCTGTCTCTGACACCCTTTGATTTATGTTGTCCCGAAACACAAAAACGTGTGAACCCAGCAATACAGGCTTAGGCAGCCACCCAAAGAGATGGGTTTTGTTTGCTGGCTAAGATGAGGCAGCAAATAACCTTTTTGTCACAACGCCTGGCAAGGATGAAAACATTTAAGCGAAAGACGTGAAATGGAAGAATCTGTGCCGTGTGTGTGGCTAAGTTCGCACGTCAGTGTGTGTGCAGAAGGCTAGAGCAAGGGGAAGAGCCACACCACTAGTCCAAGCTGGTGAAGCATGTGTGCCATCCTGATTGATAATAAAGAGAATCACAGAAAGTGTGTGTGTGTGTGTGTGTGTGTGTGTGTGTGTGTGGCAGGAGGAGCAGAGTGGAGGGTTAGTAGGGGAAAAACCATTTATCTCATCATAGGTACACTTTCACTTGCTATTTTGGTAAATTTCCTAGGGTGTGATATATTTTTCACACATATTTGTAATGTGACTGACTATTGTCACCATCTCCTGCTGTGTCACAATTGTTCCTAACTCAAGGACATTCTCTATTCAAATTGTAAAGTTATCCCTGAGCACGTTGTGTTATTATGTTGCTAAGCTCTTGGCCTTATTTTATTTTAAATGAATCTAATGCAGTGCCTGACATGTTTATCATACTGATATTATATTTAATATGCACTTCATGTGTATTAAAAGTGTGTAATACAAAATATTTCTGACTTTACATTATAGCATTGATGACTGCATTCTAAAATTGGTAGCATGCTTCTCGAATCATATAAGGAATATTTTCTAGAAAGAAGTAAATTATTTAAGGTTTGGATGGGCGAAAAAAGTAGTTCGTACTTTCTTTAATATTTTTCATTAAAAGAAGTTTTTGTTCATATGTAGTTATTGCAAGATGAACGTGCTGGTTCCTGGTAATGTTCTCATTCCTGCACCCCGCAGCCCCGCCCATCTCATCACTGCATATTTATTTAGTAGCTAAAAGTATCATCCTCAATTGAACGGAGGGTGTTTCAGATCAAGGCACTGGTTATCTAATAATCAAAAGGATGGTTGACTTTCCTACTGTGCCATCCTAAAAAAAAAATCAGTGCATATTTTGGAGATTAGAGTGATCCATCATGCATAGAAACTCTTCATTATTACTCTCCAAACTTCTACAAAATAGGTGTTGTGGCTCCAGAAAGAAATGTGTTGTAGACTAAGAATTGCATCTGAGTGTAAAAGAAAAAAAAAATAAGTCTGTTTTCTTGTAACAGTGTTTAAGATTTATATAGAATTAAGCTTTTTCCTTTGTTTGAAGAGAACAATAGCACAACTCTCTGTTGGGGATGATTTATCTCTTGCTAAACCGCCCTAACTGTTTATGACAGCAAAAAGACAGGTATCATTAACCTTAGGTGTTGACAATTTAGAATTCATGAGAATGAGTTGGAAACACGATAGACGGGTCCCACCCCTGAGTTTGTGGAAAGCAGATGAATCCTATGAACTATTGCCACTGAAGCCTTTCGTTACCACAAAAGAGTTCCCCTCAAATTTTCATGGAGGGTATTTGGTTTTTAAATGTCCCTTCTCTCTGAAGTTGAAGTGGAAATTGTTTTTAGGAAAAATGGATCTATATTGCAATCCAAGTATTTGCCAAGGTCCTAGAATCAAGTTTATTTGTAAATCCATAATTTACTGAACCATTTTACCTTTCTTGTAAGTGATTCATGTATAAATTAGTGATGAATTCCTGATTAATTTATTTTTGCTGCTGTTCTTGGATTTTAAAAGCTTGCATTCCTCAAGATCACCCTCTTCATAAATACCTTCAATAAATTTCAGCACAGAACGATGGCTCACGCTCTTTTCTCCTTTACAGGATGGTCTAATCGGGCATTCTAAGGCAAATAAGAATTCGGTGACCCCAAAAATGTACCAGATTAAAACCTACCAATAAAAAATAAGGTGTTGCTGGAGAAAATACTCTGCAGCTCTCTTTTGCTTTAGGCATACATAACGACAACATGAATTTAGGGTAGGATCTGGTCTTAGTGCGGCATGCATTAATTCACATTTTGAGGTCTTTTACATATATTTATTTTCCTATGGGCCTATTGCTGTACTACATTAGATCTACTTAAAATCTATTGAGAGTATTGATTTTTTTTTTCTTCAGAAAAATCAACGCAGTGAGATGGTCTCTCTCCTCTTATAAAGCCCATTAGAGAAAGCCAGAATTGTGTTGACATAAAAGGAGAACGCTTCCTAATGTACATGACTTATTGCCGTGGTTCAGAGGACTCAGCTCTCATTCAAATCTAATTAACCGATTTTGTCCAGCTTGTGCTCCAGTCTCTGCACGGTGATCACACCTCTACCAACATAAACTCCCCTGCTTAAGAAGTGGCTAAAAAGGACTGATAAAAATATAACTCTCTTAATGCTAAAGATAATAGTATATCCAATAATGGCATGAAATGTTTGAATTTCATTGGGGCAGCTTTTTTTTTTTTTAAGATAATTTCAATTACTATGAGCTTGGAATTGAAGAGTGTATGATTTAGCTGAAGTGTTTTAGTAAAACTTGGTAGATAAATCAAATACCCTGAATTCCTTTAATAGCTGTTACGATTCTGACATCTCCTTGGTTTAAAGAAATTGCTGAAAATTTGACAAAACTAATGTGGATGGCTAAAATTGAACTTGACAACATCTATATGGGGGAAGAGGTGAAATCACTATATTTAGAAAAGAATGTTCCCATCCCAGCCCAACTACATATTCAGGTTAAATGTGTGCACATCCTGGTAGCTGGAACATCTGTTTCTAGCTTGTTGTTCCTCTTGGCTGCTTTTCAATTGGATTTCCTCGAGCAGGTCCCAGGCTTGTCACCGCAGCTAGGGTCTGTTAACCATCACCACTGGTCCTACATTAAGTAGGAGGTTCAGGGCTAAGCTAATAACTCGCCTGCCTTTCTGACTGATCACAGTGATGCTCCCCGTGGCCACTTATCATCAGACTCCTCTGGGAGGGTGCTTTTCTTTGTCTGTACCTTTGGGGGGAATTGGTTTTGTTTTTCCTCGCTCCTGGAGTTACATGTGAAAAGGCACAGCTCATTGCTGCTTCTTTGGTATGGCTGTGTGATGCTTCGCCTGCGTCCCTGCTGTCCCAGAGTCAAAGGAACCAAGTCTCAAACATGACACTCCCTGTGTCCTTTCCCAGGAACCCTGTTATGTGTCTGGGATGATTCTCTTCTTCCTCTACTCTGAAAAACAGAAAAGGAACTGTCACTGAATATGGGTTAAAGGCAGCGAGGCAACTTTTAGCATGAAACACGGTACTTTAGTGTTCCAAATCGTGGTTATGATTTGGCATAAAATCCCAAGTGGAAAACTTTTGATGTCTATAGGGTGGCAAGCATGTTGTCCACATCCCAGGGGGTGAGCTGAGGGTGGGGTTGGAAGGAGATAGGCAACTGTAAAGATGCTTATAAAGGCTTTTGTACAATTCGGTGGCTTCCTCTTTAATAAGTGTTCCAGGCTGAGTATAAAAGGGGATGGTCACATTCAAGGATAGATGAAATGCACTCAGAGAGTTTGCTAATGAGTGTGGGGACGCTTGCCGAATTTGCTTCCCGTTCCTACTTTCCAAATGGCTTCGGAGATCGCAGAGAAATGTGGATTCAATCCAGTCCTTATATCCCGGGATTGACACCATCCTGGGGTGACTTCCACAGTTGAGCTCTGATAGGAATCGGTTCCCTCTGCCAAACCCTATGCTGACTTTAAACTTGGCAAGTATTTCTTTCCCTAGGGCAGGGATTTCATAGGGAATTCTCTTGCCAAACCTTGCCTTGGTCCCTTGTAGGGTCTATTGCCAGGTGAAACACGGACACTGGATGAGTAACCTCAAGAAATAATAACACCAGAGGGATCAGGTATGGTTATTGAAGTATAGGAAATAAGATCAGGACACAGTACTATTCTGATACACGTGGGTGTTCCTTCTTTTGAGGGGAGGTGGGGAGCCGGTGGGTGTTATCCAGATTTCTGACTACCAAAGTCATGAGTAAACCTAGCACTGAGTCTTACTTAATAGGACAATGACAGATATTTTGTTCTGGTTTTATCTATTCCCTTTGCTTACCCATTTTTTTGAAGTTTATTTATTTTTGAGAGAGAGAGAGAGAGAAAGAAAGAGAGAGAGAGAGGGACAGAGAAAGCACAAGCGGGGGAAGGTCAGTGAGAGAGAAGGAGACACAGAATCCGAAGCAGGCTCCAGGCTCCGAGCTGTCAGCACAGAGCCCAACGCCGGGCTCGAACTCATGAACCGTGAGATCATGACCTGAGCCAAAGTTGGATGCTCAACTGACTGAGCCACTCAGGCGCCTTCCTTTGTTTTCCCATTTTATAAACACTTCTGGGAAAGGATCCTACCTTTAGGAATTGTGGTTGTTAAAATCTCCTCATTAGCCTGCTTTTAAAGCACAGAATTCCATTGTTAGTGATTTGAACTTTAAAGAGAAAATAAATTGATGACATAAAGAATCAGTGAGAGCTCTCGCATTTGGGGATGAGCCAGAGATTGCCCTTTTGGTCCTGCTGGCAAGAAAAAAAATGCACCTGCTGCTGTTGACAGGTGATTGTGCAGAAGTCGCAGGCTAGTACTTACTGAGCATTTACTATGTAGCTAGTCTTGTACTGAGTGCTTTCCCCGTGTTACTTCCCTGAATTTTCACAAGAATCCCACAAGGTCTCTGTTGCCTTTGTATTTACTGAACCAAAAAACAGTGCAGTTGTTCTAAAAGTTTATCAGCACAGCAAGCGTCTACTTCTCCTGTTTAAGAAAAGTCTAAGAGGTGGGTTGGGGGGATGGGTGAAATAGGTGATGGGGATTGAGGGGTGCACTTGTCATGATGAGCACGGGGCGATATGTGGAATTGTTGATTGACTACATTGTACATTGAGACTAATACAACACTATGTGTTAACTTGACGGACTTAAAATGAAATAAAATTTAAAACAAACATACAAACAAATAAAATTGCCACCTACCAGAAAAAAAAAAGAAGAAGAAAACTATGAGAAATACCTGGATCCTTCCTTCCCTTCACGCCCCCACTTTGTCCATTCCCTTTTAAGCCGAGGGAAACTTGTATCGTACATAAGTATAGGGTGAACCCGAGAAAAACCTTGAAGAAAGATGACGTAAGTTGAAAAATCACCTGAAACTGCAGTTCCAGTCCCGAGCTTTGCAGAAGAAATGAAAAAAATCTGGAGGGAGGATAAAGGCAGCAGAGAGTGGCTACAGAAAAGGAAGAACCAAAGGCACAATGAATGTGGTCTTGAAATTAAGAATTTCAAGACAATTAAGATTACGCTTATTATGATGTCTTTTTAAGTAATCTATCATTTTCTATACTAGAGTGACTTTTTTTTTTGTTTTGTTTTGGGACAGATGCAATTATGTATGATAATAATGAAAGAATTCTCCCCAAGCATAGTAACATGTAAACACCATGACTAAATCCAGACTATTTCCAAATGCTGGGAAGGGGAAGGGAGATACGTATTACAAACTAGCAGTATTAATTCAAACTCCTTCCTTTTTTAAAAAAAAAAAATTCATTTTAAATGATTTTATATACCACATACATTATTTCCTTGACAATAAATAATAGTAACTGCTCATACTTTCTGCCTATGTTGTAATTTTCTTATTTTAGGATTTTGTTTTACTTTGATGTTCTACTCAGGCTCCAGATTCGATTTTGCATACTACCTTCCCCTTCTTAGCATTCTATCTGAAGCATAGCACTTGCTATGGTCTTAAATATGATAGAGACACAAGGTTTTTTATTTATTTTTTTAAATTTTATTTGTAAGTAATCTCTGCACTCAGCATGTGACTCAAACTCACAATCCCAAGATCAAGAGTCACATACTCTTGTGGCTGAGCCAGCCAGGTGTCCCCAGAGACAAGATTTTTAAAGACTATATAATGTTCTGTCCAGCAGGTGGTTCAGAATTATCCCCATAGCTCATATTTTGAGGTTGTTGCCAATGTGTGTATATGTACAAACATTTTAATAACTAGAATTTCTTCTGTGTTATAGTCCCAGCATGACTGAGTTAAAGGTGTGCATAGTTGAAGAAATTTGAGGTTCTTTAATTTTTTTCTTTTTCCTCCTTTTTGAAAGTATGCCTTAATTTTTTCAATACCAGAAAGAATGCCCTCTTTCAAAGTTTTAGTTTAGCAGAGGAGCTGAAACTTCTACCACAGGGAATTTGCTTATATGACCCACGTCTTAATACACAGGATGGTTCCTGGCTTATTCAGAAACACTGCCTGGGTGGCTCAATCGGTTAAGTGTCTGACTTTGGCTCAGGTCATGATCTCACAGTTGGTGAGTTTGAGCCCCATGATGGGCTCTGTGCTGACAGCTCAGAGCCTGGAGCCTGCTTCAGATTCTTGTCTCCCTCTCTCTCTGCCCCTCCCCTGCTCGTGCTCTGTCTCTCAAAAATAAAATAAACATAAAAAAATAATATATATATATATATTTTTTTTTACGGGTGGGGGAGGGGCAGAGGGAGAGAGAATCTTAAGCAGGTTCCATGCCCAGTGCAGAGCTCGAACTCACAACAGTGAGATCATGACTTGAGTTGAATGCTTAACCAACTGAGCCACCCAGGCACCCCAACCATAAAGAAAATTTAAAGTGAAAAAAGAACCACTGCATACTCTGTGCTCAATACAAACATATTTTCCAGGGTAAAAAAAAAAATTCTGATTTATCTCATCTATTTATAAATTTGGCTTGTAAATATATCTTAGGGAAGGCAGTAGATGGGATTAGGAGGATGCACAAACAGAGAGGGTGTATTAATAGGTCTGTAATGATATAAAATTTATTCTGGGGGTAAGGTAAAACTTAATGGTTCATAAATAGCAAATTCATTTTGTTTTTAAGACTTGGGTTATATTAACACCATATAACATCTTTATGGTACCATTAGTAGCATTTAAATCCTTGACTCAACTTGAAAAACAAACATTTCCAAATCTTGACCATGAAATGATTAGCCAAATAAAATGTTTTAATAAATATTATTGGATTAGCACATGGTTGGTTGGGTCATAAACTGTCTTATAAATGTTTTATGTCATCTGTTACACTGCATTTTTAAATGTTAACAAATTAATTTATTTTAAAGGCCACATCAAGGTGAAAACACCTTGTTTTCACTGGGGCATTAGGTGGCAGGCCAATTCATCATGTAAGCCATTTCTCATTCAGTCATATCAGTGGCAGAAGAGATGTTAAGACATAAAATGTGGTACGGTTTGTTAAATATTCATTTATAATTTGCATTCATTATTAAATTCTGTGTTGGGCTAATCTTTAATCTTAAAAATACATACAGTGTCATAAAGCTCTCAGAAGACATAATAAATATTTAATAATTTAGTGTTACTTTAAGTGTTGACTAGAATGCACACAAATGTTTGTCAGTAATGATACTTAATTATTCCAAGGAGATTTGATCTGCATTGGTATTGAGTTCAATAATTCATTCCAGCCTTCAGGTCACTAAGAGAACTATCAGTTTGGGGATCCCATCTCTTCATGATTAATGGTGATTCAGCTACTTACGCCTCATGGTAACACTGTCATTCATTCATTGCCTTAAACCATTTCGATGGAGTGGTGATTTTTGAGGGGTTTAATTTTTTGTGGTCTCCATGACTATCATGATAAACTTCACTTTGGGTTTGGAAGCTTGAGAGTTGAAATTCTCTGAGATTCCGTCCTTTGAGTGACTATCCCAGAATACAGTAAATTCCAGGCTAAGAATTTCTCATGCTCGAATAGTCAAGTATTTGATTAAGCTCCATAGCCATGATATTCAATTTGCATTTGGTAAACTGAAAAAGTACAACCATCATGAGAAAGCTGGATGTGGCAGAGTGGTGATTTGTATTATAGTAGCCTGGTAGCTGCCCAATGAACCATGTAAAAACAGTTCATTAAAATGTTTATGTGCTTGGCTGGTTAATGCAAAGAAAGCTTTATTGCAGCTTTATAAAACCTTAGCAACTTCAGGTTGGAGTCAGATCAATGCATTGTAATAACTCAGGCATATGTTTCATCTCTCCTGGAGTGGAAAGAAGAACCCAGAAACTTCCTTTTCTTCCTTGTTTCCATGCCCACATATTTTCAGGTTTTTTTAAGCCAGTCTAGACTTCATTCCTTTTAGCTCTTTTTTTAAGCCAGATAAAATATTCCAAGTTCATTTGTAGGCAATTTGTAATAATTTTTTTTTTTGCATAAAACCTTGGGGGTACTGTTTGTAATAAAATCTAATCAATGAATATGTGACTGCTACATTTTGTTTGGAGGTTAGACTTTTATGGAATCTCAGCTTTATTGAACATCAAAAAAATAATATGTATTAAATTGGAAAACAGACATGCTTATTTATTTGCCAGCTGGCTTCTCCGATTTACTTAAACATTTTGGGGCGATGTATGGACATATTTTAAGCCCATGAGGATATTACTGGGAGATTATAACTGTCTGAGGCTGTTAGATTCCTCTATGTTGACATTTAAAAAGTATTTAAAAACAACTGGATTTATAACAAGAAATTATTTTTTAAATTCCCTTAAAACAAACAGAACATCCATTTTAACAGAAAATCAATCTCTGTGGGCATTTACCTTCATAGGATATACACAATTAGGCTTACAGTTGGAAAGTAGTATTTCCAATTCATCAATACAAAGCCTTCTAATAAAAATGGTTTATTTATTAGATTAATATGTTGAAAACAAGCATGAGAAGAACATACGCTTTCAGGAGCAGAGCCAAAGATGCTAATGTGATAAAAGTATAATATATATGCATATTATATGTACATATATATATATATGTATATATATATAAAGTTTATATATAATATATATAAGTATATATATTATACTTATAATATATAAGTATATATATACTATATTATATATATATATATATATATAAAGCTTATTTATTTATTTTGAGAAAGAGCGAGCATGCACACAAACAGGGGACGGGCAGATTGAGAGAGAGAAAGAGAGAGAGAGAGGAGAGAGAGAGAGAGAATCCCCAACAGACCCCACACTGTCAATGCAAAGCCTGATGGGGGGCTCGAACTCACTAACCACGAAATCAAGACCTAAGCTGAGATCGAAAGTTAGACGCTTAACCGACCGAGCCACCCACATGCCCCCTAGAATATTAAGAAGTATATCGCTATATATTTTCTCTCCTTCCCTTGCTATACATACCACTATTAATTATAAAAAGCTAACACAGAGGAAGAGACCACATAGTACAATATTATGGTAAAAAATACATCAATTAAAATAGATGCTAGCTGCACACAGAAGTCTCAAAATATTCTTAATGTTCTGTGCATCAGCCGAGCCATGACATTTGAAAATTGCACCTTAATATGCTTGTGAACATCCAAATCTACCCCTACCCTCCCCACCTCCTGTAAAGTTGAAAATTGGATGGCTGCCTCTAGTTGGCACTTGGAGTTATACTTCCCTAATTCCCAGAACTGTTCAATCTAAAGGGTAGTTCTTTTGGAGTTAGGTACAATATCATAGCAAGATGAATTTGACTGCAACATACTGTATATATTCAAAAAGTATCAGTAATAAATCTAAGCCAGCACCAAGCACAATGTTTGATACATGGTAGACACTCAGTAAACATTTGTTGAATGAATGAAGGGATGTTGAAGGAGTGACTTTTCAAATCTGCTTTGAAATCCAATGGCTGGTCCTCTTACCTGAGAGTCTGAGGTTGGAGGGAAGGAAAGGAAGGGAAGAATTCATGAAGCTAAATACAAGAAGCCAAATACTGATCTGCTTTGGAGCCCTAGCCTAGGCTTCAGATGTACACAGAACACCATTTAAAACACCTATCAGTGGGGCTCCTGGGTGGCTCAGTCGGTAAGCATCCGACTTCGGCTCCTTACTGACTTCGGCTCACGTCATGATCTCACGGCTGGTGAGTTCGAGCCCCACGTCGGGCTCTGTACTGACAGCTCAGAGCCTGGAGCCTGCTTCGGGTTCTGTGTCTCACTCTCTCTCTGCTCCTCCCCGACTTGCACTCTGTCTCTCTCTCACAAATAAACATTAAAACAAACAAACAAACACCTATCAGCACACTGCTGGACACAAGACAGTTTTCCTTCCCTATGTGCATTTTTAAAGGAGACTTTGAGTTGTTGAATTGGGTCTGAAGCCACACCAGTTTAAGACCACTTAAATGAGAATCTCTTCTTATCATTTTAGATTGCACATCCCATCAACTTCCCCATAAGATTAAGAGGATGTAAGCAGTGATGTGGCCTCTGGTGCATTATCCTCTGGTTCGTGATTATAAATGGGGCACTTATGTGTGCTGACCCATATCTTACACTAGCACTACAGATATCTGTGGCCATACTCAGATTTGGATGACTGTTTTGGCTTCAGATGAGACTCAAAGCAAGTCAAGAATCAATTTTTAAATTTATTTGACTAAAATCTGTGTGTGTGTGTGTGTGTGTGTGTGTGTGTAGCTATGGGTATGACTATGTGAGTACAGTGGGAGAGGGGATAGTACAGAGCTGGAAAAGAAGGCCCTAGATCTGAAACTCACTATACTCCTGACCATGGCTTTTCAATTCCTAGGATGAGAAAACAGATCTTGGATAAGTTTAATTAAGCTCCCTCATCTCTTGCAGTTTCAAAAAGGCTGAGTGGGGTGGAGGGAGGAAAGCTTGCTAACCATGTGCGTCTCCTCAAGCCCTCTCAGATTTAATTGCAAGCATAAATGACCCCCAGTCCTGCAGCGTATCAACTTGATGTGTATAATTGATAGCCAAACATTTTTTACAGGCTGTTAAATGGTAAGGCCAGAACGAAATGCATATAATGTTGATTAAAGTGATTTTTTTGGTACAAAAGGGTCAGAGACATTAACAAGTTAAAAGAAAAGTTGTGAGCTCTGTTCTTATTCCTCTAACCTTTGTTCGGTTTTTTCCCATAATTGACACCACATGTTTACTATGCCTATTTTTGTCAAATCTAAGGCTGTAAGTATTGAATGTATTTAGAAGTGCTCTTGAGATTAAGACACTCGCAGAGTGCTCAGAAAGGTAGATTTCAGATATTATTGTATATCACATGGTAAAGGAGTAAGATTTAAATAAACCCCTCCAGTGTGCCTTGTATTAAATTGTCTGGCTCCTAATGGCAGACTAAAGTAACAGTAACTCTGAAAAGGATTCAAACGGACATCTAAATGATAATTACTGGGTAATTTTGTTTTGGTTATAATTTGTGGTGTTATTTTTATAACTGACATGAGACATAATATATTTTTCAGGGTTCTGCGATAGCCGAGCAACAAATGGAAGCTGTCAGAAAGTATTTGTAGGAACAGTTATTGAAGAACGCTGTGAGGTTGCTGAAATGCTACACAGACTAATTTTTTTTTTTTTTTTTTTTTTTTTTAGCCCATACAGCAGTGGAATACCTTCTTAATAGTGTAATGACTGCGGACATGTGTTGTATAGCAAGCCCTCTGCCTAGGCTGTTAAAATCCTTTTATTTTCATTAATGCAAAACCCAAAGTTATCTTTCAAGAATTTTTTTTCCCCAACACGTCCTGTGTCATAACGTCAACATCATTGAGCATTTGATGCTGGAGGTGTTCGTTGTCTCACCTCCTATTCTCTGGACCCATCACCCCTCTCCCTCTTCCTCACTCTTTCCTCTCCTGTCTGGGCTTTGGGTCTGTCTGTGGCTCCAAGGACACCACAGGGTCTTTAGCTCTTGGTCCTTAACTGGCAGCACTCAAGTCTGCTGAATTTACTGACCTCTGCCCGAGCCATGAACTGAGACGGATGAACAGACCACCCAAACTCCCTGCAACTGCCAGATGGCGGCCACACTCGGCCCTTCCAGCACGAGGTAATTTCGTGAAATTTACCTCTCTGCTCATACGGCTCTGATTATTTGCTGACTTGCAATTTTAGTTACTTGCGTGCAAGTCTTATCTTCCTTGCCAGACTATACGCTGCTAGACGACAAGAGCTATGCCTGGTGCTTTTCGTGCGTCTTCCCTCCTCCCCCGGGCTTAGTATGGCGCTCTGCACAATGTGGAAATTCAGCAGACACACATTGTGAATGAATCGGTGACATTTAAGCTACAGACATGGGATATCCTAAAGACAATCCAGGTATGAATGCCCAGAGATTGGCCACATCCCTGGCTAAATCTTCAGCTGTTCAAAGTAAGTTTCCAGTTTCTTAGTTTCATAGCTATGAAATCAAGAGGATCTACATTTTAAGATTTCCACAATATCTTATTGCCAGAGATTTGAAATCAAGATGTTATATCTTCCTTCGATGAGTAGGAAATAGCTCTCAACGCCCTGCTGTGGCAGTACAAGGCTGAGGGAGTTATAATGATCCTTGAACTCAAATCTACTGATAACACGTTTTGTTAACTGGCTGGAGACCAGAATAAGACTGTGGGTGAAACCAGCGTGTCTGAAGCAATTCTAATTTTCAGGCACGGAAACTGCACTTTTTAGCAGCAGAATTTAATTTGAGAAGTGACTTTACAAGAGGAAGTTCTACCAATCATTTAGCTTCTTTCTTCCCCGAAGTTATAGAAAAAGGGTAACTCATAGCCTCAAATCCTCAAATATTTTTGACATTATAATAAGTAGACACATTTGTATCTTGTTTGCACAATGGTAATTTTGGAGAAATGCACAAAAGGCTAACTGTGTTTCTAACTTTTCCAATTTGTCCTGCCTCGTTTTTTGCCACATAGAGATTTAAAATAATAAAATAGTTATTATTATTCAATAGTTACTGAAATAATTAAAACAGGAAAAAGTCAGTACTATTCTACATATATTGCCTTCCAGAAAAAGGATTCTTTCATCACAAATTTTATTTTTCCTCAATTTCTGTTCAGTCTTTGATATTAAATTTTAATAATAATTTAATAATAAAATATTTTTCACATCGTAAGCCCATCAGCAGATAAGGTATTTCTACTGTAAGTTATAAAAGTGAAAATTCGAGGATACTGAAGTTAGAAACATGTTTGTGTCTTTTTTCCATGACTAACCCATGTCTATTCTCTATGAAATTGATGTCAAAAAAGTATTATATATTTTCAGTGGGAAATAGAAGACTGCCCTCTACTATCCTTGTCAGGATGTCGTATCCCTTTAATCATACTTTTCATTTCAGTACATTGAAATTTCCGTTACCAAGGACAACATCATAAATAAAAGTGTTTGTGAAATTTTACCTGCGGCTTCCTAACTTTGTGCATTAAGCATGAGACTAGCAGAGAGGTGGTCAAATGTGAAAATTTATAATCATTTATTACGTACGGCTGAAGCAAGAAGGGAATAAAAGCGTGAAGGCATACATCTATAAACGGAAGCCGAAAAGCTTAAATGAAAAGTAAAGTGAATTTCTGTGTCTTGTCATAAAGTAATGAGAAGCTAGAGCTTTTATTCATAGCAACCCAAGATGCATTTACTCTCAATCTAGCTTCAGCAGTAAACGCTTCCCTGATGTATTGCTTTGGACTTACAAAGAAATATTTGTGCTCTACATAATAGTATAGTTAGGAGAATTACTGCATGGTTGAGAAGATTCTATAAAGGTTTATAGCTGGTGGTGTTACTGTAATTTAATCACAATGTAGCTAATGTAGTACTTTAATATCATAGGTTACTTTTTTATTTACCATTTATTAGTAACTGACAGAGTCAATCATCTCTACATCATAAACAAATCACGGATGGATTCTGTAGAAACCCTAAAATTCCAGAATAGATGTACTATGGTCGTTTTACACTACCACATTCCCTGTAATGAGCTAACCATCAAATTATTATTTACATCTGTGGAATGTAAGTCAGGCTTCTTGTTCTCAGTCCATTGGCCAAAGACAACTTGAGAACATTTTATCTTATGAATACAATTAGCACTGCATGTTGTTTATGCACAGAAATAAGTCCTTGGTCCAATTCGAGCAATAATTGGAAGTGATTTCTGAACTTAAGGTGTTTAGCTAGAGATTCTTCATAAGTGTTCTGTAATATATTCATGAACATTACCATAATATTAAACTTAAACAAATGCTTTCTCATTAGACTTTTTTAAAAATGTTTTTATTTATTTTTGAAGGAGAGAGAGACAGAGCATGAGCGGGGGAGGAGCAGAGAGAGAGGGAGACACAGAATTTGAAGCAGGCTCCAGGCTCTAAGCTGTCAGCACAGAGCCCGATGCGGGGCTCGAACTCATGAACCGTGAGATCATGACCTGAGCTGAAGTCGGACGCTTACCAACTGAGCCACCCAGGCGCCCCTCTCATTACACTTTTTAATAAAAAGTTTGTTTTTGCATTTGAAAACAAAATGCAATTACCTCTATACTTTCTGTTTATATATATTCCTCTTTTGATACGTAGATAAAGAGATGAATGAATATGAACAGATAGTAATAATTATTTGTTACGTAAATCAAGCCGTGTTAGGCAAGGAGTATTAATCAGGACTAGTCAAAGAAAGGCACTGATGTAAGCTGTGTCACATTGTGGAAATTAAGCCAAGGTTTAATTCTCCGACCTTGGACAAGTCTCCTGACCTTGGTGAATCTCCATAGTCCCATCCATAAAATAGGAGTAGTGGGATTTGCCCTTTGGATTGTTGTAAGGACCAAATAGGACACTGCATGAAAAATCATTCTGCTCACTGAACGGGTACACAAACTATCAGTACATTGGACATAAAAGACATTAAATAAATGTAGAGTTGAGTGTTCAGAGCAGATTCTTTTTATGTAATATTTCAGCAGCCTTTATTACAAAGTGGGCACAAAAGTCATCTGAAAAAAAAGGTCTGTCATCTAACTAGTATTTTTTGAGCACCTACTATGTGTCACACTGATGGAGCCTATTGCATTGAGAATAGTTGATGAAAGTTTCCAAAGGGATAATGAATTGAAACTCGGTTAAATGTTAGTATATAGCTAGTCTCAATCATCTCTTCCAGAACCTTTGCACTTGAGACTATATGTCACTCTGCTTTTCAGTGTGATTGATTAGAGCTTCTAAATTCTTTAATTTCTGGGAATTTACAGACTTTCAAATTTTCTGTAGACCTCCAGCTCACATAAGGCTAGTCCCATGTGAAGTCGTTAGGCCGTAATTCGGTGACAGTGACCGATTTCTAGTTTGGGAGGTGATACTTCTGGCAATAAAAATAGCCCCGTTCAAAAGTACAGTCTTAGATTAACAACTCAAAGAAAGAGAAACAGTCTTCAGGTAACTGAAGTGACCATTCAGTTGAGAACAGAAACGTCAACACAGGCATGGGTTTTATTGATTTTTTTCACGATGTTATTTAGTTCATGGTGCTTGGAATACCCTTCCCTTTGTCTGTCAAAGTCTTGCTAATTCTTCAAGGTCCAGTTGAAGGGTTACCTCCTTTGTAAAAATTCTCCTGTCTGCCCCTTGTACTCCACTGTAGTACATCTCATAATTCTAACATTCTGCTCCTATTACAGTTATTTCCGTGTCATTATGTATTATGCTTTCAATTTTTAAAAGCAAGGGCAAGTTATCTTCATCTCTGAGCTCCTTTTGGCTTTTGATGCTATGCCTTGCACAAGAAGCTAACCAAATGGTTGTTGAATTTAATTACCACTATTTTTAAAAAACATTATCTAATATGCGTGTGTATATAACATCAGGATTTTAAAATAGTGGTGACTTCAAAAATAAGAGCTAAAGCTATGTTAGGTATGATAAGACAGTGATATATTGGTTTTATTGTTTTCTTTTATGAGATTAATTCTTAAAATTAATATTAAATGAAAATTATGGTTAAAAAAATTTTTTAATGTTTATTTATTTTTGAGAGAGAGACAGACAGAATACGAGCAGGGGAGGGGCAGAGAGAGGGGGAGACACAGAATCTGAAGCAGGCTCCAGGCTCCGGGCTGTCAGCACAGAGCCCGACGCGGGGCTCGAACTCACAAACCGTGAGATCATGACCTGAGCCGAAGTCGGACGTTTAACTGACTGAGTCACCCAGGTGTCCCAAATTAAAATTACGTTTTAAACATCACCAAATTTTATACTTTAAATGTAGCATCACCTTATTCTTTCCCCTTTGTAGTTAATTTTAACTCCTTTTTTGGGAACATATTATGACATCCTCTTTAGTAAAAAGTAACAACAGTTCTGGCCTGAATGGTCCTCCTATGTTTGTAGCACTGTGATGGGTACAAAAGAAAAGGAGAAGTTGACGTACCTTCCAGGAACCTTCCTCGTCTTAAGAGTTATAACAGATTGGGGGATCACCCCTCTATCAAAGCGAAACACTGTGATGATCCCTGTGAAGGTGTAGGTACTATTTGATTTGATATGGATGGCATATCAACGAGGGAAAACTGAGACAATTTACACCTCCCGCTTTTCCAGCCTGACTGTGGTTGAGGCACATTATTTCCATTCTAGAATACTGAATATCTTATGTTAGGGACAAGAGAACAGAAAACTACCGCAAAATAGGATTAATAAAATATGCCCAATGCCTTCCTATTTGAGGTAATTTTTGATCATTTTCTAAATAATTTATCTTTCTATCACCATTGGGTAAAGAGATAAACATTTGTGTTAGTAATAATAGAGGATTATGATTTAGTGTCCCAAAACCCCACCACAGTTTGGGAAGTTCTGCGCATTACATAAGCTCTAACACCTGTCTGAGTATCTAGCTTCACATCTATATATATAAAAACATTGATTTTTTTCATAACACATTTTGTGTGAAATGTCTAACTGTACCTTTTACAATTACAGACTAAGAGAATTTAGTTTGGCTTAAAATTTTTTTTGAAAGTCTACTCTGTGCCAGGTTCTTTGCTAGGGGTGCGCGTATGCTTGTGTGCACACAAATGCGTGGGTATGAATGCGTGTGTGTATGCACACGTATGTGTGCCTATGTTCTGGAGGATGTTGTGAAGAGAAAGATAAACAGGACTTGAAGTCTGCTGGGGAGGAGGATGTAGATCACTTAAATGCAAATGGCTTACCATAGATGATGCAGTTTGCACAGCATCTATAAGGGAATTCACTAATAGGAAGTAGGATCTCTCATATAATATTTGAGACATATCTTCCCAATTACCTTTCCTTTTAGTTGTTTTTAAGTGCTTTAGATGTCTATTCTTCTCGACTGGAACCTATTATCTTTTGTGATTTTTTTTTTTTTCTATTTTCTTCCAAATCTTGGGACACTATCATTCTTCCAAAGGAGTGATAAATACACATGGGCTTTTCATGATTAATATTTGACTCCTTAAGTCAATGTTGTTAAAGACACTTTTAAACCTCATTTTCCCAGATACACACAAAATAGAGGAAACTTGCAGGTGTAAAGAGCCGCTTGGAAATTTTTGAAAGGCATTTTAGCACAATACAGAAAACAAGTAAAAGAAAATCTTGCTGGGTTTAGAAAGAATCTCCACTCTGGAGAGGTATGATAGGTAGTAAATAAAATAGAGCAGGGGAAAATACTTGTCACTGTGCCTGGTATGTAGAAAATACCGAAATCCTTGTTGTATTTGAAGCTCAGGGAAGATGCTTGTGATAATTCTGGAAACCACTTGAAATTCCAGGTATGGAGAAGATCCTACGTATGATGCTTTTTACTCAAGCCTAAGGGAAAAAGCGGGAAAGATATGTAGGCATGAAAATCAAGGTGAAAAGTAAGTGTACTTACATTTTTGCATTTCTTGAAATGTTGCTTTACATTATATAGTTTCAGGGCACCTGACTGGCTGAATCGGAAGAGCACGTGACTCTCAATCTCACAGTTGTGGGTTCAAGCCCCACGTTGGGTGTAGAGATTACTAAATAAATAAATAAACTTAAAAAATAAATGACATGGTTTCAATTTAATTGTAATTATTTAATTTATTTAACATAATTACTCAGATGCAGTGTTTCTATTACTGATATTTAATGATAGTATTTAATGTAAAGCAATGATCAAATTTAATGAGATTATTTAGCTGCCTAGAGAAAAGCATAGCCAAGTGGCAAATTCTGCCAAACTGGCACCTCAGTTAGTTATATTCATTCATTCATTCGTTCATTCAATACTATTTATTGAGTTTCTACTTTGTGCCTGGCACTGTGGGTATAGCCAACAACCAGCTGTAGGGCTTAATTGTGGCAGAGAGAGATATTCAACAATTAATTACAAAATAAGTATTTAACTACAAATGTGCAGAGTGTGTCACAGAAGAAGTACAGGCGGCTAAGAGGGTACAAGTTAGATGTCCCAGATGGAAAGCTGGCTGGTGGGCTTTTCTAGAGATGAGGTCACGACTGAGACACCATGAACTCATCATGGTGTCCAACCTCTCCTACACTTGTATAACACCTTCCTGAAGAAGGAGGAAATGGCCTATGGTGAAGATGGGTCCTCGAGGCCCATTGTCACCCCTGTTTGATAGTCGATCTAATTGCAACTGGCAGGAGGGCAGAAGAGGGAGCAAGAGAAGAATTCATTATGAGAAACGCAAAAGGAGAAAGTCACAACTGGGATTTTCCCATAGACTCAGGAATACTCAGAGAATGGTTTGGAGCCGGTGTTGGACTTACCTTAAATGTTATCAAATAAGGTCTCTGGTAACAGAGGACAGGTGGCAAAGGCAAGGAGATTTAAAAGAGGCTGAGGGAGTGAGAAAATGAACAAGAGATTTAAGGAAAATTTGAAAAAGAACTGAAAGGAGACAGGGGGAATGTCCGACAACATTGCAACCTAATATGAAACAACTTATGGTTATTTAAATTAACAGCCTATGTCCCTTTGTGGTGAATATTCAGCTGAGTGCCTTAAATGTGCTAGGTAATGTGGTAGGTGCTGGGAATACAAGGGGGGACACAACTAGACCTTATTCCTGTTTTCATGAAGTTTGCAGTCCAGTAAATCACAAAGTAAATTGTAGGGAGAGATGTATAATTAGAAGTGGATTCAGCTGGATTACATTGGCTAAGTGCTGTGAAAGACACAACTCTACAACAGCACGCCACAGGGGAACCCCACCTGGTCCAGGACAAAGGGCATTAGGCCAGTGATATCTCGTTTGAAAGGTGAAGAAGCAATATAAGGGTTCACTAGTAGAAATGGAATGTTCCAGGGACAGGGAATACCATGTGCAGAGGCCCTGTGTCTGAAAAGAGCGTAATGTGTTGGGGAGTCTAAGACATTCAGTATGATAACAGCCAAAAGCAAAAACAAGTGTAGACAATGAGACTGGAGAATAGAGGGGTCAGGCTGGACAGGGCTTAGTAGAGCATATTTAGGATTTGAGTATTTGCCCCAAGAGCAGTGGGATGTGTTAAAGAGCTTTAAATAACAAGTGCTATAATCTGAGTTTTATAAGATTGTTACTGTCGTGAGAAGCATGTACCGGAAAAGGACTTGAATGGATTCGGGAAGACTGGTTGGGATGCAGCTGTTGTAGCCTAATGGAGCGATCCTGGAGGTGTGAGCTAGAGGGGGGGCTGGTGCTGCTGAACACGGAGAGAAGCAGACAGACCAGGCGTATGTTTAGGAGGCAAAGTTTTCAGGACTAGGAGAAAGTTGTGGTCCATGGAAGTCGCTGTTATTTCCTGGTAGGGTCATTTCCTGACAGAGGGAAGCCTGAAAAAGGACCAGATGTGCCTTGCAGACAAGCAAGTGGAGATGTTGAGCAGGCAGCTGGATATTTGTGTTTGGAGCTCAAGTAAGCGATCAGGGTTGGAGCTAAAAATGTGAGTGCATTGGGCTGTGGTCACAACTAAGATGGCCTTAAGAGGGATTTAGGGGAAGAAAAGTACAACTTTTGGGACTAGCCTTGAAAAGTTCTAGCCTTTAGGGTTTAGGGAGGGGGGAATAAGGCTGAGAAGGAGCCAGAAAATAGGGTCTGGATTGCAACTCCAGCTTTCTGAATTCTGGTATTCCAGTATATTGCACTTTTTTTTCCCTCTCTTCATGGAAAACAACATACCATTATCTCATATTCCACAAATGCTGATCTGAGTCATTTGTGTCTTGAGACAAACCTAGATGGTTACGTACTGTTCCAAAGTCTTTAACTGAACAAAGATGCATTGATTAGCAAAGCACTTAGGTCACATCTCTCTCCTGCTCAAAATCTGTCCAAGGGTTAAAATATTGCTATTTTAATTCCCATTTCTTGAGTTACAATTAGCTGAGCACTGTTTCCTTTTCTCATATCAATAGGGAAATGGGAGCCACCTTAAAAATTTATGGGGGAGGGGCGCCTGAGTGGCTTGGTTGGTTAAGCTTCTGAGTTCAGCTCAGGTCATGATCTTGAGGTTTGTGAGTTCAAGCCCCACGTCGGGCTCTGTGCTGATAGCTCAGAGCCTGGAGACTGCTTCAGATTCTGTGTCTCCCTCTCTCTCTGCCCCTCCCTCTGTCTCTCTGTCTCTCAAAAATGAATAAATGTAAAAAGAAAAAAAATTTTTTTAATTTATGGGGAAAAGGTGGAGAGGAGGACAAGAGGAAAGTTTCCAGGACTGATTCTTAGTCTCAAAACCTCTCTTCCCTCTGCCCCCATCTCCTGGGGCGTAGCCATGGTTTACCTAAAATAATTCTTGAAATAGACCCTGTCATCTCACATGGGAAGAGATTCAAGCTGCAAGGACAGCCTGAACCCTGGCCTTTTAGGATGGGAGAACATCTGAAGTTGAAGCGTGGGAAGGAGGGTGATCACCTCTTGCCTCTTCTGAGTACGTGAAGTAAACACCCCAGGATCGCTGTTGCTGGTTTATATCCGTACTGCAGTCGCCAAGAGGGAAGAAAATGAGGACACCATGGTGTCACCAAAGTCAAGGAAGATATTTCAAGGAGAAGGTCAAGTAACATATGGCCTCAGATATGTCTCATAAAGCTGAGGAGATCATTTTTCATGGGAGCTGTTTGGGGGTGAAGGCATGGACACTGTTTCAAAGTGAGTCGAGGAGTTAAGTGGGAAGTGAAGAAATATATCGGAAGTACAGATGTCTCTTTAGAAATTTGATTGTAAAGAGGAAGAGAGCAATAAGGCCGGAGAAGGATGTGAGGTTTAAGGAAGGTTTTTATTTTTTGTTTTTTGTTTTTACTGAGATGGGAGAATCCTGAGTGTGTTTAAATTTCTATGGCAAGGATCCAGTTGAGAGAGTGCGGTGAATACGCCTGTAGAGAGGAGGGATAGTTAAGAGGAATTGAAAGTAACATTCCTAAGAGAGAAGGAGAGACTGGGATCCAAACTCCTGGGGCACTGGCCTTACATAGCAGAAGGGAGACGCAAGAGAACTCAAGAAATGGGCAAAGATGCTCTTGAAATAAGGACTGCATCTTCTCATCTTGAAAATGAGGAAGATGAAGCAGTTTTAAAACTGGCTAAAAAATTCTCCCACTAGGGGCGCCTGGGTGGCTCAGTAGGTTAAGCCTCGGACTCAATTTCAGCTCAGGTCAAGATCTTGTGGTTCGTGGGATCAAGCCCTGCCTTGGGCGTTGCACTGGCAGTGCAGAGCCTGCTTAGGATTCTCTCTCTCCCTCACTCTCTGCCCCTCCCCCACTTGCACATGTGCACTCTCTCTCTCTCTCAGATAAATAAACATTAAAAAAAAAAATCTCCCATTGGATTGTGAGTTCATGGAGGTTAAAGACTCTATCCTAATTATTTTTGCTAAAAAAAATAAACCCACTCAATAAATGGGTGTTGAACTGAATTGTTAAAAGCCTTACTATTTCTTAAATCTCTAGTAAATGAGTGCTAAAATCCAAATCCAAATCCTGTGGGCTATGGATTATGATGTAACATATAAAACATACAGATCTTTTTTAACCTGGTGAGAGGATATATCTTAAAATGCATGGAGGTTGATAGAATGAAGCCTCACCATATTTACAAACAACATCATTATTGATAAATTTTTATTTTAATCCAGCAGAATTTAAGAATGTGTGTCTTACCTGAATGTGAAATTCAATTTTATTTGTCTATTTGCCTGATTTTAATGCTTGAGCTAGTGCTCCAAGAAAGCCCCAGACTGGTATGTTTGCATTCTGTAGAGTCCTAAAACTAACCGTATCTTATTTTATAGTATTCAAGGTATGTAGTGGTATTTAAGGTAGATCTATAAATGAGGAATAATTATGCATTAGAACACTTGTAATATCAAATAAAAGTCAAACTTGTTGGCAGCCACAAAGATAGCCACCAAGAGCATTATGTTAGGAGAGAACACTAGATTGTGACTTCCGGTTTCAAAATAAATAATTATCATAAACAATTGAATCAGCAGTAAGTCTGGCAAATTTCTACTTTCTTTATTAAACTAGATTTTTGTAGATAGAGAACAAGTTTCCCTTCCTATTTTTAAATAAAGTTCATCTGTCCCTCCCTTAAGTCAGTCTGACACCTGTTAAGTCTTTAACATAAGGAAGATACTTGCATTAGAGATACAGTGTTGGCTTGGGTCACTATTGAACATCATTAGAATATTCATTCATATTTATTTATATTGATATTAACTTGTTATCCAATGTCAAGTTCCATAAGTTCCATGTCTCTTCTGCACTCATATAATTTTTGTATTCACATGTTTTTATGCATATGTATCAATGCTGAGCACAGAGCCTGGCTTATCAGTCAGTGATTATCAATTAAACAAATTAATGCTTCCCAATGATACATGTAGATGTCACGTATGTGTCTCCTCCATTCAACAATAAATGTAGGGCAGGTGCCATATCCTGTTCACCCTTCCTCCTCTTACATTGCCCGGCATGCAGTAGATACTTCATAGATATTTGTGGAATAAGTGCATATTTTGATAATTGCATTTAGTGCTGAGTTTGCCTTTAATTTATAATGTCTCGAAAATAATCATTATTTGCTTTCTTTAATTTTGGTTCTTTTTTTCCCTCTGTTCCTTCTCTCCCCGTATATTGGTCAATTTCTCTCTTTACCCTTTCAAGTGTATTTTGGTATTAATCCCTTTAAATTTTGCAGTCTGGCTGAACAGGAGGGATTAGGTCACACAGGCTCTTCAGTCGTAAAGACCCCACAGTGTCAGTGCTATGACTGATAAAGTATAGTCAGCACAATGATGACTCACTGTGATGCCGAAACACTTGGATGTCCTTCAGAATTTGTCAGTTGAGGTGACTTTAGTGTGTGTGTGTACAAGTGTATGCACAAGTGCATGTGACTGTGTAAATGTGTATGTATGTTCCATTCACAACCTCTATCCTTATTGTAATAGAGATAAAAGAACACTATTTTCCACTTCTCTTTTTGTGGTTTATTGACCCTTCCTTGTCATGTATTCATAATAATGATTTTGGCGTTGGAATCATGACATTTGTGGCTATATCAGCTTCCCTTGGATGTTTAATCACCCACAAAAGCGGCTCATTATGTTTTATACTCCACTGCCACGAGCATTATTTCTTAAATATATTTTGATTCAGCTCAATGGGATTCATGTACTTTCGAAAAATAAAGTAACAACGATGATAAGTTTTTGAGTCCGATACTCACGGTAATTCTTGTTTGCACTTTCAGACCCTCTTTTTTTTAGGTGGGCTCAAGGAAGCAACATTAAGCTAATCTGAGTCTGTTTTGCGTCTTGACAAATTGTATCCTAGTGAATAATAATAATTATTGTTCTTGATTGATGGTTTACTCTGTGACGGTATTTGTCTTATATTATTCCTCACCATCACTACATCCATACAAGGTATTATTCTCCTTGTTCAGATGAAGAAATTGAGAGTTAGCAAGATTAGATTACTTGCTTATAGCTATTCAACTAGTGGCTCGATTATAAAAGAAGGAACCCTATACACAACTTCCAAAGAGAAACATACTTTGTAAATGGGGTGGAGGGTGGTGGAGATGGGGAGAAAATGGTTGGACAAAGAGGATAGACAGGGAAAGTGATTCCCTGACTCCTGACTTCCTCACATGACTGCTATGATCCAGATTCCCACCAGGAATTTCTGGCACCATTGCTAAACGGAGGGAAGAAACTAGTATAAAGTCATGCCCTACTCCAGAAAAAATTTTCTACTGGCATAAAGAGTGGAGGGAAAACAGAGATGCGGGGATGGGATTAGGAGGTTTCATCGAGGTGTATTTCGAGTAGGTCATTCATCACCTGCATCAGATCACCAGGCATGCTTGTTAAAATGCCAGTTCCAGGGGCTCCTGGGTGGCTCAGTTGGTTAAGCCTCTGACTCTTGATTTCAGCTCAGGTCGTGATCTCGTGGTTGGTGAGTTCGAGCCCCGCATCGGGCTCCATGCTGACAGTGTGGAGCCTGCTTGGGCTTCTGACTGTCTTGCACTCTCTCTGCTCCTTGCCCGCTTGATTTCTCTCTCTCTTTTTTTTTCTCTCTCTCTCTCAAAATAAATAAATAAATAAAGTTTAAAAAGAAATGCAGTTTCCTGGACTTGCTCCAGGCCTGCTTCAATGAATCTTGGAACGGATGGGATGGGGGCTTGCCAGGTGACACTTAGGCACAATGGGGAAACTCCTAATTTAGGGTAAGAGCCAAGAGACTGAAAGGTGCTAGGACAGGAAATCATGATGGAAAGATGATATAATTTAATATTTCCAGCTTGCTCTCCAAAATTGACTTACAGTCCCTGCTTTGCCAGCACATATACCAAAAATAATTAACAAGCAAAAAAAAAAAAAAAATCAGAGAAATAAACTTACTGATAGTTTATTGGGATTATTTTTACAAGAAAATTAGGAAATTCAGGAAAATATAAAGAAGACAATAAAAATAACAAAAAATCCCACAACTAGAGAAAATCCCCGTTACTATTCTTGCTATTTCCTGTCAGTCTTTTTCAGGATCCAAATCCCAATATATTTATGTAATTGGGGTTACACTCTTTATACTCTCTTCTCCTAACGTTTATCTATCATGAGCAAATCTTCAAGTTGCTAAAGATTCTTTGAAAAATTGACTGCATAATATTTTATCATTAAAATGAAACAATTCAATGATCTTTTCATCACTGGACATTTAAGTTGCTTTCATCCCCCCCCCCCCCATTATAGTCAGTATCTCCAATATCGTTTTTATTATTTAAAATTCAGCTTTAACTGAGTTAACTAATCTTTTTCATATGTTAGAAAGTTCAAGGAAGGTTCTGAAAGATATGTGTTTCAGGTATTTTTTTAGAATTTTTGCATTCTGAGATGCATGTCTATTTAGCTGGGGCCCAAGGGAATGGATGTCTCTGGGTACAAACAGGGGTAGCGTAATGAGTTTGGCTTAGAAGCGCATTATTAGAAAGAATGAATGAATGAAATAGTTATCTGAATAAAATCAAAACCAGGGGATTTTGCTGAAGCTGCTTTCAAAACATGAATGACCTATGCTGACATAAGGAAAGAATAAAGATTACAAGGTTTGGTTTCTATATGATTGTTTTGGGGGTTTTCCAGTGAAAAAGTGTTATTTACTAGTACTATAAAAGTATGCCAAAAATATGTCTTCAAATGCAGAAGAGATCATTGGGTTTCACTGTCCCAAGTCAAAAGAAAAAGAATTATTTTCTGTCCAATCTCTAAAACTTTGGCCACCTGCCTGGTATTTCTCTTCAATTTCACACTTTGGAATGGCCTCCGGGCAGACACCGTTCAGGATCAGTACCAAAGAACAAAGCTGCCAAAGTAACCTTTCCACACATTTTTCAAAGCAAACCAGCCATATTAAATCTATATGGAGAGGGATTGCTAAAATTAACTTTTGCTTATGGAAATTATTGTTTTTGTGTCATATTTCTTATAGTATGGCTATCCCTGATTATAAGCCAACAAAATTCGTGCAATTTATAATAAACATAAGCTATCTCACCTGAATCTTCAGGCTTATAAAATTTTAACTAGATTGTGCTCATTTCCCCACAAAACTAACTCTCGGCATATTTTTGAAAAAGATAAAGTGTTTCTTTGGATATTCTTGCACTGATGTTTTTGGGGTCCTTACACGTTCTTCCTTTTTTCTATCTGCAAACCATTCACGCTAAGTTACAAAGCACCAAAAATCACATAAAATGTTACCCCTCCCAGATGTTATCGCCTGTAGGCAATATTTCTCAAAGTTTAGAGTGCAAAAAAGTCCTTGCTAAACTGCAGTTCCTGTCCCCGCCTTCCTGGGTGAAGCCCAGGAATTTAAATTATTAATAAATACCTCAGGTTACTCTGATGCAGGTGATAGAGAACCCCATATATAAGGGGAGAAAGCTCAGATGGTTGGGATTATAAATGCTATCCAGTGGGCAGCTGAATTATCATATTGAATATTGGACTCTTTTCTGTGGTTCCTAAAATGGATGCAGGGAAATGTTCTTTTTTTTTAAACTGAAGTATATATGACATGCAACATTATATTAGTTTCAGATGTAAAACATAAAGGTGGTTGGACATTTGTATAAGTTGTGAAATGATCACCACAATAAGTCTAGTTACTGCCTATCACCATACAAAGTTACAACATTCTTTCTTCTTGTGATGCGAACTTTTAATATTTACTTCCTTGGCATCTTTCAAATTTGCAGTACATTATTGATTATAGTCACCTTGCTGTGTATTACATCCCTATGACTTATTTTATAACCGGAAGTTTATACCCTTCAATCCCCTTCACTCATTTTGCCCACCCACAACCTCCCTCCCCTGAGGCAACTGCCAGTTTGTTCTCCGAATTTATGAGTTTTGTTTTGTTTTTTAGGTTCTACATTTATGTGAAATCGCACGATATCTGTCTTTCTCTAACATTTCACTCAGCGTAACACCCTCAAGGTCCATCCATGTTGATAAAAATGGATAAGATTTTATTCTCTTTTCATGGCCGAATTGTATTCCAGTGTGTGTGTGTGTGTGTGTGTGTGTGTGTGCACGTGTGTGTGTGCACGTGTGTGTGCACATGGGCACACGTGCATGCATGCTCATGTATGTACACCATCATCCGTATCCATTTTCTTTAGCCATTCATCCCCTGATGGACAATTAGGTTGTTTTCATATCTTGGCCATTGTAAATAATGCTATAATAAACATAGGGGCAAACATATCTTTTCAAATTAGTGTTTTCATTTTCTTTGGGTAAATACTCAGAAGTGAAATAGTTGGATCATACGGTAGTCCTATTTTTAACTTTTTGAGGAAACTCCACACTGTTTTCCACAGTGGCTGCTCCAATTTACATTTATATCAACAGTGCCCGAGGGGTCCCTTTTCTCCGCATCTTCACCATTCGTTATTTCTTGTTCTTTCGATAAAAGCTATTCTGTCAGGTGTGAGGCTACATCTCATTGTAGTTTTGATTTGCATTTCCCTGATAGTTAGTGATGTTGAGCACCTTTTCATGTGCCTATTGGCCATCTATATGTCTTCTTTGGAAAAACGTCCATTCAGATCCTCTGCCCATTTTTAAAATTGCATTTTTTTGGTTGTTGCTGTTATTGAGTTGTATGAGTTCTTTATATATTTTGGATATCAACTCTTCATCAGCTATATGATTTGCAAATATCTTCTCCCATTCAGTAGGTTGCTTTTTCATTTTGAAGCCATTTGTTTGCTGTGCAGAAGCCTTTTAGTTTGATGTAGTCCCATTTTTAA
The DNA here is from genome assembly GCF_018350215.1 of Panthera leo. NCBI lineage: Eukaryota > Metazoa > Chordata > Mammalia > Carnivora > Felidae > Panthera > Panthera leo. Next base: position 39,475,607 of record NC_056696.1, on the reverse strand, counting down.
ATTTTTGCTTTTGTTGCCCTTGCCTATGGAGTAAGATCCGAAAAACATTGCCAAGACCAATGTCAAGAAATTTACTGCCTATGTTTCCTTCTAGGACTTTTATGGTTTCTGGTCTAACATTCAAGCCTTTAATTTGAGTTTATTTTTGTGTATGGTGTCAGATAGTTTCATTCTTTTGCATGTGGCTGTTCAGTTTTCCCAACACCATTTACTGAAGAGACAGACCTTTCCTCATTGCAAATTCTTGCCTCGTTCATCATAAATTAATTGACTATATAGGAATGGTTTATTTCTGGGATCTCTATTCTGTTCCACTGATCTATGTGTCTATTTTCATACCGATACCATACTGTTTTGATCACTAAAGCTTTGTAATATAGTTTGAAATCAGGGAACGTGATGCCTCCAGCTTTGCTCTTCTTTCTCAAGATTGCTTTGACTAGTCAGGATTTTTTTTGTGGTTCCATACAAATTTTAGGATTGTTTGTTCCAATTCTGTGAAAAATGTCATTGGAATTTTGATAGTGATGACATTAGATTATTTCGAATAATACACACATTTTAATAATATGAATTCTTCCAATCCATGAGCACAAAATATCTTTCCATTTATGAATGTCTTCTTTAATTTATTTTTTTAAGGATTTAAAAAATATTTAGTTTTTGACAGAGAGACAGAAAGAGAGAGAGTGTGTGGGGGGGGGGTGGGGAGGCACAGAGAGAGCGGAAGAGAGAGAATTTTAAGCAGGCTCTGTACTGTCAGTGTGTACTGACGTGGGGCTCAATCTCACAAACCATGAGATCATGACCTGAGCCAAGATCAAGAGTCAGACATTTAACTGATTGAGCCACCCAGACACCCCTCTTCTTCAATTTCTTTCATCAGTATCTTATAGTTTTCAGTGTATGGGTCTTTTACTTCCTTAGTTAAATTTTGTCCTAGGTATTTCATTCTTTGTGATGCCATTGTAAGTGGAATTGCTTACTTAATTTCTCTCTGATGTTCACTGTTAGTGTATAAAAACAGAACAGATTCTTGTATATTGATTTTATACTCTGCAGCTGTACTGAATTTGTTCATTAATTCTAACAGTTTTTTGGTAGAGACTTCCATATATTTTTTAAAAAGGGTCTTTTAATGTATAAAATCATGTTGTACACAAATAGTGACAGTTTTACTTCTTTCTGTCCACTTTAGATGCCATTTGTTTATTTATTTATTTATTTATTTATTTATCTTTCCTACCTAATTTCTCTGGCCAGGACTTCCAGTATTATGTTGCATACAACTGGTGAGAGTGGCATCCTTGTCTTGTTCCTGATCTTAAATGAAAAGCTGAAGCTTTTCATTGTTGAGTATGATGTTAGTTGTGGGCTTGTTATATATGACCTTTATTTTGAGGTATGTTCCATCTCTATCCACTTTGTTGAGAGAGGGAGAGGCTCTTAACCTACTTCCAGCTAGGTGAAATCTATTCTTCAACTGTTTGTTAACTATTCATTCACTTACTCATTCGTTCACTCACTCATTCAATCATTTAACACATTGTATTTTATGGGGCGCCTGGATGGCTCAGTTGGTTGAATATCTGACTCTTAATTTTTGGCTCAGGTCATGGTCCCAGGGTTGGGGGGTCAGGTTGCACCCCGTGTCAGGCTCCATGCTGACCATGGAGCCTGCTTAATGTTCTCTCTCTCCCCCGCTTGTGCTTGCTCTCTCTCTCTCTCTCTCTGTCTCTCAAATAAAAAAAATTATTTAAGAAACATTTTAAATGCATGATCTTTTAGGGAATTGATGGGGTGGGATGTGGAAAAGTAAAAGGTGAAAAAGACTTCATATTTGCCTATGAATTATACTATGGAATTTGCATATGTTAACAAGGAACCATGGTATGAGACAAAATTCAAGATATACCAAATAATATTAATTTTTTGTAAGTTTTTGTTGACTTATTTTTACCTTATTTGGTTTCAAAAAATGATGTGAGATGGCCCCAAGGATACATAGCACACAACTGAATGAAAACAGAACGGATGAAGAAGTCAGAAAAATATAAAGGTAGGAAAAGAAGATGAAATCAGAGCCAATACCATACACAAAATGTCCATCTTAAGCATATGTATTACTAGAGATGGGCAGCACATTTGGATCTGAACTCTCTTGGCTGCCGAAGAACTGGCTTATATGTGGCAAATTCACTATATCTGTAGATATAAATCCTCCTGGAACTAAAGCTTGAGAAAAATCCCTTTTGTTGGTCTTCTTCAGGGATACCTGTGTGATATAGTGGACACTGTTACTAACCAACCACATTGCTTCAAAAAATACAAAGTTGTGTTTCACAGAGGAGTTTATTATAATGCTAAGATGCTCCTTGTAAAAAGAACCTAGGACAGCTACATGCAAAAGAATGAGTTGGGTCCTTACCTCACACCATATACAAAAATTAACTCAAAATGAATCAAAGACCTAAAAGTAAAATCTAATGTTAGAATACTCTTAGAAAAAATGTAAAGGTAAATCTTTGTGACAATGGATTCTTTGATATGACAACAAAAGCACAAACAACAAGTACATGGGATTTCATCAACATCGAATGATTTGTGCTTCAAATCAGCAACAAAGAATGAAAAGTCAACCCATGGAATGAAAGAAAATATTTGCAAATATAAGGAACTTCTTTCTTGAATATACCAAGAACTTTTACAATTCAATAATAAAACAACAAAGAACCCAATTTAAATAATGATCAAAGGATCTTAATAGACATTTCTCCAAAGAAAATACACAAAAGGCCAATAAGCTCATGAAAAGATGCTCAACATCATTAGTCATCAAGGAAATGAAAATCAAAACAACTAGATGCTACTTTTCTCTGACTAGGATGACTGCAATCAAAAATTCAGATAGGGCACCTGGCTGCCTCAGTCGGTAGAGCATGCAACTCTTGATCTCGAACCCTACGTTGGGTACAGAGTTTACTTAAGAAAAAAAGTCAATTAATAGCAAATGTTAGAGACAATGTGGAGAAATCAGAACCTCATAGACTCATGGTGAGAATATTATAGTTACTGTGGAAACCAATCTGGCAGTTCCTCAAACATTTAAATTAAACATAATGAGGGGGGCCTGGGTAGCTCAGTTGGTTAAGTGTCTGAATTTGGCTCACACCATGATCTTGCAGTTTGTGGATTTGAGCCCCATCAGGCTCTGTGTTGATAGCTTGGAGCTTGGAGCCTGGAGACTGCTTTGGATTCTGTGTTTCCCTGTCTCTCTTCCCCTCTCCTGCTCGTGCCCTGTTTCTCTCTCTCTCTCTCTCTCTCTCTCTCTCTCAAAGATAAACATTTTAAAAAATGAAAAAAAATTTAAACATAATGATCCCATTTGGCCCAGGAATTCTACTCTTAGGCATATACCCAGAAGAAATGAAAACATAAACCCACCCCAAAACCTGCACATATTGATAGCTGCATTATTCATAATATTCAAAAGGTGGAAACAACCCAAATGTCTATCAACTGATGAATGGATAAATAAAATGTGGCGTATCTGTACAATGGAATATTATTTGGCCATTAAGAGGATGAAGTACTAACACATGCTACAACATGGTTGAACTTTGAAAATATTATTAAGTAATGAAGGAAGCCAGTCACAAAAGACTACATATAGATAATTCCATTTCTATGAAATGTCCAGAATAGGCAAATCCATAGAGATGGAAAGCACTGTAGTGGCTGCTTAAGACTGGGGGAGATAGGCTGTGGAGAGGTGATTAATGGGTACTTTTGTTATCATTGTCATTAGATGATAAAAATGTTCCAAAATTGATTGTGTTGATGGTTATACAACTCTGTGAGTATTCTAAAAACCACTAAATTCTACACTTTAAATGAGTGAAGCATTTATACCTCAGTAAAGATGTTACCAAAGGGGGAAAAAAATCCTAGGAGATTTCAAAAAGTTGCAATCAAGTACATGGCTGTCTGATGGTTTGGCTTGATCCCAGACAAAATTGAGAATATCTAGGAATAGACAGGTTATATATCTTTCTGGAAATTGTCCATTAATATCATTTCTCATCAGTGGGCTTTGATAAGAAGAGGGTAGCAGAGAGTTCAAGTTACATTTTCTGGCAGGATTCCAAGACATAATTATTTTTTGATGATTAAGGATAAATTCACATACTTTGGCAATCCAAAATACAGTTCTTTCTACACCTGAAACTAATATAACACTGTATGTTAATTATACTGGAATTAAAATAAAATTTTAAGAAATAGAATTCTTTCACAGGGCCTGAAACTTTCGATATATTCTCTCGAAAGTGCTTTGAGGTCTTTTGATTAAAGCACCGCTCAGTACTGAAGACAGAGATAAAACATCATAGTGATTTTAGTCAATAGTCAGAATAGTTGTTCTCAATGCAGAATGTACTTTTAACAATTAAACTAGCAGTGGTCCCAAGTACCAGAATAAATTAAAAACAACATAATTTTCTTTTTTAAAAAACATTTTTTTTGTTTTATATTTGAGAGAGAAAGAGAGAGACAGAACACGAGCAGGGGAGGGGCAGAGAGATGGAGACAGAATCCGAAGTCGGCTCCAGGCTCCACGCTGTCCACACAGAGCCTGATGCAGGGCTTGAACTCACGAACGTGAGATCATGACCTGAGCTGAAGTCAAGAGTCAGACGCTCAAACAACGAAGCCACCCAGGTGCCCCGAAACAACATAATTTCCTAAAAATAGTGGCATCTTTTGTGGTTTTCTTAAAGTTCTTACATTAAGAACCATGGTAAGCAAAAAAAAAAATGTATATTTTTTTAGAAGACTCGTGGTCAACCAGAACAGTCTTACATAAGCTCTCGGTTAGCAGGTGCTCCTCAGCTTCTCTAGTCAATTCGTTGTGTGATGCCTGTGGAGTTTGCACAAGCTCATATTCCCTCTATCAAAAATAATTACAGTGTAAAGGGGAATAAAAGCCAAAGATCATCTTGCTCTGGGTACCCCGAACTTGGATAACTCTTCTCCTTGAATCATTCTTTTGGTTAGAAAGAGCGCAAGAAGACATGACTGTCTCCCCCATTTGGAAAGCCCATGTTTGCAGCCATCACTGCTGTCTCCAAGGAAGAGGCCTTTGCTCAGCCCAGGGGCCTAGAGACATCCTCACAGGCTGCCTGCTTTGAACGTTTTCTAACACAAGGCTTCGTTGTGTCACAACAGCGCCAGAGGAGGCCACTCAGGTCCAACTCTGTCACCTTGAAGCTCCATCTGTCTGCCTCTACATGCTGCCGACAGTTCCCATCTTGGGTTTGGGCCCTCCCCCCGAATTATTTTTCAGGCTTCTAGAGGAAGCAAATAAGACTATACTGCATACTGCTTGCAGAAGGTGCAAAAGTTCATGGATAATAAGAATGAATGTAAGTTTTCTAAATGACTTGTTTTCAAAATGATTTTTCCTGAATGAGATGGAGGGTCACATTATCATCTTATCATAGCAGAGGCTCGAACAGCACATCAAGAAGGAGGTGAGAGGTAGACCCCATCACTAACTATTTACTGGGCCAGCCACTGAATCTCCCTGGGCCTGATTTTCTTCATCCATAAAATAAAAAGGTGGGGCTGTTTTATAGTTATTAGGAGATGGTATTTAAGGCATTTTCCAGCACTAACATTTATAACTATTTTAATGGATCCTACTCGTCAGATGCAGAGAGAAATCAATCAAAACTGTGCTGCTAACCTGTTATTTTGTTTCCCTCAAGGATTATGGCCTTTATACTGGAAAGAGTGACTAAGAAGGATTTGATGCCCCATTTGGATGTCAGAGTTTTGGAAGAAGGTTCAGCTTAGAACCCTGACTCTACCCCTCAGGATACAGCTCCAGTCAAGGAAAGGAACCCATCCTGACCGGCTAGGATCCTTTAAGACTTATGAACTCTCTCCCAGAGGAAGATTCCAGGTGTCCATACCTGCTGCAGGGTTTTGCCGATGGAACAAGAGCAGCAGGTCACTGTCCTGGATCTCAGGCCTAGCTTTTGCCCCATGCAAGGTTTCTGTCATGTAGCAAATATTTATTGAGCGCCTACTATGTATTAGATCTTGAGACCTTAGCAGTGACCAGATTGACAAGGTCTTCCTTCGTGGAGCTTGGGGGAGGTGGGCAAAAAATAAACAAATAAATATGGTAATTATTCATAAGGCAAGAACTAATAAAGAAGTAAGTACGATGTCTACATGAATGCAAAGATAGAGAATTATGGGTATGGGATGGGGAATGTCCCAGAAGGTTAGGTTAGGCAGTGCCCCTCAGTAGAGGAGACTTTGAACCTGAGACCTCAAGGCAAGAGGAAGCTGGCCTTGCAAGGACTAGGCAGAAGGAAAGCCGACACAAAATTCCTGAAATTCTCTCTCTCTCTGCCCCTCCTCTGCTTGCACTCTCTCTCACTCTCTCTCAAACTACATAAATAAAAACATTAAAAAAAAAAAAAAAGGTAGAGGGGCAGACAGGAGGCTGAAGGGAGAGCCTGGACCGACTTGTCAGGGCCCAGAAGGCCCTGACAACCGTCCGGGTTGTAAGAGGAGAGAAGCAGGATCTGATCATGGGTTTTAAGATCAGTCTGGCTCTTGGGTGGAAAATAAATGAGAGGGGGTAGGGGGTAGGGGTACAAGGAGAGGAGGGTCACTGAGGATTGATCCTAAGGAGTAAGAAGTTCCATTCAATTTTGCCTCAAATAGCTAGCCAGTTGTACCATAGTATTAATTAACTTCTCTTTGAACTCTTTTAATTTATATTCTACATCCCCAAGTATGCACATTGATCTCTTTCTGAGCTCTATTTCATCTGTCTGTTGTATATTCATGCCAGTGCCACTGTTTCAATTGCCATAATTTTATACTATATCTCAGTATGTGGTAGAGCTAGTCCCCCTATTACCTTTTGAATATCTTGAGTACGGTCATATCAGTGGTCTTCAAACGTTGCAGAACACTGGAATCACCTGGGGTGCTTTATGATGCAACCAGAGCATTCGGATTTTTTTTTTTTTTTTAAGTAGTCTCTATGCCCTACATGGGGCTCAAACTCACAAACTCAATCAGGTGTTGCATGCTCTACTGACTGAGCCAGCCAGGTGCCCCAGGGCACCTGGGATTTTAAAAGATCCCTAGGTACTTTGATAGGGATTGCATTTAAGTGTGTAGATTGCTTTGGGTACTACAGACATTCTAATAATATTTGTTCTTTCAATCCATGAGCATGGAATGTTTTTCCATTTCTTTGTGTCTTCTTCAATTTCTTTCATAAATGTTTTACAGTTTTCGGAATACAGATCTTTCACGTCTTTGGTTAGCTTCTTTCCTAGGTATCTTACGGTTTTTGGTGCAATTGTTAATGGGTTCGATTTCTTGATTTCTCTTCCTGCTGCTTCATTACTGGTGTATAAAAATGCAACTGTTGTTCACAGAGCTAGGACAAACAATACTAAAATTTGTATGGAATCACAAAAGACCTGAATAGCCAAAGCGATCTTGAAAAAGCAAAGCGGGAGGAATCACAATTCCAGACTTCAAGTTATATTACAAAGCTGTAGTGATCAAGGCAGTACTGGCACACACACACACACACACACACACACACAAACCACAAAAACAAAAACAAAAAACAAAAAACAAAAAACAAAAAACAAAACCCAAAAAACAGACACATGGATCAATGGAACAGAATAGAAAACCCAGAAATAGATCCACAACTATATGGTCAACTAATCTTTGACAAAGCAAAAAAGAATATGCAATGGAAAAAAGACAGCCTTTTCAACAGATGGTGTAGGGAAAACATGCAAAAGAATGAAACTGGACCACTTTCTTACATCATACACGAAAATAAATTCAAAATGAATGGAAGACCTAAATGTGAGACAAGAATCCATCAAAATCCTAGAAGAATTTCTGGCCTTCCCTTTCAATTCATCCTTATGAACTCCCACCACCATCATCTCTGCCCAGCAAGGAAACTATTTTTTGCTTCCGTGAATCCTAATAGCATTTTGACTAGACTTCTCTTGTGGTTTCTATTCATTATGATAATGATAGCACTTATAGCTGGTTTCCTTACAAACAGTAGGCTTATTGAGGTTAAGGTCTTTTTTGTTTTTTCCCATAGTCCATACCTCAGTAACTTTGTAACATATTAAACACTCCATAAATTTTGTGGAAAAAAAAAATGAACGATGACATCTGTGTAGAAAAAAATAGATGACGTGATAAATGAACAAAATGAATGAGCCCTTGACTTAACCACAATGAAAGTTCTGTGCTGACTTTTGCCTAAAAGTTCAAATAAACCTAAAAACTAGGATTTAGTAGTATGCTGTGGGAATTTGTCCTTGATCCTATGTTGAACCCTTCAATCCTTCATTTCTTCTCTCATTCATAATGTCCTTCTATGTGCCAGGAACTATGTTCACTCGGGTGGGAGCAGAGGCGTAAAACTCAGAAGGCTTGGTCTTTGCTGTCTAGTAGACTCTGGGAAAGCAAAAAACAATAATAAAAAAACAATGATAGAGAATTAAAATGATTGGCTACAGAAGGTGAGTGGGTGAACTGGAAACACAAAGAAAAGAGCAGTTGATCTGAGGTGGGAGGAGGGGAGGCATTGGAAAGGCTTTATACAGAAAGTGACCCTTGATGTGAGTCTGTGTTTGGAAATTTTATCAAATTCAGACTAAGAAAAAAGGTGTGCTTATCACATTTACCGAAAATACAAAACTAGGAGAGACATAGTAGATGACAAAGTTAGGAATTAAAAAAAAATTATGATAGTGGTGCTTCTAGTAATTTCTACCAAGGAGATAATCACACAAGTGCAGAAAGACTGTTTACCATAGTTCTGCTTATAAAAGTGTAATTTGGAAGCAAATCACTTGTCTAAGTTGTACTTCACAAATGCAATAGAACACTACACAACCATTAAAAATAATGTTGTTATTCTCTATTACCTGAAAAGATGTGTATGTTGAGAGAAAAGAGCATGTTATAAGACAGAATATAGTGTGATCCCGTTGTAAACATTGCACATTCACATCAATATGCATGGAGTTTCTTTTTTAATTAACCAAAGTGGAATTACACCGTTTGGCAACTTGTATTTTTTCTGTATTATGCCACAGGTCTCATTCTAAACTTAAAAATGACAGAACACAGGCACCTGGGTGGCTCGGTCATTTGTGTGTCTGACTCAGTTTTGGCTCAGTTTATGATCCCAGGGTCATGGGATTGAGCCCCATGTTTGGTTCTGTGCTGAGCGTGGAGCCTGCTTAAGATTCTCTCTCTCCCTCTGCCCCACTCCCCTGCTTGTGCGCTCTCTCTCTCTAAAAATAAATAAGCAAATAAGTAAATAAATAAGTAAATATTTTTAAAAAGACAAAACATAGTTAACAAAGCAATGGTAAACTTACTATTATAAATAATGTTTTCTTTGATACCATTATAAAAATAAAATTGTGTGTTGATTTTTTTAAAAATGCAATCACTCCTAGGTGTAGAATTGGGGATGATTTTTACTTTCTGTTTTGTACTATTACCATCTGAATTTTTACAAGGAAAAATAATTTTTTTAAAGCATCAATCTACTCTTTTAATCATAAAAAGCTAGCTACGTATCAAAATAAACAAGCTGAGACAAAGAGGGATATTTTATATCCTCCAAATAAAGCACACAAAATAGGGGAGGGGCAACTTGATAGTTTATATGAATAAGATCTGGGGTTTTAATTATTCATATAATTACATGCCCACCATGCATAGCCCAAGGGTATGATGTAGTTATTAAAATTTGAATGCAATTTTAGGCTACATTAACAGAATTATAATACGCCAACCATTGGACTGTGAGCCTGTTTAACCACATATGGATTCAGTTCCAACTTTGCTCTATAGCAAGAGACATTATAATTTAGGGTGTGTTCAGCCAGAAGAGAGAGATCAAAACACTGTCACAGATCAATGTTGAGAAAACTCATAGCAATTAGCTTGGAAAAGAGAAGATGCAAGAGGGCACATGTCCAATATCTTCAAATATTTTGAAAATGGAAAGCAGCATAGAGTTCTTCTGTGTTGTCCCAAAGAGCAAAACTGGGCATAGGAATGGGATTTATACCAAGGAAGGATTCAGCACAATATCGGAATATAAATCAGAGCTGCCCCCAAACAGATCTAGCTGCCCACAAAGCAGTAAGGGTTGGAAGCAGGTAAGAGATCATTGGGGGGTTTTGTTTTGTTAATTTATTTATTTTGAGAGAGAGAGAATGAGAGAGAGAGAGAGAGAGAGAGAGCATGCGCGCATGAGCTGGGGAGGGGCAGAGAGAGAGTAGGACAGAGGATCTGAAGCAGGCTCTGTACTGACAGCAGCAAGCCCAATGCGAGGTTTGAACCCACAAACTGTGAGATCATGACCTGAATCGAAGTCAGATGCTTAACCGACTGAGCCACCCAGGCGCCTCGGTAGGAATCATTTGACAAGGAGGTTATAAGTGCTGGGAAATGGCTTCAAATAACATACAGATGAATTATATCCCTTCTATTTTTAAGATTCAATGGCTTATTTTTTCCCTCCATAAATGTGAATCCTCATTGGCCCCATATGTTCATATGTTCATTTCTGACTATATCTTCATTTAATTAATTAATTAATTTATTTATTTATTTAGGAGCAGAGGGAGAGGGAGAAGGAGAGAGAGAATCTGAAGCAGGCTCCATGTGAAGCACAGAGCAAGACTTGGGGCTTGATCCCACAACCATGAGATCATGACCTGAGTCAAAATCAAGAGTCCAATGCTTAACAGACTCAGCCACCCAAGTGCCCCTGTCAGTCATTTTAAATCATAGTCTTATAATCCTTAGCTGGGAGAGCTCATGGTCCAAAGTCCAGATGGTCATTAACAAGGTATTTCTTGGTATGAGTTCATGCCAAAAGAAATTAGAAAATGTATCTTGCTGAAAAATCTCATGTCTTTTCACTTCTAGGATTTGTTTCAATAAAGGGAAGTTTTTAATTAATAAAAGATATGCAGTGCCACTTGAAATTGGTAATGATAATTCAACTCCCTTCCCTTGATGACCCATCAAAATCACTCATAGCAGGTCTTCTATGGATTATCCCATCCTCTCTTGGCAAGGTACTTTTATAGGAACTTCTGGTGTTGGCAACAGTTACAATAAGGTTAATAACAGCTAGTAAGCTGTTAAGAAGGTTATTTTAACATAGCTATTTAAAGATGATCATTTTGGGGCACCTGAGTGGCTCAGTCAGTTAAGCATCTGACTCTTCATTTCAGCTCAGATCATGATCTCATGGTTTGTGAGTTTGAGCCCCACATCAGGCTCTGCCCTGACAGTGTGGAGCCTGCTTGGGATTCTCTCTCCCTCTCTCTCTTTGTCCCTCCCCTACTTGCACGCACTCTTTCTCTCAAAATAAATAAACTTAAAAATAAATAAATAAAAAGATCAGTTTGACAAAGTAATCTGTGCAAGAGACATTCTAGGCTCTCAATGCCATCCCTGAACCTATTTCCAATCCTTATTGAATTTTTTGTTCCATCCCTGAAAATTGCCCCATCACACAACCTTATCAATTTGTTTATTCCTACTCCATGACAGATCCTGAGCTCATCCTCACCCTCTCCCATCTAGGAAAAGGGTGTGGTTCCTTGGGAAACTGAACTCAGAAGGCCTTAGGCAGGAGGTAGGTGTGAGAAATAATTTCTCATTTCTCTCTGAAACCACTTTCTTAGATACAAACATCCGGAAGTCAAGATGTCTAACGAAGGCGGGAATTAGGGAGGATGCTAAAATAGTGCCCACCATATGGAGGCAAACCATCAGCTAGAATGGGGCTGCATTCCTGAGGGGAAGATTAATTTTTAAGCAAGATTATTTATTATTATTAACCTCTGTTGTTTCCTGTTGTACTGTATAATGTTAAAGCCTTTATTTAGTCTTTCTTAGAAGTTTTATTTCCACTTGATGATCATAACCAAACCATTTATTAATTTGTTGATTTGTTTAATCATTTATTCACTGATCCATCAAAGATTTATTGAACATTGCATTCAATAGCAGGAACACAAGAAGGAACAAGATACAGACTTACCTTCAAGATGCCCACACTCCAAACTGGATGGGATCTCCATTCTTGATGCTCCCAAAATAAAAAGGTCACACTTGGGGAAGTATAATGGCCCAGCTGTGATCTCTACTAGTGAATTATCTTCCCCAAAGCCAATCTTAAAGAAGGGGGTGGGGGTTTGTTAAGAATGTAGCTCCCTGGGGTGCCTCGGTGGCTTAGTAGGTTGAGCATCCAACTTCATTTTGGCTCAGGCCATGGCCTCATGATGCTGTCAGCACAGAGCCCACTTTAGATCCTCTGTCTTCCCCCCACCCCCCGTTCACTCTCATGCACTCTCTCTCTCAAAAATAAATAAACACTAAAAAAAAAAAAAAAAAAAAAAATGTAGCTCCCTGGGAAACTCCTATTCATCCTTTGAAACTTAGGTAAAATATTTAGAGTAGTGTCCGGTGTCGTATTTAGTAGACCCTCCTTGACTTGCCCTGATGCTGAAGAATTTTGAAGAATCCCCCAGACAACTTTTGTACTTCACTGTTTGCCTTTCTGTTTTCTTTTCCAGATAGTTAATTTTCAAAAGGAGGGGCTGAATTTTAGCATTACTGTATCCTCGCATCCGTCAGAGTTCCTGGCATGTAGCTAGTGCACTAAACACCTCCAGGAGTGAATTGCCATGAAGGCTCGGTGGTCTGCTGTTGCCAAAGCCATCCTCTTCCTGGTGTTGGGGTCACCTCTTTTTTTCAGATGATATCTCTCCCCAAACAATCTAGATACCGAGGTTCTTAGACTTGCTGAGTCACAATAGGAGAGAGACTTAGAGGGAACCTTTCTACTTTAAAGAACAGTTATTTTCATTCTCTTAAATGTCAGCATTGTTTCTGCTTCCATTTTAAGATCCCAAATAGGAGTTCTTCTTTGTGGGGAGAGCTTGCAGCTCGGTCATTTCCGGACATGCCTGTCCTTCACCCAGAGTACCACGGAATGGAATCCTTGTGTTTTCACACAGGATCGATTACTTCACACAGGAGTCGTTATCATTAAGTCTGTTTTTCAAGATAGCCTATACTGATGCCGCCAAGGTTTTATGAACCAAAAATCAGAGCTCATGTTCAATTGCATAAGGAAATACTCACAGACAGAAATTGGGACTGTCACAAATAACTGGGACATAGAATCATTGGGTCTCGTGCTCCTCTCCCCACATATAATTCTTCTGAATGTCAAGCATGTGCTCTGCTCTTCAAAAAGTATACCATGGATGTTACCAGTTTGTACAGAACCCCCACTGTTCTTCCATAATATTCCACAAGAAGGCTGCGTTGGTCTCAGGGAGAAAACACACTTGGAGCTGGGTTTTAATTCCTGGCTTTGTAACCTACCATCTTAGGCGTGACCCAGAAGTTAGTTGACTTCTCTGAGCCTCTTTTCTCTACAACAGGGTTATTTTGGGAATATATGTGATGAAGTAGATAACATGTCTAGCAGGCATGACGGACACCTGATATATTCTAGATCCTCGTTTGTCTTCTTTAGCTCCTGTGAGATACTGAAATGATCACTTCATAAAACCAAACCAAACTAAGCCCAAACAAGAGAAAAGTACGTTTTTTTTTAAAGGAAAAGACAATAGGTTTAACATTCTGGCTTCCAAAGTCCTGAGTACTTTACTCCAGGAACTGTGGTCACATTGCAGAATAACCTGGGTTACATCTGGATGGGAGTCCTCGTGGCTCACTGTGGGCCCCAGAACTGGATATTGTGTTTTGCTTTGGGTTGACAGTGGCCAATTTCCTAAGAATCAAATTCTCCATGTGACTTGCAATGTTGATTCAGCTTTTGTCATGTATGTTGATAGATGTCATTCAGAACACAGTTCAAAAACTTGTCAAAATCATATTCTGCATTCCTTCAAACTCAAATAGTAAAATTTATGGATCATCAATTTTGGTAGAAATCCAAGTTCTCTGTAAATCTCCAATGCTACAATTTCTCAGCAAGTAAAATTATGAAAGATCAGGTTTTGTCTAATAAGGGTTCTTTGTTTCAAAGTCAGCTTATTAGTTTCCTTAGAAATGTTTTCAAGTTCATTCTTGATGGTTTTTCCCTAAAATTTTCCAAGCTATTAAAGTGAGGCTGACTAATACATTATATGCAATGTAAACAAAACTGCAAAAGGAAAACAATTGAACTTAAATTTAATGACAATGACAATATGGTTGTAATAGGTTACGTGAAAACCACAGGCTATAAAACAAAGTATAGGGTGAATTTTAGTTTCCTTTCAAACAGAATGCATTTAGTTATGAAAAAAGTCCAGAAAGATATGTACCAAAGTGATAACAGTGGTTATCCCTAGACTTCAAAATTACAAATAACTTAAGCATTTTTTTTTCTAGTTTCTAACTCATGAATCAATTGACAGGTAGTCTAAAATGAGCATATGCCACTTGTTTAACATAAGATAAAAAAGCTTCAAAAGTTATTTTAATTTTTAAAAATCTGACTTTTAAAATGATAAACTGGTTGGACAATTGCATTAATGTTATTTATAGCTCATGCTATAATATTTTAAGCCAATAAAACACCCTAACCAGATAAGCATTTGGTGAAACCTCCAACCCCAGGCAACTTTTTTGTGTCCTCCTCTTAAATAGACATAAAAGAAAAATTTTTTAAAATCCCAAATTCTATGATTAATATAATTAGTATCCCTGAAATGAGAATCAGACACTGTTAAAAGAAAAAAATCAAAGAAAAAACACACAGTTTTTGAAAATTAAATTATGATATGACAAATGAAAAAAAAAACGGAATAAAAGGAAGGAACATAAAGTTGAGGAAATATCCCAGAAGGCAGAATAAAATAATAGAGAGGGAATATAAGGAAATAAAGAAAATTTAGAGATTCTATTCAGGAAATCCAACATTCAAATAATGGGGTATTTCAAATGGTGGGGGAGGGGACAAAGAAATTAAGAGAAGAGAGAAGAAACTATTGAAGAAACAACTTAAGAAAATTTCCCAGACCCTTTCCAACTGAAAGGGTCTCCAAATGCCTTCCTCAAGGAATGAGATTTCACCCACACCAATGACAGCATTAAACACTGTCAATGAGACAGAGTGGGGTTAAAGAGCCAAATTCACATCTTCCATTGTGGCGAGTCAAAGATAGAATAGAAAATGAGGGGCACCTGGATGGCTCAGTCAGAGTCACGAGTTTGAACCCCACATCAGGTGTAGAGATTACTAAAAAAATTATGGAAAAAAAAAGAACAAAAACTGAAAACCAGGAGGTAGCAATAGAAGCATATTATTTAGACATATTGAGTTAAGTAAGAAAACAATCAGTGAAAATCAGTGGCCTCTGTGAGGAGGAAATTTGAATTTGGAGGTAGAAGTCAGTGTTTCTTACTACATGTCTTAGAGAACTATTTGATTCCAGAAATCATGTCCATGCATAACCTTGATAAGAATAAAACTTTAAAAAATTCCTGTAGAAATGGCATTACTCACTGAAGGCACTTGTGTAAGGGAGCAGTGTTGATGTGATCCAAATACCGTATGATTGTTTTCTGACTTTACACAGAAATAGCCCTCAAAAAATCTAGGAATAGTTGACATATATCCTAGATGCCATTTCTCACAAATATCAGGTGTCTAGAAACAGCTTGTGGCAAGTTCTGGGTTGCAGTCAATGGATGCTTGAAATCCTGTCAAGTGTCTGAAGAGCTGATATTCCATGTTGTTGATGGAGGGGCTTCCAATGAGCTTAGAAACTGGATACACAAGACAGAACTATCCTTTTCTCGTACCATACTAAGAACTTCTGTGTACTCTTGCAGATTGCGGGTTAGCATACTTGTACATGGATGTGGGAGGAGGGGCACATGCAAGTATTCTTTTGAACACTTTTAGAGCCATACAGAAGCCCAGAAATTTGTTGCAGTAACACAGAAGGTGTTATTTTGGCCTGAAGAACTCTTACCTGAAAAATGCAACCTAACAGAGCTCTCAAGATGTCAGCCACAAAGGTGTTCCCAAGTATCTGAGTATCATCCTATTGAACAGTCATCTCACAGTTATTTTAATGTTAAAGGACTTCTGTTATGATGCTCTTACTGTCAATATATTTGATGCAAAATTGTTGCTTCCTACTTCGATAAGATAACTGGATTAGCTACTTCCAAAGTCACACTCAGGTGACGCAGAACACTCTAGACCATCAGCTAAGAGGTTGGTGCTTACTCAGTTCATGGAATAATTGTTATTTAACTATAAAGTAAAATAATAAAGAGCCTACAATAACGCCTTATTTTATACTCGTTAGGACTGAAAGTACTTTCCATGATTTACTCAGTAGTGTTTTACACGTTTTGAAAAAGAATGGCTAACGGTCTAGGATTTAGAGACAATTAGGTTACTGTTTATGGTGTCAAGAACTGAAAGTCTGATTATGTTGCAGAGACCCACATTACCCTCAACTACTCATGGTGAAGTGAAACAGGATGTAAATTATAATGGACCCATTGCTTTTGCAAGCTGCTTAATCTTCTCAGAAGATGTCAGCTTGAGTCCAAAAATTTGTTGAGTAAAAAACTCAAGATATTTGGCAGAAATGGTAGATTCAGTTTCACCTTCTAAAGATGGGCTACACGTGAAACTAATTTAACACTGTATGGTAACTATGCTGGAATTCTAAAATTTAAATGAATGAAGGAAGGAAGGAAGGAAGGAAGGAATAAATAAATAAATAAATAAAATGGGTTCGATAAAATTTTGAATCCCTCTTAGGAATTTGTATTTATATACTATCTTCTATAAGAAAGTCACCAATTAATTTTTGGTCTACCATATGAAGAGAGCAAAGATGATAACTCTAGGCATAAAAGAAAGAGAAACAGACACAAATAAGCCATTTTATTAGTTAAATGGAAGTGTGCAATAGTAGAACAAATGCCAAACCAAGAGCCACGAAATCTAGGTTCTATCTTTGCTCTGTTACTTTATTTTGTTACATTGGGCAAGTAACTTATTTTCCTCATTTTTTAAAATGGGATTCATTGAGTCCAAAATGAAATCATGTTCCATAAAAGTAACTTAAAAAAAAACCCATAAAGTAGTGTGCAAATGTTTAAAAATGAACAAATTAAATGCAAGGAACTGGAAAAGGGAACTTGCATAGGGCTAGCCTTAGGAGTTCTGGCTCTTACAAATACTATGACGAGGGTTAGACTTATGGGGAAATTTCCAAACATTTTGGCCTTAGGCCATTTTATGGTTGATTTTTTAAATTTCATACTTGTTCTTTATTTCAAAGTAGGTTTTTTTGGTTTGTTTTTGTTTTTGTTTTTTGTTTGTTTGTTTTTACTATGTTTAATACACCAAATTTGACACCAGTTGGCATATGTCTAACAGAGAAGCCCTTGGATTTGAGGACAAGTCTGGAGACTAGGATTCTGGAAGTTAAATATCCAGGCAATTCAAGCACCCAGCAATGCATGTTCCTAGTGCGCACTCAACAGTGCATGTTCAGTGAAGGTAGGTCCTGATGAAGTTCAATGTGAAAGGTACATAAGGTCAACGCAGCACCTTAAGATGAGAATTCTATTGAACTACACTCTGAAGTCCAAATGGTATGTATTCCAAGAACTGCAGTTGGCTTTGGCAAAAGATACAGCTCGGTTCAACATGCCAAGACTTTTATGCTTTTTTATGCTTTTCAAAATTTTCAACAAACCATGTCAATTACTTAGTTAATTTGTTGGCCTAGAACAATTTGCCCAAATTCCCTGAAGAGGCTCCTGTAGCCTCTTTTTGGTTCATAGCAACAACTTGTCCCTATGTTCTGTCACCAGATGGCAAAGTAGCATAATACCCCTATGTAATTATGTCTACTCTATGTGATTATCTTCTAGACACAACAGGAAGTATGGAAGTTGTTGTTAGCTCTGATCTTCTGGGAAGTTCTAGGAAGCTTAACAGGTTGTTAGTTTCTGCTAAAATGTTAAGATGGTTTTGCAAAACTCTTTCCTGGAAGTGTATAGTGACCTTTCAAAATGAAAGTAGAAGTCTAGATTTCTAGCAGATACCATTCATACATAAGTAGCAGAAGAGCTACTCTGGATATTTCACATTTATTAGGTTTTTATGCTTATGAAGCTCTTTTTACATTATTTGGAGAGGCAGTTCTGATTATAAAAGAAACACAAACCCATTGGAGACACAGGAGAGAGTAAGGATAAAAATGCAGGAAAAAGACATTTCCTGGAGTTTTACCACATAGTAGCAACACTTAAAATATTTTGGTGCATTTTGTCCATTTTGTAAAATGTGTTTTCTTATATGGTTGTGATTATATTGTGATACAAATTCCTATGCAGTTTTCTTTCTTTCTTTTTTTAAAGTTTATTTATTTAATGGGGGGAGGGGCAGAGAGAGACAGAGACAGAATCACAAGTGGGCTCCACACAGAAGCACGGTTTGATCCCACGACGGTGAGATCACAACCTGAGCAGAAATCAAGAGTTGGTCGCTTAAACGACTGAGCCACCCAGGTGCTTCTGTAGGCAGATTTTTCTTATTTAACAGTTTACACTTATTGCCCTGTGCCATTAAAAATCTTTTAAAATTGACTTTTAGAAAATATTTTTCTGATAATAAGAAATATACAAAGTTTGAGAAATATATAATAGTATAAGGGAAATAAAATTTGTCCATAATCTTGGGGTGCCTGGCTGGCTTAGTCAGAAGAGCATGTGACTTTTGATTTGGGGTCATGAGTTGGAGTCCTATGTTGGGAGTAGAGAATACTTATAAAAATAAAATCTTTTTTAAAAATGTTTACTTATTTTGTGAGAGAGGAAGTACACGTGTGTTTGGGAGCAGGGGAGGGGCAGAGAGAGACCAAGAGAGAGAATCCCAAGCAGGCCCCATGCTTAGTGCAGAACCCAATGTGGGGCTCAACCTCACAAACTGTGAGATCATGACCTGGGCAGAGATCAAGAGTCACTTAACTGACTGAACTACCCAGGCATCCCCCTAAAATAAATTCTTTAAAAAGAATTATCCACAATCTTACAACTAAAGGTAATCATCAATACTTTGGCATATTTCCTTCCTTTTTCTTTATGTTTTTTAAAAAAATTTTAAATGTTTATTCATTTTTTGAGAGAAGGGAGAGAGAGAGAGAGAGAGCGCGGGAGGGGCAGGGGCAGAGAGAAAGGGAAGCACAGAATCCAGAGCAGGCCCCAGGCTCTGAGCTGTAATCAACACAGAGCCCAATGTGGGGCTCAAACTCACGAACCACAAGATCGTGACCTGAGCCAAAGTTAGGTGCTTAACTGACTGAACCACTCAGGTATCTGTTCCTTTCTCTTTAAATGCATTTCCTTTTACACAGCTGGGGTAATACCTTTTGTAAAATCCTGTTTTCTTCACTCATTTATCTTTTTTTTTAAGTTTATTTATTTATTTTGAGAGAGACCCAGATAGCGCAAGTCGGGGAGGGGCAGAGAGAGGGAGACAGAGAATCCCCAAGCAGGCTCCGCACTGTCAGCCTGGTGCCCGATGTGGGGCTGCAACTCAGGAAACCGTGAGATCATGACCTGGAAACCGTGAGATCATGACCTGAGCCGAAACCAAGAGTCAGACGCTTAACCAACTGAGCTACTCAGGCACCCCCCCCTTCACTCATTTATCTTAAGCAGTTTCCCACATGATTAAAATCTTTCCCAAAAGATTGTTTTTAATGTCTGCGGTGTAATGTTATATCAATACACATAATTTCCTTCACCATTCCTCTTCTTGGGGCTTTTTATTTTTTTTAATTTTTTATTTTTTTATTTTAGAGAGAGATCAAGAGCAAGCCAGGGAGAGAGGCAGAAGGAGAGGGAAGGAAAGGGGGAGAGAAAGAGAGACAGAGACAGAGACAGAAAATCTTAAGCAGGGTCCATGTTCAGAGCAGAGCCCATCATGACCTGAGCAGAAATCAACAGTCAGACCATCAACTGACTGAGTCACCCAGGCACTCTCCTTTAGGGCTTTTTCCAACAGTTTAATTCTTTCATAGAATGATCCAGAAGTCTTGAATTTTATATTAATTTGTAATATTTCATAAAAAAGGTTGAGAAATTTATACCAGTAAGGTATGAAAGAGGAAAATAGGACATTATACATATGAAGTCAAGAGGCAGTACTTCATAGTCATAGGGACAGTGCTGGACCCTAAATACATGCTGCATGGGCATTGCTTTCTTACCTTTTCCAAGGAGGGTTTGGGATGGCGTATAGAGATACTCGGAAATTAGGACAAAGTAAAAAAGGGGCTAATGGCGAGCCACAAATTTAATTCTGAGCACCCAGCAGCCAAAGAAATTGATTTTAAGACAATTTCCTTAGAATGAAAACCAAGTTGGGCACCGAAGGGCAGCTACCTGGTATCGAAATGTAAGAGAAATCTTTATAAAAGAGTGCAAGATGAGGGCATGGTCTGTGGGTTATGCCCGAGACTAGGGTACAGGAGGTCTGGATCCCAGGATTGGCTTTGCTACTAACCAGAAGTGCAAACTGGGTAAATCACTTTATCACTGGTAAGGCCTTTATTTCTGTCACTTAATGTTCATTTGTAAGGGCTCACTATGTGCCACTAGGATTACAAGGGCAAATAAGTTTGTGTCCTTAAGGAGCACAGATACTCAGGAGGAAGACAAGCATGGAAGCTGTGTGGGGGAATCCACTGCAGAAACGGTATAATAGAGGGATGAACAGGGACATGAATGTCTCAGCTGACGTACATCTCGACTTCTAGGTTAATCTAGACACCAGATATCACCTTCTGTAAAATTCCATTATGTTAAAATCAATATCCTGAATTAAGAAATATTAAAATCCTAATAGGATTGAATTGACTAAAGTATCTGTGAAGCAACCGTAACTGAGAATGGTAACCGTGTTAATGTGGAAAACTGATCGAAACATCTGTGGTTTTCTCACTTGCTTTTGTAATTGTAATAGGGGTTGCTTTGCAATATCAGTTCCATCCAAGGATGGTCTTTTTTAATTGTATGCTTTGTCAGAAGACCAACTCTATTTTTTTCTCTTCCTATACCCTCTCATGCTCTTTTCCTGTAAAATAGTCTGGCTAAGCTCTCCTTTCAGAATCTCTTCCTATTGCCCCTGTCTTCCACAATCGTCATTGCAAATCTCCTTTTTCTGTTTCACATTCAAGTTTAACATATTCACATTCCTTGGCACTTATTTTTCTTTGGTTTCTTGTATCCAGTCAATCAAATTCTACAACTTTTTTTTTTTTTTTTTTTTTTTTTTCTGAAGAACACTCAGATTTTTCATCTGCCTCTGTTGTCACTGACAATTCCTTGCCTTCACTTGTGGTAAATTCTCATTCGGGATCCTCCAATATCTTCCTCATGTGGGTTCTCTGCCTTTATTTCCCACACTCCATTCTAATTATTTCCATACCTCTTTACATCACTGGCTTCTATGGTGATTTAATTCTTAGAATTCATTTCATAACACTGCCATTTTCCAGAGTCAATGACTAATTTGGTCTTAGTGGGAAAACTACCAAGACTCTGATCAGGATTTTCCATCCAAGCAGGTTTTATTTCATATACTTTCTCTTTTCATATAATCTTTGTCTCTCAGATATAAGCCCTCTCATTGGTCACTATGATTATTTTTCCTCTTTTAAAATTCATAATCTTGATTCTCCACAAATCTTTTAGTATTTAACTTGTATTTTTATAATACCATAGTCCACATGTATAAGCCTTTCTTTATTTCATATATACAAATTTCTTTCTTTCTTTTGAGAGAGAGGTAGAAGATACAAGTGAGTGAGAGGCAGAGAGAGAGTATCCCACAAGGGGAAGAGAAAGAGAGAAGTGGGGCTCACCTGGGGCTCCTGTTTTACCTAAAGCGGGGATCGTGCTCACCCAAAGTGGGTCTCGAGCTCACCCGATGTGGGACTCGAACTCATGAGCTGTAAGATCATGATCTGAGCCGAAGTCAGATGCTTAATGACTGAGCCACCCAGGCGCTCATACAAATTTCTATATTTTGCTCCCTCACTAAGTTGTGAGTCCTGAGGATAGTGACCGTGTCTGCCGTAAACACTAACTGGGGTAACTGACGTTCCCCACGTGATTACTTCTACCCCTCTCCCTCCTCCAGCTCTAGCTAAGTGGTCTGAATGGAAATGGTCATCTTCTTTTATGATCCTGCTCTTCTGATCATAGGATTGGTTAAGGTGTAGACTTGTCACCATAACAGCTCATTCCCTGGACCACAGTGAGTGATTCAGAGTGACATGTGACCTAAATAGGGCCAGAATCCTATCTCAAGAGTTGAGAGAGAAAAACCAGTTTTTCTCTTGTATTAAAAGCTGTAAAAACAAGAGCCTGGACCCTTTGGGTGGTACATGTCCCACCAGAGAAAAATGATCTGGGAGAACGGCTGAGAAGCAGACAGAGAAATCTTTGTTCATTCCTCTTCTTGCAAATCTGAGATTTAATTATTTAACTATTTATTCAATTCTTAGAGCTAGTTCTCAATAAATCTCTGTCCTTTTATTTGTTTCATCTGGTTTGAGTTGAGTTTGTCATTTACAACCATGGAGGTCCTCATTCATATAATATTTGAACTATATTTTGAAATCCTTGTAGAATTGATCTGTAAAATGGGGACCTCTATATATGACATGCCTCATATCTGACCAATTAGCTTAACTAAAAAAAAAAGAGCTCCAGAAGAAATTTTTTTTTAATTTTAAATTTACTTTTTTAATTTACATCCAAGTTAGTTAGCATATCATGCAACAATGATTTCAGGAGTAGATTCCTTAATGCCCCTTACCCACTTAGCTCATACCCCTCCCACAACCCCCTCTGGTAACCCTCTGTTTGTTCTCCATATTTAAGAGTCTCTTATGTTTCACCCCCCTCCCTGTTTTTACATTATTTTTGCTTCCCTTCCCTTATGTTCATCTGTTTTGTCTCTTAAAGTCCTCATATGAGTGAAGTCATATGATATTTGTCTTTCTATGACTAATTTCACTTAGCATAATACCCTCAGTTCCATCCATGTAGTTGCAAATGGTTAAGATTTCATTCTTTTTGATTGCCAAGTAATACTCCATCGTATAAATATACCACATCTTCTTTATCCATTCATCTGTTGATGGAAATTAGGGCTCTTTCCATACTTTGGCTATTGTTGATAGTGCTGCTAGAAACATGGGGGTGCATGTGTCCCTTCTAAACAGCATACCTGTATCCTTCGGATAAATACCTAGTAGTGCAATTGCTGGGTTATAGGGTGGTTCTATTTTTAATTTTTTGAGGATCCTCTATAACATTTTCCAGAGTGGCTGCACCAGCTTGCATTCCCACCAGCAGTGCAAAAGAGATCCTATCTCTCTGCATCCTTGCCAACATCTGTTGTTGCTTCAGTTGTTAATGTTAGCCATTCTGACAGGGGTGAGGTGATATCTCATTGTGGTTTTGATTTGTATTTCCCTGATGATGAGTGATGTTGAGCATTTCTTCATGTGTCGGTTAGCCATCTGGATGTCTTCTTTGGAGAAGTGTCTATTCATGTCTTTTGCCCATTTCTTCACTGGATTATTGGGTTTTTTTGGGTGTTGAGTTTGATAAGTTCTTTATAGATTTTGGATACTAACCCTTTATCTGACATGTCATTTGCAAATATAGAAGAAAACTTTTGTTGTCAAAACTCTTTAAATTCTATCCTGAAATTCTTCCTAATTTATTTACTCCCTAAGCTTTTTGGTTACAATACCTGAAAATCAGTGCATGACAATTTAATTTGCCTTCTAATAAGGCACACTCCCACCTCCCTAAAGTTACAGCCTCTAATTTGTCGATTGTCCCTTAAAACTGTGATTTGTTTATTTTACATAACAAAGACATACTGAAGGCTTATTTTGAGCCAGATGTGCTAAAAATTTACCTCTTCAATCCTCCAACACACCTCTGAAGTAGGTACTATTATTATCTCCGTTTACAATGAGAAAACTGAGGCACAGAGAGACTGAGTAATTTGCCCTAGGTCACAGAGTTAGTACATAGTGGAGCTGGAATTAATTCTTAAACTTTATTATGCATCAGAACAACTCAGGTGTGTGTTAAAAATGCAGATTCCTGGAACCTACTCGTCCAGAATCAGACCAAGAAAAGGTAAGACTACTTTTTAGATTTTTTTACGTTTACCAAAAAATTCTCTCATCTGTAGCCTTCAGCTATCTTAAATTTGGTTGAGAATACATTTCATCTTTTTTGATTTTTGTAATAGAATGAGATTCTGCCACATGTGGATCTGATATTTAAACTGTACTGATCTTCTGTATGCTGAAAACTATAGAAAGCTTATGAAGGAAATTGAAGAAGATATAAAGAAATGGAAAAACATTCTGTGCTCATGGATTGGAAGAATAAATATTGTCAAAATGTCAATACTACCCAAAGCTATCTACACATTCAATACAATCCCAATCAAAATTGCACCAGCATTCTTCTCGAAACTAGAACAAGCAATCCTAAAATTCATATGGAACCACAAAAGGGCCCGAATAGCCAAAGTAATTTTGAAGAAGACCAAAGCAGGAGGCATCACAATCCCAGACTTGAGCCTCTACTACAAAGCTGTCATCATCAAGACAGCATGGTATTGGCACAAAAACAGACACACAGACCAATGGAATAGAATAGAAACCCCAGAACTAGACCCACAAATGTATGGCCAACTCATCTTTGACAAAGCAGGAAAGAGCATCCAATGGAAAAAAGACAGTCTCTTTAACAAATGGTGCTGGGAGAACTGGACAGCAACATGCAGAAGATTGAAACTAGACCACTTTCTCACACCATTCACAAAAATAAACTCAAAATGGATAAAGGACCTGAATGTGAGACAGGAAACCATCAAAACCCTAGAGGAGAAAGCAGGAAAAGACCTCTCTGACCTCAGCCGTAGCAATCTCTTACTTGACACATCCCCAAAGGCAAGGGAATTAAAAGCAAAAATGAACTACTGGGACCTTATGAAGATAAAAAGCTTCTGCACAGCAAAGGAAACAACCAACAAAACTAAAAAGCAACCAACAGAATGGGAAAAGATATTTGCAAATGACGTATCAGACAAAGGGCTAGTATCCAAAATCTATAAAGAGCTCACCAAACTCCACACCCAAAAAACAAATAACCCAGTGAAGAAATGGGCAGAAAACATGAATAGACACTTCTCTAAAGAAGACATCCGGATGGCCAATAGGCACATGAAAGGATGCTCAACATCACTCCTCATCAGGGAAATACAAATCAAAACCACACTCAGATATCACCTCACGCCAGTCAGAGTGGCCAAAATGAACAAATCAGGAGACTATAGATGCTGGAGAGGATGTGGAGAAACGGGAACCCTCTTGCACTGTTGGTGGGAATGCAAACTGGTGCAGCCACTCTGGAAAACAGTGTGGAGGTTCCTCAGAAAATTAAAAATAGACCTACCCTATGACCCAGCAATAGCACTGCTAGGAATTTACCCAAGGGACACAGGAGTACTGATGCATAGGGGCACTTGTACCCCAATGTTTATAGCAGCACTCTCAACAATAGCCAAATTATGGAAAGAGCCTAAATGTCCATCAACTGATGAATGGATAAAGAAATTGTGGCTTATATACACAATGGAGTACTACGTGGCCATGAGAAAGAATGAAATATGGCCCTTTGTAGCAACGTGGATGGAACTGGAGAGTGTGATGCTAAGTGAAATAAGCCATACAGAGAAAGACAGATACCATATGGTTTCACTCTTATGTGGATCCTGAGAAATTTAACAGAAACCCATGGGGGAGGGGAAGGGAAAAAAAAAAAAGAAAAAGATGTTAGAGTGGAAGAGAGCCAAAGCATAAGAGACTCTTAAAAACTGAGAACAAACTGAGGGTTGATGGGGGGTGGGAGGGCGGGGAGGGTGGTGATGGGTATTGAGGAGGGCACCTTTTGGGAGGAGCACCGGGTGTTGTATGGAAACCAATGTGACAATAAATTTCATATATTGAAAAAAGAAAGAAAGAAAGAAAGAAAGAAAGAAAGAAAGAAAGAAAGAAAGAAATTGTACTGATCGTGCGTCAATAAATAATAACAAATACATACCCTTCAGCACTCACCAGAGATCTTAATCTTGAACTGACCGCCAGCCAGATCGCTGCAAAGAAATAGTTGAAACAGGTATTTGAGAAAGACATGACCAAAGAACATGCTTACTACTTAATCCTTTCGCTTTCCTTACTCTATCACCCAAATAGAATAAATCCCCCACAAATCCACATACTTGGACTTTGTCAGTGTGATTCTCTGTGGAAATGCTTTCAACTCTTCTCAATCTCTCAATTAACCAGCTCCCATTCAATGCTCAGTTTCTGGGTATTGTCCCCACCATCCTTCTAAAGGCACTGTTACTGAGGTCACCAGCAGCCAACTGGAGACTATATGATTTCGAGGCTAAGGAGGTGTTCTCCGAAGTCAGTCCAGCTCAATTCAAATCCCGATTCTGCCACCTCCTGGCTCCAGCTCCTTGCTGAACCTCTCCGTGTTGCTCAATGTTCCTATCTGTAAAATGAGGATAATTATGGTACCTATATCCAGGGTAAGTGTGAGGAATGAGTGAAGTAATAATGCTTGTCAGGTGATTAGAACAGTGCACACACAGTCAATGAATGCTATTCGCCAGAATATAAGCTCCTTCAGAGCAAGTTCAATGTTTCCTTCATGACTATGTTCTCAGCGCCTGACATATAGAAGTTACTCAAATGTAAATGCAATGAATCCAGTAACTACCAAATCTAATGGCATTTTCAGGTCCTTTCTTAGTTGATCTTATGTGACATCAGTCAAATACTCAGATA
This sequence comes from Panthera leo, assembly GCF_018350215.1. Classification (NCBI taxonomy): domain Eukaryota; kingdom Metazoa; phylum Chordata; class Mammalia; order Carnivora; family Felidae; genus Panthera; species Panthera leo. The sequence goes on along the minus strand of NC_056696.1, from coordinate 39,448,536 downwards.
GTATTACCTCTGTTAGGCACTGTTCCAAGCACTTTACACTTATTTACTCTTTTAGTTCCCGTAACAATCTTATGAGACAGGCACATTACTGTGAGCATTTTATACATGATGAAAGTGAGGAACAGAGATGCTTAGTAATTTGCCCAAGCTCACACAGCTAGTAAGTGGTAGAGCCAGGAATGGAACCCAGGCAGTATGGTTTCAGAGTTTATGCCTTTAACCTATGTTTGCCGCTACTCATTTCTTCTTTAAAACTCTCTTCTGGGGTGCCTGGGTGTCTCACTTGGTTAAGTGTCAGACTTTGGCTCAGGTCATGATCTCACCGTTCGTGGGTTCAAGCCCTGTGTTGGGCTCTGTGCTGACAGCTAGGGGCTTGGAGCCTGCTTCAGATTCTGTGTCTCCCCCCCCCCCCGCCCCTCCCCTGCTTCTCTCTCTCTCTCTCTCTCTCTCTTTCTCAAAAATAAACATTAAAAGAAATAAATAAAACCAAATAAAGAAAAAAATCTTCCATTGGCTTCCATGAAAGCACCATCTCTCTGACTCCTCCTTCATTGGTTTTCTCTCTGCTTAGCTCTGAAGCAGGAATGGCATTTCCCAGAAATCTGTCTACAGCCACCGCCTTCATTTACTTTACGTGCTCCCTAGTTGAGGGCATCCACTGCCATCCCTACTTGGATGATTCCCAGCCCTGTATCTCTATCCCAGAGATCCTTCCTGAGGCTCAGACTTGTGTGTCCAATTGCTCAGTGGACCACATTCCCATCTGACACATATAATAAATGCATTCTTTTCCTCAGCAAACATGCTTCTTTTCCATTTAATTCTCTGCCTTAGGAAATCACCCGTCACTGAAGCCAGTGAGCTGATGATCACCTGTAACCCAGCTCTCGCTTTTTCCTGTCCCGTCCAGTCAGCATCCACCTCCGTTCGATATTTGACTGTACCTCCTAAACGTCTCTGAATTCTCATAACCATTTCCCTCGTTTTGGATTCTCTTACCCTGACTGTAGCTTCCTAACCGGTTGCCCTATGCCTCTTTAACCGATTTCTCTCAGTGCTACAGGAGTTACTTTACAACAACAAAACCCCCAAAAGCTCCTGACATCACTTTCCTGATGAAAACTTTGTAATGACCCCCTTTTCTAGGAGAGGAATAACTGGATTCCTTGACATGCTATGCAAGGCCTTTCGCAGTCTGGTGCTGCCCTGCTTCTGCTTTCATCAGCTTCCCCTCTCTCGCTTGAAAGCAACTTGCTCTAGCAATTCTGAGCTCCTTGCGTGTCACCTGGAGATCTCTGTGCTTTCATGAAGCTGTGCTTTCTCAAAGATCTCTCGTAAATGCCCTTTCCCAGCTGTCTCACTGACCACGCTTCCTTCTCCTTCAAGAATCAGATCTTCAGAAGAGCAGCAAACCAAACACATACCACAAGAGGCCATCGCTTAATAGATTTTAGCTCCCTTCTCATGATGCACTCACTTTCCCTGGCAAAATTGATGTGTTCTGCTGTATAAACTGCTTATTTTCTTTAGTCTACTAATCACAAGTATACATTTATTGGTAAATTATACCCCACTTTTAAAAAATAATAAATTCTTATTTTTTAATGTTTATTTTTGAGAGAGAGAGAGAGAGTGTGTGTGTGAGTGCAAGTGGGGGAGGGGCAGAAAGAGAGGGACACACACAATCTGAAGCAGGCTCCAGGCCCTGAGCTGTCAGCACAGAGCCTGACGCGGGGCTTGAACTCACGAACACAAGTTCGTGATAGTGATAAAGCCGAGCTCTGACACTTAACCGACTGAACCACCCAGGTGCCCCAATGAATTCATTTTAAATAAACCCACTTACATCTTTTTTCGTTCAAATGTATTATACTCTTTATTTTTTATATTTATTTATTTATTTTTCAGAGAGAGAGAGAGAGAGAGAGCACATGTGTGCATGTAAGCTGGAGGTGCAGAGAGAGAGTGGGACAGAGAATCCCAAGCAGGCTCCATTCGGTCAGCACAGAGCCTGCCATGGGGCTTGAACTCACCAACCGTGAGATCATGACTGAGCTGAAATCAAGAGTCAGACATTTAACTGACTGAGCCACGCAGGCACCTCAGGTACTCTTTATATTAAAATAATAGTGGGGATGCCTGAATGGCTCAGTCATGTGACTCTTGATCTCAGGGTTGTGAGTTCGAGCCCCACTTTGAATGTAGAGGTTACTTAAAAATAAAAGCTTTAAAAAAATAATAGGAGTCAAGAAAAAACCCCAATCTTACCCCAAATCAAATCAGTATTTTATTTGTGCATCTTATCTTTAGCTCCTTATCCATGTGCAGATTCTCTTTTCTATATTTATATTTAATATCCTCCATAGAATTGTACATTCCACCTCCTTTGATAAGGTCATACATGTTTTTCTAAGTGTGCTTCTAACATGTTTCTGACTTGCTTCCTCTCCCTCATGTCTTTTCCACTAGGAAAACCAGTGACAACAGTGTGGTGTGCACCTTTCCACTGTTCTCCTGTTGAATCAGTTGTATTTGGGGAGGAGGAAGGGAGGTTTTGTCATTTGTTTTAAAAAAAGAGACGATATAACACACGTGTCTTTTCCTCTTGCTCTTCTCCTTTAACAATTCATGAAATTACTCCAGGCTAATAAACATAGCTCTAACTCATTCTTTCAGCTGCCTAGTATCTTAAGGGATGAAGAGACCACGATTTACTCAGCCAATCCTGTGTTGAAGGGCATTCAGGTTGTTTCCAGTTCTTTACCACTACACACAGTGTTGCAACAAGCAAATACACATATCCTTGCACACTAATGCTTTTGTTTCCATGGGATTTCGTCCCCCAAACAGGAATTGTTTATAGAAACTAGGTTGGAGCATGGTTTGTAAATAAATAAAAGCACACAGCATAGCACCATACATTCAAAGAAGGTCAGTAAATGATGATAATGATAAAGGATATTTGACTATGTGGTTACCTAGCAGCGTTTTGATGGGAAAAGATATGTTTCCCAGCAACTAGCAAGTATATATCATTGAATGAGAACTTGTAAGGAAGCACAAAAGACAGAACCTGGTGCATAGCAACTAGGAACCACTGTTGCAAAGTGTATTTCCTGTTGTATTTGCTAGGCCATCTTAGACTGTGGAGCACTAGTCTAAGCAGCTCTATTACTGGATACTGAGTCCCTGACCTTCTACAGTTCTAATCAAACTATAATATGCTTTCAAAACACCTCAGCTTTTAAAGCGCTCACCAATTGTATTACCTTGAAGCTGGTGATTTCAGAATTACGAAGGTGTCTATTTAAGGCAGTTGTATGTAAAAGCACATTAGATGAGGAGTCAGAAACTAATCCTTGCCTCTGCCCACTTGTCAGCACGGTGGCATTTTGAGCAAGCCTCAAAATCCTCATATGTAAAAAAAAAAAGCTAATAACACTCATGCTGCCTACTTTGCAGTATTGTAGTGAGGAACAAATGGAATTATGCAAATGAAAGTACTTTGAGAGAGCTATACATATATTAGCATTGTTAATATTCTTCTGATTCCTGAGTGGGCAATGTACTGTGTATAGTGACACCTTCCTGTTCTTTGTATCGCCAGGAAAGAATACATTACCACAGAAAAGATTGATTTTGTAGCAGTCATGAAGTGCACTACGAAAGTGCAGAACAATCAATATAAAAATAACAGACTAGATGTCAGCCATTGAATCTATCTGCCGACGTTGTTCAATGAACCTCTAGGACAATGAAGATATTTACAAAGCTGCCTCAGTTTTTAATGTTTCATACATAAATGAAAATAATATAGCATGATTTCCCCCCTTCTTTCCTGTAAGTTTCTATTTTTAACTCCTGTGCAGCATCAGATGTAATACCCTTGTGTTCTTTCCCTGGTCCTGGCTCCTGCCCATAATATATACACATGCTATAGGAATCCAGCTACGCTTGGGATGTTTCCTGTCCAATTACTGTTATTTTTACTGTGATTGAAACATTGAGAAATTGGTTCCATTATAGATTAATACTCCATATATATTTTGAATGGGTAGGTCTATGGATGGAATAGCAGAAACTCCCCAACAGACATGAAGGATCATTCATTTCAGAAATAAGGCATACTTACAGTGTTCACTCTTTGGTGGGACAGAATGTTGGTAGAAGGAGCTCAGAAGTCTCAGTGCCAGTTGAAATTTGGCAGTTGGTTCCTTCCAGCTGTTCTTAAAGGTATTCTCCCTGCGGGGATTTAAAAGTGGCTCCTAGTTATGGCTTAAGATTTTTATGTTTAGCTATTTCTGTTTTGATTCTTCCCTTGGGAAAAAAGAGAAAATGAGATGTTTAACCAGTAGTGAAGGGCTTATGAAGTTCTGTAGAGTTAGATCTAAATTATCACAACTGTCAATAGTTGGTAAAATCAGTGGGGAAAAAAGGCACCATGTATAAAACACACAATTTATTATTATTATTATTATTATTAATGTTTTACTTTTCAGATGGTTGTGGTGACATCAGGTAGACAACCCAAGAGAAAAAAAAGCAGAGATTCCTTGGAGTGATTTCAAGTCTCAGGCTTTTTCAGGATCTTTGAAGTAATAATTTGGGGATTGCTTACCATGCTTTTAAGTGTGCATCTGTTGAAGAGAAAGGAGAAAGAGAAAAAAACTTCTGAGACTGAAGCTGCCTTTATTTAAAACAGTTTTTCAGTCTAAATCTTTTTTTCAAAAGGCAGACTTTTGTTGTGGATCATTTTATATTACTTTAAAGAGTTAAATATGTGAGAACTTAAAATGTATAACAAGTAACATGGAAATAGAGTAAATAAAAATATTAGAACATACTCCATATCCTTCTTACTTTACCAAGACATGGAGAATGAATGTGATTTTTGAAATTTTCTTTTCTTTTAGAGAAAATTGAATTTACAAAATAGATAAATTACAGAAGTGATTATACACATCATAGAAGGGCTCTTCTATAGATGTCTCAAAATATATAGATAACAGCCAAATTTCTTTTTTTGTGCATTTTTTAATGTTTATTTATTTTTGAGAGAGAGCATACGGAAGGGGCAGAGAGAGAGGGGGACAGAAGATCTGAAGCGAGCTCCTGGCTGATGGCAGAAAGCCCGATACGGGGCTCGAACCCACAAACCATGAGATCATGACCTGAGCTGAAGTCAGCTGCTTAACTGACTGAGCCACCCAGGCACCCCAACAGATGAATTTCTTAACGTATAGAAATCACAGTGCCTATTGTTCCATACACAAGGCATTGTGGTGAAGAACTTAGGTACTGCACAAAGCAAAATACTCCTGTCTCATACATAGAAGTAATTTGAGTGACCTACTCTTAATTTTATATCTATAGAACACAATATGAAATAAAGAATTAGCAATTATGAAAGGAAGGAGCACTATTAATTATTGTATAGTTTTGTCATAAGTCAGAGAACTTTTTTCTTGAATTATCTAGAATATAGGCAAACAAGTAGCCTATGAAATGAGTATCATCTAAGACGCTTGAATTCACACTATGTAGATCTTGAGAAAGGCTACTTGGATGGATTTGAGTATTGATATTGAGCTATGGGACGTGATGTATACACAGTGAAGAAACTCTCACCGTACTTGAATTTTTAAAAGTCAATGACCCAGTAGACATTTTTGGTTGTTCAAAACTCTTTATCAACCTTTCTTCCTAATACAAATACATGTAATGAAGGTTTGTTTCTGATATTATATAGAGAGTAGTATTGAAAACTTGTAAGATTAATTGTAATGAACATACCATACTAGAGTAAAATGATGAGGGGCACCTGGCTCAGTCAGTATTGCATGCAACTCCTGATCTCAAGGGTTGTGAGTTTGAGCCCCATGTTGGTGTAAAGATTACATAAGAAAATAATAAAGAAAGTAAAATGGTTCTTAAAAAATAAAATATGTTACAGAAGAAACTAATGAGCAAAACCTAGTTCTGTTTTATTCAATCTCCTTATTATAGGATTGTTTCCGTTATCTGTAAGATGTTAAGTATGCAGATATAAAACAAATATTAAAATATTCCTGTAATATTTTCCTTTTGAAATGTCACATTTCTTAACTATTTGAACCATTTCCAGACTTTAGTCCAGGCATCTATCTCATATTTGGTTTACTCATACCTAACAAGAATAGGATAATATAGATTTTCTTTCCCCTGCAAAGCCAAAATACATGGAAAATTTCTTGCTATTTTCTCTAATAAGTTTAAACTACATCAGTTTTATTTTCTTAAAAAATTTAATATTTTAGAGAGATTCATTTTATATTTTACAATTAAGTATTTTCTAAAACTAAGGACTAATAAACAGCAGATCTTTGAAACTTCTTTATAAAAAGTTTACAATAAAAATGTGTGTAGTTTTACAAGTGATAATGTGAAATTTTATCCTAACCTGAACTGGAGTTTTAAATATTGTTTAGAAACTATTTATTACCCTAAGTTTATCTTTTTAGTTGTTTTCATTAAAAAAAATTTTTTTACTCCTGTGAAGACTTTAACCAATATATTCCATTTTCCGTAGTCTAAAACAGGGTTTAGAAATATTGATGCTGAGTGCTATTGATTACTTTGATGACATTTTCTGAGTTTAATTTTTTCATTACCTAGCTATCTTTCAGAGACTGGCATTTTGATTTTTATAATTAATATTCTATGTACCAGGAATGGTATTTTTATTTTCTATTTATGAAGAATTGCGTAGCACAACCACTGTAAGTGATGTGCTGGTATGTTACCTTATAAATGCTCAAGGTACAGCTTCTAATGTTGAAAAATAGAAAAATAAATTGACCTTGATGAAGTGTGTCTTCTTTTGTCTGTTCCCAGGAAAGTTTATTTCGGGTATTTCTACTGCTGAAATGATTAGCGTTAACAGCTTTTTCCCTCCATTTTATTTTACAGGGTCTCTTCATCTTCCTGATATATGGGGTATACAACACAGAGGTAAGTCTGCTTGGAGTATCTCAAGGCTGACAGAGTGAATGAGAGAAATGACAGGTTTCTTATCTTGATAACTGAGGAACAAAGTTGGCTTTTCATATGAGTGTCCTACTGCCCTTCATGCTTGGACTAGCTTATATGCATCCCAGCTTACCATTAAACACTGACGCCCTGAATAAAGGGACAGCCTCATTTCTCACAGGCATTGACTAATATTTTACTACTGCCTTAAGTTTTGGAATTTTCAGTCTTTCTTTTAACACTTAGCTATCCTTGACGGTATTCAAGTTTTGCAATTTAAGTGGCAGAATGCTTATAGGTAACTTCATGGAATTAGAATAATATTTCTTACCACCAAATGTTCATAAATATTACCTTTTAAGTTTCTGCACAGGTTCAGAGAGGCCCATAAAGAATAATGAATAATCTTATGGTTTCAATGGTGAAGTTTCTCAGAGAAGTCATTTACTATTTAGTTATGAGCAGTTATTTAGTTAGAAATATTGTGAGAAAATGGACTTGAAATTTCACGAAGAAAATATACTATGTAAACGAATTGTTGTGATGGTTCTAGTTCTTTTATGAAAAAAATTGTGATTTATATAGGCTTTGTTAGGCAAGTAGCTGGTTTAGATTTTGGCACGTTTAATATGAAAGTGAGTGCTTTGTGTACATTAGCCACTGAGTAGAGACTTGTGTGGTATTTGTTAGTCTCTGATTTCAAGATTTTACTTTGTAATTTTCCCTCAAGAAAAAATTTGTAATTTTGCATGCGTTTCTCAGCAGTCTATACTGGGGGAGGGCAGAGTGACTCCTAGTACACGTCTTAGAAGGGCCTGGTAGTCAGTTTTTCCTAAATAAGTAACATAAGGGACTAGGCAACATTGTAACATTGCAAACAGAGTCATTAGCCAGACTGAAAAGGTATGTGGGCATTTAAATAACATCTGATGATGATGAAGTATGAGTGTGGGCGTGTTTTACAGGGCTGCAGCACCCGGATTACACGCGGTTTCCTTCTTCAGTAGCCTTCAGGTAGGTTGGCAGTAAAACAACTTTTTTTTTTTTTTTTTTGCAACGGTTTCAAAGCAGGCTCCTCCTATAAATGCAAAGGTACACGCCCACTATTAAAATATTTCCAACCTAAGAGGGATAACGGAAGAAATCTGTTTTAATAAATGTTGGGCATTTGAAGTTTACTGCTTTTAGGCAGAACCAAAAGTGCCCTAAGTGACCCACTTCTGGGTTTGGATTGTGATTCAATACCTAGACTACAAATTGTAAGCTAGAAAAAGCCCCAACATTCAGTCCTCAGTTTCCCCCATCTTGCCAGCCTCTTTCTCTGCAGCCCCCGAGCCACGCCGCAGTAAGGTCCCGCGTAATTCCGCCCCTTGGGTTCCACCCCCTGAGCGTCCTCCCCCAGAAGCCCTCACCCACGTCCAACTCCGTCAGTGCAGCCCACCAATCACGCCCGTTCGCCTGGAAGCCTCTTTCTACAGGGGACCCAAATCCCCGCCCCTCGAGCCCTGGGCCTCCCCTCCGCCCAACCGCCCCAGTGATTGACAGGCAGACCGGGCGGAAGCTGCAGCGCAGGCGCCGTGGCTCCGCAGAGCTCCCCTCTGGCTGGGTTGAAGAGTTCCCAGCAGACACCGCGCCGCGGCTGCGCAGTACAGGGGAGGCTTTTAATTCCATTGTGGAGAGGACGGCGTTATTTTTATTAACTGGAGGCGACGGCGGCTGCGGCGGCGGCGGTACCCGTAAGTGTTGCCGGTGGGTCTGAGAGGGAGAGGGCGAGGCCCAGGGAAGAGTCCCAGGACCATGTGTGCCGGTGCCGGAGGCGACCGGGCTGGGAATTAGTGCTGGGCGCGTTGCGGTCTGGGCGGCGGCGCGGCGGGGTCCTGGGCGCTGCGGTGGTCCCGGCCCGGGGCCCGGTTCCACCCCCTTTCCTCCCTCTTCCCTCTTCCTCCTCCTCTCCTCAGCCAGGCCTCCTTCGGGGTATGAAAATCGGCAGTGGGTTCCTGAGTGGCGGCGGTGGTACCAGCAGTAGCGGTGGTAGCGGCTCCGGCGGCGGTGGTAGTAGCGGCGGCGGCAGCGGCGGCAGCGGCAGCAGCAGGAGGGCAGAGATGGAACCCACCTTTCCCCAGGGTATGGTTATGTTCAACCACCGGCTTCCCCCGGTCACCAGCTTCACCCGGCCGGCGGGGTCGGCCGCCCCTCCCCCGCAGTGCGTGTTATCCTCCTCTACCTCCGCAGCCCCGGCCGCTGAGCCCCCCCCTCCGCCAGCCCCGGACATGACTTTCAAGAAGGAGCCGGCGGCGTCAGCCGCGGCCTTCCCCTCGCAGAGGACCTCCTGGGGATTCTTGCAGTCTTTGGTTAGCATCAAACAGGAGAAACCCGCAGATCCTGAGGAGCAGCAGTCCCACCACCACCATCACCACCACCACTATGGGGGGCTGTTCGCTGGGGCTGAGGAGAGATCTCCTGGCCTAGGAGGCGGGGATGGGGGGAGCCACGGCGTCATCCAGGACCTCAGTATTCTCCACCAGCATGCCCAGCAGCAACCAGCCCAGCACCACCGTGACGTATTGCTCAGCAGCAGTAGCAGGACTGATGACCACCATGGCAGTGAGGAGCCAAAGCAGGACACTAATGTCAAAAAGGCAAAGAGGCCAAAGCCAGAATCTCAGGGAATCAAAGCCAAGAGGAAGCCAAGTGCATCTTCCAAACCTTCTTTGGTTGGAGATGGAGAAGGTGCCATCCTCTCCCCAAGTCAGAAACCTCATATCTGTGATCACTGTAGTGCTGCTTTCAGAAGCTCCTATCACCTGCGGAGACATGTCCTCATTCATACTGGAGAACGACCTTTCCAGTGCAGCCAGTGTAGTATGGGTTTCATTCAGAAATACCTACTACAGAGACATGAGAAAATTCATAGTAGAGAGAAGCCATTTGGATGTGATCAGTGCAGCATGAAGTTTATTCAGAAGTACCATATGGAGAGACACAAGAGGACGCATAGTGGAGAAAAGCCATATAAATGTGACACTTGCCAACAGTATTTTTCAAGGACTGATAGACTGTTGAAGCACAGGCGCACATGTGGTGAAGCCATAGCTAAAGGAGCCGCTGGTGCAGAACCTGGGTCATCAACCCATAGCAGTATGGGTAATCTGGCTGTGTTGTCTCAGGGAAATACAAGTTCTTCAAGGAGAAAAACGAAGTCAAAAAGTATAGCTGTTGAAAATAAGGAACATAAGACTGGTAAAACAAGTGAATCACAAATTTCAAATAATATAAACATGCAGAGTTACTCAGTAGAAATGCCTACTGTGTCTTCCAGTGGAGGCATAATTGGCACTGGTATTGATGAACTGCAGAAAAGGGTGCCAAAACTGATCTTTAAGAAAGGAAGCAGAAAGAATACAGAGAAAAGCTACCTTAATTTTGTGTCACCATTACCAGACATCATTGGACAGAAGTCCTTGTCTGGGAAACCAGGTGGCTCACTTGGCATAGTTTCGAATAATAGTGTGGAGACTATTAGTCTTCTCCAAAGTACCAGTGGTAAACAAGGTCAAATAAGTAGTAATTATGATGATGCCATGCAGTTTTCAAAGAAAAGAAGATATTTACCAACTGCCAGCAGCAACAGTGCCTTTTCTATAAATGTAGGACACATGGTCTCCCAACAGTCCGTCATTCAGTCTGCAGGTGTCAGTGTTTTGGACAATGAGACCCCATTGTCCCTTATTGACTCCTCAGCTCTAAATGCTGAAATTAAGTCTTGTCATGACAAGTCTGGAATTCCTGATGAGGTTTTACAAAGTATTTTGGATCAATACTCCAACAAATCAGAAAGCCAGAAAGAGGATCCTTTCAACATAACGGAACCACGAGTGGATTTACACACCTCAGGAGAACACTCAGAGTTGGTTCAAGAAGAAAATTTGAGCCCAGGCACCCAAACGTCTTCAAGTGATAAGGCAAGCATGTTGCAAGAATACTCCAAATACCTCCAACAGGCTTTTGAAAAATCCACTAATGCAGGTTTTACTCTTGGACACGGTTTCCAGTTTGTCAGTTTGTCTTCACCTCTCCACAACCACACTTTATTTCCAGAAAAACAAATATACACTACGTCTCCTTTGGAGTGTGGTTTCGGCCAATCTGTTACCTCAGTGTTGCCATCTTCATTGCCAAAGCCTCCTTTTGGGATGTTGTTTGGATCTCAACCAGGTCTTTATTTATCTGCTTTGGATGCTACACATCAGCAGTTGACACCTTCCCAGGAGCTGGATGATCTGATAGATTCTCAGAAGAATTTAGAGACTTCATCAGCCTTCCAGTCCTCATCTCAGAAATTGACTAGCCAGAAGGAACAACAGAAAAATTTAGAGTCCTCAACAAGCTTTCAGATTCCATCTCAGGAGTTAGCTAGCCAGATAGATCCTCAGAAAGACATAGAGCCTAGAACAACGTACCAGATTGAGAACTTTGCACAAGCGTTTGGTTCTCAGTTTAAGTCGGGCAGCAGGGTGCCAATGACCTTCATCACTAACTCTAATGGAGAAGTGGACCATAGAGTAAGGACTTCGGTGTCAGATTTCTCAGGGTATACAAATATGATGTCTGATGTAAGTGAGCCATGTAGTACGAGAGTAAAGACACCCACCAGCCAAAGTTACAGGTAAGGTCCCCAAAGTGACCAGGCTGGAGGTCTAATGTAATTTTGTTTTATTTTGAGAACACTGCCATTGGAATGTTTCTACACGATCCTATTAAGAATAATGTAATGCCCTTTCAATGCAACTTTTCATATTTAGTTTATTTTGTTAGTGTGATTTTAGCTCTGTTTGTATTATGATTTTTAATCAAAATCAATAGATTAAAAATAGTTTGACATTCAAAGTGACAATGTTTAGCAATCAAATTTACATGTATAGATTGTCAGGGAATAGCCCAAAAGTTTTAAATGCAAAAAAACCACAAAAATACAAAAAAAAAACAAAAAAGGCAAAAAAAAAAAAAACAAAAACAAAAACAAAAAAAAAAAAACCTACAAAAAAGACAAAAAAAAAACCCACAAAAAAAAAAAAAAACTTTGTTGCTAGGATTAAGGTTATTCTAATTGCTTTACTCTCAGGAAAGTGTAATAACGCATGGGAATTCTGTACGTTATCACTGTAATGGAATATCCAATTTACAGATAGTATGATAATACATTTTATCATTTAAGTAAGGGATCGAAAACATTTCAAATTGCTCTATCTGGGCTGATACACATTTCATCATTTTAAGTAAGGGATCGAAAACATTTCAAATTGCTGTCTCCATCTAGGCTGATCCAAAATTCTGAGATGTTGGCTACCTATGTTTTGTTGCAGCTTTTAAATGTACTCTGAACTTCCAAACCATTCATTCCAGCCTGGTAGAACAAATATTCTTGGATCTTTGATCAAAGCCTGGAATGATAGCTTTAATAAAAGAAGAAGAAAAAATAGCACCCTCTCCTTATCCCAACTGTAACAGGGCTGTAGTTCCATTAGGAGTTATGACATCTGGCACAGTGTTGACACCCAAGTGGTTGGTTGGATCCAGTATTAGAACCCAAGTTGGAATTACATAATTTTTTGAAATTTGGGGTATGCATTATTTATTATACATGGCTTAAAGCATCGTTTTCTTGTCTGTGTTATTACGTGTCACCCACACTTCTTTTTTTTGTTCTTTTCTTGACTTACCCTCTTTCTGAGCCTGCCTTGTTCCCTCTTCTCTCTGGACAGTTTCAATTTTAGAATGATTTACATTCCATTAGGTAACTCATTAGGCATTTTACATGCCTTGTGGCATTCAAATACTAAATAATAGGATAAACAACGCCCCATCTTTAAAAAAACAAAAAAAAAAAAACCATAGAGATTTCCATGTATAATAAAGCCCCACATAGTCTGAGCTACAGATACTGTTAATAAGGTTGTAATTCCAACTGGTGACCTAGCTAATGTGAGGAGTAAGTGTCTGCATTTAGTAGTGACATCAGAACCTCTTTGTGAAATTGCAGCCTTTAATGTACATTTTAAAAGGGTGCATTAGTCAGTATTGTACAGGGGTCTTGTAAAGTCATCAAAACTTGCTATGAACGCTAATTGCCATTTGAAGCTACTGATAAGACAGTGGCTTTGCTCTAAACCACTTTTTAGCAATTGTATTTTTTTCCTGATTATATTTTTTAATGTACTTTGATGTTTATGCTGATGAGTTTTTTATGTACTTTTGGTGATGTTTCAGTCTTATGTACTCTTCTGACGTCAGAAAAGTACCACTGGTTGTTTGCAGTCTTATTGTGTAATCAGCCTACCACAGGCTTCCATGTATAATAAAGTAATTAATATTGTGCAAGTGTAAAACACTTCTGTTATGAAAGCAGTGTTTGGAAAATAAGAAATTATTAAAAATGGTTACAAAATATTAGTTAATTTCCTTTCCCCACTTTCCTCCCTTAAGTCTGCTTACCAGCTAAAGGGTCACCTATTTGTCATTGCAAGATTCTTAGAAAATGTGTTTAATCCTCTTAAATACATCAATACTAAAACGTCTGTATTTCTTATTTTGGTAAGTGCGGTAAGTTCTATTGGGTACAGAGTACAAGCTGTAATCAAAGGATGGAGAGGACCTTTACCACTGTATCTCTTAAGCTGTATGATTTTTCTCCAGTGTTTGTTTTATACAGGTTTTGAATTTCTTTAACTTTTATTGTGTGTACTGAATACTGCATATGTATTATTCTGATTGTTTGCTCTAGTTTACTACCAATAAAAGACCTGTTAATCACAAAATTGAAGAAAGGAGATATCACTTAATATCCAGTAACATTTTTCAGTTTTTTTCATGAACTACATTTTCTAAAATATTCACATCAGTGGTATAACTTGCAGTTTAGAGACTTGTATTTCTATTGTGTTTTTTTTTTTAACTTAAGTATTTCATGTTTCTAGGTTTATTTTATTTGAAAACTGGTTGAGCATTTTGTGTTTGAGGTGCACTATATGGAAGGGTAGAAAGTTAATATGTAAATTAGAACATGTTTTGTTGAAATTGGGTTACGTATCCTAAGTATTACATCAGAGAGACTATTGAGGCCTCACTTAAAATCAGATTCCAATATCTTTTGGTTCTAGATGCATCCTTTTTGCCTCAAAAAGGTTGTAATAACAGTAGGACACAAAAAGGGCCTTGAGCATTTTTAGTAGGAAAACTATTAGTCATAGTCTAACAATGTTTAAAAAAGTTGAAAGTATAGATATCAGAAGGAAAGAGGTAAGACATTTAAATATTGAAGATGCAGAAGAGATATTTGAAAGTAAGTACCTTTTAAAGATGGAGAAAAAATTGCGGGTGGCTATGTAAAATCATGAGAAAATTGTGCTTTGAAATTCAGTAGCTACAAATGTTGAATTAAGGAGTAAAAATATTAAAGGATAGAATAGGTCTTTGAAGCTTTGCTTTTTTTGGGTATATGATACTATTACAGGGAAATGATAAATTATATTAGACATAAACATGGGTTCGTCTCTAGTGAAATAATCTGCTGGGCCCATATGATTGGGAAAAGTAAATTAGTTCTTTCTTTGCCAAGGTCATTTCCTAGCTTTGGTATTTTCTCGAACAAGACTGCTAAACAGAATCTCCCTGATTCTGCATTCAAATCCAGTTCTTAATTTTTCTGCACAGATGACTGACTTCTCCATTCTAGGTTAACCTTAACATTTTTTTTTTTTACCCACCTACCCCCCCCCCCACCCCCCCGTTTTCTTCTGTTTGTGGAATGGCCATATTTGAATATGGTCATTTTAAAATTAAGGTTTTTACTTTCCAGATGTTAGGGTATGAAGTAGAAAACTGTTGTGTTGCTGTACATTCAGGATGAATGTACCATAATTTGCCATAATTTAGCAGTTGCTAGTCAGTAATTTGTGTGGTAATTCAATAATGAGAACAGAAATACGTGCAAAAAGATCTGTGCTTAATTTTTTTTCTTTATTAGTAGGCTCTACCGCCAGTGTGGAGTTCGAACTCACGACCCGTAGATCAAGAGTCACATGCTCTAACGACCGGGTCAGTCAGGTGGCCCTGTACTTAAAATTTTTAATATTTCTAAAAAATTGCAAACAGTGATACAAATATTTCTGCCTCACATTTAGTTTTCTGTATTACATTAATCAGGTGAGAAAGGCAAAACTTTTTGTTCATACCTGGTATCTGGCATTTTGTAGTTTCTTGTAATTAGTAGCATTTAAGCCTGAACTGGGTGACCGTTTGAGCAATAGGACATACACAGTCCTTAGCTTCCAAATTCGTAGTTCTTGTTAAACTAAAGAACTTTCTTCAAATGAAAATTAACTTCTGAACTTCAAAGTTATGTTTTTAGAGTAAACTACATCTGAAGACTTACCATTTTTTGAGTTTTATGGTCTTCATGTTTTCTGTGATCCATAATGACAGGTTTTAATTTTTAAAATGTGATGCAAGATTCCTTTGTTGGTGCTATGATACTCATACCGTCTATGAGAGGATAACGAGTTCCTGGCAGATTTTGAGGGAAAATGTGTTAGTTCCACTTGTTATTTACGTCCTTAGTCATTGATTACTTAAAATGAACATTAACATAAAGACAGCATTAGGAATTCTATTGTCTTATCCTTGATCAAAAAACTTGAAAATAAATTCTCTGAAATTATAGTGAGTTTAAACCATACAGAGGGCATACAATTCTAAAGTTATTTCTCCTTTTTACCTGTTTCGCTTTTTAAAAAAGTATTAACTGCATGTGAGTGACCAACGTAAGTAGATTCTACTGTAAGATTTTCATGAACCTTTGCTCTAGGGAGAACTGTATATAACATTTTTAGTGTCTCAAACTCTGAGCAGCTGATGAGAGAATTGATATCTCCCCACCCCCATTCGTTACCAGAAATATATTTGCACATGAAAGTTTACAAGCCAATTTGTATACTCACAATAACCACCCCCTTCCTCAAAATGAACAAACTCCAACAAAAAATTCTTAACCTGTGGACCTTAACAAAGATTCCCTGCCTTGGGGCGCCTAGCAGGCTCAGTGGCAAGAATACGCAACTCTTTATCTCGGGGTCATGAGTTCGAGCCCCACATTGGGTGTAGAGATTACTAAAAAAAAAAATAAGCTTAAAAAAAAAAATCTCTGCCTTAGAAGAATGCCTAAATATTGAAATTTTGTGTTATAAATAGTCATTACCTAAATTAAGCGTCAGATATTAGGCATACTTAAAAGTTTCTTTATCTGCAATTTAATTAGTTACTTAGCATTTATGGAACCACATTTAGGTTACATAAGGCCATAAAGTTTTATGATAAAGCTGGTCAGATAATTAGTGGAATATAATTCTCTGCACAGTTTCCCATCTGATAATAAGTACCATAGAGACGCTAAAAGTGACAATTGTTCAGTATTTTCAATCAACAAAGAAATGTGTTAACAGTGTATAATAACTACAGTCAACCATTGTGCTGCTTCAGTTGCACAGGAGTAGCTTCCCTCATAAGCAAGTATATTGATAAAAATGAAAGCCCACAGCCCCACATCTTTTTGCCTAAAGAATAATACTGAGTTCTTAATAACATGAAAACTCTGCTTCATATAGCCTGAGTGTGACTAGCTAGGTTGAAATATACTGTGCAAGATAAGCCTTGAGAAGTATGTTGTTACATGTTGAGATAAGTATCTCTTGGGAAATGTAGATAAACAGCTGGAGAAAAATGTAATGATTTGGATCTTATACTCCAAAGGGAAAATTTTGTTTCCTGTGTTTGTAGGGAGTAAAAGAATAATGAGCAGAGGTTGTGTGTTAAGGGAGGTAAGGAATATGTTAGAATAGGAGAAGGAAAGGAATATGTTTGAAGGAAAATAGGGAATATAAAATTTACTCCAATATTGATAAGGGTCCTGGGGAATTTAAGTAACTAGAAAGGTAAAGGAGATCTTTGAAAACCTGTTCGCGTTTTGTCATTCTCTCAGTTCGGACTTCTTTAGGTACTTTGGTTTGGTATGAACTTTAGTACTATTGTGGAACAATTAATAAATAACTCTTAACAGACAACTGTGGTGAACTTCTGTTTACATTCCCAATCTAGGAAAAAGATGGCTAATCTTTGTGTTTATATATTAAATCTTTTCTTTAGTAACTCATAAAGTCACACAGCTCCCATTGGTTGGTGAGAATTGCAAATAACTTTTCGTACCAAAACAATTGCAGTCAAAATTATTGTTATATGTGTTGAACTGAATATGCACAGAATTGAGGAATTAAGACAAAATCTCTGAATCAACATCCCCAACCACCAAGAAAGAGATGTACAAGTACAGTGTATAAAGGCATATTGTGTTCTGACAAAGAAAAAGTGTGAGTGTAACATGTTGGAAACTCCCTAATTATTATTTTTTAGGTTTTGCTTTGAAAAGTGTTGTTTAATTTTAACTTGTGACTGACTCATTTGTTCATTCTACTTTATACAAGATCTTGTTTTTATAAGCATTATCTATTGGAAAATTAAAAGGAGCTAAAGTTTAATCTTGATTTTTGAGATAAATACAGCTTTTTAAATCTGGGAGTGACATTTTTAGATTAATTTTTTAACAGTGGATTGCAAAATTGAATGACAAGATCAGCAATGTAACTATTTTATGTTTGGTTGCACATAAACTAGGCTCTTCCTACAAGGAAGCCAAGTATAAACATTTGAAAGAGAGTTCCTTCTTTTTGGAGGATAATGAGAACTGTAAATGGGTATCATTGTGGGTCTCCATGAATAGACAACCCATGACCTTGATCAGTTTAGTAGTGGTCCTGGAAATATCCTCTCTGAGGCTGCAGTTTTGTTACTTAGTGGCCCCGAATAACAAAAGTGTTCAGTAAGAGATTAGAAAGCAGGCTGAGATGAGACCTGGAGTTTTCCTCTTGCAAATGGATGAAGTACAGGAATGAAAGTTATTAGGAAAATATTTGCTTTTAATAGACCCAACATGTACATTTTACTGTCCTAAGCACAATATTAGAAAACTGATTGAGGTTCATAGCATTGCATACGTGCATTAAAACATTTTTAAAAATTAGTCCTGTATGATCCCATTTTGTTTAGCCTTTCAATGAACATCTTAAAATTGTGTTAATATTGTTAAGAATTATGTTGTTTCTAAGTTACCGTGGAATTTTATTCCTTTGAGTTTGGGAGACAATGCTGCGGAAGTTCCCAAGATTGTTTTTTTTTTTTTTTTTTTTTTTTAATGTTTATTTTTGAGAAGAGAGAGAGCATGAGCTGGTTAGGGACAGAGAGCGAGGGAGACACAGAACCCAAAGCAGGCTCCAGGCTCCAGTCAGCACAGAGCCCGACGCAGGGCTCGAACTCACAAACCGCCGAGATCATGACCTTAACTTAGTTAAGCCGAAGTTGGACACTTAACTGACTGAGCCACACAGCTGCCTGAAGGGTTTTATTTTTTTAATGTGATTTTTTTCCACTAAGATATCATATATGTTTCTATCACATTTGGAGTAGTCAGCTGTGTATCTTTTTTTATGAGTGTTAATGTTAGCAATTTAGCTAATCTCTTAAAAGTTTGGTGAAGAAAATTTATATGGGTAATCTGAAATCATTACACTCTTAACTTTTTTAATTGTTTCATTTTTAGTAAAGAAGAAATCATAACTAAACATAGTTCAGGATTCATTTGAATATAAAATACCTAAGAATGTTGAACATAGTGTCAAAAACATTCAAACTGTTGTGACAGATTTGTCTTTGAAAAGGAAGGATTATTGTGTAAAGGAAAAGTGTAAAGGGATGTAAGGAGATGAGTATTAGTGGATGTGTTTACCATAGTCGTATAGTAAAAGATCTTAAAGATTTGAATGAGACGCATTTGGGAGACTGGTAATAACAGTAAGCTGATATGGGTTACTGCTGATGAATCACAGGAGTGTATTATGGAAGCACAATTAAAATGCGATTTGGGGAGATTTCTAGAGAAGGCTGGGGGAACGAACAGAAAATTACAGTTTTCGTTTTGTTCACACTTTAATTTTATTAAACCTCTAAAGCAAATTGATATTTGACAAGGAGAGAAAAGGTATATTAGTGAATGATACAATGTTATTTTTGCTGATAATGCTAGTGTGTATGACCTATGAAAGGAGAAAAGGTAGTATTTAGGAAAAGTTGGGAGAAAAGGGGGCATCTTGCATAATCAGGTATTTCTAACAAGAACATTTAAATTCCCTGCCTTGTAACTGTTGAGATTTTGAATTACTGTAATTTAGTATGGGTGAACATCTTAATTTATAAAAAATAATGTTCTCACAAACAACTAATTGGTTAATACAGGGTAAAAGAACACTTTTATTCTTATCTAAAAACTAGGTAGCTAAGAAAGAATTATAAGGGGGAGCTTTTTTTTTTTTTTTTTTTTTTTTGCTTTTAAATCCCATCAGTTCATCTGTGTATGTAATTGAAATCTTACATAACATGCAAGTAAAAATTTATAAGATTGGATGTATAATTATGGAATCATTTCAAGGCTTCCCATGGCATTTAATGATAGAAATTATTTGTCTGATTTTCAAACCCAAAATAAATAATATGCATTTTCTAATTTAATAAGAAATGATCACTCTGGGTTATATCAGTCACTCACCCAACTGGACCAATACTCCATCTGGAGCTAAAATACAAAAACATTTTGAACAGTCTGAAAGTACTGCTTGTTAAAAACATTCAGTACTGAATATCAGTTGGAATTTTGGCAGCTGAATATCAGAGCAGAAATTCAAAATATTTGTAGAATTGCTTTTCAGACTTCAGTTGGTGATTTTGTTTATAAGCCACATATAAATAATTATTTAGATGATCAAGTTTATTCTAACACCCCCCCCCCCCATGTACTTGCTTTGTAATAAAATATTCAGAACACAAATTACTGGGGCTGAATATATAAAAAAAAAAGAATTGTATTTTTAGATGGAATACTAGCAAGAGCAGATGGTAGGGACATTGCTCAGCAATAAATAAGATTAATGTGTTTAGAGCTATTAAGATTGTGAAGAGAAAGGGAAAAAGTTTAGCCTATCAATAGGAAGCAAACCACTGCCTGAACCTGACTCGACTGGATTTGAAAAAGCTCATTTCTCAGAAACATGGCTAGAGAATTGAACTTCACTGAACACATATAAGGTTTAAGGTAGATCCAGTTTCTCCCTGTGTGTTAAGAGCAGCCACTCCAAATCTTTCAGGAGGCTTTCAAATGTTGGAGAGCAGCAGTTGTTCTGGTGTATTATAAAATGTACATCAAAGATCTCTCTTTGAAAAACACTGAATTTTTTTCACATGATAAGATTACAATGCATATCTAGAAATGTCTGTTGAAAAGTAAAATGAAATAATTCATAAAGATATTTAGTATTTACATTGTGAACATGTGAAATAAATTATTCTTTAGAAATGGTCACGATAGTGTACTTAGAATAGAAGAAATAATAAATTTAGTTTATACTTTGGAAATGGATATCTTCAAAATTCTCTTATTCCTTTCTGCCATTTGTTCTATGAAACCATCAGGTTAGTTGAAGCCTATTAACTTATTCATTTATAAATAAGTTTTAGTCATATTTTTTCTCTTAAATACAGCATCACTGTATTTTACATTAGGAATAGATAAAAAGAAATGTATTGATAATTTTATAGTTGCACTTAGCTGATTTGATTTAAAATTTTAGCCATTTTTAATAAAAGTAAATCGAACATTTTACTGTTACCAGAGACTCTCATAAGTAAACATATATTTTTTAAGTTAGCAACCTATGGTGCTCAGTGTGCTTCTTGATTTTGGTCCCAATTACATTGTTATCCAGATTGAAACTGGGACAACTGGTCTTGAACTTGGGAATGTATTCCCTTCTCCATTTAGCTACTTCTTAATCTCATAATTTTCAACTCCTCATAATCTACCCACTACAAAATTCAGAGTTTGTGTTGGATTAAGCATTAAATAATGTTGAAGGAGAATGTGGAAAAGAAAGCTTTTGCTAATCTATTAGTGAAATCAGACACATTAGTCACTAGTATTTTGTATTATATGGTAATCAGAAATTAAGCTAAATGTTTTTTTAATATCAAACATTTCAGTATATTGCTTCCTGAGCAAGTCCAAATGTATATAGATGATCATTGCATCAAGAAAAAGATGCCATACAAATAAAAGAGATTATTTGGTACTGGGATTTGCAGATTTTTCATTCCATGAAGTATTCCTTGCATCTATCTCGTCAGTCTTAGAAGCTGAAAGGAAGGCAATATAGAGAAATACGGCATTACTTTTCGTTAGCAAATAATTCCTCTGCTTAGTCTTTGGCAGCCCTAATTCTCATCTAGTGAAAAGTTTTAGAATGTTTAAAACATTAGCCAATGCTCCAACACCACCTCCTTGGCTTTCCTTTCTCATCTCAAATCAAAGTCCATCTGATTTCCACAGGTCCTTAATTCCAATTTTCTTGCTTTAATTTTTGCATTTTTTTGGTTTACTGTTTATGATTGAGTTTTAATTGACATGTAACATTCTATTAGTTTTAGGTGTACAACATAATGATTTGATACATGTGTATATTGTGAAATGATTACTACGTTAAGTTTACTTAACATCCATCACCACACATAGTTACAATCTTTGGTTTAGTTGTTTGGTTTTTTTTTTTTTTTAAGATTTTATTTTTAAGTAATCTTTACACACAACATGGGGTTTGAACTTACAACCCCAAGATAAAGAGTCACATACTCTACCAGCAGCCAGCCAGGAACCCCATGATCTTTGGTTTAGTTTTTAAGAATCCACTGAGAAAACATCTAGGTGCCCACTGTGTGCCAGGCATTGTGAGGTGAATAGAAGTGAAAAGAGAAGAAAATTAAGTGTCCTTAAATTCTACCGGAGGAGCTGGGTGAACAAATGTCCACTATGATGTGGAGTAGGGTGAATGCTAGGAAGAAAAAATAGAGGGACCAGAAAGTGAGAGTGAGGTGGGTGCTCTTTCATATAGGGAAGGCCTAGGAGGGGTACTATTGGAACAAAGACCCAAAGGAGGTAGGAAAGAATCTGGGGAAGAGATTTTAGGGTGCTGATAACCTATCATGAGGGAAAAAAAATCATTTGATGATAATTCTACTTGTATGCCATCAGTCCACATAGTACTTGTATGCTATAGGTTGTGGGAGTATTCCTTTTCTAAAAATTTGTTTTTGGGAGCACCCCAAAAAAGTTGAGTGCCCAACTCTTGATTTCAGCTGGCGTCATCCTGGGGTTATGGGATGGAGCTGCACATGGGGCTCCATGTTGAGTGTGGTCCCTCCTAAAGATTCTACCTCAGGGCACCTGGTGGCTCATTTGGTTGAGCATCTGACTTTGGCTCAGGTCATGATCTCACTGTTCGTTGGTTCGAGCCCCATGGTGGGCTTTGCGCTGACAGTTCGGAGCCTGCTTCGGATTCTCTGTCTCCCTCTCTCTCTGCCCCTACCCCACTAGTGCGTGTGCATTCCTCCCTCCCCCTCCCCCCGCCTCTCTCTCTCTCTCAAAAATAAACATTAAAAAAATTCTATCTTTCCCTCTCCCCTGCGCATGCTATCTCTATCTCTCTTAAATAAATAAATAAGAATTTGTTTTTTTAAATTTCAGTGTAATTAACATGCAATGTTATGTTAGTTACAGTACAGTGATTCAACAATTCTGTACTCTGTACTCATCACAGTAAGTGTACTCTTAATCCCTGTTACCTATTTCACCCATCCCACCACCCTAGATGGGAGTATTTTTCTATCACTGGTGGAGAACAGAGACCCAGAAAGGGAAGTGACCACTCCCTCAAGGGTGGTGAATCCCTTTCACGAATCTAAATCTTGTGGGTTTATTTTGTTTAGTTTTTACCTCTACTCATCCTACTATGCCTTCTTTCTTCAGAGGTCTTTGTCCTTATGGAAGGCTCTCTCCATATAAAAAGCTTTATAGTTAGGTCTAATTTAAAATCTTGGTTCTGGCATTGAATAAAAAAGTTACTTCATCTTCCTGAACCTGAATTTCTTCATCTACAAAGTAGTACATGTAGCAGCCACTGTATGGGGCTAGGGCTCATAACAGTGTTCAGAGGCATTAACAATTGCCATTGGATCAGTGACTGTTGAGGGAGTGCATGTGCACTTTAACAAGGGTCTTGTCGAGGCAGAGACACCAGAGAAATGAATAAATCAGTGATTCAGCCAGGGAGCAATTTTGCCTCCCCCCCCCCCCCAACCCAGGGACAATGGGCAATATCTGGAGACATTTTTGGTTGGCACATCTTAGAGCCATGTTGTGTACTACTGGCCTTTAATGGGAAGAGACTAGAGATGTTGCTATACAACCTACAATGCCTAGGACAGCACCCCCCCCCCATCCCCCAAAGCATTATGCAGCACAGAATGTCAATATTGCTGAAGAAATTTCTAAATGATGTGCCACTATTGGGATAATTTGGGGACAGATGGTGAGAGCTTTTGGAATAAGATAACCTGAACAATCACTGTTTGAGAAATGAATACAGGGCTAAAGATGGAGCAATTTTTAGTGGGAAACCTTCCTAGAAAAGCTCCTTGGGCCTATCTGATTCAATTATTTAGTTTTTAAGCTTGTTTATAGGCCAATGACAATTTTATTTCTGATCATTGTTTTTGGCTGACAATATATTGGCAAACCGAAGGAACTTACTGCTTCTTAAAATCACTGATGGAATATTAGTATCTACAGGCTTTCCCCAAAGCTCTAATCTTGTGTATTCTGGATAATTTTGGGTTCACTGTAATGATAGATTTACGGTTATTATGTGGTAATAAGAGCTCGAGATTAGCCAAATTTCTTTGCAATTAGCCAAAACTCCCTATTTATATTATCATGTTTATAGTTACCATTTAAAAAATAGTCAAGGAAGAGATATCTAATATCTCTTTAATTCCAAGACTCTTTAAAATCTCCTCTCGTAAAGACAGGTCTTATTTTTTATGCATTTTCTGAATAATACCTTTATGTAGCATACAACTGTGGCAGAGGAATTGAGTAGCAATTATTGCTTCAGATCAGTAGTGGCAATGGATACAAATGGAGGAAGGAGGAGTCCTGTTACGTTGCTAGGAAAAGTGGGCTGCGTGTGACTTGAGGCTCTAGTCCATCAGTTGGAATGTCTGATTTTGGAGCTGAATAAACCAGCAGAATTCCGTTTGTTGTGTGTCCTGCCATATTGGGATAGAGTGGACCAGTATACAGAGTACACATCCTGAGGAAGCCAGGGTTGCTCAGGAAAGTTGCACAGGCTGCTTGTGGCCCTTGGGCATATACGCATTTGTGGAACATCTTTATGTCCACAAATTTTACATATTTTGCCTCATTTAATTCTCCTGACAAGCCTGAAAGGCAAGATCATATTAATCTCATTTTACAGATGAACAAACTGGGTTAGGACACTTCCACGAGAGAAACACTGGAAATGGTGGCACAAGAATGCGCATGTAGGCTGAGCCTTAGACCCCTGACATTTTGACGTGTGTTCACTATCCAGCCTGGCACCGCCTTTCATTATAATGGGACAGAACTCAAGTCTACAAGTCCAGATGCTTGAGTTCTTAGAACAAGGCCCAGCTCCAGAACTTTTAAGCTGTGTGATTCAGGGAAACTGCTAACCTTTCCAGATCACTTCTTCCTGTAAAGATAAAAATACTTGCCTGCCAGGTTCTCAGGACGGTGACCACCGCAGCAGAGAACAGGAAATTAGTCTGCAATAAGTAAGGCCTATGACCCAAGGAATCCTAACCTGCCTGAGTTACATAAAAGAGGTTGTCTGGCAGAACTGGGCTAACAATGTGGAGGAATGAAGGTTTTCTATTTTTACTCATTCTTTTTTACAGAATCTTTCCATGTCCTATTTGTGATTCCCTGGTTAGATACTGTCGATCCTATCGTGCTCAGCTGTTTGTTTGCAATTTTCAATGTGTATAGTTATAGTGCTAATATTTAGAATTTGCACAGTGGGATTTTTTTTTGAGGGAGGCAAATTTGTAATATGAAAAGGTAGGTTATTTTCTATCTCTGATGTTCAGATTATTTTTATTGTTTCCACTGGAAACATGAATATAAAGGAAATTTAGTATAAATATTACCACCTTCCTCATTTTGTTTCCCCAAAGTGTAACAATTTATAGAAAACAACTGACTCTTCTTGTTATCCTGTCATAGCATTCTTTTTTTCTTTTTCTTTCTAGCTTTTTATTTTTTTTATAATTTGTTTTCATTTTATTTTTTTTAATTTACATCCAAATTAGTTAGCATATAGTGCAACAATGATTTCAGGAGTAGATGCCTTAATGCCCCTTACCCATTTAGCCCATCCCCCCTCCCACAACCCCTCCAGAGTCTCTATGTTTTGTCCCCCTCCCTGTTTTTATATTATTTTTGTTTCCCTTCCCTTATGTTCATCTGTTTTGTCTCTTAAAGTCCTCATATGAATGAAGTCGTATGATATTTGTTCCTGTCATAGCATTCTTTCTTAATAAATAAGTAGGTAAAAGGAAATATAATTTTCTCAGGAATAGAAATAATGTCAGTGTTGTTTATATATACCGTGTACTTTGATTTGTTTTCAGAATAACCACTTCAGAGGAAAAATAGAAAATAATATGATAATTTAAAAGTAAAAACTCTAGTGTTTTTTTAAAAACACTCGTGTTATTTAACTATTTTTTGAATTATAGTCTATAGAGGAATCTTTGCTGAAGCAGTTTAGTGCAAGATATGCTTAGAGAATAAACTGAGAAATTGAAGATAATTTGAGAATATTTTGAAGTTTTTTTTAATGTTTGTTTGTTTATTTATTTATTTATTGAATGTTTATTTATTTTTGATAGAGACAGAGCATGAGAGGGGGAGGGGCAGGGAGAGAGGGTGACAGAATCCGAAGCAGGCTCGAGGCTCTGAGCGGTCAGCACAGAGCCCAACCCGGGGCAGGAACTCAGGAGCCGTGAGTGAGATCATGACCTGAGGGGAAGTCAGACGCTTAACCGCTTAACCGACTGAGATCCCTCCCCCCTCCCCGGCGCCCCTTTAATGTTTACTTTTGAGAGAGCGGGAGCGGGGGAGGGACAGAGAAAGAGGGAGACAGTGGATCCGAAGTGAAGGGAGCCCACAGGGCTTGAACTCAAGAACTGTCAGATTATAACCTGAGCTGAGATTGGACTGAGCTACTCAGGTGCTCCTGAAGTTTCTTAAAACAAAAGTGCCACATGGTTTTCTACTGCTTGTGTTTATTACCTGATGATGGTTTTTTTTGGCCTCCTCATTGTTTAGCCAGTTGGCCCATTTAATCTTTTCCCAAAAATAGGTCTAAAGGAAAACAGAATTTGTTGCTTGCATTTGGGATTTGACTTCAATATTCTAAGTACATGAATGTCAAACATAAAAGATAGAATTTAGGAGAGTATAGACACTTCAAAATGCAAACAAGTATTTTGTTAGTGTCATCTCATTAAGATGCAAATCATGCTTTTTAATTTTTAAGGATTTATCTTCACTAATACACTTGGTGATTTTTAACAAAATTTTTTAAGACACCAGTATAAGATTAATAATAATATCACATAATGGGTAACAGATTTTCTTCATTGTTGAGATCTCACATTTGAGCATGCTGACATACACTAACCAGTGGGTTTTTTATTTTCTTTAAAAAAAATTTTTTTAAACATTTATTATTGAGAGACAGAGAGACACAGAGTGTGAGCAGGGGAGGGGTAAAGAGAGGGAGACATAGAATCTGAAGTAGGCTCCAGGCTCTGAGCTGTCAGCACAGAGCCCGACACGGGGCTCGAACTCACAAACTGCGAGATCATGACCTGAGCCGAAGTCGGACACTTAACCAACTGAGCCACCTGGGAGCCCCTAACCAGTGGTTTTAATGACAAATTTTTTAATTAAAAAAAAAAAATTTGTCTTTTATTTTAGAGAGAGAGACTGCATGCATGCGGGAGAGAGCCAGAAGGAGAAAGGGAGAATCTTAAGAGTGTAGAGCCTGACATGGGGCTCGATCCCATGACCCTGGGATCATGACCTAAGCCAAATCAAGAGTCAGATGCTAAACCAACTGAGTCACCCAGGCACTCTGACATAAACTTTTTAAAAGGTGATTTTTAGGGGCACCTGGCTGGCTCAGTTGGAAGGGCATGTGACCTTGATCTCTGGATGGTGAGTTCGAGCCCCATGTTGGGTGCAGAGATTACTTAAATAAATAAAGATAAATAACAGGTGATTTTTCAGTATTAGCATTCTGAAACAAAAATTCCAAAAGGAATAAATACATGAGCATTTAAAACGGTTCATGTTTCAGATATTCTGTGCTGCTGAATAGATCCTAACATCAGTCAGATATGTTGCAAATTTATGTCATTGGTCACAAGGGAGATCAAAAGGGTTAATCAATGTAAAAATCAATGCCTGCTGGCGGTAAGCCAATTTTATATCACTTTCCTAGTGGGACAGTCTTTACATGCAAAGGATAACAGACTAGGTAAGTTTGGTGAAAGATCTAATGTTACGATTTCTTTTTCAACTCAAAAATCACTCTACTTTTTATGTTTCAGTTTTTAAAATAGGATATTACCCCATAACACTATTAAGTGCATGCCAAACACTACTAGCCACTGGCACTAAAGTTAAGAATCAGACATGGTCCTTGTTGTCCTCTTAAGCTTAATTAAAGTCTAGTGAATTTTAAAAAAGGGCCTGAAGCAGAGTATAATGAGAGGAAGAGGTGAGGAGGGTATAGAGTTGGATAGTTGGATACTTACCCTGATTTAGGAATCATGAAGACCTGAAAGATAAGGAGGTAGGCAGGCAAAGAATAAGTGTAGAGAAAACAAGTGGAAATTTCAGAAGGACCATGACTATATAGCAAGTGGTACCAGTTGGAAAGGACAGGCATAGATTTGCTAGGTAGCGGAAAGGACAACGATTGGAAATGGAGTATTGGATTGGGGTGGAATCCAAGCTGGATAGAAGCAGACAGGGAGATGGGAAAAACCCCCAGAAGTTTGGAAAACAGCTGTGGTGGAATTAGATGAGGAAGCCCAAAGGACAAGAGGTTCGGGTCAGAGTGGGTTGTTAGAACTTATTCCAGAAAGAGCAGATTTGGACCTTATGAGGTCTCGGGTGCAACTTAGAGACGCGATTGAATTGCTGCAGGGCAGAATAAAGTTGGAGATAAGGGTGGTCAAGAACAAGAGGGGCAAAGTGATGGATGGCTGATTCCCTTAGATCTTGAAGATATTCAGAAAGATGGCAGGACTTGGGGAGGAGAGGAGCCCGTTTACAAAGTGTTCCTCTAGGATCTGGCTAGGTAGTTAATAGACAGAAGCTAAAAGAAATGGTGGAGAGGGATACAGCCAAATGCCATGAGGTTCAAAGAAACTAGCTTTGCAAAAAGGGAAAACCTTTAGAAAGTTTTTAGGAAGGAGGTGTGTGGGAAAAGAGGACACTGACCCCACCTAGCCCCAAATCTGTGTCCTTCTTAATTTTCCCCAATTTCAGTATATTGGCAGATTCTACTGACGTGCAGAATGTATTTTCAATCAGTTCTGTTTATTTCCACTGCCACTATTCAGGTTCAAGGCACCATCATCTCTCCTTCAGATGGTTTTCACTGCCTAACTCTCCTCCCTGTTTTCATTTTTGCCACCACTCAATCCATTTCCTCTAAAATTATTCGTATAATGTAACTCCCCTGTTTTAAACACTTCAGTCACTTCCTACTGCTCTTCGAATAAAATCCACATTTCCTGTGGGGCCTTGTACAGCCACTCTGTCTGCTCCTCTCAGACTGTGCCCTACTCTCCTGACACATAGGCTTCCTCTCTGTGCCTGCAAGAGGGCCAGCCCAGAGCCAACTCAGAACACTGCATTTGTCATTCCTCATTACCATATTCATGGTGCTTTGCACATTGCCTGGCACTTGGAAGGTACTCAGTATTTGTAAAAACGGATGAAAGCACAGCCTCCTCTTAAGAGGACTGTGAGAGAGAGGTTTTAGGTGAATGCCAGGAGGTTAAGGTTGTAGGAGAGTTTGATTGTGGAATGAGTTCCAAAGGATACAAAGGAAGGCTTTAAGTGGGGGAGTATGGCCAGGCAAGTGGAAGCACAGAGAATTTTGAGGTTTGTGGTACCATAGCAGGCTATATAATTATGGTGTGACAGGTAGACTAAGTATTAAAAAATAGACCAGGGTTTAATGTGGCCAACCTGTCAACACTCTTCATATGATTTCGGGCAACACAAAATTTCTGAAGGTTTAAGGTTTGGGTCAGGGCATAACTCTAGAACCCTTCTGTCCCAAGTCATTTTTTTTCATACTTTTTAGGAATGCTTGATTTGAGGACTTAATTTTTTTTTTTTTTTAAGAAATGTATTCATTATTTTTAGTAATCTCTACACGAAATGAGGGGCTCAAACTCAAGACTCAGAGATTAAAAGTCACATGCTCTTCCAACTGAGCCAGCCAAGTGACCCTGGAGATTAATTTTTAATTACTGTGGGGAACAGTAGTTTATTGATGATTTCATTGTGTCTCTATTACATTAGAATAGAAGTTTTCAGACTTTTATTCATGACCCCATAGTCAAAAATACATTTTATATCACCTATGATACAAATCATATATAACGTTTTCACACAAAATAACATCTTTCTTATTGCCTGCTCATACATTCTATTTTTTTTTCCAGTTTCATTGAGAAACAATTGACATACATCACTGTGTAAGTGTAAGGCATACGGCATGATGGTGTCATTTACATTTATTGTAAAAAGATGACTCCGATAATTTCCTCTATTTCATTTTTTGAAAAGTGCTGGATAGGACCCACTAAAAATGCATCTGTAACTTGAAAAACACTATTCTAGAAGATGAGGAGCAGCATTTCTCTGAATGAGAGCGTAGCATCTACGTCTATATCTACATCTGTCTTGGTTTTGTCCCTTCTAGAGGGAATGAGGGAAAGAGATGGAAAGGGTAGAGAAAAAGGGCTTCTGTTTGTGACTCTAGTTTTTACATCAATATTGACAGCAGCTTCTGAATATTTTTGAGTGAATAAACTAACAATTCAAAAGGCCTCTGTCCCATTTCCTTTTCCTTGCTCTGTTTCCAAATGCCCGTCGCACAGGGCGCTGGAATGGAGAATAAGTAATTCTTTTCCTTTGATCCACTTTCTGTCACTTTTGTCTTTATTAACGGGAAACATCTTTTATTGCCACACATATCATAGGCAGGCCTTCCTTGAATTGCAAAATTATCGTGCTGTTAAAAGGTCATATAAATTATACTAAAGAAAGGCGAATTTTAAATAATTTCATGAGCTACCTAGAAATTACAGGGCAACATGTAGAAGTAAAAATATTTTAAGTTATCCTTTAAATGAACAATGTCCATTAACTGTAGGCTACAATGCTGAAGATAAAACTCCAGTAGTCTCAGAGAACTTGGTAGCATTTTTACTGAAAGAAATAAAGTTCAGTGACTGCACACATTTTTATGTTTCTTTTATTTTTTTCCAGTTAGCAGGCAGAGGATTATTGTTAAGAAGCTGGAAGATACAAAAAAGAAGAAAAAGCATCCAGCATTCAGACAACTATTTAAGCAACATTTTGTTGTATTTTTTTTTCAGTTTCCCCTATAGAAATGTAACTATTTTTCTCAAGATTTTATTTTTAAGTAATCTCCACACCCAACATGGGGTTCACACTCACAACCCTGAGATCAAGAGTCATACGCTTTATCAACTGAGCCAGCCAGGTGCCCCATAAAATGGAGCTTTTAAGTCTTACTTTAGTTCATAGGTATCTAATTACTGATTATTGGTAACTTTTCACTGTTATGATGAAATATATAACACTCTGAATGCCTTTGTTTGTAATTCTTTATACCTGTGTCTGGATTATTTTAGTATGATAAAGTCTATAAATACACTATACTAGGTTAAAGGGTTTGAAAATTCTTAAGGCTTTGATATTGCTAAATTGACCTTCAAAAAGTTTGTGCCTGTTTACTTACTTACCTACAGGGTGTGAAAGTACCCATCTTAGGCTCTTTTCTTTAGCCAACTCTAGATATTTCTAAGGAATGTTACCTTTTGAGAGAGGAGAAATGTAATCATTTTGATTTGCATTCTTTGGTGATTATTTTGAAAGTTGTTTTCTTCTGTTTATTGGCCGTATTTCTTTGTTAATTGATATTGCCTACATCTTGACTTAAGACATCATCTAAGGGGCACCTGGGTGGTCAGTTAATTGATGTTCCGACTTTAGCTCAGCTGGTGATCTCGCAGCTTGTGGGTTTGAGCCCTGCATTGGGCTCTGTGCTGGAACCTGCTTCAGATTCTGTCTCCCTCTCTTTCTGCCCCTCCCCTGCTCATACTCTGTGTGTCTCTCTCTCAAAAATAAATAAACATTAAAAAAAAAAGACATCATCTAAGTTAAATGCATGATTAATGCAACATCCCTTTAAAGTGTCCTAAACTTCCTATTTTGCAGTTTACATTAGGACTGCTTTTCTGGAGGTTAGTTTATATCAAAAGGCTTAAAATATGCACAGAGCATTTGAGCTACCAATTATAATTCTAGGGATATTTTCTATGGGAATATTGTGGAATGTGGACTAAAGATGAGCAAAGATATTCATCCTAGCACTGTTCATAGTAGTGGAAAAATTGAAACATTCTAAATGTCCAGACAGGTTAAATAACATATTCTATTTGTAGAGAGTGCAATCATTAAAAATGATTTTATAAAAATGGAAAGATGCTCAATATTTATTCACTTAAAAAAAAGTTGTAAAATGTAAGATGATACTTTCTTTTTGTCAGAATGTGTGCATAGGGAAAAAACCCGGAAGTGTTAACAAAGTATTATTTCTGGGTGATGGGATTGTGCGTGGTTTTTTTCCCAAGTCTTTGCTTATTTGTCTACAGTGATACTTATATGCATAAAAGTAAAGCTCTGGAAAAACCAACAAAAATGAGGTGACCTAAATTGCATCAAATATCAGTATCATCAGTATCACTGGAAGCAAAAAGCATACTCGAGGTAACGTTAGAGAGTGTATCAATACATGGTTACTTTAGTTGAAATCTATTTTAAAATAAGCTAAAGTATCTTTAAACTCACTCTCATCATTTAGTTGGAATGTTATTTGCTCCATTTTAAGTTAATGTGAAATTTAAATTCACTTTTATGATTTTTGATAGATCTTTTGTTAATATGCTAATGTGAAAACTTTTTACCTCTGCTTGACTCACATTGTCAGTCACCTGAGTGAGATGTTGCCCTTCCTATGCAGATAACACGCATTAATTCAGATTGTTAGAGTATGTTTAGAGTTTTTCTGAACCCTTAGAATGGTTCTAGGATGGTTCTCTGTTTGACAATAAATCCTATGCCTTTTTTCTTTTTGAAGGAAAATTAATTTTTAAAGGGAGACTGAATTAGTTTGTGTCTTAAACTACATGAATATTAAAGAATATGATAGAAATTCATTTTAGTTATATATAACCAGTGTCTTCAATAGATTTGATCACTGTTACATTCTTTAAAACTTCTGGCTCTACCCACTCAGGGATGATTGCTTCTTCCACAACTTTATAGATTTAAATAAGGGCCAGCATATCTGGAATTTTACTCTAGTTTTTTGCTGGAAAAAAAAATTGCTGAAGCCACAGTATCACATTTATTTTTGAAGCAGCTATTTGCACTCATTAGTTACCAAAAACCAACCCTGAATATCACATGCGTAGAAAATGACACCTGGCTCAAGAAAAGGTATCTGGTACTTGGTAGAATGTAAGTGGGGTAGAGATGTCTGGAATTGAGAAAAGTGTAAAGTTTGCTGAAATCTTTAAGAACTCTTGTTAGAAATCTTTCTAGAAAATCTTAGTGGGCTCTATAGAGACAATTCATGCTGAACTCCACAGCCACTATTGAGTAACTTATAGTTAACTAGAAGCTACAACAAATTGTAAGGCAATTGAACTAGACTTTTTGGTTTGTGTGTAGTCTCTTCTTGCTGAGTTTTTTTTTTTTGTTTGTTTTTTGTTTTTTTTTTTTTTGCCTCTCTTCTCTGTTCTGATTACATGGTGCCCCTGGAGGGCTGTTTGGCTACTTTGAAGAGTCTCAGTTGGCTCTTAAGTCATATATGGTAAGATTTGCCATAGGGCCCTTTCCTCAAGGATATGTGGTTTAGCTTTTTGAATCTTTCCGTCTCTATTAATTTCCTTGAAAGAGAGCTATCTTCTCTTCTCACCATGGTTGTTTCTCACTTTATTTCTTCCTTTAAATTTATTTAATATCCTCATATAGAGATTGGTCCTTTAGGGAAGAGAAAAACATAAAACATTTGGCAAAGAGTGTATCAGGGTATTGAACTGTGTGGGACAGATCTTATCTGTGGGGCTAGAATGGCCAGACTGCAGAGAAGAATGAGGATTTGAATCCAACCTTCCCTACAATGGTTCACTAGTGTTCTTCTATTAACTTCCTTCTGTGCAATGGGTTCTACCCAAGAGATTTGTAGACTGTAAGTAAATTAAGATTCTATAAGGGGTGTGGGGGTGGGTGAGGAGAAAGAATGAAGCGTCAAATTACACCTATGTAGTGAGTTCCTTTGGTTTTCTTAATATTCATTAAAGGGGGAGTGCCTGGGTGGCTCAGTCGGTTGAACATCCAACTTTAGCTCAGTTCATGATCTCACGGTGTGTGAGTTCGAGCCCCGCATCGGGCTCTGTGCTGACAGCTCAGAGCCTGGAGCCTGCTTTGGATTCTGTGTCTCCCTCTCTCTCTCTGCCCCTACCCTGCTCATGCTCTGTCTCTCTCTCTCTCTGTCAAAAGTAAATAAACACTAAAAAATTAAAAAAATATATTCATTAAATGGATTCATTCAACAAATAGTACCTAACACAGTCCCCCTCCATCACCATTTGAAAGTTTGTTTTATGCCACTTTGTTTTTAAAAAAGACCTACATTAGTACTTGAAAGACCTACATTAGTACTTGTTTTCACCCACTGAGATAAGTCTGAAGAGGATTTTCATTTTTACAGAATGGCAATTGTTTCTTTGCTATAGGATACTTGAGCTTAGGAGAGGTTTCATAGGAACACTGTGTTTTCGGAGAGTGGGGGAAACTTGTAACTTCCTGGCACTGTTTGAGGTCCTGGTGCTACAGTGGCAAACAAAAAAGTAATGTCCTTGCCATCTGAGTGGTATAGCTAGTATCTTTAAAGCTGGTTTCTGAGTAGGGTATGTATTTAAATACTTCCATGAATAATTACTCCAAAATGGTGCTAAAGAAAACTAAGATGTTTTGGGGACTCATCTTGTAAGTTGTCACAGAGGACCCAGACAGCTTCCCATAAACTCCTGGGCTGGATGGACCAGTCACTGGATATGACTTCTATCCTACTTCTCCAGTGCTCTACTTGATATAAACAAAGTCCATAACATTTTAATATTCATCATATACTTCCTGGAACACCCCTATTACTCATGTTTCTGAGAATAAACTTTTAAATCTGGGTTGAAATGTAATCAAGATGTGAAAATGTTCATGTTTTTTGACGTGTTAATCCCAGTCCAAGAATTTGCTTGCTTGCTTGCTTTATTTATTTATTTATTTATTTATTTATTTATTTATTTATAGTTTATGTGAAAGTGAGAGAGAGCATGAACAGAGAAGAGGCAGAGAGAGAGGGAAAGAGAGAATCCCAAGCAGACTCTGCACTGTCAGTGCAGAGCCCATCATGGGACTTGAATTCAGGAACTGTGAGGTCATGACCTGAGACGAAACCAAGAGTCAGACACTTAACCAACTGAGCCACCCAGGCGCCCCCCAAGAATTTGTTTTAGACTTTCTAGTAAACTGTATCTTTAGTGTTATTTTTGATGGTGTCCCCCAAACAAAAGAAAAATGCCCGATATCCCACAGAAGGAGCATTTAAAACAAATCACAAATTTTATCAGATGGTATATTTCACCACTGAAAGTTACAAATGGAAATGTCTGTTATATATGGAAACATATAAAGCAAAAAAGACATAATTCTAAATAGCATGTATAGTATAAAGGCAATTTAAAATTATGTTCATGTATTGATAAGGAATGAAATAGTTGATATGGTGCAATGACAGTATTATGCCATTAATCCTTTCCTTCTTTATGCTAATTTCCTTTACTGTTGCTATAATATTTGCACAAAGGTAAAATAACTGAATTAATAATATCCATGCTATACCTGGTTTTGGAATGATTATTGATATAGGCAAAAACTGTATAATATCGAACCCAGTGTATGGGAAGGTGATGAAAACAAGTAAAACAGCTAAAAATGAATGTTGAACTTTTGTGCTTTCTTAATTTTTAGCTAGGCTTTAAGTTACCATGATAATACCATGACCTATCAATGTGTACCATGTCTGAATATATCTCAAGAAGGTTGATCTGGTGTGTATTCATCTAGGTTGTTGGGAGTCCCATTTTCTTTCTTTCTTTTTTTTTTTTAATGTTTATTTTTGACAGAGAGAGAGAGAGAGAGAGAGAGAGACAGAGCATGCGGGAGAGGGGTAGAGAGAGAGGGAGACACAGAATGGGAAGCAGGCTCCAGGCCCCGAGCTGTCAGCACAGAGCCCGACGTGGGGCTGAACTCACAAACCGCGAGATCATGACCTGAGCCGAAGTCGGACGCTGAACAAAATCAGCCACCCAGGTGCCCCGGAAGTCCCATTTTCAACAAATGTGTGGATTGATACCAGCAGAATATTTTCACCCTAAAATTATTCAAAGTAGACTTGTACCATAGACGTGATGCACCCAAGGAAATGGACTATATTGCAAAACCATGGAATAATTCAGGGAATGCAAAATAAATACACTGCAGTTAGTTAGGCTAGGCAGTAAATTTACACCTAGATTCAATTTCACAGTTACTGCTGCTAAGAAAAGTTCCTGTTAAGTAAAATCTTTTCCTAAGAATACAGATATAATGAAAACTAGAGTATCCTAAAGTTACAGGTTAAGACAAAATGAAGAAATTAAAATGTCTTTGATAGAGAATCTACAAATTCACCATTGAATTAGTGAATTGGGTATTTTTACTATACCACTGATAAAAAGAAGCATGGCAGGAGATTTATAGTTGCTTGTTAAATTGAATGGACTTGCAGATGATTTTGTAGCTGGAATCTTGCAGTTTTAGGTACCTTAATGTTTAAAAACTTATTCTGGGAAATATAAGCCTCTTCTTATACTTGAGAGCAGTTTAAACTTTGAGCTGTCAAGATCTTTCTTAGAATCTGTCTGGAATGGGAAGACTTGCATCACTTATCCATGGATAATATGTCAATTACAATGCCTTTTACCAAATCTTAATTAAAAACAGAATTCCATATTGTTGTATAGCAGCCTAGGGCAGCAGTCTAAGAATAGTTTTACATATGCCTTCCCGTAGCCAGTAAGCAGCTATTTACCTCACCTTGGATCTACTACTCATTTAGTCACTCATTCATTCATTTTTAAGAATTTGAATATCTACTAGGTACCAGGCACTGTGTCAGGTGCTGGAATACACTGATAAACGAAGAGAGTCAAGGTTCTTGCTCTCCTGGAAGTAACATTCTAGTGAAGTAAGCAGAGAATAGCAAACAAGATAACCGGGTTGTGATAAGTGCTACCAAGGAAGGACACAGGGTGGTGAGCTAGTGTAAAACAGGGGTGGGGTATGCTTTAGACTGTAACCCTGGGAAGAGTTAAGATCAATCTTGGACTGTGTTTCAGTTCCTAACACTTCTAGGAACAGCCTCTGAGTCCATTAGTCAACTTGACCAAGAAACTTCTGAAACTCCAATATGATTGAATCTGTGGAGACAATCTTTAGAATAGCTCCTATTTGGTTCAATTAACACTTTAGCCATGGCTTATTATTATTATTATTGTTTATTATTTTTGAGAGAGAGAGAATGAGCAGGGGAGGGGCAGAGAGAGAGAGAGAGAGAGAGAGAGAGACAAGAATCCGAAGCAGGCTCCAGGCTCTGAGCTGTCAGCACGGAGCCCTTTGGGGGCTCCAACTCTTGAACCTTGAGATCACAACCTGAGCCAAAGTCAGATGCTTAACCGACTGAGCCACCCTGGCGCTCCTAGCCATGTTTTAAATGTGAGATCTGTACTTAAATTTTAACACCCACTTTTTAAATACGGTATGTAGCAAACATATTCACTTCTAAGCAGAATCTTTTTAATGACTTAAGGCAAGTATGCCTGCCTCTATAATCTCACATTTCAAACTATATTTTTATTTTGATGAGCTTTGTTCCTTTATTTGTGCATCCATTCATTTATTCAACAAATACTTATTGAGAACCTACTAGGTCCTGGAGATACTGCAGGAAACCAAATAAATAATAATCTCTGCTCTCATGTGGTTATAGTCTCTGGTGATGCCACATGGTTCCTTTTCTTTTTCATTCTGACTTAACAATAATACAGCGTTAATATCACTTCTTAAGACCACATTGGGAAGGCAATCTTTATGTGATGTAAATAGACCTATTTCATGTTCTGCTGTTCTTAACACTTAAGCATTATTGTTATCAGTGATTTTTATTCTTTGGGATGTGGGTAATTTACCTTTTATTAAGGTAATTTTGCTATGTTAGATACTCAACTCTTTTGGCCATTAGAGTGCTTTTCTTTGTTTAGGAGCATATAACTACTTGTTCCTGACTGATTGTGCAGTCATGACATAGCTAGAGTAAAGATCCAACTTTAAACATTGTGAGATAAATCATTTCCACATTCTTGCTTAAGTGGCCATTTTAGTGTAGAGAAGCACATTTTCTTTTGAAAGCCAACGCGAGTGTCTCCTTGACCCAAGGTCTCAACAATTTTTGAGCAACATAGGTATGATGGTTTAGAAAGAGTTTGATAGATCAAAAACAAATGCTGTGAAATTTAAATTTTTTCCCTTTGAAGAATTATTGACAGAACATTCATTTGAAACAGTATATATATATATATATATATATATATATATATATATATAAATATATATATATATATATATATATATATATATATATAATGGGGTCTATTTTCATTTCTTATTATTTACTGACATACCAAAATGACCATGTCTGAGTTTCCTAAGCATTAGCTTAGCAATAGCATGACTTCTGTAGACAGATTTCTGAGTTCTTATGAACATTTTGGTCTCAAGGCAGTGAAACAAATCTGTAGAATTTGGTAGGTTTTTTATTTTTCCTTTTTAATGATTAGATAAGAACAACTCTGTCTCCTTTCGTGTGTGAACATTGATGACCAATATCTACATGAACGCAGAGTGCAAGTAGTCAGCGTTCAGGCTCATTCCCCACACGATTTGTGGGGTGATTCACTGCTTTTGGTAGCAGACGCAAAGCAAGAAGAGAGGCCCCACTCTTTATTTGCCTGTGAAGGGCTGGGACGTCCAGGTTCACTGGTGTGAAAATCTGTTTTAGAGAAAAAAACATCAAAACAAAGTCCTCATAGCTGTGTACTTTTCTACCTTTGGAGCTAGGATCCAAAGTCCAGTCTCGATAGGACTTACTTGCCTTCCAGAGGGCAGGGGTAGCCGCAGGGGATGGTCCCAGAGCTTTGCACAAACTGGGTCCTCTGTAGAAATAGTAGGAGCTTGGGATACAGAATAACACAACCAGTTTCTTTAGGAGAGGGAGTTCCCTAGGGGCGGAGCCGTGTACCTGGTCAACCTGACTGTATCCTGGACTCCGGTGAATCTGGGTTGACTTTGGACAGGTAAGAGGGGGTTGAGGCAATACTGATGTGAGTATTCTGTCGGCTGTCAAATGTTGGACAAGTACCCTGCTCCCAATTTTTAATGGCTAAATATTTTGAAATAAGCTGTTTATAGTTTTAAAAGTATTTATGTACTGATTTATTTATATAGAGCAGAGGATGGAGCATTGTACATAACACTTTTTTCTTTTGAAATTGATCAAAACAGTAGATCAACATTACCAAAAGCTAAGGGAAAAAAGGGGGGGGGGGAATAATCCATTATCCTACCTTCTGTTTTTTCTGCATGAAAATAGATTTGAGAGCTGTAAGCGTGGTTCAGTAAGTTAAGTGCCTGACTCTTGATTTCAGGTCAGGTCATAATCTCATGGTCATAAGATCAAGCCCCTCGTGGGATTTGTGCTGGGTGTGGAGCCTGCTTAGGATTCCCTCTCCCTCTCTCTCTGCCCCTCCCCTGCTTGCACATGCATTCTCTCTTTCTCTCAAAACAAACAAACAAGATTTGGACATGGTCTCAATCATAATGCACATATAATTTGTATTCTGCTTTTTTTTTTTTTTAAGATTTATGTATTTAGGGGCACCTGGGTGGCTCAGTTGGTTAAGCATCCGACTTTGGCTCAGGTCATAATCTCGTGGTTTGTGAGTTCAAGCCTGCGTCAGGCTCTCTGCTAACAGCTTAGAGCCTGGAGCCTGCTTCGGATTCTCTCTCTCTCTCTCTCTCTCTCTCTCTCTCTCTCTGCTCCTCCCTTGCTTGTGCTCTGTCTCTCTCTCTCTCTCTCTCTCAAAAATAAATAAACATTAAAAAATTTTTTAATTTATGTATTTGTTTTTGAGAGAGAGAGAGAATGTGAGAGAGAGTGAGTGGGGAAGGGGCAGACAGAAAATACCAAGTAGACTCTGCACTGTTAGTGCAGAGCCAGACATGGGGCTTGATCTCACAGACTGTGAGATCATGACTCAAGCTGAAACCAAGAGTTTAGATGCTTAACGGACCCAGCTGCCCAGGCACTCCTGTGTTCTGCTTTAAAAAAAAATTGTTTTTTAATGTTTTTATTTTTGAGACAGAGAGAGACAGAGCATGAATGGGGGAGGGTCAGAGAGAGAGGGAGACACAGAATCCGAAGCAGGCTCCAGGCTCTGAGCTGTCAGCACAGAGCCCGACGCCAGGCTCGAACCATGAACGTGAGAACATGACCTGAGCCAAAGTCCGACGCCCAACTGACTGAGCCACCCAGGCACCCCTCTTCATAATTCATTTTTAATGTCTGTGTAATATCTCATTAGAAAGATGTACCATAACTAACATTTTCCCTATTATTGGGCATCTAAGTTGATTCACATTTTGTAGTGAACATCTCTTTTGGGGTGGGGGGGGGGGCAGGGATCATTTCTTAAGATCAGTTCCAGCAGTAAGATTACTGTGTCAAAGGGAAGAGACATTTTTATGACTCTTGATACACATTGTTAAACTGTTTTACAAAAGGTTTGACCTTCTTTGCACAACTTAAAGGTGAATCATCAGCCATGATCCAGGGCTTACATTTTGGACAGTTAATTATTATTTCCATATTAGGCAGAGAGACAAGTTCTGTGCACATTTGAACTTCTTCTAATTGCTTTCATTACATAGAGCTGACTTGTCGAGAAAAATGTCCTGGCTGTGAGACATTCCAGACAACAGAGCCATCACTTTTGAAAAGTTTGGACCAATCCCAATTTTGTAATCAGTTCCCAGGGCTGTTCATATTTCTTTTGGCAGAGATGTCTGTCTCTGTGGTCAAATGCAGCTGAATGGTTGAAGTCACAGGGTGAGCTGATCAAGGTGCCTATTTTAGCATTAGGTTGGCAGTCTGTGGCCAGGTGTCTGGGTATTTTGAGAGAAGTCATTTTGAAAAGTAATTTGCAATTCATAACCGTGAATAGTATCAGAAGAGTCATATGCAGGTCCTCTGTGGAAATTCTCCCCCCTCCCCTTCCCTATGCCAATTGGAAGATAATCATTGGGTTTTGGTGGAAACACATGAACTGGAAGGAAGTCAGGATGCTTTAGTCCTGGCCACACATCTCATGGTGCCTGTGCTTTGAGCTGGGTTTCCCCCTCTGACAAGCAAGAATGTTGGAAGCAAGAGTCCCAAAGTCCCTAAAATTTTTTAGGTTCTCTGTCCAGCGGATGACTACAATTGTATCTTCATTTTTAAAAAAATGTTTATTTTTCGGAGGAAAAGAGAGGGCACATGTGCGAGTGGGGGAGGGGCAGAGAGAGAGGGAGGGAGAGAGAGAACCTCAAGCAGGCTCTGCACATGATTCAGGACTCGGGGCTCAAACTCACACACCGTGAGATCATGACCTGAGCTGAAATCAGAGTCAGATGCTTAACTGACTGAGCCACCCAGGCGCCCCTGTATCTTCATTTTTGTAGCCAAAGATGTAATTTCCCTATTCACTGGTGGTTCTGTCAGACAACAATGGAAAAGAACAGGATGTGAAACGCAAACCAGTGTTTATGTTTTGACATTTCCACTAAAAGGTTTCATGGCATATATAATTAGAACTAATGGCTATAACTATGTTAACTACCTATGGCTTGAAATTACTGAGACCATCCCTGTTCCTCATTAATATGTTAAACATAAAACCAGGAAAAAAAAAATATAGCACTCACTCTTGTCCAGCAGGTTGAGAGGAAGTTGATCCAATCTGTGTAACTGGTCTTGAATTTACTGACCATTACTTTATTTGCTGACTGTAAAAATTCTAGCATAAAAAATAGCATTCTCAGCAGCAACATTTTCAAACATGAAGGCCAACAATATTTTATTTAGCATATTTATTTATTTATTTATTTATTTATTTTTATTTATTTTTTGAGAAAGAGACAGAGTGCAAGCGGGGCAGGAGCAGAGAGAAAGGGAGACACAGAATCCAAAGCAGGCTCCAGGCCCTGAGCTGTCAGCACAGAGCCCAATGTGGGGCTCAAACCCACAAACTGTGAGATCATGACCTGAGTTGAAGTTGGACGCTCAACCGACTGAGACACCCAAGTGCCCATAGCATAGCATTTTTAAAATCTAAAAGCAATTTGATAAAAGAAAAAAAAAAAACCACACAACTTTGGCCATTTAGGGGAAGAATAAAGGATACAGTCACTTTCTGTTAGCTCAACTGAATTATTTTTCACTTAGTCTCTTAATAATAGTAGCTATTCTCATTTTCTCCTATGAAGGCACAGTCAGAAGAGAGATTTAATCATGAAGTTTGCAGTCACTTTAATGTTGTTGCTCTTAGAAAGCTTTTCAGTTGACTATGGAAACTTCATCATGAGAGGCAAGGTGAAGGTCACTCCAGCTGAGTTCAAGCAGTTTACTTAAACTGTCTGCTTCTCTACTAGTAAAATGGGTTGTTGTGTGGATTCAAGCTAATATAGTAAAAGCACCGAGCTACTCTCTTGCACGTGAGGATGCTATATTTAGAGAGGAACCCAATTCTCAACCTCTCCCCAAGGGATAGTTGCAGGAAAGTGCTGGATGTCAGGCCTGAAGGGTTGAGACAGTTTGAAAGTTTGAAAGCAGCTTTTAGCATCATAAAGCCATCCATATTCTTTCATCAAATTCAGCTTTTTTGTTTTTTGTTTTTTTGAATGCCTATGATGAACCAGGTACTAGGGGTACTATTGTGAACAAAACAGAAAGAGGTCCTGCCCTGCTGAGTGGACAGACAATAAGTAAACAAACAGGATTCACCAGATGGAGATAAGTGCTATTAAAAAAAGAAAAAAACAAAACAAAAACAAAAACAAAAACAGAGTATGGAGATAAGATAGAGAGTGATAGGATGGGAGGGATGCTGTTTTGGATAGGGCTTTCAGGTCAAATAATATCAGCCTCTTTCACCAGAAGACATTGGAGCAGTGTTCCTGAAAGAAGTGAGGGTGCTCTGAACTTGTGATATGAATCCTGGGCAGAAGATATCCCAGTCAGAGAGAACAGTATGAGCAAAGGCCCTGAGGCAGCAGCATGTTTGGTATGTTCTACTAAAGAGGCCAGTGTTGTGGCTAGAATGGAGTAAACAAGGAAGAGAATGGGACTAGGGACTGAGACCACAGAGCTGGGTAGGGTGGCTGGATCATATAAAGCCTTGTACATTAAAATAAGCACATTCTTTGGCTTTTATTTTGAGTAAAATGGAAGCTAAGGAGATTTTTAAAAAATATATTTTATTTACTTTTGAGAGAGCACAAGCTGGGGAGGGGCAGAGAGAGAGGGACAGAGGATATAAAGCAGGTTCTGTGAGCCCGATGTGGGGCCTAAACTCATGAACTGCAAGGTCATGACCAGAATCGAAGTCAGGTGGCTCAACCGACTGAGCCACCCAGATGCCCCAGCCGTGGAGATTTTTGTGCAGAGAAGTGACATCAAAGGACTGACTTTAAAGGAGATTTTTTAGTGTGATATAGAGTCAGGAAATGGAGGATAGGGTGGATGGGAAGAGGTCACATAGAATTGTGCTTTCCAAAATTGTAGCCACTAGCCATAGGTGGCTATTTTAATGTAAATCAGTTATTTAAAAATACGAATTCATATTCTTTTTTTTAATTTTTTTTTTTTTTTTTTTTTTT
Source organism: Panthera leo (assembly GCF_018350215.1). Taxonomy (NCBI): domain Eukaryota; kingdom Metazoa; phylum Chordata; class Mammalia; order Carnivora; family Felidae; genus Panthera; species Panthera leo. The sequence continues at coordinate 39,404,960 of NC_056696.1, read as the reverse complement.
TTTGAGAGAGAGAGAGAGAGAGAGTGTGTGCACACATGCAAGCAGGAGAGGAGCATAGAGAAAAAGAGAGAATCCCAAGCAAGCTCCGTGCTGTCAGCACAGAGCCCAAGGCAGGGCTGGATCTCACGAATGGTGAGATCATGACCTGAGCCAAAATCAAGAGTCAGGTGCTCAACTGACTAAGCCATACAGGCACCCCACAAATCCATATTTTTAATTGCACTACCCACATTCCAAGTGCTCAATAGCCACATGTAGCTAGTGGTTACTGTATTGGACAGTGAAATAGAAATAATTTCCATCATCACAGAAAGTTCTGTTGGACAGTGCTGATGGAATCTTAAAGACCTTCATAGAGTCTTTCTTTGGCTTTTACTCCGGGTAGATGGAAAGCCGTTGGAAGATTTTAAGCAAAGGAGGACATGCTCTGAGTTATGATTTTGAAAGATCACTAGGGTTGCCATGTTGAGAATAGACTGTGAGGGGCAAAGCTCAGAGACCATTAATTATCTAGTTGGGAGATGATTGTGTCTTGGCTGGTTGCAGTGGTGATCATGAGAAATGGTTGGATTTTCAATATAGTTTGAAGGCAGAATCGGTAGGCTTTTCTGATAGAATTGATGTGTGATTTGAGAAGAAAGTGATAAAAGTGTTGTGGCTGAAGATGACGGGAGAGAACATAAAGCACAGGTGGAAGGATTGAACACACAGAGGAAGAGTCCCATTCATCATGAACTGGGAGACAGAGCAGGGCTGCGGCTGGAAGAAAGAGGTCTAGAGCGCCCTCATCTGAGTACTAAAAGATGGAGAGGTAAAGGGAGAGATAGGTGTGCCGAAACTGTAAGAATGGTGGAGAAGATTCCAAGTAGTTATTGGAAAGGGCCCATTTGAAGTTGGGGATTATGAAACCATCTACTCTTTTGATTCTCTCCAGCAGAATATGCCTGCTTGTATACAAGCAAGGGGGAAAGAGATGAGTGGGTTCATTCAGGGCTGATGTTTTCCTGGATGGATTTGTGACAAGGATATTATAACATAGAATCAAACTTGATAAAGAGGAGAGTGAAAAAAGCAGAGGGCTGATGAATTGGGAGGAAGTAGAGGGATCAGCACATTTTCTTTGTTTCTTTTTTTTATTTCTAAAGTTTATTTATTTTGAGAGAGAGAGAGCACAAACAGGGAAGGAACAGAGAAAGAGAATCCCAAGCAGGTTCCGTACTGTAAACGCAGATCCCGATGTGGGGTTGGAACGCATGAACTGTGAGATCATGACCTGAACCCAAACAGAGAGTCGGATGCTTAATCAACTGAGCCACCCAGTGGAGGCACTAATAGTTCTAAGAACAGTTGCAGCTGTAGACCATGCAAGTTAGAAGGAGAGATGCACATCGAGGGGTGCCTGGGAGTCAGCAATTTCTCAGATGGATGTTTCAGGTGACAACAAGTTCCAGCCTTTGGAATCTATGCAGCTGTATCTTCATTCTGGGCTGACTTGCGATGTCCCGGGATTCCACGTAATCTGATCTCACTGTGGATCTCATGTAGGCGGGTTTGGAAACCAAAAGCCCAAGAGCATGGCTGTGGGGCCTACCCTGCAGTTCCAGGCCCATAGCAAATAGGCTGTGTAACCATGGACCTTGAGGAAATGAACTTCATGGTCCTTTCCATCTCTCATCTGTGACTGTATGGCCTCATTATAATTACAGTCTTTTTCCAAACACTGACCTTCAAGATGGACCCTGGGGGATTTGCCTATTAAAAATATGCAACTTGGGGTGCCTGGGTGGCTCAGTCGGTTAAGCATCCGACTTTGGCTCAGGTCATGATCTAGTGAGTTCGAGCCCCGCGTCGGGCTCCATGCTGCCAGCTCAGAGCCTGGAGCCTGCTTCTGATTCTGTGTCTCCTCTCTCTGCCCCTTCCCTGCTCATGCTCTGTCTCTATCAAAAATAAATAAATGTAAAAAAAATATTTTTTTTAGATGCATCTCTATCAAAAATAAATAAATGTAAAAAATAAAAATAAAAAAATAAGCCTGGGTGGCTCAGTCAGTTAAGCAGCCGAGTCTTGATTTTGGCTCAGGTCATGATCTCAGGGTTCATGGGATCGCGCAGGATCTGATAGCACAGAGCTGGCTTGGATTCTCTCCTTCTCTCTCTGCCCTTACCCTGCTTATGCTCTTTTTCTCTTTCTCAAAATAAATAAACATTAAAAAAATATGCAACTTTGCAACTATTTATCTGCTGCTTCTTGGAATATTAAACTCTTGGAAAGCTGTCTTCTGGGTCACATGACAGAATGTTGGCCATGTGGTCACCTGAGCCTGTGTGACAGGAATTCTATACCAGCTGCATCTGGACCTAGGTGTCCTTCAGGCCCTACTCTCTCCAATGCTCTCCACCTAACAAGCATTTCTCCCTCTTTCTCTGTATCTCTCTCTCTCTTTTTATTTTATTTTATTGTATTGTATTGTATTGTATTGTATTGTATTGTATTGTATTTTGTGTCGCCTGGTGGCTCAGTCGACCAAATGTCTGACTTTGGCTCAGGTCATGATCTTACGGTTCATGAATTTGAGCCCCACGTAGGGCTTTGCCCTGACAGTGTGGAGCCTGCTTCAGATTCACTCTCTCCCTTTCTCTCTGCCTCTCCCTCTCTTGCTCTCTCTCTGTCTCTCAAAAATAAACAAACATTAAAAAATATATAAATTTATTTTAAGTAATCTCTATGCCCAACATGGAGCCTGAACTCGCCACCCTGAGACAGGGAGTGACATGTTCTACCAGCTAAGCCAGACACCCCGCATTTTTCTCTTTTAATTGTGTTAGTGCCTCATAGGAGAGCTCCTTCAGCAGAAGTGATAGAGGCTGTTGCTCTCAGAATCGAATGCAATATTGTGACCTGTAAATTCCTATGACCATTTCAACATTTTGTTGATATTTATTCAGGAGAGATTCCAGAAGGCAAAACTGCCCCCTCCTTTCCCCTCCTCCTCCTCACCAATCATTCTAACCTCTCTCTCGGGCTGTGAGAGTATTAAAAACAATCTAAGGTAAATTTTTAACACGATGGTCTAGCTTGGGCTTTGTAGGCTTGGCTAAATGAAGTAAGTGGTAGTTTTTAGCCAAAATAACCGCATTGTTTGGACAAGTTTTCTCCTTTGAGTTTTCTAGGGTCATTGGAATGATCTAACTACCTTACCTGCTATTTGAACTGGCTGAGCTCTGGAAGGACAGAAAACAAAAGAAGGGTGTTGAAATGCAAATAGACAGCTCTAAATTCCAGTCCCGGGCTGCCAAAATAGAGCCAAAACTGACAAGGAGGGTCTCCACAGAGGTCTGTGGAAAGCTCTAGAAAAATCTCACAAGATGTATTCCTTTTCGTGAATTGGAGTCCTCCGGTAGGTAAGAAAAACAAAAACAAAATAAAAACAAACAAAGGATTTCATACTTGGAATTTGCTCAGTACCAGTTGAATAGCTAATTGTTTCTTGTTTTCATCCCCCCCACCCCTCCTTTTTTTTTTTTCTGCCTGAATAGATAATCCTTACAAAACATCCATTCATTCTACAAGTGAAAATTTCAGGAATACTCGATACTGACCTTGGCAAGACTAATGGACCGAGACTGAGTGATGGATTTGTGTGTGTTGTGTGGCTGATGTGCGCTTTGGTGTTTTGTATGCTAGTTTAAGAACATTTAAGCAATAGGATAGAAAAGATTTATGACATCTTAATTAATGAATATGATGAAGGCTTCAACTTATAGATGAAATGATAAGATACAACATTATATTTATAGCTTATTTTTGAGCACAAATTTGATTGTGTTTGTTGTTTCAAGAAAGGACCTGCTGATAATTAATGCTAGCTTTTCAATGTGACCACTTTAACTGATATGTAAACAATTATTTTTTTTTTAGGAAAATAAAATAAGGGGGCAATACAGCCTAGTGAAAAGGACACACAATATCAGATTCTTAGTTTTCTATATTAAATTCGGGCTCTTATTTGACTTCTGCTCTGAACTGGCTGTGTGACTTTGAATAAATGATTAAGTTCCTTTTTTTAAAAACATATAAAATTGGAATGAGAAATATGTGATGGTGAAAAAAATATTTGTGAAGGCGTTTTAAAGTCCCAGGAGGAAAGCACAATCAGAAACCACAGTCAGGTTGGCTTTTTCACTGAAAATATCTGATTTTGTCAGTAAACCTACATTTTAGTATATTAGTGTTTTTTTTTAAGCCATTTAATTTCAAGTGCTTACAAAATCTTCAGTGTGTTAATGGAAAGAAACGCCATACACTCCGGATGGCTACATAGCAACTTTACTCGGGTAAAATAATCTCTTAAATCCTTGTATACAGAGTCACTAACTGTTGGCTTTATAAGGTCAGTTTCAGCATACCAGCCCTGTGGCTGTTAGGAGCTGAGTGTGTCCAAGATAGCACTAACTCGAACAAACACAAACAGCAAATCGTTTAAACAGTACCAGTTGATCTGTATGTAACCCGGTCTGAAAAGAGGATTCCTCAAAAAGCTCACCAGCAAAGTTACGTTAGTTTCGGAGATTGTTAGGTGGTACCGTGGAGGTTAGCTATGCCTTATTAAAAAGCAGAGGTTAGAAAATGGAATCTTATATTCAGATACTCAAACAATTTTAAAGGCTACAACTTGCAGGCCAACCTTTATTTCTGACTGCTGACTACTTTTGAAGGAGAAAACTTTGGAAACTGATATTCTGGTTCCCAGGTCCTCAAAGAAGCGAAGTGAAGAAGTAAATTCTGCTGGGGTTAGCAGAAGCCTTGCGGTTTTAGGAACGGAGGATGCCAGGCTCCCTGGGTTCTGAGTTCCAGTTATTGACTCTGTCCGTGAGTCACCCTGACTAGTCACCCACTGTCTTGTGTTTCCTTCTTTAGGGAAGAGCTAAGACTATTGACTTTTTTTTTTTAAGATTTTATTTTTAAGTTATCTCTACACCCAACGTGGCTCGAACTTACAACCCTGAGATCAAGAGTTGCATGACTGCAACTACCTACCAACTGAGCCAGCCAGGGGCCCCAGACTATTGACTTTTTCAGAGGTTGCAAAACACATTATAAAAGGATAGGATGGCACTAAACAAACATGTAATTATGAAATATTAGAGGAGGTACATATTAATAAAGGCAAATGCATTCCTTTTTTTTTTTTTTTTTTTTTTTTTTAAGTAATCTCTATACCAACATGGGGCTTGAACTTACAACCCCAAGATCAAGAGCCACATGCTGTACTGACTGAGCCAGTCAGGCACCACTATAAGGGTAAGTGGATTCTTTTGAAAATTAGAAGTTGATAATCTTTATGTAAGAATAGGGAGTTTGACTTCAAAATACAGTTTTATGTTTGAACATTGTGAATTTGGGTCCTTGTTTGCTCTGTTAATCTATGTTGCTTACTGAAAGGAAACTGTTAACAAGTTGCCTTACTGGAATGGTTAATTGCTTGTCAGGGATCAGATCCCCCCAGTCCTTCTAGAAACGTGTATTTAAATTTAGTAACCTGACTTTCAAAGAGGGAAACTAATGTTTATTCATTGAGTGGAGGGCACTGAGTATGGGTTTCTGTATGTGTTGTAAACAAACCAAAAGTACAGACTGAATCCTCTAGAGACCCTAAAAAAGTTATTTGTTTGTTTGTTTGTTTTGAGGGAAATTGAGGCACCCATTTTTTTCCTCACTTTCCCAGGACCACTATTAAGCACCAGCTTGGGTTTTGAATTCTGTCTTCTTGCTGGACATCAAGTCGAGGCCTCCTTAACACAGCAAACCTTTCAAAAATGGAACCCAATGTTTGTTAGTTTTCTTAATGGTGCCTCTCATAATTAAAAGAAAAAAAAATTATAAATTTGAACTTTCCATCCTTTCAGACTTGTTTAGACCCTCTACCAATCTACCCAGTCCTGAGATCCCTTCAGGCTTTCCATCAGTGTCTAGCATCCCTTTTCTGATTCCAAGTGATGGACTATATTCTCATCACCCCAAATTAACAGCTGTTGTTATTTTTGTCATATCTGTTTCAATTTTTTAATGACATAAAACATTGGAGATAAGGTCAAGTTTCCTTTGAATACTAATTCGACTTCCATTTCTTCCTTCTGTCCTCACCTCATAGAACCCCTGTTTAGTTTGATATGTGCTTTAAAAATATTTTATATATGGGGGCTCCTGGGTGGCTCAGTCAGTTGAGCATCCGACTTTGGCTCAGGTCATGATCTCACAGTTCATGAGTTCAAGCCCCACATCGGGCTCACTGCTGTCAGCACAGAGCCCGCTTCAAATCCACTGTTCCCTGCTCTCTCTGCCCCACCTCCACTCATGCATGCTCTTTCTTTCTCTCTCAAAAATAAACGTGTAAAAAATATGTATTTTCTATATGTTTATGGCACCCATAATTAATATGTAGTATTGTTTTATGATTTTAAATACATATGAATGGTTCCATGTGTACTTATTTTTCTATGATTTGCTTACTTTCACTGAATGTTTTATGATATCTATCCATGCATCCATATATACATATATCTATCCATATATATTTATATTTATATTTATATATAAATATACCAGATATAAATTATTTATAATTTCCTGGTATATCATGGTATGAATAATACTATATTTTATTAATCAGTCCATTAGTGGATATGGGATCTTTTTATATTAAAATTTTATTTTATTTTATTTTATTTTTTTACAGGATAGTTCTTTAATTTGCTTATTTATTCATACACAACACAGACTATTAGGGAGATATGGATTGTTTTACAATGTTAGCGAACATAAACAATGCTTATATTATTTTCACCAGATACAGGTGTTAGTTTTTTAGGCTGGATACCAGCATGTAGAATCACTACATTTTAAATATGCCAAATATCACTTTCAAGAGATATCACCAAATTGATTTTCAACTGTTTGAAACTGTTCCCTAAATACTCTCAACACTTGTTAGACTTGCTTGCTTTAAAATTTATTTAAAAACAATTTTTTTTCTTGTGATAAAGGCTCTTAAGATCTCTTAAGCAACTTTCAAATATGCAATACGGTATGGTTAACTATCGTCACTAAGCTGTACATTACGTCCCTATCGGGCTTCTTAATTTTTGCCAATTTTAGTGGTAACAAATGGTTTTCTCTCCGGTTTTCTAGCTTCCTTCCAGTTCATTATATTTGCAGTCCTTCCCTAAGGACCGATCTGTTCAGAGGTTCTCCGGGCCAGACACTTCAGAGGCTCTCCACTATCTGCTCAATCCAAACCGCGGCGGCCCCAGCCAGACGCTCTGCAAGCAGCCCGCGTAGCCTCCTCTGTACGTGCCTGGCTGCACCAAAATGAGCTACTCACCATTTTCTCAAATGCAGCTCTTGTTTTTCTGCCTCTGCAACTTGATCACACTCTTCTGTGTTACTTTATTGATTCAATAAATATTTAGTGAGTTCTTTAGTTCCTGCCAGGTGCGGAGAATGTAAGGGTGAACCAGAAAGGCAATACCTAGGCGTGCACGGAGCTTACGGTTTCTAGCAGAGGATGGGAGGGGCAGAAAGAAACCAGTAAAAACAAACAAACAAGATCATTTTTCATAGTTGTAAGTACTATAAAGAAAGCGAAATGGAATGTTCATGTGACTTTGTGTGGAGTTGGGTGTGTTGGGCAAGGGGCTGGGGCGGGGAGTCCAGGGTACGTGGGCATATCGGCGTGGGAGCCTTAGAAGGGCAGGTGCTCAGGGAAGGCTTTGCAGAGGAGGTGATACTCCTCCTGAGACGAGCCATATGAAGCTCACTCACAGCCCAGGCATGTTGCTCACCTGGAGCTGCTTCTAGGCAGGGATGGCCCGGGTGCACTGAAGAACAGAGCCGCCTCTGTGGCTGGGTGGTCAGGACTAGGGGAGTGGTTGATGCCAGAGGAGGCACCTTGCTGGTGTTCTCTTCAACTGTAGTTGGTCCTTTAGATATATATTTATTTACTTTTAAAGTAAACTCTACCCCCCACCTGGGGCTGGAACTCACAACCCTAAGATCGAGAGGCTCATGTTCTACCAACTGAGCCAGCCAGGGGCCACTGTAGTTTATCCTTCCTTCCTTTCTTTCTTTGTTCTTCTTTTTTTTTTAAGTTTACTTATTTACTTATTTTTGAGAGAGAGACAGAGAAAGGGAGCCAGTGTGAGCAGGGGAGGGGCAGAGAGAGAGAGAGGGAGAGAGAGAATCCCAAGAAGGCTCTGTGCTGTCAGCGCAGAGCCCCACACAGGACTTGATCTCACAAACCAAGAGATCATGACCTGAGCTGAAATCAAGAGTCAGACTTAACCGACTGAGTCACCCAGGTGCCCCCTGTAGGTTGTCCTTCAAAGCCATGATCAAATGCTCTTTTTATACCCATGCCTGAGCCTGCCAGCTGAGAGCCATCTTCCTGGACCCCCATGGCACAGTGGAGGTCCCTCTTATGGAACTTTATGTGGCACTTTGGGATCTTGGTGTCTGTTCTTCCCAAGAGCTAATTTGCTTTCATTTTGAAATTTTGTTTCTACCTTGTAGGGGCAATATTTTATTTTACTTTATTTTTTTAGGTTTTATATTTTTAAATAATCTCTATACCCAATGTGGGGCCCAAACTTACAACCCCAAGGTGAAGAGTCTCAGGCTCTGCTGACTGAGTCAGCCAGGCACCTGGCCAATATTCTTATCTTAGAATGAGGAAAGTAGAGGGAGAAAAGGTACAATGCAGACGAAGCCTGTCCTTTCTGATTGAGTCACTTTGCAAGGGCCTGAGTTTCAGTGAAATAAACTTCCCTTTAGTGTACCTAAGCTAATTTTCACAGTGGCTCATAAAATTAATTTACTTTTCTTTAATAACTGTTAAGACCAGTTGGAGTTCCCAAAGTGACATTTTTATCCCACCTAGGTTTTGGGGTTTTTTTTGTCAGAATATCAGTTATTCATTGCTATTAACAATTAATAATCATTAACAATCTTGGTTTGTTTACTTTTTTTTTTAACCGTAGTAGTTTGTTTGTTTGTTTTCTTTTTAATGTTTATTTATTTTTGAGAGAGAGAGAGAGAGAGAGACAGAGCATGAGCAAGGCAGGAGCAGAGAGAGAAAGACACAGAATCTGAAGCAGGCTCCAGGATGTGAGCTGTCAGCGCAGAACCCAACAAGGGGTTCAAACCCACGAACTGCAAGATCATGACCTGAGCCGAAGTCGGACACTTAACCGACTGAGCCACCCTGGCACCCCTGTTTACTTTTTTTTTTTTTTTTTTTTTTTAAGTAATCTCATGGGACTCAAACTCATGACCCTGAGATTAAAGATTGCATGCTCCATGCACTGAAACAGCCAGGTTCCCCAACAATCTTGGTTTAGATGCTGTGTCCACGCTGAGCTTCAGCTTTTTATGCGGAAGCGATGGTGTGTTATCTGCAACGGGGACCTTTCTCCAGCTCCACCAGCTGTTGAGGGCAACGTTGTGTGCTCGAGACTGATATGTGTTTCATGTGGTTATATCCCTTTATCTTCAGGATAATCTTTGAGTTGTGAGTTAGATTTATTTTCTAGATGAAAAAAAAAAAAAAACAGGTTCATAGAGGTCATTTTCTGTTCCCAGGTTACAGAATTAGCAAATAGTGAGCTCACATTTGAATTTGAGGCTTCTGACCACTTCTTTGTGAAGCTGCCATGCTTTAAATAAGAATATAGCAGACACCAACCGCTTGCTATTTCCAGATACAACCTGAACCACTGTGCTCTTAACCACTGTGATGTGCTGTTAATCTCTTCTTCCTTCTTTAAGTCTCATTTTCTCTGAGCATTTATCAGACGGCGAGAGGCAATTCGTGGAGGAGGGAAGAGCATGAACTCTGTCTGGAGCTAGATTGTTTGGGTCAAGGGCTTCTCGAAAAGCTTACTAGCTGTAAGCTAGTAAAATCCCTGTCTTGTTCTTCCCTTGTTACCTAGCAAGTAACTAGGGGCAAGTTACTTAACATCTCTATAGGTTGGTTTCCTTATTTTTAAGGTGAAGATAATAACCATATTACCTCATTGGGTTTTTGTAAGGATTAATGGGATAATGCCCATAAAGGGCTTAGAAGGAGCCTCCTGACCCCTGGAGCTAGCATGGGCCTCCCACAGGCGCTCAACATCTCTGCCCTCTGCCTACTTCCCTCTGAGTGGTCTTCCCACAGTGCGTGGATGGCCTTACTCCCCAGTGACAGTGTCAGCTCTTGGTGGCTTGGTCTGCTTGTTCAAATCGTAGGCTCCAGGGCAGTGCCCGGCATGCAGTTGGTGCTCAGTGTGTATTTGTTGTATGTGTTTCGGATAAACCTGAACTACAGGTTCCATTTTGAACAAAACAATTGCTACTCTGGTTTCCATCAGTATGCCCTATGAATTAGCATTCCCCGAAATTCCATTTCCAGGGCTTCAAATGTGCTCCCAAATGACTCACGAATCTGCTCTTCTGGTTCTGACCATTTTTTAAATCTGTGTCTCCAACTACCTATTGGAAAGAAAATCCTGTAGGCATCCCAAACTCTACATGTTCAAAACCAAACGCACTGCCTTTTCCTTCAGACACAGGTCTTTCTTCTGTGTCCCCAGCCTGGTTCATGACATGTGCCTTCACCCGCCCACTTAGAGACCTTGGAGGCTCCCGTACTCTCCCCTCTTCCCCTCAGCCTGTAGCCAGCCACCTAAGTGGCTGCCCAAAACTTGCCTGTGAGTCACAGACAGAGGTCTGAAGCCAGTTTTCAGCCACCAGACCCCAAAGCTTGCACCCTCAACCTGAGAAATTTGTCCAAAGAAGTCCCTCCTTTAACCTCAGGATCCTTGTGTTAGTTTGGACTGGATATGTCCTGGCATGTCCCACCAGCCTTCCTTGTGTGCTTGTGTACAGCTCCTTCTCCACCCCGTGGCAAGCAGTGGCTTTCTAAAATACAAATTCAGGGGCTACCTGGGTGGCTCAGTCGCTGAAGCGTCCAACTTTGACTCAGGTCATGGTCTCCCGGTCTGTGGGTTCGAGCCCCGCGTCGGGCTCTGTACTGACAGCTCAGAGCCTGGAGCCTGCTTCAGATTCTGTGTCTCCCTCTCTCTCTGCCCCTCCCCCGCTCACGCTCTGTCTCTTTCTCTCTCTCTCTCTCTCAAAAATGAAAAAAACATTAAAAAATAAAATAAAATACAAATTCTGTCTTGTAACTGCTGCATTAAAACCACTGTTGGCTCCTTGTGCATGTTTTAAAATCTAAACTCCTCACACAGCATACAATCCCTTTCTTTGTCTTTGTGTAGCTTCCCTCCCCACTCCGTGGCCCCTGCCCTCAGCTGCACCTTAGCCTTAAGGTCTCCTGCTAGACCAGGCAGGTTCTGCACATGCTGCTCTGGGCCTAGAACACCCTTTCTCCCCTTTGCTTAGTGAAGTCTTTTTCATCCTTCAACATTTAGCTCGCAAGCCACATCCTCTGTGAAGGCTTTCAAAGAGGGCCCCAGTCAGCCCCTCCCACCAGTGTCCCTCACACGGCCTTCTGCGCCCACGATTTGGGTGAACACATTTCTGAATCAAGAGTGCAGATGTGACAGTTCAGATGGCAAAGACTATGCTCCTGGAGACAATGGGACGGATAATTGAACGCAGTCCAGAAGAACCTCGTGGGAGATCACTCCTTCTTCCTCTCCACCACCCTGTGAGGGGCCAGGAAAGGCCCTTCTCTGGCAGGGAGCTGTTTGTATCTCTTCGTATCTGCCCGGCACCTGGCACGATGCCCACCCCAACCGATGTTGCCAAGTGTCTGAGGATTCTACCGGCCTGAGATTTTTTAAAGAACAGATCCAAATCTCATGTGTAAATTCCTCCAAATAACCAACCAACCCAACCAAGCCAGTAAGAGACATCGTTTACATCTTGGCTTTATCCCTAAAATGATTTGCTTTTCCTAGCCTCCGCTTCCTCGTCTGTGAAACAGGGATAGGAGTAGCTATTTCCAGGGGTTGCTGTGAAGATTAAGGGAGCGAATTGAAGGAAATTAGCAAACACAGGGCCTGGCTCAGGAGTCTTTGTTTCAGGCGCAGAGATATGTGGAGCTCATCACTATAAACAGGAACTGGGAGACAAGGTCATGTCCTGAAATAACTTTTTAAGGTTAGGATTTCATTGGGAATTTTAAAAGTTAAGACAATGAAGAATACCACTGATATTTACTAACAGCGTTAGCATTCGAGGATGCATCCTCCTAAATTTTACAAGAACTCTCTTTTATCCACAAGATTTATAGTCGGGCTGGGGGAGGTGTGGTTCACCATTTGTTTTGCTGCACCTTTGTTTATCTGCTGTCTGATCCCAAACTTAGCCCTGCAAAGGAGTCGGTGGGGTGAGTGTTTTACAGATTGCTGGGCCCCACCCCACACACCTACTGAATCAGAATTGGGGGCAGGAAGGGGACTGTAGATGTACATTTATAAAAACCTCCCCTTGTGGTTTGATCATCTGCAAGTTTGGGGAACCACTAGTATATGTATCGCTAGAAAAGCATAGTGCTCAAAAGTCTCCATTACTCAGCTTCATCGTCTTTGTAATTAAAAAAAAAAAAAAAGAGTTAATTTGCCTTTGTGTGAACTATTAGCTTTCTTAATGCCTGTTTCACCTTCACCGTGGTCTGTTCGTCCTGGAACAGGATGAACTGGAAAGAACCGTTCCAGTTAAACAATAGTAGAAAAAAAGGTGCAAACTTGACCAGCTTCCCTACCACCTTAGCATCAGTGAGGTATTTCCCCCCATGTCCTCCTGGGGCAATTTAAATGCTAATGTGTCAGTACTATAATCTCTTTAGCAATCAGATAGAACTGTTTTTCTGCCAATCTTATTTCTCTTTGTTTTATATTTGTTCATTCATTCGTTCGTTCATTTGTTCATTGTTAGAGAGGCATATGTTTAGCATCTTTGACCTTTCAAACCTCAAGAGAAGAAGAAGAAGAAGAAGAAGAAGAAGAAGAAGAAGAAGAAGAAAATTCCATCCTGGTGTCTTCTTTGCAGTACTTGCAGGAGGAGAGGAGGTCATCCACCCTCTAAACCTGAGGTCTGCAATTTGAATGTGCTGAGTCACCTAGTCTGCAGGGTCAAACATTTTGCACCTAGGAAAAGTACCGCAGAAAATAAAACTGTGAGCAGCTAGCTGGTATGTTGTTATTTGGATACGAATAAGAAGACTGGAAGGGAGATCATGCATAGTAACTTGTTATTAACTTTTGAATTTGTTTTCAGAGATTTCTATAGTCTGGTAAATCCTCTTTCTGTCTGGTGATTTGTTGGTGAAATTCTTTAAATATTTCTTCCTGTTCCTGGAAAGTGAAAATGAATATAAATGGTAAAGCAGTTGTCTTACAATGTTTAGAAAAAGGAAAAAAGAAATGGTCTTTGCCATTATTCTGAAGTTTTGCATAACTAAGCTTCTTGAATTAGCTTTCTTTCAAAGAATTAATCATAAAAGCATAACAGTAATGAACTAGATATTGAGAGCTGATGTCTAACTTTAGTCGACCTTTCAGTAAGTCTGTGTTCTTATTTGATCATGTAGTTGAATAGACAGTGAGGAGATGTGACTACAACTGGATTAATAGGGGAAGTGGCAGGAAGCTGCAGTTTCCTGAGAATCGGAAAGAAAGTTTACAGAACGCTTGCTGGGAATGTGGATTATAGATAAAGATAAAATTCGTAACCATTTGTATTTAGAGTGGCTATTTTATTTCTATGATATGAAAGTGGTTCCCTTTAAGGTAAGCATTCGGAACTCAATGACAACATTCCTTCAACAAGGAAGTCAGAAATTTCTGTTTACTAGTATTAACAAATAAGGTCATTTCACGAGATGGATGTTGACTATAGAAACAGTTAAGATGACTGTCTTCCAGAGCGTGTTGAGTCTTGGGTGGGGAGCAGCGGCTTGATCGCGTCATGGATGGAGCAGTGGGCACCAACATCTCCCAGCCAGCACCTGTGGAATAACAACAAAATAAGTACTGCCCGCCGAGTGTTCACTTGCTCTGTGCAGCGACAGTGCTAAGTACCTCGTTGCACTCTCTCTGAACATCCTTACAGTCTCCATAAAGGAAGAGCTTTTGTTTTTAATAGCTTAAAGCTGAGTATACGAAAACTTAGAGGCTAAATCATTCGCATAGCGCTTCTAGACAGTGGCAGAGTGAGAATCTGAGCCCAGGAGAATGATTCTAGCCCTGGTGTCACTGTGGAGAGTGCCTCTTAGCTCATAAAAATGACTACTCACCGACAAGGAATGTTAAATATGGAAAGAACATCATCAGTTGGTTGGAGTTCTTGTTTTCTCTTGGAGAACAATTAAGGAGGGGTGGGGACGGGAGAAAGAGAAGAAAGGGCCGGAAGACTGCAAATAGCCACCCAGGAGCCCAGCGGGATGCAGAGCAAGATTCTAACTTAGCACACCTTCTTGCTCAAAGCGATTCTGTCATTAGCACCTATAGATGAAAACGTGGAATGTATTACACATGTGTTTTGTTTGTTTCAAGCTTAGATTGATGGACATAACACAATGACTTGGCATTAAAAGAACAAAAAAAGAAACCCCTAAGCTGACTGCCTTTCATTTGACTCTCCAGAACCGGAAGTAGGCTAACATTCTACAGGTAGAGGGGCAGGGCAAGGACATGAGCATCTAGCATTCAGCAGAGTGGTCTGAAGAAAGGGTGCAGTGTAGGCATCAGGCCGACATGGCTCTGCGTCTCTGTTGTTTATAAGCCTGGTGATCTGGGTCAAGTGACTTGATCCCTATGAAATCAGGATGGTTCCTTTTCTTCACAAGACCTAGCGTGGGACCAGAGGAGAGACTCAGCAAAGTGAATTTTTAATTTTCACTTCCTCAGAGGCCCAGGTAAGACTAGTTCTGGCATAGAGCAACCTGGGAAACCACATAGAGAATAGAAATGCTCTGGGTTCAGGTGGCTATGTCTGAGCCCCAGCTCGGGTCAGGGGAGTTCTCATGGAGAAGATGAGATATAAGCAAAGATTTGAAGTTGCTGAGGGAGTTGGTCATGTGGGGATCTTGGTGGAAGGTCCTCAGGCAGAGAAAATAGCTAAGGCAAATAAAAAATTGCCTACTGGCCAGATTTAGGAATAAAAAGGAAGGCAGTGTGCCGGGAACAGAGCTTGTGAGGGGAAGTAATAGAAAGTGAGGTTAGAGAAGTAAAGGAGTTGGACTGTTAAGCATTATCTTAATGATTGAGGGGGTACCTGGGTGGCTCAGTCAGTTAAACATCTGACTCTTGATTTTGGCTCAGGTCATGATCTCACAGTTTGTGAGATTGGGCCCTATGTCAGGCTCTGGGCCGACAGTGTGCAGCCTGCTTGGGATTCTCTCTCCCTCTCTCTCTGCCCCTCCCCTGCTCTCGCTTTCACTTGCTCTCAAAATAAATAAATAAACATTAAGAGGGAAAAAAAAGGACTTTGAGTTTTATAATGAAAGAAATGTGAAGAAATACGGAGCCATTGCTAGGTTTTGAGCAGAGGCGGACATGATGAGACTGAGGTTTTGAAAAGGTCATTCCAATTGCTATACTGAGAATAGACTTGCAGAGGCAAGTTTGAAGCAGGGAGACTACTAATCCAGACAAGAGAGGATAATGGCTCTGACCAGGGTTCATGACAGTACAGGGGATAAGAAGTGATCAGATTCTGGACATATTTTGAAAGTACAACCAGTAGGACTTATCATGGGTTAGATATGAAATATTTTTGGCATGAGCAGTAGGAAGGCTGGAATTTGCCAGCAACATTTGGGGGGCAACATGCAGATAGATGAAGCAGACTTGCGGGTAAGACTAAGACTTCACATTTGTCCGTGTTGAGACGTCCACTGGATATCCAAGTGGAGGTCAATAAGTGGAAAGAGAGGTCTGATCTGGTGACATATTTGGAAATGATCAGCATATAAATATTTAAAGACTGGTGACTTAGGGAGATCATAAAGGGAGCATTGATAGAGAAGAGGAGGGGTCCAAGGACTGAGCTTTAGGGCACTCCAACTCTGAGAGTTCTGGAAGAAGAAGAGTGATCAGCCAAGGAGACTTGAGACAAAACAACCAGGGAGGCTGTTGGGAAGGTGCCATTCACAAGGCAGATGGTAAAGAAAGAATTCTAGCTGAGAGGAAGGCTGAAAGCAAAGACTCAGGGCTGTGAAAAGCTGATTTGGGAGAGAGGAGGAGGAGAGCAAGTGGTATGGTATGGGGAGCTTGTGGGGGAAACGTTGGGGAGAGACAGGAGATGAGGCTGGAAAAGGGGCTTTCCCAATTTGAAATGGCTTTGGATTCTCAACTTAAGACATCGGTGGTTTATTTCATGATGTTGGCCACTAGGATCCATTGAGGTCTTACTCGAATTTATCATGTGTCACACACTGTACTAAGCATATTATACACATTTCATCATTTCATCTTTATACCTACCCTTTAAGAAAGATAGTATTATTATCCTCTGTACGTGAAGAAACTGGCTCAGAGAGGTCAAAGACTTCACCCAACGTTACCCCTCGAATGACTGCCTTCAATCAGGTAGCCCCTTTCCAGAGTCCATCCTTTTAACTACTAACCTATCCTGTCTCCTGGGTGGCTTAGCTGGGTGTTAGAAGGTTAGAGGCTGAGAACTTGCACCCTTTCTCTGGAGAGGACCTGGCTTCACTCTGTCTCTTGGAGGAGATGCTTTATGTGCAAAAGTTCAAGATAGATCTGGGGCACCCATGAAGGATTTCAACTAGGTCAGCGACTAGATCATAGTAGCACAGTGTAGCATAGTAATCTAGTGGCAGGGTGGTGAACAGAATGGATGAGGGTGCCTGGGAAGATGGGCAGGGAGATAGATTTGGGGGGAGATTAGCTGTATGTGGGACTCTTGAGGGACCTGAGGGCTGGCCAAGCAGTGCACTGTGGGCTGCGGGTCTGGGCCTCAGTGGAGGCTGATCTGGAGCTGTGGAGTTGAGAGTCAAAGTGGTTGTAGGAAATGAAATCACAGTCTGGGTGAGGGAAGCAATTTTCAGGTGTCCGTTGTCCATATTTACACCCTTTTCTGAAACAGACCCCCCTGAGAACAAGTCAGCTTCCCACTTTACAGCAAACAGGCACCCCTCTTGCCTACCATCTTACTGTGATGTGTTTGGGGAGTGAACGAAAACGTGGGCTCCAAACAAAGGGGCCATTCTAAACACTGACGCAGGTGTGAGAAAGTGAGTGACTAAGGACTGGGCCACACTTCCTTTTACGAATCAGGTGGTTTTGGCTGTTTGCTTTTAGCACTTTTGGAGGGAGACCTAAACATAATTTTTGATGACAGATTACAAAGTGATTGTGGGGTTCTGGCTAGCCTGGATGTCAAAGATTTGAGCAACAATGGGATAAGCAGAATACTTCCATTCCTTCACTTGTGTATTTTGTTAAAATTTTTTTTAATGTTTATTCATTTTTGAAAGACAGAGACAGAGCACAAGCAGGGGTGGGGTGGAGAGAGAGGGGGACACAGAACCTGAAGCAGGCTTCAGGCTCTGAGCTGTCAGCACAGAGCCCAAAGTGGGGCTCGAACTCACAAACCGTGAGATCATGACCTGAGCCAAAGTCGGACACTCAACCGATTAAGCCACCCAGGTGCCCTCACTTGTGTATTTTGAAGTGTTTCTCAGTGATTGCATCTGTAAAAAAAAAAAAAAAGAAAAAAAATGTAGTAAGATGTAATTATGCCAAACTATTTCAGTGTGATTCAAAGGCATCCACAGACCCATGAACTAATATTTGGAAAATAAACCCAGTTCATCTCTAGTAATGGATATATTTCCAACAAAATTTTACTTAAAAAATTTTTAAGTTTATTTTTGAGAGACAAAGAGAGAGCGCCCGCAAGTGGGGGAAGAACAGGGAGAGAGAGGGAGACACAGAATCAGAAGCAGGCTCCAGGCTCTGAGCCATCAGCACAGAGCCCGATGTTGGTCTTGAACTCACAAACCGCGAGATCATGAACTGAGCCGAAGTCAGACGTTCAACCAACTGAGCCACCCAGGAACCCCCTCCAAATTTTACTTATTATGTTTAATAATTGTCAAATTTTGCAATATACTTCTGATGCTTTGATTGTGTATTACCAATAATTGGAATTTATTACTACTCAGTATTACTATTCAGTCCAATTTTTTTGCATGTATTTGGTGAATTATGGTCACAGAAACTTTTTTCTTTTAATTTTTATTTCCAATTTTTAATTTAATTTTTAATTTATGTATATAGTTTGTGGATGAGATACATGAAAAGCTTATTGATAACAAAAGACTTTGAAACATAGAAATAAATTGGGTTTAACATCTGTGGGTAACACAAAAATTTGTACATGGATGTTTCTAGCAGCAGTGTCTACAATAGCCAAAAAGTAGAAACAGCCCAAATGTCCACCAACTGATGAATAAATAAAATGTAGTATATCCATATAATGGAATATTATTGGATTATAAAAGGGAACGAGTACAGATACATGCTGCAACATGGATGAACCCTGAAACGTTATGCTAAGTGAAGGAAGCCAGTCACAAAAGACTACATATTGTATGATTCCATTTGTATGAAATGCCCAGAATAAGCAAACCTGTAGACAGAAAGTAGATTAGTGGTTGCTTAGGGCTGTGGTAGGGGACCAGGGAAAGGGGAGTAATTGCCAATCAGTACAAAGTTTCTTTTTGGGGTGATGAAAATGTTTTATCGTGGATTCTGGTGATGATCGCCCAACTCTGGATATTCCAAAAACCATTGCATTATACACTCAAAGTGGATGGATTGTATGATATGTGATTCATATCTCAGGAAAGCTAAGAAAAACACCTGTGGGGAAATGGAATGGAAAATACGACTTAAAACAGAAAAAAAGAATAATGTACAATTATTGACTATTAAGGATCTTGGCGTTACAAAGCACCATAAACTAGATTCTTTGCAACCATTTGAACTTGGGTTAAAATGTGGACGTCAAACTAGACATTGCGGGTACAACTAAGAGGTAGAAGGAGAGCAGGGAAGACTGTTTTCAGGTGGAAGGAGTGTCAGGTGCCATCTGGACTGGGCCAGCCAAGGACTCCAAGCCATCCATTGGATCCAGTTGGCAATTATGGAGTCCTTGACTTTGACATTCTCCTTTCTTACAGACTACAATCCAGCGTGGAGGCTGGTGGCTGGAGGCAGAGTTGAGAGAGGTTAGAGAAGAGAGCAATAGGGAGGAAGTGAGGACACCAGCTGTGGACTGCGCTTAAGAAGTTAGAACACAGAGATAATGGGGTGGCAGTTTGCTAACTTTGGGGAGAAGTGGTGTAAAGGTAGTTGTTACTACTCTACAATGCAATCAATTTGAACACGTTTGTGGACGAAGGGCGAGAGAGTGGAGACGGGAAAGACGCTCATTTCTGCCACAGGCAGAATGTTCTGCACATCAGCCAGCTTACTTCAGAGTTGTGCCTCTCTCCTCCAGCAAGGGGGGGTCTGTCCTCACTCGGTAGTTCTGCGGGACCTCCCAAGTCCTTGTTCAGGCAACAAGCCACTATCTTCACATACTGTTTCCTAAACTGCTTATCTCATTTTTAATGTTGCAGATGTTTAGGGCTCCGACAGAGTAGGGGTGTGGGTGGATAACAGGCTTGCTCAACATTCTTTTGAATCTGACTGATTTAGGGTAAGAGTGGCTTCTAAAAACTTCTTGGGTGGGAGTGAAAACAGAGGCTTTAAGGTCAAAATTTTAAACTCACCTTAGTTCACGTGAACTCTGCTGGAAGTGAAGAAACCAGTCCTCCTCAAATACTGGAGGAAATGGGTCCCACAGAGTGGGAAGCGGACGAGATGCCTTTTCCTTTTGTGGCCTGAGCCTCCACACGCCAGCTGGGCCCCAGAGCGCATGGCTGAATCTGCAGCATGAGACCGAAGAGGGTCATGTGAAAATTCACAGCGAACAGGGTTTTTCCCCACAAGGTGCTCCATTGTTACTCCAGTTCACTTGAGCCTACTTCATTATTTTTACACTCTTACGAAATGCTCTCAACAAGAACTGCAACAGTAAAGAGAAGAAAGGAAGTATTTAGAAATATTAAGAGAGAGGCGTGGTTGGGACAAAGCATCTTGCGTTATCGTCCGCTGCAATGAGGAGGAGAAGACTGAGCCAAGGGAATTTCTTACATTCCTCATGTATCTAGAGCCACACCATCCATGTGAAGGTCACATCGGATGGACACAGTGAGGTCATGGTGAGGGAGCTGACTTCCGCTAGATCTCCTCAGTCTTTATATACTCTCTTTTCCTGGCTTAATGTTAACACTTGGCGAATTACAGACTATGTCACAAGGTGGCCAAAGAACGATGGGGTTTCAGGTAGATGTATCTGAAGTTCCTTGGCATTGAGCGAACAGTTTTCCAGGACATAGTCTGGTGGAAACATACTAGCAGCGATGGTAACAATTATTAACCGGAGACATTATTTGTCTTTGTTTTTGAATTCCTACGTAATATTGTCATTGCTATCGTTACGGTGTTTTGTCCCGGGCCCTTAAGCTTCCCTTGCCCCCTGTGTGGCTAAGAGCACTGAGAACACAAAGATAAATAGTACACAGCCTCTCTAAAGAGCAGTTCTTATTCAGGTGTCCATGGATCCTTGTCCTTGGATGGAATTCAGCGGCTTTGTGAACTTGAATGGAGAAAAAATTACATTTTCAGTAACCTCTAACTGGAACGCAGTATTTCCTTCAGAGAGAAACGGCGATGGAAGACACAGTAGCCTCAGCCGTACCTGTGACCCGTGGTCACCAGGAAACACATATATTTTCATATACATATCCTATCACAGCTGTGTGCAGCTCTCTTGAAATATTGCATATACATATCGCTACTTTGAAATAATGGCAGTTATTTGACCTACCGCTGGATATTGTCATTTAATACATCCGTAAAAAGGCACGTGTTATTACATCAAATATGTGTTTTGATAGTTCGACAACCATATGTCGTGATCAGTTCACTGCACGCGCCTGTGTAGTTTATCTCATTCTGGGAAGTCTTCACAAGACTGCCAAAGGTGACTGAGGCACGATAAATGGTTAAGAACCCCTTTAGGTGTACAGGTTCATGGAAGGGGTGAGTAGAGGCAAGAAATATGCCCAGGAGCTACAGGAGCCCAAGAAGGGGGCTGACTCGGCTTCAGGAGATTCCTGAGCTGCATCTGGAATAAAGCGTGAAGAGCAGAAGAAAGAAGCAGGAGGTCACTTGCAGGGAGAGAACACAATGAGCACAGGCGGCCTGAAACCACCAGGCCTCTGTGGAAATGGGGAGTACTGAGTGTTAAATGCTTGCTTGCTGTACTGAGTCTTGGGGGTTAAAGAATGAATCAAAGACTCAGTCTAGAGGGTCGGTAAGCTCATGTTTTAGAGCAATTTTTATGGGGACATGGACAGGTTTCAATTTCCTTGAAAGTAATTCAGTGGCATATAATAATTTTTTTTTATGAGAGAGAGAGCTGGGGAGAGAGAGAGAGAGAGAGAGAGAGAATCTTAAGCAGGCTTTGTGCTCACTGTAGAGCCCGGTGCAGGGCTTGATCTCATGACCCTGGGATCATGACCTGAGCCAAAATCAAGAGTCAGACACCCAACCGACTGAGCCACTCAGGTGCCAGGGGTATACAGCTTTTACAAACAGCTTTATTGATGTATACTTCGCATACAATGGATGCAGATATGTGTTAAGTTTTGACGTGTGCATACATTGTGAACACGGCACAATCAAGATGCGGGATATCTGTATCACCCCTTCCCCCAAAGTTCCCTAGAGCCCCTCCTGTCCTGCTACCCCATCCTTCCCCTGACAACTGCTCATCTGTCATGTAGAGTCATGTGCTTTTCCAGAATTTTATGTGAATAAAATCATGCACAATGTACTCTTTTTGCACTGGTTTTGAGCATAACGCTTTTGAGATTCATTCATGCTGTTACAAATCAATAGTTCATTCCTTTTTATTGTGAGATGTATTTATTATAGAAGTGTGTATGTTGAGAAGGGGGGAGAGAATCAACCGTTGTTTTCCTAATACAAAGTTTAAAGAGGGAGCGGGATTTCTACTGCTTATCAAATGGGAATATGGGTTAAAAATTGAGAAATGCTGGTCTGGAGTGTGGTCAGAGTGCATTCCAGCCCAAGTTTTTCCCTACCGTCGATGTTAAACTCAAGCACATTTGGAAATATTTTAGACCTGAAAGAAAGCATCGGGACATCAAAACAAGCACCACAGCTGAGCGGGCCTTTGCAACCACAGGCTTTCTGATGAAAAGATTTGTGGAGACTGCCTAATGAAGTGTTCAGAAAGCATTCTGTGTGTCATCTGTTTTCCTGACGACCTCCTCACTGGGTAGATAAGGGGCAAGAATTATTTTCCGTGTTGCACAAATAGGAAATGAGGTATAGTGAGTTTGAGAGAATTATTACTCAAAATAGAAGTGAGTCAGGGGCAGATTGAGGACTGCACATGACCTCTCCTGATCCTCTAATCCTAGCCTTGCTGGCAGGCCGGGCTGGCCCTAGGTTTTGAAGAAAATACAGTGATTTCACTTTCACTTTTGTGCTTGTGTGGGTTGTGATAGAATCTTTACATTGGAGGAGTTAACGGGTTCTTTTTGTTTGTTTCTTCTTCCTTTTAAAAAATTTCCCCCTTCCAACTTGGTAAATGCCAACATCTGTGTTTACTCCATTCGGTTGAATTCAGCAACCAAATACCTGTTTTGCGCAAGGCTCCTTACCAGGCATGGAAGAGGCACCAAGCTGGATAAACCCTGGCGGAGCCGGTAGAACAAAAGGACCAAATGAGAATTGAATGCTGTTTCTTACCGTCTTTTGAGTCATGGGAAATTTGAGAATCTGGTGAAAGTTACGGGTCCTCTCCCTCAAAAAAAAAAAAAAGAAAGAAAGAAAGAAAGAGAAAAGAAAAAAAAAGCACATATGTGCGCACACACACGATTTTGCAATGATTTTAGAGCGTTTGAAGATTTTCCCTTCCACTCCCGAACTTGTCCGTAGAATGACCCGAGGGTATTTTTTAGCATGAAATGAAATAGTGATGCCTTGAAGGAAGCACAAAGCCATAGTCACTGACTAGAAAGAGAGATTAGAGATAAGATCCAGGTGGGTCACAGGGGCTGGTGGGGCTGGTGGGGTAGGTATGTTTTGAAACAGGCCTGTCTAGTTAGAGGTCAGGCATTCGTCTCTATGAGGCAGGATTCCAGCAGAAGGAAGGAGGGTAGGAAGTAGGAAAACTCAAACAATCCAACAAGCAGAGTTTGGCAGGAGGAAGATTACATGGTGAGGAATCATCAGAATCATTAGAAACCATCATAGAAAGATAGAGGTCTTATTGTGAGTGACGTTGGAAGCAAGGTGAGTACTCTTCCCCCCGCCACCCTGAGTGAAGTATCTGTATTGCCTTTGATTTATTTATTTTTCAGGTAGGGGTTTTGGAGTGTGACTACTACATCCTCATCGTAACGAACGAAGGAAGTAACAAAACCCAGAAATTCTCAAGTCATATTATCTGATCTCTATTAATAGTTGGTATATTTTGTTCTGGTTCGTGAACATCGTCATTCCTCATCACTGTCTCAACTCTGACCGACCACCCTTGTCATAAAATAAGTCCTATAAATTTACCACAGTTTTTATAGCTCTTCTCTGTTTATGTTCCTTACGTTTTTTTAAAGATTTTTAAACAATTATTTTAGAGAGAGAGAGAGTGAGAGAGCGTGGGAGGGGCAGAGAGAGAGGGGGTTAGAGGATCTGAAGCGGGCTCTGTGTTCACAGTGGACAGCCCAAAGTGGAGCTCGAACTCACAAACCGTGAGATCATGACCTGAGCTGAAGTAGGACACTTAGCCGACTGAGCCACCCAGGCACCCCTCTTTATGTTTTTTTAAAACACAACAAACATTTTATACAAATATTGTTCTTAATTTCTTAAGATTATTTTTCTTATTTTGAGAGAGAGAGAATGAGAGAGTGGAATTGGGGAAGGGGAAGAGAGAGAGGAGAGAGAGAGAGAGAGAGAGAGAGAGAGAATCCCAAGCAGGCTTCATGCTTTTAGCACCAAGCCCAGTGTAGGGCTCAAACCCACAAACTGTGAGATCATGACCTGAACTGAAATCAAGTCAGACGCTTTACCAACTGAGCCACCTAGATGCCCCTGTTCTTAATGAAAACAAAAACAAAAACAAAAAACCAACAACTATTATTACTTTAGGACAGATACACAGAGGAGGAATTATTGGTCAGTGTGTATGACCTTCTTTGGAAGATAGTAGGCTTATATTAGTAAACAGCTTTCTGAATAGTTATTTGCCTGCTCTCTTACTTTCTTCTCTTTATTTACTTATTTTCTTTCAGTATCCTTTGCTCCTTAGTGTTTCTTAAATACTGGAGCTCCCCACTTCCCCACCCATCCTGGGCCCTTTCTCACTGAACACGTTCTCTTCTTGACTCTCATTCACAATAAACATGTGTCAAATGCCTGTCATGTACCAGGCATTGTGTTTAACATCATGACGTGTAATTTTCACCACGTCCCTGTCACATGATGATTAATATCTTCATTTTCAGACGTAGACACCGGAAAGGAAGGTTACTTTCCCAGGGGCATAGCCCCAGAGGCTCTTGGGGAATGTCTCGGGTCCATCACCTTAAGTGTGCACCTTCAGCTTCCACATCTCTGCTGAGCTCGCCAGCAGCATGTTAACGGCGCACATTTCCATCCAGGGTTCCCATGGATGCCCCAGGCTCAATATGTCAAACACAGCTTCCAACTCTTACCTGCAAACTAGCTTCCCCATTGCGTAAGTCCCTAATCCACCCTTAACAATGATCTTTTCTTTTACCTGTTCCTAATCACCCTACCCGGGTTTCATGCACCAATTCCTTGTCCACATCCTATATCCTCCCACCCACGCGGACATCACGATTCCAAGACATGTAGTGCAGCTTTCACCTCGGTCTACCTGCCTCCACTTAACTTTCCTCTCACCATTCCTACGACTGGCAACTTGAGCAAACAGATTTCTAAAACTTATCATGGTATCTCCCCACCTTAAAAACTTTCAGTGGCTCCCCTTTACCTTCAAAATAAAATTCAAGGTTCTTAGCACGACCTCTCCGTGTCTCGGTTGCCGCACCCCTCCCCTCCTGTCTGCTGCTTTCCCTTTTCTTTGCTCTGGTTTCCAATCCCAGGGAACTGCTTGAAGTTATAACAAATGGGATCCTGGCTCCCTCCTTTCTTCTTGACCCTGTAAACTCCCATCCCTCACTTCTCCTGGCTGACTCTTTTTATCTCTCAGATCTGACTGCGGTGGTAGGGCGAGGGGGCCTTTCCTCCCTTCTCTTTCCTCACCCTCCCGGCCGCCTCCAGCAGGCCTGACTCCTTCACAGAGATTATCAGATTTTATTTTAATCCTCTGATTACTATTGTGTTTTTCCATTTCCTTGACTAAGACTTTTGAGAGCAGAGCCTGAGTTATTTGATCGTCTTTGTATCCCCATAGACCCCAAAGATGCTTAGCAAACGTTGGGTGAATAAGCTGTGGTGTTTCCCCAAAGCCTCTGCGCACTCAGTGCACATCCAATACCGTTTTTTTCTGTCCTATAGGGCACACAGAATTGAGACTTTGCAGATTTGACTTTATAGGAATGTACCGCAAAAGTCCCTGAATAAAGGGGCACCTGGGTGGCTCAGCAGGTTAAGCGTCCAACTTCGGCTCAGGTCATGGTCTCATGGTTCATGAGTTCGAGGCCCGTGGCTCCGCGCTGACCGTGCGGAGCCTGCTTGGGATTCTTGCTTTCTCCCTCACTCTTCACTCTCCGCTCCTCCCCCACTTGCGCTTTCTCTCAAAATAAATAAATACGCTTTCAAAAAAAGTCCCTAAATGAGAATTCATTTGACTCTAGTGTTCCGAACTGTAAAACCATTGCCTGTTTTAGTCAGATAGCTTCTGCTAGTAACCTCCTCCACCCCCAGTTTAGCGCCTACAACAACCATGTGTTTAGTCCGTGATTCTGTGGTCAGGCGATTCTGGTCTGGGCAGCTCAGCTGACTTCTTCTGGGCTGGCCGAACGGCTAGAGTCAGCCAATGAGTTAGATGGTGACCAAATAACTAAGGAAGGCCTTGCTGATAGGTCTCGCAATTGGCCAGAGGGCCTTGATGTGTCTCCATGTTTCTTGTCCAGCAGGCTGGCTCAGGCTCATCCACACGGGTGGTGTTAGGGCCCCAGATACAGCAGGAGAGGAAACCCTCGCTGGGGAATTAAAGCCACCGCTTGCATCACATTTTTTTTTCACAAGTCACAGGACCATCTACGATGCAAGGGATAGGAAGGTCGACTCTACCTTTTGATGGGAAGTGCAGTATCACACTCCAAGAAGAGAATTCGTGGTCATTTTTACAAACACCTCCCTGGTCACCGAGTACATAATTTCCACAGTATCTGAGAGATACTAGGCACTTAATAAAAATCTGGATTTTTGGATAATTTATTGGCCACATATACAAATTGCGTTGAAGCATGCCTAGGAAAAGTTGAGTTCCAGTTTATCTTATTTTTGGATCCTTGATATTAGTGTCACACAGAATGCAAATATTGCAGAGCTATTAATAAAATGTTAACATCAATACCTCAAACGCATTTTTGGAAAAGGGAGTTATTGAAGAATATTGAATTTAATGTAGAATTGAATTAATTAAGGATAATGGCCAAAAGCCTGATCATATTGGACAAGTGCCAGGTATGGATCAAAAGCTACAGAAAAGTTTGGTTTGCATTTAAAAAATATCTTGTGTATGAAGCCGCTCCATATCTGTATGCCTCATTGTCATTTCTATGCAGAATATCTACCTACTAGAATTGTTTCGTATTTCTAAAATTGTTTTCTGTTTTGGTCGGGTTACAATTTTAGCTGCCTGACGTGATTACAGGCATACCTCGTTTTATGGTGCTTTGCTTGGTTGTGTTTTGCAGATACTGTGTTTTTTACAAATCGACGGTTCAAGACTTCAGTGGGGGAAGTAACAACAGATGTGAATATTAGCAAGAGAAGTGGAATATCGCAGCGGAACTGGAAGATGGGACTGAATTGTCGTGATCTCATGATAAAACTTGAATGGATGAGGAGTTGTTTCTTAAGAACGAGCAAAAGAAAGTAGTTTTTGAGATGGAATCTACTCCTGGTGAAGATGCTATAAAGAATGTTGAAATGGCCACAAAGGATTCAGAATTTACATGGACTTAGTTGATAAAGCAGGAACTTTGAAAGAAGTTAAACTGTGGGTGAAATGCAATAATTTCTACATTTCACAGATAAATCATTCAGGAAGGGGGGAGTCAATCACCGTGGCAAACTTTACTGTTGTCTTATCTGAAGACACTACCACGGCGACGCCAACCTTCAGCAACCCGCACCCAGATCAGTCAGTTGCCATCAGCATTGAGGCAAGGCCCTCCATCAACAAAAAGATTATGAGTCTCCCAAGGCTCAGATGATGGTTAGTGTTTTTTACCGAAGTATTTTTTAATTAAGGTTGTACACTGTTTTAGACATAACGTTATTGTTCACTTAATAAACCACAACATAGTGTAAATATAGTTTTATATGCACCAGGAAACCAAAAATATATATTTGGCTCACTTTATTTGCAATATTTGCTTTATTGTAGTGGTCTAGAAACAAACTGCAATATCTCTAAGGTCTGCCTGTATTTTCCAGATACGTGTGCTAGATTTGGGCCACAAAACAGTGGCAGAAATAAGGAGCAAGGTGAACGGTGTCTATCATTCTTGCATGCAAGCGTCCACCCATCCCACCAACACAGAGGGTGCACTACTTACACATCAGTCATTGCCATGGGAAGAAGAATCAACCAAAATTCCCTGTCTCCAGAGGTTCAAGGTTGATGTTGCGGAGAGAGACACATGAGTACAGTCTCAGAAAGAAGTGCTAATAAAATTTTACATATTATGCAATGGAACCTAGGTTTTTAACATTGTGGGTTTTGTTTTTTTTAACATGGGTTCTTGGGTAACATGTTTTTTTTAACATGGGTAAAAAAAAATTTTTTTTAACATTTATTTATTTTTGAGAGAGAGAGAGAAAGAAAGAAAGAGCACGAGCTGGAGAGAGGCAGAGAGAGAGAGGGAGACACAGAATCCGAAGCAGCTCCAGGTTCTGAGCTGTCAGCACAGAGCCCGACATGGGGTTTGAACCCACAAGCTGTGAGATCATGACCTGAGCCGAAGTCAGATGCTTAACCTACTGAGCCACCCAGGTACCCCTAAACATTGGTTCCTAGTATAGGAATGACAAAGCTAACGAGCAACGCCAGGATTTTTATCAAGGACATCTACCCAGGTATTACTCCTAGAGATTTTTATTCATTAAGTCTTAGTGGGGCCAAAGCATTTGCATTTTGAAAATGCATTAAGTGGTCTGGGGGTGGGGACTCATACTTAAGAAAAATATTTTATAAGGAGGGGGATGGGCTAAATGGGTAAGGGGCATTAAGGAATCTACTCCTAAACCATTGTTGCACTATATGCTAACTCACTCGGGTGTAAATTAAAAAATAAATTATTAAAGCCCCAAAAAAAAAGAAAAATGTTTTATAAAATGTTAGTGTACAGTTTAGGTGTGATAGTGTGTTTTAATTAAGCTTGGAGGGGAAGAGTGGCCACATCTTTTACTTCTTAGAATAGACTAGTGTCATTAATAATTAGACTTCATTATTACAAGGTAATGCATACTCTAGAAAATGTATAAATGTATTATAAAAAGAAGACAGTAAGAACTACTGATAATCCTCCCACCCAGGGATGACCACTATTAACATTTTCGTGAAAATTCTTTCACCTTTTTCCTGGAAACATACCACAAATGATCATATTTTTTTTGTATGGACTGCTTTTCTTATCGAATATATTGCGATCATATTTTCAAGTTGTTAACTAATCTTCTACAGTATTTCAAGCAATTCAGTAGTATCTGTTGTACCTACTTTAAATTGCATTATTTCACTAATATCCCATTCTTGGTGCCGGGGATTCGCAGATGAGTAAGACACAGATATTGTCCATTAGGAGTTTTTGGTCTAGTAGAGGGGACACATATGTAAAAAAGTATAACACGACTTAACTTAGGAATTACTGGAAAGAATGCCTTGTTTTGTTATCTTGGCAAATCCAGATCTGCAGAATGTCCCTTGACTTGGCTTTGTTTCCTCGTGAGTAGATTCAGATCATGCATTTCTGTTGAAAATCTACGCAGGTGAGTTTCCATCCTCTCAGTGCATTTCTTCAGATGAGGTCAGTGCAAGGCCTGATCGCTTGGTTCAGAAGCGTTCCGCCAGGTTTCTTTACTGCAAAGGTAGCTGTCCCCTTGACAATTAACAAGTAATCTGTTGGAGGACACAGAGTTTGTGTGAGTATCCTTTCTTCCAGTGGCCTTTCACCCCCTTGTTTTAGCCGGAATCCATTGTTTCAGTGATGGCTGCAAACTGGTGGTTTTCCAGTAGATCATTATGTCTACATTTACTTGTTAGCAGGCTGTGATTTCATATAGCCAAGTAAAGTTAATTCGGGAATCTTCTGAGCCTGCCAAATATTACCTTACTTGGAAAAAAGATCTTTGCTGATGCAGGTAAGGATCTTGAGATGAGGAGTTTACTCAGGTGGGCCCTAAATTTAATGACAAGTGTCTTTGGCAGAGGGAGACTTAAGACAGGAGAAGACACAGAGAAGGAGGCAATGTGTCCACCGAGGCAGAGACGGGACTGAAGCAGTCATTAGGCGAGAAATGCCAACAAATGCTGACAGCTGCCAGAGCTGCAAGAGGCAAAAGTTGGATTCTCCCCGAAGCTTCTGTAGAAAGTACTGCCTGCTGACACCTTGATTTTGGACTTCCGGCCTCCAGAGCTACAGTTCTGTTGTTCAAGCCACTTGATTTGTGACATTGTGTTATGGCAGCTACAGGAAACTAATACAAAGATAAAAAGGGTTGTCTTTGCCTCTCTGAAATGGTCTAATTTCATTATCCTGTTCATTTCCTGTATATCAAGTACCCAGCCTGAAATGATCTTGTTTATTACTTGGATCTCCTGCTTAGAACATGTGCTTCCTAAGGGCAGGGATTTGCTTTTTCCCTTCCCTGTTGTATCCTCAGCAGCACTTAGCACAGTCTCTGGCAGACAGTAGATAGTCAAGAAATATTTTGTTGTCTCCCTACTTCCTCATCTACTTGTCTCTTACATTTCCGAAAGTCGGGGTTGTCAAAGTAGCTCAAGGGTCAAATCCGGCTGTCACCTGTCTTTATAGGATTTATGAACGAAGAATGATGTTTATATTTTTAAATGGTTGAAAAGTATGGGGCACCTAGGTGGCTCAGTCAACTCTTGATTTCGGCTCAGGTCATGATCTCGTCGTGGTCTGTGAGTTTGAGCCCTGCATCAGGCCCTGCTTGGGATTCTGTCTCTCTCTCTCTCTGCCCCTCTCCTGCTTGCTCTCTCTCTCTCTCTCTCTCTCTCTCTCAAAATAAATAAAAATAAAAACTCTAACTGGCTGAACAATTAAAAGGGGGCAATTTGTGACATGCAAATTATACATACTTCAGATTTCTGTGTATGAATATTAAGCTTATTGGAACACGGCCACGTCCATTCCTTTACATCTTATCTACGGCTGCTTTCAAACTATACTATGGAGTTGAGTAGTTGCAATAGAGTTTATGTAGATTGAAAAGCCTAACATATTTACTATCTGGCTCTTCACAGGAAGGGTTTGCCCAACCCTGTCCTAAAGGATGAACAGAAATTGTTTGAATACTGATAGCCTCTCTGCCTCTTTACCTTCAATTATTTAAAAAAAATTTTTTTAGTGTTTATTTATTGTTGAGACAGAGAGAGAGAGACAGAACATGAGTTGGGGAGGAGCAGGAAGAGGAGGAGACACAGAATCTGAAGCAGGGTTGAGGCTCTGAGCTGTCAGCACAGAGCCCATCGCTGGGCTCAAACTCACAAACCATGAGATCATGACCCGAGCCGAAGTCAGACGCTTAACCAACTGAGCCACCCAGGCGCCCCTCTTTACCCTCAATTATTAATGTGCATGTTTAACTCTCTTTCACTCAAACCTTTCACTCAAGGCTCCAGTGGTGGTGGCTGAATTTGTGTTAATCCATCGGCTCTGTACCTCTCTATCAAGGTGCATATGGTGACTGTCAAACAGGAGGAAACCCCATGCATCTCATGGAGCTTGAACCCAAGCCTCTGACATAATCTGTATGGAAGGCAGTAGGTGTTGAAGTGTAAGTAGGCTCTCATAAATGGATATCTGTTCCTTAGGTCAGTATTTTCTAATCCTTTTCTTGGGACTTGCCTATTACTTTGCTAGGCTCAGAGGCTCTGGTCTCCGCATTTGTATCTCCGTCCTCTCCACCTCATAGTGTAAGTACATCGAAAATATTCACAGGTGCCCTTTTTCCTTTTCTACCATTTCTGCTCCTCTGTCCTAGCTATTACAACTACATAGCTAAGGAGGAGGGTCAGAGGAAGGAGAAATAATAGCAGTCAACGTTTATTAAGTGCACAGAACAAGGATTCTTTGTGTTTTTGTATGCATTGTCATTTTTAATCTTTTCGTTAAGATCTTTTCTTTAAAGGGTTGGTACTTTTGTTTTTCTTCCATTTTACAGATGAACAACTGAGGCTTGGAGAGGCAAAGCAATTTGCCCAAGGTAGCACTGTTGTAAAACAGTGGAGGCTGAAATTTGAACCCAGGCAGTTTGATCCTCGGTCAAGCTCTTCTCTATTATGGTAATAGCACATGCACACTGGCGTCTCGCAAGACAGCAGGGCGGGTAGGAAATGTGGGTGCCTTCCTGTTTTGGTAGTGGCATTTTGGTAACTCCCTCAGGTCAAAAACCAGGTCCCCGGCATCGCAGATGGACCCTTTTCTATCAAAGGGACTCGAGAGCCCTAAGGGACCAGAAATGGGATAAAGGACAAAAAGACTGATGAATGTGTTTTGTGCGGGTGTGGGGATAGCATTACTTTGCAAAATTCAAACATCTTGATAATCCAGGACGTTTCTTGACTCAAACCATGATTGTCCAGAATATCAGGGGCCATAAATTCAGCAGAACTGACCAGACCAGCAGGGCCTGAGGCGTCTGTGGAATGTTAATCATGTTACTGGGAAAACAGGAGTGGTCAAATAAGTAGGGGGAATGTTGAGTTAAACAAAGTGGAGCAGGATTCTTGATAGTAGATTTCTGTGACTCTCCAAGCAGGGGATATCGTACAAAGCAGTGACTGGACTTAGGTTACAGGCAGATGCCCACCTCATGGGACAGGTGTTCTGGAGAACTTGTTCGGGTAATCATGCTTTAGGCCTTGCCTTTTCCCCTGTCCGGTTTAGAAAGCAATCCCGACACTTTGAGAGGCTACAGGAAACTCTGTGTCGTGTGTCCGTTTACTGCTACTTCTCAACTAGGAAAGAGAAAGGAAAACACCATGTTTCCAGCTACTGGAAAAACTTTGTTTGAAGGGATGTTGGAACTAATAATACAAAATTAGATTAAATGGTTTTTGAGAGCCTTTCAGTTATTCAACCGCGATGTCTCTCAGTTACAATTAAAGTAAATCCGAACCTTCCTCAAGGGTTAATGTTTTACATATTTCAGTTTGCCCAAACCTTTATATATTTCTTAACCACTGAGCGAGACTTCAGAATATAAAGCACGCTTAGTTTCAAATGATAAATGCAATTCACATTTATGTGACTAAGATGTAGGAATGGTACCTTTGTGCTCTGGTAAGGTCACCATGGAAATATGTGGAGTTTTCTTGTAGTTTTCAGGAAATAAGGTGTCATTGTTAGGATAGTTTCCTGTCATAAAATATTCTCTAATTTGGTTTAAAAATAGCAGCCTTAGATGTTGTTTTTGACTCAGAAATCCATAGGAAATCTAAAATTGAATGTTGTTTGCGTGTGTGTGTGTGTGTGTGTGTGTGTGTGTAAAAGAATTTTCCATAATTTCCACAGACAAGAAATGAGATGTTTCTATTCCTGGTCATGCACAATTGTAATGACATAAGTATTTACAACATGCACATGTGAGGGTGAACGGACACTGAAAGTAGGGAAACTCTGTGTTGACTTTGGCGATGGGCTACGTGTGCAGAGAACCATTCTTCATTTGCCGCCATTTCCACAATGCCCGGTTCTGAGAGTTGGTCACCCCAGCCAGCTTAAGGCTGTCATCTGTAGCTGTCAAACGTTTGTTTACTTGAAGCTTCTTTGGCTCCAACCTTGTTACGAGCTTCCACTTAAAAACAGCTAAAACATTTCTGGTTGGATGGAACAAGGACTTGTTTTTATATGCAAAACTAGTTTGTCCCTAGTTCCTTCATGTAAAGTATCAGGAAAAGTCTTTCCGGTGTGATTAAAGAAGTTAAATATTGAGGACTAAAAACCTAATTAGAGAGTTCTTGGGGGAAAAAAAGCACAAACACCCAGAGTGCCAGCTGGGGAAACCGTGTCCTCAGGATCTCACAGCCCAGTTGTCTTTTCCTCTCTCTTCCCCCTTCCTTCCTTCCTTCCTTCCTTCCTTATTTGTTTTAAAAATTATTTTTAAGTTTATTTATTTTGGGGGGAGAGGGGCAGAGACAGAGGGAGAGAGAGAATCCTAAGCAGGCTCCGGGCTGTCAGCACAGAGCTCAACGTGGGGCTCGATCCCATGAACCAAGATCACGACCAGACTTGAAATCAAAAGTCAGATGCTTAACTGACTGAGCCACCCAAGCACCCACCTCTCTTCTTTTTTTATTTTATTAAAAAAAAAATTTTTTAACGTTTATTTATTTTTGAGAGACAGAGCACCAGCGGGGAGGGAGTAGAGACAGAGGGAGACACGGAATCCAAAACAGACTCCAGGCTCGGAGCTGTCAGCTCAGAGCCTGATGTCTCTCTTCTTTTGTAAATTGTGGTACAGTATCTATGACAAAATTCATCAATTTAACCATTTTAAAGTGTACAATTCGGTGATATTTAGTATATTTGCAATGCTGCGCAATCGCCGCCATTATCTCATCCCAGGTCCTTTTTATCACCCCAGAGGCACCCTGTCTCCCCATTCTCTCCTTCCCACAGCCCCTGCTTCCTGTCTCTACAGATGTGCCTGTTCTGGACACTTCATAAAAATGGAATCATGCAATACGTGGTTTTTGTGTCTGGCTTCTTTCACTCAGCATAATGTTTTGTTTGTCCACATCGTAGCAGAGGTCAACACTTCGTTCCTTTTTATGGATGGATAATATTCTATTGTATGAATGTGCCACATCTTAGCCGTTCATCCACTGATGGGCATTTAAATTGTTTCTGCCCATTGGCTATCGTGTTGCTGCTCCTGCTATCACAGCATGCTGCTGTGAACATTTATGTACAAGTTACTAATTGAAAACTCGTTTTCGATTCTTTTAGGTATATACCTATGAGTAAAGTTGCCGGATCGCATGGCAATTCTATGTTTAACTTATTGAGAAACTGTCAAACTGTTTTTTTCTTGTCTTCTAAATGCTTCTCTAAAAAAACAAAAATTCACCACAAAATTGATATGCCAAACTCAATTCTTGCACCGTTTAAAGAATGACTATGTTTCTAGACTGAATATTAAAAGCCTGAGAATTTTCTTTGAGGATAAAATTGCTTCAGAATAGTTTGCTAAATGAGCAAGCAAGCACAAGCCACTTCGATTTATTTACTTCCTGCCATAGTTGGCGATTTCCTCAAACATTCGGCCTTTTACAAAATTCAGTATCTCTTAAGAGGATGGTTATAAATAGATTATACTGTCATTGTCCACTTTGGTTTTATACTTTTTTTTCTGGGTCAAATGGAAGCTCTCTAATCTCTTTTGTGATTTGGTTAAATGTAGGGTAATCCAAGGGCAAATCCGAGTTAGCTACTCATCTTTTTTTAAATGTTTACTTTCGCTTAAATTTCATGGTTGCCTAGAGCAGGATAAAAAAGAGATAAGATGATTACAGATAATGCTGATAATTTCTCAACATCAAATTGGCTGGTGACTATCCTTGTCCCAGCATCAAGCGAACCTAATGAAGAATGGGGTGTTAGACTGCCACGGAGAAAGTGAACTCTAGCCCTTTGCAGAAATCTCCTTGGCCCTCAGCTGCTCCCTAGTGGCCCAGCCTTCCCCAAATATTTAACAATCAGTATGGCACCGGTATCAACCAGTCTGCACAGAGGACATGGACCATAATGTGATGCAGGAGGTTCTGGAAGCCCCCTATGGGTCAAATGCGATGCTGTGGTTGCCGGAACTTGAGATGGTCTCTGGATACAGGTGCTGGGGTTTAGAGGCAGTGGGCCTGGAAAGGAGTTAGGATAGTGACTATTTACTGACTGATATAGAAGCGTTTTACTATTTTAATAACCAGTCTGGGTATACTGCTAATTGAAGATTCTGTTACCAGAAACTGATTATATTCCTTCTTCCCTACCATCGTTTACCAGAAATCTCTGTCTTACCCTACTGTCTGCACAAGAAATGGTTACCACTTTTCCTACTAGAGAAATGGTTACCTAAGCGCTGTTGTGCTTACTTACCTCAGCTACTGATGACGAGGAGACAACCATTCTACCCCAATCAGTCTAGGAAGGTTACTGTCTTGACCAGCAATCCCTTATACTTCAAGGCATTTCTTGTTGGATCTGTTTTACTTAGTACGGCCAATCTTTTTTCCTAAACTTTCAGTTGCACTCGGCCTTTGTTTTGTTCAATGACGAACCTTTTTTAGGCATTTTTCAATGCCTAAAAATAATCACACACACCCCCGCCCCCACCAAGGGAAAAAACCACACATACACACACACACACACACACGCACACAGTCTTAGAGTGGCATTCTAGGCCCCGGTCTCATTTCTAACTTCTTTTTCAATTACAATTTCTTTTACGTAGCCTTCTTGCATCTACAGAAACATGTCTTCTCCCCTCAATGTACCTTTTCCTTCACTGTCTCCAGTGATGCTGTGGAAGGGGTATGTGACCTAAGCTGAGCAGTCAGCCTTTTCTCAGGATCGATATAGGTGCCTTAAGGCTGCCTGAGCCTGGAGCTGTCATGGCCACGGAAAGACCTATCTGAGAAAAACTCAACATGGCAGCAGGGCTGAGAGAGCAAGGCGATGGGAGATTGTGGCCTGACAGGCATTGGTTGAGCCTAGGGCTCACTGCTTGGACTTCCTTGGTGCTGGGACAATACATTCCCTTTTTTGCCTAACCTGTCACTTATGAGAGTGAGACAGCATGTCTTTCAAGGCACAGGTCATACTCCAACTCCTTTATGCTCCTCCTCAGTTCAAATAATCACCTGATTCCCCTGCCTCCTCTCTCCCCTGGCCCTTTATTTGTGCTGTTTGACACTGCCTGGGGGTGTGCTGTTTTTCATTCTTCATCCTGCTAGAAAGTTAGGGCCCTCAGGAGGCCCGGGAGGATCAAGACCAGGCTACGTGGCCTTAATTAGGGGGAGTGGGTGGTGAGGCACTGAGTACTGGTTGCTCTTTTGTGAGACTCAGCAGGGAGAGAGAGGAAAGGCTGGTAGGAAAAGGGGTAGGGTACTAGGCTCTAAAGGTCTTAAGAAAGCTCAGGAAAGCTCAAGAAGAAAAAAACACAGGCCTGGGTATGAGCATTCATGTTTATAAATGACAGGAGCCAGGGAAGAGGGAGGAAGAGCATATCAAAGCAAGAGGGCCAATTGCACGGGACCCGCAGGAGGGCCAGACTGAAGAATGAGAAGGAAGGTATTTATTCAGAGGCACAAGCGGGAGAAAATCGAATGTATTAAGATATGGTGACATTTTAACACAGAGAGTTGAAGGAACACATACTTGATGATTTTAATCTCAGCAAGGCAGCAAATCATCAATTTACTGGACAAATTGCTTACTTACATTTTTTAATTTTAGATTATTTTTCCTTAAAGCTGCCTTGAGGATTAAAGAGCCGTGTCTTTATTTTTCTTCTAAGGGAGGGTCACCTCTCCCTAACTTCCAAAAGGGCCTCCTTGTCATACTTTCTTTCTACACCCATCTGTGCTTTCTCCAGAGTCCAGCACGCAAAGTGCCAATGGTATCTCGTCCCTTCATTTCTTGAAACAGTTTAAATGCTTCCCAGAAACTCTAGAATGAACTTTCTAGTCCTTAGCTTAGCACCAAAGCCCTAATATTCTGTCATAGCCCAGCCCCTGGGGATGTATGTGACACATAGGCTCTGCCTACCTATTCAGACCATCTTCAAACACTTCTTGCCCTCCCAACCCCCTTGTCCCTGACTCCCCCTGCACACTTCCACGAGGCTGAAGGTACTTGGCATTTTCTGCCAAAACTCTTTCAGCCCTCGAGATCTTTCTACATAGTGCTTCAGTGTAACTCAGTTAACATTGATTGAGCACGAAAGAGATGCCTGATGCTGTGGTAAGACTGCAATAAGCTTACTCCAACTGGTTGACCAGGCAAACTCCTCTTCTGAACATCCTCTCAAACCCCTCTTCTCTGGGAGGTTTTTCTGGAACGCTTTAGAGAGGAACTAAGGAGCATTGATTATACAGTACGATCACATCATATGTGAATGTAACTTAATTTACTTATGTAATTCAGCTCTGCACTTTTCTTACAACAAGGACTCAAAATGTGAGCTAATTACCTCATCTGGGAGTCAACTATAAAATATGTTACATATTCTTGTTTGTTTTCCCTTTTTTTTGAAAGTAAACTCCACCTCAAACTTGAGGCTCAAACTCACGACCCTGAGATCAAGAGCCACATGCTCTACCAATTGAGCCAGCCAGGTGCCTGCCAAAGCATACTGTTTTTTGATACTTTGGACATTACTCTATACACTCATATTGTTGTATAGGGTTGTATGTATCAACGTTGTATGTTATGGGCAATTCAAGGGATTTCCCAGGGAATAATTTTGAGTATACCTGATTTTAGGCCTTCCACCTTCCTAAGACTGAGTTATGGTATGAGGTGAAAATTGCATAAATTATACTTGAAAAGGTTTTAAGAAGGCATTGGGTTAGGGAGTGACTTTCAAATCCAAGAATGATAGCTTTTTCTCCAGTGCTTTAGTTGAACACGAGATGAAGTTCTTGGCCTGTGTTCGGGGCCCAGAGTGTCTTGAAACACTAGACTCTGGCTGGTGTTCACCATTGCAGAGGCATTTATGGAATGAGATGCCCAAGAAAACCACAGAGTAATGTTCACTACAGTCTAGGCCCTCATCTTCTGGAATGGCCTGGGCTATTTATAATGTTTTATTTCTCTCTTAAATATTTTTTAATGTTTTATTTATTTTTGAGAGAGAGAGAGAGAGAGAGAGAGAGCACGAGTGAGGAAGGGGCAGAGAGAGACACACACACAGAATAGGAAGCAGGCTCTCCAGACTCTGAGCTGTCAGCACAGACCCTAACGCAGGGCACAAACCCACGAACCATGAGATCATGACCTGAGCTGAAGTCAGATGCTTCACGACTGAACCACCCGGGTGGCCCTATTTCTCTCTTTAAAAAAACTTACTGAATGAGTATACCTGAATTCACTTAAGTCAAATACTGATATGATGTGACCCCACTGTACTGGTCTGAGTTCATGAGAGAATTCTAGTCTGGGAATGTGTTGGGGGAATAATCAGTGTGGTTGAAGCTATGAGTCTGGAACTGTTGACCAAGGGGAGTTTATGTCAGAAGTAAGAGTGGGGTGCCTGGTTGGCTCAGTTGGTTAAGCATCCAACTCTTGATCTCAGCTCAGGTCATGATCCCAGGGTTGTAGGACTGAAACCTGTGTAGGGCTCTGCAATGACAGCCGGGAGCCTATTTGGGATCCTCCTTCCCTCTCTCTCTGCCCCTCCCCAACTCACACTCTCAATCTCTCTCTCTAAGTAAAAAGAAGAAGAAGAAGAAGAAGAAGAAGAAGAAGAAGAAGAAGAAGAGGAGGACAGCCAAGGGTCTAGCCTAGGTGAATGCTGATACTTATGGGGCAGGAGGAGGGGTGTCCAAAAAGGAATCTAGAAAGGTATGAGCCTGAACAATGACTTGGAGGCCAAGGAAAAGAGCTTTAAGAAAAAGATAGTGGTGAGAAATGTCTGATGCTATAGAAGGGGGCATTCCCCTATCTTAATTAAGTCAGATAAGGCTACAGGGCGTAAGTCCTTTGGATGTAACAGCTTCTCCAAAGTACTCTTTGCTATTACACAGTTGAGAGGCTCAGTGAGGGTAGACATCAGATGGCAGGGCAGGGAGGTAGGAATGGGACACTCACTTTTTCAGTCATGTTGACTTGAAGGGTTGAGGGCAAGTGTGGAAGGTTACTGGAGAGGAGTGAAGGCTAAGAGAATGCTTTAAAATTAAACAGAATGGACATCCTTGAGCCTGTTTTTATGCTGCAGAGGAGAGGCAGTTGAAAAGGAGATTAGAGATACAAGGGCATGGCAGGGGGATGATTAACAGAACAAGGCCCTGGAGGATTTGGGAGGGGATGCTCTGAAGGCCAGATCCAATATTTGACCTTGGACAAGAGAAGGGGGAGGGAAAAAGAAAGCAAGCTTTCTGCCAGCCAGGAATGGGCCTAATTTGTGTCCATGTCCCGTGCACACGGTGCCTGGCACACAGCAAGGTGCAGGGTGGGGGAGGTAGGAGGATGCAGATAACGCTGGGCTGCAGGGTGGTGGGTTGGAGGGGTGGGACTGAGAGTTGAGAATCCTGGCCCTTACCTGGTTCCCAGGAGAAGAAGACGGCAGGACCATCTGTTGAAGGTGTCAGAAAAAGTGGTGGTATTTGAAAAGAAGCTATGGGTTGGGAGGACCCACTGGAGCAGCTGGAAAAGGAGAAGGAAGAAGCCGCCGTGGTGCAGGAGAGGCTCACGGAGGTCAGGGACCATGAAATTAGAGGCCAAATCTGTGGGATCGTGGAGTCTTCTCCAGCAACGTGCAGCTGCACATAGGTAGGAGCCAAGAAGGCTGGGCTGATCGCAGTGAGTAATCCAGGTGGCAAGAGGGTAAGGGATTCCTCTCCGTTTCCTTGCACTGGCTTTCCATTTCTCCACCTAAAACCTCGGCCCCTGCCCAGTCCTCGGACACAGAAGGGCAGTCAGTAACCGGGTCGAATCGCAGCGAACCCCTGAACAAGCCTCAGGGATCCAAGTTCCTGACCCCTGGGCTTCTGGGCATCTGTAGTGCCTAGCTGAACTTCATCCCTACTCTGCCTGGGCCTTATCTTGGGGGCCCTGAGCCCCTTACAGCTGCACAGGTGGACCTTTGCTCTGATCTTATTTCTAAGTTTCTGTTCCAGCAACCTCAGCCCTTCTGAGATCTGGGGCCCTGCCTTTTATGTATATGTGTGTGATAACATTTACCTTTTCTCTTCTTTCTTTTTCCAGATGATAAAAGTAATACATGCTCATTGTAGAAAACTTGGAAAATGCAGGAGGAACTAAAAAATCACCCATAACCCTGCCTCCCAGGGGTAACAACTATTAACATAGAGAATTGTTCCAGTCTGTGTATTTTTTGTATAAAATAAGATAATATTCTTTAAGTAACTCTGCCTTTAATATTAAATTGTGAATATTTTTACATGCCATTAACCATCTGTTGAAAGCACAGATACGGCATCATTGCATTTTATGGCTGTAGAGTGACGTCTTTAATCATATTTTCTTCTCTGCTTTGCTCTAGTTTGTCCCCTCCCCTTGGGTTCACACCACTCCCTGAAGTGTAGTTTGGGCTTTGGGACCCTCCACGCATGGGCTTCCTGGTGTCAGTCTGGATTCCTTCCTTCTCTAGATTGAGGGGGGACTAGATTTGTCTGGAACACCCTTCCTTCCCCTTCCCCTTCCCCTTCCTGTTCAGGCTCACAGCAAGATGTTCCTGAACCTGGGATGGCAACCTTCTCCCCTGTTTACTTCCACAGTTTGTCTTGCCCCCTCCCCATTCGTCCTGCTGAATGTGATAGACAGCACTGTCCGATGTCCTGGGGCAGGACCTCTGAGTACGTAACAGTAGCTTAAATTAGGAGGAGAATAAAGAAACAGCAATCCTACTCCCAAAAGATAATCGATGTTACAACTTTGGTGTACTTCTTTCTTGTTTTTAATACATGTGTATGGGCTTGCATATATGTGTACACATATGAGCTGATATAGTTGGGAGATGAATATATATTTTACGTATATTAATAAATATTATATATAAATAGTAATAAATTAACAAAAGCAATAAATCCTATATGTATTCCAGTTATTTTCTCTTTTATTTTCACCTTCCCGTCCTTCTTGAAAAATTACCTTTGAGATGATATATGTAATAATTCATGTCCATGTAATATCTAGGGTTGCCAGAGAGGAAAGAAGGCTCTCTACTTCAAACGTCTATATTAATAGGCTTTTGTTCACTTCTGGGTATTTATGTAGATTGTATCTGATTGGCCACAATGAGGCTGGTGGTTACACGCTTATTTTTACCTTTAAAAGTTCATCAAACTTAAAAATTCATCAAGTGGATTTATGATTTGTGATATATATATATATTTATATTTATATTTATGTATAGGTATATATAAATATATATAGGTATATATAAATATATATATAGGTATATAGATATACCTATATATAAATTGGAACTCTTATTCCTTAAAATATTGTGTTTTACTGGAACAAGTCAACATGTACTCTAATAATACAGATTACTTTTAATAACATATGAATTGTTATTTAATTAGCTTAAAATTTTATTATGGTATGTCCTTTTCCATTTTCTTTCTTTTCAATTAATCTTATTGAACCATAAAATACTGATTGCAGTCAGTTTTTAAACAATTTTTTTAAATTTATTTTTGAGAGAGAGAGAGAGAGAGAGACAGCATGAGCTGGGGAGGGGCAGAGAGAGAGGGAGACACAGGATTCAAAGCAGGCTCCAGGCTCTAGCTGTCAGCACAGAGCTTGATGTGGGGCTCAAACTCATAAACCATGAGCTCATGACCTGAGCCAAAGTCAGATGTTCAACTGACTGAGCCACCTGGGTGCCCCTGATTGCAATCAGTTTTAACTGCAGACAGTTATTAGATGGCCACTATAATTTTGCTGGGATGAGTGGTTGGAAATCAAAGATTACATTTTTTCCCAGATTTATTGAGATACAGTTGACAATTGAAAATTGTATGTATTTAAGGTAAACATTTGGGTTATTTCCTAACAAGTGTTTTTGGTGATAAAATATAATGGTTAAGTAAATTTATTTTCTAATAACCTACGACACAAATAATTTGCTATTTATGCTCTGTTGAGGGAAACAGCAGACAGAAATATCAAATATTTAGTCATTATTTGTAATCGTGCTGGACATTGTTGTTTTTGTCATCCAACATCTCTTCCCCATTTCTGTGACACAGTGCTCTATTTTTACTTTTGTGGATACATTAGTTATCTATTGCTTCATGACAATATTACCACAAACTTAGTATCTCAGAAAACATGTCTCACAGTTTCTGTGGGTTAAGAGTCCAGGCCCAGCTTAGCTGGATTCTGCAAAAGGCTGCAAAGTGTGGGCTGGGGCTGTGTTCTCATCTGAGACTTGACTGGGAAAGTATCTGCTTTCAAATTAGCATGGTTGTTGGCAGAATGTAGTTCCTTGCAGGTTGTTGATTGTTGTCTGAGGCCAGCCCCAGTTCCTAGGGGCCAAAGTTCTTGCCAGTTGCTGGACCGAGGGTCTGGTTTTCTTGCCAATTATTGTTTGGAAACCAGTCTCAGTTTCTAACAGTTTGTGGGACTGTGATTTATAATAACAAATAAATATTTGGTTTTAATCCCTGTTCTTGGCATAGAGTTCCTACAAACATTGAAATTTCCTAAGTGATGAAAGCCATAAAGATGTCTATTGTTGTGAAGTGACTATTATTATTATTATTTAGAGAGAACACAAGCAGGGGAGAGGCAAAGGGAGAGGGAGAGAGAATCTTAAGCAGACTCTGCACCCAGCATGGAGCTCAATGTGGGTCTCAATCTCATGACAGTGAAATCATGACCTGAGCCGAAATCAAGAGTCAGACACTTAACCAACTGTGCCCCTGAGGTGATTTTTAGACTACACCTAAGGATGGGGCTGATTTCCAAGGGACCCAGATGTATGATTAGAGTTTTGAAACCTTTAGTCCCACCCTCTGACCTCCTAGTAAAGGAGAGGGGCTGGAGTTTGAATCCATCAATTGCCAATGGCCAATGATTTAATTAGTCATGACTCTTTAATGAAACCTCCATAAAAACTCAAAAGGTTGGGGTTCAGAGAGCTTTCAAGTTGGTGAATATGTGGAGATTCAAGAGAGTAGCATGCTGGGAGAGAGGATGGAGGCTCCACCCCTTTTCCCATAGTCTCTTCCATCTGGCCATTCCTAAATTATATCCTTTTATAATAAATATAGTAAGTAAAATATTCTCTGAGTTCTGTGAGCCACTCTAGCAAATTAATTAAATGCAAAGAGAAGGTTATCAAAACCTCCCATCTATAGCTTGTTAATGACAAGTGACAAGTGACAACCTAGACTTCCAATTGGTATCTCAAGTGGGGGGTAGGGAGCAATTTTGTAGGACGGAGCCCTTAACCTATGGGATCTGACACTATCTCCAGATATGCAGTGTCAGAATTGAGCTGAATTGTAGGACACCCAGCTGGTTGGAGAATTGCTTAGTGTGGGGGAAAAAAACCTACACATTGTAATTGGAGTCAGAATCCTAAGGTCACTATCAATTCCTTGCCAGACAGGCCCTCATCCTGGCTGCTAGCTCTATCAAGCCATCAAGGGAGAGAAAAGACTTCAGCAAGACAGGTGCTTCTATCTTATCAGCCATAATTATGGATGCCCTGTCACCTTTACCATGTTCTGTTGGTTAGAAGCAAGTCACAAGTTGTGCTTTTCTCAAAGGGAAGGTATTATGCATGACACCAGAAGATGGACTCATGGTGACCACCTTCAGAGTCTATCTGATATAGTGGGAATGGCCAGCTACCCTTCCCATGTTGAAGAGACTCTACTCTGAACTTGGCTAAGCCAGTCTTTCACATGCCATTTCCTGGCCACAGTGATTGGATCAAGGTTGAGCACTCAAACTAGGTCAAGCCAGTTGGGGAATATGTGATGCAGGTGTGTGGTAAATGGAATGTTTAACCATCACTGAAGCTGACCCACCCTTCCACTGAACACGGAGAGGAGGGTTCTTGGAAAGGAGCCAATTCAGAAACAGTAGAGCAGGGCAATAACTGTGCATTCTGGTTTGCCCAGGACAGCCCCAGTTTAGACTGTATAATTATTACTAGCACTCCACTTTTGCTCTCTATAGTGTCAGGTTTGGAGAGTAAATTATGGGATTACCTTAGCTTTGAAGCA
Organism: Panthera leo; assembly: GCF_018350215.1. NCBI lineage: Eukaryota > Metazoa > Chordata > Mammalia > Carnivora > Felidae > Panthera > Panthera leo. Next base: position 39,360,386 of record NC_056696.1, on the reverse strand, counting down.
TCTTTCAGATCCACTTGGAAAGCCTTGGGGAAGCCTATCTCTAAGAAATAACCTGTCATCCCCTGAAACTGAAGCTCAGAGGGACAGCTGACTGGGAGAGATGTGTACCATACATAATTATTAAGATCCTGTGTGTAGAAAAAGCAGGGATTCTGACTTAATATGCACTCAATTTCATAATAAAAGAATGATAGGCATTGACTTGCAGTTTGGCTCTTCTCACATGGGCACTATACCTTGCGTTCTTGGAACAGAAACAGCAGGGATTCAAGTACTGATGAACTCACTGGTTTAGTTGAGAACTCTAGCTCTGCTAGGTGGTGAGAAAAGGGTTGGGGTAATTCGAATGTGGAGAACCTGTTCAGAAACAACAGACAGAAGAAAGCTATGAATGGCAAGCGGAGAGCAAGCATTAGGTGCAAGCGCCTGGACATGGGATCTGGAGGGAGGTGTGTAAACATCTTGGGTGTCCTTCAGACTCTTCCTTCCTCACCTTTAGAACTTGGACTGAAAATTGCATGAGAAGGGAGGAGAGACGAGGAGTGGTATAGTTTTGGGTCTTGTCAGCACCAGCTCTGGAGACAAATTACCTGGATTTGAATATTGGCTCTGGCCATTGATAGTTGTATGTGCTTGGACAAGTTTCTGTGCCTCAGTTTCACCATCCAAAAGTGCTCAGATTGTACTGAGAATTAAATGGCCTATGCATGTGATGTGACTAGCATACTCCCTGAACATTAATACGCTCTTTGTCACTAGCTTCCATTAATAACATTTGTTGGGCTCCTGTCTATCATTACCCCATTCAGGACACTGAGGCTCAGAGATTATATCATTTGTTTTGTTGGCTAGTGAGAGGTAAAGCACGATTTATGTTCACATAGGCCTGGTGGTAGTTGATGCTGTATTTGATGTATTTTGTCCACTGCACCAGGCTGCTTGGTCTGTACCATTGCTGTATCCCCAGAGCCTAGAACACTGCCTGGCACACAAGTGCCCAGGAAATGTGTGCTGGCTGACTGTGTGAATGCCTTATGTCTCCTCACTGTGACGGTCCCTTTGTTTGGCTTGTTGGGCCGTGGAGTATTTGGCTCGCCTTGTACTACACATCACTCATTAGTATGCTGCTTCTTGTCTTTAAGCCTTTGTTTGTATGTTGCCAATCCCCTGGCCAGACAGGGAATTTTCAGAAGGTCAGGGTTGCCTTGTATTCGCTAATGCAGGAACTAAGCTTCAGCGTGTTAGAGCCCACTAGCACTTCGCAGAAAGATTGTTTTGAACATCCAAGGATGGAGCCTCCTGACTTTTTTTTCCTTTTAAAGATTCATGTATCAAATGCATACTTGGCTAGCTGGTCCGTCTTAAATAAGATCAACTGTATGAAACTCTTCTCACATTGGCGGCTCAGCCAAAAATGAATATTTGGCACGCTTGAACCACTGTTGCTACTTTTGTTTTTGGAGGCCGTGTGGTTCAAAGGAAAGAGCACTGGACTTGGGTTTGTGTCACCTAACTTTTTGGGCCTCTGCTTTCTCACGTATAAAACTGGAATGATAATGCATGCCCCCACCTACCGCAGAGCTTGCTAAATTCGGAAGAGACAACATGTCTTAGAGGCATTATTACTGTAGAGAACCGGTAAAAGAAAAAGGACCATCTATAGAGTTTATTAGTGAAAAACAGGAATTGGTACAGAGCCAGAGTTGCCAATTTTAATATGCAGAGTTTCATAGTTTTATTTTCTTTTTTTTTAATGTTTATTTATTTTTGAGAGAGAGAGAGAGAGAGAGAGAGAGAATGCGAGTAGGGAAGGGGTAGAGAGAGGTGGGGACAGAGGATCCAAAGTGGGCTCTGTACTGACAGCAAAGAACCCGATGCGGGGCTTGAACTCACGCACTATGAGATCATGACCTGAGCCAAAGTCGGACGCTTAACTGACTGAGCCACCAAGGTGCCCTAATATACAGAGTTTCAAAAGAACACGTACAATAAAATTATAGTTTTGTTAACTCTGGGTGATGAGACTCTGGATAATTTTGTTTTCTCAGTTTTCCCTATCTGCATTTCCCAGTTTTGCTATTATGAACTTTTTCTATTTTGGGCTTGGATGAGTTCTTTAAAACAAAATCATTAAAGATATCCAATAAAAAGGTTGGAACTTACACTTTGACATTTAGTTGATACTTGAGGATCATAATTGAAAATATCTGATATTGTACAATTGATGTATCTAAGTGACAGTGTAGTTAATAGAAGATAACGTGATTATTATCATTGATTTTTTTTAAGGGCTATAGTTTTCCTGTCACAGTCCAATAGGTGGTTTGGTCACTCCTACAGCCTGGCTTCTAAAATGGTTCATGATGCAACATCAAGCCGGCAGGAAACTGAGGTCCCATGAGCTCTACCCTTTCTCCAGACTCCTAAGTTTGTATCAAGAGAGATGATTATAATAAAATAAATTTGTGAGTTCACTTTAAACACATATAAATATGTTACACAGAACGATGACAGATTAAAAAAAACAATGTGATCTGTGACCTCTTGGTCTTAATATCTTCTGAATTTGGCCTTCTCTATTTATGCTTATTATTTAGAAGATGTCACTTCAAAATTACTGAAGAAAAACACACATTCATTCTTATTTCTGCTTCTTTTAAACCAGTGGCTTACAGTCACCACGCTCAAATGTGATATTGACGCTGCCTTTGTGACAGTCCGGTTCCAGGTCTTCAGATTCCGTGGGTCCCAGTCATCCCAGCAGACAAGGTGGAGAGACGAGCCCCAGCTGAGGTTTTATCTGCTTGCACCGCAATTGCCATGAATGCTTTTATTTCTATTTAACTCAATGGCCTTGAAATGTGTTTGCCCATATATACTTCTAAAACCAATTTTGCATGATTTTTAGTGGACACCTAACATTTTCCATCATAAGTTTAAATATTAAATTTTGAAAATGTAGGATAAGTCTCTTATATCCCTTGGGTAAGTGTTCTCCACCAGGAGCAATTTTGCACCCCCAGGAGACACTCGGGCAATGGGCACAACTGTGTGTGTGTGTGTGTGTGTGTGTGTGTGTGTGTGTGTGTGTAGGCTAGGGATACTGCTCAACATCATAACAAAGAATGTGTGTGTGTGTGTGTGTGTGTGTGTGTGTGTGTGTAGGCTAGGGATACTGCTTAACATCATAACAAAGAATTATCTCGCCCAAAATGTCAACAGTGCTAAGGTTGAGAAACTTTGGTTTAAATGTATCCAAATGAATATGAATATCATACGATGATTTTATACTCACTAGCATCCATTTATTCTTTTCAAATGTTTATTTATTTTTGAGAGAGAGAGAGCACAAACAGGGGAGAGGCAGAGAGAGAGGGAGACATAGAATCCAAAGCAGGCTCCGAGCTCTGAGCTGTCAGCACAGAGCCCAATGCGGGGCTCAAACTCACGCACAGCGAGATCATGACCTGGGCCGAAGTCGGACGCTTGACCAGGTGTCCCAAACTAGCATACATTTAAAATATACATAAACCCCTCTATAAAATTGTTTTTTCCTTCTCGAAAGTGTATTTCTGTCTCTTTCTCCCAAAGAATTTTATCCTGATGGAATACCTTTATGTTTGAAAGCCTTAAAATTGCCATACAATTTTCTGCTATAAAACTGAGCATATGAGGGTGCCTGGGTAGCTCAGCTGGGTTAAGCATCCAACTCTTGATTTCAGCTAAGGTCATGATCTCCTGCTTTGTGGGTTTGAGCCCCACATCGGGCTCTGTGCTGACAATGTGGAGCCTGCTTGAGATTCTCTCTCTCTCTCTCTCTCTCTCTCTCTCTCTTTCTCTCCCTCTCTCTCTCTCTTCCCCCTGCTCACTTTCTCTCTCTCTCTCTCTCAAAATAAATAAAGTTAAAAAGAAAGACTATATATGTGAATTGAATTTTTTTTTCAAACACCCTGTGACTATAGGTTTCTAAAGGTTAACATTTTCCTCCCTGAATATGGAGGTAGCATTAGAAATTGATCAGACACCATAAATATGTTATCTTTGGTAGCTGAGTTTTAGACACAGAAACCTTTTGGTAGAAATGCATTTCTTCACCGGGTGATTTGGGGAGAAAACTTCAGGGCCCTGACAGTTTTTGGTTGCTTGGGGATTTCTCCCTGAGGGGGAGGGGGACAGAGTGAGAGTCTAAGGTGGGAGAGAGGTGACCTTTAAGTGAGGTTGGAGAGATGCAGTTGTGAATGGTGGTAGAAACTGAGATTTGACATGATCTGTTCTTGGGCGGATCAATTTTAGGAAGGAAAACATATGCACACTGAGGATTTTGAAATAGATTTCCTTCAAATTATCTATGCTCACATACCCTCTAGAAGGTCTTTATACAAACACAGAGGTATTTGTATATCAGTTGGATTTAACTCACTCTGGCTCTCCAAGTGACTTAGCAACTCTTTTAATGATTCAGGCTGTTTTCACATACAGCTAATGCATGTTAAGGAAAGCCAAGCCGGTGTATATTATAAATACTTTATAAGTGAAGCGAGTACAATTTCTCACAGGAGGCATAATTATAGTGGAGGTAGCTGAGAGTGCCAGTTCTAGAATCAGACCCAACGTTTGTTCCTATTCTCCATCATCACCAGCTGTGTAACCTGGGGGCAAATTGTTACTAGCTGTGGTCCACAGCTTTCTCACCTGTGAAGTGAGGCTAAAATAGATTTCTCATTGGGTTGTTGTGAGATATAAATGAGATCATGCGTGCAAAGGGCTTAGCACAGTGCCCTGGAGATTCGGAGCCCTGGGTAACCACCAGTGTTTGTTATCTTTAGATATTACAGCGTTTGCCTCAAGGAATGAGCTCTACAAAGGCAATGAGGTCATCATTTCGGTCTTACTTCTTAGGTCAGGGTGCTTTTGTGCACAAGTTATTGTACCCAACCATCGTGATTCCGTGGACAGCATCGGATCTCCAAGATCCCAGTGGGCCTTGAGTCCTGGAAGCCCAAGGCTCTGAGGCTGCAGCCAGTCTGCCCACACCCGCAGTGCCCTTGTGTTCTGGTCGGCCTCCCGAAGACAAACACCTACTGGCAGGGTGGCCCTTTGAATGCCTGAAGTTATTTTTAATATTCTCAGAACACTGTCTAGGAGCTGCACGATGTAGATGGATGACATTCAGAGTCCCCTACAGGGTCACTTACCAAAAAAACATATGTAAAGCTACGACTCCAGGTGACAATACCAAAGTACCTTAATCCTGGTATCGACAACTGTTCTATTGGGTTACACAGTTTTAATCCCAGAGGAGTTGTCTCTTGACATTAAACTGTCCAAACAGTATTTATATCTGCGGCTGACCTGCAAGATCACTTAACCCTGTGCAGCCGTTTAAAAGTAGTTAATGACAGAACCGGCATGACGTGCCCCTTATGAATGATCACGGAAGTTCGACCTGGGCTGCCATGGTTTATGGAGGAAGGCAGTTTGTCCATAGCCTGCTTCAACCACAGCAGGTAATTTGAAATGAAATGAGACAGTTTCTACAAGCAGATTGATTTGGGAATCTTGCCTGTTCTTCCCTTTGACCCTTGACAAGTTGACACTACAAAGATTGTGACTTTAAAAAATGATTGGGTGCAAATACATTTAGGTAGATGATTTACCGTGTGCCGCAGCAAGGACAGTGCATTTCGGGTGATGCTGTGAGGAAAGGTAATTGTCAACTTTAACAACTCACGGTTTATGTTTCTGTAGCTTATTAATTATCCTACCAGAAAACCTACTAATAACCCTTAATCAAGTACTTTAGATTCCTGGCGACAGCCTAGGTACCCAATCTCAAGATGAAGAGATACAGTATGCACGATAAACTTATTAAAAGTACTGATTCAGTTTGTTATTTTGGTGGAAAACCACAGCTTGCACGTAAGAGTAAGAAATCGCGTTCTCTTTCGTGTATTTCACTTCTTTCTTTCTTTTTGTAAATACGGTTAATCATATACAGGAGGAAGCACTGTGATTAAAGGGCTGATAGGTTTCGTAGCTGATAATGGAAGAGTTATCAGAAACATCGGAAAAGAAAACCCCAGCTAGGCATTAACGAATGCCTTTTCCCCCTAAATCCTTTGTAGCCATATAAGATTTTCACACCAAATATTACGTGATATTTAAACACATATTCTCCTTATTGTTTTGACTCTCTTCTTCTGAAGCGGTTTTTCCTCTCAGATGTGAGGTAGTTAGACACGGAACTGAAAAATCAACTGTGTTTCAAAACAACAGTAAGAGCGACCGTCGGAAAGATTCCTTCTGAAAATAATTTCACATGAGTTCACAATTATGTGCCGTTTATGCCTAGATTATTTTAAGTGAACTTGCAATAGAACTGTGGATTTATTAACGTTTGGATTTGCATTGAAGTATCCACGCTTCGTAGCAATTTGCCATAGAACTTGGGCTTTTCTCTGCAGCTTTTGTGTTTTTCTCTATTGTAACCACTTTGTTTGAAATATAATTTTGAAGATGCTAGTAAAAAGTATAACAAATTCCCTACTGGTCTCTGTTTAAATTATTTACTGCCCTTTTGAGCCATATCTTCATTGAACTATGTTAAAAGTATCTTGCTGGAATGTTTCTTTATGTTGTCCATCGGGTTTAATAGACGTGCCATTTAATAAGCTCTCCACCTGTAAGGATAGACTATTTGACCTCTGTGCCCTGCCACCGGTACACATAGTATAAGATTGCTTTGTGAAATAAAGCTGTCGGTAACATCAACAAAATAAAAAATGATCGTATTCCAATACTCTCTGCTGAGTACTATGACAGCGCTGAAATATGGAATAAAATTGAAAGTAGATTAGTTTTGGGTCTTAAGTCATGTTTTGACAAGAAATAAGAGAGGAGAACATATCTTTGAACTTTTAGTTTTAAAGTTTTTTAATGAAAATATTTATCATTTTGTAAGGTTCCTTCTTTCTTGATCACATCCAGGCTGCATAGCCTTAAAACAATCCGTTCTCTTATTGCGAGGGATATAAATACGGTTCTGTCTTTATATTAAATACCATAAAGGGGACTCGCACGGCATGAGATGGTTTGACACTTGTCAGGTAGGGAATGTCATGCTAATAAAAAAGCTTATTGAGGAGGTTGGAAAATCAGTCATTAATAAGCTACATATTTTCAAGGTATGTAAAGCATGTAAATACTGCAGACAAGCCGGCTGCTTTTGCTGTATTTTTTGTTCACCTTTTGGAATGGCTCGAATCTGAAGAGGAAGAATAAATATGTCAGAGTGCCGAAAGCCTGGCTGGTGATTGCTTTTGACCTACAGGAATTTGAAAATTGAGGCGACATGCAGATTGTGAAATTATTTCTTTCACCTCTGTGGTTATGCATGAATTACATGAAATCACAACTAATAAATGGTGTGGATCGGCAGCAGAGGGTGTGGGTTGAGTACAGTAACCCTCCCCTCCTGGAATTTGCAAACATCCTGTGTCGCCAGATGGGAGATTGTGAAGCTCTTAAAAGCGCCGTGCCTACTTGCCCTTCGTTCCAAATCCAGAAGAATTGCAAAGAGGGCAGGTTAACTAGAGCTTCCTGCTCATCTCAGAATGAACTTTTCACTTTTCACGTTCTTGCCCTTTAAAAACACAGGATGCAAACGCGTGACAAGGGGCTGGGGCTGTCTTGCCTCCTCCTCCGGGCAGGCGTGCACAGCAGGACCAAGTCAGGGTGAGGCTCACGTCAGCGAACCTTCTAACCACCGCTTCTTTTAAAAAAGGTCTAAGTGAACTCTTTTCCCCCGACAAATGTGAATTACGTGATAGCATAGGGCTACAACGGGTAGACTCTTGTGGGATTCTGTTTTTAGTCATGAGAAAGGTTGTGTTCCCAGTCTTAGTTTCTACGGTCAGAAATGTCAAAAGCAAATAGAAAAAGTAAAGATTGTATGGGCTAAAAGTTCTGAAGAAGTTTTCACAAGGTTTCAAGCAGTCGCTCCTGAGATATTTTAAAGCTGCAACAAAGAAAAACCTTTTTTTTTAGATGAATATGACATAGAGAGATGTCTGTTAGTAGTTGTGGTATATATACACCAAGTCTTATGGAGGTGCTGTAATATCACCCCTTCATTTGTTCCATTACCTGGTTTTAACCTTGACTTGGCTAAATAATATCTTTAAACAGGACAGTGAATTACTGTGGTCATTACGTTGGTGTCATTTATCATCATCGCTGTGAGCTCAGCTCTGGTGTATGAAGGTTGTTAAGTAATCACTATACAGGTACCAGCAATCCAAACCCAAGTTCTACGTGTGTTTTATCCATGGTTTTTATGTTAAATGTCAAGATCCAAGAGGGGCCCTGAACATCCTGGGAAGGGTCAGAGAGCGTGCCACGGATTTCCAGAGGGCTGGGGTAGCCCCAGCCTGGAAAACGTGTCCTTGGCTGGTGGAGGTCACCAGAAAGAGAACGAGGCTAGGAAAGAAGGTGACTGCGTCAGGTAACAAAAATTAGAAGTGAGATCAATTTAGCATTCTAGAAGATAAGAGAGAAGGGAAGTATGGATAGAAAATGAACAGTAATTACAGCATATGGTAGGTAAGGGATTTGGAAGTCATTCCATTGTGAAGAACTACCTTTTGGAGCAGAGGTGGGGACAGAGTCTCCACAGGGTCATTCTCTATTATGAAGAAATATGCATGTGAATGTCAGCCTGGGGTTCAGATATTAATTCTGCCAGAGAATAGCTGTACCTTTAGTACCTTTAGTAAAAGATGTGGACCTTCTTGGGGCACCTGGGTGGCTCATTCGGTTGAGTGTCCGACTCTTGATTTCAGCTCAGGTCATGATCTTACACTGTGAGACTGATCCCCGCCCCCCTCCCCCCCATGGGGTTCTGTGCTGACAGTGCGGAGCCTGCTTGGGATTCCCTCTCTCCCTCTGTCTCTCTCTCTGTGTCCCGCCCCCACTTCCTCACTCTCTCTTTCAAAATAAATAAAAATAAATTTAAAAAAATATGTGAACCTTCTTAACATCATTTTTAATCTGTCACATGAAGGTAAGACTGAGGTGGCTGAGCTAGTGTGTGAATTAGATGAAATAACCTGCTCGCAAATGTCTAGCATGGCGGCTGGCTGACACCCAGCCGCTGCCCAATAAATACCGGTGGCCTCCTTTTCTGTCTTCCTGATTCTGAAATCAGGATGTCCACCTGTTTTTCCCTTCAGATTTCATGAGCCTGATGAGGTCCATTCCATTTCTGTGAGTGGAAATGTTCTAGAAGTTTATTCACCTTCAGTAAACCAAAATTTTTTTATTGCAATTTCAATTACTCCCATAATTTAGTTTAAAAAGTCTGGACTGGAACCTTAATGTTGTTGACTTTCAGAGACGATCTGTACTGGGGATTTGTAACATTATTAACCATTTCATGACCTAGAAGGGCAGAAACAGCCAGCAAGTTTAAAGTTCTAGTAAGGAAAGGCAGATGATTCTGGAGAAATACATTTTTTAAATGGTGGACAAGGATTTTGTTGGAAAGGAGTTTCCAATCAAAGAATTTAAGTGTTTCCAGTGTGGAGAGGGAGGCATGATTTGAGTTTCACATAATCTTCTTGCTGAGACATAGAAGATGGGTTTGAGATCTTGATGTGGATGTGGGGATCATGGCAGAGCCCCGGGTAAGACGTGACACAGCTCAAACCAGGGTGTGACAGTGGTGTGGGAAGAAGTGAACAGACTCAACGGATACTTAGGAAGCAACATCGGCAAAGCTTGGCATCGGATTAGAAAGGATACAATGAATGACCCCTGGGTCTTGGTTTTTGGAGCTAGATGATGGTGGGGCCATCCCCTGTGATAGGAACATTTGCAGAACACCATGGTGGTTTCATTCTGGACAAGTTGAGTTTGGAGTTTTTGTTACTGCCATTTTCAGTGATGCGAAGAATAAAGCCAAAATGTAAATGTCTTTGGATGAAATTTTACAAGAACTGATGCCATGTCCAACGTGACAACTGTTCTCTTATGAAACTGAGTTTTTTATGAATGCGTTCATTTTATTTCTTGTATAGTACCACTTTATGAACAAATGCATTTAAAATCATCTTTTGGAACAAAGCCTATTACTAAAGAGAGGACTACTCTGCTATGAGTATAATTGCTTCTAAAATGTCTACTTGTAGACAGACTTGTATAAGCCATCATTAATTCTTTGTGTAATTAATGTATAAAATACAGAGTTTCTATTAATGGAAAAGAAACTCAAGCATCACACTGATAATACCAATAACATGCATTTGTAATTACATACTGTAGATAACTGTAAAAGCTACATTTTATTACATTAATAAAACGTAAAAACTCCTGAAGCAACCCAGAACTGGGTAGCAGTAACACTATTAGGCTCACTGCTTCATCAGTTAGGAGTCTGTCAAATTGCTGTTAGCTGGTTACTAACACTTGCAGTGCACTGGGGAAACTTTTCCCCCCATAAAATAATGAGCATTTATTCTTCAAGATAAAAAATTGCGTGTTGGTGGAATAATATACTATACGAGAGTAACAATGCAAAGATAAAAATCAAACTCAATGAGAACAAAAAGCTGAATGGGAGAACTTCTTGTTCCTCTAGGTGGACTGAGAGATCAGGTTCTGTCACTAGAGATGTGAAAAATTGCTTACCCCCTAAGTGTGCTGCAGAGGCAAGCGGAACTCATAAAGGGAGTGTTGATTTCATGGAGGGAAAGTGTATAGGGTTCCAAGCGCTCCTGGGTTAATACCTTGGTCACACTGACGGGTAAAAAAGCCAGTGTATTGGACTGACTGACCCAATCAATATCTCTTTAGGTGTCTGCCAATCACCCCATTAGGGAGCAAGACCGAGTGGATTAGTTCAAGCAGCTTCTCAGATGCTCGGCCAGTCTCTCTTCCTTAGGTAGGCAATGGGAGGAATGGCTTCATTTGGAGAAGGACCGGGGAGGCCTCCAGATCTGGAGAGCACTGAGATATGTTCAGAACAACTCAGAGGCAGCTGACTACTCTCTGCAACTCGTGCTGCAGAAATATTCGTAGAAACACAGAACACATTTCTAGAAACTAAACAAATAGACAGACTATGCGTACCTGACCACCTATCTGACCCCAAACTCAGCTGGGGGAAGATCTAAGATATCAACTATGGAGGTGTCCGGATGCTTGGGTGGCTCAGTTGGTTGGTTAAGGGTCGGACTCTTGGTTTCAGCTCAGGTCATGATCTCTAGGTGGTGAGATTGAACCCTGTGTCTGCTCTGCCTGCTTGGGTTTCTCTCTCTCACCCTCTCTCTGCCCTTCCCTCATTCATGCTCTCTCTCTCTCTCTGAAAAGAAATAAAACACACACATACACACACAGTGGAGGAGTCAAAAGCATAAGGTTTCTTTTGGATTCCCACCCTCCCCTCCCAGAATTTCCAGAGAGTACTTCCCATTGATTAACTTTTTTTTTAATGTTTTTATTTATTTATTTATTTATTTTGAAGGAGAGAGAGAGAGAGAGACAGAGCATGAGCGGGGGAAGAGCAGAGAGAGAGGGAGACACAGAATCTGAAGCAGGCTCCAGACCCTGAGCTGTCAGCACAGAGCCTGACACGGGGCTCGAACTCATGAACTCTGAGATCATGACCTGAGCTAAAGTCGGAGGGTCAACAGACTGAGCCACCCAGGTGCCCCACTACTTACCAATTTTGAACTAAAAATAATTTGATGTCAAAATTTTTCCTCTGAATCTTGCATTCGAATCATCCTCTCAGTGTGCTCACTTTCTCCCATTTCACAGAATTTTTGTCATGGCTCAAGAAAATGAGGTTGCTCTACTGAATCTGTAGTCTAGAAAGGGATACATGGATGGGCCTCACGTTGTCCAGATTTGTCTACAGAAGTTTTTCGTGCATGGACTTTTTCCAGAGAAAGGGTCCAGGGATTGTGTAATATTCTCCAAAGGGTCTGTGAGTTCTTCTCCCCACATTTAAGAAGGATTTACTGACCCTAATGTAAATGCAACATGAAGGCAACAAAGCAACAGTCCTTCCTTCCTCTCCTTGTGATGTATTTCCTCATAAAGCCAAGAGGTGGCAGCATAAACACCACCCTGTAGCTGTCCCATTTTCCTGACCAAAGAACTTTCAAAGGTAAAACATAATGTGAAAGCCCATCAGTAACCTTGCTTTGGTTTGGATAGAGTGTGGGTATGTGTCCCATCAAACCACCTTAAAATATTCCTGGAGGAGTAGACCAAGATGGAATGAGCAGTCCTGGATTCTAAGGTCACATAACACTGAAAGACAACGTTTGGGGGGTGGTGCCTGGTTGGCTCAGTTGGTTAACCCTGCAACTTCAGCTGAAGTCATGATCTCATGGCTGGTGGTTGGTGCCCCGCATCAGGTTCTCCACTCTCAGTGCAGAGCCTGCTTGGGATCCTCTGTCTCCCTCTCTCTATGCCCCTCCTCCTCTTGTTCTCTCTCTCTCTCTGCCTCTCTGTCTCTCTCTCAAATAAATAAACGTTTAAAAAAAAGACCATAGTAAAAAAGAAAGACAACCTTTGGTACACTTTTGTTAGAGAGTACCATGCCAGAAAGGCACACAGCTTGATTATTGATTGAATCAAAAGCACATACTTTAAATCGAATCTAATCTCCCAAACTGTGATTAGTATTTTATTTTATACGTTGTGTCATTGTTTATATACTGTATAAACTACCTTAAGAAATTACTTATTCTGAACAGAAAAATACTTTAGTTTCTTTGAACCAACACCAAAAAGGTCTCTTTCAGTTCTACTCCTTGGGGGATTGAAAATAACAAAAAAAGGGGAAGTTATTTGACACATGTAGATTCAGAAGATTTTATTTTGATAATTAAGTATCACTTTCATTTTCTGTGTAAGTATGAGAAGCAGGGATCTTTGCTACAAATTCTTAACCAGATGCACACTGGATAGTTTTTCTACTTTAAACATAGCTAGTCAACTCAGATATAAGCATTTTAAGTAGCAGATTCTGGGTGTTAATAATTTCTCAGGATAGACCCATGGGTTTAATGGTATATGTTATGCGATCCTCGTAATTTTTAGTGATGAGATTAAGCATGGGCTTTTATCTTAAACAAGTCAAGCATCAGACCTGAAAAAGCAATCATTTGGTGGGCTTAGATGAAATGTGTTTTGCCTATCATTCCTATTCCCTTGAAAAGTCTCCATAAAATTCATAATTATTGGGTAGCAGAGAGCAGATACACCTAGTTTCAGACTGTTCTGTGGGAGAGAGGATGATAGAAAGGGCCTGGTGGCATTTGACAAATATCAACAGACATAATGCAAATTTTGTGGGTGGAATAGAATGTAAGAAATACTTGCCAGTCTGTTTTGGTTCATTTTTCATAGGCCAGTTTAAACTGTGAGGCTCCTTTGAAATAGAAAATAATCTCCTGGGGCAAAACAGGAACAAAGTGTTCAGAATATAAGTCCAGCTTCTCTTGGATAATAAGAACTTTGCAAGAGTGATTAATTGATCAATTAATTAATCAATTGATTAGTATTTATGGAGCATCTTTTTTTTTTTTTTTTTTCTTTTCTTTTTTTTTTTTTTTGCCTAGCTTTCTGCTCAGTGTTGTGAGGGCTAGGAGACAAATGTGATGCATATTTTCTTAGTTACATTCCCATTACCTCTTGTGCCTTAATATGTGAATGTGGGGGATTCAGAGTTTACAGGTGGGTGGGGGTACATAAGAGCACTCTGTTAAGGTCTTTAATGTAAACGATTCTCTTTCACTTTCTGAAAGACTATCTGATTGGGAAGGACTCCGTGCAACTCATTTCATTTGTTTGCTCCCCACTTCCTATTAGCCCAGGTGCTTGACACACCTGGAGTCCCTTTTATAAAATGTTTTCATTGAATACAAACTGGTCCAGATGGGCCACAGTTTGAGCGGCCTTTAGGCTGCTAGTTTGACTGTCTCGTTCTCCAGGGTGATGTTTGCGCTTGTGTTTTTGTCTGATGGCTCTGCCACAAGGGAAAGAAAGTGTACAAAAGGCTTGTCGACCATGCAGATCTTCTGGTAGGATAGAGCCTATGGGGGTGCGTGGTTACCTTTTGGGGGTAAAGGTGGGGCTCAAGCAGTAGAACAGGTTTGGGCTGGATGACCCTTTCTTCTGGATTCATTCCTAAGAACACTGTAGGAATCTATAACTAGGGGACTATTTTTAAATACTCCCAGTGTGTTGGGACTGATGGAGAGGCTGACTCAACAAATATGGAATCTACCACACGTTGGATTATAGTTCCCATGGGATAAAAGGGATATTTCTGGAACCTTTTTATTCTGTGTAGTTTCAGGGTTCTCACACAGCCTCTAATTACCTATGTATTTAAGGCGTTATTGCTTTTTGTTTTTTTAACGCTGTGGATTTATGAAATTCACAAATAGCAATTAAGGCCAGATTCCTCTTAAAAAAAAAAAATTTCTTATGCCGCAGCTTGACTTATCTCAGTTTTATCTGACCTATAATTATCCCATATATCAGATGGTCTTAATCACTAATTCCCAATGTGTGATCCTCGAAATGAAAGTTCCGCAGCATATTAATAAGTCTTGTTTGGAAAAGGGTTCCACATGCAAATGAATTTGAGACATGCTGGTCTAAACCAAGGTCAGCAGGTTTCTCGACCATCAGACTTTATGTGATTTGTCAACCTTGGAGGCTGGGAATGTGCAGCCCTTCGCAAATGCTCTGGTCAACAACTTCCTTTCCAGAGAGGGTCTTGCAGGACCCACGTTCTAAGAACTGCACTTTGGGAAGTACCTGTTTGTAGATTTGTTCGTGTTTGAAAAGACTTTATCAGAGGAAAAGTGGGCAAGTTTTATGAAAGAAAAGTAGACATAGGGGAGGCAGAAGATCGCAAAGGGGTTTATTTTGAAGATTAAAAAAAATTAATAACCTAAGACCAAAAAGGCAACAGGCAGGTCTTTGGTAGTCTTATAATGTTATAAGAAAATACATTTTGCAATAATTAAAACAAAATCTTTTTTAATGTTTATTTACTTTTGAGAGACAGAGCACGAGCAGGGGAGGGACAGAGAGAGAGACAGAGACAGAGAGAGAGAGACAGAATCCAAAGCAGGCTCCAGGCTTGGAGCTGTCAGCACGGAGCCCTAAGTGGGGTTCAAACTCACAGAACCATGAGATCATGACCTGAGCCGAAGTCCGAGGCTTAACCAACTGAGCCACCCAGGGGCCCCTACAATAATTTTTAAAAAGCGCATTGCAGATTACAAATTGGTGAAAATATAAAGACGCATCTAAAATACTGCCGTTCTCAGGCACAATTTAGTGTAAGAATCTCATTAAGATTCATGTTCTGAAAATGTTTCATTTCTAAAATAGGCTTGGTAAGCTTGGTACAGCTTGGGCCTTTTATGTATAATTTAACAACGGAAACCATAACAACAATAATGTATGGATAGGAAGAGTTTATCCTCTTGAACGAACAAATTAGGTCATCGTCAAGCAGTTTGATTTAATGGGAATCCCCGCGAGGTACTCACATAGTGAGAAACGGCTCTTCTCCTGTTAGAAAAGAATGCTGAAAAGAACGTTCTCCCGTTTCACACAAGAATGGGACTGTGCCACAAGAATTGGTTACGTGTTAATTCCCCCGTAGTGCTGTTGGCATGCATCATCCAAACCAGTTGCCAGCATCTAGCCCTTGCTGCCAGCCAGGCTGGATCTACCTCTCCATTCTGCAGCCTGTTTTGGAAGGAAAGACAGCCACCTCTCACGTGCTCCCGGCTCTGCTGGTCCAGCTGGATGAGTCTGGGAGACCTCCAGCAGGTCTTTGATTTTGGACTTTTTAATAGGCATCCATAATAAGATCATCGATCAAAAAGCATAAACCCTAAGTGTGCCTAAATGTAAGAATTCTTATTGATGAGGGTAATAATACAAAGGAAACTGAAGTTCTAATTTCGACTCCCCGTGAATGATGGAGGTCTGGTCTTAAAATATGCCTCCTGCAGAAGGCTAGACTCGGTGCTGGGAACGACCTTGCAGACCCACCTCAAACATGTTTCTCTTTCTCAGCAAGCTTGGGTCTGAAGCAAGGAGTGGGGGCTTTGTTGGTGATGGGTTTCTAGAGCACCAGAGGGAAATCCTGACTTGAACTTCCTTTGGAGAGACCGTAACCTTTCTAACAGGTACCATCATCAGGATAGTGATTCTTTAATGTTCCCTTTATTTTTGAGAGAGAGAGAGAGCACGAGCGGAGAAAGGGACAGAGAGAGAGGGAGACACAGAATCCGAAGCAGGCTCCAGGCTCTGAGCCCAAGGCGGGCTCGAACTCCCGAAACCGCGAGATCATGCCCTGAGCCGAGGTTGGAGGCTTCACCGACTGAGCCACCCAGGCGCCCCTGGATAGTAATTCTTTAAATGTGTAAATACAAGTCGCGCTAAAGCGAGCAGTGCCGGCCGGACAGTGTACCTAATGGATTTCTGCAGCATGACAGCGATTCTTCCGGGCAACAGCGTGTCCGATCAGCATCTGCTCGTTTTCGGTTTTCCTTTTGCAAGAGCTCGCCCCCCAGGGGGAGCCAACCCTCCCAGCGGGGCCGGCGGGGCGCGGCGGCTCCGGTCTCGCTCCG
This sequence comes from Panthera leo, assembly GCF_018350215.1. Lineage (NCBI taxonomy): Eukaryota > Metazoa > Chordata > Mammalia > Carnivora > Felidae > Panthera > Panthera leo. The sequence continues at coordinate 39,343,713 of NC_056696.1, read as the reverse complement.
GGGCGAGCGCCGCGGGGACCCTGCAGCCGGGAGAGCGCGTGGCTGCGCGGGCCCCGGAACTGCGCCGCGCAGAGGTTTCATCTAATATTAATTGTTTTAACCTCTAGTGGTTTCAGCGGTTTTATTGGCAGGAAGATGCAGGCGGTAGCGCACTGGGGGCTAAGGCTTCGGATTGCGCTCACAGGGGAAACAATGGGCTGGAATTTGAGAAAACAAACCCAAGATGTTAATTAGCCGCTGAGGCACTCGGGGCACTTTGCAAATGTTAACATAGCCTACTTGTAAACTCCCTAGGGCTGGGACTTCGTTATTTGTTTGGTACGTTTTTTTTTATTTATAATGCATCGTGGTGTCATTTTGAGTATTAAATAATTTCTCGAGGAAGTGTTTGGGGAAAAGGGCGATCAATAGAAAGGAAATTCTTTTCCCCTCATCTCACTGTGTTCTTTTCTTCTGCATTTTGCAGTCTTCCGTGGACCTCCAAGAAAGCCATCTATTTTAAAGAGGAACAAGGTTGATCCACTGTAAGTGATAAGAAAAATGGCAGAGACCAACCGAGGGAAGGGTTACCTCTGATAGCTGTCATTGGCTGAATGTTTATTGTGTTGTAGACTCCGCGTTCTTTATTTTCAGTTTAATCCTTTCCACCCCCTGGTGAGGTAGGTGGGCCGAGGACGTGGTTTTCCCTGTTTGCTGACTGCAGAGGGGCGTTTGGACTCCTCTCTCTGGCTGGGGCCTGGCTCTGCTCCCGACACAGCCTCGGGGGAGCCTGTGGCCGTCGGTGCCCCGAAGCATGGATGCCTTTGAAACCCTGGGCTTGTGCGACTCTGACCAGATTATTTCTCCCGGCTCAGTTTTCAGTTTATACCTGGCTCCTGGGTTTGCTAGAAGACTGAAAGCAGCTCACCCAGAGCCAGGCAAGAGTGGGGGCTCCGGGAGTCTAAGGCATGCATAAAGCATGAGCTTCTTTCTCTCTCAGTGGGTGGTGATTTATGCCCCACGACCTGCTGTAAAAGCTGTGCAGTAAACAGGTAGTTGAATTTAGTCGCTGAGTTTGGATCGGGAAAAGGTTCAAATCCTGGTTCTGCCCTGCTGGTTGTGGGACACTGGGCCAGTTAATTAACTGCAGTGCCCCCTCAGTTTCCTCTTGGGTAAAATGGAGGTAATAGGGTGGTTATGAGAGAGAACAGGGGGTGCTTGGGAAGCACTTTACATGGAGGTGTATACTTAGCACCTGGTGAGGGCAAAATAATTGTCTAGTATTATTATTTCCTGCAGCCCCCAAAATGGAGCACTTGTTCTTCCGGATTCATATGCTAATGGTTCCCCGAAGAGAACCGTTGGATTTCTGTCTTACTATTCTGCTGTTCACACCTCGATTTCTTTTCCCACAGTATTTGCTTTTAGTTAAGCATTGACACTATTTCACATTTTTTTCTTACTGGGTCCCAGATATTGTTCTGTAGTGTCCTTTTGCCTCTTTTTTTGACCGAGGGAGACACTGGGCCACGGACTCCCATTGCATTCACTCACCATTATAGTAGGCTGGGTACTCTGGGGGTGTGTGGGGTGGGGTGGGATGCAGGGATCTAGACACCATAAAGAAGCTGTGCTTGTCCTTAAGGAGCTCCGAAAGAGAGATGGAAAGACAAGGAATAAGTATGAGAAATCCAAGGCAGAATGAGGGGAGTGCTGGTGAGGAGCTGGCCATGTGGGCTGGTCTAGGAGGTGTCAGGAATGTGGTAGGACCTGGGTGGCTAGAATTCCTGGAAGTCTGGATTGGAGACAAAGAGAAGGGAACAGCAGCCTGAGCAAAACCGCGGAGGAGCGGGGAGAGCAAAAGGAGGCTTGAGAAGCATATCATCCTTACAGAGATGGTTGCAAGCGTAATGTTGAGGAACTGTAAAGGACGGGGCCAGGTCCCGCGCTGGGTGAAGGGAACCGGGGGTGGGCGGGGTGACCATGGAGAGGGTGAGATTTCCCGGGGTCTGACAGGGTGAAGAACGATTTTATTAATGTTTTGGTCAAGTGTCAGAGGTGAAAGGTGAGGAGACTGTGGCTGCCCGGGCTCTGGGTGGGGACTAAAGTTCCAAAGCTCCCCCCCAACACCCCCAGCCTGCTGGGGTGCTGCTGCCCCTGGGCTGTGGCCTGTGGGGTGGTGATAAAGGGATGGAGCAGGGAGAAAGTGAAGAGGGACTTGCGTTTGCATTGCTTCTGGGCTTCCTGTGGCCTGGAACCTTCACAGAAACTGTACTAGACAATGTGTCCAGGTTCTAAAGTGAACTCATAAAGCCCATTTAATCCACAGTGTTTCACATTGTATCATAGTCCATAAAGCCTATTAATCCACAGTGTGTCATAGCATACCACAGTGCAATTGGTATGAATTACTAAGACCATGTCTCAGAATTTCATGTCTGTGGGAAAATTCACTGCAAATTCCAAGTACCCGGCCAGGAACCTGATGGTCAGCTGGGAACTGTCTGATATGAAATGGTTACACTGTGTGCCTGGGGAATGTTTACCTGGAGAAACATGTGTTCTGTTGCAAACGACCAGATATCGTTTGGGTTGGCAATTGAGAAAAGACATTTCTTTGTAGTAGCTTATGTTTTATGATTCTTAAAATTTTTTTAGCATTTTTATTAATTTTTGAGAGACAGAGAGAGACAGAGCGTGAGTGGAGGAGGGGCAGAGAGAGAGGGAGACACAGAACCTGAAGCAGGCTCCAGGCTCTGCACAGACACCACCCCCCTCCCTCCTGACCTGAGCTGAGTAGGATACTTACCTGACTGAGCCACCCAGGAGCCCCTTATTTATTTATTTTTTTTAAGGTTTAGAGTTTAAAAGACACCACAAATGTTATTCTTCTGTTACATTTGCAGATAATAAATTTTTATCCTTATATCTGAAGAGAGAACATACTTTGTGGACAGCATTTGTTGTCAATGGCAGTTGTTGTTCATCAGCCTTTTAAACTGGTCCTGGGATTGTTTCCTGTCCTGGGATTCTAGAACCAATGACTAGATGGTTAAGAGAGGGCACTCTTCGACATTTGCCTAGATGAAAACTACAGACAGCTCAGTCATGGGGTATTTTATTTTATTTTATTTTATTTTATTTTATTTTATTTTTTTAACGTTTATTTATTTTTGAGACAGAGAGAGAGACAGAGCATGAACGGGGGAGGGGCAGAGAGAGAGGGAGACACAGAATCGGAAGCAGGCTCCAGGCTCTGGGCCTCAGCCCAGAGCCCGACACGGGGCTCGAACCCACGGACCGCGAGATCGTGACCCGAGCTGAAGTCAGATGCCCAACCGACTGAGCCACCCAGGCGCCCCAGTCATGGGGTATTTTAAAAGCAAATCCTTTTAAATAGATAGGACATATTCTTTCTCTCTCTTTTTTTTTTTTAAGTTTATTTATTTATTTTGAGAGAGGGAGAGCACGTGAGTAGTGGAGGGATAGAAAGGGAGAGAGAGAATCCCAAGCAGACTCTGCACTGTCAGTGCAGAGCCTGATGTGGGGCTCGAACCCACAAACCATGAGGTCATGATCTGAGCCGAAGTCAGCCGCTTAACTGACTGAGCCGTCCAGGTGCCCCAGGACATATTATTTCTTACATTACTGTCATCTTTGTGGTTGTCATTATAATCAGCAGTAACATCACACCTGGCATTTATTGAATAATTACTATGTGCCCATAACACTTTTTGAGGAGCTCTATCTTAGAGCATTTTTTACAGCAAAACCTAGTTTCTGTCTAACGATGCCTGGGAGAACTACATTAGCCATTATCCAAGATTTTTTTTTGTCAGTCAACAAACATGGAGCACCCTTCATGTGCCAAATACTGTGCTAGACCCTGGGAATCAGTTCTGATTAAAATGAATCCCTGTTGTCATAGAACTTAAAATGGGAAAGCGAATAATTAGTAAGTCATTCCAGGTACACAGAGTGCTTGCTATGCAGGGCTAATGCAGGGTACAGAAGCATATAGTCGGGGATCTGTTCTTAGGGGAGGGTGGTCGAGGAGAACTTTTACACACAAGATGGACAAGCAAATAAGCCTTGTGAAGGCTGTGTTAGCCAGGTGAAAAGAAAGAGAATGGGCTCACAGAGGGAGTAGAGTGTATGGAGGTTGAGAGGTGGGTGAGAGCCTGGTGTTTGAGGAACTGAGAGGGGTCAGATAACAGTTGGAGGTGAGCAGCTGACTGAGAACCTGCTGAAGAAGAGGCTGGAGAGATGACAGGAGTTAGATCATTCTAAGGCTTGGGCTCCCCTAAGGAGTTGGATCTTTATGTCAAGGACACGAGGAAGTCGTTAAAGACTTTGGAGCTGAGAATAATCAGATTTGTATTGTATGATCAGATTTGTATTGTAAAAATTGTCGCTTTGGCAGTGGAGAATGCATTGGAGGATTCAAGAGTAAAGGGGACAAGGTAGATGTGTCCAGGTGAGGTAGAGGAGGGTCTGGACTAGGGTGGTGAAATCGGGATCAGAAGGAACTGAGATTCATCATATCCCATGTTACACCGATTCTGAAATGTATACGTGTCATATTTTCCTCTCTGAAATTGTGATATAAGGCTTAGATTTAGCAATAGTTTTTGTTTCTTTTTCTTGGAGGTGCACAGGACAATGGTGCATCCAGTAATCAATGGCCTCTTTTATTAGGTGAAATATGGCATGCAGGAGGTAAAACCTACAGTGCTTGGTGGTGTCATGGAGCTCAGGGAGCCGGGGCACTGAGCAGTCAGTTGAATGGTGGGGTTGCAGTTCCAGCATGGAAAAGACTTTATGGGGAGAGTTTTATTCTTCAGATTTTTTATTTTCAATTTGGCGAAGTCCAAACTAGAAAAGCCATTGACTACTATATATCGGCAGTTGAGTTGCTCATTTTAAAGATTGTGAAGTAGGGGGGCACCTGGGTGGCTCAGTCGGTTAAGCGTCCGACTTCAGCTCAGGTCACGATCTCACGGTCCGTGAGTTCGAGCCCCGCGTCGGGCTCTGGGCTGATGGCTCGGAGCCTGGAGCCTGCTTCTGATTCTGTGTCTCCCTCTCTCTCTGCCCCTCCCCCGTTCATGCTCTGTCTCTCTCTGTCTCAAAAATAAATACACGTTAAAAAAAAAAAAAATTAAAAAAAAAAATAAAGATTGTGAAGTAGGATATCTAGGTTTTAATTGTTGATATTAAATTGTTTTTGTTGGGGCATCGGGGTGGCTCGGCCGGTTAAGCCTCCGACTCTGGGTTTTGGTTCAGGTTATGATCTCACTGTTCGTGGGATCAAGCCCCACATGGGGCTCTGTGCTGACGGCACAGAGCCTGCTTGAGATTCTCTTCCACACACACACTCTCTCTCTCTCAAAATAAATAAATAAACTTAAAAAAAATGGTTTTCATTAATTTTATTAAATGGTGTTTTATTAATTGCCGATATTACACGGGTTTCATGTGTAGATGCACCATTTCCCAACTTGATCTCTCTTGATCTCCCTTTAAGGCAGTATATTTACATTTCTTGCTGTATTTAGCTTTCTTGTCTATCAGTTTTACTATCTGTCCCTAGAAGACTGAATAACTGTAATTTGTACATGACAGACCACGTGGTGATACCAAATATTTGTCATGTTGGTGCCTTTATGGCTCAGTTGTTCTGGAATGTCCTTTCACTGCCTCTTAGCAAAGCAACCACATTCAATATAATATACATGAGGTATAAGGAGTCATTGCAGGTAAATATTGAGAAGATTTAGTTGTTTTTCAGTTTATCCAGCTTGGAGGACCTTTTTAGCTGAACAGTAACAGGCCTATAGGTAACAGTTGCTAGTAACCTGACTAGGGGGTTTAGAAATTCTGGAGGTCCCAGGGGTGCCTGGATGGCTCAGTCAGTTAAGCGTCCAAGTTGGGCTCAGGTCATGATCTCATGGTTCATGGGTTTGAGCTGAACCCTGTGTATGGGGCTCTGTGCTGACAGCTCAGAGCCTGGAGCCTGCTTCGGATTCTGTGTCTCCCTCTCTCTCTGCCCCTCCCCCATTTGCACTCTCTCTCTCTCTCTCTCTTTCTCTCTATCTCTCAAAAATAAGTAAACATTAAAAAAAAAAAAAAGAAAAGAAAGGAAGAAAATTCTGGAGGTCCTGTCCTAGACTTGCCTATGGGAAAATTAAAACATTGATGGCTAACGTGTTCTCTTCTCTATCATGCACACGAAACTGATGATGGTTTAGAAGCATTATACTGTACCTCTGACCAAACAATTTTAATTTAATGATTAGATAATAAATTTCTAATACTGCTTTTTTGAAGATGATCTTACATATTTACTTTCTAAATGCATGTGACATTTGAACAGTTTCCAAGTGCTTTCCTTTGCTATGGGATTGGCCTCACAGCTGACCTGGGAGGTTAATTTATAACTATGGTAGGCATCTGCAAAAGTAGATTCTTCTGATCTGCGGCTCCTATTTTGGGAGGATCATTAGATAAGTCCCTTACATTGTCATTTACTTTTGGGGAATGGAACTTTGGAATTGCAGCTGCATGTTCCCTGGTCTTACCCTGCTCAGGGGGCAAAGCGATCCATGGAAGAGGATGGAGTAAGGGGTGCTGTACTTGGGGGGAATGGTCTAGCTGAGTGAACAGGGCTCATTTGTCTCACTTGGCTGGAAATACAGTGACTGGAGTCTGACTTAGCTAATTCAAGTGCACAGTTGAAGCTCCCTGGCTACAGGAGGAGAGAAACCAGGAATGTTAAAAAGTAAAACAGTATGAGTTTCTGATGGTGGTGAAAGCATGGGATATGTCTCCTCTGATATGGCTCTTTTGCCCCTGGCTATCAATAATACTTTAGCAAATCCTGTCTTTGTTTACGTGCACACCGGTGTATGTTCTTTATTTTTAATGTTTATTTATTTATTTTGAGAGAGAGCGAGCATGAGTGGGGGCAGAGAGAGAGAGAGAGATTGAGAGACGGAGAGAGAGAGAGAATCCCAAGCAGGCTCTGTGCTGTCAGAGAGGAGTCCGACTTGGGGCTCAAGCTCAATGACTGTAAGACCATGACCGGATCCAAAACCGAGAGTCGGATGCTTAACCAACTGAGCCACCAGACACCCCCACCAGTATATATTCTTAAGGGGAACAACCAGGATTAATTTATTTAGTATGCAAAGAGTGATTTTATCAGATGATAATGTTTATCTCATGAAACAAAACAAAGGTCAATCAGGTCCGTTCCTAGAGTCACTGGGAAGGATTACAACATTGCATTGCGCCTCACTCTTTTTATCTGTAGCTTTAAGACATAATATTATCGCACTAGGAATTCTTGTGTGCTGTGACAGGCACAGTGCCTAGGGAATAAGCCTTCCCGTGATCTGCTTTGGCACCTACTTTTAGGATCTAGAAGTGTGGGACCTATTGGCCTATGGTACATTATCAAACTTTCTGATTGTGAACATTAATAATAAACATCTTAGATTTTTATTGGATAATTAAAAAATAAATAAGTACTTGAATATTGAATCTTTATCTTGGCTGTTTCTTGAGAATACTTATCTTATTGTTGGTGATTCATGTTTATTATTAACTGAGTAATAAAAAATTAAAAGCATTTATAATAATGAATACATTATTTTTAATGAATGTATAAAAGGGAATGATGTTTTCAGTAGACAGTGAATTATGGCTTGGTGTGGTGTGCAGGTGAGGGAAAATGGTCCCAGGATGAATGAAGTTAGGCTGCCAGGGTGTATTCTATTTCTGTTGGGGGTTTCTTAGTGCCATTATCAAAATGGTCCTCTTCTAGCCTCTGGTCTGTCAATCACAAAACAGTTTTTGAACAACTCTGGTGGATAAATAAAGCATTTGCTAGCTCAGGGAGGCATGTATAAGAAACTTCATGAAAATGGTACTAAGATTCCTCGTTTAAAGCCAAGAAAAGAGTGGGGCGCCTGGGAGGCTCAGTCGGCTAAGTGTCTGACTTTGGCTCAGCTCATGATCTCATGGTTCGTGAGTTCAAGCCCCACGTTTGGCTCTGTGCTGACAGCCCAGAGCCTGGAGCCTGCTTCCGATTCTGTGTCTCCCTCTCTCTCTGCCCCTCCCCCGATCATGCTCTGTCTCTCTCTGTCTCAAAAATAAATACAAATATTAAAAAAAAAATTTTAAAGCCAAGAAAAGGGCAAGCAAGCTGGAAGTCTGCTACAAATATGGTGTCTCTGAGTGATGTAGACAAGGAGGTTCTAGGTACAAATAGCTCCTCATGCCTAGGTTGGTGGACAGGCTCAGACTTTGTGCTAATTAGGAATAGAAGCCCTTTCCTCTTGACTAGCCCGGCTCCCATCACGTGACACAAGAGCTCACAGAGAGCTCCTGCTGCATTTTAGCTGCCACTCTCCTCCCGCCCACTGTACTTTGCATTTTTAGACACAGTCAAGTTGCTGAACTATTTTACAACCAAGGCTCACTATCCACAGTGAGACCTGGGCAGGGAGTGTTAAAGGTGTGCAAACCTATCATTTTTCCTGGTAAACACACATGGCTGCTACTATAGACCTTAAATGAGAAAGCTTAGAATAATAAGGTGAAATTATGCAAAAGCTTGGACTAATTGCAATTCTTTTTCTAAACAATTAGGTGGTAATCCAAATGTCTACTCAATGCTTGAAATCACTTTTTTTTTTTTTTAGTATAGTTGACACACAATATTACATTAGTTTCAGGTGTACAACTCAGAGATTTGACAAGTTTATACATATGTTCACCACAAGTTTTGCTACCACCTGTCCTGATGCATTGCTATTATAATATCATTGACATTCCTTATGCTCTGCTTTTATTCCCCTGACTTAGTCATTCCATAACTGGAAGCTTCTATCTCCCTCTCCTCTTCTGTTTGGCCTCACTGAAAGCGCCTTCTCGACATTAGTGGTTTATAAAGTTGTTTTAAAGCAGACATCCAGCATGGTTTCACGTATACACTTTGCCGTTAATTAAAACCCACATTTCTTAACCTGATATTCAGGTACCTTTTTCCTTTGGTCTTAACTTACCTTCCTAACCTTTTCCTCAGCTACTCCTTCATGCGATGTGTGCCACACTCCCACCAAAAGGCACTTGTTGAAGGTCTCTGCATCCTGTGGTTTATGTTCAAACAGTGCAAAGTGTTTCCTCTCCGTACCTTCCTTCCCAAATGGCCCAGTGCAAGCACTACTTTCTTTCCAAAACCTCTTATGCCTTCAACCCACTGTAATTTCTCCCCATTGATTTCAGGTAGTATTTGGCCTGTATAATATACTCTTAAAGTTATCTATATTATTTCTCTTTTTTAATGCTCAATGAGGACAATAATTTTTTCTTACTCATCTTTCTATTTCCCACAATGCTGTTTCTTTAAATTTGGGAGACAAACAATGTGTGTTGTTTAGATGAATGAGTTCATTGGATTTATCCATGTAGGAAGTAGACTTGCAATATATCTCTAGTTTCCTTCTCTCTTGGAAAAGTAATATGTTTCCAATTCCATGATTACATTAGAAATTTATAGTTTTAAGTGTATGTGGTATATATGATCATATATTTACTTTGTTAAAATAATGTTACATTAAATAATGTATTTAATGTAAAATAAGGGATTGAGAAATGACATGGTATAAAAATACTAGTATTTCTCATTTTAAGTTGACTATTCAATCAATACCTGACTAACCATTCTCTGCTTCAAATTTTCTTAGCTAGAAAATCAGGAACTTGAAAAAGCTTAAAGCTGTGTTTGTCTTATGGATAAAAGATTTGCTATGGAATTTTACTTTTGTATAAAAGTATATAAAAAAGATATGCCCCTTCCCTCCCTAAGCTCCCATGAGTTGTGGCTATATGATTACTCTTTTGCAATGGAATGTAAGCAGAAATCTGTTACAAAAGACACTCTCCTCCCTTTCTTGGTCTCTTCCTTCATTCTTTACTTGAAACAGCCCTTGCTGTCATTGTCGAGCATGAGGATATAGGCCACACCACAGGCATACAGAGTGGGGATTTTGAAGAAGCCTGGGTCATGAGGACTCCATGGAGTCGAGTTGCCTTACCAGCCATGACTACCCATGAAATAGAATTCAACTTGCCTCAAATCACTATATTGTGATCACTTTTCATTTATTTATCTTTTACTTTCAGTAGGCTCTGAGCTCCTTGAAGGGAGGTACTATACTTTACCCATGTTTCAATTCCTAGCACCTAGCACCTAGCACCGAGTGGAGACACATGCGTTTCAGGGATTTCATTGGAGTTTTTAAATAACTTGTTTTAAAAATATTTCACTTTATTGCTATGCTATAAAATTCCAGGTGGGAGGGGGTTTGTCAAATGGCAAGAAATCTATACTGTGAAAAATGTTTTTTTATTAAAATTTTTTTTAATGTTTCTTTACTTTTGAGAGACACAGAGAGAGCACGAGTAGGGGGAGGGCAGAGGGAGAGGGAGGCACAGAATCCAAAGTTGTCTGCACAGAGCCCGACATGGGGCTCGAACCCACGAACTGTGAGATCATGACCTGAGCTGAGGTCTGACACGTAACCGACTGAGCCAGCCGGGCGCCCCTGTTGTAAAAATTTTATAATGAAATTATTCATCAATATCGAGATTGCCTCTTTTTTTTTTTTTCAGTCTTTCCCTGATACTGTGCCTGTGAGTCTCTCACACTGCCCGTCTGTAGGCTCTCACGTTAATTTTCCTTTTTCCATTCTACTCTCTACTCTGAGGATTTCTAAGTTCTAGCCACTGAATGTAAGTTTTGATATGTGGTGGGATTTCACAAAAGGAGACGTGCTTACTATGATACTGGGCCAATTCCTTGCCATTCCTTGTCCTAACAGAAATGGTTATGTGGATGCTATACCTACCTATAAACTAGGTTCTACTTATTTGTGAGAATATCATTTCTAACTCTTTTTTTCTACTTCGATGGTCTGTAATTTGTCTGGGCATGCTTTTTCTCTTCCAGTTAGGATCATTTCTGTCTCTTAGCCTATATAAATAAATTGCATCTGTTACCATTTGTTCAAATGCTAGATTTTATTCTAGGGGCACCTGTCTCTGCTTCTTTACCATCGTATGCTTCTCATATGGATTGGCTTCTTATATTCTCTCTTTCTCTCTTTTAAATAGACTCTTTTAAATAGCCCCATGTGGGGCTTGAACTCACAACCCTGAGATCAAGAGTTGCATGCTTTACCGACTGAGTCAGCCAGGTGCTCCTTCTTATATTCTCTTAAATCCAAACATACTCAGTTTAAATAGGGGCAAGCATCTGACTAATTACGTCTTCTAATGTAGGTGTGCTGCTCAGCATTTTAATGTTAAAATATTTTATTTTGTTATAAACCCTTCATGATACAATTGGAACATTATATTTTTTTCTGAAATGATGTGCCTAGGTTGGTCATTTTATCTGTGAGTTACATTTATAACGGTACGGAGGCCTAAAAATGTTTGTTATCTTAAGAGATTAGGTTTGAAATGGTTGAGGATCACTGGGGAAATAATGAACAGATATCTTTTGATAAGCATATAGCTAGCTTATCCATAGATAAAAAGAAGGAAAGTTATAGCTATCACTTTTCTAGCACTTGCTCTGAACCAGGCACTGTTTTGAGCATTTTATGTGTATTAACTCATTTATATATTGTAACAACCCTATGAAGTGGGTGGTATTATCATCCACATTATACAGAGGAGAAAATTGAGGCATAGAGAAATTTAACTTGCCCAGGGTCACAGCTGGTAAGTGGCAGAGATAAGATGTATTGAGGGATCATTATTGATCACAGTATGATCAAGCAACTTGCCCAAAGTTACACAGTTTGGCAGATCCTGTATTCAGACCCAGGCTCTTGGCCCCAGAGTTTATGCTCCCAATTATCACACTGCCTGGTCTCTGGCCAAGCTCTGCTTTATAGTTATTGTCGTCAAGCTACACTAACCCTGCAATAATAATAACAACAACAAATAATTTTAAAAAATGCTCTGGATAGATAACCAAAGAGGTATCTTTTAGAGATATCATATGATGTCATAAGAAATCTTTAACTTCTTTTTTAAACTATTGTTGCCATTGACCTATTTTTGGAGTTTCTAGACTGAGCACTTACAATCACATAAAAACTGTAGGGTCAGCTTAAAGGATCTTGCAGTAAGTTTTGAAATTTTGCAGCAAAGTTCAGAGAGAGAGAGAGAGAGTAAAGAAGGGATGAGACAAGAGTTCCCATGAGTAACTTGAAGCCGGGGGACCTGGACCACGGTCCCTTTGTCGCTGTACTTCTGTTGGGCTGGCAGTGACACGCAGGTGGCTGGGAGCAATAGTAGAGACGGTGAGAAGCAAGGAGGGAGGGTAAGTTGCCATTTATGCCAGTTCCTCCCCTTCGTTGTCATCAGTGGTACCTAATATTAAGAGGCCCACGACATTGACCTCACTCTCAGACATACGTCCCTGACATGGCAAAAAGGATGCTTTGACATTTTTCCTTCTAATTTTGAACTTAGGAAACTTCATCTTCCCACATTTTCCTTCTCCATCTTTGAAGCCATCTGGAAAGGGACCCTCTACCTCTTGTTCTCATGTGAGCTTGTGCACCTGGGCTCGGTCAAGTGCCCTGTGACTCTGGGCGTTCTCATGCCCCCAGTCTGGCACCCTTCCCACCCTCCACCCCAGCCCTTGCTCACTGGCGCTCCTCTCCTCGAGTCCACAGTGCTGCTCTGCCCTCCCCACATGGCCTCACCTGGGGCTGAGCCGGTAAAAGAGCGTCAGGTGAGAAGTTCCTCAGTTTCCCTTCCTTCCACCCGCAAGTGTGTCCGTGTTCATCTGTTCATCCATCTCTGCTTCCCCTCCTGTTGCTGAGAAAGCAGTGGCCCTGGACCCTCCCGAGACACATCACTCCTTTCTGCAGTACGTCTGTTGGCCTTGCTGTCGTAACAAACAGCCTGCAATCCCAGTGCCTACAGTTACAACCTTCGTTTCTCTTTCAAGGTCCTGGGCTTGGCTGGGCTTGGCTGGGCTTGGCTCCAGGCGGCAGGTCTGGTTGGGTCTGTGCCACTGTTTTCTTTGAGGTCCCAGGCTGACGAGGCACCACCTGTCTGGCCCCCTGAGGGCAGAAGTGCAAGAGGGGAGCAGGTCCACCAGGCCTCTTAAGGCCTCTGTTTGGAGCTGGCACATATTGTCTCCACATTCCACCAGTCAGAGCAAATCATGCCCCAGAGTCACTGGGGCAGGAAAATAAAGTCCACCTGTGGGAGTTTTGCTGAACAATAACACGATCTACCAGCTGCCTTCTCTAAAATCTTAACATGCCCTCTCCCCCCATTATATTTATCCTTGTTCATTCATTGTGTTTCTTCTCATTCTGCTTGCCTCCCTTTCTATCTGTTTCTTCATTGGCTTTCCCAGCCTACAAGCAAATAAATCCTTCCTTGTCCCCTAGGAAAGGTTTCTTTCTTTTAATTATGACTTGCCTCCTCCAGCCATTCTTCACTTCCTCCCCTCCACCTCCTCATAGAGTATTTCCTGTCACCTCAGTGTCTCCTACTTGTCCTTAGCAGTTACTATCTGCTGTCCCCAGTGCCCATGCTGAGCCCGAGGCAGTCTTGCATCCCCAGGAACCCACGCCCGCCTTGTTAACGTCCACGGACCACCTAATTCCCGCTCGAGTGCCCTTTCCTGTTCCACTTTTGTTGCAGCATTTTATATGGCTCATTCCTCTTCCTTGGAATTTTCTCCTTTGGAATTCCCCCAAACTGCTGATTCTCTTCCTTCTTCTGACACCTCCTTCTCTGTCTTCTTCACGGACTTTTCATTCTTTCATTCATTCGCTTGGCCGATAGTTATACTGTGCCTCGTACGTGCGGCACAGAGGTAATGGACACATCCCTGACCTCATACTCAATAGGATCACACGTCATTACAGAATTGCAGTGTGTTGTGGCCACAACTGTGCTTAGGGACCTATGGAGAACGTAACTCAGGTTGAGGGTTAGCAAACTGTCCAGGAAGAGGTGTCCTGTGAGCTGGATTTTCAGAGATCCAGGCTGAGAGAACAGGAACAGCATTGTAGGAGGAGCAGACAGTGCTTGCGATGGTCCAGAAGCTGCTCTCCCCTCAGATGGCTTCCCCAGCATTTCAGCCCCCGCTCTTACTCTGCACACCTTTTTCTCCTGGGCGGTCTCAGCCCAGGACACTCTCCTGGGTGGGTTTCTGAGTGCCTACAGGATATCTAGCTGAATGGCCAGAAGTACTTCCAGTACAATCCTAAATTCATTTTCCTTTCTTTTTCATTTTCTTTTCTTTTCTTTTCTTTTCTTTTCTTTTCTTTTCTTTTCTTTCTTTCTTTCTTTCTTTCTTTCTTTCTTTCTTTCTTTCTTTTTAGTAATCTCTGCACCTGACATGGGGCTCGAACTCATGACTCCAAGATCAAGAACGGGATGCTCGACCTACTGGACCAGCCAGACGCCCTCCTAAAGTCACTTTCTAAACTTCAGTTCCTCACTCTGTGGCTTCCTCATCACATCACAGGCAAAGGTAGAAACCTTAGAGTCCTCTTGGATGCCTCCCTCTTTCCTTCCTGCTGTCTGCTCACCACCAGCCCACTTTGCCAAGCACATCCTGCCGATTCTACTTCAACTGACATCTAGCTGGCATACGCTATTCTCTTGGTTTAAGGTGTACAATGTAGTGATTTAACACCTACCTAAATTGCACAGTGATCACCATGCTAAATCCAGTGACCATTTTTTCCCACACAAAGTCACTACAGTATTATTGGGTATATTCCCTACGCAGTACTTTACATCTGCCAATTCTACTTTTTTTCTTTTCTTTTTTTAAGTTTATTTATTTTGGGGCAGGAGGGGCAGAGAGAGAGAGAGAGAGATTGAGAGACAGAATCCCAAGCAGGCTCTGTGCTGTCAGTGAGGAGCCCGATGTGGGCCTTGACCTCACGAACCGTGAGATCATGACCTGAGCTGAAATCAAGAGTTTGACACTCAACCAACTGAGCCACCCAGGTGCACCTGCCAATTCTACTTCTAAACTGTTTCTCAAATCCTTCCCCTTGCTCAAGTCTTATTACAAGTCTTATTGTACAAGGGGTGCCTGGGGGCTCAGTCAGTTAAGCATGTGACTTCAGCTCGGGTCCTGATCTCTCGGTCCATGAGTTCGAGCCCCACATCAGGCTCTGTGCTGACAGCTCAGAGCCTGGAGCCTGCCTCCTCTCTTTCCGCCCCTCCCCTGCTCGCACTCTGTCTCTTTCTCTCTCCAAAGTAAATAAACATTGGGAAAAAAAAGGAATTATCACAAAGTCTATATTGCTGGTACTAGATATTGGTGTCCAATTTGATCTCATTCACTCTTCTAATCCTTTCCTGTTTTTCTCAAACACACATCAGCTTACAAACTGCTATGGCATACACAAGGGTTCATAGACACTCTGTTCCTAATAGTCAAAATGTAGAAACATCCTGATGTCCACTATCAGGTGAATGGATAAATAAATTGTGGTATATCCATACAATGGAATATTATTCAGCCTTAAAGAGGATCAAAGTGTTGATATGAGCTACAACATGAACCTTGAAAACATACTAAGTGAAAGGAGCCAGACACCAGGAGCCAGGCCGTATATTGTATGAGTCTGTGACATGAAATGTCCAGACTTCGGAAATCCATAGAAACACAATGTGGAATGATGGTTGCCAAGGGCTGGGGGTAGGGAGGAAAAGAGAGTGACTGCTCAATAGGTAGGGCATTTTATTTGGGGATGATAGAAACGACTTGGAACTAGATAGGGGTAATGGTCACACAACATTGTGAAGGTACTAACTGCCACTGAACTGTTCACTTCATGAATTTCACCTCAACTGAGAAAAACCACCTTATGAAGACTCTTAAAGAAGAAAGATCACACTTCAGAGCTTGGCTCACATACTCTCTATGCTTGTCTCCAGTCTCTTGTTACGGGCTTTCTGCTCCCTTCTCTCCCTACATCCCATCCAGGTGCCCTTTCTTCTTCCCCTTCTCTACTGCCCCCTAGTGGCCTTTATAGAAAGTCCAGGCAGCATTTCAAAGTCATTTTCTCTGAGTCCTCTCTCCTCACCCTTTATTTTGTAGGAAATCTGAAGGAGTGTTGGACATAAGGAAATAGAGGGAACCCAGGATTTTTGGACTAAAAAGGACTGGATTCACTTTCCTGTTCTACTACACACTTGTGACTGAGAGTGAGTTGATTAGCCTCTTTGAGCCTCATTTTTTTCATCCATAACACTTATAATATAATAACACCTATAACTGTAAGAGTATTGTGAACAGTAAATGGGACAATACACACTAAGCTGTTAGAACAGCACTGGCCACCTAGTAAGCTCATAATAGATGTTGGCTATTAGGATGACGTCTATGGGTTTCCACTCATCCTTTGAGGCCCAGATTGAACGCCGTCTCTTCTGTGAGGCCTGCCTTGACTTCCCCATGCCCAATCAATCCCGTATTTAGTTTTGTTGTACAGCTTGAAGACATCTCCACACATTGTGCAGTTTGTCATACTTGTGTTTTTCTATGGGGACCTGCGAGCTCTTTAAGACAGTTCTCCAACATGTATCAAATGATTTGAATTTCTTTTTCTTTTTCTTTTTTTGTTTATTTATTTTGAGAGAGAACAAGCTGGGGAGGGCCAGAGAGAGAGCAGCACAAAGTGGGCTATGTGGTGACAGCAGCAAGCCTGATGGAGGGCTCCAACTTACAAACCATGAGATCATGACCTGAGCCAAAGTCAAACGCTTAACTGACTGAGCCACCCAGGTGCCCCAAATGATTTGAATTTCTTGTCCCCTCTCTCCTTTAGGACTCCTCCCCAGGAACTGAAGCTGGTTTGGAGCCCCCATAGTGGTGTGGAAGGGAGCCAGTCATTTCACCTGCTGCTCAATGCAGCTTACGCATGCATCTTGCTAAAGATGATGACCCAGCAACCTGAGCTGATGAGGTGGTGGGTCTCAGTCCACTCTAAACAAGTTAAGTGGTCTCAGAGCCTCTGTTTTGATTTCGGATCCCGTGATAGAGAGTTATGCAAGCAGTCAACATTCTTTGCTTCCCTTTCTGTAATCATTTCATCCTCTCGTTCTGTGCTCCATTGCCCGGGGTGCGTGCCAGTAGAGTTGACCGACTGGATTATGACAATTTCTAGATTTTTTACACACACTGACCGCAGTATGTTTCCAGTTTGGTCCCACGTATTTAGGAAGAGAAAGTTCGGTGTCAGACAAGAAACCCCATGTCAGTCTCAGGATTCAGGGCAGAAATCTGCTCATTCTGGAGCATTCACTTTACATTCCTCCATGCCCTGCAATATCCTGACAGTGTGACCCAGTTTCACACCACTCCCTGATACCTTCTCTTTGGTTAGTTAGGCCTGCCTCTTGCCTGATCCAGGAGAAGTCTGAGTTCAGCCCCAACCATTTCATTCCTAATACCACTAGTACCTTCCCATAAAAGCTCTGTACATGTGTTAGACTTTCAGGGTTTCTTGGAAGATTATTTTTAAAACCATTAATTTTTGTTGGGAAAATGTCAATTTTCAATGTTCTTAGAATCCTTGGATCAAACTGCAGATGGAAAATGTTACGATACTTTACGTGCCTGCTCCCACTGTCCTCCATTCACTATGAGTCTAAAAAGTGAGAAAGGGGGCACCTGGGTGGCTCAGTCGGTTAAGCAGCCAACTTCAGCTCAGGTCACGATCTCGCAGTTTATGAGTTGGAGCCCTGCATTGGGCTCTGTGCTGACAGCTCTGAGCCTGGAGCCTGCCTCAGATTCTGGGTCTCCCCCTCTCTCTGCCCTTGCCCCACTTGTGCTCTGTCTCTCTCTCAAAAAATAAACATTAAAAAAAATTTTTTAAAGCAAACCTCAGAGAAATGAATTTTGAATCCATTTTCATTAAAGTAGATCTCTCTCTCTTTCTCTCTCAGACACACACACACACACACACACACACACACACACACAAACAGATATATGTGTGTCCAGGAGTTTAAGGGTTTGAATGACCCTGGAGAAATGTGTGGGGGATAGACCATGCCCATTTTGTTAGCAGTGATCACCTGCTGGGGGTGCAGGGAGATAAGAAAAAAAAGAAAAAGACTATCAAAGCCTAGAAAAAAAAAAAGTCCCATGATAGAAATGTTAAATAAAAAATTAGAACACAAAGAATCTATCTCTGAGATCACTTCAAATGTGTAAACAATGAAAATGCAAATGGACAAAGCCTAGACTATAACGTGAATAAAAGAAAATCTGGGTAAGAGGGTGATGAGCAAAACGGAAAATATATGGACACAAAACAGCAATATCCCAACATCCAAGCAAACAAAATAAACATTAAGCGCCTTAGGCTATCTGCCTGTGGGTTGGAGGACAAGAGGATAGAGGTGAGTAGGGAGATCAAAAGAGAATTTACAAAAATTAAAGAGAGGGAACAGGTGTGGACCAGGGAAAATGACGTGCCATAAACTGAGGCATAAGATGAATTCAACACTCTGCACCTAAGGTTAAAAACGCAAATAAGAACTTTCCCCTAGAGTAGCTGACGAAAAGAACAGTTTTAATAGAACCTACAAGATTAGGTTCTAGTCTTAGACCTTAGGGCCAACTTTTCCACAGAGCATAATTCAAAGGTGGCTTCAGTAAGCCAAATCCCCAGAGTAACTGAAGTTCAGGAGGAGTCTGAGAAAAACCTACTAAGTGTCATTACTATTCCAGGCACGGGAAATCCCAGTCCTGTGCTCCAAGGACTCAGTCTGGTGTTACCTGTATTGACCACTGGGGGACGGAACAGTCAGCCCCTCCGTGCACTGGTTCTTGTAAACCTTCTAGGAGATCACTCTGGGGAGAATATTAGCTATTAATTAGTTCCCTTAAATAGTGGCTTTGAACTTTTGGAATTCAAATTAATTGATGGTCTAAAAGAATGCCATGTAATTTTTACGGCATTGAGTCTTTTTTCCTAGGATTAATCTAACTTTGTTCTTTCCCCCTTGCTTTCCCAGGCTTGCATCGTTTTAGCAGCCGACTGCACTTATCTTTTGAGCTTTGAACCATGCCCCAGTGGGTAAGTAATTTCATTTAGGTAAACAGTTTCCAGAAATAGATTCAAACCGCGAGCAAACAGCTTGTTTGTGATAACAGGCGCTGCCTGCAGTCCGATGTCTGAGGCTAATGATCTCACGTCTGCTCGTGCTGGTAGCTGGCTTCCCCTCTTTGTCAACTGTCCCCCAGATGTGTTGCCTTCCCTCAAGGTACAAATCAGGCCGTGGAAATAGGTTTTGCTAGGCCCGACTGGGCACCGGGAGGAGTTCCACACAACTGCAGAGTGGTTGGTCCCAACATGAAGTACCTTACTTGCCTGGCATATGAGCTCTTCCGGTTGCTAAAAGACCAGTTAACACAGTTGCCAACCCTGTGCCGGAACGCGTCCTTTGCAATGGCACTCATTATAGTTAATGAGCTGTTAGCATTTCCATTATGGGATTTTTTTTTAGGGTTTATAACCTGGGAATAACAATAATTTGCCTCAGCCCGAAACTCCAGTAACAGGCTATAGCCCAACCATTGCGATTGCTCTTACTAAAGTTGCTGGGGTGGGACAAGGTAGTTCTGCCCCATGTTTGTAGCATATAGAGAGGAACACGCTTAGGGACTGTAAGTGTTTTCCTTTTCCTTTCCTTTTAAAAAAAAAAATCAAATTAGGGGCGCCTGGCTGGCTCAGTCAGGAGAGCATGCGACTCTCGATCTCAGGGTTGTGAGTTCCAGCCCTATGTAGGGCATAGAGATGACTTCAATAAACTTAAAAAAAATGAAATTGGGTAGTAGGTCAATTTGGTATCAATAAAATGTTAGTGCGCCGGGGTGGCTCAGTTGGTTAAGCATCTGAAATCAGCTCAGCTCAGGTCCTCATCTCACAGTTGGTGAGTTCAAGCCCCGCACTGGGCTCTCTGCTGTCAGCGCAGAGCCCGCTTCAGAGCCTCTGTCCCCCTCTCTGCCCCTCCCCGGCACTCTCTCTGTCTCAAATAAAAATAAAACATTAAAAAAAAAAAGTAAAATGTTGCCAGAGAGGATAAGATCAGCAAGAACCACAGATGGGGTGGGGACAGCTGCAATGGTGAGAATTCTGGGAATATTGGGATTGGCCGTTCTGAGAAGTCAGATGTAGAAGAGACAACTAGGAAGGCCTAGAACTCATATTAACTCTGCCGTCCATTAGCCTAGCTACTGGGGGGCAAAGAGAACTCTAGACCTTGTTAACCACAGAACTCACAAAGGCCAGCTAGCTGGGCAGCTCCACAAGTTTCCAGTGGGGTCCATGAAGGACTGGAGTTCACCCAAATGCATAAGAGGTCTGGGCTCTGAGAAAGGCCATCAGCATCCTACAGGCCCCAGGCAATGTTCTGTTGTCTTCCTGATTCGAAGGACTCAGCCTGAGAGGTCTCCAAACATAGGCCAGTGCTTTCTGCTTTAAACTTTTTTAATTTTAATTTTAATTTTTTTTTTTTTATTTGAGAAAGAGAGCATGAGCAGGGGAGAGGGGCAGAGGAAGAGAGAGAGAGAATATTAAGCAGTCTCCATACTTAGAGTGGAGCCCAACGAGAGGCTCGATCCCACACTTTCTGCTTTAAAAGAATGTTACAGGGGGACTCCTGGGTGGCTCAGTCGGTTAAGCATTCAGCTCAGATCATGATTGCAGGGTTTGTAAGATCGAGCCCTGCACTGGGCTCTGCACTGACAGTGTAGAGCCTGCTTGGGATTCTCTCTCTCTCTCTCTCTCTGCCCCTTCCCTGCTCATGCAAGTGCACCCCCCCACCCCCACCCCCACACTCTTTCTATGTCTTAAATAAATAGATAGATAGATAGATAGATTACAGGGGCTCCTGGCCGGCTTAGTCGGTACAGCACGTGACTCTTGATCTTGGATTGTGAATTCAACCCCACATTGGCGTAGAGTTTGCTTCAAAGAAAACAAATAAAGGGGTATAAATAAATAAATAAATAAATAAATAAAGGTTACAAAGCATCAGGAGAACCTTTTTGCCTAGGGCTATGAAGAATCCCTAAACTGAGTGGAAGAAGTGGTTTAAGAAGGCAGGGAGGGAGGGAACCAGACTGGGTAAGAGGATGGCAGCATCAGGGATGTGAGGAACTCTATGGAGTTCTTCTCTGAAGTTCTACAGCAGGTGAGTGGCCCGGTGTCCCATGGCGCACAGGACAATACGGGGGTGCCAACAGCACTCGCGGGGTGAGGGATCTTGGTGCCAGCCTGGGTAGGAGGGCCTGGCAACGAAGCGGTGACTTCATGTGTATGCTGTGTAGACATCAAGTTACCTGCTGTGCGAGCTTCTGAGACCGTGTTCAGAAACAGAAAGGTGGTGGCGTGAAGACCTGGCAAATCCAGTGGCGCCTCACACCTTCGGCTGGCCCTGGGGTAAGAGCTGCTGGAGCCAAAAAGAAATCGGGAATGTCCGAGGACCCAAATTCCAGGCACAGGTGTGGAAGGACTGGTAGGTTAGACTGTTCTTTTGCCTATTCACCTGTCTTTCTGAGGAAGAGCCGGTCTGCCTCCAGGAAGACTGGCTCCTGGACCCCTGGGCTGACGATGGCATAGAAGTTGTGCTTAGCCGGCGAGTCTCAACCTGAGCAAGGGTTTACGTTTTAAATCTGAATGCTGACCAATTTAGTACGGAAGAAGCATTCTAATCTAGAAAGAAGAGGTACACAGTCACTTTTCAGGAGAAAAGGCCATTGTACAGGAAATGCTTATGTTCTCAGATGTCTATTGTTATCTATGGTCTTGGTCAGTTCAGGGGGCTGTAACAAAATACCACAGACCTGTTAACAGCAAACATTTATTTCTCACAGTTCTGGAGGCTGACAAGTCCCAGATCAAGGTATTGGCATATTCAGTGTCTGGGGAGACTCTTCTTGGTTTGCAGATGGCTGCCTTCTTACGGGCTCCTCACATGGGGAAGAGAAGGGGGATTCTGGCCTCTTCAAATAAGGCCATTAATTCCATCATGGGTGCCCCATCCTCATGACTTCAGCTTCCCCAAGGCCTCACTTTGAATACCATTACACTGGGGATTAAGGGCTTCGACATATGGCTTTCGGGAGAACACAAACATTCAGTCCATAACATGTATGTATTAAGTAAATTTTTAAATAGGTTTGACTTCCCAGTTAAAAAATACATGATTCCCTATAGGAAATTTAGGAAAATACAGGTAACAATAAGAAGGAAGCAAAAAGAGCTCATTCTCTCCCCTTTCCTCTCCTTTAGCTGTAACTACTGTTAATCACTTGTTATATTCTTTTCCATATTAGGTGTCTTTTTAAATGACATTTTTTTAAATTTCTTTTTTTTTACATTTATTTATTTTTGAGAAACAGAGTGAGACAAAGTGTGAGCGGGGAAGGGGCAGAGAGAGAAGGAGACACAGAATCTGAAGCAGGTTCCAGGCTCTGAGCAAGTGGTCAGCACGGAGCCTGATGTGGGGCTCGAACCCACGAACTGTGAGATCGTGACCTGAGCCGAAGTCGGTTGCTCAACCAACTGAGCCACCCAGGCGCCCCTTAAATGACATTTGATACCATTTTTTATGGCATTTACTTTAGATAATTAGGAAAGTACAAAGAAAATTATCCTCACTCATAAAGCCAGTGCCACTTTTAACATTGTTTTTCATTTTTTGTTGTGGAAAACTTCAAACACATACAACCTGTTAGCATTTTGGTGTATTTCATTTCTGTCTTGTCTCTCGTATGTGGGTATGTGTGTGTGTGTGTGTGTGTGTGTGTGCATATATCTACGCATATACAGACACATATAGACACACATACATATCGGCAAAACTGGGACCATATTACATATTGAAGAGTTTTGTTTATTGCTTTTGCTGCTTGATATGACCTTAAGACATATTCCTCTCTCAAAATATTCTTTGAAACATTTGAAGAAGGAAGCAGAACAGCTTCCTAGGTTGCCATCAGCTATTATGTCTCTAGCACATAAGAGACACTCAATACATATTGCTGAGTGAATGAATTATTTGTTCAAGAGAAGTAGACCTAATATGAGGGGTGAGGAATTATAAACCTTATATCTCATGGGACTTGAACTTTTAGGCAATGGGGTTTATAATTTTAAACCTAAAAAGGGGAACAGAGGAAAAAATCCCACTTTTTGGTTGGAATGTAAGCTTCTGGTGGTCAGATGTGTTCTCTTTCTAGTGTGAGAACTTTCCTCAGGGTCTGTCACTCCTATTTGTTTGTCCAAAAGGCTGCCTTTAGTCCACTGCTAAAGCAGATCATTTTGGACTCTTGGAATCCTTGGAGAATCCATTCCAGGAATGCAGGAAGGATTGCTTAGTTATCTTGGGAAGGGTGTTCTGGAGGGAGGAGTATAAAATGTTGGCATAAGGAAATTTTCTTTTGAGCAGATGTGGCCCAATAAGTGTGTTGGTGGGTGGAGTGGAGCTGTCACTTTGTTGTTTCATTTTCTCATCAACATGTATTGAGCACTTACTGTGTTCTAGGGCCAAGGGCTATCAGATGGAAAAACCAAATTTCTTCCTCAAGGGTAAAAAATAAAATAAAGGTGATAGAAGTACAAACCAGTAATTGCAAAACACTACAAGTATGTAAATGTGCATCGGGGCAGAGAGGAGAGAATGGTAAACGCTGCCTGCATCAGGCAAGCAGAGGCGACCTTGAGCTGTTGCAGGGGTTGTGCGGAGAAGTGTATGTATCGTAGTCGCTGAGGAAATACCAAGGAAACAGCCTAGAGCTCGGTTGGTGTTGGAGATCATGAGTCAATCAGAGGGGGTCAGTATCAGTCTATATCCTGAGGATTCATTTTATATCCAGGCAACCATGTCAGAAATCTGGGCATCATGCTGGATTCCCACTCCTTATCTGTGTCTGCATCCAATGAGGTATCATATCGAGTCCTGTTACTCCGGCCTTTGGAGTCCTGTTGAAGGAGATTCAGCCTCTTCCCTCCACTGCCTTTGTCCTAGTCCAGACCCTTTCTCCTTTAGAACTGGAATACTGCAGTAGACTCTAAATTGGCTGTCCTGCCTCCTCTTATCCCTTTCATTAGTTACCTATTGCTGTGTAACAAATTGCCCCCAAATTTAGCAACTTAAGACAGTAGACATTTATGATCTCACTATTTGCAGAGGGTCAGGCATCTGGCAGTGACTTTGCTAAGTGGAATGCTTTTAGCTGAGCGAGTCTAGCTCAAGGTCTCTGGAGACTGCAGTCAAGCGGTTGGTGGGAACAGTTACCTGAAGGCTTACTGGGCTCAAAGAATCCATTTCCAAGCTTACATGGTAGACAGCAAGAGGCTTTAGTTCCTCACCTTGTGGTCTTTCCACAGAACGATTTGTAAAACAGCAGCTGACTTTCCCTACAATGAGTAATACAGTTGGAAGCTGTAGTCTGTTATAACCTAATCTCAGAGATGAAGGACCATCACTTCTGCCATATTCTATTGGTCACACAGACTATCCTGGTAGAATAGGGGGATGGGGTAGGAGCTCACTGGAAACCATCTTGAGGTCTTTATAAATTAATTATTATATTTTATTGTGGTAAAATATACATAGCATGAAATTTACCACTTTGACCATTTTTAAATGTACAGAGGCATTAAGTGCATTTATATTGTTGTGCACCTGTCACCATCATCCATCTCCAGAACTTTTTTCATCTACCTAAACTGAAACTCTATACCCATTAAATAAGAATTCCCTATTCCCTCTCCCCCCAGCCCCTGACAACAGCCCCTTCTACTCTCTGTCTCTGTGAACTGGACTACTCTAGATAATCCATATAGGTGGAATCACATAGTATTTGTCCTTTTGTGACTGGCTTCTTTCACTTAGCATGTCTTCAAGGTTAATCCATGTAGCATGTGTCAGAATACCATTCCTTTTTAGGGTTGAATAATATTCCATTGTATGTATATGCCCCATTTTGTTTATCCACCCATCTGTTGATGGATACTTGGGTTGTTTCTTGGGCTATTGTGAATAATGCTGCTATGAATATAGGTGAACAAATATCTGTTCAAGACCCTGCTTTCACTTCTTTTGGGTATATACCCAGAAGTAGAATTGCTGGATCCTGTGGTAATTCTCTTTCATTTTTTTGAGGAAACACCAGACTCTTTTCCACAGTGGCTGTACCATTTTACGTTCCCACCGGCAGTGCACAAGGATTCTGTTTTTCAACATCCTTGCTAAAACTTACAGTTTTCTGTTTTTGTTTTTGTTTTAATAACAGCCATCCTAATGGGTGTGAGGTGGTATGTTATTTTGGTTTTGATTTATGTTTCCCAAATGACCAGTGATTTTTCATGGGCTTATTGGTCATTTGTATGTCAGCTTTGGGGAAATGACTATTCAAGGCCTTTGCCCAATTTTAAATCAGATTGTTTTTTTGTCATTGTTGAATTGTAGGCAATCCTTGTGTATTCTGGATCTCAATCCATTATCAGAGATATGATTTCCAAATATTTTCTTCTGTGTGCAAATATTTTCTTCTCTTTCTCCTATTTTCTTTTCACTGTTGATAGTGTCCTTTGACGCACAAAAGTTTTAAATTTTGATGTAGCCTAATTTATCTGTTTTTTTCCCTTTGCTGTCTTTTTTGTCCAAGGAATCATTGCCAAATCCAATGTCAGGAAACTTTCCCCCTATTGGAGATTTTTAAATTTATCTTTTTCATCATTTGCCCTTGCCCTCAGGATCAAGTTTAGACTCATCATGGCACCTAGGGCTCTTCGTGCCTGACTCTTGATGAAAATGTACCCTGGCATTTATTCATTCAGAAACTCAGCACGTATTTATTGAATATGGCCATGTTTTAGACACTGGAAACAAAAGAGATGAAAATCTTTGTTCTTGTAGGTCTTACGATCTAGCAAGAGAACAAAGAAAGCAAAATATGTAAATTAATTATACTTTTATGTAAAGCTATGTAATAGAATAGATATTAACATTCTTGGCCATCAGTAGGTGGTAACTGCTATGTGGGAGAAAACAAGATCAAAGTGAGAATGATCAATGGGCTGGTTTGCAATTTTGAAAAGGTAGTTAGGGTAGGCCTCTGAGTGGGAGACATTTAAAGAAAAACTTGAAGTGGTGAGGGCGTGAGTCACACGGGTGTTTGAGGAAGAGGCTCCGCAAAGGCCCTGAGGTGGAAATGTGCCCAGTGCATAGTCTGGTGGAGAGGCTGGTGTAGCTGGAGTGGAATGAGTGGGTGATGGATGGAGAAGCAGGATGTGAAATCAGAGCAGTCGTGGGGAGGGGAGTATCACACCCTGTGGGACCTCAAAGGCCACTTGAAGACAGAGTGAGGTGTGGGGCACAGCAGTGTCACGATCTGACTTGACATTTATAAAGGCTCACTCTGGGCCCGTGTTAGGAATTCTGTGTAGGGGAGCAGGGGTGGGAGCAGAGCAATCTGCGAGGTGATTAGTGCAAGAAGCGAGGACAGAGACCGCAGTGGTTGGGTCAGAAGGCTAACCAAGGAGGTGTGAGAAGGGGAAGGCGTCCTTGGTGCTAAAACCATAACGCTAAAGTCCTATTTCTTCTTAAAGTTGTGGTACTAGCTGGTGGCTTAATGTGGCACACATGTTGTCGAGTGTCACAGCCTTAGGAAGAAAATCCATTTCTTTCTCTCTCTCTCTCTCTTTTTTAATGTTTATTTATTTTTGAGAGAGAGAGAGAGAGAGAGAGAGAGACAGTGTGAGCAGGCAAGGGGTAGAGAGAGAGGGAGACAGAATCTGAAGCAGGCCCCAGGCTCCGAGCTATCAGCACAGAGCCCGAAGTGAGGCTGGAACTCACGAACCGTGAGATCACGACCTGAGCCGAAGTCGGACGCTTAACATACTGAGCCACCCAGGCACCCCAAGAAAATCCATTTCTCTGTCACTAATTGATTAATAAGGTATCTCTTACACCCCAGGGTTAAATGACTTGTTAACTAAAATCTCTGCAGCCACAGGTCCCCTCTAGGAAAAGTGTTAGTTACCTGAGGATGTTAAACTGCACTGTTTTGACCCCTCTTGTCCCTCCAAAACAAGAGGGAAATACAAGTGCAGTTACTTGTGTATGCGGCTGTGGTACCAGCTCTTGGAAGATGGGATGGGGGAGGCTGGGAGTGTCGATCATAACTCATTGGCTTTGTAATTAAACTCTCTTGTTATTAAAGCAGAACTTCTTAAAGTCTCCTGCCTGTGTGGGACTGAGAATTATTTATCACAGGAATTCAGTCTGCTTTGCTATAAAAATGTTGCATGGATGGAACTAGAGTATATTATGCTAAGTGAAATAAGTCAGTCAGAGAAAGACAGATATCCTATGATTTCACTCATATGTGGAATTTAAGAAACTTAACAGATGAACATAGGGGAAGGGAAGGAAAAATAAAATACAAACAGGGAGGCAAACCATAAGAGATTCTTAAATACAGAGAACAAACTGAGGGTTGCAGGAGGGGAGGTAGGTCAGGAGGTGGACTAAATGGGTAATGGGCATTAAGGAATGCACTTTTCGGGAGGAGCACTGGGTGTTGTATGTGAGAGATGAATTGCTGATCCTACTCCTGAAGCCAAGACTACTCTGTATGTTAACTACCTTGAATTAAAAAAAAATTAGTAAAGCTGAGAGCCTCAGACCAAAAAAAAAATAAAATAAGAAAATGTTGCTATATTATTGTGTTCATGAGATCCAGAAACTGATTTTGAAATATCTATAGGCATGGATATGCAGACATCATATCACCTTTCTTCCTAATATCAAATTTATTGAGATTTTTCTGCGCTTGTGTGTGCGACTAACATCTTGACCTTTTTTTATTTAATCTTACTTTTTTGAGGCACCAAGTAGGTGTCTCAGACTCATGAGAGTAGTTAGTATGGGGGACAAAAAGAGTGTACAAGCATAGCGTATCTCTCTGCTATGTTCTGTGCACATGTTTCTAGGTCCCTAGCACCCTGATGAAGGCAGCAGCCATCAGTTAAATAAAACAATCATTTCTCTTGATGGCAGCAGCCCTCATTGTGGGTGCACCTGCCATGTTACTCAAAACTGAGGGATTTCGCTGATGGAGCTGTAGATGAGAGTTATCCAGTGACTTTTCCTTCTATGTGGGCTTGATGATCAAGTAACACATGGGAAACTGAAATAAACACACACTAAAATATATTAACAATGATCTATTTTAAATAAAAATGCATTAGGGGCCCCTGGCTGGCTTAGTCGGAAGAGCACACGACTCTTGATCTTGGGGTCATGGGCTCGAGCCCCACGTTGAGTGGAGGGATTGCTTATGTAAATAAATAAATAAACTTAGAAAAATAAATAGAAACATGTTCATGTGTCATTGTTACTTATACCTTTCTCACAAATTTTCTATCATCACCTTCATCGGAGCTTTTAATATGGTTGGATTCAAGTCTGCTCTCTTTGTTCTGTAATTGTCCCAACTGTTCTTTGTTCCTTTCTTCTCCTTTCTTGCCTTCTTTTGGCTAAGTTGAGTATTGTTTAGTATGCCATTTTATCTCCTCTATTGACTTTTAGCTATACCTAATTGTGTGTGTGTGTGTGTGTGTGTGTGTGTGTGTGTGTGTGTGTGTTTGTGTGTGTTTGTTTTAGTGGTCACTTTAGAAATTATAATATGCAACTTTAACTTATCATGGTCTACCTTTGAATAATATTATGCTACTTTTTACCATCACTTCAGTTAATTTTTCATATGATCATGCGGGAAAAAAATCAATGCAATACCTATTATATTTATGTGAAGATTAGCTGTATTCAGATTTGCATTTGAAAATCAATGTGGGTGCAAAGCTCTCCTCTGCCTAATCACAGAATTGATTGTGCAGTTCACAGATGTGTGTCGTTGTTGGTCGCTGGCTTACCTGGCCATTTCATTTCTTCAGAGACAAATAGCTCTTTGTTTTTCTCTTTTGAAATAACCAATGTAAATTAGGAAAACAAAAGGAAACATTTAGCAGAAACCTTTCTTTAAAGAGAAGATGAAGCAGGGCTTCTGGAATCCAGGTCATGGGGTAATGACCTTCTTTTTACATTGAAATTATCATTATTTTTTTTGCTCTGAGACTCTGGAACCATTTTATTGGGGTTGAGCTGACTAACTCATAGTTTCAGAATGTGAGTGGACTTGAGAGGCTCAGTTTAGGAGACAAAACTCCGTGGCGTTTACCTTCATATCTTTCACAGATGAAACCCTTCCTGCCTCCCTGCATGACATGTGTGCCCCATTCCATTTGGCACTTCTGTGTCACAGAAGTTAGTGTCTTATGGACCCGGGGAATGAGTCAGCTCCTGGCACAGCGATATATGCTTAGTATGCTTAGTATGTATTAGTATGTATTAATAATCAAAGATGGACCTTAATGAGTCCACAATTTCAGCTAGATTGATTGAGATACTCTCTGTGCAGACTAGCCATCTCTGGAAATTAGTTGTCTTGACTACCAAAGGAACATTTTTTTTAATGTCTTATTTATTTTTGAGAGAGGGAGAGAGAAAGAGAGAGAGTGCAGGTATGGGAGCGGGGGAGGGGCAGAGAGAGGGAGACAGAGGATCTGAAGTGGGCTATCAGCGTAGAGCCCGCTTCAGGTCTTGAACTCACGAACTGTGAGATCGTGGCCTGAGCCGAAACCAAGAGTTGGATGCTTAACCAGCTGAGGCACCCAAGTGGGCCCCCAAAGGAACAATTTTAAAAAACATTGGATGCCTCTACAAATAGTATGGTAAAATATTGCCCTTGCTTATAAAATGATTGAACTTCCAATGTTGAATCCTATAGAATTCCATCTGTTATTATTTTACAATGAACAGGAGCTCATGTTACATGTCAGCATGTGCATTTAATTTTCAAAATTGCGTGTCATACCTTAGAGTAGGTTGTGCATGAGTGGTTATTTTAGCCTGATTAGCCATATTAATAAAAAGAAAGAGGTGCGATTGTGATGGCTAAGAAAGGAAAAGAAGGTGTGCTTTATCACTCAGAATTACTTTCCAAAGTACTTTTACTTGTTTAATATACGCATTCAGATAACCCTCATCTGAAAACTCCTTTGCTTTTAACTGGCTACCTGGAATAGCTGCTTTGCAGGCTCTTATCAGGAAATATAATCTCAGACTCACTGCCATTAATACCTTTCGAAAGCTCTGCAGAGAGAAACAATATTTATGCAGGACTGTCTGAAGTATTTGCTGTCCATCCATTTTTTAGATAAGTCATCACCAACCTGTTGTCTTACAGACCCTTGGGGGAACATGGAGTTATTGCAAGGTTGCCTGCAAATCCTCTATTGAAGGTATTATGATTGCTGTCATTGTTATCTATAAGGACACAACAGTGACATTGAATAGTTTCTTTGAAGGAATAGAGCCTCTTCCAACATCCAGGTCTTTACTTAGAAGAAAATCATGTGATAAATGAAGTCAGTAATGGGATACGGAGCTAGAGTTTCTAGGCTTTGAACTTAACTACTTGTGTTTCACACGCCACTTTAGCTTCCTGGGATCCAGGACATTAGCATCGCAAAGGACCTAACCCAATCCTTGGTTTAGGTCAGTCACGCACTTCTGCGTGGCTAGTCCTAGGCAGCAGGTGACACGGGGAGGGGGTGGCACGTCCACAGCTGCTGGTGCATTTCCTGGGATGCTCTAAGCTGTTCTTTGTGGCTGACAACCTTACAGGCGGCGGAGGCATCCTCTTTCAATACCGGTTTTTTCACTTTGAGTAAAGAAAATGAGTTTTCAAAACGTCTCCCTTTGAAAGGGGACAGTAAGAGGAGCGGCATCCCAGGATGGCCAGTGACTGGGGGCGGCCAGGTGAGCCCTTGCTACCTGGGCTGTCACCCACAGAGCTGACCTGCAGTGGTTTCCACGGCCCCTTGCTTGTGGTCCCATATTGCATAGTGGATGCCCCGGTGCGTGCGCGCTAAGGGAGGGAAGCGTCAGGAGCACTGAATTCGAAAAAAGGAAGATAACAGGAAGCACAAAAATCATAGCAATGCTGCTGAGTTACCTCTAAATACTCTTCATCGAACCCATAGATTGCGTTAATCTGATCTGAATTCATTAGAATTCACATCAAGATGCCTCTAGCTTTCAAAAGCCAGTGGCAAAAGAGGGAAGACGATGATATCCAGTTCAGCTCTTCATTTATGAGGAATGACGACTACCCCGTGTGGGCAATACTTGCAAATAGTAACGTGAAAACCGCTGTTTTCATCTGGTCATTCAGAAATAAAACAGATGATAAAAAATAACTATTTTTAGTACAAAATATAAGAATTCCAAACACCCTGCCTTGGAGGCAGTTTTTAATCTATATTAGGTGTGGTCACGTTTTTAGCTATATTTAATGTACATTTTGTCCCCAAACTAAACATAAATTGATAGTTTAAAACTTGTCATCCAATCATGTTTTTTGTTATAAGTTCCTTAAAGTAAGTTAAACATGTTACTCATTAATGGGAAAATGTCAAATTTTATAGTTTTGTAATGCATATCTTTACATATAATGTTTAAATACGCTTTAATAATTCCTAACTAAAATAAAATATTTTTTTCCTACTTAAAAACTCTCCTTAATGGTATTTCTCACAAAAGTGACACAATTAAAAAATTCCAGAGGGGATGTGTGAAACAGGGAAAGGGATTTGACAGTTAAGAGGTTTGGGAAATACTAATGGACATTAAATTTTAAGAAAACAAGAACAAAAGGAAAAGCAGGTAATAGAACAGTATGTATTATTTTATTTTCATTTGTTTTTTTTTTAATGTGTTTTTATTTTTGAGAGAGAGGCAGAGAGAGAGACAGACAGGGAGACAGAGGGAGACAGAGAATCCCAAGCAGGCTCCCTGTTGTCAGCTCAGAGCCCGATGTGGGGCTCAAACCCACGAACCGTGAGATCATGACCTGAACCAAAATCAAGAGTCAGACACTTAACCGACTGAGCCACCCAGGCACCCCAATATGTATTATTTTATAAAAGGCAAACAAACAAAAGAAATCATCCTTAATATGCAATCTTTCTGTACACATACATTTAAATATACAAAGTATTAAAAAAAGGTGTGAAAGAATACACACCAGACTGTTAATAGTGCCAATTTGTGAGGAAGAAAACAGCTTCAGGCCAGGTGCAGAGAGATAAAGGAGATATGTGTTTATGTGCTGTGTATTACTTTTGTAATAATAATGAGGATAGTAATAGTAATAATGGAAAACAAAAAGCTAAGGGGTTGCAGTGGCCAACAGAATGTGTCTGTTAGATCTCCTATTGCAGAGAGTGTTAACGGATCCATGATCCCAGCTGCTACCCCCTGAATCCATCACTGTGAATTCTGTCTGGGCTGCACTTCCCACAGGCTGCTCCCAGCCAATGATTATGCTGGGGGCATTGGGGGTTGGGAAGGAGATACTAAGGCGGGGCGTTCCTCTGACAGACAAAACTCTTAAAACTGCAGTTTATGATCTGCCTTCCTTCCCTCCATCCTTCCCACCCTTCCAACCTCCTCCCCTCCCTCCCTCCTTTCTGTCTCCCTCCCCAACCCCCACCCAGTGCTCAGCATCTCAGTTTGACAGCAAACTTTTCCAAGTCTTTTCCTTTTCCGACTCCCTCCCCATCTTCCCTTACTGGTATCCCGGCTCCCAAACCTCTTGCACCTCTAACCCCATCTTTAGGTTTACCTTTCAGAGGACCCAGGCTAACATAAAGCTTCAAAAGAGAAAGTTAATTGTAGACAATGCCTAGCACTGTGCTGTCGGAGCGGTAAACATTGCTGGGGTTCTGGTGGCAGCCACCTTGAGGGATGGGCATAAGCTCTCTCACGGCAGTGTGGAGATTTATGATATTTCTAATTATATCTAATATTTAGTCCCTTGGGGATGATTTACTTATCAATCAAGATTCTTAATATAAATAGAAAATATTAAATGTATAAATGCAATTTAACATTTTCTTTAAAAAAATTTTTTTAACGTTTATTTTTTGAGAGAGAGAGTGAGCACGAGCGGTGGGAGCGAGGAGGGTGGGGAACTGAGAATCTGAAGCAGGCTCTGCGCTGACAGCAAAGAGCCCGACTTGGGGCTCGAACCCGCGAACCATGAGATCATGACCTGAGTCAAAGTCGGACGCTTAACTGACTGAGCCACCCAGGTGCCCCCCAATTTTTTGTAATGTTTATTTATTCTCGAGAGAGAGTGTGTGCATGCATGAGCAGGGGAAGGGCAGAGAGAGACAGAGAGAGAGAGAGGGAGACAGGGAATCCAAAGCAGGCTCTGTGCTGACAGGAGAGAGCCTGACGTGGGGGTCCAACTTACCAACTACGAGATCATGACCTGAGCTGAATCGGATGCTTAACCGACTGAACCGCCCAGGCACACCCAATTTAAAATTTTCAAAGAAGTTTAACACCCAAAGTTTGTGAAGGGAAAGAAATATTAATCATCACCCTTAAAGGTAATTGTAAATATTTGTAATTTTATAAGTAAAATAATAAGATATGAGGCGGTTCTTAAAACTTAAGGAAAAAAGAGCCTTTTTAATTTGAAAACTTAATCCACATTCTGTACCGATTAGGAAACAAAAAGTCAACTCAGTTGAATGGTATTTAGTTGAATTCACATTTAGGAAAGATTAAAGCAGGGTGTTCACCTGGATGGTGTGCAGTAATGTGTTGGTAAGTATTTAATAACATGTTCTCTTGGTGGGGGCCAGGGGGCAAGGTATGCAAACATATATTTACATCGATTTATTATAAATTTTACTGGTACAAAGGATGTGTAGCACACAACTTGCCACTAATAATATCAATCCTCTTTTTTTGTAAATTCCAGGCAACCAGTTGATTTTCACAGAGTGCTAATCAATTAATTTTTGCGAAATCCCTGTATCGGTAGCCGGCCTATGGTTTAGCAATTGGAATTATATCCCAATCCATTTACTCTTTTCCCAAAAAACTTGTCATTAAATCTGTGTGAGCTACCAGAAAACTATTTCTCACCATTGTGCAGATGATACTCATTAAGCTGAAACGTCTCTGTTTTTGCACCACTTTTGAGTTGAATCTGCGTTATTAACATTTTCCTCACTTTCTTAAGTCTGGACGTTCGACACAGCAATCAATAAAGCCCTGAACGGTTTCCATAGCGTGACTGCTCCCGCAATTTCAAGCTGCTACCTTGATGTCACTGAACGCAAGGCAGGAAGACAGGAGCAGAAGCCCGCCATTACATGAGGCTGCCAAGGGGTAGATACCATAGGCCCGGAATAACCTTCAGACCAGAGACAACAGAAGATAACAGCAAAGTGTAGTAAGATAATTAAGGGCTGATGCATTTTGAATTATTCTTACCTTTGTTTTATATATAATCGATTGAACGGTAAGTCTCTGTAATTTTATTTGAGTAAATAGCCAGATCTAACAGCTGGCTTCCGAAATGCTTGAAAATCTATCAGCTGGTCTTCATGAGCTGGAGCAAGCCTGCTCCAACACACCGCTGAAGGTAGGGGACAGTAGGGCTTAAGTTTCAAACAAATACCAGGAGCCAAAGGCTCGCTTTGGTGAATGAGGAGTGTCCCAGAGGTCTCTTGATGAGAGAAGGGGGAGGCAGGGAGGGAGGTGTAGCCAAATGACAGGACTGAAGGAAGCAGGGTTTATCCGGTTGTCACTTCCTCCTTTTCAATATTGCTCACGTTGGCTCCTTTTGATCCTCATTGCCACCAGCCTGACCTAGATCTCAGTACACAAGTCTGGATTCCTGCCCTGCTTCCCAGTTAGTCTTCCTGCCTGTGCATTCTCCCCCGACTGCCTACCCTAGAGTTAGCTTCCAGAATCGTCTTCCCAAACACATCTTTGCATGTTTTGTCCCCATTCAGCACCCCCCCAAGTATAAATTCTAAACTAAGAATGTTTCAAAATTTTTCAAAATCCCGCCCTCGCCTTTCCACTTTACCCCTACACTTCTGCTATTCATTCCCCCAGTAGGAAGAACTGGCCTCTGACCTATCTGACCTTGTTGAATATGCCAGTCACATTTAGGTTTCTGAGGCTTTGTGGACACCACTGTTGTGTTCAAAATGTCTCATTCCACACAACTGTATTTGCAACCAGTTCTTTTTTTAAAAAATTTTTTAAATTTTTTAAATTTATTTTTGAGACAGAGAGAGACAGAGCATGAGCAGGGGAGGGGCAGAGAGAGAGGGAGACACAGAATCTGAAGCGGGCTGCAGGCTCTGAGCTGTCAGCACAGAGCCGGGTGCGGGGCTCGAACTCACGGACTGTGAGATCATGACCTGAGCTGAAGTCGGACGCTCAACCGACTGAGCCACCCAGGCGCCCCCCTCCTTTTTTTTTAATGAAGCACCTCAAATCCTAAATACTTCAAAAACTGTTGTGTCATGAACCTTCCTCCTCTGAACACGTACAGCACTTAAAGTTTGTACCACTTGTTACGTATATGTTGTTTTGCAGTCTTACGTATTTCTCACACTCCCATTTAGGTAAGTCCATGCCATGGTGTCCTAACTAGACCATAGACTTCTTGGGGGCAGAATTGATAGATACTTGGCAGATACTTCTTGTTGATGTCAAGAAATTGATGTATTCCAGGATAGAGTATTCCCCAATGGAATTCTTTGGTTTGACCCAAGTCGTTTCTGATACTTTTTTTTTTTTTTTAACTCTTTATTGCTTAATCCTTTGCTTGTTGGAAATACAGTTGGAAATGTGAAGCTTATTTGCACATGGCTTTTTTTTTAACTAGTCTACTTGAGCATAAGAGGGATTTAAACAACGGATATTTATTTTCTCACAGTTCTGGAGGCTGGAGGCCCAACAGGGACCTGGTGAGGTCTCTCTTCCTAGCTTGTGATAGCTGTCCTCTCACTGTGTCCTCTGAGTGAGCAGAGGGAGAGAGACCTCTGGTGTCACCTCCTCTTCTTTTAAGGACACCAGACTTACCAGATTAAAGCCCCACACTTATGACCTCATCCTTAATTACCTCTTTTTTTTTTTAAATGTTTATTGATTTTGTGAGAGAGACAGAGAGAGAGTTGGGGAGGGGCAGAGAGAGAGGCAAACAGAGAATACCAAGCAGACTCTGCACTGTTAGCACAGAGCCCGACACTGGGCTCCAACACACGAACCCGTGAGATCATGACTTGAGCTGAAGTCAAGAGTCAGATGCTCAACTGACTGAGCCACCCAGGTGCCCCAACCTTAATAACCTCCTTAAAGACTCATCTCCAAATAGAGTCACGTTGGGGGTAAGGGCTTTCAACGTATGAATTTTAGGGTGACACAATTCAGTCCGTCACACCTTTTAAATTGAGTTTGTATTTTTCAAAATGGCGTTTTATTTCTCTTTGATTGTACAGTGATACTCCCTTTACACCCTACCCCCATGATTAAGTGAACTTATTATTCAAATCAAGAGCTGAAAAGTCCTGAAATTTGAAGCTGATGCACCATGACAGTAGGAGCACGGAGGGAATGGCACAGTGGTGTAGAGCACAGACTCTAAGCCAGACTGTTATGGTTTCAACCTGATTCTGCCGTTCAGTAGCTGTATAAATTGGGTCACGTTCCTCTACCTCTCTTTGCCTCAGTTTCCTTATGTGCAACATGAGAATGATAGTAATGGTTCTACTTTATAGGAGAGTGATGATTGTGGTAGTGGAGGTTAAATGAATTAATGTGTGAAAAACACCTGGCATATTAACTATTATGTTTATCTTGGAAATCTCATTTTAAATGCCTGTAGCAGTGTATTGTGTCTCCATAGCACCCCCATGAGGCAGGTAATGGTATGGGAACATTGTTTAATGCTTATGTCAAGTAGAGAAGACCATATTGCCCCCCAAAAAGAGTTAGCCATAAGTCAATAGAAGCCCTGGCAAAAAGGATTCTGGCAAAAGTCACACATGTATCACTTACCACTTATGTTCAGTTCCCCTGAATTCAACAAATATTTACTGAGAACTTAACATGCAAAATTATGGTCAGTGCTGAGATAAAGGTGTATATAGATACCACTTTGAGCACAAAAGAGGGCTCCAAGGCTTAGCTTGAAGGAGATGGTGACAACTGGGAGGACTTCTTGGAAGTGATGATGTCTGAGCCGAATTTCGAAGAATGAGTAAAGGCTGAAGGCAAAGTGCCCGTTACCAATGATATACTGAGTGATTTTATTTTTAAAAAAGATTCAACAGTATTTCTTCGGCAGTGAAAATTCTCTGGTATTAGAGTCAGCAGTTATTGAGAAGTGGAAGACTATTCCAGCAAAAATAGTGGAAATCGTGACTTCTTAGGATATCTCAAGGAATGGGTCAGGTGGGTGGGCCTTGCCTTCATGTGTGAATGGGAACTCGAGGCACACAGAACAGCAACCACAAAAGTGTGAGGACTGTTATGACAGTGGAAGTCTAGGGTACTCTGGGAGCACAGAGCAGGGGGAAGTCATGGAGGCCTTCCTTGAGGAAGCAGCATTTAAACCTAAGTGATTCTTAGGGATTATTCAGAGAAGAGAAGGGGAAGAATTTCTCAGGAAGAGGAACAACATGTGCAAAGGCCTAGTGATGAGACTGTGACATTTTCTTTAAAAAAACAAGTCTCTAGTGGCTGAGAGTGGCTGAGATGAGGCCGCATAAGTAGGCTGGGGCCAGCTGAGAAGGTTGTAGGAAACCATCTCAACGGAGATTAGATTTTAACCCGAGGGCAACTGGAAGCCTTTGAAAAGTTTTTAGTGGGGTGGGGACATGCTCAGATTTACATATTCAAATAATCACCACTGTGGCTGCGGGCAGAATTGATAGGATAGTTTCTGTGCAGTCAGGTGAAACTTAAAAAGAAAAAATAACCCAATGCACTAACCTTTGTTATTTGACTTGAGACACCACAAAACCATAATAAGGAAAATTTCAAAACATGATGATGAAAAAAACTACCCATAGTTCTCTTGCTTTGACTATACTTGACTTCTTCTCTGACCCTTCCTTTTTGCACTCTTTTTCCCCTTGCTTATTCATTTCTCACACAGTCCCAGTGTGGTGTGAGACTTCCTTGGCATTTGTTAATCATGGCTAAATAAATCCCAGCTGTCACTCAACCTCCAGGTTGAGGAGTTGCCAGAATGCTAAGGAGTTGCCAGAATGAGAAGCATCTCAACTGTAAATCAATTTTCAGTGGTGGCTCTTACTTGTGACTTTGAATTGGGGGGTCATGTTTGATACCATGGCTGGCTTTCTCTGTTCACAGTAGCTTCCTCATTGCAAGTCTCCTCAAGCTGGGTGGCACTGGCTTCTCACTTTACCTTAGACCCAACTGCTCTAAAGCACGACCATCTGTCATGGTTTAAATTATCGTGCGGTTAGCATCTATTCCCCTCCTCTCCTACCACACGCAGGGCATGCTTCTTGATCTCATTGATACTGGAGTTGGCCATGTGATTTGCTTCGGCCAAAGGGTTGATAGATGTGTCATGAAATGGAGCCTTCCATGCGTTTGCACACTGGACTTGCGTTCAGAGCTCCACTCTGAGAAGTACATATGCCAGGTGACCATGGATCTGGGGAGGATCAGAGACATGTGGAACAGGTATGTGACCAACCAACAGCCCAGTGCAGGTGATCTGTGCCTACAGAAGAGTCACTTGGCTGTGGCCCACCTAGACCCCTCAAACTCAGTTGTCGTAGGGCACTGGGGTTGTTCTATAGCATTATGGTGACAAGAGCTGACTACATTAACTGTGTCTGATGGTCTTCTCCCAGGGCTCCTTGGAGAGAATTTTGTATATGCCACAGACTCTGCGTAAGAAGACTAAATTTCAAGTTAGTCTGGCCACTTTTCACAATGTAGTACTATGCGTTTATATATCACATACCATTAAACCTTCATTAGGGCCGGACAGCATGGAAGTAAGAGTAAGAACACAGCTCCTGAGCTTTTAAACTTTAAAGCCTGATGGACTTAGGTAACCATATAAATAAATGGCATAATTACAAGTGGAGGTAAAATCCCTTGAACACAGTTCTGTGGGCGCATAAACAAGAAAACCTGAGCTAAAGTGAGGAGTCTGAAGGTCTGCTATGAAATCATGGAACTGAGATCTAAAGAATAAGTGATAATAATAATACTTCTGGAAATACCAATAATAAATATTTCAATAGACCTCACTTGTTACTGGATCGGGCTGCGAGGGCTTTAAAAATACGGACTTGTTTATGGGATATCTTGGTAGCTTAGTTGGTTGGGCGTCTGACTTCAGGTCACGTCATGATCTCACTGTTCGTGGGATCCAGCCCCTCATCGGGCTCTGCACTGACAGTGCCGAGTCTGCTTGGGATTCTCTGTCTCCCTCTTTCTCTGACCCTCCTCTACTCATGCACGCATACTCTCTCTCTCTCTCTCAAAAATAAATAAAAATAGGGACTTGTTTAGGGAGCGTCTGGGTGGCTCAGTTGGTTGAGCGTCTGACTCTCGATCTCACCTCAAGTCTTGATCTCAGGGCTGTGAGTTCAAGCCATCGAGCCTACTTAAAATACATACATATATATATAGATAGATAGATAGATATATATAGATATATAATTTGATATATATATATATATCTATATATATATATATAATTTGTTTAGTCCTCACAGTTCCTCTCATTAGCAATTATCCCAGCGAAAAGTGGGGGTGGTGGCTGAGGCCACATCCTCAGTCTGAGGGAACGGCATGAGGAAGGGCCTTGGAATGGGTGCAAGCACAGCACGTCTGGGCAACTGAAAAGTGTCCATGGGCAGAGAGCCCCTGGGATGAGAGGAAATGGTGAGGTGGAAGGGGCAGCTGTGGAGTACAGCTGTGGACCTTACTAAGGATTTGGATCTTACCATTGAGAACAATAAGTCACTGAAGGGTTTTAAGTAGGATGTGGAACAGGTGATATGATCAGGTTAGCCTTAGTATAGAGAGTTCAGGCTGTTGAAAGGAGAATGGACTGACAGGGCCCAAGGTGGAGGGTGGTGAAAGGAAAGCAGTAAGGGGGATCTTGCAATAAACCAGGTGTGAAATAATGGTAACTTAGGCTAGAGTGATGAGCATGGAAATGGAGAGAAGGGGGCATATTTGAGTGATATTCGGAGACAAAATCTGCAGTTTAATGATTTAATGGAGACCTGTGTATTATTTCTTAGCTTCTCTGTTGAATATCAACGTGTCACACATATCTCTGCAATCCCCACGTGGGCTTCCCAGTGGAGCCACAGAGCTTGGAGGAAGGAGTGGTTTTCTGGTTCAGCAACTGCTCTTCGGAAGATGTGAGGGACCCGCCGCCGATTAGTGAAGCATGGCACCAGAGGCATTGAAAGAAATAAATGCCTGGGTGGACCACGTTCTGGGTTTGCACCAGTGGTCACCCCCTGGAAATACGACCTTGACAAATATGAGTGCATAACAATTTACGGTTCGGGTATCGAAAGCTTTAACTGTCCTTGAAATATCATCATTTAAAATTTCCATGAAGGAATCAATGACTAACATGGAGAATACTGAGTAGACCTGAAGCATGTCTTCGGTGCTGGGGCTTCCCACAGTGATTTAAGATGGATTTCCTATTGCTTTTCCAAGGTTTAGGAGGGCACTGGGCCCTTCTCTGGGAACTAAACTTCTGTTCACTTAATGTTTCCTAGTCTCAGAAGCTGATTCTCACCTAAGTGCGTGTTCAACCTAGGATGAATGCAAATTTAAGAGAGTTTAACTATATTCTGTTCACCTCCTCCACTTAAAGAAAATCTGATTTGGGTTTTAAATGCCTTTTGGGATATATTAGAATATTTTAGGTGATAAACAGGTTAGGAAGAGTTCGCTTCTGGTAGGTTTTTCCTGAGCATTTCAAATATTGAATTTTCAAGTAGAATTATTTGATTGTAATTCGGGGATACCAATACTATTTAATATAGTACCTTTAAAAAAGATTTCTAAGATAAAAAAAGGGAATGTGCTTAATGTATAAGGCATTTTGTGTCAAAAATATAGTTTTACTCTTTTTTTTTTTCTTTTTTTTTTTTTTTAATTTTTTTTTTTTTAACGTTTATTTATTTTTGAGACAGAGAGAGACAGAGCATGAACGGGGGAGGGTCAGAGAGAGGGAGACACAGAATCTGGAACAGGCTCCAGGCTCTGAGCTGTCAGCACAGAGCCCGACGCGGGGCTCGAACTCACGGACCACGAGATCCTGACCTGAGCCGAAGTCGGCCGCCCAACCGACTGAGCCACCCAGGTGCCCCTATAGTTTTACTCTTAAAATAGGTTATTAAAATGTGAGGTACAACCTTCCAGGTATAAAGGAAATAAGTCATCAGTAATGTACAGTATGGTGACAATAATAATGCTGTGTTGCCAAAAAGACATTTATTATGTAAATATATGGGCATCATACATGTACTAATTTCCTATGGCTATTATAACAAAGTACTACAAAGTTGGTGTTTTAAGAACAATGCATATTTATTCTCTTACAGTGCTGGAGATCACTGTAAGTCTAAATCAGTTTTACTGGTCCCAAACCAAGGTGCTAACAGAGGTCTGCTTTCTCCAAGACTCCAAGGCAGAGTCCATTTCCCTGCCTTTTCCAACTTCTAGAACTGTGTTCCTTGGCTCGTGTCCCCTCCTCCATCTTCAAAACCAGCAGGATAGCAGCCACTCTCTCTGACTTTGCTTCCTTCTTCTCTAGCCACATGGCTTTCTTCTCTTCTGTGTCAAATCTCCCCTTACCTCCCTCTTATAAGAATACTTGTTG
Organism: Panthera leo; assembly: GCF_018350215.1. Classification (NCBI taxonomy): domain Eukaryota; kingdom Metazoa; phylum Chordata; class Mammalia; order Carnivora; family Felidae; genus Panthera; species Panthera leo. Next base: position 39,301,793 of record NC_056696.1, on the reverse strand, counting down.
GTAACACATTTTGAGCCCACACAGGCAATCCAAGACTGTCTCCCCATCTCAACATCTTTAATTTAGTCACATCTGCAAAGTCCATTTTTCCAATATACATTCACATTCACAAGCTCCAAGGATGGGGACCTGGATGTCTATTTCGGGTGACTGTCCAGTATCCAGTACTCTAAAGGCAGTACTGTCTAATTCCACTGAGTAGTACATTTGTGTACTGGGACACACTCAGTAACTACCCTCTCTTTTTTTGTGGTAAAATAGGTCTAAAATAAGATTTACCATTACAAAAAAGAGATTTGCCATTTTTACCATATTTAGGTGTGAGTTCAGTGGCATTACGTACATTCACATTGTTATGCAGTCATCACTGCCATCCATCTCCAGAACTTTTCATCATCGCAAACTGAAGCTCTGTACCCATTAAACATTAACTTCTATTCTCTCTTCCCCCCAGCCCCTGACAACCACCATTCTTCTTTCTGTCTCTTTAATTTGACTCTTCTAGGAATCTCATATGAGTGAAATCATACAATTTTTAAATACTTTTATTTTTATTTTTTTATTTGGAGAGAGTGTGTGTGCATGAGCTGGGGGAGGCACAGGGAGAGGACGAGAGAGAATCTTAAGCAGGCTCCATGATCAGTGCAGAGCCCAATGTGGGACTGTCTCATGACCCTGGCCTCATGACCTGAGCCAAAATTGACTGTTAGATACTCTACAGACTGAGCCACCATGGTGCCCCAAATGCTTTTATAGATACATTTTTAAGTGACTTTTTTAAACTTGCTGATCTTAATACAAATATTTCAGATTGTTTATTTTGTGGCATACACATGGCTGTCAGGGCAGCATCTAATGTGAAAGTTAGATACAATTAAAAACAGGCACTAACCTTCTTGGGATAATTGCTGGAAACTTTCAGAGACCTTGACTTCTATCATTCCAATAAAGAAAAGGAATATTAAAATTTCCTTTAAAAAAAAAAAGGATTGGGGCGCCTGGGTGGCTCAATCGCTAAGGTGTCTGGCTTTGGCTCAGGTCATGATCTCACAGTTCGTGAGTTCGAGCCCCACACCCGGCTCTGTGCTGTCAGTGTGGAGCCTGCTTTGGATCCTCTGTACCCCCTTTCTCTCTGCCCCTTCCCCACTCATTCTCTCTCTCTCTCTCTCTCTCACAAATAAACATTAAAAAAAAAAAAGGATTGATGTGAATGGCAAACATTATTTGTGAGGTATTTCCAGGTTCTTCATACTCTTCTTTTGATTTCTCTGTTAAAAAAATTGGATGGAGATGGAATTGGCCTACAGTACAGGTTAGGAACCGTAGCCCTAGAATAACCCCCTAATAAACACAGTATTCTTCACACTCAGTAGAAGAATGGAATACATGTATAAACATACATGTTCACAAAAACCCTGACAACTCTCCTTCTGGTGAGAGTAGGTATGGAAAACTATTTGCCTAAACTATTTTAAACACTAAAATAGACTTGGGGCACCTGGCTGACTCAGTCAGTAAAGCGTGTGACTCTCAACCTGGGCGTTGTGCGTTCAAGCCCCACATTGGGTGTAGAGACTACTTAAAGATCAGATTGTAAAAAAGTAAGATAGACTGAACATGGTCCTCCCCCCGCCTCCCAATACCCACCCTCCCCTTTTTAAAAAACTCCTTTTAAAAAAATTATTAGTGGTAAGTTATTTGAGATGGAACATCACATTATAGGTTATTTTAAAATAAAAAGTGCATATCTATGTATTAATTGACCAGTTGCTTATTCATTCATTAATTTGTTCATCGCATAGGTATTGAGAACCAAGATTGTGCTAGTTCTGGGGAGGCAGCAGTAAACAAGACAGGCAAGGTTCCTGCCCTCAGGGAGTTTCCATCCTTTACAGGTGGGAGAGATAAATAAACAAGTAGGCAATAATTGAAGGTGTCATTCAGATTGCTTAAGAGGTGGGAAGGAATCAGCATAATACAACAGAGAGGAACCCATGCAGGGGAGAGGGGGGAGGGGCTCCATTTTTAGGCACAGCAGGCCTGAAGTAACCAAAGGAATCAGTCATGCTTGCAGGAGAGGGAGCTCCAGCAGTCATGAAGTGGGAGGAGGTCAGTGAGTTCAAGGGACAAGATCAGTCTAGCTGGAGCAGTGAGAGAAGAGGAGAGTTAAGACAAGATCGGCTGCGGTCAGGTCTACGCATTCATCTGTCCGTCTGTCTATACCTATCCACCCGTCCATTTATTTATATATTTTCCCCATCAAAAATCATTTAGGACAGCTTACACAAATACACATCACAGTATGAAACAAACGAAAGAGGGCACAACTAGGAAAATAAAATAAAGCTGGGAGATCAGCATGCAAAATGCGTGTGTCATGACACCCACACACTTGTGAGAAGTAGTTTGCAAATCTAGCTCGGAGCTTCCTAGCAGTCAGAGAGAGAAAAGTGATCACTTAAGTGATTCGTGGTGTGCATGGGATAAAAGCAAACTATTTCCTTAGAAGAAAAATACTTTAGGGGCCCCTGGGTGGCTCAGTCGGTTAAGCGTCCGGCTTCGGCTCAGGTCATGATCTCACAGTCTGTGAGTTCAAGCCCCGCGTCAGGCTCTGTGCTGACAGCACAGAGCCTGGAGCCTGCTTCGGATTCTGTGTCTCCCTCTCGCTCTGCCCCTCCCCTGCTCATGCTCTGCCTCTCTCTGTCTCAAAAATAAAATAAAAACATAAAAAAAAAAAAAAAAGATGAAAAATACTTTGTCTTGAGAGCAGAGAAAAACCTCATGGTGTCTGTGATAATTTTGTGCTGTGTCATCTTGGCTAAGCTGGACCTTGGATTCCCAGAGTCCCCTTCCCTATATGGCTCTGGGGAGAACTGGCTGAAAGAAAGTGGTGCATGTTACAAGGTGAAAATGAACCAACGGCTTTTATGCTCAGGTTGGCAGAGCTGGACGCAGTGAGGGGCAGCAGGAGCTGCCAGCAGGTTCCAGCTCGTGCCTGTCCTCCCCTCCACATCTAGCTCTTATGTCCTCCGGCCGGCTGTGAAGACAAGAGCAGGCCCAGGCCCACCACAGGTGCAGCGGCAGTGGTCTTCTGGGATTCTCCACCGATTCCCCTTTACTCCTGACTCTAGCCCCTAGAGGTGTCTGGCTTTCTAGAGTGCCCCGTGAGCCCCGACTGTTCACCAATGTCAGTGCATCAGGAAGGCTGGTTAGTGACACTTCCTCAATCTTTCACTGCTCACCCCAGCTGTGTAATGTTTATGTCCTATAAGAAATCCCTCCATCGATAATACTCATTGTGGTTCTGCTTCCTGCTCAAACCCTGCCTGAGGCAGATACTGCTAAGGGGATGTTGTGTGGCCCATTTGGAAGTACTCCCCATAAATATCCCCACAGTAAACATGATCGCTGGGAGTTTCTTTCAGAGAGTGGAGGACATGAGCAAACCTGGATTGGATGCTAGGCTCGAAGAGCCCTAAGGTGAAGGAGAGGATTGATGTCACTAGCCTGCCAGTCTATCCCATAGTCCCCTGGAACTGCCATGTTCAGTTCAGAACCCGCTACCACATGGGGTCATTCAGTGCTTAAAAAAATAGCTGTTGTGGGGAGTCTGGTGGCTCAGTTGGTTAAGCCTCCGACTTTGGCTCAAGTCACCATCTCCCGGTTTGTGAGTTCAAGTCTCCCTTCGGGCTCTGTGCTGACAGCTCAGAGCCTGGAGCCTGCTTCAGAGTCTGTGTCTCCTCTCTCTACTCCTCTCCCTCTCTCTCCCTTTCTCTCTCTCTCACACACACACACACACACACACACAAATAAATAAACATTAAAAAAAAAAATTTAAAGTAGCTGTTGTGACTAGAATACTGAATTTTTAAGTTTTAATTAATTAAAATTAAAGTTAAACTTAAAATCTGGTAACTTGAATGTGTTATTGGAAAACTTTCAAGTATGGTTCAGAACAACTTGAGTATGTGAATCTACATTTTCAACTCTAAATTTTATGAAACCTGAATACATATTCATTATTTCTGCTGAACGTTTATAGTTCAAAATCAAGCTAGGCTGTGAGTGTAAAACACACAATAGATTTTTCAAGGCCTAGCACAAAAAAATCGTAAAATACTTCTTGAAAAAAATTTTAATAGAAATCCCATGTTGGAGTACTATTTTGGAAATAAAATACATTGGTAAAATTTCATCTGTTTCTTTTTAACTTTTTTTTAAATGTGGCTATAAGAAAATATAAAATGATGTATGCAGATTATATATTTCTGTTGGACAGTGCTGCTCTAGAACTCAAGGCACCCCCGTGACTGAGATGACTTATCTGTTATTTGTATATCGATTTGTTAGGGAAAGGGACTGAATTACTCCCTGGAAATGTGGCTGGAATGCATCTGACATGTTAAAGAGGCCCGGTAACTCTGATTCTCCTGGGCCATCCAGTTTAAATCAGACATTGTCTTTACACTGTGAGAAATTAAAAAAAAAAATTTTTTTTTAACATTTATTCATTTTGAGAGAACGACAGAGTGCGAGCAGGGTTAGGGTCAAAGAGAGAGGGAGACACGGAATCCGAAGCAGGCTCCAGGATCTGAGCTTTCAGCACAGAGCCTGACGCAAGGCTTGAACTCATGAACTACAAGATCATTCAACCTGAGCCGAAGTCAGACACTTAACTGACTCAGCCACCGAGGGTCCCCTACGCTATGAGGAATTTTTTTGCTGAATCCATGACACGAATGAGAGACAAGAATATAAGCTAAGAAATATATTTCACAATGGAGGCAAAGATGGTTATCAGTCGATCTCACTGTTTCCTAGGAGAAATTTTGTTGGGAGAATTTAGATCTCCATATTCATTGCTATTTAGGACAGTTTGTGTTTTGGGCAGTTTTGTAGTTGGGCCTGAGATTGATCAGGCCTCCAGGGAATCTCAAAATTCTGGGTGTAAAAAGCCTTTCTTTGTTGAAAAGAAAAAGAGGCTCAGGACATTTTTATAAATGCTGACATTAAGTAACCACAAATTATATGCAAATAGAATTCCTCCGGGCATGCAATATTGACTAGAGTTAAAACAACTTTGGTAATATCACTACCTTAATTGGTACTTGCAAGGGTCAAACTGAGGTACTTATGAATAAGAACACAGCTGGGGTGAACTTCTAAAACTTTCTGCAGTAATCAACAAAAATTCTTCTTTTGTCCCATCTGGCACAGAGCCCTACATGGGGTGGGAACTGGAGGGATAAGGGGTAAGGGGTGACTGGCCAGGGGTAGGCTCTACTCTCTGCTTGAGTTTTTAATACTGTCCCTGGCAAATCAGTCATGAATGGGAAAAGCTCTGTTCTTATGGTCTAAGTGGAAGCACAATAAATATAAGCCAGAGGGAAAATTTAGAGGAAAGGAAATTATCACACTTAGGAGTAGGCTAGGTGTTCCCTGACATCACTAATCATCCATTTGGCCTCCTTATTCTTTTCATGAAAAGAAACCGTGAATAAGAGCGAACTAGGACTTGACCATCAGACTGAGGGAAGAGCCACTTATGATGAATGGTAGCTCTCGGCGGAAAGTGCTTTATGTTACAATTTTAAACTTACTTCGCTGAGGATTTCTAGCACACAACATACGTTTTATCCGTGTGCTTCAGCCTTTTTTGCTCCTCAATTCACCTGGCCCTTTGGGGGTAACAGAGGTCACTCTGGGAAATAGATTATTGACTCGTACTAAAATATTACTACCAGAAATGGGCAGACTGGGTCGGTTCCAGTGAGATAAAATTGGTGTGAATCCTCGTCACTAGGAAGAGTTTTCACAAACACAAAATTTAAACCATGTTAATGGGTTCCCCCAACGCTAACAAACAAATGCATTCAGCAAAGCAATTGTTTTCTTCGATCCACCATACTTCTTTGCAAGCTATGACCTTTCTTTCTTCTGGATAATAGGAAAGTCTAGCAACAAAGGCACCGTGTATCCTTCAGGAGTCAGAGGCCTGGAAAGGCTGGCGGGGGCATTGGCATTTAGCTGTAGACAATGCAAAGTTTTGGCAGAGGAAGAAGAACTGGGAACTGATTCTGTGGCCCCATGTCCTGACGCTTAGCTCCTTCCGCGTGGGGTAGTTTTCAACTGTGCACATACCTTTGTAGCCTCACTCAGGAACAGTGGGTCTGCGAACATCTCCTGGTCTCCAAAATGAAGTGTGTGCAACTCTGGGCATACAAGAGGAAAATGTGGGTTTCCTTTCTATTTTTATCTCATCCCTTTTTATCTTTTTTTTTTTTTTTGCATATGTCTTATACCATACCTAACATAGTAGTAAAGATTTACAAGCCCTTCTCCATGCTTATGATGTCCTAAAAGCTCTGAAATCCAGAAGTTATTTTGTAATTCATTTGGTGACTCAGCCTGAACCGACCTGAATTGATATGTGGCTATTCATAGCTTTTATTTAGCACAATGAGTGTGAGTCATCTGAAAAATCAGACATTCTCTGCTGAAGTCTTGATGTGCTCTCTTGCGGGGTGTGCCCTAGACCCTCCATCGGGAGCGTTGCATAATGTATGGTGTGTGTACTTTGTTACCTTGCCAAGATCGCAACAGTTCAGAGTCACAGTTGGTTCTGAGGATTTTGGGTGAGGATTTGGGACCCACAGTTGTGCATAATCTATAGGTGAATAAATATACTTAAGTTGAGGGTTTAGGCTCAAAAGTTTTTTCCACTTGTGATCAAAGGATCTTAGGGTCCACCGCACCAGGCCATAGTCACTCTGACATTGACCTCGTCAGGATGTGGGCCTCCTAACTCCTGGGGCAGGTCAGGACAGGTTCCACATGTGGAGATTTTTTACTGAACTCTCTTGATTGCCACCTTAGGTTAAAGACAGGTAGGGAGAAGGACAGATGTGAGGTGCAAACCAAAGACAAAAAGAGTGAAAGGTTCTATGTACCTTTGTAAGAAAAGTGTCATGGCCTGGAGCCTGATTAGACATTTCTTAGGTTGGGCAACTCATGGTGCAATTCTAGAAATTAATATGTATTTTTTAGCCATGTAAAATGGTTTTTTTGATAATAAAAAATTTTTAAATCATGTTTTAGGGTGCCTGGCTGGCTCAGTCAGTAGAGTATGTGACTGTTGATCTCAGGGTCCTGAGTTCAAGCCATGTTGGGGATAGAGCTTACTTAAAGAAATTTTTTTTAAAATTCTTTTTCCTTAAATTTTCTTAATGTTCATTTTTGAGAGAGAGAGAGAGAGAGAGAGAGAGGGAGAGGGAGAGAGGGGAAGGGCCAGAGAGAGAGGGAGACACAGAATCTGAAGCAGGCTCCAGGCTCTGAGCTGTCAGCACAGAGCCTGATGCGGGGCTCAAACTCACGAACCGCGAGACCATGACCTGAGCCGAAGTCGGAGGCTTAACCAACTGAGCCACCCAGGCGCCCCTAAAGAAATTTTTTTTTATGGAGCACCTGGGTGGCTCAGTTGGTTAAGTGTTGGCTCTTGGTTTCGGCTCAGGTCACGATCTCATGGTTCGTGAGTTTGAGCTCTGCGTGGCTTGGGATTCCCTCTCTTTCTTTCTGTCTCTCCCCTGCTTGCATACGCTCTCTCTCTCTCTCTCTCTCTCTCTCTCTCTCTCACAAGTAAATAAACTTAAAACAAATTTTTTTAATAAATAAAAATCATGTTTTAAATAATGATTTTTGGCAATTAATGGAGTTATTCATATATTGGATATGAGAAAGATGGAGACAGAAATGTAGGTCTGAAAATTATGAATTAAGGAAAGACTTCCAGTTTTTTAACTGACGTGATGTAATGATAAGATCACAATAACGAGAAGAATCAAATGATTAGAAACAGTGTGAGCAAGTGGTGCAGCATCTCCCAAACATTCTAGATGAGCTTCCCTCAGCTTTTTCATGAGTCATCACAATATGTCTTTTAGACTCAGCACCCCCAAAATTAACTTGGCACAATTCAGAAGAGTTTTGCCAGGAAACTTTTGCATTTGCCATTATACCAAAGGTGCAAAGGTATAGCGTCGTCTCCGCTACGAGTCTTGGACGCCTGCCTGGGTATTTACTCCATCGTAGCAGAACAGCAAGTGCAGCGTTTGCTCCTCGAGTTTTTCGGTCGCCTCTAGGGACACCAAGTGTCACTCTGACTCCAGTAAGTAATGCCAGTGGCACAGGTAGATGGATCTGACAGGCGCGAGGACTAACAACGTCTCGGCCGCCTTTCTCCAATGAAGGCTATACATCAGTGCTCAGAATCTGCCGGAGCCGAAGAGGGTGACAGGGGAATAACATCCCTTTCTCTTCCATCGACAGGGGTAATAACTCCTCACTCCCTAGGGACAGATTGTAAAAGCCAATAGCCAGGAGCTGTGAAGCAGGGAGGGTGGAAGAATTGAAAATTAAAGAGGGAGTGGAAATTTTGCGTAAGGCTTTAGCGAGATGGAATAAACCATCAAACGTCAGTCTTTTAATTGCCTTGCTGTTGACACGGGGGGTTGTGAATGTTCGTTTGGGTTGCTTAATTATTTTAAGGTGATGATTAAACTCATGTCCGTTACATAAATGTGGGTTTATGCTTTATGTATATATTTTACTAGTGAGGGTTATAATATGCTGATACTTTTTAATACCTGGGTATTTTGAAGTCATTGTGGAAAGCCCGTGATAATATATTTTTAAAAGTCTATTGACGATGTATTTTAAAATATCTCTATGAAGAAGGATGCCCAGTGCATTAGTGCTCAAAATGTTTAATCTGATGTCTTTATTTCCACCTGCATACCTGGGTATTTATTGCAGCGGAACATGAGGGTATTCAGTTTATGGGTATCACATACAATATTTTTCAACAGTTAAGAATTTCTATTTTCGAGTAGCCTTCAAAATGACTTCAATGCCGTGTGGGCATAGTCTTCTAAAGGCAACCAGTGATAAACAGATAGCTGGTAAGGTCTGTAGTTTTGACGAGAGCTTCACATTCACAGCCCCACACAAATAAATGAGTTTTGGGGGGCCCAAATGTTGCTCTGAATGAAATGTAGCACAAGAAAAGATGTAACTTTTTAGAAAATTATGCCACCTGGAAACAGATGCCTTTGAATGCCCCCTGCTTTAGAGGAAACTCCCTTATTTAGTTTTTAAACTAGGACTGGTGTTTAGTTAAATCTCCTGCGGACTCAGTTCACTGAAGGTGACAGAAGTACTCACTCGAGCTCAATGAGAACTAGACGCGACAGTAAATTTTTCAGGCAGCGACAGGAGATCTTGTTATAGGAGTCAGAACGGGGGTCAGGGCAGAGCCTGTTGATGATTGAGGAAAAGAGAAGTAAATTCATTCTGCTTCAGGCACTTTGTCAAGTGCCAGTAGCTTACCATTGAGAACTAGTCACCCGTTCTAGTCTTATGGCCCTAGAGGTCACTCATTTGATATAAATCATAGCACCGCGTAGGCGCAGCAACCTATTGCCACTGGGGATGGAATAAAACAGAGGAACGCTGCTTTCGGAATGAAAATGACTGTGAATATCCCACCACATGTTGCTGTTTAATGCAATATGTGGTTAGATATTGATCTGCCGGATCAAGTCATTAAAATGTGCAGTTTTTGTTTATTGGAATGAAGCAATTAAATGGTTCAGTTATGCCAGACCTTACCTTTTCTGATGAAAACTATTGATTTCTTGCCACAGCTTTATAAGCGACAATGTTTTTGATTACTCTTGACAAACCTCCTTGGAGTGTTAATTAAAATTGTACCAGATGAGCAGGTGTGGGAGATCATTAGATCGCCCGGATCACACGTCTACACTTCATATTCTGCAGCCTTGCATAATGAATAGGGCACAAGAGGGGAAAAACAATATCTTCATCAGCAGAATTAGCATCTTCACTTTTTAAAAAACTAGGTGACATTCCATGTTATCGTACAGATGCTTTGGAATTATTGGCTCCCTCCTACCACTACATTTGATCAAAATTTGCTTTTTATGTTTTGCTTTAATTTTTTCAGTATCTAATGAGTTGCTGTTTTTGTTTCCGAGGTAGCAAATACTTAAACACATATTTATACAGAAAATCGAGGAATCAAATAAGGCTCTTCCACTGCTTATGCAGATGAAGTCATGAATATTAATATGATTCTATTTAACACTTTAAAAATCCCCTCAGTAAGATATCTTCAGCATGATTTTAAGAAATATTTTACTATTTGTTTTGGGGACCTGTATGAAATATGATTATTTAGGAATAGGCTCTCTTGAAGACTACCTTTTATTAATTTATAATCGTGATTTCTCTTGAAGCTATTATAAGATTGTTACCTTTTAAAAATTAAAAATACTCAGTGATGATTTATAAAACGGAGGCAAATGATATGCATGTTTTTTAGAAACGAATGATCTTCACATTAAAGCTATTTGTTACGAAGCTTGATTTAATTATTATTTCATCAATTCTAGGCATTGACGTGGAGTTTTTCATTTTTGTTATAATGCACAGAATTTAAGTCATTGAAATTAGACTTAAAATACTCTGTGATCTGGTGTCTATATATAGCAAGGCAGCTTGTATGTCTCAGATTCATAGGCCCTGAAAAGAACTTTAAGAGGTCATCTAATCCAATCCCCTGCTGCCAAAGTAGCTGTTTAAAAATGCACTATTTTTCATTAGTCTGGAATTTTAAAAAGGATTAATGAATTTATAAATGTATTATTTAAAATGTTCTGATCATGTATATCTAACTGGAGCTAACTGTTAGAATTTGAAATGATGTGGGGTTTTTTTTCCTTTTAAATCTCAACTTCTATTAGTAGAATGTTTCAGGGTTTACAAAGTGCTTTGCTGTTTATATTTTTTTCATTTGATCAACAATGAAGTCTTATATCTCAGGAAAATGTTTTATATTTTTTTCCATAAACCTTTGGCTCAGTTGGCTCAACTAATATAATAATATTTATATGCTCTAATTATTGGAAGCTAGGTTGGTATTTTACAGCCTCTGTTATGGATAGATTCTGGGAAGAATAAATAAACCCTAAGAATTCTGGGAAGAATAATAAACCCTAAGCTATTCCTTGTATTTTATAGATGGAGGGAAATATGAAGTTCAGATAAGAGCTTCAATACAGTTTGTTAATACTAAAAATTAATCCGCTATTTCTAACAAGTCCCACAAATAGTAACTGTATTCTACCAAGCATTTAAGCAAAATATTGTAAATAATAAGCATAGAATAACTTTGAAGAATCTTGGAATTCTAATATTAGAACATATATCTGTTTATCTGCATGATAAACCACCCCCAAACTTAGTGGTCTGAAACAAAGAAATTATTTTGTCCACAGATTTTCAACTTGGGTGGAGTCGGTTCAGCATTTGGGGCAACTGGCCAGAGAGTTAGAGGATCTGCTTTCAAGATGGCTCGCTCAGATGTTTTGTGAGTTGGTACTAGCTGTCATCTAGGAACTCAACTGGGACTGCATGGGCTTCTCCACGTGGGCTTCCCCATAGCCTGTTTAGATTACCTTCCAGCATGGTAGCTGGGTTCCAGGAGCAAGTGTCCTGACAGAATAAGGCAGAAGTACATTGCATTTAACAATTCTGGCCTTAGAAATCACATAGCATCACTTCTGCCGTGCTCTTGGTCATGACCAGTCATGAAGGTCTGCTTAGGTTCCAGCAGTTTGCTTTGGTTCCCTTGAAGGGAGCATCAGGGTCCGAGTGTCAAAAGTGCTTGTGGAATGAGAGATACGGTCGGTCATCTTTGGATGATACAATTTGCCACAGAAATCACTGGCTCAGTCTCTTTGTATAACATATATTGTTTTGAATGTGATTTAATTTGAGAGATAGAAGTGAATGGAAAATCAAATAGGATTCTGATAATTCATCTGTAGTTATTCTTTCGAAAAAAATGTTTTTAATTTATTTTATTTTAGAGAGAGGGAGTGCACACAAGTGGGGAAGGGGCAGAGAGAGGGAGAGAGAGACTTTTAAGCAGGCTACATGCTCGGCACAGAGCCTGACACGGACCTCAATCCCATCACCCTGGAATCATGACGTGAGCTGAAATCAAGGGTCTGATGCTCAACTAACTAAGCCACCCAGGAGCCCCTGTAGTCATTCTTTAAATATGCTTAAAGTTGCATTTTATTTCAGAAGGATATAAACAAAGATCATTTTTAATGAGATAATGAGCACGAAAGCACTTTGAAATCTATAAACCTGTAACGCAAGACACAATGGGAAATAAAAACCATGGATTAAAAAATAATAATAACAAATAATAATTATTTAGTCAATATCTGACTCACCATTCTTTGAAAATCAGTTAAGTTCTGATGAAAAGGGGCCTCCTTGTTTCAGAAAATTCTGCCTATTTGGTCGGTTTTCATTGCTGCTGTTGGATATTGTTTCAGTAGAAACAGTGTCATTTGCTGGGTAATCATGTTCGATGTTTGCTGAAAGCTGAGGTTGTTGTGTTGTGGAATTATGTATATGGGAACCTTTAAGTCTTTCCTTCATTCAGTGACTACTTGAAGATTTTTTCTTAGAGTTACTTTCACTGTACACAATTATGCAAGTATACACTTCATTTAACGGAAGTAAGACATTTCTCTGGCATCTTTTCTTTTGAACTATGGAATAGGGTTCCTTTGTTTAATTGGTAATCATGAAAAGAATTAGGAGGTAGAGGCAATTTTTAGAAGCTATTGGAAGGTTTATCTTGCTCTTGGTGCATAATTAACCCATAAGTGGAACTTAGAATGTTTGGTACAAATTGTTCAATAGAACATAGCTATGTCTGTCCAAAAAAGAACATATTTAGCCATTTATTAATGTATTTTTAACAACACTGTTGTGGGTTCTTATTTGCAAATATAACAACCTCACGTAATCAACTTTTCAGAATAAATATTTTTAAAATTTTTCCAGTGTTTATTTATTTTTGAGAGACAGACAGAGTATAAGTGGGGGAGGGGCAGAGAGAGAGACAGACAGACAGACAGACAGAATCCGAAGCAGGCTCCTGTGAGTTGGTACCAGCTCTTCAGCAAAGAGCCTGACTTGGGGCTCGAACTCAGGAACCCAAGATCAAGACCTGAGCTGAAGTCAGACACTTAACCGACTGAGCCACCCAGGTGCCCCAGAATAGGTATTTTAATGATAATTTTCCAACCACCATGTGTTGAAACACATTACATTGTGGTAAGTAACTTTGCATGCATTTTGTCCTTTAATTGTCCTATAATGATGTATTGTATCCCCATTTTACAGATTAGTCTATCTCGCGCCCAGCACCTCTTCTTTTCCTGTAGGCTTTTCCCTACCTATATCACACCACCCAAGATAAAGAAGGAAAGTGCAACCTCTGTGGCACTTGCTGGAACCACATGTTATCTAGATCGTGTGTCCAGGGTTATATAAATCATATACATTTCACTTATGCATAAAGTTTCTGCCCCTCATTTCTACTGTTCCTCGAGATTTGGCAGTACTCCAACATGAGAGGGCATCGTTACGTTTCCAACACGAACAATCAGAGATCAAGTCATTACAGATACATTATCTGGTTTCTATGTCATCTGCAGTGAAGTGAAATTCCACTCATTAAACCAGTTTCAAACGGACGCAGTAAAAACAACAACAAAGACGAAGCAGAGTTTTTATCACTAGCACCCCCAGCTCCATTGCCCCGGCACCCTCTGGTTTCACCCAGGCGGCGGTGACAGCCGTGGGAGCTCTGGGCTCCAGAAGTGCAAATTTAGCATCTCACAGATGTTCCAATAAAGCCAAACTGGCTGGTAAGTGAGCCACGGCAGATTTCTAAGCCCTTTCTTTGCTCTGCAGGGCACCAACTGTGCTTGTGTAAATTTTACACAACGTAGTCATGTTGACTTGGTTAGCTCTCTCTTTTCATAGTGGTGTTTCTCACTCCAGACTATTTCACCTTCCTGCAACATCAGGATGGGCGGGAGGAGGCCGCTTCGTCTGAGAAGGTAATACACGGACCGCACAGTTGCATATCGCACAGTGGAGGAGAATATGCTTTTAAGCGGCAATCTCCCCTTTTCAGAACACCAGCCGCTCTGTGTTTATTGGGGAGCTTTTCTTTGGTGGTGTTTTAATGGCTTGTTTGTCAGACATATTGCATATTAAACAAGCAAAGCCTGCGTTCTCTTAGGATCGCGGTGCTCTTTATTCTCTCCTCCATATTGAAAATCATTCCTGTCAGCCTGTGGTCTCCAAGCTGCCTGGAAGAACTTTGGCATAGTTTTCCTAACCTTTCAAACAGTAAAAGCAAAACTCTCCTTTGATAAAAAAAGCCGGAGGACTTTGGCATGAAGCCATTAAGGATGCAGGCGACCCGGCTGCGATCTGACAGAATATTCCACAAAACACTCAAAAGTTCTCTTTCAGGTCCCCAGAGTGGGCCGAGGCACTTTGCTTGTACTTAACATATATCAACTGTCACCCGGCGGCAGTCAGTGTTGAACCGAACACAATGGAACATCCAGATGGTCTAAACAAAGCGAACAAATGTTCACCGCTATTAAAAGCTGTTTACATCAACTTCCAGGATTTCATGTAGTGAAGTTTATATTGTGTCACTGCAGAGGTGCTCGGCTCTGTCCTCAGCGAAGACCAGCCTTTTATAAACGCCTGTTGCTTGTGCTGTCTGCATCTAGTGGAAAGTGAAGCCGGAGAGTATGATAGGAAATTGAATATTGTCAAATTAGTCGTGCAATTTCAGACATTTTCAGTGACTTGCCCCCACGTCTGTTTTATTGATCTGTTGCAGCCTCGGCCCCAGACCCAATAAACACAAAGCAGACCCTCTTCTCTGGTGGGTGTGTGTCATGGGTGGACGGACGGGTGCCTGCTATCTGCCTCTGCAGACAGGGCCTCTGAGCCTTGTTGGCTCCTCAGTGGGGATGTTTACGCAGTGAATGGTTTTGTTTTCTTCCTCTGAGATGCTGTGATATCAGGTCCTGTCTTATTGGGGATTAATATACATGAGTGATAAACCTACGTTTTTCTGTCTTCTTCCTGTGACCTCTTTATGGCATCCCCTTTACAAATCCTGACACACTGCGCACGTTGTTAACGATTTGTTGTGTTGCCGTTAATAACAGTACTAATGTGAAGCACGTCCAGTTTATTTCTTGTGAAAGAAGAATCTAGAAAAAGTGTCCCCGCATTTAGGTTTGGTAATCACTACCAATTTCTGTCATAGCATACCTAAAAAAATGAGCAAATGCTAAAAAAAACACTGTTTATTAATTTGCCTTAAAACTCAAAGTATAGCAACAACAGAAAAGACCTTCACGAGGGGAAGCTCCATGATTAATTTACATCATTAGTTTTATAGAAGTAGATCATTTTTACCACAATTTTATATCATGTTTGAGTTCAACTTTATACATTTAGAAAATAATTAAACATCATTTGTTGTGTCATCTCTAAATTACCATGCGTCAAGTGTTCTGATGTATTTTCAAAGATGGGTGAGCTCATAAATGATTAAACTCAAGTGGTTAAGAAAATATGACTTGTTGGCCTATTTCCTTCAGAAATGAAGAGCAAGATGGGTATCCAACGATGTCATATGCCATGACACAGAACAGAATTTTACTGATGGCCTGTAACATCCTCAAAGAAGGGTTGATATGGGGCCATTATAAACACAAGAAAGATGGGTTCATCCCTGCTGTACGGCAACACTTTCATCTTCAAAATTGTCCTGGTAAATCGGATCATTTCAATAAATTTGATAAGGAACAGGTTTTGATCTACATTTTTACAGGGTTGTAGACCTCCTTTACACTACCCCATGAAACTCAAAGTTTTTGTTCCCATGTCTAAGTGGAAACAAAATACTGCCCATAAAAAAGTTAATGTGGGGCGCCTGGGTGGCTCAGTCGGTTGAGCGTCGGACATCGGCTCAGGTCACGATCTTGCAGTCTGTGAGTTCGAGCCCCCTGTCGGGCTCTGTGCTGACAGCTCAGAGCCTGGAGCCTGCTTCAGATTCTGTGTCTCCCTCTCTCTCTCTTGTATTTAGATCCCCCGCTCATGCTCTGTCTCTCTCTCTCTCTCTCTCTCTCTCTCTGTCAAAAATAAATAAACATAAAAAAAAACTTTTTAAAAAAGTTACCGTGGAGCAGTATATTTCACATACATGATGACGCAAATACACAAGACACATAAAGGCCCTCCCTAGAGAGCTTGAAGAGTTTGAAACTTCTCAGGGATAACAGTTTCGTTAAATGCTATGTCAAGAAGGCAGCATGAAAACAATGAAAAACGTCATCTGGGCCTCTATAATTTGGATTATGAAGATAATTTTCTTGGCTCTGGGTATGTAATGGTATTTCTCGTAGATGTCTGGGAGGGACTGGATAGGATTTTGAAAAATATGGATCCTACAGACGTGAAAATGAACTAACAAAACAGGCGCTTCAGCTTCGCCAAGGGTCAAGCGCTATGCCCACGTTCAACAGGCCATTCCAGGCCTGCCTGTCCGCGCAAAGGCAAGTGGCTTCGTTTCCTGTTTATGCCTGTGCAGAGTTCCACATCCGGGAGCTCGCCTCCAGCGGCAGGTTTTTCCGCACACCCCAGGAGATCTTTTCCTTAAAATGGCTCATTATTTATCATTTAAGTAAGCCATTGGAATTCTGTTAATTCCTGTTTTACTTAGCACATGCCAAATGCTATCATTATCCAGGAGAAGGTAATGTTAACTTATAACTGTTACCAGAGTACTAATTAAGTGACCTTTGCAAAACAAACCTGGTCAGGGAGTCCATGGAACAGAGAAGATGGATGCCAAGTTTATTACCTTCCAGGCCTTTGGGTATAAAGCCTGAGGTCAACAACACCTAGAACCTGCCTAGTTATTTGAAGAAGTTCTAGCACTTCATCTTGACTAAATTGGTAAAAATTTGGAGATCTATTTAGCTTCAGCCAAATACTGAATTAGCTGAAGCTTAGCTCATATCATCCTCCTTGTTTTTGCTTCCTTCTACCTCCTACATATCCCGATTCTTTACCATCCCCCTCCCCCCCTTATCAGCACTTCTAGTGTTTGGATAAACTAGTTCACACTCTGGTATAAACAACAGTTTGCTTAATCATCGTCCTTTCCTAAGGCTATTTGTATTTTAAAATAAGATAAAATTCTAAGCTAAAGAATAAGACTCTGGAATTTTAGGTTTCAGGTAACTTGGTGAGAGAGATCTTTCTGGAGGCACCCAGAAACTTCCCAGTGCCCCTATAATCATATCAATTAAAACATTGTTTCTCCAAAGCCAGACTTATATTGTATTCACTTGTATTTATTAGATAGCGTGGTATACTTTTTTAAAAAATTCAAATTTAGATACAAAGTTTAGACTCACGTACTAAGAAGTCTATTTTTTTCCTCCATAAATCTGGTGACCTTATTTCCTAATTCTGTCTCAACAAAAAGGACATCTTATTTTCATTTTCTTCTTATTCCTACTAAAATATACTATCCTTTCCAACATTTTTGAATGTCATAAAACCATTTTTATGAATGTTGTATTGTTTTAAATTTTATTGACTTTTGAAAAAGTCCTTGTTATTAAACAAAAACCTTAAATGCCGTCGAGTTTCCAATTTTCCCCTGTTCATTTATGCCTATCAGCAAGCCATAGGTATCCTGAACATCAAATGTCACTCAAGTATTTGGGGAATAAAAGTGATAGCTCTCACTGAAAAGCTGACAAAAATGAACATTCTGGTTGAAGATTGTCACTTATTATCGCTTATTGTTACTTATTTGGATTTTGTAACATTTGCAATATTTATTTGTAGCTTCTGCCTTAATTATTACACTAAGAGGAATAATTTTGCGTTATAGTAATGGATGGAGAAATCTTTCAACACATTGCACTCTGATTTATAAAAGAGCACAAGATTAAAGTTGGGAAGATTGGATTAATCTGACACTAGGTTTCCCTATAACATACCTGATATATGATGTGATAACAGTAAACATGTAATAAAAAGTCAAGGGAGTATATCCAGATGTAATTTCAAAAAAAAAAAAAAAAATACCAAAGACTTCGTGACTTTGTAAAGAATTAAAAATACAACACTTACTTATCTGATTTGGATGAAAACATCCAAATCTAAATACAAGATTCTATAGGATTGGGAAGCTTTTAGTTGTAATATTATCGTACTTTATCGTTGATTTTACTGGGCCTTGGGAACATAGTAATCAAAATCTTAAGATCTGTAAGGGGTCTTCTAGTTCTGACATTGTATGATTTGGTTACTTTCTCAAATTTCTTTCATCTTATCTTTACAAATACATCGTCTTTTTTCACGTGTCCTTATTGTACCAAGGTTTCCTCACTATCTGCAGCTTGGAACTTTTTATATTTAGAATACTGAACAATACTGCCTACCTATGCTCCTCTTTTTTTTTTTTTTTTTTGTGTCTTAACAAAAATTTTCATGAATTGTTTTAGTTCTGTGTTATATGGCTAATTGATTAAAAGGCAGTAAAAATTCAGTCTCCAAGCAAGTACTTCACAATCAGCCATATTTATAAACATAGCTTCATAAAAATAGGGCATGATATTCTGTTGGCCATAGAATGACTAAACACTTAAATCCTTGGAGAATCGTGTTCATGTTGTGTGACGCATCAGCACACATGTTTGATCTATCACTGGAAGAACATCCCATTTAAGACTTTTCCCCATGGTAATCAAGGTTAAAGTCAGAGAAAAATTATATTCCCTTCAGTGGGTACATCAAGATGAGCTGAATAGTTTTAGAAGACTAGCCTACTGGATCAATTCTTTTCTATGATAATATCATTTTAACTAAATTTGACTTTCCTGATTCACTGCCAAGATGTTTGTTGACTCTTTTCTTGAGAAAATCTTGACTTCTAATAACTTTTGCATGGAGCCAGGAGTCTACTATTTCTTTTATTATTATACATTCCCTTTTTTCAAATGCTTGTGATGAAGATTGTTATAAGATTTAGTTGGTTCAGTACTCACAGTTTCAACAGACTTTTAGTAAGTTATTAATGCATTAGAAGCCGTAACATAATTTTAGTATTCAGAGGTCAATTCTTAAGGATGGTCAATTCTCCTATTCTTGCTGATAACATTGGGCACTCTTTGTCCTTGAACAGCTACAAATATAACAAATTCATTCAGTCTACAAATGTTCATTAGACCTACTAAGTGCTATTCACTAGGGACGTGGTGGAGTAAGTCACACTGTAGGAAACTTAGTGTTTAATAGGGGAGGCAACAAACATTCACATTATAGTGTGAAAAGCAAGATGAGCAAGGAAGGGCTGGTTTTTAATATCTGGAAAAGTCGGGGAGAAAGTGAAACTTGGCTGAGTCGTAGGGTATGAATAGGAGTTAGTCATCTGAATGTGCACAATATGGAATGAAAGCTGTGGAGGCAACAGCTTATAAAATGCTATAAAGGTAAGAGAACAATTTAAGGAACTAACCACAGTGCATATGGGAGAGGAGGGAGAAAGGGGTTCAGTCAGCATGGCAGGGGTTGGACTGTGAAGGCTGTTGAGGCAAAATGCATAGTTTCTAAAGGGTTTTAGGTGATCATGTGACATGATTAGAAAGGGGCAGTTTGACAGTTAAGGACTACACTATGTGGGTTTTAATCCTTTCCTCATCCCTTTGAATGCCTCAGTTTTCCTGTCCGGGAGTAACTCTGACTCAAAAGGTTGTCATAAGGATTAAATGAATTAATACATGTAAAGTGCTTTAATAGTTCCTAGCACACAAGCTCAATAAATGCTCAGTATTTGTTATTGTGATAACTCTGGATTGGATGGTAACAATCTAGGGCAGGGAAATTAACCACTCTTTGGTGTTAGTCCAGGGAATAAAGGACAAAAGTATGAATTAAGACAGTGACAACAGGGAGGGAAGAGGTATACATTATGGAGGTCTGGAAGGTACAAGCAACAGGATATGGTGACCCACTGGCCAAAGTAGGAATAGGGCAAAAATCTACTGGAAGAGAAGGGTGGGGACAAGGATGGCCTCAGGATTCTGGATAGGTTGTTTGGATTGACAGTGGTGTTAGTCAACTGAGATAGAGAATATAGGAGGAGGAGCTGGTGTTTGCGAGAAGATTGTGAGTTCAATTTATCTTTGAAATGTTGGTGCTATAGCATGAAGTATCCAGAAATATGGGTCTAAACTTAGGAAGAAGTTTCTTGTTAAAGATATCAGTTTGAGCTTATCAGCTTATAGGTAGTAATTGAAGTCACATGCATCAATTGAAATACTTTGGGCTGCAAGTAACTCAGAAATCCAACTCAAAGTGACTCAAAAATCAAAGGAGATTTATTAACTTGGAAAAATGGAAAAGCCCAGAGGAAGGGTGGTGATCAGGCTCATATGGTGACAGGCTCTAGTCTTATTTCTCAGGCATACTCCAAACTCTGCCTGCTTCCTCATAGTCTTCTCCCCTGACTCATGGCCCATGGCTCCATCAGCTCCAGGCCTCATTCATGGGCACATCCAACGATGTCCAAAAAAAAAGACAGAACATACTGGAAGTGTCTCTCTTAAAAGGAGAAGGCACAGAAGCCTTCCCCAGAACTCTGCAGTCCATTCACTTGAAGAGTTTGGGCCCTCGCATGGAGCTTGGGGTGGAGCTGTCGCTCTAGAAGCACAGGAGGGAGGGATGGGTACTTGAATGAGAACTGGCATTCTGTTAGAAAACGAACATGACAGGGGCGCCTGGGTGGCTCAGTCGATTAAGCGTCCGAGTTCAGCTCAGGTCACGATCTCACAGTCCGTGAGTTTGAGCCCCGCGTCGGGCTCTGTGCTGACAGCTCAGAGCCTGGAGCCTGCTTTGGATTCTGTGTCTCCCTCTGTCTCTGCCCTTCTCCTGCTCATGCTCTGTCACTCCGTTGCTCTGTCTCTCTCAAAAATAAACATTATAAAAAAAAAAAAAAAAAAGAAAACGAACTTGACAGTCAACAAGGCTCACTATGCTATAGAAATAGATGAGTTTCCTCAAAGAGACTAAGAAGGGCTAGGACAAAATCCTGGGGAATAGCTAGACTTCAGGAGTGTTTAGAGAAAGAAGAATCTTGGATTATTTTGAAATGCATCTTAACTTCCATTTGGCTCTGGTTAAACTGAGCAGAATTGTCTTACATGTGACAGAGTAGGTGGAGAAAATTAATCTAGGAAGTAGATCATTGAGAAAAAAGGAGTATCATTGTGTACAGAGAATCATGATAACTGGCAGGAAGTCTTTTTAGGTCATGTGCTGATAATAATTAGCATTTACCAAAAAAAAAAAAAAAAGTGATAATTAGCATTTACTGAGCTCTTACTCTATGCTGGATTCCATGTCAAGTTCTCATGTAGTCTTTCCAGTGACCTCTGGGAGTCACGTACTCTGATGAGTATCACCATTTACAGGTAAGGAGGCTAAGCTCACTGAGATTAAGTATGTATGTAGCAAGGCTTCATACTCAGTAAGTGGCAGAGGGGGGACTTGAACCTAAGTCTGTATGCCATTAATACATGTTCCTAAGCACCACTCCTGAGGTAGGAATGGGCCCATTACTTAGTATCTCTCGCATCATATTAACTCTGAATTCTTCAGAGATTTTGCCTTCAGCCAACTTTAGATCATTTAGTTTGATGACTACCCGTTGGTGGACTTTAGGCATTCTTTTCAGTGCAGCTGTTTCCTCCTCAGAAAGGTTGTGGCCACTCTTAAAATCAAAGGGGAGAGAGAAACCATTGGCAAAAGAAGGATGGTGTGTGAGTTTCAGAGTCTTTTGTCATTTGTTATATTTTCAAATATAACAGAAACCAAACTCAAGTCACCAGATACCAGAATTCTTGAGGGAGACATTTTTGTAACAGGTCTGTGAATCCATGTTTGACCAGCATTTATTTGGAAAATAAACAAAACCCATGGCCTTGCATATACAGAGTGCTCAAAAAATGGCAGCTGAATAAGGTCATGACTGAAGAGAAGGTTAGAGTCCTGTCACATAGAGTAGCTGGGCCTTATTCTGAAGGTGACTCATGGTGACCCAGAAGGACTTTAGTGGAGAGGACCATGTGGTCAGAGTTTTTTTTAAGGGGAGTGGGAGTAGATCATTATGATGTCAGAGTTTATCATGAATTCCTATGGCCAAGATGGAAGGCTGAGAGAACAGTTAGGAAGCTATTTGTGATGTTCCAGAAGAGAGATTTTGTGGGCTCCTGTGTTGGCTGTAAAGATGGAGCTGGGAGTTGAGGGGTGCAGATGGGGGAGAAGTGATGAATTTAAGAGGTGAGAGGATTCTAGGCTGAATCTAGGGTTTTTGGACTGAGTGACTGGGTGACTAGTGGTACACATCACCGAGATAGCTGTAGAGCAAGAGGATGGTAAGGTCAAGTTTGGGCAAACTGAGTTTGAGGACCCATAGGGCAGCCAGATGGAGGTGTCTTGTAGGTGACTGGATATACAGGCCCAGGGCTCAGGGGAGAGGGCAGGAAAAACCACCGTGCATGGTGATTTCTATACAGTGAGTCAGAGTGGGATGAGGAGATCTCTGACACCAGTTCTGACTCAGTTCCTGAACTGGACTTGAGTTTTTCATTTAAACATTTCTGGAACCAGGGCGTCTGGGTGGCTCCGTGGGTTAAGCGTCCAACTCTGGATTTCGGGTCAGGTCATGATCTCACAGTTCGTGAGGTCGAGCCCTGCATTGAGCTTTGCACTGCGAGTGCTTTGGATTCTCTCTCTCCCTCTCTCTCTGCCCCTCCCACGCTCATGCTGTCTCTGTCTCTCACAAAATAAATAAATAAACTTTACCAAAAAAAAAAAAAAAATCTGGAATCTAATGTGGTGCCGTTTGCAGAGTCAGCAGAGGACAGATTGCATTGCCGGTTGGCAACGTGAGGAAAGACAATCTGGCATTTCTTCAAAACCGTGTATCATGATAACATGGTTATCATGCCCCATGTAGGAGGTGGTGGCTGAGGACGTTAGGGACATGAGTACCTGAACTCCTAAGCAGGGCATGTCACTGCACCTGGATAGCTTCTATCTCTTCTTGTCTCTTGTCTCTCAAGCTGTTCAGCTGCTTAGTCCTGTTGCCTCCCGGGCTCTCTGTGGTCCAGGGACTGATGCATCATTCTGGGCCAAAGCCAATGAGAACAACAACAAAAAAAGATAAATGATTAAAAACTCACTCTTTTGTGTTCCTTCCAGGCTTGTTTTCAAATGGTTGCAATTCTTAAAATGCCATATTTTGGAAAAATATAAGAATCTCCTATTTATGGCACCTTAGCTTATAAAATGAGAACTTGTAGCTCCAATCTCTCTCATCAGATTTGGGGATAAAGAGACTTCTCCACTCACCACTGACAGCTGTGTGAGGAACAGCCCCATGATATGATGGAGCTCCATTGATTTTTCATAAAAGTTTAATAAGATGATACAGGTCAAAAGCTTTGCAAAGTTTGCTATAAATTTTAGTGAGGAACTGAGCAAGATGTAATTGGATAAGAAAATAGGAATGAAACTTGTATCGTGCAGCAGAGGTAATGGGAGAATAATGAGAATGAGGTCCCTCTTTCCTGTCACTGAGGAGTGAGTATATTCTGTTACCAGTCAGTTATTTAAATGTCATTTAAGTTGATCAGGTACATTTGTAGGAATGCAGGTAAGATAGGACAATCAGTACGCTTCGCATAGGCCTCCGTTTCCAGGTAGCGTTTTGGGTTAGGTTGTTTAATACCAAAATAAAGGAGAGTGTAGATTATCTTTTTTTGAAAACCAGCTGCTCAGTTTCCCGTAATTTATGTGTTATTGATTTACTTTAAATTTTCTAAATGAATGCAAATTTATTTCATTTTTATGTGAGACAGTATCTTTTTCTTAAAAGATGACTCTGCTTTTCACTTTCATAATATATTTTAATTTAAGATTTTCAAGGTCTATTTTCTTTCGGTAGCATTGGAAATGATACCAAGTCTAACACTGCTTTATTATTATTATTATTATTAAGTGATGATCTCTTTAAAGACCTTTGGAGAGTATCTGTCATTGATTTAAATTTTCTTGCTCAACAGTGCACACTCCATGTAATCAATCTGTTTATAATCAATTGAACATCATGGAATATCACACACAAACTAATGATGTTCTTTACAACTGTGTTTCTGAAGAGGTACAGAAACAATAGACTTGAACGTTACAGTTAATTCCATGTGACTTCATTTGCCTTATTAATATCTCAATTGCCAGATGAATTTTCTCTTTCCCTTGTTGATGAAATTTAGGATATAGTTAAATGGATGGCTTTAGAATCTTTTCTCTGATATGCACAAAGCAGCTAGTTCCCATTCTGGTTTAAGAGACCCAAACCTAAATGAGACCGAGAGGGAAAAATGATGTAGGGAAAAATATTTTCAAAAAGCAGCCTTATAATTTAGGATACCAGTAAATTACTAGGAAGTTGTGCAACCGCTATTTAATGGACATGAACTAATTATAGCCCAAGAGTGGTGAGTTTCATCCTGCGGATATACAGTATAATTCCTTTTAGAGAAGCAATGACATGTTGTTAATACCATGCCATATTAGCTTATACACCCAAAATTTCAAAGAGATTTCCTAAAAGGGGGCATTGCAAAGAACCAGCATGTAGCAATCTGAGCCTTGGACTTTGAACTATTCTTTGATAGCTCTTTTGTAAATGAATCCACATAACAAAAAATCCTGAGCCGCAATTCCCTATTCTGTGACATTCGTATCTCTGTAACAACCACTTTTGTTTATTAGTGACAGTAATAATGACAATAGCCAACAATTCTTGAACCTTCACTTATTGCCAAGTGTTTTATCCTTAGTTCATTTAGCCCTGCCAATAATTCTGAGATAACACGTGGAAAAACGGTAGCTCAGAGAGGTTAAGGAACTTGCCCAAGGTCACACAGTTAATAAGTGGAGGAACCTGGTTTCAAGCCTAGGTTGGCCTGTGCAGCATCACTCATCTTAGTCTGGGATGGCTAATTGTGCCATTATTAGTTTGGGGGCTCAGAGCGACGGTGATTTTCCCAGTACCTGGTAGCTCTCAAGGGTGTTGTATGCTTTTGGAAGGATAGAGGCAGCCTGCCTGCTAAGCTCTAAAGGAAATGTGTTTTGTACTTTTGATCAAAGCTTATCCTTAGAGCAGGGGTTTTATACCAAAGAGTCTGCTGAGTGCCGCTCCCGGGGCTTAGAACCTGCAGATGGTCCTAGGGTTCCTCAAGTCTCCCGAGTGGGAGACATATTTATTCAGATGTTGGGTTTCTGCCTCATTAGATCCAGGAAATGCTTGGGGGGGGGGGGGTGCAGTGTCTGAACTTGCTTGTTGATTCTAGACGTGGTGGTAAGACTAAAATCCCTTCGGGTCTTCTAAGAACTCAGCTTCTTGTCTGTAGCCCTTTGTCTCCAAGACCTTCTTGCCTATTCTAGACACTGGTCCTCTTTAGAAGTTGGAATTTATTTCTGAATGCCAACTGGGGCAGACCGTCAGGTGTTTATGTGCTCAGGTACAAGCATGAGATCCTTTCTATAAGGAGCGCTGCCCCGAGAGCGCTGCCCTGAACTGTCACCTGCACCTGTGCTCAGTATCACTTAGAATTGATTTCCTCCTTTCAGAATGTGACACCCTCGTGTCCTCCACGGTGATTCAGGTGTGTAAGGAATACAAAGTGAAAGATGTTAACACCAGTAAGTAGTATATAAACCTACTGTTTTTTCTGGCTGATTTTGAAGCATTTTCTGAATATGTACATGGTGATTTTTGACTAAAAGATAGAACTTTTAGATCTTTTAAACATTTGTTCATTCACCAATTCATTCATTTAAGCATCTACCATGTGTCATGAAGTTTTAGGCTCTGAGGTTAAGACAGATAAGGTCTCCACTCTCACTGGGCTTATATTCTGATGCTGGTGGGGTGGCAAAATAAACAAATACAGAAATAAAATATCAGGCTAATAATATGAGCCATGCAGAGAAATGTAACAGGTGAAATGATATTAAATGCTAGGTAGTTCATTTAGCCCGGATGACTCGGGGAGGCCACTCTGAAGAGACGACCTTCAGGCCGAGATATGAATGGCAAGTAGCATCTAACCACATGATCTAGGGAGGGAATTTTAGGCAGGAAAGAGCCAACCCTGTTCAAGGAATGGGGAGAGGGCAGTGGACTGGAATGTGGTGGACAAGAGGAAGCAAGTTTGTTTGTTTGTTTGTTTGTTTTAACTTATTTATTTGAGAGAGACAGGCACAGTATGAGCAGGAGAAGGGCAGAGAGAGAGGAAGACAGAGAGAATCCCAAGCCAGCTCTGAGCTGCCATCACAGAGCCCGACATGGGGCTCAAACTCATGAAACTGTGAGATCATGACCTTAGACAAAACCAAGAGCCCAATGCTCAACCGACTGAGCCACCCAGGTGCACCGGCAATTTTTTTTTTTTTTAATGCTTATTTTATTTTGAGGGAGAGAGAGAGTGTGTGAGAGACGGAGAGCCAGAGAGAGAAGAGGGAGAGAGAATCCCAAGCAGGCTTCCCGCTGTCATCACAGAGCCCAACACGGGGCTCTATCCCACAGACTGTGAGATCATGACCTGAGCTGAAATCAAGCGTCTGACACTTAACGTACTAAGCCACCCAGGTGCCCTGAGAGGAAGCAGGTTTTAATCGACATTTAGTTTTCTGTGCAGGACTATAGCCTCACCACTCTTCCTTGTTAGACACTTAACGTCACTTTCACTTACTCCTTCCACAAGGATGTAGTGAGTACGTCTGCTGTGTGCCAAGCACTGTTAGTACTAGGTGTCTAATGATGAAGAAGATGGAGTCCCTGTCCCCTGGGAACCTCGGTCTTGGGAGGGGGCTTGAAGAGGAAGCGGACATTTACAACACAGTGTGATCGGTGATGGGTTCAGGAGAAGTGCAGTGGGCTGCGGAGACAGACAGGAAAAGCATCTATCCTAATAAAGGGCTAGGCCATCAGAGGAGCTTCATGGGGTAAATGAAGCCTAGTGTGGGACTCCGGGCACAAGGAGTGACTGGCCAGGCAAAGGGTGGAAAGAGGGTGTTGTAGGTGGAGGGATTCACTAAGTAAGGGTTCGGAGTCGCAGGAGAACGGGGCTCGTTTGGGGATTGCACGGTACAGTCTGGATAGAGCAAATAACGAGGGCGGGGAGTGAGTTTTGCAAGACCTGCCAATTGTACCCGATAAAGCAATGCATGGGTACATCTTTAAAAATTGAGATATAACTGACATATAACGTATTAGCTTCAACGGCTTGACATTTGTATATATCACAAAATGATCAATGCCGAAAGTCTAGTTACCATACATGAATGCACAAATACATTTTTTAATTTCAGAAACACGATAATATAATGAGATGAAAGATCAAAGACATAAAGAAGAAAGAAACAGTATTTGTGGTTTTCAGGGAAGAACTTTATAAAAAAAATTTTTAATGTTTATTTTTGAGAGAGAGAAAGAGAGAGAGAGAGAGAGCGTGTGAACAGGGGAGGGGCAGAGAGAGAGGGAGACACAGAATCCAAAGCAGACACCAGGCTCTGAGCTGTCAACGCAGAGCCCAACACAGGGCTTGAACCCACAAACTGTGAGATCATGACCTGAGCCGAAGTCAGACGCTCAACCGACTGAGCCACCCAGGCGCCCCCCAGAGCAAGACTTTTATTCTGCGGGCACTCTTGTATCCAAAAAACAATTTTTAGAAGTTCAAATTCCATTTACAGTAGAACTCAAGATTCAGAAAGGAGGGTCTGCTTTAGTCTCTTGCTTGATCCTGGCATTTACTTTTGCAGACACCCCAGGTAAAGCATGTGTCACTTGTTTTCAGTAACTGATACAAGCACTTTTATAAACAAGTTATCTTGGTAACAAAGGATATAACAGCAGCAGGAAGGAAGGTCAAGAAGAGACTAGCATTACTGGGGGAAACATATAATGCCTGACCACTTTTTTTTTTTCCTGGGGAGAAGTGTTTTGCCTCAGAAAAGTGTCACGTGGCTATTACTTTGTTCTAGCATACGCACTGAAGCTGGGATTTCGGAAGTACAGAGTTCCATTGTTTGTATCTGTCCAACACACGATCATTGGAAAGTGAGAAAGGAAAGGAATCTGTTCCTTGTATGTGAAGCAGAAATGCTACATCCTGACCCTGACGGGAAGCTTAGTTTCTGTGTTGTTCTTGTCAAGCATTTGAATGCATTTGAAAACTCCAGAGCAAGAAGGCATGCGTTCAGTGTGCTTAATAGAATTAGATTCAGGGTTCATTGTGTGTTCCTCCTAGACTGGTAGACCATAACCTTCTAGTAATCTATGAAATATTGTCGTTGAGTAGCAGGCAGAATCTTTTCCAAGATGACATCTCATAAGGACGTGTTTTAAGCATTTGAAAGATGAATGCTTTGAATCGAATGTGCCTTTCCTTATATCACAAAAATTCGGTTGATTCTCAAGAGCTCTCTGGAAGGTTTGGGGAAAGGTTTGAAGAATTAAGGAAGAGTAGTCTTTGGATGAGTGTGAGCAAGTTGTGTATGTATGTGTTAATACATACACAATTATTAATGAGCAACTTTTGCTTACCTGAGACAATTATTAATTTGTGTATGTATGAAAAGACAAGACTTCTCAGGAGGCTGTATAATAATATCTCTTTCTTTTTTTAAAATTTTTTGAATGTTTATTTATTTTTGAGAGAAAGAGAGACAGAGTGTGAGTGGGTGAAGGGCAGAGAGGGAGACACAGAATCTGAAGCAGGCTCCAGGTTCTGAATTGTCAGCACAGAGCCCTATGTGAGGCTCAAGCTCACGGATTGTGAGAGAGAGAGAGAAAGAAAGAGAGAGACAGAAAAAGCACAAGCGGGGGGAAGGTCAGTGAAAGAGAGAGAGACACAATCCGAAGCAGGCCCCAGGCTTCAAGCTGTCAGCACAGAGCCTGATGCAGGGCTCGAACTCATGAACTGTGAGATTATGACATGAGCGAAGTCAGACGCTTAACCAACTGAGCCACCCAGGCACCCCAATATCTGTTTCTCAATAAGAATTCTGATAAGGTCATCGATTTCTATATATTTTTTTGAAGAATCCAGACAGAAATTACCAAGTATTTTGTGGCTGTTATTTGTGTGTGTGTTTCAAACTATTCTTTATGGCAGAGAAACTGCATCTCTCTCTCTATATATATATCTTCATATCTCTGACTATATATAAAAATAATACTGTGCCAATTCAACTTAAAATGATTATTGTATAATGGTGAAAGGAGGAGAGACACTAAAGTTTTATTTTGTACCCTGATTAAAGGACTTGCAACAGGGCTTCCTTCCTCTTTGCAAATAACCGACAGATTGTCCCTAAAGTCAGGGAACAGGCAAATATTCATAATGGCATTGAAAATATCTTTACAAAGGATCGCATAATACCTTTTCCACCTTTCTGGAACTTTGTATTAGTGAGCTGCTTTGTGGAAGGTGCTTTGCAAGAGAAGCCCAGAGCATGTGGCAAGGCTGATCCTCTGTCCCAAAAGCTCTGCTCTCACACCCTCCCCACCACTTCCAACCCCCCCTCCCCTCCCCCTCCCCCTCCCCCCACCCCGGCCCTGCCCTGCCCAGAGGAGATTCGCACATCCTCAAAGGGCACTCTTTCTGAAGTTGAAGTTATTTCCTATCTTCGAAAGGGCAAGCGACAATACAAAGTAGCAAATGACAAAAGCTCAAAAGGATAGTCAGTATCAGGAGAAATCACCACAGGCTGGAGGAAGTCAGGAAGGCTTCCTGGAGGAGGTGGGCCGGGGACTTAGCTTTTAAAGGAGCAGCAGGACTTGGGCCAAATGCACAAGATGAAGGGGGACCATTCTGGGCAGAGGAAGACTTCTACCCCTATCTGAGTGCCACAGAATGTAATAACGAAACTCTCCCAAAGTGCCCTGGGAAGTGCGGCACCACTCAGCACTTCATGTGCCTAATTTGTAAAACCGGGGATCAGACTCTAACCTCGGAGGCCTCCAGTGGCTCTGTGGTTAATTGTGGTTTATAAGCATCCAGGCTCCCTTTCTCTAGAACAAACTACAAAAACATTTGTTCTAATATTTGTTCAGCACAATCTTATCACAAATCTCACATTTCTGAGTGGCGGATCTCGGTCATTCTTCCCTTTTCCGGTGTGAATCTTCTTGTCTCTCCTCCGGGCTTTTTCTTTCTCTATCTGCTGATTGAGACTAAACTGATCATTTAGCACATGGCAGGAAGCGGCGGGTGCTGAATCATCATTTCTTGCCTAATCTATTCTCACGCAGCTGGCTCCCTTGCAGTCCTTCAGCCTAGATGAAGAGAGAAAGAGGGAGAGAGAATTCAATTCCCAAGTCAGGCACTTGAAATGAGAAAAGGCCTTCCTGCCCTAAGAGGTGTTCAGAGGGGTCCGGCATGACAGATTTCAGCCAATGCTGTGAAAAAGGCAAGAGCCACCCCTGTGCAGAAATGGGCACCATGGCAGATGCTTCACTGGATGCTTCTAGATTTCACAACATGCCAAACACTGAGAGTATAGGAGTATATTTGAGAAATTTCAGAAATACGTGGCCACATCTGCCCAGAGCTGTGTTACCCTTCCCTGAATGACATTGATTCTGGAATTTCTTACAAACTGAATTTTAAAAGTTGAATTCAAAGGGCTGTGGTTATTGGAACATCAGGGTCTACTTAGGAAAGTCTGCTTTGGGGTCAGCTCTTTGGTTCCAATGTCTTGTTCTCCCACTGTGTGTGTGTGTGTGTGTGTGTGTGTGTGTGTGTGGTGTGTTCACATACTAAGTTCATGTTTACTTTTCAGACCAATCCCAAGTGAGCGGAACTCTTGTTAATAACTGAGATCTGCCATGGGGCTCTGGATTAAAAGATTTTCTTGCCATTGTTGGGATTGTTGTGATTGTTGCAATTGGCACACTTATACGACTGTGGTTTCTTTGCCAATCTCATTGTACTAAAAACAGTGAAGACTGGTGAGGCTGCCAGGTGGAAGATTTGAGATTTAGATTTCAATCCCTCTGACATGTTGTAGCTCTACACCTTATACACACACACACACACACACACACACACACACCGAGAAGGAGAAGGCAGAGATGCGGGCAGATCAGACATCGTGTTAAATAAAGGGGACTTGCCCGTAAGCTTTCTGAGGGACAGCAAAGTGCCCAGGGCCGCCCAGATCCAGTCTAGGATTCTTTCGAAAATTGGGTAGAAAATGCTTGAACGACCATTGGGAAAACAACCACCCTACAAGTGTGCAATTGTAACATTAAACTGGAGCTTCTTGGAAAGCTTACAGAATCATACGTTCTGCAATGATATTATTTTTCATGAGATTTGGATAAGGCGTTTTAAAATTAACTTAGAAGCAAGGCATATAGTAAGTAGGGGAAGAAGGGTGACCCAGGAAACATCTCGAGGTTTATCAGGAGAACCTGCATCCTTGTGTTTCCTTTGAACACTTATTTTATTGTGGAAACTTAAAAAATCGTATTTACTGAGAATAAGTTTAAAAAATACAAAACTTATCTTGATCTTTCTAGCTGTTGCTATGGTTTTGAGTAATACATCATTAAAGCCATGGCACTCCAATGATGTATTAAAGTAATATATCATAACAATGCCACGGCTTTGATGATATATTAATGTAATACATCGTTAAGGCGCCATTGGCCCCATGATGTATTACTCAAAACACTACCAATTGGTTAGATCAACACACAGGGACCTGTGTGTTAGGGACAGGAGAATGGCAAATGATTTTGGACCAAAACACAATTGAACTTCTCAGAGATGTCTCACCTACAAAAGCAGTTCTGTAAGATTGGATAGGCTTCAAAGGCTCACTCAAGAGTGGTGGGGTTGAATTGCAAGTGAAGGGCAACAAAGACATCTGCTCTGACTACATAAGAAACCTGTGCCTGGGGCCAAGTTTTCACGTGGGGCAAGAGGAACATGCCTATGTTTTGCCTAGCAACAAGCCGTGTGCTTTAGTTGCATAATCTCATTTCATCCCCACCGAAATGCTATAAGATATTATTAACTTGATTTTAGAGATCAGGAAACTGAGGTTAGAGAAGTAAAGTGAGGTCACATAGCTGGTGGGTGGTTGAGCCAGGATATCTGCTTAACTCTAGGGCTGAGTTGGGTGGGTTCTTTCTCATTTTGTGCCCTCAGTTTAAGGCAGTTATTTTTTTTTTTTTTCTATTTCTAAAGGTAAATTGGAGAATGAGCTCTCTTCCCTTCTTCCCCTTTCACCATCGTCACCTCCTCACCTCCCTCCCACCCCCCACCAGTCTATACAATTTCAAGAGAAGGCATTTGGAAAGCAGATCTGGAAAGCTTGGGCAATGCTAGATATGCATTTGGCAGCTATCTTTATTGTCAAGGTCCTGCCAAATGTCTGATCCATGGTTGAGGGAGGAATGGCCCCTGGGAGGGCGGTGCCAGTGACCGAAAGCTTGACCGTGCCCCTTCGTTCTTCTCAACAGCTTCCTCCCAGCTTCCAGGCTTCCACTCTTGCTCCCACTACAGATCCGTCCTTTACACAGTAGCCAGAGCGATCATTTAAAAACGCAATCCTATCATGTCACCATTTTCCTTAGCTCTCTTCAGAGTCTTTCCACGACTCCTAGAATAAAATCTGACCTCATGACGCTGGTCCCCAAAGCCCTGACTCTTGTGGGGCTGCACTGATTTCTCTCCTTGAATGGGGTTGGTGCTGCCTTAGAGTTTGGCATGAATTGATGACCTTAACTAGCTTCTGGTTGCTGCTTCTTCCTTGTCAGGTGCCACTTTAGATGCTACCTTCTCAGAGACGCTGTCCCAGATCGCTTGGTCACCCTTTACATTTCCCTGCTGTTCATGTCTTATCAAACCCCAATGTTTGATTGTTTACTTATCTGTTTATTGTCTCCCTCCTAGAGACCCCCAGTGGAGAAAGTCTGGACCTTGTCTCTTGTGTTCCTGGCTGTATCCCCAGAGCTTCGGACAGAGCTTGGCACACAAATAGTGTTCCATAACAATGACTAAAACCAAAGACTGTATGATTATTCATTGATTGACCAATAGTGAAAGCAACTATTGGGCGAGAAAGTTCAAAGATGAGTTTGCTTGCA
Organism: Panthera leo; assembly: GCF_018350215.1. NCBI lineage: Eukaryota > Metazoa > Chordata > Mammalia > Carnivora > Felidae > Panthera > Panthera leo. Next base: position 39,268,552 of record NC_056696.1, on the reverse strand, counting down.
GTGGGCAATTTTGTGAGTAGTAAGGAGTCCAGGGTGGGGATGGCTCAGGGTGTTCTAGATTTTTTCTTTTCTTTGAGACGATAAGGAATTGTTTAAATAATAAGAACATATATGCTCTTCTTGTGTTCTCACCACCTCTGCCCATCATTCTCAGCACATATGTTATCTTTTAAGGAAAATAATGCAATTGAATTTAGGCCTGCCTGATTCTAAGTCCCCTGTATTCAGGTGGGTGATTGCTCAGGTAGAGGTGATGTAAGGAAAAACCGACAGCAGAGAGCAAGGGCCACTCTGCCAGTGAGGGAAAGAGCAGTGGGTTCAAGAGAAGGTATGTAGAGACTCCAGGTAAGCATGCCTTTGAACTATTGTAGCACTTTTTCAATAACCTGAATACGAAATCAAGACACAATTGCCAACAGTTCTTCCTTGCAGTCCGCCACAGACAGCATTTCATCATTACCCTTGGTTGCAAAGTTTTTCCAGCAATTATTGGTAATATACGACCAGAGTCCACGGGGTTGCCAACAAGGCCAAGTCTGGCCTTGCATAAATGTCATGGTGCAATAGGAACAGCTGAGTAAAGTAAGCCAGTGGTGTTTTTCTTTCGGGTTTTCTAATTCCTTCCTTGTGCACCTGCCTTTGAATGAATTCAGACCAAAAAGTCTAACACTGAACCACAACGCCTGCAGCTTCTGTGGTCCCCAGGAGCCCTGCAAGTCTTGACAGCCAGACACAGTCAGGGGCGTTGCTATAAGCCGTAGTTGCTACGGGTCACAGCAGCCTGTCACTCTGTGGGTGAAGTGATGGGAGGAGTGTTCAGAACTCACAGATGCCTCTTTGCCATTCTCTTTGATCTGTGCACACTGCCTGCGAGATGCCTTGTCATCACTGTCACTTTCTGTTTCAGGCCTTGTTGATGGGTCTGAGTCTGCGGTAGGTGGGGGCAAAGGAGAGCGGTGTCTCCTTAAGGTGGGCCCCAGGCAGAGCCCCCAAATTTCCCAAGACTTATGAGTGCTTGGAGGATTGGGGCTGGCAGAGGAAGTGCAGAGTGAGAGAGGGAGTAGCTAGCTCAGGGCGCCCTGAGCCACACTGATTCTGGTCTCCATGAACGAATGTGGTGGGCAGCGTGTCACCGAGCTCCTGGCCACAAAGTCAGGCGTGTGATCTGACACCTGTAAGGAGACAAATGTGGACCTCTTCCACATTGTGCACCTGCCTTTGAATGGTTAGAAAAGTCTAACCAAAAGTTAGACTGTTTGGTCTGATATTTCCTCCTCCAGCTGCATTTCTGGCATGGCTATGCTTGCCAATGGGTTAGAAATTCACATTGAGTGATGGATGTACTGAATATGCTGTTTCAGATGTGATGGGAGTGATGTGCACCTAGTTACAGAATTTCCATGTCTTGTACAGCAGACCCCTTTCTCGTAAGAGACGGGTTCGTGAGTGGTGACCACCGAAATGTATACCTGGAACCATATTTGCAGCATGTCTAAAAAAAAGATGTTAGGGACACCTGGGTAGCTCAGTTGGTCAAGCATCTAACTTCGGCTCAGGTCATGATCTCGCGGTTCATGAGTTTGAACCCCACATTGGGCTCTGTGCTGACAGCTCAGAGCCTGGAGCTCTGTGTCTCCCTCTCTCTTTGCCCCTCTCTTGCTCGTGCTCTGTCTCTGTCTCTCTCTCAAGAGTAAATAAAACATTAAAAAAATAAGTAAATAATTAAAAAAAGATGTTGAACAGCTCTTAGAACTAAGGGGGAAAAAAAAGAAACCTTGGGACGACAAGCCATTTTTACCTATTTAAGTTTCTGAAAATTACTGCTGATGCCATTTAAGAATTTCTTAACAATTTTTTAAAATGAAGAACATGAGAAACGAAAGGAAAAAATAAATGGGACTGATCACTTAGAAGATTTCTTTCATCCTTAGAATGGTTGCCCTATTCTAGTAAATATAAAAAAATCAAGTGTTAGAATAACAGATTTTAGTAAGACTAAATTGATAGAGCTCAAATCAGCGCAAGGAAGAATGGAATTTCTTAGCACATGGAAAGTCTAAGATAACAGAAAAGTAATTGAAAAGGCTTCTGAATGGTTGGCCCAGGTGCTCGATGCCCACGGGAACTTGTCTCTCATCATGTAAGTTCTGATTTCCTCTGTTTTTGTTTCATTTTCAGGCAAATCTCTACCTGAGTGGTGGCAGCAATGGCCACAGCAGTTATAGACATTTGTTCCAGTATCTCTGCACTCAGACAGGGCAGGGGCACCTCTCCAGGAAATCTAGCAGAAGTTCTGGGAGCTGCTGACATTGCCCATCCTTGGCCCACTGAAGCAATCATGACAGTTCTGTGTGCTTTCGCCAGGCCAAGGTCAACGCCCACACTTGGAACTGGAGAAGAAGATTCGGTTCCCCAACGTGAAACCTATGAACTGAGGGGTGGAGGAGAGTGGTACCCCCTCTACACCCTGCCAAATTAAGTCCTGTTACTGAAAGAAGGGGGAAAAGGATACTGGGCAGGCAAAAACAATTGTGCACCAGAGTCCTTGTGTCCATAAAGTCCTGTAATCTCTACACCTGCAGTCAAGGTCCAGATGGGACACTGGGCACCATTCCCCAGCCATCAGGCTACATACTGTCCTGTGACATTCCTTCCCCATAGTTTCTCAAGGCTGTTTCTTATTTTAGGTAGGTTTTTTTTTTTTTTTATTTGTTTTGAGAGAGAGAAAAACGGAATACATGCACACAAGTGGGGATGGGGCAGAGGGAGAGGGAGAGAGAGAATTACAAGCAGCCTCTATGCTGTCAGTACAGAGCCTCATGTGGGCCTTGATCTCACAAACCATGAGATCATGATCAGAGCCAGAATCAAGAGTCAGTGGCTTAACCGACTGAGCCACCCCAGCAACCAGGTTTTTTTTTTTTTTTAATTATAAATGTAAATTATCATGGTAAAAAAAAAATTTTAATAGTAATATTATAAAATGGAAGGAAATATCTGTCCCTCACCCACTAACCACCTATCACTAGTCCCTAAGGTGATCAAAATTGTATAGCATTCTAGAAAATTTCTCTATTATACAAATACCTAATTTTCCTTTTCTTTATCTTTATTTTGTTGTTTATTTATTTATTTTAGGAGGCGAGGGAGGGGCAGAAATAGAGGGAGAGAGAGAATCCCAAGCAGGCTCTGCACTGTCAGGGCAGAGCTCTAAGCAGAGCTCAAACCCATGAACCGTGACATCATGACCTGAGCCAAAATGAAGAGTCAGACGCTTAACCAACCGAGCCACCCAGGCACCCCTTCTTTTCTTTATTTTTAAAGAATTGATATATTATGCATATTGTCCCCCAACTTACTTTTTTACTTAATAATATTCTTAGCATCTTTCCATTTCAGCACAGACTTTTTTTAGCAGCTGCATAATAGCCCATAAAATGGATGCACTATGATTTATTTAACCATTTTCCTGCTAATGGACATTTATGTTACATTCATGGCTGTATTTCGGCTTTGTCATGAACATTCCTGAGCACGTAGTTTAGTATACTTTTGTGAGTATATCTGTAAGCTAAATTCTTAGAAGTGAAATTGTTTGCTCAATGAGTATATGCACATAACTTTGGATGGATACTGACGAAGTGACCTCTGGGAAGGCTGTACCAATTTACATTCATATCAACAGCACCGAGAATGCCAGTTTCCCGGACACTTGGTCACCAATGGTTATTGAAACATCTTGGCTCATCTGACAAATGAAAATGGTATGCCATTGTTTTTATTTGCATCTTAAAATTAAAATTGACACTGAGCATCTTTTAATATTTAGCCATTTCTATTTAATTTCTGTGAATTTAAAATCTGTTCTTTCTACACACATGAAAATATGAGTGGTTAGATTACTTCATGCCGTATTTTCCCATTTTGCGCAGTTGACGTTGGTCCTGTAATATGATACAAGCAGATTTATTATTCATTGAATCCCAGAATGTTGGAGGTGACAAAACTCTTGAGATCACTCCATGATACGTTCTCATTTACGGGTGAAGAAACTGGCTTCTAGGGAAGCAAAATTAATGGCCCAAGATTGGAGAGCGGGTCAGCACCAGAACACATGCTGTCTGAGGTATTACTTAGGGTTTGTATTCTGCTGTGTACTATATCAAGAGGTCGATCACAGAGATTTAAACCACTCATGGTAATCTATTAATATCCTGAAGAGTTTCTTATGACTGTAACCACCAACCCAATGAGCCAGCGTCTCCATCCAATTTTTCACTTAATGGTGTATTTTGTCACCATTCAGCAATCCAGAGACTGGCTCTCTGTGCATTGTGCTAAACCTGTTTAAGCGCAGCAGTAAAACTTTCTGCATGTCAGTGGCCAGCTCACGGAATGGGAGCTCCTTATGCTCAGTCAAAGCCAACTCAAGATAAATCGAGTGAGAAAAATCAATAGTCTCACTGCCATTTCTTACAGTTTTCATGAATTGTTTAACATAATGAAATAGTCACAGGAACAAAACATTCTAAAACTCCCTGATGTGTTCTTCTCTTTGTAGAGCTATCCCAAATTCTTCATAAAATTATACCCACTTAATTTCCATCTTGGATTTAGAAATTCATTTTTTTTTTGTATCCCTCATGAGACTTTTAAATAATGACCAAAAGCTGAGTTTATCATTAGGAGAATTTTAAGAAGAGATTTGTTCTGTCACAGACTTTAACCCAAGGAACCCTAAGGACATGGGTCCCAGCCTTCACTGTTCCCACTATACCACCGTAGGGTTTTTCCCAGGCTGAAGAAATAAAAATTTTGATTATCCTTATAATTTAGATACATCTTGGTCTTCTCTTCTTAAACTAAATTTAAAAAACGTAAAGAACCTATAATCTATCAGCTATGAAGTTATTGCTATAATTTTCAAATTGATGGAAAAGACATGATCTTGAAGAAAAGAATGGAACAAGACAAAAACAACTGGCAATTTGATACTTAAGCTACATATTACCAAGTCATCCTTATCAGGAAGCAAAAAAAGTGAGGTTTTAATATAGAAAAAAGAAATAAAATATGTGTGCACTTTAAATAGTGTAATTAATAGAAAATGCTTCAGTATGTGGTCTCAATTTTTTTTTTTCCAGTCAAATGTGTGCAGCTTAACCACAGTTTGGCTGGGAATCTGTGGTGAGGGGCCTACGTGCACTATTTCTGTTTTTGAGAGAGTTGTTTTATTTTTTCTCCCTTTTTCATTTCCAGGTTATGTTCAGTTAATTATTGAAATGCTGAACATTGTGTCCTAATACTTGAGATTGCTTGACTTGTGTGGGGCAAAGGGAAGGATAATGGATACAAGGGAAATTCTCCCAGTCCTGTTTTACTGACCTTCTCTCCAAGTACATTCATAAGAAATTGTGCTAAATAAATTGAAGTGTGCCTTTGGTTTCAGCTAAATGCATTTTGGAGCTAGCTTTTTAAATACTAATAAAAAGAGTCTGGCTTTCAGAAGTTAACTTTCTATGAAAACAATGGCAAATACGGGATATTTTTGAACACATATGCGAGAGAGCTGATTTCTCATGAAAAAGCTAAGGCTGATGCTGGATGACGCAAGGGGGTCAGGCACCACTGACCATCCAGGGGTTCTTCTTATGGATAGAACAACAAAGATTCAAGAGTTGACCGGGGAGCTTTGGTAATGAAGAGTGGTTCCACCTACTAAAATATTTAAGAAAAAGTTGAAGAAATATTCCTTTTAGTTGCCCCCCCCCAAACAAACATGGGATGCTGACAACTGAAACCTATCACTGATTGAAGACAATGGGGATACTCAAAATAGTGGTAGCTTTGAACACTAAACCATGAATAGGGGGAAAGCCAGAAGGGAATTATTTACTGTCAGGTAAGTCAAGGCAAGTGAGGGGTCAGGTAGGACTGCCAGGGGAAACTCACTAAGGGAAATGTGTGTTCTTCTTGCTGTTGTAAGCTTTCTTTTCTTTTTTAAAGACAGAGGTACCGGGGAAGAGTACTATTATTTAGGGGAATTGTATACAATTTGTTCTTAAATTTTTTTTTTTTGATCAATAATTATCCACTTAAAAAGTATACTGTTGTCAAATTAAAAAACAGTGTGCTAACAGTGTGTTGCACATGGTGATGGTGAAATCAACCAGGCTGAGACCGACTATGGGTTGCATCACAGTGGCCCCAACTGGCAAGGTGTGGACTGGTGGGGACAGTTAAGGATGGATCAAAAGTGACAGTCAAGGGATGCTTGGTGGCTTAGTCGGTTAAGCATCTGACTCTTGATTTTTGGCTCAGGTCATGATTCCATGGTTTGTGAGGTGAATCCCTGCATCAGGCTCTGCACTATCAGTGCAGAGCCTGCTTAGGATTCTGTCTCTCTGTCTGTGTTTGCTCTCTTTCTTTCTAAAAACAAATAAACTTAAAAAAAGAAGTGACAGCCAAAAGTGATTTTTGCATTGAGAAAGCATTTGACAAAATACAACATCCTTTCTTGATAAAAACACTTAAGAAAGTAAGGATAGAAGGATCATACCTCAAGTTCATAAAAGCCATATATGAACCACCCAACGCTAATATCATCCTCAATGGGGACAAACAGAGCTTTCCCCCTAAGGTCAGGAACAAGACAGGGATGTCCACTCTCGCCACTGTTATTCAACATAGTATTGGAAGTCTTACCCTCAGCAACCAGACAACACAAAGAAATAAAAGACATCCAAATTGTCCAGGAGGAGGTCAAACTTTCACTCTTCACAGATGACACGATACTCTATATGTAAAACCCAAAAGATTCCACCAAAAAGCTGCTAAAACTGATCCATGAATTCAGCAAAGTTGCAGGATGCGCACAGAAATCGGTTGTATTCCTATACACCAACAATGAAGTGACAGAAAGAGAAATCGAGGAATTGATCCCATTTACAATTGCACCAAAACCCATGAAATACCTAGGAATAAATCTAACCAAAGAGGTGAAAAATCTATACACTGAAAACCATAGAAAGCTTATGAAAGAAACTGAAGAAGACACAAAAAAATGGAAAAAGATTCCATGCTCCTGGATAGGAAGAACAAATATTGTTAAAATGTCAATACTACCCAAAGCAATCTACATATTCATTTCAATCCCTATCAAAATAACACCAGCATTCTTCACAGAGCTAGAAAAAACAATCCTAAAATTTGTATGGAACCAGAAAAGACCCTAAATAGTCAAAGAAATCTTGAAAAAGAAAACCAAAGCAGGAGGCATCATAATCCCAGACTTCAAGCTGTATTACAATGCTGTAATCATCAAGACAGTATGGTATTGGCACAAAAACAGACACTCAGATCAATGGAACAGAACAGAGAACCCAGAAATGGACCCACAAACGTATGACCAACTAATCTTTGACAAAGCAGGAAAGAATATCCACTGGAATAAAGACAGTCTCTTCGGCAAGTGGTGCTGGGAAAACTGGACAGCAACGTGCAGAAGAATGAACCTGGACCACTTTCTCACACCATACACAAAAATAAACTCAAAATGGATGAAAGACCTAAATGTAAGACAGAAAGTCATCAAAATCCTCAAGGAGAAAGCAGGCAAAAACCTCTTTGACCTTGCCCGCAGCAACTTCTTACTCAACACATCTCTGGAGGCAAGGGAAACAAAAGCAAAAATGAACCATTGGGACCTCATCAAAATAAAAACTTTCTGCACAGTGAAGGAAATACTAAGAAAAATTAAAAGGCAAACAATGGAATGGGAGAAGATATTTCCAAATGACATATCAGATAAAGGGTTAGTATCCAAAATCTATAAAGAACTTATCAAATTCAACATCCAAAACCAAATAATCCAGTGAAGAAATAGGCAAAAGACATGAATAGACACTTCTCCAAAGAAGATATCCAGATGGCCAACCAATACATGAAAAAATGCTTAACATCACTCATCATCAAGGAAATACAAATCAAAAACACATTGAGATACCACCTCACATCTGTCAGAATGGCTAACATTAACAACTCAGGCAACAACAGATGTTGACGAGGATGTGGAGGAAGAGGATCTCTTTTACTGCTGGTGAGAATGCAAACTGGTGCAGCCACTGTGGAAAACAGTATGGAGGTTCCTCAAAAAATTAAAAATGGAGCTAACCCCACAACCCAGCAATTGCATTACTAGGTATTTATCCAAAGGATACAGGTATGCTGTTTTGAAGGGACACATGCACCCTAATGCTTATAACAGCACTATAAACAATAGCCAAAGTATGGAAAGAGCCCAGATTTCCATCGATGGATGAATGGATAAAGAAAATGTGGTATATATATACAATGGAGTATTACTCGGCCATCAAAAAGAATGAAATCTTGCCCTTTGCAACTACATGGATGGAACTGGAGGGTATTATGCTAAGTGAAATTAGTCATAGAAAGACAAAATCATATGACTTCATTCATATGAGGACTTTAAGAGACAAAACAGATGAACATAAGGGAAAGGAAGCAAAAATAATATAAAAACAGGGAGGGGGACAAAACACAAGAGACTCTTAAATACGGAGAACAGAGGGTTACTGGAGGGGTTGTGGGAGGGGGGATGGGCTAAGTGGGTAAGGGGCATTAAGGAATCTACTCCTGAAATCATTGTTGTACTGTATGCTAACTAACTTGGATGTAAATTTAAAAAATAAATAACATCTTTTAAAAAAGTGATTTTGTATTTTTTTTTTCTGATTTCAAAGCTTATGCTCTTTCTTAACCATATGACTCTGTGTGTAGGAGTGGGTGGGAGTGGGTGTATGTGTGTATGTGCAAATATATTTAGGAAGTTGAAGCAAGGGAGGTTTATACGCATCTTTTTTTTTTTTAACATTTTATTTATTTTTGAGAGACAGAGTGCAAGCAGGGGAGGGGCAGAGAGAGAGGGGGAGACACAGAATTCGAAGCAGGCTCCAGGCTCCGAGCTGACAGGACAGAACCCAATCCAGGGCTCAAACCCACCGTGAGATCATGACCTGAGCCAAAGTTGGACACTTAACCGACTGAACCACCCAGGTGCCCCATATACACACCTTTAATCATGAAGGAAAGTTTAGTAAAGAGGTTAGGTGTGAGGAGAGGCTTGAAGTATAGACAGGCTTTTTTTTTTAATTAAAAAATATTTTTTAATGTTTATTTATTTTTGAGAGTGAGCAAACGAGAAGGGGCAGAAAGAGGGAGACACAGAATCCAAAGCAGACTCCAGGCTCTGAGCTGTCAGCACAGAACCCACTACAGGGTCAATTATTTTTCTTATAAAAATAGTACATGTTCTTTGCAGAAAAAAATGGACATAATTTAATAATAAAAAGAAAAAAACCCAACCAGAACTGTACCACCAAGAGAAATCTCCTTTTAACAACTTGGTGTATATCTTTTAAAACCTAATTTCCTTTTTCTAGATAGGTTGATGGGTAAATAAATGGAGAGAGAGAGAAAGAGAAAGACAGAGAGAGAGAGAGAGAGAGACACGAATGAGCATGATTATATCAATGTACTGATGTATTCTTATTTGTTTGTTTGCTCAGCCAACATTACATTATGGAAGTAGTTCACAGATTTTATGGGTGGAGAGGGCAGAGGTATTTTCAGCAAAGTAATAGTCTAACAGGATCATGGATTCAGAAAAGATTGTGAGGTATATAACAACTACTTGTTGTGCACTTTGGGTTCACGTTTAAGGCGAGGGAGACTTTGGAGCTAGATTTGCAGGACCTGAGAGTATCAGACTGGAGAGTATGGACTTTATTTGGTAGAAAAGGTGAAACCATTTAACCATTTTTGAACATTCCGACACTCTGCTTTAGAAAGGTTAATTTGGGGATCATATACTGGACGGGCAGGAATATGAGATGCGAAGATTAAAGCTTGTTAGAGGACTCTGTTCCAGGAGAGAAGAACTGAGAACTAAAACCTGGAGGTGACAGTAAGAAGACAAAAGAAGAGCCACAGAAAAGGAAGAATTAATGGGGTAGCGGGGTAACCTACCTGTGTGTGTGGTGGGGAAGGAAAAAAGCAAAGATGGATGAGGGCTGCCAGTGGTGAGCTGTCAATAGTCGTGGGGTCATGGGAGAAAGAGCTGACCCCAGGAGCAAGATGACTACGTGTCAGCTTTGGGAGGTCAGTGAGACATCCAAAGTAGAAGTGCCTATCAGGCAATCACACACATGAATGTGGGGTAAAACGGCACATGTCTTTCAGTTACCCATTAAAAGCTCCTCAAAACCAAGGGTGGGCAATGCATTAAAACTTTAGTTGGATTCTTCCATTTTTGTTGAGCTTCTAAAAAGCCATCTCTTGAACGGTGTCGCCACCATCCGTATAATCTGCTTAATGTAGTGACCATCGGTCCTATTTAACTTAGCTCTGCAATCACACATGATTTTGGACTATAATTTCTAGATCATAATTTCATTCCGAGTTTCCTTTTTTGGAATAAGTTGATTAATTTTGTTCTTTTTGTAAATAGTGAAGTGGCTGAATCCCAATTGTATACGTAAATGAGAAGGAACTGACATCTTCTGAACAAAAAAGGAGTATGAGGAATCACTTTGTCTGGTTTGAGAGCCAGATGGTCCACTTTTGGCACTGATCATGTCCACTTCTCACTCTTCCTATTATAACATACCTCAGCTGTTTATGAAAATGGCAAGAATCTTATTCCAAGTTACTGAAAAGATTTCATGCTATGAACCCAATGCTCAATGAACCATTGTAAGATTTGAGACTATATTGGTGTCAATCAGGAAGATTGCATTAACTCTGAAGGCCTTCAAATTTGAATTAGCAGATGACAAGCTGTAAAATGCACTCATGGTATCTCTGAAACGTGATTCTTCTTAAAGGTCTTGTTTTCAGGGCCATTGGCTGTGTGTACTCCACTGAAAGACTGAGCCCCTAAATCTAGAGGCCAGACTTAGACCTTCTGATAATTCTTAAGACCCAGCTTTATACCCCCAAAGTTTCTTGATTCTGTCCATCTTCACATTACTACTGCTCTGAGATTCGATTCAATCCTCTTGACGCTGCTTGACCCAGACTGTTGCAATAGCTCAACTGGCCTGTCTGCCTCTAGTCTCATCTCCAATCCATCCTTCTTGCTGCCAGCATGGTCTTTCTAAAACACAGCTCTGAATATGACACTTCCCTACTCAGAAATCTTTCAACACTTTTTACAATAGCTAATATATGGAAGCAACCTAAGTGTCCAGTGATAGACAGATGAATGGATAAGGAAGATGTAGTGTATCTACATAAAGGAATATTACACAGCCAAAAAAAGTCAATGAAATTTTGCCCTTCATGACAACTGGATGGACCTAGAGTGTATTATGCTAAGTGAGATAAGTCAGACAGAGAAAGGCAAGTACCATATGACTTATTATTGTAATAATTTTGTATGATGACAGATGATAACTACACATATTATGATGAACATTTTGTAAAGTATATAATTGTTGAAGCACTGTTATATACCTGAAACTAATAGAATATTGTATGGCAACTATATTTCAATTAAAAACAAACAAAAAACCCCAAAACTTGTCAACACTTGCATTGTTTATAGAGGAGAATGCAAACTCCTTAGTATACCAGAACAAAACCTGATACACCCCGTCTTTAGTTACCTTTGCACAACCTCATCTGTAATCACTCTCTTTAACATTGTCCACATGTGTCATACCTCCATGCCTTTGCATGCATGAATTCTGTATTGGTCTTCTGCTTGGTGAACTCCTATTCATTCCTCAAAGTCCAGTTTGTATGTCAGTTCTTTGAATCTCTGTTTCTTCTTTCTCTCTTTATCTCTCCATGTTGGCTGAATAAATTCCTCTCTCATTCCTATTCACTTCATTCTAATGTACATCATGTCGTGGTATACGGTTAGTTATTCCATGTTTTCTTCTCTGGCTAGGATATGAACTCCCCCAAGGGTAGCAACTGTGTTATATTTACCTCTCCACCTTTTCGGGAAACATAAAATAAGTATTGTTTAAGAAAAAGTGTTCTGGGGCGCCTGGGTGGCTCAGTTGGTTAAGCGTCCAGTTTTGGCTCAGCTCATGATCTCACAGTTTGTGAGATCTCACAGTTTGTGAGATCAAGCCCTGCGTCAGACTCTGTGCTGACAGCTCAGAGCCTGGAGTCTGCTTCAGATTCTGTGTCTCCCTGTCTCTCTGCCTCTCCCCCACTCATACTATTTCTCTCTCATAAATAAATAAATACAAATATTTTTAAAAATTAAAAAAAAAAATTTTAAAAGTGTTCTGAGTCCATCTCAATCTCCAGTTTGGAGTTTGTTATTTATAAGGCAAATTGAACGGAAAAGAGAGGAGTTCTGTTTAACAGCAAGCACACATATTTATAACTCTCACCCTTCTGTAATAAAACTGATATTTTATAGAATATTTAGAAAATGGGATGAAGGGAGTCCTGGGTGGCTCAGTCAGTTAAGCATCTGACTCTTGATTTCAGCTCAGTTTCATATCATGGTTCATGAGTTTGAGCCCCTCGTCAGGCTCCACACTAACAGTACAAAGCCTACTTGGAATTCTCTCTCTCTCCCTCTCTCTCTGTCCCTTCCCTGCTTGCACGCACTTTTCTCTCACTCAAAAAAAAAAAAAACAAAAAAAAAACAAAAAAAAACTTTATGTTTTTTTAATTTTTATTTTTTTAAATTTTTTTAATGTTTATTTCTTTATTTTTGAGAGAGAGAGAGAGAGACAGCAGAGCAGGGGCCGAGAGAGAGGGAGACACAGAATCCGAAGCAGGCTCCAGGCTCTGAGCTGTCAGCACAGGGCCTGACACGAACCGTGAGATCATGACCTGAGCCGAAGTCAGACGCCCAACTGACTGAGCCACCCAGGCGCCCCCCAAAAAAAACTTTAAAAAGAAAATGGAATGTAATAAAATTTTCTTTTTCTCAATTTACTGTTACAAAGCCTCCCCTCATCCAACGTTCTTTTAATTTTGTTCTTCAAAATGTTATAAAATATATTGGTACAATTTCATATCTTATTAAACATGGCACAGCAAAAGTGATTTAGTCTTTTTCAGTGATTGGCAATTTTGATGAGTCAAGAATCTTTAAAATGTTGGTATATCTTGCTCTGGTAATCTCTAATAATCTACAGAATCAACTTTATTTATTTAAAAACATTTTTTAACGTTTATTCTTGAGAGAGAGAGAGAGACAGAGACAGAGCATGAGCAGAGGAGGTACAGACAGATAGGGAGACACAGAATCTGAAGCAGGCTCCAGGCTCTGAGCTGTCAGCACAGAGCCTGATGTGGGTGGGGCTCGAACTCATGAACTGAGATTATGACCAGAGCAGAAGTCAGAGGCTTAACCAACTGAGCCACCCAGGCGCCCCTAAGGAATCAACTTGAAATACATGAAACATTTTTGTATTTTTGCTGAAACATGTGCAGAGTTCAAGGTGAGATCTGTGGCCATCCTGGAGGTATGTCACATGGCTGTCCCGCTAGAAGAAGGGCAGTCAGCTGACAGCCTCCAGCTGCTGCACCTTTGGGACCCAACACAACGTTCACGCCAAAGCCACTCTCTCCATGGACTGTTCATCCTCATGGACCCGGCTAAGGCTTCCTCAGAGCAGACGTCGGACTGCAGTTTGAGGGTACTCTCACCCGGGTTTTCCTTCCTTCTGGTCTTCCACAGGGTCACACCCTTGTTTGTTGCTCAAGAGGCTTTTCCAGCTTATGCCTGCTTCCCTTCCCTTTATTCCTCATGGAAGTCCCCCCCTGGTAAATCTCCTGTACTCCTGAATCCATCTTGGCATCTGCCTCCCAGAGGACATAAACTGGCAGACCTACAGGATGAACAGAGGTTACCTAAGCTAAGAAGGAAGACAGAGAAATTCAGGTAGAGTGGACAGCATGGTGAGTTCAAGGGACTGGGGCAGAGTGAGTGGAGGGGAAGCATGGTGTGGCATGACCTGGAGGTGGTGGGGGCGGGGGGGGGGTGGGGGCTTTTCCTTGTAACAAAACCCATTAAAGGGGTTTAATCAGAGACGATGAGCAGATTTGCATTTTGAAAAGATTATTCTGGCTCCTTTGTAGCAAAAGCAACAGTTTGGAACAGTCTAAATGAGAGTTAATGGTAGACCAAACTAAGGTGGGGGGGGGGGGGGCAGGGCGATGAAGATGTAAAGCACATTTGAGAAATATTTATGGAAGACTTGGTCATGAGTCGGAAATACAGAGATGAGGGAGAAGGGGCATATGTGCTTTTTCAGTTTGGGCTGGCATGACTAGTTGGGCGGGAGAGCCATACATTGAACTTGGGAACTCGTGAAGGGAACTGAGTGTAGAGGGAGGAGTGTGTCCACTGGATGTGGACACACTGAGTGTGAGATGCTCGGGCGCTAACGCTCAAGAAGGGAGGCGGGTAGGCATTTGACATGGGGACTGGGACGGGTGAGAGACAAGCATGCAGGTGGAGGTGATCGCAGCTGAGGCTGTCGATGCAGAGGCCTGTGATCTAGGGACCAGAGTCCGTCTCTGTGAAGGCCACGGGGCGACTAAGACATCAGTAGTGGCCCCCAACCCCTCTGCCAGGGGGCTGTGGCGGAGCTGGAGGACGAGTCTCAGAGGAACGGAGGTTTCGTCCTGATACCTCCCTCGTGTCTTTTCATAGTTTGACAAAAGCATGTACGAGTAGAGGTCTGAACACGGCAAGGAGAAACAGCAGGATCTCCTTCCTCCCGACACTGAGGTACGCGGGAAACATGAACACGCATGTGCGCGTGCACACACAGAAAGAATTATTTTAAGAAATTGTTTCAATTGTAGGGGCTGCGGGCCTGAAATTTGTCCGGCAGAGATCTCAGGAAGGAGTTGATACAACAGTCTTGAGGCAGAATTTCTTCTTTGCCCAGGAACCTTAGTTTTGGCTCTTAAGATCTTTCAATGGAGTGAACGAAGCCCACCCGTATTATTAAGGATAATCTCTTTACTTCGAGTCAACCGATTGTAGATGTTCACCACGTCTACCTTGACAGCAACACCTAGATCGGTGTTTAGTTAAGTAACTGGCGCTACAGCTGAGCCAAGTTGACACAGAAAACTGACCACCGCAAAGACTGGAAACCATGGGCAGGGTGGGGTCCTGGGACCTTGAGGTTTCCATGAAGACCAATGGAAGGAAGTAACATCCTGCTCTGCGTGAAGACTCAGGGAGCCTGCTGGTTTTGGACTGGCCTTTCCAGAAGGTCTAGAGGAAGTATTTGTGAACTCAGAGAAAACTGGGCTGAGAATGAAAAGGAGCTGCAAGAGTGGCCTATGGCTGTGAACGAACAAGGCTCCCTCTTCTTCCTCATACCTGCAGGTGAGCCAGAGTCCACCTTGGCCCCTCCTCTGGGTGTAGGAGGTCAAGTACGTTGGACATGGCGGGTGCATAAGGCCCAGTTCTGGGCCATCCTCAGCTCCCACTGTCCTGGCCATTTCCATTAGGTTGTGCTCTTATAATTCTGCAATCCTTAGTTCCCAGCACAGATGGCTGTGTTTTAATAGTGGCTTTCTAAACAGTTTAACTATTGCCAACTCTGCTATGATTCAGAAAGGAAATGGCTTTCAGGAGTGTGGAAACCAATCAGTCTAAGCAGGAACTGCCACCTGTGGGAAAACATAAGTGAAACTTTCCAATATTCTTGGCAATATGAATATGTTTATACTTTGAAAGCACAAACTGGTGTAGAAGGAGTAGATACTTGCCCTGTGATTTCTCAAGTACTAAGTGTCACACAGAGCCACGAAGAGGGAATAAAAAAGTACTACCATTGTGTGACTTGGTACATGTTTCTTGTCTTTGGACCTCAGTTTTCTTCTCTGAAAACTGGGTGGAAGATAATTCCTGCCTGCCTTATTCCGGATTGTTACGAGGAGCAGGTCAAATGAACCGATACAATTAATTTATTAGGAGGGGTTAAGATGTCTGACTGATGCAAACTGTTGTTGTGTGATTTTTTTTATTATCATTCTCCTTATTTACAGAGAATCTAAATATGCAAGTTGGAATTTTAATGTGGCCTCCACACAAGGGCAAACAGTACAGTCGGGGGCAGTGCTTGGGTCTTTCCGTATTACATTTAATATTAAATAATTAAATATTAAAAATTGCTCATTATTGACTTGCCCGTGTCTGATTACTTAATCAGTGTAATGTTTATTTAGACTTTCTGCCCACAGTCTGAGTCTCACCCGTTGGATTAAAGCCCAGGGTGGCCAGGCTCTTTGACAGAGGGCCACGCAGTGGTTTCTGATTGAGCCTCTGGGCCTCCCCCTCGCAAGCCTGCTCCTGTCTGCTGCAGACAAATTGCACTGCCTCGGGATATTGACCCTTTGCCTGCCGGCTCATTTTCTTCTCCCCTCTGCAAACAGAGGCCGAATTTGTCTCTCTTTCACTTCCAATTTGGGAGGCAGATTGCAGTCTCGGAAATCGGGATGATTTGCCCTCGTATACATGCATCCCACCGAACATTCACAGGAATTCAAACTGTGACGTGTTAATACGGTTTACGGTTTCATCAAAGCGCAGTTAGTTGAATTGTTGGCCAGCTTTAACTGGAGTTGCTAGTGCTCACACAACAGCAAAGCCCCGTGGGGCCCTCCCTGCTGGTACCTGGTCACCTGCATTGTCACATTGGGGCTACACAGTGTTATGAATCAGGTGAGCAAAAAGCTAGCATTTTACATCAGCCTGAGTTTTTTTTCTCTTCTTATTGCTACCTATTTTATTTTATTTTTTCCTTTATTTATTGATTTGTTTAGCCCTGAATTTTATTTATCCATGTGGAAGTTGTGATTTTTAGGGCAGAGATTATTTTGAATTTTACCCTCCCAGTTTTGCAGGGAAAATTGATTGTGTTAGGTCAAAAATTTTTTGTCTTTGGAAATTAAGCTTTCTTCAAGCCCTAGGTAGATGACTACACTATTTGCAAATCACTGATATGTTAATTATATTCCATAGCCTTTACTGTGTGTAGTATTCAGGCTATCAGGTTCACATAAACTGTTTGGTTTAAAATGTGTATATTTCAAGTCCCAAATTAGAAAGAAGCTGCCTGGGTTTCAGTGGTTCTTACGGCACCTGCTGTCCTTTCTCCCCACATCCCAAGGCTTGCGGCTAGAGGCTAGCATGGTCTCTTCAATATGCAAACCTGATTCTCTTTGAAAACCCTTCATCACCTTCAGGCTCCTCCAGCCTTCTGGTCCTCCTTGTTGCCCACTCTCTGCTTCATTTTCCACCCTCCCCCACAGGCACTTGTGTTCCAGTCACGCCGAACAATTTGCAATTACAGAGGGATTTATGAGCTATCAGGGGCTATATCTGTGCCCCTGCGCTTCCCTGCATCGGGAATGTCTTTCCCTCTGTGTTCTCTTCCTTATGTGTATTTCAAGATGAAACTCACATGTCTCATTACCCACCCCGTCCTGCCCCACCCTTTCTCCGGGCCCCCAAAGATCCTATCACTGCACCCAAGGCTGTTGTAATTGTTTATTTATCTAGTTTCTCCCTTTCAGACTGGAAGATTCCTCACACCCGGGACCGGCTTCCATCTCTGAACCCCGGCATCTGATACACTTTGTGATCGTTTATAAGCACTCAATAAATATTTCTTGAATAAATTGTTCCTATCTATTTTCTATATTTGTTCTAAAAGAGACATCTTTAGTTAATTTACGCTTAGCCTAGTTTCTTAGTTTATAGGTCTCAGCTCCTTGAAGTGTGGTCCCAGGACAGTAGCATCTGTATCAGCTGGCAGCTTGTTAGAAATGCAGTGTCCCACCCATCCCAGACCTGCGAATCAGAATCTGCATTCTGGTAAGATCTCCAGGTGACTGTGTGCACCTTCAGGTTTGACAAGCACTGCCATAGGTAACTGAAGGTAATGCAATCTTGTTTCTTTTAAAATACTTCTAGAATTTAACCATTTTTTCCCTGAAATAATAGTATACTATTCTAAGCAATTTTGTAAAAAGTTTTTAGTAAAACTCTAGTATGCTAAATTTAGGAGTAATTTTTTTATGAAAAATATAAATTATCATTGGCATTTGATACCATTGCAGATATAGGAAATTTCTGCCTGTAAAAAGGACATGAGACCACATGGATGAGTAAAGTATGACTCATAATCTGTTTCCTCGTAGGAGGGGCGTAAGGATGACCCCTGGTTGGAAAAGGAGGCTAAACAATTTGTCTTGAAATTTTATCTGTATGACAACACACTCTTTTGTTTAGATTATGTTACCAGGTTTTGCTTAAATCAAATTACCAAGTTAATTTGTCTAATGATACAAGTATCCACATTTTATATAGGTTCGAGGAAATGTCAGTTGTTCATAAAAGGAATGAGTTAACTTCCTTGCCAATCTTCTTCTGTAAGACCTCACATCCAATCCACCAGCAAATCCTCTAGGCATCACCTCTGGAAGGTACCCAGGACCTGACTGCATCTCACCACTTTTGTCAATACTGCTCTTTTTTTTTTTTTTAAGTGAATTCTACAACCTATGTGGGGCTTGAACACATGAACCCCAAGATATCAAGAGTCATGGGCTCTCCGGACTAAACCAGTCAGGCGCCCCTTCCCAATACTGTTCTAATCTAAGCCACCTTCGTTTCTTGCCGTAACTGTTGTTACAAGAGCCTCCTATCCATTTTCCTATTTCCACCTACCACCCAACAGTCTATTCTCCACTCAGTTGTCAGATCATGCCGTCCTCTGCCCCAGATCCTCTGATGGCTGCTAATCTCAATCTGCAGGACATTCAAGTCCTCGTTATGCCTGGCAAGAACCCCCATCCTCTCTAACTTCATCTTTTCTTGCTAACTTGTTCCATTTCACTTTTGTGCTCCTGCACATAGGCCTCCTGGCTGTTGTTTCTCAAGCCCAGTCACCAAGGCTTCTGCCTCAGGGCTTTTGCACATATCCTTTCCACTGCTGAGAAACTTTCCAAATGGCTTTCTGTCTGCTTTCTTTGGGTTTTTTCTCAAATGGTAGAGTCCTTCCCTGACCACATAACTCTTCCATCTTTCCCACCCACTATCACTTTTTATCTCCTTATCCTACTTAGTTTCATCTTGGTACTTTTTGCCATTCCTTACTATAGTACATATTTATCATTTTACCTATTTTCGTTTCTTCCCACTAAAATTCAAACTCTGTAAGGTAGAGGATTTGTTTTGTTCACTGCTACATCCTAGTCACCAGAACAGGCTAGCATATAGTAATTGCATAGAAAATACTGGTTCTATGATGGAATGAATGACAGCACAAAAAGCAGGCATCAAGGGGTGCCATTGATAAAGATTATTGGAGAGTGGCTCAAGTCCATTGTCATTACATCTGATGTTACCTACACGCGCTCAACTCTTTCTTTGTAAAATTGAGTGCCAGACTTGCTAATAAACTGCAACATTGTCAGATTAATAGATCTTTCTTTCCTTACCAATGTTGGTATAACTCAGAAGACTACGTGTTAGAAGCAAGAAGAAGAGAGAGCAGAAAGGTCTTAGTCATTATTGTTTATTCTCTATTATGATTATATCCTCTTTGTTTATTCCCTTTCTCATTTTCCTTTTTAGACTTTGAAGTCTGTGCCACTTTAAACTGATGGAATAATTGTTTCCAATGTGAAGGGTTTTTTTAAATTTTAATTTATTTTGAGAGAGAGAGAGCATGATCAGGGTACAGGCAGAGAGAGAGAACCCTAAGCAGCCTCTGAGCTGTCAGCACAGAGCCCAACACAGGGCTCAGTACCACGAATCATGAGATCATGACACGAACTGAAATCAAGAGTTGGACGTTTAACTGACTGAGCCACTCAGGTGCCCCAAAGTGAAGGTTTTTTAAGTGACCCAGGTATAACTCCAAGCCCTTAGCCTAAACCAGGGGGCAGCAAAGACTTTCTGAAAAAGACCAGTTGGTAAATATTTCAGACTTTGCAGGCAATGTGTGGTCCTTGTTGTAACTGTCCAGCCATTGTCGTGCGGAAGCAGACGATATCTAAATGTGTGTGGCTGTGTTGTGACAAAAGTTTACAAAAGCAGACCTGCTGCGTATGGCACATGGGCCATGGTTAGCTGACCCCTGGCCTAACCTAAAGTCATATATTTCTAGACTGTAAGTCCTTGAGGGCAGGAATGGTGTCTAACACATGTACTAGGTACAGAAGACTATCTGTTGAATATGGAAATAAATATATAAACCCTAAGACAAATCCATCGGTAATTTTATATGGATGCTAGTCACAGGTAGAGTGCTTGGTGCTTTATCCTTCCACGGTCCAAGGATCTGGGCTTCTGACCGTGAGGAACCTGTAGCAAGGGACACTTTGTATCATCACTTCTAAGACATACCTGTTTACAGTTAAGGTTCTTTCAAGTCAGGGTATGTCGTACAGAGATAGCAGAAGCACATTTCCTTTTTATTTTTTTTATTTTTATTTTTTAACGTTTATTTATTTTTGAGACAGAGAGAGACAGAGCATGAACGGGGGAGGGTCAGAGAGAGGGAGACAAAGAATCTGAAACAGGATACAGGCTCTGAGCTGTCAGCACAGAGCCCGACACGGGGCTTGAACTCACGGACCGCGAGATCATGACCTGAGCCGAAGTCGGCCGCCCAACCGACTGAGCCACCCAGGCGCCCCAGCACGTTTCCTTTTTAATGGTAAATAAAATAATAGTGGGTCTCGCAACTTATGTGTGATGAGCTGATATGAAATTTGAAGCCACAAGGTATTTCTCACTTGGATTCTCAGGTCAAAGAGTGGCCAAAGAACATATTCACCCAAGTAAGAATGTAAACTTACGTCGTTTCTTTTTTTTTTTTTTTTTTTTTTTTTAATTTTTTTTTTTCAACGTTTATTTATTTTTGGGACAGAGAGAGACAGAGCATGAACGGGGGAGGGACAGAGAGAGAGGGAGACACAGAATCGGAAACAGGCTCCAGGCTCTGAGCCATCAGCCCAGAGCCTGACGCGGGGCTCGAACTCACGGACCGTGAGATCGTGACCTGGCTGAAGTCGGACGCTTAACCGACTGCGCCACCCAGGCGCCCCCTTACGTCGTTTCTGATATAACACGTGCAAGGGCTCAGGAAGCTAATAGTACCTGTATCTTAAGTGCAAGGCTATTGTTGGCTTTAACTTTCAAACAATGTGAACATTCATGGTGAATTAATAGACAATAAAAAACCAAGTAGCTTTTCATGTTTGGGATGATAATATCTTTCAGAATTGTTTTCTAAGTCATATTTTCTTTATCCTGGATAATTAAGAATCTGATGATACTGAAATTATCAGTGATAGTGCAATTTTTGATGGTTAGATTCTTTTTGATGGTTAGATGCTTTGAAAGCAGTTATATGAAAAGCAAAGAGGAAGATTTTCATACAAATCAGAGCATGTATTCCTTTTTCAAGGGGAAAGATAGACCATTAGTACTGCTTTTCAAATTATTTATGTTTTCAAGTATACGTCAGTCATAAGAAAAACAATTAAATATTTTGTTCAATCCAAGAAACATTTACTGACTATCTATTTTGAGTAGATATTGAGTTAAAAGAAGCTAAAGCAATGAGCAGGCTTAGGTCCCTGGTGGAGAGCTTGGCCACCCAAAACTTCATGGCAGAAGAAACAGGCATTCGGTAGACTTTCCATTCCTTTTTAATGCACTGGAGCCATGTGATGGCACAGTACTCCCGATGTGTGTTTTGTTTATGCTGGGAGATTTGTGACTGAAATTTTGTAAGTCCTGTTTTCTCTCTGAGAGCACAGCAATTCACTACAAAGGAAGTAAGGAGAGAGGACGGAAAGGAAAGATCACTGCCTTTGGGCATCTGGGCCGGGACCTGGATCACAGCTCCCTTAAGCCCCTGACCATGGGTGGATAAGTAGCCAATTTACTTTACTCTGATCAAGAAAGTACATGTCTGAAATTGTCCAGGCAAAGATGTCGAGCAAGATTCAGCAACCTGGAGACCAAGTACTAGCTGGTTTGGGGAGCACAGTAACCTGATTGAAGGGTAGTTGGCAACACAGTGGGGAATGTGAAGATGGGCAGTGAGGAAAAGTGAGAGCCTTCTCAGTCATTTTGTGAGAGAGAAAGCAAGCTGCCTTCTCTCTCCTGTGACCTTCCATCTCTAGGAGCCTCAGGGTTTCTCTGGATGTCCTCAGATATACAAGTAGCAGAGGTGCCCCTCACCACATGTTTTGCAAAACCACTGTCCTTTCCTTCTGCCACATCACACTCCTAACCAAGAGCTGAACGAAGCCTTGACCACTTGTGCCACTGAAGTCATAGACTCCTGTGTAGGCATGGATAGGATGACAGGACCTACTTGCCATCCCCGACCTCTTGAGAAATCCCCAATGGAGAGATCGTAGGGAGACCACGTGTCTTTATTTTGCTTGGAGAGCTCAGAAGCAAACGTACATGATTAATAACAAGTATTTTACTAACTGATTACAAAAGAAGCAGGCTTTGAGTTTCCCTATTCCCCTGTAATTATAATGAATTGTTTTCAAACACATAAAAATATCTGTAGTCCCAATTTTCCCTGAAGTCCCTTCCTTAAGATTAAAACAGTGCTTACCCACCGTTGCGCTTTGGATCCTTTCTCGTATCTTCACATCTGTTAGGAGGCTTTGTTGCATATCAGATTATATTTGGGAAAGTTTTCCGCACTGCTTCAAAAACAGGAAATTGGCATCTCTGTGGATCATAAATCAAAGTTGGATGGAAACCCCCTTCTTTTGACTTGCCTAGTGCCAGCTAAGCTCTTGCTGCACCTCGTGAAAATAAACGCAGGAAGTTCTGTGGATGCTTCTGTAGAGCCAAAAAAAAAAATTACATATATATAAAATCACTTGATTTCAACTCCCAACACATTGATACCTTATTTGGCCATAGTTTTGCACAGAATGAGGTAATACAATGACAGCTTTAACATTAGGAAAAAGAATTACACTTCTTATTGTTACCTGGTGGGTCCTACATGACATGATTTTTCTTTTTTCAGTGTGATAGCCTAATCACACTTCCTTTTCTCTCTCTCTCTCTCTCTTTCTCTCTCTTTTTTTTCCAAATCCCTCCGTGTTTTGAGCTCATCTGTTTGTCCCTTCTAGGCCCTTGTCTTCTCGCTGATCCGCCCTGGGAATCTCCCTTGGCTGACTAGTTCCCAGTTCTCATCTGTCAGTAGTCTCCTATTGCTCAGCCTTTTACACCTTTGTAAGCGGTATCCGCATTTAAATATTGCACCTTCCATAAAATTCTCTTCGACTAGTAACATTTCAGGCACCAATATGGCTGGGTAAGGTACCTGCATTTTAGTGTGGAAAATAAATCAGGTCCTCCTTTGACTTCTTTTTACATGAAAATGGAATGAAGCGAGAGTAAATGAAGAGAAAACAAGGATAAGAAGCAGAAATCATTGAGCCACTTTTATTTTGTGCTTAGTTATGCCAAAGTGATTATTTAAAAACATTTTTTATGTTTATTTATTTATTTATTTATTTTCTGGTTTCACTATTTTCTTTATTTATTCAAGGACTTAGAACATTTTTTATCTTTTTTACAAATATAATAAATATTCATTACAGGAGTTATAGAAAATAAAAAGCTACCAAGAAAAAAAATTATGTAAATCTCACTATCTAAAGATAACTACTATTAATATTTTGGCATCTCTTTCTTTTTAATCTTTCCAATCTTTCTTCTAAGTATATCTCCCTACAAAATGTTACCTGGGGTCATGCTACACTCATTATTTCACAATCTGCTTTTCGCACTTAATAACATTTAGGAATCAACTTATAAATAGATGTCATATTTCATCTTCAAATTTTAAATATTGAAAAAAAGGTAAGGTGGGGCTTGGAGTAGTAGTTTTTCTTAACAGTGCTGGTAGGAGTATAGATCCAAACATTTTGGAGAGCAAGATGACAATTTGTACCCTAAGTCTTAAAGAGGGAAGTACTTTTGAACCAGCAATTTAACTTCTAAGGAAATAATTAGGACATGCACAAAGACTAAGCAATAAAGATTGTTGTCATATGTTATTTATATAACAGAAAAAAATTAATATTCATAAATAGCAAATTATTTAAATGAATCCATAGGATGTACTACTATGCAACAATTTACAGCTAGTGTTAGAGTGAATAATGATATGTTTATTTATTTTTGAGAGAGACGGCATGAGCAGGGGAGGGGCAGAGAGAGAAGGAGATACAGAATCCAAAGCAGTCTCCAGGCTCTCAGCTGTCAGCACACAGCCCCATATGGGGCTCAAACCCACAAACTCCGAGATCATGACCTGAGCCGAAGTTGGATGCTCAACCAACTGAGCCACCCAGGCGCCCCAATAAAGGGATTATTTTTAAAGGTGTGAAATAATCATGTGGCAACGGTGTGTTTCCTGCCTTTTCTGTATATATGTACTTCAACTGCAGTTGAGAAAAGGGAGATTTGTCTCAAGGGGTCAGGCAGCGTGGTGATGGAATGAAGATACAGATGTGGAGATTGACATCCTTCTCTTCCACGTGTTTTTCATAGATTCTGTAGGAATCCAAAATGAAATTCGTGGCTCTGCGGAGAAAGGCTGGGGCTTTGTGTTCAGCTGGAGCTGGGTTTGAGTCACGGCCTCGCCACTTACCAGCTGTGTGACCTCAGCAGATGCGCAGTATTTAACCCACAACACAACTACGATAACATCCATGTTGTAGAGTTGTTGTGTGACTAAAAGGAGACGATTTAACTAAATAGGGGCTCGGCACTTTTAAGGATGAGATCTTTGTCCGTCCTCCTTGTCCCTGTTTTCGTGAACAACACTGGGTGCCAGGTGGGTGGAATAGTCTGGCATGTGTGTCTGGCAGCCCATGTCAAGAGACGTGAGGACTCCTCTTTCTCCCCGAGGCGGTCACCCCACTTTCAGGCTCCTTTAAGGGAGGTGGGAGGATGAGCGAGCACTGGCCGGGCATTGCCCAGGGAGCTTGGCTGGAATCCAGGCCACACAATGGTCATAGGAACGTTTGACACTCAAATAACACAAGGCCACAAGGCAGGGGCAGAGGGGAAATAAAACCTGTTATGGCAACACTCAGGGGCAATGTAACACGTGTTTCCACACTTATTTACAGAAGCTCATTCCACGTCTATAGCAGGGAGCTTTGGCCAGTCCTAATTTGTTTCTGGGGGAAAATCCTTAGGACAAGATTTTTTTTTTTTAAATGGTGAATACTTTCATAACTGGGCCCATGGCAGTGGAGTATGAGTAGAAATGACAAGCACAAAATGTTTTCTCTTTGTAAACACGATTGCTTCGGATTCACACAGTCCTCCACAATTAATGCATATAGGATGTTTTTCAAATACTTTTGTGATAAAATAAATAGGGAAACTACTAGTCAAACTGGGGTGTGAGAGAATTAAGGTAGCTCTTAAAGTTACAACATGGTCAGCACGAATATTTGGGTGAAGGGTAGTGGTTAGGATGCTGCTTTCTGTTAAGACGGGGCAGAAATAAATGTTCACCCTAAATTCTCATTTATGTGAGACTCAAAGAATTTTTGCATTGAGGATGTTCCCAAGGCATTGAGCAATTGACAGCTATTTTTTTTTTAATGTTTATTTTTGAGAGAGAGGGAGGGACAGAGTGTGAGTGGGGGAGGGCAGAGAGAGAGGGAGACACAGAATCTGAAGCAAGCTCCAAGCTCTGAACTGTCAGCACAGAGCCCAAAGTGGGGCTTGAACCCATGAACCATGAGATCATGACCTGCACTGAAGTCGGATGCTTAACCAAACAGCCACCCAGGGTAAGTCAGACGCTTACCCAACTGATACCTATTATAGATGTCAACGGTTATAAGGGAGCTCATTCAGGCTCTTGTTGAGGCAAAGAAAAAAATTGTGTTTTGGTGCCATAACTTTAAAAAATGTCACCAGTATGCGTTTTGAATTCTAAAGAAAATGTTCATTTAATGAAATAAATGTTGGTCTTGCAGGGTGCCTTGGTTTGTGCTTTCAGGAAGGTGCTATAGCCAAGTGGTTAAAAGTATGGGGTTTGGAATCAAACAGAAGTGTTTGAACCCTTGCTCTAACACTTACTAGCTTTAGGACTTTGGGCAAGTCATTTAACTTCTATAAGCTTCAGTTTCTTTAGTCATAAATAGGGTTTTCTTGAGGATTGAATGAAATCATTTTTGTATATTAGGGTAAATGACAAGCTTTTGAAACAAAGAGAGCCCTAAATACAGTGGCTTAAATAAGAACAGTTTGCTTCTCTCTTGCCTAAGTCTGGCCAGTGGACACTATTCACCAGGTCACTGAGGGACCCAGGTACCTCCATCTTTTTGCTCCTCAGTCCCCCAGTCATCTGGATTGCTGCCACATCTGGGATTCAACCAGGGAAGGGGATAAGAGCCAAAGCCCAGGTAAGGTGAACTGTCTCTAAAGTTGGAGAAAACTGAAAAGTTGCTCTTATCATTTCTGTTCACATTCCATTGTCACGGACTCATCTTGCTCACATGGTCACACCTACCTGTAAAAAAGGGTGGAAAATGTAGTCTTTAACTGGTAGCCCTGTGTCCAGGGAAAAAGGGGAGGGTGGATTCGGGGGAGACAGCGGTCAAGTCTGTCATACTGTATAGCACGTAAATAGATGCTGTTGTTTTCATGAATTATTTCCAGTATGCCTTCTACATATGCATTTCCTTAACTAGATCATTACCTAGAACATAGTAGAGGCTCAATTAATATTTTTCAGGTGAGAAAGACTGGATTAATAAACACATTGTTTTTCTTTCAGTTAAGACATCTTTTATGGATAGCCTGGGTTTCTCTAGTGAAACCTCTTTAATTTGCTCTCTTTTGTCAGATGGTAGGGAAGGCTGTAAGTACAAGATGGGACAAGGACCAGCAACCAGATGAGGATATCTCCTCTAGCCCCAGAGCATCTTGCCGCTCACAGAGGAGGTGTATGTAGGGCAACCAGCTTCTCCACCACCATGAGCCACCTCCCAATACAGGTCAGATGTTGGAGAAGCAGTTGTGGATGCGTGGATAGAATTTTTCAAAAAGTAGACCCTTTCTTTCTCAGAACATTAACTACTGCCTGATGTAAGGATGCGCTGGTCTAACATGTTTGGCAGAATGTGATTTCTCTCTTGCGTCCTACATAAACACTGAAATGAGCTTTGTAAATTCATCTCTTATACATTTAGGTCTCTGGAGTTGGCTGGATCTTGCCTGTCAGTGTCTCATCATGCTAGTAGACTTCAAAGACACAAGCAAATTTTTCCTGGAGGGAAAAAGTGAGGGAAAAGATCCTTCCTGAAGTTTTGGACCAGTCTATTTGGATGGCCATGCTGGGATCTTGGACTGTCACTTCTGGAAGGTCATTAAAGGTGACCCAGCCCTCTGCGGGGGGAATCACATGCCCAACCCTCCAGCTTTAGGTGGAATAGTTTTTGGAAAATCACCAGCCTCTAATAGCATTGGTTTCATTTTTGGAAAGCTTTCATTCTATTTTTTTTTTTTTTTCATATTATGTCAAACTCTCCCTGTCCATGATATCTACCTATTTTACTACCATTTTTTTACTCCCTGATGCTGCAAAGCACATTTCCTCTCCCTTTTGCGGTTCTTTCTTCAGATGGTGCACAGAGATGCT
The DNA here is from genome assembly GCF_018350215.1 of Panthera leo. Lineage (NCBI taxonomy): Eukaryota > Metazoa > Chordata > Mammalia > Carnivora > Felidae > Panthera > Panthera leo. The sequence continues at coordinate 39,240,800 of NC_056696.1, read as the reverse complement.
GAGAGCCTCGTATCCGTGAAATACAATGCCATTCTCACCGCCTCGGTCTTTGGATTAACAAAAGATGGGAGCTCAAATCTCAAGATGGGAGCTGAGATGCAGTCACACGTATGCACCATCCCTGAAGGAAACATGGAATTCATTTGTGATACTACGTTTGGAGTTGGATGAGCATGTTGGATGAGCACTAGATTATCTTGGTCTTGGCCCCCCTAAGATGTCCCATGTCACGGAGACAAATGGGGAGCAATGTCCTTAATTATTCTGTGGAGATCACGTGTGGCGCTTGCTCTATGCCCAGCACTGGGCCAGTGGCTTAGAGCTGTCCCAAGCACTGCCCTTGCCCCATGCTTACAGCTTAGAGGGGCAGCCTTGGGAGAGAAACACAATGAGACTAGACTAGGATTCACATCAGAGGTCTAGGGCCTAGAAATGGGATCTTTTGACTTTGATGGGGAGGCTTGCATGGGATGCGGCAGCTAGGAAGATTTGTCCAAGTCTTGTCTGAGTTTGCTAGGCCATTGGGGAACATGCCTGGAAGTGCAGAGGCAGGAAAGAGCAGGTGATGCTCAGGGTGGCGAGTAGCTCAGTGTGTTGGTATGTGTTGGGAGTGGAGTCTGGGAAGGCCCGCAGATGCTGTGTGCTAACAGGTCTGAGGTGCCATCCTAGGGGAAGGTGTGGGCTGAAACTTTTTCTTGCAGATATTAGGTACCAGAGGGCTGGAAGTGAAGGAGTGACATGGTTAGCTCTGGGGTAGGAGATGGCACTGGCACCTGTAGGAAGGGAGGTTTGGAGTGGGTTGAGATTGATGGCAAGAGACCGGCCCAGAGGCTATTGTGTAATTTTAGGCAAGAAACGCCAAGGGCCTGATCTACAGCTGCAGGGAAGAGGAAAGGGTTGATTTGAGACAGTTACGGAAAGTAACTGGTAGGACCTGGATACAGGGGCAATGTGGAAGGCAGGAGAGGTGCATGAAGAAAAGCTGGCAAGGAGCCTGAAGCAGGCGTGGCCCCAGGTCAAGGGGAATCTGGAAGGGCTTCAATTCTTGTCACTAAAAGTGCTGGAGGCCAGGGCCCTGTCAGAGGTCACTGGGCTGGGCTTCCTCCTCAGAGGTGGGGTTGACAGAGCCAGCCAAGGACAGGGGGCTGCTGTTGGATCAAGTGAAACAAGAGTGCTGTGATCTGTGGTTCATAAAGTTCAAGAGTTAGATGCAAATCAGGTATCAACACATTGTTTCCATGGGAGGGCAACTCCAGTCTCATCCGTTGATGAGATGGTCCTGATATTGACATGGTCCTGAGAACAGTTTCAGATCTAGTGGCCCAGGGAATCTGGTCTGGGATCCATAATGCCTCCTGGGGCAACCTGGGGTGTGAAAGACACTGGCCAGAGCTCAGGTGTGGTGTGAAGGGTCCAACATGCTCAAGTCTACTGGTTTCTTGGTTTTTTAGGTGTTTAGTGTCAAATTCATATTGGGGACACTCGGTGATCAGTCTAATTACACCTCCTTTTGCCCCTTTCCCAACAATTAAACGTGCAACGTTTCATAGATTGGTTCTTAAGTTTTTCTGCAAACAAGTCACAATTACTGCCTGATATCAGTCACTGAATTATTAATTCCCAACTTAAAATAAAACAAATGCCTATGTGAAACAGTTAAAGTATTTCAAGAATATATATTTTGAGTGACTAAACTATACATTTCCTGTTCAGTGTTAAGGAAAATTGGTCTTCATTATTCCAGGGAAATGTCAAGATCACTAAGTATTGCAGCATTTTGACCTGTGTTATGTTGAGCAAACTCTCCACATGTTTCTCATAAAAAATATACATCAGAGATGGTTTCAAACTGAACGTCAAACTTAGTTAAAGGTACAAACCTCTTCAAAGTTATCGTGAATATCAAATATAACAATCACATGCACGTCAACGTGAGCCACTTTTTTCTTGGGGCTCCCTCATGCTGATGGATTTAGCAACTTCATGAGTGTTATTCTTTGGGGAGTGAGGCCTCTGCTCTCATCAGAATGACCTCTGCCGGCTGCTGGGTTGGGCTTTGTAGAAACTCTCTCTCTGCCAAATTAAAAAACAAATGTGCATAACCACTTACAAATACATTATTTTAAAAGTTTATGTTCTATACTTTGCTGTACCTATGTGATGGTTGCCTGGGTGTATACATATGTAAGAATGTATCAACTGTACACTCTTCTGTATGCAAATTATAATTCAGTTAAATATGAATATACATCTTCAAATTCCATGGGATGTCAGCAAGGATAATTTTTTTTTATTAAGTTCTTCCTGGTAAGAGGTTGATGAGGGAGGTGTTTTATAGGCCACTATCTAGGTGCTTAAAAATCTTAGTTCTGTAATCTACCTGGCCCTACATATGGTGTAGAATCTGAGTCCTTGGTAGCTTTTAGCAGGAACCTAAGAAAAATCAGTGTCTGCTTGGCAAAGGGATGGTGACTTGTGCCAATCTTGACAGGGGTAGGGAAGGCAAAGGCAGGGCAAAAGGAGGTGGCTTTCCCCTGAATCACAATGTTTCATAAGCGTATGGCTTTGTGGCCCTTGCATTATTTTGTAGCAGGGGTAATTATTAATTACCAAAATGGATTTTGTAAACATCTCCAAAGGCTCCGTGGTCCTGAAGGGGGCTACTTTCTAGGAGATAGACATGTTACTTTTCAGGGTTAAACTCCAGAAAGTGTTAAAGGCTTTTAGATTTCCAATTTATTGATATCTGTATCCTCGGCAGTGATTTGATTTTATTTCATATCTTTTCCTTTTGAGACAAATCCTAAGTGTCACCCTGGTTTAGAGACAGTGTGGTGTAGCATTTTAAGAACATGAGTCCTGGAGCCAAACTGCTTGGGTTCAAATCTCTGCTCCTTCACTGGCTAGTTTCTCAGTCTGTGCAAGAAGCTTTAAGAGGTACATAATAATACCAAATGGAGCTGTTCTGAAGATCACTTGAATTAACAAGGCACTTGGTAAAGTTCTTACAGCACAGGGTAGACAAAAAATATAGACACTATGAGATTTTTCTGCCCATCAGTTATGACAGTAAATAATATGAAATGCTTTATTTCATGTGTAGAGATGTGATGAACAGATTGACTTTAATGCTTCAAGTAGCCAACCAAGGACAAGACTTCTCCAGATAACATCTACAGAGGGAAAAGGATCTGTTCATGTGGAATTCTTTTGACTCCATTCCTACTCAAGTATCTAAATTACTGGACGCTTTAGTATGTAATAGAAAGAGGACAGCATAAAAACTTTTAAAAATTATCAGGCTGGGCATATCAATATTTATTGAAATACTGAAAAAAAATTCCATTTTGTTGAGAAATTCCTGGCAAGAACTGACATGACAATATGTATTTCACTGATACAGTAAGAAAACGTCAACAAGTAACTGACTTCACACTCTAAACATTGCATGGATTCAGGTCCAAGGTAGCTGCAGAAGATCTGTAATACAAATATTCAGACATTACAGATTGTCTGTTTACACACATAGACCAACTATAATAAACCAGGCTAAGCCAAAAACGTTTATATTTGAGTCTGCTTTTACTGATAAATCTTGTAATTGATAAGGCAGTTGCTAAGGAAATGTCTGGTTACAAACTGGTCACTAATGAACACTAGAGAAATTTCATTTGCCAACTTTGGATGGGCCACAGACGTTGACTGGGGCGCATTCCTGCTTATCAACTTCTGTTCTTCATGATACCAGAAGTGTGAATGTAACTGTCCGTGTTGCCCGTCTTTCTAAGTGTACTTAGGATGTAATTTACTAGGTTAACAACATACCAATATTTGACTTTTTTTTAGGTTTAATATTCAGTGGGGAGTACTCCATTATTTAAAATAAGAAAACATGGACTTTCAGAATTAATATATTTGGGTGGGGTTTTTTTTGTTTTGTTTTGTTTTGCAATGTTAAAGACCCTCCAAATAACTATCCCACACATCTCCTAACTGCCACCACCCAAGGTGCACATACATGATGGAACCATTTCAGTAACGGTTAACAACACCCATTCCTCTCCGCATGTCTTCTAACCAACCCGGTTTTTAACTGGAGAGAATAATGATGCTGTTAATCCATTTCATGCTTTGCATATTGACTCTGGTCGGCTATTTTTCATTGCCCTTTGAGCCATGATTACAGGTGACTGAGATTTTGCATGAGGAGCTGTGGACACTCTGCTTAGGGAATGTGTACCCTTCATGTGGACGAATATTAGAGGAGATTAAGAAAAATAATAAAATAACCCTTTTTGTAGACACAGAAGTAGTAACTAATATCTTTGGTATACAACTTACAATGCTTGTAAAGGAAACCAGGTAAGACTCCACCCCTGTTAAATTTACTTGAAATCAGAGGAAACTACAAGTCACATAATTTACAATAGATATTAAATAAACTACAGGAAGAATTATGAAGATTTACAGACATTTAATCAAGTGAATGATTTTAATTCATTAAGACCCTTTTCTGTCCCTGAACTATGTTCCACTAACTTGAAGACATGCTACAGTAAACACATATATTTGGTTTCTTCAGTCTTGGCTATATCTTATACAAAGGTGAAACCAAGGAACAATAAATTAGCATCATAATTGTCTACAGTTGAAACTATGATATACAATATAAATAAACTATTCAAAAGCCTGAAACATTTATGAAAAAATTAAGGGACTAGGAGATATTTATTTTTTACAGTTTCTACAAGTGATTGTGCCGCTGATAATCTCAAAAAAATTAAAGTCTAAATGAGATTCCTGTTTTTGATTTTAGTGTCTCACGACATACAATAATTAGGTACTGTGAAAAGTAATTACCAATCAGAAAAATAACATTAAGGAAATTACTGCTTTAGCTATTTTGTGATATCATAGTTCCCTCCCCTCCCCCCACAGGACCTAAAGAATGTAAACACTATCTTTTATTTGACTTTAAAGTATTAATACTTTATTTTAAACAAATGTTGATCCACGTCTGCACAGCTACCTCTCGGAATTGTGAAATAAGGCAAGACTTCCATACCTGTGGCATCACACGTTAATAATACTGCTATTGTCGTTGGGAGATATTGTTTCGCAATTCTTAGTACTTCAATATTTGTTCTAGAGCAGACTTTAGTCTATGACTTTGAAAGGTCAGCATCACCCTCTTCCTTTCCCTTTCGGGGAAGATTTTGAATTGCTTTATCATCTTTTCCATCCACATGTAAAAATCACTGTTTCCATTCTATGTTTAGGGGATGTTCAATTGCAACAAGCATGAGACTTGAGGCCATTTATTAGCCAACCCTTTTCTTTCTTTTTGCATAGCTTAACATGCTTCGGTTTTATTTTAAACTACTTAGCACTGTGACTATTTGACATCCCAGCAAAATACGCTTCAGGTTTTATTTTTAAATGAACTACAAACTTTGATGGTTAAAAAGACGGATGTACCCTAAGAAGCCTTTTGGTGAGAAATTGTTACGAAATCCAACAACGCCAAAGCCACGGTTCAGTAACAGTAGCAGAAATAAGGGCTAGCTTGCTTTAGCTATGGAGCATTTGCTTTAAAAGTTTGTAGTCCTTTCCCTTAGTATTAATGCTTACATAAGATCAGAAGAGGGATACTGCCTGCTTCTTCTTTTTTTTTTTTTTTTTAACATTATGAACACATGACAAAACAAACCCGAACATATTTAAAATGGCAAGCTAACATATTAATAGACTGTTCTTATTAGCTGTTTGCAGGTCTAAGACACAGACATTCAAAATTATGCTTTTCATGATTTGGTGGAGCTATGAGTGGGTGTGGCTGAGCACAAGTCCGTAAGGACAGATTCCGTGATCACAGGATAGAAGGTGCTGGGTCCTTGAAGGAAGAGGGAAGGGCTATTACAGGTGTAGCTGATGGGTTTTTGAGTTGTTTTAGTTCAGCTTTAGCATGGAGGAATTCTGTAAGCTCAAATCCCCTGCTGTATAAGCCTAATTAACAACACAGATCAGTTCCTCAATTTCTTCACAGCGGAGATCAGTTTAAATATACAAGAATTGTTCTGTCCGTTTTTATTCTGATATGGTGTTGGTATCCATCCGTGAGTTCAATTCACTCCATTATAATGTCTTTTACATGGAATCCTTTGGGGATGTGAAGCCTTTGATTCACAGTTTGCAATACAAATACCCTGATACATCATTTATTTGCTATTAAGTATTTGATTATTATGCCTTTTTAAATTCAATATCTTTAAACCAAGTTTTTAATTAGTGTTGCTTGGAGCAGTTCAGAGTATTTTTTTTTTTTTTTTTAACTTCTGTTCTTCTTTTCCCCCCACCAATCTCTTTTTGTTTTGAAAGCAGAGCTTCTCAGGGTTGTAACCTAAGCTCTTTTTGCATGCAACATTTCAATGAGGAGGTTATTATAGGGGACATCCCCATTCAGGTGCTTATAGTAGAGGTATTCTTCAGCCTGCATACTGATGGCCCGGATTTCGGGTAATCGAAGAAGTAGCTGCCCAAATTTCTCTGTTTGCTGCGGGTAGTTGCACATTGTATAGTCCAGCAAGGCGGCATTGACTTGTTCCTGGACACCTTCTACCAGCTGAAAGTTCTCAAGGTTTTTGACGTCTGGATTAAAAAAAAAAAAAAAAAAAAAAAAAAAAAAAGCACAATATTTTAATGGCTTTTTAATTCCTATTTACTACAGCGGTGTGTTCAATTAATGGATGTATTTTCCTCCTGACATAAAGCATACTTTATATGCTGCTGAATATTCAGTAAGCCCCACTCACCAAGCTTCCTGGGAAAATGATCACAAAAGAGCTTTAGAAGAATGTCTTGTTGAAATTCTGCATATACCTCAAATCAATTAGACACCAATGGATTTTGAGCAAGGTCAACTCTTTTCATATCTTACAAAAGGAAAGGTTTGAGGATTCCTAAAGTAGAGGGATCATAATATATTGCCAGCAAATGAGTCCCTGGAGAAAGACCTATCTTAACCCAGTATATTACACAATTCATATAATTCTGTATTAATTTTTCTGACCCAAGGTGAAATCTGTGTCCAGGGTATGATGTAGTTAATTCTAATAAAAAGTGACAGGGTTCTTGTTTCTGTTTGACATTTTCTAAATGATTCTGAAAGCCTTTGACTTGTCTAGCCTATGCTAATGAACCATCTGGTACACCCCAGTGACTGCCAACAGAATATTCGCTACTGGGAACTCTCTAAAATATATATCTCAGTGACTAATGATCTTTATCAAATGAAAGCCTTGTCCTTTAGGCAGAATATGTGCCAGGATGGCCGGTGCCCTTTAACCTGAATGTGGCTTCAAAGTCTGATAAGTCTGATAACTTTGCTTTTTTTTTCTTTTTTTTTTTCTTCTGGTCCTGGGTCACTCAGACACAGAACATGGACACAGGCAATTCATTCAACCTAACTCCTGGTGATGATCCAGTTGTTTTAAGGCATCTGCCCTAGAGGTCCTTATAAATATTGAATAAGGGAGAAACACAGAGTCAAAAAAAGACAGACCAACATACAAATGCATACACAGACAATGAGCACGGGAAAAATGGTTATGTTGGAATTTCTCTTCTGGAGTTTATTTACGTTAACTGCAACTTTTATACAATGTGTATATAGAAGCCTCTGGAAAAAAAATATAGATATGTGTGTTTACATACGTCCACGCTAAGAAAGTAAACAGATGCGGACCCCTCCAGCCCTGTTTTATGTTCTAATTGGACAAAAATAAATAAGAATGGTTCTGAAGAAAACCACATAACACTATGATTAAAAGGTTAAATGTACTAAACTCAGTTAATAGTTACCATAGTAACTCATACCCAATATTTTTGCCACTAAACTTGGCTGTTAAACTTAGCCTGTACATGTGTGCATGTCCACTTTGGTATCTCCAAATGCTTTTTTTTTTTTTAATTTTTCTAATTTTTTAAATGTTTATTCTTGAGAGAGAGAGAGACAGACAGACAGAGTGTGAGTGGGGGAGGGGTAGAGGGAGTGGGAGACACAGAATCTGAAACAGGCTCCAGGCTTTGAGCTGTCAGCAGAGTCCAACATGGGGATCGAACTCACAGACCATGAGATCATGGCCTGAGCTGAAGTCGGACGCTTAACCGACTGAGCCACTCGGGTGCCCCGGTATCTCTAAATGCTTTTAAAAGAAGGTTACTTACTTTCCAGAAGGAAGGGAGTGGGAGATGGGCAAAATGGGTGAAGGGGTGTGGGAGATATAGGCTGCCAGTTATGGAATGACTAAGTCATGGGAATAAAGAGCACAAGATAGGAAATACAGTCAGTGATATTGTGCTAGCACTCTATGATGACAGAGGGTAGCTACACTTACGCAGGGCATGGCGTAATGTATAGAGAAGTTGAATCACTATGTTGTCTACCTGAATCTAATGAAACATGGTGTGTCAACTATACTCAAAAAAGTTAAAACAAACAAAAACAAAAATAAACAAAAAACATTACCTTACATTTGCTGTTTAAATGGGTCTGGGATGATTTTAGTGTTTATATTTTGAGCCATAACTTTGCATTAAACATGCTTTCTCCCTCCCTATCCCCCAAGTCTCTGTCCCAAATTAAAAACAGTGAGGAATTAGTAGCGAAACAGATACACAGTGGGAGCATTGGATACCACATCTATTTCAAAGTGAGATGGGAGAATAAAAAATATTTGCTTATTTATTAATGAGATGTACAAACAGACAAATGTTACACTTTTAGGAGCTCTGCCTCCTCTGTGGCATTTAAACTGGCAGGCAAGTTGTTGTCCACTCGACATTTAAAAAAATTTGTCTTTTAATGTTTATTTATTTTTGCGAGAGAGACACAGAGTGTGAGCGGAGGAGGGGCAGAGAGAGAGGAAGACACAGAATCCAAAGCAGACTCCAGGCTCCGAGCTGTCAGCACAGAATCCGACTCGGGGCTCGAACCCACACTCCCACTGGGAGATCACGACTTGAGCAGAAGTCAGACACTTAACCAACTGCACCACCCAGGCGCCCCATTTTTTTTAATGTTTATTTTTGAGAGAGAGAGAGAGAGAGAGAGAGAGAGAGTCAGTGGGGGAGGGGCAGAGAGAGAGAGAATGGGAGACACAGAATCTGAAACAGGGTCTAGGCTCTGAGCTGTCAGCACAGAGCCCAATGTGGGGCTCGAACACAGGAACAGTGAGATCATGACCTAGGCTGAAGTCGGACGTTTAACCGACTGAACCACCCAGGCACCCCCCCCCCCCCACTTGACGTTTTATATCTGTAGCACTTTACACTTAATAAAGTATTTTCCATCTATTTTATTTAAAGTATTTTAAACATTATTTTTAAATTATTTAAAATATTTATAAATTTTCTAAATTATTTGAAAATACTTATAAATTTAGTTACATTTGTTTCAAAATTACAAAATGTCAATAATTGGAAATACCGTTGGTATGCTATAGCTGGGTCTGTGACAGAAGAATTTACATTCGTGTTAGCTTTTCCCCTGTTGCGAACCTTACGCTTTCACAGGCTCACATTCTGGTTACAGGTATAGGTCCTTCAATAAAGGATCGTGGCAGAAAGATAACATAATTTCAAAATAGCTCATTTGAATTTTGACAAATTTCTCAGCATTTTTTTCTTTTTGCCCTTCGTCCAACTTCGAAGAGACAGAATTTAGCATCCTCCTTTACATCCGACCAGAAAGTTGAAAAAGAAAACAAGCAACTTTCGGGGTTATGGTGATCTAAACACAATGATAGAAAAACAACTGAAATGGAGTATTATTTTATACTATAATGAAAGATGTTCTCACAAGCAAGGAAAACTAACAATAGTCCTAGAGATTAATAGGGAGGATGTAGGAATTTGCACAGTATAAAAATGTAAGATAAATGAATAATAGTCTTTTAAGAAAGTTGTTTTGAAACTTTCTTTTTTTGATAAATGTATTTTTTGAGAACTAGGTTCTACCTTCTGTGATAAATAATGCCAGTCTGTTAATAATAATAATAAAAAAACTATTAAAAAACATAAAACGAAGGATAGATCCTAAGTCCTGGTTTATTTGTGTACTATTATCACCGAATGATCATGTAAAGTCTTCAAATCAGCATGTGCTGGATAATTTCTAGAAATACTGGTCCAAACTGGTACCTTTCTCTCAAGTCTAAAAATACGTCCAATTTTCCTTCTGAAGGAAAATATACACGTTTCCCATACTTTGGCCATATATATAATTTTTTTCTAAAAGACATTAGAGTTGAATTGGCACGACTGAGGGGCGCCTGGGTGGCTCGGTCAGTTAAGCGTCCGACTTTGGCTCAGGTCATGATCTCACAGTCCGTGAGTTCGAGCCCCGTGTCGGGCTCTGTGCTGACAGCTCGGAGCCTGGAGCCTGTTTCAGATTCTGTGTCTCCCTCTCTCTCTGCCCCTCCCCTGTTCATGCTCTGCGTCTCTCTGTCTCAAAAATAAATAAACGTTAAAAAAAAAAAATTAAAAAAAAAAAAAGAATTGGCACAACTGAATTCATTATCTCATTAAGCTATTTCTAAGAATGTCTCATTAAATCTCACAAAAGTTCTGCTGCTAACTGTCCCAAAGGTACTTACTTATTTTGTTTCTAGGTCTATGGAGGCAATTTGCAATTTGGTATCAACGATCCTGATATTTAAACTACATAAGGTTAAAAAAAAGAAGGAAAAAGATTTTTATTGAATGATTCTCGTTTACTGACCAAGTAGTTCCGGGATCATTGCTCTGCTGGTGGACTCTACTTTCAGCTCTATATGCCTCTCACTTCATTTTGCACGGCTTTGTTAACTGTCCATTTCCCTAGCAGACTGACTGTAAGCATCCTGGCATGAGGACTGTATTAGTCAAAGCATCCCCAGAGAATTCTCCATTAATGTTTGCTTTATATCATTGGTGCATATGTCCAAGACTGATATCATTGTGACATTACCTATTGCATTAAACTGTTATAAGCCAATTTCCTTTCTTTTTCTAATTCGAAACTGGCTTTCAAAACTTAATTTATATGATAGATTTCTCCCTGAAATAAAATATTTGCAATGTGGTCTTGTTTTCTATCCAAAGAATCCTGGGTGAATCCTTTCGTGGTCTGAATAATCAAGTCTTAATGCTGAATAATCAGGTCTTAATTTATATGTTTTGCCAATGAGGATTTTCACTGGTCAGTTCTGCTTTAAGGGAAACGTGCCCACATCCTCATTTGGACTTGGAATAGGGTCCCTGCGCTCCCACATTTCTTGCATCTCTGGCTTGAGAGGCAGACCTTGGTTTCTCTACCGTGGTTGAGATGCTTCACAAGGACCTAAAAGCAAGGGAGGGCATGAATGACAGAATACAGATGACATCACCTCTCGGAAGACTTGGAATTGTCTCTTTTCTGTATTTACTTTTTAGGAGGAGTCCAGAAATTTAAGTGTGCTCCCACAATACGCATGGAATTAGTTTTTATGCTAATTCATGTCCTTTTGTGAAAATTCACACATGAAATACATTTAAAATCTGAAGCATTTTCTCTGACATATTTCTCCTACAAATCAAGCCCTATTCCACATTAAGTAATGAATGGGAGCTGGCATACTAGGGAGTCTAAACTCATCTATAGCAGGAGTCTGTAACACCAAAACTTCATGAATGGATATTAAATTACACGAGAAAACAAAATCTGGAAAGATTATTACATGTTCTGGAGTCCTCAGAAATAATATGGTTCTGTGGTTTGTTTATTTCCCATATTAAATACCACTGTAGCATATTTGGGATTTTAGAAAGAGACTCAGCTGGAAGAAGAGAGATTGATAGGAGACCAGAATTCCCACCAGTTCTTCTGTGAGATCTTATGCTATAGATCTCACAAGTCTCCTGCATTTGGCCCTCCACGTTCTCCTTTGAAAGTGATATAGGCTTCACTGTAATACAATTTTAAAATACAAGTTAATGAGCTCTATCATTGCAAATTCGGAGTTGGAAATTGTATGTAAACAGTCAGAGGCATCCCCAACCCTTCCTCTATAGCCTTTAAATTTTGATAACTGGCAAAAGCATTTTGGCTTCTCCTCTAAGTATCAATCTCTTATCATCTATTCTACTTTATTCACTCAGGGACTAATTACCAACTTTTTATATGAAGCAGCATTACGATAAGCTCACAGTGGCATGCTCAGATTTTTTCCATCCTTATTGGAAAGTAAACCCTTAGGTCTTCTTGAATATATTACAGTACTGGCTTCTCAGTCATACACAGCACCCAGATTCTCTCTGAAGATGAAGATCCTGATTTCTGCCTCCCTGGTTCCTGCCACGTGGCACAGCCTGTGAATCTTCCTGTTCAGCAGTTTTTTCAGTGATGGGTCCTTTCGCTAAGCAAGGGGGCTGGGGGGTTGGGAGGCTGGAGGCTCAAATAGAGTCTGTTATCTTTTGCTGAGAAGATAATTCCCTTTGCTAATTTCTCACAGGTAGGGGAGAAAATTTTATCTGGCCCTTTAAAAAATATGAAAATGGGAAAAAGAAGTAGAACGCTTCTTTTTTCCTTGAGGCATCTGGAGAGATGACAATCTATAAATTGGTACACAATTTGTCCTCAGAAGACCCTTTCCTTTACTAAACCAGAAAAGGAGAAAGGAAATGAATTTTCCGTAAGGAATTAATTTTTACAATTATTTCTTTAAAGGGCTATATTTAAATAATTTATGTAAATAATTTTAAGAACTTTTGGAGAGATACCTGTTATATTCTTTTCCTACGAACAAAGTTCACTTAATAAAGAGTGAGGGCTATTTAGGGGTTGCAGATGGGAGGGTAAGAGATTTTTAGTGGGGATGTCTAAAGTTAAATCATCATGTCTCCAGCAAAACTTCAAACCCAAGATTTTAAATTCATCACTGTTAAGTCCCCCACAAAAATGTGTTTGTATGCGTATGCTTATTAACCCAAGAGCTATTTTTAGCAACTAGAATATACAAGTGGGTGCCTTCCTATGCAAATTACTACCAAGAAAATGTAACTCTTTGGCAGGAGCTGTGTGTAGAAATGTGGACAAATAGCATATGCATTATTTATGTACATAGAAATAACAAGCCCTTACAAATGATTGACGCTTTGTAGCTTACAAAGCACTCTAACATGCATTATTTATTACTTCACACCTTTATGTATATGCAATATACGAATTCATTCATTCATTCATCCATCCATTCATCTGTTCATTCATTCATCCATCCATTCATTCTGATAGCCCTGTACCAGGTCACAAAGACACAGGAATAAAACAAAAGTCTCTGTGTTAAGCAGTTTATTTGATGGAATAGAGAGAAGCAGTGGGTGCCTGGGGCACACACAGGAAGAGCACCCCTGGGGAAGGTCCCAACTGAAGGGTTTTGAAAAATGGGTCGGAGTGAGTTGTGCTACCCATGGAAGGAAAGGCCGGGGACGCCTCGCAGACAGTATTCGATATACAAAGACTCAGCCACCGGGAGAAAAAAGAGGTCCTGGGAACACCGTAAAGCAGCTTAACTTTCATGCAGAAGGAGAGCAGAGGGGCAAGATAAGGATGGACCACAAAGTTTAAGTCTGAAGGACACTGAACGTCGGAAGGGGTCTGGATTCTGTTCTGAAGGCAATACAGAAGCACCAAAAGATTTTAAGAAGGAAATGGTCAGCTCTCTGACTTAGAAAGAGCACGCTACCAGAAGTATGGAGAAGGGATTGGTCTCATGAAGGGAGGACCACCCAGGAGGCTGTCACAGGAATAAAGGTGAGACGTATGGTGGGCCATGGGCTGGGATGGACTTGAAAGGCATCAAAATGGTTGAGTCGACAGGGATTCTCGGCCCTGAACAGAGAGTAGGAGAGAGTGAAGGTCCTGGGTGACTTCTGGGTGTCTGACAAGGGAGGAAGGTGGTGGCTGTCCTACTGGCAAGAGGCAGAAGAGCATATTTGAGGAAGCAATATTTAGTGAGTCTAGGTATAGCCACGTTGAACTTAAGGAGCGTGTGGAACGCTCAGTAGTTATGAAGGAAATGGCTGGAAATAAAGGTCCAGACCTCAGCAAAAAGGCCTGGATGGTGGTATAGACTGGGGACTCATCAATGGACAGGTGATGGATGAAACCCCAGGGGTCTATGAGGATGTTTAGAGAGAGAAGAGGCCTAGTTGCAGGGTTCTGGAGAAGGCTAACTTTTAAAGGATTCTTTCTTGAGAAGGTATTATAGGTATTTTGAAATTAAGACCGAGAGATTAAATAGCTTTTCTAAGATCTCAAAGGATGCCAGACCCGGGGGGGGGGAGGAGCTAACATTTCCAAGCAGTAGTCAATATGCGAAGGATTTTTTATATGTCCTCATTTAATACTGCTAAAGTATTATTCTCTTCATTCTCTAGATAAAGAAACAGATTTACAGGGGTTGCGTAACTCTACTTCCTCAGCTAGTAAGACACAGACCCTGCTACCTGGGTCTAGAGTTCTTGGAACCTGCCCACAAGATGTTCCACCCGCAGAGCTGGGAAATGGACCTTGCAGGGCTTGTGACTTTCAGGTGCTGGATGGAGCCTGTTTATCCCTACTGTCACAGCCTGCAAGTTTCTGCCACCTGCTGGGGTTGGAGAATGGGATGTCCTGGTTAATCAAATAGTTCATCTTCTAAAGGGTCTCCTAACACATGGACAGTTTTCCAAGAATTTGAGTGAAATAATATACTTTTGACATTTATACTGATATGTAGCAAACCTTAATTCATCTTTGATGATTTTGAAGGAGATTTAACATCTTAAATGTCACAGAGCATTATTGTAAAAAGCAGTGACAATTGAGACTGAGTACAATCTAGAGTCATAGAGTGCCTTCTTGGGGACCTTTTCTGGGCAGTCCCCACCCCGGCCCTTTCCACTGAGACTCTAAGGGCTAAAAAATAAGAGTTTCTGTCTGCTTCATATACGGAGTTTAGGCAAAAGGATTCCACTGATTTAAAAAAAAAGTTTGAAGGGCACCTGGGTGGCTCAGTCAGTTGAGCATCTGACTTCAGCTCAGGTCATATCTCACGGTCCGTGAGTTTGAGCCCCACATCAGGCTCTGTGCTGACAGCTCAGAACCTGGAGCCTGCTTCGGATTCTGTGTCTCCCTCTGTCTCTGACCCTCCCCCACTTGCACTGTCTCTCTCTCTCTCTCTCTCAACAATAAAATAAACATTAAAAAAAAATTAAAAAAAAGTTTGAAAAGCACTTGATTTTGTGGTTACAATAACATCGTGCAAAGGGAACGTGGTCTAATATAATCTCATTGACCAGGCCGATCAAGCAAGTCATTTAATCCTCCCGAGCCTGTTTTTCTATCTGCAAAATATAGGAAATAACTCTCCTAGACTCTTAGGATCATGGGAAAGTAAAATATATTTGAATTAAATATGAATAAACTTTAAACATGTACAGGTATTATATACACACAGGGCACTATTTCTTAAAATTTGAATGATAAAATCTGAAAATATTACCAATAAAATATTAAAGTTTGCAGGTTAATTTGTTTGCTTCCAACACACATCCTACACAGCAGTCTGATCATTTCCCTGCCATGAAGTTTCATGGACAAAATAGAATCTCTCATGTTACAGTTTTCCAAAATTAATGGAAGGCACCGTGAGTGCCTCAAAGTTTATCCCATCCTCAATCACCAAGAATATTCAAGAACATGAGACCAATTCTTAAGGTCGGTTAAAGACTTTTCATTCTATGATACTAATCTTGAAACCCAATTTTCCCAACTATTAATGGCAGTCTGCACAAAATGCTTCTACTAAGCCAGTGCCCAGCATAGGTCCCGGAGAAACCCAGGCTCAGGAAATGTCATTGCATAAAGGATGTCACCTGGAGCAGTGTCTGCTCTTTGGTCAATTTTTTGATCATAATATGTCATCCTCAAGAGGCAGCAGACATTGGGGGCACTTGGGTGGCTCAGTCTGTTAAGCGCCCGATTTCAGCTCAGGTCATGATCTCATGGCTCATGAGTTCGAGTCCCACATCAGGCCCTGTGCTGACAGTTAAGAGCCTGGAGCCTGCTTCAGTTTCTGTGTCTCCTTCTCTCTCTCTCTCAAAAATAAACAAACATTAACAACAACAACAACAACGACAAGGCAGCAGACATTTAATTCCTCACTAATTAAATGTCTTTATTTTTAGTCTTAATTCTGTTTCTAACTGTGAGATCATAAGCACGTTATCATTGTTGTCATTTTGGCCCTCAAGTTTTCCTCATCTGTGAACTTCAAGGTTGCACTTGGTCTCTACTGTCACCCACAGCCCTAAGAGTCTACGACTATATGATTAGGAATTGAAGTATCAAAGGGAAGATTCTGGATTGTCAACAAACGGGAACAAGCATGACTCTGCAATCACTCCATTAGACTATCACCTGTTTCTCTGCTTAACTGTCTGGAAAGTACTTCAATTCTCCAAGATGGTTTTTGACCTGGATGACAAATTATTTCAAACTTTGTTTAGTATATAGCTATGATAGAACACAATGTGCCAGAGGAAAAATGGCATTAAGTTCATTTAAAGTAGCTCCCTTCTTTATAGGGAACAATGTAGCTTTTGCATGCACAGAAACAAAGCTCACAGAAGTTTCAAAGCTAGCTCCTGTGTGCTGACACATATCAGGCATCTTTTCCCGGTGGGCACAGAATACAGAAATGAATACAAATGGCATCACTTAAATACTTTGAGCAAAACAATATTCCGTGAGTTTGCATACATTTCCTTCTCAGAAGAAAACTGAAATCCTTTTTCATAGTCTAACCCTGAAACCACATCTGTTTGCCTCACTCCCCTCCAGACACTGGTCTTCCTGCTCTTCTTTAATAAACCAAGTTTCCTTTGGCCTCAGGACCTTTGCACTTGCACCTATCCCTCATTCTGGATAGTTCTTCCCCTATTGTGTAGGACTCACTCCGTCACTTCGCTTCAGCCTCTGCTCAAATAACATCTACTCAAAAAAGCCTTTATTGACCACCCCTTCTAAAAGAGCTTTGCTTCACTATCAAATCAGTCTCTGGGCCTTTACTCTGCCTTATTTTTCTTTAAAAACGTATGTACTACATCGAAGATATGTTTGTACACCCATAGTTGTTCATAGCAACATTGTTCACAATAGGCAAAAGGTAGAAGCAACCTAAGGGGCCACTGACCATTAAACGGATAAACAAAATGTGGTATCTACATACAACAGAATAGTCAACAGCGTCAAACAGGAGGGAAATTCTGACACCTACAAGGAGGGCATTGTGCTAAGTGAAACAAGCCAGTCACGAAAAGACAAATACCCTATGATTCGACTTATATGAGGTACCTAAGAATAGTAAGTTCATAGACAGAAAATAGGATGGTGATTGCCAGGGCCTGGGACAGGAGGAAATGGGGCTTGTTTTCGATTAAGCATAGAGTTTTAGTTTTGCAAGACGAAAAGAGTTCCGGAGATTGGCTGGACAAGAATGTAAATGTACTTACCACTCCTGAACTGTCAACTTAAAAGTGGTTAAGATGATAAATTTTATGTTATGTGTATTTTACCACAATTAAAAATTTAAAGATGTAATGTGTGTGTAGGTTTTTAAACATAATATAACGAACACTGGTGAATCCACCACTCTGGAGCAACAAACAGCACATCAAACAGAACAACACCCTTCAGGCTACTTGTGTGTCCCTTTCAGGAACTAATTCCTGATGCCCCAGAGTGACCACTACCCGGTTTGTGTTTACTCTTTCCTTATATCCCTAAACTACATATTCTTATTGTTGCTTGTTTGACTGATCTCATGTTCCACATTTATTTGTCTAATTTTTAAAATTGCCCGCCACCCTCCCAAGAAGGAAAGCCGGGATGGGAGGGACTTGGTCTAACTTGCAGCTGCACCCTTAGCACCCAGGCCAGTGCTCAGCACAGAGAAGATCTTCAGTGTGGCAGCTCCCCTTACCGTGGCTTTGCCTCCCACGGTTTCAGCTACCTGCAGCCAACTGTGGTCTGGGAGCAGATGGTCCCACATCTGATGTGTCATCAGAAGCTCGGGAGCTGCCTAATGCTACATCACACCGTCCGCATCCTTCTCCTCACTTCACTTCATCATGTAGGCATTTTATCACCTCACATCATCACAAAGAAGAAGATGGGTGAGTACAATAAGGTATTTTAAGAGAGAAAGACCACAGTCACATAACTTTTCTTACAGTATACTGCTCGATTTCTTCCATTTCATTATTAGTTATTGCTGTTTATCTCTTACTGTGCCTAATTTAGAAATTAAACATCATCATAGGTATGAATTTATAAAAAAAACATAGTATGTACAAGGGTTCGGTATTATCCACAGTTTCAGGCATCCACTGGGGGTCTTGGAACATTTCCCCCACAGATAAGGGGTCGGAGGGGGAGGGGGACACCACAAATATGCCAGGAATGAACAAAGAAATTTCTTGATTAAATAAATGCTGCTCTGCCCCAAACCAAAACCTTTTTCTTCTTCCTTTTTTTTTTTTTCTTTTTTTGCCTCGACATACTACTATTCTTCCATATCAAATTCATGGCAGACTTTATTTTTGTTTCACGCAGAATTATTTCATAACAGTAAGCAAAAAGCATGAAGTCCATTATGTATTGTGCTTTCTTGGGAAAGAGTCAAAAGGGAATGTTGGCTGTGTGCTTTGACTGTAGTGCCAACCTTGCCTGTTCTTCTTGAATCATTTGGACTCTCCTATGTGTAGAACATTTTATTTTGCCATGTTTCACACATTTACCAGCTCACTCAGTGACCCATGCTGAAGGCTACAGAATACGACTTAAGGTTCTGCAGATACACCTCCTTATTGGACATCTCTTCCCGCATGGCTGGTGGGTATCTCAAACTCACCAAAACTGTCCAAAACTGTTTGGTATGTCCAAAACTGAGCTCAGTCTCTCCATTGTTTCTGAGCCTGTTCCTCTTCTTGTTTTCCCCATATCAATTATTGGGCCACCATCTCCCAGGACTCAGAACAGACATCACTGCTCCAGGAAGCCTCCTTCGAGCGATCTCTGTTGAATCTACAGCACCTTCCATTTGCCCATCACATAGGTCAACAGGTATCACATGGCTATCTGACTGTCAATTTTGAGAACAGGGATATATCTACCTTCTTAATGGTTACACTTCCTTCCCCAGGCCTCGCACAATGCCTGGACAGAGCAGGAGACAACTTCACGCTGGTCGAATGAAAGAATAACATTCACATTAACTCATCCATCATCAATCTTCCCCTTGCTTGTGTCTCAAAGATCTTCCAAATATTTCCAATCATATCTTCCCTGTCACACTTTTCTTGATCTTCCAGGCACTGAACTGTACCTTGCCTCCTCTACTAGGCTGTGTTCTCTTGGAAGGCAGGGATCCTGTCTTATGTTTATTTCCCACACAGCACAAGCAAAGCACCACCCAATACATGTACACCCAATACATGTACTATTAAGCTTGCTAATTTGAATTAAGGTCCCACGAATATAAGGCATATGCAAATCAACCCCCTAAGAATATACTGAGCACCTTTTATGTGCCAATAGTCCTAACTATTAAACTCTTAAATAGTTTTAAAGTTCCTCACCTTGTTAAATTCATAACCAATTTCAAATACAACAGTAGAACACATTTCCTGTCATTTGTCTCTAGGTAAAGTATAGTTTGATTTAAAATGGAAGGAATTGAGTTCAGAGAATTAGGGGAAGGGAAAACATTTGGTTTGTCTGATGTTATGAATTGGTAACCTGATACTGAGGAAAATCTATTTTGGGGCTGTACTGGGTTAAGGGGCCTCATGAGCTGACATGGGACATCCAGTTTTCCTTCTATGTATAAATTTACAATTTGTTTTCCAAAAGCCTTGGGGATAAAAATGAGGAAGGAAGGCTATCCTAAAGAGTTATTTTAAAATCATGAATTAAAATAGATCTTATGTTTCATCAACCTCCACATACCAGATGATAGCAAAAACCACATTAAAATGCTTGGAGAATGAAAGGCAAAAACAAGGTCTCTGGCTGGGATTTGACTGAATATTCTGAGCCAGGAGAACAAAATTTGAAGGGGCATGCGATGGGGCAGTTTTCTGGTTTCCCCCTCAATTTCAAATAAAGTAAAGCTGTGTGTCAAAACAGACCCAGCACTAAGGGCAAATACACACAATGCTTCTTAACAGGTAACTTCTCAAGTGCACATGACGTTTGCCGCTGCCCGGGCTGGCCAGCCTTGGAAGTCATAGTCCTTATCTTGTGTAAAGACCTGTCCCCTCAGAATACGAAATGTCCACATTCATAAACAAGCAGCCCTTCTTGACAGGAAAGCTCTTCACTCCATTCTTGTAGTCACGTCCTAAAACAGTTTTTGATTCATAAGTTTGCATTTGATTTCCATTCAGGAACTTTTGTGATTTTGTAAAGTTTTCTTATTCTCTCGGAATAAGATATGAGGTTCAGTTTGTTCAGGTGGTAAGTCAAGACTATGAATAAACCAACGTTATCATATGAAAGAGAATTAAACAGGCAGATCCAAGTGGGGATATATTAAGCCAAATTTAAGCTCCAGTTGTTGAATTTAGCCTGTACTAGATGTCTGGTTTGCCTCGGGATAAATTCAGCTTTCCAGCTAATCGAATGAGGAAAACTGCCTCAGGTATGATAAAATTTACAAGAGAACGCTGTCCAACAGTTCTTGTTAAAAATATTAGCTTAAAGGCATTCTTATCGTCTTTGGGATGAAGACTGTATTTGCATTTAATTATTTGATTTCAAACTTTTATGAACTTGGATCAAATATTAGCTTAGCCAATTAAAATATTATTTTGTGTGAGTGTGGCTGAGAGCCCAATTCAGTTCGACTTACTCAGCTTGGGTAGTGATCTACAACTTTCTTACTGACTCTCTATGAGAGAGGATTTCCAAGAGGTAACAAAGGCAACATTTAAGAATTTACATGGACGATTGGTAAACAAGGCACTGTATTGGAAATGAAGAGTTGAAACATCTCCCCACATTATAGCATTAGTCCAGAAGAAAAAAGACGTGGTCGTCTAGATATTTCCACTCATACAATCAATCAATACTCCTTCATAATTCAGCATTTGAAATAAATCCCTTTCTTTACAACTACTCATGTTAGCCCATCGGCCACATTGCAGGTGCACTGCCAGGAGCAGCTTCCTGTGCAGCTTTGCTTCCCCACAGAAGCCCGGGTAGGGCTTGTTGTTTCCACCCTCCGGGTCTCCCAGGGTGGCGAGGGATGTAGCTCATGCAGAAATGGGACAGGGATGAGCAGGGAAGCGAATGCCATGGGGGAAAGGCTTACACGAAACTAAAGAGCAGCAGAACACTCTTTAAAAATCCTTTCAGAGTGGAATTGTTGAAAAAAGGCGTTCAACAATTTCTACAAAATAATCAGTTTATTTTATATAACTCACATGACTCAGACCTCAATGCCCATCGTGGATTGGGCAGGAAACTTCGTAAAATCTTTGGCTGAACTTAGTCCTCTGGTGCCAAGGCCAGGAAATGGGAGGGCTCTCGAGTGCCAGAAGGACACAGATATGGTCCACTGTCCTGAGCTGCTAACCTCCCCCAAGTCCCTGGAGTGATGTGACCCTGAGGGGGGCGGGGGGGAGGGCCATCTGTGATGAATTGCCTGTAATACCTCCTATGGGCATACAGCTGGAATGATTAGATATGAATGAAGTCAAACCACTGGAGAACCACTGCCTCCCTGCTTCTCAGTTCTGACCTCACTCATTTCAACAGGAGTTTGAAACCAAGATAGGAATATAATATACTTGTCATTTTAAAGAGTAAGTATTGATTATTTTAAAAGAATGAAACACATTACGGTCAGGTCAATACAAGGATGTATAGAGGGTATGAAATTTGGCCTCCCAAGCCGCAAGAAGCATAGAATATGGAAAACATTACGACAAATGTCCCACAGTGTGTATTGTTGGTTCACTAATTAAGACTCAGCAACTTGAACTCCATGCTAATTCAGACACTGCATTTAGGTTTTATTTTTGATAAGAAGTTTACAGATGCCTTTCTCTTTCATACTCGTGAGCAATTCTGTCTAAACCCAGCAGCAGAAGCAGAAATTCAGGAAATGAAGGGTATTATGAATGTGTCATTTATTTTAAAATCCAAGTTTTAAATGTTAAAGACTGGTTATAAAGTCTATGTAAATCTAGGCTTATTGTGTATTGCAATTTCTGAAGACAAAATATTTGCTTAGTTCTTTGAATTTTTATCAAAACCCTATCATCTATTTTATGTAACTTCTCCCGACACTCGGGCAGGTCTGCCATTAGCCTTTCTGAGAGAGACACACAATGAATTAAGATAGAGTTGGGAGCAGGGTGAGGTATTTTCATGTTACATCTGACATTCCCAACCTCCTTTAGTTGCACGACACCGTATTAACTACATTACTCTACAGAAAGCATTGGGTTGGGTTATTAAACTTGCATTTCTTTAAGTACATGTTAAATTCAGCTTTTTGTTGCCGAGTTGAATTGTTCTAAAGTAGTGAGGTTTATTGTACATTCTATGTCTGTTTCTACTTGTACCAAAAAGTAACATCACAATCATGAAAATTCTTGCAGCTTTATGCCCTTCTGAGAACTGTTGTTTACATACCCCTCTTCTAAATACCCAAGTTTTACTTTTTTAAGTTTGTAGAGTCCAAGACTAGTCTTCAAGAGCTAGATACACTTGTTACTTATTATTACATCATTTCCCTTGGCTTATCACTATTCTGGTCAGTAAGATCAGAGGTTGAAATGAAGGGGGAAAAAATCATTCAGATGACCAATACTTATTCTGAATTATTTGGACTGTAAAAAGAAAAGAGAGGTCTTTGGGGTGAAGAACTAAGGCATAAGAGAAACTGATGACCTAACAAGATCATTAAAACTAAACACTTATCAATTTTGGGGACATAACTTAAATTAATAATTCATCCAATTGCTCAGGGATATGCATTTGTATGTGAAAGACAGAAAATCTATATTTCCAATTTGTTTTGTATTTGTTTAACCATGTGGCAGAGAAAATAACAGGAAAGATTAGTCTAAGAACTTCCAAGAGCTTTAAACATTTTGCAAAGGAAGCTACCTTTTTTTTTTTAAAGCATGATTATGGATTTTACTAAGACAGTGATAGCAATGATACTAAAATATCTCCTACGTGATATTTGTTTTATTTTATTTTATTTTATTTTTTAAATATATGAAATTTACTGTCAAATTGGTTTCCATACAACACCCAGTGCTCATCCCAAAAGGTGCCCTCCTCAATACCCATCACCCACCCTGTCCTCCCTCCCACCCTGCCCTCCCTCCCACCCCCCATCAACCCTCAGTTTGTTCTCAGTTTTTTAACAGTCTCTAATGCTTTGGCTCTCTCCCACTCTAACCTCTTTTTTTTTTTTTTTTTTTTTTTTTTTTTTTTTTTTTTTGATATTTGTTTTATAAAATGCTATGTTCAATCCTAAGCCCTGTATAGCAAGGGAGCTAAAATTGTGTTCACCATACCTCTTCACGCCCAGATATCATTAATTTAGGAGACAGAAAATGTTTATGCTCCTGTAGTTGCATTACAGCCAACTCTTGATTATTTAGGGGAATTATGGATACTTGCATTTTCCATAGCTGGGAAAAATGAAAAGACGTGATTTTAGATCTGTGAACACTCCACTAATCAACTAACCTTGGAATGAGGAAAGTGCTCAAAGTCCTCTTCTCCTCATCTTTTAAAATGTATTTTAACAGGAATTACCATGAAGTAGGACAGTGCACCTGGTTTGTAAAGTATCATTAGTTATTTCACCTTTCTGCCGTGTTGACTTTGCTGACCAGGACACATCTCCACCCTGTAGCCCACCTCATGCTGTGCTAAAGGAAAGCTCAGATAGGGTTCTTCCTGAGCCCAAAGCATCTACCGGCTTATACAGACAGCGGCTCCTGAAAGACATCAGGAATAGCATTAATGATACTCTAAGCTGCTCTGAGCAATTCACTGTGCTCTCCCCCAGGGAGTGCTCGGGTCCACTGACATTCCTACAGCTCAGGGTACTATTCCCTTGCCTCTTAAGTAGGCCCTCTGTGGAATTTGCCCCCAGAGAACCATTACTGTCTCCTGGGGATTTTCAAACTTAAGTATATCTAGGACATAAGACAAAATACCGAATACTCTTCACATTGGCCGCATGGTGGCTCAGTGAGTAGACCCACATCCAATTTCAAGAGCAGCCCTGGACCACTTGTACTTTTCCAAGTTTAGTTGGTATTTAATAACAGCTGTCATCTTGTGAAATAGAGGATTTTTTAAAAATGTTTAAAACTCTATTTTTGGATTATCTGTGGATTCAATGTTGGCCTTAAGCTTCCATTAACAGAGAAAATCAGGGATAATGTTTTAAGTTCCAACATGATGAAATTAGCAAATTGGCAGTGAGCAGTTAGTGATGACTTCAGAACCACCCACTTCTATGTGGAATTCTTCTGAAAGCAAACTGTGGTGTGGTTGTTTTTTGGTTGTAAAGAAACAAAGGGACTTCCATTTCCCAAATTTTAAAATAAACATTTGTTCAAAGCATTAAAAACATCTTTAAAAAAATGATTCTTGACATGCTTAGATGTCTGTCTCCCAGTCTATTGCATAATTAATAATAAGTAAAAATCATATCTTTTGAGGCTCCTTTTAAACTCTACAAATGTCATCTGGATACAAAAATATTTCTTTTAAAGATGCATAAATCTGGGGTGCCTGAGTGGCTCAGTCGGATAAGCGGCCAACTTCGACTCTGGGCACGATCTCACAGTTTGTGGGTTCGAGCCCTGCGTGGGGCTCTGTGCTGACAGCTCAGAGCCTGGAGCCTGCTTTGGATTCTGTGTCTCCCTTGCTCTCTCTGCCCTTCCCCCACTTGTGCTCTGTCTCTCTCTCTCTCTCAAAAATAAATAACCATTAAAAATTTTTTTAAATGTGTTTAAAAAAATAACGATGCATAAATCTTAGATTTCATGAGGTGGAGAGAGCAACTGTTTATCTTTTCTAACACTATTTCAAAGCAAACGAATCCCTCATCATCCAACTGATATATAATCAAGAACAGTTCTTATTTCTGTGATTAAAACAAAAGTCATGGTAGAAAGGAAGTCAGCTGGATATACAGAAATATATATTATCTTGCAACAGCTGTCTAAGCATTTTTAGTTTGTGAACTATGTGACTTTTATATTTATTATTGGTGGCCTACTAACTAATAATTATAATGTCAGCAATGAACATTTTCTTTAAAGTAAACTCTATGCCCAGTGTGGGGCTTGAACTCATGACCCAGAGATCAAGAGTTGCATGTACACTGACTGAGCCAGCCAGGCACCCAGCAATCAACATCTTTTAAGTGTCTATCTGGGTTAGTGCCATCTCATTTAATACATAAAACAATCCAGTGGGGTCAATATTGTTATTATTATTAATCCCACTTCTGTGCTGGTTGGCGGCAGAACTGGAAACTGGATTGGAATCCAGTTCCTTGGATTCTAAAGTTGTGCCCTCCCTGCCTAAAATTACATCCTGCTTTTTGTATTCTGGAGACTACGTTTTTGGTGGGAGTGGAGGGAAGAGAGAGAGCTCACAAGGTGCATTTCTTCCAGCCTCTCAAAGCTCTGCTGAATCTTGGTTCCAGAGGTGTGAAGATAGGTATTTTTCTAAAGCCATGTATACAAAGGAGGTCCCTCTGAGATGCATGGATGTGCAAAAACATTGATGGGTCAGTAAAATGAAACATCTTTTTAAACTTCTGAAAAAGCTTCCAACTACCTAGGCAGATGCCGAAACAGTGAGGGTGTGGGGCAGATTAGAGACAACCTAAACCGGGCATCAGTGTATGAACAAAGCAGCTTCCGAACTACATGCCCATTACTGTTTCTAAGACCTTTCCTAAATGTTTTGTTGGAATTCCTATAGTGTCTTTGATGATCAACTTCTTATTTCCAAGCGATAGATTGTTAAGGGGCCACCAGAGGAGAGGGGTCCCTCTGGCTCTCGAGTGTCACCCATTGCTCTGTGGTGACTCACGAGGGCCAATGTTTATTACTATTAGTTAAAACAGTGCAAGGCCAGTAGGTTCCCTCTCACACTGTCAGGCTTCACTTGTTAGGGGACTAGAGGGAGCTAAGAGATGGTGTGCGGCCTCTGCCTGAGTAGCGACCTGTCCCTTTCCTGAATATGTCAAGTGAGCATGTCGGCCACCAGCGAGTGGGAAGTCTTCGCACAGGAAATAACACCACCTGTGAAGCCGATCACAGAACACTCCCACACTACTTAGTACTCTTAATCATCCTTACACACGTACAGCTTCATGACTGCCGAGACAAATTTGAAGGGAACATACACTGGGGAGTTGAAGGAAACAAGAACAGACAGGGAATCCCTGTGGATGGAAAGACATTTCTGGAATAATGCAGTGGATGTTATAAGTATACTTGTGAAACATAAAAATATCCAAAATTATTTTTCTTAGATAATGTGCATAAGTAATGCACCCATTTTAAGAATTCAACTGGATCATAAGATAATATTTATGCCAGGGCAATTCTGGAATAGTTCTTTTGACACATGACCTTCCTTTATTTTTTAAAAGTTTATTTATTTATTTATTTTGAGAGAGAGAGAGAGAGAGAGCGCGCACAAGCAGGGAAGGGACAGAGAGAGAGGGAGAGAGAGAATCCCAAGTAGGCTCCACACTGTTAGTTTGGAGCCAGATGCGGGGCTTGAACCCACGAACTGTGAGATCATGACCTGAGCCGAAATCAAGAGTCAGATGCTTGGGGTGCCTGGGTGGCTCAGTTGGTTGAGCGTCTTGACTTCAGTTCAGGTCATAATCTCATGGTCCATGAGTTCAAGCCCCGCATCAGGCTCTGTGCTGACAGCTCAGAGCCTGGAGCCTGCTTCAGGTTCTGTGTCTCCCTCTCTCTCTGCACCTCCCTAATCACACTCTGTCTCTCTGTCTCTCAAAAATAAGTAAATGTTAAAAAAAAAAAAAAAAAGCCAGATGCTTAACCAACTGAGCCACCCAGGTGCCCCTCCTTTATTTTTTAATTAGGAAGAAAATTCAAATCTGATATGATTAGGGAATGAAATAACTATAATCAGAGTTGCCTTTGCTTAGTGTATATATGACTTTCTACAACTAGCCTCTTCTTTTCTTTCTTTCTTTCTTTCTTTCTTTCTTTTCTTTCTCTTTCACTCTCCCTTTCTTTTATTTCCTCATACATTACTACTTCATTCTTATATATTCTCAGCTCCTGATTAAAATGTATTTTTTCACTATACATATTTAAAAAATGTATTAAACACCTAGGACACGTGTAGATGTCTGACCAGCAACCTGTTTGGTGGGGAGCCATATGAGCTGATGGCAAATTTGCTGTCATTCTGGATTTCCCCATTAATTTGACCCGACAGGGCTGAGGACGGCTGGGTTGGAAAGCCCCCTACTGCGCGTAAGGTCCTGCTCTGGGTTTTCCTGCCAGAGCTCCCGCTCTCTGTCTCTGGGGTACTGTACTAGGGCAGCTCTGGACCACTGCGGCATTCACAGAAGAACATTCACCCAGGCAGCTCAGGGAAAGCACCAGGTTGTTTGTTATCAGGGCTCAGTGTGTCGTGAAAGGATTTCTTTTTAACTACACAAGACAAAGTATGTGGAAAGAATGCAGTTTTGCTGCCAGATGACAGAATTATTAAAAAGACTATAAGTGAGACATACCGGGAAGTGTTAGCTTAGTTCACAGAGATTCTGTAATCATGCCTGGTTGAAAACCACGCAAATGATACTCCGTTATTCTTAGACCTCCAATTATAGTTAGGACAACCACATCTATAGTAGGTTAAAAAAGGAAAAAGAAGAAGAAAAAAGGAAAAAGAAGAAGAAAAAAAAGAAAAGAAATACTGTGTGTAAATAATATGTAAAACATCAACCAGGAGAGGAGCAAAAGAAATAAATGAAAGCAAGAATTTAATTAGAGATTGGTATTATATGAATTATCTTTACAGTTTTAATTGTTAGGGATATTGGCAAATAAAAAGGCTAACCTCGTAGATGTTACTGCTATCTGATTAGCCGGGGAAAGATCTTTCTCGGAGTCAGTGGTGTAGAAGGAGAGAGAGCCTGTTGCTAAATTCTCAGTGTCCTCTGGCTAACTAATCTCAAGATCCTTGTGGAGCAAACGTTTTTGAACATCAAATAGTTAATGTCGTGCTTATAGCTGAGTTACAGTTCATTCTTCTGTCAGAATGTCAAAGGGAAATTAAAAATCTTTACATATTTTTTTGGTTGCATAAAAACATGGAAGGAAAAACATTTCTTTAATTGGGAAAAAAATGAAAGAAATCAGAATATTTGAAAACTGCGTCACTGAATTATTCCTCCCTTTTCCCCAAAACAAAATACACCCAAAGAAATCAAACCACCTGCCCAGATTCGCCAGTATTTTTAAATGGTTTGGGGAGGTATATCTGCTGTTCAAGATTTTTGTTTGTTTAATATTCTTGTGATATTGCCGAAAATATTTTGCAGTCAGTCAAGGATATGAATGCAAAAATTATTGCGGCACAAGTTTCTACTTTCTTGCTAAATATATTATCTCTAAAGAGATTTTTTATAACTGGGGTTTGGAATTGGATCATAATAGTAAAATATGAAAAGCCTTTATATAGATCATTACTATCAGAAAGTAATGAACATATTTACTTATATACCTGGATACATTCCAGGGTACATATATTCGGTGACTGGGAATTCAACGAGATTTATGGTCTCACATGGTTCAGATTCAGCACTTGTTAGGATCTGCGTTGGCAGTC
Source organism: Panthera leo (assembly GCF_018350215.1). Taxonomy (NCBI): domain Eukaryota; kingdom Metazoa; phylum Chordata; class Mammalia; order Carnivora; family Felidae; genus Panthera; species Panthera leo. The sequence continues at coordinate 39,211,807 of NC_056696.1, read as the reverse complement.
TCCTCTTTGCATCGTCCAAATTGATGCTGAAATGCTAGACAAGTTCTGAGGCCTTGACAGCCTCCAGACTATCAGCTCATACGTTTTGTTTTTCAGCATTCTTGATTTACATGCACTAATTGGTAGCTAATATGCTCCCAGAGGTAGATAAAGGTATTTGTTGCTTGAAAATCCTGTCTTTTTCTGCAACATGTGCTTTGAAAGAGAATTAGACTCTGTACATATGAGTGTCTAGGATTCCTGAATCTGGTTAAGACTTTGGCAGCATTACTGTGCAATCGCATGGTTTTTAGCGTCCTCATTGCCTGGCTGGGTGGTGAGCCCATGACTGTTAGCCACTCCCTTCGGTAGTGACTTTTGCGTACAGAGTCAATCTAGTAAGTATTAACCCGGTACCTACTTCTGCTGTCCAGATGACCTTAAAAAGGCAATCGCAAGACAGAACACATGGAGACTGCATCTTTAGGCTCCTTTGGCAACGCTGTTTTCATTCTGAAACATGATTATATGCCCCCAGTCCATGCCCTGTAATGGCTTTCCTAGGCTCTGTGTTCTTCCGTTTCACATGCAGTAGTATTTTTTAAATTCCTTACTGTTGATTTGTCGACTTCCACAATTTTTCACTTAGGCTGCAAAGAGCCAGTCGCGTGTTGTGCACCTTGGGTTGGTGAGCGTAACAAGGTGTGCTCTTGCAGTGTGGGGCTCTTTACTTGATGTACACAGTAATGAAAGCTCGCTATTGATTTTTCTGTAGCTGCTTGTAACTATTATAGTTGATACATCAATAGAAAAGGAAAGCACAATGTTTCATGGGAGGCAGAAAATCAGAGAATACATGATGCTCTGACAGTAAATCATGGCATAATCTTAGGGGTTGATAGATGGTTACTGCTAACTTGAAACCCATGGCTTTCCTTAAAAAGACTGTCCTATAATCGCCCGATATGTCCTAACAGACTGACTGCCCAGAATGGTGCTAAAGGACACAAGACAATGTTTCATCTTCTAAAGAAGGCTCTTTTTTCTCCCTGGGCGTTGAGTGGGAGACATTTCAGCTAGGTGGTTTGCAGTCAGGAGGACATTTTCCTTCTCCCCTTCTCTTTCTAGAGCTGAAATGTCATAGACTCTAAGAAAGCTCAGAGCGTAGGTCATTCCTGAGAACAGCAAACAATAGGGGAAAAATGAGCTGCCATTAATTCTTAACTCTCAAGGGCCTGGAATGAAAAACAGAACTTTAGTGGAACTTGGGCGTTGGTAGTAACAGCATTTTAGTTATTGGCTCAGAAAAGCAAACGAGGCTGGGAGGACTTGCCCCCACCAGTTTCTACCTTCTAAAAAGTTACCAGGAGTCTATGACTCATGGGTGATGTTCTTATGAAAGGAATGCTCGAAAAATGTTTGGGGCATTAGGAATGCTTGCATTCTGCCTTTACAAAGCCATTTTAAAAATCTTAAATCAATAAAGCCTCTAAATTATTGCAAGATCCTCTATCACTCTCTTTTCTCCCACCCTCCACCATCTTAATTAAACATCTCCCCACATTTATATACACAGGGTTAACTCCAAAACAATTACACCGATGCCGTACTTTTAGTGTTTAAGCCATTTTACAAGCATCTTATAATCTGTCCATTAATTACTGGAGCTTTGAGCATTGTTTGAAGCTCGCCCCCATCAAATGTATTAATTATTTAAGAAGGAGCCATATTTTTAAGTGGTGCTGATAATCATTTAGAGTTTTACTACTATAAACATAGAGGCATTAAATATAAATGATACTTACTAGTGTCCAGGATTGTTTTTGTCTTTACACCAGATTGATGCTATAAAAACAAGCTAGCAATGAATAAACTGGTTCATCTATTAACTCTTTGTATGAATAGCACAGTTTCACATTTCCTCCACTAAGTATCTACCAAGGGTGACAAAATATGGGTTAGGTTCTTAGCTTTCCAAATGAATTTGGTTCCCTTTTCAGTATTATCCTGGGGATTGAATGAATTGGGACAGCAAAAAAGTATGTGAGAGAGTTCTTATTCAAATTGTTTAACATGGCTCCTAGTCAATGAATATTCATTCCATCCATCCATCCATGCATCCATCCATCCATACTGTGAGCCAAGCTTGGGGTTATGGATTTTAAACAAATGGTACAAACTCTAGTATAGACAAACACAATATAGCAATTACTACATGGAAGAAAGTGTGAAAATAGCATACAGAAGTAGAGCAGGCATCTTCAAAGAGGCAACTTTCAGATAGGCCCTTAATGATCAATAGAAGTCCACAGGTAGAAGCAGGTTAAGTTGTACAGCAGGATAAGTCATATATATCGTATGGTTAGTATATGCTAAATACAGTTGGGATGTAAAAGCAATGCTGAATGGGCTTCCTACCACGAGAGGCCCATGGTATGTGCACTTCTGACATTGTGGTGCACACACACTGCCAGCACCTGTGGTTTTCTGAATTTGCACCACTACCTTTCTACAAATGGGCTCAGGTGCTACCTCTGACAGCTGCCAGGGTCCTTTGAGCATGGGCCCCTCTGTCATGGAAAGGTCCGTCCTCCCTAATCTCATCCCCTCTATGGCACTTTCCAGTGTGTTGAGGGAGGGCATGCTTGGACGTGAAAACGTAGCTGAGAGTTGCTGGGGAATACCAGTGACTCGGTGACTCGCAGACTGGCTTGATAGGTCACAATCAGAAACGAGAGGGTTCTTAGCCTCAGCACCAGTCATATAATTCCTAGAGCCAGGAAGGGTGAGCCTAGCCACAATCAGAGTCCTCAAGGCCAGCCCAGAGTGGGAATCACTGTTGGCGACATAACTGTTATCGCAACCCACTCTCGCCTGCCATGGTTGCTTTCTCGGATATGAGAGTGCAGATGTTCAGCACCAAGAAGTGCAAATAAACCAGACTCTGTCGGTAAGCATATTGTATACCAAGAATTGGACCAGAAGCTAAAGACAAATAGATGAAGAAGAATCATCTCCATCCTTTTTAGTATAGAAGATCCACAAAAGGGGGCGCCTGGGTGGCTCAGTCGGTTAAGCGTCCGACTTCAGCTCAGGTCACGATCTCACACTCCGTGAGTTCGAGCCCCGCGTCGGGCTCTGGGCCGATGGCTCAGAGCCTGGAGCCTGCTTCCGATTCTATGTCTCCCTCTCTCTCTGCCCCTCCCCCGTTCATGCTCTGTCTCTCTCTGTCTCAAAAATAAATAAACGTTAAAAAAAAAAAAAAAGATTCACAAAGGATCCCTTTCACATTTTCTTGTGCCTGAAGATCAATTTTTATTTCACCCCTGTAGATTATTTATTGAGGTAACAAAATATATTAAAAAAGAAAAATCACTTATACAGAAACAATAATTTTAATAATTTATTAATTATCAGAGGTTTAAAAAAATTTTTTTTCAATGTTTATTTATCTTTGACAGAGAGACAAAGCACAAGCGGGAGAGGGGCAGAGAGAGAGGAAGACACAGAATCTGAAGGAGGCTCCAGGCTCTGAGCTGTCAGCACAGAGCCCAATGTGGGGTTCAAACTTGCAAACTGTGAAATCATGACCTGAGCCAGAGTCGGATGCTTAACCAACTGAGCCACCCAGGTGCCCCTATTACCAGAAGTTTTTTTTTTTTTTTTAAATGGTGGGGGTTTTTTTCTCTCAAATTTACAGCTACTATATTTTCTTCATTTTTGATTCAGAACTTTTCCCTTATATATATATCAGTGCTTCCCTGTTTTTTTTTTTTCCAACTCTATAGTACTGTCTTCTCTCCCCATTTTTGAAAGGTATTTTTTTTACTAATGTGATTAATACATAGTAATTAACCAATTACTTCCATTAACCAAAAATTACTTCCATTTTTTTTAACATTTAATCAAAACATACATAACTGCCAATCAGACATCTATTCAGCACAAAATGACTACTGGTGGGGGTATTGACTTGCTACTGTTAAGTAAAAACTAAAGACATTTTGTGTTATTTAGCATTTACAATCTTATTGGAGACACACGTGCAATTTTTAAATGAATTTTTGAAAGTGTTAACAATATTCTGGGTAGTTTGATCATTAATTTTGAATTCCAGTCCCCATTTAGGAACCATGAGTCTCAGAGATCTATCAGCAATTTGCATATGGGAGCAATTTAATAACTATTCCCAATTTAATTTTTTTGATATCTAAAAAGCCATAAAAATCTTTTTATGATTAAAAAATTTCATCTTAAATATATCATAAGTTGCCTTTAAAAAGCTCTCGTACTCACTAGGACAGAGACAAAGAATGCCAGGTGGTTTCAATGGTACCTACTAATGGCTATTTATAGACTGTTAAAATCATAGCTGTATCATGTTAAAACAAACAAATAAGCCAACAAACATACAACATGGTCCTATGCCTGTCCCCACAGAATACTACTACAGTAGTCTCAGGTAAGCAATCCAGAGCAACAGTATTCATTTGGGAGGGATTCAGAAAGCCCAAATATTCTTTTTTCTTATGTATACTTGGAGTACTGCAGATACCTCATATTGACTTTGAAGAATTCTCTATATACCAGTGCAAACCTCACAGATGTGTTTCTGCAAGTAAATTAAGAATGCAAGAAACTTATTGTTAATATCCAGCAACCTTATTAATATTTAGTTATCTAAATATTATAAACCTAACTTAAATATAAATCATTATAAGTATTATGAATCTCACTTACAATTTTATTTCACTTACATTTTTATTGTGCTGTTTATTGAAGTAAGAGCTTAGGGGCACCTGGGTGGCTCAGTCGGTTAAGTGTCCAACTCTTAATTTTGGTTTAGGTCATGATCTCAGTTCATGAGTTCAGGCCCTGCGTTGGGCTCTATGCTGACAGTTCAGAGCCTGCTTGGGATTCTCATTCTCTCTCTTTCTCTGTGTCTCTGTCTCTCTCCCTCTCTGCTCCCCTGCCCTGTGTGTTCTTCCTCAAAATAAATAAACTTAAAAAAAAAAGTGAGAGCTCATATATGTGTGTGGTTACATATAGTATATTCAATAAATTTTTGAGAAATAAAATTATATTTGATAATGATCTTTAGTAAAACTTATAATCATTTATGCAGTATATTCATCCCATAAATTTGTGTGTTTTGAAAGTTCAAATTTCTGAAAGCAGGGGAGACATCCATGTCTGTATGATAAACTGCATTTCTCTTGTATATGAATTTTTCCTTTATGTTCAGGCCTTTCTAGCAGTCATTTCTAAAGCTTTTTTTTTTTAGAGAGAGCGAGAGAGAGTGAGTTGGGAAGAGGGGCAGAGGGAGAGAAAGAGAGAATATTAAACAGGCTGCATGCTCAGTGCAGGCCTCATGAAAAGCTTGATCCCACGACCCTGAGATCATGATCTGAGCCGAAATCAATAGTTGGACGCTTAACCGGGTGCCCCACTGCAGTCACTTTAGTTATTTGGGGCATCAAGTCACTCAGAGTCCTGTAATGGGAGGACCTAGTGTGGTAAGACCTTCTGAGTTTTCAGAGGGAAACTGAAATCCACATTTTATACTGGTTCTCTTAATTTTAAAAGTTAGATCATCTTCTAAAAAAAAAAAAAAAAAAAAAAAAAAGAGGTCCAAATTTTATGAATCAGCCACCAGTTTAAGACATCTACCTAGGTTAGAATTGTTTAGACACAAGGTTGGTGGGATATCTGTTTGAGACTCACCTGAGAATTCATTAATATAGTGACATTCATTACTCAGGAAATTCTGGGCATTATTAACCTCCCCTCCCTGATGATTTTAACGAGCAATCTAACTTTAGAAATTACTGCTGAAACCTAACATGCTTGAGAATCACCTAAGGAGATGGTTAAAATACAGATTCTCGGGCCTTATCCTTAGATATTCCTTCTTAGTAGGTCTAAAAGAGGTTCCCTGGAATCTGTTCTTTTCAGAAGGACCCAGGTGATGCTGACACAGGTGGTCCTTGAACAGGGGCCTAAAGGGCTCACGCCGTAGTAGCACAAACAGCATTTCCACAGGTCGTAGGTATGGGACCCATGTGGAGCAAAGTGGGGTAGTGGCTAGAGCATGGGCAATGAAGTGAGCCAGGCTGCACAGTCCCTTTCTCCACTGCACACCAGCTGACCCTATGAAGCCTCCTCTAGCTGGCTTTCCTCGATTGTAAAATGAGCACATTTTACCTCATAGCAGATTTAGTGACAGAATTACATGAGACAGCAATGTACCTAAAGTGTCTCGGGCAACATCTGGCACATAGTAGTTTCTTAAGAAATATTACTTTTATTAACATCTTCAACATAACACTACTCTAAGTCTTTGAGGCTGGGTAAGATGTTTTATAATAGTATGTTAGATGATGACAAATGCTTAGTAGAGACTGAAAACCACAAAGGGTTAAGAGGAGAGAAAAACCATTTCCCAAAGAGGGCGGTTGGGAAAGTCTCTCAGAGAGAAAGGGAAGGGTTTGTGGAGCTTGAAAGATTGGGGAAAGCTCTGAACGGCATTTCCAGAAAGGGGGTTGAGTAAGATAGTAAGGTGCAACACAGGTTCTAGGAACATCAAAGTGTTCAGTTTGCTGGGGAAAAAACAGCATGCTGAGGAGGGGTAGATGACAATGGGACATGACTGGAAAGGCAGGCTAGAGTCTCACCGTATAGGGCTTCAACATGAGATCTTGCCTATTCTGTGTGTGCGTGTGAGCATGTGCAGATGTGCATGCGCACGTAGTTGTGGTCGCAGTAGTAGGACTAAGGGCTTCCAGGATCTTTGGAAAGAGAGATCTGCTGGACTTCGGTCAAGATGTCTCAGTGAATTCACGTGTGGACATACCCTTTCTGTTTCAAACATATCAATGACAGAAAAATATAAAGAGAGAAAATGACAATAGTTAGGTCCCCAAACAGTATCAACAACTCTGTCAGAAGCAGAAGAGAAATGCAGAGCTGTGGCCAGTGCTGAAACGGTGAACAGTAGCTAGAGTCCAGCTTCTGGAGGCTGATGGGAAATAAAGGACTGTGCATCAGGCAACCAGAGGCAGGACTTACTTGAAGTCCGGGCATGGGACAGGGCTCAGGCAGGCATGCTATTGCTCTGCTCCTTTTATAAAAGGAGGCTGCAAAAAGAGAGAGAGAAACTATTCCTAATATACTGCCTGAGTTACATATTTTGGCAGGCTGTGGAACTAGGGAAGGGGTTCCTGGATTAGAACGGTCTTTGACTGGATCTGATCTAGGTCCAGTATCACTGCAGTGCAAAGCCCTAAATGCCATTATAAGGCTGGCTTTTTGAACTTGGGACGTTGTAGTGTTAGACAGAAGCAAATACAGAAATTATGACTCAAGAGGAGAGCAAAAGAAACCTAAGAGAAAGACATAGAAACAATAAGAGGCACCAAAAATCTCACTCAAAACAAGTCTGCAATTCATAATGTGAAAAAACCATCAAGATATATATTGCTAAGGAAGAAGCCAACAAAACAATTAAAACATCAATTTATGCCACAAGAAATTGTTTCTATGGAAGATTCAGAAGCAAACGTCAAAATTAGTATGCTCAGGATGTTCAAGAAATAAACAGAGGTGTTCCTGGCAGGCTGAGTCAGTAGAGCATGAGACTTTTGATCTTTGGGTTTTAAGTTTGAGCCCCAGGTTAGGTATAGAGATAACTGAAAAATAAAATCTTAAAAAAAATAATGCTGAAGAGATAAATAAAAGGACACTATTGATTTTAAAAAAAACTTTTAAACTTATTTATTTATTTGAGAGAGAGACAGCACAAGCAGCAGAAAGGCAGAGAGAGAGAGAGAGAGAGAGAGGAGGGAGCGAGAATCCCAAGCAGGCTCCATGCTGCCACGTGGAGCTAGATATGGGACTTCATCTCATGAACTGTGAGATCATGGCCTGAGCTGAAACCAAGAGATGGACGCTCAATCAATGGAGACACCTAAGTGCCCCAAGACACTGTTTATTAAAAAAGAGGGGTACCTGGGAGGCTCAGTCAGTTAAGCGGCTGACTTCGGCTCAGGTCATGACCTCGCGGTCCGTGAGTTCGAGCCCCGCGTCAGGCTCTGTGCTGACAGCTCAGAGCCTGGAGCCTGTTTCAGATTCTGTGTCTCCCTCTCTCTGACCCTCCCCCGTTCATGCTCTGTCTCTCTCTGTCTCAAAAATAAATAAAAAATAGGGTCATGTGGGTGGCTCCATCAGTTGAGTGTCCGACTTTGGCTCAGGTCATGATCTCGTGGTTCATGAGTTTGAGCCCCACACCCGGTTTGCAGCTGTCAGCCTGTCAGCACAGAGTTTGCTTCAGATCCTCTGTCCTCCTTTCTCTGTCCCTTTCCAACTTGTGCTTTCCCAAATATAAATAAATTGTTTTAAAAAAAGAAAGAAAAAAATTATGTAATGACATAGGCAAAAATTAAAAACAGTACATATGTTTAAAACAAAACAATAATTATTTATATAAAAAATTTTGATTGATGGGATATATGCTAGGCCACATATAGTTGGAGACAGAATTTGAATTTTTTTTAAGGTAGGCTCCACACCCAATGTAAGTCATATGCTATACCTACTGAGACAACCAAGCACCCCTAGAAGATGATATTAACACAAAAAACAGCACAGTAAGTTGGGGGCAAGGGGTTGGGGAGGAGGAGGGCATAAAAAAGTGCAACACAGAAGATAGATTGAGAGGCTCCAACATGTCTAACAGGAGTTAGCAGAGGGGATTCCATAGAATATATGAAAAGAGAATAACAGAATTTTCCAGTATCTTCCAATAAGATGTGCACTTCTGGAATCAATTTTTACTTAGTTTGTAGTGAAAGTATATTAGCAATAAGAGAAAGCCCTAAAAGTCATGAGGAAGAAATGGCAGTAGACATCCAATAGATTTTTCAAGTGTTCAGAGAAGATATCATCAACATGAAATTTTATATCCAACTAAACTATCATTCACGATGAGGCAAAATTTTAATTATTTTCATACAAATAAAGAATGGTTTAGCAATAAACAGATCAAACTCACCTCTTAAAAAAACAGATTATTAACATGCGACTGTCAAACCACCAAACAAATGCATTCTTGGGCATTTACTCCAGAAAAATGAAAAACTTATGCTCCTACAAAACTTGTTCATGATCTTCATAGAACTTTTATCTGTAACAGTCCAAAACTAGAAACAACCCAAATGTCCTTCAACAGGCAAAAAGTTAGACAAACTGTAGGACATCTGTACCATGGAATACAACACAACCATAGAAGTAGCAAACAATTGATACCCTCATGGATGGATCTCAAGGGAATATTGTTGAGTGAAAAAGGCCAGTTACAAAAGGTTACAAACTGTATAATTATCTTGAAATATCAAAATTCCCGACACAGAGAACAGATTAGTTATTGCCAGGGTTTAAGAAAGGAGAAAAAGGCAGATGTGACTATAAGGGGATAGTGCCAAAGAGTCTGGTGGTGATGGAAAAATTCTGTATCATAATTCCATTGGTAGCTATAACAAATTTATACATGTGAAAAAATTGCAAGAACTACACACAAACGAGTGTATATAAAAAACTGGTGATCCAAGCAAACTGTATAACTGAATAATCTCAATGGACTACACCCATGTCATTTCCTGGCTTTTATATTGATTATAGTTGTATAAGACGTTACTGTGAGGGAAACTGGATGAAAGGAATGTGGGACCTCCGTGTACAATTTTTCTTCCTTTGCAACTTCCTCTAAATCTATAATGATGCCAAATTAGAAGCTAAAAAGGGATTATAGACTGGATTAAAACACACACACACACACACACACACAGAGTCTAGTCACAAGCTGCTTTTAAGAAACCCACCTAAATCATAGAAATCCTATTGAATCAAGTGAACAGCTGAAAATAAAGAGATCAGAAAAAATATTGCCAATATTAATTTTAAAAAGCTGTTAAAACTTTATTACTATCAGACAGAGCAGATTTTAAGATAAAAGAATTAAAAGGAAAAAAAGACACTGTAGTAATATTAGAAATAATCCACCAAGATAGAACATTGTCAAGAATAACATAAATAAATAAAACTTGGCATCTAACAGAGATTGTATTTTTTAGTCCATATGCCACATTTATGAAAACTAAGGATAACATCACAAAAGAAGTTCTAACACAATTATTTCAAGGAATCAATAATATGCACAGCCTTATAATGTAATCAACATAGAATCCAAAAATGAAGATAATCAAACTATCCATTTGTTTGGAAATTTTAAAATATTAAGTGAATCGTGGGTTAAAAAAACAAAACAAAACAAAACAAAACAAAAAACAGATCATAGGGGTTCCTGGGAGGCTCAGGCAGTTAAGCATCAGAATTTGGGTCAGGTCATGACCTCATGGTTTGTGAGTTTGAGCCCCATGTCAGGCTCTCTGATCTCAGTGCAGAGGCCACTTTGGATCCTGTCTCCTCTCTCTGCTTCTCCCTGGCTCGTGCATGCACATTCTCTCTCAAAAACAAATAAACATTAAAAAAAAGATCACAATAGAGATCACAAAATATTTAGAACTGGAAAAAGGGTCACCAGATAAGGCTGCTCAGATTGTGTACCACACAACTGTAAAGGATATACTGACATAAGACTATGATGTTAGTGGTGCCCCCTAGAGTTTTGTAGAGTGATATGCATAACTCTGCAGCAGCATTTCCCACATCAAAACTTCTGCAGATACAATTATGGATGGGCAAAGTGGGAACTTTCAAACACTAAATGCTTTCATGAAAATATACTAACAGAATTTTTAACTCAAGAAGGTAGAATGAGAAGAGCAAAGTAATAAAGATGAGAGCAGCATTTATTGAAATTGGAGTTGAAATAAAGGATCACCAAGACCAAAACCTTTTTACTTAAAAAGAAGGCTAATAAAATGGACAAAAATGTCCATAGTAAGTTGTGAAATTTTAGAAGAATTCCCATTAAAGACTGGAATAAGGCAAGAGTGCTTGTTATCACTGCTTCAAGTCAATACTGCCTAGTCAGTAAAATAAGACAGGGAAAGGAAATCAGAAAGGCAAAGGAAATCAGAAAGGCAAAAGATAAATCTGTATTTCCAGACTATGATGGTCTATATGGAAGGCCCAAGATAAACCACAGAAAACCCATTTCATATGAGAGAATTCAGCAAGTTTGTTAAACACAAATTTTATATATGAATCAGTTACATGTATATTAACCAATGAGAAAAATGTAATAGAAAAAAAATTTGCATTCACAATAAATTCTAAGAGCGACTCTGAATAAATCAATAAAAAATGATACTTCTGGGGAGAAAATTACACGGCATTATTGAAGAAGCTGTACCAAAGCACATGTGACTAAAGGAAAGATAAACTATGTTCATGGATGGGAAGAACTCAGTTCTATGAAGATAATAGTGCTCCCCAAACTAATCTCTAAATATGATGCAATTCTATTCAAATTCCCATTTGTGTCATCTCTGGAATTACAGCAAGCCAATCATAAAGTTCATATGGGAAAGCAAGACCATAAGAATAATTAAGACTATTTGGAAATATAAAGTATAGCAACTACTCAACCAGATATCAAGTATATCAAGAATACTTAAAACATGTGGAATTAGCACAGTGATAATCAAATAGACCAATGGAAGAAAACAGTCCAAGAAGAGACCCACACATACATAGATCTTGAGTATATAAAAAAATGTGACCTTAAAAATAGTGGGAAAGACAAGCTATCCAATAAACTGTGTTGGGACAACTGACTACTAGGGAGGACAGTAAGACAAAATAAAATAAAAACTAGATCTCTACCTCATATTTTACACAAAGTTAATTCTGGGCACATTAAAGACCTAAATTTGAAAAGCAAGGTTTTCATATGTTTGGGAAAAAGCTAAAGGAGGATATATTTTATGATATATAGAACAGATAAGAAAGGATTCCTTTTATGATATATAGAATAGATAAGGAAGGATTCCTTAAAGAAGCTACAAATAAATACAATGTACAGCATGATACATATAGTTATTAATACTGTATTGAATATTTGAAAGTTGTTTAAAAGAGTAGATCTTAAAAGTTCTCATTATAAGAAAAAGATTGTAACTATGTACGATGTGGATATTAACTGGACTTTTATTGTGATCATTTTGCAATATGTACATATCAGATCCTTATGCTGCACACTTGAAACTAATCCAATATGTCGATTATATCTCAATTTAAAAAGGCTACAAAAAGCAAAAACAAATGGTAAAATATTAATGAATGTGGCTACCTCTGTGATAGAAAAGATACGTAAGTGAAACAAAAACCCAATTATCTTTTCTTTTTTTCTATCTTTTCTATCTACCTATCTATTTACCTATCTATTGAAGAGAACGCTTCAAATCAAGAAGGAAAGACATACATCCCAATGGGCAAAGGACATGAATAGGTACTTTAGAGAAACAAAAAATTCTTAATCTCATTGGTAATCAGAATGCAAATTAAATCAGAATAATGACAGAAATTTAATTATAGTATTGATGATGATATTGGGAACCCTCAATTACTGTGGATAGGAATGTAATTTGGCACAGCCACTTAGAACAATTCGGCTACTTCTAGAATTGAAAAGTATTATTCAGAAATATATGTGTAAGAAGACATGTAGAAAAACATGTTCCCTCAGCATTGCTTATAACAAATATCCATCAAGTGGAGAATGGAGCAATAATTGTGGGGTTCGTTATATAATGAAATACTACAGATCAGTAAAAATGATGATCTGGGCTCTGGATTCCTTAAGGATTCCAGAGCTACATGAATCAAAATAGAAATCTGGAAAACATAATATGGAGCAAAGAAAAGGTAAATTAAGGTGTCTTCTAATACTAAAAAGCCTTATTCTTTTCTAAGATAAGTTTCTGCAACTACCTCTTTGAAAGAGGAAGTTCCTGGAAGTTACAATTAGAAATGATACTGTTACAGTATTCAGGGACCCCGATCCTTTTTGACATGGGTTGTCCTGGACAAATGCCAGCACATGTGGTTATCCAATTTGCCCTACAATTTCTTGTAGCTAGGACTAACAAAAACTTTTTTATGATTTTAAAAGAAGTTGCTCATTACAAAAACCCTATCCTGACCATGACTATCAAGAACATACTAAAGACTACATGCTGAAACTTTTACTTTGGTATTCTTAAAACACTTAAAAACATGCACGAATTCATTTTTAAATGTCCATTTCCTGTTCTTTTACTCTACTTAGTCTAGTCCTCTGAGTTTGAAGCTAGCCATATTAAACAAAAGGGAGAATCTGTTAATAATCCAGGCTAAGAATCTCTGATAAATTATCAGCTTCTGTTCACAATAAAGCTTTGTAAGAAGATAGGAATTTGGGCACCAGATGCTTCTTCACATTAAAAAGAAAATCTGCATAGAGTCAGCATGAAAGATAAATACCCTATAATTTCAACAGTGCTTCTGACTTTGCAGTGATAAAACTTGCAATCCCATTCCTAAAACTGGTAAATAGGAACCAGCCCTGGATGAAACCACTCTTGGCAACCTTGAGAGGGATGTTGGTGAGAAGGCATTGCTAACCATTAAGAAGGGACTTTCATGAAATATCCAGAAGGATCAGATTTCCTCCAAATTCATAATGGGTCTACTTTATGTAGAAGGGGTTATCTTGATAATAAATGACAAGCATTTGTATAGTGCTTTATGGTGTACAGATGCAATCATTTCACCAAAAAAAGCAGCAGTGAGTAGTGGAAAAAATCTGGACTTTGGAATCTGAGGTGTGTTTACGTCTCTGTTCTATTAGTTTCTAGCTGGGTGATTTTCTGTAGTTGTTTGACTTCTGTTCTCAAAGAAGAGTAGTAAAACAGGAACAGCTCACTTCTTGTCTAAGATTTGCTGTGAGGATTAGAAACAATATGTGTAAGGTGCTCTGCTCATAGAAGACAAAAGAGGCAGCTATTATACTAAGAAAACCAAAGAGGTAGCTATTATAATTGAACACACTAATTAAGCAAGTATCACATTTGTTTGCTTATTTTTAAGTATTGCTTTTAATACAAACTATATTCCAGGCATGATGCTAAGTGCTAGGAATATAGAATGAAAACAGACCTGGCACTCTGGTTGTGGGCCATCCAAAACAATTACAAAATAGAGTGGAGATCTGTGTAATAAGCGACAGGGATTCAGAGGAAGAAGTGTGAGTCTGTCTGTGCAGACTTCTCAGAGGTTATCTTGAACCAAGACATGATGCACTCATCTGACACAAGAACCTGCAAGATAGTCACTGGTGTCCACGTTTTAGAGCCAAGGAAGCAAAGATCCTAGTAGACTTGCACGTTGTTATTAACTAGGGATTCTGCCAACATGCCTGTTATTCTGCTTCTAGGTGGTAGAACCCAGAAGACTGGATTTCAAAGTTCCACATCTTTGAACTGTGAAAACGTTTTAACCCATGCACAAGTTCATGTTTCAATCCTCACTCATTCTTCCACCCCCTTAGTCCCTTGAACTTGAAGCTAGTAATATGAGGGGAGAATCTGCTAATATTCTTTTTATTATACAATTACTATTACTAGTTTTTATTAATAAGGCATCATATTATTTTGCCAAACGTGTCTTAAGTAAAGAATAAAGTTCATTGCTCTAAAAAGTTTTCATTTCTCAAATTCCAACAATGTCCTTGGAAGGATTAAATTACCCAGGACTTTAGTTCCAAAAGACGTAGTAGGGCTCCTCTAAGTGAAATCTTCTGTTTTGTATGGTTGAAGTCAATTTTTGTTTACCCATCAGATTTAGAGACTATGTATAAGTCTGAGAAAAGAAATTCAAACTTTTTAGGTAAAGTTAACTATAAACACTTCCAATTCTAGAAAATCAGACGAAAAACGTTGAAGAATTTCCTGGCATAAGCATTCTCCAGGGAGCAGGTGTCCACCTGGTCACTCCACTTTGTCAGGTCATCATTATGTAAGGCCTCACCAGCCTAGACAGAGGACTAATTGTTTACTATTTGACTTTGGTTTGATCTTGGGATTTGCAGTAGATAAAATAAAGGGAGTGACTTGAGTTTGCTTCCTCTGACATCTCTCAAGATACCAAAGGTCATAATGGCTCCTTTTGTTAGTAGATCAAAGATTTTAAACTGTGGCTTGGTACTGAATTCACATAGCAGTTATTGCTGACATGAGGAAGGCCTTTTTCATATAATCTGTAGATCCAAGAAGATCAGATCTGAGAAGAGGTATTTCCCAATAAGGAACCTTCACTTAGATGACTTTTGCTGATGTAAACACAGATGCTTTAAATGATAATAATTTATCGATACCGTGTGTCAGATGTGCTAAGTTCTCCACAATAACTACTGCATTTAACCTCTCCCAACAATCTTTAGGTAGACCATCATGATTTCAATATTACCAATGGGGAAATTGAGGTGATGCAAGTTGGCTAAGGATGCAAATAGAAAAGAAAAAACCGAGCTCAAGTCTGCAGTCTTTACCACTAGACCACACCACCTCCATAGTAGAGAGCTAGTTTTGAACGCCTCCCGTTTTCCTCTGTTGCTATTTCATACATTACTCTTCCAGACCCACACCCTAAGACTTCCTTTCCTGTGTAGTACAGAGTGACAAGTCTGGAATCAGGAAACCTGGCTTGGAGCACGGGCTCAGACTCCTTGCCACTCCTTAGGCACGCTAGCCACGTTGTGCATCTAGTCATGTTCCGTAAAATCACTGTAACTTTTAATATTACAGGCAAAAATACTTTCTAAATAAAGTTCTGCATGTAAATCAGAATGGTGGTTGTGGGGGGATAGGGCAGACAGAAAGTCATTATTTAATGGGTGCAGAGTTTTAATGCTGGACGATTAAAGATCTTCCAAAACAATACGAATGTACTTCATGCCATTTAAAAATGGCTAAAATGGCATATTTCGTGTTGTATATATTTGACTACAATTTGTGAAAATAAAAGAAAAACTCGGTACTTTAGAAAAAGAAGTCCTACGTAGACAGTAATACTGACATAATAGTTATTTTCTCTTAGGCCAAACAGTAGAGAGAAAGGAGTATTTCAGGTGTGCTATCAATGACTATTTATTACCAAGGCAGACAAAATGATACACAGCTAGAATGTGGCCATGCTCCATAGGGATTAGGCAGAACTGTCCAAGTTGAGGTCAGCATTGTCACTCAGGTCACACTGACCTTTATGCATGGCACAGAGCTCCGTGTCCCCCCAGCGAAGCTGGGAGAATCAAAGTATGAGCTACTGTGGGCCAGCTGTCTTCCTCCAAAGTTCAGGGCACCCAGACACAGCATGCGTAACACAGCCCTGATGCAATAAAAGGTAATGCGCATGCTTTACTCTTCTAGAAAATTATTTTTATGCATCACAGTGATGACATTTTTAGATTCAGTTGAAAAGGATGCTTGCCCCCGCTGCAAAAAAAAAAAAAGAGAAAAAAAAGATACCTAATTTTGAAACTAATGTAAAAGTGGTATTTCAAGAATTACTGAAATCCATGGCTGTGTTCTTTTCCTGTGTGTAGTATCCAAAAATTTCAGTGTGAGCCCTGACTCCGCACGATTATGCACAAGTCACTTAACCCCTTGAGTCTCAATCTTCTTATCCAGAAGGGAGAGGTGGACATGTTGCAGGTTCATTTCTATGGTAAAATTCTAGGATTTGGTTTCCTTTCAGGACTGAGGCCAAAGTTTCTGTCAGAAAGCTGGGTAGCAGAGGGTGTGGGGGGTTAGGCATGGTGTTCCCTGCTGGAGCTCTTGGTGACCACATGCACGGTGTCCCAACTCTTTTCATGCCTCCGATCGCTGTCGGATTTGTGTAACACGAGGATTGAGAAAGGCTTTTTTTTTTTTTTTTTAAGTGTTTTTTTTTTTTTTTTCCTTTATGTTTAAGTAATCTCTACTCCAACATGGAACTCAAACTTACATCCTGGAGATCAACTCGCACGCTCTACTGACTGAGCCAGCCAGGCGCCCTGAGAAAGGTATTTTCTTTGACAAAATAGGCTAGACGAGACTAATGTGTGTGTGGAGCATGCATTGGTTCAGTGGGAAGAGGAAAAGGAATGGAAGAGAAGCTGTGGTCAATGCATCATGCAGTGTTGCGATGATGTGTTGTGTATTAGACTTTCCACTCGATGCATTCCACCTTTTTCATTAGTGTCCCCTGGGTCCTAAGTGCGGTTCTGCGTCACATTGAGGACTTTCTCTCTTTGGAAAGACTGTAGGTTGCCAGTTCACATGCTGCCTAGGACACTGGCTTTGCACATAGTAGACACTCAACATATATTGTGGGATTCACTCTTTCACACTGACGAAAGACCTTTAAACTTCACATTTGTTCTTGGTTCCTGTCATGAATTGTTCTATTTGGAATTTAACCCTCTTAACCAAACACGGCCAGAACTCAAGATTGGACTCACTGGATCTTAGCAGTAAACTAGAAAGAAGGTTTGGGGCACCTGGGTGGCTCAGTCAGTTGGGCACCCGACTTTGGCTCAGGTCATGATCTCACAGTTTGTGGGTTTGAGTCCCGTGTCAGGCTCTGTGCTGACAGCTCGGAGCCTGGAGCCTGCTTCAGATTCTGTGTGTCCCTCTCTGTCACTGCCCCTCCCCTGCTCGTGCTCTGTCTCTCTATCTCTCAAAAATAAATAAATATTAAAAAAAAAAAACAAAAAGGAAGTTTAATGAATTCCTCAGAAGTGAGTCACTGAGTGACTCCATTCTAGAAACCACATCCCAGGAGTTCACTAGAATGTCAGATCTACACTGACCACATTAACCATGTAGCCTCTTTGGAGTCTGGACTAGCACAGCCACTGCATTCTGAGATTTTAACAGTGTGGGGGGTTACCGCTGAAGAGGAGAGAAATACCGACCAGAGCAGTCAGGGTTGACATCTTTTTCGTTGCTGGTGAGTCCCAGTTTGCCAGGCCAATACAGCTCTGAAAAATCATCTCACTAAACAGCAGTAGTTAGCAAAATGACAATATTAGTATTAACAACTAAAAAATAATAAATATTTTTTAAGCATAAGCTACTCAGAAATATGCCTAAACAAATGCTATTTAGGCAATTATATTCTCGTGCCAGTAGATAACAAATGATAATCACTTCTTCCATGGCTGTAAATACGTATTGATTAAGTTCAAACTTAGAACTCCAAAATGAATTATATCTGGTCATTGCTAAACTGCTTTGCTCACTGAAAGAAAAAAAAAATCCACACAACACCTATTATACTGCATTTAATTAAGACAAGCATCAACTTTATGTGCCATCATTTGCTTCTGCCAAATCTCTATGGTGTAAATATTGAACGGTGGCATCCCTTGAATGCTAATCAATCTTTTCTGAATTTCAAATGATTACATAAATTTTGGGAAATGCTTATTTGCCAGCATTACCCTCAGCTGCATATATATCAGTGAGGCATTAGTATGAAGATATGCATAGTTATTTGACAAGTGTCTAGTGAGTGTTTTTCTAAATTAGAATATCATATATGAAAAGGTAAAAGCAGAGACTGAATGCTAATTACAAGAAGAACCCTGGGATCTCTCCTCTGCTTATCTGACTTCAGGAGGCACAATTTAACCAATGCACTTGGGTGACGATGTGAGATGCACACTGCATCGCTAGACAGGCCAGTAAGTGCGAGTGTGTGTGTGAGCGGATGTAGGAGTGTGGCACATGCACGTCTGTGTACATGTACAAACAGAAGCGTTTGCACAGGGGAGTGTATGGTCATACTTAGAGGAAGGCTGTAACAAAGCAGATACTGTGACCAGCCTCAGAAAGGACTATTACCACATAATGGGAAGGCTGTTTTCTGCTGTGTTAAGACCATCTTTTACACAGATACCAGGTAAACAGAAGTTGGTGATGTGCCGACTGTTGTGCTGGTTTCAAAACTGAGTATTTACAGACATACGCTGGCACGCGCAGATAGAAATTTGTACTGTTTTTCCACCCTTCTGAAGTTTTTCTGACACTTCTGGAGGGAGGCAGTCAACTAAGGAATGGGACCAGGCACTCCTATTTCACTTCCTAGGTTAGCTGGAGATTTGCTTTATAGCAAACTATACCTGCGCTCTCATTCTCTGATTTATAAAGTGAATGGTCCATTTTGCTTTAGGCACTGCAAACACAGAGTTTAACCATTGTGATCAAATCTCTCTGTTGGATTTGGAAACCTCTTTTGTTAACCGGATTTAATGTTGCAAAAAAGTGAAAGGTAAATTCATGTTTCCCTTTGTTCCTGTTGCTTTGCTCTTTCTTGGGGCTCCTGGGTGGATCAGTCGCTTAAACGCCCGATTTTGGCTCAGGTCATGATCTCACAGTTCGTGAGTTCAAACCGTGCGTCGGGCTCTGTGCTGACAGCTCAGAGCCTGGAGCCTGCTTCAGATTCTGTGTCTCCCAATTAGGGGCCAAGATGGCAGAGCAGCATGGAAGTTCTCTACTTCTCTCATCCCGGATTCTACGTCTCCCTCTCTCTCTGCCTCTCCTTCATTCATGCTCTGTCTCTCTCTCTCTCTCTCTCTCTCTCTCTCTCAAAAACAAATTAACATTAAGAAAATTAAAAAAAAAAAAATGTGCTTTCTTATTGCACCCTTATCCCCAACCTCTCTGCGAACAGGGACACTTATGATGGTAGAAAGTCTCAGACCCAACAAGCTGCTGGGCCTCTGGAGAGCTGGGCAAAAAAAAGAAGGGGTATCCTCTTTCTTTTTGTAACACCTTACATTTCCTTCTCCAACAGTGTACTCCAGGACATTTGCAGGTGACTCTGGAAGTGCTGAGGGAGCTCCGGACACCAACTGTGCCCCCATGCACACACCCTCTAGGGGTCTGGAGCTCAGGAAAGGCAGGTGCAGGAATCCTGACACAGCCCAGGCCAGAGCAACTTTTCTTTCTCAAGACCACTCCACAACTGGCCAATCATCAGGTGACCCTGCAAAACTATTTCCTCTGCACAGGAGGTGGGATTTTGAAAAGCATCGTCACGATTTACACTGCAAAGCCATGCTACCCATCCGGACTTGGGTTCACAGGTGGGACTGCAATTTAATCAACCAGTTTTCACCCTCCTCTGCACGATTAGGCTATGCTGCCCAAGGGGAGCCAACAACCAAGCAGGTGGCATGAGGGGAGTATGCATGGTGAAGTCTTTTCTCAGCACAGGACAGGACAGGACAGACCAACCTTGGTGGTCGCTTCGTAATAGTCTTTCTTACTGAGCAATACAGCAAGGAGTCTTCCCTTCAGGGGCCCTGACTGAACCGCCATGCTTTCTGGGCTATGTTAACACAGAAGCCTCTACAAGTCTCTTAATGACTCCACGTTTAATATTCATACAGGTCCTTATAGTCTCTTATCAAGTGAGATGTGAGATCACTAGTTGCTCTGCAATTCTTTGCCCATTTATAAAGCCTTCATTTTTCAAATGAAGTGTATATATATGCCAGTCTTCACAGTGATGAGAGAGTTCCCATTATGTGATTGCTTGTGATCAAGTCTTAAGCTCTGCACAGAGATGCTGACTTGAGCTTGGGTCACATGAAACCTGTCTCCCTGTTGGCATTTTTGCTTGACCAACTGCTTTGCAGGGAGCTTGGACAGTGCATCTTGGCTGGGTTCTGATATTGAAAATCAGGAGGAGAAATGATATTCTTAGGAAAGGAAAACAAAGGATAGATCTTTATTTAAATAGTAAAGCAGAATTACTACACATAATTCAAATAAAGAAAAAAATACCTATTACATCAAAAACTAAGCCTACTGGAAAGCTAATTGCTGAAATTAAATTTTCCCACCTAAAAGACTGAACTCATCCACACTTTCCAGCTCGTAAACGCAGTGCAATTTTATTTACTATTAACAATGTCAACATCATAATGCACAAACAGAGTTATGGCGGGCCCCTTCAGCAGAGTGGAAGGTTCTACCTGAAGGTAGAATTTACCAATTCTCCCCACCAAGGAGCTTCATCTCCTGAACTTTAAAGACACGTTTGGCTCCTCTCTTTTCTATCTGAGGGTTTTTGATGCTGACGACCACCAAAGGGAAAGAGTATGATCACCAAGTTACTTTTGTTCATTTTCTCCTTTTAACATTACAAGGAGCGAGCTCAAGTAGATAAGAAGAGAGACAAACAAGCAATGAAGGCTTATGATCATTTAGCTTTCCTAAAGTTCAGTAAATAATCCAGAGAAAATGCTAAACCTCTAGGCAACAGTAACTATAAGAAGGAATTCTTTGGTGAGGGAGGTACCAAGGTTATGAGGCAAGTGCTTTCTACAAGCTTCCTGAAGCTGAAACCCAGAGCTCACCTCATCATGAAACAAACAAACAAAAAACAACCTATGATATATTTAGAAGCCAAGGGAAGTAAAAAGCTTTATTATTAGTTAGCATTTTCATTCAATAAAGATGGGAAATTTACATAAAACAGTCCCCTGTTTACACATGAGAGTTTGGTTTTCTTTTTGGTCTATATTCCTTAGAGAATTTTCTATTTTGTCTATATAGATGGCGCCTTAGTATGTATGTAGTATTTTCAAAATATTGGTTGATGAGTTCAAATGACTGTGAAGAAGATACTGTGCCGTTGCAGAGAAAACACAGCCTAGCATTTGGGGTTGTTAGTTCTAGACCTGGCTCTGGTCCTATAATGTTGAATAAATCACCTAGTTTTTACAACTCCAAAATGGGAGGGAGACGATGTCTTAGGTCCCTTCCTTCTGTAAGAGAGAAACTGAGTGATTTCCCACCTGAAGATGTTTTATTATTAACACTACCAAAGAAAAGCACTCCTGCCACTTCCTTCTCTGGCTCATTTTGGTATCAGACACTCTCAGTGTCTCAGTTTCAAACAGAACCGAAATACTGATCATCAGTACTTAATTCCATTCATTATTTTATTCACAAAGGAAGACTCTGTTTAGTCTCTAATTTCCTTATAAAAACCCCTTTCATAATGTGAAGACTTATAGCTTTACTTTCTAAACTAAAAAAATATGTCACATTCTCTAATATTTATCCATAGGATCTATTTTCTAGCCTCTCTCTTAAAATTTTGTGCCTGCATTTTTATTATTGTTCTTGCTAATTTTTCTAGTTTCCATTACTTGTTTGTTGTTTTTTTTAACTTAGAAGTTGGAAGGTAAAGCCTTCTTTCATTCATGAATGCAATAAATATTTATTAAAAACCTATATTATGTCAAGTGGTATGCTAGGAGCAAAACAAATATACTTCCTGTGTTCATGGACATTCTAGTTTATTAACCTGATAGATAAGAGGTCTTTGCTTCACTAAAAATACTAGAACAACCGTAGAGCACTCTTTGTTTAGTTTAAGTCTCAGACATTTCACCAACAGCTTGGATGGTAATTTACATTAGAGGTAATACGTTTAACTCTTCTAAAGTAAAGGAGTTGGGGCGCCTGGGTGGCTCAGTCAGTTAAGCGTCCAACTTCATGAAGCTCAGGTCACAATCTTTATGGTTCATGAGTTTGAGCCCCACATTGGGCTCTCTGCTGTCAGCACGGAGCCTGCTTGGGATCCTCTGCCCCTTCCTCACTCCCATGTGCGTGTGCTCTCTTTCAAAAATAAACATTAAAAAAAAAAAAGAATAAAGTAAAGGATTTGTGATCTGACACTAGAGAATGCCTGAACCAAACCTGGAGATGAGGCAAACAGCCCTGCAGCCAGCTTTGTTCTTGAATTAAGCACGTTCAGCACTTCTTACCAAGAAGGCTCAGGCGGCAGTTTCGTGAAGGGCATCTGATGGGCAGTAGCTTTCCCTGTTGAGCCTCCCCCAAGGCAACCACAATGCATCTTCCCTGGGGCAAATGCCTCCATGCGGATGACTCTTGCCTGGGATGTGGGGTGGTATAATCAATGCCTCATTCAAAATTTAGAAATTTGGTGTGAAGCAAAGAGCTACCATGATGAACAAAGAATATGACTTTGTCCATCCATTCAAGTTGTAGACAAGATTCCATCAATGTCAAGGAGTTGTACAACATTCCTCAACTACTGTTAGTTAACATGGGCTGAAAGCCTATGATTTTGCATTTGCTTGGAACAGACATGCATTTATCACCTGGTTTTAGTCATTACTGTTCTTTTTAGATTTTCTGCAAACTTGCTTTCCCAAGGAGCTAATAAATGAACATTTCCCCTCATACACTGGGAGAATGCAAACTGGTAATAGAAATAACTTAATTTTGAGGTGTCAGTTAGAGAGTTCTCTGAAAAAACTAGTCTCAGAAAACCAACCTGCACCTGAGGTATGACTTTTAGCTAAACTACCTCCTACTACATGGTACAACCCACTTTGGTAAAGGCTTTGTTTTCAATTTAAAATTAAGGAAATCCATTTATGCATCTATTTCATCAGTAACATTTTGTTAAGTCTCTACTGTGTACCAGGCAATGTGCTAAAAACCGGGGATACCGAGAAAAAGTAAAGGACAATTTCTAACCTCAAGTGAGACCCAGTCTAGAGCATGTCTGCACAGAAACACTGCAGGGCAGAGCAGAATCTTCCACCATTTCAGTGCACTTAGCCTACACTTGGGGTAGATATTAGCTATGTTTTAGGCTGGGAAAATCCCTTCAAAGAGAATAACAATCTCTTTAACTCAGCTGAATATAAAAGAGTGCTTTGAGAAATACTGGCTAGCCAGAGAAGAGAATAATTGACAACAAATCAAGGGCATTTATTAGGGAAGATAAGAGGCAATAGGCCTCTAGTACTTTCTCTAGCCACCTGGGAGGTAACAAGAGTCCAGCGGCATCTAACCATTGAGTCTCGAGGCTAAGAAAATCCAAAGACCAGAGAGTAACCTCTTAGTTGGCACATTCTGGTTACTCGTTCCTTTGAGCACTTAACCCATACTACTAATATTCCTGATGGGCTTGGACATATAATGACACCATTCAGGATGCTGTAGTTAAAAACCAGGTCAGCTTCCCAGTTCTGCCTTTGTTTTCAGGAGATCAAGTTTGTGGGAATTCATGTCTTCGGAATGCATGCAGTAATGACGTTATTTGAGGGTCATGATTCCACACACATCTTCTACGAGATTTACTTCTGCATTGTTGGTGAAAGACAGAAAATTCCCTTTCATCGGTCACTTTCATTCCCTTTTAGAAGGTGGGACTACAAACCGATATATAAACTTCAAAAATGTTATTTTATCTTCTCTTGAGTCATCAGTTGTAAATGGCCAACTTAGAATATCTCCTTTTCTGCCAAATTATCAATGGGTTCAAATTATGTTACCTCATGGAGGAAGATATATTTAACAGTGTTTTAAGAAAACATTACAACTAACTAGCAGACTGGACTCCCAGAGTCTACTACATTATATACACAAAAATATCCTGAGAGAAAGGGCATTTTTTACTTTTACTTTTATTCAATCAGCTTAACCAATTGATATCTGCTCCTGGATATAACTTGAGGAAGAGAAAAAAATTAGGCAGCAGAATGGAGAATTTTTAGCCAACTATACTTTTAAGTTTAGTCCTGTCATTAGCTTCTTGTAGAATCAGGAATCAGCTTTAGTGAAGAATGACTTTTGGGAGGAGGATGGTTGCTACTGGAACTTGATTTGGCTCAACTAAGCGACTATTGCTCCTCTAGATTTTTCTTTTACAAAATTTTTTTTAATGATTATTTATTTTTGAGGAAGAGAGAGAGGCAGAGGGTGAGCAGGGGAGGGGGAGAGAGAAAGGGAGACACAGAATCTGAAGCAGGCTCCAGGCTCTGAGCTGTCAGCACAGAGCCCAACATGGGGCTCAAACTCATGAGCCATGAGATCATTACCTGAGCCAAAGTCGGATGCTTAACCAACTGAGCCACCCAGGCACCCCGTCCTCTAGAGTCTTCTATTCTGGTTCAAGCACCCTGAAACCTGGGACTCATGTGGGACTTCTTCCTCCTAACTGTCATTATCCCATGGTTTGCATCCTATGGACTGTTAAAACCAACCCCAAATATACTTTCCATCCTTGTTCCTCTCCAGTCCACTTTCCGTATCACTTCCAGAAAAGCAAATCAACTTACATTACCCACCTAACTCCTTTTTTAAAGAATTTGGCTATACTTTCTAAATGCCCAGAGAATGAAGACCATGGCACCTCTTTTTGTTAACCACTGCATCCCCAATGCCTATCTTAACACCAGAAACATAGTAATACTCAGTACACATTTGTTGAATGCCTTAAGACTTTCCATGACTGGGCTCTTGCCCACCACTCTGGCCATAACTGAGGCTTCTCTCAAGCCATACTGATGTCCTACTAGCTCTTGAACTCATCTTGCTCTCACTTGCCTTCACACTTTTGCATCAGCCAATCTTCTGGCTTAAAATGTTGTGCCTACTTGGGCTCACGTCCTACTTGCCCTCACCAAATCTAGGTGGGAAACACTGTTTCATCTCCCAAGAGAATACTACTATAATCCTCTTTCAGCGCCGCACTTGACCACTGATCAGTCCACAAAGTCCTCATTTTCCTCCAGGATCAGAGAGGCTCAAGGCTGGGCTGGGATCAAAACATCCGTTTTCAGACTTGATGGGGCTGGGGTGGGCTGGGGTGGGCTGGGGCTTGCAAGGTTCATGAGGGTTTGAGATAGCAGGTACTGACTCTGGACACTGCTGTGCCTTTGAAAGGTGGCTCTGCTAGGATTTCATTCCCATTACAGGAGTAACAGGTGTTCGGGGTTAGTCCAGGTACCTAAAGGTTAACTGTCCCCATACCTCAATAAAACTGCCAAAAAAAGCTTATTTATTGTTTCTCTGGAGGAAAATGTTTTCCATGTGCAAATTGGAAACTACCTGCACTTTATTGCCAGTTACTGTTTCTTGCTTCTTCAAAAATAAACTCTAAGCCAAAACTCTATGTACCTCTGACATGAAAGCCATGCTTTCCTTTTTTCCCCTTAAGCAACAAACAGGTGTAGTTTTAAGAGACACTGAGCTCGTTATTCAGTGGTGTCTAGGTTCAGTACACATTTGTTGAATGCCTTAAGACATTCCATGACTGGGCTCTTGCCCACCACTCTGGCCATAACTGAGGCTTCCCTCAGGCCACACTGATCTCCTACTAGCTCTTGAACACAATCAAATAAGAGAGTGTGTGGCTGAGGTTCTGGTAAATATAGGGCCCAATGGTTCAGGATGGTAATTTGTAAGGTTCAGAGGTTACAAGCACTACAGGACCACCATCCCACCCCCTACTTCCATTGTACTGGCAGAGAACATAAGAATTTTGAAAAACGATGAAGGAAAGACTAAAAGGGAGGAAAACGAAACACGGTTCATGGTTAATCTCTCCATCTTCAAATGCAATGCAGTTATTCACCTAATTTAAAATACGATTGAAGTGACAGGACTCTCTTTAAATATTTTGTCCCTAAGATGCTGTAAGATTTCTTACACATACATTACCACGTTTTCCATTTAATTACTGATCAAAAGGCGCTAGTCGAAAAGACGAAGATCTTGCCATAAACCAGAATGATTTGTGAGATTACAGCATGTAGGCCTGTGCGATCTTCCTCTTGATTTTCTAAACACTGTTCATGGGTAAAAGATGTAGACTTACTTGAGTAGAACTTTCCTATTTATAGTGGTTAATACAGAAACCACACAGGATCCAGTCCCGGCGTTGCAAACCTTTGAACACCACATCTATGAAATTCTGTTGTCTTTTTAAATTTTCAGTAACATTTCTCTTTGCTATATTTATCACATTTTCCAAAATATGAAAACGTTCTTTTTATTTTAAATGTTGACTACATGTGAAAAATTAACTCTGGTTCTATTACTTCAAACTATCCCTTTATTAGCAACAGTTGTGCAGTGCTGTCACGAAGAATTTTAAAATGAAAGTACCAAATTTGGAGAGTAGACACATCTGTTTTACTTCGCAGTTTGTTTTATTGTTTTATTTCTTCGGCTATGAATTCACAACTATCTTATAACTGAAGACTAAAGAAAAAACATATGTTGGTAAATCTGATTTCTGCAGTGTTTTCACTCGGGGGAAGTTGCCTCCCTCAGCTGTCTGCCAATAAGTAATAAATGGACTTGGCAAAAAGTTTATTTAAGTTGGCTTTATTAAGCCAACAAAATACAGAAATCTAGTATGGGACAGGCAGAAAAATCTGTTCCTTTGAAGTCAATAAAAATCCATCTCCTTAATCCTTTTTTTATTCCAAGCAGTGGTGATTTTTCTCAACTGACTCACTGAGAACCTTGATTTAGCCAATCTGTCTTGCTTAGTTATCTTTCTTCTCCAAAGCTTTCCTAAAGAAGCATCCTTTCCCCTTGACAACCATCATCTTTTATACTTGCATAGTGATGCATCTGGTTATAAACATTCTCTGGTTAATCCTGATAGAGATTTAAGAAACAGGCTTTTAATTACTATCCATCATTTACAGTAAAAACAGCAGTAGCTTGCAAGCTGCAACAAAAGGCACATAGAAATCATCAATAGCAGAAGGATGGCTCCAATTCGATACCATACGTCCTTCCTAAGCAATCTCCATTCAACCTTCTGACACAGTTTTATATAACTGCTGCTTACTCATTATGTCCATTATGAAAGAAAATTCAGGACTCCAGTCTAATAACTCCTTTTCCACCCCTAACCCACCTACTAACAAGCTATGAATCATGCAGAAGGATATACATAAAAATATATTCACGCTTGAAGATTCTGTGATTTGAAAAGAAGGGCATTACCTTGGTAGAACAAAAACATGCATTGACTTCAAGACACTCCGAGACTGGCATCATATAGTAACATTTGGCTGTATGTAGTATGAGAAAGGATTCCTTACCTAAACTAAAGAGCACCAAGAATTTCAGACACACAAACTCGCGTTGATCAAACTGTAGAGAGCGAAGCTTTGCCACTAACTCCTGTGCGTGACTCATGAGATTGTTGAGGGTGGCCCCGGCTTGTGATGCTATTATGGAATAGTCCACCTGCAACACAGAATGACAGTTTTAGTGACTATCAGAATCAGAAACATGTATTTTAATTGAAACTTTTAAGAATTGTGGGTAAAATCAGATTCCACTATAGATTTACAACAGAGGAGACATTACCTGTGAAAATAGTTGGACACATGCTATTATTTTGAAATGTATCATAATTACTCTGAAAAAAACCTAATCACTTTGATAAGTTTTGTAGGGAACAGATTTTTTGCCTACCTAAATTTTACAGGTATATACCTTCGTCTTTTTTCTATTGTGACACGACATTACCAAGTAGGCTAAAATTTTTAACTCTCACAAGTAAGTTTAAAGAAAAATGTACGATCCATACAAAGTGAATCCAGAATAGCATTCTGTGAGCACGTAATGATATTAACCAGTGCATGAGGAAAGTGAAGGCAGAGATAGGTTTCTATTTTTATTTTATTAAGAGACTATATTTTAAAGTAGTCATTGTTCAAGAATGCATGCTTGTGGATGATGAAAGAATCACATTTAGATTATTCTTAAGCTTGTTGCTTCCTACAAAGCAACAACTCTTTTCATATGATTATTAATACATTTTTCTCTAAAGACGGCAATGATTGTATTAAGAAAAATAACTGCTTGGGGTGCCTGGGTGGCTCAGTCGGTTGAGCATCTGACTCTTGCTCTTGGCTCAAGTCATGATCGCACGGGTTCTCGAGTTCAAGCCCCACATTGGGCTCTGCGCTGACAGAGCAGAGCTTGCTTAGGATTCTCTCTCTTCCTCTCTCTCTCAAAAATAATAAACATTTGAAAAGAAAAAAGAATTTCTTGATTTGGAAAACAAAACAAAAAAGGCTTATTTTCTTCTTCATTAAAAAAAAAAGGTGCTGTAATGCACCAATCTTAGATTATTCATGGGGACATAAAAAGTTCAGCTTAGAATAATAAGTTAAGATGTTGGGATGGCTGTCAATGATGGTACTGGCTTTGCTGCTGCAATTATAGCATAATGGGAAAGCCCAGTTGGTACCTGATACCGCCATCCTTTTTGTACTGGAGAGCTCTCAGGCAACCAGATACTCTTTTAGGTGCATTTAATATTTGCAGCAGCAGCAAATTTGTCTGGGAGGCAAGTCCTCATCTGCCACTCACCCGGAGCAGACTGTATTAAATTTTTATATTTATTGACATTTCATTACCATAATTGACTGCACTTGCTTCTCCAGGAGAAGGCACAGGGCTGCCTCCTAAGCAGGAGAACGAGTCCCTAGAGTAGAATTTGCAATTAAAAACAAGGCAGAATGGATTTTTTTTTTTATTGTGTAAATATGATGAGTTGAATTTTCAGCTTTAACTAGAGAATACTGGGTGTACAGAAACCTTTTTCAAGAGTGGGAAAAATTATGAGTCAGTGGAAAGATGACCCCCAAAGGTGTCAATCAGTTTATAAAGAGTCAACTATGCATGAAAAAGCCACAGTTAATGTGTGTTCTAGGTATGCTGTCGTATCAGGCACAGCACTGTCCTACCAGCTCTGTCCATGTGCTGGCACCTGTCTGCTACATTTAAACATCAAGTGTTCTAAGAACTCTTTGGTTTCTGAGAATGTGTGAAGGCAAAGGCCAGTACAGAGGCAACCTGAACCGTGAGCTGGAAGCAGAGAGGACAAGCAGAAGAACACAGTGGAGCACTCTGTGAGGATCTGTGTAGCACCCAAAGGCATGTCTCAACTATCATTTTGCCAGTTCTCTTACAAGGGAACTTTCTACTCCGGGGAAGTTTCGCTTTACTTAAAAGTGGTGCCTGAGCCTTAAATTCTTCAAAACTTATACACATCGTCTAACTACCCCAGATAATAATAATATAAATCCTACAGAGACATATGGGACAGGAGAGGGAATGACAGCGGGAAGGTCCTGTAGGGTCGCGAAGGCCAAAGAAAACTGGGACAAGATAGGCAGAGATCTGGGCCGACATGGCCACGTACAAACAAAGCGTCTTAGGCAGGTCTTATGAGAACTCCATCCCTTAGGGCCCTGAACGTTAAATAATGCAGTGAAGGTAGATGATAATAAGGTGCCCCCCACTTCTGGGACCACCAGGAAATGAGAGTACCTGGGGTAATACTACCAATTCAAGCTCGGCATCAATTGTTGAATGCGCTGCAGCTGAGTAGCATACTATGTACAGAGCACATGTTAATCAAAATCACCAGTTAAGCCTTAAGCGAGGAAGGTGCACTAAAATAAACCACAAATCTGTCACTATGAATTAACTTTTCTCATTATTAGGATAAAGTTAACTGAGTGTCGATATGTATATAGTTCCAACAAGTATGCAATAGGTTCAAATAGGAGAACCTCCTACTTGAAAATGTAGTACATCGTAACAAGAACCTAAAATCATTTTTTTAAAAGACAGGTTAATTAAAAGTTGATATATGTGCAGTTCTTTTTTTTTTTTTTCAGTTTTTTTTTAATGTTTATTTGTTTATTTTTGAGAGAGAAAGAGAGAGAGCAGGGGAGAGGCAGAGAGAGAGAGGGAGACAGAATCCCAAGCAGGCTTCAGGCTCTGAGCCGTCAGCACAGAGCCTGACACGGGGCTCGAACTCATGAACCGTGAGATCATGACCTGAGCCCAAACCAAGAGTCTGACGCTTAACCAACTGAGCCACCCAGGCGCCCTGATATATGTGCAGTTCTAACAGGGATGTGATAATAAGTTCAACTCCTAGAACTTTACACTTCAAGACACAGTACACTAAACCGATAGAAACTGAAATTGTTCCACAAGATTCTATAGTTAGACGAACTTCAGGAAATCAATCGGCATACCAACAACTTTCCAGCTATACATTTATTTACATGCTAATTTGAAAGCTCAAACATGCTTATTAAATGGGAGCTCCAATAACATTTCCTTCAAGGATAATTTATCAAATTGCACGGCTCTGAAGGAGGATAGGTGATTTATTCCTGAAACAGCACACACATCTGCAACTTCCTTACATTTTATTACACACATAATTATGTTTTCATTGTTGAGGGCAGAGTTTGTGCCCATTTCAGGAGCAGCTGGCCTTGTCTTTTATGTACTTAGTAAAATTAATTTATTGCTCTCTTACATGTAATCTTCGTGCCATTAAATTCAAGGCAGATATTGAAGAAATACTATAAGCTGATGTCCCCTATGGATAAATTTCAATCATCATGAAGGTAGAAACAGTTTTAGCTAAATTGCTTTTAGTTTTTTAGTTCTAACAGCCGAAATTTTTGATGACTTATATACACTGTAAGATGCCTGTCATTTTAATATGACACAATGATAGAAGATAATGAAGAAGTTGCCAGTGGACCTTTCCCTTGGGATGATATTACAGTGGCTGTTAATTAGTTACAATATGCAAATACGAAAAGCAATCCCACCTTAAACTATTCTATTGTTAATACACACACACACACACACACACACACAAGTATTATGTACACACAGATATGTCTTATGTGCATGTATTTCTTTTATTTTAGAAAAAGAGAATGTAAGTAGGAAGAGGGGTAGAGGGGGAGGGAAGAGAAGAGAGGGAGAGAAAGAGAGACAGAGAGACAGAGAGAACCTTGGGCTCCAGGCTCAGCGCACAGCCCGACGCAGGGCTCTATCCCCTCGACCTGAACCAAAATCAGGAGTCGGTCACTCAAACAACTGAGGCGCCCAGGCGCCCTATGTGCATGTACTTTTAAAACACTGAATAGAAATGAATTTTTGTCATAGTTTTAAAAGGATAAAAGTATAGAATCGATCTGATAATACTAATAATATTATTAGTAATACTACTGATAATCGTTATTTCCTTTTTGCTTAACAAGATTTTTAATATATGCTTACATAGATGACTGATTAAAAGATATAATGAAAGCTTAACAGCTGACCTTAGGTTTAAGCAAGAAATTTGGTGTGAATCACCAAATCCTCATTTTAATACTAGGTAGTGGAGCCCGGGGCTGCTGTCTGCAGTGGGATTATTTCAGTTCCTCTAGTTCTCAGTGAACCATGAAGGGACTCAATTGTGCAGACATTTATGTAGCAAACATAATGTGCTAGGCAGTACACTAGTCATGGGACTTAGGAGAAAAGTGGCGCTGTTTTATCTAACTTTTCTTCTCTCTCTTCAAGCTCCAAGAAGCAGTTCCCTGGAACTGTTTCTTAAAACTAAGTCTAATCTTGGGGGGCCTGGGTGGCTCAGTCAGTTAAGTGGCCGACTTCAGCTCAGGTCATGATCTCGTGGTTCATGGGTTCGAGCCCCGCATTGTGCTGGAGCCTGCTTCAGATTCTGTGTCTCCTTCCCTCTCTGCCCTTCCACTGCTTGTGCTCTCTCTCTCAAAAAGTAAACAAACATTAAAAAAAAAAAAGCTAACTAAGTCTAGTCTTTTTCTTCCTCCTCTGTTGCAATAAATGCACCTTATTTACCATGAGCTGAGTTCAGTAGGAAAATGCCAGAACACGGGATCAAGGAGCACCTGGGGCCTCACATTCCTCAGCTTGTCTAGCAGAGCTGCTATCAAGCATTGCATGGACCCGACATGCAGTCTCAAGGTGACAAAAAATCTCTTCCTGGGTTTCCTTTGTGTCAGGACGATAGCCCTGATATTATGGACTGAGGCATATTTTATATGACTGTTCATCTTAAAATACTCAGCATAAACATTTTCATTTGTTCCAGAAGAAATCATCACAGGGAAGTTGAGAAAATTCTGTAAGTAAACCTCAAAATTTCTTTTTGTTGTTGTTATACATAAATGCTAATTTATTTATTTTTGAGAGACAGAGAGAGAGAGAGGGCAGGAGAGGGGAAGAGAGAGGGAGAGAGAGAATCCCAAGCGGGCTCTGTGCTGTCAGCACAGAGCCCGACACACAAGCTCATGGCCTCACACACCATGAGCCAAAACCAAGAGTCAGACGCTCAACTGACTGAGCCACCCAGGCACCGCAAACCTGGAAATTTCTAATGAGTAATTTGGGAGTCCCGTTATTTCTTCTGGTTGAGGCTGTAAAAGGTGGTGGAGTTTAGGTAAAGTTCTATCCAGAAATTCTTTGTCACTGCTCCTCTAACCCCGGCAGGATTTAAGCAATGGTGTCTGCCTCAACCTGCAAAGGAGTTTGGTCAAGCACCTTCACTTTGGAAAGAAGGCACTTCCTTCTAGAAGTGGAATCTGGACAGCTTCAAATGCCCATGTGATTCCCTTTGCACTTCCTCCACTGAACCTTCCTCCCATCTTATCTGAACCTGTGTCACGCGGCTTTCCTGTGAAAGTGCACAGTACAAAGCACTCTGTGAGGGTCAGTCATCACAATCATTAGATGATAAATTACACCTCTTATCACCACTGAGTGCAGGACTGTGTCTAATTTTCCCCCTCACATCTTTGATAGGCCCTCAGGAATATTTTTAGCTAAATGAATAAAGCTGTTCCTCTCCCCTAGGTGAGTGTTAAGCTGCTCATACGGGTATTTTGCTTTATTGAAATAATTCTGTGGAATTTTTTCACCACGATATCAACATCATGACTCTATACGACGCATCATGGAAACAGGCTTCTATCATTGTTTCAAAGTTCACATTCTGCACAAATCTGTGGTAGTAGGTCAATGTGTTTCAGTGGCAGATGAATTATTTGATTTAGGAAAGTAAGAAAAATCCACATTTAAAACACTTTTCTCCAAAGATTGGAAGAAAACTCAACAAAGACAGCTGATTCAGGGTGGTGGCATTAGGAATGACCCTTTTTCTTTTTTTCTAGCATTTTCTTCATGCTGAAGTAACTTCGTAACAGTAAGTAATAAACAGGTGAAAATACTCCTGGGAAAATTTATATTTGTTTTTACAATGTGTTTACAAGGCCACACCAAAAAATATATATACAACAAAAACATTTATTTATTCAGACTCACTGAAAAAGAAATGAATGTTTTGCTTGGAAGTTCCATAGAAGGGGTCAGGCACTGACATGATACACGAAGACCAAATTGAGAGCCTATGGTGACAGCAAGCTCTGTACATCTAAAACCATACAGAAAAGCAGTCTAGTATGTTGGTTAAGAACACAAAGTTTGGCACGAGGCTGCCTCAATCTGAATATTCTACCACTATTTATAGTTGTGTTTTGGCCTTGAATCAAATACGTCACCTCTTTTTGCCTCAGTTCCTCATCTGCAAAATGGGGATAATAATAATGATAATAATAGTACTTTCTTCATACGGTTGTTGACTTCATAACTGTCAGCTACATGCCAGCTTAGTTTTGATAGTTTCTAATTTTCACATCTGCACTTTACAGAACTATTTCTTGTAATTCCTACTATAGTCCTGTGAGGTGGTTTCCACTACAGTCCCCACTGGATAGGCAAGGACACTCAACCTTGGAGAGAAAGGGGGCTGCTCAAGATGACACAGCTAGTAAGTTTTGGAATGGGGACTTGAACACAGGTCAGTTCTCCTCTAAACTAGACCACATGTGTACAACACACACACACACACACCATTTTCATACCAGAGAAAAAGGAGTCTGCACTGGTAACAAAGATATACTCTACCCATAGTTCAATTGTTGTTAGTCTATAAACGAAGGAAATTCTCTCTCTCTCTCTTTTTTTTTTTGCTTTCTTCAGCCATCTCCATGCCTTTTCCTTTTAAAAATCATTCCCCCCACCCTGCATATTGCTCTACTCTTGCACTTCCTTTCATCCTTTCATCACTGCTTTCCTGATCTTCCTAAAATTAGCATACTCCAAATCCTGTATTATTGTCATTGTTGCTTTAACGACAACAACAACAACAAATCTAGGTTTCCCCACCGTAATCAGGGAAGTGTTTATCATTCTAAGAAAATTATACTTAACATTCTCAGTATCTCCCTGCATCTTGGGGTGGGAAGCAGTGCATGTCTCCTACAGTAAAAAAGTGACTTAGTAATGTAGGACCCGTGCTGGTGTCTCAGCCCCACGACAGAAAATGGGAAGTTGTAAGACAGTGTAGATGAGATGTGGGAACATGGAGGGGATTAATACTCTGGGTGTTGAGTGCAAGTTAACTTGTTTTAATTAAGCACTTAGGTTACAGATAGAATGGTTCTAATTTAGTACCATCAGCTAATATTTATCACGCACCTCACATATTCAGCACTAAATAGGTACTGTGGAGATGTAAAAATAAGTCTATGACCCCACATTAAAATATCTTTGTCATTCTGTTGGAACGGTCACATGCTTTGGAAAAGTCTTCCTTTGTAGCACTTCTTTTGCTTTTACTTAAGAAATTCTAGGAGATGAAATATTGCTGGATTCATGAATCGCTTAATAAAGCCAATTAGATCTTTAAAAAAAAAAAAAAAAAAGGTGTAAATTGCAAGAAGCCCGGAGATGCGTTCAAAATGCTTTGTCTACTCTGTTCCAAAACAGAATAGAAGATTTGTTTCACAATTTTCGTAAATAAGAATGTTTGATTATAATGAATCATTACTATACTATACTATACTATACTATAATGAATCATTACAATTCATTGGATTGGATGGAAAGGGGAAGGGGAGGGGTTTGATGCAAATGTTACTCACTTTAGAAGGGCGGAGGAGAGAGCTACAAGAATTTGGGTGGCAGGAAAGGTGTGCGGTAAGAACTAGTTCTCCACCAGGGAGTTCTCTATTCTGTTGTGATGGCAAAACATGAAGTAGCAATAATTGATACTAAAGACTATAAATACCATCTATTCCTGAGTGTTCTTGGTTTTGAAAATCAGAGAGAAGAAATGCACTTTCTCTACTTTTTAAATGGTAATTACTTTCACCCAGGGACAGCACTTAAGGCAAAATGAAATGTGAAATAAGGAGTATTTCTAAAGAGCAAGAATGGAAGTGCTTTGAGAAAGAACTGCACAAACCCATTTGATTTCTGAAACTCGGAAGGAAATGAAATCAAATTAATCTGTGGGCTGAGTCTTCTTCTAATGCAATTTCTACTTGGGCAGGGATGGGGGAATATAGGAGGGAGAGGGGGCTAGGAGTCATACCCAGTGATTAAACTCTAGAAATGGGTACGTTTTCTCCAAAGACTTGGGTCACTGGACGAAAATGTTAAACAGAAATTTCAAAGTGCAAGACGTCAAGCCCATGAGACTTTATTTTCTCGTCTAGAAGGCTCTTCTCAAGAGATGTACAGAAAGCAGGGACCAGACAGTGATGGAGATGGTTGAATTGATCCAATTTGCAAAAACTCTGAAATAGTGCTTGCCTTTAATTTGATTGGGAAAATGTGATTTATTAATAATACAGCAAATGGTGTGGAGACAGCCTCTCATTTTCAAATATGCACTGCTGTGGTTTCACAGCACATAAACATTTATGGCTGGATGTAAAAGATCACGGTGCCTGAGTCCTGAAGTACTGAGGCATTGCTGAACACGGCAGTGATGCTTGAATAGGAATGACCCAATGGACTTAGGGAAGCCCTATGCTCCATGCATTTATTTTAATAACACATCGGTTATTGAATGAAGGCTATGAAATGGGAGGGACATGCCAAAATCCTGTAAAGTTGGACTTAGGTCCATGAAGCCAACAACTATCTCTCCTCCTCCAAGTCTTTGCTAAAATATCACCTTCTCAATAAGACCAAATCAACCACTCCTGTTTAACACTGCAATCCTTGGGTCACAATGCAACATATGCCCATGGATGTGTGCTGATTCTCTTTTGCACAGAACTTCCTGTTTCTTTTTTCCATTTCTTCCTTTATTCAACAGCACTTGGACCTCAAATACAGTATATGTTCCTTATATATAGATTTCTTATAGGATTATTCTTTATTGTCAGCTTCTCCCTACTATAATGTTAAGTTTCACGAGGGTAGCAGCCTTTTTCTGTGTTGTTCACTAGTACCTGCCAAAACCTTAGAATAGTGACTAGCACACCGTCAGACGTTTAGTAAATATTTGTTGACTGACAAACATCAATTCAGAAAGGTGTAGGACCTAACAGTAATTTTTTCTGCCTTTGTTTTGAATGATGGCTGGCTCTTGAAAACTCGAACCCCTGTCCCCTTTCACGTGCTTGCCTTTATGCCAAACATTTAGTTTATATATGATATTTGAATCAGTCTTTCCCACCACTATGACTTCAAGACAGTAAAGATTCCACAACGTATAAGCTTTTTTAATGGCTGATAAACAAGTGTGATAGATTAATGCAGAAGCTCGTGGAAAAAATGCTGGGTACTAATCGTGAATTCTGATTTAGCAATTGTTTGGACCCTTCAAAGCACAACTTTCAATCCCAGCAGACTGAAAGCAGCAGAATGTTTGTGATTATGTTTGCTTTTACAAGTTTAACCGTAATCATCAGTGTAGGAACAGAGTGCACCAAGCCAGCTTTTCTAAATTATGTACAGCCAATCTCTCCCTTTCAAAGCACCAGAGTGCTTCTGACCTAGTTAAATTCCTGCCATTCTGAACATGCTTAATAAAAAGACTTTTTTTCTTTTTTTTTCTTTTTTTTTTGATTCTCTATACTCACTTGTTGCCCAGTAACCAGGAAGATTGATCCTTCCTTTCCGTGTACCACTTGTCGGTAAATGTGGTCAAGAATTAAGAGCTCACTCCAGCAATTCTGAAGCAGTTTCATTTGGTCATCAACCTATAAAAGAAATAGAAAAAAAAAATGGCACAGTTATTCACCACATTTTTTGTCTTTGCATAATTTTCTGCATAAGAGAACTCGCTATAAGCCAAGAACTCTCCGCCGACGGTTGCCACAGCATAGATGCTTGGGGTTTACATCGCTGCTCCTGAAAATCATTATTTTCATTTGGACAAATACGTTTTAAGCCACGTATGAATACTTAAGAGTAGTATTTATAATCAATGAGCTGCTAGGAAAAGGTCCTCCATTAGAACGGTCTGTCCAACGTTAACAGAGCTATTAGAGTTTGCTTATGGGAGGTACAGGCGCCTCACTTTGTCCTCAGTAGACCCCACTGGAATGACCCCAAATAGCCTGTGCTTATGTGTCTAGAGTTTAATACATTGACCCAAAGCTGAAATAGTATATAGATACTTGTAAGCTGACAAACTGAGAAGATTTATATAAGAGACAACTAGCATGCCAGCACAAATGACTTTTGGAGACAGAGGAACACTGCCATGCTTTGTCATCAGTGTTGATCGGAAGTCCAAACCTTGCTAGACTTTGAACCAAACGATCACCAGCCATAGTCTTGATGCTACCCTGCATTTGCTTTACGATTTGGACGATTTTCCCACAAACTCTCTAAACTTCAGTTTCCAGAACTGAAAAATGAACCAAGAACATTACCTCCCTCAGAGGACTCCATGAAGAAAATGAAATGTGCTGTGTCCCAGTGGGCATTTTATTCTTATTTCGTCTTGTCCTCCAGGAAACTGGATTCTTCAATGACAAACCCATACCTATTTCATGTACAGCTCACATATCCACGGTCTAAATGTGACGAGCATATTCACCCAATCATATGGCTACTTGTAATAGTTTGTTCTTCATTCCGTAACATATACCAGCAAAAGACCCTGGTTTTTCCAAATGTGGTGGCCACATCTAGACATACACTGTGTATTTATAAAAATAACATCTGACATTGAGATGTTGCTTCATAGTTTTTAGCGTTTTTTGTGCATTGGTTTAGACTTGACTGACAGAACATGCCTTTGAAGTTAGCCAAGCTGGTATCATTCTATTCAATTTATTCTATTCAATTTAAAAATAGGGTCTCAGAGAGGTTAAGTGGTATGCCCAAAAAATTTTCTCTCTCTCTCAAGTTCTAGGTTGTCTCCAAATTACATCAGGAGGTGCTAAAATTTTTTTTTTAATTTTTTTAAAAAAATTTTTATTTTATTTTAGAGAAAGAGTGTGTATGAGCAGGGGAGAGAGAGAGAAAAAGAAAGAGAGAGAGAGAGAGAGAGAGAGAGAGAGAGAGAGAGAGAATCCCAGGCAGGATCCATGCTCAGTACAGAGCCTGACTCAGGGCTTGATCCCACAATCCTGGGATTGTGATCTGAGTTGAAATCAAAAGTCGGACTGAACTTCCTAGGTGCCCCAATGCTAACATTTTCTAAGTGAAATTAATTTGACTTACTTTTAACAAATTCATTTAAAAATTTTTTATTTTAGCATTTATTTTTTGAGAGACAGAGTGTGAGTGGGGGAGTGGCAGAGAGAAAGGGAGTCACAGATTCTGAAACAGGCTCCAGGCTCTGAGCTGTCAGCAGAGACCCCAAGCAGGGCTTGAGCTCATGAACTGTGAGATCATGACCTAAGCCAAAGTCAGATGCTTAACCAACTAAGCCACCCAGGCACCCCGTTAACAAACTCATTTTCAAGTGGCCATTCAATGGAACTCTGGATAGCTTGTTGATTCTTGGGAAATTTCCACTCATACATTCATTAGTAGTGAGTTTGTGACTAACTTTATTTCCATGAGTCTAGGACATTGTGAATATGTTCAAGAGAGCACTGAACTCATAGTACAAAGAAGGATTCAAGGCATAGATCTATACTTCCCAGCTATAAGAACTTGGTCAAGTCACTTAATTCTTTTGGACTTATTTCCTCACTTAAAAACATGAGATAGTTTTTGTGAGGATGAATTAAGACTGTGGGTGGGAAATTCCCTTCATAAAACGTAAAATAATACACAAATGAAGAAATAAAGAGGGCTCCTGCTTGGTAGACCACATCGATTCTGTGGAGAAGGAGAAAAGTGGTAGTAGAAATTGAAACTACACGAAACTACAATCAGGCTCTGTGATCAGGAAAATGCTCCCAAAACACCTCCATCAGAAATACTTTGAACCAGGGACTCCTAGGTGGCTCAGTCGGTTAAGCGTCCAATGCTTGATTTTGGCTCACGTCATGACCCCAAGGTTCATGAGTTTGAGCCCAGCATGCAGCTCTGCGTTGACAGTAAGGAGCCTGCCTGGGATTCTCTCTCTCTCCCTTTCCTTCTGCCCCTCCCCTGCTCACTCTCTCTCTCTCTCAAAATAAACTTAAAAAAAAAAAAAACAAAAAACAACCATACTTTGAACCAGTTAGTCTGTTCTGACAAGAAGAATTTCATTCAATTAGCAAATAAGATGTTTTTAAGAGATGATTGTGTGGTGGGTATGAGTGCCAGACCGGGGATAGAACGGTGAACTAATGTGGTCTCTACCTTGTGAAAATGACTCTCGTGGGGGACGACGCTCACTCAACTACTACTTAGGGGTTTAGTGGCCATAGGAGGTCATGTTCTTCTCTCCAGGAAAATCCCCAGAGTGACATGTGGTGTAACAGGTCAGGCTTTGGGCAGCAGTTAATTAGATCCACCTACATGTTCTCCGCAAACTGTTGTCACAAGGAGCTGGGGCCAAATGTACCAGCAACATACATGTTGTAGTATCCAGGGCAGAGTCCCAGAATTCTCTCATATGCTTGGGGTGATTTCAAAACAAATCTTACTTTGCTCTACTGGGTCTTATTATAGTCTCATTCCAGCAAAAACAAGATCAGCATCTTATTTCGAATTTATCAGTCTGTGAGGGCAATTTGGCTCCCCTGTATGTTTCTTTGTTTTGTTGTGTGTGTGTCTGTGTGTGTCTGAAGCTTTAGTTATTTATTTAGCACTCTTTTCAGGGAAACCGAAAAGACTCTACCCTGAGATTGTCTCCCCAGAAACAATTATTATACATGTTCATGTTGCAGATAATTTCAGCATGGGTGGGGGAATACAGACATGTCAAAGTGTATTTGTTATTCCCATTTTAGAAAAATGAAAGAGCCAGGAGATTATCTGCGGGCCACACAGAAAAGGAGAAAAGGTGAGTGAAAATTAAAAGCAGCATAGTTTTGGAAGCCATCTCATTAAGGGGTTCTTCCTCTTCATTTGCATGTTATGGTCCCTTATTTTCACATAGAACATGACACAAAGACTGCCGTAATAGTTTTCCAGCATCAAACCATGTTCCAGTTGTAAAACAGAATCAGACTTCTGGCCTTCTTTTCTTTGGGGATGTTGAAGATACACTTCCAAACAATGATATATTTTTGTCTCGTGTTCAGAAAAAGAATGGGGTGTACCATTTTCAGACTTTATGCCTTACTCTGTGTGTGTGTGTGTGTGTGTGTGTGTGAGAGAGAGAGAGAGAGAGAGAGAGAGAGAGAGAGAAAAGGACAGAGAGAGGGAGAGAGAAAGAGAAGGGTGCCAGCCAATTGCCAAGGAAGATACCAAAGTTCTGCTTTCCTGTATCCTCTGTTAAGTTTTTTTTAATGTTTATTTTTTATTTATTTATTTTTTGTGAGAGAGGACAAGCACATGGGGGAGGGGCAGAGGGACAGAGAGGGAGACACAGAACCCAAAGCAAGCTCCAGGCTCTGTGCTAACAGCATAGAGCCTGATGTGGGGTTCAGACTCACAAACCGTGAGATCATGACTGAAGCTGAAGTCGGTCGCTGAACCGGCTGAGTCACCCAGGTGCCCAATCCTCTGTAAGTTTCTTACTAAAGGGCTGGGTATCTCTTCATCCCCATTTCTGCCCGCAGCTGCCTACATCCAGAAGCAGTAAGAAAATAGGTAAGCTTTTAAAATCTGCATATTTCCTGGTTCCTCAGCTTCTTCAGAAATTGCAAGAATAGGTGAACATGTCTGTTTCTCAATATGAGCACTTGATTTTTGGTTTTATATTTTGTACTACTCATGTCATCGGATCTCTGTTGTAATGCCCCTGTTTTCACAAAGTACTGTAATTGCTTGTTCATGTGTGTGTGTCTGCCCTCCGTGAGGACGGGGCGGAACGTCAGGCCACAGATCCTACAGTGCCTACCACAGCACCCGGCAAAAAAAAAATGTACCTCATAAATGGTTGTTAAGAGGGAAAACCTTCCCTTCTGCAAGTTTCTGCTATTCACCTGTGAATCTCTGGTACCTAGCCCACAAGATAAGCAAGGAACTCCTTCAGTGTTTGTGGAATAAATAATAGTCTTTCCCCAGCAATGAACACACGAGTAACTTATATCCGACCCTTCCCACGTGGGCTGGCAGGTCTGGACCCTCGGCTGCCCCTTCATAAAGACTTCTTGACTGATTGTAATTTTAACACTCTTCCTGAGCAATTGATTCCTTGTTTTAACACTCTCTG
Organism: Panthera leo; assembly: GCF_018350215.1. NCBI lineage: Eukaryota > Metazoa > Chordata > Mammalia > Carnivora > Felidae > Panthera > Panthera leo. The sequence continues at coordinate 39,169,570 of NC_056696.1, read as the reverse complement.
AGGGGGTTTTCCATGCCAACATTCCATTTCATTATTTTCCATAATTGATTATGCAATATTTCATGTTATCTTGAAATTGGTGAGTATGCAGCTTCACAGTGCTCTGGGTGGCACAGGTTTTATGCAGCTCTATGAATAAAAGGGCAGGGTAAATTTGATGACCCACTTGCTCTCTATCTCTAGATAAGAAAAGCTGGCAATTTTGAAGATATTTTTCCTTTAGAAAGCAGAGTTATAGTGACATGGCGTGGGAGGGGGAAGAAGAGAAAAATAATCCACTACTTTGAGTAAATTCTCCACGTATCAATGCTGTCAATAAATATTTAGGGTGGCATCTGGGGAGCCTAGAAAGGGAACCAATGGAGTATAATTTCCATTATATATCAAAACCTCTCACTAGTTAGCCATACCAGCCTCATACAACGCTGTGTTATCAGCTGTAATAAAAGGAAACACTTCTCTCAGAAACCTAGTTACTCATCACAGAAACTATTTATATTGACATTACAGGTGAGTGTGTAAAAGAACACAATCCACATATTGTTAATGAAGCACACCTCCCACAACCCAGGATGTTAATCATTAGAAACTCATGCTTTCTCATAAGAACAGTGAATTTGGGCAAACAATTAGAGAAAGAAAAATGTGTAGAACTTTCTCAAGCCCTCATTTAATTTATCAAAACCTTTCTGTTGCCCCCTCCCGTTTATCTTTTAACAGTCTGGCAACAAAACTGATTTCACTTTTCCTCTGGCAGGGGGATTTGGAAATTGACATCATGAATCACTGTGGTTAAATTTTAAGAAGGATATTTTTAGGAGCACATTCTACTGACGTGGATTGGTAACTGAAAAGTGAACGTGGACCCGTCTATTTCTGATCATTAATTCTGGTGTTCTGGGCCGCGGTTACAAACTTGGCTGAGGTGAATGCATCAGATACGATCCCTGCCTTCAAGAGACTCACAGTCCAGGGAGAGGAGACAGAAGTGTAAATCTGCTATTATAATCACACATGCAGAAGAAAGCTGAGGAAGTCTTTACCCTGCTTTGCATCCCAGGGGGTCAGGGAAGCTTCTGAAAAGAGGGCACTTAAATACAGGACTTAATGTTGTAGAATCACTTAATGAACTTTCTTTTTTTCTTTTCCTCTCAGTAACTCCTGTTAGAATAATTCTTAGAATAAAGTATTTAAAAACAATGTGAAGATTCTTCACAATCATGACAAATAAATCCAGCTATTATTTCATTTTTTTTCTTCCTGGCAGAAAGGGAAAAAAAACCTCAAAATGAACCTCCATTTTTTTATACTTCCTTTTGTGACAATGGTGACATTTATAAAGGCATATTCAAAAGCAAGGACAGAAAATTCAAAACAAATCAAAATCAACTTCACAAATCTTAACGGGAACGTGCTCTGGGCAAGGCAGGCACACAAGTTGCTTTAATCTTTTACTGTTTTTATAAAGAACACTGCTGATTATCTGCCTCTGTAATAAACTGCTACAAAGTCCAAGAAAAAAAATGATTTCACATTAACAATGATTAAACAAGCACTAAAAACAATACTGTACAAGAGAAATAACAGCCAGTAAAACTCCCCTGTCAATTGTTACAATGCCCCATAGATTTATGGCCAGAAGTTCTTCTCTGCCCTGAGATTACTGAAGTGGCTCCAGTATACTGTCTAACTGGGTTTCTCCTGGTTCATAACACAAAGACGGACCTGTCAATGCTTGGCCAGCACACTGTACTACTCTGGCCCTATTCTATGTTTCTTGAGTGGAACAACAAAGGATTCCTCCCCCTCACCCCCCTTGATGTAACCTCTCAGGTCATGGAAGCAGGAGGTAGAGGGGTTTCACTATGATATCTGTCCTTTGTCTCCATTCCACCAACCCCTTCCAATCTACACTCATTTCACCTTCCATTGAGGCCCAACAGCCCACAGAATCCAGGATCTCTGTAAGTCTACCTGCTTCTCCTTTTGTTCTCATCCATCCTACACAGAGTCACCAGCATTATTTCTCTCAAAAAGGGAGAAACTTATAAACACAAACCTCTGGACATGAACCTCTTCCAAATTCCCTAGATTTCCATTCTGAGATGTCTACCAAACCAGACTTCCCTGAGCAGTGTATGCTGGGAACAGTTACTGACCAGCATGCCTGCTGATCCTTCAGCCTAGGGGGGCCTCGAGTGGCCAGAAGCTAGGGGAGTAAAGAGAAGTAAGTGGCTTTCATGCAGCTGATATCCTTAATCTCCAGAGAAGTGGGGCCACCTCAGTCCTGCCAAACCCTCCACATAATCGGGTGTCAAGTTAAAGAGTGGAGTGTGGTTGGGAAATGAATAAGATAGCTGTCAGCACAGAGAGAAGACAGGAAATAAAACAGACCAGCCTCTACTTCTTGAACACTCAATCCAGAGTCACTCAGCAAAGGCAGTCAGAGGCCCCAGGCCAAGGAACCCCAAAGGGAACCACCCTGTCACCCAGGGTACAATAGCAAGGAATGGTGTGATTTGTGGTAAAGGTCTTCCATCAAAAATTATTAAATTTCTCTCAAAGTCTAATGCATCCAAAGGGAAGTTCCATTTATCCAGAACATTCATATGGCTGGTATACCTTATTTCCTAGGGATGTCACATGCAGGATTTTTTTTTTTTAAGTTTATTTATTTATTGAGAGAGAGCACACATGTGAGATGAGCAGAGAGAGAGGGAAGAGAGGGACAGAATCCCAAGCAGGCTCCACACTGTCAGCATGGAGCCCCATCTGGGGCTCGAACTCACAAACTGTGAGATCATGACCTGAGCCAAAATCAAGAGTCAGATGCTTAATCAGCTGAGCCACCCAGGTGCCCCACATGCAGGATTATTTTATTCAAAGATGTGCTAATGCCAGATAATCAATGTCAGGTTTTTTTTTTTCATTTAAATAAATGTGAGATAATTACATAAGTGGGAGACATCTTTGAGGTTTGGAGAGAATACTGCACAGTGTATGTACCTGTTAAATACCCCTTGAATTGTGTATCATCAGAGACAGCATAACGGAATTCAGCCAATTTCTTTCACATAGCACAGTAGCTATGGTCTCAGATTTTGTCACACCAAAGGACAAATTTTTCCCCGCTTTTACCCCTCCTCTTATCCACATTTCAAAAAGCTTCTTGTTGAAAGATCAATTACTTATAAGCTAATAGTAAGCTCATCATTTTGGGGGGGGGGTGTAAAATAAAAATGTGCACACAGTGGTGCTGGTAGTCTTTCCTGTTTAAGTCTACATATTCATCCACATATAATTTATGTGATCTGATTAGGGCGGACACAAAACACTAAAGAGACTATTCTTCCTTGTGGCTTATAAAATGCATTGCATTCCACTGCTTTGAAGCCAAAGCATGTACGTATGTAAAGAGATGGGGGAAAGAGAGTTTCTGCCACGCGTAGAAAGTTAGCTATGTTGATACTTTCTCTGAGAGTTACTTTGACATGACAATTCAGTTAGCATGATGGGGTGGTTCTTCCATGTGGTTGTGGACTTTTGCAAAGTAAAGAAGACAGGAATTAGAGTAGCAATGAACTTCACGGCCAGCCTAGCCCGATTTCTGCCACTGGTATTAAAAAGGCTGGTCTGTATGACAGCATGGTTAATCTAGGAGTCACTTACCTTGTCAGATTATGAACATATCCCAACCAACAATAAATCAAACAAAATATAGCTGGGTTTTACTGAGACTTGAATGAATATAAGACGTTATCCTCAAGGAACTTATAAATGAATTGAACAAATAAGACATATCTATGCCAAGTAATTAGTGTATAAGGCAGCATACACAGTGTTAAACTATGGAATCAATGACTTGAAAATGAATATATAATACTGTGTGTATGTCTGAGTTGTGTGTATAACTGAGTTATATATGTAATAACTCAACTTACTATATTTATTTATTATAACTGAGTTATTATATGTATGTATAAAATGCCATATCGTTAAAATATTTAAAGCAGTTTATATGTACATATAATAAAAGATGAATAATGGAATAAATGAGAAAGTGAAGATAAAAGGAAAATAAAGGTACAATGACAAGTGGAAGCCAAGGCTAGGATCAGTCCCTAAAATCAGTTTCATAAGGGTGGTTTCAGTTATTGGAAATGGGCCACAGTTTTGGTTCCTTATAGCCAGAGCACCATTAACTAACATGATTTGCAGTGTGCATGAGATAAAATCTGGTGACCTGCAAAACAGCCTATCTTAGTACTGGACACCTGTGAGAAATTTCTCTGTGAGTTTCACGAGGAGGACTCTGGATAATGCAGTAAACTAAGCTCAAACAACATCCTTAAGTGCACCCGATGTTTAGCTTCACAGGGAGTGTTCCTTCTAAATTTTTTTTAATGTTTATTTATTTTTGAGACAGAAAGACAGAGCGTGAGCGGGTGAGGAGCAGAGAGAGAGGGAGACACAGAATCCGAAGCAGGCTGCAGGCTCTGAGCTGTCAGCACGGAGTCCGATGCAGGGCTCGAACTCACAAACTGTGAGATGACCTGAGCGAAGTTGGGCGCTTAACCATCGGAGCCACCCAGGTGCCCTGGGAGTGTTCCTTTTAAAGCCAATGACAATGTTAAGAGGGCACAAGATAATTTGGTCCTGCAGGACAAATTTCTGATGGTCTGTTTTCCAAAGATAAACTGGGACAATCCAGAAATGGAGAGAATGCATGTATTTTAGGCCCCTTCATTAATAGCATAGTTCAGGACCATTAAACACTGTAAAGGAAATATATGAGCTTTGCAGCTCGGAAACATGGATTCCTATCTCGGCACTCCTGACATGTAACTTTGGGCAAAGAATTCAAACTCTTCAAGCCTCAGCTGCTCTCACAGCTTATACTTAAATGACATAAATGTAAATGTGCCTAGCTGAGTAACAGGCACATACAGGCACCTTAATAATGCTAGTGAAACTTAAATCTAAAAAATTAAAAGCAGGCAATGCACCGGAGATGCGAAATGAAGTACAAAGGAAAAAATTTCAGGTGATGGAAAAGGCTGATGAACGATTAAAGAAAAATATTTTAAGGCAGATTAATGTGAAATATTTTCCAGTGCTTTCTCTTGCTGGGTGTTGTTTCATTTATGACCACTACCTGTTTCCTGTTCTCTAGTTTAAAAATCTCCTCTGTATAATTAAAGCAATGTTCCTCACATGTCCAACCAGGCAGATATTATTCAAGCAATGAAGACAAAGCCCTTTAAGGATGAATATATTTTCTTTTAGCTTGGCTGGAATGTCCAGAAAGCGTTTGTGAATATGGTGATCATTTTCAGAATGTCTGTATTCTTCATTATTGCCTGAAGGCAGTAATACCACCAGCCACAGAATTCCAGGTATGTAGCAGGCCCATTATCTGGACATCAATGATTGAGGCATAATTAAGGAGCATTTTAGCTGCCCTACACCTTGTGAAATGGGCATGTTCTTGAAGTCCTTGGGATACCAGCGTAGAGAAGAAAGGGAGAAGCTGAGGATATTCCGGTGAGTGTGCTCTGTGACTCCCTGAGGTCTTAATGTAACTTCCTTTGTAGACTACATTTCACAACCAGAAAAAGAGTTTTCAGAAGCTAAAATGTCCTTGGGTCCTTCTTGGCTGGCCGTTTCAATCAGGCAATTGGCCAAAGAAAGGAGGAAAGAACCCAAGTGGCCTAAATATCACTCACCAAAAATACAACTGAAATTAGGGCAGAGGCAAAGGAGAGATCCTTAAGGACCATCCAGTGGTGGGAATTCACTGGGTACGAAGGCTCCTGGGAGAATTCCTCTACCCAGCTCCCCAGCGACACATGGATGACCTAGTCTCTTCACACAATTTACATTCTCCCTTCAGGTCACAGAGCTAAGTACATGGTCAATCCAAGCCTTTAGAGATACTCAGAAATGGATTCACAGAAAGTGGTGGCATTTGAGGAAAGAGCTCCAGGAGTCAAAGGGTCAGCCCCCAAGGACAGGATAACCACCAATTTCTGCTTTGTGAAAAACCTCTCAATAGCGTATATTCAGAAATATACATGCTCCAAACTCAGCATGTTAACAACACTAATAGCTTCTATCTAATGTCCCGTCTGGGACACTATGAATGGCATCCCTTCACGCTGTCTGAATTGAGGGCATCCCCATATGGATATATTACGAACTACACCCTGGTCTTGGGCGCACAGTAGGTGCTTGGTTAATATTTGCTTGATCAACACTGAAAGGACCTAGTAACCCCTGTAGTTTAATTCCTTCATTTTAAAAAAGAGGAAACTCAGGCAAGGTGGGGTGTGATTTACATAAGGTTACTCAGGTGCCAGAAATGGAATGGGAATACAGGTATTCTGAATCCTAGTCCAGTGCCCTGTCACTATGCTTTTGTCATACAGGAATAAAGAATAATCTTATTTTTTCTCTGGAAGTTTATTTTTTTATTTTTTATTTTTTTGTAAGTTTGTTTATTTAGAGAGCACCCATAAACACGAGCAGTGGAGGGGCAGAGATACAGGGAGAGAGAGAATCCAAGCAGGCTCCATGCTTAGCACGGAGCCCAACGTGAGGCTTGATCTCACAACTGTAAGATCATGACCTGGGCTGAAATCGAGAGTCGGACACTTAACTGACTGAGCCACCCAGGCGCCTCCAGAAGTTTATTTTTTTAATAATACCGTCTCAATTTCTTTCTTGCAGGGAAAGAAAGTAACAGTAATTTAATTTCTTTATTTCAAACGTAAAGAAGTTTGTGATTTGAAAATTAAAGGCTTTTGGAAATGTAAAAACATAGACACCAAATGATAGAACCTTGGAATTATTTGAATGTAAAATGTAGAGAGATGATCTCTCCTATTTGAGGGGAAAGACTATGCAGGTGACTTGGATGGAAGATGAACTAAAACTGGGCATTTACTTAATCCCAAGGGCATCTGTTTTATGCCCCAATTTAGGTAAGAATGAGATTTTTCTGGGTCAACTAGAATCAAGAAGGAGAAGAATCCTAGAGAAATAAGATTGCATTCACTTCATATTTTCTTTTAAGGTATTCAGGCAAAATAACAACCTCATTTGATTCTGAGGCCTTTTTCCTAGTAGCCCACATACAACTTTGTCAGGATGTGTCTATTTGGTCACAACAGAACACGTGTGGCACTCCACCAGTAGTCCATGGGAACCACCTGCCACCAGCTGTGTCCGCTGGAATAGCATTTGGGACCACCTCCCCTCAAATCTTTTGGCCCTGGACCTCTGCACAGTGGTGCACCTAACTTCTTAGTGCTCCTGTGTGTCATCACTGAAAAGGATGGGTAGCCCCTTTCTGGCCTAGCCCCAGTTCCAGAAGACCCAAAGGTGAACTAAATCATCACATAACTCCTGGTTGCCTATGCCCTTTCCTACAACCCTCTGCAGCTTGGAATGGTGGAGTATAGGACTCCTGAGCCCAACAAAGGGCCCAGATCTAAAAACAAGTGACATTTATTATCACGGAAACATAATTCACCAAAACTGTACAGCACTAATTTTGATCAATTTTTTTTAGTTCCCCAGTTCTGGCCATTTAAAATGGGTAAACATTCTACGCCAGCTGCAAACGAAGTGATTCTGGAATCAAAATCACATGACCTAGATTTTTAGTAATATCACACCTTGCTCTATTGCACCTGTGCATGAGGTGGATGTGCCTTCTGGTATTATTTCCCTTTATTGCTACTTTCATATTGTTTCTATTCTAGATTCAGGGAGGGAAACATGTAGGTTATGACGCTGCACTGCCTCCTCCCTACCCATCCAACACATCCCTCCTATACACTCCCTAAGACTGAGGAATTGCCTGTTGATTCTGTTCCCAGGAGGCCATGACTCTGTAAGTCAATCTGAGGCCAATCTCTTTACGTCTTCCTTATTTCTAGGTGGTCTTTCCTTTATTCACTCTTAGTAAACTCCACAGCTCTGGTGTTCCTATCTGAATAGAAAGATGAAAAGTAGCAAACTGATTTCTGAGAGAACTTACGGCTAACACAGCTATCCTTTCACACAGGTTAGAAGTTCCTACAAAGATGACTGAGAAGGGAAATGCAAGGTATTGAATTCCATGTCCCTCATTATTCTCATCGTAAAATGAGAAAAAAACCTTTTAGATTGAAGGGTGGCTTCTCTAATGGAGGTAAGTGAGGGTGGGGACATAAGCATCTTCAAAAAAGAAGAGAGAATGAGAACGCTATTCAACCCCATTACCTCCGGGCTTCACACAAAAGAAGTTAGTACCAAATTTAAGTAATTAATTCTGCTGTGTTTTAGTCTAAGTATGGATCACACAGCAAATGGACATAATATTTATAATATATATTATATATCCTGTAATATTTATAGGATGAAATGACTTACATTTTCCACATACAGCACTGTTTTTTGAGAGAAAGTACTCTTTGGAGAAAGAACTGTATCTGTTCAGAGATACCACATTCTTGACAGTTCAAGGACATGCTGTGCCTACAGAGTGACTGCGTTGACTATTTTCTTGTAGTAGGCTGGCTGATTCATATCAAATAAAGTAATTCAGCCAACTCATGAAGTCAATTAATTTTTTAATTGAACAGGCCAACAGTTTCCAGATTGTGAAGACAGATAATAGGCCTAGAGATGGGATATTACAACACATACAACGTATCAATCATACAGCAGTTCTGTTTTCACACAGCTGGTCGTACAATTAGTGCCGTATTGTATCTAATATTAAGAAAGCAGCATTATGGTGTGGGTGGAGTCTTGATAATTGGAATAATAAAAATGCAGCAACATGAGCATATGTTTTTTAAATTAGTCTGTCACAAGTCCTTCTCTTACTGATGTTGGCCATCACACACAAGTTAGAAAGCAAAGGGTTTCCAGGTCCAACATGAGCTGTTTTCCTATTATTTCTTCGTGACCAATTAGGAATTTCTCCTGCCAAAATAATATTTTTGCAATCCTTGTTGACTATAATTCAGAACTTGTAAGATACCAAATAACAATCATAACTCACTCACAGGACGTTCCTAAAATATTCCACCAATGGAGGACCTAGCCAGGTGCTCAACGTTAGCCGGATTTGTGCAGCACTGTCCTATCCCCGTTCCCTGAGGCCCCATTCAACTTTGTCTGAACTGCCAGCCTAAGTATTGACCTAAGTATTCTTGCTTCAGACTCAAGCTTCTTTCTTTCAAAGCAAAATTTGGTTTGAAGATGAGGAAAATGAAGTCTAGGGGAAGTCTACAGAGTGCAAGGCCAACTGCTCATTCCTGTGCATAAGCACTGTGCTGGGCCTGGAAGGGATTCAAGGATGAAAAGGAAACACTTCCCAATGAGCTTAGAACCAAGTGCAATGAAAATAATGAGGTTGGGAGCTGTGGGGGCTGCGGTTTTCCCAATATCCACAGTTTCTCTTGGAAACCATGTCTGAGAGTTGGAGGACTCTGACTGTGTTTCTGTCCAGTCTCAGTCTGGAATCTACACACCTTAAAAAAAAAAAAAAAAAACAGGGAATGTTGCTTGTTGGCTTACTTCTACCTGGTTTCTAGAATTCACATGGCCTATTACTTCAAAGAGGAAGTACACAAAGGTCACATAAATGTTTTACGAGCTAGATGCACCAAGTCACTACTTCCTCAGTGTTTCTGCAATTAAAGGATAACATAGAAAGAAATGGCAGCAAGTTGGAGCGCCTGGGTGGCTCAAGTCGGTTAAGCATCCGACTTCGGCTCAGGTCATGATCTCCCGGTTCGTGAATTCGAGCCCCACATTGGGCTCCGTACTGACAGAGCCTGAAGCCTGCTTTGGATTCTGTGTCTCCCTCTCTCTCTGCCCCTACCCCGCTCATGCTCTGTCTCTCTCAAAAATAAATAAACATTTAAAAAAAAAGAAAAAAAGAAATGGCAGCGAGTTTGACAAAGAGGAACATAGGGGTGACTCCCGGGTGGCAGGCAGGTGTCTTTTAATCAAGAAATGAACTTGGCAATGTTACATTTTAAAAGCAAATCTTCTGCCTACATTCAAACACATTGAATTCCTACACTGATCACACATGATTTATAAAAACTACACAGGGAAAACAACACTGCTCATAGTAGGAAAGCAATCCCTTTCTCTTAAAACCCTTTTGTCAGAGTAACTGATAAACAAGTGGGAGATCTAACTCAAGGAACCAAAACCACGCATAACTGAGGATTGTCAAAACCTCCACCTTCTGCCACGGGTGGCGGCCCTGCTAGAATCCTCTGGGTCAGAAAGCTATCCATCTCCATTCACACATGAGCTAATCAGTTCAAGGGGGGAAGCGCCAATGAGCTCTCAGATCAATATGGTGAAGTATGGAGATTGATCTCCTCCCAGAGTGAGTGCATTAACGAGCTCCTCTGTGTGACCTTTGCCCGGTGGTACAAATTAGACTTCGCCACAAACCACATTCTTGAATGGGGACCTTCAGTCTTTGCTCGTTTTAATAAAGCACACTGTAGGGAGACCTCAAAGATGACTACCAAAAATTATAGGGCATATTGTGTACAAAGTAGGTCTTGCAGAATTAGTATATTATGTTTGAAATTATGGACAAGACAGCCTAAATGCATACTTTGAAAACAAAGCATATTCTTTTAAAAAGCACCTCCCTTTCTTTCATTCTTTCTTTCCTCTCTCTCTCCCTTCTTTCTTTCTCTTTTTTTCTTTCTTTCTTTCTCTCTTCCTTCTTTCCTTTCTTTCTTTCTCTCTCTCCCTTCCTTTCTTTCTTTCTTTCTTTCTCTTTCTTTCTTTCTTTCTTTCTTTCTTTCTTTCTTTCTTTCTTTCTTTCTTTCACTAATGGTACTGGATATCTTTCCAAGCAGGATGTCCTATTAATGGGTTCACTTCATCCGCTCTTAAGAGTTCAGGGAAATACAACTGTGCTCAAGGTCTGGGCTTCTCAAACTTGAAGACGCCTACAATTCACCTGGGAATCTTGTTAAAATGGAGGTTCTGATTCAGCAGGTCTGGGACTAGGATTCTATACATCTAACAGGCTGAGCAGTGAGGCCAATTCTGATTGAATATACCATATACCACCCTTCAAATAAAAAGCTCTAGAAAATCCTAGCAAATAAATACCACTCCCTCGCCACATGTGTCTGTGTGAGCACACACACTGTCTCACTCACACACCCATTTTAGGCATAGGAATACGGTTATGAGAATAATATACTCTGATGGCAAAAAGTAAGAGCTTTGGGATCAGACTAACCCGATACAAACCCAGGCCCCACCAGTGGCTAACAGATGAATGTAACCTGGGCAAATGACTTAAATCCTTGAACCTTACTTTATTCCAGCTTAGTCAAATTCTAATTAATATCGACACGTCTTCCTGTACCTTTTTGTGAGGCTTCATTGAGCTAATGCACACACAGAACTTAAAACAAGGCTTAGGTTTAAGAAATAACAGCTATTATTAGAGTATGTCAGTGTTCTTCCATGAAAAGTCAGATCTAGTCCTTGACCCTTAGCTTGGTCCAGTGTTACAAAACAAATTATACTTCAATGAAATTGTAGCTACAGAACTGTAAGATACTAAGTTTGTGTTTGGTTTTATTTATTTTATTTCTGAGGGATCTGGACCTCAGGAGAATGAGCACAATGGTAACGAGCTGCCCTTTAGTGGCATCTCAAAGAGGTCAAGACCCAGGATGTCACCAGTGTGAGTGTGGATGTATGGCTGGTGAGAGGGCCAATAGTGACATACAGGGAAAATATGTACCTGTTTGTCAGTGACCTACATACACATACATCTGGGCTGCCCCCAGGGCTACACCCTCCCCCTTGAAGATTCTACACCTCTGCCCAGGGGAGCAACTTCACAACCACTGGTAGTCAGAGAGGGTTTCTTTTCCCCTATCTCTCTTGACACTCCACTTACTTGCTGGTTTGAAAATTCCAGTTTGGGAACTGCATTCAGTTGGCATTCAAGCCTTAATCCCTATGAATGAGTAAATACCACAAAGGTATCAATATTTAAATCAGTGGTTTTACAAGTGTGGTCAGAGGGTCCAAGAGGTTAAAACTACTTTCCCAATTATACTAACTTGCCATTTGCCCTTTTGACCCTCTACCTCTCATGACTAGACAGAAGCTCCAGGATGTAATGACATCATCACTTTGGTGGCAAATGAATTGCATGCTTGTGAACTCTTGTGTTTTACCCATTTCTCTTTTTTAACTCCTAATACGTTAATATTAGTAGTTAAAATGCACATAAACTAAAGGTCTTCAGAGTCCTCAATCATTTAAGAGAGTCCTGAGATCAAAAAGTTTGAGAACCACTGCTTTAAATCATAATCAATCATTTCACATCCAGATAAATAAATTTCTGACAAGTTAACAATTTTATGGAGTATCTACTGAGTTCAAAACTCTGTTCTAGGGTTTGTGAGAGAAAACACTGATAAGTAAGAGACAGGGATGAGTTGGGGAGACAGACATAAGCAAGTAACACTGGGGGAAAAGGGAGTAATAAGAACCGAGATTTTGTCAGACCGTCCTAATTTCAAGTAGTTCCATGACTACATTTAGACTTGCCAAATCAACGGCTTTGAGTTTGGTGGTGGTGGAATAGATCTATCTATATATCTATGTCTATGTCTATGTCTATGTCTATGTCTATGTCTATATCTATATCTATCTATATCTATAAGCTAAAATAGAATAATGAACAAAATACTGTAGTAATATAGGGAAGAGAGTAATTGATTCCAGCTCAAGCACCCAAGGAAGTTTCTTGGAATTCATATTTGAACTCAACCGTGTATGATAAATGCTGGGAGGGGAATCTAAGCAAAGAGAACAAGGTGAGCCAAAGCACAGAGGTATAAAGACGGCTAAAGACGTGGGGAAAAAGATGAGCACTTGTGTGTGTCGAGAGTCAGGGAGTGAGCTGTGGGGTGAGAGATGAAACAATAATGGTAATGGGATACCATCTGAAGAGTTTTACCTTTTTCTGTAGATGCAGTGAAAAGTTGAGAGTGCCTTGATCAAATCAGAAAGCTTAGGGTAACAGCTGGAAGAAATGTGTTTAAGGAGAATACAGGGAAGGAAAGGAGGCCTCTGGGAGGTAATGTTGATCATGTTGGTAGCAGACATTCATTTGTTCAGCCAGCAGTTCGGAATGTTACGGTGGAGTCTGGAGAGACGGTTCAGCATAACTGTGTGTGTGGGTGAAATCACAAAGAAGAATGTGTAGTGTGCGAAGAAAAGGAGATTAACAGCAGCTGAATTAGAGAAAAGTACCACTTAAAAGTTGGGTAGAAGGAGAAGAGCCAGTGAGGGAGACTCACGTGGAAAAATCAGCAACATTGAGTAGTGACCAAAAGTCTGTTTCAGAAGGAATGTCAGGGAGGCAAAATGGAGAAAGAAAGTTGGCTGAGGCCACTGATAATGTTTGAGATTCATGAGAGACATTTCCCATGGAGAAGTGGAAGTGCAGCCTCCCTGCTGGCCCAGCTTGAGAACTCCCCATGCCCCCTACACCCCCTTACACCCTCCACCACCACTCCCAGCAAGATTGGCTGTGGAGACACCAGGAAGAGATGGCATGGCCACCATGTTGGGAAAGGCAGGACGGTGAGATGGAGAGGACTGGTTACAGAGGTGGTTTGTTTTGGGCCTTTTAGGAGGGGGACCTTGCACATCCCTGTAACTGATGGGACCCAGTGGAAAAGGAAGATTGAAATGCTCGCACAGCATGAAAAAACTGATAGAATTGAGAGAACATGAGAGGGACCGTTCAAGTGGGAAAATTAGAAAAGAAGGAAACCTTCAGACTCCATAAAAAGAAACAGCATTTTTTTTTAAGTCAGCACCACACCCAACATGGGGCTTGAACTCACAACCCTGAGGTCAAGAGTTACATGCTCTACCGACTGAGCCAGCCAGGTGCCCCAGAAAGGACACCGAACTCAGCACAAATCTGAACCTTTCTTGAAATAGGGCTTCAGAGGGTTGTGCACCTGTGTGTTGCTGCAGGAGAGTTGTTGGAGGAGCGGTGTGTGTGTGTGTGTGTGTGTGTGTGTGTGTTGGTGCAAGAGGGAGCATATTGATGAAGGGAGGATGCATGTGTGTTGGTGCATGAGGGAGTGTGTTGATGGAGGAGGGGTGTGTGTGTGTGTGTGTGTGTGTGTGTGTGTGTTGGTGAGGGAGGGAGTATGTTGAGGGAGGAGTGTGTGTGCCCATGTGTTGGTGCAAGAGGGAGCATATTGATGGAGGGGGGGATGTGTGTGTGTGTTGGTGCAGGAGGAAGTGTATATTGATGGAGTAGGGATGTATGGGGGTGTGTGTGTTGGTAGAGGAAGAGTTTGTATGTGGTGAAAACAAGGCAAACAAAAGTCAGAGCTCAAAGGCAGAAATCACCGGAATAAAGCCCTTTCCCCTTCATCTACTTCAGAAACTAAAATTTGCTTAAAATTTGTTTCTTTCTCCCCAGTTTTAACCCACGTCAGGGTTAGAGAGAAGGGGACTCACACTGTTGAGCTTTTCTTCTCCTTTGGGGACCTCTATTATTGTATTCACCATACTGTAATGTAATTATCTGAGGTTTTTTATATCTAAAAAAGCTTCCAGAACTCATTCTCTCTCCACCCTCACATCTTTCCATTAATAACAGACATAATTATTTGGCATAAATAAACCTTAGTTGACATACTAATAAAAGAAATACAGAAAGTCACTGAACAACAGTGAATGAATCGTATTTGACTCTTATAATTCTTTTCCTTCTCTGCACCCTAACTCCACCCAGCATTTCAGTATACTTACCACAGAATTAGATTAGATAGCTGGTCACCTCACAAACTACTCTTTCCTTTTTCCATCTTCAGTGGTGACTAGGCACTAAGGGGGACTTACATCAGACCCAGGAGAAATGGGAAATAGAGACTCAAAACTGTCTCATAAAATGCCATTTAGCTATAAAGCAAATATCAAATGCACATGAATAAACATAAGTGTTGGTTTGAACAATAAATCGTGTTAGTCTTTAGCAGGGGTTTCTTTATAGTAAAATTTCCAAAATGTATTCTCGCTTTGATGATGTTGAGGTACAAGTTCATGAACAGCATTCAAGCATCTCCACGCCGTGCCCCCCCCCCCCCCATAGCATATTCACACATAATTTCACATGCATGTATCCTCCTTTCAAGGATAGAGACCATTTCTCATTCATTTCTGACTAGGTCCTAGGACCATGCGCTCTGCAAATACTATTTAATTTTAAAAAATATCATGTAAACTATACATTATCTCTATTTTATGGATAAGGACACTACAGTTAAGTCACATTCCTAACAGCATATGGCCAGCAAGTGGCAGAGGTAGGATTTGAGGCTGAGTTTGTTTGACCCCAGATCCCACCTAATTTCTGTATCAGCAGGCCTCTGTTGTGGTAAGAGGGAAGTAACTACCCTGTGCCTTACATCATGCCAAAGTATTTGCCAAATGAATCTCATTTAGCATCAGAGACTTTCAAGCATTGATGAAGGAAAGATGACATTGGTATTACTTAAACATACACTCCCAGCATCTTGATTTGGGTTAAATCCTTTTATCCCACATAAAACCTTTGAAAGAACTAACACTGTGTTTTACATATGAGGAGACTGAGCCTTAAACAAGCTAAGTAAATAACCCACAACCAGGAAGCTCTGACCCTCCCTCTCCTGTCTCTAAGAGAAGGCAGGTTGCTCCTAGATTAGCAATAGCTCCAAAGAGGTAGAAACATGAACTCACACTAGAACCTCCTCTGGGGAAGAACCTGGATACTTTTGCCTGTTCATCATCTTCAAGTCATTTGACCTGGTGTAAAACTTTTCACCATGGGGCCCTGTGACAGAATTCTCAATATATTAGATTTTAGCTGTGTTAAACCATAGCATTGTTTTGTAGGTAGAAAACTGGACCCCTTTTGGTAAGTAGATTTGTTTTCCTGTTACATTTTGTATTTAAGGGTATAGTACACTTTGATACTTCATTTTGTTATGCTAAAAATGTTCGTTGTTATTGTATTATCAAATCGATGAATTAGAGAGAGGTTACTATAAGATTAATGCATTTTTTAATGAAGCTGCACAATATAACTCATTATTCTCTAAGAATGATGGCAGGTCTATGAAATTTACACAGATAGGAGCTTTGTGAGTCGAAAAGAAAGTCTACAAATGGGTATCATTTAGCTGTAACAGGAAAAAATATTCCTAAAGATTCTATCAAGCTTTAAAATCATTGTTTATTCATATGCTTATTCGTATGATTTCCTGTATCTGTGATTAATTTACCTACATAAAGTTACTAGCTCTAAGTTTACGAAAAAAATATTATTCTTCTTAGTCATTTTTTTTTCTTTGACTCTGTGCTTCAGAAAGGAACACTATTATCCTTGAACATACCAAGAGAATGTACTTGAACGCACGATGTATACAGACTAGAACTGGTGAAGTCTTCTGGAGGCTCCAACAGAGAAGAAACCTTCCATTACCTGCATTTTTCATCTTTGATTAGGCTACTTTGCTGAATTACAAATGCTTTTTATATGTTAATGTAATTATTCTAAAAACATTCATAATGCCGGGGCGCCTGAGTGGCTCAGTCGGTTGAGCGGCTGACTTTGGCTCAGGTCATGATCTCACAGTTCATGGGTTCGAGCCCCGTGTCAGGCTCCATGCTGACAGCTCAGAGCCTGGAGCTGCTTCAGATTCTGTGTCTCCTTCTCTCTCTGCCCCTCCCCTGTTTGCTTGTAAGCTCTCTCTCTCTCTCTCAAAAATAAAGAAAACTATTAAAAAAATTTTTTTAAATCTTCATAATCCCTAAAATATATGTAAAATAAAATATGTTCCTCGAGAGAAGGGATTCTGTCTATACTCTTTGCATGCAATCTCCAAGTCCTAAAATGTTAACTGCACACAACTGGCACTTGGTAAGTATGTACTGAATAAAAAAAGTAATCTTAAAAATACCCAACCAGGGGCACCTGAGTGGCTCAGTCCATTAAGTGTCCAACTCTTGATTTTGGCTCAGGTCATGATCTCACAGTTTGTGGGACTGAGCCCCACATTCGACTCTGTGCTGACAGTGCAGAGCCTGCTTGGGATTCTGTCTCCCTCTCTCTCTCTCTCTCTCTCAAAATAAACATATTTTTAAAAAACTTGAGCGGGATGCCTGGGCGGCCCAGGTGGTTAAGCATCCTACTCTTGATTTGGGCTCAGGTCACGATCTCACAGTTCATGGGTTCCAGCCTCGTATGGGCTCTGCACTAAATCATCATGGAGCCTGCTTGAAATTCTCTCTCCCTCTCTCTCTGCCCCAGCCCCACTCATGCACTCACTCTCACTCATTCTCTCTCTCTCAAAATAAAGAAACGTAAAAACAAAACAAAACAAAACAAAACACCTGACCAATCCTACGTACAGTATAAACTGTACATTAATAACTTCAACTGTAAAAATGTGAGGAAATCTTGAGGTCATGTTGGTTCAGTAGGTACTTGTGATCACACACAGGACCTAGTCTTTCATTATCCAGGAACAATTAAGAGACTATACAGGAATCCACAGAATGCATAAAAAAACTTATCACTTGAAACAGTTTAAAAAAAAACCATGTATACTCACATATTTAAATTTTAAATTACTTAAAAGTGATAAGAAAACTTAAAAAAGAAACATGAAATAAGAATTGCACTGAGAATTACTTGGTTAACAAATAAGAATATTTGTTACTTAAGAAGAGAGGCAGCTGGACCCAAACCAAATGGTAATGTTATATGTCAATTATAGCTCAATAAAAAAAGGTAACAATTAAAAAGAAGAGGAGAAGGAGAGATAGCTGGAATTAATGCTTTAGGATGAAATGAAATGATATGAGTTTCAGAAATATAGTAAGTTGAACTATTGTATATCTTTCTTTTAAAATTCCTTTTGGGGCGCCTGGGTGGCTCAGTCAGTTAAGCGTCCGACTTCGGCTCAGGTCAACGATCTGTCCCTGAGTTTGAGCCCCGCGTCGGGCTCTGTGCTGACTGCTCAGAGCCTGGAGCCTGTTTCAGATTCTGTGTCTCCCTCTCTCTCTGACCCTCCCCCGTTCATGCTCTGTCTCTGTCTCAAAAATAAATAAACGTTAAAATTCCTTCTGACTCTGGGCTGCCATATTTGTAGGTGAACCAGTAAAACTTAAATTGTTCGTGTAATGACAAAAGACAATAAAGTCACAATACTGTTATATGTTGTTGATAGTCTGATATCTGTTGCCTATTGCCTCACTTAAAAGTTACCATTAGAAATCTGGGTTCTGAAAAACATTTTAACTGGTAGAAAAATTGTGGCTTTTTGCCTTTACACGAAAATAAATGTCATTTTAAATATCAGGATTTCACAGTCCAAAACTTCCTAGACTGAAAAATGAAGAGACATATAGTCTGAGTTTAGTTTCTTAGGGCTTATGTTAGAAGGGCCATCCTAATTCCAGAAAAAAATATAAATGCTTTTCAGGTAGTTTGAATACATTTTTAGATTAAAAACTGATTAATAAATGTAAAAGTTTTGTAGATTCACAGCAGGTGTTTTGAGGGCTTATGTTGAAAAGCTGACAACTAATTATAAAAGCCTTACTGGACTAATCAATTACTCAGATCAACATTAGGTGCCTATTATGTACATGAACATGGGAATTATATCTCCCTTAAGTAATGTACTAAAATCATGAGTCTAAAACATTCTAATGTGAAATGTGAAGGTATAGCAGTCTTAATATATTATTAAAACCCCTTCCAAATAATGAATTGACTTTTACGCTGTACATTAGACTCTTAAACACATTTTTTTCAACTTGATTCCTTTTTTTGTCATTTGTTTTATATTTTTTACAGTGACAAATGTGAACCAAATCATTAACTAATACAAGTACCCTGGTACAAAACATCTTATGTGATACTCTTATAACAACCAAAAAAAAATTTTCATTCTTTAAGAAACTTTAAAATTATATACATAGATCTTATCACAACTTTTAAAAATGTAAACATGTTGATCTTTTTAAAAGTACATCTGTTGTACCCAACTCTGTTTTCAACCTCTTTCCCCTAATCCAGAGATTTTCCGACACTAATAACAAAAATGTCCTCTTCCAAACCAGCTTTTGAGGAGTTATCTGTCAGATATGCGCTATTCGCTCTCTCCAATGAGAACTCTCCTTCTCTGGCATTTAGGGAAAAAGCCAGCTCTTAAATAGATTCAAACCATAGGAAACCCAGAAATAGATGCAACCAGACACCTGCTGACGAACAGTGACAAATCCCACTGACACTGCAGTGACCCCCAGTTAGTCGAGATTTAATTAAGGGCATAATTAAGTCAGTGGAACAGAACACTAATGAGTGTTTTTTTTAATACGGGTAATTACACGTAAAAATACAAAGTGTGATGGAGATCTAAATATATCATTAAAATGAACAGTACAGAATAGCAAACGGTACCATGTATGCCTCTTCTGTCGCAGTTAAAAAAAAAAAAGTGGAATAAGTCTCAGGTTGAATAATACTCAGGCAAGTTTATGTTGGCTTCATGCTGGGAACATTTGTTATTCTAATTTTGCAACAATAAGCGACTATGTGTATTGAGATCCTGTTTTCAATGCAGATTCCATTGGCTTTGAAGTCTTTCTGCATTTAGCATTTTGTCCAACTGCAAATGAGCAATTAAGAGACTGTTTGCAAGTATTTGGCTTCCTATGGATCAGCTTATGGAGGTGTCCATCTGAGCTGGGGGACTTTGACAGATGCAGAAGACTAGTGTTATTTACTAATTCAGACTGAGCTTCCATTATGTCAGATCCTTTGATTTGATCTTTGCTTTAGGCATTGACATAACCCACAGGATTGTGGTCTACTGACTGGGAAATACCACAGAGGAAGGGTAAATATGACTGAAATAAAGTTGGTAACTTTTCAAACATTAAAATGAGGTATTTAGGTCACAAGCAAAAAGGAGTGAAACAACCACATTAAATTCTGTGATTGAAAAGCATGCCTGCGTGGTTTGGGACCTGCCCTTCTGCCGGGATTATTTTATCTATGGTACCCCCAACTGGGGGCTTGAAGTCCTTGGCAGCCTTTTATCCATTTACCCAAGCAACAAGTGGAAAAGCAGATTCTCTTAACTGCTAACACTCATCATCCAACTCTGTATAATTAGTGATTCTGAAACCTTCCTTTATAAGAGCTAGTGCATTTCCTTCCTGCACATACTAAACACATCTCTCCAGTCTCCCCACTTCTGGTCTAACCTGTGCTTTATAATATTCCAAAGAAAAAGAAAAGAACATGTTTATAACCCCACTTTTACAGAGCCAATGGCCAGATACTACATCTTTCTACAACTATCTACTAAGGGCTGGGAGCTTTTGTCTGAAAAGGATTATGATACAGGTGCCTTGAAAAATACATATGAAAGTATCTATAATCAGTGTCTCTCATTCAAAAATCAAATTCCTATTGGTATTCATTTATCAGACTGGATGCCCAATATTAACTTCTTATAAATACCAGTATATCTATAATGATAATGCAAAGTTTCTTCAAGGGAAGAATTTGCTTTTGACAAAGCTATTCGGGTTTAAAATGTCCACAAATAGAATTTTGACACTTAATAAGGTGATGTGAGTATTCACCAAACACAAGGGCAGTGGAACACAGAAGAACTGGAAACTCACCTTTTGTTTGGATAGTGAGTGACAGAGATCATTTTTACTTAATACCTTATCAAAAACTAAGCACTCTCTTTCTGTCAAGGCTAGTACAACAATTACCAGGAATTATAAAGTCAAAGGTTTCACATGTACACACCCCAAACCACAGTTAATAACTGATTCTAGAATACTTATAAATTAAGGCATATTAGAATTCCTAAGATTTTAATGAATATTTAATCCATGAACATTTGGAGGCAGGGGCTAAGTGACTTTTGCAGTCTTAGACGTTGGAGGACAACTTTTTAAAGGCCACACAAGGTTAATTCGAGAGACTGGTTCCATTAATCTAGTGACCAATTCATTTGTAACATTTGAGCCATTAGACATATTTTTGGTAGCGTTGCCCAGCAGTTCTTGATGGGCAAATCGATCATCAGTCTCTGTGTAAAGCATCTTTTTCTAACTAGTGGCTCACCCCCGTATCCCAAATCACGTCAAATTTTCTGAACACAGTAATAGAGTAAGCCATTTATTAAAAGCTTAAGGAGAGTGCAAAACAGTTACAAAGTCCAAAGCTGTTTGGTGGGGCCGATCTTTTATGGAAGTCACTTTGGAAACCCAAATGACTGTTGCACTGAGCCCATCTTCCCAGACTGACACACATGTCTGATTCCCAACATCGTTTTGTCCCCCTTTTTTTTGGGGGGGGTGGCAAGGCCACTCTTATCAAGTTATGTATGAATGAACAGAAGTGCCTTTCATCCCCCACTTGCCTCATGGTTCAAAAGGAACTACTAAAATAGCAGCAACAAAAATCCAACAGCCTGCCAAACGGGCTTGCACACGTCCCATTCTTAAAGGCATGTGAAAGGTTGGAGAGCTCAGCAAAATTTTTATGTACGGGAGCAGACCCAAGGAAAACTCACACGCCATAACCAATTGTGGACAGAGGATCATCTATCAGCAGACAAATGCAGGAACTCCAGAATGTCTCTCCTCAAATGAAATAATATATCTTTGAAAGCCAATGCCCGTTTTAGGCCCGAGGCCCATATATCAAGCCGGAGAGGCTTGTGGAATCGCTCCAGGGCCATTAACCTTCCACCTGTTTCCCCTTGTCCTTCAGGATGAGACCCTGCCCTTGATTTTACTCCCTTCCCCTGTTCATCTTCCGACACAGTGTAAATGTAAAGCAGCGGGCCTGTGAAATAATTCAAAGGCAATGGACCAGGGGCATGGTTACAAATCTCTGCCACTGGCACTGTGACTTATGCAGGCAGTTTGTCACACATGAGCCAGGTGACCTCTGTGACATAACAGAGAAAAATATCGCCAGAGATCAAAGATGGGATTCGGAGAGCTCTAAGTAACTCTGCTCCACAGAGTGTGCGGGTTATCTGGTATCCAAGGATTTCCCCTTATACCAATAACATTTGTTCTGGTGAAATAGAAAAGGTAGGCCAGGGACTCCCTAATTGAAATCATTTCTGTCAAGTAGAATTGGGAGCTTTCCTGTAACATCAGGATTAGAATTTCTGTTTTCTTGGTAATCCTTATAGTTTCTATGAATGCCAGAATGGGCAACATAAATCTATCTAATTTGACCTTAATACAGAGAAATGAATAGAATTTGAAAAATAGAAAAGAGGGGCCATGAAAAATTTTCAATCTGAGAATTTAAAAGCTCTAGTTGCGAAGGCAAAAAGAAATTTCCCTGAAGCGTCTACATTTTCTAGGTGAAATAAGTGGTTTAGTAAATTTTTGAGACTTAACGCTATTCATTAAAATGAAATCACATAGGTTTAGTTATGTGTTACGCATAAAAAAATGATAGTAACTAAAGGATCAAATGAGATTCCGTCTATGAAAGCACTTTTAAAAGTCCAAAGTTTTCTCCAAATGACAATTTAGGAAAATGTATAATTACCCATGAATGGTTTAAGAAACAGAGATGTATACTGGAAGGAAATTAGCAGTTTATAATATTCTCTCTTTTTTTAATTATTTAATGTTTTTATTTATTTTTGAAAGAGAGAGAGACAGAGCATGAGCAGGGGAGGGGCAGAGAGAGGGGGAGACAGAATCTGAAGCAGGCTCTAGACTCTGAGCTGTCAGCACAGAGCCCGACGCAGAGCTCGACCTCACGGACCGCGAGATCATGACCTGAGCTGAAGTTGGACGCTCAACCGACTGAGCCACCCAGGTACCCCTATAATATTCTCAAATGTGAATTAGAACTAATTTCTGGTTCGCATTTATTACTTAAATGATGGCTTTCTCCAGTCACTCTGCATATTCCAGTATTCCGTAAGCACATTATTTTCTCAGTGGGAGTATTTAATTTTGAATTTTCCACCAATTAAGAACAACAATAACCAGTTTGGGGTTACTGGTGGAGAGATGCAAGCATGCCTTAGTTCATTCATTTCCTGTTCTAAAGCAGAGACTCTGGCCAGGATACAGTGGCATCCTCTGTAACCCTATACTCTAGTTGTGCACACACAGTACTTCTCTCAAGTACAACACAGGTCCTTGGTTGGTCGACTAACGTGTGTTTCCCTGCTGACACCAATGTCGAATTTCTAACTTAGAAATGTCAGAAGGTAAAAACTCTCAACCTTAACAAAATAATTGGAAGGCCTGGATGCTGAAGTTTAGAGCAATTTAAAAATATCTCTTAAATCTTCACATAAGCATGGGGATACCAACCTTCTTTAGAGAGCCACAGGGTTCTTAACCTGGGACCTCCCTGAGGCTCCCAGGGGTCTGTGAAGTCCTAGGATGGCATGCAAAAATTTTCTGTTTCTGCATTTTCGGGGAAGATTAAGAAGAGCTCTCATCACATACTCCAAGGTGTCTGTGGTCCAAAGAAGTCACTGACAGTGAATGGTAGAAAGTAAAATTTGAGGTCTTGAAAGGTTTTATTACCGAACTAGAAGCAAAAATGGTGAGAGCCTGAAAGAATCCTAGAAGTCATCTAGCCCAGCCATCATCTTGCAGGCAAGACAAAGAAGGCTGAGCAAGAGAGGGGCACACAACCCTAGTTTATTAACGTGACCAGTTAGAGCAGCTGGGACTCCAGACTCTCGCTTCCTAGTCTAGGACCCTTCAACTACCTATGATCCCAATCTTTCCTTTGGCTGTTGTTTAAAAGTCAGATTTTGTTTCATGTCTCTTAAAATAATTTTTCTGTGATGTAGAAACCTAATTATAAGAGATACCTATTATTTGAAAGAACATAAAACATTTTATAATTATGGCCTTAGGCATCTGTTGTTATGAATAAACATTAAAAGACTTTCATTTGTGGATTAAAATTTGTTTTTATAAAAACGGCACTCGAATGATGGATATTATGCTTTGAATTCTTGTTAGGTTTTCTTCCTGAAAAAGATGGTTTGTGTATGTGCCATAGCACATGCTCACATGGTGAGTCTAATTTTTAAGTAGCTTTGTTGTGTCTATTCCATTGTGAGCACATTTTAAGCTTCTCTATAAGTTAGTATTTCATTTGCACAGATAAACTCATTGTCTCTTATAGTAACTATGAGTTAGTGGATGCTCCTTTGTAATAGTCATGAAAATTTCAAACCAAGATCATGTAATGCCAAATATTACCAAATAAATATGTTTCTACTTAATGTCTGATTATTTTGAATTCTGTCTTTCCAAATTATCAACAAAAATACTGCTGAAAGCATGGCATTCATTTATCTGAATTCTCAGATAAAAGTAAGGCATTTAATATTTTCAGTAAACCACCTAAAATAGTCACTCCTTTTAGAAGGAAATGCTGAACCCCCCCCCAAAAAAAAAAGAAAAGATATTCTAATAGTAAGTTATCCTAAAACGTTTAATCCACTAATGTTCTATGATTTAAAACAAATAAAATATGGTTAGCCTGCAGCCAAAAAAAAAAAAAAAAAAAAATTCCTGGGCATGAATCACTGCTTACATTCTTTTCCATCCACAAACAATTTCGTTTGGGAAAGTTGCCACATAGTATCGACAGTGACAACAAATGGCATTGTCCCGTGAACATCTGTTTCCGACTCCCACACTGATACTGCAGGCTGAGTACTTAGGAGTTAGTTGGTCTTCACAAGTTGCTGAGCCACAAAGGAACTGGAAATCACTGGTACGTTGAGGTTTTATTATTGGAACACAGGAAAACTTTATCATCATGCTGGGAAGTTCTGTATCTTTTGAAATATTGGAACCGGGGCTATGTTAGCACATTAAACCATGCGGAAGACTACTTCTGAAGAAAAGGGAGAAAAAAAATTGTTTCTTGTCTATTATGTCCTTGGGTTGAGGCTCCCACTCAATCTTCATATAACTTCCTCACCCACCCACCCTCAACTGAAAACTACTTTGTTTCTGAAAGATGTTATTGAGTTTAGTTTCTTTTTTAAAATTAAAAGAACTGAATACCAAAGAAATTGTAAGCCAAACATGATAAATAAACACTATTGTTTCTTAACCAAAAAAAAAAAAAAAAAAAAATCAAATGAAACCAGAAGAGCTTTTATATACACTTGTATTTATTCTAAATTCAAACTACCATGCTTACATTTTCCGGGAACCTGGCTGCAGAGGGCTCAAAAAGACCCCTGGCTAGTCTATCCACGCCTTAGTTCAAACTGTTAAAAAGAGGAGGGGAAACACCAGCAGGGAGAAAAGCCAGCATGAATGGGATAAATGGAGAGGTGGACACAGGACACAGACATGGGACTTTTGCAGTTGAACCCGTAAAGGTAATGGTTTATGCTAGCCCATCAATAACCATTCAAGTGCACAGGACAGATATCTGTTCTGTTTTACACTTTTTTCTGATTGGCATTTACTTTTAGCAAAAGTAATACTGGAAGTGAAGATTATTCGCAATGGTAATTCTAAACCAATGTGTGCTCAAATTATTTGCATATTCAAAATTAATTTGCATACTGCTGAAGCAAAGAGGCTTCCCTTCTTTTCTGTTGTTGAAAATGGGATCACATATTACAAAAGTGGATGGGACATGGAGTCAAGATGAGTGGGTGGGACATGTAGTCAACATCCGACTTGCATGTACTTTTTAAAGGTTTCATTCTAAAAAGACACTGGAACATATTCTGTAAGATATTGTTTATCTAGTTTGACATTGCATATAGCAGGCACACAAAAATATCTGTTGAATGAATTACTAAATGAAATAATCACAGAGTTGTCCGGTCATACGAAAATAATAAATTTCTACTGGAGAGAGGTAATTCTAATACTACCTATTTTGCCTAGAAGATAATCTCTTTGGGGGCACCTGGGTGGCTCAGTCGACTGGTTAAGCGTCCAACTTTGGCTCATAGTTGGTGGGTTCGAGCCCCCTATCAGGCTCTGGGCTGACAGCTCAGAGCCTGGAACCTGCTTCAGATTCTGTCTCTCTCTCTCTCTTTCTCTCTGCTCCTACCCCATTCATGCTCTGTCTCTCTCTCTTGCTCAAGAATGAATAAACATTAAAAAATATTTAAAAAAAGAAGATGATGCCTTTCATCAGAATATTACTATAGTTTGTGAATAAGTGATTGATTTTTTTTTTTTTTTTAATCTTATTGGGGGTGCCCAGGTGGTTCAGTCGGTTAAGTGTCCAACTCCTAATCTCAGCTCACATCATAATCTCATGGTTTGTGGGTTTGAGCCCCATGTCTGGCTCTGAGCTCAGAGTGAGATGCCTGCTTGGGATTCTGTCTCTCCCTCTCTCTGCCCCTTCCCCATGCACATGCTCTTGCTCTCGCTCTCTCTCTATCCCTCAAAGTAAACAAATAAATAAAATCTCTTAAAAAATAATCTTATTACTTCATATCCTGAAAATCACCAACAACATAACTATTTAAAAAATAATTACTATCATTACTATTTATGGCAAAACATGTTCAAATTTGGAGAAGTTAATCTTCATTTAATTCTGGTCTATACCAATTAAAAAATAAATAAATAAAACAGGGCTAAGCGTCTGACTCTTGATTTCACCTCGGGTCAAGATCTCACAGTTTGTGAGTTCAAGCCCAGGTCCAGCTCTGCACTGACAATGCGGAACCTGTTTGGGATCCTGTCTCTCTCTCTCTCTCTCTCTCTCTCTCTATCAAAAATAAATAAATTTTTAAAAAACTTAAAAATAAAACAAAAGTACTTGAAATTTGTGTTTCTGTCACTTTCAATTACAATTTCAGTCGGTTCTTAAATAATTGTACTCACAATTTAGTTATCAAAAAGAAACAAATTAATGAACAATCAGAAATGAGAAGTAGATCTATAATATTCGTTCACGTGAGTCCTTTTGTTCTAAAAAATAAGATAAAATAGAAATGTTTTCCGAGGGCTCCTTAAGTAGACAGAGTTCCTCTGCCCTGTGTGCTCACACATATCAACTCTATAATATGTTCTTTGTGAATTCTGATTATGTGTTCACAAGTCTGCTCGTTCAGCCATAGGGACCAGGTATTTTTATTTACTTTGTATCCCTCCTGGCTTAGCACGATGCCTGGAATATTGGGGCTCAATATATGTTTGCTACATTAATCAATCAGGCAACTGTGGGCCAGGGATAAATGCTTTGACCAAAGTCATAGAGCTCACTGGCGGCCCCGGTAAAACTGAGACCTGGCTCCTTTCCAGGGCTGCCCACCCTGCAGCAACTTCGAGGCATCGACAGATCGTCCATAGATGTAATCTGATAATAGTAACCAAATAAGTTGAGAAAAAGGCAAGCAATCAGTGCTGATTTTAGTAAGGAAGTAAAGATAAAATTCTTCATCACACCTTGTGTCACCCAGAGGAAACATCAGCCTGCCAATTTTACAAACATGCCAGTAAAAGAATTTCCTTGGCAAACAGACAGCATGGAAATGTCCTTTTTAAAAATCAATTAACCCCCTAAATTCATGAGCTTGCTAGAAACATTTCCTATGCCATGGAATATAAGGCTCAGCTAGATGCTCTTCCCCTTTCTATTTCTGGAATCTTCTTTTGTTCATACAAGCTAATAATAGTGGAAGAGTTGGGGGGGGTTATTTATAGTCCAGAAAGCAGCATGACGCTGTGAACACTTTATTCATTTATATTTCCTGTGTTTATTGTTACCTTACCTTTTTGGTAATTTAAAGTGTTCCTCCAAGATTTTATTTAGTAACAAATTACCTGTAAATAGCTTTTCTTTTAATATATGAAAGCCTATATTTAGACTCAATAAAATATTTTACTCCCATTTCCGTATTAACTAAAAACAGGTTTCTATGGGGGGAGGGGTATAAAACATTTTTCCCGCAAGTTTTATATGAAACCTTATTATTTGACCTTTAGGTGTTTTGCTTAAAATATTTTCACGTATGTTATAGATCATGCTTTCTCAAACCACTCAAGTTTTGTCTTGCTATCAAAGCAAAATTGCTGTTATAGCTAACCTGCCATTAATTTACTAATCAGCAGACTATAATTGCAAAAGATATCTGATTGCTACATAATAGGGTTAGAAAATATATTACGAAAAAAAGTGCCTCCTTCCGCTCCCCTCCTCCTCAAAATGCTTTCTTGAATACAGGGTCTCTATAAGTGGTCATACCTAGAAATCTGCTTTGAAGCCAATAGGTTTCCTAGTGTAAGAAGCATCCAAAAGTGGAAAGACTATTTTTCCAGATCCCTTCTATTCCTTCACCTTGAGTTTTGATAAGTAAGTTACATCCTATCCCTTTATAAGTACTTCCTTATCAAAACGGTTATATCAACAATGGATCAAATCTTTCCTCTAAGACAACAAGAATGTATATTCTGTCAACCTAACTAACATCCCATATCCATTGAGCCCTTTATTCCACAGCATAGACTGTTTGAATCACAAATTCAAACGGCAGATCATCTGTATACATCTCTTTTTAAATTGATCAACTTAAGATCTTCAGGGAAAAAAAAAATCCATTAAATATTATAATTGGCTCTACCTCCAAGTAGTGAGATGCTGAGCAACACGGGTGGTCCAGGCTCTTGTGGTCTCACTGAATATCAGCTCTGCTTTTCAGCACAACCTTAAAATCCACTAGAATGGAGACAATTAGGTTTTTTTTATCTGAAATAGTCTATTTAGAAAAACAATCGGCATTTAATTATAGCATTCAATCTTAAAAGCTCTCTTTGAATAAAAATACTTTTTACTCCCCTGCTCTAAAACTGATGGAACTGAAAGAGTCAGGAAAAGTGAGGGCAATTATGGAGACATTCATTCACCGATTCTCAATATGGGATAATTTAACAACTGGATTTGCCCTACGCTCAAATGTACTAGAATAATAGAGTTTGGGCACCGATGTTAGTTTAAGTGCCATTTCATTGTGTTTTTACCAAATGTTTTGTTTTGGCACGTTAAACTAAAATAAATACTCTTTACTTCAGAAACCTTGGTAAAATATTACATCTGTGCAGCAAAGTGCTTTCAGATCTAAGCTAATTGTTGATATATTAGAGTTTTTTCTACCTCCTCAGGTGAAGTGGGATAGGGCTCAAAGCTGTAGAAAAACCAAAACTTCAAAAGCAGGTGAAATAGTATTTGGCGGATATTAACTCCTCTCTCTGAAAGCATCCTGTAGGATACATTTAGTTTAGCAATCAAAGAACATGAATCAAAGTGGTTCTACATAGGATGTGACTGATCTCTAAATTCTTACCAGTTAGTGATCTGGGTAAGTAATTCTTTCTTTCTTTCTTTCTTTCTTTCTTTCTTTCTTTCTTTTTAAAGTTTATTTAGTTTGGTAGAGACAGAGACAGGGTGAGTGGGGGAGGGGTAGAGAGAGACAGAATCTCAAGCAGGCTCCTCGTTGCCTGTGCAGAGCAAGGCTCGAACTCACAGAACTGTGAGATCATGACCTGAGCTGAAACTAAGAGTCAGATGCTTAATGGACTGAGCCACCTCCCAGGTGCCCCGGGGTAAGTAATTCTTAACCAAAGAAGATGACTCAAAAAGACCACCTCATAAAAGGATATGTACTGTACATCTAGGAAAAGTAGGGAGTTTTGTTCTCATTTCAAAAAACAAATTTGTTTTTCACTTGCTCTTACAAAGTATGCCAACGTGTTTCGACTATTCCCTACAAATTCTTCCAGAATTCTCCCCTTCACTTGAGAGCCTACATGCAAAGACTGACACTCTGGTGAATGAACATCATCACTGCTCATGTCCATACATCATCAGGTATGGTGCCTTCTCACAGAGCAAAAGCCAGCAACCTAAGCCAGCTCTAATTCAGACTTTTTTATATATCCAATTCTTAGAACAGACTTTCTATTAAATGTTATTATGCAGAAAACAGTCTATGAAATCTCCTAATTGATCACTGTATTGAAAGGATATTCTTGACTTGTAGACTATTTAAAAATAAAAATCAAAAGACACTCCAAAATATGTCTTGGTTCATAGAAGTCATTAGACTGCTTTCTCACTCCCATCACTTTTCAAACTACTTCCATCCCTTCATCCAATTAACATATACTCCTTCGGTCCCAACTACTATTTATTTATTTATTTATTTATTTATTTATTTATTTATTGCTTTATTGAAGTGTGGCTGACATTGAGTTATAAAATATTTTAAGTGTCTATCGTGGTGATTTCACATATGTATATTGTATGAAAGAAGTACAAATGAATGTGTACATGTGCAAATCAGAAGACTTTTACCTGCAACTAATGAGTTTAAGCTTCAGAAACTATCCCATGTCCAGGCACTTCTAGGCTCTCCAGGGATCCAAGCGATTGATTGTACACACAAGGTCTGTTTTTCGTAAACACAAGGTCTGTTTTTGTAAAATGCGCAAAAGAGGAGATATTTTTACATTTTTTTTCATCAAGAGCTTCCTAAAATGTGTAAGCTCCAGGATCTACAAAGCTGGGTTCCATCTCTGCAAGTGACCGCTGACGGGCTAATATGTGAACTGGCTAGAAGTTTTTTCAACTGCAAACATATCAGACAAAATTACACCACTCTTTTTCAATGCCTAGAAGTAAAGTAAGTAAGGTGCTAAGTAGTGGAAAACCAAGACCTTTTGGAATATCAGGAGACTGAAGAATTCTAATAGATGAAACACTCATTATTATTAACAGGGTTATTAATTCTGGTAGGACATATTTATGCTCATTTACAATTTTGTAGGTGAATCCCTGGATTTGTTTTATAAACCAAACCCTGCCCCTGCTCTGCATTGGGAGGAGAGAAGCGTTGGAAAGAGCATAGCTTGGATATTCTGTGTTACTATAGAAAAGAAAGTTGTAAAAGTTTTTAAAAGAACAAAGAGAACTAAAGGATTGGAGATAAAGCTTAGAAAGAATTTTATTCTTATTAAAAAGGACTATGGAGGAAAACAAACTGGGCCTATGTCCAGGCACTGACCTCAAACTTTGGGTCAAATTCCTCTATAGAATCCACATTGAAGTAAGAAAAATATTTTTTTGAGTGTTCATTTATTTTTGAGAGAGACAGAGTGCAAGTGGGAGAGGGGAAGAGAGAGAAGGAGACACACAATCCAAAGCAGACTCCAGGCTCTGAGCAGTCAGCACAGAGCCTGATGCGGGGCTCCAGCTCACCAACTGCGAGATCATGACCTGAGCCCAGGTTGGCCACTTAACCCACTGAGCCACCCAGGTGCCCCGAAAAATACTTTTAAAGGTAGTATTCTACACCTTTAAATGAAGGGGTCTGGGGTGCCTGGGTGGCTCAGTGGGTTAAGCATCAGAATCTTGGTTTCTGTTATCAGTGCAGAGCCTGCTTAGGGTTCTGTCTCCCCCTCCCTCCCACTCCCTCCCCCTCCCCCCAGCCCCATGCTCACCCTGGCAAGCTCTTTCTCTCTCTCTCTCAAAATAAATAAACTTAAATCAAACAAACAAGGGGTCCAAAGTTCCCCTCTTCCTTCAGAAGAGCTCAGAGCCAATCTTACAACAAAAAAAAGTCATGTGGGGCAAACACTGTATGTTCTTGGCCGTTAATTTCCTGCACCGCTTAGATTGAATTTGCAACCTGGTCAGTTTGGTCAGCATAGGGATCTAGCCTCAACGAGACTCTTCAGCCTTAATTACTGAAACAAGTTTGGATCCCTTTAGTGACAGAATATTTTTAGGTTTTCACGAAGCAGCTAAAATAAAAGATTAGGATCAAGTGGAGGGTAACCTCATGCTTTGACTATATTGACAGACCCAGAGGGAGTGACATATACCTGCACAAAGGATTTAAGGTGTGTATAAAACAATGTCATGGCTGCTGTTAAACAGAGGAGCTTGAATTCTTATCTAAATGGGGTGGTTCAGCTGTGTTCTCTTGAACAAAAATAGGGATCAGAATAAATCAGTAGTTCTCAAAGGAGACATCAAAAGACCAAGGCTGGCATCTGAAACTATGTGTTCAGAAGCTTTTTAGAAAATGTGCAGTCCTTGCTACTGGAGATTCTATGTTCCCCTTCTCAATAAATGGCTCGCAATGGCTTATGCCAAAAACCTAAGTCTTCTTGTGTCATCTTTTTCTCTCAAACCCCTTTTTAGCACACTGTCAGCTTTATTTCAATCCACTTCTTCCCATCTCCACTGTCGTGCCCTGATCTCAGCTACCATAATATCCCTCCTGGTTTGCTGCACCTCCTACTTCCATTCGACCCATTTCCCGCCAGTAGCCACAGCAACATTTTTATAATGAGGATTTGATGGAGTCTAAGCCCTACATGAGCTGGACCGTGTCAAATTCTTTGACTTATCAAAAGCCACTCCCCCCCCCCCCACCCCGCCCCTGCCATGGCTGATTTCTACCCCCATTAGCTTTCCTCATGTTTCTTGAAAACACCAAGCTAGTTTCTACCTCAGGGCTTTTGCACTTGCTGTTCCTATACCTGCACTTCTGTATCTCCCTCCAGATTTAGCAAGCCTAATTCCTTCTCTCTATTGCACTATTAGCTCAAGTATCAGCTCTTCATACCACTTCTCCGATTTGAAGAGCTCCCTCCCTCCCCACACCCTACTACTCTTTTATGCTATCAGTTCTCAGTATTTTTATTGGCTTATCATCTGCTTCCCTCCCATGAGGGCTAATAAAAGCAATACACTCGTGGATCTCATTTACTACCTATCCCCTGGTCTAGAATAAGACTTGGCACGTAGTGGGCATTTAATGAACATATGCTGAATGGAAGAAGGAGTAATTCATCAGGTTGGAGGTGGGACCTAGGCACAAGTAATTTGCTCATGTGTAATCACTTTAGGTACACTGGGCAGACCGCCCCCCTTCAATATGTATATAAACTGAAAGGCTGATTTGGTGCCAATTAAATAAATGACTAAGACATAAATAGCAATAGATATTTTGAGGTTAAAAATTTTTTTTAACCATCCTGGTCAAAAAATATGTTATACTGGGGCACCTGGGTGGCTTAGCCGATAAATAAGCATCCGACTCTTGATTTAGGATCAAGTCATGATCTCATGGTTTGTGGGTTTAGGCCGCGTGCTGGGCTCCGTGCTGATAGTGCAGAACCTGTTTGGGATTCTGTCTCCCTCTCTCTCTGCCTCTCCCCCAGTTGCTCTCTATCACTCTCTCAAAAAATATTAAAACATCCTGTTTATTTAAGTTACACACAAAACAAGGACCAACACCTCAAATATATACATATCACCAAGAAGTGAAATTTACCTAGAGGGAAAAGGCTTGCTTGAAAGAATAACAAACGTAATTATGTCAAAGATATCAACCACATACCTTCTTTACAACAACAAAATTTAAGCTATACATAAAAAGACCATGTTGGAATTCACTATCCACTAAATGCTGGGATGCAAAGGAAAATCTATACCAAAACCAAAATCATGAAATAACACAGTATACGCATTGTCCAACAGTTACCATGGTAGATTTCCCATACCTCTGGGTCTCCTGTACTTAAGTTCCTCTGGAGGCTTCCCTTTCATTTGAGTAAAATCCATACATAAGGACTTTATGTAAGTGCCCCTGCTCACCTGTCTAACTGTACTCCTTGGCACTTCCCTGCACACTCAACCCTCGGCTATAGGAATTATTCACAGTTCCCCAGAAGCACAATGCCAGCAGTTCTGATTTTGTACGTGTTCTCTGCTAGCAATGCCTCCCTGACTCCCCTCACTCCCACTGGCTCACCTGGTTCACAACTCCTGCTCATCCTCCAAGCCTCTCCTCAGATATTACCTCTCCCCTCCCCTACACTGGGTTAGGTGCCCTCCAAAGAGCTTGCACTATATTCTGGGCAAGTCTCCCTCCTTTTCAGTCAATATTGGACTAAGGCCATGTTTCTCAAGGGTTGGCTTGTTGTCTATGAGAATTAAATTGCATTTTTCAGTTCAAATATAATCTTAAACATTGGTATAAGCAAAGTCAGGATCATCCGCATGCCTTGCACAAGATTTCCACGTTAGGGTTTGCCATTGTATTTTAGTGCTGCATCAATGCCAAGGAGTTCTATTTTGAGAAAAGTGCCCTGGAGGGCTTAACGTGTAGCAAGACTGCTTTTGTTTTTATCTCTAGCAAGTTAGCATAGAGATAGACACACAGTAGGAGCTCACTAAATGTTTGATGAATGAGCTAGTGAACAAGTGAATTACTAAATGTATAAAAACTGAATCTGACCTGGGGTGCATGGGTGGCGCAGTGGGTCGAGCGCCAGACCTCGGCTCCGGCCATGGTCATGATCTCATGGTTCGTTAGTTCAAGCCCCGAGTCAGGCTCTGTGCTGACAGCTCAGAGCCTGGAGACTGCTTTGGATCCTGTGTCTCCCTCTCTGCCCCACCCCTGCTCACGCACACTCTGTCTCTCTCTCAAAAATAAAATAAAACAGTAAAAAATAAATAAAAACAAACTAAAATTGAATCTAACCTAATCCTAAATCATAACAAATTATTCATGCCGGGAATGTTTTAGGGGCAGCTTGAGAGTGTGACGCAACCCTAAAGAAAAATGCTATATCCTTGTGAAATGCAGACATAGTGTGTGTGGATGGTTTCGAAAGCTACACCTTCAGCTGCACCCATCCAAATATATGACTGCAATGAGGTTACATTTGCAGGATTGCAACATTTCATTGATAAAAATCATAAAAGTAATTCTCAATGGTCAAATAAGACTCCTTCAAAACACTCATAACTATCAATCCCAATACAGGAGTGCAAAATATGAATGCTTTTAAAGCAAGTTATTCCCCATAAAAGTGAACCAGAGCTATTATTTCCACTGTAAATATCTGACAGGATTTGAACCTAATGTAAACAGCAATGTTTTTGTGCCCAAGCATTTCCTCCACCACCACCCTCCACCTCCCTGCCCCTGCCCCCCGCCCAATTTACTTGCCAATGGATCCAGAATATTTTTTTCTCCAAAGCTGGAGCAAGAATCAATTAAAATATATAATAACGTGTTAACTAGCTAATACAGCAGTTAACATTAAGGGGCGTTTCAGGCTTCCGAGTTTTTAGCAGCAGACCTGTTCTTTCATTCACTCTGTAAGATCTATAATTGAAAGAATACCATGAGAGACGCCTTTCATCAGCTCCCCGAGTTACATTTCCCACTTTGATAACTGCACAAGGAAAATCTAAGGCACTTCAAGCTACCCAATTACATTTGATTAGCTAGTCAAAATAACATAACAGCTTTTCATCACCCAAAGGAAAACTTTTGAAGAATTCTATTGCCAACACTTCTGCAAAAACACTAATCCATATCATTATTTTACAAGGGGAAATGTAGTAAAAAGTTGTGGTTTTTGTTTTGTTTTGTTTTGTTTTTAAATTAGGCAACAAACAAAGCCTCTTATTCATTGCAACTTTGGATCAAAAAAATCGCAACTGTGATGATCAGATATGTGTGGTAAAGAAGCATTTGTAGTGATTTTAGAGTAGGCAGGATACAGTGGTCAAAATAAAACAACGGACCTTAGAATGAGCCAACATTTCAGAGAACATGCCTGAAAACAGGATATGCCCTCAAACCCTTGATATATACACACAAGTTCTGCCAGAGAGAACTACTTGGGTGCATGTAATTATTTTCTAGCAAATGAATGTGGGTGTGTCTGTATAAAATCAGTAACATGAATTAAGAAATCATTTAAAACATCATTTTGAGAACTGTCAGATTACCAAGAATGTATATTTAATGTTGCTTAAAAGACAAGAGGTATATGTGTTGCCTTTACCACTGAGGAGTCTGTCTCCCTCTAAGTCTTGAGTGCATTAATTCAACATGTATCCTGTGTTTTTACTGTGTTTCATTCCCATAAAAATGTTTTTAATTTAAATGAAATAATTATACTGCTCTCCCAGGTAAAATATTCTGTAAACAAGGTATTTAGAAATGTGATAGTCAATTCATAGAAGGTGGTCTTGCTGTAGACTTTAAAAACCAACACTATGAACCATTGATGAAAGGCCAGTTACGCCCATGCTCCCAAAATGAAAGACAGAGGCCTGGTGCCTTTAAAGGCACCGGTGTGAGGTTACATTCTGCCTTTGCAATGCTCTCCTTGCACAATGAAGGGCAGACTTTGGACCTATTGGCCAATTATTCTATCTGTCATGTAAAGAAAAAGCTTTCTAACAGAATTAGAAGTCGGATCAAGTTTGGTTGTAAAGTTAATCCCGAACGTTGTGTAATCCTAGTGACATTTCTAAATATTCAAGATAATATGGTTTTCTTTTAGTTTTCTAAGAGAAAAGTGAACAGCAGCTGTGCCCTATAGTTCTGTCTACTTCAGACTGCACATATTTCTCCTCAAAGTTTTTGGCTATTCCTTCAGAGTACACCGTACATGAAAAATTCATAGACTTGGTCATGGTAGGTCAACAACATGGCATTTGAAGTTGATTTCCAAGGAGGAAGTTAAACGTGAGGGAAACATTGGTAACCATCTGTGGGACTATGTGGAGATGTGGCTAAAACACCTGAAACAGAAGTGCCTTGCCATGCACAGAAACTCTCTTCACTATCTGAAAGCTGGAAGACTATGAGAGATACAGAGGACTCATACATACTCCCTTTGCTGAACCTGTAGCCATAATATTCCCTTTTGACCTTTAAAGCTGACCTGCTACCCCTAATAGAAAACGCCACAGTGCAGAAGTCACCTTGCACCATGGAAGAACTAGATAGAAGTTCTATCTACTATCATTGAATACACTCCATTCTTAGGGCCTAGCTACCCAACTATTTTTCTTGCTTTCTCTATCCCTCCTTGCACCTACAGAGCTCTGGTCCCCTCACTGCTCCACATTTCACTTGAGGGGAAAATGCACATACAGCCAAGGGGGCAACTATGTGGTCCCTGAGCCACTATGCTCTACAAAGTACAGTAGTCCCCCCTTCACGATGGTTTCGCTTTCCCCAGTGTCAGCCATGTCACAGTGCCTCCATCATTCTCCTCACTTCATGTGATCACATAGGCATTTTGTCATGCACATCATCACAGGAATGGGGAGTATAGTACAGTAAGAGATAATGAGAGAGAGAACACGTGCACATAAGTTTTATGACAGTATATTGTTATAATGTTCTGTTATGATTAGTTGTTGTTAATCTCTTACTGTGCCTAATCTATAAATTAAACCTTAGCATGGGTATGTATATGCAGGAAAAAATTGTATATTTGGGATTCAGTACTATGTGCAGTTACAGGCATCCACTGGAGGTCTTATCCTCTGCAGAGGAGGGGCAGGGTGGATGGGGGGGGAGGGGGACTACAGTAATGTAGTCAAATGCCTTTGAGAAGCCGGAGGCTTAAAAAGGGAAGGCAGAAAAGTGGAGTGAAAAAAAAAAAAAAAGAAAGGCAGTCTGGACACAAAGAAAAGAAAAGGAAAGGTGGACGTGGAAGGCAGTGGAGAATGAAGAAATTGACACAGAAGATAAGAGTGTCTCCAGAGATGGTGGCCGGGCCCCAGGCCGCTGGCTGGCTGAGCTTGGCCTGGTGCACGGAGAACACAGAAGTGCAGCCGGAAGTAGGTTTTAAGTATCAGTCATGTAAGAAAGACTCAGCTGCTGGAATCGGTGATGCAGTGTGGGTCGTTGTTCTTGAGTGTGGGTGGTGTTCTTGGGTTAGAGATTAATGTCTTTAAAGTGAAGAATAGCTTAAAGGCCCAATGTCTATGCAGCCATTCTGCAAATGGATGTTGAGCCCTCAAAGATTTGTATGATCTACTTCCCAAGCTGTAGAAGAATAAGTCAGAGCAAAGTCATTCTTCACTTATCTTGGAAAATAAAAAGACCTATTTTACCTCAGAAGTTCAGAGGGCAAATCCCTTCAAAGTGTGTTAAGGGGTGTCACACATGAGTCATGTTCTCAGAGTTTTTTACCTGTTACCTGACTTTTGTAGGACAGAGGATACGGCGTTCAGAGGGGGACCCAGGGGGCATAGGGACTGAAGGAGCTCCACCTCCCCAACACCAAGGAGCTAACCTGGACAGACTTTCCATAAGATCTGTGAGCAATTTGTGTGCCCTGATGGGCAAGTTCAACTAATCAGTAAGCAGGGACCATAATTATTCTCTGAAAACAGGTAGGCAACTGCTTCTAAGCAGACAAACTAGCCAAACAGCTTCTAGTAATTATGCAGCAGGAGCTGGGACAATGGAGGCACTGGGGTGGGGGGCGGGGGGGGGGGGGAGCTACCAGGTGTTCCTAAACTGGGAGCATGACGCTCTGGAAAGCAGTGTGGAGGTTCCTCAGAAAATTAAAAATAGACCTACCCTATGACCCAGCAATAGCACTGCTAGGAATTTATCCAAGGGATACAGGAGTACTGATGCATAGGGGCACCTGTACCCCAATGTTTATAGCGGCACTCTCAACAATAGCCAAATTATGGAAAGAGCCTAAATGTCCATCAACTGATGAATGGATAAAGAAACTGTGGTTTATATACACAATGGAATACTACGTGGCAATGAGAAAAAATGAAATATGGCCTTTTGTAGCAACATGGATGGAACTGGAGAGTGTGATGCTAAGTGAAATAAGCCATACAGAGAAAGACAGATACCATATGGTTTCACTCTTATGTGGATCCTGAGAAACATAACAGAAACCCATGGGGGAGGGGAAGGAAAAAAAAAAAAAAAAAAAAAAAAAAAAAAAAGAGGTTAGAGTGGGAGAGAGCCAAAGCATTAGAGACTGTTAAAAAACTGAGAACAAACTGAGGGTTGATGGGGGGTGGGAGGGAGGGCAGGGTGGGAGGGAGGACAGGGTGGGTGATGGGTATTGAGGAGGGCACCTTTTGGGATGAGCACTGGGTGTTGTATGGAAACCAATTTGACAGTAAATTTCATATATTAAAAAATAAAAAAAATAAAAAAATAAAAAATAAACTGGGAGCATGAGTGGGCTCTAGCCTGTCACTGCTTCATTCTGCCGCCTCTATACTGCCGCCTCCAGTTACAGTCAGGTTTAGAGGCTCTGGAGTGGGACTCTTCAACCAATGGCAACCATGACCCCCTTCTGATGCTAACTTACTGAACTGTTCAGTACTTTCCATTCCTACAGTGTCCTCATCTAATTAAAAAAAAGACAGAATTTGCACATCCTTGGGCCAATTTAAGATAAAGCAGGTTGAGGGTAACAGAGGTCCTTTAAGATCTATTGTAATGTACACAGATATGGGCACAATGATAATGGCTACGATTATAAAGTACTTTACAGTTTACCAAAGACTTCCGTATACATTTTTTGTTTTAATGACAGCACTACCACTACTATTAATTATGTGACTCGGGGAAGTCAGTAGATGTCTCTAGGTCTTAGTATCATCTGCACACAGGTAATAATAAAGCCTACTGCACAGGGATCAATTAGTGTTAAATGAGATAACACATGTAAAGTGTTATCACTCTTTACACATGTAAAGTGTAACAATTGTCTGACTCATAGTAAAGCTCAACAAATGGCAGCTATTATTATCAACCATTGTCCAAACTCCGTAGTCAAGGAAAACTGGAAGTGTTTGTCTGTGACCTTGAGTCTTCTCTAAACTCTCACCTGTTAATGTTATCCCTCGCCTTACATGTAAACTACCTCTCAAGGTTTTTTTCATGTCTTTGTTTTTTTTCCCCATCTTTCTCATTCCTGCCTCCTGGAAACCAAACTGATTCAAGTATCTTGGTTAATTTTGCTGGTACTAACAGATTAGTAGACTGAAAGGACTGGTTGGTTAAAAAAGAAGGTAGCAAATTTTTAGTAATCAAGTAACTCAGTGTCTCTATGGGCTATTATGATCCCTAGCATGAGAAGGGGTGGATGGATAGATATATCCTCTGGAAAGAACATGTTATGTGATGGCAATGGTCCAAGTCTTTACTCAGACTCTCTCACCAAAGGGAGACCTTATACTATGCTCACTTCAGAGGGCTTTCTAAGGGATCAAACCAGAAAATGGCCTGAAAGCACCCAGTACTATAGCAAGCAAATAACGAGCACCCAATAAAAGGGACTTCTCTTCCCCTTCACCATCTGACCTTGAGCACAGCAAGGAAAATGTTGATTTTCTTCCTATTCTCATTGTTCATTTTTAGACACCTGACAATGGTCAAGCCAGTTAAACATGGATTTCTTGGGTGTGGCTGGCTATTCTCATGCTCTCCCCATGATTCTAGTAGATAACAAAAAGATTAATAGGAACAGGAAGCTTATCGGTGTGTGAACAAGCAAACCCAGTATGAAGCTATGATCATCACTACTAACACTCCTACCAAATATCCTGGCTTCCCATGGAGGATATGTTTGCATGGAAACCACCACACTGAAACCAAGCTTCAGGAAGTTAGAGTCTAAACTGAGTCTGTAGTTCTAAATGCATACTCACAGAATAAAGCAAAAGTTAATACTTCTAAAAAGTAAGTAAGTGCAGGGTGTCTCGGTGGCTCAGTCAGTTAAGCATCTGACTTTGGCTCAGGTTATGATCTTGTGGTTTGTGAGTTCGAGCCTGACATGGGGCTGTGTGCTGTCAGCACAAAGCCCAATTCAGATCCTCTGTCCCCCACCCCCCACCCCGCCCCTCCCTGGTTCATTCTCTCTCTCTCTCTCTCTCTCTCCCTGTTTCTCAAAATAAATTAATAAATAAACGTTAAGAAGTAACTACAAACTGAGGTGCCCGGCTGGCTCGGTCAATAGAACATGCAACTCTTGATCTCAAGGTTGTGAGTTTGAGCCCCATGTTGGGTGTAGAGCTTACTTAAAAAAAAAAAAGTAACTGCAAACTATGAGGACAAAAACAAGGGTTGACAGGAGCTGGGTAGAGAGAGGCCTTGACTATGACAAAGAGCACAGGAGAATTTGGGGAAGTGATTTATATTTGACTGTCCACTAAAGAGCGAGTTTAGGGAATATAAATTATACCTTAATAAAAAGAACTAGCACATAGCAGTTTCAGGGTGCCTGGTGCACTTTCTTGACATCCTTGTCAAGAACAGAGAAGGTAAAGACTACATGTTTTCACAGTCAGGTGGGCATTGTCAGCTGCCCACCAAAGAACTAGCCATAGGAATAACAGGTATTGACTGAGAAGAGTGGTTTCATCCAGTGGGTAGTGAAGAAGAAAGATTAAAGTCCTGGATTCCTTAACTGATAATAGACATGTATACAGTTGCACGGGCATAAGCAAGTAAGCTTAGAATAATACAAATCTTAATACCCTCAGCCAAACCAGAGGCTTCCTTTCTAAGTCTACCTGGAAGAAATCATGGAAGCAGATGTCTGACACCTGAAGAGACCTGACAGACCATCGAGTCAAACCTGCCAATTCCAATATTCTCTCCAAATTCACAAGTTCAGAAGAAAACTTCCATGCCCACCTCTGGTGGAAGAAAAGTTAGTTTTCCCATTTCTACCTAAGTAGGACAGATTTCTTTCATTCCGACATCTTTTGAAGAGTAAGTAAGATGGTGATAAATGTTTTCATTCTCCTTCAGTTAGAAAAATCTCTCTCCTCTTGAGTGGGAATCACTTTGAAGTTTGTTTCCTGCATATCATCTCCTCCCAGGAGTAACCACTTGGCATCCAGAGGAATGAAAAGACAGTGCGTGTGAAGTGACTAACTGTAACTCTGGGAAGCCACAAGAGCAAGTGAGGAGGTGGGAAGGGATGCTGGGATTGGACAGTAGGTGAATGTGGAAAGACCCTATGCAGGGGCTTTCTCTATGCTCCCCACCACTACCCTACATGCATATAGAAAAGGGCTAAGTAAGCTTACTAAAGAATATAGCTTAAAATTGAGGCAGATCCAATGAAATCTCAGAGTATAAACCTGTATTGGTTAGGAAAGGTGAACGAAGGCTTGGGAAAAAGGACCTAGAATGTTCAAAAGAAATAAGTAAAACTTTGCTCAGAAAGCTTCTGTCATAGACCAGAGAAAAGAGAAGGTTTAATCCTACTCTAGCCTTTGGACAAAACTGCGCTTAGAAACTGGCTTCGGCGTGGCTGAATTCCTTTGGCACAAACCCCCTGAGTCTCTGAGAACTATTTTCCACAGAAACGCCAGTTATGTGTTTCAGTCAGGATTAATTTAGAATTTTTTTTTTATTCCTACTTGTATCAGAATCATTCATCGAGGGGAAGTTCTTATATATCCATTCCCAGAATCCTCTTAAGACATCTGGTCTCATTAGAAGATCAAATAGATCCTCCAGATTCATTAGTTGTTCAACAAAGTGGGAATTATTTTCTCACTGCTCTTGTGTTCGTGAGATGTTTAAGACCCAGATGAGAGAAAAATAACAAAGAAAACATACTGTCTTCTTGACTCACAAAGACAGATCTTTCAGCAGCGTGAGGAGATCTTGAATTTGCTCTTAATTTTGAAAAACACAAGGAAAAAAGTCAAGATTATCGGCCATTGTAAGACAGATTCGGTTTAAAAATTAGAAAGTGCACAGGATTTAAGATATTACCTCAGAAAACACTGCTTACACTTTTATAATTACCGGCTCATCTATCACTTGATTACAACCATGTATTCTCTTTCTGCATATTTTCACAAACATACATAAAAAGTAACCCATGCTGGGGCGCCTGGGTGGCTCAGTCGGTTGAGCGTCCGACTTCGCTCGGGTCACCATCTCACAGTCCGTGAGTTCAAGCCCCGCATCAGGCTCTGTGCTGACAGCTCAGAGCCTGGAGCCTGCTTCCGATTCTGTGTCTCCCTCTCTCTTTGGCCCTCCCCCCGTTCATGCTCTGTCTCTCTCTGTCTCAAAAATAAATAAAAATGTTAAAAAAAAAAAAAAAAAAGTAACCCATGCTGAATATGCCTGGCATTGAGTAGAACACAAGATATGACTGTAGTTAACCATTTAACTGCTGAGCACCACCCGTATGTGGTTGCTGACCCAGATTCTCCCAGACAGTATACTATGTGTAGAGGGTAAGGTATTAAAGGATGCTCCGGACACGCTTTCAAGGCTCTGAAGTGCTAGCTGGTAGATCTACTCTACTGAACGATACCCCCGTGGCCTGAAAGAATTATTGTAGCTTTCTAAAGTGACTCATTCACTCCCAGGAGGTTGGTTGTCTGGGCTCAGAGAAAATCTGTCTCACTGATTATTAGTGATTTAGTAATTGGACGGTAGTGATGGACTTCTGATAACCTAGAGATTTGCTTTAGCTTCACTGGCAAAGGCCTGTGTTTTCAGGGTCAAAGGTTACACTGTCTATTTGTGTGTGTGTGTGTGTGTGTGTGTGTGTGTGTTGGGGGTGGAGAGGGGGACTGTACAAAGTACTGCTTTTCTGAATCTGCCAGTCCCAGTTCTGACTGTATCATCCTGAGCAAGTCACAATTCCACTCCTGCCTCAGTTTC
Source organism: Panthera leo (assembly GCF_018350215.1). Taxonomy (NCBI): domain Eukaryota; kingdom Metazoa; phylum Chordata; class Mammalia; order Carnivora; family Felidae; genus Panthera; species Panthera leo. The sequence goes on along the minus strand of NC_056696.1, from coordinate 39,125,954 downwards.
CTCATATGTAAAAGCAGGAGGTGGGTCAAATGATCACCATGTCTTCAAACTGGAAAATCTGGTTTCTAGGCATGGCATCTCTTTTGATGCACATGTGTTGTTTTGAAAGCTGCTAGTTTTGTTTGTTTGTTTGCTTTTTACTTTTGTTTTTTAATGTTGACTTATTTTTTTTTTTTTTAATTTTTTTTTTCCAACATTTTTTATTTATTTTTGGGACAGAGAGAGACAGAGCATGAACGGGGGAGGGGCAGAGAGAGAGGGAGACACAGAATCGGAAACAGGCTCCAGGCTCCGAGCCATCAGCCCAGAGCCTGACGCGGGGCTCGAACTCACGGACCGCGAGATCGTGACCTGGCTGAAGTCGGACGCTTAACCGACTGCGCCACCCAGGCGCCCCAATGTTGACTTATTTTTGAGAGAGACAGAGACAGAATGCGAGTGGGTTGGGGCAGAGAGAGAGGGAGACGCAGAATCCGAAGGCAGGCTCCAGACTCTGAGCTGTCAGCACAGAGCCCAACGCGGGGCTCGAACTCACAAACCGTGAGATCATGACCTGAGCTGAAGTCAGACGCCCAACCGACTGAGCCACCCAGGCACCCTGAAAGCTACTAGTTTTGTAATAATGATTTTGTCTTTCTCACACCAGTATCTTGGATTAGAATTAGAATTGTCCCTTACAGGTGTAGAGAAAACAAACAGCTCACTTACGTTTCCTCTATCTCCTCTTCCCTAATCATCTTCCAGCTGTGAAAATGCACACTTTCTATGAGTATACTGTCCTTTTTTCTTTCTTTCTTTCTTTTGCTGTTTGTGTCCTATTTCATTAACTGTGATGTTGGGAGTTGTAATTTCCTTTCTCATGACGATACTTTGAATAGGACCCAGAATATCTTTTTTGCACCTTGTAGACACGTAGAAAAGCAGAACAACCCACCAAATCTCCTCTGGCCCCTCTGTTCTCTTAAATAGTAAACAAATGAAATCTGTATTCCTTCCTTTTATACATGGTGGAGAGTGTAACTTGTCCTGGGAGACTGAGCCAGGGGGTCATTTGCAAAATTGCCTTATTATGCTATTACTTTCTGGGAACAAATAAGTGACTTTTCGTCTTGGGATTGTAGAGATACAAGCAATCTGCCCTATTAGTATATCACTTGATGGGTAATTTGCTGTGTTAACAAGAAAAAAAAAAAGACAAAGGTTTAAAGGGGAGCATTCATCTTCCCAAATGATATTTAAAAATCACAACTTTTGCAGGAAGATAGGGTTTTGCAAACTATAACTTCAGTGGCCTTTCTTTTTTAATAGATATTTTTGAAACTGTCTTATCATAAAATCTTTGAGAGGAAATTATAAGTTTCAGAGATGTCTTGGAGGCCATGCCAGGGGAAAGAGGCTTTTTTCTGGACTTGTTCTTAGCAATGCCAGGTAGGCAATGCCCAGTGGATGGTCCACAAAACCTTCCCCAGAGCAACATTTCTTGAACTGCAGATCATGCCTCATTAGTGGGTCATGCAATCAATTCAGTGGCTGATGACCGGAAATTTTTGAAAACATGAAGCAAATTAGACTGAAGCAGAATACAATAAAAAACATCAGAGCGCATGGCATGGAGAAGTTCGTATAATGTCTAGTGAAAACTTTAGTTTGTTTTGTGTGTGTGTGTGTGTGTGTGTGTATGTATGTGTATGAGAGAGAAAGAGAGAGAGGGAGAGAGAGATCTGTTTTGGTACACCAAGTTCCAGTGTAAAATACATTCTTACTACAGGTCACAGTTTAAAAACTTGTATTTCTAGGGGCACCAGGGTGGCTCAGTCGGTTAAGTGTCCAACTCCTGATCTTAGCTCAGGTCAGGATCTCACAGTTTGAGGGTTCAGGCCCCGCATCGGGCTCTGTGCTGATGGTACAAAGTCTGCTTGGGATTCTGTCTCTCCTCCTCTACCCCTACCCCACTTGTGCTCACTCTCTCTCTCTCTCTCAAAGTAAAGACATACACCACAATACACATGTTTCAATGTGGGCTCCCAACAACTTACTTATTTGTGACAAGGTAAATTTATAAATGAAAAGAATACAAATTCTTCTGAATGTGAATAGTTACCTTCCAACTCTATATTTCAACTGCCCCTAAGTTATTCTGAATTCTACTTTTCTGTCTCTGAAAAATACTTCTATTGAATCACTTTTCCACATCAGCCCAAGGCAAACTGGAAAGTGGGTCAAATTTGTCTTCCTCTCATGGGGGTGCTTCCTACCTCTTTTCCTGGGGCGCCCCCACCAATGTTTGTACTTTCTTTCCCTTTCCTTTTTTCAAAGCATCTTCTCATGAAAGACTGATAAATGCATCAAACAGTATAAATGACTGATGATGCTTTACTATAACTCCATTCCCAAAGGTATTTATATTTTAGCCAAATATGAGACCTCACACCCTATAAAAGAATCTTGTAGAATTTAGCTGCAGGGCAAGGAAAAGAGAAATGTGGAGAGGAAGAGTGCTTTCGTAGCACCCTTCAGGTCCTAACTGTGGCTGGCGCTATTCCCTTCCAATGTCTCCTTTTTGACACGTAAATGATATGCATGATTTCTTTCCCCGGAGATTTGGGAACTACAACTTCAGCTGCTTTTCTTTTTTTAATAGATATTTGAAACTGCTTATCATAAAATCTTTGAGAGGAACTATTTTATGTTACTCGACTTTGTATTCATCTTACACCCACCTTACCGCCTGGCAAATTTTACATCTTTAATTAGTAGTAGTTATGACTGTGTATTATGTAATGACACTACTTTCTAACACATGTGGTAACATTGTTTCCCAATGTCAAATTAGGAAGAAAGCACAAATGCATGTTTTTATGCTGAATATGAGATGGTGTCATGTAAAACTGACACACACTTATCACAAAACCACAATAACAATTTTTAAATTACACTAATAATTTATTGAGTATAAAATATATGCTAGGCTCCCAGTACTAAGTATTTTGCCCACATAGTCTCACTTATTCCTTGCAAAACCTCTTCAATGAAAATACTGTCATTCCCTGTATACCCCCTGCACCATAAACAGCACATGTACAATTTTACAGATGAGAAAACTAAGGCTCGGAGATTGACATCCTGCCTATCAAGACACAGTTACTGAGTAGCAAAGAAAGCCATGACCCAAAGCTAGTCCACCTGCCTGCAAGGTCAGTTTTGCTTTCCTCGCTTTTACATTCACCTAAAATTGTCCTTTTCATTTTCATTTCAAATACCTTACCTGTCGACTGAAGGACAAAGCTATGAATGTAAAAACACCATGAAGTTTCCTTTGTTTGTTTTTGTTTTTAATGAAAAGCACTTTGATTACCACAAGGTGGTTACATACTCGGAAAACATCTGGCCTGACGAGCTAGCTCAATACTTTCTGCTCGTCGTCTCTGCAGTCTAGTATCTATCTCCACCTTCAAGCCATCTTTAAATGGAAAGATAAAGGACAAGAGAGTAAAGAGCTGGACAGGTGGACAGTCTCAACAGCATTGTGGTAGCATTCTACCAACTTGTTTGGATCTGTTCAGAAAACTTTTGTTTCCCTGTACAAATCACAGTGCTTAAGGACATCTGCTATGAAAAGCACCATCTTCCATTTGCACACAGCTTCCATATTCCCTAGTCCGTCTACACAGACAGTTTTTAATGGCCACCCTTTACATTAAAGGTCTGCTTTGTACTGTCCTCCTCAAGAGTTTTAAATCTCCTCCAAAAGTCCTAGGTGATCAGAGGCCACAGATGTCTAGCAGCCTCATCTACTCCCGTGACAGTAAAAGAAAGAAATTGGTTTTGTAACAGATACACTGAGAAATCAAATCCAGGATTCACTTCTGTTCTTAGAACAGAGAATGAAACCACTGACGACCATGTGTGCTATGGGAGGTACTCTTAGATTCCAAACTTCTATAGCACTTTCCCATATTAATTCAGTCTTAAGTTTCAGGAAATAAAATAATTATGTAGTTAAACAGAGATCCTTATACAAACAAGTACCGTGTTTACAATGTAGCAATCCATTAAAATCAAAGAGAGGCATAGATTATGAGAACTAAAACCTGAGCCAAGTAGACTAGCACTCACCATTTGCCCAATCCCCATCCAATGACAGTAAACATCCTATTGGAATCTGCTCAGAAAACAAAGGCTTTACCCACCTAATGTCAAGGTAAACAGGTAGTAAAAACCCATTTTACACTACTAACTGGTGGTATCATTTTCACTCTTTAGGGTCTAAACACAACTAAATTTTGGTATTTTTTTCTTTTAAATTGGCACCAATATACTACAGCTTTTTTTACTTGATAATTTTTAAGAAGTTCACTAGGTACTGGTTCACGTTGTCTTAAATTTTATAGCCATAAACCATCTGAGTTAGAGGGAATAAAGACATTCTACTATTCAGGGAAAAAAAAAAAATTTCCTATAGTTTACATGAAATGCCATCCCCCTAGACTAAGAGCTACATAGAATAAAAGCCCCATAAACTTAAGCTGTGATAGTCCTGAAATCAAGGTCATAAGATTCTTCTACTCTGTAAATCATACAAAGAAGAAAAGTAAGGAAAAAGTATGTTCAGCACCACGAATATATTAATTAGGAACAGAGTTAGGTCTCTCTTGAAAGGGCTGTAAGCTGTAATAGCTGATGACATACCTTAAGTTCTCTGAAGAAGATACTACTCCTGGCCCACTCAACAATGGAGAAGAGGGTTTGATCAGCCATTTTGCACATAAGCCCAAACGTGCTCAGCTTTTCATGCTTGCTTCGATTAGCTTGCTCTTGCTGCAAATAGGCCATGATTTTGGCCTGGACTTGAGGCTCATCTGGCTCACACTTCAGAAGTTCCAGTATCAGATGTGGGATGCTTGCCGGGGAGCTTGTCTGGTAACTATCCATATAGGAATAGCCCATGATCGACTCCGGTGAGCTGGTGTAGGGGTCTGGATACTCAGACTTGATGGCCCGGCTAGGAAAGTGACTGTATGTTTGGTAACCTTGCAGGCTGCCATGAGGTGGCATTGTCATGCTAATGGGGGAGGTTACAAAGGGACTTCTGTCATAGTCTGTGGGAGGCAAGGCAGCGTGGTTCAGAGGTAGGCCTTTGGAGGCAGAATGGATGTTCTGAATTGCAGAAGAGATGGTGAGCTCAGAGGGCATTGCTTGGATCACCTGAGACATGGCTTCTAGCTTAAGTCCATTGGCTCGGATGAGGGCTTTTTTCTGTTGCTTTAGGGCCCTGTCTCTCTTGTACATTGGCCCAAATTTATTCCTTCCCCCGCGCATTCGGTCAGCCCTTACCGCTGTAGGGAAATAAAAAAAAAAAAAAAGGAGTAAGGGTATAAATAAGATGGAAATTATTATCATTCTCTGGATCTCCAGATATCTAGAAATGTTGAAAATTGTCCAGAAGTGTTATGTGTGTGGTTGTTTCACACCATACCTCTCAAAGGTTCCCCCCCAAAACCGTGTCTTCCTTATTTATGAATTCTCTCCTCTAAGTGTTTGTCATCAAAAAAAATATTTTGGATACCTGGGAACCCATTACTATTAACGCTTTGGTGGACTGAAAAGATTTCATAAGTTTTGCTACACACAGGGGATCCTTCAGATTGCTAAGAAAGAGTATTGTGCCTGTTGTGTCAGAATTCTCTTTACAGAAACCCAAACTGCTAAGAGGAAAAACTAAAAAATCAAATAACCCATTTCTGGATTAAATTGTGAATGTTTTCCCTTAGAATATCTTCCTCCCTCAAAGCCATTTTGACTAATTTGCTGCAAAAGGATTGGGTACATGCTCTTCCTGGAAAATCATTTTCACCTGGACTTGATGAGCACACATCAGATAACCACCAGTTATTGTTTTTAATTTAGGCAGAACTGGACATAATTAAAGCAAATTCATTTCAGAAGCTGTCAAGACAGTCCACCATCACAGTGCTGTGTGGAGTCTGGGACCACGTCTAATAAGTGAGTTAGCAGTTCTCTCCAAGCCCATAGTGGCCAATGGCAATTAGACAGAAACCAGCGACCTCTGACAGCTTCTGACATGTTGAAATTGCTGGAGGTTAAGTTTTTGAGCTTTTTATCTTAGGATTAGTATGGCATTAAAAATTTATTGTGAATGCAAGGTATCCAGAATATTGCACAAGATAACAGAGAGTTTTTCATCTGGGTGATAATTTATTGAATATTCAACTATTTCACATCACTGTTAAAGAAGTAGACCTCAGCCCCACAAGTGACTTACAGTTAATAAAGCACACTTTTTAAGGTAAAGAAATGCAACTTTTTCCTTTCATTAAAAAAAGAAGAAATCAAATGATATCATATGAAATCACAACATTTGATTTTTGACATTTTATCTTTTGAGTCTCATACTAGAGTAAACATCTCCCACAGTATTTTGCTGTCTGGAAAATAATAACGTGATTGGTAATAAAGAAATGAATGAGCATTTCTTTCTCGATCTCTTTCCCAATCTCTTCTTAAAAACAATACAGAGTTAACAGTTCTCATGATAACCAAAGTGGCTACTTCTATTGGGAAGGAATCTGTTAGCGATTCAGAAGATGTATTTGAAATCTTTTGAATATTTCTATCAAGTGTGAGTGCCACATAACAGAAAAACTCCAAACAAAAGTAGCCTGTGCCTCCCTGATCAAATAAAATGCATTCTTGTATCTGGCACTGAACAGTGACCGGCATGCCTTATTATTACTTTCTTTGCACTGTAGTTAATCTGTGGACAGTCAGTAGGCTGGAGGCTGAAAAACAGCAACACACCATGAGAGTCCATGCACCAAATTATTTACAGTGGTCACACATTAACTTTACTCCCTGCCAATCTGTGCATTGTAAGTACCAGGTTCTACTCTTTCGACATAGTTTAACATGGCTTTTGGGGAACCACTCTCTTTCTTGTTCCTGTCAAACCAATGCTACTGATTTAACAGTTCATCATTTTTCACGTTTCCTACTCTCCACCTTCATTTTGCAGACTTGATCGTTATCTTACAAAAAAGAAAAAAGAAAAAGGAACGTGTTTTCCTACACCATCAAAACTTGCACTCTCTATGAGCAACTCCATTTCACAGTTAAATTAGCTTTGACTCCTGCTCAGGAGTCACGAAGTTAATAGTAACAATTATGACAATTAAACAATTTAAAAGATTAAAATCAGGCTTTTACTAAGTTATCCTGACTTGAAAACTGACAATACATTTTTTTTAATTTTTGCAAATTTTAAAATTTGTTCTCATTTCAATCACAGTCCTGTTTTCATCTCACCTGGCCTCTTTAGTGTCAGGTGCATCTGCTCCCCAAACTAAAAATGAAAAGAAAAGGGGGGGCGGGGGGACTCCAAGACTGAAATTTTTTCCTGGTAGATTTCACCAGTATTTAAATGAGACTTGGACTGTTCTGCTGATAAAACATAAAAAGATCTTACATTATTGTCCATGGTGTTAGAAGACTAGGAGAGTAATGTTACCATATTATAAGTACAATGTTACTTTAAATCTTATGTCCTTGGAGAGTTTTAACAGGCAATAGTAGTCTTTAGAAGAAACTTACCTTCTAGCTTCATTCCAACACTTAGACATTTTTGAAATCGACAGTAAGGACAACGCTTTCTCTGTGTTTTATCAATTTGGCAGTTCTGGTTTTCTATACATGTGTACCTTTTATTATTTTGGACTGTTCGCTTAAAAAACCCCTATAAGACAGAGAAAATAGTGAGGCACAGTATAAATCTAACACCCGTCTCGTCCATTGTTTCATTTTAAGGAAATCACCAATAAATCTTTTCATTGAACCAATGAGCCTTTCCGTGGTTCTGTGGTTTGTTCTACATTTTAACAAGATCAACCCTCCAAAATGGTGCTGGGCCAAAGTGGAGATTTTTCTGGCACTAAAGTTATATTCCTAGAATAACATCAAATCTTGGGGAGATTTGGATATACACCATTTAATCTCGACAGACGGAGAAAAATACATTCCACATTGACCAGTAATTTCAAAAAAAATCTGTTTTCTTATTAACCTCATATTCCAGATAAGGTACTCATGGAGCTCTGCACCGTTTGTAAGCAGCCTGATAGATTTTAGTGGCAAATTATTATAAAATACCATTGGAAAAACTGAACAGCAAAACACCCCAGATTTTTTTTTTTTTTTTTTTTTTTTACAAATGTCAGCACTAGACTGTCGAGAGCAAGAGGATTTAAACAGTAAAATGGGAAAATGTTCATAATTCCATTGAAATACATTCAAGTTGGGGAACTGTGTAATAAAAAAAAAAGTGAAACTGATGGAAAAGAAAAAATGTATAGCAGAGAGCTGAATTTTAGCACAGTGTGCTTTTCTTCTATTTCACCCAAAAGAATTCATCAAAACAAATTTTGTAGCTTTATAATATAATAACAGCTTTACTAGGATGGTATACTCTTTATGTTTATCTTACTAGCTATAAAGTGGAACAATCTTACTTTGTTAGAGAGAATGAAGGGATTTTCCTGGCAGTGGTTTAAGTATTTGTACTAAGCTTTCTACTTTAAAAAATGTTGAGAAACAGCAAATAGTATCAAATGGACTGGGACTACATCAAAAAGGTCTGGGAGAAATTCTTGATGTATGGTTGATAGTAATAGGAAAAATTTAGTACATTTTAGACATTAAAACTTCTTGCATTTAAATAGGTCATATGACTTATTTATGAATGCCATTATACTATAAACTGAGATGTGCTTTCTTATCCTTTATGATATAAATCTTTTAAAAAATCTTCAAAATTGTTTTTGGAATAAATCAGGATGAAATCATGCAGTTGAGAATTTAGACTTTTATCTGTGGATAAAAAAATGTTTTAGACTTGCAGCATAGAATACTCTGAAGTTAAAATATATTTGGGAAATACTTTGTCATGTTCCCTCTCAAGAACAACGATGCTTTAAATATATATAAGTCAAGCAAAATCAATATTTAGGACTGTTAGAAGTCTTTCTACAGATACATCACTTTACTACAATAAAATATTTTAAAGCCATGAGACGGGCAAAGTTTTCTAAACAGCATAAATTTTTTTTGCCTTTGGAATTAAATCAAACACATATTTCAAAGAATCATCTCCCTAGGACTAACTCTTTCTCTCATTTTTAATTGAGTCTATAGAAGACAGCCTCCATTTAGCTTTAAAAAGTAATCCAATGGTTTTTTTTGGATTTAAACATTATATTTATCAGGTAGCAAAGTGGAGGCAAACCTTGCAGCTTTCACAGGTGAGGAGCCCATAATGGTATCCAGATACTTTGTCTCCACACACCGGACAGAGTTCTTCAAGATCTTCATCATAAGAGTAATTCACCATTTTAAACTGAGACACTGAAACAAGAAAAAGAAATGTGTATACATATCTAATTAATTTACTATGTAGGTTTTAATCCTGCAGTGAAAAGCATTTTGGTGATCAGTGGGCAAATATCACAGGTAAAATATCATATATATAATATATATATATATTATATATATGATATTTTATCTTGCTATACTTAAAAAATAGTTGTATACAATGAAAGCAAAACATCTTTAGGACTCAACGAGCATGCACTTCCTATTTTTTTAACTTAAAAAGATTTCCAACTTCTTTTGTTAAGAATTTTAAACTGACCGCTGTTGAACCCAGAGGTCATAACTGCAAAACAGCAAATCAGAAAAGAAACATGAATTGCAGAAAGTAACCATTTAGAACTTGTTTTCAACCTTCTAAAGTTAAGATCCAAAATGTCACCTTTGCCTAAGGAAGAGAAGCAAGCTCTCGCATTCTCGCACTCTTGGAGTAAGTTTGCTGCAAGTACCCAGCGCTTATCAGGATAGCAACTGCCGATTTGCAAACACTTGACCGAGAACCTGAAGCCCCAGAAACAGCTTTCCAGCAGCAGCCCCCACTTTTAACAGCCTGCGGCTCCCTACGTTCGAATCTGTTAGACTAATTGAAACATTGAGTTACTTATCGACAGGGCTCCTGTTCTGGATACTTTAGTCTCTTCACATTCGAAAACGTCCTGTTAAAATAAAGAAGGAAAAGAGGGAGGACGCCCGGATGGGAGGGGGGAAAAAAAGAAAGAAAAGAAAAGATACACAGGAGGGTTTGGTTTCGTCCCCAAGTATTAAAGTCCTGCGATAAAACTTCACATGTTTCCGATAATCATTGCAAAATATAAACACCTTGAGATTGCCCGGTTAAAGTTAAACAGAAATCAGGCCGCGGCTACAAGCGGCTCACTGCGGGGATCGAGTAACCGCCTTCCGCCGGACTTAGCCCCTGCGAAGGCGTCATCGCAGCTAAAAGATGGATAAACTATGCACAGGAAGGACAGTGGCCAGGAGACCCCAGATGATACCTGATCTAGTCCCTTCCTGAGACTCACTCAGGGGCAGGTCTCGGAGGGCGACGCGGCGGGTATCGGTGCTAAGGGGCAGGTCCGCGCAGCCCAGCCACCAGCTGTACCCCTCCCGGGCACCTTCCTGTGAAACCCCGGGGCGCGCTGTCCTTTTCGCCCCTTGCCCAACTCTTGCTCGGCGACACACGGGCGCACAAATGCAGATTCGAGTTTAAGTTAATCAGTGGCGTTTGCAGGGGGCGGGGCGGGGTGGGGGGGAGGGAGATGGGGGAACCGACGGCCGGACAAAAGTTTCCTCTGATTTGTTTACCAAAAAGGAAAGAGAAATAGCTCCCACTGCATCCCCAAAGTTCCCGGCCACTCCATCACGATAATGTGCCCTCTTCGCCAAGGACTCGTTCTTTTCCTTTTTATCTTTTTAAAATACAGTGGGTTTTTTTGTTTTGTTTTGTTTTTTGTTTCTTTACGGATTCTGCAGGCCTCCGGAAAGGGCCGTGGGGAGGTGAGGTCACTGGCACCACTTCGAGGCTGAGGGCCGAGGACCGAGCAGCTGAGTTGAGACGTCTCTTCCCGAGACACAGAGCCCTGGCCTGGGGCTTAAACCGGAGTGAGTTAGCCAGAGTTTGGGGGTGGGGGTGGGGTCCCGGGAAAAGATGTTCGCGTAGAAGCAGGCTCCTTGAGCTCCGTGAAGTAGAAGTAGAGACGCTAAGCGCAGTCCTCCTAGTGGCGCCAACCCTAAGAGGTCCGCGCTCGGGCTTTGGGAAGCTGGGGGTTGGGGAAACTGAGGGTTTAAGTTTGTTTATAGCCCCATCTCTTCCACAACTCGTAACTATTGTCCTGCGGCGTGTTTTCGGGACGGGAAAAACTGTACTTCACCAAGTGTGTTCTTCTCTACCTCCCCTTCTCCCAAAAAAGTAAACTCTAATTTCGCACCTAAGAGGCACAGCGAGGCAACCGTTTGCAGGAGGATTCGGTGCCCACCTCGGGGATCCAACGCCAAAAGACCAGGGCTGGGAATGGGGACCCTCTTGGACAAAGACAGAGGCCTTGTGGGTAGCCAATCGCTGCTGTGCGGGACCCGGGCATCTTTCAGAGTGTCCCAGGTGCCGTACCCAAGTAGGCTTTCGGAGAACGGAATCCGTTGGGGCAAAGAAGTCCCTGTCTTTAGAAAGTAGAGAGGGCCGTGGGGCCTTGGAAAGCTAGGGCCGAAGAGAGGCACGCGGATAAATCCCTCCACAGTAAGCTGTCCCGAAACCTAGTGGCGAGTCTTTCTGGTAGGACCAGGGCGCGTCCCCGGCTGAGCCCAGAGCAAGCAAGGGAAAGGGGTCCCCATCCCCAGGGACTTCCCGCGAGGTGCAGGCCGAGTGGCATAGAGGAAGTCGTGACCTGACCCTTCCCACGATGTTTTCGAACCCAGAGCTGAGCGAGCGGCCGGCGGCTTCTGCTGAGACCTGGGCACAATGGAAGTCTAACTTTCTGCTTTGGGACAGTAGGTCGTGTCAAGAACGCCCCTCCCGAACTTTAAAAGGAATACTACAGTGGCATTTCCCTCGCATCTCCCCCGCCCCCTAAACCCTTATTCTTGCCTCCCCTACTTCTTGATCCAGCGTTTCCCTGAGCGTCTTTTCCCTAGTCTTTCAGAAACGCGCGCGCCTGAACGAGGGGCAGAAACTTTCCTTTTGGACCTAAGATCGCGGTGGCCTCACGGGCGCCCAAAGGGCACTCCCTCTCCGCAGCTAGAGGCGGAGGGTTCCGGGATCCCGGTCACGGCGCCGCGTCCCCCACGCCCCGACTTCGCGGGACTCCCAGGTACGAGCGCCAATGCCTCTTTGGGCCAACCGGGTTCCTCCAGCACCCAACCCTCAAGTTAGTCTCAGGGGCCGCAGCCCCCAGGGGACGTCCACAGCCCTTCCTGGAGGCTTGGAGAGACCCCAGCATCACCGAGAGGTAACCGACCCACAGGCACAACGCACGCGTAGCCGCCACCCGCTTTCCCCAGTCCCGGCGGGAGACGTCAGGGGCCCTGGGCCCGAGCGCGGCAGGCGCGCCGCCGATCCCGCACCGCGGCGTGCACCAACCCCAAACTCTGCTCCAACTGTGCTCCCAACACTTCCCCGGCGCTTTCAAGTTCGCTCAAGGGGATGGCAGGAAGCGTTCCGGGATCACAGGCCCGCCTGCCCGCACATCCTGCGCGCGGGAAGGGGCGAGGATGGAAGAGCACCGGTGACTTTTCCTAGCATTGTTCCCTCCCCGGCCCAGGGCAACTGCGATAAACTTCTGAAGGGCTTAATACAACCACATCTAGAGTCGCTATTTGGAATGCGGCGAAAATATAGCCAGCAGGGTTTGCTTTTTTTGTTGTTAGCAATCAAGAGGTAAGAAAACAAGCCGGGCTTCCACATTCCCAGCTCTGGGACTGTAGAAGAGGCATTAAGCTAAACCGGTGCCCCGTTCCCTCAACTAACTCGGCAATACCCGCGCAGAGGATGGGGGTGGGATAATTTGGGATTTCTTCAGTTCTGTCTGCGGTTCTGAAGTTGTCCAAATTAGAGCCAGTTCGCAGTGTCCCCCTGGGCTTTTGGGGGTGCCCAACATGCATTCTAACGCCGCTAAGACCAGCTTTCCCGGAGCCTCCTCTCTTTGTAGCTGACTTTGCTAAGCAGGGTGTTCTTCCTCCACACACGAGCATTGATTAAAGTTCCCACCGATTCCAATGACCGAGAACCCGCTCCGGTTTCCAGTGAGGCATTTCATTTCTTAGAATGATCTTATTATTCTGAAGTATCTTTAGCCTGAAGCTGCCCCCCTCGGGTTGCCATAGAGCTTGAAACCTCTCTTTTCTTAATTAGAAGCGGCCAATTAGGCATTGCTTGGAAAACCTCCGCCCCGCATTGTTCAAGAGCCATAAACTTTTATGCCTGCCCCTCGGGAGGGGGCCTGCCGCCCGCGCGCGGCCCCACAGCCCGGCAGCGACGAGCGCCCCGCAGGGCTGCTCCGGCGCCCGCGAGGGGTGGGCGGCTGAAGCCCTCAGGGCGAGCCCGGGGGCGGTGTGGCCGCGGGAACCCGAGCGCCGCGCAGCGCCTCCTTACCTTGCATGTTTTCCGGCATCTGCCCCTGTTCCCCATGCGATCGAGCCAGTCCCAGGGCTTCCGTCTCCACTTTGGGCAGCATGACAAGGCGGCCGCGGGCGGGGAGAGGGGGTCCGCGTCCGTCCGGAAGCCCAGCACCTGGACACGGGCAGCACAGATTCAACTCCGGCGGAAAGGAGGGAGGGGCGGCTGGGGTGCTGGCTCACCCACCCGCTCGCAGGAGCGTGCCTCCGCCTCCTCCGGGGCCGCGGGTCAGGACCCCTGAGCCCCGTCCAGTCTCGCAACTCCGGAGCCGACCCCAAGCTGCTGGGAGGAGATGGCGGGCTACGAGACGCGGCGAAGCCTGCGTCCGCGCGCCTGGCTTTGGCTCGGCTAGGGCGGCAGCGGCGGCGGCGGCGGCGGCGAGGGCGCAGCTGCCCGGGGCGCGGATCCGTGCGCGGCCGAGCTCGGGGCGGGCAGCGGAGGCGGCCGCCGAGCTGCTGCTGCCGCCGCGGCGGTGCCGCTGCCGCTGCTCCCGGACGGCTCCGGCGACTTCTACCCCTCCCTCCACCCGCCCTCTGGCTCAAGATCGGCAGGGGTCTCTCTCTCTCTCTCTCTCTCTCTCTCTCCCCCCTCACTTCTCTCTCCCCTCCTCTCCGCCCCTTCCCCTGTCTCTGCTTCCCTCTCGCTATCACAAGTGTGGAGTTGTGAAGTTACAACCCCCCTCTCCTGCCTCGTTTACTCCTCTCGCGTGTCCGAGAGCAGCCCTTCCAGCCCCGAGGGTGACGGTGCTGGGAAGGAAAGGGGGAAGATGAGGAGGAGAGGGGAGGTAAGTAGGACGGGGGTAAGGGGAAGGCTGGGATGAGGGGTGATGACAGTGAATGGGGACGCGGGTTCCGGACTCGGTCGGACACCAGCAGCCAGCCAATGAGGATGAGGCGCGAGCTCCAGTCCCCTCGCCTGCCCCAACCTCACCACCCCGCCTTAACCCCCTCCCACCCCACCCTGACCTGGGGCGGGGGATGTGAATGCTGCCGGGTCTTACAGCTAGTGGGAAGCGACCTCTGTCTGAGCGCAGCGGCGAAGGACGGGAGGCTAGGGCGGCGATTTATTTCTGCGAGCTGAGGGGAAACCAGAAGGGACGCGGGAGTGTGTGAGTGTGCGTGTGTGTCCCCGCGCGAATATCGGGTCGGGGGCTGGAGGGGGAGTTAAACACCCATTTAAACAACTTAAAGGAGAAAAGAGATGTTGAATTCAGTTGATCGCTCTTCTCAGAAGAGCTGGCCTGCTCTCAAGGGTCTCCCGGCTTCATTGCCCATCGGTATTCAGTCCGAAAAGGCCCCACCATGGGCCCCAGGAGTCCTGCGGTGGCCGAGCGTCCCGGCTCACCGAGGAGACCCATCTCGCCGAGAGTTCGCCCACTCGCCGGCAATGGAGGAACAGCTATCCCTGTTTCCCCCGCTCTTTACCGGGTCCTTCACTCATTTATAAACACCCCACCCCCTCCAGACTAAGATTACATTGGCGGCAGACTTCCTAAATTTTAGGGCACTGTGTTTCCAAGCAGAAAGCAACGATCGGACTAGGCTTTCCTTTTTCATTCTGGTGTCTCTGGTAGGACAATCCACATGAGGCCCAGAGGCCCAGCACTTTAATAAAGTTTTAAAGAACCATCTGTTATGTAAGCTCTTCGGCCACCAGCCCAGCCACATCTTCAAAGTTTTCAGATCTCATCCCAACAAGATGAAAAAACATTTTTTCCAGCCTCGTGACTGCATATGAAATGCCTCATATTCAGTGTCTGCTGTGAGACTGGGTAATTATCAGAGTCCTCCCGCAAGGGGGTGAATTTGAATCTCAAAAGATCTGAATTTATTCTATTTGAATGGCATCGAGATCACACACTCAAACTGCCCAGGCCAGTATTTGATGAATTGAATAACACTCCAATCATCCCCACGATTAATCTACACTTTTATATGAAGCGGGTTGTTCATCACCCACCCACGCCTGGTAATTCAGGTACTGTTGGCTCTCTAATTCTTTTTTTTTTTTTTTTTTTTTGGTCATTTTGTTCTTCTTCAATGTATATTCAGAATCTAGCTTATTTAAATCTCAGTTTTGTAGCACCAAATTTCATAAAAATGTTTAAACTTGGGGGGAGGGGGACCAGCCACTAGTTTGTAAAGGGCAGTGGGATGTAGTTGCCAAAATGAGTGACCCTTAAGATGATCAGATTTCCAGGGTAGCATCAACTAACACTGTCAATTCATTTTCAATATTACTAGTTGTTTTTAAATATCATTGTAAATTAAATAAGTTTTGTGGCTTAAGTATATATATATTATATATAGAATATATACACACACATACACACAGTTCAGAAAAGGAAAGGAGTTGTCTCAGGGCTCAACTCAGTTCTTGCAGTGCTTTGTGGATTCGGATGAACTTGGAAAATCAGTTTATTCCAAAGTCTTAATCTAGGAAGAGCCTCCTCTCACTATAATCAAAGAGCTCATGGGGGCACTTATGTAGCACTTTGCAAATACCAGGCTGGCAGCTTTGGGGGGACTCCAGACTCTTGGTCCTCAGAGGGAGCTTCCAGGGTGAGGGAAGGTCCTCTGATTGGTAGAGCTGGAGGAAGAGGTTGGGAGAGTTTGAAAGAAGTAGAAAGGGGGTCTGACAGGACCATATATTTGTAGCATGGCAAAAGTGCTTGCCTGCACTTGAGGGAGAGCCTTGACCTAGCCAAGGAAAACTTTGTGATCACATTCATAACCCAGCTTCAGCCCCAGAAGGGGCTTGCCTAGACCACCCTAGCGCCTTTTCAGTCCAGGCCAGTCTGCCCTTGCCTCACACCCCAAACCAGGAATGATGGTGACAAAGGAGCAGTTGGCATTCATTTCTCTCCTCCCAAAATCAGAGGGGGCAATGGTGGGGAAACAGGGGCTGCAGACAAGGTTTCAAAAAACCACCCTTAAAAAAAAATCCGCAGTTGTATCACAGAAGAAAGATCCAAGGTGCTTCGCCTTGCTTTGAAGTTCTTGTCCAGGCTCACGGCTTCCCCCCCGCCCCCCAACGGAAGGGGCACCTAAATAGCAGGTCTCAAGCAGAGAGAAAACTTCGGCGTCCCAGGCCTCCTGCTCCAGGAAGAGAAGAGTTCCCTAGGGTCAACCATATCCAGATCCCCATCCGGGACGTCGAAACCCCTGCCGGCGGTGGACAAGGGGGAAATCTTCCACTGGAATTGGTTCATGTCAGAGACCCGAGGTCACACTCACCTTTTCCCGGGTCGCTTCCTAAGGGCTTTAGGGGAGCGGCAGAGTCCCCAGCCCTGGGGCAGACGCAGAGGGTGGGGCGGCGGCACCAGGCTTCCCACATCACTCTCATTTCCGCCCTGCAAGCGCATCCTTTCCAAACCCCCTAAGTTCCCTGGTTCCGAACGATCTGGTCCCTTGACCCTTCAATTCCGCTGGGCAGGGGCCCACACTGGAGCCCCGGACCCGCTTGCCCTGTGACCTGGGATCGGCCTGGGCGTCTCCCAGAACACCCTCTCGGAAGGATAGCTGGTAGAGGAGGAGCCCGGGCCGCCCACGGTGCCTCGGATCGGTTACCTGAAGATGGTTCTAGGTTGCAGAGGCAGCAGTGAGGAAGGAGAGCCAAGTGGACGCGGGAAGGGGAGGCAGTTGTGATGGGAGTAGGGCAACAGGGCCTGTGTGGTCTAAACGTTGATGCTGGTGGTGGTCTGGACTGACCGACAGACACATCGATCGACTTGGAATGCTAAAACGCCCGCAGGCGGGCAGACGCATCCCATCCTCCGCCAGGAACATCTAACCTACTGCCCCCCTGCCTCAGTGGATGCACACTCAAGAATCCACCCCGTCTGGCGGGAAACAAGTGGTGGCGGAGACCACAGACCAGAGGCCGGGAGACCGGGGGAGACAGTTCCGGCTTTAGCTACGGTGCGGATTCACAATGTCTCCCCTCCATTCCTTTGCCAACTTCTGACAAACTTCTCTCCCCTTTCCCCTCACTTCCCCCACGCCTCCACCTTCTTTCCGACGAGACTGGTCTCCAGGGCTCGTCCTTCCCGGTTCTGACTTTGTCTTAAAGCGTTGATTGACGGTTGCAATTACAAAGGATGATGGCTCGGGGAGGCTCCCGCGCAGCCTTGATGAGCCCGAGGAGCGCAGTCCTGGCATATTTTATCCAGGCTCAGCGTTACGGGGCCGTGCGCCCCATTCACCCGGCGGGCTGTAGCTGAGGAGGTCTCGCACTCCCCACCCGCGAGGATGTAACTGCCTCGCTCTCCTCCCCCGCCTCCACTTGTGCGCTGTTCCGCGCTGCATTTCAGAGAGCGCGCCGGGAACAGCCTGCCCTTGACCTGACCTGAGAATTGTATGCCAGCCCTGCGCGCTTAACGCTTGCAGGCCGCAAAGGGAGTGAAAATGTCATGATTTTTTAGAACTGGTTCAACTTTCCTGGGCTCTTCCAAGTGGAAGACCCACCCCTCCCGCGCGCCTAGGTGGGAGAAGCCTCGCATGACCTACCGAATCTCGCACGAAACTTTCAAATCTGCATTCTTGGAAACAATTTCTGATGTCTCCTCCATTTCTACTTTTTGGTGTTTTTAAGGAACCAGAATCATTACTTTTTTTTGTAGCACGTGTCTGCTTTTCAGCCTCAGAAGCAGCCGAGATATTTTTCGGGAGGTCTCCACCAAGTGGCCGGGATAGCCCGAGGGGAAAGAGAAGCAAGTTTATCAGCCTACTGAAAACTCGGGCTCTGCCTAACTTTTCCGCCCCTCCCACTCAACAAGCCCATCAGAAGCCACTTTTGCCTTTCTCCGAAAATTAAGTTTCGCAAAGGATTCCAGAGTTCCGCTCCAGAGCTCTGGAGGCTGGGCTATTCGCCCCCGCCTCTGGTCTCCTGCCCCCCCGCCGGCGTCCGGAGCGCTTTGTTTTAAGATAAGAAGGGTTAAATTTCAGTATAGACACACAAGTTACCGGGGAGCACCTTATTGGCCGGAACTTTGAAAAAACAAACTTATGGGGCGCCTGGGTGGCTCAGTGGTTGGGCGTCCGACTTCGGCTCAGGTCACGATCTCGCGGTATGTGAGTTCAAGCCCCGCGTCGGGCTCTGTGCCGACAGCTCAGAGCCTGGAGCCTGTTTCAGATTCTGTGTCTCCCTCTCTCTCTCTGACCCTCCCCCGTTCATGCTCTCTATCTCAAAAATAAATAAATGTTAAAAAAAATTAAAAAAAAAAAAAACTTAAATAGGTGAGAAGTTCCTGCCTCATTAAAAAAAAAAAAAAAAAAGATCCCTTTCTGCTACGAGTGTAAATTACTACTTAAGACATCATCTACCACAGCCCTGGAGCAGGAGGAAAAACTGCTATCAGTTGAGACATTCTACCCCTGGAAAGACTTGTGTGTTTGGGGTAACCCGCAAATGGGGATTGACTCACAATCACTATGGGAGTATCTTAATATACCATGGCCCCATCTTTACTGAGGAGGAAAATATAAGGTGAAGCAATTATCCAGGCAATCCAGGTTCCTCCAGCCCCTCCTCCAAACAACATCCCACCCTTGTCCTGAAGTAAAGGTGAGGTTTTTGGAGAGTTTGGCCTGGATTATCGGTATCCGCATCTCTCTGGAAAAAGGCTAATCTAGAACGTTTTGGCTTCATTTTCTTTGGCGGCTGTTGCCCCAACCCAGGGGTCCGGGCGCATCCCGCCTTGGGTATAGCCCTTGCCCTTCTCCAAGTGGGCGGGGAGATCCGGTCTTGAGAAAGGAGCTGGCTAGGGAAATAATCTTGGGTAGGTGGTCCAATCTAATCTATCTCTTCCTCTGTAATTGAAATGCAGATGTGAGTCAGCTCCAACTCAAAACAGTGGGAGTCCCCTCTCGGAACCACGCCATCCCTCCTCGGGACAAACCAGAACTCGGAGTGACGTTCTCGAGGGCGATCCTGGCGCCAGCAGGCCACCGAGCGCTTAGTGAAACCAGCTGAGAACTTGCGTTGCAATTCCACTCCCCATGTCCCCTCCCCCCCCTCCTCAACCCGGACTAGGAACTAAATCCTTAGCACGAGATTATTCAGGGCTACCATTCAGGTGAATACGACCAGACTGGAAGTGTCATGAGGGAAGGGATTGCGCTCCGCGGAGCTCGCGAATTCCTCTGCTCTCGCAGCGCCGCGGGGATGGGCAGTCTCGAGGTTCTTGCCTTAGGGAAGCCCCCACCTAGAGGTTTCCATTCTAAGATCAAAGCGTACGGGGCCGCGCAGAGCTCTGTCTACCAATTTGGGCCCCTCTGGGACAGAACACAAAGCGAGAGGCTAGAAAGGCGGGACTGGCGGTGATAGCTTCACCCTCTGGCTCACGGTCCCCAAGGATGGGAAGAGCTCGGGTCTAGGAGGTTCCGTCGTTCTCTGGTTTGGGAGGATGTCGGCTCCTCTAACCTAAAGGCAACTTTGGCGATGAAGAGGTGGTGGCCAGCCAAGCGCAAAGGTTTGGGGCAAATTCTTTCTCCTTCCCTCCAAGGTTTCTTGTCTAGAAACTGGGAAGATGCATCGGGGACCTGATGGCGGGTTCCGACCTATTTTCTTTTCAATCATGTATAGACCGCTGGTGGAACAGGTGGAGCTTGGTGGGGGTGAGGCCGCGGATGTCCAGATCATGGGGAAGGAATCAGCATTTACTGTGAAACATGATAGCGCCGGTTGTGGGACCAGCGTCTCACTAGGGACACCCCTGGGGTTTGTCAAAAGTGGTTTTTCAAAAGGGTGTGTGCGTGCCTGTCTGTGCTTAAACTATCTTGTTCTCTATTTCCTCCCTTTATAAGAAAACAGATGTTGGTTTCTCAGGGTGGAAAAAAAAGGTCCCTTTCTCTGAAAACTCAGTCCCTCATTTTGAGTGATTTCTCTGCCCTCCTCATACCCACTAACTCTCTAACAAATAGATGCTCTGAATTGTCTCTCAATTCCCTTACACCCTGTCAGTAGCCCTGCAAGTTGCCAGCATACACCCCAAACTGCAAGCAAAACTCCATCCAAACTCCAGAGATCCTTTCCAAGAAATCCCAGAATACAAGATCCAAAGTGCCTTCCCACCCTGATTTGCTCTGCCCTCAAGGGTACTGGGCTGCTGTTTCCACCCTGCCAGCTACACCTCTTCCCATCCCACCCTTCTGAATTCTACTGGAATCTAAATCTGATTTCCACTGTGGAATGAAAAGGAAGATAAATAACCATTTACAAATGTCTTCTTAATCCCAGAATGCCTTTGGAAAGAAAGTCTGGGTAGATCAACATTATTTTCAACCATCATTCCATTATATCAACAAAGGCAAATAGTCACTACTTGGAGGAAAGAGCATGGATTTCAGAATCACATCCATGGGTTCTGTTTATGGTTCACTCTCCTGACAAAGCCGAGTGGTTTTGGGTGACTCACAAGACCTTTCTGATTCAATGTTGTCATCAGTAAAATAGGGTTAACAAAGTAAACTTTACACCTGGATGAGACAGTCCCAGCAGGGCAGCATATCCTGCTGTTAATAAATACCAGTTCTCCTTTGTATTTATCTCTTTTCTTCTAAACTCACCCACACTCATCTTTCTGTAAGGAAAATCACTAGGAAGGGAATCACTGACCATTTTAGAACCATTAAAAATAAGGGCCTTCCAGGGGCGCCCAATTCTTGGTTTTGTGAGCTCGAGCCCCACGTTGGGCTCTGCACTGATAGTTCAGAGCCTGCTTGGGATTCTCTCTCTCCTTCCCACTTTCTCTCTACCCCTCTCCTGCTCATGCTGTCTTTGTCTTTCTCAGAATAAAGAAATAAACTTAAAAAATTTTTTTTTTAATTTTTTTTAATGTTTTATTTATTTTTGAGACAGAGAGAGACAGAGCATGAGCAGGGGACGGGCAGAGAGAGTGGGAGACACAGAATCCGAAGCAGGCTCCAGGCTCTGAGCTGTCAGCACAGAGCCTGATGCGGGGCTCGAACTCACTGACCGCGAGATCATGACCTGAGCCGAAGTCAGCCGCTCAACCGACTGAGCCACCCAGGCGCCCCAAAAAAATTTTTAAATAACATAACATAACATAACATAACATAATATAACATAACATAAAATAAAAAACAAGATCCTTTCAGTAAGAGGTACTCGCTAAACTTGACTGTCGTGCACTGCTTGACACAGTCCTCTGGGACTTAATTGCACTCCCAGAAAAAACTGCTCACCGAACTGCTTGTGTTCCTCTGTATTCAGATTATTTGGAGTTTAAACTTGTGTCTTTTCTTACTTATTACACAAAAAAACATATATCAGAGTTTCCCAAAAGACTAAAAAAAGAGGCAGCCTTTGCTAATTTGTCTGCTCAAGTTCAGTCCACAGGGTTCTCCCAGGCTTAATCTCTCAAAGCCACTCTGGTCATGTTTCAATTCTTCCCTAGGACCTCCCCAGACCTCAAAGCCCCCAAAATCCCAAAGTTCCTTAAAGCCAACTGGATTTCTCAGAGAATTTTTGTTCCAATAAGGTGAAGAGTGAGGAAGTATAACCCAAAGAAATAGCTTTATCCTGGGGTAGGTTCTGGTCTCGGGGACCGGAAGATGTCTGACTGTCTCCCTGTGTCAAACTTCCCCGTAAGTACTTGGGGGAAGCTGGGCCTCCAGGTGGGAGTCCGTCCCAGAGCCCTTCAGCTAGCTCATCTCAAGTTCAAGGCTGAAGCCAAGATAACCTTAGACATGTGTCTGGGTGGAGGCATTAAGTAAAGGAAAAAAGCACTACCAAGCCTCTGTTCTCCCTTTCTCCATAAATCTCTCTTGGTGTATTAAAAGGGGTGACTTTAGCTCCAGTCACAACTTGTCGATCAAGGCCAGTAAAAAGAGTTTGGGAAAGCACTGTTTTGGAGTTGGGCTGAGGCAGGGAAGGAGAAGAGGCACCAGGGTTTAGCTTCCTCGAGGGAACTGGCTAAGCCCAGCAGCAAGAATCAGAACATGGGTTTGAGTGACTGACATTCTAAACTGCACTGCAAATAGAGCTGGCTAGACTTTAGGGTGACATAATGGGCTATCTCATTTTCCACTCCATGACCCCTACTTGGAGAGACCCTTATGGGCACAGAGCTAACTGGAGGTTATTGCTGGAAAAAAATCAGACTCCAAGAGTGCTAAGGGGACTAGATAACAAACTTTATATCATTTCTTAATATTGTTTGCATTGTGTGTTATGTACCCCTTACTATGAAGACATAGTTTCCTGTGGATAATATACAATAATAAATGTGTATAATATATTCCATAAATGCACTTAATTTGAAGCATTACATAAATTTAATACAAACCAAAGCATAATGTTGAGCACATTGCAGAAGAGTCAATAAATAGTTGTTATATGACATGTTTCCCACCATGCAAATTTGGCTCTTTCGTTGATACAGACAAGTACTTTTTCTTTCTCCATTTCTCTATCTTTCTCTCTCAAATTAGTACTGCATATCATCAGTAAAATTGCCCCATTTTGGAGAATGAGGAAGTACCTAAGTCAGAAACCAAGAATCCAGAAAGTGTCCCAGAGCTAGTTAACTTAAAGGGAACAATCTGGTTATATCCCCAAGTCTGCTACTCTTACACCACACTGAATGATTATCTCGCAGGTAGGCAGAAGGAACAACGTTATCTTATATCTACTTTTCTAAAAAAGTACTGACATCTATGCACAATTTTCATGTAGCCATCAGCGTGCATAAAAGGAAAATGTCATGCCCAGCTAGGACCCCCAGAGACAGCTTTTTTAATGAACAGAGGCACATTTTCTAGTACAACACAACTGAATCAATGTAAAGTTGGAAATCTTGACTGATCTCTACATGCTTTGGCCTCAGTTTTGTGAACCACTTCTCATCCCTACCCTAACTTGCAATTTGCCACCTCAAAGCTACTCCAGGACCTGACACTCTCTAGAGCTCCACCTGTGGGTTCTTCTCAATGCGCCTGCCCTGGGCAGACAGAATCCAACCCAAGAGGCACTCACCTTCGTGGTTGTGGTCAGCCCTAACTGTTTAGTCTGATGGCTCACGCTGTCCCCCTTTCCTGTCAACCCTTTGGGTGACCTGTCTAGCCAAGAACCCCAGGAATGACCCTCAGTATTCCTTGGAGGCTACCCCATGAACACATCGGATTCGCAGTGCCAGGAGCCGCCTCTGAGTGTCTAGGATGTTGCACACAGGGACATCTCACAGCTACCTGGGAATACCAGGGAATTGAGGAGGGACAGTGGGTGGGCCGGGATGGGGCGGTGGCTTCCAACGAGATCCGGAAAGAGGTTTCTTTTACCGGAAAATTGACTGGAATTTTGTCATCCCGGGATCTGGCGCCCGGAAGTGCCTTGGAGAGGGTTAGGATGTTGGGATAGACTCGCTGAGCGACTCCATCTGTACTTTTTTTTTTTTTTTTTCGAGGCTGTCTTTAGCAGTCCCTCCCGGACCAGACATTCCGCAGGTTCTGGCTCTCTGGAACCCGGCTGATCCCGACTTGCGGGTGTTCTCTGCGTGCAGGATGGACCTGCCTCTGCTCCATAGCATAGCCGGTGCGGTGTGAGTCCCGCTACGGTGGGTAAAAATACAGTTCCGCGGTAGCAGAGAGACATGCAAGGCGTCTCCTTCTACCACTTTACCCTCTTTAATTCACCCCAGGGGTGTGAAGGACGCCGTGGACGGGGGACGGGGAGGGGGAGAACAGAACGTGTCCTCGGGACCCCACGCCCTCTTAACTCGCTGCCTACCAGTCCCGGCTGCGCGCGCCCCGAGCTGCGGCCGGAGCGCGGGCCCGCCCCGCACGCGCGCCGCCCTCGTCCCCGCTGGAGCGCGCTCTCGCGGCGAGCCCCCGGCCCAGAGCCCCCGGAACGCCCAGCCCGCCGCTGCCTGCGAGGGCTCATTAGCGCGTCGCGGCGGTTTTGCCGGGCGAAAAAGATTTGAAACCGTTTGTGCTTCTCTTTCACCTCCTTCCTTGCGCTCGTATTTTCTTTTTATCTGCAGGGCAATTGATTCTCTGTTGCACTCTGCTTGTCTCCCTCGTGTTTTCTTTTTCGCAAGTAGAGAACTTTTTTTTTTTTTTTTTGGTAACCATTTCCTCAACTGATATACTATAGGGTGTAGTTGGCCCATAAAAAAAAGCAATCACTGCAGTCAGGGGAGTCAGCTGGTTATCAAGGGAGAAAGAGGAAAAGCCCAAGCAAGCCTTGATTTGCCTTCTACAGCGGAGCTGGAACTCAGAGCTCCTGACAGGCCTCTGCGAATTCGCAGGGAAATTCCGGTGCGAAAGCCTGAGAAAGTGCTACAAGAAAAGGAACAGGTCCTTCAAAAACTAAGGGAAAGGAAGAAAGACATGATTGCCAACAGACTACTAATTACACACCACTGGAAATCACTTCCCTTTAGTCCTTTACTTTTAGGATTAAGTGAATGTATTCTTGCTGTAACAACAATATTTTTTGTTCTTTTTTAAAATGAAAATTAGCTTTATTTACTTCTGTTTGTAAAAACAAGCCATGCTCATTATTTTGGAAAACAGACAGTAACTCTTAAATTCGAATCTTTAACTAATGATGGTGTATGTGTGTATATATACATATATTTATTAAATATATTAAAATATGTATCTATTTACATGGCTTTTATTCGTCAGAGAAACAAAAGATTCTCTATAGTATCTGCAATGAATGAGACACCATACTGTGGTGTGGCTTGAAACTTTACAGTATTTGAAAGCTTTTTTTAAAGTTTGATCAGTGATGATTTCCATATGGTTAACTTGTTTCAAGTTGTTAAAATTTTAGATTATCTCTGATTAGAAATTATCAGAAAATATTAGTGATGAAATACATATATTATACATTTTTGTTTCTGACTGTTTCAGAATAATGGATGGGCATCCAAAACCAGTGGGTATAATAAAAAATATTGAAATATCCATTTGCTTTTTTTGAATTTCAAGAAAGATAAATGTGTGATACATGGGCTAATGTGCTTTTAATAGACAATAGGAGGAGCAATGACTTATAATACTAAATACATCAATAAGATTAAATTACATGAATTAATATAGTAGCAAAATAATAAATGGATGATATAAAGCAACTCCTACTTACCAACAGGTGTAAGTCCGTGCTTTAGAGAATCCTGTAAATTTCCAGTATCCGAATTAGAAGACATTCTTAGTAAAATTACAGGTGGTCCTTTGGTTTAAAGCAGAAATCATTGAGCATAAGAAAAAGTATAGCTTTTGTAGCCTTGAGGAGGACACATCAGACTACAGTAACCCTTAGTGAAAGTTAAAAAAAAAATAGCAAAAAAAAAAAAAAAAAAGGTCCAAGAATTCAGAAAGTTACAAGCAAGTCTTTCCCTGGACTCTGTACTTTTTCCAGCATTAGTTGCCTGCTGTAAACCATGTATCCAGTTACATGATGGTTTCTAATCAGAAGAATGGAAACTTTTGATAGGCTTGGATGGATCACATGACTCTATGCAGGTTGATAAGGGGACCCTGTTATAAAGTGACAGCAAAAGAGATAAGAACTCCTGGCAGATAATGGCAAAGAAATGATTAACTCAGAAGTGGAGAGGTGCTATGCAGCACAGAGAGTGGAAAGTTGTAAAACTGAGGGGTCAGAAGATCATACTTAGTGGATAAAACTCCAAACCAACTTAAATCTACTAACTGAACTTAGGCTTGTGACATACCCCCTTGATGTCATCACCTCTTTGCATAGAGGAGGACAGACGTAGCTCTTCTGACCTCTGTAAATACGTTTTAGATGATAACATTGGCACACATTAATTCTTTAAATGATGACTAGAGATATGATTGACACTTTAAAATACTACAGGTAGTATTTCCAAGCTTATGGCTATTTATTCATTCATGCATCGTCAACCAACTTTTTAATCATGCCTATTCATTAGCCGAGTTGTTAATCTTAGCTTGTTTGGACACTGGTCAGTTGATTAAAAGGGCAGCCTATCTATTTACCCTCAATAAAGTAAAATTTATACTTTGAGGTTGGTGCTGGCAAAATGGTGAATGTGTAATATATTTTCCATAATTTTAAGTAATTACTCTTTGCTTGAATCCATAGGACAAATCTGGATCACTCTTTGCCATGAAAGAATTATTATGCAAATGACCAAGGGTAGTTTTAGGCTCTTGTTAAATATCCCTATTGTTCTTCAAAGTAATAAACTATGGATTGTGTAACAAATGCATATCTTTTCCCATGTTGTGGAGCAGTTCATTGTTTTCTTATTTGTTTTGATTTGTCTAATGAAGCAAACTGTTTTCTTTCTTTTTTTTTTTTTTTTGCCTGAGATTCTATTTAGAAAACTCAAAATGTTTATGTACAGCATTTTTTAAAAAATTTGTAATGTTTATTTTTGAGAGAGACAGAGACAGAGACAGAGTGAGCAGGGGAGGGGCAGAGAGAGAGGGAGACACAGAATCCGAAGCAGGCTCCAGGCTCTGAGCTGTCAGCACAGAGCCCGATGTGGGGCTTGAACTCATGAACCGTGAGATCATGACCTGAGCCGAAGTCAGACGCTTAGTCAACTGAGCCACCTGGGCACCCCTGTTCAAAATTATATTTTCTTGGGTTAGATTTCACTGCATATAATAGAAAAGTCATAATAACAGTGGTTTAAATAAAACCTTTATTTTCCTCTTAGAAGTTCAGATGTAGACAATCCAGGGAAGGTACAATAGCTCTACAAAGTTGTCGGAGACCTGGTTCCTTCCGTTTTTACTATCCTTGATCTCTTATCTTCATGTTCTAAAATGGCTGCTAGAATTCCAGTTCTCATTCCAGGAAGCAGTATGGAGGAAAGAGAGAGAACGCCATACTTGTTTTGTTTGTTTTTTTAACGTTTATTTATTTTTGAGAGACAGAGAGAGACAGAGCATGAGCGGGGAAGGGGGAGGGAGAGGGAGACACAGAATGTGAAACAAGCTCCAGTCTCTGAGCTGTCAGCACAGAGCCCGATGTGGGGCTTAGGCTCACAAACTGGGAGATCCTGACCTGAGCCAAAGTTGGATGTTCAACCCACTGAGCCACCCAGGTGCCCTGAATGCATACTTGTTTTTAAGGACATTACCTGTAAGTACCACATAAACATGTTACTTACATCTCATTATGCAGAAATTAGATACATACTTACCCTTAGCTGCAAGGGAAGCTAGGAAGTGAAGTATTTTAATGAACAAGTATTTCAAACTAAAAAGGATCGGGTGATTATAATTATCCATGTCAGTTCTTTACTGTTCTTTCTTTCGTTTTTTAAACTTTATTTATTTTAAGAGAGAGAGAGAGAGAATGAGTGAGGGAGGAGCAGAGAGAGAGAGAGAGAGAGAGAGAGAATCCCAAGCAGGCTGTGTGCTGTCATCATAGAGCACGAGCAGGGCATGATCTCATGAACCCACGAGATCGTGACCTGAGCCAAAATCAAGAGTTGGTTGCTTAACTGAGTGAGCCATCCAACTTCCCCTGTTATTTTTTAAAATAATCAAACAATAGGGGCATCTGGCTGACTCAGTCAGTAGAGCATGTGATCCTGGATCTCCTTGGGTGTGTAGAGCTTACTTAAAAAACAACAACAACAAAAACAACAAAAAACCCAACTTTATTAAAAAAATGAATAATCTGGGGCGCCTGGATGGCGCAGTCGGGTAAGCGGCCGACTTCAGCCAGGTCACGATCTCGCGGTCCGTGAGTTCGAGCCCCGCGTCAGGCTCTGGGCTGATGGCTCGGAGCCTGGAGCCTGTTTCCGATTCTGTGTCTCCCTCTCTCTCTGCCCCTCCCCCGTTCATGCTCTGTCTCTCTCTGTCCCAAAAATAAATAAAAAACGTTGAAAAAAAAATTTAAAAAAAAAAATAAAAAAATGAATAATCAAACAATAACATGCCACAATACTAGAAATGTACCTATGCATGTGTTAAAGGACATATGCCTCTACTATTCTCTCTTTTTTCTTAAGATTATTTATTTGAGTCATCTCTACACCCAATATAGGGCCCCAAGATGAAGACTCACATGCTCCTCTGACTGAGCCAGCCAGGTGGCCCAAAGCAGCTGTTCTCGTAAAAATTATTAGGACCCCCAAAAGTTTTTGCTTCTGTGAATTATACCTATGAGTATTTGTTGTATTCAAGATTAAAATTGAGAAAATAAGTTATTAATTATTTAGAAATATACTAATTTATTTTTATTAAAAAACATTAATATGTACAGTGTATTTTAAATTAAAATAACTCTTTTTCAAAACAAAATAATTCATAAAAAAGCAGCATTTCCAGAAGTCTTTTTAATATCCACCTTAATAGAAAGCTGGAGTCTCATATCTGCTTCTACATTCAATCTGTAGCAATACATTGTTTTTGTTAAAGTATATATAAGAAAATATGGTCTTCAATATATGAAGATAGAAAAAGGAGGAATATTATAATAACTTCTTCAAATAATTTTGGATTTTTTTCTTTGACACTGCATCAAAACTCCACAAGTAATATCTTCTTAAAGACTAGTTGTAATGTGGAATCTGAAACCATATCTG
Organism: Panthera leo; assembly: GCF_018350215.1. NCBI lineage: Eukaryota > Metazoa > Chordata > Mammalia > Carnivora > Felidae > Panthera > Panthera leo. The sequence continues at coordinate 39,096,843 of NC_056696.1, read as the reverse complement.
TGAACTTTTTGCACCCTATTATACTAAAATTCATTGGCTTATTTTACACTTAAAATACACCTTTCACCTATGCATGATTTTGTTACATCTTACGTTGGTAATTTGGAAGATAGAAGTTCATCAAATTTGGCAAATTTTCTAAATGTTGACATGTTTTGTTACAGAATATCAAAAATTCTATTTATTGGTATGCCTGGTCCGACTCTTGATCCCGGCTCAGGTCGTGATCTCACAATTTGTGAGATCCAGCCCTGCCTTGGGCTCTGCACTGACACTACTTGTGCACTCTCTCTCTTTCTCAAAACAAACAAACATTAAAAAAATTCTATTTATTAATATTACCACTGATCTCATCAGATGTCTTTAAATACTGGGAAGCTGTCAAACTCACCGTGGAATATACAAATTTTCTTAAATCCAAATTTTCACTTGGAAGCCTGAATTTTACCAATGGAAAGAAGTACCATCAGTTTTTTCTGTGCAGTAACAGATTCACTTCATATTTGAGAATTTCCTCCAAAATACCCACGTCTAAATAACCACAGTTTATCTATAGGTCATTCTTAAAATGTAGAAATAACGTTCCATTTTAAAAAGCAGCTAGATCAGCTCCCCACTTGAACAATCACATCAGTGTTTTTCCTAGAATCAGCCTTCATGGTTTGACTTAAGCACTTAACGACACTTGAAGAACTTAAAGAACTATGGGCAGTACATTCAGGGGGAAATTTAAGTTTTACTTTGTGAAGTAGCTGTGTTCTTAGAGTATTGTGTTAATTACTTTTTACAACCCACATCATATATTCAACACGGTAGTTGTTCCACTCAGAATACAACATACGGAATTTTTTATAAAACAAAATGATCTGTTAATTTCATCTATTTTAAAAACATACTTTCATATTTGTATTTCTGTGAAATTGGGGGCATAGAAGAAGTCCAAATTGAATTAAAATAGATTATTTCTTCTTTTGTCAAATACTGTGAGCCATTTCCCACCCCCCACCCCCATGTTGAAAAGGAGGCAAGTTGAGATTTCATCTGTGAATAGAAATTTTCCTGGTCTCATAGGCTTCCATATCCTAACCTGGGGCTGCATGTCCCCAGTGTGTTGTGAGGGATTTTCAGAACAAGGAGGAGCTTATTACAGAATTTTATGTGCTAGCCTATGACCCTATGTATCCTATGATTTTAGCTATTCTTTTTAATTTTTTTTAATGTTTATTTTTGAGAGGGAGAGAGAGACAGTGTGAGTCAGGGAGAGGCAGAGAGACAGGGAGACACAGAATCTGAAGTGGGCTCCAGGCTCTGAGCTGTCAGCACAGAGCCTGACGTGGGGCTCAAACTCGTGAACCACGAGATCGTGACCTGTGCTGAAGTCAGACATCTAACCAACTAAGCCACCCAGGCGGCCCCAATTTTAGCTATTCTTATGGCTTTTCATCTCTTTGAAACAAATGTCAAGATTATTTAAAATGTACCTCTCTGTATCTTGGGGATACATTGTCCATGATTAGAAGACTGGTTTCTGGAGAAATGGTTTGTGTTTATGGCATTGAAGTTAAAAAACTCAAGGATATTTCCCTGAGCCTTTGAAGCTCTTTAAACAGAAAAGACTTGGTGTTTGTGAGGGGCAGTGCCCAAATAATTGTACCTCTGGCCCAGGACCTAAGAAGAAAAGTTAAATGAATAGAAAGGTGTCTACATACATATATATAAAAGGGACTATATGTTCCCTTAATGATCACATTATAATCTAATTGGATTAGTTGTTTAAATCAGAGTGTTAATGAGGCTAAAGTCTAAATTTTAATTCCTGTGGAAGAAAAGTTTCATAAAGGGAAAAACTATTTGCAAGATCATATGGACACCTATTATCTCTAGCTAACACTCAGAGTTGTGCCTTCATTAGAAAGGGCTCAACACAATATACTCATTGTGCAGTTAATAAAGAGGGACGGGACCTTTTCTGAAATCTCAGTTGGATAAGGATACCGAGTCAATTAGAATATAAATTTATGCCTCTAGCTAGTTTCACTGTTAAATTTTAAATTTTACTTTATTATTTTAGGTTTCTTGTAGAAAATCTGCCTCTATAAGTGACTAAAACCCATGTAAATATATTTTCAAGCATTCATGTGGTTTTAAACAATATTAACATTGACATTTCTTTTATTTATTTATTTATTTATTTTTTTTTTTTTGACATTTCTTTTAAACTAAGTAAATGAGGTATGTATGTATGCAGGTAATTTATAACTTAATATATGGGTGTTTCTTGAAACACAATTTCACATATCATAGAACAGATTTAGCAGTCATTGTCTGAAGATTCACATTATGGAATTTATGATCTCTTTTTTTCTTTGTTGTTTATTTATTTATTTTTATCATTATTATTTTTAAGTAGGCTCCACGCTCAACATGGGGCTTGAACTCATGACCCTGAGATCAAGAGTCACACTCTCTACCAACTGAGCCAGCCAGGTGCCCCCGTTTGTTGTTTATTCTGATTACTGTTATGTTTTTATTTCCCCCCGTCACCTTACTTTATTTCAGTTGAAGTGTTGGAATATAGTCTGAGAATGATAAACATGCTTTATGGAGAGAGACCAGATAGAAGGGAAAGAAGAACAAAGAAAGGTTTTACCCTCTGTCCCTGTCCCCTGCCTTTTAAATGTTCTGCTGACTCCCAACCCCACCCAGTGCAGACTCACGTCTGTATTGGATTGGGTGATTTGAGGTCTGGGCGACTCCTGAAAGTCAGGGTGAGAACTGGCCATGGCCATGACTGTGGTCCTCATGGGTGTTGGAAATGTCCCCAGTTAAATATTCACATAGCCTCATCAAGGTGAGATTTTGTTGAGGAGACCTGCTCATGGAATGTAGGTAGTTTAAAACTTTGCTGATTCACACAAAGTGAGGGGACTGGTAATTCTGGCTGCCAGCGGAGAGAGCATTTGGTAAACATTATGTCTGTCTGAGTTTTAAGTTCTTTTGTACACATAACCAACCCAATCTACTCTGCATTAACACCATGTTAGGTATCATTTGTTTAGATTCATTTTTTTCTTTCAGATATATGTGGATTTCAAAATATTATTTTTTTAAGTTTATTTATTTATTTTGAGAAAGAGCGGGAAAGCATGAGCGGGGGAGGGGCAGAGAGCAAGGGAGAAAGTGAGAATCATAAGCAAGCTCCAGACCCTCAGCGCAGAGGGGAAGTTGGGGGCTCAACTCATGAACCAGTGAGATCATGACCTCATGAGCCAAAATCAAGAGCTGTATGCTTAATCAGCTGAGCCACCCTGGCACCCCTGAAAATACAATTTTTAGTGAAACTAGTGATAAGTTGAAAAGTCAGAAAGGGCATATATTTTTAGGCATATTTTATACCTATGACTACTTTGAAATACATGGGTCTTCTTTTATATATGACAAAATGTTGGAGACACATTTGTTAGGGTTTTACATATTATTCAGTTCATAAAACATTGTCCATCAACTCCTCAACATTCTGGCTATAGACATAAGTGTGTTTCCCTGAGAAACCATGCAGTTGTGCTTGGTGAATACAACCTATCTGAGCATGACAACACATCATGAAATCGTGGTACAAATGAAAACAGTAGCTAAGATTTGGAATCACAAGGTTCACAACTCTTGTCCCTGCTTTGCCCCTTACTCAGGGGCCAAGTAATGCTTGACTTCTTTAATTAAGCCTTATGAATTCTTCATAAGTAAAAATGACAAAAGTGATGGAATCCAGTGGTGTTGTTGTGAGAAATAAAATGATATAATATAGAAATGCTCAGTTTCTAAGAGAGACAAAGTGCTCAATACATATTTAAATGGCATTAAAAACCAATATAGACCATGTGACTTGGGTCTTAGGTGAGAGACACCTTTCATTATGGAATTTTAGTATTTATTTATTTATTTATTTATTTATTTATTTATTTATTTATTTATTTTTAACATTTATTTTTGACAGCGTGCAAGAGAAGGAGTGGAGGGGACAGAGGATCCAAAGCAGACTCCATGCTGACCCCAGAGAACCTGATGAGGGGCTTGAAACCATGAACCGTGAGATCATGACCTGAGCCGAAGTCAGATGCTTAACTGACTGAGCCACCCAGGTGCACCTCATTATGGAAGTTTAAAAGACATCTGCAAGTTTCTTCTTTTGTGTTTTGTCTTTGACACCAGCTCTTAGTCACAGATACTATTTGACATTCTATAGAAGATCTCATATGACTCATTTAATTTAAAAACATTATGTAGTGATTCGCTTTGATTCTCTTCCTTTTTATATGTGGCTAATAAAACATGTAACAACAAAAAAGATTGAATTTCATTCTTTGTTATAAGCCTCTGATTAGACAGAATTATATTACCAAATGTACCCAAAAAGTTGAAGGATGATAGCATCACTAGGTTCCTAATAACTCCTACAAGAACCTTTAAAGAAAATACTATTTACTATTTGCTGCTCTCTTACTTTTCTGTAGAACTTACTGGCATGCAGAGGAAACATTACATTAATGAGTTACTTTGGTCTTTTGAAGCTTATCTACCTGGTTAATTTAATAGAAATAAATACTCAGTACTTTGTGAGAAATGAACATATTTTTGTGAAAGAGGGAGTGAAGTAACATTCACATGTGATGCAAATAACAGGTGCTCAGAACTCAGCCCCTGTGACAGTTAATAAGCAATTTACATTCCAACTATGGTGGGGAAAGCCACAAAACAAATGACAACCTCAGTTTTGAGTAATTCTTTTTCTCAATCAAGGCACAGTGTAACCATTTCCTTTTGGCATATGTGGGCATTTTCCATTATGGCATTCTGCGGCATCCCACTGAACACATTAGATACCACCACATGGCATACTTATAATGACTCACATTTACAAAAATACATGTTTATGATGATAAAACATTATTTGCTAACTGATTTCAGAAAGGGTTTGTAAATGATTGACAGATCACTAATGATTCCCAAGGCATTTTTGCCAAAATCCAAAAGGCATTCAACAATGTCATCTGAACCCGTATTGCACGATGATGTTAAAAGTTCAGTTAATGAATTACAGTCACTGTAAACTTCCTGAATATACTCTTCCAAGGCATTATAACACATCTGTTAGGAACTGATATTCTTGTAAAATTGGATTTCTGGTGAGCACTGTACATGAACATATACCAGAAAAGCCCTTCAAGTTTGTTTATAATTTGGATTTACTAAGAACCACCACCCTAAATTAGTCATCATTCAAATGGACTGAGGAACCAGATGTTAGGGAGTTTACAGAAGGCATAAATATCGAACTGGGTAGTTTCTGCCGAACCATTGCTTACTGGTCCATTGTTGTTGGACTCTTCACTGACAAAGGCATTTGCCACTGATTGCATTTAGAACCTGGGGCTAAGGTTGGCACTTTTTTTTTATCAGCTTCCTTAGCAACCCGTGAACCCCCAAATTATGTGAGACGATGGGATGGCAGGTTTGGAAAAGAAGTAAAGATTTCTTCTCATTCTTTTTAATAGCTGTGAGAAATGTGGCACCTGGCAGGAAGATAAGTGACTTTTATGCAGTACTATTATGGTCCAGGTAAATATTACCCACTTTTTATAGCACTAACAATTAAACAGAGCCTTAGTCAATCTTTTGGCAATTGAAATGTTTAAGACTTTACTCTTCTGTAGGCTTATGTTGAGTTCCCCACGTTTATCACAATCTATGATCTATGTCTAGTGACTTATGGTTCATATCTTTATTTAGGGTAAATGAAGTAAACTCAGTACCATTTTGTTTCCATTTAAAAGCTTTTAAAATATTTAGTCAGGAGTGTCTCAGTCAGCTGAGCGTCTGACTTGAGCTCATGATCTCATGGTTCGGTTCATGAGTTCAAGCCCTGTGTCGGGCTCTGTGCTCACAGCTCAGAGCCTGAAGCCTGCTTCAGATTCTAATGTTTCCGTCTCGGTCTCTGCCCCTTTCCCAGTTGTGTGCATACACCTGCACTCTCTCTCAAAAATAAATAAATAAACATTAAAAAAATAAATAAAAATAAAATGTTTATTTATGTTGACAGAGAGAGAAGGAGAGGCAGAGAGAGAGGGAAAGAGAGCATCGTATGTAGGGCTCAATCTCACAAACCATGAGAGCATGACCTGAACTGAAATCAAGAGTCAGATGCTTAAATGACTGAGCCACCCAGGGACCTCAACTAAACTATTTTTAAAAAAGGGATCTATAGTGCATTCAAAGTGATTTCCTTAGGAGTCACATAGTAAGTATTGTTAAAATATGGAACCACAAAATAGATCTTAATTCATGAAACTGTTGTATGTCACTAAACATTGTCTGGTAGACCACGTAAATAAAATAGGTTTTTTTCTTTTCTTTTTTTTTAAGTTTATTTATTTATTTTGAGAGAGAAAAAGAGAGAAAGCATAAACAGGGGAGGTGAAGAGAGAGAGGGAGAGAATGAGAATCCCAAGCAGGCTCTACACTGGCAGCACAGAACCTGATGCAGAGCTTGAGTCCATGAACCCTGAGATCATGACCTGAGCCAAAACCAAGAGTTGGATGCTTAACCGACTGAGTCACCCAAGCACCCCATAAAGTGTCTTACTTAGGCTCAGGTCATGATCTCACGGTTTGTGAGTCTGAGCCCCACATCGGGCTCTGTGCTGCCAGCTCAGAGCCTGGAGCCTGCTTCACATTCTGTGTCTCCCTCTCTCTCTGTCCCTCCCCATTTTGACTCTCTCTCTCTCTCTCTCAAAAATAAATAAACATTAAGAAAAATAGTTTTTCAGATAATAGAGGTTCCTCTAGAATGAACACTTTTTAAATATTTTATTTGGGGGGAGGGGCACCTGGGCGGCTCAGTTGGTTGAGCATCCCACTTAGGGTCAGGTCACAATCTTGCAGTTCGTGAGTTTGAGCCCTGAATTTGGCTCTGCACTGGTGGTGTGGAACCTGCTTGGGATTCTCTCTCCTTCCCTCTCTCTCTGTCCTTTCCCCACTTGCACTCTTTCTCTCTCTCTCCCTCAAAATAAACAAATAAACTTTAAAAAATTTAAGTATTTTATTTTTCTACACCCATTGTGGGGCTCAAACTTACAACCTCAAGATCAAGAGTCACATGCTCTACAAACTGAGCCAGCCAGGCACCCCTAGAACGAAATATTTTATACGGCTAAATCTTATATATGGCTATATAAGCCTATCTTGATTGTGTTTCAGTTATTTTAATAGACATTATTTTCTGCTCTCTAAATTCATTTGTGGAAAAAGGAAATGTTAATAAAAATGATAATAATAATGTTAATAATAATAACAATAAATAAATAAAGTATGGGTGCCTGGCTGGCTCAGTCAGTAGAGCACAGGACTCTTGATCTCAGGGTGGTGAGTTTGGGCCTCACATTGGCCATAGAGATTACTAAAAAAAAATTTTTTTTTAAATCATAAAGTAGAAAGAGTGCATATATGTACATATGTTATCTTTTTTATTATATTTTGAAAAATAAAGTATAAAACCTAGAAAGAAAGGATTAGTCAAAAAAAAGCTGTTGACACTTAGAAAGGTCATCATATACAATATGAAATTGAAAAAACGTAAATGAGTTTCAAAGGTAAGCTTACTTTCTACCTGTTATTTTCATTACTGTGAATCTAACAAGTCCTCAAGCATTATTTATGCACACACTAAATATATTTTATTTTATTATTATTATTTTTAAAATATTTACTTTTGAGAGAGAGAAAGGGAGCACATGGGAGAGGCAGAGAAAGAGGGAGACAGAGGATCCAAAGTGGGTTCTGTGCTGACAGTAGAGAGCTTGATGTAGGGCTTGAACTCACAAACTGTGAGATCACAACCTGAGCCAAAGTCAGACCCTTAACTGATTGAACCACCCAGGTGCCTGGACACACTAATACATTTTAGATTTTTGGAGTTCTGTTAGATTTCAAGTCCCAAATGGAACTCATTAAATTTCATTTCAAATGCCCACCCCCTCCCCTTTTTATTTTGCTGGATGACACCACTAAATCAGAAATGTTGGTATCATTCTAAAATCTCCCTCTGATTTACTTGCTGTGTCTATCCAGTTGACAAGCTTAGACCATTCTGTTTCCTTAACATCCCTCCTCTCTAGCAGTGCCCTTGCCTTTTCTTCACAACGTCCACGTGGAGAGCTTACTGGCTTTGAGCCAGAGGAACTTGAGGTCCTGTCAGGGCACATCATTGATTAACAGTGTGACCCTTGGGGATCGATTTGTTCCCTTTAGCATGGTTTCCTTAGCATGGGTGCAGGATGAACCATGGCTCTTGGGGTGATGGGAAGATTAAATGAAAACACATGTGACAAGTCTGGGCCAACAGTCGACACATAGATGGCTTCCTTAGCATGGGCGGAGCATGAACCATGAATCTTGGGGTGATGGGAAGATTAAATGAAAACACATGTGACAAATCTAGGCCAACAGTCGACACATAGATGGCCCTCATCATTTCTCCTTTTATTACTTTGTTTCCTTCTAATGGTACCTGGTCTTTCCTCTGGCTTAATATAGGACATCTTCCATACTCAGCCTAAAGAATTTTTAAAAAATTTTTTAATGTTTTATTTATTTTTGAGAGAGAGACAGAGACAGAGTACAAGCAGGGAAGGGGTAGAGAGAGACGGAGACACAGAATCTGAAGTGGGCTCCAGGCTCTGAGCTGCCAGCCTAGAGCCTGATGCGGGGCTCGAACTCACGAACCATGAGCTCATGACCTGAGCCGAAAGTCAGACACTTAACCAACAGAGCTACTGAGGCGCCCCAGCCTAAAGAATTTTTAAAAAATTAATGATATTTTGAGGAGCGCCTGTGTGGCAGTTGGTTAAGTGTCCAACTCTTGATCTTAGCTCAGGTAATGATCTCACAGTTTGTGAGTTTGTGTCCTACATTGGGCTCTACACTAATGGCACAAAGCCTGCTTGGGATTCTGCCTCTCCTTCTCTCTGCCCCTCCCCTGCTTGTGCTCTCTCTCTCTCTCTGTCTCAAAATAAATAACTTAAAAAATATTAATGATATTTTGCTGCTTAAAATTCTTCGATGGTTTCTCATACTATGGGATAAAGTTTATACTCCTTTTTTTAAAATTTATTTATTTATTTTGGGAGAGTGTGTGTGAGTACAAGTGGGGTAGGGGCAGAGAGAGAGAGAGAGAGGGAGAGAGAGAGTCCCACACTGCAGAGCCTGACTTGGGACTCGAACTCATGAAACATGAAATCATGACCTGAGCTGAAGTCAAGACTAGGATGCTTAATCAACTGAACCACCCAGGCGCCTGTGTGTGTGTGTGTGTGTGTGTGTATACGTATACATATACATATACATATACATATACATATACATATACATATACAGATACATATACATATACATATACATATACGTATCTGTATACGTATACATATATATGTATTGTTCTTGAAGCATTTCTTCAATAGTGGCAAATGATTATTCATAAGTGAAAATAGAGGGAATGGCCAACAATTGGGGAATGGCTGAATAAATTACAGTATCTCCACTTCACTGGCTATAATGCAGCCATTAAAACTGGCTAAGTAGAGACTTTCTGGATGGCTTAGAGGAATTCGTGTGAAACATTTAGTGTTGCATGAGCAAAGCAAGGTAATTATGTGAATGGGAGAACCAAGCAGAAGAGAAGCAAATAAAGTACTGGAGTATGATCACATCATGCATTTATATAAAAATCTGTGTACATGAGGTTATGTATGCAAATAAAATAAAGAGATTAAAACAACTTAGAAAATGCAGACAAGTATAAAGAAAAGATATACGAATCACCTGTAATCCTGACATCTTGAGATCTTTACATTTTGAAGTCTTTTTTCTAATCTTTTTGTATGTATCGGAGTACTTAAATACAGACAAAATTGGTATATTGTATATACAGTTTCATATTCTTCCCTTTTAGACGTTTACCATTATATGATGAATATTTTTCCACACCATATGTTTTCTAAAATATGCGTTTTATTTTTGACCACTGTCCTTCAGATGGTTCCTTCATAACTTGGTCTCCTATTGTGAGACATTTGTTATGTATGTATTTTGTTAATTTAAACAATCTTGTCATTTACTGGCTATGTTAATCTTTTCGTGCCTCAGTAAAATGGACATCATATTAGTATAGGGTAGTTGTGAAGAGTAAAATGATTAAAATATATTTGCTTATAACAAAGCCTGCTGCAAAGTAAGTACTCAATAAATACTTGCTCTTACGAAGCTCTTTTAAGCAGTGTATGAGAATTTCTTCTCTTCTAAAATGAAGAGGACAGTGTCTACCTCGTATCACTGTTATTGAGTATTAAACAATGTGCTCCAAGTGGCTAATGTGATATGTGATACATAGCAGACCCTCAGTCCATTTTCCTGGGTCTCAGAAGGTCTCCAGCCTCCATAAAATGTTCTTGCTTTGTGCTCACATGACAGCCAGCATCTAACTCTATTATAGGACTTATCTCTCTGTATTGTGATGGCTTATTTTCCCCTTCACTTGTTTGCTAACATCTGAGTCCTTTATTTGTCTGTCCCTAGCACCCAGTGCAATGGCTCATACATTGTGGGCACTCAATGTCTGGCAAAGGAATAGTAGCAAGAAGGAGGGCCTACAAGGGAGGTTATTTGAGGGAACAGAGAAGAAAAAGACCAAAGAAGAATCATCGTGAGAAATGGGATTAAACTGTCAGGGAACCAGAGAAGGTGAAGAAAGGGAAGATAATGTGAAGATAACAGGAGCAGTGAAATTGGTGAGGATCTCTGTAGTGTGAACTGATTACTTGGGGTAAAAAACAAAAGGAAGAAGAGGAAATCCCGGGCCAAGGTGCAAGGTGGGACTGCCCTCTCTGCCTAGCAATTGACAGCTAACTTTCGAGTCCCTGCTATGTGGCAGGCACTGGGCTAAGTTCTAATAAGATTTTCATTTAATCACTTCAAGCACCCTGCGTTAGGTAAATGTATTAATTCCTCCCCGGGGGAAATATTTCCCAGAACTATTTTAAGGGTGAGAAAACTGGGGATTGGTGAAGTTAAGTTATTTGCCCAGGGTCAATGAGCTAGTAAGAAATGGAGCTGTGATTCATGGGTCTGTCTGGTTCTAGGGCCTGGGCACTCATCACTCTGCTTTCCCCAGTCCTTTATGGAGCTTGGACCAGACCTGGTTTCAGTGTTTGTCAAATAAGGTCAAGTGTGTCTTGTCAGTCACCATGGTAAATTGCACAGCCAGCCTGGCTCTCAGTATTCTTCTCCTGTAATGGTTCGGCATACAGTTATTGACATTCTTACAGGGCCATCCAGTAATATGAAAAGGCAACGTCCTGCAGGAGGAAACCAAATCAAGAAGGTCAGAATGTCCCCTGAAAGATGGCAGGAAGAACCTGGTTTCAGTGGACCAAGCTAAAGGTATGCAGTGGTCATGCCCTTTTTCATCCATAGTCTTGGGCTGTCTGCAGTGACATCTGTCATCTCATTGCTTATGAGGCATCAGTGAAAAGAAAGGAAAATTGAGGGCAATGAGTAGACATGGGATGAGGAGTGGCATTTTCCTATACTAAATCATGGAAAAGTAGCACAGTGTTGGTGAAATAGGCAGGGAGACATTAACAAGATGAACAGCAAAACTAAAATCTATTTTATTTTTAAACAGAGATATGAATCTGGAAATCTTCAACAGTTGAGAAGCTAAAGGTTAAAACATTTGAAAATATATTTATAAAATCCCAAATGTGAGCTTCGAGAAAGCCACAGTAGAGAGTACAAGGAACAAAAGGACTGCTTTGAACTACAGATTTGAAGGGCACCTGGGGGCTCAGTCAGTTGAGCATCTGGCTCTTGATTGCAGCTCAGGTCATGATCTCAAGGTTCGTGGGTTTGGACCCTGCACTGGGCTGCACCCTGGCAACTTGGAGCCTGCTTGGGATTCTCTGTCTCTGTCTCTCTGTCTCTCTCAGTCTCTCTCTCTGTCTCCCTCTTTCTTTCTCTCTCTCTGCCTCTGCCCGTCCCCCACTTGCACATGCATTCTCTTTCTCCTTGTTAAAATAAACAAACTTAAAATAATTAAAAATAAAATAAAGACTTGAGCTTTTATTTAATTTTTTAAAAGTTTATTTATTTATTTTGAGAGAGAGAGAGAGAGAGAGAGAGAGAGAAGGAGGGGGGGAGGGGCAGAAAGAGAGGGAGAGAGAGCCTGAGGCAAAGCCCAATCTCATAAACTGTGGGACCATGACCTGAGCTGAAACCAAGAATCAGATGCTCAACCAACTGAGCCACCCAAGCACCCCACGATTTGAGCTTTTAAATAGAGGGCACGAAGGTTTCTAACTGCAGTTCTAGAGAAATGTCCAGGGGCAGTTCATTTGGGCAGGCTCTTTGCAGCAGAACCACAAATGACTCCAGGTTCTTACTGGTCCTGATAATGCATCATTTACTTCTGAATTCTGGGTTGGACAAACAGTTTTTAGGGGTTCATCATATCTTCGCAGTCTCCCATTTCTGATACGACTGGACTTTAGATCTTTACAAAGAGGCCACTCAACTAGAGAAAGATTTGAAGAGGAGTGTTTTCTCCTTTATTCATCAAAAGCAAAAATACTTTTACTTTCTCTCCCGAATTGAGTCTCATAGGGAGTTAGTGGGTGGTTAGAGTTGTTTGCAGCGAATCATTGTATCAGAGATATGGAGTGTCAGTTAATGGGAACTAATGATTTAAATAATTAGCATTGATTTTCTTTTCATAATGTCGCCTCAGGTAAGCTCTGACTTTGTAATGAGGAGTAGATGCTGGACTTGACTTCCAATTTGACTATCCAGTAATCTTGAGGCATTTGACAAAAATTTGAAGTGTTTTGGTCTTCACCATGGATAAATGCCACAGACCTATAGTCTGTATGGCACTTAATATTTGTTCATACAGTTTATCAGCTTTCATGCAAAGAAAAGGGTAGGCTGTTCCTACAATTAAAAATAGACTAAAATATATCCTGAATCCATCATTAAGCAACTCATAATCACCCTGTCCCTCTCCCTCCATCCTCCACCTCTTTTCTCCAGGCATATCTTTAGGTTATTTTCTTTTCCAAGACAATGGTTTCCCTTTGTTTTAGTTAAACTGCAAACAATAGAAAGCCCAGACCCACCTGGCTTCAACCTGAGGAAAATATAATCTCTCTCACATCATCAGAGAGTCAGAGGTGGGGCAGCTCCAGGGCTGGTTAATCCATGGCTTGGTGACATCATCAGAACCCTTGTCTTTTTTTTTCTGGTAATTATTCTGGTAATTACCCTTCTGGTAATTTTCAGCCAATATGTTGACTTGTCTTCTGGTAATTTTCATTGTTGCCAGGTGGCTGCAGCAGTTACAGAAGTCACATCAGATGACAAAATGAGGTCCAGTGAAAGAAATGAGGGTGTCTTATTTTTTATCCTTTTATCAGAAAAGAAATCCTCCCAATAACACCTGGCAGATTCCTCATTATATCACTGATGATATCCTGGTCACATGCCCATCCCTAAACCACTCACTGGGAAGGGAAATGGAATAGCCATAATTAGTTAGAATATTCAGGATTTAGACTCAAGCTCAGCTTACAATAGATCACTTGTCCAGTGGGAAAAAATTAGGGTTCTGTTGGTAGGAAGAAAGAGAGGATGGTTTGGGATAAGTAATTAATGTCTGCCACGTTCTTTAAATTTTGTTCTCTTTCTGCCCCTTTAATGCCTATGTCATTTTAGCAATCATTAATTTCACATATTTAGACAAGAGAGTTTGCAAAGTTAGAATGGAGCAGTCTTTGTGTGTGGTGGGGGTGGGGGTGGGGGAGGATTTAACAGCCTGAGGCAGAAAGGAGACTCACAGGCAAGGAGGTGAGAGCAGTGTACACAGATCATACGGGGTGGTTAGAAGTAGGTCACACCTATCGATGAAACACCGTTTCCTACCCAACTGTATTAAGATAAGACGTGCAAGAGGTAGAAGTCCTGAGAACCCAAAATAAGCCTGAAGAGATACAGAGGCTTGGAAACTTTATATTCCCCTAGACATTTTGCATAATTATCAACTTCTATCAATTCTTTGATCTGGGCCATCATTATCATGATGCACAAGGATTCTGGGGCACCAGAATCAGTCGGTTAAGCGTCTAACTCTTGATTTCAGCCCAGGTCATGATCTCATGATTCATGGGTTCAAGCTCTGAGTTGTGCTTCATGCTGATAGCATGGAGTCTGCTTGGGATTCTCTCTCTCTCTCTCTCTCTCTCTCTCTCTCTCTCTCTCTCTCTCTTTCAATCTCTCTCTTTCTCTCCATCTTTCTCTGGAGATGCACAGAGATTCTGTGCAGTAAGAAAATAAAATTGGACTCATCAGAATATCCACAGGGAAACCGGCAGAGGGTAGAACAAAAACATATGTGGTACTTTTATATGTCTGACCTTATTTGAATGTTCCGGTCCTATCTTTTATCTCACGAATAATAGCAAACAGTTAAGTGCAAATTGCTATGTTGAGACACTGTTATATGCACTTAATGTGAACTAATTCATTTGTTCAACAATCCTGTGAGGCAAGTAGTATTTGCACTCCCATTTTGAAGATCAAGAACTGACACATGGTGAGGTTGTGTAACTTGCATAGGGCTGAAGACATTGTAAATGGAAGAAACTGGTGAGTTCGTTGTTTTTGCACTTAGCCCCATACCTTCCTGCTTCCTTCAGGAGGCTTGAACCTGCTACAGATGCCACTTTGATAAGTTTTTTTTGTTTGTTTGTTTTTGCCTTATTAAGTAGTTTCACTTAACCTTGGTACAGGGGAATGTTAAAAATGCTTTAGTTTTCTCACTAGTGTTTTTCTGTTTTGTTTTGATAATTGTTTTGCATCTCATACCACGGCTTAAAGTTTAAATTGGAAATCCAAGAGAGTCTTTGGTTAACACCTCAGACAAATATAGAGCTAGAAGTCATACACTGTACATTGTATGTATGGATGTGTGTGTGTGTGTGTGTGTGTGTGTGTGTGTGTGTGTGTATACTCTCTGATAATGAGTAACCTTAGAGGCAATGATGATTATATTTGAGTACTTAAGTCACTGTTTTCCTAGAGTACCCTTAAACACACAACTAGGCTTTTTATTCTTGTATTCTAAAGATGTTTAATTAGAAAAGGTCAATCTTAACATCTAAATGATCTAGCAATAAAACCCAGCTACAGCACTGGAACCTGTGGTGGCTATTTCTGAAAACTTTGGAAATAATGTAGATCAAACTTTTGCAAGTGTAAGTAAGTATCATCATATCTTGCTTTATTTGATAGATTTGTTTTAAAAAGTTTAGATATAGGGGCACCTGGGTGGCTCAGTTGGTTGAGCGTCCGACTTCAGCTCAGATCATGATCTCGAGGTCTGTGAGTTTGAGGCCCGCATCGGGCTCTGTGCTGACAGCCCAGAGCCTGGAGCCTGCTTCAGATTCTGTGTCTCCCTCTCTCTCTGCTCCTCCCTAGCTAGTACTCTGTCTCCATCTCATTAATTACTATTAATGTTTAATAATAATTGAACGTTATCTAATGTTTAAATAAAACATTAAAACTTTTTTAAATAAATAAATAATTTAGATGTAAATCAAATTTAACAAAACAAAAATGCCATATTTGCTATTCAGTGCAAGCTTGTATTCCTTTTGTTTTTTTTTTTTTTAATGTTTTTTTGAATTTATTTTTGAGACAGAGAGAGACAGAGCATGAGCAGGGGAGGGGCAGAGAGAGAAGGAGACACAGAATCTGAAGCAGGCTCCAGGCTCTGAGCTGTCAGCGCAGAGCCCGACGCAGGGCTCAAACTCACGAACCGCGAGATCCATGACCTGAGCCGTAGTCAGACACTTAACCGACTGAGCCGCCCAAGTGCCCCAACTTGTATTCCTTTTGCAAAATGGAAATCTCTTTGCAGTGTTGATACCCTTCTCCCATTGATCCATTTGAAGTTTGCAGTTTGGGATACCAAGTCTGTGGTGTGGATCCTTTCTCCTCTTTCTCTTCTCCCATTTTCCATCCTTTTCCAACTTATTTTTTCTATGCTTAGTCACACATGTACTCATACAAACTAGCTATCTCAATAACTCACATAAGATAGCCATAAATCTGACCACTGGGAAATATTCAAAAAATTTTTAACTGCATCAAAAGCAGCCCCCCGGTCACATCCTATTTCCTTGCTCCCAAGTTATCCTGTCCACACTGTGACTGTTATCTGGATGATCTGGCTGGACTTCTAGCTGCTACAGAGAGTTTTAGTGGTTGGGTTGAGTCTTTTTAAAGGCTCATCATCCATCCTTCAGTATTACTAAAATCAAATTAATTGGCAGTAGAGGGGCACATGGGTGGCTCAGTTGGTTAAGTGCCTGACTCTTGATTTTGGCTCAGGTTATGATCTCAGCATTCGTGAGTTCAAGCCCCAAGTACAGCTATTTGCTGACAGTGAGGAGTCTGCTTCGGATTCTCTCTCTCCCTCCCTCTCTCTTTCTGCCCCTCCCTCATGTGAACTCTTTCTCTCAAAATAAGTCAATAAGCACTTAAAAAAAATTAATAGACAGCACTGAGAGGATGTCCTCCCAGAACTGTCCTAGGCTTTGTAGGGGGAAACAAAGAATCAGAGTAACAGAGCAGTGGATTCTGGACCTGAAGGGTCATTATAGTTTTAGTTCCTTACTTGTGTTTGGTGTGTTATTAGATCACACTGCTCCCTGCATGTCTGCTAAGAAGGTACATTCTTAGTACCAAATGGGAGAGACGATGCATACTTGGAGTTAAAGAAATGCGTGTGCGTGCATATGCGCGCGCACGTGTGTGTGTGTAGGCAGTAGAGTGCTGGGCTTCAGTGTGCAGGTTCCAAAGGCCAACTGCATTGATTTAAGCTCAGCTGACTTTGGGCAAGTCACTTAACCCCTGTAAGCCTCAGTTTTTTCATCTATGAAAAAAGGATACTAATTGTCCTAAAATGTCCTAGGGTCACTGTGAGGATGAAATGAGTTACACTGAAAGCCTGGTACATAGTAACAAAGTATCTTAGTTATTACTTTCTCCCCATGGTTGGCTCTCCACTCAAGCCTTCCAAGGTGAAAGTTTTTGACTAGAGTTAGAATTATCAAATATTGATTAGAATTGATTCTAACAATCATTTATTCATCTTAAACCTACATATATATTAATAGAAAAAAACTCTAATATCTCTTTGGGAAGAATGCTGAGAATTACCATTTTGGTAAAAGCTGCTTTGCAGTCCTTTTAACATCAAAGTTGATGTGGCATAAAATGAAGTATGAAGAGTGGTCTGGGGACGTGGGGCAAGGTACACTAGAAAAAAATAATTTTCCTTTTTGGTGGGAGGGTGGGGTCATTGATTTTGCTGACTGGCTTCAGCTTGAGAGAACGAGATGAGATTGCCAGAGCATAGAATACACCCGCAGGTCCTTATTTTTCATCTATTAATACTGACGTTATATTTTCTATAGAAAGTACCCATCCGTGAATTAATTGATCAATGAAGCCATGTGGGATTTGCCTAAGTTTAAAAGCGGAAAGCAAAAGACAAAAAAGCTCTTTGAGAAATGCTTGCAAAGATTGATTGATTTAGGGGCTTCAAAATATTTCCTTGATGAATGGGTTTCAAAGCAACTTGATAGCAAATTAGACATTCCTGTTTTTACATTATCTGGCATCAGTAAGGACATCATCAAAAGTAGCCCCCACCCCGAAAGAAAAATTTTGGTCCAATTTAGGAATCCACAATACTTTGTACCTCATCTTAAGCCTCAGTTAGATGGCTCATTGTTCTAGAAGCTGGTGGGACAATTTTGAATTACTAGAAGGATCTGCCTTAGTCCTAAAGTCACTAGGAGGTACAAAAGACCTATTGTGTTGACAACTTTTGAAGTTTTATGGGAATTACTATTATGTTGACACTTTCTAAATGTATTAGATAATTTTCAAATGTGCTTCAAATGCAACTTCTTAAAGAAATACAGTTTTCTAAAACCTTTCTGAACTATGATCTAAACATCTAAAGACCTTTAATTGAATTTGCAATAAACTTGTGTATTTGAAAATGAATTCTTCTATTATGCCCAAATACTGGGGAATAGGATTTCAAGAGCTTACATTTGAACTTTTTTTGTGAAGATGTTTTTTTCCCTTTTATTCAACTTCAGTTTCCTCATCTGTAAAAACTAGTTGCAATTATAAATCTGCCTTATCAGATTGCTGAGAGGGATGATACAGAAAAATTATTCTAGAGCCCTTCAGGGAATATTTCATTACTTTTCTGCATTCAACATAAAAATTATACTTTATAACTTTAGGGAATTTTTCTTTATAGCTCTTGGAATCCACATTAAATATTTTACTCTTCTTGGTTTTGCTTAAAATAGAATTCTTTTTTTTTTAAAATTTTTTTTTAATGTTTATTTTTGAGACAGAGAGAGACAGAGCATGAATGGGGGAGGGGCAGAGAGAGAGGGAGACACAGAATCGGAAGCAGGCTCCAGGCTCCAGGCTCTGAGCCATCAGCCCAGAGCCTGATGCGGGGCTCAAACTCACGGGCTGTGAGATCGTGACCTGAGCTGAAGTCGGACGCTTAACCGACTGAGCCACCCAGGCGCCCCTTAAAATAGAATTCTATAGCTAGAGACTCGTGTGTGTGTGTGTGTGTGTGTGTGTGTGTGTGTGTGTGTGTGTGTATGTATTGAAAACACTTAAAGTACTATCTTGGGATTTTACATTTTCATCACTTTGAAAAGTAGCTTGTGTTTAATTTTAATCATTGCTTTCCCCCATATTTAATTTTAGGGGGCGCCTGAGTGGCTCAGTTGGTTAAGCGGACAGCTCAGGACATGATCTCACGGTTCGTGAGTTCGAGCTCCACCTTGGGCTCCATGCTGACAGCTCAGAGCCTGGAGCCTGCCTCAGGTTCTGTGTTTCCCTCTCTCTCTCTGCCTCTCTCTCTCTCTCAAAAATAATTAAACATTAATTTTAGAACAAAAACCTCACTTAATGTCACTTAGGATAGCTTGTTAAATACTGATTTGGTTTATATATATAATCTGTATACTTTCTTCTGAGATGTGTTCTAGGGAGCCTGAAGAATATCCTTCTTTAGATTGCCAAGACTTCGAAACTTCACTTCCATTCACTTCCATTGCCATTGTACCATGAGGAAAGGACAAATATTATTACTATTATTCCTTAATGAGATGGAAAAACTCAGGCATGAGTGGTGGTGTTGTGAAAGTCAGAGTAACAAATCAATAGAAGGTTTGAGATTGCGTAAGTTATGACCCCAGAGGGGGATGGCTACATCCAGCCACCTCTCTGATCCTGGGTAAGCCTACCCACAGGTTGATGGCCTCCCAGAGAAGCCTGCCTTGCCACATGGAAAGCCCACAGCCTGAAATCGATTTGGCTACATGTTTACACTGGCTTAATGTTAAGAACTTGGTTATTCTCTTTTCTTGTTTCACATATGAAAACCAGCAAATGCAGATCCTCTCCTAATATCTTTCAAAGAGCAAACGACTCTCATCAAATCTGCTATTCCAGAACTACCACATAAAAACAAAATCCCTCTGCACAGTTAATACATTTAAGCAATTTAACTTCTCTCAGTAAAAACATCACTTTTATACTTGTGATCTGAATCTTTGTTTGAGATATCAAAGTATCAGGCTTTCAGGAAAAACTTCTATGATTTTTAAGTGTATTTATTTTGAGAGAAAGAGGGGGGGAGGGAGGGACAGAGACAGAGAGAGGGGAGAGAAGATCCCAAGCAGGCTCCTTGCTGTCAGCATGGAGCCTGACACAAGGCTTGATCCTATGAACCATGAGATCATGACCTGAGCCAAAATCAAGAGTTGGACACTCAACCAACTGAGCCACCTAGCTGCCTCAAGACCTCTCTGATTTGTTAAAGGTATCCACGGTCCCAAGTCCTCAAATCATTTTAGCAAGAGATTAGCATGGTGTTCCATTTGGTTTAAGATTTCTCCTTTCCTTTAAAAAAATGTTTATTTGTTTTATTTTTGAAATAGAGAGAGAGAAGGGAGAAGGTACAGAGAGAGGGAGAGAGAGAGAGAGAGAGAGAGAGAGAGAGAGAGAGAGAGAGAATCCACGCTCAGCTTGGAGCCTGATGAGGGGTTCGATCCCACTACGATGAGATCATGACCTGAGCCGATATCAAGAGTCTGATGCTTAACCAACTAAGCCACCCAGGTGCCCCTCCTTTTCATTTTTCTATTACAAAAAGAAACCATAAACAAGAGAAGACCACTGAGCCTCCCTTGTTCTTTAGGACCCAAGTGGGTCTTTTGACATCTGAGGCTGACTAACAGCAAAGTCCATTTTCTCCCTGAGGTAAGGCCAAGCTGGAGATGGCCAGTGCCCATGTTTGCTGCTTGTACAGGAGAGAAACCTCAGTACAGTAGCATAGCCAGCACCCTGTGTCTCAATCATTGTAATATTTTGATTTCAACCTGATTAGTCAAAAGGTAGGCAGAGATAAAATGTCCAGAATTTTCAAGCTATTGAGGAATAAGCTATTTGGGGATATACAAAGAAAAAAGCCTAGCAGTGCAGGTAAATGAGCACAGTGGTAAATATATTTAGAATATTTTAAGTTCAAAGCCTTCTTGCTACTTTAGAAATTGACAAGTGTATTTGGCATAATTAATTTACTCATAAAATGATCATTTCTGATCTTTTTTTAAAGTTTGTTTATTTATCTTGAGAGACAGAGCAGGGGAGAGGCAGAGAGAGAGGGAGAGAGAATCCCAAGCAGGCTCTGGGCTAGGTGTGGGGCTTAAACTCACAAACTGTGAGATCATGACCTGAGCCGAAGTCAAGAGTCAGACACTTAGATGATTCAGCCACCCAGGCGCCCCTGATCATTTCTGATTATTATTATTCTGATTATTTTAAAATGAAAGTCTTCTTCAAAAAAAATAAAAAAATAAAATGAAGGTCTTCAAAAATAATCCAGGACAAAAATGTCTCCATTTCTTCTATCTCTCTTTCACTCTCTACAGGAAGCTCCCTGCATTCTCCTCCTCAACATGTCTCCAGGTTCTTTTCTCCTAGGTTTTCACACCACTAATCAGATTCAATCTTAGCTTTCTCAAGTTACAGAAAATTTTTTTTTTTTTAATGAAAGAATTTGGCAGCCTTGGGATATTTTAGTGCCAAAAATAAGCAAGAAAGAGAGGTTTTCACCTTATAAGAATTAACGATCAAGTTGCCGATATTTAGGTATTGACTCTTTGATATTAATTCATATTTATTGAGTACCTACTTTGTAGTAGGCATTGCACAAGGTGTTGAGAGTAAAACCTAAGTCAAGATGCACCAAGGCCCTGGAAACCTCGTGACAGCATCACCTTGAACAGCAATCTTCATCATTTATCACCTCTAAAAAGCAACACAATAAAAGTCTCTATATTTTAAAAGAGATTAAATCCTCTCCAATTTACTCATTTTACTCATATTTAAGGAAACCTCAAACATTTAGATAGTGGTATGTGGTTGTCGAAGTGGTCGTGTCTTATATTTTCAAATAGAGAAGGCCGATCACTTAGCGTGTATTATCAAACTGTTAATAAGCATTTTGTAGCATATTGGTAGGTTCTATGGAAAATACAGTAGAGGCCTAAGACATCAGCCTTGTCCTCAAGGAACTTAAAGCATTTGAAGATAGTCTTTGTGTGTGTGGGGGACGGGGGGGAGAGGGGGAGTTACTTTGAATTTAGGTCAACTGGTTAATTCCTTTTGCATTTGGTCAGGACTCAGTGTGAAAAATAAAATTTAAGTATACCCAAATATACCATTCACTTATTTTTTTCAACAAGTTTATACATTACATAATGCTCACCACAATTGTAGCTACCATCTGTCCCTGTACATTACTATTATAATATCATTGACTATATTCCCTATGTTCTACCTTTTATCCCTGTGACTTATTCATTCCATAACTGGAAGCCTATACTTCCCACTCATGTTCATTTATTTTGCCCATTCCTCTATCCCCTTCTCTCTGATAATCATCAGTTTGTTCTTTGAATTTGTAAGTCTGATTCTCCTTTTTCTTTCTTTATTCTTTTTTGTTTGTTTGTTTGATTCTACATGTAAGTAAAATCATATGGTACTTGTCTTTGTCTAATTTCACTTAGTAGAATACCTTCTAGGTCCATGTACCATGCACATTCTCACAAGTGGCAAGATTTTTCTCCTTTATATGGCTGAGTAATATTCTATCACACACCACACACACACACACACACACACACACACACACACACACACCATATCTTTACCCATTCATCTATGGGTAGACTCTTGGGTCACTTCCATACCTTGGTTATTATACATAATGCTGCAATAAATATAGGAATGCAGACATCTTTTTGAATTAGTGTTTTCATTTTCTTTGGATAAATACTGGAAACATTGGATCATATGGTACCTCTGTTTTTAATATTTTGAGAAAACTCCATATTGTTTTCCACAGTGACTCTACCAACTTACATTCCTACCAATAGCGCACAAGAGTACCTTTTTTTCCCCACATCCACACCAACACCTGTTATTTCTTGTCTTTTTGATTCCAGCCATTCTGATGAGTGCAAGGTGCAATCTCACTGTGGTTTCTATTTGCATTTCCCGGATCCCATACCCACAGTTTTTGTGATTCAGTTGCACAGGCTTTATAAATTTTAAATGTGATTGCTGGAATTGTCCTATGTAGTCCTTTAATTAAGTATTCACAGTTTCCAATTATGTTCCCCTCATTTATTTGAATCTAAAATATGCTTTTACAATTTGATACATACTTTGAAACTTAAATCTGAAACCTTTGACTAGCTGTGTTTAAAAAATTTTTTAACGTCTACTTATTTTTGAGAGAGAGAGAGAGAGAGAGAGAGAATAGACAGGGGAGGGACAGAGAGAGAGAGAGATAGATGGAGACACAGAATCCAAAGCAGGCTCCAGGCTCTGAGCTGTCAGCACAGAGCCCACCCCAGGGCTTGAACCCACGAACCGTGAGACCATGACCTGAGCTGAAGTCAGACTCTTAACAGACTGAGCCACCCAGGCACCCTAACTAGCTGTGTTTAAACCAGTGTAGTCTGCACAGCTTTCATTGAGCACCTCTTGAATGGCTCACACTGGATGAGGTGCTGGTAATAAGAAGAGAAAGGGAACTCTTCATGGTCACATGGGAGACAATAATGTAATGTGATATG
This sequence comes from Panthera leo, assembly GCF_018350215.1. Taxonomy (NCBI): domain Eukaryota; kingdom Metazoa; phylum Chordata; class Mammalia; order Carnivora; family Felidae; genus Panthera; species Panthera leo. The sequence goes on along the minus strand of NC_056696.1, from coordinate 39,073,483 downwards.
AGCCACCATTATATTACCTATAGGCTTCCAAGGGTCCAAATAACTGGTAGTGAGAGACTTGAGATGTGATATTAGTTTAAGAAATAAAAATTACTGTTCAGACATTATATTCCTCTCCCTAAACTATTCTCAAAAGGCCATGCATATCATTCATTTGCAGTGTTCATATTTGGCCTTTCCCATAATGAGACAGGAGATTAACTAGAACAGAAGTGTCAAAAGTGAAAGGGAGCTTTTATGTTATGTGCTGTTGGGGGCAGTGTGGGTGGGTCTTGTTTTGTTCTCCATAGATCTTGCCATCCTGGGGACCATTGTTTATACATAGACATTTCTGGGTCACCAGCAGCTGAACCTATGACAGGAAAGATGAGAATTTTGAATGTAACTGAAAGTTTTGCCCTAAAGAGAGCTGGTCCTGGGGACTTGAGTCAGGAAAGTTTTTGCTTCAACTTCCAATTTTAATTTGGGACAAGGTTTGGGGCTAATGGCACAATGAGAGCTGTCTACCAGACTCTCTCTCTTTTTCTTTTTTTTAAAATCAATCAGACACATTGTTTGTTCCTCTGGGTTTGATAGACATGTTGTAATAAGGTCCTGAACTGCTCACTGCCTCTTTATGTACCTTCAGTCTAAAGGCTTGTTACTATTGTGACCTATATTCATGGAACCACAAACAATGGGTTTAACCATTAACTTTCAAACCACCTTTAAATGAATTCTTTTATAAGATGACAATTATATAGGCTTCCAGTGGTTGCTTAGAGTGTAAAAGAAAAGGATTCAGGTTGAACTAGGTTATTAAGGAACTGGGACTTGATGGTTAGGCTACCCCTAGGCCGAGCAGATAATTTGCCTTGACCCGACCATGTCAGATAATACTGTTTAGCTGACATTCCAATGTCCCTGAAAAACATAAGGCTTTTTAAAGTTGGTTTGGTTGAGAATAAAATTAAATTGTAGCAATATCATATTCAGTGAGTAAAATCCCCCAGTCTATGCCAATACTTAGTGTCCATTAAGGCATGATTTCATGTTAGGTATCTGTTTTCTGGATCCTTCCTTATGGGCCTTGAGAAGTTACAAATTACAAAGTATACATTGTTTTCTCAACTCATCTGAAAGACTGAAGAGAGTGACCAAAATTTTGCCCCCTTAGATTCATGATTATCTCTATGAATTTTTTCTTCTATTTTTAATTGAGCAATAATTAAAAAAATGGATAGCTTTCCAGAAAACTATACAATCCAGTAATGTTGGAGTGCTTAATTAATCTCAATAATATTTCATGCAAGATAGAGGGACTGTCCCATTGCAGTTGCGAAACTGACCTTATTTGGATTGCTTCTGAAACACTGTTAGTAATGAAGGACTTGATTTGGGTTTTCCATGGTTTCTATTTTTTGATTTTTTAATTGGGGTTTAATTTCCACATGCTGTTTTGAATCACTTGAACTCATGCTATAGCATAATTTTTTTTTATAACGTCAGAAAAACCTTTTCCTATCTTTCTGGTAGATTATTTTTCAGAATCTATCTGTAGGCTGGTTTGATCTATTGGCCTCAATTTTCAGGTCAAGAAATAGAAACACAGTGCAACTAAGTGATTGGTTCAGCACAGCCCAGGAGTCAGCAAGAGCCGCAGTCTCTTGGTTCCAATCCTGACTTCACTTTCTGAGCCATTAGGCAGTTCCAGAGTAATTACTTTCATTTATTTATTTATTTATTTATTTATTTATTTATTTATTATTATTTTTAAAATGTTTATTCTTGTTTTTGAGAGAGAGAGACAGAGACAGAGACAGAGACTGAGCACCAGCAAGGAGGGACAGAGACAGGGAGATGTAGAAGCAGAAGCAGGCTCCAGGCTCTGAGCTGTCAGCAAAGAGCCTGACTCTCGAACTCATGAATCGTGAAATCATGACCTGGGCCAAGGTCAGATGCTTAACCGACTGAGCCACCCAGGCGCCCCTGTGTAATTACTTTAGAGTTAATTCTCTGATTCACAAATAGACGAACTGATTTTGATTAAATTACTTAATCTGCTTCATCAGTGTTTTTTGAAATTCATTGTATCTGTGCCTTTCATCTAGCAATTAATTACATAATGTGCCAGGTTTCTTTTTTGTTGGTGTCTTGTATTGATATTTGTTCTTTTCCCCCCTCAACTTTATCGAGTTATTATTTATTCTTACACATTTAAAATGGAATTCCTTGGGGCACCTGGGTGGCTCAGTGGGTTAAGTGTCCAGCTTCTGCTCAGGTGACAATCTCACGGTTCCTGGGTTGGAGCCCCATGTTGGGCTCTGTGCTAACAGTTCGGAGCCTGGAGCCTGCTTCGGATTCTGTGTCTCACTCTCTCTCTGCCCTTCCCCCACTCGTGCTCTGTCTCACTCTATCAAAAATAAATAAATGTAAAATAAAATAAAATAAAATAAAATAAAATAAAATAAAATTGAATTCCTTAAGAAAGCCTGTGCCATTTGTGAACCACTCAAGGAAAAAGACTGGGATCTATAATTCTTTGTAATCTCTATAATACATAGAGCCTTACATACTGTGGTACTAGGATTTGAATTGATCTTGTGTGCAATTTGAGGAAACATATATTTTAGATTTTGAGTGTATATCTCTGCTAGTATTAATTAGTAGAGGTTAGTAGAAGCAGAGTTTTCTTAGTTACCTTGTATCAAAGGACCCAGGAAAGTCACTCAAATCTGCAGTCACAGGATGCAGAAAAAACTATTTGTCCCTATTTGTTCTTCACCAATCTGCCTTGGTGCTTTGAGTCCCCTCCCTGTTTTAGTATCAAGTAAATCACACCAGGACCTATTTAAAAGTCAAGGATACAACATACCTGCCCATTATGATCTTGGTCTATAGGCAATGCTATGAAGGCAGATTTTCCAGGGTACAAAGTGCTGGGGTAGCAGACCAGGTTGAAGCACTGTTTATATTACTGCTGCTACTACTACTATTGTTATTGATAATTATGAGAGTAGACATTTCTCCATCATTACTATATGCCAGACATAGTTCACAACTGTTAACTCAATCCTTACATCACAGCATCCCTATAAGTTAAGTACTGTTATTACTCTGTTTTACACGCAAGGGAACTAAAGCTCAGAGATGCTAAGCAACTTACCTAAGGTCACGCAGCTACTAATCAGGTCGTCTGGCTCCAGGACCTGAGCTTTACTTGCTAGGAGGAAAACGAGTTGGAAGAAGGTAGGAGTGGAGGATGGTTGACAGTGGAGATAAGACTTGTCCTACCCTTGATGTTCTTAGAATTTTGTCGAGGGCAAGACCTTTGTCTTTGACATATTCCCTCAGTGTTGGCCTTAAGACACATGAAGCCATGTGGTGAGAAGAAATCAGGTCTTTCCAGGATATATATTTTTATTAACCACAAAGTTCTTGCTGCTTGAAAGTAGCAGTAAATGACCAAGCAGGAGATTGCAGTTCCATTTCTGATCCCATGCTCCGCAGAGATGGCAGGGAAGACGGAAAGAGCTAAACGACTGAGGCTCAAGACTGTCTCAGTTGGACATGAGAGTTCCAGCTATGGGAGTCTTACTCATAGCTTACACATAGCTCATAGCACACTCCCTGTCACTACTGTTACTGTTCAATTTTTTTCAAATAATAATTAAGAACTTGCCACTTGAATCAGTTTTCTGGGTTTTCTCCTTCTATTTCATTTTTGTTTTCCACACCTATAAATAAAAGTCCATCCTGAAGTGTTTAAGACAATTAGATGAACTCAAATATCTGGTCTAATTTTTCACTTCAAATTCAATTAAAATTCAATTTCAATGAAAATGTCCAAACCTACTTGATCTGAACAAAACATTAAAAATAGGCTTTATCTATTCCTCTCTTTTTATGTATGAGGAAACAAAGTGCAGAATAATAATGTGGTCCACGGCCAACGTACACTCAGATAGTAATGTGGATTGGGACTAAAACCATACCACCTACCTCTCATTTCAGTGTCTTTTCCACTCCAAAGGTAGTAAAGAGTGTCCGTTTTATTTTATTTTATTTTTTTAAGTTTACTTATTTATTTTGAGAGAAAGAGAGAGAAAGAGTAGGGGGAGAGTGAATCCCAAGCAACTCTGTGCTGTCAGCATAGAGCCTGGCAAGGGGCTCACTCTTGCTAACTGTGAGATCATGACCTGAGCCAAAATCAAGAGTCCAGACGCTTAACTGACTGAGCCACCCAGCTGCCCCAACAGTGTCCATTTTAGTGTGTTTGTTCTACCTCTGTTTTGGAAGAAAGTCCCATTTTACTTAAATTTTTTTTAATGTTTATTTTTGAGAGAGAGAGAGAGAGAGAGAGAGAGAGAGTGTGTGTGTGTGTGTGTGTGTGAGCAGGGGTGGTGCAGAGAGAGGGGGAAACACAGAATCTGAAGCAGGTTCCAGGCTCTGAGCTGTCAGCACAGAGCCTGATGTGGGGCTCAAACTTAGTAACAGTGAGATCATGACCTGAACCAAAGTCTAACACTTAACCGACTGAGCCACCCAGGCGCCCCCAGAAAGTCCCATTTTAATTCTTCCTTCAATATGAAGTGACTTCCTGTCTAACATGGTATGATAGCTGCTTACCAATATTTTCATACATACAGGAAGGTAGTATTTCCTTGCCTCCTAGAAGTGGGACATAGCCATGTGAATTTCTTTGGCCAAGATTATGCAAGAAGAAGTGACAATTATGTGATACTTCTGAGACAAACATTTATTTAGGTGTCAGTGTGACACTTTCCAGAACCTTTTCCCTTTCCACATCAACCAAAGAGGCTATGTTTTCCAGATGATACAAGATGGTGGTGCTTACTTCAGTATGGATGGCTGAGTTGCTACGTTGAAACCAGTTATCTTGGGGCTCCTGGGTGGCTCAGTTGGCTAAGCAGCCAGCTCTTGATTTCGGTTCAGGTCGTGGTCTGGGAGTTCATGAGTTTGAGTGCCCCCATCTATCAAACCTGTCGCTGGTAGTGCAGATCCTGCTTGGGATTCTCTCTGCCTCTCTCTCTGCCCCACCCATGCTTGGGCATGCTCTCTCTCTCTCTCTCTCTCTCAAAAATAAAATAGACATTAAAAAAATAATAATACTGTTGTCCCAGGAAAGTCACTCAAACCTTGAGATATTAACCAGATATTTCAGTGAGTGTCAAATAAATTACCATTGTGTTAACTCACCAATATTATAACCTTATTTGTTACCACAGTATAATCTAACCTATCCTGATTTGACCGACGGGATTTAGGAATCTATATCAAGAATACTAGTGAGAACCTGTTAGGTGTTAGTCACCATGATAAGTATTTGGGATTATTTTCTCATGTGATAATTTAACTTTAACCATGACACCAGTAAGGCATGTGTCTATATCATTTGCAATTGGAGACATTGAGCCTCAGAGAATGTAAGTAAATTCCCAAGTTTACTCAACTAGTAAGAACCGGAGTCACTCCCAAGCATGTCTGGCTCTAAAGTGTCTGTTTGTTGTCCCACTCCACAGCACTGCCTGACTTAGAATGGTGTTACTCTGAGTGTTTACAAGTAGCGATTGTGGGGTGTCTGGCCAGCTTAGTTGGTAGAGCACACAGCTCTTGACTTTGGGGTTGTGGGTTTGAGTCCCATGTTGGTTGTGGAACTTACCTTAAAAAAATGAACTAATTAAAAAAAAAAAAGTAGTACTTGATCCCATAAGCATTCTGTGGAGTGTGATTGTCAGTGTGCCACGTGTTCTGGGTAATGCAGTGTGATTCCTTAAGGAATTCAGAGTCTAGTTGAAGGTAGTCAAGCACATGAAACAATAATGAACAATATGAGATGTGGGTGTTGAACTGGGGCTTCTGATGTGATGGATGGGAAACACTGTGGAGACCTGTCCATACTGTCCCTCATTGTGGGAAAGAGTGTGGATTTAAATGGTAGCCCTACCACGTATGCCTCTCTCAGTTCCTTTGTTTTGTGAACTGGGTCAGTAACAGTACTCACATCATGGGGTTGTGGTGAGAATTGTATCGGACAATGAGTATCACTTAGCAAAGTTATGGCACACAGTGGGTGTTCAATAAATATTAGCTGTCTTCTTGGAATGCCTGGCTGGCTTAGTTGGTAGAGCATCTGACTCTCAATCTCAGGGTCATGAGTTTGAACCCCACGCTGGTATAGAGATTACTTAACAAAAACATATTAGGGGGGTGCCTGGGTGACTCAGTTGGTTAAGTGTCTGACTTTGGCTCAGGTCATGATCTCACGGTTCATGGGTTTGAGCCCTGTGTTGGGCTCTGCACTGACAGTGTGGAGTCTGCTTGGGATTCTCTCTCTCTGCCCCTCCTCAACTTGTGTGCACACTCTCTCTCTCAAAATAAATAAATCAACTTAAAAAAAAAAAACATATTAGGGATGCCTGGGTGACTCAGTCGGTTAAGCATCCGGCTCTTGATTTCATCTCAGGTCATGATCTCACAGTTCATGAGTTTCAGCCCCCTGTCGGGCTCTGCACTGACAGAGTGAAACCTGCCTGGGATTCTCTTTCTCCCTCTCTCTCTGCCCCTCCTCTTTTCTCTCTCTCTCTCAAAATAAATAAATAAACTTAAAAAAAAATATTAGCTGTCTTCCAATGCCTGGAGACAATAGGCATTGGTATGAAAACCAGCATGTGAAGTGATGATATGTGTGGTAATATCCATGGGCTTAGAGGGTTCCATTTATGTCTGATTCTTTCTTTGAGATACATAGAAGATAAAACAGCCCCTTATGAATGCCATGAGTTTATCTCTACACTAAGTGCTCTGAGGGTACAAAGATGAACTAGACTTGATGACTCTCAAATGGAAGAGCATAGATGTATTCAGGGAGAATGGCCCAAGAGAATCACCACATAAATTACAGGAGGGAGAAGAGAGGGGGGAGTGCGGAGGAAGGGATGACTGAGGTGTCCCCAGGCCCAGACTTACGAAACAGCACATGTAGCAGATTTTAATGGTAAGCATGGCTGATGCTATTCTTGCCATTTTTACAAACCTGCTCTAGCAGCTGCAGGGATGCTAGCTGTTATTACTCGTGTATATGTAGTTTTTACTTCAGGAAGTCAAGCTGAGCAAAGAGCTTGGGGTTTTTTCTTCTAAATGTTTATTTTTGAGAAGGAGAGTAGGGGAGGGGCAGAGAGAGAGAGAGAGAGAGAGAGAGAGAGAGAGAGAGAGAGAATCCCAAGCAGGTTCCAGGCTGTCAGTGCAGACCCCAACTTGGGGCTCAAATCCACAAACTGTGAGATCATGACCTGAGCCCAAATCAAGAGTCAGATGCTCAACCGACTGAGTCGCCCAGGTGCTCAAGAGCATGGGTTTTTGAATCACACTGATGTGGATTTAAATCCTCATCAGGCACTTACTTGTCTGATCTTGGGAAAATTTCTTTACCCACTCAAACTTCAGTCTCCTCATCTGTAAAGTAGGGATAATAACATCCACCTTGCAGGTTTCAAAATGGATTAAGAAGGATATATTTAAAGCACCCAGCACTGTGATTCTTTATCAGAACTGTTGCTGTTATTAATAGTGGATCTTTAAGATTCTGGCAAGCAGTTCTTGCTAAGTCTGTGATTTGTGAATATTTACACTGTATGCCAAGAGCCACTTGGGAGGACCAAGAATATTACACGAAAATCCTCTTCTGCAAACTCCTTCACTAAATTATTCCCTCTCCCTTTGTCTTAGTGATTTCCGAGGAAAAGAATAAAACTAGAAGTTGGTAATAATCACAGAACACCAACCCATGTGGAAAATGAGTATTGTAACTTTATTCATATTAATTTTAATTAGTCAAAGATTATACACAATTGGTTCCTTAAAGCGAGTACTTTCCAGATGTTCATATTCTCCTTTGAAATATATAAATATGAACCAGTTTAGTTACTATTTTCACCTCTCTCTTCTTCCTGTTTGAGTCTAAGTTTACCGAACAATTAAATATATGCTAAGTGAAATCAAGTGATGAAAATCTCACTCTTCATTCAGATGACTGGATTGGTATCTGTAGTTGGAAGACTAACTCTGCTATCTTGAAGATATTCACATTTTCACTGTAAAGCTTGGGCACACTTACACCTCCAGGCCAGAACAAGCTTGCTCTGAGTTCAACTTTTGGATTAGTTGGCTGTCACAGAGGGATACTCAGAGATATATTTTCTTGCTATTCAGTTCTTTCTGAAATACTTTTTAATAAATAGTCCTTAATATATTGCTTAGTTCTTGTCAAACTGGAGAGTTTTTTTTAATTAAAAAAATGTTTTAACAGTTTATTTATTTTGAGAAAGAGAGAGCATGAGTAGGGTAGGGATAGAAGAGAGAGAGGGGGAGAGAGAGAATCACAAGCAGGCTCTGAACTGCCAGTGCAGTGTGGAGCCCAATGCAGGGCTCGAACTCATGAACCTTGAGATCATGACCTGAGCCAAAACCAAGAGTTGGACACTTAACCAACTGAGCCACCCAGGTGCCCCTCATCAAACTGGAGTTTGTGTTCATTATGGAATTTTCAAATTTAAAATTTTTTTGAAGTTTATTTATTTATTTTGAGACAGAGAGAGACAGAGCATGCGAACCTGGGAGGAGCAGGGAGGGGAGAGGGAGAGAGAATCCCAAGCAGGCTCCATACCATCAGCACTAAACCCAATGCAGGGCTCAACCTCACGAACCATGAGATCATGACCTGAGCCAAAATCAAGAGTCAGTTGCTTAACCAACTGAGCCACCCAGGTGCCCCAAATTCAAACTGGTTTTAATGGCCCTGTTTGTTCTTCATTCTGGGTAGTAACCAGGACTATTAATGAAAAGGGGAGGGCAAAGACTCATGATAAAACTTTTTGTTGCCTTGCAGTTCATTCATTTCTTTATTTAGCAAATATTTATTGAGTGCTTATTCTAAATCAGTGTGCTGGTTTTACAGATACTGTGGAAGATAAAGCATAAACCCTGATTTTCCAGGAATTTTTCTAGTTCAGTATAATATTCGGGCAAGTTAACAGGCAGTTAATCAGAAACAAGAGGTCATTGGAAATGGAATGCCCGTAGAAGTCACCGAGCGACTCTAGCTAAAAGTAAATCCTCTGTCCTCATTCATAGCACCCGTCACCTGCTGCCATGTAGAAGTTGTATGTGTACATGTTTCCCCACCCACACTGTACTCTAATACTAGCTCTTTGAGGGCAAGGACTTTTTGTCTTATTTATCCTTGGGTCCTCCATTACACTGAATCCAGTTCCTAGTAACAGCCACTCAATAAGTGCTTCTATGATAAAAATGTTTTCTCTTTCTCATCGTATTTGCTTTATCCAGAAAAATAGTACACAAGTGAATCTCAGCTTCCAATTTTAATACTGGAAGAAGAATATTATAACATCACGGAAGAGGAAAGATTATAACGCACACAATCCCACCACCATACCTTACTCATTAATGAGTTAAAATTCATGAGTAAATGAGTAAAATGCCCCAAAGTGCTTATGAGCAGACAGTTTAAGCATGGGAATTCTTCGGTAAAGAACCCATATGTAGTCCCTTTTGTGATGGAGCTTAGAGCCCAAGGGAGGAGCTAGAAAACAAATGTAGATTCAAATTCCAGTTGTGCTAAGTGACCTCTTTTCTCCCACTAGACCATGACTGGCCTCAAGTTCCAGGAGCCATTGGTTCCTCGGACTGGGAGGGAGGGGTGGAAGTAGGTAGGAGGGAAGTTCAGTGGAATGTGGGGACAGCACCAAGCTGGGAGGCAGACTTCCACCTGTTCCCCCTCCTTGAAGTTTGCCTTGATTGGCCATAGCTCCTTAAGAATATTTACAAATCAAAGGCTGCTCCCAGGGCAAAGTTCTAATGTTGCATTCTACAGGATTTGGAATTTCTAGAGAATTGCCATCCCATAAACCAGAAAACAGCTTTGTTTTACATTCCATCTCTTAGATTCCCATTTTACTGCCTTTCAGAGGAACTTTAGAAAGTCAGAAGCAGGTTTTCCAATTTTATTAAAATGTAGGTTTTATTTGCTTTCTCCAGAGAACATTCAAGGCTATGCCAGTCTTATGCAAACCACTGTCTTGATTTAAGTATGGTATGTGACCAATAGTGATGTACACATGGTGGCTTTTGATGGCGAGGTAGACATGAGTAAGTTGGAAGTACTAATTCAACACTAAAGTTAGTTCTCTGTATATTGCCAGTGATCATTCTAAGGTGACCTAAGCTTTAAATTTGATGGTACCCTCTAAATTAATAGGCTTCTATCAGAATGAACAAGTCAACCGAATTTTGATGAAACTGAAGTCAATATATATGTGGAATATCATTAATTTAATCTGGGACACTGGTTCAAGGAGTTGCTGCTGTGTCTTTGAAATGGGAACTGAGGTTGTTCTAATATGTGTTTGTTTGATGTTGAAGATGACTTTTCTGGTTCCAGAGATAAGAAGCTCAAGTATGAAAAGATAACAAATAACCTAACAATGGATAAGGATTCTCTAAACTTGTACTGTCCAATATAGTAGACACTAGCTATTTCAATTTAAATTATTTAAACTAGATTTATTTCTTGAGTTCCAATAGTCACATTTCAGGTGCTTAATAACCTATCATGGCTAGTGGCTACAGTAATGGACAATGTAGATATAGTACATTTCCATTATTGCAGAAAGTTCAATTGGACAGTGCTGCTTTCATTCTTGGGTGAGAACCAAGCTAAAACAGTCAGACAATGTAGTACATCTGCTTTCACACTTAACATTATTGCCAAAATATCATATTAAAGGATGACATAAATTCTGATGAATCAGGATACCAGAATAAGAGATTCCAAAATCAAGATACTATACCAGAATGTGAGCAAGGGAGCACATTACAAATCGATATATTAGATAGACACATTTGTACTATGCTCAAGTTATATATCTAAAACTGAAATCAAATCTGATGAGAATTGTTCTTCCACTATAAAGAGATCTAACATTATGATGGCTTTTATTGGATTATTGAGTACTGTTGTTCTAGAAATTCATAATTTTGGAGGCTGTTTGAATATATCGTGCCCCCCAAAATATTGTGCTGTACTGTTGCTGCCATTTTCCTTTCATGGATTCTAGAGGTCAATTATCTATCAAGTGATAAAAAAAAGGATCTATCAAGTGAGGTTAGACACTGTATGTCATTTCTTATATTAAATTAAAAGCCAACATTTGCTCACAAAGGGCAGAAGAATAATATGCTAGTTCTTTGCAAATATCTTGTGCTTGGAAGAGTGGACTGGAATGTTCTCCAGCAACTTGCACTTCAAACTAGCATTGCGTTAGCTGTTCATAGAGGTTTTGCTTAAATTTAAGGCATTTTGTGGGACCTTCAAACTCTATTTCAGTTAGTTTTTAAATGCATTGGCTCAAATGAGACAATTATGATTAGGATATATGAGATCATATATATTTGTGTTTCTATGGAAAGTTTAAAAATATTTTTAATGTAGATTTTTCTTTAGTTTTGCAAAATTTGGATAAAGATTATAAATTCAGCTTGAACACATTCCTGCTTTGAGATATTTGTGAAACATTCAAATCTAGATGTTTGCATTTTTTCTGTATTCCCTTTCAATCTTCATTTACATTTTAGATCATTATAATCATAATGATTAAAGATAAACAAGATTAACACTTAGCTTTAAGTGTTATCTTATATATTAACATTTTTCTCTCTTGTTCTATGCTGCTATTTTGTATTTAATAAAGATGTTTTAAAATTTGCTTAATAGTCTGGCATGTTTTTATGCCAACATTTATTTGATAATTTCTACCTTTCTGAGTGATGGTAGTTTTCAGATTATTTGCTATTTTGAATTAATATGCAATAGACATTTTTATGACATCTTTTTTATTCTTTTGAGTTATTTTCTTAGGATGCATTCCTAAGAAACTAGATTATCAATACAAATGCTATGAGCATCATTTTGACTCAATACGTGTTGCCATTTCTTTAAAAGAGTTGTATCAGTTTGTACCCAATCAACGTATAAGCTGAATGGTTTCACCACCATCTGTCCACATTACAAATAATCAGTTGTAAACAGGTATCCTGAATATATGAAGATCTGGAATCAAACTGCTTGAGTTCACATTTCTGTATAACCAAATACTAGTTACATGACCTTGGATAGATTGCTAATATCTCTAAGGCTTCATTATCTGTAAAATGGGAATGAAATGTACACTTTTATGTGTATTGTTAAGATTAAATAAGATGACATCTACAGTTTAGCCCAGTGCCTACCACATAATAAATGTTCATTATTATTATGTTGTTATTAGTATTTACTTTTATTTCCTTAACTGTTAACAAGTTGAGTATTTTTTTGTGTGCTATAATTTTCATTTTCTTTTGTATGACTTAGGTGTTTCCTTCTTTTGTCTTTTTGTTTTTTGAGGTTTTGTTATTTTTTTTTTTTAAGTTTATTTAATTATTTGGAGAGAGAGAGAGCACAAGTGAGGGAGGGGCAGAAAGAGAGGGAGAGAGAGAATCTCAAGCATGCTCTGTGCTGTCAGCAAAGAGCCCAATGCAGGCCTCAAACTCACAATCTGTGAAATCATGATCTGAACTGATCCAAAAGTCTGACGTTTAACCAACTAAATCATCCAGGCACCCTGAAGTTTTGTTACTCTTAAACCTTAAGATGAGATATTTATAACACAAATTGTTTGACATTTATATTGATTTTCCTCTCTGATCTTTTTGTTGTATAGAAATTTAAATATTTTATTTTATTTTATTTTATCTAGTTATCTTTTTGTTTATATTTTCTTCTATTGTGTCAAAGCTGAGGAACATATTATCATCACTCTTCCAAAGACATATTTGCTAATTTTGAATGATTTAAAAACTAATGCACTCTATTTTGGTGTTTGATTTTATGAATTAATATAAATCATTGTCTGGCCTCCTTTTTCCTGTATGTAGAGTTATCTAGTTATCCCAATACCAGTTAATAATAATCTTCCTTTTTCCATTGTCTTATGATAACTTATTTCCCACACATTACCTTCTGTTATTTGACTGTTTCAATCAGTTATGAGCTGTGATCTGACAATTTCTTTGAGGTCAGTGGGGCAAGTGGTATCCAGGAATTTTCACTGTCTTGGGAGAGTCCAACATTTACAAAGAAACTTGGTCACCATATTCTGTGTCACGAGGTAATTGTGGGTAGTGCACAAGAGTTTAGTCTTACTTGAAAGCTATAAATCTTATCTTAGTAAATAAAATAAAACTGGCTAATGATCACCAGCCATATTTTCTTCTCTCCTAAGGGATGGGCTTGAAAAAGAAAAGGGTGTGTTGGGGGGTTCTTACAATAGCACTAAAACAGCTTTTAAGCAGAAAATAACCGTATGTCGACCAAGACAGGTTATTCTCATTATACAAACATACCTTTCTCAATTTAGTCTTTTTAAAATTGTTTCCACATCTATAGAACTCCATGAGAGATTACGCTGCAAGTATATTTTTTGTTTGTACAAAAATATTTTAAACTATTTTACTTTAGGGGCGCCCGGGTGGCTCAGTCGGTTAAGTATCTGACTTCAGTTCAGGTCATGATCTCGTGGTTCGTGAGTTCAGCCCTGCGTCAGGCTCTGTGCTGACAGCTCAGAGTCTGGAGCCTGCTTCAGATTCTGTGTCTCCCTCTCTCTCTGCCCCTTGCCTGCTCACACTCTGTCTCTCAAAAATAAATAAACATTAAAATAATTTAGAAAGTACTTTATTTTACAGAAGGACCAGCAACTGGCTTTCATTAAGGCACATCAGGGCAGGTTGGTTTCAGAAGAAACATATGCTAGTGCTAATAATTTGTTACATAAAATTCCAATTATCTGTGGAGAAACATGGTGAACCAATTGGGTGTGGAGTTTGAGGGAAGGCTAGCCTGGTTAGCTGTAAGCCATTTAATCATCTAGTGAAGGTGGAATCAGTGTACTTGTTTCTTGATTGGAAAACTTTGCTTGGAGATAAATCTGGATAAGCCATAGTGAATTGAACTGAAACAGGTTTATGGTTTTGTTATAGTTCAACTGAGGCATAAAGAGATGGTCTTTATGGTCTTCTAACCATACCTACTTTTCTAATGATGGAAACTCCATGGATTTGGTTTGATTCCATTTAATTAAAAGTGCAAAGAATTTAGTGAACTGCATCTCCATTCATGGAACTATGCTTTCTTTTAAGAGGAAAACAGAGCTCTTGTGTTTTAGCTGTTTACAGTTCAGTTTTGGGGACAAGACCTACACATACGAAAATTTAACCAGCAGTAAAAACCAGTTATATAAACCAAAGTCAAATGATGGAACAGTGACCGAGTAAGCATTCAGAGGGGGAAATCATTGTTGGTAGGAGGAATCAGTAGCAGCTTCCTAGGCAAGGTAGGATACAACTGGGTCTTCAAGGAGTGGATGGATGATGAGATGAAAAATGGGAGCACTCAGGTGAGAAGTGTTTAAAAAAAGATATAAGGACTTAAATGAACAAAATGTGCTGAGGAAGCAGTGATTAAATAAGACAAGTTGGTATAGAAGAGAGTAGAGGGAGGAACTTTGAGTCTGATTATGAACATCCTTGGATGACAAACTAAATAACTAAAAGAAAAGTGGGTTTATTTACTTATTAACTCTTATTCACACACACACACACACACACACACACACACACACACACACACGAGAGGCAAAGCACAGAGGATTTTGGGGGAGGTGAAACTATTCTGTATGATATTATCATGGTGGATACATGAATATATTTGTCCAAACTCATATAATGTACAACTCCAAGAGTGAACTCTAATGTAGACTACAAATTCTGGATTATAATGATATGTTGATGAAGGTTCATCAGTTGTAACAAATAAATCACTCTGGTGGGGAACGTGGATAATAGCGGAGGCTAGCATGTGCGAAGGTAGGGACTATATGGGGAGCTCTGTACCTGCCACTCAATTTTGCTACGAACCTAAAGCTGCTTTTAAAAATTCTATTAAAAAAAGATTGGGAGAACCTGAGTGGCTCAGTTGGTTAGGCATCTGACTCTTGATTTAAGCTCAGGTCATGATCTCAGGGGTTTTGAGATCAAGGCCTAACTCTGGCTCCATGCTTATAGTGAGGAGCCTGCTTGGGACTCTCTCCTTCTCACTCTGCCCTCCCCCCCCTCAAAATAAATAAACATTAAAAAGAGTAAAAACTTAAATCGAGATAACCAAGCTAAAAGTTTAAAAATGCGCACTTCGTAGGAGAAAGGTGTAAAGGATTTGATTTTTCATCCGTGATTTAAAATCTCCTCTCTGCTTTTTTTTCTTGCTTCTTTAATCCTCCACTCTTAGAAATAATATGACAATTTATATCCTAAAAATTATATTTCTATCATTAGGGAACTGGACTGTCATCTTTCACATGTGCCTTAAAATTTATCACCTCAACCTCCAAGTCCTATTTGTCAACCAGTCATACATGTTGATGTTGTTGAACTCTACAAAACAAGTTATAGTTTCTAGTTCCTGCTACCTGGGCAGTTACAGCAGTATGCTTGGCAAGACTGTGCAGAAGGAAGCACCTGGGCACATAGCAGTTGGATGTGCAGGACTAAAGTAGGTCCTACATCATGTCAGGACAAGGTTTTCATTACATTTTTTGTGTATGCTTTTGGATAATCTCAACTCTCCCACTGGTTGAGGAAATTGAAGCACACAGTTCAGGGAGTTAAAAGATTTGTAACGAGGCCTAAGAGGTGGCAAAGGACTAAAATGTGTTTATTTTGTCTATCTGTCCTATATCACGGTATTCTCTCATCTCATATTTCTTATAAACATTTTGACATTCTGTTGAATTTTCTCAAATTTCTTCCATCTGGAGAAGCAGAGCATTTATCAGACAACTGCAGCCATCTTGTCTATCTTTAAACCCTGAACCTTCAATTGCTGACCATAGTAAAAAATTGAACACATACGTGTTGAGTTGGGTCATGCAGATTTTCCATTTTGAAAGAACATTTAAAAAAAAAAAAAAGGAGTGGGAATTTATACTAATGAACTACAAGAAGGAATGATTATTTCTATCTGTGAAAATGATTTTTGTTGTTCATAAAGCCCTGTTCTTCCAGAGAGTGTTCTATGATCTTGCAATGTGCTCAGTGGCAAAGCCAATGGGGCTCACATCTGTGCTGCTAGCCCGCGGTCTCTCTGGGCCTCAGATCTGTGAAGGCTGTTCGGCTAATTTACATCACCTGTGCCTCAACTTTATTCTCTTGCATGGGCTTGACATGCTGTTTTCAGATGGTAGCCCCTAAGTCATTTGAGCTTAGAGTCTGAAATGCTTTTTGCTCGGTCAAATGTCAGTACTTACAAAATGCTAGAACTTGATAAAGAGAAGAGTCTTCAGCATTTGTGGGCTATGAGTGCTATCTCTCATGGTATTATCATGTTTATTGTACACATCTCCTTAGGATAGTAGCACTTCCAGGGAAACTCAACTAAATGGGTTCAAATAAGATTAATTTTTTCATTTGTGATTCTCTGTCCTTCTTGTTCTTTTTTCCCCCCTATCTTTAATGTACAGATTATATTCTGGCTTCATTGTAACATTACTGTATGTACTGTTAAACATGTAGCAAATGTTTTTTTGAAAGTGTAAAAATAATTTCAAGAAAATTATCAAAGAAAATCTGTGTATAATTTGAAAATGTTTTTCTTTCAACTTTATTGGGCCCATAAATATATTTTTGCAAAGCATAAAATCTTTTGGTTTCTTTTTGTTTTTACTTGATATTTTACCAGGAATATCTTCTCATGTCATGAAACATTCTTTGTAAATATGGTTTTTGACAGTCCCTTAATATTCCATCTTAGCAATTTGACACTACTATTTTAAAAACACATTTCTGTTGCCAGAATATAATGTGATTTTTTTTGGCTATAATAAATAAGGCTAAGATGACTTGTATATAAGCTTTTTGAGGTGTTGCTTAAAAGCATTAAGTGATTTTTTTAAAGTATTAAATGTTTTTAAATTAAAAACTTTTTCTTGAAAGTATTTTTATGTGAAAAAATTCAAACACAGAGGTTGAGCCTATTACAATGAACCCCCACATTTTTTTTGAAATGTGTTTTTTGTAAAGTATTTTTATGTGAAAGTATTTTTATGTGAAAAAATTCAAACACAGAGATTGAGTCTATTACAATGAACCCCCACATTCCTGTCACCAAGTTTCAAAAGACATCAAGATTTTCACAATTATCAATATTTTCCCACATTCATGAATGATTACTTTTATTTTTCCAGGTACTCAATGTAAAAAAAAAAAAAACTTTCAAGAAAGGTTGTGCCAAATTGTTTTACCATGAGCTTGTCTCAGTAAAAATATTAGTGTGAAAAAACAAATTTTTATAGGCAAAAATTATTTTGTTGTTTTGATTTGCACTTATTTGATAGCCGAGTTTGAAGATACTCTTCAAACTTGTTTACAGTCAGTATTTATTCTTATTGGATTGTACATTCATATCCTTTGTCCATTTTTCTTTTCTGGTATTTATCTTTGTCTTATTTAAAGAGCTCTATATAAAAGGGATAATAATAGCTTGTCTGTCATAAATGTTGAGAGTACTGGTATTTTCCCCAGATATTTATTATTTATTTGTCTTTTAAATTTTATGTACGTTGTTTTCTGACAGAACGATTTTCTCTTTCATTTCTTCCTTCCTTCCTTCCTTTCTTTAAGTCTATGCCCAATGTGGAACTTGAACTCATGACCCGGAGATCAAGAGTCACAAGCTCTACTGAATTAGCCAGCCAGGTGCCCCAAGCCATTTTCATTTTTAAGTAGATTAATCAACATATCAAAACACTTGATAACTTTCTTTTTGGTAAGGTTTGCATTACCTTTCTGCATTCTGGATTTAGAAAAATCCTATACCCAGAGGTAGTATAACTTGGTGATTGTGTGAGTTCTGGAGCTCTGCACACAGTTCAAATCTTCACTTGGTATCTACAAGTTGTGTGACTTGAAGCAAGATCATTAACCTCTTTATGCCTCAGTTTCTTCATCTGTACAATGATTATACTATTACCAACTTCATAAAGCTGATGTAGTGATTAAGATACTTTGAAACACATATTAAATGCTATGCAAATAAATATTTGCTATTGTTCTTGTATATTTAACTCTTTAACCCAGTTGAAGCATTTTGGTGTGTAAATAATAATTACAAAATCCTTTCAGTTAAGTCATGGCTTACACAAATCTTCAATACTTTGTGGTGAACAAAGTTCAGCAGATGAGTAAAAGTATGTAAGAAAGGATTCAAAGAGAACTCTTCTTTTCCTTGTTCCCCATGAGATAGAATCTTGCTCATAAATCATCTTAGAATTGTAGAAAAATGTCTAATTTTTAGAATTACGTATTCTAAAGAAGAAACTTTACCTGTTATTAGCTAAACCTTGTCATTCAAAAAGTTGGAAACTGAGGTACAGCAAAGTCAGGATCTGACAGAGAATCAGCTGTATTGAGTCTAGAACCAAAGCTTCTCTGGCCTAATTCTTTTTTTTTTTTTTTAATTTTTTTTAATGTTTGTTTTTACAGAGAGAGAGAGAGAGAGAGACAGAGACAGAGCATGAGTGGGGAGGGGCAGAGAGAGAGGGAGACACAGAATCCGAAGCAGACTCCAGGCTCTGAGCTGTCAGCACAGAGCCCGACTCCAGGCTGGAACTCCCAGACGCTCAACCAACTGAGCCACCCACGTGCCCCTGGCCTAATTCTTTTCTAAGTGAAGAATGAAAAAACAAACAAACAAAACCCCAAACTATCTGCAAATATATCCATAATTCATTAGAGCTTCACTACTTTGAAACTTCCTAATTGTTGAGGAAGGAGAAAAGCCTATTCTCTACTATCAGTGGAAAAGCTGTTTATAGCCAGATTTACACATACAAAGTCAAGTCAAGAACCGAAGGAACTGGAAAGATTCACTTTCTCTTGAAATGGATATCTGAGGTCAAAGTAGGTTTTTGCACCTGAATTCTCTGGATATTTGCCACAATTCTTACTTTTGACTTGCTTATGAGGGATTTAACCCATTGAAATGGAGCGATTGAAAAATGATCTTCAGGCTTCAGGCACTGTAGACCACCACCCAGGTAATCCAGGTCAAGCATTTGCTCATTGGATAATAAATATTTGCTGGGCACTATTCTCAACTCTGGCCCTGCAAAGGAGAATCAGACAGTCTTGGGTGCCTGCCCTCATGAAGCCTATATTCAAGTGAGATTGAAACAATATCAAGAAGTTGCTTATCAAGAAGTTAAATATCAAGATTCTTTCAGAGTGACAAATACAGTTCTATCGGAAGGGCAGTTATATCACTGTGGACACTTGGGAGTCTGGGGGGTGTTGGATCCCCCTTTAAGAAGATGCGATCAGGGAAGTCCTTCTGAGGTGAGGAGCTTCAGAAGTTTTGGTGAGAAGCAGCCAGCTAAGTAAATATCTAGGGGAATGGGGCATCAGGCAGAGGGAACACAAAGTACTTAGGACTTGAGATCCAGAAAGGGTGTCTGTGTAATCCACTGGGTTTCCTCTCATTACTCAATCTTGTGTTTATTGTTCTAGGCAGACGTGATATACAATTGTCTGGGGAGCATACTCTATAGATAATTTTAGCCATGGTCCTTGTAGATGAAAAAGGGGTTTGGCTTCTCTCCATTACCCTGCAGATATGTCAATCTCATCTAAGAGGTGATGGGAGGGAGAAGGCTTTTAAGAGGGCCTGGCAACCAAAAACAGCACATTTTGATTTTCCTTGAATGTGCTAATGTTAGCACAAATACTGGCTGTGCTGCCAGGATATTTCCACACATGTGGCCACAGAGATGATAGAGGTAGTCATTTATTGATTTGAGTAGTTGCAACATTTTTTCCTTTTAACTAGAAAACTCACGTTCTGGCAATTTCTTCCAGGGCGCTGCCCAGAAAAGGCAGTTTTGTGACAATGATGTTCCATCTTGATCTCTCACATGTTGATGCTCTAGATCGCAGTCAAACTGACTACCTGGTTCACATTCTCCATTGAACAGTTAAAAAAAAAAAAAAAGACCTAACAAACAGAATATCAGAAAAACCTTTTCAACAGCCCACTTATTTTTAATTCCAGGACTAACCCTTGGGAAGGCTCAGATTTTTAGCTGTTCCTTTGGATGGGTCATTCTGCAGAATCACAGAGTTAGAGAAGATGAAATGTGTCCTATGACGAAAGAGTTGGGTTTTGTTTTCTTGTTTGCATTTGTATCAGCACCTTCAGGAATTCCCGATACATTCAAGACCTCCAATAAAATAAATACCAGCTGAATAAATGACAGGTGGAAGAATCTAAAAGACATTTTTTTCCCAACTCCTCCATATGATTTTCTCCTTCAGAGAAGACAGTCCTGAGAGAGTTCAGATTGACCCACCTAGAGGAAGGCCCAAAAGCCTGTACTCCAAAATGCCTATTCAGCTCTCTACTTGAAAGTCCAACTTCATGTATCCAAAACTGAATTCTGGATCTTCCTTATCCCCAGTTCTGCCCACTCACCGCCCCCTTTTTGGTTGATAACAACCTTATCCTTTCAGTTGCTCAAACCAAAAGCCTCGGAGACCTCATCGACTCTTTTTCTCCGAATACATCAATCTTTCAGGACATCCTGATGACACTGTCTGCAAAATGCATCCAGAAGCTTATCGCTTACTACATCTATGATCGAAGCCACCATCATGTCTCATTTGGTTTATTATACCAGCTGCCTACCTGGTCTCCTTCCTTCATCTGATGTATTCCGAGGAAACAACTAGATTGATTCTTAATTATATATGTGTATATCTATATCTATACGTATGTCTGACAGATCATGTCATTCTGTTCAATGCTGGCTCTGATGTCACACAGTATAAGCTCAGGTTCTCACAATGGTCTACAGAGCCCTATATGGTCTGTGCCCTCTCCCATCCTGCCATTAACTCTCTGACCCCATCTGCTACGCTTCTCCCCTCTACTGACTCTACTCCAGCCCCACCGGTCCCTTTGCTGCTCCTTCACCAGGCATGCTCTTGCCTCAGGCACTTGGCACTGGCTATCCCCTACCTTGATGATTGCAGTGCCTATTCTTTCAACCCCTTTAAGTCTTTGTTCAAATGGTAACTTTTCAAGGAGGATTATCCTGACTACCTTATTTAAACATTCAACCTATTCCTCTGCACTCCCAGTCTCCCTTCTGTGCTATTTTGTCCTCTAGCACTAGGCACCTTTAAAGATAGCATTTCTACATGCATTATGTTTTTGGCATGTCTTTCTTCCATTATATTATGTGCTTCATAAGAACAGGGATTTTTTTACTGTTCTATTGATTGCTGTATCAACACTGCCTGGCACATAGTAGGCGGTCAAATTTTTGTTGAATGAATTAAAGAATTCAACAGTGCATTTAGTATCTGCTCTGTGTACTCTTAATGGGACCAAAATGAACTAAATTGTTTTATTGAGCACTGGTGGGTATCAGGCACAAGGAATAAACTGTATAGCAAAGGAGAAATGACTCCTATCCTAGAAATATTTAACATTTATCAAGCATTTCTGTGTGGCAGGTACTATACTAAGGGCTTTATAGACTTTATTTTTTTAGTATTCACAACAACTCTACAAGGTAGGTATTTTTCAGATGATGAAACTCAGGTGTGAGAGAGGTTGAGTCATTTTCCAAGGTCACACAGCAAGTAAGTGGCACAGTAAGGATTTGAACCCAGGCAGTGTGACTTCATAGTCCCGTATATTAGCCAATATGTTATATTGCCTCAGGGAAGTTACAGTGTAATGCAGAAGCCAGACTTCAAATAAGTAATCATACAAACACTTTAAAAAAAAAGTTTATTTATTTTTTTGAGGGTGGGGGGAGGGCAGAGAGAGGGAGAGAGAGAATCCCGAGCAGGCTCTGTGCTGTCAGTGCAGAGCCTGATCCCATGAATTGTGAGATCATGACCTGAGCCAAAATCAAGAGTTGGACCCTTAACTAACTGAGCCACCGAGGCACTCCCATACAAACACATTTAATTGCAGGCTGGACTTTGTGGTGTAGAGAAAAAGGTGAACTCCTTGAGAGCTTATATGATTTTTTTTTTCTTGAAAGGCTGACATCTAGTCGTCTCTCAGTAAGTGCTGACTGAATGAATACCAGTCTCCTGAGGGCACAAACCACTGCTTTAAGAGGAAGTTAACCATTATGTGGAGAACTATTTGAAGTGTGTTATCATAGAGTAAGAGTTTAGGGATCTGAAAGAGGTGATATGACTCCTGAGGCAGCATAACTTCTAAAGGTGTGAACAACCCAGGGAATCTCACATGATAATCGTGGACTGACAGCAACATAGTGATCATTCTTTGATGATGATGATGATGATAAGATCCATTTTTCAACCACAACTTCAAAAGGCAGCTATTTTATATGCTTTGTATTTCAAAGCCAGTACAATACTGTGTCTGCAGTAACAACACTATATTGCACACACAAAAGTCTGTTAACAGGGTAGCTTTCATGGTAAGTGTTCTTCTCATACACATACACAAAATAGACCCATTTTGTTAAAATGTCCTCTTCTTATTTCTGATAGTTCATGCTCACATCACATTCATTCTTCACTGTTATATGCTTCTTCATCAGTAAAGTTTCTTTCTATGTTGTCTTCTTCTCCTTCTTCCTTCTCCCCCCCCCTCCTCTCCCACTTGTTCCTTCTCCTTCTCCTTCTCCTTTTTCTTCTCCTTCTCTAAAATGCAAACTACCAGAGGCAAGATTCTAGTTTGTACATCCTGGTATCCCAAACACCTTGCAGAGTTCTGTATGAAGTCATTGTTCAGTACGTGCCTGTAGGATAGAATCAGTTTGACTATCCCCCCCACCCCAATAATTATTTTTTCTCACCAATAATTTTTGTCTTCCAAATATTATAGGTAACCCATAGAACCCTTCTCTTGTGAGGCAGTATATGAACTCTATTCTTTTCTTTTCTTTTATACATTGTTCAAATTTTAACTAGGCTCCATTCCCAACATGGGGCTTGAACTCATGACCCTGAGATTAAGAGTTTCATGTTCTATTGACTGAGCCATCCAGGTGCTCCTGGACTCTATTCTTTTAGAAGCAAAGTTTGAGTATGTATACAGGATATAGAAAAGCCAAGAATTTAAGATATCAGAAAAAATGACTGAATAAATTATAAAGATGATTTAGGATGGGGAACACAACATATTTAATATTAGAAAAAGGTTCTGGGGATATTTGAACTATGTTGCTCATATACTATGAAGTCTGGTGAAATTGCATATGTGTGGTCACTGTGTTCCTGCACAAGATATTTAAAGTGGAATTTTCTAATCTAGGCCTCATGAAACAACTTGCCTCACATAGAATATTTTCCTGAAAATTTGTGGTTGTTTCTACTACTTTGGTTTCTGAAAATATAGGAAAACTTGTCTTTAGATTCTATCAAATCTCAATTTAAAATGTATAGTTATCAAGTTGAATATAGAGATGAAGTGCTAAAAGCAAAAATTCTCGCATTTTATTCTCAGTATATTTAGTGGAATTTGTTCATTTTGCTCAGTTTATCAAAGTGTCATTAAGTGATTGACATTTTGCAGACTCTGGGTTGCAGGAGTGCAAATTAGATTATGTGAGCATATTAGAACAATAATTTACTTTTTACTATTCCTTTACAATTTGTTAAAAGACAAATATTGGGTCAAAAATAGCCCGTTTAGAAATTCTAACAATATATGTTAATAAAATGAAACAAGACTTCATCATCCTGTATATGTAAGAGTAATGATTCTAAAGTCATATGATTAAGTATTGTTTTAAGTTTATTTATTTATTTTAAGTGAGAGAAAGAGAGAGTGTGTGTGCAAGTGGGGGAGGGGCAGAGAGAGAGAGAGAGAGAGAGACAGACAGACAGACAGATAGACAATCCTAAACACAATCCTCACTGTCAGTGCAGAACCTGACTCAGGGCTTGAATTCACAAACCATGAGATCATAACCTGAGCTGAAATAAAGAATCAGTCCTTTAACTGACTTGAGTCACCCAGGTGCTCTCATATGATTAAGATTTTGAAAACCAAATATGCCAGAACTGATGTGTTCAAAGAATGAATACCCTCTCCTCAAAAATAGCAAAAATTGTTACCTTGGGAGAAATATACTTAAAACATGATGTTATTTATAAATATTGTTAACGTATATTGTTGATATTATGTTAATACAGTATTATCTTGATACATACTGTTTTTTTTTTAAGTTTACTTATTTAGAGAGAAAGAGAGGGAGAGAGAGAGAGAGAGAGAGAGAGAGAGAAACAGAACACATGAATGGGGGAGGGAGACAGAGACTCCCAAGCAGGCTCCACACTGTCAGTGCAGAGCCCAATGCAGGGCTCAAACTCATGAACTGTGAGATCATGACCTGAGCTGAAGTCAAGAGCCTGAGGCTTAACCAACAGACCCACCCAGGTGCCCCTTCACACATACTGTCATTGACGTTACTAAAGTTAAACTATTTTTAGAACCCATTTTTTGATATTGTTTTCAAAGCCCAAGGAACACGCTTTTGGACACCTTTGCTGGTATGGTAGCCCCGGAGATGTGCTACTCAGATCCCCCTTCAAGAAAAGACTCGTTTGGGGGTGCCTGGGTGGCTCAGTGGGTTAAGTGCCTGGCCCTTGATTTTAGCTCAGGACATGATCTCATGGTTTGGTTTGTGAGTTTGAGCCCTGTGTGGTGCTCTGGGCTGACAGTACTTGCTTGGGATTCTCTCTCTCTCTCTCTCTCTCTCTGTCTTTGCGTCTCTCTCAAAATAAATAAATAAACATTAAAAAACAAACAAACCTGTTTAAAAAAAAAAAGACTTGTTTGTTACCTGGCTCCCAAAAGTTGTGTTCAGCTGACAACTCCACTTGTTGGCTTGTTCAGAGTTGGCCTCTGCTTTCAGGCCGAGGTCATACTCTTCTCAGAGGGGTCTCCACCAATGTCTAAGCAAGGCTTATGCAGTCCAGCCATGTGCCCAACGTGAAGCCCCTGTCATGGGAAACCTTTGTCGCACACTCTCTGCTGAGCTGGCAGAGACATTGTCAGGTGTGCATTTCAGCCTGACATTTAGCTCTGCCCATCTGGCTCTTCCTTTTTTTCTTCCTAATTAGTATTACTCACCGATACATCTCTTGTACTCTTAACCTCCTACTATTTACTTTCCAGGGGAAACAATCTGTGACTTTTGGTAATAAATTCATGCATTAACTTTTTAAAAAATGTAGTGCTTCACATTTACTAATCACCTTCTAACTACTAGAGACACAAGAGAGAAGACATGGTTCCTACCTTGAGGGTCTCATTACAGTCTGATGGAAGTACCATGAGACGGGCATTGATGACAGAACATAATGAACAGTTTGGTGGAGTAAGTACAACATAATGGGACTTAGGGAAGCCTTTGGCAAGTCTGGGAAGATTTCTTTTTTCTGTTAAAATTTTTTTTTTAACATTTATCTATTTTTTTTTAATTTTTTTTAACGTTTATTTATTTTTGAGACAGAGAGAGAGCATGAACGGGGGAGGGTCAGAGAGAGAGGGAGACACAGAATCTGAAACAGGCTCCAGGCTCTGAGCAGTCAGCACAGAGCCCGACGCGGGGCTCGAACTCACGGACTGCGAGATCATGACCGGAGCCAAAGTCGGACGCTCAACCGACTGAGCCACCCAGGCGGCCCTGGGAAGATTTCTTAAGGACATGATTTCTAAAGTGACATCTAAGAAAGCCTAGAGGGAGGACATAATATTCTAGGAAAATGAAACTGCCTGCCTACAGGTTTGGTGGTGGGCGGGAGAGGAGAAGGCATGTTGGGTGAATAAAAAGTAGTTCTGAAAGGCTGGAGCAGAGAGACAGGGAGAAAATGGTAGAATAATTTAGAAGAAGCCCTAAGAGGGAGATTCTGGATTTTCTTCTATTCTGTGTTGAGGATTGGGTAGGGAGAGGAGCGAGAGATGAAATCAGAGAGATAAATAGGGACTAGATTAGGAATGTCACTTGTAGACTATGGTAAGGAATTTGATCTTTATCCTGAAGATGACAGGGAATTAGGAAGGCAATTTAAAAAAACAGACCAGATCTAAGATTTAGAAGAACCTTTTTGGATGCAATGAGGAAACTCCATTACCAGGAGGTGGGGCAGCAAGGAGGCTAGTTAAGGAGCTGTTACAAAATATCAGGTAGCAGACAATGGCAGCTTGGACTAGAATTCAAAACAGTTGGGATGAGGCTAAGTGGATAAATTTTATACATATGGAGGTAGAATTGAATACACAGAGTCAAGAAAGATCACCAAATTTTTGGCTTAGGCAACATGGCTGATTGCCACTTACCAACCATAGGAGATCTGAGAAAGATTTGATGCACTCTTGCTGGTTTGAAAATGGACAGGGCTACACAGTAAGGCATATGGGCAGCCTCTACAGCTGAGTGTGAGTGATGGCCAGCAAGGAAATGGGGTCCTCAGTCCCACTACTGCAAGGCATTGAATTCTGCCAACCAAATGGACAAGCCTAGAAATGGGGGTGGCATTGGAGGTGATAAATTGATAACAAGACAAGAAAGTGTTACTTCCAAAGAGTAAACAGGTAAGTGGAACTAGCTACATGAGAGCCAATTTAGTGCAATTGCCAAGCAAAAAGTACTTAGGTTTTGGGATATAGGAATAAAGGAGTCTTGTGAAATAAATTGTGTGTGTGTGTGTGTGTGTGTGTGTGTGTGTGTGTGTGTGTGTGTTAAGGAACTTAGGGGTTGAGGAGAGGAAGTGGGTAGCAGGATAGTGAATGGTTTCTGAGCAAGGGAAGAAGAGGGAAAAAGATCCTGTATGTCAGTATTGAAAAGACAGTTCTGGGCTTTGGGAGGCAAAACAAGATGGTGATTTTGCAGGTGAGTCACAGAGCAGATCTTATTACAATGCTGTAGAGCTGCCTGGTGCCTGGGGTAGACTAAGCATGAGGCACACAGAACTGAGAACTGAGAGGCGGACAGGTGGGCAAGACATCGGAATGGCCTTTCCTACTCTGGTGGGCATCTTACTGACTAACCACCCCCCGTTCACACTGCATCAGCCCCTAGAATTCGGGAATAATTTAGGAGAAGCCCAAAGAGAGATTCTGGAGTTTCTTCTTCTGGAATGTGGGTGAGAACCAGAATTATATTTTATCATAGAGCTATTCATTATAATTTGCGCTTATAAAGCAAAAGCAAGACAAGTCTGGCTGCCACTCCAGCAAAAAAGCCTTTAGGATACCTTTGCTTACTCTGTGTGTCACCCAAACCCAGACTGAAGACACTTGAGAATAATGTGTTTCTCTGATTCTCTTGTCATCCTGAAGTTAAATCCCTTGATTTATGTCAGACTTCAGACTGTGTCATAATTGTCAATGTGGAATGTTCATTTATGTAGTTATTTTTGGTAGGGTGTACCTACCAAAGGTGTACCTTTCTTGTAATCTGGAGCTGGAAAACATCCTGAATGCAGGCCTACATTTATTCCGGTTATATACCAGATATACACCACTCTTTTAAAAGTGGCAATTGTTTTATCATAATGGTAAATAATATTTACTTATGCATTCAACAAATAAACGTTGAGTGCTTCCTATGTACTAGGTACTGTTCTAGATGTTACAAATTTAGCAGTGAATAAAATAGACAAAATTCTCTGCTTTCATGGAGAGAGAATAAGTCAAGTAAATAAAATATATCTTATGTTAGATGATGATAAGTACTCAAGAAAAAAGTAAAGGGTGAAGAGAAAGCCTCTGGGGGTACGTTTTAGGACAGGGTGGCTGGGGAGGGCCCCTCCTGGAAAAGAAAGCTGAGAATAAATGGGAAGGAGAGGCACAGGTTGTCTTGCAGTAGGCATCTTTATCTGGCACCTTATCAACACAGTTTACTTTTAAGTATTTGAATGACAATAATACAGTAACAGGTTCTTTTTTTAAAGATTAAAAAAAAATTTAAGTAATGTCCATACCGTCATGGGTCTTGAACTTACAACTCTGACATCAAGAGTCGCATGCTCTACCAACTGAGCCAGCTAGGCGCCCCAATACAGGAACAGGATTGGCCAAAAAGCTTTATATGTAACTTTAAAAATTTTTAGGCATTTGATTTGAGTTTATCACAGAGAGTCAGTTTGTCTCTGTCAAATTGAGAGGTGGTGCTTGCTTTATCTTAGTTCACAGAGAGAGACTCTAATCTTTAAAAAAAAAAATGTTTATTTATTTATTTTGATAGTGAGAGAGAGAGAGAGAGAGAGAGAGAGCGAGCTCACGAGCAGGGGAGGGGCAGAAAGACAGGGAGAGAGAGAATCCTGAGCAGGTTCCACTCTGTCAGCACAGAACCCCACATGGGGCTAGATCTCACGAACAGTGGGATCATGACCTGAGCTGAAATCAAGAGTTGGACACTTAACTGACTGAGCCACCCAAGCGCCTCAAGACTCTAACCTTGAGAAACAATTTTGACCTGAAATCTAACTTCTGCCACTTTTAAGAATCTCTTCCTTTGTATATTGGATACTTAATGGATAGTCTAGGAAAACCAGCTTGCCTAGAATGGAGAGCAATCTAGTGAGACAATGTTAAAACTCTGGGGAATCTTAGAGAATATTTAGTTACTCCCCACCCTGTTACAGCAGGAGAAACTGAAGGATCCTGGGCAAGGACTAATGTTTACTTTTTGGCAGATTAGATCTCCATCTTTCTGCCTTAAATTCACTGATCTCTCCATTAAACTCCATGGTCACCTGAAGTAATGATGAGGAAAGGGGTGCCTGGGTGGCTGAGTTGGTTAAGCAGTTAAGTGTCTGTTACAGGCTCAGGTTTGTGAGTTTGTGAGTTTGAGCTCTGCTTCGGGCTCTCTGCTGTCAGCATGTAGACCACTTCAGATCCTCTGCCCCCTCCTCTCTATGCTCCTCCCTTGCTTGTGTGCGTTCTCCCTCAAAAATAAATGAATATTAAAAAGAGAATATTTTTATTACATTCCACTCAGTGCCCACCATTAAGGCTCAGCTGTGGTTTTATTTTCCTCTGAGTCGATCATTCCCGGAAGAGAATTGTGAACAGAGTTAGTGAATTCGAACACATTGCTCATGCATTCACTCCCCATTTTCTGAAATTTCTTGCTCGAGGTCAGCTTCTTGAAACCAGCCAAGGAGTAGCAAAGTCCATTCCAATTAGCTCTCTATGCATGATATTTTCTGAGTTATCTCACTGGTAGCTTCTGATGGCCACGAAAAGAAAACAAACACAGTGACTGACAGAGGGAAAGGAATTCTGTTATTCGGATTATGAATGTGTACAGAGTGGTTTGGATGGGACCTTGGAAAATTCTGCTGATTCCTGTGGAAGTATTTATGTTTCGATGGCATGTCATTATAGATCATCTTACAAAATGTAAATTGAAAAAATACCGGTGGGTTGAAGTCAGGGATGTCATTATGTGCCCAATCTATTTCCCCCAGATGCCTTGCAGGTTTGTAACTCCTGCTTAATACAATCCAGTGTTTTTTGCTATCCATATTCTTTACTACATAGTGATATAGTTAATCACCTTTAAATCTCCACACATTTCCTTATCTGAGATGATACTTTGAAAAGCTTAAGGAGCTATATGGACATGGTGATCTGTTGAGTCCTAACAGATATTCCCAGGGGGTATGTGACAGGCTGAGGTGAGAATGGGCCGAGGCCACAAACCAATTCATGAGCAGGTGACACCACCACCAAGCAGGACTGAAACACAAAACCAGAGTCAAAAAGAGCACACGCACAGGGCGATGGGGATTGGAGCTCCTGTGCAGGGGTGGGGATGGAGTTGTGTGGGCAGCGTCCTGCTGCAGCAGTGCCTCTGCTAAGGCCCGCGGCCCAGCCCCTGTGGCTTGTGTGGGGCGGGCAGAGCGGGGGAGGCTTCCTCGGTTTTCAAGCCATAATGTGCTAACATCGGCTCGGAAACCTTTCCAGATTCCTTTAGAGATAGGCTCTCTCCAGTCTTTGAGCTACCAAAGCAGGCATTTGGAGTATAGACTCCAAAACGCCTAGGACAGTGCTTTGCACATACCACGATCACAAGAAGCATATATTGAGTTGAGTAGATAAGCCCTAGTTCTGATAGAGCTTTGCTCAGGGCCTGGCACACAGACGTTCATTTTCTATGAACTATTCTTACCATTACTACAAACATTTATTGAATTGAAACAATACATCAGAATTTAAATACTTGCTCTGCCAACTGGTCTTTTGGCTTGTAACAGTCATAAGAATTCAGGAATAAATTTTTACAATTAAAATGTAATATTTTTGGGGTGCCTGGGTGACTCAGTTGGTTATCCATTCGAATCTTGATTTCAGCTCAGGTCATGATCTCAAGGTAGTGAGATCAAGTCCCGTGTTTGGCTCTGTGCTAAGCATGGAGCCTGCTTGAGTTTCTCCCTCTCCCTCTGCCCCTCCCTTCTCTCTCTCTTTTTCTCAAAAAAAAAAAAAAAAACAAAACACCTTAAAAAATGGGGTGCCTGGTGGCTTACTTGGTTAAGCATCCAACTCTTCAGTTCAGGTCATGATCTCACAGTTCATGAGTTCAAGCCCTGCATCGGGCTTTGTCAAGACAGCGTGGATCCTGCCTGGCATTCTTCCTCTTTCTCTGTCCAGAGAAAACTGTGTTTTAACATATTCTTGTTCTCTGATAACCAATACTGAACTAAGGACCGAAGCTGGACTGATTTGAAACAAACACCTGAGACTTTAAATGTTTTGAGTCCAGGGGTGCCTGGGTGGCTCAGTCGGTTGAGCGTCCGACTTCGGCTCAGGTCATGATCTCGCGGTCTGTGAGTTTGAGCCCCGTGAACTCTGTGCTGACAGCTCAGAGCCTGGAGCCTGCTTCAGATTCTGTGTCTCCCTCTCTCTCTGCCCCTCCCTCTGCTCATGCACTGTCTCTCTCTGTCTCTCAAAAATAAATAAATGTCAAAAACAATTTAAAAAAAATTAAAAAAAAAGAAATTTAAGGGGCTCCTGGGTGGCTCGATCAGTTAAGAATCTGACATCAGCTCAGGCCATGATCTTGCAGTTCGTGAGTTTGGGCCCCATGTTGGGCTCTGTGCTGACAGCTCAGAGCCTGGA
Source organism: Panthera leo (assembly GCF_018350215.1). Lineage (NCBI taxonomy): Eukaryota > Metazoa > Chordata > Mammalia > Carnivora > Felidae > Panthera > Panthera leo. The sequence goes on along the minus strand of NC_056696.1, from coordinate 39,042,201 downwards.
CCCTGCTTTGGATTCTGTGTCTCCCTCTCTCTCTGCCCCTCCCCTTCTCATGCTCATGCTCTGTCTCTCTCTCTCTCTCTCTCTCTCTCTCTCTGTCTGTGAAAAATAAATAAACATTAAAAAAAATAAAAAAAATATTTTGAGTCCACAGAGGTCATATTTGGATCACAAAATGCTTAAGAATAAAAATAATTGAAACCAACATGCATTTATCACTCAAGACCTATATAGAAAGAGCCTTGAAAAACTTAAGAATGTTTACATAAATAAGATAACGAGACTTTTTAAAGGTTAGGAGTTTCCCCATATGCATGATGTGTTAGAAACCATACTACACAAATGAGAGATGGTAAAGATAAGAGAAAGAGAACAAGGACTTAGCTGCAGCCCGATCATCCTCTTGGACACTGAATCTATGACAATATTCCTATCCATGGACTAATTCCAATAACAAAAATCTGTTCTTTCATGGTTTGGACACTAGAAACTGTGACTTTTCAAGGATTCCCGTCAACAGGGAAGGAAATGAGTTTTCACCATTTTGTTGTCTTTGTTGGTGTGACTTATGAAATGAGTTTCTTAAATATAGGAATGAATTATAACGAGACGTACAGTGGTGTGTACTACCTAAAATTTATACTTCCTTATAATTTTAAATATTTTTAATGTGCTTATTCTTTCATCATAGCTAGATGTTAAATCTGATAAAGGCAGGAATTGTGTTTATTATTCTGTGTATCCCCGAATGTGTTATTATTGATGATTATTTTATAAATTTACTCTGATTTAACAATTTGATGTAACATTTAAGCCAGTTTGATTTGGTAAAAAGCAATGTCTAATGAAGGCTGGCAGTCAGCCTGTTTGGAATATTTTATTCCAATTATTAGGGCATTGCCTTTCAATGCCTTTTTTGAAAATTCTTATTTTCCTGATTAAAATCTATACTGTGCATATCATAATGAGAGTGAACGCCCCACCTAGAAGTCATCCTTGGCTCCCTCTGGAATCTCTGGTTCAGCCTACTTGCCTCCTCTCCAGCTTCTACCGTGTCCATCAGGGTGACCCAGAGGTCCTATAAGGTGTCTACCTCTGGCCCCTGGGCCTTCAGCAGCAGCTCATGCTCTGGCACACCTGGCTCCCATATCAGCTCCCCAGCCCCCCAGGTGGGCAGCAGCAGCAGCTTCAGAGGTGGCTTGAGCACCAGCATGAATGTGGTCAGGGGCTACGCAGGCGAGAGGGTCCAGGGGGCACTGTAGCTGTCTCAGGGCACCAAAGCCTGTTGAGCCCTCTTAAGCTGGAGGTGGACCCCAACATCCAAGGGTGTGCATCCAGGAGAAGGAGCAGCTCAAGACCCTCAGCAGCAAGTCGCCTCCTTTATCAACAAGCTACGCAACCTGGAGCAGCAGAATGAGATTCTGGAGACCAACTGGAGCCTCCTGCAGCAGTGGAAGACGGCTCGGAGCAACATGGATAACATATTGGAGAGCTACATCAACAGCTTCGGGTGCCAGCTGGACACATTGGCCCAGGAGAAGCTGGAACCTGCGGTGGAGCCCATCAGCAGGAGGGGCTGGCGGAGGACTTCAAGAATAAGTAGGAGGAAGAGATACAGAGCACGCAGAGACGGGAAGATGCATCTTCCAAGTCAAGAAGGCTGTGGGTGAAGCTTCCATGGATGAGGCAGAGCTGGAGTCCCTCCTGGAGCTGCTGGCCGGCCTGTGCAGAGGAGAGCCGAGAGCAGCCACAGATCTCGGACACCTCTGCATTCCACTCCGTGGACAGCAGCAGCCTCCTGGACCGATGGCATCATCACCAAGGTCAAGGTCCAGTACAAGGAGATTGCTAACTGTATCCGGCCGAGGCTGAGACCTTGTACTAGAAGTATGAGAGGTGCTGGCACTGGCTGAGAAGCACAGGGATGACCTCAGTTGCATAAAGACAATTTGTGAGATGAACCAGAACAATGGCCGACTCCAGGCTGAGATCGACAGCCTCAAAGGCCAGGGGGCTTCCCTGGAGGCTGCCCTTGCTGATACCGGGCAGTGTGGGGAGCTGGTCACGAAGGACGCTGACGCCAAGTGGAGGCTGCACTGCAGCGAGCCCAGTGGACCATGGCAGGACAGATGTGTGAGGGCCTGGAGCTTGGGAACATTAAGCTGGCCCTGGACATGGAGATCGCCACCACCTGCAAGCTGCTGGAGGGCGGGGAGATACAGCTGGAGTCTGGAATGCACAACATGAGTAACCATACCAAGGTGGCTGCTCCCGTGGGCTGAGCTCCGCCCATTGGGGGGGCCTCAGGAACCTTGGCCACAACTACAGCCTGAGCTCCTTCCAGTCCTGCTTCTGCTGCGGCGGGGCTCCAGTACCTTCAGCCGAGTCAGCTCCTCCAGGGTTGTGGTTGTGAAGAAGGCTGAGACACGTGATGGGAAGCTGGTTTCCGAGTCATCTGATGTCCTGTCCAACTGAGCAGCCACTGTGGTTGCTCCCAGCCTCCTCGCTCCTGTGGCTGCCATAGAGCCTTTGGGGGAAGGGGCTGTGCAGGGTGGCTACAGGAACAGGAGACCCACCTGAGGCTCAGTCCCAATCCTCAGTCTACCCTTCTGGGGAGTCTACTGCCCTGGGTATTCCCTCTCGCCCTTGCCCCCAGCTAAAAGCCAATTCAAGTGTCTTTTCCCAAATAAACCCTCAGCTGGTCTGCCAACCATTCCTCCACATCCTTAAAAGTGAATGAATAAGAATAGCCATACTTGCAACACACAAATAGCAAATGTTTAGCCCAGAATAGAGAATTTCAATGAATGAATAAGAGAAAGATTAACAACCAGAGTAGAAAAAAATGGCAAAAGATGTGAGCAGTCATTTTAGGAAATGGAAACCACAAAGAAGATACCACTTTATTTTCACCAGACTAAATTTATAAACATTATCTAATTCCTGCATAGGAAGGCATTGTTTTACATGCTTTATAAGCAGTAGCTTATTTAATTCCCTCAACAGCCCTATAAAGTATGTTCTATAATTTTCTCTATCTAACAGATGAGGAAACGGAGGCACAGAGCTGTTTAATAACGTTTGCAAGGTCACACAGCATTTACAAATGTGCAATGTGGGTTTGATGCAGGGCTGGAGATTTGCAGCATATCCAGATGGCAGGTTGGGGAAGGAACCATGGAAGACTTGAGTGTGGGTTTTGTTCTTTCTTTCTTTTTCTTTCCTTCTTTCTTTCTCCTTTCTTTCTTTCTTTCTTTCTTTCTTTCTTTCTTTCTTTCTTTCTTTCTTTCTTTCCCCTTCCCTTTCCTCCCCTCCCCTCCCCTCCCCTTTCCTTTCCTTTTCTTTTTTATGAACAGTCCTGGAAATGTGGTTCATCACTTTAATCCACATTCCACCATGAGAGGTCTTCGACATGACCTTACCTAATATCACAGCTTCCTTCTCAGGTTTGAGGGACATTTTATGGTGACTTGGGCTTTTATGATGGAAGGGGTAAATGTGCCATCAGTGAAAAGGCTTACTTTGGAGGTCAGAAGTAGCTGTTTGCTCTGCTTTTTGGACTTCCTCAAAAGAAGAAGAGAACCTCCAAGACTACGCCAACAAACACTTGCTTACGCTGGCAGCGTGGCTTGAACCTAACTACCAATCTCCAGCCCAGATCTGGAGAAATGTGGAAATTCTCTTTCTCTCTCTACCAAATCCAAACAGGAATATAAATGCCAGGTCTTATTCCCATTGGGAAATAGCCAAAGTTATTGTGACAGTACTGTATTTTGAGCAATGTTGGCTATTTGTTTTTTGGAGCACAAAGCAAGCAATAAATCTGTCACCCTGAAAAATCAGGTTGTGACCTAGAGGAAGGAGCAAATTGTGACTTTAGGTAAAAAAGAGTGACCTACCAGGGAGGATAATTTATCATGAGAACAAAATTGCTGGTGTTCTCCTGACCGACCAGGAAGAAGGGCTGCAGTAAGCAAATTCAGGAGATGCAAGCGTCCGAATATTTTTAACTGATCAATATTTCCAGGGTTCACAAGCAGCCAAAAAACTGTCATTGTTCAGAGTAAATACATTGCTCACCTGATTTGTAAAAGGAAAAACTGAGAGCTTTAATTATTCTCTTTTTTTAAAAAAAGCCACGACTCAACAACAGGCATTCTTTGTAAAATGAAAATAAATATTCTCCTGGGGATTCAGGTGAGCCTTCTTGATTTTTATGGGGAAGCAGGAGATAATGTTACCTGAAAATGCTTAAGGAAATTGACTGTGGGGGATTAATGTCCTTCACCCACTCTTAGGTTAAAACTCTTCCTGCTGGAGAGGAAACCAAGCAAATAATATCATCTAGGGAACTACCGATAAAATAAGGCTTAGGCAAAGCTAGAGTTTACTTAAGACAATAACACTGTCTTTCCACTTACGTTGGGTACCTTCCATTTGCCCCTTCAGGTTACCCTACCTGCTACTCCACCTTGCACCATGCCGGAGAGACTGCTTCAGAGGGCTCTCTGCCCTGGGCTGTTGGTTGGGTTCAGTCAATGGGCGGCACCTGCTGGAGAGTAGAGGGAAGAGAAGGCTGGGGTATTACTTGCCTATCCCCCTCCCTGCAGGATGGCTTCAGACTGGCTGTGTCCCTCTTCTGAAAGTCACAGCTTCTGTAAGGTGACGTTTTCTGCATAGCCCTTTCTGTCTCTAGATTCCAGTAACCTCTTCCTTCTCTTGACACTTCTGTTCCAGGAGTGGTAAATGCTCCCCACTAATACTACCTCAGGGTATGTACTGTACTATTTTTGTGGTTTTCGTGTACCCTGCCCACACCTTTGTATATTAAGCTTTCCTAAATTACAGTGTGCTGTTTCCTGGTTGGTCTTTGACCAATACACCACTTGACTAGCACTTTCCATAGACCTGAATATCATCATGGCTCCAGGGAGCTCTGGACAACTAAGGCACTTCACCAGGCCTTAAACAGGGATGGCAAATGATATCAGTCATTGGACGAAGAATGTTAAGTTTACATTGTGTGGCTCAATACTGGTAGCAACTATGATACACCCAAGCTTTGTATCCTATGAAACTGCGATTTCATCTCTGGACTTTGCTGACAAGTACACAGATATGACAAATCCAGCTTTGTGTCATGATCACTTCTCAATAAATTTGAAGGCTAGAGAAAGCATTCAGTTTCTGAGGATTAACACCCATTATCTCTCAGCCCCTGTTGCCACGTGGCACAACTTATATTCACTTCACCAGCTTACAAATTCAGCTGTCCTCCCAACAAACTTGGCAGGCTCATCCCATTTCTCAGAAGAGATTTAATAGCAGTGAGTTCATGTATTACAAAGACTTCATTACTTTTATTAGCTTTCCATGCTCTCTGCTTACTGGTGCACTGAGGGGTATTACTGAATAATCCATAGTTGTCAGAAATATAAATGTGCCCTGGTATAGTACAGCTTTAATTCTACTTATTTTATTTTCTTATTTAGGACATTTTGTAAGAGATTAGACAGAGTTCCTTCTGTAAGGGAACTTGCTGCAGAGTGGTGTTGGTTTATGTCCAACATATGAGTAAAGCAGGAATAACCAATTTTTATGTGCCTATGGCACCTGATAAAATGCATTCATAATGCCAGGCGCTGATTCCTACTCCTTTTCAGGCTCAGGCAAAATTTTTGCAAGAAAAAAATTTATTCACTGCTTCATTTAATCAAATATTCTTTTTTTAAAAAGAGTTTTTACTTATTTTGAGATAGATAGAGCATGAGCAGGGGAGGGGCAGAAAGAGGGAGAGAGAGAGAGAGAGAGAGAGAGAGAGAGAGAGAGAGAATCTCAAGCAGGAGCCACACTGTCAGTGCAGAGCCTGCCCCTTGTGGGGCTGGAAGTCACCAACCGCGAGATTAAGACCTGAGCTGAAATTCAGAGTCTGACACTCAACCCACTGAGCCACCCCGGCGCCCCTAATCAAATAATTTTGATCTTAAACAAGTTAAACATGTTTGTGTACCCATTTCTTTACTTATAATATGTGTATATGCATAAATTGTGCCCTATCTTTTTTAAAAAACACCACAACCAAAAATACTGGATGGTATTTTTGTGAAATATTTGTTTGCTTATTAAACCTATATCAATTTAATTATAATGGAAGTATATATGTACTAACAGAATAAGAAAGAGATGAAATAAGTAGAATTTGTCCAATGAAGATTAACATTGATAAAGCAGAATGCTCAGTTTCAATTGCACAAAATCTTTCAATTGTCTTAGACTGTAGTATTATTCATATAAAGAGAAAAGGGAAGAAAATGTCTATTTGTGTCAGCCAGGGAAGTAAGAACTTTCCATACATTACTTACTTTTGATTTTTAAATTACATTTACTTTTTACTTCTATTTCTTACAAACCTTAATGATGAGGACTAATATATACCACTTAGTATGTAAATCGCCCATATATTTTAAACTATTATCCATTTTATACTTACTGACAAAATTTTGGAGTACTGAATTTGACGATATTAATAACCTTTAACATTTTGTAGGGGGCGCCGGAGGCTCAGGTGAAAGAGCATGTGACTCCTGATCTCCAGATTGTGAGTTTGAGGCCCACGTTGGGTGTAAATGAAAAATAAATAAACTTAAAATTCTGTTAATAACAAAACATATGGCAAATTCAAAAAGGAAGAAAGCAGGGAAAGATTATTCACATCCCTCGATAATCCTTCTGTTCTGCAACCTATTTTCTGACAAGAGTTGCCTATATAGTAGTTCCCCTCTTATCCGCAGTTTCGCTATCTGTGATTTCATTTTCCCCACGGCAAACCGCAGGGAGGAAGCAGATGATCCTGACGAATCATCAGAAGGTGAATAGTAGACTAGCTACGTCACAGCGCCTGCGTCACTCACCTCTCTTCATCCCATTACGTAGGCAGTTTCACATCTCACAACGTCACAAGAAGGGTGAGTACAGGGTAATATCTTTTTTAAGATACTTTGTAAAGATGACAGTATTTAAATTAAAAAAAATGTTTATTTATTTTTGAGAGAGAGAGGGAGAGAGAGCGAGCGCGCGAGCGAGCGGGGGAGGGGCAGAGAGAGAGGGAGACAGAATCCAAAGCATGTTCCAGGCTCTGAGCCGTCAGCACAGAGACTCAGGGCTGGAACCCATGAACCGTGAGATCACAACCTGAGCGAAGTGGGGCGCTTAACCGACTGAGCCACCCAGGTGCCCCTACAGTGTAATATTTTGAGAGAAAGAGAGGGATCACATTCACAGAACTTTTATTACAGTATATTGGTATAATTGTTCTGTTTTATCATTATCGTTGTTAATCTTTTACTGTGCTGAATTTATAATTAAACTTCATTATAGGTATGTATAGAAAAAGCCATAGGATATATAAATTTTGGTACTCTCCTTGGTTTTAAGCATCCACGAGGAGTCTTGGAAGGTATCCCCCGTGGGTTCGCGGGAAGGACTGTCCTTGATGTCTTCATTTTCCCACCTCTGAATGCATTTGGCAGCTCTTGCTCAGGATACCACCTTGTCAGGTCCTTGTCTGACTTGGCCTTTCCACCGAGTTGGACATTGGTGACCACTGCTTCGTGAAGTTTTCTCTTCTGCTGGCCTTGGTGATTTTACTCCTCCCCGCTCGCCTCATGCTTTCGCAAGTCTTTGTTCTTCTCCAGCTGGCCGTCAATCTTGGGAACTTCTAAAGGCTAAGTCTTAGGGATACTTATCTTCGATCTCTGCTTTGAGAAGCTTTCCCACAGCTTCAAATATCCATGTTTGTAGCTTCAGCTATCCGCTAAATGCTGATGAGATCCAAATTTCTTTCTCTAGCTCCTACCTCTACTCTATACTGAACCTCTTACTTCACTTCTACATGAATGTGTCAGAGACAATTCAGCCTTAATATGTTTAATATTTAAGATAAAGCTCATGATCCATCTCTTCCCCACCTGGTTTTCTACTGATTTTAACTTGCCTGGTGAATGCCATTATCACATTTTGGCATAATAGAATATTATCTTTCCGTCACTCCCTTAATCCTTCCCATCACCAAGCTTGTGTGTGTGTGTGTGTGTGTGTGTGTGTGTGTGTGTGTGTGTGTGTTTAATCATTAAAGTATCTTTGAATCCATTCACTTGTCAGTATCTTCATTACCATCCCTCTGGGCCAAATTCCTAGAGCTTCTTGCCTGTGTTAATACAGTAACTCACTAACTTCACATGTTTGAATAAATTATCTTGTCTATAGTCAGAAAGTCAAAGCACAAATATGATCATGTCACCCACCCAATTAAAACCATTCACTTTAAGTAACTTTCTTAGGGTAAACATCAAATGTCTTCCTGAGGCCTTATAAAGCTTTGCAACTTCTGGCCCCTGTTTTCCTCTTTAGTTCTTTTTGAGCCAGTCTCTCATTTGTTTGCTGTGTTCTTGCTGCTTTGGCCTTATTTCAGTTTCTGAAATGCACTAAAGTCCCTCCCACCACAGGGCCTTTGCACATGCAGTTTCCTCTTACTGGAATGCTCTCCTGTACTTATTTACTGGCTTCTATTCTGGCTTCTTCACTAAACTTTAAGTGCTGTGTGATAGGGATTGTGCTTCTTTCTGCTTTCTTTCCTTCTTTTTTTTCCCCCTGCTTTCTATTTAAGCTCCAAATACACAGTTCTGGCATATAGAAGAAGCTCAATAAGTTTTTGCTATGAAAACACATATATAAGTAATAGGAATTACCAAATTTAATTCTTGTTTTCCTTTTAACTATTTGTTGAAATATGAAAATTTTGTGTCAGAGTTAATATTTTTGATTTTTAAACATACAGTGGTGTTTAAAAGTTTCACATAGATCTATCAATCATTCTATTATTGTTTCCTTTACTGGTAATCATGCTTAAAAAGGCCTTTATCAGTAGAAGATGATGTGAACTATTACCTATTTTTTTTATAATACAGCTTTTTCTTCAAACAAATACTCTTTTTAACAATATGGAGTGTATTTGAAGGCAAGATGTCAAGGAGTTAGGTTTTTGTTCTGCATATAGTAGCCACTTGTCACAATGAATGCTCCATTTCTTTCTTAAAATGTCACTTTTATTTTGTATTTTTTATAGATTTCAGACTTTTTGATATTTAATTTTGGTCCATTACTCTGTCATTTTTGTGACACATTATTTTAAGAATGATGACTTTATAAAGCATATATGGTTGTATTAGTTATCTGTTGTTACAATTATGCTATATGACAACCATCCAAAGTGCAATGGCATAAAACATCCCTTCTTAGCAGGGTTCCAGAAGATAATTAAGCCTAAGACATTTATTATATGTAATGAATTAACTATGTACCATTTGGGAGAATTGAGAAAATAGTCACTCAAATATTTTTTTCTATAGGGCTTAATTTTCTTATAAAAACCCCACTGAGAAAATACAGCTTAAAACAATAAATGTTTATTTAGCTCTTGCATTTGCAGCTTGTAATTTAGGCTGGGCTAAGCTGGGAAGTTTTTCTGGCTTTAGTTAGGCTCGTTCTTAAGTCTGGTGGTCTGCTGGCTCATGGTCTAAGGAAATGCATGCAATTGGGCTACATATCTTTTAACCACCAGCCAGCTAGCCCAGACATGTTCCATGGTGAGGTGCAGAGGGCAGACAGGAAGCAAATGCAAAACCACTTTTATAAATCTCTGCTTGCAGCAAGTTTGCTAACATCTCATTGGCCAAAACAATTCACAGGACTGAACTTAGACTTGAGGTGCAGGGAAACACATTCCATTTTTCCTAGAAGGAACTGCTGAGTCACACTGCAAAAAAGGTGGATGCAGAGAGGGATTGAGGAATTGAGTCCATTAATGTAATTCATGTACCACCATGGTAGTCTTCCATTATTCTTCTTTAATACTTTTTATTGGCTCTTCCTGGAGACTTGTTATATTTTGGAACCATTTTGTCACGATAAAAAAAAATACCCATTGGAGGGCTCCTGGGTGGCTCGGTTGGTTAAGCATTGGACTCTTGGCATCAGCTCAGGTCATGATCTAAAAGTTCCTGAGTTTGAGCCCCAGGTTGGGCTCTGTGCTGGCAGCATGGAGCCTGCTTGGGATTCTCCCTCCTCCTCTCTCTCTGCACTCCCCCCCCCCCCCCACCCCGCTCGTGTTCTCTCTCTCTAAATAAATAAAAAAGAATACCCATTGGGATTTGCATGGAAAGAAGTTAGAAGTTGGAAACGGAGCTAGATATTTTTATGTATTCATTTCACTTATCTGTTCAGCAAGTGAAAGTAGCTATCACCACACACATTTCACAGGTAATGGCATTGATAAATAACTATCAGACCTCTAGTTAAGTCAAGAACCTGGACTCAAACTCAAGCTTCCTGCTTCAGAGCACACTTCTTTCACTGCTGCATGACTGCTTCCTTTGGAAATTGCTGTGAGGAACATGCATGATAATGTCCGTGAATGGATTTGGAAAACTGTAAAATGAGCTAAGACCCAATGATTTTGGAGTTCCCCAAATGCCCATGTGTCTGTAAATACGACTCTTGAAGTTTTAGCTTATAGAAGACTCTATTATACCTTCTTCCTGTTTCATCTGTTAGTTTAGGTAACATCATTTACACAGTTGGCTAAACGAGATGAAATAATCACAAGAAGTGTAGCTGGCATTTATTATGGAGGCACTAACTTTTATAGCTCGTTTGTGATATGATCCATTCAATTTTCTGCAATTTAGAAAAATAATTTTGTTTCTTATTTCTTTTTAAGTTTTATTTTTACTTAAGTAATCTCTACACCCAATAGGGGGCCCAAAATCATGACTCCAAGATCAAGAGTCACATGCTCTTTCCACTGAGCCAGCCAGGCACCCCCTTAAGAATAACTATTTTTTTAATTATTATTTTTTTAAATATTCATTTTTATTTTTGAGAGAGCATGAGTGGGGGAGGGGCGGAGAGAGAGAGAGAGACTGAGAGAGAGAGAGAGAGAGAGAGAAGGGGACAGAGGATCTGAAGCAGGCTCCATGCTGACAGTAGTGAGCTCAACGTGGGGCTTGAACCCATGAACCGTGAGATCATGGCCTGAGCTGAAGTTGGATGTTCTACTAACTGAGCCACCCAGGAGCCCCCCAAAATAACTATTTCAAAGGGGATTAGATATGTTTTCAGGCTTCCAAAACTTTCCCTTGGGAGGCTTTGATTAGAGTTCAGAAATGATGTAAGTGAACTGAGGGCCTGTGGCAGTGTTGCCAGGGATATTGTCAGATGCTGTCTTATTTCATTTCACCCTTTTGGCAGACGAGCAGACGATGCTTAATAGGTAAATTCTCTACCAGGATGTCAGACAATCATTTGAAAAGTAAAGCATTTATGTGGATTTTTTTTTATGTGGATTTTGATTAAAGTCAAAGTGTTTGTTGCTAGAAATTCTGGAAGCGAGTAATAGTAGAAACATCAGTAACAAAATTTCTCTTTATTTCTTTTTATTTTTTTAATGTTTATTTATTTTTGAGAGAGAGAGAGAGAGAGCGAGCATGCAAGCAGGGGAGGGACAGAATCTGAAGCAGGCTCCAGGCTCTGAGCTGTAAGCACAGACCCCAATGCTGGGCTCAAATTCATGAACCATGAGATCATGACCTGAGCCAAGGTCGGATGCTTAACCAACTGAGCCACCCAGGCACCCTGGCAACAAAATTTCTTGAAGTTAGACTTGTTTCATTGTGGGTATTTTTAATAAAAGTGAAGCCATTTTGTGTATGAAAACTTAGTCATGTAGCCAAGCATCTTAATGTTCTGAGTAGGCCCATCAATCTAAATCATATGTTGGCCCAACATGGAAATGGTTGGAAGTGGGAAGAAGAGGTTGAAATCTTGGAGCCCTGGTCCTGGAAGTGCCTGGTGATCAAGCACCATGGGTTTTCACTGGGTAATTTATACTCATGTGAATCATGAACATATTAATTTGCTAAGAGTTCATTAATCTCCCTGATCATTATGGGGTTTGACATGTCACAAGCCTGAGAAAAGTATAATGTATGCCTTAAAGGTCCTAGGAAACATCCTTGAGAACCTGCTGTTGATGAAAAATGCCATTCAATCACTTTATCTTCTTTGCTTAAGATGGCAGGACTTTCTGAAGCACCACATGGACACCTAACAATGCCCATCAAAAGCATATGAAAAGATAAACTGCATGAGAATAGTGCAGAACATCTAGAGAGAGGAGATTGTAGAAAGTTGTTTACTCACAGTATGGATTTAAGAGTAGTTACAAAGATTGGAGGGGAGGTTTGTTAAAGGGGTTCACAGCAGGCGCTTTACACATATTAACTATGATTATTACAACTGAAGAGTTGTCTGCACTTACATTATTCTGAATGGAAAAAGGGGGATGGACTAGATCAGTAGTGTCCAAAGCTGACTGATCATCACAATTTCCTGAGGTGCTTCCTAAGGTCCTAGATTTCCAGGTTGCCGCACTGGACATTCTTATTTAAAAGATCTTTTCTATAAACCTCTGTGACTGATTCTGGTGGCCAGCTAAATTTAGAAACCACTAGATTAGGAGATTTCTAAATTTCCTCTCCGCTGCACATTCCAGAATTTAAATTTGGAATATTGAGAAGGTTTTGGTTTTGATACTTAATTGCTCAACTCATGCAAATTGGCACTAACCAAGGTCAAGTGATCTTATCAAGGAATCTGTGATATTGTTAGAGCTAGTTACTCTCAGGGCAAATTGGCTTTAATATAGGCCTCAGCTATTGCAATGCTTTAATAGGTCTCATAGCCATTGTAATACTTCAGGGAATCCAAGACCTGTGATGCCTATGGCTGTACCTCAACCCTTAGTCTGATGTCCACATTCTCATGTCTTCATTACCAAGTTTATCCCGTGGTATGAACAGAAATAAGGGAATGCCATCCAAAGAACCCGCTGTCAAATTTTTCTGCTGCCACATACAGTTTATGCCCAAATGCAGGTACATATCATTCCCAGATATGTACCCCCTGTAGCCCCATGTATTTTCCTCCTGGACAAAGAACACGTATCAGAATGCATGTGACTAAGAATAATTCATTAAGGCATAAACATATAGTCATTATATATATGAATGCACACATCCATGTATTAATATGTCCATTTGAAACAAATTCAACAACTATTTGTAAATGATTACCTGACAGATGCCTCCTAACTAGAAGAGATACACATTTATGTCCAGATATCATGGTTGAGAGTTGCTAACATAAAGATTCCTAATGCCCAAGAAAGGCACATGTTTTAGTACAGTGATTATCTTCTGCTGTAAGTTGAACTGTCAGGGTCCTCTTTGCTCTCAGACTAGGTGTTGCCTGCCTTCTGCTCTACTTTGGGTTGGATTCTGGGCAGCCTCTTGCTAGGACATTTGTTGTCTTACCAGAGTAGGAGAGTTTGCGGTTTGTGGGAGACTTGTGGTTTTTGAGGAAGTTGGGATATTTAGCACATGGTAATTTAGGAATCATTCAGTTTTCTGAGTATACATTTTCTAGGAACTTGAACTGAATTGAACCGGGAACCCAAACCTGGGGCTGGCTAACCAGCTTCAATTTCTGAAGCAATAAATTAATTGGTTAACCACAAACCAATGGAGAAATGTTTTAGTTTTAACCCAGTCAACCTATTCAAACCAGAACCAACCATGAGTATTTTTCTAAAACCACGCAACCATAACACTAGAATGTTTCCAAATCAAATCTAAATTAAATTTGGTTTGAGCTCCTGACTTCAACTTGTATAGTTGCAATGCTTTTTGTAACATTCTACATGCTTAGCATTGGTGGTAATTTGATATATGATGGAATCTTGTATTTGAAGATCACAGACATGTTGTCAGTTTAGGAATATCCCTTTAAATATATTATAATTACAGTATATGGTAGAAAATACTGTCATAGACTAGATTAACTGAAGGTTTGTTGAAGGTGAAGTGATAAGTCAGAGGAAGAGGTGGATAGAATCTAGGCAACGTATTTAGATGTTTGTTGCATTGATCATTGAGCCAAGTTGCCAACAATTATATAAAGTTTCTTCTGTAGTATTCAATAAAGAAGGACATAATAGATCCACCCTCTTGTTCTTATACTACCTGCTGTCTTGTACTACTGAGGCTAAGACAATTTAAATTTATTGATGAATATAATTTTTTGAAGCTTGGTTAAAAGCTTCATTCTTCTCTTATAGGCAGAGACCCTAAGGCTCTGAGAGGGTCATATGGCTGTAAATGGATGAGCTAAGTTAAATATTTTTTAAGCTTATTTATTTTGACAGAGAGAGAGAGATTGAGAATCCCAAGCAGGCTCTGCACTGTCAGCACAGAGCCTGATGCAGGGCTAGAACTCATGACCCATGAGATCATGACCTGAGCTGAAACCAAGAGTCAGACACTTAACCAACTGAGCCACCCAGGTGCTCCCAAAGAGCTAAGCTTTAAACACAGCTCCCTTTTGATTCATAGTCCAAAGTATTAACTGCCATGCTATATGCCCTCTGTCTTGAGACATTGTCCTATTGTTGCCTGTTTATTTTCATGTTTCCTTCTATTTTGATGGAATTAGCTAAAGACCAAGCTGATTGCTTTTATGCTTTGGCAACACCATGCCGAATTAAGTTTTTTAGTTCCATTTGCTTTTCAGGAAGCAAGAGCCATGTGTTTATAACTGAGTGAGAGAGAACCAGTGGCCTGGTGCATCCCTTCCTTCTCAGTGGGTTGCTGCACAGAAAGGGAGCCTGAGCATCACAAGGCCCTGTACAACTTTTTGCTGTGAGTGCTGTCTCAGGCTGCTTTTCTAAACTCAAGTAAAACTGATGCAGCAGAAAGCCAACTAGTGAACAAAACCTACAAAACAGACCCAGCTCCGGTTTGACATCTGCTCTGAAATGAACCTCTTAAGTCCCTTATTCCCATTAGAAGATTGTTTTAAAACATATTCCCAAGGAGATGAATTTGATTCTTTATCTCTTCAGGTTTCTTTGGCCTTCTATTACTTTAACTGCAGCCTTACAATTTCTGAAGTATGTCTGCAGTGAAGCCAGGCAGAGCACATTAACAGACCCAGCATGCCACGGCTAAGTAATCCAGTAAAAGTATTCTTGTTGTGCAGTGCATGCATTCATAGGACCATTTTAGTTATTGCTATAATTAGTTCCGATTCAAGTATTCCACAGAGAATGAGGTTTCTAGATTGAAAGTGGTTGGATGCAGGTTAGCAGTGGGGATGTAGGATGCAGATGGCAGACAGAGCCTGAAGGAGAGATGGGAAATATTTCTATATGCCTCAATTTGTAGCATTTCTGATTTTTATATGGACATTAAACTTGGTCAAGCTGAAGTGCCATTTGCTTTAAGAGAGGATAATGTACACTAATCCCTATGAATTCTAAAAAATAGACTGAAGCTGGAAGTGGCAGCCTTATCATGACCTGTACATTACAGAATGCCTATACTATAAGGCTTACAGACAGGAAAAGAATAAGCATATTTTGCCTGTAGAGTTTTAGGTACAATTATTTTCAACCTTCACTGATCATATATCTGGATGAGACCCAATAGATCATGTAGTCTTCCCTAAATTGCAAGTATGACAATTTTTATTAATGAGTCAGCAGAATATTTACTATGGGCCAGGGACTATGCTAGGAATTAGGAGTGGTAACATAAATAGTACAACAGTATTCCCCTCCCTCAGGGAATTCGTAGTATAGTGGAGGAGACAGAAGTCTAAATAGTTTTTCAAAACAATGTGGTAAATGGCATTTGGCATTTATCTGAACTCCCCTGGGAGCTCAGAGGGGGCACTCGTGATGGCTAGGGCAGGGTTCTGAAAGGTTGGGGAAGGTGTCAGAGAGAACATGTTTCTTGGGCTGACGTGAATGACAAGGATGCCAGAGAATCTCTAGGCCAAGAGGGTGTGTGGTGTGGGTGGTAGTCTAGGCAGCTTGGTTCTCATGTGCAAAGATTTGGTAGTGTCAAAAGGTACATTGCATTTAGGGAAGTCAGATGTTCCCTAAGGCTTGAGTTTCAGAGGGAGCTAGCAGGAGTTGACATTGAATAAGAAGCGAGGTCATGAAAGGATGTGACATGAAATTTCGTGATGTGCGCTTCCTTATGTATATAGTGGCAGAACATATATGCAGTTTTGGATTTTAAAGAGAAGAGTGGCATTTGGGTTTGTCATTTTCTGGAAAAAGTACAAAAGATGGACTGTTAACTGTAGAGAATATTTTTGGGGAGACTATAAAGAGAGGTATGAATTAAGGCAGTGAGAATGGAGAAGAGGGAACTTATCTGGGGGACATAAAGGAGTAGAATTGCAGTATTGACAGGGGATAAAGGAGCAGAAAAGTAGAGGAAAAATGCCAGATGTATGGCATGGAAAACTGATGGGATGGTGATGCCATTAGTTGGGGGAAAAGATATAGTTTTGAGGGAGTTTAGATATGAACATATTATGGAGTTTAAGATTTTTATGGGATGTTCAGGTGGGAATATCTACTTGTGAATTGCAAGTGTATTTCTGGATTTGAAATGAGATGTCTATGCTAGAGATGTGGATTTGGGAGTTAATCAGCCTATTAACTTGAAGCCGTGGGAATACATGCCACCCAGTGACAGTTCATTGAATAAGAGGAAAGGAGGGCACTTCTGGTCCTGAAAATATGGCAGACCAGAAAACATAAGAACTCACCCCCTGCAAACTCATACAAATCTAATACACATGCAGCGACTCTCACTAAAGCAGAGCCACACTCAGAAAGTAGTGGGTATTGCCAGGGGTCAGAAATGAAAAAGGAGCAGAAAGCTTCCTTCACTATCTCTCAATTATGATTCCCTCAAAATTACCATAATGGTAAAAGAGTAAGCTGAGGTGGTGCCCACCTGATGGAATGCGGTGGAGGTTTTGTGCTTTCAATAACCTAGAGGATTGGGTTGTAACACATGTGGTCAAGAGATGAAGCTTTTGTCCCTAGTGGAGTAGGACTTTAAGACTCAAACCCATTTGGGATCCCTGAATGGATGTATGCACTTCAAGTGGTGGATTAGGGAAAAAATGCCCACTGGCACAGAAGGAAGGCCTGTAAACTGTTTCACCTGGGTTTTGAGGTAGAAAGAAAAAGTCTCATGTAGGGATTTTTAAATAAAAATTTGTATCAATATGGGTTTGGGGTTCAAAAAAATTTTAAATCACATTGAGGTATAATTTACAGATTGTAAATTTCAGTCTTTTAAAGTTAAAGGTTTGATGAGTTTTTACAAATGTGTATAGTTATGTAATCTCCAAAATAATCAAGATACAGTATATTTGATGTACCTCAAAACTTCATAGGAATTTCAAAAAAAAAGAACCGTCGAAAGGAAAAGTCATTGGACACAAAAAAACTAGGATTATACTCCACAGACCTTTGAATAATGAAACAATCTGGGAGAAACAATAAATAAGACTTTTTGGAAAGACTAAATTCATAAGATTATTGAAAATATAGAGAAAAATATGATACTTTGAGAAAAGAGCAGATAGATTGGAAGAGAAAAAAATAACTTCTAGAGATGAAAAATAGAAAAGAATAGAAAACTCAGTAGATGGGTTAAATAACAGATTATCCATAGCTGAAGACAAAATTAGTGAATTGGAAGATATTTTTTGAGAAAATAATCCAGAAAACAGTTTAGAGAAATTATATACATTATATATGTATATACATATGTAATATATATAACATATAAAATATATACATGTATAATGTTTAATAAATAATACTACAAAATTATGTAACATATATAATAATAAAATATATAATGCATATTATATATTTCATTTCCCTAATCAGAGAAACTCTATGTAATTTATATATGTATACATATATATGTACATATACACATATAACTATGACTGATTTAGGAAATATAAAAATAAGTTAATAAAAAATACTCAATAAACAGTGCTAAAATAGGAGGGATATTACAATTAAAGTGTTTTTAGGTTCTTATATTGTTCAGGAGGAGAATAGAACTGTTGCTTAATTTTACATTTTATTAAGCCAAATATGAATATTAAATAATATGAATATTAAAAAGAAAATGTAATCTGATTTCTGCTTGTGGTAATGATAGACATTCTTGTGCTAGAAAGCAATCTTCTGCTCAGCTCATTAGAAAAACTTGTTTAATAGGGGCACCTGGGTGGCTCAGTCATTTAAGAAAAATGATTAAATATTTAAAAAGCTGTTTGAAGGCCTTTGAGATCTATCAAGGTAGCAAGGAATTGTGATATATATATTATATATATATAATATAATAAAAATTATATGTAATTATATGTAATATATATATATAATTATATATATTACATACACACATATATAAATAACATCCTTGAAAATTGCACCCACCAGTTAGGAAAAAATAAAAAGCAGAACTGCCAGATGCTGGGAGTGTGTCTAGTATAACCACTTTGGAGAGAAATTTGGCAGTGTTATATTAATGCAGAGATCTTCAACCTTGTATATACCTAAGAGTAGCGGCTCTCACAATGTGATCTGGGACCTTTGGTCGCCCCTGAGATCCTTTAGGGGTTTTGGAAGGTCAAAGCTTTTTAATAAAGTATGTATGTATGTATGTATGTATGTATGTATGTATTTATTTATTTATTGTACATGTGTGCAAGTGGGGGAGGAGCAGAGGGAGAGGGAGAGAGAAAATCTTAAGCAGGTTCCACACCTTGCAAGCATGGAGCGTAGGGCTCAAACTCACAACCCAAGAGTTGTAGTCTCTTCAGACTGAGACAGCCAGGTGCCCTGCATTGTTAATATTTAAGTTTCAACTTCTGATATGACAAATATTTATAGATATAATCCACATGAACAAAAGTTCCTTGGGTCCTCAGTGACTTTTAAGAGTGTAAAGCTGTCCTGATTACAAAAAGTTTGAAAATCTTTATGAAAGTCTCATGTGCACCAAGAAAGAGGAATGCTTACTGCAGTGTTATTTACAGTTGTAAAAAGCTGGGAACAGCCTAAATGTCTACTAGTAGGAGAAAAGATAAATTGTTTCAGGTGTCTAAAAATAATGTTGAAAATTTGAATGAAAAGAACAAGTTGTAGAAGGATAAAATTGTAGAAATACGTACAGCTTATACTATAAAGTTTTTTTTTTTTTTAGACTTTAATACCTGCTGCCATCACACGTGCACAGCCTTCCACATTATCAACATAGCCCACAGAATGGTACATTTGGTAGAGTTGAACTTACATTGATACATCGTAATCACTCAAAGTCCATAGTTTACATTAAGGCTCACTCTTGGTGTTGTACATTTTATGGATTTGGACAAATGTATAATGACATTTATCCCCCATTATAGTATCATACAGAGTATTTTTTTAAAGTTTATTTTTGAGAGAAGTGGGGGGAGGGGCAGAGAGAGATGGGGAGAGAGAGAATCCCAAGCAGGCTCTGTGCTGCCAGCGCAAAGCCCTACTCAGGGCTCGATGTCACAAACTGTGAGATCACGACCTGAGCCGAAATCAAGAGTCAGATGCTCAACCGATTGAGCCACCCAGATGCCCCCAAATTATTTTAAAATTATAAAAGAGTCCGTGAGAAAACCCTTGGAATCCAACATTGAAAGTTTGGTCAGAAAAACCAAATAGAGATTCTTAGAAAGAGAGGTCAGGAAATAATAAAAACCAGGAAAACCCAGCCCCAAGTACTATAAGGTGAGGGACAGCATCATAATCAGATGCTGCTGAATGGTGAGGTAATGTCAGGGCTAGATATAGGAGAGGAAAGGCATGTGATTAAAATGGATCATGATTAGAAATTTGGGGAGCAGTAAGGCTGGAGAACAGGGCATTAGCTTGTTGAGGATGCAGGTTAGATGGTTATTAATGGTCTAGAAAGTGTGGGTAAGGGAGATTAGTAGGGGGTGAGTAGAAGGACTGAAATCTCCATGGGGTAGAGGAACATGTGGGAGGGCAGTAAGCAATCAGGTGAGGTGGAGGGAGAAGGCGTAATGCAATTTGGAATATTTCATATAGGAGCAGTTCCCAGTGCCCACAGACTCCTGGTTTGGCACTGGGAGTTTGTTGTTACGAAGGGAGAGGCCACCATGTTTGGGAAATCAAGGAACTGTGGTTTTTCTGTTAATCTAGGGACAGCATGGGCTAGTGGTTTAAAGTGAGCCCAGTGGTCATGCTGCCTGAGTTTCCCTCTCAGTTCTGCTACTTAGTTGCTTGCTGTGTGATCTTGGCCAAGAGTCAGTAAGAGTGTCTAAGCTTCCATTTTCTCACCTGTAAAATGGGGTTAATTGTAGCACATGTCTCATGGGATCAGTGGGAGGATTAAACAAGATAATTCATGAAAGCACTTGCACAGTATTTAGCACATAGAAGGTGCTAAAAAATACCAGGTAGTTCTTTTCCAATTTTTAAGCTTCCACATAATTGTTGAAGTTGCCCATAATAACATAAGAGATGGGAGAAAAAATGTGAATTGGGTGCCACAGTCATCAATGACTTTTGGGTCATGGTTTTGAAACAGATGTTTGAAATTGACAAGGAAATGGAGAAGCTGGTAATAAATAAGGAGGCATGAACTTCAGGGGAAGAGGGTTTTGTAGATAAAAGCACTAGAAGAACAGTCTGAAAATAGCAATAAGGGGCTAAGAAAATACAGACTTCTCATTGTCTCCTACCATAGAGATATAAATTCTGGTGAGGGAGAAAGAGAGTGAGGGATTGACAGAGAGATTGGGACATGGGTGCAAATATGAGAGTACATACAAAGTTGTAAGTACAGAATTGATAAGGATGAGTCCAAAACAGCCTGGGTGAGTGGAAAGGCTAGCGTTTGGAGTCTTGTCTGCAGAGAACATAATGTGTAACCTGGATGGCATTAGGGAAGTACTTGAGAGGTCATGACAGTTGTTTTCGTGCTTACCGATAAATACTAGTGACTTTCAAACTCATGCATTTATTGAGATTACAATGTCAGAAATGGTGCTCAGGGGCAGAGAGAGGTGTATAACTATATAATGCCATGTGAGGAGGACGGGGAACTAATTTATTAATTGAAGTTGGGAAAGCTTCACTGAGGAGGTGGCATTTTTTTTTTTTAGCAGAGTCAGTTCTTTTTTTAACATTAATTTATTTTTGAGAGACAGAGAGAGACAGAACACAAGCAGGGGAGGGGTAGAGAGAGGGAGACAACCGAATCTGAAGCAGGCTCCAGGTTCTGAACTGTCAGCACAGAGCCAGACGCGGGGCTCAAACTCACTAACTGCGAGATCATGACTTGAGCCGAAGTCAGAAGCTTAACTGACTGAGCCACCCTGGCACCCCTGAGGAGATGGCATTTAAAAAAATTTTTTTTTAACGTTTATTTATTTTTGAGACAGAGAGAGACAGAGCATGAATGGGGGAGGGTCAGAGAGAGGGAGACACAGAATCTGAAACAGGCTCCGGGCTCTGAGCTGTCAGCACAGGGGCCCGATGCGGGGCTCGAACTCACGGACCGCGAGATCGTGACCTGAGCCGAAGTCGGCGCTCAACCGACTGAGCCACCCAGGCGCCCCGGAGATGGCATTTTAAACCGGGTTTTGACAGATGATAAAGAGATACGCACAAGAAAATATGTCATGAAGGACAAGGTAAACTAAAGAATCTGACCAAGAGAGAATAGTGAAAGTCAGAACATTTACTCATTTATTTTTTTAAAGTTTTATTTATTTATTTTGAGGGGTGCCTGGGTGGCTCAGTCGGTTAAACGTCCGACTTTGGCTCATGCCATGATCTCGTGGTTTGTCAGTTCAAGCCCTGCGTTGGGCTCTGTGCTGACAGCTCAAGAGCCTGGAGCCTGTTTCAGATTCTGTGTCTCCCTCTCTCTCTGCTCCTCCCCCACTTGTGCTCTGTCTCTCTCTTCTATCAAAAATAAATAAATCTAAAAAAAAGAAATTAAAGTTTTATTTATTTTGAGAGAGAGAATCTGTGAATGGGGGAGGGGCAGAGAGAGAGGGAGAGAGAGAATCTTAAGGAGGCTCTGCACTGTCAGCATAGAGCCTGATGCAGGACTTGAACCCACATGAACCCATGTGAGATCATGACTTGAGCTGAAATCCGACTCTTAACTGACAGCCATGCAGACACCCCAAAATCAGAATATTTAAAATTAGGGGCACCTGGGTGGCTCAGTCAGTTAAGCATCTGACTTCAGCTCAAGCCATGATTTTGCAGTTTGTGAATTTGAGCCCTGTGTGGGCCTTTGTGCTGACAGCTCAGAGCCTGGAGCCTACTTGGGATTCTGTGCCTCCCTCTCTCTCTCTGTCCCTCCCCTGCTTGTGCTCTGTCTCTCTCTCTCTCTCCAAAATAAACATTAGAAAAAAAATTTGAAAAAAAAAAGAATATTTAAAAGTAGAACATAATCATTGACAAATTTTTAAAAAATTTTATCTAAGCTTTTAAAAACTAGTGATAAAATGATTACTTTGATAAAAAATTGATATGCGACAAGACAAATATGAGCTTGGAATTCTCTATAGATCCTTTTTTGGCCTTTACTGAACGCCAGTTTAACAAAGCTGCCTTTAAAATCGTATACCAGGAACTTCCTTTTCAAGAGACATGTGGGCATCTTGCCCGTCTCCCATGTGACTTAGACTACTCTGTTACTACTACTTAGCAATTACTTTTGTTCCAGATTGTGCATATGTTTAAGATGAGTAACTAAAAATTCTAGACCACTAATGCATTGGCTTTGAAAATAATTTCCCCCTATTTTCAGAACCAAGCCTGCTTTCAGTGTACAATCTGGATTGGAACTTAGATGAGTTTGGGATAAGCAGATAATCAATCACAGCCAGATAATAGACATCAGTGATATTGCTTTGCAAGGTATATGCTCTGATTTATGTCGGTGGATTGTTGTTTATGATACCTTTAAAATATTTGTGATGGAATAAGGCTTTTATAACCAAGCAGCAAAGACAAAGGCATTGCTTTATTTATTTATTTATTTATTTATTTATTTATTTATTTATACAACCCATTTATCCGTATACTGATTAAATTTGAATGTTTGGTGTGGCCATCAGTAACTATACTTTATATAATTTATATAAATGAATGGTTCTTACACGATGAGCATACTAACCACTTGGCAATACAGACTTTAGTTGTTGGTTCCAAAACTCATTTTCAGTTTGTCATTTAAAATTTGCTTTTAGGGGGCACTTGGGTGGCTCAATCGGTTAAGAGTCCAGCTCTTGGTTTCAGCTCAGGTCACGATCTCACAGTTCGTGGATGCTAGCCCTATGCAGTGTGCTGACAGTGCAGAGCCTGCTTGGGATTCTCTCTCTCTCTCTCTCTCTCTCTCTGCCCCTCCCCAACTTGGTGTCTCTCTCTCAAAATAAATTAAAAAACATTAAAAACATGAAAAAAACAAAAAAAACCCCACTTGCTTTAAAAAAATAAAACTTGCATTATCCAGTCTAAACCTGGAGGGTTAAAAGTATTATTTTACTTGCAGTCTACTAATTTTCAAGAATGAGAGAGACATTTTCAAGTATCTCCAAACATGTTTCTTCCATTTAGCTGCTTTGATGGGCATGCCAAGTCAATGTGGAAATAAATATTTCTACTAAAAAACTTAACCAGTAGTGGTGCTTGCAGCAACTTATTCCTGTCCTCCAACTTTATTTTCCCTTTTTAGCTCTCGTCCATGTTGGTGCCTGATTTCACATCACTCGTACTTCCATTGTCTGCGAATGCCCTCTTTTCCCGATACCGAACTTGCCGTTGTCTCTTCTTCTGCACCTCTTTGTCATCCCTATCCTGTGGCAGGGCCTACCAGTCTGTACTCTGGATCACATCGCCTCCACCTTCCAGGAACCTCACACTGTTAATCATTTCTGTTTTCTTTTTATTTGTTTACTTTTAAAGTGTTCTGCTGTTTGACTGAATCAGTTGAATTTGAGAAAATTTGAAAACCTACCAGATCAGTCAGTGATACTTTTGCCATCTATGATGGATAACATATAGGATCTAAATAAAGTATTGCTTCTTTTTTCTCAGGCATCGTCATCTTTCTCTCAGATTCTCCCCATCAATTTTTAATCATGCTTAAGTACATCCAATTAAAAACAAACAAACAAACCCTCACTCGATCCCTCATTTCCCTCTGTGCCCCTGCCTTATCAGTCATCTTTCTTTTACAACACATTCACCTTAAAGACTTGAAAAAGTTGTCTATTCTGGCAGTGTCCATTTCCTGACCTTCTTCTTGCCAGCCTGCTCCTACTTCTTGTCATCTCTTCTCTGTTCCTTTATGGGTTGCCTTCCTCCATGCAGTTATTAAGTGCTGGGATATATTGAGGCGCTCTTCTAGACTTCTTTTCTTCCTACTCTACACGGTCTTTAGCCCTACTGGAACAGCAACTGACTGTTCTGTAGAGAAAAAAATCCAGTACTGTTGCCAGAATAAGGAAAGTGGATACCAGAAGCAGATATTGGGAAAGCAAAAAATAAGCAAGAGAACAAAACAAAAACCAAATTAGAAGTCTATCATAATGGGTACGCTATTATTTATACTCTATTGTCAAACTTATCATTCCTGTTCTTTCTCAGCCATCCTATACCCAACCGTTTTGTGACCATGTCCCACCATTTATTACTTCTGTGCTTTTGAACTAATGCACATTTGGAATTTTTGTTTTTCCCCCCAAATCTGCTAAATGAAATCCTACCCACTACCTTAGACTCAGAAGCTATCTTTCTAGAAACCCTAAATTAAACTTTTCCTTGTATGTTTTCTCATTACTGTTTACTTCTTTGCTAGGGCACTTACATATTCTAATTTGTAGTATAGTTATTATAGTCCAGTTCTCTGCTAGTGTGTAAACCTAAGCTCTGTGAGGACAAGGCTATACCTTGTTTGTCTTTTTATCCCTCATAGGATCTAATATGTGGCCAAGTTCATGATAAGTGCTAAGTAATTTTTTGTTGGTTTGATGATCATTGTCTATTCCTAGTAAGTCATAAGCAGGCATATTGAAACTTCAAAGCATTAAAAAATGACAATTAAAGAAGGAAAAGATGAAGTTTTATTTTTTATGCTCAGGTATTTAAATAATTAAGTCAATCAGAAATAGCCATAGATTTTAGACTCCCAAGAGCTATGATGTTATAACAAGAGCCCCTTATGTTTCCTATTGTTACATAGAGAAGATATCCTAATACTAAATATTGTGAGTTTTTCCCCAGTCTGGTTTTATCTCTAGTAAGTGACCTGCCCTTTGGTTGTTTGTGTTGGTCAGACATGATCCTCATGTCCTAAACAGATGCAAACAATTTTGGAATAACCTCTTTAAACAACCAAGTTCTTGGAAAATAGAATCGCCACTGTGATAATTTGGAAAGAATACTGATGACCTTCAGCTTCAAAACAATGCAATTGCAGCATCTTTCATGTATTATTTATGAGAACACGCATTCTATAAGTCACATGGGGAGGGGAATGGCCCATGTTTATACACTAGAGGCAGTTGCACTTTCCCAAGGATGGGTTGGGAGAACATCATTGCTCATATCTTTTTCTAAACACTGTGTAGGTCTGAGGTGAATGTGACCTTAGTTTTTCCTTCTCCAAGACAGTTCTGCTTATAGGATTCTAGAATAATAATTTCAGCGAAAGTGACTTTTAATCTGAATGTAAGACCCTGACAAACATTGGTGCTTCACATTGGGCTTACTCAGCATTGCATCACACAGAAAACTGTTTCTCTGACAATAGCAATGGGGAAGGAATTGATGGAGATAGATGTCAGGGATACTTTGAAGGGTAAGTAAAATGGCCTCTGTTAGTAGTCCCTCAACTCTTTGTGTTGAGTATTTCAATTTCCACACAGCCGTGGATTTTTTCTTTAGACCTATCCTGTCTAGGTCGTCTGTCTAGAAATACAGCATTGTAATTTTTGAATCACCTAGCTCCTACAATCTTTAAGCTTATTTCCTATAAACATTATACCTTCTGCCAAGAGCAGAGTAAGGCCATAATATATCATATTTAAAGAACAGAATACCATAAGATCAATTATATTCTGGTTAGTTAAAATGATGTCTAGGAAAGGCAGTTTTTCATCCTCAATTTATTGTAATGTTTTTTGTCTTAAGGATAACTGAAGCTTATCACTGTCTTTGCTGCCTACATCTTTTTTTTTTTTTTTAATTTATTTATTTTTGAGACAGAGAGAGCATGAACAGGGGAGGGTCAGAGAAAGAGGGAGACACAGAATCTGAAACAGGCTCCAGGCTCTGACCTGTCAGCACAGACCCTGACGCGGGGCTTGAACACACTGACCGTGAGATCATGACCTGAGCCGAAGTCGGATGCTTAACCGACTGAGCCACCCAGGGGCCCCTTTTTTTTCTTTATCAACATGCGTTTCTGTGATGATTGAGCCTGAAACAGACTTAAACAGAAATGATTCTTCCTATTTCAAAATTATGCTTTTAAAGGTGTAGAGTACTTTGAGAAATGTATTGCACAAAAATACAGATGTGCAAAAATAACACTTTAGGACACAATTGTTTTTCAGAGAGAATCTTTGCTTTACTAAATTACCCTGACTTCATTTAAAAAGAGGCCTCCTAGTGTTCTCTGCTCAAATAATTACTTGCTAGAAAGCCTGGCTAGAAGAGGATTTTTAGGTTATTCTTTACCAATAGGGTTACCAGGTAAAATACACAATGCCCAGTTAAATTTACATTTAGGATAAGCAACAAATAATTTTTTAGTATAATATGTCCCAAATATTACATGGACATATTTATACTAAACAAAGTATTATTTGTTTTTCTGAAATTCAAATTTAAGTGGGTGTCTTGTATTTTTACTTGCTAAGTTTTGCAAACTTACCAGGGTAGAAGAAAATCTTGAAGTATTGATTAAACATTTTTTCACAAAATTTCAACTCGTAAACAATTGTTCTTTGGGTAACATTTCTCTTTTTTGCATTTAAGTTGATCTGCGTTAGATAATACCTGCAAAAGTTCTTTGTGAACTGAAAATATAGTCTATATGTTTTAAGAACACAGCAGCATTCAAGAGTCTAACAGGGCGTGACAACAAACTAACAACAATCCGCACCTCCCAGCAAAAACAGAAATCCCAGGGTGTTGCTTCACCTTCGAATTCTTTCCTCCAAGTCTTGCTGTGATCAATGCAACACGGTTGAAACTGGTTAAACAATTATTCAAATTTGTCTAATATAAGGAAATACTCAAAACGACTACAGGGAGGCTGTCCAGCTCCCACATTTCCAGATGAGAAGTGAAAAATCAGTATTTTGAAATCTCTAGCTAAGTAACATTCCTTCGGCCAGTTTTTGAAATCATTGATAGATTTTTTTTTTCACTTTTTAATTTTTCAACACAGATACAGTCTACTGTCTTTTGGACCACTCGCTTTGTAAACCGTGCAATTGATATTAAAGAAAACAGTAGTACACTGTAATAATGTTGTGTGATGACACATGGCAACTACACTCACCAATCCCTGTTGCACACCTGCAACAGTATGACATTGTATGTCAACTTCAATTAAAAAAAATTGGGGGACGCCTTCATGGCTCAGTCGGTTAAATATCTGACTCTTGATCTCAGCTCAGGGTTGTGAGTTTAAGCCCTGCATTGGGCTCCATGCTGGGTGTGGAGGCTGCTTAAAAAAATTGGAAGAAAAAAAAAGCGTTAGCAGAAAGCAAGCTCCATTCCTGCGAAGTGATTGATTAATAAACATACAACTTGAGACCCTAAGATTTGAGAAAATTATAAGGATCCTGTTTAAAGACTATTAAAAAATATAGTCATTTTTTCTGTAGAGAGCAGAGGTACTTTTTTCTAATAATAGGAAAACTAGACTTGAATCAAGGTGGCCTAGATGCATATATTTTGGAAGAGCCTTATAAATCAGTTGAGAACCAGTTGTGATTAAATGGTATTTCACCCAAATAAATGTTGTCAGTATTTGGCAACATGTAGATTAACAAACTCTGGCATGTAAAGGTTTCTGAGAGCTATGAATATAAGACCCAGCGTAGCTTGTCTACAGTTAGGAATTTGCCCCAAGTTATGAACCATTCCCCAACTTTTCTAACACACTTTAGGATTTAGGAAATCCTGGGGCTCAGGTGGAGAGAATCCTCCCTCAGCCCCTCAGGTCGTCAGCTTATAGCCTGAGGCATCGGTTTCATTAGAGCACATCATTATCATAGCTTGCATAGCTACAGATGCAAATGACAGTAATTAATCCATTGTATTTTCAAAGAAATGGTTTAGGAGGAGCCTTGAGCCTTTCACTAAGGCTCAGGACTGAGTGACCACCTTGCGGTTATGACCTCTGACAGACTTCTCTGAGGTCTCCTTCACGTGCACGTTGGAAACCAAGAAAGATGAAGCACACGGCTAATGAATTTAACAGCCTCATTAGGTAACTCTGCCTACCCTTAATAGTTCACAGAAATGCTCTCGGCATTTTAAAACAGGCATTAATGGAGAAAGCTTTGGGGATTTCAGGCAACTGCTTCAACGCATTTGCCTTTCTGTTTCCCAGATGCTTTCCTACCAACAGCTTAGCTCTTGGGCCAGCTCGTAGCTGCCTGCTTGTCAGGTCCTATCTGTGTTTGGGGCGCTCTACAGGACTGCTGAAGGAGGCAGTCATTTTAAATGGCTCCAAATGAAGTCAGTTATTGCCTATTATTTATTTACTTGATCTTGGAGTCACAAGAAATTATATAAGCCAAGATCTGAGGCTTCTCTGTTCACTTTGGCCTGGGCTTTCATTCTCTGAGTTTAGGTGGAGATGTTTCATTTATTGTGAGCTGAATTTTAAGGTCCTTTCTTGAAGGAGGTCTGTTTATTCTGGATCCACATGGTCCTTGTTCGTTGTGCAAAGCTGCTTCCAATACAGTCAAATCTCTGTCTGTGGAACATTTTCCATATTGGACCATTCTGAACCCCTCTTTGGGATATCTCAACCCTTGTGGTTGGTACAATGTATATGTGTCTGCAGTATGGTTTTTCTTTCTCATTCTTCTGGGATGCATATTAGATACTGTGTATTAGATAAGCAGGTGCTACATTAATTTAGGCAATACCTAAAAGACCAAAAAGAATTAGATGAGAATGCGTTGTTTAGGAATTAGAAGAAAGAAGAATTTACTCCGTAAATCTCAGGACTTCTCTTTCATTTCCAAATAGCTTCGAGAGAAGGGTGTGTCTTTCTCTGGAATGTTCTGATGAAGGCATCCATATTCTATCAAATGTGCCTTATTTGTGTATTTTCTGCTATTCTTATATTCAGTTAGTATCTGTAAATCAGTACTTCCTAACCTTTTTCATTGTAATGACACACACAGAAAAATGATATTGGTATTGTACAGTAGAATGAACTGAAGGGGATTTGAGTTGTCTATATGAAGCCTGGGGAGAAATTCATTGTTTTTTTTAAAAAAAAAATTTCAAATGTTTATTTATTTTTGAGAGAGAGCGAGTACATAGGGGAGGGGCAGAGAGAGAGGGAGACAGAATCCGAAGCAGGCTCCAGACTCTGAGCTGTCAGCACAGAGCCTGATGCAGGGCTTGAACTCAAAAGCCATGAGATCATGACCTGAGCTGAAGTCGGATACTTAACCCACTGAGCCACCCAGGCACCCCCCCCCCCTTTTTGTTATTAAATGGTTATGAGAAGAGAAGAACTTACAAAGAACTTACTTATAAATAAAATATTAAAAAAATTAATAACCTTAAACTTGCTTTCATGTCCATAAAGTTTTATTATCAGGTGTTACAGTTGAAATATAATTTCTGATTAAGACTTTTTAAATAATAGTCTCTTCATATTTAAGGTCAAGTTTGACAATAGAACTTCCTGCAATTATATGATGAAAATTTTAAACGGTTAAAAATATTTATAACACTTGAATTATATTGGAAATAACATTTTTCCTTCTGCTTAGAAGTGTAATTAATGTTTATTTCTTTTTTTTTTCTTTTTTAATATATGAAATTTACTGTCAAATTGGTTTCCATACAACACCCAGTGCTCATCCCAAAAGGTGCCCTCCTCAATACCCATCACCCACCCTGCCCTCCCTCCCACCCCCCATCAACCCTCAGTTTGTTCTCAGTTTTTAACCGTCTCTTATGCTTTGGCTCTCTCCCACTCTATTAATGTTTATTTCTTAGGATAATGTGATTTCTGTAAAGCCTTTCCTATCAGATATTTTAACATAATAATAAAGTTACATATTGCAGAATGCACTTGCATTGTTAGGGCAGTCAGTAGCAATGAATGTATCTGATACATATAATGACAAGAAATTTAAGCTGTAAAAAACAGTGTCTGCCAAGAGCCACCATTTAACCTGATACGGGGCTCATGGAGCTGCTGGAGAAGTTTATATAAAAGATTCCTAAAGTGCATTCCTGCCCATGGTATGAAGGCGGTAGGTGGTGGTGAGGCTGACAGGGCTCCTGGCAGGCCCTGGGAAGGAAGCAGCTTGAGTCTTTGTCACCATGCATGCTGGACACATCTGTCCATTGGTACTAATGTGTTCTAAGTGACCACTCTAAAAAGTCAAACACATTCTGCAAAATAGCTTTATTATTATTTTGAAATAATCTAGAGAGCTGGCTCCTAAAAATCAATATCCAGGCAGTGGAATACCCTTTTGGCCAGGCTTAGAGAGTGGCGAAGCAGCAAGTGCCAGGTAACAGTCATTTTGCTTGTCCCCTGCAGGCACTTCTGAGATGTGTCAAACTCTGCTCACACTCCTTCAGTCCTCTGAGGGTCCTCAGGGGAGGCTGTTTATGGGTGGAGGTGACTGGCTTGGGGACAAGTTAGTCTAGGACAAGTTGCCCTGCATTTTGAGGGGATTTGTATCACTCAGCGTATCCATAATCCATTCACTATGTACCAGTATATTTTGGCACCTTGATTAGCAAGCTGTACTGTGGATAATGTTTTAAAAGGATATCTCTGTATCCCATTCCCTATGCCATGTATATGCCTAACTAGGATGTTCCAAAAACTGGTTGAGCCTAACTATGACCAGGAGGCTGTGATTCTGAACTTACAGCAAAGTTCTGCAGAAAGAGACCTTCCCCAGCTGCCTCACACAAAGCCATAGGTGGTTATGGCTGGGAAATGTCCAACACGGTACCTAACCGTCACCAGCTGAATTGTGAAAGATGGCATTTCTTCAGACAGACAGACTTCTTTAGGGTGTATCAGCCTGTAGACGCTGTTCCTGTTGGTGGAAGGAGAAGGCAGAGATGGAGAAATATGCTTTGAGGACATGTGTATATACTTCCTGACACTTGAGGTACAAAATTAACTGTTGAAAGGTTGAAACATTTCTGTGCTTCCTTAGACAGCACATATACTAAAAAAAGAAGTTGAAACATTTCTTCTCTTATTCAGGGATAAACTTTCCATCCATGCTTTTTACTCCTTTCCTTTTAACGACTTATAAGACCTCATTTATCTCTTCTCCACCCTATGTTTTGAGCTGTATCTCCTTTTCTGATTTCTTCTTTTCAACCTGTTGGTGTTTTGCTTTGTTTTTATTTTGTTTTTCTTTCATAACAACTCTCTTGTCCTTCCTCTGGCTGCAGTTCAGTTTTCCCGTTCTCTTCTATGAATGTCTCTGAAGTACAATACATTTCAGTTCATTTCCCAAACACTTGAATTTGACTTCTGCTTTAACTGTTGCACTGAACTGATCTCAGTATGGTTCCTGTTGACCTTCATATTGTTAAATGCAATATGCATTTCCCAGCTCTTAGGGATCTCTTTGCCACATATGCTGCTGTTAATCATTCCTTTGAGAGATTAAAGAGGTTCAAGAATTCTTTGGCACTCCTCCCATCAAGAGATGTTTAACTGCCATGAAAGCTAGTGGTTCTTATGCAAAACAGACAAAGTAGATGGCAGTTTACGTTTATTTTCTACAGAATTAATCTGTGACTAGAACTTTTCATCTGTAACTCAGAAAAAAAATAATTGATGCCTAGAAATACTAATGATAATGTATTGATAGGAAATATTAGATCTACAGTAATTTTGTATCTAAAATAGCATTCACAAATATTAGTAGTTTATTATTTGTATTAAGTTCTTTGCAGTCCACCTCTCAGGTGGTTTCAGTACAGTCAGTGATGACACCATGGTTGAGAACAGTTGCTCTAACCTAACGCTGTAATGAACTGTAACCCGTAGAGCTACTGCAAAGAGATTTTAACTCTCTGACAGTGAAGTCAATGATTATGGACCTTGAAATAGTTCTTGAATGTCCAATACATTTTGCTACCTAGCTTCCAATATAAATCACTTTTATTTCTCTTGGGAACCCTCTGGCTGAAGTTCAAGGCCTTTTTCCAATGCCAAAATCCAAAATCTTCATTTTATCAGCTTTGAATGTATTTTTAAAATGTCAGAATGCATTATGACAACTTTGTTATGGGATAAAGCCAGAAACATCCTTCCACTGTCTTCGAATACTCAGAAGATATGACGTGTGAAAGAATATCAGAGATGCTTCTCTGGAAACCTTAGTGTCATGCTAGGACCTGCCAAAAATTTGCACTGTAGTCTTTATAGCATAGGATCTTATATTTGCTTCCATAAAGGGAGAGAGTTTCCAGCAGGGCGTTCATTCTTTCCTCCTTGTGCGAGTTTATTCCAAGGCATCAGACCACAGATCAGAGGCAAAGGATCAGAGGCATCATTAAAACTAGTGACCACCTTCTGTGAACAGCGTGTATTATTTTTTTAATTAGAACTCAGGTTATTTATTTATTTATTTATTTATTTATTTATTTATTTTTAATGTTTATTTATTTTTGAGAGAGAGAGAGAGAGAGACAGAGTGCGAGTGGGGAAGGGGCAGAGAAAGGGGAAGACACAGAATCTTTTGCAGGCTCCAGGCTCTGATCTGTCAGCACAGAGCCTGAACCCACAAACTGTAAGATCAAGAGCTGAGCCGAAGTTGGATGCTTGACCACCTGAGCCTCCCAGGTGCCCTGTCAGGTTCTGAACTTAAAAAAATGAAGGATATAGTCCCAGTCTTGAAGTCTAGATGGGGAAAAATATGAATAGGTGATAATACAGTGTAAAAAAATTCTATAATTGAAGCACCATGTAACAGGTCACCAACTCTGCTTAAAGAAGTCTTCCTAGAAAGGGGAAACTTTTAGGTGGGCCTTGAAGAACGAGCTGGAGTTTATGAAGTGAAGAAGAAGCCTAATGATCTTTCAGTCAGACAGAACAACATGTGACAAAGCTTTTGGGAGTAAGAAGTTTGGGAGAAATGCGAATTGTTCTGTACAACTAAATTAAAAGGAGTATGTGACTGTTTTGTCTGGAGTCCCACTGACATTTTATTTCTGAGATACTATGGTATCTCCTTCTATTTACTTCTTTCTGAAGAGTTAAATAAACAGGGATCCAAGACAGGCTCTGCACCTAGTAGCTTTTCGTACTATTGTAGAGTGGGTTAGGATGGATGTCTAGGATATTTATAGATGATGCCTTTAAAGCACTCACAGTATATTGATTAAGACAAATGAGAAGCATTCTGTATCTGTTTACTTGTGGTGGGGGTAGGGAGGGACCTGAAGCTTTGATAGCAGTGAATGATTTCTTTAGGAGGGTTTAGATTATAACTCAGGACTCCTGACTTCCAGGGAAGTCCTTGGTTCATACCTGCACACCACCCAAGATCTCCAGACATTGGTTTCCACAGTTTCCAGGTTCATTACCACCTTATGGGAAAGTACATAAAGAGGGCGACTATCTCTGCCAAACTGAGATCTTTTTAATTCTGGAAAGAGTGACCACTTGGAATCGTTGTTTACCACCCACTGAGAAATGAAATACTTCATAATTCAGCAATGGGTATCTACTGAGCTTTGTCCCATACTCAGTACAATCTAAAGGGAATTAGAGATTAAAGGTTCTGCATCCAATGCCAATGTGTGGGGTCTCCTCCTCCCAACACCATGGAATTCTCTGATACTAGCTGAGTGTCCTACAGTTCAACTCAATTCTTACACTACCCGAAGATAGTGACAGATTCCACAGATTAAGGGTTCAGTTCTATAAGACTGCAACGCCTCCCCAGTCCACACTCCACTTGCCACCTGGGCTTCTGACCTACTTACCAGCTATAGCTTGGAGGTTTCAATGACCCTTTCCTTGGGTTTGATTAATTTGCTAGAGAGGCTCACGGAACTCAGAGAAACATTTTACTTACTTACCAGTTTTTACTGACTTTACTTACCAGTTTGTGATAAAAGGATAGAACTCAGGAAGAGCCAAATGGAAGAGACACATGGGGCAATGTAGGAGGAAAGAGGACAGATCTTTCATGCCTTTTCCCAGACCTCCTTGTGTTTACCAACCTGGAAGCTCTCTGAACCCAGCCCTTTTGGGTTTTTACTACATAGAGATGATAGATTAAATCATTGGCCATTGGTGATTGAACTCGGTCTCCAGCCCCTCTCCCTTTCCAGGAGGTCCTGTGGTGGGACCAAAAGTTTCAACTGTCTAATCACATGGTTGGCTCCAAGAGCAATCAGCCTCCATCCTTAGTTTACTTAGTGGCTTTCTAAAGTCACCTCATTAACCTAATAAAAGACACCTTTGTGCTCTTATCACTTAGGGAAATAAGTGTTTTATTTATTTATTTACTTATTTAAATTTTTTAACGTTTATTTATTTTTGAGACAGAGAGAGACAGAGCATGAACAAGGGAGGGTCAGAGAGAGAGGGAGACACAGAATCCGAAACAGGCTCCAGGCTCTGAGCTGTCAGCACAGAGCCCGACGCGGGGCTTGAACTCACGGAGTGCGAGATCATGACCTGAGCCGAAGTCGGCCGCTTAACCGACTGAGCCACCCAGGCGCCCCGGGAAATAAGTGTTTTAGAAGCTCTGTGCCAGAAACCAGGACAAATAACAAATACATACTTTTTATTATAAATTACAGCATCACAGATACCTAGAAGGCATGTTCTTTACTCTTTTGGAGTTCACAATCAAGGTGACAATATAACCCAATTGGAGCTTGATTACGTAGAGTTGGCTCTAAGAGCACAGGAATTCTACTTTGTTTTCCTGAATGATCTCATCCATTTCCATTAGCATTAGCTTAAATTTGCTGTGCACCTTGAAGACTTCCAAAACTTCTTTCCTTTTCTTTTTATTATTATTTTTTAATGTTTATTTATTTTTGAGAGAGAGAGAAAGAGCACAGTCAAGGGAGGGGTAGAGAGAGGGAGACACAGAATCTGAAGTGGGCTCCAGGCTCCGAGCTGTCAGCACAGAGCCTGACTTGGGGCTCAAACTCACAAACCCGTGAAATCATAACCTGAGCTGAAGTCGGACGCTTAACCGACTGAGCCACCGAGGCACCCCCAAAACTTTTTTCTGGATCAGAATTTCCAACTGGTTCCAGGACATCTTTACTAAGGTGTATCAGAGGCCCTTCAAATTCAACAGATTAAAAATCAGATTAATCTGTTTTCCTATAAGCCCATTTTAGGTGTTCTTCTCATATTTATACATTAGTTAATGATATTGTTTCCACCTGGCAATCAAGGCAGATACCTGGGGGTCATATTTAATTTCTCCCTTTCCCTCACACCTCAGTATCCAACCTGTCACTAAGTCATGTTCATTTAATCCTCAAAATAATCCATTTTTTCTTGTAGTTAGTGAAAATGTAACATTCTACAATTCATACTGTGCTAAAAATTTATAGTTGGTATGCTTAGGTAGTAATGGGTGGTGGTGTTGGAGCATCCATTTAACAATATATTTTGCCTCAGTTTCATCCAGGTTCTATTTTAGGTTAACTTAGCCTTTTAAGATTTCTTTCTTCCCCCGATTTCTTCTTAAGAGGGCATCTGGGTGGAGGAAAGCTGACTTATGACAATGTGAGAAGCGTGTGTGTGCGTGTCTGGGGAGCAGTGGGGTATGTGTGTGCAGGAGGTGAGATCCACTTGCTGTCATCTGATTTCCAGCTGAGATATCGTGCCTCTCCCTGGGTATTAACCTCTGTCTTCACTAACAAGTCTTACCTGGTCTTTGATGGTGTTAGCATCCACTGTTGCTAACTGTAAGCTCCACCATTACCTTCCAGTCTTGAGGTACCTGCTCTTTGTGGCTTCTACATTCTGACCCCAGGTTCCTGCCATTTCAGGGGTCCTCTCAGCATGCCCTTGCCACCATGGCAGGTTGGAATTTATGGATCTTTTGTATACTAGCCTATGTGCTAAGTCTATCTTGCAGATCACCTTTCCCTGCCATAGCCATTTCTGTATCTCTACCATTAGATCTGATGTTCTCAGATCCAGTCATATTTATCTGAATTTTCTAAACATCTCTTTGAGTTTTCACAGCATCGTTCCACCTCTGGAAGATGAAGGGCCTTCTCTTTTTACCAGTGTCTGTATGATCAGGTTGTGTCTTTCTCCATATGAAGGTAGCATTTGACATCCTTTCCCTGGGGCCATAGGATGAGAGGACTATGAGCAAATATGATTTATAGAGGAAATAAAGACTATATTTACTATTTTCTAAATAGTATTCTTACTATGCAAAGAGTCATTCATACATATCCCTATACATTTTATTAAAACAAAATTATACCATACATATTTTTCTGAAATTTCTCTTTTAACCTAATAATATATTTTGGATCATTTTCCATGTTTACATATTCAGATAAACCTTATTCTTTTTAGTAGGCACATAGTATTCTATTTTATGACTATCATAATTTGTTTATTGGTGGACATTTAGTTTGTGTTCTATTTTTGATTTTTATGAACGTTTCTGCAATAGATATCGTTGCACTTTGTGCCACAAAAATTTTAGCTTCTGTATTGCCTTTATAAGTGTGGTGTTTTTTGTCCTGCCTAAAAAATGTTTTTCTATTCCAAGACCAAAAATGTATTTCTTTTCTGTCTTTAAATATTTAATGCATTTGGATTTTATTTTTTACATGTCCTGTGATGTAGGCAGCCTTGCTATTTTCCATATATTTTAGAACTATGTATTTTTAAAAGAAAACCAATTTTTTTTCACAGAAAAAATTTTGGGTAGAATTGTTTCCATGGGGAAAAATTTAGATTGAGGGATGTTCTAATTGACCTCAATTTCACACTCAACATTTCAGTTCCAATTCTTTTGTCTCAGTCTACAATTGCCAAATGTCCTAAACCTGTCTTTGGAATAAGATGGATATAAATTTTCAGCTCCTCTGCTTGCAGTTAGGTTGTTAATTATTCAAATACTCAATCTCAGTTCACAGATCTTCACCATGAACATAAAGATGCACAAGCAGTGTTAGGTCTACTTAAAATCCTTGTAGAGCCCTGAAGTGAACTCCAAGAGTTAGAATTTGTGCATCTCTGTCATCATATTAAAATATTTTCAATGATACGTTTGTAATAAACTATAAAAACAGAATGATCAAAGTCTGCATTTTAATGATATTTGTATGTCCTGCTATTTTGCTAAAAAGAGCATTTGTTTCTTTTTTATCTAACTACCAATATATATTTTTTGAAGAAACTGGGAAACATGAGACATGTACAAAGAAGAATATAATTCACTGGCACCTAGAGAAAGTCATGCCTAATGTGTTGGCCTTTTTTTTTCTCATGTTGTACCTGTATAATGCACCCATGGTTTCTGTACATCGAGAGTGAAGGAACACTAAATTCATCTTGGCCAAATGCTGAGAGATTGACTATGAAGATCAATATTCAGTGGAACTGAGACCAAAGGCAAATGTAACCATCAAAAATGAATTTACCAAAGTAAATTCAAAATGAGGTCAATAAACTTAATTATTACTACAGTTCCATATTAAGATTTTCATAATATAATTTGAAAGTTTGACATTATGGGACAGGAACATTACCGTCTACCTAGATATCTTAGCTGCTGGTCTGCTCATGGGCCTCAGACTCCACTTTGGGCTACTAAAGAGATGCTCATTTTCAGCTCAGTTCTGTGACAAACATGATGTTTGTTGCTAATGGCCATGTTGCCCTAAGTGATTGAGTGTTTGCTTCTTTGGAATTGTAACCAACTAAGGTAAAAATTTATCTGTTATTTATATTCTGTCTTTGAAGATTTGATTAGTGGTAATTATGTAGCTTTTTTGAAGCAATTCCACAAATTTAAGCTTTTTGTTCAATGGGAGAAAGATACTTAATGAATAGCATATATATATATATATATATATATACACGTATATATATATACACACATATATATGTATACACATACATATATATATATACATATATATACACACACATATATATATACATATATATATATATATATATATACACATACATATATATATATTTTAAACTTACTTATTCATTTTGAGAGAGAGCACGAGCAGGGGAGTGACAGAGAGAGACTGAGATAGACAAACCCAAGCAGGCTCAGCACAAAGCCCAATGAAGGGCTTGATCTCACAAACCATGAGATCATGACCTGAGCCGAAGTCAAGAGTTGGATGCTCAACTGACTGAGCCACCCAGGCACCCCTGAATAACATATATTTTTAATTAAAAAAATTCTTTTGTCTACACATGATGTTTTATATAATCACTGGGGCAATTTTGTTCTTAAGTCTTAGATCTAGACATGTAGCAGTGGAATAACGTAATTGGCTTTCAGTTTAGCAAAATTTTCTTTGCCTTTCCATCTGTGTCTCAGCTTTCACTGCATCTTTGGTGGAACAGTGTGACCTGAAGCTCTTCACAGCAGATATCATCATGTAATACTTACTCTTTCGTGGTAAGCTTCACTCAACCAACCACTTTCTCTGTGAGGAACTATGAGTTGCTAGTGTATTCTGTGCTGTAGATATTCATCTCTACAACGTACAATGTTAAGGCTTTCTTTTGGAAAGCAGTTAAAATTATTTTTCTTTGTTTTTTTTTTTGAAGACATTTATTATCTTTTATTGTTTGATCATCTTATATGATGATCAGGCAGTTCCGAAACCTCTTGTATGTCAAGTTGTCTTTGGCTGCAGAAGAATTATGAATGTGACCACAGTTTTGCTGCCTGTAGCCAGCTTTTTTATGTTATACTCTGCTAGAATTACCTCCTAAGCACACATAACTGAAGGATTGAACAGAACATACAACTGGATTTTTAAACCATTCAGAGGATTGTTTGTTCTGTTGTCAACTATAACAATGTGATTTCCCATTCTATAAAGATTCCTTTAATAACACTGGTATGTAAGATTGGTGTTCAAGATAGAGAAATTTCTTTTTCTTTTTTTAAAAGTTCATTTATTTATTTATTTATTTTTAATGTTTATTCATTTTTGAGAGACAGAGAGAGAGTGCGAGTAGGGAGGGGCAGAGAGAGAGAGGGAGACACAGAATCTGAAGCAGGCTCCAGGCTCTGAGCTGTCAGCACAGAGCCTGACATGGGACTTGAAGTCACAGATGGTGAGATCATGATCTGAAATGAAGTTGAATGCTTAACCGACTGAGCCACCCAGGTGCCCCTATTTATTAATTTTGAGAGAGAGAGAGAGAGAGAGAGAGCGCGCGAGCAGGGCAGGCTGAAAGAGTCAAGTGAATGAAATTGTAAATTAATTAAATTCACTCTCCATTCCTGTCCCACCCATGGACTAAGGTACTGCATATCTGTATAATCTGACCCACTGGGACCTGAAATGCTCTGCATATTTTGGTGATGCAGGACCATCTGAATTTATTTCTCATCCTTCACTCCTCCCTTCCCTTATTCCCTCACCCTCCCTGTCCTGAAGTTGTATCTCCCCCATAAAGCATTCATGCTTAAGTCTCTCTGCAGGCTCTGTTCTCTAGAGAACATTGCTTAATACATTGGCTGTTCACTTTTTTCCTCTCTTTTTTTGAGACTTGCCAATGAGTAGCCTTTGTCCATTTTCCTTTTGGGAAATGTTTATATTTTGTTGAATGATTTGCAAAACTCTTTGTCAGATAAAGAGCTAATAGTTTTGTCACTTATTTTAAATTTTGTTTTATTATATTTTTAAATTAAAAGTATTTTTAATTTTGACTTTTCTGCATTTTGGGGTACATTTTTGTTTTTATTATTTTTATGTTATAATTGTGAACTATGTCACACATGTAGAAAAGTGTCTAAAATGTATCTCTTTTAGATAATATAACAAATAATACTATAATAAAATAAACTGTGTAGTTACTTCTGTTAAGAAATAGGTCATTCATTGCTTGTAATGTAGAAACCCCCAACTGTGACCTACTTCAATCACATAGTTTTTCTTCTCTTAATAATTTTGTAATTTGTTTTTTTGTACTTTGTGTATGCATGTGTGTGCTTATGTGTGTGTGTATGTATATGTCCGTGTGTGTGTATCACTATTTTCAACTCCCTACCTTCCATCTTTTCAGTCGTCACTCTCTCTCCTTTCTCATCCACAAGAGAATTCCATCTAAGTTAAAATGTGGAAACATAAGGCAGACACAGGGAGGTCACATGACAGATGGATACTCAGTTAAACAGAATTCCAGCCAAAGGGGAAAGGAATAAGACTGACTGAAGTCATAAAATTTGAAGACAGCAACCACTCTTATTTCTAAAATACTGTAAGACCAGTTGTGGCTATGGATCCTGAGGGAAGTAGGGAAAGAAAAAAAATTGAATGAATCTCCTAAGCACAGCACAGTATTTTGTGGACTTAGAAATACAGAGGTATGACAATTCAGGAAACAACAGATGTTGGTGAGGATGTGGAGAAAGGGGAACCCTTGTGCACTGTTGGTGGGAATGCAATCTGGTGCAGCCACTCTGGAAAACAGTGTGGAGCTTCCTCAAAAAATGGAAACTAGAAGACCCTTGACCCAGCAATTACACTACTAGGACTTTATCCAAAGGGTACAAAAATGCTGATTAGAAGGGGCACATGTACTCCAGTGTCTATAGCAGTGCTACCAATAACCAATTACTGAAAGAGCCCAAATGCCCATCAACTGATGAATGGATTAAGACGATACGGTGTATATATATATGCAATGGAATACTACTTCGTGATGAAAAAAAATGAAATCTTGCCATTTGCAACAATGTGGATGCAACTGGAGAATATTATGCTGAGCGAAATAAGTCAGTCAGAAGACATCATATGATTTCAACCATATGTGGAATTTGAGAAACTTAACAGATGATCATAGGGGAAGGGAAGGAAAATAATATAAAAACAGAGAGGGAGGCAAATCATAAGAGACTCTTAAATACCGAGAACAAACTGAGGGTTGATGGAGGTGGGGAAAATGGGTGATGGGCATTAAGGAGGGCACTTGTTAAGATGAGCACTGGGTGTTATATGTAAGTGATGAATCATTGGATTCTACTCCTGAAGTGAAGACTACACTGTATGTTAACTAGAGAATAAAGGGGAAAAAAAGCAATACAGAGGTAAAATAATGGAAGAAAAATTACCCAAAGACATTCAAATATGCAGTAAAACCTTGAATTGTGAGTAACTTCAAGGGTACTGCAAGATGAGCGAATATTTCTAATAAATTTTAATTTGATAAATGAGCAATATTTTGCAATATGAGTAGAAAGTGATGCTGAATCTCACATGATCACAACTGAGCCAATGGTTCTTCTCTCTCTCTCTTTCTCTTGCTGCGGGATTGTGGGTGATCATTTCCCATGCTTGGATGCTCAGTCTCAGGCCATTGTGTTTGGCAGAAATCAGTGATTTTTAAGAACATTGGAAGGTGCCCACAACTGGCACTAGTGTATTTTTTTGTCACTTCAAAGCACCAATGGACAGTCCTTTGCTTCTTCATATAAGAAGAAGCATCATGAAGCTTAGGACTGCTTTGCTTCATTCTAGGTCAGGCTGCCTACAGATATAGAACCTTGCCTCTGCTGCCTTATTGCCAGTTACATTAAATACTGTATATGATAAAGTTTATTGATACTGTACTGTAGTCAACATCTGTGAGAGCATATACAATGGCCCCGATGCAGAAAAAGGTTGAAAAGAAAGGCAGTAAGAAGAAGGAGATGACTATGGCAGAAGTTAAGGAAATCATCGAGAAGAATGAACAAGGTATGTCCATGGATTGGCAGGTCATTTTGAACTTTAGAATGCTTTATACCAAAGCACTATTTTCAGCAATGCTTTGAGGTGACTGAAGGATCAAACCTTACCTTCTAAGAGTTTGGGAAAAATCATTTCCACATCATGAACTACCTCAAGATCATCAATAAAGCCTAGGATGGGGTCATCAAGAGAACCCTCAATTCTGCGTGGAGAGCTATGGCCTGATTGTGTTCTTGAACATGACTTAGAGGGGCTTGATCATCACCAGTTGTGGATGAAATTGTGTCCTTGGGGAAGATTGTGGGACTGGAGGTGAATGAGGGTGACATTCAAGAGCTGGTGGGGAAACATGGCCAGGAGCTGACCACTGATGAACTGATGGATCTGTGTCAAGAGCAAGAGTAAGAGGTTATGTGGCACAAAAACAGATACTCAGATCAATGGAACAGAATAGAGAACCCAGAAATGGACTCACAAACGTATGGTCAACTAATCTTTGACAAAGCAGGAAAGAATATCCAATGGAATAGACAGTCTCTTCAGCAAGTGGTCCTGGGATAACTGGACAGTGATGTGCAGAAGAATGAACTTGGACCACTTACAGCATGCACAAAAATAAACTCGAAATGGATGAAAGACCTAAATGTAAGACAGGAAGCCATCAAAATCCTCAAGGTGAAAGCAGGCAAAAGCCTCTTTGATCTTGCCTGCAGCAACTTCTTACTCAACATGTCTCTAGAGACAAGAGAAAGAAAAGCAAAAATGAACTACTGGGATGTCATCAAAATAAAAAGCTTCTGCACAGCAAAGGAAAAAATCAGCAAAACTAAAAGGCAACCGACACAATGGGAGAAGATATTTGCAAATGACATATCAGATAAAGGGTTAGTATCCAAAATCTATAAAGAACTTATCAAACTCAACACCCAAAAAGCAAATAACCCAGTGAAGAAATGGGCAAAAGACATGAATAGACACTTCTCCAAAGAAGACATCCAGATGGCCAACTGACACATGAAAAAATGCTCAACATTACTCATCATCAGGTAAATACAGATCAAAACCACAATGAAATACCTCGTCACACCTGTCAGAATGGCTAACACTAACAACTCAGGCAACAGCAGATGTTGGCGAGGATGTGGAGAGAGAGGATCTCTTTTGCACTGGTGGGAATGCAAGCTGGTGCAGCCACTCTGGAAAGCAGTATGGAGGTTCCTCAAAAAATTGAAAATAGAACTGCCCTATGACCCAGCAATTGCTCTACTAGGTATTTATCCAAGGGATACAGGTATGCTGTTTCAGAGGGACACAGGCACCCCCATGTTTTTTTTTTTTTCGTCAATTTTTTTTTAACGTTTATTTGTGAGACAGAGAGAGACAGAGCATGAACAGGGGAGGGTCAGAGAGAGAGGGAGACACAGAATTGGAAATAGGCTCCAGGCTCCGAGCTGTCAGCACAGAGC
Source organism: Panthera leo (assembly GCF_018350215.1). Classification (NCBI taxonomy): domain Eukaryota; kingdom Metazoa; phylum Chordata; class Mammalia; order Carnivora; family Felidae; genus Panthera; species Panthera leo. The sequence continues at coordinate 38,998,524 of NC_056696.1, read as the reverse complement.
CCGACGCGGGGCTCGAACTCATGGACCGTGAGATCATGACCTGAGCTGAAGTCAGACGCTTAACCGACTGAGCCACCCAGGTGCCCCTGGCACCCCCATGTTTATAGCAGCACTATCAACAATAGCCAAAGTATGGAAAGAGCCCAGATGTCCATTGATGGATGAATAGATGAAGAAAATGTGGGGTGTATATATATATATATATACATGTACATATATGTATATATATGTACATGTATATATATGTATATATATGTACATGTATATACATATATGTACATGTATATATATATAATGGAGTATTACTTGGCAATCAAAGAGAATGAAATCTTGCCATTTGCAACTATGTGGATGGAACTGGAGGGTATTATGATAAACGAAATTAGTCAGAGAAAGACAAATATCATATGACTTCACTCATATGAGGACTTGAAGACACAGAACAGATGAACATAAGGGAAGGGAAGCAAAAATAATATAAAAACAGGGAGGGGGACAAAACATAAGAGACTCTTAAATATGGAGAACAAACAGTGTTACTGGAGGGGTTGTGGAGGGGGGATGGGCTAAAGGGGTAAGGGGGATTAAGGAATCTCCTCCTGAAATCATTGTTGCACTATATGCTAACCAATTTGGATGTAAATTAAAAAATATAAAATTAAAAGAAACCATAAAAGATTAAATTAAATCAGACTAAATTGATAGATATTTAAGAATAGTTAATTCAATTATTATGTAATTGCAGAGGTCAAGGCTCTCTAATATACCAATGTAAATGAAACTTTGAAAGCAGTTCTCTTTGAAAATAATTTTTTTTATTGCAAGAAAAGAATTGTCTTCAAAACAAAAAAGTCGTAAGAATACAAGTGTTTGGTAAATCTGTGAAAGTATAAGCACTATCATATTAAGTGATCATCTGTCAACTATCAAAGTAATAAAAAGTGGCCATGAAAATATAAATAAAAAGTAAAACCTACTGAAAAAAAAAAAACAGTGAGAGGTTATGGAGGAGATCTTGTCTGCAGAGGAGGAGAAAAAGGCAGAGGAATCTATCACTTCAAATGAGATTAGGGAGGTGTGTAAAATGTGGGAAACGTTGCCAAATTCTGTGGAAAAGCACCACCCGAGTAAGGCTGTAACAGTATGAGCCATGAATCTGTTTAACAACAATGCAATGTCACATTTCCGTGAAATCCTCAAAAGGAGGCCAAAGCAAGTGTCATTGGATAGGCTCCTTGTTAAAGTTTCATGAAAAGAAAAAGATGCCATTGAGCCACTAGACAGCAGTGATTCTGTTAGTGATAGTGAAAGTCGTCCTACACAGTATCCTTTCTCTCTTTTGTCTCTCTCACACCAACCACAAAGGTTTTCAAAGGTAATTGCAGGTTAATTTTTTCATTTTAAAAAATATTTTGTATTTTATTTATTATTTTGTATTACATTACAGTATGGTAATCATTTTTATGTGAATATTTTTGGGTTGTGGAATGAAACTTTTGAGTTTCCATTATTTCTTATAGGTAAATTTGCTTTGATATACAAGTGCTTTGGATTTCAAGCATGTTTCCAGAACAAATCATGCTTGCAAACCAAGGTTTTATTGTACATTTGTATATATGTTATATAATATCTTTAGACATATATTCCTCTGTTGCATGCCAATGCTTCCTTAGTATAGGTGAGTCTAACCCCTTCCTTAGTAGAGGTGAACACAGATGTGTGAGACTGTAAGTTAAACATGGGATCATAAAACCAACCTTATGTGTTGGGAAGTGACTTTATTTCACTGATAGGTTACAAACTTTGGGGCAATATCAATTCTTTTGTCAAGGACTATCATCAATCTTGGATTTTAGGGTAACTTTTTAGTTCTTAACTTCCCTATAAGTGGTTTTCTTGTCACTTAGAATATAAAGCTCTCAGACAGCTTGTATGTCAGTTTTAGAGTAGGAACTTAAATGAGTTTTGGTTAGTCTAGCTGAAAGTTTGTCAATTTTATTGATACTTTCAAAGAACCAATTTTGTTTTCATTGCCTTTTCTCTATTGTTTTTCTATTTTCTATTTCATTGATTTCTATCCTAATGTCTCTTATTTCCTTCCTTCTATTGCTTTCAGTTTGGTTTGCTCTTCTGTTTCCAGTTTCTTAAGGTGGAGGTTTACATGTTGATTTGAGGTTTTTACAATTTTGGTGTTACAGCTAAAAATTTCCCTCTAAGCACTGCTTTACCTCCATCTAATAAATTTGGTATGTTTAAAAATAGTGCTTGATTGAACATCTCAGTATAGAATGCCATTGTCATCTAGCTTCCAGGATTGTTGAGAAATTCAAAATCATTCATATGGATCCCCTTTCTCCCCTATTTTTCTTTTTCTTTTTCTTTCTCTTTCTGGTGAATCTTTTAATTGTTCCAGGGTTCTTAAGTTGCATATTCATGTGCCATAATATGGTCTGTTTTCATCCATTGTTCTGGGCAGTTAATGGCTCATTTTTTTTTTAAGTTTTTATTTTAATTCCAGTTAGTTAACGTACAGTTGTATATTAGTTTCAGGTGTACAATATAATTATTCAGTACTTCCATACACCGCCCTGCACTCATCTCTTTAATCCCCATCACCTATTTAGCCCATCCCTCCACCCACCTCCCTTGTGGTAATGCCAGATTGTTCTCTACAGTTAAGAGTATTTCTTGCTTTGTCTCTCTCTGTCTTATTTTTTCCCCTTTGCTCATTTGTTTTTGTTTCTTAAATTATTTATTTATTTAAACAAAATTTTTTTTAAATGTTTATTCATTTTTGAGAGACAGAGACAGAGCATGGGTTGAGAGGGGCAGTGAGAGAGGGAGATATAGAATTCAAAGCAAGCTGCAGGCTCTGAGCTGTAGCACAGACAGCTCAGCCACTGATTGAGACACCCAGGCACCCCTTAAATTCTACATATGAGTGAAATCATACGGTGTTTGTCTTTCTCTGACATACTTTACTTAGCATTGTAACTCTCTAGGTCAATTCATGTTGTTGCAAATGGCAAGATTTCAGTATTTTTTAATGACTGAATAATAATCCATTATATGTATATATAATGTATATAAATATATATACAACATCTTCTTTATACTTTCATCAACTGATGGACACTTGGGCTGGTTCAGTAATGTTGCAATAAACACAAGCAGTGTGTATCCCTTTGAATTAGTGTTCTTTATTTTTGAAAAAAAATTTTTTTTAAAGTTTATTTCTGAGAGACAGAGTGCGAGTGGGGAGGTGTGGGCAGAGAGAGAGAGGGAGAGACAGAATCTGAAGCAGGATCCAGGCTATGAGCTGCTAGCATAAAGCCTGACAGGGGGCTTGAACCCCCAAACTGTGAAATCATGACCTGAGCTGAAGTTGGATGCTTAACCGACTGAGCCACCCAGGCACCCCAAGCATCTGACTCTTTTTTTAAAAAAAAAAAATTTTTTTTAACGTTTATTTATTTTTGAGACAGAGAGATACAGAGCATGAACAGGGGAGGGGCAGAGAGAGAGGGAGACACAGAATCCGAAGCAGGCTCCAGGCTCTGAGCTGTCAGCACAGAGCCCGACGTGGGGCTCGAACCCACGGACCGTGAGATCATGACCTGAGCCGAAGTCGGTCGCTTAACTGACCAAGCCACCCAGGCGCCCCTCAAGCATCTGACTCTTGATCTCAGCTTAGGTCTTGATCTCAGGGTCATTAGTTCAAGCCGAACACTGGGCTTTGTGCTGGGTGTACAGCCTACTTAAAAAAAGAAAAAGAAAGAAAATACTGAATCTTAGAGGGGCTAAGTACGTTGTTCAAAGTTACACTAGAAATAAGTAGTAGAGCTGGAATTTGGCTTCTAGGATCTTCTGCCTCCAATACCACATTTTTTTTTTTTTTAACCACACCATTCTGTTTCTTATCCTGTGTGTCAGGGAACAATACCTTTTCAGGTTAAAAATGACAAGGACTACAATAAATATGCTATTTAGTTTGGCTATAATGTCCTAATTTAAATATTCATGACTCTTAGAGTGTAGTTGAGGGGCACGAATGCATCCTTCTTGTTGTGAAAGAGCAACCTTAACTACTTAATGAATCATAAAGCAAACTGTTTCCAAGAGAGACTAAATAGCAATATATTGTGCAGATTGAATAAGGTATTATCAGTGTAAATAGAAAGTATTGATATTACGCAAAAAGTAGGCTCCATTTGCATGGCATACATTTCATCATTCTGACTACAGCTTGAACATGTGTCATTCTATAGAGGACCAGAGCCAGAATTTGCCATTACACCACAGGGAATTTTAAGAGGTCCATAACTCAGCTAACACTGTTTTTGGGTTAATGGATGTTGGATGCATCATTAGAAAGATCAAGTTCTTCCAAAGCTTAGGAGGGAGAGTCACCAGCAGGAAAGAAAGAGAGGTCGGATGGTTATGGTGTTGGACATGACCTTAAAAGTCTCTAACTCTGCTGTCTTGTTCTTAGGAAAAAGAATACTTTGGAAAAATAAATCATTTTGAGATTTGATTTGGGAAATCAATGAATCCATGATCTGGATGTTTGCAAAGATTATTCCTATATCCATATTTTTAGAGACTTTCAAAGTAAATGGTTCTATAATTTTTCTCAGAAGCACATTGTTGTGCAGGGGAGTTCTTATATCTTACTCTTATCTCTCTCTCTTAGGTCCTCCATGGAGTAAGAGAAGTATCTCTTCCCAGTGATTCCTCAGTTTTCCTTTTCTTCTGATATCTAGATTCTGACAAGATATTTGAGTTGGGTAAATTCCCTTTTAGTATTATTAAAAATGTATAGCTTAGTGGCTTAATAGTATTTTAGACTGTTATTTTTTTTTTGTTTTTACATCAGTGTGCTTATGCTAAAATACTAAAATACACTTGTGTCTACTGGAAAATTAATTAAAAGTTAGTGTATGTGCTTAAGAGCTATATTTGTGACATTTTCCTTGCTTATATGCATTTGATTTTCAACAAGCAGTAATCTTTATATTTCCAATTCCTATAACCCCCCAAAGTGTTAGCTGAGTTATGAGTCATTTATTGATGTCCTAGTATTCACTTGTTTAGCTCCTTCTTTATTAAAGGCATAGGTAGGGGGAAGCTGGGTGGCTTAGTCGGGTAAGTGTCTGACTTTGGTTCAGGTCATGATCTTGTGGTTGGTGTTTGAGCCCGCATCTGACTCTGTGCTGACAGCTCAGAACCTGGAGTCTGCTTCAGATTCTGTGTCTCCCTCTCTCTCTGCCCCTCCCCCAGTCACACTCTGTGTCTCTTCTTAAAAATAAGTGAATGTTAAAAAAAAGGCATAAGTAGGGGATATAAAGAAATGCTGAGATTAGGATCATTGTTGGAGTTCACAGGTAAGGTTTAAATTTTTTTAATGTTTATTTATTTATTTTTGAGAAAGAGAGAGAGAGTGAGCAGGGGAAGGGGCAGAGAGAGAGAGAGGAGAGAGAGAATACCAAGCAGGCTCCGCATTGTCAGTGCAGAGCCTGACCTGGGGCTCCATCTCACGAACCATGAAACAATGACCTGATTGGAAATCAAGAGTTGGACACTTAACTGACTGAGCCATCCAGGTGCTCCTAAGGTTTAGATGCTTGTAAATTAAAAAGCAATCAAATGCAGTCTATAATTATGTATCAAGTTAATGGTACACATAGTGAAGTTTGAGATTTCAGAGAAGAGGGCCCTGAGGGTGAGCTTTTGCTGGTTAAGAATGTTTTTATGGAGAAGGTATGACTTAGAGTGGGTCTTGAATCATAGGCAGGATTTAAATGGTTGGAGAGGTGGAGGCCACATCAGGTTTGGGGAGAGGAATGGATTAGAATGAGCTGGTATGTATGGGAGTGTGTAGAGTTCATTCGGAAGAAGAGGGAGTTTGTATTGGCAATAGTAAAGTTAGTAAAAGAGGCTGTGGTTAGGTGATAAGGGCCTTGAAAATTGCTAAAGATTTGATCCTGTGGGAAATGTGTTTTGGAAAAGAGAGTGACAGAATACTTTAAGAAAATGAATCTGGGGGGTGCCTGGGTGGCTTAGTTGGTTAAGTGTCTGACGCAGGTCGTTATCTCATGGTTGGTGAGTTTAAGCCCCACATTGGACTCTCCACTCTCAGAGCAGAGCCTGATTTGAATCCTTTGTCTCTCTCTCTCTCTGCCCCTCCGTGTTCTCACTCTCTCTCTCAAAAATAAAATAAGCACTAGAAAAAAAGAAAGCGAATCTGGTGATAATATACAGTATATAGCACAGAGGTAAAGAGCATGGGTATAGAATCAGAACCATAGCCTTGACTATTTATTTGCTGTATAAACTTTGGCAAATACTTTATCCATTCTGAGCCTTAGTTCCCTCATTAAAGAACTTAATTTATTAATTAAGTTTTATTTTTCATTGTGGTGAAAAATACTGTTGCTCTATTTTTAAAATGGAGGTGTTGAATAATAATACCACCTATCTCTAGGGTTATTGTGAGGAGTAAATGAGAGGAAGTATGTAAAATGCTTGGTCCTTTCATACATGCCTGGCACATAATCCTTCAGGATAGATTAGCTAAAAATATTATCTAAAAGGGAAGAGGCTTATGGGGCCCCAGCCCCTGGTGGTGTCACCCAGAGACCCTGTGGTCATGTGCCCTCATGATGGCAACTGGCTATGGAGCAGCACAGTGGCAAGACAATTTTTGCCAACTTTACTCGCTCTGAGGATGCTGGAGGGAATGGCTGATGTCCAACTGTGCACAGGCTGAACCAGTCTTAGGAGAGGGGCTGAAGTTTCCTAGTGAAGGATGTGTGTTCATCTGCTGCCAAGTAGGAGAAAAACCTTTTTGCAAAGATCCAAATAATGACTTCAGAAAAAGCTTGGAAGTGGGGCACCTGGGCGGTCCAGTGGGTCAAGTGTCCAACTTTGGCTCAGGTCATGATCTGACAGTCTGTGAGTTCGAGCCCCGCTTCGGGTTCTGTGCTGACAGCTCAGAGCCTAGAGCCTGCTTCGGATTCTGTGTCTCCCTCTCTCTCTGCCCCTTCCCTGCTTGTGCTCTGTCTCTCTCTGTCTCAAAAATAAAATAAAAACATTAAAAAAAATTAAAAAAAAAAAAAGAAAAAGCTTAAAAGTAACTGCAGTGTCTATACTACCTAAATATGGAACATCTCAAAAACTGGTAGAATCTGAGTGTCTTCAGGCCAACTTTGTGGAGATGTTGTTCTCTGGATGTTAGCATTTTAAATTATAGCTTATTTATTTATTTTAAGAGAGAGAGAGAACAGGTGCACAAGTGGGGGAGGGACAGAGAGAGCGGGAGAGAGAGAATCCCAAGCAGGCTCTGCCCTATGAGTGCAGAGGCTGATATTGCAAGGCTGGATCACACAAACCATGAAATCATGACCTGAGCTGAAATCAAGAATGGGACGCTTAACCATCTGAGCCACCCAGGTGCCCCTCTGGAGATTAACATTCGATGATGGCAATTTTGTCTTCATTTCCTGATTTGCTTTAGTATAAAAGAAACTGCATACTTGCCTTGAATTCATGTTTAGTAATAAATAAATAAGTAAATAATGATGTAAAAGAAATGGTATGTCTAAACAGGAAGTGCTATTAAATGCTCATGAACTCTCAAAAAAAAAAAAAGGGAAGAGGCTAGGGATAGTGAGATTAGGGGAAACTTATAATTAAATTATGAGTTTCTCAGGCATTTTTCTCACACTGTATTATAGCTGACCCTTTAACAAGGTTGGGGGCAGGGGGTGAGGGACACCGAAACTACCCCCTCACATAAAAAATCTGGGCATAAATTTTGACCTCTCCAAAACTTAACTACTAATAGCCTACTGTTGACTGAAAGCCTTGTTGATAATATAAACAGTCTAACATATTTTGTGTGTTATATGTATTATATATTCTTATCACAAAGTAAGTTAAAGAATGTTATTAAGAAAATTATAAGGAAGATAATATACACTTACACTAGTGTACTATAAAAAAATCTATGTGTAGGCAGATCCACAGGATCTGTCTCTTGCTTCAACAGTGTTGGGAGGGAACACATCCAGGGAATAGCTTCTTCCAGCCCCCCACCACCCTTCCAACTTCTTTTCCAGTTGAAACCTCTGAAGGCATCTTCTTACCATCTTCTATCTCCAGGGCAAGCCAACACTGTTTCTTGAGCTTAGCACCTCATTGCTGATCAACCGTGAACGATCACATTCATCAAAATTACTCCACGGAGGTGAAGGCTCCATGGACTACCTGATCAGTGTGCATCCAAGGACCTGGGCACCTACCTTTCTCTACGCTACTGTTTCCACCTGGAGGATGTGGATGTTGAGAGCATGGGCCATTTTTTTTCCGCCAGAGGGTGCCACGTGTCCCTTGACCTTAACAAACCAGCTCCGTGGCTGTGCTCTCTTTCAGGACAGTCAGAAACCGCGGACATCATGGAAGCCGCCATGGCCCTGGACGGAGAAGGACCTGAAGCTGCATGTACTGAACTGTGCATGTCCTGCCTGTCCCCGGGCAGACCCCCATCTCTGTGACTTCCTGGAGAACCACTTCCTGGATGAGGAGAGGAAACTGTTCAAGAAGATGGGCAACAACTTGACTGTGCAGGCTGGCTGGCCTCCAGGCGGGGCTGGGTGAGTGTCTCTTGGAAAGGCTCACCCTCAGTCGCCACTGGGAACCTCTGGAGCCCCACGGTGTCAGGGCTTTTGCCTGAGCCTATCCCTGCAGTCACTAGGAGGCTTTTCAACCACCCTGGAACCTTCTTCAAAGCTGCGGACCAAATGGAGACAATAAAATTTTGTGCAGAAAAAAAGAAAAATTCTGGCTTATTGGTGGATTGTTGCAGTTGAAACCCGCATTATTCAAGGGCCAACTTATATTTGTTTATATGTCTCATTTGAACTCGTTGAAGGCAAGAACTATCTTCAATTACTAGTGCGGGTGCAGGGTAATTTGAGTCCATAATTGAGATATGCGTTGAGTTGGTCAGAGTGGACAGAAAAGGTGGGTAAAGGAGACCTGATGAAGAAACGATTAATTATGCTCCAATGATTGAAGCTGGCACTGGAGAAGCAAAGTGAATAGTAGAGATGATTCTAGGATTTTAAGAGCTTGGGGAGCTGAGAAAACAATGACTATTAAAAAATGTTTTTTTAATTAATTTATTTTGAGAGAGAGAGAGTGTGCACACATGCGTGAGAGCGAGGTGGGAGGGACAAAGAGAGAAGGAGAGAGAATCCCAAGCAGACTTTTTGCCGTCCGGGCAGAGCCTGACACGGGGCTCGATCCTACCAATAGTGAGACCATGACCCCAGTGGAAATCCAGAGCCAGGAGCTTAACCGGCTGAGCCACCCAGGTGCCCCTAAAAGGATGACACTATTAACAGAAGAAAGGACATCAGCAAAGAATGAGTTTTGGAGATGAAATGGTGAGTTTGCTTTTATTGCTGTTGCTTCAGAGTTAGATGCTCATTTATTTATTCCACAGATACCATTTTTACCATATGAAGTCAGATACTTTGCCCAAATTTTGCTTATAAAATATTGCATATCTTGTTCCTCAGTTTTAAGTTTCTGTCCCTTTTCTTTCTTTTAGCTTCTCTTTGCTTTGCCTACTCTCAGAGGAATAGCCTTTTCTATTTATTTATTTGTTTATTTATTCATCTATTAATTAATTAATTATTATCAATCCAGTATAGTTAACTGTATTATATTAGCTTCAGGTGTCCAAGATAGTGATTCAGCAATTCTATACAATACCTCAGTGCTCATAAGTGTACTCATAATCCCCTTAACCTGTTTAACCCATCCCATGATTTTTTTTTCTTGTGTTCCTTCTCTTCTTGGTTTTCACTCTATTCTTGTCTTGCTTCTGCCCAAGAATTACTTCTAACCCATTCATTGCTCTTTTCCCACACTTCTCTCTCTCGTCTGTAGTGCACATTTTTGCTGCCTCTCTCTTTTTTCTTCCCTGGTATCCAACGAAATCAAGGATTTTGTCGTCCATGGTGCACCCCCTTCTGAAGAGTTTTGAGCAGTAAATGGGAAGGTAGTAACTGCAATTTAGTAGGATTGTGTGTGTGGGGAGGTTGTATGTATTGTTTCTCTGGAATCTCAAACCAAAGAATGATTCCTTTGGAACATGTTGATAGTTTTCACTTGTGCTTCTGATTACCTAGGATATTTTGGTTATGGCGAGATGAGAGAGGTATGAGTTTAACTGTAACCTGATCAGGTCAGTTTTAGATAAAGCTAAGAAGAGTTAATGAGTTGTACTTCACAGAGGAATTTCTGTGTAGGAGGGCCTTTTGTTTTTCAGGTGTACATTAACATGGGCCACTGTAAGCCTGGTGTATAGAAAAGAGTGTTAGCTGCATATGTAGAATCAGAACATTCAGGCACTTTAATTCTGAGACTCGAATTTAAAATCTCTTTTTATTGCCATTCACTGCTTTACCATGATGTATCATGAGGAAGATCAAATGAAGTTGGAACTTGAGTGATTTTCAACTGGTGATGGTTGAGTTAGGAGCGTAGTACTGAGGTTTATTTTGCTAAGCAAATACTTAATTTTTTTTCTTTTTTTAAATTTAATTTATTTTTTTAATTTACATCCAAGTTAGCATATGGTGCAACAAGGATTTCAGATTCTTTAATGCCCCTTACCCATTTAGCCCATCTCCCCTCCCACAACCCCTCCAGTAACCCTCTGTTTGTTCTCCATATTTAAGAGTCTCTTATGTTTTGTCCCCCTCCCTGTTTTTATATTATTTTTGCTTTCCCTTTTGTTCATCTGTTTTGTATTTTAAAGTCCTCATATGAGTGAAGTCATGTGATATTTGTTTTTCTCTAATTTCACTTAGCATAATACCCTCCAGTTCCATCCACGGAGTTGCAAATGGCAAGATGTCATTCTTTTTGATTGCTGAGTAATACTCCATTATATATGTGTGTATATATATGTGTGTATATATGTGTGTGTGTGTGTGTATATATACACCACATCTTCTTTATCCATTCATCCATCGATGGACGTTGTGGCTCTTTCCATACTTTGGCTGTTGATAATGCTGCTATAAACATTAGGGTGCATGAGCAAACACTTAATTTGTAGATAACACACATTAAATATGTAAACAAGACCTGAGGGTAGGAGGAAATTTTTAAGTTGTTCAACAGAATACATGGTTTGAGGCACTTAAAAAATTCCACTAAGCACTGTAGAAACACAATTTATATATGGATAATTGATGTGCTAATTGCAATTTGAAATCTCATTAAACTAATTTTCTAAAGATTTCTACCAGGTGTTTTTTTTTCTCCAGATTAGTTTATGTTGTTTGTATTTGAAAGGAATGAAACTGTACTTCAAGAATGTTTATAATTCAGATGCTTCACAAATTCCAATTGTTTCTCATCCCTCATTACTGATGTTTGATGGTTTGTTTCCACCTTGTTTCAAGAAGCTCCTGAAAGCAGGATTTCTACAGGAGATCTATCTATATATGTATCTAAAAATATATATATATATATATATATATATATATATTTATATATAATTTATTTTTAGGCAAATATATATTATTAATGTTGGGCATTTCCAAGTTTATCTCTGCTGAGAATTCCTCTCTGCTTTTTAAGCTTTGAAAATATGCTTAAAATTTATGAAAATACAGAACATTATTTTTAGTATGCTGGATTAATTTTCCACTTCTTCACTCCTTTTAATTATGGACCATACATTGAAGCCTTTACTGTGTGGCTTCACAGTCCCTCCTTCTAGAATAGGCAGAACATACATATTTTCTTATCTCATTGATTTACTTCTTATCTCATTGATTTACTTTACTCATTGAAACTCTAATCTTATTTTTTATTGAAACGTAATTCATATACCATAAACTTCACCATTTTAAAGTGTACAGTTCAGTGGCTTTTAGCATATTCATGAAAATGTGCAACCCTTACTGTCATCTAATTAGGGACATTTTCATTACCCCAGAAAGGAACCATATACTAGTCAGCAGTCTCTGCCTATTCCACCCTCCCCCAACTCCAAGCCGCCACTAATCTACTTTCTGTCTTTATAAGAAAGATATGTCCATCTATTTTGGACATGTCATATAGAATCATATGTTACGTGGTCTTTTGTGTCTGGCTTCTTTTACTCACTACAGTGTTTTAAAGACTTACGTAGGCTGCAGCATGAACTAAGACTTCATTTCTTTTTATGGTCAAATAATATTCCATTGTATGGGTATGCCACATTTTGTTTATTTGTTAATGGACATTTTGCTTGTTTCCACCATTTGGCTGTTGTGAATAAAGCTGTTAGGAGCATTCATGTACAAGTTTTTATATGAGCAAATGTTTTCAGTTCTCTTGAGTATATACATAGGGATAGCATCGAACCATAAGATACCTCTATTTTGGAGAATTGCCAATCTTTTTTCTCCAGTAGATGTACCATTTTATATTTCTTCAGTAATGTTTGAGGATTCCAGTTCCTCCATATCTTCAACAATATTATTATAATCTGTCATTTTGATTATAGTCATCCTAGTGGGTGTGAAGTTGTATCTTATCGCTTTGGTTTTCATTTCCCTAATGGCTTAATGATGTTGAACATCTTTTCGTGTCCTGGTCAGTAGAATGAATATCAGTGGCTGTGATGCAAACAGAGGTTTTAAATTTTCCTGTGTGATTTGACTTGGCTTCTTGTGCTTCTACCAGTTAACACAAGAACATCCTCAGGTAGCTGCTGATCCAAAGAGAAGGAGGAGACGTGTGAAGCAGACCTAAACCCATTTCAGAGTCTGCAGCCAAGATCAGCCAACCTCTATACCCTTGAGCAAGACTACCTGTAGTCTATTTCAAATTTGAAGGGAATATCCATTTTTAAAGCAAATTATGTCTCTTACCTATATTAGCAGAAAAATAATTACCTTTATGCACTGTAATGAAATATAATAAGTTATGTAGCATGTCAGCAACTTCTGTGTTGAATCTATTCTAAAAATTAAAAACCAGGGGACTTTGGTCCACTGTAAGGTCCTAGAATGATAGAGCCAGAAGGAGATTTTGAGACTGTATAATCCAATCTCATCCTTTTGCAGATGAGGCAATTGAGACATCTTATGCTACATGCTCAGGTAACTTAGATAACCAGTGGCTAAGCCATGAGAGAAATCCAGTTGTCTGGCCCCCAGGACAGTGTGCATGTTTTAAATGAACCCTCTCCCCTCTCTTTGTTCTCTTTGTGCAATCAACAGTCAGTCTTGGCCCTAATGTTTCCCATGATGGTACTTAATAAGCATGTGAGAATGATGACTAAGCTAATTTATAAATTAGCTGGAAAACAAGAGAAAGGGAATAGACTATGCCTTCATTTATGTAGCACATATTTATCGAGTGCTTACCATGTTGCCGTGCATTGTGTAAGACACTCCGTGAGACACAGTAGGGTACGACAGGGATGTGAGCCTTACCAGTAACTGTGGGGACTGCAGTCTAGGTGATTGAATCAGGGTGGTACTTTGAAGGTAATTTTTGTTCCATAAGGAAAGGTAGATTATTGGATTGTCAATAAATGTTCTACCCAGTTATTTCTCTTTTCATCACCTAGAATACAATTTTATTTGTCAACTAGAATTCTAGGAAGGTGTTTATCCACTAAGATCTGGAAACAGAACATACTTCAGGTCTCTTGTCAAGGGCCAAATGGATTTCTCAGCTGACTGTGATGAACACCTGTAATCTCAGGAGTGTTAGACTGCGGGGCACAGGCAAGTGGAAGATTGAACAGGCGATGCAGCCCTGATCACAGAGGTTGCACAGCAGCCAGAAGGCAAAGGATCCTACAGCAAGTGTGAGTCAGACAAAAGTTTGACAGCCAGATGTGGAGTTGTAGACCCTGAACCTCATTTTCAGGGCTGGGAGAGCAGTCACCTAGAGTAATTAGGAAATGAAGATATCAAGATATTGAGATGGGACAGAAGGCAGAGGTTAAGCAAAAGATAATATGGCAGATTTACTGAAACTGGATAATGGGGCAAGGCTTGCTCAGGAGAATACAAAAGAGCCTGGTTGCTCAAAGCAGAATTCAAAGCTGAGAGGATAACCCTGGTAAAGCTTGTTTTATGCTGAGCTATCAAACTTTGTCCTCATATTTTTCTTGCCTAAGGATTAGGTGATGAAAATCAGCTTATAAGTGATGTTCAGGCAGTTCCAAGTGTGGGGAATAAGGTCTAGAGACTCTGTTGAGGTCAAGAGCCTTGCCACTGGGGATGACTTTTGATTGACGTTATCTTATCAAACAGGCTTTCACACTGTAGTGTGCATTAGAATTACCTGGTGGGATTATTGAAACATGGATTTCTGGGCCCTAGCCCTAGAGTTCTGATTTGTTAGGTTGAAACTGGGGCCAAATAGTGGGCACTTGTTTTTCTTTCTTCCTTTTTTTCTTAATTTTTTAATGTTTATTTATTTTTGACGGGGGGAGGGGCACAGAGAGAGAGGGAGACACAATCTGAAGCAGACTCCAGGCTCTGAGCTGTCAGTGCAGAGCCTGAGGCGGGGCTTGAACTCACGAGCCATGAGATCATGACCTGAACCAAGGTCTGATGCTGAACCTACTGAGCCACAGACACCCCTGGAATAGTGTGCATTTCTAAGGAGTTCCCAAGTAATGCAGGTGAAGCAGGTTCGGGACCACGCTTGGAATACTCCTGTCTGATAGTATCAAAGATACTTGAGGTAAGATAATGGAGGTTGTTAGGGCCTTATAATGGCACCTGGTGGATTTCTTCCAGGAAGAAGCAGGAACCTCAGAGAATCTGTTTCCTTTGAGTACATAGTAAAAGCTTATACTCTTTTGTCAATAACTTTCAAACACTACATTTTTTTTCCTGCTAATATACTTAAGATACATGATTTGCTTATGAAATTAGACCTTCCTTAAAAATTAAAGCAGTGTTAAGTATTTGCCTTCCTAGTACAAACATCACATCTCCAAGAGGGCAGGACTGCCTCTGCCTTTTCATTTGCTGTATCCCTGGCACATTCTGTTGATACATCATAGGGGCTCAGGAAGTATTTCTTAAGTGAGCAAATAAATTTAATTTGCACATACTTTAAATTTATATTTTATTAATTTTCCTCTATGGCAGCATTAAAAGTAAGAATGCAAAATAGTTGACATGAAGGGAAAAAGATGGGGACCCATGGGAACCACAGGAAGGACCATTAGGTAGAACTTCAGGAAACAGGTGTAGAGACTGCCCCACTTTGTGAGACGAGTGGCTGGGTAGGTACACATCAACATTCTCATGCCTCTGCTCTGCCCCTCACTAGGAGAAGGTGCACAGTGAGTGGTGGTTTTTTTTCTCCAGCTTTTCACTGCACTCACTTGTCAAACCTCTGAGACCACAGTCCTACATGAGTCATGGGAGCTTGCCTCCTGCCTGATGCTCCCACCTGCTCCAGGCCACCTCTGCCACTCCCTGGTGGTCTCTGTCTTTCCTCCCTGCTTTCTCAGACATTCTTCTCTTCAGGGCAGGAGCCAACTGCTGTACAACGTGCCCCCCCCCCCCAGGTTGATTGCCAGTAACTGGCCCTTAGTTTCCACTAATAAGGAAATGGAACTTCTGTGTTATCTAAAAGAAATTGTAAGCACTAACCTAATAGCTACAAGGTTTAACGAGCTACTCTGTAGATAGTTTAGAAATGCAAAATTTTATTCTTGTGATCATCCAGTGGCTCATTCTGTTTTACCTCTGCCTGTGTCTCTTGCTTCCATTTCAAGTTTCTCTTTAGTCAAACCTATAATCATCTAGAACAAAAGTTTTCACTCCCTCACCACTTAAAAAAAAAACCTTTTTTTAAATGTTTGTTTATTTTTGAGAGAGACAGAGCATGAGCAGGGTAGGGGCAGAGAGAGAGAGGGAGACACAGAATCTGAAGCAGGCTCCAGGCTCTGAGCTGTCAACAAAGAGCCCGACGCAGGGCTCGAACCTATGAACCGTGAGGTCATGACCTGAGCTGAAGTCGGACCCTTAACCAACTGAGCCACCCCAGTGCCCCTCCCGCACCATTTTAAAAACCACGAGATCTTTAATTCAAACAACCCTCAGTAAAAACTCTGTGCATAAACACTGGGAGTGGGAGTGCCCTGTTCTCTACCTGAACCCAGCAATGTCACTGCGGCAATTCAGGCCAGCATGGTATGTGGCAATAAATTAGCTAAGACAGATGGAGCACAGTTATTTCCTCAACAATTACATACTGGGTGCCCCAGAAAATGACTACTTTGCTCGATGCTTATTTCAGACGGTAGTAGGGAAAGGAAATAAAATGGAATCAAATGCTGAGAACAAGGGAAGCTATTTGTGCTTCTTCTTCTGAAATACTGTTTCCTCTCCCACCCCGGGGGATTTCAATCTGACCACTGGCAGGAAGGTGGTCATTAGAGTGAAATGGTATCTTCTTTTTCAAATACCCCACTATGCTGTACATGGTAATAATTGGTACTCGAATGCTCACCATCCACAGAAATAAAGGGGGTAGAATTGGGTCCTAGATGGTGCCAGCTTCTGTAAAGCTCATATTCTAAGGGAAGCCTGGGATGAGCAGGAAGGAGCCAGAGTTCTTGGGCAGAAGACCAGCCCACTTGCTGGCTGCAAGAGTTAAGGCAAATCTCTGGGCCTTTGGGACCTTCAGTGTTCTAGGTGTAAGATGGGGACGGTAATCCTTGTTCTGCCTCCTTCAAGGGGTTGTGGGGGGTGTTAGGACTCAGTCTCCTAGGTTAAGGGCTCAAATAACATAATGTACATGAAAGTGTTTCATGAAGTTAGAAACAAACATGAGCTTTTATTATATAAACATTTGAGAAATACTTGTGGGTGAGGCACAAAAATTTTTTGTGAAGGTGCACTGTGCACAGGAGACTGTCATAGGCTCTTCAAGGAAGAATGGGACCAGTAGACAGCGCATTTAGGAGTTAAATAATCAAATGAACCCATGGATAGAAAAGGACATTGTCAGCTGTCATTTGTTGAGCATCTTCATTGGGTCACACACTGAGACAAGGGATCTCAATGACAACTTACAAACAGAAATAATTGTTCTCAATACAAAGCTGGGAGCTGGGAGTTCATAGGAACTTGCATTGGGTCATGCAGCTTGTGAGGGTCAGTGTCAGAGCCAAGACTAAACCTCTCCTTGCTTCTCCGTTTTCTCTCCACCCCTCTTCATCTTCTTTTTCCTTTCAATTGCCTTCCATTTCTCCTTCTACACGCGCACACACACACACACACACACACACACACACACAAACACACACACACACAGATATGCCTATGCCATATTTAAAACTAAGCACAGATTTTGTCATTATTAGCCAGTTGGATTAGTTTTCCTGTTAATTTATATGAATCATATTTTAATGTTTTAATTTTCATGTTTTAATATTTTAAAACAGTGCTATAGATTATCAGCTTCCAAAGAAGACATCTTAGAGCCCAGATTGTTGGATCTGACATCAAATCTATACTTTTAGAAATATGAATGGTGGAGTAAATTAAGCCTATTTCTTTCAACATTACAATTAAGTCTCTGAAATATTGGGTTATTCATGTAGTAAAAAGTCCTGTCACAGAAAAAACCATTTCAGTTGTAACTAAAACTTGATGTGATAGCAGTTAGATTTGATATGCTTCTTACTGAGCATATTACTCAGAGCAATAAGGGGTATAGCTTTCTTTTTTTTTTAAATTTTATTTATTTTGAGAGAGAGAGGGTACACATGTGTGTGAGAAGGGGTGAGGGTGTGGCAGAGAGAGAATCCCAAGCAGGCTCCGAGCTGTCAGCACAGAGCCCTGTGCAGGGCTGGAACCCATGAACTGTGAGATCATGACCAGAGCCAATCAAGAGTCGGACACTTAACTGACTAAGCCACCCAGGCACCCCTGGGGTATAGTTATCTTTTAACCAAGCATAATGAACATGTTTTACACCAGTATCCTCTGTTAACTAGTGAATTCCATCACAGCTTTTACTTTGCTGATATGATGTGATCGATTCAGCTTTTCTAGATTACTGTATAAGTTGCTGTGGAGAATAAGTTACATGGTAAAGGTGAGTTTTAGCAAGTGCCAAGAACAAATCTCCTAGATTTTCCTATGGGGAACACATTTATGTTGACATAAATTGGGTTGCTAATTATGTAACTAGACGTATCACATATTTAGCAAACAGCTTGTCATGAGCAAGTCTCAACCATGCATGAAAGAGTTTAACTTTTCAAATAATCCTTTGGAACCTCTGAACAAGAAGAACAAACAAATATATTTAGACTAGTACAGGTTCGAACAGTGCATGGAAACTAATTACATCCCACTGTCACACCTGAGGGACACACACCTTTCTTCAAGTCAAGGTTCTTGGTTCTTATTAAGGACTAAGGAGAGAGTGATTACTTGTAAGCTAGGAACTTGGGAGTTCACTTTCAGAAGCTTCCCTACCTCTCAGGATGCTGGGAAAATTGTCACCAGATGAGACCCATCTTTGAGACTGTGCAGTGCTTATAACTATGTCTTGAGGACTTAGACACATGGAGTGGCCTCTTCCCTATACACTATAGAGAGTCGTGTGGGGTTTAACAAGACTAATTCTCCTACTCTGCAGGGGAGAGGCAGTCACCAAGACAGTTTACTCATTCATTACTTCATTTCTTTCATTTGAGGATGAGATATAGTACCTACCATCTGAGGATTTGATAGAGCAATTTGACATAAGAAATTTTTTTTATGAACTGGAGGATGGAAGGAAATGATCATTTGTTTCATGCTTGCTTTGTGCCAGGTATTTTCCTATCCTAAAACATTTAATTTGTATTAAAAATCCCATACTATCAAGTTGTACTCTTTTTTTTTTTTAAGGACACAGTAAATTATTTTTTGATTGTTTTATTTTCGAAAAACAAATACATGATGACATTGTGTGCTGTAGCTAACATCATCAAAACACATACAACTTCTAATATAGCTACTCAGAATGTTAGAATATTATTCTAAGTTCTATATGCCCTAGCAATATTTTTTTTTAAGTTTGTTTAGTTTTTTAGTAATCTCTATACCCAATGTAGGGTTCAAACTCACGACCCCGAGATCAAGAGTTGCTTCCTCTTCCAACTGAGCCAGCCTGGTGCCCCTACCTGAGGAATATTAATTTGGAATTAATATATTCATTGTTTTTTTTTTTTTTTGTATGTATATACCACTTTTTATTTATTTATTTATTTTTTTTAATATATGAAATTCATTGTCAAATTGGTTTCCGTACAACACCCAGTGCTCATCCCAAAAGGTGCCCTCCTCAATACCCATCACCCACCCTCCCCTCCCTCTCACCCCCCATCAACCCTCAGTTTGTTCTCAGTTTTTAACAGTCTCTTATGCTTTGGCTCTCTCCCACTCTAACCTCTTTTTTTTTTTTTTTCCTTCCCCTCCCCCATGAGTTTCTGTTAAGTTTCTCAGGATCCACATAAGAGTGAAACCATATGGTATCTGTCTTTCTCTGTATGGCTTATTTCACTTAGCATCACACGCTCCAGTTCCATCCACGTTGCTACAAAAGGCCAGATTTCATTTTTTCTGATTGCCACGTAGTATTCCATTGTATATATAAACCACAATTTCTTTATCCATTCATCAGTTGATGGACATTTAGGCTCTTTCCATAATTTGGCTATTGTTGAGAGTGCTGCTATAAACATTGGGGTACAAGTGCCCCTATGCATCAGTACTCCTGTATCCCTTGGATAAATTCCTAACAGTGCTATTGCTGGGTCATAGGGTAGGTCTATTTTTAATTTTCTGAGGAACCTCCACACTGCTTTCCAGAGCGGCTGCACCAATTTGCATTCCCACCAACAGTGCAAGAAGGTTCCTGTTTCTCCACATCCTCTCCAGCATCTATAGTCTCCTGATTTCTTCATTTTGGCCACTCTGACTGGCGTGAGGTGGTATCTGAGTGTGGTTTTGATTTGTATTTCCCTGATAAGGAGCGACGTTGAACATCTTTTCATGTGCCTGTTGGCCATCCGGATGTCTTCTTTAGAGAAGTGTCTATTCATGTTTTCTGCCCATTTCTTCACTGGGTTATTTGTTTTTCGGGTGTGGAGTTTGGTGAGCTCTTTATAGATTTTGGATACTAGCCCTTTGTCCGATATGTCATTTGCAAATATCTTTTCCCATTCTGTTGGTTGCCTTTTAGTTTTGTTGGTTGTTTCCTTTGCTGTGCAGAAGCTTTTTATCTTCATGAGGTCCCAGTAATTCACTTTTGCTTTTAATTCCCTTGCCTTTGGGGATGTGTCGAGTAAGAGATTGCTACGGCTGAGGTCAGAGAGGTCTTTTCCTGCTTTCTCCTCTAAGGTTTTGATGGTTTCCTGTCTCACATTCAGGTCCTTTATCCATTTTGAGTTTATTTTTGTGAGTGGTGTGAGAAAGTGGTCTAGTTTCAACCTTCTGCATGTTGCTGTCCACTTCTCCCAGCACCATTTGTTAAAGGGACTGTCTTTTTTCCATTGGATGTTCTTTCCTCCTTTGTCAAAGATGAGTTGGCCATACGTTTGTGGGTCTAGTTCTGGGGTTTCTATTCTATTCCATTGGTCTATGTGTCTGTTTTTGTGCCAACTATATTCATTGTTGAAGTGTATTCTGGAGCATTAAAAAGGTTCACTTACAATGTTTATCTAACAATATGTTGAAGTCTTTGCCAAGGATTCAGTTTTTTGCACGTCACTGATAAGAATACTTTAAGAAAGCACTTCAAAATTAATTGTAAATGCAGACTGTGATTGATTTAAATTTTTTTTTATTGCATCCTAGAAGTAGATGATCTTATTTTGTTTCTTTTTTTTTTTTTAAAGATTTTATTTTTAAATAATCTCTATACCCAATGTGGGGCTTGAACTTACAACCCTGAGATCAAGATTCACATGCTCCCCCTATTGAGCCAGCCAGGCACCCCTTTATTTTTGTTTCTAACCCATAAGTGGCCAAGAAAAGTATATATTAAGGCATCCATCTGAATAACAGAGACACAAACTTAATCCTTTTCTGAAAAATCTTTGGAAAAATAAGCTGAAGTCAAGTTTTTTATTAGCATGAGCTCCCAGGTTTCTTTTTTCTCCCAAGTTTTATTGAGATATAATTGACATACAACATTGTGTAACTTAAAGGTGTACAATGTATTGGTTTGACATACTTATGTATTGTAGGATGATTATCACCATAGCATTAGTTAACACCTTCATCACATCAAACAAATACCATTTCTTTTTTATGGTAAGAACACTGAAGGTCCTTCTTAGCAGTTTCCAAGTATATAATACAATATTATTAACTATAATCACCATATTGCACATTAGATCCAAGAATGTATTCATCCTATAGCTGGAAATTTGTACTCTTTGACCCACACATTTCCTCCACCCCCAAGTTTCTGGCAGCCAGCATTCCAGTCTCAGTTTCTACAAATTTGGCTTAATTTAATTTAATTTAATTTAATTTAATTTTTAAATGTTTATTTATTTTGAGAGAGAGAGAGTGTGAGTGAGCATGATCAGAGGAGGGACATAGAGAGAATCCCAAGCAGGCTCTGTGCTGTCAGTGCAGAGCCCAACAGCAGCTTAATCTCATGAACTGTGAGATCATGACCTGTGCCGAAATCAAGAGTTGGTCTCTCAACCAGCTGAGCCACCCAGGTACCCCGAATTGGGCTTTTTTAGATTCTACATATACATGAGATCGTACAGTATTTATCTTTCTCCATCTGACTTATTTCACTTAGCATAATGCCTTCAGGGTCCACCCATGTTGTCACAAAAGACAGGTTTCCTTCTTTGTCGTGGCTGAATAGTACTTAATATTTTATTTATATATATATATATATATATATATATATCATAATATATATGATACATATATGTATATCATTTTATGTTCTTCTATTGTTCTATTGACTGGCACTTAAGTTGTTTCTGCATCTTGGCTATTGTGAATAATGCCACAGTAAGTATGAGAGTGTGGATATATCTTCAAGATTCTATTTTCATTTCCGTTGGTCATATACTTAGAAGTGGGATTGCTGGATAATATGCTAGTTCTTGTTTTAATTTTTGAGGAGACTCCAAACTGTTTTCTGTAGTGGCTGCACCATTTTACATTCTTACTGACAGTGCCCACGTGCACCTGTTGGCCTTTTGTAGGTCTTCTTTGGAAAAATGTCTATTCAGTTCCTCTACCCATTTTTTAATCAGGTTTTTTTTTTTTTTTGCTATTAAGTCACATGTATTCCTTATATATTTTGTATATTAACTCGTTATCAGATAGATGATTTGTAGACATTTTCTCCCATTCAGTAGGTTGCTTTTTCAGTTTTTTGATGGTTTCCTTTGCTGTGCAAAAGTTTTTTAGTTTGATGTAGTCCCACTTATTTCTTTTTGCTTTATGTTGCCTTTGCTTTTGTTGTCAAATTAAAAAATCACTTCCAAGATTGATGTCAAGTAGTTTACTGCCTACATTTTCTTATATTTCTACATTTTCTGTAATGCCTACTAGTTTTGTGGGTTCAGGTCTTATGTTCAAGTGTTTAATCCATTTTGAGGTAATTTTTGTGTATGATATAGGAGTCTAGTTTCATTTTTTTGCATATGGCTAACCAGTTTTCCCAGTATCATTTATTGTAGAGATTATCCTTTCCCCATTGTATATTGTTGGTTCCTTTATCATAAATTACCTGACCATATATGTTTGGTTTATTTCTGGGCTCTGTATTGTATTCTGTTGGTGTGTGTATCTGTTTTTAAACCAATACCATACTGTTTTGATGACTGTAGCTTTGCAATACAGTTTGAAATTAGGAACCTTGATGTGCTCAGCTTTGTTCTTCTTAAGATTGCTTTGGCTATTCAGGACTTTTTGTGGTTACATACACATTTTAGGATTGTTTGTTCTATTTCTGAGAAAAAAAATGGCATTAAAATTCTGATAGATATTGCGTTGATTCTGTAGATTGCTTTGGATAGTACGGGCATTTTAACAATATTCTTTTAATCCACGAACATGGAATATATTTCCATTTATTTGTGTCTTCTTCAGTTTCTTTCATCAGCATCATATAGTTTCAGTGTATAGATTTTTCACCTCTTTGGTTGAATTTATCCTTAAGCATTTTATTCTTTTTAATGCTGTTATAAAGTGGATTGTTTCTTAATTTCTGTTATGATAGATTATTAGTATATAGACATGCAACTGATTTTTTTATATTGGTTTTGTTTCCCAAAACTTTACTGAATTTGTTTATTATTTCTAACAGTTTTTTGATGGAACCTTGAGGATTTTTTTTTTAAAGTAAACTCTACACGCAACATGAGGCTTGAAATCAGGACCCCAAAGGGTCACATGCTCTATCTTTATTGAATTTCTTTGCACTCTGATCTTTGTTTTTTCTTTCCTTCTGTTAATTTTGGGCTTAGTTCTCATTTTTCTAGTTTCCTTTAGGTGTAAAGTTAGGTTGTTTGAGATCTTTCTTTTTTCTTAATGTAGGTGTATATCACTATAAACTGCCCTCTTTAAATTGCTTTTGCTGTATCCCATAAGTTTTGTGTATTGTGTTTCCATTTTTATTTGTCTTAAGATATTTTTTGATTTCTTTTTTTTTAATTTCTTCTTTGACCCCATTGGTTGTTCAAGAGCATGTTGTTTAATTTTCACATGCTCGTGAATTTTCCAGTTTTATCCTTTTAATTAATTTCTAGTTTTATAACATTGTGAATGGAAAAGATGCTTGATATGATGGAAAATGATACTCCGTGCAAATGGAAACCAAAAGAAACCAGAGGTAACTGTACTTAATATCAGACAAATTAGACTTTTAGACTTTAAGCCAAAAACTATACAAGAGACAAAATAGGTCATCTGATAATGATAAAGGGATCAATCCAACAAGAGGATATAACATTTGTAAATGTTTATGCACCCAACATAGAAACATCTAACTATATAAAGCAAATATTAATAGGTCTGAAGGGAGTTATTGATAGCAATACAATAATAGTAGGGTAATTCAATACCCCACTTTCAACAATGGGGATAGATCATCCAGGTAGAAAATCAATAAGGAAACATTGGCTTAAATGACATATTAGACCAGGTAGATATTTACAGTATTTCATCTAACAGTAGCAGAATACACAGTCTTCTCAAACACACAAGGAACATTCTCTAGGATAGATCATTTGTTAGACTGCAAAACAAGTCTTAATAATATGAATTTATTTTTATTATTATATATTATATATTATAATATATAATATTTATATATTAATATTTAATTAATATTAATAAATATATATTATATATAATAATATATATAAAATATATATATTATAAAAAATATATATTATTATAAAAAAATACCATTTTAAAAATCGGGAAACTGGGGCTCTGAGAGGTTGAGCAGAAGGCTCAGTATTTCTCAGGTACAAGGTGTGCAGCTGGTATTTGAACTTAATTTTTGCACTTCCAGTACTAGCCACTCTTCAGTGATTACTCTGGGAGTAAATGTATTGTCAGTTGTCTTTTGCATTTCATGAGAATTTTGTAATATACAAGTGTAAACTATATAGGGCAAAACTAAGAGCCTACACACATGAGTTTGAGAAATTGTGATATATTTAAATTTAGGAATCCTAGGACTAAAACTTGAAAATCATTTCATTGCTTAAAAATTTAATACACTCTAAGAAATCTTGATTCGGGTTCTTCTGGGTAAGCATTCACATCGAGAGAAAGGTCTGTGTTATAATAAACTTTTTATTAGGAACAAACATACCAAAAATTGAACTTTAATTTCCAATAAATAGTACAGTCACTAATCAGTATAAACATATGTACTTTAAGAATATCACAGGTCATGTAGTTTTGATTTCCTGATATTTCAGCAAGGGAAACTATTTTCCACATTTTTTTGCAGAGATCTACATATATGATGGATTGTGTTAGATTTATTATATGGATTAAAACTTTTTCAGGTTCATAACTTTATCTGCCAAAATTGGTTTCCCCAAATGGTCATTGCTAATATTTAGTGAGTGCTTACCATGTATGTATATGTTTATTATGTACATGCTTCATGTGAGTTGTCTTCCCAAATCCTCACCACCTCATGAGATATTTGGTGTAGTTATTTCCATTTTACAGATGAGAAAACCCGAAGGCCATCAGGCCGGTAGAGAGGGGAATCTGGAATTGAACCTAGTACTCTGATACCAGAGTCCATGCTCCTAACTGTATTATTTACCTATAATGTAAGGTGAAAGTGGCGAATAGACTAATACTTCTGCTTCTCATCCTGTTCTAGGTCAGTGTTAGCTCATGTTCTTTTTAATTTTTTGGTATTCTCCTTGATGTTTTCTATCTTGTGGGATATCATATAAATACCTCTTCCAAAATGGAATATTGCTGGGGGTAGGGTTCTCTTTTTGGTACCACCAAAGTGAAGGTTTTTATGATGGGATGATGGTTTCCCCTAATATAATGCCTGTGGTGCCACTGCTGGGTGAACATAGATCCTTTGTCCCCTTAGTTGTGCCCCTGCATAAAAGAGAAGCAAGGATATGGCTGCCAACCAGTGTATGAAGACAGCAACAGAGGCACAGTCTCTGGACAAGTGTGGCTCGATAATTCTGTGGGGTGGAGAAAGGGGCAAATTTGGGGCATATCAGTGGTAGAGGGAAGGAAGCAGGCTAGTACATTTCTATAGAAGTAGAATCAGCCAAGGGCTGATAGTCTTTGGCAGCAGGAAATTGGATATTATTTCTGGAGAGCACTTCCTGTCCCAAAAGGAAGAATTTATCCACTTTGCACATTTTCCTACTTACACTAGGGGCTTCCTAGGAAAATACTGTTGTGGCTCCATGTCTCTCTTTTCAGCCAGGGGTCTGTGATAGGAGTTACTCCCCAGGAAGTCCTCTGGAGGAACTTATGGGACAGGAGAGAGGACATTTATCTTCAATGGAGCTAACATTCTCACTCCCCTCCTCATTTATCACCCCCACTCCACTAATTTGTCTTTAAGCTAATTGGCCACTATTTTTTTTTTTTTTTTGAACTGTGATTTACTGAAATTCTCTCAGTTTTAACCACACAGAGTTCAGAAGGTCCCAATGTGGGCTGGGGTGCTGCACCAGGATGTTGGCCAGTTCTAGCCAGTTCACCAGCCCAGTTTATGCCTTTCACCTGAGGGACCTTTGAGGGACATTGGTGATCGGATTACCAGTGACTGAGATCCCTGCATGGTTCAGGCTGGGTGACCTTGGAGGCAGTTACTGCGTTTGCTTGTTCCTTGGAAACCTAATCGTTCATTTTTCTGCCTCCTTGATATACCTTGGTACCTTCTTACCAGATACCTCCTTTACCCATCTGAAATACAGCACAGTCCCACTCCTAATCATTTCTAGATACAGTCTTGCTGGTATAACTATCTGGGAGATTCCACTGACCATTAATTTTTATTGGACATTGACTTTTGGGTTGAATCGTGTTGTCCAAAGTTATAAACAGTACACACTGCACCAACCTAACCCCCTCCAAGCCTTTCTAGAAAGTTGTGCAGCAAGTGCTTGATCCAAAGCAAGGAGTGTGGTACAGAGTCAGGGTGGTAGTATAAGGCATCATATTTCATGGATTAAAATCAACTCTTTGAAATAACATTTAAATCTTAATAAGAGTCGTCTTATATTATTACAAAACATGCTTTTAAAAAGGAATATGGAGCCTCATAAATTCTTTGCAGACTTATTTTATTCACCTCATTTTTTTTCCTTTCTTGTAAACAACCGTTTCTCCTCAGTCTTTCATGCAAACAGATGGTCTCCGTTATGTACAGTGGCTGCCATCCTCTGTGTTGCTATGCAACAAAATGCATCCTATCTGCGTCCTTTCTCTGTTGTATCCCGTTTCCGTTCAACAACTCAAAATAACTAGCCTCGTGCTTCAACATGCTACTTCCTCCTTTCTACAGAGTTGAATATCTATCAAGTATCTTCCTGGGCTTCCTATCTCTTCCTGTTACAGCCTTGAAAAAATGTGTTTGCCCCAAATTGATTTTCCTCATCACTTCCTATTTACATCAGCCCACTCAGTGTGAAGACAGGCAAAACATACATCAGTGAGTCATGCAGCTGTTGGCCCATAGGAAAAAAAATACGGGTCAGCCAATTGTGTGATGTTTGAAACCATGATTTTTTTATTGTGGTCAGGTGTGGGGTTCCTGTTTGTCCTTTTTATCATGGTGTTGTTTCCCAATAGACACTAGAATGTAAAAAAAAAAATACATAAAACCAACTAACCAAACAAATGTCAACGTAACTCTTTTCTCATATCTGGGCTTAAGAAAGAGGCTGATAAACTTAACAGTTCTTACAAAATAAGAGGCAAGCAGAAGACCTGAAAATGTTGTACATTTTGAAGATAGGAAGTTTGGAATTTAAAGAGAACCCCACGGGGCACCTGGATGGCTGTCAGTTGAGCTACTGACTCTTCATTTCGGCTCAGGTCATGATCTCACCATCATGGGATTGAGCCCCAAGGCTCAGCATGGAGTGCAGAACTTGCTTGGGATTCTTTCTCTTTCCTTCTCTCTCTTTCCCTCATTCTCTCTCATTCTCTCTTTCAAAATAAATAAACTTAAAAAAAAAAACAAATGAAGTCTTTTTAAAGATGGTAGGTATGTTAGGGTTCTCTCTCTCACTCTTGTTTAAGCACTAGGAAATTAGATTCATTTATGGATTCTTTCAAAACTCATTTCATGCCCTCTTAATTCCTGGCTTTTTTCTTATTCCTATAGCAGTCACAAATCTCAAATAATTAGACCAAAGTTGACCCAACTAAGAAATAAATGGATATGGAATGAGGAGGGTGGTAACACAAAGTTGGAGCAGTTGGGGAAACTATATTCATTATTCCTTGCTCTTTAGTGATTTCAGATTCCTATATCTGAAGGAAAATCTAATGTCAAGTGGAAAAGCATGCATGTATTTGAAAATTCAAAGAACACATGTGATTCACATTAGTGTTATCTTTCTTAATTTTAAAAATGAAGGTGCTACAACATTGCATGTTTTAAAATGAAGTGTAAAACAAAATAGAATTATGATGCAGTACAATTACTGTGAATCCAACAAAAAGTTCCAGTTACCTTAAATTTATGTGAAATTTTGCAAAACGTTCTCTTTAGAGGTGGGTACATTGATCTTTTTTTCTGGGACTTTTTTTGTTTCTCAGTGAAGTATTCTCTGTGGAGTCATTGTAAATTTCCTTCTGCACTGGCTGGGGTGGATGCATTTTCTTCCGTCCTCATTGTTTTTCATGCCTGTCTTTGCACATTTATGTTGGCCTCTTGCCTGAAGAAGATTCTAATGGCATATACCGATAATTATCAGAACAGATGATAATTGCGGCCAGGCCACCACACTGTTTATGTGGATGCTCAGAACACTGACAGTTTTTGTTTAGGTCTTAACCACAATAGAAGCTAAGTGACACTGAGGATATAAGTTTCATAGCACTACTCATTTGAGGTTACTGTGGTTTCTTGTTACAAGACTTTATCAATATTGCCACAACACCATATGTCCGTTTTGAGTACTCTGCCTATGTTACCCGTGTGAGGTAGAACAAAGTGAAACACTGGCTTAGGTGGCGACTGTGTCTCCAATGGAGAACAATGGGATGGAGCTGTTTCTGTGCCATCAATATAGATTGTTCATGACTATGTTCAAGATGGGTGGGGTGGATTCTGAAGTTATTTGCTAGACAGATGCTGGTGTTTTTTGGTCATATTTAAAAATAAGGACATAGAAGATTGGTAATGTGGATATATTAAGTTCACATGTGTATATATGTATGCATGTAAATATATGTGTATGTATATCCATGTATGTATGTGTGTGTGTGTGTATATATGTGTGTATGTGTGTATATATTTATGTATGTATATATGTATTTATGGGGATAAGTAGGTAATAAAAATCATTAAAACAATTCAAAATAATTTTAACTCATTCTTTCAACATGTACATCAAATACTACCTCACATTCATCTTTACATTATCTGTGCTTTTTTTTTAAGTTTATATATTTATTTTGAGAGAGAGAGAGAGAGAGCGAGCACATATGAGTGGAGTAGGGGCAGAGGGAGAGTGAGAGAGAGAATCTCAAGCAGGTTCCGCACTATCAGCACAGACCGCCTTGCAGAGCTCGACTCACAAACCGTGAGATCATGACCTGAGCCAAAACCAAGAGTCAGACGCTTAACTGACTGAGCAACCCAGGTGCCCCTTATCTGTGGTTTTAAAAGAAGTTAGGTAAAATAACATTTTTCTACTAGATATGTAAAATACTCAAAAATACACTTAAAGGGTTGTAATATTATAAATTTTATCAGCTCTCCAGATTTTTTTTTTTTTTTATCCTCTGCTTGAGAGAGTCTCCTGTCCTCCAGTTCATATCATACTCAGGAAGAGTAAATAATAGATTCAAGTAAAAAAGAAACTCATTTGTCATACTTCATTTTGTTTTGAGGGCTCAGGAACATTCAGTCCGCCTTTCATCATTCCCCTTAGAATATTTCATCATACCATTTTAAACCATGAATCTTAAAAATCCCTTTCCATCTTGACCATGATGTACATTCCAGGCAAGATAGCAAGGCCACAGGGAGTGCAAGTCCTCATCCCTCCCAGGCAGGACTGGCATCCTGGCATGTGAGGGGAGCAGCCAGCAGTCATTGACTTGGAGTAAAGCAGCCCAAAAGTTATGTTAACCTTCCAGCACAGCCATGGTGACTGGGTGTGCTGTCTCATCTCCAGAATTCATGGAAGCAGGCATAGGGATTAATATCAGAGAGAATCTTTTTTTATCCCATTTAAATAATAAGTTTTGTTGTTTCTCTTAATACTGGAGTAAAACGTTTGTTGTAGGAATTTTTGAAAAACAACAGGGTGAGAAACACATTTTGTAGATTACTACCGTGGGGTGTATTTTCTTTGCCCTCTCATTTTACGCACTTGTGTTAGGATTACTCTATATGTGTTTTTTCTAGTTGTTTTTTCCCTAGTTATGAATGATTTTCCATGTCATTAAATATTTTAAACTCTGATAGATAATAGCTGCATATATATTCCATATGCAAATAACTTTGGTTATTTAATAACTTTATTACTCCAAAGAGTGAATTCGTTCTCCTTTTAAAAACAGCTGGATATTTTATTATGAAATAATGCAAAATTAGGAGAAAGGCACATTTTGTATCTGGTACCTACCCACCCCTTCTGATACCTTATCTCATCCTGGCATATGACACATACAACATCCTCATGATGGCAATCTGTTCAGGCCCACCTCTGCTAGAACAATCTGACACTTAAAAATTAAACCTTTCTTCTAAACTCAGTTGAGACTTATTTCAGAAATATCTTTAGAAATTCTATTCTTTCCTAGATATTTGCATTTCAAAGTGGATACTGAAAATGTAGACAGCAAATCTACAAATCTTACAGAATTTTATTTAGTGCATCATGAGCGTATGTGTGACATCTTTTGCAAAAGATACACTAGTCTTTCAACATTTGTGGCCAGTTCTGCTTTGGGACCATAATTGTTTCCCAATTATTTTATAATTTTGCCACCTGTCTTCTCAGAATCATTGTCAGTTTTTTAAATAATGGTCCAGGAAGGGAAACTTTTCTTGTTTTTGCTCAAAGCTTAGCACGATTCCTGGCATGTTGCAAATAATAATTATAATAATTATTATTTTAAAAGAAGTTTACTTAGTTGGAGTGGTCAGATAGGACACTCACACCTTAAGATCCTGGAATGTGGTCAGTCTCCGCAATGAAGGGATGTTTCTTATACGACTACTCCCAGGGCAGAAGTCACAGAGAGATGGCTAAAAGAAAAAATATTTGGCAAATTTGCACAATGAAAAAGAGATTGGGTGATATTAAGCAGAATAGTTAGGCTTAATGGCTAACATTAGAACATTTTGAGTACATTAAGTAAATTTTGAGATAATGTACCTCAGAGTCATAATGTTGTCAGAATTTTTAATTAGCATGGCATTCTTTTCTGTTGAACCATATCCAGCGATATAGATAATCCTGGTCATCAGAGACTTGTTTCCCTGAGTGAAGATGAATAATACTGTCTTTTAAGTAATGGAGATAGGAATAAGCCCTGAGGCTACATGCCTTTGCCATTACCCTTCCTCTCTTTAAAGTGTTTTTTGTCTTCTTCTCCTAACAAACTCTTACTCATCCAATTCAAATATTCTTTCAAACACTTGCTGATGCCCCTAGCCAGCTCTACACACCCTAAGACTTGTTCTTCAGTGCTTTTACAACATTCTTGCTCTATGTTTGCGAATATTTAGTTATCACAGATAGGCACTATACTGTCTTTGCATGTCCCCTCACCTCCACTCTCCTGTGAACTTATCAAGCATAAGGACTGTATTCTATTTTCTTTTGCATTCCGGGAACTTATCACAATCCATTGCTCACATGGTACACAATACATTTTATCAAGTAAATGGATGATGACCCACAAATCATGTTGCAAGTTATTGACAAAGCTCATAAAACCAAGTACAATAATGGGTTTTATTATGCTATCTTTCTTTGGCTATCTTGATCAAATGCACAAACAAATTGGGGTATTAAGCCTCAGCCTGTGACATCTACAAGGCCCTGTTTTTCTTGTGGTCTCTTCTTTGCCTTAGATTACCCACCTCAAACCATAAGGGCCGGTTTCCTATTCCTGACTGTACTTGAGTACATCCGTATCACAGAGGCCTTCTCTCTTTTGGTTCCCCTTGTCTGGAATAATTTTCCCCCAGCTATTTGCATGGCCCAATTTATCACTTCATTACATCTTATATCCTCAAAGGCACTCTGTTTAAAAGACCAAATTTCTCAACTTCATTACTCTTTCCTGATTTATATTTCTTTGTAACACTGCACAGTGTTTGACATTATAATACACATTTAAAAACTTACAAGTTTCTTGTTATCCTCTCCTAGAGTATAAATTCCTCAAGGTCATGGACTTTATTTTATTCATTGCTCTATCCCCAGCCCTCAGTACAATGTGTGGTTTATGGTAGCTTGTAAGTAAATATTTGTCAAAGGTTCAGAGAACTCCGCTCTAAGTCTGAGAACTGGGATGTTAGTTTAGATGTGCTGAGAGTTTGCATTGGTATGCAAAAGAAACAATTCTTTTTAAGAGGAAAAATGAGAATTACGGACCAACCATTGTATCTGATTTGATATATGTGAACCCACCAATATACTAAGCTGTCTGTTGTTGACAATTTGCTTTGTAGCCAAGTGGTCTGCTTTTGGCTTCACTTACTGTTTGTAGCTGTAACTATTATTCTGAACCTATCAATGTATTATAGGATCCGATAGCACTCTCAAGGATAGAAAAAGTTCCAGGTCTCTAACAGTACATTTACAATAAAAATGAAGAAATCTTTTATTGTAGAATAAAAGTCATAGAAATGGAAATTTCAATATTTCTCATTAAAAATCCTATTGAAAAACTTTTATCCCACATACATGTTCAGTGATTTTTAACAGCAGCACAGAAGCAAGTCAACAGTTGGACATCCATAAGCAAATAAATGAACCTCAACCTGAGCCCCTCCAAATGAACTTGAAATATATCATGTAAAATAGAAAATGCAAACCTATCAAACTTTCAGAAAAAATGTAGGAGAAAATCTTCGGAACCAAGAGGTAGACTTTATAGGCAAAGAGTTTATAGACTTGACACCAAAAGAATGATCAATAAAGGAAATATTGAGAAATTAGATCTCATCAGAATGAAAAAACTTTGGATTTGTAAAACTCCATAACGAGGATAAAAAGATAAACTATAGATTGGGAGAAAAATTGCAAATCATAAGTGCCTTGTATCTAGACTATGTAAAGAATTCTCAGAACTGAGCGGTAAAAAACTTTACAATCCAATTAGAAAATAGACAAAGATATGAACAGACATTTCACTGAAGAGGGTATATGGATGGCACATGAAAATGTGTTTAACATCATTAGTTACTAGGGGAATTCAAATTAAAATCACTGTAATACATCTTTACACAACTATCAAAATGGCTAAAATAAAATGTAGTGAGTATACCAAATGCTCAGAGAAACTGGATCATTCATACATTGCTGGTTGGAATGTCAAATGGTACATACACTCTGCAAAAGAGTTTGGTAGCTTTTTCTTTTTTTTTTTTAATGTTTATTTAATTTACTTTTTAAAGTTAGCATACCGTGCAATAATGATTTTGGGAGTAGATTCCTTAATTCCCCTTACCCATTTAACCCACCCCTCATCCCACTACCCCTCCAATAACCCTCTCTTTGTTCTCCATATTTAAAAGTCTCTTATGTTTTTGTCCCCCTCCCTGTTTTTATGCTAGTTTTTGCTTCCCTTCCCTTATGTTCATCTGTTTTGTATCTTAAAGTCCTTATATGAGCGAAGTCATGTGATATTTGTCTTTCTCTGACTAATTTTGCTTTAGCATAATACCTTCTAGTTCCATCCACATAGTTGTGAATGGCAAGATTTCATTCTTTTTGATTGCCGAGTAATACTCCACAGTGTGCGCACGCCTGCATACCACGTGTTGTTTATCCATTCATCCATCGATGGACATTTGGACTTTTTCCCTACTTTGGCTATTGTTGATAGTGCTGCTATAAACTTTGGGGTGCATGTGCCCCTTCGAAACAGCATACCTCTATCCCTTGGATAAATGCCTAGTAGTGCAATTGCTGGGTCATAGGGCAAAGATAGCTTTTTCTTTTTTAAGTAAACTTTACCTCAATGTGGGGCTTGAACTTCAGATCCCAAGATCAAGAGTCTCATGCTCTACCTACTGAGCCAGGTGGGTGCCCCATAGTTCGACAGCTTTAAAAAAAACTAAACATGCATTTATCAGACAACCCAGCAATTTCACTCTTGAACATTCATCCCAGAGAAATAAAAACTTATGTTTATGCAAAAATCTGCACTTGAATATTCATAGCAGGTTTTCTTATAATAGCTCCAAACTGAAAATAACTAGAATGTCCTTCAGCAGGTGAATGGTTAAGCCAACTGTGGTAGCACAACCATACCCTGCAATACTACTCAGCAATAAAAAAGAATAAACCACTTATACATGCAATAACTTGTATGGATCTCAAGGGGATTTTTCTGAATAAAAAAGAATTATACACTGTATGACTCTGTTTATTTAACAGTATTGAAACAACAAAATTATAGAGATGGAGAACAGATTAGTGGTTGTCAGAGGTTAGGGAAGGAGAGGAGACAAGGGGGTTGTTGTAGCTATAAAGGGGTATGAAACGGAGCCTTAATCTGATAGAGCAGTTCTATATCTTGATTGTAGTAGTGATTGTATGAATTTACACATATGATAAAACTGCATATAACCCCACCCACACACAAATGCATATAAAATTGGTGAAATCAGAACAAACTAGTGAAATCAGAGGAGTATAAGAATGTCAAAGAGCATTATTTCTAATATAGATATGATGGATTGAAGACAGAGGAATTAGTTTATCAATTAGTGAAGTAAGGTGTTACAGAGACCCAGAAAGATAATGCATATCTTTGCAAAATGGTATCTGATTATAGATAAAAAAAAAGAAAATCTTTTAATAGCTTGTATCAGTTTCCTAGGTCTGCTGCAGCAAATCACCACAAACTGGGTGGTTTAAAACAAAATTTTATCCCCTCAATGTTTTCGAGGCTAGAAGTTTGAAACGAAGGTGTGGGCATGGCTATAACCCACTAAAGTCTCTGAGGGAGAAAGTATCCCACGTGTCTGTAATAGCTTCTGGTAGTTGTTGGTAGTCTTTGGCGTTCTTCTCTCTGTCTTTCCTTTATAAAAACACTGGTCATTGGATTAGGGCTCATCCTAATCTAGTGTGGCCTTAACTTGATTATATCTGCAAAGACCCTGTATCCAAATAAGGTCACATTCAGAGGTACTGGGGTTTAGGGCTTGAATATATTTTTTTAGGGCCACAATTCAACGCACAGTGGCTGTTACTGTTTTCTTTAGGAAAATAGTAAAATATACAATCTTGTACCAACCTTGAAACAATATAGATTTATTAGCTGTGGCCAGTTACGATCTTAGAAAACATGCATGTCTGTCCACATGGAAAGTATTGGTGACCCCTTGCTGGTTTGGGGGAGCAGTAAGAGAAACAACTGTTAACATCCCATCCCCATATCCATAGAATTCTCCCCAGTTGTCTCTGCTGCAATACCTTTGACCCACTTCATGCAGCCTGTGACTCAGAGTCAAAAGACACAGCATATCTGTGATTCAAATTCAGCAATTTAGCTGGTACCAAAAGAGAATTCTTCCTTTGTAGATGTAATATTCTAGCTAATCTCACTGGTTACTTTGCTTTTGAGCCAATATAGGCATTCATTATAGGTAAACTTCATTTATAAGGTGAAAAATGGGGATAAAACATGTCTTCCACCGCGGTGCTTTTGACTGGGGCAGGAAATCAAATCAAGAGCCTGAAGCACATTCCTTCTGGAAAATCTGTTAAAGGAAGGAAGTTCCCTGAGGGATTTTTAATCCTTTTGCACAGGACTTTGTTTTTTGAGGGTCATTCAAAAAACAAATCTGTACAGAGTGCCCTATAGGGCACTCATGACACATTTGGGGAAAATTTATAATGCTGCAGCATTATGATGCAAAATGCTCTTGTCATGCTAAAAGATATAGGATCCACTGTCCTAGTTGAGTAAGAAGAGTAGCATTAAAAAATAGCAGGTGTGCTCAGAGTTTCCAGCTTACTAGAAAGAGTTAGCAGTTGGCAGGGAATAACTTATTTCAAAAGCTCTGCAAACAGGAGCAACCCAAAGAAAACAAATTAGGATGGAGTGGGGCAATAGTTTTTTTTCTTTTTTTTTCTTTTTGTAAGGGAAATTTTTTTTTCTTGTTATAGTTCAGGAACCCAGGAACCCAAGAGGTTGGGTCCCTGCTGACTTTCCTGTTGATATTAGTGGCCTGCATGGTGAATGCATTACTTACATCAAAAGAAAGAGATTGGAGCTGCAATGGAAATATTAGCAGAGCTTACATTTTTGTGAGATTTTAAGATAGGAAAACTCAAGATGCCACTACAGCTCACATTCTTAACCCAAAGAAATAAGTTCTACAAGTTGGCTCAGGTGGTTAATACGTGGCACTAATGAAGTAAAGGTCTTGGGTTTATTCTCATCAAAGGTCTCATTCTCCCTCTTGGACTTGGTCACTCACTGGCTTCTCTCCATATTCGGCCCAATCATTCTGCAGATGTTTTCAAATGATCACAGAGACTTTGTTTTCAGAGCATAGCTGGATGGTGCAGCTATATGACAGAACTGTAGTGGAGTCTGTTTATTTTGCAAACTTTAATTGGCTCTGAGTGTAACTATTCACGGAAGAACAGATAATGTCTAACAATTCTCAATATTAAAAAGTCTATCCGAAAAGTATGGAGAATGTTTTGTATGGGTCTCTTTATAATTGATGAAAACTTTCTGCTATTTCATTTTGGCTCAAGATTTAAGCATCTCATTTTGAACTCTTCATTCAATGAGTACCAGATATAGGTCTGTTGTTCTATATGCATGAAAATAAAAAAAATTATGAATTTTTGCTTGCTCTGAGCACACTTGCTCTTGAATATAAGCAGTGCTTCTCTATTAGGTGGGAGAGAGGGGAAATGGAGAAAGGGAGTCCTTATAAAGAGCAGGGAAGGCTGGGGAAACTCTGCTCAATAAGGGAGTTTCAGACCTAGCTTCTCCTGGGTGGTTACTCTGATAATCACATGTTGTTATACGCAGTCACCATTATTCACAGAAATCTGCTAAACGCCTTTACTTTATTGGGAAGGAAAAAAGGTTGAGATCATATACCCATTTTAGTACACATTCCTTCTAAGAGAACAGAATCTTGACCTTTTCCCCATCTGGAGTTAGTTTCAAATGCTAGTAAGGCAAAGCATTACATTTACTCAAAAAGGATATATTTTCATTACAATTGCATAACAGCAACACTAATTAATTAATGTCAACAAAACACTTTTACCAGCTAGGGTTCTTCCAGACAGTGTCCTTTCTATGTAGTGAACATGCACTTTACCAATGATTGGTCAAAGTTGCCTTTAGGCAGAATTGCAAATGGAGCCACAGACTCCTGCCTGCTCATTGTCCTTCAGCTGCATTCTGGGAAACAGTGCTCTCTTTGCTCTCCTCTCTGCCAAGAATTTCTGAGAGCTTCTCTTACAGCTTAAATTCAACAGTCCAATATATTACCTCTTTTATCCTGTTTTTTCTTTCATTCAAGTTGTAAAATTCAAATACTTAAGTGAAATTTTTGGGTAACCTTTTTTTTTTTGAGCCAGATTTTGAGCCAGTATTTTCCCTGATAGCAGCAGCATCCTTCCTATCTCTCATAGACCTATAATAATACCCTGAAATAACTGGCACTCGTGGGCTTAAGTTGAATGAATGACTAAGTACTTGGGAGGCTGGTAGAGTTGAGAATGGGCTTCCCAAATTTGTGAGCAATTTCAAGTGAATGAACTCTGTAATAATGTTAGTGAGCATTCATTTCATTTAATCAAACTTGTTTATAGAGCGTGTGCCAGACATTTTGCTAGGAAACCACAGTCACATACTCATATATGCCATCTAAGTCATTAGGGACTATACAACACTCCTAGGGCAAGAGACAGGAGGAGGGCAGGGCAATGAACACCCCAGAGAAAGGTGAGTAAGCTTTAAAGTGGATAGTGATGAAGGTAATGATATTTGAATTTAGTGGGAAATTCATTCCATCAGTTGTAGTATCAGGATAAGATGGAATAAATTGTCCGTTTTTATAGGCAGATGGAGGCCTGAGAGCTTAGTTGAGTTCAGTTATTGAAGAGAAAGACATTTCCTCTTCTGCACACCTAAATTATGGTGAGCATATTTTGGCCCCTTCACTATAGACATAGTACTTTCAAAAGTTAACTTGACTGCTGTGAACAGAGTAGAGCAGCAAGAGTAAAAACAGGAAGACAATTAGGAGGATCCATGGTGGTGGTTTGAACCAAAAAGAGTAAAGAGGAAGAAAAGTGGGAGGATTCAGGATCTATTTTGGAGATGGAGCAGGCAGAATTCACTGTTGGATTAAGTAAATGTAGAGAGCAAGAGAAGGAGTAGACTTAAAGAGGCCTCCTGGGTCTTTGGTTTGAACAACTGGGTTATATTGCCTTTTACTAAGAAATAGAAGACTGGGGAAGGTGCAAATCTTGATGGGAGGGGGCATGGCATCTTGAGGAACTATAGGAAGAAATCTGACTGGAAGATGGAAATGAGGGGGAGAGGTGGTTCAAAAGTGTAGTTACAGTTGGATCATGAGGGTTTGTCTTTATTCCTATGGGAATTGATATCTTTCTTTTCCTTTCATTCTCTCTGCCAACCCCCACTCCTTCTGATGATTAGGTGTAATTAAGGTCTTGCTTCTATGGGGCTTCTCCTGAAGCTTAAAAGTCTTCAGTTTAAGTATATTAAATAATTGTATTGCCCCTGTAATTAAAAAAAGTTAATCCTGTGTCATCCTATTCAGTCCTTTTAACACAACTGAAAAAAAACAGAAAGGGATTATTATTATTATTAATTAATAAATGAGACAACAGAGTCCAAAATAGTTACATGACATACCCATCCAGAAAATGGCAGTACCATATTGGATGCCATGCCTCCGTGTTGCTTGCTATAGTATAGTAGATAGCTATTACAAAGGAATGAATGAAGAAAGGGCATACTTTGCCTCAGATGGAGAGACTAAAAGGACATCTGGTAGAAACCTTCAACAATTTGGAGGGCTCTTATCCATAAAATTGCCTTTGTCATCTATTGCTCTTAAGAGCACAACTAGAATGCAGGTTAACACAGTGAGATCTGTGACGAGAGAGAGAGAGAGAGAGAGGGAGAGGGAGATTGGTCAGTGAATTGAAGCAGATGCCAAAGTAATCCCACACTAGCTTAGGTAAGGGATCATGGGGTCTTATATGGGGACAGGTAGTCAGAAATGAACAGAGGACATAGAGAGAAGGGACATGGAAGTGGAAGGGGCAGCCCCTAAGGCTTTGTAAATGATCCGATATGTGCATCTGTGAGGCGGTGAGAAGGTGAGTTTCTATTTTGTTCCCTGAATAAATGCTGGTGGCATTCATCAATGTAGGAAGGGCACCAAATATATGCTTATCTAACCTTAATTGCAAAAATAAATGTATTCTACCACATTAGTCATTTTTTCAAGATTTGCGTACTTATAAATTCTCATTAAATTTGCTTATTTTTAAAAGACAAGATTCAGAAATAATGGTGTGTGTGTTGGAAACAAAGATTTCTTTTTATTACCTAAGATACTAGAATGAGAACATATATATATATATATATATATATATATATATATATATATATATATATATAAATTCTCTTTCCTTGACCATCCAGTTTAGCTCTTTACCCCCTTTAAATGATGGATTTGGGAATGTTATTTATGATTATAGTTCACATTTAAATTTTTACAAGCACATGGCACTTCAAACAGGTACAGATTAGTACTGATGTTATGTGCCTTATGAATGGAATTTGAATTCTCTTCATTTGACTACACATCTACATAACACGAAGATCGATTGCTAATTACAGTTGTTGGCTGTCTCCATTACAGTGTCAATAACAAAGTTAGTGCCCCTTATGGAACACTTCAGTATAATTGACATCTGTTTTAAAATCTGGTAGAATAAACTTCCCCTTACTCTTCTATTTATGTTTGTGTTGAAAATAATCAGGGAGATATTGAAAACAGGCCATATGTTCAATGACAATAAATGCTTCAAATAGTCTCTTTGGACACATACTTCATTTGGAGTACAGCAAATGATTAATGCAGATTATTTTACAATTTCCATGTGGATAAAAGGATTTGAGACACACTTCCTTCTCACCTCAAGCGCGTTGTTGACTGACATGCACTTCTGTTGTTTATTACTACATAAAATAAAAGAGCAGAACATATGTTTGCTGAGATAGCATTCACAGAGGAGCTAGGCAGCAGGTCAAGAGCTGATTAAGATTTATTTCCTTTGCATACTTACTGCACAATGATTCCTGTACTTATTTGATTATTTAGAAGGAAGAGAACATAAGACTTTTCCTGGAATGTTCTCTTTGCCCTAAACATTCAGAATTCAAGAAAATATAACGTATAAAATGTCTGAGAAAGGAACAATGTTTAAAAACAGCAATTGTAGTCAGTAAATGATTACTATGACTAATGATGGTAATAATGCCAAGAATTTAAAGATAGAAGATCAAGAAAGCTGGTTACATACAACATGTCTTCTTGTTCAGTCATTTATTCTTCATTTACATGTTAGGATCTCAAGGTATAACCTATTTC
Organism: Panthera leo; assembly: GCF_018350215.1. Taxonomy (NCBI): domain Eukaryota; kingdom Metazoa; phylum Chordata; class Mammalia; order Carnivora; family Felidae; genus Panthera; species Panthera leo. Next base: position 38,957,889 of record NC_056696.1, on the reverse strand, counting down.
ATGATGTGCTTTCATTTCTTTTGGGTTTGTTAAAATAGTTGCCTTTTAATATTTAATTTAAAAATATTTTGGGGTGCCTGGGTGGCACAGTTGGTTAAGTGTCTGACTCTTGATCTTAGCTTAGGTCATGATCTCATAGTTCATGAGTTTGAACCCCACATCTGGCTCTGTGCTGACAGCCCAGAGCCTGCTTGTGATTCTGTCTCTCCTTCTCTCTGCCCCTCTTTCTCTACTTGTGCGTACACGTGCTCTCTCTCTCAAAATAAATAAATAAATAAATAAATAAATAAATAAATGTAACAATATTTTTACAGTATTTGGAAATATCAGTACAGTAGAATTTTTCTGTATCTTCTTTTGTTTCATATTTAGTATCTTGAATTTCTTCTCAGAGGGAGTTGACTCACTCTCTGTGGGCAGCAATTTCCTAATCTGTATGACAGATATCATAATATCTCCCTCAGAGGGACATTATGAGCACAGAATGAGAGAATGATGTAAAGGTGCTTGGCATAGAGCAGTTTCTAAGTAAAAATTTTTTTCCTCCTTCCTTTCTTCTCTTTTTGCTTGTTTATTTTCTTATTGCCTTTCTTCATTCTTCCCTAATTGTAAGTCTTAAATCCATTATTCTTGAATGATATTGCCTTTTTCAATTTTAAATTGTGACCATTTAAATTTAATTTAAAATTGTGATTTATCTCAGTCAAAATGAAGAGTAGTGACTGTTTTTATGGAATGATTGGTAGAAGGAAGGAACAGGGGGAGGAACAGAGGGAGAGAGGAAACCGTAAAAAGGAAGAACTTTTTTTTTTAATATTTAAAAATGTTTTATTTATTTATTTATTTATTTATTTATTTATTTATTTATTTATTTTCAGAGAGAGAGAGAGAGAGAGAAAGAGGGAGAGGGAGAGGGAGAGACAGAGCACGAGCAGGGGAGGGGCAGAGAAAGAGGGAGACAGAGAATCTGAAGCAGGCTGCAGGTCAGCACAGAGCCCGATGCCGGGCTCGAATTCAAGAACTGTGAGGTCATGACCTGAGCCAAAATTGGATGCTTACCTGACTGGGCCACCCAGGCGCCCCATGGAAGAACTTTGCTTTATTAACACTAATGATATTTTAATTTTTTGTTTTGTTTCATGTTTTTCTATTAATAAAAAATAGATTTGGGAAAATCTAGTTAACTTTCTAGAAAGTAAAATTCTGCAAATAAAATGCTGTTTCATATTGAATTCATGTTCTGTTTAAAAATCTGTGCAGTGTGATCTAGGCATTGCCTTATGTGTATCTAAAATGTATTTAAAAAAACTCATTTTTATTTTGAGATAATTATAGATTCATATGCCATTGTAAGAGATGATGTAAAGAGTACCTGTGTACCTTTTACCTAGTTTCCCCAAATTGGAACATCTTGCGCAACTCTAGTACAATATCACAACCAAGATACTGACATTGATGGAATCAAGATACACAACATTTTCATCACCACAGGGTTCTCTCATGTTGTCCTTTTATGGCCATACTCATTTCCCTTTCATTCCTCGTACCTTAACCCCTGGCAACCACTAATCTGTTCTCCATTTTTATAATTCTATAATTCTAAGATTATATAAATGGAATCATTCAGTATGTAACCTTTTGGGATTGGCTTTTTTTTACTTAGCATAATTCCCTGGAGATTCAGCCAGGTTATTGAATGTGTCAACAGTTCATTCCCTTTTATTGCTACATAGTGTTCCATAGACTGTACCACAGTTGTTAAACCATTCACCCATTGTAGTACATCTGGTTTTTATTTTTTCCTACTCTTGCTATCATGAATCAAATGACCATAAACAGTATAGATCCTCCTCAACTTATGATGGGGTTATTTCCTGATAAACCCATCCTAAGTTGAAAATATTGTAAGTTAAAAATGCAATTAATACACCTGACCTACCAAACATCCTTGCTTAGCATAGCCTACTTTAAATGAGCTCAGAACACTTACATTAACCTATAGTTGGGCAAAATAATTTAACACAAAGCCTACCTTATAATGAAATGTTGAATATCTCTTATAATTCATTGAATACTGTATTAAGAGTGAAAAACAGAATGGTTGTATGGGGGTACAGAATAGTTGTAAGCATGTTGGTTGTTTACCCATGTGATTGCATAGATGACTGGGAGCTATGGCTCACTGCCCTTGCCCACCATCAACGGTGAGTATTAGAGTGCATATCAGTAATTAGCCCAGGAAAAGATTAAAATTCAAAATTTGAAGTATGGTTTCTACTGAATGCATATAACTTTGACACCATCATAAAGTTGAAAAATTGTAGTTGGTCACTGTTAGTAGTGTTTTGTGTGAACATGAGTTTTCATTTCTCTGTGATAAATGCCCAAGAGTGCAATTCCCACGTCACGTTGCAGTTTCATGCTTACTTTTTAAGGAACTGCCATTTCCTGGAGTCTATACCATTTTATATTCCCATCAGCATCTAGCATTTGATGATGTCACTATTTTTTACTTTAGCCATTCTGATAGAAGTGTAGTAATACCTCATTATGGTTTTAATTTGTATTTCCCCTAAGTCTAATTATGTGATGTGCTCATATACCATCTGTATATACCCTTCTGTTCTATTAGTCTATGTGTTCATCTCTCTACCATTATTACACAGCCTTAATTACTGTAGCTATATAATCAATTTTGAAATCACATAGACTAATTCTTCCCACTTAATTTTTCTTTTGCAAAATTGTTTTGGCTATTCTAGTTTCTTTACTTTTCCATATACATTTTTAGAATTAATTGTCTATATCATATCAACAATTTTTTTTGGTGGATTTTGATAAGAATTGTGTTAAACCTTTATCTAAGTTTTGAGAGATTTGATATCTTTACTATATTTAGCTTTCTAGTCTATAGCATTATGTCTATTTAGATCTTTAAAAAAATCTCTTTCATCAGTGTTTGATAGCATTTAGAATACAAGACTTTGATCTTAGTAATCATTCTACTATGTATATGTATAACAAATGAACTTCATGCTGTATACTTTAAATATATATAATTATATTTATCAATTATTCTACAATAAAGTTAAAAAATATAACCTCTGTACATGTTTTGTGAGGTTCTACTAACAGTGACCAACTACAATTACATCTATTTAATTTTTTTTTTTTGAGTGATGGAAATGGTGTTGTATTTTCAAGCTTGATATCCATGTATTCACTGTTAGCGTATAGAAATACCATTGATGGTATGTTTATCTTGTATCCTGAAACCTTGCCAAACTCATTTACTTCTAGGGGTTTTATTGTAGGTTCAGTGAGATTTTCTGCATAGGTTATCATATTGTCTTCAAATAGGGATGGTTTCATTTCTTCCTTTCTGATATGTTTGCCTTTTATTTCTCTTTATTGCCATCTTGCTAGTGGTCAGGGCTCTTAGCACTGTGTTAAGTAAGAGTAATGAGTGTGGGCATTCTTGTTTTGTTCCTAATTTTAGTGGGGAGTTTTTCCCATTAAGTGTAATGTTGAATGTAGCTTTTTTTGTAGATATTCTTTATTAAGTTAAGGAAGTTCCATTATCTTTCTTTTCTGAGAATTTTTATCATGAGTGAATTTGGAATTGTGTGAGATGTTTTTTCTTCATTGATTGATAGGATCATATGATTTTTCTTAACCTGTTAATATGGTGGATTATATTAATTAACATTTGGATATTGAACCAGCCTTGCATCCCTGGAATAAATCCCACTTGGTCACAATAAATAAATTCTTTTTACATATCACTGAATTTTGTTTGCTAATATTTTCTTAAGGAATTTAACATCTATATTGCATTGTCTTTGTCTAGTTTCAGTATCAGGACAATACTAGCTTTATAAAGTTATTTGAGAAGATTGTATAAGATTGGTGTTAATTCTTTACACATTTTGTAGAATACTTCATTGAAACCCTTTGTGTTTAGAGATAACTTCTTTGGGAGTTTTTAAATTATAAATTCAATTTCCCTAATAGTTACAGAATTATTCAAGTGATTTATTTCATATTGGATGATTTATCATTGTTTATGTTTTTTGAAGAATGAGTCTGTTCTTCCTGAGTTGTTAAATTCATGTGTGTAGGGTTGTTTGTGGTATTCTCTTATCCTTTTGGTGTCCTCTCACCTGTTTCATTCCTAATATAGTTCTCTCTTTTTTTTTGTCAGTTTGCTAAAGGTTTGTCAATTATATTGATCTTTTTGAAGAACCAGCTCTTTGTTTCATTGATTTTCTCTACTGTTTTTCTGTTTTCAATTTCATTGATTTCTGCTCTTATCTTTATTATTTTCTTCCATCAGTTTGCTTTGAGTTTATTTTGCTCTTCTTTTTCTAGGTTCTTGAGATGGAAGCTTACATTATTGATTTGATACTTTTTCTCTTTTCTAATGTATGCATATTTTTTTTCTTCATTCAGTTTTAGGCTTCCTGGTTCTTGCTGCTGCTTCTTCTTTTTTAATTTAAACTTAAACATTTTGGATATTAAGTACCAAGATTATGGATCTTCTTTAAACTTTCTGTTATAATTGAATATCTTTGATAACAGTCAGGCAGGGGAAAGAGGCATTGCCTCAGTACTGTTAGGTTAAGGTGGAAATCCAGCTTTCCATTTGACCTCTATTGACAATAGATGTTGAGGAAGTCCTCATTATTGCTGGTTGGGAGTGGAAATTGCTTTTCTTTTTTAGATTAAAAAATGTTTTAATTTTTTTAATTTTTAAGTAGTCTCTATATATCCAATATGGGGCTTAAACTTAGAACCCCAAGATCAAGAGCTGCACATTCCATTGACTGAGCCAGCCAGGGAGCCCTGGAAGCGGAAGTTCTGATAGGCCTTCACTGATACCTCCCTGGCTGGGAGGAGTAGGGGTTCCTTATTATTGTTCTGCTCTCCACTTTGCCACCACTGATAGCAGGGGATGGGTTGACCTCCTTACCTCTGGGCAATAACAAAAGTCCTGACTCTCCACTAGACTTCCTCTAACACTGCCCCAGTGGAGAGGAGGAGGTGTTTCATTACTGCCAAGCAGAGGTGGAAGTCTATGTAACCATGTGGTTTCTATAGACTCCATGGGTGGAGGACTCATTTTTGGCAGGTAAGGTAGAATGTTTCAGCTCTCTATTTGGTCTTCTCTGACACCAGTCTTGAGGTCATGTTGGCACACCTTAGTACACTCTATGAGGTTGGGCTTTAGGCCCCCCACTTGGCCTTTGTTGTCGTCAGTATGGGTGGGGCCACAGTTTGCCACTGATGTTTGATGGGAATAGAAACCTTTTTTTTTTTTTTTTGGTCTTGCTAGACTGGCCCTCTTCTGGTCCTTTGGCTGGAGGAAGCAGGATTTTCCTTCTTTTTGCGGGGGAGGGAGCTTTGCTTTGGCATGTCCAAGTTGCTGGCTTCTTTGGCAAGTCTGGAATATATAAGGGGAAAAGATAATTTAGGAAAGTCACCACTGTGTTCTTTGGGTCCTGTGTTCACTCACTGGTTTGCCTGACTCTTCTCTCCATCTTTCAGCTTTATGTTTATTTTATACATAATGTCCAAGACTTACAGTTGAACTTAAAGGAATAGGGAAAAAATATATCAACTCCATCTTCCTAGTAGCAGAAGTCTCCTAAAATAAAAATTATAGTACAGTATTCACTTAATTTTGTTTAGAGCTTCCCCTAGATATCTAGGCAGAAATTTCAATTCATCTTTTGACCTTTTATTTCTCTCCTGGCACAATTTTTTTTTTTAAAGAACAAGTACATTTGAGGTTAACTAAAAGCAGAGTTACAGTACAGCTTATAGATATTTTTATTGTATTTTAGACTGGCTCTGAATTCTTCAGTATAATACTTGTTAATTATTAGTAAATTCTGTTAGGGAGGATGGCATTATAAGTAAAAACATGGATTTTTGCCTGCTAGGTAATGTTTAAGATTATTTTGCATCTAAACATTATTGAAGTTGCTCACAAGGGACAGATAATTTAATATTGACACAACCTTAAATAAATTGAAGAGGCATAAATCAGAGTAATGAGATTCATAAAGCTGTTAATATTAATGGAGAAACCTTTTGGGAAGCATAGTATAAAATCAAAGAAACTAGGAACCCTAGATGTAAATGATGAAAGTAGTTAATGATTAAAAATTTGGTTATTTTTCAAGTCAGGCTATTCTGCGTCTTTAGAAAAAGTGCAAGTCTTTAGTACAACTATAATCAGAAAGTGAAATGCAGAATTCTCAGAAATTAAAAAAAATCATTGAAATCCATAGAGAACACAGTATATATGTCTTTTGGTTTTGTATATAAGACAGCATTAAACTTGATTTCTGAAATAAATATGTGAGCTTGTTCCCAAATAACAATATTTAAATAACATAAGTATTTATTAATAGGTAGTGTATGTGTGCTATGCACGCACATATGTATATGTGTAGATGTATGTGTAAAGACACACAAATGCACAGAAATACTGCTCTAATTAAGGATTTTTGGCAAGTTATTTATTAACGCCCAATTTTAAGTACAGATTGAAAGGACATAAGTTAAATACGTTTGGGACTTGAATATTCGAAAAATAAATATGAAAGCTGGAGAAACTTAAGGTGGGCATGCAAAAAATGACTTAATAGTAAACATGGACAAGATATACTCAGGCAGTTTGTGGAAGATTCTTCTTTGGAGACCTGAACTTCTGTTGGGATGGACTGGATGTAGAACTGAGCTTTTTGGCTCTGTGAAAATGGAATAGAAAACCCAGTCATCATTTTTGTTGAGTTCTTACTCTCTATAAGTTTTTTTAAAAAGTATTTAATTTGATGAAACCATTGGCTATTTTGGAAAGTAACTGTTTTGAAGAAAAGAGTTAAGTTTAGGCAAATATGTTGAAATTGTCTACTTTAGAAAACTTCTGTGGAAGGACACAGCATGAGCAAGCAGAAATCTGGGGTCTTGTCTCCAGCACCAGGCTGGGGAATGATGTGCACAAATTCCCCAATTGACAGGCTTCTTTTTCCTCGTGGAGGATGGATAGATCTTCTATAATAGTTTTTAGCTTTGCCTTGTTTTGGTGGGAAAATTTGTCTTCTGTGATAGCTTTTTGTTTTACAAATGCTATTGCTTTTAATGCAATCAGATCTGATTAAAGTGTTACTCAGGAATATGCTAGATTTTATGTGTTGTATTGGTCGGCTCTGATGGAGGTCTCAAGCATGATGTGGGAGATGTGGGTTCTAATCAGTTCATGAAACTGAAGGATACACACTACCTCAAACAAATGTAAACTTCTGAAGTAACACTGAAAAGTTCTGCAACTATGATTTGTAGCTGTTGAAGATCAAACACTAGGGACATTTTGGTCTTTAGTTGGGGGAAATATTGTACTCTCTTCAGGGCTTACCCAAATTTTGAATGTGAGGAGAGGGAGGAAGAGAAAGAGAAGGAGCAAAGATGATGCCAAGGGTTTTGGCCTGAGTAGTTGGGAAGCAGGAGTAGTTGGGAAAGCTGCAGGGGGAGTAGGTTTGGGGGATAGAGATTGGGAGTTCACTTGTGCATATGCTGAGTTTGGGATGGTTGTGAGTTAACTAGGTGGAGGTGTGAGTACTGTAGAGAGTGAAATGTGAATGTGCGGTTGGGGAAGAAGAGCTAGACTGGACATATACATTTTTGAGTCTTTGGCATTAAGATGATATTTTATAGCCATTGGATTGGGCAAGTGTAAACCCAAGAGAGTGTGAGCAGATAAAGGGAAGAGGACCACAGTTAATAGCAAAGCTTGCCTTTGCTAGATGTGGAGAATGGTGGTGCCTCAACAAAAATAGAAAACCCAGAAGGTAGGTGGTGAATTGATTTGGGACATTTGAATTTGGACTTAGAGTTGGAGATATCTGTGTACAAAGGTGAGAATATAAACCTGGAACTTGAGCGAGGAGGAAGATGACAGCTGAGAGATGAAGGCATGTCAGTGATAAGCTTATCAAGGGAAAGAACCAAGAAGGGGGCCAAGAGTGCTAGCAGGGATTCCATAGAAATAGCTGAGTGAGTCCAGGCTGGTTTGTGAGCAAAAGAGGCCATCCAGGGGCTGATGTAGTATGTAAATAAGTAAGGAGATGGAAACATTTGACTGATGGGAAAACTAAGTCCCATCGGCAAGTAAATTGTTCAGGGACTCACCATATGGAATGGTGTTAAAATTCAAACTCAGTTTTATTTACTTCCCAAATCTGCTTTCTTTCACTGCAACACAAAGGCTTCACTAATGCATTCCCCTTATTTTATGGAGGAGTTAACTAACAAGGCCATACAGCTAGTTAGCATTTGAGACTGATCTACAACCAGGTTATCTGATTCACTTGTGTTGTCTTCACCATAACAAAATTTTAATAAAACCTCAGCTGAAATATGATCAAGTAATACTTGTACTTCTATTGTCTTCTGAATATAATATTTGTAATAAAAAGTAAGGATATTTCAGATTTTAATGAATTCAGCTTTAACTCTTGGAATTCTAGATTAAGGCCAAGTATTCTGTAGATACTTAGAATTCCCTAAGAAGACAGTTTACTTGGAACTGACATGTCAGTAAACTTATAAAAGTTACCAAGTCATTTTCTTAGCCTGAGCACATTGGCAAATTTAGTTATGATTGAATTATTACTGGCCATTAGTATATTGAACACTGAAGATAGACTTTCACAGTACTCCTCTTTTCAGTAATAAAATTATCAAGGTTGTTGAGATTTAAGTTCACCTTTCCTGGGTTGCCTGGGTGGCTCAGTTAAGCGTCCAACTCTTGATTTTAGCTCAGGTCATGATCCCAGGGTCATGAGATTGAGCTCTGCCTCATGCATCTAGCCTGCTTAAGATTCTTCCTCTCCCTCTCTCTGTCCCTCCCCTGTGTGCTTACATACTCTCTCCCTCTCAAAAAAAAAAAAAAAAAATAAGTTCACCTTTCCCAGTTTCACAAGTTATATCCTCAAAAGTCACATGAAACTAGAATTTTTTTAATGAAATTTATTGTCAAATTGGTTTCCATACAACACCCAGTGCTCATCCTAAAAGGTGCCCTCCTCAATACCCATCACCCACCCTCCCCTCCCTCCCACCCCCCCAACCCTCAGTTTGTTCTCAGTTTTTAAAAGTCTCTTATGCATAAGAAACTAGAATTTAAATAAAAACTTAAAACAAAAGTCACATGCATCAGCTTTACCATTGGCTGTGTTATAACCAGAGGAACTGACTTCTGCTACTTCTGTGTACACCCACACAAAAGCTGCTTTAACGGATTTACAATGCATTGCTTAGGTCTCCAGTCAGTGAATTAGGAAGTGGGACTCTTATTGTTAACAATCTAGTAGAGCACTCAAAAGCCATTAAAGTGGAGAGTTGAAATGGCATCCATATAATTCAGGAAAAACATACTTTGGTTTGAAATACTCAGTTGGGAGTTTCCCCTTAAAACTTGCTGAAAGTGGTCTCAGTTTTCCTTGGCCAATTAATCAATTCTATGACAATATATTTCCATATTCCTTTTTTCAGGGGCTTAAAATATATCTCATACTCTATTTTGCTAATCTCCACAACACTGTTTGGAGCCCTGGGGTCATGCACTATTACCTGGCTTATGGATTGCTTCATGAGAAAAACTCAGAGGAGTCATTTCTTAGCTTGGATGGAAACCATGCCTGTTGCTGCTTGCTCATTGTTTATCTGAATGTGTTTGCTCTCTAGCTTTGTGGATTTATTGATACACTAGAAAATACTTGGTTTTCTAGAGATCTTCATATCTGTGAAAGATATGTGCATGTAGAGCATATATTTAATTACTCTGTATCTCTGTAACTTATGTACAAGTCTCCCATCACTCCCGCCATGTTTAATATAGTGACAATTATATGCCTTTCTACAAACTTCTCTCCCACTTAAAGTATGTCAGTGAAGAGGAGCATTGACTGCTCAATAGAGAAAATCAACACTTTTGCTTATGTTTGAGCATAAAGGAGTTATAAAAGTTTCTCTCTCTTGTTTTTTGTCCATCGATCTTACAGGAAGGTAGAGCTTAAAGTGATTAGAATGTGATTTTCCTTGGACGGTGTGTTTCATTTTCTGAAAACTAGCATAATAGAGAACTGATTGTAGTGATGAGGAAGAAGAAAGAACATTATTTCTTTCTTATTTAAAATGATCAGCTTTAAAACTTGAACCATAAATGAAACTTGTTTTTTTTAAGCTTCTTTGCATCATTTATTTTTTAATATTAAAAACGTGAGAATAACCATTAATATATCATACGTAATTTTGTGCAATACGATTTACTTGAAAAGCATCTTAAAAAGAAAGTACCCTTTAAAAAATTTTATTTAGGCTGAAATAGACTTCATTGATAAGTTCACTGTTGTCTCAAATCAAGCATTAATTAAAGTGATAAGATTACTTCCTTTTCATCAACAAATATATTACTAATAGCAAGAGCAGTAATTACCAAGTTCTATAATTAGCAGCTTATCTATACAGTAATTGAGTTAAACAGAATAATTCTTATAGGTTGACTGATTGGGAGTTGAACATGGATAATTTTAAGACAGATTAACTCTTGTATGAACACATTTATTCAAAGAAATAATTTTTTTAAAGACAGCATTTTTAATGCTGGCCACTTCCATCAGTCAAGCCCTTTATATAGGGAGGAAGGAATACATTATGGTCCTCAGGGACACTCAACAGTCCTGCTTCATTTAATTTCCTGTTGTTCTTTTTGTGTATATTGCCTTATTCTGCTCACCTTCCCTGCAATGCCCCTCTTATATTCCTATTCTATCCATCATTCAAATCTCCTTCATGAGGTTTTCTTGGACCCCCTCAACTGGTTGTTTTCAGTCCCTAAAATATTTCCCTCACAGTCCTGAATGGAAGAAGATAGGGAAAAACTAGATAGCTATTGTCACAATTGAGGTAGACAATATGGTAGTTTGGATTAGGGAATTGGTAGGAGAGATAAACAGAATGGATAGTTTTCTGAAGGATTTTAGAGATAGAATTTACATGGATTGCATGTGAAGAATGAAGAGAAAAAAAATCAAGAATAACTCCCAGATTTCTGATCTTTGAGATTAAGTGAAAGGCAGTACCATTTTCTAAATTAAGGAAGGTTGATGAGGACAAGTTTGGGTGGAAATCATATTAAGCTTGCGATTACTATAAGAAAATTATGTTAGTTTGGAAGGCTAACTGCCTTTCTAACTAGCAATTAGATAAAAAAAATGTATATTAGCCCAAAGACTAACTTTTTACATGAATAACACATGGGTAAATAGATTAGAAAGGCAGCTCTCTTCTGTGCAGTGGTTGAGATCTAGGCTGACAGAAACTCTGCCACCTTCAACATGTGACTTTAGCTGTCACCCTGAGATTATTTCCATTCCACCAGAAGGAAGAGAAAAAAAAACACGAAGCAGTGGATATGGGAGGTTTTTTGGGTCAGGACTGGAAATTGCACACCCATTACTTCTACTTTATTCCATTAAATAAAACATAGCCATGTGGCTATACCTGTGTAGGAAATATAGTCTAGTTTATGCCCATATATGATTTGATGAGCCTAGAAGTCACCATGTCCAGTTAGCGACTTCAAGTATGCTGGTGGAGTTTAAGTCTAGAGCTCAGGGAAGTCTATATTGGAGATGTAAGTTTTGGAACTACATAGCATAAGATAATATTTAAAAGTATGAGACAGGGAGAGAGTCTTAGGTGGACAAGGTCTAGGATCAAGTGATACCTGACATTTGTGGCCAAATATTATAAAAGAGACAATGTAAAATTGGTTGTGGGCTAACACACCACCATCAGGTAAAGGAGAGTATTAGCCTCACAGCCTGAGCCCTAACAACCCATTGGGGCAGTCAGTACCTTTGACAGGAAGAAGGAAGGCATTTTGAAGGGTGAGAACTTGTAGGCATGTAAAATGTAGCTTTAGTCCTCAGGAACAGAGACCAGTTTGGAATTGTGGAAGACAAAAAGGAAATGGGACTGGACTGTTGAATTGGGCATCTCTACTCTTTAGGGTCTAGAGAGGGAAAGGGACACATAGGCCTATTTCAGAGTCTTCCATTTTAGCTGTAGGTGCTTGGGCAAGTAACTTCAACTCCTTAGTTGCTCATTTGTAAAATAGAGATAATTATAATATCTTTTACGTAGGGTTTTGGGGATTAAAGATAAGCCACATGAAACATAAGCACAGTGACTATCACATGGGCAGGGCTCAATATGTTCTTAGTTCTTTTTATGTCAATTTCGTTGAGAAGCATCTACATATTTGCAAATGGCCATGTACATCATTGGTATTTAGTAAATGTTGAAAGCATAAGTATGGATGTAGTAAAGGCCGAGCAAATCTTAATGTCATTAAGAGATTATAATGATAAACCTTCAAATAAATGTTATGTGAAGAACATTATAGTCCCAGGGATAAACAAAATATTTCAATATAAGAAGACACTCAGGTAAAATTTTAAGCCACTTGGCAAAATTATTGCATAATTTATTTGATTTAGGAAGCCTACATTTTGTAAGCGGATTTACAACAAATGATTTTTTTAAATTGAAATCTTATAGCAGTAAAAATTGTAGACATTTCATATTTTTCTTATGTTAAAAAATTCTGTAGTTAATTCTTATTCAGGTATAACTGACAGCTATACATCAATACTATTTTCAATTCTCAAATCAATAACCTGGATGTTTTTTGGAAAAAAAAATCTAATTAGTTTCACTGAGGGGTTACCTTGTAACACAGGGGAAAAGCCCACTGCTCCTGAGGTATTGACTGGGATAGAAGCCCTTTTTAACGGCCCCCTATGAGGTCAATTTAAGTGCTCTGGGCAATATGTGGGAACTAAAGTAGCTCTAAAGACAACTTCTGTTCTTTTGCCCAGCTCGGTTAGTACCACTTTGTTTACCTTTGGTACAAAATATGCTTTTCACTTTGGGTGCTAGTTTCCTACGAGTGGGATGTTGTTGCCCAAATAGACATGAATCATCCATGAGCAAAACAAAAAATGTCTCAACATAAATTCTGGGCTGTTATTAGCTCTTTGGATATATTCTGTTGCATACATTCCTCATACCATGTCTTTCCCCATCATTTTTACTTATTGAATGTATACTTACCTTGCAAGAGGAAACTCAAATGTCACTTTCTCTTTGACTTTTTTTTTCTCCTGTCAGTATAACATTCTCTATTTTGCTGCTAGAGTATTTTATGCTTGTTGAGACCAGTACTTTCCCCAATGCATTGCAAGTATTTCTTTATGTGTCTCTGTGCCTCACTGATTATGCACTCCTTGAGGACCTGGGCGAATATCATATTTAACTTTGAATCTCCAGAACCTAAGGCAGTACCTGACACATATTTAGCCAATAAAATACCTTTATGTAAAAGCATCTTTATCTGAATATGTAGGTTCCTATTGAGTGACATCATGTCTCATTGCTGTAATACACTAGAACAGTAGTTCTCAACTGGAAGTGATTTGGCACTCCCCTTCTCTGCCCACCCCCCTGCCCCCTGCCGCTCTGCCCCCTGGGATATTTGGTTATGGCTATAGCCAGTGGTCACAACAGATTTGGAGGGGTGGTGCTACTGAATCTAGTGGGTAGAGGCCAGGGATGTTGTTAAACATCCTACGATGCACAGGACAACTACCCACCCCACTCCCAAACAAAGAATTATCCTGCCCCAAGTATCAGTTGTGCTACCATTCCGGAAGAAAAGAAGCCTATGTGATCATACGTTCTCTTGGAACCATATTGATCTACACAGTGTCAATGGCTATTTATATACTGTATCTCCAGCCTAAATATATGTTCGAAGCTTGTGACCCATATCTGTCTTTTCACTTTTCTCCTCTTCCTCCTTCCTTCCTTCCCTCACCCCTCCTTCCTTTCCCTTCCTGCCTTCTGATCTTGTGTCTTTCTTTTTTACTGTGTTTGCTCAGCATCTCTACTTTTATGCCTCCAAACACCAGAAACACATGTCAAAATAAAATTTATCATTTTCCTAGGACATTCCTTGTGAACTGCGTATATTCTCCTAATTAATGCTCTTTCTATGTACACAGCTGCCCAAGCCAGAAAACTTACATTCAACTTCTACATAAAATAAGACCTTTTAATAAATCCTAAATTCTTCTTTTCTGCCCAGGCCCTTATCGCCCTCTTGTCTCGACAAGTGTGGAGTCTCCTAATTGATCCCCTTGACCCTCCACATCCTTCTCCACATTACTACAAAAATAAATTTTTTTAAGGTATTGCTTCATGATTATAGTGTTAATGAGCAATTACTCTAATAATTTGGAGATACCAAAAACAATAAAGAGGAAAATCTAATTCATTTGTTGTGTTACTACAACCTAGTGCACTTCTTTTAGTTGTCTTTTCTATGCAAATATTCTATAGTTCTCATACTAAATTGGAAATATATATAATACATAATAATATATAATTGTATATAATGTCTTTTTTCACTTTTGTCAAAAATTCTCATAACATTAGATATTATTGAAAATTCAGAGACATTTGTGTATCTGAACCTTATTCTAATTATCCAGGAAAACACTTGGATCAGACTCTTCTGGCTGAGAAAGACTGGGTATAAAAATGAGGTCTATGTCCATGCCTAATAGTATTGTAGTACATATAACACACTACAATAGTGCACATTGGATTAACACTGATTGGATGGGCTCCTCTGACTCATTTATCTAAACTTACCTACGTGCAGATATACATTTGCCTTATATACCGTTTCACGATAGTGTAGGTAAAAAATGGTCAAATGTCAGTTCATATACTCTAACCTCACGTATGAGGCTGAGCTTGGAGGTGGACAGCCATGCCTCCAAAATGGGATGGGATCCTCACTCCTTTAGACTTACCATTTGTAACTGTGACCTTCTGATAAGGTCTTTTGGGGGACTTAGCACTTACCACTCTATCTAAAATGTTCGGTGACTTCCTTCTAAATCTTCGTGATCAGAAAACCTTCCTTGATTTGCCTAAGTGGTGTCTGTGTCTGGTTTTCATCCCTAATGACTATTGGCATTTGTGATCTTTCATATTTTCCTTCTCTTTGCTCACCTCCCTCTGTCAAGGGATGTTGCAGTGGCCTCCCTCAGCCCTCTAGTACCAGTGCAAACCCTGTTTTGTTATGGTAATTTGGGGTCCTGCCCCTGAGTAAAATGGGGATGATCCAGATCTAGTCACTATGCCATTTCTTTTTTTGTTTTGTTTTGTTTTTAACACCGGTTCTTATTACAAGGTTGTGATGAGGAGCCCCACCTCAGTCTCGTGCTTCAAGCATTGAGCAAACTCGGGTCCCTCACATTGCATGGGTCCCTTATGTCCCTTATATGAGGCCAAATGTGGTTGAGTTTTGCTTTTTAAAAAAACTGAATCTGGAAATTATACTGTTTTAATGGGAGAATTATACCTTTGGAGATCACTAATATGTTTTGTCTTTTACCATTTTATGTGTTTTTAAAGGTTTCCTTTTTTGTTGTTGTTTTTTGCTTTTTGTTTTTTGTTTTTGTCTTTTACCGTGTGGATTTGTTTTGTCTGCTTGGTTCTCCCACATTTTGAACCTTTGCGTGCAAGAAACTTTCCAGCCCAAGCCATGCATTGCTCACCAGAGGTATTTTTGCCTTCCTTATATGGTATTTTTATCTACAGTAAGTTCACTCCCTAGGATCTGACATTGCCACTTCCTTCACCTTGCCTCCTTGCCCTGTAGTTTTCTGGGAGTTATAGTTCTAAAAAAGTATAAAAAGAAAGGCAATAAAGGCTGGGTAACAATTTTCAGATTGGTTCAGACTTTGGGTTTTTGAGATAGGGAACAGAATTTGCGAGAGGGATTAAATACTTCTTTATAACATTTTGAGAGGGTGAGTTTGATTTTATCCTGAAGACTAAGGTATCTGTTAGGGGATTCTAAGCAGGGTAAATAACTCCTTCAAATCGGCACATTAGCTGATGCCTCCACTGTCCTGCCTGAATGACGGATATTCATTATCCTTCTCCAAAATGTGTGTGGAATGTGCAGTAGTAGTGGAATCTAAATAATTCTAAAGATTGTTGTGCTTTTAAGGTTTTGTCGATATAGCTGTCTAATGACAATTGTCTATTCTCCGACCTCCCCACTTTTTAAAGTTTACAAAATCTTTTTTTATATTTTCCATCTGTCTAATGTCAGAAATTTCTGAATTTCATGTTCAGTTCTGTTAAAGGTATCTGAAGTCATTAAACATATTAAAAAATGAGAAAACGTTAGCCTTCTATGTCCTACAGCTTGGATATGTGTCATAGACATGACACATGAAATGGATGGAAATTTATTAGTTAAAATAGTCTATTAAACAACACATTATACATCTATAGTTTATTGACGTTTGATGATTATAAGAAAGTTTTCAAGCCTCTATAAAACTCTTAAGTTGTTTCTGAATCATTAGAGAAAAAATATTATTATTTTCAGTTTATTATCATGTATGTTTTAGTGTGGTTTAATTTTTAAAAATAATTCTGTTTTGGGGCGCCTGGGTGGCTCAGTTGGTTAAGCATCTGACTATTGACTTCAGCTCAGGTCATAATCTCACCGTTTGTGAGATTGAGCCCTGCATCAGGCTCTGTGCTGACACCATGGAGACTGCTTGGGATTCTGGCTTCCTCTGTCTCTGCCCCTTCCCCCACTTGCTCTCTATCTCTCTTTCAAAATAAATAAAAATAAACTTAAAAAAATAGAAAATCTAAAAAAATTATACATTTGTGATTTTTGCCTGTACACATAATTCTCTGTTTAGCAATTTTTTTTGATGAACTGGAATATCTTCATGGGAATTAGTCTCCTTTCCCAAGTTCTGCAGTTTTATCCTCTTTATAATACTCTCTATACTGATTTGGATCAGAGCTATCTCAACATGTGCCTTTTTTTCTTGATAAATTGTTTTTTACTTTATTATTTACTTTATTAATTAATTTAATATTTACCCTACTGTTTTTTACTTTACTATTTATTTTCCTTTATTTACTAGAACAAGGAAGTGGATCACCTGTTCTATTAATGGAATTTCAAAATCCTCTCCTGCCCCATCTTCCTCCATCCCCGGTGCCCCTGCTTCCTAGTGTCTGCCTGTATGCAATACTCAGAAAAACTGTGGGAAGGTTCTAAAGTTCCATTCAAGTATTCTCACAACTGTTTGGCTGATTTCTGAAATATTGCAAGCAGAACTTTATTGCTTTAGCATAGATTCAAATGAAAATGCAGATGTTTTTGGGAAGGGTTATGCTTTAAGGTACTAGGATATTTTGTAATCTGGTATGAATAAAGTAGCAAAGCATATGCTTGACAGCATGCAGCAGAAAAAGCCCAATTATAGGGCAGAGATTTGGATGCGAGGGGTACCCAGGAAAAGCTTCCCCACCATGGCATTGTGGCCCACGTCTTGGTGTGCTTTCTGGTAATGAACTATCTTCAGGGAATGAAAAGCTTAGGCAAAGATTCACTAACTCCAAAATTCTCTCATCTGGCTGAAATCACTCTAGTTTGTAATTTAAATCCATTATTCTTGTTAGTAGAAACAGAAGACATCTTGATCAAGTGTTCAACAATGTCATGGCTTCCCTCTTGACATCTCTTCTTTAGGGGAATTTTATATCAATTCTTTTAGCCTTTAATCTGCCACCCAGACTTTGAATTATTGCTCTGTTCTCACAAGGCTTCTCTTAAAGATTTCCACAACTTCTAGGGCGAAGTGAGTGAGTGTCAGGTAAATTCTGTTTTCAGTGGGATGTGATTTCACACTCTTTTTGTACTCTTGTTTGTATGGGTCCCATTCGAAGCCTTGGAATTCCTTATATAACACTATCTTTGTGACTGTACTTTTCCCTAGTTTCTTGCTTCACATACAGAACTGAATTTGTCACTTCATGTTTTATACAGCAATCTTTAAAGGCTGCCTTGTCTGAGGCTTGCAGTGACAGCATCCGGACCCTTACAGAAACAGGGCAATAGGGATAACTAATGACTTTTTGGAGATTCATAAAATGTCCAGTATCTACTGGATAAGGACAGTGGGCCCAACTCTGCAGAAACTTGCAGTAAATTTCTATCTTCATATTCATAGTGATCTGGTGAAATCATCCTGTTTGTATGTCAACATGCTTTTCTGTAAAATTAGGTTCATGATATTTAATTTCTCTTGGCCTCACATTGGGATTTATGAAAAATAAGGAAAAAGGGAACATGACTGTAAAATATTTTGAGCTGAAAAATCCCATCAGCAATTGTTAATTTATCTGAAGTTAATGTTCATATCAGTAAATCAAAATCAAAATAAATTCTGTCACTGAAATTTATTCATCTGTTTTCTTTCTTCATCCCTGTATTCCTTCTTGTTCCATAAATATGCACTTAGTACAACATGTACCAGGTATCAGTCTGGGTAATACACTGATAAATTAGACCTTGTCATCATGACATGCCATGAGATCCTTGCCATCATGGGGTTTATGTACTCCATGTGTGAATGAGGGTTTGTATTTGTTGCATGAGAGACAAAAATAGGCAAGTAAATGAATATACAAGTGAGTTACACATTGTGAACATTACTGAGAAGGAAATAGAGTGACGTAATAGGGAATACTTGGGTGTGCAGAAGAGGCTAGTGTGGCTGGAGTGGAAGATCAGGTGGTGGGTGGAATAAAATGATGAAGAGGCTGTATCCTATAGAGTAAGAGTTTGGTTTTATTTTAAGAGCAAAGGGAAAACACTCAAGTGTGAAGAGCATCTTGAGGTGATCTAAATTAAAAAACAACAACACTGTAATTGTTCTTTGGAAGATACATATGGGGAGGTGAAGGTAGAAGCAGGGTCCCCACCTAGGAGGCTATTGTAATTGTTCAGATGGGAGGCAATGATGGCTTGAACTGGATGAGAGTCCAAAAGAGTATAGAGGAGTAGGCACATTGCAGGTATATGGTGAAAATAGAACCAACAAATCTTAGTGAGGGATTAGGCTTGGGGGATGAGGAAAGGAGACATCAGGAATAAGTGCTATTTTTTTAGCTCGAGGATAATGGTGTATTTTATTGAGCTTGGAACATGTTTGAAGTGGAGTGGGATCAGCAGTCTTCTTTCAGGTTTTTCTTTGTTGTTGTTTACTTGTTTGTTTTTTTGTTTTTTGTTTGAGAAGCCTAATACTTGTAGGTACCCAAGGGGATAGGCCAAGTAGGCTGTTACATATTTAGCTCTATTTCACAAGGGAAAGGCCAGCTTTGGAGATACCTAGGAGACATTAGTATATAGGTATGTTTAAAGCATAGGATTTGATATGATTCTCTAGGGAGAGTATACCAAGCAAAGATACTAGAGGTTAAAGCTGAGCTGGAAAGGGTGGCACTTTATATTTGTCAGTCAACTAGCATGGAGGTCAGCAAACCACAACCTGTGGACCACATCCAGCCTGGGGCCTATTAGTGCATGGCTACCAGTTAAGAAAGCTTTTTATACTTTCAAAGACTTGTAAGGAAAACAAAGAAGAATATATGAGATTGCATGTGGCTCACAAAGCCTAAAATATTTATGATCTAGCCTTTTTAGAGAAGAGGTTTGAAAAAGTTAGAGAATATGAAGCAAGCAAAGGAAACTGAGAAGAAATGTGCAGAAATTTAGGGGGGAAATCAGAAGAGTATGATGTCATGGAGGCTAAGACAAGAAAGTGAAAAAAAGTCTCTGAGAGGATACTAAGATGAGGACAAAGAATGACCTGAATACCATAGATGATCTCATTAGTTAAGGAAAGTGACATTAGTGTCTGTAGCAAACAGCAGTAACATTTCAATGACTTGACACAATACAAGTTTATTTCTCACGAGTGCAATTTTCGGTTGGCCAGAGGTGCAGAGGTGGTGTGCTCAGCTCCATATATTCGTATGGGGACACAACTCCTTTTATTTTGTGGCTCTGTTATACTTTTGGGCTTTGAAATATGAAGCTGGATCCAGATCCACCAGCATTGGGTCTGTGGATGGAGGAAGAGAGGAAGGATCACCCGTGCGAACTCTGTCATGGGCTATATCACTTTTTTTCACATTTGATTGGCTAGAGCTTAATCACATGGATATAGGCAACAACAAGGGAGGCTGGGAACTGTAGTCTGAATATGTTTCTGGAAGATAAAGTAGATGGGGTTTGGTGAACACATAGTAGTCTCTGCTACCGAGATCTCAATAAGAGCAGTTTTTACAGTGTGGACCCAGAGGAAACCATAGCTCAGTGGCTGTGGGTGTGAGGTTAAGAAATGGAGACAGCAAGCGCAGATATCTCTTTCAATACATGTAACTGTGAAGGGGATCATGAAACGGGATGGTAGATGGAGAGGAATGGAGGGTCAAGAGAAGTTTTCCATGGAGGAAGCCTTGTGTAGTAATAATAACAACAATGGTACTGATGATGATGATACTAACAACCATCAATTTTTGAGAACTTATTTTATACTAGACATAGTTCCAAATACTTTTCCTATGTTAACTCATTTAATCCCTGCAATACATTTGTTGGTGTTGTAGGTGTTCTTGTTATTCCTATTTTAATAGATGAGAAAACTGAAGAACAGAGAGGTTAAGTAACTAGCCCAACATCACACAGTTGTTGGTAGAGCCAGGATTAAAGTTCAGCTAATATAGTTCCTGTGTTAATGTTAGCTATAATGCGTGGTAGGAAGAGCACAGCTTTTAGAATCAAATGGACTTGGATTTGAAATCTGTACTTGTTTCTTAATAGTTACTTGACCTTGGAGAAGTCATATAGCTTCTCAGTTTTCTTATAGATATAAAGAAGATAATGACTAGTGTAGAATTATTTTTAGTGTTAAATAATATATTTAAAGCACTGAGTATTATGCCCAATACTTACTAGACATACAATAAATGGTAACTTTAATATACTAATTATGAAAGATATAAGTCTAAATAGATTTTTTTCATTTTACACATTTATTCTTTACTTACAAACAGATTTAGAAAACTTGCTCATGCTTTATAGTCCAGTAGATATGAGTGAAAATATCATTATGCATAAGTATTTTAAGAGGTTCAAGCATTGAAAATCAAGTTGTATATGATTTTAAATGTGTATACTACTTTATAAGTTCTGTAATGCCTTAGGGGAATCTTTCACAAAACAGTGTCTGATAGCAAATTGATGTTCTGTGCTTTTATTGTCATTTATCCCCTTATGTTGGATAAATGTGCCTTTGTTTATTCTAGAGTGGAGGGATAATCTATTGAAAGACTTACCGCTTTTCACATTCAAAAGGTCACTGGAATTTTATAAATACAAATAAATGGATATATCATCCAGTGAGAAAGATATGTCGCTTATCAAACCAGGGCCTCTGTCTAATGAAATGTGACACCTCCTAAACTCTCTGGGCTCTTAGAACAAGAGAAAGAAAGCAGAAAATGTTGTAACTGGTTGAGTGTAGTCAGCGAGTCATACTTGCCAGATGGCAAACATATCTTTCCCACTGTAAAATTTATTTTTTGAAGTTTATTTATTTATTTTGAGAGAGAGCACACATGCTTGGGAGGGGCAGAGAGAGAGGGAAAGAGAGAGAATCCCAAGCAGGCTCCATGCTGTCAGCACAGAGCATAATGTGGGGCTCCATCTCACGAACTGTGGGAACATGACCTGAGCCAAATTCAGGAGTCGGGTGCTTAACCAACTGAGCCACCCAGGTGCCCTTGTGAGGTGAAATTTCTTAAAAAAAAAAAAAAAATCTACCATGTTTGGAAGATGCTTTAAGTAGTTTTTAATTGGTGGGGTTTGTGTGAAAAGAGTCTCTTTTAAATCTAAGATAAATTCATTCCTGAAAGTGAAAGACCTCATTATAAGGAAATTATATGATATGGGTCCCACGAGAAAAGCTATAGAGAGGATTCCAGGTACTATATAATTTTACATCAAAGACTCTAAGCCATTAATGGTGTTCCTCTAGAAAAAGCTGTGTCTTTTAGGTTCTAGCCCTTTTATGAATTAACATGTCTTAGGAAGAGATACATGGAAACATTAACCTGGCTATGTTCCCCTGCTCTTTCTGGGAATTCCAGACCAACTTCAGCCTTTTCCCAGCTGTACCAGTGATCTCTCAGATAGGTAAGAGCCGCTTGGAATCCTCGGGGGCACCTAGAGCATGTGCTGGTTGGGATCACATGGCCTCAGAGGCAAAGGCTTTGGAGCATAGCTCTTGGTAAAGAGCTGTGTATTCAAAAAATTTTCTAGTGATCTTGTCACTTAGCAGTGGCAAATTTATTTAATCTCTTTATGCCTTACTGTCCCCTTTGTAAAGTGTAGCTGTTGATGCCTCTCACATAGAGTTGCTGTGAGAATAAAAGAAACAATGAATGTAAGGTGCATTGCACCATTTCTGGCAATGAAGTCCACCAAGGATGGAAACCATTATTATTACTTGGGCATTATTAAGCAGTCTACCCCGATAGACCTGGGGCTTAGGCAATGCTGAGATGATTCTTAATCTCAGAGACCAAATGAGAAAAGAGTAAGATAAAAACTGGGTACTTCCTGCTCCAGAATTATCTAGTTCAAGTACAGTCTTGTAGGGGGGTGGGTCTGGGCGGGAAGTCTAGAGAGAGAAGTCAGCGCAGGGGATATAATGTGATCCTGGGTAGAAAACAATGCTCAAAAGGTAAAAATTCACATCTGAATTCCAACAGATGTGGAATTGGAGAGGATTAAAGGCCATATCAGGACATGGGACTGGGACTGGGACTGGTATCCACCAATCCAAATTTCAGTCTGTGGCCATTTGAGTGGAGAGTTTCTCCTCAGGCATATAGAGTGGGGCAGTAGTGACAGGTGAGAGACAGAGTCAGAAAGGCAGGGGTTATGAGGTCAGATTAGAGGAAAAGGGGTCTGAAAAGGAGGGAGAATGTAGGACTTGGGGAAAATCAAATCATGTGGATCCTCAGTTAACACTCTTCAGTCATAGGGATGGGGAACTATGGGCAAGGTCTGATCCATTGATCAGAGAGATAGGGTCCCAAAAGCTGAAATTTAGGCTAATGAGGTCAAGCCCCTGAAGGCAGAAATGCTGTGGGATGAGGACAAGGATGGTTTCCCTAGACAATGGAGAGGAGGGATTACAAAAGGCAGAAGGGCTCCTTGTGAAGAATGGAGGCTTCCAGGAGAAAAGTAGGACCAATAGCGAGTCAGGCTGATGCTAGTTCCGGGAGGGTTACCTTATATTGGCTGTTGCTCATGGTTAAGATGTGTCCTAGAGAATGGGCCTGGACTGAGCCTGTGCTTGGGGTAGGAGTCAGATTTGTGAATGGGTATGAACTGATTAGGGCAAGCCCCTCATAACTACTAGGTGATCTTTCTAAAAAGACAAATCTGATCCTATCTCTTCTCATAAAACCATTTAGTGGCTCCTGTTGTCTATGGGATATAGTCCAACTTGTTTAGATTGGCATTAAAGGACTGCCATGATGTGGCTCCAGCCACCTTCCCAGGTTTGATTTTTTCCCTCAGATATTTTCCCCTGCACCACAACCATGCAAAACTACTTATCATTTCTCAAACATGCCTCTGCCAGACTCTTATGCCATATGACCTCCTGTTTTCTATGCATCCTCCTTGAATTAAAGTATATTCTTTTTTTTAAATTCAAGTTCAAGTTAGTTAACATACAGTGTAGTATTGGTTTCAAGAGTAGAGTTTAGTGATTCATCACTTACATATAATACCCAGTGCTCATCTCAACAAGTACCCTCTTTTTTTTTTTTTTAATTTTTTTAACATTTATTTATTTTTGAGACAGAGAGAGACAGAGCATGAACAGGGGAGGGGCAGAGAGAGAGGGAGACACAGAATCTGAAACGGGCTCCAGGCTCTGAGCTGTCAGCACAGAGCCCGACGCGGGGCTCGAACTCACGGACCGCGAGATCACGACCTGAGCCGAAGTCAGACGCTTAACCGACTGAGCCACCCAGGCGCCCCCAACAAGTGCCCTCCTTAATGCCCATCACCCCTTTAGCCCATCCCCCCACCCATTTCCACTCCAGCAACCCTCAGTTTGTTCTCTGTATTTAAGAGTCTCTTAAGGTTTGCCTTCCTCTCTGTTTTTATCTTATTTTTTCTTCCCTTCCCCTCTGTTCATCTGTTGTGTTTCTTAAATTCCACATGAGTGAAATCATATATTTGTTTTTCTCTGACTGACTTATTTTGCTTAGCATAATACATTCTAGTTCATCCATGTAGTTACAAATGGCAAGATTTCATTCTTTTTGATTGTCAAGTAATATTCCATTGTGTGTATATATACCACATCTTCTTTATCCATTCATCAGTCGGTGGACATTTGGGCTGTTTCCATAATTTGGCTATTGTTGATAACGCTGCTATAAACATTGGGGTGCATGTGCTCCTTCAAGTCAGCATTTTTGTATCCTTTAGATAAATACCTGTTAGTGCAATTGCTGGGTTGTAGGGTAGTTCTATTTTTAATTTTTGAGGAACTTCCGTACTGTTTTCCAGTATGGCTGCACCAGTTTACATTCCCACCAACACCATAAAAGTGTTCCCCTTTCTCCACATCCTCGCCAATATGTGTTGTTTCCTGAGTTGTTAATGTTAGCCATTCTGACAGGTGTGAGGTGGTATCTCACTGTGGTTTTGATTTGTATTTCCCTGATGATGAGTGATGTTGAGCATCTTTTCATGTGTTTGTTAGGCATCTGGGAATTAAAGAATATTCTTATGAAGAAGGCAAATTATAGGAAAAATAAAGCAGTGGAAATTCAACTAGTGTTTTAAATTTGTTCCTTGAATATTAAATCTGTAAATGCAAGTAGGTAGAACATATTTGGACTTCTTGGTGAGGTCTTAAAGAGATTTTACCTCTCCCTCTTTGAGCCAAGTATCCTTCTTGGTGTTTCTATGGAATCCTCTGCACATCTCTTGGCAGTTACACTCTGGTATGCTTTCGTTTTCTTCTTCATCTTTGTAATCCTGATGCTAAGCACAGCATCTGACACCTAGATGCTCATTTCTGAAGTATTGAATGCCTATCAGAGCAGCTGTGGACATCCCTTCCTCCACACTTCTATTGTACATTAAACATGCCTATACTGGAACCCTCATCTGATATGCACAGATCATTGGTTCCTAAGGTATTTCATCTCTTAACTATAAACTCAGTGAGGCCAGGGGCTATACTGTTTCTTTCTGTACATCTCGCACCTGGTACACAGAAGACGCTGAAGTAATATTTGCTGATTGAAAGAACTCAAGTAAACTTTCAGAAGACAAATGACCTTTGTACAGAACCAATAAAGATTGTGTTCTAAAACTGTTACTGTCCATTAAAAAGCAAGTAGTCCCAGAAGATTTTTAGCTGCATAAAAGTTTTCCCATTATTCTTTAATTGGTGCCCAGTAGCTAAAACTCCTGTTGTTTTGTCTATTTCCGTGTACAATAGATATGGATTCTCTTCTGGGTCTCCCTGAAGTGAATAGCAGTGTGTAAACATCCTATAGCTTCAATATATTGATTGAAACACTGGATACTTCATATGACTTTTATCTTTTTTACTACTCATATTATCTTAAAGGTTATATTTATATTCAGGCTATGTTTGTAAAAGTTTTGAATGGAACTATTCTTCAGTGGGGATGGGAAAGAAATTTCTTAGCTCTCTAGGAATTAATTCTAAAGAAACTGTATTTTAGTGCCATCGATAATTAAATAGTATGTTTTAGTTAACATCTTGACTCTGGGAAAAAAATTTTTACACTGCAAGTTAAAAATATTCTAAACATTAAAATATTTTGAGAATATTTTATTGAGAAAATTTGAGAAAAAAATCTCAAATTTCCATTCAGAAATTTACATAGAAGATTTTAGTGGCCTTCTCTTCTTCTGTTAAAATGTAAAAGTTTTTTAATGAATAAAAACAAGGCAACTATTAAATATCCATAAGGAACTTCTTTCTATTAAACTCAAGGAAAACAATCCAGCTTTGAGTTAGAAAGTATGTCTTTATGTTGAAATACTTTTAGCCATTTTTAAAGTTAAAATTCCTTGAAATGTATCAAAAAGTGCATTCTTACAAAGAAGGAGAATTATAAAATAATTAAAACAGTGGAAATGCAATAACTTTTAAATTTGTTCTCTGAAATCCAAGAATACATGTACTTTAAACACATTTGAATTTTTAGCAGGTTTACAGTAAAACAGAATGGTTGCCTTCAAGAAATGAAAAAAATTGGGAGATAAATAAAAACAAATAGCTGTTATATCCTGTCTAAAGCAAAAAAAAAAAAAAAACCTCCCTCTATATTACAGTGTTATGGTACTATTAGTAAACTCTTTTAAAATGTGGATCAAAGACAGTGAGGTTGTGAAATTAGTTAATATATTTTATGCTATTCATATTTTTATGTATAAGAAACTTGTCTACCAGAGTGCAAGCACCAGTGGAGGAAAGATATCTTGAGCAGGGTGGATAACAGATGTTGATGGTGATCAGTGATAGATGAGTTTCAGGTCACTGAGGCATAGCCCGGAAACTTCAGGGTGGCCTCTTTGATGAAATCCCAAGGGAGAAGGGGGAAAGGGAAAGGTGAGGTCCCTCACTCAACCCATGCAGTGTTGATTGGCCAATAAGGGAACCATGTAATCCAATATATCTTTAAGAAAACCTCTTAGTAACTTTAGATGTGATTAAAAGAGAGATCTTCATATTAAGGGAGATAAATGAGGCAAATCCTATTTACTTAGATGATCATTTCTTATTACACATTTATTTAGCTCCTCCACACATCTGCTTGAAACATTCTACAACTCTATTCTAGTGCCTACAGGGAAAAGAGAATGGGAAATTGAAATACTTGCTGTGTGTCTAAAAAATTCCATACAGTTTTAAAAGTGACAAAATCAGCGGCTCAGTGGATTGTTTTGTCTGTGTCAAGGACCTCAAAGTGTTGTCTGTCCACAGGTGGTCATAGGCTGGTGAAGCCCATGGGAAAGAAGTATGGCTAGGCAGTCCTAGTGGTTGCAAAGATAAGGCATTGAATGCATGAATACTCATGTAGTCAGAATCCATTTCCTGGCCAGAGAAGAGAAGATTCTGGAATTGTACATTCTGCAGGTACTAGGGTGGGTCTGTGTCTCTTGACCCTTTATATCCTTCCTTTGTTCCTTTAAAATTCCTCCCATTGATATATCAAGGTGAAGGGGGAGACTGTAAGGAATTAAGAAAATATTATTTAGGGGCACCTGGGTGACTCAGTTGGTTATGTGTCCAACTCTTGACTTTGGCTCAGGTCATGGTCTGATCATTCATGAGATCGAGCCCCATGTCTGACTCTGTGCTGTTAGTGCAGAGCCTGCTTGGGATTCTCTCTCTCCCTCTCTGCCTCTCCCCTGCTTATGCATGCTCTATGTCTCTCTGTCAAAATAAATTTAAAAACTTAAAAAAATACTAAAAAAGACAATATTATTTATAGGCCATTTTATTTCAATACATAATTTCTAGGCTCAAAAGAAATAGAGAAAGAAGAGGGAAAACCACTGGCTTATGTGACTCCAGAAAAGTTATGTTATTGCCATTTTTAAAAATAGAAAATGAGGACTGTCCATAGGTAACTTCAGAGTCACGTAGAAAAATAAGATCGTCAGTCCTCATTTTGTATTTTTAAAAATTTTCAACAGTAATTGTTAAGAGCTTCTACTAAGTCCCATTTTATGTCTGAAAGTAAATCCTGTTTGTGGAGGCTGGTTTCTAGAATTCTTAATCAGTTTTTATCACTAATGAGATACGTGTTTTTTGGAAAGTCTTTTTTTTACTCCAACATTTACTTTCTTCATTTTCAAAATTAGGTGGTGTACTAAATAATTTCTAAGGTCTCTTCGACCTCTTGACAGTCTCTTGATATAATAACTTTTGGCTAAATTGAATTTTCTTCCTTTTCCTTGTTGGTCTCATCAATGTGCAAAGAAAGAGATTTTAGTATCTAGTGGATAGTGAAACAAGACGTTTGAAGACAAAACAAGTCACAAAACTGGAAACTCCTGAATAACTGAGATTGTCTACATTCGGTTGCTTCAGTTGTTTTGAATAACTTGATCTGTCAATGAGTTAATAGCTTTCTAATTCATTAGGGGAGGAGGTTGGGAAATAAAGCCCCTGATATTTAACTAAGTTGATCAGTCATGGTGCTGGTTGGATGTCTGATGAGACCTTAAGGAACATGATTTCAATTAATGCCACATTCCGTTTTTATTTATAAATCTCTGTCTGGAAATGGCTCCCAGGCTAGAGGCTATCAAACACATTCTCTGTTGGGAGCAAGGAGGAGTTTCCCTACATTTTCCCTCTTGACGGTACCTCTCTAAGGCTTAACCTCAGCCAGTCAAAACACCGATCGATGTCACTGTGACAGATATTTTTTCTACCGTTATAGTGTCTGTAAATCAAACGCCATCAGGGTATAACGGAAGATATCATGACACTACATCATCCTTTGCAATTCCACCAGTGTCAAAGAACAATAAGCATTACTTTAAAGGAAAATATTTTTTGAAAATAAATTGAGGCAATATTTCAAAAAGTTGAATTTTGTAGTGCAAAATATGTTTGGAAATATAGTTCCTGGTTCGTTGCTGGAATGCATGTCCTTTTCTTTTTTTGGTTGTTATTGAGTGTGGGAAAGA
Organism: Panthera leo; assembly: GCF_018350215.1. Classification (NCBI taxonomy): domain Eukaryota; kingdom Metazoa; phylum Chordata; class Mammalia; order Carnivora; family Felidae; genus Panthera; species Panthera leo. The sequence continues at coordinate 38,929,082 of NC_056696.1, read as the reverse complement.
AGGGATAGTACCCAAGTAACAAAATGAAGGTGCTGTGGGGAAGACAAAGAAGAAAAAAAGATGTTTCTTCCCTGTTTACCACTTAGGAGGAGAAATAGGATGTGAGGCTGAATAATTCTAATATAAGACAAAAAGTGATATGATAGGAGACTCAAAGCTGTCTGAGCTGGCCTACAGAAGAGAGAACATGGAGGAAGCTGGATTGGCAGAGAAGAGCAGGAAGGAAGGACTCCTTCCTCCCTGGGATGAAGAGGACATTGGATGGTAATTGTTGCTTGTAAACAGAGTTTTAATAGAAAAGACTCTTGAAAAGAGCGTGAATGACCAGGAAGGCCTCAAGAGGAAGCAGGGAGTCCCATTCATCTGCCCCAGATAGGAACGTGAAGTGAGCTGTTCTGAGTCCACTGCGATGACTTGCATTTAGGGCAGAAGGAGTCTGCAGGGACAGGTGCGGTCAGCTGCAAGCTGGTGTTCTGCACTGCTGTTCTGTCACAAGCGAAAGATAAAGGGTTGTGGTAATGAGATGGCAGTGGGTTCTCCTGAGGGGTAAGGGAGATGAGAAGCTCCCTTTTTGTTCTGGTTTCACCTCAGGGCCAACATGGCACAGTGTATTGCTTGAGCTCTGGTTCTGGAGCCTGTTTGTCTGGGTTCAAGCTTCAGCTCCTCCATTTACTAATCATGTGACCTTTGAGCACATTTTATAATGACTCTGTGCCTCAGTTTTACCATCTCTAAAATGGGCGTAATAACTTGTACCTGCCTCATAAGGTTGCTGTGGAGACTAAGCAAGTTAATGCTTGCAAAGCATTCAGAACGGTGCCTGGCACAAAGTACAAGCCATGGCACTAACTGTGAGGTCTTACCGTGTGCATCCTGCATTTGGCTGAATTTTGCCAAGACTTCCCTGACCCACCTTGCTTCAATTATTAGCAGCTGAAGAGAGGTGTGGATAACAAAACTTGAACTCCACATTCATGAGGTATTTGAGTAACTGCTCAAAATACTTTGATGTTCACAGAAAAACATTTTGCCTGGGGTCATTACTAATGTTGGGACAATGAAATCTCTAGGGCACATCCAGGAAAACCCCCTCTGTGGACTACAGAAGGATCTAGGATCATTTAAATATGCCCGATTGTAAGGAAGTACAGAGCCTTATATTAAAAAAGAAGAAGAACCTATTAGAATTTGAGAGAAAGCTGATTACAGATGAATGCAGAGAAGAGAATGTTAAGGAGATTAAGGATGCCATGCCCAAGCCCCCTTTTCCACAGGGATATTCTAATGCGGACACCATCCCAATCAGTAGTACCCAAAGGCGATCCTTACCTCTCTGTGCGTCTCCTACTAAAGAGTGAACTCGGGCTTTGGCCAAAGGTAACAATAAATATTAAAACCTTTATTATCAATGTTTGATAGCAACATGAAACATTTATATTTATGTATTATTTCATTTGCTGTAAAGATGCAGGTGGTTTTAAAGATGCTATTGCTAGGCCATTTTTAAAAGAAGATCTAATTATCTTCCTACCCATTTCCCTTTGTTAGAGCTGAGCAGAGTGCATTAAACAAAGAAAATCTGTGCTGGAAGTAGGGCTGGGATAATGCTGGCTTACAGCTAAATCATTTGTTCTGAATCAAGGTCGACAGTATAAAGGCTGTTGTGTTTTGCCTCTTTCTTAATTTTCTATTTAACTTCCTTCACAATCTTTCTGTGATTTAGAAGCAAATGCGTGCAGACATTTTGGCAATTACAAAAGCCATTTTCAAATGATAGAAAGTGTTAACACGAGCTAAGACATTAAGAATTCCTTCGGCGTGGATGTGGTGAGACCTTGTTCCTCATGTAGATGTCTTTGTGTAATATAAAATGAAGAGAAACTGGAGCCTTCCATCTGCCACACTTGTCTGTATGGACATAATTATGCCACTCGTTTAACGTATTTTGTTATGATAAATGTTGGACATACATGAATATTTTTAAAATTTGTGCTGCAGTGGGATTAGGAAAAAGAATCCCACTTGTATTTGTAATCCTAAATCTGTAACTGGTCCAAAGAGGTAGTCAGACCTTAGAAACAACTTTGGTTTTGGATTATAGCACAGCTGGACTTGAATTCCCACTCTACCACTCACCACCTGGATGATCTAGGGCATGATATTTTTTCTGAGACCTAGTTCCCCTGTCCTTCGATTAGAGATAATGACATCTACCTTATTGGGCATTTGTGACAGTGAACGTTAAGATAACATTTATAGAGGTTCTTAGCAGGATGTTTGGCACAGAGCAATCTGCTTATTAAATGGTAGTTGTTTTGCCAGTACTGGTGATACTCCTTTTCTTTCTTAGGTTTAGAGGTGAAAATAGTTAATCATGGTTTTTTCTCCATATGCAGTTATTTTGTCAGGTTACTTAAAAATTGCATTTTTGGTATGTTAAAGGATGTCTAGCTTCTTAAAAGTGTTCAGCTGTTTCTAAAAAGTTAAGAATTTAGTCTCCCCAAAATCCTACTTTCTTTTTTGAAGATGTGGCTTTGCAGATCTACATGCAAATGACAGTTTCAGGATATAGAGTGTGTGTGTGTGTGTGTGTGTGTGTGTGTGTGTGTGTGTGTGGTAGGTAGTGTATGATTTCTAGCCAACTCTTCCTATATATGGTTAAATATATTTATTCCTACCTGGCTATGCTTTAGTTAAAGTGACTGTGCGCAAATTTTAGATATTGGTTCTAATCTGCTTAATAATCTCTCCCACTGGGTGTCTGGAGGTCTGACACAATGTAAACCATACACTTAATAAATAATTAAGTATGTATCTTTAAAGGAGCTGAAAATAACACCCCTGATAATGACTTCTCAAAGTACAAAGGACCATTCAACCATCCAGTTGAAACACATGTTAATTAAAAATTGAAAGTCATAAGTAATTGAATATTGATTTAATGTTTCTACCCTGAAGGGCAAGTTGAGGACTCTGGCAAATTTATATAGGAAGGAAGCCTTCTGCAGACATCCCAGGGGAGGGACATGTTTCTAGGAAGTCCTTGTTGCACTGAATTTTGTTGGTGGTTCTGAAGGCTCCAAGCAGTGATCCTGACCAATGGTGTTTCTTAGATTTTCCACCTTTATGCAGCCTTGGTCTTATCATTGTATGGAGTGCTCAGTGAGATGGACCAAATGCTTATTTAAGGACCCTAGAAGCCAGCCTGAGGATCCTGGAAGGTTGGGAATGGAATGTCAACAGGATGAGATGGTGAAAAGTTAAACTAGCAGTATTTCTATTACATGGGACAGTTTGTTACTGTGCTCACTGAAGCAGAAAGAAAACAATATAAACAATTTAAAACAGCTTCTTTTGATTGTAAAGGACGACACATTCATCATTTCAAATTTGGGAAAATCAAGAAAAACAAAATTACTCATAATCTAATTATCTGGTAGTACTGTCTGTTAATATCTTGGTGAATTTCCTTCTAGTCTTTTTTTGTTTTCCTTTGCTAATCATTGTTGTACATAATTTTTAGAGAATGAAACATGGAAAGAAATGAGAAGAAAAATAATTGAGACAGATATTTAGTGATTCTTATATTCAACAAAATAATCCCAAGGATATGGAAATTAGTGTTCTATTTGCATAATGCCTTTCATCTCAAACCAAAAAGATGTATCTATCAGTTATTTGTTTTTTCACATGTCTGAACAAGGGACAATATGTTATTATCTGCTTTTTATTTTTATTTTTATTTTTTTGCAACAGGTTTCCCATGAATAGAAATTTCATGTCATGATTTACACCGCAGCATTCAGTATTGCTTTCTAAATCTTTTTTCCGCCGGGAAATAATACCAGATTAAAAGTAATTACAACTTTGATGGGGCGCCTGGGTGGCGCAGTCGGTTAAGCGTCCGACTTCAGCTCAGGTCACGATCTCGCGGTCTGTGAGTTCGAGCCCCGCGTCAGGCTCTGGGCTGATGGCTCGGAGCCTGGAGCCTGTTTCAGATTCTGTGTCTCCCTCTCTCTCTGCCCCTCCCCCGTTCATGCTCTGTCTCTCTCTGTCCCAAAAATAAATAAAAAACGTTGAAAAAAAAAAAATTAAAAAAAGTAATTACAACTTTGAAACAGTTGAACATTAGGGATGAAATATAGAACAAGTATCATCTAGCATCATGAAAATTCAGCTGCTTTTGGTGACTGGATAATTGAGTGTTAAAATTTTTCATAGTTTAATACTTATGGAATCTTGAATGTATTTATTAATTACTTGCTTATACAGGCAACTCCATAGAAGAGGGGGATGATATTGAAATAGTATTGTATATTTTATCTTTTATTTATTTTGCTAGATTTTGGATTCTGTGAAAAGGACAAAGAATATGTTCTTTTTGATAGATAATAGTGTTGACCTATTGGAGGAAAATCCTCTCTTTTAAATAAAACTGGTGTGGATAAAAATTAAAACTCAGTAAAAGATGGGAAATTAAGTCTTCTGAGTCTTAAGTGAATTTCTTACATGCTTTAGGCTAGTGGGGGATTTTCTAGTCGCTCATAACCTTTCCTGTTAAATTTTTAACACCCACATCAGTATATTTTACAGGCTTATGTAGAATTTAGAACATATCCTTCTGTGTTCTATTTTGAAGGAGGTGTGCTTTCTCAGCTTAGGTAAACCATGCCTGAGCTTCTGGTTAAACAGATCTTCAGAACTCATAAATTCAGTCCAAACCACAAAAGAGAGCTCATCTTCAGAAGTGAAAATTTTCTAAACCCTTGACATACTAGGAACCAAATGTAGTGTGATTTTCCTGCAAATAAACAAAAAACACCAAAACCAACCAACCAAACAAAAACCACTTCTCACAAATTGAACAGGTTAAATTATGGAATTGCTAAACGTACTATGATAAAAATACATGGGAAAAAGAAAATCTCTTGAGCTCATGCTTTGATCTCACCTACTTCAGTGCCAGAAGATATGATGAAATAATTGTTCTGATTGAGAATTTTGATGGGCTATACTATAAATAATTTGTTGTTTTATAATAAAAGTAAAATTCAAAGTGATAAATGGTTTTACTTGTAGGATTATTTAGGATCTTGTTTAGGTGTGCTTAACAAAAGCCCCAAATTTCTGAAATTACTTAATTTTTATTTTGTTTTAGCTACAGATGTAAATAGTTGACTCTATAAAAGATTTTTCCTTAATCATGTCTATTTCATTTTAAATTAACAACTAAATAACAGATATTTGTTACTTGTATGTGCAAGGTATTGTGGTATTGTGTAAGTACTACAGAGAACAAAAAGTAAATAGAAGTTATCTATTTGGGTAGCTTAAGGGAATTGCCCAGGGCCATGATACATTTGAATTGGAAATTATTAGCCACAAAGCAGTTTATGGTAGAATATTTATCAAATAAATTTGAGAAGAACAGTAATTACAAGTAGTTAATAAAATATGGAAATTGTTTATCTCACTACTAAAGTTTTATTATTTGTTTAAAAAAATAAATAATTAGAGCCAGTATAATATACACCTGTAGGTAGCAAAAACTTTGTGTGTGTGTGTGTGTGTGTGTGCACATTTATATATGTATAGATTTCCCTGCTATCTGAAAGCATAGTGTTCCATTAAATCTATCTAACCTGAAATGGCATAAATCTAAGAAGCAATTACCATTAATTTACATGGGAAAATTTTGAGGGAAAAAGACACTGACTTCAAAATGTTATACCCAGACACATAATTCATGTTCAAGTGTTCCAAATTATATTCTTTTTACTATTTTGAAAAAAAAATGCTTACATCTGTCACCAGGTAGATGGAGCAGAATGAAGAGTTCAAGGATGGAGACTTTGTGCTGTAAAAGACATGGCAGTGAATATCAAAAACATTTAAGTATAGAATTTAGAATAAATTTATGGCATTTGGGAAAAAGTTCAATTCCAATCCAAACACAACTTTAAAAAGAAAAGATACAAAATGTAACAGTTATTTTGTGGCAATAATCTGGGGACTGGCAGAGGTGGAGATGAGTGGGAAGAAACCAGTCTGGTTCTGAGAGCTCATCAAAATCTTACGTGAGGACGGCATGGCTGATAGAACAAAGCACAATTCACATGGCAAGTTTGGAAAAGAAGTTGGAAGGATACATAGAGAAGCAAAAGTAAATGTTATAGGAATCAAAAATAGATGAGTTAAAATTCAAATTAATAGACAAAATATCTCAGATAAGTTCAAAAACATCCAAGAATATATTACTTATAATTTCCACAAAGGTTTCAATTATTAAATGATGAAAATGAAAAAAATTCATTATAAAAAGAAATAGATGTCAGTGATAACTTTGGATTTATTAAAATGCAACACAAATAGAATAGAATTGGACAAAGAAGGTTAGTACTTGTTCATAAAATATAAGATTCACAAGCACTATACATTTCTAGGTCCACATATAAGAATAATTAAGTATAAGAAACAAAATATCATTGGAGACATTACTTTTCTTAGTTTTGTATAAATCAGGTAGCTAAAACACAAATTGGAAAAAAGAAAATTTTAGTCATCATTGAAATGAAAAGTATAGTCATCATTGTTGAGTATCCCCTGGGATATTTTACATACATTCTCCTAAATGCTTATTTGGCAAAAAAGGAAGTCAAAACCACAATAGCTATTTAGAAAACATGAAAAAATATTTGTCATCATCAGTGGATTTTTTTTGCCACAAAATGATACTCATATATTGAGAGATTAAATGATTTAAAAATAAAAAGAAATAATGAAAACACATCAACACACATTCAACATAAAATATTAGAACACAAATAATAAAACAAACCTTAGGAAAATAGGAGAAAGCCATAACAAAAGCACAGGTATAATAACAAGTCAGAAACAGGAAAGCAGAGATTTGATAACTTAGTTTAAGGGTTGGTTATTTGCAAAAACATTGAGAAAATTCTGACTTGTATTTTAAAAAAAGGGAAAACAATATTAAATATAAGTATAAATGAGAAAAAGTAATGACTAGCAGATATATTCTTACAAATTATGAAAATGTAATCATGGGGGAAAAGGCTTGAATAGATTAATAAACTGAGAGAAATTTAAAATATTATTACTATTTTGAATAAACAAGGTTGTAGGGCTAATGTTTTTTCTAGTGGCTTATTTTTTTTTTTCTCAAAGAACTCTGCTTGGAACATTACGGAAAGTTTACATTTTAAAAGTATAACCATGATATAAAACTTTTCAAAGAGGACACAAAAAAGGAAAATGACAATTCATTTTGCAGATTTTATTTTTGAATGTAGATACAAACAAAACTTCAAAGTTACACGAGCATAAGAACAACAACTAATTTACAGCAAGAAGAGTTTTTATTTATTATCAGGGAGTCTATTTGTGTGTATTATCAATATGTGAAAAAAATCATCACAAAAGATGCTAAGGTAGTATTAATAACATTCTATATTGATTCTTTATAATGATAAACTATTACCAGAAATATTCTTTAGCTTGATTAAAATAAAATATCTATAACCAACAATGTACTAAAAAGAAACATTAGAACTATTTTTACTAAATTTGAGAACAAGGATGGATGGTAATCATTATTATTATTTAACATTATCCTAGAAATTCTAGCTGTTTCAGTAAGCATGAAGCAAGGGCACCTGGGTGGCTCAGCTGGTTGAGCTTCTGACTTTGACTCAGGTCATGATCTCATGACTCATGAGTTGGAGCCCCGTATTGGGCTCTGTGCTGACAGCTCAGAGCCTGCAGCCTGCTTTGGATTCTGTGTTTCCCTCTTTCTGCCCCTCCCCTGCTTATGCTGTCTCTCTCTTTCTCAAAAACAAATAAACATTAAAAAAATTTTTAAAAGCATGAAGCAAGAAATTATTAAGAATTACAGGGTATTAAAGAAGAAGAAAAAATATGCTTACTTTCAGATTATTTTTATGGTCCCTCCAAACATATCAACTGAAAAAACCATAAGGAAAAACCATTTGGTAAAGTGGCTACTTAGCTAATTATCAAAACCGATAATTTTTCTATAAACTTGTGTAACAAGCTAGAAATATGATGAATAAAATATCTTCCCAGTAGACACAACAATTAAAATACTTAACAAATTTAATAAGAAATGTAGGATGTATATGAAGAGTACAGCTTTCCAGAGGAATATAAAGTAAAACAAATACATGGGAACATTACCCTTTTCTTGGATAAGAAGACTGAATATTACAAAGATGTTTATTTTTAAATTACTTTTAGATTGATTTCAGCTACATTTCAAATTCCAGTTTTTTTTCTAACTTGGTTAAATGAGTCCAGATTTCAATGAAAGAAAAAAGAATATTTATGAAAATTTGAAAAAAAGGCATATGAGGAAGAACATTTCCTGCTAAATAATAAAAAGAATGTGGTTTTGGTACAAGAATCACCAGACTGACTAATAGGCTGAAATAACTCAGAAATAGATCCTAGTATATGAAAGGATTTTGCATATAACACAAGAGATAGTATAAGTTGGTGAAGAAAGGAAAGTTCATTAACAATGCTGAGAGAATTATTTAAAAATTTGCCATACATAAAGTTACATATCACCTCTTACCAGTAACCAAGTAAGTTCTCTACATTCTTAGGAGTGATTCTTAGGGGAGATATTTTTTAAAATTAAAATATTAAGATAAATACTGAGTAAAAATGGCTATATTTTACTTAAAAATAAAAATACATCATTCTTTTTTTTTTTTTTAAATTTTTTTTTTTCCAACGTTTTTTATTTATTTTTGGGACAGAGAGAGACACAGCATGAGCGGGGGAGGGGCAGAGAGAGAGGGAGACACAGAATCGGAAACAGGCTCCAGGCTCCGAGCCATCAGCCCAGAGCCTGACGCGGGGCTCGAACTCACGGACTCACGGACCGCAAGATCGTGACCTGGCTGAAGTCGGACGCTTAACCGACTGCGCCACCCAGGCGCCCCAAAAATACATCATTCTTGAAAATATAAACTTAAAAGACAAATAAAAAATTAGGAAATCAGGGGCACCTGAGTGGCTCAGTCAGTTAAGCATCTGACTCTTGATTTTGACTCAGGTCATGATGTAATAGTTGTAAGATCAATGCCTGTGTCCAACTATGTGCTGGGCATGGAGCCTGCTTAAAAGTCTCTCTCCTTCTCTCTCTATCCCTCCCCCACTTTGTGCTCACCCTCTCTCTCTCTCTCAAAAAAAAAAAAATATTAAGAAATCATGTATCACTGGTGCTTGAGAGACCAAGGGCTACTATATTAAACATAAAAAGACTTCATAAAAATGGATTAGCAAAAACACTAGACCCCTGAAATGAGAAGAGAAAATGGGCAAAAGATAAGGTTAGGCAAGACACAGTAGAAAATATTTACCAGAAAGTAAATTAAGGAAAAATATTCAGCACAAAGAAGTATAAATTTAATCACAAACTTTTCCTACTTATTAGTTTAGGAAATATGAGGGACAAAGTGGTATTTGATGTTAGCAGGCATTTGGAGAGATAAGCTATTATAATGCTGGTGGGAAGTAAGTTGGTATAATCTTCCTGGTAGGAACATGACATGAAAATAGTTCTGACCTTTTGACTAATTCCCCTGGTAAGAAAGGTATTGTCCTAGAGACACAATCATACATGTATACAAAGATTTATGTGGCCTGATATATAATACCAAGAAAATTGGAGATGAGAGAAAATAATAAATTTTAGAGCATACACAATGGAATATTACTCAGTCATTAATAATTATGTTTTCAAACTGTATTTAAACAGTTGGAAAAATGCCTATAAAGTTCAAGAAAAGGAAGGAAGCTTAAGCAGGCATAAAATGATGCTAATTGTGAGTTGGTGTGTATGTCTATGTAAAATATGTGTACACATAAAGAAAAAACTGGTAGAAATAAAGTGTCAACAGTGTATTTTTCATGGTATCATTATTTTCTTTATACTTCCCCCTTTTTTTTTAAATTTCTACATTATGGAATGGTTCTGTACACCACAATTTCATTTAAGTAAATTGTAGGTGCTTATTGTGAATAATGTATAAATACAGAGTTACATGAAGGCAGTAGGGTTATAGGATCTATTATTGCTTTAAATAATTTTCATATGCTATTTTTAAATTTAAGAAAATGGGAATTTATGGAGAGTTGAAGACAAAGATACTTTAATATTTCTGAATCCTCTAATGAACTTTTTTGATGGAAAACTATCATTAAGATAAAATCCAGATAAAAGCACAGTAAATGCAGCTCCATTTCCTATCATCTTTTTTTTCTTCTGCTTATCTGGGTTTAGGAATGAATTTCAAAAATTTTGACTCATATTTTCCCTAAAAGATCTTTGAAGAAGTAAGTACTCTGCTTTGAAAAACTAAGTTGACATCTACAGTTTTGTTTTGCATTAATGAATAAAGTAGAATAGTAGTAATTTCTGATGAATTGCAAACGTTTAAAATTTTAAAGTAAGTTGCTAGATTAATTTCTAAATGTATCCAGTGGAATCAGAAAAGCTTAGCCCCATGGTCCTGCTATGTGGCTGATGGACAATGGAATTCTGAAGGCCGGTTCAGGTTATCTGCCAGGTCAGTGATATTTTCATAATGATAAGAAGTGGTTATTTGCCTTTTTCCACTGGCTTGGCCTGTATGCAAAAGCATAGGGTGGATATAACTGCTGGCACTTTAGTGTGGATCAAGATAGGCACTCAACCCTATGAGTTATTGGTGAGTGTGTATCTCCTTCCCATACAATCATGGTGAAGAAAATGCCAGTTGCACTTAAGAATATTCTTTAATTTTATTAAATCTTGACCCTTGAATATACATCTTTTTGATATTCTGTGTGCCAGTGTGGGAATACACAGTTATTTCAAGCGAAAGCATTTTGCAATTGTTTTGGTTGATAACTGAACTAGTTACTTTTTTTTTTTCTCATGGAACCACATTTTACTTGAAAGAACTGTTGACAAACTATGATTTGTCTTGATTCTTCAGACTTAGATGTTTGTTAGACATTTTTTTTTTTTTTCAGAAATGAACCAAGTGAGTCTGTTGTGTCAAGAAAAACAACTGATAGTATTTGTGGTCAGAGATACATGTAAGGCTTTCAGGCAAAACTTAAAGTTTGGAAAATTTGTATTTGCTGCTGGGAACATGGCAGCCTCCCCAAATGTCAAGACTTTTCTCATGAGACCAGTGGTGATAGCTAACGTGAATTTTTGATATTGCATAATGAAATGTGTCAACACCTGGAAAATCTCTTTAACTCCGTGAATGCATATTTTCTGAATAACCAGTATAGAATGTTCAAAATCATGCACAGGAAAAACATCCATTCAAAGCAAAAGATAGGTCAATGGATTTTAATGTAACAGAACATGAAAACTTTCCTGATATGCTTTCAGATTCACAGTGCAGCTAACCTTTAAGGAACTACCCACTTGTTGAGTTTTAGTGCATCATCAAAAAAGGGTATCTACAATGGTAAAAGATTCATTAAAACACTCTTACCTTTTCCAGTTACCTATCTTTGAGAGACTAGATTTTCTTCATATACTTTAACCGAATGGATTATCAGATAGGTTAAATGCAGAAGCAGGTATGAGAATGTGATTGTCCTCTAAGCCAGATGTTAAAGATACTTGGAAAGGGGCACCTGGGTGGCTCAGTTGGTTAAGCAGCTGACTCCTGATTTCTGCTCAGGTCATGATCTCACAGTTTGTGGGTTCGAGCCCCGCATCGGGCTCTGCTCTGACAGTGTGGAGCCTACTCAGGATTCTTGCTCTCCTTCTGTCTCTGCCCATCTCTCCCTTCTTAAAAAAAATAAAGATACTTGCAAAAATGTAAAATAGCATCATTCTTCTTACTAACTTGTTTTGTTTTTTGAAAGTGTAGCTATTTTTCATAAAACATGAAATTTATATTAACATGAATGAGTTTATTATTTTTAAAAAAATTTTTTTAATGTTTATTTGTTTTTGAGAGAGAGAGAGAGACAGAAACAGAGACAGAGACAGAGCCTGAGAGGCGGAGGGGAAGAGAGAGAAGGAGACATAGAATCCAAAGCAGGCTCCAGGCTTTGAGCTGTCAGTACAGAGTCAGACGTGGGGCTCAAACTCACAGAGTGCAAGATCATGACCTGAGCTGAAGTCAGAGCCTTAACTGACTGAGCCACCCAGGTGCCCCGACTTTATTATTATTTTTAAATGAATGAATTAAAAAAACTTACAATAAGTAGCTTGAAGTTTGAAAATGTTATTAAAAACATCTTTTGGGTTGAAATATTACACTATTATTAGTGCATGCCTGATTAAAACAATAACATAAATACATCTCACATTTTGGTAAATACTAAATATCAAAAGTAAAATTTTATTGAGATCCTATCTCTTCAGATGATGGACATGGCTGTTTTTCCCCTTCAGTTAGCTCATGTATCTTATAAATAAATATCACATGTGCTAGTTGAGACCAGATTCAATAAAAACTAACATTAAAGGAAGGTAAGTTATTGGGCTATTAGGAAGTGCAGTGCTTACAAAAGTTCCACTAGTGATTATATATGTATATTTTTAATTTTTTTTAACGTTTATCTATTTTTGAGACAGAGACAGAGCATGAGCAGGGGAGGGGCAGAGAGAGAGGAAGACACAGAATCTGAAGCAGGCTCCAGGCTCTGAGCTGTCAGCACAGAGCCCGACGTGGGGCTCGAACTCACGGACCGTGAGATCATGACCTGAGCCGAAGTCGGACGCTCAACCGACTGAGCCACCCAGGCGCCCCATAGTGATTATATTTTAAGAGCAATTGTAACATTTGGATCCCCAACGTATTCCTGTTGAGTTAATTTAAATTAAATAAATGTATTGGAAGAGTAAATACATAATCAGAGAAATGGTTGAGGACAAGTTGGAGACATTTCCAAGGAGAAGAAATGAATATCGCTCTATGCTACCCAATATTCTTTTGGAAAAGTAATGAAAACGTTTCTTTTATGAGATTGAATACACCGCCAAGGAAATAGAACTACCAGTTACCTTTGACATGTGTTACTTCTACCCAGGATGTAGTGCCGAGCTGTCAAAGGTCAATGTGAAACTTTTTGCCACCTTGAAATCATGCAAAATACACAGCTGAGAAGCAGACTCATGTCTCATTTAACAGAGGCTTATAAGACATGAATATTTCATGTCCCTTTGCCACCTCAAAGAACTCATACTTTAGGGACAATGTACCATGGTAAGAATCAGAAAGGACAAGAAGTATGCCTTTCTTTTGTAAAGAGGGTAAAGGGCAATTGTGCAAGGAAGGTGCAAAAGGAGAATAGGTGTGATGCCCTGACAGTGACTTGCTCTTAAGCAGATCAGTTTAGGAGAGTATATATGGAATGTGTAGGTCTGGAAATGGATTACCTTAAAACTAAAATAAATGGCTACGTCATTTTTTTAAATGTATCCTATGGAATCTAAATATCAATGCAATTTGTTACTCATTATCATTACTTTATAAAATGCATGGAAAAGCTCTTCTTTTCTAGTTGGAATTTATAATTTCTTTTCTCAATTAAATTCTTATTTTATCCTTTACGCTTGAAAGCTTTTTACTAATCACTCTGCAATGAAAGTGCCTTCACTGGGGCACTTCACTTCTCTGTCTTAGAAATTCACGATAGGAATCTGAGCTACACCCAGTGAGACATCTCGTTCTCTTGGTGCCTTCTTTAAGGCTGCTAAACATTGCAGTGGGATTCGTTAATTTTGCTTTTACTTTTGGTGGGTTTCTTACTTTAGAATGAAGGACGACTAAGGACTATTTATACTTTCTGTAGATTCCCTCGACTCTGATTTCTATTTCAAATATTGAAGGCAAAGTTTTTTAATTTTTTGCTTTTTGTTTTTTTCCTCTTCCATAACTTTACGGGAGGGAGGGAGGTATTGTCTCAAGTTACTTACCTATAGACTGATGCTAGCATGAATATAAGAGTTTCATGCTTTTGAACCTCTTTTGATCTTAATCCCAAATGCCTCCCTGTTCAGAGCCTTGGTGCCTCGAATTCTGCCCCAAAGGATGCATTATCTTAGACTAGCAGTCTTGTTGCTTTTCTCTACCAATGAAATGAGAGGGTAAAAGAACCCAGGACAGTGGGTTGTGTGAAAGAAGTGCGGAAGGAAGATAGAAGCTTAGAGAAAAGGTAGCTGGAGTTCTTAACAATGGAGAGGAGACTATTTTGAAGTTCTAAGACCAATTCCAACATGTGTGTCTCCAAGCAATTCTCCTATACCAACCAGTGGGGTATCCTAGAATTCAACTCTGTTCTGACACTATCTACTAGAGATAGCATCAGATCCTGCAGGTTAAGGGCTCAGTCATTCAAGACTGCCCCCCCATCCAGACACCAGTCAAGAGCCTAGGTTGTCACCTGTACTTTTGACCAACTGGATATAAATTGGAGGTTCCTACAACCCCCTCTTTGGGTTTGGTTAATTTGCTAGAGTGTCTCATAGAACTCAGAAAAACATTTTACTTACTAGATCACTAGTGTATTATAAAAGGATATAACATAGCTAGGTATGGGGAAAGGGGCAGGGCTTCCATGACCTCTCTGAGTGTGCCAGTGTTCTTAAATTGCCCTGTGTTCACCAACCCAGAAGCTCTCTGATCCCCAGTCCTTTTGGATTTTTTTAAAAGTTTATTTATGTTGAGAGAGAGAGAGCGAGTGAGCATGTGCGTGAGCAGGGAAGTGGCAGAGCGAGAGGGAGAGAGAGAGAGAATCCCAAGCAGGCTCTGTGCTGTCAGAACGGAGCCTCATGCAGGGTTCAGTCTCATGAACCATGAAATCATGACCTGAGTGACAATCGAGAGTAGGATGCTTAACCGACTGAGCCACCCAGGTGCCCCCTTTTGGATTTTTATGGAGCTGTTGTTATATAGGCATGATTGATTAAACCAATGGCCATTGATGACTGATTCAACCTTCTGTCCCTCTTCTCTCCCTGGGGGTCAGGGAATGGGACTAGGACATGGTTGATTCCCTTGGCAAGCATCTTTGATCCCTAGGTAGAGTCTAAAAGTCACCACATTAACATAACAAAAGATGTCTTTATGGCTTTTATCACCTAGTAAATCCAAGGATTTTAAGAGCTATGAGGCAGGAACTGTGGAGAAGACCAAGTATATATGAAAAATCTGAATGGCCAAATACATGTTTCTTTTAAATCACAATATCTCATAGACGAAACACAAAGCAATTTGACTTCATGATTTTGCCTCAGACTAACTATGAAAGTATTCTAAATGAGAAAGCCTAATGTTAGAATCAAAGTTCCATCAAGGAGGAGAATGCAGAGAGAAAATTTTGGGTGTGATTCCAAATATCTGAGTTAAACCCATTTGTCAACACACTTGAGCAGCTTTATATTTTTATATATTAAGGGAGTCTCAAATTCCTTATGACTTATAATAAGACCTTTACAAGGGGACTATGTGGATTGTGTTTAGACAAAACCAGTTTGACCATTTTAACTTAACTGAAGTGTTTCCCATGTCAGTTGACTTGTCGCCTGTTAAAAGGTAGAAATGTTAGTGCAAGAAGATAATGTTTTGTAATGGTTTTCCTCTGAGGGCAATGTTTTCATGTGTCCCGGTTATTTTTATTGCTTACATGAAAAAGCTATGCCACATGGCTTATGTATATACAAGTGTTGCTTTGAAGGCAAGCACAGGTTTACACCTGCTAAGCTTATGTTGGAATTTATTTTAATTCATTGTACAGGCACTGGCATTTTAGCTAGCATATTAAAATACGATTAAAGTCATAGGACATTAGATATCATTTAGCCTTGTCTTCGTAACTTGCAGTTATAAAATTATGTATTAGCCAACCTAAAAATTGAGTATGTTATAATTAACATAATCAAATATATATAATCAAATACATGTATAATTAAAAGATAGGTGCATCATGGGCTTCGGAGTCTTGTGTTTGAATTTTGACTGTGCTGCTTGCTTTGGACTTTGAATAAGTTACTTAACTTCCTTTTGACTCCATTTCTGTATCTGTAGAGTGAGGATATTAGAGATCCTTCATGGAGATGTTGTAAAGGTTAAATGACACAATACAAATGAAGCACTTAGCATAGTGTCTGACAAACTAAGTGTTCAGTACACATTAGCTAAATTGTTTTTATTTATAAGTTAAGAATTTGAGACAAATTGCTTATGTTTTGCGGTAATGTAGAATATATACTCAAGTAATGTGGAAATAGATATATTGAAACATCTTATCTTTTCAGTGGATGCCAAGGGTAAAGAAATACATATATATTATATTATGTCTAAATAAATGGGTCAGCATAAACTAGAGGTTTGGTTAAGCTCAGTGAACTGGTACGTATTAACCTGATTATGACGATGTAGTTACTGTGTGGGAACAAGGCCAGGACTCACTGAGACAAAATTAAGTCTTAAGATGCCAGGCTTTCAACTCATATTATATACAGTGAAAACCTTCCTGTTACATTAATACCTAAACTTTTCTTTTTATTTACTACAAATCCATCTCCTTCTATTTTTTCTTTTTTATATGAGCAGGGGAGAATATTGTAATCATTCTTCATAAAACACTGCATTATAAAGACTTTTTGTAAATGTCCACAGGCGTCCTTAGCTGAGAATGAATCTATTTGAATAAAACCAGTAATCTGAAAGTAATTAAAGTAGTTTTGTAAGGTGCAATAAACATCCATTGTTGGGTCTACAAAGCATTAGTTTATGCTATTGTGAAGAAGATGTCTTTTTAGGCCCTGAGCTGTTTTGAAAAATTTCAGAGGCCACAAGTCTGAAAAAAACAAGGACAAGATAATGACTGGAGACACAATTAATCCTGGTGCCTCTGTATAGTACAAACTGTTACAACAAGCAAAGAAAAAGCTGGTCAGGGGTTATAGAAAGAGAAGTTAATGCATAGTCTTAAAAAAAAAAAAGCTTATATGTAGAGGACTCAATGCGTGGAATGAACAATAGCTGAGAAATTAAACTAGCATAAGACAATACATTGTGTTATAAAGAAAGGGAAAATGAATTTAAAATGTTTGCAGAAAATATGAAATATAATTTGTATCCATGTGTATGTGAAGACCAGATTGAATTTAGGTAAATACTTTTTTGTTTCTTTAGGCATGACCTCAGTTCATGTCAAGGTTTCAAAAGCCCATGCAATACGTCACACATTCCTGACTCAAAATTCTTGCCCACCATGTAAAGGGGTTGCACGTTACAAGGAGCCTGGAAGAAACTGCCAGTGCACACTCTGAAGGTCAACATTTATCAGGCAGCAACTTTTTATTACTTAACTCTTTTCAAACTTCCTTCACAATAGTCTGTGTTTATGAGGATGAACAAGAATAAACAAGACAATTTCTGGGTCTGACTCCTACCCTAGTGGCCTCCAAATTTGGTACCTGATTTAGGAAATTAAATCTAACCTTTAAATATGAAATAGTTAACTTCCCCACCCTGAAGTTGAATGCTCAGGCAGAGGGATTTCAGCCTTTCTGCTTCCCACCCCGTTTCTCACAAAACCGATTCAGTCAGCATTTTAGGAAAACCTCATTTTTTATCTGTGACCATTTCACATGGGATTTAAAATAAAACAATGGAGTATTCAGTTAGCCCCAGTGACCTCTTGTAGACTCCAGGTGGTCATTTAATGTCTGCTGTTTGAACGCCCTGTAACTTCAGACACATAAGAAGTATCTTCTTGATTCTGCATTGACTTGGCATAAAGGCATTTGGTTGGAGCTGGGCTCAGTTAAAGCA
The DNA here is from genome assembly GCF_018350215.1 of Panthera leo. NCBI lineage: Eukaryota > Metazoa > Chordata > Mammalia > Carnivora > Felidae > Panthera > Panthera leo. Next base: position 38,911,230 of record NC_056696.1, on the reverse strand, counting down.
GTCCTTCTCCAAGTTGTGTCAAGTTGATGTACTGATCCAAATGAAGTATTTCTCCCTCATTCTCACCAATCTTGTGCTGAGTTTTATACACGGAGACAGTTGCGTCAATTCACAGATCTTGGGGAATGTCTTTTTAGTATCTGTCTGCATCCACTATTCCTTTTAGGCTGGACACACTATGGCTTCTGAAGAATCAAGCATTGGCTTTCAGGAAAACCAGGATCCCTCCCCTGAATACCTGTGGCTTGAGCATGCCATCTGCATCATATACTGAAATCCTTTGCACACATAATAATTATACTTTTCCAAATGAGTCTCTGGCTTCACAGTCATAGGCAGTTTTAATCAAAATAGCAGTGATTTTGAGCTAAAACTTTAATGTTTGCATTCCCTTGGAAGAGAGTTGCCAAATTTAGCAAAAAGCAAACAAACAAACAGCAATGATAAAGCTGAGTGCCTGGTTAAATGTGAACATCAAGTAAATCTTGATTTTTTTTTTTTTTTAAGAATAGGTATGTGCAATACAATAGTAAGGACATACTTTTTAAAAAAAATTTTTTTTAACGTTTATTTATTTTTGAGACAGAGAGAGACAGAGCATGAACAGGGGAAGGGCAGAGAGAGAGGGAGACACAGAATCTGAAACAGGCTCCAGGCTCTGAGCTGTCAGCACAGAGACCGATGCGGGGCTCGAACTTCCGGATCGTGAGATCATGCATGACCTGGGCCGAAGTCGGACACTTAACCGACTGAGCCACCCAGGCGCCCCAGTAAGGACATACTTATATTAAAAAAAATACTCACTGTTTATCTGAAAGTCACATGTAACCAAGCATCCTGTATTTCGTTTGGTAACTCTGTCTTGGAACCATGATAGATTATAGTTAGGAAAGATAGTCTCTGTTTCACAGTTGAAGTAATTGAGGCCTAGAGGGGGAAAATAGCTTTCCTTCCATATCCCAGAGATTTGCTGCATTTGGTCATTTCACTGGATGGCACGTTTGAGGGACAGCTGAGAGGAGGCAGGATTGTCTTGGGCATTTTTACGTGCTCGTATTCCTTTTGATTTTTCCATTCTTGCTCTGCCATACCTGCCTGCAAAATACATACTCAGATAGCTGCCAGTTGAGAAAGCTCTATTATATTATTTTGCCATTGTGGGTAAATTACTGATTTACTGGCTTTTTTACTTTTCCCTCATGGAGTGAATCTGTGTTGGTGGAATTTTAGGCATCAATTTGCGATAAATGGGAGAGAAAATTTGAGGTTGAGGTGTAGGTTCTCAAAATATTATTAGATTGGGTCAAATTTCAGTATCAAAAATATTAATGCTATAGACCTGCAACTGATGGCTGTGTAAAAAAAAACAGAACAACAATTTGGCCAGCTTAATAATATGTAGATAAATGACAAGTTTATACCTCTGCCCCAGTAACTCTGGGATGGGGGATTCAAAATATATACTTCACCTCCAATATTGCATTATAAATTTTTTTGAATGTAGCACATTTGAAAGAATTATACAGTGAATTGCCATATACCTATTACTTAGAGTCTACAATGAACGTTTTGCTCTATTTGCTTTATTGTGCGTCTGTGCATCTTTTCATCACTTTATTCATCTATCATCTCATCTTTGATGCATTTCAAAGTTAACAATGTTCGTATTCCTCATGCCTACACATTTCATTCAGCAGGTGTATCATGAACTAGGACTCATTTATTTATTATTTTTAAGCTAAAAATTACATATAGTGAAAGACATAAATCCTAAGTGTACCATTTGGTACATTTTAACAAATATATACACCTGTGCAACCTATAGGTCACACAGATTATGTCTGTGTAAGATACAGAACACTACCATCGCTCTAGAAAGTCTCCTCAGGACCCATTCCAGAATAAGCATTTGCTGTTCTGATTTTTTTTTTCATTATAGATTAGTTTTGCCTGTTTAGAACTTCATAGAAAGAGAATCACACAATATGCGATTCTTGTGTAAGGCTTCTTTCACTCAGCATGTTTTTGAGATTTATGCATGTTATTGGGTGTATCAGTAGCTTGTTTGGTTTTTGTTTTACTAATGAGTAGTATCTCATTCTATGAATATATCACAAAATGGTTAGCCATCCCTCTGTTGAGGAACACCTGGGGTGTTTCCAATTTCTGGCTATCATAAATAAATGTATTATAGGAACACCTGGGTGGCTCACTCAGTTAAGTGTCCGACCTCAGCTAGAACCTCACAGTTCATGAGTTTGAGCCCTGCATTGGGCTTGGTACTGACAGCTCAGTGGAGCCTGCTTCAGATTCTGTGTCTACCTCTCTCTCTGCCCATCCCCCTGCCCCCCACTTGTGCTCTGTCCCTCTCTCTCAAAAATAAATAAACACACAAAAAATAAATTTGTTATAAATCTTTTAGTATATGTCCTGTGGACATTTTTCCATCCCTTCCCTCAATCACTTCCTCCCATCTTCTGCCTCTGGAATAAATACTCAGGAGAGGAATCAACCAGGTTTGGGGAGCATTTTACTAGCTTATGTTATTTGAAAAATATTGGTTATTATATTGATTACCTACTAGCTTTGTTCTACTTTGCAAAGCTTGACTGACTTTAGTTTTTCTCTTAGCTTCTTCTCTAGATTTCTTTGCTCTTAGATCTCAAAGGATCTAGATCTTCTCAAATGGTTGAGACCAGTCAAAGACACTCTGGATCCCTGAAACTTGCTTAGAATAAGTCTTCATTCTATTCTGGATGTGGGACACCTCTGGTAGGGTCTTTCTCAGAATCACATTATATCAGGAGAATGAATGTGTCATTGACTTATTTTCTTATTCACTTGATCGTGTATTGAGTGGATGCTATATGCCATGCTCTGAGAATATAAAGATGATAAAACTTGGCCCTTGATTCAAAAGAGCACATAGACTTTTAGAGAGGTGGACAAGATAAATCGCCATTTCAGTACAATGTGGTAAATATTTTGGTAGGGATAAGTACAGGGTGCTGTGGGAGTACCTTGAAAATGCACTTGACCCAGAGTAGGGTGTATCAAGAAAGAGTTTCTAGAGGATATGAAGACTGAGTTATGTTATGACGGACCCAGGATCAGTTAAATAGCAGGTAATAAAGGGAGTGTGTTTTAGGCAGAGGGCTATGATAAAGTGTTGGGGGCAGGAGAAAGTGAGTAGCTTTGAAAGTTCAATGTCAATAGGTGAGGCTAAAGAGAAGGGAGGAGGGAGATCATAATGGGCTTTTAGATTTAGTTAAGGGTTACTTAATATTCTGAAAAGTTTACTGTGTATCTATCTGTATCCATGTAAGGAGTAGGTCATAGACCACCAGTTATTTCTGTACCTATTTTGATAAACTGAAAAGAGTCTCAGTTCGGTGGCTTCAGCATGTGCTCACTCTTCAAAATAAGGTTCATAATGAGTGTAAGATATCTAACTGGGGAAACTGCATTTTTTTTTTTCTTAAAAAAAAAAAGGCTCAGTATCAGGCCATACATGAAGGGAAATTTCAGAATCTTTGCTAGAACTGGATAACTGCTGACCCCAGCATCCTTAAATTAACCTCTCAGGAAATGCAAGATTTATAAGTTGTGGGCTTCTTTTTTTTTCTTTTGAAAAAAGGTCTTAATAATTCAAAGAACTTTTTAATGATTTTAAAAGTGCATGTTAAGTACTTGATGGATTGGATCAATTCAGTCTTTGTAGTGCTGTGTGTTGACATCCTCCTCTCTACATATGGAAATTCGACAGATGTACAGAAATGCTACACAGGATGGGATGTTTCTTTATGACATTTCCTTGTGCATTTCATTGGAGAAAAGAAATGTGTATATGCACTTTATAGTTAGTCATTAACTATAAAAACAAGCTTATTCACAAACCTGCTTTGATCTGAATTTCCCGTGATTTATCTTTGGTGTCTTAGCATGCACTGAACTCCTGATTGTTATTAACTCCCCAAATATTTACATCACTCCAGATAATCAATGCTTATCACAGTCAATACAGATGTTACAAGATCCTAGAAGAAAGATAGTGTCAGCATAACATTTTAATTATTATAGCATGTGTTTTCAACTGTATCTTTTGTTTAGAACATCAGCTAGCACAGCTACTGTATATATCTAATACATAGAAAATATTAAAATGGTAGAACATACAAATTATAGCTTTTCCCACCAAAGATTCGAAGCAATAGTGTGCGAATGCTTGAAGGTATTAATGCTTGTTTAATTAATTTAAATCATGCTGCTAGGACCGTATTTTCACTTTCTGTTCCCCTGAGCTTGTACTCTCAGCGTGGTTACTCAACTGTTATGTAAGACAAATTTGCTTGTGGATGTTTTAATGATGCAAAATATCTGATTTGAACTAGCACGTCACTTCTGTTAATGAAATCACAAGATGGACTATTGTGAGGAAAAAAATAATTTGACTTTATCTGTTTGGCAAAATTCTGCTTGGTTTGTAAGTTTCATTTTTAAGCACCATGCTTCATTTTTTACTACGCTGAGAGCAAAATGCTGCAAAGTTGTCTGAGACCTACGATATCTACTTCTGTGACTCCCCCCCCCCCCCCCCCAAGTATTTCACAGCCACTCTGGCAGAGGTGGTTGCCGGTGCAATATTGTCTAGCTTTTCCTAGCTGGAGGTACCTCACTACCTCTCTCGCTGGAGGTACCTCACCACCTCTCTTGCACTCTCTTGGTGCAGTTCTGCCAAGATATGTCCACATTCACTCTTACTGGAAGAGCTACAGTGTTATTTCAAGCAGCTGTGCCAAAGGTAACGGCACAAAAGTTACGCTGTGGTGGTGGGTGTGCAGGAGCAGGATGGGCCTCATCCAGCTCCTTCAGTGAAAGCTCCGTGTAGGTGGGGTGGAGAACTTGCTGATGGTTGAAAGTGGAAGGCCTGGCTTCAACTTTCACTTGCGTTTTCTGATGAATATTTGCTCTGATAAAGTAAAATGCCTGTGCCCTTTCCCAGCTGTGGGGCTGGGCAAACTGCAAGTTACACCTTCAATAAATAAGAAATACCACAGGGACTTAGTTCTTTTTTCTTTCTTTCTTTCTTTCTTTCTTTCTTTCTTTCTTTCTTTCTTTCTTTCTTTCTTTCTCTCTTTCTTTCCTTTCTTTCTTTTTCTTTCTTTTCTTTCTTTCATGAAACACCAGAAGAAAGGTATAGTAATAACAAAGCTCTAGTTTTAATAGGAGGCTTGTGATGATAGCTAAAATAGCTAGGAACTCCCCCCTCCTCCAGGTCATATCCACTAAAATAAGGGCTTAAGGAAAGATATCATAGCCAGGTTAGGAACCTGCTTCTGCTCAGGTACTGCTTCTAGTCAGGATTCAGAAAAGAGGCCATTTCTAGAAAGGAACGACTTCTGTCACAGAGAAGACTGTTCTGAAGTATGAAGTATGAAGTATGTTCTGCTTTCTAGGCCTCCTGTCTTCTCCAAGGGCCTAAATTGGCCACACTGTTTCAAGCAAATGTGTTTGTACATGGTTTTCTTTTTTTAGTTTGAGATACTAAATATGTTGGATTTCCTCATAAGGAGACAAAAATAGTGATATTGAGAGCCCTTGGGGACTAGTGCAAGAAGATCTTGAGTCAGTAAAGTATCACAATAGGCCTCCTTTGTAAAGACAATGTAGAGAACTTAAATTAGCACTAGCTTCTTTCTCATGGAAAAGTCCTATTACAGTAATGCAAGAAAGCCTGTGAGATGCGGAGAGGCCTTGAAGGCAGGGAGTAGCATCTTATATTCTTAAAGGAGCTTGAGAATTTTATCAAACTCCTGTCTTTGACTTAAAGTACAACTAAAGAGAAACCATTCTGGAAAAAAATGAGTATAGCATTTACCTAAATTTAAAATAGTTTAAATAAACTATTTTGGACGGTTAAGTGTCCAACTTCGGCTTAGGTCATGATCTCAGGGTTTGTGAGTTTGAGCCCTGCGTTGAGCTCTGTGCTGACATCTTGAACCCCGGATCCTGTTTTGGATTCTGTGTCTCCCTCTCTCTCTGTGCCTCCCCTACTAGCACTCTGTCACTTTCTCTCTCAAAAGTAAACATTAAAAAAAAATTTAAATAAAATAAATGAGGTGCCTGGGTGGCTCAGTTGGTTAAGCATCCAACTCTTGATCTTGGGGTCCTGAATTCAAGTTCCATGTTGGGCTGTGCCCAGAGTATAGAGCCTACTTAAAAAAAAAAAAAAGGCAAACAAAATAAAAACCTCCAGAGAGACAAAACCCTCCCACATCCTCTCCATTCCATTCCATAAAATACTGTCATCACCAGGTTCCTTTGATTATTTTATCCAAACTAGAATATTGCACATTAACTTAGCTTATTAGAGTTTTGCCTTTGGCCACCATTTTTTGACTTCCACAGCTCAAATTTATGAACAAGTAAAGAGATCATCAGGATAGAGTAGGGGAAGTGAAATAATAGAGGTGGTACACGAGATATTACTGAGATAGAGGTTGGGCACTGAATCTAGCTGGGAGCAGGAGAAGTTGGTCAAGAAAAGCTTCCTAGATGTGGGTAGGTTTTGCTGGAGGACAAAGAGATTAAAGACGGGGAGGAGGTAAGGCTGCCTTTGTGGGCAGGAGCATCTTACAGGGTAAGGGCTTTTCCAATGACATCAATTTATAGTACTTCTTTTTTTTTTTTTTTAAAATAGTACTTTTTCTAGATATAAAACTAAAATGTATTTAACATTTTAAAGATTCTGAACATATTAGAATGAAATAAACAAGTTGTAATTATTTGGCGGGATTGAATCTCAGATATGTTAAGTAACAAAGATCTTTCTGGACCAATCTTCATTTTGCAGAATTACAGTACCACATACTCATGTAAACTCTTGTTCATTGCCTCTATTTGTATGGAAGTGTGATTCATCCATGACCGAAGCCATCATCAATGTGTGAATCAGTTTTTTAAGTGAATCAAGTAATTTACAAATGCCCTGTTTTTTTTTTTTTTTTTAAATATCTATTTTGGCCCAAGTTATCAAGATTTACTCAATTTTTATTATTTTGGATTATGTGAACTTGGAATTAATACTGCATTAGGACTTGGGGTAATTTTTTAAATGAATAATACTTTTAATAAATTAATTGAAAATAGTTTTGTACTAATAATTACTATTGCATTATTAAAGTTAGGTCTTCCCGGGCATTGGTTCCAAAGGTACGATGTTCTTTCAAATAATGAATTTGCATTTCTTTGAAATATTTCATAATGTAAACTTTTCTCCAAGTCACACTTACTTTTCGGTTGATTAATACTTTATTTCTCTAGCGAAATATTTAAACTGATTTTTCCTGTCTTACATATGGAATAGATACTGTCTATATGCTACAAACCTCAGGGTTTAGAGAGGTCAAATATGGGGATGGAGGCACACAATCCATAGGTCCTATATGATGCAACTCCAGTGGGCGCCATACACATAAATACAATCCGAAAGGCAACCAATATTCAGAATTGTAAATGGCTGCCCTGGGGACTGGGATATCGGGCATGGGGAAGGATGTTTTCTAAAAAACAAACTCAGTCACTGAACCAACTGGTTATTTAATTAATTGACAAGAAACCCTAGATGAAAGAAACCCTAGATGAAACCCTAGATGAAGAAACCCTAGATGAAAGGGATTCTTCAAAGTGTTTTTGGACCAAAAGTTTCCATAGTCTAGTAAGTTTGAGAAACTCTGGAATAAACAAGTTTTTCTCTGCAGGATCTCCCATAGTTTTAAAAATGCTAGTGTGCTTTGTGAATCTACAAGTGAAGACTAAAATAGGCATTACTTCCCAAGCTTATTTGACCATGGAAATGTTTATTGGCAGATTTGGTACTAATGTTTCAAGGTCTTATCCATCTGGTGTTTAGTCATCACAGACAATCAGAATGACACTCCATTTTCATGGATCTGAAAAAATAGGCAAGGGATATAGAATGAGAGACAATGCTGAGTGAGAAACAAGAGAAGAATGCTCAAGTTCTCTAAGCTGTAAAATGAAAATGGGCATTTGACTGTTTTGTTCTCAAATCATTTAAATCCTGCTTTCCTTAATGATGCTATACTATATATAAAGATATATACATATGATGTGATATATATTGTAGTGATATATTCATACCTATTTAAAGGATAAAATAAATCTTAATAAATGAAAAATCCAGTGTGCTGTTATCTAAAATTAGAAGCTTTACATCAAGATACACATAGGAATATATTGTGAATTATAAATAATTTGGGCTAATATAATACTTTTGTTCGTAGTACTCAGATCAAAAACCCTTTTTTTCCCCTCTTCCCCTGTCTGGTGACAGTAAGTATCTACAGTTGTTTAGAATACTGAATGACTTGCAAATGACTTAGGAAACATGGGACTTCAATTCTCAAGCTTTGGTTTGTTAAATGAAAAGAAATGTCCAAGCAGCCAGTCATTTTTGTCATGTAGACAATCTTGAATCAGAACATAGTAGCTCTACATGTTGAAAACAATCCCACGCTGCTCAGTCAACCACAGCAGCTTTGACTTAAGACTTTCTATTTCACATCAGGTGATAACTTTTTTTCTGTGTGGCTTAGAGTGAAGTTTTGTTTTGAACAATTGATAGATACTTCAGTTCCCAAATTCCATGATTTGCTCACTAGTGTAAAAAATCATTATTTTATGATTGCATGCTTTCATGATTTTTGTTCACTCAGTCTTTATAGTTAGTTAAGGATAAAACCATTTATCACCTAAATTCCACATATATTTAACAATTTTCTGTATTGTTTTCCTTTGACATTGTGAAATGAAACCCACATTTTTTAGAATCACATACCAAACTATTATAAAAATGAAGTGTTAGAAATCAATTCAAATGTTAAATACAAAGGACATCCTTGGCTCATTAAGTAAAAATATCTCATTTAATGAGCAGGAAAGCACTGGAGCACACTGAACCCTGACACAAAGCAAATTATTTAAGTGATAAATTATATTTTATGGGGAGTGTAAAAGTTAATAATACTCAGGGGCACGGTAATAAATGCAGAGGTGTAACTGACTTCATCGACTGCTTTACTTACAAACATGCCATATGTACTTAGTTACTTGAGATGATCATAAAAAGAAAGAATAGCAACTACACAAAGATTCACAAAGCGACCTTAGTATGATTATTTTTCAGTTGCATTCCTTATGTTGTATGATTTTAAGAGATCCTTTCGTCTCTGTCTCTCTCTGTTTCTCTCTTTTTTTTCTCCCTGTCATTTGCAACATTCTGCTTCCTTCATTTTTGTTTTCACTTTTGGTCAAGTATTTGACCTTGTAGCAGTTAAAGCTGCAGCCTGCTCCTTATCTCTTGGCAGGCCTCATAAAATCAGCCATGCATTCATTCTCTCTGGTGGCCCACAAATGACCTCAGACCACACTTCATGAAGACCAACATGTCGTATGAAGAAATGGGTGGGTTAGCTTTTGTATTGGCACCATCCTGGCTCTTTCCTAAGCAAACATTTCTCAGTAGGGTTGAACAGACCCATCAACAAATGTGGTCAATAATCCCCACCCGTGCTTTGCTCAGATGCACAGAGATCTGTTTGCCAAAGCCATCTCCACACAATAAGAGAGCAGGGAAGCCTGGCTGCACTTGTCTGGGTAAAATTAGGAGTATAGATTGAGGATGAGGTGCAAAGAAAGGAGGTGCTTCCTTTTCTTTTTTTAAATTTAAATGATATCTATTTTTTTTTCTGTTTTGAAATGAAATTGTTCCACTTTTTTTCTTGACGCCTGCCTGGTTTTGGATCATGAGCAAATTCTAATGCCATATAATTTTGCCTTTGTAGAGGTAGATTCTAGTTGAAAATGTAGCTTACTGATGCTACATGAATGATTTTTACTGCCTGGATTTGGAAAATAATATAGTTAGAATCTTTATTCAAAGCTGATTTTAGTCTATGGGACCACTTTGAGGTCAATTGCAGATTGGGAGGTAGAAGATTCCACTAATGCCAGAGCAAATATGACTTACAGTGGTGTTTCGCACCTCTGAGCCCTTGTGTATTCTATTTTTAATGCCTGGTTGCTTTTCTCTCTTGTCTGCTCAGCAAGGTCCAATAGACGTTTTAAACCCAGCTCAGAAATGCATTCCTCTGACCACTCTCTTCCTCTTTCTCTTCAGGTTCAGTTAATTACTCTTTCCATGCTCCTTTTTAAAAACATATTTATATTACTGTATTTTCTTCTCATAAAATACTTTATTGATTGACATTTTCCATTAGGCTTTAAATTCATGAGTATAGAAACCCTGCTTTGGTAACCATTGTATACCTAACACCTAGACAGATAATGGCCCATAATGATGGAAGCAAGCATAAAGGAAGGACAGAAGGAGGGAAAGAAAACCTTTTTTTTTTTAAATAACTTGTTTCTAAAGTTTATTTATTTATTTTGAGAGAGAAAGTACAAGTGGGGGAAGGCCAGAGAGAGAGGGAGGCAGGGAGGGAGGGAGAGAGAGAGAGAGAGAGAGAGAGAGAGAGAGAGAGAGAAAATGAGAGAGAATCCCAAGCAGGTTCCCTTCTGTCAGTGCAGAGGCCTATGTGGGGCTTAATCTCCTAAACTGTGAGATCATGACCTGAGCTGAAGTTGGAGGCTTAACCAACTGAGCCACCCAGGTGCCCCAAGAAAACCTATCTTACTATATATGGCACCCTTGTTTAAAACTTTTTTTTTTAGAAAAAGTCTTCCCTTCTTCTGGGCTGGTAGAGCTTTGGGCCAGGGTATAAGGCTTGGCTAGTGGAGAACTGGGTGGACTTTGGTTCTTACTCTTTGCTTCCTCAACCTGAGGAAAAAAAGGAATAAAGAGACAGAAAAGGAGAGATACAGGTAAGAATGAGAGATAGGGAGATACGTCTGTCTTTAGTCCTAAACTGTGGACTCCCTAACATAAAGACTGTATTTTCAAGTTTGAGATCTGGAGCCTTGCACATAGTAGCACTTTATACATATTTACTGCATTGAGTTGGATTATTGATATTTGAGGTTGTGTCAGGTTCCTTTATATGCAGCATGGAATGGAAAGAGGAGGGATTGCTAAGAAAGAGGATAGTTGGAAAATGGAGAAAGGTTAGTATGGCAGTTGGAAGAGAGTTACTAATTGGAACTGGATTTATTATTTAAGCATTTTCAAAGTATCTTTCTTGGTCTGGATTATAACCATCTTTAAAAGCAAATATATATAGAATTCATTTGGAATCATTTGATCCTTTGAAAGTAATGATTAATCTACCATCTGGGTGCCAGTTCTGTTCCTGCTACTTAATGGGGGCGATTTTGGGCAATTTAACTGCCTCAAGATTTGATTTGTTCAATTTTAAAGTCAGTATATACTGAGTATCTACTTCACAGGATGTTATGTGCTCGAGATGAGATAATGTTTGTAGTCTGCTTAGCACAGAGCTTGATATTGTTAATATTATTATTACCACAACTTAATGACAAAATATTTTGTAAACCTTTTTTCATGTGTCTACTTTTGTTTTTGCCTACGCCATTTATTTTTCTTTGGAAAATGACCTCTCTTTTACTCTTAGTTGATGGGGTTTCTGTGGAGGTGATGATATCTCTTGGCTACAGTGGTAGACACTTTCCAAAGCCAGTTCAATAGGAGCTAGTGAGTATCAGTGTGGAACTGGTGTATGAAGTGTTCTCTTTAGCTGGAGTTGCTGGTGACCATTTTCTCACTTTACATGGAGGACCTGCCTGAGATATTTGCCATTGCAAAAGATGGCAGATCCAAGTGTTTGCAGACCGAGAATGAGAAGGAAGGAAGGAAGGAAGGAAGGAAGGAAAGAAAGAAAGAAAGAAAGAAAGAAAGAAAGAAAGAAAAGAAAGAGAAGGAAAGAAAAGGAAAGGAAGAAAGAAAAGAAAAGGAAAAGAAAAAGAAAAGAAGAGAGAAAAGAGAAAAGAAAAAAGAGATTGATTGATTCTAGGTGATATTGCTTGAGCATCTGGATACAGACCTGACTCTAGTTAGAACTGAAAGCTCTAGAACTATATCTGGACTTTTTAATATGTGAACTTTGATTAAGTAAGTTGGAGTTAGGTTTTTTGTTTTTTGTTTTTGTTTTTGTTTTTTTTTTGATTTGCAGATGAAACAGCCCAACTAAGTGAGATTTGATTATGGTCATTCACAATGGGGCATTAGTGGCAATGGACCCCTCCCCTCTTCATGCTTATGATTGTGGGCTTCTTTGGCTTCTTCCTATTTGATGTCAATGTACCTATTTTTAGCAGGTATCTCTAGTTAAATTAGAATACTTAATGAAAATGAAATTTAGCTATTATCAGTGATAATTTATCTAGAATAAGGCACTAGCAATTAGAGGGTTTTTATTGAAATTAAAAAAAAATTTTTAATCATACTTGTGTGCTTACCAGACTTCGCCAGGAAACTTCTCCAGGGAAGGGCCTGTGTCTCATTAATTTTGGTACACTTCGCCCCAGAAACAGTGTCTGTGGTTCATAGGTGGTCACTGAACATTTGTTGATTTTAATACACTTGACTACCTCAGATGTGGAAAATAGGCCTCCCTTCCCTTACCTCCCCAGCCTCCCTTCCCCCACCTTTCCTCCTTCCTTCCTTCCTTCTTCCTCCTTCCCTCCCTCCCTTCCTTCCTCCTTCATTTTTCTTCCTTCCTTCCTTCCTTTATAAGAAAAATTTAAAAAAATACTAAAAAGTACAAAGAATTATAGAACAAGCACCCTTGTTTCCACCTCACATTAACAACAACTAATGTTTTGCCGTGTTTTCTTCCCATCTTGAATCTTCCTTTTGACCTTTTCCAATTTTTTCTCCTACCACCTCTTTGGGTAACAATGGTCACTTGTGTGTGGTATGTTACCTATTTGTTTTGTATAACATTACACACCTGTGTGCCTCCATTAATGACATATAGTATATCACTGTTTTATTCATGCTTAATAAGTTACATTAATGGCATATTGCTGTACATATTGTCCAGTAAATTCTTTTCAGTCAACGTTATGCTTTTGTGATGTGTCCATTTTGATTGCTTTTAACTGTAGTCTAATATTTCATTGAGTTACTTTATTACATTACATTATCTTTTGAGGGACATGTAATGTCTTTTTACAGTAAGAGTATTTTATAAAACCTGCTTTTACAAGCAAAATCTTGTGTTTGGAATTTATAATAATTCCAATTTCAATTTTTGAATTGAGTCATTGGAAAACAAGTAGAAAAATGAAAATAAACAGAACCTCCATATAATCAATTTCACTAGATGCAGGTTTTCTTACTCTGCTTTCATATATTAAGTATCTGCACTGATACAGATATACCTTTATATTTTATTTTTCAGAAATATTTATCTCTAACTCAGTATAAAAGAATGCCATGATTATTTGCTCTGGCCCCACTGGCCCCTTTGTTGTTCTTTGAGCACTCCAGGCACACTCCCACCCCAGAACCTTTGTACCTGCTATTTCCTCTGCCAGCAACACTTCCCCAGACCTCACATGGCTTTGTCCTCATCTCCTTAAGGTCTGTGCTCAAATGTCACCATCCCAGTGAGGCTGCCCCGACTGCTGCCCTGACTGTCCTGTTTAAAATCACACTCTTCACCCTCTTGTTAGCACTCTCAATCCCTATTTTTTGCTGATTTTTTTCTCTCCAACATTTAATAACTTTCTTTCTGTTGTAGTATATATATACTATATATTCTAATTTTTGTTTATCTTAAACAGGCAAAGCTCCATGAAAGTAGGGATTTCATCTGTTTTCTTTTTCCATTGCAGTATCCCCAATGTCGAGAATGATGAATAATAGCATATAATTATGCTCAATAGTATGTTGAATGAGTAAATGGAAAGTAGTAAAAATGAAAATTATAAGACAGTATGATGTGGAAGAAAGAAAAGCATAAGCTTCCCTCTTAGGAGTAACGTTTTGTTGTATTGACTTACAACATTTTCAGATTTTTTTTTATTTAGTTGAGATCATATAGCATATAGAATTTTTGAAAAAAGTGTGATCCTGTCTTTCTAGCTGTTACAATATAAGCAATTCCAGGTTTCAAACAGCCATCATATTTCCCCATACATATGTACCATATGCTATGTTACCAATTTCCTATTGGTTGAGATTTAGGTCATTTAAAATTTTGGATTTTGTAAATGACATCCTGATGAGTATTATTGTGCCTATATCTTCATCTGTATTTTGTAGTTTTAAAAATGTATTCACAGAAGTAGAATTACTGCATTTGAGTGAAAGATGCATATTGCCAGGTATTTCCCCCAAAGAGAGACAGTATCAAATTACACTCCTGTCCATGCTGTCTGAAAATATTTATTTCACCTCATTCTCATTATCCCTGAGTATTTTCAAATAAAACTAATTTGCTATTTTGTTAGGGAAAAAAGTAGTTATTTGTTTTAATTTGCATTTCTTTGGCATACAAGAAGAAGAGCAGAGAACCCTCTCTGTCCCTGCCCTTGTAAATGGTGGGAGGAAGAATGGCAATGCAGATAGGAGTGTTTGGGGTTGAGACACATCTATCCTAAATGTTCTCTCAGTTTAAGTCAGGAGAAAGGAGATAGAGGTCTAGAGGAACTCCCACAGAAAATTTTGCTGAATCTTAAGTGTGGGACTTGAAGAAGAGACTGCTTTGTAGAAGGCCTTGGCACCAAAGTGATTATGTGGGTGACCATTCAGGGGAAAGTGGAGATGATGCAGAGGGAAAGCTTATTATAACCCATGTATAGCCCACGTAGAGCCCTGTGGTTAAGGGATTAGGGTGGGCTGCCTCGGCATCGGACCAAATTAGCGTCACAGACTTCAGGGCCCCAGTAGCAGCGAAAAGAGTGGAGGTGAAGCCTACTTGTCAGGGAGAGCAGCCTGTCTTGAGTAAGAGATTACAGTGTGAATGTAGAAGTGACAAATTCAGGAAATGTATAGAAATAACACTTGCTGGTGGGGGCATAGGAAAGGTGTTGGGAAGACGTGAAGGATAGTTTCCAGATGTCTGGCACAAGTAACTGGGTGAATTGTAATGCCATTTGCTAAGATATGGAATACTGGAGGAAGAAGAAGAAAAATACTTTTGGAGGGTTGGAATCAGGCTTTGATTTGTGGGCATATCAAGACTGGAACACCTTTGAAATATCCAAGTGGAGTTGTTTGAATAGACAATAGGAGACATGGGTCTGGGCCTCAGAAGAAAAACCTGCGTTGAAAATAGACATTTAGAAGCCATTGCAGTTCCTCTAGTAAATGAAGCCTGGGGTAGATTAGGAGGCCTACAAGAGAATGTGGAATGAGAAGAAAAGAGGCCTTTGAGCTGCATGAGCTCCAACAATTAATGGAGGAGGAGAAGACAAAGGAGTGTGGAGAAAATAGGCCAAAGAGTTAGGAGGAAAGCTATGAGGATGTAATGTCAAGAGATCTAAAAGAAGTCTGTTTAAAGGAGAAGGGAAAGGTCAGCCATCAGCTACTGTAGAGAATGCAACTTCCTCCATTTGGTGCAAAGTGGTTGAAAATCATGAGTCTGTTGTGCTTAACAACAGAGAGGCCATTAGCCATCTACAGATGATCCCTGACTTATGATGGTCTGGCAAATTTTCAACTTTATAATAGTGCAAAAGTGGTATACATTCAGTAGAAACCGTACTTTGAAAATTTGCTCTATTCTTGGGCTAGCGATATGTGGTAAGATGCTCTCTTGTGATGCTGGGCAGCAAGTCCCATCCCCCAGTTAGCCACACAGTTGTTAGGGTAAACAGTAGACACACAACCATTCTGTACCCATATAACCCTCTGTGTTTCACTTTCAGTATAATACTCAATAAATTACATGACCTATGCAACACTTTATTATCAGCCAGGCTTTGTGTTAGCTGATTGTGCCAACTGTCAGCTGATGTAAATGTTCTGAGCACATTTAAAGTAGGCTAAGCTAAGCTATGATGTTTGGTAGGTTTGGTGTACTAAATGCATTTTCAATTTAGATATTTTTAGCTTTTGATGGGTTTATGGGGACATAGCCCGTAGGTCAAGGAACATCTCATCCTGTCCAGATTCTTTCTACCAGGCTGTTGCATCTATGCTCCTGATACTCTGAGATGTTTTGCTCACAATTTGCCCTTTCTGAAGAATTGCCCTTGTCCAAATGGAGGGAGTTGCATTCCCCACCTCTTCCTCCATAGTATGTTTGCAAATGTTTAACACTCAGCTTTCTGGAAAAGAAATTTATGCCTCTATCTGCCTGTGTCCATCTATCTGTCTAGTTTTATTATAAATTTTACTGATGTAAAAAGCATGTAGTATACAATAATAATCAAATGTCAAATATTCTTTATTCCAAATTCTATATAGCTAATTGATTTTTATGGAGTGCTTTCCTTTTTGTTTTCTTTCTTCTTTTCTTTCCACCAAACTTTTGTATTCATAGCCAATGTCTATGTATTCAAATGACTGACAAATGCAGTTACATAAATGCTGGTTGATATTTGTGTTTATGTTAATGAGTAGTATGGAAATGAAACAGCAGGTATGTATGCAGGATTTCACTCATTTGCCAATGGCATGAATGGCTTCTTTATTGAATCAGATAGTAGTTTTCACATACATCCAAAAGTATTTCCTTAACTTTTTTTGTGCTATTCACAATGTAATGGTTACTTCATTAAGGTTTTCTCCATCACCTTAAGGTTACTTGATTAAAAAACAGTAAACCAAGCCCTAATTTGTAGTGTCTGTCAACTTGTACATAAATACTCTCATCGTGACTGATTTAGTGCTACCAATGTGATGTTGTGAACCTGGAATTGGAAAGAGATGTTCATTAACATACCATTATATAGTAGTTCTACCTACAGCATATAATAGATGTGATTAACTTCAAGAACATGGATAAAATATAGCAACATAATTAGGAAGTGATGCATTTTGAGTACTTATTACCTTTGTTTTTAATATACTTTAATTGTAAATTTATATAATTTAATTTTTAATAGTAGCTGTGTTTAACAACCAGTTTGCAAAATTTTAAGAAATTTAAAAATTGGTTCTCACACACCACACAAGTCAGCTCCAGTAAGCCACTCCCCAATTCCACTCTTTATGCAGCTTACCACCAATGACTAACTGACGTGGAGGTAGACAAGTCCATCTCTTTTGCCTCTGTGGGGCAATTCATAGAACTCCCTGTGGATTTGGCTAAAGCTAGCCTCCAGTTGAGATGACATTCTTGCTTAGACTTTTCCCCTTCTGCCCAATTATGCTTCTCTCACTCCATTTTTCTGAGAGCATCCCATGAATAAATCATTTGCACAAGAATACCCATCTCAGGATCTGCTTCTGGGGAATCCACCCAAGACATTATCTTATTAAGAATACGTTTGGTAAGGCTAAAACCTAATTGACAAGAGTGAGGAGTGAATTGTAAAGTGAGGAAATGGAGACAGCTAGTGTATACAGATCGAGAAGAGCGATAATGAGTGAGAAAGTGAGTGGAAAGTGAGTGTACTATAAAGCTCATGGACATTGCTGGACCATGAAATAGAAACCAGGGTGGCGGGAGATGAGGCATTGGAATCAGTTCTTCTACTTTCTTCTCCCAATGTCTTATGGTGTATGTTTTTATTTTTGTTGTTAAACCTATAACTGTGAATTAAAAAAGTAAATATTTTACATCAAACTGTAACTGGCTATCTTTAGATGAGGGGATCATAACTGATTTTTTTACTTCTTTTTGCTCATCTAAATTGTTTTGTCACATTTTTCTTTTTTTTGGTGGTAAAATATATGTACCATAATATTTATCATTTAAATCATTTATAAGTGTACAGTTCAGTGCCATTAAATACAGTCATAGTGTTGTGTAACATCACCCACTGTCTACACTCAAACCATTTTATCATCCCCAACAAAACTCTGTACATGTTAAATAATAACTTACCCTCTGTTCTTCCCCCAGTCTCTGGTAACCTCAGTACTACTTTCTGTGTCCATGAACTTGCCTATTCTAGGTATCTCATGTAGGTGGAATCATCAATATCAATACACAGTGTCTGACTTATTTAGTTAAGCATAATATTCTCAAGATCCATCCATGTTGTAGCACCTATCAAAATTTCGTTCCTTTTTATGGCCGAATAACATGCTATTGTATACATAGACCACGTTTTGTTTATCCATGCATCTGTTGATGGATGGATCTGTTGGGTTGTTTCTACCTTTTGGCTTTGGTGGATAACACTATTGCAAAATTTGGTATACAAATACCTGTTTATTTCTCTGCTTTCAATTTGTTTGGATATATACCTAGGAGTGGAAATGCTGGGTCATGTGATATTTCTGTTTAACCTTTTGAGAAACTGCCAAACTTGTCTGTAGCAGCTATATCATTTTATATTCCCACTAGCAATGAACAGTATTCCAATGTCTTCATGTCCTTGCATGCACATGTTATTTTCCAGTTTTAAAAAATCATAGCCATCTGAGAAGGTGAAGTGATATCTCCGAGTGGTTTTGATTTGTATTGTCTTAATGATGAATGAAATTTGAGTATCTTTTAATGTAGTTATTGGCCATTTGCATATCTTCTTTGGCGGAATGTGTATTCATGTCCTTTGCCTATTTTTGAATTGGGTTGTTTGTATTTTGTTTTTGGGTTGTAGGGGTTCTTTATACGTTAATATTAATCTCTTATCAGACAAGTAATTTACAAATATTTTTTGCTCATTCAATAGGTTATTTTTTACTTTCTTGGTAGTATCTGTTGGTACATAAAAGTGTTTAATTTTTATGAAGTCCAGTTTGTCTCTTTTATCTTTTGTTGCCTGTGCTTTTGATGTTACATTCATGAGATAATTGTCAAATTTAATGTCATGAAGATTTTCCCATGCTGGTCATTTCTGAAGGGTATTTTTTCTGGATATAGAACAGTAGGTTGACTTCTTTTTTTTAATTCACTATTTTAAATATGTTGTTTCATTATCTTCTAGCTTGCATTGTTTCTGATGAGCAAAGTGAGATTATTTTTTATCTTTGTTCTCTTGTATGTAACATGTCTTTCTTTTCCTATTTCTGTTTTTAAGGTACTATCACTGGTTTTCAGCAATTTGAATATCATGTGCCTTGGTGTTTTTTTGTTTGTTTATCCTGCTTGGAGTTCATTGAGGTTCTTGGTTCTGTGGATTTATAGTGTTCATCAAATTTATAAAAAAAAACATTCTGCGACTATATCATCAAATATATTTTTTGTTCCCCTTCTTTTTCTGGAATTCCATTTATCTATTTATGAGATCACTTAATGTTACTCCACAGATTATTGAAGCTTTGTTAAGTTCTCCCCCCCCCCCCCAGTCTTTTTCTTCATATGCTTCAGGTTGGATAGAATTTACTATTATTTCGTTCTTTGCCAACTGCCCTCTGAGGAAAGTCTTAAGTCTTGATTTTATCCATGATTAGGAGGCAGGAATCACATAATTTATTGACAATACTATTCTTTTTGGAGGTCTTTAAAGTTTTATGGAAGAAAATAAGATCCCTGAAGCTAGATAGATGTAGATTTAAATGATATATACATCATTTAATAGCTGTGTAACTTTGGGAAAATTATACTCTAAACATCAGTTTTCTGCTCTATTAATAGGATTTATTCTACCTACTTTGTAGGGTTACTGTGAATGCATAGTGTTTAGTAAATGCTAGCTGTCTTCTGCTCACCCTTAAATTGTTCACTCTGGTTATGCCAACAGCCATGCTTTCGTTAGTTTTATGGACTAATAGGTACTTTAAGGAGCCTGTCCTCTCAGCTGCGTTGACCATATGTTGACTTATCTTTCTGCAAGTTTTAAAATTTCTCTGTGATTCCACTGAGTTTGTTAGAAAATTGGACATAGCACTTTACCCACTAAATGAAATTTATTTAAACAAAAAAAGAGAAATCACCTAGATTTAAGGATCCCGTTAAGAAGGTAGGTCCCAGAAAGCCTAGGAAGACTCTTTATTTACTCAACTTTACTCTTTTTATTTCTAGTTTTTTCTCATTGCATAAATGTTACTACCCTCATAACCATGCTTCTTTAATCAAGTGCTGAGAATGGCAGCAAAAACAAAATAAGACAAAATTAAAAAAAAATTTTAATGTTTACTAATTTTTGAGAGAGAAGGAGAGAGACAGAGAGAGAGCACGAGCATGAGCAGGGGAGGAGCAGAGAGATAGGGAGACAGAATCAGAAGCAGGCTCTAGGCTCTGAACTGTCAGCACAGAACTTGACGTGGGGCTCGAGCTCACAACCTCGAGATCATGACCTGAGCTGAAGTTGGACACTTAACCGACTGAGCCACCCAGGCGCCCCAAAAGAAGACAGTTTAATTGTCTCATACCCACTAAGAAACTCAGGCTGTGAGAAGCTGGAAGAGCAGGGCCTTGCAGTGTTACTAAGTGAAGAGTGAAGAGTGTTTTACTGCCGTGAAGTGGATAAGGCTCAATGCCTGGAGATGCTGATCTGAGGTTATGACTCCAAAGACTCTATAATAGTACTGACCACCAGAGCTTTCTGTGACGATGGACATGTTCTGTATCTGCACTGTTCATTATGGTGGTCACCAGCCAGCCGCAGATAGCTGTTGAGGCCTTGAAATATGGCTAAGGTGACTGAGGAACTGAATTTTTAATTTTATAATTTTAACTAATTTACATTTATATACTCATGTGTGGCTAGTGTCTGCCACAGTGGACAGTGTAGTTTTACTGCAATCCTATTTTTATTATCGGAAGAACTTGTAAGAAATCAACATACTTACAGATGGTCCTGTCAGCTTTCTACTGTAGATGTGAAAATTCTACTGTAGATGTGGCAAAGGTATTTGGACAGGCGGTTTATAAAACAAGAAAGAATATGTTGGGTATTGCATGTAGTGGAGTCCTTTGATACATATAGAGGCTCTTGAGTTAGGGAAAGGAAAGGACTCAGGTCATGTCAGTTTGACCCATGGAGTAATGGGTATCTGAATTTTTAAGTAATAATTTTTAGAACTTTATTTTAAACTTTGTTACTGATATGTACATCACCATCCTGTCCTACTTTTTTGACCTAAAATAGGTCCTTTCAGGCTAAATTAAGGTGTTATAAACCACATAGGAAAAATGAAGAGAATTTGTGATATGTTAGAAAATCATGTTTAGAATGTATCACCTTTATTTTTTTGTTTTGTTTTGTTTTTTTTGTATCACCTTTAAAAGAAGTGCTTGTTGCTACATTCTTCTTAAAAATCAATTTACAAATAAAATCATTTCAATAACATATTTAAATAGAACTAATAATCTTTACTGTCACTTTCACATGTATTGTCTCATTTATTCCTGTCATTGGCCCTGTGAGTCAAATAGAGAGGGCATTATTTCTGCTTTACAGATGTGACTGTTGTGGCTTCAGAGAAGTTCAGTGACTTGCCCTTGGTCACTGAGGAGGTGAACTCAAACAGTATTACTCATTTTTTATTCTTCCCCGCATCTGCTAGCTATACTAGTTCATGAGGCCACTTGACTTTTTAAATTGATGACTGGTTCTTTCAGCATCTTCAAAACATCATGACTTCAAGCTTGTGTGGCCTCACCCTTATAATTTCTATGCTTCAAGAGGAAGACAGCTTCGATTCATGTCAGTTGTGTAAAATTAATGGTACCCTCATATTTTATTTAATAAATATTAATGGTTGGATTTGGCAGAGGGCAGGGGGCTATTTTAGATCTTTCCTGTAAAGAAGATCATTATCACATCCCCAAATTTGATTTCTAGAGTGCTTATTTATCAATATTTATTAGACGCTTTGGTTGGCTCTAATTATCCTTCCTAGTTCATGGCACAGAGCTCCTGTCAGGCAGTGTCACCCCGGCTAAGTGTATTCGAGTGCACTTATTTAGCTGTTCTGTCATTTGACAGAGGTTTGTCCTGTCTTTGAGATATAACTCGGTTGTTGTCGTTTCTGTCAGCACACGATACAATAGAAATCCTAAATCAATAACACTTTTTATTCCTATGCAGTTGATGCAGAACAGCCTGCTTCACATTGAGGTTTAATGTGTTGTAAATTAATTATCTGGAATGAATACAGGGTCAATGGACCTTGGTATGACCAGGATGTAATGTTAAAGTGTTCCATTTCCTCCTCCACGTCTCAGCATTCTTACTCTGTCTTTTGTGCACGTCTGTTATGCCTTCGTCTGCAGTAAGCTCCCTAAAGAGTAGTTAATGCCCCTCTAGGGATTGATCGATAGAAAAAAATTTGCTTTACCATAAATTTGCTAAACTATTTTCTGCCCTCCAGGCAAAAATGGGACATTTTTATTTGTAATACATATAGTTGTACTTAAAAAAAAAGAACATTTAATTGGAATTTGTAATTGCCAAATTCAAACTATCATACATTTTCTCTTAATTCAGAGTGATATCTAAAAGATTTGTGCAAATACACGTGGGTTTCATTTTCTCCCGCTCTCTATTGGAAATGAGGATAGTTATTTATTTTTCAGAATTCAGTTCAAGAAAAGATAACTTTGCCCCATAATCTAAATGTGGATATGATGGCAACCCCATTTCAAATGATATAAAATCAGGTACAGCGAAGTAGATTTTCCATCAGAACCAGAGCAATTAAAAAGCAGGAATTCACTAAGTTTTAAAGTACTCAATTTTCTATTTTCTTTAAAATAAGAATGAGAAAGCAAACTCCATTATAGTTTCGAGGGTAGCTCTGCTATTAGTAGCTATAGAAACAAGGTAACCAGGTAGCGAATAACAGAAAAAGAGGGAGAGAGGGAGGAACAGAATATGAATACGGCAAAGGAAACAGTCAACCTAGCTGTAACGCTTAAGTACTAATATTGTGATTTAGGAACAGGCGAATTGGGAAGTAGATTAGCCAACATCTTTGCTGGTTTATCAGTATGAACACTTCATTGTTAATGCGTGGTTTCTCTGACACGTAGGCATATGGTACGGCACCCAAGCAAAAGAAATAGAACCGTCTTTGCAGGAGAGGTAGTAGAGAATGGAGATACAAATACACAACGCTAAATTGCAGGAAGCCCACTGGGGTCAGTTTCATGATTTTTTGCAGAAGCCTTTTCCCTGTCAGGTTAAGGGATGGAGAGTGGAACCAAACTTGCTTTACTTCCCTTGACAACGAGGTCAACACCACTTGTAAATCTGACCTCCTCCCATTGCAGCTGTGTCAAAGGTGGGGCACTCAGTGGGACACTGATTTCATACAAGACAACACATTTTCCAAACTCCAACTTGCCACATGCCTGGTGAAAATGCCTCTGATCTTAGTTTAAGTTCTCCGGGAATATTTTCAGCTTAGACTTTATCCTCACATGTGTCCTGGATCATCAGACTGTATTACATTGTCGCTTGATCTTTAGAAACAAACACCCTAACAACCAAGCTGGATGCTCTACATGGACAGCTTTTTGAGTCAACAGAGTGTGTTTTCTCACTCGTTAAAGCCTGAGAGGATTGTGCAGTTACAAAAGATAGCCTCTGTGCTTCTATTTCAGAGCGATAAATTATGAAATATCCCAACTGCTAAAACCTAAGCTTTAATAAAAGGGAGACATACATTTTCAGTGTATCATCATCTTGAGCTACTAAACAGAGTAACAAAGAGGTCAGTGTGTGCCAAATACAGAAGCAAACAAATGATTTCAGTTTTTCAGAGTGAAATTGTATATTCATTCCAAAAGGCAGTATCATATAATGGTTAAGAACAGGGGTCAGCACCCTAGAGCCCCAGGGCAAATCTAGTCATCCACCTGCCTGTTTTTTAAATAAAGTTTTATTGATATAGTCATGCCTATTTACATATTGTCTGTGGCTGCTTTCCCACTGCCAAGGCAAATTGAGTAGCTGTGGTAGAGGCTATATGGACTGCAGATTTGAAAATATTTACTATCTGGCTCTTATGGGAAAAGTTTGCCAACCCCTAGTAGAGTGTGGGTTTTTGTGTCACATTGTCTGGCTTTGAATCCTGGCTTCAGTATTTACTGGCTGTGGTACCTGGAGCAGATATTCTTTATGTTTCAGTCTCCTAACCTATCAAATGGGCATACCAATAGCAATTTCCTTTTAGGTTGCTTTGGAGATTATATGACTTAATGCGTATTATTTTAGGAGTCCACCTGGCTTGGAGTAATCAATCCTATTCTACTGCTCCCCTATTCTTAAACTTCTCAGAAAGCGTTCTGGATCTCTACTAAAATTATTTTGGCCTTTTATTGTGCATAGGACAGTTTTATATTTTTAGAAACATTAAATGTGTAGGCATCAAGACTCTTATTTCTTAAAAGCATACACATAGGCAGCCTATTCTTATTAGAAGAAATAATAACTTTGGTCACCTATGGAATTTTCACTTATTTAAAATTGCTAGCATTGTTCATATTTTGGCACCAAATGTGGTTCACAAAGAAATTCAATTACATATTCTTAAAATACTGCAGGAAGACTGGCAGAAGCAAATCTAAACCATGCTACGTGGCAGAGGTATAGGATGAGGCAGACAGAAGAAATGTGGATAGCTCATTGTGAGAGAACCAAGCCCATGTCTTTGAAACCTTAACTTACGTTCTTCTGACAGAATAAGAGTCCACATCCTATGGGACTGGGGACCAAGGAGTCACAGGGAATTATTCTCAGTGGCTCCTGGCTGGTTGTACTAGAAAATGTTGCCACATTGGCAAAGTACGTCTCCCATGGCCCCTTCCTCTGCCTGGTGCCCTCTCTTTGCAGTCTTCAGCTGTTCTCAAGTCCCTAATGCATTACACTCCTCAGGCCAGACTGTTTCCAAAGTGACTAATGTTCCAAATGATCTTTTCCTGCTCACCCCACAGTTCCTGAGCAAAATTCTCAGTTTGGAACCCATCTATTCCAAGCCCAAAACTGAGCTGATCAAAGTGACTCCTTCTCAAAGAATATTTGTATTTCAAAAGGAGAATGTTTAATACAGATGAAACTCTAACTAGTGAGGTGTTTCTGAGCAGCGGGACCTTTGTCATGCTTTTTCTAGTTGAACTCCCTTTTTCCTCATTACCATTAGTCAGCGATTTAGCACCCCTGACTTCTGAAAGATTGTCAAATCTTGCACTAGGCCAGATTGTATTGTGCTTATCTCATTCAAGAAAACATCCCAAAGCACCATGTGTATAGTAGATTCTCCTTGTGCTATATTGGATTGGATGTCACAGTGTAGTAACTCTAATGAGTGCTCCCTCAAACCCCCAAATGGCACCAAACTGTGCCGAGTATGTCTTAACTACATCAGCATGGAAACTGGGGAGTTGCATGTAAAGAACTCCAAAGCAATCAAGCATATACTGAATTTCCTTTCTGTTCAGCCCCTCCCAGTTAGGAAATTGCCTGTTTGATGGAGAATTTAGAGGTATAGTTCCTACTGGGCAGATGGAATTTGTGATTCTTTCACAAGTATTGTACTTTAACTTATCACTCTTTAAACTCTGTTGAGGCACTTTGAGTTCATTTCAACTTGTCTTGAGTTTGAAGGACTCTATATAACCCCTTTCATAAAGTATCCTGGATGGTGCCAGGTACATGGTTTGATTTGCTTAATCTGTGTCTAATAACATCAGTATATCCTGGTTAATTGTATTAGAATCCCGAATTGATGGAGTTCCTTTCTTCCTGAGAATTTAACTTATTTTCCCAAAGGTTTTATTTAGAACACCAGTGTAAGTTAGAGGGCAGTTTCCATTATTTCATCATTTTTGTGGAGAGGCTTGGTGTCAGTGTGACTGACTTATCCAAGGTCAGCCATTTTTCAGATATGGACCTGGGATGACGACTCAGGCTCCTTCCAGCCCCGACCAGTTCTCCATTGTAGACCACACTGCTTCAGTGTCTTGGACTGCTACTGTGGCACCATGCTGTGGTTTCATGTTGTGAACTCGCTTTTAAAGAAACTGTTTAGTTTGAAACTGAGACCTTTGGATTAGGTTGCAGATGAACCGACCTTACACCAAATGCCTCCCCATGATGAGAATGAAGGGGAGCTGTTTCGCCCTCACATACCAGCTCTAGGCAAGATTCAGACAAACTTGCTTCTGTGTGAAAGGACTTCTTTCTTCACCCAGTACATAAAATAAGGACAATAGAATGAGTTTTAGAGATGAGCACAAAATGCCTACATTTGAGACTCTTTGCCATGTAACTAGGCATGAATTACTTGGGTAATAAGTTATAGACGTTTGATTTTTTTTAACTGCAATAAAAAGTAAAGTTTTTTGTTTGTTTGTTTGTTTGTTTTTGTTTTGAAATCGATACCTGGAAAGGAACTGTAGCAGGAATGGTGAGAAGGTAGCATTTTGAGATGGTAGGGGCTCTGCTCTGCTATTTATACCATTGGGTAAGAACTTTAATTTCAAAGAGATTTGGCTTTACTTTTGGGCTAAGACCACAGTCACTTTAACACTTGTTCTTTGTCTTATACCCTCACCATATACCACCTTGAAGTGATGTTGGGAAACAAGGTCATTTCTGGAGTTGGTTGCAGTGCGGCTGCTTGTTGGTTTGTGTGAATCTGGCTTCTGCACCTGGAGTGAGAATACTATTTAATCTGTGGAGACCACAGCTCCTCTTGGGCATAGTTGCTTTAAATGGCAACTATATATTTACAGTGAAAATGAAAATATCTTCAGGGGTGCCTGGGTGGCTTAGTTGGTTAAGCGTCTGATTTCAGCTCAGGTCATGATCTCACAGTTCATGGGTTTGTGCCCTGCATCAGCTTTGTGGTGACAGCTCAGATCCTGGAGCCTGCTTCGGATTCTTTGTCTCCCTCTCCCCTGTTTGTGCTCTCTCTCTCTCTCTCTCAAAAAATAAATAAACATTAAAAAATTAAAAAAAGAAAGAAAATATCTTCAAATGCCTCACAGAGAAAAGAAGAGCTTTTATGGATTGCTCACATCAGTTCTTTCTGTGTATTTACATTTTTTTCATTTTTGTTAATGTCATTCTTACTTTTGACAGGCTTCATTGATGATTAAAATTATTGTAACATTGTGTTATAAGCAAGATATTTCAAGTAAACAAGAGATGTAGTACAGGAAGAATTTACATTGAGATACGAATCAATGGGCAGACTTTTGCACAGTATGATTATCAGGGATGACATAAGAAGAGGTGGGTTCTGAGATAATGTAAAAGGAAGAAGAAAAATACATTCTGTGAAGCAAAGCAGTTGTTTCTGGAGAGAACTGTGAAACATCCATGAAACATATATGGTAGTTTGGCTGTTGTTCTCATGATTCCTGTACCTTGAATGCAGTTGTTGATTGATTTTCCTTACTCTTACTCTGTACAAGATAGTAACTCAGGCCAATGGGTCCATAGCAAGCAAAGCAAGTGGAAGAAATTACACATTGAAAACAGTCCATAAATGGTATGGTCAATTCCCCCAAAATTGAAAGATGGCTGTATTGAACAAAACTGCTGGGGGCTTTGGAAAAGTACATTTAAAGTAAAAAAAAAAAAAAAAAAATTGGAGCACCTGAGCAGCTCAGTCAGTTGAGCATCTGACTTCAGCTCAGGTCATGATCTCACAGTTTGTGAGTTCGAGCCCCGTGTTGCACCCCGTGCTGACAGCTTGGAGCCTGGAGCCTGCTTCATATCCCATGTCTCCCTTTCTCTCTGCCCCTCCCCTGCTTGGCTTCTGTCTCTGTCTCTCAAAAATAAATAAACATTAAAAAAATTCTTTTAAAGTAAAAAAAAAAATTAAAGAAGTAAAAGGGAATAACTCTATAATTTTTTAGAAATATTTTATTATTCATACTTTGCAGGTGAGGAAAGTGAAATTTTGAAAGGTGAAGTAGCTTCACTAAGATCACAGAGCTACTTAGTGGTAGGGCTGGGATTCAGGAAAAAGTCTGCTTGGCTCTGAAATCTCTCACTTTTTTAGTGGTAACTTCAGGAAGGATGGGAGAAAGAGGGCATCTAATATAGAATAAGACACATTATCGGGTGAGATAGAGGGGAAATAAACCAATTTAAGAGACTGTGGGCAGCGGTGGGCTTCCTGAGGGCAGAAACCCTTGGAATTTTTGCAACTCTCCCTTCACCTTCATCCCAACCCAGTAAAATTGCAAGTTATTTACAGATGCAGTAGAAATGCCTTAGCTACTTAAGGAGAAAACTAATTTTAAGGATGTCTAGTATAATAAGAAAATTAATAGCACTTATTTTTCTCTGTTTTGCATGATTACTCAGATGGAACTAAGGCATTATGTATATATTTCACACATCTTTTCACTGTCTTCCCCTCCATTAACTACTTAGTATCCCAAGATGATACAGTATTATTAAATACATCAGTATAATTCCTTTAAATGCTTTACATAATTAATTTACATCATAGAAAATATAGAATATAGTCTACTCTTCCCTTCAAATAACTGATCTGCATTTTATGTTTTGTGAACAGAAAAAATCAATAATTTGTTATTTATCCATGCCTTCCCAGATGAAGGTAGTCTACTAAAAATTTATGTGTGAACTGGTGAATTCATCAACTTTGTCACAAGTCTGCATTAATTGATACTTGTGACTGCAAACTTCTTTTCTTTTCTTTTCTTTTCTTTTCTTTTCTTTTCTTTTCTTTTCTTTTCTTTTCTTTTCTATCTTTTCTTTTCTTTTTTTTGAAAGATAGAGAGAAAGAGAGAGAGAGTGCAGAAGAGAGGGGCAGAGGGTAAGAGAGAGAGAGAATCTTAAGCCCCAACGTGGAGCTCGATCCCATGACACTGGAATCATGCATGACCTGAGCCAAAATCGAGTTAGATGCTCAACTGACTGAGCCACCCAGGCAACCCTGCAAACTGTTTTTTGTTTTTTTTTTCTTTAGGGATCTACTATCCTAAATGCTATTCTAATGTTAATAGCAAATATAATTTCTGTAGCTGTGTCTCTGTTATCTTCAGTTCCATGAAATGTCTTGTAAGTTAGTTTAATTGTTAATAAATCCAAATCTAAATTATCCTATCAGAATGATTTATTAATTTAGACAGAAATTTTATTTTGCAATATTTCTTACATGAACCATTTAATATCCAGATTGTCTCATGAACCATTCAATATCCAAATCATTTTAGAAGAGAGCCATAAACAAAATATGCAGTAACTTGGGTTTCTATCTGTTACATTTAGGGATGACTGAAAAACCGGTGACATTTGCAGATGACGGGGACTATTTACATTTACTGTATTCAGCACAGAAGAGACAGTCTGCCTGTGCTAGATCTGGAGGGGAAATTGTTAAAGGGGTAAAGTTCTAGAGAAGAATCCAAGTCTATGTATTACAGTTGAAAAAGGGGGAAAACAGAAAAGGAGGGGAGAAACATTTCACCTGTAGTTAGATTTGCAGGGTAGGTTCTCACAGGTTCTCCTGCCTGAAACCCAGGCCTGGACTCCTGGATAACTCTGATGGAGAATGTTATGGGTTGAGTTGTGTCCCTCCAGATTCGTATGGTCAAGTCCTAATATCGCCATGACCCCCTCCACCGCCCCCCGCCCCTGCCCCACTCAGTGCCTTAGAATCTGTGTTTGGAGACAAGGACATTAAAGAGTTAATTAAGGAAAAATGAGGTCATATGGATGGGCTTTCATTCAGTATGACTGCTGTCCTAATAATAAGAAGAGATTAGGCGAGACAACATGGATGCAGGGGGTGATCATGTAGGGGGCAGTGAGGAGGTAGCCATCTACAAGCAAAGAAGTCTTCAGAAGAAACCGAACATGCTGACACCTTGATCTTGGACTCCCAGCCTCCAGAATGGTGATAAAATTAATTTCTGTTCTATGAGGCATCCAGTCTGTGGTATGTTGTTATGGCATTCCTGGCGGAATTACACAGGAAGCATCACTGGAGGCAGCTGGAGGAGCTGTGGAGCTAGGGCAAAGAGATGTGAGCTCAGTGAGAAAATGGCCTACTTTGGACAGTTTTATTTTTTAAAGTGTCTATCAATTTTAGCATTTACAGCAGAGTAAATAAATTCATACCTCTGAGAAAGGGAAATAAAACTGTTTGGCTGGCTAATCTGCTATCCTGGGTTCTTTTTTTGAGCTCTCTCCTCTTCATTCTCTTTGTGTTTCTTCCCTTCCACACCTCTTTTTGTCCACATCCTTTCCCTTGTAGGCTCATACCTAACAGTTATGATCCAGTTCACAAAGCTATGTTTATGTTCATAGCTGTGCTATGAAGTACTGGTGAGCATTGATTCATTTTGCACACTGCTTAGAGTGAAGCATCTTCATTGCTTAGTGAACTTTTGACAAGGAGTTTCCGTGTTTCATATTACATATTTTCCATATGTCCCATATTTCATATTTCCCTCAGAAAGCAGAATGGAAGCTAAGTTCTGATCAAGGTGACCAGTGGAAAAATAGAGAAGAATATTTCAGCCCTGAGGAGGATCTAGGGAGTTTTCTAGTGAAGCCAGTGGTTCCTGAGTCCTCATTATAAAAGGCTCAGGGATCACAGGGAGGGTGTGGGTTATAACAGCACCAGGTGATATTGGCTAGAGCTGTGAGCACAGATCTATGCAATACTAAGGGGATTCCTCCAAAAAAAAATAGCTTCTTGGGCATGTTCAAGTTCTTTATTTAGTAAAAATTTAAATGTTTAACTGTGGTAAAAATTACATAACATAAAGTTTATTATCTTAACCAATTTTAAGTATAGAAGTCAGTGGTGTTAAGTATATTCACAGTGTGCTTACGTTCTTAAATAATGAGTCATATGGTAAAACTTCCACATTCTTACATGAATTTTTGGTACAGATGATCAAATATAATCATTATATTTTAATTTTAGAAGTAATATAAAAACAGTCTAATATAAAATTGAATTAATTGTGCAGAAGCCTACAGATGTAGCATCTACTGTGAACAGGCACTGTTTCAGAGACTGCCCAGATAACACTGAATACGATAGAACAAGGACCTAGTTTTCACTGAGCTCACATTTCCAGGGTGTGTGGTGGGCTGAGAAGAAAGTTCTCAAGAACCCCGAAGGGTTGGAGATGTTACCATACTTGCCAGTCAACAAGTTAGCGTGCTACAATTTCATGACTCCCGGATTAGAGTCAAAGGACAGTTTATTATTCGTATCGGTAGAAGTAGCCCGATAGCCGCTGTTTTCTTTGTGCTGGTTCCCAGAACCCCAGTTCCCATAGGGCAAAGTGAAGAGGGACAGGAAACACCTGCACACGCAGTGAATGTTACAGGAGAGGGACCTTAAACTTGGGGAACCCAAATCTTGGCTAGTGGGCAGTAAGCATGCCTATCCTTGGCTTTGTTAGGGAGACACTAATTCTCTCTTTCTGTCTGTAAGCAGATCTTCCTTTTGCCCTGAAGAAAACACCATGTCTAATTTCAAAAGTTATTTGTTATGCAAACATTCCTGAAGAGATCATCCAGAAGAAAGGAAGCAATGCTTCTTTTTGTAAGATGTGCAGAAGCATGGGGGCCCTAAGGAGAATTGTCTCTAGCAGTGGGCAGGGAGCAGATACTGATATTTGAATTTTTTTAAATGTTTATTTATTTTTGAGAGAAAGAGAGAGAGACTGAGTGAGAGCGGGGGAGGAGCAGAGAGAGGGAGACACAGAATCCAAAGTAGGCTCCAGACTCCGAGCTGTCAGCACAGAGCCACATGCGGGACTTGAACCCACCAGCTGTGATATCATGACCTGAGCCGAAGTCAGAGACTCAACTGACTGAGCCACCTAGGTGCCCCGAGATACTGATATTTATACTGAACTATTTATGCAAACAGTGAGGTGTCAGCTTAGTAAAATATCAGTTCCGACTTGTGATTTACATCAGCACTGGTGGTTCCCAGCATTGGTTTCAGCCGTCTTGTGAGAGAGCATGAACTTCATATCACCTGGCGGAGTGACCCAGGGCCATGTAAGCAGTGTGGATCAGGATTTACATTTCTTCTGCCCCTCACTAGCTATGTCACTTGGGCTGATTGCATATCTTCTGTAAACCCATTTCTTATAAGGTAGAAATAATAAAAGCCACCTGATGGAGTTAATGGAAGATTAAGGAAATAGTGTTTGTAAATTACTTAGCATAAAGTCTGAAATATAATAAGCATTTAGTAAATGGGCGGTATTTTTATTTACTGAGTACATCCTAGGTGTCATAGGCTTTACTTACATCATTTATTTTAATATTCATAACAACACTGCAATGTAGGTACCACTATCCTCATTTTATAGATTTGGAAGCAGACACTCAGATTTATCTGAGGTTACCACCTAATAAGTGGTACAGCCAGATCCCGGCACGGGTCAGTCAGTGTCAAAGCCCACACCATTCAGTACCCAGTAGAGTTTAGTGCTTAGTGCCTCTACACTCCAGGAAAATTTCCCAGCTGAAAATCCACCTCTGCCATTTATTATCCGTATGATTTTGAACAAAATCCTTCATCTAAAAAAATGGGGAGAATAATAGTATCCGTCAGGTAGTATGGTTAAAATAAATGGAGTGATACCTATATAATGCTTGCAAATAGTAGTAAAAACTCACATCTATTGATGTTACTAATATTAGTTTTTATTAGTATTGCCATGACAATAACATGGAGTCAACATTATTTATTCCAGATGGCCATTTTCCCTCATGGAAACTTGGGCCTCACCATTCAACCTCTGTGATAAGACTTTCTTGTAAGCTGTATATTAGAATGGTTTTGAGGAACAATAAATACGCAGATTATAAAGTATGGTGAGTGCTTGATACATAACCTCAGATTTGATTAGGGGAAAGAGGAAAACATAATGTTTTATCAGTATAAAGGCAAGTTTGCTTTTCCAGTCTGTTTTTCACTTCTCCCATAATTTTGGTAAATTATACAGAACTGTAATTGACCCAAACGAGTGGATAAAATGTCACTTAATTTGTTTTAGCTCATTATACACATTTGTTCTATGGATTAACTTACCTTACATACATTTCACACAGTATTTAACATTTATTTTGGAGAAAAAAATGTTAGTAATAAGGCTTCTCATTAATGCGTACTAGTGAATATTTGTCATTGAAGTAAACCATTTAATTATTCATGTCAATAAAAAAATAGCACTGAGAACAAGTCAGTAGGACCAAGGAAAATTATCTTCCTTATTCTTTAGCTTCCAGAAATATATTGCTATAGGAAGGGTTATGACAAATTTCAAAAGTAACGTAGTGTAGTGGGAAAGAGCAAACACCCAGGAGCCAGCATGCCTGGGTTTGTGTCCCAGCTCTGGTACCTACTAGTTGTGTGAACATGGGCAAGCCACCTAAACTATAGGAGTTTTATCTTATTAGGAAAATGAGGATAAAAAAACATATCTTACTGAGCTGTTAGGTGGGCTGGATGAGCTAACATCTATATGCAGTGCTGAAAAAAGTCTCTGGTTCATAGTAACATTATACAAAAGTTAGCTATTGTTACTCTCCTCTCAGCCACCTGGCATGTGACATATCTCCTATACTGTTATCCCCAATTCTCGTGTGCACAGGAGTTGGGGCCAGTATTTCTGAGGTATGACTGCAAGAGACCCTGGAATACTGCCTTCAATAGCATGACTCAAAAGAAATAATTGCCCAGACTGAAATGTTTTGATTGGGTTTGTGAGATCTGGTATTGCTGAATGCTTTGTGAAGATAGGCTGAAGAAATATCTTCTAATTATATTTTCCTTTCCAAATATTCCTTGTCAATATATACAAGTACTTCTGACTTTCACAGCATTTACCAAGTTACCAATTAAATTCTTCATGTTCATCATCCAGACTTACTATTTTAGCTAAAGTAAGAATTCAATTTTAAGGCAGTTTACAACATTGTACCTAATGCTCGTCAATTGCCTTTTTATTAGTTTTCTAAACCTGGTAGCATATGTATCAAATTCCATGACCACAGAAATTTGAGGCTGACTGTCCTTTATCCCCTACACTGTTTTTGCTAGTCTTGCATACTTATTTAATTTAAAAAAAGTCTGGTCTTCTCATTCTAGAATGTCTCCTAGTCTAACAGGCCATCACATCTGTCTACCTTTGGTGGCCCTGTCCTTGATGCTTTCCTGCTTCCCATGCTGTTTTCCCTTCTTTAAGTCTTTTCTTAGGCCTCCTTTAAATTTGACTAGATTTCCTCCCAGTGCACCGTACCTATTTTTGACTTAATCTGTAGCATTATTGGGAAATTTCTCACTATCTTATTCTCTGAGTTAACAGTGGAAAAACATAACTTCATTAATTTTTTAAAGTCCTTTTTCTTAGAAGGGAAATAAGTGATTTCATTTCAACAACAATAAAAGGACACTGTAAGGAAAAAGAGTGGAAAAGGTTAAAAACTTGCTGAAAACCACATTCTTTAAGAAATAGCAGTAGTAATAGTGGAACATTATGAGAACACTAATGAAAAAAAAGTTTAAGGCAAAAGGGTACTTTCTCTTTTTTCCAACCATTTTAATGATGAACCTTTGAGATAAGCTAATGTATCCCTAAGTGCTAACTGTCTGAAGCACTCCCAAAAAGACATCGATCCTGCCCCTAGGGCATTCATGCTAAATGGAAATTGCAGGGATATAGTCTTTACTGTTACCCTCCTGGGAAAGGCTGGTGCTAAACCACAAAGAAAGGCAAATGACCATTTATAAAAAGCCCAGAAATGAAGAAGATTTAACACTGTACTTATAAAACATAATTCTCCCAGTTTCCACCCCCCAATGGACTGCTACAGTCATTTAAATAATTTACATATTTTCTAGAATCCCCTGAGAGATGTACCTGCTGTTTTGATGCTTTCTTTTTAATAGCAATAAATGTGCGATGGATCGAAGCCCTTTGAAGAGTTTCAGGCGGTGCCAAAAGTGCTAGTCATGTGTTGGCCGACTAGATACGTTTGTAGAATTTGTGGCCCAGATTAGCATGAAATAATAAGCAAAGCCTGTGTAATCATGCTGTGTCTCTCGACCAGATGGACTAGTTCCTTGGGTCAGTTAGGACAACTATTAAAATACCCAATAGTTAG
The DNA here is from genome assembly GCF_018350215.1 of Panthera leo. Taxonomy (NCBI): domain Eukaryota; kingdom Metazoa; phylum Chordata; class Mammalia; order Carnivora; family Felidae; genus Panthera; species Panthera leo. The sequence goes on along the minus strand of NC_056696.1, from coordinate 38,876,088 downwards.
ATAAGCAATTTTTTGCTAGCACATCATTTCAAAAGAAGGCTGGAGAACCAGTTTGAAGGGCCTTCCCTAGCTGGCCCCCAGGTGGTAGATAGTACGGGACAGAGGGATGGTTTGGCATTGCCTTCAATTGCTTTTAGCCACAGTTATGAGAAAGGCCCGTTGCGTTAGCACACCAAAGAAGGAACCTAAATGATTCAGGAATATAATGGGGGGAAAAGAAGGCTGTACTCTGGAGACCAGAGGAAGCACTGAGTGGTTGCACACAGTTGCCAGTCTACCAGCTCCCAGGGAGCTTACTGTGGAGTGGTAACGTGATATCTTAACATGCCCACACCACAAATACAAGAACATTTTAAAGCCAGGCGCATGGGAAGAAAACATGTCAGAGCAGAGTGGTGTTATTTTTAATGGAGCATGTGTTTGTCTTGTAAGTGTGTCAGAAAGAGAGGAGCAGGTGTCGGGTTCCCGGCTACCGCTTCTGATGCACAGCAAGAGGCGGCCACTAGATCTCCCACAGCTACACACGGTCTTTGATATTGCAAATGAATTTATATCTGCCTAGAATCCATGCACAGCACTATCCTTTCCTAATATTTGTGTACAGTTGATTTGAAAGTAAACTGTCCTCAGGGTGCAGATTTATGAGCGGTCTTTGGGATTGAGCCAGGTCCTCTTAGGCAAAGATTAACAGCCCAATAAATAGAACGTGTGCACCACTGTAAGATTAACACAAGGAAACGGCAAAGTTGATCTAAGGTCTACTCCTAAGGAAAAGATGTGCCCCACCCCTTTTTTTGTGAAGAGTAAGAACACAGATTTGTCAGTGGTAAATGAATAACCCTCGTGTTAGAGAGTTGTCAATATGAGAGACTCTATTTCCCATGTTCAGTAATAAAGCTACCTATTATTTTGGTAAGAAATGCCTAAATTGAAATTCTAAAGGGCATTATGAACTTGAATTAAAAAGGTAATGGATTTTTTAATAAGTTCTGGGTCAAGATGTATTATCAAACTATTTTCCATAGGGCATAGAATATACCATCTATCCTCTTAATAATGCCAGATCTAGCCTTACTTCCAGAAGCCAGCTGAGGCTGCCTATTATAGTCTCTCCCACCGTCCCTAACAATGAACAAATAACTAGACGGCTATGAAACATTTTAAATAGAACTGTCTCCTAGAGAAACTGTTACTGCCAGACACAGGCCCGATCTGGGCCTGGGTAACCTGCTTTGAGAAAGAGTAGATCAATACAGTTTGGGAGTAAGTAGTAGAGGGAAATAGGATGATGAATTAAGTAAATCATAAAGCACATGATCTATGCCTTATTGTACCCGATTGCTCTGAATCAGGATTGTGCAGAGGATAATTCTATGTGCTTTGAAATTCAAAGAGCTTTCAAAAAACTATTTTAATTATACAAACCATTTATTAGTAATGAAAGTACTATGTCTGCAAATCCTTAAGGACTGTGAAGAACTTAACCAAGCATTTGAAAAGCGGTCTGCAAATTCTAAGTTGTAGATGAGCTTCCTTCTCCAATTTACAGTTTGGACCCAAAGCTTTAAACCATTCTTTCTGTTACTCTTGGCTGTCTGACTCTGCTGTACTCTGTAAACCTTCCTTTTTGCTGTGTGCTTTGTTAGAGGACTCCTTTGCACACACCCTGAATCCTTTCTTGCGTCTCTACTTGGTCCTGGGGACACAGACACTTTTGTACGTAGCAATGGAGGAAAAGAGGGGGGGTAAACCTCGTGACCTACAAATAGCTGACCTCACCAGAATTAAGTGTTCTTATACTCTCACTGAAAAAATAAATTATTAGCAGTTAATAAATGCGCAGAAAAAAACTGCTTCATTACGGGTTTAGATACCCTGTGGCTAGGGATGAATTAGTATACAGTAGTGTCATAGAGATCTTCATAGCTCCATTCATTTTCGATGGTTTTAGATTAGTGCAGGAATTTGCTTTATAATGTAATTTAATATTGGAAGCATTAAGTTTATTGTTATAGGTTGTCTTCTGTTTTCTGTAACTCCCATAAAACAAAGCTCTCGGTAAGATAAAAGAATGCATGTGTCTTTCATCGTGGACATGTGGAGAGAGTGGATCTGGAAAACGAATTTATACTTTTTCTGGAAATGGGAACTACTCATAAAACACTTAATGAGTTCAAGGACCCCTTGTTGTCATTCTGCCTCCTATTCAGATAGACTATGAACAACCCAGAGGTAGTCAGGGTAGAAGTATATTATTGGTTGACTCTGCTTCAAATTTGAAGAACTTATGAAAGCTCTAAATACCAGATAAAAATACACATTTTTCTTTAATAAAAGGATGAGATTAATATTTAGCAATCACAATGTACAATTAAAGAGAAAAATGAAATAAACTGTTTATGCAGATGCAGTGAGTTGCTCTAATATCACAATAGACCTGAAAGTCTGTGGCAAATTTTAAAAATTTTGCTCAAAAGTATAAAGCTCCTCTGAGATATTCTCACAAGTTGTAACCCCCACTGCCATTTTTATGCATGTCGTGAACTTGTTTACCTGCTGCATTTATGTACGATGTTCAAATGTCTCCTGGTGCTGCCGGTCTCCCTCTGTGGATCTTTATGCACTATATGCCCTCATTAATTTTGGAAGGAATTTTTAAAGAGTGCTCAAATAACACTTCCAATTAGTAACTCATATATATATATATATATATATATATATATATATATATATATATATATGTATACATACAGGCATTGGAGTGCAGATCTCATTGAAACAACCCCCAGATGGTTGGATTTTATTCTAAAAACAGTTCCTGATAAGAAAAAGACTAACTGATGTCTAGAGGTCTCAGTGAACCTTCTAACTCAGTTAAAATTCTGTGCCTGCTGTCTAAATTCTGTTCTTCATTTCTAAAGTTTAGACTTGGGGCAAACCCACCAGCTTCACTTTTTCTAAGAGATCATCGGTTTGCAGTTTATTGTGAGAGTAGTAGCCTGGCTGAATTTATATTATCATCCGAAAACTCTATGGCGATATTGCAGGGTGGAGGGTGGCGGCTCTGTAGTGTTGATGCTGTGTGTAGGGATGTTGGTGAGAAAGGAGATGAGTGAGCATATATGTAACAAAGGGATAATTACCAATCATTTATATATTTCTGGAGGGAATTCTGAACTTTAGAAGGGAAGTAGAACAACTGGGATTTTCTGGTCCATGTATGCAATGAAGGATGTTAGGGAGGGAATTATTTAGAGTCTAGGGTGTCAAAGATGACCGAGAGGTAAGAGATGAATAGTTGAGAGCAGGGAGGTGAGTCAGAAATTGTCTAGATGCTGCTATTCTTCCCTCTCCAACAAGAAGATGGGTATCTTTTTATTTTCAAGTCTTCCTGCTCCTAGGGCATGCTGACCTCTAGGTGTCCACTTTGGGATGCCTATTTCCAAACAGCCTATCATCTCTCCATTCTTTGGAGAGACCAGGTCCATTCTTTGGAGAGACTCGGCACCAGGTCTCAGAGAGCAAGACATGAGGTTCTTTCCCTTTTGGCCTTTCCATTGCTTCTTTTGGCCTTTCCGTTGCTTCTGCTCCCTAGAACCATGGCTGCACATTTTGCTCTGTGTCCTTATCGACCACAACCTAAGCTTTGGTAGCCATGTGGGTGATGCTTTTGTTGTGCCTCAACAAAGACTAAATCACTAACATGAAAAAAAATTCAAGTTGTCAGGAAAATTTGGTGAGCCAAAAAGGCTCCCCATTCCAGGTAAAGAATATTTTAATGAAGACCTCTATAAAATAATGCCATGTAATCATTGTTTCCTAAATTTCAGTCATTCTCATACAATATTCAAGATTTTTGCCATATCTATTTATTACCTATTACTTATTTAATATTATTTTAAACTAACTTTTAAAGTTTGCATAGATTTTAATTACAATGAAACTTTAAATCACTCCCATAAATGGAAAACCGATATTCTTTTCCTTAAATAGAAGAAATTATCAGTCATTAGAGTGATACGTGCCATTGAACTTTAGTTGACTGTGACATGCCCAGGGTTTTGAGCCTGAGGTTTGTTTGTTTATTTATTTAATTAAAAAGGGATATAATAAGAGTTAGGACTTAAGTAATATTAGCACCAAACTGAGAAATTCTCCTTGATTTTACCCACAAGGAGTAAGAAAGATTTAGAAAAGAGAATACTCCTTTTCATATAATTTCTATATTGTTCAATTTTTTGTGTCCATATATTATTTGTGGCACCTGCCCCCTCACTGATTCAGCCCCAAGACAAAACTCTAAGTGGTATGATTTTGTTAAAAACATTTTTTTTAATGTTTATTTATTTTTGAGTAGAGGGAGAGAGAGAGACAGAGTGTGAGCGGGGGAGGGGCAGAGAGATAGGAGACACACAATCTGAGGCAGGTTCCAGGCTCTGAACTGACAGCACAGGGCCCAACACATGGCTCAAACTCATGCACCACGAGATCATAACCTGAGACAAATGTGGACACCTAACTGACTGAGCCACGTAGGTGCCCCTAAGTGGTATGATTTTTAAGTTAGAAATGAAAGGAGAAAAAAATCAAGAGTGTCCTGGCAAGGAAGGGTCTCACCCCCTTCACATCAGCCCCAGTCGCAGTTGGAGAGAAGATTCAGAGAGAAGTAACTTTCTCAATCTTTTGTGTGTGTGTGTGTGTGTGTGTGCGTGCGCGCGCGCGTATTTAATAGCTGGTAGCTATTTATTATTTTTTTATTAAATTTTTTTAATGCTTATTTTTGAGAGAGAGAGGCAGAGCATGAGTGGGGGAGGGGCAGAGAAAAAGGGAGACACAGAATGTGAAGCAGGCTCCAGGCTCTGAGATGTCAGCACAGAGCCTGATGCGGGGCTTGAACTCACAAACTGTGAGATCATGACCTGAAGTCAGATGCTTAACCAACTGAGCCCCCAGGCACCCCTTTATTATTTTTTTAAATATAATTTATTGTCAAGTTGGCTAACATACAGTGTATACAGTGTGCTCTTGGCTTCAGGAGTAGATTCCCATGATTCATCGCTTACATACAACACCCAGTGCTCACCCCAATAAGTGCCCTCCTCAATGCCTATCACCCATTTTCCCCTACTCCCTGCCCCTTCCATCAACACTCATTTTGTTCTCTGTATTTAAGAGTCTCTTATAGTTTGCCTTCTTCTCTGTTTGAAACTATTGTGTATATTATTTCAGCTGTTCCTGAGCAAGTTGGAGACTTTGTGGAAGACTGACAAGAAAATAGGGAACATAGTGAATGCAGCACTCTGAACCCAAGGAAATGTGTTGTGTGCATATTAAACATGAGTTCTTTCAGGGAAAGTTATGAGGTTAGCTCTATGTGAAGTTCTTCATATTGATTGTAAGTTATTGAAGTAACTTGTTTTTCCCTCCTGAAATCCCACAAAAATCAGTTGGTTAAAATACAGATCATGTTCTAAAAGACAGTTTATAGGGATATAAAATTCTGGGACAACCAGAAATCCTACATTTTAGATGTCAGGGCGTTTGGTCCATGCTGTGAAGCCTTTGGCTGATTGAGTGTCTAACCTTGTAAATTTAAGTGCCCTTTACTCTGAAGATCTGTAGTTCTTTTTAAAAATCTTTTAAAGAAATTGAGAATTCTCTGAGTTTCTTGACCCTAGATGAAGTCCATGGGGGAAATCCAGGTTTTAGTCTTCATTCTATAAATGTTAAATTTATAACAACTGTCTGTCACAAGACTATGAATAGTACAATTTGGGGATTCTGGATTTATGAATGAACAGGCAGCTTTGAACTCCTTACAGGAGCAGGCACCATATGCCATTCAAAGGTAATTTCCCTTAGATTTACATTTCATTTATTCATCTTGTGCCTCTAATGCCAAGTGCTGTGTCAGGTCTTGAAAGGAAACATAACAGTGAATAGCAGTCCAGAGAAAGAACGATAAAGCTGACAAATGGTAGCTTCCTCAATAAATCACAGGTACCACGGAGAGAAGTTGACCATCAAGCCTACACATTAGAAAAAGAAATGTAAGAGGAGGAAAAGAAAACAACAGAAACTTGCCATGACTCTGTGAATGAGAGAAATGCATCACAGGGAAACCTGAAATAAAATAAAAAGTATTATCTAATTTTATGGGGCAAAATTTTAAGAAACATGTTTGCTAAACAGATTTGAAAAGCGTAAGAATGAAAATTATTATGTATAGTGGTAAGAAAAGAGACAAAACCAGTCTTGGTTTTAAAAATGTCCAGGATGGGCATTTTCAAACAAGGTGGAATGGAAGTAGAAAGTTGATGAACATGTGGGTGGCTAAAGAGGTGAGAGGCCAGAAGGTGACAGGTACATGCATGTTCAAAGCATGATGGGTTATATTTTGTTTGCCTTTTTGTCTTAGGAAAATTCCCATCTTGTCCTGGTTTTGTGGGCTTTGACACTTAAAGGTTTAGTGCAGCTTTCTTTAAGAGAAAAAAATTAAAAAAATTATAAATAGACAATTAGGCATGGGACTTTAGAAGGTGTTCATGACATTGAGGAGCCCTGTTACGTACGCTTCATTAGCCTCATGGTAAATTCACTACTGGTCCCCTGGTTACCCTCTGTGACCAGGGAGATACAGTGGGCTTTGGGCTGCTGCGTGGGGCAGGTGGCCTATGATTCATCTTCTTGCATGAAGTGACTTGGGTCAGTGTATCCTCATCATTAGAATGATAAACTAGAGAGAGTTGTAATTCTGGAATGAGCTTAGAAGATAAAGGAATTATTTCTGGCTGAAGTAGTGATTATTGTATTTTAGAAGTGTAAATGGATCAGTGAAGCCTCTCCTTTGTCTTGTTTGAGTGGCCAGATATATCAGAGTGTGCTGGGTACTTGGGATACAAAGAAGAAGAATAAATGATGAATAAGAGTTCTTTTTCAGAATAGGAGGGGGGGGAGGTTGAGAGAAGAGATGCAGAAGGAACCTAGAGTGTCTCACCAAGAAATATTATACTTGGGAGGGAGCCTCAAATTCATTCATTTAACAAAAATTTATTGAGTGTTACATTGTTGTAGGACCTGGGGATTTAGCAGCAAACAAAACAGTCCCAGATCCCAGCTCACATGGTATTTTTATTCTAGGGGAGAGAAAGGGACAGTATGTAAGTATAAACTATAGATACAGATACAGATGTGTACATACATGGACAAATGCTGGTAAGTGCTATGGAGTAAAGTAGAGTAGGTTTTGGGGGAGTAGTCAGTTTGTGTGTGTCTGTGTGTGTGTGTAAGGAGCTGTTGCTCTTTTTTTTTTAACGTTTATTTATTTTTGAGAGAGAGATTGAGAGAGAGAATGAGAGCGGGGAGGAGCAGAGAGAGAAGGAGACACAAAATCCAAAGCAGGCTCCAGGCTCTGAGCTGTCAGCACAGAGCCCAGTGCGGGCTCACACCCACAAGCCATAAGATCATGATTTGAGCCAAAGTCAGATGCTCAACTGATGAGCCACCCAGGCACCCAAGGGGAGCCGTTGCTCTTTTATATAGAGCGTCCAAGAAAGACCTCAGTGATAAGATGACATTTGAAAAGAGGCCTGAAAGAAGGGAGGAAGAGAGCATGGTGGGAAGAGCCTTCTAGGCAGAGAGACTAGCAAGTGCATGAGTGTACTTGATGTGTCTGAGGAACAGCAAGGAAGCCAGTGGGGTTGAAGTAAAGTAAGCAGTGGGGAGAGAGGAGGGAGATAAGGTCAGAGAGGTATCAGGAGCTAATCCAAGAATGCTTGTGGGTCATGGTAAATATGGTCTTTTCTCTAAGTGAGGTGAGGTGCCATTGGAGGGAGTCATGTGATCTGACTGTTTTTATAGCTTCCCTCTGCTATGTGGAGAGTCTTTTTTACAAGAGCAAGCCTGGAAACAAGAAGCTCATTTGGGAGACTGCTGGAGTAATCTGGGTGGGAGATGACAGTTGCAGTAGGTTGGCAGCAACGGGAGGTGGGAAGTGGTTCGTTTCTGATTACACGTTCAAGAAGGAGCCAGCAGGAGATCCTTGCAGATCAGATAAGCCCCTGGAGTCAAGATTTCAGACTGAGCAACTAGAAGACCAGAGTTTTTATTTAACGAGATAAGGAGAAGTGTGGGAGGAGCAGCTTGGGAGGGCATGGTGGGATTTCTGTACTGAGCTTAAGTTTGAGGTCTCCAATAGACATTTGATTGGGAATATGGGTAGGCAACTGGATGTGAGTTTGGAGTTCAGGGCAGTGATTGAGGCTAGAGATAAAAGTATTTGGGAGTCAGGAGCATACAGATAATACTTAAAGCCATGAGATTAGACAAAATCACCTAGGGAATAAATATAATAAGTATAATAGAGAAAAAGTAAAATATGGTATGTTTCTTTTCCTGAACCTTTGCATATATAGTTGTCATTGAACTTGTAGAGGTGAGGTTGAGCATTTAAAGTCTAGATTCCTGCTGTTTTTCTCTCTCTATATATAGATATCTACGACTTATGACTTCTACACCTCAGCATTTCATATAAGGCTTCCCATAGTCTGACCTGACTGCTCACTTCCCCAGTTTTAGCTGCAGCAAACAGTAAAAGTACCATCCAGTTTGGTGCCTTTGTGTGCATCTTTGCTCGTGCATTTCTTTGTGAAATGCCCACTCTGCTCCCAATCCCAGCTTCTCTGTCTCTGTGTGTCTGTGTGTGTGTTTGTCTGTCAAACACACAGACACACACACACACACACAGACACACAGACACACAGACACACACACACACACACACACACACACACACACACACACAACTTCTAGGTAATTTCTACTCATTTGTAAGACCTTGACTGAAATATCATGTTGTCCGAGAAGTCTTCCCCTCAGCCCATTCTTAGATAGATTAAGCCCATCTTCTATGCCCCATCATCCTGTACTTGGAAGTAATTTCCGTATCCCATTGCATTATAATTGTCTCTTACAATTTGCTCATTTCTTGTCACAGAGAATACTCAAAGTGTTTGTAAAAGTGAACCAAAATATTAACTGCAAAAGTAAGAGAAAAGGCATGAATGAACTAAATCTCTGTATCCCAGTGCAGAACAAAAGCAAAATTAAGCCCCAATTCAATCAGAAACTACTGAGCTAAGTTCCTCAATGTCTTCTGCAGTGTTCTGCACCCAGCGTGGTCTTAATGAATGTGCAGTAACAGACCTTCAATGATCAGCCGATGGAAAAGAGGAAACAAATAGGAAAATAAATCTTTGTAGGAAGGAGGACGAAAAAGGACAAAGGGGAGAGAGAGAGAGAGGGTTCTATTCTGAGGACAAACTGGAATATTCCTAGCTGCAATCTATCTCTCATTTGAGTAATGAGGGTGAGCCTCCTGACTAAAGAAATTGATAGTCTCAACTGGGGGCTTAAAAATAACTTACAAATATAAACCTGTTTGAGTCAAAGAGGCAATTAATTGTTTTTACACAAGCATTGTAAATTCTTTAAAATTCATTAATCAATCAAATAATTCATTTCATAAATTGAAATCGTTTGGAAGAGTTGCTCTTTAAAAAATTAAAAAAATTATATTTTGTTCGTGTTTCCTCTACATTACAAAAGCTATCATCTGTAAACTGCTGATAGACTAGATGTCTATTGGATAATATCATGTATACTAGTTGCTTTCCTAATGCAAATTGGCTTTGACATCTTTCATTTGTTACATCACTCAATTGAAATTCCTTAAAAGCAGGAACTTCATGCTATATGTCCTAATGTATGCTACATTTAAATTTGGGAATGGACATGCAGATTTCAGCACATTCTTAACTTCTTGTGTAGAACATATACACCATTCCATAACGATATATTCCAATAATAGTACAGTCATGATTTATTAGCATTTTCAAGCTGCACATGCTTTATTTATCTCATCTCATCCTTACTAGATATTATTTTTTTTCAGTTGAAAAGAAGCAGACATTATGGAACTTTAAGCAGTTTGCCCAGGCTTAGAAACCAATTTCTTCCAATAAAAAAGCCTAAACTTTTTCTTTAACTATGCCTTGACACATTAATGTGTCAACTTAAAACTTAAAACTTGAGGGGCGTGTGAGTGGCTTAGGGTTAAGTGTCTCTTGATTTCAGCTCATGTCATGATCTCATGGTTCGTGAGTTCAAGCCCTGTGTCGGGCTCTGCGCTGATGGTGCAGAGCCCGCTTGGGATCCTCCTTCCTCTCTCTACCCCTCTCCCCTGCTCGTTCTCTCTCGCTCACAAAATAAATAAATAAATTTCAAGTAAAACAAACGAAAAGCCTTAAAACTTGTGTATCTGTCCTACATATATTCAAGAATTCCATTAATTAGGAAACCCCAAGTATGTAAGTATATTTGAAAATGTTTATTCAAATATCATTTAAGATTTTTCATTATCAAACAGAAGTGATACATTGGAGTTATATCAAATGTATATTAAATTTATAAGGATTGCAAAGAAGCAGTTATAATTGCATAAAGAAAACCATTACTTCAGATAGTTTACTAAATAATAGAATTTCATATCTATTTGACAGCTAGGAGTATAAAACATGAAAATATACAATATAAATATGCAAATATGTAAGTCTGGTAACATATTTCATTTCTGACAAATACAAATTGATGAAGAATAAAATCCTAATTTAATCTTTTCTTCTAGCCAATCAAGTTTCCAATGTTTTATCATTTGCCTCTCACCACCCACGAAATACATCCAATGCTTCCATTGTGAAGAACTATTAAACAAGTTGAGAAGGATGTTCTTTTGCTCAAGCTTGGTGTCTTTGCTAGAGATGTCTTTCCAGCCTCGTCCATCCAAAAAGCCTTTACATATCTTTTAATAATCAGCTGGTGACTCATAAATTTACATCTCAAGCTCAGAACTTGAGCTCAGCTCCTGTTTCAGATATTATATCGGTCACTAGTCATCTCTACTTGAATTGTTCTGGGTCATCTTCAGTCACCATGAGATACTTTTTTCTATGACCCCATAAGAAGAGTGGATTATTCTTCTTGTACCTCCTTGGTTACTTTGTATAAACTTTTGGGATGCTGTCTGTAATGCTTTATTCAAGGTCTCTGCAAATACTTGGCACACAGATCAGCATCCCTTTTCTTTATTTATGGGATCTTACTATAATCACAATAGCTATTATTATTATTATTAATAATAATATTCATAATGCCGGACTTATATGAATATGTTAGGCAGCTAATGCCGAGATGGGAAGCAATTGGTCATAGCAAGCCTATTTGTCATTTCTGTGACTATATATTTTTATATCCATTTTTATAAACATGTTAGTTTCTGATGGCACTTGTAGATAAATTAATAAATCAATAAGTGAATACATTTACAAAGTTATATATATTACTAAACAAATCACACCATTTTCTTAGATAAGGTTTTGGTGGCAAAACAGGGTTACTTTAGGGAACTCAAAGTCGCTTCTGCGCGGAAAAGTTCATATTTGATGACAAGTCAGTCTAACAATTCAGCCCATTTCTTCAGCAGTGAATCAATTAACCAAAGTTTAATGCCAAAAAGTTTCTTCCCTGTGAGTCAAGGGAAAAGATGCACAATAACTACCTATGACAAGTATGTAATATTAATTATATAGTTAATTTATTTTTAATACCATGCCTGTTTAATTAGTAACCAAAGTGTGGTGGCTGTCTTGTACAGCTAGAGCTTGTATATTATGTAGGTGTGAAAGCTTACACTGCAATAGGGGTTATAACCTCATATGCAGTTCAAGATTTATGAACCTTACATGATACTTAAAAAGTCCTCTCAAGCTAAATTATAATTATTAAGTAGTTATAATCTTAATTACATGATATATTTCCTCTTTTATAAAGGAAGATGTTATCTATGAGAATTTTGACTGCCGGAGGCTAATAGGATCAGGCCCTTCATGGAATTTTGTTTTTCTATGAACTACAAACATATATAAAAAAAATCATGTCCTTCAAAGAGGAAAAAAAAATAATTAATCACTAATCAGTGAATTGCTTTGGTTTTCATATCCAGAGAACAATCTTGGTTCTGTCCTGGAAAGTCCTGAGTTCATTTTATTTATTTGTCTAAATGTTTCGAGATGATAGAGTTGGTAACTCCTCTGTCTCTATTATTTCCTGTTTCCTATGTTATGGAGCCTCTATATCATTCTGTAGAGTCAGGTGGAAGAGAAAAAAGAAGCATTGTTAAACTGTCTTTAAAATAGCAAGAGAAAATAACTTCCACCTTATATGTTTAAAAGAGAAATTGGATAATACTCTTCAAACACAACTTTCTGCAGCATTTTCGTAATTATGCTCTTAGAATATATGATGTGTTTTTATTTTTATAATTAACAGGAAATACATGTTATACATTAAATGTGACACAAGAGATATGAATTATGCAGTCAACTCGGTATGTGCTGATGAGCACAAAGCCCAAGGCACGTTCCGTCGAGTTTCTATGAAGATCTATAATGAGTTTCAAGTACATCATTTCCTGATGGAGGATAAGAAAACATCCATCAATGCAAATTTTTGCACATTTTTTCAGCTTTTATGAATACTTTACAACTTCTAAAAAGAGTGAATTTCGAAAGTGCAACTTGAGCAAATTCTATGAGTAATTTTATATTCTACTGTTTAGGCTCAGTGGAAGCTTCGAAGGTATGTCTATATATATATATATATATATATATGTATATATATATATATATACACACACACACACACACACACACACACACACACACGTATATTTAAACTTATTTTAGAGTGCTATAAAGGAAGGTGGCTAGTATTGCACAGTTTCCTGCTGTACAATTTAATATCTAGTTAATGTCTCAACCTATGATATTAGTTTATGTGGAAAATAAAAAAGTTGGTACCATGCAGCACAAAGCAAATAAATATTTGCAAATGAAACACTGTTTTAAATGCAGAATTGAGCTTTCAGATACATATGCAGAGTGAACATGCATATTTCATGCATTTAATTCTTTTGAAAGAATTGAGATTACGATGAGTACCTTAAGTTCATGTTGGATTGCATTTTTATTTTCTATTAGAATAGTATTTAAACATATATTAATGAATGAAAGAAAATGCTTAGGGAGTTAAATTATGTTGAATGTTAAATAAATACTAAAAATTACAGCACCATGAGGTCCTTGAGATATTTTATAGAGTAACATATAGTTATTGTATAAGAAAGTCCAGTAAGACAACAGCCTCCTAATTGGTTCCCTTAACACGTCTCTCCCCCCACAGTCCATTTTCCACAATAAAGAGTTATCATCCTGAAAAGCTAATCTGATCACATGGCTTCCCTGTTTAAAGACCTCTGTTGGGTCCCTGGTGCCTAGAGGATGAAGGCTAATCTCTCCAGCCTGGCCCCAGCCTGCTCCTCCAAGCCTTATTTCCTGGCAAACTCCCCCACACACCTTAACCTCTGGTCCCTGAACTGTAGAAGCAGAGGCCTGGGAGGGTCAGGCCGGGGCTGAGGGGGCAGGAAAAGAGCTCCATGGATCACCTGACCTGTGCTTCTCCCCTTGAGGTGACTTGCCACCTCTTTTATACCCAAGACGATAAGCAGGTCTATCATCCACCGCTTTTACATTTACTTTATTTCGTTTCGCCTCTTCACTCTTCTCTAACAGAGATATTACAAAGCAACAAGCAGTTGAAAATTCTTACTACACAGTGCAAATGTAAAGAGAAAATACACTTTTGCTCTCTTCCCTTGCTATAAATTACCTCCTGGTTATGGAAAGTGACAGTTACAATTCCATATGCTCACAGAGGAAGGACACATCGCCACGAGGAGAATGGCCAGAAAGTCCTGTGACCTGCTGAGTCAGGCTTGTCCAAGGGTTCCCAAGCACGGATCCCTAGTTCTGTGTACTGAATTTGGCATGCATTTACGTCCTCTATAGATGTTTATTAACAAATTGAATTTAATCAGCAGGTACATTTCAGTAGTTAGTAGGTTGAAGAAAATAAAATCATTTTAATGATACTACACATAAATTTACTTTGAATACTCTAAAATATTTCTTTTTCTACCAGTCTGTCAATACCTTTCATGATAAGGAATTGTATTTTTGGTTTAAGTGAGAAAAGGATGCAGATCGAGTGCTTATTGGTAAGAGCTACAAATTATTGAGGCCCCAAATGTATGCGGTGGTTTATCGGCCTTTTCTTTTTCCTGTTTCCACACAACTTTAAAAGTTGGTATTATGACCCTTGTTTTTACACTGAAAGATGAAGTAACATACCCCAAAGCACTCAGATAACAAGTGAGGAGTTGAGTGCATGTTTATCTGATTCACAGGAAATGATCTTCCTACTGTGCCGCACAGACTATTTATATAGACCAGAGACTTTAAAAAAAAATTCCTCTCCAGCTCAGGAAGTCATTGATCTGAGATCCCTTACCAAGAATGTATATTTCTCAATTCCCTGAAGTTTAACATTAGGGACCAGTATTTCAGTTGTGAAGCAGGCAGGGGGAAATAGATGATCTCCTATGTAATCTGAGCCCAACCTTCTTTAGACCTTTATGGATTCATTTGCAGATTCAAAAAGGGAAGTATCCTTAGTATCTTAAAGTAGTTTATAATTCTTGTAGTAAGAAAAAGTGTCACAAAAGATATTCAGTATTGAATGATATGCTTGAATAGATACTAGCACAAATCAAATTCCCATTTAAGTTTCATTGTTTATGTAAGGAATATTGTTTCAAAAACTACTAAACCAAAACTGTGGTAGAGCATAAAAGAGCTTGTACATCAAGCACTTAGTGGAGAGTTATATTATGCTAACAAGCTGAAGAGCTTGTCAACATCTCCTGGGTTAAGTATGCCTCCTCTTTGATCATCCAAAAAGGTTTCCAACACTGTAGGTGGCCCTAATTAACAGGGAACTGTGATCTTCTTTTACTGCTAGATTTCACAAGTCAGGCAATATACTACATTCTATTAATGCTTACTAATATTGTTCTATTCAAATCCCAATATCTCCCCAGATATACAACTGATTATAAATGTATGTCCTGTTTTAATAGTGTCTTTCAAGAGAAAGTTTGATGCTTCGTATCTAAATATCCTCAGGGTTCCTGTAGTCAATTATATTTTCTCATTATGGACTAAGAATGCCTCACACTCAGAATAAGCTCCATATCTGAATAATCCACATCTGAATTCTACCCTTGATTGAATTTACATGATCTTTCCAGGGTTGGAGGAGGGGGGAGATGAGACTGTTTGTGTGTGCGTGTGTGTGTGTACACGTATGTTAATGTGATTTGATGTGATGTAATGTGATGTGTGTGTGTGTGTGTGTGTGTGTGTGGTGGTGGTGGTGGTGGTGGTGGTGGTGGTGGTGGTTTCACCTGCATTTAAATCCTGTTTTAATAGCCACAGGAAAGATGTTGGTTGCTTTGAATATATAAATCTCTTTTAATAGTTCAATCCCATTAAATAGTTATTTTGATGTTCATTTTAGAGATTAAGAGACCCAAACTCATTCTGTGGAAAGGTGGCAGATTGAATATATTCATCTAATTTTATTTCTTTTGAAATTGCAGTGAAAATACAGTACAGAGATTTAAAAAAAAATATATAACCATAATGAGGATGGAGGAAATGGGAAAAAGTAGAATATGTCAGTGCTGGAAAGCAGATGGTTGAGTGATAATTGATTTGACAGACCCGAAAAAGCCAACCCTTGAAATGTGGAAAGCTCAGACCCAATGAGATGTAGAGTCTTTGAAAGTTCAGACATGTTCAGAACCAGGAAGCTAGCCTGAACAGAATGAGACCATGCTGACACCTTCATCTTGAACTTTTAGGCTTCAGAACTGTGAGCAATAAACTTCTCTTGTTTATAATCCACCCAGTGTCTGACATTTTGTATAGCAGCCCAAACAGACTAAGACAGCATCAATTTTCCCCCATTTTTTTATTAGAGTCTCTGTAATTTTTTTTTTGTTTGTGTGTAAAATTTTTTTAAATATTCTGGATATGAGCGTTTTAAAAAAGTTATTTGTGTTATAAATGCCTTCCCCAACTTCATGGTGGGTTTTTACACTCCTAACAGAATAGAATTTTTTTAATGAATGTATTTTCTTTAATTGATGTCATTGATCAAATTTCATTTAACACTGGTATTTTTGTGTTCTATTTAAAAGAAATTTTCCCCCAGTTCAAAATCTTGAAAATACTCCACCTTTCATTTTAAACACTTGTTTTGCTCTTGAAATTTGTCTATAATCATTTGAAATTATGTTTTAAAACATACATGCTTAGCTGTTAAGCTAGCTGTCAAGTTTTGATTGTTCTCCATATGAAATTTAATTGATCCAGAACCATTAACTGAAGACACCAGTCTTTCCACACTGCTCTGCAATGCTAATTTTCTAAGTATCCATTTATATATATGTGTGTGTGTGTGTCGGGGGGGCGGTTTCTGTTCGATTGGCCTGTTGTCTACCCTTGGACCAGTACCACACTGCCTTCATACTACTGCATGATAAGTCTCACTACCTGGTAGGACAAGTTACCTCCTCTTGTGTTCCATTCCTGCCACCTGGGTAAGCTGAGGGTGCTCATTTCACTGCCTGTCCAGTTATGATCTACTCCTCTTCTGAGAACTGGAAGTAGGCCATGACTAACTGGGAAAGGGAAATAACTGCCTCCCACCCACATTCTTGCTTGATGTACAGTACTAGGCCCATGCTACATCTTTGCAAGAGATCCTAAATGTGATGAAGTCCTTTTTTCCCCAGATCTTACAGCCTTGCCCAAGATTTCCCCAGGAAGGTTCTTGTAAACTCTCAGGGGAACTAAAGTCAGGGCATGACCTAGAGTCTTTCCACTTATCCTCTCCTCAGAACCCATAGTCGTATTAATAGTGCTCTTTCCTGGTGTAGCTGGCTTGAGCTTCCTACTCAGTTTTTACAATCATTACCTGGTGAATTTTTTTTTCAACTGTTTGTTTTTCCTGTTCCTTTTCTTCTTACTCTTCCTCGTCCTCCTCCTCGTCCTCCTCCTCCACCTCCACTTCCATCCTCCTCCTCCTCCTCCTCCTCCTCCTCCTCCTCCTCCTTCTTCTTCTGTTATCTGTGTATAGATACTGTTCGTGTTTCATTATTATAATTATGATGATTAATCTTTAAATGAGATAGATTCTTTCTGGACCAGCTCTTTGCAAATTTGTGAACAGTCCAGGGCAGTTTTCTGGGCTATCATTACTCTCCCTGGTTATTATGAAATTTCCTTATGGCACAAGTTCATACCGCTGAATGAGTTCTTTTAAATTTATTTTTCCCTCATTGAAGGAGATCTGCAGATGCATGGTTGCTCACTATCTGGAGCCCCTCTCCTCATAGTTTACTTCCTGGCAGTTGGTCTTCAGCGGTGACCAAGTGTCTAAACATTCTTTGTTCAGCTCCAGATTTTTGCTTTTCCACTTTGCTGGATGTGATTCTAGGAAGTTCCTTCCACCTATATTTGTCATTCAAGAAAAGGGATTGTTGGATTCACTTTTAAGCCTTGATCACTTGCTTTGGTAACTGTGCTCTGTAGGTTTTCTCCCAAACCTGCAGCCACAGATATCTCTTCCTGATATCTTCCCACATGTCTGTTAGATCTTTGCTGACTTTCCCCATATGTTGTAGTTTGGGGTTACAGCATCTCATTGTCTCACCAGTGATGGCATTTACATTTCAGGTTCACGTTTTTGTTGTTGTTTTAAGGTGATTACTAAGGGAGAGAGGGAGCATAAATGTCTTTTTTTCTGCTATCTCAAAGATTGAAGCTGATACTTTATTAGAAGATATACTCTGCTTGTCTTGTCCTCTGCTTCTCACAAACATGTTGTCTCTGCTCTAGTCCAGCAATGTTCAGTACAGCTTCTACAATGATGGAAATGTTCTCTATATGTGCTGTCCACTATAGATAGCTGACAGTCCCATGTGGCTACTGAACAC
This sequence comes from Panthera leo, assembly GCF_018350215.1. Taxonomy (NCBI): domain Eukaryota; kingdom Metazoa; phylum Chordata; class Mammalia; order Carnivora; family Felidae; genus Panthera; species Panthera leo. Next base: position 38,858,072 of record NC_056696.1, on the reverse strand, counting down.
TTGAAATGTGGCCAGTGTGATGGTAGAATGGAATTTTAAATCTTATTTAAATTAATTTATTTAAAATTAATCAGCTAAACCCTAGTTCTTTAGGTTTCCCTAAATGTGTGTGCTTTTAGAAGGCATATATCTATCTTAGGTTAATTTTTTCCTTCTACCTGTCATATCTTTTCCCTATAGCAAAGATCATAGAACCCACAGCTGCTTGAAAGTAAAAGGAAAAATGCTAGGAAGAAAAGAAGTAGGCCAACATCTCAGAAATCTTATCCTCCATTAACTGGCATCTGAATTTCCTGTTTTGATGAAGTCAAAGGCCAAGAATTAGTTGGAGGCATCCGGCAGCTTATCTGGATCCAGATGTGCAGCACCTTTTAGTCTCAGCTATCACCTTTGATACCTAAGGCAAATGCCAATGCAGCATTCTTTAGAATTTCTAATTAGCTATGAAGAAAAAAAAATTATGGCTGGGCTCCTAGGTCTACAGGGGCACAAAACAAAGAGGAGATAAGATATGGAGGATTAAATGTGTTCTTAGTCCCAGGGAGTGGATGTCCCATAAAACCTCCATGCCTTGGCCACCACTTATATCTCCAGCGTCTTGCAAATTCTCCTTTTGTTCTTTGTGATATGGACTCCTCTCAGACTCCAAGAATGTGCTGTGTCCCTGCTCACTACAGTACTTGTACATATCTTGTTCCCTATGTTCAGAAGCCCCACTATCCCTTTGCCATCTTTCACTTTTAACCTCTACTCATTCCTCAAATCAAGAATATTTTCCTCAAGGAAGCCTTCTTTGACTCCTTAATCTAGGTCACTTGCATCTTGATCAGTAAAGTGATTTAGATATCTTCCCCAGAGAGGTCACAGTATTTTTGAATTAGAACCACAGTTGGGAATACATTAGCTCCCACTCTCCATCCCTAAGATGCATAGATGTATAGTGTTTATCTTTTTAAGGTTCTTGAATGAATGGTCTGTTTTCAGAGTGGTCATCCAGAAGCATAGGATGAAACTTCCTATTTGCATCCTGTGCTGTGAACTATTGCCTTGATGCAAAGAAATTATATAGGTCCTCCTCTCAGGTATCAATAAGACATTGAGCCCACCCTCTAGGTGATTTGCAACTGGACCTCCAGGCTTTTTAGTTGTAACTTAAAAAATGGATAACTATTTTCATTCATAGAACTCACAGGGTTTTAAACATAGACATTTTCTAGAAATGCAAGGTGGAATCATAACAAATCATGGTAAAATTTTTTTGAAGGGGGAAATGTAGTGCTTTTACCTAATGAATAAAATTACTTTCCAGTTTGCTGACCTACAAAGTACGTTCATTGCTCTCTACCAATTTAGTGCTTTGCAATTAATGGAGGTAGGGCTGGATAGTGGATGAACTGAAAGAAAGAGAATGAAAAAAAGGAAAAATAAGAGAGAGAGATTGGTTTAGTATAGAGTGAAGGAAATCCCTAAGACTAATTTTCTCAATACAAGAGAGCTTGTAAAAGCAATTTCCCCCTTTCAGAAACTACACTGATTATGCTGAGTCAGGCAAATGCTAGGTTAATATCTAAGCTGTTTTGTTCTGTTGTCTGGGAGGCTCATAGAATTATTTATTGACAAAGGGGACTTACTGACCAAATAACATGACTTCTTTGAGTTTTCCAATATATCTGGAGTGAGTTGTTCATTAGCAAGGACTAGTGTGAAAGGCCACTAATTGTTACTTCCTAATTGGAGTTAACTCAGGCTAGATTAGGGGAAAGGAGGATAATGAGAAGTCAGCTGGGATATTAGGCTATTTCTAAATGATGTGAGTCAAATCAGCTTTATGTTTTCCTTATAATAAGACTCAATTTAATTTTAAATTTATAAATGCACTAAAATTTCCTGCACTTTGGTTGTACAATGATTTATATTAACTTACCAGGAACAGATCCACAAAAAGATCCAAATGTCAATAACGTTATCAACCCATAAATGTGGAATTCTCAACTCCTTCACGTAGGTGGTGACCCAGAGGAAAGTAGCACTGGAAGGGGTACCTATTTACAGATGGGAACGTGGTCTGAGAGTCCTTAGAGATGACTAATATAAATCAGTCATGTAATTGTTCCAAAGTAGCCTGAAAATAAAATGAAATTCAGATGAAGTCATTATGCAGGCCTAACAGCCTTCTGAGAGTCAAGGCCTGAGGCTAAGAAAATAAAAATGGACCTTATTTGTATTTAACCAACAAATGAATTAATTAGCTCCTTAAAAAGCTTTAAAAATGTCATATTTAAGTAGTCTTGCTCAGTTAGATTGGAGAGGCTACTTTTGTGAGTCAATCACCATCAATATCCAGTGAAAGTGGTGGTTCGGTATAGTACACATAGAATTTTTTTCTATTTCTTTCTCTTCACCTGCCTGAGCACTTGCTGTCCTATGTTCTTCAGTGAAGGATATATAATCATATGGCTAGGTGTGGCTTTTCTTTTTTGGGTGATCAGTGGCCCCTTATTTGATGGCTTTGGCAGAGGAGTGATGGAAAAACCTAACATTGGTGATCTCAAAGAGCTGGGCAAAAGCTCACAAACTCACAGGAGGGATCTCCGAGAGTCTCTTGGTCTGACTCAGAAATATGAACTTGGTCATTTATTGTCGCAGATGCAATGTCATTAACGTGTGTCAATAAGATAGCATACCCACAAGATAGGATTTCTTTGTTTTAATTGTGAATTTTGCTACAAGAGCAGAGAATGATACTCCCAAGTAATGTACCTTGAACTAAAGATTTGTTCTTATGTTGAACTAAAATTTACAGTAAGTCTAACATATGTAATGAAATTTATAAACACTTTGGTATCACCTTATAAATAAGCATAGATTGAAAGCTTTGTGCATCTCACCTTTGAATCTGAGGGTCTGTGTGGCTGTGTTCAGATACCCTTGCCTTCTCTCAGGCTCAGAGAAGATAACCTTTTTGCCTGAGAATACAGTGCTAGTAAAGATTCACACCTCTTCTCTTGAGTTTGGAAATACATGTTTGTAATTACAATATAAGATTTTTGCCCTTTGGATGGGACATTGAATGAGAATTCCTATAATTCTTTTAAAATCTAATAATAAAATTGCAATAATTTTATATGAATTTTTATTGTGTAAGTTTCTCTTCAGAAACCACAAAATTCTCCCGGTAACCTGTTTTGTTTCATCCTCACTTCTGACATTGCCACCACCCAGGAATACTCAAATGTATTTTATTTTGGTAAAATATTTATATTATTCACAATGGTGGTTACTTTGACCTCAACCACTTTTTTTTTTTTTTTACAACTTGAAATGTGAACTCTTTTTTCTTTCAGCATTAAAAATCCATCTTACAAATCTCCTCTTCAGAGTCTCTACCCCAAGTGAGTGTTTTGAGCAGATCTCATGCTCCCCTTTTCTTCTCTCCCACCTTAATCTATAGATTTTTCAGGATGCTGGAGCATTTAAAGTAGAGGAAAAGTGGTGTGGTGAGGTGAGAAGTAGGGAAGTTACCACATAAAGACTCAAAGCAAGGGAAGAAGAAAGATGCCAGGCAGGGATGGAACCAGAGGAGGGGAGAGCTAACACGAAACGGGGGAGCTGGAGAATGTGGGGCCTGACAATGGGAGAGGAGTGAGGAGTTCAGGTTTGTTCCAGGAAAGGATTTAGGGAGACTCACTTTGTGGTTCAGCTTATTTGGTTCTCTAGAAGAAGCAAAGTGCACATATTTTGTGTTTTTTTTTGGAGTCAGGAAAGAATGCCTTACTTCTCAGCAGCAGTACTTTCTCCCGCCATCCCCCTCCTCATCCCCATCCTAGATCCTTTTAAAAGAAACCAAAGATTTTCATTTCACAAAGGTAAAAGTCCCAAACCCACTGGGAAGAGTTAACATGGACGGGAAGGTAAATGTAGGCATCAGATCCTTTCTGGTTTTGATAGAGGCTAGGATCTCTGGGAACCAAATAGTACAGGTCTCCTGAAGTGAGGGGACTGGAGCAGAAAGGGTAAGACTGGTTATCAAAGACAAAACCCTGATTTTATGATTTGCTTGTGGGTGTGGTGGGGAGAGGCTCAAGTATTTCTTTCGTACCACCACTGATTTATTTTCCTCTAGAAACATGCGAAAAAGAAAAAAGGGAAAAGAAAAAAGAAAAGGAAAGAAAACCTTTTCTGGTCAAATGGTGCACAAACATTCTAGCTATTTGATTGCTGGTTTATAGAATGTAGCTGACAGAATGGCTTGAGATTTAGAGTCTGTGTTAACCTGAAACCAAGCATAGATGATCATCCTGGTTTTTGGTGCAGGTTTCTAGACAGAAACGGCAGGCCTAACAGTGCTGGTACCTAAGGCAGGCAAGAGACAAAGAAGCTACTTCTAACTTTTTGTTAGAACTTGCCTTGTTTGGTTTCTGCTGAAGAATGACATTTTGAGTTTCCTCAGGAAATGTCATACTACTGTGGGTTTTGTTTTGTTTTGTTTTGCAAATGCTTAGGATGTGCAAACATGAGACAGCAGCGGGTCCTTCTGGTTCCTGATTGTAACACATCCTGGGCAACCAGGCAAAGCATTGTGGCTACTGTGGCATCATGGTCACATCCTTCTTTAAATAGCTTCCGTTCCTGTTTCACGGGATTGGAAACGAACTCAATTTGAATACTTCAGGCACAGCAAGTGGGAAGTGGTAAATTAAGAAAAATAAATCATGATGATAATGAATTTATTCAGCTGTGAGCCTAGCTCTGGAGAGAGTTGTGGGTTATGGAGTGCCTAATACCTGAGACTGTGATTTAATTAAAATGTTTAACTTTTTATTTTGAAATAATTCTAGACTTACAAGAATGTGGCAAAAATGGTGTGAAGAATTCCTGTATGCCCTTTACCTATCTTCTCAAAATTATATAATTCACATTGATTAATTCAATTTAGTCCTCGTCAGATCTTATTTGGATTTGCTGATTGTCTCTGGTCCAGTATCTAGTCCAGGATTGTACCTCACATATAGTTGCTGAATAATGACTTTTAAAGATTGTTGTACCACCTACACTTTAAAAAAAAAATTAGGAACCTTTACTATAATGATGTCATAATTTCAAGACTAGTTGAGTAAAAATGTCCAAGCCTGTTGATTGTGAATTTGAATAACTGCTCTGATGTACTCATTCTAGGTACAATAGCAAGAAAAAAAGTCAGAATTTCCCCAACCACATTTACTTCTCACCCATTTTAAATGGGAAGTGTTGTTAATAGTCTTAGAAGCATTTTGCAAGGCCAGCACTTCCCATGGTCATTGGGGTCAGAAGCCAAATTAGAATTGTCTCCTATTTTTAATCCAATTGACATGAGTTCCAATATTATTACCTGATTTCTATCTTTAGCCAAAGTTAGCCAAAATTTATGCAAAAAGCTTTTTAATCATTTTTGCTTTGACATACCAACTGTTGAATTCTTACCCTAAAGCAATATACTTGCGATTTTTTGATGCCAATTTTGTCAATATCACCGAATAGTTAATATTTTGAAAAGTAGATGAATGGTTCCAGCCTCAAAGAGCTTAACTCATAGAAAGAGTACATATTTTTCTAAAAATATAAAAAGGCGTGCATATTAGATTTATATATATTTTTATATAAATCATATATGTACATGATTTATCATAAGGAATTGGCTCCCAAGGCTGTGGAGTCCTAAGATGTGCAGCCAGCAAGCTGGAGACCCAGGAGAGATGATGTATAGCTCTAGTCTGGGTCTGAACACTTGAGGACAAGGAGAGCAGAAGATATAAGTTCCAATCCAAAAACTGGCAAGCTTGAGACCTAAGAAGAGCCGATGTTTCAGAAGGCCCGAAAACCATCATGTCCCAGCTTAAGTAGTCATGGGGGAAGAGTTTCTTCTGTCCCAGTCTTTTGTTCTATTCAGGTGTTCAATAGATTGGTTGAGGCCCATTCATGTTAGGGAGAGCAATCTGCTTCGCTCAGTCTACTGATCTAATCCAGTCTACTAATCTTATCCAGAAACACATCTTTACAGAGAGAATAATGTTTGACCAGATGTTGGGCATCCTGTGACCCACTCAAGTTGACACATAAAATTAGCTATCGCAGTGTAGAATTAGTATAGGAATATGGAACAGGGAGGCCATTGTGGGTTGGAATAGTGAACTTGACCTGAGTCTTAAAGTGTGGGCAGTATCAGACAGTGGAAGTGCTTGGAGGTAGGAGAAGAGTTTGAGTAAATAGAAGATGTTTAAAAAACAACAGACAAACACAAAAAACATCAGGAAAACAGAAATAAGGCAGCAAGTATCATCTGTTATACAGTGCAATTTCAGAATGATTAACTGAAACATGATGTGAGTTAATGTTAGGGTACCCTGCTAAGCTCTACCCTGAGAAATGAACTAAAAAGACTGAAGATTTTGAAGGTCAGTCTGGTAGAAGTATTAGTATGAATTTGAGTGGACTGAGGAATAGAAACGGGTTAGGAGGCAGCTATAAAAACAATTCAAGCAAGGGGCATCTGGTGGTTCAGTCGGTTAAGTGTCCGACTTCACTTCAGGTAATGATCCCACGGTTTGTGAGTTTGAGCCCTGCATTGGGCTCTGTCCTGACAGTTCAGAGCCTGGAGCTTCCTTTGGATTTTGTGTCTCTCTCTCTCTGCCCCTCTGCTGCTCATGATCTGTCTGTCTGTCTCTCTCTCTCTTAAAAGTAAATAAACATTAAAAAAAATAATTCAGGTGAGGGATGATAATATCTTAGAAGGGAAGACGGTGACTAAGGAAAAAAAAGAAATCTAAGAAAAATTAGCAGCAAATGGAATAAAGAAGAAAAGGGGAAAAAAGGAGCCCCAAATCCTAATTCCCACTATTTACTTATTGTTTACTGTGTACTAGAGGCAGGTGCTAAGACTTTAACCTCAATTACATTGCAATCACCTTTGTCAAGTGTCCCTAGTCTCTACAGAGTAAAACCTAAACTCTTAGTTGCATGGCACACAGCCCCTTGTGTGTAGACTTTGTTTAACTGGTTAAACTCATCTCTGTCCAGTAAGTCAGTAGGTTTCAACCTTTGGATTTATTTGTAGTTACATGCACTGGGTAACTTCTCTCAAGATTCTGTTTCTTTGCTATTATGGAAACTTCTGGTTTATTCCCTTGAAAAGTTACTTACCTTTCCAAATTGAGTGTAAATGCTACCTTCTGTGGAATGCCTTTACTTCATCTTCTGGCTGACTGACATGTTTTGGGGCCCTTACCTGACTCACTGGATCGCTGGATACTTGGAAGAGGGAGGTTGTACTTTTTATATTGTATTCTCAGATTCTAACAATGTCAAGGAAAGTAGAGTTTGTTTAGGTTAACTTTTTCCCTGCCTCATGCTTGCTTGTACAAACAGTGCGGAAGGACAGCAGCCCTCAGACTCACACCAGTCCTTCCCTCCTCACAATGGCAGACATAGCACTCTACACTGGAGGCGTCATGGGTGCCTTTGGGAGCTGGAGCTGCAGCCTCAGCCTGAGTCTTGTTTTGAGCCTTAGCCTTGGCCTTTGGATGGCAGAAACTGAGACCCTCAGCAGTGTGGAGATGAGCACATTTCCTTAGCTTGGGCTGGGCAATATAGGCAAGTTGATGGAGCTTGTGGCTGATGCCTTTGGGGATCTTGGGCTTGCCTTCCTAGGACTTCAGGAGGGCCTTGATAGCCTGGGCATGTGTACTTATGGTCTTGGCTTTGCTGGCCTGTATTTTCTTCAGGTCCTTCTTGTGTTTCTAGACAAAGTGGAAGTTTCTCAGGAACTCAGGGTCCACAACCTTAAAAGACCCGTATCTTTGTGATTGGGTTTTCTTGACACCATTTCTGTGCCATTTTTGGGACTGGTTGTGAGTGATGTGTTCTTGGATTTGGCCATATTTGCATTGAAGCTCATGGCTCCTGAAGGGACTGGGATCAGAAGAGAAAAAGTAAATAAATATTGTTGATGAATGAATGAATGATTGAATGAATGATGAGAATATGGTTCAGTATTACACCACTAATGTAAATGATTAGTTAAATGATTTAGCACATTGATTGCTTACCCTCTTTCTCCCATTTGTTTTTTCCAGTGTCTAGAAATCATCTTCCCTTTTGCTATCACTCTTCTCTTGTTAATACATGCTATCCAGAATGACTGTGTGACCGACTAAAAATAGCTCCCCTGTTGCCGCTTCACTGTCAACCTGGACAAATTCTTCTCTCCTGCTTCCATCTTTTAGTGGGCATTGAAGATTGAGAATTTCTTACCATTTGAAGACTTTTTGCTAGGGAAGAGCTTATTTTAAAATCTCTTAATAATGCATTATAAGGAGATGGCGATTTTGCAGAAATCAGAACAGATTTTCTCTATCCTTTGCATAATAGTTGTCATTTATTGAACTCCTGCATGTCAGGTGATTTCATTTTTATTTATTTCACAGATATTTATTGAGCACATACAGAGGCCAAATACTGCTTTGAGTGCTAAGTTTTTTTTTAGTGCAGTAAAAAATGGACAAAAATGTACACATATCACATATTTTGTAATATGGGTTGGTTTGAGTCATGTAATTGGAATCATGTAATCCTTACAACTGCTCTTCAAGACAGGTTTTATTTTCCCTGTTTTATAAAGAAGATAAAGAAACATTAAGAAGAGAGCTTAAGTCACTCATTCATGATCTCATGGTTAGTGACTTTCAAACTGAGATTTGGGTCTAGGACTATCTTCCTCCATAGCTAATCCATGTGTCTCCTTAGTATGACATTGTGGAGAATCTCAGAACTTATGGTCAGAAGACATGGGGGGAAAATCCCAGCTTAGTAACTCAACTCAGTATGACTTTGGATGTATTTCGCAGACATCTCTGAACCTCAGTTTCCTCAGCTAGGTAGTAATAAGACTCTGACTTGAAGTGTTACTGTGAAGAGGAAATAAAATATCCTAAATGGAAACCCATAGCCCGGTTCCTGGCACAAAATAGACATCCAGCAAATGTTAGTTTCATCTGAATTACAAATAAAAAGAATATTGTAGTTATTTCCAGTGTCTGTGTGATGAATCAAATTTCTCAGGTAATCTCTCTCCTCATATTTTATTTTCTGAATAACACCTGGATTTATAAGTTGAATTAATGAAGGAACTCAGTGGGAGGGCAGGGAGATGGTGAAAATATTTGCAGAGATTGATTCAGCTTCCTAGGCAATGAAGCAGTGGTCTTCTAAATGATCTATGTTCTTAAAGTGGCCCTTGGATGGTCCCGAGGCTGCTGGGTGCTAAGTAACCCTCCACCCTGCTCCTTCCTCCACAGAGCTGTCACACCTTCTGGTCCTCTCTTGCTGATTGTCTTCTCTGCCACAGCATCTGCAGTTGAGAACACCCACCACTGATAATTATATAGTGCCTTTGCTGCTGCTACTGCCATGGCCACTATCACTGCAGATCCCTGAAACATTGATGAAAATGCGAAAACATTGTTCTGGGAGTCAGGGTAGTGATGTGACTAATGGGAAAGTCACTCAGTGCCTCTAGATTCCTGTTTCCTGAAAAGTAAGATTAGAGGAGATGATTTCTCAGATTTCTTCCAGTTCTCTAATTCTATGATTGTTCTCTTTCCATATCTTATTCTTGCTTCTTCTGCATTTTGTTCGTTCTCCTACCTGCTTTAAGTTCTGCTGAAAAAGTGCTTTGCTGAGAATGGCTGTGGGTAACAGCTCATCTTTCTTCCCCCAGAGCAAGTGGACCAATCTGTGTGTCAAAGAAACACCCTCCCTCGCTGGCCAGGCCCTCCAGAATCACATCATTGTTTTTTAATGTGCCATCTATTGCTAGGTGTGTGGGGTTTGATTAGCCACAAAGAGGTTCTTTTTTGGGTGTTGAATAATTTTCTCAAGTTTTTTTGAGGCTTAAGGGTTCTATAAGATTACTGTCTAGAAGGATATGGCTTCACTATAATGACAATAATAGACAAAATACCTTTCAAAGTGTTTTTCATGTATTTCATTCTACTTTACAAAATGAAAAGTTACTTGTAGAAAAAAAAGGATAACATGATACATTCATTCTCTACAGAACTGCAAAGGCATTTATCTCAAGCTTCCACAGAAAAATTTTAAAACTGTTAGTGGGATCCTCTTACTCCCTGAAGTTGTTAACTCAGCCCACAAACTGTACTCAACTGAATTTTTAAAATGCCTATAAAAGTTTTTTAAAAATTGACCATATGAGACATTTAAAGTGTGATCTTATTTATGATGTATTATCTATTTTTTCATCACATATTAGCAGAATTTCATTTTTTTTTTTTTTAGATTAGCATGTTAAATGCACACAAACAGAAATAGGTAATAAAGGCCAGAGTGTCTGTCTTCTGTGGTAAGCATATCAAAGTTGACAAAAGGATCTCGACTGTCAAGGATCATTTAAAACCAATGAATTAAAAATCAGGAGGTCAGGGAGAGCCGTGCAGAGATGATAAGGCTCTCTGTATTTGTCTTCACAAGGGAAGTATTAAACCAGAGTGATTTTCTTCTTCATTCTCTACACCCCCCCTCCACCAGGGAGAAATGTGAAACTCAATTTTACCCTTGGTTGAGAAGGTGCTAATTTGTCTGACAAGTTGTTGGAATCTGAGGATGCTCAAGGTATCCTTGATGTCTCAAACCTTCATGCTGAGTGAAGCATGCCTCTAATGTGTCAATGTTTAGGAGGTATTCTATATCTCATTAGGTTAGAACAATATAAACCACATGCATGCAAATGGGGCAGGAACTTGTCCCCTGTCAAAGGGAAAACCTTCAACTTTTTATAATCAAGGCATTTTTTGAATCACCCTCATTCAAGTAAATATTTAATCAGAAATTAAGTATTCTTTTATATCCTAGAGGATTTAAATGAACTTTCTCTCCCATTTGCTGCCTGTTTCTTGAGAGGCGTGATCTTCAAATCTTTCCCTTTATTGATTACAGTATCAGTTAGTATTTATCAAGAAGGCTCCTAAGAGAGATGGCAATGTAAATATGAAAACTTTAATTCCTTTTCTTTTTAATTGTGTATTCATTGATTTTTTTTCATACACTTTCTAAAGCCAAGAATTAGCTATGTGAGTGACCTTTGCATGTTAACTAAATCCTGGTTGGTAAACTGATTCATTATTAAGAGAAAAGTCCTGTTGGTGAAAGAGACTTTTCCTAGCACATAATTCACCCAACACTGCATGGCTGATGATAATAGCTAACACTCACATAACTCTTATTATGGGCTAGGCACTTTTCTAAGTGTTTTTACTCATATTAACTCAAGGAATCCTCATAATAACCTGTGAGGTGGGTATTATTATTTTAGCTTTACAGAAGTTGAAAAGCAATGGCAAAAATTGCCTAGCTATAACATAATGGAGTCAAATTCAAACTCACACTGTCTGGCTTCAGGGTCCAGCTCCTAACTCCTATGCGATACTGCTTTTTCTCATATGTAGAACTCCATTCAGGAGTGATAAAGTATGCTGGATAAGACTGCCATTTTGCAGTGAAGGGAAAATGCCACTGGAATCAATAAAACCTTCCACAGGATCTGCTTATAGCTGTTTTTCATTATTTGTTTGTTTATTTATTTATGAGAGGGAGCATGCACATGTGAATGGGAGAGGGATAGAGGGAGAGGGAGAGAGAGAATATTAAGCAGCCTCTATGCCCAGCATGGAGCCTGGTCTTACAACCCACAACCGTGAGATCATGACCTGAGCTGAAATCAAGAGTCAGGCACTTAACCAGCTGTACCACCAGGCACCCATGTAGCTGTTTTTTTTAAAGGATAATATTTTGAAATAATTTTTAATATTTGCAATAACATTTAACATTTACTTGTTACTTTTTAACCAGCAGTGTATATTATATAAAGATTGAGCTCCTGAACCACTCCTAGCATAAGAGCTATTACTTATTGAGTCTCTACTATGTGTGAGACATTTTACATTCATCTTACCTTCAAAATAATTTATGTGGGTATTATTTTTTATATTTTGCATAGAAGAATATGAGATTTAGGGAGGTTAAGTAATATGCCCAAGGCTCCATGTTATACAAAGTGCTGGCTGTTTCTCAGTATTCACTGTTTATTACTTCATCAGTAATAAACCTTCCTGACTATTAGCTATTATAAGAATACCTGAGGGGCATCTGGGTGGCTCAGTCGGTTAAGCATCCAACTTTGGCTCAGGTCATGATCTTGCGGTTCGTGAGTTTGAGCCCTACTGCTGATAGCTCAGAGCCTGGATCCTGCTTTGGATTCTGAGTCTCCCTCTCTCTTTGCTCCTCCACTACTAATGCTCTGTCTGTTTCTCTCTCTCTAAAAAACAAATAAACATCAAAAAAAGAATGCCTGGAATGAAGACTACTTTTAAGTATTCCTTGCAGCTAGGTGTTACCATGAGATTAAGTTCTGGCCAATAAGATGTAGGCAAATATGTGTGACTTCTGAAAAGTGTCCTTAAAAGTGAGTGTGTATCTTTACCCTACACTCCTGCCCCCTCTTCTTCTCTCTGATGGCAGGAACATAGATATGATGGATGGTGCTCCAACAGCCATTTTAGGCTGTGAGGAGCAATCATTGCTAAGAACTGAAAAAATCTTGACAGCGTCGATTCTACCTAGGACCACTAGTACATCAGTGTTTCTCAGACTCTCATGTGCATTCAGATCACTTAGAGGTGTTATTAAAATGTAGATTCTGATGCAATAGGTCTGGGGTGGGGTCTCAGAATTTGCATTTCATTTTTTTAAAATTAAGTTTTCATTTTAATTCTGGTATCGTTAGCATACAGTGTTATATTAGTTTGGGTGTACAATATAATGATTCAGCAATTCCGTATATCACTCAGTGCTCATCGTGACATGTGTACTCCTTAATCACCATCACCTGTTTAACCCGCCCCCCCCCCCCGCCTACCGTGTGGTGACCATCAGTTTGTTCTCTATAGTTAAGAGTTTGTTTCTTGGTGTGGTGCCCTCTTTATCTGTCTCTTTTTCCTTTGCTTGTTTGTTTTGTATCTTAAATTTCACATATGAGTGAAGTCATATGGTATTTATCTTTCTCGGACTTATTTCACTTAGCATTATACTCTCTAACTCCATCCATGTTGTTGCAAATGGCAAGATTTCATTATTCTTTATGGCTGAATAATATTCCATTGTATATATTTAAAAATAAAAATAAATATATATATACATGTATATAAATATATACATACATGTCACATCTTCTTTATCCATTCATCTATGGACGGACACTTGGGCTGCTTCCAAATAATGCTGTTATAAATAATGGTTGTAAATAATGATGCTATAAACACAGGGATACATATGTTCCTTTGAATTCAGAATTTGCACTTCTAATAAGATCCTAGGTGATGCTAATGGTGCTTGCTGGTCCATTGGCCACACTTTGATTAGTAAGGTAGTAAGAGATAGCATCAGAATTAGTACCTAGGGTTTTCAGATACCAAAGCCCATGCTCTTTTCTTTATGTCTGGCAGCCTCCTTTAACATTTTTGCTTTTGTAGTTCCTCCTTATGGCCAAACTATCATGACCATAGTATAAACATATTAATGCCTTAATGACCTGTCTCCTTGGCAACTTCAGGATAAAATGTAGGTTCTCCATGTAGAACATAATTGCTTGATTCAGGTGAGGTTGGCATGGAGTGAAAACTAAAGGGAAGGTGGCAGGGTTCATGTACTAATTTCAGTTTATTCAGTGATTCAGTTGAGCATGTAGTTTATTGACTTATGGTTGATTTTGAAGAGGACTAAATGTCATATTGAGTTGACAGGAACAGTAAGATCATAGAAGAAATCAGAGGTGCTTACCCTTGATTGCAAATTAGACTCTGCAGGAGAATATCTTAGAACTTCTGTTGCCCAGGCTGGAGCCCAGGCCAGACAGAACAGGGTCTCTGGGGTGGATACCAGGCATTAGTCTTTTCAGATCTCTCCAGGTAATTTCACTGTGTAGCTACATTTACAAACCACCGACCTAAATGGAAGTTTTCATGAAAAACTCTATACCTATTTCAAAAAGCCTCAGCCATTAAAATAAATATCACATGGTGTTTCTTGGAGTTTTTGTCTGAATCAAGAGTTATAACATAAGGGGTACCTGGGTGGCTCAGTTGGCTGAGCGTCTGATTTCAGCTCAGGTCACGATCTCATGGTTTGTGAGTTTGAGCTCCACTTCGGGGGGCTGTGCTGACAGCTCAGAGCCTGGAATCTCACAGCTCAGAGCCTGTATCTCCCTCTCTCTCTGCCCCTCCCCCGCTCATTCTCTCTCTCTCTCTCTCTCTCTCTCTCTCTCTCTCTCTCTCTCAAAAATAAATAAAAATTTAAAAAAAGAGTTACAACATAATTACTTGAATATCTTAGTGCCTGAAGTGTATATTTACTATGAAAGCATAAGAAATCCATTGTTAAGGTAGTCACTAAATTCAGGAGATCTTCTATAATGATCTAAAAGATTCAGTATAAACCAGGAGCATCTCCTCAAACTTCAATAGTTATTCAAACCACTATTCCTGAAAAATTTGCAGTCCTTATATATATGCAGAGCACATTTTTATGTACAGGTACTCAGTATTTTTCTTTTGCCCCTCCGGGTGCCTCCATAACCCTTCTTTGCCCTGTGACTTATACGGACTACTTCTGTGGTGCCCATGCCCTCTGTCTTCTGGTTGGCTTAGGCCAATGGGAAATCCCACCCACCCACCCTAAGATTTAAAGGAAATTAAGACATTTATTCTCATGGCTCCCTTCAAGGTTTTCTCACACTGGCTGTTTTCTTCCACTGAAGGTCATTGCTGACTTCAAGGCCACCTTCTCTACTGATTCTCTCACATTTTGGGTCTCTCCTCTCCCTCTCCTCAAGCCTGTAAGCTGAGGGGAGGAAAGACTCCATTACTACTGGTCCCAGATTCCTGCATCATTCCTTGGGCTCCCTCTGTACTCCATCCACAAGTTTGTATAGTCTCTATGAAAACAAACCCTCCTCAAATCAACCCATTATGACTGTGCTGTTTGCTTCATTGGACCCTGGACTGATCCAGTGCTTGACAAACACTGAAGTGAGAAATCTGTCCTGAGATCATACCAGTGACAGAGACAATGACTGGAAGACACTGGGTGCCATGTCATTATAGTATACACTAGAATCCAGGTCTAATGTGGAAAGTGTGTGCAACAGTTTTGAATGGCATGTTTGCCTCGGTTTTCACAGGTGAATTGCAGGTTAAATTCCGTAGCCTATTTGCCATTATATCATTTAATAATATTAATTTAAGAATGCCATGAGAATCAAAATATGCATAGCATCTTTATTTATTACTGCTCTCAGTTACAGTTTCGTCTGCGGTATTTGCCGTTCTCCGTATTTGCTCTGTGTTTTTCTCTTAGCTCACCCTCTTACCTCCTCTAAGAATTCACAGTTTAGATCGAATGTTGTCTCTGCCATGAAGTTTTCGCTGATTTTTCCCATCTGTTCTATGAAATCTAGCCCGTCATCTCTATGTCTTGTGGCACTTTCGACTTTACTTTGTATCTCACACTCACCCCTTGATCTTTGGCTGTCCTTGACCAAGCAACTGTATTTTCCTCTCTTTTGTTTTTCTTGTCTATAAAGTAGGGATAACAATAGTGCCTACCTAGGTGAATGGTTAGGCTTGTGTTAGATAAAGTAGGTAAGGCATTTCAATTAGTGTCTGGCACATAATGAGCAATAAATATTAGCTGTTTTATTATAATTATACCGTTGTAATGAAACTATTTGGCACGTGCTATTTTTCTGCAATATAGTTAAGGGACAGCGACAGATTCACCTTTGTATTCCCGGCACCAAGCAAAGAGGCAGACACAGAGTTGGTGGGTGGGTAGTTGGTTAGTTCATGCATGTGTTCAGCTAATGAAAAGAAGGCAATATGGTACAGTGGGTAAGCTCAGGCTTAGAGATATATTTCCTGGGTTGGAACTCTAGTTCTGTTTGTGTAGCTATGAGCAAAGTATTTAATCTCATTTTGCCTCAGCCATCTCACCCATGAATGAGATAATATAATTCTACCTCATAGGATTCTTAAGGTTAAATGAGATAATTATGTAAATCACCTAACACCATGTCTAGAATGTTGTAAGCATTCAAGTAAATAATAATATTATTTTAAAAAATCATAAGATTAGAACAAAAGCAGTCCAGGGAGAAAATTACATATGAAACAAAAATGCTGTGGTTTAATGATTATTGTATTAAAGGTATAACACATTGAAAAACTTACGGTGAAAAAATATATTCCTGATAGATAAGGAAAGCATTTTGAGGTTGAGAGTTATGTCAGGACAGGGTATCCTTGTATAAAACTGCTCTAGTGATGTGAAAAAGATTCATACAGTCTATCTCTTGCCAAAGGGTATGTCAAATATGAGATTTACACTTCCTAAGTGTTGTGGATTGTGATACATGCCATTTATTTGCGTGTCAGTAACTCTATATTCATTCCTATAGAGGACCCATTCACTTCTCGCTGACCTCCCCTTTCCACTCTGTACATTCCTCATTACCTACCAGATGTGTACTCTGATGTATGGCCAAAAATCTAGGTGAATCAAGAGTGGCGGTATAGAATAGACAGCAGCCGCGTCTTGCAGTGATTCATTCTAATTACACCAAAATCTAACTAATGGAGAAGTCAGTGCAGTTGGAAGAAGAGGAATGTGGCTTCTCTTTCTGCCTGTTCTTTTCCAGAGACTGACCCTAGTGAACTGTTGGAACTTGATAGCCATAATCAATAGCTTGTAAAACAATAAGGTCAGCATTGTAAAGATTCAGATTTTCTGCTTCCAAATGTAATGGGAACAAGACTGGTGTGCTGAGCCATTGAGGTGAGTCTGACCTTAGCTGACTGACTGATAAAAGACCCCGAGCAGAGGAACAGATAAAAGAATAACACGGGGGAAGATGTAGTTGTAAATATAATATCAGCACAATCCTTGTTTTTACTCTGGGAACATGCTGAATTGTTATTTTGCTATTATATTAAAGGTAGAAAATCCCAGCTCTGGTAAAAATAGCAGGTCATTTAAGAAGGCTCAGAAATGGGGCACCTAGATATTATGTGTGACATCTAGTTAAGGTGCCTCCATCAGTATGCTTCAACTCAAGTTATATATTTGAGTTAATTCCATTAATTCACTTGCATTTCCTAAGTACTAAGTTTACCCAACATTATTTTTTAAATACCAGGGATTAGTATTGTTTATCTCAGAATTCTGACTGGAACTGGTAGTGGTTCAGAGGTCAGATGTTTCTACATTTAAAATGCATACTGAAGGAGTATTATAGGTCTGCATATTTCTGAATCAGTCTGCTCTTGATATAGTAGGTATTTCCGCAAAACACTTTAGAATTTGATGACAAAATATGGAGGAAAGAAATTGCCTTGTGGGCTAAGTAAATGCTTGTCTCCAAGTTAAGAAGTTGTTTCAATCACAGGGCAGATACATACACATATGAGCTGAGATTTGAAGTTCTGCATTAGCTACCATCAGAAAAAAAGAAAGAATTTTCTTATATTAAAATATCTTTAAAAGTTTTCTGAAAATGTGTCAGTGGGTTAGAAAGATGATCAAATAACCACCACCAGTTTTTCCATTGGTGATTTGTGAGCAGTTAGGGGCACCTAGGTGGCTCAGTTGGTTAAGCATCTGACTTTGGCTCAGGTCATGATCTCGCGGTTCATGAGTTCAAGTCTCGCCTTGGGTTCTGTGCTGACAGCTCAGAGCCTGAAACCTGCTTTGGATTCTGTGTCTCCCTCTGTCTCTGCCCCTCCACTGTTCGTGCTCTGCCTCTCTCTCTCTCTCTCTCTCTCTCTCTATCAAAAATAGGTAAACATTAAAAAAAATAAAAAAATAAGTCAGCAGTTAGACACATATATAAAGTAAATTTCTCCTTCAAATAAGTGTGGATTTAAAAATTGGAAGGAAAAGTTCTTAACACGTTACACATTTGTTGAAGACAGATCATTCGAAAAATTCAAGATGCTCACTGAAACTGAGAGGTACAGGGTTAGCCATTTTGAGACATGAGGTGACTGAGGATGTAACAACAGCCCAGGGAACAGAGGCTGTCACTTAGGTGAAGAACAAAGATGTGGAAAATGAAACAGAATTGACTCTTGCATTGAATACAATTTGAGTTGAATTTATAATAAAGTTTTGCTCAGTATTATATGATTAGAGTTTATTTTCTGAACATGTGTAGTAAATGCCAGTCCTAATCTACCTCTATAAAGACAATGTATTCTCCTTGCTGGGTTAACTTCTGGGTTTGAATTTAAGTAAATATACCAGGAGACCTGACTGCGCAGGATACAACCTGGCATAACAAACAGTCGACAATTACTGCTTTCGCTAACACTCTTATTGTCATAGAATTATTGTTCTATAAGCTGAGAGCAAAGACCCTGTTAGTATATTGTTCTGAGTTGCTGCCAGCGTAGACTTGAAGTTTTTAAGAGGTGATTATCCTTGATATATTTTTTGCCCAAAAAAGTGTAGTTATTTTGTTTGTTCTTCAGAATCAACCTTTTTCTATCACAGTATGTATCCTGGTATTAAGGATGGGGGACAGATCAAAAGAAAGCTCACATTTTTCATTGCATTTTAAACCAACAATTGAATAAAGTCTCCACTCTGAAACTTTTGGGACTCTCTGCCTAAAATATTTGGTATGTGTGTAGCTGATTCAGGTCTGTCCTGCTTTCTGCACACACCCAGTTTATAGTCAGCTGCTCTGCCAGCTGAGCCATTGAAGGGTGGGCTACCCTGCTTTCTAGATTCACATGCACCCTGCTTTCTAGATTCACATGCAGTTGTCCTTTCTTTCCAAAGGAGATAAAGTAGGAGCCACTGAAAAGAGGTACTTCATGGTGCTTACTGATGGGAACTGCTAAAGCTGAGATTTTAAAACATTTGTGATGTAATTGAAATGATGAATATCTCCAACATCACCTCTCCCTGTGCCTATCTCATAATCGTTATTAGGAACCTTATGGGAGGGGCGCCTGGGTGGCTCAGTCGGTTGAACACCCGACTTCAGCTCAGGTTATGATTTCGCGGTCTGTGAGTTCGAGCCCCACATTGGGCTCTGTGCTGACAGCTCAGAGACTGGAGCCTGCTTCGGGTTCCATGTCTCCCTCTTTCTCTGCCCTCCCCTGCTCACACCCTGTCTCTCTCTCAAAAATAAATAAACATTAAAAAAAAAGAACCTTATGGGAATGCTGCCTATAAGAGATAGGCAGTTCTAATTTTGGAGATTTTAAAAAATGCTGCTTTGCCCAATTATTATTATGTGACCTTGAAATTGATATTTTTTGATGATCTTTTTTCACTCAACCAAATACAGTTATCCTCCACTTTTTCAAAAGACCTACACTAGTATCTGTTTTTTGGCAACTGAAGGGAATCCAGAGAGGATTTTTACTTCTATAAAAAAGGGTGAAAAGTGGAAAATAATGTTCAGCATTTGTTGTTCAGGGAGACTTTATAGGGGCAGCACCCACCCTAAGCAGTGAGAGTAGACCCACCAAACTCCTTGCCCATAAACTACACTATTACACCCCCTAGACTTTTTCAGCTTCCAAAAAAATGCTTTTGTAGGAATGCTCTACTCTCTGGTGGTGGGAGGTAGGGAGGGGGCAGGGGGAGAACCTGTGTAACATTTTGAAGAGCCAGAGAAAGTTGTCTTTTTGTTTTTAATGTTTTATTTTATTTTGAGAGAGAGAGAGAGAGAGAGAGAGAGAGAGAGAGAGAGAGAGAGAGAAGGTGCACAAGCAGGGAAGGGGCAGAGAGAGAGGGACACACAGAATCTAAAGCAGGCTCCAGGTCTCTGAGCTGTCAGCACAGGGCTTGACAGGGGGCTTGAACTTGTAAACTGCGAGATCATGACCTGAGCTGAAGTTGGATGCTTAACCGACTGAGCCACCCAGGCACCCCCAGAGAAAGTTTTGGTTAGTGACCCTCATCAATACTTGGGAGAGTAATTGAAGGAGTAACTTATTAGAAATACTGGTCATTTCATACATTACAAAACATGGTGTAATGGACAACCCAATATCAGAAGAGCATGCTTCAGAATATCTGCAGCTCAGCTCAGAGATGCCAATTCTTGAGCAGATTTTGTTGAATTACAGTAGAAAATGATTTAAATGTTTAAGAAAGTGAGTTAAAGATTCTTTGTGTACCACAAAGTCATTAGCATAATTTTTATTAACTGTCTGTCATAGCAGTCAGCACATCATTGCTATTAGGTGGTCTTGAACATTCACAGGAAATTGAATCCCGGGAATTATATAATATTCTAAGGATTTAACTAAAGATACCCAGGATACCAAAGTATTTGCAATAGTACTCATGTATGCCCATAAGTACAAGATAGACACTGATTGTAATATGTTAATACCTTCATTATATAGTCTCATAAGGACCTTTATCAAATGTATTGAGACTTCCATACATCTATTAAGATTGTAAATCTCAACAATGATGTTATTGTAAGCCATATTGTAAAAGTACAGTGTGTCTTCTCCAAAAAGAAGCTTGCCCTCAGTTCCCTAATGTAATAAAAACGTTTCTTGAGAAGAAACACAAAAATGCCCTATCTAAAGCATTTATGCCGTTAGAAAAGTCTGATTTTAGGAAACCCTTGAAAGATTTCCCAAGGTTTTGTCTACCCTTCATAGGTGCTGGATGTTCCTGAGGGGAGAATATGTATCATTTTCTCTGAATTTGGCCAGTATACCAATTCATTTGAGATGGAAATATTTCCCTTATTTTTCAGGAAAAAATACAGAAAAACTTGATTACCAAATCAAACAAACTTTCCTCAGAATAGATGTATGTATCACTGTGCCAACTGTGCTGGTACTGATATCTTGTGAATATTAAAGTAAAACTGAGTGCAGATTCTAAGTGGGTTTGTTTATTTATTTATTTATTTATTTACTTACTTACTTACTTTTTATTTTAAAATAATTTTCATCTTACAGAAAGGCTGAACAAATAGTATAGAGTTTATACATATCTTTCATCCAGATTCCTCTAATATTAGCATCTTATGTAAGTGTAGTAAAATTACCAAAACTAGGAAATTACCCTTAGTACAATACTATTAACTAAAGTATAGATTTTATTTCAATTTTCCACTTTTGTTCCAGGATCCAATTTAGCATCTTACAATGCATTTAGTTGTTTTGCCTCCTTATCTCCTATAATCTATAGCATCTTATCCGTCTTTGTGTTTCATGACCTTGACACTTTTGAGAAGTACTCATCAGTTACTCTCTCTATCATATCTATCTATCTATCTATCTATCTATAATACATTCACCAATTGAAGAAATCCACTTTTGATAGTTGTGAATGAAGTTGCTATAAACATCTGCATATAGGTATAGATCAAGATTTATTTCTTTTTTATAAGAATGCCCAGTTTTTTCAGCACTGAAGAGTTGCCTTTGTACTTTTCTTTAAAAACTCAGTTGAAATCCCATCTGTATGGGACTGTTTCTGGATTTCTATCCATCACTGTGTCTCTCTGTTGAATGGTAGCACATGGTCTTTGTCACTGTCACTTTATTTATTTATTTTTTTTAATTTTTTAAAATTTTTTTCAATATATGAAATTTATTGTCAAATTGGTTCCCATACAACACCCAGTGCTCATCCCAAAAGGTGCCCTCCTCAATACCCATCACCCACCCTCCCCTCCCACCCCCCATCAACCCTCAGTTTGTTCTCAGTTTTTTTTTTTTTAATTTTTTTTTCAACGTTTTTTATTTATTTTTGGGACAGAGAGAGACAGAGCATGAACGGGGGAGGGGCAGAGAGAGAGAGGGAGACACAGAATCGGAAACAGGCTCCAGGCCATCAGCCCAGAGCCTGACGCGGGGCTCGAACTCACGGACCGCGAGATTGTGACCTGGCTGAAGTCGGACGCTTAACCGACTGCGCCACCCAGGCGCCCCTGTTCTCAGTTTTTAACAGTCTCTTATGCTTTGGCTCTCTCCTACTCTAACCTCTTTTTTTTTTTTTTTCCTTCCCCTCCCCCATGGGTTTCTGTTAAGTTTCTCAGGATCCACATAAGAGTGAAAACACATGGTATCAGTCTTTCTCTGAATGGCTTATTTCACTTAGCATCACACTCTCCAGTTCCATCCATGTTGCTACAAAGGGCCATATTTCATTCTTTCTCATGGCCATGTAGTACTCCATTGTGTATATAAACCACAATTTCTTTATCCATTCATCAGTTGATGGACATTTAGGCTCTTTCCATAATTTGGCTATTGTTGAAACTGCTGCTATAAACATTGGGGTACAAGTGCCCCTATGCATCAGCACTCCTGTATCCCTTGGGTAAATTCCTAGCAGTGCTATTGCTGGGTCATAGGGTAGGTCTATTTTTAATTTTTTGAGGAACCTCCACACTGTTTTCCAGAGTGGCTGCACCGATTTGCATTCCCGCCAACAGTGCAAGAGGGTTCCCATTTCTCCACATCCTCGCCAGCGTCTATAGTTTCCTCATTTGTTCATTTTAGCCACTTTGGTGTGAAGTGGATCTGAGTGTGGTTTTGATTTGTATTTCCCTGATGAGGAGCGACGTTGAGCATCTTTTCATGTGCCTGTTGGCCATCCGGATGTCTTCTTTAGAGAAGTGTCTATTCATGTTTTCTGCCCATTTCTTCACTGGGTTATTTGTTTTTCGGGTGTGGAGTTTGGTGAGCTCTTTATAGATTTTGGATACTAGCCCTTTGTCCCATATGTCATTTGCAAATATCTTTTCCCATTCCGTTGGTTGCCTTTTAGTTTTGTTGGTTGTTTCCTTTGCTGTGCAGAAGCTTTTTATCTTCATGAGGTCCCAGTAATTCATTTTTGCTTTTAATTCCCTTGCCTTTGGGGATGTGTCGAGTAAGAGATTGCTACGGCCGAGGTCAGAGAGGTCTTTTCCTGTTTTCTCCTCTAGGGTTTTGATGGTTTCCTGTCTCACATTCAGGTCCTTTATCCATTTTGAGTTTATTTTTGTGAATGGTGTGAGAAAGTGGTCTAGTTTCAACCTTCTGCATGTTGCTGTCCAGTTCTCCCAGCACCATTTGTTAAAGAGACTGTCTTTTTTCCAT
Source organism: Panthera leo (assembly GCF_018350215.1). Classification (NCBI taxonomy): domain Eukaryota; kingdom Metazoa; phylum Chordata; class Mammalia; order Carnivora; family Felidae; genus Panthera; species Panthera leo. The sequence continues at coordinate 38,834,844 of NC_056696.1, read as the reverse complement.
TGGATGTTCTTTCCTGCTTTGTCAAAGATGAGTTGGCCATACGTTTGTGGGTCTAGTTCTGGGGTTTCTATTCTATTCCATCGGTCTATGTGTCTGTTTTTGTGCCAATACCATGCTGTCTTGATGATGACAGCTTTGTAGTAGAGCCTAAAGTCTGGGATTGTGATGCCTCCTGCTTTGGTCTTCTTCTTCAAAATTACTTTGGCTATTCGGGCCCTTTTGTGGTTCCATATGAATTTTAGAATTGCTTGTTCTAGTTTCGAGAAGAATGCTGGTGCAATTTTGATTGGGATTGCATTGAATGTGTAGATAGCTTTGGGTAGTATTGACATTTTGACAATATTTATTCTTCCAATCCATGAGCAGGGAATGTCTTTCCATTTCTTTATATCTTCTTCAATTACCTTCATAAGCTTTCTATAGTTTTCAGCATACAGATTTTTACATCTTTGGTTAGATTTATTCCTAGGTATTTTATGCTTCTTGGTGCAATTGTGAATGGGATCAGTTTCTTCATTTGTCTTTCTGTTGCTTCATTGTTAGTGTATAAGAATGCAACTGATTTCTGTACATTGATTTTGTATCCTGCAACTTTGCTGAATTCATGTATCAGTTCTAGCAGACTTTTGGTGGAGTCTATCGGATTTTCCATGTATAATATCATGTCATCTGCAAAAAGCGAAAGCTTGACTTCATCTTTGCCAATTTTGATGCCTTTGATTTCCTTTTGTTGTCTGATTGCTGATGCTAGAACTTCCAACACTATATTAAACAACAGCGGTGACAGTGGGCATCCCTGTCGTGTCACTGTCACTTTATACTAAGTCTTGAAATTGGGTAGGGTGAGTCCTCAACTTGGCCCTTTCTAAAAATTGTTTTGAACTCTTCTGGTTCCTTTGGCTTTACGTAACACATTTAAAAATCAGTGTTACAGTCTGTGCCTGTCACTTCCCCCCAACAAACAGACAAACAAACAAATCCAGCTTGCTTGGATTTTAACTGAGAATATAATGAATCTGTAAGTCACTTTTGAGTCTTTACAATATTGTTCCAAATTGTGATACAATATTCTATGTTACAGTATTATATAATTGTCATAAAATTATATTACACTTGCCATATCATGTAGTACACTGACAATACAATTATAATATTGTATAATATTATATAGTACTTTATTACAATATTATATTGATTCTTTCAGTCCATGAACAGATACATCTCTCCATTTTTCAGGTCTTCTTTGGTTTATTTTATTAGTATTTTTTAGTATTCAGCTTACAGCTTCTATATATATTTTGTCTTAGATTTGTGTCTTAGTATTTCTTTTCTTTCTTTTTTGCCTGTTGGTGCTATTGTATATGACACTTTAAAAAACGAATTTGTGTTATAATTATTAATTGCTATTATATAAGAAACACAATTTATTTTTGTATATTGATCTTGCATTTTGTGACTTAGATAAACATTGGTTTTAGAAGGTCTTGTAGATTATTTGGAATTTTCTTGATCAATAGTCATATTGTCTGCTAATAGAAACAGTTTTATTTCTTCCTTTACTATCTGAATTCTTTTTTCTTTCTTTTTCTTTCCTTTTTACACTGGCTAGAACTTCTAGTATTAGCTTCAATAGGAGTTGTGAGAAAGGACACTCTTGCCTTGTTCCCTATCTTGTGGGGGTGGGGAGCATTCAGTCTTTTGCCATTAGTTGTAGATTTTTATAGATTCCCTTTATCAAGTTTAGGAAATTCTCTTCTATTCCTGTTTTGCTGAGAGTTTTTATAATGAATGGATAATTAATTTTGTCAAATGATTTTTCTGTATTAATTGAGATGATCACATACCTTTTCTTCTTTACTAATAGGAATTATTTGGATTAATTTTCAAATGTTGAAGAAGCTTTGCTATTTTATTGTCCTTTTTATATATTGCTGGTTTTGATTTGGTAATATTTAGATGACTATTTTGCACATATGTTCATGAGGAACATTAGTCTATAATGTTTTTATTGAATTGAACTGAATTGAATTTTTAATTTATTTATTGTTTAATTTACATCCAAGCTAGTTAGCATATGGTGCAACAGTGATTTCAGAAGTAGATTCCTTAATGCCCCTTAGCCATTTAGACCATCTCCTCTCCCACAACCCCTTCAGAAACCCTCTGTTTGTTCTCTGTATTTAAGAGTCTTTTATGTTTTATCCTCCTCCCTATTTTTATATCATTTTTGCTTCCCTTCCCTTATGGTCATCTGTTTTGTATCTTAAAGTCCTCATTTGAGTGAAGTCATATGATATTTGTCTTCTCTGACTAATTTTCCTTTGCATAATACCCTCCAGTTCCATCCACATAGTTACAAATGGCAATGATACTTTTTGATTGCCGAGTAATACTCCATTGCATATATATACCACATCTTCTTTGTCTATTCATCTGTTGATGGACATTTGGGCTCTTTTCATACTTTGGCTATTGTTGATAGTGCTGCTATAAATATTGGGGTGCATGTGCCCCTTTGAAATAGCACACCTGTATCCATTGGATAAATACCTAGTAATACAATTGCTGGGTCATAGGGTAGTTCTATTTTTAATTTTTTGAGGAACCTCCATACTGTTTTCCAGAGTGGCTGCACCAGCTTGCATTCCCACCAACAGTGCAAAAGAGATCCTCTTTCTCCACATCCTCATCAACATCTGTTGTTGCCTAAATTGTTAATTTTAGCCATTCTGACAGATGTGAGGTGGTATCTCATTGTGGTTTTGATTTGTATTTCCCTGATAATCAGTGATGTTGAGCATTTTTTCATGTGTCAGTTGGCCATCCGAATGTCTTCTTTGGAGAGGTGTCTATTCATGTCTTTTTCCCATTTCTTCACTGGATTGTTTTTTGGATGTTGAGTTTGATAAATTCTTTTTTTTTTTTTTAAGTTTATTTATTTTTGAGACAGAGAGAGACAGAGCCTGAATCGGGGAGGGTCAGAGAGAGAGGGAGACACAGAATTGGAAGCAGGCTCCAGGCTCTGAGCCATTAGCCCAGAGCCCGATGCGGGGCTCGAACTCACGGACCGCGAGATCATGACCTGAGCTGAAGTCGGACGCTCAACTGACTGAGCCACCCAGGCGCCCCAGAGTTTGATAAATTCTTTATAGATTTTGGATACTAACTCTTTATCTGATATGTCATTTGCAAATATCTTCTCCCATTCTATCTGTTGCTTTTTAATTTTGCTGATTGTTTCCTTCGCTGTGCAGAAGCTTTTTATTTTGATGAGATCCCAATAGTTCATTTTTGCTTTTGTTTCCCTTGCCTCTGGAGATGTGTTGAGTAATAAGTTGCTGTAGCCAAGGTGCAAGAGGTTTTTTCCTGCTTTCTCCTCGAGGATTTTGATGGCTTCCAGTCTTATGTTTAGGTCTTTCATCCATTTTGAGTTTATTTTTGTGTATGGTGTGAGAAAGTGGCCCAGGTTCATTTTTCTGCATGTCGCTGTCCAGTTTTCACTTCCTGAAGAGACTGTCTTTATTCCATTGGATATTCTTTCCTGCTTTGTCAAAGATTAGTTGGCCATACGTTTGTGGGTCCATTTCTGGGTTGTCTATTCTGTTCCATTGATCTGAGTGTCTGTTTTTGTGCTAGTACCATACTGTCTTGATGATTACAGTTTTGTAATACAGCTTGAAGTCTGGGATCATGATGCCTTCAGCTTGGGTTTTCTTTTTCAAGATTGCTTTGGCTACTCAAGGTCTTTCTGGTTCCATACAAATTTTAGGATTGCTTGTTCTAGCTCTGAAGAATGCTGGTGTTATATTGATAGGGATTGCTTTGAATATGTGGATTGCTTTGGGTAGTATCAACATTTTAACAATGTTTGTTCTTCCAATCCATGAGCATGGAATATTGTTTCATTTTTGTGTGTCTTTTTCAATTTCTTTCATAAGCTTTCAATGGTTTTCAGTGTATGGATTTTTCACCTTTTCAGTCATGTTTATTCCTTGGTATTTTATGGTGTTTGGTGCAATTCTAAGTGGGATCGATTCCTTGATTTCTCTTTCTGTTGCTTCATTATTGGTATATATAAATGCAACTGATTTCTGTGCATTGATTTTATATCCTGCGACTTCGCTGTATTCATAGATCAGTTCTTGCAGATTTTTGGCGGAATCTTTTGGGTTTTCCATATAGAGTATCATGTCATTTGCAAAGAGTGAAAGTTTGACTTCCTCCTTGCTGATTTGGATGCCTTTTATTCCTTTGTGTTGTCTGATTGCTGAGGCTAAGACTTTCAATACTGTGTTCAATAACACTGGTGAGAGTGGACGTCTCTGTTGTGTTCCTAATCATAGGGTCAAAGCTCTCAGTTTTTCCCCTTTGAGGATGATATTAGCATTGAGTCTTTCATATGGCTTTTATGATCTTGAGGTATGATCCTTCTATCCCTACTTTCTTGAGGGTTTTTATCAAGAAAGAATGCTGTATTTTTTCAAATGTTTTCTCTGCATCTATTGAGAGGATCATGTGTTGTCCTTTCTTTTATTGATGTGATGTATCACATTGATTTTTTTGCAGATATTGAACCAACCCAGAATCCCAGGTATAAATTCCACTTGGTCGTAGTGAATAATTCTTTTAATGTATTGTTGGATCTGGTTGGCTAGTATCTTGTTGAGGATTTTTGCATGTTCATCAGGAAAATTTGTCTATAGTTCTCCTTTTTAGTGGGGTCATTGTCTGGTTTTAGAATCAAGGTAATGCTGACTTCATAGAAAGAGTTTGGAAGTTTTCCTTCCATTTCTATTGTTTGGAACAGCTTCAAGAGAATAGGTGTTAACTCATCTTTAAACGTTTGGTAGAATTCCCATGTAAAGCCATCTGGCCCTGGGCTCTTGTTTTTTGGGAGATATTTGATTACTAATTCCATTTCTTTACTGGTTATGGGTCTGTTCAAATTTTCTGTTTCTTCCTGTTTCAGTTTAGTAGTTTATATGTTTCTAGGAATTTGTCCATTTCTTCCATAGTGCCCATTTTATTAATTGCTCATAATATTCTCTTATTATTGTTTGTATTTCTGCAGCGTTGTTTGTGATTTCTCCTCTTTCATTTGTGGTTTATTTGGGTCTTTTCCTTTTTGTTTTTGATCAAACTGGCTAGGGGTTTATCAATTTTGTTAATTCTTTCAAAGAACCAGCTCCTGGTTTCATTGATCTGTCCTATTGTTTTTTTTTTTGTTTGTTTGTTTTTTTTGTTTGGTTTCGATAGCATTAATTTCTGCTCTAATCTTTATTATTTCCTGTCTTCTGCTGGTTTTGGGTTTTATTTGCTGTTCTTTTTCCAGCTCTTTGAGGTGTTAGGTTAGGTTGTGTATCTGAGAACTTTCTTCCTTCTTTAGGAAGGCCTGCGATGCTATATACTTCCCTCTTATGACCGCCTTTGCTGCATCCCAGAGGTTTTGGGCTGTGGTGTTATCATTTTAATTGGCTTTCTTGTACTTTTTAATTTCCTTCTCTAATTTCTTGGTTAGCCCATTCATTCTTTAGTAGGATGTTCTTTAGCCTCCCAGTATTTGTTATCTTTCTCATTTTTTTTCTTGTGTTTTATTTTGAGTTTCATAGCATTGTGGTCTGAAAATATGCATGGTATGAACTCAGTCCTTTGTATTGTTGAGGGCTGATTTGTGTCCCAGTATGTGGTCTATTCTGGAGAATGTTCCATGTGCACTCGAGAAGAATGTGTATTTTGTTGCTTTAGGATGAAATATTCTGAACATATCTGTTAAGTCCATCTGAGTGTGTCATTCAAAGCCGTTGTTTCCTTGTTGATTTTCTGTTTAGATGATCTCTACATTGCTATAAGTGGGGTGTTGAAGGCCGTTAGTATTACGGTATTATTATCAATGAGTTTCTTTATGTTCATGATTAATTGATTTATATATTTGGAGCATAAATGTTTACACTTGTTAGCTCTTCTGGTGGATAGACCCCTTAATTATGATATAATGCCCTTCTTCATCTCTCATTACAGTCTTTATTTTAAAATCTAGATTGTCTTCTATAAGTGTGGCTACTCTGGCTTTCTTTTGGTGACCATTAGCATGATACATGGTTCTCCATCCCCTTATTTTCAATCTGAAGGTGTCTTTAGGTCTAAAATGGGTCTCTTGTAAGCAGAATATAGATGGATCTTGTTTTCTTATCCATTCACTTACCCTGTGCGTTTTGATTGGAGCATTTATACCACTGATGTTTAGAGTGAGTACTGAAAGATATGAATTTATTGCCATTATGTTTCCTGTTTTTGGCAGTGTTCTCTGGTCCTTTCTAGTCTTTGTTGCTTTTTTTTTCATATTTTCCCCTCTCAGAGAGTCCCCTTAAAATTTCTTGCAGGGTTGGTTTAGTGGTCATAAACTCCTTTAATTTTTGTTTGTCTGGGAAACTTTTAATCTCTCCTATTTTGAATGACAGCCTTGCTGGATAAAGAATTCTTGACTGCATATTTTTCCAATTCAGCACATTGAATATATCCTGCCACTCCTTTCTGGCCTGCCAAGTTTCTGTGGATAGGTCTGCTGCGAACCTGATCTGTCTTCCCTTGTAGGTTAAGGACTTTTTTTCCCTTGCTACTTTCATCATTCTTTCCTTGCCTGAGTATTTTGTGAACTTCACTATGATATGCCTTGTTGATGGTCAGTTTTTGTTGAATCTAATGGGAGTCCTCTGTGCTCTCTGGATTTTGATGTCTGTGTCTTTTCCCAGATTAGGAAAGTTTTCTGCTATGATTTGCTCACATAAATTTTTTACCCTTTTTTATCTCTCTTCATCTTCTGGGACCCCTATCATTCTGATGTTATTCCTTTTTAAAGAGTCACAGAGTTCTCTAATTTATATTTTGTGCTCTTGTGCCTTAGTTTCCCTCTTTTTCTGCTTTATTATTCTCCATAAGTTTGTCCTCTATATCACTGATTTGCTGCTCTGCCTCATCCATCCTTGCTGGTGTGGCATCCATTTGAGATTGGAGCTCATTTATAGCATTTTTTATTTCATCCTGAGTAGCTTTTACTTCTTTTATCTCCACAAAAAGTGATTCTAATCTATTTTCAACCCCAGTTAGTATTCTTATTATCATGAATCTAAATTCTGGTTCAGCCATCTTGCTTGTATCTGTGTTGGTTAAGTCCCTGGCCATCATTTCTTCCTGTTCTTTCTTTTAGGGTGAATTCCTTTGTTTCATCATTTTGGAGGAAGAAAAGGAATTAAGTAAAAAACTAAAATTAAAAAATTGAAAATAACACAAAGAAATCAAATAAAGGATTCTAGATCTTAGGTGTGTTTTGGTCTGGTTGTTGAAAGAAGCTTGATAGATTAGAGAAAAAATGGAAAGATAAATGAAATAAAAGGAAAAAGAAAAAATAGAAAAAGAGAAAGAAGAAAAAAGGAAAAAAGGAAAAGATTTGAAAATTTGAAAAAATGAATAAAATAAAATAAAATCAAAGTAAAATAGAATTTAAAAAATTTACAAAATAAAAAATATAAGAAAAAAATTAAAGAAAAATCATTTTAATAAAAATGGAAAATAAAAATAGATTTTTTTCTCTTTCTGTATTCAAGAATAAGAAAAGAAAAGAAAAAGAAAACAAATTGAATAAAAGGACCAGGGAACAGAATGAAGTATGATTGAAATTACATCTGGTTTCCTGTAGAAGTCAAACTGTGAAGCATTTTATAGTCTATAAACTAATCAGGTGGAGAGACTTGTGTTTGTCAAGACTGCTGTTGGCCCAGGTGGGCAGTGTTTAGTGTCACAGCTCTGTTTTCCACTAGATTGTGCTGTTTAGCTTACTGGGGTGGATTGCTGTGGTGTATGTAGGCATGTATGCACATGCATGAGAGGGGTGAAAATGGTGTCACCCAGCTACTAAGTCTCTAGTATCAGAACTCTGTGGTCTCCATGACTGGCAATCAAGCACCCCTCCTTTGTCTCTGGCTTCTGTCTACTCCTCGCTTCTACTCTGTCTGTGACCAAGCTGTCAGGCTGCCAGGGTGACACCTCCCTTATGAGTTTTATCTCAAATGGGGCAGTGCTTCCCAATCCCTCACTTCTGAGGGTCTGTGGGTTTGACCCACTCAGACCTTCTGGGGGAGGGTCTCTCTGAGCAATGGCCAGGTCCTGGCCCACCCCCAGGAACATTCGCAAGACTGTGCTGCTGCCAATGCCCAGAGACTGCGGCTGGGTGCCAGCCAGAAAAAGTTCACTTGATCTTGTATCAGCAGCATTTCAGGGTTTATGGAAAATCACAACACACATCCAGCGCCAAGCTTTACCCTTAACGTCCTTGTTCCAACACCAGCAAGTGTGGTTGTTCTCCAGGGTCCACTGGGATCTTTGCCTGTGGGGTGGCCACACAGCCTCTAGCAAATGTCCTCCCAGCAGGGGAACCACCTCTCCCCATGTGGCCCTAGGACCCATCAGACTTGCTCTCTGCTCCTGGGGATTCGCCTTTCCCACCAGAGCACCACCAGGTATCAAGCTGCGGAGTTTCAGCCTCTGCACTCCCCCTGTTTATAGAGTCTTAATGGAATTTAAGCCCTCTCCTTCCTCCTTTCTCCTTTTTTGTTCAGTCCCTGCAGCTGTTTCCACTTTTCCACTTTTCTACTTTCTCTACAGTTGCTTTTTTTGGGGAGGGGGGTGCTTTTCCAGTACTTTCCCCCTAACTGTGTTCTCTCTCTGCAAGCAAAAACATCTCCTTGCCTTCTGAGGCTTCTCTCTCCCCCAGTTCATGTCTCCGTGCCATGCACCTGATGAATTCCCTGGTTCAGGTTGTGCAGATTGTTGTGTTAATCCTCAGATTAGTTTTCTAGGTTTGCAAGATAGTTTAGTGTTGATCTGGCTGCATTTCAGGGACTAGAAACACACAAAAAAACTTCCATGCTGTTCCATCATCTTGGCCCCTCCTATAATTTTTTTTAAAATGTAATGCTTTGGTATGATTATGGTGTGGATTTTGGTATTGCTGACTTCATAAACTGAGTTGGAAAGTCTTCCTTTTCCTGAAAAATGTTATGCAGAATTGTTCCCATTTTTTCCCTTGAACATTTGGTACAACCCACTGGTGGAATTACCTGGACTTGGAAATCTGTATTGGAAAGTGTTAAACCATAAATTAAATTTCTTATATGCATAAAAATATTCAGATGATTTCTTCTGGAGTAATTTTGGTAGTTTTTGACTTCTAAGAAATTGATTCTGTCTAAATCATTCAATTTATGGGCATAACATTTTTTTTTTTTTGTAATATTCCTTCATTAGCCTTTGAATATCTCAAGGTTTTTAGTGATGCCCCTCTGTCATTCCTGATTTGGTCATTTGGTCCTCTCTGGTTTTTCTTTGTCAGTTTGTTCAGAAGTTTCTCAATTTTATTTCTCTTTTCAAAGGACCAACTTGGGTTTTATTGACTTTCTGTATTGTGTTTCTGTTTCAATTTAATTGATTCCTACTTGTTTCTGTATTATTTACTTCCTTGTACTTTCCTTAGAATTAATTTGCTTCTCTTTCTCTAATTTCTTAAGGGTGAAAATTAGTTACTGATTTGAGAACTTTTTTTTTACATAGGCATTTGATGCTGTAAAATTCTTTCTAATCTCTACTTTAGCTGCACACTGTACCTTTTGAGTTGTTGCATTTTTATTTTCATTCAGTTTAAAATGTTTTTATTTCTCTTGAAATATTCTCTTTGATGCATGGGTTATTTAAAAGTGTGTTCTTGGGGCGCCTGGGTGGCTCAGTCGGTTGAGCGTCCGACTTCGGCTCAGGTCATGATCTCGCAGTCTGTGAGTTCGAGCCCCACATTGGGCTCTGTGCTGATGGCTCAGAGCCTGGAGCCTGCTTCAGATTCTGTGTCTCCCTCTCTCTCTGACCCTCCCCCGCTCATGCTCTGTCTCTCTCTCTCTCTGTCAAAAATAAATAAAACATTAAAAAAAATAAATAAATAAAAGTGTGTTCTTTATTTTCCAAAACTTTGGGGGGTTTTCTAGTTTTAATTCGGTTGAGTTTTAGTTTAATTCATATGTATGTGTGTGTGTGTGTGTGTGTGTGTATACACACACACACACACACACACACATATATATATATATACCCTGTCCTATTCAGATACACATACATATATTTTTAACACAATGGGGTGGGCCATAATATTGTCATGAAGATGCATACAGATCTATATCAGTCTATTAAGTAACTACATTGTTACTTAATAGACTTAATAGACTATATATTCTGTTGTATAGATAAAACCTTATTTAAATATTGAATCTACTATTGATGGGCATTAAAGGTGTTAAATTTTCAGCCACTAACTACAATGCTGCAGTAATGGAATTGTATATTTGTATTCTAAAATTTTTTTTACATTTATTTTTGAGAGAGAGAGAGAGCTAGACAGAGCACAAGTGGGGGAGGGGCAGAGAGACAATGAGACACAGAATCCAAAGCAGGCTCCAGGCTCTGAGCTGTCAGCACAGAGCCCTACATGGGGCGTGAACTCACAAACCGTGAGATCATGACCTGAGCCGAAGTCAGATGCTTAACCAACTGAGCCACCCAGGCACCCCTATATATTTGTATTCTTAAGGAGGTTTCAAACAAGATATAATTTTATAGTAAACTTGCTAAGGAATAGGTTATGCCTACTTTGAATATTGATGGATATTTCCACATTTCTTCCCAGAAAGGCCGTGCCATCTCCATCACCACCAGAAGTGTATGGGAGTGCCTGTTGCTACTCCGTTCCATTTCCAAATACTGCTTTCCCCTGGAGCTTATTCTCAGAGCAATATGATGCTGCTAAAACCTTTTGTATTGTTATTGATGTGATGAATTCAGTGTTTGGGCATATTAGTTTGGCATTAGCATTAAGAGAGTGTATGGAGATGAGTGAATTTTGATGCATGGAGACAAATGTCATAATCCAAGGTTTGAGGACTTGAAAACCATGACCACGGTAGTTGGGTAGCAGTAGGAGCATGGAGAAGGGATTATTCTTTCAGAGAAAGTGAAGTAGGACTCATTAGTGATTGGATATGAGACCCGAATTTGGATTCATAAGACCAGGATTTGAGTCTCACATATGCTAGTGTTACCACCTTAGTGACCTTGATCAGTTCTTCCAATTTTCATTTTATCTCTAACAGGTTTACTGTAAGGACTAAATGAGGCAATTTATATGATAGGTTTTAAAACTCTAATATCTGAGACAAACATAAGATAAACATAATAAAGTGTGAGAAGTAAAGGAAAAGAAAGACTTAATGATGATCCCAGCATTTGAACCAGGTGGTTTAAGAAATGAGGAGACATTGGTGGAAGGATATGATTAAAAGGGACGCTGATCGGGTTCAGATTTGGAACTGTGGTGGTTGAAGTAATTACAGAGCTTCCACATCGAAACAGCCAAGTTAGTGGATACAACTGAATTAGAATTAGGGAGATAAAGATTTGAAATGAATTTCCTCTGGGAAGGGCTAGAGGTTGGCTCTCTGATCACACAGTCCCTCCTCCAGTCTTTTGACTGTGAGTAACTGACAGGTTGAACATCCTTCACTGTACTCCCCTTCCTCCAGAGAGGGCTGAGGTGGCCCATGCTAATCTCATGTTAGTTGGAGTTGGCTTGTTAGTATCATCTTTCCAAACATATTATGCTTGGGATCATGTTTGGAGGTTAAAACTCAGTTTGTAGGCTTGGAAAAAAGACATCATCTGTTTTAGCTTGAATTCTCTACTGATCAGAGGATTATCGAAAAGATACTAGTTGATGTCGTGAGAATTAAAATTAAATATAATGGAATTGCTTGGTTCTTAGTTGATAGACCTCAGTAAGTAATAATGAAAATAATACTATTCTTGTTCTCAATGAGCTTTAAATCTGGTAGGAAGAGGACTGACCTCTAATAAAATATAACTGTTGTCTTGTTAGGAGTGTGTTTTGGAACAGTGGAGAAGAGAGAGGCAAAGGAGGGAGTGGTCAATTCTATATTCCAGGGGAGGGAGACAAACATTTCATAAAATTCTAGGGGGATGTTGGTTGAGCTGCAACTTGAAAGATAGTGTTTGTGGGTATGCAACAGGGCAGGACATTTAAGGAAGAAAGAGCAGAAAGATCAACTTGTATGGAGGGGAGAAACATTTTGAAATACTCCAGTGTGATGGTACCTGCAAGAGAATCACTGTGACTAGAGCTCAGGCAGAGATGAGGTGAGGCAGGCTGCATTGGCAGGGCCTTGTTGCAGCCATGTCCTTGCTATGATGGTGGTCTCTTCTGCCTTTCCCTCAATTCTTCCATCTCCAGTCCTGGTTTTCCTTCATTTGAATAATGTGATTTCCTTCATTCAAATAATATGCAACTATTCTGTACCCCCAACCCCAACTCAATACTAAACCTGAGATGATTTGGTGGCATTTGATCATCATTTGAAGGATTATATCATCGGTTCATCTTGACCTTGCTGTGATATAGTGATAGTTATGCCCAAAGTTTATTTTGATACATTAGATAAAGTGAAGTCTTCTGAGCTTTGGTGTTAACAGATTTAAAAGAAGCATAAAAAAAAAAACATGTTAACTCCTGGAAAAGGAATAAATATGTGCCACTTTTCCCAAGCACAGTGTAATATGACTTATGTGATACTGTAACCTAATGAAGCCTGAAGTGATTCAAAATACTGCATGCTGCATAATAATTCAGACAGATCACTCATTTGAGGTAGTGCCTGAAGACCGGCAGGCTCCTGGAGAAAAGAGAACTGTTCCAACCTTCAGCATCCCTAGTCATGACCTGGCGGTTGGACTGTCTGCAGCTGTTTTAGTACCTCAGTTTCAGGCCTCCCCCCATTAAGTGATTTGCACTTCCTCATTATTTGTTTTCCTTTACTGTGCTGTCTTTTCTTTGTCTTTGGTCTCAGTTATCTTGCCATGAGAGTAATTTGTTTTTTAACCCGTGAAGACAAGTTTGTCATGCCTTATTTTTTTTATCCAAAGGAAATTTCACTTGCTGCATATGCAGATTATTTTGACTTCATGGCATCATAAAAACATATATTTTAAGTTGAGATATAGTCTGATCTCCCACAAATACAGATTGCTTTTCTTTTAATACATATTTTTTTATTTAAAAGATTTTATTTATTTATTTATTTATTTATTTATTTATTTATTTATTTATTTTTAGAGAGAGAGAGCATGAGCAGGGGAGAGGGTCAGAGGGAGTGAGAGAGAGACTCTTAAGCAGTCTCCATGCTCAGTGCAGAGCCTGATGTGGGGCTCCATCCCGCGATCCTGGGATCATGACCTGAGCTGAAATCAAGAATTGGATGCTTAACAGACTGAAATACCCCAGTGCCCCTAAAAGATTTTATTTGTAAGTAATCTCTACACCCAACGTGGGGGTCAAAGTCGCAACCCTGAGATCATGAGTTGCATGCTCCACTGACTGAGTCAGCCAGGTGGCCCTAATGCATCTTATTTAAATAAAGCCAGAGCGTACAATATATTTTACCTTTAGGTCATCAGGAAGCACAAAACATTCTCCATTCATACCAAGTCTTTAAACACAGTAGCTTCTCCTGACCAATTTGCATATTTTAATTTGACATTGTCCCCTGAATATCTGTTTTCTGAGAGGTAAGCTTAAGTGGTGGCAACTCCTTTTCTCATGTCTTGCCTAGTTCTGGACTGGGGCATGGAGGGGCCATGAACATTCTGTATGATCCACGTAGGAGGTATATGACCCAGGCCACAGTACTGCATACCCAGAAGGCCTTCCTCCTGCCATCTGATACCCTGCACTTTGCCTCTTCTTGTCCTTGATATCAGCACCACTGGGTCACTGCTTTATATCCACTCCATCCATCTGTCTGTGTTGATTTCACATACAAGGCACACAGTGGGTTTTTGCTGAATACCTGCCAAAGACAAAGGATATGGCTATTCTATTAGAAGGTGTGTGCAAATGTACTTTAGACTTCAGGTTGTGAAGTCAGCTATCTCCACTGTTTGAGTTCAGGATACCTCCAAAGTGCCAAAACAGATCCGAGATGTTCACGGCTTCATGTTCTCTGGTCTTTTCTGAAACATTTTATGCTCAGTGAGGTCTTCCTGACCACTCTATTTGAAATTGTCCTACACTTTTCTAGAGTTTCTTATTTCTGTTCCATTTTTTATTTTTCATTTTAGCACTCATCTGACATACAATATTCTTTCTTTTCTTCATTTATTAAATTTATTTATTTATTTAGCCTTGGACTGAAGATTTGGCTCTTTACTCCTCTGTTGCTAGAGTCTAGAACTGTGTTTGGCACATGGTAGGCACTTAACAAAAGTATCTTGAATAAATGGATGAGTAAAAACACAGCTACTCTCTCTTCATTCTCTGCTTTCTTCTTTTCTCCATAGATTGCCTTTTTAAAAAATGTTTTCAATGCACAAATGGCACCCATCATTTTCCACATCAGATTCCAACCACATTCAGAGGCTAAGTTGCTGCTGTTTCTCAGTCTCAATCCTCAATTCCTAGGCAAAGAGATAAAATTGATGCCACTTGCATTAAGAGTGTGCCCTGGTCCAGTTGGTCATGGCCAAGCTGTCAGGGACATAAGGAAGCTGCTAAGATTGTTTCCAGGATCCACTTTCCTGGGAAGGGAAGGAAATTCCAAGAAAAGAATAATCATGCATTGAATGGGTAGCCGGTACTTCAGTGGTTCAAGAGTACTGATGAATACTTTTCAAATCATTTAAAATTTCCTAAATATTTTAAATGGGTTCACAAAAGGGTCTTGTATATTAACACAGGCTGCCATAACAATTTACTATAAACTGGGTAACTTAAACAGCAGACATGTATTTTCTCACAGTTCTGGAGGCTGGCAGTCTGAGTGTCAGCTTCTAATGAGGACTCTTACTGGCTTTCAGATAGCCACCTTTTTACACATGGCAGAGGGAGACGGAGAGTCAGAGCAGCTCTCTGGTGTCTCTTCTTGCAAGGCCACTAATCTTATCATCAGGGCCCACTCTCATCAGCTACTGAAACCTAATTGTCTCTTAAAGGCCAAATATCTCACAGTGGGAATTAGGGATTCAACGTATGAATTTTTCAGAGGGAGGGGCACAGTTCAATCCATGTCAGGTATTTTATCGATCTTTGTTAACCTCAGCCTGTAAGTGAAGTTCTCAAGAGCAGATCTCATGTTTTGAATTATCTTTATGCATTGTCTAATGGTTTTAGGTGTTTTAATGCCTTTGTTCCATTGATGATGGGCAAATGGTAAAAATGGGAAACTCTGGTTATTTGATAACCATATCTTGAAAAAGAAAAATAAGGTAAGGCATTTTTGGGCAAATAATTTTAGAAAGGTGGTAACAGTGGAGAAAGGATTTAGAATTTGACTTAGGAAAGAACAATGCTACATGGAAATGTATGAGCATACTTGGTGAACTAGTATTCCTGATGTACCTCTAAGCAAGGTCTCGACTTCAGGATAATAGCTTACAAATGTCCCTTGCTGTTTGACAATGTTAATGGACGGGAAGTGAGTAATGATTTATAAAGTGATGTTGGAGCTGTGGTTAACACGTCTCCGTGACCACAGTGCAGCCTGCAGACGGAAGCACCAGTGGCGGCTCACAGAGGAGGGAAGGGGGTTCCTTCGTCATCAGTTCCTATCTCACACATTGTTCAACTCCTAAGCTCCCCTCAGCTCTTTTTTTCTGACAATGCAGAGCCTAAGGATGACTTCTGAGGAAGCTTTTATTGGCAGGTTGTGAATAAAATACAGGATGCTCAGTTGAATTTGAATTGCAGATAGATAAAGAATAATTTTTCAGTGTGAGTATGTTTCACATACTGCATGGGATAAATGCTCACTAAGGAATTATTTAATATTTATCTAGAATTTCAGTTTAACTTTTGTCTTGTGTTTTTATTTGCTGAATCTGGCAACTCCACTTACAATCCACATTGTTTCATAAGAGGTTATCAACTAACCTAGATGCAAAAAGTTCCTTTAGTTCATTCTTAGCTACTTGTGGGGGGTGCGGTGGGGAAGGAATAACAGACCTGCTGAGGAATATAGACCTAAAAGCAAGTGCAGGTGGAAACATTTCTGTTGTTATTAAATGCTCTGAGTTGTTTTTTGATAGTTTAAAAGAGTGACACTATTTATGTGGTCATGTCATGAATGTATGGACTTAAAAAAATTCACTGTACATTTAGGAGAGGAAACCTGATAAATCATAGAATAAAGCAGCCAGAAGGAACTAGATCATAGTTTAATCTCCCTCATTTTACAGAAAAGGAATGGAAATGACAGAGTGGAAATAAAGTCTTAACGTCAGACCTGAAAAATGCAAGTTGCATCAGTCAATAATTGGGGGAAACGGGCAGGTGACTTACGCTGTCTGAGCTTTAGTTTTCTCCTTCTGGAAATGGTAATACTTACAGAGTTCTAGTTAGGATTAAACAAGTCAGTATAATGCCCCCAGAACTGCTTTCCTAGGTGTCAGTGCACGTGGCTTCCCAGCGCTTGCCTGAAATGATTCTCAGCAACATCACTGCACTTGATTGTTAGGTGATAATTGGTCTCGGTTTGTCATCAAAGTAGGATACAGACTAATTTACTTCTGCAGGATAAATTATAAGCTTTCACATTGGCCCTATAACGCGTGGGGAAGAAGAAATAAATAATGTTCATCTAAAAAAATAACCCACAATCCCCCCGAACCAAACAAATGACAGCAAAACAGACTAGAGTGTCTCTCTTCCTGGGATTGGGAAGAGAGCTCTACCTAAGTAATTTAGGCCCATTTTGGGAAGCAGGGAATCTCTTTTGGTAATGCCTTCTTAAAACTCCGACGCTTTGATTCTGTTCAATGTGAGATATTTCTTTACCGTATCATATTAGTTATTTTCCCCAAACTGCTCATTTTCACATCCTGTAAAGTGATGGTTCTCAAAATATGGTCTCTAAGCTTGTAGCAGCAACACTGTGCACACCTCCTGAATCTGAAACTCTGGAGGTGGGGCTCAGTAATCTGTGTTTTCACACTCTCTTGGTGACACTGATGCTGACTAGAGTGTGAGAATCACTGCTTTAGAGCTTTAACTCCCCACAAATCCTCAGGTCTGTCTGCATCTTGGTTTGATAGCAGGAGTTAGATCTGTCTGTGTTTTTGCCCATGATATATAATCACAATTTGAGGACACTCAGTAATTGTTAAGTAACGATATGGGAAGGAGGGACCTTCATGTTCATTAAGTACATAGTATGGGCCAGGGATTACGCTGGACATTTTATATACATTATCCCATTTCGTGCTCACATCAGCTCTCTGCAGTTGGTATTATCCTACCACTTTGCAAATGATGAAACTGAAGTTCAGACAGGTCAAGTAAGTTGTCTAAGCCCACATAGCTCTAAAGAGGTAGAATAGAGATTTAAGCCCAGTTTGACTTTCAACCTTATCAAGATATGTAACGGAGTCTAGCTTTTCCCCTGGGAACGACGTGAAATTGGAAGGACCCAAGACTTGTAGTGAGTGGGAAAAACTGAGCTGAGAAATTTCTCAAGCTTGTTAGACGTAAGGGAACTACAGGTTGCAGAGGCAGCTATTAGGGGAGCCACAGCTGCCAGTGATTCTGCATTCACACCATAGGTGGGGGAGGGATAGGATATCCATACACACGTTTCTCACAGCCAAGTTTAAAACAATTTAAATGAAGCAAAGTATTCAATTAGAGATGCTTGAGGAAACCAGGCACGTATCATCTGTGTCAGCAGTGAAGGAGAAGAAAATATTTAGCCTTTGCAAGCTGTGACCACTTCAGCACTGTATGATGATGTTGCCTCACGGAAGAGCAGAAGAATACATCGAATACCTTAGAGAGATTAATTTCCTAGGAAAGAAAATAAAACAAAGGAAGATCCTCTGATTACATTTAAATATTTCCTTGCCAATGCTTGGGGGAATTCTAGCATTCCTCGCTAGCAGAGGAAAGCTTTTGTGCCTGGGAAAAAGGTGATTAGGGCACTGTGCCTGGGTGGATAGAGATGGCGGGGGTGGGGGTGGGTGGAAGGGAGGAAGGGGTGTTTCAATAGTAGCACAGGTGCAACAGTTTGGAGTGAGTGATGGCCTTACAAATGACCCTGGCACAGAGCAGAGGAAACCCAAGGAGAAGATTAATTGAATTACAGCTACAGTATGTGTGCATTTTATTTCTGCTGTGCAGTCTAAATGGATTGTGGGGCTGGCTCACCAGCTGGGGTAAGGTCAGAATATTGAGGAAATGGGAGGGGATATAGATGAACAATTTTCCGGATGGGGAACAATCCTTTAGTTGTTTGCTTTAGGGTAAAGCATTTTTAGGATGATATAAACTCAGTTTATAATCTCCGTTGTCTAAGAGCAATGTAATTATTTTTCATGCCAGGATGTGATCCGTATCTGAAAAGTAGTATCTTCTACTTTAAAACAATTGGGATAAGGAGTAACATATTGTCTTATAATACAATTTTTCACTTTCTAAGAGAATTGACAGGATTTTTTTCTTTAGGGCACTAAAAATGTCATTTAAGAAGAATTAATATCCTGACATCTTTTCTGAAGCAATATATATTGCTAAAAATATTTTCTTTGTGAATAGATTTTATGGTATATAAAAATTTAAATTTTATCAATATGATTTCATATTTCCTTAGATTGTTAATCAAATTAGTTAAGTGATGCAAACAAGTTGATACTCAAATATTTGCCTAATCTCTTAAAAGCATTAGTTTATCTGTAGTAATTAAAAGTTTAGATTATTCAGTTGCTCAATGATCTATTTACTTATTTAATTCTATTTGTGTAATATCTTGTGTCCTCATATCCCACTGCTTTTTGAATTAAGTATTTTAATACTTTCTTCAATGTTCCTTTGGCTAACTTAGCAAGAAGCAACCTCATATATCGTAAGGTCCAGCAAACATTGTTCCAACTCAGAAAACATATATTAAGCCCCCTAAAAAATAGTAGAGAGAGGTACTGTGGAATAAGCATAAAAAATAAACATAGTAGGATGGGCAGCAACATTGTTTGTTTGTTTTTTAAATGAAAAGAAAGAACTGGATTCAAATCCTGCCTTTGTGTCTTCCTCCTGCCAGGTGATGCTGGTAAATTATTTAAATTCTGACCCTCAGTTTCTTTATCTGCAAAATTGAGATCATAATAATATCTTACAGTGTTGGTGTAAGAATTACATGAGTTTGTGTATACCTAGCATCCAGAAATTTTCCTGTCCAGAGCAGACCTTCAACAAAGGCCAACTTCTCCACCCCCTTTCCCTCTTTAAAAGCTGTTTGAGAGAAAATATGGTATATTAGAAAGACTACTAGACTGGGCGTCTAACAGCGGGGGTCTAATCTGGCTACATAATCTTAGACAAGTCGTTTTCACCTCGCTAAATGTGGCTAATTTGTGTCTAATGTGTCCTCAGTCTGCCTTCTGAGAGTCACACTTGCCCAGACACTCTTCTCCTTCCTGTTTGTGTTGACTTCATTCATGGTCGCTAATGTTTCTGTCTGCTGTGATCTTAGCTGCTCAGCAGTATCCCTCTCCCAGTCGCTGTGCATTTATACAAACTTGTGGAGCATGTGTTTCATTGTGGCTTAGACGACCCACACTCAGGGATCACAGAGAGAGGTGTATCTGCCCGGCCTGTGTAATAGGGTTGCTGTGAGGGGTTAATAAAATAAGTGAAAGCCAGTTACGAAGTGGAAAGTGTGAGACAGATGTTCATTAAATCTTGGTACTTTATTCCTAGAGCCCTGAATACTTTGTCCTTCTTTTCAAAAAGCTTAAATTACCTTGTGTATTTGACTTCATTTAGTCTCACCGCATCCCTTTAAAGTAACAGGATAATTGCTTGGTTTATTAAACTTCTCCCTTCTGACAGTCTATTAGCTATTTTCTCTCCTCTATAAGTTGTGCAAAATGACAGCAGGATTGGCTTTGAGGCCTTCCAGGGTTTTCTGCTCAAAGTCTTTCCTAGGGAGTCTAGCATCAAAAGTATAAAGGAAGGAGGGGATGGCTTTTCATTTCAGTTCTCTCTCTCTGCAGTTGGCAACATACTTTGATTAGGTTTTTGAGGAAACAGAAATAAAATTAATTAACAGCACTCTAGAATCTGTTCTCTGAGGAATAGATTCCTTAGATTCGCGCAGGCCCCCAGAATTCTAAAGCAGTAATAGAAGAAAGGGGTGCTCGAAACATGTCCAGAACTGTGATTCTGAGTTTACATTACAACCATCCTGCAGTTTAGGACACATTACTTGGGAGAATCTGCATGCCTGCTCTGCACGGTATTCTGTTTTATTTATAGTTCTATTTATTTAGCAACTCTACTATTGCAGTATTGTAACTACAATAAACCTACCAGTCATGTTGTTTCCTGTTAGAACATCATGTGATTTAATTCATCACCATCCTCTACGAGGCGTTACATTCTTTGAGAACAGACTGCACCTGCTGATTTCCTAACTCATCTCTAATGCTCAATGTGGTGCTCGGCATAGAGTAGATGGATAAATATTTGCTGAAAAACTGAATGAATACATGGTTTTATTAGCACAATGCCTGGAAATGGGATGATACCCAGATTGAGGGTGTGGGTTGGATCTACACATATTATAATTCCACATTCCATATCTTGTTCCTCTCAGCATGTGCGATGTTCAGATTGTGTGCTTCTTTGATTCTCAGTTACGAAATCAAGTATTAGGAGACTTCATCATCATAACACAGAAGGCATCATATACTTCCCTAACATGTTGGAAACACTATAAAATGGGTACTCTCCTGACCATGAATTTATCTGCTGTGGGATTTATAATCTCCAAACTGTTGCTTTTTCATAGAGGATCCTGTGTGGTGTGGGAATGCAGGAATGGGGATGAGTTGGAGTTGGGGAATGAGAAATGGGAGTAGAGGCAACATACAGAGAACTCTGGAAAAGAAGTCCTTGACTTGCGTTGGATGTGAGGGTAGGGAGAATTTTAAACTTTCAGACCACAAAAGCCAGGGATCAGGGTTATTGGTGAGCAGTGTAACTGATAACATGTAATTACATTTTTCTATCTTCAAGAACAGCTAACACATTACAGCTAATCATCAGAAAGAATTTCCATTATTTTGAGGAAAATAACATTTTTGCATCATAGAATCACAAAATGGTAGAGCTGGAAGGAAAACTTGAAACTACCTAATTCAGTCTAATTTTCCTGTTGATTAACTCAAGACTTTCCCAGAGATTTTTATGAGCCCTATTTTAATTTTGTCTCCCACATTTATTTAGGACTTGTGTGGAACGTTTGGTGTTACGGGGAGACTGCTCATATAGAAAAGAGTTCAAACACAGTCCATGGTGACCATGAACATGCTGAACTGGATGGAGATGATACGACAATTGGGTAAGCATTCATTTTACTCCCTTCCCAGAAACAGTAAAGCACCTTGTAGGGTCCTTTTCTGTGAGAATATTTAAGAAGCTTTCTACAAACCTCATACTATTTTACTGAGGATATCAGATGTCTGAAAGAATGGAATTAATTTGTGATTTTGGTGGCAACAGCCCAAGATGTTTCATCTTCTTAAGTCAATTTCTCCAAGAATATTTTGTTTTTAATATAATCAGCATTTTGGGGGGGGGGGGGAGATGGTTGGGTGGGGGACAGTGTTCTTTGAAATTCTCTGAATGTTACATAATCTAAGGAATATACTTCTTTCTGATTCCCTGTTTCCACAAGCTAAATCTTTCAAAACATTGCTCTCTGAAATGGTTACCACATCACTCTTTCTTGAAAACTGATTTGAATCACCTCAAGTGTCCCCAGCATGGTAATCCTCAACTAACAATGGTACTTGGAAAGAGCCTGCATTTCACTGATGGCTAGCTAGAGTCCTCACTAGAAGAGAGCAGCCCTTCTAGGCACAATGCTTTAGCCCACACTGTGTAAAAATACCACACTGTGGTATAGTCACACTGAATCAGGGATAGATTTAATAGAATTTCTGTTTGTGTCCATTAGGATTAAGAATGTAAATTGATGCTAACTGCATGACTGACATCTAGTGGATATATGCCAGTGGTGCTGTTTACAACCTGGCTTCCTTTTTTTCCCCTCCTTTGGAATATGATTTGTATGGGGCGGGGGGATACATTTGAAGAAATCATTGTCTTAAATCCAAAGTTATCAAACTAAACATTACTAAAATGTTAGGAGTGGGACCCTTCTGTAAATGAAGTGCATGCTCTTTAGAGTTGTGAAAGGATGCATAGTGTAGGTTAGAGAATGAAAGGAAGACCACATATAAAAATTCAAGTTGATTTAGTTTGTTGGCAAGGATTGAAATGCATCAACACGATAGTAGGAACTTGTGAAATATGTAAATATCCACAATGAACTGGAACGGTCATTGCTTTTTACCTGTCATTTCTTGTTTGATACTCAATTGCCTGCTTGAGAGAGACGCTGAAAAAGGTCTGATCTTATTCTGATATAAACTGTCACTGGGGTTGAACCTTGGCTACTGTTCTAGGACTCAAATATTGATAATTGACAAGTAGAATGAATTTTTAGTTATTCATGTTTTTTTACTACCAGAAAAATTTTATTTGTTGATTATATTAAAAACATGCAAAAGAATTAGGAAAACGCCCTAGATATTTTTATTTAAGAAGTTATTGGACATAGAGAAACAACAAGCCAGACAGTGTGATAATGTAGAAATTTGATTCACAGAATGCCATTCTTGGTAAAAGTAGTTTTTAATTGCCAGTAACAGAAGATATTTTGACACACAATCTTGCAGATTTTTTAACATGCAAGTTTCCTTGCTGCAGTTTTCTTCAGAAGAAATTATTTTTCTCCTTATTCTGTTCCCTCTATTAAGGTATATGACATTTCAAGCAAATATAGAGTATTGTTTTAAAGGGTATTTTGTCAGGGAGAGCAGCCCAGCTGCATAAATTGCATTGTTGAGGGGTACTTATATAATGGTATTTCATAATAAGAAAAAGTCATGCTGCGTATGATTCAGGGTGGATAGCTCATGTTTGTCTTTATAAGTAGATCAGACAGACCTATTCCTGATCCTTTAGGTCACTGTTTACTCTAGGAATGGTTAGAATGCACCTGCCATGGTGGAAATTCTGCTAGCAGGTGTAAAGAAGTGGCAAAAGTCAAAATCATTTTTAAAAGCATTTTCACACTGACTGGAAAGAATATGACTACAGGTTTGCAAATTGTGCCTTTTATGTACATTTATGCATTGATACTGAGAAAATCTTCCTTGGTGATGATGTGACAAAGCTGATGATTATTATACTGAAATTATTAATTTTCCTCTTATTTTAAAAATTGAAGTGTAACTTACACACAGTTGACATGTAATGTTACAGTTAAATGAGTTTCAACAAATGTACACACCTGTGTAATCCACATCTCATATCAAGTTTCAAAATATTTTCAGCTCTCCAGAAAGTTTCCTTGAACCTCTCTTCCCAGGCAAACTCTGCACCTTCCACCACTTCATTGGATTCTCCTACTCTGTTTATTTTCTGATACTTTTTACTTCTGATTATTGGTTGTAGGTCTAAGTTCTTTTAACAATGACATTGTGGGAGGAATCAAAATAGAGATACGTGCGGAGTGTTGAGAACCTAAGAAAGAAAGTTTACCTCCTGTCTAGGTTAATGTCTTTTCTCTTTGACCTTCTTAAAATTTGTGCTTACTTCTATTTTGATATATCTTAAAAGACACTCTCTTACTTTATTACTTTTTCTTGTAGGACCTGTGAACTTTCTGAGATATTGGGTGTGCCTTTTTAATTTTATATCCTTAGGACCTAACATGCTGCTGGTACACGATAGGTACTTTATTTGTTGAATGAGGTCTATTATTATTATTATTATTATTATTATTGAGAGAGAGAGAAAGAGAGGGGGGTAGAGGGAGAGAGAGAATCTCAAGCAGGCTCCATGCCCAGTGCAGAGCCTGACATGGGGCTTATCCCATGACTGTGAGATGATGACCTGAGCCGAAATCAAGAGTCAGACGCTCAGCCCACTGAGCCACCCAGCGCCCCAGGTCTTTAATATTTTAATAAGTATAATAGCAGTGAAGAAGCTTGATTGGAATGAAGTGAGATTGGTAGCAGGAACACTACTTAAAAATATTTAAGTAATCTCAATGATAGATGATGTAGTCATTGGGATAAAACAGAAGGAAATATATTCAGGAGGTATTTACTTAGGAAGTAGTATTGACAGGACTTGACTGGAAGATGTGGGGAGCACGAAGTCAAGAATAACTCAGATTTATAACTCCAAAGAGTGGATAGATCATCATAATGCCATTACATGAAATTGGGACTCAAGAGGCACAGATGTTTTTAGGAGAGGATAATAAGTTCAGTTTTGAATATATTGAATTTGAGGTAACTATGGATTATCCAGGTGGAAACTTCCAAGTCAGTTGTTGGAAAGAAAGTTTTAGAACTCATAAGTCTAGATTAGAGATAAGATTTGCACTAATCAACCTATGGATGACTATTATAATAGGAGAATGTTTGTGATTCTCAAGCGGGAATATGGAGAGGGAGAAGAGAAGAATGTGGTCAATGTAACCTAAGAGAAAAATAAAATGTTTATCAGTCTCTGGCTTGATATAAGTGGAGATCAGGGAGGCCAGCAGATTAATGAGAAAGATGGGAGAAAGTGTGAGGAAAACTCTGAGCCTGGTTATAATGGTTGCCAAGTGGAGGGATTAATAAATGGTATCAAACCCCTCAAATAAGGACCAAAAAGAGACCTTTGGATGTTGCAGTTAGGAAGCCCAGTGACCAAATTAGGAAATACCATTCATCACACACACATTAGTATACAGAAGCCTTCTAGGTTTCTTTGATTTGTTGGAAGTCAAACCAATGTGAATTTGAATTCTACTGTTCTATGTCTGGCAGTTTTCCCTTAGGCAAGCTCCTCAAGTTTTTCTCTTTTAAAAAAATTTAATTCTAGTATAGTTCGCATACAGTGTTATATCAGTTTCAAGTGTATGATATAGTGGTTCAGCACATCCATACATCACCAAGTGCTCATCACAAGTGCCCTCCTTAACCCCCATCCCTTATTTTGTGCATCCCCCATTCCCTCCCCCCACCCCCCAACCATCTATTTGTTCTCTTTAGTTAAGGCTTCTCAAGTTTTTGACCCATAGTTTACTCTGGTGTAGAATGGTAATAAATTCTGATGATGCTCTTGTGGGATGAAGGGAAGTAACATGTGCCTTGTAGATACAGTAAACTACACTGAGAAAATGTGTATTTTGACTGAGAGAGAGGATAGGTGAATGGTTTTGGAACTTGGGAAAGAGGAAGCAAATCCCTTCTTCCTTTTTCTCTTATAATCTGGCCCTTGATATCACTGTACACTAACCAAGTCCACACTAGTATGTTAATAAATAATAAATAAAGCACAGGCCTCAATTATAAGATATGTTGGCAGGCCTGAAATTATAAGTACTATTTATAAATTATTTCTAGAGGAAAATATTTTTTTAAGTTACAACCACAGCATACCTGGACCTTGGAGCGAAACTAGTTTGTCAGTTGAAGATTGCTTGCATTGGCTTGTCAGGTTGAAATCCTATTATCCACCCAGTGTATAGAAGTAATTCCCATTTCATTAAACTTTGAATGTGTATGTGTGTGGGTATGTGTGTGCATGTGTGTGTGTAGAAATATAGAACAGAGGATTAAAATTCCCAGTGAAGAATATGGTGTTTGAGCATCAGAATTCACATGTAAAATAAGGAAGAAGCATATGGAATTCAAGAGCCAGGAATATTTCTCTAAGTTTTTCTGAAGGTAAAAAATGAATTCTGTAAAAAAATGAATGACAAGGAAAATGAATATGGTGTTGAAGTCTTTGTAATTTTTGTAATGATGAAGTTTGGAGCTTTTTTTAAAAAAGTTGTTCAAAAACTACTCAAGAAACTTTTCAAAACTTCCAAATATCTTTGTATTTATGGAAGTCCATTTCATTGATACTAAGCTTAAGTAAAAGTGAGTTTCTTTTCTACAACTTTTCTTCACTTCTCTAACCCTTACTTTGATTCCCAATAATTTGGGCAGTGAATGAAGGGTTCAAAGATAAACTGCAACTATTTCAAAGTCATATACTCTAGAAGCCAGGAATTTTAGTTTTTGCAGATATTAACCATTTTATAAATTTAAAAATTTTTTTCTGTAAATTATGTCTTTTCCTTTTTCTGAACTCAAATGTAGCATCAGAGCCATAATGTACGAGTACCTGCTGATGTTTCGGGGGAAACCAGCCATGCTTATGTACCTGCTAAATTGAGGACATAATGAGAGCTTAGTGTAAACAAATTAGTTAAAAACCTAGCTTTTAATAAATTACATGAGAGTTCCAACAATTACTTATTAAGTTTGCTTTATAACACTTACTAAAAACAGCACTTTTGGGAATGGGAAAATGGGGAGGGGGAAGAACTACCTGAAATAATTTATTTGGAGTTGTTATTTGTATTTTCCTAAAGCAATCAGGACCATGAAATTGGATTTTCTGTCCCCCTTTCCTCACTCCATTCCAGCTTTGGGTTCTTCAAGGCAGAGCAAACACTAAGAGCGCTTGCTGTGGCAGTGTTCCTCACTGGGGACCAAACTTTTCCTTTGGTCAGTTACTGATTAATTTATTACTAGTGAATGATCAAGTCAGCATTGATGGTGGGAAATATTTGCAGCTACTAGTAAGGTCAGTTAGGTTCCCAATTCCCCTGAAGTGCATTGTATAGTAAAAAGCATTTTTTTAAATGGCCCTCTACTCATCTACACAGAGCCCCCTCATTTTTATCTGAAGTCCCCATTCCCCCTTAACTCAAATAGTCCTTTCCCTGGTTCTCACCCCTGACTACTTTTTTGAATCCCTTTGGGAGCTTTTAATGATTACCATGCCCAGGCTACAGCCCAAACCAATTAATTACATCAGATCTCTGGATATGAGTTTTTTTGTTTTGTTTTAGTTTTTGTGTTTTTAACTTTCTGAGTATCTCCAAAGTGCAGCCAATTTGGAGAACCCGTTATCCTAAATTCTCTTTGTGAAGCTGGGATTATAGATTCATGTCCAGTTAGAGGCAGAAGTGGCACTTTGGCTACAGACTTTAAGTTAACTGATTCTAGGAGGATGCAGCATGCCTTCCCTAAATTTATATGTAGCCCTAATTTCGTGTACCTCAGAATGTGACTAAACTTGGTCTTTAAAGAGTTAATTAAGTTAAAATGAAGCCATTGGGGTGGGACCTAATCCAATACAAATGGATATATACAAAGAGGAAATTAGGACACAGACACACACAAAAGGAAAAGAGCATGTGAAGGCATGGGGAGAAGGTGACTACCCATAAGCCAAGGAGAGAGGCTTCAGAAGAAATCTACCCTGCTGACTTCTGGATCTCAGACTTTCAGCCTCCAGAACTGTGAACAAATAAATACCCAATCTGTGGTATTTTATTATGGCAACTCTAGCAAACAAATACAAGGATCAAAATGATTGTAGGGATTAAGAAGAGAGAGGAGAAAAGGAAGAGTTAAAAAAAAAAGAGTAAAAAAAAAAATCCCCGTGAAGCCACCTTGTGAAAATGAAATTCTCTGCATGGAATTTGTCGATGCCAGAAGTGACTTGCTGTGTGGACATGTCTCCTGGGAACTTCCTCTGTGATGAGGCAATTTAACTGAGAGCAAATAGCAAAGGACCTAAACCTTTGCTTGATGATTATTGTAGAGACAGAAGGAAGAGTGAATGTGCTCTACTGATTTGCTTGGCTTGAGTACCCTCCAGATACACACTTAACCCAGTGGTTTTTAAACATTTAGCCATGGCTAGTCTTGCAGTTTTTGTACTATGATGTTTTCCATAAATGCTCCATATGAAATTACATTATAATAAACTCTTCAAGGGAAGAAACCATATCTTACTCATTTTTATGACTTGCTAAATATCACATAGCAGGCACTAAAAAATGCTTTTTGAATGAATACATGGATTTATTAGTGAGCAAATAACCTACCGTATTGAGTCTAAATTATTTTATTTGGTTTGCAAAATACTGTCTATCCTCTTCAAAATACATCTTTTGTTCCACTTAATCTGCTGATACAAAAGTTTCCCACAAATTACTTGTCTGTTGTTCATATTATGTATTGGTTGAATGTATTGCCTCACTTGAGATGCCCTTCCTTTGTTTTTCAAAATTCATTTTTCATGTCTACTTGGCTATAAACCATGGATCCCAGTCTACACTCAGCAAACATTGGTTGAGCCTCTATTCTGTGCCAGGCACTGTGTTAGATACCAGGGATACACAGACAAATTCAGTAAGGTTGTCTGTCTTCCAGGGTTTTGGACTCAAGCCAGGGGGAAAGGTGAATAGTTAAAATATAGTGTTCTGAGTGCAATAGTAGAAGCAGCAGACAGATGCTACTAGATAATTGGGGTAATAAAATTAGACTTATATGGGGGCTCATGGGGAGCAGTGTAAGGAAAGTGAATTAAATTGACTCTAGAAGGTTTTTTTGGGAATAACACAGGTGAAGAAAGTGTATAGGATGAATGAAGGAAAGGAAATAGCCTAGATTAAAGCCTGGAGACTTGAGGCGTTGAACACTCTTTAGCACATGTATACTTTTTGTTACTGAATCAGCTTCTGTGTTCTTGAAAGCTAGGAATGGGCACTATAACCATTTGCCCACATGGCTTAGGAAAAGAGTAGAGTATTAGTTACATTAAGTGCCCCCAGTAGGAAAGGAAAGAAGTGGTAAGCAAGAAATCTGGGGTCATGCCATTTCTTCGTCTGGTCTCTAGGTGACATCACTAGCCCAAGAAAGTTCCTTTTTTAGGCCTTCCTCTTGTATTTCCCCATTTACAAAGCAATTTTACATCCATTGTCTCTTTTGAGTCTCATAATAACCCTCTGAGAAAAATACTAGCAAATAATATTCTCCCCATTCTGAAGATAAAGAAACTAAGATTCAGTAGGTTTGAGTCACTTAGGCAAATTCACCTAGATAGAAAGCTGTCGATCTAGGACTCACAGACAGGTTCTCTAACTTCACAATCTAAGCTCTTTTCCTTACAACAGGTTCTCTTCTACATGACATATGAACAGCTTTAGAAGAAAACATAATATGACATAGATCACTTGAAAGTGTAGGAATTCCACATGTCCAAAATTTAGGGAGTGGTGTCACTGAAATGGTTCTTAAGAAGACTGAGTTCTAAGGATATACAGTAAGAACAGTTCATTGCCCCACCAACAGGAAATGACAGAAAATTTATAATGATTTCCGGAGTAGATTCCAGTGATTCATCCCCTATGTGTAACACCCAGTTCTCATCCCAACAAGTATCTTCTTATGCCCCTTACCCATCTAGCCATTCCCCCACCCACAACCCCTCCAGTAACCCTCTGTTTGTTCTCTGTATTTAAGAGTCTCTTATGTTTTATCCTCCTCCTTGCTTTTGTATTATTTTTGCTTCCCTTCCCTTATGTTCATCTGTTTTGTATCTTAAATTCCACATATGAGTGAAGTCATATGATATTTGTCTTTCTCTAATTTCACTTGGCATAATACACTCTAGTTCCATCCATGTTGTTGCAAATGGCAAGATTTCATTCTTTTTGATTGCCAAATAATACTCCATTGCGTGTGTGTGTGTGTGTGTGTGTGTGTGTATAATATATATATATATATATATACATATATATATGTATATATATATACCACATTTTCTTTATCCACTCATCTGTCAATGGACATTTGGGCTCTTTTTTTTTTTAAATGTTTACTTTTGAGAGAGAGAGAGAGAGAGCCAGAGCATGAGCAGGGAAGGGGCAGAGAGAGAGAGAGGGAGACACAGAATCCAAAGCAGGCTCCAGGCTCTGAGCTGTCAGCACAGAGCCTGACATGGGGCTCGAACCCACAAACTGTGAGATTGTGACCTGAGCAAAAGTCGGAGGCCTAACCGGCTGAGCCACCCAGACGCCTCTGGGCTCTTTTCAAACTTTGATAGTGCTGCTATAAACACTGGGGTGCATGTGCCCTTTTGAAACAGCACACCTGTATCCCTTGGATAAATTCCTAATAGTGCAATTGCTGGGTCATAGGGTATTTCTATTTTTAATTTTTTGAAGAACCTCCATACTGTTTTCCAGAGTGGCTGCACCAGTTTGCATTCCCATCAGGAATGCAAAAGAGATCCTCTTTCTTCACATCCTCACCAATATTTGTTGTTGCCTGAGTTGTTAATTTTAGCCATTCTGACTGGTGTGAAGTGCTATCTCATTGTGGTTTTTTAAAAAATGTTTTTTTTAACATTTATTTATTTTTGAGAGACAGAGAGAGATAGAGCATGAGCAGGGGAGGGGCAGAGAGAGAGAAGGAGACACAGAATCTGAAGCAGGCTGCAGGCTCTGAGCAAACTGTCAACACAGAGCCTGATGTGGGACTTGAACCCACAAACTGTGAGATCATGACCTGAGCTGAAGTCAGATGCTCAACCTACTGAGCCACCCAGGCGCCCCATCTCATTGTGGTTTTAATTTGTATTTCCCACCAACAGGAAATATATAATTGTCAATCTGTCTCACATGTCCTTTATTGATGATATTTTTGTATAGACCACATATTCATGTTCTTCAGTGCCACAGAAGCAGTGGGATTTCAAATTACATGTCCCAGGGGGTGATAAAGAGTGATTAAGAGCAAGGGCTCTTGAGTTAGATTTGGGTTCACATCCTGGTCCCACCATTGACAGTTTGTTAAGTTACTTGTTTGCTCTGTGTCAGTTTCCTTGGCCAGTAAAATAAGGATAATAAACTGAGCTTTCTCACAGGGTTGTGAAGATTCAGTCAACATGTGAAATGCTTACAACAGTTCCTGGCAAATAATTACTAAGGTGCCAGCAATTATTATGGTTATTTCTCTCATCCTAAATTTGTGGAAGTAAAGTGACAAATCTCTTGTGCCTCAACGATCTTGTTTTGGTATCAGTTGATACTGCTTGATGTCACATGTCACATCACCCTCTCAGTGTAGAAGGACATTTTATCCTGGAGAGTTTTGGAATACTTTCTTGTTTGGGTGGAAATGCTATTATCTTATGGAACATTTGAATTTGACTTTTGTAGCAAGTCCCAGATTAGAATGATTTTGTGCTAAGGGAGCCTGGGTGGCTCAGTTCGTTAAGCCTCGGACTCTTGATTTCAGCTCAGGTTATGATTTCACGGTTCATGGGTTTGAGCCCTGCATCGGGCTCTGTGCTGATGACACGGAACCTGCTTGGGATTCTCTCTCTCCCGGTTCTCTCAGTCCCTCCCTCACTCATGCTCTCTTTCTCTCAAAAGTAAATAAACTAAAAAAAAAAGAATGATTTTCTACTAAATGTAAAGTTTTCAAAATTGTGTCTTATGCATATGTAATGAATAACAGTACTTCTAATACTTAGATTCAATTTTTGTAAATGAAATCTTAATGGACTGAATGGAAAAATTTAAAACAAGAAGCATTTTGTAAAGGTGTATATTAGGGCATAACTTGGAATTGATTATTATGTGATGGAAATGATGAGTTTAATTTTATATACTTTTTTTACTTGGACTATATGCCTTAAAACAGTAATTGTCTTCTTAAAAAGGTTATGTCTTTATAAATTGATGCAAAAATTTTTCTTTCATTAAGAGCATAATCAGAACTTTTTTGCTATGCCAGTCTTGTCATCTGGGAAACATATGATGTTTATACAGTTTTCAAAGATACATGTGATTTAGTTAGGTGCCCAGAGACCTCCACATGAATTGTTAATTTCATATTGCCTACAACAGTCATCCCCTCAATGTTTGCAGAGTTTATAGGAGATCAGTTACAAATGTGATTATACCAGCCATTCCTCAGACCTGACACCAGTTTCAAATTAAAAACTGACAGACCTCACCTGCTCCTGGGTTCACCCACAGGTCACCTTCTTGTCACTTCAGCTCTCCCCCCATTAAAATGACATCTGTGTTCATAAAGGGACTGAGAGGGGCTGTGAGTTGTTAGAATTGTTGAGGAATAAGAATAAGGTGTCGTCTGCCCAGATAATATAGTGTTCAACTTTGGCCTTTGAGGGGACAAGAGGCGAACAACATCCTACAGTGTTTCCAAATACAAGAACAGAGGCCCAGAGAGGTCACCCATTGCTCCTAATACAACCCATGGAATAGAACAAATGTGCCATGTTAAAGAATAGGTGTTCACAGCAATAAGAGGAAAGAGGCAAATAGAAATTGTGATTTAAAAAATACTCTTCCCTTATATCTAAAATATTCTTCAGGTATTAATTTTACCTAACAGTCAAAAATAAGGATTTATTTTTTTCTTGTAAGAAGTGTAAAAAGATACAGTTAGAACAATACAAATGTAAACTCAGTGAAAAAAATGTTTGAATTATCTATACATAGCCTTTGCCTCCAATAATTTGCCACATGTTAGCTGTAATGCTTACATATAAAACATTACAATATATTATCTTCTTTGTACGGAATACAAAATGTTTGTAGATCTTATTTCAATGAAGACCCCCCAGGTTAAAGAATTAAGGAAAAATGATCATTTTAAAAAGAAAACTAGATGATAAAGCATTTGAAATAATGTCTTATTTCTGTATCTGATACTTGGGACAGAGCCATGCATAGTAGGCATTTAATAACCATGTGTTGATGGTAATAGTAAGAAAAACTAATGTCCAGAGGAGATACCTGGTAATTCAAAAAAGTCACAGATCTTAAAAATAATTATATCAAAAATTATAATTATGAAAGTAGATTATTGTTACTATAACTTCAGTGTTTTAGATTTTTTAAAACCAAGAATTCAAAAAACATATTAACACTTTTTGGCGACCTCTGCTTCCAGGCCACGGGGAGCCCAAGAAGGTTCCTCTGTGGCCTGCTGCAAGCCCTGAGAATAATCCAAGCTCGCTGGTACACGGTGCCCCCTGAGGGGGAGGCAGGTGATGAGGGGTTAAGGCAAAAGGGGGAAACCAGATATTTAAAATATCTCTTTTACACAAGGAATTACACAAATAAGCTTCAGTCAGTTTCTTCATCTATTTATTGGCTACTTGCCACTCTTGGCGGCACATGATAGCATGGTGGTTAGCTGTGCTGTCACTAGAGCTGGCCTGCCTGGGGGTGATCCCCAGTGATGCCATTTACTGCCTGGGTGTTTTAGTCCATCTGGGCTGCTATAACAAAAATATAGACTGGGAAGCATAGAGAAAAAACATTTATTTCTCAGAGTTCTGGAGGCTAGAAAGTCTAAGATCAAGGTGTGGAAGTGTCTGGTGAGGGCCTGCTTCCTCGTTCATAGTCCATTGTCTCTGGAGGGCCTGGTTCACAGAGGTGGCTCTCTGGTCTGCACATGGTGAAAAAATAAGAGGGCTCTGTCGGGTATCTTTTATAAGGGCATTAATTCTATTCTTTTATAAGGTTCCACCCTGGTGGCTTAATCAGCCATGATATTAGGACTTAGGATTTCAACATCTGTGTTTAGGGGCAACACAAATATTCAATCTATAACACTAGGTGACCTTGGGATACTTATTTGAATACTTTGTCTTTGTCTCCCCATCTGTAGAATGGGACCATAGTAATGCCTACCTCACCAGTGGAATTAAATGAGTTGATACTATGTAAAGCACTTAGTATACTGCTTGGGCATAGTAAATGCTATATAAATGTTTGTCAAATCAAATAATTGTAAACTGAGAATAATTACAATACTTAATGGGCATATTTTGAAGAGTTGTTATAAGAATTAAATAAAAAGTAAACTGTGAACTCATTTATTTGATAGCATGATTATTACATTATTATTATTATTAATTATTGTAGTAGTAGTAGTAGTAGTAGTAGTAGTAAAATATAATACTGGGCTGGCTGCAAGGGAAACAGTTTCTGTGCTCAAGGAGACCATACTTTAGCAGGTATAATATGGTCACTCATGTACTTCTCTTGTGCAAGACAGACAATGAAAGTAACTGGGCTCTATGAAGTGTTAGAAATGTGAGGTTTCCTGGAATCCAACGATTAAGAAAAGGATACAAAAATACAGATTTGAAGGGGTACATACACCCCAATGTTTATAGCAGCCTTACCAACAATAGCCAAACTATGCAGAGAGCCTAAATGTACACTGACTGATGAATGGATAAAGAAAATGTGGTAATACACACACACACACACACACACACACACACACACACACTTATATATACAATGGAATATTACTTAGTCATCAAAAAAGAAAGAAATCTTGCCATTTGCAATGACATGGATGGACCTAGAATGTACTATGCTAAATTAAATAAGTCAATCAGAGAAAGACAAATACCACATGATTTCTAATATGTGGAATTCAGGAAACAAAACAGATGAACATATGGGAAGCAGGGGAAGAGAAGAGAGGGGAACAAACCACAAGAGACTCTTAATTATAGAGAACAAACTGAGGATTGATGGAGGGATGTGGGTGGCAGATGGGCTAGATGGGTGATGAGTATTAAGGAGGGCACTTGTGATGAGCACCGGGTATTGTATGTCAGTGATGAATCACTGAATTATAGTCCTGAAACTAATAGTGCACTCACTGCATGTTAACTAACTAAAATTTAAAAAAAGAAGAAAAGAAAATTTACAGTGAGAGATGGGTATTTGAGATGAGTCTTAAAATATGAATAGATTTTGGGAGTAAATCTGGTGGACAGTAGAGTTGTACCCTGAACAATGTGGTATTAAAGCACTGATCCCTCTGCACTGTTGAAATTCATGTATAACTTTTGCTTCCCCCCAAACTTTACTAATAGCCTATTGTTGACCAGAACTGGAAGCCTTACTGATAATGTAGTCAATTAATACATATTATATATGTTTATGTATTATATACTATATTCTTAAATAAAATAAACTAGAGAAAAGAAAATGTTATTAAGAAAATCATAAGCAAAAGAAAATACGTATATGGTACCGTATTGTAAATTTAGTTAAAAAAAATCCGTCTATACGTGGACTTTCACAGTTCAAACTGTGTTGTTCAAGGGTGAACTATATTTACACATACACATGTCTTATGAACTAGTTTTTAGAATAATGGAGAGTTACTGATACTTGTTTCAGATTAAGGATTGTTTTGATTACATTTAAAATTACAAGTGGAGGAGCAGCATGGAGACCCTCAGCTTGTCTCGTGCCTGAAACAGCTAGATCAGCACCAAACCATTTTGCCCACTTGGGAAATTGATCTTAGGATTAACACAACAATCTGCATAACTTGAGCCACAGAACTAGGCAGATACATGGTACAGAGAGGTGAACTGGAGGAGTGAAAATCCATGGAGGGTAGGGAGCTGTTTTTGCAGAGAGAGGACAGAGAAAGGGGGAGAGTGTGGTGTATTAGGAGGGTGCAGGAAAAACACTCCTATGGAAGTAGCTGGAGAGAAAGAGAAAGAATGAAAGCACTCACAGGGGACTGAGCAAGAAATCTGTTCCTCAAAACCACTGATGGGAAGAAAGAGGGTTTCAATACCACCAGGATTCTATAAACAGTGGAGCACAGAGTCTGAAGTTTCAGAGTTCAGTGCCTGGTGGTGCTGTAATGAGGAAGTAGGGTGAATCCCCGGGAGCAGGCAGTGGAGTCCAAGAGGTCTGTGTACCACATGGGGAGAAGTAGTTCCCCTGCTTGAGAGCATTGGGTAGAGGCTATATGGCCTCCCCATAGGCAAAGGTCCCAGTGGACCCCAGAGAACAGCCATGTTTGCTGGTATTGGGACAAAGATGCCAGAGTGTGGTGAAACCTGGTGCTGGCTGTGTGTTGTGGTTTGCCATAATATCTGGACCTCTACTATTGCACAAATGCAAGAACATTTTCTGGGGCAAGCTGGCACCCGGCCATTGCTCAGCAAGACCCTCGCCCACAGTGTCAGTGTGGGTCCAAGCCGCAGGTGTCTCTGAGATGTGGGGTTTTGAAACACAACACCATCTGAGACAAAATTCTGGAGGGAGGTGCCATCTGGCAGTCAGACCACTTGGACACGAACAGGGTAGAGGCAGGGAGTGGATGGAGGCCTGCGACAAAGGAGGGGTGCTTGTTTGGGGGTCAGTGAGAGATTGAAGTTCCTGTGCCAGAGACTAGGAAGCTGGGTGAAGACACTTCCACCTGTCCTGCACACGTGCATATGCACCACAGTGCATCCACCCCAGTAAGCTAAGGAGCACCACATAATGGAGAACAGAGCCATTACACCAAGCCTGCCCAACTGCGCCCTCCAAGCATATCTCCTAGAAGAACAGCACAAGTCCCTCTACCTGCTTAGTATATGGACTATAGAGTGCTTAATAGCTTCAGTTCTAGGGGAAACTGGATGGAGCTTCATTTGGGTTTCCTTCTGTTTTCTGACCCATTTAGCAATTTGGTTTTTTGCTTCTGTTTTGTTAAAAATTTTTCCTTTCTTTTTCTTAGATACAGAGAAAATTTTATTTTTATTTTCTTTTTTAATGTATTTTTTATTTTTAAATTATTTTTTACTTTATTTTTTTATTTCTTAAAAATATTTTATTCTATTTCATTTTCTTTATTTAATTTTATTCTATTTATTATATAGTTTTTAATTAAAAATTTTTTCTTCCTTTTTTAATTTTCTTTCTTCTCTTTCCCTTTTTTCCTCTATCAAGCTTCTTTCAACACAGACCAAAACACACCTAAGATCTAGCTTCCTTTATTTGTTTTTTTGTTTTGTTTTTAAGTTTTTAATTTTGTTAATTTTTTTCTTCCTCTAAAATGACAAAATGAAGGAATTCACCAAAAAAGAAAGAACAGGAAGAAATAACAGCCAGGGGCTTAATCAGCACAGATATAATAAGCAAGATGTCTGAACTAGCTGGGGTTGAAAAAAGCATAGAATCCATTTCTGCTGAGATAAAAGAAGTAAAAAATAGTGAGGCTGAAATTAAAAATGTTAAAACCACCTCTCTGACCTCAGTCGTAGCAATTTCTTACTTGACACATACCCACAGGCAAGGGAATTAAAAGCAAAAATGAACTACTGGGACCTTATGAAGATAAAAAGCTTCTGCACAGCAAAGGAAACAACCAACAAAACTAAAAGGCAGCTGATGGAATGGGAAAAGATATTTGTAAATGGCATATCAGACAAAGGGCTAGTATCCAAAATGTATAAAGAGCTCACCAAACTCCACACCCAAAAAACAAATAATCCAGTGAAGAAATGGGCAGAAAACATGAATAGACACTTTTCTAAAGAAGACATCCGGATGGCCAACAGGCACATGAAAAGATGTTCAACGTCGCTCCTCATCAGGGAAATACAAATCAAAACCACACTCAGATACCACCTCACGCCAGTCAGAGTGGCCAAAATCAGGAGACTATAGATGCTGGAGAGGATTTGGAGAAATGGGAACCCTCTTGCACTGTTGGTGGGAATGCAAATTGGTGCAGCCACTCTGGAAAACAGTGTGGAGGTTCCTCAAAAAATTAAAAATAGACCTACCCTATGACCCAGCAGTAGCACTGCTAGGAATTTACCCAAGGGATACAGGAGTACTGATGCATAGGGACACTTTAACCCCAGTGTTTATAGCAGCACTCTCAACAATAGCCAAATTATGGAAAGAGCCTAAATGTCCATCAACTGATGAATGGATAAAGAAATTGTGGTTTATATACACAATGGAATACTACGTGGCAATGAGAAAGAATGAAATATGGCCCTTTGTAGCAACGTGGATGGAACTGGAGAGTGTGATGCTAAGTGAAATAAGCCATACAGAGAAAGACAGATACCATATGTTTTCACTCTTATGTGGATCCTGAGAAACTTAACAGAAACCCCTGGGGGAGAGGAAGGGAAAAAAAAAGTGAGGTTACAGTGGGAGAGAGCCAAAGCATAAGAGACTCTTAAAAACTGAGAACAAACTGAGGGTTGATGGGGGGTGGGAGGGACAGGAGGGTGGGTGATGGGTATTGAGGAGGGCACCTTTTGAGATGAGGACTGGGTGTTGTATGGAAACCAATTTGACAATAAATTTCATATATTGAAAAAAAAATGTTAAAACCAAAATGCAATCTGGAATGGGTACTGTGACAGCAAGGATGGATGAAGCAGAGCAGCAAATCATCAATATTGAAGACAAAATTATGGAGAATAATGAAGCAGAAAAAAAGAGGGGAACAAAGGGAAAAGAGCACAGTACAAGACTTAGAGAACTCAGTGACTAATTATAAGGAATAACATCTGAATCATAGGAGTGCCAGAAGATGAAGAGAGAGGAAAAGGGGCAGAAGGTTTATGTGAGTAAATTATAGCAAAAAACTTTCCTAGTTTGGGGAAGGACCCAGACATCAAAATCTAGGAAACCCATTTGATTCAACAAAAACCAACCTTCAACAAGGCATATCATAGTCAAATTCACAAAATACACAAACAAGGAAAGAATTACAAAAGCAGCAAGGGAAAAAAACTCCTTAACCTACAAGGGAGGACAGATCAGGTTTGCAGCAGACCTATCCACAGAAACTTGGCTGGCCAGAAAGGACTGGCAGGATATATTCATGTGTTGGAGAAATATGCAGGCAAGAATTCTTTATCCAGCAAGGCTGTCATTCAAAATAGAAGGCCTGGATTGCCATATACTTCCCTTTCTAAAGAAGGAAGAAAGGCCTCAAATACCCAACCTACCTTACATCTATTTATCCTTGTATTTTGCCAGTTTCACTATGATATGTCGTGCAGAAGATCGATTCAAGTTACGTCTGAAGGGAGTTCTCTGTGCCTCTTGGATTTCAATGCCTTTTTCCTTCCCCAGTTCAGGGAAGTTGTCAGCTATAATTTCTTCAAGTACCCCTTCAGCACCTTTCCCTCTCTCTTCCTCCTCTGGGATACCAATTATGCATATATTATTTCTTTTTAGTGTATCACTTAGTTCTCTAATTTTCCCCTCATACTCCTGGATTTTTTTATCTCTCTTTCTTTCAGCTTCCTCTTTTTCCATAACTTTATCTTCTAGTTCACCTATTCTCTCCTCTGCCTCTTCAATCCAAGCCGTCGTGGTTTCCATTTTGTTTTGCAATTCGTTTGAAGCGTTTTTCAGCTCCTCGTGACTATTCCTTAGTCCCTTGATCTCTGTGGCAAGAGATTCTCTGCTGTCCTGTATACTGTTTTCAAGCCCAGCGATTAATTTTATGACTATTATTCTAAATTCACTTTCTGTTATATTATTTAAATCCTTTTTGATCAGTTCATTAGCTGTTGTTATTTCCTGGAGATTCTTCTGAGGGGAATTCTTCCGTTTGGTCATTTTGGATAGTCCCTGGAGTGGTGAGGACCTGCAGGGCACTTCCCCCGTGCTGTGGTGTATAACTGGAGTTGGTGGGCGGGGCTGCAGTGCGACCTGAGGTCTGCCCCCAGCCCACCGCTGGGGCCACAGTCAGACTGGTGTGTGCCTTCTCTTCCCCTCTCCTAGGGGTGGGATTCACTGTGGGGTGGCGTGTCCCGTCTGGGCTACTTGCACACTGCCAGGCTTGTGGTGCTGGGGATCTGGCGTATTAGCTGGGGTGGGTAGGCAAGGTGCATGGGGGCAGGAGGGGCAGGCTTAGCTCGCTTCTCCTTAGGTGATCCACTTCAGGAGGGGCCCTGTGGCAGCGGGAGGGAGTCAGATCCGCTGCCGGAGGTTTGGCTCTGCAGAAGCACAGAGTTGGGTGTTTGCACGGAGTGAGCAAGTTCCCTGGCAGGAACTGGTTCTCTTTGGGATTTTGGCTGGGGGATGGGCGGGGGAGATGGCGCTGGATATAAAATCAATGTATAGAAATCGGTTGCATTTATATACACCAAATATGAAGCAGCAGAAAGAGAAATCACAGAATCGATCCCATTTACAGTTGTGCCAAAAACTATAAAATACCTAAGAATAAACCTAACCAGAGAGGTGAAAAATCTATACACTGAAAACTATAGAAAGCTTATGAAAGAAATTGAAGAAGACACAAAAAATGGAAACACATCCCATGCTCATGGATTGGAAAAACAAATATTGTTAAAATGTTGATACTACCCAAAGCAATCTACATATTCAATGCAATCCCTATCAAAAAAACACCAGCATTGTCCACAGAGCTAGAAGAAACAATCCTAAAATTTGTATGGAACCAGAAAAGACCCTGAATAGCCAAAGCAATCCTGAAAAAGAACACTGAAGCTGGAGGCATCACAATTCCAGACTTCAAGCTGTGTTATAAAATTATGATCATGAAGACAGTATGGTACTGGCACAAAAACAGACACTTAGATCAATGGAACAGAATATAGAACCTTGAAATGGATCCACAAATGTATGGCCAACTAATCTTTGACAAATCAGGAAAGAATATCCTATGGAAAAAAGACAGCCTCTTCAGCAAATGGTGTTGGGAAAACTGGTCAGCAACATGCAGAAGAGTGAACTTGGACTGCTTTCTTACACCATACGGAAAAATGAACTCAAAATGTATGAAAGACCTAAACGTAAGACAGGAAGCCATCAAAATCCTAAGGAGAGAACAGACAACAACCTCTTTGACTTCAACCACAACAACATCTTACTTGACATGTCTCCAGAGGCAAGGGAAACAAAAGCAAGAATGAACTATTGGGGTCTCATCAATATAAAAAGCTTCTGCACAGCAAAGGAAACAATCAGCAAAACTACAAAGCAACTGTTTGACTGGATTGAGTGATGAATGGGTAAAGGAGATGTGGTATATATATGTATATATGGGAATATTACTTGGCGATCAAAAAAAATGAAATCTTGCCATTTGCAACAACATGGATGGAACTAGTGTGTATTATGCTAAGTGAAATAAGTCAGTCAGAGAAAGACAAATATCATGATTTCACTAATGTGGAATGTAAGATACAAAACAGAGTGAACATAAGGGAAGGGAAACAAAAATAAGATAAAAACAGAGAAAGAGAAAAACCATAAGAGACTCTTAAATACAGAGAAGAAACTGAGGGTTGCTGGAGGAGTGTTGGGTGGGGGTGATGGGCTAAATGAGCTAGGGGATTAAGGAGGACCCTTGTTTGGATGAGTACTGGGTGTCATATGTAAGTGATGAATCACTGAATTCTATTCCTGAAATCATTATTACATTATATGTTAACTAACTTAGATTTAAATTAAAAAAATAAAATAAAACAAACATAAGATAAAATTACGGATGGAATCGGGTTATATACACAGAGAGGCTATATAGTTTATTCAAGCTGAGTTACACAGAGCCCAGGATAGGGACTCCAATATTTACTGGCTATCTATAATCATGCTAGGCTAGTGAAAATTGATATAATAATGAAAATTATTATTTATGGTTTTCTTACAAAAATAGAGTGTTAACAACTGCACATGCATTATTTCATTTAATTCCCACAATAATCCCACAAAAAGTGTATACTATAATTGTCTAAATTTTATGGTTGAGGAAAACAGTTGGGGCTTAGAGAGGTTAAGTGACTTGTCTATGGTCACCAAACTAGTAAGTGATCTTTCTAACTAGAAGCCAAGTTCAATATGCTGTGTCACAAAATGTGTAAAGCTCTAAAAGCATTTTCGCAGGGTAATAGCACTGAACAGGAAGATATGGTATGGATGCATAGATTTAAATAACATTAAAAGGAAACAGAAATATAAACAGACACTTGTTGGGTGAAAAGAAGGGGTGAAGTAGTGGCAGGGAGACCAGAATATAGTCTTCTGAGATGCTAGTAATGCTGTGTTTCTTGATCAGAGGATATTGCATTGGTGTGCTCATGGTTTGTTATTCATTAAGCTGTACACTTAGGATTCATACCTTTTCTGATTCAGGTTATAATTCAATTAAAGTTTGTAAAACTTACATATTCCACATCCAGGTTTGTTGAGGTCTACTGAAATGAGTTAAGGAATGGAATAAAAAAAAACAATCATCAGGGAAATGCAAATCAAAAGCACAATGAGATACCACCTCACACCAGTCAGAATGGCTAAAATTAACAACTCAGGCAACAACAGGTGTTGGCAAGGATGCGGAGAAAGAGGATCTCTTTTGCATTGTTGGTGGGAATGCAAACTGGTGCAGCCACTCTGTAAAGCAGTATGGAGTTTCCTCAAAAAATTAAAAATAGAACTACTCTACGACCCCGCAATTGCACTACTAAGTATTTATCTGAAGGATACGGCTGTGCTGTTTCGAAGGGGCACATGCACCCCAATGTTTATAGCAGTGCTATTGACAGTAGCCAAAGTATGGAAAGAGCCCAAATGTCCATTGATGGATGAAGGATAAAGAAGATGTGGTATATATTATACAATAGAGTATTTCTCAGCAATCAAAGAGAATGAAATCTTTCCATTTACAACTATGTGGTTGGAACTAGAGTGTATTATGCTAAGCAAAATTAGTCAGAGAAAGACAAATATCATATGTCTTCACTCATATGTGGAATTTAAGATACAAAACAGATGAGTGTAAGGGAAGGGAAGCAAAAATAGTATGAAAACAGGGAGGGGAACAAAACATAAGAGACTCTTAAATACAAAGAACAAACTGAGGGTTGCTGGAGGGGTTGTGGGTGGGGGGATGGGCTAAATGGGCAAGGGGCATTAAGGAGGACACTTGTTGGGATGAGCACTGGGTTATATGTAGGAGATGTTATATGTAGGAGATGAATCACTGGATTCTACTCCTGAAGTCATCATTGCACTATATGCTACCTAACTTGGATGTAAATTAAAAAAAAAAAAAATCACTCAAGTGTACACATACAATTCCTGGCCACCAAGAGTTCCTCCCCCATCTCCATTTATCCCCTGCCCCACTGTGCTGGAAAGGATTTCTAGAGACTACATCATGAAGTCCTTGGATAAAAAGTAGAAATGAGAGATAAGATAAAAAGGCACATGGAGTCAAGGTAAAGATGACTCAGAAATGGAAAATAGCTATCTCAATATTATGCTAAATATCTGGGTGGATAGTTTAGAATTCTAAGAAATACACAGCTAATTGGTTGCTACTAGGTTATTTGAAGACATTTAACTGATTACTTGATCTCTATTAGGCAGATACATGACAAATTCTATAAAAGCAGCTGATTCATACAAGTGCAGGTATATAGAATCAAATGACTCTTTTTTTCTGAATTATATCACTAGAGAGAATAATACCATCATGGAAGCATTGTGTACAGTTACCACTGGGTTCCCTAGTGGAAGTGAAGAAAAGATAAGCAAAATAATGACCCTACATTTAGTAGAATTAAGTTAAATAATTTTATCTTGTTATTATAAATTTTTTATAATATTTATTTTTGAGAGAGAGAGACAGAGCATGAGCATGGAAGGGGCAGAGAGAGGGAGACACAGAATCTGAAGCAGATTCTGAGCTGTCAGCACAGAGCCCTACGCGGGGCTTGAACTCATCAACTGTGAGATTATGACTGAGCCAAAGTTGGATGCTCAATCAACTGAGCCACCCAGGTGCCCCTATCTTGTTATTATAACGTTAAATACATGTGCTTTTCATACTAGAATCTTTCTGGAGGAATTCAGTGAGACTGATTAGAGGAACAATGGTATATCTAGAAGCTCCTTTATTCCTGAGCTAAAATATTTTCATTATTTTGACTTTTGACATCATCATATATGTTAATCAATTAGAAATTTTAAGAAAATCCATTTTCCCTTAAAAACTATTTTTTTATACTATGCTGAAAATCGAAAGGAACAAACACTTGAGATCCTGTAATGTCAAGAAATGGCTCTTGATGGCTTTGTTTATTGGCCTATGGGATAAAATTCTGCATCTCGATATCCCTTTAACCTTGATGTATAGTAGAGATTATAATTTTCATTAACATTTACAATATTATTATTATTTGTTAATAATTCTGGATTCTCTGATTCCAACTCATAGATGCTCTGCAATGAATGACCAAACTAGAAACCCCTTCACGTACCCTACCTGTGATACCCTGAGGTTGTGTGAAGTTTCTAGCGCCAGACTAGGAGGAATGACAGCTCCTTACCATATTTCTCATCTTCGTATCTGTGCATATCTGGTGTTCTTTTGAAGTATTACTTGAATGTTTTTTTCTTTTCTACCTAGTGACCCTTGCAGGCAAAAGTGATGTTATATAGGTAGTTTTTGAATCATTGTGGAGGTAGAAGGTGATTTATTTAGTAAGAAAGTATCAACCATTAACACTTTTCCTTCTTCAGTTAGGATTACTTTGCATAAAAAAACAGAATTAGGAGTGCCTGGGTGGCTCAGTCGGTTAAGCGTCTGACTTTGGCTCAGGTCATGGTCTTGCAGTTTGTGAGTTTGAGCCCCGCGTCAGGCTCTGTGCTGACAGCTCAGAGCCTGGAGCCTGCTTGGATTCTGTGATTCCCTGTCTCTCTGCCCCTCCCCCGCTTGTGCTCTGTCTCTCTGTCTCTCAAAAATGAATAAATGTAAACAAAAAATTAGGGTGCAGAGATATCTCTCTTTTCCAGAGTGCGGGAGGTGATGTTGTTGCCTATGTATCTGCTGTGTAATCCAATATATTTAGCAAGT
The DNA here is from genome assembly GCF_018350215.1 of Panthera leo. Classification (NCBI taxonomy): domain Eukaryota; kingdom Metazoa; phylum Chordata; class Mammalia; order Carnivora; family Felidae; genus Panthera; species Panthera leo. The sequence continues at coordinate 38,790,066 of NC_056696.1, read as the reverse complement.
GCTAAAAGTTTGTTCAATAGTGACTGGCCTGTTGACTGTAATAAATATGGATGTGTGTTTAGGTGAGCATTCTATCTGCCTAGTCAGTTTATTAATATTTAATTATGTAAAATATGCTGGCTAAGATAAACCTTGACTTCAGATCAGAAGTGAAACAGCAAATGAAATCATTTTGGAGTTTGGGGGCAGGAAGTTTAGGTTTACATTTTATTTTTTACCACTTACTATGTTAACTTAAATGAGTCACTTAATCTCTTCAAAGTTTCAGAAGTGGAAATGATAGAAATTGTCTCTCACACAGTTAAAGTGAGAATCAAGTGAGATCAAATGAGATAATATAGAACTGTGATTCATAGAATGTATCCCATAAAAGTGCTTTCCTGCAGATCACAAGAAGAGGTCCTCATGTACCTGCAGGATGAGCATTTATGTTAGAAAGTTCTTTCAAATTCTATTTCAGAGTCAATCTATCCTTTGTGCTTCATCTCTTTCTGTGCTTATAACAGACTCTTCAGCATATTAATAAACATGTATCATCTTTGACCATATGTTATTGCTAAAGGAATTCAATAAAATATTGGTCATCATCTGGAAGGGCATTGGAGTGTAAAACTGAAACAAAAATTGTAGCACTGCCCTTTTAGAAACTATACAACTGGTGATTCATTCCAAGAAAATCACAAGAGAGTTGAATTGTTTCAAAGAAGTGTAACTACTAAACATGTATAGGAAGAGAAGTGGTTTTTCTTATTCTACAGATGTAGTGTAGAGGTTATGTGGAAAGATAACATCTGAAGATGTGATTGGTAGAAAATTACAAAGTAATATGTGTCTAGGATGAGATATTAAAACTCTAAAGCAAATGGGCTGGCAACCTACAGCCTATGTGCTAAATGTAGCCCACCATCTGTTTTTTTTTGCAGTCTGTGAACTAAGAATAGTTTTTACAGTTTTAAATAGTTGACAGATTTTAAAAAGAATACTATTTTGTTTCATGTAAAAATTATATGAAATTCAGATTTCAGTGTCCATAAATAAAGTTTTATTGGAACAGAGCCGTGCTCATTCATTTACATACTGTCTATGGTAGAATGGAGTAATTACAACAGAGCACATTATGGTTCACAAAGTGTAAAGTATTTACTATCTGGCCCTTAATAGAAAAACCTTACTGGCCCCTAATTTAAAGCTCATTGTTTAGGTCATGGAAAGGCAGTATAATTATGCACGTAATGTAGCACACTTATAGAAATAATTTTCCCTCCTATATCTAGCTTCTGAAAATGTTTGAAGCTTTAAAATTGTTTTAGGTGCACATTGCATTTGAATTAGGCTTAAATATAACAACTCCTACAAAACTTTCTTTGCTCTGACAAGGAAATAACAGTTCTCTCTTAAACTCAAAGCACTTTATAACTCTTATGGTATCACAATATTTGCTTTGACTAATGTTATCACTTGTGCTTATCTAACTTTGCCAGCTAGATTATCATCTCCTTGAGGAACAGGAATAGTTTCTCATCTCACTTTTCTCCCTTGCTATCTAGCACAGTGTTTTGTGCAGAGTATTGTTCAGTGATGGTTGAGTGAATGTCAGTGACCTGATTAGCTGCATTTTTAAAGAAAATGGATTCTTATTCTTTTTGAGATACACCTTCAAGATAACACAAAAGCTACCTTGTATATTATTGTTTCTGAGAATACAGAGTTGGATAATGTCCTTCAAAATGAAACTCTGTATCTTGTGACATCTAGATTAAAATATTATTATTTATAGACTAGCTGTTCTCTTGATTCAAGAAGCCGCTTACTGAAGTATTCTTTCATTGGCTTACTGAATGTTTTCTTTTCCATTTCTTCCCTTCCTCTCTGCATGGATCTCCCCTTCTAAAGGCCATCAGAGAGGTAAGTGTTAGGATTTCATTTTTGTTTTAATGAAAAACAATAAAAATATTGCTTTTGTTATTGATCTTCACTTCTTATACTATTAATTAATTTAGAATTTTTATACACTGGTCATGATTTCTTCTTCTTGTTATTTATCATGTGAATTAGAAAAAAACAAAATTTCAATGTCAAATATGATTTTTTATTTCCAAATTTTTGGTCTGTTTTTTTGTACTTTACCTGGGCATCCTTTTCTTTATTATTCTCTCTTTTGTTTTCCTGAAGCATTTCCTACCCTGTTTCCTTCCTCTTTGATAACCTGCCTTCTCACTGCAAATAGAAACTTCAGTGTAAACTCAAAAAATGAGGAATTCACTATCTAAATCCAAAGAAATTTTGTACAGCCTGAGTAATCAATAACTGAGTAGATGAGGATAAATTAAATCAAAATAAACTGAAGATAGAGCTGTGCATGCAATTCTGTGTTTGAAGAAAAAGATCTTTTCAAGGTTTGTAAAACCATGCTTGGCAGGGGGAAAAATAACAAAAAATAGATTTACCGAGGGCAACACTTTAAAAAAATGATTTGGGTATTGATCATTTTTAATCTTTTGCCCTGAACAACTGGGAGATGTATTAGAGCTAGAGCCTGCAATGAAAAGCAGGTCTGTTCTTTAACCTGCCCCAGTTCACTTAGACATATTTTATATCTCGGGGGATTTGGCCACAAAGTCCATTAGAGCTTTGGAGGCAGTCAGGTCAAATCAATTGTCCACACTGCAGACAGGGTACCCATCATTTACGGTAATTCACCCCCGTCATGGTAGAGGAGAGGAAAGGTTAAAAGCTGTATTGCCATGAGCACATCTCATCCATCTTTCAGTATATTGGTCATACCCAAACATTCCTTGCTTAAGGAACAGGATGTACAACTTCAAATTAAGTTGGATTTAGGGGTCCTATGGGCAGTTCATAAAATTCTGTTAATGATATTTTAGAGAGTGCAAAAAAAAAAAAACCTGCTTGTAAGTAGAAATGAGGAAATATCTTGTTCCTGAACAAACCTGAATAATTTTTCATGCTTGATGAGATGTATGCAAAGTATATGGAGTGCTTAGTAATGAAGTCTTGAGAGATTCAGAATGGGTTGAGTAACTGATTTCCCTGCCCCCACCCCCACTCCAGATTCCACTTCGCATTTAGTTAGGTGGAGAGAAGAGATTTATAAATCTATCATCTACATTTAAAGACAGGTCCTAAACAAGGAGGAAGAGATTGAATAAAAGGGTCATTTAAAAAAATATTCATGATATCCATATTTTCAGGAATATAAAACCTCCTGTTTTGAGGATGACAATGCTTAAAATATGTCATATAATATTTTATGGTGGGCATCAACATGGTACAAATGCATTCCTGATGTTTGGTTAGTAGGGAGAATTGACTTCAATTTACAAACCCAACCCTGCTTTCCTGTGGCATCAGTGACTTCTTATTTAGTCTGTGGTTGGGGGCAAATAAAATCAGGTGTGCCTGTCCTGGGATTTTTAAGCGAGGTGCAAAGCTATTTGCCACTTTGCAGAATGGGGAGGTGTGAATTAAAATGTATGTGAAAAAAATAGCCTTTTATTCTTCCTTTTTACTTTAGGGTTTTGTTTGCTTGGTTTCTTCTTGAGTTATATTTTCCTCCTTAGACTTCTTCATAGAAAGCAAATGATTTTAGAGAAGATCATATCTTTGGTGGAGAAAAGACTAGAATGTAGATGAGGTTCAGTTTTGTTTGGGAGTGCACATATGACCAATCAAGCAAATATTGAATATCAATACAATCCAAATAACAAATCTTTCTCAACTTTTTATAAGTGCTTATTTCTGTTTAAAGATGGGTGCAAAGAAACCATATCTATAGAAAGACTGTGAGGTAATTTTCTTTAGTTTAGATACAAAATGGGCCCATCTTACTGTAATTAATAAGAAGGCAAAACCCACCTATAACTCCTTCCGTAATTTTTTTCAGTACCACTTGTCTGTGAAATTGCTACAAATCAGGAATTCTTTTGTTCCTTTCTATAGCTCTTGGTTTCCTCTATCTTCAAGGCTTCCTGTGTTTTCTGAAGGCACAGAATGAGTGGAAGGGATATGGCTTGCAACGAGGAGTAAAGACATGTCAAAAACAAAATAGCATGCTTATCACATCAGCTCTATACAAGAACCACATACTAAAATAACCAATAATTGCAGCCAAAACCCTAGCCATATGACAGTAATAGTTGCGAGTCAGCGATATGTTTTCCACAGGTTCCAGAATATAAGAATAATTTTTTTAAAAAGAGGTATCTGCTTCAATCACTCCATTTATAAATATACTGGTACACATAAAATTAGTAGAGTTTCAAAGCCGCTGCTTGAGGCAGTTGTTCTGAATTTAAGCTTAGAAGGTGGGAAACATATACATTTATTTCATCTCTCAATCATACAAATTCATTTCAGTGCTCAAATCAGAACATAGTTAATACATCTTCAGACAAAAAGAATTCTTTGAAACTTGCATCTGGTCTAAAATTTTGAGAGCCAAATTTCTGCCTAATGCAATTTGCAATGGATGAAACAGTTCTGGCAATAATTGAGTCCTCAGTGGAAATGGTGATTTGATAGACTTTGAACCAAGCAGAGTTGCAGAATAGAGCTTTTCTCAAATAATTTATTTGTTTGAGCATTGTATCTAAAATGTATGTTTTAGAAAATCCAAAATAATAGTTTCAGTTGGCCAAAGTGTCTGTTACTAGTTATGTCCTTATTTATGGCATAGGATAAGAAGGAGGATCGTCTCTTCTGGGAAATTGAAACAAATGATTCGACAAAGGATCAGACAGATGTCTTTCTCAGATGAGTTGAAAAAAGTGAGAAAAGGAAATGAATGCTTTTTAAAATTTCTAGGAAGCTCTGTGTTTTCATTTTTGGTGAATTTCTATCTTAAAATTTTCAGAAAATGATAACTAAGGAGGCTGAAGGCTAATAATAAATTCAAATCCTACTTGTAATTATTTATCTGTACTTAGTAGAACACTTCCATATTGTTTCAGCTTGGAAAAAGTGGTGGAAATCAGTTTGGTTTCCTGGATGAATGTGAAAATATTTCTAAGGACTTGGGCTTATTTATTAAGAAAGGGCTACATACGATGGTAATTCATTGGAATCATGAAGTTGGTATTTATTGAACTGAGAAGTGTAGCCAGCATATTGAATGAATGGGACTGTTAACGTGTAAATGGAAAACACCATTATTCTTTCCTTCACTTGTCACCTCATCCGAGAAGGCTTCTTTGATCATTCACCCTACTTAAAATAGTTTTAACTCTAAAATAGAGTGTTCACTCTAATCTCTCATTATTTCTTCCCTGAACTCACCAACATCTGATATTTTATTGCCTGTTTCTCCATTTGAGTGTAAGCTCCATGAGAAAAGGCACTTTGTTCTTCCTAGCTATGTCCCCAGCACCGAGACAGGGCCTGGCACATACCAGGTACTTGGAAAAATTTGTTACATAAGTAAATAAATCAATGCATGAATAAATTAATTTTTTCCTTTTTATCAAAAACAATATTGTACAGCTTGATTGCCCACTTTTTAAAGCACATTTGGCCCTGAATAACTTGGCTATTTCCAAATACCGAACCTGTTATTAATAAGTACTCTAAACAATATGTTACATGTTTTAAGTGTAATTGTGTGGAAGTTCAATTTATTATAATTACTCCCTGGAAACAGAGGAATTGTAGAAAGACAGTGCATGAATGGGAATAAATTACAACTTAAAAACGTTGCTTTGAAGTTTTAATTATAAAATTAACCATTGTATCTTAGAAATTTGACGAGACATTTCATGTATAATTTAGAGGAGGATTCTTTCTAATTAAATACGTCTTTCTACACAATAATTTCTTTCAATGATCCACCAAATAGTTTCTATCTGGTAAGGTTTAGGAAGATGATGATCTGGAAGCCCACAAGGGAGAGGACAAGACTTGTCAAAGAATGTCTACCTGTGTCTTTTTCTCTATTAATTCACACCTCACTCCTGTCTTTAACTAGATTCACAGAAGCCCCTCCACTGTAGCTCATCCTGCATCCCACCGACCCTCACTCACCATGGCCTATCCTGTGTTCCTCCTACCCCCACCCAATGTAATTCCATCTTGTGTCCCTCCTACCTTCACCCACCATGGCTCATTTGTGTCCCTGAATCACCACTCACCATGGTTTATCTTGTGTCCCCATACCCCAGACCTCCATGACTCATCATGTGCCCTGTTGTGAACCAAAATTAACCAAAGCAATGAGTCTTCCAATGGTCTCAGCCCTCAATCTCTAGCAGTGTTCACACAGCTTTATTTCTTGCATCAGTTAGTTTGTGAGCATCCAGACTTTGCATTCTGACATCTGTGTATCAGATTTGAGCCCCTATTAAATTATTTAATGACTTAAACAAACTGGTGATATAACATGGAGAAAATTTATTTTGATGAGTTTAAAGCGAGGTTCATTCTAGGAAGAAGAATATAGGAATTAAAGGCAAGATTCTTTAGGACTAAGATGAAATTAGAGATAAAATATATGTCATGAACTCATTTTTCCATAACTCTAAGCAAAATTTATAAGAGCTAAAACTATAAAAATCCTTAAAGAAAACAAGGGGAAATCTTCATGAAGTGGTATTTCACAAAAGATTCTCAAATATGACACCACAAACACAAGCAGCAAACAGAAAATACACATATACATATATACATATACATACATATATACATATACATACATATATACATATATACATATACATACATATATATATATGTATTAGACTTCATCAAAATGAAAAACTTTTGTGCTTCGAAGTACCTTATCAAGAAAGTGAAACGATGAAACAAATAGGATGTTGCCAGGGTGGCAGAATAGGAAAAGCCAGCCTCTCTCCCCCGAACAAAGATCAATAATTAGACAGCTACCCAAGAATAAAACATCTCTGGGAGAGCTCAGGAGTCCATTTAAAAAACTTTAGCAGCAGAGTGGAACAAAAAACCTGAGAAGAACTGCACAAAAAAGGAAGCAGCTTCATCCAGTCCCCGAGGCCAACACTGCTTAGCACCTAGAGTGAATGCCCCAGCTCAGAAGAGTTCCCCTCACTAAGAAAGGGAGAACAAGGTGAGTGACCAGCTTCCCCAGCCTTTAAGGGTTTGGTTTCACCTCACCCAGAGACCATCGCTGAGACATCGAGATGCCTGGCGAAAAGGAAGAGAGGCTGGGGCTACCAGTATCAACCATGCAGTGGGAACTATCACAGTTCACAGTGACCTGCTCTGCAGAGGATACTAGCAGCTTTCACCACTGAAGCAACCAATGGCCAGCACACCCATTGCAGACCCCCTGCAGATTTCACTGTTTTTTGCCTTCCAAATTTTTGTACTTGTAGATGTCAGTCACCTGAATCCCTTCGCACTCCCCACCCCCACCTTACCGCCATTGGAATACACCAGCAGCCAGCCCTGGCTTTGTAGCTGCACAAACGCAAGATGGTGATGTAGACTTCTGAACTCTACTGCTATGAACATGCTAGCCCTTCTAGCTAGCCCGTCTGCTAGTCTGACTCCAGCCAGCCTTCATTGTCACATGCATGACTGTGGAGAGACACAGCAGCCTCAGAGGTACATGTTAATAGCCAAGGCCCCCACAGCTACTTTGGGGTCCAGATCAAGTCCTGTCTCCTATCACTGGCTTGCAACTGCTGGGCTCACTTTTAGCTACCTCTAGGTGTGTGCTTCCACCTGGTGTCCTTACTCCTATCACTGCCTTCCCCTGCTATGCTTGTGCCTGTGATGAGACCCTGAAGCCAAAGGAGTAAATACAAATAGCCAGGGACCTTGGAGCTCCCAATGCACCCACAGTTGTGCCTGACCTTGCTGCTGGCCTTAGCCATAGTCACTACTTGTATGTGTCTGCAACTGACCTCTGCCATTAGACAAGCACCGGTAGCCAGTGCCCTCCTGAATGTGGGCATACCACTGCTTCTGGCCACCATTGCCTGCCTTGGTCCCTAGGTGCTGGACCTAGAGGCACTGCTGAGGACCTGAATAGGTCTTGCAAGCACTTTGGACTCACTGCAATGCTCACCAAACAACATGCAGTTGTTGATGTTTTAGGCCGAAGTAGCCTGAGACATTGAGACATTACACCTCCCCAGACACAGAACTGCCACATGCCCCTGCACTTGGTGCCCTGTACCACCAGACCTGCATACACATTACTGGTAACTTCACCTGCAGATGAAGTTATTGCCTTACCTAAGCCAGTCCATAAAGTCTGGAAGAGGTGACTTCCAGAGGTCAAATGTGTTCACCTCTTCTTCAAACTACAAGAAGAATCTGGAAAACATGACGCTACCAAGGGAATATAGTTAACTTCCAGAAACTGACCCCAAAGAAATGGAGATACATGAATTACCTAACAAAGAATTAAAAATAATTGTTCTACCCAGGCCTCGCCCTATGTATCTCTACATCTAGCTGTTCATCATTAACTTTTATCATATCCTTTAATAAACTGGTAAACATAAAAAAATTAAAAAATAAAAATAATTGTTCTAAAGATGTTCAGAGAGCTACAAAATAACACAGTTAAATAGTTAAATGAAATCAGGACAACAATACAAGAACAAAATGAGAAGTTCAATAGGAGATAGAAAACATAAAGCAGAACCAAACAAATTTTAGGGCTGAAGAATACAATGACTGAACTGAAGAATTCAATAGAGGGCTTCAATATCAGGCTTGACCAACCAGAATAAATAATCAATGAGCTTGAAGACAGATCATTTGAAATGATATAGTCAGAGGACCACCACCACCACCAAAACTAAAGGAGGAATGACAGAAGTTTACAGTACTTATGGGACACCTAGTCTCTGCATTATTGGAATCCCAGAAGGAGAAGAGAGGGAGAGAGAGACAGAAAGCTTTTTTTAAATTTTTTAAATGGCTAAGAACTTCCCAAACTTGGAAAAACATTTAGAAATCCAAGTTCAGGAAGCTAAGTAGGTCACCCAAAAATTATAATCCAAAATATTCTCCAAGACACACTAATATCTAAAATCAAAGATAAAGAGATAAATTTAAAACTAGCAAGAGAAACACATATTTTCTCATACCAGGGAACTCCCATAAGTGAACAAGAGAGAGTAAGATTATATATTCAAAGTGCTAAAAGAAAAAAAACCTCTGCAACCAAAAATACTTTAACAGGCAAAATTGCCCTTCCCAAAACTAAGAGAATCTATTACCACTAGACCTGCCTTATAAGAAATTCTTAAAACCAAACTAATTAGTCACATAAAAATATACAAACATTGGTGAAAGTGAGTATACAGTCAGATTCAGACTAGTCTAATACTGGATTACTGGAATATGGTAGAGGGTTACCCACTTAACTCTAGAATAAAAGTTAAAGGACAAAAGTATTAAAAATAGCTACAGCTACAAAAATAGCTGTACAAAAGCTCTACAGGGGCACCTGGGTGGCTTAATTGGTTAAGCATCCAACTTCAGCTAAGGTCTTGATCTCGCAGTTTGTGAGTTTGAGCCCCGTGTTGGGCTCTGTGCTGACAGCTCAGAGCCTGGAGCTGTTTCAGATTCTGTGTCTCCCACTGTCTCTGCTCCTTCCCTGCTCATGCTCTGTCTTTCAAAAATAAACATTAAAAAAAAATAAAACAAAAAACAAAAACAAAAAGAAACACACACAAAAAAACCCAAAACAAAACAAAGGCTCTACAAAAATAACTTGCTAATGTGTACACATGTAAAAAGATGTAAACTTTGGCATTAAAAACATAAAATGTTGGGGGACAGTAAAAGAGTAGATTCATATGCAATCCAAGTTAAGTTGTTACAGACTTAAAATATACTGTTATGTCTATAGGATGTTTCAAGTAAGCCTCAGGGTAGCCACAAAACAACCTATAGTAGACCACAAAAGATAAAGAAAAGGGAATCAAAGTATACCACTGTGAAAAATCATCAATTTATAAGAGAGCAGAGCAAGAGAGGAAGAAAGGAACAAAGGAACTACGAAACAGCCAGAAAGCAATGAGCAAGATAGCAATAGTAAGTCCTTACCTATCAATAATCATTTTAAATATAAATGGATTAAGTTCTCCAATCAAAAGATACATGTGGCTGAATGGATAAAAAAGACTTAATTATATGCTGCCTACATGAGACTCACTTCAGCTTCAAGGACACACAAAGTAAAGGGATAGAAAAAGATATTCCAAGAAAATAGAAACCAAAAGAGACCAAGGGTAACTATATTTATATTGGACAAAAACTGTAAAAGATTTTAAGTCAAAAACTGTAACAAGAGACAAAAAAGGTTATTAGATCATAATTAAGGGGTCAATTTATCAAAAGGATATAACAATCATAAATATATATACACCGAACATTGGGACACCTCAATATATTAAGCATATACTAACATAACTAAAGGGCTTAATAGTCAACAATACAATAGTGGGCATAGTTAAAAAAAATTAAATGTTTATTTATTTTTGAGAGAGAGGTAGAAACAGAACATGAGTAGGGAAGGGGTAGAGAGAGAGGGAGACACAGAATCTGAAACAAGCTGAAACAATCTGAAGCAGGTTCTGGGTTTGGTGCTCTTAGCACAGAGCCTGATGCGGGGCTCGAACTTGTGAACCATGAGATCATGACCTGAGCTGAAATCAGACACTTAACCAACTGAGCCACGCAGGAGCCCCTTTCTAAGATTCTTTTAATGTTCATTTATTTATTTATTTATTCTTTTGAGAGAGAGAGAGAGAGAGAGAGAGAGAGAGAGAGAGCAGGGGAGGGGCAGAGAGAGAGAGAGAGAGAGAGGGAGAGGGAGACACAGAATCCCAGACAGGCTCCAGGCTCTGAGCTGTCAGCACAGAGTCCAACATGGGCTTGAACTCACGGACCTTGAGATCATGATCTGAGCTGAAGTTGGATGCTTAACTGACTGAGCCACCCAGGCACCCCTAGGAGGGCGTTTTAATACCCCATTTTCAACAATGGATAGATCATCCAGACAGAAAACCAATAAGGAAACTTAAGATAGAAAAATATATCTAAGAGACATACAGAACATTCCATCTAACAGCAGTTGAATACACATTCTTCTCAAGTCTACATGAAACATTCTCTCAAGTAGATCATGTGTTATGTCACAAAACAAGTATTAGCAAATTATAAATGATTGAAATCATACCAAGTATCTTTTTAGGTTGCAGTAGCATGGAACTAGAAAACAATAACAAAAAGAAAATTGAGAAATTAACCAATAGGTGGAAATTAAATAACATACTTCTGAACAACTGGTGGGTCAAAGATGAAACCATTAGAGAAATGAAAAATCTTGAAACAAATGAAAATGGAAACACAACAGATCAAACTTATGGGATACAATGAAAACAGTACTAAAAGTGAAATTTATAGCAATAGTGCTTACATTAAAACAAGTGAAAGATCTCAAGTAAATAATTTCACAACACAAGGAACTAGAGAGAGAAGAACAAATGGTGCCCAAAGTTAGCAGAAGAAACGAGATAACAAAGATCACAACAACAACAAAAAAAACATAGTAGAAAAACAATAGAAAAGATCAACAAAACTAAGAGTTGTGTTTTTGAGGAGATAAATAAGATTGACAAACCTTTAGCTAGATTTCCTCAAGAAAAAAAAGAAGACTCAAAATCAGAAATGAAAAAAGACATTATAATGATACTGCAGGATCATAAAAGACTATTATGAGTAAGTATATGGCAACAGATTTGACAATTTGGAAGAAATGGATAAATTTATAGAAACATATAATCCACCAATATTGAGTCATGAAAAAATAGAAAATTTGAACAGATTAATAAGAAGTAAAGAGATTAAATAAGCAATCGTACACCTCTTAACAAAGAAAACCCAGGACCAGATGGCTTCACAAGTAAATTCTATAAAACATTTAAAGAAGGATTTTTAGGGAAGATGGCGGTGTAGGAGGACTCTGGGCTCACCTCGTCCTGCTGATCCCTTAAATTCCACCCACATCTGCCTAAATAACCCAGAAAACCACCAGAAGACTAGCAGAACAGACTCTCTGGAGCCAAGCGTAGACAAGAGGCCCACGGAAGAGGCTAGGAAGGGCAGAGAGGTGGTGTGTGCTACACAGACTGGCAAGAAGGAGCTGGGGCAGTGGAGGGGCAGCCTGCCTGGCAAGGCAGAGCCCCTGAAGCCTGGATTGCAAAAACAGAGGGGCTGGACTCTGTGAGTTCTGACAGCCAGTGGGATTTAACATCTGGAATGTTAAACGTCAACAGCTCTGCTCTTGGAGAGCAGGGAGGTGAGTGGACCCTGGGAGGGAGAGCTGTTGATCCCCGGAAGACAGCTCAGCTTGGTGGGGGAACAAAGGTGTTGGCAACTGCCGTCTCCCTCTCCCATCCCCCAGCTGAAATTCCAAAGGGAACCAGTTCCGTCACCCAAGTTGCTTGCACCTCTCAAATGCCCAACACTGTGCTTCTGTGAATCCATCTCTCCGACAGGCCTGCCTCCCTCCCGGAGCTGCAGGGCCCCTCCCACAGGGGACCTCCGACAGCAAAGCGAGCTAAGTCTGCCCCTCCCACCCTAGTGCACCTTGTGGATCCACCCTGGCTAATACGCCCTTGGCCAGATCCCATTGAAGCGGCACCACAAGCCTGGCAGTGTGCAAGTAGCCCAGACAGGGGCCACACCACTCCACAGTGAGTCCTGCCCCTGGGAGAGGGAAAGATAAGGTACACACCAGTCTGACTGTGGCCCCAGCGGTGGGCTGGGGACAGACATTGGGTCTGACTGTGGCCCTGCCCACCAACACAAGTTACTCCGGACAGGATAGAGGAAGTGCCCTGCAGTTTGGAGCCACCCCAGGGACTACCCAAAATGACGAAACAGAAGAATTCTCTTCAAAAGAAACTCCAGGAAGTAGTGACAGCTAATGAATTGATCAAAAACAATTTAAGCAATATAACGGAACAAGAATTTAGAATAATAGTCATAAAATTAATCACTGGGCTTGAAAAAAGCATAGAGGACAACAGAGAATCTATTGCTACAGAGCTCAAGGGACTGAGAAATAGTCATGAGGAAGTAAAACATGTTGTAAATGAGTGCAAAATAAAATGGAGGTGGCCATGGCACGGATTGAAGAGGCAGAGGAGAATAGGTGAATTAGAAGATAAAATTACAGAAAAGAGAAAGCTGAGAAAAAGAGATAAAAAAATTTAGGAGTATGAGGGGAGAATTAGAGAACTAAGTGATGCAATCAAACAGAACAATGTCCGTATCATAGGAATTCCAGAAGAAGAAGAAGAGAGAGAGAGGGGCTGAAGGTGTACTTGAACAAGTCATAGCTGAGAACTTCCCTGATCTGGGGAAGGAAGAACGCTTTGGAATCCAAGAGGCACAGAGAACTCCCTTCAGATGTCACTTGAATTGATCTTCTGCAAGACATATAGTGAAAGTGGCAAAATACAAGAATAAAGAGAAAATTCTGAAAGCAGCTAGGGATAAACATACATATAAAGGGAGACCGATAAGACTAGGCACAGACCTATCTACTGAAACTTGGCAGGCCAGAAAGGAATGGCAGGAAATCTTCAAGGTGATGAACAGAAAAAATATGCAGCTGAGAATCCTTTATCCAGCAAGTCTGTCATTCAGAATAGAAGGAGAGATAAAGGTTTTCCCAAACAAACAAAAACTGAAGGAATTCATCACCACTAAACCAGCCCTACAAGAGATCCTCAGGGGGACTCTGTGAGTAAAATGTTGCAAGGACCACAAACTACCAGGGACATCACTACAAGTCTGATACCTACAGACATCACAATGACTCTAAACCCATATCTTTCTATAATAACACTGACTGTAAATGGACTAAATGCTCCAACAAAAAGACATAGGGTATCAGAATGGATAAAAAAAAAACAAGACCCATCGATTTGCTGTCTACAAGAGACTGATTTTAGACCTGAGGACACCTTCAGATTGAAAGTGAGGGGATGGAGAACTATCTGTCATGCTACTGGAAGTCAAAAGAAAGCTGGAGTAGCCATACTTGTATCAGACAAACTTGACTTTAAATTAAAGGCTGTAACAAGAGACGAAGAAGGGCATTATATAATAATTACTGGCTCTATCCATCAGGAAGAGCTAACAATTAGAAATATCTATGCACCGAATATGGGAGCCCCCAAATATATAAAACAATCACAAACATAAGCAACCTTATTGATAAGAATGTGGTAATTGCAGGTGACTTTAATACCCTACTTACAACCATGGGTAGATCATCTAGATACAGGATCAATAAAGAAACAAGGGCCCTGAATGATACATTGGATCAGATGGACTTGACAGATATATTTAGAACTCTGCATCCCAAAGCAACAGAATATACTTTCTTCTCGAGTGCACATGGAACATTCTCCAAGATAGATCACATACTGGGTCACAAAACAGCCCTTCATAAGTATACAAGAATTGAGATCATACCATGCACACTTTCAGACCACAACGCTATGAAGCTTGAAAGCAACCACAGGAAAACGTCTGGAAAACCTTCAAAAGCATGGAGGTTAAAAAACACCCTACTAAAGAATGAATGGGTGAACCAGGCAATTAGAGAAGAAATTTAACAGTATGGGGAAAGAAATGAAAATGAAAATACCACAATCCAAATGCTTTGGGATGCAGCGAAGGGAGTCCTGAGAGGAAAATACATTGCAATCCAGGCCTATCTCCAGAAACAAGAAAAATCCCAAATACAAAATCTAACAGCACACCTAAAGGAAATAGAAACAGAACAGCAAAGACACCCCAATCCCAGCAGAAGAGAAATAATAAAGATCAGAGCAGAAATAAACAATATAGAATATAAAAAAAATTGTAGAGAAAATCAATGAAACCCAGAGTTGGTTTTTTGAAAAAATAAACAAAATTGATAAACCTCTAGCCAGGCTTCTCAAAAAGAAAAGGGAGATGACCCAAATAGATAAAATCATGAATGAAAATGGAATTATTACAACCAATCCCTCAGAAATACAAGCAATTATCAGGGAATACTATGAAAAACTATATGCCAACAAACTGGACAACCTGGAAGAAATGGACAAATTCCTAAGCACCCACACACTTCCAAAACTCAAACAGGAAGAAATAGAAAACTTGAACAAACCCATAACCAGCGAAGAATTTCAATCAGTTATCAAAAATCTCCCAACAAATAAGAGTCCAGGACCAGATGGCTTCCCAGGGGAATTCTACCAGACATTTAAAGCAGAGATAGTACCTATCCTTTTCAAGCTGTTCCAAAAAATAGAAATGTAAGGAAAACTTCCAGACTCATTCTATGAAGCCAGCATTACTTTGATTCTTAAACCAGACAGAAACCCAGCAAAAAAAGAGAACTACAGGCCAATATCCCTGATGAATATTGATGCAGAAATTCTCAATAAGATACTAACAAATCGAATTCAACAGCATATAAAAAGAATTATTCACCATGATCAAGTGGGATTCATTCCTGGCTGCAGGGCTGGTTCAACATTTGCAAATCAATGAATGTGGTACATCACATTAATAAAAGAAAAGATAAGAACCATATGATCCTGTCAATCGATGCAGAAAAAGCATTTGACAAAATTCAGCATCCTTTCTTAATAAAAACCCTCGAGAAAGTCGGGATAGAAGGAACATACTTAAACATCATAAAAGCCATTTATGAAAAGCCCACAGCTAACATCATCCTCAATGGGGAAAAACAGAGCTTTCCCCCTGAGATCAGGAACACGACAGGGATGTCCACTCTCACCACTGTTGTTTAACATAGTGTTGGAAGTGCTAGCATCAGCCATCAGACGACAAAAGGAAATCAAAGGCATCAAAATTGGCAAAGATGAAGTCAAGCTCTCACTTTTTGCAGATGATGTGATATTATACATGGAAAACCTGACAGACTCCACCAAAAGTCTGCTGGAACTGATACATGAATTCAGCAAAGTCGCAGGATACAAAATCAATGTACAGAAATCAGTTGCATTCTTATACACTAATAATGAAGCAACAGAAAGACAAATAAAGAAAACCATCCCATTCACAATTGCACCAAGAAGCATAAATACCTAGGAATAAACCTAACCAAAGATGTAAGAGATCTGTCTGCTGAAAACTATAGAAAGCTTATGAAGGAAATTGAAGAAGATACAAAGAAATGGAAAAACATTCCATGCTCATGGATTAGAAGAATAAATATTGTTAAAATGTCAATACGACCCAAAGCTATCTACACATTCAATGCAATCCCAATCAAAATTGCACCAGCATTCTTCTCGAAGCTAGAACAAGCAATCCTAAAATTTGTATGGAACCACAAAAGACCCCGAATAGCCAAAGTAATTTTGAAGAAGACCAAAGCGGGAGGCATCACAATCCCAGACTTTAGGCTCTACTACAAAGCTGGAATCATCAGGACAGCATGGTATTGGCACAAAAACAGACACATAGACCAATGGAATAGAATAGAAACCCCAGAATTAGACTCACAAAAGTATGGCCAACTAATCTTTGACAAAGCAGAAAAGAATATCCAATGGAAAAAGACAGTCTCTTTAACAAATGGTGTTGGGAGAACTGAACAGCAACATGCAGAAGGATGAAACTAGACCACTTTCTTAGACCATTCACAAAAATAATCTCAAAATGGATAAAGGACCTGAATGTGAGACAGGAAACCATCAAAACCCTAGAGGAGAAAACAAGAAAAGACCTCTCTGACCTCAGCTGCAGCAATTTCTTACTTGACACATCCCCAAAGGCAAGGGAATTAAAAGCAAAAATGAACTATTGGGACTTCATTAAGATAAAAATCTTCTGCACAGCAAAGGAAACAATCAACAAAACTAAAAGGCAGCCAACGGAATGGGAAAAGATATTTGCAAATGACACATCGGACAAAGGGCTAGTATCCAAAATCTATAAAGAGCTCACCAGACTCCACACCCAAAAAACAAATAATCCAGTGAAGAAATGGGCAGAAAACAATAGACACTTCTCTAAAGAAGACATCTGGATGGCCAACAGGCACATGAAAAGATGCTCAACATCATTCCTCATCAGGGAAATACAAGTCAAAACCATACTCAGATACCCCCTCACGCCAGTGAGAGTGGCTAAAATGAACAAATCAGGAGACTATAGATGCTGGGAGGATGTGGAGAAACGGGAACCCTCTTGCACTGTTGGTGGGAATGCAAACTGGTGCAGCCGCTCTGGAAAACAGTGTGGAAATTCCTCAAAAAATTAAAAACAGATCTAACCCTATGACCCAGCAATAGCACTGCTAGGAATTTACCCAAGGGATACAGGAGTGCTAATGTATAAGGGCACTTGTACCCCAATGTTTATAGTAGCACTCTCAACAATAGCCAAATTATGGAAAGAACCTAAATGTCCATCAACTGATGAATGGATAAAGAAATTGTGGTTTATATACCCAATGGAGTACTATGTGGCAATGAGAAATAATGAAATATGGCCCTTTGTAGCAATGTGGATGGAACTGGAGAGTGTTATGCTAAGTGAAATATGTCCTACAGAGAAAGACAGATACCATATGTTTTCACTCTTATGTGGATCCTGAGAAACTTAACAGAAGACCATGGGGGAGGGGAAGGAAAAAAAAAGAGGTTAGAGAGGAAGGCAGCCAAAACATAAGAGACTCCTAAAAACTGAGAACAAACTGAGGGTTGATGGGGGGTGGGAAGGAGGGGAGGGTGGGTGATGGGTATTGAGGAGGGCACCTGTTGGGCTGAGCACTGGGTATTGTATGGAAACCAATTTGACAATAATATTATAGTAAAACATTTAAAGAAGAATTAATGCCAAATTTTCCTCAAACTCTTTCAAAAAAATTAATGAGAAGGGAACAGTCCCAAACTTACTTTATGAGGCCAGCATTGCAATGATACCAAAGCCAGATAAGGGTACATTCAGAAAAGAAAACTACAGACCATTATATATCCTAATAAAGATGCAAAAATTCTCAACAAAATACTAGAAAACTGAATTTAACAGTACATTAGAAAGATCATACACCATGGTCAAATTGGATTTATCCTTGGGATGCAAGGATAGTTAAACATACACAGACAAAAACTGTGTGATCATCTCAATAGTTGCGGGAAATGCATTTGACACATTTCCCCATTGATTCATGATACAAACTTTCCGCAAACTGGGTTTAGAAGGAACATACTTCAACATAATAAAGGCTGTCTATGACAAACTCACAGCTAACCTCATATTCAACGGTGAAAGTTTGACAAAGATGTATAAGACATTAAAATTAGAAAGGAAGAAGTAAAATCGTCTCTGTTTGCTAATGACAAGATTATATATGTGGGAAAACTCCACCAAAAAGCTACTAGACTAATAAACAAATTCAGTAAAAGTTTTAAGATGCAAAATCAACTTACAAAAATCAGTTGTTTCTATACACTCACAGTGAACTATTTGCAAAAGAAATACAAAAAGAATCCTATTTACAATAGCATCAAAACGAATAAAACATTTAGGAATTATCCAAGGAAGTGAAAGATCTGCACACTGAAACTTTAAGACACCAATGAAAGAAATTTGAAAGACAGAAATAAATGGAAAGATATCTCATGTCAGATCAGAGGAGTTAAAATTGTTAAAATGTCAACACTATCCAAAGCCATCTGTAGATACAATGCAATCCCTGTCAAAATTCCATTGGCGATATTTTCACAAATAGAAAAAAAATCCTACAATTTGCACGGAATCACAAAAGACTGCAAATAGTCAAAGAAATCTTGAGAAAGAATACAGCTGGAGGTGCTATGCTTCCAATTTCAAACTATGTTACAAATATATAGTAATTACAATTGTAAGGTACTGGCAAAAGACAAAAACAGATCAATGGAACAAAATAGAGATCCTAGAAATAACCCACACAGGGATGGCCAATTAATATTTGATATGGAGCCAAGAATACTCAGTGAGTAAAGGGTAATCTCTTCAATACATAGTGTTGGTAGAACTGGATATCTAAATGCATAACTATGAAATTGGACCATTTTGTCATTTACGAAAATTGCCTCAAAATATATTAAGGACTTAGATGTAAGAGCTGAAATTGTAAAACTCCACATTCACATGCGTTAGAATGGATGTCATCAAAAGACAAGAGATAACAAATACTGATGAGGATATAGAGAAAAGAGAACCTTTGTACACTGTTGGTGGGAATGTAAATTAATTTAGCCACTATGAACAGTATGGAGGTTTCTCAAAAAACTAAAAATTGAACTACTGCATGATCAAGCAATCCCACTCTTTGGTATATAGCCAGAGGAAATGAAATCACTATTTTGGAGAGATATATGCATTCCCGTGTTCATTGCAGCACTATTTACAGGATATGGAAACAACCTAAGTGCCCATCAATAGATGAGTGGATAAAGAAAATGTGGTATATATAGATAATAGAATACTATTCAGCCATAAAAAGTAGGATATTCTGACATTAGCAACAACATGGATAAACGGGAGGGCATCTTGCTAAGTGAAATAAGTTACATAAAGATAATGCTGTATGATCTTATATGTGGATCCTAAAAGGGCCAAACTCAGAGAAAAATATCAAGGTTACCAGGGAGTGGGGAAAATGGGGAGATGCCAATCAAGGGTACAAACTTCCAGTTATCAGATGAATGACTTCTGAGGATTTAAGGTACAGCATGGTGATATAGTTGAGAACATTGTATTGTATACTTAAAGGGTGCTGTGAGAATTCATCTTAAATGTTCTCATCTTAACAACAATAACAAAAAAAAAAGGGTAATTAGATGGGGGAAGCATGTAATCTTAAGTAATCTTATTGTGGTCGACATTTCACAATGTATACATGTGTATCAGATCATCAGATTGTATCCTCTAAATTTACACAATGTTACATGTGAATGATATCCCAGTAAAGCTGGAAAAAAGTAAAGTGAAAAGTCAGTCCATAATAGATCTCATAAGGATGTTGTACCTAGAAATATAAAGAACTCTTTCAACTCAATAATAAAATGACAAAAAGATGATTAAAAATAGGCAGATTATCTGAGGAGATATTTCTTCAAAGAAGATGTACAAATGGCCAAAAAGCACATGAAGAGATGCTTGACATTATTAATTATTGGGAAAATGCAAATCAAAACCATCATTAGATACTGTTTCACACATACTGGGATGGCTTAAAAACAAAACACAACAACCAGATAGTAATGAAGTTATGGAGAAATCAGATTCTCTTACCCTGCTGGTGGGAATGTAGAATGGTGCAGCTTCTTTGAAGAGCCTGGTAGTTAGTTCCTCAGTTAAAAATTAAAGATCACAGGCACCTAGGTGGCTCAGGTCATGATCTCGCAGTTAGTGATCAAGCCCCACATCAGACTTGCTGCTGTCAACTGTTAGTGCAGACCCCACTTGGGATCCTCTGTCCCCTTCTCTCTCTGCTCCTCCCCATCTTGCACTCTCTCAAAAAAAAAAAAAAAAAAATGAAAGACATAAAAAAATTTGAAGATCGAGTTGTCATATGATCCAGCAACTCCACTCTTTGTATGTACTGAAGAGGAATGAAAGCATATGTCTACACAAAAACTTGTACGTGAATGGTTATAGCAACATTATTCATAATAGCCAAAAAGATGGAAATAATCCAAATGTCCATCTATAGATAAATAAATGAAATGTATATCCAAACAATGGAATATTATTTAGCCACAGAAAAGGAATGTAGTACTAATCAAACACATTATACTAAGTGAAAAAAATAGTCACGAAGTCCATAAATTATGATTCCATTCATGTGAAACTCCAGAGTAGGTAAATCCACGTAGAAAGAAGTAAATTAGTGGTTTCTTAGGGCTGGGGATTAAGGGGGAATTGGGAATGGCAGGTAAAGTGTACGGGGTTTTTTTTTTGGTTTTTTTTTTGTAATGAAAATATTCTAAAATTGACCACAGTGGTGTTTGCACATATATGTGAATATACTAAAGTTCATCGAGTTACACAGTTTGAATGAGTGAATTATATGATATGTGAATTATATCTCAATAAAGATTTTAAAAAATTCTGAACAAGTAGTAGACACTTATTCTTCCATGGACAAGCAGTGATTTTATATTGAGTTGAATTATTAAATTGAGTCACTTTAAGATTTTAGTTCAATTTTAATAAGATTTAATTCATTTTTTTTTTCTGTGTGATTTAAACATGAATCAGAAGCCTCTGGCTTTGTATGTTTCCAAAAGCAGCTTTACTTCTCTTGGCAGTTACCTTCCTGACATCATGAATTCTAATTACTGTCTTTTTCTTGAAGATAATTTGAAACAGAACAGTCTTTTTCAGAAACCTTCATAAGATTTGCTGCCAGGACATCCATTTACATCTTGCCAAGTGATCAAGTGTTTTCCTGATAAAGCTTATCAATGATGCTAGTTACAGCATCATTAACTTGGTGCTATGCAGAGTGGGGCCCTGTGGGATTCAGAAGTTTGTATGTATTTTAAAGAAGTTTCTGCAGAAATACAGATGATAACTGGAAATGAAATCACCTGCTCCCGGTCATTTTGACAGTGGCCAGCAGTATGTCCATACAGTGTGACATTGTTAACATCTAAACGTGCCTTCCCTGTCATAGCTCTATGCTCAGTAGTACACGGATATAAAAATAATGGAAGGTTTTATAGTTGGAGGCTATATTTATATATTTATAGATATATATTCTACTTATATATGTATGTATATGCACACGACACACACATATTTAGCCATTGGCAATGATAGCAATAATAGAACCACATATAAATAATGTACATTGAAACTGTGCAAGAGTATAAATGCATATGGATTAAAAGATCTGTATGCATTTTTATGGATAAGGGATAAGCAGACGGTATGAAGAAGGGTTCCTTGGAGGTCAGATTTAGACAGAGTTTTGAAAGAAAGGAAGAATAATGTCATCCCTCAACCAGGGATTCTTATTTATCTATATTGAACTAATGAGAATTCCTGTTCAGCTCAACTGAATTGCCTAGAAAAACCACTAGAGAGGTATATACACTTCTCTCTTTTTTGACAGGATGGTTTCTTCATTTCCTACTTAAAAATGAGAATCCAGGGATAGGTACATGCATGGGTAGAGATGAACAAGTAGAGGGAAGAGCAAACAAAGTAATTAGGGTTCCAATTGCATTTGTTTGTTTGCCAAAGTAAATTATTTATTTTAACTAAGATATTCTTCCTTAATGAAGGGCAATCCTATCTATGTGTAAACAATTGTATATCTTATATTTATTGTAGTTTTCTTCTTGTATTTCATAGCTGGGATATAGACAGCCCAATTTTGCATATTGCTACTGCAATTGAGAAGTAAGATCTTACTTCAACAGTACTGTTTTTTTCATCATGGGAGTATATTATATTTATAAATTTGCTAATTATTTTTCCTTCCTTTCCTTGTGGCCTGGGCTTGAACTTCATCAGTTTATCTAGAAATCCTGAGAATAGAATTTTAAAAGTAACTTGTTGTGCACAAATAATATGCTTTTAAAACATGATTAGCAGACAGAGTTTAAGGTATTTTTCTCTGTTTAAGAAAAAGCTTATTAAATTTATCTCAATCCTATTTCAGTGTTTTTGCCAAACTGTGAAAGCTGGAAGTTGGCATTGAACTGTGATAGACACGGTCAAAGAAGGTAGTAGATGTATACTGGAGATGTTCCTTAGATTTTTATAAGGTGTTTTGTTTCCTGAAAGCAAGGTTAAGGACTTTTAAAATGTATTCTATGCAGAATGCCTTTGGTTCAAATTTAAGAGGCTGACTGTAAAAATATATACTTACGATGCTGATTGATATTTTATTAATTTATTGATTGGAGAGTGTTACCTCTCTCCAAGTCTAGATTGATTATTAATTCTAGCATCACAACTTTAATTAATGGGTCTTTGTAGAGAATCTTTTTATCATTGGGCCCACATATAAATATATACTACATTGTAGACATACTAAAAATAGCTATTATTTTGTATTCTTATGGTAATATCATGTATGCATATTATTTAATATGAAACAGAATGTATTGTGATGTGATAAAAACATGGTATTTGGCACTGGAAAGATTGTGTTTATTCATCACTTTGCAGCTAACTATGTAAGTCATTTGAACTTGCTGAATCTCTGTAAAATGAAGATAATAAAATCAAGCTCATGTGGAGATTAAATGAAATTTGTATATTAAAATGCCTAAAAAGTATAGATGTTTACTACAGGGTGGTTGTTTTATGTTAAAGTTTAAATGAGATATCTTACTGTTTTTTGGACCTGTGAATTCCTGGTGAGGAATTTTACATTTGGAATTTTTATTTAAAAGATAACTAACATACTAAAATTAACAACTCAGGAAACAACAGATGTTGGCAAGGATGCGGAGAAAGGGGAACACTTTTGCTGCTGGTGGGAATGCAAAATGATGCAGCCACTCTGGAGAACAATTTGGAGGTTCCTCAAAAAATTAATTGCACCTACAACCCAGCAATTGCACTACTAGGTATTTATCCAAATATCCAAAGGACACAGGAGTGTTGTTTTGAAGGGGCACATGCACCACAATGTTTATAGCAATACTGTCAACAATAGGCAAATAATGGAAAGAGCCCAAATGTTCATTGACTGATGAATGGATAAATAAGATGTATACGTATACAATAGAGTGTTACTCGAGGATCAGAAAGAATGAGATCTTGACATTTGCAAAAATGTGGATGGAACTAGAATGTGTTATTGCTAAGCAAAATAAGTCAGAAAAAGACAAATATCACATGAAACAAAACAGACGAGCATAGGGGAATTTAAGAAACATAACAGATGAACATAAAGGAAAGGAAGGAAAAATAAGATAAAAACAAAGAGGGAGGGGCACCTGGGTGGTTCAGTTGGTTAAGCATCTGACTTCAGCTCAGGCCATGATCTCATAATTCATGGGTTTGAGCCCCACGTTGGGCTCTGTGCTGACAGCTCAGAGCCTGGAGCCTGCTTTGGTTTCTGTGTCTCATTCTCTCTCTGCCCCTCCCCCACTTGTTCTCTGTCTTTCAAAAATAAATAAATGTAAAAAAAAAAAAAAAACAGAGAGGGAGGCAAGCCATGAGACTCTTTAACTATTGAGAACAAACTGATGGTTGCTGGAGGTGGTAGGTGGGGAGATGCACTAAATGGTGATGGGCATTAAGGAGGGCACTTGTTGGGATGAACACTGAGTGTTATATGTAAGTAATGAATCACTAAATTCTACTCCTGAAATCATTATTACACTATATATTTACTGACTTGGAATTAAATAAAATGTAAAAAAAAATAAAAATAAATAATATAAATTAAAAAATAAAGCAAATAAAAAAAGCATATTGTTTTGGGGAAAAAAGGTAACATAAAGGAACTAAAGAGGCATAATGTGGAGATAAATTAGAAGTACCATCCAGTTTCAGTGCCCAGGTTGGCATTTGTGTTTACAATTATATTTGTGCTGATGAAGGTCAAATCACATCATGGCACCGTGTAAGAATGAGGAATTCACAATAAAGTAAATATTCTGTGTTGAAGATAGAATGGAAGCAATTATAAGAAAATTTAATTTACACTCAAATCATTTAAAAAATGCTATTTTCTTATTTTTCAAAAACAGTCTGATGACAAAACTAGGACTTTTTTCAGCAACATTGATAAGAATCGAAAACTAACATCAAAAATTATTTTCTCATTCTCAAACTCCATTAATAATCAGATAACCACTTAACATATTTTAATAAAACAATATCAATTTATAATCAAATAATACATATTTACAATGTTGTCAAATGATTCTTCATTAACATATCATTTGTACTATTCTGTACAATTTACATCCATGAATATTTTAAAATTATTGATACAACTTTGCCTTTTTGAAAGCATGCTTCTGCTTAGGAGTAGGTTAAAATTTGTTGCAGAAGGATTATAAAGAAAAAGCATTAGGTAACAATTAGTTACTACTCTTAAACAAAATATAATTTTGCATCAGAATAGTAGCAGTGTAGGCTACAATAGTACCTTGACCAAAGGACATCTGAATTTCTCTAACTCCTTTTTTTAGCATGCTGTCTGTGAGACCATAACATTTTGTAAAGGGGAGGTCCCATAAAAAAGGAGAGGGAAACCTACTTTTTCCTTCAGAAGAAAAAGCTAGGTAGGAAAACAAGAGGAGCAACACACATCCTGATTTCTAAAGTCAGAAAAGGGAGTTGTGCAAGTAAATGAGGGCAACTTAGAGAGTGGGTGCCTTTACCTTCACTTTCCATTTGGGAATGTGTGAGGTGGTTGTCTTGAATGGCACTTCATAGCAACAAAGCGTGGCCAAATCAGAACGGACTTGCTGGCAGAGTCTGGCCAGGCAGGCAGACATGCTGGGACTTTATCTTTCCTGTACCCTCTTGGACTCTGTGTGGAATGGACTGGTATTTCTAGTTGAGGATCTTGACAGAGGCATCAGTGGCAGCCATAGTGGGGCAAGGTGACTCTGTAATGAGGACTGTGGAACAGACAACCTAATAATATGTGACCAGGAGCAAACTGAAGTTGAAGTCAGACCTCAGTGGGGTTTATGGAAGCAGCTAAGGTCAGCCAGGGCATTCCCCTGGAATTTTTCCAAGTCTAAAGAGAGAACAGGGGGCGCCTGGGTGGCTTGGTCGGTTAAGCGTCTGACTTCGGCTCAGGTCATGATCTCACAGACCGTGAGTTCGAGCCCCGCGTCGGGCTCTGTGCTGACAGCTCAGAGCCTGGAGCCTGCTTCAGATTCTGTGTCTTCCTCTCTCTCTGCTCCTCCCCTGTTCATGCTCTGTCTCTCTCTGTCTCAAAAATAAATAAACGTTAAAAAAATTAAAAAAAAAAAAAAAGAGAGAGAACAGAATGCCAGTCGCCGAAAGAGGCTGACAAAAGTACAGGGGCACTGCCTGAATAAGAGGACTGTGCTCCCATAATCAATGCCAATTTATCTTACACATCTTTCCTTTCATAAATCTGGACATGGCAGTAGAGAGAAAATTGGGGAATGGAAGAGAGAAGAGAGACTGTCTGACTGATGAGCATTTTTATCCATTAGATGTGGAATAGTACCTGAAAGGACTGTCAGAGTTATCGGATCATGCTAAGCTTTAAACCGGATTGGACTTCTGGTTAACTTTTCTCTGTTAAACAGAGGTTAGTGACGTGATGTTGGTGGGTCTCATGTGGAAGATCAAATCTGACAAAATGAGTGAATTAGTCTTTTCTAAGGACACGAGTGTTGTGGTAGGAGTTAAATTTGTTACCACGATACAATTGCCATTGCAAAGAGACATCAGAGAGAGTAGTAAAAAGCAAAGATGTTTGTAACAGACCTGGATTCAAATTTAAACTTTGGCACTTAGTGGTCATATGTCTGTGGCCAGGTTACTCATCCATTCTAAGCCTGACTGCCCTCATCTGTAGCATGAATTATTCTGAAAATCACATGAGAAAATGCTCGAGTAATTTCCTCATGTGATTTGCTTATCGAGCTTTTCGTGTGAAAAGCTTATCATGATGTCTGACATATAGTACACATTTAATAGTTGATAGTTAATAGATCTATGTGTCTGCTAGACACTGAAGACTTGATTTGGAAATCCAGAGGCCTAGATTTAATTTTGACTTCTTCTATCCTATGGTGGTTTGTTTTGGGTACCTTATATAACCGTTTGGCTACTTAATAGATATTTGACCTTGAATAAGATACAGAAGCTTTTTTTCTGCCTCAGTTTTCTCATCAATAAATATGGGTTAACTTTTTTACTACGCATTCCAAAGTTTTGCTATGAGAATGAACTGAGTCAGTAGCTTTAACATGCTTACAAAAATGCCCGACCAAATGTTCAAAAACTGTTGGCTAACATCATCATCATTTGAAGCTTTTCCAATGGCTTCCATGTACAGCGTCACCTGTTTCCCTGTCCCTGTGCAGAGTGAACTGATTATGAGTAAAGGGCTTTAGACATATAGACATTCTAAACATTTCCCATGAACTATATAATTTAATCTATTTTAAACATTTATTATGCAGCCAACTAGAAAATATGAATACTTATTTTTGTTGATCCCTTTTTAAAAAAACATTTTTTAATGTTTATTTTTGAGAGAGACAGAGACAGAATGCGAGTGGGTTAGGGGCAGAGAGAGAGGGAGACACAGATTCCGAAGCAGGCTCCAGGCTCTGAGCTGTCAGCACAGAGCCTGACGTGGGGCTCGAACTCACAAGCTGTGAGATCATGACTTGAACTGAAGTCGGACACTCAAATGACTGAGCCACCCGGGCACCCCTGTTGATCCCTTTTTAACAGTTTTGTTAAAGCATAATTAATGCAAATAAATCAAACATTTAAAGTATACAATTGATAAGTTTTGACATATGTATACACTAATGAAATTATCACTGTTGTTAAGATCATGAGCATATTCATCACTCACAAAAGTTCCTTTGTACACCTTTGCATCTTGTACGTTTTCTTCTGTCCCCAGGCAACCACTAATGTGCTTTTTCTCACTATAGATTTCTTTAACATTTGTTAGACTTTATGTAAAGTGTTATGCACTATATTATGTCTCTCTTCTTTCACCTAGTATAGTTATTTTTCTATTCATCCATGTTGTAGCATGGATCATAGTATATGGGCATGATTAACTTTAAGAAACTACCTGTATTACTCAGCAATCAAAAAGAATGAAATCTTGCCATTTGCAACTATGTGGATGGAACTAGAGGGTTATGCTAAGCAAAATTAGCCAGTCCGAGAAAGACAAATATCATATGACTTCACTCATATGTGGAATTTAAGATACAAAACAGATGAACATAAGGGAAGGGAAGCAAAAATAATATAAAAGCAAGGATGTGGGGGACAAAACATAAGAGACTCTTAAATACAGAGAACAAACTGAGGGTTGCTGGAGGGATTGTGGGAGGGGGGTATGGGATAAATGGGTAAGGGGCATTGGGGAGGACACTTGTTGGGATGAGCAGTGGGTGTTATACATAGGGGATGAATCACTGGAATCTACTCCTGAAATCTTTATAGGACTATATGCTAACTAGGATGTAAATTTAAAAAAAATGTGAAAAATATTTATGGAAGCAAAAAACAAAAACAAAACAACAAAACAAACAAACAAACAAAAAAACAAAAAGAAACTCCCTGCATACAAAAGAACCACAGCTAATATCATCTTCAGTGGGGGAAAAGTGAGAGCTTTTCCTCTGAGGTCAGGAACAAGACAATGATGTCCACTCTCACCATTGTTATTTAACATAGTACTGAAAGTCATAGCCACAGCAATCAGATAACAAAAAGAAGCAAAAGGCATCCAAATTGGCAAGGAAAAAGTCAAACTTTCACTGTTTGCAGATGACATGATACATTATACAGGAAACCCAAAAAACTCCACCAGAACATTACTAGAACTGATACACAAATTCAGCAAAGTCACAGGATATAAAATCAATGTACAGAAATTTGTTGTATTTCTATACACCCATGATAAAGCAGAAGAAGGAGAAATCAAGGAGTTGATCCCATTTACAATTGCACCAAAACAGTAAGATCCCCAGGAATAAACTTAACCAAAAAGGTAAAAGATCTATACTCTGAAAACTATAGACAACATATGAAAAAAAAATTGGAGATAACACAAAGAAATGGGAGACATTCCATGCTCATGGATTAGAAGAACAAATATTGTTAAAATATCTATACTACTGAAAGCAATCTGCAAATTTAATGCAATCCCTGTCAAAATACCACCAGTATTTTTCGCAGAAGTAGAACAAACAATCCTAAAATTTGTATGGAACCAGAACGACCCTGAATAGCCAAAGTAATATTGAAAAAGAAAAGCAAAATAAGAGACTCTTAAAAACTGAGAATAAACTGAGGGTTGATGGGGGGTTGGAGGGAAGGGAGGGTAGGTCATGGGCATTGAGGAGGGCACCTGTTGGGATGAGCACTGGGTGTTGTATGGAAACCAATTTGACAGTAAATTTCATATAAAAAAAAAGAAAAAGAAAAGAAAAGCAGGAGGCATCACTACTGGATTTCAAGCTGTATTACAAAGCAGTAGTGATCAAGACAGTATGGTATTGGCACAAAAACAGACACATAGATCAGTGGAACAGAATAGAAAACCCAGAAATGGGCCCACAACTGTATGGTCAACTAGTCTTTGACAAGGCAGGAAAGAATATCCAATGGAAAAAAAAGACATTCTCTTCAACAAATGGTGTTGGGAAAACTGGACAGCAACATGCAGAAGAATGAAACTGGCCGACTTTCTTAAACCATACACAAACATAAATTCAAAATACATGAAAGAACTAAATCTGAGACAGGAAGCCATCAAAATTCTAGAGAAAAACACAAGCAGCAACCTTTCTGATCTCAGCCATAGGAACTTCTTACTAAACATGTCTCTGGAGGCATGGGAAACAAAAACAAAAATTAGCTGTTGGGACTGTATGAAGATAAAAAGCTTCTTCTGCATAGCAAAGGAAACAATCAACAAAACTAAAAGACAACCTACAGAATGGGAGAAGATATTTTCAAACAACGTATCTGATAAAGGGTTAGTATCCAAAATCTATAAAGAACTTATCAAATTCAACACCAAAAGCATAAATAATCCAGTGAAGTAATGAGCAGAAGACATGAATGGACATTTTTCCAAAGAAGACATACAGACCCTAATAGGCACCCTATTAGGCACATGAAAAGATGCTCAACATCACTCATCATCAGGGGAATACAGATCAATACCATGATGAGATATATCACCTCATACCTGTCAGAATGACAAAATTAACAACACAGGAAACAATAGGTGTTGGTGAGAAAGGGGAACCCTCCTACACTGTTGGTGGAAAAACAAACTGGTGCAGCCACTCTGGAAAACAGTATGGAGGTCCCTCAAAATGTTAAAAAAAGAACTACTCTATGACCCAGCAATTGCACTAGTAGATATTTACCCAAATGATACAAAAATACAAATTTGAAGGGGCACATGCACCCTGATATTTATAGCAGCATTATCAACAATAGCCAAATTATAGACAGAGACCAAATGTCTATCAATTGTTGAATGGATATATATATGGCTGAGTATATATTATATATGTATTATTATACATACATGTATTATATATGTATAATATGTATGTATTATGTATTATATATGTATATACATAGCAAAAAAACCCACCTCCATATTTTTGCCAATGGGTGGTATGGTCAGCCTCTTAAATTCTTGAACTGGTATTAGTGTTTATACGTATTCATATTTATAATCATACCAACTTTAAAAATTATTGTGTAGTTGCAATTCATTGTGGTTTTATTTTGTATTTCCTTAATAACTAACAATGTTAAACATCTTTTCATGGTTTATTTGCCATTCATATATCTTCTTTGATGAAGTATCTGTTAAAAATTATTTCCTATTTTTGATTAAAGACCTAAATGTGGGGCTTAATACCATAAGAATCCTAGAAGAGAAGACAGGTAGTAACCTCTTTGACATTTGCTGTAGCAATTTTTTCTAGATATGTCTCCTGAGTCAAGGGAAACAACAGCAAAAATAAACTATTTGGATGACATCAAAATTAAAAGTTTTGGCATAATGAAGGAAATGATCAACAAAACTAATAGGCAACCTAGAAAATATGAGAAGATATTTGTAAATGACATCTCTGGTAAAGGTTTAGTGTCTAAAATATATAAAGATACCCAAAGATCAAATGATCCAATTAAAAAATCGGCAGAAGATATGAACAGACATTTCTCCAAAGAAGGCATACAGATGGCCAACAGACACATGAAAAGGTGATCATCATCACTTACCATAAGGGAAATGCAAATCAAAACTACAATGAGATATCACCTCACACCTGTCAGAATGGCTAAAATGAACACCACAAAAAACAATAGGTGTTGGCAAGGATGTGGAGAAAAAGGAACCCTCTTGCACTATTGGTGGGAATGCAAACTGGTATAGCCACTGTGAAAAACAGTATGGAGATTCCTCAAAAAGTTAAAAATAAAACTACCCTAAGATCCACCAATCACACTACTGGGTATTTACCCACAGAATACAAAAGCGTTATTCAAAGAGATACATGCACTCCTATGTTTATAGCAGCATTATTTATAATAGTCAAGGTGTGGAAGCAGCCCAAGTGTCTATCGATTGATGAAAAATAAAGATGTGGTATGTATGTATATATACATACAATGGAATACTACTCACCCATAAAAATGAATGAAATCTTGGGGTGCCTGGGTGGCTCAGTTGGTTAAGCATCTGACTTCAACTCAGGTCATGATCTCATGGTTTGTGGGTTCAAGCCCTGCATCGGGATCTGTGCTGACAGCTTGGAGCCTGGAGCCTGCTTCGGATTCTGTGTCTCCATCTCTCTGCTCTTCCCCAGCTCATGCTCAGTCTCTATCTCTCTCAAAAATAAACAAACATTTTTTAAAAAGATAAAAATGAATGAAATCTTGCCATTTACAATGAAATGGTTGGAGCTAGAGAGTATAATGCAAAGTGAAATAAGTCAGTCATAGAAAGACAAATACCATATGATTTCATTCATAGGTAGAATTTAAGGAAAAAAAACCTAATGAGCAAAGGGGAAAAAAGCAGAGAGAGACAAATCAAGAAACGGATACTTAAGTATAGAGAACACACTGACGGTTACCAGAAGGGAGGTGGGTTGGGGGGATGGGTTAAGTAAGTAATGGCATTAAGGAGTGCACTTGTCATGATGAGCACTTGATGATACAGGGAATTGTTGAATAACTGTATTGTACACCTGAAGCTAATATAATACTGTATATTAACTAGCAAATTAAAATAAAAATTTACAAAAGTATTTCCCATTTAAAAAATTGCTCTTTGTTATTGTTATTGACAATATTGTTATTGGGAATCTTTTAGGTGTTCTAAATACAAATTTTTTAATTTCATAGATGACTTGTAAATATTTTGCCCAGTCTGTTTAGTTTTATCAATTTTACTCATTTTCTCAAAGAATAGCTTTTGGCTTCATTAATTTTCTGTCTTGTGTATTTGTATTCTATTTTATTAATTTCCACTCTGACATCTATTATTTTTGTTCATTTGAATCTACTTAAATATTATAGTTTCATACCCTAAGTTTGAATTTAAAAAAATAAAAAAACCCTACAGAATAGCCACATGTTATTTTTAGCCCTGTCCAATGGCAGTTGCTGAAAATGTTTGTGGTACGTCTTAAAAAATAGTTTAGGCTGATGTAAGAGTGGTGTAAAAGCATCACAGATGTTTACTTTTACTCATGCAAAGTTCACTTGGGACCAGGGACAGGAGCAGTCGTGCGAGCTCTGGGTCCCAGGCTTCTTTCATCTTGTGGCTTTATCCTTTTCTGGGACCTCTGTGTGCTCTCTACTCAGCCAGCAGTTGAAGAAGAGAGAGGCTGCAGGGTAACGCAGGAGGATTTTATGGGTCTGGACTGGAAGGCTGGATACAGTATACTTCCACTTACAGTCCATGTCATGGCCCAGAGTGCAGTCACCTCGTGTTGTCTAACTGTAGGGATTGCAGCACACACAGTTGAGCTAAATGCTCAAGAAGAAAGGGAAGTAGTTTGCTGAATGACTGTCTTGTCCCTGACCTGCAGTTCACTCAGAGCCTAAGGTAATGCTCTCTACACCTGGTTATATAATTCATGCTAAGAGTGCTAGTCCCTCCAGCAGCTGATTTCCGGAGCTGATTTTTGGTTTGAATTTGTTTATTTACCAAACTACTTTTTTTTTTTTTTTTTAACTAGTAAGTCTACCATGTGGATTTATTGTGTGAATCTGAGTCTCTGTCTCAGTTTCCTGATTATTCTCAGTGCTCCTGTTAGCCCTCTTTCTCCTGAACTTGTCAGTTTGGCTGAG
Source organism: Panthera leo (assembly GCF_018350215.1). Lineage (NCBI taxonomy): Eukaryota > Metazoa > Chordata > Mammalia > Carnivora > Felidae > Panthera > Panthera leo. The sequence continues at coordinate 38,756,979 of NC_056696.1, read as the reverse complement.
TCTCTTACAACATGGCAATCTTTGTCAAGCTCCAGATCTCCCAGATACTTCCTGGGGACTGCTTTAAAAAGATGGATCTCCACCCTTAATCAGAACCATAGTAGTATATTGCAAGGTGCAAACACATGATTGTGGACATTGTAATCTGAACTTTAATCCCCCAGCAAGTAGGAACCCCAGAGGTGATTAATTCCTCTTTCCTGACTCTGTTTATCTGCTGGATCATTTCCAAGGTCCTTTGGATCTTCTGTGAAGTGGTCTGATTATTGCCATGTACTTCGACAGAAAAAGTCCCTTTACCTGCTGGAGCGTAGGCAAGGATGCTTCTTATTTTCCATATAACCCACAGAGAATTATCATTATTAACTAATAATTATCAATAATTTTAAGTCTTATACTTTCAAATATTTTAATTATTCTATTAAAATATTCTAAAATCTCAATTTCACTTGAAATGGTGTTATTATTGCTGTTTTAAAACTTGAACTGAATTCCATTTATCTATATTAAAAGAGTGCTTCCCCCTTTTTGTGTATAGTTAAGTAGCCTCTAGATTATTGCCAGCCTCATAGCATTATATTTCATTTCCCATCCTTAAGTATGTAGATCAGAAATTTTGCTCTTCTGTTATATCCAGGAGAGTATCTTTGTTAACTTGCTAACCTCTGGCTTTCCCATACAAAGTTTGGCTCAAATTGACATTTGTTAGTGTCACAAAAGGAAAGCAGGTATTGCTCTGACCTGTGCTTTCTACTAAATAAGGCATGCCTGGGCATTTGAAAAAAAATTCAAGATCCATCCATCTTCTGAAGCACAGAAACGATATGTTAGTGGTGGTGGTCTTCATCATTTAAGTAAGTAGTAGAGGTTAACTCATCTGACTTCCACATTATATTGATTTTTCTCTCCTGGGAAGAGCTGTGTTGATTTTTAGTAGTTGTTATTCTTGGGGTGGGGAGCCTGTGGAGAGATGGAGAGGGTGAATGAAAATGAGACCATAAGGATTAAATAACTACCGCATACATGGGGTAAACAAGCTGTATGATACACAGATCTTTGTTCTCAACCAAAGTGCTTCATTTGTGATGGAGATCACAGTAAGAATAAAATGAAGTTGTCTGAAGGAAAAGGATGTCTCAGGAGTCTTTATACTGGTTTGGCCACAAGTTAATAATGTGGCCAGCACTTAATAGTGAACTGCAGGACTGCATTATCTTTTAACAGATGCCACTCATATGCAATCTAAACAGGTCAATTACTAGCGAATCTCTGATGATCTCAGTACACCAAGAAAGAGCCAAAGAAAATGCCCAGATGCACAGACACATAAGAGCTGAAATAGGGTACAAACCAATTTACAGAAATGGAAGTTAACCCTTAGAGGAATAAAACCAGCCTACTACATATTCATTTCTATCTTATTAATTATTTATGCAGGATGTGAGCTTGTCACTTGAAGCAAAATTATACAAACCAATAAGTGCACATATTTAAATTTCCCATTTCCTACAGGAAATGGAATATCCTTAAGAAAGAGGAAGAGAAAAAAAAGGTGTAAATATTAGAAGTCTCCTATTCTCTTTATATTCATTGTTATTGGCAACTGTGGTTGAGTTTAACACTACAAGTTTCTGGACAAGCCAAACAGTCCTGTAGTAAACACAATAAGAGTCTATTCATCTCTCATAAATGCGTATGTCTAACTCTCATTAATATTAATGCCATTGCATACAAGCATTGAGGCGATAATAGACTTCCATTAAAATCCATTTGTATTCATGAGTTTTTTTAAAAGGTTACTCTTCAATCATTTCTTCTAAAAATGTGAGTCAATGATCTTCTTCACTTCAAAGATATTTCAAATATAGCTGACTAAATACAATAAGAACCCAATTAAAGTTTATTTGCAACAAATTTCCATGGAAAACTTGACAGTAAATGACTCATTTTTTTCTTCCTAAAATCACTTTCATTTGCTGTATTAATTTGTATATAGTACATTAACCAGAAAGCAGCAGATGATTCCTGTTTTCTGCTTCTATTAGTCTTTGTAATCTGAATTTGACAGATTGACAGCTGGCAGTCTGCCCATAACCAAACTTCTCACACTAGTAAAGCCAAGTCAAGTCAGATAGTCCATGTTGTCAATTGTAGAGTATGTCTCAGTATTCTTAAAAAAATTTTTTTAAAATATTTATTTATTTTTGAGAGAGAGAGAGAGAGAGAGAGAGAGAGAGAGAGCCCGCGCGCGCGCGCGCACGCGGGGGAGGGGCAAAGAGAGAGGGAGACACGGAATCTGAAGCAGGTTCCAGGCTCTGAGCTGTCAGCACAGAGCCGATGCTGGGACTTGAACCCACGAACTGTGAGATCATGACCTGAGCCAAAGTCCGACACTTAACTGACTGAGCTACCCAGGTGTCCCCCCCCCCCTTTTTTTTTAATTTTTTGTCTCAGTATTCTTAAAATCACATAAAAGTGGTAGAATATTGAAAACTAGGAACCTTTGATAAATCTCATGTTCAGGAAGTAAGCATTCTGTTTGTTACGGAATTTATCTTTGTGCTATTCACAACTGATTCCACAGAAATATCAGTAATGAAGAAGAGGATTCTCAGAAGGGAGAGTCCGTGGAAGCAGACAGTTTGTTATTTTCATGAAACCATTGTGCTTGTATAAGGAGGAACAGGGCAATAGGACGGAGAATGAAGGAAGGGTGATGGCTAAGCTCACTTTTATAGTCCCAATGAGAAATCCCTTCTGGATTTTCTTTTTTTTTCTTTTTAATGATTATTTATTTTTGAGAGAGAGAGACACACACACACACACACACAGAGTATGAATGGGGGAAGGGCAGAGAGAGAGGGAGATACAGAATCCGAAGTAGGCTCCAGGCTCTGTGCAGACAGCTCAGAGCCCGACGTGGGGCTCGAACTCACAACCTGTGAGATCATGACCCAAGCCGAAGTCAGACAATCAACAGACTGAGCCACCCAGGTGCCCCTGATTTTTCTTATTAAAGTAATACTTTATGTATTTAGAGAAAAACCTACCATACTTTTGCAATGCAAGTTAAAAGGCTGTTGAAACATTATGAAAGCAAAACACATTAAATGAAAGCAGCCCATTTTTCAATAATTCTTCCTCATTAAAAGAACTAAACTGAACCATTCAATTCATGGAAGCATTAATGTGTTTTTTTTCCCTTGGGCAAACACATGGTTGAGTCTTGATTAGAGAAACAAGTGTAAGTGAGATAGTCTGAATCCCTAGAGATTAATAATCTACATAAACCATAGTTGCAGAGAACATACCAGATTGCACCCAAACTGTAAGTTATGTTTCCTGAAACTATAGTTTATAGCTTAAGATAGGTAACTTTGATGAGTCTAAACCCACCTGGAGGAATAGCAGAGCAGAATTAAATATATATCATACATAAAAGAGCTACATTCAGGGAACAAGGATATGACACAGTTCTAGGAAATAAATACTTGGTTTATAATAATATACATTATTATACATTATCAATTTTATTTATAATTATTATATATTACCAGAATATATATAGTGATAAGTATTGTTGGACCAATTTGCATTATATACACACAACATATTGCTTATTGAATTTAGTATTAAATATTTAAATACATATATGAAAACTCACTGTGATACACAGAATACTTAGTGACACTAGATTAAATATCAATAAAATTAGAGGCTGAATGTATTGGAGTAAGTGGAACAAATGCAAAGAAGTAAAGTCTTGACTATAGTTTTAATCTCTGTTATTTTTTGGATTTTATATGACTTTTGTTAAGTCACTTGTCAAGATACAACATAGTGATAATGAGCAGTCAGACCAGATATCTCCACTGATGTGTATGTTTACTCATACAACTTCACTGGGTAACCTATTATTTGCCAGGTGTTGGGCTAGATGATCAGATAAGGGAATGAAAAACACATACATACCCCAGATTATTTTACAGATGAGAGGAAAGACATCTACGTGCAGATGAATATAATAGGTAAATGCTCAGATTGAAGGATGCACTGGATGCCATTTGAGCAGGTTGGGAGAGAGATAGTGATATTTTCAAGGTGGTAGACAAGGAGGTTGGGATTTTTCTATTTTGGTGAATCTTATTATAAAGATTTATTGTGTTTTTTTCTGCTCAGGATCTGTTCACCTTTTTTTTTTTTAAATTTAAATTTATTTTTTTAATTTACATCCAAATTAGCATTTCAGGAGTATATTCCTTAATCCCTCTTACTCATTTAGCCCATCTCCCTTCCCACAACTCCACCAGTAACCCTCTGTTTGTTCTCCATATTTAAGAGTCTCTTATGTTTTGTCCCCCTCCCTGTTTTTATATTATTTTTATTTCCCTTCCCTTATGTTCATCTGTTTTGTGTCTTAATGTCCTCATATGAGTGAAGTCATATGATATTTGTCTTTCTCTAATTTCGCTTAGCATAATACCCTCCAGTTCCATCCACATAGTTGCAAATGGCAAGATTTCATTCTTTTTCACTGTTGAGTAATTCTCCATTGTACACATGTACCACATCTTCTTTTTTATTTATTTATTTATTTATTTATTTATTTATTTATTTATTTATTTATTTTTTATTTTTTAATATATGAAATTTACTGTCAAATTGGTTTCCATACAACACCCAGTGCTCATCCCAAAAGGTGCCCTCCTCAATACCCATCACCCACCCTGCCCTTCCTCCCACCCTGCCCTCCCTCCCACCCCCCATCAACCCTCAGTTTGTTCTCAGTTTTTAACAGTCTCTAATGCTTTGGCTCTCTCCCACTCTAACCTCTTTTTTTTTTTTTTTTTTCCTTCCCCTCCCCCATGGGTTTCTGTTATGTTTCTCAGGATCCACATAAGAGTGAAACCATATGGTATCTGTCTTTCTCTGTATGGCTTATTTCACTTAGCATCACACTCTCCAGTTCCATCCATGTTGCTACAAAAGGCCATATTTCATTTTTTCTCATTGCCACGTAGTATTCCATTGTGTATATAAACCACAATCTCTTTATCCATTCATCAGTTGATGGACATTTAGGCTCTTTCCATAATTTGGCTATTGTTGAGAGTGCCGCTATAAACATTGGGGTACAGGTGCCCCTATGCATCAGTACTCCTGTATCCCTTGGATACATTCCTAGCAGTGCTATTGCTGGGTCATAGGGTAGGTCTATTTTTAATTTTCTGAGGAACCTCCACACTGCTTTCCAGACCGGCTGCACCAATTTGCATTCCCACCAACAGTGCAAGAGGGTTCCTGTTTCTCCACATCCTCTCCAGCATCTATAGTCTCCTGATTTCTTCATTTTGGCCACTCTGACTGGCGTGAGGTGGTATCTGAGTGTGGTTTTGATTTGTATTTCCCTGATAAGGAGCGACGTTGAACATCTTTTCATGTGCCTGTTGGCCATCCGGATGTCTTCTTTAGAGAAGTGTCTATTCATGTTTTCTGCCCATTTCTTCACTGGGTTATTTGTTTTTCGGGTGTGGAGTTTGGTGAGCTCTTTATAGATTTTGGATACTAGCCCTTTGTCCGATGAGTCATTTGCAAATATCTTTTCCCATTCCGTTGGTTGCCTTTTAGTTTTGTTGGTTGTTTCCTTTGCTGTGCAGAAGCTTTTTATCTTCATAAGGTCCCAGTAATTCACTTTTGCTTTTAATTCCCTTGCCTTTGGGGATGTGCCGAGTAAGAGATTGCTACGGCCGAGGTCAGAGAGGTCTTTTCCTGCTTTCTCCTCTAAGGTTTTGATGGTTTCCTGTCTCACATTCAGGTCCTTTATCCATTTTGAGTTTATTTTTGTGAATGGTGTGAGAAAGTGGTCTAGTTTCAACCTTCTGCATGTTGCTGTCCACTTCTCCCAGCACCATTTGTTAAAGAGACTGTCTTTTTTCCATTGGATGTTCTTTCCTGCTTTGTCAAAGATGAGTTGGCCATACGTTTGTGAGTCTAGTTCTGGGGTTTCTATTCTATTCCATTGGTCTATGTGTCTGTTTTTATGCCAATACCATGCTGTCTTGATGATGACAGCTTTGTAGTAGAGGCTAAAGTCTGGGATTGTGATGCCTCCTGCTTTGGTCTTCTTCTTCAAAATTACTTTGGCTATTCGGGGCCTTTTGTGGTTCCATATGAATTTTAGGATTGCTTGTTCTAGTTTCGAGAAGAATGCTGGTGCAATTTTGATTGGGATTGCATTGAATGTGTAGATAGCTTTGGGTAGTATTGACATTTTGACAATATTTATTCTTCCAATCCATGAGCAGGGAATGTCTTTCCATTTCTTTATATCTTCTTCAATTACCTGCATAAGCTTTCTATAGTTTTCAGCATACAGATCTTTTACATCTTTGGTTAGATTTATTCCTAGGTATTTTATGCTTCTTGGTGCAATTGTGAATGGGATCAGTTTCTTCATTTGTCTTTCTGTTGCTTCATTGTTAGTGTATAAGAATGCAACTGATTTCTGCACATTGATTTTGTATCCTGCAACTTTGCTGAATTCATGTATCAGTTCTAGCAGACTTTTGGTGGAGTCTATCGGATTTTCCATGTATAATATCATGTCATCTGCAAAAAGCGAAAGCTTGACTTCATCTTTGCCAATTTTGATGCCTTTGATTTCCTTTTGTTGTCTGATTGCTGATGCTAGAACTTCCAGCACTATATTAAACAGCAGCGGTGACAGTGGGCATCCCTGTCGTGTTCCTGATCTCAGGGAAAAAGCTCTCAGTTTTTCCCCGTTGAGGATGATGTTAGCTGTGGGCTTTTCATAAATGGCCTTTATGATCTTTAAGTATGTTCCTTCTATCCCGACTTTCTCAAGGGTTTTTATTAAGAAAGGGTGCTGGATTTTGTCAAAGGCCTTTTCTGCATCGATTGACAGGATCATATGGTTCTTCTCTTTTTTTTTGTTAATGTGATGTATCACGTTGATCGATTTGCGAATGTTGAACCAGCCCTGCATCCCAGGAATGAATCCCACTTGATCATGGTGAATAATTCTTTTTATATGCTGTTGAATTCGATTTGCTAGTATCTTATTAAGAATTTTTGCATCCATATTCATCAGGGATATTGGCCTGTAGTTCTCTTTTTTTACTGGGTCTCTGTCTGGTTTAGGAATCAAAGTAATACTGGCTTCATAGAATGAGTCTGGAAGTTTTCCTTCCCTTTCTATTTCTTGGAATAGCTTGAGAAGGATAGGTATTATCTCTGCTTTAAATGTCTGGTAGAACTCCCCTGGGAAGCCATCTGGTCCTGGACTCTTATTTGTTGGGAGATTTTTGATAACCGATTCAATTTCTTCGCTGGTTATGGGTCTGTTCAAGCTTTCTATTTCCTCCTGATTGAGTTTTGGAAGAGTGTGGATGTTTAGAAATTTGTCCATTTCTTCCAGGTTGTCCAATTTGCTGGCATATAATTTTTCATAGTATTCCCTGATAATTGTTTGTATCTCTGAGGGATTGGTTGTAATCATTCCATTTTCATTCATGATTTTCTCTATTTGGGTCATCTCCCTTTTCTTTTTGAGAAGCCTGGCTAGAGGTTTGTCAATTTTGTTTATTTTTTCAAAAAACCAACTCTTGGTTTCGTTGATCTGCTCTACCGTTTTTTTAGATTCTATATTGTTTATTTCTGCTCTGATCTTTATGATTTCTCTTCTTCTGCTGGGTTTAGGCTGCCTTTGCTGTTCTGCTTCTATTTCCTTTAGGTGTGCTGTTAGATTTTGTATTTGGGATTTTTCTTGTTTCTTGAGATAGGCCTGGATTGCAATGTATTTTCCTCTCAGGACTGCCTTCGCTGCATCCCAAAGCGTTTGGATTGTTGTATTTTCATTTTCGTTTGTTTCCATATATGTTTTAATTTCTTCTCTAATTGCCTGGTTGACCCACTCATTCGTTAGTAGGGTGTTCTTTAACCTCCATGCTTTTGGAGGTTTTCCAGACTTTTTCCTGTGGTTGATTTCAAGCTTCATAGCATTGTGGTCTGAAAGTATGCATGGTATAATTTCAATTCTTGTAAACTTATGAAGGGCTGTTTTGTGACCCAGTATATGATCTATCTTGGAGAATGTTCCATGTGCACTCGAGAAGAAAGTATATTCTGTTGCTTTGGGATGCAGAGTTCTAAATATATCTGTCAAGTCCATCTGATCCAATGTATCATTCAGGGCCCTTGTTTCTTTATTGACTGTGTGTCTAGATGATCTATCCATTTCTGTAAGTGGGGTGTTAAAGTCCCCTGCAATGACCACATTCTTATCAATAAGGTTGCTTATGTTTATGAGTAATTGTTTTATATATCTGGGGGCTCGGGTATTTGGCGCATAGACATTTATAATAGTTAGCTCTTCCTGGTGGATAGACCCTGTGATTATTATATAATGCCCTTCTTCATCTCTTGTTACAGCCTTTAATTTAAAGTCTAGTTTGTCTGATATAAGTATGGCTACTCCAGCTTTCTTTTGGCTTCCAGGAGCATGATAAATAGTTCTCCATCCCCTCACTCTCAATCTAAAGGTGTCCTCAGATCTAAAATGAGTCTCTTGTAGACAGCAAATAGATGGGTCTTGTTTTTTTATCCATTCTGATACCCTATGTCTTTTGGTTGGCGCATTTAATCCATTTACATTCAGTGTTATTATAGAAAGATATGGGTTTAGAGTCATTGTGATGTCTGTATGTTTTATGCTTGTAGTGATGTCTCTGGTACTTTGTCTCACAGGATCCCCCTTAGGATCTCTTGTAGGGCTGGTTTCGTGGTGACAAATTCCTTCAGTTTTTGTTTGTTTGGGAAGACCTTTATCTCTCCTTCTATTCTAAATGACAGACTTGCTGGATAAAGGATTCTCAGCTGCATATTTTTTCTGTTTAGCACACTGTAGATATCGTGCCAAGCCTTTCTGGCCTGCCAAGTTTCAAAGGAGAGATCAGTCACGAGTCTTATAGGTCTCCCTTTATATGTGAGGGCACGTTTATCCCTTGCTGCTTTCAGAATTTTCTCTTTATCCTTGTATTTTGCCAGTTTCACTATGATATGTCGTGCAGAAGATCGATTCAAGTTACGTCTGAAGGGAGTTCTCTGTGCCTCTTGGATTTCAATGCCTTTTTCCTTCCCCAGTTCAGGGAAGTTCTCAGCTATAATTTGTTCAAGTACCCCTTCAGCACCTTTCCCTCTCTCTTCCTCCTCTGGGATACCAATTATGCGTATATTATTTTTTTTTAGTGTATCACTTAGTTCTCTAATTTTCCCCTCATACTCCTGGATTTTTTTATCTCTCTTTCTTTCAGCTTCCTCTTTCTCCATAACTTTATCTTCTAGTTCACCTATTCTCTCCTCTGCCTCTTCAAGCCGAGCCATCGTGGATTCCATTTTGTTTTGCAATTCGTTTAAAGCGTTTTTCAACTCCTCGTGACTGTTCCTTAGTCCTTCGATCTTTGTGGCAAGAGATTCTCTGCTGTCCTGTATACTGTTTTCAAGCCCAGCGATTAATTTTATGACTATTATTCTAAATTCACTTTCTGTTATATTATTTAAATCCTTTTTGATCAGTTCATTAGCTGTTGTTATTTCCTGGAGATTCTTCTGAGGGGAATTCTTCCGTTTGGTCATTTTGGAGAGTCCCTGGCGTGGTGAGGACCTGCAGGGCACTTCCCCTGTGCTGTGGTGTATAACTGGAGTTAGTGGGCGGGGCCGCAGTCCGACCCGATGTCTGCCCCCAGCCCACTGCTGGGGCCACAGTCAGACTGGTGTGTGCCTTCTCTTCCCCTCTCCTAGGGGCGGGATTCACTGTGGGGTGGCGTGTCCCGTCTGGGCTACTTGCACACTGCCAGGCTTGTGTTGCTGGGGATCTGGCGTATTAGCTGGGGTGGGTGGGCAAGGTGCACGGGGGCTGGAGGGGCAGGCTTAGCTCGCTTCTCCTTAGGTGATCCACTTCAGGAGGAGCCCTGTGGCAGCGGGAGGGAGTCAGATCCGCTGCCAGAGGTTTGGCTCCGCAGAAGCACAGAGTTGGGTGTTTGCGCGGAGCGAGCAAGCTCCCTGGCAGGAACTGGTTCCCTTTGGGATTTTGGCTGGGGGATGGGCGGGGGAGATGGCGCTGGCGCCTTTGTTCCCCGCCAAGCTGAGCTCTGCCGTCCGGGGGCTCAGCAGCTCTCCCTCCCTTTGTCCTCCAGCCTTCCCGCTTTCCGAGCAGAGCTGTTAACTTCTGACCTCCCAGACGCTAAGTCGCGCTTGCTGTCGGAACACAGTCCGTCCGGCCCCTCCGCTTTTGCCAGCCAGACTCCGGGGCTCTGCTTGGCCGGCGAGCCGCCCCTCCGCCCCGGCTCCCTCCCGCCAGTCCGTGGAGCGCGCACCGCCTTGCCGCCCTTCCTACCCTCTTCCGTGGGCCTCTAGTCTGCGCTTGACTCCGGAGACTCCCTTCTGCTAATCCTCTGGCGGTTTTCTGGGTTCTTTAGGCAGGTGTAGGTGGAATCTAAGTGATCGGCAGGACGCGCTGTGAGCCTCGCGTCCTCCTACGCCGCCATCTTCCGGAACCTCTGAACCGTACCACATCTTCTTTATCCATTCATCCATTGATGAACATTTGGGCTATTTCCATTCTTTGGCAATTGTTGATTGTGCTGTTACAAACACTGGGGTTTATGTGTCCCTTTGAAGCAGCATGCCCATATCCCTTGGATAAATACCTAGTAGTGTGATTGCTGGCTCATAGGGTAGTTCTATTTTCAATTTTTTGAAGAACCTCCATACTGCTTTCCAGAGTGGTTGCACCAGTTTGCATTCCCACCAACAGTGCAAAAGAGATCCTCTTTCTCCGCATCCTCGGCAACATCTGTTGTTGCCTGAGTTGTTAATTTTAGCCATTCTGACAGGTGTGAGGTGGTATGTCATTGTAGTTTTGATTTGTATTTCCCTGATGATGAGTGATGTTGAGCATTTTTTCATGTGTCGGTTGGCCATCTGGATGTCTTCTTTGGAGAAGTGTCTATTCATGTCTTTTTCCCATTTCTTCACTGGATTATTTGGTTTTTGGGTGTTGAGTTTGAGAAGTTCTTCATAGATTTTAGATCCTAACCCTTTATCTGATATGTCATTTGCAGATATCTTCTCCCATTCTGTCAGGTGCCTTTTAGTTTTGCTGATTGTTTCCTTTGCTGTGCAGAAGCTTTTTATTTTGATGAGGTCCCAGTAGTTCATTTTTGCTTTTGTTTCCCTTGCCTCTGGAGACGTGTTGAGTGAGAAGTTGCTGCCGGCAAGATCAAAGAGGTTTTTTTCCTGCTTTCTCCTCGAGGATTTTGATGGCTTCCTGTCTTACATTGAGGTCTTTCATTCATTTTGAGTTTATTTTTGTATATGGTGTAAGAAAGTGGTTCAGATTCATTTTTCTGCATGTCCTTGTCCAGTTTTCCCAGCACCACTTGCCAAAGAGATTGTCTTCATTCCATTGGATATTCTTTCCTGCTTTGTCAAAGATTAGTTGGCCATATGTTTGTGGGTCCATTTCTGGGTTCTCTATTCTGTTCCATTAACCTGAGTGTTTTTGTGCCAGTTCCATACTGTCTTGATGATTACAGCTTTGTAATACAGCCTGAAGTCTGTCTCCCTTCTTTTGATAAGAGCTGCTAATGTTGGGTGGAAGAGGCCAGTATATATAACCTTAATCCATGTGGCCGGGTGGGCTGACACCACTCTGGTTCTGCTGTTTAGTTTTCTTGTTTGTTTTTGTTTTCCTGGCCACAGTGGTCTAGCATGTGAACCAAACCCGGCGAATGAGATTAAATTGCTGGACTTCAGTTGCAGCTACTGGGAAAAAGTTGTCTTTTCTGCTGGGATTGCAGAAAAGTACCCAGCCTATAGCAGCTGACGGCTATCTTGGTGCCAGGTGGAAATGTCCTGGGAATAAAGAAAGACATTACAGGCAGAAGAAAGCAGAGAGAAAGTGTCAGGCCAACAGAGTCCTGATGATGACATTGTTTGAGTTGTTGGATCTAATGGGCCTGAATCTAAAATGATTCCTAGACTTCTCATTTATGGGTGCCAGAACATTCCTTTTATTCTTTTGCTAATTTGAGTTGATTTTGTTTTTTACTTGCAATAAAAATAGTCTCCATTAAGGGCAGAGAGTACATTTGAATCATAATTTTTATGTTAAATACAATTACAAAATATTTGTTAATTAATGATTGAATGACAATAAAAAGAAGCATGAGGGGTGCCTGGGTGGCTCGGTTGGTTAAGTGTCTGACTCTTGATTTTGGCTCAGGTCATGATCTCAGGGTTTATGAGTTGAGCCCCACCTTGGGCTCTGCACTGTCAGTGAGGAGAGTCCCACTGCTTGGAATTCTCATTCTGTGTCTCTCTGCTGCTCCCCCACTTGCACTTTCTCTCTCTCTTAAAATAAACATATAAACTTAAAAAGAAAGGAACTCAGAGAAACATTAAAAAAAAAAAAAAGAAGCATGATATGACCATCAGTATAAACCAGGTCTGTAGAGCAGAGTAGTACTTTTATGGCAAATTTATTTTTTATGTATAATGTTTGCCTAAACATGTTTGTGTATATTTTTATGGCATGACTAAAAAACTAAAAACATTCATGTCAAATGAAAAAAAAAAGTAAATCTATGACATGAGTTAACATCTCATTTACACATCTGTTAACAAAGATAATAATTTATTCAAGTAATATTTTTCCTTTATTAAAGACTTGAATACTTATGTGTAAATGGCAATATTTTGAATTTGCTATATCCTGCACCTCAGACTCTTAAGCACTCCGTTATGGTAAGGAGTATCTGGCATTAATGCTTGTAATTAAGGTCTGAAGGTGTTTTTAAGTTTCCAAATAATAATTTACTTGGATTATTTATTACTTTAACTTGTAAAATATGAATTTAAAGAGTAATTATAGTGTAGTATACAGTTTAGAGAATAATGCCATAAACACCCATGTGCACAGTATTCAATTAATAAATGACACATTCCCAGAACTTTAGGGCCCCACGTGTGTCAATACACAATCACATACCTTTCTCTTCCCCTCCACTCTGAATTTTATTGGTTCTTTGCTTTTCTTTATGGTCTTACCACAAAAAATATGTATATATTATTTATTGAGACTAGTTTTATGCTTTTTATAAATAGAATCATAAGGTATTTAGTCCTTGTGTCTTGATCTTGTACCCGACATTGAATTATTTTTTTGTTTGTTTGAGTATAATGGATACACTATGTTACATTAGTTTCTGGTGCGCAGCATATTGATTCAACTTCTCTATAGGTTATGCTATGCTTACCACAAGTGCAGGTACAATCTGTCACCACACAATGCTATTATAATTATCATTGACTGTATTCCATATTTTATGCCTTTTATTCCCATGACTTATTTGTTACATAACTGGAAGCCCGTATCTCTCACTTCATTTTATGTATTTTGCCCATTCCCACCCCTCTTCCCTCTGGCAACCATCAGTTTGTTCTCTGTTTTTATAGTTGGCATTCTATTTTTGAAATTTACCTATATCGATGCACTTAGGTATAATTCATCTATTACTGTATAGTATTCCACTGTATGGGTATACCATGGTTTATTCATCCTGTGGTTGATGGACCTATGTGTTCTTTGTAGATTTTATTGTTGTGAATAGCATTGCCTCTTGCACATGTGCACCAGGGGACATGATTTGATTATGTATGTACTCAGGAATGTTAAGTGATAAGTTATAGGGCATGTACATGTTCAACTTTGACAAGTATGGTGAAAATGTTTTCCAGGGTGGTTGTACCAATTTGCATTCCACTGACAGAGATTTTAATTTGACAAACATGATGAATATGAAATTTATGTGAGCTTAATTAGCATTTACTCTATTATTAATGAAGTTGAACATTCCCTATTCTGTAAGATACCTGTGTATTTTCAATATGCAGCTTTTTTTTTATTCTCCTTAGAGCACTTTAAAAAAAATTTTAAAGAACAGTACCTCTTAATTTTAATTTAGTTGAATTTCATTTTTTTCTTTCTGCACTGCAGTTAAGAAACTTCCTTATTCTTTGATTCTAAAAACTATTCTTATTATATGTACACCTGAAACTAATATAACACTGTATGTTAATGATATTGTAATTAAAATAAAAAACTTAATAAAATATTCTTAAATATCACTTTTAATAAGTTTTATAATTTTTTATTTTTTAATTTATTAAAAAATTTTAATGTTTATTTTTGAGAGAGAGAGAGAGAGAGACAGAGAGTAACAGAGACACAGAATTGGAAGCAGGCTCCAGGCTCTCAGCTGTCAGCACAGAGCCCCATGTGGGGCTCGAACTCATGAGCCATGAGATCATGACCTGACCCAAGTCAGATGCTTAACCAACTGAGCCACCCAGGCACCCCCAAATGTTTTTTTAAATGTAAATTTGAACTAATATTTGGTGATGTCTATAAATTGAATAGACTTTTGTGTGTTGATAATATAAGCAGAAACTTTGTTAAACTCTTATTAATTTAAACTGGTGGATTATTTAGATTTTCTATGTAGAAATCACATTCTCTACCAAATGACTTTTCTGCTTTTCCAATCACTGAGTATCATATTTACTGTATTTTTGGGAGGTAGGAGGAGGCATATGCCCTCCATCAGTTTAAGAATTTCTTTTCAATTTTTAGATTTCTATGAAATTTCCATTTTTTACTTTTTAAAAAGATTACAGTTGGATATAGCATTCATTAAAATATTCTCTGTACTCTTATTTGGATGATCATAAGTTTTTTCCCCTATGTTTGGCTAACATACTGAATTGCTTTAATTTAATTTTTTCTAATTTTTATCATATTTAGCTTTTGCACTATCCAATATGTAGAAGTTTTCAGGTCTTCTGTTTTTTCTTGAGCCATTCTTAGTGTTTTTTTTTTTTAATAGTCATTTATTTATTTTGAGGTTTAGAGAGAGAGAATGAGAGAGAGAATGTGTGTCAGCTGGGTAGGGGCAGAGAAAGAGGGAGAGTGAGAGAATCCCAACCAGGCCCTGTGCTGTCAGCACAGGCCCTGATATGGGGCTTGATCCCACAAACTGTGAGATCATGACCTTAACCAAAATCAAGGGTCAGACACTTAAATGACTGAACCACCCAGGCAACTCATAGTGTTTTTGTTTTGTTTTGTTTTGTTTTTTAACTATGAGATATACAAAGGAAATCTCATGAAGAAAATGTGCAGCATATTTTAAAGCTTTGATTTGGTGACAAGTGTATGATTAAAAGATATATTCATTAAAAGAATTAACGAAATTTTTATAGTGAGAATTGAAGGTCGTCAAAAATAAAGCATCTAATGTGTAAATAAAATGATGGTTGCATAGATATTGTTAGCTGAGCTGGGTTAAGAAGCAGGGATACTTGGAAAGTAGAAAGAAAGAGAAAAAAACCCACCAAATTTTGGTCAGAGAATATTTAAGTTAATTTTCAATAATTAGCATGGCTTAAATACCAAATCCTTATTTTGCTTGTTTTATACTTAAGGACTTAGAAACAGTAATTAAGGGGCTTATTTATGTGATTTTTTAGAGTGGTATGAGTCCCACTGAAATTACCTTCTTATTGGAATGACTTATCTTTCCAGCCATTTTACCTCAAAAATTTGTTTTTTTTTCAGCAAAAGTCTTCTGCATTGGTCTCACATGAGTTGTATGAGAGTGCTTCTGCTACCAATAATAATGTAGTTAACATTATTGAGAGCATTCAGTATGCCTACCACTGGGCTATCCAGTCTTCACTGACAATTTTGTATATTTACTTAGGAAACTAAATGTTATATGTAGCTAATTTGAAAGTTTTAATTACTTTTAACTATAGGATACCAATACAGTAAAAAGAAACACAAATTATTCTAAAATGTCACTGTTTTTCTTTCCTTCTTCTTTTTCTTCTTCTTCTTCTTCTTCTTCTTCTTCTTCTTCTTCTTCTTCTTCTTTTACTTTGCATGTTTTTTTTTCTTCACTGAATCGCTCTGAATTAACCAAGAATGAGTAATCTATTGGCTTGACAATATGGAAGATGTAACCTGTGTGTCTTGATAAGGTGCCTTTCTCCTTTGCTAGTTTTCTTTTCTTCAAGGCTTTGGTTGTTTGAAATGCACTAGTTGTTGCTTTAGTTAGTAGAAACTTAATAAGATTTACAATTGAATCAAAAAGAATAAAATACTAGGAATAAATTTGACCAAGGAAGTGAAAGACCTGTATGTTGAAAACGACAAAATATTGATGAAATTGAAAAAGACACAAATAAATGGAAAGATATATCATGCTCATGGATTAGAAGAATTAATATTGTTCAAGTCCATATTACTCAAAGCAATTTATAGATTCAGTGCAATCTCTATCAAAAAAAAAACAATGGGGTTTTTCAGAGAAATAGAACAAATAAACTTAAAATTTGTGTGGAACAAAAAAAGACCCCCAATAGCCAAGGCAGTCAGGAAGAAAAAGAAAACAGAACAAACAAACAAACAAAAACAAAAACAAAAAACAAAGCTGGAAGTTCACACTCTTTGATTTCACACTACATTACAAAGCTATAGTAATCAAAACAGTATGGTATTGTTACAAAAACAGGCACACCAATCAGTGGAACAGAACTGACAGCTAGAAATAAACCCACATAAAGGAGGCAAAAATATACAATGGGGAAAGGACAGTCTCTTCAATAAATGGTGCTGGGAAAACTGGATAGCCATATGCACTACTATTGTCTTATACTACACATAAAAATTAACTCAAAATGTATGAAAGTCTTGAATGTAAGACCTGAAACCATAACACTTCTAGAAGAAAACGAGATAATCTCAACATCTGTCTTTGAGATGATTTTTTGAACCTGATTCCAAAAACAAGGTAAGAAAAGCAAAAATAAATAAATAGGACTATATAAAACTAATATAGTTCTGCACAGCAAAGGAAACAATCAACAAAACTAAAAGGCAACCTACTGAATGGGAAAAAATATTTGCAAATTGTATATTCATTAATATCCAAAAAATATAAAGAACTCCTATAACTCAATAGCATTAAAATAAGTCCCACCAAACCATCTGGTTAAATAATTAAATAGACTTTTTTCCCAAAGAAGACATAGAGGCACATAAAGAGATGCTCAACATCACTAATCATCAGGGAACTACAAATCAAAACCACAGTGAGATACCACCTCAGACCTGCTAAAATGGCTGTTATCAAAAAGACGAGAGATAGCAAACATTGGAAAAGATGTGGAGGGAAGAGGACTCTTATGCACTGTTAGTAGAAATCTAAATCGGTGCAGCAACTATGGAAAGCAGTATGGAAGTTCCTCAAAAATTAAGAATAGAAATACCATATGATGCAGCAATTCCACTTCTGGGTATATATCCAGAAGAAACAGAAACACAAATTTGAAAAGATATATGGACGTCTGTGTTTATTGAAGCATTATTTACGGTAGCCAATATATGGAAACAATCTAAGTATCCATAGATGGCTGAATGGATAAAGGAAAATACACACACACACACACACACACACACACACACACACACGCACAGAGTCTCCTAACGTAACACTACACAGCCATAAAAAAGAAGGAACTCTTACTATTTGCAACAACATGGATGGATCTTTAGGGAATTATGTCAAATGAAATGTCAGAGAAAGACAAATACTATATGGTTTCACTTATATGTGGAATCTAAAAAAAAAGCAAAACAAAATAAAACTGATAGATACAAGAAGAGAATAGTGTTTACTAGAGGGGAGGGGGGTTGTCGGTGGGAGAAATGGGTGAAGGAGCTCAAGAGATACAAACTTCCAATTATAAAAAAAATAAGTCATGGAAGTGTAATATACATCATAGTGACTCTAGTCAATTGTAGTGCCATTTAAAAGTTGCTAAGAGAATAAATCCTAAAAATTCTCATTACAAGAAAAAGAATTAACTTTGTATGGTGTGAATGTAACTAGACATATTCTGGTAATCATTTCAGAGTTTATACAAATACTGAATCATTATGCTGTATACTTGAAATTAATATAATGTTATATGTCTATTATACTTCAATGAAAAAAATGAAAAGCATGTAAAGTTTTATTTTTGAGAGAAAGCATTGCAAAAGTCATTCACAAGTGAAATAGTATCTGAAATAAAACCCAAACAAAATAATACAAATCCAAGTACTTTGTAAAATAAGTGCAATTTTTTGCAAGCTCTGTAGTAAATTATATTTTTAACATCAATTTTAGTTTGACTATTTAATACATAGTAAACACATTCTCAAGAAGATGTGTATCTATGGCTTTTTATTACACTTTACACTTTTGATTCTTTTTGAGAACTATAAGGCAAGATTTATCATTTATACATAATGTGTTTCTATTTTTTAAAAAATTCACTGCCAAATGCAAAAGCAAATTAAATGAATGTATTGGATGTTGCATTATATAATATGAAGAGCATAGTATAGAAAAAAGAACACTGAAATTTTGGTATTATTTGTCTCTACTACTAATAAATTTGCTATCAAAGAGTCTGTTCATCCTATATGAACTTAAGTTTTCTCATCTAAAAAATTGAAACGGGTAAGCTTTGTTCTTGGGTAATAAGACCCATAGAATATGGGAGAGGAATTCAAACACCAAGACAGTGCTTAGAGTTAGTAAAGGTGCAAGGTTCTATGTAAGACACCAAAACCAAAGATGAAGGCAGAAAAATTGGAAATGAGGTCACTGGTCTCAGGCCCAAGAATGACAAAGGAGCCAGTTACTAAAATCTAGCTTCATGTCAGTATAAGGTCAGTGGCAAGGAGCATTTGGATGTTTCCAAGGAGACTGCAAAGACAGAGGGAACACTTCGAGATTAAAAGGAAATCCCTTGGTGTTTTAGATGGTACTTTGTATTGTTTAGTTAGGTGTGGTAAGATGCACAGACAGAGAGTCATGAAGTCATTGTCGTGAAGGAAGAAGTTTGTTCTACTCACAGTTTGCTAGGGAATTGGCATGGCATACCACACAGGGCCACATGGGGACACACAGTGAGACAGGGTGGACAGGGAAAAGAATAGTAATGATCTTGAGTCTTGAGTGCCATCAGTTACTGCAAGAATCAGGGAAAGGGGAAGTCCCTTACTGTTGTATAAGTGTGATACAGATATGTTTAAATGTGCTTGGTTATTGTACACTATGAAATGCACACCCCCATAATAGAGGGAATGACACAAGTGGGCCCAGGGTGGTAAACAAGGGTGGCAGTTAGAGTATGGCCTATAAAAGGATGCCAAAGCATTAAATACAGAAAATAAAATGATGGTTACCACACCTGGGGTAGGTTAGGGAGGAGGGTTTCACAGATATGTGGGTCCTGGTAAGCTGCACTGGCAGCATCCTGGGAAGGTATCAGACAGGACTGGCCAGTGGTTCCCAGCTCATGGTGTGGTCTACAAGCTCTGACCCTGATGGGTACTTGTGGACTAAGATAGTGGTTATCTCCATGGTACTCAGTGTGAAGGGATGATACGCTGGTCCTGAGTAACACTGCAGGATATTGTCATAACTCTAAGAGAAAAAAGAGGATCTGAGATTTGTGACTGAGATTAAATCTCTCATCAGCCCCTAGGGAGCTCATACAGTGGTATGTGTTATAATTTGACAATCATAGAAACAGTAGATGGGAATTGGATCCATTTGTGGAAACTAAGATAAGATGCATAATGAGGACAAATGTTTAAGTATTAACTGTCCAACTTCCATTCAGCCAGGAGTTGAGAGAGCACCTCGCACTGAGGAGGAGAATCAGAAAGTTGTTTTGGCTTTGTTAGCCATAGACTCACACTTCTCCCAAATAATTGGTTTCTTGTTCCAGAAAGATTAAATACTTTATTCTTTTCCCACTAGTTTGAAATGTTGCCTTTGTCACATATTAAATTTTAATATATTATTTGGGCCAGTAGTTCTTAGAGTTTTTGGCTGCAGATGTTTTTGTACCCTTAACGTTTTTTGAAGCTCTCAACAAGCATTTGTTTATGTGGATTATATATATTGATATTTGTCATAATAGAAATTAAAACTAAGAACTATTTAAAATATTTATTAATTCATTAAGAGTAATAATTAGGATATTTACATGTTAATATAAACAACATTTTCTGTGAAAAAAAACTTATTTTCCTACAAAAAAAACTGGTGAGAAAAAATTGAATTGTTTCACTGTTTTTGCACATCTCTGAATGTCTGGTGTTATAGAAGACAGTTGGATTCTCATATCTGCTTTTTCAGCCAATCTGTTGTGATGTCTTATTTTCCTTAAAGAAGATGAAAAAAATTCTAGTCTTACGTAGATATGTGGCTGGGAAAGGGAGAACCTTGTAGACTTCTCTGAGGGTCTCAAGAACCCCCAAGGGTCTTTGGATCACATTTTAAGAACTGCTACTTTAGGGGCGCCTAGGTGGCTCAGTCAGTTAACTGTTGGACTTCAGCCCAGGTCATGATCTCGCAGTTGGTGAGTTTGAGCCCCATGTCAGGCTCTGTGCTGACAGCTCAGAGCCTGGAGCCTGCTTTGGATTCTGTGTCCCTCTCTCTCTGGCCCTTCCCTGCTTGCACTCTATCCTCTCTCTCAAAAATAAATAAACATTAAAAAATATTTTTAAAAAAGAACTTTTGGGGCGCCTAGGTGGCTCAGTCGGTTAATCGTCCGACTTCGGCTCGGGTCATGGTCTCGCGGTCCGTGAGTTCGAGCCCCGCGTGGGGCTCTGTGCTGCCAGCTCAGAGCCTGGAGCCTGCTTCCGATTCTGTGTCTCCCTCTCTCTCTGCCCCTCCCCTCCTCATGCTCGGTCTCTCTCTGTCTCAAAGATAAATAAAAACATTAAAAAAAAATTTAAAAAAAGAACTTTTACTTTAGTCTATTTATCGAACTTTCTATTCTTTTCTATGCATCTGTCTACCTCCTGAACTAATATTTCATTGTTTTAATTTAGTGCATATTTACAATATGTTTAACACTCTGTAGTAAAATTTTCTCCCCCCAAAAGTTTTGTACCTACTTTCACACATTTTTTCAAACTTTAAAATAATTTTATTAAGTTTAAAAGACATCCTGTCAGAATTTTAATTGGATTTATATTGTTTATAAAGGAACCTGGAGAGAATCAACAGCTTTACAACATAGATTTTTCTCTTTGATATTACCCCAATAGCTGAGAAAATGGGAAAAAATGATTTTTGGCCCATTGGACTCTTTAATGGATTAGGGTTAATTCAGTGCTATACACCTTCAATATAAAGTAGTGAAAGTCCAAATCTCTGAATTAAAACCTTATGAGGATAATGAAAGTCATTAATCGTAGCAACTGTTTTTGTTTGTTTGTTTGTTTGTTTGTTTGTTATAGCATTGAATGGTAAGGGGTTCTTTCAGCCTATTGAGTCTGGTGATTTGTCTGTTGTTTCTTTCTAAGCTTCTATAAAGTTTTGTTTTCATGTTTATGGTCAGAATTTAAAGGGCTTATTTGAACATTGCAAAAAAGTAAAGCATCAAAACCTATGACAGTATGCCATATAGAAAGGGATCTTAGGTGGGAAACAATACCGGGAGATTCTGGCTTCTAATCTTAGTTGTAACCAGTATTCACTGTGGATTTGGAGTTCATCTTGATCTCACTGATATTTAACTTCATAACTTCCAGAATAGCAATAATGAAACCCATTCATTCTCCTTATTTCAGAGGATTGAGATGAAAGTAAAGTGTAGTGAATACTTTGTAAGGTTTTATAAAATTCATGGTATTATGTATTGCTGGAGTAATAGAGTTGTGGACCTGGGCCAGGACCACAGAGATTAGCTACTTCACCAGTCCTTGGGGCCCTAGGTATTTTCTAGGTATTTCCCAGAACCAGAGGGTAGAATTAGGGGCCTGAGTAGGAGAAAGAGTGAAAGTTCAGGGGACCCTGCCCATTTTTCTGTATTAGGTTTATGCCTTGTGTTTTTTTTTTTCTCCCCTTGAAGAAGGAGATATGGTGCTTTCAAACATCTGGAAACCTCTAGTTCCAGTTCAGACCCTTTTTTATAGATCTAAAAACTGCAGGCAAACAAAAGTTCTATTCCCATTTACTCAGCTTGATAACGGTGGTGTTAGACCAGAAGCATGATCTAATGTGTGATATACACTCAATTTGTTTAACCTTCAATTTAAAATATGTGCAAAATTTCATCATCTTTGGCTTTCAGTCTGAAAACCTGATTTACTGCTGAGCTGTAGCCAGGTATATTCTTGATAAATAAAGTCAAATATAGACACACAATATCGATGTTCTTTAGTCTGTCAGAACTATGTATCTTCATCTTAGAACTAAAGAATATTCATACACAATAATTCATTAATGTTCATTATATGAAGACATTAGAAAACTCATCTACTTAGAGAAAGTCAAAATCTAAATGAAGTATATTTACTATGGGGCAGAAAAGAAAATTCGGTGGAAAAAAGAAAAATCAGATGTTCTTTATTAAAGTCTAACTCAATTCCTGGAGAAGTTTCGATTAATCTTCTACGTGTCATGTCTGTAAGATACCAAGTACTCAGATGTCTCCATGTATCAAGATGTTATCACAGAGATAAGAAGTTTAGATGACTATTCTTGATTTGCTTTGTTTTTCTTCAGATAATTTGCTATATGGACACACATGAATGAATTACTATTATCGGATCAAATTTTGTTCAAATAAAAGAACTATATGATAAGTTCTTTTTCTAGCATGTCTTTATTTTAGGGCACAATAAAATTCAAACCAGAATATTAAATGTACTCTGGCTTTCACGAAGACAGTGGTGGCTTCTTCTTGAGAACAAAGACAGCATGTAGCCACTGTTTAGTTTATTCATTTTGGAATGATGTTGAGCACATAAAAGTAATGCGCCAAGAGCACATATACCTGTCCTGTAGAAGCATCTTTCATCAGGGGGAGGTTTCAGAGGCATAGTTGAGTGTATGAGTCCCCATTGCCTCATCACATATGGGGTAGTTCCCAGTTCTCTGGCAGGGCTTGACATTAACCCTAACTCTTGGGCTAAGGGTCTTTTCACTTTCTTGATAATGGAGACCATTCTCCTGTTGCAATCAGGGACTAGGATATCATAGCATACAAAGGAAATTATATTAACCAGATGATTTAAGTAAAATGTTTGGGGTTTCTTAATATTCTAGAAGGTAGGGGATAACAATGTTTAAATTCTCCATTAAATTTTTGGTGGGGTTTTAAGTACATACTCCTGAATTACAGAAGGGTAGAAAAGTCACAACCATATGTAGCAATGTTTACACTTCAGGTTTATAAAGTAAACTTTACTTTGAGCTAGAAACTGCACATGAGAAGGTGTTGCACATTTATGCAGGCAGTATGCTCCCTCACTAATGGGTCTTTGTTATAGAAAATAATTTGTACTGGATGTTGAGCCCTTTTTAAAACAGGAAAATGTAAGTCTCATTTTACACAGACTGTTTTTAATTATAATTTGACAAAAGAAATAACCACATTACCTATTTGATTTGCCAGAACCTTATCTAGCACCACCTGTTGAGCCCAAGGCACTCAAATACTGACATATTGCAGAGAACAAAATTATGTAGCTGGCACACTAACTAGCGTTGATGCCAACAAAAGCATAATATAGCCTTTGTACTCGAAATAAAACAAAAATACATTAAGCTACCAACTGTAAAGGTTTAAGAAAGCCACATTTAATTATATACAAACAGGTCCTCCTAACAAAGAAATATAATGAAAAATGGTCTTGGAGTTTAAAGGCCAAAGTTTGCATGGTCCACGCTGGTGACTGTCATGAGCTTAAACAAAGCAGAATTTTATGGTGCAGTTGATTTATATTAAACATGACAAGGAGATGCCAAATTTGTTTTTATGAACTGATGGGTTCAGTCGAGTAACATTTGCAGTGTGAGAAAATAGCACAATGCATTGTCATATAACCGGCAAAATAAAAAGTTGTAATTAGTTATTAGCGAATGTATAATTCATTGCATTCAATTTTGTGAAGGGTATATTGCCTTTGAAACTTCCCCTGCATTTGCCTTTGTACACGTGTTGACTTACACAAAGTTAATGCTGAAATATGCAGTCAAGAGATAAAGGGTTGTATAGGTGTTCCCCTTATTTTGAGACAAAGGAATACAAAGGCCAATTTGGAAGACTGACATTAGTAAAAACACAATGTCAAATGTTTGAAAGTATTGATGACTATATCTGTTCAATGTGGAGTCCTTACTTTAGGCTCAACATTGTACTTCATGAACATTATTTCATTATCCTTTTGGAAAACCTGAGAAGTAGGAATCATTATTCATATTTTACAGATAAAGATTTTGAGACTTTGAGAGGTTAATTAACTTGTCTAAATTTGCTTATAAATTAACGCAAGGCTGTCTGGTCCCAAAGCAAGTATTCTAAATCTCTGTACAGTAGATATCTATGAGGATATTCTTTCCTAAAAGAGGATCTGTAAATTTGTGGATTAGGATGCCCAGGTGAACCATGTGACCAGAGTATAGTTCCATGACTGAGATGTCACTAAAGAAGCAACTTAATTGTATCAAAATGTAACTTTCTGATGAAGGGATGAATTAATAGAAGGGCACTACTCTAAGTAGAGACTGAAAGAGAAAGAGGGAGGTATGGGATAGTAAATAGTGTTCATGTTAGTATAGTAGAGAAGGTGTCCTTCTTGTTCTGAAAGGGCAATATTGTTTACAGGGGCAAAAACACCCCCAGGGTGAAGAGAAGCAATCCAACTCACATATCTCTCCTTCACTGATGACTCTTCTATATTCTGATTCTGGGCTCTTCAAGCAAACTTCTGACCTGTAATTTAGTCTGTGAAGTGAATCAATCCACCAAGAAGCAGCATCCAGGGCAAATGACCAAAGGCTGTGAATCTGGCATTATTTCTTTTATTGTAACTTAATAACTGGCTTATTGGTTTATAAAAGAGACTCCTGCAGGGGCACCTGGGTGGCTCAGTCGGGTTGAGTGTCCGACATCAGCTCAGGTCATGATCTTGTGGTCTGTGAGTTCGATCCCTGAGTCAAGCTCTGTGCTGACAGCTCCGAGCCTGGAGCCTTCCCTGTGTCTCCCTCTCTCTCTGCACAGCCCTCCACACTTGTGCTCTGTCTCTCTCTGTCTCAAAAATATATAAACATTAAAAAAACTTTTCTAAAAGAGACTCCTGCAATTTCAGTTTGCCTAAATAAATCTCTCTGAGTTTAACAGATTGCCTACAACAATAAAAGATAGTTTCTGAATCTGAAAAGCTGAGAACCAGGAGCTGGAAACCAGTAACCAAGGAGGGAATGCTTATGGGACATGCTCTCTGAGACCTCTTCCTCTTCAGTATGGCTCCTTAAATGAGCATAAAGTCTTTATGCTTTTCAGTTCTATCCTCTCATTTATATAAATGGAGAAAATAAGGCAGAAAGGTTCAGCAGTTTGTCCAATAAATAAATGATGTGGAGCTCTGTGTTTGTCCTTTTATATCTGTACTGAGTTTTAATTATTTTAGTTACAGATATTTGGTACTTACACAGTGCAGTTGTCTTTCACTCTGTAATAAAAAGCTATAGTTTCACAGATGAAAGTATTTGACTTTCCAGATCTGCTAAAGATGTCACAGTTTCATTTATTGTTTTATTATTTTGGCTCAATAAGACCCTAAACTAGAATGCTAGAAACTGTATTAAGTTGTAATAATATGATTACATACCTATTGTGATAGGTGATTTTGGAAAATAAGTACCAAGCACTTTTTAAAACTTTATGTACTAAACTTTCATAGTTGTTATAAATGACAAAACTGATTGTCAGATAGTTCATATAATTTTTCTGTGTTCTAATGGCCCCAATGCTTGGTTTAATACTTATTGCCATTGTCTTAAAATTCTTAATAATTTAAAATGATATATAATTCAAATATAATTTATAATTATTGCCACCCAGCCAATAATCAGCAAACCTTCAGTTTGTCTATCTTCAAAGCTTACATTTTTTGAATTAAAAAAAAAACACAATTTTTTTTAGGATGTGTTTAAAACATACTGAATAGCTTTTAAAAACCATATATAATCTAGGTCAAATATTTAAAATATAATAATCCCCATAAGTCAAAATACTACTGGGTAGATGGGAAGAACTTGGATTGGACAGTTGTTTGTAAGTGAACATCAACAAAGGAACTTATGAGAGGAGAGAACACAAATCAGAAATAGATGTCCCTTTCCCCTCAGCTTTGGCATCCACAGCAAGCTATCTGTGCTGCTAAAACCTGGCAAAAACTTTATAGGCATCTGAAAGGGAATCTGAATGTATGTGTATGTGGACAGTGATAGAAGGGGAGAAGGCAGTGAAGGAAGGATATAGAAAGAAGTCACCAAGCCTGGCTTCATGGAGCAGGTGACCTGTGCATCATGTAGGGCCCTGTACCCTGGAGGACCGCATGCTCACTCCAGTGCTACACTGTCAATTCTTGAAATTCTTAATAATTAAATAAGTTGACCCCATATTTTAATTTTGCACTGGGCCCTGCAATGCCAGGTAACATTTATAGTTCATTTATAGTTCATTTATAGTTCAGATGAATCTTTTGAATCTTGGTATGAATGAGTCATCTACTAATACTCTGAAAAATTTCCCCAAATTGTTTAATTATATTTTAATTAATTGATTAATTATAATTAATTAGTAATTAATTTCAATAATTGATTTCTCCTTCAGTCTCCCACATCCTTTGCAACTATTAGTTGAGAGAAAGTCAGAGGAGGAAATGAACGATGTTGGCCATTGGCATGTCTCAAACCCCAGCAATACTTTTTATCTTTGGACAAGCACATAAGAAAAGGGCTTATGGATTTAGTTGAACATCTATTTGTTACTTGCCAGCCTCTGAACTTGGAACTTTATGTAGGTATTTAACTTAATGTTCACAGTCAATTCTCTGCTGGGTGTATTACTATCCACACCTCACAAATGAGAATAGGATTAAGAGAAAGTAATTTACCTAAGACTGATATTCAAATCCTGGCTTATATAGTTTTAAAATCCAAGCTGGCTTCCTCAAGTGGGGGTTCCTCAACCTGCTATGGTGACCTTCAGAACTAAAGAGACTTCTTTGCAAATTAATTTGGGAAATCAAAGGTCCAACAGACCCACTGGTACCATGTTAGGTGTAGTTAGTGGTATGCTCTTAAATGTTAACAAATTCAGCAATGGGGACAGGGGCTGATTTGTTGAATTTGCCAATTTCCATGGTGTAAATATTATTGCAGAGGCTGATTTCAAGCTATTGCAGCCTTGGGAAGAGTTGTGTACTGTTGGCTCTTATTATGCGGTGTGACCCAGCTTCAATATATCACTGCTTATAATCCAACAATACATTAGGTTAACACTTTTATTGTAAATGTTGAGTATTCTTTCTCTATATACAGACAATTAGTAGGTTAGATTTAAATATTTTTTCCTTGGTGAGGAGAAAGGGGTGGGATGGTTGATAGAGATGAAGCGGTTTTTAAGTTTTTTCTGCAGCTGTTTTATTGCTAATTTTCTTTGCTCATTGTTGTATTGACTGGGGCCATGCCTGCTTTTTGTTTGTTTGTTTGTTTGTTTGTTTGTTTGTTTTTCAGGTCTTTCATGAAAATTTTTTTTAATGTTTATTTTATTTTTGAGAGAGAGAGAGAGAGAGAGAGAGAGAGAGAGACAGAGCACAAGTGGGGGAAGGGGCAGAGAGAGAGGGAGACACAGAATCCAAAGCAGGCTCCGGGCTCTGAGCTGTCCAGCGCAGAGCCCCACATGGGGCTCGAACCCACGAACTGTGAGATCACAGTCATCTGAAGTCCAACACTTAACAGATTGAACTACCCAGGTGCCCCTATTTTTCAGGTCTTTTAAAACCACCAGCAGGCATGTGAAAAGTTCTGTGGTCTAGGATCATTTTGTAGAAAAGAAGAGAAGTCATTAAAAAAACTCCTGGACACAGGGCATACCAGCTTTAGGGCATCTTATTTATTGCACTCTTTTCTTATATTTATTTCATCTTTGGATCTTTAAAAATTTTCATTTTTTAAAAAATTATTTATTTTGGCAGGGGGTAGACAGCATGAATGGGGGAGGGGCACAGAAAGAAGGAGAGAGAGAGAATCCCAAGCAGGCTCTGTTCTGTACTGTCAGTGCAGAGCCCAACGTGGGTCTGAAACCCATGAACTGTGAGATCATGACCTACCTGAGCCAAAGTCAAGAGTAGGATGCTTAACTGACTGAGCCACTCAGGTGCCCCTGTTTTTTGTTTTCAGATTTAAAAGCATTATCATGGTTTGTTTTTAACTGGCCCTGTGAGGATTGAAACATTGTTAAATCTCTTTGGGAACTTAGTTTACCCTATAAATAGCAGGATTGAATTGCCTGTGATCTTATTACATACTAAAAATATAAGAAAGAATTGACTGAACTAAATAAAACTTTGGGCATAATAAAATATCTAAGCATGGTAGTTCTATAATATTTAGTTTCTGAATATCCTGTTCTTTTTGGATCTCTCAAAATCTCAGTGTAAACGAGGGTTTCTCAGCCTCAGTACTATTGACATTTTGGGCCAGGTGATGTTTTGTTATGGGGGCTTTCTTGCACATTGTAGAATGATTAGCAGTATCCCTGATCTTTATTCACTAGACATCAGTAGCAACCTCCAAAATATGACAACCAAAAATGTCTCAGACATTTCAAATCTTCCCTGGGTGGCGGCAGTGAGGGGACAAAATCAGTCTGCACTGAAAACCACTGATTTAAACTGTATAGATATAATTGATTGTTTGATGTGATTTGATGATGATTTCCATTGTTTTGTTTTGTTTTTTTCAATTCATCAAGGATTCTGTTGTTGAGTCCATTGTGAGTGGAGTTCATTTAGTTAGCATGCATTTACTAAATACCTGGTGTGGCTTAGGCACTGTTTTAGGTGCTTACCATCCATTACTAAACAAACCAGATAAAGATCCCTGCCTTCATGGAACTTACATTCTAGAGAGGAGATTACTTCTCAACATTTTTAGCCAATTTTAGAAGATGGTAAGTATTAGGCAAAAGAAAAAAAATACAGTTAAGTAAATAAGGAGAATGGCAGATGGCAGGGAAGGGCTACAGGTTGCAAGTTTCAGTAGAGTAAGTAGCTAAGGGAAGGCCTCAATAAGGTGATATTTGGGCAAAAACTTGAAGTTGGTGATATCTGAGGAAGAGCATTTAAGAAGGCAGGGATAGCCAGTGCAAAGGCTTTAAGGTAGGAACATTCCTGGCCTTTAGAAGAACAGCAAGAAGTCCAATGTGGCTGAAGCAGAGTGAATGAAGGGAGTGGTCAAGGGGCCAGAACCCATAGGACCTGGTAGCAGAGGAATGACATGAGGTGACTTACCTTTTAATGCAACCATCTGACTCTTCTGCTGAGATTAGGCTGTTGGGGGGTAGTGGTGTAGGATAGAAGCGGGGAGACCTGTTAGGAGTCTGTTGCAATAATTTAGGATACTGATGCTGGTGATTTGGGTCAGGAAGGTGGGACTGGAAGTAATGAGAAGGGATTGGATTTTTGATATATTTTGAAGGCACAGACAACAAAATTTCTTGAGAACTGGATGTGGAATGTGAGAGAAGTAGAGGATACAAGGATGACTGTAAGATTTCAATACTAGCAATTGAAAAAGTTGGAGTTGTCATCAATGCAAATGATGAGCAGTGTTGAATGTTTGAATTGATCTATTTATTGAACAAACAGATGGAAATTTCAGGTATTCAATTGCCTACCTAAGTATGGTGTTTGGGGAAGGGTTGGAGCTGGAGATACGAATTTGGGAGTTATTGGCACATAGGTGGCATTTAAGATCATGTCTGAATGGAATCTCCAAGGGAATTATTATAAAAATAGGAAAGACATAGTGGAAATCTATCCAGCATTACATGGTACAGGAGGAGAAGGAGGAAGAACTAACAAAGGACACTGAGAAGGAACAAGCATTGAGATAAGAGAAGTCTGGGGAACTGTGATGTGCTGGAATCCAAGTGTAGAAAAGAAGAATGATCAACTGTGTCAAACGCTATTACTAAGACCAAAAGTTGACCATTGGGTATTGACTTGTGGAGGTGATTGGTGACTTTGATAAGAGTGATAGGAGCAAAAGCGATACAAGACTGAGAGGAGTGGATTTAAGGGAAAATGGGGCTGAGAAATTGAAGATAGCATATACAGAGCACCCTTTCAGGAACTTTTTACCAAAAAGAGGAGAAGAAAAAAAGTAAAATGGCAGCTAGTGGGGAAAGTTGAAGTTAGAGAAGATTTCCTTTAAATATGGGAAAATTTTTAAAAGAATGTTTTTTCCTGACAAGAAAGATCCAGAAAGCAAGAATTGATGGCATAGAATAGGGTATGGAGCATTGTTCTAGTGATGTCCTTAAGTGGGTGGGAAGGATGGGATTTGGGTACAAGTGGAGAGGCTGGCTTTAGAGGAGCTATCATATGTATTTGACAGATAAAGAAACAGTGTGGAGAGATTGAACTTTGAGAAAGAAGAGTAGATTTTGTATTATTTATTAAGTAGAAAATATAATATACCATGATATTTTATTATGGGAAGAAGCTATTTCTAAATAATATTCTAGACATCCGTGGTATTGACTGCTTTGTTCTTGAATGCATCAGTATAGACAACTATAGAAACTTCCTCATATCTTACTATAAATAATGTAAGTGGACAATGAAATATGCAATGCTATATTGGCCAAAGTGATCCAATTTTATAACCTCATCCCCATTTTAATTAAATTCTTTTTTCTTTTAAGGATGTTGTAGATGAAATGTCCTTTGAGAATATAATATTTTTGTTAAGATTGCTTGGGAGAATAATGGAAAACAGTAAAATGTATTTTTACCTCAGTTAATTACAATGGAAAATTACAAAGTAGTCTGTTTATTCAATAAGTTTTCATTTTTTCTTTCATGGCAGGGTACTATTTTATTTGCCAAATGTCAGGTTGTTGTAGTAGACTGATCTTTAAAATTTCAAAGCAGTAGGATTCTTTTTTCAAGGAAAACGTTAATTGAAACCCTATTATATAGAATGACAACAATGCTATTTCTTTTGGCCAAATGTCTTTTTAGAAGTTGAAATTGATAACATTTATTTCTTAAGAATCAAATAATGAGGTGTTTTTTTTTTGTTTTTTTTTTTTTTTTTTTGTGAGCGCACATATTGAATTTAACAGCTAAGGATGGCAGCTACACTTTGTAGTCAGTGTCACAAACATTAATTTCTGTGTTTTGTTTTAGTTAAACTGTATCAAGAAAATCATGACTAATACAGAGAGGTGGTTGCAAAGGATAACAACTATTTAAACAGCTCATTTTATAATGCCAGGATGGTTGAAAAGCATATAGAATACTTCCAATATTAAAAATGAATACAACTTCTCAAAAAGAATCACTAATAATATCTAACAACTGATTCAGTTCCTTTAATAAAACAGACATTCAGAATACAAATTGGATAATAGCCACCTCTATTAATTGTAATATTCTGTAGTTACTAGCAGACTTTCTCTATAATAACTTCTTATTTCACAATAGATTGCATATCATGATTGGCCAATGCATTGAGCAGATGTTCTTGAGCTCTGTTTGGTATTTAACTGAGTACATGTAACACATGTGTTCTGTTTGTGGAATTTGTGAAAGCATGAGCATGTTGAATCTAAATTCAACAAAAGATTAGTACAGAAAGAAAAATCTTTCTAATTATCAGCAGATTATGAAAAGTTTAAATGTATGTGTAGAGATGGTAGGAGAAAATTTGAGGAGGGCACAAAATGAATGGATCTAACTGTACAGCCAACAGATGGTAGTTTTCAGCATGTCCAAGTTTGATTTGTAACACCTAAAAATGAAATTTGTGTCTAACATTTGCAAAACTCCTGGACTATGTCTTTGGATTACCAAGGTTCCAGAGAACAAATTTGAAAACCACTGATTTTATGGAAAAAACAAGAGATAGAACATCTTAATGACTGCCCAGGAATCCTAACTCATTCATGCACTAGCTGTATGAATTTGGGCACATGATGTAAACTTACAGAGCTTTGGTTTTCTCAAGTGTAATGTAGGGTTGGTGACCCTTACCACACCTAGTTTTTTGCTAAGACCAAATCCTTTGCAATATAGTAAAATACTAAGTATCTGATACAATATCTGGTATACAGGAAGATGTGCATGAAATGCTGTTAACATCGAAACCTCACATCTTGAAAAGTAAAAAGTTGTTTCCAAATTCTTAGAAAAAGAGAAAGAAAAGAGAAAAATTATAGTTTGGGAGAGGAGGGAAGATTATGGTTTGATTTAAGAAAAGAAAAAGTAATTTCATCACAAAGAGAGTGATTTCCTAACAAGGAGAATAATGAATGCATGGGATAAAATGCTTACCTTTGGAACTGAATGGAAATATTTACTATCTAGATTGAATGCTCTGAAACACTAAGTAATGTGTGTCTAATTTTATAAATCAACTATTCCATTTTTGGAGTCAAAAATTTTTTTTCGATGTTCTGTTCAGCTTCCAGTAAGTATTATGTTTCATAAAATGGAGGATAAAGCTGCAGAAAAGATACAGCACCATACTGTAGTTTTTCTGATTGTCAACTAAGCCTTGTGGTCTGCAAGGGTTGAAGGTTGTCTTAGAAGCGCTGTCTTCTGGTGGGCAGGCCCACCCTGGGTCAGTTCATTATTCTCAAGCTGGGGCCGCATACCCAGAACTCTCTCGCTGTAGATAATGTAAAATCACCTCTGGCTGCAGGTCCAAATGAATCCATATCCCCTGAATGAACTTTTCTTCAACTATAAGAGCCAGAAATATCCATGGTTTAGTGACTTTCAATTATTTAACTCCATGAGCCAACTCAGTGATACAGAAGATTACATATTAGTGGTTCCAAAACTTGGCTGCATACCAGTTATCACCAAGGGAGCGTGTTTATGGAACAGATTCCCAGGGTTCACCCCCAGAAATGCTGACTCAAGTACAACCATTTGACTTTGCTCTTAGAAGAATGTAGGGTCCATTGTAAGCAAGCTTACTGTAAGTGAAACTAACATACGCAAAACTGCTTTACTTCAGCTGCAAGGCAAACATGCTCCTTGTACAGATCCCCAGGAGCCATGTGGATTTAGAATGTAGTTTAATTTATTCAGCTCCTTACCGTACTTACTCTGTCTCGGCTCCTTGGGCAGCTCCACATGGCCTCCCATGGAGTGGGTTAAAAAACACCCTATTTTAGATTCTTTTCATCTTATTTTCCTACAAGGGCCCTTAACTCTTTGTTTTATCACTGCTACTAGAAACCCTTGGATTTTTCTCCTAGGTCTTCTAAAAGAGCTTCTCGGCTTCAGAGTAAAGGTGGGATGCTGAAAGATGTGCCCTAGATCTTGTTGACAGAGTATCTATGAGAAAATTTGACCTTATCCTTCTGTCAAAATCAAGCTCTTTTCACATATTCCCTGAATCTTACTATGTTAAAGAATCCCAAGTCTTGCTGGTCAATATCTCTATTCCCCTAACATTTATGTATCTATTGTCCAGGAAGAGGAAGGAGGGACAAGAATAAAACAATCTTGCCCCACTTAGTTGAATATTCTTCCTGAAATTGCTTTTAGTTTTCATATTTTTACATATTTTTAAAATTGTGAAGTCCTTTAAACATAAGAAAAGTATTGAGAAATAATATATATCTCTGTATGTATGCAGGATGAGTAGATATAAAAAAACTGGTATAGTTGAATTTTTATTTATGTTTGATGGGAGCTTAAATGTATACAGCCATTTTGGTAAATTGTTTGACAGTATCTACTAAGGATAATCATGTGCACATCCTCCGACTCAGAAATTCCATTCTTAGGTATATACCCAACAGAAATTTCATTATGTACATTAACACACATGAACAAAAATACTTATAGTGGTACTCATAATAGTCCAAAACTGGACACCATCCAGATACCCATTAAAAGAAGAATTATAATGAATTGTAATATACTAATACAATGGAGAACTAAATAGCAATGATAATAATGGACTAATGTTGGACTCATGAATAAATCCTTCAGACATAATATGTTTAGTGCATAAAGTCAGAAGCAAAAGATATAAAATTCTGTGATTCCTTGTATATAGACATGAGGCAGTATTTAGTGAGAGAAGTTAAAAAATAGTTAATCTTCTGGAGTATTTTGGGGTATTCTATATCTTAATATGGGTGGTGTTTACATGGGTATATTCACTGTGCAAAGAGACATCATTGAGCTATACACTTAAAATTTGTATACTTTATATTATATATGTTATGCTTCAATTTAAAAGTTCACAAAAAAAGAAAAAAGATGAATGACTTCTGGCTTCAGAGATCATAAAGTATCAAAAAGGGTAAATAAGAAAAATACAAACTTATCTACAGTATAATGAAATTTAAAAACATTACTTACACTGAGAAGCTTCTATTAAGTTCAAAGAGAAAGAGCTGATTATGAACAAAGGGACAAGGATAACAATAACCATAGATTTCTCAACAACATTGAAAGCAAAAAGGAACATGAATAATATTCTAAATACGTAAAGAAAAGGGGAAAAAACCCTACATTGTGCCTATAATTTTATATCTAGCCAAATTTTCATTTGATTTGAGGATATTATATAAAAAAATATTTCAGGATACAAAGACTCAGTTTATTTCGTCATACAAACAACCATTCTGAACACTTTTTTTTTTTTTTGGTAGGAAGTACTAAAAGCATAGTGCCTAAAGTTAGTAATATTGTACTGTATACTTAAAAATTTGCTAAGAAGGTAGATCTTATGTTGTGTTCTTAAAAAAAAAAACCCTTTTTTATTTTATTTTTTTAAAAATGTTTTTATTTATTTATTTTTGAGACAGAAAGAGACAGAGCATGAGCAGGGAAGGGGCAGAGAGAGAAGGAGACACAGAATCTGAAGCAGGCTCCGTGCTCCCAGCTGTCATCACAGAGCCCGACGCGGGGCTCAAACTCATGGACTGTGAGATCATGACCTGAGCTGAAGTCGGACGCTTAACCAACTGAGCCACCCAGGCTCCCCCAAACAACCCTTTTTTACTGTTTATTTATTTATGAGAGAGAGAGAGAGAGAGAGAGAGGCAAAGACAGAGACAGAGTGGAAGTGGGAGAGGGTCAGAGAGAGAGGGAGACACAGAATCTGAAGCAGGCTCCAGGCTTTGTAGTTGTATAAATTTGGATCCTCAAACTGCATGATATACAAGACAGTATTTGTAGAGGTGCTTGTAGTGGTCATTTCTAAGGAGAATTCTCCCTCCCCTTCCCCGCCCAAATCGGGCCATTATAAGCTTTTTTTTGTCTCTTTGTGCTGGTGGCAAACTTTTTTTCTAGCACCCCTCCCTCCCCCGCGCCTTTCTCTGAAAGTGCAGATCTTCTGGGATTCTCATTTCATGTTGTTTTTTTTTAATTTAATTTAATTTTTTTTGTTTTATTTTATGTTTGAGACAGAAAATGAGCAGGGGAGGCACAGAGAGATGGAGACTGAATCTGAAGCAGGCTCCAGGCTGTCAACACAGGGCCTGATGCGGGGCTTGAACTCACAAAACGTGAGATCAGGATCCTAGCTGAAGTCAGACGCTTAACCGACTGAGCCACCCAGGTGCCCCTCATGTTGGGGTTTTAATTCTGACTCTGTTTCAACTGGTTCTGAAAAAGCGTATCTACTGCTGATGACACTAGTACCTGCCTTTTTCTCTTCTGTGCCCTGCTCCGTCTTAGGCAGATACCAAGATAGCTTACGTGGATTTCCTCATTTCAGATTCACTCTTCAATTCTGACAGTTGGATGTTTTCTTTTCTTTTCTGGATATCTCAGGTAGGCATTAAATTTATTAAATATTTTCATAATTTATGAATATTTTAGAGAGAAGTTCAGATATTATTCTGCCATCTTGCCGTAATCAGAAAACTCTTCCTCTTGAGAGCTCTGATACTAGAGGAATTTCAGCCATAAGAGTTTATTTTTTGTGTAAAGTTTATGATCTTCAGAGCAACCAGGAGAGATGAAGATTGTTGTAATACTTTTTGTCCTTCCTCCACCACCCCCCCCCCCAACCTGGTGCTTACATTTCATGCCCCATTCATATTAGTAAGCACATACCAGTTTAGATTGAAGTGTTCCAAAGTTTTGCCCTTTTCCTTCATATTCTATTCCAAGAGGAATTTTAATCATTTTATCTTTGCATGCCCCCCCAAATCTGCTGAGTCCAATATATGTCACATTTATTATACGCAGAATAATACATTAGCCTCTATAGATGTTAAAAACTAGGATTACTACTTTCAAGGTTTGTTTATTCAAAATTTTTCAAAAATTATTTTTTCTTTATATCTTTTTTCTTTCACTTACTAATATCTCAAACTTCCCAGGCCGTGGTGCATTTTATTTTCCTCTATTAATCATCTTTGTAGTATTATCAAAATGAATGCCATCTCAGAATATAATCTGCAAATATTTACTCCTCCTTCTAAATAATTAATTAATATGCTACAAAAAGCAAGGCATACCTTTCTCCTCTTTGCCATTCCGTTAAATATCTTCTCAGTTCAGGGTGCTGATGTTTTTCATTATTGGCTATTTCAATCTCAGTGACAGGTTGCTTAAACAAATCAATTTGAAAACACTTTCTTAGAGGGCTTCATAATGCAGTGTTTTAAATGTCCTAGTAAAGCTCAGTACATTTCCCCTACTGAGTTGGTTATTTACTGGTATTGCTTTTTCCAAGGTGAAAGTCTATGACTGTTTGGTAAGTTTTGTAGTTTAAAATTGCACTGTGCTTTCTAGTTTTTCATTCATCTTTTTGTTCAGCGTTTTACTGTATTTGTTTAAAAATGAAAATTCCTTTTGGAGAATCTGGAAATTTATAATTACAAGCAAATTATATCTGGGAAAGTTAATGAGAGCTCTACCAAAGCAATACAAGAGATATTTAGTAAGGTTGTATATGGCCAATTTACAAGTAAAGTTCATAAATAAATTGCCTTTCTATAAATCATCTATGCCCATTTAGACATGGCATGGGCATATGAATAAGGTTGAATCACACGACAAAACACTGAGCTAAGAATCTTACCATGTAATATGATTAACCTATTTCTCCCATTTCACCTCCACTCCACTATAGATCTCTTCCAGTATTCTATTAGCTAATGTTCTTGTGATACACACAGAGGGAAGAACTTCTGACTGCCTACTCTGCATTGTGCTGGAGGTTCAAAGTGAATAAGACATACACAAGTTGGTCAAACAGTTAATTCTCAATCCTTGTATTTCCTGGCATCTCGGCAACTTGTCACACTATTGAATACTCCTTGCGCCTAGGTAAACTTTCCAGACTTGGCTTCTATACATCATACTTTCTTGCTTTTTGTCTTAAATCCACAGTTACTATTTATTGGTCTTTCTTCCTACTTCCTCCTCTTTTCACCTGCCATTTTATGAGTGTTGTGAGGCTTAGACCTTGATCTTCCTCTTTATCTTACATGTACTATTTTGATAATCGCATCTCAGTTGATGTCAGCTTCATTTTTTTTTCAGTTACTCAAGCCAAAAATTGTGTAGTTTTACTTGACTTCTGTCCTTCCTTCAAACTGCACATAACCTGTTATGTAATCCTGTGTGTTCTACCTGTCCCCTTCTCACTACTTCTATAACTACTTCCTTGCTTTGAGTTACCCTTACATTTACTGCAGTAGTCTTCTTACAGGGCTTCTAGTCACTATCTTGTCAGTTTAGCCTTAAGTTAGATGCCAGAACATTTTTAAAAATTTAAATTGTGGGGCATCTGGGTGGCTCAGTCAATTGATCACCTGACTCTTCATTTCAGCTCAGGTTATGATCCCAGGGTTGTGGGATCAAGCCCAACATTGGCCTTTATGCTGAGCGTGGAGCCTGCTTATGATTCTCTCTCTGTCTGTCTCTGCCTCTCTGCCCCTCACTCCCACTCACACACATTCTCTCTCTAAAAAAATAAATAAATAAATCACTATGTCATTTCTTTGCTCAAGGGTCCGCAATGCTGCTTATTTTACTTAGGGTAAAAGCCATAATCTTATAATGGCCTATAGGAACCCATTATAATTCAGTGACTTTCTTCTTCTGCTACTCTACCCTTATTCCCTTTGGTTTACTTACACTGGCCAACTTGCTGTTCCTTAAAAACACTAGATAATTCCCACGTAAGCACTTTGCACTAGCTAGTCTCTTTGTCTGGAATGCTCTACCTCTTGAGTTCCTCTTTGGGGGTCCTCGTGTCTTTATTCACATATCACCTTATCAATAACCCCAGTACTGACAACACTATCCAATATTGCTACCTGGCCTGACCTCTACACCCTGCATGCACTCTGAATTCCTCTTATTCTATTTGTTCTTGCTTACTTTTATTATAATGTAAGAAGTGATGTAGCCTTTGTCTCTCTCCACTAGAGTGTAAGTTCCTTTTTGGCAAGAAATTGTTTTGTGCACTAAGGTATCCTAAGAACCATAGACATTCCTGGAACATAATAGATGCTTGGCAGGTATTCGTGAAATGAAAAGAATAGTCTAGGAAAGAAGATAGAAAAAATGAAGATTATTGCATATATTATGGTAAATTATGAGGTTGGTATGCACTAAGTGCCAAAGGAGAACAAAAAGGAATCTCTAGTCTCTTCTGGGGATTTAGGGAGAGCTTCCAGGATAAGAAAACACCTGAACACAGTTTTGAAATTTTGGTAGGTTTTACCAGTGGGAGAGTTCTTGGTGGAGAAAATAGAAAGTGCAGATACTTAAAACATAAAGTCATGTGCATTGAATGAATAGGTTTGGACAAAGATGGTACATTTAGTTTTGGAATGTTACCTTAGAGGTGCCCAATGAACATTCACATGAATGAGAAGAGCAAACAGAGGGTCAACTGTGCTAGAACACTGAATGCAGTAGGGTGGCCAAGTAGAACTTAGCATCAGAGATATGAGGAACTTCTGATTATTTTAAAGTTGTTCTCAATAACCCCCACCCACAAAAATAAACCAAAACGCAACAGCATTGAGAACTTGTTCTTCATACAATCAATCTTCCTTGATAGTAAATTCACAAAAACTGAGCATATATAGTTAGTGGTTATAATTTTAAAAATTTACATCAAAGCTGATTTGCTACAGATATATTATTATGCACAATAATTTCTTTGTTGTAGAATTATATGCATGATAAATTGCCCGTAAAAATTTATTTAATTAGATGTGTTTTAAACAATCAAATATTAATTTGTTTTTTCATTTCAAAACTTTGCTCTCTAGAGCCTATATTAATTTTCGTGATAGCTTGCACAAAGGTCCAGGATCTTATCTTTTAGCATCTGGTGTTTCATTGTGCTATGGACTAATTGTGTTCCCCCAAATTTGTATGTTGAAGCCCTAAACGTCTGTGATGATATTTTGAGACAAGGACTTCAAGGAGATAACTAAGGTCAGATGAGGTCATAAGAATTTGGCCCTAATCCAACAGAGCTGATGTTCTTATAAGAAGAGGAAGAAACATAAGAGATCTTTCTGCTCATGCACAGAAAAGAGATCAGGTGCAGATACAGTGAGGAGGTGGCCATCTACAAGTTAGGAAGAGATATTTCACCAGGAACGGAATCTGCCAGCAGTTCTGTCTGAGACTTCTAGTCTCCAAAACTGTGAGAAAATAAAATTTTTGTCATTAACACCATCCAGTCTGTTATATTTGGTTATGGCAGTCTGAACAGACTAATACACCTTCTTATGCTACCTGGTTCCCACTGTTGTTCCACTGTTAAGTTTTTTCATATTGGCTATGAATTCCCACTCATTTATTTTTTATTCAACAATTTATATAACAAATACGTGTTGAGTATCAGTTTTGAGCCAAGTTCTGCAAGTTTGGGAGACAAGGAAGAAAAACAGAAGCAGATCTTTGTCCTAATGGAATTTATAGTCTAGTAGAGGAGGAGATAATAAAAGAAGTAGACAAACAGATCTTGATTCAATTTATAGTCCATAATTTGAAGGAATTGTACAGTTTAGAAATGCTAAAAAATAATTAGGAGGAGATAGGAGTTTGGGAGAAGGTGATCTGACAAAGTAATTGGAGCAGATGTTTAAAAAAATGTCATGGAGCCTGCCATGCAAGGAACTGTTTGGCAGGGAAACACATTTCAGCTATTCTTGAAAACCTGAAAAGAGGCCATAGTGGGGGAAGAGTAGAGAGATGGGAAGAAATTAGATCTCATGGAAGGGGCAAAAAAAGCAGTTTCAATTTTACTCTTGCAGTATTAGGAAGCCATTCTAGGGTTTTAAGGAAAAGAAAGTATTATTGATGATTTCACAATATGACTGCCGCCCTCAGGGGAATAGTTTTGAAGATGAGTGTAAGTGATAGCAGGGAGGCCATAGGTCACCACTATAGTGCTCCAGGAAATCAGTAACTGTGGCTTGCTCTAGGATGATGGCAGGGAACATGGAGAAATAGAGCAGCCCCACCAATTCTTTTTTTTTTTTTCCCCACCAATTCTTAAGGCAGCAGACAATCTGAACCATGATGCTGTAGGATGTTCAGTTTATACACTATGCCTGGGAAGAGTAGAAGTCAGGATGGGATTTCAGAACATACATTGTGTAACAGATAAAGGGAGAGAGAATAGTATGGGTCCCTGGCTTATGTAGTTATTTTTTCCTTCCACAAATATTAACTGAATGCTTAAATCTCAATGGTGAACACTAGTCCAGGTGCTGGAGCTGCTATATAAGAGAAAAATCTGATCACTGCTTTCTTGAAATTTGTAGTATACTGGAGAACAGGCAAGTAAACAAGGAATTATAACATAATGTGATGTTGGTAATGGAACTTTAAGTATGACAAAGGCAGCAAATTGATGCAAAGGCAAGAATAAATTGTTAGGAGTAAAATTTTAAACTCAGTCAAGAATGATTAGAAGTAAAGGGATTTAAAAGAAGAGAATGACTAATGCTAAATTATGGAAAAGGTTTCATTGCAAAAAAAATGGGAGAAAAGAGGGGTAGGGATATTCTCATACTGTCCTTCCCATAGGCACAGTGACTTACGAGCTGTCTTTCCCACCATCAAAAAAGCCCTAAATGGTGAAGTCAGTGACTTTTAGGAGTAGCTGAGCCTCCCCAGCTCAGACAATTGACGTACCCCTTAGTGAACTTCCTATTAGCAGTGTTAAAGCCTTCCCTTCTGTAATTAGAAACATAAAAGTTGTTATTAGAAACATAAAAAGTTGCAATGGAAGATACGTGATATATACACATGAAGTATGAGTGCGAAAAATACCACTTGTTCCTATTTTGACAAGGAACCTGAAGAAGGGGAGGTGGATGACATTTAAAAAAAAATACATAAGGGAGAAGCTTCAGACCCTTTACTGGGCCAATAATTCATTCAATTTGACATTAATGGATGATGCTTCTATGGCTTTGAATTTACAATTTCATTCCAGTGGCAGGACTTTGTCTTGATCAGTGAAAAAGACTCTCTGCCTTTTATCCTGGGACTAAGGAGTGAAGTTTTGTGGTTTTTTTGTTTCTTTGTTTTGTTTTGTTTTTAATTGTGGCAAGACAATCTATCCTCTTAATAGATGTTTAAATGTAATACAGTT
This sequence comes from Panthera leo, assembly GCF_018350215.1. NCBI lineage: Eukaryota > Metazoa > Chordata > Mammalia > Carnivora > Felidae > Panthera > Panthera leo. Next base: position 38,715,124 of record NC_056696.1, on the reverse strand, counting down.
TTGTTAACTATAGGCACAGTGTTGTACAGATCTCTGGAACTTACTTGTGTAGTTGAAAGTTTATGCCCATTGAGTAGAAACTTTATGCCCATTGAGTAGAAACTTAGAGAGTTCTTTTGCTCTTCTCTTTGGTTCCCCACTTTCATAACCTGCCCAGGACTCTAGGACCACCCAGACACAGTTCTCTGCTTGCTGATCCTCCTCCAATAAAATCTCTTAGTGAAATCCAAGGCCAACTTCATATTTATCTTATTATGAAATATTGCCTGGACATTCTTTGTTTTACTTTCTTTTCAGAAAAACTTGACTATCCTCCTGCTACTCTTCCACAATCCTGACCAACTACTTCCTTGCCTGCCTGGATCATCCGTTTCCGGACACTGGACACCATCTCCAGCATAGTTACGTTAACTGGATTTCCTATGCTATTTGCTTTTGAACCCACCTGGGCTCCCTCAGTGGGTGTGTCTAGTCTCTGGGTCCTGGCCTCATTCAATCTGGTCCATCCTGCTGAGCACCTAGATAGAATAACAGTAACATAAATTTTATACTTGATTTTAGGAAAAACTTATACATTCCCACAGGTAGAGCTAAAGCTGAACAATGAGTGGGAAAAACTGTTACCCAGAGAGGGAGTTAAAAATATACATCTAACAAAAATACTCAGGTTGGGTAAGGAGCCAAGAATTCCCAAATTCATTTTCTCTTCCTACACTACTATCACTATTTTTATCCTTGTTCTTCCAATCATCACTCCATTAGATCTTAATACATTTTTTCCCTTGCCTTTATTTATTTATTTTTTGGATTTACCTGTATTTCCTTTTCTTTTCCTTTCTTTTCTTTTCCTTTCTTTCCTTTTTTCTCTTTTCTTTTCGCTTCTTTTTTCACTTATAATTTTTATTATTTATTTTTTTAAAATTTACATCCAAATTAGTTAGCATATAGTGCAACAATGATTTCAGGAGTAGATTCCTTAGTGCCCCTTACCCATTTAGCCCATCCCCTCTCCCACAACCCCTCCAGTAACCTTCAGTTTGTTCTCCATATATATGAGTCTCTTCTGTTTTGTCCCCTCCCTGTTTTTATATCATTTTTGTTTCCCTTACCTTATGTTCATCTGTTTTGTCTCTTAAAGTCCTCCTATGAATGAAGTCATATGATTTTTGTCTTTCTCTGACTAATTTCACTTAGCATAATACTTTCCAGTTCCATCCACGTAGTTGCAAATGGCAAGATTTCATTCTTTTTGATTGCCGAGTAACACTCCATTGTGTGTGTGTGTGTGTGTGTGTGTGTGTGTGTGTGTGTGTGTGTATGTATATATATATACACCACATCTTCTTTATCCATTCATCCATCGATGAACATTTGGGCTCTTTCCATACTTTGGCTCTTGTTGATAGTGCTGCTATAAACATTGGGCTGTCTGTGTCCCTTTGAAACAGCACACCTGTATCCCTTGGATAAATGCCTAGTAGTGCAGTTCCTGGGTCATAGGGTAGTTCTATTTTTAATTTTTTGAGGAACCTCCATACTGTTTTCCAGAGTGGCTACACCAGTTTGCATTCCCACCAACAATGCAAAAGAGATCCTCTTTCTCCACATCCTCACCAACATCTGTTGTTGCCTGAGTTGTTAATTTTAGCCATTCTGACAAGTGTAAAGTGGTATCACATTGTGGTTTTGATTTGTATTTCCCTGATGATGAGTGAAGTTGAGCATTTTTTCATGTGTTGGTTGGCCATCTGGATGTCTTCTTTGGAGAAGTGTCTATTCATGCTTTTGTCCATTTCTTCACTGGATTATTTGGTTTTTGGGTGTTGAGTTTGATGAGTTCTTTATAGATTTTGGATACTAACCCTTTATCTGATATGTCATTTGCAAATATCTTCTCCCATTGTGTCGGTTACCTTTTAGTTTTGCTGATTGTTTCCTTTGCTGTGCAGAAGCTTTTTATTTTGATGAGGTCCCAGTAGTTCATTTTTGCTTTTGTTTCCCTTGCCTCTGGAGAAGTGTTGAGTAAGAAATTGCTGCTGGCAAGATCAAAGAGGTTTTATCCTGCTTTCTCCTCGAGGATTTTGATGGTTTCCTGTCTTACACTGAGGTCTTTCATCCATTTTGAGTTTATTTTTGAGTATGGTGTAAGAAAGTGGTCCGGGTTCATTCTTCTGCATGTCGCTGTCCAGTTTTCCCAGCACCACTTGCCAAAGAGACTGTCTTCATTCCATTGGATATTCTTTCCTGCTTTTTCAAAGGTTAGTTGGCCATATGATTGTGGGTCCATTTCTGGGTTCTCGATTCTGTTCCATTGATCTAGGTGTCTGTTCTTGTGCCAGTTCCATACTGTCTTGATGATTACAGCTTTGTAATACAGCTTGAAGTTCGGGATTGTGATGCCTCCTGCTTTGGTTTTCTTTTTCAAGATTGCTTTGGCTATTTGGGGCCTTTTCTGGTTCTATACAAATTTTAAGATTGTTTGTTCTAGCTCTGTGAAGAATGCTGGTGTTATTTTGATAGGGATTGCATTGAATATGTAGATTGCTTTGGGTAGTGTCAACATTTTAACAATATTTATTCTTCTTCCCTTTCCTTTGGATAGACTAGGAGTTCATTTGGGTAAAGATTGAAAAGGTTAATTTATAAAATAAAATCTTTTTTTCTGTGTGAATTTTTAATAGAGTTATTTGTTATCTTTCTCAAGTTTGTACTTTCAGTTGCTCAAGACATAGATGGCTCCAACAATCTAGAGGTTTTACTATGATGAAAAGAGGTCCGGGTGCCTGGGTGGCTCAGTCAGTTAAACATCCAACTTTGGCTCACATCACGATCTCATGGTTCGCAACTTCAGACCCGCATTGGGCTCTGTGCTGACAGCTCGGAGACTGGAGCCTGCTTCGGATTCTGTGTCTCCCTCTGTCTCTGCCCCTCTCCCGCTCACAGTCTGTTTGTCTGTCTGTCTGTCTCTCTCTCTCTCTCAAAAATAAGTAAACATTAACAAATGTTTTTTAAAAAAAAAAAAAGGTTGTAGGGGCACCGGGGTGGCTCAGTCGGTTAAGCATCTGACTTTGGCTCAGGTCATGATCTCACAGTCTGTGGGTTCAAGCCCCGCATCGGGCTGTCTGCTTCCGATTCTGTGTCTCCCTCTCTCTCTGTCCCTCCCCTGCTCATGCTCTATCTCCCTCTGTCGCAAAAATAAATAAAAACATTAAAAAAAAAAAGGTTATAGGCACATAATAGTAAGCTAAAATTCAAAGTACAAGATCATTTTTCTATTCTGCTTTTTATTAACTCCGCTGTTTGCAATGTATTTTAACCTCATTTTTCCGTAGATAAAGTGGAGAAAATAGGAACTTGGAGAGTGATTTGGTAATGTCTAAAAAATTTTATAGTTTGCCACATAATATTAACATCTTAAATATAATTTAATAAAAAGAAATGGATATTTTTGAACATCTATTTTTCATTTAGTTTGTCAAAAATTGCTACATGTCATATCCACAAATAACCTTATTAAAAAAAATCACTGGAATTGCTATGAGATTACTTAAGAGTAGTTGTGTGACAAAATTGTGTGCAAAGTATGAACATGTTTTCAATTTGAAACTGGCCTGGAAAATGACATTAGTGACACTTCCAGTGGCCTAAAATATTTCGTCAACTTTAGGTAGAACTAGATTTTACAAAGTCTTCTGTGTCTGCCAAGAAATACAAGGGAAGAACAATTAATAGAATTGCAAATCCAAGGTAATTTGCTAATTTTAGTGTCTAAGTAAATTTTTCAAATTTCTTAATAGGAAAAAAATATTTTAAAGGTACTGAAATAAGCTCATGTGAAGATTATGAAGTATAGGGAAGGGTAGTTTGTGGGACAATAGTTGCCTAATAAGCTACCTGCTCTGGGATTTTATTGTAGGATTTTATTAATGTAAAGCTTTATGCCACATAAGATATCAGAGAGATCTCATTGTCTTAGCATATTCCTATTGTAATCCAAATCTCAATAAAGGTGGCCATATTTAACTGAATTGTAATTTTTTAATGTCTTTTATAAATATATACGCTGGGTTAGGGAATGTTATGATATTAGGAAGAGTAGAACTGGATGTTTCAGGATAGCCTTCATAGGTCTGCTGGCTTATTTTGTGGTATGTTGGGATGGGTTAGGATGGGAATCATATGGAGAAGTTGGTTTGTCACACTCCAGGGATAGAGTCTAAGTAGCTCTATTTTATTCATTTGTCTAGAGAGCATCAGTCTCTGAGGGTTTGATTCATGCTATGCCAACAGAGAAAAGATTGTTAAAAATGCTGATACACTAATATCCTTCCTTTCTGTTTTTCTTACATGGAATTACATAATAGTTTGGAAACTAAAGCAAGGGAAAACTTTTCTAGGAATGAGATTTATTAAGTATTGGAATGTACAACTAAGGGAGGCCATCTGATGTCCTTCCTGGAGATCTTCTTAAAATAAGAGCAAGATTAATTATGGTGATTATGGATAGGCCTATTGCCAACAGGAGGACGGATTGTAAGGGCTGTTGCATGGGAATTCCTGCAAGGGAATCACTGTGGGTGGCATCTATCAATGCCTGTCACTGTTTTTATTATTGCTCATCCAATCATCATTCTAGTTGACTGTAATACTTATTTATTTTTCTGGCCTTCAGATAGGATAGGAGTTTATTTGGGTGAAAACTTAAAGGAAAATTCATAATATAAAACCTGGTTTTTCTTTTCTGTATTAATGTTTAGTGTTTATTTTTTTTAATATAATTCTTTATCTTTACTCACCAAGTTTATTCCTTCTGTGGCTCAAACTGGGAAAAGCCTTTGTAGATATTGTGAATGAATGAAGGTTCAGTATTATGTTTTCCTGTGTATTTAGTACCCTCTTCACAAATCAGAGCAGTGGGTCACATGCTATCAAATTTGATTAAATTGAAATAAATTAATCATTTGTTCTTTTTAGCATGTCATACTGAAAAGGAGTTTCAATTGCTTTTATAAAAGTTACTTTCTTACAGAAATGTGAAATTCACAATCCCCATTAATTGAATTTGTTATCCTTTGTTATCTTGGCATTTTTATCCACTGTTTTATGAATCCTCTTTCATCTATGACTTGATTTATAATGAGATTACAGAATCTCCAGATGCTTTAATGAATATCTGTTCTTCCAACACAAGTTAGAGTTATTAGTTTAGCTGCTAGGGGATTTAATATATTTTATGTTCATTTTAAAGGCAGGATGAATGAAATAAATTTTGTGTGGAGTGGTAAACGCTGTACTTAACAAGTTTATCATAGTTTTTTTCATAAACATTTAATTTTTTGAATTATTTATTTATTGTTTATCTATTTTAATTGAAGTATAGTTGACACATGATACTACATTAGTTTCAGGTGTATAGCACAGTGATTCAACAAATTTAGATGTTTTGCTGTGCTCAGCACAAGTGCAGCTACCGTCTGTCACCATACAGCGCTATTACAATACCACTGACTGTATTTCCTGTGCTGTACCTTTAATCCCCATGACTTATTCATTCCATAACTGGAAGCCTATACCTCCCACTCCCTGAATCCTATTCTGCCCATCCCTTAAATCCTTTCCCTGTGGCTACCATCAGTTTGTTCTATGTATTTATGGGTCTGTTTCTGCTCTTTGTTTGTTTACTCATTTGTTTGTTTTTGAATAATTTTAGATTTACAGAAATGTTGCAGAGAAAGTACAGAGAGTTCCTATATATGCTTCATCCAGTTTTCTTTGTTGAAATCTTATATTAGCCTGGGGCTTTTGGAAAAATTAAGAAACCAGTCTTTATGCATTACCATTAACTGAACTCTAGACTGTATTCAAATCTCTCCAGTTTGTCACTAATATATATGTTTTTCTATTCCATGATTTTACCCAAGTTACCACATTTCATTTAGACAAAATTTTTATTGAAATAAAATGTTAGTGTTCGAAACAAATGTCAATCTTCTATGAAGAGTACATTGCCTGTCTGTAATCCAAAATTCAAGTCAAGGTGGAGAAGGAATGCTTGCTTCCGTGAGAGAGTGCTTGGAAGAACCACTTCTACTGTCTGTTAGGTAATTTTAAACCCTCTCTCTGGCTTTCCTCATTTCATTCAGATAAGTGGGAATGAAGAAGAAACGGCACACATGACTGCCTCTGCCCTGAACGCTATCCCACTTCTGCCTTCTCTAATAGCCCAGTAAATGTTCCAACATTTTACATTCTTTTTCCTATCACCTGTCCTCTGTAATCTGTAACCTTCGGAAGGTTCTTACAGGAGTATCAGTGGACTGCTCTAAAAGGGCATTAAACCAGTTCCCCGTGAAACAAAGTGCAAGGTATGCATGCTACGCTTTTGTATTGGAATACTTTTATTGGAGAATGGAGTTTTGTAAGGGCTTTCTTTTAAAAAAAAATACTATTCTGGAAAATTTCTAAATCATTTTCTTTCATTGCTACCATATTATATACTGATATAAATGTTGTTTTATTCCCTAAAATATTTTCTGGAAAGGATATAACTCCATGGCATTCTGGAAAAGTGTCAAGGCCATCTGACAGTTGTGTGAGAAAATTCCTTGTACTGGGCTTTGGAGGAAGGACTGATTCACTAGGAAAGTTTTAAACTGAGGTGACAGTAGAAATTTGCAACTTTTCAAAAAGAATTACTTTGCAAGCTATTGGAGAACATCCTTAGAAACTGTTATTTCACTTTTGAGCTTAATTTTCTGATAAATAAACATGCAGCTTTAAGTAAAAAGATGTAAAGGCTGTCTTGTTAACATATAAAAATAAAGATACATTTTAGAAGCTTAAACTAATATTATTTGATTTTAATAAGCAGTTTTATCAAATGAGAATTAAAATTATTTGTTCTATGATTATATTAGAAAGCCTCCAGAATGTGTGTGTGTGTGTGTGTGTGTGTGTATATATATATATATATACACACACACACACACATATATATACATATATATGTATATATATATATATATGTATATATATATAACTTCTGAATGATTTAACAACTTTCCTTTATAGATCTTGACTATAGATATTTAGGAAAGATAATATTGTTCTCATATTAGAATAGGCATTGAAATAAAACTGGGAGATTTTATAAGAATATACTCTGCATATGTTGTATTTCTATAAGAGCTTTAATCTCAGACATTTTATGTATGTATGTATGTATGTATGTATGTATGTTTATCTTTGAGTAAGAATGTGCTTAAATGGGGGAGGGGCCGGGGGGGTACACAGGATCCAAAGCGGGCTCCCTGCTGTCAGCAGGGAGCCCAATGTGGGGCTTGAACTAAGGAACTGTGAGATCATGACCCAAGCTGAAGTCTGCCACTTAACTGACTAAACCACCCAGGCGCCCCTAATCTCATGCATTTTAGATAGAGATATTAGGATGTAGCCTTGTCTTGCTGAATTTATGTTGAGTTATCTGTCAGTCATTTCAAAAGTAGCTTGCTCTTGGTCTCTTTGGTGTCCAAACTAGCAACTTATTTTGACTTGCTGTCAGTTTAGATTTTAGGTTGTCCCATATTCTGAGACCAGCCCCTGTAGTTGGCCTAAAGTTTATAGAGAGCCCTGGCTCAGAGTCATAAAAGTTTTGATTTTCTGGTATTTATTTTCCAGTATCCTGCCTAGGTCTTTGACATTTTATTGCTAAGTCTCATAACCTGAATAACTGTTCCCTCTTGCTTAAAACCTACATTCATCAACCATTGCCAAATTCTGACCAGGGAGACCAGCTTACCCTTCTTCCATATACTGAATTAATTAAGTTATACCCTTTGCTTGCCTAAAACTATGGTACTACCCTGTCCTCTGGACTGTAGTCTCTTGACTAATATATCTGAAGAAACCAAATTGGGCTCCTGATCTTGCCTCTCTTAGCTGTTTTATATAGTTTTGTTCAATTACTATACTCCTCCTGTGAGTCAGGAATTGGATAGATGCTATGGAGAATAAAGAAAAAGACCCAGTTCCTGCATTCTTATAGCCCTGGCTAGTGAAAATATAAGACCTATAGATTATAAAAAAAACAATAGATTATTTATTGAATGTGTTCTGAGAACTCAGGGAGTTTACATGGACTTAGGTTGAGTCTTGAAGGATGAGTAAAATTAACTAGGCCTTGGGATCCTCCTGACTTTTGGTGGTGTGCAAAGGCACAGAGGTGTGGGCTTCTGCCTTCATAGGAAGATGGCGGCGTAGGAGGACGCGGGGCTCACAGCGCGTCCTGCCGATCACTTAGATTCCACCTACACCTGCCTAAAGAACCCAGAAAACCGCCAGAGGATTAGCAGAAGGGAGTCTCCGGAGTCAAGCGCAGACTAGAGGCCCACGGAAGAGGGTAGGAAGGGCGGCGAGGCGGTGCGCGCTCCACGGACTGGCGGGAGGGAGCCGGGGCAGAGGGGCGGCTCGCCGGCCAAGCAGAGCCCCCGAGTCTGGCTGGCAAAAGCGGAGGGGCCGGACGGACTGTGTTCCGACAGCAAGCGCGACTTAGCGTCTGGGAGGTCATAAGTTAACAGCTCTGCTCGGAAAGCGGGAAGGCTGGAGGACAAAGGGAGGGAGAGCTGCTGAGCCCCCGGACGGCAGAGCTCAGCTTGGCGGGGAACAAAGGCGCCAGCGCCATCTCCCCCGCCCATCCCCCAGCCAAAATCCCAAAGGGAACCAGTTCCTGCCAGGGAACTTGCTCGCTCCGCGCAAACACCCAACTCTGTGCTTCTGCGGAGCCAAACCTCTGGCAGCGGATCTGACTCCCTCCCGCTGCCACAGGGCTCCTCCTGAAGTGGATCACCTAAGGAGAAGCGAGCTAAGCCTGCCCCTCCAGCCCCCGTGCACCTTGCCTACCCACCCCAGCTAATACGCCAGATCCCCAGCAACACAAGCCTGGCAGTGTGCAAGTAGCCCAGACGGGACACGCCACCCCACAGTGAATCCCGCCCCTAGGAGAGGGGAAGAGAAGGCACACACCAGTCTGACTGTGGCCCCAGCAGTGGGCTGGGGGCAGACATCGGGTCGGACTGCGGCCCCGCCCACTAACTCCAGTTATACACCACAGCACAGGGGAAGTGCCCTGCAGGTCCTCACCACGCCAGGGACTCTCCAAAATGACCAAACGGAAGAATTCCCCTCAGAAGAATCTCCAGGAAATAACAACAGCTAATGAACTGATCAAAAAGGATTTAAATAATATAACAGAAAGTGAATTTAGAATAATAGTCATAAAATTAATCGCTGGGCTTGAAAACAGTATACAGGACAGCAGAGAATCTCTTGCCACAAAGATCGAGGGACTAAGGAACAGTCACGAGGAGCTGAAAAACCCTTTAAACGAAATGCAAAACAAAATGGAAACCACGATGGCTCGGCTTGAAGAGGCAGAGGAGAGAATAGGTGAACTAGAAGATAAAGTTATGGAGAAAGAGGAAGCTGAAAGAAAGAGAGATAAAAAAATCCAGGAGTATGAGGGGAAAATTAGAGAACTAAGTGATACACTAAAAAAAAATAATATACGCATAATTGGTATCCCAGAGGAGGAAGAGAGAGGGAAAGGTGCTGAAGGGGTACTTGAACAAATTATAGCTGAGAACTTCCCTGAACTGGGGAAGGAAAAAGGCATTGAAATCCAAGAGGCACAGAGAACTCCCTTCAGACGTAACTTGAATCGATCTTCTGCACGACATATCATAGTGAAACTGGCAAAATACAAGGATAAAGAGAAAATTCTGAAAGCAGCAAGGGATAAACGTGCCCTCACATATAAAGGGAGACCTATAAGACTCGTGACTGATCTCTCCTTTGAAACTTGGCAGGCCAGAAAGGCTTGGCACGATATCTACAGTGTGCTAAACAGAAAAAATATGCAGCCGAGAATCCTTTATCCAGCAAGTCTGTCATTTAGAATAGAAGGAGAGATAAAGGTCTTCCCAAACAAACAAAAACTGAAGGAATTTGTCACCACGAAACCAGCCCTACAAGAGATCCTAAGGGGGATCCTGTGAGACAAAGTACCAGAGACATCACTACAAGCATAAAACATACAGACATCACAATGACTCTAAACCCATATCTTTCTATAATAACACTGAATGTAAATGGATTAAATGCGCCAACTAAAAGACATAGGGTATCAGAATGGATAAAAAAACAAGACCCATCTATTTGCTGTCTACAAGAGACTCATTTTAGATCTGAGGACACCTTTAGATTGAGAGTGAGGGGATGGAGAACTATTTATCATGCTCCTGGAAGCCAAAAGAAAGCTGGAGTAGCCATACTTATATCAGACAAACTAGACTTTAAATTAAAGGCTGTAACAAGAGATGAAGAAGGGCATTATATAATAATCACAGGGTCTATCCACCAGGAAGAGCTAACTATTATAAATGTCTATGCGCCAAATACCCGAGCCCCCAGATATATAAAACAATTACTCATAAACATAAGCAACCTTATTGATAAGAATGTGGTCATTGCAGGGGACTTTAACACCCCACTTACAGAAATGGATAGATCATCTAGACACACAGTCAATAAAGAAACAAGGGCCCTGAATGACACATTGGATCAGATGGACTTGACAGATATATTTAGAACTCTGCATCCCAAAGCAACAGAATATACTTTCTTCTCGAGTGCACATGGAACATTCTCCAAGATAGATCATATACTGGGTCACAAAACAGCCCTTCATAAGTTTACAAGAATTGAAATTATACCATGCATACTTTCAGACCACAATGCTATGAAGCTTGAAATCAACCACAGGAAAAAGTCTGGAAAACCTCCAAAAGCATGGAGGTTAAAGAACACCCTACTAACGAATGAGTGGGTCAACCAGGCAATTAGAGAAGAAATTAAAATATATATGGAAACAAACGAAAATGAAAATACAACAATCCAAACGCTTTGGGATGCAGCGAAGGCAGTCCTGAGAGGAAAATACATTGCAATCCAGGCCTATCTCAAGAAACAAGAAAAATCCCAAATACAAAATCTAACAGCACACCTAAAGGAAATAGAAGCAGAACAGCAAAGGCAGCCTAAACCCAGCAGAAGAAGAGAAATAATAAAGATCAGAGCAGAAATAAACAATATAGAATCTAAAAAAACGGTAGAGCAGATCAACGAAACCAAGAGTTGGTTTTTTGAAAAAATAAACAAAATTGACAAACCTCTAGCCAGGCTTCTCAAAAAGAAAAGGGAGATGACCCAAATAGAGAAAATCATGAATGAAAATGGAATGATTACAACCAATCCCTCAGAGATACAAACAATTATCAGGGAATACTATGAAAAATTATATGCCAGCAAATTGGACAACCTGGAAGAAATGGACAAATTTCTAAACACCCACACTCTTCCAAAACTCAATCAGGAGGAAATAGAAAGCTTGAACAGACCCATAACCAGCGAAGAAATTGAATCGATTATCAAAAATCTCCCAACAAATAAGAGTCCAGGACCAGATGGCTTCCCAGGGGAGTTCTACCAGACATTTAAAGCAGAGATAATACCTATCCTTCTCAAGCTATTCCAAGAAATAGAAAGGGAAGGAAAACTTCCAGACTCATTCTATGAAGCCAGTATTACTTTGATTCCTAAACCAGACAGAGACCCAGTAAAAAAAGAGAACTACAGGCCAATATCCCTGATGAATATGGATGCAAAAATTCTTAATAAGATACTAGCAAATCGAATTCAACAGCATATAAAAAGAATTATTCACCATGATCAAGTGGGATTCATTCCTGGGATGCAGGGCTGGTTCAACATTCGCAAATCGATCAACATGATACATCACATTAACAAAAAAAAAGAGAAGAACCATATGATCCTGTCAATCGATGCAGAAAAGGCCTTTGACAAAATCCAGCACCCTTTCTTAATAAAAACCCTTGAGAAAGTCGGGATAGAAGGAACATACTTAAAGATCATAAAGGCCATTTATGAAAAGCCCACAGCTAACATCATCCTCAACGGGGAAAAACTGAGAGCTTTTTCCCTGAGATCAGGAACACGACAGGGATGCCCACTGTCACCGCTGTTGTTTAATATAGTGCTGGAAGTTCTAGCATCAGCAATCAGACAACAAAAGGAAATCAAAGGCATCAAAATTGGCAAAGATGAAGTCAAGCTTTCGCTTTTTGCAGATGACATGATATTATACGTGGACAATCCGATAGACTCCACCAAAAGTCTGCTAGAACTGATACATAAATTCAGCAAAGTTGCAGGATACAAAATCAATGTGCAGAAATCAGTTGCATTCTTATACACTAACAATGAAGCAACAGAAAGACAAATGAAGAAACTGATCCCATTCACAATTGCACCAAGAAGCATAAAATACCTAGGAATAAATCTAACCAAAGATGTAAAAGATCTGTATGCTGAAAACTATAGAAAGCTTATGCAGGTAATTGAAGAAGATATAAAGAAATGGAAAGACATTCCCTGCTCATGGATTGGAAGAATAAATATTGTCAAAATGTCAATACTACCCAAAGCTATCTACACATTCAATGCAATCCCAATCAAAATTGCACCAGCATTCTTCTCGAAACTAGAACAAGCAATCCTAAAATTCATATGGAACCACAAAAGGCCCCGAATAGCCAAAGTAATTTTGAAGAAGAAGGCCAAAGCAGGAGGCATCACAATCCCAGACTTTAGCCTCTACTACAAAGCTGTCATCATCAAGACAGCATGGTATTGGCATAAAAACAGACACATAGACCAATGGAATAGAATAGAAACCCCAGAACTAGACCCACAAACGTATGGCCAACTCATCTTTGACAAAGCAGGAAAGAACATCCAATGGAAAAAAGACAGTGTCTTTAACAAATGGTGCTGGGAGAACTGGACAGCAACATGCAGAAGGTTGAAACTAGACCCCTTTCTCACACCATTCACAAAAATAAACTCAAAATGGATAAAGGACCTGAATGTGAGACAGGAAACCATCAAAACCTTAGAGGAGAAAGCAGGAAAAGTCCTCTCTGACCTCAGCCGTAGCAATCTCTTACTCGGCACATCCCCAAAGGCAAGGGAATTAAAAGCAAAAGTGAATTACTGGGACCTTATGAAGATAAAAAGCTTCTGCACAGCAAAGGAAACAACCAACAAAACTAAAAGGCAACCAACGGAATGGGAAAAGATATTTGCAAATGACACATCGGACAAAGGGCTAGTATCCAAAATCTATAAAGAGCTCATCAAACTCCACACCCGAAAAACAAATAACCCAGTGAAGAAATGGGCAGAAAACATGAATAGACACTTCTCTAAAGAAGACATCCGGATGGCCAACAGGCACATGAAAAGATGTTCAACGTCGCTCCTTATCAGGGAAATACAAATCAAAACCACACTCAGATATCACCTCACGCCAGTCAGAGTGGCCAAAATGAAGAAATCAGGAGACTATAGATGCTGGAGAGGATGTGGAGAAACAGGAACCCTCTTGCACTGTTGGTGGGAATGCAAATTGGTGCAGCCGGTCTGGAAAGCAGTGTGGAGGTTCCTCAGAAAATTAAAAATAGACCTACCCTATGACCCAGCAATAGCACTGCTAGGAATTTATCCAAGGGATACAGGAGTACTGATGCATAGGGGCACCTGTACCCCAATGTTTATAGCGGCACTCTCAACAATAGCCAAATTATGGAAAGAGCCTAAATGTCCATCAACTGATGAATGGATAAAGAAATTGTGGTTTATATACACAATGGAATACTACGTGGCAATGAGAAAAAATGAAATATGGCCTTTTGTAGCAACATGGATGGAACTGGAGAGTGTGATGCTAAGTGAAATAAGCCATACAGAGAAAGACAGATACCATATGGTTTCACTCTTATGTGGATCCTGAGAAAAATAACAGAAACCCATGGGGGAGGGGAAGGAAAAAAAAAAAAAAAGAGGTTAGAGTGGGAGAGAGCCAAAGCATAAGAGACTGTTAAAAACTGAGAACAAACTGAGGGTTGATGGGGGGTGGGAGGGAGGGCAGGGTGGGTGATGGGTATTGAGGAGGGCACCTTTTGGGATGAGCACTGGGTGTTGTATGGAAACCAATTTGACAGTAAATTTCATATATTAAAAAAAAAAAAAAAAAAAAAAAAGGCACAGAGGTGTGAACAAATATGGCGTACATGAGAATGAAAAATGTTACTATTGGAGTGTATTTAAAAGCTTTGTTTGCTACCTCCCTTGCCATAGTGTGTCACAGTAGTTGTAGAGCAATCAATATGGCAGGACTTCAGTGAAGTTAAGTCAATACTAGATCAAGGGATTTAGCAACTAGAAAGTACTGAACTCTATCTTGAGTCATGGCTTAATTAATTTGCTGTGTTCCAGGTGAGAACTCTGGTGAAACAAGAATATTCTTAGGGAGACAATTTTGTTCCTCATTGTGGTGCCAACTGATAGATTTAATCAAGATGTATCTAATATTCATAAGGGTCTGCTATGATTCCTGATCTCATCATGAATACACTTAGAATGGAAGTAGGTGGTCCTTCCAGTTGTTGAACCTATAACCTTGCCTATAGCAGGGTAGGCTAATCAACATTTTGGAATTAATTAGCTTCTATTCATTGATGTGAATTTTTCATTATTTTCATTTTTTATTTTTTATTTTTTGAGAGAGAGAGAGAGAGAGAGAGAGAGAGAGAGCATGTGAGTGGGGGGAGAGAGGCAGAGTGAGAGAGAGAATCCCAAGCAACTCCATGGTCAGTGTGGAGCTTGTCACGGGTCTCAATCCCACTACCCTGGAATCATGACCTGAGCCAAAATCAAGAGTTGGAGGCTCAGCCGAGTCAGCCAGGTGCCCTGATATGAATTTTTCCTGAGTTGAATACAATGAGAGAGGTTAATAAGACATTGCCACTGCTTTCAGAAATATTGATGAAATAATAGAAAATTGTATAAGGTAATGTCATTTAATGCTAAATTATGTAGTTCGATTGAACTTGTAGTTCAAGTATGTAGTGGAAAATCTCCTAGCTGGAGTTATGTGACATGCATTCTCTCTGGGTCACTTGCCATTGTGGTAGGTTCCAGCCACCTCATCTGTAAAATGTAAAGTTTGATATTTAAGGTATTTTCCAGCTTTAACATGCAAGGATTTTTAGGAAGTCTGTTCAAGAATTCCAGCCTTGGATCCAGATATTCGATTGTGTGTAGGGACACCTGTGGGTCAGCAAGAGGGACCATCTACTCGAGCACCTCTCCTTTCTAATGTCAGTAATGAGCGTATGGTTTTATATTAAATAAGACTGTTGACATGAAGGACAGAAAAGAGAAAAGTGAAACAGTGTATATGTGAGTCAAAATGTACACATGGGATGTTTGGATTCAGATACAGATTATTGCATTAAACATATTTCTCAGTATGGCTAATTATCATGATTTTATATAATGATGCTTCCTGTCTTATTTTCTTCCTTCCCCCTTCTCTTTTATACCCATTTCCTACTTTTATTCTCCTCCAGTCCCCCATAGACAATCTTCTAGTATATTTAATGTTGATATTTTTGCAGTTATTGTTCCCAGATGTATATTGCGGTTCTGTGTGCTTGTATTTTTTAGTTATGAAGATAGTACTGCATTATTTATTTCATTCAGTTTCTTATCCCCCCCCCCCGTACATACATGTACAATTATGTTAATATATGTACTTCTAATCTGTTGCTTAAACCAGTGTATGCACATACCATTTTTTTCCTATTCACTCTCCCAGAGATAGATACTCAAATTGCCATCAACTGCCTGCCTCCCAATTTATATGGGAATCAATCCTCATATAGGCCCTTTTAGGGGCCTGTGTGAGAGTTTCTTTGGGATATGTATATATTTGTCTGTGTGTGTGTGTGTGTGTGTGTGTGTGTGTGTGTGTGTGTGAATTGATGGGTTGTAAGGAACGTGTCTGTGTAATTTGGTTAAGTATTCCCAGATTGTTCTCTAGAGAAGTCATACACTTCTTCTGCACTCCCTGCAGCAGTGCATGAGGATCCCCATGCCTCCATGTCCCTGTCTTTACTTACCATTGTTAGCTCTCTTCTGCCTTTGCCAATCTAATAGATGTAAAGTGCGTTTTCATTGTTTTTTGCTGGCCTGGTCAACAAGGGCCCTGAGAAGTGACATTAGCTAACCTAGCTGTTTCTGGTTCTAATTTCCATGAAGATGCCTTTTTTCTTTTATTTATTTATTTATTTGTGGCCATTAGAGAAGGGTATGGTGGTGGGAGGATTCTTCTTCTCTTTGAAAGCTTACTTCATATTACTATGTAGAACACGGCTAGAGATGGCCTAGACTCTATATGGTTGAACCATCATAGGCCACTCTTTGCCAGGATTGTGTCACTTCAGTAACACAATTTCCACAAAGCTTTGATGGCTGGCCAACTCTCTTCTGGGGACTTAGGCTAATAATCAGAGTCAGATATTTGAGGAAGCCTGGCCCTTGAACTTGGACTTCTCTGCAATAAACCTCAGTGTTCTGTATGACTCTAGTCACAACTTAACTGCTTCCAGCAGTAGGTACTTCTTCATCCAGGGTATATTCTATGCTAAAGGCATCCTCAGGTGGATAGTGTTGATTAGATGGGAATTCCTGAGTGGAACATTATGGTTATTATCTGAAATCAGGGCAACGATGATTTCCTTCTATTTAATTATAAAATAAATAAAAATAAGAAGCAAAGAGAATTGAGGATGGAGAGGTGTTTTGGGAAATGGAAACTGAATCTGGAATAATACGATCTGTTACTTGGAATTGTTAGGGAATCAAGGTTCGTGAATATCAGTTTGGATTATTACAAATTGTGGAAGAAAACTGTTAAGATTTTCATATAGGAATTGGAACTTTTCTCTATTGGAGGTTGGAACTATTTTCTATTTTACTTTGCTTTTGTGATCCAGGAGTTTCAAAATGTGACTGTTGTAAATATTTGAGAGTAGAATTGGTCCTTAACTACTGTCAAAATCAATCCCATGGTCAACTTTCTAATTGTTCATCAATAATGCTTTCTAATCATTCCATAATTATTGCAGATACTGTGGCTAGACAAGCATGATACAACCTAGTCATTAATGGGAAGCTCAAAGGTGAGCTCATTACTGTCCTTCACAGATCATTTCATAAATGGACTCTGAGTAATTCAATTAATTCTAGCTTATATTTGGAATTTTGTCTGTATCACTTTTTTTTTTCTACCTGATATAGAAGAGAGTTTCTCTCAGGTGAAACCCTAATGTCTTCTGGGCAGGCTACAGGTTACGTACTTCTTTTCCTGACAAGAACCCATTGTGCTGTGTTATTACTCTGCTATGTTCAGGCAGGGAAAGGTTTTCTCTATAGGACACACCTACATTTCTGTTCAGAAGTGAGGGATTGATGTTATAGTTAAGAGAAGGCAAATTTGCTTTTTGGGATAAATTAGCTTATGCTGCCAGATACAATTCTGTGTATTTATATAGCTACTTCCCTTACCCTTTATCCTCTAAAGCTCCTTGCCCTTGCTTTCTCTATCAAATAAAAACAATAACATCTGTTTCATACTTTAGAGTTGATACAAGTCATTTCATGTGCAATATCTCATTTAATTTCAACCACTCTTGACATGTCCATGAACATATCTAAACAATTAGAATGTTTCAGGATTAAAGATAAAGAGTTCAATCACTCCCAAGTTTTACTGCCTAGATGACAAACATATGGCGTTAGGACTAACCCTTGGAAAAATTAAAAAGTGGACACAGTTTGCTTCTATGTTCTCCCACCTTGTTCTGTGTTTCTCTTCCTGACACAGCCAAATCTTCCTTCTGGCATACTAATGCAAAGAGCTTTCATTTGGCTTCTGATGAACCAGGATTCTCTCTGCAAAGAGCCTCTGCAAGGCAGCCTGCTTTCCATTCAGTTACTTTCCCTCCAAGTCATCAACATGTACACGCCTTACATTTTCTCTTTGTAATCTCTTCTTGGCTTATAAGCAGTGAACTCTCTGAAGGGTATTTGCATCTTGGATGGGAAATCCCAGAGATAATGTCTTAAACCAAAGAAATAAACCAGAAGTGGTAGAATTTCATATATAATGACAGATATAATTTAGAAATAGAGAGTCTTCAACTCACAGGAGGCGGGTGGTTGTCCGTGCCACTCAATACAAGGCAGGTCCTTTCTGGAAGGCACAGTATTGATAAAATAGTCAGTTGAATCTTTATTTTTCACATACAGCTTTCAGTATAATATATGTTCATATTTCATACCTGTTATTTATCATTTTCACCTTTAAAAATAAACTCCTAAGATATACTCTGACCACCGCATAGCTCATCACCACTGGCAAACAAGTGTTTAAAAGGTGCTTAGGAAGATGATAATGGTATGTATGGAATACTAAATCTTTCCCATTTAAGAAGGTTAAGTTACTGATCGTGGAGGTAACATGTGTTTACATTTGTAACCTCTCCTCAGAATAAAATAAAACATGAGGTCTCATGTTGTTTGAATTGATTGAAGAGAACATACGAATCGCTTAGTACAAATTCTCTTACTTTGCAGATGAGGAGACTGAGACACAAGGAGCTTGTCTTCTTGTGTGCTAGCACAGGCATTGTGGAATAAGTAATAAATAAGTAGATGAATAAAGTAGGTATTTAAACTATCACTGCTTTCCTAATAACTTGCAACTATTTTAAGTGACCTTTAAAAATATTGTTGTTCATCATTCTTCCGGTGGTGTTTGGTAGAAGATAATTTTGTATTGATTAAAATTACATAATTCTATATTGAAAGCAAGGATTTTATTGCATGCACTGAGGGTCATGTCACAATTTATTTCAAATTGTCTTTTATATCCGTTTGTCTCATAATTGGACAACAGAAGTTACATATAGATGCAGTTTACTTGGATGAATTGAAAATTATTGAATTGAATTATGAATTGAAAATAGATTTACACGTTCTTTCTGGTTTTCATGTCAACACAACATTTCACACTTTTGTTATTATTTTCTCTCTAGTTTTTGTTCAGACCCAGGCAACTTCTTGGGAGGCAGGTTAACAGGTTTAAAAGATAGATGGTGATATAAATCACTCATTCTGTGTGGAGAGCGCTATTCTGTTGTGCTTTATTTTGCTCAGGACTCAGCTGACTGTTGCGGCCAACTTTAGGAACCTGTCAATTGGCTGATTGCTGAATTGAGTTAGAATTTCAGCTCTTCTAGTTAGGTACTGGGCCAGGTAGATGCCTCTTACTGTGCGTGCGACTTTGGACAAGAGTCTTCACCTCTGTTGGCCTTTGTTTATTTCACCCAGAAATTTGAGAGAATAACACAATTCTTGTAGTGTTGTTACAAGGAAGAGATTAAGTGCTTTCAATGCTTACCTCTGTGTTTACATAAGTAAGTTAGGTGTTCACTGGGTGCTCAATATATAGTAATCCTCATCACCACTACTAAAGGAAAAAGGCTCACGATTCATTTAGCAGGAATTTCTTGAATTTGATGACGGGGTTAGTTTTCCTAAGACTGCCACTGTGGCATGCACTTTAGTAGAGTGGCCAGTCTCGAAGACAATTCCTTGTGGCAGCATTTCATTTCTGCAGTGTTTACAGGAGGGCAGCCAGCCAGGAAGCCAGAGCAGGGCAGATTCCAGGCATAGGCAATATAGGAAACGTGCATAAAATTATTACCACAAACTGCCTTCAAAGAATTGTTCTGATTGTCTAAAAATATACAAATAGAACTTACTCTAATGATTTCATTCTTTGAGGATTTCCTCCCTATTTCTGTCAGTGTTTAAAAAAACCACCGACAGTGAAGGGAAAACTGTTGCCAAAACTCTTTACAATATGTGTATTTAGCTGGTCAAGTGTGGTGGAAAATTACAGCTAGGATTTGGAGAATCAGCCCATCAATCTCAAGTACAGTATTAACATAGCCACAGCTTATGTATAATAAAACCCACTGCTTTTTCTAACTTTGATCAACATACACAGATTTAGAAATATAGCAGATTTTATAAATATTCTAGAAAATGAGAATGCATCCTTTTTAGGTGTAGGCTCACATGAAAGCTCATTTTCATTCCTAGGTACTAGAGAATGGTGCTCAAGTGATTTCTGTTCTGCTTTTCTTGGATGCTATTACTTTGGAGTTATCTATTACCTACTAGATCAATTGTTTCTCACGTGCTATGGAAATACATCATCTCATGATAGAGGCAGAGCTGACAACAATGTTACACTGGAGGTATCTGGTCTAGTGGCACACATCCTGTGACTTGTCCTCTCAAACTACCAACTTCATTAAATATCTGTGTGGTGGGTAGTTCAGTGGAATCAATAGGATATTCAACTGGACTTCTTACTGAGTGGGAAAGATACATTATATGCAGCGGCCACTTTTCCACTCCCACAGAAGAGTTTTATTGGAACAGTAGATGAAACAAGTGGCCTCAAGATCCTTCCTTAAAATTCATCTTACTGCTTTTTTAAAAAAAGTGCTTTTAGAAACATTTACAAATTGCTCATCCATACAACTTCTGCTTTAAAGAAAACAACCGAGTAAAGTAGATGCACAAGGATTTCGGAGCTTCTTTTCATGATGAATGTTGCCTAACGTTAAAAAAGTCAAGTAAAGAGGGAGGAAAAAAATGTAATGTAGCAGCTTGAAAATGGAAATTTAGAGAATAAACTCAGATTTTCTAGCCTTCATCTAAAAGCCTAAAGCAGCAAAGAGCTTTGCTATTTTTTTCTGTTCAATTTGCAGAAGTCTATCCATCTTGTGAGACATCATGAAAAGAAATTATCTCTTAGAAACAGGACACTAGGCATATAAAGTTAACTGACAGGAGGATCTTAAAACAAGTCACTCTCTTCTGAATATCAACTTCCTTCATAAAACTTATATGATACCAGTCTTCACATCATGTTTAAGAAAAATAATAATCAACTTTGGCTGATTATTAATCAAAAATACAGACTGACGTGATTGGTAGGCTTAAGGATTATTGTCTAGTAAACTATTTTGCTTTGCAGGCCAACTTTCCTATTTGGGGAGATACTTTAGAATTTCAATTAAAAAGATGTCTATTACAATTTTACTTTTGCAGTTGGAAACAGGTAAAGAAAAGCAGTCAGTTTTGGAATTTGGGTAGTGAATTTGTTGCTTTCTGGATTTGTAGGCCACTGTAAGTTTGAAATCTTAAAATGAAAATATAAATTGGACAGTACAGGAAATCTAGGTGATTATTCTGTCTGTATCATAAAGCCTTTAGCTTAGTATTGCAAAAATAATTTGGAATGATGATTTGACTCACTTATTAAATTTGGGTTGACTTTTGTCTATTAGTTAATTTTATAATTTTCTCATTTATTCAACAAATAGTAAGAACTTAACTATTTAATGGTATCTTAAGGAGTTGTATATTCATTTACTCCTGTTTATTTCCATATTTTTTCCTATAAAACTTAATCATCTGATGACTTCCATGTATATATTTGATCATTTTTTTCCTTACAAAAATAGCAGTTTCACATGGCTCAAAAATCTATACATATGTATATACCTTCACAACTGTTACAAAATAGATGTATAGAAAAAAAGACCAAAAGGGGACCATTAAAGGATTTTATTTCTTTTTTTTTTTAACTTTTATTTATTTTTGAGACAGAAAGAAACAGAGCATGAACAAGGGAGGGTCAGAGAGAGAGGGAGACACAGAATCCGAAACAGGCTCCAGGCTCCAGGCTCCGAGCTGTCAGCACAGAGACCGACGTGGGGCTTGAACTCACCGACCGCGAGATCATGACCTGAGCCAAAGTCGGATGCCCAACCGACTGAACCACCCAGGCACCCCAGGATTTTATTTCTCAAACATGATCCATCCTTAAGTATAATCCAGAGCTTAAAAACAAGAGCTCCTTGAGTTTAACATAAACGTAAATGTTGACTATATCTGAAGTGAAAGGAGACATATTGAATGTACTATCAATTCCTGCATCTTATTTTCTCCAAAATGTGCAGTCTTCTGGTGTCCAAAGGTTTTTTGCTTTTTTTTGTTTTTGTTTTTGTTTTTTTCATTTGAGAGAGAGAGAGAGAGAGAGAGCCCAAGTGGAGGAGGGATAGAGGGAGAGAGAGAGAGAGAGAGAGAGAGAGAGAGAGAGAGAGAGAGAATCTTAAGCAGGCTCCACACTGAGCATGGAGCCCAACATGGGGCTTGATCTCACAACCTTGGGATCATGATTGGAGCCAAAATCAAGAGTCCCATGATCAACTAACTGAGCTACCCAGAAGCACCTCCGCATCTATTCCCCATCTCACCCCAGTGTCCAAATGTTTTTGTTAAAGCAGCTATAAAGTAGCAAAATAGGCTACTTCCCCCACTCCTTTTTAGGATAACATCTTCTGACATACCAAAACAAGGGGAGCAGAAGAGGAAAAAGAGGCCAGGAATCAACCACGATTTGAAACTTAGCCTATGAACAGTTCAAAATAGACACAAAGGTTCCCCTTCTGAAAGGGAAATGTATTCCCATTTATCTTTGTATATGATTTATCATAATTACAGAGTATCCCAGGAATAGCTTATGCTGTTCATTTCTTTTCAATGTGGGAAGTAATGTTGTTAAGTAAATCCATGAAGTCCTATATCTTACTGGTCACCTTAACAAAGGGCTACATATTTTCTGCATACACAGCTAGTCACATAAATCATTTAATTTACCCTTTATTACATTAACAGCATATAGAATTAAACATTGAGCCCTTTGACTGTTAACAATATGCTTAACATAAACAATATTTTCCAACTGAAAAAGAGAGAAGCTATTTCAAAGGTTCTGAAAGACTTCTGTTACTTAGAAATGAAAGCCTACCTATTAAAGGAGCACATGGATATTAAATGATTTAACACATTTTGATATATGATTTTTTGATATATGTGCAAAATACAAGCTAACTGGCTTGTCAGTACAGCATCTAATAAGATGTCACATTCAGAAAAAAATAAATGGTGTGGGGAGAAGTTAATTTTCTTTAATTAGGAAAACAGGTTGGGAAATCTGATTTCTTGATGGAACTATGCTAATATGGTTCACACTTTACTGATATTTTCAGAGTGTAAATTTAAACTTCTCTATAGGAAAGGCTTCTCCTCCCACCTACAGGAATTGACTTCCCCCGGAAATCTGTTCCATTTTACCATCAAGCAATCTTGAGACATAGAAAGCCCTGAAGTATATTTCTTAGAGTATGGGTTTAAGCAGATAAGAGTAATGCCATTGGATGAATGGCATATCTTTTTGTTCATTTGTACTTCCTGGGCCTAAAACAGTGCCTGATACATGCAGTTGTTGAATGAATGAATACATTGTGGGTGGGAAGGCATTTCAGCAGAATAGTCCAGGTGGGCTTTGGTATTTTTTTTTTTTCCTAGTCTCCATTGAGGTCTTTACTAGAGTGACACAAAGATGTGCCTACCCATCAGTGATCTCACTCCTGGAGCCCCCACCAACACAGACACCACAAATACAAAATACAATCCTCAAAGAAAGACAATATAAATCTAAAATCTGGGACAATGCTGGGATGAGCTTCCTAGTGTTTGCAGAACTGGGAAGTGTCTGTATGGTTCTTATAGATCTACTTGGAGCCATAAGAGTATTGATTTTATAGATTAATTTTATTTGCTCCATTTTAGAATTCATAAGGGGTGCCTGAGTGTTGATTTTACAATACGAGGGCGCTGTAATTGGAACAGACATAATATGTATTTTAAAGGTTTTGTTTTAATTTCTTATTATTGGATATATGGAAACACTTTATTTCCCAGCATCCCCATCGGTTGGGTTTGAGACATGTGCTGTATTCTGGCCAGTGGGCTAGATGCAGCAGTGACCTGTGTCATTTTCAAATAAAAACATGGTAACAGGTGTGTCCAGGCTACTCCTCCCGCCCACGAGGCAACCGAGAAAGTCAGTTCTCCCACAGAGCCACTAAATCCCTGAACACACTCGTTCTGACTGGACATGTAGTTTGGGCAAAAGTAAGTATTTGTTGTTCAGTCACTGAGATTATAGGACTGTTTGTTCTTTTACAGTCTAACCTATTCTGACTAATGCATTTTGCAACCTATAAATATATATGTTTAGCTATTTGACCCAACATTCCAAGCAGTATTTTTTTTCAGCTCTGAAACCCTGTGTCGTTAAAAATTAGGAAAGGCAGATACATGATTTCAAATGTTTTTACTTGCAGTTTTACAAAAGAAGTAGGTAAAAACATAATTTCTTAATGGTTAAAATAAAAAGATGTTTCATTTTTTAGCACCTCCCCAATTTCTGTTCCCCTGGATTATGTTAAAGCAAGTTCCAGACATCATGTTATTTTACCTATCTCTAACAAATAAGAATAATTATCTTTATGTACACACATAAAGATACCACTCCATTATCTCACTTAACAGAAATAATAATTCAGATAATGAGTGTTTAAATTTCTCTGAATGTTTAAAAGTTTGGCAGTAATATATTTGCATTAGAATTCTAACAAGGATGATGCACTGCATTTGGTATTTTGTTTTAAACTTATTTTATTTTATAAAAGTCCGTATTATACTCCCTTTTTTTAAAATATGAAATTTATTGTCAAATTGGTTTCCATACAACACCCAGTGCTCATCCCAACAGGTGCCCTCCTCAATACCCATCACCCACCCTCCCCTCCTTCCCACCCCCCATCATCCCTCAGTTTGTTCTCAGTTTTTAAGCGTCTCTTATGTTTTGGCTCCCTCCCTCTCTAACATTTTTCCCCTCCCCTTCCCCCATGGTCTTCTGTTACGTTTCTCAGGATCCACAGAAGAGTGAAAACATATGATATCTGTCTTTCTCTGTATGACTTATTTCACTTAGCATAACACTCTCCAGTTCCATCCATGTTGCTACAAAAGGCCAGATTTCATTCTTTCTCATTGCCACGTAGTATTCCATTGTGTATATAAACCACAATTCTTTATCTATTCGCCAGTTGATGGACATTTAGGCTCTTTCCATAATTTGGCTATTATTGAAAGTGCTGCTATAAACATTGGGGTACAAGTGCCTCTAGGCATCAGCACTCCTGTATCCCTTGGGTCAATTCCTAGCAGTGCTACTGCTGGGTCATAGGGTACGTCTATTTTTAATTTTTTGAGGAACCTCCACACTGTTTTCCAGAGTGGCTGCACCAGTTTGCATTCCCACCAACAGTGCAAGAGAGTTCCCGTTTCTCCACATCCTCCCAGCATCTATAGTCTCCTGACTTGTTCATTTTAGCTACTCTCACTGGAGTGAGGTGATATCTGAGTGTGGTTTTGATTTGTATTTCCCTGATGAGGAGCGACATTGAACATCTTTTCATGTGCCTGTTGGCCATCCGGATGTCTTCTTTAGAGAAGTGTCTATTCATGTTTTCTGCCCATTTATTCACTGGGTTATTTGTTTTTCAGGTGTGGAGTTTGGTGAGCTCTTTATGGATTTTGGATACTAGCCCTTTGTCCGATATGTCATTTGCAAATATCTTTTCCCATTCCGTTGGCTGCCTTTTAGTTTTGATTGTTTCCTTTGCACTGCAGAAGATTTTTATCTTCATGAGGTCCCAATAGTTCATTTTTGCTTTTAATTCCCTTGCCTTTGGGGATGTGTCAGGTAAGAAATTGCTGCGGCTGAGGTCAGAGAGGTCTTTTCCTGTTTTCTCCTCTAGGGTTTTGATGGTTTCCTGTCTCACATTCAGGTCCTTTATCCATTTTGAGTTTATTTTTGTGAATGGTGTGAGAAAGTGGTCTAGTTTCAACCTTCTGCATGTTGCTGTCCAGTTCTCCCAGCACCATTTGTTAAAGAGACTGTCTTTTTCCATTGGATATTGTTTTCTGTTTTGTCAAAGATTAGTTGGCCATACTTTTGTGAGTCTAATTCTGGGGTTTCTATTCTATTCCATTGGTCTATGTGTCTGTTTTTGTGCCAATACCATGCTGTCCTGATGATTACAGCTTTGTAGTAGAGCCTAAAGTATGGGATTGTGATGCTTCCCGCTTTGGTCTTCTTCTTCTTCAAAATTACTTTGGCTATTCGGGGTCTTTTGTGGTTCCATACAAATTTTAGGATTGCTTGTTCTAGCTTCGAGAAGAATGCTGGTGCAATTTTGATTGGGATTACATTGAATGTGTAGATAGCTTTGAGTCGTATTGACATTTTAACAATATTTATTCTTCCAATCCATGAGCATGGAATGTTTTTCCATTTCTTTATATCTTCTTCAGTTTCCTTCATAAGCTTTCTATAGTTTTCAGCAGACAGATCTCTTACATCTTTGGTTAGGTTTATTCCTAGGTATTATGCTTCTTGGTGCAATTGTGAATGGGATGGTTTTCTTTATTTGTCTTTCTGTTGCTTCATTATTAGTGTATAAGAATGCAACTGATTTCTGTACATTGATTTTGTATCCTCCAACTTTGCTGAATTCATGTATCAGTTCTAGCAGACTTTTGGTGGAGTCTGTCAGGTTTTCCGTGTATAATATCACATCATCTGCAAAAAGTGAGAGCTTGACTTCATCTTTGCCAATTTTGATGCCTTTGATTTCCTTTTGTCGTCTGATGCTGATGCTAGCACTTCCAACACTATGTTAAACAACAGCGGTGAGAGTGGACATCCCCGTCATGTTCCTGATCTCAGGGGGAAAGCTCTGTTTTTCCCCATTGAGGATGATATTAGCTGTGGGCTTTTCATAAACAGCTTTTATGATGTTTAAGTATGTTCCTTCTATCCCAACTTTCTCGAGGGTTTTTATTAAGAAAGGATACTGAATTTTGTCAAATGCTTTTTCTGCATCGATTGACAGGATCATATGGTTCTTATCTTTTCTTTTATTAATGTGATGTATCACATTCATTGATTTGCGAATGTTGAACAGCCCTGCAGCCAGGAATGAATCCCACTTGATCATGGTGAATAATTCTTTTTATATGCTGTTGAATTTGATTTGCTAGTATCTTATTGAGAATTTTTGCATCCATATTCATCAGGGATATTGGTCTGTAGTTCTCTTTTTTTGCTGGGTTTCTGTCTGGTTTGGGAATCAAAGTAATACTGGCTTCATAGAATGAGTCTGGAAGTTTTCCTTACCTTTCTATTTTTTGGAACAGCTTGAGAAGGATAGGTACTATCTCTGCTTTAAATGTCTGGTAGAATATCCCTGGGAAGCCATCTGGTCCTGGACTCTTATTTGTTGGGAGATTTTTGATAACTGATTCAATTTCTTCACTGGTTATGGGTCTGTTCAAGTTTTCCTTTTCTTGCTGTTTGAGTTTTGGAAGTGTGTGGGTGCTGAGGAATTTGTCCATTTCTTCCAGGTTGTCCAGTTTGTTGGCATATAATTTTTCATAACATTCTCTGATAATTGTTTGTACTTCTGAGGGATTGGTTGTAATCATTCCATTTTCATTCATGATTTTCTCTATTTGGGTCATCTCCCTTTTCTTTTTGAGAAGCCTGGCTAGAGGTTTATCAATTTTGTTTATTTTTTCAAAAAACCAACTCTTAGTTTCATTGATCTGCTCTACAGTTTTTTAGACTCTATATTGTTTATTTCTGCTCTGATCTTTATTATTTCTCTTCTTCTGCTGGGATTGGGGTGTCTTTGCTGTTCTGTTTCTATTTCCTTTAGGTGTGCTGTTAGATTTTGTATTTGGGATTTTTCTTGTTTCTGGAGATAGGCCTGGATTGCAATGTATTTTCCTCTCAGGACTGCCTTTGCTGCATCCCAAAGCGTTTGGATTGTTGTATTTTCATTTTCGTTTGTTTCCATATATTTTTTTTTAAATTTTTTTTAACGTTTATTTATTTTTGAGACAGAGAGAGACAGAGCATGAACGGGGGAGGGTCAGAGAGAGGGAGACACAGAATCTGAAACAGGCTCCAGGCTCTGAGCTGTCAGCACAGAGCCCGATGCGGGGCTTGAACTCACGGACCATGAGATCATGACCTGAGCCGAAGTCGGAAGCTTAACCGACTGAGCCACCCAGGCGCCCCTGTTTCCATATATTTTTAAATTTCTTCTCTAATTGCCTGGTTGACCCATTCATTCTTTAGTAGGGAGTTCTTTAACCTCCATGCTTTTGGAGGTTTTCCAGACTGGCCTGCCAAGTTTCAGTGGATAGGTCTGTCACTAGTCTTACCGGTCTCCCTTTATATGTTAGAGCTGTTTCTCCCTAGCTGCTTTCAGAATTTTCTCTTTATCCTTGTATTTTACCAGTTTCACTATGATATGTCACACAGAAGATCGATTCAAGTTATGTCTGAAGGGAGTTCTCTGTGCCTCTTGGATTTCAATGCCTTTTTCCTTCCCCAGATCAGGGAAGTTCTCAGCTATGATTTGTTCAAGCACACCTTCAGCCCCTTTCTCTCTCTCTCTTCCTCTTCCTGATTTCCTATTATATGGATATCGCTGCATTTGATTGCATCACTTAGTTCTCCAATTCTCCCCTCATACTCGTAGATTTTTTTATCTCTCTTTTTCTCAGCTTCCTCTTTCTCCATAACTTTATCTTCTAATTCGCCTATTCTCTCCTCTGCCTCTTCAATCCGAGCTGTGTTCGCCTCCATTTTATTTTGCATCTCCTTTATAGCATTTTTTAGCTCCTCATGACAATTTCTTAGTCCCTTGATCTCTGTAGCAATAGATTCTCTGCTGTCGTCTATTCTTTTTTTCAAGCCCAGCAATTAATTTTATGACTATTATTCTAAATTCTTGTTCCGTTATATTGCTTAAATCATTTTTCATCAATTTTTTAGCTGTCGTTACTTCCTGGAGTTTCTTTTGAGGAGAATCTTCCATTTCGTCATTTTGGATAGTCCCTGGGGTGGTGCGGAACTGCAGGGCACTTCCCCTGTGCTGTCTGGAGTAACTTGTGTTGGTGGGCAGGGACACAGTCAGACTTGATGTCTGTCCCCAGCCCACTGCTGGGGCCACAGTCAGACTGGTGCGTACCTTACCTTCCCCTCTCTCAGGGGCAGGACTCACTGTGGAGTGGTGTGGCCCCTGTCTGGGCTACTTGCATACTGACAGGCTTGTGGTGCTGCTTTGATGGGATCTGGCATATTAGCCGGGGTGGATCCGCAAGGTGCACAGGGGTGGGAGGGGCAGGCTCAGCTTGCTTTGCCTATGGTGGTCCCCTGTGGGAGGGGCCCTGCTGCACCGGGAGGGAGGCCGACCTGTTGGAGGGATGGATCCAAAGAAGCACAGTGTTGGGTGCTTGCGCAGTGCAAGCAAGTTAGGTGAACTGGTTGCCTTTCGGGTTTCAGCTGGGGGATGGGAGAGGGAGATGGCGCTGGCCAGTGCCTTTGTTCCCTGCAGAGCTGAGCTCTGTCTTCTGGGGCTCAACACCTCTCCCTCCTGGTGTCCTCTCACCCTCCTGCTCTCTGAGCAGAGCTGTTGACTTACAACGTTCCAGATGTTAAGTCCCACTGGCTGTCAGAACTCACAGTCTGGCCCCTCTGCTTTTGCAAGCCAGACTCAGGGGCTCTGCCTTGCCAGGCGGGCTGCCCCTCCACCGCCCTGGCTCCCTCCTGCAAGTCTGTCTCCGCCCTTACTACCCTCTACCGTGGGCCTCTTGTCTACGCTTGGCTCTGGAGAGTCTGTTCTGCTAGTCTTCTGGCAGTTTTCTGGGTTATTTAGGCAGATATGGGTGGAATCTAAGGGATCAGCAGGACGAGATGAGCCCAGTGTCCTCCTACACCACCATCTTCTCCCAGTCCCCCCTTTTTTTTTCATGCCCATGAATTTTGGGAGAGAGAAAATGGGTCTTTTGTCCTTAATAAAATTCCATATTCTGAATTACACCGATTGCCTTCTTGTTAGGTCTTTTATCTTGCTGTTCCATACCTGTATTTTATATAAACTGGTAGTTAAGTCTAGAGGCCTGACTAGTTTCGTTTTATTTTATATTTTTTTATTGTGAAAAATGTATCTAACATACTATGAAAAACATAATGTCTGGTTGAGGACCTTTAATGAAGTTAAGTTTGATTATTGGTTTTAGGTGCTGTCAGCCTGATCCTACCATTTTAAAATTCCCAGTGATTTAATATCTATCAACAGTTGTTGACTCATTCCATTAGCTTATTTGGTTACAAAATGGTTATTTTATAATTCAAGACACGTAAACACACTCACACATAAACACACACAGACTCACTCACACACCTTCTTTTTTCATAAAGGATAGCTTACTAGCTCTGAGAAAATCCAGCTACCATGTTATGAGCAGCTCTATGGAAATAAGTCCATGTGTCATGGAAGTGATGTCACTAGCCAACAGCCAACAAAGATCTCAGGCCTGTCAACAACATGAATGAAGTTGGAAATGGATGATCCTCCAGCCAAGCCTTGAGATGGCTGCCAACACCTTGATTGCAGCCTCATGAGAGACTGTGAGCCAGACAGTCTAAGCTGTGCTCAGATTCCTGACTTAAAGAAAATGTGAGATATTTGTTGTTGTAAGCCACTAAACCTGGGGGTAATATTTTCTGTAGCAGTAGATAATAAAAACAGATTTTGATTCTGAAAGTACAGCAATGTTCTACAGGTTGCTTTTTCACTAATGAGGTAGCCTGGAGATCATTGCTTATCAGAGTTATAGAGTTTTCCTTTCTTTTTATATTGCATACCATGTCATTGTATTGATGTACCATAGTTTATTCAACTGGCATCTTGGTGATGGACATTTGAGTTGTTCCTAGATTTTGTTATAGCTAATAATACTACAGTGAATAGCCTTTGGGTCATTCTCATAAGTGAGGTTGAGGACCTTCTTAAATATTTAATAGACATTTTCCTTTCCTTCCCAATGAATTTTAAAAAAAAAAAAATATATATATATATATACACACACACACACACACACACACATATATCTCCCCAACATTTAAAAAATACTTTATTTTTTTTAAGAGCAGTTTTAGTTTACAACACAGCTGAGAGGGAGGTAGAGAGATTTCCCACATATCCCCTGCCCTCACACATGCGTAGCCTCCCTCCATTATCAACATCACTCACCAGAATGGTACCTTTATTACCAAGCATGGATCTACATTGACACATCATAATCACCTGAAGTCCACATTTACTTTAGGGTTCACTCTTTGTGTTGTATAGTCTATAGATTTGTACAAATATATAATGACATATATCCATCATTATATCATACAGAGTATTTTCACTGTCCTAAAAATCCTCTGTGCTCTACCAATGACCTCTCTCCTTTCTCACCTCTGGCAAGCAGTGATTTTTTCTTGTTGTCTCCATAGTTTATCTTTTCTAGGATGTCATATATTTGGAATCATACAGTTGATAGTCTTTGCAGATTGGCTTTTTTTATTCAGTAATATGCCTTTAGGCTTCCTCCTTGACCTTCCATGACTTGATAGGTCATTTCTTTTTACCACTGAATAATATTCCCTGGTCTGGATGTACGACGGTTTATTTATCTCTTCACCTACTGAAGGGGACCTTGGTTGCTTCCAAGTTTTGACAATTATAAATAAAACTGCTATAAATATCTGTGTGCAAGTTTTTGTGTGGTCTTAAGTTTTAAAGTCTTTTGGGTAAGTACCAAGGAATATGATGGCTAGATTATATGCTGAGTGAGTTCAGTCTTATAAGAAGCCATCAAACTCTCTTCCAAAGTGACTGTCCCATTTTGCATTACCACCAACAATGTATGAGAATTCCTGTTGCTCCACATCCTTGTTAGCATTTACTGTTGCAGTGTTCTGGATTTTGGCCATTCTAAGAGGAGTGCAGTGGTATCTCATTGTTTTAAATTACATTTCCCTGATGATATCTGATGTGAAGTATCTTTTCATATGCTTATTTACCATCTATATGTCTTCTTTGATGAAGTATCTGTTAAGATCTTGGCCTACTTTATAATTTTTTTTTATTGTCGAGTTTTATTAGCCATTTGTATATCTTGGATAAAAGTTCTTTATTTTTTGTCATATCTTTTGAAAATATTTTCTTCTAGTCTTTGGTTTATCCTTTAATAGTCTTGCTATTGTCTTTGCAGAGGAGAAGTTTTTAATTTTAATGAAGTCCAGCTTATTAATTATTTCTCTCATGGGTCATGTCTTCGATGTTGTATATAAAAGATCATCATCATCATCCAAGGCCTGGTGCTTTCTGTTTTGGGAGGATATTAATCGTTAGTTAAATTTCTTTATATATAGCCTATGCAGATATTCTGTTTCTTCTGTTGTGAGTTTGGCAGATTGTATCTTTCAAGGAATTGGTCTGTTTTATCCAGGTTATTGAATTTGTGGACTTAGAGTTCATAGTATTCCTTTAATATCCATCATTTTGATGTCTGTAAGATCTGTCATAAGGTCTGTAGTGATGTCCCCTCTTTCATTTCTGATGTATTCTTTAATTTGTATCCTCTTTTTTTCTTAGCCAAGCTAGAAGTTTATCAATTTATTCATATCTTTAAAGAACCAACTTTTGGTTTTGTTGATTTTCTCTGTTGATTTCCTGTTTTCAATTTTATTGGTTTCTGTTCTAAATCTTGTTTATTTTCTTCTGGCTCCTTGGGATTTAATTTCCTAAAGTGGGAACTTAGATTACTGATTTTAGATCTTCTCTAATATGTGCATTTAATGTACAAATTTCTCTGTAAGCATTACTTTTGCTGTACTCCACAAAAGACATATGAAAAGATGCTCAACATAACTCATCATCAGGGAAATCCAAATAAAAACTACAATGAGATATCACTTCACACCTGTCAGAATGGATAAAATAAACAACATAGGAAAGAATAGGTGTTTAATATCATTTTTAAAAATTGCAAGTAGAAGAGACTTTAAAATTTTTATTATTAGTTTCTGCTTTATGTTTAGTTTATTGTATATAATCAAAGTATATGCACTGTTTACTTTAATATTTTTAAACTAGTTCCATTTAAAAATTATTGATTTGTGTGTTAGGGGCTTATATGTAGTCAATTTTTATGAATGGTATATGTTCATTTGAAAATCACTTATCTACTATTAAAGTGCAAGATTATAATATTTCCCTATAATATACATCTTACTGGTTTTTTAATTTTTATTTTATGCATTTGTGTTTTTTTATTTTTGAGTCTCCTCTATCTTTACTAACTTTTATTCCACTAAATCTGTCTTGAATTGGGAGAGATATTTAAAATTCTTTTTAATTAGGGGTGCCTGGCTGGCTCAGTCCATTAAGTTTCCAACTCATGGTTTTGGCTCAGGTCATGATCTCACAGTTTGTGGGATCAAAACCTGTGTGGGCTCTGCACTGATGGAGCAGAGCCTGCTTAGGATTCTCTCTCTCTTCTCTCTCTGCCCCTCATCCTGCTTATACTGTATCTCAAAATAAATAATAAATAAACATTAAAAAATCCTTTATAATTAATCTTTCACTACGTTTCTTCTATGTCCTGTAGTTGCTTCTTTATGAAAGTTGATGCTGTGTTTGGAGCGTGTAGATACTGGGTGTAATTTATTCTTTGTGATTTGTAGCCTTTAACAATAGAATGCATTCTTCTTTGTCATTTAATACTTTTTTCTGAATTCTGTCTATTATTAGTGTAACAATGTCTGATTTTTTTACTCTACTTGTGGTAGCTTTGTTTTACTAAGATGAACAATTCATTAAGACTGAAAAGGAGCTCATGCAGCCTTGAAACAATAGCTATTCTGGCTCAAGAGCAAAATAGTAAAAGTGAGGTGAGATAAATTCATATCTCATTCCTGTTTGGGATGTGTGTGTGTTGGAAGATCTAGCCTGAAGTGACATTTTTTTTCCACTTTGGCCCGTATAATCACAATTACACTGTTCTCACTTTTAGTCATAGTGTTTGGTTTCATGTTCTAACCAGGCTACACAATTTTGGGACAGAAAGTCTCATTTTCTCTCATAAAGCAAAACCCTGGAAAGGTGATGAGGAGAGAAAAATATTGAGATCAAAACTAATTATTAAGATTTTGTGTTTAACATTTATGGTCTTTTGATGATTTTTATTTATTATTTTCTCTGGTTTTGAAAGAGATGGGATGAGTCTGTTTTTTCTTATGGAGTTTGACTTTATAGTGGTGAATCAAGAGGTTATTTTTCTGCATCATTTTTTTAGATTTGTTTGTAATTAGATAGACCAAGAACACATAGAATATTATGGTGGTTGACATGCTAATATTCAAAGTTCTTTTCTTGTTTAAGTAAAAATAAAATTTAGTGGCAAAAACATTGTAAGTTTGATGACGAACCATGTACTGATAAAGCATGTGAAAGGACTTTTCATTTTGTTTCACTGAGAAAAAGAGCAGAAAGAATATCCTTTGTTGATTTGCTTATCTTTAGAAGGTAAATTTATATTCTATTTTCTATAGGAAATTCAGTGCAATAAAAACTCCCAAGTTGCCTGTTAATACAAAACTTAAGTATTCCCAAAGCTTAAGTATTTTTTTTTTTTGACGTTTATTTATTTTTGAGACAGAGAGAGACATAGCATGCACGGGGGAGGGGCAGAGAGAGAGGGAGACACAGAATCGGAAGCAGGCTCCAGGCTCTGAGCCATCAGCCAGAGCCCGATGCAGGGCTTGAACTCACA
The DNA here is from genome assembly GCF_018350215.1 of Panthera leo. NCBI lineage: Eukaryota > Metazoa > Chordata > Mammalia > Carnivora > Felidae > Panthera > Panthera leo. The sequence continues at coordinate 38,680,399 of NC_056696.1, read as the reverse complement.
GACCGCGAGATCTGACCTGAGTTGAAGTCGGGCGCTTAACCAACTGAGCCACCCAGGTGCCCCAAGCAACACATTCTTTATTGGAGAGGATGAACGTTATTAAAAAATTTCTAAGATCATTTACCTACTTTGCTTAAAAGCTAATCTAGAGTTAGTTCTTGACCAGAGAACTGCTTGTTTTGCAATTAGCAAAGAGGTGAGATTTTTCTGATAATTTTGCTTATCTATTCATAAATTAACTAAATGCCAATAGTCTACTTAAATGTGTGCAACATTTAGTACCCCAAATAACGATTTTTTTCACATGACATGATTGACAAGTGTTAAGGGTACCAGGAACTTTATGGTAATTAGTGTGTCCTTCTTGAGAAAATCCTGACTGCACTACAATATAGAAATGATTCCACAATAAATAGGCTCAAGAGACAACTCCCTAGGGGATGAGGCACACACAGGTTATAATAGCTCCCATTTATTGAGTGATTTCTGTTTGGCATTATGCTGAGTACTTTACATATTATAATAGTAGTGCAGTAATTGTTACCATAAATCTGTAAGTTAGGTATTGTAACTATTTTTCTATCAGACCATGAGGCTCAAACAAGTTAATTGGTTCAAAGTAATGTAGTAATGATGGAGCTGGGATTCATCTAGATATTGATTCTAGATTATATGCTCTCTTTATTTTCGTTTTTTTTAAATGAAAACATTTTGAAATAAAAAATGTCAAAATTAATATAACAAATATTCTTATACTCATAAATGGATTGAGATAAAACATTACAAATATAATTTTTTTCCTTGGCCCATTTCTGTTCATATTGTTCTCTTTCTTTAGCATAAGCAGCCAGTGCCTGAATTTTGTGATTGTCTTTCCATATATTTATTTGTTTAGATGAATGCCAACTTATTCCTAAACAATATATCCTATTTCTCTAAATTAAATATTTTAAAACATTATATAAATTAGAAATTGATAAAAATGCTATTTATATCCTTCTGGAATTTGCTCCATTGTTTCTGTGAGATTTATTCATATTGATACAGGAGTTCTTTTTCATCTCTTTTTAATTGTATATTATAGTCTGTTGCAGAATAGCATAAATTATTAGTCTGTCCTCTACTTGGTAAGTATTATTGTTGAATTCATTTATTGGATATTTTTTGAAACATTTATGTACTAGTTTTCTTTGTACATATCTTGAAGTTTCCTAGGAGTGGAATGACTGGTGGTAAGGGGTGTGCATCTTTAAATATAGGAGATAGTTCCAAATAAATTTCTTAAGCACTTGTATTGATGTATGTTCACATTAGCATTGTACCTGTCATATCATATGTTCCTTTATATTGTTAAAATCCTTTTTAAATTTATTTTTGTAAATCTGACTGTGTGAAGTGATTCCTCAGTGTGGTTTTTATTCTTATTTCTCCTTGCCACTGGTTGAGCATCTTTTCAAGTGTATGTACCATTTGTTTTCTTCTGTGAGTTGTTTAGTCATAGACTTTTCATTTTCCTATTGAGAGCTCATTTAAAATTATTTCCTTTTTCTTTTTCTAATTGAAGCATAATTAACATACAGAGTTATATTAATTTCAGGTGTACAGCATAATTATTCAATAATTCTATACATTCATTGTTCAGGGGATATATCTAAAAGAAGTTGCTACAGCTGATGTCAGAGAAGTTACTGCCTGTGTTCTCTTCTAGGATTTTTATGGCTGCAGATCTCACATTTAGGTCTTTTATCCATTTTGATTTTATTTTTGTGTATGGTGTAAAAATGTCATCCAATTTCATTCTGTTGCATGTTGCTGTCTAGTCTTCCCAACACCATTTGTTGAAAAGACTGTCTTTTTCCCATTGGATATTATTTCTTGCTTTGTCGAAGATTAGTTGACCATATAGTTGTGGGTTCATTTCTGGGTTTTCTATTCTGTTCCATTGATCTGTGTGTCTGTTTTTGTGCAAGTACCACACTGTTTTGATGACTATGGCTTTGTAGTATACCTCGAAGCCTGGAATTGTACTTTTCTTTTTCAAGATTGCTTTGGATATTTGAGGTCTTTTGTGGTTATATACAAATTTTAAGATTGTTTGTTTTAACTCTGTGGAAAAAGCTGTTAGTATTTTGATAGGGATGGCATTGAATATGTAGATTGCTTTGGGTAGTATAGACATTTTAACATATTTGTTCTTCCATCTGTGAGCCTGGAATCCAGTTCTTTGTCTCATCTTCAATTTCTTTCATCAGTTTTTTTATAGTTTTCAAAATACAAATCTTTCATCTCTTTTGTTAGATTTATTCCTAGATATCTTTTTATTTTTGGTGCAGTTGTAAATGGGATTGTTTTCTTAATTTCTCTTTATGCTGTTTCATTATTGGTATATAGAAATGCAACAGATTTCTGTAGATTGGTTTTATTTTCTGTGATTTTGCTGAATTCATTTATCAGTTTTAGCAGTTTTTGGTAGTCTTTTGAGTTTTCTATATATAGTGTCGTGCCATTTGTAAATAGTAAAAGTTTTACCTCTTCCTTACCAATCTGGATGCCTTTTCTTTCTTTTAAAATTTTTTTTAATGTTTATTTATTTTTGAGAGTGGGAGAGACAGAACTTGAGAGATAGAGAGAGCTTAAGTAGGGGAAGGGCAGAGAGAGAGGGAGACACAGAATCCAAAGCAGGCTCCAGGCTTCAAGCTATCAGCACAGAGCCTGACCTGGGACTTGAACTCACAGACCATGAGATCATGACCTGAACCAAAGTTGAATGTTTAACCCACTGAGACACCAGGCGCCCCTGGATGCCTCTTACTTCTTTTGTTGTCTTATTCCCATGGCTAGGACTTCCAGTACTATGATGAATAAAAGTGGTGAGAGTAGACATCTCACAGTTTTTCCATATAAAGGATGATGATAGCTGTGTGTTTTTCATATATAGTCTTTATTATGTTGAGGGATATTCCCTCTATACCTACTTTGTTGAGGGTTTTTGTCATAAATGGATGCTGTAATTTGTCAAATGCTTTTTCTGCATCTATTGAACTGATCCTATGGTTGTTATCCTTTCTCTTATTGATGTGATGTATCACATTGATTGATTTGTGAATATTGAACCACCCTTCAGCCCAGGAATAAATCCCACTTGATTATGGTCAATTATTATTTAATGTATTGTTAGATTCAGTTTACTAGTATTTTATGGAGGATATTTGCATCTATGTTCATCAGAGGTATTAGCCTGTAGTTCCCTTTTTTTGTGGTGTATCTGGTGTTGGTATCTGGGTAATGCTGGCTTAATAGAATGAATTTGGAATGTTTCCTTCCTCTTTTATTTTTTGCTAAATTTTGAGAAGAATAGGTATTAACTATTCTTTAAATGCTTGATAGAATTTGTCTCAGAAGCCATTTGGTACTGGATTTTTGTTGGGAGTTTTTTGATTACTGATTCAATCTCCTTGCTGGTTATTGGTCTGTTCAAATTTCTCATTTCTTCCTGCTTTAGTTTTGGTAGTTTATATGCTTCTAGGGATTTATCCATTTCTTCTAGGCTGTTCAGTTTGTTGGTATAGTTTTTCATAATAGATTCTGTTATCAGTCTGTTCAAATTTCTTATTTCTTCCTGTTTTAGTTTTGGTAGTTTATATGCTTCTAGGAATTTATCCATTTCTTCTAGGCTGTCCAATTTGTTGGCATATAGTTTTCATAATAGAGTCTTTTATAATTGTTTGTATTTCTGTGGTGTTGGTTGTTATTTCTCTTCTCTCATTTGTGACTTTATTTATTTGTGATATATTTATCCTTTCTTTTCTATTCTTGATATGGATACATCTGGCTAGAGTATTATCAATTGTATCGATTTATTCCAAGAACCAGATCCTGGTTTCATGGGTCTGTTTTTGTTTTTGTTTTTTGTTTTTTGTTTTTTTTTCTTAGTTTCTATTTCATTTATTTCTGCTCTAATCTTTATTATTTCCTTCCTTCTGCTTGTTTTGGATTTTGTTTGTTGTTCTTTTTCTAGCTTCTTTAGGTATAAGGTTAAGTTTTTTATTTAAGATTTTTCTTCTTAAGTAGGCCTGTATTGCTAAAAACTTCTCTCTTGGAACCACTTTTGCTAAATCCCAAAGGTTTTGAACCATTATGTCTTAATTTTCATTTGTTTCCATGTACATTTTTATTTTTTCTTTTATTTCCTGGCTGACCCAACTCATTGTTTAGTAACATGTGTTTTTAACCTTCATGTATTTGTGGTCTTTCCAGATATTTTCCTGTGGTTGAGTTCTAGTTTCATAGCATCATGTCAGAAAAGATTCATGGTATGTCTTCGATCTTAAATTTGTTGAACCTTGTTTTGTGGGCTAATATAATATGTAATCTACTTTGAAGAATGTTCTATGTGCACTTGAAAAGAATCTGTATTCTGCTGTTTTAGGATGGAATGTTCTGAATATGTCTGTTAAATCTGTTCCAGTGTGTTATTCAATGCCATTGTTTTCTTGTCAATTTTCTGTTTAGATGATCTGTCTATTAATGTATGTGGGGTGTTAAAGTCCCCTGCTATTTTTGTATTACTAGTAATTAGTTCCTTCATGTTTGTTGTTAACTGTTTTATGTATTTGGGTGCTATCATATTGGGTGCATAAATATTTGCAATTGTTATATCTCCTTGTTAGATTGTTCTCTTAATGACTATTTAGTGTCCTTCTTTGTCTTTTGTTACAATCTTTTAAAGTCTATTTTGTCCAATAAAAGTATTACCACTGCTGATTTCTTTTGACATCCATTTACATAATAGATGTTTCTCTGTCCCTCGCTTTCAATCTGCACATGTCTTTAAATGTTAAATGAGTCTCTGTAAGCAGCATATGTATGGGTCTTTTTTTTTTTTAATCCATTCTTCCGTTTACTTTACCTCATGTTTTAGGGATATAGTGTCATTTTTACATCCTTTGGTGAGTTCCTTGATTGATATTTTACAAAAATATTCATTTTTACTGCTTTTGTGTTTTATACCTTCAAAATGTCACTTTTGGTCTTTCCTTTCCACTCAGAGAGTAATCTAATATTTCTTGCAGGGCTGGTTTAGTGGTCATGAACTCCTTTAGCTTTTGTTTATCTGGTAAACTCTACCTCTCCTTCTATTATGAATTATAACCTCACTGGATAGAGTATTCTTGACTGCAGATTTTTCCCATTCAACACTTTGATTATATCATGTCCTTATGGCTTGGAAAGTTTCTGCTGAAAAATCCCCTTATGGATTTATGGGGTTTCCCTTGTATGTAACAATCCTCTTTTGTCGTACTGCTCTAAATATTTTTTTATTTATCACTATATTTGCCATTTAATTATAATATGTCTTGGTGTGGATCTGCTTTTGTTGATTTTATTGGGGGTTCTCTGTGCCTACTGGCTCTGGATATCTGCTTTCTCCCCCATATTAGGGAAGTTTTCAGCTCTTATTTCTTCAGATAAATTTTCTGTCCCCTTTTCTCTCCCTCATTTGACTCCTGTAATGTGAATGTTATTTTGTTTGATGGAGTCACTGAGTTCAGTAAGTCCATTCTCATTTTGCATAATTCTTTTTTCTGTCTTTTGTTCAGCTTGAATACTTTCCATTTTTTGTCTTCTAGGTCATTAATTCATTCTTCTGCTTATTCTAGACTGCTCTTCTTTCCATCAAGAGAGTTTCTCATTTTGCTTATTGAGCCCTTTATCTATGTTATGTTGTTTCTTATTTCTGTTTTAAGGGTCTCACTGCAGTCTTCCACTCTTTTTTTTCAAGTCCAGTGAGTGGACTCATTATTACTTTAAATTCTTTATCAAGCATGTTACTAATATTTGTTTCACTTAGATCTCTGGCTGTGGCCATGCGTTGTTCTTTCACTTGGGGCAGATTCCTCTGTCTTTTCATTTTGTCTGAGTCCCTGTGCCTGCTTCTCTGTGTTAAGAATGTTAGCTACATCTTCTGTTCTTGAGGGTAATGGCTTTATGAAGAAAATAGTCCTGTAGTGCTCTGCAATGTAGTATCCCATGTCCCTAGAACCTGATGCTTCAGGGAGTGTCTCAAGGTATGATTTATGTGCTCTGCTGTTGAGTCCTGGCCACTTTATACTTCAGACAAGTTGTCTACAGAGGCTGTCTTTGCTTGTTGTGTACACTGTTTGGTTCCTGGCCTGATTATGGCATGTTTTAAGTAAGTGCGCTCTGGTCATTTATGACCTCAGTGTGACCTCAGTGTGGAACTGAGGCCCTGCAAAACTCCCAGGTCAGTAGATGTGGGGTGGGCAGGGGTTTGGGATGGTCTATTCATACTGAAACAATGTGACTGGGAAAGGCAGTTGCACCGAACCAAAGTTATGGATGTATGAGAAATTAGAGTCCATCAATCAATTTGCCATGCAATCTACTAAAGTGCTTATATTTAAATTGTATTACTTATAATATATGTATATATATGTTGACAGTGTCTAACATTAATAATTTTCCCTACTCTACTCATGAATAATATGTATTAACACGTAAACTTCACAGAACCCCATTATCTTGTATTTATCTTTGTTCCACGTTTTAATTCCATTTTTGTTTAGACTCCGTAATTAGTTATTATTATTATTTTGTACAGTCACTATTTTTTCCATCTTATCTACTTTTATTTGTTTATTTGCCTCATCATTCTTACTCATTTTGTCTTGAATAATTTTCAGTTTTCCTAAAGTACTTCTTTACATCTTAATTTAGGGGAGATCTGTTGGAGGTAAATCTTTAGAGATGTTAATTGAGTGAAAAGTGTTTATTTTGTCCTGTTCTTAAAAATGTTTCTATGGTCTTTTGGTTCTGTTTTTTCTGTTAAAAATTATCCAGTCTATTTAATTATGCTTTTGCAGTAATATATCATCTCTCTCTAGCTGCTATAAAAATCTCTGTCTTGTTCTCTTTTGGAATCCTGCAGTATCACTCTAATTTGCCTAGGTGTATATTTTTTCTTTATTGTGCTTGTGATTTGGATTCTTGAATCTGAATTCTCAGTTACAAGCTTTTTTGAATATGACCTATCCCCCAATTTATTCTATTCTATACCTCTGTTACCTCAGTTAGACATGATGTTCTTTCCTTCATGTCTGTTAACTTCTTATTCATGTGTTATATCTTTTTATCTCTGCAGTTTTCTTGGTTAGTCTTTAGATTGTTTGTGAACTCATTACTTTTTAGCTGTATGCAGTCTACTGTGTAATCTATCCACTAAGTTTTTAATTTCAGTGGTTATATTTTTTTCTTTCTTTAGATTCTATTTTTTCTTCTTCCTTAACCTGAATAGGGTTCTAAATAGTATCTTAAGGCTTTGCATAGATGTTTGAATAGATCTTTACTTTTAAGAAATATTTTTAATATGTCTATTTTATGTTGTACAACTGGTTATCCATGATCAAAAATCTTTGGGAGTCTAATTCTGTTCTTTATTTCTTTTGTTGATTTAAAGTTTTATTTGCTTTTCATAGGACTTAAATTTATTGCTTCCACAATTTAAAAAATATTATCTACAATATTATATAATATCTTAAGTTGTTTCCACAATCTTTTTTCCTATATATACATTTTTGTTTTGTTAATAGTTAATTTTATCAACCTTGTTCTGCAAGTGGTTGAACTAGATGTGAACTTTTGCTTTTTCTATATCAGATAATTTCTCTTTCCAATTCAGTTGAGTATTTTCTGACCCTCTTACCATTTTGTGGCAAACAATATTGAAATGTAAAGAACCCTTTGGACAGTTGAAAATATTTGTCTAGTGTTGCTATGATTCAAGTTGCACCCCACTGGACATTTCTGATTGTATTTTGAGTTTTAAACATGTAAAAGAAGAAAACAACAACAAAGCACCAATTATAATTGGTGCTATTAATTATGTTAATTAATTAATCTATTAATTATAATTCAATTAGATCTATTCGTGGAACACACATAAACAAAAATAAAAACATTTATAACTTGATATTTACACAGCACATGTTACATAGATACCTATATACACATACAGTTTAACAAAGTACATGAAAACCATGTGATTTTAATTTTTTTAATTTAAAATTCTACAATTTAGAGGGTAAATTTCCAAGAAAGTAATCTTAACCATCCATTCTGTATAACAAACACACTTTCTCCTCCTATTCCCCAAACAAAACATGTTACTCATGGGCTTTTTATCTAAATATAGTGCTATATAGGGGCGCCTGGGTGGCTCAGTCGGTTAAGCGTCCGACTTCGGCTCAGGTCATGATCTCACGGTCCGTGAGTTCGAGCCCCACGTCGGACTCTGTGCTGACAGCTCGGAGCCTGGATCCTGCTTCGGATTCTGTGTCTCCCTCTCTCTCTGACTCTCCCCCATTCATGCTCTGTCTCTCTCTGTCTCAAAAATAAGTAAACGTTAAAAAAAATATAGTGCTATATATTTGAGATTTCGTAGTACTTCATTAATGATAAACTATATGAATGTGAAATGTCTCATACTCTAAATAGATAATAGGTCATAGAATTAAGTAATAAACTCTATTGGGTGGTTTTAACTAGAAAAAAACCATTATAGATTAAGTTTTAAGGTAAATGTGTAATGAGAAACAGGTTCTAGGGTTTCTCAGGTTCTGAGAAACAGGTTGAGGAATGAGATGCATTAAAGGAAAAATTTCACTCTAAGGAAATGATGGTAGAGAAGATAATAAGGAGGAATATAACAAATCATGTGCTTTTCATGGGGATCAATATTTTCATTATGTGATAAACATTCTTTATGGTTTTCCTTGGGCTGTTGCTCAGGCTATATTATATTTAGTTCATTTGTCTAGAGTAGGTTTTTAGGAAAATTGATGTTGATTACTGGTTTTCTTTTTCTCTGCTACACAAACAATAATAAATCAAGAATAATGGAAATCTAAAAATAAAAAAACTAAACACACACAATTTTTCTCCATCTTGTTCATATGCATGTACAATTTTGCATAATTATAATTATAGTGCTTTCTGATTTTCCTCTGTGCATTTCTCTTACTGTTCAATGTTGTCCTCAGTTTTAGTGGCTTCATCATATTTTACCTTTGTGATATGGACTCATTTACTTAACTCTCTCTCTTTCTCTGTTGTGGTGGACATTTATGTTGTTAACAAGTCTTTGTTTTGTAAGAAACACTATTGTTTGTCCACACAGAAGCCATTTCCCTCTTTTTCCTTTCTAACAGAACCCCAGTTTTGTACAACTATCCACACATCTCCTATGTGACTCAGTGGAGGATGTGTCCATTTCTAGTCTCAGAGTGGAAGCTAGTTTGACAAAGCCTACCAGCCTCTGGCATTCCTTTGGTGAGTATCACTGGTCTGGAGTGGCTTAGGGTGATGCAACCAGACAGAAGGAGTTTACATCCCAAATGTATCACTTAGTGACTATGACTGTATGAATGATATTTAATCAAAACTCTGTCTCATTTCCCCCATATTTAAATTAATAACAGCACCTATATCATTGGTTGTTTGAAGTATAAATAAGTGAATATACCTGAAGTTCTAAATCAGTTTATAAATGTGTAGCCTACTACTGGCACATAGCATATTTTCAATGTCACCTATATTCTTTAGAGTTCTGTCACTTGTATAGTGTAATGTCATCAAAGAACAGCTTAAGATAGGATTCCCCCTAAAATAAGCAGACATCTGGTATGTTTGTGTGGTTGTGTAGGTGTGAAAACTGGAGACCTCAAACCATTAAAACTTTAGATGTAGAGCCATTATTTAGTCCATATGACAAATAAGACCCAAAGAGGTAAAATAAATTCACTCAAGTCAGACTGTTAGCAATTGGTTTTCATGTATTCTCCAAGTTGATTTTTCTTTTAAAATTTTCATAGTACATTCTTGTTTGTCTATTCATCTGTGTATTAAAAACTCATTTACAAAGTATCTACTATGTGCCAGATGTATAGATATAGATATAGATATAGATATAGATATAGATATATGGCTTCTGGAGAATTTGGAGAATAACAGATCATGTTTTATTTTAAGTATGAGGGAAAGCTATAGGCTGGCTTTGGTGAGGGAAAGGCATAATATTAGTCATATTTAAGAAGGAATACTCCGACCACTATATGAGACTGACTATAGGGAGATCAAAAGGGATGCAAGAAGAGAAGTTAGCAGACTGCTGAGGGATGCTTGTAGCCCAGTGAGAGAATGGTAGTTGGAAAAGAGTTGAGAAGTATAGGGATTCAAGATGCAATCTCTCTGTTAAAGTTTTAAATGATGTGTATAGAAAGAAAATACCAATCTTTTTTTCAGAGGTAACTATATTAACAGTTTAGTATATATGCATCACCAAATCTTACTCTATGTCATTTACAAGTTATATATATATATATATATATATATATATATATATATATATATATATAAACATAAATAAATAAAGGATTTTCAATTTATTTTCAGGTTTTTTTACTCCTTTATCCTGTGTTGCTACCTCCTTTTCTGTAGCTGAATTAAGACATAATAATGATTTGGAACTCCTCAGAAACAACCCACCTCACAAATGATCTTTGATATAAATAGTTCACTAAGACAACAAGTGAACAAACAAATAACATCAGCATAAGTGAGACTTTAATTAATTAATTAATTAATTTGTATTTAGATAGAGTGCAATTTCCCAGGATTTAAAAGACTGTTTCCATTCAATTTTTTTTTTCTTCTTTTTTTTTTTTTTCTTTACTTCAGGCTGAAAACCAGTAGAGGGCACTGATAACCCTGTACATGGAAGAAGTCTAATGGAAAGATACTCACAAACAAAAAGTGGAATAGGGCTTTAAGACAGGGATGAAAACACAGGACACTACCAACGTGTAGTTTGGGGATTTTTTTGACAGTCAAAACTATTTATACTACTAATGGGTGAAGCCTTCTTTGTTCCCCCCACCTTTAGTACATTTGAATGTGGGCTTCTAGAAAACATCCTAACATATAAAACAAATATTTTGGGCAGAGTGAAAATTATTATTTAATAACATTTTCTTATCTAATTATCAATTATTTTATTTGATTCCAAATGGTATGACACTGAAATCCTTTGTGTAGTATGAATTGGTTAGAAAATGGAAGTAGCCTTGGGTTAACAGGATTGCATTTTTACTTGATTTATCTTTCAGATTGTGTGTGTGTATTCAAAGTTATAAAAGGCATTTAAAAAGGTCATATCTATACCTTTCATTGGCATGTAAAGTTCCTGAGAAAAGAAAGAACATTATTTGTTCTTGTGTTAAAACCTGAAATTAATGTGGGTTTTGAATTTGGATCTTCAACAAAATGTAAGCAAGTGGTAATACTCTAGAGTTAATGTATTTGTTTATTCTTTGATTGACAGAGGGAATCTGGCCTATGGAACAGCTGTGAAAACTGACCCTTACATAGTCAGATAGTAATGTCAAATGATGGAGTACTAGAAAAATAGCATATCATTTTCTCCAAGTCAGAACCTGTATAATAAGGAACTCTCTCAAAGTAATCCCATCACTTTTCAACTCTGCCATCTCTTTTAGAATTTTACTTACTAATACCACTACAACGATTTACTATATATATTATAAACAATTTTTGGAAGCCCACGTTCAAATACTGAGTACTATTTTATAGGATGGATATTAGTGTCCTAATAGACTTTTCATAGCCAGGAAATCTGTATTTTACCTATGCTGAAGGTAATAGTCTGCCTTCATCACCCACTGGAATCATTAATTTTTAATGTCTCCACTGAGGTATCATATGCCTTCAAAACAAGAATAAATATACTTTCAAAGAAACATAGAAGAGTTCATTTACAAGATGTTTTATACTTTTGCACTTGGAGGAGTCTGTGGAAATGGTTAGCCTTATATCACAGAAAGCTGCATTCTCCTTCACTATGACTAGCTTTGATGAATGCTAAATATATTCCATCTTTTATGATGACAGTAGGACCACAGACCCAGTGACACTTGATTCTAACTATTATTTTCCCATTATATGGTGATTTAATGAGCAGAACTGCAACAATGTACACATTTTTCTTGGCTTACTTCCTTTTTGGTAAAACTGTAATAGGATATGGCAGTTCATGGCTTTCTGCCTCTGGATGGCAGTAACTCCTGCTTAAATGTTCACAACCCTTAACTGTAATATCCTGAAGTAAGGATTTCCCATTCTTTGTCAGTTTTCTATCCAAAGAAAACACTAATTTTACTTAGTCTGATATATATATATATATATATATATATATATATATATATATATATTTATATACATGCATACGTATATATCTTAGATTTATACACACACACACATATATATGTATATACATACATACATACATTTAAAAACTAAGTATAAGTGAGGAATCTGTTTAATGTTAAAAATTGATAGCATAAATCCCAGGTTAAAAGGAAAATGAGGACGCAAAGAGCTAACCTAAAAAAAATTGGCATTTGGATATTTCCATATGTTTATATGTGATTCATTTTCTTTCTTACATAAATTAACAAATGCTGCTGAGCCAACCATATTTCTTACCTCGAGACAACGAGGCATTGCAACGGCTCTAGGAATATATCCAGGCTTTGGGAATAAGCATGTCTACCACTAAAATTATGTGCTCTGATTAATATAGTCCATCTGGATTTTCTGACTGTGACTTTTCATAGACACAGAGAATTAAAGAGCTTAAACATTAAATAAAATGAAATGCACACATGTTAAATGTAGTTCACTAAACTCTCCATGCAGTGGCTACTGGAGTGCCATAAACTAACATCTGGATTGGGCTGTGGGTTCTAATTTATTGTCTGTAATATTTTTTTCTGGTCCTCCTTGTACTTGTCCTTGTAAACCTGCTATTTCTTTCCTTTGAGTCCCTCGTTCTCCAACTCAGCCCTTGCACTGCCCTTGCACACCCTTGCACTGCCCAGCCCCTAAGATCATCTGTATTTGAAAAACTACTGAGACACTTTTTAGATCTTGCACTCTGCATTGAGATGCTACACCTATGCTTAAGAAGTGCTTCTGTTGCCTGCTTAGTTCCATAGGTTGTATAGCCTCCTGGCAAACCTACACAGCTTCCTTGCTGGGGAAGGATGGATCAGTAAGAAAGAACGCTGTTGGAAAATGTTCTACATTTCAGGCATGCTTTACTTTTTATTCTTTTAACAAATGTCCCTCTGAGAATTTAAGGCTTTTTGAAAGTGATACATTAAGACTAAAATTTACTGCATAAGATACGTTCTTGGGCATGTCAACTTCTGATGTCTAATTGAAGTGACATCAGTTTCTGATGACTTCATAATAACTATCTTCAAACCAATGTTGATTTAATAGACTTTACTAAGTACTCATGCATGTAATTCTTTTTAACTCAGAAAAATGAATGTAATTTTTATAGCTTCTGGATGATACATTTTAAATAAATATTATTACAATGATGATTCTCTTTGCCTCAAATAAAATGGTCTATTTATGAGGATGAGGATTGGGTTTCCTTTGGAAAAAAGTGGAGAGTCTTCACTCAAAGTAAAGATGTACACAGAAATAGCTGGAACAGAAAAAGTTCCCAAACATAGAAGAATACATAAACTTGGTAGAAAAGTCAAGGAAAGAATTCAGAGTCATTGAATCCAATAGTGTTTAGAAGCAAGTATAGAATCTGGCATATAAAACTTAGAATCTGGAATGAAGTTAACAAGAATAAGTACAAGAGAGTCCAGCAAATTGGAAGGTGAAAAGAGAAGAGGTCTTGAGGAGCTACTTCTTAGAGCATCTTTTGTTTTAACTTTTTTCCCCTATGATAGGAGTTGCAAATCTTTGTGCATCTAAGTTCCATAACCTGCTCATCAATAGACTGGTTCTTATCACTGGCCAAAATAAAGCTGTGGCTCTAGGGAGTTATTGTATCTGGTGTCATCTGGCTTGGGTTACTTCTAGAGTGCAATGACATCCTTATCCCCATGTAGACAAGAACTGACCACACTGCCAATAAAACTAATGTCATGGGTAGAATCCAATGTTCTGAAGATTTGTGTCTAAGCTGGGTCAGTGCCCTTAATAGTTTCCACTCTGCCTACTTCTGAAACTGCAGGCTACCTTTTAAAAATGTCTGCAGAATGTTTTTTATTCAGTGGAGTTCTCCTAAGTTCCACCTCTGCCCTTCCTCCCTAGGTCCTCCCTTGACTTATTTCCATGATTTTCATTATCCTGCTTTGTATTTAGTTATTCATTCAATAAATATTTATTGGGTCCCTAAAAAAAGCCAAGTATTGTGAGACATTGTTAAGGATGCTAGGTATACAATAGTGAAGAAATAGATTGTGACCTTCCATCATGATGTTTATATTGAGGAGGGATGCAGGCAAAAGAAGAAGAAGGAGAAGGAGGAGGAGGAGGATGAGGAGGAGGAGGAGGAGGAAGAGGAGGAGGAGAAGAAGAAAAAGGAGGAGGAGGAGGAAGAGAAGGGGGAGGAGGAGGGGGAGGAGGAAGAGGAAGACGAGGAGGAGGAGAGGAAAAAGGAAGAAGAGTAAGAAGAGGAAGGAGAGGAAGAAGAAGAAACTACAAATCTGAGGGATGAGGGCTACATGGGAATGTTCATTGTGCTGTGGAACCTTTAGCAGGACCATCCAACATGGATTTTAGTGGTAGTGGAGAGGTCAGGAAGGGGGGAAAGTGATACCTGAGCTGGTATCTGTTGTCTGTGGTCAAAGTGGCCAAAATTGAAGCCAGCTAAGTGAAGGGAGGATAGATATTTGGGCAGAAAAGAACAGCATACTGAAATGACTCAAAAGTGAGAAATAGATACAACTGACTGCATTTGTTGAATCTTCCCGGAAGCAGATGCCAAGATAGAATTACATGTGCAAAGGATTCTTTGAGGGAAATGCTTCTGAAGGATAAAGAGACAAGGAGGCAAGAGCGGTAGTGGAAGGTCTTAGAGTTTGATGCAAGCCTAATACACATGAAAGGAAAAGTGGAGGAAGGGAGGATAGAGTAGGAGAAGCTCAAATTGCAGTGTAGCTTTGGAATGTCTTGGCCAGGCCTGTAGGGAGCTCCAGAACAAAGTTACTTGATGGAAGAGTCCCAGACCTCTCATGGAGTTCAGAAATGGTCAGGCTCCAGTACTTCTGGCCTCAGTTTACTGATGGTGCTCAGTCATTGGCTGGGAGGATCCCAGGGAGAGTGAGGCTTTAGAATAAGTGGTGTAGTAGACCCCTATATCTTAGGGATCTGAGTAGCATACCCTATGGCTGCCTCAGTATATCCTTTCCATAGTACCATGTCTATATCTATACGCAAGGAGAAGTTCCCTCATGGTTCATGTGGGCCTCTCCTATTGAGGGAAAGACCTAGGAGAGGGAAGTAAATGTGAAGAAATACAGTGCAGGGAACCTAGGTGGCTCAGTCAAACATCCAACTCAGCTCAGGTCAGGATCTCATGATTTGTGAGTTCCAGCCCCGCATTGTTAGGGAGCCTGCTTGGGATTCTCTCTCTCTCCCTCTCTCTCTCTGCCCCTTCCCTACTTGCTCTCTTTCTCTCTCTCAAAATAAATAAATAAAAACTTAAAAAAATACATCCCCCATTGCTATGGTATTCACTATCACCCTTTACTCACTATTTATTCTAAATTCTCCCCAACCTCAGCTACCACCTCTGCAGATCTTGGTTTTTTTAGTTTATGATGTAATCTTAGCCCTCATTCCTGATATACCCAAATCCCTGGTAATTACAACCATCTTAGGTCATGGCTGTGGTACAGTCATAGTTCTAATTGGGTAAGGGAGTGGGTCATCCTAAGTGAACCAAGTGAAACACCTAGGTTCCAACTATATTCTTCACTTCACTCATTGCGTGAAAAAAGCACTATATTCTCATGATGATCAAAATCAAATGTCCCTGCCACTAATGTTGACTCTTCTTGCCTGTTGGTCTTCGAATACAATAAGCCCAAAGTGCCTAGGGGACAACTATGATATGTAGTTCAGTGGGAACTGTGGTGTGTTCTTTGGCTAGAGTGTGCTCCTTTGGGAACCAGGACTTTTAACCAAGAGTTGTGGGTATGGAAAGTTCCTCAGTGGATCATTAGGGATGATGATAATTGAGGTCATTCATGCTTCCATTCCTTATTTCCCTAACTTATGTGTTCTTCCTATTAGAAACATAGCACAATATTGGAATTCTCTAATTTAGTGCAGCATTAAGGAATAAGGGAGAAGGAAAATCTTACTAGTGGGTAGAACAGAAAGTGGTGAATCTGATCATTTATGCTGTATGAAAGAGAAAGTGGTTGGTGCTAGTATATATGTAGATTCTGGGCAATGGCCAATGGTCTGAATGTCTGATCAGAGATACGGAAGAAAGAAATATGGTAGTGGCATATGAAAGTAGAAATAAAACATGAAGATTTTTTGTATCATATCTTAATGTCTACTGGAAAGCATGAACCACAGAAGATGCACTAAATAACCAAGAATACAACTCATCTCATTGATATTAGCCTGTCATCAGTAGCAGCAACCCCAGAACTAACACAAGGGTAAATGATAAGAATAGCAATGGTAGAAGAAATGTAGGATATACATGAGTCCAACAGCATAGACTTCCACTTCCTATGACTATTATAGCTGTTGTCATTTCTGAATGCCCAGCCTACCAACATTGTATTCCCAATATGACACCATTACTTAAGAGGATTAGTTGGTGGCCAGTTGACTACATTGGGTCTCTTCCATCCTGAGAGAGCTAGTGGTTAGTACTCATAGGGGCAGATAACTCCTATAAGTAACGTACAACAGCCATTTCTTAAATGTGGCAGGAATAAAGTCATCACCTGCTTTTGGCTTTAATCACATACGTGGCCAATTGGCATGTGAAGGTTGGGTTTTTTCCCTTCTTCATTAAGCTTGTCCATGGGACCCAGGTGGCCTTACGTAGGAGCTGAGGGAGGGATGCTGTTGCAACTTTGGGATGTGACATGGGTGACTGGACTAACATGCCCTCTGGCCATGGTTGGACTTGATGCACATGCAACATTTCCATCTCACAGTGTGTGCATTCTGGGTCTACCCAATTTTATGAATATTTGGGACTGACAGAATTTGGGTCAAAATGACTGGGCTTTTATACTCCTGCCTACCTTAGGCACCAGATGTAGGTTGCTCTAGGAAAATTGTGACTGCAGAGGTGGCTTTACTGCTGGTGATCCTGCTTTCCTGAGAAGAAAGGACATTCCAAACTGATCTATTAGAATAGGTGTGGAAAGTTACAAGGTGTGGAAAACGATGGCATTTTTAGGTGATAATTAATGTTTATATGTTTTTAGAGCATAAAGTACAAGGAAGAAAGATGTTGAAGATGCCACAGAGGACTTGTGTATGCAAAGCTATATAATGATTGTGAACATGAAATAATGATTATGACTCTTTTATTGAGTGATCACTCTGTATTATTTATAATATTCTCATTTATTCCTGAGGTTGCCAAGATATTATTATTGACAATTTATGTATCAAGAACAAGGTTCACAGAGAATAAGTTATTCCCAAGATCATATATTTAGTACATAGAAAATCCAGGATTTGAACTTCTTTTGTTTTTAAATCCTATTTTGTATCACAAAAACATTCATTAGTTGACTGAGAGCATGAGAATCACATGGTCAAACTCTCAATTAAGACAGATAATTCTATGGGGAAAAATATGGGAATGTTAGATATGTTAGAAATAAGAGGATTGGACAGAGGCCATAATGAAAGTCTAGGTGTGAGATATGATAAAGGCGTGGCCAAAGGCAATGAGAGTGGGGGTGGAGAGGAGGGGTTAGAATTGAAAACAAAACCAAAAACAAAGTAAAGTTATCAAGACATTGAGAATGACAGAAAGTAGAGGTTTCAGAGAGTGAGGAATGAAGACTGGCTTCATATTTCTATTTTAGGGGATATTGTGAATGGTGGTGCTATCAATAAAAGCTATAGTTTGGGATATAATTATTTGTGTATATGTGTGCTTCTTACATTGAAATGTGGTCAGAGACTACTAATTATTTCCGTGTTCCAGCCCTTACTGTAGCACCAGGCTCAATCTGTAAGTGTGGATAAGAAAGTACTTTACTGATAATAATTTAATTACCACCATTATAACATGAAATTATTAGTTGAGTCAATATCTTCAAGGAAAATGGCTAATTGAGGAATATAAAGAACATTTATAATATGTCTTCATCACAATTTTCATTCTGTAGAAGTATAATTTCTCTGTATTGAGGATTCCTATGTTTATCTTTTTTTCTAGTATGTCTAGTTTTAAGATATTTTTTTTAACGTTTATTTTTATTTTTGAGAGAGAGATACAGAGTGTGAATGGGGGAGGGTCAGAGAGAGAAGGAGACACAGAATCCAAAGCAGTCTCCACGCCTGTTGTCAACACAGAGCTGTCAGCACAGAGCGTGATGCGGGGCTCAAACTCACAGACTGTGAGATCATGACCTGAACTGAAGTTGGCCGCTTAACTGACTGAGCCACCCAGGTGCCCCCAGTTTTAAGATATTTTTAAAATAAAAGTTCACTTCACTTCTAGAAAACAATTATTTACATAGTTAGGACACAAATTACACTTGATTGATGAAAATTTTGGCTGAGAACCAGGCACTGGGTAAAGTTAATGTAGAAACAAGATTATGACACTTTTGGATGCTAGAGTCTTGATATAATAGGTCTTTCACTGACATAATGGCTCTTGCATGTACATTTTAGTGTCAGACACCTTCTAAAAGAAAACAATCTTTAAGTAGATCTTTTAAAATTTCAGTAAATAAACCCTTAAGCTCCATCTATCATACAATAAATTCTGCTTTTATTTAGTACATTATTAGTTAAGTATCTAGGCTTAGAAAGTGGCTTAACTAGTACATGAACTAGGTGTGTGTAATTGTAACAAGAATTAAAAAATGTCCAGTAAACATTGTCCACTTGTTTTATCCAAACATCCTTGTGGAAAGAGCCTAAGCTGTGGAGTCCAATCCAATTTGAATCTAACCTTCAGTTATATACTGTTCAGGTAACACTGTCAGTCACATAACTTCTCCAAGACTCAGTTCCTTATTTGTAAAATGAAGGTAATAAAACCTTTGCAGGATTGTTTCTAGCATTGTAGATAATGAAGGTAATGTATCTGGCATGTAATAGATACTCAGTAACAGGAACTGTTATTATGGTTGTTGTTATTAATTACTACCGGTAGTTCGAGTGTGACTTACAAGTTTATGACCTGGTGACATGAGCCCTTTGAGCTCCTTCCATTTATTTCTCAGCCAGTGCTTGCCAAGGGACGCGAATTACATCTTAATTCTAGTTTAAGTACAGTTGCATGGTAAGTCCAGTGGGTCAGTCGTGGAAACATAACTGTGTTACCTCCAGACAATCTAAAAGTGAACCCCTGACTTGATCAGGAGTTTTCTTAAAAAACTGTGAGAAAATCCTTGAAGCTTAAATGTCTTTTGTGTTTTACTTGCTGAAATCGAATGGAAGATTTGCCATTTGGGAATTGCCTGCATCAGTGCTTCCTTCCATTAGCAAAGATAGGTGAAAGTTGACTGTAATTAGCTGTAATTAGCTACTGATCTTTTTGGACAACCAGAAAATCTGGTTTTTCCTCCAGACATTAAGAGGACACTCAGAAAGGATACAACTTTTGTAGTAGATAATTTTGAAGCAGATGATATTGAATCCCTCAAAAGCAGCACTTTTAGCATTGTTAGTTCTGTATGTATTTTTAGCATTTTTATTAAGACGTGTCATTGTCTAATGGGGGAAAAAGGAAAACAAAACACGTAGGAATTTTCCAAATGGCTGTATAGTACTGTGTATAAAACACTGAAGCTAATTGAATTGAATGGCTTTGAGCCCTTGGAAGTCACAAAGTGACAAGGTTTGCTTGACAGCTAGTGAGCGATTATTTCCCGTCCCACTGATTAATTTGGTCAATTAGTGGCAAATAGGAATGTCACAAGTGGAAAGGGTAATGAGAGTCATTATAAATGTAAAAGTAAAATTGAGGGCAACCTTGTCACAAAAGGGGTCTGCTTTGGGTAGCTTAGGCACTGATGGGACCAAGAGTTTATTCTCATTTATGTCTCTCTTTCTCTAGAGACTGAATCTTAATTTGGCCAGAATGTCTAGGAAATCAAAATGGACCCATGGCAGCATTTTCTAATGTACATATAGAAAACTGGGTTTTTTTAGCAGCATGTAAAATATTCACCTCCTATTTGATCTTTTAATTATATTCTCAAGTTAAAATTTGCAGTTGTATTGTAGAACAACTCAGATAGATTTGAGTCTGAATACCCCAAATGCTGAGTATACCTATGACTTCTTAAGTGGGGAGTGCTAACTCATGCATTAGAACAAGACCACTTATTCTATTAGTTTTCTGTGGCTGCTGTAAAAAATTACTGCAAAATGGGTGGCCTAAATCAACAGAAGATTATTCTTTCTCAGTTCTAGGTGCCAGAAGTCTGAAATGTAGGTGTTGGCAGGGTTGGTTTCTGTTGGTTCACAAACTGGCCCCCTTACATAGAAGGCAAGGACAGACTGAAGAAAGAGGAAGACCACTTCAGATTGGTAGATGGCAGTTTTAATAAGCAGGGGAACTTACTTATGAGGCTTGTCTTGGGTGGCCGAAAGAGGAAATAGATCTCTACATCTGCCAACCAGAATCTTAAAAGTTTATATATAAGCCTTAATGAGGTTTAGTCACATATACTGTCCAGATGGTCTGAACAAAACCTTACTGTCTCAAGGCTATGTCTTTGGAACAGCTCCCACTGGAAGAATAGTAAACAGAGCATATATTCTGAGGACAGGGGAGGAGGTGAGAAACCTCTGATTGCCCAGGTCCAGTTCAGGTGTCAACCAGTGGTCATGTTCTCTCTGTTAACCCCTTCAGCAGTTCCTTCTGGAGGTTCTGAGGAAAAGTCTGTTGTGTGTGTCTCTCTTAGTTTCCAGCGGCTGCTGGAAATCTTTGGCCTTCCTTCACTTGTAGATGCAACATTCCAGTCTCTGTTTTACATGTTCTTTTTGTGTGTCTTCTTTCCCTTTTTTCTAAGGTCAGTAGTCATTGGATTACTGTCCACCTTACTCTAGGATGATCTTATCTTAAGATCCTTAATTTACATCTGTAAGGACCCCTTTTTCAAAAAAGGTTACATTTACAGGTTCAGGTGGACATATCTTTTGGGGGACCGCCATTTAACCCACTACACTCATTTTTATAATGAACACCTTCCAGTCTGATTATGTCACAAGAATAAAACTGAAAGGTTCTGGGAGGTAAAGATGATGCTGTGTGTGTACAGACGAGAATTTGTGGTCTTTGCACTGTGACTTCAGCTCACGATGGCTGATGAGCCAGTAGTGCCTACCGTACCCAAGTCAGCCTGCTGACAATCATCTCTGCATCTGATGCATCTCTGCCTCTCTCTTCATCAGCTGTTACTACTTCATGCTTTCGAACTTAATATCTTACCTAAAGTGCCTTGCATTTAGTCCTTCTAAATATGTCTGTCTTTTCCTTATTCCTAATCAAAGACTGCCTGATCAGGTGCTACTCTGTCACAGAGATGTCTTCAGTTGAAGGAATGAAATAATGATCTTGGGAAAGGGGATTTTGTTTCTTTGAATTCAACTTTTATATTCAATTTTCCCTGCTTTGCTTTACTTTGACTTTTGAGCATTTTTGGCTAGGGACATCTCTTTCATTTGTCTTGTCAGTGGCTTCCTGATACTACTCTATCATCTTTCCTTTAGACTGTATACTGTTGCCAGATACTTTCTTCCAAAACAACAAATCACAGTTTTGCATAAACTTTTTGGTGATCCCATAATTACCGTAAGATAAACTAAAAAAGTTTTCCCATGGAATAAAATCCAACTCTATCCTACCCCTTTGGCTATGTTTTCCCCCTGCAACTCTTACATCCATGATTTGAGAAGATGAACAATGAATGAGCTTCTACCCAGGCCCAAACACATCACTCTCTGTCAAGTTTTTGTGCCTTTGCACAGGCTTATCCCTATGTTTGAAATGTGTTCTATCTTTTCCTTTTGACTCCCTATTAATCCTTTAAGACCTATTGCATATGTCATCCCTTCTCTGACACCTTCTCACACTCCAGGGGGACAGAGGTAGTCTCTTCCCTCTCAGAACTGTATTTATACCTATATTATATCAAATATAAAGCTGTATTAACAATTTATGGGTAGTTATTCACTCAAACACATGCTTGAGTGAACTCACTGTGTTCAGGAGCTATGCACTGTAATTTTCTGAATATGCTTACTTCCTTCACTAGTCATTAAGCCCCATGGGGAAAATGATGGACTTTGTATCCCTAGGGCCTCACACAGTGACTATGAGATCTAAATAAACACTTGGCAAATAGATGAATGAGCACATGCAAATGAAAGGAGAGATTTAATGTAGCTAAAGGATATTTTGGTCAATTCAGATACATTCTTAGGCTGTAGATATCCAGGTCAACTTTCTTAACTCACGATTGTTTACATTCCATCATATAACTTACTTACTATTATGAAACAGAGTTAAGCCGATATTCTAAGAAAAATTATATATTCAAAGCATAACTAAATACTTAAGAATGAAAGGACCAAGTACTGGCTTTCTTCAGAAGTGATACCAACAATTTTACATTCAGACCATCTAGAAATTAATCTCTGTCTAAACATAAATTCCCTCTAATAAGCACTCTAATGAAAACAGTGTAGACTATGCCCTTTAGTGTTTCCTGGAGTGACTTGTCAATGTGACACATTATATACATTACATCAGTGTGCCTTATTGTCAACCTCTGATTTGTCTGCTCTGTCCTTGTTCACCTTCCCAGGCAAGAAAGCACTGTATACTGAAAGTGTATATTGAGGTGGAGGATGCTGTATTTGGCAATAAATGCAAGGGCACTGAAGACATATGCTTCAGGTTGACATGTAATACCTAACTCAGGGTTTCATTATCATTAAAATAAAAAGGAAGAAGAAAGTGAGTAGAAAAGGGGATGATAATTCATAGCCTAGATAGTATATTGGGATTTCATATGTCCTGCTTTATATGACAAGGCCAGCCTTTGAATGCAACATCCTTCTCTGTAACATACATTGACTTTGACACTACACCTTGATGAATGCATAGCCAGTGCATTGTTTGTCTCCCCTATACTTTGTTGGAACAAATAGTAAGTTGTCCATTTTTATGTTTCACACTTTATTAAGTGTATCTCTGCTGGTGTCCATCTGCACAGCAAATTAACCAAAGTAAATAAGAAAGGAATAGGTCTTTATTCATGCAAAGCAATATTATAATCACAGAAACACAAAACACGAGCTCCTCATTGCCCTCATCAAATGGCTAACAGAGTTTTAAAATATGGCTTGACTTGTGTGTCATTCTCAATGTCCTTCAGTTATATACCTGAAACTATTTACTACCTAAACTATGGTATGTATTCAGGTGGCCAAAGTTATTTTACATGTAACGTTCAGTTTTGAAAGTTTTTTAAACATTTACTCTTAATGAACGGAAATTTTTTGTGTGTTAAAAAGATGTATACAAAAGGCAAGATGATGCAAATAAAGCAAAGGGATTAAGACTTAACAGATGTTTATACACTAGATTTATGACATTGGGCAATTTCCTTAACCTCTTTTTGCCTCAGTTTCCTCATCTGTAAAATGACAAGGTTGAATAACATCCTAAAATCATACCCTTATAT
Organism: Panthera leo; assembly: GCF_018350215.1. Taxonomy (NCBI): domain Eukaryota; kingdom Metazoa; phylum Chordata; class Mammalia; order Carnivora; family Felidae; genus Panthera; species Panthera leo. The sequence continues at coordinate 38,656,568 of NC_056696.1, read as the reverse complement.
AGCATTTATTCTATTCCTGGCACTGTTCTAAGTGCTTTTTATATAATTCACTGAATACTCACAGTGATCTTATGGAGTGTGATCTATTATCAATTCCATTTTTTTATAGATGGAGAAAGACAGGCAGTGGAAAGAGGCAACTTACCCAGTCACCTGGCTAGTAAGTGACAGAGCTGAAATTTTCAATGGGGTATTCTGGCATTAGGATCCATGATCTAATTGTTATCCTATACTTCTTTGAGTACTTTAGTGAGTATATTTTTACTGTTAGGTAGCAAGGGGAAATGTTATCTAGAAGCTAGTACCTAATTTTGTATAAAATTTGTTTTATTGCCCAGAATCAGTGGGAGGTATAATATTCATACACCAAGCCAGTATGAATCTGTTTTTAAAAGTCTTTTATAAAGTAGTTTCTTGAAACTGCAATGATGAATCAGTGAAGAGGAGAGGACAAAAATAGGACAATTGAGCTGAACATTCCCATCCTTAATTCATCTTAGAAAGAATATCCATTTCTTAATGGTTTGAGACTGATTCACTCACAGTAGATAAGATATTTCCTAGGGATATCAATCTTGTTTTTAAAGTTTTTATTTAAATTCCAATAATCTTGCCTACAGCATAATATTAATTTTAGGTGTACAATATAGTGATTCAACACTTACATACAACATGCAGTGCTTGTCACAGCAAATGCCCTCCTTGATCCCCATCACCTATTTAACTCATCCCTTCCCCACCAGCTCCCTTCTGGTAACCATCAGTTTGATCCCTATAGTTAAGAGTCTGGATTGGTTTGCCTCTTTCTCTTTTTTCCCCCTTGCTCATTTGTTTTGTTTTGTTTTGTTTTGTTTTGCTTTGTTTTAATTCCACATATGAGTGAAGTCATGATACTTGTCTTTCTATGACTGACTTTTTTCACTTAGCATAATACTCTGTAGCTCCATCCATGTCATTGCAAATGATAAGATTTCATTTTTATTTTTATGGCTGAGTAATATGTCTTTGCATACACACACACACACACACACACACACACACACACACAACTCCTCTGCTTTATCCATTCACCAGTTGGTAGACACTTGGGCTGTTTCCATAATTTGACTATAAACATCAGGGTGCGTGTACCCCTTTGAATTAGTATTTTTGTATTTGTTGGGTAAATGCCTAGTAGTGCAATTGCTAGCTCATAGAGTAGTTCTATTTTTAACTTTTTGTGGAGCCTCCATACCGTTTCCCATAGTGGCTGCCCCAATTTGCATTCCCATCACCAGGGCAAGAAGGTTCCTTTTTCTCCACATCTTTGCCAACACCTTTTGTTTGTTATGGTGTTGATTTTAGCCATTCTGACAGGTATGAAATAATGTTGCATTGTAGTTTTGATTTGTAGTTCTCTGCTGATCAGTGATGATGAGCATCTTTTCATGTGTCTGTTGGCCGTCTTTATACCTTCTTTGGGAAAATGTCTATTCACGTCTTCTGCCCATGGATTATTCATTTTTGGGGTGTTGAGTTATATAAGTTCTTTAAATATTTTGGATACTAACCCCATATCAGATATGTCATTTGTAATTATCTTCTCCCATCCCGTAGATTGCCTTTGTTGTTGTTGTTGATTGTTTCCTTCATCGTGCAGAAACTTTTTATTTTGATGAAGTTTCAATAGTTTTAGTTTTTTTTCCTCTTGGTTCAGGAGGCATCGCTATAAAGAAGTTGCTATGGCAGGAATATCAATCTTTAAAGATTGGGTGGAAAGCATAGAATATGCATAAATTTCTTACATATAATTACCTCCTCATAGATATGGAAGAAACAAAAACATACTTTTGGCCATGTTCCTTAGAATTGGACTTGGTCTGGAATAGAGAGGATTCTAGTTATGTATCTACTCTTGATGATGTCATTGGGGTGCTGGATAAGAATGTAGCCACTGTGAAAACTTTTAAGTGATAAAATGTTACTTTCTAGCAAAATTTTTATATGCAAGTAGTGTTGTTTAGTAAGAAATTTGCGATACCTGGACACAAAGTCAGAATTTGAATTCAGAATATACCATTTCATTGTCTCAGGACCCTGGGAAAATAAATATTTATCCCTCAGATTTATCATTTATAAAATCAGTTAATAATAATAATTTATATTAAAGGTCTGTATGTTAATTAGTTTTATACACTTTAGGCATTATATGCAGATAAGTTATTATTGTGATTGTTACGGAAGTATTTATTAGACATGCCTTGCCAATGAATGTGTGATACTCCCTTCTCCAGTTTTCAGTTTCACGGTCTTTTTACCCCCTGCATTTTAAGGCTTGAGGTAATATTTTCCAGATTTTTCGTACTCCAATTAGAGACATTTTTTTTTTAAACAACATATTGACTAATAGAATAAGAAATAAAATGAAATTAGGAAAAGGATAACAGAAAAGGAAAAGTTTAGAGAAACAAAACAGTGTAGTGATCATCTTTTGATATTTCCAGTTTATTAGATTCCGTAATATTCTATTATATTTTGGTAATACAACTTAGCTCCTGCATATGGTTCCTGTGAGGCTGTCAGTCACAGAATTGTACTCCCAGAGGGGTAGCCTTATGACCTAGAGTTGGGCAATTGTTTTATTCATTGACAAACTGAACCAGAATTCTTCCCTGGAATTTTGTTGACTTTTAAAAGAGAAAAGCTGTCTTTTCACTTTTGTATCAATAGCTGGGACAACATAAATGTAGGACTGTCTGTGGTCATGTTACCAACCCCACCCCCACCATACTGTAGAAGAAATATACCTGTACTAGGAGAGAATGTGGCTAAAACACAGAGAAAATGAAACAGAGACAATGGATGTAGAAAACCTTCATGGGTAATATGGTCCTGTGTTTGCAGCTAGTTGTCCCTGAGGCCCAATCCACTTGTAATTTTCCCATTCAGTCAGTGGATACTTACTGAGTTCCTACCAAGTCTAGTGCTGAGCACTATTGTAGGTTTGGGGGATTTAAGAACACTTAAAAATACTTGCCTGGTGGGATTTACATCAGTAAATAGTAGGAAGAGGCAGACAATAAAATGATAAGTAAATTACATAGTATGTTAGGGAATGATAAATCCCATGAGGTACAAGGGATTGAGTAGGGTGAAACAACAAGTAGGAAAGCATAGGAGTAAGGAAGTAGGCAGGTTTTGATTTAAATAAGAGAGTTACGGCCGGCATTTACACACATATGTGAAAGAAGTAGAGAGTGAGCCAAACAGGTATCTGGGAAGAGTGATCCAAGGAGCTGAAACAGCAAGTGCAGCAACCTCCAGCAAAAACAAGCCAAGTATATGCCAATGATAAGATAGCCAGTGTGGCTGAAACTGAAGGGAAAATTGAAGGAGGTAAAGTCAGAGAGGCAAAAAAGGATGGGTCCAGATTATATGGGGCTGGATAGCCATGTGTGAGAGTTTTTGTTTTTATCTCTGTGAAATATGAAGCCACTATCAAATTTTAAGCATCAGAGTGAAGTGATCTGGGTTATACATTTAAAGGATTTGTTGAGAGTAGAGGGGAGGAGTCAAGATGGCAAAGTAGTATGGAGGGCCCTGAGCTTGTCTCATCCCTGAAACACAGCTAGATCAGGATCAAATTTTGGACATTTAGGAAATTGATCTGAGGATTCAACAATCTGCATAATTTGAGCCAGAAAACTTGGCAGGTATGCGGTGTGGAGAAGTGAATTGGGAGAGAGAAAAGCAACAGTGGCTCGGAGGTTAGGGACCCATTTTCGTGGTGAGAAGACAGAGGGGGGAGAGAGAGAGAGAGAGAGAGAGAGAGAGAGAGAGAAATAAAGAAAGAAAGAAAGAAAGAAAGAAAGAAAGAAAGAAAGAAAGAAAGAGGAAGAGTGCAGCACATCAGGATCGTGCAAGAAACGCACTTGCCTGAATAGCTGAGCTGGAGAGAAAGAGAGAGAGAAAGGATGAAAACTCTCACAGGGGACTACAAGGAAACTATTCCCCAAAACCATTGATGGGGAGAAAGGAGAGAGTTTCAATACCACCAGGATTCTATAAACAGTGGGACACAGAGTCTGAAGTTTCAGAGCTCAGTGCCTACAAGTGCTCTGGTGAGGAAGTAGGGTTAATACCCAGGAGCAGGTAGCGTGGTCTGAGGGGGTCCATGGGCCACATGGGAAGAAGCAGTTTCCCTGCTTGTAGTGCATTTGGTAGAGGCCATATACCCTCCCTGTGGGCAAAAGTCCCTGTGGACCTGGAGAGCTGCCATATTTACTGATATTGGAACAAAGATGTCAAAGAGCAGAAAAACCTGGAGCCAGCTGTGTGTGTGACTTACCATAAACTTTGAGTCTCTGCCACTGAGCAATCATGGGGATGTTTTTGGGAACAAACTGATACTGGGCCATTGCTCTGAGAGGATATCCCACAAAGAATCAGTGCAGGTCCAAGCCATGGGGGTCTCTGAAGTGTGGGGGCTTTGAAACCCAGCCCCATCTGAGCTAAAACTCTGGAGGGAGACAAACCTGGCAGGCAGACAGCTTGGACATAAACAAGGTAAAGGCAGGGAACAGATGGAAACCTGAGACAAAGGAGGGTTGCTTGATCATGTGTCTGTGAGGGCATGAAATTGCTGTGCCAGAGACCAGAGAACTGCGTGAAGCCATTTTCACCGATAGTGTGCATGCACACACCCATGGGGTTATTCCAGTGAGCTAAACAATGCCACCATGTGGAGAATGAAGCCGTTACACCAAACCCTGCCCACCCGCACCCTCCGGCACATTCCCCAGAAGACCCACAAATTTCTTCCACCAGGTTAGTCTATGGACTATGGTGTGCTGCAGAGTTTCAGTTTGGGGGAAACTGGATGTAACTTCATTTGAGTTTCATTCTGTTTGTTCATTTCGTTTGTTTGTTGTGTTTGCTGCTGTTTCTGCTCATGTTGCTTTCGTTTTTCTTTCTTTTCTTCCTCTTAGATACAGAAAGATTTTTTTTTGATTTTTTTTATTCTATTTTATTATCTCTATTTTTTTAGATTATTTGACTTTTTTTTTACTTTTTAAATTAATTTTTTTTCCTTTCTCTTTTTCCTGTTTTCTATCAAGCTTCTCTCAACAAGCAGATCAAACACACCTAGAATCTAGCTTCCTTTATTTGATATTTTTGTTTTGTTTTTAATTTTAATTTTTAATTTTATTATTTTTTCTTCTTCCAAAATGACAACACAGAGGAATTCACCCCAAAGGAAAGATGATGGCCAGTGATTTAATCAACACAAGATGTCTGAACTGCAATTTAAACCAAAGTTATAAGAATACTAGCTGGGGTTGAAAAAAGCATAGAAGACACCAGAGAACCCCTTTCTGCGGAGATAAAGAATAAAATCTAGTCAGGCTGAAATTAAAAATGCCATAAATTAAATGCAACCTCTAATGGGTGCTATAACAGCAAGAATAGATGAAACAGAGCAGTGAATCAGTGATATAGAAGATAAAATGGAAAATAATGAGGCAAAAAAAAAGGAAAACAAAGACAAAAGATCATGATACAAGACTTAGAGAACTCAGCGACTTATTAAAGAGGAATAACATTCATATCATAGGAAACCCAGAAGATGAAGAAAGAGGAAAGGAGGCATAATGTTTATGTGCACAATTTTTAGCTGAAAACTTTCCTACTCTGGGGAAAGATACAGATGTCAAAATCCAAGAAGCACAGAGAACTTCCATTCGATCAAAAAAACCTGGCCATCACCAAGGCATATCATAGTTAAATTCACAAAATACACAGTTAAAGAATGAATCCTGAAAACAGCAAAGAGAAAAAAGTCCTTAACCTACACGGGAAGACAGATCAGGTTGCAGCAGATCTATCCATAGAAACTTGTCAGGCCAGAAAGAAGTGGCAGGATATATTCAACATGCTGAGTCAGAAAAATATGAACCAAGAATTCATTAATCAGAAAGATTGTCTTTAAGAATAGCAGGAGAGATAAAGGGTTTCCCAGACAAACAAAAACTAAAGGAGTTTGTGATCACTAAATGAGCCCTGGAAGAAATTTTAAGGGAGACTCTTTGGAGAAACAAAACAAAACAAAAAACACCAAAGCAACAAATATTAGAAAGGACTAGAGAATGTCACCAGAAACACCAACTGTGAAGGCAACACAATGGCACTAAATTAATATCTTTCAATAATCACTCTCAATGTAAATGGACTAAATGCTCCAATCAAAAGACATAGCACATAAGAATGGATGAAAAAATCATCTCATCTATGTGCTGCCTACAAGGGATTCATTTTAGACCTAGAGACACGTTCAGAGTGAAAGTAAGGGAATAGAGAAACATCTATCATGCTAATGGACATCAAAAAAAAATAAAAAGCCCGAGTAGCCATACTTACATTTGACAAACTAGATTTTGAATCAAAGACTGTAACAAGAGATGAAGAAGGACATTATAAGGGATGTATCCAAAAGATCTAATAATTATAAATATTTATGCCCCCAACTTGGAGCACCAGAATATAAATCTTTTAATCACAGCCATAAAGAAACTCATTGATAATAATACAATAATAATAGGGCACTTTAACACCCCACTTACAGCAATGGACAGATCATCTAATCAGAAAATCAACAGGAAACGACTTTGAATGACACACTGGACTGGATGGACTTAATAGATATATTCAGAACATTTCATCCTAAAGCAGCAGAATGCACATTCTTCTCAAGTGCACATGAACATTGTCTAGAATCGATCACATACTGGGTCACAAATCAGCCCTCAACAAGTACAAAAAGATCAATATCATATCATGCATACTATCAGACCACAGTGCTATGAAACTTGAAGTCAATGACAAGAAAAAATTTGGAAAGACCACAAATCTTTGGAGATTAAAGAACATCCTATTAAGGAATGAATGGGTTAACCAAGAAATTAAAGAGGAAATAAAAAGTACATGGAGGCCAATGAAAATGAAAACACGACAGTACAGAAACTTTGGAATGCAGCAAAAGAGGTCATAGAGGGAAGTATATAGCAATCCAGGCCATCCTGAAGAAGGAATTAAGGTTTCAACCTAACCTTACACCTAAAAGGGCTGGAAAAAGAACAGCAAATATAGCTCAAAACCAACAGAAGAAGGGAAATAATAAAGACTAAAGCAGACATTAATGTTATGGAAAAAAAGCACAACACAGTAGAACTGATCAATGAAACTAGCAGGTGCTTCTTTGAAAGAATTAACAAAACTGATAAACCCCTAGCCAGATTGATCAAAAAGAAAAAGGAAAGGACCCAAATAAATAAAATCACAAAAAGAGGAAAGATTCACAACCAACACTGCAGAAATATAAACAATAATAGAATATTATGAGAAATTATACACCAACAAATTGGGCAATCTGGAAGAAATGGATAAATTCCTGGAAAACATATAAAGTACCCAAACAGAAACAGGAAGAAATAGAAAATTTGAACAGACCCATAGCCAGTAAAGGAATTGAATCAGTAATCAAAAATCTCCCAACAAACAAGAGTCCAGGACTGGATGATTTCCCAGGGGAATTCTATCAACCATTTAAAGAAGAGTTAATACCTATTCTTTTGAAGTGTTGCAAAAAATAAAAATGGAAGGAAAACTTCTAAACTCACTTTATGAAGTCTGCATTACCTTGATTCCAAAAGCAGACAAAGACCCCACTAAAAAGGAGAATTACAGAACAATTTCACTGACGAACATGGATGCAAGAATTCTCAACAAGATACTAGAAAATTGAATCCAACAATATTTTAAAAGAATTATTCACCACAATCAAGTGGGATTTATTCTTTGGGGGCAGCAGAGGTTCAATATTTGCAATTCATTCAACGTGATATATCACCTTAATAGAAGAAATGATAAGAACCATGTGATTCTCTCAATAGATGCAGGAAAAGCATTTGAAAAAATACATTTAAAATATCCTTTCTTGAATAAAAACCCTCAGGAAAGTAGGGATAGAAGGAACATACCTCCAGATCCTAAAGGCTGTATATGAAAGACACACAGCTAATATCATCCTCAATGGGGAAAAACTGAGAGCTTTCCCCCTAAGGTTAGGTACATGACAGGGATGTCTACTCCCACCACTGTTGTTTAATATGGTACTGGAAGTCCTAACCTTGGCAATCAGACAAAAAAAAAAAAAAAAAGAAAGAAAAAAAAAGAAATAAAAGGCATCCAGATTGGCAAGGAGGAAGTCAAACTTTCACTCTTCACAGATGACGTGATACTCTACTTGGAAGACCCAAAAGGCTCCACCAAAAACTGCTATAACTGGTACATGAATTGTGCAAAATCTCAAGATATAAAATCAGTGTACAGAAATCTGTGGCATTTCTATACACCAATAATGAAGCCGCAGAAAGAAAAATCAAGGAATTGATCCCATTTTCAATTACATGAAAAACCATAAAATACCTAGGAGTAAACCTAACCAAAGAGGCAAAAGTTCTGTACACTGAAATCTGTAGAAACCTTATGAAAGAAATTGAAGAAGACACAAAGAAATGGAAAAACATTCCATGTTCATGGATTAGAGGAACAAATATTGTTAAAATGTCTATTCTACCCAAGGCAATCAACAGATTGAATGCAATCCCTATCAAAATACCACTAGAATTCTTCACAGAGCTAGAACAAACAATTCTAAAATTTGTACGGAACTGGAAAAGTCTCTGAATAGCCAAAGTAATGTTAAAAAAAAAAAAAAAAAAAACAAACCTGGAGACATCACAATTCCAGACTTCAAGCTCTATTACAAAGCTATGTTCATCAAGACAGTATGATACTGGCAAAAAAACAGACATATAGATCAATGGAACATAATAGAGAACCCAGAAATGAATTCACAAGTTTATGGCAAGCTGATTTTTGACAAAGCAGGAAAGAATATCCAATGGAAAAAAGGACAGTCTTTTCAGCAAATGGTGCTGGGAAAACTGGACAGCAACATACAGGTGAATGAAACTAGACCACTTTTTTATACCACACACACAAATTAACTCAAAATGGATTAAAGACCTAAATGTGAGACAGGAAACCATCAAAATCCTATAGAAGAACACAGGCAACAACTTCTTTGACCTCAGCCACAGCAACTTCTTACTAGACGTGTCTCTGTAGGCAAGGTAAACAAAAGCAAAAATGAACTCTTGGGACCTCATCAAGATAAAAAGCTTCTGCACAGCAAAGGAAATGATCAACAAAAATAAATAGCAACTGATAGAATGGAAAAAGATATTTGCAAATGACAGATCAGATAAAGGGTTAGTATCCAAATTCTATAAGACTTTATTCAACTCAACGCCCCCAAAACACATAATCTAGTGAAGAAATGGGCAAAAGACATGAACAGACATTTTTTTCCAAAGAAAAGTGGCTAACAGATGACTAACAGACACATGAAAAGATGCTCCACATCACTCATCATCAGGGAAATACAAATCAAAACCACAATGAGATACCACTTCACACCTATTAGAATATCTAAAATTAACAACTCAGGAAACAACAGATGTTGACAAGGATGTGGAGAAAAGGGAACCCCTTTGAACTGCTGGTGAGAATGCAAACTGGAATGCAGTCACTCTGGAAAACAATATGGAAGTTCCTAAACAAGTTAAAAATAGAAGTACCCTATGACCCAGCAATTGTACTGCTAGGTATTTATCCAAAGGATACAAAAATGCTGGTTAGAAGGGGCACATGCACCTCAATGGTTATAGCAACTGTATCAACAATAACCAAATTATGAAAAATTCAAATGTCCATCTACTGATGAATGGATAAAGAAGTGGTGTGTGTGTGTGTGTGTGTGTGTGTGTGTGTGTGTGTGTGTGTGTAATGGAATATATTACTTGGGGATCAAAAAGAATGAAAGCTTGCCATTTGCAACTACATGGATGGAACTAGAGTGTATTATGCTAAATAAAATACAAATACCATATTATTTCACTCATGTGGAATTTGAGAAACACAACAGATAAACATAGGGGAAGGGAAGGAAAAATAAGTTAAAAACAGGAAGGCAAATCATAAGAAACTCTTAAGTACAGAGATCAAACTTAGGGTTGCTGGAGGGGTGTTGAGTGAGGATATGGGCTAAAAGTGTGATAGGCATTAAAAGGGCACTTGTTGTGATGAGCACTGGGTATTATACGTAAGTGATTAATCAGTAAATTCTACTCCTGAAACCATTATTACACTATGTGTTAACTAACTTGGATTTAAATTTAAAAAAAAAGAAAGAAAGAAAAAGAAAACTAAATGGCAGTGGTAAGGAAGGTGTTATCTCAGTTTTGAGGATGAATTAGCTGAGGGGAAAGAAGATTGATAGTTGTGTGAAGACTAGAAACAGAATATTTGACTCTTTATTCAGTGTGTTAGAATTCCTCCATAGTGCTGGACAAAGTATGCTTGGGCATACTTGAAATTACCACTGCCAGAAGTCTAGCATTGCACTGTCTAAAACAGTAGCCCTGGGCGACATGTGGCTACTAAGCACTTGAAATGTGGCTAGTCCAAACTGAGATATGAGAAGTGTAAAATACACACCAGAGTTTGAGGCTTAGTACAATTTAAAAAAAAAAAAAAAAAAAAAGAAGAATGTAAAGAATGTAAAGTATCTCATTAATACTTTTATGGTGATTATATGTTGAAGTGAGAATATCTTAGACACATCAGGTTAAATAAAATATTTTATTAAAATTTAAAAAATAAAAGATTTATTGAGAAGGACTGTACTGATGAGCAACAATGGAAGTAGAAATAACTAGGAAGGAAGCTATTTTAATAATTGAAGGAGGAGATAATTACTGGTGACTTGGACAAGAATATGAGAAATGATTGGGTTATGGATTTGAATACAAGGTCAGATGGATTTCCTGAGGTATTGGATGATATTAGGAGAAAACGAGAAAGATCAGTGATGATATCATTTTTTCCCCCTGAGCAACTGTTATCAGCTGAGATTTTGTGGGTGGTAGGTGGAGCAGGAGTTTAGTTTTGGACATGTTGGATTTAAGACATCTGTTAGACATCTGTGTGCTTATGATAATAAGGGATTGAATATGTAAATATGGAGTTAAGAAAATGGGTCTGTGAAAGATATGAATTTGGCATTAATGACCTGAAAAGGGAGGAGTTTGCCAAAACAATATATGAAGGTAGAGAAAATCTAAGTACAGAGTACTGGGGCAATCCAATATTTAGAGGTCGTAAGAACTGCAGAGGAATCCCTCCAAGAAGTGAATTCTAAAGTGTGAGAGAAATCAGTAGAGGGTGGTGTTTTGTCAGGCAAGTGAAGAAAATGGATCCAGGAGGAAGGCATGATCAACTGTGTCAGATGGGTCAGCACGGAAGCCACTGATGGCCTTGTTAGGAGAAGTTTCCTGGAAGTAGTTTCAGTGCAATAGCTGGAGTAAAACTTGACTAGAATGCTTCTAAGAAATTACAAGAGAAGAATGATTGGTGGACAGTGAGGACAGTGGAGGACAGTGAGCAACTTTGTTGTAGATTTTTGCTGTGAAGGGAAACAAATACATAAGGCAGCATTTGGCTGCAAAGAAGGAGTGCTCTTTTAAAAAAAATATTTTCTTTTTTAAGAGAAAATATTTGTGGCTCAATGGGAATGATCTAGGAGAAAAAGAAAAATTGATGATGAATAAGTAAGAGGAAAAATTTCTGGATCACATTCCCTGAGCAGGGGAGAGGAAAATGGAATTAAGGGGGCAAATGCAGAAGGATTTTTTTTTAAATGCAGAAGTATTTTACAAGAAAATAGTCCATCTATAGTAATAGGAAGAAAGAGTCTATGAAAACAGATACTGTTATGGGTTAAATATAGGAGGTTAGAGTCTGAGGAACTTCTCTTTCTAGGTACTTGAGCCAATGAATTTGACTTACACCACTTCAAGATAGTTCCTAATATAACCAAAAGTCTCTTGAGAGAACAAACAAAGGAAGTTAAATACTTTCCCCAGAGTCACATAGCTAATAACATAGCGTAGTGCTTGATGTAGTGACACTGGAGTTAGCGAGATCTTGGAGCTTGTTTTTGATCCTAAGGCTAATCTGACTCAGGCCTGTAAAGAGCTTATTCATCATTCTTGCAGTTGTTTGTTGAGCGGCTAATAGGCATCATGTGGTTAAAAAAATAAACATGTGATGGTATCAATGAAGACGAGTTACTTGGTGCATTGCTAAAATACAGTAGGGGAATTTCATTGGTTCAGAAATATCTAGTGGACTTCTTGAAAGAGTGACATTTAAGCTGAGACTGGTAAGATGAGGAGAAGTTAAGAAGGCAAAGGGAGGATGAAATGCACTTGAGGCACTGAAAACAAGGTTGAACACTATTTGTGGTAGGAGAGAACATAAAAGTGTGAGGGAGGAAATGAACAAAGGACTGGAGCAGAGACTTTAAAAGGAAGTTGATAATATGATGAGACTAGAATGTAGAGCAAGATCACGGGTCTTCTAAAAATTTTTTTTAATTTATTTATTTTTGAGAGACAGAGACAGACAGACAGAGTGTGAGCAGGGGAGGGGCAGAGGGAGGGAGACAGAATCTGAAACAGGCTCCAGGCTGTAAGCTGTCAGCACAGAGCCTGATGCAGGGCTCAAACTCACGAACTGTGAGATCATGACCCGAGCCGAAGTCAGATGCTTAACCAACTGAGCCACCCAGACACCCCAATCAGGGGTCTTCTAATAAGGGAATTTAAATACAAGTAGATAAAGGTAGCTCATCTTCTCTCGTGGACACACCAAAATCTTCAATTAGTAGGACAACTATCTCTGAGAATGAACTGAGGACTAGCAGAACAGATCTTATATAACTAAGGGTATAAAGAAAAAGCTACATTGAAATGGGAAAAGGGGGTAGAGATGTGATCTATTAAACAGAGAGAGAGGTAAACTGAGAAACAGACTCTTAACTCTAGAGAACAACTGATGGTTACCAGATGGGAAATGGGTAGGGGGGATGGGTTAAATAAGTGATGGGGATTAAGGAGTGCACTTGTTGTGATGAGCACTTGTATGGAAATGTTGAATATTGTACACCTGAAACTAATATTACAGTGTATGTTAACTAACTAGTATTTAAATAACGTAAAAAATAAAAAAAATAAATAATACCTTAAGACAAATGAAAATGGAAATGCAGTGGTCCAAAATCTATGGGACACAGCAAAAACAGCTCTAAGAGGGAAGTTTATGGTAATATAGACTTACTTCAGGAAACAAGGAAAATCTCAAATAATCTAACCTTATACCTAAAGGATCTATAAAAATAAGAACAAACAAAGCCTATAGTTAGGAGGAGGAAGGACATAATAATGATCAGAATGGAAATACATGAGATAAACCAACATTTAAAAAAAATAGAAAAGATCAATAAAACTAAGAGCTTGCTCTTTGAAAAGACAAACAAAATTGATAAACCTTTAGCAATAAAGATAAAAAGAGAGAGGGCCCAAGTAACTAAAATAAGAAATGGAGTAAGAACATGGGATACCCTTGTTCATTTCTTTGTGCTTTTGTTGTATTTCTCTGCTTTAAAATTTGTTTTTAAATTTTATTCATTTTGAGAGAGAGAGAAGTGGGAGGTGCAGAGAGAGTGGGAGAGAGAGAGAGAATCCCAAGCAGGCTCTGCACTCTCAGGACAGAGCCCAGTGTGAGGCTTAAGTCCATGAATGGTGAGATCATGACCTAAGCTGAAACCAAGAGTCAGATGCTTAACTGATTGAGCCACCCAGGCACCCCTCTGCTTGGCAATAGAGGTGCAGAGGAGTTCACAGTATAAATTATTCTTTTTTTAGGTCTTTATTATAGTTTGTGATCTTGAATGTTTTCTCTTTATTCATTAAAGTAAAACAGCAGAGAAAATTAGAAAAAACATAAAAATAAAAGAGAAGCAAATAAAAATTATCTGAGAGCTTGCCAGAGATAGTACCATTCACATTTTAGAAAAATTTATCTCTATCTTTATATATGCTTTTTCACTTTATGTTTTTCATAAGTATTTTCCAGTTATCAAATTAACTTTGAAAACATCATTATTAAAATTTCTATAATATTGTATGTAAAGGTTTTCCACAACATATGTAACTCTTTTCCTTTGGTTTTATGTTTTCAATTTTATGCTATTATAAGCAATTCTGCATAAAATATCATTGTACAAGACTTATTTCACAACTGATTATTGATGTAGAAAATGTTGGGGTTCAGAGCTGATGGCCAAGAAAGAATTATTGAGGTGTCTTTGGTGTGAAAATGTGGTTTTATTAAAACACAGGGAGAGCACCTGTGGGCAGAAAGAGTTGCACTGGGGTTGTGATAGGTGACTGGTTATATATCTTCAAGTTGGGAGGGGGTTAGCGATAGTGTAGGTCTCTAAGGAATTTTGGAAGCAAGGTTTCCATGACTTTGAAGGGGCTAGCTGTTGTTAGGAAAGGTCATTTATTACTGTTTAGTAAAAACTCAGTCATGAAACCCTTCAGATATATATCAGTGGGACATAAGCTTGGAGTGTGATTACCACCATTTATCTGTGGTGGGGGTAGAGTTAAAGGAAATTTCCAAAGGAATTTTTATATGTTAAAGTAGACTTAGAGGATCCTGGGGGGTCAGACTGAGGTTGCCTTTTGCCCTCAGCAAAGTGTCATCATCGAGGCAGCTGAGTTCCTAGAGGAATGTCACTCTGCCTTATCAATGGGCTCTAAGTTGTAAGGAAATTTAATTTTTCATTTGCCTTTGTTTCCCACACCAATTATCTCTTTAGAATGTACTCTGAGAAGAGAACTTATTCTATTAAAATGTAAGAATATCGTTAAAAGTCTTAATGCAAATCACTAAATTGTACTGTGTTTATGCGTATTTAATCCCCCCCTATCAGGGAGATTCAGGGAAACTCTTTTTAGGTCAGGCGAGTTTTAACAGTTTATTTAGCTCAGCATGCGTTTCTTGAACCCATACTATGTACCAAGGGCTCTCTTAGGCATTGGAGATCATCAGAAATGAAAAAGGCAGTTTTGCTCCAATGAATTATACTTCAGAGAAGTACTGTGCTTCTCCTCTAATCAAGGAGACCTTTTACTCTGAGGCCCCATCCTCCCATCTCCTAACCCAACCCCCAGTTTAACTCATCTCTTTCCTGTGGAGGCCTTGCTGCATTTTGGTTATGCTTTTTTGCTTCCTGAATCATTTGACTTGGGTTAGATCTTAATTCTTTCCTATATATTCATGGATAGATTAACATTTTAAACTTTCACCTCTTTTTAATGAGGATAATAATACTACTGATATCACTGTTTTTTTGTTATTGTTGTTAGTATTAAATGGCATTGTGTATGTAAAACAGTATAGTGTCTTACACATGATAAACTTGCAATAAATGTCAACTGTTATTATCATGTTTCTACATTGCAAAGACTGAAGTGTCAGTCCAATACTTATTCAGGCCTTGAACAGTTCTGGAACTTAATTTTCAATGACAGGTGAAGATCCAAAATAAAGGTGGTATAGAAAGAAGTGACATGAGACTGTTCATGTCACAATAAACGGTAGGAATGGAGAGAAATAATGTTAATATTAGGTGCCTTTTATTATTTTGATTTGGCCAGCCAATTTTTAAAACCTTTACGTACATTAATTTTACCCTATAAGTCAGGTACTGATGTTATTTCTATTTTACAGATGAGAAAATTGAGGCAAAGAGAAATTATTTGATTTGCTCAATAATTTGTGAAGAGAAGTTAAATATGGTGCTTCTCTGCTAGACATTTCAAAAGTGTCTTTTATCAGTTCTTTCAGTAGCTCTTCAGAGCAGTTACTGAAATAAATATTATCATTCTCACTTTATAGATGAGGAAACTAGAACTTAAGTAGTATCAGGAAAGTATCTCTGGTTCTATGGCTAGGAAAGATAACTGCATTTGAATACACACTGGCATGCCACCCAACTTCTGTGGGTTCCTTTCCACAGTGCCTTTTACTTTCAGGAATAAACAGTGAATTGTCTTAAGATTTGTATAACCAACATAATTTATAACATTATATGTATAAATAGCATATATATGTATTAAATTTGTTTTCTGCCATTCACCCAGTAGACCATAATCTAAATAAATGCAAGAATATCATAAAGTAAACAAAAAGATTCTTCTCAATGAACTGTAATTTATGGAAACATATAGCACAATTTAAAGATTTAACATCACTCTAATTTTGATTTTCCTTTAGAATAGAAGCATACAGGTACAATCATTTGATTTTTGACGGTTGTATAAAAGATAATTATAGCTTTTCACCTTCTTCAAAGCCAACATTTAAATGAAGACAGCAAAATCTGGTTTGAAAATCTTTATCAGGTCATTCCCCAAAGAGTCTTAATTGTAGCAAATGCTCTGCCTGCCAATTGGAAGGGTTTTCCCATTGGAGCTGTGTGTTTATTCTACAATATGGAACATAATTTGAAAAGGAAGTTCAAGGCCTAGCACTGCCATGTGACTGGACATATTGAAATCCAATAGGATTGCAGAAGTTAAGTGAACAGCAGGTGCTCCATCTGCAGACCCCTCCATAATGAGTACAAACAAGTGAAGTCTCATCTCTCAGTTTCAGTTCACTCTCCTTGTCGTTGGAAAATTAACATTTTGGAGTACAGATGAGTGAGGTAGCTAGAAAGGGCCCCACGCCTTTTCTTTAAGATTTAAATATTAGATAATAGGTGTATTATGTTGAGGTGTATGTTGAGGATTTAAATGCAAAACCACATTTTCTATCTTTGAAGTAAACCTAATCAGTTTACCAAACCAATCTGTGTAAGGTTTATCTGTGAAAAGTCAATCACTAAGTATTGAAACTGCAGGTCAGCAGTCCTTAGCAACAGAATTTTTCTGTACCATAGAATGTACTTAACTTCTTCCATCAGTGGTAAGATTTGTTAGAAAATAAACATTTAATACAGATCCACAGTGCTTTACCTGCAATTCCAAACTTAGAACAATTTTGAAAACCGTTTTAAAAAAAGATGTCAAATTTACATAAAATAACAGATCCTAATGTTCAGTTAGATGAGTTTTGACAGCTGTATACACCTGTGCAACTTCCCACACTTTCAAAAAAAAAAGATATAAACTATTTCCATGCCCCACAAAGTTTCCTTCTTGCAGCCTGCTCCATTTTCTCCATAATCCTCCCAGAAAAACATTTCTAATTTTTCTATCAGCACAGATTAGTTTTGCTTGTTCTTGGGCTGCACATAAACAGTCATATAGCATATTATCTTTTCTGCCTGAATTATTTCATTCAAAAACTTTTGACATTCATCCTTATTTTATTTGAAATATGTTCTCTTTTTCCTGAGGTTCATTCTCTTATATAAATATAACACACTTTGTATCTCCTTATGTTGATGAACATTTGGGTTTCTTCTAGTTATTGGCTTATGAATAATGCTGATATGACTATCCTCATAGAAATCTTAATTAGGTAAATCTTTAATTAGGTAAACAGCTAAAATATGGCATTAAGTAAAGTTGAGAACCCCTTTATTTTCATTTTTTTGCTTATTTTATTTCACTTATTTACTATTTTATTTTATTTTATTTTATTTTATTTTATTTTATTAATATCATGATAAGTGTACTCTTTAATCCCCATCCCCTATTTCCCTCATCCCCCCACCTAACTCCCCTATGGTAATTATCAGTTTGTTCTTTATAGTTGAGAGTCTATTTCCTGGCTTGTCTCTTTTTTTCATTCACTTTGTTCATTTGTTTTGTTTCTTAAATTTCACATATGAGTGAGATCATATGGTATTTGCCTTTCTCTGATTGACGTATTTCACTTAGCATAAAACTCTCTAACTCCATCCGTGTCATTGCAAATGGCAAGTTTTCATTCTTTTTTATGGCTGAATTAATATTCCACTGTATATAGATATACCACCTCTTCTTTCTCCATTCATCTATTGATGGCACTTGGGCTACTTCCATAATTTGGCTATTGTAAATAGTGCTGCTATAAACATAGGGCTGTATGTATCCCTTTGAATTAGTACTTTTGCATTCTGTAGGTAAATACCCAGTAGTGTGATTATGAATCTTAGTGTAGTTTTATTTTTAGCTTTTTGAGGAAATTCCATGCTGTTTTCCATAGTGGCTGTACCACTTTGCATTCCCACTGATAGTGCAAGAGGGTTTCTTGGACTTCCAGCCTCCAGAACTGTGAGAAAATAAATTTCTGTTGTTTAAGCCACCTGGTTTATGATATTTTGTCATAGCAGCCCTAGAAAACTAATATGATTATCAAGCCAGAAAGAAGAAATTAGGCTTGGAAAGGGAATACGAAGATAAGAAAAGTAAGTGAGAGAAATAATGAAAGATAATTATTTTATCTTGGAAATTGTTGGGTTATATGTCTTTTCAACTCTTGCATTACATTGGTCTTTCAAAAGATAATGGGGCTAGTAGAAATGTTCATTGGAGACTTTCCTCAACTACAAATGTTCATCTGTTTCCTTATAACAGATCTCTCTTACTTTCATAGTTTAATGAGGCAAGTCAGAAGTGAGGATGAGTGAAAGAGTAAGTGTAGCAGGGTTTCTTAACATTTTGGGGGCTTGTTTTTATCACCTTAAAGCAGGGCCATAGATGGAGATCAAGCACATATCCTATGCTTGCTATCCCCATGTGTGAGACAAAATATTTTCAATGAACAGTAGAGAAACCACATTGAATTGCTAATATTATTTTAATATGCTCATTATATCAAATGCTAAATAGTCACAGCATACACTTTAAGACTGCACTGTCAAATATGGTAGTCACTAGCCACATGTGACTAGATAAATTTAAATTTAATTAAAATTTCATCTCCTCAGTCATACTAGCCATATTTCAGTGGCTCCCACCTTGAACAGCAAGGATATAGAACATTTTTATCATCACAGAAAGCTCTGTTAGATGGTACTGCTTTAGAAAATAAATTTTGGCCAAACTTATAGCAAACCATATCCATTTGAATTATTTAAATTCCTATATTATGTGTACCGTTCTTACAGTTTTTTTCTGTCTGTTTTAGAGAACACACGATTTACTTTTGCTTGGGTTAAAACGAAAAACACTAGTGTTAATGTGTACAAAAAATGATAGGTCAGCAACTTCTGAGTGAAAGCAAATGGAGTCGGGAAGGGGTCTTTTTTGTCTTTCCAGAAAAATAAATTTTCACCTAGTGTTAAAAATTGCTTCAGTTGGCTGCATCCAGACTATTGACATGCAGACACCCCCTCTCCACATGGGGGCACCAAAGGAACCAGTGGAATAAGTGTTTCAGGTGGTCTCAATTTGTTTTCCAGTATGTTTGGGGAAACAGATGATATGGCATTGTACCACAACTGCCTCCCTGTCCTGCCCAGTATCCTGCCCCCCACCACGGCAAAGACCAAAGAATCAAAGAAAAGCACAAATTGCTCACCACATGTTTAATTGTGCAATCCTGTACCTGGGAAGTGTTTTCTCTGACCAGGACTGGTGATCGGCTTATGCCCTAAAGCATGAGAAAAGGGTCATTAATTATACAGTGAACTGGGTTTTATAAGGATCACTTCAGTGTGGAAAATAGAATGCAAACTGCCTTTAACCAATGTGTTTCTGGGTCCTTCCCATTAAAGTGGAACATGGGAGGTTTTATACTATTTCTTATTTTAAAAGGGAAGAAATATTGACCCCTAATTAAGAATATTGCCAGCAGGCTATATAGAGAAAACAGGGATAGAATGGAAAGAAGTTGAAATGGAAAGTATATAACTGTCTTGCTAGGGGCACACTGTTCTCTTTCTTCTTTTAACAACAAAATATATAAAAGGTGTTAGGGCTTACAGAGCCTTTTTATTGTTTTGTTTTAAAGCTCTGAAAATGGCCTATGGAGATTTAACCCCCTTCACCCCTAAGAACACTGAGAACCTTCCCATCTGAATCACAGGGAAGGGGAGGAGGCAGGAAGAAAAAGATTACTTTCTATCACTTAGCATGAACTACCCCAAAGCTGAGTGGCTGCCCTCTTCCCCTCCCTCCTCCGCCCCCCCCATGGGTATTTCCTCTTTGCAGCTCCCAGTGGAAATCAGACACCTATGACTGGAATGATAGTGGAGAGCTCTCATCCTACAAGGGGCAGGTCAAAGTGTGCTTGATATGAACACAGCCTTCAAATCTGTAGAGAGGCTGGGCCAAGGGGCAGGTGGATGAATGTCGTCTTTGGTAAAATTCTACGTATTCCAGGAGCTCCCACAGCCCTAATGCTGTCTCCTCTCACCATGGAAATAATGTGACTTAAAGGGAAATATTTTGGCCTAAAAACTAACCAGGCACTGGGTTCTCATGCTGCCTGTTATAATTAGCTTCATATTATTTCCTCGATTTTCTCTATTTCTTCATTTGTAAGACAGGGATAATTAAATCTATCCCACCATATTACTCTGAAGAAAAATAAAGCGCATGAAACTCCCTAGTACACAGAAGGTTTCAAATCAGTGGCTCTTATGATTGTGACTATTCTGTGGGTGCCTTTCCTGAATGGTATTATAGATTCTCAGGATCACCCACACCCAAATAAAACTTGCCTGTCTCATCTCATTTACTTAAGGACCTTATGTTAAGCTTTCTCAAATGACAACTGTGCTGGGGAAAAATAATTTTTTTTAAAAAATCAAATGTTTAGATTTTACCACTAAGGGCTTTCCTCTGCTGCACACACTAAGGAAAAGTCTGCTATTTCCAAGCCAATTCTTTCATCCTGGGCTTTTATGATATGATATTATAATTAAGGAGGGGACCAAATGGGGACTTCACATGGTGGTAAGTAGAGGGAAAGGGGAATTTATAGAAAGACAGTGGGAGAATTTTTCAGGCAAAGGTTAGGAGCATAAGAAGGGGATGTGAAAGGAAAGGGGAATTTTAAGAAAGGTCGCAGTGAACAATGTTCTAGAAATGTAAGGAAAAAAACTTGCTATTTTGAATTTCCTGTTCTATTTTCTGGAGTGTGTTTTTGATTATACCACCACATTAATGTTAAACACCACAGTCATTTCACAGTTTGAGGTTTACAAACTCAGCACATTCTGGGGAACTAATCCATGCAAACATGTTCATGGAGAATGTGCTTCTTGAGTGGAGACCTGTCACCTCACCTGTGGTCACACATGTTCCGATGGATGGGAGGCTTTGTTGCCTAATGCACCACATGTCTAATGTGACTTCATAGGGAGCTAGTTCAGACCAGGAGGAAATAACTAAGGAGAAGTTTTGTGCACCCTGGGTACCTGTGGTGTACCTCAAATCAAACTGTGGGAACAGCTTTTAATTCTTGTGTGTAGCATGGAGGAGACAGGAAGGCTTGAGGCTAGCCCCTTTTAGATGTGGGGAATTTTACTGGGAGTCATTAACAGTCATTCTTGTTGCTAGTGCTGGCTACCTTCAGTCTGCACCCAAGAATATCACCTGGTTTAAGAATATCCTTTCCCATTTGCCAAGCACCATTCATTGGCTGTTTGCGGAGAGGGGGTGCTCAGAGAATGTGACGTTCAGTTTTTCCCTCGGTCTACAAAATCATGCTGTCACTCCTTTCAGTCATTTAGAGTTGCAGGAAAACTATGAAACATTTTTAAAATCCCAAGTGGGGACATACTAAGACCTTTAGTGAGCCTTAAACACTGGAAACTTTGTGGTGCCTCTTCCACATGTATTAAAAATAAAAACAGTTCTGAATGATAAAAGAAGACTAGGTAATACAGAAGAGTTTTTTTTTTTTTTAGGATTAAGTTCTTTGATACATCTAATTGAAATATCAAGTATATTCCTTCTGATATATTCCTTGTGGGGTCTCTAATTTGTTGGCACCCGAGTATGGGTTTAGGCTATCCACTAGGTAACTTTTTGCATGGTAGCTGACATGGATTATCCATAGATGGACTGGGAAAGCAGATGAAGGATAAAGCCAGCTTTACTGAAATAAGGTGCTGCAGCTAAGGTGGATGTGTGAGATGGAGCCCTGGATTCCACAGTGTGACAACTAGTTGGAAGTCATCATAATTTCTAAACTAGATCCGATAATCTAGCCTATTTGCTGTTTTGTCTGTCTGGTAGCACAAAGGGATTTTTCTTCATGACAAAGCCCCAAGTTAGTTTCCCCTAATAAGTTTTTTTGAAAGTATCCACCATGATATTACATAAAAATATTTTAAAGACATTTGATATTTTTCAGTTTTCTCCAAGTTATATTGCCAGAGTCCAGAAAATTGATAAAATAATCCTTATTAAAGTAATAACGTTATTACTGTGATAATAGTAATAGCACAAATAACTAACATTTGCATTGTATTTTGCAATTTACAAAGAATGTGATTTCTCAAATATCTTTTCATTTGAACTTCATATCAGTATGTGATGTGACAAGAGAGTTATTAGAAATCCTGTAAAAGAGTTAATGAGCAAGCCTCCTTCACATTTTAACAGGGACTTTCTGGAGATAGATTTCTTGACACCAAAGATCAAAGCGTTGTTACTAGCTTATAATCATGATATTCCCTCCCACCCCCCCCACCCCCCCCACGGGGCAAGGAAGATGTCCCACTGGTACTATAAAGAACACATTATAAAATGTACCGATACTCATTTTCACAGAGTCCTTATTCTTTAAGGCCTAGGATAACTGTTACCTCCTCTATGAAGCCTGCCTCACTGCCCAAGGAACGTTCTTTATTCCTTCCCTAGCCACCAGAGGTACTCAATGAAAGCTCGTGTTTTTATGCATCCTCTATAGATCATGAGTTCTTTCAGGATAATTTTATCCTCTTTTCTATGAGTACACAGTAAGTGCTCAGCAAATATTTATTGACTGATCCATGAGTAAATGGATGAATGAATTAATAAGTGAATGTTTGAGACCAATGATGTGGGTTGAAGGTAGTTCACCAAGTCAAGATTTCTAAGTTTGGCAAGGATTTAGAAGCTGGAGGATTAGGAGAAACCCGTAGAATTTTGACTCAGAATCCCCCTTGTCATTATCAAATACAGTTTACATCAATATCCTGACAGTTGCATCTTTTGAAATATTTCAAAATATAAGTCTTAAGAGATTTCAGACATGCAGAAAATGATTAGAATATTAGATATGTCTAACAGTCCATAGGAGGATACCTTACAATTCTGCTTTTCCCATAGACTAAGAAATTCACGAGTTACAGAATATATTCTGGGTACTCTTTTAAAGGCTTGCAAAAATTCTCAAAGGCAGCAGCTTGTAGGCCAGGCTCCTGGCAACATTCTACTGATTTCTCAAGTATTCAATTTTGGAAAAAAAAGAGCTCAAATGTGAAATGCATCTTCTGATCCTGGCTGCTGAAACACAGAAGTTATCATTAGCACTGATAAGCTGCTTGTCAGCACTCTGACTCCACAGTATAGAAAAGCTTCAGGCTTTCCTCCCTGATTAGCACAAGAGCTAGTGAAAGGCCTCAATAGCGACATTTTAGACAGATCTTCTGTAGTTTAAAACACATAATCAACAGAGTTCTTTATGGAAATCCAGTTGAAGTTCATACTTCACACCTTGGTACATTAATAACATTAATTTCACTCAGCCTTTATAATCAGAGTCCCACCTACAGACATTTATTTGAAGATGTCTGAGGGCCCACACAAGTAGGAAGGTAATAATACTTCTTCTAAAGAAAACTGCTCCATGGAGAAGGTGGAGATTAGGAAGAGTAATAATTATACCTGAAACGTTAATAACTGGATATCTTTTTCTGAACTCTTACAAGTATTTACATGTAAAAAGATAAAATTGCTAAAAAAAATTAGGAGAAGAATAAGAGCAGTTTCAGTGAAAAATGGGCAATTTTCTTTTTTGTTGTTGGTGTTACAGCCTAGTTTCCTTAGTGATTCTTCTGTGTAAGCCTGGAAAACTGAAGGAGACCATTATTATGCAAAGCAGTCTGGCACAAATGGCATTACATATCTCATACGATAGGGAATTTCTTGAAAAAAAAAAAGAAGAATGAAAAAGAAAAATGAAGCATTCAGTGTTTGGGGTTTTCATGAAAATTCATTGCTGTGCTTGCCAATATTATCCTGCAGCTGGATGTATGCTACTGCTGTACTGTGAGGGGAGAAATTAGAAATTCAAATAGTTTCGTATTAAGCTCTTAAATTCAAGTTAGGGAATAATAGAATATAACTTTTAATAAATTTTAACATTTCTCTATTCACAAAGGTCACATAATAAATATCATTCACAGAGACTGGAGAGTATAAGCAGAAAGCGTCAAGTGTCTTTTAAAATTATTGGGAAATAATATGAGTGAAAATTAGAAAAGTAAGCATCGTACATTTTTTAATTCAACATGAAGAAAACAAATGATGTTGTCCCATTAACAGAGCAATGAACTCCGTTGCCAAGAACTTCAAATCTATAATAATTGCAGTGTCTATCTGTAGCTTCCCTCTTGGCCCAAGTGAGAGTTGGGTTTACTTAATGTAAAAAGAAAGTGAATCACATATATTTCAAATTTAGACTCAAGACTTTACCTGTCTTAAAAGAGAAATGCCTGGTGGGCTCTTGGGTTATGACAACTCTTTCCTTTCACTTAGTCAAGGCTAAGCTGTTCCTGCCTCAATCCTTTGTTTCCATGTTATTTGTCCATACAACTAATCAATCTGGAAAGAGTGAAGGAAATGTAAGAGGGAACTGAGCTGCTTTACATGTATTCAAGTCTCCACTTCCATATACATTATATTCCAAACTACTTAAAGTGCTTCATAATGCTGTTCTCATAACATATATAATAATCTTTTTAGATTTCTTAACTTTTTATTAAGTTTTTAATTTTAATTCCAGTATGGTTACCATGCTGCATTATATCAGTTTCAGGTATACAACAGTTTCTGGTGATTCAGTAATTCTATATATTACTCAGTGCTCATCATGATAAGTGTTGTGTAGTAATCTTGAAGAGAAAAAACAAAATAGTCATCACAAGGCTAGAAAAAGTCAAATTATCTTGATTTTTTAAAGAAACTTTTTATTGTTGAGAATGTCAAACATATTTGAGAATAGAATAATATAATAAAATTTCTAAACTTATTATACAACTTCAATAATTACCAACTCTTATACTATATTCTGTTGCCCATAATATATCTACTTTCTCTCAGCCTATAAAATTTTGAATCCAGGGGTGCCTGGGTGGTTCAGTCGGTTAAGGGTCTGACTTCGGCTCAGGTCATGATCTCGCAGTTTGTGGGTCGGAGCCCGCATCGGGCTCTGTGCTGACAGCTCGGAGCCTGGAGCCTGCTTCGGATTCTGTGTCTCCCTCTCTTTCTGCCCCTCCGCCACTTGTGCTCTGTCTCTCTCTATCAAAAAATAAATAAATGTAAAAAAAAATTTAAATTTGAATCCAATTTCAAACATCCAATTTCATCTCTTTGTATTTCAGTATCTCTTTTAAAAGAATTTACTTATTAATGTAATGAAAATATCAATGCCCTAATTGAAAATTGAACAATATTTTAAAATATGATCCTATATCCAGTAAACATACAAACTTCCCATTGTCTCATAAATTCAATAAGTCAATTTATTTTACATTTTATTTGAATCAAAATCCAAATAAGCGCAATATGTGGCAATGGGGTTTTTTTGTTTCTTTTAATCTTTGGTTTCTTTCTCTGTCTCTACTTCTTTTATTTCTTGCTTTTGTTGTTGTCATTGTTAAAGAAAAGCTGGCTGGTTTTTTTTGTACTTGAACAGGTTGCTCTGTCTTCTAAATATCCTGAAAATTGGTAGTGGATCTAGAGTTTTGATCATATTTGGTTGGGTTTTTTTTCCCAAGGCAATTTCACAGGTGGGGGTGTGTTCCATCACAAGGCAAATTATGTCTGGTTCTCTCTTCTTTTATGATGTTAACAGGCACTGATGCTCAGTGCTTGGATTGAATACTTGATTAAGGGAGAAAATGGTGACATTCTACTTCTGTCCTTCCTTCTACATTTCTTAGCTAGAATACTATTATAAAGTGAAACTTCATCTGATCTGCTGTTAGGTAACTCAATGGTACAATAGTATTGGAAAAGCAGGATAAATGTTTGATTATTTCTCTTCACCCATTTCTAAAATATTGAGTTCAATTTCTTCCATGTTCTGATGATGATCAAGTCTTTTTTTTGGTATTATAATAAAGTCATGTAAATAAACATGTTTGATATATTTCAGCAATTGCACCTATAATTTTCAATGATGTTCAAATTAAGTCATTTTGGCCAGCAGGAGCCTCTTCAATTTGACTCCTGAGATCTTTCAAACTATTTGAATAGTTTTTGATAGAGTCATGGCTATCTTGTATTATAAGATATTTCAGCCTTCTTGTATGTTTCCTTCCCCAAACCTGGACAACCCTTCTGCTAAGAATCCTTGGGTTCTTTTTCAGTAGGAAATAGTACTTAGAGACCACAGCTTGGGTTTTATGTACCAGCTGCATACATTGCACCTACGTTAGTCACTATTTCCTTTCAGTAGACAAAACTAGATATAAGTTCTTGCTTTTTAATTTTTTTTTAACATTTATTTATTATTGAGAGACAGAGAGACACAGAGCATGAGCAGGAGAGGGGCAGAGAGAGAGGGAGACATAGAATCCGAAGCAGACTCCAGGCTCCCAGCTGTCAGCACAGAGCCTGGATCAGGGCTCGAACTCAACAAACTGAGATCATGACCTGAGCCGAAGTTGGTTGCCCAACCAACTGAGCCACACAGGCACCCCTGTAAGTTCTTGCTTTTTAAAGATAGAATATTGGGGCAACTGGGTGGCTCAGTCGGTTAAGCATCTGGCTTTGGCTCGCTCAGGTCATGATCTCACGGTTTGTGAGTTTGACCCTGCATTGGGCTGGGCACTGACAAGGCAGAGCCTGGAGCCTGCTTTGGATTCTGTCTCCCTCTCTCTCTGCTCCTCCCCTGCTTGTGCTCTCTCTCTCTCTCTCTCTCTCTCTCTCTTTCTCTCTCTCTCAAAAATAAACATTTAAAAAATAAAGATAAAATATTTCATGCCTTATGTTGATATTTTCTTATTAAATTCAGATTTTTACATTTATATTTTCTTTCTCCCATGCTATCAATCTCAGTTTTAGTGACATAATAGTTTTTATGTCAGTGTCTCTCAGGTCATCTTTGTTCTCTGAAGCTCATTTTGTAGAAGATTCCTTAGGAAAGGTTTGAGGGTAGTCACTGTGAACTTGCATGTTGTTAATTTATTGGTAACTGGATATAAAATCTGTCTCACTTTTTTCTTTGGATATCTTAAAAAAGTTACTCATCATTTTCCGTCTTTGCTGCATCCAATAGCACTGCTACTGAAAAGCCTAATTGCAGTCTGAATTTCTTTCTTGCCTAGAATTTTTATTTTTAAGGTTGAATGATTTTATTATTTTTTGGTACATTAACCCAATGGGTAATGTATTAACCCAATGGCTTAAAAAAACACAAATTTATCTTCTTACAGGTCTCTATGTCAGATATTTAAAATGGGTCGGTCTCACTAGGCTAAAATCACAGTATTAGCAAAGATGCGTTTCTTTCTGGAAGCTCTGAGGGAGAATCCATTTCCTTGCCTTTTGTTGGCTCATGTGGAGCCCTTCCTTCATCTCTAAAGCCAGCATCACTGTATCTTCCTCTGATAGTTCTTCAGTAGTCACATCTCCCTCTGACCTCAGTCAGGAAATGTTCTCCTCTTTTAAGGATTCATGTGGTTAGATTGGGCCCACTCAGATGACACAGGATTATCTCATCTCAAGGTCCTTAACATTAACTACACATGTAAAGTCCCTCTGTCATGCAAGGGAGCACATTCAGAGTTCTGAAGATTAGGGTGCAGCCATCTTGTAGGGTAGTCATAACTCTGCCTAGCACTCTTGATATTGTTTGTTCTGGGCCAATTTCCCAGGAACACAGTAGATCATTTCAATATGAAGTTTCAAACTTTATCCTTCTGTTTGAAGCATTTTCTTGAATTACAGGTTTTTGTTGGTGCTATTCTATTCCATTGCATTACTTTACTTTTCCAGGGACTTCTGTTATGTATGCTGGAGTTTCTTTACCAGCTTCTAATTTATCAGTTTCTCTCTAATCCTTTTTACTTTTTTTCTTTATTTCTCTTTTCTTTATTTATTTTTCTTTTCACCTTCTATTTCTCTGAAGTTACTATGTACTGGGTTTATTTGCTCTTGTGTTTCTTTTGGTTTAATCTCTATTTTTTAAATGCATTTTTCTTTTATTTTTAATTCCCTTCTAGGTTTATTTGTTTTACAGGTTTTTTAAAAACAGTTTTAGATTAATAGAAAAATTGAATAGATATGCTCCCCACCCCGCAACACAGTTTCTCCTTTTATTAGCATCATGCATTAGTGTGGTATATCTATTGAATTAATTAGCCAATATTGATACATTATGATTAATGACCACCATTTACATTAAGGTTTATTCTTTGTGCTGTATTGGTCTTGGGTTTTAGTACATGTATAATATCATATATGCTTCATCATAATATCCTACAAAGTAGCCTCACTGTCATAAAAATCCCCTATGAACTGGTGTTTCACTTATTCATGCCTCTTCCCCTCCCCTAAGTCTCTAGAAACACCATTCATCTTTTTACTTTCTCTATAATTTTGTTTTTACCGGAATGTCACATAGTTGGAATTGAAGAGTATGTAGTCTTCTCAGATAACTTTGTTCACATAAGAATATGCATTTAAAGTTCCTCCATGTGTTCTTATGCCTTCATAGCTTATTTTAAAAAATCATTGAGTGATATTCCATCGTATGTATATACCACAGTTTGTATATCCATTCGGTTTACTGAAGGACCTCTTGGCGGCTTCCAGTTCTTGATAACTATCAGTAAACCTGCTATAAACATTTAGGTGCAGGCTTTTGTGTTTACACATTTCAACTCCACTGGGTACATACTTAGGAATATAATTGCTAGGCAACAAAGTCATATTTAGCTTTCTAAAAAAAAAAAACTGCAAACTAGTCTTCCAAAGTGTTAGTACCATTGTGCATTTGCACCAGCATTGATGAAAGTTTCTGATATTACACGTCATCACCCCCCTTTTCAGTTTTTCGGATTTTAGCCATTCTAAAAGGTGTGTATTAGTACCTTATTGTTTTAATTTGAAATTCTCTAATAGGATATGATGTTGACTATCTTTTTTTATGTATCAGTTTATCATCTCTACCTCTTCTTTAGTGAAGTGTTTGTTTAGTTCTTTTGCTTATTGTTCATTTGGATTGTATGGCTTTTTTATTATTGAATTTTAAGAGTTTTTGTTTATTTTGGATGCAAGTACTTTATCATATGTATGTTTTGCAAATACTTTCACCCATTTTGTGGCTTGTCTTTTTGTTTACTTGAGTGTCTTTAGGTTGGGCAGAAGTTTTTAATTTTAATAAAGTACAAAATATCAGAATTTTTTCAAGGAGAGTACTTTCAGTATGTATGTAAAAACTTATTGCCAAATCCAAGGTCATCTAGATTTTTTCCTGTATTACTTTCTAGAAGTTTTAGTCTTATCTTTTACATTTAGGTCTATGAAAAATTTTGAGTTAATTTTTGTGAAAGGTATAGTATCTGTCTCAATTTTATTTTTTGCACATGTCCCATTGTTCCAGCACCATTTGTTAAAAAGACTATACTTTCTCCATTGAGTTGTCTTTGTTCATTTGTAAAAGATCAGCTTATATGACTGTATTTTATGAGTATATTTGTGTGTGTATTTCTGGACTCTATTCTGTTCCACTGAATATTCTTACATTACATTATCATACATTATTCTTTTGCAAACACTATGTTGCTTTGATTAATTTAGTTTTATAGTAAGTCTTGAAGTTAGTTCTCCAATTTTTTTTTTGGTCAACATTTTTTTGGCCATTCTGGGAATTTTACCTTTCCATATAAGCTTTAGAACCAGTTTATCAATATCCACAAAATGAGATTTTTGATTGGTGTTGCATAGGATCTATAGATCAAGTTGGGAAGAATTGATATCCTAATGATAATTGAGCCTTTCTACCAGTGAACATGGGATATTTGTCCATTTTTTTAGAATTTCTTTGATGTATATTAATGTTTTAGTTTTCTTCACATAAATCTGTACATGTATTATTAGGTTCATACCTAAGTATTCATTATGTTTATGCTAATTAAATAATATTGTGATTTAAATTTCAAATTTCAATTGTTTATTACAGGTATATAAGAAAGAAATTCAATTTCATATATTAATCATAAGTCCTGCAACTTTTACATAATTGCTTATTAGTTCCAAGAGGCTTTGTTTTGTTTTTTTTATCTTTGGGTTTTTCTTCATAGGGCAATCATGTCATCTGCAAAGACAGCTAAGGCAGCTTTATGTCTTCCTTTCCAATGTGTATATATTTTATTTTCTTTATGTTATACTGCATTAGCTAGGTCTTCTCATATGATGTTGAAAAGGAGTTGTGGGAGGGATCATTTTTGTCTTGTGCTCAAACTTAGTGGGGAAGCATCTGATTTCTCACCATTCAGAATGATGTTTGTTATGGGTTATTTGCAGGTATTCCTGGTCAAGTTGAGGAAGTGCTCCTCTATTCCATTTAGCTGAAAGTTTTTATCAGTAGTGGGTATTAGGTTTTGTCAGATGCTTTTCTTTTTTGGTATCTATTGATATGATTATGAGTTTTCTTCTTTATCCATTGATGTGATGGATTACATTAACTGGTATAGTTTTTATGACCCCAGCTTTTCTTACCTGGAATAAGTATCCCTTGGCCATGCTGTATAATCCTTTTATACATCATTTGATTCAATTTGTTGATATTTTGTTGAGGATTTTCACAGCTATCATGAGAGATTGGCCTTTTGTCTTTCTTTCTCATAATGTCTTGACCTGGTTTAGGTATTTTGGTAATAGTGGCCTCATAAAATAAGTTAGGAAGTAATCCCTCTATTTCCCTCTTCCAGAAGAGATTATAGAGAATTGATGTCCTTCCTTCCTTCCTTCCTTCCTTCCTTCCTTCCTTCCTTCCTTCCTCTCTCCTTCCCTCTCTCCCTCCCTCCCTCCTTCCCTCCCTCCTCTTTCTTTCTTTCTTTCTTTCTCTCTCTTTCTTTCTTTCTGTCTGTCTTTCTTTCTGTCTTTCTTTCTCTTTAGAGAGAGAGAGCACTACGGGGGAGAGGGCCAGAGGGAGAAAGAGAGAGAGAGAGAGAGAGAGAGAGAGAATGAGAGAGAGAGAGAATTTTAAGCAGGCTCCATGCAGCATAGAGCCTGATGCAGGGCTCAATCCCATGACCCTGGAATCATGACCTGAGCCGAAATGAAAAGTTCGCTGCTCAACTGACTGAGGCACTCAGGCACTGCAATGTCATTGCTTTCTTAAATGTTTGGTAGAAGTCATCAGTGAAACCATCTGGGCCTGGTACTCTTTTTTTGGAAGGTTATTAATTATTTATTTACTTTATTTCATAGATATATACATATTTAGATTATCTATCTCTCCTTTGTAAGTTTGGGTAGCTTGTGCCTCCCAAAGATAGGTCCATTTCACCTAAGTTATTCAATTTGTGGGCACAGACTTGTACACAATATTCCTTCAGTATTCTTTTAGTGTCCCTGGGATCAATAGTGATATCCTCACTTTCACTTCTGATTTTTATAATTTATGTATTCTCTCTTCTTAATCTGGCTAGACGTTTATAAATTTTATTTATCTTTTCAAAGTACCAACTTTTGGTTTAGTTGATTTCTTCTATTGATTTCCTGTTTTCAATTTCATTGATTTTTTCTTTATATATATATTGTTTCTTTTCTGCTTGCTTAGGTTTATATTGCTTTTCTTTTTCTAGTTTCCTAAGGTGGAAGTTTATATTACTGATTTTAGATTTATCTTCTTTTGTAACATACGCATTCAATGCTGTTAATTTTTCTGTAAGCACTGATTTCAATGCATATCACAAATTTAGGCAAGTTTTCTTTTCATTTTTATTTAGCTCAAAATATTTTTAAAAATTTTAAACTTTTCCACCCATGTTTTATTTAGAAATGTGTTATTTAATCTCCAAATATTTTGGATTTTCCAAATATGTTTCTGTTATTGTTTTCGAGTTTGATTCCATTGAGGTCTGAGAGCATACTTTACATTGTTTCTATTCATTTTATTTTGTTAAGGTGTGTTTTATGGCCCAGCATGTGGCCTATCTTGGAAAATGTTTCATGTGACCGTGAGAAGAATATATATTCCACTGTTGCTGGATCTAATTGATTGATGGTGTTGTTAAGATCAACTATGTTCTCAATGATTTTCTGCTTACTGGGCCTATCAAAATTGAAAGAAGGCTATTGAAGGCTCCAACTATAACTAGTAAGTTTGTCCATTTCTCCGTGCTGTTTTATCAGTTTTTGTTTCATGTATGTGGTGCTCTGTTATTAGTTATATGTATATTTGGGATTGTTATGACCTCTTTGAGAATTGACCCCTTTAACATTTGGTAATACCTCTCTTTATCCTTAATAATTTTCCCTTTTCTGAAGTCTGCTTTATCTGAAATTAATATAGCTATTCCAGCTTTCTTTTCTTCCCCCAAGATTTTATTTAAATCCAAGTTAGTTAA
Organism: Panthera leo; assembly: GCF_018350215.1. Taxonomy (NCBI): domain Eukaryota; kingdom Metazoa; phylum Chordata; class Mammalia; order Carnivora; family Felidae; genus Panthera; species Panthera leo. Next base: position 38,623,819 of record NC_056696.1, on the reverse strand, counting down.
CATCCAGCTTTCTTTTGATTAGTACTAGCATGGTATAGCTTTATTCATCTCTTTACATTTAAACTATCCCTAGGTTTATATTTAAAGTGGATTTCTTTTAGCAAATACCTACTTTTTAAAATCCACTCTGATAGTCTCTGTCTTTTAAATAGTGTATTTGGGCCATTCACATTTAAAGTTCTTATTGGTATAGTTGGATTGATATCTACCATATGTGTGATGATTTTTTTCATTATTTTTGGTCTTTTTTTTCCTTTGTCTTTCTCTCATTGTCTGCCTTCTCTGTTGTTATTTGAACATTTAATATAATTCCATTGCTTTCTTTCCTTAGCATTGTAATTATACTTCTTTTAATTTTATTTAGTGTTGCCCTAAAGTTTTTTTTTTTATTTTATTTTTTTTTTTTTTTAATTTTTTTTTTTTCAACGTTTTTAATTTATTTTTGGGACAGAGAGAGACAGAGCATGAACGGGGGAGGGGCAGAGAGAGAGGGAGACACAGAATCGGAAACAGGCTCCAGGCTCCGAGCCATCAGCCCAGAGCCTGACGCGGGGCTCGAACTCACGGACCGCGAGATCGTGACCTGGCTGAAGTCGGACGCTTAACCGACTGCGCCACCCAGGCGCCCCTGCCCTAAAGTTTTTAATATACATTTATAAATAATCTAAGTTCACTTTTTAAAAACTCCAGTTTGCTGCATAGTTTCTAATGTGAAGTCTGATGCAATTAGTATCCCTTTTTCTGTATAAGTGTATTAGTCTACTATGGCTGCTGTAACAAAATATCACAGAGTAGGGAGCTTTAATAACAGAAATTTGTTTTCTCACAATTCTGGAAGCTAAAAGTCTAAGATCAAGGTGTTGGAAGATTTGATTTCTCCTGAAGCCTCTCTCTTTGGCTTCCATATGGCCATTTTCTTTCTGTGTTACCAGAAGGCTTTTCCTTTCTGCATCCACTTCCCTGGTGTCTCTCTTTCTCTTCTAAGGGCACCAGTCATGTTGAATTAGGTCCCACCCTTTTGATCTCATTTAATTGTAATTACCTCCCTAAAGACCTTATCTCCAAATACAGCCACATTAGGTGTTAGAACTTTGCATATGAATTTTGGGGGGACACAATTCATCTATAACAACAGGTAAGTTATTTTATCCTCTGGCTCTTTTTTTTCCTTCATGTTTTTATTTAAATTCCAGTTAGTTGAGCATACATTGTAACATTAATTCCAGGTGTAGAATTTAGTGATTCATCACTTACATACAACACCCATTGCTCATCACAATAAATGCCCTCCTTAATATCCATCACCTATTTAACCCATCCTCCACCTGGCTTCTTTCAAGATTTTTTATCATTGAATTTCTGCTGTTTGAATGTGAGGCTAGGTTTAAATATTTTGGTACTTATCCTGCTTGGTGTTCTCTGAATTATCTAAATTTGTGGTTTTGTGTCTGTAATTAATTTTGGGAAACATTAACCTCTTCATTTGTTTGTTCATTAATTTGTCTGCGGTTGGTTCCTCCTTCCCTCCTTGTCCAGTTACAGTCTCCAAAAGCTTTGCTTTAGGTAGGCTGATCTTGTCTTGATTCTCTGTATTCACATTTTCCCTTGGATTTTGGGTTGGCAGCGATGTGATCTCAATTCTCTAAGGAACCTAAGACAAATCATTGATTTTTAGCTTGTTCCACATTTTTAAAATTTTTATGAGGGATTGATAAATTCTAAGATCTTTGCATGTCAGAACAGAAACCAGAGGTCTTCTCTTATTTATGTTTAATTCTGATTTGTTTTTATGTTATATCTTATATTATTTTCTTAATTTCCTTAACCTGATTTTGAAATATTAGGTTACACTTTTTATCTATTTTGTGATCCTGACTTTCTGTCATTTTTCTCTTCTTGTAAGGGTATTAGCTTGTTCCTTATTATCCTTTTTATTATAGTGACATTATTTGGGATTTAATCACAATCATTTCTGTTGTACATTTTTGCTTTCTAAACTTTTAAAAGGGAGAAAATAGGTCAGGACAGCAGTTTAACTTTGTGACTCTAAAGTTCTGTGTTTTGTTATTTTTGTGAAGTATTAAATAATATATAGTCATGGACTTCTTGAGATTTCCTGTCTTTGTTCTTCTTTCCAGTTTTTATCTAGAACTTCTATTTCCTTTGACCCCTTGTTATGCACTAAATTGTGCCCCCATCTTGCCAATTCATATATTTGAAGCCCTAATCTCCAATATGACTGCATTTGGAGATAGGGTCTATCAGGAGGTAATAATTAGTGAGGCCATGAGTGTGATGCTGCTCCTCTAGGACTGGTATTCTTAAATCATGAGAGACACATCAGGGAAATATTTTTCTATGTGTGCACAGACAAAAGGCCATGTGAGGACACAGCAAGAAGGAAGCTATCTACAAACCAGAAGGAAAACTCTCATTAGCAACCAAATTTTCTAGCACCTTGATCTTGGATTTCTAACCTCCAGAAAATAATTTCTGCTTTTTAAGCCACCCACTCTGGTATTTTGTCATGGCAGCCCAAGCTGACCAATACACCCCTTTATTCATGTACTATTCAATTTATATTCTGTTCCTATGAGTTCTACTTAGTGTGGGACTTTGTTTTGGAAGGGAGATTTGGATAGTTTTGAGACATCGTAGAGCCTACACTACTTTCATTTCTGTACACATCCCAAAATTCCTCCCATTTTTAGCTGTTATTCCAAAATTGTCCCATCATACTTCCCAGTGAACACTTTGGATATTTGGGGGTTCTCCTATTTTTAGATTTTTTAGATTCCCCATTGTTTCCCTCTTCATTTTTATGCACACATATTATATGGGCCCTGTGTGCCACCACCCCCTGTCTAGTTAGTATATTTATTTTGATAGATGACTTGGAAATGTTAAAAAATGATACCATCACTGCCATTTTCCAAGGATTATTTTTTTTTATAAAGGAAGACACTGGAGATTACTTATTATTGGACTTGATATTAATATCTACTGATACTTTAGAATTAAATGTTAAATGCATTATTTCTAAGCACAGAACAAAATAAATAGATTAGTAGGTGCCAGGAGTAGTCATACTAAATTTCTTAAAAAATAGTTATTAAACTTAAAATACCTTAATCAAAGTATTCTTGATTTTTTTCATATCTATCTATCTATATATATCATATAAGAATTTTACATACCATTTTAATATTATTGTTACTAATTTTCACTTTTTTCTTTTTTAAAAAAGTTTTTATTGTAATTCCAGTTAGTTAACATACATATAATGCTACTATAAACATTGGGGTGTATATATCCCTTTGAATTAGTATTTTTGTATTTTGGGGGTAAATACACAATAGTGTGATTGCTGGATCATAGGGTAGTTCTATTTTTAACTTTTGAGGAATCTTTATACTGTTTTCCAGATGGCTACACCAGGTTGCATTCCCACCAACAATGCAAGTACAGTGTTCCTTTTGTTAATTTTAGCCATTCTGACAGGTGTGAGGTGGTAGCACATCATAATTTTGATTTGCATTTCTCTGATAAGTGATGATGAGCATCTTTTCATGTGTCTGTTGGTCATCTGTATGTCTTCTTTGGAGTAATGTCTATTCATATCTTCTGCCCCCCCCCTTTTTTTTGAGAGAATCCACGCTGAGTATAGAGACTGATATGTGGCTCAATCCCACAATCCTGGGGTCATGACCTGAGCCAAAATCAAGACTTGGATGCTCAACCGACTGAGCCATCCAGATACCCCTCTTCTGCCCATTTTTATTGGATTTGTTTTTTGGGTCTTGAGTTGTATCAGTTCTTCATATATTTTGAATACTAACCCTTTAACGGAGATGTGATTTGCAAATACCTTTTCCCATTCTGTAGGTTGCCTTTCAGTTTTGTTGATTGTTTCCTTTACTTTGCAGAAGCTTTTTATTTTGGTGTTGTTTCATTATCTCAGTGATAGTATGATATAGTAGTCCAATTTTTTTTTTTTTATATTGAAAGCAACAGAAATTTAACATTAACATCAATTTAACATCAAGCTAACATTAACAAAAAGGAAATTTTTTGGCTCAGGAAACCAAGATGGTTTTTCTCATAGTTAACTAGGTCCTTATAGGAATCTTACAGAAGAAAATTGGATCCTCAGTGCAAAGAATAGAACTCTTCCTCTTTTGTATGTTTGTCTTTACTTGACTTTACACTTTCTTACTATGAGCATTCCTTATCTAGTGGAAAAGTAGACTGCTAATAGTCCCCAATTTGCATCTTTCTAGGAAAATACTCAAAAAAGAGAAAGTCCCTTTTCGTTTAACTCTAAATAAAATAGTCCTGGGAAAGAACTATGTTGGCCTAGATTGAGTCACCTGCTCATGCTGGAGCAATCAGTGGACACAGAAACTAAGTGCTTTGATTAGATCTGGATCTGTGACACAACTGTGAGGCTGTGGAAGACAGTTATTACAGGTCCACTTAGTACCAAAGCTAGAGAAGGAGAGGGCCAGATTTTGGACGGAAACAATTTCCGGATGGAACTCACCCTGATTGTGGTTTAGCCAATAACTAAAAATTATTAACTTGAGATTAATATAATAATTGTACATTAAAAGTATTGATTTCAATTGATTACCTGCTGAAAGTTAAGTTCTAGTATGAACAAAATGATGTAGTGATTAGCCACCTGTGATTCTACTTCACCAACTACAATGGAATTAATGAGTATTTGAATAATAATAATAATAATAATAATAACAATAATTTGCATATGGCAGAAACCTTGAGGGGCATAAGTAGTGTGCTTGTAGACAGTAGTCTTTATTTTTACGTCCATCAGTAGAGATTGACATACCTTAAAGGTACAGGTTGATTAGTTTTGACTGTTGTAGCATACATTTCAAATACAGATTTCATCACCCAGAAAGGGTTCCCATGTACCACTTTCCATTCAGTTCCATTACTGAGAGGTAACTATTATTACAGTTTCCATCTCTTAGATTAATTTTGCCTGTTCCTGAATTGCACATAAATGAAATTATGTGTATGTACTTTTTTGTGATTGCATTATTTCTTTCAATGTAATGTTTTTGAGATTTATCCATGCTATTCTTTGTATCAGTTGTCCACTCATGTAGAAGTTTTTATTTTTGAAGAATAATACTTCTTGTATAAATCTTTTTGTGGACATATGTTTTTGTTTCTCCAGGAAAGAAATTGCTAAGGCATGTGCATGTTTAACCTTATAAGAAATTTTCCTACAGTTTTCCAAAGTGATTGCATCCCCGCCAGCAAAATATAAAAAATCCAGTTACTCCATATCCTCACCAGCATTTTGTATTATCAGTTTTCTTAAAACCTATTTAGCTACTCTAGTGGGTGTGAAGTATCTCATTTTGATTTGAATTTACATTTCCCTGATAACTAATGCTATAATATACCTTATTATGTACTCAGTAGCTATTTTATGTCTTATTTTGTCCCTGATAAGCATCTGCTTGAGTGCTTTGACCATTTGCTCAGGAGTTATTTATTTTGGATATGATATAAATTCTCTATTAAATATTTATATTATGCTTTTTTTTTTGCTGGCAATGAATTTTTTATAGTTTCACTGATTTTAAAATGCCTTTTTTAAAAGATTTTTTAAAAGTTTATTTATTTTTGAGAGAGAGAGAGAGAGAGAGAGAGTGCAAGAGTAGGGGAGGAGCAGAGAAAGAGAGAAAGAGAGAGAGAGAGAGATTGAATCCCAAGAAGGCTCCATACTGATCTGCACCATCAGTGTGGAGCTCGATTCGGGGCTCAAACTCAACTAACCGTGAAACCCATGACCTGAGCCAAAGTTGGTCACTTAACTGACTGAGCCATACAGGCACCCCAAAATGTCTTTATTTTTGAAGGATATTTATGCCGGATGTAGAATTCTAGGTTGATATGTCTTGTTTTCTTTGGTACTTCATAGATGATGTTTCATTTTCTTATAACTTGCATTTTTCTGGTGAGAAGTTAATCATGTTTATCATTGTTCACCTGGAGGTAATGTGTCTTTTCTCTGAATTGTTTTAAGACTTTCTTTTTATATCTTATTTTCAGAAACCTGATAACGATGTGCCTAAATGAAGCTTTCTTTGCATTAATCATAATCACATTTCTTGTACTTCTGGGTTGATATCTTAAATTAAATTTTGAAAACTTTTGACTAATATTTCTTCAAGTCCTTCTTCCCCTTCCTCATTTTGTCTCTCCTCTCCTTCTGGGATGGCAATTACAAATATGTTAGGTGGCTTTACATTATCTCACATGTCAGTAATCCTCCCTTAGTTTTCCTTAATCTTTTCTTTTTCTCTCTGCTTCAGTTAATTGGTGTTGATCTAAGGTTTCTCTTCTAATAGTTATGTTCTCTTGATTATGAGTCACTTTTGCCTGTTCTTTGTATGTCTCATATACATTTTTTTGTTATATTGTGTATAAAATGATAGTAGAGATTGTTTTATTCATTTCATAAGAGAAGCAAGCTCTTTTCTTCTGTCTAGTGGTTAGGGTGAGAGTAAGTATTTTGGGGCCTGGGTCTGAGATTCATTTAGATTGAGCTCATTTACATTAGCCTTTGCTCATTTAGATTCACTTAGATGGCCTTTGCTAAACTCCTGCAAGCACCACCTCCACCTTTTCAACAAGTCAGTATTTGATCTGAGAGGGAACTGGTTTATCAGTTTCCTCTGTTTTTGTTGTCGTTGTTGTTTGTTTTGTTTTGTTTTGTTTTGCTTGGTTTGGTTTGGTTTATTTCTGGATTCAACTCCAGTGTGTCTCCACAATCTGATTGTGAGAACGTGTGGGACGATTGCTGTTTCCCTCTACTTTTGGGCCTGTTTCCATTGCTCCTTTCATAGCAAAATTCAGTGGTTGGTCAGGGAAAGAGATTGTTTGGGCATCACACGATTTGTTTTTACATTTGCCACTCTTCCAGATTCCAAAATCTACCCCCAGACTGCACTGCCACCTGAGGCTCAGCTTATTTCCTACAAAGTTTCGTTGTTTATATGAGACTTATTTCACCACTCATTAACCTGTTCTGAGACCGGGAGTCTGCTCTCAAGTTTAGAAGATGCCAAGGGTCTCCTCTTACTATGAAGGGCTCATTTCCTTCTAGAATTCAGTTTAACAAGGATTCTTTGAATCCTATTGGCTTTCTTCATAGGAAAGTATTGTTTTGTTTTGTTCAGACTTTTCTTGTGATTGCCTTGGGACCACAGCAGTTTCACATTCCACGTCCTTACTGGAAATGGAAGTTTGATAAACAGTATAAAGATTTTTACAAGTCAGATCGAGCTTCAAATATGGCTAAAATCACCAAAATAAAATTTTATATATGAAGACAACTTTTTTGTTATTAAAAGGTTTTTTTTTAAGTTTACTTATTTTAAGAAAGAGAGTGGGACAGCGAGAATGCACATGCAGGGGAGGGGCAGAGAGACAGGGAGAGAGAAAATCCCAAGCAGGCTCCATGCTGTCAGCTCAGAGCCCAACGTGGGGCGTGATCTATGAACTGTGAGATCATACCTGCGCTGAAATAAAGAATCAGACACTTAAGTGACTAAGCCACCCAGGTGCTCCGATTAAAAGTTTTAATTGAAAATTTATAAAACATAGAACTACAGAGTAAACTTGAAACAATCCAGAATCTCATTTTGTTAAATAAATCATTCTTAGTATTTTAATATGTATGTATAATACATAACACACTCAGATACCTACACCTAAATGTTTATAAAAATTGGGATAATATGCTTACAATTTAAAAAATATTATTTATTAAAGTTTAGGTCAGCCTAATTTATTTTAATTTAATATTTTTAAGTACCAAAAATGCTAAGTAATAAAAATAGAAACATATGCAAAACCCAGCTCCTAACTTCTAGGATTTTGCAGTCGTGTAGGAGAGATGGATATGTATTCAACAATGTATATGACAATTTTTGAAGTGCCAATTTTGCAGAAGAAATAAATTGGTATGAGAGCTTAAAGGTGAGAGTAGTTATTATGTATATACTATGGTTATATAAACTGTCTCAAGGACATTTCGTTAGAGCTTTGATGTATCATTAGAATTCCATGAGTATGGATATGGGTATTGTATTTGTGTGTGTGTGTGTGTGTGTGTGTGTGTGTATGCACATGCACATATGGTAAGCAGTTGGAGGGATGAAGACGTTCAGTGAAAGTGAGTAATATAGAGGTAGAAACATTTAGGATATATTCAGGAAACAGCATGCAGTGTCTAGTATGGCTCTAAGAGAGTCTATTGAGGGGATGGTGGGAAAATAGTAGATAAAGCTAGACAGGATGATTGAAGGCAGATTATGAAAAGACATGAGTGCCCTGGCAATTATTACAGATCATTCTTTATGTTAAAGATTTTACCTTGCATCTCTAGGGAGACTTCTCAAGTTTTTAAGCCCAGTGATAGTATAAATATATCTGTTATTTCAAGATGTAGCTCTATCTACAATGAGGATGACAAGTTCAAATGGGAAGAGGCCAACCTGGAGACAGGGAGATTAATACTCAGGCAATTGGCTTAGAGTAAGGATAATAAAAAACTAAACTAAAAGTGCATGGAACAGAATAGATAAGACTCATTCTCAGGAGTCAGACTGCCTGGGTTAATATCCATACATTGGATTTGTGACATTGGGAGAATCATGGAGCCTTTCTGTGCTTTAAGGGTAATAATATTTTGTTCCTCAGAGTTGTTAGGAGGATAAAATGAGTTAGTATTTTTAAAGTGCTTAGAACAGTACCTGGCACTCAGTAAGAATTTTTTAAATAAAAATAAATAAAACTAAGCAAACAAGGCAGTAGATATAAGTGAAGATCAATATGGGGCAATTTCAGAAGAACTGGCAGTGTATATAGATTTTGCAGACATGGCTATGACTGAATTTTCTAGCTTCAAGTAAGTGTAGATTATGACACCATGACATGAGAAAGAAAGCCATGGTTTAGAGGAAGGAAAATAAGTTAGTTTAAAATACTGTTTTAGGTGTGTGTGTGTGTGTGTTTTAATCAGTCCTATAAGAGCAGGATTGGAGAGACTTGATGTGAAAATAATTAACATAACAAAACCCACAGTGGTTGGGTGACCACAAGATTAATGTGAGCATCAGTGAAGCTTTCCTTAGTCTGAGTTAATAAAGAAGTGATGTTTATCCTGTACTCAGCCTGAGCTGAACTACATTCTATGTACAGTGTCAAACTCTGGGCCCCACATGGAATCTGGTATTTATGCTCTGGAATACAGCCAGAGAAAAGTGACAGACAGTAAGGAAGCAATTTACAATCGCATATGTTGAATAGTTAAAGGTCCTGGGAGTATTTCCTCTATATGTTCCCATAGCACATGGTTCCTACCACTAGTGTTCATGACATACCATGCATTGTGGTATCTGCCTCCTCCAGTATAATACTGTTTTTCATTACTAAGCACCTGCTATGTGTTGCACTTAGTAATAGCACTTTACAAAAATTATCGTGTTCAATTCCCACAGCAAACTTATTTGGAAAGTATCATAAATGATTAACTATGGATGGATGTTTCTGAGTATACAAATATAAGATCATCACATAACACACTAGAACTGAAATAGGCAAAATAATCTGAAAGAGGTTGAAAGTTATATGGGTCTTATAATTAGCACACTTAAAGAGATGCAATTTCAATAACAAGAAAGCTTGATCATTTGTAGAGGTGTAGGTAAAGAAATATTATAAAAATGAGGAAGTCTTGCATATTCTGATAAGGCCAACTGCTAAGGCTCTCTTTGAGGCAGAGATAATGTAGGGATTTGTCAGCATTAGCCTTCAACTGTTTCTGCTCCCACTTACAAAATCACCTTTACATTTGATGAGTGCATCCAAATTTCTGTAATGGCTTGATGCCATTAATCGTACCTCCTTATTCTGTTTCTGTGTTCAACAAACAGTCTTCTAATCCCCATGCAATTTCACCAACATGGAAAATGCACTAATCATATAGTTATGGGTATTTTTGTCCTGCTTTGCAATAATTTTTCCTGAGAAATCAATAAAGTGGTTTCTGATTAGGTTTTGGCTTTCCCTACAGCTTGACTGTAGGAGAGCATGTGCTGAGCATATGGCCATCACATATTTCTGGTCTCTGTGACAGGAATTTTTCATTGTAAATCAGTAAGTTAGCATTCTGATGTCTGAGCCCATCTTGTGTATGTTTCTATGCTCATAAATCAGGCTGTCAGGGTCTCATCACCCCATGATATAACAGGAGTTAGTCCCTGGGTCTTCTCAGCAGTAGGTGAAAACATACTGGTTTACTGGTTTCCTTTACATCACATGGCTAGAGATATTATATATATGTATGCATATATATATATTATATATTATATTACATATATATAATGTATATAATATATGTTATATATATAATTTACTTTTAGTGTTTTAATGCGTGAACTAAAGTATGATGTAGGCTCTAAGCTCCATGAGGCTCATATCTGTTTTGTTCACCGTTACTCTATGGTTAATACATACCTTGCATGTGTCAAAAGCTTAATGACTATGTTTTCCTGATTGACTAATTGGGATGTTTACTAAAGACAAAATAGAAAATATGGATAAGCAAACAGCAGACAAAAAAAACAAACACAGAGAGTTCAAATAGGCAGAGGCAAGACTGAAGGCAATCTAAGCCAGGGGTCAGAATTTTTTCTAAAGGGCTATATAGATTCTAGTATCGCCAGCCTAGAATAAGGTCTTTGTCACAACTACTCAATTCTGCAGTACTAACATGAAAACTGCCGTAGAAAATATGTAAATGAAAGAGTGTGGTTATGTTTCATTAAAACTTTAAGTAGGCTCATGGGCTATTGGTTTGCCAACTCCGGTCTAGACTGTTACATCCTGGAGTAAGGATGACGAGAAACTGAACCTTGAAGCTTATGCTCGTAAATGCTAAATACACAATCTGCCAGAAGGAATCCATGATAAGAATGTTGGAGTATATTTATCACATATAACCTCATCCTTACTCATTCTACTCATCCCCTCATTCTCTGCCCTGAACAAATTCCCTGAGAGGGTCCAGAGGATATTTAACAAAGTCAAGAAAGCCACCAGGGAGCTGTCTCCAGCATCTTTGAAAGGCTCTGTAGTGATTATTCTCTGTAGAGAGAGAAACTGCTTTTGGAATAGGTCTTTTAACTTCAGTGGGGATCATGGGGTCCTGGAGAGCCCAAAACCAATGCAACAGTACTTAATTGCCAGAAACAAGGTGGCACACCGAGCATAAAGTGAAGCAGGGACGCAATGGTAATCAGGGTTTTTGACCTTCAGAGTTCTTTCACATTGGATAGTTGATTAGAGTTTCTCTACAGACCTGTAACCCATTCTGTAGATGTCAGTAAGCCCTTTCCCTCAGAATCCCCAGTGTTGCTCAAAGGACTCAAGTACAAATTATTCTTTGTAGGAGGGGTACAGCTTACATGTGTATTTAACAACGAAGGCATCCCTCACAAAAGCTTGATATAAATACTATCACTGCCAACTGCCTAACTAGCCTACAAGAGACCAATACTCAATTCTTGATATGGACCATTCTCTGAGGAAACCAAGCAGCCAACTGTTGGCAGGTTGGGCACCTTCCATTATATAAGGGAAGCGATTCCTCACTACAATGAACATTTATTTTGAATATAGAGTTTTCCTTTGTGTTAGCAGTACTTTTACCAGTGCAACTACCCAGGAACTTAATGCAGCTCTGATTCACCATCTTGGTTTTCTACACAACATTGCTTTTTAAAAATTTATTTCATTTTTATTCCAATATAGTTAACATATGCTGTTATATTAGTTTCAGGTGTAAAATGTAATGGTTCAGCAACTCCATATATTACTCAGTGATCATCATGAGAAGTGTACCCTTTTTTTATTAAACTTTTTAAAAGTTTATTTATTTTGAGAGAGACAGAGACAGCGCAAGTGGGGGAGGGACAGAGAGAGGGAAACAGAGAATCACAAGCACGCTCTGCACCACCAGCATAGAGCTCAATGCGGGGCTCAAACTCATGAAACCATGAGATCATGATGTGAACTGAAACCAAGAGTCTGATGCTTAACCCACTGAGTTGCCCAGGTGTCCCAAGATAAGTGTTCTCTTAATCCCCTTCACCTATTTCACCCATACTCCCTCCCCCACCCTTCTGGTAATTATGTATCTCTTTGTTCTTTATAGTTAGAAGTCAGCTTTTTTTTGGTTTGTCTCTTTTTCCCCCTTCCCTTTGTTTCGTTTCTTAAATTCCACATATGGGTGAAATCACATGGTATTTGTCTTTGACTAGTTTATTTCACTTAGCATTATACTCTCCAGATCCATCCATGTTGTTGCAAATGGTAAGATTTCATTATTTTTAATAGCTGAATAATATTCTGCTATATATGGAATATATATATATATATATAAACTGCCATAGAAGATATGTAAATGAAAGAGTGTGGCTATGTTTCAATAAAACTTTAGGCTCATGGGCTATTTGTCGACTCTGCTCTAGACTTACATCCTGGAGTTAAGGATGATGAGAAACTGAACCTTGAAGCTTGTGCTCAGAAATGCTAAATACACTATCTGTCTATCTATCTATCCCACCTCTTCTTTATCCATTCATCTATCAATGGACACTTGAGATGCTTCCGTAATTTGGCTATTATAAATAATTCTGCCATAAACATAAGGGCGAATATATCCCTTTGAATCAGTGTTTTGTATTCTTTGGATAAATACCCAATAGTGTGATTGCGGGATCATATGGTAATTCTATATTTAATTTTTTGAGGAACCTCCATACTGTCTTCTACAGTGGCTGAACCAGTTTGCATTCGCACCAACAGTACAAGAGGATTCCTTTTTCTCCACATCCTCATGAACACTCACTGTTTCTTGTGTTTTTGATTTTTGTCATTCTGATAGATATGAGGTGATATCTCATTGTAGTTTTGATTTTCATTTCCCTGATGATGAGTAATGTTGAGCATCTTTTCATGTGTCTGCTGGCCATCTGTATGTCTTCTTTGGAGAAATGTCTGTTTATGTCTTCTGCCCATTTTTTAAATTGGACAATTTATTGTTTTGGTGTTGAGTTGTATCAGTTCTCTTTATAGTTTGGATATTAACCCTTTATTGGAGATGTCATTTGCAAATATCTTCTCCCATTCAGGAGGCTGCCTTTGAGTTTTGTTGATTCTTTCCTTTGCTGTGCATAAGCTTTTATTTTGATGAAGTCCCAATAGTTTACTTTTGCTTTTGTTTCCCTTTCCTCAGGAGACATATCTGAAAAGATGCTGTTATGGCTGATGTCAGAGAAATTACTGTCTTGGCTCTCTTCTAGGATTTTAATGGTTTCAGGTGTCACATTTTGGTCCTTAATTCATTTTGAATTTATTTTTTTTAAGTTTATTCATTTATTTTGAGAGACACACAGAGACAGAACAAGTGGGGGAGAGGCAGAGAGAGGGAGACAGAGAATGCCTAGTAGGCTCCATGCTGTCAGTGCAGAGACTGATGGGGGTCTCAAACCCATGAAACTATGAGATCATGAGCTGAAACCAAGAGTCAGACACTTAACCATCTGAGCCCCCCAGGCACCCCTTGAGTTTATTTTTGTGTGTGGTGTAAGAAAGTGGTCCAGTTTCATTTTTTTGCATGCAACTACACTTTCAATCTGGAGGTTACTTTGGGTTTAAAATGAAACTCTTGTAAGCAGCATATTGATGGGTGTTGTTTTGTTTGTTTTTTGTTTTGTTTTGTTTTTAATCCATTCTGATACTCTACTTCTTTTGATTAGAGCATTGTCCATTGTTGTTTAGAGTAATTATTGATAAATATGAATTTAGTGCCATTGTATTACCTATAAAGTTGCGGTTCCTATAGATTGTCTCTGTTCCTTATTAGTCTTTGTTGTTTTTGGCCTTTCTTTTCCACTCAAAGGGTCCCCATTAATATTTCTGCTGAGCTGGTTTAGTGTTCACAAACTCCTTTAGTTTTTGCTTCTCTTGGAAACTCTTTATTTCTCCGTCTATTCTGAATGACAGCCTTGCTGAATAAAGAATTCTTGCTGCATATTTTTCCTGTTTAGCATGTTGACTACATCATGTCACTCTCTTCTGGCCTGCCAAGTTTCTCTGGACAGGTCGGCTGTGAACCTTATGTATCTACCTTTGTAGATTAAGGACTTTTTGTCTCTTGCTGCTTTCAAAATTCTGTCTTTATCTTTGTAATTTACAAGTTTCACTATGATATGTCTTGGTGTTGTCCTGTTTTTGTTGATTTTGAGAGGAGTTCTCTGTGCCTCTTGGACTTGAGTGCCTATTTCCTTTCCCAGGTTAGGGAAGTTCTCACCTATAATTTGTTTAAATAAACCTTCTGACCCCCTTTCCTGGTCTTCTTCTGGGCCTCCTATGATATGGGTATTATTGTACTTTATGGAGTCATTGATTCCCTAAGTCTACATTCATAAGCTAATAGTTTTTTCTCCCTCTTTTTTCAGCTTCATTATTTTCCATAATTTTATCTTCTATATCACCTATTCTTTCCTCTGATTCATTACATTCAGTCAGTTTTGCATCTCAGTTATAGCATTTTTTAATTTCAGCTTGACTATTTTTTAGGTCTTTAATCTCTACAGCAAGGGTTTTTCTGGTGTCTCCTATCCTTTGTTTCAAGCCCAGCTAGTATTCTTATGACTTGTTCTAAATTCTTGTTCAGATATATTGCTTATATCCATTTTGAGAAAATCCCTGGCTGTGGCTTCTTTTTGATCTTCCTTTTGGGAAGAATTTCCCCATATCTTGTCATTTTTTTCTGGGTTTCTATTTGTGTGTGTGTGTGTGTGTGTGTTATAAAAGTTTGTTATGTTTCCTGCTCCTGAGAGTATTACTATATTAGGGGTCATACACTGTCCAGGGCTTGGCATTTCAGGAAGTGTTTCTGGTGTATGCTGTGTGCACTATATTGTTGTGATTTGGCTGCTCTTCCCCCAGGTCATTCCTCTGCAGAGTTGTTTTTGGTTGCAATGGGCAGTGTTTGAACCTTTAACTAGGTGTGCTTTGATTTGTTGGTTAAAATAAGCCTGTTTTAAATAATAAAAAAAAAAACCTGATTCAAAAAAAGAGAAAGGGAAAAGTAATAACAAAAACAACAATAATAATAACAAAAATACCCACAAACAAAAAAACTATAAGACTGATTTCAAAGAAAAAGAAAGAAAAAAAAGGTAGTTTCAAAAAAATGAGACACAAAAACAAACAAACAAACAAACAAATAAAAACCCCAAATGAACAAAAAACTATGAGCCTGATTCTGGTCTTATTTCCACTGGACATGAAATTGATGCTTTGGAGCATTCTATGATCAATAGATTTGGTGCATGTAGGGGCCTGTGTTAGTCCTCTGAGGGAGAAGCTTGCTGTGCTGGCTTACAGTCAAACCTGTCCTGATAAAGATGCCCTGTAGAGCCCAAGGGGGAGGGGTTTGGTGTAGGCAGCTCCAGTCCCACCTGGGGGTGCTATGTTGCTCTCTGAGAGCTGACTGTGCTTATGGGAGGTGTATGTGAGAGGGTATGCCATCACCCTGCTCTCATCCCTGGGGAGGGGAGTTCTCAGCCACTGCTGTTCAGGAAGCCCTCCCCTCCTGTGTCCCAGGATTCTGTTAGATCCCTGCCCTCAACCCATCTGTGCCTGAGGCCATTGTCATACCTGGCACCACAGCTTTCCCGTATTTTATCCCTGGCACATGGCCAGGACTCAAAACTCCAAATCTTAAAGGACCTAGTAAGGCATGGATCCACTCCCCTACTTCTGAGAAGAGTCTCACAGCTCTGCACCTGGTGTTGTTCTGTCCCAGAAAAGCAGTCAGAGGGCCACACAGGTGCCTGGAGTTTATGGTGAAGCATAGCAAAAATCTGTGATTAGGTTATCCATCCTCTGTGTGTGCCTCTGTCTTCTGCTGTTGAATGGTCACTCAGTGGTGCCTACAGGGTCTTTTGTCCTTGGAGAGGCAATATACCTTCTTCCAAATGCACTCCAGGAAGGGGAACATTCTCTTGATCCCCACACCACGCTATCTACTGTCCTTTCCTGAGCCTCCACCCTCCTTCCCAGCAATACTGCCACCCACCCATATCGACTCCAGCAAATGGCTTAGACTTCCAAAACCTAAGAATTTGAGCTCCACTGCTTGCAAAAACTTGCCATAGTCAGTTCCTCGCAATTTACCCATCAATGATTTGGGAGGAGTGCTTTTCTTGGCGTGAACCTGCTCTCTCTCTCCCCCTTTCTCCTTCTCTATCTTCTCTCCTTGAAAAGGGCTCCCACCCCTCCATGGCACCACAGCTTTTCTTTCCCCAAATTCATGTCTCTGCATCTTGTACACGCCTTGTTCTCTTCCTCCAATTATACATATTTTTCTGTTAATCCTCAGAACGATTTCTTAGGTGTTCAAAATGATTTGATGATCAAATATTTGTGCTCGTGGGATGAGGTAAGTCCAGGGTCCTTCTACCACTCCATCTTAACTCCTCCCCCTTTTTCATACTGCTTTTAAAATCTCTATTCATCACTATTTTTTTTGTTATTTTAATTACTTTGTTTCTTGTGGGGATCTCTGTGCCTCCTTGATCTGAATTTATATTCCTTTCCCCAGATTTGGGGAGTTTTCAGCTAAATAAATTTTCTTCCCCCTTTTGTCTCACCTCTTCTTCTGGGATCCATATACTATGACTATTGTTATGCTTGATGGAGTCACTGAATTCCCTAAGTCTATTCTCATTTTGCATAATTTTTTTCTCTCCCTCTCACCTTGACTACTTTCCATTTCGCTGTCTTCTGGGTTACTGGTTTGTTCTTTTTCCTCTGTTCTACTTATTCTATCTAGTGTATTTTTGATTTTAATTATTGTGTTCTTCTCAGATTGGTTCTTTTATATCTCTCTGTTAAGGGTCTCACTGATGTCCTTCACTCTTCTCAGGTCCATTGAGTATCTTTATGATCATTACTTTAAATTCCTTATCAGGCATATTACTTATTTCCCTTTCACTTAGGTCTCTTACTGTGGTGTTGTCCTGTTCTTCTATTTGGGGTATACTCCTCTGTCCTCTCATTTTGTCTAACTCCCTGTGTCTGTTTCTCTGTTAGAAAAGTTAGCTACATCTCTTTCTCTTGAAAGTAATAGTCCAGGTGCACAGTTTTAACAGGGTGTATCATGGGCCTCTTCCAAAGGGACATACTTCCAACACTGAGACTAGGGTTGGCCAGGTAGTTCTGCAAAGCATGCAGGCAGGACATTCAGTTTTAAAAAGGTGTGTGCCTCCTCCATGGGAGGTGACTGACTGGCCACCACCACTGCTGCTGGGACTGAGGCCCCATAAAGTGCCTGGTTGGGAGACACGGTATTTGCAAAGTTTGTGTTGGTCTTCTAGGGGAGGGAATCTGCAACACAGGGACTGAGGCAGGTCTGGCTGGAGGGGCCAGGGCATTGTGTAAGCAAGTTAGGTAGTAAATACCAGTGCTGTGCTGGCTCCTATAGGTGGCTGTGTGTTTATGCTTGGGGTAGGGGAAATAAATGGCACATGTCAGCTCCTTTGTTCCCAGAGGACTCTCCCACTGACTTCTGTTTCTCTGGGACATGCTCTGACATTAGTAAATCACTCTTTCTCTTGTATGCTCCAGGCATTTTTCAAGCTGCTGCTTCTATGTTGTATCTTTGTGGGCTGATTATTGTTCTGTCACTTTAAGGGTGGAGACTTAGTTTCTTCTCACCCTCTAGGCTCTTGCAGAACTGAGCCTACTGATTTTTAAAGTTCTAGGCTTTAAAACCAGTCTCACTGGTTGTAAGAACTAAGAAATTTGACCTCTCTGGTTTTCAAAACCAAATGTTGTGGGGATTTGTCTTCCCTGTGTGTCTGGCTCCCTGGTAGGATAGTCTGTTTTCTTCCTCTCTCTGTACCAGTAACTCCTTCCCCCCTACAGACAGATTCGAGGGCCCATTTAGGTCCTGACTATGGCTCTGCCTTTCCTACCCTCTTTTATGTGACCTCTTCTCTATCTTTAGTTGTGGAATTTGTTCTGCCAGTCTTCAGGTTGTTTTCTGGGTTATTTAATGTGAATGTTATCTAGTTGTATCTGTGCGACAAGGCGAGCTTAAGGTCCTCCTACTCCACCATCTTCCCCAGAAGTCTCTTTCTATACAACACTGCTTCTAACCAAGAAACTCTTTTAACAGAAAAAGAAGTATAGCAAAAGATTAACTCTTAAGAAATGTATTAATGTCCATACCCACTCAACCAGCAATAGGTAACTAATAGAAGATTCAGTTAATATGTTAATTGGAAGGAATACTTGCAAGGTTAGGGCATTATCCCATAAGACATGCTTTTAACAAGCAACTAGTAAAGAATACCTGGGTCTGAAAAGCAAATAGAGTTGGAGAAGCATCTCTTATTATTAAAAAGATGAACCATTTGAATAACTTGGGTTTCCTAAAACTTCAACTTTAGGCTCTAATAATTTAGGTACATTCATCTTTAGGAGAGAAAAACTTCTAGCAGGGAACTCAAAACTTCAGTCCCGTTGAGTTGGGAGTTAAGATTTCCACCTGACCATAGAGGGCTCTTCATGCCACTGAAATTACCAGCAAAGAAGGCAGTGTCTCTGCTGGATAGTATTACTGACCATGACTATTGAGGAGAAACTGGGTGATTGAAGCAAAATGGGAGTAGGGAGGCTCTATATCTGGATTCTAGGAGATCTGGGGTAGGGGCTTCTTAGTCTTCCCATTATCCCCCTTTTTATCCGTAGTAAAATTTAACCAAAAACTAGAGCAACAAAATAAAAACAGTGCTTTTGATAACTCATAACCTTCCCAAGTGAAGTTGTGTGTGATTCTAATAGGTTATAGAACCCTGATCAGCTGAGGACAAGGGGGTAATGGAATAGGTAGAAGAATAAGGAAGATATAAATAGCATCTATGTTCTTGAGAGCAGATTTACAATTGATGACTGTAGCAACTGAACATAGATACTTTATATATATTAACTAAATTTTCCTTTCTTATATCTTTCCCCTATCCTCTTAAGTACTGGTTGTTTTTAGTGGTAAACTTTAGTCTTTGTGTTAGAGAATATTCAGATGGAGGTTGAGTGAGTTAGAAGAGGAATAACATCATCAAGAGATGGGTGTGGCCACTCTTAAAACTTGTATTTGCCCTTTCTGGGGAGATGAGAGAATTATTTTTATGAAGGATACTTCAATCTTATTAGAAAGATATGTGATGCTATTGTTGCTCTATGGAGTTTTAAATAAAGATGGGAGAATGCATAGGGATGTTGAGTGGCCAAAAGTATAGATTTTGCTATTAATCTACCTACTGTGTCTTAGCATCAAGCTTGCTCTACACACTTTACTCTGTGTTGCTAGGATTGGGATTCTTCAGGGTACATTTTCCAGACTACCATGTAAATTTCTTTGCAATTGGTTTTGCAAATGGTAGTCACTGATGGCAGACAGGAGGGAAAAAAGACAGGGAGAAGGATTTATATCCTTTTCTGAACTGTCAGCTTTCCACAGGCAATCAAGGACAGCTATGGCTTCAGTCTCCAGCTTTTCTTTGCACCCTCATTAACAATTGTGCTAGGCCTCCTCAGAGTTTTGAAGCTAGCTGACTATTCTACTTTTGGTGGTCCATGCGTTGCTACACAGCATGCTTGCTCCCAGGGAAAGGTGAGCACCAGGTATGCTATGCTGCCCTTATAGATCTAAGCACCAACCATGAAGTGGTTCCTCTGCCAAGTTGCTAGGTTCTGTTAGCTCCACCTCTTCAAAATGGTGACCACTGCTTCCTGCTCAGCCACTGGGTAGTCATTGCTTCCTGTAGACAATAACCAGTTACCTAAGCATTCCAACTCTTACTAATTAATTCCCTCTATTAAATTCTATTTGTTTGAAATCTCTCCTGTACTGTCTCAATTAATTTTTTTAATTGACATATAGTTGACATATAGTATTATATTAGTTTCAGGTGTTTACCATAGTGATTCAACATTCATATATATTCCCTATGCTGCCCATTGTAAGTGTAGTCACTATCAGTCGCTGTACAAAGTTATTACAACATTATTGACTATATTCCCGATGCTGTATTTCACATCCCCGTGACTCATGTAATTTTATAACTGAAAATTTGTACCTCTTAATCCCTTTACCCATTTCACCCATCCACCCAATCCCTCCTCTCTGGCTACCACCGGTTTGTTCTATTTATTTATGAGTCTGGTTTTTATTTTGGGAGGCTAGACCCTGACTGGCACACTACTCAAGGACAGGCATTAGCTCTGATTAATCTTTAAGTCTTTGCACTTAACTCAGTGCTTGACACATAGCATTGTTGGATAAATGCAAAAGGTGAGGCATAATAATTTTTATAAAGCATTTGGAGAACTGCCAGAGAGAAGAGGGATATAAGTTTTCAAGCTATGTGTCTGGTTATATTAGAAATTATGGAGAAGATTTCAATTCAACATAAGAAGAAAATTTCTATTTCCACTAGTGGAATAAACAGTCTAAAAAAACCCCATCAAATTGCCCATCAATGGAATTATTTAAGTAGAAGCTCAGTGGCCTTTTGTCAGGGATGTAGTAGAGGGCAATTCCTTAAATGGGTTGGAAGATTAGATAACATAATGTTTGTTTGAATTCTCTTCTAGCACCAAGATTCTGTGATCCTTATTCACAACCTATACCCTAATTAATTCAACTGAAATATGCTCTTTCTCTTGATAATGATATTGACACTGTTACAACACTGGAGAATGGTAACAGTTTGCATTTGTATAGTTCTTTACCATTTAAAAATGCCTTATATTCATTTCTTTAAATTTTACCAGTTTTTCTGAGATATGTAGAATAGTAATTATATATTTACAGATGAGAAAACTGAGGTTCCAAAGTTCAATTTATTCATTGTTGCTTTATCTTAAAAAAGGTCAAGATTGCAGATAGAGTGCCATATTTGGACTCTGTTCCCTGTGAGGGGTCAGTGTGTGTGTGTGTGTGTGTGTGTTTTGGTATGTATGTATGAGAGAAGGGGAAGAAGTGAAGGAGGGAGAGAGGAAGAGAAAGAGATATTAGAGTCAGAGGACATCAAAATGGAATCTGGAACCCTAGGAGCTTTGAACTATGATTTGTAAAAAGTTTTAATGTTACTTTCCCAGCCTTTATTTCTGTTTTCTGCTACAAAATGTGTTTTAAGATCTCTCCATTTGGGCCAGAATTCTAAGAACAGCTAGAATTATACAGTTTTTAAAAAATGTTTTCGTTATGAAAAAGCAAATAACATACTGTGTACTTATGGAATATCCATTTTTAAAATATTGCAATTAGGACCATTCCTGATTTTTGACCTTTCTCCCACCTTTGCTCAATAGTGCTCTGAGTTTAGTTTTTTTGTCTGAGAGCTGAATAGTGTAACATCTCTGATGATTTTGTGTGTGCGGAAACAAAAGAATGACACAAGCAAATATTTCTCCTAAAATGTGAAGGTTATGGAGGCATTCTTTGGCACCAGTATTTTCAGAAGTGAGAATTTCCAGACCCTCAAAACAGTGTGGCATTTTTAAACACTAAATACATATAAGCCCTTAGTGTTCATTAAAATTAGTAACAGAAGACACAGAGCTTTGGAAGTGTGCTCAATGCTGACCTCAACTCTAAGAGTTTAATATGCGCTGGAACTAGGAAAGATACCAGAAATGCGGGTTTAGGCCCAAGAGACATCTTGTTAATAAATATTCCCTCTGCTTCAAAGATACCCTCCTAAATTTAAATGTTGGACTATATAAAATTATATTTGTGTATTCCCCTTGGCATCAAACACATACATACATACCTCTATTTTATAACTTTTCCCCCCACGTGTGTTAGAATTAATAAGCACTGATTTCAGGAAATAAGCCAGTAGGCCCAAATTTATTTTTCACTTGCTGACTTATATTTGAAACCCCTGCCTCTCAATGTCCACTGTGCCTCAACAGCACATGTAACATGGCTTGTCCCCCAAGGGGCCTCTTTCTGCTATTCTGGAGGATGATGGGCTATCACTAAGAAGGTAGTGAGTCTCAGGGATTTTAACTCAGTGACTTGACCAAAGCCACAGAGTTATTAAATGGTAGAGCAGGAATTAAAACCAGAGGCTTAAGAAGGTATGACAACTTTGAATTATTCTGCCATACTGAGGAAGTTCTTCCGTCTAGTTTTTTCTAGATTATTGAGCAAATATTCTTTGTCTCTCCCCAGTGAAAATTGAGTGATTTGGGCAGGTTATGCTGGGTAACACATGAGTTATATTTCTTCCCAATTCTTTTAATTTTGGAATTAACTTTAGGCTATTTTTGTTTCAAATCATAAATATTTACTTACTGAGTATCTACTCTTCTAGACACTAGAAGTGCAATAGTGAATAAAATAGATCAAAGCAATATAGCTGGGGAGGGGTGCCTTTTTAATGGATTTGTTTGGGGAGATCTCTCTGATCATGTTTTATTAGAGCACAGTCCTAAATACAGTTAAGAAGTGAGCCGTGTGTCTCTCTGCAGAAAAAAGGTCTAAAGGAAGAGGAAACATTTCCCATAGCCCCGAATTAGGAATATAATTGACATGTTTGAGAAACAAAGTAGAAACCAGTGCAAATGGATTGAACAAAGGAAGGGTCAGAAGTCCAGCAAAAAACCAATCACATTGGGTTGCAAATAAATAGAAATAACAAAAAATTAGAAGCCATTGGAAGGGTATGAACACAAGACTAAAATTTAACAGATCACAAGGTGAAAGCAAGTAGACCAGTTAGGAGTCTATGAAATAATCCACTTGAGAGGTGATGATGGCTTGTATCAGAGTAGTAGTATTATAAACCAAAGAATTAGTTAAATTTTGAATATATTTTCAGAATAGATTGACAGTATTTGCCATTGGTTTGGATGTGGGGCATAAACAAAAGTGAAGATTTGAAATAGTTCCAATGATTTTTGCTTGAGCAACAGAGGAATGGAGTAGCCATTTACTAAGATAAGAAGATTGCTATATGAGCAGGTTAGAGGTAGCTTCCATGAGAGGGATGTGCTGTGTAATCTTTTCTAAACATTTTGACCATAGAATGATTTTAACATGAAGCCACTTAAGATTAATTTGTAAGATATGCACTTTGGGAAATGCCATTTTGGGTCTTACCTTCCTGTCCTAAGTGCAGTCCCAGTATTAGCACACCCATCTAGCAAATAACCATTGTAAAGTCCTTACCTGACTTCCTCAATCCCTGGAGTGCAATTGGCTTTCAAGTATACATGATAGCTAATATTAGCAGGACTTTGAAATATGAGGAATCAGTTGAGAATTGGTTCATTCACATTTCCAGTCTTCAAACTTAAATTGATGACAGCTATTTTTTCTCTTCATAGATCTCTGAAGTAAATAAATTAGTGATAAAGAAAGGAATAAAGTCTAAAACAGGAGATTGTGTGATACTGGGTGCTCTATCGGCATTTTCTGTCTATCTCCTTAATGCCCTCTCTTTCCTATTTTTAATTTTGTCTAAAAGAGGAAATCCTACTATTTTTCCAGGATGAGGCTCCATCTTCTTTAGCCATGAGATGCTGATTTGCTTTTTATGTAATTTTCCTGCTCTTTGTAACACTTAAGCCATGCTTAGTCCAGTATCTTCCTCTTTCCTATTGAAATAATGTTACAAAAAGATGTACTTATCAGTGTAGAAAATAAGGACAATATGATCAGATTCAGAGGTAGCATTCCTTACAATGTACACATTGGAGCAATGCATAAATAGCATTCCTATTTGCAGCCAAAAAAATTGAGGAACAAAGAGCTTAAAGGAGTTCAGGCCAAACAGAAGTCAGTAAATGAATACCTGACTTACTAAAAGAGAGTGTTGTGATGTATAATGTAAAATGATGATTAACTTGCTCTTCGTCCTGTTATAGCAACTCCTGAGTTCCTAACACTAACCAAATAGAAAGCTAGAATGTTAAACAATGGCATGTAAAACAGAAAAGAGAGGGGTTAAGATGGATTTTCTTTTTAAATAATACAGCATTTTTAATTTTTATTTATTTTTTAAACAATTTTTTAAATGTTAATTTTTGAGAGAGAGAGGGAGAAATGGAGCATGAGCGGGGGAAGGGCAGAGAGAGAGGGAGATACAGAATCTGAAGCAGGCTCCAGGCTCTGAGCTTTCAGCACAGAGCCTTATGTGGGGCTCAAACCCGTGAACTTTGAGATCATGACCTGAGCTGAAGTGGGACACTGAACCAACTGAGCCACCCAGGCTCCCCAAGATGGATTTTCATAGACAATTCCCTTTTCTGCCTTTGAAATTTATGTATGACACTGATTCAATTCTTTATTCTTAAGGCCATGACTTTAATGGAGCTAGGAAATACTGGATTTAAAAGACATTGTGCCCCACTGGCAAAGAAAAGGAAGAATATTTAGTTGGGGGTGGGGGGAAGAACCCCTGAGAGTGTGTGGAGAGCATCAGTGGGAAAGAGCTAGCAGTTTGGAGGTGATATAGCCGAGTTCAGGCAGCACTGTGAGCATTTGGGGAATTGTCTGCCATTGTAAGCTCTTGGGACCCTTAATAAAACCTGAGTATTACAAAACTAAAGTCTGATTGTAAAGTGAAAAATCTGGGACTCATTTGGCTTTTTAATGTTTTTAGAGTGTAAAAGCCAAGCTAATAATACAGTGATATTATTAATTATTAACTCTGTATTATATTTTGGTGCCGTTTTGCATTTTAATATTTTCATTTTACTTATATATATAATCTGTTGAATTAAATACTTTTAATGTCCTGGAAGGAAACTGATGGAATCAGGTCTACTTAACACACTGTGAAAGCAAAACATACACAATAGAGAAAGGCTATCAATATAGATATATTTCTTCCCTTTTTGATTTATGATTAAATCACTGATATCAATAATACAGATACCTTTATGACAATATTTATCCCATTTTTGTTCAATCTTGAAGTTCTACCAAAAGATCTTTTAGATAAAGATTATGAAAATTTTCTAAACTAAAGTTTCTAGAAAAAAAAAAAAAAAGCAAACATTGTAGGATGAAAGGCAATTTTGGTCGCTAAAATTCTTATGAATGTGTTTTTTTTTTTTTTCTGATTTATGCAAACTAAAATCTGTGTATGTTTGGTAGACAGACTAATGGCCCTCCAAAGATATCTATGTCCTAATCCCTAGGGCTGTGAATTTATGTTCCATGGCAGAGGGGGATTGAGATAGCAGATGGCATTAAGATAATCAGCTGACTCTAAGACAGGTAGATTATACTGGGTTAGCCACCTGGGCCCAGTGTAAGCACAAAGGTCCCTAAATGTGGAAGAAGTATGCAAAAGAAGAAAGAGGTCGGAGGGATGGCAAAGGAGAAGAACTTAACCTACTGTTGCTGGTTTTGAAGATGATGGAAGGGGGCAAGAGCCAAAGGCAGCTCCAAGAAACTGGAAAGAGCAAGTAAACAGAATCTCTCTTAGAATTCGAGAATGGAATACAGCCCAGCAACACCTTGATTTTAGCCGAATGAGACCCATTTCAGATTTTTGACCTCCAGATTTTAAGGTAATAAATGTGGTTTTAAGCAGCTAACTTTGTAGTAATGTGTAACAGTAGCGAAAGAAAACTAACATAATGCATGATACTTAAAATGGCATTATTGTTTATTTATTTATTTGGGGCAGGGGAGGGGCAGAGAGAGAGAAAGAGAGAAAGAGAGACTCCCAGTTTCCACACTAACTGCACAGAGCCCGGCACACCAGGCTCTGTCTTACAAACCATGAGATCATGACCTGAGCCAAAATCAAGAGGTCCATGCTTATCAGACTTGGACTTTTTTTTTTTTTTTTTTTTTTTTTTTATTTAAAAGTTTTGTGCATTCTGTAGTTCAGTACTCTGTACTCTTCTTTCATTTCATAGAGGGTGATATTTCCAAATCTTATATCCTTTTATTACTGGCAATATTATTTGGTAAAATGAAAAACATTGTTCAGATCAAAGCTTGTATTACTCTCCTAGTAATAGTAATTCTTTTTTTAATGTTTACTTATTTTGAGGAGTGGGGAAGGGCAGAGAGAGGTAGAGAAAGAGAATCCCAAGCAGGCTCTGCACTGTCAGCCCAATGCGGGGCTCGAACTCATGACTGTGAGATCATGACCTGAGCTGAAATCAAGAGTCAGACACCTAGCTGACTTAGCCACCCAGGCACCCCCAGTAATAGTAATTCTTACTTGCTGTTTTCGGAGCTAATTCACCTACCTTTCTACGCATGGAAAATGAGGCAAGGAAAACTTTGCAATGAAATGATTAAGATAAGAATTCCATTTCTGAACTATCGTTCCATTCCTAGACAAAACAGACAAGGGTGAATTTCTTCGGTTATTTTTTTTTTCAAACTCATGGTTTAAAAATATCACAATTACATGAAAAAAATCCAGATTTGAACACAAAAACTCATTTAGGAATCCCTTAGATGTTAAGAAGTGATTTTTTTGGGAGGATGCTGTATTCACTAACAAATTTACTGACAAATTGAGAAAGTATTAACTGACAAAAGGCACTTTTTTATTCAAATGTTCATCTTGCTTCCTCTGAGACAAGCAATTTAGGCCCATCATCTCTGGCTCTTGGATAAAATCCTATCAGTGCCAGGAGGGAGTAGCTCCATTAAGGAAGCTATGTCAGCAGTTCCACATGCATTCTTATTTTCAGAGATTCATAGGTTTGCCATAAAAAATCTACTGTAGGCTGAAACTTGACACACCAAAACCTCAGCCTAGGAGCGGTTCTATTTTTCTTCAATTTGGAGAAAAGCATCTCAATGGATTGAATTTCTAGAAACACTAGAAGTTAGGTGTTTCAAAGACGTCTTGTGTTTTCTTATAATAAGACGTCTTTATTCTTTTAATTACAGAAAACAAGGATGATACTATCAGTGTGGATTCCTCCCACCCAGAAAAGGCCATAGGTTGGCTCATTTTTTGGGTAACCAGTGGCTGTGAAAACACTCCATTGCTGGTTTGTTAGTTAAAATAATGATTAAGTGACATTAAGTTGCAATTCACAAAGAAAGTCTTTTAAAGTAAACCCTCCCATAACAAGACTATTCAAAATCCTATCTAATAATCTGCAGGGCCAAATGAAAATAGAGTCTAAAATGAAATGCAACAATGTTATTAACTAGTGTTACTAAATGACAAAGGGCAAAGGCTAAACTGAATTAGTATGAATTTGCAATCTTTTTAAATAAATGAACATCATTAATAGGGAATTAAAGCTCAAAGTAGGCGGGTAGATGAAAAGAGACACATTTGTTTTAAATGACTTCAAGACTCTAAGCCCACACAGATTGTACATCAGGATCCTGAAAGAACCTGGAGATGGGATTGCAAAACCACCATTTATAGACGTAATGTGGAAAATGAGAGAGTTTCCAGAAGACTCTAAAAGGGCCATTGGAATACATCCTTCAAGAAAAGAATAGGTGAATTTAGAAAATGACAAGCCAGGAATAGGTTGCTGATCTTAAGAAATATTGCAGAAAAAAATTTAGGGAAGATTGGTATGACTTTGGAAAATGACCAAAGAGAAGTTTTTCTCAAAAGAAACCAATGTGAACAGGACATCTGTACTTCAGCTCAGTCTTTTAACTCCAACTCATTGACTTGCCTCGATGAGGCTCCCCCAACTCCTTCTCTTTGGGGTTCCCCACGTCTCTGAAGAGACCATTATTTTCCATTTCCAGGCTCAAAATTGGGTCTTCTTGACTTCTCTATATGCAGCTTG
The DNA here is from genome assembly GCF_018350215.1 of Panthera leo. Taxonomy (NCBI): domain Eukaryota; kingdom Metazoa; phylum Chordata; class Mammalia; order Carnivora; family Felidae; genus Panthera; species Panthera leo. The sequence goes on along the minus strand of NC_056696.1, from coordinate 38,595,880 downwards.
CAAGACACTTTGAGAGGTATATGATCACGGTGTTAAAGGATGTTTTTTTTAGAATATTTTAAGACAATTTTGTATCTGTGAAAACCTGAAAGGCAACAATTTCTACATTTTACAAATTTTATTTTGGACATTTGAGAATGCTATTGTTATGCTAATTATTTCTTATAAGGATTTAAAGTCTTCCTGGTTTAGTTAAAGCCAACTTTTATTTTTCCAATTTGGTTCTGCATGAACCAAAGAGAACAAGTGATCATTTCATAAAAACTCTTCTTAATTTTGAGGACAGTAGTGATGCCATCTATTAAGCTGTTCTTTTCTACCCCTTCGAGAACCCTCTATAATCTAACTTCTATTCCCATCATTCTGATGAAACTGTTTTCTCAGTGATTATCGATGACTTTATTATTGCCAAATTTGGTGCCATTCTCCATTTTAATTTTTACTTTGACTTTTCTGTGACATTTGATACATTCTTGAAATAGTGATCAGCAAGTGCTTATCCTAGACCATTAATTTCAAATTATAACCTCTGTGAAGGTGGGGACTAAATCTGCCTATTCACCATGTATGTATACCCAGTTTCTTACTTTAACATCTGGCAAAGTCACAGTAATAATTGCTTAATAAATAAAATGCAGCCTCGACACTCACTTTTGCTCTAGGCTATACTTCTCAAAAAAAGTTTTTTTTAATGTTTATTTATTTTTGAGGGGGCGGGGAGAGAGGGAGAGCATGACTCAGGGAGGGGCAGAGAGAGAGAGAGGGAGACACAGAATATGAGGCAGGCGCCAGGCTCTGAGCTGTAAGCACAGAGCCTGAAGCGGGGCTCAAACTCATGAGAATTTGCCTTATGACCTGAGCCAAAGCTGGACACTTTACCGACTGAGCCACCCAGGCACCCCTAGACTATATTTTCAATTGAATGACCTGATGTGGCCTTAAGTACAATATATTAAAAATGTAATTAATGTCCCTCCCCAATCCAGTTTCTCTTCCCCAATTTACCATCTCCTCCAATGACACAATCGTATAGTCTGTAAAACCCCAGATTAGTATTTAATTCATCACATAAATTTTACTGTTGTCCACATCCTTTCATTCACCAAATCTTGCTTGATTCACCATCCTCTCTAGTTTTGTGAGCATTTAATTTTTAATGTTTTAATCTTTAAATTTAAAAAAAAAAATTAAGTCTATTTATTTATTTTTGAGAGAGACAGAGACAGTGTGAGCAGGGGAGGAGCAGAGAGAGAGGGAGACATGAGACAGAGAATCCCAAGCAGGCAGGGCACCATCAGCACAGAGCCTGACACTGGGCTCGAACTCACCAAACTGTGAGATCGTGACCTGAGCCAAAACCAAGAGTTGGATGCTTAACTGACTGAGACACCCCAGGCACCACCCCCCCATGCGCATTTTAGATCAATAGTTTCTATTCCTTTAGTCCAAAAGGATGAGGTCCATCCATTTATGAATAAATAACAAGTATAATGAAGTAAAATACAAATGAATCGTAGCATTTTGCTACTTTTTATTTTGAGCTGTAGAATAAGACAAGCAACACAAAATAAGTAAAACAAAACGAAACAAATGCTGATATTTACTTTTACACTTCTTTCATTTAAAAAACCAACAACTCACGTTGAAAACCCTAAGCCAATTTGACCTTTCACAGTCTGTCAGGTTTTGTTGTTAAATGCCAATAGTCTGTGACAATTAGAAGCAGGTGGGGACTATGTGATTCTTTGCCTACAACCTCACCACCTGTTGTGATATTATGATGAATCAAAAGCCTGAGGATGAATTTTCTATGAATGCAAGAATTTATTAGCAAGCAGGCACCAAAACAATCACAAAGCCTATTCCAGGCAGTGGGCAAAGACCTTTGCTTTATGGCCCTCAGGCATTCTAATAAGCACTTGACATAAAAAGTCACTTCAAGATGGAAGCAACACAATGCTATTGGCAAGACCAGTGGACATTTTCTAGTTCAATCAGGCGCTGGTTGTTGATGAGCCTGGATGGCTCAGTCAGGTGAACATCCAACTCTTAATTTCAGCTCAGGTCTTGATCCCAGGGCCATGGAATTGAGCCCCGTGATGGGCTCTGTGCTGACAGCTTGAAGTCTGGAGCCTGCTTAAGATTCTCTTTCTCTGTCTCTGTCTGTTCTCTGTCTCTGTCTCTGTGTCTGTCTCTGGCTCTCTGTCTCTCTCTCTCTCGGCCTCTGGGGGGCTCAGTTGGTTAAGCGTCTGACTTCGGCTCAGGTCATGATCTCACGGTTGTGAGTTCAAGCCCCACGTCGGGCTCTGTGCTGACAGCCCAGAGCCTGGAGCCTGCTTTGGATTCTGTCTCCCTCTCTCTCCATGCCTCCTCTGCTCACATTCTTTGTCTCTCTCAAAGATAAATAAACATTAAAAAAAAAAAAGATTCTATCTGCCCCTCGCCCCCACTCATGGACGCTCTCAAAATAAAATAAAGGTGTTGGTTATTGAAATTGGTATTCTTATATTTTGTTCATGCAAAGATTTAAATACAAGCTTTCTGGCCAATCACGTGTCTTGAATATTACTCGGTTTACCAATTATTTCTAATACCCCTTATCTAATTAAAAAGCCCTCTAGTTCAGTCCTTCACTTTTAAAACAATTGTCTTAGCCATTTCTGTGGTTTGATTCTTGACTAGGATGTGTCAAGTGCAAACTAAGCACACTTGTAGTGTAGATTCTTGATTAAGGTACTTTATATGCTAACAGCCTCTGTGGGTCCTCGGCTAGGGTGCAGATTAGAGATAATTTATATACCTATACATACTGCTTGTGCTGATCTATTTTAAGAAGTAACAATAGACCACAATATTGTACAAAAAAGTAAAAAATGCTATAAATAGGATTACCATATAATAAAACCAAGATACTTTAAAAAGTGGCAACAAATGGTAATTTGAGGTAAATTGTGTCTGGTTACCTGACATACAAAGGATATGAATAATGTCAATTTACATTGGGCTTGCCACTGTCAGTTCAGAGCCTGCTTCGGATCCTCTATCCCCACCTCTCTCCGCCCCTTCCCCCCTCGTACTCTTTCTCTCTCAAAAATAAACACTAAAAAAACTTTAAAAGTAATGTTGATTTAGCTTTATAAGAATTCAATATTCTCATCATATATCTTATTTTGGTATCAATTAGTAGTTTTTATTTTTCCATAGGCTATTATCAGGTTTTGGGACCGATCCTTTTTCAGTTATAATTTGTTGACTAGCAAGATGCATGATGAAAAAAGATGCTTTTCTAAAAATGATTTTTGTTCTTTTGATTATTTGTTTTTAAATTTTATTCTTTAGGGAGTAGCAGTTAATAGTTCTGGTGAAGTTTTGGGGTGATGGAGGGTTCGGAGCAGATGGCCAAGAAAGAATTCTTAAAGATGTCTTTGGCGCAAAAAGGTGATTTTAGTAAAGCACAGGGACAGGACCCTGTCCTGGAAGAAAGAGCTTCGCTGGGGTTGTGAAGAGTGACTCCTTACATACTATGGGTGGGGCTGGGGGAGGTAAAGTCAAGAGGAAGTTTCTTAAAGGGATTTTCCATATGCTAAGGACTCACAGATTACTGGAGGCTTAGCTGTTGTCAAACTAAGTTGTTTTTCCCTTTAGCAAAGCATGGAATTATGCCTGCCTCAAGTATTTGTCAATGGGCTGCAGGTTATAAGGAAATTCAGTTTTATCTGCCATTGCCTTCTTGCCTTTGTTCCCCATCACTATGGAGGGGAGGGTGATGTTAGGGCTCTAGGAAACTGAGTCTATAGATTTTCTGGAGATTAGGCTATTGATAAGATTGCCTTTTTCTTGTAATTTACGAAGATAATTGTAAACTGATGGAGATTCATGTCTTGTATGACTGTGATCTCTATCAATTAACCATTTCTTTTCTTTCCTTTCCTTTGTTCTTGGGTAGGAGGGCCTGAGGAATATCACACACATCTCACCTAGGCTGGGGGCAGTGTGTTTGCTTGTACTTTGCCCTCAGCTTGCCTTACACTCCCTCATCAGTTCTGCCTCATTATTGCTTTGGAAAATTCACTTGGGTGTATGAGTTTTTTTTTTTTTTAACTTTATTTTTAATGTTTATTTACTTTTGAGAGAGAGACAGAGACAGAGAGTGAGCAGGGGAGGAGCAGAGAGAGAGGGAGACACAGAATCCAAAGCAGGCTCCAGGCTCTGAGCTGTCCTCACAGAGCCCGACTTGGGTATCAAACTCACAAATAACAAGATCATGATCTGAGCCAAAGTTGGCTGCTTAACATGACTGAAACACCCAGGCACCCCGTCCTGGGTGTGTTTTTTAAGTTACATTCTGTTTTGCCATAGCAAATATTTCTCTGATGCAAATTGGTTAATATGAATCATAAACGGGATGATGTTGTGACAGAAGGCTCACTGGCTCATAGGTTCACTTCAACACATAAATGCTTCTGTCCTACCAAGTAACAGCAGCTGAACCTCAAGCCCTGCACCTAACCAGGATGTGGTACTGGATGTACCCCCATATTCTTTCTCTCGCTTCAGCTAGGTGAGATGTTCTCTCCTGCAAGTGCATGTTCCCTGTGTCCATAAAATTGTAGTTTTAATCTTTCCCTACAGTTGTCCCTAGTTTGGGCTTTATTTTTCTCACTCAATGTTAAAGTCCTATATTAAATGATATTTTTTAGGGATTTAGCATGTTTTATTTTTTTAACTGTGCTTGAACATTTTGGGGGTTGCAGTTGTTTATGTTAGTGCTCTGAACAAAAAGTTTCAGAAGCTTTGACTGATCTTTCTCAAACCTGTTTTTCCCTTAAAATGATACTTCTTTTAGTGTGAAATTTTTCAGAAGATGAGTTTTTGGAGGAGTTTGTATTACATGAGCAGGAACTCTGTTATATATTTAATAAAATTATAGTTAACTACCTATTGTTCTTAGAGAAAACTGTGAAAAAAATCTTTTCTGCAAACGCTGCAGACTGAAGGGCCAGGAGGTCAGCTGGGGATCAAACAAGGCATGCCTTTATCTATGTATTTCCCTCAAGAAAGAGAAGAATAGTTGTCATGAAAAGTCAAGATTTAAACTGGAATGTTGATATCCTCCAACTGGAATTTTAAGGCAGAATGACTGAGATTTAGGGAAATATATTGTGAACTATTATACTAGTTTATTATCTTTATATGATATGCTTTATTCTTTTTTACTTTATTTAATATAATTATTTTTTAAAAAGAATATGAGGCATATTCAAAGGAAAACAAAGATTTAAGATACACATTGTAATAAACAATAACATTTGCTAAATATCTTTCTTGGGATAAGATTCAGCTTTCTGAATTGGTTTTATTTCATATAATATTAATAGTGCTATATATGCTTTCTTTTATTTCCATTTTCTGGTATATATTTTTTCTGTTCCTTTCTTTTTTTATTTTTAAAATTTTATTTAAATACAATTTAGTTAACATATAGTGTAATAATGATTTCAGGGATAGAATTTAGTGATTTATCACCTATGTATAACACCCAGTGCTCATTCCAACAAGTGCCCCTTAATGCCCATCACCCATTTAGCCTATACCCTCATCCAAATACCCCTCCAGCCTCCAGCAACCCTCAGTTTGTCCTTTGTATTTAAGAGTCTCTGATAATTTGCCTCCTTCTCTCTTTTTATCTTATTTTTTTCTTCTCTTCCCCTGTGATCAACTGTTTGTTTCTTAAATCCACATATGACTGAAATCATATAATATTTATCTTTCTCTGACTGACTTATTTCACTTAGCATAATACAGTCTAGTTCCATCCACGTTGTTGCAAATGGCAAGATTTCATTCTTTTTGATTGCTTAGTAATATTCCATTGCATATATATGTCTATATAGATATAGATATATATCTAGTTGTGTATGTATATATACAACTTTATATATATATATATGTATATATGTGTATGTATATATACAACTTTATATATATACACACACAACTAGATATATATCTATAGAGAAAGAGTGAGAGTGAGAGTGAGAGAGAGAGTGAGAGATCTCTGAGAGATCTGAGAGAGAGAGCGCCCAAATGTCCATCGACTGATGAATGGATAAAGAAGTTGTGTGTGTGTATATATATATATAATATATATATATATATATATATATAGAGAGAGAGAGAGAGAGAGAGAGAGAGAGAGTGAGAGTGAGAGTTAGATCTCTCACTCTCTCACTCTCTCTCTCTCTCTCTCTCTCTCTACACACACACACACAACTTCTTTATCCATTCATCAGTCGATGGACATTTGGGCTCTTTCCATAATTTGGCTATTGTTTATAGTGCTGCTATAAACATTGAGGTGCATGTGCCCCTTTGAATCAGCATTTTTGTGTCCTTTGGATAAATACCCAGTAGTACAATTGCTGGCTTGTAGGGTAGTTCTATTTTTAATTTTTTGAGAAACCTCCATATGGCTTTCCCAAGTGGCTGCACCAGTTTGTATTCCCACCAACAGTGCAAAAGGGTTCCCCTTTCTCTGCATCCTCACCAACATCTATTGTTTCCTGAGTTGTTAATTTTAGATATTCTGACTAGTGTGAGGTGGTATCTGTGGTTTCTTTTTTTTTTAACCGTCCTTACATTTTCTTTTCTTTTCTTTTCTTTTCTTTTCTTTTCTTTTCTTTTCTTTTCTTTATTAATGTTTATTTATTTTTGAGAGAGAGAGAGAAAGAGACAGAGTGCAAGTGGGAGAGGAGCAGAAAGAGATGGAGACACAGAATCTGAAGCAGCTTCCAGGCTCTGAGCTATCAGCACAGAGCCCAATGTGGGCATCAAAGCCACAAGCTGTGAGATCATGACCTGAGTCAAAGTCAGATACTTAATCCACTGAGCCACCTAAGCACCCCCTCATTATAGTTTTAATTTGTATTTCTCTGATAATGAGTGATGTGAGTGATGTGATGAGTAATGTGAGTGACGTGAGCATCTTTTCATGTGTCCACCATCTGGATGTCTTCTTTGGAAAAGTGTCTATTCAGGTCTTTTGTCCATTTCTTCACTGGATTATTTGTTTCCAGGTGTTGAGTTTGATAAGTTCTTTATAGATTTTAGATACTAACCCTTTACCTGATATGTCATTTACAAATATCTTCTCCCATTCTGTTGGTTGCCTTTTAGTTTGTTGTTTCTTTCACTGTACAGCTTTTTAGCTTGATGAGATCCCACTAGTTCATTTTTGCTTTTGTTTAACTTGCCTGTTAAGAGGTTAAGTTTTAACCTGTTAAAACTTAACAGGTTAAAACTTAACTTGCCTGTTAGGTTTTGTTTAACTTGCCTGTTAAGAGGTTGTTGCCTGTTTTCTCCTCTAGGATTTTGATGGTTTCCTGTCTTACATTTAGGTCTTTCATCCATTTTGAGTTTATTTTTGTGTATGGTGTAGAAAGTGGTGCAGGTTCATTCTTCTGCATGTTGCTGTCCAGTTTTCCCAACACCATTTGCTGAAGAGATCTTCTTTTTTCCGTTGAATATTCTTTCCTGCTTTGTCAAAGATTAGCTGGCCATACATTTGTGGGTCCATTTCTGGGTTCTCTATTCTGCTCCATTGATCTATGTGTCTGTTTTTGTGCCAGTACCATACTGTCTTGATGATCACAGCTTTGTAATACAGCTTGAAGTCTGGGATTGTGTTGCCTCCAGGTTTGGTTTTCTTTTTTAACATTACGTTGGCTATTTGGGGTCTTTTCTGATTCCATAAAAATTTAGAATTGTTTGTTCTAGCACTGTGAATAATGCTGGTGTTATTTTGATAGGGATTGCCTTCAATGTGTAGATTGCTTTGGGTAGTATAGACATTTTAATAATATTTGTTCTTCCAATCCATGAGCATGGAATATTTTTCCATTTCTTTGTGTCTTCTCCAATTTCTTTCATAAGCTTTCTATAGTTTTCAGCATATTGATCTTTTACCTCTTGGGTTAAGTTTATTCCTACGTACTTTATGTTTTTCAGTGCAATTGTAAATGGGATCAATTCCTTGATTTTTCTTTCTGCTGCTTCATTTTTGGTATATAGAAATGCCACCGATTTCTGGACATTCATTTTGTATCCTGTGACTTTGCTGAATTCATGTATCAGTTCTAGCAGTGTTTTGGTGGAATCTTTTGGATTTTCACCTTAGAGTATCATGTCATCTGTGAACAGTGAAAGTTTGACTTCTTCCTTGCTGATTTGAATGCCTTTTCTTTCTTTTTGTTGTCTAATTGCTGAGGATAGGACTTCTAACACTATGTTGAACAACAGTGGTAAGAGTGGACATCTCTGTTGTGTTCCTGACCTGAGGGGGAAGCTCTCAGTTTTTCACCATTGAGGATGATATTAGCTGTGGGTCTTTTGTATATGGCCTTTATAATCTAGAGCTATGTTCCTTCTATCCCTGCTCGTTCCTTTATTTCTAAGTTCTATTGTTACTTGGTGTTTTTCTTGTTAATAATATATAGCGGGATCTGTCTTTTTTTTTAAGTGTCTTTTAAATATTTTATCTCACAAATATGCTTTTTCCTATTGTTTTCCATCTCTCTCCTGCTGTTTTCTGTCTATGATTACAATAATAGATTTTTTTTCCTGTAGTGGTGTAAAAAGTTTATTGCTGTACTAGCTATAGTGGTTACCATTAAATTTTGAGTACATTGATTGAAAGTTTATCTGCAATATAGATAATATCTATAACCTCCTTTTCCCTTCATCCCCAACTATGCTGTAAGCTATCCAAGTTGACCCAAATATCAACTTTTTTGAAGTATAATTTTCATTCAGTAAAATGAACACATTTAGGTATAAACTTCAATGATTTTTGACATAACCAAGTAACCACCAAATCAGTCAAAATATAAAACATTTCCATCTCCCTAAAAAGTTCTCTCATGCCCTTTGCAGTTAGTCTTCCCCAGTCATTGGGCCTGGGCAACTACATACCTGCTTTCTGTCAGTATAGATTAGTTTTGTCTATTTTAGAATTTCATATAAAAGAAATAATATGGTATGTACTCTAGGTTCTTTGCTCAGCATTATGTTTTTGAGATTCATAATGTTGTTGCATGTCTCAGTATTTGTTCATATTTATTGCCGAGTAATGATTGCATTGTGAATATCTCACAGTTTGTCCATTCTCCTATTGATAGACATTTAGATTGTTTCCCCTTTTTTGATATTATGAATAAAGCCATTATGAATATTCTTGAAGTCTTTTTGTAGACATATATTCTCATTTATCTTTAGAGTAGAATTGTAGAGTATAGGGTAGATGCATGTTTAAGTTTATGATAAATTGCCAATAGTTGCCTGAAATAGCTGTGACATTTTAGAGTCTCACTAGCAAAATAATGTAATTGTGTTCTAGTTCCTGCATACCTTTGTCAATATTTAGTATTGTTACTCCAGTTTTTCATTGTGATGATGTCCAACTTTTCAATTTTTTGAAATTTATAGTAATAGTTTTTTATCCTAAGAAATTTGTGTGTATTCCAAAGTTATAAAGATTTTCTCCTATGTTTCTTCTCAGAAGTTTTTATAGTTTTGGCTTTTATGTTGAGGTCTATGGTTTATTTCTAGTTAGTTTGTGTGTAAGGTGTGAGGTAAGAGCAAGTTTAATTTATTTTTTCCTTGAATTAGCAGTTATTCAAGCATAATCTGTTGAAAAGATCTATTGATCTATGTATTATCCTTATAGCAATATAACACCATCTAGATTAGTGTACTTGATAATAAATCATGAAATCAGTAGTATAAATCCTCTGAATTAGTTCCTTTTCTTTTTCAAAATTGCTTTAGCTATTTGAGGTCTCTAACACTTCCATATAAATTGTAGAATCAGCATTTCAATGGATTCTATAAAAAAAAAAGCCTACAATTATATTAAATCTAAAGATTAATTTAGAGAAATAGTACCTTAATGATATAATCTTCTAATCTAGCCATAATATAGCTTACTATTCCTTTAGGGTTTCTTTAATTTGTGTCAGCAATGTTTTGTAATCTTTAGTGTATAATTCTTACACCTCTTTCTTAACTTATCCTTAAGAATTTTGCTTTTGATTCTATTATAATTGAAATATTTAATAAGTTTTGTTTTCCATTTGTTTTTTGATAAGTTATAAAAAATGGCTTTTGTTTATTGGCCGTATATACTGTGACCTTGCTGAATTCACTTACTAGTTGTAACAGCTGTTATGCAGATTTCTTAGCATTTTTTACATATATGATCATGCTGTATATACTTCTTTCTTTCCAGACTGAAAGCTGCTGCTTTTTCTTCTTCTGCTATCTGGGGTATCCAGTAGAATGCTGAATAGTGGCGGTGAGGGAAAAACATTCTTCTTATTTTTCTTAATCTTAGAGTTTCATCTTTAAGTATGGATTATCTATATGTTTTGGTAGACACTCCTTATGAGACTAACGAAATGCCTTTCTATATCTAGTTAACTGAAAGATTTTTGTCTTAAACCAGTGTTAAATTTTGTCAAATGCCCTTACAACCATTGAAATGGTTATTTGTTTCCTCTTAATCTGTTAATATGATGAATTGCATTCTTTCTTTCTTTCTTTTTCCCCTTTTATTCTCAGAATGTGATGAAATACATTGATTATTGATTATAGTGGCTTATACTGACTTGTTTTGCATTAATGGGATAAATCCCATTTAGTCATGATACTGTTTATATATCACAGTATTACAAATATTTTATAAAGGATTTATGCATCTGTGCAACAGGAAGGATGTTGTCTTCTAATTTTCTTCTCTTCTAATGTTTTCCTCTGGCTTTATTATTAGAGTATATGAGTTGAGAATTGTTTCCTTCTTTTCTAGTTTCTGAGGGGGTTGATGAAAGATCTATATAATTTATTGCTTAACCATTTGATAAAAATCACCAGTGAATCCACCTAGACCAGGAGTTATCTTGAGGGTTGTATTACAAATTCATTTTTTTTTCTTTAGGTATGAAGCTATGCAGAATTTCTATTTCTTACCATTCAATCTTGGTAATTTCCATCTTTCAGAAATCCATTTATTTTATCTAAGTTGTCAAATTTATTGGGATAAATTTGTTCATAAGGTCTCTTATCCTTTAAATGTCTATAGGATCTATCGTGATGTCCTTTCTTTTATTTCTCATATGGGTTAATAACACATGTTAAACCACTTGATATTGTTCCATACCTCATCAGAGGTCTATTCGTTCTTTTTTCTCATTCACTTTTTTCCTTCTGTGCCTCAATTTGGATAATTTGTATTGTAAAATCTTCAAGTTAATTGACTTTTTCCTCTAAAATGTCCAATCTTCTATTAGGCCCATCAGTATATTTTTTTATTTTAGATATTAATTATTTTAGCACTAATATTCCATCTGGTTTTTTTTTTAATCTTTCATTTGCCTCTTTATTATGATAATATTTTCCTTTAAATTCTTGAAATTTATAAAAGTTATTCACTTCCATTATTTGGGTCTGTTTTTAGTGACTGGTTTTTCTCCTGGCTAAAATGGCTCCTATTTACTTCATATATCTAGCATTTCTCAATCAGATGGTTAACATTATGAATGATATGTATTTAAGGTCTGGATGTTCTTTAAAAGTATAGATTTGTTTGTTGGTTTGTTAGGCAGGTAAGTAACTTGTGGGTCAACCTAATTTTGGGAGGCTTATTTTTAAACTCTGTTAAAAAGGTCCTATAGCAGTCTTTAAAGATAGTTTAGTTCTACTAAATTTACCCTTTAGAGTCTCTACTGAATGCACTGGGATTTGAACAAGTAATCTTTACCCTGGTCAGAGCTCAAACAATTCTCAGTCCTTTTTTATTCAGCTCTGGGAATCATTTAGCTACAACTCCCAATAGTTGTTTCTTCCTGGATAGTATTTTGTTTAACTTCATGGAATCTTCCTACAAATACTCAGCTTAGTATTGAGTCAAAAATTCAAGGGCTCCTTTTCTTCTTCCCTCCCTTCCTTCCCCCCTTCCTTCTTTCTTCCCTTCATTCCTTTCTTCCTTACTCCCTCCCTCCCTCCTCCTCCTCCTTCTTCTTTTTCTTCTTATATTTATTTACTTTCTGGTACTTTGCTTTTTAAATTCCATTCATATTGGCTTCCCCAAATTTCCATTTGTATGTTCTCTGCTGTATGAGACATGCTCTGCTTGGGTATATTTTCATGCATTGCAGTCTGGAAAGTGCCTCCAGCTGGAAAGCTAGGGCTATCTTAGGGCTTATGTTTCCCCTGCCCTCCTTAGTAATCACAGATTTGTGTTGCTTGTCATTCAGTGCCTGTAAACAACCGTTTCATATTTAGTGCAGTTTTTAAATCATTTCCTATCAGGCAAATCTGATAACAGTTACTCCATCATGACTATAGGTGAAAGTTAAAATTATCCCTTTAAAATATATACTTTTAGTGATACCTATTATATGGAAAGCAAAACAACCTACAAAACATATATTAATTTGGATAACAATTTATTAATATATATTCATAGAAAGGAGGCAAGTGTATACAATAAAAGATGGCTGTAGGAATTAGTAGTAAATTTTCTGTCATCTTTAGCTTTGTTTTTGCAAATTTTTAATCACATAAGTTTGCCTCTTTTTTTAGTTAGATGTTATTCTAAAAGCTTTTTTCAGTATAGAATATGGTAATATGTGGCCTATCATATGGTCTTTGTATACAATTCACTTTTTAATAAGCCTTATTAACATTGGATTAAAGTCCCATTGTAGGGTTTTTTTGATACTGCACCATGCTGTGTCCTTTGAAGAGGTCTGGAGGTAGCTTATAGGTTAATAAGCTATTTCAAAATTAAACATTTAGGTATTCAACAGAATTAAAACAATAAAGGATGCAGAAATATATGCAATAGCTATCTAAAATTGTATAACTGGGCACAGAATTAAGTTTTCTGTTGTTGAGACAAAATTGGGAACATACTCCCTACTAGAATAACCATGCATTTATATATTTATAGAGGCATACTTTTGGCAGGGTATTTATCATAAATAGGATTTTACTGTGTGAAAATGCACTCATATATATTTATAACAAATTAAATGACTCACTTGTAAATTAACAGGATCAATTTAACACATTCATGTGTAAATGTCACTGAAAGAGTACTTCCAAGTAAGTTAAACATCTGCAATATTATTTGTAGTAATACTTTGCTGAGCAAACCTTATCTTCAAATACCACAAAATAGTAAGCTTTAGCTCAGCTCAGGTCAAAATAAGACAAATTCTAAATCAATTTATTCAGAATGAATGAGGTTTTATTAAGGGTAGTAGAGATTTGTATTTCGGCATGTACTTAATTCTCTTTGTAAATCCCTCACATAGCTTCCACACTAACCTTGGCAAAGTTAGGCAAAGATGGGTAAAGGCAGCCTCTTTGGGCCAACCCCAGTTTTACTCTATCAGCATTTCCATTTCATCAAGAATGCCAAAGAATTTAGTCTTCAGAAGGAGGCAGTAATTAGAATTGATTTCTATCTTTGTTAAAATGCAATGAAGATTAATCCTGTTATTTTCTTCATCCAAAGTTAGTTACATCTTCTCACGAAGTTCAAGATTCATTCTCAAAGCCTCTTAAATCCCTGAACCCCTCCCTCCATTGCATCTATGAAACACATTACTTTTCCTGAGTAATTCCTGATATCCTCACCTTCTTCTGAAAGTAACATTACCTTCTTCTACTAAAGCTTGGCTATTTTCTGAGAACACAGATTCTGTAGAAATTCTCCCTTTCACACTCAGATGCTGGTGAGACTGAGGGGAAGGGAGTTAGCATTCTTATTCTTAGTTGCTGCTCGCAGAAGGTTGCTTCTTCCTTCGTTATACATGCCCAGATTATTTCAATATCAATCATTTATTATAGCCACAGCTGTCCCATATGATTGTAGAGGGACAAAAGGGTGCCTACACAATGATTTATAATCTAAAGGTTCATAGAGTTCTTCCTAAGTCATGAGACCTGGCTCAGGGATGCATCCATGTCATGGATGAGGCTCCTTGTCTAAAGGTGTTCAAAGGAACCATTCACTTCCTAGTTGACCTTCTGTGAAACAGTGTCTCCCCAGTGGGGATACTGGGTTTTGTTTTGTTTTGTTTTGTTTTGTTTTGTTTTGTTTTCTTCTTTCTAATTTGCTTATGGGCATCTTATGGGCTTGTGGTTCTGGCTTGTCATCCACTGATGTCTGTCACTTCCCCTTATTCCTCAAATCTTTTATTATCTGGCTTATTGCTATTCTCTCCAAAACTACTGCCACCATAATCTTGGTAATTTTTCATCTCAGTCTTTTCCTCCCATGGTCATTATCCAGACCTATTCATTACCAACAATTGCACTGACTCCACAAACTCTAAATATCCATCTCTTACCATCACTTCCTACATTTCAAGCTCATTTGCTTCAATGTGTAAGCTCCAGAAATGTTTGTCTCTGCTGGGATTTACAATCCATTGACCGTTCTCCAATGTATGTCCTCTCTTCCCTCCTTACTTGGTTTACATCCTATGGCCCATCATAGAAATCACTCCTGAGTATATATTTCCAATTCTCTTATTGCAGTTTCTCTTTGTCCTACTTTCTGGTTGAAATGTCATCCCTGGCGAAAATCTGACTCTCCGTTTACACCTTCACCCAAACAATTGAATGTGACTGAAGAAAAAGAAGCTGTAAGACTGATTAGTTTCACTTTAAAATCAGACCACAAACCTTATAGAGGCCTTACTGCTAACAACAACCCTACTACATTTTCTTAGTCCAGAGATTCCTACCCCTCTTCTAGATGACACACATTATCCCCAACCTAGCAACACCTCATCATACTTCCGCATACTCCTGAAGAAATGGGAGCAATCTGATGAAAATTCATATGTATTCCCACCAGTAAACATATAAACCATGTATAGGATGTCTTTCCACTAGTAACAATGCCCTGCTCAGATCCAGATTTCTCAGATTTCCAGATCTCAGATTTCTACTTGTGTACTAGATTTTACCCCTTCACCGACTAAAGAGCTTTTACCACTACACTTACCTCCATTTATTCTATATCATCCATTTTCCCCAATATTGGATAATTCTTATAAAAACAAAAAAAAAAGGTCTTATTTTTTAATTTTTCATGTACATGAGGCTGGGTGGAGAGTACACAGGATTTCTGTAATCCCTTGGCAACATTTTGTGCATCTACTATCATTTCAAGATTAAACGTTAAAAGTATAGGGGTGGCTCAGTTGGTTGAGTCTTGGACTTCGGCTCAGATCATGATCTCAGCCCCTCATCAGGCTTGCTGCTGTTAGCACGGAACCTGCTTCATATCCTCTGTCCCCCTTTCTTTTTGTCCCTCTCCCAGTCATGCTCTGTCTCTCAAAAATAAATAAAAAATTTTATTTTTTTTAAAGTTTAAGCAAGGGGCAGAGAGAGAAGGTGAGAGAAAGAGAGACAGGGTCCCAAACAGTCTCTGCACTGTCAGCGCAGAGCCCAGTGTGGGGCTTGAACTCACAAACTGTGGGATCATGACCTGAGCTGAAACCAAGAGTTGGACACTCAACCAACTGAGCCATGCAGACACCCCAATAAATAAAACTTTTTTAAAAAAAAAGTTAAAAGTATAATAATCTTTCCTTTTTCCCAAATCCATGTCTGTCTGTACCTTATCTATTTTTTATAGTAAATTTCCTATAAAGAACTATGTAATTATGGTTTCCACTATTCCTTCAATTCTCTCTTGAATAAGCAGTCAGATTTTAGTCCTCACTACTCTTTAAAAAAAAATTAACATTTATTCATTTTTGAGAGACAGAGAGAGACAGAGCATGAATGGGTGAGGGGCAGAGGGAGAGGGAGACACAGAATCTGAAGCAGGCTCCCGGCTCTGAGCTGTCAGCACAGAGTCCGATGTGGGGCTCAAACTCATGGAGGGCAAGATCATGACCTGAGCTTAAGCCGGTCGCTTAACTGACTAAGCCACCCAGGTGCCCCTAGTCCTCACTACTCTTGAAACTGATCATATCAGTGTCTTCAATGACCACTTCATTGCCAAATTTAATCCATAATTCTCAGTTTTTACCCTAACTTGCCTTTCAGCAGCCTTTGCCCCAGCAGACCATACTACCCCATAACTCTTTCATACTTTGGCCGCCTGGACATTAGAGGTAGAGGAGCCCTTCTTTTTCTCTACTCTTTTCTTTTTGAATAATTTTGACTAAACATTAGAGTGTCCAGGCCTCAGTCCTCTGATCTCTCTATACATACACTCACTATTTAATCTCACCCATTTCCACAATTTGTAAAGCTTCCTATAGGCAAATGACTCCCAGATTCACGTGTCTCGTCTCACATTCTCCCCCTGCACTGCTGACTCTTATTTTTTATCACCCTACTCTAAATTTCCACCTGCATGTCAGATAGATATCTCAAAGTAAACATGTTGATGGGGTTCAGGATAGGCTATCCCCAAATACATCATGTTGATATATTAAATATCTTAAGCTAAAGAAAATTAAAATGACAGAAGTAAGGAGGACACTTTGACTACCCCTCCCTCACCCTTCTTCCCTGAAATAGATTATGAAACCTTCATGTGGGGGTACCTGGGTGGCTCAGTCAGTTTAGTGTCCAACTGTTGATTTCTGTTCAGGTCATGATCTCGCAGTTCATAAGATGAAGCCCCACATAGGGCTCTGTGCTGACAGCATGGAGCCTTCTTGCGATTCTTTCTCTCCCTCTCTCTCTCTGCCCCTCCCCTGCTCATGCTTTTTCTCATTCTCAAAATAAATAAATAAACTTAAAAAAAAATCTTCTATGTGAAAGTTACCATCCCAGTAACTGGGAGGAGGGAAGATGTTCTTATCACCACAGATGCGTAACTGGGGGCCAAGAAATCAGTTCAAATAAACCTTGTTGAATTAACTCTTATCTCCCTAGTTACTTTTTTTTTTTTTTTTACCAGTTATTACCCCTAGCCCAAACTCGTTGGTCTTGTCAATTCTTCACATATTTATTGTTTATTTGTCTAAAAGCTTCCTGCTCGAGTCACTTCTTCAGGTCTTCATTCTCCTGTGAAGGTTCCAATGTACATGAAAAATTTAATAAAATTTATATTCTTTTCACTTGTTAATCTGTCTTTGTCAATTTAATTTTCAGACCCAGCCAAGGATCCTAAGAAAGGCGAAGAAAACTTTTTCCTTTCCTACAATGTCCAGAGCAAAGCTCTTGATTCCTCTGCTCCCTTACTCCCCCCACATAGCTCTGTCTGCAGTATATCTTCTCTTAGGATATTGTATCACCATTTACCAAGTTGCCCAGGCCCAAATCCTGAGTAATACTTAATTCAGATATTTTTCTAAGAATCCATATCATTCCATGAGGAAATTCTATGAGCTGTGCCTTCTAAATACATCTGGAGTCATTCTACTTCCCAGAGCCCAGGTTTAAGCACCATAATTCCAATCACCTCCTAACTAGTATTGTTGCATTCACCTTTGATCCTATATAGGCTTTTCTACTGCAACATTCAGAATGATACTTTTAAAACTTAACTTATGTCAATCAAGATTTAAGAGTGTGTCAATCTTATGTTCTAAAACCCTCTAATGAATTCCCATCACACTCTGAATAAAATCCATAATCTTTGTCACAGACTAAAAATACCTACATAAAAGACTTTTCAGACCTAATTACCTACCCTCCTTCTTGCTTTACCTACACTGCCTCATTACTGTTCCTTAAACACAATGAGTATCATTTTACTCAGTATCTTTGCACTTATAGTTCCCTCTGCATAGAATAGTCCCTCCTCACTCCAGCCTTAACATCTACATCATTCATTTTCGCATGTCCTTTAGGTCTTTGCCCAAATATAACCTTATTTGAGGTAGACATTTTGGACCTGCTCTCTTGAAAAGAAAATAAACTCCCAATCTGGGCCGCACTCTATATATCTTCTTTGTTTTATTTTCTTCACATCACTGATCATATTGTGATGTTCTGCATATTTATTTGTTTGTTTATTGTCTTCATCCCTTTTTAGAAGGCAAACTCATTAGGGATTTTGTTCATTTTGGTCACTGTACTAAAACTAATGCCTAAACAGTGCTTAGCATATAGTAGGTGCTCAATAAGTATTTTTTGAAAATTTACCTGAGCCAAAATCAAGAGTCAGATGCCAGTCAGGCCTCCCTCGATAAGTATTTTGGGATGATTGATTGAATAACTGAATGAATAAATAAACTTTAAAGTCCAGCTCTACCAGGACACTGTTTACTCTCATCTGACTCTCTTTTTCCTCTATACTTAACATTTAATGAGCATTCAAATGCTACGATAGGCATCAGTAATGCATGGTAAAAAAAAAAAAAAAAAAAAAAAGACATGTAGAAACTTAGATGGTGGGAGATTTGGAGCTGATGGCCAAGAAAGAATTCTTGAAGATGTCTTTGGTGCAAAGATTTGATTAAAGCATGGGGACTGTTATGCCCAGAATTCGTGATCCCCAAAGATCACCAGGGAGCTGAGTCCGATGCAAAAGCAAAAGAGCCTTTATTCGAGCTAGCTTGAGCTCAGTCCCCTACCTGCACTGACGCAGTGGTGAGATACCGGAGAGAGAGCGAGTTTCAAAAGCACAAAGGTTTTATAGGGGTCTAGGGGCAGTTGGTGAGGTAATGGCTGTGGCCTCAGCTGATTGGCTGGGGAAGGGTCGGAGTCCTGTTACGCAGGTCTCCGGGCATGTTTTGATCGGGAAGTTTGAACTGGTGAGCAGGAGGTTACTCAAGGGGAGGAGGCGTGGTCTGAGGTTTCTGTGATTTTCCTGGAAAGGGGGCATGTCGGGGACATAGTCACTCAAGGTGGAGGACACAAAACAAGATGGGGTCGGCTGGCGTAGGTCCGCCCTTTCAGGGACAGGATCCATGGGCAGAAAGAGCTGCACTGGGGTTGTGATGGGTAGCTGATTATATACCCTCAGGTTGGGAGGGTGTCAGGAAGAGCATAAGTCTCTAAGAAATTTTGGAACAGGTTTACTAACAGGACCTTGAGGGGGTAGCTGCTGTTAGGAAAATGCCATTTGTTACCATTTAGTAAAACCTCAGTCATGAGACCCTTCAGATGTATATCAGGGGTCCTTAAGCTTGGAATATGATGGCCAGCATATATCTTGGGGGAATTGAGGTAAAGGAAGTTTCCAAAGGAATTTTTCTAAGTTAAAGTAGACTTACAGGATCCTAGAGAGGGTCAGGATAATGTTAATTCCCTTATGCCCCTAGCAAAGTGTTATCATCCAGGCAGCTGAGCTCCTAGAGGGAGGTCGCCCTGCCTGTTTCAAGGACTTGCCAATGGGCTGTACGCAGTAAGGGAATTTAATTTTTCATTTGCCTTAGTTTCCCACATTACCCTGGCAAGTACTTAAACCCCTTTCCTTTGTTCTTGGGTAGCTAGGAGTGTCTGAGGAATATCACATGTATCCCACCTGGAGGGAGGGTGCTGTTAGCCTGTACTTTGCCCTCAGCTTGCCCCACACTCCCTCATCACTTTGCATGACACAGAGTTGGAATTAAATAATATTTAGTGAAATGTGGCAATACTTGAAATATGAACCGAGGTTTTATTCCTGTGTTTCCTTATACTACTTAACCCTTCTCAAATGTAAGTACTCAGGCCATTGAGCTTGCAGTGCTTTAGGGAAGGAGTTTTATAATACAAAGTGGAGTGAAAAGAGCCATTTCTGCCTTTTCATTCGCATAAGCAGAAGCCTCAGGGGACATGAGGCCCAAAGAACAGATTCAAAACATGTGTGAAGAACTCGAGTAGGGCTTGCTGTCTAGAGACTAATTTCACTTTTCCCAGATTGGAGTGGGAAGCTCCTTAGAAGGGAAGCCCGGAGAGCTTAAACTGCTGGGTTTGTGAGAAACACCATTCTCCCTCATCAGTCCTGCACGTAATGCAGGAATCCTAGATACAAATCCTGGATATTTTTTCAAAGTCAATATTAGCAGAAACCTGTGCCCCAGCAACCTATAAAAGAGAGAACACTGTCGGTCATAAATATGCTCAAGGGTGACCTAGAGGTCAAGAGGGTTTTAATTCCGTAGAATTTTCATGGGTAGTATTATCTAGGGGCAATAAAATGATGCCAAACAGAGGAAAGGCATCAAAGTAATGGGGGCAAAATCCTATGAGGACTTGAGTTTAGGAATGAGGGACACTTCAGCTCAAACTTACATGGGACCAGAGGGAATGAGGATGTTGCAGTGGGTATCATCATAAGCAATCTTGAAACCAAGGTCCAGATCAGACCTTCCCCTCCCACCAGCTTTGATCTCCTGTTAGAGAGCCACGACCAAAATGAAAACGGAGGGAAATTGGGGTTAAAAATAGAAAGATAGATTCAATGATAGGAAGGAAGTTTACTTCTTACACTTTTGAGTTAGTGGGTTAAGAATGGTTTTTACTATATTTATTATACTATAGTATTATAGCAAATTTCTAAAAGGTTGTAAGGCCTATTTGTTACAAATTCAAAAGTATAATAGTCTCTTTGGCATTGACTACAAACCATAGTAAGGTTTTTTTTTCTCAATTTGGCTGATTCATTATATTTTTAAGCCTCCATTTTCATTAGTGGTACCTGAGAAATAATTAATATTCTTGACAAAGAAACACACAAGAATGGATACTGGAAAGCAAAGTTTCTCTGAATGGTTTCTTCTTAAATGAGTTTTAGGCATTTACTTTATATAAAAATGGTCCGCGACTTACCAAGATGGTAGTTCTTAAGTGGCCATCATTTAAAAATTTTCAAGAAAACTTACCAGAGCTCAGGTCCTGGTTAAAATACAGATTATTGAATACTGAAGTCATTTGCCCGGCTTAAAGAGAAAAATAAATTTGAGTACTTGAAGAGCTTAGCATGGACTTTAATATATTATTATTACTAATAATGCTGCCTTTGAATATTGATCTCAGAGAAGCCATCCACTTGGCAAACAGATCAGCAACTCCCATTACCAGAGCAGTTGAGATGAATGTCAGTTCCTGACGAGGCACATTAATTTCCCATGAACACGTCATTAAAGCCAGCTCTATATGCAATATGCAACGTCTCAGCAATCAAAGATCTGTGAAGTCCCAAATATGCAAGAGCAGCAGCTGAAATACAATTTACTTCTTGCTAAAGGAAAAGTGATCACCCAGGCACAAAATCTAGTCTGTGGAAAAGCAAATGAACAAGATGGAGCCACTTGAGATTTTGAGTCACTTGCTTTTAGAGTATTCCTTGGGATTCGGCTGCTGTGATTTGTATTCCCCTTGCGATGAACTGTGACAGACCATTGGGGAGATTTGGAAGGTGTCCTCTATGTATTTATGCAAAAAATATGGGAATGTCAAAAAAAGTCAAATGATTTTTATATCCTTTTTACATGTTCTCATATAGTGCCTTAATTTAAAATAGCATCCACTTCACAGTATGCAACATATTAGCCAGCTGGAATCTCTGGTCCTTGTGATTGAGAGACAAGAGGCAGCCACATGAAAATTAGAAAGAATAAAAATCTTGCCGGCTACTAATCCAAAAGAGAGTTACCTGGGAATACTTTATCAGAGGGGCTCATTGAGCTCTATTACCAGATGTGAAGCCCCACCAAGAAAATCCACACTGTGCTTTATTGCTACATTTTATATTTCTTCCTGCAGAGGATAAAATTTGTTGGTGTGATTCAGTGCACTGATTGCTCTCATTTAAAAAAAAAGGATTTAAAATTAGATCTTACACTTGAACTGTCTAATTCACTGCTATTGGCTAACATGTAACAAAGTTACCGGAAAAAGGAGCTCTAATTTACTTAACTTTGGCCCAATCCTTTGCTAAATATTTGTGTTAGTTCATTAAGCATCTGAAGTAGATATTATCTCCTGCTTCTAATAAAAATACAACGAATGTCTGTACACTTACCAGAATGACTAAACCTCAAGAGAACAATAATATAATCTTATAGAGCAATGAGAATCCTCTTATATTGTCGGTATAACCGTAAGTTGGTACAACCACTTGAAAAATGTTTGGGATTATATATTGAAGTTGAATATATTCATACCCTGTAATCCAGCACAATTTCACCCAAGAGAAATGTGCACATGTCTATCAAAAGATAGCAACGTGACTGTTCACAGCAATAGTGCTATAAGGGCTAATTCCAGCAGGCCTAGAATTATCACTAAATTGTTCTGCTGAAATTTCTGCATCACAGTGACCCCCCCCATCAAGCCATGAAACCTATTGATTTGCCAAGTGTTCCTTTGTAATCAGAAGTCTAAGAAGTTTTGAAGTAGTTTGTACTCAGTTTATCAGCATTATTATTGATAAGAGTGATGCTGATGATTCACACCTCATTTATTGAGACTATCAGAAACTGGTTACAAAGCAGGAATATGCTTACTTGACCAACAAATTGTAAAAATTAACATCTGAGATTCCATTTCATGCTCCTGGTTCTAAAGTGTTCCATGTATACACTGGTTCCTAATTGGAGAGAAAAATTGTGTCCAGTATAGTCCTTAACAGAGAGAAAACATTTAGAGCCTGAGTCTGGTCCATCTGGACCCCTTGCTATTGTTTGTGATGCATATCCTTACTTTAATGTTTTTTTCTGTATTGAATCCTTTTCCTGCAATAAACTATAGACTTGGAAAAGAAAAAACAAAAACAAAAAAGAATGTTCCTGGTCACACAGCTAAAGAATAGCAGCTCTGAGTTTCAAAGGCAGGTCTTCTGGAGTCCAAAGTCCTTGTTTGTGCTACTATGCCATGATCTTCCTTTTCCTACAGAGTAGTAGTAAATATCATGCTTGCTTTAACAGTGGACCCACTGAGGTTAGGGGGAAATACGTACCTTGGGACACAGCATTAGATGAGCTCGGTAGGAAGTCAGACAGATGCTCATTTCCCAGGAGCTACACTGCCAGCATTCTCTGCCCAGTGGGTTGTAATCTCTTGTCCAGATTGTTCAGAGGAGCTAATATCATCCCTTGAGGGGGCCTCACAAGTTCCAGCTATAAAAGGAACGGAAAAAAAATCTATTGAACATTTAAACACAAAACTAATGGAGGGATAGGCATCATGGCACTCTGTAAAAGGAAATTATGCCTAACTAACCTATGCAAGTTCTTGGAGTAGGTAAATAAACATGCAGAGAAGGAAGAAGCAGTGGCTCTAACTGAAGATGGATTTAGGCTTTCAATAATCTTTCCCTAGTGAAACCATTGGGCAATATAATTACCATAAGTTTTGTAGCCTGTTTTACCATGTCTAGGGAACTATAAGAAAGATAGAAAGCCAATGAAGGAAAGAAAGAGATACTTTATATAATGGAGAGATGTGAGTGGTATGGTACCCCAAGGATTAATGCTTGGAAAAAGTTTACTTTTAAATTTTTATACATAGTCTTAAAGAATAAAAACTCCACATTTACACACAACACATTCTAATTTGAAATACTAACATAACAATCCTTCAAGGTCATGTGAATGGGCTAGGAGATGAAAAATGAATTTGAAGTCGTCAAGAATTAAGTAACATATTCAATCATTCATTGACCATCTACCACTTTTTACTTTGAGGCCAGACACTAGAAATAAACAGAAGGCTCCAGCAACAAATTAATTCATGATCCTTGGTTTATAAGTGCAGTGTTGTGATCCGTGGTGCCAGATAATTTGAATAAAATGGATAAAAATTCCTTCCTTTAAAGAGTATATAGTGTAATACAATGCAAAAAGTGCAAGGAGAGATACACACGCAAAATGCTTTAGCACAGGGCTTCTGTACGTTAGCATTATAGACACTAAAATTTTTAAGCTGGATGATTTTTAGTTGTGAGGGGCTGTCCTGTGCATTGTAGGATGTTTAGCAACATCTTTGGCCTCTGCCTACTAGATGCTAATGGTACCATTTCCAGCCAAGTTTTGACAACCAAAAATGTCCCCAGACATTGCTAAGTATCACAGA
Organism: Panthera leo; assembly: GCF_018350215.1. Lineage (NCBI taxonomy): Eukaryota > Metazoa > Chordata > Mammalia > Carnivora > Felidae > Panthera > Panthera leo. Next base: position 38,571,838 of record NC_056696.1, on the reverse strand, counting down.
GTTAGGGTATGCAAAAGGGCACCTCAACTCAGCCCTGAGGTAATGGTGGGGAGGGAACACTGTAGGGGGGTAAGAGGAGGTGGCTGAAGGAAAGTTTTTGGAGATGTATGAGCATAGTTTCTGAGAATGAGCAGGTAGTAGCCAGCCAGAGGCAATACAGACCACATCAGAAGGCTTTCTTGAAGGTACAAGGAAAAGAAAACCATGACTTCTCAGTTTGGAAATTTAATTCACTCTACATCATTGAACATTTATTTAGTGCCTATCATATTCCAGGTACTAAGAATACAAAAATTCAAAGGAGGTCACAGTCGAGTCCAGCAACTCTCAATCTCGACACCTCCCCACACTTCTGTCCTGATACTGTGATCATTTCTGGAGTTTATCTCACACGATTTGTTACTTGGTTTGTGTGTGTGTGTGTGTGTGTGTGTGTGTGTGTGTGTGTGTGTGTGTGTTTTAATGTTTGCTATTATCAGTAGCTTATCCCTGAAATGAAATCATTCTCATTCACTAGCATTCTGGTGTTTGTTTTGGGTGATAGATAAAAGGGAAGCATTAAGGGAAGGCTAATGTACTGAGCAAAAGTACAGCTCATCCTCAATTTTGCCTTGTTTATCATACAGCTTAGAGATGGTTGTCTAAGTGAGTATTATTAGTTTTGGTGGACAACAGGCTGAAATGTGTCATTTAAATTTGGAGAAAGAGAAAAATAGAGTGTGATAAAGTCACCACATATTTTTGACAGTTTTTATCTCTTCCTTTGGCTTCTTTAGCACCATCTTTCCTTCTTCCTCTTCAACCATTTACTTTCTTTGTCCCATTTGGGATCTTTCATTGTTCTGGTCAACATGTAACACATAATTTTTGAGAGCCTACTATGTGAGGGCCACTATCTTAGGCAACTTTGATGTTCCTCAGGGATGCCTGCATCTATAAATCTGTATTATTGGCTTTCAATAATTTGGGAGTAAGATGGAAAGTATGAAAAATATGAGTTTATTTTCCTTTTGTTTGTTGTTGTTAACCCTCCTACATTTATGTGAGTGAGCTTGTTAACATGGTCAAAATCACTTGTAATGAGATGTATATGCCTTAAGCTTTCGATATATTGGGAAAAACAACACACCAAGATGAGGTTTAATTGTTTGAAATATTCTTCTTAGACAATCGTGCAAATCTATAACTTCAAATACCACCTTTACATTAATGACATTGATTCTCTCTGACTCATCCAGACCTTCCTTCCAAAACCCAGAACCATTTCTACACATTCTTGGATGTCCCACAAACTGAGCAATCTGGAAAATGATTTATTATTTATTCTCCAAATTTCTTGTCTTCTTTTATAGCTTATACATCAGTTGAAGTCACAACTGTCTATCTAGAAACTCAGCGAAAGATCTGTTCATTTTACTTTCCATTCTCCATCATCCTTACTTATAGCAACTTATCAAGAACTAGATATTCTATCTCCTTAATGTATCTTCTGTCATTATATCCTCTATTTCTCTCTTTTTCTTTCTCATTGACTGGTATTTTTAAAAACAATTCTAGTCTGCCTTTCCTCTTCTAGTCTTCTGCACTGTCATAGAATAGCAAAATCAAGTCACATTCCTGCTTAAAATCTTAAAATCTCTTAATGTTTCCCTCTAGCTATAGAATAAATCAATCATTTCCATCTTATGTTTTATCATTTCTCTCTTATGTTTCTATCTTCTCTTATGTTTTATCATTTATATTCATTTATCTGTCTTTCTTCAACCCCAAGACCACAAACCTGGTCCAAATCATTGTCATATCTTTCTGGACAAATTAAGTCTTGCTATTGTTCTCTCTCTTGTCTCCTCATAATCTGTTCTCCACATGGTATCCAGTGTAATCATTTAAAAATATCACTCCTCTGTAAAACTCTTAATAGTTTCTCTGTGAACTAAAAACAAAGTACAGTCTTTAACATACCCATGGGACACTGCATGAGCTTGCCCCTCCTATCTGCCCAACCTGACCTCGATTTGCTCTCGCCCTCCCTCAGTATGCATTAACCACAGTGGCTTTCGTTCAGGTCTGCAAATGTGCCTAGTTCTTTCTTTCCCCAGGGTCTTCCCACACACTGTTTTCTCTGCCTAAAATACTCTTCCCCTCACGTTTTCCCTAGCTAAGTCTTACTTATCCTTTGGGTATCATCTTCCCAAATAACTTGTGGTTTTTCAAAAACGCCAGGCTATTTATGTCACCATTCCTTGCTATTTTTACTTTCTTAGTATGAAATAGTCTTTCCCTCATCCAACATCTTGTTACTCTGTCCTAAAGAACTCAGTTCATGAGAAGTTTTCTCATTCAGGAAAACTTTCTGAAAACCTCAAGCTGACTTGGATATGCCTCCTCCGTGTTCCTGTGGATTGTGATCTAATTCTATGCACCTCATTTCAATTAAAGTCTCCTGAGAGATTTTTCTGTATTGAATTTCCCCTTACTAGTGAAAATATTAACCAGCCACATTGATTCAGTATATAGTATGCAGTGCTGAGTTTCCTGTTAATTCAGTTTTAATATTCCGTGGCAATCTGAAGTCAGAACTTTACTTTTATTGCTCAAACTTCGTGATTTTCTCCAGTGACCCATAGCACAAAAAGTCAGAAGGACCACTTGCTCAACTGAACTTTCATTTACATCCCTTTGGAGTAAAATTATTTTGGATGAACCTGAGTTCTGCTAGATTCATTTTTTTTTCCTTTTGAGATTTGGAGAGGGTTGTAGGAGAAGGGGAAATAATAACCTTATTCTGCTTGTATTTATTATTGTTCTTATTTCAGAAACTTCATATTTGAATGGCTCTACACAAAAATGTTTGCTTATCCTTGTTTTTTACTACCTTTGGATTTACTGTGAATCCCTCTCCATCAGTTTTCACAGAGATGCAATGTTGGTTTCTCCTTTTATGCATGGCATTGGCCCTGGTAGCTTTTTGCAGGAAGAACTACTGGGGACAGCATTTCTCCTAGGAGGTGGTAGAAGTGGTTTTCATTAGGCAGTTATAGTATGTGGCTGACAATTTCAAAATGTCCCACCTAAACTGAACCAGTTATCCTCTTACCATCTCCCAGTATTCAGGAGAAGCTTTTCGAATGTACTCAAGTAATCATACTGGTAATTTTACTGGTGAGGGGATGATAAACTTGATTTTCTTATTTTGAAAATATCAAGAAAAATCTGTTGTATGACTGCAGATTGAGATGCCCAGGTAAGGCACTTCATGCTGCTGATCTTCTTGGAGTGCAGGGATTTTCTTAAAAGACTGTCCAGAAAAATGTTGTTAATTATTATTTACTCATACAATGAGGGAATGGTGTTCATAGTTGCATGGGTAATATATGCACATGCAACACCAATTGTATTTAGAGTGCAAGGTCCTAATCTTACATACCCATTATTAGCATCATTTCAACCAGGTGCGATGTCACTTTGAGAGATTCTCTAGTAGCTACCACTATTTCTTCAATTCTGAAGAAGCAAATGGAGGAGAGCAGGGAGTATGGATGCCCTCCCTCTTCCTCCTTCCCCCTCTTTCTTTCTCTGTTTTCCTTCCTATCTCTTTGTGGTCTGATAATTCTGTTAGGTATGTATGTGTGTCACTTATTCAGTGATTTTTATTTTTCTTTAAATATGTTTTCTGTCTCAGAAAATATGACATATATGTGGGGGTTTTGCTCTTCCTAAAGGATAACAATTTTATATATTAGAATTTCCTTCTTATATTTTCCATATATATTGGTATTTTCTCTACTCATTTGAAACTTCTTGTTCATTTCCATTTTATTCTTAAGACATGAAAGATGTTTTGGCAGTGTCTTCTCCTTTGTGCTGATTCTAATGTGGCCTTCATATATGTAATCACTTTCTTTTTCTCCTTAGCTCTGATACCTCATCTTACCTGACTTCTCTGCTCAGTCTCTCTGACTCACTGGTTCATGCAAATGTGGCTTATTTCTCATGACATGTACATTCATCATATGAAAAATTATACTTTTATCAACAATGTGGTTCTTGCTGTCAATTGCCAACCTGAAACCAGTTGAGTAATTTTTTTTTGAAAATACCCACTCCATCATACCATGTTTTATGCTATATTGCAAGTATGAGTTTACTTTTTCTTTCTAAGTTGTTTACAGATTCTCCAAGAACACCAACCATAACTTATTTTTCCTTGAATCTCTAGTGTGTGGCTTTGTGCTTCATTGTAGGTACTTAATAAATAATACATTTAAAAAGTAGGTAAGAAAAACTAGCAAAAAGAAGTGATTAGCATTGTGAAAAGGAAGCAGAGAAGGTTTTTGAAGAGGTGACATTTACATTTGTTTGCACAAGATTAGGAATTTTCCAGGACAATAAATCAAGAAAGGAAGTTTCTAAGTTGATAAGCTAACAGAATATTATAAACAAGCTTGGAGCTCAAAGTTATCAAATTTTAATGATTCCCCTTGGACCATGTGCCATCTCTGAGCTAGTCACTCTGAAGACTTGAGTGTGGTTCTTACGCTGATGTCTTGATCTGGGGTAGGGCAGGTCCCACCCCTAAATGGCATGGACTACAAATAGGGATAAAATGACTCTGTAATAAGTAAAGAACCAGAAAAAGTAGAAGTGGATGTTAGAAAGGCAAAGAGAATATGTCCAATATGCCCAACAGGCTGTAACTTCTAGGTTTTTATGATCCACATAAATTTTTCTTTTGATATATAGAATTTCAAAATCTTTTTCCACTGAATGTTATGCCATTATGCCATCAACGAGAGACCATCAATCCCTCCTAGGCAGGAGAAAACCAAAATCATATCCAGTGGCATTGAACTCCAAGTCAACTCAAGATAAGGTTCACTTACCTTGATTAGATTCAACAGAGCTTCTCATAGTCTGGAGACCTGTAAATAAAATGCTCACTGCAACTACTGTCAAACCACTCAACTTCCCAGTAGCAGGAAAACAAACAAATTCAAATATAAACTCACATCTGAAGTTTACAACTTCACAGAATATAGCATATTCTGCAAAAATAAGAGAGCAAAAATTTACCAACCTGCATTTTCCTGTTTTTTCTTCTTGTCCATCGTTCATTATTCTCTCTGACCACACTGGAGGTGAGTTACTAGGAAGACACTCATTTGAAGTTTGTGCTCATTTGGTGCAGATCTGGAAATCTAACGAGTACCTTAGCATTTAAGTAACTGCAAGTCTGTGTTTTTCAGGCTGGGCTTTATCTGGGGATTTAGTCAATTTTTGTTAATGCGTGGTCTAATACCCAAAGTCAGATCTTGTCACACTGTTGTCCTTAAAATTAAACCATGACTTGGGATTGTCCATCTCTTAAAAACTAGACTCAGTGCTCTCTGGCCAAACTTCAAGTCCTTAGATGAATTGTTTCCATGTTAGCCAATATCTTGGGTCAATGGAAAGCCTGCTGGGGAGGAAGGCATGACTCATTACTGCTTATAGGCTGCATTCCAGGAATGACCCTTTACGATGAGGGTAATTGTTGCTGTGGACAGGCAAGGAGTGATGATCAGAGGTACTTATGAAGGGCATGGGGAATCAGTAAGTAACTCCTCCCAGGTCCCCGCCCCTTTGTTTCCAGCCTTCTTATCTTGGCTCCCCTGTCCTTCAGTTAAGGTCAGATGCACAACTTTCTAGGTGTTCACTGACTATAAATTTCTGGCCAAAGGTAGATGCAGTCTAGTAAAAACCTATTTTCTTCCATTTCTGCCTCCTTCAATCTAAGTTTTGCCTTTGCCTTGGATTTTGCCAAATCTTCAAGAAATTATAATTACAACCTGATACTTTTTATGACGTCACTCAAATCCAGGCTCGGTGAAACATGGTGTTTTTGTCTTCAGAGACAACAGGCATCAGCTGAATCAGTTGCTTTCTTGCCATCCACAGGAGCTTCAAATTTCTCAGTTTGAAACAGAGAACTCACTGCTCAGAACTCCATCTTGATGTAGACAAGCCCATAATTTAGGATCTATCATGTATAATATTCTATTTCCAAGTACTGATTTCTGTATCATTTAGGTGTTTTTTTTTAAGACATAAATGAGAGAAATTCAACTCAAACTGACTTACATAAGAAAAGGCCTTAGGCTGAATCCAGATGTTCAGTGAAGGCTTTCTCTACCTATTGCTTCCATTTTGTCTATGATGCCTTTATTCTTTGGAAAGGTGTCCCCTAGCCATGGCAAGTACTCTGGCTTGAATCACCCAGATTAGCAGCTTCAGCAAAGAAAAGTGTTCATTCTCACTGGTTCTAGCCAAAGCCTTCCGACATTTTCTAGGTGTATTAGTTTCCTAGAGCTACCATAACAAATTACTACAAAGTACCTGGCTTAAAATAATAGAAATTAAAATAAAATAAATAGAAATGTCACAGTTTAGGAGGCTAGAAGTCCAAAATCAAGGTGTTGGCAGAGACATGCTGCCTCTGAATGGTCTCGGGTAGAATCCTTCCTTGCCTTGTCTAGCTATTGGTGTTCCTTGGCTTATGACAACAAAGCTCCAGTCTCTGCCTCTGTTGTCAGATGACCTTATTCCCTGTGTGTCTGTGTTCAATTTTCTCTCTTATAAAAATAGCAGTCATTGGATAAGAGCCCACCCTAACAGAGAATAACCTCATTTGGACTTAATTTCCAAATAAGGTTATATCCCAACATTCTGAGCAAACATGAATTTTGGGGGAACTCTATTCAACCCAGGCATCAGGCATCATCAAGTTCTTTCTCTTCGTAGAGCCTTTGCACTTGCAAATGTAACTAAAATTCTCTAACTCTTATTACTTCTTAGATTAAAGGCCACTCCCTGAAAGAGTATAATCTAAAGTAATCTCTTCTTATTATTTTCTTTCTTTTTTTTAATTTTATTTTTTTAATTTACATCCAAATTAGTTAACATATAGTGAAACAATGATTTCAGGAGTAGATTCCTTGATGGCCCTTACCCATTTAGCCTATCTCCCCTCCCACAACCCTCCAGTAACCCTCTGTTTGTTCTCCATATTTATGATTCTCTTATGCTTTGTCCCCCTCCCTGTTTTTATATTATTTTTGTTTCACTTCCCTTATATTCAACTGTTTTGTCTCCTAAAGTCCTCATATGAGTGAAGTCATATGATTTTTGTCTTTCTCTGACTAATTTCACTTAGCATAATACCCTCCAGTTCCATCCACATAGTTGCAAATGGCAAGATTTCATTCTTTTTGATTGCTGAGTAATACTCCATTGTATATATATACACCACATCTTCTTTATCCATTCATCCATCGATGGACATTTGGGCTCTTTCCATACTTTGGCTATTGTTGATAGTGCTGCTATAAACATGGGGGTGCATGTGTCCCTTTGAAACAGCACACCTGTATCCCTTGGATAAATACCTAGTAGTGCAATTGCTGGGTCATAGGGTAGTTCTATTTTTAGTTTTTTGAGGAACCTCCATACTGTTTTCCAGAGTGGCTGCACCAGCTTGCATTCCCACCAACAATGCAAAAGAGATCCTCTTTCTCCTCATCCTCACCAACATCTGTTGTTGCCTGAGTTGTTAATGTTAGCCATTCTGACAGGTGTAAGGTGGTATCTCATTGTGGTTTTGATTTGTATTTCCCTGATGATGAGTGAAGTTGAGCATTTTTTCATGTGTCGGTTGGCCATCTGGATGTCTTCCTTGGAGAAGTGTCTATTCATGTCTTTTGCCCATGTCTTCACTGGATTATTTGGTTTTTGGGTGTTGAGTTTGATAAGTTCTTTATAGATTTTGTATACTAACCCTTTATCTGATACGTCATTTGCAAATATCTTCTCCCATTGTGTCGGTTACCTTTTAGTTTTGCTGATTGTTTCCTTCACCATTCAGAAGCTTGTTATTTGATGAGGTCCCAGTAGTTCATTTTTGCTTTTGTTTCCCTTGCCTCTAGAGACGTGTTGAGTAAGAAGTTGCTGCCGGCAAGATCAAAGAGGTTTTTTCCTGCTTTCTCCTCAAGGATTTTGATGGCTTCCTGTCTTACATTGAGGTCTTTCATCCATTTTGAGTTTATTTTTGTGTATGGTGTGAGAGAGTGGTCCAGGTTCATTCTTCTGCATGTCACTGTCCAGTTTTCCCAGCACCACTTGCTGAAGAGACTGTCTTTATTCCATTGGATATTCTTTCCTGCTTTGTCAAAGATTAGTTGGCCATACGTTTGTGGGTCCATTTCTGGGTTCTCTATTCTGTTCCATTGATCTGAGTGTTCTTGTGCCAGTACCATACTGTCTTGATGATTACAGCTTTGTAATATAGCTTGAAGTCCTCATTATTTTCTATAGTATGTCTTTTGGTTTCCTTCTTTGAATTTACTACAACATGTAATTATTTGTTTCTTTTCCTTTAGAAGAATACAATCTTCCTGAGATTGTAGAACCCTTGTACTTTTTTTTTTGAGAGAGAGAGAGTGAGAAAGTGTGAGGGAGGGGCAGAGGGAGATGGAGAGGGAGAATCTCAAGCAAGCTTCACACCCAGTGTGTGGAGTAGTGTGACACAAGGCTTGATCTCATGACCATGGGATCATGACCTGAGCTAAAACCAAGAGTTGGATGCTTAAGTGATTGAGCCACTCAGACACCTATGTTTTATGTACTATTTTGTCCTTAGCATCTGGCATTATTTTTGACACATGGTAGAATCTCAATAAAAAGTGTTGAAGAAATAAATGGAGGGATGAATGGATGGATAGATGGATGAATGGATGGGTGGATGGATGGATGAATAAAATAGGTAAATATAAACAATGGGCATTTTCTACTTAATTATACTCTGTCAACCAACATTTTGCACTTTTCTTTGAAAAATGATGATTATATTATATTTTATATACTTATCAATTTGTAAACTCAATGTCTGTAGAAAATATTGAAAGTCTTCTATGTGAGGTGATGTCTAGGAGAAAAAATGAGAACAGTACTTGTGTTCAAATATTCAATACTTGTGTGATTCAATACTTGTGTTCCAAAGCTTATAATTTTAGAAGAAACAAATTAAAAAACAATAATTATCCTTAAAATTCTTATTCTAATGGTGGGATTAATTAAATGGCTTCTACATATTAAAAAATTGCAAAGTTTGGGTTCATAAAGAGTTTACATTTATACTGAGTAGCAATAACAAGCCTCTCTCAGAGGGTCTGGCACATAATAAACACTCAATAAATGTTAGTTGGATAAACTAATGAATAGTTTGTAAAATGCCTGTAATGGAAATTGGAAGCAAAGGAATACAATCATTATTTCTAAGAAACGGTCACAGTATTTTCAGAGCTTAAACTGATAAGAACCATTAATACCTACAGTGTTCATGAGGTGTTTTTCTACAAGAATTCCTGGTTAGACTGACTAGTGTTTGGCATGGTCTGTCTTGCTATTTGAAAATGTGTGGGAGAAGGATCCAAAAGTGACAGCCAACTTAGCTGGGATTCTCTCATTTTAATTTGGGGACATTCCATGACCCCTTTCAAAGAAGAATTGATTAGTAGATTTTTACAAAAAATTAATTTCTCCGTCTTGATAAACAAGAAAAAGCTTAGTAGTATACTGGAAAATATAAGGCATGAAAATCACAAGTTTCATATAACCTATGGGCTAGGCTGCAATGGGACATTTAAAATATATACACATTCTTGTTCTCTGTTAGATAAGGAGAGTGAAATTTGACTTTTTTGACATACTACTAAACATGTTTCACGACAGTTTGAGCCATGGTGTTGGAAGTTTTCTTGGCAAAAAGCCCGAGGCTATATTACTAATTTATCAACCTTACCATGCATATCTGAGCTTGCTTTGTATAATTCTCCTGCTCTCATGCTCTTGGGCCCTTATATTTATTCTCCATATTAGGAGTTAACAGTGTTTCTCCTTTTTAATACACCTGACTTTAGATGAATAATTTTATTCATCACTGTCCAGGAAGCCTTTGAAAATTCTTTTGTTGATCAGTTACACAGCTGTATCCTGATCCTAAGACCAAGTTGAAGGCCCTTAATAACATACTCTTTCACAGCTCCTATTTTCCATCCTGGGAAGTTCCCCGCATCGCATATATGTTTCTTGCAAATAATTTTTTGAGTTTTTGACATGATCCTGAACTGTCAGGCTGGCACTTTATTCTCCCAGAGATGAAGGAGCAGGAGTGATTAGGTTTTCCCTCCCCATCCCTTCCTATTTGCTCAAATCTGTGAGCTGTTCAGAGAGGAGTCATTCCGACACGTGTCACAGGCACTGTCAATTAGGTTAATAGACAAGCAGGCAGGGCCCTGGCATTGAACTGTGTCATTTGTTGATGCTGGTATACTCAGAATGAAAGCAAGAGAGTCAGGATCTCTCTGACTCATGGTGTGTTCTTTTTGAAGAGGGCATTGTGATATTTGACAGAGAAAGGAAGGAATTCAGACAAAACAAGGGAAGGAAGAGTTTGTTATTTCTTACCACCAGCCAAATCCCTGGTTCCTGTTGCCAAGAATATAACTTTAATTTATAAAGCAAATACAAATCTAGTTATGTATTATTTAAAATTTAATTTGGAGTAATACCATATCTTTGGAGTCCAATTCTCTATTTTACAAACATGAGAAAACATGAGAAAAATAGGAATTGTGTGTGGGGGTTGCCCTAATGCAAATTCCATCAGTTATGTGTATGGTTAACACAAATATGGGTGTTGAATAAAACTGGACTTTATTGATTATATATATATATATCATAAATCATAAATAAATCATATATCATATATCATAAATCATAAAATCATAATACACACCTTATTATAACATAGTAATTAATATTCAGCAGACATAATTTAAAAATTGGTATATATATATATATACGTATATATATATACGTATATATATATCGTATATATATATACGTATATATATATACGTATATATATATATATATACCAATTTTTAAATTATGTCTGCTGAATATTAATTACTATGTTATAATAAGGTGTGTATTATGATTTTAGCAAAATATATTATAGGAAGGAACATAAATATAAGACACAAAATAAGTATAAATTGGATCCCCAAATTGTATGACAATGATGTTGTCAATATACAGCTTAAAACCTAAAATCATGCCCCATTGTGTCATCTACAAATAAGCTGAAGGCACAAATTATCAAATTAAAAAGACACGAGAACCCGAAATCATGCTGAAGGGATTCTTGCCTGTTTTTTTAATCCCAGAGTAAAATGTCCCCACTAAAGCCCACCATCCAAAAAATGTCTATAAGGAATACACTTTAGTTATGCTGACTCTTATTTTCTTAATGTAATAGTTTGCCTGTCACCAAGAAGAGTTTTGGCATGAATACTTTCTAAGTCCCAAACAGTTAGCTTCAAGAACAGGAACAACAACAACAACAACAACAACAACAACAACAGCAAAGAATGTATGCACAACTTATCAGCTGGTCAGCATGATAATTCACGTGAAGGCAGCAACCTAAAGCCCAATGAAAGTTCTTTGAGAATGACCTAATGCTCATTTAGAGTTATGTCAATGGTGACAGGAATCATAAATAATTGTGACTGAATCGAGGTTTCATCAGAAAAGAACTCCAATTGGAAATAACCAGGGTTGTATTCTGTTAAATCTAAAAGGACTTGGCTTCTGACACTGTTCCATCTTTGCCTCCATACAGCTTTAAAATTTCTTTTCTAACTGAATCAGCATGTAATCTTATAATATTTCTATCAAAAGAAAGTCTCTTGACCTCTCATTCTAATCTAGCTTGTGCTCCATTTTTCTGTTCCCCTTTATAGCAAAATTTATTTTAAAAAAACGTTATCCATATTCCCCGCATCCAATTCTTTTCATCCATAGCCTCTTTAACATACCAATCCTACTTCAGTTCCTTTTAACACCACTAGTCAAGTTCACAAATGTTATCTATGTTCTCCAACCTAGTGTTGAATTTTCTGTCATTTCTTTCACTGACATTTTATGCCCTAACTTCTCAGCATTAGTCTTCCATAAACAAGTGCTGGTTTTTATCTTTGACTTCTACTTTGACTTTTATTCTTTGACTTGACTTCTACTTTGACTTTTATTCTTTGACTTGGCTAAATGCTCATACTCTCTCTCCCTTTCTCTCCCTCTCTCTCTCTCCCTCTGTGTGTGTGTGTGTGTGTGTGTGCGTGTGTGTGTGTGTGTGTACGTATATTCATCCCTTTCTCTATCTACTCTGGCTTCCTTGGTGATTTTATTCAACCCTGTGTCTTTTTTTTATGCCTCCCCGCATAAGGACATGCACTAGTCTGACAGCTCTCACCAGAATGTTAATACTAGATATGCCTGACTTCTTTCGCCTATCTTTGTAGCATTGGGAATCATGCATGCTATTGTTGCATGTATTAGTGGTTTGCTCTTTAACACTGTTGTGTAGTATTCCATTGTATGACTATTCTACAATTTTTATTCTCTGTCTATTGCTGATGGAAATTTGGGTTGTTCATGGTTTGGGGGTATTATGAATAAAGATGTTATAAATATTCTTTATCAGGTCTTTTGTTGGATATAAGCACTTATACATTAGAGTGGAATTCTTGGATATAGGCATTTATTCATTTATTCATATCCAAGTATTCCACTCTTGGATATAGGCATATTTAGTTTTTCATAGGTACCACCAGAAAGTTCTAAAATGTTTGTATCAAGTTGTACTCATAATCAACATGAGAGACTTTTCTTTAATCTAAATTTTCACTAGAATTTTATAGTGATTTTTAATTTTAGCCATAGGGATTGTAAAATGGTATCTCATAATTTTAATTTGGAATTTTTCCTAATGGCTAATGATATTGAGAATCTTTTAATTTGTTTAATGTCCATTTTTATATCTTCCCTCGAGAGGTGTCTTTTTAAGTCTTTGCTTCTATTTCTTTTGAATGTTTTTTTATTATTAACTTGAAAGTTACTTTTTAGAAATCCTAAAATGCTTTATGTATTTTATGTATTTGAAGTACCATTTTCCAATCTGTGGCATGTTTGCCTTTTACTGTCTTCATAGTGTCTTTTGATTAATAGAAATTCTTACTTTTAACGAAGTCTGGTGTACTGATTATTTCTTTTATGATCAGTGCTTTTTATTTATTTATCCTGCTTTAAAAACTTTTGCCTTTCCCAAGGTCATAAAAATATTATCCTATGGTTTACTTTAGAAGCTGTCAGATGTAGGTCTATGAGTTATCACACTTGTGTGTGTCTGAGGTGGGGGTGAGGTAAGAGTCAAGGTTCATTATTTTCCATGTGGGTATATGATTGACATAGCACTATTTAGTATAAATATAATATTCATTCTTTACCCCAGTGAATTTCAAATTCTTGTTATAAATCAGATAATTGTATTTGTGTGGGTGTTTCTGACCTCTCCATGTGCTGGTCTATATTTGTGCCAGACAATGTTGTTTTAATTACTATAGATATATAGTAAGATATATCATATATCATGTAGATATATGGTAAGTCTTGATATCTAGTAATATAAATCTTCCATTTCTTGTCTTCTTTGATACTGCTTTTACTGCTCTAGGTCCTTTGCCTTTCCATATAGATTTTAGAACTAGTTTGTGGATTGTTACAGAAAACAAACAAAAATAAATAACAACCACTGTGACTTTGACATGGATTACATTAAATAGAACAATTTGAAGAGAACTGTTCTGTTTTGAGTCTTCTAATTCATAAATATAGTAATAAACTATAATTTTCTGGGGTCTTTAATTTCTTTAATAATGCTTTATAATTGCTAGGATAGAGTTCTTGAAAATCTTTGCTGTTTACTCTTAGGTATTTGATCTTTTTGATGTTATTGCAGGTGATTCTGGGTTTCAGATTTCATTTCTACTTGTTAATTGTTACTGTGTAAAGTACATTTAATTTTAGTATGTTGACCTTGTTTTCTGAGACCTTGATAAATGCACTTATGAGATATAGGAGACTTTTTTTAGAATTCTTAGGTTTTTCTAATAGATTAAAATATTGTTTGTGACTAAAGATAGTCTCACTTCTTCCTTTCTAGTATGAACATGGAATTTTTGTTTTGCCTTACTGCAGTAGCTAAGTTTTTCAGTACAATGTTGAATAGAACTGATGAGAATAAATTGCTTTGTTCCTAATATTAGGGAGAAAGCATTCAGACTTTCAACATTAAATATGATGTTAGCTCTGGATTTTTCTTAGATGAACTTTTTAGAAAGTGTAAGTCTATTCCTGTATTTCTAAATGTTTTTTTTTCCAAATCACAAATGATATTAATGGTTGTATGTATTCGTATTTACATGTAATGTAATAAATGTAAATTTATATGTAAATAAATGTAATATATATAAACAATAAAAACAAATATGTATAATTATTATCTTAATAATTTTATATATTATTAAAAGGAATTGACTTACATGATTGTGTAGGCTGAGAAGTCCCACAGTCTGCTGTTTATAAGCTGGAGATGTAGGAAACTGGTGGTGTAGTTTATAAGGATTGATGGTGTAGGTCCCAGCTGAGGGCAAGGGAAGACTGATGTTTCAGCTCAACCAGTCAGGCAGAAAAAGAGAGAGAATTCAACCTTCTAACCTTTCCCCACCTTTTTTTAAATTCAGGCCTTCAACAGGTTGGACAATGCCCACCCACATTGGAAAGGACAATCTGCTTTACTCAGTCCAATTCAAATGCTTGTCTCTTCTGGAAACACCCTTTTAAACTCATTTAGAAATAATATTTAACCAGATATCTGGGCATCCTGTGGCCCAGTTAAGTTGACACATAAAATTAACCATCATAGTCATTAAATATTATAATTTTAGACAACGTTGGATTTGATTGTTGACGTTTTGTTACAGATGTGTGCATGTGTATTCATCAGAAACATGTCTGTCATTTCCTTTCTTGTGATGTCTATCTAGTTTTCATACTCAGGTAATACTGGCCTTCTTCAGTTTCCTGAAAGCATTTGTGTAAAAATGGCACTACTTCTTATTTAAAACTGTAGTAAAATTCACTTGTGAGACCTAAAGTTGTCTTTGTTGGGAGATTTCTTTTTAACTATGAATTTAAGTTTTCTAATAGATAGATAGCTATCCAGCTTATCTATTTCTTCTTGACTGAGCTTTGGTAGTTTGTACCTTATTAAAGAAATTTGTCCAATAGTTAAGTTGTCAAAATTGTTGGTATAAAATTGTTTACAATAGTACCTTATTAAGTTCTGAAAGTTTGAAGGATCTATGGTGATGTCCCTCTTTCATTCTCATATTGGTTAATTGTGTCTTCTCTTTTTTTCCTGATCAGTCTGACTTGAGGTTCATTAGCTTTATTGATCTTATCAAAGAATCAGTTTTTGGTTTCATTGATTTTATCAGTTCTTTTTTCTGTATCTTAGTTCATTAGTTTGTTCTTGTCCATGTGGTCTAAGAATTAATTCTTCATGCTTTAAATTTTTTTAACTTATTTAAAAATTTTTAATGGCCCATAATGTGGTCTATTTGGTGACTGTTCCATGTATACTTCAAAAGAGTATATATTCTGTTGTTGTCGGGGGAGTATTGTATACATTTCAATTAGGTAAATTTGCCTAAGAGTGGTTGTTCAGTTCTTTTATATATATTTGATGGGATTCTCACCAACTTCTCATAACTATTATTGAAAAAGGAATACTGAAATTTTCTACCATAATTGTGGATTTAAATTTTTTTCCTTTTAGTTTTATCAGTTTTTGCTTCATGTGTACTAAAGCTGTTACTAGCCTCAGGTATGTATAGGCTTGCTATGTCTTCTTGATGCATTGATACTTGTTCTTGTGAAGTATTTCCTTTCTGTAATAATCTTCATGCAAATCTACTTTGTCAGATATTGATATAGTCATCTAGGTGTCTTTTCTTCCACTCAGTAAAATGCGTCCACAGAAAAATTATCCCATCTTACTATGTAGTTTCATAATTTTGCAAGTACATATACTTGTATACTTCCACTGTAATCAAGATATTGAATAGTTTTGTCACCCCCCAAATTTCCCCGAGTCCCTTTATGGGTAATTCTTCCTTCCACTAGCCCCTAGTGACAACTCATCTGTTTTCTGTCTCTAGAATTTGCCTTTTCTATAATATTCTACAAATGGAATCATAGAATATGTTGCTTTTTGATTCTGCATGATTTTCTTAACCTAATGATTTGGGGGTTTGTCCACATTGTTGTATGGGTCAGTAGTTTGTTCTTTTTTTTTTTTTTTTATTGCTGAGAAGTATTCAATTGTATGCCTGTCCCAGACACCATTACCACCAATTTTCCAATAATGCTCTTTCCAAATTCTTGACTATTCAAACGTTTAGCCACTGGACATGAATAAGTATAGACTGTACCTCAGACATCTCTTCTTTGAGGCAAATTAACAGATAGCTGCACTGCTTGAATTTCTGCCCACTGGAACAATTTCCCTTAACAATTGTCCTTAAGGATTACTCCTGAGTAAGACTATAGTGATGCAGTTGTTTACTTTTGACATATCATGTGGAACTATCTATAAATTAAAGCTGACATTTTATTCATTATTATGAAAGAGAGAGAAGGTAATCTTTCGAGAGTAGGAGACATGAAAATCTAGGTTACTTTCTCAGAAACTTATCTGTGTGTTCAGGATCTGGTCATGCCTGATTCCATATGCAGTATTTCTTGATGATGAAGTTCAGTGATGCATGCCCAGCTTTATGGCTTGGTGGGCCAACAACTCATATGCATGGGCAGCTCATATGACCTGACTACTTGGTAGTCTGTGATCAAGTGCTCAGTCTTTAGTAGGATCCAGTGTTAAGTCAGAAACTGTATCTAAAAAATAGTGTAATTAACTCCAAAGAATGGCATAGTTTGGTTCCAAAATCCTCAGTGCATGAAAAGGTTTATTCTGGGTCCATGCTTTCCATGGGTTGCTTCCAGCAAATAATAAGTGCTGTAATATACAGTAAGCAGGCTCAATGTCTCTGACAGCTGACTTTAGCTTGAGGTCTCCTTAACAGCCTTGCTGAACTACTTTTTTAGACTGCATGGCTGTCTAGGGTACTTCTACCAACCTCCCTTTCCCCTCTCTTTCACTTGAGAGTCACACTTGCATTGTAGACTGACTTACCTTCCAGCCTCTCCTGACTCTTTCCATTTTGTCTCACACAGTATTTCTCCTAATACAATTTCTACATGTCTAATCTTGTTGCAGAGTCTGCTTTCAACTCCCTGCTCTTGGTTCAAGCAATAGTCTTCTCCGTGTGGCAACTGCAATGGGCTCCTAACTAGTCTCCGTATGATCCTCTATCCCCCAAAATCTATCCCACAGATATTTTCATATTTCTACTTTTGTGGACTTTAGGACCAAAAGATCTCAAATAGTCACTAAGTTTATGGGATTTTCCCCATAAACTTGCTCTCAGCAGGACTTTGCTGGCTACACAAAAGAAATAGGAGTCTTGGCTCCTTTCTTTCAGAAATCTTACTACACACACACACACACAGACACACACAACCACACACACACACACACACACACACACACACACTATATATATATATATATATATATATATATATATATATAATAGCTAAAGATAATGTAAATTTCATAACGTTGAGGCCCTTGCCCTTCATGTTCATTAATCTCTCCCAGAGTTTATTTAGAACTGTGCTTTGTACATAGCAAAACTTCAATAAGTATTTGTGGAATGAGTTAATGAAGTAAAACAACCAATCACAGGGTCATTCCTTCATTCAACAAATATATATTGATCATCAGCTATGTGTCAGGCACTATTCTAAGTGCTGGAGATGAAGCAAAAAATAAAATAGGCAAACATAACTGTTTATAAAGCTTATGTTTGTGCATGTGTGGGACAGACGATAAATAAATCAATAAAAGAGATGATAGCTTAGATAGTGAGAAGCATCATTATGGAAAATAAAGCAAGAGGGATAGGAAGAGAGTCATAATGTTGGTGGTGGACCTCATTGAGATGATGACATTAGAAGAGAGCAAGAATTAGGAGCAAATGAGGGGGTACTTAAGCAGGTATTTGGGGAGAAGATCCAGGTAGAAGGAAGAGCAAGTACAAGTGCCCTGAGGCAGGAGCACCTTTTCATAGGCCACTGTCAGGATGTTGGTGTTTACTCTGGAGGAAATGAGAAGCTTTTGGAAAGTTTGATTTGGGATGATGTGGTCACACAAATGCAGCAGGACCTCATAGATAGGGAGGAATAGCACCAACTGGACCAACTTTGTGGGGAGATCAATTTCCAGCAGACAGGGATCCTGATTTATTTATTCACACCACAAATGCTTACCAAGCCACTACTAGTTTACCAGCTACTAAGTATGAGGACTCGGGATATAGAGCTAAGTGACAGTTCCCCATGAATGGGAAGGAATCTGTGGAGTAGATGGTTAAAGTTATTAGAGACAGAGTATGAAGGTTAACTTGATGGCAGATGTTTCTGAGAATGCTGGGGGGAGGTAAAATCCTGTGCTTGATTGGAGGCACGTTCTCTCACTGCAGACCCAGAGGTTTTGGAGTGAGATGTTGAGGCAGTACCTGTTTGATGGCATTATTTTCTCTGGGAAGCAGGAGACCAAGGTCTCTGCTGAGAGCACAGGAGGAAGTTGAATGCTCTGATAATTTATTCATGTGCTCAGTGATTGGAAAGTCTCTAAAACAAAAAAAGGATGTCTGTCTAAAACTAAAAGGAATTAAAAACCAAGCTCTGTGGTCTTTATAATAATGACGATGATAGAAAGTAAGAGCTGAACAAAAAACAGCATTATTGGATAGATGGATAAATAGATAAACAGACTTAGATTTCCCAAAAGTCGTGGCTACTGTGGTGTTTTAGATGGAGTATATCTTTAATACTCCAAAGAATTCTGTATGACAGTATTTTATTTTATTATCCCACCTTCTATATGAAAGCTCTGTGGATAAGAAGGGGAAGTAACCTGCACTTCACCACAGCAGAGCTAGAATTTGAAAGCAGGTTTGTTTGACTCCTGAGCCCATTTGTCACTTAACAATATGCCCAGAAAATGTGATCCAGAGTAGCAAATCCTAAATAGGAGAGAACCACAAACTATTATAAGGAAGGAGCCCAGAGGAGAGTAATAAAGAACACTCAGGGGTAGGAACACAAGCTCTGTGGGAAGAGCAGTGAGGGGCCTACAAGGGAAGGTAAATTTCTTTAAGAAAGGAAGCCAGTGAAGGGATAGCTCATAATAATTTTCAAACACATCGACCTTTCTCTTGCTGGAGAGAATCAGGCTGTCATTCCATAAACATCAATAATCAGAATAGAGCAACATGCCATCACGTAATGATACGTACTAGCTACCACAGGAGTTAACTAGCACAGTTCCTGTTGACTGTCTGGTTAGGAAGACCTTCCATATGGTATTGTAATACTGTGGAAGAACCCATTAAAAAGTGAGTGCTATAGGAATGCAGAAGAGGAATACCAAACTAGACAAGGGTGGGGGTGGATATTGGGAGATCTGGGAAAGTCAGGGAGCAGGACCCATGTGGAAAACTGCTGGCAATTAATTAAGGCTGAAAAATGAGATTCAAGCAAAGAGTGGCAAGTGTGCCAGAGTTAGGCAGGGACCAAATGCACAGGACATTTTTACATCTTGTTGTAAGACTGTGAGGACCTTAGGAGCCAGAACTGAATCCTGTTCACCGTTGCTCAGCACAATGCTTGAAACATGGTTGACTCTATATAAACATGCTGACAAAGAAATTGTATTTTATTCTGAAGGCAAGAGATATTGCAGGATAAAGTAAAGAGTGGCATAATTAGATTTATGTTTTCAAAGGCTTAAAGGATTCCAGGTGGCTAAGACAGAGGCAGGATGATGTCTAATGTATTTGGCATGGGTTAGGGGTGAGGACCCCAGGTTCAGGAACAGGTCAATGCTGGGAGCAGTTAGAGATCAGATTGGGGGAAGTCCTGCTGATGGTGGTCTTTCAATGCCAAAATGAGCAGTTTGGACTAAAGTCAGGTAGGAAAACTAAGAGCCTTTATAGGGCAATGAAAACCATGTCTTAGAAAACTTGATTAGACAATGAATTGTAGGTCAAAAGCCTAGATGCTGAGTGTTCAGTTTGGGGGCTTCATAGAGTAATTATGCATTGGAAGGTACAAGTCCAAACTGGGATCTTGAAGGCAGAAATGAGAGTGAGGTAATTTTTTAAAAGAAATTAGCACTTGGTGATCATATTTTATTTTTTCATTTTTTCATATGATTCAATTTATTCATTAGTTTTGTCATATCATTCTATGAAGAACTTAAGTAACATACAAACAAGAGAAAATAAGTTAAAGAAAGCTCTAAGATTCTGATCCTGAGGAACAGATACAATTGTGTTGAATAGAAATTTACATGTGAATAATAAGGAGAGATAAATTTAATTTGTGCATAATGATAGTAATGGACAAAACAATAGAAAAATATTTATTACAGAAGTACAAACATGGCACTCATCCTGCTATTCTTAACTTATATTATCTCTATCTCACATGCCTGTAATATAGTGTCTATTACTAGTCCCGTTTTACAGCTGAGGAAACAGTCTTGAGGTTTCATAAGCTGCCCAAGGTCACAGAGCTGTACATGATAAGACTTGGATTCAAACCAGGCTGGATGATTCTAAAGCCACACTTTGAATCAGTTTGGGATACTTTTCTCCCCTTTCCCTGTGATTCTTAGTTGATAGCTGGGCATCCAAGTGGAGATGCCCTAGAAAAGGTGTATGGAACTAGAACTTGGCTGAAGGGCTTAGACAAGTTTGTTTTCCTTCAGGAGTTAGCAATATGGTAGTAATACTTGATGTTAAAAGTGTGGATTATACTTTCAAGTAAGTGGGAGAAACACATTAGTGGAGACTGGATATGAAAATATTTAAAACATTGCCATTTTAGAGGGTGCGGGAAGTTTCTACATTTTAGGGTAGATGTTGATTTTTTTTTTCCTTTCTGGAAGAGTGTTTTAGTCAAATGGCTATAAGTTAAGTACATAATGGTTTTGGAATGCTTCCTATAGACTTGATGTACTGAGTCCTCTGCTTGGTAACATATATTGGATTGTTTAGCAGTGATACACTTCTTAACTGTGAACTTATATTTCCATATTCCTAAAAATTGCAGTTTGGGAAGAGGTGTGTGTGTGTGTGTGTGTGTGTGTGTGTGTGTGTGTGTTTGTGTGTGTGTCCTGAACGGGAAATCAGGCTTACAGACCGCCTAGAAAGGTGAAAGGTGTATCTTCTTATTCTGGTAGCAAGAGGCTGGACAAGCAGTGCTGGAAACTTCTAGATGATTTGTTTGTGCCCCCAGTACACTGTAAATTTGGGAGGGACTCCTGGGCTTTGTGATTGATTCTCAGGACAATGGGGAGAACCTAAATAGATGGCTTTGTTTCTCAGCCTCAACTCTGACCTTGTAAAAACCACTTAACTTTTTCTCTGATATAAATAAATAATGGTATTTACCTCATAGTGTCCAACATATGTAAAGTTCTTAACCCTACCCTGCCACAGAATAGGCACTCTGCAAGTGCTAGATTTTGATTAATAATTATAATAATACCTGATATGGAGGGAGTACTTATAATAAGCAGTCAATATACTAAGTATTTCATGTGCATTCTTATTCAATCTCCATAAAACTCTATGGTATATATAATATTATTATCCTTATTTTCATTATGAAGAATCTGAGGTATAGGAAGTTACAGTGACTTCCCCAAGTCACAATTAATAGGTGATAGATCTGGGATTCAAACCCATCCCATCTGATACTGCACCCTAATCAATTCTGTTGTCCTCTGCTAATCATCCTCCTACGGGAAAGAGGCCTTGACATGGGATAGAGAATTTTTTTTTCTCTCTGGGTCCTAAGAGAGTTGGTTCCAGATTCCAAGCTGGGGCTTTCCCATTATTAGATGCTGAGCTATGTGAAAGCCTCCCAAGCGCTAGGTTTGGAACAATGGGCCCTAAGTCTAGTCTCTTCTTAGAGCCAATTCCATCATTACTCTTTGTGATGTACTTTAGTCATCTGAACTTCTGGAGGAGTGAATTAAACATTTCAGCATGCCTTAGCTGTACTTGGGAGAATGATACAAGTATAAGCCAAGCAACATCAGTCTAAAGTAGCCAGTTATGAGCTGGTGAAGAAGGGTCTGCAGGATTCTGTGGCCATAGTTGTTCAGACCATCAAAGTAACAGCCATCACAGATTATGAACATATTCAACATTGATGTAGCAAGAATTCTGAGAAACTATATGAGAAAGGGAAAGTAACAGGGGCAACATTCACATTGGACTTGTTCTTTAGAGAGAACCAATATTTAAACATAATGTGAGTGGTGCCCTCTAGGATTCTGTACTGCAGCCACCATGTTTAAAGAAAAATGTCACACTCTGAAATTGCAGAGAGTAGAGACACTTGAATTACATAAAAATCAGCATCCTCATCGTTTAGTCCCTACTATGAACTGGGTGTTTTACATTCATCGTATTGCTAATCCTTATGCCAATGCTGTTAGTTAGCAATTATCATCCCTATTTCCTGAAATGGAAATTGAGACTTAAAGAGGTTAAGTGACCTTCTCAGGGTCTCATAACTAATAAGTGGTGAAGATGAAATTTAAACCCAGTTCGTTTCATTCCAGAGTCTTGTCTTTTTCATCACACTAACCTGCCAGGACTGAATGCTGGGCAAAGGAAGAAGAATCGATGTAGGAAATGGGAATCTGAGAGGAAATAGGAGAGGCAGACAAATTGAGGGCAATGGAAGCTGTGGGAATTTCAAGATGGAAGTCATGATCTGTGGTATGAGATGCAGCAGAAAGTCAAATATCACAGAATAAAGGCAGAGCAACAGACTAGGGCTGCAAGAGTTTGTCACCTTCATTATTTTGGAAGCCACATTTACATTTAGAAATGATGGGACATTCAGAAAATAGTGGAAACATGTAAAAAAAACCTTCTGTTTAGGAGATTAGAAGTTAAATAAATAAGCTGACAAAGAAACAGAATAGTAAGTGTATCAATCAGAATAAGCCAATTTAAACCACAGTAACCACAGAGCTTAATGGATTAACACAAGTTTTCACTCACTGCACGTCCTTTGGCTGATGTTATATTCCACATCTTCTTGCTTTGGGTCTCAAGTTGATGGAACATCCATTATTTTAAGTACTGACACGTATCAGCACATAGAAAGGGAGCTCTGGACAGCCTTGCATTGACGATTATGTATTTTGGCTTAGAAGTGACATATGTCCCTTCTACTCACAACTCTTTGGCTAGATCTAGTCACACAGGTCCACCTAATCATAAGACTCCCGTTAGGAAACCCAAACCAGACCTGGGCAGGCAGATTATACTAATGACTCGCCATAGTATGGGACCTGAATGGGGTGATAATACAGGGGATTTTTCTTTTCCCAAGGCAAATTTGATATATATTTTTTTATACTTGAAGGAAAAAGAGAAAGAGCCAGTTGATTGAAATGGGAAAGACTGTAAATATAAAACACATGTAGAAGTGACAGAGCAAAGTTTTAGAGAGGTGGAAAGGAACATGATAAAGAACATGGAAAAAGGAACAACTTGAGAATGGACAAATCCTCTGAGAGTCTGATAATTTTGAGAGTGAGACATAGAGAGAAAGAAATGCTGGAGAGAAAGGGGAGGGAAAGCCTGAAACATTTACTGTGGGAAATAGACTAGAATGGTCCAGTTATGCCTCATAAATCCAGTCAGTACCATGCTGAACAAATGAAGCTGAAAGCTGAGCCCAAAATGACAAAGGAAATCATAAGTCGAGATGGCATCTGAAATAGGGTTTTACTCCCTTTTTTGTCCTTAGGGAAAAAATGGTATTTTAAAGTTGTGTGGTTTCCTTCATGTATAGAAAACAACAACCATCCTGCAGTTTATGATACCACTATCCATGTGTATAAATGTTGCAAAGATAAAGAATAATTCATGAGTAAGAGAATTTTCCTCCAGGGCCACACTCATCTTCACTAGACCATCTCTTAATATGAGACTGGACAAGCAAACAATCCGTATCTTGGTTAATTTAGATAGAATGAGAATTTTGACGCATATTTCTAAGGAAATGAATTTATTCCAAATCTGAAGAGAACGTTCCCATAGAATAGTATAATCAATGCCTGGGAGCACACTATTGTTTTTCCAGAGTCAGAGAGAGCACAAATGTTATTTGCCATATATATATATATATATATATATATATATATATATATATATACACACACACACACACACGCACACACATATACATATACATGCACATGTATGTTTATATATGTATATATATAAAATATATATAAAATATATAGAATTAGGTTCCAGCAGCATCTAGGGTTCTTGTTAACCTCTCTCCCTCCCCCCTTTCCCTCCCTCCCTCCTCCCTTTCCCTCCCTCCCTCTCTGTCTGTCTCTATCTGTCTCTATTTCCATCTCCATCTCTCTCTCCCTCTTTCTTACTCCATTTCTGAGATCTTTCTACTTTTCTGGCTTTATTCCTAAATAAGCTCCCTTATATGGTAACAAGATGTCCACCAGCATCTCTATGTTTATATTCTTCTATAAGTTTTAAGTCTAAAGAAAAAGATATTTCTTCCTGTTCCAACAAAAATCCCACAGATGTGTTTTATGGCTCTGATTGCCTGACTTGGGACATGTGACCATTCTGAATGAATCCTGTGGTGTACCCCTCCAGGCAGATCCAGATCACATACCCTCCCTTCATTAAGGGACTGGTAGAAAGAAGGTAGGGATATCATCCAAAAGAAAATTAGAGCATCAGTTGCAGATGAGAAGGCAACAGATGCTATTTAGACCAAAATAATGCTTACGTATATTGAAAAATTTTGATTTCAATACTCTCATACATTCTCTAAAGTTTTGGACTCAAAGCAATAATGTCTCTAGTCAAAGAGAATAACATTGTCCATAGCCTTTTAGATTTATCTACATTTCTTTATGTGGCACTCTGAGTAAGAACTATATTGAAAACAAGCAGAAAGTAAAAAAAAAAAAAAAAAAAAAAAGCATAACCTAACATGAGCTAAAGTCAGAATGTTTTCAATGATGGCTAACTAGAATTATTCTATAATTACTCCACCACAGCCCTGAAAGTGAGTCACCAAGAAATGAATATTTATAAGCTTTCTGACCTCAAAAAATTCAAAATCTTAAAGGAGGTCACCTAAGGAGACTGTGGAAAACTTCCATGCAACTTATTGGCAGATGATTTTAGTTCTTATTTCAAAAAGCTTGGTATGAAATGCATGCCATCTGGTTACTGGGAAAATTCTAGTGTGTATTAATTGCTTGTGTGAGAGACATTCCTTCCATTTAGTTGTAAATGATTGCACCTGCAAAGGGAAAGAAAAAAAAGAACATGTCTTATCACTTGCTCCTGGGGCTGGAAGATTTGATGACACAATACTGCTATTTCATCCACTTTTAAAATCTGTGTCTGATCAGTACAGCTGTTCTCCCACAACTATTTTGAATATGCTGTGTTGTACGCTCGAACACAGGATTGCCGGGGAAAAATTTCAAATAGCACTAAATGTGAAGACTGCAGTGGTTCCTTTCCATTTCTTGAAGGCATTTATAACTATTTCAAGATAAAATGCAGGTACTTTGATTTTGATTTTAACCCTATCAAAGGAGTATATTTCAGGAAAGCAGATTTTAGGCAATTCTGTATTTTCTAGACTCACTTGACATAGTTGGCAGATCTCTGCCTAAAAGGACAAGTGGAAATCTCCCTGGAAGGATCCTTTGTCACTTTCCCTGTGAGACCATAGAGATAGTCAGTCTATGCATCTAGCCTCAAACTGGGAGATTTATAGACTTTAAAAGTTAAAAACCCTGTTACAATAAGCCTTGTAATACTATAGTCTATTTTGTGGATCCAGCCATTATTTCCTCTGTGGAGCACTATGCATTGCGCTCAATGTTGCAAAGCCAGTAGAGACAGAGTTTTCCTTATTGGTACAGAGGAAAGATGATAGGACTTTAAGTTTAGGTAGAGTTTATTCATATCCCAGCTCTGCCACTTATTAGCAGTTGTGATCTTAGGGAAATTACTTGCATTCTGTGGGGTTTAGTTCCTAAAAATAGGATTAAATACAATTTTCCTAGAGCAGATGAGAAGTTTTCATGAAATATTGTATGTGAAAATGCTTGGCACATAGTTAGAACTAAATAAATATTAATCTAATGTCTCTTCCTCAGTTCAAGTATTATAGAAGTGCTCTATTATTGTCAGTCTTCCCAAATTAATTTCATTCTACCTGCCACATTTACAGCATGCACAAATTATTTTCTGCTAAGTGAATATTATTTATAGATTAGGCAAGCACCTCATAAAGAGGGATTTCTTCATTTGTGGGTATCAGGCATTGCAAAGGAATAAGTAGATTGTAAATATTGGCAGAATCCTAACTACTGGATCTGATTTTATTCTTCCAACATGTGAAAAATCTTTCCAGGAAGTATATTTAATATGTCATTTTGCTGAATGGTAGCTTTGATTTCTACTGCCAGAGGTGATCTCTTTTTTATCAAATAGAGCGATTCAGCTCTTGATATGCCCATATCATAGAAAATATGGGAGTAGAAATCCCAGGAGTACTGAACTATTTAATCAAGTGGTGATAAACATACTTATTCAATACCACCAAGACAAGGAGAATACGATACTGTCTTCAGAGAATAGGAATGCAACTATCAATTATGGCAACTGAGTAGTAATTTGGGCCATAGCACTGCAGTGGGAAACTTGGCTTGCCGTATACCTGGTAAAGCCTTTAAATCAAGAAATGTGATGTGGAAGTCAAAACCAAATAGTTAAAATCTCTAAAGACCTGTAGCAATTTATCATAGACAAGACACAGTGTATAGAGTACAACAAAATAGACACCAGGGATAATGGTTCTTGACTATTACCCATCTTTGAAGAGTGGCATAAGATTGAATTGTCACAAAATTGTTTGTCATACATTGAGCTGAATGCATGCGTGTTTTTCCCGTTCTCAATCCCTTTTTTTTTCCAGAAAAAATTAAACACATACATTATTACAAAACAGAAAAGAAGAACCTAATTGTCATAAGAGAGGTGTTAAAAGATAAAATTATTAACATCTTATTCACTTCTATCCCAAATTTTCAAGGATATCAACTTGCTTCTTAAACATTTAATTTTACTGTGCCAGATTCTAAATGGTGTGAATTTGTAGTTTCAAGCATTTAGCTTCCCTTAACACCACCTTAACAGCTGATATTTGTGATTAATAATATATATCTTTTAAATCAATGTTTTACCATAATATTTAAAAACTGTGTTTTTAAAGAGCTTATGCTCCCTTGGCTAGAATTAGTTAATTCACACTAATGATGTTTTGATTAAGAAAATTTCTTTTTCATTGGATTCAATGGGGTTTTTAGAAAATTTGTTTAATAGTTCAATATTAAAGTTACATTTTATTAATTGGAGCTGGGATTTGATTTCCTGCATGTTAAATGTTGTAGCTACTGGAAACACTACTTAAATAATTGTTGGTTTATTGTGCAGGTTGGTTAAGGTCAAGGAGACCAAATCCCAGCTTAGATTTCAGAGATGACAGAACATATCTGTTTTGATGAGGGAGTTACTATGTGCATAAAGATGTCCTCTCTCAGGGATCATATCACTTTGCTATTTTAAGATCTTTAATATTTTATGCATTATGCATTTGTCAGACAGGAAGATACTTTCCCCCACTAAAAAGGCATTTTTATTGAGGAAGTTGTAGCCAAAAATAAGAGCTTAAATTCCAGTTAGTAAGAGTTAACCAAAACTATAAATATATAAGGTCTAATTATGCAAGGAAAATAACTTGAACATTATTATAAACCATGAATTAGTTTTTTAATCTTGACTTTTGTCTTTATATTGTACTTGTCTTTAAAACAGAATGATTTTAAAATTAAATATATTTAAAATAATTCTTTAAAGTAAACAAAATATTAAATATTTACAGCTGTTTTTTTCAAGTTTTTATTTAAATTCTAGCTACCTAACGCATATGGTAAAATTGTTTTCAGGCATATATGCAATGCTTTATCACTTGCATATAACACCCATTGCTCATCACAACTACCCTCCTTAATACCCACCAAGAATTTAGCCTGTCCCCCACCCACCTCCCCTCCAGCAACCCTCAGTTTGTTCTCTATGCTTAAGAGTCTCTTATGGTTTGCTTCCATCTCTCTCTCTTTTTTTCCCTTTCCTGTATGTTCATCTGTTCTGTCTCTTAAATTCCACATATCAGTGAAATCATATGTTATTTGTCTTTCTCTGACTGACTTATTTTGCTTAGCATACTATACTCTAGCTCTATCCACGTCATTGCAAATGGCAAGATTTCATTCTTTTTGATGGCTGAATAATATTCCTTCTTATTCCTTCTTATCTTCTTTATCCCTTCGTCAGTTGATGGACATTTGGGCTCTTTGCATAGTTTGGCTATTGTCGATAATGCTGCTATAAATATCAGAGTGAATGTGCCCCTTCAAGTGAGTATTTTTGTATCTTTTGGGTGAATACCTAGTAGTGCAGTTGCTGAGTCGTAGGGTAGTTCTATTTTTAACTTTTTGAGGAACCTCCATACAGTTTTCCAGAGTAGCTGCACAAGTTTGTATTCCCGCCAACAGTATAGGAGGATTCCCCTTTCTCCACATCCTCATCAATATCTATTGTCTCCTATGTTGCTAATTTTAGATATTCTGACAGGTGTGAAGTGGTATCGTATTGTGGTTTTGATTTGTATTTCCCTGATAAGTGATGTTGAGCATCTTTTCATTTGTCTGTTTGTCATCTGGATGTCTTCTTTGGAAAAATGTTCATGTCTTCTGCCCATTTTTTAATTGGGTTATTTATTTTTTGGGTGTTGAATTTGATAAGTTCTTTGTAGATTTTGGATACTAACACTTTATCAGATATTCCATTTGCAAATATCTTCTCCATTTCTGTAGGCTGCCTTTTGATTTTATTAATTGTTTCTTTTGCTGTGCAGAAACTTTTTATCTTGATGAGGCCCCAATAGTTCATTTTTGCTTTTGTTTCTCTTGACTCTGGAGATGTGTTTAGTAAGAAGTTGTTATGGCCAAAGTCAAAGAGCTTTCTGCCTGTGTTCTCTTCTAGGATTTTGGTGGTTTCCTGTCTCACATTTAAAGTTTATTTATTTATTTTTGGGAGAGTGAGAAAGCTCACAAATGAGTGGAGTAGGGTCTGTGAGAAAGGGAGAAAGAATCCCAAGTAGGCTCCACAGTGTTATCATGGAGCCTGATACGGGGCTCAAACTCATGAATTGTGAGGTCATGACCTGAGCTGAAATCGAAAGTCAAAAACTCAATTGAGCCACCCAGGGGCCCCTCCAATCTCACATTTAGGTCTTTAATCCAGTTTGAGTTTATTTTTGTGTATTGTAGGAAAGTGGTCTAGTTTCATTCTTCTGCATGTTGCTGTCCAGTTTTCCCAGCCCCATTTGTTGAAGAGACTTTTTTCCATTGGATATTCTTACCTGCTTTGTTGAAGATGAGTTGACCATATAGTTGTGGGTCCATTTCTGGGTTTTCTATTCTGTTCCATTGATCTATGTATCTATTTTGTTAAATCTGCTTTTAATTATTTAGCTATCTGTGTTTGCACAATTCTCTAATTCTGCCCTTCATAGAAGTATAGTTCTAATTTCTCACTTCACCACAAGGTGAGGACTCAGGCCAGGGAATTGGGGGGAGATTAGTTATGACAAAGTTATGTCCCTCACACCATTTCCCTGCTTACATCCCTAGGATTCATGTCTTGCATCACTTCCTTCTTAGGTTAAAACCCTTGGAACAGAATAGGGTTGATGTTCTGTGACTTAGCCTATTGAATTAGCCTTATCTCATTCTCTGACAGCAGAATGATAACAATAGCAATACCCTTAGAAAATCACACACACACACACACACACACACACCTACACTCAGATGCACACAAAGCTAGATGACTGGTTCAGTTACTGCATTGGCTTGGATGGGAAAGTATGGTTGATCAGAAGCCAAAGATGGGAGCAGGATGGAAAGAGAGGTTTTCCAGATAATTACACAAGAAGCACATTCTGGATGCTTTCAGATATATCTCCCTGGAATACTTGTTCTGTCTTCTGCCTTCTATTTCTTACCCTACTATCTCCATATCCTCCATCTATCTTATTATCTGTCTTTATTGATGAAGCCTCACTCTGTGTCAGGGAAGTCAGAGTTCCTGGCTCCTGTTGGCTGAAAGATAAGAAGTAGATCTAACCATTTGCCACAATGTTTCTATGGGGAAATGCTTCATGGATTTCAACTAATGATGTACAGATAGCTTAAGAACAACACTCTTTCTGTTTTGGGGACCAGATGTATGTTAATACCTTTTTATCTAGGATGGATCCATGCATTTTTCCTTTCATTAACCTATTTCTCTTAGGAAGAGCTATCAGTTACCCCTAGGAACACGGTCTGAGTTGTGTTGCCACATGGCCTTATTCGCAGCCACGTTGGTCACTGGGTGAAGTTTTACCTGTATTGGCGTAGTGCTAGTGACACCATGATATGAGAAACTAAACTAAAATATTAAAGATCTAAAAGCACAGATCTCTCGTAGCAAGACACCAAGACAGCATGTTGTTCTATGGCTCAAACATTTCTTCTTACATTAATACTATCTTGTGGGTTATTACTTACAGAAGAAAAAACTTTTAAGTGTAGCATCAAAGATCTTACATGATCTCCTTTTTACCTTTTCAGTTTTCTCTCTCATTTCTCCCCTATATACTGAAAACTTTTCAAATCACTGAGCATGCCTCTTCTTCTTTCTTCTGGCTCTTTGTACATACAGTTTCATTTACTTCCAGACTCTTACCATACTTCATTGCCCTGTTAACATATTTTTACTTAGATTTGCTTCAAACCAACTTAGGTATATTTCCTGTTACAAGTTCTCGACTGGTTCTCACAACAATGTGATTAAGCACTGCTGTTAATCACAGTGCTTAAGTGCTGTTAAGCACTCCCCCAGTGCACATTCACCTTCTTATGTTGAGGCACTTCAAATTCTGTTTTCTTTTCTTCCGTCTTTGATTATGCATTCCTTTAGAGCCTGTGCTGTTGTATCTCTGGTATTAAGATATTCACTAAATATTTGTTTTTGTGATTGAAACTTGAATCATCAGGTTTCAATCTTCTAACAATCTTCAGCTGTTAGAAAAGTACATTATAACTTCATCAGTGATGCCACAACTAAGTAGATATTTATTTAGGGATTCTTAAAGCTGGAGGAAAAAAA
Source organism: Panthera leo (assembly GCF_018350215.1). Taxonomy (NCBI): domain Eukaryota; kingdom Metazoa; phylum Chordata; class Mammalia; order Carnivora; family Felidae; genus Panthera; species Panthera leo. The sequence goes on along the minus strand of NC_056696.1, from coordinate 38,540,339 downwards.
ATGAAGCTTATAAGGAGCCATAAGCTGTATAGTCAGCTATTGACAACTCAAAAATTATTTGCTAAGAATCTGCTCTCTGACTGGTATTTTGCTATGTGTTTTAATGGGAACAATTAGAAACAGAGGACACAGAAGGGAAATAAGTTTTGAAAGATCAGAATGAATTTGAATTGAATTAAAAGCTTGGATTGGAGAGTTGTTGTAGATACTTATTAGAAACATTGGAACACCAGGCTGAGAACTTACGCTGAATGAGAAGTCAAGAATCATTGAAGAATTGTAAGGAGAATCACATGATTATAATAGTGATAATGATGGATAAGATAAAAAGAACAGAAGTGATTTTTCTTGGAATTACTTTTGACTTTCATGTACTTTCTTTTTAGTCTCTCACTCTATACTTCTTCAAATGCTGAGTTAAGGACATGAAATAAAAAAAAAATCAAACTAGTCACTTTGACACTTAATGACTAAAATTATGGATCTTTGGGTCAAAAAAGTCTTAGTCATCTACTTGAAGTGACTGATCACTTTATTCAGGATTTGAGTTTTTTACCAATAAGGTTTTTATTACAATCTATACTTTCAACTCATATGTACTGATCTAACTTATTCAACTTTTGAAAGGAAACTCTCAAAGGGTTTATTTTTATATTTAAGATATGTATCTCTTTTAGATCAGCCACTAGTCTTAGATCCTCTCTTTGAGATTACATATGACAAATCAGCACGTATTTGAACACAGCTACCTTGTTTTCGCTGAGGGTTCTCTACTCCAGAATAAATATTTGATTCCGTTCATGCTAATCTACCTGATGTCATATTAAATTTTAGGTACAGGGGTAAATCTATGTGTCCTTAAGGAAGGTGTTTACATAACAGAAATGCTGTCCATAACTGTGTGTCTGGATTATTTATTTGCATGCCTGCTTAGGGTCTTCTGTTTTGTCTTCTTGTAGTTTGATCATTGATTTTCCTAGCGATTCTGATTCTGGTGTATCCATGCTTCAGTTTGCTATGTATTTTTAAGTAACCACAGTATCTGACCTAACCAATCTCTGCTTCATCATTGACAACATTTTGGCTTCTTATCAAGGTCCACATCACCCCATTCTCCATGATCCAACATAACAGTTGCTATTTTCATCTTTGCTCTTAGCCTTTCATCACTCAAAATATTATGATGACCTTGTCTAGTGATGAAATTGGATATAAAAAGCAGCATAGTTTCCCTATTTTGTACTTTTACAGTTGTGTTTTTTGGCAGGTAGTGAAAATTTTTATGTTTATTGATATCAGATTACATCATATTATGTTTAACTGATCATCAGTCTACCCTGATGACAACATACTTATGTGGTATACAATATATCCCATTCCATTTATAATATGTTTTGGAGGTTTAAAAGAGAATCAAACTGCATTTTTAAAAATCATCTTACCAATCTTAGACATAAATTCCTTCTATCAAAATATTTTGTTCTTTTTGTTATGAAAAATGATTTTATTTGACACAGAAGTTGGAAGCAAAAGATTATATCATCTTTTGTCAGTGACTGATGGCAGCTGTATCTTTTTTTTTGCATCACCATGCCTTTATTCTCTTCAGAGACACTTATCATTAACTATAGTTTTTTTTTTTTTAATTTGTTTACCTGTCTGTTGCCTTCATTCCTCACTAAAATGTAATTCATAGTAGTTATAATTTTCAGCAAGACAAGGAAATGATTTTTTAAATGTTCTGAATTGTTTTCTAAAAAGAATCTTCCAGCTAGTTTTGAATCTCTACAACATTGTATTTGTTTGTCAATTTAGTGTATTGCATCCAGAAAATACCCTTCATTCTCTGAATCTGGATTTGCAGTTTATAATATATGCCTGAAGCATATTAGTCCTATTCATCTTTTCTTTTTTTTTTCCCCTCATAAATGTCAGGCAAAATTCATCTACCCTTAGGTTCATGGGTTTCAACTATAGACTCATAATTTCTTTAATTGGGCAACTATAATGTTTCACCTACCATTCATTATGCTTCTTTGAGCTTATTTACGTTACTATCATTTCACATGGATCAGGAGTCTAACCAAACATCAAGTTACAGTGAACTCTCTGAAGTTTATTATTGTGCTGAACTAAAGCTCAACTTATTTTAATCAACTTGCTCATTAATATTTTCAATTTATTTTTCATAGCATATATGTTAGTTTATGGATAGCATTGGTCTGTAAGCTAACACCTCCTGAATTGAGGTGTTATTTTTCTGCATTAAAAAAATGTTTTCAGATTCCAGTGTGGGCATGTTTATCTGAGCATTTTTCTTCTGAATTTTCCTTTGCAGTAAAAATGTTAATAGAGGTAAGTGAAAAATAATATTGATAAAATATAGAGTATCATCTCATCATAGATTTTCTGTGCCTTATTAACTTAATTAATGTTGACTCCATCCCAGTCATTATATGGAAAGCCATGAAGGTCTCAGTTATGTTCACTCATTTTTGTCATTTTTTCTGCCCCTTGTTAGTGTCCACCACTTAGGAGGACATTTGAGTGCCATTCTTCATCACTGCTACTGCTGTTGATGGTTTCTGTGAGACTCCTGATGACATTGCCAAGGCTGCTGTTTCCTGGGACAGGTGGTTGAGGCACTGTGACAGCTGCATTCACTGGCATTCTGTTGAGGTACATAATGCCCTTGAAATCCATCCAAGTGGTTGTTTGTATCAGTAGTAATCCACTTTGCAAATCTCTGTCTTTTAATTGATGTAATTAGACAATTTACATTTGATGTAATTATTAATCTGTTAGGGGTTACATCTGACATTTTATTTTCTTGTTTTCTGCTTGCTCCCTCTGTTTTTCACTTCTGTATTTTCTTTTTTCTTCCTTCCTGTGGATGATTTGAACTTTTCTTTAGACTATGATTTTTATTATATGTCTTTGTGTGTATAGATAAATATATATGTATATAAATATAAAAGGTATGTATTTATACATAAATGTGATTGTTTTTGATATATTACATGATATATAAGTAATTTACCCATCTACTAGTATTGACATTTCACCAGTTAAAGTGAAGTATGATAACTTTATCTTCCTTTATTTTTTTCCGATTGTGATAAAATTGCCTTAAACATTTCCACTACATGCACTGAGAATTGCAGTGTTACAATGTTTGCTTCAAACATCAAACATTATTTAGAAAAGTTAGGAAGAAAAGGAAAGGGTATTACATTTATTACCCATATTTTTGTTCTTTTTGTTACCCTACTATTTAAAACTTGAAAAAAAAGTTTTTTTTCCTTTAGCAATTTTTTCCAGATACCACTGATGGCACCAAATTCTCTTAGTTTTACTTTATCTACGAAAGTCTTGATTTCTCTTTATTTCCTGAAAGATATTTTTACTGGATATTGGTTTCTGGTTGACAATAGTTTTTCTGTTAGCACTTGGAAATTGTACCACTTTCTTCTGTGCTCAATGATTTCTGATGAGAAAACTGTTATTCAAATTTTTCCCCTATAGCTAAAGTGTAGGTATTCTTGCTGGTTTCAATATTTTTTCTTTCTTTTTAGTTTTAATAAGTATGATTATGGTATGTCTTGGCACAGAATTTGGGGGGGGGGTTATTTTTAGGTTCCTCTATGCTTCTTGAATCTGTAATTTATAGCTTTTGCCAAATTTGGTAAATTTGTGGCCATTATTTCTTTAAGTACATTTTAAGTCCCACTTTTTTTTCTTTCTCCTTCTGGGACTCTGTTTATGACAAAGGTGTTCAACCTTTTGCTGCAGTTTCACATATCCCTGAGATTCTGTTCAGTTGGGCAATGATTGCCTTTGCTCATTCAAGTTGAGATTTTCCTGGTTCTTGGTATGAAAATAATTTTCTATTGTGTTCTGGATATTTGGGGTACTGTGCTATGAAGATCTAGGTCTTATTTAAATCTTCTGTTTTAGCAAGTTTTCTCTGACACCACCCTGACAGAAGAAAGGTAGCACTACATCATTAGTGCTGGGTGGGAGTGGTTCACCATCTGGCCTTCATTGACACTTCAAGGGGGGAGGGTGCCTTATTACTAGTCAACAGGGATGGGAGTTGAGGTTCCCACTGGCCCCTAATGATACCACCCTGTCTGGAAGGAGGAGAGGTGCTTCTTTACTGCTTCCCATGTTGTCTCTACTGATACAGGGATAGGGGAAGCAGTCTTCATTAATTCTGAGAGGTTGCAAAAGTCCTTAATCCCTATCCATTCTTTTCTGACACTAAGCAAGGAGGGAATTGGGTATGCCATGACTCCCAGGTCAGAATGTAAGTCCAGACTCTCCACATGGTCTCCACTGACACCACAGAGGGGTGGGGATGCTACTTTGGGGCTGGAATAAAATTCCCAACTCCTTGCCACGCAGCCTTCTCTGACACGACCATGATTGCGGAATTGGGACACTTTATTATAGTCCAAGAGTTTAGGCTCCCTTCTTAGCCTTTGCTGATTAGTTGGGGGTGAGGCTGCAGGATTTTTTGTTTGTCAGTTTTTTGATGTTTGAGTGGAATTGCGTGGTTGTTGTCTAAAAGTGTCCTGTTTTGCCAGGCCTCTTTTCTGGTCCTTTGGTTAGAGAGAGCATGCTTTTCTTGTGACATCTTTTTTCTATATCCGATGGCATTTCTGGGTTGCTAGATTCCCTAGCATCCAATTCAGAATATATGAAGCAAAAAGAAAATTCTGGAAACTCACCACCATGTTATTAATTTCTTAGTTTCCATGTGCTTAGTCTTCTCCCTACTTTCAGAGTCTTATTATGTTTCTTTTATATATAATACCCAAGATTTTTATCTGTACTTAGAGAAATAAGGAGAAGGGAGGAATATTCCATATTCTGACACGTACCTTCAGTATGGTCAAAGACCTTCACATCTTCAGTCTAAACAATTGGTTCCATATTGGGAGAGCGGTACTGCTAAAGCAACAGATATACCTTTAATAATAAGAGGCATAAAGAAAGTCTCATTCACAGTATTAAAGCTAAGATACTATTAAGCTTTTTTATTTCTATATGTACTAATAAAGTTAACCTAATCTTAACAACTAATAATGAGATACTATTCTCAAGCAAATAACTACAGATAAAAATGAAAAGGAAATAGAAGTAATATTTATTTTCTATGAAATTTCAAACTGAAGGTTGATGGGGGGAACTGGGGAGAGGGGAAAATGGGTGATGTGCATTGAGGAGGGCACTTGTTGGGATGATCACTGGGTGTTGTATGTGAGCAATGAATCATGGTAATCTACTCCCAAAGCCAAGAGCACACTGTATACACTGTATGTTAGCTAACTTGACAATAAATTATACCTAAAAAAATAGGACTTTTTAAATATTGTTTACAAAAAATGTGTGTGAGAAATCTGGCCTTTGAAATGAAATATGCTCTATTACATCACCATAATTGTTTAAGAAAGTTTAGTATGATTTTCACCACCCATTTGTGTATGGTATTATTATTTCTTAATAAAAGGCCATTTCCCCCCCCATTCTGATACAGTGCCTCAAATGATTTTACCTACATGTGAATTTTTATTTCCAAATTGACTATAAGATCTCCAAGTTTTTACATTTTTTAAAAAATCATTTGACCCCAGCATATATGCTGAATAAATGTTTTAAACTAAATAGAACTGAAAAAGCAACACAAAAAGCATTCGTTGATCAAAGGAAATTTACTTCAGGTCATGGAACACAAAATTTCAGAGATGGGAGGAATCTATAAGTGCTTTTTCGTACCTAATAGCCATCGTGAATTCATATCCAACAGAGATGATATGGAACAAAATTTGAAGCAGTGTGTGCTCTTTAAAGAAAACTGAGGTTGAGGTCATAGTATAAATGTCTCCTAAGAAGTGTAAACATTATAGGTTAATCTAGGACTGAAGGAATATGTCTCATTTGAAGAGATGAGTGTTTGGTACTTAATATTGGGCAAAGAAACATTAGAAAACTTTTAATCAAGGGTATTAATTTATGATTTATAAAAAGCTTTGTGAAGATAATCTTCAAAACCTCAAATCGTTTCTACCCTGCTCTGGAAAAAAAATGTTTTTCATGGTATGTGCTGATAAGTCAGAAACTTCTAAAGCAAAACCAACTTCTTTATTTCCTTTCTGTTTGTACAGGTTTTTACACATTTTAAATATAAATATTTCTATTAAGAAAATAATAGCACACATTTCATGATAGAAAAAATCCAAAATCCTTTGATCTTACAGTTTGACTGGTATTGGTATATCAAAAATTTCCAGATCCAACATATAACCTGCTAAAAATGCAGCTTTATAACTCGCCACATTTACAAGACTGTTTCAGCTCTATTTGTAGGAAAGGCTAAACTTTTCATGGGAAGAAATTCATTGTAAGCAAGACAAATGCAGCCTGATCCAAGGACAGATGGGGATATGGGATGATCACAATGTGCATTACTCAGATTTAGTCTTGATCTTTTTCATCTCTTCTATTTGTCACCCACAATTTGCGATATTGGCCAAGTGTCTTGGAGAGGAGTAGTGGCTGTTTAAATAATACCACCATTATTAAGGTTTCTGAGTAAGAAATAGGCACTTCAACTTTGTGGACAGGCATTTCCCCTTGGGTCAGTACTGGGGCCACTGTGAGAAGTGACCTGGTATCGTTGGAGCCTTTCCTGGGGGTCAGATAGGAGCATACTGAAGAGAAAGTAGCCTGGAGATCTATGATGGACACTATATGAGACATCTTTTGGGATTTCCAGACTCTTTTAGTAAGAATGGAACAGAGGGTAGGCGTGTCCATGGGGACAGCAATTCTGGAGATGAAAGCTGAGCCAATGAGAATAGTTTATTTCCATCACAATGACCTTATTAGTTCCATTGTTTTTACCTTTATCAATCTTCTAGATTAGTGCAGTATGGAATGATACCAATCAGATTAGAAACCTAACTTACTTTTAAAATTTATATTCCTTTGCAACTAATTTATAGCACACATTTGAAAATTTCTTGCCCTACTTTATAGCTACCTTTGGCCATTGACCAAATAAAAATAGTTTGATCAACCACACCTTCCAGAAGACTTGACTCCTGGGACCTCTGCCAATCTACAAATACTTGCTGCTGTGTTTCAAAATATAGTTAAGTATTTTGACCTATTATTAGTTACCCTGATAAATGGAATTTTTAAATTTTTATTTTACAAACCTTAAATATTTTTATTTGAAACTTGATTCTCTATTAAAAGTCTCAATAATATCCCTTTTGCAGCTATTAAAAATTCTTTGACACCTTAGTTTGGGCATTGACTGGCTCTATGACCATGAGCAAGTGAGTCATGGAACCTCTTTGTAATAAGTCCCAAAGCTGTGACCTTCTCAAGTGTTTCTTATTTTTGTTTACCCTACCCCTTACCCCTTAGGTGAGACAGGAAAGCTAGAGAGAGTTGAAGTCACCTTTTTGCCTATGTGAGATAAGGTTCTGGTAAGGTCTTTTTCATTGGAGAGTAGGCCTTTGTTATGGAGTATGCGTACTCCAAACTGGTCATACTTCAAAATGGTTATTTTTCCCATCCCCCTGCCAAGATAGGAGGTGATATATGTTGGCTCCTCAAAAAGGTGGGTTTCCTGGAGGTAAAAACAATGAAAATATTGAGAACCCCCTAAGATTACAGTCCTGAGAAGTTTTTTCACTCTCAAGGAAGTCCGCGTTCATCAATTCATCAAAATTACAACTGAAATGTACATTTACCATTTAAATTTATGGCTCTAGCAGTTTCTGCTCTGGGTAAGCTAAACTCAGCTGTGCTTCCTTCTGTTTGCCTGTGTCTCCAGATTTTTGGATGCCAGTGTGCCCTATGACCTCAAGAAAGTTATTTTCCTCAGCCGCCAAATTGTTTAGCTTTTTTTTTTAATGTTGTAACATTTGGGGTGGCAACTTTAAAGCACTTTATATGTAGGAACTGAAACTTAAAGTACACATTAGTTTTCAGTTTTTAGTCCTTTATTTTTTTAATTTAAATTCAGTGTCTATTCATGACTTCTGCCCATTTCATCACTGGATTATTTGTTTTTTGGATGTTGAGTTTGATAAGTTCTTTATAGATTTGGAAACTAAACCTTTATCCAATATGTCATTTGCAAATATCTTCTCCAATAGCATTGGTTGCCTTTTAGTTTAGCTGATTGTTTCCCTTACCATACAGAAGTTTTTTAATGAGGTCCCAATAGTTCATTTTTGTGATTTGGTTACCTGGCCTCTGGAGACATGGCAAGTAAGAAGTTACTCAAAGAGGTCAAAGAGGTTCCTGGCTGTTTTCTCCTGTAGGATTTTGATGGTTTCCTATGTCCCATTAGGTCTTTAATCCATTTTGAATTTATTTTTGTGTGTGGTGTAAGAAAGTGGTCCAGGTTCATTCTTCTGCATGTCACTGGCCTGTTTTCCCCAGCACCGTTTGCTGAAGAGATTGTCTTTTTTCCATTGAATATTCTTCCCTGCTTTGTCAAAGATTAGCTGGACATACATTTGTGGGTCCATTTCTGGGTTCTCTATTCTGTTCCATTGATCTATGTGTCTGTTTTTGTGTTGGTACCATACTTTCTTGATGATTACAATGTTGTAATACAGCTTGAAGTCTGGAATTAATGATGCCTCCAGCTTTGGTTTTCTTTTTCAGGATTGCTTTGGCTAGTCAGGGTCTTTTCTGGTTCCATACAAATTTTAGGACTGTTGTTCTAGCTCTGTTGAAGGAGACTGGTCTTATTTTGATAGGGATTGCATTGAATGTGTATATTGCTTTGGGTAGTGTTGCTATTTTAACAATATTTGTTTTTCTGATCTATAAGCATGGAATATTTTTCTATTTCTTTGTGTCTTCTTCAATTTCTCTCATAAACTTTGTATAGTTTTCAGCATATAGAACTTATACCTCTTTGGTTAGGTTTATTCCCAGGTATCTTCTGGGTTTTGGTGTAATTGTAAATGGGATAAATTCCTTGATTTTTGTTTCTGCTACTGCATTATTGGTGTATAGACACGTGGTACATTTCTGTGCATTGATTTTATATCCTGCGACTTTGCTGAATTCATGTATCATTTCCAGCAATTTGTTGGTAGAGTCTTCCATTTTCTACATAAAGTATATTGTTATCTGCTAAGAGTGAAAGCTTTACTTCCTCCTTACTGATTTGGATGTTTTTTATTTTATTTTGTTGTTGTTGTTGTCTGATTGCTGAGGTTAGGACCTCCAGTGCTATGCTCATGAGATTCAACATCCTTGTCTTGTTCTTGACCATAGAGGAAAATCTCTCAGCTTTTCCCCATCGAGGATGATATTAGCTGTATATGGCCTTTATGATGTTAAGGTATATTTCTTCTATCCCTACTTTCTTGTGGGTTTTTATCAAGAATGGATGCTGTATTTTGTCAAATGAGTTTTCTGCATCTATTGTGAGGATCATATGGTTCTTATCCTTACTTTTCTTAATGTGGTATATCACGTTGACTTCTTTGCAAATATTGAAGCACCCCTGCAGCCTAGGAATAAATCCACTTGATCGTGATGAATAATTCTTTTAATGTACTGTTGGACTTGATTTGCTAGTATCTTGTTGAGAATTTTTACCACCTTGTTTTTTAGGGATATTGTCCTGCAATTTTACTTTTTATTGGGGTCTTTGGTTTTGGAATCAAGGTAACACTGGCCTCAGAGAATGAGTTTGGAAGTTTTCCTTCCAGTTCTATTTTTTGGAACAGTTTGAGAAGAATAGGTATTAATTCTTCTTTAAATGTCTAGTAGAACTTCCCTGGGAAGCCATCTGGCCCTGGAGTTTTGATTGTGGGGAGACTTTTGGTTAATGATACAATTTCTTTGCTGATTATGGATCTGTTCAAATTTTCTATTTCTTCTTGTTCAGTTTTGGTAGTTTTTATGTTTCTAGGAATTTGTCCATTTTTTTTTCCAGATTGCCCAATTTGTTGGCATATAATTGCTCATAACATTCTCTTATTATTATTTATACTTCTGAGGTGTTGGTTGTGATCTCTCCTCCTCCATCGTGATTTCATGTATTTGGGTCCTTCTTTCCTTTTTCATAACTCTGGCCAAGGGTTTATCAATTTTATTAATTCCTTCAAAGGACAAGTTCCTGGGTTTGTTAATCTGTTCTAATGGGTTTTTGTTGTTGTTTTTGTTGCTGTTGGTTTGTTTCTATATCATGTATTTCTGCTCTAATTTTTATTATTTCCCTTTTTCTGCTGGTTTGGACTTTATTTGCTTTTCCTTTTCTAGTTCCTTGAGGTGTAGATTTAGGTTGTGTATTTAAGAATTTTTTTGCTTCTTGGGGTAGGCCTGTATTTCTATATACTTCTATCAAATGACCTCTTTTGCTGAAATCCAAAATTTCTTGACTGTCATATTTTCATATTCATTTCTTTCCATATTTTTAAATTTATTCTTTAATTTCCTGGTTAACCCATTCATTCTTTAGTATGATGTTCTTGAACCTCTATACATCTGTGGTTTTTCCAAATTTTTTCTTGTCATTGATTTCAAGTTTCATAGCATCGTGGTTTGAAAGTATTCATGGTATGATATCAATCTTTTAGTATTTGTTGAGGGCTGATTTGTGACCTAGTATGGGATCTATTCTGGACAATATTCCATGTCCACTCAAGAAGAATGTGTATTCTTCTGCTTTAGGATTAAATGTTTTGAATATATCTGTTAAGTCCATTCAGTCCAGTGTGCCATTCAAAGCCATTGTCTCCTTGTTGATTTTCTGCTTAGGTATCTGTCCATTGCTGTGAGTGGGGTGTTAAATTCCCCTACTATTTTTGTCTTATTGTCAATGAGTTTCTTTATGTTTATTGTTAATTAGTTTATTTATTTGGGTGTTTACGAGTTGAGGTCATAAATATTTACAATTGTTAGATCTTCTATTTGGAAAGACCCCTTTATTATGTTATAGTTCCCTTCCATCTCTTATTACAGTTTTTGGTTCAAAATCTAGTTTGATATAAGTATGGTACTCCAGCTTTCTTTAACATCCAATAGCATGATAGATGGCTCTCCATTCCGTTACATTTAATCTTAAGGTGTCTTTAGATATCTAAAATGAGTGTCTTGTAGGCTATATACAGATGGTTGTTGTTGTTGTTGTGTTGTTGTTGTTGTTGTTGTTGTTCTTCTTCTTCTTAATCCTTTCTGATACTTTATGTCTTTTGATTGGAGCATTTAGTCCACTTACATTCAGAGTGATTATTGATAGGTATGAATTTAGTGCCAATGTATTACCTGTAAAGTTGATGTTTCTGGAGATTTTCTCTCTTCTCATCTAGTCTTTGTTGCTTTTAGTCTTTCTTTTCCACTCAAAGAATCCCCTTTAATGTACCTGGTAAGGAATGAGAGAGGAAGATGGCAGCGTAGGAGGACACTGGGCTTACCACGTCCTGCTGATCACTTAGATTCCACCCACACCTGCCTAAATAACCCAGAAAACCACCAGAAGTCTAGCAACATGGATTCTCCGGAGCCAAGCATAGACGAGAGGCCCACAGAAGAGGGTAGGAAGGGCAGAGAGGCAGTACGCACTACACGGACTGGCAGGAGGGAACTGGGATGGAGGGGCAGCCCCCTGGCAAAGCAGAGCCCCCGAGTCTGGCTTGCAAAAGCAGAGGGGCCAGATGGAGTGTGTTTGGACAGCAAGTGGGACTTAACATCTGGAAGGTTATAAGTTAACAGCTCTGCTCAGAGAGCAGGAGGGCTGGAGGACAATGGGAGGGAGAGTTGTTGAGCCCCGGATGACAGAGCTCAGCTTGGCAGGGAACAAAGGCGCTCTCCAGCGCCATCTCCCTCACCCACCCCCAAGCCGAAATCCCAAAGGGAATCACTTCCTGTCAGGGAACTTGCTTGCACCGCGCAAACACCTAAAGCTGTGCTTCTGCGGATCCATCCCTTCGGCGGGTCTGACTCCCTCCCGGTGCCACAGGGCCCCTGCTGAAGCAGATCACTGAAGGAAAAGCGAGCTGAGCCTGACCCTCCTGCCCTCGTGCACCTTGCCTACCCACCCCAGCTAATATGCCAGATCCCCAACACCACAAGCCTGGCAGTCTGCAAGTAGCCCAGATGAGCAATGACACCTCACAGTGAATCCCACCCCTAGGAGAGGGGAAGAGAAAGTACACACCATTCTGAATGTGGCCCCAGTGGAGGGCTGGGGGCAGACATCAGGTCTGACTGTGGCCCCGCCCACCAATGCAAGTTATTCAAGACAGCACAGAGGAAGTGCCCTGCAATTCCGCACCACTCCAGGGACTATATAAAATGACTAAACGGAAGAATTCCCCTCAAAAGAATCTCCAGGACATAATGACAGCTAACGAACTGATCAAAAACAATTTAAACAATATAACAGAAAGTGAATTTAGAATAATAGTCATAAAATTAATCACTGGACTTGAAAACAGTATAGAGGACAGCAGAGAATCTGTTGCTACAGAGATCAAGGGACTAAGGAACAGCCAGGAGGAGCTAAAAAATGCTATAAATGAGCTGCAAAATAAAATGGAGACAACCACAGCTCGGATTGATGAAGCAGAGGAGAGAATATGTGAACTAGAAGATAAAATTATGGAAAAAGAGGAAGCTGAGAAAAGAGAGATAAAAAAATCCAGGAGTATGAGGGGAAAATTAGAGAACTAAGTGATGCACTAAAGAGAAATAATCTATGCATAATTGGTATTCCAGAGGAGGAAGAGAGAGGGAAAGGTGCTGAAGGGGTACTTGAAGAAAAAATAGCTGAGAACTTTCCTGATCTGGGGAAGGAAAAAGGCATTGAAATCCAAGAGGCAGAGAACTCCCTTCAGACATAACTTGAATCGATCTTCTGCATGACATATCATAGTGAAACTGGCAAAACACAAGGATGAAGAAAAATTCTGAAAGCTGCTAGGGATAAACGTGCTCTAACATATAATGGGAGACTGATAAGACTCGTGACGGATCTCTCTACTGAAACTTGAGAGGTCAGAAAGGAATGGCAGGAAATCTTCAATGTGATGAACAGAAAAAAATATGCAGCCGAGAATCCTTTATCCAGCAAGTCTGTCGTTTAGAATAGGAGAGATAAAGGTCTTCCCAAACAAACAAAAGCTGCAGGAGTTCATCACCACTATACCAGCCCTACAAGAGATCCTGAGGGGGATCCTGTGAGACGAAGTACCAGAGACATCGCTACAAGCATGAAACCTACAGACATCACAATGACTCTAAACCCATATCTTTCTATAATAACACTGAATGTAAATGGACTAAATGCGCCACCAAAGGACTTAGGGTATCAGAATGGATAAAAAAACAAGACCCATCTACTTGCTGTCTACAAGAGACTGATTTTAGACCTGAGGACACCTTCAGATTGAAAGTGAGGGGATGGAGAACTATTTATCATGCTACTAGAAGTCAAAAGAGAGCTGGAGTAGCCATACTTATATCAGACAAACTAGACTTTAAAGGCTGTAACAGGAGATGAAGAAGGGCATTATATAATAATTACAGGGTCTATCCATCAGGAAGAGCTAACAATTAGAAATATCTATGCACTGAATATGGGAGCCCCCAAATATATAAAACAATCACAAACATAAGCAACCTTATTGATAAGAATGTGGAAATTGCAGGCGACTTTAACACCCTGCTTACAACCATGGATAGATCATCTAGACACAGGATCAGTAAAGAAACAAGGGCCCTGAATGATACATTGGATCAGATGGACTTGACAGATATATTTAGAACTCTGCATCCCAAAGCAACAGAATATACTTTCTTCTCGAGTGCACATGGAACATTCTCCAAGATAGATCACATACTGGGTCACAAAACAGCCTTTCATAAGTATATAAGAATTGAGATCATATTATGCATACTTTCAGACCACAATGCTATGAAGCTTGAAATCAACCACAGGAAAAAGTCTGGAAAACCTCCAAAAGCATGGAGGTTAAAGAACTCCCTACTAAAGAATGAATGGGTCAACCAGGCAATTAGAGAAGAAATTAAAAAATATATGGAAACAAACGAAAATGAAAATACACAATCCTAACGCTTTGGGATGCAGCGAAGGCAGTCCTGAGAGGAAAATACATTGCAATCCAGGCTTATCTCAAGAAACAAGAAAAATCCCAAATACAAAATCTAACAGAACACCTAAAGGAAATAGAAGCAGAAGAGCAAAGACACCCTAAACCAGCAGAAGAAGAGATATAATAAAGATTAGAACAGAAAAAAACAATATAGAATCTAAAAAAACTGTAGAGCAGATCAATGAAACCAAGAGTTGGTTTTTTGAAAAAATAAACAAAATTGATAAACCTCTAGCCAGACTTCTCAAAAAGAAAAGGGAGATGACCCGAATAGAGAAAATCATGAATGAAAATGGAATTATTACAACCAATCCCTCAGAAATACAAGCAATTATCAAGGAATACTATGAAAAACTATATGCCAACAAACTGGACAACCTGGAAGAAATGGACAAATTCCTAAGCACCCACACACTTCCAAAACTCAGGAGGAAATAGAATGCTTGAACAGACCCATAACCAGTGAAGAAATTGAATCAGTTATCAAAAATCTCCCAACAAATAAGAGTCCAGGACCAGATGGCTTCACAGGAGAGTTCTACCAGACGTTTAAAGCAGAGATAGTACCTATCCTTCTCAAGCTATTCCAAAAATAGAAGGGGAAGGAAAACTTTCAGCTTAATTCTATGAAGCCAGTATTACTTTGATTCCTGAATCAGACAGAGACCCAGTAAAAAAAGAGAACTACAGGCCAATATCCCTGATGAATATGGATGCAAAAATTCTCAATAAGATACTAGCAAATCGAATTCAACAGCATATAAAAAGAATTATTCACTGTGATCAAGTGGGATTCATTCCTGGGATGCAGGGCTGGTTCAACATTCACAAATCAATCAACGTGATACATCACATTAATAAAAGAAAAGATAAGAACCATATGATCCTGTCAATTGATGCAGAAAAGGCCTTTGACAAAATTCAGCAACCTTTCTTAATAAAAACCCTCAAGAAAGTCGGGACAGAAGGAACATACCTAAATATCATAAAGCCATTTATGAAAAGCCCACAGCTAACATCATCCTCAATGGGGAAAAACTGAGAGCTTTTTCCCTGAGATCAGGAACACGACAGGGATGTCCACTCTCACCGCTGTTGTTTAACATAGTGTTGGAAGTTCTAGCATCAGCAATCAGACGACAAAAGGAAATCAAAGGCATCAAAATTGGCAAAGATTAAGTTAAGTTTTCACTTTTTGCAGATGACATGATATTATACATGGAAAATCCGATAGACTCCACCGAAAAGTTTGCAAAAACTGATACATGAATTCAGCGAAGTTGCAGGATACAAAATCAATGTACAGAAATCAGTTGCATTCTTATACACTAATAATGAAATAACAGAAAGACAATTAAAGAAACTGATCCCATTCACAATTGTACCAAGAAGCATAAAATACCTAGGAATAAATCTAACCAAAGATGTAAAAGATCTCTATGCTGCAAACTATAGAAAGCTTGTGAAGGTAATTGAAGAAGATACAAAGAAATGGAAAAACATTCCGTGCTCATGGAATATTGTCAAAACGTCAATACGACCCAAAGCTATCTACACATTCAATGCAATCCCAATCAAAATTGCACCAGCATTCTTCTCAAAGCAATCCTAAAATTTGTATGGAACCAGAAAAGACCCCGAATACCCAAAATAATTTTGAAGAAGAAGACCAAAGCGGGAGGCATCACAATCCCAGACTTTAGGCTCTACTACAAAGCTGTAATCATCAAGACAGCATGGTATTGGCACAAAAACAGACACGTAGACCAATGGAATAGAATAGAAACCCCAGAACTAGACCCACAAAAGTATGGCCAACTAATCTTTGACAAAGCAGGAAAGAATATCTAATGGAAAAAGACAGTCTCTTTAATAAATGGTGCTGGGAGAACTGGGCAGCAACATGCAGAAGGATGAAACTAGACCACTTTCTTAGACCATTCACAAAAATAAACTCAAAATGGATAAAGGACCTGAATGTGAGACAGGAAACCATCAAAACCCTAGAGAAAGCAGGAAAAGACCTCTCTGACCTCAGCCGCAGCAATTTCTTACTTGACACAACCCCAAAGGCAAGGGAATTAAAAGCAAAAATGAACTATTGGGACCTCATGAAGATAAAAATCTTCTGCACAGCAAAGGAAACAAACAACAAAACTAAAAGGCAACCAACGGAATGGGAAAAGATATTTGCAAATGACATTTTGGACAAAGGGCTAGTATCCAAAATGTATAAAGAGCTCACCAAACTCCACACCCAAAAAACAAATAATCCAGTGAAGAAATGGGCAGAAAACATGAATAGACACTTCTCTAAAGAAGACATCCAGATGGCCAACAGGCACATGAAAAGATGCTCAACGTCGCTCCTTATCAGGGAAATACAAATCAAAACCACACTCAGATATCACTTCACGCCAGTCAGAGTGGCCAAAATGAACAAATCAGGAGACAATAGATGCTGGCGAGGACGTGGAGAAACAGGAACCCTCTTGCACTGTTGGTGCGAATGCAAACTGGTGCAGCCGCTCTGGAAAACAGTGTGGAGGTTCCTGAAAAAATTAAAAATAGACCTACCCTATGACCCAGCAGTAGCACTGCCAGGAATTTACCCAAGGGATACAGGAGTGCTGTTGCATAGGGGCACTTGTACCCCAATGTTTATAGCAGCACTGTCAACAATAGCCAAATTATGGAAAGAGCCTAAATGTCCATCAACTGATGAATGGATAAAGAAATTGTGGTTTATATACCCAATGGAGTACTATGTGGCAATGAGAAAGAATGAAATATGACCCTTTTTAGCAATGTGGATGGAACTGGAGAGTGTGATGCTAAGTGAAATAAGCCATACAGAGAAAGACAGATACCATATGTTTTCACTCTTATGTGGATCCTGAGAATCTTATCAGGAACCTATGGGGGAAGGGAAGAAAAAAAAAATCGAGGTTAGAGTGGGAGAGAGCCAAAGCATAGGAGACTCTTAAAGACTGAGAACAAACTGAGGGCTGATGGGGTGTGGGAAGGAGGGGAGGGTGGGTGATGGGTATTGAAGAGGGCATCTTTGGGATGAGCACTGGGTGTTGGATGGAAACCAATTTGACAATAAATTTCATATATTTAAAAAAAATAATGTACCTCGTAGGGCTGATTTAGTGGTAACAGACTTCTTTAGTTTTTGTTTGGGAAACTATCTGTCTTTCTATTTTGAAGGAAAGGCTTGCTGGGTTAAGTATTCTTTGCTGCATATTTTTTTCTATTCAGCATGTTGAATATATCATGCCACTCCTTTCTTTTCTGCCCAGTTTCTATATGGAAAGGTCTGCTGGTAACCTGATTTGTCTTCTCTTGTAGATTAGGGATTTCTTTTTCTTTGCTGCTTTCATGATTCTTTCCTTATCTCTGTAGTTTGTAAAACTTACTATGATATGTCTTGGCATTGTCCAGCTTTTGTTGATTTTGATGAGAGTTATGTGTGCTTCCTGGATATGGATGTCTATCTCCTTCCCCAGATTAATGAAGTTTCAGTTATAATTGGCTGAATAAACCTTCTGTCCCTTTTTCCCTCTGTTCTTCTTCTGAGACTGCTATGATACAAATGTTATTATGCCTTATGGAGTCGCTGAGTTCCCTGAGTCTATACTTGTTATCCAATATTTTCATTTCACCTTCTTTGCAGCTTCATTATTTTCCATAATTGTATCTTCTATATCACTTATTTGTTCCTCTGCTTCTTCCATCCTTGTGATCATTACATACAGTCAGTTGCATCTTGGTTATAGCATTTTTTTATTTCAGCCTGACTA
Source organism: Panthera leo (assembly GCF_018350215.1). NCBI lineage: Eukaryota > Metazoa > Chordata > Mammalia > Carnivora > Felidae > Panthera > Panthera leo. The sequence continues at coordinate 38,522,371 of NC_056696.1, read as the reverse complement.
GATTTTAGGTCTTTTATTTCTGTAGCAAGGGCCTCTCTGGTTTCTTCTAGACTTTTCTCAAGGCCAGCTAGTATCCTTATGATTGCTGTTTTAAATTCTGGTTCAGGCATATTACCTATATCTATTTTGATTAGCGCCTCGCAATGACCTCTTCTTATTCTTTCTTTGTGGATGAATTCCTCCATTGGCATTTTTTTTTAGGTCTCTGTCTTTTGTGTGATAGGAAAGCTTGTGCCTGGTCTTATTTCCACTAGCTATGATCAGTAGACCTTGTGCATGCATGGGGAGGGGGAGTTCTGGTCTTCTTGGGGAAAGGACTCTGTTGCTCTGGCTCTCAATCCCACTTTCCCTAGTAAAAAAAGACACCTGCAGATTGCAGGGGAGTGGAACTTGGTGTAAGCAGCTTCCACTATGGCACTGTGCAGCTCCCTGAAGTCCATTCATACTGATGGAAGGGGTGAAAAATGTCAGAGAGGGCAATTCATGCCTGCTGCTGTTCAGGAAGCCTCACGGAAGAGGACACAATCTCCCTTCTTGTGTCCCAGGTTTCTATCAGATCCCCGTCTTCACCCTGTCTGTGTCTAAGCAACCTTCCCTGCCCTCCCAGCAGTGTAGTGCTCCTGTTTTTTTTCTTTTTCTTTTTCATATTTTTTTTAATCTCAGACACATAGCTGGTTTCAAAACTCCAAATGGACCTGGTGTGGACCCATGCTGATCCTCTGGGGGAGGGTCTTGCCATGCTGTGGCTTTTACCAGTTTGTCCCACGAAAGCAGTAGTATGACCATACAGGGGCTTTGATTTTGTGCTAAACCATAGAAAAAAGCCAGCATCCAGGTTAGCTGCCATCAGTAGATATCTCTGCTCTCATGCTAATGAATGGGTCAGCTCAATAGAACCTTCTGGCTCTTGTCCCCTGAGAGGCAGTGCCACGTCTCCCAAATTCACTCCAAGATGAACTGTCTCTCCCAGCATAACCCATGGGATCCTCAGAGCACAGGGTCTTCTCTTGTCCCTCTGCCATCCTTCTGCACAGGAGCATTGCTACACCTGCCAGTTTTGACCCTGGCAATGGCGTGGACTTCTAAAACTTCAGACTTTCAGTTGTGCTACTTGTAAAAACTTGGGATAATCAGCCCCTCTTATTTTCCCATTCAGTGGTTTTGTGCGTGTTTTTCTTGTGCAATCCCCTGCATGTTGCCTTATTCCTCTCTTTCTCTCTTTCTTTCTCTCCTCTCTCTGATCAGGGATCCCTCCCCTCCACAGCACTGGTGGTTCTTTTCTCTCCAAAATCGCATCACTGCACCTTGTACTTCCATTATTTGATCTCTTTTCTCCCTCTAGTTGTGAAGTTTGTTCTCTCAGATCAATTTCCTGGGTGTCCAGAATGATTTGATAAATATCTACCTATGTTCGAGGGTTGAGGCAAGCATAAGATACTTCTACTACTCTGTCATCTTAACTCATCCCCCTATCTGGAGACTTTAATAGCCCACTATCAATAACAGACAAAACAATTCTTTAGAACATCAATGACAATACAAAATTTAGAAATGCCAGAAACCAATTAGAACTAACAGACATATATGGAACACTCCACTCTGTAGAATATGCATTCTTCTCAGCACATATGAAACATTCTACAGAGAGACCACATGCTGGGCTTTAAAACAAGTATGAATAAATTTAACAGTGTTGAAATCATACAAAGTATGTTCTCTCAACACAATGGGATAAAATTGGAAATCAATGACAGAAAATTTGGGAAACTCACAAATATGTGAAAATTAAACAATGCATTCCTACATAACCAATCAGTCAAAGGTGAAATCACACACACCCACCCACACACACACACACACGAATACTTTTAAGTAAATGAAAATGAAATACAGCATGGCAAAAAATGTGAATAAAAACAATAGAGAAAATAAACAAGATAAAAAGGTGTTTTTTTAAAAAAATCAACACATTGACAAACCTTTAGCATAGTATGACCATGCTAAAAAGAGAGGACTCAAACTACTAAGCCCAGGAATGAAAGAGTAGATATTAGTAGTGCCTTTACAGAAATAAGTATAATTACAAGGAAAAACTATGAACAGCTATATGCCATTAAGTTTAGTAACTTGGATGAAATGACCAAGTTCCTAGAACAACCAAAACTGACTTAATAAGAATTAGACCATTTAAACAGACCTATAATCTGAATATGAAGAAGCTGTATTAGGAATTTTAAAACTCCTAGCACTGAATTGTACAGGTGTACAATCACTGTATTGTACACCTGAAACTAATATTACACTGTATGCTAACTAGAATTTAAATAAAAACTTAAAAAATGAATTTTAAAACTCCTATAAAGAAAATTCTAGTCCGAAATGACCTCACTGGTAATTTCTATCAAAAAATTTAAAAATCAATGTCAATCCTTCCTAAGCCTCTCTGAAAAGTAAGAGAGGAGGGAACACTTCTACACTCATTCTGTGAGGCCAATATTATTTTGATACCACAATCAGAGAAAAGAAAGCTATACACCAATATCTTTTGTTTGTTGAGACAAAAATTCTCAACAAAATATTTTCAAACTGAATCTAGCAACATAAAAAGAATACACACACACACACACACACACACACACACACACACACACCATAACCAAGTGAGACTTATCCCAAGCTGGTTAAAAATGTGAAAATTAATGTAATATGCCATATTAATAGAATAATGGACCAAATAACATAATCATTGTTAGTAGATACAGAAAAAAACTGAGAAAATACAATATACTTTCATGATAAAAATTTGCAATAAACTAGGAATAGAGTTTTCTCAAGTGAATAAAGAATATCTAAAAACTGACAGATAATACCTAATAGGGAAAGACTGAATGTTTTTTCCCTAAGACCAGGAACAAAACAAGTATGTTCACTCATAGCACTTCTATTCAATATTTCACTGGAAGTTCTAGCCAAGGCAATTAAGCTAGCAATAAAATGAAAAGACCAAGGTTGGAAAGGAAGAAGTAAACTATCTCTCTACTTGCAGGTGACATGATGGCATATATAGAAATTGAGAGAATACACACACACACACACACACACACACACACACTTTTAGAAATAAAAAACATATTAAGCAAGGTTTGGGGATACAATATAAATATATAAAAATTAATTATATTTTACAAATTAGCAATAAGCAATCTGAAAAAAATAAGAAAAAAATTTTATTTTCAATAGCATCAAAAGGGATAAAATACTTAGGAATAAATTTAACCAAAGAAATGCAAAGCTTATACTCAAAAAACTTCAGGAAATTGTTGAAATAAATTTAAAAATTTTAAAGGAATGGAAAAACATCCCATAATCATAGATCAGAAGACTTAATATGTTAAGATGACAATACTCACCAAGTGGATCTATAGATTCAACTCATTGTTATCAAAATCTCAGCTTCCTTTTTGTATAAATTTACAACATAGTCCTAAAAGCCATATGGAATTACAAGGGGTACACAGTATTCAAAACAATCTAGAAAAAGAACAAAATGGTAAAGCCACTACACTTCATGATTTCAAAACTTTTAACAAATCTAGAAAAATCAAAGCGGAGTGGTCCTAGCATAAGGACAGACTTACAGATCAATGGAACAAAATTTAGAGTCCAGAAATACACTCTTATCTTCATGGGCAATTTATTTTCAACAAAGGTATCAAATTATTCAGTGAAGGAAAAATAATATTTTCAACAAATGATGCTGGAACTACCGAATACCCACATACAGAACAATGAAGATGAACCTGTTCCATATACGATACATACAATCCACTCAAAATTGATCATTGGCCTACATGCAACAGGTAAAAATATAAAATATTTAGAAAAAATAGGAATAAATCTTCATGACCTCGAGTTAGGTAATTGCTTTTTAAACAAACCACTAAAACAGAACTGAAGGGGAAAAAATAAATTGGATTTTATCAAACTAAAAAAGTTGAGTGCCAAAAACACCATAATAGTGAAAATAGCAGAAAGTGTAAACAAATCATAGACTGGGAAAAATGTAAATTACTTATTTGATAAGGTACTTGTACCTAGAATATATTTGGAACAACTACAAGTCAATAATAAAAAGAGAAATAACACAATTTTAAATGTAAGCACCTGAGAAGATGTTTAGCCTCATTAGTCAACAAAGAAATGCACACCAAAACCACAATGAAATGCCTCTTTGCACTCACTAGGATAGTGGTAATCAAATAGGTACGCAATAACATGTTGAAGAGACTATGGAGAAATGAGAACACTTATACAGTGCTGGTGAGAGTGTAAAATTGTGCAGCTGTTTTGGAAAATATTTTGATGGTTCCTCAAAATATTAAACATAAAGTTGCCACATGACCCATAAGTTTCATTCCTAGATATATACCCAAGAGAATTGAAAACTGACATTCAGTCAAAACTTTGTATTTGAGTGTTTATAGTACTACTATTCATAATTGCCAAAAGTGAAACAATCCTAATTTTCATTAATTTATGAATGGACACATAAAATATGGTATATCCATACAATGTGATATTATTCAGTCATAAAAAAACAAAGTACTGATTCATACTACAACATAGGTGAACCTTCAAAACATTATGCTAAGTATAAAAAATATGTCAGTAAGGACTACAAATTTTATAATTCCACTGTGTAAAATATCCAGAATAGGCAAATTTCTAGAAACTAGTAAGTGGTTGCTTAGGGTGGGGGTATAGAATGAAAATAACTGCTAAAGGGTATGAGGCTTCTTTTGGAGGTGATAAAGAATATCATAATCTAAATCTAAAATTAGATTGTAGTGATGGCTGTACAATTCTGTGAATATACTAAAAACATTGTATTGTAAAATTTTAACAGGTGAATTCTATGGTATTTAAATTATATATCAATAAAGTTAAAAATATGGAATTGCAGTATTTAAACTAATTTGAATTGGAAGAATTCTAGTAGATTATCAGACTGGATTGCACTAAATACCAAAAAATTATGGCCGAGTACAGAACAGCAATGGAAAATTCAGATTTGGTTCATGGCTGTGAGAATGGAATTATGCTTTCAGATTTATTACAAGTTCACATCTGCCTCTGCCTATAAAAGTCAATGAGAAGTAGTGGTAAGTTTTAAAATGAAATTTACTCACTGATCCTACTCCAGAAGTTGCTAGACTGCCAATGCCAAGAAAACACCCTCTGTTTAGTCTCATTATACAAGGCCAAAGGAGAGGTATTGCAAGCCTAGAGTTCTTTGCTCCCTGGTGTAATGCCACCTCATTGATTTTCCCAGAGGAAGGGCAGCTTTTAATGTAACTTTAGATAAGAAATGTCCACATGAAGGTAAAAAAAAGGAAATTCTATGAAATATGTAAATTATATAATCCCCAATTATATAATCTTGGTTTTGGGGATAGATTTCTGTGGTTCATAGCTTACATATAACACCCAACGCTCATCCTAACAAGTGCCCTCCTCGTTGCCCATCACCCATTTTCCCCTCTCCCCCACCCCTCCCCCATCAACCCTCAGTTTGTTTTCTGTATTTAAGAGTCTCTTATGGTTTGCCTTCCTCCCGCTCTGTTTGTAACTATTTTTCCCCCTTCCCTTCCCCCATGGTCTTCTGTTAGGTTTCTCAAGATCCACGTAAGAATGAAAACACATGATATCTGTCTTTCTCTGACTGACTTATTTCACTGAGCATAATACCTTCCAGTTCCATCAACATTGCTGCAAATGGCAGGATTTCATTCTTTCTCATTGCCAAGTAGTATTCCACTGTATATATAAACCACATCTTCTTTATCCATTCATCAGTTGATGGACATTTAGTCTCTTTCCGTAATTTGGCTATTGTTGAAAGTGTGGCTATAAACATTAGGGTACATGTGCTCCCATGAATCAGCACTCCTGTATCCTTTGAGTAAATTCCTAGTACTGCTATTGCTGGGTTGTAGGGTACTTCTATTTAAAAATTTTTGAGGAACCTCCACACTGTTTTCCAGAGTGGTTGCACCAGTTTGCATTCCCATCAACAGTGCAAGAGGGTCCCTTTTTCTCCATATCCTCGCCAGCATCTGTTTTTTCCTGAGTTAATTTTAGCCACTCTGACTGGTGTGAGGTGGTATCTCAGTATGGTTTTGACTTGTATTTCCCTGATGATGAGTGACATTGAGCATCTTTTCATGAGTCTGTTGGCCATCTGGATGTCTTCTTTGGAGAAGTGTCTATTCATGTCTTCTGCCCATTTCTTCACTGGATTATTTGTTTTTCTGATATTGAGTTTGGTAAGTTCTTTATAGATTTTGGATACTAACCCTTTATCCAACATGTCACTTGCAAATACCTTTTCCCATTCCATTGGTTGCCTTTTAGTTTTGTTGATTGTTTCCTTTGCAGTGCAGAAGCTTTTTCTCTTGGTGAAGTCTCAGGAGTTCATTTTTACTTTTAATTCCCTTGCCTTTGGAGACATGTCAAGCAAGAAATGGCTGTGGCTGAGGTCAAAGAGGTTGTTGCCTGCTTTCTCCTCTAGGGTTTTGATGGTTTCCTGTCTCACATTTAGATCTTTCATCCATTTTGAGTTTGTTTTTGTGTATGGTATAAGAAAGTGGTCTAGTTTCATTTTTTTTTGCATGTTGCTGTCCAGTTCTCTCAGCACCATTTGCTAAAGAGACTGACCTTTTTCCATTGGTTACTCTTTCCTGCTTTGTCAAAGATTAGTTGGCCATACATTTGTGGGTCCAATTCTGGGTTCTCTATTCTATTCCACTGGTCTGTGTCTGTTTTTGTGCAATACCATACTGTCATGATGATTACAGTTTTGTTGTATCGCTTCTTGGCCTTTTGGCAAAGATCGAGTGTGATTACAGTTTTGTAGTAGAGGCTAAAGTCTGGGATTGTGATGTCTCCAGCTTTGGTTTTCTTTTTCAATATTACTTTGGCTATTCATTGTCTTTTGTGGTTTCATACAAATTTTACAATTGTTTGTTCTAGCTTTGGGAAGAATGCCAGTGAAGTTTTGATTGGGATTTCATTGAATGTGTAGATTACTTTGGTAGTATTGACATTTTAACAATATTCCTTCTTCCAATCCATGAGCATGGAATGTTTTTCCATTTCTTTTTGTCTTCTTCAATTTCTTTCATAAGTTTTCTATAGTTTTCAGCATACAGATCTATTGTATCTTTGGGTAGGTTTATTCCTAAGTATTTTATGGTTCTTCATGAAATTGTCAAGAGAATCAAATTCTTGATTTCTCTTTCTGTTGCTTTATTATTGGTGTATAAAAATTCAACCAATTTCTGTACATTGATTTTGTACCCTGTGACTTAGTTGAATTCATGTATCAGTTCTAGCAGCCTTTTGGTGGAGTCTTTCAGGTTTTCCATGTAGAGTATCATGTCATCTGTGAAAAGTGAAAGTTTGACTTCTTCTTTGCCAATTTTGATGCCTTTTATTTCATTTTGTTGTCTGATTGCTGATGGTAGGACTTCTAACACTGTGTTAAACAACAATGGTGAGAGTGGACATCCCTATCATGTTCAGTTTTTCCCCATTGAGGATGATATTAGCTGTGGGCTTTTCATTATGGCTTTTATGGTGTTTAGGTATGTTTCTTCTATCCTGACTTTCTTGAGGGTTTTTATTAAGAAAGGATGCCATATTTTGTCAAATGTTTTTTTCTGTATCTATTGATAGGATCATACAGTTCTTATTCTTTATTTTATTAATGTGATGTATCACATTGATTGATTTGCGAATATTGAACCAGCCCTGCAGCCCAGGAATGAATCCCATTTGATCATGGTGAATAATTTTTTATATGCTGTTGAATTCAATTTACTTGTTGAGAATTTTTGCATCCATGTTCATCAGGGATATTGTCCTATAATTCTCCTTTTTTGTGGGGTCTCTGTCTGGTTTGGGAATCAAAGTAATGCTGGTTTCATAAAATGACTCTGGAAGCTTTCCTTCCCTTTCTGTTTTTTGGAACAGCTTGAGAAGGATAGGTTCTAACTACTTTAAATCCCTGGTAGAATTCCCCAGGGAAACCATCCTGCCAGGACTCTTATTTGTTGGGAGATTTTTGGTAACTGATTTAATTTCTTCACAATTATGGGTCTATTCAAATTTTCTGTTTCTTCCTGGTTGAGTTTTGGTAGTGTGTGCGTGTCTAGGAATTGGTCCATTTCTTCCATGTTGTCCAGTTTGTTGGCATATAATTTTTCATAGTATACTCTGATAATTGCTTGTGTTTCTGAGGGATTAGTTTTGATAAATCCATTTTCATTCATGATTTTGGGTTCTCTTTCTTTTCTTTATGAGAAATCTGGCTAGGGATTTATAAATTTTATTTTTTCAAAAAGCCATCTTAGTTTCATTGATCTGTTCTACTGTTTGTTTTTTTGATTCTGTATTGTTTATTTCTGCTCTGATCTTTATTATTTCTCTTCTTCTGCTGGCCTTGGGGTTTCTTTGTTGTTCTGCTTCTAGTTCCTCTAGGTGTGTTGTTAGATTTTTTTATTTGGGACTTTTGTTATTTCTTGAGATAGGCCTGCAATGCCTATGCAGTGTATTTTCTTCTTAGGACTGCCTTTGCTTCATCCAAAAAGGTTTCGACTGTTGTGTTTTCATTTTCATTTGTTTCCATATATTTTTAACTTTCTTCATTAATTTCCTGGTTAACCCATTCATGCTTTAGTAGGATGTTCTTTAACCTCCATGCATTTGGAGGTTTTCCAAACTTTTTCCTATGGTTGATTTCAAGTTTCATAGCATTGTGATCTGAAAATGTGCATGGTAGGATCTCAATTCTTTCATATTTATTGAGGGCTGTTTTGTGACCCAGTATGTGATCTGTGTTGGTCCATGTGCACTCAAGAAGAATATATATTCTGCTGCTTTAGAATGAAAAGTTCTGAATATATCTGTCAAGTCCATCTGATCCAGTGTTTCATTCAGGGCCATTGTTTCTTTATTGATTTTCTGTATAGATGATCTATCCATTGTTGTAAGTGGAATATTAAAGTCTTCTGCAATTACCACATTCTTGCCAATAAGATTGCTTATGTTTGTCATTAGTTGTTATATATATTTGGGTGCTCTAAATTGGGTGCATAAACATTTATAATTGTTAGCACTTCTTGATGGATAGGCCCTATAATTATAAGGCCCTTCTTCATCTCTTGTTACAGCCTTTAGTTTCATATCTAGTTTGTCTGATATAAGTATGACTACTCCAGCTTTCTTTTGACTTCCAATAGCATGATAGATGGTCCTACATCCCCTCACTTTCAATCTGAAGGTGTTCTCAGGTTTAAAATGGGTCTCTTGTAGACAGAAAATAGATGGGTCTTGTTTTTTTAATTCATTGTGATTGCCCTATGTCTTTTGATTGGAGCATTTAGTCCATTTACATTCAGTGTTATTATTGAAAAATATGGATTTAGAGTCATCTTCTATTTCACTTATTCTCCCCTCTGCCTCTTCAGTCCTTGCTCTCACTGCCTCTAGTTTATTTTGCACCTCATTTACAACACTTTAAAATTCATTGTGATTATTTTTAGTTCCTTGATCTCTGCAGCAATAGATTCTCTTGCTGTCTTCTATGCTTTTTCAAGCCTGGCCATAAATCTTGAGACTATTATTCTAAATTCTTGTTCAGTTATACTGTTTATATCTGTTTTGATCAATTCTTTCTATTTTAATTTTTTAATGCTTATTTATTTTTGAGAGAGAGAGAGAGAGAGCGAGGTAGGGGCAGAGAGAGAGGGAGACACAGAATCTGAAGAAGGCCTCAGGCTCTGAGCTGTCAGCACAGAGCCTGATGTGGGGCTTGAACTCACAAACTGTGAGATCATGACCCAAGCTGAAGTCAGATGCTTAACCAACTGAGCCACGCAGATGTTCCTGTTTTGATCATTTCTTTAGCTGTTATTTCTTCCTGGAATTTCTTTTGAGAGAATTCTTCCATTTTATCATTTGGGCTAGTCTCCTGTCCCTTATGTGTTTTAAAAGCTTATGTGTCCTGCACCTGTGAGCGTTACTATATTGAAGAGGGGTCATACACTGTCTAGGGTCTGGCCCTTCACGGGGTGTTTTTTGGAGTGTGTTACTTGCTCTATGTTGTTGTGACTCTGGTTGCTTTATGTCCCTACTCGTAGTAATGTTTTGGACCCTCGACCAGGTGTGTTTTGATTTGTTTGTTGAAGTATCCTTGAGTAGGAATGGGTCCAAGAAACAGGTCTGCATTGCTTCAGTCACAGGAAAGACAGAGAGGCCTCCATAATCATGAGAACACTGGTCTTCTAGGAGTTGATGCTTCTAGTGACTTGGATCACTGGCCCCACCCTCCTGCTTCTTGCAGCCACATTTAGGGGTGGCATCAGTGCTGGACTCATCTCCCAGCTGAGCTGCAGCCAGTCATGGCCAGAACCCCAGCTCCACTTTTTACTTTTTACTTCAAAATATAATAGTGTGATCCAAATGCATTTTGCATCTAAAACAAGTTACTTGCTCCTCTGTTATAGATTCCAGTTTTTATATGTTACAATACTTTGCATAATTAGACATCACTATAATTTGTATTTCTCTAAGAAAAATAACTATTATCCAAATACAATTTTGTTTTTGAAGTGGATTTGAAGAGTCATTAATTGAACTTCCAAGATAAATCGATTTGGGAGGACAAGATGGGACATAGAAATACATCTTGGAAAGTGATTAATGACAGCAAAGGAAATAATAAATAGCATGTTCCCTTGGAAATGGACTGTAAACATCCAGTGTCTGAATGATATTGTACATCTGCAATTCTCAGCCTTGCCACCTAAGACCCAATTTTCATGCCATTAGAAAACACAGCTGTTATTTGTCTTCTGCAACTACAAAAAAAAAAAGAAAAAAGAAAAGAAAGGAAAAAGAAAAGAAAGAAAGCAAGTAAAGAAATAAAGAAAGAAAGGAAAAAGAGAGGGATCTTATTGGCTATTGATGTACTACTACTACTACTGATGATGCTTTTGTAAAGTTAAAGGGTTTATTTCCTTTATATGGTGGAATATTTAGTGACCAATAAACAGATTGTGTTGATTAGAAGATGGAAATATTGTAGAAGAAGGAAGTGGGTAAATGAAGGCAGACAGTGACCAAGGGCTCCCTGCAAGGCATTAATGCCCTGTTTCTAAGTGCTGTGAGTTAATTTTTATTATGTATTCTGATTACTAGTATTATTTTTAAGTAGCTTTTCCCCATTTGACAATTACTAACAATTTTAGACTTAAAGTGAGATAAGAAAATGCAAGAATTTATAACTGGACATACATGCAGGGAGAAACAGTAAGAGTGCTCTTCCTCCTACTATACCACTAATTTTAGATTTGGATTTAGTTTGATGAAGGGAGGATGAGATCAATAACAATTTTGTTTCTTTAATGTTAGCCAGACTTCTCAAAATTACCTTAATTTTCTATCCAGAATTTTCTGTATCTGTAAAAAACTAACCATATAAAGTCCAAATATAATGGAAAAATAGACAGGAAGGTAAGATGGCAACAGAGTAGGAGGACCCTAGGCTTCCCTTCTCCCATGAATATAACTAGACAACTATCAAATCATCGTAAATACCCCAGAAATCTACCTGAAGACTGGCAGAACAAGCTCCACAAGAGAAGACAGAGAAGAGGCCACTGCAAAAAAAGGTAGGAAGTTCAGAGATGCATCTTGGGAGAAAAATAGATCATGGCTACTGCAGTGGGGAGGGAGCCATGGTCATGGAAAAGGGCAAGAGACAGACTAGCCAGCACACAGGGCAACACATGGGGGGAAAAACCCATAGCAATTGGCTTGGAAAGTAAGAGGGTCTGAATTCTGTGAGTTCTTGCAACTGGTGGGGCTTAAAATCTGGAGTTTTAAGGTCAGCAGGCTTGGCTCAGAGAAAGCCCACCAGCATTGGAGCTGTTCATGGAGAGAAGGTAGAGCAAACAGCCCATGGACATACAGCATGGAAACAGTGATGGGAAGAGCTTCTGGGGCCCACTGTGGGAACGTTATTTGCTCATCTTGGAGTATGTCCTAGAGAGGCAGTATTTATTGAGAGACTCCTGGAGAACAAAGGAACTGGCTGGGGCCATTGATGACACTCCTGGAAACTCCAGGCCCTAGGAAAGAGGGTATACTAGATGGCAGGACACTACATGGATACTTAAAACACAGAAACAGGCACAGAGACATAGACCAATAGAGAAGACAGAGAAATGTATCCCAAATCAAAAAACAGGACAATGCCACAACCAGAGATCTAAGCAAAACAGATACAAGTAATATGCCTGATAGGGAATTTAAAGGAATGATCATAAAGTTAATCAATGGACTTGAAAAAAAAAGTTGAAGGCATTAATGAGACCCTTAACACAGAGATAAGGAATAACATAATAATAAAGGATACAATAAAAGAGAAAAATGCTTAATGGAAAGAAGAACAAGATGGAAGAAACAGAAGAATGAATTAGTGACCTAAGAGACAGGGATCAAGTTGAACAAAAGAAAAAAGAATTATTCAAAATGAGAATAGACTTAGAGAACTAAGTGACAGCATCAAACATCGTAACATTCATATTATAGGAATCCCAGAAGAAGAAGAGAGAGAAAAGGGGCAGAAAATTTATTTGAAGAAATAATAGCTGAAAACTCACCTAATATGTGGAAGGAAACAAATATCTCTATATCTAGGAGGCAGAGAGATCTCCTATTAAAATCAACAAAAGTAGACCCACACCAAGACACATTGTAATTAAATTGGCAAAATATAGTTATAAAGAGAAAAAAATTTAAAGCAGCAAGCAAAAGAAGATAGTAACTTACAATGAAAAAACACACAAGGTTAATAGGATATTTTTCAGCAAAAACTTTCCAAGCCAGAAGGGAATGGCATGATATATTCAATGTGCTGAATGGGAAAAATCTGCAGCCAAGAATACTCTATCCAACAAGGCTATTTATTATTCAGAATAGAAGGAGAGATAAAGAGGTTCCCAGACAAACAAAAAGTAAAGAAGTTCATGACCACTAAACCAGCCCTATAGGAAATATTAAAGGGGTTTCTAAAATGGAAAGAGAACAAAAGTTATAGTATAAAGGTAGGAAATAAAATATCAGTAAAAAGGAATATTTCTGTAAAAAAAATCAGTCAAAGAATGCACAAAATTAAAGGATATAAGATATAACAACATATACCTAAAATGTAGGAAGGAGAGGAGTAAAGAATAGGTTCAAATGTAAATGACAATCAAAATGTAGGAAGGAGAGGAGTAAAGAATAGGTTCAAATGTAAATGACAATCAATTTAGTATAGACTGCAATATGTAGAAGAGGTTATATACAAATCTAATCGTAACCATATATCAAAAACCACTAATAAATATGCAAAGAATAAAGAGAAAAAATCCAAATATATCACTAAAGGAAACCAGCAAGCCATGAAAGAAAGACAAGAAAGGATCAGAAAAAAGTCTTCAGAAACAACCACACAAAAAAAATAATACAATGACAATAAATACATATCTGTCAATAAATACTTTGAATATAAACAGACTAAATCGACTCCAGTCAAAAGACATAGGGTGACCAAATGGGAAAAAAAAACCCAGAAACACAGGACCTATCCATATGATGTTTATAAGAGACTTGTTTTACAGCTAAAGACAACTCAAGATTGAAAGTGAGGTATAGAGAAACAACTCTCATGCAAATGGATGTCAAAGAAAGCCAGAGTAGTAGTACTTATATCAAACAAAATAGATAGACTTTAAAACAGACTGTAACAAGAGACCAAAAAAAAAGGACACTATGTAATTATTAAAGGGGACAATCCAACAAGGAGATATAACAATGATAAATATTTATGTGCCCAAAATAGGAACACCCAAATACATAGTACATTTAATAACAAACACAAAGGAACTAATTGATAATAATACAATAATAGTAGGGGACTTTAACACCCCCACTTACATAAGTGGACAGATCATGTAAACAGAAAATCAACAAGAAAACAGTGGCTTTGAATGGCATACAGGAACAGATGGATTTAACAGATATTTTCAGAACATTCCATCCTAAAACAGTTGACATTCTTTTTAAGTGCACATGGAACATTCTTCAGAATAGATCATGTATTAGCCCACAAAGCAAGCCTCAACAAATTCAAGATCAAAGTCATACCATGCATCTTTTCTGACCACAACACTATTAAACTGGAAGTCAACAACAATAAAAATCTGGAAAGACCATAAATACAAAGAGGTTAAATAACATGCTACTAAACATTGAATGGGACAACCAGGAAATCAAATTTTAAAAAATACATGGAAACAAATGAACATGAAAACCCTGTGGTCCAAACTTTTGGGATATAGCAAAAGTGTTTCTAAGAGGGACCTATATAGAATTCCTGCTTACCTCAAGAAGCAAGAAAAATCTCAAATAAACAACCTAACCTTACACCTCAAGGGCCTAGAAAAAGAACAACCAACAAAACCCACAACTGATAGAAGGAAGGAGATAATAAAAGTCAGAGTAGAAATAAATGATAAAGAAACTAAAACAAAAGAAGACAAACAAAAACAATAGAAGAAATCAATGAAACCAGGGGATGTTTCTGTGAAAAAAATCCATAAAATTGACAAACCTCTAGCTAGACTTATCAAGAAAAAAAAGAGAAAGGACTCAAATAAATCACAAATGAGAGAGGAAAAATAACAACCAACACAACAGAAATATGAACAATCATGAGAGAATATTATGAAAAACTATAAGCCAACAAATTGGACAACCTAGAAGGAATGGATAAATTTCTAGAAACATATAACCTACCAAAACTGAAATAGGAAGAAATAGAAAATTTGAATAGCTGTTTACTAGCAATGAGACTGAATCAGTAATCAAAAAACTCCCACCAAAAAAAGTCCAGGACCAGATGACTTCCCAGAAAAGTTCAACCGAACATTTAAAAAAGAGTTTATACCTATCCTTCTCAAACTATTCCAAAAAAAATAGAAAAGGAAGGAAAACTTACAGATTTATTTTATGAGTTCAGCATTACCCTAATACAAAAATCAGATAAATACACCACTGAAAAAGAGACCTACAGCTCAGTCAATATCCCATGAACACAGACGCAAAAATCCTCAACAAAATATTAGTAAACTGAATTCGACAACATATTTAAAAAATCATTCACCATGATCAAGTGAGATTTATTTCTCAGTTCCAAGTGTAGTTCAATATGTACAAATCAATTGACCTGATGACACATCACATCGGTAAATGAAAGGATAAGAACCATATGACCATTTCAGTAGATGCAGAACAAGCATTTGACAAAATACAACATTAATTCATGATAAAAACCATCAACAAAGTAGGTTTAGAGGGAATATATCTCAAAGTAATAAAGTCCAAATAAGAAAAACCCATGATAACATTATCCTGAGAGTTTTTCCCATAAGGTCAGGAACAAGACAAGGATGTCCACTGTCACCACTATTATTAAACATAGTACTGGAAGTCCTAGCCACAGCAATCAGACAAGAAAAAGGAATAAAAGCCATCAAAATCAGTAAGGAAGAAATACAATTTTCATTATTTGCTGATGACATGATACTGTATATAGAAAACGCAAAAAGACTCCACCAAAAAACTACTAGAACTGATATATCAATTCAGTAAACTCATAGGATACAAAATCAATGTACAGAAATCTGTTGCATTTCTACATACTAATAATGAAGCAGCAGAAAGAGAAATTGAGAAAAAGATACCATTTACAATTGCACCAAAAACCATAAGATACCTAGGAATAAACCTCCTAACCAAAGAGATGAAAGACCTGTACCCTGAAAACTATAAAACACTTGTGAAAGAAATTGAAGATGACACAAAGAACTGGAAAGACATTCCATGCTCATGGATTGGAAAGAAAAAAATATTGTTAAAATGTCTGTACTACCCAAAGCAATCTACACATTTAATGCAATTCCTATCAAAATACCAGAAGCATTTTTCACAGAATTAGGACAAACAATACTAAAATTTGTGTGGAAGCACAAAAGACCTCAGCCAAAGCAATCTTGAAAAAAGCAAAGCAAAGTGGAGGAATCACAATTCTGGACTTCAAGTTATATTACAAATCCATTGTCATCAAAACAGTGTGGTACTAGCACAAAAATAGACACACAGATCAGTAGGGCAAAATAGAAAACCCAGAAATACACCCACAACTATATGGTCAGTTAATCTTCAAGAAAGCAAGAAAGGATATCCAATGGGAAAAATACAGTCTCTTCAACAAATGGCATTGGGGAAACTGGATAGCAACATGCAAAAGGATGAAAGGATGACTTTCTTACACGATACTTAAAGATACACTCAAAATGGGCTAAAGACCTAAATGTGAGACCTGAAACCATAAAAATCCTAGAACACAGGCAATAACTTCTTTGACATCAGCTGTAGCAACATTTTCTACATAGGTGTTCTATCTAAAGGCAATGGAACAAAAGCAAAAATAAACCATTAGGACTACATCAAAAAGAAAGAAAAATTTCACAGTGAAATAACTAATCAACAAAACTAAAAGGGAATCTACAGAATAGGAGAAGATATTTGCAAATGACATATCCAATAAAGGGTTAGTATCCAAAATATATACATGTTTCTAAAACTCAAGACCCCCAAAACAAATAATCCAATTAAAAATAGGAAGGAGACATGAGCAGACATTTCTCCAAAGGAGACATACAGATGGCCAACAGACACATGAAAAGATACTCATCATCACTTACCATCAGGGAAATGCAAATAAAAACTACAATGGGATGTCACCTCACACCTGCCAGAATGGCTAAAACAACAGGTGTTGGCAAGGAATTAAAGAAAAAGGAACCCCCATAGACTGTTGGTAGGAATGAAAACTGGTGCAGCCACTGTGGAAGACAGTATGGAGGTTCCTCAAAATGGCGAACGTAGAACTACCCTATGACCCAGCAATTGTACTACTGAGTATTTAATAAAAACATACAAAAACACTAATTCAAAGGGATACATGCACTCCTATGTTTATAGTTGCATTATTTATAATAGCCAAGGTATGGAAGCAGCTCATGTCCATTAATAGATGAATAGATAAAGAAGTGGTATACACACACACACGCACACACACACACACACAGTGGAATATTATTCAGCCATTAAAAAAGGAAATGTTCCCATTTGCAATGACATGGATGGAGCTAGAGTATAATGCTAAGTGAAATAAGTCAGTCATAGAAAAACAAATACCATATGATTTCACTCATATGTGGAATTTAAGAAACAAAACAAAGAAGCAAAGAGAAACAAAGGGAGAGACAAATCAAGAAACAGACTTTTAATTATAGAGTACAAACTGATCATTACCAGAAGGGAGGTGGGTTGGGGGATAGTTTAAATAGATGATGGGGATTAAAAATGCACTTGTGATGAATACTGGGTTGTATGGAAATGTTGAATCACTTTATTGTACACCTGACACTAATATAAAATTTTATGTTAACTAACTGGAATTAAAACCAAACAAAAACAAGGTAAATAGATACATTTTTCCCTTTTTATGTTTGTATTTGCATAGTTTAATAGAGGGTGGCCTGTGTTTGAAAAGGAAGCACCCTCTAGGAGAAGTTTCACAATACTAGCTACAGTATTAGCACAGGTATTTTCTAGAAGGCAGGGTCCATTTTTTTAATGTTTATTTACTTTTGAGAGAGAGAAGCGGGGGTATGAGTGGGGAAGGAGCAGAGATAGAGGGAGACAGAATCTGAGGCAGGTTTTAGGTTCTGAGCTGTCAGCACAGAGCCCGACACGGGGCCCCAACTGACACACTCTGAGATCATGACCTAAGCCAAAGTCAGACACTAAACTGACTGAGCCAACCAGGTGCCCCTAGCAGGGTCTATTTTTGAATCAAAGATAACTAGATTTATATATACAATCAATAGAACTTGGACCAACAGGTTTCCTATTTGTTTCTTGTGTAAACTGGAAAACACATTACATATTTAGATGACTACACATCAAGAAATAATTTCTTAAAAAAATTTTTTTTATTTATTTAAGTAATCTCTACACCATATGTGGTACATGAACTCATGATCCCGAGATCAAGAGTCACATGCTCTTCTGACTGAGCCAGCCAGGTGCCCCAAGATACAATTTCTGTCACCATCTCCCTTCCCATGAAGAAAATGCATTTTGAAAATTTTTGTATAGAAAGAAAATACACATAATAGTTAGAAAAACAACATATGCAGGTGTTTCTCAAGCAATAGAATAAACAGAATGAATTACCTAATTTTCGACATAATTATATCATAGGAATGACTTTCTGATATATACCTTGTCCCCAACTAAATTTGTTGACTGTAAAGCAAATTGATACAAACTGTAATAAATAAGAAGTTTGGCCTTTAAAATTCTGGACTATTTTTAAAAATAAATGTTCATTTATAAAACAAGGCACTCTTTCACCTTGAAGATGTTAGTGTAACTTGTGAACCTAGATGCTTCATCTCTAAAACTGAATAATAATAATTACCTTCTTCATAAAACAGTTTTAAGAATGAAATTTAAAAAAAACCTTTAATGATTTTAATTATTACTATATTCTGTGAAAAGCATTCAAATAAATATCATTAACAGCATTTACTAATTTTATATTATTTCTACAACTATATGCAGTGATCTCAAAGGGAAGTCAAATGAAAACTACATTACATAGATGCTATTTAATTTTCCATAAGATGGAAAGCTTATAGTAATTAACTTTATTAGGGTATACATGTTATATATTTTTTTATTTAATTTTTTATTTTTTAAAATTTACATCCAAATTAGCATATAGTGAAACAATGATTTCAGGAGTAGATTCCTTAATGGCCCTTACCCATTTAGCACATCCCCCTTCCCACAACCCCTCCAGTAACCTTCAGTTTGTTCTCCATATTTATGAGTCTCTTCTGTTTTGTCCCCCTCCCTGTTTTTGTATTATTTTTGTTTCCCTTCCCTTATGTTCATCTGTTTTGTCTCCTAACGTCCTCATATGAGTGAAGTCATATGATATTTGTCTTTCTCTGACTAATTTCACTTAGCAAAATACCCTCCAGTTCCATCCACATAGTTGCAAATGGCAAGATGTCATTCTTTTTGATTGCCGAGTAATATTCCATTGTGTATGTATGTGTATGTGTATATATATATATATATATATATATATATATATATATATATATATACCACATCTTTATCCATTCATTCATCGATGGACATTTGGGCTCTTTCCATACTTTGGCTATTGTTGATAGTGCTGCTATAAATATTGGGGTGCATGTGTCCCTTCAAAACAGCACACCTGTGTCCCGTGGATAAATGCCTAGTAGTGAATTGCTGGGTCATAGGGTAGTTCTATTTTTAGTTTTTTGAGGAACCTCCATACTGTTTTCCAGAGTGGCTACACCAGCTTGCATTCCCACCAACAATGCAAAAGAGATCTTCTTTCTCCACATCCTCACCAGCATCTGTTGTTGCCTGAGTTGTTAATTTTAGCCATTCTGACAGGTGTAAGGTGGTATCTCATTGTGGTTTTGATTTGTATTTCCCTGATGATGAGTGAAGTTGAGCATTTTTTCATATGTCGGTTGGCCATCTGGATGTCTTCCTTGGAGAAGTGTCTATTCATGTCTTTTGCCCATTTCTTCACTGGATTATTTGGTTTTCGGGTGTTGAGTTTGATAAGTTCTTTATAGATTTTGGATACTAACCCTTTATCTGATATGTCATTTGCAAATATCTTCTCCCATTGTGTCGGTTACCTTTTAGTTTTGCTGATTGTTTCCTTTTGTGTGCAGAAGCTTTTTATTTTGATGAGGTCCCAGTAGTACATTTTTGCTTTTGTTTCCCTTGCCTCTGGAGACGTGTTGAGTGAGAAGTTGCTGCGGCCAAGATCAAAGAGGTTTTTGCTTACTTTCTCCTGTAGGATTTTGATGGCTTCCTGTCTTACATTGAGGTCTTTCATCCATTTTGAGTTTATTTTTGTGTATGGTGTGAGAAAGTGGTCCAGATTCATTCTTCTGCATGTCGCTGTCCAGTTTTCCCAGCACCACTTGCTGAAGAGACTGTCTTTATTCCATTGGATATTCTTTCCTGCTTTGTCAAAGATTAGTTGGCCATACGTTTGTGGGTCCATTTCTGGGTTCTCTATTCTGTTCCATTGATCTGAGTGTCTGTTCTTGTGCCAGTACCATACTGTCTTGATGATTACAGCTTTGTAGTATAGCTTGAAGTCTGGGATTGTGATGCCTCCTGCTTTGGTTTTCTTTTTCAAGATTGCTTTGGCTATTCGGGGTCTTCCTTGTTCCATAAAAATTTTAGGATTATTTGTTCTAGCTCTGTGAAGAATGCTGGTGTTATTTTGATAGGTATTGCATTGAATATGTAGATTGCTTTGGGTAGTATTGACATTTTAACAATATTTGTTCTTCCTATCCAGGAGCATGGAATCTTTTTCCATTTTTTTGTGTCTTCTTCAATTTCTTTCATAAGCTTTCTGTAGTTCTCAGTGTATAGATTTTTCACCTCTTTGGTTAGATTCATTCCTGGGTATTTTATGATTTTTTTTGTGCAACTGTAAATGGGTTTGATTCCTTGATTTCTCTTTCTGTTGCTTCATTGTTGGTGTATAGGAATGCAACTGGTTTCTGTGCATTGATTTTATATCCTGCAACTTTGCTGATTTCATGAATCAATTCTAGTAGTTTTTTGGTGGAATCTTTTGGGTTTTCCATATAGAGTATCATGTCATCTGAGAAGAGTCAAAGTTTGACCTCCTCCTGGCTGATTTGGATGCCTTTTATTTCTTTGTGCTGTCTGATTGCAGAGCCTAAGACTTCCAATACTATGTTGAATAACAGTGGCAAGAGTGGACATCCCTGTCTTGTTCCTGACCTTAGGGGGAAAGCTCTTAGTTTTTCCCCATTGAGGATGATATTAGCGTTGGGTCGTTCATATATGGATTTTATGATCTCGAGGTATGCTCCTTCTATCCCTACTTTCCTGAGGGTTTTTATCAAGAAAGGATGCTTTATTTTGTCAAATGCTCTCTCTGAATCTATTGAGAGGATCATATGTTCTTGTCCTTTCTTTTATTGAAGTGATGAATCATGTAAATTGTTTTGTGGATATTGAAGCAGCCCTGCATCCCAGGTATAAATCCCACTTGGTCGTGGTGAATAATTTTTTAAATGTATTGTTGGATCCTGTTGGCTAATATCTTGTTGAGGATTTTTGCATCCATGTTCATCAGGGAAATTGGTCTATAGTTCTCCTTTTTAGTGTGGTCTCTGGTTTTAGAATCAAGGTAATACTGGCTTCATAGAAAGAGTTTGGAAGTTTTCCTTCCATTTCTATTTTTTGGAACAGCTTCAAGAGAATAGGTGTTAACTCTTCCTTAAATGTTTGGTAGAATTCTCCTGGAAAGCCATCTGGCCTTGGACTCTCGTTTTTTTGGCAGATTTTTGATTACTAATTCGATTTCCTTACTGGTTATGGGTCTGTTCAAATTTTCTATATCTTCCTGTTTCAGTTTTTGTAGTGTATATGTTTCTAGGAATTTGTCCATTTCTTCCAGATTACCCATTTTACTGGCATATAATTGCTCATAATATTCTCTTGTTACTGTTTTTATTTCTGTTGTGTTGTGATCTCTCCTCTTTCATTATTGATTTTATTTATTTGGGTCCTTTCCTTTTTCTTCTTGATCAAACTGGCTAGTGGTTTGTCAATTTTGTTAATTCTTTCAAAGAACCAGCATCTGGTTTCATTGATCTGTTTTTTTGTTTTGTTTGGTTTTGTTTGGTTTGGTTTGGTTTCAATAGCACCACTTTCTGCTCTAATCTTTATTATTTCCTGTCTTCTGCTGGTTTTGGGTTTTATTTGCTGTTCTTTTTCCAGCTCCTTAAGGCATAAGGTTAGGTTGTGTGTCTGAGATCTTTCTTCCTTCTTTAGGAAGGCCTGGATTGCTATATACTTTCCTCTTATGTCTGCCTTTGTTGAGTCCCAGAGGTTTTGGGTTGTGGTGTTATCATTTTCATTGACTTCCATATACTTTTTAATTTCCTCTTTAACTGCTTGGTTAGCCCATTCATTCTTTAGTAGGACGTTCTTTAGTCCCCAAGTATTTGTTACCTTTCCAAATTTTTTCTTGTGGTTGATTTCGAGTTTCATAGCATTGTTGTCTGAAAATATGCACAGTATGATCTCGATCTTTTTGTACTTACTTAGGGCTGATTTGTGTCCCAGTATATGGTCTATTCTGGAGAATGTTCCATGTGCACTGGAGAAGAATGTATATTCTGTTGTTTTAGGATGAAATGTACTGAATATATCTGTTAAGTCCATCTGGTCCAGTGTGTCATTCAAAGCCATTGTTTCCTTGTTGATTTTTTGATTAGATGATCTGTCCATTGCTGTGAGTGGGGTGTTGAAGTCTCCTAATATTACCGTATTACTCTCAATGAGTTTCTTTATGTTTGTGATTGATTTATATATTTGGGTGCTGCCACATTTGGCGCATAAATGTTTACAATTGTTAGGTCTTCTTGGTCTATAGACCCCTTGATTATGATTTAATGCCCTTCTGCATCCCTTTATACAGTATTTTAAAGTCTAGATTGCCTGATATAAGTATGGCTACTCTGGCTTTCTTTTGTTGACCATTAGCATGATAGATGGTTCTCCATCCCCTTATTTTCAATCTGAAGGTGTCTTTAGGTCGAAAGTGTGTCTCTTGTAAACAGCATATAGATGGATCTTGTTTTCTTATCCATTCTGTTACCCTATGTCTTTTGATTGGAGCATTGAGTCCATTGACATTTAGAATGAGTACTGAAAGATATGAATTTATTGCCATTATAATGCTTGTAGAGTTGGAGTTTCTGGTGATGTTCTCTGGTCCTTTCTAATCTTTTGTTGCTTTTGGTATATATATATATATATATATGTATATGTGTGTGTGTGTGTGTGTGTGTGTGTGTGTGTGTGTATAAATGTATATATATTTTTTCATCTTTTCTCCCCTCAGAATGTCCCCCTTAAAATTTCTTGCAGGCCTGGTTTAGTGGTCACAAACTCCTTTAATTTTTGTTTGTCTGGGAAACTTTTTATCTCTCCTATTTTGAATGACAGCCTTGCTGGATAAAGAATTCTTGGCTGCATATTTTTATGATTCAGCACACTGAATATATCCTGCCACTCCCTTCTGACCTGCCAAGTTTCTGTGGATAGATCTGCTGCAAACCTGATCTGTCTTCCCTTGTAGTTTAATGACTTTTTTTCCCTTGCTGTTTTCATGATTCTCTCCTTGCCTGAGTATTTTGTGAATTTGACTATGATATGCCTTGTTGATGGTTGGTTTTTGTTGAATCTAATGGGGGTCCTCTGTGCTTGCTGGATTTTGGTGTCTGTGTGTTTCCCCAGGTTAGGAACGTTTTCCACTATGATTTGCTCACATAACACTTCTACCCCTATTTCTTTCTCTTCCTCTTCTGGGACCCCTATGATTCTGATGTTGTTCCTTTTTTAATGAGTCAATGATTTCTCTAATTCTTAAATCGTGCTCTTTTGCCTTAATCTCCCTCTTTTTTTCTGCTTTGTTATTCTCTATAAGTTTGTCCTCTGTATCGCTGATTCTCTGTTCTCCTCGTCCATCCTTGCTGCCGCTGCATCCACCCATGATTGCAGCTCAGTTATAGCATTTTTAATTTCATTATGGCTATTTTTTACTTCTTTTTTTTTCTCTGCAGAAAGGGATTCTAATCTATTTTTGACGTCATCTAGAATTATTATCATGATTCTAAATTCTAGTTCAGACATCTTGCTTGTATCTGTGTTGGTTAAGTCCCTGGCTGTCGTTTCTTTGTGCTCTTTATTTTGGGGTGAATTCCTTCGTTTTGTCATTTTGAAGGGAGAAAAGGAATTAATAAGGTACAAAAATTGAAATTAAAAAAATTAAAATAAAAAAATATTAAAATTAAACATTAAAAACACACACACAAAAATTGAATAGATGATGCTAGATCCTAGGTGTGTTTTGGTCTGGGTGTTGAAAGTGGTTTGGCAGATTAGAGGAAAAAAAAGCGGGGTGGGGGGAAGGAAATCGTTTGAGAATTTGAAAAACTGAATACACTGAAGCAGACTAAAATGAGATGATTAGGGTAAAATAGAATTTGAAAAAATATACACAAAAGTAAAGAAAATAGTAGAAAAAATTAAAGAAAAATATTCTTAACAAAAATTAAAAATAAATATGAGTTTTTTTCATTTTATGCATTTAAGAAAAAAGAAATGAAAAGATTAAAAAAAGAAAAAAGAAAAAAATCGTTTGAAAATTTGAAAAAGTGAATACACTGTAGTAGACTAAAATAAAATGATGGAAGTAGAATAGAATTTGAAAAAATTTACATAACAGAAAAAAATATAGTAATAAAAATTAAATAAAAATATTTTTAATAGAAATTGAAAGTAAAAATGAAGTTTTTCTCTTTCTGCATTCAATAAAAAGAAAAGAAATGAAAAAGAGAAAAAAGAAAAAGAAAAAAAGGAAATTGTTTGCAAATTTGAAAAGGTGAGTACACTGAAATAGACTAATATAAAATGATGGGAGTAAAGTAGAATTTGAAAAAAATTACAGAAAAGTAAAAAATGTAGTAATAAAAATTAAAGAAAGATAGTTTTAATAAAAATTGAAAATAAAAATTAATTTTTTAATTTTCTGTATTCAAGAAAAAGAAAAGAAATGTAAAAAAACCCGAAAAAGTAAAAAAAAAAAAAAAAGAAAATTGAATAGATGAACCTGCTAACAGACTGAAGTAGGACTGAAATTGCTTCATTTTCCCCTAGCAGTCTATGTAGCTCTTTATAGTCCATAAATTAAGCCTGCGGGGAGGCACGTGTTCTTGAATAGCGATGTTGGCGCAGTTGGGCGGGGCTCAGTGTAATGGCTCCGCTCTCCACTAGGTGGCGCTGCTAGCCTACTGGGGTGGATTGCTGCGGGGCTCGTAGGTGCATATGCACATGCGCAGGAGTGGTGAAAATGGTGCCACCCACCTAGTCTGTTCTCCTGGATCAGCAATCATACACCTGTCCTCCGTCTTCAGCTCTCATCCACTCCCTGCTTCTTCACTCTCCATAACCAGTCCCCAGTGGATTGCTGCGGGGCTCGTAGGTGCATATGCACATGCGCGGGAGTGGTGAAAATGGTGCCACCCACCTAGTCTGTTCTCCTGGATCAGCAATCATACACCTGTCCTCCATCTTCAGCTCTCATCCACTCCCTGCTTCTTCACTCTCCATAACCAGTCCCCAGGCAGTACCTCTCTCCCAAGTTTTGTCTCAGATGCGGCTGTTTTCCCCAGCCCCTTACTTCCGAAGGACTGCGGCTTTGACCCGTTCTCCCCCTCTGTGGGAGGGTCTCACCAAGCAATAGCTGAATGAGCAATGGCCAAATATCGGCTGCACCCAGGTATGCCCGCTGGACCCTGTTGTTACCGGTGCCCTGAGACTGCGGCCAGGTGCTAGCCCATCCCAGAAAATGTTCGAGAGACAGTGTAGCAGCAGCGTCTCAGGGATTATGGAAAATCACAACACGCATCTGGTACCAGCCTTCACCCTTAACGACCTTGCCCCAGCACCAGCCAATGTGGCCTCCTTCTGGGGTCTGCTGGGACCAGGTGGCTTCAACAGTTTCTACCAAATGTCCTTCCAGCAGTGGAACTGCTTTTCCCCATGTGGCCTGAGAACCTCCCGGACCCCACCCTGTTCCTGGAGATTTGCCCTTCCTACCAGAGCACCACCAGGTATCGAGCTGTGGAGTTGCAGCCTTTGTGCTCCTCTTGTTTACAGTCTTAATGGAATTTAAACCCTCTCCTTTCTCCCTTTTTAGTTTAGTCCCTGCGGCTGTTCTCAATTTTCCACTTTCTCTCCAGCTGCTTTTGGGGAGGGATGATTTTCCCATATTCTACCCCCCTCCACAGTCTCCATCCTCTCTCTGCCCACAAAAGTGGTTGCCTACCTTTCGCAGCTTCTTGCTCCCCAAGTTTAGCTCTCCGTACTGTGTACCTGCTGAATTCTGTGGTTCAGGTTGTACAGATTGTTGTGTTAATCCTCCAATCAGTTTTCTAGGTATGTAGGATGGTTTAGTGTTGGTCTGGCTATATTTCATGGATGTGAGACACACCAAAAGCTTCCATGCTGTTCGCCATCTTGGCTCCTCCCCCTACATACTATATATTTATTCAAGAATTGACTTACAGGTAGAGATGCTCTTTAAAAAAAAATTTTTTAATGTTTATTTGAGAGAGAGAAGGAGAGACAGAGTGCAAACAGGGGAGGGACAGAGAGAAGGAGACACAGAATCTGAAGCAGGCCCAAGGCTCTGAGCTGTTAGCACAGAGCCTGACGCAGGGCCCAAACCCATGAACTGTCAGATCAGGACCTGAGCCGAAGTCAGATGCTTAACCAACTGAGCCACCCAGGCATCCCAGAAATGCTCTTTAAATTGGATATAAGTAGATTGTACCAAAAGGCATGTCACAGCCTTCTTGTATTTAGGAATGCTACACAGAGCTTCGGCACTATGATTGGGTCTATTTAAATAAGAAAATCACTGCCCAAAAAGTACAAAAATAAGAAGAAAATGTCCTACTAAACTGACCAGGAAAGAGACACTTGTTTACAATATGGCAGCTAAAACAGGAAGGCAGAGCATTGCCTTCTTTGACCTCAGCTGAGAACGTTTCATTGGACAACTCAAAGTTTTCATTGCCCTACGTATGGCTACAAATGACCATGAAAGTGCCATGATTATAGATTTTGGGGTTGTAAATAAATTTTAGTGAGTAGGCAAATACCCACATATAAAATGCATTAATAATGAAGATCAACTGTATATTGTTCTCCCTTAGGGTGGGCTGCATCATTTGGTAATAATGACATAACCTTCCACAATGAGTTATCTTACTTTAGAATTTTTAAATAGACTTAACAGACCTTTATTTTCAAGGAAATGACTTCATATGCATATTTGAAAAATGCAGCTGGGTTTTTTTTCTTTTTCTCTTATTTTATTAAGATGTAACACTTTCCCCTTTCTAAGAGTATGTTTCTGTGAGTTTCACAAGAATATGCAGACAAAATCAAGACATAGAATACTCCTCAAAACTTTCCATATGTTCTTGTATGGTCACTCTTCCTCAACCCAGTCTATGGTAACTTTTTTTTACCAAAATGTTGCCTTTTCCAAAATGTCATATGAATGAAATAATATAATATGAAGCCTTTTGAGTCTGCTTTCATTTAGCATTAATGCACTTGTGATTAATCCACATGCTTACACGTATAGATAGTTTGTTTCTTCTTTTTCTGAGTAATATTCCATTGTATAAAGGGCTGCAATTTGTTCTTCCATTCTTCACATGAAGGAAATTTTAGTTTCCAGTTTTTGGCTATTTGGACAGTGCTTTTATGAATATTAATATGCATGTATTTGTATAAGTGTGAGTTTTCATTTCTCTCGAGTAGATACTAAGGAATAGGATTGTTGGATCATATGATTAAGGGCATGTTAATTTTACCAGAAACTCCCAAACTGTTTTCATAGTGGCTGTATCTTTTTGTATTTCTACCAGCAATGTATGAAAAGTTTCAGTTGTCTAGCTTTTGATATTGCCAGTTTATGTCTGTTTTTAATTATTTCCATTTTAATAGATGTGTTGTGATATCTCATTGTGGATTTGATTTGTATTTCTTTAGTGATTATTAATATTGAGATTTTTTTCATGTATTTTTTACATTCATTTTTTCATGAGATTTTGCCATTGATATATCATCTTTCTTGAAGTATCTGTACAAATCATTTTCCCATTTAAAAAATCAAGATATTTTATTATTATTGTGTTTAGAATATTTATATATTCTAGATACAAATTCTTTATCAGATATGTGAATTGCAAATATTCTCTCCCAATCTATGGCTCATCTTTTTCTTATTTCTTAATAATGTCTTTTGAAGAACAGAAGTTTTAAATTTTGATAAAGTCCAATTTATCCTTCTTTCTTTATGGTTTGTGCTTTTATTATTATATCTAAGAAAGTTTTATCTACCTTAAGGTCTTAAAGATTTTCTCTTATATTTTTTCCTAGCAGTTTTATTGTTTTGATTTTCAGTTTAGAGCTGTGATCCACATTAACCTGAGGAATGTGTATGGTAGAAGGTATGAAATGAATCTTACTTTTAAAAAACATCCAATTGATACAGCATATCCAATTGATATAGCACAATTTATTGAAGAGACTATGCTTCCTTTATTGAATTTCCTTTGCACTTTGTTGAAATTCAACTTATCATATATATGTGGATCTATTTCTGGATTCTGTTCTGTTTCATTGATCTATAAATCATTGATCTATAAATGATCTCTCTTGCTTACTACAATGTTATAGTCTATCTTGAAGATTGAAGGTTGGAGGTAGTGTGGATTCTCAAATTTTTACAAAATTTTTTGGGATATTCTTGTTCCTTTGCTTGTCCATATAAATATTTGAATTAACTCATCAATTTCCACCAAAAAAATTGGAAATTTGACTGGGCTTACATTGAATCTGTAGATAACCATGGGAAGAATTGGCATATTAATGATATTAGGTTTTCTGATTCATGAACATAGTATATCTTTGCATTTATTTGGAACTTCTTTGATTTCTTTCATCGGTGTTTTGTGGTTTTCTGTGTATAAGTTTTGCACTGAATTTCTTAAATTTATTCCTAAGTATGTCATATATTTTGCTGGTTTTATAAATAGTACATTTTAATTTTAATTTTCAATTTTTCATGGCTGGTACATAGAAATAATATTGACTCTTTTCTTGACATTTTTATCCTGCAAACTTGTAAACACACTTAGTAAGTCCATCAGCATTTTTATAATTCTTTTGTTAAAAAATTTTATGTAGACAGTTATTCCTCTGCAAATGGAGGTAGTTTTCTTTCTTTCCAATTTGTATGCCTATTTAATTTTTTTGCCAGACTGTGCTGCCTAGTTTTCCAGTACAATATTGAACAATCACAGTGAAAGAGGACATTTTTCATTTTTTCCTGATCTTATTGGGAAATAATTCAGTCTTTCACCATTAAATATGATATTAGCTGTAGGTTTTTATAAATGCTCTTTATCAAATTGAGGAAGCCCTTATATTCAGTTTGCTGAATGTTTTTCATCAGTGGATGGTGAATTTTGTCAAATGTTTTTTCCTGTTCTATTTAGTTGAATGTTTCTTTATCTTTAGACTATTGATATGGTAAATTATATTCATCAATTTAAAATGTTTATTTTATTTTGTTTGTTTTTAAATTTTATGTAAATCCAAGTTAGTTAGCATATAGTGTAATAATAATGTTTTCAGGAGTAGAATTTAGTGATTCATCACTTACATATAACACCCAATGCTCATCCCAACAGTGCCCCTCACTCCCCGTTTTTTACATTTAAATTCAAGTTAGTTAGCATACAGTGCAGTCTTGGCTTCAGGAGTAGAACCCAGTGATTCATCTCTTACATATGACACCCAGTGCTCTTCCCAAAAAGTTCCCTCTTTAATTCCCATCACCCATTTAACCCATTCCCCCAATCATCCCCTTCTTCAGAAAACCTCAGTTTGTTCTCTGTATTTAAGAGTCTCTTATGGTTTGCCTCCCTGTCTTTTTTTCTTATTTTTTCCTCCCCTTTTCCTGTGTTCATCTGGTAAGTTTCTCAAATTCCATATACTCTGACTGACTTATTTCACATAGCATAATACCCTCTGATTCCATCCATGTTGTTTCATGGCAAGGTTTCATTCATTTTCATTGCTAAGTAGTATTCCATTGTGTATATATATCTCCCATCTTCTTTATCCATTTGTCAGTTGATGGATATTTGGGCTCTTTCCATAATTTGGCTATTGTTGATAGTGCTGCTATAAACTGTGCACCTTCAAATCAGCATTTTTTGCATCCTTTGTATAAAACCTAGTAGTGCAATTTTTGGGTCATAGGATAGCTCACTTTTAATTTGGGGGGAACCTCCATACTGTTTTCCAGAGCAGCTGCACCAGTTTGTATTACCACAAACAGCACAAGAGGGTTCCCCTTTCTCCACATCCTTGCCAACATCTATTGGTTCCTGAGTTGCTAATTTTAGCATTTTGATAGGTGTGAGGTGGTGTCTCATTGTGGTTTTGATTTGTATTTCCCTGATGATGAGTGATATTGAGTATCTTTTTATGTGTCTGTTAGCCATCTGGATGTCTTTGGAAAAGTGTCTGTTCGTGTCTCTTGCCCATTTCTTCACTGGATTATTTGTTTTTTGGGGTGTTGAGTTTGATGGTTTTTTTAAAGTAGATTTTGAATACTCTCTGATTATCTATATGTCATTTGGAAATAAATATGTTCTTCCATTCTGTAGGCTGTATTTTACCTTTGTTGATTGTTTCCTTGACTGTGCAGAAACTTTTTATCTTGATGAGGTCCCAATAGTTCAGTTTTGCTTTTATTTCTCTGGCCTCTGGAGACATGGCTAGTAAGAAGTTGCTCCAGGTTGCTGCCAGTTTTCTCCTATAGGATTTTGATGGTTTCCTGTGTCCCATTAGGTCTTTAATCCATTTTGAATTTATTTTTGTGTATGGTGTAAGAAAGTGGTCCAGGTTCATTCTTCTGCATATCACTGGCCTGCTTTCCCAGCACCATTTGCTGAAGAGATTGTCTTTTTTCCATCGAATATTATTTCCTGCTTTATCGAAGATTAGCTGGCCATACATTTGTGGGTCCATTTCTGGGTTCTCTATTCTGTTCCATTGATCTGTGCTGGTACCATACTGTCTTGATGATGACAGCTTTGTAATACAGCTTGAAGTCTGGAATTATGATGCCTCCAGCTTTGGTTTTCTTTTTCAGGATTGCTTTGGCTAGTCAGGGTCTTTTCTGATTCCATACAAATTTTAGGGTTGTTTGTTCTAGCTCTGTTGAAGAAGGCTGGTCTTATTTTGATAGGGATTGCATTGAATGTGTAGATTGCTTTGGGTAGTGTTGCTATTTTAACAATATTTTTTCTTATCTATGAACACGGAATGTTTTTCCCTTTCTTTGTATCTTCTTCAATTTATTTCACAAGCTTTCTATAGTTTTCAGCATACACAACTTATACCTCTTTGGTTAGGTTTATTCCTAGGTATTTTATGGGTTTTTGTACAATTGTAAATGGGATCCGTTCCTTGATTTCTCTTTCTGCTGCTTCATTTTTGGTGTATAGAAATCCCATAGATTTCTGTACATTGATTTTATATCCTGTGACTTTGCTGAATTCATGTATCAGCTCTAGTAGTTTTTCGGTGGAGTATTTCAAGTTTTCCACATAGTATATCATGTTGTCTGAGAAGAGTGAAAGTTTTCCTTCTTCCTTGGTGATTTGGATGCTTCCTATTTCTTTTTGTTGTCTGGTTGCTGAGGCTAGGACTTCCAACAGTATGTTAAACAACAGTGGTGAGAGTGGACATCCCTGTCACGTTCTTGACCTCAGGGGGAAAGCCCTCAGTTTTTTACCCATTGAGGATGATACTGATTGTAAGTCTCTTGTATATGCCTTTATGATCTTGAGGTATATTCCTTTTTTCCCTACTGTCTTGAGGGTTTTTATCAAGAAATGATGTCGTATTTCGTTAAATGCTTTTTCTGCATCTATTGAGAGTCTCATGTTGTTCTTATTCTTTCTTTTATTAGTACGAATGTTGGACTTGTCTTATATGCTAAGATAAACCCCACTGGGTCATGACATAGTATCTTTTTGATATATTGCTGGATCCAATTTGCTAAATATTGCTTTGGAATTTTTATATATACCTTCATGAGGGATAATGATCAGTAGTTTTATTTGTTTATATTTTCTTTGTCTCATTTTTGGTATAGAGTTAATTCTCTTCCTAGTGAATGACTTGAAAAGTATTATCTTATCTCAGTGTTGTGGAAGAGTTTGGGTATAATTGGTATTATTCCTTAGATGTTTAGTGGAATTCACTAGTGAAACCATATGGACCTGAGGTTTCCATTTTGGGAAGATTTTAACTACAGATTAAATTACTTTAACAATTACAAGGATTTCTAGTAATGATATTTCCTGATATTGGTCATTTGTGTCTTTTTTTATTTTCAAAGAAGTCTTGCTGGGGGTTTATCAATGTTATTGATCTTTTCAAAGGAGGAATTGTGGTTTTTTTATTGATGTTTCTCTATAAACAACATTATTTTTTATATCTTATTAAATTTGTGCTCATTATTTTGTAATTATTTAAATATACATAATTAGAATAATTATATATAACTATATATTATGTAACTAATTGATATATAATTATGTTATATAATTATATATAATTATTATAATTATCTTAATTGTTTCCTTATTTCTGCTTATTTTGTGTTTGATTTGCTCTCTTTTTTAAATGTGTGTGGCATCATAGGTAATTAATTTTAGACCTTTTTTTCCCGAATATAGGTGTTTAGTGTCATAAACTTTCATCAAAATACAGATTTAATTCCACAAATAATTTTATTCAGTTTTCCTTTTGCTTTGTTCTTTGACTCACGTTGTTTAGTCTTCAAATATTCAAGAATTTTCTAGATAGCTTTCTTTTACTAATTTCCAACTTCATTGTAGTCGGATAATACATTTTATGATTTATGTTCTTCTGAATTTACCGAATTTTTTAATGGGCCAGAATATAGTCTTCCTATGTAAATGTTTCATGTATGTTAGAAATCAGTCTGTATTATGCCATTTTTATGTAGAATGTTCTATAGATCTCAGGTCAAGTCGATTGATAATATTGCTTAAGTCTTCTATGCCTTAACTGATTTTATATCTACTTGTCTTATCAATTACTAAGAGAAGGATGTTAACTAATTGACTGTAATTGTTGATTGTTCTATATCTCCTTAGTTCTAAATTTGTTCCATGATGGATTTTGTTCATATATTGTTGAAGCTTGTTTATAAAGTACATAAACGTTTAGAGTTGTTATGTCCTTTTCCCAAACTGACTTCTTCATTGAAATGTCCCTCTTTATCTCTGGTAATATTCTCTGATCTCAACTCAATTATTTCTGATATTAATATAGCCACTCCAGGTTTTTTGTATTAATATTAGCATAATATATAATTTTGCATCTTTTAAATTTAAATTATGTGTTTGTATTTTGCACAGATTGTAAATAGCATGTATTTGGGTCTTGCTATTTTTTATACATCTGACCATCTCTGCCTTTTAATTGGGGTATTTGGACCCTTTGTATTTAATATTTATATACTATGGTTGTTTTTGCCATGTTACCTCTGTTATTTTGAATTAACAATTTTTTATATTAATTTTTATCTTCATTACTCGTTTATTAACTTAATGTTTTTTAATCCTACAATTAAAATATTGTTGTATTTTTTGCTTTAAATTGGTAATTAACTTTCTTTAACAAATGTATTGATATATATTTTACATATCACAAATCCAACCGTCCCAAATGTATAATTCAATAATTTTTAGTAATGTTTACCCAGTAGTAGAACCATTAAAATAAATCAATTTTTGAACACTTTATTCTCCAATAATATCACTTGTACCATTTTACAGTTAATTCCTGCTCCACTCACAGCCCTAGCAACCAATAGCTTGTTCTCTATAGATATAAATCTATCTTTTCTGAACATTTCATCCAAATGGAGTCATACAATTTTTGTGAATGGTGTGAGAAAGTGGTCCTGTTTCAATCTTCTGCATGTTGCTGTCCAGTTCTCCCAGCACCATGTGTTAAAGAGACTGTCTTTTTCCATTGGATGTTCTTTCCTGCTTTGTCAAAGATGAGTTGGCCATACTTTTGTGGGTCTAGTTCTGGGGTTTCTACTCTATTCCTTTGGTCTACGTGCCTGTTTTTGTGCCAATACCATGCTGTCTTGATGATTACAGCTTTGTAGTAGAGGCTAAAGTCTGGGATTGTGATGCCTCCTGCTTTGGTCTTCTTCTTCAAAATTACTTTGGCTATTCAGGGTCTTTTGTGGTTCCATACAAATTTTAGGATTGCTTGTTCTAGTTTCGAGAAGAATTCTGGTGCAATTTTGATTGGGATTGCATTGAGTGTGTAGATTGCTTTGGGTAGTATTGACATTTTAACAATATTGATTCTTCCAATCCATGAGCACGGAATGTTTTTCCATTTCTTTGTATCTTCCTCAATTTCCTTCATAAGCTTTCTATAGTTTTCAGCAGATGGATCTTTTACATCTTTGGTTAGGTTTATTCCTAGGTATTTATGCTTCTTGGTGCAATTGTGAATGGGATCAGTTTCTTTATTTGTCTTTCTGTTGCTTCATTATTAGTGTATAAGAATGCAACTGATTTCTGTACATTGATTTTGTATCCAGCGACTTTGCTGAATTCATGTATCAGTTCTAGCAGACTTTTGGTGGTGTCTGTCGGGTTTTCCACGTATAATATCATGTCATCTGCAAAAAGTGAGAGCTTGACTTCATCTTTGCCAATTTTGATGCCTTTGATTTCCTTTTGTTGTCTGCTTGCTGATGCTAGCACTTCCAACACTATGTTAAATAACAGCGATGAGAATGGACATCCCCGTCATGTTCCTGATCTCAGGGGAAAAGCTCTTCAGTTTTTCCCCATTGAGGATGATATTAGCTGTGGGCTTTTCATAAATGGCTTTTATGATGTTTAAGTATGTTCCTTCTATCCTGACTTTCTTGAGGGTTTTTATTAAGAAAGAATGCTGAATTTTGTCAAATGCTTTTTCTGCATCGATTGACAGGATCATATGGTTCTTATCTTTTCTTTTATTAATGTGATGTATCACATTGATTGATTTGCAAATGTTGAACCAGCCCTGCATCCCAGGAATGAATCCCACTTGATCATGGTGAATATTTCTTTTTATATGCTGTTGAATTCAATTTGCTAGTATCTTGTTGAGAGTTTTTGCATCCATATTCATCAGGTATATTGGCCTGTAGTTCTCTTTTTTTGCTGGGTTTCTGTCTGGTTTGGGAATCAAAGTAATGCTGGCTTCATAGAATGGGGCTGGATGTTTTCCTTCCCTTTCTATTTTTTGGAACAGCTTGAGAAGGATAGGTATTATCTCTGCTTTAAATGTTTGTTAGAATTCCCCCAGGAAGCCATCTGGTCCTGGACTCTTATTTGTTGGGAGATTTTGATAACTGATTCAATTTCTTCACTGGTGATGGGTTTGTTCAAACTTTCTATTTATTCCTGTTTGAGTTTTGGAAGTGTGTGGGTGCTTAGGAATTTGCCCATTTCTTCCAAGTTGTCCAGTTTGTTGGCATATAATTTTTCATATAATTCCCTGATAATTGCTTGTATTTCTGAGGGATTAGTTGTAATAATCCCATTTTCATTCATGATTTTATCTATTTGGGTCATCTCCCTTTTCTTTTTGAGCAGCCTGGCTAGAGGTTTATCAATTTTGTTTATTTTTTCAAAAAACCAACTCTTGGTTTTGTTGATCTGCTCTACAGTTTTTTTAGTTTCTATATTGTTTATTTCTGCTCTAACCTATATTATTTCTCTTCTTCTGTTGGGTTTAGGGTGTCTTTGCTCTTCTGCTTCTATTTCCTTTAGGTGTTTTGTTAGACTGTGTGTTTGGGATTTTTCTTGTTTCTTAAGACAGGCCTGGATTGCAATGTATTTTCCTCTCAGGACTGCCTTCACTGCATTCCAAAGCGTTTGGATTGTTGTATTTTCATTTTTGTTTGTTTCCATATATATTTTTAATTTCTTCTCTAATTGCCTGGTTGACCCATTCATTCCTTAGTAGGGAGTTCTTTAACCTCCATGCTTTTGGAGGTTTTCCAGACTTTTTCCTGTGGTTGATTTCAAGTTTCATAGCATTGTGGTCTGAAAGTGTGCATGGTACGATCTCAATTCTTTTATACTTATGAAGGGCTGTTTTGTGACCCAGTATGTGATCTATCTTGGAGAATGTTCCATGTGCACTTGAGAAGAAAGTATATTCTGTTGCTTTGGGATGCAGAGTTCTAAGTATATCTGTCAAGTCCATCTGATCCAATGTATCATTCAGGGCCCTTGTTTCTTTATTGACCATGTGTCTAGATGATCTATCCATTGTTGTAAGCGGGGTATTAAAGTCACCTGCAATTTCCACGTTCTTATCAATAAGGTTGCTTATCTTTGTGATTAATTGTTTTATATATTTGGGGGCTCCCGTATTTGGTGCATAGACAGTTATAATTGTTAGCTCTTCCTGATGGATAGAGCCTGTAATTATTATATAATGCCCTTCTTCATCTCTTGTTACAGCCTTTAAGGTTGAGTTTGTCTGATATAAGTATGGCTACTCCAGCTTTCTTTTGACTTCCAGTAGCATGATAGATACTTCTCCATCCCCTCACTTTAAATCTGAAGGTGTCTTCAGGTCTAAAATGAGTCTCTTATAGACAGCAAATAGATGGGTCTTGTTTTTTGTTTTTTTTTTACGAATTCAGATACCCTATGTCTTTTGGTTGGAGCATTTAGTCCATTTACATTCAGTGTTATTATTGAAAGATATGGGTTTATTTTTTTTTATTTAAAAAAAAATTTTAAAGTTTATTTATTTTTGAGACAGAGAGAGAGAGCATGAATGGGGGAGGTTCAGAGAGAGGGAGACACAGAATCTGAAACAGGCTCCAGGCTCTGAGCTGTCAGCACAGAGCCTGACGCGGAGCTTGAACTCATTGACTGTGAGATCATGACCTGAGCCAAAGTCGGCCCCTTAACTGACTGAGCCACCCAGGCGCCCCTGAAAGATACGGGTTTAGAGTCATTGTGATGTCTGTAGGTTTCAGGCTTGTAGTGATGTCTCTGGTACTTTGTGGTCCTTGCAACATTTCACTCACAGAGTCCCCCTGAGGATCTCTTGTAGGGCTGGTTTAGTGGTGATGAATTCCTTCAGTTTTTGTTTGTTTGGGAAAACCTTTATCTCTCCTTCTATTCTGAACGACAGAATTGCTGGATGAAGGCTTCTCGGCTGCATATTTTTTCTGTTCATCACATTGAAGATTTCCTGCCATTCCTTTCTGGCCTACCAAGTTTCAGTAGATAGGTCTGCTACTAGCCTTATGTGTCTACCTTTGTATGTTAGGGCCCTTTTATCCCTAGCTGCTTTCAGAATTCTCTATCCTTGTATTTTTCCAGTTTTACTATGATATGTTGTGCAGATCAATTCAAGTGACGTCTAAAGGCAGTAATCTGTGCCTCTTGGATTTCAATGCCTGTTTCCTTCCCCAGATCAGGGAGGTTCTCAGCTATAATTTGTTCAAATACACCTTCAGCCCCTTTCTCTCTCTCCTTCTTCTTCTGGAATTCCTATGATACAGATATTGTTCTGTTTGATTGCATCACTTAGTTCTCTAATTCTCCCCTCATACTCCTAGATTTTTTTATCTCTATTTTTCTCAGCTTCCTCTTTTTCCATAATTTTATCTTCTAATTCACCTATTCTCTCCTCTGCCTCTTCAATCCGTGCTATGGCTGCTTCCATTTTATTTTGCACCTCATGTATAGCATTTTTTAATTCCTCATGACTATTTTTTAGTCTCTTGATCTCTGTAGCAATAGATTCTCTGCAGTCTCTATGCTTTTTTCAAGCCCAGCAATTAATTTTCTGACTGGTATTCTAAATCATGTTCTGTTATATTGCTTAAGTCAGTTTTGATCAATTCGTTAGCTGTCGCTACTTCCTGGAGTTTCTTTTGAGGAGAATTCTTCTGTTTCGTCATTTTGGTTAGTCCCTGTGGTAGCTCCAAACTGCAGGGCACTTCCCCTGTCCTGTCCGGAGTAACATGTGTTGGTGGGCGGGGCGCAGTCAGACCCGATGTTCGCCCCCAACCCACCGCTGGAGCCACAGTCAGACTGGTATACCTTATCTTTCCCTCTCCCAGGGTTAGGACTCACTGTGGAGTGGTGTGGCACCTGTCTGGGCTACTTGCACACTTCCAGGCTTGTGGTGCTGCTTTGATGGGATCTGGCCAAGGGCATATTAGACAGGGTGGATCCGCAAGGTGCTCAGGTTTGGGAGAGGCAGGCTTAGCTAGGTTTGCCATTGGTGGTCCCCTGTGGGAGGGGCCCTGTAGCCCCGGGAGGGAGGCACACCCGTCAGAGGGATGGATTCACAGAAGCACAGCATTGGCCGTTTGTGTGGTGCAAGCATGTTCGGTGATGGGGACTGGTTCCCTTTGGAATTTCAACTGGGGGATGGGAGAGGGAAATGGTGCTTGCCAGTGCCTTTGTTCCCCTGCTTATCTCTGTCCTGCAGGGACTCAACAATTCTTCCTCCCGGTGTCCTCTTGCCCTCCCTGCTCTCTGAGAGCAGAGCTGTTGACTTTTAAGTCCCACTGGCTGTTAGAACTCACAGAGTCCAGCCCCTCTGCTTTTGCAAGCCAGACTTCGGGGGCTCTGCATTGGTGGGCGGGCTCCCCCTCCACTCCCCCAACTCCCTCCTGCCAGTCTGTGTAGCACACACCACCTCTTTGCCCTTCCTACCCTCTTCTGTGGGCCTCTTGTCTATGCTTGGCTCCAGAGAGTCTGTTCTGCTAGTCTTCCAGCGGTTTTCTGGGGTATTTAGGCTGATGTGGGTGGAATCTAAGTGATCAGCAGGATGAGGTGAGCCCAAGAAACCTCCGACCCTGCCATCTTTTTCACCACCAGTTTTTTGTAAACAGCAGAGTGCAGATTCCAAAGTTTCAGGTGTCAGTCCCTGGTGGTGTTCAGGCAAGGAAGCAAAGTGGAGCCCTAGGAATGGCAGCACAGTCTTAAGATCCTCTGAGTCTCATGGAGAGAAGCAGTTCCCCTGCTTAGAGTGTATTTGGTAGAGGTGATACAGACTCTCAATGGGCCAACCTGGAGGGTGTCATCAAGCCACCATATTCACTCATATAAGAACAAAGTTGCCAACCGAGGGCAGCAAACCCTGGCACCAGCTGTGTGTTGTGATTTACCGTAAACTCTGAGCCACTGCCACTGTGTGGTGGCATGACTGTTTCCTGGGTCAAGTGAGCCCTGGCCACAGTGCAGTGAGATCCTCCTCCAAAAGATCATTGTGGGTTGAACTGCAGGCAGTCTCTTAAGTATAGGGTTTTGAAACACACCAGAGCCTGATATAAAACTTTGGGGAGAGGTACCACCTAGTAGGTGGAAAGCTTGGACACAGGGGGAAGGTGGGGAACTGACAGAAGTGGGAGACATAGGAGAGTTGACTGATGATGTGTCTGTGTGGACATGAACTTCCTGTTCTGGAGTCTAGAGAGCAGGGTGAAACTATTTGCACCATTTTTGCATCAAAACTATTTGACCCCGGTAAGGTAAACAGCACCACCAAGTGGAGAATAGAGCCATTACAGCAAACCCCGCATTCTTGTGCCCCCCAGACACATCTCCACTAGAGCAAGTCAGCCTGAGAATAAGAGCAGCAGGACCCCTCCCTCAGAAGACTAGCACAAATCCCTTCGACAAACTTCATTTACCGACCTTAGACTGCTGCAATGTTTCAGCTCTAGGAAAAAATGTATCTAACTTCATTTGGGTTTTTTTTGCTTATTTGTTTTTTCATTTTGTTGTTGTTATTGTTGCTTTTATTTTTTGTTTTTGCTGTTGCTGTTGTGTTTTTATTTTCTTTTGTTTCTTGGATACAGAAAGAGCAAATTTTTTATTACTTCATTTTATTTTTTTTCCTCTCTTCTTTTTTCTTTTCTTTCTTTTTTTAAATCAAGCTTCTCTTAACAAGCAGACCAAAACACAACTAGGATCTAGCTTCCTTTATTTGCTTAAAAAAATTTCTTTTAATTTTTGTTTCATTCTATTATTACTTTTGTTTTTTCTTCCTCCAAAATGACAAGATTGAGGAATTCATCTTTAAAAAAAGAACAGGAAGAAATGATGGCTAGGTGTTTAGTCAATGCAGATAAAAGTAGGATGTCTGAACTAGAACTTATAACAATGTTTATAAGGATATTAACTGGGCTTGAAAGAAAGCATAGAAGATACCAGAGAATCTCTCTCTTTCTGCAGAGATAAAAGAACTAAAATCTAGTCAGGCCAGAATTAAAAATGGTATAACTGAGATGCAAACCCAAATGGAGAATAAGAAATGAGGATGAATGAGGCAGAGGAGTGAATTAGTGATATAGAAGATAAAATGAAGAAAAATAATGAAACTTAAAAGATGAGGGAAACAAAGGTCAGGGATCATGAAGGGAGACTTAGGGAACTCAGTGATTTATTAAGACATAATAACTTTCATATCAGAGGAGTCCCAGAAGATGAAGAGAGGAAAAAAAGGGGCAGAAGGTTTATGTGAGCAAATCACAGCTGAAAGCTTCCCTAAACTGGGGAAGGACACATACATCAAAATCCAAGAAGCATGACCACTAAACCAGCCCTATAAGAATTTTTAAGGGGAACTCTTTGAGTAGAAGGGAAAAAAAAAATGACCAAAAACAACAACCTAGAAAAGACCAGAAAACATCACCAGAAACACCAACTCTACAGGTAACACAGTGGCCCTAAATATCTTTCAATAATCACTCTAAATGTAAATGAACAAAGTGTGCCAAAGGATGTAGTGTATCAGAAAGTTTAAAAAGAAAGACCCATCTATATGATGCTTAGCAATAGACTCATTTTAGATCTTGGGACACCTGTAGATTGAAAGTGAGGGGATAGAGAAGCATCTATCATGTTAATGGATGTCAAAATAAAGGTGGAGTACCATACTTATATCAAACTAGATTTTAAAACAGACTGTAACGATGGATGAAGAAGGGCATTATATCGTAATTAAGGAGTCTACCCATCAGGATCCAACAATTATAAATACTTATGTCCTCAACTTGGAACACCCAAATATATAAATCAATCACCAACATAAAGAAATTCATTGATAATAATACAATAATGAGTGGACTCTAACACCTCACTTACAACAATGGATAGATCACCTAAGCAGAAAATCAACAAGGAAACAATGGTTTTGAATGACACACTGGGCCAGATGGACTTAACAGATATATTCAGAACATTTCTTCCTAAAGAAGCAGAATACACATTCTTCTCAAGTGCACATGGAACATTCTCCAGAATAGATCACATACTGTGTCACAAATCAGCCCTCAACAGGTTCAAAAAGGCCACAATTATGCCTTGCGTATAATCAGATCACACTGCTATGAAACTTGAAGTCAACCACATAGGAAAATTTGGAAAACCCTCAAATACATAGAGGTTAAAGAACATCCCCTAAAAACGAATTGGTTAAACTGGAAATCAAAGAAGAAATGAAAAAAAAATACACAGAAGCAAATGAAAATGAAAACATGACCATCCAAAACCTTTTGATGCAGCATAGGCAGTCCTAGGAGGGAAGTATATTGTAATTCAGGCCTATCTCAAGAAGCAAGAAAGGTCCCAAATACACAATCTAACCTTATATCTAAAGGTTATAGAAAAGGAAGAGCAAATAAACCTAAAGTCAGCAGCAGAAGAAAAACAATAAAGATTAGAGCAGAAATAAATGATATAGAAACAAACAAAAACAGTAGAACTGATCAACAAAACCAGGAGCTGGTTCTTTGAAAGAATTAACAAAATTGATAACCCCCTGCCAGACTTACCTAAAAGAAAAGAGTAAGGCCCCAGATAGATAAAATCATGAATGAAAGAGAAGCGATCACAATCAGCACCACAGAAATACAAACAATTATAAGAGAATACTATGAAAAACTACATGCCAACTGGGCAATCTGGAAAAAATGGACAAAACACACACTAAAATTCTAAACACACACACTATCAAAACTGAAACAAGAAGAAATAGAAAATTTGAACAGACCCATAATCAGCAAAGAAATGGAATCATTTATCCAAAATCTCCCAACAAACAAGATTCCTGGACCAGATGGCTTCCCAGGGAAATTCTACCAGACATTTAAAGAAGAGTTAATACCTATTCTTCTCAAACTCCAAAAAATAGAAATGGAAGTAAAACTTCCAGTCTCATTCTATGAGCCAGCACTACCTTGATTCCAAAACCACTAAAAATGAGAATTACTGACTAATATCCCTGTGAACCTGGATGCAGAATTTCTCAACAAGATACTAGCAAATCGAATCCAACAGTACATTAAAAGAATTATTCACCAAGATCAAGTGGGATTTATTCCTGGGCTGCAGGACTTGTTCAGTATTCACAAGTTAATCAACATGAAATACCACAATAATAAAAGAAAGGATAAGAACTATATGATCCTGTCAATAGATGCAGGAAAAGTATTTGACAAAATACAGCATTCGTTCTTAATAAAACCTCTCAAAAAGTAGAGATAGATGGAACATACCTGAACATCATAAAGGCCATATGCAAAAAACCCACAGCTAATACCATCCTCAGTGGGAAAATATGAGAGCCTTTTCCCTATGGTCAGGAACAAGACAAGGATGTGCACTCTCACAATTACTATTTAACATAGTACTGGAGGTCTTAGCCTCAGCGGTCAGGCAAGAAAAAGAAATAGAAGACATCCAAATTGGCAAAGAAGAAGTCAAACTTACCCTATTTTAAGACAACAGGATACTTTATGTAGAACACCTGAAAGACTCCACTAAAAAACTGTTAGAACTAATACATGAATTCAGCAAAGTTGCAAGATATAAAATCAATGTACAGAAATCTGTTGCATTTCTATACACCAATAGTGAAGCAGCAGAAAAAGAAATCAAGGAATCAATCCCATTTGCAATTGTACCAAAAAACCACAAGATATCTAGGAATAAACCTAATATCTGTACTCTGAAAACTATAGAAACCCTATGAAAGAAATTGAGGAAGACACAAAAAAATGGAAAAGCGTTCCATGCTTATGGATTAGAAGAACAAACATTGTTAAAATGTCTATACGACCCAAAACAAACTACACATTTAATGCAAACCCTATAAAAACACCACCAGCATTTTTCACAGAGCTGGAATAAACAATCCTAAAATTGGGGCCACACAAAGCCCCAAATAGCCAAAGCAATCCTGAAAAAGAAAAACAAAGCTGGAAGCATTATGATTCCAGATTTCAAGCTGTATTACAGAGCTGTAGTCATCAAGACAATATGGTACTGGCACAAAAACAGACACTGAGATTAATGGGAAGGAACAGAAAACCCAGAAACAAACCCACAACTATATGGTCAACTAATCTTAGATATAGTAGGAAAACTATCCAATGGAAAAAAGAGTCTCTTTAACAAATGGTGTTAGAATAACTGGACAGCAGCATGCAGAAGAATGAGACTGGATCACTTTCTTACACCATACACAAAAATTAACTCAAAATGGATGAAAGTTCTAAATGTGAGACAGGAATCCAATCCTAGAGGAGAAAACAAGCAGAAACCTCTTTGACTTCAGCCAGAGAAACTTCTTACTAGACGTGTTGCCGAAGTCAAGGGAAACAAAAGCAAACATGAACTATTGGGACTTCATCAAAATAAAAAACTCTGCACAGAAAAGCAATCAACAAAACTAAAAGGCAGCCTGTAGGATGGGAGAAGATATTTGCAACCAACATATTTGATAAAGGGTTAGTATCCAAAATCTATTAAGAACTTAT
Organism: Panthera leo; assembly: GCF_018350215.1. Lineage (NCBI taxonomy): Eukaryota > Metazoa > Chordata > Mammalia > Carnivora > Felidae > Panthera > Panthera leo. The sequence goes on along the minus strand of NC_056696.1, from coordinate 38,478,495 downwards.
CAAACTCAACACCCCCAAAACCAAACAACCCAGTTAAGAAATGGGCAGAAGACATGAATAGACATTTTTCAAAAGACATCCAGATGGCTAACAGACACATGGAAGATGCTCAACATCATTCATCATCAAGGAAATACAAATCCATACAAAACCACAATGAGATACCACCTCACACCTGTTAGAATGGCTAAAATGAATAACATAGGAAACAGCACATGTTGGCGATGATGTAGAGAAAGGGAAACCCTCTTGCACTGTTTGTGGGAATGCAAACTGGTGCAACCACACTGGAGAACAGTATAGAGCTTCCTCAAGAACTAAAAATAGAAGTAGCCTATGATCCAGCAATTGTACTATTAGGTATTTACACAAAGGATAAAAAATACAGATTCGAAGGGGTACATGCACCCCAATGTATATAGCAGCATTATCAACAATAGCCAAACTATGAAAAGAGTCCAAATGTCAATCAACTGATGAATGGGTAAAGAAAATATTGTGTGTATACACACACACACACACACACACACACACACACACACACACACATATACATATAATGGAATATTACTAAGCCATCAAAAATGAAATCTTGCCATTTGCAATGATGTGGATGGAGCTAGAGTGTATTAGGCTAAAAGAAATAAGTCATCAGAGAAAGACAAATACCATATGATTTCACTCATACGTGGAATTTAAGAAACAATACAGATGAACATGAGAGAGGGAGATAAGAGAGGGAAACAAACCACAAGAGACTCTTTATGATAGAGAACAAACTGAGGGTTGAGGGAGAAAAGTGGGTAGGAGATGGGCTAGATGGCTGATGGGTACTAAGGAGGGCATTTGTTGTGATGAGCAATGGGTGTTTTATGTAAGTGTTGAATCACTGAATTCTACTCCTGAAAATAATATTGCACTGTGTGGTAACTAAAGTTTAAATTTAAAAAAAGGGAAAAAAATAAAAGTGGATTTCTTGTAGGCAACTTACAGTTGGGGCATGTTTTTTGATCCACTCTGATGTTATTTGTTTTAATTGCTGAATTTAGACCACTGGCATACAAAGTGATTATTGATACTGTTGGATTAAAATCTACCATATTTTAACTTTTCTATTTGTTGCCCTTGTTCTTTGCTTCTGTTTTTGTCTTTCATTCTTTGTTTTTTTGCCTTTTATAGTTTCAATTGAGCATCTTATATGATTCAATTTTATCTCATTTTAGCATCAGTTATACTTCTTTTTTTCAAATTTCTTAGTGGTTGCTCTAGACTTTGCAATATATGTTTACAACAAATCCAGGCTCACTTTCAAATAACACCATACCTCTTAATGGGTAGTGTGAATACCTTATAATAACAAAATAATCCTAATTCCTCCCTCCCATCCCTTGTATCATTGCTATAATTCATTTCACTTATATATAAGCACATAAACAGGTATACACACTTAATATATAAAAATAGGAATACATCATCAGATACATTGTTTTTATTATTATTTTGAAGGAAACTTGCATCAAGTAAAAATAAGAAAAATAAACATATTAATGTTACCTTCACTTATTCTTTCTTTGGTGCTCTTCCTTTCTTTACACAAATCTGAGTTCCTGACCTAGATTACTTTCCTTCTTTCTAAGGATGTTCTTTTGGCATTTCTTGCGAGGCCACCCAACTAGCAACAAAGTTGATCAATTTTTGTTTGTCCAAAAAAGTCTTATTTTGCCTTTACTTTTGAGGAATTATTTCTCAGAATATATAATCCTAGAACCTAGACTTTTCGGTTGATGTTTTGTTTTTCTTTTAACACCCTAAATATTTCACTGCCCTCTCTTTTTGCTTTCATGGTTTCTAGAGAGACATGGGATACAATTGTTATCTTTATTCCTTTGTAGGTAAGGTGGGTCCTCCCCCTGCCCCGCATTTTGGGCTTCTTGCAGGATTTTTTTCTTTATTTTTCATTTTTTTTAGTTGGAAAATGATTTGCTTAGGTGCTTTTTGTTTTTGTTTGTTTTGTTGTTTGCATTTCTTTTTTCTGCATAGTGTTCTCTGAGCTTCCTTGATCCGTGACTTGTTGTCTGACATTAATTTGGGGAAGTTCTCATTCATTATTGTTTCATATATTTCTTCTTTTATCTCTTTCTTCTTCTGGTATTCCCATTATGTGTATATTACATCATCTGTAGTTGTCCCATAGTCCTTTTTTTTTTTCAGTCTTTGTTCCTTTTGCTTTTCAGTTGTTGAGGTTTCTATTGAGATATTCTCAAACTTAGAGATTCTTTCTTCAGTCATGTTCAGTCTACTAAGAAGCCCACCAAAGGCATTCTTCATTTTTGTTATAGTGTTTTTGTCTCTGGTATTTCTTTTTCCCTCATTCTTAGGATTTTCATCTCTCTGCTTACCCTGCTAATCTATTCTTACATTGTTTTTACTTTTTCCATGTCTGGTTCTGAGCCTCCAGCAATTCATCAATTACAGTTCAGGTTTACCTACCCTGCCACTTATTTCTGTGGTGGGTTTGTTAATGAGTCTCTGCTCTGGTAAGTTGTGGCTCCCTATACTTGCTTATTTGTCTCTCTTATTTGGGAGGCAGTGGTTCGCCTTGTATTCTTACCTTACTTGTGGATCCAAGAAGTGTTCTTGATTTTTCAATCTTGACTTTTCAGCTTCTTACTTGTTGTTAGGACACACTAGGAACTTCAAATACTTAAATTTGGAACTAGAAATTAGAAGTCTTTGTTTAATTTTTAAAGAAGCTGTGAAACTATTTTCCAAAATGACCACACCATTTTATATTTCCACCAGCAGTGTTTGTGGGTTCCATTTTCTTCACATCCTCATCAATATTTGTTACTATTTTCTTTCTTTAAATTTTTTTTTTAAATTGAGTTTATTTATTTTTGAGAGAGAGAGAAAGCACAAGTGAGGGGAGGGGCAGAGAGAGGGAGAGACAGAGAATCCTAAGCAGGGTCCTTAGCGTGGAACCTGATGGGGGTCTCAATCCCACAACGCTGAGATCATGACCTGGGCTGAAATCCAAAGTCAAATGCTCAACTGGCTGAGCCACTCAGGTGCCCCTGTTTTATTTCTTATAGTAAGAAATATTATACCAACTTAGTGTGAAAAGGTATCTCATTGTGTTTTTAATTTGCATTTCTCTAATGAGCAATGGTGTTGAACAAATTTTTATGTTCTTGTTGGTCATTCATATATCTTCTTTTGTGAAATATCTATTCATATATTTTACTTATTTTTAAAAACAAATCAGTCTTCTAAATTATTGACTTGTAAGAATTCTTTATATATTATGGATCCAAGTCTTTTATTAGATATGTGTTTTGCTAGTATTCTTTTCAGTTTGTTGCTTGTCTCTTTTTCTTAATAGGATCTTTTGAAGTGTAGAAGTTTTGAATTTTGATGAGGTCCAATTTATTAACTTTTTCCTTTATAGACTATGCTTTTGTTATAATTAAGAAACCATTTTTTATACCATGTCTTATTCCAAGTTTTATTATTTTCCCTCTTCCATTTGAGTCTGTGTTCCATTCTGAGTTCATCTCTGTATATGGCATGAAGTATGGATCTAAGTTTTTTTTGTCTTTGTTTTGCATGTGGATATGCAATTGTTCCAGCATCATTGGTTGAACAGGAAATCCTTTCCCCCGGTAAACTGCCTTTACACCTAGTCAAAAATCAATGGACTAAACAGTCAGTTATCTCATAGAGTTATTTAAAATATAATAAAAACTGAAAATTTGTCCATATCTTTTCCATTTCTGATGTTCCTCACTTCTTTCTGTTGCTACAGATTTCCACAAGGTATTATTTTCCTCTGCCTGAAGAATTTTCCTTAATGTTTCTTGTATGTTAGTTAATACTTTCAGATTTTATATGTCTGATAAAAGTCTTTACTTCACTTTCTTTTTTGATAGATATTTTTATATAGCATAGAATTTTGAGCTGACAAGTGTTTCTTTTAAAACTTTAAAGATGTTGTTTAACCATGATTCAGTTTGAAAAGAATTACTTCATTCTTATCTTTGTTCCTCTGTATGAGACTCTTTTCTTTATTCTGCTTTCAATATTTTTCTTTATCACTGGTTTTAATTAATTTGATTTTAATGTGCCTTTGTGTGGTTTCTCTAATGATTCTTAAACTCGTGCCTCACTAATCTTTAATCTGCACGTTTAGAATTTTCATCAAATTTGGGAAAAAATTAGCCATTATTTCTTCAAAAAATTTTATGTACCCATAACTGTCTCCTCTTCTGCATGCCTTCCAATTACATGCAAATTAGACTTTCTGAAGTTGTCCCACACTTTATTATTGCTTTATTATTTTGTTTTATTTTTCTAGGGCACAGTTAAGTTACTCAAAAACAATTTTATTTTTTCAAGACTTGCTTTTAAGCTTTCTTTGGCAGGACCAGAGGAGCCTTTAGTCTTGGGATCATTTTGTTCCCTAATTGAGGTCATATTGTCTGAGTACTCTACCCCATTCCTTATGTACTGGAAGTTTTCTCCCCCTCTGGCTGGTGGGACTATTAAATATTATAAGTTCTACATGTGCTCTGGAGACTGATCTGCCTGTTCCTTTCTAATTGTTCTTTACTTGGTCTCAGATTGTTTCCTTGTATTCATGTTCTTACCAGTAACCAGCTGAAGACTAAAAGTGGAGTGCTCTGCAAACATCCAGAATTCTATTTCTATGTGACTCTCTCCTCTCTAGTACTCTCCTCTACAAACTCCAGTTGCTTTAGTCCCTTATACTTTCAACTCTTTCCTCAATTCAGGGAGACCAGTGGGCCCTATTTTGTTTCTTCTCCCTGTCCGTGGCTTAGAAACTCTTTCAACATGGTAGTAAACTAGAGAAAGTTTAGGGCTCAACTTGCTTGTTTTCTGTTTCTTAGAGACATTAAAACATATTAATTAAATTTATTTTCAGATTGATTATGATCATTGTGAGAAAAGTAGGATTTGACAGACAAAAAAACATAAATACATTTTAGGACCTCATTTATTAGGATTAAAATCATTTCTGAAAAAGAAAGTGTGTAGAAAGGACCTATAAAGAATATCATCATTACATGCAAGGTAAAACATACTGAAAACAAACAAACAAACAAAAAAGCAGTTCATCTGTGGAGAGGAAAGTACCCTTTATATATGTGCATATATCCCATTTAGTTGTTATTAAAGGCAATTCGTGCTTTGCTGTGGTTGTTCCATCTGTTGGAATTCAACAAAATTGTTATCAGTAGCTGTTGGCAGTTTATAATGTCAATCCTTCTATAAAGAATTTAATCAAAGAATGTTCAAACTTGGAAGACACCTTGGAGATAGTTCAACTTCCTTATTTTATGTATGAAAAAGGCAAGACCTAATTTGTTAATTTGTTTCATATCACAAAACAAAACAAAACAAAAAACAAAACAAAACTCTTTTAAAGTTTATGTTTAGAGGACATCTCTAAAATCTGACTTTAGGACAATTTCCCACATAATCAAATTGACTCAGAATTGGAGCACACACTGAATGTATTTTGCTTGTAATAGACTGTTTCAGTAGATGTAGGCTTAGATAACCCTAGATAGTAACTTGTCATTTACACTTTAGTGTACTTTTTATGCCTGAGAGCAGTAGCTGCTGAATAAGTCACAGTCCTGGCATTTGTCTCAAATGGTTCAAATAAAGGAATTTTAATAGTGGGGCTTTCAGAGGTATGAGGAGAAGTAAGGGAGAAAAGAATGGATACTGACACAATTGTAGAACAGCAACAGTGAGAAGTTATCACCCTACTTACGATTGATATTAATTTAGGCCTGGAATAGCAAAAGGGAAAATTAGGTTTACAGAGACCCAGTGAGAGTTTGAACTATTTAGGAGGCTTTCCCGTAGGAGCTGTCGTCATGGAGAAATTACCTACTCTCTGAGACACCGTGCCAAAACAGAAAAGGATCAGAGAAGAAATATCCTGACTTCTTTCTGATTCTGCTCTTCAGTTTCCTGCCACCACTGCTGTGTTTAAACCCAGTTGGAAGCCAGTTTATAAGGAAACCTGCTGGTGTATTTCAGAGTGGTCAGCTTCTGTGCCACAGAGAAGAGCAGAAGTAGAAGACGGAATATGGAGACAAAGAATAACCAGCACAGGAGCTCTAATTCCAAAGACAGTTCCTAGATGTGCTTTGTTATGATGAATATACTCCACTGTTTTTGAGGAACTACTAATATCTTCATTAACTAGAACTTTTATTCATAAATGTACATAAATAATCCTGAGCTTCAGAGGCCATAACAGTTAAAAGAAGTTACCATTTGGAGTTTCAAAATATCCTACATCAACCCACATTCTTTCTTTTATTTCAAAGTCACTAGGAAATATGGAGAAGTATGTGTCAGGGTGGTGAACATGAGGCGGAGGGCAGAAGGGAGGAGGCAAGACAAGAATATAGCACTCTTACAAGTCTCTAAAGAGTGAAGCCTCTATCGATCATTGAATCCATTTATTCTATAAACATTTCTTAGAGGCTTAATCACTAGATCGATAGAGTAATGCTTTGGGGTGAGGCATAGAGAGAAGGCTGATGAGACCAGGACACTAATGTGATTACAAAGTAAAATTTACACTTGCAGAATTTATAATATTAAAGACCTGCCTAATCACAGGATCAGTGATTACTAGAAAGTGATTATAGTAGCTAGGAATTTTGTTTTCAAGTAACAGAAAATCCATGCAAGCCAGCATAAAGAGAAAAAAAGAATATTATATGAAGACTATTCCATTGTCTATTTCATTCAATATTACAGTTGAAATGCAGCTAGTCCCTTGAAACCAGGGGTCCTCATGTGGTCAGAATTCTCTCCTCATCTTCCTTCTTTCCTCTATGAGCCCTCCTACTCCTCCCTTCACATTTGCTTTGTTCTTCTCCTCTACATGTTGACTTCCTCTGTTTCTCAGGTCCTTATAGAGGACATTTCTAAATTCCTTCCTGAAGAGGAACTGAATTGCCCTCTCAGTTCCAATTCCAAATTCTGGCTAAAGAGACTCTGGCTCTGCATGATGTGGTGACTACCCCAGTCCCAGTCAACTGTGGGCAGAAGACGGGATCACATGGTCAGGATGTGGCTGCTCTGAGATCTGCACCTGTGTATGGAAGAGTGAGGCAGATTCTGGATAAGGAGGTGATGGGCCTGCAGCCCAATCCTTGTGTTGGCACCTGAGCTCAAAAATAGTTCCTTCAAACTTTAAAAAAATGTAAACCAATCTCAAGAAATAAGATATCTCAAAAAATTTTAATTCAAAATATTCATAGTCAATTTACTTAAGTAAATATATGTAAAGTCAATATATTTAATCTGTTTACTATTTATTCATTAAATTACATATAAAAAGTCAGGAATGGCAGGTGAGGGAAAAAGAAGGAGAGGTGCTTTTGTAGTACATGACAGTTTAGAGGACAGGGCCTATATGGGGACTGGAATACCAAAGGGGTTCTTACAGACCGGCCCCTACTTGCTTTTCCACTCAATGCATTTCTTTTTCCTGTTTTTAATTAGACCTTTTGATAATTAAGGCTTATTTCTGTTTTACCATGACTTCAGTTGAAAGGTTGGAGCCATTCCAAATGGTAACAGACTTATTGAAACTCATACTTTTTTCTTTCCTTTTCTCCTTTTTTTTCCTTTCCAGCATTCCAGACTAAAAGAATGTTTAATTATTATCTAAATCTGATATCCAAAAACGATAGCAAATTAAGAATTGAAGAAGAGAAAAATGATTTTGGTTCTTTCTTCTCTACACGGGCTTCATTTATTTTATAGCACCTTCAAATTCAACCAACCGAAAGTGATCAATCAGGCTACACCTTCCTATTGAAAATATCTATGCAAGTGACAGAAAGGCTGTGCACCTGCCTGACTGCTGGGCCTGGTGTTTGTAATTACTCTTGATGACATCAAGGTTGTTTTTTTCAATATATGAAATTTATTGTCAAATTGGTTTCCATACAACACACAGTGCTCATCCCAAAAGGTGCCCTCCTCAATACCCATCACCCACCCTCCCCTCCTTCCCACGCCCCATCAACCCTCAGTTTGTTCTCAGTTTTTAAGAGTCTCTTATGCTTTGGCTCTCTCCCACTCTAACCTCTTTTTTTTTTTTTTCTTCCCCTCCCGCATGGGTTTCTGTTAAGTTTCTCAGGATCCACGTAAGAGTGAAAACATATGGTATCTGTCTTTCTCTGTATGGCTTATTTCACTTAGCATCACACTTTCCAGTTCCATCCACGTTGCTACAGAGGGCCATATTTCATTCTTTCTCATTGCTACATAGTACTCCATTGGGTATATAAACCACAATTTCTTTATCCATTCGTCAGTTGATGGACATTTAGGCTCTTTCCATAATTTGGCTATTGTTGAAAGTGCTGCAAAAACATTGGGGTACAAGTGCCCCTATGCATCAGCACTCCTGTATCCCTTGGCTAAATTCCTAGCAGTGCTATTGCTGGGTCATAGGGTAGGTCTATTTTTAATTTTTTGAGGAACCTCCACATTGTTTTCCAGAGTGGCTGCACCAATTTGCATTCCCACCAACAGTGCAAGAGAGTTCCTGTTTCTCCACATCCTCGCCAGCATCTATAGTCTCCCGATTTGTTCATTTTGGCCACTCTGACTGGCGTGAGGTGATATTTGAGTGTGGTTTTGATTTGTATTTCCCTGATGAGGAGCGACATTGAGCATCTTTTCATGTGCCTGTTTGCCATCCGGATGTCTTCTTTAGAGAAGTGTCTATTCATGTTTTCTGCCCATTTCTTCACTGGATTATTTGTTTTTTTGGGTGTGGAGTTTGGTGAGCTCTTTATACATTTTGGATACTAGCCCTTTGTCTGATATGTCATTTGCAAATATCTTTTCCCATTCTGTCAGTTGCCTTTTAGTTTTGTTGGTTGTTTCCTTTGCTATGCAGAAGCTTTTTATCTTCATAAGGTCCCAATAGTTCATTTTTGCTTTTAATTCCCTTGCCTTTGGAGATGTGTCAAGTAAGAAATTGCTATGGCTAAGGTCAGAGAGGTCTTTTCCTGCTTTCCCCTCTAGGGTTTTGATAGTTTCCTGTCTCACATTCAGGTCCTTTATCCATTTTGAGTTTGTTTTTGTGAATGGTCTAAGAAAGTGGTCTAGTTTCAATCTTCTGCATGTTGCTGTCCAGTTCTCCCAGCACCATTTGTTAAGCAGACTGTCTTTTTTCCATTGGATGTTCTTTCCTGCTTTGTCAAAGATGAGTTGGCCATACGTTTGTGGGTCTAGTTCTGGGGTTTCTATTCTATTCCATTGGTCTATGTGTCTGTTTTTGTGCCAATACCATGCTGTCTTGATGATTACAGCTTTGTAGTAGAGGCTAAAGTCTGGGATTGTGATGCCTCCTGCTTTGGTCTTCTTCTTCAAAATTACTTTGGCTATTCGGGGCCTTTTGTGGTTCCATATGAATTTTAGGATTGCTTGTTCTAGTTTCGAGAAGAATGCTGGTGCAATTTTGATTGGGATTGCATTGAGTGTGTAGATAGCTTTGGGTAGTATTGACATTTTGACAATATTTATTCTTCCAATCCATGAGCATGGAATGTTTTTCCATTTCTTTATATCTTCTTCAATTTCCTTCATAAGCTTTCTATAGTTTTCAGCATAGAGGTCTTTTACATCTTTGGTTAGATTTATCCCTAGGTATTTTATGCTTCTGACATCAAGGTTTTTGATCAAAGCATTAGAAAAGATTGGAAATATGATTCTGGATGTTTTGCAACATTATAAAAATCTTTATATTTATACTTGAAAATAAAGAAACAGGGAATAAATGAAGAGTGGCGTATAAGTGACATGCATATTGATATTCCTTCTTCTTCCATTAACTTTAATTGTTTCTCTTTACTGAGTCTTTCCCCCCTTATCCTGACTCACAAGGCAATTTCCATGTTATTATTTTGCAACCACATCAGACTTCTCTTTTAAAGTACATGCTTCCCAATTATCTGATCCTCTTTAATATCTTCTTTTCTATAGTCTAGTGTCTTCTACAAAACTCTCTATATTTCTCAGTAATTCCAGTAATGGAGATACAGCCTTTATCTCTACTCCATCTTTTTTGCCTCTAGCCTCACTAAAAATGTTTCTCACATCCCGATTTTACAATTTCCTTCATTCTTATAAAATCTACTCCAAACAGACACCATATTTTCCATCACCTCTAAAAATGGCTCAGCTTAAATATCTTAAGTTATGTATTTATATTCTTCATCTATGAATTCCTGTTTTGGTATCACTGCTATTTGGAACAATTCCACAGGGAATATGGTTTTATATTTCTTTGAGTACAGAGGTTAACTGTTTCTCAAGGGGATGTGCCTAATGGAGTTCCTGTGCTATAGGTATGCAAATTTTCATTCTCATTAGATATTTTGGGTTGTTCTCCAAAATAGTGCCAGCTTCACTCCTGTCATCTCAGAATATTATTGGACTTCTTAATATTTATCATTCAGGTGGTTGTAAATATTATACCACTGTAATTTTTGTCTTTCCACATTTGCAGGGACTGTTTACTTTTTTGTAAAATTCATGCTCATAACCTTTGTTCATGTTTTTCTATGTGAGATTTTTATTTTTCTTATAGATTTATAAGCTTCAAAAATATATATTATAAATACTAATTTTTTACCAGTCAAATATTTTCCTAATATTATCTCTAAGTAGATGACATTTTACTTACCTTTTGTCATAGTGATATCACATTTATTAATCCTGTCCTTTGTGTTTGCATCTTTGCATTCTTGATTAAGAAATGTTTTCCTACATCAGTGTCTTAAAAAATCTCCTTTTTCTTCTAAATGTTTTAAGCTTTTATTTTTCATATTTAAAACCTTTATTATACCTATAATTAACTTTTGTGAAAGGGGAATATAATTTTCTTTTATATAATTTTTATTTCTTTTACTTATGAACTGCAAGTTAATTGCTGTGATATTCTAAATTGTCACATTATACATATATGGCTTCTTTATTTGGTTCCATTGACTTATTTGTGTGCCTAGTGGCAATGTCACTCCTCAACATTACTTCTTATCTATAATTATTTTGTATATTCTTGATTTTACTCTAGTATATGATTTAAAATAAATTCTTTTTAAGCTTTTTATAAACTTGGGGATAATTGATATTATTATGATATCCTATCTTTTCATGGTATATCTATTGATTTTAGTCTTTTTTGGTAACTTCAATAAAATTTATGCATCAAATATGTTTTGAACCTCTCTTATGCCAGGTATTGTTCTAGGAGGTTTGTCATCACTGACAAAATAAAGTTTAGATTCTAACTAGATCAAATAATATGTGTAATATATAAATAATTTACATACAGTGATAAAAGATAGCAAGTACTAAAGGAGAATGAGAAATACTAAGGCAGATTAATGAAGATCAGCATTGCAGGAGTCACAGAACAAAGGCAGTAGATTTTCATTTAAATAGGGTAAGCAGTCAGAATAGACCTAATTGAGAAAATACTTGCAGGACTTGATGGAAGAGTATTCCAGACAGCGTGAACAGCCAGGCAAACACCCTGCGGTGGGATCGTTCCTGAAGTATTCCAGAATGGCAAGGAAGTTTTGAGAGGAATGAATGAGTTGAAAAGTAAGTCAGAGAAGTAATGGTGGCCACATCACATAGGGTCTTCTGAGATCCCAAGGAACTTTGCTTTTATCTTGGGAGATGAAGAGCTTTGTAAGTTTTGTAATAGAAGAATATAATAATATTTGGCTGATGTATTGAGAAAGGACTAAAGAAAGTAAAAGTAGGAGCAGCAAGGCTTGTTTTGAGTCTATTTTAGGAATCCAGGTATAGCTCAAACCAGGAAGAGGGCAGAAGGGATGAGTGGATTCTATGTATAATTTGAAGGCAGAAGCATGAGGATTGCCTGTGGGTTATAAATGAAAGAAAAAAGCCAAGAGGACACCAAGGCTTTTTGCCTAAAAGAAGAAGTCACTACTTATTGAGATGTGGCAGGCTGCAGGTAAGATGATCAGAAGCTGCTTTTGGACTTACTGACTTCTAAATAAATATTAGAGACCCTTGTGGATATATTTACTAGGAAGGTAGATATACAAATATAGAATATAAAGTAGAGGCTTGGTCTAGGGATATAAACTGTGAGGCTATTGGCATATATATGATATGTAAGCCATGAGACTGGGTATAATAAATAAGAGACTGAAAATATATGTAAGAAAAGAAGAAGAAAAAGCCTAAGGATTGGGAGAAGAGAAATAGCTAGCAAAAGGTATCAGGAAGGAAGAACCAATGGGTAGGAAAAACAAGTGATGAATAAAAATATTAAGAAAGAGAGTGATCATTTGTGTCAGATGCTTCTACTAGGTTAATTAAGATGAAAATTGAAACCTGGTCTTTAGATCTAGTTGGGAGATTCGTCACTTTGAAAAGAGAAGTTTTGGTAGACTGGTGATGGTAAAGGTATGTTAGGGATGTGTTTAAGAGAGAAACACATTGCCCTGCCCCTAGGTCAGCACAGCACCACATAGAGAGGTTTCTACTCACCCTCTAGTTCCTCCAGTGGGAAAGAGAAACCAAAGGATACAACCAGCACTGCCCCACCCCCAGCATTGTGGGTTGCTTTGTGGTAGCCCCTACCCTGATCTCACCCCATAGGTATTTCAGGGAAATCTGTGGGACTCAATTAATGAGAATCTGACTGTGAAGAAGGTGGGGAGGGACTTGTAACAACCAGCACACAATCTGGGCAGACCAAGTTTATACCTGTAGTGCCCAAGTAGTATTCCAAACCAGCAGCTTAGCTTATCTGCAGAAACAAATCAGGGGTGCACTCTGACCAGGGAACTTGGTGGGCAGATCTTTCTGGTTCAGATACTCAAACAAGGAGTTTTGCCAGCACTACAGCCTGGTATGCCCATGCCTCACTATGGAGTCGAGTCACAGTCCCACCCACTGTGGAGAATCTCTCCCAGCCACATTTAACCAGAAGGGCTGGTGAACTCCTGGAAGCTGTGCAGTCTGGCAATGCTAAAGCCAAGAAATGAGTTGGCAGTGCTGATAGCCCCCAGAGTAAAACTAGCAGGAGAGTTCTCCTGCTACACATATGGAGGGCAATTCAAAATCAAGGCTGAGGGTACCGCCAGGTCCTTTCCAACTAGACAACCTGTTTGGGAAATTGAGAGTTGCCAGGAGCGGCCCCTCCTCTTCCTGTACAGGCAAGGGAGTTTAGCTATAGCCCTACCTGCTGTGGCTTCCAGCCCCATCTGATGGGATGGCAAGAGCACCTGGAAGCTCTGCAGCCCAGTGGTGCTTAAGCTGAAAGAAGGGCAGATAGAGCCAGTAGTTTGTAAAGCAAAGCCAGTGGACTTGTTTAACCAGGGAACTGGGGTCATGGGTCAGCTTGAGTTAAGACAACAAGCAAAGAGCATTACCTGCTTTAGAACTGCTTTTCCCACTGTTCCTGGGAAGGAAAACTAATTCATAGTACCCCTCAATGCTGAATACAGCCATTAGCCTGCTTGAGAAGGGAACCTAACCAGAACACAGAAAAGCTATGTAGCCCATCCCACATCCCTACTTATAGTGGCACTTAAACAGAGAGCATGGTCCATGGCTTTCCCCATCTGCAGAGCAAAACCAGTAGCCTCATCTGAACAGGGAAATCAGTGTGCACTCTTATCTGATATGAGTCCCCCAAGCGCTGTATAGGCCCTTGGTCCCATCCCAATGCCCTGCCAGACCAAGGAAGCTAATTAGTAGCCCCATCTATTACTGAATATAGTACCCAACCCCAACCATCTAATAAGCCTGACCAGAGAATCAAGGTAAATATGGAGACCATCCCAAAGCCTCACTTGGGTAGGAAACAAAGTCAACAGTCCTGTTCAACTGTTTTCAGCTAGTGGCACAATCCTGCATCCTTAACTTCAGAGTTGCCTTACCTCAAAATAGACCATAATAGCAGACCCCACCTGCCCAAGACATTCTAAGCAGACATGCTCAGAGACCCAAACTGAGCAGACTGGTGAAGATCTATCTCTGCCAAAGCAAATCTGTAAGTCTGGAAAAGAAGCCTGGTTACTCAAATGTGCAGATACCAATATAAGGAATTAAGGATCATAAAAAAACAGATAAATGTGACACCATCAAAGAAAATTAATAAAGCTCTAATAATTGATCTTAAAGAAATGAAGATCTGGGGGCACCTTGGTGTCTCGGTTGAGCATCCAACTTTGGTTCAGGTCATGATCTCAGAGGTTGTGACTTTGAACACTACATTGGGCTGAGCTCCATGTTGACAGTCCCCTCCACCTCTCTGCCCCTTCCCCTTGTGTGCTCTCTTTCTCTCTCAAAATAAATAAATAAATAAAACTTAAGAAAAATAAAAAGAAATGGATATGTATGAACTGACAAAAAAATTCAGAATCATCTTCTTAAAGAAATTTAGTGAACTATAAGAATATACAGGCAACTAATCACAATTAGATAAACAATGCACGAATAAACGAATAGTTTAATAAAGCAAAAAAAAAAAAAAAGAATTAAGAAAACCCCCCCCCCAGAAATACTAGAATTGAAAAGTACAATAACTGAATTGAGGAATTCAGTAGAGTTTCAAAAGCAGACTCAACCCTGCAAAAGAAAGAACCAGTGACCCACAGGATAGAACATTAGCAATTATACAGTCAGAGGAGCAAAAAGAAAAAAAAAAGAATGAAAAGGAACGAAGAAAGCCTATGAGACTTATAGGACACAATAAAATGAAGCAATATTTACATTCTGCAAATTCCAGGAGGAGAAGAGAAAGGGAAAATAATAGAGAAATATATTTAAAAAATAATGGATGAAAACTTCCTGAAGCTCAAGAGAAAAATGGATATCCAGATCCATGAGGCTCAAAGGACCCCAAATTAGTTGAACTTGCATAATGCTGTACCAACATACATTATAATTAAATTTTGAAACATCAAAGACAAAGAAAGAATTTTAAAAGCAACAAGAGAGAAAAGTTACATGCAAGGGAAACCTCCCCTCCCCATAAGACTATCAGTGGATTTATAAATACAAATCAATCAATATCAAATTCAGGCCAGGAGAGAATGGGATAACATATTCAAAATATTGAAAGAAGAACAACTATCAACCAAGAATACTATACCTAATGAAGCTGCCCTTCAGAAATGAAAGGAGGGGTAAAGACTTTCCCAAACAAACAAAAGCTGGAGGGAATTCATTACCACTAGACTTGCCTTACAAGAAATGATAAAAGGAGTTCCTTGAGTGAAAATAAAAAGATAATAATTAACATCGTAAAACATATAAAAGGTAGCATAAAACTTACTGGTAATAGTAAATATATAGTCAAAGTTAGATTCTGTAATTTTGTAATGGTGGTGCATAATTCACTAATGGCTCTAACTTAAAAGTTTAAAAAATGAACTAAATAAAAATCAACATAGTAAAAAAGCAATAACTGCAATAATCTGTTATTAGTTACACAAGATAAAAAATATGTAAACTGGAACAACAATAACCTAAAATGTGAAGAGTAGAAGTAAAAGTGTAAAGTTTAGGAATTCTATTAATATGAAGTTATTATAAACTTATAAACTAGGGTTATAATTTTAAGCTATTTTATGTAAGTCTCGTGGTAACCACAAAGGAAAACCTATAGCAATTATGCAAAAGAACATGATAAAGAAGCCAAAGCATACTAATATCAAAAAACATCAAAACATAAAAAAAGACAGCAAGATAAGGAACAAGGAACAGTGGAGCTACAAAACAACCAGAAACCAATTAACAAAATGGCAACAGTAAGTTGTTACCTATCAATATTTTTTTTTTAATTTTTTTTTAACGTTTATTTATTTTTTGAGACAGAGAGAGACAGAGCATGAACGGGGGAGGGTCAAAGAGAGGGAGACACAGAATCTGAAACAGGCTCCAGGCTCTGAGCTGTCGGCACAGAGCCCGACGCGGGGCTCGAACTCACGGACTGTGAGATCATGACCTGAGCCGAAGTCGGCTGCTTAACCGACTGAGCCACCCAGGCGCCCCTCAATATTTTTTTTAATGTAAATAGATTAACTTTTCCATGCAAAAGACACAGAATGGCTCAATAGATAAAAAAAGAACAAACAAACAAAAAACCAAACAACAACAGCAATAACAACAAAAAACCAAGATATAACAATATGCTGCTACAAGAGATTCAATTTAGCCTTCAAGGCACACACAGGCTGAGAGCCAAGGGAAAGAAAAAGTCATTCAAGCAAATGGTGATAATAACACAAAGAGCAGAGTAGCTATACTTACATCAGACAAAATAGATTTAAACTAAAAATGGTAAAAAGAGACAAAGACAAAGGTGGTCATTATATAATGATAAAGGGTCAATCCATCAAGAAGATACAACAATTATAAGTATTTATGCACCCAACATTAAGCACTTAAATATATAAAGCATAATCTAACTGAGTTAAAAGGAGAAATAAATCATCCAGACAGAGAATCAATAAGGAAGCAGTGAGAATGAACAATGCTTTAGACCAAATGGACCTAACAGACGTTTACTGAACATTCTATCTAACAACAGCAGAACATATATTCTTCTCAAACATACATGGAACATTTTCTGGATAGACTATATGTTAGGCCACAGACACACACACACACAAAGTTCTAGCAAATTCAAGAAGATTGAAATCATACCAAGTATCTTCTCTAAACACAATGGTTAGAAATCAATAACAAGAAGAAAACTGGAAAATTCACAAACACATGGAAATCAAATAACACTCCCCTGAACAACCAATGGATAAAAGAAGAAATTGAAGGGGAAATTAAAAGTTTATTGAGAGGAATGATATTGGAAATATATCAACGTATGGGATGCAGCAAAAGTAGTTCTTAGAGGGAATTTCATAGCAATAAACCCATTAAGAAGCAAGAGAGTTGATCCTGAGTTCTCATCACAAATAATTTTTTTTCTTTCTCTATTATTTCTTTTCTTCTTATTGTATCTATATGAGATGATGAATGTTTGCCGAACTTCTTGTGGTAATCATTTCACAATATATGTAGATTGAACCATCATGCTGTGTGACTTAAACTTATATGGTGATGTCAATTACTTGATATCAGTGTCAATTACCTACTATTACCATTATTTATATATTTTGGTAAGTGGGTAGATATGTTGGTAGGAGTCTGCTGTGCCAAAGGTAATATTTTTGCTAAAGCAGATTAATCTGACCTCAGGTACATAGTAGGCATTCATTCACTGGGTAAATGTGTTCTTTTCTATCTTAATTAGCAAAAAAGGATCAGAAACAATTCACTCCCATATGGAATAGACAACAATATACATTCACAGTGTTTCTTCTGTTCTCTGTCCTGGTATAGTCTAAATAGATCTAGACAATCTAGATGTCCCACAGAATATCTCCTTGATTCACTAAATCAATGACATCATGCTGATCCAGCAAGAGGAGTAAGAGGTGACTGGGTAAGATACAACAAGCTTAAAAGTGGAAAATAAACCCTACGAAAATCCTGGGGTTTGCCATAACAGTAAGTTTTTTTAGGGCTTCAGTATTTGGAGTGTGCTGGAATGTCCCTCCAAAGTAAAAGGCAAATTGTTAAATCTTGCATTCCATATCGCATAAAAAGAAATATGATGTTTGGTAGGCCTCTTTTTGGTATATGAGACAACATGTTCTGTACATAGGAATATTGATCTGGTCCTAGTGACTTGAGGAATGGGGATTTAAGTGGTGCCTGGGGGCTTAGTCAGTTGAGGTACTGACCAAGGCTCAGGTCATGATCTCACGGTCCATGAGTTCAAGTCCCATGTTGGCCTCTGTGCTGACAGCTTGGAGCCTGGAGCCTGCTTCAGATTCTGTCTTTGACTCTCTCTGCCCCTCCTTGACTCGTGCTCTCTCTCCCTCTCTCAAAAATAAATAAACATTAAAAAAATAATAAAAAAAAAGACTGAGGATGTGGCCCACACCACCAAGGAAACCACTAAGAACAATAGAGGGTATAGCTGAGGCAGGGGAAATTAGAATGGATAATGGCAGAGAGGAAGATAAATGATACCAATTGTGTCCGAACTGCCCTGACTATATGTCAGTGATTCTACCTTGAAATGGTAACTCTCTTATTTATGAGCATAGTTGAAAAAATCTATAAAGCGCTACACACATGTAAGATCAGCCATTGGGTCTGTGCTAACATTTCTATTGGTAAATCAGTCACAGATTGAAACATTTTCCTGTTAGGTAATACTATACTGGATGTTAAAACTGCATATATCTGGGGCCAAAAGTAACTGACAAAATTCCTTAGATGAAAGTTATAAAAAGAAAGCCATATAGAAATCCTCCCATAGGAAGCAGCAGTTGACGGAAATGTACAACTAAGTACTTAGCTAATTCCTCTGAGATCAAATAAGAATTCCCCAATCAACGGTTCAAATTTGAAACTGAATATGTCTCCCCTTGCAAGCAGCTCTCATCCTTTCTGTAGGAGTGTGCTTAGGCGAGTTACTGCAGTATTCATGTTGCAAGGTCATGAGAAAGTAAGGCCTCATGGTTATTACTTAACTGGGACTCTGGAGCATTACTGTAAAGTAGCTGCCCCCACTTGCAGACCTCCATGTCTCTAGAACTACTTGGTAGAAAGGTTAGACTGGAGAATGTTTCTGAACCACAGGGAAAACCAAGTGATGGATACAGGTGCCTGAAATTCAACTACTGTTCATTCATTTTATTTAACCAACATTTATTGCTTGCCTCTTTTATACCAGCTACTCTGCTCAGCATTTTGAGAGCTTAAAAATGAACAAGACATACCCTGCTGTTCTTTTCTGAAACTTCAAATCTTTTAAGTTGTTTTTTTTTTTTTTTTTTTTTTTTTTTTTTTTTTAAATTCCGTAGTTCTCAAATTGTAGAGGGAGCTTAATTAGATTCAGGGACCAAGAATCTGCTTGTTTAGCCAGTTCCCATGGTGATTCTGATGTCACTGATTATTGAATCCCACCTTGAGAAACATTTCTTTAACAGGTATGAATGGTTGTTTGTAGCTGAAAACAAGACCTTGTGGAAGGAAAGAAATTACAAAGGGAAAAATAGAAGAATGTTATAAAAGCTGTGTTTATGTTATCATTTTAAATTAGGTAGTTTTTTTTAGCACACTTAATGAAATGTGAATGAAGGCTCAAGTCTAGATTCAAAGATGAAATTTCAGACAAAAAATGTGAGCTGCAGTCAGCATCAGCTTCACCAACTTGCAGAGCAAGTAGTGTCTTAGGGAAGGTTCTTCCTTGAGAACTAACTGTTGCCTCTTAGTCCTGGCTGAGCCTCAGGTAGCACTCCCCACACTTCTGTGAGTAGCAAAATAGTCTGTCAGTCCCTTCCCCCTCCTATCTTTAAAAGGATCAAGGAAATGTATTCAGTTAGTATATACTCCTCCCTCCCTTCCTCCCTCCCTTCCTTCCTTCTTTCCTTCCCTCCCTCCCTCCCTCTCTCCTTCTCTCTTTCTCTCCCTCTCTCCTTCCCTTTCTCTTTCTCTCCCTCCCTTTCTCTCTTTCTTCCTTCCCTCCCTTCCTCCCTCTGTTCCTCCCTCCCTCCCTCCCTTCCTTCCTCCCTTCCCCCCTCCTTCCTCCTTCCTTCTTTCTCTCCCTCCCTCTTTCCCTTTTTCTCTCTCTCCCTCCCTTTCTCTCTTTCTTCCTTTCCTTCTTCCCTTCCTTCCTTCCTTTTTTTCCTTTTTTTTTTCTTTCTTTCTTTCTTTCTTTCTTTCTTTCTTTCTTTCTTTCTTTCCTGAACCCCTGAGAGAATCCTCTGTAGCATTACCAAGTGGTAAGTGCTCCAAGGAAGTCATCAAAAAAAGTATTTTTGGTTTTGGTTGTGTTTGTGTTTTTGTTTTTGCTTTTGCCTTTTGGAGTGCTGGCACCTTTTTACTTGCTTACCTTGAATCCCCTCCCATCTTTTTCAATGCACTAGAATTCTGCCATCTGCTTTCTGGAGGCCATTTGCCATTCTCTCAGGGTTGCTGGAAGCCTATAGGCACGCTGCTTATCTCAGCTTCTGAACAGTTAGCCCTGTCTCTCTTCATTATAAAAAACAACCATCCAAAATGAGAAAGACAAAAATATTTTTATCCTTTTAAACCTTTTTATCCTTTTATACTTTTAAAATAAAAATGATTGTCTATCTATGTATTTCTTGGAGCCTTTTAAAAATGAGCCTGCTATTATTAGAGCTGCATGTTTAACACAACCCACATAGTTTAAAAAATTTTATGGCAAGTTAATAACGTCTCTGTTTGTTTCTAGTATCAGTCCTATGGTCAAAACACTTGTCACAGTAATAAACAATGGCATAATTAGAACCTACTTCAATGAATTTGGGTCAATGTATCACCCTCTCAGAGCACATTTTAAATTTATCACAATGATAGCCTGGGGAAAATTTGGCTTTTTGGCATTCTCTAGTTTAAGTCATTATTTTGAGAGCAAATTGTACTCAACCCGGAGTTCAAGTGTAAAAGACAATAAAACACAATGACTAAATAAATGGGTTTTGATTGCCTTGGAAAGGTTTAGTCTTCATTCCTCCCATTCCAAATAGTAATGATTTCAGGCTTTCTTGTGATTATACACAATATTACTTTTTTTCTTCTAAAGTTGCCTGTTGAACCGTATTACAATTATAAGTTATATTTATTTAGTGCTCACTCTGTGTCAGGAACTGTGCAGAGCACATTATGTGCATTATGCCACCAAGTAGCTGCTTCATTTTATCAGTGAGAGAATTGAGTCTTGGAGATTTTAAGGAACTTTCTCAAGGTCATATATTTAATAAGTGACAGAACTCGAAATAACACCCAGCAGCTCTGGCAGCATAATTCGTATCATGGTAACTTACTTCTGATATCAATAGCCATCAAGTTCCCTCAAAACTCATAGAAATAATTCTGAAGGATGGAAGTATACGAGAACATCCATTGCTTCAGCAAGGCCAAAGGATGATGAGAACTGAAAAAAGGACATTAAATATGATGAAAATGCAAGCACTAGTGACATTAGAGAGAGCAATGCCTAAGAACAGTGTGCTCAGAAGATAGCCAAAAAAAAAAAAGATCGTGGTAGCCCACAAATTCTGATTGGTCTCTTGGTCTGATTGTTTTCAGTTCCTGGAAAAGCATAGGATCTAAGGAAGCAACACATTTGGCACTGTTATACGAATGGAAGACCATCGTGGCTATGACGAATGAGCAAGAGGGAGAATAGTAAGGAATGAAGTTGAAGAGGTAAGTTTAGAGGCATTTCATGTAGAGTCTTGCAGGTGATAGTGGCGGGACTGGATTATCCCAAGAGCAGTGGGTAGACATTGAGGGGTTTTAAGCAAAGGGAGAAAAGGAGGTAATTATATAGTACATATTTTTATGTAATCACTCTGAATGCTGTATAATGAATAAGTTGTAGAGAGGCAAGAGAGGAAGCAGAGAGACCAGGAAGGAGGCTACTACTGTTGTCTATGATGATGGGTTTAACTAAAGTGGTAGCTGTAGAGATGGGTGAACTCAAGATATATTCTGGAGTAGAGCCAATAAGAATTGGTGAAGAATTGGATGTAAGGCCTGAGAGAAGATAAAAAATCAAGGATGACTTCTTGAAATGACAGCAGAGGGCTGGTAGTTTGTTGAGATGAGAAAGATTAGGATCAGAAGCAACTCAGAGGAAGAAAATAAAAAACTCTGTTTTGGATATTTTGAGGTGATTTTTGAGGTGACATCCAAGGAAGATTTAAGATAAATATTACCTGTTCAAAACATGGAAGCTGGAATTCTGAGTCTTCCTGAAAGAAGTCACAGAAACAGTGGGTGGGGTATGAATTTCAGTCAGCAGAAATGAAAGACAGGGAAGGTGAGAATGTCCATGAAGATTGGGCATAGAATTCAGAATGGAGGATAGACCTCTTTCACAGCAGTTTTTCTGGGAAAAGTGAATCTCTAGCGTCTGGTTCAATACATAGTTGAACAAAATTTTTTCAGCTGTATGTAGCAATCAGCTATTTCGGTTTAGATACAGCTATTGCTCTTGTCGGAAACAAGAAGCAGTGGGGCGCCTGGATGGCTCACTCGGTTAAGCGTCTGATTTCGGTTCAGGTCATGATCTCATGGTTTCCTGCGTGAATTCAAGGCCTGCATTGAGCTCTGTGCTGACAGCTCAGAGGCTGGAGCCTGCTTCAGATTCTGTGTCTCCCCCTCTTTCTCTCTGCCCCTCCCCCACTTGTGCTCTGTCTCTTTCTGCCTCTCAAAAATAAATAAATGTAAAAAAAAATTGAAAAAAAGAAACAAGAAGCAGTGATACAGATGAGTCTGTTAACAGGTACCTCCTAAATTCAGGCCACCCCTTTAAACTCACTAGTAACCTCCAGATTCTCAGGTGTTGTTTTTGTTTTTCTGGACAGAGCTTCTAGTACTGTATTTACTTTATTACCAAAGCCCCTTCAGTGGCCTCCCGGTGGCCTTTCCTCCCAAGGAAAACTTCCCTAGGTGATTCTAAGGTGATGTCCTTTCCTTTTATTGTGTCATGCTGCTGCAACATCTCTTGACTATTACAATTTGTTTCTGTCAGGGTCCTCCCTCTGGTAGAGCATCCACCACAACAGGAACTGAATAAATGATTCTAACAATATTGTCTTTAAAATGAGCCTGTCACTTTAGTTACATGAATTATTCTAGTAGCAATGGAATCATCCTGTTTCTGTGAAGACTTTTCTTTCTTTCTTTTTTTTCTTTCCATTTTACACATAAGGGGTAGCATCAGCTGTTTGTGAATCCAGAACATTCTATTTGGACCATTCTCAAAGAAACACGTCACTCAAAGCTGTGTCAATAGAGAATTAAAACTTCCACATGACTAGGTATTCAAAATGTAAATACAGCCAGCTATGGCATTTTAGAAACCCCAAAGTAAAAACTTTACCACCAAAGGAAAAAAATAGCTTGAAAAGAGGACAGCAGGACAAATGAGGACAGCTAGTCTTTTTTCAGCTTATTTTTGTTGGATTCATTTTGAGTTTTGTAAACCAAGCTCCAGTTAGATCTTGAGGAAAAAACTCTAACTGACATAATTCACTGAGTCAACCTTTTCACAAAAAGGTTTTGAACATCAAGGCAGCATTAGCAGTTTTCTAGCCTCGTGTCTTGATTGATCAGTTTAAACAGGACTAAATATATAACCTTATAAATAGATCAAGTAAGAGTAGAGAAAATAACATTTTAAGTGTTCTTTACTGCTAAAATGAAAACAACAATAAAAATCTATCCAAGTAACATCTAAAAAAAAAACCAAAACATAAAATTTTATTCACTTTATTTTTCCTCTACCAAATGTATATTATGTCTGTCTACAGATGGGTATTTTTTTTAAATGCTAGATTATACAATAAATATGCTATATAATAACATAAAGCAGATGATGCTAGAAAGAAACTCTGCTTCCTGGGTAAAAATATATAAAATATCCTTTTTCTTAATGTCACAGTCGTTACTCATCTTTGATCCTACTTTTCTAACCTCAACTGTATATTATATGCTCAAGAAAAAGACATGGAATTCTTTGTTTTTTTTTTTTTTAAGACAGATGGAATTCTTTTGGGGACTGAAATTATTCCTTCTGAGTAAGAATGCCTAAGTTTTGGACTAATATTATACATTTGCCAGCTGGACTTCCCAAGTCTGACTATTTGAGGGCATCTATGCCATAATAGAGCATCCTGCCCTTTATCCATTCACTCAAAGATGTTGCTTTATGGTTAACAACTTTGTGCCAGTATGTAACTAATGAGAAGTTGAAGGACTAATTGTGAGTGTTCACATTTATCCTTATATTATTTAAACAATCTCCACCACATCATTAAGTCCTCAATGTTAAACTCACAAATAATTCTAAAATATAATAAGAGAGCAACTCAATTGGTAATAAGAGGCTACCAAAAATCTTATGTGATTTCATTATAAAGTATTATTTTGTATGATTTTCAAAAAGGAACACATCACTCTTCTGTAAGAAGAAAGTGGCCAATTAAAATCAGTATCTTCAAATAAATAGATTGTTTTGGCTGAATATATTTCTATAAATTCATCAAGCTGTAATACAAATTTCAAAGGTGGTAAATAAATTTAAAGTAGTGGGGTGCTGCTCCATGCATTAAGTGAATAAATATAATCACTAGGATATTTTTGACTTATAGTTTCACATAGAATGACCTTGATGAATGGGACAAAGAAAACTTTTTAGACAAAAGAGCAAAAGTAAAGCCACCAGTAGATTTTATACTCCAAAAGAAATTTGGGAGTTTGCTCTTTCTTCCTTTTTTTTTTCCTTGAAAATATTACCCTCAGTTTCTTTTATTTCTAAATAAATACTAGGCCTGGATTTTTAAGTAAAGAGGCAATTATAAGCACATTAACATTTCTACCAGACAGCAAAGATAGTGCTGGCCAGCCAACCCCAAACAGAATGCAGCTTGGCACTGAGCCCTGGGCCACTGCAATGAGGCGCTCTCCTCCCCATCACCCAGTGCAGA
The DNA here is from genome assembly GCF_018350215.1 of Panthera leo. Lineage (NCBI taxonomy): Eukaryota > Metazoa > Chordata > Mammalia > Carnivora > Felidae > Panthera > Panthera leo. Next base: position 38,453,836 of record NC_056696.1, on the reverse strand, counting down.
GAATAAGCTCCCCATTCTGCCGTGAACTTTCATTTAGGACAACACTGTCGTGCTGCAAACCCAGAGGTGTGCTTTTATTTTGGGGTTTTCTCAGGCCCAAATTTCAAAGCCAAAGCCAAAGCCAAAGCAAAGGCGTGGTCTACACCAGGACTTTAAATAAAGTCAAATAGAATAAAATTCCCTTACTAGCGTTTATTCTAAACTGACTTGTCCAGATGGCTTCTTACAGGGAAAGGGAAAAAGGGGATACTCACGCTCTGCTTCCTTTCATGCTGGCGGGCTGTGATTATTGTTAATGACCCACAGCTGTACTAGTTCCCCCACCACCTCTACCCTCTGCCCACCCCCACCTTCCAGCTTCCTTCTTAGTTAAGCTTTTCTCCAGTAAGCTTTTCTCAGAGGGAGGGAGGTGGGAGTAAATTTTGTAATGGATCAACCTTCAGACTCACCCCAAATCTGGCTGGTTTCTCATAAAACCTGAACACAGCAGTGGGATCCACTCCAAAGCGTATAGCTCTGCAAAACCAGTCAAACCCTACAGTTCCTAATTTTTCTAAATGTCCCAACAACATTTGTGAATTGATTTAAGGAAAGCAGTGTAAATATTAATCTTTTGAATATATCATGAGCTCCATACATGGCTAAAAAATGAGTTGTAAATTTATTGTTGTAAATAGCACTCATCCATTCTATCATTCAGCATATGTAGAAAGAGAGACAAGCAAACAGAGAACTTTGGCTATTTATTCATAAGAATAAATCCCTGTGCCTGCTGCCCCTGCTACCTTCACCACTTCACTGGGTTTATACAAGTTGAATTGGGAAAGGCTTCCATTGAGTGAGCCTTTGGATAAGTAAAGGACTCGAAATGTTTTTGAGATGCTGTCTGTTCTAGACTGGTTCTTGTATTATAAGATATATCTGTCTTGCCAGATGCCCCTGCCTCCCATATCACGTGCCCATTCTACATGCTCTAGCTGTATGTCCTCAGAAGACAAGATACGACTATTACCAGGCAAAGCTTTAAGTTTGTTACTATTAGTATTAATGTTACTGACACTTATGTTGCCATTATTAATACAAATGCTATCAATTTTAATATTAAAATAGTATTAATATTTACTATTACTATCAATGTTAATGCCTACAGTTTCTATTGCTGTGATTTTTGAAGTCTCTGATAGAACTTTTCTCAATTTGAGGAGCTTATGGTGTTTTGATGGTATTGTTGCTCATGTTTTCCACTGCTTTCCAAAGGTGTGAAAGAGGAGAATAAAACAAATGTGACAGTATTTGCACTATTTACACATTGGCCAGTGGCCTATTTGTTCTTATTTAGTGTAGTCCTTTTTTTTAATGTGCAAATGGCTCCCACTAAAATACCCTTTTGTGGAAATGTAAAATATGAAAATACGTGTTCTCAGAATTCTTCAGTTTTCTGCCTCTAAAGCCTTTCCACATCCTGTGTTCTTTGAATATTTCAAATACATATTTGTGAATATATATGTTTAAACCACCTATTCAAATGATAAATATAAATATAAACCAGGACCTGTGTGTGTATATATACATGTACGTGTGTGTGTGTGTGTGTGTGTGTGTGTGTGTGTATGGAAAGGCAAATGTTTTATTATACTTTACAAGACAATTTTGTCAACCATTCATTTCATAAAGATATTCCATGTATTGATAGTCTCTCCTATTTAAAAACTGAACAAAACTCTCTGTCCACCATGTTCCTTTAGCTGTCACTCTATTCCTCCTCTTTCAAACTAGAACTTTTGAAAGAATTGTCTGTAATGCCTAACTCTCCTTCTTCCCTTTTTTTCGTTCACTTACTGCAGTTGGTTTTATACTGCTATTTCCAAGATCAACAAAAAACCTTCTTTTCTCTAAATATAGGGAGCAATTTCCATTGCTTATCTTTCTTGACTTCTTAGCCACATTCAATACCATGGACTCATTTCCTTTTGGAAACACCTTTCCCTTGGGTCCCATGATTGTGTATTATGTGTGCATACATGTGTGTGTGTGTGTGTGTGTGTGTGTGTGTGTGTGTGTGTGTGTATGCTCCCACCTCTCTAGCCACTTATCTTCAGTTTCTTTTGCAGGCTTCTTTTCCACACCACTTCCTCTTTTACCAGTCTTTTATTTTTTATTTATTTTTTTATTTTATTTTATTTTATTTTATTTTATTTATTTATTTATTTTTTTTTAGTTTTGGAGTTTATGTTTTTATTTATTTATTTTATTTATTTATTTTTTTAATATATGAAATTTACTGTCAAATTGGTTTCCATACAACACCCAGTGCTCATCCCAAAAGGTGCCCTCCTCAATACCCATCACCCACCCTGCCCTCCCTCCCACCCCCCATCAACCCTCAGTTTGTTCTCAGTTTTTAACAGTCTCTTATGCTTTTACCAGTCTTTTAAATATTTGTTTCCTTGGGAAGTTGTCTTAATAATAGTGGAAGACAACAACATTTAATAAATGCTTTTTTTTAAATTTAAATTTTAGTTAACATACAGTGCAATATTGGTTTCAGAAGTAGAATTCAGTACATACAACACCCAGTGCTCATCACAACAAGTGATTATTTTGTGTCAAGAACTACCCTAAACACTTTTATATGTATGAAATCATTCAATTGTAACAACAACCCCATGAATAGGTACAATAGTAACTGTGAACTGTCTAATGTCTAAAAGAGGCTATTGAAGGAAAGAAAATGTAGGAACAGAACGAGTAAATGATAGATCTGGGACATAGAGCAGGTACTCTAAATCCAGAAACCACATGTGTACCACTGTGCTTCCCTACCCTCCCTCTTCTCTTCTCATATCCCTATGTGATCTTACCCCCTTGCATAGCAAGAGACCGAATTCAAATTGACTTAAAAAATTTGTTCAGCTCACACACAGTGCCAGATACTGTGCTAAATGTTGAAAAAATAAACATGAACAAAGCATGGGTTTTCCCCTAATGCTATAGAGTCATTATTGTCCTGTCCCTATGGAGATGTATTCTTGGCATTAAGAATTGTCAGTCATTTTTAAAAGTCTCTCAATATTCTGAAGTCTAAACATATGTCTACCCATCATTTTTCTGACTACCATTCACATAATTATTTTGTATCCTTTCAGAATGGAGTTATATTTATAATACTCTGTGTAATATCAAAGACTCTCACTGCTCTTTAGATGCTGCTGGTACTTACTCTATAGTTCTTTGACTGTATCTTTGAAGAAAACACAACTTGTGTAAAAATCTCATTTTAATATACAAAATGACCCTTTTCCTTTGTTTCTTTTTGGCAGAACCAGCATTATTATCTGTACAGCTTTTTTAAACCATAGTGAATCAAAACTCTCCATAAGAACAGAAAACAATCGGCATAAAGAGAGGTCTCAGTGTAACAAAACATACCAGGTACAGACACACTTAGCCGTTGTGGGACAGAGTACTGCATTTGCCCTGGGGTCCAGTAATGTTCACTGGCTCAGAATATACTAAAAAGTCTACTCTGAATTCTTCTTGGCATATATTCATTGCTCCTTAATAGGTATATTAATTAAAAAAACACATAGTGTCATTATACTATATAGAGGTGGCATGAAACAGACTAGTATGTGCATGAAACAAACTAGAATATGTTAATTAATAAAGTTTTGAGAAATGTGAAGAAAATCTGGGGGAGATCTTCCCAGAGGAATCAATATGTGAGCAAAGACACATAATTAGGAGATAGGTTGGGAAAAAAGGGGAAGGTCACCGGTGAATAAAGTATAGATGAAAGTTCAGAAAGGAGACTGATACAAGTGATTATTGGGTATGTTGGCAGGGGGAGGAGTGACAACAAAATAGGGAGTTAAACCGGGCAAGTTTTGATGGTATTAGAATGTCATTCTATCCTGAGAGCAATGAAGAGACATCAAAACAAGTTTTAAACAAGGGTGGAATATGATAAGGTTTATCTTCAGAAAAATAACTTGTGAGAATCAGGAGGTATTATTAAAACGGTCTGTGTGAGGGTATCTGGGTGGTCCTGTCAGTTGTGTCTAACTCTTGATTTCAGTTCAGGTCATGATTCCACAGGTGTGTGATCAAGCCCTACGTGGAGCCTGCTTGGGATTCTCTCTCTCTCTCTCTCTCTCTCTCTCTCTCTCTCTCTCTGCCCCTCCCCTGCTCACATATACACTCTTGCTCTCTCTCAAAAAAACAAAATAAAATGTTTTTTAAAAAGGACTGTGTGGAGCTGGAGAACTACTTATGAAGCTATTTCAAGAATCAAGTCACAAAGTGTGGGTAATATTCATAGTTGCTAACAGCCCAAACTCCCTGTGTTCAAACCCAACTGTTCTGTTTTTCAATTATTCAGCCTCAGTAGATTACTTCACCTTTGTTAATCTTAATTTTCCCATCTCTAAAGTAAGGATGAAACCATTTATTTCATTGGTCTGTTATGAGAATTAAATGAGGTTTTAATTGTAGTGATTGCAACTCTACAAGCATTCAGTAAAGGTAAACTACTTTTTTTTTCTTATCTCTGAAGAAAGTAGGAAAGGAAATTAGGATATGACTTTGAAAGTTAAAATTGAGATTTGAGTAGTGTGCAAAAACAGGTACTGACAGGAAAAAATAAAGAAAATGGAGAGGTTAAAAATGAACCCACACTGGGGGACTTCCTGTTTTATATCATGAAATGAGATACAGGACATTTCATGTATGGTAAATATGACTTGTTTGATGGAAGGAACAGAGGAAAGATTGTTCTTTTGGGGACATTTTAAGATGAAGTAGTTAATGATAAAACTGAAATTTTCATGAATTAGTTCGAAACTGAGAGTTGTAAGACAGAAGAAAGAATTGAAGAGCAGATAAAAAATTATTCATTTAAAAGTTATATGTGATAATGTAGCCGTTTAGTGAAGAAGGATATAGGAAGAAGTAAAGGTGACTGAGGGAGGAACCATAATAAAACCAAATTTTAGAGATAAGCATAGGAAGAGGAGTTTACGAAGGGTATTTAGAGATGTAAGAAGAGAAATAAGAACAAGCAGAGTCTCAGAACCAAGAGGTGAATGGGTTTAACCAATAAGAAATAAATCAGTAGCATCAAATCATGCAAGTAAGTCCACTTGATTGTAGACTGAAGCAAAGCCATTGGCTCAGCAATTATGACAAAATGACTATAGGTTTTGATGAGGTAGGACTTTTAGAATATTTTAACTATCAGATAAATGCCATAGTAGAAGATGCCTGAGTAGATAATGAAGTATAGGAAAAAAATGTCAGAATCATGAATGAATGAGAAGAATAGATGGCAGGGTTAATTTTGGAAGAAATTCACAGTACTTCGTGTAATGGTGATCTAGGAGTTTAGAACAAACTTCCTGCCAAAAACAACTGGGCAAGCTGTGTGAGTGACAACATGATGCTCTTTGTATTCATACTATTAGGGGTCATAGCACTTTCTACATCTGTGGCTTGATATCTGTCATCAGTTTTGGAAAACCACAACTTTATCATACAGTTGTTGAAATCTAAAGAAAAAGAGGTAAAAGCTGACAGAGAAGCAATGGCATATGATCTTCGAAATAGTTGACTTCTCAACAGGATCAATGGAAACCAGTGAATAATGGAATTATTTTTAAAGGGCTGAAAAGGATATAACTATCAACATAGAATTCTTAATTCTATGTAAAGATATATCTCAAAAATGAACATAAAAGAGGAGTGCCTGGGTGGCTCAATTTGTTCATGTCCAACTCTTGAGTTTGGCTCAGGTCGTGATCTCATGGTTTGTGAGTTTGAACCCTGTGTCAGGCTCTGTGCTCATAGCACCAAGCCTGCTTGGGATTCTCTGTTGTTCTCTCTGTGCCTCCACTGCTCATGCTCTCTCCCTACCCCCCCCCCCCCAAATAAATATAATTTTTTTTAAAAGAACATAAAAGAAAAGCATTTTAAGACAATAAATAAAAAGAAAAAAAATTGTTGCCACCAGACATGCAATGTAGAAATACTGAAAAGTATATAAAGGCAGAAGAAAACAATCTCACATGAAGATACAGAGATATAGGAAGGCTTAAAGACACTGAAAGAAGTGTGAGTACATCTACTCAACAAGTGAGTACATCTAAATCAATATAAAAATGTCTGAAGAGTTTTAAGAAAACAACAGTATGAAAGTTGGAAGAGAGTTAAATGATTATTCTCAGATCTTTGCATTGTCTGAGAAGTGGAAATGTATTAACTTATAGTGGACTTTAGTGAGTAAAGAATGCATAATTAAATCTCCATGATAATAAAAAAATATTTTAAAAATGTGTAATAAGAGAAGAAAATTAGAATAATCAATATATACTCCTAAAGAAGGCAAGAAAGAGGAAAGACATAAAAACAGATGGGACAAACAAAAAGTAAGTGGCAGATTTAAGCCTAAATGTTCTAAAAATTCTGTGAATACTTCAGTTGAAGGCAGAGCTTGAGACTGTCAAAAATTTAAAACTCAACTATAGTACTGACAAAGCACATACATTAGTGTGAGTGTGTGTGTGTGTGTGTGCATCAATTTACCAGGAAGATACAATAATTCTAAATTTGGAAGAAGTTCATGTGTTCCTCACACTAAAGAGAAGCAGGTTGAACAGTGTGAAGATACAGGTCAATTCTGTATAAACTTTTTTGGATCACAGACTCCTTTGGAGAATCTAATAAATATTATTGTCCTTTTCTCAAAGAAAAAAGCTGCTCATGAACCCAAATTTCTGCTTAAAATTAAGTTGAAGAAGTCCCTGAGGCAGGGGTTAAGAATTCTTGATGTTCTCTCTTTTGAAATTTAGAGAAAGAAAGGTTTATAGACTTTTTAATTTAATTATGTTCTTTTCCTTTTCTTTCTTTCTTTCTTTCTTTCTTTCTTTCTTTCTTTCTTTCTTTCTCTTTCTTTCTTTCTCGCTTTCTTTCTTCTTTCTTTCTTTCTTTCTTTCTTTCTTTCTTTCTTTCTTTCACAACCCAAGTTCTTCAAAGCGTACAAAATTTGGGGCAGAATTGGAGGTCTCAAATACTTGTATGGAATCTGGGCAGCTTGAGTGAAGTGTGAGAAAAGGAAGTAAGTTAAAAAATGCTGAAAATGTGGGCACCTGGGTGGCTCAGTTGGTTAAGTGTCTGACTTTGACTCAGGTCATGATCTCATGGTTTGTGTGTTCAAGCCCCACACTAGGCTCTCTGCTGTCAGTGCAGAGCCCACTTCAGATCCCCTGTCTCCCTCTCTCTCTTCCCCTCCCCTGCTTGCTTGCTGTCTCTCAAAAGTAAATAAACATTTTTTTTTTAAATAGTGAAAATGTTGTGTACATTTAAGGCTATAATTGCAGTTTGAAATAATGTTTTTATAATATAGCCTTTGAGCACAAGAACTTAATTTTCTTTAACATTTCTCAAGCTGAGAGCAAAAGCAGAGAAAACAAATGAGTTGCTCTAGGACTTGAAAGTAGGATTTGAAAGGAATATTGGGGCTTCCAAAAAGTCAGGAGAAAGAAATCAGAAAATATTATAGACTGTATTGATGACCTGATTTTACATGGGTATGGATAAGGATGAAAGTAAAGAAGACAGAGAGCATATTTTGTGGTGATTAAGAACATGAGCTTTGTAGTTAGGTGGACTATTGCATAGGGAGAACATCACTGATTAATTTTGCCTCTCTAAGCAGTAGTCTTTCATTTGTCAAATGGGGGAAATTAAAATACCTACACTCGAATATTAAATGAGAAAGTATATATAAAATTCATCCTAAAAATCATCATTCTACGAGCAAGGTCAAACAGTAAGAGATAATGATAAGATTAAACAACAATTTTTATGTGGAGAGACATGGGAAAAGTGGACAGGAAGGAGTTGAAATCATAAGGGGGATTTCAGGAGTCGGGTTATTTTGAATAAAATTCTCAGAATGTGGCCCTAGGGGTAAAATTCTAAATTGGAATGAAAGCCATTAAAATCATCCAGTCCAAAATGAACAGTCGCACAGTAAGTATGCCTCAATACACCCAACTACCCCAGGGGGTGGAGAAGCATATCAGCTATTTTGAGAATTCCTGGCCTCTTTTAGTTAGGTTATATAAACTCATGTTTTCCCTAAAATTTTAACATTGTTTTAAGTTCTTAACCTTTAGTATCTTATTGTTGTTATTTTTATTTATAGTCATCAATCCTATTTTGTATCAATTAATTGCTTTTAGACACTAAAAATGAGGAAAATGATGGAGGTCAAAAGGCAAGAAACATGAAATATTGCGTTGAACTGTGCTAGTCTGACACATGCCTGCTTAATATAGAATGATGACAGTGAACTATTTCTGATAGTCATTATGATTAAAAACAGCATCTTTTTTCAAGGTTCCAAGAAGAGGTGTACTGAATTTCTATGAACCCCAAAAGGTTCAGTTCAGTTCAGGAAAAGGTTAAGTTTAATGTTATTCTCTAAATTAGCTTTCCAAGCCCTAATTACAGTAATAGACATTATTTTCAAATTTGGAAAAAATGCATTTACATGACAGATCCAAGAAATCAGATGATCTTATTATCTTTCTTTTCATTTTGTCTTTCAAATACTGAGTTCAAAAAAGAAATAAGAAGTAATTATGAAGAAAAATTTAAGGAGGGGAAACATTATATCCCTTTACTAAGTAATATTATTAATTGCATGACTCTGTATTGATTAAGGCAAAGCAAATTCCTTTCCAAAACTCAACTCTTGACAAAGTAGAGAATATAATCTTATCTAAGAATATAATTTACCTTACCAAAAACATTCTGATTACATGACAATACAAAACTCACTCAGTTAATGGATGAATAACCTGTTCCTAGAAGGAAATATCCTACATTTTAATTTGAAGCCTTTTTTTTGTTTTTGTTTTTGTTTTAGATTTGTTTACTAAATGTGAGAACCATTGTTATCATTGTTCTTCACTGTTACACAAATGTGGCAGGGAGGCTGAAGATGTGCAGAGAAGCTTTGACACAACTCTTTCTCACCTATCTTTGCTAACTCCTGTCCATGATTCATTCCAGAAAGGAATCAATTCTGCAACTTCTCTGCTTGACCTTTTTTCTTCTTTGTTTAGAGCTTAATATAGAGCAAAAGGATTTCCTTTATATTATGCGTGAAATCACAGAACATATCATGTTTACTTGCATAATTTTATTCACTCTAAAATAGAGATTAATTTATAAAGAAGGAGAGGTGGAAAATGTGTGCAAACATGTTGGTTTTAATATGTGGTTATGCTCTGACAACCTTCATTAATCTTTATGTGACCTCATGTAATAGGTCTTGTGGAGTCGTCATGCTGTTATTTAAAGACCAATCTGAACATTCCCATTCATCCCAAACCACATCATATCAAACTAAAACCACAAATCTGATGTTAAGCCCTTGAAAAGTGACATTGATCTTTGCAATAGGTTTCTTGGAGTGATGATAAGGGTGTTTACCTGACAAATCATAAAGATTTCAAAATTTCTCTGTAAATACCTGTCTCTTTCCTTTAAAGTTATAGTTTTCAGCACTCCCTTATCAACATGCCTTTTTTTACTTTATCTTGAACTTGACTGTTGAAATCCTGGTTCTATCCTGTACAAGAGGTCTAACCTTGGCAAGTTCATTAATTTCCTCAGTTTCCATATCTGTAAGACAGAGATATTAAGAATACAAACTTCATAGTGTTATGGTGAGAATTAGGTGAGGTAAATGAATGTGAATTTAGAATACTGCCTGTCATATAGTAAGAACTTAATAAACATTAGCTGCCATGATGATGATGATGATGATGATGATGATGGAAGGATTTTCAAGCATATAAAGTCAAATCACTAATTTAAAAGAGGGACTGCAAGCTGCTTGAGACATCCCAGCTTAAAGAGTTCTGGAGAAAGGTTTGAAATGTTGAAAGAGTACTTTTGTTTATTTTAATCTGCTTTTAGCTTAATGCAGTTTTAATCTTACATTTTTGCATTTTAAAAGGGTTTTTCCATAAAATTACCTCATCTTCATATCTTTTAGTTTCTGTCTCTTAATTTTTTCTTAGCTTCTTTCATTTTTGCTTTCATGTTATTATTTATTTTTTATATATTTTTAAAAGCTATTTTCTTTCTCTAGCTTTATTTGCTTATCTGTTTATCTGCCTTTTTATTATATTTCAGTTTTTCTTCACGTCTTGTGGTATTTTTTAAAACATACTGAAACTACCAAATAGTGGCAGTGCATATGAACATTTACTGATTGTTTTCTATCTGCAAAACACTAGTCTAAGGGCTTCATGTAGATTATGTCAATCCTTACAACAGCCTTTTGAAGTAGGTATTATTATTTTCATGATACAGATGAGGAAACTGAGATAAAGAGACAATTTTCCCAAGTTTACACAACTAGTAAGAGGAGGAAGCAGGATTTATAGTATTTTGACTATTCATTTAATTTAATCTATCATCTTCTTTTATTTTTGTCTTGGCTCTTATTTTCTGGCTAACAGTAAGTAACAAGTGGTATTGTGGTAGCAATGTTGTGCTGTGGACTCTATGGAGTATATAAGGTTTTCACAAAATGTTATATCATATATCCTGATGAAATCATGAAATATGTATACTTAATTTATCTGATTGGTTAACATTATGCATCATTTAGCCTTTTTAAAAAAGTTTTCATTTATTTATTTTGAGAGAGAGCTTGTGAGGGAGAGAGTGAATGGAGGAGGGGCAGAGATAGATGGAGAGAGGGAGAATCCCAAGCAGGCTCCATGCTCCACCCTGACCATCGTGGGGCTCAATCTCATGACCGTGAGATCATGACCTGAGCCGAAATCAAGAGTTGGCGCTTAACTCACTGAACCACCTAAGCGCCCAGATTTTTAAAGAGATCTCTTTCAATGGACAAAGTTTATTAAGTCAGTCAGAAAATAAAGGTATTCAACAATTTAAAAAATTAAATTTCTTCATATTCAGAAGAATTTGGCATGATAGTTTCAACAATAGCCAAATTATGGAAAGAGCCTAAGTGTCCAACAACTGATGAATGGATAAAGAAATTGTGGTTTATATCACAATGGAATACTACGTGGCAATGAGAAAGAATGAAATATGGCCTTTTGTAGCAACGTGGATGGAACTGGAGAGTGTTACGCTAAGTGAAATAAGTCCTACAGAGAAAGACAGATACCATATGTTTTCACTTTTATGTGGATCCTGAGAAACTTAACAGAAGATGGGGGAGGAGAAGGAAAAAAAAAAAGAAACGGAGGGAGCCAGAACATAAGAGACTCTTAAAAACTGAGGGTTGATGGGGGGTGGGAGGGAGGTGGGGGTGGGTGATGGGTACTGAGGAGGGCACCTGTTGGGATGAGCACTGAGTGTTGTATGGAAACTAATTTGACAATAAATTTCATATTAAAAAAATAATAAAACGAAATCCTGGAGCCAGGCAGATGGGCAGATGGGCAGATGGCTGCAAAGAAAAAAAAAAAAAAAGAAAGTCTGCCAAATTGAATTTATGTTTTTAATGTTTATTTATTTATTCTGAGAAAGAGAGTGGGAGAGGGGGAGAGAGAGAGGGAAGAGACAGGGAGAGAGACAGAGAATCCCAAGCAGTCTCCACGCAGTGTGGAGCCTGATGCAGGGTTCCACAACCCTGCGATCATGACCTGAGCTGAAATCGAGAGTCCGATGCTTAATCGACTGAGTCACCTAGGCATGCTGCATCATTGAGGCTTTAAAGCCAGACTGATTAGATTCAAATCTTGATTCTATCATTTATAAGCCATATGGACTTATATAAACTTCTAATTTTTTTTAACAGTTTTCTCATCTGTAATGCAGGAAAAAGTCATTACCCAGCCTTATAAAATTATAAAATTAAATAAAGTGACTGACATAGAGTAAGAAGGTAAAATACATACAGTAGGAAGGGAAGCTTTTTGGAAAATGGTAATAACTCAATAAATAGTAATAGGAAAGACTACTATTTTAATACATTTTACTCGAAAAAAATCAGACACTTATACTCTAATAAGTACAATACATAGTCATTCTTGTGTTATTTTTATATAGTGTTCCAGACCTTAAGCTTTTATACCTGAATATGATTTTGATGCCTAAGAAAAGTAATGGAAGTGTTAGATTTTACAGTTAATATTATTCCATGTACTATATAATGAGAAATATTCTTCCATTGCACAAATTTCCTTTTGGTAGTCAGTAAGACTATTTGGAAGTATAGCCATGAAACTCAGGTTGTTTGCCAAAATTCTTCACTCACTTTCAAGTAACACCTTCCATAATTAAGATTGGGCTTAATAAGGTTAACTGGGAAACGATGTAGTCCTGTGAGTTAAACATTTTCAAATGAAAAAGATGAGATATAAACCTTAGCAGACATTGAAAGATGTTAAGCATTACTGCTTAGATATATGGAATTATTTTTAAGATAATTAAACTTTCTAGAAATCCCAGAAGCTTTGGAGAAACACATGAAGGGTGAAAAACTATATATATATATACATATAGTATATATATATGTATATACTATATGTATATATATGTATATACATATAGTGTATACATATATACATATACATATATATATACATATACATATATATATACATATATATATATGTATATACATATATATATACATACATATATATATATATAGTATATACATATATATATACATATATATATGGTGGGTTTTTTTTTTTTTTTTTTTTTTGGTTTGGATGATGCAACAAGCACACTGGAGTCAGGCCAAATCTTGTCCCTTTTCTACTCTAGGAGCCAAAGCTGAATGGGTGTTGAAAAAACTGGATTTTCTCCTTTATAGTAGGATGATTTTTCTTTCCATGATTTTTCTTTTTTTTTCTTTTTTAAGTTTGACAACATTCGGAGAGCTCTCTTTTGTGGGCCATATTTACCCCAGAGTTGGAGATAAGACTAGGGTTCATGTCATTTCAAAACTGCATCAGTGTAGAATCAATTATTTTCCTTTCAAATCATGCTTATCATTGGTTACCAAAAGTCAGTGTGAGAATAATATGAGAATTATGTAGGTTAAGCTACTTGAAAAATGTCTGACATGTGGTTAATATTCAAATGTTAGCTATTTATGTCATAAATATATTTGCATATACATAGATAATTTTATATGTATACAAAGATATGCATTGGTAAAGATTTTTGATCATTAAAAACAAAAATTTGGATTCTCAGGAAACATTTCCTGTCTTATTTTTATGTACATTTTGGAGTCTATGTAGCCCACATTTTAAAAGTTCAAGGATAAGACCCCATCTACTTTTGTTTTGGCACATTGTGAAAAGTTTGTCTCAGCCACCATTATGTGGTAATAACAAAGGGGAACTCTGTCAACAGTGAGGAATGTGGGGTCCAAAATCAAATTTTGCCAGTAACTATGGACATTTCTCTTAATAATTCTGTGCCTAAGCTTTTGCAACTACAGATGGATATGTTGGGTTTACTTTCAGCAACCTGCAAGATGAAGTTTATGCATAAGGAATTCTCTACTTCCAAATATACAGATATGGTGGAATATCTAGGTAGTTAGCTATATGTATATGTATACCTCTGTATCTATTACAACCAGAAAAATTCCTAGTTGAATTAAAAGTAACTAAAAAAAAAAAAGTAACTGAAAGCCAGAATTTTGGTAAACAGAAGCTGATATCACAGTAGCCCATGAATATTTAGTGGGAGATTTAGACCTTCTGGGCTGAGAGCTGGGTTTGGGAAACCTGACTTTGAGTTTAGGCTTGTGGGAATCTGTAACTTATGCCCCTCTTTAAAGTTGGAATCAAGTGATGCCCAAATTCTCAAAAAGGGGTGAGGGAAGTTTTATCTTCTGCCTGGGGAAGGAGTATAGGAGAATCTGTTTAGTTCATAGAAATTGGGGCATTGGAACAACAAAAAACATCACCTGTGAAAAAATAGCCTTAGAACTGCATGAATGTGGGTTCTAAATGCACACTCCCTTTGTGGCATCCTGTTACTAAAGTATAGGAATTTTAAGTGGAACCTGAAAATAAAAACTCATTTAGGGCTTTCAAAACCACTTGGTAAGAGCACAGACATAGGAGAAATGTATGACACAAGACACTCCAGCAGAAAAAGCAAAAGAAGATGAAACAAAAAACAAACTAAAGATGTGTTGAATATGAGTGCACATGAAACAATTTACAAGCCTTCTATGTAGAAATAAGCAACGTATAAGGAAAAGTCAGCATATTTATTAGGGTCCCAAGAATTTTAAATAATGGAACAAACTTAGATTATAAAATGCAATTATAATGCTTAAAGTAATTAAAGAGATCAAACAAAGGTCTGAAAATATAACTACAAAGTTGAATAGAATGAAAATAAGAAAAATAGAGTTTATAGAAAAGAAAAATATAGTTACTAACATGAAAACATGCTGGTTCTATTTAAGAACATAAAGATTAACCATACCTTAAATATTACTGAATTAGAGAGTAAGTCTGCAAAAGAATCGCCCAGATTTAAGTACAGTGAGATGAAGGTCAGAAAAAGCTGAATGAAACACTAACATAGATAACAGAGTAAATAATGTATTTTTAAAAGGTATTTCAGAAGAAGATAATGAAAATATTTTGGAGGAGGTAATATTTGAAGGAAAAATGGCTGAGAGTTGTTCAGACTTGAAGAAAGATAATGGGTCTTCAGATTGAAGTACAATGCATTCTGAGAGGTTAGGAAAAAAAATCTTTACCTAGATTCATTATAGTGAACACTCCTTGAGATAAAAGAATTATTATGGATTTTGAATTGTTATCAAAAACATGCAACATAAAATTTACCATCCTAACCATTTTTAAATACACTGTACTGAAATGTTAGCTATATGCACACTGTTATGCAGCAGACTTCTAGAACTTCTTCATCTTACAAAATTGAAACTTTATATTCATTGAATACCTCCCCCTTTTCCCCAGCCACCATTTTAAGTTTGAATAATATTGTATTATATTGTAAATAGAACATTTTCTTTATTCATTCATCTGTTGATGAACATTTAGACTGCTCCACTTCTTGGCTATTGAGAGTAGTGCAGTAAACATGGGTGTGCAAATATGGGAAGCTGCCTGTGGAAGGGTACTGTTAAATTTGCTGGGAGGGAAGTCAACTGGGGTAATAGCTATCTTCTAAGGAAAGGTGCCAAGAAGCTGCCAACAGTGGGGGTAGTGGGTGCTATTAAGCTCAGTGGGAAGCTATCACTATAAAACTTGTCTAGGTACCCACAGAACTCTCTAGAAACTGTTCTCTATGCCAGTTGCTGCTGGGAACCCCCATGTGGTGGTGAGACAGGACTCACCAGAGCTGGGGAGTAAGCTTCACCAAGTATCCTGCACACCAGCCCCATGCCACAGGAGCAAAAAGAAGCAAAGCACAGGGGACCAGGAAAAAAAAATCTTCTCTGATATTCCTCCAGTGCCCTCTACTAATAAAGCTCCACATCATGTCATCTGGCAAGGGAGAAAATTCTAGAATCACAAGTAAACAGTGAAGGGTAGGTTTGGAGTTGAGCGTCAATAAATTGATAACCAGCGCAGCACCTAACCAGAAAGCTTCAAAAATTTAAAAGAAATATTGACAGACAAGAAGATATTTGTACATTAATAAATCATGAAGAATTATTTTATGCAGCTTTGTCAGAAATTGATAGAGCAGACAAAAATCAATTACAATATAGAATATTGACCGATAAAGTTAACAAGTTTAAAGTAACAAGTGTTTAGAAACATGAACATGAGGAGCACCTGGGTGTCCCTCAGTACAGTCAGTTAAGTGTCTGACTCTTGGTTTCGGCTCAGGTCATGATCTTGCATTTTCGTGAGTTCGAGCCCCACGTTGGGCTCTGTGCTGGTAGTAGGAAGCCTGCTTAGGATTCTCTCTTTCCCTCTCTCTCTGCCCCAACCCCACTTGCACTGTCTCTGTCTCTCTTAAAATAAAACTTTAAAAAATTAAAAAAAAAAAAAGAAACATGAACATGAATTCTTTCCAGCTTGTGGAATATTTTAGAAAATTGGACATAGACCACAAAAAAGTTCTAACAATTATAAAACTAATCAATATAGATAAACTATTTTATGTGACAAAAGCAATAAAATTGGAAGCTGGTAATGAAAATATAGCCCAAAATGAATATTTGAAAAATAAAGAATGGAAAACTAAATAATGTAAGTATTAGGAATATATGTTAAAATTTAAAAGCTAAAGAAATACATATTCAAATTTGTAGAATGTAGCTAAAGTGATATTGAAAAGGAAACTTACTAACTTAAATGTGTGTATCAGATACAAGAAAAGTGTGTTTGACCAGGTAACCTACTGCAATTTAAAGTTTTTATGGTCGTTTTACCTCAAGTCCCAGAGATTTTAGTTGTTAATGTTATCATCATCCTGTAGTCTATTCAAGACTTGACAGAGGGAAATGTCCCTCCCTACCCAGGAGAATCCATCAGAATGTATTGAGGAGCATGTGTGGTTTGGAAATTAAGCAGTTTCTTGTGTTTCCTATACAGCTTGTTTTCTATAAGGGTATTTATTTTCTGTATAATTATGTATACTGGTCAAATTGTGCAATGTGTTAATAAACATTATTTTTCTGCTGAGATATAGAAATCTAATAGGATTTAGAAGAGAAGTGTTAACAGGCAGATAAGTACTATTGGGATAAATAAGCAATAAGGAAGATCTAAAAACTTAGAATCACTATATTAGATGAGTTGGCCAGGGAAATATTCATTGAGAAGGTGACTTTGAAACAAAATCTGAGGAAATGAGTAGTTAGCCATTTGGATCTGAGAAGGAAGAGCATACTTGGCAACTCCAAGAGGCCAAGTGTAGTTATTACTGTCAAGGGATAAAGCAGTGGACAAAGTCAGAGAGGTAGTGAAAGTTCAGATTCTATAGAGCCATATCATTTTTGCCTGGACTAGTCCAAATTTAAACTCATTGTCCTGGTATAATTAATAGTAGTGAGTCTTTAACATTCAGTAGGTCTCTGGTTTGGGTAATAAAATATATACTCACTCTACTTTTTGTAAAGACTTGAGCTTTTACTTGGATAAATGGAAAGCCATCAGAGGGCTTTCAACATTGTGGTAATGATCTGATTTAATTTTAACAAAATCACTTAGACTACTGTGTTGAGAAGAGACTGTATGGGGCAGAAATAAAAGCAAAATCTATCCAGACTGATCAATCCTTCTCACCATTACTATCAACCTGATCTAAGCCACTACCATTTCTTACCTAGATGGCTTCAATAGCTTTCAAACAAGTCTTCTTTACTATATTTTGATATACATACAAGCAAGATTGAAAGAAAAACACATTGAAAAAAACACATTGTCTTCCTATGCTTCAAATATTCATAACTTTCCATGACTCAACAGTTATAAAGAGAAAAATCATTAATACTTTTTCTATTCAATGCAGTATCAAAAAATTTCCTTTTATTCAAGATTCATCTTTGGATTCATTTGGAATGAAAGCCCCTGTGTGGTTTCCTTTATAGAAATAATGATGAATTGTATCTCAGTTCTCTTTTTTTCTCAAGTAGAAAGACAAGATCCAGAAACAGAGCAGAGAAATCATATCTCAGCTCTGCTCTATAAATGATAGTTAGTTCCAATTCTTATAGAAGCAACACTAAGATATTCTGGTCATGTAACTCTATCAGGACTACTAAATATCTGTAATTTCTGCTTCTTGATCATAAGTCTCCCTGACAGTGAATGTTTTTGAGATAAAAACTGGAAAACAGCTTTTTGTCATTACCTTTTAAACATTTGTCATTACTTTTTAAATTTCCCTTGCTAGGTCCTGTGGGAGCTAGAAGTTTGTAGCCAATGGTTCCCTTGTGTACCAGCAACATCTCTAATAGAAAGCTTAAGTTATATGAATCATTACATTCAGAAACCTGACCTGAAGATGTCTATATATTTCTCTAGGAAAAACTCCTTATGGTGAATGTTGAAGCAGAAAACTCAAAAGATATTTGGGTAGATATGCAAAATAATTTTATCTCATATCATTAGGCTATAAGAAACATGTATTGATATGTGAGAAAAAATATCCAGCACAATGTCTGAGTGGCCTAGCATAACCTAACCTTCATGCAACCTTCCCTAATTCTTCTCCCCGAGCAGCCCTCAATTCACCCTTCTTCTATCTTCTATAACAAGTCTCTACCATAAACTTTTGTGCTTTAACATATTACCTTCTGATTTTTTGTAAATGCTACTTTAAATATTTGACTGAACTGTTATCCCATGTTTGACTGAAGGTACTCTATGTTGTGAGCTTTCTATATGATGCAAATAACTGAGCCATTAACTTTTCTAAGCTGTCACTAAGCTGTTGCTGCTGCAACAAACATCTGGATAGTCCTCTTGTCATTTGCACTGACAGAGGATCCTTTGGATATCTTCCTGTGTAGTAAGGTACAGGGTTAGTGCTTGCCACTGAAAAATTGATTATAATCTTCATTATGGTTTCCAACAACTTTCTATAGGTACTGTGACCACAGATATACTTTATCAGCCTTAAAATCAATGAGTTTTGCCATTTTGAATCTTTAAAATGTAATGTTTGAAGTGCAGCTTTTCCAAGCTTAAAACCTAAACTCTTTTAATAATGAACAATTTGGAATTATACCATATTAATCTAATCTCACATATTCAGTGAAAGGGAAGCATGGTGTTTTAGTTTCAGGATGAAAGTATTAAAATTATTTGAAAGTTTTATTTGCCTTTAATTATCTTACAGACATACCAAGAACCTCTATCATGTCTTGAATTAATTTAAACTCTGGAAAGAGCAACAGTATTTACCTTTTATAACCAAAATCTTAAAATGGTGATTAATTTAATTCTTATGTATTTCTCTTTCTATCAACTTGAATGTTATATCAATAAATGAAAGCAGTCATTGATCAGAAACAATTAGCCTCTAGGTGAAAAAAATTAACCCATAACTAAATATTAGAAATAATATCAGAGAGAGAACTTCATTACATCATAAATTTTAGTTCTAAAAAACTTTGAATGAATGTTGGATATGGAAACCAGGGTAGAAAAGAGAAAGTCCAAACCCAGGAGCCTGAAAAAACACCTACCCTGTCATACGGCTCCTGTGGACCTGCTCCCATGTCACTGTATAACTAAGGCTTGATTACCCAGGTTGGTAGAATACTCATTACATTTCTATTTGGGAGGAGAAAGCTAAAGCAGTCAGCCTGTGATCCACATTCTCCTCTGGGAAAAGGAAAGAACCATTTCTCCTTTTCCCCTGGAGTCTGGGTGAGTGGACTAATAATATTTGCTAGGAGAAAGACTCTGTCTCTGAAAATGACCTTGGCTAAGAATTACAGAGAATAAGTAAAATCCAGACATGGCTTCTGGAGAAAGTCATGTCGTCTCTACAGCTCTATGAAGATAGAGTGGAGATGCTTTATAGTTGATGTGCTCCCATTGTGTAAGCAACCCGCTGGACCTTACTTGAAGCCTTCATTTGTTCAGGGCCATAGAGACATGTCTGGTGTGGGAAAGGATCTTCGGAAGTATGCTTCATGCCCAGACCTTTCTTTGCTCTAAGTTTTTGAATGCCTGTGTCTTTGTAATAATTCAGTAAAACTGAAACTAGGCAAAATCTTTGCCTCATATAAGTTTGATTTGATAATCCAATCTTTGTGTTAAGCCCAGTATCAGTTACTACTATTATCTAAATCAGTAGTTCTTAACACCATGCATAAGCATTAGCTGGGAAGCTTATAAAATACAGATTTCTGGACACCTCTTGTAGAGATTTTGATTCAGTTGATTTGGAGACGGGATCCATACATAAGATAATGGTCTTAACTTAGAAATGTGTAAGTAACAAAATGATTTGGAAATATCTCTAAATAAGTCTTATGTTGGCTTAATACGTCTTTCTATTGCATTAAAAATATCTTCCATGTTTTATGATTTATTCCTTGAGTTTGTTGTTTTTGCTTATTTTAGTGCTTTTGCCTAACACACAGAAGGTTGTTTAGTGATGGGAGTAGAAAGAGAGAAATGATCCCATTGTGTATCATGTAGAAATAGTGTCTCTCTCTTCATAAAAGTGTTAATTGAAAGTTAAGTTATTGAAGTTTTTGACTTTCTCCAAACTATTTCTGTTTTTATGGTATGTCTAAAAGTTTAAAATTTACATTTAGAGTTAATGTTGTACAATTCATTCCATTCAATAAATCAAGCATCTTTTAAAGATGCATGTTTGATTTTTATTGTTTCTTTCATACAATTATATTTAGTACTTCTTGATGAAGCCCGTTGTTTATTCTTGGTGATGATGATGGGGCTATGTTCAAAGAAAAGAAAGGGTGCTGCAAAGCTAGAAGGTTGTCAGAGTGTAGGAATTGGGGGAGAAGGACAAGGGGCTTCTAGCAAGGCTCCTAAATATACAGTATTATCCCAAACAGAGAAATACTTGGCAATTACAACCCCACCTTCTAAAAGAGGTATGTAATTCCTGTATTACTAAGTATAACCTAGTGCAAGTCAGATTACAGAAGCAAAGTATTCTGCAAACATACAATTTTCTGGCCACATCCTTGTTCTTATGTTCCAGTTTTTAAAGTCTCTCTCTTAGTAAAGTAGTAAAGTGCTTTTTTTTTTTTTTTTTTTTTTGCTCTCTTGCTTCTTCTACCATAAAACATTTTACATCAAAAAAGTAGACTCCAAATTAATGATTAGTAAAGAAGGAACGTTACATTTAACCAACTATAGAAAAACTTAAGGGGTTTTAAATTCTATTTAGCACAACCAAAGCCCTACTTCCTGGTTCAAGTTAAAAAAACATGCATAAGGCTCCTTGGTTGTCAACTGGCTTTTACAAAACACCATCTTGATGAATTAAGAGTAAATGAATGAGAACCATATGGATAAATTTCCTTTGAAATACACCCAGGATTAAAAAGTTTAAGAAAAATAGCTCTTGGCAAATACAGTTTTGTAGTTTTTGCTGGAATGGGAATGTTTGAAAAATAGTCTGAAGTGTTTTGTTGAACCCAAATCTCAAAGTTTCAAATTTTCCAATCTATAGGGCTAAGGTGATAATGTTGAACTTTTAGGAAGGTGAAGGTAATGGTCTCATTCTAGGATGGAGTCCAAGAGAGTATCTGTTTGATCATTTGGGAGGAGTCATTCAAATAAGCATTCATCTCAAAATTTCAGACTTGCCATGTGATCTGTTACTGTACAGAGATTAACAGTCAAGCACTAGTAGTCCATTGTTTCTCAACCTATTTCTCATTATTTCTCTCCTAAGGAGACTTTTTAGACTTTTTTTCTCCTCATCTGCTTATGTATTACACAAAAGTGTGTGTGTGTGTGTGTGTATATATACATATATACATATACATATATATGTACATATACATATATATGTTTCATAATTAGAGTAGGGTTTTTTTTGCACCCCCAGAGCCAAATTTTGCCCTCTTGAGGGCGATATTGCCCCCTTTTGAGAATGTATACTCCAGAGCAGTGATTCTCAACTGGGGCATTTTTATCCCCCAGGGGAAATTTTGCAAAGTCTGAAAACATTTTTAATTATCATAACTACAGGGAGGGGTGCAAAGAGGAACACTATGGGCAGTGAGTGTGTAGAGACCAGGAATGCTGCTCAACACCTTACATTGTACGGGATAGATCCCTGACATAAAGAAATATCTGGTTCAAAGTGTTAACAGTGCTGAGGGTGAGAAACCCACTCATGAGGCAGACTTTATTTTATTTTATTTTATTTTTTGAGTATAGTTGACACACAATGTTCCATTAGTTTCAGGTGTACAATATTGTGATTCATCAACTCTATGCATTATGCATTGCTCACCACAATTGTAGCTACCATCTGAAGAGACAGCTTGAATTTGAACGTTAGGCGTGCCACTTACTGGGTAATCTACAGGTTGTGTCTATGAAATGGGGATGACAATAGTACTGATTAAATAGGATAAATATGAAGATTAAATGAATTAATACATATAAAACACTTAGAACAGTACCTGGCACATGGTGAATGCTCAGTAAAAGTTAGCTGTGGTTATTATTTTAAAGTAGATTATCCTGGAGAGGGTCTCACATTAAATTACAAAAACATATAAACACCACAAAGTCTTTCTTGAAATTTACACACACATCTATCCATCCTTCTGAAGCGTGAATAGCCGACTTATCCCTATTCCAACTTAAATTCAGAATACATTTTTGTAGTGACTAACAAACTATTAAACTTGGCAGATTAGTGATTATATGAACAAATATAATGGGAAAGAATCAAGTCTGCTACTGCAGACTAATGTATTTTCATTATACTGTGAAAAAATGTAAAAGCATAATAAATACTTTTCTTGGGCCTCAGTAGACAATCAGGAAGTGCCACTTTGACAGTCAATATATCCTGGTGACACTTTAGGAAATGCTATTTGTAATGAGAATTTTCAGGTTCATAGCATAGTGAAATATGAATTAGTGACTCCGATGTACTTGTATTACAAATATCTTTGCAAAATACTGGCTATAGTCTGAGAGTTTCTTACTATTTTTTTTTCTATGAGGATTGCAATTCGTACAACACAGAAGGTGCGAGTGATTGGCCTTGCTGGATGTACAACAATGCATGGTTTGTTACAGAAAACTAGATATCATCCCCTTTCCTTTTATTTCCTTTTATAAAATTAAAAAAAAAATTAAATGAAAGGGGTGGGAGAGAATCCCATTTGCTTTCATCTCCACACCTCCAACAAGTCCCACTGATTTGACATTTCCTAATCTGAGCTGGTTTTTTAGGTCATCAGTCCCAATTCCTCAGTGCTTTCTTGGCCTTTAGTGAAAATAGCAGAAATAGACTGAAATCGTCCATGGGAGATTGCTATTGGTAGGTCTTCTATTTTTTCCTCATCTCCTTCTGTCTCCTACTATCTCAACAAAATCTTCAGAGAGAGAAAGTGGTACTATAAAAGTCTAACTGATGAAAAAAAATGGTCAGGGTTAGAGAGCATTGTCGCTGGAGAAAACACTGCCTGAATTGGAATTGGAAAGTGACCGGGGCCACTTTCTAGTTCTTTTCTTGTTACCTGGTGGGGATAAACGCATTAACGCCTGAGAAGGATTTGCCCAGAGCTGTGCCTGGTACCTACATGTGCTTATGATGCAATGTTAGCTATTGATCACTTGCTTACCGTGGCCACAACTGAATCTCCATTGCAGAGAACCCAGTGGTTCAAGGGTTTAACAGGCTGAAGACAGAATTCACAAATACTTTCTTTAAAATATTACCTTCCAGTTGTTATGCTGATTTGGAAAGTCCTGTTTCCTGTTACAGAAGGATGTCTTAAGAGTGTTTTTTTTTAATGGTGAGCTTCTAAATTTCACCAGCAGTGAAAATCAATTCCAACTAGAAACAGACGCCAGCAACCTAATTCTTGGATGCTACTAAAAAGCATCCACATAAACCTTCCATTGGTTGACTTAGGTTTATAAAGTCCCTGAAGGCTAACTTCCCTTCAAATGTCCTCCCCCTCTTATGAATAAAAAGTTTCTTTATTTGGGCACTGTTGGCTCCCAGCAACCTTCTGTGCTGCTCCTGTATGTTGGCATGAGAAAGGGGAGGAGGGGGAGGATGTTCTTCTCTGTCTGGAGGCTAGATCTGTAACAGGACTTTTCTAATCTCTTGAACATATAAATTCTGCCCTTTCTTTTTTTTTATATTTTCTGTTCTTGAATCATAACTGTTGCATAAAACTTGTAGAAGTGTCTAGATGCAAGCATAGCATTTTATAGAATTCTTATGAAGTTTGTTTTTCTCCCCACTTCTGGGAATTTCAAGGTAGAAAGGCTAGAGAATCACATCTGCCCTTCATGTATACACCAAGCCTCTTGTCAATAGTAAACTCTTGGAGGAGGCACAGTGATGGAAGCAGGGGCTTTCTTTAGAGGGGGCAGTATTTGCTTTTTAGTCAGTCTGAATTGATAGCAATGTCTTGAGAAAGACTTGAGTCATGGAAAGCACATGGATCACCATTCATGAGCTGGCATCCTGCCTCAGCTACAAATAATGCTACGATTCTAGAAAAACCATCTAACTTCTTTGTTACCACAATTTTCCTTGGATGCTTTAAAAAAACTGGGAGTAGGGGGTAGGTGGGAAAATATGGATATAGCCAAAGCTTACTTGACAAGGTCTTTATGAGGATCAAAATGATATAAATAAAAGTACTCTGTAGATCACATAGTTTATGCAAATATTACATGAGATTCATATTAAGAGAGTTTTGGTCCACACCAGCTTGCTTTTTCTTTCTTTTTTACCCAACGTATTGCTTAGTCTCATTTAATTTGTGCCCATGTTGGACCAATAGCTCTTTGAAAGCCCACATTTTACATTGTGTCAAAAATATGAAAGAACTGTATAGAAACTTAGTAAACATTGACTATAAATCTAATTTTCTGCAAAGTTAAAAAAAAATCCCCACAATGATCTCCTCCAGAATTCACCTAATAGAAGTAGGAAAAAACAGATTTAAGATTATGATTGCTGCCATTTCATATGTGAGGAGGTGGGAGAAGATACTGATCAACCAAGGCCTATGTTAGGAACTAAGAATTTCTATTTTGGCAATTTTACCATAAATCATGCTTTCTGCAAAAGATCTTAAATTTGCCTTTTGCTCTCATTAATAAAAAGATAGCCTGTTTGCCTTGCTTCTAATGTGTTGCTATTTTATTCTTAGGTTAAATGTGTGGGAGACAACATTTCATTCAAGGAAAACTTGAGCTGAAAGGCAAAGAGGGGAATTTCACAGCTAGGAATTTTAGGTTAACAGACCTTTTCTTGTACTAGAGAAAGTAGGATATGTACTGAAATTTTAGAAATGTCAGATCATTTGCTTATTTAGCTACCCCAAAATAAGAGTTGACAGCTGAATCTTAAAGCATAGTGTCTGTTGTTCAGACACTTATTTAGAATACTTCAGTTAATTTTAGTGTGGGTGGAGAGAGAATTCTATTTATTTGAAAATGTAATGTAGTTGGAATGTAAACAATGCAAAGGCTGTTTTCTAAAGCTTGTATATTTCCACTAATGTATTTTGAATACATATTATGTGCCAGCAGAGAGGATTTTTTACATTTAATAAATGATTACTGTCTCTAGCTGGAGAGATTAAGCAAAAATATTTCCTTTTAAAAGAAGAAAAGAAATATATGACATAGTGCCAGATGAAAGGGAAATAATAAATGCTATAGGAGTCAGAGGATGGCAAAATCATGAAGGGACTGGTGTGGTCAGGGAAAAATTTGATAAAAAGATGGAACCTGAGCAAAGTTTTAAAAGATTAAGTGGTGTTTGAATAAATGAGACAAATGGGTAAGGCTGCCAAGGAATGCTAACGGCAGGCTGGGATAACCCAGCTGAAGCAGGGGTTCATGTAGCATAAAAGCAGGAGGCAGGGTTATGAAGATGGGTCCAGATGTGGCTGCAGCGGCTTTGACTATGGGACACATGACAGAACCCCCTTGTTTTCCTAGGATGTCTCATGATTTAAAATATTAATATAATCATTCATAAGATCAATGAGAGGGGAGAGAACCAGGGAAATAATACAATAATCCTTTATTTGAAATTGGGCGGTGGCAGGGAAAATTGCTAAGAAGTGTAATACACAAATTATCTTTTAAAATTCATATGTAACTATCAGCAATGCCATCATGTTGCAACTGTTGCTCTTGAAGACCATGCCGCTAGTCTTTTCCAACCTACCAAATAAAAGGGGAAAACCACCGTTTCAAGACTTTAGCTACCACTTGAAGAACTTTCACCTTTTATGACTCCTACTCAGACTCAAATTTCTCTCTCAAATGAACCAACTTATTTCTCATTGCCTTTACAAGATGCACCGTTGCTCTTTCCAGTAGCACAGAGCTATTTCAAACCTATTTGGGTGGAAAGACTAATGCATTTTTCTGTTTCTAATTGCTAATGTCTTTACATATGTTATCTCATTAAACCCTCTCAACACTCATGTGAAGTAGCTGTACACATTATTATACCCATTTTATGGGTGAGATCATTGAGGCACAGAGAAAAACTTGCCTTAGGCTATCTAGTCAAGGAGTAGATGTATCAGGGTTATGACACAGGTCTGTCGGATCCCTGCACGCACGCTCAATCACTATACCACTCTCTTTTTCACGTACCCCCATCATAACTGCCTTTTGTCTCCTATGATTTATGAAACACTATCACATTATGCTATCTCACTTGATTTCCTCCATTACCTGGAGGAAATACTCATTTTTTTTCAGATATAAAAGGAGGCTTAAACACATAAAAGGATACTTAATGTTGTCTCAAGAACTTGAGTTCAGGATGTCTATAGAGTTGTCTCACTCTGTGTTGCTTCCCTTATTGAGTCTGTATATATCTAGTCTTTGTATACATACATCAGTTAGTCAAGAAGAAAAGATAGTAGGGGTACAGTGTGCTATAATTTTATACATTGATAGTTAGAAAATCAAATAGTCATAATGCTTTCCATTTAAGATAAAAGATTTAGATTTTTTTTTTCCTGTTTAATTCTTGTCACCTTTTTCTAATACATGCTAAGAATGCTCTGAAAAAAATCATTAAATATAAAATGAGTATTTTTACCTGTAACCACATTAGTTGTGTCTCCTATTTACAATTAAATGGGGAAAGCATGTTTTACTGATTTCTTAGGTAACATTAATAAAGATACTAATATCACCATCTATGGATCAAAGAAAAATGTGCATGGGGGTAGTAAATGATTAAATATTTCCTCCCCAAGATATTGGAAGGTCCCTTTGGTTTTTCATTGGATGGAGGTGCAGTTTCCTTGACAACAGGTTTTCTGAACAGACTGCCTATACCTCAACATTCTACAGCTCGCTGTAAAAGTCAAAGTGTGATATCCTTACAAGATGCACATAAATTTACTAAGGAGTGATTTTACAATTTGTATATAATTTCTACTAGACAATACAGAGAAGATGTTCGCTAAGAAAAAGGAGGTTGTAAATCCTTAGTGTTCAGGACCATAAATGGCTCTTAAATTTATAGTTGTTACTTAAATAAAAATCGTCATCTCTTTGTGACTATCTATGTATGCCTGCTTGTTCATTAACCCAGAAACAGGTCACTCTGGGTTTATAATAACATTTATCTAAAGATAGAAAGATTAGGAAAATAACAACAAGCTATAACAATTCTTGAGTCAGTCACAGGAAAGATAGAAAGATTAGGAAAATAACAACAAGTTATAACAATTCTTGAGTCAGTCAGTCACCAGGAGCAATGCCAAATTGTGCAAGTGGACCATGAGCAGCCATGCGAAGTCTTTCTACTAAGCTTGTGTTTCCAGAGGACTCTTACTACCTCAGGGAACTTTTGTAAAGAAGGAGAAGAAGTAAATGGGATTGGGTTTGGCAGAGCTTTTCAAATAACTTGTTCAGTTTCTAGGAATGGGAAACCTGTCTAGCCTTTAGGCACTTGTCCAGAAGTATCACATTCAGGTTTATTTTTCTTTAGGGGAGTAAGACTGTGTATTTTTCACCACCTTTTACTCTTGGATTGAAAAAAAACCTCAGTTTTATCTCTGCATCCTTGAATACGCCCTTTAAAACACTACTGTGTTTCCTATATGTTTTGGCCCAAGCTTTGTCTTTAAAAGGTATACCTTATGGCTGTGTCCTAGATATGGCATTCCCAACTTCCAGTTATGAGTCAATATGCAAAATTTTATGTAGAGATGATTATACATTTTTTGTCTGAAAGGGATTTCATTTTTTTATCAGACTCCAAGGTGTCCACAATTCATACAAACGTTAATAGCTGCTACCTGCTACAGTTGGCTACCTGACTTCCCAGCCTTCCTGCTTTCTCCCTGACCATGCAGGTGTCTTTCAATCCTGCTCAACATTTTTCTTTCCTGGGAAAACTTCCCTAATTCTAGTCTGTTCCAGTTGCTCCTTTACTAGATCAGATTTTTTTTTTTTTTTGGTGTACAGGTTAACCAACTTATTTAATCAACTAAACCCATAACTTAGTTAATATACCAAGATAATGTACATTAGTTCGTCACATAATAAGCCAAAGCCAAATATCAAAGAAATTACACAAATCCTAGACTTGAAGAGTACATTTTAGAGCTTTCCTTTGAGGTCAATAGACACCTATAAATGTTTAGCTAAGGTAGCTCTAATGAGTTCTTGAATAATGTGAAGTCAGTTAAATGCAGAGTTTCCTTCTTTTATTGAAGATGACATTCACATGACACAGCTCATAAGATAATGAGTGCAGTCATTTCTAGAGAACTGAAGGACCCAAGTGCTGAGCAAAGCAGGACATCTTTCAGTTTTGTCTAGCCTCCATGAGGCTCTAAACAGCTGAGAGTAGGAGACAGTGTGACTCCCCGAGTTTAATGGAGGCTTTGAGAACACTGAGAGGGGAGACAATCGTGTGACACGTTTTAGGAACTAAATTATTCCTTAACATGTGACTATTGTTAAGACTGATTTTTCTGTATGAAGAGCTTTCTTGACTGGTTCATGTGGAAGAATTAGATACAGAAGATGTGCCCAGAGGCATACTCACTCACAAAGGAAATATTAAATGGTTTCTTCAATGTGTGTGTTATTTTCATTGTGTCTTACGATCATTTTTTTTTGTAAAAATATGTCACCGCCATTTTTATTTCATGCAAAAATTAATTGAAATACATCTTGTTTCCATTGTTTCATACATACATATCTTCTCTAAGACCTTTCTCTTCCAGCCCCACCAAAACTTCTCCACCAAAACAGCAGAGATTGCTTTCCCTTTGCTGGAGAGAAACCTAAGAACGTCTTGTGGAAGCTTCTGATAGGGCTTCCTCTCTGCACTTTATTATCCATTTGTCTGTCCTTTCTCCAAACTGTAGGAAGATAAGCATCTCTTCTCTCCGAGAAATACTTTTAATAGTATACTGTATGACATTACCTTGAGATCTTCTAGGATCCTCTAGGATCAGATTCTGATTCCTTCTCTTCACCTTAACCTCTTTGAGGTCAAATTTCCTTCAGATTTTCTTATAATTTCTTTATATAGGGAGATACACTTGTTCTTTCCTTTCTTTCAAGAATGTTCTACTCTTCTCTCTGATGCTTTGGTTAAGCTTGGGAAAAGGAAATGGTGATGTGTGCCTTTCTTTTTTCTGAGTTTTCTATTATCTGCCTGCCTACAGAATGGGTATGCTTGAGTTCTTATCGAATAGGTTCCAAATGGGAAGCAAGCAAGAGTCAGGGCAAAGCATACCTTATAAAGTCAGGTTGAGAGGCCAATCTCTTTCAGTATCCTCCATTAGAGCTTAACAGATATAGGGCAATGGATGGTTTCTGTCAGCATTTAGACATGAGTACAGTGTTAATAGAGGATTAAGTATGGTCAAAACACATTTTATAATCCAGCTTTAACCAATGATAAAGTGGACAGTTTAAACTTTATCACTCTGATTGCTTGTCTATTCTAAACTTACTTTGTGTCCATTTTAAATTCAGAAGAGCATGGCCGATAGAAAACCCTATCTTAAAACTCTAAGACTTTATATTTAATGCAAACAAGTATGGTATGTTCATCCTAGCTTTTTTTTTTTTTTTAAGAAAAAAGTTTTAGAGCAGTTTTAGTTTTACAGCAAAATTGAGAGAGAGGTACAGAGATTTCCCATATACCCCTGCCCCACACATGCGTAGCCTTCCCCATTATCTACATCACTCACTAGAATGCTACAGTTTTTTTTTGTTGTTGTTGTTTTGTTTTTTACCAATCATGAATCTTTGTTCACACATCATAATCACCCAAAGCTCATAGTTTACTTTAAGGTTCGCTCTTGGTGCTGTACATTTTATAGGTTTGGAAAAAATATATCAATCATTGTAAAATCAAATCAAATAAAATCAAAGTGGGGCACCTGGGTGGCTTAGTCTGTTAAACATCTGACTTGATTTTGGCTCAGGTCGTGATCTCATGGTCATGGGATTGAGGTCCACATTGGGCTCGATCCTGCTTAAGGTCCTGTGGAGGTTGCTTAAGATTCTCTCTCTCCTTCTGCCAGTCCCCTGCTCACATGCACATACACGTGTGTGTGTGCATAGGCACATTTGTGTGTGTATGCACATGTTCTCTTTTGTCGAAAAAATATAATAATATCAAACAGTATTTTCAGTGCTCTAAAAAATCCTCTGTGATCTGTCTGTTCATCCCTGCCTCTTCCATCCTAGCAGCTAATCTTTTTACTGTCTCCATAGTTTTGCATTTTCCAGAAAGTCATATAGTTGGAATCATATAAGATGTAGCCTTTCCAGACTGGCTTCTTTCACTTAGTAGTACACATTTAAGATTCCTCCTTGTCTTTTCATGGCTTGCTAGCTCATTTCTTTTTAGTGCTGAATAATATTCCCTGGTCTGGATGCACCACAGTTTATCCATTTGCTAACTGAAGAGCATCTTGGCTGTATCTATGTTTTGGCAATTATGCATAAACATGCTGTAAACATCTGTGTTCAGGTGTTTGTGTGGATATAAGCTTTCAACTCGTTTGAGTAAATACTGAGAAACATAACTGCTGGATTGTACAATAAAACCACCACACTGTCTTGCAAAGTGGCTGTACCATTTTGCATTCTCAGCAGCAGTGTATGTTCCACATCCTTGCCAGCATTTGGTGTTTCCTATGTTCTGAATTTTGGCCATAGGTGTGTAGTAGTAACTCATTTTTGCTTTCATTTGCATTCCCTGATGACAAATGATGTGGAACATCTTTTCATATGCTTTTTTGCCATCTATGTACTTTCTCTGGTGAGGTTTCTGTTAAGATCCTTTGTCCATTTTTTTTAACAAGGTTGTTTATTTTCTATTATTGAGTTTTAAGAGTTCTTCATGTCTTTTAAATAATGATCCTTTATCAGATGTATCTTGTGCAAGTATTTTCTCTTAGTCGGTGACTTGTCTTCTAATTTTCTTGATATTGTACTTCAAAGAGCAGAAAATTTTACTTTTAATGAAGTTCAGGTAATTTATTATTTATTTATAGACTGTGTCTTTGTTACTGTATCTAAAAAGGCATCATGCCTAGGTGCCTGGGTGGCTCAGTGGGTTAAGTGTCCAGCTCTTGATTTAAGCTTGTGTCATGATCTCAGCTTCATGAGTTCAAGCCTTGCATCAGGCTCTGTGCTGACAGTGCAGAGCCTCCTTGGGATTCTCTCTCTCTCTCTCTCTCTCTCTCTCTCTCTCTCTGCCTCTCCCCTGCTTGTGCTCTCTTTCTCTCTCTCTTTCCCAATCTCTCTCTCTCTCTCAAAATAAATAAAAAACTTTAAAAATATAAATGAAAAGGCATCATCATCCAAATTTTCTCCTATGTTATCTTCTAAGAGTTTTATAGTTTTGTGTTTTATGTTTATGTCTATGATCCATTGTGAGTTAATTTTTGTGAAGGGTATAGGTTCTGTCCAGATTCATTTTTTTTCCTCTTTCTTTTCTTTCTTTTCTTTCTTTCTTTCTTTCTTTCTTTCTTTCTTTCTTTCTTTCTTTGCATCTGGATGGCCAGTTGCTCCAGCATTATATGTTGAAGAGAATATATTTGCTCCTTTTTCAAAGACCAGTTGACTATTTTTATAGAAGTCTATTTCTGGGCTATTTTGTTCTATTGATCTGTCTGTTCTTTCACCAACATCACACTGTCTTGATGACTGTAGCTTTATAGTAAGTCTTGAAGTTGGGTAATGTGAGTCCTCCAACTTTGTTCTTCTTCAATAGTGTGTTGAATATTCTGGGTCCACCAAACTTCTTTATATTGTTGTCATCCAATCTTTCCCCTCATCTCTATAAAACTTCTTAAAACATGTAGTCTATACTTGCTGCCTCCATTGATCATTTATTAATTTAATATCAATACAAATATAGACTGTGCCATTATATGTGCATATATAATCATTTATTTTCCTAAATGAATACATACTCATGAATTTTTAAAACCATCTAACATTAAAAGATTCATAAATCTATAAAGTTTTATACCTTTATTTATAAAAACTTTACCTCTATTCCCCCTGCCATCTTTATCTATTCCCACTTGACAGAGACAATTTTTTTTTTTACGTTTTATTTATTTTTGAGAGAAAGAGAGACAGAGCACAAGTGCGGGAGGGGCAGAGAGAGAGAGGGAGACACAGAATCCGAAGCAGGCTCCAGGCTCTGAGCTGTCAGCACAGAGCCTGACATGGAGCTCGAACTCACAAAGCATGAGATCATGACCTGAGCCGAAGTCGGATGTTTAAATGACTGAGCCACCTAGGTGCCCCACAAATATTTTAATTTTTTTCCAGCTGTTTCTTCTGGGAATTATTTCCATTATTAAAAAATACTTGTACTCCCCTTATTTGATTTATCAACTATTAGTCATTATCTATGCCTGCTATGATAGAGAATTACTTCATTTATATCATAGCCCATATCCTTTCCTCTAGGCTCCGACTGAGTCATATAATTTTAAAAATCTAAATTAATAAACTCTATTCATATCTTTCTTAACTCTCTCTTGTACTGGACAACCAACTCATATTATAACCAGTCTTTTCTTCCTCACAATATATCTTGAGCCCAGCTTCTTCTTGCTAATTACACCTGCTACCATCCAAGTTCAGAACATTTTATCTCTTGTATAGACTGCTATAATAGATTCCTAACTACTTTTCTTGTTTCTTCTCATGGGTATCTGCAGTCTATTCTGCACATAACAGCAAGAGTGATGTAATTAATATCAGTTCTCTTGAACCCTTATCTCCAAAGATATCTTATCTTCTTGGTAAGTTTAAAGTCTTCCCCACATCTCCTAAAGACTTACATGGTATGGATTTGGGCCAGCATCTTCATGGCATCCTCCCCACTGATTGCTGAATTCTCATTCCACTGACTTCCTTGATATTTCCCAAACACAGCACAAATGTCCTCCACTCAGAGATGTTGCCCTTGCTGTTCCTTCAGCCTGGAATCGTCTTGCTCCATGTATTTGAGTGCTTCATTTAGGTCTCTCTCACTTTATTTAGGTCTCATTTGAAAGGTCTTTCCTTTGGGGCACCTGGGTGGCTCAGTCATTTAAGTGCCCAACTCTTAATTCCAGCTCAGGTCATGATTCCATGGTTTGTGGGATCTAGCCCCATGCTGGGCTCATGCTAACAGTGGATCCTGCTTGGGATGATCTCTCTCCCTCTCTCTCTCTGCCCCTCCCTTGCTCATTCTCTGTTTCTGTCTCTCTCTTCCTCTCAAAAATAAATAAATAAACTTAAAAAAAATAAAAGTCTTTCATTTGAAAGTCATCTCATTACAAAGACCATCCTTGACAGCCTTCTCTACAAAAGCTATCTCCTCCTTCTCAAAAATCTTCACCCTTTCTTTATACTCTTTCCTAGAACACAAACTACATGAGGTCAGGGGTTAGTGTTGGGTTTTATCACTGAAAACAGTGCCTGGCTCTAAAGGGCGCTCAATAAATATCTGGTCTAAATAATGGTCTATACTTAATTCTACAGAGAGAGCTTAGGTGTCTCAGTAATGTTCTAGATACAGTATTTTTGAAGTCTTGAACCACAGAGGGACTTCATTTCATAGAAATATGAAGACAAGAAAATGGTTGCCCTTGGTAAGCATCCTTAATCCTTAAGAATTATAAACCTCTTAAAGTTTGTTCCTTCCAAGGGATCATGAATAGTTTCCACCTAGTTAGAAACTCAGTTAGGATTAGTGTGACTTACTTTAATCAGGGACTTTTTTTTTTCATTTTAGATATTGCAGAAACCTCTCCTTTGTCTATGATCTTCAATTTTGGGATGCACTGTGTAGAAATGTTTCTTTTCTTACTGTGAAATAGTCCACCATATTGATATATTGTAATCTTACCCACAATCATCCTTGTTTAGCCCTCAATTTATCTCATTTTATATTCTCTCCTATCCAAAGCCATGGTGTTAGCTATCACTGACTCCCAAATCTTTAGTATGCGTCACATTTACCTAGCTCATTGGTAATCTCTATCTGGATATGGCACAGAAATATTAAATGGAACAGAAGATGTGTAATTCTTTTCCCAAAGCTATTCTTGTTTCTGCATTTCTCATCTAAGAAGATGAAGAGTAATACCATATCTCCTCTTCTCATGTAATCCACAGAAGCAATTAGTCACCAGGTTTTATAGATTATAGCTCAGGAGATCTATCTGGTCTAGTCTTCTCTGTTCCCTGTAACACCTCTGTTCTTCATTACTACTCTGTTGCTCATAGATATAACCACCCTGACTTCGGCTAAAATTCCTCTAAGCCATCCTTTATATCCTAGGAAAATTCCTATCTGGGCATGCCTCATGTCCTTCCTTGAATCCCAGAGTCTCCAGGAGAAAGGTCAGTTAAATAGTATCATATCACGTCCTTCACTGTCAGACACTGTGTATGTATACCTCCCACCCAGTCTCCTTCCACCGTCCTATGTGCATTTTTTGCATCTGCTGTTCTGAATACTGTTTGCCAAATACACCATGGTGTTTCGTTCACATATTGTTCCCTCTGCTTTGAATGTCCTGGCTACAGTCTCTGTTCAGTTAATGTCCACTTGTCCTGTGAGACTCAGCATAAGCATTTTTTTTTTTTTTCTGCTAGGAATCCTTTTATGAACTTCCTGTGTGATTTAGGTGCCTCTTCTTAGTGCTCCTATGATGCTGTGTGCAGATCTCTTTCCTAGTTTCATCATGCTGTACTATCTTGCTGCACTATCATTCTTATTAATTATCTCTGTATACTGTTTTATTTGTGTATATTTCCAATTAAATTCTAAAGGTCAATGATGGTGTTTGATCATCTTTATATCCTTACTGTCTAGCTTGGCAATGTTCATGAAGTATGAGTGGGAAGAAGAAAGAATGAATAAATGAAAGAAAGAAAGAAAGAAAGAAAGAAAGAAAGAAAGAAAGAAAACTTTTCAACTTGGGCCTAGAAGAAATTTCAAGAAACAAATGAAACTAAGCTGCACCATCAGGGTGCTGTGGGTAAACATTACATGCTATTACATGTAGTATAGACTTGCCTATGCAGAAGTGTGGGGATTAAAACTTTTCTATTTTCATTTTTAAACAAAAGTAAACATTATTTAGGCTGTATAATGAAGTCTTGCTGTGTGTATGTGTGTGTATGTGTGTTCGGGTGAGGGATGGGGACATTGCATAGCAAATATGACCTCTGGGGACTTGTTACAACTCTATTGTCTCATTAATTCCTTTTCCGCCGGCATTTGAATTGTTTGTTGTGGCTGTTGTTAATTCAGATGTATATATACATATATGTGTATATGTGTATATGTGCATATTATATATATATATATATATATATATATATATATATATATATATTTCAATAAATACGGAGATAGATAGATCTTAGTGTCAAGACACTTAGCAAATTACCAAGACCTAAAAATTGTATTGTATTCAAAATCGAAGGATGAAAAGTCAATACACCTGTAATTCCTCTAATGGCACTTAAAATTAATGAATTAGTATATTTTCTTCCTAATAACTGAGATTTGAAGAGCATAGATTTGACTTGAGGTGTGCATTAACTGTTCCTTTTATTTCCTGCCATTTCACGCCACATACTTTCTTGTGAACATCGTTTGTGTAGATGTGGTTCTAATTAGGGACTGAAAATTGTTGTTCAATTGAACACACTAATCTAACATAAGAAATAAGAAAAACTATTTAGCAGATTAGAATTTACTATAGCAAGGCAACAATTGTTGAATAACCCCAGTGTCCTTTACCTCAAAGACCTTTTGCAGAAGGCCATTCCAAACATTTATTACTTGCAGAATGAAAAACTGCTTCCTTATGCCTGTGCTGAATTTATTTTCCTTTAACTTTCATTAAAGTCTCTTTGTGCTATATAAGTTGAAAGAAAGAAATAACCTACATTATCTACACTTAGGATTCTGTGCACTTTAATTATATCCTATGTGTCATTTCCATAGCAGGAAGCGTCTGTTCCACCAATCCTTGCAATTCATTCCTTTCTAGCCATTGTTTTATCCAGCTTTCAGCTTCTTTCCTTTCTTTTCTTTTCTTCTAAATTTCATTTCATTTTGAGAAAAAATGACTCTTGGGATGTAGATATGCACCCTCAAAATCATTTACTACCGATTTTGTAGCATTTAACTAGAATTACCCTTGTAGGTTGGATGCATCTTGACAAAAGAAAACAAAAGCAACAGTCCTGACGGGTGATGATAAAAATGTTTCCTCTCTGGCCAGCATGTGATTAAGCACAATAGCATATAACAGCTTTTTAAGATTTTTGACATTAGGGACCACCTCTTTTATGTACTCTGAATTGTTACTGGCACCCTATAGGTGTTTAATAAATATTAATACTGCTAAGTTTAATAATAAATGAAAAAGGAAAAACTGATTTCGAGAAAATCTTGTGGTTGGATACATGTTGGAAGATATGATTCATTGTTTCCAAAGATAATCTTCTTTTATTTCAGATATAATCTTAAAGATTTAAAATTTTATCTGTTTCATTTCAAAATAATATGAAGACTCCTTGTAGCCCACTTCTTTATTTAGTGCAGAGTAAAATTTCATTTTCAGATCAAACAGAAACAGAGGGACATAAACCGAAATTGTAGACCGATTCATGATGTACAATTGTTTATGCAGAATGAAGGCCAGATGGGGCTATAAAACTAGCCCCTAAATCTCAACGTATAATTCCATATGTTCCAGGAGAATATAGTGGAATACCGATCAGGAAACAGGTAGGCATTGAAATTGTTCTGCAGTTTCTCACCACTCTTTCTCCCCATCCTGTCAACCACACGTACCTGCCTGGAAATTGACCATCCTGGATTGAGGACTGGAAAGTGAATGTGACTGGAATGTACCAGAGGCAGTGGAGGCGAGGGGGGGTGGGGAGAGGGATGGAAGTTGTTCAGAGGCAGTTTTTACTCACTCAGGTGTTGAATTATGGAAATTAGAAGCAGTTTCCCCCAAATAGAGTCCAGTTCCTTCTTGTTGAATTTAGTGGATTCAAGAAATATTTGTTAAATCTTAGAATTACTTATTCATAAAGGTGGAAAGGACGTTAGGCCATAAGATTTATCTTCTTGCATTTGGGGTGGAGTTGGGCTTTAGTACAATAAATAGTTGGCTTATTTAGGCTGCTTTTAGGTTGTGTGAGTCAAGTGGACTTTTTTCATAAAAAATAGGGGGTATAGGGGCAATTGGGTGGCTCAGTCGTTTAAGCAACTGACTTCAGCTCCGGTCGTGATCTCACAGTTCATGAGTTCGAGCTCCTTATCGGGCTGACAACTCAGAGCCTGGAGCCTGCTTCAGATTCTGTGTCTCCCTCTCTCTCTGCCCCTCCCCTACTCTCGCTCTCTCTCAAAAATATACAAATTTTAAAAAAATATTTAAAAATATAGGGGATATATAAATCAGTCAAATAACAGATCTAACTGTTTTACTCATACTCTATCCCACATACCCCCACCCCTCACCTAAAATTGTCTTACGGAAAGAAAAGCTTTATTTTTCGATTGTTTGATCAAGTCAATTATTTTATCAAGTTTCTCATCACCTGTATAAGAGGTGTTCTTAGAATCAGTAACCGTTTCATTGAGAAAACACATATCCTCACAGAGACTAATAACTCATATTTTTAAAATAAGAGCAGAGCAGAATAAGGTTTCCATGAATCTCTTCACCCTCAGATTTATAAAAAAAATGGGGTAAATGAATATAAGAAAAATATATGGAAAAGAAATAAAAAGGAGAATATGTATTTATTTATATCCCACTTAATTATAAACAAGAATGTGGGAGAATTTACTGAGTGGATACAATGGAATAAACAACCCAAAATCTTTTTTTAAAAATCAGCTCCTCCTTGCAAAATTTGGGTTTGAAAATATTTCAGCTGTAGATTTTCTTCATAGTACTGATTGTAGCATATATAGGACTGAAGTATGAGTCAGGTAGACTCAAGATTATAATTGAACTTTTCAATTTCTAAGGTATTCTTGGATGCTTCATTTTTGACTTGAGAGAGGTCAGAATACCTAGTGGAAAATCCCAAATAGTGTCAAAGTGTATTATGGCAACTGATGTTAACATTAAGCAGGCTTGAAAGTTCTTGCCAGAAATGACACTACAGTTCAGACCACACTGACTGGCTAGAACTAGGCATCATTCTGGAAAGCATTGCTTGTCAAAGATGAAATATTTTGACATGCTTGCATGCCTCAAGTGTAACTTCCATGTGGATCACAAATTGAGAGACTATCCATGGCTGCTAAAAAATGCTCAGCTTGCTCCCTTCTCAACTGATTTTGAGACTAAAGTGACAATTCAGGTTATGTGCTTATAGTCCAGAGAAAGCCAGTGTGATTGGCTCTCAGCAAAAGAGAAGAGTCTGACCTTGGTACAGGTGCCAGGGTACTGTCCTTGAAGTATAGCCTGAAGATCAAGCTTTCTCTTTAATTAATAAGCCCCAAAGTTCTCAAATTCTACATTTTTAAAGTCAAAACTTTGTTTTAAAATTTAGAGTTTATTTATTTTAAGTAAATATACCACTAGGAAACATGATAAATTATGGGTTTACTATTACCAGAATGCAGAACTTTAGTAAGAGCAGGGAAAAATATCTCTTGCGTAGCATCAAGGAAAGGGGGGTTATGAATGGGAAAAAGAAGGAAAGAGGGTAAAGAAGCTGACCCTGATTCACAGTTTTGCCAAGGGTCATCCTGGATGTTAGGCACAGATAGCCTGAGGCATCCAAACCAAAGAACACAGAAGGAAAGAAATAAGAAGAAAAACTTGAATGTGAAGCTTTAGTATGGGCATTTTATTCTTCTTTGTCATTATATAATAGCATTACATAATGATTTTCTAAAGGTATTGAAACAAAATCCTATAACAATATGAAAAAGGAAGTTTAGGAAATAGACAATGGGAATCACTTCTATTCTTCCAAAAATTTTCTTTTTGCATTTTTATGTATATTGATTTGTGCAAGCATAAGATGTTCAAATTACTTGCAATATGATCCCAGTAATTTTAAATGTTTTCAAATAAAATGATACAAGTATTACACATGTTTTCGCTTCATCTTCAAACTTCCTAATGGTTGCAAAATATTCTGTCATCTGGTTAAACCAATCATTCATTTATTCAACAATATTTATTTAATACTCACTACATTCCAGGCACTACTCTAGAAACTGGGCATACAGCAGGGAATGCAAGTTCCAAAATTCTGTTCTCATACAGCTTACATTTTTATACTGGACCAAGACAATAAATAAATACATATGTAATAAAAGGATAGATAGTGATGAGTGTTTTGTAGAGAAAAAATATGAATCAGGAAAAGGGACAGAAAATGATAAAGTGTTTTTTTTTCTATAATAGCAATATATTATTCCAATTAGTATTTTTTTAAATCTAGCCCAGGGGTGGAGGCACCTGGATGGCTCAGTCAATTGAGCATCCAGCTTCAGCTCAGGTCATGATCTTATGGTTTAGTGAGTTCCAGCCGGACATTGGGATCACTGCTGTCAGCGTGGAGCCTGCTTTGGATCCTCTGTCCTCCTCTCTCTGCCCCTCCCTTGCTTGTGCTCTCTCAAAAATAAACATTAAAAAAAAAAAGTCTAGCCCAGGGAATTCACTTATTACATGTTTGTGGTATGTTTTTTAGTACCATCATAATTTTCTTACCTTGTTACCTCATTTTCCAGATTTGATATGTCTATAAAAGTTGTTGATTGTAGTTTCTGTGTATTAGGGTGGAGTGGGGTGAGGTCAATAGATCAGCAAAACTACTTGAAATCAAAAGACTTACTTAAGGGGCGCCTGGGTGGCTCATTCGGTTAAGTGTTTCACTTCAGCTCAGGTCATGATCTCCCAGTTAGTGAGTTTGCCCTCTGTGTTGGGCTCTGTACTGACAGTTTAGAGCCTGTTTCAGATTTTGTGCCTCCCTCTCTCTTTGCCCCTACCCCGCCTTCTCTCTCAAAAATAAACATTAAAAATAATTTTTAAAAAAGACTTACTTAAAACTTTTAAGCCAGTGTATTTGACCCAGAGCTAAAAAGCAGTTTTTATAATAATATCATTATTAAATGTGTTCGGTTTTAATCACTAAGAGAATTGAAAGGGATTACAAGATATAGTTACTGACTTTGAAGAAGCTACAATTTGCTTTAATGACTTGTGAATGTAATGTGTCATATTAATAGGATTTGACAGAAGCATAGTGTCCGATAGGAATAAGAACATGGACATTGGAGATAGTTTTAATATGTACTAGATGTGTGTCTCTATCTGTGATTCTTAGTTTTATTGTCTATAAAATGGAGATGATTTTATTGTAAGGATATTGTAAGAGTTAAGTATACATTCACTATTGATCAATATCCACTCCATCTGTCAACATTCTAACTTATACCACAAAGAATTTTAGGCCACTGAATAATGTTGATAATATAATTATAACAGAGCCTGGCACATAGTAAACAAATAGAATCACCATTGCTGTTTGTATTTCCTCACACATGTTATGCTGAATCAGATATCTGAGTTTTTACACTTGTTCCTGGTGACTAGATTTCCCTTCACCTTCTCCACTTCCATCTCCCTCAAACCTCCCATTTTTCATGATTCAGTTCAGTTATCTTCTCTATGAAACCCTCCTGGATTCACCAAGGTGAGATCCATGCAAGGATCTCATTACATCCCTGTTCTGTTGCTGCCCCAGCACCTGACACACACTTGACTTAAAGATGAGTATCAATCGTAGCTACATTGATTCTACAGTTAGAAGAATACTTATAAATATGCACAAAGGATTTGGAAACCACATCATAAGAGCCAGCTTGCAGGAGAGTAGATACCAGTGAACATTAACTGGCCATCTAACTGATGTTCTACAAAATACTGTTTGGACCTGCCGTGGAAAACACTCAATGCTTCTTAAGTAGTTTTCTGAATATAATCTTAATGTCATGTTCAACAGCCAATGACAAGACAGGACCACCCACAACAAAGCTGTGGAATGCAACCAGTCCACCAACCTTGCTGTAATACTGTCAACAATTCAATGTTGCTGGAACGCACATGTAAATATGGCTTAAAAAGCAAACAGGTGTGTCTCAAAATGGGAAAAACAAAGACCAAATCAAGGCTAAAAAGACACACCAAAGACCTATGAGCAGTATTATTTTGAATAGCAAGGAAACAGTAATTACTGTCTAAGCAAAGAAACATCTATTTGTAAACCAGAGATATGTGGGATTTTTTTCAGGTGGGGGTTGGTCACCTGCAAGCAAAAAGACAAAACCACCCGATCCCCAGAGGGGAAGAATACCATAATTTTCATAGAAGAAAGACAACCCTCTATGCTAGTAATAACTTGGGTGGTCTATCTGTGTACCAAGGACTTGTGTACTGCACATGTCCTGACAAGCTTGGATAATTCTAGTGGCAATTGTGCACCTGCCCCAGGATGTCCAGTAAAAATGGTTTCTTGGATTTTCTAGAGAGGAACCTCCCGGACAATGTCATGATTATATGTCTACAAAAAAAAATCTGCATCTACTGAGGTACGGAATCTGGCTAGGCAGAGACTTAAAGATGTGAATCACCAGATAACACTGGTAGTAGGCAAACAAAATACTGTACTGAAGTTACTGGAAAGATTAATAGGGGAACAATCCATATGGTGGTAAGCTTGAAAAATAAGATTCCAGGGCACAAGTGAGGAAAATTAAGAAGACCATGTGGGATACTAAGGTAACAAAGTACTCAGAAATTAAGAAATTTGTAGATAGAATAGGTTTTAGATTTGACCTGAGGAGGAAAACAAAATGAATAACTAGAAAGAAAGGACAAGAAAAGGTTGTGATAAACAGAAAAAAATGGATTCAGCTTTGTGCCAATGGGAGGAAAAGGGCAGGTATGCAATCTAGAGCAAATATACAGTTTGGGGTTTTCCATTAGTGACATAAACCAGTAAGATCTCTGATTAGAAAGGATCATAGGATATATCCTTAGAATGAATCTAATAAGTGAAATTGTAAAAATAGTTTCATGATTGCCAGCTGGCTGGATATAGAAGAGTATGTATGTACTATCTACCCAAATCCTAGGAATAGGAACTGGACCTCAATAGCTGGTTTTGTTTGCTAAATGTCTGTTATACTTTTAAACATTATTGTCTACATCCACAACCTAGAAATAGCTGCAAGTATGATGTCCCTTACCATTGTCTGGGAGGTTGGAAAATTATCCAAAGTTGTTTCCCATAATTTCCAGCCTAACATAGAATTTGTTTCACCCTAAGCTTCTTTGGGTCAAGTTAACCAAATAGAAGGAACTAAGATTGAAAAAGGAAAGAAGGAGCAGTGAGATTCCTAGCCAGAGAACAATAATGGGAAGAAGCAAGAATATAAGAATAAAATGAGTTCAACAGAGGGTATATCAGTTGTTATTGGTAGCCTTTTGAATGATGAGGAGTTTGGGCTACCTAATGTCACTGTCACCTTCACATGTTCCTAAAGTATTAACATTAGTGGCAGGGAAAGCACAGGAGTTAATACTGAACCTAGTTCTATTCCACTTAGATGGTAAACATCTCCAGCTGATTCCAGCCATA
Source organism: Panthera leo (assembly GCF_018350215.1). NCBI lineage: Eukaryota > Metazoa > Chordata > Mammalia > Carnivora > Felidae > Panthera > Panthera leo. The sequence continues at coordinate 38,410,949 of NC_056696.1, read as the reverse complement.
CCTGTCTCTGGTTATATCAAGAGCTATCTAAAAGAGGTGCACAAAATGCAACTTTTAAAAGGGTATCTGTGGAGGCCAAGCCCATCAGAAAAGCATTAGAGCACAAACAAAAGCTCAGATTAATGTATCTACTAAATAATTTAGTTGAAGAATGGAAAGGAAAATTTAATAGGTGATTAAAATAAGAATATTTATGCACACAGCCAAAAAAAAGAATCATCTTGGTAAAAGGAACACCTTTTTGAATGTTAAGGATATTCTGTGTAGATGCTTTCACATTATAGGCAAATTGTTTAAATTTGACAGAAATGGAAGGTACTCTTGGAGGTGTAGAAGGAAGGGTTCGTGGTTCTGATTAATCCACCTGTCCCTAGGCACTGCTATTGATCCTGGCTTGGCTGAGCTCATGATATTTTTATGACAGACAGAGATTTATTTCTGCTAAAAAGTTCCAAAGCACTTATGTCTTTCAGATATTTCAGGGAGAAATCTCATGTCCTAGCAGGAAGAGTGCACACTCAGGATTGGGGGTTGTTTAGTGGGAAAGCACAGAATTTCTTTCCAAACTTGAGGAATAAAAGGCACTTGTGGTGGTGTGCTTTCTTTAAAACAAACCAAGACTTTTGAAAACTGTTGGATTAAGGAAAATCTGTAATATCCCAACACCTCTGCAGTCTTTAGCCCTTTTTTTTTCCTGGAGTTCAGAATAAACCACAAACCTGGGGATATGCTTTACTTATATTCTGGATCTCTAATACACCAAGAACTAATTCTTCATAAATGTTCTAAATTGACACATCACTTTACTAATATATATCATGTAACTCGAGTTCTTAATACCAATTTCTTCCTCAATTTGTGGCAAAAAAAACTTTCAAAATATATTTTAAGAAGTACTTTTTAAAATCAAATTCAGTAAGTTCATCTGAAGTGATATTTGAATAATATTAATAACTGGTTTCAAACACAAGCAAGGATAATGATCACGAGACCCGGGCACAGGTATTACAACACATGAGGAGGGCAAGGTTACTTTGCCTTCACAGCTGTCCATTCTTTGCAGGCTTCTAATAGGATTAAAGTCAAGAGAAGGTACCTTTATATTGCATCAATAAAACATTTAAAGTACAAATGAAAACTTCTGCATCTATGATTCATTATTTTTCATACGAAGCTTTCCAATTGTTTGAATACAGAAGTGGGAGCTTGTTATACATAAGACCAGTGCACATTTGCAAGCCACCTGCCACCTGAAATTGTGGAATTCTGAGAGCCTTTAGTTCCAGAGACTCCTGATGGCTCTCTGCTGAGTTACAGCAGCAGAGCCACATTTCCCATCCCTTAGATATAATTTAGCTCCCACTCCCATGAACGCAGTATCCAGAGGAGTGTTTCTGAGAGTTCCACTGCCTCATTTAACTAATTTCCTGTGCCTTTCCTAGAACCAGCACTTGGAGATGAAGTGCCCTTAGACATCTCACCAACCCCAATGCCAAAGGTTGTTGGACTGGTTCAGAGTTAAGGTCTGAAAGCATTTTACATAAGCACGAACCTACTGATTTTCTCCTGCTCCAAGGTAGCTGCAGTGCTAACTGTAAGTGAAGTGCATATGTTTCCCCTTTGGACCACTGCTGGACAGATTCCCAAGGCCTGTTTGATAATTACACAAAACCAACCAGCGGACTCAGCCAAGAGGGGGTTTGCCTTTTACCTTCAGGGGACCTAGGTTAAGCCTTAAACCCCTGGAGATTTGTAGGCAATGATCTCATCCAAGTTCCTTGAAATCATTAGTGATTGGCGAAATTCACAGCTTTGATTTGATGTGGTTAGTCAACAAAATGCTTGAATGCTTATCAAAACCTTATCTAAGCCTACATATCTGGAGTTATAAATTTAGTATCCATAGGGTCCCTTGCATTCTTTCCTGTGGGATTGGAGACTGACAAAACAGGCTTTTATAGCATGTCAGGGCTTTTAGTGCTGACAGATAGGAGAAAAACCACTGGCAAGCAAAAAAAAAAAAGTCAAATATTTTCACACTTAATCTATTTCTTTAAGAAATTGGTTTAGATATTTGGAGTCCATGATTACTTTTTATGTCTAATTTGCCCATCTTTAACAGACATTTGTCTATAACCACAATTATTATTCCTTTTAGTGGTCTTAGATCAAAGATAACCAAATACAGAATTCTGTTTTTATATCAAAATCTGCTCCTCATTAGGCATTCAGGATTCAGTTCTAATCTCATTTTCAGCACCCATCAGCAAAGAGCCCAAGCAGGGAAAAAAATTTCCATTTAGCTTACATATGCATTGCTCAACCACGAAATTTAAAATAAAAGTCCTCTCCTCTTGAAGCAGAACATATAAAACAATATCTCACTGAATTAGAGAAAAAAGTATGAAAATAGTATGTCCTTTAGAGTTTTAGAAAGGAGAGCAACTCATTCTTTTTTTTTTTAAGAATAGCATAATGATTCCAACTTAATTATTATTCAGCCTTAATAATTAATTCACAACTAGTCTCATTTTATGTATTACCATCTCTTAACCTCCCCCAATTTTTTTTCTTGTTATCTTTTTACCCTTCAACCTTTTCTTGCATACCCTCCCTGACCACCAATCTGCTCTCTGTATCTATAGCCTTGCTTTGTTTTATGTGTTTTTTTTTTTTTTTTGATTCCACATGTAAGAAATATCATATGGTACTTGTCTTTCCCTGTCTGACTTATTTCACTTAGCACAATGCCTTGGCAGTCTATCCATCCATGTTGTTGCAAATTGCAAGATTTCATTCTTTTTTTATGGTTGAAGAATATTCCATTGTACATATATACTGCAATGTCTTATCCATTCACCCATTGAGGGACACTTAGGTTGTTTCCATGTCTTGGCCATTATAAATAATTCTCAATGAACATGGGTTTGCAGACATCTACAAGAGCAAGTGTTTTTGTTTTCTTTGGATAAAAAACACAAAATTGGAATAATAGCAAGACCATATGGTAGTTCTATTTTTAATGTTCTGAGGAGTCTCCATACTGTTTTCCATAGTGGTTGCACCAATTTATATCCCCACCAACAGTGCACAGGAGTTCCCTTTCCTCCACATCCTCACCAACACTTGTTATTTCTAGTCTTTTGATAATAGTAATTCCAACAAGTATGAGTGTTATCTCCAAATTTTGATTTGCATTTCCCTGGTAAGCAATGAAATTGAGCATCTTTTCATGTACCTGTTGGCCAACATTTGACTTTTTGAAAGAATTTCTTTGTAAAAATCAGTGAATATCATTAGAAAACTTCCTGCTTATTTTGTTAATGGTGGATAGTTTATGCTAAAGGAATGATATTATTTAATAAGTATTTGTCTCCTGATAGTATAAAGGTGTGATATCTTAGTTTGTGCTGCTATAACAAAGTACTATAGACTGGGTGGCTTATAAACAAGAGAAATTTTGTTTCTAATAGTTCTAGAAGTCTGAGATCAGAGTGCCAGCCTGTCAGGTTCTGATGAGAGCACACTTCCACCTTACAGATTGCCCATTTCTTATTCCATCTTCCCATGGTGGAGAGCAGCAATGGGAACCAAGCTTTCTTGTAACTTACATAATGGCATTAAACCTATTCGTGAGGGCCCTGCTCTCCTGACTTCATCTAATTGTATTAATTGCCCCAAAGTCCCACTTCCTAGCACTATTACAATGGGGGGGGGGTGGGTAGGTTTCAACATGTAAGTTCTGAGGAGCACAAAAATTCAGTCCATTCCATGGCAAATTGAATTAAACAGTAAGATATCTAGAACAGCTCAAATATCAGGAAGTACAAATATCTACATTTGGTGCATGAAAGACTATCTTGTTCCTCAACAAAGTAGGTTTAGAGGGAACATTCCTCAATATAACAAAGGCCATCTTAAAAAACCCACAGCTAATATCATCCTCAATGGGGAAAAACTGAGAACTTTTACTCTATGGTCCAGAACAAGACAGAGATGTCCACTCTCACCACTGTTACTTAACTGTTACTGTAACTTAACACCACTGTTACTTAACTTAACGCTGTTACTAGAAGTCCTAGCCGCAGCAATCAGACAACAAAAAGAAATAAGAAGCATCCAAATCAGTAAGGAAGAAGTAAAACTTTCACCATGATATGATATCCTATATAGAAAACCCAGAATACTCCACCCAAAAACTGCTAGAAGTGTTAAATAAATTCAGTAAAGTCTCAGGTGCAAAATCAACATACAGGTATCTGTTGCATTTCTACACACCAATAAAGAAGCAGCAGAAAGAGAAATTAAGGGATCAGTCTCATTTACAACTGCACCCAAAGCAAAAAGATAACTAGGAATAAACCTAAACAACTGGTTTAAAGATTTCTACTCTGAAAACTATAAAACACTGATGAAAGAAATTGAAGACCACACAAAAAACTGGAAAGACATTTCATGCTCCTCGATAAGAACAAATATTGTTACAATGTCTATACTACCCGCAATCCCTTTAAAAATAACACCAGAATTCTTCACAGAGCTAGAACAAACAATCCTAAAATTTGTATAGAACCAGAAAAGACCCCAATAGCCAAAGCAATCTTGAAAAAGAAAACCAAAGCTGGAGGCATCACAGTCTTGGACTTAAAGATGTATTATAAAGCTGTAATCATCAAGACAGCATGGTACTGGCACAAAAACAGACACTCAGATCAATGGAACAGAATAGAGAACTCAGAAATGGACCCACAAGAGTATGGTCAACTAATTTTTGACAAAGCAGGAAAGAATAGCCAATGGAATAAAGACAGTCACTTCAGCAAATGGTACTGGAAAATTGGACCGCAACATGCAGAAAAATGAACCTGGACCACTTTCTTACACCATACACAAAAATAAACTCAAAATGGATGAAAGACCTAAATGTAAGATAGGAAACTGTCAAAATCCTGGAAGAGAAAGCAGACAAAAATCTTTTTGACCTTGGCCGCAGCAACTTCTTTCTTACTCAACACATGTCTGGAGGTAAGGGAAGCTAAAGCAAAAATGAACTATTGGGACCTCATCAAAATAAAAATCTTCTGCACAGCGAAGGAAACTATCAGCAAAACTAAAAGGCAGCTGACGGAATGGGAGAAGATATTTGCAAGTGACATATCAGGTAAAGGGTTAGTATCCAAAATGTATAAAGAACTTATCAAACTCAACACCCAAAAAACAAATAATCCAGTGAAATAGGCAAAAGACATGAAATGGACACTTCTCCAAAGAAGACATCCAGATGGCCAACTGACACATGAAAAAAATGCTCAACATCACTCATCATCAGGGAAATACAAATCAAAACCACAATGAGATGACCACCTCACACCTGTCAGAATGGCTAACATTAACAACTCAGTGACAACAGATATTGGCGAAGATGTGGAGAAAGAGGATCTCTTTTGCACTGCTGGTGGGAATGCAAACTGGTGTAGCCACTCTGGAAAACAGCATGGAGGTTCCTCAGAAAGTTAAAAATAGAACTACCCTCCGACCCAGCAATTGCACTACTAGGTTTTTCTCCAAGGGATACGGGTGTGCTGTTTCGAAGGGGCACATGCACCCCAATGTTCATAGCAGCACTATCAAAAATAGCCAAAGTATCGAAAGAGCCCAAACGTCCATCGACGAATGAATGGAATGGATAAAGAAGATGTCGTATATATACAATGGATTATTAGTCGGCAATCAAAACGAATGAAATCTTGCCATTTGCAACTATGTGGATGGAACTAGAGGGTATTGTGCTAAGTGAAATGAGTTGGTAAGAGAAAGACAAATATCATATGATTTCACTTATATGAGGAATTGAAGATGCAAAATAGATGAACATAGGGAAGGGAAGCAAAAATAATACAAAAACAGGGAGGGGGACAAAACATAAGACTCTTAAAGATAGAGAACAAACAGGGTTGCTGGAGGGGTTGTGGGAGGGGGGATAGTCTAAATGTGTATGGGGCATTAAGGAATCTACTCCTGAAATCATTGTTGCACTATATGCTAACTAATTTGGATATAAATTAAAAAATAAATTAATTAATATGAAAAAAACCTTTGTTGGAAAAAAAAGTCTATATTACCCGAAGCAATCCACACATTCAATGCAATCTCTATCAAAATACCAACAACATTTTTCACAGAGCTAGAGCAAACAATCCTAAAATTTGTATGGAACCGCAAAAGACCCTAAGTGGCCAAAGAAACCTTTGAAAAAGGAAAGCAAACCTGGAGACATCATAATTCTGGACTTCAAGTTATATTACAAAGCTGTAGTGATGAAAACAGTATGGTACTGACACAAAAATAGACACATAAATCCATGGAACAGAATAGAAAGCCCAGAAATAAATCCATAACTATATGGTCAATTAACCTTCCACAAAGCAGGAAAGAATATGCAGTGGGAAAAAGAATGTCTCTTCAATAAATTGTGTTAGGAAAACTGGACAGCAACATACCAAAGAATGAAATAGACCACTTTCTTAAACCATACACAAAAGTAAATTCGAAATGGGTTAAAGACCTAAATGTGAGACCTGAAACCATAAAAATCTGAGAGAAGAACCCAGGCAGTAACCTCTTTGACATCAGCCATAGCAACTTCTTACTAGATAGGTCTCCTGAGGCAAGGGAAACAAAAGCAAAAATAAACTATTGAGACTTCATCAAAATTAAAAGCCTCTGCATAGCAAAGGAAATACTCAACAAATCTAAAAGGCAACCTTCGGGATGGGAGAAGATATTTACAAATGACATATCCAGTTAAGGGTTAATATGCAAAATATACAAAGTACTTATAAAACTTAATACTCAAAAACAATCCAATTAAAAGGTGGGCAGAAGACATTAATAGACATTTTTTTTCCAAAGAAGACATAGATATGACCAATAGACACATGAAAAAATGTTCAACATGACTCCTCATCAGGGAACTATGAATTAAAACTATAATGAGAGGGACTGGGTGGCTCAGTCGGTTAAGTGTCTGACTTCGGCTCAGGTCATGATCTCACAGTTTGTGAGTTCGAGCCCTGCATCGGGCTTTGTGCTGACAGCTCAGAGCCTGGAGCCTGTTTCGGATTCTGTGTCTCCTTCTCTCTCTGCCCCTCCCCCACTTGTGCTCTGTCTCTATCAAAAATAAATAAATATAAAAACAATTATAAAAAAACTACAATGATATATCACCTTACATCTGTCAGAGTGGGTAAAATAAAAAACACAAGAAATAACAGGTGTTGGTGAGGATGTGGAGAAAAGAAACCCTTTTGCACAGTTGGTGGGAATGCAAAGTGGTACAGCCACTGTGGAAAACAGTATGGAGGTTTCTCAAAAAGTTAAAAATAGAAGTATACTATGATCCAGCAATTGTGCCACTAGGTATTTACCCAAAGAATACAAAAATACTAATTCAAAGGGATACGTGCACCCCAGTGTTTATAGCAGCATTATCTGTAATAGCCAAATTATGGAAACAGCCCAAGTGTCCATTGACTGATGAATGGATAAAGATGAGACACACGGGCGCGCACGCACACACACACACACACACACACACACACACACACACACACACACTGGAATATTAGCCATAAAAAAGAATGAAATCTTGCCATTTGCAATGACATGGATGGAGCTAGAGAGTGTTATGCTAAGCGAAATAAGTCAGTCAGAAAAAGACAAATACCATATGTAGAATTTTAGAAAGAAAACAAGCGAAGGAGAAAAAAAATTAGGGATAGAGGCAAACGAAGAAACTGACTCTTAACTACAGAGAACAAGCTGATGATTTCCAGAGGGGAGATAGGTGAGGGAATGGGTAAAATAGGTAATGGAGATTAAGGAGTACACCTCTTGTGATGAGTACTTGGTGTTGTATCACTATATTGTACACCTGAAAATAATATTACACTGTATGTTAACTAATTCAAATTTAAATAAGAACTTAAAAGAAAACAAAAAAAGCATTTTTTAGTTATAATAGGCAAAATTGCAGATTTGTCAAAATAAAATAAACACATATGCGCACATAAACTGTCACATGAACATATGCACACATACAAACCAAACTTCAATGTTTGTCTTCCAGTTACAAAAGGAATTCGAGTTATTTTTTTTACTTTATAACATAAGCATGACAGTAATAACTAATGTTTATAGAGCGCTTACTGTTTGCTAGATGGTGCTTTAAGAATCATAGGTAATATTATCATCTCCATTTTTCAGATGAGAAAGCTGAGGCACAGAGCTGGTAAAGATTGTAGAACAAAGAGACCAACTCAGGGATTATGGGTCCAGCTCTTCACTACAATGCATATACCTCTGTTGAGTTTCAGGACTGTAGTTTATAATCAGTGTTCCTAAACATGACCAGGTGGCACTGTGAAGTCACAAAGGGCATCCTGAATCAGAGGATAAGTTATGTTTAATATGCTTTCAACATCATAGTTGATGTGCTTTAGGTTTTAAGTTATCTACCAGTGAACCAGATTGTTAGTCACGTTTTATTAGAGTTATAATAGAAAATGTCCACATTTAGCATCTGTTCTGATGCTTCACATGTTCATTATCAAGTACAAAAGTGCATGTGCCCTTGGACACTTAAAGAATAGAAACTGAATTAAAAATGTATCTCAATACTTCTTCACATATAGATTAGGTGATCAATATATGTTCCTATTGCTCATCTCAGCTATCAATTTTACCTTAGGAAAATACATTTAATCAGACAATCTAGTAGAGATGTTAATGTGACACTAGTTTTATCTTGGCAGGTTCAATCTGGTTGCAATTCAGCATATATTGGTATCCAACTTCCATTGAGGACAGAGATACGTGTTTTTCTATCAAGAAATAAAGATATGTCTTGGTCAGGGAGGCAAATAGTTGGCCCTTCCTTTTTCTATGTTGATAGGTGCCTTTTCCTCAGACATTCTACATAACCTCAAAATTCTTGTAAATAAAATTTTATAAGCATCTTTTGCTATCTAGTACATTTGGCAAAAAAAAAAATGTACTTGCCATACTTTCTTTAAATCATTTACTTCTGGATTAATGTTAATCATGAGAACCAGTGGACAAAGCAAATAGGGTAGGGTTTGTGCAGGACTCAAGAGAAGTGTGCTGAATAATTAAAGATGATCTCTGAGAAAAATGTATAATGATTAGAACACAGTATCAGGATCAGGCTACTTAGGTTTATGACCAAGTTCTGCCGCCTTGGTAAATTGCTTATCTACTCTAAAATTCAGTTTCTATATCTAAGATGTGAGAACAATATTGCCTATTCCAAAATCAAGTACTACTGTAAGGACCTTGTAAAGTTTCCATGAAAAACACTTTGCAAAGTGTAAAACACATATTAGGTATTTTAAGAGTTAGATACTATCATTATTATCATTATTGCTATTTTCTTGCAAACTTAAAATGTGACAGGCAGTGCATGAGGTACTAGATTATCAAGATAAATAAAATATATCTTCTTCCATTCTAGAGCTCAAAATCTAGTAAATTTTGAAATATTTGGGTTCCTCTAATAAGTTTTCACATTATTAGGAACATTACATAAGAAGTGAATGAAGAATAAACCTGGCATGAGCAGTAGAAAATTAATTTCAGGAATTTAGACAGGTCAAGGAGATGGGAGATGAGGACACAAAATTGTGTCTTTCTGAGCAATAGTATCTTGGAAGGAGGAGGACATGCCCCTGATGTAGGAAGTGATGTGTTATAGAAGAGCCTTAAACTGGGCAGGTATTTTAATATATTATGAGAGAGAGAGAGACAGAGAGAGAAATGGAGAGCCAGGGAAAAAACTACTTTAAGGCTTTATATTTAAGAATACTAGAAAGAAAAGAAAGCACAGAAGAAAAATCAAAATACTATTTTTCACAATGTTGAGGTTGAGTTAAAATGATTATTTCCGGGGTGCCTGGGTGGCTCAGTTGGTTAAGTGTCCGACTTCAGCTCAGGTCATGATCTCACAGCTCATGGTTTCGAGCTCTGCATCGGGCTCTGTGCTGACAGTGCAGAGCCTGGAGCCTGTTTCGGATTCTGTGTCTCCCTCTCTCTCTGCCCCACCCCTGTTCACACTCTGTCTCTGTCTCAAGAATAAATAAACATTAAAAAAAATTTTTTTAAATGATTAAATATTTCCACCTGTCAGTCATCTTAAGTTAAATTTCTAAGTTGTGCCATTTATGAAATAAAAGGGTTTTTTAATTGTAAATAGTAGTAATACTTGTAGTGATAACAAATATACAGCAAATATTACTACTGCTATAGATCATGTACTGGAAACTGATAACATGCTAGGTGTTTCATAACATGTACCAATATCGGTGGACATTTTTGTTAGGAAAAAGAAAGTTTTTGAAAGACTGTTAAGCATACAAATAGATATTATTCACTACTGCCCTAGGAAATTAGATTTTAGATGGTCTTTTTACAACAGAGCATAAAGCATTACATTTGTTTCACAGCTGCATTATACATAAGTACTGCGTTTCCCTCCCACAGGAATATAGTATTTTCTTGCAGAAAAAAATGAACTCCAAAGCAATGTGAATTGTTAGGAAGTAAAATAAGTAAGTAAATACAATCTTAGACAGAGGAATTAGGTAAGAATGATCAAGAAAATTATTTCAACACAACAATTAGCTGCAACAGTTGGAAGATGTTAAAGGTCTGTGAAGGATTGTTTTTTAACATATGGGAGTTATTAATAAATCAATATCACATTTGACAGCCATTCACATAGTCCAAGAGCAGCTTCAAAGTCAGAATTTTTAGAAATCTGTATTTGTTTTAGTATATCAAAATACAAAGGGGAAATGTGGTATTTGTACATAGAAATGTGTACATATATTGATATGAGAGCAATTAGTAACCTATGGGATAAAGCTAAACCAATTGGTTTTGTCTAATGGTTTCCATTTTGTACATTTATAAAGGCAGGTGAAAAAAAGCAGTCCATATTAGTATACAATGTAAATCCATTAAATTATCCTCATGAGGTAACCAAGTGTTTAGTTTTCAATTCATATGTTAGCACTGATAGAGATGGAGGTTTAGCTACATAATATTTCTCCTAACTAAATTGCATATAGTAGATAAAAATAATCTTCCCAAGGGTAATCTTTGAAACTCTAACTCAGCACTCTTACCGTATTTAAATTGGTTATTTATTGTACCTTGTGCTTATTGGAAAGAGGCATTAAAAAAGTGGTATGTTTCATTTTAGTCTCTTAACAAATCAAACTATGTTAGATTCATATCTGAGGTAATATACCAAATCAACATGGCATTACATAATGAAATGCAGTGGAGAGCCTCATCTCGAAGCTTTACTTTAAACAGAAAAATATTTAATAATGCTTATACTGTACAGTTTTACATCATCACTGATTCATGCACAAATTTGGTTATTATTCTATAATAAATTTGGTTGATTTTTTGGACAACCTCATTGGCAAAAAGGGTTTTTGTAAAGTTTCCACTTTCTAATATCTTCTTAGAAGTTAAAATTTTCCTCTTCTCTAGTAATTTCCAGCTTTTTCCATTTGGTTGCTATTACCATTTATTTTTCTTATGTTTCAACTGGAAGAGCCGCCAAGCAAAGATGTCTTTTCAGGACATGGAGGTGGAGTGCCAGTGCATGGTTCCAACATCGCCACTTGGTGTTGCCAGTTGTCAAAAAGGGGAGTTCATTCTCTTTTCTTGGCACTTACCACCAGTTGTATGACTCATCTTTTCTAAGATGCTTAGCAGTGTTGTGAAGAGTTCATTTTAACTTATAGATTTTAAAATCAGAGTATGTGGCTGAGCAATATGGACGTAAGGAGACTTTTAGAGGAAGTAGTGGCACTAAGAAACCAAACTTAAATTTTCTTCAAAGTATAATAAGCTTGATATATGATGTATATATCATACATCAATGCTAGATGTATTGATTGAATTGAAAGCATTGAAAGCATTGAATTGCATTGAAATTCATTGAAAGAATTCATTTCTTTCATTGAAATGAAAGCATTGAAAGAATGATTTGACTATTTGAGACATATGCCAATACCTTGGTTTTGTTGTTGTTGTTGATGTTTTTGTTTTGTTTTTACCTACCCTTCCTTTTTTAAATTTTAGAAACAGCATACATTAATGAGTAGAAGAGATCTTTTAAGGAAGTTTCCTTCATGAAAAGCGTGATACAAGACCAACACGGTGAAAAAGGTCATAAGGCATTTAAGGAAGCATCAGGGAGGGGGGTGGTGTAGCCTTCTGTGTATGTGCTTTTATGTAACTTTGAATGTGTTCTTAACCTTCCATGCCTCATTTTTTCCCATTCATAAAAATGACAATAATTACACTTGCCACCTGTGTACCTCAAAGGAGAGAGGGAGGGCTAATGAAATGTCTGTCAAGGGCTTTGAACTTTCCAGAATAAAGCTTTTATGGCTCCATAAAGTACAAAGTAGTATCCTGCACTTGTATTTTTCCTGGCATTTACCTCCATCTCTCAAGTTCTTTGCACGCCATTGGCTCCTGCTGCATATAACACCCTCTCTCTTCTGGTCATGGTCAGAGTTATTCTAGAGAAGTGTCAGGCTGCTGCTGTTTTTACCCAAGTTTAGTGTGGTTTTTTCATTTTGGTCATGGTATCTGAAACTTCTGTTGCTGTTTTCTCTTTCCCTGTGCACATTAGATTATTTCGTAGGCATGGAAGCATGGGTAAATGACATGAGAACCAATGTGAGAAACATCAACTCAGACATTCCCAAATGACATACTAATATTGAGAATATATTGTTCCAGAGTCAACTTGGAATACTACAAAACATCTCAGGCTGTTGTAAAAGAAAAGTTCTGCCAAAATGCAATGTTATAGCTTATAAATATATTTTAAAATGTTTATATTCTAACACTCTCTTTCTTTTTAACTTCTTGGTTTTCCTTGAAAATGGAGCCAGAAATAATTTTTTGGTTATTGACATCAAAACCTGAATTTTTAAGGTAGTCAATCCTATTTGTGTTTGACTGAGGGGACTTTAAATGTACTTGATCTTGTGCACTGCAAATCGGCAGGCACTGCTTTTGAGGATCCTGAGATGAGCCAATACTGAGGGTCATGGTCAAATCACAGCAGTGGGGTACTCCAATCTATAGTGCTGAAAAACTGAGAAGAAACCTTGAAATTTCATGTGATTCAATCTTTAGATTTTAAGTCTTTCCTCAGTAAGAGAAAAAAAATGGGGCTCATAATTTGGGGAAACAACTTTGCAGCATTAGCATATAACCTTTTTTGTTCACCAGTGCTGTTGCAGTAGGCAGGAATAATTAATAAATTAGCTCATTTTATTAGATGTTTATGTGCCAAGCAATAATGGAGAATTCAAGGGAATCCGGAGACTTCGTCTAGGTCCTCAAAGAGATTCAATTATAATTTATCAAAAGAGAAGCCTCACATATCCATAATTACACATAGGTAAAATTTTAAATTTACTTAAATCATTGTAGACTGAGAATGGTGTGTGTGGGCTTGCACACTCACACACACACACACACACACACACACACACACACACACACACATTTCCTTCTTGATTCTTTAATGCTTAAAATGCTACCCTTTAGTCCTGGATTCCTCAGTTTAGCTTAGGACTTTGAGCTCTATTGAAATGTGAACTCCTTCAGGAGAGGAGCAAACAGTTTACACTGGCATCATTCCCTTACTTGCCCCTGAAATGAATTTCTGATCTCCAGAAATAGCTTCTGGTGTAGATGGACTTTACTACAGTTGAACAAGTCCCCCAAACCTGTCTATGAATCAGGTTTGGGAAAATGAGATGGGTCAGCAAGGTTCTTATAATTTCACTTGTGAATAATCATCATTCTATCCTATTACTGTTTATCTAATTTGATTTTTCTCCTTAGCCACCAAATCATTTTAGTGAATACCTGTAGCAAAAAGTGTATTGGTTATGGCTTAAATATGGTAAAAGGTGAACAATTTGATCGTTGAAATCCCAAATATTTTTTCATATTATTTGATTAGATCATTATTTTTTTCTGGAACATAAGACTTCTGTACTAATCACAAACACCTAAAATTATATGAAGTATGTGATGTGTAAAGTCAGGCTTCAGATGCCTTCAGTTCTTTTCAGAATGTGCATAATAAAAGGAAATGAGATTTATTTTTTAATTTTCATTTTATTTATTTTTGAGAGAAAAAGAAAGATATAGAGAGTGGGGGAGGGGCAGAGAGAGAGGGAGGCAGAGACTCCAAAGCAGGCTCCTTGCTGTCAGCACGAGATCGTGACCTAAGCCAAAGTCAGATACTTAATCTTAACTGAGCCACCCAGGTCCCCCAAAAATGAGATTTAATTTTAAACGTAGCATTTAAACTATGAACCCCTCCATTTTTTTTTTTTCTAATAAAAAGGTAGTTGGCCTGGGGGAAGGCTGAGAAAATTGGAATGGAAGTTTATTTCATGAATTTATGCCATAACTATGCCCTATACTACACACCTTCCAAATCCCTTTTATCCCAAAGGTATTTTGGGGCTAGTAGGAGTCAAGTACATTCATGGGGTATCTCAAGATTACAGTAAATCATTAACAGACATTTACTCATCATCTCCATTCATGGGAAACAATATTCTCATAGGGCTAGAGAAATTGAAGACAACGTGCCTCCTTAAGGAGTTTACAGTATAGTGTGAAGACAAACAAGTGGCTGGTCATCACCATTCAGAATGATAAGTATAATGATATTTGTATCCACGGTGTTTTTAGATCACTTTGGAGCATAGATACACGGCCACGCTAAGGATAGTGTGTCAAGGAAGGCGTCCTCTAGTCCCAATGTCTTGAACCTCCAATAGAAGGCCATATCTGATGAAGAAAATTCTAGGAAAAGAAAACAACTTTTTCAAAAACGTATGTATGAGAGAATGAGACGTTCAAAAAAACTACAGAAGGTGTTTGTTAGTGTCAGGCGTTGTGCGGGGTAAAGATAGGAGTTTGAGTCAAAAAGAATTTTTGCAGTTTAAGGCTTTATTGAGAACTAAGGTTCCAGGAGAGGTTCCCTGACTCAAGGAGACAGTCAGGGAAGTCGCGCCCGGGTATGGTGGGATAGGGTTTTTAAGCTGTAGCAGTTCCGGGTTTAGGCTCAGGTGAGACTTTCTCTCGTGCCATGTTGTGCTGTTGCTCGGTAATTGGTTGACCTTCAGTTCGTTCTGGAGAGCCGCTTGGGGCTTTCCGTTGGATTGTGCTGGCGCTCAGTGATTGGTTGACCTTCAGTTTGTTCAGGCACGCTGCTCGGGGCTCTCGGGGCTCTCTGTTGGGTTGTGCTGGGGTTCTGTGATTGGTTGCCCTTCAGTTTCTTCCGGCGCGCTGGTGACAGGGTCGTCCCCTTCCAGGGACATCCTAACAGTGTTTATATTGATTGAGTACTAGGGTATAAAATGGAGAATGTCAAACACATTTATATTAGGCTGATTGTGTCACAATCAGGGATGGATCTAACATGGAGAAAAGACTAGATTCAGGCAGTACAATTACAAATTAGCAACCCAGGTGAAGACAAAGGAGTCAGCGGAGGTAAGGCCAAAACTGAGGTCCAAGTGGAGTAGCCACTTGCCCAAGTCACATTCACAAAGAGCCTACATTTTTAGACTTTAAGTGTTATTTTTAATTTTTTAAATGTTTATTTATTTCTGAGTGAGAGAAAGAGACAGAATGTGAGCAGGAACAGGCAGAGAGGCAGAATCTGAAACAGGCTCCAGGCTCTGAGCTATCAGCACAGAGCCTGATGCGGGGCTGGAACCCACGAGCTATGAGATCATGACCTGAGCCAAAGTCAGACGCTTAACCAACTGAGCCATCTAGAGCCCCTTGATGTTATTTTTAAATGAAGTCATACAAAGAGTCAGTACATTGTTTTAGGTGTGTTAGGTTTATTTATTTAAGTATAAACATTAAACTGTTTTAAAATGTTTATAACTCTTTGGATGTGTCTTCACTTTTTTATATGGGAAGCTTCAAAAACAGAAGAGGACTATACTTCTCTGTGCCTGTTGTCAGGGACAATGAAGGAAAGTGGTTAGATCTGAGAGATCTTTAACCCTATACAGATGAAATATCTTGCCCAAGTGTGTACAGTTGGCTCATGGCAAGACAGCAACATAAGTCGACTCCTAGTCCAGTGCTCGTCTCAAGCCCCAACCCGTTTCTATATCCCTTATGTCAGAACAGCAAATAAGCTACTGTAAGCTTTAGATACACAACTAAACACTAGCATTATTATTTGATGCTTACAACTCTGAAAGACTAGAAAGAGGCAATGTTAGATTTTCTCGAGGCAGGAAGGGTAAGTGTTAGATAGGAATGCGGCAAAACGTTTTCAGTTAGTTTTGATTGGATAAAGAGATTAAATACCCTGTGAAATAGATTAATATTTCCATCCAGGAACTGTAAGTAATGGAACCATCCAGGCCTGGGGCAGGAGTAAACAAGGTAGTTTTCCCTTGTTCTCCAAATTTGGCCTTGCCCTTATCTTCTGAGGGACTCTTAGAATACCCATATTTCTTATACACATTTAAAACAGCTTGATCTAAATAAGCACCCTGTTATGGATCTTTAGTTTGCAGGTTAACTTGCAATTGCAGTTATTTAAATGAGTAGAGCAGACAGTGGAACAAATCTAAATTTAGCCACTCTGAGTGGGTAGTAAAGGATTAAAAAAAAAAAACCTGGCAAATCTCATTGATAGATGCAAATCTTAAGAGTTTATGCAATGGTGACACAGATTTTCAAATAGCTAATATTTGGGCACCTGCAGATTAACATTCAGTAAACTTACAACTTTAAAAGATCTGCCCAGGTTGGACAAATTATTTTCCCATCAACAGTATTAACCACTGCCACAGCTGAAAAGACAAACAAACCACAAACATCTGAGAAAGAGATGAATTAAGAACACAAGGAGAACTTCTGCAGACAGCAACCAACACAACTTTCCCTTTCTTTCTACTGGATTATCTCCAATCCACCCTAAATTGCTGAACTGACATGTGGTAAACTTGGACGACCCAGAAGAGGCGAAACATATCCAGCTGTGCGTATCTGGCAGTCTGCTATTTCACCTGGTATTTTTGGATAGCAGGACCCTTGCCACACTTTTGGATCAATCAGTTGTAGTAAGTTAAACGTTTTCCCAGTTTCCTGGCACAGGCAATGAAAAAATATCTCAAGAAAGATAGAGTTCATAGAGCAGACTTGCAAGAAACTACTCACCCACTAGCTTCAGATGAATTTAAGTTGCAGAATTGTAGAATTTCTTTGACTTCTTTGATTACTTTTTGCTCCTCCTTCCAGGAGGAGCTAGCTGATAGTTTCAGGATTCTTTTATAAAGTTCTTATGTTTCCATAGTGCAGCTTTTAATTTCCCTAGAAGGTTTAAAACATGGCACAGAGCTTTCCTTGTACACTTACTGAGTCTGCCAACCATGTGAGTGGTTGAGACATTTGTTCTCCTCCCTGGTGCTCATAGTCTCTGTGCTGTTCATTTCATATTAGCTATAGACCAATCTTTTTTTTTTTTTTTTTATTCTCTTGTGTTTAATCGATAGCCATTGGTGCAATTTCATTGAAACTCAGTGACAGCATGACAAATCTCTTCCTCTTTGCATTTTTAAGGATTTATAATCATAGAGAAGTTAGAAATATATTCATATTGCAGGATTTCACAAATGCTGTTGGAAAAATGATTGATAATACAAAGAAGATAACGTTTATTTCTAGTTGGGGGATCTAGAACTATGAACGATGAGGGAAAGAGCATGTTAATACACAGGATGGACAGGAAGCAACAAATGGAGTAAACTGTGTGAGCAAACACACAGAACTAGCGATCTCAAGCTATGTGTGGAGAAAGCTAAGTAACACACAGCATCTGGAGAGAACGTGGGAATGCACAGTTGGGGATTTACTTTCAATGTAAATCAGTAGGCATCAATTGAGCAACTATAAGCACTGTTGGAAAAGTTGGTCAAGACTAAGTCTTGTAGGGCACTCAAAGCCAAAGGTAGGAGCCTGTGTCTGGTGGGGCTAGTCATAAAAGTCCAGATACCTTAGACAGGCATGAAGGGCCCTGAACCATCCATTCCAAACTTTCCAGGTGTACTTTCCATGCCTCTTCTTCATGAACATTTTCTCCACATTTTCTCCATGTGACACAAGTTTCCTCTCTTTTTGATGTTGCTCATGTCTTTCCTGAACTGTTTTCTTATCGCTACTTCTGCCTGTACAGATCGGAAGTCTCACTTCAGATACTACCTCCTCTGCCAAGCGTTTCTTCGTTTCCTTCTGAGCCTCGACCTTTGGAGCTCATCTAAACTCATACAGAACCTTACTGATACCAGTTACTTTCTAATTTGTATTATGGTTAGGTATGAACACATCTTTCCTGCCAAATTACAAGAACATTGACCAAGATCTTGGTCCACTTTTTTTCTGTGGATACTTCCAAAAATCAGTAGAGTTGTGTATATAATGGAAACTGGGCAAATAGTAGTTGGATGAATAAATGAAAATGTGGATAGAAAGACTGGAGCATAGGAACTACATGATATTTTTGGAAGGTTAACTTTAAGACAAAATTCTACAGCTCAGAGTTCACTATATTATGAAAGCGAATGTCTTTGGTGTATAACTCTAATAAAATCACACTGATTTAGAAGATTGACAGTGGACTATGCAGATAAGGATGGATAAGGGAATATATTTAATGAAATGTATTTTATAATTTCCAAGAATACTATTTAGCTTAAACTACAAAATATGTACTAACAAATTTAAATCAGTTATTGAACATCTGTTTCATAGATATACATTATATAAGATACTATTTTCTTCAAATTTTCAAGAAGCAACACAAATCACAGGAACAACATATAGGAAATAATTACTATATTGAATCTTTGATTGCAAACATCGCATTCAACTATAGGCTGTGGTTTTTACAATTGAGTTTTGAAAAAATATTTCAAAATTTTATTTGGTAAGATATATGTACTTAGTTTTAATGAACAAAATTCTGAGTTAATGATGCCTTTTGTAATATATGAAAAAAACCAAGATACAGTAATTGCATCTTACTTTTGATAATTAATTAGACCATGAGTAGATTGATATAGAGAGATGGAATAGAGCTATATATAGTTTTATAACTCAACTTGGGAGATAACACATTTCCCATTTCCCCTTATTCTTCTGTAAGCATTTTAATTTATATGTGATACTAGTAACCAATCAAAAATAGTGTAGTCTAAATTAGTTTGAAATCAAAACATGCCAGTAAATAAATAAAGGAATAACTGGTTTAATTCCTAATTGGAATGCAAAGCCTCTAATTTTGCAAATTGAGAAGTTAAGCTCACTGTTTCTGAAAGGGGATTAAGTAATTAAAAAATGTTATCAGGCAGCATATGGTGGATGTATCCTAAATGGAAGTGATGTCTTCTACTTTTTCAAATGGTCTGAGACATAATATGATCAACTTCCCCCCTCACCAACACCCCCCACCAATGTGCCTTCCAACAAGGCAGGATTAGGGAGTACCAGACTAAATATTGAATTCAAAAGAATACACAATTATTTAGAGTCTGCCTAAGAAGAAATATGAAACCTGGTAACTAGAAAATAATGAATTGCAACCCATTCATACTTCTGATTCCAGTGTAATGTGATCACAGTTCTTCAGAGTCTGGCAGAAGTACTACTAAATTATGACAAAGTGGAGACTTGAACACATATTTAAATATGTAAAGACACAAGTGTGACTTACACGAAGTAGAATCTAGTATGTCCAACCATCAGAGTGCTGGCCTGTGGATTAAAAATATTTGGTTAAAAAAATAAAAATCTCTCATAATAGTAGCTTTTGCATTATGGGAAAACAAGAGCTTTTGCTAATTGTCAATACTGTGATATTTGTTGCCAGTTACTCTTTTTGGTTCCTATTGTGCTAGCGGCCACCAAACCCTGGATCCCTTTTTCTAGAGACTTACTATCTGATAACAATCCAAAAATTATGGGCAGGACATAGCCAGGCAGGTTTGGGGGTTGGGGATGGAGGAAGTAGAGGTCCTTAGCCTTCCCTTTAGAGTCACTGAAGTTTGTTGTGAACGCTCCACGGGTAAACTGGTGTAACTCTTGGAGAAAAGCATGGAGTTTCCCCCAAAATGCAGAATTCTCCAGAGGCAGCTCTGTTTATTGGTTGGGTTTCTCGGCCAGGTAATAGAAGACTACAATTATGGGTGAGAAAAATATGGACAAAATGTATAAAAGAAGAGGAACAGAGCTAAGAAGAGAAGTGGAAATATTTGTAATTGATCTGGATGTGAATGCCTGGCAGAAAGGAGGCAAGAATTTATCCCTTCCTTTAAATTTATATGCTTGTATCCCATGTGATGGATGGTGGGTATAAATGTTAAATAGTTGGGGCGCCTGAGTGGCTCAGTCGTTTGAGTGTCCGACTTTGGCTCAGGTCGTGATCTCATGGTTCGGTTGGTGGGCTTGAGCCCCGCGTGGGCTCCGTGCTGACAGCTCAGAGCCTGGAGGCTGCTTCAGATTCTGTATCTCCTTCCCTCTCTCTCTGCCCCTCCGCTGCTCATGCTCTGTCTCACTCTATCTCTCAAAAATAAATACACATAAAGTAAAATGAAGTGTTAAATAGTAATTTTGCTGATCCGGGCTGCAGTGGGGGATGTCAACATTGCTACAGAGGAAGTGCCCTGTCACCCACCTTTCCATGTGCAACAGGGGATACTTTTCCAACTCAAACTCATCAGCAAGTAGTGTTTCCCCACACACAAAAAAATGAATTTTGGTTTATTCTGGGATCGTCAGATGTTTGACATTTTGAAAGATTAGAAAAGAAATTAAAAGAAAATATATGTGCACGTTAATTATTAAAAACATCTCTTGTGTGCTTAATAGGATACTCTGTATCTGCATCTTGGCAATCTTTGATGGTGAGAATCACGGCCAAAACAGCAACTTTAAAACCTCTAAAAATCAGCTTTTTTTGAATAGTGATTTGTTTTAAGGAAGATTTGTTCAAGGAGAGATCTTTATGTTGAATCATCACTTGAATCTATGTAGTCATTATTCTTTGGAGAATTGTTCTTTACACAAATAGACTCATACATCAAACCAATTCAGATTGAGATGTTGAATAACCTTATGGATTATTTCTACACAGTACTATTTTTATCCCTCCTCACTTTCCTTTCCATGTCTCACTGCTTCCAACCTCACCCCAGGATAAAGTGTTTTTCTGTTCCTTCACTTACCTGGCCTACCTAACCTCCCCATCCTCACCCCATTACCAGCTTTGTGAAACAAAGTGGTTCCTCAAAACCAGTCCTCACCCCATAGCTGAGCTTCTTGATAAATGGGTTAAAAAAAAGACAAAGCATCCCTAGACACATCTAAACTTTACTGAGTGAGATTCAAAAGGCCACTAGCAACATTTATTAGATTTTATGACTATTAACCGCTTTAGGAAATTGATGAGAATCTTGGAGAAGGGGGCAGACTTTTGCATTTTGCTTGAAAGCCATGAAATCCAGAAAACAATGGAGTAAACAATTTTCCTAAATGTAAAGTGCTCCTATAAGGCCTGCCTTGCCTACATTATTTTTTTGCATCTGACAAAAAGTAGGCAGTCCTTCAGATATATCTTGAATTAGTCATGAGGGTGAGAAGGCCTGCTATAAAATCTAATTTCCACTTATTGGCAAATTATAAAATACCTATTGCCCAACTCAGAAATAAAGTCCTGAGTGGATATAAAGGGCTCAAGTAACTAAAGTAATGACTTTATACAGCCCTATCATAGATTCACAAAGTATATATTGTATGTTTCAGAATATATTACTGGCAATTACCATATGACAATGAAATGAGAGTAGATGGTTGGCACATGGAACTGTAGAATTTGGCTGTGGTCTTAAGGATCTTTTCGTTCAGTGGCTTTCAGAAATGTCTTAAGTAATTTAAGTCATCTTTTTCAAGTGAAGTCTTACATAAGATCATGATATAAAATATTAATAAAAGTAGGGTTGTTCTGATTGAAGCTGGAAAGGGAGACAAAATCTAGTCAAACTGTGATTTTGCAGAAGACGTGATTTACACCCAGAGAAGTTTTTAGTTTACCAAAGGTAATTAATAAAATGATAAGTAAAAGCACACGCTATTTGATTCCCAATCTAGACATTTCATTAGTAAACTGTGTTAGATCTAGAGCAGGAATCTGAAAATAGGAAAATTAAGTCAATTAGATTCCATAACTATATTAGTGGGCTAGGGCTGCCATAACAAAGCACCACAGACTGCGTAGCTTAAACAACAGAATTTTTTTTCCCTCACAGTTCTGTAGGCTGGAAGTTCAAGATCAAAGTGTCAGCCCGGTTGCTCTCCTCTGAGGCCTCTCTTCTTGACTTGTCGACGGTCATCTTCTCCCTGTGTCTTCGCATAGCTTTCCCTCTGTGTCTGTGTTCTAACCTTCTCTTCTCATAAGAACACTTCATTCAGTCATCCTGAACTAGGGGCCCCCTCCGCATATGACCTATTTACCTTAATTACATCTTTAATAAAGGCCCTAGATACAGCCACATTCTGAGGTACTGGGGCATTAGGATTTTAACATTCATTTTTTGGAGAGGTGCAATGTAGCCTAAAATAATTACCAACCCCCAACTGATTAATTCTGGATTACTTTACACTTTCTGAGATAGAGAAGTAATCCACATTGGATTTGGTGCTGGTCTTTAAACTTGTTGGTGCAGTGATTTAAAATGATGGGGCATAATATGCTGTTGAGTCACAATCACTTGTGAAGGGTATGTTTCTATATTTTCCTGATTTGTTACTTCTTAATACAGTATTAAAATGACTAACATAATATAAAAATATGTCGTATCGACTTGTAAAAAATATAACAGAGTGAGTTTGAAGTTAATCCTATAACCTACCCACATGCGGTGAGTATTTTCTTCTTAAAAGAGTGATGTCACAGTAGTGTTGTCAAGGAGCTCCCCACAGCCTGCAGTCAGCTTCTCTCTGCTCTGCCACAGCACAGACTTATCAATACCAGTGTACCGATAACTGTTGTATAGTCATTACATTTTACCTCTAATATAAAAGTGTTTGTTCAGTTTATTTATTTTTAAGTCCAGTATGCCCACAGGCCAGTGATGTGCATGTGAGCCTCATCCATTAGGTATGTGGTTGCAGAGGAAAGGTTAAGAACCAACAAGTAGTAGCCCTGTAGCTAAAACATTATTAATGTCAGGAGACTGGTCCTTCTTTGTGCTACACCACACCAGTAAACACAGAGACCCGAATGTATTGCATTATACCCTATGCCCCATGCCCTATTTAGGTAAAAAAAAAAAATCCCTGTGCCATACGTGTAGAATGCTCTGAGTCAAGGTAAGACTGTTTTGAAATTTTTTTATGCAATAAAATGCACCCCAGACACAGAGAAAGGTCAACATAGTTCCTTAGATACTGAACTCAAATGCCAACTATTATGAACCTGAAAGCAGCTCAGCTGAGAACACCTGACAGGTGGTAGCAGGTGGCAGGTGGCAGAGGGCACTGTGGAGGGGCCTGGAGAGAATGCGGACCTGGGCTTTGGCTCTACTCCAGCAGTGCCAGGCCAAGTCGTAGGAGACCTTTTCAGTCCAGTGACACTGCTGTCACCTGTTTCCCAATGCTTAGAGTCTGGAGTATGTATAAACCCTTGCTTTTAAATGTATTTGGAAGTCACAATGCTGCAGATATGAAAAAAAAAAAAAAAAAAACCTTTCCTCTAATCTCCAGGTTTTGATTTGTATCTATTTTCTAATTCCTGCTTGACGCTCTGCTGGGATGGGGTACCTACAACTCGAGTTCAAAGCCTCTACAACTCAAATTCTCAGGTTCCAATATGACTGAGCTCCCCACTCCCCATTCCAATTACCATTTACAACTCAAATTACCCCGGGCTAGACATTAAGCTAGATATTAAGAGAAAGCTCATTGAAATAATTTTTACCTTGGTGTGAGTAACTAATGAGGAGACTATCTTGACTCTCTAGGGACACTTGCATTTCAATAATGGAAATTTGGTAACTCAAGTGAATTTCCAATTAGTGGACAGTATTGCAGTAAGAAGGTTAAAGAAGGTTTCCAGACAGTAAGGGATATGTTTCTGGAAATGAAAACTTCCTTTACACCTCCTAATATAATTTCTCTTTATTCTTTCTTAGAAATTTTAATTGTATGTTTCTGGAAAAATTAATATAGCAAAATGACAGTTTTCTTCTTAAATAAAAAAGTGTTTATTTTGTCTCATTTGTTGGGTGATATATAAGTTAAATGAATTACATTTTCATCACTTCCAGATATTTTCCTATTGAAAAATTTGAGGCCATCTTATATGTAAATAATATAATATAGTGCATTCAAGATTTTTGGTTTTTCACAATTTGTTAATAATGGCTTAAGTGTTTTTGTTTTGTTTTGCTATTGTTGGAATTGTAATAATATAAAATAGCAGTTAGCATCAAGAGATCTGGATTGGACCTCATTGCCTTAAATCCAAACTTTACTGTTTACTACTTATGGATTTGGAATAAGTTGCCTTCTTCTCTCTGTGCCTCAGTTTCTTCTTTTGCAATAATAGCACCTACTTTGTAGAGCCACTCTAAGGATTCAATCAATTAATGCATATAAAGTGCTTATCATAGACTTTGGCACCTTGAAATGCTAGCTATATTGTTGCGTGCTAGCTATATTGTTGTTGTTGGTATCTCCTTTAAACCTCCTGTATACTTCCCAAAGTGTACTTAATTTAATGTTCAAAGTCCTAAATATTGACTATATATCATATTATTCATGCAGAGGGAGAAAAATGTGTCCTAAGAATGTGCCATATACCCACAGATACTTTCAACTTACAGCACCTAAACATTACTTCATTTTCCATTTCTTGTTACCGTACTAACAGTTTATAAATAAATACACAGTAACCTCAGAGGGAGGCCTGGCATGTCCGGTTTAGGTAGTAGCCAGCTGGGTTGAGGGCTGCTGGCTTTGTGTCAAGAGCAAGCTCCTCCATGCTGATCATTAGCTGCCAGGAAATGCCTTCCTTATTAGTCATTATTGCCTGGGGATTTTCTAGTGATAGAGTGTTAATACTATATGAAACACTATAATTGCAAGGCTGGATTAGGAGATTTGTACTGTACTTCATTATTCTACTTTGAAGTCAATCAACCACTGAAGTGATCACTCTGTCAAAAAAAGAATGTTATATATTTCAAAGAATTTCCAATGTGACTGTGGATTTAGTTCTACAATTAAGAGTAGAAACAAGTGAGTGAACGTTAGAGATTCCTTCTATCAATAGATGCATTTTTGAGGGCCTACTAAGTGCCTATCATTGCTCAAATAAGAATAAGACATGGCCCGTGCCTACAAAGACATTTGGCATTTGCAGTCTTGTTAGAAAAAAATTATGTGGCACAAAACAGTGAAAGAAATATCACATGCACGATTTTGTGTTGACAATTTTGTACTTTAAAAATTGCTTACCAAAGTCTTTTGAACTTAGACCAGATATTTCAATACGACCAAGTAATCAGCAATGATGTTTGAGAACATCTAACCCTGATATCAGTGTTCCACTCGAGAGCTAGGATGGCAGGTGTTTCTTCGCAAAACAATAAAATGCTAAAACAGAAGCTATTGGTGATATGAAACTTTTCTGCTGAGAAAACTTAGGATGTGACACACAAACTACCATACAATGACACCTGGAGGGACAGCTGAGGGCACCAATTTCAGATATTCTTTGTGGAAAATGTTTTACTAGATGTCACCAGGAATAAAATTTGCCCAATAAATGTTAGATGAATGAAGAAAGGGAGAAGGAATTGGGGAAAGAGTGTGCTAACAATTACCAACCACCCAGACCTGCCCTTTATCAGGTTCTAGACAGGAAGTTAACCATGTAAACAGCAGAAAGGAAGTCCACCCTGAAAGGCTATTCTGCTATCATCTTGATGCTTTATGCTTTATCTTCCAAAAACAAAGAACAATTCTAAAATAGGCCTTACCTTGGGCTTTTAAACAAATGTTAAAAGTTAAGCTAACTCCTTCTTCTTTTTTTGTTTTTTTTTTTTGTAATCTTTATTTACTTTTGAGAGAGAGAAAGAGAGAGAGAGAAGAAGATCAAGTGGGGAAGCAACAGAGAGAGAGGGACACAAAATCCAAAGCAGGCTCCAGGCTCTCAGCTGTCAGCACAGAGCCTGATGCAGGGCTTGAACCCACTATCGGTGAGTTCACGACTTCAGCCAAAGTCGGACGCTCAACCTACTGAGCCACCCAGGCACTCCAAAAGTTAAGCTAACTCCTAAATTATCATTGATGTTCAAGAACTGAAATTCAATTTCTTGGTTTCTAATGGGCATTTTATTTTGGGTAGTACCTTTGAGAAACATAATTGGACCCCAAACATATTTGATTCTTTATAGTCATTAGTTGTGCTTTAGCAGTATATCTATTTCTACCCAGATAATTTTTATGATAAACATAGGAAACTGAATCCTTAGCCAATAAAGCCGCTTTCTCTTCTTTATGGAGGATATATATGCAATGTCCTAATGATACCTTGAATGGTGTGACTCACAACCTGTACTGATTATGATGTCTTTTAGTCAACTTCTTGAAACCGAATGTAGTTGACTCTGCTGCCTGTGATGATGGGACATACGGACAACACAGAGAGCTATGATACTTCAGACAATAAACATATTTTTCTTGTAGTTTTAACTTTATCTCTAGAGATTTCAAGGAAGAAAAAGGAGATTCCAATTTCAATTCCCTTCTTTATGCTTTCTGCTAGAGACTGAATGTGTTTCTCCAAATTTCATATGTTGCAATCCTAACCCCAATATGATGGTATTAGGAGGTAGAGCTTTTGGGAGGTGATTAGATGATTAGGGTAGAGACCTTATGAAAGGGATGAGCGCCCTTCTAAAAGAGACCCCAGAGAACTCCTCCTTCCTGCCATGTCAGGACATAGCAAGAAGACAGCTTTGAACCAGGAAGCAGTTTCTCATTACAACCCAACCATGCTGGCATCCTGATCTTGGGCTTACAGCATCCAGAATTGTGAGAAATACATTTCTTTTGTTTATGAGTTACTCAGTCTATGGTAAACTGTTACAGTACCTTGAATGGACTGAGATAACTTTTTTACTTATGCAAAGTACTTGTTCCCTAGTAACAGAGTACCAACAATGACGGTAAAAGAGTGAAGGAGAAGTGTGCCGTGACAGACCCAGAGGGGTCCCTACCCTTGAGTGTTGAGAGGACCTGTGACTTGCTTCTAATCAAGAGAATCAGAAAGTGGTGATGCATTATGATTCCTGTGATCACATTAGGTTATAGAAGATTCTGTCTTAGCTGACCGGAGCAAGAGATTCCTCTTAGGTTGATGAAGTAAGCAGCTATGTTGAGGAAGCTCATGTGGCATGGGACTGCAAATAGCCCCTGCAGTAGCAAATGTCTTCAAACCTGATGGTGGCCTGCAGCTGACAGTCTGTCTCTCTGTCATATGGCAGCAAGGAGGTAGATTCTACTAACAACCTGAATGAGTTTGGAAGTGGATTCTTTTCCAGTGGAGCCTTCAGATAAAATAAGGCCCAGCTGACACATTGATTGCGACCTGTGAGACTGAGCAGGGGACCCAGTTAAGTGGTTGGTTCATGGACACTGTGAAATAATAAATGTGTGGGTGTTTTAAGCTGTTCTATTTGTTGTAATTTGTCACACAGCAATAGAAAACAAATACAGATTTGGACTTCTGGAAGTGGAGTGTTATTATGACAAATACCTATATATAGGTAGAATCCTGAGGAGCATGATAGAGAACCCTAATTCACCTTGAAGAGATTGTTTACAGAAACTTAGACTTTAGAATGCTGACAGTGTGGGGCTCAGAAGGCAGTGGGGAACATGTTATTGCAAGAATGGAGATCCTTGTTATATAGTAGAAAACTTAGTGAAATTGTCTCCTGCTGTTGCAAGGCTGGCAGACCTTGAAAATACTAAAATTAGATTTACAAGCAAAGGGATGAGGGATGGTCTCTCTTCGCTGCTTATAGTAAAATGCAAGAGGAGAAAAAGAAATTGAGAGAAGAACTGTTAAACAAAAAGGAACCAAGATTTGATGATTTGAAAATTCCTACAACCAGGGATCTTATTCCGCCTGCACGTGATTTAGAAGATAAGATTTAGGGCTTTATGCTGATGCATAAGAGACTCTTGGATCTTAGGAGTAGTGTATGTATTTTGCCTGTGGGAAGGATATAAATAGTTGCTGCCATAGAGCCTATGGCAGATTACCCCTAGGGCGGCCCCCATGTTCATACCCTGTATAACCCCTTACCGTTGAGTGTAGGCAGGACTTGTGACTTTCTTCTAACTAACAGAATATGGCAAAGGTGATGAGATGCTATTCCTGTGATTATATTCTGTTATATAAGACTCTGTTTTAGCAGACTGGGATAAAAGACTCTCCTTGCTGGCATGATGAAAGTAGCAGCCATACTGAGGAATAAAAGGCTGTCCAAAGGAACTGAGGGCAGTCTCCAGCTGACAGCCAACTCAAAGCTAGGATCTTCAGTCATACAATCTCTAGGAAATGAATTCTGGCAACAACCAGGATGATCTTGGAAGCGGACTTTTTCTCTCATCAACCTTCTGGATGATAATGCAGCATAGCAAACTGCCATAAATGTAGCAGCTTAAACAACACTGGTTTATTATCCTATGGTTTCTGCAAATCAGAGGTTGGACACCCCATGGCTGGATTCTCTACTCAAGGTCTCTCAAGACAGTAATCCAGGTCTGGGTGGGACTGGTCTCTTACCTGTAGGGTATAGGGAAGATTCTACTTTCAACCTTGTTCAATCATTGGCCAAATGGAGTTCCTTGCCGTCTACTACTGAGCTCCATGTGCCCTTACTTGTTGTTAGCCTGGGTCCAATTTGAGCTCCTAAAGACCGCTCATATTTCTTGTCATGTGGCCTCTTCCGTCTTCGAACCTCTTATATGCTCTGACTTCTTTTGCCGTCAGTGGGAGAAAGTTCTCTGCTTTCAAGGGTTCATGTGATTATATCAAGCCCACCCAGTTTTCTCCATGTTTAAGGTCACTGTACCATTATTGCATAGCATCATCATGGGAGAGCTGTCTCATCATATTCACAGATTCCTGGAGTTAAGATGGTGCATCTTTAGGAGTTCATTTTAGAAACTCTGCCTGCCTCTGCATCTTTGGGAAACAGGAAAAAATGTTTTCTTTACAGAAAAAAAGAGTTGGGGTGCCTTTGGCAATGCTGTTTCACAGAGGAATTAACATAAGCAATGCATATCTTATGCATCATTTTAATTTTAGTATTTCTATTAAGAAAACAGTATAATTCAGAAAGACTTTCTTTTCTGAGTTCAAAATAGTTACAGTTTGCAACACTAGCAATATTTCTGGTTCATTAGGTCCATCAACAATAGAAGAATTGCTCTTACCCTTATTTTCTTTACTCTAACCTTCTGTTCAGATTAAAAGATAACACCTTCTAAGGGGATTCAATTAGATGAGAGAATTGTATAAAATAACTGCTTTCTCTTTCTAAATTTTAAGACAAAGTGTTCCAAATAGCAAAGAGTCTTTTTTCAGTCTGGTCTCCAGAGAAATGCACGTTCAGGGTCTCCTCTCCAAATATTCCTCCTCACACAGAAGCTTCAGCTCTCTGGAGCCTGTCTGCTTCATCACTACCCCTCATGATCGGGATCCCCCACTAGACTGTATGGAGAGGGATGCCCATTTCTTGGCACAAAGGTGCCATCCTCTGGCTAACCTATACTCTGGAGACTAAACCTGCTTAACAGTGGAAACTTTTTCTTTTTTTCCAAGTCATCTACCCAGAGAGATATCTCTGTTAATATTGGTAAAAACCAATATTTAAGTGTCTTCCTTTATGTCAGGCACTAGATTATGTGTACTACTTAACAACATGAGTTAGGTTAGGTCTTTATCCACATTCTACAGTTGATGGAAACGAGGCTTAGGCAGTTTAAGTAATTGTACCAAGGTCACACACTTGTTCCTGGCAAAGGTAGGATTTGAACTTCCTGCATTTGATTCCAAAAACACATGCTCTTAAATACTCTGCTCTACTGACTCTGTGATCATTTGCCCATTATGGACATACTCAAAATTAATAAAAAAAATTATGGTTTGGAAAGACCTTATATTCAGTAGATGAGGAAACCAAGGTCCAGAAATTTAAAATAACTGGTCACATTTGCATAACTATTTAGTAGAAAAGCCACAAAGGAAACCAAGATTTCTTTACACTAACTTGAGCAGGGATGGTAAAAGGGGAAGGAGGTAAAAAGAAAGAAAGGGAAACCTAATGAGTATTAGGAAACCAGAATCAAGACTACTTAAGTAATTTGTGCATTTCACTGCCGTAACCGTTCACAAGATAATAAAATGCACGTAAACAACAGTCAGAAGTGTGAAGTATACACAGCTTTCTGCTTATTATGTAGAACAACTATTGATGGAATTACCTCCTGAAGTATTTTGCTTTTTACTTGATATTAAAGACAAGTTATTTATCATGCATCTTTGGCTAAACAGTTGTCTCCCTAGTAACAACATTGGACTAGGATAAAAGAAGAAGGTGAAAGAGGGTAAACATTTAAATTCTAGGCTCTGCAAAATAATCCACAAAAAAGCAAAATCCTTTACCTGCAGCTCAGAATCGTTAGAAAGCCTCCTTGTGCACCTGACAAGCCTCTGAACAATGCAAGGAACTGAATGATCATCGCATGGATGAAGCATTTACACAGATTACTACATAGCAGAAAAGGACAGAATGCTTCCTTTACAAGTTTTACATTGAAATCTTTCTATTAGGACCTAAATTCACGTAGCTCTGAGGTCAACTGAGTGACTCACCATGTGAGGTCAGGACAAAATGCAGTTAGTAATTCTCCAGAATCATAAATAAATAAATATATATATATATATATGTATATGTATATATATGTATGCACATATATATACACATATATATTTACTTTTTTAGATTATATATAATTAATATATATTAATCTAAAAATGTATATATTTATATTTTATAATATAATATAATTAATTATGTAATTATTTTATATTTATATTTTATATAATATAATATTTTAATTATAAATATAATTAAATATATAATAAGTATAATATATAATAAATATATTAATGTAATATAATTCTCCCTCTATATATACATATATATATATATATATATATATATATATATAAATCAAAAAAAGTAAAGTGAAAGAAGAATCCCTGGCATATTTAAAGTATTTTTAAGAAATACTTTAAAGATTTTTAAGAAATGCTTAGATATTTTGAGATTGACCCATTAAGTCAGAGCAGTCAATTCACAATTTATGACTTGTGTTTTCATCATGGCTAGACATAGAGGCCACTGGTGTACATATAATATAAATGATGTGCAGAGGCTAAGGAAGTGGCTCACCAGTCTTCAGCCAGTAAGTAGCAGAACCAGGACTGCAAGACAGGAACACCTACTAATAAAGATAAGGTCAAAGTAATTTTCAGTATACCACACTGCAATTCTTCTGTAGTGGGAATGCTTCCTGACTATGCATTTTATCCACTGCCATTTTCTTCCTTTAATTTTTCTCTTCTGTTGGGAATTGGTAGGTTTCAATAACTTTGTATTCATGGTGAAGAGGGAGTACAGAGGGGAAGCTAGTGGGAGTTAGGAAAAATGATGAGTTCAGTTATTATGTGAGTTTGAGGTTTTTTTTTTTAAATTAATTAATTTATTTAGAGAGAGAGAAAGTGAGTGAGAGCGAGCAGGTAGGGGCAGAGACAGAGAGGGAGAGAGAGAATCCCAAGCAAGCGCCGCACTGTCAGCACAGAGCCTGACGTGGGACTTGATCTCATGAATCGTGAGTTCATGACCTGAGCCGAGATCAAGAGTCAGACACTTAACCAACTGAGCCACCAGGCACCCCGAGTTTGAGGGTTTTTTTTATAGGATGCTATCTGCAGAGAAATTTGAAAATACAACTCTAAATTTCTTGCCATTGTTTTTTGTAAAGTCTCACATAATCTGGTCCTTCTCTGATCTCATTTTATTCTATGCACTCCATGTACTGCTTAAGGTACTGCTGGCTTCTATAACAAGCAAATCTTAACACTTCAGTGACTTGCTAAAACATAAGCTAATTTCCTACTTACTTAGTCTAAGGTAGGATAATAGGGTGGGTGGGTGGGAGAGGACTATGTTCTACCCATTTAGGCACCCAGCCAGACAAACCTTTTCCATCTTTAACAAGAAGCTTCCAAGGTTGCCCTGGGGACAAATACCCAGCTGACAAATGGAACTAGTCACATGACCGCATCAAGATGCAAGAAGGAAGTGAGGTGACTGGCTGGACAGTGACTTCCTAACGATGACCCTGCACCATAGAAGGGAAAGTGCAAATCGTTATTTGTCACTACCACACCCTCTCCCTCACTTACTTCCAGCCATAGTGGAAGAACACTTTGCTCCTTGAATACGCTGAACACTTTACTATTTTAGGGCCTACATACTTGCTGTTCTCTGCCTGGCTTTATCCTTTTTTTCTCCCTGTGTGGCTGGTTCTTGTTCTTTCTTCTGGTGTTAGCTCAAATGTTATATTCTCAGAGAATCTTTTCTTGACCGCTCAATACAAAAAGTCCCAACCCCTGTGACTCCATCATATCATCCTCTTTGATTACATAATGTAAAACAATCTTAAAGTATTAGCACATTGTGTACTGCCTGCCTCCCATTACTACAGTACAAATTTCTGAACAGAAAGGACCAGATCTCATTTATTAATCATTGTATCCTCACTACTTGAAATAAAAGACACTCAGGAAATATTTATTGAATACTGAATCAACATGCCTTTATTTCTCTTTTCAAGCACATTCAATGGCCCCTATTACCGATAAATGAAACCTGCACTCCCTAGGCTGTCGTACATCATACACCCTACCTGCTATCTGCTTCTCAACATAATTTCCTGCTCTCCTTCCCCTTTCACTGAACTTTCTGTGTTGCAAAGACTTTGGATTATTTGCGACTGCTTTACACTGTATTATTTAAATTCTGCCTTTGCTTATACACTGTCTTCCACCTACAATGCATTCTATCCTCTTCTAAATCTGCCCCTGTCCATTTCCTAATTATTCTTCAAGGCCTTTCTGAAACCTCTTTCAGAAGTTCTTACTTAACTGCCTGTAATTATTAAATTGTATTTGTCCTCTGTGTAGCCTTAGCTTTCATCCATCATAATGCCAACAAACACTTCTATAACACATTTTACATGTGCCAGGATTGTACTTAGTGTTTTACATAAATTCACTTGTTTGTATCTCTATTCACTTAAATAGCTCTTTGATTTGGTACTCTTATCATCTCCCATTTTATAAGTGAGGGAACCAAAGTATAGAGAAGTTAAATAAGCTCCCTAAGATCACACAGTTAGTAGCAAAAGGGCTGAGATTCAAGCCCAGTGAGTGTGGTCCCAGAGTTCGAGCTTTCAACCACTGTACTGTCCTGCCACTCATTTTCCTACAAACATACTTCTACAAGTCTACATCTGTGATAGTACTTGACTTTTGGTTTGTAACTATATGTGCAAAAAATAGTTACAAACAAATGTGTTAAGTGCAAAGTGCAAAGTGTAAAGGCTGGGCTGGTGATTAATTGATGACAGTAACTAATTGATTTTGGATCCCTAAAGTCCAGCACAGTGCTGACATGCTGAGAGTTTAGCAAATATTGAATAAATAAGTTGACTGATATATTTCAGTGTTTCCTATGTTCCAG
Organism: Panthera leo; assembly: GCF_018350215.1. NCBI lineage: Eukaryota > Metazoa > Chordata > Mammalia > Carnivora > Felidae > Panthera > Panthera leo. The sequence continues at coordinate 38,376,891 of NC_056696.1, read as the reverse complement.
GCAGTGTGCTAATCATTATATACCATACTGTCCTCACATTGCAGATGTTAAGCGACTTGAGTTAGCTCATACAAGTAGTATATTGGCAGATACATGACTCTAATCCCAGGCCTTGAAGTCCTGCCTCCTCAGCCAATGCACACAGCCAGCTGAGTGGCCTCTTTTTCTTTTTTTTAAGATTTTATTTTATTCTTTTAAGTTTACTTATTTATTTTAAGGGAGACAGGGAGAACAAGTGGAGGAAGAGCAAAGAGAGAGAGGTAGAGAGGGAATCCCGAGCCCCGGCATGAGGCTTGATCCCAAGAACCATGAGATCATGACCTAAGTGAAATCAAGGGTCAGACACTTAACCGACTGAGCTACCCAGGCGCCCCTAATGAGTGAGTGGCCTCTTTAATGCAGAAGGTCAGCTGGGGATAAGACAGTGGGATTGTCACTTTTGGGCTTTATGCTTATGCCCCAGACCCTCAGTGCATGAGAAGATCAGAGAGAGAGAGAGCCAGGATATGCACTGAACTGAATAAACACACCCATTTTGCTTTTAATCTGTTACTATAGTCTGGTAGTTAGACTGTGGCCTCCAGTGATTTAATTTTTTTTTTTTTAACATTTATTTTTCAGAGACAGAGCATGAATGGGGGAGGAGCAGAGAGAGAGAGAGAGAGACACAGAATTCGAAACAGGCTCCAGACTCTGAGCTGTAAGTACAGAGCCCGATGCGGGGCTTGGGGCTTGAACCCATGAACTGTGAGATCATGACCTGAGCTGAAGTCTGGTGCTTAACCGACTGAGCCACCCAGGCACCCCTTCCTCAGTGATTTTAAAGGAGAAACTCAGATTTGGGTAGAAATCCCCTCTGTACTAAATGTAATTAAGGATCACAGGATTTCTTCTCTCTGAAACCATCTTTAATTATGTAATCATTTATTTATATTGCTTTATATGGTTTTGAATGAAACCTGCAAAGCAATCTATATTCTGTGGAGTAAAAAGAAAAACAAACAAACAAACAAAAACAGAATCAATGGAATTAAAAGTAGAGAACAGGGGCGCCTGGGTGGCTCAGTTAGTTGATCGACTGACTTCGGCTCAGGTCATGATCTCATGGTTTGTGAGTTTAAGCCCCGCGTCGGGCTCTGTGCTGACAGCTCAGAGCCTGGAGTCTGCTTCTCATTCTGTGTCTTCCTCTCTCCCTCCCCTCCCCCACTCATGCTCTGTCTCTCTCTGTCTCAGAAAGAAATAAACATTAGAAAAAAATTTTTTTAAGTAGAGAACAAAAAACAATGAAGCTTTAAACACCAAAACTATAACCAATAGATTTTTTTTCTGCAAGGCTTTCCAGAATACTTTTATTTAAAAGAGAATTTCTTCAGTAGTATCTAGGTAATCTGGATAATATAAATATGTTTATATAAATATATATTTAATATAATCCATTGCTTTTCTAACCAGTTTTAATAGGACCAGGCATTTTGAAAAATCATAGCTAAATGCATTGGCTCCTGTAACATCAAATATGTTGTGCATGGTAGACTTTTACCAATACAATTTCAATTTTTGTATTACTATATATATATATATACGTATATAATATATAATATATATATTATTTTTGCCACAGTGACTTCTACAAATAATGCTATCAAAGAGTCTTAGGACAAGTTTTCTGTGTTTGTTGAAATTACAGTATTTTCAAATCTCAGTATAAGAGGTTGAGGAACATCTGGTCTCTGAAGGAAAAAATGTAAGAATTCAAAGCAAGAGTAAATAAAATTGGGTGGGGCTGGACAGTCTTCAAAAAACCAACTCCAGGCAAATTAAATCTGAATGTACCAGGCCTCGTGTTTTAAGAGAGAAAGCCATTTGTAATGCTATCTTAGTTTCCTAGGGCTGTTGTAACGGAAGACCACAATAATGAATTAAATAACAGAAATTTATGGTCTCACAATTCTAAAGGCTGGAAGTGCCCAATCAAGGTGGTAGCAAGGTTGGTGCCTTCTGAAGGCTGTGAGGGAGAATCTGTTCCATGTCTGTCTTCTGGCTTCTGGTAGTTTTCTGGCAGTCTTTGGCATCCCTTGTCTTATAAATGCATTATCCCAATCTCTGCTTTCATGTTCACATGGTGTTCTCTCTGCGTGCACGTCTATCTCTCATCCCCAAATTCTAGTTTTTACAAGGACACCAGTCATATCGCCCTTGATCATTGGCAAACACTTTGTTTCCAAGTAAGGTCATGTTTATAGGCTGGGGCCTAAGACACCAACCATCTTTTTGGGAGACACAATTCAACCCATAACAAGTGCACAGAGAACGGAACTCCTAAAATGTAAGACAGGAATTGGATTGAGGTGGGCAGGGTCGCTCTCCCGCAGGTTCGGGGAGATAAGGGCTACAGCCTGAGGCTGTACAAGGACACACAGAGGTGAGATAAGACAGCCTTCTGAGAAATGATATGGCACCATTTCTTTAAGGAGAAGAGGAAAATATTCTATGATAATGACATTCCCCTCCTGAGGTGATAGACTCCCAAGCAACAGCTGTGAGATATCCCCAGCCCATAAGAATTAGGTTAATACTTACATAACAGTACAAATAAATTATTTGTGTCCGTGGGAAGCAGTCTCTGCAGTCTCCTGTACATTGTCCTAGGCCACATGACTAAGCATGCGGCTGAATTTTGAGTATTGTATCTTGACTGTCCTGTGTTAAGGCTGAGAAGGAGATTGAACCTCAGTATATGGTTTGTGCCAGCCCTAATCCATAGGAAAGAGAAGGATTGTCTTACAAATGTGGTGACTAGAGGAGACTTATTTACCACTGGTATCATCAGCAAAACAGTAAACATCCAACACGATGCAGATTTGAGGGGCACTCACAAGAAAGAGCGAGGTGATGGTGCAGGATCAGGAGTGCTCTGGAGCTGCATCCTGCCAGAACCCTCCTCTTGAGAAATGTGGTCTCTGTTGTCTTGGGAACCACAGCTCACCCTGTATAACAGAGCGGTCGTATCTGTGATGAGAGTAAGTTGCAAGAAAGACTCTGAGCCCAAGAGGAGTAGGAGGAGATAGAGACCAAGGGCAGCTACTGAAAATTATTGAGCACTGACATGGCTCAGCTCTGATTAGATTCTGTCATTACTATTTCACCTAGTCATTCAATAAATAGTCGTTAAGCGCCAGGTACTGTTTCACGAGCTGTTCACATGTACGTTTGTTTTCATGGAGTTTGTAATCTAGTAAAAGGCTAATGAGTAAACAATTAAAAATACAATATGCCATGTGTAGGCAAATGATCAGGATGAGAGAAGTCAAGGCATGGAAATAGTGCCAGGGAAGGTTACTATTTTATTTAAGGTTTTTAGGAAGACTCCCTTACTGACAATCTAAGCAGAGACTTGGAGGGCATGAAGGACTGTGCCATGAAGCTGAGAAAGAGCACTCTTGGCAAAGAGAACCAGGAGAACCAAGTCCCTGAGGTGGAAACAACTTGGTGTGATCGAATGGCAGAACGGCAAACACTGGAATGGAGAGATAAGTGATGAAAGGCATTCTGTAGAACTTTAGGGGGAGGCTAGATTAAGAACCATTGTATGGGTTTTAGATTTTACAGTAAGATGAGAAGGTCTTAAGTAGGAGAATAACAGTGCTCTGAATTAGAATATAAATAGGATCTCTGTGACTACAATATTGAGAATAGATGAGAGTGGGTTAAAGGGAGAGGAAAGGAAAGTAATTATAAGGCAACAACAATAATCCTGGCATAACAGGTTGAACCAAGGTAATAGCTTTGATAGCGGTGATAGGTTTAATTCCACATAAATTTGGAAAATAGAGCTATCAGAATTTTATGATGTACCACACGTAGGTTTTGAGAGAAAACGAGGAGTCATTGATGACTCCATAGTTTTTGTCATGAGAAATTCATAGGATAGGGAGTCTTTAGGAGAACTAGGTTTGGCGGCAATCAGAAGTTTGGTTTCGAACATGTTAAATTTGAGATTCTTATTTAGATAGTCAATAGAAGATGTCAGGTAGGTAGTAAGAACTATAAGTCCAGAGTTTAGGGGAGAAATTTAAGTGTGAGATATAAATAGATGATATTGAAGTCCACAGGACTTGATGAGATCACTGGGGAGTGAGTATAGCTAGAGAAGATATCAGAGGACTGAAACTTAGGACTCTCCAAGGTTTAAAAGCCAAGGGGATGAGGGGCACTGGGTAGCTCAGTCGGTTAAGCATCTGACTCTTGATTTCCACACAGGTCATGATCTCATGGTTCATGGGTTCAAGTCCTGTGTTGTCAGTGTGGAGCCTGCTTGGGATTCTCTTTCTTCTCTCTCTCTCCCCCTTCCCCTGCTTGCAGGCTCTCCCTCTCTTTCTTCCTCTCTCTCAAAATAAATGAATAAACATCTTTTAAAAAGTCAGGGGGATGAGAAAAAAATAGCAAAGAAGGCTGAGAAGGAGTGCCAGTGAACTAAGAAAAGAGGTAAGCAAGTAGTGTCCTGAAAGCCAGGGATAGAAAGTATTTTACAAAGTAAAGAGAGATTAACTGTCAAATGCTGCTCGCCAACCAAATTAGATGAGGATTGAGGATTGCTCACCAGATTTACAGTGTAGGGCAGGCCATTATTGTGTGCAGATGGAAACGAGCTTAGATTTGTATCAAGGAAAATTAGGACGAGAGAACTTGGAGACAGGAAATATAGGATTTTTGCTGTAATGAGGAGTTGAAAAAATGGGGCAGTAGAAGGAAGGAGACATGGAACCAGGAGAGGTTTTTGGTTTGGATTTTAGTTTTTTAAGATGTGAGAAATAATGGCATGTTTGATGCCAAAGGGCATAACAGAAGAGGGAGAAAACTTCAAGAGAGAGAAAGAAGAATTGGAAAATATCATGTGGAGCTCCTCAATAATTTTGAAATGAGGAAAGTAGGACTGAATCCTGAGATAAAATTTAGAGTCAAGTATATGGCTTAGAGCAGGAAAAAAAGTGCAATAATTTTAGAAAGGCATAATGACTCCCAGATGTGCAACACTAGATTATAAACCAAATGAATAAGGTATTATATCTAAGAAATGCATTGATCTGGAATTATTTTGGCCAGACATTGGATATGTAGAAGAAAGAGAACCACAAAAGCTAAGCTTGGAAGTCCCAATCATGAAGTATCCAGGGGAGACAGTGCCAAATCTCATTTATCCATATTGAATATTTATATTTTCTCTTGAATCATTTTTCAGTCATAGGTCTTTTGCTTTGTATCTTGTTTGGTTTCATCACTGTATATGCCTTACTATGTTTTCAGCTAGATTTATACCTCATTGTGTTGCTTTCAACAATGGTGTTCAATTCTGCAATATATTGATTTTTTCTATTTCACATTTCTTTCTTGAGCCCCACCAGATCCTTCTGCTGTATCTACTTTGAATCTTGTATCTCTTTCTTGTTTTCCAAAAGTGGCAATTCCTTCAACAAAGTGTTTTTCTATTTACTTATTTGCATCATTTCTATATTGTATCATGGCATCTTCCTTTATTTTTTAGTCACTGTGCATAGATCTTCATAGATTAATAGTTATTTTGAAAGGGGTTTACCTTGCAACAGCAAGTTCTCTTAGGCTTTCTGGTCTCGGCCAACAGAGACTGGAGCTACTCACACTGCGGATTCTCTCATTTTCATCCTGCTTGCTTCCTGATTGCTTCTGCACATAGGACTTGTATGTATTATTCCTACTTACCCCTCCCTATCAGCTTCCTTGTCATTCCAACTAGATCCAGACACTGCGTGCATTCTCTTCCTTTAAAAAAGAAAGTATTGGGCCTCAGTATGTGCCACTTGAGAGATCTGTGTCTTACCAGCTGTGTCAGAGATATGTAACATCTGCATCCTCTAAGAATCTTCCTACACTTCTGTTTGCCTATTACTAAGTTTGGCAGCCTATTTTTTCCCATCTAGGAACATGTTTTTATATATTTCATATACTGTGATTTGAGATTAAGGTATCTGCTAATTTGATCAAAGATGGAGGGCTTTTAAATTTTTTTAAAATTTTTAACAAAATTTAAAAATTAAATTTTTTTTCCCCAAATTGATTTTAGGCGTTTTCTACAAGAAGAAGAGGAAAAGTCAATATGTGATCCACTGTCTTTAAACCAGATGTTTTCTGATAAATTCTTAAAGCTTCCTACCACAATTTCTGTGTCCATTCTGTGGTCTATACTAAAAAAACATTATCCGTACCTTTGATTCTACCTGGCAGGATAGGGAAGTGGGGGGTGGGGAGGTATAGTTTACTTCCTTAAACTACAGAGTAACTACAGTTACTCTGTATTTTTGTCTGTGAACAAATGATTTTCACCATATTCTCATGTTCAGTTTTATGAATATTTACTTATATAAATAAAATTCTTTTCTCTATAATGAAACCTGTTTTTACTTTTAAACACTGCATATTTCCTTATTGATGAATTCCAGTTCTGAATCTATTTTAATCAAATCTAAATTGCACCTCTCCGGTGGCATCTAATGAGATTCATTTCCTTTCCTCTTCTGTTTACTCAGTTATCTGACCTGGCTATATTTGTCTATAGACCTGCAATAACATTTTTCTTTTTCCCAAATTTCATCCTTTTAATTCTCATCAGAATTCCTGAATCTCTCCTTCACCAAATGACTTTTTTCTATAACTATTCTTATTGTCCCTATTTGAATTTTTATCTGGGTGTTGCAAAGCTCCACACCTAAATTCACTTTAGCTCTCCATCAAGCCAGCACATGAGAGAATTTGTCAAATCCAGTTTTTGCAGGCTTCCTGAGATGCACTAATGCACCTTTTGCAAGTGGTCTATGCTAACAGTATTTTTATGGTTTGTGTAAAACATTACATCCAGCTCTGCCCCACTATGTATGTAGGCAGCCTTTCACTTCAATTCTCTAACAAAAATGTAAAATTTTTAAGATACGTATTTAGATTCATACTTTAGTAGTAGATGTACTATTCATTCCCTATGTGGAATGGCAGAAGTGGATAGTAATTTGTTAGATGCATGTAGGCAGGCCAGCCACCACATTCTAGACATCCTCCTCAAGAATAATGCCTACTTAATTGTGATTGCTTTCATATTTGACACTAAATTATCCTGACTTTTCTTCATTTTCAGGAAATAGCAAGATTCTTCCCTCTTATAAGTAGGTTTTGTGAATCTGGTATATTATTATAAACGATTGGAATTCAACCAGAATGTCATAATGCTCCAGTGTGTTTAGTAAAGCTATGAAAAAAGGAGTCTTGGAGGTAGATAGCCAGGTGATAACTGTGTATCACACGTTGTCTTTGCTCAAGATTTGAGAGTGATTTTATATAATGTGCAGGAACAGGTTAGAAGCTGACTGACTGCCTTAGAGGGCAAGATGAAGGTCCTTCAGAAAGCCCCAAATGACAGTTCATAGGTAAGTTTCCAGATCTATTTTATTATCCCAGTATCTGCCTATTATTCTCTGCCATGTCATGTTCTTTCATGTGTTCTTCAGTCATTGATAAATGTTTGCTTTCTGAGCTTCCTCTTAGATTTTTTTTTTTTCATTTGGTCTCAGTGTATTTATCCTCCTTAATGAACCAGAACAAAGGGATATCAATCAGAGCTTTTCCGTTCTAAATACACTCTTGCATTTGTAGTGGATATAATTAGTGATTAATTCAGTTAGGGACATAAACAAAGCACATCTCTTACAGCGTGCTATGAACTTAAAATTGGCATTTCCTGGATACATAAGCTGATACACTTTGCACAACACTTCCTCCTACGCTTTACCTCTGCAAAATGCCTAAAGGTACAATTGAAATAGATTTTTTTAATATGGTAATTTGATGCTCTACTCACAAAAAGATACATTTAAATAAATATTTTAATCTATTTCCAACTCTGCTCACCACTGGTCTGTAAGTTATATGAGACTTAAATGAGCACCAGGAGATCAATGTCCTGACATAGGCAAAATCTTACTGAACCAAGAAATACCTGCAATTAAAAAAAAAAAAAAAATAGAGCACTGGAAAGGAATATAATTTAAGGTAGAATAGATAAAATCAGGATGGATATTACTGGATTTGAGGGTACAAATACATTACAGAAAATAGCAATGTTAAAAGTAAAATATTAAAAGTCATAGAGAATAACATGCTTTATCAAAGCTTACTTGTTGAAAATCTTTTAAGATAATTTTATAAAAGTCTAATTTTTGTGTAAATTTTCATATCACTTAACAAGGAATCATTTTCTTATTAAATATTGATTAGAGTGGAAAACCTAAATGAAATTCTTACACTAATGCCCTCCCATCCCAATTTCCATGGAAAATTAAATTCATTTTCCTTTCAAATTATTTTACCATCTATGTCTGCCCTCTTAGATAATGAAACACTGACTTGTAGATTGGCTGATGTTTCAAATAAAAACAGGCTTCAAATAAAAACAGAATTGACCAAAATTCTCCTAGAAATAAAAAAAAAAAAAAAAAAAAAGAGTAAATTTGAGTGCATTTTCCCCTGCATTCTTCTCCAGATGGAGTAATTGAATTGATGTGCTGGGTAGCTTCAAGGCAGTGGAGTCCCAGGATGTCAGATGTTGCTATGGTGCTAAGAGTCACATTCACATCCTTTTCAACATATCTTCATCTCTGATCTTAGTTATACCACACTCATTACTAATTCACTCGTAGCTATACACAAACATCTGCATATTCTCATATTTTTCTTTCCCCCTCCCTTTCAGAATGCCCATCATTCTTCCTCTTCAGTTATTAATGTAGCTCATTATAGGCTTCTCCAGCTGTCCTTAAAATGTATGTTGAATAAGACATGAGGAGGAAAGCTTTAAAACAAACAAACAACAACAACAACAAAGAATAGCTTTTCCAGTCTGCACAAGTCTTTAGATGAATTTAAGTCAGACAGCAGAAAATTTTCCATACTGTATAGTTGGCTTTGTTATTTAGTCATCTGCACTATGAAGTGGATGAAAGGATACTTCTTTATCCCACTGTTATTATTAATGATCACATACATGTAGTTTCAGAAAATGTTTCTACATTCAGAATTTTTTTCTTACTGATGGAATTAAGTAAAGGAGATTTTCCCCCTTGAATTCTAATGACTTCTAATAATGATTTTCAACTGTTGCAAAATGTCTAGTTCCCTTATTAAATTCAGCCATTTGCTTCCTATTGTATTTATGTACGATACATAAATGGTATATGTACATAAATACAACAGCATCAATGATACTGCCATCTAATTTTAGGTGATGATTTGCTTTACAGTATCATGCAGAAAGTTACCTTACACACCAAAAAAAAAAAAAAAAAAGAAACAGCTAAAACCATGGGACTACTCATTGCATACCTTATTATAAAGTAGTATATTATTCTTATGCATGACTTAACCATCAACACTATCAGTGGTCATGCATATGGTATAATTTCACTAGATATTTGAGGACATCAATATCTATCCCCATGACTTGCTTCACTCAATGGTTAATGCCAGCAAGTTCAATGTTAGACTCTCCCTTTATTTTCCCCCTTACTTTGTCTTTCTTTCTATTCATTTTCTTTGTTTCTTTTTCCTCTATGCCTGTCTTCCAGTCATTTATTTTTCACTTATACTTTTATTCCTCCATTTGCTCATTCAATGAAAACCAGGAACTTTGCTGGGAATACAAATATATTCACCTACAAATTCTAATGGAAAGATGTCCATTAATTTGAGCTGATGCCAGTAACTGATCCTGGATGCCAAAGCACATACGAATAGGATTTTACAGGGGGTTATAAAAAATATGAAGATTTAGCATGGTTGAGTTGAGGAAGTAATAAATAGAGAAGTTCCAGGCACTTAAAGCAAATCTCATCAATTCACTATTTGTCCAGAATTGGACCAGTTAGAAACTCTAGATTATATCACTGTAACTATTTCCTAATTAACTTTAAAAATGTACATGTATATACATATGTATGTATAACTATATGTAAGGGAAAGCCAGGCTGTCACTTCCTGTCCTTTCTGCTTCTGCATTGTCCTCCACTTTCTGAAGCAATCTCCAGAGCCTTCTCCCACTTCCAGTACCTGGCTCCTGTTTGCAGCCGTGTCATTTCTGGGGACCTTGGGGCTGGGAGCAGAAGACCCTGCTCCCAGCCAGTGGGCGGTGCTGTCTCCAGTACTGCCCTTCCGGGCCCCACACAGCCCTTGGGCAACCCCAGGGAGAACGGGCTTCCGGGGCGAACATGAGGAAAGCCTCCCCGACTCCGCAGATGGTGGCTGCTCAGCTGCTCCTACTGGGTGGCCTACTTTACTGCCCGCCTCCCCATGGAGTTCTGCCCCGTGCCCTCGGGTATGACCCCGCCCTCCCGCCCCTCTCCTGGCCCTAGCCAGATGTGGCAGCCACGACCTTCCTCGAGAAGGAGCTGGAGCGGGTGGAAGACTGCTTCCAGGGTGTCCCATTCCTTCCACTACCCCTTCCCCCAGTATCACCGCCACCTGCAATCCTCTTCTGCCTCTTCACCTTTAACCGAGCCCGGCCCCCTGCAGGCCTTGGAGACCCTCGACTAGCTGAGGCAGCGATACCAGGCAGGGGCAGGGGGATACAAGGTTGATGCCCCTGTTCCCACCCTTGTCTCCATCTCTGCCCTCTCATCTCGCCCCCTACCCTAATCCTGCCACAGCTCGGAGGGTTCCACAAGCAAAAGAAGAGAGACCAGGACAGAGGAAGCAGGCAGAGAGTGCGAGTGCCGTGGACTGGAGTCAGGAGCTGAGGGACAGGGCTGAGTTGGTGAAGTGGACCGTACAGTAAGTCAAGGATCGAGTGTGCAAGGCTTGACGCCAGAGGACATGTAACAGCTTAGAGGGGCAGGGCTTTGGGTTGTAGGAGGAGCTGACTTCAGATCTGGCTCACTTGTTTTGGAGATGAGGTGGGGGGACCCCTCCGTCACGCCCCTGCCACTAGCTTTGTTTCAAATTCTCTTTCTCTGTCCTCTCTCTCTGGTTTATCCTTGCCCCTTCTCCTGCCCGTTTCTGAATTTGGTCCTGCTTCCCTTTTCAGAATCTAAAATTGTTTGGCCTTAGTCAACATCTACACCCGTCAAGTAATAGCTGAGGAATGAGCCACAGAGAATTCAGGGAGCAGGGCTGGGCTTGGAAAGCTGGTCTCTTGAATTTCAAAGGAGTGGTTTCTTGCAAGTTGTTATTGGTAGGTTCTAGAGTGGCCATGGGATAGAACCAGGAAGTAGGCACAGGAAGCTAGGCAGAATTGCTGTGAAATTAGGACAGGTATTCTGGCTGCATATGTAAGTCAGGAAGGGTCCTACAGATGGGACCCATAGAAAATAAATAACTAAAAAAAAGTAAGCCAAATGACCTTGGGGAACTGCCTTTTGCCGAAGGTGGTGAAGTTCACAGAAGAGATGGATATACAGGCAGATGGAGAGGAAGGGTCAAGGCTGAGGATGTGCATAGTTGGGAACAAGGTGTTCATTTCAGTTCTAGGAGGAAATCGATGTTTTGTGCTTGTATTGGGGGAAGGGACTGTATCTTAATAAGAGTATGTGAGGACTGATCTTTTGAGGGTTTATAAACAGAAATAAAATGAAGTTTCTTTTGGAGAAAGGAAGTGCAAATTAGAGCAGAGGGGATGTATATTGGGGACTTTGGAGTGATGAACTCCAGAGGCTAAGAGGTTATGTTCAGCTATTAATTTCAAAGCCAGGTTCTGTGAGTTCATTCTTAGTATAAAAAAAGTCACAACTACTTTGGAAAATCATCATCACTATCATTGTTTTTAGTGACTTTCTACTTTTTAGACTTTGATTTTCAAATTCATATTTAATATTCGTAATAGGTATTATCATTGTCAATATTAAATTATTAGTACATCCCCTTTAATGATCAGGAAAATTAAGTTTTAGCGCTGATAAGCTATTTTTCTAAAGTTACAATCTACTAAGTGGTAGAACTTGGTTTTGGGAAATGAGATTTTGTATCTGAATGACATTTTGTTGTTTTTAGATTTTCTTTAAGAATTAAGAAGCTACATATATTGTATGTGCTAAGATCTACATGTCTTAGTAGCTTGCTGGTTGACATTGATTTTGTGAAAATATTTGAAAAAATAAGTTGGTACTTGGTAATATATCATTATCGTTAAATCAGAATGCAAACATCTGAAAGTAATCTACATTCATTTTTTGTAGATATTAGACTCTTAACTCTTGATATATTGTAACTTTTCATTTAAATGGTTAGTTCTATCAAATTCAATTCTGAGTTGAATGCCACAGTGTTTTGTTTTCCATACCAAGGTTCTTGGTTGCAAATGGCAAAAACCAATGCCGCTTATGGGAAGTCGTAAAAGAAAATACATTGATATGATTTATATTAGCTCACAGAACCAATGGAAAGGCAAGGAAACACATTATAGAAATTTGTCTTAGAAATAATTGAGGCTAGGCAGCCAAGAAATCAGCAGATGTCACCACTGGACTATTACTGCCTTATTTCTTCCAATTCACCATTGTCCCACAAATACAATTTGGGTGTCTCTTCATCTACAGCCTTCCCTTAAGATTCAGAGGTATGTCTGATCAAGATCCTAAGCCACATACCTGTCCTTTAATTGACAGAGAATAGAGAGAATCATCTGATTCCATTTTGTTTCCAGTGTGGAAACCTGCCTGAACACAATTTGGAAGTTCCCATCAAAGTAGGAAGTGCTTGAATGTTGGTTAACCATTTCATAACAACTTGGGGATGTAGTTGTATGTTGAAGCAAAAATCTTTCTAAGAATAACTGAGTCATTTAGCAATTTCAATGAATAGCTTGGAGCAACACAACTTAGTAGCACAGCAAAGCCCAACAACTAGGTCTCTGGACCTCTCTTCCTTTTTCTCATGTTACCAAGCTTATCCACATCTACATGAAATATAGTAAATATAATCAATACCTATTACAGTGTCTGGAGTTGTACGTGTACTTTAAATGCTGCTCAATTTTTCTTCCTTTTTTGTTCTGAGTGCTGACTTAAGAACTGGGAGTTTTCTCAGTTACTTATTTTGAGAGAGAGAGAGAGAGTGAGAGCAAGCATGAGCTGGGGAGGTGAAGAGAGAAAGGGAGATAGAGAATCCCAAGTGGGCTCTGCACTGTCAGCACAGAGCCCAACTTGGGGCTTGAACTCATGAACTGTGAGATCATAACCTGAGCCAAGATCAAAAGTTGGACACTTAACTGACTGAACCAACCGGAGGCCCAAAGAACTGAGAGTTTTCTAATACAGCTGCATTGAAGATTATTTTTTATTATACATTCAACATAAATATTTTAAATGGCATATGTGAAATAGTCACCTTGCATTCATTATCAGCATAAGCTTATATGTCAGTGAATAAAACAGGATCCCAAGGAGAAGTTGGACTAAATTAGCTATTAGACATTAGAGTATTAGAGTAGGTATTAGGTATTAGAGTAGACAACTTATTTTCTGTTTCACTTGTGAACAAAAAGGCTAAATTTCTCAATTTGAAAAATATGGTACATCCAGTAATTCAAGAAAGTTGAGATTTAGGTAAATTGTACCATTTTTTCCTATTCTGTTCAACTCAAAATAATAATTTTATCATAGTTTTCTTCTGTATTGCACAAAAAAGGAACTTTAAAAATCTTCACGTTGGAATAATTATAATTTAGTATGCATAACAGACAGCCACACCATTATTATCAATAACAGGAAACATTTATATACCTTTATTCTTTGTAGGCATTATGCTTATGGGTGTACAAACATGAGACAGGTTGATTTCCCTCAAGTAATTTATGTATACAAAAAGACATTCAAAGTATAAAAGCAGTGCAAAGAGGGAGAAAAGAGAAAAGAGAAAGAGAGAGAGTGAGTGAGGAAGGTGCGGAGAGAGAAGGAGACACAGAATCTGAAGCAGGCTCCAGGCTCTGAACTGTCAGCACAGAACCCGATGAGGGGCTCGAACTCATGAACTGAACCCTGGTTCAGTTCTGAACCAGAAGTTGGATGCTTAACCAACTGAGCCACCCAGGTGCCCCATCCTGTATTTTATAATACAACTAAGAAAAGAAGAAAGGACCGTGGAATACAATACCTCCACAACATAACAGCTCTTTCAAAGCTTTCTAAATGCTGTTTTTGTATATCTTTCATTGACCTGTATAAATGACAAAAAGTTAAAATGTTTCTTTAAAAAATAATTCGCAGATTAGAGCAAGATGGCAAGAGCAGTGTTTATGTATCCTTTGAAATATCCCCATTAAAACAAACAGAGCTACTAAAATAGGATAGCAAAACAAAGGCACTTGGAAAACGTACCACAAATCTGAAACAAAAATACGGTATCCTACAAACCTTAAAATACAAATGCAGGGGATAAACCATTGACAGCAAAAAGACCCACATACTAACAACTGGGTGCAGAATGAAGCAGCAATAAGGCAAAGAGGGACTTCAGATGGCCTTGATTGTTAGAGAGCACCAAATGAGTCAATGAGTACTTATTGGAATTCTAAAGGAGCCACTAAGAGAAGAGCAGTTAAAATTGGGACAGAGTTTTGCAGGCTCAAATTAGCAGGTGACTGCAAAGGGATTGTGGTTAAGTTTAGATGGTGCTGAAGGGGCTGGGTTATATGAGCTCTTGAAATTAACTTGGTAAGATCTGTCACTTCAAGGTGAAAGCCCTGTGTGGAGGTGAAACTACTAGAACCAGGAGACACATCTATTAGGATAAGGACAATATAGGCAAAGGAAAGAGTTGGCCCCGATATAAGGGAAGAGGGGAAGAGAGCCAGCAGACTGCAGAAAGTATGCAATTATATTTTTAACATCTCTGAGAAATATAAGCATTAGAAGGAAGGTTCAGTAGCACCATGCAGTTGTTTGAGATGAAATTGTCAACTCTCCCTTCCTACAAATACAGGAAAGCTCATCCCAGTTATCTATGAATAGTGGAAAATTTCTGTGGTCAAATCTTCTATATAATTATATATATTATATAAATATATATATATATTATATATATATAATATATATATAAATATATTATATATATTATATATATAATATATAAAAAATATATATAATATATATAAATATAATATATATAAAATAATTATATATAATAGAGAGAAATATATAGATAAATGTATATAGAGAAAAAGATGGCCATAATGTTTAAAAAGTTTAACTAATATTATAAAATGTACTAAAAATTAAGAAACAGAAATATAAAATAATAGCATCAATGGAAATTAGAAAACTCATACATTAGATGATTGGAGAAAAAGGAGATTTAAAAAGAAAGCTAACGGGATGTTGGAAATAATTGGAAATAAAGAAAAAGATCATTTTGGTAATGGATACTAAATAAAAAGGAGCATCAGAGAAAGTAAACACCATTGAGTATGCCTGAAAATAAATAAGAGATGTGTTAGAGCATAACTTGTTTTGATTACTAAAAACTGGAAGGAAGTGGTAGATTTAAAAATGGGCAAAAAAGATTCACCAAATGTATGGTAAGAGTCACAAGGAACACAAGGCACCTGCATGGCTCATTCAGTTAAGCGTCCGACTCTTGATTTTGGTGCAGGTCATGATTTCAACCCCATGTCAGGCTGTGTGCTGACAGTGTGGGACCTGCTTGGGATTTCTCTCTCTGTCTCTCTCTGACCCTTACCCCTCTTGCACTCTCTCTCAAAATAAATAAATAAATAAATATTTAAAAAGAAAAGAGTCACAAAGAACAATACCCACAATTCCCACACAATGGAATAGCATCAGTACTAAAATTATAACTCAGTATTTTGTTGAAAATAAAGAAGAATCAAAACTACCAATAAATGTAACCAAATGTAATATATATGGCAAAAGACTTGCACACAGAAAAATAAAAAACATTGCAGAATGAAATTAAAGAAGACATAAATAAATGGAAAGGCATCTCATGTTCATGGACTGAGACTTAATGTTGTTAAGATAACAGTGCTACCCAAAGTGATCAGTAGATTCTGTGCAATCTCTATCAAAGTCCCAATGACAGGTTGTTTTTTTTTTGTTTTTGTTTTTGTTTTTGTTTTTTGGTTTTTTTTTTTTTTTTTTTAGAAATAGAAAAACCTAGCCTAAAATTCATATGGAATCTTAATGGACCCAAATCACCAAAACAATTTGAAGAATAAATTTGGGGAACTTATCTTCCTTATATCAAAACTCATTACAAAGCTGCAGGAATCGAAACAGTGTGGTACTGACATAAAGACAGACATATTGATCAATGCAATAGAATTCAGAACCCAGAATTAAACCCTTTCATATATGGTCAGTTGATTTTCAGCAAGGATCCTAGGTCTATTCCATGGGGAAAGGACAGTCTTTTCAACAAATGGTGCTGAGAAACTGGATATCTACATGCAAAGAATTAAGTTAGATCCTTATTTTGCACCATATGCAAAATTTAACTCAGAATGGACAAAAGATCTACACATAAGACCTAACATTACAAAACTCTTAGAACAAAACATAGTGGAAAATCTTCATGATATTGGATTCAGTGTTGAATTCTTGATGATACCAAAAGCACAGATAATGATATAAAAAATAGATAAGTTGGAATTCATCAAAATAAAATACTTTTGTACATCAAGGGACATGATCAACTGAACAGACAACTGACAGAATGGGCAGAAAATATTTTCAAGTCACATATCAGATGAGGATTATCCAGAATATATAAAGAATGTCTATAACTCAATAACAAGAAAAAATAAACAACACAATTTAAAAATGTGCTCAGGCTCTCAACAATAGCCAAATTATGGAAAGAGCCTAAATGTCCATCAACTGATGAATGGATAAAAAAATTGTGGTTTATATACACAATGGAATACTACGTGGCAATGAGAAAGAATGAAATATGGCCTTTGTAGCAACATGGATGGAACTGGAGAGTGTTATGCTAAGTGAAATAAGCCATACAGAGAAAGACAGATACCATTTGGTTTCACTCTTATGTGGATCCTGAGAAACCTAACAGAAACCCATGGGGGAGGGGAAGGAAAAAAAAAAGAGGTTAGAGTGGAAGAGAGCCAAAGCATAAGAGACTCTTAAAAACTGAGAACAAACTGAGGGTTGTTGGGGGGTGGGAGGGAGGGGAGGGTGGGTGATGAAGGTATTGAGGAGGGCACCTTTTGGGATGAGCACTGGGTGTTGTATGGAAACCAATTTGACAATAAACTTCATATATTGAAAAAAAATAAATAAAATACATCAGTGTATATCCAGAATAAAAAAAAATGTGCTCAGGGATTGAGTAGAAGATATATATATATATATATATATATATATATATATATATATATAAATTGTTATGTCAATATATATATTGATATATATATATAGATAGATTGAGAGAAGATATATGAATGGCTAATAAGCACATGAAAATATGCTTATTTTCATAGTAAGCGTATTTTCATTTTTCAATATGCATGAAAAATGAGTAGTTATTAGAAAAATTCAAATGAAAACCATGATGAGATACCACTTCACAATGATTAGGATGGCTATTTTTTAGAAAATGGAAAATAACATGTATTGATGAGAATGCGGAGAAATTAGAACCCTTGTACATTATTGATGGGAATGTAAAATGGTGCAGTTGCTATGGAAAATGGTTTGGCTAATTCCTCAACAAGGTTAAGCATAGAATTACTATATGATCCAGCAATTCTGCTTTTGAATACATACTCCTGAGAATTAAAACCAGGGACTTAAACAGATGTTTATACACTAATATTCACAGCAGTATTATTCACAATAGACAAAAAGTGGAAGCAACCCAACTGTTTAACAGATGAATGGTTAAAAATTGATTCAAATTGTGGTATAGGCATATATTAGAATATTATTCAGCCTTTAATGGATATCTGATACATGATATGACATGGATAAACTTTGAAGACACTTTTTTAAGTGAAAAAAGCTGAACAAGTATTGTATAATTCACTTAGATGAGGCAACTGAACTTGGCAAATTCACAGAGGCAGAAGGTAGATTAAAGCAGAACAGAGGCTGGGGAGTAGAGAAGGAATGGGGAGTTATTGGGTTAAGAGTTTCTGTTTGCAATGATGAAAAAGTCCTGGAGATGAAGAGTGATGATAGTTGTATAAAAATGTGAATGTACTTAGTGCTACTCAATTATATAGTTAGAAATGATTAAAATGGAAGACTGTATGTTATGTATTTTTACTACATTAAAATAAACAATATATATGACATATATATGTGTGTGGATATATATGGATATATTGGATATAAATATATATATGATTTATATATATAAACATATACATAAGATTTATATATGTAAATATATAAATATATTTTTGTATATATATATATAAAAGATTTTATTTCCATCTTAACTGAACTTAAAGTATAAAGGCTTCTGGAAAACTATTTTGAGCATGCAAGAACTCAGAGAATATTGCTTCCATAAAAACCCTTTCTGGGATATAAATTTTAAACAACTAAATGGTTAGAGCAACTTAGGCATGAGGACTGGTGGATGGCAGCAGCAAGATTGATTTAATCTCCAGTAAAATACAAGAGAAGTGAGCTCCTCATGACAGCAGAGAATTAAGATTAGCCCCTAAAAAGTACTTGCTGACATTAAAGTCTGTTGAGTGCCAGAGTTAATTATAGGATTTACCAGACTGGAGAGATTTATAATTTATTTTTATACTTATTTTAGATATAGTCCTTTTAGAAGCCATTGAATTAGGCTACATGACATCTAAAGGTTCATCCTACATTCCAAGAATTCCATGATACTTAAAAAAAAAAAAAAAGTCCATTTATTTATTTTGAGGGGGGTGAGCAGAGAGAGAGGGAGAGAGAGAATTCCAATGCAGATCATGTGTAGAATCCCAGTGCAGAGCCTGACATGAGGCTGCATCTCACAACTGGGAGATCACGACTTGAGCCAATATCAAGTTGAAAGCTTAAATAACTGAGCCCCTCCAATGATACTTTAATTATAGTCAATATTCCAACAAGGGAAAGAAATTATATCTCTTAGGGACATGGTATTTTCATATGTTAATAATAATGAAACTTCAGATTAACATAAGTTTTCTCATTCCTCTTTATCTTACTTGTCTCTAGAAACTCAAGCACTACCATATAATTCGATGAATTCATTCACATCCCCATATTACCCTGAGTCTCTCTGAAATTGATCCAAACTTTTACCCTTCCCTGCCCTCCCAGCACTTTGTGTTCTCTTGAGTGCATTACTTCCTCTTTTAATTATCCCTTTGTTGACCTTGCTCTTATCTTTTTGTCATAATCACCTGATAAAACCCCAAACCTACTTAAATCTACCTTCTCTGCCTATCCTGTTTCTGCACCAGAGCAGTTGAACATTGAAATGGAAAACATGTAAACAGGCCAGTTAGTCTCACTAACTCACTAACTCTCATATTTTCCCACCTTCTAATCACCTACCAACTAATCTGCTTATACACCTACACTGTCTTCTCTTTTCTCCTGTTACTGAGCAGCAAAGGTCTTACTTTAATTACAAGCCAGCACGCCTAATTGTGTTCTGTATCCAGTTCCTTCATGTATTCCCAAGCTTTCTTCCTGAAATTTTCCCTCTCTAGGAAATTTCAGTCACAAATAGAGTTACTGATTTAACTTCTCTACTTTCACATCTAAAATCTAACGTATTCAAAGAAAAGTATTTATTTCTCTCAACTTCACATTGTAAATGTGCTTCTGCCTAACTTTCCCTATCCTGGTAAATGACACCACCATCTACTCAAGTTTTTCAGTGAAAAACCTAGGATTTTTTCCAGTTAAAAATCTTGATTCCTTCTTTTCCCTCAACTCTCTCTCTGTATTCAATCCTTTAGATCTCAATCCACTAGTTCTGTTGATGTACCATCAAAATATTTTCTGAATTGTTTCATTTTCTTTCACCTCTTGTCCTACTATACATCATTTCTTGTTTATCGTTTGTTGTATTTTTGTTAACAGTTTCTTCCCTAGTCTTCTTACTTTCACTCATATTTTTATGATCTATTCTCTAATAGGTTGAATAAGATTTTCAAAATATAAACACATTCATGTCGTAAAACCCTTCAATAGCTTCTATCCCATTCAGAAACACTCCTGACTCCCACTACCCAGCCCTAGATGAACTTGTCCTTCATCTCTTGTATTGTACGACATACTAGCATTGTTTTCATTTCTTGAACACCTCAATATAATCTTTATATTTAGCACTTCTAGCCCATTCTCACCTTGAGCCTTTTGTATTGATGCATTCTGTCTGCTTGAAATGTTTTTTTTTTTTCCTCCTCCTAATTTTGGCATGACTGGCTTTTTCTTGTCATTCAGGGATCGGCTTTAAGGTCACCTTCCCAGAGGTACCTCTCTACCCACCTAATCTAAAGTAGCCCCGATGATCTATTACATCATCATGTTTTAATTTTCTGCATATTTCTTATTGTCATCTGACTTTTTTAAAAGCATTGTTTACTTTTGTCTCCTTGCTCAGAGTGTGGGATTCATGAAAATAGGAACTCATCATCTTAATATGCTGATGTATCCCTATGTTATAGAACTGTGTGGGCACATAGTAGTAAATAATTATTGAATGGAAATATCCAAGCTCAGGAGATTTTACGTATGAAGCAGAACAATTTTCTGCTTTAAAGTAAGAACTAATATGATTAAAGAAAACAGAATATTTGAAATGATGTGGTTAGTGTTTTCATTCCCATTAATCATGTTAACTTGGGAGTCAGGTTAGAATCAGAATTCTAGTTTTTTAAATCTGAAATGAGAAGTCATCACAGTGAATTGACTTTCATGGTATATCTCCTCTAATGACATTCTCTGTTATTGGATCTGAGAAACTAAAAACCAGAAACCTGTTTCGTGAGCTTGGAATTAAGATAAAGAAAATTAGAAGAATCTAATGCATCATACCATCAAAATAAGATATAATAGTAACATTTTACAATAGATATAATGGTAATATTCTCACAATAATTTTACAATACCACACTTTCAAGTTCTTCCCAAATTTCTGATCAGCAACTGTGAGACAAAATAAAATGAATGTGGTTGTTTTAAGCCACTATGTTATAGAGTGATTTGTTATGCAGCACTAGATAACCAGAATAAAGTTTACTAAGATGCTTTCTTTGTCCTATACTTTTTTATGGTAATTTCCATTTTCTCCTTTGAAATGGCTTTCCTTCTTTTTTTATTTTTTTATTTTTTTTTTTTTTAATTTTTTTTTTTTTTCAACGTTTATTTATTTTTTTTGGGACAGAGAGAGACAGAGCATGAACGGGGGAGGGACAGAGAGAGAGGGAGACACAGAATCGGAAACAGGCTCCAGGCTCCGAGCCACCAGCCCAGAGCCTGACGCGGGGCTCGAACTCACGGACCGTGAGATCGTGACCTGGCTGAAGTCGGACGCTTAACCGACTGCGCACCCAGGCGCCCCGAAATGGCTTTCCTTCTTAATAGAGGGACAATATGTTGTCCTCAATGAAGTCTTGACTTCTAAATTTCCCTCTACCTACATCATTCTTAGACTTCCTCACATACACTAAAATGGATCAATCTCTGGAACTTGCAAGATAACTGACTAATCTAGTAAACTAATTTACCCTAAAGACTTCATGGTTATTGGAAATGTAAATTATTTTATTTTTATTAAAAATTTTTTTTAATCTTTATTTTTGAGAGAGAGATCGAGTGTGAGTGCGGGAGGGGCAGAGAGAGGGAGACACAGAATCTGAAGCAGGCTCCAGGCTCTGAGCTGTCAGCTCAGAACCCAACATGGGGGAGGGGGGGGTCAGGAGCTGCGAGATCATAACCGGAGCCGAAGTCTGACGTTTAACCGACTGAGCCACCCAGTCGCCCCAAAAATGTAAAGCTTCTAAAAGGAAAAAGTAAGCAGTTCAGCCAGAAAAATCAAGTTTATTTGGGAACAGCGGAGGAATTGCATGAAGGACAAGCAAAGGATGGTGAATGATAGGCAAGTCCAGAACAAAAGAGGAGAGTATGGTTTTGTAGAGGAAGATAGGAATTGGGAGGGGCTGTTTAAACAAAAGTTCATTGGAGGAAAATGAGAGCGGGAAGTGTTGGTGGCTCCTCATTGGCTGTAGGTGACTGGAGGGTAGTGATCTCTCATTGGCTGCAGGCGAGGGTAGCTTGTTGTTGCCGGGTTCCTGAAGTTTGCTGTTGTCAGGCAGAGGAAATCTTCCTTCTTCTTGCTGGACTATACAAGCTGTGATGAATGGTATGTGCATAAGAGCCCTCCCTGCATGACTTCCCAACTCCAATTTGAATTAGATTTCCTTAACACATTTTCACAATATCTTAATATGTTTCTCTTTCTAGAGAGGCATTTTAATATCTTTTAAACTGCTCTAAATTGATATTCAAAATAGGTTGACTAATTGTTTGGATTGTGGATAGAGTGACGATCCTTTGAAGAAAATATTTTTGAGAGCTGAAGAAAGAGATGTAGAATGTTGCAAAATGTTCAGTGCTTGAAAAAAAATCACACTATGTTGTCTCTTCCCATGGCCCATTCTTTCTTTTATCCCTGAGTAGCTAAAATAAGTAGCATGATGGCATTTCATTTTGTTGTTGTTTCTTCATTGGAAAATGTAATTGATGGTGTAAATGTTTGCAAAGAATTACAAATTTCTTTTATTAAAATCAACCTAATTATTTCAAGATATTATTGTCATTGTATAGGCTTCCATGTGATGAAGTTTAAATCAACTCTCTAGGCTTAGTTATATTAGGAAAGCTAATGTATATAAGCTAATGCTAATGTTAATCTGATTGTCAAAACTAATTGAGCTGAAATTCTAAATTGTGAACTTCCACTAAACCACTGAACCAATGGTAGCTAAATTGGAAGTGGTTTTTGTTTCTTTTTTCTTGACACAGCATATAATAGACTCATGAATTATTCATGTTACTTATAGTCATCTCTGCACCAGAGCTAGGTATTCCAACCTGACTGCAAACTGTGTTGACAAAATGTTAATAAAATTTCTTCTTTATACCTAAGCAAAATGCAATATATATGTGACCTCCCAAAGCAAGGATACACAAGCCAAGTAATTTGTATCACACAAATATTTTATAGGGTATGGCAAGATAATATTCCAGTAGGCCCATGGACCATCCAAGCAGTTTTTCATAGTGAGGATTTCCAAACAGATGCCAGACATTTTCCTGCCTGTTCTTGGAAACTCTTTTGCCCAACAGTTGAAAGGGAAATGCTGAACTAGGAATCAAAACATCACCTGAGACTGTGATTTGACTATTGTTGTCTGTAAAGAATCCAAGAAAATGTTCTCTGGATTTTTGGTTGGCCTCACTCAGTCTTTCTTTGTGTCCACTGCCTTATTTTCTTGGTTTTCAGCTGTATCTCTAACTCTCCATCTTAAAAGGAAATGAAATATAAATACACACACATACATAACACTTTGCTTATATTGTTATAGCATAGGCCTCACTTGTAGTTCATTCTTTTGTTTTAATATCAACCATCTATCTATGAAATTTTTTGATTAACTATTGACTTCTTCATTTATTTCTCACAGGTGTTCACTTCATATCAAAGACCTGTATTTCTGCCTTCCAAATGTTCCTTTAGCCTATCTTTTTTCCTCTTTATAATCACTTACTATTTTTATCTATGCCCAGCATATAAATATAAGAACAGGTATGCATTTTACAGAAAGGGGATCATTACTACATTGGCTAATTTTTATGTTGTGTCAACTGTATTTACAAATAACTCTGTCACGTGTGGAAAAAAAAATGAGAGTCTGTGTTAGCTCATTGAGTTGTGAGCTCTTTCTGTGTTGTTAACTGAACCACATGATGAGGAAATGATAGCTTGGCCCTTCACACCAACACATTTGTTGGAGACTATCACATAGTGAGTGAGGTTTAACTTTTGGTAGGTTTAACTAAAATTGTAGTTCAGCTCAGACAAATGAAGAAATAAAAGAACCAATTTCTTTTAATAAGCATTCAGAGCTTGAATATGAAAAGAAATAATGAAACCAGAGAAATAAACCTTTAAATTTTTTTTGTCCATTTCTTGAAAATATTTGCAGTGGCATTATGTATAAAGATGCATATGGGTAGTAGGATATGTTATTTCTTCAACAGTTTTATTTTGAGTATTTTCTAAAAAAAGTCTATTTCCTCTATTATTTTACTCAGTGATAATATGATAATGAAGATAATACTGTCTTCATTTACTAAAAAATAATTAGCATAATAGGAATTTCACAATAAAGGGACAAAACATTTCTTGAATTCACATGTATTAAATATGCCTCAAAGGCATGAGAAAGATTCTGTGGCATGAAATTCTCAAATTTCAAAATGGGAGTGCATATATCTTATGTTAGAATATTTACTATATATCAATTATGCACAGTTTTTATTTATAATGTACACAAGAGCTTCTTTTTTGCAAATAATATGGCTTGCAACCAAACTCTCTAAATGTACACAAGTCAAATTCCTGCAAACACAGGGGGATTTTGTTTGGTCAGAGACTGGTCTGTCAGGTTTGCCATAAAGTCTGTTCAAGACACACAGCTAACAAAGGAATTTTTCTCTTGTAAATAATGGGCCAAATACAACCCCCCATGAGCCTCTTCCATTATGTTTCTTCTTGAGGCTGTTCATTCTGTTTTCTTTTTTCCATGCTTGGATTTGTTGGCATATAAAATAGCAGAGTTTCAAGCATTCTTTGTGATGGGTAATTCTATTAGCTTGGAAAAATGATTTTCCTGAAATTTGGAAAACAGGGTAATTTGCTTCATGCCACTTTTCACATTTGCCATTATTTGATCACAATGTACTTTTTAATTGCCATAAAATAAGAAAGGCTTTATGTCCTTTTTTTTTTTAACGTGTCCTTTTATTCTAACTTGGAAGCCTAATTAGTCCAGATTGTATTAAAATGCTTTGTTTTTGCTGCCTTTGTCAGAGAAGAGTTAGAACATGATGCCTCTCTTGGTAGGTCACAGACTGAAGAGGCCTGACCCAGGGAATCAAATGTCTGACCTGGCCTGACCCTAACCTCTACTTAAAATCAAGTCTTTACTTTTATTTTAAAACAGAAGTATACTTTCCATGTATCTTTTTTTCCCCTTGTCCCAGCTGCTAAGAAGCACCCATGACCATTCATTTGAGAGCTCAGGGTGGGAAAGGACATTTTCCAATCTTCTCAGTTTGGGGAATGGAGTCTGGGTTTGATTTACTCTTGTTTACTTAGACAAAACTCCACTATGTCGTCTACAAATTCCATATAAAAGGAAAACAACCAAAAAAAAAATTACAGAATTTGATGAATTGTGGTGGGCTTTTCCTCTACTGTGCATGAAATTTAAACACGTATTTATTTTAAATAAATCTTTATATTGAATTAAGTCTTATTTCTGGTTATGCTTTAGCAATGAGATGAGCCAAAACATTTGGAAGATATATTAAAAATTGTTGTTGGTAGAACATTTAAACCGATGTTAATTTTCTGCTGGGAATATAGGAGACTGAGTGAGCTCCTCTAATAATAATACTATTAATCACTTTATGGTTTTGTGCTCTCACTTCTGAGGCACATGATCAATACTCTTAATTTTAGTCTTGCTTTTATTCTTTGGCTCTGTGATTCTTTTCTCTCTGTTTGTATGGTTGTTACAGTAAATTTAATTTATGACTGTGTAGGGCGATGTATCGTACAGGTCATATCCTGTAATCTTTCATGTGGAGAATTCCCATGGAGTTATTCTGTGAGATTTGATGGCAGACTCTTTTGCTTTTACTTGAAACATCTTTACTTTTTAGGGGGTGGAGGAAGTGAGAGGTTGGCTAATTTAGTGCATTCCAAATTACAATGTACAGAGCTTTTATTCACTCATTTAGGCATGGGGTATAACCCTGCAGACTTGATAAGTAACCTCAGGGGCTCCTTTTTACCCTAAATTCAACAATTTTTACTTTTAAAAATAAAAGCTTGTCTAGTGCCACACATTTTGAATTTTCCTATTCTCCATCTCTAGTTATCATAGCTAGTTCAATTTAAGAACAAGGCTCAGCTTTTTTGTTCCTGTCAAATCTTGCCAGTTGTGATATTTAGTGCAACAGCCAAATGTTAGCCTTAATGGTAACATGGCTTTAATTTTTTTGAACAAGTCACATTGTTGTATTAACATTTTCATATTCAAGTGTAGCAAACATAGTCAAGGTTAAGTTGTTTGGGGAGCAAACATACCTCTTCAAACTGTGATACTTTTGCTATGTTGATTCAATCACAAACAGAAAAGAGAAACACAACTAAAAACATCCTTCAGAATCAAAATGAATTACTAAAAATGTCTCGGAATGAAGATTGTCTTTATTTTTCAGTTGGCCTATGTGAAGTAGCTCTAAGTCAAAATTCAAATACAAAATTAAATCGAGATACACATGCTTTGATTTAAAATTATTGAAATGCTTCAAAATTGAGAGGGTTCTCCAGTTTGTGAAGTATATAAGCTCTGAGTCATGTACAGGGCAATTTGAAATTATTCAACCTCTTCAAATTTTCCAGAGTACTTCAATTTGGAAGTTATTAGGGTTCCAGAATGTATAATGCATAGAAATTTGAAGCTGCTGAAAATGCTCTTTAAAAAAAAAAAAAAAAAAAAAAAGAGCCTTTTACTTGTGTTCAGACATCTGGGCATGTGCAGACACTGAGAAATAGATTGATGTAAAATTGTTTGAGTGCTTCAATTTATAAGTGATTCCAAGAGCCACCTAGATCATTCAGCACATGTTCAAACAGTTAGAACTGCCTCATTCAAAAAGTGGGAAAGATGAAACCAAATCTTCACTGAGGGAAAAAGGGTAATGGTCCAAGAATTCAAACATTCCTCAAAAATATGTTAGGAGATTTTAGGAGAGATGACTTAGAATAAGGGAAAGACATTATCAAAGAATAAAAGTTCAATTAAGCCTTTTGTCAAAGCCTCCCTCCTGTTAAGTCCATACTATGCTAATTGTGGTCTATCCTCAGGAACCCTGGTTGACATTCTCCCCTTGAATGGCCCATGTATTCCCAAGTTGACGTCTTTTTGGCCCATTTTCTCTCATGGGTAGCCCAGTGATGAAAATAGATTTCATCTTACATGCCAAGTCATTTCACTTATCACTGGATGCCTGGAGTGCTGTCTGTGCTAAAGAGGGCACAAAAACCATATGAGATCTCAACAGAAAAAGAGGGTCAAAATTAATGCTGTCACCATGGATGTAGGAGGGATATTTGGCACCATGCAGATATTTCTTCTTCTTGTTCTACACATGTCCTATACTTCTTTAAGATCCTGTTCAAGTAACACTCTTAGTTTTCCAAATGCATTTAATTAATTTTCTTCAGTATTACAGCTTTTCATCTTTGTCAACACTCAGCGTATTTACTACTTTAAACTTTCAAATAATAAAATGATTAAAAAACTTTAACATACACTTATGTTCTACATAATACAAGGCAATCTGGTGGTCATTCATTAGTCTCTGTTTCAGGAAAGTTTCATATTGACATGGTCTTAGGTCAGCTCTTAGCTGTGCGACCTTATGAAATTTACTTCACCTCACCAGATCCCATTGGCTTCATTGTTTAGAGAAAGGTTAAATAAGTGGCTGTTAGGTGCTTTCACACTCTAGGCTGTGAGCTTCCAGCAACTGAAAATGCGATTGGTGAGGCTCCTTTCATCTGGTACCAAAATGTCACATTAAAACAATATGAGAAATGGTAACAGATCTCTGTGTCTTGCGAAGATTCCCCAGTCAAGTATTAGAATTTCTGAGCTGCTGCCCCCAACAGTGGCAGATGAATAGCCAATTATTTGCTGTGATTTTAGAGGCTGCAGGGAAACTTTCAGTTCCTTTTCTAAGTGGTCCCTGTTCACCAACTGGTGCTAGTAATTACTTCAGGCTGGAACAAAGTTTTATTTCCTAAATTAAAAGAACAGTGTACTGAATAGTGGAAAGAGCAGAAGTTTGAGGGGCAGACAGACTTGAATCTCAGCTCCAACTACTCATTATTTTTAAAACTTTCACATATTCTGGAAAGTCTCTGAGCCCCAGATTCCTCATCTGCTAGCAAAATGGTAGTAATAGCCATATCATGGATTTCTGGTGAGGAATAAATGTTTCAATGTGTATAAACTGGTCTAGCACCTAGTAGACATTCAACAAATATTATTTTTTTCCACTCTTCTTTCAATGAACACACACACACACACACACACACACACACACACACACACACACACATATAGAGAGAGACAGAGACAGAGACAGAGAGACAGAGAGAAATTTTAGTTGGAGGTGGAGGTTCAGAAATGTGTGTAGACTGGGGAGGGCTTTAAATGATAGGCAATGGGGATTAAATGTCATCTGGGCAGCAATGGAGAGTCCTTAAACTCTCTGAAGAGGAGGGAGACACGTTTACAGATATCTAAAAGAAAGTTGGAGGAAGGATATACAGACTACATAGACATGGCTGGTGGCAAATAGGAGAGAGACAGTACACAGTGTGAGGCCCCGAGGGTGAAGGTGCCAGTGTGAGTATTGACAGTGGAGTAGAGTAAGATAGGTAAGCAAGGGGGAACATTTGAGAAGATCGGTTACCAGGGCTTTATACGTGATTGGATGGAAGAAAGAAAACAATCACCATAACCAGGCTTTTAATTTTCCAGTAATTAGACTTCAAACCCCAGACAAATTATTTAAATCTCTTTGAATCTCAGGTAAAATGTACAGCTACTGGCATCAACAGCTCAGAGACTGTAAAATGGGGTAATTTAATATCATCTCCTATTTTACTTTTAATTTGCTGATCCTGCATATATTACATTCTCCTCATAATAAATCTCATTGGTCATTTTTCTAATTTAGATGTTTACTATATAGAGTATAAACACAGTCCCTGCCTACAAGAATTGGAAATAAACCTACAGGAAGTAAATTAGAAGGACAAAAGATGTGCTTATATTCTGAAAACCCAGGAGAACCAAAAGGTGTAATCACACTTGTGGACAGGACTTAGTGTGTCAGTGCTCAGGAATAGTAAATATCTACTATGTCAGCTGGATACAACAGATAAGTTCCCAGAGTTTATGTAAGCCTTGGGGCCTGACCTTGATGTATAAATCAGTACTTCCCAGACTAAGAGTTCATGCTCCACACAATTATAAAAAAACAACAACAGAAAATGCCATTCAACAGAAAGTATCAACTTTTATTTTATCAAGTACAAGTATTTATAAATAAAGAAAACAATGGAAAAAAATGCTACTATCTCTTGTCACCATTATTTAATAAATGAAATAAATTTAATGTTCCAAAAGAGAAACAATGGACCTAATAATCTCAAAATAAAGGACAATCTTTTAAATTTAATGTATTTAGCCTTATGAAAATCTCATTACTTTTCACTATGACCCATTGAAAGTTTGTTACAAATGACCCACATCCAAAGATGGTGAATCGAGATCCACTGATGTTACTAATGTCTACTCAGGCCAACACTTAACAAGGACTGTATTTTGATATCTTATTTTTGTGTGACTTGTGTTGCAAAATGTTTTGTGACACATTTATCTTTGTGTCCTGAAATAGCATATTGCCTGACACATATACTAGGTGCTCAGTAAATACTTGTTGTGAGTGAATGAATGCACAAATCTATGAATGAACCAATCAATCATTGGAAACTTGGACAACAGCAACAGTAGAGGTTCTGTAGTTTTTGGCAGAAGCTCTTCTTGGACAAGGAGCAAAATAGCCTGTTCAAATCAGTAGGTTTAGGGAGCCAGGCTTCAAATCGATACTGCTATGAAAATTAGCCTCCAGTCAGCCATAGCTTACAGTGGGAAGGAAGATTTTTATACTTTGAATGCCTAGGGCTGAAAGATAGTCTTAGAACTAGAAAAATATTATGAAAATGGGAAAGCTCACAAGTCTTATTAGTACTTAAGTCACCATTCATAGTAATCCAGAAAATAAAACAGTAATTCAGAAAAGGAAAACAGTTTAAGTGAATAAAAGAGCAATACTATTTATACTAGTTATCAAATTGATTTTTTTTCCAATTTGGGATTTCCCTCTCCTTATATAATTAAACCATCCACACCCACTTTGGTGATGATTGATATCTACCTTTTTTTTTTTTTTTTGTAACATGATTTTCTTATGCTTTCACCACACATTTCAAGTCTAGTATACAGCCACACATTCTCTCTTTTCCCATTTGCCATTTCCCAGTTCTTATTTCATCTTTTCTCTTTCTTTCAGAGCCCGTGAGGGTTTGGGTAGGAAGAATATTAACTAATGACATTTTGATATTATCTCCAAGTGATATACACACATTCCAGAGACATATTGTCAGGGTTGAAAGAAGAATTTTTTCATTGTACAACTTTAACAGTGGGTCTCATTGTCTCATTATTAGGGGACATAATTAGTGGGTCTCATTATTATTAGGTCATACTATTTGAGATAGACTATTAATTAATACTTTCATAAATCTAATTTTCCTGTGAACAATATTGTATTATTTTAGCAAAAAGCAGCAATTTGTTAAATTATTAAATTAAAAGACAAATATTTTTTAGTAGTCGTGTCTTGGCATTTGTTATTTCATTTCATTTCATTTCATTTCATTTCATTTCATTTCATTTCATTTCATTTCATTTCATTTCACTAATATAGCAGAGGTTTCAGAAAAATGGAAGTGACCTGGGACTTTCTTGACCTATGAGAAACACAACCTCTACTAACCGAGATCTTTCTTAATTTCTTTCTTGTACTTTATCTAGGAAATTTTTGTGGGAGGGTGGAAAGAGAAGATACAAGGGCAAACGAGAGATCTATGAGTGGGACTGACTTTGGAGAAATAAATAAACCTTTGGTCCAGTGCATCATTTTGTCTCACGTTGCACCAAAAACCTGTGTAATGCCATCAATATGCTTATTCTTTCCTTAGCTATCAAGGCTCTTGGGTAATGTTTAAGGTGGAATTGCTAAAGGCATTTGATTTGGTGTTAAAAATAGAGGATGGATCAGTTCCTACAGAACAAACATAGCTGAG
Organism: Panthera leo; assembly: GCF_018350215.1. NCBI lineage: Eukaryota > Metazoa > Chordata > Mammalia > Carnivora > Felidae > Panthera > Panthera leo. The sequence continues at coordinate 38,345,628 of NC_056696.1, read as the reverse complement.
ATTTCCTCTTCTTTATGCCTTTTCCCTACATAATGTCATTGAGATGTTTTAGTATGAGAAGTGACCATCATAAGATGACCAGAAAAGTCATTCTTTCTTTATGTCACTCAGTAATTCCTTATTTAAAAAGCACTCTCCTTCTATTAGAATTTATTATGAAATGTTTACCTATTAAGCAAGATAATTTTATGCTTCTATTGAAGTATGAACTTCTTGAGAAGAAAAAGTACACAGCGAATAGAGTCAGTTCAAAGGACAGCAATGTAAACCATCTCACTTTAAGTCAGGATTTCTCTACCTCAACACTCTTAACATTCTGGGCCAGAAAATAATTTGCTGTTGGGCAGGTGGGGGGCGGGGGGTCTGTACTGTGCATTATAGGATGTTTAGCGGCATCTCTGGCCTCTACCCACTAGATGCCAGTAGTGGCCTCTGAGATGTGACAAACCCAAATTTTTCCAGATATTGCCAGTTGTCCTTGCTTGAGAACCACTAAGGCAATAGTACTTTGCATTTCAAAAGATTAACATTTAGAGAAGTCATTTTATCTGTAGGTCTCACAAACCTGTACCCTTGCCCCAGAACTCCCTTTGGAGAGGCCCCATCATTTCTTATACCCAGTCTAGTATTTCCATTCTAACTTAAATTTCCTGTTTCTTCCATTTTGAGCAATCCTTCACACTGTTACCAAAATAAACTTCCTACTCTATTACTTTGATAATTTTAGTCTGACTTAGATTCATTTAATATCTCCTAGTTTATAGAGGGTGAAGTCAAAAGTTCTCCTCATATTGAAAAGACTCTTTATTCTGGCCTCATTCCACCTTTCTTGTCCTCTTTGCCTATCAAAATTTTATCCACACCTTCAAATTTTTCTTAAAATTTTGAGACCAGTTTATTCCAATGATTTCTCTCTCTTTCACTCTATACTCATTCCTTTCCTTTGAACTGTCTCTGCTCGCCACTCGTGTCCATCCCACCCATATCTGAACACTAGTTTCTTTATTCTTATTTTGATTGCTATTTATTTAGCAAAATGTTCATTTGTTTATGTCTTATCTGTACAATGAGATTTTAATATTTTAGGTTTGAAAAATAAAATCAATAGAGGTAATTCCTACACTGTCCACACACGAAGCTATGTCACATTCCTGGGATCAAGCTATAGATGACTCTAACAATTAGCTTGCAAGTTAATGCAATACTTTTCATTTAAAGAAATAGTCATGGAGGAGTACTATTTTTATAAGACCTATTTTCCCAAGTTGACTTATTATTTTAAAAATATTTTATCTTTTCTATGGCAGGAAAAGCCATATATGGCTATGAACTGAGTACTCAGGATATCCAAGAACATAAGTTTCTTTAACAACTCTACTTTGGATGATGTGCTCCCTAAGACAAAATATCATATCAAATTCAGTTAATCATCTCCAAGATGTGAGTGAGGATCCCAATGTACTATATATGCACATATAAATATACATTAAATGTACTATTACTTATATATATAAGTATATATATATATATACACACACACACACACACACACACACACATATATATAATCTGGTGAAACTTTTAGCGTATAGTGAATGTTCAAAAATAGTAGTACAAAAATTAGTAGTACTAATATTTTTAGTTTACTTAGGATATATGAATAAATAGAACTAAGGTCAAACATACCTTTCTTCCTAGAACGAACCGATGCAATTAAACTATCAAGTATAGAGTCCACATTTACAGGGAACTGGATGTTCCAAAGAAATAGACTGGTAAGTGGCCAAGACAATCAATTCAGTTACTGTTATGTTTGTCCAAGTCATTGTCAAGCACTTTGGCCATGGCAATTTACAGTAATAGTCAAGATGGTTGAAAATATGACATAATGCTCTTCAGTATATTTGTTTGGATATATTCATAGTAAATTAAGAGGGTTGATTTAATAATGCATTTAACTGCTGTATTGTACACATTGAATAATTCTCTGTGTATGTTTAAGTATATTTGTTCTATTACAGCAAATAACTTGATATGAAGATAAATTATGGCTTTGATTTAAACTGCATATTGTAAGGAATTTTTTGAAGATAATGTCGAATAGAGTGAATTTGATTATATTTTCAATTTAAGGTATTTTAGTTTAGTAGTGTTTTAGACTCTGGAAGGAATTAGTTCCGGTAACAATGGATTAAGAGTCAAAACACAAAAACTTCTGGCAATAATTTAGATAGTTATTAGTTTTGAGACCTTGAGTAAATTTGCATGATTTTTATTTCTGGCATCTATAAATAAAGAGGTTGATCTCCAGGTTTTTCAGATGCACTCTTGAAATAGGCAAAAAGAAGAGTGAATAAATGAATTATTTAAAAAATAAATAAATAAGGGAGTTATTGCATAAATGAATAAGAAACAAATAGGAAGACTGCTTCCCTTAGACATACTTAAGAGTCAAGAGAACTCTAGGTTAAGGTTGACAGCCCATTGTTCTCCTGCAGCAAAAATATTGGATATATGTAGAAGCTGCAAGCTTCAAGGATGTGCAGGAGAGATCATGGTCCTTCGGATCCTGCCATTGAATCAGTTACTTATACTGTTTAGCTGGCTGTGCAGAAGAGTTCTTCATTAGGGAATGATCACTGGATCCACTTGTGGAGACAAGCTTGGAGACACATTCTTTGTTTGAAATTATTTGCATGTAAGTCTAGATTTAGACCCAGTTTCTCTTAGATGTTGTGGAAGACACAGAAATGTACCATTCAGATTTCCCTTCAAGGAAGGACTGTGCTGCCCAGCTGCTGCCAGCACACAGCCTCCATTTTTTTTTTTTAGCTTTTTTCCTCCCCAGGGCTGTCAGAATCTAGCGACTGGGTAAGAGGGCCATGAATATAAAGGCATAGCCATTCCAGTCCAACATGGAAATTCTAACACACAATTCTTACAACAGAGGGTGGGTGCACTGGGTAGGTTTGGAAGAGGCTTTGTTGAGCCCACATTATAGTTAGAATAGTTTGATTTCTCTCCCTGCCGGATCCTGGTTTTCTACCTTCTTGTCACAGATGTTTGTAATAAACACTGTGCATCCCAAACTCAGCATCTGCTTCCAGAGAACCCAACCTGAGACAGCTGTACCACAGTAAGAACTGATCACACAAGAGTGATGAACATGTGACACTCTTCCCATCCATTCTTCCTCTGGCACATCTTCAATCCAAAATCTAGGCACTTCTGTCACAGCTGCTTTTGTTTACTTAGAGACCGGCCTTAGAAAAATTGCAGGCCTGCAGTGTTGTCTACCTCTGCAGTGCAGAGGTAAGTGGCACATATATAGGTCTCCAAAGGCCATTTACCTTTCCATCCATCTGTAATAGAATGTTTAAGCAACTTGCAAGGTGCTAACATTTACATATGCACGCGCATGTGCACACACACACACATGCAACCCAGACTCACTCCTTCCATTACTAGCCAGCCAATTATGGATTCCCCTACATTCCTTTCACTAACTGTTATGGAATCTTTTATTTTGACTGGAACAAGTCTTTAATTATACTTTCTAAAGGAAGTGTGATAGTTTCCTAGCAAATACAAAGGCAGATAGATCAAAGCATTTATTTATCACTGTCAAGTAGTTGAGAAGTGGGGGTAATTGGTTAGGCAGACATCCTTGAGGTTGGAGAAGACTAGTGGGGAAGATACTTGTAAAGAAGGCAAATTAGACCCTCTAGGGGGGTTAAAGAGAAGAGTTTGGGAAGATAAGGAGAGATTCCTTTACAAGAAAAAAAAGTGAAAGCTTTGGATTGATCTCAAGATATAATTCTAAATAACTGAACAGCTTATGTAATTAGTAGATTGAAGAAATCACTGTCAGATGTGGGGAAAATAAACTTCATTATCTTTCTGTGGAATTAGATTTTCACATATTTTCAAAAATAAAAAAATATGTTTGATCTAATGTAAGTGATCCAGTGGTTGATCATAATAGGCTGCTGCAGAGATTCACAGAGGAGTCAGAATTGTTAGTTTTATTGACATTATTTTCTATGTTGATAGAGAACAGTTCAGAATAAAGATGAAACAGCTTGGACATGTGTGGAAAGAGAACTGAGATGGGAGATAAAGGATCCCTACTGTCTCTTCCAGCTCTAAAATTACGAATCTAAATCTACAAGTTGTTAAAATCTCCTTTAACACAGTTTCTGTTGTGAGGTAGCAAGGTTCAGAGCCAATACTAGAGGGATTTATCTGAGGCAAAATTATACCATATGAACTCCTAATCTCCTGTGTATTTTTATACATGAGTAATCAGTTAAAGCAAGCATCGGAAATAGTTTTGAATGAAAGTGTCAGAAAGGGTCATCTTTTGTGGAATTTTGGATGGCTGGGAGACTGGGTATAAGCTATATTTATTTTAGTGATCATGTTCGGGTGTATGAGTTTACTATATATACAGGTTAACTTTAAGCCATTGTAAGTGAAGTGAACTCATTTTATTTCCCCCCATTAAGTCATCACCTGAGTCTTTGCTAATTTGCATGGAATTTAGCATTAATATTTTTCTCATTCCAGAGTTAAATTTATTCAAAGCAAACAGAAAATTGAAGAATTTTATGGGAGAACAGTAATAAAAAGTTGGATAGGGATACTTAGGTCTAGAGGAGGAAGAGAAGAAGAAGCATATTTTACTGAGCTAAAAGAGTAGGATGTAAGTTTCCTCAGAGAAGAGATTGGATCAGTTTGGTTCATTGTTGTATCTCGAGTGCCTTCAGTAGTGCCAGGCACAGGATAAGCCCTCAGTAAATAGTTATTGAATAAATCAATGAACCCAAGTCCAATAATTTTTGCTAAGTAACTATGGATGAAATATGTTGGTTTCACATGTCCTCCCCTCACATTCACCAAATATAATAAAGTTATATTATTTTGTTGCAACATTTATTCCCCACGGATACCATTTGCCAGGAAATGCAGAGAACAAAGGCCATGACTACAGGTCAACAACTTAGAAGTTTAGCCTCCAGGTGGGGAATTGAAATATCCCAAGGTCAGGTATTCTTGTCAACAAGCTGCCTTTGTGTGAAATAGTCATACTTGGCTTAATCTTTCTAGTTAGAAATATACATTTAAGAAGTAATAAAATATTACATTTCTATAAACAACAACAAAAAGAAATATGCATTTAATTTGTAGTAGAGTGAGAAATACAAAAAGATTCAATAAGATGGTTTGGTTTTCCTTATTTAAAAGGCATTTTAATTACAGGGTTAATGGCTAGCTTAAAAGTCTAAGAAAAACCAACAGTGAGACAAGAAGTAATGTAAAACTGGGCCTGGAGAAACACTAAGCACAGCATAGCTCTAAGTGACCCTTGGTTGGCAATTGGTTAAGAGGATTTTTCCACCAAAAGAAGTCTGTCTATAGCAAGGTGACGGCTCCTACAAATAGCCCAGATTATAGGGCTTCAAAAATCTGTTTCATGTGATTTTTATATGAAGGTTTTAATTAAATATATTCAGGGAACTTAGAGAGATCTTGAGCCAGAAACCAAAAGTCAGAAAATATGTCTATTTTTTCCAGTGACTTTGAAAGAATTAGTTATGGTAGACAGTTTAGGGTAAGGAGACTTTTTTTCCCCCCAAGGAAATGGTTTGCTCTATATAAGAACTACCGCTAAACCAAAATGAAAGGCTTATTCATTATGGCCAAAAATACTGACTATATCTCAGACGAAATGACACAGACCAGGTCTTTTTATCCATACCAAAGCAAGCTGTTATTTTTTTTTATAATGGCTTCACTCAATAATCATATGTCTTCACTGCAAGTTGTACTTCAACAGAGTAGAGTGCTTCTAAACTATTCCCAAACAGCATTAAGGTGATTATTACCTGCTTCAAACATAGGGAAATAAGGATGTAGACAGGTTATATGATTTGCCATATATCCCATTTCCCAGAAAAGGCAGAATTAGTAATTTTCTAAGTGAATAGGTTAACCACTGAGCCATTTTATTTCCATAGAGAAATCTGAACTCTATGATAAAGTAGATGGCTTATATGTAAAAATAATTGTTCATTTATTTAACAAACATGATTGGAGTATCTGCCATGTGCTAAGAAGACTACAAAAATATGTTCTATAGGAAAAAATATCTTCTACATAGGATTCCATAACCACATAACTGTGATATTCAGTATATTATGCTACCAAGTACACTAGGGATAGACTAATTTAAGTTAGCATGTTAGGGATTCTAAAAAGTCCTGTAGTAAATAAACCTGTTTAGCATTGTTTAATAGAATGTTTTTCAAACATATTTTGTGTTATTTTTATATGCAATTTAATGATACCTTTCAGAGCACTTTGATAAATACTTGGCCACATTTGAAGGATTCAAAGATGATTAATATAATATCCTTGCCCTCTACGGAAAAGGCTAGAAAAAATATAAATATAGAAAAGGGTAACAAATGCTATATTAAATACTACACAAAAAAACTAAATGATTAATGTTACTTAAATTTCAAGGAAACTTTCATCAAGTGGTAAAATTTGATCTTGGCTTGTAAGAGTGTAGAGTAGGTGGCAGAGATGTCCGGATGGGAACAACATTTCAGGAAAAGGCCAGCGAATGGGAAAAAAATCTCACAGGTGTGTGAACTGACATACTGCGTCCCACCACATCCAAAAGTTGAGACGTGGGGGGGGTCTAAAGAGAGGAGTGATGAGGAACAAGTCTGTACAGTTAGCTTGACATGACAATTCTGAAGTGCTTTGAATAACATGCCAAGGAGCTGGAACTTCCCAACATAGGCAATGCAGGGTCTTGACAGATCCTTTGAATTAATGAATAAACTTTCCTGGGTGTTGATAAGACTCAAGGAGTTAATGTATTTGCTTTATGGTTTCCTTCACGTCTAACTTCCTTTTATCTTGCCAAACAGGTTTTTTTTTGTTTTTGTTTTTGTTTTTTTGTTTTTTGTTTTTTGCCAATATCCTCACTCCTCTGAGGAGCTCCTTGTGGGGGAAGCAACTGGGGGTAACAGCAGCCTACTTAGGGCAGTTGACTGTGTCACACAACTTTACCAGGATTGAATGGATTCTTTGATATGTCACATTATTTAGATTTAGCCTCAGGCTGGCCCTTGGTCCAATTCTTTAAATAAAAAAAAAAAAAAAAAATATATATATATATATATATATATATGCATACATATATGTGTGTGTGTATATGAATGTGTGTGTGTATATGTGTGTGTGTATATGTATATATATGTATATATACATATAAATGGATAGGATGTTATTAACTTGGAATCTAGGAACTTTCTAGAAGTAAATAATGTGTAAGTGCTCCTAAAAATGTTTAATGTTCTTATATAAAACCATTCATGGGTCAGAGAAGCAGTAAAGAGGCATTTATACTTTCAGGGAATTTTAACTTCTCAGCCTTTAAAGTTTCCCCTCTTTAATTAAACATACCATGAAGTGCAGACCCGGTCTATAACAAAGTCTGCACATGTTCAAATTTTGCATTACATTAGTGCCTAAATCTCTTTTATTTTAAATTTCCTCCCCTTTTTCTGAATACAAAGTGATGTCTTTTGCTGCCTAAAACTTGGCATTTTTGAAACTCATTCAGTGTATGAATACATATCTGCTCCAGGAATATGTACCCATGTTTGGCTGTTTCTAGAAATGTGCTCACAACTGAGCAATCTGCTCAGGCTATTACTCAGCTGTGGAAGATTCTCTTTGAATGAGAAGCAGAAAGACATCTCACATCATGGAAAAGGTTATCAGCATTTGTGTCTATAGTTCCTGGAAGTTTTACAGGGTGCATATGTGTTAATATATTTGAAGCTAATTTAAATAACATCATTATCATAATTAAAAATCAAAACTTCTGTTTGAGGTTAAATCAAAGAGTTTTCTTTCCTGGCTTAGTTGAAAATACTAAGCCACAAATGCTTCTGCACAAGCCTCATCTACTCCTTCTGTCAGTAACTCTTAGTTACTAATGCACATTGTTAGTCCTCCCTGACCCCCTTCAAAAACATTAAGTACTTCTCATGTAGGCAATTCTGAAGAGAACCAAAAGGATCTAATTATACTGAAAATTTAAATTAACCGTATTTTCAGTGTGTTCTATGTTCTTGGCAGAGTGTTAGCTACCATTGCTAATATAAATCAAATCTAAAATATCCTTTTTCACTTTATTCTAATATTTGTAATAAAATGAAATGTAGATGTGTCTGGGGAATTGCAAATGTGACCTTTTAAACAATAATATGTTGCACTTGATTCTTTAGTGACATTTTGAAATTCGTGATTATTGATTTGCTATTTTAAAAAATACTTTTTAAAATTTCAATATCCCTAAATGTCCTGCACTTGCCACTCAGTAAGCACCGGCCAAAGGAATCAGATAGAGATAACTGTCCTAGTGCACACCTTCCCTAAGTAATAGAAGTACATATAATATGTTTTCTATACTTAGGTAAGTGATCAGGGAGAATTTTACCCTAATTTCTATTCTATGTTTACAAATGTTTTTATTAGAGGCAGAATTTTAGTATTAAAGAAAATCATCTCAAACTCAAGATGATTAGAGACTCTGAATTCAGAGGTTTTTGCAAATCCAGGAATAATCACACATAGCTTTATGCGTACTGTGCACCAAAAGTCTTAAGACTCATTTACCTCCTGTGGGTTTAGGGCTTGAGATATAAGAAATGAAAATAAGCAGAAAATGGTTTATTACTGAGGTTCACATAGGTATGAAAGAAAACCAAATTAATGATCCAGTAACTGGCCGATCTTTAAGAGAATTTTAAAAAAAGAGTATCTATTAATTGTGATAATTTCCAAGAATTTTGTGGATAGACTGATTGACTATGGATAGTTATCAAGTAAAATAAAAAATAATATTGAATTGATATTTATGGTAACTAATAGTTTTGTTAAAATTACATACAAAATGGAGACCAGATTTGAGAATTCCTGAGCAGACAAGACCATTTAAGCCACATAAGCAAAACTAAATCTAGCTTATTTCATGAACATAAGCAAAATTTAACTTAGATTAGTTCTCACAAATGCCTCTGATAATCATAAAAAAAACTTAAGTCATTTCCCAAAATGGTATAAGATAATCACTTTTAAGCAATCCCCTGCCATCTGAAAACCCCATTGTAATAACCAGTTATTGTAAAGGCTAAATAACCTGCTCGTTTTCACTTCATAAGCCATCCTGTAGCCTCTGAGCTTCGTATCAGTTTTGGGTTTGAAAGTTCCCAGTTTGTGACCTGTTCTTATATGCACAATAAACTCTTAGTAAATTCTATTTATTGATCTGGTTCTATTTCTTACTGTTTCTGGACTTACGGTAGAACATATTTTTCCAGATTCTTAAAAAAATTCATTCTTACTATATTTGCTATTTTTTAATCAATGACAATAACAATAACAGTAAATGACATTTTTGAATATGTAATGTGTCAGACATGACTTTTTTTAAAATGTATATTTATTTTTGACACAGAGAGAGACAGAGCATGAGGGGGGGGGCGGGGGAGGGGCAGAGAGAGGGAGACACAGAATCTGAAGCAGGCTCCAGGCTCTGAGCTGTCAGCACAGAGCCTGACGCGGGGCTCGAAACCATGAGCTGTGAGATCATGACCTGAGCCGAAGTCGGACGCTCAACTGACTGAGCCACCCAGGCGCCCCCAGACATGACATTTTCTTGTATTAGTATTAATAAAACTATAAAAGTACTCCCAGGATTATAAGTAAATGGTCAGGCAAAAAAATAAAACAATTTTTGAGTTTCACTTCTTGAATGTTGGGATATACATCATGATCTTTAGCAAAATATAAATTCTTAATCCATTTTCCCTTCTGTCCTTAACTGTACGTTTCTTAGTGCTTATGTTGCAGCAGTACCCGTACCTATTGTCCCCTAAGATTTTGAAGCTAATGAAAAGAACAAAATTTTCTAAAGTGAAGTCTGCTTCACATACATACCCTCCCCAAGTGATTATTATGTTCTGCAACACAACACAATGAAAAGGAAAGAGGTTTTCAGCAGGTCTGGATTTTCATACCTTTCTTCCACTTACAAGGTGTATGTATGAGCCTGGATAATTTACCTAACTTTTCTAAAACTCAATTTTCTCACCTGTAAAGTGAGGGTTAATCCATTTATGTAGTGTTTTATGAGAATTAACCAATATAAGGCATATTTGTGCTTGGGTTGGTGTTAGTGCTTAACTAATGGTAGCTGATGTCATTAGAGGTGATCTTGTCAAAGGGGTCCTCTCACCAGTGGTAAGCTCAGGTCAAAATTAGAAAGTTGATATCTGTCTCCTTAATTTATATTTCTTGAGCTAGTTTTAGCTATGATCTTTATGTGTTTTTTTCCCCACAAACAACAAAGTAATGCATTTACATAAAGCATTTAAGGAGTATTAAATTTGGTTAAAATCTTGGAAATCATCCATTATTTCACCCTAGCTGTGCCACCCTGTGTCACTGCACAAACAAACTTGATAGTTTGGGGTACATTTTTACAGAATATTTTTCTATTAATTTACATATGTGTTTTAAACATTTTCTAATTTGACATTTAATTATAAATGAAATGAAATCTTATTACATGGATTTTCTTTACATACTTTATGTTAGGTCATATAATCCTACATATTTAAGTACATTAATTTTTTTGTCTTTTTAAAAATTCAGTTTTTTTTAATGTTTATTTTATTTTTGAGACAGAGAGAGACAGAGCATGAGCAGGGGAAGGGCAGAGAGAGAAAGATACAGAACAGGCTTCAGGCTCTGAGCTGTTAGCACAGAGCCTGATGGAAGGCTCGAACTCGTCAACTGCCTGACCTGAGCCAAAGTCGGATGCTCAAACTGACTGAGCCACCCAGGCACCCCTAAAAATTCAGTTTATTTAGACAAAGCAAAACAAAACAGCTTTCCCGTTTTTTCCCATTTCCCCATCCCCCACCTCTGGCAACCACCATTCAGTTCATTGTATATTTGAGCTTGGCTTTAAAAAAAATTTATTTATTTATTTATTTATTTATTTATTTATTTATTTATATTTTAAAGAGAGAGAGAACATGAGCAGGTGAAAGTGGTAAAGAGGGAGAATCTTAAGCAGGCTCCACCCTGAGCATGGAGCCCAACATGGGACTTGATCCCACAACCCTGGGATCATGACTTGAGACGTTCAACTGACTAAGCCACCCAGGCTCCCCTGAGATTAGTTTTTAAAATCTATTTATTTATTTAGATTCCACAAATAAGATAGATCATATGGTATTTGTCTTTCTCCATCTGACTTATTTTACTTAACATTATGTCCCCTAAGTATATTCATGTTGTCACAGATGGCAAGATTTTATTCTTTTCAATGGCTGAATAATATTCCATTGTGTATGTCTTTATAACCACAGTTTATCCACTCATCCATTGGTGGACACTTAGGTTGTGTCCATTGCTTGACTATTGTAAATAACGCTGCAATGAACGTGGGGTTGCATATATCTTTTTAAGTTAGTGTTTGAATTTTCCTTGGACACATACCCAGTAGAATTGCTGGAGCATATGGTAGTTCTGTTTTTAATTTTTTTAGAAACCTTCATAGTGCTTTGTATAGTGGCTGTACCAATTTACATTTCTAGCAGTAGTACCGAAGAGTTCTCTTTTCTCCATTCCCTTGCCAGTACTTATTTAGAAATTTCTAGTCTTTTTCGTAATAGTCATTCTAACAAATGTGAGGTGATAATCTCATTGTGGTTTAGATTTGCATCTTCCTTATGGTTAATGATGTAGAGCATCTTTTCATGTACCCATTGGATATCTGTATTTTTTCTTTAGAAAAATGTCTATTCAGATCCTCTATTTTTAATGGATTTTTTGTTATTGCATTGTATGTGCTTTTTATATATTTTGGATATTAGCCTCTTATCAAATATATGATTTCCAAATATCTTCACCCATTCAGTACACTGCCTTTTCATTTTGTTGATAGTTTCCTTTATTGTGTAGAAGCTATTATTGATATAATCCTACATGTTTATTTTTGCTTCTGTTGCATTTGCTTTTGCTATCAGATTCAAAATATTGTCAAGACCTATGTCAAGAAACTTATCACCTATGTTTTCTTCTAGGAGTTTATGGTTTTAAGTCTTACATTTAAATTATTAATCCTTTTTGAGTTAATTTTTGTGTATGGTGTAGGATAGGGGTCCAGTTTCATTCTTTTGCATGTGGCTGTGTAATTTTCCCAGCATCATTCATCAAAAAGATTGTCTTTCCCCTTTGTATATTGGCTCCTTTGTCATAAATTAATTGACCACATGTTTGTAGGTTTATTTTTGGGCTTCTATTCTGTTTCATTGATACATATTTCTGTTTTCATTCCAATATCATATTGTTTTAATTGCTATAGTTTTGTAATGCAGTTTGAAAGCAGGAAGCATAATGCCTCTAGCTCTGTTTTTCTTTGTCAAGATTGCTTTGGCTATTTGGATATTTTGTGGTTCCATAAAAATGTTAGGATTGTTTGTTTTATTTCCATGAAGATTCCCATTAGGAGTTTGATAGAGATTGCATGAAATTCAATATTGCTTTGGTTGGTAGTATGGACATTTTAACAATGTTAAATCTTCAAGTCCATGAGCATGGGATATTTTTTCATCTGTGTCTTCTTCCATTTCTTTCATTAATGTCTTATAGTTTTCAATATACAGGTCTTTCACCTCCTTGGTTAAATTTATTCCTAAATATTTTTTTTGATGCAATTGTAAATGGGATTGTTTTCTTGAATTTTTTTCCTAATAATTCATTATTAGGCTATAGAAATGCAACAGATTTTTGTGTATTGATTTTTTGTATGGTAACTTTGCTGTTTGTTTATTCTAAAAGTTTTTGACAGAGTATTTAGGGTTTTCATATATCATATCATGTCATCAGCAAATAGTGACAATGTTACATCTTCCTTTTCAATTTGGATGCCTTTTATTTAGTTTCCTTGTCTAATTGCTCCATTAGGACTTCAAATACTATGTCGAATAAAAGCGATGAGAATGGGCATCCTTGTCTTTTTCCTGATCTCAGAGGAAAAGCTTTTAGCTTTTCAATGCTGAGTTGACATTAGCTGAGGGCTTGTTGGTTAATCTTGGGGAATATACAGGTTTCATTGAAGTTACTTATTCCCTCCTAATTTTCAAAGCTATTAATAATAAAGTTTATACATAGTATTATCTTATTTAAAATATTTTACATAACGATCATTATGGAACCTTTCTCACTTTCAGTGTTGTTTGGTGTGTACATGTGTGTATGCGTGTGTGTATCTTATTTTCTTGATTTCATTGACATTTAGGTCTGATTTGTATCAAAGTACGAGTTTCTCTACCTATATTTGTTTTCTCTGGTTGCTGTAATAAACTAGCACAAACTTTGTGCATTAAAACAACAGAAAATTGTTCTCTCACAGTTTGGAGGCTAGAAATCTGAAGTCAAAGTATCAACAAAGCCGAACTCCCTCTGAAAGTTCCACTGGAGAATCCATGTCTTGCTTTCTAGTGGCTCTGAGTGTCCTTTAGCTATGGTGCATCAGTCCTATCTTTGTCTCCATGGTCAGATTGCCTCCTTTATTCTGTCTCTTAACTTTCTTTGTCTCCCTCTTATAAGGATACATGTGATGGCATGTAGGGCCCATTCACATAATCTAGGATATTCTTCCCCTCTCAGAATCCTTAATGTAATCACATCTTTTTCTATATAAGGCAATGTTTAGAGGTTCCAGGAAATATGACATGGACATATCATTTTAGAGGCCACCATTCAGCCCACTACACCTCCCTACATTTCACTTCCCATTTTCAGGCAGCTATATTTTTTTCCACATTTTTAAGGAAGTTAAAACTTTCATTCTGTCTGATACTACACTTGAGTTTACCATCTCTTGGCTGTGTGCTGACTCTAGAAGTTAAATGCTGAAAATAAAAATAGTGTTTACATTTTTATGACTAGATATATATTGCCTAGACATAATATTATGTCTAGATAAATACTGTTCACTGCAAAGTCAGGTAGCGTGCCAGGAACACAACACCTTCTCTGTCTAATGCCACCACCCCTGTGCCAACTGAAAGATTCTTTCTAGTGTTCAGTGCAAAGGAATTCTCTTCTTCTCACAGTTAATTCCATATTTTAGCTCTTTTATAGGACTTTAAATTTTCTTTCCTTTCTGGGTTTTTTTTTTAACTTTTTTCCTGTTGGTTGATATAAGACATTATACTTTTTTCACTGTGCTTCTAACATTATTTAGAACCTTGATTATTTTCTTTTTTTCCTAAAATTTACTCAGTTCTTCTTCCTTAAAATCTTAATGACTCACTAACTTATTGCCCAAGTACTTTCTCCTATTTTTATATCTCAAATATTTTTCTTTCCACATTTTATAATTTTCCTGAATATATTTGTAAGTAATTTCTTAAAACATAATGTGTAGGATGTAACTTTACAGAGCCCTTGATTGTGTTAAAATGTCTTCTTACGGCCCTCAGAAATTGATTCATACTTTGCCAAGGAATAGAATTCTGTGCCCATGATCATTTACCTTTTGCAACTTGAAGACTATTTTGTTGTCGTTGGTAGTCGTGTTTTTTGCATTCTCATGGTGGTTCTCATAGTGCTGATGAAAAGGCTAATGTCAGTCTGATTCTTGTCCCTTTAAAGGTGACCTTTCTCTGCTCTTGCTTCCTCTGGAGGCTTTAGGACCTTCTCTTTTTTTTTATTCCCATTATAAAATTTTATAATGACATTCTACTTAGCACCCAGAGAGCTATTTCCATTGAAAAATTTGTGTCTTTATCTCTGTGTTGATCTAATATTTTCAAGTGACTTCAGTTTCCTATTATTGTTATCAAGAAATGAATTCATTTCTTGGGTAGATACTACAGTCTTCATTTCTACAATTGTCAAAAGGCTATAGCTGATCTTTATACTTCCTTTCTTCACTGGCTTCATGATCCATTTGCCTTCAAAATAACTCTCAAGTTGTAAGTATTCTTTTTTTTTAATGTTTATTTATTTTTGAGAGAGAGACAGACAGACAGAGAACAAGCAGAGAAGGGGCAGAGAGAGATACACAGAATTTGAAGCAGGCTCCAAGCTCCAAGCTGACAGCACAGAGCCTGACTTGGAGCTAGAACTCACAAACTGCAAGATCATGACCCGAGCCAAAGTCAGACGCTTAACCAACTGAGCCACCCAGGTACCCCACAAGTTGTAGGTATTCTTTATCTGGAGAGATGATCCAATTCTTCTTCTCCTTCTTCTCCTTCTTTTCCTTCTTCTTCTCCTCCCCCCCTCCTCCCCCTCTCCCTCCTCCTCCTCCTCCTTCTTCTTTTGTTTTGAGAGAGAGAGAGAACAAGCGCGCGCACACACACACACACACACACACACACACACACACGAATGGGGGAGGAGTAGAGGGAGACAGAGAATCCCAAGTAGGCTCCATGCTGGATGCCTGACATGGGGCTCAATCTCATGACCGTGAGATCATGAGCTGAGCTGAAATTAAGAGTCCTACATTCAACCCACTGAGCCACACAGGCACCATCAATCCTTCATTTTTTAAAATATCTGAGCCCTTAATGCTCCCACTTGTGTGGGTTTGCCATACTTTTTTCACTAACTGTTACCACTGTTCAACAAATTTAGTAGACTCTTTTATGCAGAGGGGCCATTTTGATTGTTTTACAGAGTGTTTTAGAGTTCAGATAAAATTGCTGAAATAATAATTCTTAAATATTGCTTTCAGCTTCTCTCCAGGCTTTCAGTTATTCAAACAACAGACTTCAATCCTTCCATCTTTTTTATCAGTATAAAAAAAATTACTCAAGCACATGTGTTCTTTATATATCTTAATTTACTCAAACCATCTACATAGTGATGGTATTCTAGGTTTTCATCCTGTAGTTTTGATCATATTCTTTTCTCTTCCTGGCTTTTGTTCTTTTTCTTTCCTTCAATTATCTTTCATTTTCTTTAAGCTCTGGAGTGTGGGGTTAGGACATGGCAGGACTCCCTTTAGAAAATCATGCCTTATTATCTACCAGACACTCTCCCTTTTCATGGCATATACCTCAGCATTTGATTTACAGTATTTATTATCTTCCTTCACCATATTATTTCTTCTGTTTGTTATGTGTATCAACTCTTGGACTATTAAGCTTCTTGAGAACAAGCACCATATTCCATTGCTACAGGATCTCCTTATAGGACCATGTTCTGACTGCACACAGGAAAAGTTAGGTAAATATTATCCACACATTTAATGACATTCATACAAAAAAAACCAAAAACCAAAACAAATAAACAGAAAACGAAAGCCACTTATAGAATTCCTCCTATAGGCCAGACATAGCTTTAAGAACTGGGGATACAGAATTGAATAAGGCACAGAAGTCCATCCTCAAGGGGCTTGTATTAAATACTTGATTATGTGACATTCTATTATATCTAAATTTGGGTTAAATTTATTTAATGTCATCAGACCAAAACTTATTGCGCATCTATTCTATGCACATTGATATATTAGACTCTCTGTGAGGAGAAAATGATTAAAACATGAAGACATAGGCCCAGGGCATAGAGGCATTGACAGTTTAATGAAGTATGCTGTATAGAGATAGAAGCAAATTGAAGGAAGAATGCTTTGTAAGGAAAATAGTGAAGTTTCCATGAGTGAAGTAACATCTAAGTTAGCCTTGACATAGAAAGAATTTGAGTGTGTAGAGTTGAGGCACTGAATCAAGAATGAGCAAAGCTCTGGTACTGGTACTGGGGTCGTCTTCATCTCAGAGCAACCATGGAATCCCTTTGTTTTCATTACTTGGAACAGGATGTTGACCTCAAGGAATGGTCTGTGCTAATGACTCCTGTCAAGAACTAACTGGGTCTGTCCCAATTCTGGTTCTCCAGATCTATATGCAACTCTTGTATAATTCTGATCATACAGAGTCTTGGGGAATTTATTTTTAATTCGCTGACTGGAAAAAGCATTTTTTTAAATTTCAGGATAGTTTATTTATGTCAAATTTAAATTCTCTTTCCATACTCTTGCTGAATTCTCTCTTTCAAAGTATGCTACCTGTCTTTCTAAGGGTATTTTCAAAACCATGTATCCCTCTTGCCTTAGCTTTTGTTTTAAAATAATTCACAAAGCTATTAGAGTCATAACCTAGAAAGGAATTTTTCTTTCTTTATAAAAGCCTGCCTGAGCCCCTTACAAGCCTAATGAGCAAATAAAGTCCTAGATCTGAGTTGTTTTAAGAGAGCTTAAAGGCATTTTTTTGGCTAATGTTCAAGGTTCTTTTTAAATATTTCACCATAAAGTGTCCTGACTGCTTCTTTTTGTGGAACTGAAATGGCATGTTGGGAAAATATGTATTTTCATTTAAAATAAAAAATGGGCACAGAGTGCAAACTTTTTGTCCCAAGAAGCTTGAGTTACAAGCTCCCAGATCAAGCTTCTTTTGAAGTTTTAATTCCTTTTCTTATAAAGAACACAGCACTAAGCTATATAAATATCCATAATGCAGAAATATGGCTGATTCAAGCATCAATCGCTTTTACTTGAGCACTTGAGAAAACAATAAGTAATTATCTAAGTATATCCTATTCTTTATACTGAGATTAGGTCTTTATAATTTTTAAACCTTTTGTAATGTAAACGCAAAATAAAATGCAATAAATAAGTAAAGATGATATGTTCTAAATTATTCAGGGGCTAATTGTTCGGTTTCAGAAATATTTGAGCACTAGTATTTTACCCCTTCACTTGATTCTTACATTGCCTCTTAGCATCCTTGCATAAAAAGAGAATGAAAGGAGACAGACCTCAATTTAATCTCAGTTTTTACTTGTGTACAAGTCTGATAAGGGGCTTGGCGGGAAGGAGATTGAAAATAATTCAGCAACTTAATGTTACCTACAGATGTGAAATAATTCATGCTCTTCTCCTCATTACCTTAGAAAACAGGAAATATGCATAAATTGATCTGAGAAGGAAAACATCAGCCTATTAGTTATATGGAATCTAACATATTTTCTATAACCTCAAGAAAAGCATAAGTCAGGATATATGGGGAAAAATGTCTGTGCATTCCAAATGAATTTCATTTCAAACAAAAATAGTCATTTAGGTGGAATTAAAGGAAAAGATCTTTGGAGAAATAAAACAAGGATAACCCAGCATTTACCTGGAGTCTTTTCTCATATTTCTCTTTAAAGAGTCACTCTCTATTTTGTCAATTGCTATTCCTTCAGTTTAATCCTTGAGGTGACTTAAATTTCGGGGCAGTGAGTGTACATTGAGTGTGAGATAATGGCATGTGTAGTAGGTCACTTGAAATTTCAATACATCATCTCATTTGATTATCTCAACAACTCTAGTTTGTATAAAATGCTTCTATTTCACAAAGGCAAAAACTAAGAAAAAGAGAAGATCATAGATTTGTGTATGGTGCCCAGCTAGTAAGAGAAGTGACTATAATGTATTCAGTAAAGAAAACCCATCACTTCTGTTTTCCATAATAATAAAAACAACACTTCCTAATTACTTGTTATATGCCAGGCACTATACTCAGCTTATGATGGTAATTATCTTATTCAATCCTTCCAAGAGTCTACAGTAGGATTACTAGTATCTTCATTTAGCGGATAAGGACACTGCGCACTGAGAAGTTAGGTAACTTGTCCAAGTTATTAAATTGGTTGATCTAGAACTCACATTGGTAGGATACAAAGTCAGCCTTCATATCCTCTTCGTTATAATTCCTCTGGAATTTTATTTTGAGTAATGGGAAATCCCTTAAACACTGAGGTAAATGTGTGTTATTCTCTTTAGAAAGTGTATTCTCTTTCAGTAAATTTTTGTAACTCTTTTTGTCCCAGTATGCTCCCAATACAGTAAACACCTCTCGTTTTTCATTTTTAAGTGCATATTTTGGAAAGGGGAAAGGGTGCTGACAAATGACTTACAGGAGAGTTTTCGAAGCACATTAGTTTAACATAAACTAATTCTATTGTATCTTACTTTACCAGGCTTTCATTGTTTTGAGGCTTTACCCTTTCTTTTTTTCACTCTCTACAGACAGCTATAATGTGACAAAGACGAATTAATTCATATTTTTCTGGGTTGTTACTATTCTGTGCAAAAGTTGCATTATTTAAAAAAAATGTCACACAAAGAAAAATAATTTCTTGGTTTCAGTGGAAGCCTGTTGCTGTTGAGTTATTTGCATGTGGCTGAGGCAGTTTATTCCTGCTAAAAATTCTTTGATTCTGGCCTACCCCCCCACAACTGTTCCATGCTCTTTCTTTATTAAATATCTCATGCTTACCCCCACTAAAAATATATCTCAGCACTCAGGGGTTGCTGTGATTTAACTTACAGTTGACTCTTACAAAAAAAAAAAAAAAATTCCAAGTCGGATTCTAATCCCATTATAAGGTCCAGGTGGAGCAGATGCAGTGGTGATAAATTAGAATCATTTAACATTTTTGGAATGTTTAACACTCTAACATAATCTATTAGTGGAAAGTTATACAGACTCATTCCCGGCCTAAGCCAATATACTGATCAGAATTTTATTATGTGTGTGGAACTGCTAAATTTTATTTAAATTTCCGAGCGTTTAAGAAGAACATTCCTTTTCCATCAGCTTACATATTGTCTTCCTGGTTCAAAAGGACCTACTCTGAGGTCTTAGATAGAAAGGATCTTTTATATATATATGTGTGTATATATGTATGTGTACACACACACATAGGGATGTAGATACACTCATACTTATATATACTTATACCTACATGTAAATACACACACACATACATATACACATATATACACACTAAAGAGAGATACTTCATTTTAGAAATCCAGGATTAGGAAGAAAGATACATAATGAATCAAAATAGAAAAAATGAAAATATTACATTTATGGTGATAATTATTTCATTTAATCTATTTGTGGCTTCCTACATATATTCTTTTCTGTGGATTCTCTCTCATAGAAACAGAGAATAAAGTAGATACTAATCATTCATTTAAATCACCAAACCAAAAACAAAACTTGAAATTAAAAAATATCTGTGTCGTTTTCAGTATAGACCAATTTAAAGCCAGTTTGTGCTGTTAAGTTTTTTTTAAGTAAATAATTCCATAAGGAATTCCATGTTTTTTACTTGGTCATATGACTGTATTATTATTATGTTTGTCAGATGCATATTTTGCTTATAACAGTGAAATATAGATTTTAAGCTATTCAAAATATGAATAAAATAATAAATCAACTTTATACTTTAATGCACAGTTAAGGAAAGATAGTTGGTCACTGAATAATTTTTATCTAGTTAGGGAAAATATATATTTAATATTAATTAATTTATTTATTCACTCTCACTCCAAAGGCGTTTCATGAGAACATACTGGTGTCAGGACTATGGCAGGTGCTATGGTAGCAGTGAATGAACAGAATCATTCTCAAGATAATACAGAAGAGATTTAATTCGTTTTAAAATACAAATGGGCACGTTCAGTCAGATCACATTGCAATTCATAATGTCATTTCCCAAATTCAAGTGAGGCTTCATGTTTTGTTTTGTTTTTGCTTAAGACAATATTTTGCTTTTAATTTATGTACTTGATTTGAAACTAGATCATACTGACAATGTAGGTAATGATAATGCAGAAATATCCTAAAGGTTTATTCCAGATGCGGGCTCAGAACCCTGAAGCATGATTATACTCATGAAACTCTGAATCTATTCTGAAACTCTGACCTCATTTCCACCAAAATAGATTGACATTCTACAAAATCCGTGATTCAGTGACATCTGTTTAATCTACCATGTCATTTGAATATGAATATGTGCACTTTCTTATACAGGTCAACAATGCCCTTTTCTTGTTTTCCTTGCAGGTTCAGGTCGCCTGTGTTGGTGAGTTGTGCCAGATCACTAAGAATGCTTTATCTTGAAAGCTGCTAAATGGCTGACATTTTGGGTCTCTAAGCAAAATTTTATTCAAAAAGAGTCCTTGGTCAGGAGTTAATTCAGTTAATTCCTTTAAAAAGCTTTCCCTACTTAAGTATCCGTAGCATTAAAAAAGAAAAAAAAAATTCTTCATACTTTATATTGACTTCTTCTAAATAGTTCTTCAACCAGTGATGGATTTTAGACAGGACAAAGAAATTTGCTTTCTGGTTTACCTATTCTTATCCATCTCATCGTAAATCTAACTTGCAAAGTTCACAGCATAAAGTCACTTGGTAACTTTTTCTTTGGACTTAACCTCTTATTACTTACTGTTTCCTCTTTTCATTGCAGGCACTTCACTTATAGTCATTGAAATTTACTTTTTTGACTTACCTTCAAAGCTTCTTCTTTACATTTTAGGTAGAGAATAAGGTCCCCCAGGTTGAATATCATTTCATAGCAAACCATAAAAAACTATGTTGTGCTAAAAGTGTCAGTTAAATCCATACCCTAGATTTAGTGGTTTAAACAATATTTTGAGTATTTGGAGCTTTAACATCAAGTGTATTATTTATTTGGTAAATCATAATATTGCTTTTCTTTTTTATGTTGAATTCAATTCATTCACTTGAAGGACCTGATTTATTATGCTTTGTTATATGATAGTTTCCCCAATAGAGTACTTTTATATGACATCATATGTGTTGTAGGACAGTACATTTCAAATCTGATTGCACAGTATATACGCAGTAAAATTACTTGCATTCAAAGTACATATTCTAATATTCTTTGAATTATGTTTGTGAAAATATTATTATTAAGATTTATTAGGTTTATTCCCTTGTTTAGTAGAAAAATAAGAAATGAAAGCTTAATGTGATTTGATATAATAGCCATGATCTTTAAGAGTGACACACATACCCAGAAATATTAATAACTGGCTCTAGAAAATGAACAGGATTTATAGAATTAAATATGCTATAAATGTTATTATTTGTAATAAAGTTCAAACACCTTTAAAACTTCACTTCGTTGAGGTTGTAGGCTCCACTCCAATATGGCGGCATAGGAGGCTCCCAAATATACCTCCTCCCTTGGACACACCACACCCACAACTACACATGGAACAATTATTTCTGAAATAAATCAGAAGCTAAGTGTCTCCTACACATTGGGTGGATGAGAAAATGTCCACATTGAAATGGATGGGAAAGACTAAGATATACTCTCACCATGAACCCCACCCCTGGCACAGTGACATACAATAAGGAATGAACGTCCAACTGCTGGCTTCTCTCTGAGGAGCAAAATGTTTGGACCCAAAATCTAAACCCCAATTTTTAAGACTTTCGCCTGATGGTCAGGCCTCCAAAACACTTAGCTTTGAAAGCCAATGGGGTTTGCATCATGACACCCACAAAACTATAACAAAGAAATAGTTCTTAAGGAGCTCACAGAAACTTGCTGTGGTTATCCCCCAGGGCTCAAAATGGAACAGACAGAAACACCCAGCTCCAGTCTTTTCCTAAAAGAGATCTATTTGCATATTTTAAAAGCTGCTGCCTGAGGGTTTGGCTATTAATCAGTCTGCATCTAGGTGCTGACTGAGATTCTCTTCTCTGGGACACTGACAGGTCTTGGCACACCCTCAACTACTGGAAACCACTGAGAACAAAGAAGGCTGCTTGGATAATCACACAGTTCTGAAACACAACCAAGAACTTAGGCTAGGCTGACTAATATTTATATTCTACAGGGGACCATTCTGTGAAAAATGGGAGAGGTGACTGTTTTACCTAATGTATAGAAACCAACAGAGAGTCAAGGAAAATAATAATAATAAAAAAAAACAAAAACAGAGGAATATGTTCCAAACAAAAGAACAAGATAAAAATTCAGAAGTGGATCACAATGAAATAGAGATAAGTGATACAGCTGATAAAGAAATCAAAATAACAGTGAAAAAAGATGCTTGCTGAAGTCAGGAGAACAATGCATGAACAAAGTAAGAATTTCAACAAAGTACTTTATAAGAAAGTAGCAAACAAAAAGCACAGATCAGAAAAATATAATAACTGAGCTGGAAAATGCAGAAAGAAGCTCAGCAGATGACTGGATCAAGCAGAAGACAGGTAGTGGAATTCAACCAATCAGAGCAATAACAAGAAAGATAAATAAATGAAAAAGAGTGATGATAACTTAGGGTCTTATACCATCAAGCAGACCAATATACATATGATAGGATTTGCAGAAGGGAAAGAGGGAGAGAAAGGAGCAGAATGCTTATGCAAAGAAATAATGGCTGAAAAATTTCATTACCTGAAGAAAGAAACAGATACCTAGATCCAAGAAGCCCAGAGAGTTCCAATTAAATAAATCCAAAAGACCCACATTAAGGCACATTATAACTGAATTGTCAAAAGTTAAAGGAAAGATTCTTAAAGGCAGAAAGGGGAAAACAACTTATTACTTAAAGGGAACCCACATAACTCTCAGCTAATTTTTCAGCAGAAACTTTGCAAGCCAGAAGCTAGTGGCGTATTATATTCAAAGTGCTGAAAGAAAAAAAAAATCTGCCAAGCAAGAATATTCCACCTAGCAAAGTTGTTGTTCAGAACTGAAGGAGAAATGAAGGGTTTTGCACAAGCAAAAGCTAAAGGAGTTCATCATCACTAGATTGACCTTATAGGAAATGTTAAAGAGGAGACATAATAGATACCATACAAACACAAAGGATCATAAGAGACTACTATGAACAATTGTATAACAACAAATTGGACAACCATGAAGAAATGGATAAGTTACTAGAAACATTCAATCTTCTAAGACTGAACAATGAAGAAATAGAAGATTTGAACAAACCTTTACTAGTAAGGAGATTAAATCAGTAATCAAAAGCCTCACACACACACACACACACAAAGAATACAGGACCAGATGACTTCACTTGTGAATTACACCAAACATTGTATGAAGAATTAATATTCCAAGAAATAGAAGAGGAGGGAACCCTTTCAGACTCATTTTACAAGGTCAGTGTGGCCTGCTACCAAACCAGACAAGGGTACTGCAAGAGAAGAAAATTATGGATGAATATCTCTGATGAACATGGATAAAAAGATTAGCAAACTAATTCAACAATACATTAGAAGGATCATACACCGTAATCAAGTGGGATTTATTCCAGGGATGCAAGGGTGATTCAAAATCAAAAAATCAATGTGATACATCATGTTAACAAGATGAAAAATAAAAATGTGATCATCTCTATAGATTCAGAATAAGCATTTGACAAAACTGAACATTCATTTGTGATTAAAAGTCTAAACAAAATGGGTAAAAAGGGAATATAACTCAACATAATAAAAACCATATGTGACAGCCCACAGCTTACATCATACTTAATTGTAAGAAGTAGAAAGCTTTTCTCTAAGATGAGGAAGAGACAAGAATGCCCACTCTGGTTTCATAGAAAAAAATCCTAAAATTTGTATAAAACCATAAGAAACCTCAAATAGCCAAAGCAATCTTGAGAAAGAAGAACAAGGATGGAGGCATCACACTTTCTGATTTCAAACTATAACACAAAGTTATACTAATTAAAACCATATGGTATTGACATAACAGACACCGAGATCAATGGAACAGAATAGAGAGCATACAAATAACTCTAGCACATATAGCCAATTAACGTATTACAAGGAATCCATGAATATACAGTGTGGAAAGATCATCTCTTTAATAAATGATATTGCAAATAGTGGACAGCCACATGTAAAACAATGAAACTGGATCTCTTTTTTATATGATATGTAAATATCAACTCACAATTGATTAAAGACTTGAACATATGAGTTGAAATCATAAAACTCCTAGAAGAAACGTGGGGGGGGGGCGCTAAGCTCTTTGACATTAGTCTTGACAATTATGTATTTATCTTTTTAATTTTTATTTTGTGTTTTGGGGTTTTTTTGGCACCAAATGAAAAGATTTGGCGTATGTGGGACTGTATCAAACTAAAAGGCTTCTGTACAGGAAAGGAAACCATCAATACAATAAAAGGGCAACCTACAGAACAGGAGAAAATATTTGCAAATCACTTATCTCATGTGGGGTTACTATTCGTAATACACAAATAACTTCTACAACTCAATACCAAACAAAACAAAACAACAATAGTGGCAGCAACAACAGCAACAACAACAACAAAAACAATCAATCCAATTTAAAAAAATGATCAGGGGAACCGAATAGACACTTTTCCAATGCAAAAAGCCAATAGGTACATGGAAAGATGCTCAACATCACTGATCTTCAGGGAAATGAGAATTTAAGCCACAATGATATACCACTTCACATCTCTTGGGATCGTTATTTAAAAAAAAAAAAAGAGATAAGTTTTGGTGAGGATGTGGAAAAAAGGTAATCCATGTGCATTCTTAGTGGGAATGGAAATTAATGAAACTACTATGAGAAATAATATGGACATTCTTCAAAAATTTAAATACAGAACTATCATAGAATTCAGCAATCTTGCTTCTGGGTATATATGCAAAGGAAATAAAAACACTATAGTTTATACATATATATATGTGTGTGTGTGTATATATATACACACATATATATAGTTATATATATGTTATATATATGTACAACTGTAGCTATAGTTTAAATATATATATATAGTTTAAATAAATATATATATTTTTATCTGTATATATATAAATATATATATATACACACACAACTGTATCTATAGTTTAAATATATATATATGTAAAAATACCAAAATCTGAATACAAAATACAAAAATACCAAATACAAAGTACCAAAAATACAATGGCAGTCATGAGAGAAAAGGAAATCCTGACATCTGCAACAACATGAATGGATCTTGAAGGCATTATACTTAGCAAAATAAGCTAGACAGAAAAAGACAAATACTGTATGGTATTACTTATATGTGGAATCTAAAAGGAAAAAAAAAAAACTTACCAGAAGAAAGAGTAGAAGAGTGTTTTCCAGGGGCTAAGGAGTAGAGAAAATAGAGAGGTTGGTAAAAGGGTACAAACTTTCAAGTATAAGATGAACAACTTCTGAAGATCTAATGTGAACACAGTGACTATAGCTGACAACATCGTATCATATAATTGAAATTGCCAAGAGAGTAGAACTTAAAAGTTTTCACAAAAAAAACCCCAAAAAAAGCATAAATATGTGAGGTAACAGTTATTAATTAACTCAGTGGGAGGAATTCTTTTACAATGTACACATATATGAAATCAACATGATACACACTTTAAATAGCTTGCAATTTTATATGTCAATTCTGTCTCTTTTAAAGCTGAAATTAAAAAAAAAAAAAGACTTTGGGAACTTAAGGAAATATTTTAGGTCATTGATTGGATCTTGACTTGAATAGCCATCCATAAAATTCATGTTTGATATAACTGGCATATTTCAATATGGATTATACATACAAAATCATTCTCAGAATTACTATTTTGTCAGATTTGAAAATGATATTGTCATTATGGAAGAAAAAGTCCTTATTTTGGGGGAATATGTGCATAAAATTCTAAGCTCAGGCTTGTCATGTTTCCCTGTCATCTGAAACATGTAAAATTAGAATAAAACAAATGTGCAGATGTTTGTACTGAGCAAAAGTCAAATAATTAAACACAGAGAGATGTGATGACATACATATGGTAAAAATGAAGGAAATAAAACTCTTTAGTTCTGATTCTGATGTTCATTTCACCTATCTGTGACTTACCCAGAAATATTTGGTGTTTGGTGGGGTAGGGGAGATAGTGTCAAAATTTCATGTAATTTGCTTTAAGTAGTTATTTAAATATACACACACATAAGAAAATTATCTTTCAAATTGTTATCAAATGTTGAATCTAGGTGGTGAACATATGGGTGTTTATTTTACTTTACTTTCTACTTTACTGTATGTTTGAAAATTTTCATAATAAAAAGTTTCAAAAAAGTAAAGAACCCTACCTATCCACAGCTGATGCTCATTGGAAATACGTTTTGCACAGAAATAAAATGAGGTGTTTTTTTCATTCATTTATTCATTGCATTTACTTATCAAATATTTATTGACTATTTACTCTGTTTCAAGAGTTATGGATGGTTTAGGCATGGATTAAGTAATAAACTACATTCTTACCATTCAGAAGTACCTGTTCAGTGATTCATGAACTTTTTTCCATATCATGCCATATAGAAAATAGTAATTTTTCTGTGGCATACCGGGAGTAAATTGTAGTAGATTGGAACATCTATATGAAGCTTGGGGAAAGTACTATATTTTATTTAAATAACATTTTTTAAAAATGAACCTAATATTCAAATATTTATATATTAAATACTGAATTTGTATAGCAAATCTACATGAAACCCTTCAAAAAATTTATATGAGAAACTTATACTTACTGCGCTATTAACTGAGCATCTTCCATTCTGTTTCCTTTGTTTTATTCGTCCCATATCACAGTGTTGACTGTTTCCTAGCAGGCTTGTAAAATAACCATTCTGCAATTGAGTGAGGCATTTTGACTTCAGATACTAACTGAGTGAACTGTATCTAATTTCTTGAGTTCATTCCAAAAGCGTTATAAATAACTAAGCTCAGAAAATAACTTTGTTTCATATTTTGCATTTTCCAGCTTTCAAAAAATCTTGTCATAATTTTCTATGTAATGTGGATATAACTTTTGGTCCCATTAACTAAGAAAATAAGATATTTTGTCTAAGGAAGATAATATTTACCAGGCACATAAATCCAAACTTTATCAAATCTATTAGGTTGTTGATTTAGTGAGTTTAACTTTTTTCATTTAGATTACCATGTCTGTCTTGTGAATCTGATGACTCTCCACCTTTAATCAAAAATTTATTATTGTTGGAAAATAAATATCTTTCTGAAATATATAGATTTAAATGTAAACTACTTTTTCATTCATGCATGGTCAAACACTTAAAGAGTCTGTAATCTGACAATGTAAAGGACTATAGTTCTCTTTAATGACTTCATGAGATCACATGCATTTATTATATATTTTTAGAAGTAACCTATTTTGTCATTATAAAATATTTGTAACCTTAACATTTGACTGACACACTGGCGTGCTGCCACGCACTGGTTCGTTCATAGCCTAGTGAGGGAGATAAACTAAAAGGAGAGCAATGCAGTGTGTTAAGGACTAAAATACACCAACAAATGATTGATGCAGAAGCACTGACTAGCAAGGGTTTAAATGTGCTGTAGGTGAAATGAACACTCAAGAGTCTGGACTAAAGATTCTGTGTTCTTTACTTTTACCATGTGTCATCTCTTTCTATCTCTCTTTAATTTTATTATTATTATTATTATTATTATTATTATTACTATTTAGTTTTGTTAGTACAAACATCTGTGAATTTGTTTTATTCTAATTTTACATGTTTCAAGTAATAAGGAAGTATGGCAAACCTGAGACTGAGCTTCAGGACTGGTTTCACAGGCCAGATTCATAAACAAAGGTGTAAAGATTTCAGGGGTCAAGAGTCTGTGTCTGACACACACCTCAGAGAACTCTGCTTCATCTTGTTCTTTCCATTCTCGAGAATAGTTCTTAGGAATACGTTGAGGCTATATTCTTTGAAATACGTGTTTTTACTCGACCTCACATCTAAGAAATACATTCAGTATTGTCAATAAAAAGCTTCTAAATACTTTTTGCTTTCTCACCGTTGTTTTAGATGAGAAGACTCTCACCTAGGAGCAATCGTTTTAAAATAATTCTGTGATTTTGTTATAATCATCCGTTGCTGAGGAGGTAATTAAACCCAAGGTACAGGAGTAGCATATCAACAATATAGAATGCCCTTTGACCTTTCGGGTTTTTGTTCTTTTTGTAAGCACTTTTATAATACATTTTGCATAGTAAAATCTTAACGTCTAAAGAATTGTGGTGCCAGTTCTTCAAGATGTAAGGTGAACAGGATTTGTTGTTAACAAGCTAGTGTACTAAAAGAGGCCTTAGCCCAGGGTGCCTGGATGACTCAGTTGGTTAAGCATCCGACTTCGGCTCTGGTCGTGATCTCACAGTTCGTGAGTTTGAGCCCCACATTGGGCTCTGTGCTAACAGATCAGAGCCTGGGGCCTGCTTCAGATTCTGTGTCTCCCTCTTCTCTGCCTCTCCCCTACTCATGCTCTGTCTCTCAAAAATGAATAAACGTTAAAAAAAATTATTTTTAAAAAGCCTTCCCCCAAGAAAGCTATGTCTTAATTTGAACTGGTGTATTCAGATGCCCACAGATCCACTATCATTTTCTTACAACATTTTCTTTCTTTTTTTTTTTTTAACATTTATTTATTTTTGAGACAGAGAGAGATAGAGCATGAATGGGGGAGGGGCAGAGAGAGAGGGAGACACAGAATCGGAAGCAGGCTCCAGGCTCTAAGCCATCAGCCCAGAGCCTGACCGGGGCTCGAACTCACGGACCGCGAGATCGTGACCTGAGCTGAAGTTGGACGCTCAACCGACTGAGCCACCCAGGCGCCCCTTCTTACAACATTTTCAATGCCACCAATTGCAATGTTTTCAAAGAGTCAGCAGGTTGTAACCAACCCTGCACTATTAGATTTTAAACGTTGTGAACAAAGTTTCAGTCTTTCTAAAAAAAATCATAATTTAAATTTTAAAAATTCAGAGAATGATGCTTTTCCCTGATTCCTGTTTAGATGAACAAAAGGAGTTTTAGGTGTACTGATGAAAGCCTAGGGGTGAAAGGAGTCTTAAGTGACAGGTTTTACCCGTGAAGGGGATTTCATGTGCAAGTTCCCCAGTGACTGTGGCAGCTGCACAGACAGCATTAGCCTGCTCCTCACCTCTACTCAGCTACTCACCCTGGAGCAGCTCGTGGTGGCCCAGTGAGTGGGAAGGAGCAGAAACACTAGGAAGGACTGAGAGGAGGGTGACCATGCCACCTGTCCCATTGCAGGCAGCCCGACTGAAAAACAACCAAGGTGGAGGAAAGGGAGAGGCTTTTTCTTCAAATGAGCTTGGAAACTTTCACTATTGTATGGGGTAGGGCATTATATTACTGGACGGAGAGTGATGTGAAAGGCCACAGAACTTGCTCTAAATTTTTTCCAAGAGGCAAGACATGTTCTAGCCCCACAGAAGAAGCTTGATGGGACAGGAGGAGATAAAAACGAGGTGCTTTTATGATTGCACTCCAAATGTCCTTTATGGTTGACATAACAGTTGCATAACATCTGTGGTCACACAGATATCAGTGGTGATAGTCTATCTAGTTAGAGCCCAGGACTGTCTGACCTCTGAGCCTTGCCTGATCCAGTGCAACCAACTGGAGGAAGTATGAATTAACATGGGACTAAAAGAAGTTAGAAAAGGGGATTTTCTGCTAGTTGAAATCCAGTCACTAAACGTTTCTGAGTATTTACATTTTGCTAGATCTTGTGATGGATATAAAGATGCTATTAAAAAGACCACTTCTGTTCCTAATTAAGCCTTTTAGTTTACTGTCCATAATGCATAGTTCAGATATTCACTGCTTTCGGATGCAATATCATTTTAAATTAAGGAGTATTGTAGAAAACATGGAAGTTTGGGTGAGAAGATGTCACTTTTCAATTAGGACTCAATTCAATTATGATTGTGACTCTTATTCCTGTCATTAACTAGCTCTGTCATCTAGCTTCTCAGAGCTCTGATTTTTTTTCAGCTGTAAAAAATAATATAGCTTATTCTATTTGCTCTACTTATTTCAAATGATTGAGTTGTAATAAAAATATTAAATATGTTTATAAATCAATGCAACTGTACATAATTTTATGAATATATGTGTATGTGTATGTCTTAGTCTGCTCAGGCTACCATAGCAAAATAGCATTGGTTAGGTGACTTAAACAACAGAAATTTACTTAAATGGTTCTGGAGGCTGGGAATCCCAAGAAGATTAAGGTGCAAGCTGATTTGGTTCCTGGGGAAAGTTCTCTTCATGGCTTGCAGACATTGGACTTCTTGCTCTGTCCTTACTTGGCCTTTTCCTCGCTGTCCTCCTCTGTCTTCTGAAGCCACTAATTACATCATAAGGCCCCCACTCTCATGACCTCATCTAACCCCAGTTACTTCCCAAAGGCCCCCCCATCTCCAAAGAGCATCACACTGGGGGCTAAGGCTTCAGTATATGAATTCTTAATATCCAATGTAAGAATTCCATATAGCAAATAAATATTCTCCGTCTCCAAATATTGCATTGGCGGTTAGGGCTTCAACATACGAAAGCATCTTATCTAATATGGGTGTTAAAGCAGAGACTTCCAGGATCTGAGAACACCATGAACAAATACACAAAAACATACAAGTGCAATATAGGCTCAAAGTGGATTGAATTTTCTGGTGTGAATCATTCTGGTTAAATAGTACAATGAAAACAAAGAGTGAAAGCATCGTGTTTCAAATTAAACAATTTATTTGAATTACTATTTTCTAAGCAGAACCCTCTGACTTATATTTGGGAAGAAGACAAATGCCAGTTTTGATTGGGAAGAGAGACTGGAAATAGTCTGAAGAAAACATAATTTATGGCAGTGGGAATGCGTAGATGGATATGCATATAAAACATGCACAGAAGTACAATATGTAGAACTTGCTGAACGATTGGGTGAGACTGAAAGAATAAATGATGATTCAAAGTTTCTAGACTTGCCGCTTTAGAGAAAAAATGCAGCATTCACTGAGGTAAAGACTAGACTAGATAGATTGGGGATTAGGAATGAGAAGTATATAAAATCTAGCAAGTTGGGATCTTTTGAATTTCAGATGCCAGTGTAATTTGGACAGTACTCAACAGGACTTAGATGTGTCTGTTGATAATAATATATTACACAATTCTTTAGCCTTCTGTGTTTTTTAATCAGTTGCCTTTCCAAATTTGCACATAGTGATTATAGAATGACCCTGTCCCAAATAATTAACAGGAGATTTCATAGGAATTAATAAGAATGTGATTTTTTTCCAAACAAAAGCAGAGTTTATGATTATTAATTCCCAGATACTTCTTTTCAACCAAGTCAGATGACCATTCATTTATTAGTGGACCTCATGTAGGCTCTAACTTATTTAAACAGTTGTTAATCTCTTTCTCTTTTCTAGAATATTTAGAGATATATTACATAAAATAATGTGTAAATCAAATATGGAATCTTCATATGTGTACAAAAATTAAACACTTCCTGAGATCATCAGCCTTCAGCATGAAAAAGTTATAATAAGGAACAAACACACAGCATAAATATGAAAATGCTTCTGTCTAAACTGGAGCTAAACAAGATTACTACTTTGGTTCTAGTTAAGAAGAAAAGTAATACAGGTTGTAATTGTCCCCCACCCTGTGCCCTGTCTCCCCCATAATCAAACAAAACAAAACAAAACAAAACAATACCAACATTTGTAATATGAGCATCTTACTGCCTTTCAACTTACTATTTTAAAGAGGCATTTTCTATACCTTTAAAAGAGAGTTTTAAATGTTTTAGGTTGTTTCCCATATGTTTTGACACTGCTTCATACTGACTTCAAAGAGATTCTCTTGCTGGAAAATTTAGGCACTTAAGCCTCAAAGGGAAAATTCCACAATAGCACTTCAGAAGAATTGAGGAGGAAATGTTTCACATATTCTTAGGGAAAGGAAAATAATTTGTTTGTATGTTTTTTATGGAATTTGAGGGCTCATAATAACTCAGTACCATTAACCTCTTTCTTTATCTCTATTAAAGAATACTTTGTTTTTTCCTTTTCTCTTTTCACTACATGTGAATACATGCAGCCCCCATTCACCATGGGACAGTAATTCTAGCATGTGGTATATATGGTCTTCAGCCACAAGTGCATGACGAATGTTACTCTCTGTGGATGTCGTTAAATTGTGTGTACATTTAAAATCATACAAGACAGTGAGACTGCCCTTGATTTTTAAAAGAATAATTCCTTTCAATTCATATTTACTGTTACCAAGAAAATTCATGAATCCTTAGCCAGAGTGTTCTTCAAGTTGGAGGGGCATATTAAAACAAAACTCAAGGATGCAAAAATGCTTAAATTAAGGTGACTTGAGCAAATGAATACCCTGAAATAAAGTTACATTGCATCACATTTTTTTAATGTGGGGATGCTATAAAAGACTCTTTAGTCTCCAGATTCCCATGTCAAGCATAAAACCACAGAAACCCCTATAAAAGTGTGGCATCACGCTGAATGAAATATTAACTCATTACCACAGGACTGCTCTTATTTAAGCATTGCTAAACAGGAGAAAGCAAATAGTTTTTTCTCTGTTCTACAGTTACTACCTCAGAGCAAAAGTAAAGTAAGAAAGACAAGAGAAGGAAAGCTGGGATGAACTTTCACACATAGGTGTGTATGAATCTGAGAAGGCTGGTGTGCAGAAATCTGCTGATGTACGAACTGGTCGTTGGGTTAAGCCAAAGAGATAAGTGCAAAGAAAAATTTGATCTGGAAATTTAAATTGAGCAAAGATAATTTTTATAAAATATATTTTCACTTCAAAACACTTATTTTCACCCCATTAAATGTATTGGTTAAAATTATTTATTTTCATTTTTAATTCCAAAGAGTGCTTAATATGAGCCCCTCTAGATAATTTCTTTTTGATAGTATATTAAAATATCATGAGCTGCACAAAACTTTTATTTATTTATTTATTTATATATATTGAAGTTTATTTATTTAGTTTGAGGCAGGGAGGGGCAGAGAGAGAAGGAGAGAGAAAATCCCAAGTAAGTTCAGTGCCCCAAGATGGGGCTTCATCTCAGAAACCATGAGATCATGACCTGAGCTGAAACAAAGAGTTGAATGCTTAATCAACCGAGCCACTCGGGTGCCCTTAGCACAAAACTTTTAATTCAAATGTTATTCACAATGTATTTTGCTCTGTAGTGTTTAAATTGTAAGTAATACAGAACTTCAACTATAATCTTTTGATTTTTTTAAACAATTTAGTGGTTTTTAGTATATTGATAGAATTGGACCATTCTCATGATCCAATTTTAGAATACTTTCATTATCTCCACAAGAAATCCTGTGCCTACTAATGGTTACTCCCCATTCTCCCAAACCCTACCGTTTGTAGCCTTTAGACAGTACCATTCGACTAGATCTTTCTACAGATTTGCCTGTTTTGGACATTTCATATGAATGGAATCATACAATAAATACGTAGTGTTTTGCAGTTGGCTTCTTTCACTTAGTATATTTTCAAGGTTCACTTGTGCTGTAGCATACATTAGTACTTCATTCCTGTTCCTCTCTATGTTCTCAAAAATTCAATTGTATGAATTTACCACATCATATATATCCATTTATCAGTGGATATACATTCAGTGGTTTCCACTTTTTGAGTGTCATAATAAGTAACATTGATAGGAATAGTCATGTGTATATTTTGTGTGGACATATTTTTCACTTCTCATAGATATATACCCATAACAGGAATTGGTAAGTCATATGGCCACTGTATAGTTAATATTTTGAGGACTGCCAAATTGTTTTCCAAAATGGCTGCACTACTTTAAATTCCCACCAGCAATGTATGAGAGTTCCGATTTCTTCACATCCTTGTCAACAGGATGTTGTTGTCTGTCTTTTTGATTAGAGTCATCCTATTCTGTGCTAAGTGGTATCTCAGTGAGACTTCAGTTCACATTTTTCTTAATGTCTATCTAATGACGTTCAGCAACTTTTTATGTGCTTTATTGTCCATTTACATATATTCTTTGGAGAAATATGTATTTAGATCCTTTGCCCATTTTTAGTTGAGTTATTGTTTGATTATTGAGTTGTAAGAATACTTTATATGTTCTAGATGCAAGTTCCTTAACAAATAGATGATTTGCACATATTTTCTCCCATTCTATGGATTGTTTTCTCACATTCTTGATGGTATAGTTTGCAGACAAAATTTTTTAACTTTGATGAAGCTCAACTTATTCTTTTCTTTGTCAGTTATGTTTTTTGGGTCATAGCTAAGAAAACATTTCCTAACCCAAGGTCACAATAATTTATTCCTGTGTGTTCTTCTAAGATTTGTAATCTCTTGATTTTACTTTAAAATCAAAGATGAAGTAAAAAAGGATCTTTGAAAGGAAAGGATGAGAAATCCTAAAAGTAAAGACAAGACATAGGAAAAGGAAGGAAAGAAAGACATTATAGGCCTTTTGAATGAAAGAAAAAAATTTTTTTTCACATGACTATTTTGAAACTGTTTAACTGATGGGACTTTCCATAGAACAACAACTAATTTGCTTTAAAAGGCTCAGGGAACTTTTAGAGAAGGGCTGTGCCTGGAGCTTTTTTCCTTATTGTTCTTCCTGCCAACCTTCTGAATCTGGGAGGGAGGCTGCTGGAACTACATCTAGTTCTGGCCCCTGGGGCTGGAGCTGAGGCTGGGGTAAGACCGGAGCTAGAGGGGATTCTGACACGGGCTGAATCTGAGGCTAGGCTGGAGCTAGTGCAGGGCGGGGCTGAATTTAGGGCTGGCCAAGCGGCTAAACTTCCCCAAGCATATGTCTCCTCCTCTAACTAATACAATTAGTTTCTTAAGGGTGCCATTACAAAGTACCACAAATTTGGTAGCTTATAATTACAGAAATTTATTCTTTCATAGTTCTGGAGTCTAGAAGTCTGAAATCAATGTATCATCCGGATTGCTTCCTTCTGGAGCTTTGCAAGAGAATCTCCCATGCCTCTCTCAGCTTCTGGCAGTAGCTGACATTCTTTGGCATTTCTTAGCTTGTAGGTAACTCCAATCTCTACCTCTGTCTTCACATGGTACCTTCCCTCTGAGTCTGTGCATATCTGTTTCCAAGTTTCCTACTTCTTATAAGCATTCATATCTTTAGGGCCCATCCTATTCCAGCATGACTTAATCTTAACTTCACTACATCTGCAAGGGTTACGTTTCCAAATAAGGCCAAATGTATAGGTTCCAACTGATGGTGAATATTGGAGGAATACTATTTGACCAAATATCTCTCTTTCACATGACTTTTGAGGCTCAGACTCTAAGTTCCAGCCCTCAGAAATATGACAGGTGCAGGAAAACAGCTAACCACAATAAGAAAATGCTAAGACAGCTTACAAACCCAATATATATCCTAAGCTGCATAGAAATCCCATTGAAATTTATTATCATATTATACCCTACGAAAGGAACTGGATTGTATCTTGCTTTGTTAGAGAAATACTTGAACACATTTTATGTTTCTGTTCCCAGTGCTGGCTTTCACTTTGAATGCTTTAAAAGTGTCTGACTTCACACCCTCTCTGAACAGAGCTACTGTGAGTTTTTAGATGCTACAGAGTGACCTACTTTAGATTATCAAAACTTGAGGTGTGAGAAAAAATTAAAATCAATTTTGGTAACTAAAAAGAGGAAGTAGAGGTAGAGAAGATCACAGAAAGCTGTTACTTGAACTATCATGCTGACAGTCTGTAGAAAGATCCAAAGAACCATCTGTTTATAAAGTCTCTAAACATGTTTTAACAGTCATATAGGCAGCCATAGATAATCACCATGGAAAAAGATTCTATCACACTAAAGATTCTATCTAAAGTAGTATACCAAATTATTTTTTAAAAGTTTCTTATGAACATAATATTTGAATACAACTTTGATGCATTATTATGCTCTATCATTTCCATCTCCTTTCGTGATTTGCTTTTGTGTGGTTCAATTCAGTTGTGTCTTCCATTAGAGCTTTTATTGGTCATGACAGCTATACTGTAGTAACAAACAACCTCAAGAATCTTAATAGCATAAAATAAACTTTTTTTTCTTATTCATGCAAAGTTGTATGCTGGTGGTTGTCTTCTTCATTCTAGGCTGCTATAACAAAATACTACGAGTTGGGTGGCTTATAAACCACTGAAATTTATTTCCTCCAGTTCCAGAGGCTGGGAAGTCTAAGATGGCTCTGGCATATTTTGTGTCTGGTGAGAGCCCTTTCCTCACTGATGGTCCATTGTCTTTTCTCTGTAATTTTACATAGGTCAAAAGAGGTGAGGGAGCTCTCTCGGGCATATTCTTGTCAGAGCAATAACCCCATTCGTGAGGACTCCATCCTAGTGTCTAAATCACCTCCCAAAGACCCCACTTAATACCACTTAATACCTTAGAGGTTAGGATTTCAACATCTGAATTTTGGGAGGACACAAATATTTAGACCATAGAATTGGGTATATTCTTTCATCTGGTGTAGTAGGTAGCTTTAAAGATAGTCTCCAGTGATTTCTGCCTCCTTATATTTATCCCCTCTGTATCTCCTTCAGTTGTCTCCTATTCTTCAGTATGGATTGAAATTATTGACTCATTTCAATGAGTAAAACACTGCGGATGTATAGAGTACCAAGTCCAAAATTAGGTTATAAATATACCATGTTTCTAATCTTGGGTGTTGTCTCTTTCACTTGGAACACTTATCCCTGAGGAAAGCCAAATGCCATGTTATAAGTGAACCCTACATAGAGGCCCACATGACAAAGGCTGTCAGGAAACATGAATGCACTTGGAAATAGGTCCTTCTCTACCAGTGTTGAGCCTTGAGAGTAAACTACAACCCCAGAGAACAGCCTAACAGCAGTCTCATGTGAAAACTTAAGCAAGGGGTACCCAGCCACGCTGTGCCTATGGGTTCTAACACATAGGAACTGCGACATAAAAATGTTTGTCTGAGGGTAATTTGTTATGCAGAAATAGATAAATAATATATCCAGCGCTTGAGGATCCTTTGAATTTCCATCTTGTGATACCACCATATCAATATGAGACTTCAAAATTACCCTGGCTTTGGAAAAGAGATCATAGAGAATCCACTCCTGAATTGACACACATCATTTCTCCTCAGAGTCTATTGTCTAGAACAAGTCATGTGAACTAAGTCTAACCTCAGGGGAGGCTTAGAGAAAAGGGAAGTGCATGTAATTCTCTGTGGACACGAATGTCTCTATCATGGTTACTCACATCATCCGTTCAGTAAGACATTCATTCAACAAACATTAAAAAACCTTTATGATGGTTAAAAAAAAAGAGAGAAAGAAAGAAGGAAGGGGACCTTTTCTCAACCCTATCACCTCATTAAGTTAAAATCCCCAGGTCTTTCCTTTATTGTAGTATTGCACCTCATAAAAGGAAAGTCCAGACATTCTGCCTCCATTTCCTCTATCCCCATTCACTGCATAATTCTATCTTATTCTGACTTATACCCCCAAATCTAGAGAATATAATTTTTGAGGATTTCCAATAATTTGTAAATTTAAAAAAAGGAAATCATTTGAAGTGCTTACATTTAATCTTTGTGGCTCTCAATGCAATATTTATACCAATCTTATTGATATTTATATTCTCTTTCAATTTCTGTGATATTTTATCATGCTACTCAGAGATTGGGATGTAGTGAGGGTGACAATTCTAAATGTAGCCTCACCTCCTGTTCTCCATTAATATGATTTTACTTATTTGATATAAGTAAACAAGAAAGAGTAAAGTTACTTAACATGTCTTTAAATCATATGAGTCATTTTACATTCCTGTCCACTCCTCTGCCAGATCCTAGGATAACTTTGAGAGATGGGAGAACTATTATTTCACCATACAATACCACAAGCTATAAATAATAAATTAGGCTCCTCCATTTTTCC
The DNA here is from genome assembly GCF_018350215.1 of Panthera leo. Lineage (NCBI taxonomy): Eukaryota > Metazoa > Chordata > Mammalia > Carnivora > Felidae > Panthera > Panthera leo. The sequence continues at coordinate 38,306,815 of NC_056696.1, read as the reverse complement.
TACTTTATCATATTTTCCAGTAATGTGGATAATGAAATGAGCTAACTTCATATTCTTAGAAAAAATGGAAAGAAATAACACATTGACTTAAGACAACTATTGAAAAAAAGTCCCTGTTATTTGTCATAAAGATGTGTATTAAATTTACATAAATACATTTTATTGTTTAACAAGAACAGGGCATTTCATTGGTATGTATTTTGTGTTTAACGTGTCTATTAAAAATCGGTTTGCAGAATGCAGTACAGCTTGTATAAGTCTGAGGAAAAGGTCTCTGAAGGAGCATTCAAGCATATCTTCCATAAAAATTGCTCTATCTCTATGCTGCTTTTTTTTTTTTAACTTGTTATTATTCCTTCTGTTCCCCTTCATATAGGAGCTACCAAACGTTCTGACTTTGGCCGTATCTTTCAACTCTCTCTTCCCTTAGTGATCACATCTGCTCCCACAGCTTCAAATGACACTGCTCTAGGTGTAACTGCCAAATGTGGATTGCTAGTTCTGACCTCACTCTCAAGCTCAGAGCCTGATTTCCAATGCCTGCTGGCTACTCTTCTGATACCTCCTACTCTGCACTTCAAAACAGAACTTAAATCTGCTTGTCCTCCTGGTTTTATGTTTCTGCTAATGGCATGATCCTTCTCCCAATTACTAGGTAAGAAACTCCAAGTCATCTGATTCTTTTTTCCCCCTACATCTAATAGCTACCCAGGTCCCACTAGTTTTGTCTCAGATGAAGCCTTCCCAGCCATGCCCTTGTTTCTTTGCCAGTGCCTTAGTTTATCTGTCTCCTATTGTATTACTTCTCATGGAGAAGACATTTAAAAAATACTTAATCTGAATCTTTTTTCATCTCTATCTCCAATTCATAGTACATACATATGTACATAGTACATACTGGACAATTTCAATCTTTGTACTCTCTTGTTCATGCCTATTCTTCTAGAAAAGATACTTTTACCTGGTTGGAGTAGTATAAAAGACTGTTCTACACCAGTGAGATGATAGAGATAGAGATAGATAGAGCTAGAGAGACAAAGAGGGAGAGATTGATTGATTTTGCCCATCTCCCAGTGGTCCAATGACGTGTGAAGATCTTGATGTGTTAATTGTCCCAGTGAGGCATATGAATGGGAACTGAAATAAGGAGAAAAATGACGCTGTTGCACAGAGCTACAGAGTGGACAATACCACTCGGTCACTGAATGGGAGTCACACCATTTCTTAGGAATTCCTATAATCTTCAAGAGCCAAGAGGTCTTCCACTAATGAGGCTTCCCCCATTTGTTTTTAGATTGTTAGCTAAATAAGCAGAAGCCACTAAGCTTTTCCTGAAGTGATTAATGTGCACTTCCCATGTTGAGAGAGAAGGTAGTGAGTTACTTCAGCAGCTACTTCAGCAGAGTTCCTCACCAATCCAGAAGTGAGCAAAGTAAGACACCTCAATGGAGTCTAGCAAGGCCTAGAGGCCTAGAGTGTAAATCCAGAAGCCTTGATTTTATTATAAGTCTCTCTTAATTCTGAATTCCATCTGGTATTAAGGTGTAACCTTGTAGTTTGAACGAAGCAGGACTTGTGGGAAGTAAAAAGGAACAGTTCTATATTCCCTCCACACACACTTTCCAGTGACTAGTGATTCAGGGGTTCTTTGCCCCTAAATGAAAACTCCGACAAGCTTATTACTTCTGTGATCATATCTAGGTAATAAGTGTTACGGTCAGTTTAAATAAAAGCTCATTATTAATTGTGTACAGTACCATTAATTGTGTCCAGATAACCATGGTTATCTGGCTAACCATAGATTCTCAGTCCTATTGGGATCAACCCAAGATCTGGGGGTAGGGAAGTAGGGAGGCAAGTAAATACGGTTCTGTCATAGGATGAACAGACTTCATCTGTTCCTGCAGGTACTTAAAGCTGATATTTTCTCTCCTGGGTGTCTTTATAAAGATTTTTAAAAAGATCTTTCTTTCACTTAGAACTGTCAGGTACCTCCCATGACACAGGTGATGCATTTTTCTCAATTAACCCTTGATTGTTTTCCAGTGATCCCTTCTAACAGACTTTCTTCTTTATAATCTTGTTTCTCTTCCATTCAGTCTAACAAGAAGAAAGAAAAATGGCTTTAGGGTCAACTCTCTTTCTGGAATAGCCTACATTTTGTCCTTGGGAAACACTCATGTATACTTTGCATAGACAGTCTCTTGGAGTTCCAGCCAAAACCACAAAAGTAGTGATTTCTTTTTACTCTTCTGTTGAAGCAACTGGCTGGCCCATCCCTGCTGGTTAATTTAGTTTTCCCAGGCTGGAATGAGATTGAGGTCTCAATTTCTCTCTAACTGCAGGATCATCTCTCTGAGTAGTTCCATTGTAGTTGGAGAATTGAATAAATATCTTGGATCGGGAAGGTTAGAGCACGGGAGTTCATGGATTAGTTCAGTTATAGAGAGAAAGAAACTTATGTGTGCATGCCTACATTGCAAATAGATGAAAAATAAGATAAAAACAGAGAGAGAGACAAACCATAGAGGATATTAAATACAGAGAACAAACTGAGGGTTGCTAGATGGGTGTTGGGTGGAGGGATGGGCCAAATGGGTGATGGGCATTAAGGAGGGCACTTGTTGGGATGAGCACTGGGTGTTAAATGTAAGTGATGAATCACTAAATTCTATTCCTGAAATCATTATTACACTATATGTTAACTAACTTGGATTTTAATTTAAAAAACCTAAAAACTTAATTAAAAAGTAAATAAAGTAAATTTTAAAAAACAAAAGAAAAAATTCTTTTTTTATATATAGTTTCAAGTTTTTATTTAAATTCCAGTTAGTTAACATATAGTGTAATATCAGTTTCAGGAGTATAGCAATTCTTTATTATATGTGGAGATGATTCTAAGTCCTAAGATGTTATCATATGACAAATGAATGCACCATTAGGAATTTGTAAACCTTAGCCTTTTAAAAAGTCACAAAGATCACATTTCTCTGGCATATGCCCAATAATATAAAAATGAATGAATAATGTGGAAGAAAATAATTTTTGATGTGTATTCAAAACTGTCCTGCTTGTTGTAGAGGATGTAAAACAATGATACAATCTAGTTTTCAACAACAAAAAAAGAAATTTTAAATTCCTTGCAATATGTTTTAAGGATCTTTGTTTCCTTTACTTATGTATCCCAAGGACCTATAAGAATGTCTGCTGAATAGTGAATGTTTGATAAGTATTTGCTGAATAAATGAATTGGTCAAAGTAAAGTATATCCACTGAACTTTATTTTCTGGGAATGGAGCCTTAGTAAAGTCATTTGAAAAAGACTTTTTTGAGCCAGTAATCTTTGCAGAAGAGCCAGCTCTCTTTCTCTTTGTCTCTGTCTTTGCTCTCTGGATTCTTATGTTCCTGAAAAACCAAAAGGCCAGGTTTTATGCTTCCTTTTTAGAACTTCCCTGGTCTGAGAAAGCCTGAGACAGACTGCCATAAGCACTGGTTCACACTTTCCCTCTGATGGTTATACTCTCATAATTCTTTACTCCACAGGTGTATTCTGTATATTCATTTCTGTCTGTCATTGAAAGTCCTGAGCATGATTTTACTGGGGAAAGGCTAAGAATCCATCATTCTGCATACTTTGGCCCTGGGGTCCAGGCTGATTTTTGCCTAGGGGAAGGATTTCTCAACCTAGGTTAAGTTCGTTCACTAAGACATTGCATTACTGTTTGCAGTCACAGCTTTATAGAAATAAGGGTGGGTTTTTGGTTGGTCATTGCCTCTGTGCATACATGTTTTCTGTTCCTTGTGAGAATCAGGAGTTGGTTAGCAAAGGACAGAATTCTGTGGTCCGTAGTTACCTGGTTAAAAGCCATCTTAATCTCACCTCTTTCACATCCGGTAAATAAATTTATGTTTTCTTCCTATCTGGCTCTTATTCTTCCTTCCTGGTGTATCCTTGCCTGCTTGCTCTCAAAACATATTTTCCATTGCAACTAATTTTTAGCCAAATGTCCTTGGAAATTTCTTTCTTTTACTTCAATTAAAAGTGGATGCCTCTCCCAATTGAGACATTCTGACTTGTGTGATACTTGCTGCTGTTCATTTTTTTTTTCCTCCTCAAATACCTAGTTAGCTAATTATCTTTGTATTCCCCACAGTGCATTAAAAGAGCTTAGCACATAAGGGATGCCTGGGTGGCTCAGTTGGTTAAGCATCCAACTCTTGGTTTTGGCAGGTCATGATCTCACTCTGTTTGAGCCCTATATCGGTCTCTGTGCTTACAGCATGAAGCCTGCTTGGGATTCTCTCTCTTTCTCTCTCTCTCTTCCTGCCTCTCTCCTGCTTGCTCATGTTCTCTGTCTCTAAATTTAAAAAATATATATATGTTTTTATAATATAATATAAAATATTATATTATAATATTATATATAACATTAATATTATATATAATATAAAATTTTATATAAAAATATAATATAAAAATAGTATAAATACATTTATGTTTTATTATATTTTATATTTTTATTTATATATATTATATATTATATATTATATATTATATATTATATATTATATTATATTTCATATACATATAAATATATTTAATATAAATATAAAATATAAAAATAATATATAATATATATAAAGAAATATATTTAAAGAAATAAATATATATAAAGAAATATATTTAAAGAAAAAAATTTTTTAAAGCTTAGCATATAATAGATCTTTAAAAAATGTTTATGAATGAATGAATTCAGATGGAAAATGTTAGAATTTGTAATTCGTTTCTGCTGGAAACTCTGTAGAATTAGATGACATAAATTTTACTTGTTTCTGGAAAGTTATTCCATCCCAGATTCTTGTCTTTATATTCTATTTATGGACAGCTCCTTTAGGGATTATACTTAATTGTATACACTTTAGTACAGTTCTGAAGCCTTTCATGTTCTTAATGTTTTCTTCTTTCACCATAAGCTCAGAAGGGCGGGGACCTTTTAAAGTTTTTGTATAGTCCTTATGGCTCTGGCACAGTACTGGGCTCATTCAAGTTGCTATTGAATTCATATAGGTTAGTTGAATGAACATTTTATGTAAGATTCTCAGCAAGGTGATGTTGTTATCGTATTGATATTATAATACATACTATAAATATTGAATATGTAAGATCATAAAATTTTGAACATATTTTTTAATTGGACTATGTAGAGATTTAATGCTCTGCAAATAATATGGTAAAGTTTATTTATTAAAACTGACGTATTCACTTTAAGTTTGGACTCCTTGTAACTGAGACATCTGAGTAAAAATTGAAGTGTTTACTTATTCAAATTAAGATAATATTGAAAACATACTAAGTGGTTACTTCAATTGTCCTTTCACTACTCAGCATAGGTATTTAAGAGCATGACTTATTCATTTCAAAATTTCTGAGTAGCTGGCTTTTATTTAAATAGCACAAAATTAGAAACTTTAAAATCAGTACAGAGAAGCATTTTTATATTCAGAATTTTAATGCCAACTATACTAATGTATTAACCAAAGCCAATGGCATCTTTTGTTTTTACTATAAATAATTTGTTCATTTTTCAACAAGGAAAAATGTATCCGATGATGTAAACTATCTAATCACATTGCATTTTAATGAAAAATGTTATACTTCTTATTTTTCTTGTTTCATAAATTATAGAAATAATAATTTAGGAAAGTTTCTATAAAAAATATTTGTAGATTATACAGCAGTCCATTATGCATATGAATTCACTTTTAGCTTGAAAGAAATCGAGTCACTTACCTAATACACATGTATATAGGGAAAGTGATGCAGAGAGAGAAATAGATGTCTAGGAGTAGCATGTAATAAAATTTACAAATAAAATGTAGCATATTGTTACCTGAAATTTAGCCTCATTCAGCTAGAAACTATTTTGTAGGAAGACCTTGGTGTTAACGTGTGAATGACTAAAAATCTGTCACCTATACTCGTGTAGAAACAGAAGGAAAAGTTGGAAGAACAAAAGAACTTTTAACATCAGTTTTCTCATCTGTTAATGACAATTAAGGTTGTCCTGAGGAATAATAGTGTAGTAGATGTAAAGTGCTTAATACTTGGCATATAGTGAGAGTTCAGTAAGTTTTAACCATTTTTTCTATGTCCCATTTCTTTGTCCCATTCTGATTCTATCAGTCACAAGTGTTACAAATCAATGTAGATTTGCTTTTCATTACGTGTAAAGTGTATACAACAGAAATTTTTCGTACATTGTCACACTAGCATCCCATGAAAAACCAATGAGATATTCAGGGAATTGTAATTTATACACCTGTTTTATTTTTTGTTTTTAAGTGAATATTTAGTTATTTTCTTAGGTCATGAGGTAATAAGTGGCAGACCTATGACTAAAATCTTGATTTTTCTGATTTGTCATTTAATATTATTTCCACTATGTTGTATGTTATATATTACTTTTGATGACTGAAACATTAAGTCATTAAGGTTAAATTCTTATATTTATACTGGAGAATTTATTTTAAGGTAATGTTATAACTAATCATCTTTAAATTGATGAAAACACAGGTATATTGCTTCTGAATTTACTCATCATAGAATAATAATGCCAAATGAATGCTTAAATGAATGTCACATAAAAAAAGAAGAAAATAAAGAACATTCTAGCTGTCACATTACTGACTTGCATTTTGATTTGAAGCAAATCATTTTAGCTTTCACCTGACTTAGATAAAAATTGAAAACAGTGTTATGTTATCTACTATTACCTCACTGGCTTAGAGTAATATTCAACAAATTTGTATTTTAGATTTTCACGTAGACTTTTGGGGGAACAAGTGTTTTGTGAAGCTTTTTTTATATAAGTAGTAACTAATTATTTTACAATAATTTACACCCACTTTTTGAAAAATATTTTGGCAGGAATCATCAAACTAAAAGTTAAAATTGGTCATGTTTGCCAGAATCAGATAAAGGTTTTTATTCTTTTGGATTCCATCTATTCTTCCTTCCAAAATATCACTAATATTTCAGTCTTTTGATCTCTGTTATTCAGGCTGTGAAATGTGGGTTGGGAGGTGGGATAAGAAGTGAGAGGGAGGATAAAGGAAAAGGATGAACAATTTTAACCTCTAGGCATCCAACACAGTGTTTATTTGTGAGCTGGGTTTGCAGACTTATGGATACTAGGCAGCTAGTATATAGCACTAGAATCAGTCTCACTATGAAATGCTGAAAATAGGGATTGTACAAAACAAATATACCCAAAGGGCAGAAAATATTTCACATTTGTTCCAAAGGACTATAGCTCCACTGGGGATTTATTAAAGACTTTAAACACAAATATTTCTATTTAAACTTCCTGGAGCCACAAATATAGGTTGTCAGAAGATTTTGACTCCACTTTGGGAAACATGAAGCTTTAAAAACTGAGAATTGCTTTTGTTCTTTTAACATATTTTTAAAAATATTACCAAAAAGATGTATTTTAAAGTAGATGCTCATGGATTGTTAATAAAGGGGAAAAGTATAAGAGATAGTTAATTTGGTTTACTAGACTTCACCTAAAGAAGCCAATTAAGGAGGCCTAAAGATTTTAATTTTGTGGTTAACTCTAAGATATTACAGAATATTTTAAATAATCATCAATCTTCTGTTGTTTCACATTGAGTCATCTGACTTAGAAATGGGTAGGTGGGAAGAAGCTCTTTTTGCTACACTTTTGATCTTAGAACATAGAGTAGAGAAAAGACCTAAGTCAGGCAAGAGACAAACCTCTCTGTGTAGGAGGGACTCAGTCCCCTGAAAAGAGACTAAACACTTACTCAGACTGAAGAACTTGTGAAACTAAGCTTACTTCCATTTTCACAGGCATGCAGGTGATTCCCAAATGTAGCTGGAAGGATGTCTTGCCTTGAGCATCATACCCACTCTTTTGAGATGCTTGAATTTTCTCTAATATATAAACTTAATTTTACAAACTCATATGAAGCTATAAGGTTAATTTCTCTAGGAGAGGGAATATAATGATTTGATAAATAACTGGGACCAAGTTATGCCGTTAATCAACCAGCATATATTTATTGACACCTACTTTATGCCATGTTCTTGGTGACATGTGAAATTGAAGCTCAAGAGTGACATGGATATTCTCTGCTGTGTTACTGGAATTCTCCAAGCTGAGCTGATTATTTCCTTCTTTGGGCAATAGCTATGATATCACACACTTCTATAACCTGCAAGGACACTGCTTTTATTATCATCTGTTTCCCCCAGTGGATTATATGCTCTACACAAAGAGCTGAAACTGTTTAGGTTTTACTCATATTGGTAATGCCAGAATAACTCGGAATCTTGGCACGTCATTGACATTTAATTTATGTTTGTTGAATAAATTAATAAGACTGAGTAAGATACTAATGCTACTTTTATGACATTTGACAGCTAAGAAAAGAAATAAGACATGGGCACAGAACAGATTTACCAGGTGATTAGTTGCTTTAAATTTATAGTGTCAGAGAGAAGACACAAAAAATGAGATTGAGAACTCCCCAAAGACTTTGAGTTTTCTGTCCTGATTTAACTGTGAAATTTCTGTATTCAGGTTTGAAAACAGCTAGCTATCCATTACATGCCATCACACGTCCAGTAGCCGTTACCATCTATTACTTACTTATTTACTATAAGTTGACCTGAGTTTAACTGATTGATTTGGAGAACTTCAAAGCAGCAGTATGTAACAGAAATCTTTACCTATTTTTTATTGTTCTGTAGGTTTATCCTACATCTAGTTTTAAAATTAGAAAAAGTCAGTTCCATTGGAAATTCCTGGTTTCTCTGGAAGACGTGGTTGTTGACTTAAATTTCTAAAGTTAGCATGAATCAAAGATTAACAAGTCAGTTCAATCCTGGCTCTGCAATTTAATAGGTGTGAGATCTTAAGCTACACACTTAATCTCTTTGAACCTCAGTTACTCATGTATAAAGTGGTGATAATAATGCCTACCCCGTTTATCTCTTGGGACTATTATACGTAAGGAAATTCTTTGCACACCATGAGATACTATATAAATGCAAGGGACTCTTGCTATTATTATGATCATGATTTGATCGCACAACTATAGATTTGAAGGGCCTATCCACGTAATTAAAGTGTCTTGCCTCAGGAACAGCTCTACATGTTCCCATCTGTGAGGCAGCATCTGATAAGTCCTTAAACTGATCAGACAAAGTATATACATTGATGGTCCCTGAAGAATTACTGGAACATTAATTTGCTTGTCTGGAAACATCTGGATTCTCTAAAATTAGATCCTGATGAAAGATTTCTGAAGTGTTGCCAGATTTCTGTGTAGATAATTTTATTTAGTTTGACAAACGTGAATTGAATGCCTATTATAGGCCAGGCATTGTTCCAGGCAATGGAGACTCGCTAGGTGAGCCTGGTTCCTGTCTTCAGAGAGCTCACAGTTTATGGTCAGAGACATGTACATAATTAGATGTTTCGTAGAATATGAAATGGATTTATGTGCATAAATTATAGTCGTACTCCAGGAGGTGGGCTATGTGAGATCAGAGACTTTCCTGATGGAAGGAATGCTTGAATTGAATGTTAAAAGCTAAGTAGGAGTAGACAAAATGAGTGCATGAGTTGGGGAGGGGGATAATTCCAAGCAAAGAGGGGAGCATATACAAAGAAACTGAAGCTAGGAATAATATGCGGTCATTCAATGTTGCTGGAGAAGAAACCCCAATGAAAGATGGAGAGGAAGGTAAAACTAGAGAAGACTGGAGAATAGAATCCATGGAGGGCTCTTGGGTCATGTTCTTGATTCTGTGGCAAATAGAAATCACAGAAGGTGTGAAACAGGGGAGTAACATTGTGAGATATGGATTTTAAATAAAATATTCCAGGTATTATATTGATTGAAGTACATTAAGACTGGATACAGGAACATTGACCAAGGAGTTTGTGTAGAAAATCACAGAGATTAACCAAGGAAACAGTAAATAAGATAGGCAACAATAACTGTGAGAAATACATACACAGAACTCGACAATGCTTTAATGTGACATTAAGAGGTAGAAAGATGTCAAGACAGATTAACCAGGCATAGTAGTGGTATAATAGATATGAATCTCAGTCTGTGAAATCACAAGCACTGAATTATAACTTTATTTTTATAAATTAAGTTCTGACTTCAGTCCCCAGTTCCATTAGACTGTTGGAGGAACAAAATGCCTCAGCTCCATAATCCCATTCCTTCTTCAGATCCATCTATTTAGGATCGTGCTATAGTTTTGAGATCTTATTTAGTATCAAGGAGTTGGGGATAACCCATTTGGTTGTTGGTCATCAGGCCACACAGGTAGCTGCTGCATCCCACATCATTTTGGCCTATATGCCTGGTTCATCAGCAGAATTTTGGAGAGAGGGCTTATTCTCCACTTAGAAGCAACGTGAAGGCATTTTCTCTTTTTTGATGTACTATTCTAGGTAATAGGAGATGAGATGCCTTCTGGCATCAAGACCAGCTCTCTTGGGGGTGGGAAAATGGGAAAAATGGGTGAAGGCGAGTATGAGATAAAGGTTTCCAGTTGTGGAATGAATAAGTCATGGGAATGAAAGGCCCAGCATAAGGAAGATAGTAAATGATATTGTAATCATACAATACAATCATACAATAGTATGGTGACAGATGGTTGCTACACTTGTGGTGAGCTAATGTGTATAGTTGTCAAATCACTATGTTGTACACCTGAAAGTAGTGTAACATTGCGTGTTAACTATACTCAAATAAAAAAGCTTTTTAAATAAAATTAAATCTAAAAATGAAATAAAATAAACTGGTACATTCAAAAAAGAAAAGACCAACTCTTTCATCAATTTCCTTTTTCTCTTAATCTGAAGAAAGAGCATTCTCTAAGGAAAAGCTTTTTCTTTTCTGGTTTTTCTGTCTTCATGTTTGTGTCCCAACTTTCCTTTCCTGGGGTTTAGTGCAAGGAAAATTGATCAAGGCAATCCCTTATTCAGTATTCATATCTTATCATATATCTATTTGCTTTTATTTTTACTGTCTGGCTCTCCCTCCCCATGAAAGAGGATTTTTTCTCCTTGCTGTTTTATCTTTAGCATCCAGCATCAGCAATGCTCTGGCATATAACAGGAACATACCCACACACAAATTTCTTGATTGAATAAATGAATATAAGGGTATATTAGGAGCTGACAGGACTTTCCTAACATATTTTAGGGGGAAAAGATGCTGCCGTTTTAGACTTCTCTCAGGAGTTCCATATATTGAAGGAATAAATGAGTGAATTAAATTTTTTAAAAAAAGAACAAAGCTATGGCAGCTATTTTTGTTTTCTGTTTTCTACCACATCCCTCCGCTGAGTCATTGAGCACAGAGCTGACTACATACTGAATGGGAATAAAAGAAAGGGAAGAAAAAAGTGAAGGAAGCATGAAATAATTAAAATATTAAATAACCTAGCCATACTAGTTCTTTCAAATTATCATCCACTACCAGTCAAAATACTACTCAGTAGATACCTACATAAAATATTTCTATTAAAATATATGGTTGGTTCAAAAAACATATAAAAGATGGAATGGTGGGGGGAGATGGAATTGGGGAGGGTGGGAAGAGAGACTCTCTTAGAGACTTGCAAATTTATCCATACTTAACCAGACTGTATGGAGGAATGTAATTTCTTTATTTTTTCTATGGCCAATTAGAACTTACTCTTAGTTCCCCTGAAACCCCCAGTCCCTTACATCTTGCTAGAATACACACCAGGTCTAGGATTCTGTAGCTACATTTTAATAACAGTAATCCATAGCTTTCTCAAGTAGCCTCAGGCCTTGGAAAGATGGTATAGGCTTGAATCTGAAGCCACCCTCTGAGTTAAGCAACTGGCCTCACAGCCCAGGGCACTGAGCCAGGAGCCCTGAGCCAAGCATGCAACATTCCATCTGCTGTACTAACCAAAGGTAAATGACCCTCAAACCCCAAGGGAGTCATTCAGATTCAAGAAGGAGATCTCACCTTTTACAGGAAAGACAGGGTTGAGAGATGCTTTACTTAAGTGACTAAAGAATGAAGAAAAAAACCCTGAGATCTAGTTAACTAAATGTATTGAGGTCATTTCCACCATACATTGATGGAGCTCAGAAACAGAAAGTGTCAGGAGGGCTATAATTAGGAGATTGAGTTAAAAATTTAACAGCACTCCAGATTTCAACTACACCTATCATCATTTTCCCAGCAATAAAGTTCTTCCTCCTCCTTGCAGTTTCTGAGGCCTACAGTCATCCTTCTCCTTTTCAGTATTTGAGAGAAATATGTGAAGAAAAATAATAAAGGAAAGAAAGGTGACGTTTTAAAGATATTTGGGATGATCCAGAGAGTTCCTGGGAGAGAGTGTTCTGTCTCTGTCTTTTTTTCACTATGATTTATTATTGACCTTTCTGACTGAAGAGTGTGAAGCCATCTAGCCATTATGTGCGTGGTCCTCCGTGTGTGGACTGAGAGTTGCCACCTGCCCCTTCTGAGCTCCTGTAAATGGAAAGCAGACTTAGTACAACTTCTGTGCAGTCAGGCTACTTTACCATGATGCGCAATAGTTATCCCTGAAGATTTGATGCTTAAATTTTTACCCCCTCTGCATCTTTTTTTTTCAGATAGACCTTATTTTTTAGAGAAGTTGTAGGTTCACAGCAATATTGAGCAGAAAGTACGGAGTTTCCTTATGCTCCCTGACCTCGCATATACAGCTTTTCCCATTATCAACACCCCACACTAGAGTGGTACATTTATTATAATCAATGAACCTGCACTGACACATTATAATCACCCAAAGTTCACAGTTCATTCTGGATTAGGTTTCACTCTGGGTATTGTACATCCTATGGCTTGGAAAGTGTATAATGATATATAGCCACTATTATTGTATTGTGCCGAGTAGTTTTACTGTCCTAAAAACCCTGTGTGCTCCACCTGTTCATCTCGACTCTCCTCAACCCCAAGAACCACTGATCTTTTTACTATCTCTATTGTTTGCCTTTTACAGAATATCATATAGTTGGAATAATATAGTATGCAGGCTTTTTAGGTTGGCTTTTTTCATTTAGTAATATGCATTTTAGGTTTTTTTCATAGTTTGTTTCTCTGTAGCACTGAATAATATTCCATTGTTTGGATATTTATTTATTCACCTATTAGAGGATATCTTGGTTGCTTCCGAGTTTGTATAATTATAAATAAAGCTGCTATTTGTGTATATGTAAGTTTTCAACTCCTTTGAGTAAATGCCAAGGAGCCCGAATGCTGGATTGTATGGTAAGAGTATGTTTAATTTTCTAAGAAACTGCCAAGCTGTTTTCCAAGGTGGCTATACCGTTTTGCATTTCTACCAGCAATGAATGAAAGTTCCAGTTACTCTACCTATTCGTTAGTATTTGGTGGTGTTAGTGTTCCAGATTTGGGTTATTTTAATAAGTGTGAAGTGTTATCTCATTGTCTTAATTTGCAATTTCCTAATGACATATAATCTAGACATACAATATACTTATTTGCCATCCATGTATTTTCTTTGGTGAAGTGTCTGTTCCTGTCTCATTTTGCTCACTTTTAAACGAGGTTGTTGATTTTTTTTAATGTTGAGTTTTAAGAATTCTTTATATATTTTGGATAACCCTTCTGTATCAGATGTGGTTTTTGTAAATATTTTTTCTTAGCCTGTGGCTTGTCTTATTCTCTTGATCCCCCTACTTTTAATGTCTAAGACAAACTGAAAAAGAGACCAGCATTTCTGTGTCTATCCTTATGTGTAAGACAATTATCTGAAAGCAACATGTATTAAAACAGTTGAGTTTCTATGATGTTAATTTTATGAATTTTAGCAAAAAGTTCTTAGAAGAGTGTATGTCTCAAAGTTAGTGGTATATATAAGAGCTTGTGACTATTATTAGTGCAAAAAGAGTTAAGGTACTTTCCAGTAACATTTCCCCAATTGCCTTATTTTGGTGTTAATACAAATTTTATCCTTGGTTTAAAGCCTTTGGAAAAGGCTTGGATTAAGTTAGCAGTTCTCAACCAGGAGTGATTTGCCAATCGTTAGAGACATTAAAACTGGGGGAAAGGGGACAGTGCTCGTGACACATGTGGGTAGAAGTCAAGGATGCTCTAAACATGTAGTGCACAGGTAGCCATCCCCCAAACATCTGCCAACAATGAACAGTCAAGCCCTAAATGCCAATAGTGTCAAGGTTGAGAAATCCAGAATAAAACAATATAAAACATATTTTGTTACTGTATTACCGCTCAGGCATTAATATGCTGTTGGTTTAGTGAAAGATCGAGAGCAGGCTAGCGTGAGCAATATTTTCCAAATATACGTGTTTGACAACACTGGAGTTCTAAGATGCACATTCTATATACACTCTTCTAGAAGCACCAGATTTGCTGAGTTTATCCATAAATTATAATCTCAGACACTTTCTAATCCTTGGAAATTGAGGCTAATATATATTTTAATTTTTCCTAAGGTTAATGATTTGCAAATAATCCAAACTCGTTTCCACAGGGAAAAGAGACTGCGAAAAGAGCAGCATTTGCTTAGTAAAGATAGAATGTCTAAAAACAGCCTTGCTAAAAACAGGTTAATGCTTTAAATGACACAATTGAACAAGACATAATTAGAGATAACTATTTCCTTCCTCTTGTGTTAGAAACACCATGAGCCACTGGCACGGGGGTGAAAGCGGCTGATTTCATGACTTTTCTGTGGAATTTTTTTCAATGTCGCCGTGAAGTAAGCTGTCCTTATGTAAAATGGTATCAAATCAACCAAATTTCCTTACAGTCTATAAACCAGTTTGCAAAGAAGTTGTTTCATGACCAAAAATGTTTGCAATAGTTAAATTACTATTTCTGATAACAATGCCTTTTTAATTCAAATCTACTGTTATACATTTATGAGCACTGCATTACACTATGCTAGGTACTGAAAGGGACAGAGAAGACTAATACATAGTCCTTTGAGAAGCTAACAAATTAATGGAGGAGATATGCACACTTAGCACAGTATTAGCATAAAGGGCGAAGTATGATGAGGTGAGTGATTCATTTGGAATGTGGAGACTAGAAAAAGATCACACAGAAGATACCATGTGAATTGGCCCTTCATTGTGAGTGGAGGTTAGATGGGACCTGTGAGGAATGGGAGGATGAGGAAACAACATGAGCCAAGGCCTCTGGAAGCAACCCGCATCCCCGCCGCCCTCCCGCCCCAGAATGCCTGTTCACCTGGAATGCAAAGAACATGGCTAGTGCCTCATACTGAAAAGACAGGGCAAGATCACACCCTGAAGGGTATGCAGTGTTACACTGAAGAACACCTTCCACATCAGGATTTGGGCTGTTTTGTACGAATAATTCCTTTATCAGTTTCTTATGTTTGGGCAGTTGTCATGATCCCAGTTGCCAGTCATGGAGGGAGATGGTGACCTAGCAAGAAGCTGAGTGTCCATTCATATATATGGTTAATTAAAAAAAAAAGAATAGAACTTGATTACCAAACTGCTGGTTTCATTGTCTCTACCTATTTTGTGCTGATTCATCAAAAATTTATTGAGAATTGAATTCAACATTTAAACTCCACGTTTTCACTTGGTTTTGGCTTTTTTGGTAACTGATTTTGAATTATACACACATATAATATACTCTTGGTATGATTAATAGTAAGAAATACAAAGCTGATAGCTTTTACTGTAGGGACAATGTTTCTATTCCCTTATAAACTTGTTGAATGGCTTTAAATAACAATCCATGTAATCTTTGAAACATAGATTCTTTGGGCATAATAAGCAGCTTTGTCATTATATTTCCATCATAGGGAACATAGTGCAATAGCTAATATATAGAAATGGATTGTATAAGCAAATGGAGAGAAACTACAACTTGAAAATAGCATATCAAAAAAGAATCTTATTTTTCATTTGATGATTAGTAACAGAGAATATCATTAGGAAATTGCGAAAAAGAGGGCTCTCTGTTTTGGCTGATAGCAAAGTTACTGCAAACTCACCTATTTCTATCACATTTACATCCCGCTTAGCCTTAGATTAAGCAACAGTCTGAACATTAGAGAATCTTGAACTTTCCACTCAAATGCATATTGTTCTTTCTGGTTACTGTGGCTTTTGTTCTCCCCCCCCCCACCCAAGTTTTATTGAGATATAATTGATATACAGCACCGTATAAGTTTAAGGTGTGCACCATAATGACCCGACTTACATATAATGTTAAGTGACTACTGCAACTTTAGTTAACATCTATCGTCTAACATGGATACAAAAAAAAAGAAAAAAAATGTTTTTTTTCTTGTGATGAGAACTTTTTACCATTTACTCTCTTAACAACTTTTATATACACCGTGCATCAGTGTTAACTATAGTTATCATGTTGTACCTTACTTACATCCTTAATACTTATTTATCTTGTAACTGGAGGTCTGTACCTTTTGACTGCCTTCGTTTAATTTCTTCACCCTTCTACCCCTATCTCTAGTAACCACAAATATGATCTCTTTTTCTGTTGCTTTTAGATTCCACTTGTAAGTGTGATCACACAGTATTTGTTTATGTCTGGCTTATTTCACTTAGCATAATGCCCTCAAAGCCCATGCATGTTGTCACAAATGGCAGGATTTATTCCCATTTTTATGGCCAAATAATATTCCAGTATATATATTTATCTCACATCTGTTTTATCCATTCATCCATTGATAGGCACTTAGGTTATTTTCATGTCTTGTCTATTATAAATAATGTGGCAACAAACTTGGGGAGTGTAGAAATCTCTCTAACATAGTGTTTTTGTTTCCTTTGGAAATATACCCAGAAATGGAATTGCTGAATCATATGGAAGTTGTTTTTTTTTTTTTTCTTTTCTTTTCTTAATTTTTTTGAGGAACCACCATTCTGTTTTCCATAGTGGCTGTACCATTTAAAATCCCACCAATGGTGCACAAGGGTTTCCTTTTCTCCACATCCTTACCAGCTTTTTTTTTTTTTTTTTTTTTTAAATCTCATGTCTTTTTGATAATGGACATTCTAACAGGCATGAGGTGACATCTCATTGTGGTTTTGATTTGCATTTCCTTGATGATTAGTGACATTGAGTACCTTTTTTATGTACCTGTTGGCTATCTGTATATCTTCTTTGGAAAAATGTCTATTCAGGACTTTGGCTCATTTTTAAAAGTAGATTAACTTTTTTTTTTTTTTTTTTTTTGCTATGCAGCTGTATGAGTTCCTTACATATTTTTGGATGTTAAGCCCTTATCAGATACATGATTTACAACTTTTTTTCTATCCCATGGGTTGTCTTTTCACTTAGTTGATTGTTTCTTTTGCTGTGCAGAAGCTTTGCAGTTTGAACTGGTTCCACTTTTTTTTATTTTTGCTTTTGTTACTTTTGCTTTAGATGTCTTATCCAAAGAATCTTTGCCAAGACGCATGTCAAAGAGCTTTTTTTCCTGTTGTGTCCTTCTAGGAATTTTTTGATTTCTCATCTTACATGTATGTCTTTAATCCATTTTACATTAATTTTTGTAAGTGGTATAAGATAGAGGTCTAGGTTCATTCTTCTGCACATGAATATCCAATTTTCCCAGCACCATTTATTGAAGAGACTGTCTTTTCTCCTTTTCTCCATTGGAGAAATATTAGCTCTCTTGTCAAATATTAGTCGACT
The DNA here is from genome assembly GCF_018350215.1 of Panthera leo. Lineage (NCBI taxonomy): Eukaryota > Metazoa > Chordata > Mammalia > Carnivora > Felidae > Panthera > Panthera leo. The sequence goes on along the minus strand of NC_056696.1, from coordinate 38,289,046 downwards.
ATATATACATGGAATTATTTCAGGGATCTCAGTTCTATTCCAAAGGTCTATATGTCTATTGTTATGCCAGTAACATGCTGTTTTGAGTACTGTAGATTTATAATACAGCTTGAAATCAAGAATTGTGATTTCTCCCACTTTGTTCTTCATTCTCAGGATTTCTTTGGCTATTTGGGGTCTTCTGTGGTTTCATATAAATTTTATGATTTTTTTTTTCTGCTTCTGTAAAAAATGCCATTGGAATCATGATAGGAATTGCCTTGATTTATAGATGGCTTTGGGTAGCAGGGACATTTTAACAGTATTAAGTCTTTCAGTTCATGAACACAAGATTCTTTCCATTTATCTGTGTCTTTTTTGATTATTTTCACCAGTGTTTTGTGTTTTTTAGTGTAGAGATCTTTCACCTTCTTAGTTAAATTAATTCCTAAGTTTTTATTGTTTTTGATGTTATTGTAAATGATATCATTTCTTATTTCTTTTACCGATAACTTGTTAGTGTATAGAAATTTTATTGATGTTTTATGTTAATTTTCTATCCTGCAACTTGACTGAATACATTGATTAGATCTAAAAATTTTTGGTGGAGTTGTTAGGATTTATTATATGTAATACCATGTCATCTGCAAAGAGAGACAATTTTACTTCTTCCTTTCCAATCCAGATATCTTTTATTTCTTTTTCCTGCCTGACTGCTCTGGCTCAGACTCCCAGCACTATGTTAAATAGGAGCGGTGAAAGTGGGCACTCTTGCCTTGTTCCTGATCTTAGAGGAAAAGCTTTCACCATTAAGCATGACGTTAGGTATGAGCTCGTCATGTGTGGCCTTTATTAAGTTGAGGTTCATTTCTTCTATATCTAATTTTTTAAGACTTTTTTAAAATCGTAAGTGGATGTTGTTTTGTCAAATGGCTTCTTTTGCATACATTGAAATAATCATATTATTTTTTTTCTGCCTTAATATGATTATCAGATTGATCATTTTGCATATGTTGAGGAATCCTTGTATCCCAAGGATAAATCCCACTTGATCATGGTGACTAATCCTTTTAATGTGCTGCAGTGTTTTGTTTTTTTTTTTTTTTTCTTTATAAAACATTTTTACAAATCTCTGCTTTCTTTCTTTGGTTCATTTTAATTTAGCAAAAATTAAGGTAGAGAAGAAGGTACATATTATCAGTACATAATGAATTCTTGTAATCTAATAAACCACAGGTACTTTATTGTTTTAGAAGTATGAGTCCCTTAGGCAATGCATAATATATAATTTACAAATCAGTTTGAAAATAATTCCAACTTAATAATTAAAAAACATTTTTTTAGTGTTTATTGCTGAAGGATAGAGAGAGACAGAGTGTGATTGGGGGGGAGGCGCAGAGAGAGAGAGGGAGACACAGAATCCGAAGCAGGCTCCAGTCTCTGAGCTGTCAGCACAGAGCCCGATGCAGGCCTCAAACCCACAAACTCCGAGATCATGACCTGAGCCGAAGTCAGACGCTCAGCTGACTGAAACACCCAGGTGCCCCGACCCAACTTAATAATTTGAAGAGTATATTTATCAATAGATATGAATACTTATGTTGATATTAGGTTGATTTGGAAAACTTTAATGTTCTTTCTTCTAGAATAGTTAAGCATTGTTGGAATATAGGTTGTGTGACATGAATCATTGGACATCAGGTTAGTAACTGGTTTGGGGTTCATAAATAATATGTAAATGTCTCATAACAGATACCTTACTATATGCATTAAAGGTAACCACTCTAAGGATAAGAGATTGGTTGGGACCAAAAGGGACACTTCTGTCTTGTACAGATCACACTTTTTTTTTTTTCTGAGAAATGAAAGAAGATGAAAAGTTTCTAAAACCATCAGTTAAGCGCTCATGACAAATCATTTACTTATAATATCTGAAAAATGGTTCATCCTAGTTTGAAGTTTTGTTTTAACTTTAAAAAATGGATATTCACAAGGAACTATATGTGGACTTAGAATACAGAAATACTGAAGAAATTCTAAAAGCACAAAAGATTAGTTAACAGATAAAGTAAATGTGAACAAGTGATAACTTCCTTTTCTTCAACAAGTTTGAAATTACAGAAGTGCATAATTTGTAAATTTCCTTTTTACCCACTCTGGCTTATCCTTTCACATCACTGACTTCTGCTCATTTTAATACTTGTTTTGATGTATTATTTCTATGTTTTAACATCACCAGAAATTACTAAAATTTTAACATTTTGCATAGAAAAAAAAGTACCAATTTTACTTTTCTTGGAAACATTTTCAGAAAATTTATTGGAAATTTGAGAATTACTTGTTGTAAATTAAATGGCTTTGACAAGAGAAAAATCATTCTGCAAGAAAATGTGTTTTAAAGAGTACACTTTTATTTTAGCTAATATTATATTTCTAATAAATTGTCAATGAAAATAATCCTCAGTCTTTAAAAAGGTGATTGTAAAAAGTCTTACAACCACATTAACTTTATAACACTTTCATTTAAAATGGTTCATAATAAATCTGAACTAGCTTCTTTAAATTTTGTTTTGTTGTTGCCTGAACTTATGGCTAAAAAGCTAAAATTACATTTGATGTACTATTTAAGCACAATGTGAACTTCTAAGGTTAAGAAAACAGTCTATGGAAAAGGAGTTTCACCTTCTTTGACCTGCTCCAGTGAGAGCACTGAGCATGAACAGACTTTGGGAAAGGCAGGAAAACTATTACTTTTTTTTTTTCCTTTTCAGCTCTTCCAGGGCCAAAGAAAGGAGAAGGTAAAATACAGAAGGTCACGCATGACAAGCAACTGCAAACCTCTGTGAAAGGGAGTCTTTGGTGTCTGAGATGATGGAATTAGATAAAGACAAAAGGATGCAGGGGGCACAGGGAGAGGTTCTTTCAGTAAGACGGTTCCTCCTATTCACATCTGAGTCAATGTTCTTGGGAGAGTGAAGAGCAAATCAATATTTTTATGTTCAATATTCAGCTTGGGGTCGGGAAAAAAGACTCTTATTTCTAGAGTATTAGTCACAGATTTTAGCAGAATTATTTTTTTAATCAAAGTTTTATAGAAGAATTTGGTGCATGTGGGTTTATAATTTTGTAGCTAGAAAATTTTACTAATAGGAGTTGTAGGATTTGTACAACCAGTTTACTCTCCATTTTTACTCAGTTTCAACAATTTGTTGTCATTTTCTGGTAAAGCAGTAAGCCGACCACAAAATATCAGTTATGTAATACAACGCAAGCCTTGAGAATCTCATACAATTTGAATGAACCTGTAAGTACAACTTTAGGAAAGTGAAAATGATAACATGGTAATTAATAACTTTGTGATGTGAACAAAAGCAATTCAACTGATCTACAGCCTTCACTTAAGAAAATGAATCTATTTAGTATACTTACTGAAGAAAAGGTCTGGAATGTCTCTCTTAGGAGCAAGTGACCAGCAGAAAGATGTGGCTAGACAACTAAGCACGTGGCTAGGAAATTTTGAAAATTTCAACCTAAATCTTACCATTTTCAGGATTTCAAGGATTCATAAAATAAAGGGAATGTAGCCAAGTGGAAGAAGGACAGATACATAATTCATGAAGCAGCCCTTTCTGACATACCCTGCTGCTTTTGGCTCCTAAAAATAGATCAGTTAAGAGCACCATGTAATAATTTCCTTCAGAAAAGTGGTAAAGATTATTTTATTTGAAAGTGTTCTAAAGTTTTGCAGTATAAGCAATAGAGGAATCTTCAGCCTATTTTAGAGACAGACATGGGTATTATGCAGAATATATTTGAAATAACTTTTTTTTTCCCTGTGGCCTTATTAGCATCTAGCTGGAAGGCATTGCATGCTTTTTTGCTTCACTGTGTTCTATGCAAATTACCAGGGTGGAAAGTGCCTTTATTAATAGATTTAAAATACACTTTAGAGTGATGCATTTTCTTGCAGACAGCATATTTGACATGGGATCTTCAAGTGGGGGCAAAGACATTTACCATCAATTTGAAATCCAGAGAATGTAATGACACATCAAGTAACATAAGAAGCCATTTCCGAATAATACAAAATTTAAAACTTGACCTGCATAAGTAAATCCATTATTACTCTTCTCTAAAGTTCTAGCCTTCAAATACATTTTTAAATATGCTAAACTTGTAAAGTATAATTACACAGGAGTATTAAAACTATATAGGCCTATTCTAAAAACAAAACATTGTGTTTACACTTCCTTAGATTACCCTTGTCTTCTTGCGTGAACTTCAGAATATGCCATAGTATTTGAAATTTTGTGATCATTTTGAGTTTATGTGTTATAAAATATCTCATCCAAAGTATACTTGCATTAAGGTAACTGGCTTGGAAAGTTACTGATTTTGAGAAGTACAAACTGAATCCATAATTAGAATGCTTAAATTTTACTTAACTTTTTAACAGTGCCCAGTAAAAGTCTTCAATGGTATTAGTCTTATAAAACATTTTAATTTATGCTGTAAATTAGCATAATCTTATTAATTTTCATCTATTTCCCAAGAAATGCCATCTTTATAAAAACACTCAAACCAAAAATCTATAGCCTATAGACTTCTGGTAGTCGACTTGTCAGTTCTGATTATTTTCAGTAATCCAGTTATTTCACTGACCTACTTTTTCAATGACTACTAACCTTTCTAGGCAAAAATGAAAGGTATATTTTTTCTTGATGGTAGATGTTTTTCTTGCCTGAGAATTATTAATAGTTTAGTTAATAAGTTCATAAAGCTAACTTTTACTTCTGGAATATTTTTATATATTCATAACAAAAATGAATTGTCCACATTTCTCTTATTGAGCCACACTATCTATTTCTAATATATATTCCACAAGTTATTTCCTTCAATTCTAGGCCTCTGAGAAGAATTTTAAAAAATGACTCTATGAGTCAAAATATCTTTACAGTGTAAACAATTCTGAGCTCATTTAGGATATTATTGACGCTTTCTAAGGAAAGATAATTAAAATTGGTTCCTATCAATATAACTTTAAACTTTGAGAATTATGGGGTTTGGTTTTAATCCTGATTCGTATCATCCGATGACTTCACTGAGCTTAATTGTGTAAAGAGCATTTAATCCATTTTGACAAATACACACACACACACACACACACACACACACACACACACACACACAATTATTTGCACTTGCCTTATTTGAAATGGCAAAGATGTGACACTGTAGACTGACATGGTTTCCTTACCACTCACATTGCTAAAATGGAACCTGCCGGTAGGAAATGACTCCTGTAACATTGCTCTGAAATATTTGTGATACCTCTGGAATCCTATTCAGTTAACCGCTGAGAAGAAAAGTAAAAGCATTCTTCATTTCACAGCATCACCCTAGTATACATAGAATATTAATAGTTTTATTAATGCCTACTGAAATGCTAACTAGTCCATCAAATCTACCATAATACTGCTGAAACAGTTACGGATTAATTCGGATCTTCAATCTTATATTTGTGTTCTGAATGCTTACCTGTTAGTAAATTTTATAAGAAATAGAGTCACCTTCCCCTCATACTAGAATGGATTCTACTTGTGTAAGAGTTATCTACTGTTCTTTATGTGTACCCATAATATATAATGTTAAAATGAGATAGCTGTAATTGGTAAATAGGTCAGTAAGACCACAGTTCAGGGGACAGCAGTATCTTGCTGTCATTTGTTCTCATCCCTCCCATTATGATGATGTTTTGCATTGCAGGTTAAAAGTTGCTTCTGTGAAAGGAAACATTTGAATCGTATACAAAGCCATTGGACCAGGATGACAAGGTTCTTAACAAGAAAGGATAGAACAAGCACGAGCCAACCCCAATGTGTCTATTATAATAAAATTCAAAGAAAAGAGCTAATCTGAGCAAAGGATATGAAGTAGAAAAAATATATATATCCGAGAGGAAAGTATGTGAGGAGTGATCACAGAATTATTTACAGCCTCAAAACCAGTGTGGTATTTATGATACAGGGAAATTAACTTTAGGCTTCACAGTAGAAATATAGGAATTAACTCCTAATTTATGCTTTTTTTGCCTCCCCCCGCCCCATTTATAAAATCCCCAGTGAAAGCCTTCTGTAAATAAATGATATATCCAGCAACAGAAAAATGTTTTCTATACTATTTTTAGAGAAAGAATAGTAAAAGAGTGATTGCTAGATATTACAAAACTAATTTACCGTTATACAGTAAGTCCTTAGGTAATATTTAATTAGAGTTAGCTAGATGTATTAGATACAGCTAGGCTCAGTTCATCTGATTTGGACTTAAAGCAAAATCTGGGAACTTAATTTGCATAGGAAAAAATAAAATTCAGTATAAACCAACATTACAGCTAACCATAAGAATGTTCCTCAATCTAAGGGCATAAAAGGCTAGTACTTCTTACTGTTTATAATCAGAAATTTGTTATGTTGAAGTAGTAGGAAGGAGTCTTCTTTGGTGAGGAATCCACTGAAGTAAAACAAACAAACAAACAAACAAACAAAAATAGACTGCATTTATTTGTTTCACAAAGTAAGCTTTGTTCCTACTGCTGATGAATATTCTGAGGCAGAGCCTTTTTGCCAGGAAAGGAGAAGAATCCAGGCATTATCCTTTACCCTGTAGCGGTGTTACATGCTATCAGAAAATACTAATAGTTTTCTCTATAATCTTTCTTATTTCCCATAAACCTTTCCTGTATGGACATGAACCAATATAATTTAATAGAATTAGGAGTTTTTGTCAGCTGAAGTCTGCCAAATAAGATGCACACACTCACCTTTAGCTAGGATGTACAATTTTGCTGTGTTTTCATTGTTCTCTAGATGCTTATAATAAAATAATTCCATTTATATCAGAATTTCCTTTAATACAAAATTTTTGTTAACTAGTCATTCATGGATCCTAATTTTTAAAAAATGTATAAAGCAGAACATTCTCTAGATTATTGTGTTTTGTATGTATTAAGTTTAACCTGACCAAATCCAAAGTATATCTAGCCAGAAAGGTTACCTCCTCTCTGTAGTAAAAGCCTGGTTAAATATTTGATTTGTAAAAATGCATATTTATTTTTTTAAAGTTAACGAAACCTATCTCAAAATAATTTATTGCCCTTAGGTGAAATATATAAACTATTGTTTATTAAACATTAATTATTAAATTAGTTAAAGATTGCCTTGTTCTAACTTGTGAAAGAATTGTGCATCTAAGACCAACTATGCTGTCTTTCACTGTGATTACAAATATTGTCTCCAAAGTATGAAAGATTTTTAAAAAGTTGTATAATGGAATGATGAATGAGATAAATGTATCAGACCTGATTTTTTAAACTTCTTCATTGTATGACAGCCTATTGAATTATGAGAAGTGTTTTCAATGTCTATAACTATATTCTATTTAAATTCACATAATCTTCCAAAACTTTTTGGTTTAATCAAAGTAATATGTACATTTAATTTAAAACAGTCAAATTATGCTCAAAAGCTGATAATGAAAATAGTTGCCCCTATTCTTCTGAGCCCCAGTCATTTCAATCCCCAGACATGAGTATTTTCTTTAGGATCTTTATTCTGTTATCATCTTTGTATTTACAGAAAAGATTGATTTCTGTTACTTTCTTTTAAAACTTTATTTTTTAAGGGCAGTTTAAAATTTATGGCAACATGGACAGGAAGGTACAGAGATTTCCCATATAGCCTCTGCTACATTTGTTCACATTTGTTACAAAAGGTGAACTACATTGACACATCATAATCACCCAAAATCCATAGTTTACATTAGGGTTCACACTTAGTGATGTACATTCTATGGATCTGGAAAAATGTGTAATGACTTCTACTCATCATTAGAGTGTCACACAGAGTATTTTCACTGCCCCCAAAATCCTTTGTATTTCACTTTTTCATCCCACCCTGCCCCTACTGCCAGCCCCTATCAATCATTGATCTTTTTCGTGTCCCCATGTTTTTCGCCTTTTCCAGATTTTACATAGTTGGAGTCATACAATATGTAGCCCTTTCACATTGGCTTCTTTCACCTAGTAATATGCATTTTAGGTTCCTCCTTGTCCTTGTATGGCTTCATAGCTCATTTTTCTTTAGTGCTAAATAATATTCCGTTGTCTTGATGTACCACAATATATTTTCCATTCACCTACTGAAGATCATCTTGGTTTATAGCAAGTTTTGACAATTCTGAATAAAGTTGCTATAGACATCTGTGTGCAGGTTTTTATGTGGACATAAGTTTTTAACCCCTTTGAGTAAAATGCCAAGGAGCCCAGTTCCTGGATCATATAGTAAGAATATGTTCAATCTTGTAAGAAACTACCAATTACATTCCAAAATAGCTGTAGCATTTTGAATTCCCACCAGCATTGAAGGAGAGTTCCAGTTGCTCCACCTCCTCACCAACATTTGGTGTTGTCAGTGTTTCAGATTTTGACCATTTTAATAGGTGTATAGTAGTACCTTTTATATACTTATATTTGCCCCAGTATCCACAAAATTACTTTCTAAGATTTGGATTTGAATTGCATTCACTCTATAGATTAATTTGGGAAGAATTGGCATCTTGACAATATTGAGTCGTTCTATACGTGAAAATGGACTATCTCTCTACTTATTTAGCCCTTTTTAATTTTTTTTATCAGAGTTTTGCAGTTTTTCCCATATAGATTTTGTACATATTAGGTTAAATATATACCTAATTATTTCAGGGTTTTTGGATGTTAATGTAAATGATGTTGTTTTTTACTTTCAAAGTTTACCTTTCATTTCTGGTATATAGGAAATGAATTGGCTTTTTTATTAACCTTGTACCATGCAAACTTGCATACTATAGTATAATAATATAATATAATATAATATATAATATATAAAAACTTATGTGAGTTTTGACAGATTGTATTTTTGAAAGGATTTTTCCATTTCTTCTAGTTACCAATTTTGTGGACATAGAGTTGTTCATAATATTCCTTTATTATCCTTTTAATGTTCATGGAACACATTGTGATGACCCTTTAATTTATTCTATTAATAATTTGTTTCTTCTCTCTCTCTGTCTCTCTTTTTTTCCTGTTAGCGTGGCTAAAGGCTTATCAATTTGATCTTAAAGAACCAACTTTCAATTTTATTGACTTTCTACATTGATTTCCTATTTTCAATTTAATTGATTTGTGCTAATTTCTATTACTGCTTTTTTTCTGCCTACTGTGGACTTACTTTGTTCTTCTCCTCCTCGTTTTCTAAGGTAGAAGCTTAGATTACAATTGATTTTAATATTTCAGCTTTTCTAATATATGCATTTAATGCTATAAATTTCCTTCTAAGCACTGTTTCACTGCATCCCACAAATTATAAGTTGCATTTTCATTTCCATTAGATTGAAATATTTTTAAAATTTTCTTAAGATTTCTTCTTTGACTATGTGTTATTTAGAAGCATATTGTTTAATCTCTACATTTTGAAATTTTCCAGTTGTCTTTTTTTATTGATTTCTAGTTTAATCCCACTATGGTCTGAGAGCAGACATTGGGTGATATATATTCTTTTAAATTTGTTAATGTGTGTTTTATGGCTCAGATTGTGGTTTATTTTGGTAAGTGTCCCATAAGAGCTTGAGACAAATGTGCTTTATTTTGTTGTTGCATGAAGTAGTCTATAGATATCAATAATGTCCAGTTGATTGGTGGTGGTGTTGAGTCCAATTATGTCCTACTGATTTTCTGCCTTTTGAATCCGTCCGTTTCTGATGGATGGGTGTTGAAGTCTCCACCTCTCTTTGAAATTTTATTAGTTTTTAGCTCACATAGTTTGGCACTCTGTTTTTAGGCACATGCATGTGAAAGACTGTTATGTTTTCTTGGAGAATTAACCTCTTTATCGTTATCTAATGCCTTTTTTTATTCCTGATAACTTTCCTTGCTTTGAGGTCTTCTCAGTCTGAAATTAATACAGCTTCTCTTGCTTTTTTTTTTTTTATTACTGTTACCATGGTATATTTTACTGTGTCCATTTACTTTTAATCTATATGTGTCTTTATATTTAAAGCAAGTTTTTGTAGACAACACATAGTTGAGTTTTGTTTTTGATCCACTATGATAATTTGTCTTTTAATTGGTACATTTGGGCCATTGACATTCAAAGTGATTATTGATATATGTGAATTAATATTTACCACATTTGTAACTGTTTTCTATTCATTGCCTTGTTTTTTGTTCTTATTTTTATCTTCCACTGTTCTTCCTTTTGTGGTCTTTATTGGGCACTTTATATGATTCCATTTTCTTTCTTTCTTAGTGAAGTGATTATACTTCAAAATAATTTTGGTTGCTTTAATGTTTGAAGTATACATTTACAGATAACTCAAACTTACTTTTAAATAACAGTATAGCATTTCTATGTAGCTTGAATACCGTATAATAATGAAACAATTTTAATTACTCCTTCCCATCCCTTGTATCATTGATGTCATTCATTTCACTTATATATAAGCTTGTATAAACACATAAGCATAAAACATGATACATACATAAATATATGTGATAGAATACATTATTCGTATTGTTACATTGAACAAACTGTTATTTGTTAGACCAATTAATATTAAGAAAAATAAAAGTTTTTAATTTTGTCTTCACTTATTCCTTTCTTTTATGCTTTTCTTTTCTTTAGATAGATCTGAGTGACTGCCCTATAATATTTTTCCTTTTCTATAAAGAACTTCTTTAAACATTTCTTACAAAGGAGGGCAACTGGCAACAAATTCTCTCAATTTTGTTTATCTGAGAAGTTATTCTTTTATCACTTTTGAAGGATAATTTTGCAGGGTACAGAATCCTACATTGGTGGGTTTCTTTTCTCTCAACACTAAATATTTCTCTCCACTCTCTTCTTGCCTGCAAAGTTTCTGAGGATAAGTTGCTTGTAATTCTTATCTTTGTTCTGCTATAGGTAAGATGTTTTTCCTCTGATTTCTTCTAGAGTTTTTTCCTTATCTTTGACTTTCTGTAGTTTGAAGATGATATTTCATGGTGTATTTCTTTTTGACATTTATACTGCTTTTTGTTCTCTGAACTTTCTACATCTGTGGTTTGGTATCTGACATAATTTGGGAAAATTCTCAGTCATTATTGTTTCACATATTTCTTCTGTTTCTTTCTCTCTTTCTTCTCCTTTTGATAACTCCATTATATGTATATTACACCTTTTGTAATTGTCCCACAGTCCTTGAATATTCTGGGATTTTGTTTTTCCTTTTTTTAGTCTTTGTTCTTTTAGCTTTTCAGTTTTCAAGGATTCTATTGTTATATTCTCCAGCTCAGAGATGCTTTCCTCAGCTCTGTCTAGTCGACTAATGAGCCCAGCAAAAGTATTCTTTCTGTTACAGACTTCTTTGGCACTTCTTTTTGGTTATTTCTTAAGAGTTCCGTGTCTCTGCTTACATCGACCATCTGTGCATGCCTCTACTTTATACAGTAGTACCCTTAGCATATGAATTGTAGTTGTTTTAAATTGCCAGTCTGATAATTCCAATATCCCCTCCATGTCTGGTACTGAAACTTGCTTTGTCTTTTTAAATTGTGTTTTCTTTCTTTCTTTTCTTCTTTCTTTCTCTCTCTCACTCTCTCTCTCTCTCTCTCTCTCTCTCTCTTTCTGTTTTTGTGTGCCTTGTAATTTTTTCTTGATAGCTAAACATGATGTACTGGGTAAAAGTAACTGCTATTAATAGTCCTTTGGTAATGTGATGGTGAAGTGTTTGGGGAAAAGGTTGTATTCTATAGTCCTATGATAAGATCTCTGTCTTCTCCTGAGCCTATGCCTTGAACTGTGAACTTAGTAAGATTTTCTGTTTTTTGTTTGTTGGTTTTTTTTCCCCTCACAGTTTAGTTGGAACAAGATGGCTAGAAAGGGCTGGAGTTGGGTAGGCTCTTTTCTCAAGTGGAAGGCTAGAGCTGGTTCCAGTTAGTGTTTCCCTCTACCAGGTTAAGCCCTGATAATATGCCAGCATGTTAGGCTCTGGTTTCCCTTGTGGGCAGGCCTGGTTAAGAACAGAGTATTCTGGCGTATTTCAAAATGGTTCCCTTTATCTTCCTCCTGCTGGAAGCACGGTGGGGGGGGGGGGGGGTTGGGGTTCTCTGATATTTACTGTAGGAACTTGTTTGAGCTCCTGGAGGTAAATCTCACAATATTGTGAGGGCCCGCATGTGACTGGGTCTTTCTGGAGTTATTAACTCTGAGTTGTCTGCCCTGAGCCTCCAGAAATTCTTTAATTACTGTTTTCCCACTCCCACACTGGTTCTCACAGAGGTTTCTACTCTTAAGTCTCTGCTCTGGGAGCACCTGGGTGGCATAGTAGGTTAAGCATCAGACTGTAGATTTTGGCTCAGGTCATGATATCCTGGTTTGTGAGACTGAATTCCAGGTCGGGCTCTGAGCTGGTAGTGGGACCCTAATTAGGATTCTCTCTTTCTGCCCCTCCCCCGCTCATGCATGCTCTCTCTCTCTCTCTCTCTCTCTCAAAATAAGTACATATTTAATAACAAGTCTCTGATCTGGTAAGCTGTTGCTCCCTGTCTTTGCCTGTGATGTCTTTCCAGTCTTGGGGGTGGTATTTTCTCCTATGCCCTCTTCTGTCTTAAAGATCCAAGGAGAGTTGTTGATTTTTCAGTCTGGTCAGTTTTTTTCTTTGTTCTGACAGAGTAGCCACTTCCAAACTCCTAACATGTGTAACCAGAAAAGTTTCTGTTACTTTTTGATACATTAATTTTGGGCATTGTATATGGAGTTCCTGTAATAGTAAGATTAAATTTTTATGCCCATAAATGTTACTTATTGTTTTCCTCTGCAGTTTTATTAAGGGATCATATTCTCCCTTTTTGTCCATCTTCTGTCTTCCTACCTTATAGCTTTAAGGCTAGTAATATTTCCCAGTTTAATTAAATATGACATTTTTTACTTCCATTATAGCCATTTGGGGCTACAACCACTGTAAATATAACATTTCACTTTTAGCTCTAAATTATGACATATTGGGTGCTCTCTCTCTCTCTATATATATATATGTATATATGTATGTATGTATGTATACATATGCTCTTTAAATATATATATATTTGTATATATGTATGTATGTATTTATAAATATGTGTATATATATATATGGCTGTTTATTTTTGAGAGAGACAGAGAGCACGAGCAGGGGAGGGTCAGAGATAAAGGGAGACACAGAATCCAAAGCAGGCTTCAGGTTCTCAGCTGTCAGCACAGAGCCTGATGTGGGGCTCAAACACAGGAACCCTGAGGTCATGACCTCAGCCAAAGTCAGACACTTAACCCACTGAGCCACCCAGGCACCCCTATCGGTTGCTCTTGTAACTAGCTTCCAGTCTTTTGAAAACATATTCAGATAAATAGGTTAATTATTATTTAAAATCATATTAAAACCCATGGAAACAAGTATTGGTGATGTAATGAATTCTAATGAACACTGTCCCCAGAATCCAGCTCAGAAAAATTCTGGCTAAATTTTTCTCCACATGATCGAAATTTAACATTTATTTTTCAGCCAATTGTTGATTGCTATTTAGGCTCTAACCGTGACTGTTTGCTTTTTATATTGTTCATAAATAGTGTTTTATAAAATTATTGGTTATAATTACTAGCCTAAATACAGCTACACAGTGTCAATATATCATGAGTCAAAGAGCTCTATAGGAAATAAAACTGTGTGAAAAAATAAGATCTATTGCTTGTTAGAGTTTCTGTAATGAATTAAGACATGGATAATCCTGTTGAATCAATGTTGATCAAGCATGTTCCTGAATATTTACCAGCAATGATTACCTTCACATCTTACTCTGAAGGTGTACATCCAAGTAATGTCAGAATCACAAAGATTTCCTAGAATACCTGAGCTCACACTTGTCTTTTTCTGATTCCTTTATGCAAATCATGAAACAAATCACATAATTGGGTACATTATTATACACCGTCTTGCACTTTAGCTGCAATTGTCCTGTTTGTCCAAATAAAGTTTAAAGTCTTTAAATCAAGCTTTATCATTTTCCCTGGGAACAAGTGAAACACAATTTCAAAAAATATGAATTCTCTTGTTGCTTAGTCTCTAATTCTGGTTTACATAGGATGAAATGGAAACTTTATACACCAAAACCTAAACTGAATTTGGAAGCTGAAGAAAGTAGAATATATTAGCTCTGAAATGTTATACCTTGAAACAATCTGAAGAGACCAAGATATATGCTGTTTCATTTAACACCGAGAGAAGAAAATGGACTGCGGGGGAGAAATATTTGATCCATTTAAACTACAATGAATTTAGTATATTTTTTCATATATATATTTACATGTTTACTTATCGAAAATTCTAATTTGTCCAGACTGAGCAGAATAAATATTCTTCCACAAGTGATCTGCTTAATTACCTAAATAGAGTGGGAATTAAGGGAAAAGACTGCTCCAGTTTAACCCCTGGTTTTGTCAACTTCAAAGCCTGCATCCTCTAAGAACAGCGTTTGTAAGATATAAATAGAGTCAGGTCATTCCAGTGTTCACATTCTTTCAAAGGTTCCCCCTCACCTGCATCTACAGTCCTTGGCGGGGAATAAATGTAGGGACCTTCAAGTATATCTCTGTTTCCCTCTAAGCCATTGCTTTTTAATCCTTAGTGAGTATGACATCAATAAAATCGGCCACAATATCACTAAAAAATGTGGGTTAGAAGAGAAGAGAAATTTCAGTGTGCATCACTCACTGTAAAGCTGATGACACTTGAGCACATACTGGTTTTTAGAGGAAGTATGCATTCTGGTTTGCCTAGAATAAGCCTCATTTATGTCTGTGCCCCCAGCCTCATTTCTCTAGTGGTCTCATTCACATTCAACAATGTCCCAGGTTAGATGAGAAATTATATGTTTGTCCTCATAATGGATGGCAAAATAAAATGCATTCTTTAGTGTGGGTCACAGTAAAAGATCTTAAAATTGATTAGCCCAAGACTCTCTTGGACCTTTATTCCTGAACATTTTATTAAAAATGAAATTCACTGAACACACCTTTTTCTTTCTTTTCTTTCTTTGTTTAAGCAGATTCTTACACATCAATATATTCTTAAATATTTCTTTCTCGTGTGTGTATGTGTGTGTGCGCGCGCGCATAAGCAGATTCTTCTGTCTAGAATGGCTTTGACTTCTCTTCCTTCTTTGCCTTTGTAAGTAAATTCTTACTTATTTGTAAAGACATTTGCTTATTCTGGAAATAATACAATGCAATATCTAATAAATATTAAAGCTTTGTATACAGTTAAGTGGTGAGAAACAGATACGACTGGATAAAATGAAGACATTGAAATAGAAATATTTAGAAGCAAAACAAATTTAGATTTGAGGGAGGAAAGTAAAGAAAAAAGTTCGAATTTAATTAACTCTTTGTATCAGGGTAAAATGGCCAATGGAATTGCACAGGTAAATGGGACCTGAATATAGATGATCTTCAATACCAGGATAACAAATGTAATTTTTTCATGACATGTGTGTAGACACACATAAACACAGGCAAACATATATTTGTATTGTTAGTGTTTGGTGAGCAGGAGACATAAAGGAAATGGTCTCTGTGATATAAGACAAAAATAGAAGTATAGAGAACAGCTTGGTTCAGAGTCTCTAAAATAAGAAAAAAAATTGCTATTTTTTTTTTTTTTTTTTAGCTAAATGACTTAGCCTGGGTTTACCAAACAAGTAGAACATGAACCAAGAGCTTGCATGAAGGTAATTTATTTGGGGAGGTGATAAGAGGAATAAGACTGAAGTGCTAAGAATGGGGGAAGGGTAAGAATCAGTATAAGGTGGTATTGTTCAAAGTTGTTGTCTGAGTTGTTCTCTACCATGGACAACTGGAGTCCAGTCACACTGGAGACCTTTCCAGGAGCCAAGCAGAAGATGCCCATGAGTTGCCACTCCAAAAGGATAGGAGTGTCACCAGGTCCTGTGTCTGGCACATTGCTGACCTTGGGATATTTGCTCTTTCTCTTTTCCAGGTCTACTCAATGGTCAGAACAGCTGAGGTGCTGAGCATCTGTCGGAAAAAGCTGTGCCAAGAGACTGTGAGTGTGGACAATATCTGATATACCAAGTTTACCGATAGGCTAAATTGAGAACAAATATTTTAAAGCATTTTCTATTGAACATGATTGTTTTGTACTCATAAAAACTTGGTTTATATGTCTTTTGCCAAGCCTTAGTTGTTCGTTTGCCTGGTAACTAATTTCTGAACACAAATTCTATTGGGTAAAGGAAGAGGTTAAGTGCAGGGTAATATATTTATATGTAAACCACAAGAGAAGTCACATTTAAAGAAGGTATGACTTGTCTGCTTGGGGAAGGTTAAAAAGAACGACTATCTTTTTAAGAGTATAGACACAGTCTTCTTTTTTAAGCAAAGACCACATTTTCTTTATTTTAGTGTTCTCTTAGTATAGTACATTTAGGTATATATACATACATTTAGGTATAAATAATATACATTTATTGGCATATATTGATATGTATCAATTTATACCATAAAATAATTAATTAGAAATAAGGTATGAAACAAATAATAAAGTACAAAAACAGAAGGATTAATGCCTCAATAGTTTTTACCTATATAAATGTAGGTTTCTACAAAAGAAAAATACCTTATATCAACCTATTGGTCTTTCACAGAAATTAATAATATTATAATCTCTGTTTTCTTAATTCACTGTTTAGTTTTATTGCAAATAATTATCAACTAAAGGGAGAAATGTTCTATTTTAAATGTTTTTCAAATTCAAAAATGTCTCATTTATGAACTAACATATTTACTTAAAAGCAAAAATATAATACAATTCGAAATCTGTTTCACTGTTATAAATTTTTATCACAAAAGTTCAAAATTTCATAAGAAAAGACAGAATTGAATTAGCTCAGGTTATTTCTTGATCTTACAGTCACTTTGCTATCATTTTTTTTCAAGGCTGTTTAGACACAGGCATATGTACTATCAAAGGGAACAGGGGCATGATCTGAGCCCCAATGCAAGTTTGAGCAATTCCAAAAGAGAACAAAATTACTCCAGACATGAACAGTGCAGCTGATTTGGGGCAGTTGAGAGCACACTGGATAACTGGGAATTGCTGTTGAGAGCACACCGGATAACGGGGAATTGCATGAATTAACTTGCATGTAGAATATAAGGTTTGCTAAAAGATACATAATTAATAGCTAATATGAAGTTTATATATGCATTATTAAAATTCAAAGTAATCATAGTGATTATTTATTTATTTTTTATATTTTTTAATGCTTTTATTTATTTTTGAGAGAGATAGAGAGAGAGACAGACAGAGCATGAGCAGGGGAGGGGCAGAGACAGAAGGAGACAGAATCTGAAGCAGGCTCCAGGCTCTGAGCTGTCATCACAGAGCCCAACGTGGGGCTCAAACCCATAAACTATGAGATCATGACCTGAGCCAAAGTAGGATGCTTAACTGACTGAGCCACCCAGGCACCCTTATAGTGGTTATTTAGAACTTACACCATAAAAATGGATCCCCTCCCCACCCAAGAGGAATATTTTATCACAGATATTTATTTGAATTGTGAATACGTAGTGATAATTAAAAGCAGACTAAATTTATCCGGTTTTTTTTATTTTAAAATTTCTACAAATAATACAACTTCTAACTTCAGGGGCATCCACTGCTACCAGTCTAACTTTGATACACCACAGAGGGTTAGTGCTGCTTTTTTTTCTTAATCTAAGAAATCTTTGTCTACCACCAGATCAAAGATTTTCTTTCGTTTTCTTTCATAAGCCTTATAGCTTTCACTTTTAAAAGTAGTAAATGACCCATTTCAAATTAATTTTTCATATGTTGTAAGGTAGTAGTCAAAATTTATATTTTTTCCAGATGAATATTCAGGTTTTCCAACATTATTTACTGAAAAAGACAAGATATTTAGCACTGAAATTCTGGCACTTCTGTCAAAAATCAATTGACTTTCTATATGTGGGTCCATTAATGGACTGTACTGATCAACATTACTTCTCTCATTGATCTATAAAATTTACCCCCTTAATTCTGATACTTTGGTGAATTTTACTAACTTTCAAATGAACCAACCTAGTATTCCTGGATAAATTCTACCTGTTTATTATGTATTATCCTTTTTTATGTTACTGGACTCCTGCTAATATCTGGCTGAAGATCTTGGCAAAATCCATGTTCTTGATGGATATTAGTTTGCAGTTTTCTTTTGTTATAGTACCTTTCTCATGTTTTATCATCAGGATTGTGCTCTTTACTAAATTAGTTTCCTCCTTCTCTAGCTTCTGAAAGAATTTATATGTCTTTTATTATTGCCTTTCTAATGTTGATAGAATTCACCAATTAAATCACCTGGAACTGGAGTTATTTTTGTGGGAAGGTTTGGTAATGAGTTTTATTTCTCTATAGACAGATAGCTATTCAGATTTTTGTCTTTCTTTTTGAATTAATGTTAGTAAGTCATGGTTTTCAAGAAACTTCCACACAGACTTGTTAAGTCTTTCCTCTGGATAGCTCCCTCATTTCCTACGCTTTGTTCCACAGATTGCATCCACATCAGCAGCTCCATTCTCTGGTTTCGGCCTCTGCTCTCTTAGCTGTATTCCTTTATTCTCCTTGGATTCCCCTTGCTATGCCATAGTTGATGAAATATTTTCAGGCAGAGAGCCATGGCACTCCTGGAGCACAAGTTTCTATTCTTACAGGAACCACCATCTTGTTCGGTCTGTTGTCTGATGCCTGAATTAGTTGATTCCCATGTTTCTTCCCCAAGTTTTGTAGTTGCTGATGGTGGGAGGCTTAGTTTCATACAGGTTACTCCACATAGCCAAAAGAAGAAGTGTCCTGTGTTTTTATTCTCATTGTCACCATCTCAGTTTAAACACTTCTTGCCAATATGACAAGTATTTCAATATTTTTCTCACTGATATTCTAGATATCAGTTATCCCATGCCTCACCTTTTCCAAAATGTTGCCTTCACCATTTCAATCCTATCTAAAAATGTGTTTTTATTACAGATAAATTACAAATATTCTATTGTATTAAAGCATCTCTGAAGTCTGCTCTTAATATACCTTTATATCCATACTGCTCTTTAATGTCTTGCACACACTATATGCTCTAGCCAGCCTTGTCTGTTTATGGTGGTCTGAACCACATATCCCTTCTTGTTAGTTGCCTTCCTCAGTATCATATCCTCAAATACTCTTCCTTACCTTCTTTCTTACTATAAAATAACTACCACTTTTTCAAAATGCAGTTAATATTTCATCTTCCAAAGAACTTGTTAATCATACAGTGTTATTTATCCACAGAACTTATACTAGGCTCATTCTTATACATTAACACCCTTAGTTGTTAGTGAACTTGTCAGATGGTCGTGCTTATCTTCCCAGAATATATGAAAAGCTCAGTGAGGTTAGAAGTTACGTATTTGGCTTTACTAACCCAAGAACATATACTTTATTATTTAAGGGTATGGGAACTGATATAAAAGATATACCCCAAATCTCAGAAACTTCACATAATATAAGCTTATATTTCATTTTCAAATCTCTGAAAAAGGGATTTGAATACTTAGGCAACACTCTTCCTGGTGACAGTATAGCATCCCAGGAACCTTCCATCTTCAGTAGCCTCCTAAAATCAATGTGTCAGACAAAATCAAGCTGGGAGGATCTTTATTACAAATGACAGCTCACATTCTGTTGACTAGACCAAGTCACATGGGCACATCTTACTTCAAAGGAGGCTGGGAAATGGAATCTTGCTGTGCATCCTGTAGAAGGCAAATCATAACAGCTTGCCATTTCTGTCATGTCTGCCATGATGTGATTGCTCCTTTGTCTTAAGTGTCACATCTTTCTATAACTTACCTTGATGATTCGATTTTTTAAGCTGAGGAAAGAGCTCAGACCTCTTTGAGTGCCTAAGAATTATTACAATCTCTGAATTCAGTCTAGATCAATAGTAGAATAGAGGAATGCAACTGATAGGTAAAGGGATCTCACCTTCTAATCACATAATTACAGCAAAAAGTTGGAAAGAGTAATGTCCTGCTCTACTTGTGTTTGGTTCCGTCCATAAGAAACATGAACTAAGAGAAGTTAGTTTTTAAGGAGAATAACAAGAAAAAGGCAAGGACTCTGATCCTTCCCCTGCTTGCTTGTAGGACAGCTCTGCAAACTACAGTCATGGTTCTGACTTTGGAAGCAATCCTAACAATAGGGGCCCAATTCTCACAGCAGATAAGATTTAAAGTTTAACATTGTCTTGTGTATGGCTTCCCTACATATGTGCCCAATAACTCATTTCTTTTCCAATTTCGCAAACATTTATTGAAACCTAGAACGAGGCACTGGGGATGCGAATATGAGACCAGCAATGTTTATGGAATTCAAAGTTCAGTAAACTAACACACACACACACACACACACACACACGCACGCACACACACACCCAGTCTAAACCTCTCCCCATTTTATCCAGTATTTGTGTCCAAGAGTCTCTCCTAGCTCTCATTTAGACATGATCCTTGCAGAGACATCAGCAATTTCTGTGAATCCAGCCTGCTCTTTGGTATCCCAATCCTGCCAGGACATATGCAGGTAGATGGACTTATTCTTGTTGTTCAGCCTAGATAAAGGGACCTAACCCATGCATAGTGTCTAACCATGTCTACTCTTGAGAATGAACTTAATAAGCATTAACTACTTTTCCTCCTATACTCCCTACTGAAACTACTCTCTGCATTAGAAGTCTAATTTGAGGGTCTAGCATGGCTATAAGTGACATAATTCAGAATTAAAAATTACCAGAAAATAATGCAATAGAAATAAAAGCAGGGGTCTATGTACAAGAACTGAGACTCAAGGGGCAAGGAATCAGTCTCAAAAACTCAAAACTCAGGAGTGAAGCAGTTCGGAGAGATAGAGGCTCACACTCCAGGGTCTAAGTCCCTCCTTCCGTGTGGCAGGCTTGATTTGTGAACATGTATAAGTGTGACCTCACTGATGAAGAGAAAAATAGGGTAAGCTCTGGGGGATGAGAGATAGTGAGATTGGTAAGAGAGACACTGCATAATGCCACTAGAATTTCTGATCACGTCTCTTAAGACTTCTCAAAGGGCATACAACGTGCAGCCAAACTGTGATGTCATTGTTCCACATAATGGCCATGATTTTCCATGCTGTGTCCTGTAATTCTGCACTCTCTCTCTTACATGTTCTTTTTAATTTTTTTCCCTATTATACCTATATGTCTTGGCTTTCTGATTGTTTCCAAATTCTTTGACATTTCTGCCACAAGATGTGGAATCTAATTCTCTTTTCTATAACTATGGGCCCAACACAGTGACTCACTTCTAATAAGTAGAACGCAGCGGAAGTCATGCTTTGTGACTCCTTAGTCTAGTTTGGGAAAAGTGACACAGCTTTTGCCTGCCTCTCTTTCAAAACGTGCTGTGGGAGTCTGCAGCTGACACATAAGCAGAGAGGCTTCCCTGAAGCCACCATGCTGAAGTGCTCACAAGGAGAGGGTGAATGGAGATAAAGAGGGGTGCCTGAGCAGCCCAACTTTGCTAGCTTTCAGCTGTTTGAGTCTTCCCAGCATCTCTTGACAGATATGTGAGTGAGCCTTCAGATGATGTCACGTCTAGTCTTTGAGCAGCCCTAGCTAAAGCTGAGTGAAGCAGAGGAGCCTTTTTCTATGTGTCCTTCTGAAATCCTGACCCAGAGAAATCTGGACCATAATATAGGGTTGCTTTAGATCCTATATTCTCCCTTATGCTAAGCTTTGTGTCAATTTGTTATGCAGTAATAATGTCTAGATTTTTATATTAGGAGTGAGGTCCTAAGATAGCACAGCCGAAAACATGTAGCTTCATGATCAGGAGGCGGGTGCAAAAAAAGCTGGAGGGACCTTGAAGAAAGTGTGAGAAAAAATGTAAAAGGGTCATGAAGAGACTGTTAGTAAAAGTCTGATGGCTCTCAAGGAAGCTGCTAGTGAGGACTGAAAAAAAAAAAAGTGAAGAAAATACTATTGGGAGCTGAAGGAAAGAGAATCTTTTGTTGCATAGTAGCAAAAATTCAGCAATACTATGCCCTGTGGCTATAAGGAAAGTGAAAATAAACCTAATAGATGGGATGGTCTAGCGAAGATTTTCAGGCAGAGTATTGAAGTTGCCCCCTGGCTTCTTCTTGCTGCTTATAGTAAAATATGGAAGAATAAAGGTAGGCCAAAGGAAGAAATTTAAATATAAAAGATCCAGGGCTTGCTGGGTTATAAACAAAACAGTCTCATTATTAGTCTCTCAGAGATTTTCAAATTGAGAAAAGGCTTCAGAGCAAAGACGAAATCCATGGTGGGGCTAGAAGATCTTTTGCTGAGACCTCAGAAATATTTAAGGTTGTATCTCTGTATAACATCGACTTGCAAGACATATACAATATGTATCTTTGTTTTAAAAGTCTCTGCAGTGCCCAATGCAGTGTCTCTGACATGATAGATGCTAAAAAAGTTGTTTCTTTTCAAACCGCATTATTCAGTGTACCATTTGTCAATCAAAGCATGTTGATCATTAGTATCCACATTTAAAGTACTAAGGATAAGGGGCAGGAATAGGAAATAAATCAACTAACCATCAGTAAACCATGCTCCTTTTTTCATTTTCACTTATCAAGTGCACACTAATACGAAGCCACTGGGCAAGTAGCCAGATGTCCACTTAATAGCCTCTTTCACTGGTTTCTGAGAATCAATTCAATATTTAAGAAAACAACCCTAAGATGATGTAGTGATGAAATATGTAAATAACTTAATAAATAATTATAATAATCATGATTTTATTTGGAAAATACAGATATTAACATCAGATGGTTTAATAGAAAAACATCCAATGGACATCTTGTTTTTCTGTCATGTTTATATTGATTAAAGTGGCCCAATAAACATGAATAGTTAATAAAGACAAATGACATTTAGCTTTACTAGTA
The DNA here is from genome assembly GCF_018350215.1 of Panthera leo. Taxonomy (NCBI): domain Eukaryota; kingdom Metazoa; phylum Chordata; class Mammalia; order Carnivora; family Felidae; genus Panthera; species Panthera leo. The sequence continues at coordinate 38,265,943 of NC_056696.1, read as the reverse complement.
CTTAAGTAAGTCACAGATTATTTGGGATGAGAAGTTAAAAGTAATTTAGTTAGAATAAATTATTAAATTATAAAGAATTCAGAAAAAGTTTAGTTTCTTACATAAGTCAGGCATGATGTTAACATTTAGGCTAAAAAGAAAAATAATATGTAAACCTTGCTATCAGTGACACATGGAAAAGCAGGAGCAGAGATGCATTTGGGGAACAAGTTCATGTTTACTGAGTACCTTATTTTTTGCTTGATTTTATTGCCTATGAGACTGGATACTTGTTTTCAGGGTGTAGAATACATATTATAACTTTTTATATTTCAGGTGTCTTAAAAAGTAGATTATGTGTAATCTGTAACTGTGGATAATGAGTGAATGAATGAATGAATACAGAAGTGAATGACTTAGACTGAAAAATAATCCATGGAAAATATCAGTACTTAAAGGATAAACAGAGTACTATAATTAATTAAAAGAAATGTATAAGGGATAGTTCAAAATATTATAGAGAATCTAGGAACGAATAATCAGGGGAAAGAAATTTGAGATGGAGAAAGAGGGTAATAAGTCAATGCATCACCTATGTAATTCTTATTTTTTAAAAATTTTTATTAGTGTTTATTTATTTTTGAGAGACAGAGCATGAATGGGAGAGGGGCAGAGAGAGACAGGGAGACACAGAATCTGAAGCAGCCTCCAATCTCTGCGTTATCAGCAGAGAGCCCTACACGGGGCTTGAACCCACAAACCATGAGATCATGACCTGGGCTGAAGTCGGACATGTAACTGACTGAGCCACCTAGGTGCCCATCACCTATGTAATTCTCAAGTTAATTTTCTCCTACTTATTGCTACTGCCTTGGTTCAGTTCCTCACCACACTATTTGCTTAAACCATTGTGACAACCCCCAACTCACTTTCATACCATTATTTTTTGGCCCCACAAAGTCAATCCTTCCTGATTTGAAGAAATTCTTTCCCTTTTGTGTCTCTCCTCTGTTGCTCTGCGTCTCTCGTGTCTCTCTCACATGCTGCCAGGAATGCAGAACACTGAATCTGATACCCCAACTACTCACCTGGGCAGCTGGGGTGTGTGCATATGACTGTGCATGTGTGTCTGTGCATGTGTGTGCAAGGGCAGGGTCTTCTTCAAAAAGAACAATACAAAGGCAACCATAAAGTTGGTGTGAATTAGGAAACAGAAACCCTTGTAGCACTTGAAATCTAGAGACTTCACATCACTGACCCAAGTTCCTATAATCCATGAGACCCAACACAAAAGTAGAGTTCCAGTTGGAAGCCAATATAGTCAGGCAGCAGGGATATTTAAAATTGTGTGAACCAACTAACAAACATTCTTGGTTCACAAGCTAATAAAATAAATGTCCAATGACATAAAGCTTGTTGAAAGAAATACTGAATTACATACTACCAACTATTTTTATGTATAGTAATAATATGTTTTTAATGTTGAACATGAAGCATGTCTAAAGATGAAGTATTCATTTCCTTAATTTCTCTAATTCTTGAATAGAAGGGAAAATGCTTTTACTCATGTTTCCCCAAACTGTTCTAATGTGTGTGACAAACTCTACATGGTAAAATACTTGGAAAATCTTTTTTTTTAAAGTCAGAGAATATCAAATTATTACTGGATAATTTACCTGTTTTCAATATGTATTGCATTCAGGAATGTCTTATGGTTTAAGGTATATTGATGTTTACAGAAGATTTATAATTTGCTATGTAGTTACCATTATTACTTTCCAACCACAACCATATTACAGAAGATAAATCATTGGAATACAACACTCACAAAGATCTTGTGTATATTTATACTACCATATGCCTACGGAAAGCTAAACAGAGCTTATAAATAGCAGAAACTGAAAACTTGTGATGCATAACAGCTAAAAGGATTTAATTTGAGAAGAATACCAATCAGAGCCATTCCTTCCAAGGTGAGGGAGGGGCAGAGAGGAAGTACCACCTCAGTGAGTGCTTAATAAGTACTATAGCTTGAATCTAAATCCTAAAACCTTACATCAGTGTTGTAGAGAATTGAATAAAAACATAGCATCTACTGAAAAGAAACAAATCTAAATTAATATGGAGCTTAATCAGTATTATGTGCTTCCAAATCAGTTACCTATTAGGTAAGTCTAATGCACATTTACCATGAGGTATCGCAATATTTTTGGAACTTAGTGTTGACTGAAATAACCTATTGCTCGGTATTGACTGAGGCAGTGCTGTATTTTATATAAAAAGGTAAATATTTGAAGGCCTGGGTGGCTCAGTCTATGAAGCATCCGACTCTTGATTTCGGCTCAGGTCATGATCTCACTGTTTGTGAATTTGAGCCCTGCAAAGGCTCCACTGACAGCATGCAGCCTGCTTGGTATCTTCTCTCTCTTCCTTCTCTCTACCCCTCCCCGACTAGTGCACACTTTCTCTCTGTCTCTCTCTCTCTCTCTCTCTCTCAATCTCCAACATAAATACATAAACTTAAAAAAAGGTAAATATTTTATATAGGTTTTAGCACGAATCTTTTCTCCTGCACAAAATATTAACACAGATTAAAAATATAATAAGTAAATTAAACTCTAATGGTGCAGCTTTCTACCTCATTTGACTGAGGAGGTTTCATTGTTTTTTATTCTTATGCATAGTTTTTCAATGGTCTTGAATATCCTTTTTAATTTATTCACATATACCTTTGCAAGCCACATATTTCAAACTTCTCATCACAGCTAGGAAAGACTTATTTATAAGCATATCATTTTTTTTCCTTTTTGAAATCTGCCTTTTTTTTTTTTTTACTTTTTCTTACCAGTAGCTTTTTGAAGTTTAGTCAAGTAACCAGCCCATTCAGACCACTCAGTGGTTTGTTTGCTGAAATCATAAAAACTCGAGATTTCTACCTAGCATAGTTTTACTGGTAAAAATGAATTTCTCACCATCTATCACTGTTAATCAGACTGAGGCAGGTTTTCTGTAGGTTGGCCAGAAGTGGATGGAAGTTAAGCATCAGACAGTGTGATGGAATTGGCTGAAAAATGAATTTAATTCTTCCTTTACAGTATGAGTAGATGTGGAATAGGCATTTGACAATTCAGAATCATAGAATTTTTGTGCCCTGATTCATTGAAAAATATTCTAAAAAAATTTTTTAATGTTTATTTCCGAAGGAGAGAGAGAGTGTGAGTGGAGGAGGGTCGGGGGGGGGGGGGGAACGGGCAGAGAGAGAGACACATACACAGAATCTGAAGCAGGCTCCAGGCTCTGAGCTGTCAGCACAGAGCCCGACGCGGGGCTCGAACTCACAGACCGCGAGATCATGACCGGAGCCGAAGTTGGATGCTCAACTGACTGAGCCACCCAGGCGCCCCGAAAACTATTTTTTTAAGTGATGACTTTATGCCGAGTGCTGGGGATAAAATGGCAATCAAGATAGGCAAGATTTGGGCCACGAGGGAGCAAAAGTGACCAGAGACAGTGCTTGACTCTCTCTTATTGTATCCTGAACAAGTATATATGTATTGAGATGGCTATTTCTTGTGTTTAATAGTCCTTGTAATTATTTAAAAAAATTCTTCTTTATGTTGACCTGAAATCTTTAATGTTTCCACTCCTTGTTTGCAGTTCAGACTCTATAGCCCCATAGAATAAATCTATCTCTTTTATATGGGGCAGATTTTCAAATTTAAAAAGATAGCTATCATACATCTACTAACTTCTCTTTCTCAAGTTAAACATACCCTTTGTCTTTATCCATTCCTCATGTGACATGGCATCACATTTCCTCATCTTTTGGAGTAACCTCAGGCAGTATACAGTGCAATTTGTTAATGTGATTATTCGACTGTGTGGTGTTCAGAATCTTCTGCCCATCTCCAGGAGCAGTCTGACTAGCACAAAATGAAAGGGAGGGAAAACTACACCTTCCCTTATTTTGTTAAATGTATAAATAAAGCCTAAGATTCTGTTGGATTTTATTATTTTTTTAACTTTTGAGAGTTTTTTTCTATGTTATTGAGAAGAGGAATCTTCTCTTCCATATGGCTTTAGGCTAAGCCTCATCTTCCTACCGCTCATTTGTAGTCTGTTTTTTGGCCCTCTTTGAAGTATATACAATTTATTTCTCCTACATTTAGTTCTCTTATGATTTCTAATGCTTGATTTGTTTAATTGTTCTCTCTTTTCAAGACCATTTTGATTTTGTAATCAACTGTCATCCAACACGTTGATTTTCGCTCTTAGTTTGATGCCAGCAATTGGTTTGATCAGCATGTTGTTTGTATCTTCATCCAATAAATGACCATACTGTCTCCACTAGCAAATTCTTGATCTTTATCATTAAAAATGAAAAAGTGACCAAATACTATGAAAAAAAAATCCCAGGAACATCTAATTGTCTACTGATAGGTGCATTTGCATTAGGGCTTAAAGAAGGGTATGTGCCATGACTCAAAAGAAGACTCATGTGTCAAAGATATGTAAGCATCAATTGGGTGATTATTTCAACTGGAATTTTCTTGACTACATCCAGGGACTGAATCAGTTAGTTTAGGCTGATTAATTGGAAATTGTAAATTCACATGTTTTCCTAGAATTTGTGATGCAAATACCGGGGTATCCCCCATTTTGAGAAACACTGATATATTGAAAATGTCCCCAGCTTCAAAGACGAATGAACTGGTTTCATATTCCAGTCCCACCATTTGTAAACAAGACTTAAGACAAGCTAATTAGCCTCTCTGAGCATCAGTTTCCTCATCTGAAAAATTAGGATTTCAATACCTACTTTATAGTTTCAAATTAAGATTTAATCAAGATAATGAATATAAAATACTGGGTACATTAAAGGCACTAATTAAAGTTTTGTTTTCTTCTCTTCTCTTACCACTCACAAACCCAAGATTCAGGACTGTAGTTAGATTGATAGTTCAGCCACTGGTAGAAAATAGCGGAATTGTTGGTCACAAACTATGTAGTTGTATCAAGAATTGTATAGTTGTATAAAGTGTATATAGTGTATAAAGTGTATCAAGAATTGTATAGTTGTATAAAGGTGGCTAAAAATGTGATCTCAACTCAGACTGAAATGATCTTTATTATTTTAATTATTTATCTCATGAAATTTTGAGTCTTGGAGATAATAAATTTGAAAATTAGACTAGGAGGATTTGCCATTATGATGGTGTTAGAGACTTACACCTGATAAGATCAGTACTTAAGATACAGTAGTTACTAGGTTCTATTTGTTTTCTGTATATTAAATACAAGTAACAAGTTATTGAAAAAATATTGATTGCTACTCTTATTTAATAATAGAGTTGACAGTTTTCTCTTACATGTTATAAAAAATACTCATGTCTCAGTAATTCTCATCTTCTCAAAAGTAATTGGCAATATTTTAAAGTGAATTATCTGGCCTTAATACTGCAACCCTCTGAGAAAGCTATAAATAGAGGAAGGGAGTAAAAACATATCAAATTATACCCTCTGAATTATTTAACTGAGTGTATGTGGTGTGCCTAGAATTTAATGAAGTCTCACAAACCTCAATTTGTTTTTTATAACTAAAATTTCTACAAATGACCAAGAAGAAAAAGGGAAAAATGTATTATAAGAGAGATAATATCACTGAAGAAACAGAACATAATAAGGTAAAGTAGCAGTTATAATTCTCAACTCGATGTTTGGGAGTGAAAAACACTGAATACTTCAGTTCTACCTCAAGTTCACCTTTTTTCCATTGTACTGCTCTGCCTATGTCTTGACAAATTAAAAAAGATTGATAATATCTACCCTATCAGTACCACAGGGAAATTGCAAAGAAAAACATCAAGCAATTTTGAGAAAAGAGAATGCAAGTTATTGTTATGAAAATGTGAATTTTCTTTCAAATGTATCATTTATCCAATATTTGCTTGTACTTTAATAGTTCCCTTTTCTGATTTCATATCAATACATGTTCATTGCAAAAAAAAAATTCAGAGAATACAAAACAAAGAGGCAATACATAAAGACACCCATAACCTTTCCCCCTCCTAGAAGTAAACTTTTAAACTTTAGGGGCACCTGGGTGGCTCAGTCGGTTAAACCTCTGACTTCGGCTTTGGTCATTGTCTCCCGGTCGTGAGTTTGAGCCCCTCATTGGGCTCTGTGCTGACAGTTTGGAGCCTGGAGCCTGCTTCGGATTCTGTCTCCCTCTCTCTCTCTGCCCCTCTCCTGCTCTCACTCCGTCTCTCAAAAATAAACACTAAAAAAATAAAAAACATAAACTTTAAAAAATATTTTCATGTGTATCTATCCAGAACTTTCCTTTTTCCCATTATAGCAGAAAAAAATTTAAATACTGGCTAGAGTTTTAATTGGCCACCTTAGAAGAATGTTCTTAAAGGAAAATGTCTTCTAAAAAGAAGACATTAAGATATAAAGAAGATACTAAGAAAAACATTTAGGCATATTTTAAAAAAATCTTTATTTATTTATTTTGAGAGAGAGAGAGAGCACGAATGAGGAAGAGGGGCAGAGAGAGGGAGAAAATCGCAAGCAGACTTCATGCTCAGCGAAGAGTCCGACATGGGGCTCCGTCTCACGACAGCAGAGATCATGACCCAAACCGCTATCAAGAGTTGGACTCTTAACAGACTGAGCCACTAGATGCTCCAACTTTTAGATTTTTATTGTCCTTATTCTTTTTATAATGTCCCATTTCCCCAAAATATAATCTGATATGTAATAAAGAAAAATTCAAGTTAATTAATTAAATGGAAAAGTACATTTTCTTCTTTATTTTTTGATCAATTACAGTCAAATGCACTTAGCATTTAATTTAAAAAATGGTGAATAAATGATCTATAATTAAACATTAAACTTCTGCTGCAAACCTAGATAGAGATGGACACATGCATTTTTTTAGTTTGGAGGTAATTTTGAGTTACTATGCCAAACCAGAACAATATGAACTTGTGTCCCTGGAGTTTCCATTCAAATTCTTTTGTAAGCATTTAAAGGGAAAAAGTCTTACAATTGTACTTTCAACCTTAACAGTCAAAGTAAAGAACTAAAACTTTTATTTATTTTTTTTTATTCATGTGACCCAAATCTACATCAGTACATTATGGAATCAGAGGCATAGTTGACTAAAAGTACATTTGAATTATATTCTAAAGAACCTGAGACTAGGCTTATGTGATTTCCTGGATATGTCATTTACAGATCAATAATTAAAATAATTGACTACCTTATAAATGGTCAAATTGAATTGGCCAAATAGACATTTTAGTCATTAAGACAAATCTATCAGATGAACTATTCAACCTTATATTGATGACTAAATACTTAGTGGTGATATTGTACAAAATGACTGCTTTAGCTACAAATTGATCATATCCATGCAGCAAATCAATGAAGACCAGTCTAGTTATGGCAGCTTTCTGCTTGAAAATCAGCACAAGAAAAAATACAAATATTTGCTTAATGAATACTTTCTGAAAATAAATGAAAGAATACCTCTCAGTGTAATTAATAGGTTTTATTGTTTCTGCTTCATGTTTGCTATCAAAATTTATGATTGCGTCCACATTCCTGGAGTAATACAATTTTTGGAAAGCTAATGGTTTAATCAATAGTGATGTAACTAGCAATCAATTAGGTGATATAAATAGTCAAAAATAGTAAGTAAATAAATTTATTTATAATAAAGAATAAATGAATTCAAGCACATTACTCATAATTTAGCTGTTTACAGAGGAAAGCAAAAATCCAACAGTTTTTGCTGTAACTTTTCTCCATTTGGCATGTTAGGTCATCCACCTGTATCAATTCAAGAGGAACATAATTTTTTGCTACTTAATACAGAAAAATGTTTTATTATTTGCAAAATCAGCACACTCTAGTTACCACGGATTCCAGTCTAGAAGCCAGATAGGTGCTTACTGGCTTATGATGAATAATGATGCAGATTACTTGGTCCCCACCTAGCATCGGGTAAGTGGTCTGGTACATAGCAATACAGGGTAGGACGATGTGGCATTAGTAAAGGTGGCCCTAGATAGAATTCAACAGAACCTGACAGGAAGAACGTATCCCTAGGGGTAGGATTGAATCCAGTGTTTTATATCAGTGCATTGTGACTCATCATGGTTTCCTAGGCATAAATTTTGCTAGCAAGATAATCCACAAGAAGGGTTTTTATTTTGTCTCATGTCCAGGTGAGATGTTAAAATTCTCCAGGATAACAAATTGAAATTAGGACCCATTATTAGCACACAAGTAAATTTTATTGTTTTTGTCATTAAATTATAAACAAGCAGTTCAAAAATGGAGTATATATTTTGCATATATGTTTTGTTTTGTTAAAACGTAAATATTGGATTCTCATGGTGTCCCAGTTGTCCAGTTGCAAATTATCAAAACTGAATGGGTAAAAATATAGTGAGAAATAATTGTGATTTTCTGTCTTCCTAAATGATGTGATTCTTGGATACAGTGCCAACTCAGTGAAAAGAGGAGAAAGAGAGAGAGAGATTGTAAAAGAGCTGCCCACCCCACCACCAAGTGGATGAGAATTCTGGTATTTTTCAGAGGTTATGAAAAGATTTATTGTGTAAGAACCTATACAAGAAAGAAAGTGGAAATAGTAATCTTTGGGTTTTATCTTCAGTCTTCTTTTACTTCTCACATACTTTGGGGGAGTGTATAATCCCTTTAGCATTAATGATTCCCAAACCTTATCTTCAACATAAATCTTTCCTGAGTCCCAGGCTCATCCATCCATCTTTGTATTGAACATCTTCACCTGCATGATTCATAGGTATTTCAAACTTATATCATAAATGTCAGCTTATAGATGATTTCCCAGACTCTTTATCTTTTTTGTGTTATCCACCCATGGTTTGGCTTATAAACACAGGAATCGTCCTAAGTTAACCAGAATTTAGTCTTCTGTTTGTTTTTTTAGTTTTGTCGGTTCTTTCTCTGAAATCTCCCTCTTTTAGTCTAATTGCCTGTCCCTCCCTCTGTCCCCTCATCCTAAAGTCCAGCTGAACCATCCTACTTTCTTATCCCTGGACTAAACATACAGGCCTATACATTTATGTGTTTGAACATATCCATCTATCATCTCTCTCTCTCTATCATCTATCATTTATCATCTATCCTTATTTTCTCTATCATCTATCACTGAACATTTACTTCATTAGATCAGGTTTTTTGTTTTGTTTTTTTTCCCCAATAAATGAAGTTTATTGTCAAATTGTTTCCATACAACACCCAGTGCTCATCCCAAAAGGTGCTCTCCTCAATACCCATCACCCACCCTCCCCTCCCTCCCACCCGCCATCAACCCTCAGTTTGTTCTCAGTTTTTAACAGTCTCTTATGCTTTGGCTCTCTCCCACTCTAACCTCTTTTTTTTTTTTTTCCTTCCCCTCCCCCATGGGTTTCTGTTACGTTTCTCAGGATCCACATAAGAGTGAGACCATATGGTATCTGTCTTTCTCTGTATGGCTTATTTCACTTAGCATCACACTCTCCAGTTCCATCCACGTTGCTACAAAAGGCCATATTTCATTCTTTCTCATTGCCACATAGCACTCCATTGTGTATATAAACCACAATTTCTTTATCCATTCTAGATCAGGTTTTTTGTTGAACCCATTCATACTCTCCATCAAAAAATGGCAAGAAAATAATATGCTGTATCTTAGGTGTTTACTTAATTTATTTTTTACTACTTATAATACTGTAAGCAGAAATACCCTATTTTGAATTACACAAATAATCATTTTAATTCCTCTTCAAATATTTTGAAAATAAATGAAAGTAATGACCTCATCACATAATTTAAATGGGAAAAATTAAATAGAAAACAAAAATGTGCTCAGAGTTTTCATATGGCTGAAGTACGGTATATCAGCCCCCCTGATGCTTAGCAAGTTAATGTGGGGTGCTCAAATAGCCACTATTTTGGAATACTGTTTATCTCAATGGAATCACTAAGTCAAGTGAAAATTGAGCATCGGCTTGATAGCAACTGTCCAGCCTCTGAATTTCACCTACACTGGGAACACTTTTCCTTGAAACTTTGGCGATCAACAATGGGTTGTATGATTTTGTTGAGAGAGTGCCATAGAGAAACTAAAGCATCAGCTAGAGGGGTAGATCATATAAAGACTAGAATCTCTCCAACTTCATTCAATAACATGCAATTATATTAGGTTTCTTTTTTTCAATCTTTTAAAAGTGGTCGTGTATATATATAAAATCATTATGGAAACTAGTACTACTAAGTGGTACTTTTTGTTTGTTTGTTTGTTTCACCTAACAGTAGTATCTTTCCATGACAGAACACAAAGTTGTAATTACAGTACTCCAGTTATCCGTCCACTGTACAGATGGAGGTACCATATTTTAGTAAATCTCCTATTTATAGACATTGATTATTTAAATATTCTGAATGTTTTATTTGTAGTATCTCATTTAATTAACATTCAATCTTATTTGGTAGGTATTGTTACTATACCTAGGTATATAAACTGAGTTTTAAAAAAGGTTAGTACATTTCCAAGTGTTATGAAGCTTGGAAGAGTTAGAATTGAGAGTTTAATAGAAGTCTATAGAATCTGAAAGTCCAGTACTTCTAGTCTCTTTATTTGGTTTTTCCCAGTTTTTGCTATGATAAATAATACTGCAATAAGCATTGTAAGGCATATTCAAATCATTTTGAATACTGTGGATTGCAAAAAGATAGATCCCTAGAAGTAGAATTGCTGGGTAGAAATATATGCACATTTTTAATTTCTGGTAAGTACTAGTAAGTTGCTCCTCACAAAATTGTTCACATAGTCATCACCAGCTTTGTGTGTCCATTTTCTAACATGTATACACTATACATTTTATTGATCTTTTAATATTTGCCAATCTCATGGATACATTGATATGTGACTTTACTTTTAGGGTGTTTATAAATTTGACCATATTTTTTAAAAAAATGTTTATTTATTTTGAGAGAGAGAGAGACAGAGAGACAGAGAGAGCACAAGTGGGAGAGGAGGAGCGAGAGAGGGAGAGAGAATCCCAAGCAGGCTCTATGCTGTCAATGCAGAGTCCAGCTTGGGGGCTCGATCTCACAAACCTTGAGATCATGACCTGAGCTGAAATGAAGAGTTGGATGCTTAACCAACTGAGCCACCCAGGTGCCACTCTGAGCATATTATTATACATTCATTTTTATTTCTTTTTTAAATAAATTATTTGTAAATAATATTGAGATTATTCAATATGTGATTTTTGCTTTTTTGCCAACATAGAATCTTACTGGATTATTTATAAATTATCTAAATGTAATTTTTCATGAATATGTTTTTACTCATTTCATACTTGGATAATAAAATGGTGGAGAGAATATGATTATTATAATTACCTAGTTATTATTTTATAGATTAATGTATTTCTCCAAATCCCATAAATATGTGAGAAAATAAATAAAGCAAGTCACAGTAATTTTAACGTTTCTTTGCATGCATCCAAAGAGGGAGGTTTTTTTTTTTTTCTAGAAAGAATGGAATGAAAAGAGAACATATGAGGGACAAGATGAACCTCTGGAGCTCTTTATCTTCATGAATCTTCTTCTACTCTGTCACATGCCTTAATTTACAGGATTTAAAATCTCCCCAATTCATGTCATAACTGTAATGAAATAAGTTTACCAAGAAACCTTTTTTTAAATTTTTTTTAACGTTTATTTATTTTTGAGACAGAGAGAGACAGAGCATGAACAGGGAAGGGTCAGAGAGAGGGAGATACAGAATCTGAAACAGGCTCCAGGCTCTGAGCTGTCAGCACAGAGCCCGACGCGGGGCTTGAACTCACAGACCGTGAGATCATGACCTGAGCCGAAGTCGGACGCTCAACGGACTGAGCCACCCAGGCGCCCCACCAAGAAACATTTTAAAGCTATATACATAATTTGGAGTCTTCTTTGCTATAACATTTAAGTTAAATTTTATGGTAAGAATAAGCTTGCTACTTTTAAGTGTCAAGTATTTTAGAAATGTTCAAGTTATGAGAATACATTAAAAATTATTTCTGTGAGATTAATTTTGTGACAATTCCTCTGAAATTGGAGTTGCATGCAGTAGAGATGTTTCTCAACACTAAATCCACTTTGAAATAAACAATTAAGAAGATACTGAAGCTTAGCAGGGTTTTGTGGCTTATTTTAATCCTTAACTTTGATTTATTATATTGGTCATGGCATCCAATATATTCTAAAACTGATGGTTCTGGGTGCCGTGAACTAATACCGAATTCTTAATGCCACTCAAGTGACAATTGAATAGGTAAATTATAATGCATGATATTTATTGCACTTACATCTTACTTACCAAAGACAGAAACCAGAAAAGTTGTTTCACATTATAATGTTTCACATTATAACCTAATGTATTGCAATGAAGATTTGATGTGAATATGATGGTTTAGGAGGGCAAAAGTTGTTTGAACATTTCTAGGTTATGAAAGATAAAAATTTTTAAATAAACAAAGCAAAGGAGTTAATACTTTTGGAAGTATTTTAAGTTTTGAAATTGAGTGACATACATATATTTCAAGTAAAGAAATAGAGTATCTGATTTATTTGAGAGTAGTTATGTTGAGCCACTTCTGGGTTGAAAGCCACACTGGGGGATGCATTCTCCAATGAAGCATTGGGCGGTTTAGAACATTTTAACTCTTATGTAGACACTAAGGTGATACTTATTATTTTTTAATTATTTTTTAAAGTTTACTTATTTTTGAGAGAGAGATAGAGAGAGAGAGAGCTAGCAAGGGAGAGAGACGAGACACAGAATCCAAAGCAGGCTCTGGGCTTTGATGAAATGAAAGTAATGACTTTCGGAACTGTCAGCCCAAACCTGATGTGGGCCTTGAATGCATGAGCCATGAGATCATGACCTGAGCCGAAGTCAGATGTTTAACCGATTGAACCACCCAGGTGCCCCTAGACTAAGGTGATATTTAAAAGCAATTTTTTCAAAAAAGTTTGTGATATATAGTTTTTAAAATTTATAGAAAAATCAAATAAAATCCTCAAATTACAAGGAATTGATATACCATATTTTATGTAAAGTAAACCAAGTATTACAAATAGGTATTTCTAAAAGAGATATTTTGACTATTTTCAACTTTCAAAAGTATTAAAAAATATGCAGTGTTTCTTTAAATGGAAACTTCCCCTCAATAATTTCACATAAGGCTTGATTGGCTACACATAATTGCATACGGGTCATAAACTCTGTGTATTCAATATTTCAGAGTGCATACACAGCTCTATAATTTGCAGATTTCCCTTAAGGATTCTAAAGGTATGTTTTTTTACTGTTGTCACCAGGCACACTTGTAAGCAATGATGTCTTTAGAGTCATGTTTCCTCAATCCCACATTCGACTGTTTTAGGGGGAAAAGTCTCTGTGTACCTGTCAATGAAATGTACCCAGGATATGTGAGCTGTGTTTAACTGGGTAGTCTCTTAAAATTCAATTGAATAGAACTAAACAAATGATATACTCCACTCTTCTTCAATAATTAATATCCATGCATTCTAAAAAAATGTTTATTTATACTTGAGGGAGAGAGACAAGAGTGTGAGTGGGGGAAGGGCAAAGAGAGAGAGGGAGACACAGAATCTGAAGAAAGCTCCAGGCTCTAAGATGTCAGCAAAGAGCCTGACACAAGTCCCGAACCCACAAGCCTTGGGATCATGACCTGAGCTGAAGTCGGATGCTTAACCGACTGAGCCATCCAGGCGCCCAAACATCCATGCCTTTTAACAATTTTTTTAAAAAAGACACTTTATATACATTCCAATACATTTACTACAGATTTTTTTTTCTTTTATTAACGGTTCTGACACTATTTTAAAACTCATTTTGCAAAAAAACTTAAAAAATCATAAAATCTCATGGTTTGAAGAGAGACCTTAATATCAAGTAGTCAAAACTCCCATGATTTGTTTCTACAAAAATAATCACTAAATGTTTTAGTGATTTTTAAATTGGCTGCTGCTGGCTCACTGCTAAGCCTCTCTCCAGAAATTACTCAGAGCTAAAGGGATCCACCTTGTTCAAACTTATTTTTCTTCCCAGGGGATGTCCTCATCCAATGATTGTTCAACGGAGGGCAGGAGATGCTATAAACCACCAGCCCTTTGCCTCCTTCTGGACATCTCAGAAAGCCCATCTCATTTCTGAGATCCCTGTGGAATCTTATTTTGCAACCTCTTCACAATTCAACTTCTCCTTTTGTTCATTCCTGCTCTCCTTACTCCTTATAAGTGTTTCCCCTTATACTCCTCACTGAATCTCCTGCACGCAAATCTACATCTCAGAGTCTGTTTTTAGGGAATCTTACTTAAGAAAACCCACTGCCATTCTCCTACATGTACATATTGGGATCTTGTTTGATAGGTCCAATCATTTAAGCATATAATCCCCCCTCATTTGTCAGTGGACATTATTCCAGGATGGATATCCAGCCTCCTAAATATTCTGTAAATATTTAGGGCATTTCTAAGGTTGTTTCTTCATTTTCTACACATAACTTGGTATTTGAAGTTCATTTAAGCAGTTAACCCATTTGATAAACTAACTCTGGGAATATATAAGCAGATTTAGGAGCACTTTGGTAGATTATAAAAATGGCCATTGATTCATCCTGTCTTTATTTGTATGCTCTGCATGATACTTTGCAATGCACCACTGCAGCTTTTCTCATCAAGAGGTGGATTTGGTCATGTCACTTACTTTAGCAATTGGGATATTAACAAAGATGATAAAGATGATGAAAGCAGAGGTTTGAAAAATGCTTGCGCTTTGATGTTTGCCCTCACTTATTGATCTTTTGAAATATGAAACTGCCTATTAAGAAGCCGTGGCTTGCTTATTTGGGCAAAAGAGACCACATGAAGCAAAAATAAGCCATTGCAAATCAGCCAATCCACCAAATACCAGACAGACAAGAGGATGAGACCATTCTAGATGTCCAGTGCTCACTTACTTGACCCAATCCAGAAGAACTCCCTACCCAACCTATAAAATCATAACAAATAATAAATATTTGTAATTCTACACCACTAAATTTTGATCAAATTTTGCAAAAGCTGATGCAAACTCCTTATAAATTATGCAGACATTCAAATTTGTGGTTCTTCATAATCATATAGGCACATCTTAGAAGTGTTTAATGAGTTATATTGTTAAAAATATCATTGCTGGCTGAGTGTTATTTTTTAATACTGAGCAATATAAGGCAGGTTATGTGAGTCAGAGTAAGTTGATGATGTAGAAAACCTGAAACAAGAGATTATTTGCATGGCTTGTATTAAGTTAGTTCTAAATATCAGAAGTTGGGTCTTCAGTGGCAATACCTAAAATATGTTCTGCAGAATAGTTCAAAGAGATGTTAGTTTTACTTGAATAACTTGTTTCACACCAAATAAATTTGGGAAATGATGAGTTGAAATCAGTTCTTTATTGTAGAACTTCTAGGAGGTTTTAAGATGCTCATCTACATTGATAATTTCTGAGATAGAGATATATTATGAAATCTTTTTAAATATCTTTAAAGTAAGCTTACTGCATGTCTTGGACATTTATTGACACCTCTCAACCAATTTTAGTAAACATACCCTGATTTATGTCTGGGAAAACTCCCACTCCCACTCTTTATTCATGTGGTTTTGGTGATGATCACTCCACCAAGAACCCCAAAGTGGAGAATGAGATAAAGGATTAAAGGCTATCAAAACATTAAATTTTCTTAGCCACATGAATGATTTGGAGATAGAGATGTGAACCAATCAAAGATAATATGGCACAATTATATGTTTATTGGGACTTAGGGAAGAACCTATCACTCTGATGTGAGTGGGGTTGAGGATGGGAGGACCAGTATTCCTGCCGCCATCTTTATATTATCTGGAACTACCAAAGGTAAAGACAGGGCAATTAAGCCATAGTGATATAATATGAATTAAGGTTCCTGAAACCAGAGTCACAGTCCACCCCACACATTTGGCTTCTTGAGCTAATTTCCTTTTTGTTTAAGTAGGTTTGAATTAATATTTTTGTCACTGAAAACTGAGACAGTCATACCTAATAGATGACAAATATTATTTTTTTTCCACAATAATTTTGGAGAAGTAGTGTTTCACAGAATATTTTGGGGAAATCTAAAGAAAGTATAATGGAGTAGTTAATTCACAGACTTAACTGCCTAAGTCCAAATCCCATTTTTACCACAAATTTACTGTGACTTCAGACATGACACTTAATCTTTATATACTTAAGATTATTTTATAATGGGTATAAAAATATAACTTGCCTGATAAGGATTTTGTGAGGAAGTTATGACCTGATGCATATAAAACATTTAGAAAAGTAGATGCTCATAATAAGTACTCAAAAAGCTTATGGAGAGAGTAAATTGAATAGCAAATTTTAGAATTATGTATTTCTAGTAGTTTTAAGAAATAAAAAGACCCTGATGGCTTTCTAATTCAGAATTCCACATATCACAGTTGGAGAAACAGAGAACCATGAAGATGAGTGATTTGCTTATGGTCAAGTAAGCTAGTGAGTAGATTAGAAAATGATTCTTATTGTTATCATCCATAGTATTTTAACAGAGTTCTAAGAGTTTCAAAGCAAAGGATGATTATTAATGAGAATACTTGAGGGTTCCATTTTGCTAGTAGTTTAGTTTTCAGTTTTTATCTGAATAAGAACATTTACCTTGGAGAGCGTGGCCACCTCTATTTGGGAATGGGAATCTGCAGGGGTCAAATAACCAGGAATTGTGTCCACAGTGTTTGTAATCCCAATAGCTCAGGTATTTTAGCCAGTCTTTATATGAATGTTGTAACAGGTTCTTAAGAGTTTGGGATGTCGCCCAGGAATTCATTATGTTGGAAAAAAAAACAGGTTTTTATTTTTCTAACCCATGTTTTTCTTTTTTGTTGTTGTTTATTTGTTTTTAGTGATTTGTGTGATTAGTTTTTAGTCAATTTATATATATAAATATAAATATATATAAAGTTATAGAAATTTTTCTGATTTTTCCAATTAATTAAAAAAATAGAATGTACTTGTTTCAACACACCTGAAAGACAATCTCAAATTACTAACCCAGTGACCACAGTGATTTTCATCCATTAAAAAATATTGATTAGTGAGAAATCTGCCAATGGACTCAAAGAGAGGTAAACAAGTGTCTGTCATCCAAGTGGAGAAAAAGGAGTAAATAGTTTTTTATATATCATGTAAAACGTGAAAAATTATCTTTCTCATTTTTCTTGATTTTCAGACACTGGATTTGTTTACGATTTTCTATGGCCAGAGTCAAATCTACCTGCTGTCAAAGATTGCTTGCAAGGTGCCCATAGAGAGCAAAGACTCCTAGGGCCGTTTGGGATTTTAGTATTTAAAGGAGTTGGCTCATTTTCAGATAGATTATTTAATGTGTTCTCTAAAAGCCACTTTGGGCATAACACAAATAATAAATCTAATTTTGAACAGTATAAGTGAAAGCAACTTGCAATGCAGTCTGGGGCACCTGTTGGCTCTGTAGGTAGAGCATCTTACTTTTGATCTTGGAGTTGTGAGCTCAAAGCCCACATTGGCATGGAGTCTACTTAATAAAAAAACACATTACAAAAATAGCAAGGTGTGCACCAAGAAAAGTTATTTATTAAATTTACTTCTTAAAAATGTGATAAGTCTCTGGTTCCAAATTAGCATGTTAATGCATAAAGTAATGTTCTTGTGAAAGATTTTACGTACTATAAAAACAAATAAATATTGATGTAAACTAATCAGAAAGTTACGCTCCAATTAGTCTGGTATTTAGTTGCAACTTTGTTTTATTTTGTTTTGTTTTAACACTTACTTAGAGTTGTTTGGATTTAGGAGTAGGTGTCCTTTTGCGAGATTGAGGAGCGTGATTAAGAGAGAAGGTGCAGGCTCACATGGAGATGAGCTGGCTCTTTCATGGAGATGCTTTGGAATTAGTAATCTACCATGATTGATCTGATTAATGGAATTTCAAAATATAAAGTCCATGTGGAAGTATAAAAATAATTTTTGTTAATTCCAAAATGAGAACTACCAACACAACTAATTTCTCCATCAAGGTCTATTTTTAGCTGCTAATGTACAACTTTCCTTAGGTTTCACGCAAGAATCCAGATTTTGGATAATTATAAAAAAGCAATCACTTGACAGACTAAAATTGTAGCAGTTTGGGCAATTATATGGAATGCTGCAGAACAATAGTACCCTTCAACTACAGTTTTACCAGAGTTATTGCTTTCTGATTACGTTTTTATAGTCATATCAGAGATATTGAAGATTTGGTTCCAGACAATTGCAATAAAGCAGATATTGCAATAAAGTGAATCAGATTAATTTTTTGGTTTCCCAGTGCATATAAAAGTTATGTTTACACTATATTATAGTCCACTAAGTATGCGATAGTAGCGTTATGTCCCCAAAACAATGTACATACCTTAATTAAATACTTTATTGCCAAAAAAATGTTAAGCATCATCTGAGCTTTCAGTGAGTCATAATCTTTTTGCTAGTAGAGGGTTTTGGCCTCTGTTGATGGCTGCTGAATGGTCAGGGTGGCTGTGGCTATTTCTTTAAATAAGACAACAGTGAAGTTTACCACATTGATTGATTCTTCCTTTCACAATTTCTTTGTAGCATGTGATGCTATTTGATAGCGTATTACCCCCAATACAACTTCTTTCAAAATTGGAGTCTGTCTTCTCAAGCTCTGCCACTGCTTTTCACTAAGTTTATATAATATCGTAAATCATTTATTGTCATTTCAGTGATCTTTATAGCATTTTTACCAGGGGTAGATTTCATCTCAAGAAACTGCTTTCTTTGCTCATCTGTAAGAAGCAGCTCCTCATCTGTTGATGTTTCATAATGAGATCGCAGCAATTCAGCCCCATCTTCAGGCTGCACTTTTAATTCTAGTTCTCTGTCATTTTTATACCACATCTACAGTTACTTCCCCCACTGTAGTCTTGAAATTCTCAAAGTCATCCATGAGGGTTGGAATCAACTTCTTCCAAACTCTTATTAATGTTGATATTTTGACCTCTTTCAATTAACGACAATGTTCTTAATGGCATGTAGAATAATGAATCCTTTTCAGAAGTTTTCCATTTACTTTGTCTGGATCCATCAGAGGAATCACTATCTGTGGCTGCCATACCTTTACAAAACGTATTTCTTAAATAATAAGACTTGAAAGTTGAAATGGCTCTTTGATCCATGAGCCACAGAATGGATATTGTGTTAGCAGGTTTGAAAACAATATAACTCTTTTTATACATCTCTATCAGAGTTCTTGGGTGATTAGGCGATTAGGTGCATTCATTGTCAACAAACAGCAATATTTTGAAAGGAATAATTTTTCTGAGCAGTAGGTCTCAACAGTGGCTTAAAATATTCAGTAAACCATGTTGTAAACAGATACATTGTCATCCAGGCTTTGTTGTCCTATCTATAGAAAAATAGATTTAGCATAATTCTTAAGGGCACAGGATTTTTTGAATGGTAAATGAACACACAAGTCTCAACTTGTAGTCACCAACTGTACTAGCCCCTAACAAGAGAGGCTTGAGGCTTTGGAACCAGGCCTTGATTTTTCCTCTCTAGCTGTGAAAAGTTCTCGATGACCTTGTCTTCCAATATCAGGTTACTTTGTCTACCCTGAAAATCTATTGTTTAATGCAGCTATCTTCATTCATTTTTTTAGCTAGACCTCCTGGATAGCTTACTACAGCTTCTACATCAATTTTTGCTCTTTTTACCTTAGGCTTTTATGTTATGGAGACAGTTTATTTCCTTAAACCTCATGAACTACCTTTAAGCTTTTCTTCTGCAGCTTCCTTAGCTCTCAGCCTTCATAGAATTGAGGAGAATTAGGGCCTTGCTTTGGATTAGGCTTTGGATTAAAGAAATGTTATGGCTGGTCTATCCAGACCACTAGAACTTTCTCCATATCAGCAATAGAGCTTTTTTTGCTTTCTTATCATGCACGTGTTCACTGGAGTAGCACTTCCGATTTCCCTCAAGAAGTTTTCCTTTGCGCTCACAGCTTGGCTAACTGTTTGGCACATATCTGTGCTTGAGTTTGGAGGTCCTGCATTAGTCTGTAGCCAATGACTATAGGCCTTTTTCCTCAGTTGTTAATTTGGTTGGTGATGGGCAAGCTGATGAGGTCTTTGGGTTATACGGCTTATATAAGCCAAGCCCAGTTGCATGCAGGCCTCAGTATTTGCTGTGTCTTTTTGAAGCAATGGCTTACCTGGAGGATTTGGTCTCCAGCAATACAGATCAATGGAAAGACTCAGACCAATCATAATGACACCAACAGTCAACCACTGACTGCATTTTCCAGGTTTTCTTTTTCTTTTTCTTATTTTTTTAAGTTTTAAACGTTTCCTGTCTCTGTTTTTACCTGTTGGGTCGTTATCAGATAACCTCATCATGGCCATAAGAGTCTCTGTCCATAAATGGCAACCTTTTTGTCTAGGGTATACCAATTGACATATGTGGGGTCTGGATCCACTTCCAGGCCTCGTATGTATTTTTGAGGCTTTAAGTTTTGAGTATAAGACCACTGGCATATTGGTAAACATCAAGGGTTAATAAGACCCTCATGAATTATCCGGATGTTTTACATTCCTGGATCAATTGCACGACCTCTTCACTCCCCCTTTCCTTTTTCATTGGCATTGTGCCACTAATATCCCTTATATGATCCCTTGTACCCCACTTGGTCAGGGGACAAATTTGGAAAGCAACACAGCAAGCAACAACATAAGAGTTTGCGTTCAGAACAACACCTTTTGTGAGATGCTATGCCTTGTTCCCTGAGGTGAATGCTCTCACACTGACTCCATGTATGGCTTACAACACATGAGTACCTCCAAAGAGTATTCTTCTACACAAAGGGGTAGGCTGAAATGTATGGAAAAATAGCAACTCAGTTCACTTGTTAGTGTTGCCTGGTCAACTGATGAAGACTGTCCCATGGCATTTGGAGGGAAGTCACATCTCAATCCCTTTGGAGGATCCTATCATAAGCTAAACCAATTACTAATTAACATGAAGGGGTGCCTCCCAAGAGTATCATCTAGAATCTAGGCAGTTAATTCAGCCCACAATACAACTCAGGGAGCTTTTAAGTTCTGAATTTAGGGTGGGAATTCATAACAACACCTGGCAAGTGCATCTAGTTAAGCCATTGCAGCCACAGCCCAAGTGTATACCAGCTGACAGCAGGAGCTTCCCTGGTTGGTGCTGATGTCTGGTGGAACCAGTAAGCCAAACGCAGTATTGTGGCATATTTTTCCAGTCTGAGGTCGAACCTCAGAGAATTGCAAGTTTAATAGTATCCAAAAAATTGCCCTCAGGAATAACAACTCCCTAACAAAACTGATAGAATTCTTTAAAAGCTATTACACTCAGTCATGTTTATTTCAGGGAAGAGGATACAAATTAGAAAGAACAAGCCAAAGGAAGAGACACAGAGGGTGGAGTCTAAGAAGGTCCCCAATGTGAAGCTTTCATTGTTCAAGAGAAAAGGTACCCTCCTAGTATGGATGTGTGACAGACACACAGAATATTACCAGGGAAGCTCATTTGAGTTTCAGTGTTAAACGTTTTTATTGGGGCTTCCTTATGTAGATATGACTGATTGATTTTTTTCAGTTTTACTAAGATAAATTTGACATACATTATATAAGTTTAAGGTGTACAGCATAATGACTTACATTTACTGATGTGATTACAATACATTTAGTTAACATGATCTTATATAGATACGAAAAGAAAAGAACATTTTTTCCCTTGTGAGCAAGACTCTTAGTATTTATTCTCTTAACAACTTTCAAATATAGCACACAACAATGTTAACTGCAGTTATCATTTGTGCATCACAGGTTGTGCAGCTCTTATTTATATTCTAACTGAAAGTTTGTGCCTTTTGACCACCTTTATCCAATCCCTTCACCTCCGCCACCATCCCCACCTCTCAGAGCCATAAATCTGATAATCTGATCTCTTTTTCTATGAGTTTCATTTTTGTTGTTGCCTTTGTTTATAGATTCCACATAATAAGATCATACAGTATTTCTCTTTCTCTGTTATGTCACTTAGCATCATGCCTTCTAGGTCTATTTATATGGCTACAAATAGCAGTGTTTCCTTCTTTTTTATAACTAAATATAATATCGTGTGTGTGTGTGTGTGTGTGTGTGTGTGTGTGTGTGTGTAACTTCTTTATCCATTCATTCATCAATAGACACTTAGGTTGTTTTCATGTCTTGGTTATTTTAGGTAATGTTGCTGTGAACGTGGAGGGTGCAGATATTTCTTTGACATAGTGTTTGAGGCTTTTTTCTTTTGGATATTACCAAAAGTGGTATTCCTAGATCATATGATAGTTTTATTTTTAACTTTTTTGAGGAACCACCATATTGTTTTCCATGGTGGCTGCACCAATTTACATTCCCACCAACAGTGTACAAGGGTTCTCTTTTCTGCACAAGGGTTCTCTTTTCTGCACATCCTCACCAGCATCTGTTATTTCTTATCTTTTTGATGATAGCCATTCTAACCAATGTGAGGTGGTTTCTCAATGTAGTTTTGATTTGCATTTCTCTTAACTGATTGCCAATTGCCCACATGGTTGAACTTCATCTTAATTTCTAGTTGCCCCCTCTCCACCTTGAGTCACCTCATTGGAATAAATTATTAATTTTGGTGCAAAGGATAACAAAGCCTCTCTTATCACTTGGGAAATCCCAAGGGTTTAGAGGTTACCTCTTAGCAATCAGCAGAAAAGGGCTCTCTTTAAGTGAGGCTAAATTCTTTATTACATACATACGAATTTATGTTCTTTCTCTTTAAGCTTGGGTTTCTTTCTGTGGAAAGTGAGGATGATAATAATGTCTACCTGTAGGGTTGCTGGTGGTGATGGAATGAAGTAACAAATATTCCTCACACATATTAATTGCACAATAAGTGGTGACCTGTTACTATTATTCCCCTTTCTTTCTTCCCCTCCAGAATTATCATTAACCTACTTACTGTGTTTTTGGTTAATTATGAGAAAAGAGTCAATTTAATCACTTCATTTATACTAGTATTGGGAATAAACAAAAGGCCAAGGAATGAGGAAAACTAATTTCAATCCAAAATATAACTAGTTTTGAGTGTCTAGACAATTTGAGGATCTCTTCAAGCTCTTAGTCTGTGGTTCTCTGGACTTTGTGGCCTTTCTTAGTTTAGAGATAGAATGGCCTCTTAAGAGAAAGACTAGAGTTCAAATTCCAGCATCTCTATTTGATAATTGTATGAGTTTAGACAAGGTGTCTATTATCTCTTTTCCTCAGGTTGCTCATGTGTAAATGGGGAAAAATAACAACTACTTCAAAATATTGTTAAATATAAAAAGATGACATACTGAAAAGTACTAAGCACTGTGAATTGTGTATTACAGATGCCTAATAATAATACATTTAAAAAATTCCTCCAAAAATTAACCTTTTACTTAGTACCAGGCACTAGAAGTTGGGAATTGTGCAAAGATAAATAAGGTTTGATCCCTGTTCTCAAAAATGTCCATTGCTCGGGTCACCAGGATAGCTCAGTAGGTTGGGTGTCCTACTTCAGCTCAGGTCATGAT
The DNA here is from genome assembly GCF_018350215.1 of Panthera leo. Taxonomy (NCBI): domain Eukaryota; kingdom Metazoa; phylum Chordata; class Mammalia; order Carnivora; family Felidae; genus Panthera; species Panthera leo. The sequence goes on along the minus strand of NC_056696.1, from coordinate 38,242,169 downwards.
CTAGTGATTCATGGGTTGGAGCCCCATGTTGGGTTCTGTGCTGACAGCTCAGAGCCTGGAGCCTGCTTCAGATTCTGTGTCTGCCTCTCTCTCTACCCCTCCACTTCTCATTCTCTCTCTCTCTGTCTCTGTCTCTCTCTCTCAAAAAAATAAATAAGCATTAAAAATAATGTGAAAAATGTCCATTGGTTAGTTTTAGAGATATAGGTGTAACAGCAATGACCGTATAGTTGATGGATCCAATTTTATCACTTCATTCTTTCAAACATAAATTGACAGATAACCCCTGAACATCTAGCTATTTCTCCTCTAATCATTTCTTGCCTCTTAATAGCTATTTAGAGTGTTTGATCACTTAATTCAAATAAATAATCCTATAATAACAAAATTTCAGGAAGTATGGCTTGTAGGAAGGTACTTCTTTGACAAGGAGTCTTTGATGGTTCCTTACTTGTCAATAAATAGACTCAAACACCAATAAATAATTTGTTGTCAGTCTTCTTGTTCATTATATGGGACCGCTAGACAAATTGGGAGTTAAAAAGTACTGGTTTAATTGAATGTTGACATTTGTCTTTATAACTGTCATTGTGAATAAATCATTGACAAATGAACACAACATGAATTAGAAGAGATGATAGCGCTAGAACTGCTTCCAATTTCCAATCTGATCTTGGTGGATCTCAGCCATATTTTTCCTCAATTTTCTTTCCGACAAAATGAGACTGAATTTGATGATATCTAATGTCACTACCAGTGCCAATTTTCATGTTATTCTGAATATTAATACAATGGGACATTAACAAAACATGCATAAATTATGGGTTAGAGGAATGTAACCCATATATCATATGTTACATGTATAAATTTTACTAGGATTTGCAACACTGATTGGATTTCTTAGCTATAAAAGTTTTTCAACAAGTTTATTTTTTCATATATTGATCATCTGTTAGAAATATTATTGATTTTTTAATGTGGTCAAAAATATTACCCATTCAACAGAGACCTGAAAGTAAAAATTTAAAGGTTTTCTCTTCATTCCTTTGTCTTCATTCTCTTCATTTCTTACCTGAAAACTCCAAAATATGCCAAAATTTACAACATTAATATACCTGTGACTAAAATTAACTAATTATTTAAAATAGCTCTTCATATTTTTCCTGGACTTTATTTACTTAAACCTTATGCATCTTTTAAAAGAATATGAGACAGATGATGGAAAAAAAAAAGAATGCAGTAAGATAAAGTGAAGTTAGAGTGGGAAACGACAGCCTTGTTGATGCTATTGTAAAAGCTCTCCCTGTCTTACATGACCATTCATTTGTCATTGCCAAATCTGGCAGAAACAAGACAAATAATATCGAACATCAACTGGGCATGTATATGCACATGTATGCCAGGCACTTGGTTAAGCATTTGACACACATTACCTTATTTACTACTTATTGTAAAAGTGGTAGTTAGATAATATTATTACCCTCATGTTTCTGATGAGAAAATTGAGTTAGAGAGACTATGTATTTCGCCTAACATGCAGAAGCTATACGAGGCGTAATTTAAAGTCAGATTTATCTAATGCCAAAGCTTGTGTCCTTACCCTCTGTGTATAATGTTTCTCCTCAAATGTTATTTCTTATAGACAATGACAAATTTATTGCATACCTCTATGTGCCTAGCACTGCATTCAGCATATAGCAGGAAGAGAGAAGCCTAACACAAGGTACATCGCCTCAAAGATTTAATGATCTAGTTAGAAAGAGAGAACTGGCATGTATGACATATTGGATGAAAATTTATGCTAATATGTATAGTAATTTCTATTTAAAAAGTAGTGCAAATGCAGAGAAAGGAAGTCAACATTAACTGAGCTACCCATCAGCAGAATTTAGTATTTAGCAAGGCAGCTTGTAATTACCTCAGGCATGATCATATCCCCGGCAGAATTCACATTTCGTTGATGCATCAAGGGCATTTCTTTTCCTTTATCTTGTCGCATTTACATTCTTCTTCTCATGTCTTATGACATAGAAAAATGGCACTCTGCAGAAAGAGACGGAATCTCCAGTCTCACAGCTATGTCATCACTGAAAAAAATACTATGTCTGTACATTATTTGGCAATTATTCACAGTTGTAGAAAAATACACAGTATTCATACTCGGTTTGGAAGATTAAAACTAAAACATGGAATACTTGCAAAATCATCCAGTTAAGAAATGGGAGAAGCAAAATCATCCACTGTGTCTTCTGATGCCATGTCTGGAATTATTACTCCACACTAACGTATCTTTGGGCAAATTTATTGCGATACTGCTTGATCATAAAAATGGATGAATCTATCTCTAGTATTGCTACAAGGCTTTGCTTCATTTGAAGTAGACAGTGTTGCGGCAAATCTTTTTTCTCTAAACTTCCATCTGCTCCCTATACAAGCAGCGAGCACTGTGTCCACATGGAAGACGGCTTGTGCCTTTCATATGGAATAGTTTCTCCAAGGTCTTCACTGCCAAGTGCTTCAATCCTTAACTGCTGTGGGCTTCCAAAAAGGCTGGAACCCAGCTCTTCGAGCACGTTACAGCCGGCACGGCAAGGACCCAGGGGCTTGCAGATTGTGTACAGAATCCTCGTCCTCTGCATTGATGCATTGACCTGGATCTGAGAGGGAGGGTATTTATCCAGAATTGACCATCCAATTCCCACCACTTTTTTGTTGCTGGAACATTCATGCTTTTACTTTGGTAAATTGTGGATGTGTACTGCATCAGTAATAAAAACCTCTGTAGCAGTTAACACAGCCATCCATGAAAAGACTTTAAATAAACTTCCCTTAAAGAAAGAAATTTGTTGTCTTCCTTTTAAAATGGAAGCAGATGAAAACTGGCTTTGCCTTTATTTGACAGTCACGAAGCACATTCTTCTCCACAGCAGTCTTTCACAAGTCTTCATCTTTTCCTTTTCTGAATTGAATCAAGCTCACCCATTGACAAAGGATGTCCATGCTCTGCCGAAAGTCGAAATTTGGTTATTTTCTATGCATTTCAAAGCAGAATGCACATATTCTTTGTAATTAGATAGATGCAGGATAAATCCTTGCTCTGGTACATTCAGAAATTGCTTAATTTCTTTAAGGCCGTTTCTTCATCTAAGACTGGAGATAAACTACAGACCTTGTGAGGTTATATGATGATTAAATGAGATAATGTACACCATTCACTTAGCACTCTGCTTGACAAAGAACGGAATAGCTTTAAAGAAGCATATGTCTTTTAGTATTTCTCCTTTCTGTGTGGCCCTGAGGGAGTTACTTAACATTGCCAACTTTCTAAACTGTATGGTACAGATTAAATGAGGTACACCGAAAGTAATTTTTTTTCATAGTAGGTTAAACTGAGCACATGTAATAAACAAACATCATTCTTTCTGTATTGCTTCTTTACACAAACACTGTCAGGTTTTTTTGTTTTGTTTTGTTTTGTTTTGTTTTTTGTTTTTTTCCCCTCCTGGGATTAGATCCTGGACAAATTGCATAGACTTTCAGGTGTTAAGAAAGATCATCTAAAGGTTCAATCCCTCAACCAGTTTACAGCCTTTCCTGCCATGCTAATTCCTGCCAGCCTCAGGCTAGAGAACTGTACAGGTGTGAACTGAGATGGTGATAGATGTGTTCGCCTTCCCCTGGGCTAGTCTGCTACTCTACCTTTTCCTCTACTTGCAGTCAGGGTGAGAAGAGAGATCCCTCGAAGGTGTAGCTGTCATGTGGCTTTTGTGTCGTTTTGGTTGTTACCGTTGCATTCCCCTTGCTCTTTCTTCACAACTGCCTCACATGAGGGGTGTTTGAGGGAAATCAAGAAAGAAAGCAATTTGTATTTGGGGGTGAGGATTAAGGCTCAACAGGTTCCAAGAAGTAGATGGGGTTCTTTAATACCTCCATAATCTACAAAAGTTCTCACCAAGCCACTTCCTCTCCCTTAATCCTGTAACCCAAGTGAAAATGGTGTATCTGCTGTGGAACACAGCTTAAGGAGAATCTCTAGGGCCCTATTCCAATCAGATTGTTGTGATCAGCTTCTACAATATAGACATTCTGTATCTATTGCTGGGATCAAACTAATTTTATTGAAGATTTGTGTTATTTCCTATGGTGACTGTAAACAAATTACCACAAACCTGGTGACTTAAAACAACACACATTTATTCTCTTACAGTTCTGGAAGCCAGAAGTTCAAAATATTTTTGATCAGCTAAAGCCAATGTGTTGTGGTGTCATGCTTTCTCTGGAAGTTCTAAGGGAGAATCCATTCCTTACCTCTTCCAATTTCTGGAGGCTGCTGACATTCTTGGACTTGTGGCTACATTACTCAGAGCTCTACCCTTGGTGATCACATTGCCTTCTCTTCTATGTGAAATCTCTCTCTGCTTCCCTCTTGTAAGGATACTTGTGATCACATTTCGCGTCTACCCAGATCATCCAGGATAACTTCCCCATCTCAAGATCTGTAACTCACAGACACTTTTTCCATATAGGGTAACATTAACAAGTTCCAGAGATTAGGGCTAGATATCTTTGGGGACCATTTTAATTAAATGTTACCTGTACTTCAGGGTCCAATTCAGAATCAGTTAGTTGGGAAAATATCCTTGGTCATCCTGGTCCACACTGATCATGCCCTCCTACATGATTTGGACCTCGGTTAAAATTCCAAACATTTACTCTCTTTTCATGTTTAGGCAACTTGAATTTCCTAACCTGTAAAATAGAACAGTGTTATTCTCCACAGTGGACTATTTTAAGGATTAAAGGTGAAAGTGTAGATGGAACCAAGAATTAAACCTAGAACATAACACTCAATATATTTTAATCTTTTCCTTTCTATTGATAGTGCCTCCCATTGTCATAGTTTTATGAGAATCGGCCTTTTGCTGGAGAGAAATTATTTATTCATGTTACTCTTAATATGTACTTCTTTATTTTTGCACTATAATAGCATACTGTTGTTATTAAAAATATTAATGAGAACCAACTGATAGATATCAAAGTGTTACCTTTCCCCAAAGGAGCAATTCATAGTTTGTAAATAATGACCTAAACGGATAATGCCACTTCAACTGAAATATTTTCTTACCTGTTTTGTTCTTAGCATGGACTTGTTAAGAAAAAAATATTCCAAGTTTTACAATTTCAAATTACATGGGATATTACATAAGTTTAATCAGGTACATCTCTGTGCATCTGATTGATTTATTTCATTTTGAAATATTACTTTAAAATCATGAAAATACAATAATTCTCATTGCAGTTTCTTTGATATTTTATCAAATCCAATATCCGTCATCAGTCTGTGCAATATTTGATTTTTTTATCATGATTTAGCATTTCTTTTTTTAAGGACACAGTTATTCTATCATCACATCACATTGTCAGAAGTGTCATAAGAAATATTATTGAGAACTGACTGACCAAGTATTTCCTCTAAGATATTTAGTTATTCCAAGGCAAGTTCTACGTTTCACGTAAAATAAAGTTAATAGCGGTTTTAAGGCAATGTGTTTATTAAAGTATAGCATATTTTATTTTTTCAATTGTTTTTAGTATTTATTTTTGAGACAGAGAGAGCGTGAGTGGGGGAGGGTCAGAGAGAGAGGGAGACATAGAATCTGAAGCAGGCTCCAGGCTCTGCACAGAACCCAACACAGGCTCAAACTCATGAACTGTGAGATCATGACCTGAACTGAAGTTGGACACTCAACTGACTGAGTCACCCAGGCACCCCACATATAGCATATTTAAATAAACATGCATGCATCTTAGATGTATTGTTCATAATTTTAGAAAGCTGAATGCACTTATGTAGCCATCACCTAAACCAAAAAAGAGGGCATTAGCCAGAATCTCAGAAACCCCCCCACCCCCTTAAGCCACTTCTGGTTACTCTTCCCCTCCCCTAGGATGACACCTAGCAAATTCTAAAACCATAGCATGCTTTTGCCCGTCTTCAAACTTCATCAAAATGAATTTGCGTTTGTGTGTTTGATGCTTGGGATATTTATAACTGCTTTGGCTATAGTTTTAATTAGTTCATTTTTATTGATGCATAGAGTTTCACTAGAATTTTGAACATTCTAGAACAGGACTTTTGGGAAGCATGTGAATGCATTTCTGTTGGATACATCCCTAAACGAATTGCTGAGTCATAAAGTATGCGTATATTCAGTTTTAGGGAACACTGACAAATACCTTTCCTAAGAGGTAGGACAAATTTATATCGCAAGCCAGCAATGTATACAACTTCAAGTTGCTACAGATTCTCACCAACACTTGCTATTATTGTAAGACTGTCTTTTCATCTTAACGATTCTGGTGAAGTAGTAGAGATAGTACACTGTGGTTTTAATTTGCATTTTGTCAGTAAATAACAAGTATGGGTACCTTTTGCTGCACTTTTTAGTTACTTGGATATACTTGTACATGAATTGCTTATTGATGTGTTTTGCTTATTTGACCTTAAGTTTTCTGTTTTCCTTAGTGATGTGTGGATGTTCTTTACATAAGTCTAGGTATTTGTGTGTGTGTGTGTGTGTGTGTGTGTGTGTGTGTGTGTGTGGAACAAGGGTTTTATGAATATTTTTCTTTTCTATGAGTATATCCATATATCATTTTATCCATCAGTATTTCAGTATACTTCCTAAAAGATAAGGTTTCTTTTTACAACATACAATCATATGATTATATTATTATCACACCTAAAAAACAATTCCCTTATATTTATCAAATGTCCATTTAGTGTTCAGTTTCTCTGATGGTCTTATAAATGTTGAAGGGAGCTTTTGTTCAAATTGGAATTTAAAGATTTATGCATTGTAGTTGGTTGATCCGTCTCCTCAGTTGCTTCTCAACAATGGGTTTTCCCTCCCTCTCCTTTAAATGTATTTGCCTTATGAGGTATTTGTGGGAAGAAAATGGTTCATTTGTTCTGTGGAGTTTCAATGTTGTTACTGTAAGCAATGGTTACTTCCTGTTGAGAATAAGACTTTTAAAAAATTTACTGATTTTTAGGCAGTGAAACAAAGCAAGCTACCTCCCTATCACCCAAACAAAGAATATTAGTTGAAATTTGTGCAAATAATACCTAATGCTTCTGTTCTTAAGGTATCTAGTTTTATAAATAATTTGTCTAAATAAATATCTTTAGTGGATTATTATCTACCCAGAATTCTCCACCATGGCACTACTGACATTTTAGCAATGCCAGCAATGTACGAACCTTCTAGCTGTTAGGCTGGACATTTTATTGTGGGGGCCGTTCTGTACTGTGTAGGATGATTAGCTGTATCTCTGGCCTCCTTATACTAGATGCCAGGAGCAGCCCCCTAGTTGTGAACATACAAAACATTTATGGTCTGCCTTGTTTATAAGGTCATTATGAGGACCAAATGAAATAATCCTAAAAAAAATCCTTTTGATGACTTTGTGAAGTCCTGGTAGAAATGTTAGATATTTTTAGGTCTTATGTTTATTGGTACTACCACAACGTATCCAGCCAGTGTCTTGTTCAGTGCATTGCTTTTGACTCTTTCATTTCAAACCTAACATTTTTGTGTAGCCTTCAATATTTTCCCATGAATTCCTCCTTTCCTGCTCATGCAAAATAACCTACTTTTCCTCTTCACTTAATTCCCACAGTTTCAAGTTACAGCCTTCTCTCAGCTTCACACACATTGCTCTTTTCTGTATTTCCCACATTCAACCTCCCTATTTCAACTCCATTTACCTCCACTCCTACCCCCTCCCTAAACACACTCCCACTTTACCCTTTTAATTTGTATCTTCCCCTTTCTTGCTATTCTAATAAAATTTTATCTGATCATCTCTGAACATCTCTTGATATTTTCCTCTCTGCATCTTTTAAGCTTCTATAATCATTTTCCACCGTATTATTTTTGAGACAAATACTGCCTAATCATAACAAATAATTGTTAAGAAGATAAATAGGGTATAGGTCCTGCGCCGGAGAAGCCCAGAGGAGAGACAGTTAACAAAATAATTTCTGTGCAGAAATATCAGGTTGTAATGGTGCCTCCACATAAGACTCACAGAGGAAGCAAAAGTCTTTGCTTTGGTTTTGGTAAATGGTGCTTCCATTTTGTCTTAGACAAGACTTCTTACCTGGAGAAGAAGTATGGAAGAAGATTCTAGGCCCAGAAAAAAATCGTAATTCTTTCCTGGTATGGGGAGTGTTACTTTAGATGGATGCATAGAATCTATGGAGTTGAGCGCCTAGAATTGTCTCCCTCTGTGTATACTACTTGGTGCGTATTAGTTTTAAGAAATCATGAATCTTATATATTCTTCTGATTGGGCAGAGATTTATAAGAGTGGTTGGACTATATTGGCTTCTGATGTCAAACTACCCCATCACTAATATTCTGACTGAGAATAGCACTGGTGACATATCCACAGTTCTGAAAGCCATCCATGGTAGCACACACCTTTCTGGCGTTTCTAGAAAGAGCAAAGCCCAGGCCACTTTCCCTGCCAAAAAAATCATCAGATTGCTGTCTTGAACAATTTAATTGAATTTTTTTTTTTAAAGGAAAAATACTGTGTGGAATTCTCTTTCGTACTGGGACATTTTCAATGGAACGACATCAATTCAGTGAGATTTGAGGTAATTTAATTGCCTTTTCCCTTTTGGTTGTTGTCAGAAGAGAAAATGCTCCAGCTTTATTTCTTGCTATTCTTTTTCCCTTCTCTTGTCACTCCTATCATTCTTCCACTCTATTTATCCTTTCCCTTCCTTCCTTCCTTCCTTTTCCTTTTTAGTCGGATATCATCTAGATGACCACTGAGATCATCCTGGTCAAGTTTTTTTGTGCTGCCCACCATGGTGTGGGAGGCAGTGCTGAGAAAACATACTTGAGCCTGTTTGAAGGATCCAAAAATGCCCTGAAGTCTTCGAATTTTTTCCAGTCATTTTATAATAAACAGTAGACAGCCTTTTATCTGTAGGTTTATGAGCATGGCAGTCACTTCAAAGGGAGGTGCAGCTTATTTTCATCCATTTGCTCTCCTCTGTGCAGTCGGTAGTGCTGAGGTGCCTACAACCACTGCTGAGACATCTGATCCAGAGGGCCGGAGCCGCCTGACTGATTCTCAGGAGTTCCAGGGCTCTCCTGTTCTTAACATGAACAAGTTTATGTTAGTTCATCTGAGAAATACGCATCATACTTAAGGGCACAAACTTTCTCTCTAGTCAAGTCTCAAAAAGAGCAAATTAATACTAGCTGTCCTCCTCTTTAGGGAGCCAGTGCAAAACGCATGTTATTTTTTCTTTCCATCAGCTGTGAGAAGTGTATCTATTCAGTGCAATGTCACCAGGGAGATCCTTCCCACATTGTGTGTATTTTTTTCTTGTCTTCTCTGCTTTCTTCCCTTTTGTTCCCACTTCTCACCTTCATGTTGACGTTAAAATTTTCTAACCAATCTCTCTCTGACTTAGTGATGAGATCAGTTGCTAACAGAGGGTCCCTATCACGGATTTGTTACTTATCATTATAACTTGGGGGAAAAAAAAAACACTGATAAACCTATTCACAGATTTGTAATTCTCTACCAGAGATACTCAAAATAAAATGGTAACAAATATTTCATAAAATGCTGAAAGATCGTTTTATATGATTTCACCAGCTCATTGAGAGACAAAAGTTATCAAAGAAGGAAATTCTCAGTCTTGCTAAAGATTTCTCTGTAGTAAACAAATCTTTTCTTTAGTCGGAATAAAGCACTCTGTCCTTAATGGCACATTCTAAGTTGAAATTCCATATTCATTTCGTACGTAGTTTGACCTTCCTTGTTAATGACATGACAGGTATCTATTGCATGAAAGGGATAGCTTGAGAAGTTCCCGATCAACATTAGGCAAATAAAAGTAGGAACAGGCTTTTTTTGTAAGGGCTTGAGGGAGAGACCGTCACTGTCTAGCCCTTCCCTTCTGTCCCCAGCGTGTCTAATCACATAGTCTAAATACATGACCACACAGTCTAAATACATGACCTGGTAGGAGCATATCCGCGTAGAGTCTGTGGTCACGGGGACAGATGGTGGTTGCATCGGCTGCCTCCCCCGCTTCCAAGGAAAAGCCCCAACTTTCTTGTAAAACAATGTGCTATCCTCCTGCCCTGCCCGACAGAAGCTTCAGGAATGCTAGAAATCACTTTTCCTAGTTGTCACAGGATCCCGAGGATAGCAAAGGTAAACTGTTCACCCTTCTGTGAATATAATTAGCTTTCCACAAGAACGAAAGTTTGAAAATTTGGCAGAGCCTGAAAATGTCTTAAGTTGCTTTTCAACCATACTTATTTATTCCTTTTTTATTTTTTTAATGCTTATTTATTTTTGAGAGTGAGACAGAGCATAAGCAGGGGAAGGGCAGAGAGAGAGGGAGAGACAGAATCTGAAGCAGATTCCAGGCTCTAAGCCATCAGCACAGAGCCTGTTGCAGGGCTCAAACTCACAGAACTGTGAGATCATGACCTGAGCCGAAGTTGGACACCTAACTGACTGAGCCACCCAGGAGCCCCAATACTTCTTTTTTCTATGTCCAAAGCAAAAGAAAAGTAGCTAGAAATAAAATATTGCATTGATTTATAGCACAAAATGCATAAGGCTTAGTAAATGCGTATGATCTACTCATACAGATATTATTTCTTGAATGAAATGAGTGTTAGTTAAGATATATGCTGAGTAGTCTTCAAAATATTTGTACTTGTATTGTTTTCACATAGCTAGTAAACCAAAAGAATTTAAAGTGAATTTATTTAGTCCAATCTAAGATGATGTATTCAGAGATAGTGCTTGAAACGATGTCAAGGTTAGAAGGGATAGTCCAAACGCATGCCATCACTTACAAAACCCAAGCCAAAATTATCTTGAAAATTACAAATTTGGTGGGTTATTTTTAGTGTCAGCCAAGAGGAAAACCCAGAGTTTGTACCATAACAGCAGTGCTCAGTTTTCATGAGTCTGGAATGTAGTCATCAACCCAGCTGAAAATAGGCAACAGCATCAGTGTGTACTAGAACAGAGACTGCATTGCAGTCAGTGTGTGTGGACAAAAGACTGATTCTTCGTATTGTTGGAAAGAGTGACTGCCACATCACAAACTGCTACTGTTCAAACTTCTCAGAAGCTTCATGCAAAATAAAATAAATAAAACAACCATCCAGCAAAAACTTTACACAATACCACTTCATTTGCAGCGGCATCCCATCCTTCAACCAGTGTAACTAGGTTCATGCTTCGCAAGCATTCATATTTTTAGATTCAATCTATAAAACCAAATAATTCTTGAGCTAATGGGATGAGATGGTACCTCTTTAGAGAAAAAAAATATTTGAGCTTTTATTCTTTCTTACTCGAAAGAGAGCTTTGGAAACTTTGAGGTTAAACGCATGCACACAGCACATTGGTTTGCTTCTTTCTTAATCTTTCTCATGAAAGTAAAAGCGAGGGCAACTGCACAGCAGTGTGGCTCATGTAAGTTTTGATCTATTGTAGAACGAAGATGTGGTCACGTTTTCTCCCCGAGCAGCTGAAATCAGTGGCTTAGTAGCTAGGAACTATTGCTGAGACAGGAGGAGGTAATCTTGAGGTAGCGATTTAGCAATAATCAGACTTATGAAGGACTAATAGGTCAGGCATGATCAGCGGAGACTGAAATTTGCTTGGACCATGCTACCACATCTGTACCAGATGCTCCCTCACTGCCTCCCTTCCCACTGGGAAGTGGAAAGGTCGGCAACACCCAGCTCTACCAAAGGCCTTTTGAAACAGATGGAGCCAGGGCTGTGGCCACTGACCAGCCCTGGCTATGACCAAGTCTATTTTAAATATAGTGGTTTTCTGGAATTTCTAGTTGTTGGAGGTAAAATAAATAAGCTACAGGCATATAAAGAAATATAAGAAACATAAAATAGGAACCCTGAGTGCAAACCTGGTTGATTTGATTCCATTAAATTTTGTTTTTAGCATTTATCTATTTTTGAGAGACAGAGACAGAGAGCATGAGCAGGGGAGAAGAGAGAGGGAGACACAGAATCCTAAGCAGGCTCCAGGCTCTGAGCTGTCAGCACAGAGCCCAACACGAGGCTTGAAACTCACGGGCTGTGAGATCATGACCTGAGCAGAAGTTGTATGCTTAACTGACTGAGCCACCCAGGCACCCCAATTTGATTCCATTTTGCACCAATGAGAAATGTAAATTTAAATTATCTTGCAAAAAAGAATAACATAATTAATAAAAAAAATAAAAGAAACTAGGAAGAGGATACTAAGAAAATGTTGCTTGGCTTGAAAGAGACATTCCTAGTTTTTTGCTTGGTGCTTTTTAGTTTATTATCTCATTTAACTTTAAAATCTTTATCAAATCTTGTTTTATATATATATATATATATATGTATATATATGTATATATATATATGTGTATATATATATACATATATATACATATATATATATATATATATGGTTTATTTTTCATAATGGAAAAAAAACTCAGAAAAGTTTAATAACTTGCCGAAAGCCACAGATATATAGATCAACATAAGAAATATAAAAAGGAACTTGGAGTGTAAGAAATGAAAAGGGACGTTTGAATTCAATTGTAGAAGAAGGAGTAATATCAGAATTATTATGAAGAGTGTCAAAAATATCCTCAAACGAAGAGTGAGGGAAAAGCAATGATGGGAATTTACAAGAGTTTGAATTTGAAATTGGAAAGAGTTGGCAGAATGTTGAGGGGGAAAAAGAATTCAAGGTATGGCATCCTAAACCAGGACCCTTCAGAAAATTTAACTGCTGGTGTAATCCTCAGGAAAACCCCACTGCTCCCCCTGGGACATAGATGTTACATATGTGCCCTTTAAACTGTGAGGTAGGGGCGCCTGGGTGGCTCAGTCGGTTAAGTGTCCGACTTCGGCTCAGGTCATGATCTCACAGCCCGTGAGTTCGAGTCCCACGTCGGGCTCTGTGCTGACAGCTCAGAGCCTGGAGCCTGCTTCGGATTCTGAGTCTCCCTCTCTCTGACCCTCCCCCATTCATGCTCTGTCTCTCTCTGTCTCAAAAATAAAATAAAAACATTAAACTGTGAGGTAAACTCTAAAACTGGTAGTTGTCTTACAGTAAAAGCCTCCAGGGCTTTTACTGGAGACTTTGTCTAAAATCTTATACACTTAGCAAAATTGCTGTTATTATCTGTTAATACTTGTTTGTAAATGGAAATTGGAACATTTAGTCTTGAGTTGTGTTGAGTAAAATGTGGTGAAACTGGGACCCTAATTACTTGTAAACATTTTAAAAATAGTTTGGGAATGGATTTGAAATTGTTAGGTATGACTTGCTGAGTCCTTTCTGGTTATTCCTCCTACTAATTTGATGCTTCTAATTGGCATGGGCTTCTATTATAGAAATGTGGCCGGTGAAAAGGGTCATGAATTTTGTCCACATTTTGCCTCTGAGAGGGTAGGCATTGTGAATCTCAGTAGATTTTAAAGAGCAGTTATAGTCATGTGGCTGTTCCTTAGCCATAATAAACTTATTTCTCATGACTTGCATACAAAATATGGATAGATTTTGGTTTTGAAGAGGAAAATGCTCAAGTCCTGAAAAAAAGTATGGTAAGAATTTGGCGGCCAGAATCTGGTCTGTACACATTTTACTATTATCGAATTTTCCCTTAGTTCCTGCTTGTTTTCTTTTATTTGTACATATCTTATTTTCTAACTAGTCTGGCACCATTTAAAATTCTTTGTAGGCTGTATAGTGCTTTGCATAGAAGCAGTTTCTTGAATTTTTACTAGTAATAGTGACAGATTGAGAATAATTTATTCCCTTATCTATTTAAAAGAGAATATTTTGATCTATTTCAGTGCGATGATGCACAAAATTATAAACTAGAATTGGAGCTTATTTCAAAAGTCAGATTACAAACCTTGAAGACTATAAAAGGAAGTTTTATGAAGTTTGAATCTAGACGTGTCTAAAATGACGAAAAAATAATGTATTCCAAGAGATGTCCTAGGAGACTGTCTTCTGAGAATAAGGTCAAAGTAACTCTATGAAAGAAAGAAGAAAAAAAAAAAGCAATACAGTGTAATAGTTGAAGAAAAACAACCACCGCCATTGCTTTTAAAAGTGCTGCTTTCATGTCCTTTTCACGTGTCTGTTTTAATGCCAGTCTGACAACAAGAAAGAAGAGAACCATGTGCAAAAACTCACTTTCCTATGCAAAAGGCAAAATCTCATTGACTTCAGAGACCACTCAGTACTGAGAGATGGGGATGATTAAGGAGTAGGAGGGAACATTGGGTGGCAATCAAAATGAAGGGGCCACAGAGGCTCTCCAGGGAAACAGTTCTAGTTTTGAGAAGCAAGATGTCACCGAAACTAGTTACACTGGTAAGGTCACCATCAGCTAACTTTAAGTATCCATACATAGAATTGCTAGAGAAGAGCCCCAAGCCAACAATTCTAGAGGGAAGAGAGAATGAATATCATGGAGAGATATGTGTCTTCTGCCACTGCGTAAAGAGTAGCTGAATCAACTGCAGAAATCCTCTTTAATTAAACAGCTATTTTCTGTATGGAGGATTTCAGTTTTGTTTAAACCTTCATGAAAGAATGTCGGATGTTAATGCTAGAAAGCTGTGTATGTGGAACTTCTCCTTTGCAGTAAAGTGATAGTAAGGTGAGCGTCAGTTACTATAAATTTTTAAAATATTAATAAAAGGATCATGTGCAAGATAAGGGCTTAACCATAAACTGAATATTCAAATCAAGGAGGCAGTTGATCTGAAAATTCAGCACCATGTGATGGTAGTTTATTGTCATATTTCCGCGATGTAATAGAGAAAAGTTATAGATGTTAAAGACAGAATAATGAAGTCTTTGAATGCACAAATGATTGAATCAAGTCAATGAGTCTTGTGTCAAAAAACGAATAGAAACTTGACAGCTAAACACTAATGAAAATCTTCTTTACGTGAAGGCAATGTGTTTGAGTTTTGCTGGTTTGGTAAGTGAGAAAGGTTAAGTGGGGATACATTTTATTTTAGAATTTCTAAGCCAGATAATGACAGTTTTAAAAAGTCACAGTTGTCAGCATTCCATATACAAAATGCAGCCCTAGATCACTGGGAATATATATTAAAAAATAGAGTGAGTCTAACGCAGTATCGCCACCAAAAAGTTAACAAATACAGCTAGAATTCAGTGTTTAGATTTAGAATGGACAATAAATTATGAGTGGAGAGTGGGATGAAAGTGAATAAGATATAATTTTAAAATACCCTCAAATTGGATGAATTGGGAAATATTTCAAAGATGGGGAGACCTAAAGCTGAAATTTATAGGAGAGAAGTAGGCTATTACCTCATGCAATTAAATATATTACATATACATAAACATATATATAATCTTAAATTTTAAAAATCTAAATTTTAAACTTAAAAATATATTTAAAAAGCCACCATATTTATAAAGGTATTGGAAATTAGAACTCTACAAATGAAGTCATGGGGTCTGTATGACACCTCATTCAATATTGGTAATAATGTTAGCATATGACACTTTTGACAGCTGTCATATGGCATTTGGACACTTCTAATAGCTCCTCGTTCAAAAAATCTAGAAAAAGCAATTATCTGCATACTGCTTCATTTCAAGATTTTGCATTTTTAATTTCAGTAAAAAATTTAGACAGACCAGTGTAATAATGCTGAGATGGTCACAGGTACTGACCCAGTCTGTAACGGTGAATTGTGAACTTTCTGAATATATTAAATTATTTTTAGGGGCACCTGGTGGCTGAGTCGGTTAAGGGTCCAACTTCAGCTCAGATCATGAACTCACGGTCGTGGATTCGAGTCCTGTGTCGGGCTCCGTGCTGACAGCTCAAGAGCCTGGAGCCTTCTTCGGATTCTGTGTCTCCCCCACTCTCTGCCCCTCCCCAGCTCATGCTCTTTCTCTCTCAAAAATAAATAACATAAAAAAAAAAATTTAATGATTTTTAAAAGTCAATTTTATTGAGGCGTAATTTATGTATAATAAAATTCACCTTTCAAAAATATACAATTCAGTGAACTTAGACAAATGTTCACTACCATTAAAACATAGAACATTTTTTTTAATTTTTTTTTTAACGTTTATTTATTTTTGAGACAGAGAGAGACAGAGCATGAATGGGGGAGGGTCAGAGAGAGAGAGGGAGACACAGAATCTGAAACAGGCTCCAGTCTCTGAGCTG
Organism: Panthera leo; assembly: GCF_018350215.1. NCBI lineage: Eukaryota > Metazoa > Chordata > Mammalia > Carnivora > Felidae > Panthera > Panthera leo. The sequence goes on along the minus strand of NC_056696.1, from coordinate 38,225,869 downwards.
TCAGCACAGAGCCCGACACGGGGCTTGAACTCACGAACCGCGAGATCTTAACCGACTGAGCCACCCAGGCGCCCCAAAACATAGAACATTTCTATTACCCCTTCCAATCCTTACAACTAATACTCTGTTCCCTTACCTCCAGCTCCTTGATCTGTTTTCTGTTTGTAGAGTTTTCTACTAGACTTTAGAATGTCATATAAATGGAACCATACTGTATGTAACCTTTTATGTTTGGCTTCTGTAAGTTAGTATAATGCTTTTGAAACCCATTCATGTTGTTGCATGTAGAAGTAGTTTGTATGTTATTGCTGAGTAGTATTCCACTGTATGGATGTACCACAATTTGTTTATCTACTCACCAATTGATGGGCATTTGTGTGGTTTCAGTTTGGGGTTATTATGAATGAAGTTGCTGTAAAAATTTGCCTGTAAATTTTTGTGTGGATATATATTTTTATTCTCTTCGGAAATATCTAAAAATATAATTTCTCAGTTAAAAGTTAAGTGAATGTTTTAATTTACTTGAAAAAATTAAAATGTTTCCAAAATGGAAATTTTATTTTGCATTTCTATTAACTGTTTGAGAGTTCCAGTTGCTCTGTGTTCTTCCTGGTAGTTTTTTTCATTTCTGTCATTTTACCCCACTTCACCTGTAAGAATTTTATAATAATTTGTTTCCATTCCTTTCTTCTTGTCCTTTGTACTATTTTTGTCATAAATTTTACTATTATACGCATTACAAACTCCTCAACACATTGTTACTAGTTTTGCTTTCAACAATTATTCATTAATGTTATTAAAAATAATGAAAAGGAACCTCTTTTATACTTAACCTACATTTTTATAATCTCCAGGTCTCTTAATTCCTTTGTGGGAATCTACATTTTCAATTGATATCATATTCTTTCTGTCTGAAAAATAGCTTTCAACATTTATCGTGGTTTTTGCTAGCAATGAATTCTCTTTTCTTGTTGTTACGTTTTGGGTTTTTTTTGTATATGAAATGTTTTTATTTGATCCTCACTATTGAAAGATCGTTTGTAGGAAATAAATTTCCATGTTGCCAGAAGAGGGAGAGAATCATGTGGGATAAGATGGATAGAGAAGTCAGCCAGTAACTAATGCTACAGAGAAATAGAGTGAAGAAAGAGAATAAGAGTTGCTAATTAAAATATTGCTTGTGTTCCTCAGGACATTGGCTCTGTATTTCTCAGAACTAAGGACAAAATATTGATATTTGTTGTAGCTTATTTTTGCAAGAAGCTTGGTAGTAAAATTAGGATACAGAATAATAGACTGATAGAATAGGATACCAAAATGATTTTACTGGTTTTATTCTATTGTTTTCAATATATCAAAATATAATCATAGGGAGAAGAAAAAGGAGCTGACAGAGAGAAATAGGGTTTAAATATGTAAACACATCAGACAGGGATGGTTGATAAAGCAAATTTTAGAATAAAGTAGAAAGAATAGAATTATATGGTATTAGTTTTCTATTGATATCTAAAAAATTATCACAAATTTAGCTCAAAACAATGCTCATTTATTATCTCACAGCTCTGTGGGTCTAACATCTTCCATGATAGAGCTGGACTGTTTGTATATAGTTTATCTGCCTGGAATTTCTACTTGATCATGACCCCACAGATACCCTTTCTTTCCCCCTGTACTTCCTGTGTACCATGCCTCCATCTTCAATGATGCATACCCTTGTTTTAATGAAGTATATCTGATAGCAGGTTCTTCAGAAAGAGTACAAGATAGATTATCCTGGAGACATTGAATATCTCTACCGTCACCCTTGATTTATGGTTTGGCTGGGTATCAAGCCTGAGGTTTGAAATAATTTCCCCCGAGAATCTTATAGACATTGTTCCATTGTCTAGCTTCCAGAGTTGTGCTTAAGCAGCTTGAAGCCTGATCTTTTTCATATGACCCATTTACTTACTTTTTTTTTTTTTTAACCCCCCTGGAAGTGTGGAGAATCTTATCTTTGCCTCCAGTGTTCTAAAATGTCATGTTAATGTACCTTGATATGGGTAAGCTTTTGTGTATTATGCTAATAAGCACACATGGGCCATTTTCATTCTGGTGACTCATGTCCTTCAGTTATGAGAAACATTCATGAATTATTTAATTAATGGGTTTCTCCCTTCAGTTTTTATATGGTCTTTTTCTGGCATTTCTGTCATTTAGATGTTGTACCTCCTTGGCTGTTCCTCTCATTTTCTTATCTTTTTTTCATGTTTATTTATTAATTTTGAGAGAGAGAGAGAGAGAGCGCACACAAGTGGGGGATGGGGCAGAGAGAGAGGGAGAGAGAGAATCCCTTGTCAGCTGTGCTGACAGCTCTGTGCTGTCAGCACAGAGCCTGATGTGGAGCTCAATCTCATGGACTGCAGGATCATGACTTGAGCCAAAATCAAGAGTTGGATGCTTAACCAAGGTGCCACCCCGGTGCCCCTTATCTTTTTTGTCTTAATTTTGCATCTCTTTTTATAGTCCTTGTTTCATTTTTTCTGCTTTGTGGGAGATCTCCTCAACTGTATCTTTAAAAATTGCTGTAGAAATTTTCAATTTTGCTAAGTCTTTTCATAGTACCTTTTGTTCTTTTCTCATGAGAAATATCTTATTTAAAAAAATTAAAAAAATAATAAATTTAAAAAAATTAAAAAATCTTACTTCTCTGACATCAATAAAATACTTCTATTTTTTCTGTGCAGTCTTTATTTTTTTTAATTTAATTTTTATTTTTTTTAAATTTACATCCAAATTAGTTAGCATATTGTGCAACAATGATTTCAGGAATAGATTCCTTAGTGCCCCTTACCCATCTAGCCCATTCCCCTCATCCCACAACCCCTCCAGTAACCCTCAGTTTGTTCTCCATGTTTATGGTCTCTTCTGTTTTGTCCCCCTCCCTGTTTTTATATTATTTTTGTTTTCCTTACCTTATGTTCATCTGTTTTGTCTCCTAAAGTCCTCATATGAGTGAAGTCATATGATTTTTTGTCTTTCTCTGACTGACTAATTTCACTTAGCATAATACCTTCCAGTTCTATCCACATAGTTGCAAATGGCAAGATTTCATTCTTTTTGATTGCTGAGTAATACTCCATTGTATATATATACCACATCTTCTTTATCCATTCGTCCATGGATGGACATTTGGGCTCTTTCCATACTTTGGCTATTGTTGATAGTGCTGCTATAAACATGGGGGTGCATTTGTCCCTTCAAAACAGCACACCTGTATCCTGCGGATAAATGCCTAGTAGTGCAATTGCTGGGTCGTAGCATAGTTCTATTTTTAGTTTTTTAAGGAACCTTCATACTGTTTTCCAGAGTGGCTGCACCAGCTTGCATTCCCACCAGGAATGAAAAAGAGTTCCTCTCTCTCCACATCCTCACCAACATCTGTTGTTGCCTGAGTCGTTTATGTTGGCCATTCTGACAGGTGTAAGGTGGTATTTCATTGTGGTTTTGATTTGTATTTCCCTGATGATGAGTGAAGTTGAGCATTTTTTCATGTGTCAGTTGGCCATCTGGATGTCTTCTTTGGTGAAGTGTGTATTCATGTCTTTTGCCCATTTCTTCACTGGATTATTTGTTTTTTGGGTGTTGAGTTTGATAAGTTCTTTATAGATTTTGGATACTAACCCTTTATCTGATATGTCATTTGCAAATATCTTCTCCCATTCTGTCTGTTGCCTTTTAGTTTTGCTGATTGTTTCCTTTGCTGTGCAGAAGCTTTTTATTTTAATGAGGTCCCATTAGTTCATTTTTGCTTTTGTTTCCCTTGCCTCTGGAGATGTGTTGAGTAAGAAGTTCCTGCGGCCAAGATCAAAGAGGCTTTTGCCTGCTTTCTTCTCAAGGATTTTGATGGCTTCCTGTCTTACATTGAGGTCTTTCATCCATTTTGAGTTTATTTTTGTGTATGGTGTAAGAAAGTGGTCCAGGTTCATTCTTCTGCATGTCGCTGTCCAGTTTTCCCAGCACTACTTGCTGAAGAGATTGTCCTTATTCCATTGGATATCCTTTCTTGCTTTGTCAAAGATTAGTTGGCCATACGTCTGTGGGTCCATTTCTGGGTTCTCTATCCTGTTCCATTGATCTGAGTGTCTGTTCTTGTGCCAGTACCGTACTGTCTTGATGATTACAGCTTTGTAGTATAGCTTGAAGTCTGGGATTGTGATGCCTCCTGCTTTGGTTTTATTTTTAAAAATTTATCTCTTTTCTTTCTCTGTTTATTTTGAGGTCTGTCTTTTAAGTTGGAGGCTTTTTACAGATGGCTAAGGATTTTTGAATGTCTGCTAGTATTTAAAAGTGGGACATTTATTATTATTTTTTGAAGTAAAATATTGATGCATTTTATTCACATTAATATCCATGGACCTTGCATTATATTAATATAGCTATAGTATTTAAATATTTCCCAGGATTATTTAGCTTATTTTTTTTGCAATTTTATTTTTATGTATGTATGTATGTATGTATGTATGTATGTATTTTAATATGAAATTTATTGTCAAATTGGTTTCCATAAAACACCCAGTGCTCATCCCAACAGGTGCCCTCCTCAATGCCCATCACCCACTTTCCCCTCCAAAGCTGACTGGAAACATTGAATCCCTAAATGAGGCTTGTTACAGTGGTCTTCATTATAAGTTATGTCATTTCCTTCTTGGAGGGGAGGAGAATGTAAGTATATTCATTTATTGTTCCTCTTGGTTCAGGAACAACAGTATATTGTTAATCCATTATGTTGTTTCTCTTGGCTGAGCAGATTCCCCTTCTATAGATCTTCTAATACCTTGTCTAAAGGGTGTGGTCCTAGTTTCTGTCATTCTGGAAGCTAAAATAGGAAAAAGGTATGGGATTAGTATTCAGTATTGTAAATGTTCATTTAATCATCCTATTTGCAAAAACATACCCCACTCCTAAATATGACTGGCATCCCCCAGTCCAGAAACCTTCAGTCTTCTGCTGACAAAAAAGGAAACAAGTCCTCTGGCAACATGTAATAACTGATATCTGAGATTCTAATTGTTTCTTTGTTATTTTTTAAATAACTTTTTACTTATTGATTTTATTGAGGAATAACAGGTACATGAGATACCACATCTATCTAAAGCGTGCAATCCAATGAGTTTTGGCAGTTGCATTCACCCATGATTACACCACCACAGTCGCAATACATGATACATCAGTCATTTATGGAAGATTCCTAATGGCACTTTGCAGGCAGTCCCTCGTTAGTCCTTACCTTACCCCAGACAACTACTCTAGATGATTTTGCAGTTTATAAAATGAGATGAGATGTGGTTTGTAGTCTTTTGTCTCATGCTTGTTTTTAACAGAATAATGATTTTGAGATTCATCGATATTTTTGCATTTACAGTAGTTTTTTTTTTTTCTTTTTAGTGCTGAATAGCATTCCATTATATAAGTGTACTTCCTTTAGTTTGTCCATTCTCCTACTGATGGACACTGGGGCTATTTCTGAATTAGGGGCATTATGAATAAAGCTCTGTACAGTCTTTGTATGGACATACGCTTTCATTTCTCATGGATGAATATCTACCTGTATGCTTGCCTTTCTAAGAAACTGTCAAACAGTTTTCCAAAGTGGTTATGCCATTTTATATGTGCCCTACATCCTTGCCGACATTTAGTGTTATCTGTATTTATATTTTCACTATTCTAACGGCTGGTTTTAACTCTTTCTGAACGTTTTCAACTAATCATCCCCCTTTTAGTCAACCTTATCCTTACCTCTACAGAAGACTAGTACCACAAATTCATAATTTTTCAGGGATATTCTGTAATATAGATTGTTTCTTGGCTTTTCCACCACAGATCTAGGATTCAGTTTTCCCAGATTATTATCCCCATTGTGAACTGTCCATATGCCTTCCAAAACATAATTATGGTTATATTTTGGTTACATCTCTAGTCCCATTACCTTTGTTCTTATATATTCACACATTAAGATGCCTTTTATTTTTTAAAGATTTTTGAAGGGAAAATAAAACAGATTGTTTTTAATTCATTCTCATTACCCCTCGGCTAGATATTTCATATATATATTTAACACCCAAAATCGGTGTCAGAAGATAGACATAATAGAAGGTAAAACAATTAATTACTTTACTTTATTTTTTATATAAAATCAAAAATAAAATAAATAAAATAAAACAACTAGGTGTTAAGATAAATACAGTTAATTAGGAGTTAAGATAAATATTATGCAAACCATGAGATAGAAACAATGGTATAAGTTTGAAAATGTAGATTCAGAAAAATCACATTTAAAAAAGAGAACCCCTCTCTTTTTTGCTTTATTACACTGGAATAATAGCTTGAAGGAGCCTTGAGGAGCAATAGGGTGTTAACACATCCTATTTTTCAGGGAACTAAGGGAAGTACTAGGAAGATACATTTCTTATGGAGAAGTATAGAAAATATACAGAAACTACCTCACTAAAAACTGGAGAAGGACCACGTACACTGTGTAAGCATTTTGATTTTGTTTTAAACATTGAGTGCATTGTTTTAATAACAGCATCTCAGGATGTCTCATTTGGTAGGAAACATGCATTCAGACATTTATTGGAATCTCACTCAATTTTTGATGGGTAGAAAAATAAACTTTAAATAATTTGGGTGATCTTGTTCACCATTCCACACTTTGATTATAATCCTTTGAGTAAGTGACATGGGAGAGATACATATGCTATGACATCAAATCATGTGTCTTGCCACACTAGGATTCAAGTGTCTTAGGAGCATTGTTTTTTCATACAATAGGGACATTAATGAAAAATTCAAATACTTTAACAAGGTGTTCAATTAAATGAAGAGCTATATTCCATAACTAGAGGAAAATGCTAAATGTTATATTCATCTACAATATAGTCTTCTCTAAAGGACTTTGGGATATAATTTGAACTATCATTTATCTAGAGAAGGATGACAAGAATGAAGCTATCCTAGGAAAAAATGTCATAGAGGAAAGAAAACTTAAAGAATCAGGATTGTTCAAAAGAAAAAAAATTGATTTGAAAAAAAAGAATCAAGATTTTTCAACCTTAAATAAACATTTGGGATGGGTATAATAACTACTATTGATTATTCCCAAAGTTTTTATGTGAAAGCTGAGATAAATGTATTCAGTGTATGTACAAAGAAAGTAGATAATCTTCCTTATAAGGCAGGACATTCTGAATTAGGAGATAAGCTGTCTCTTGGAGTTCTTTCTAACTCTCCAAGAAACTGTTGGTTAAGCTCTTCAGATTATAGTCATATTTGGAACAAATGACCAAGTCTACAAGTTTAATAATCCAGCATGAGTGATTGCTTTTGGAAAGTCAGTTTAATTTATATACATATGAGAATGTCAATTCAAAGTGATGCATTAACAAATCAAAAAAGAATTAAAAAGTGTTTCAATTTGCCTATAGTTAATATTGCTAATCATAAATATGCTTATTCTTCTATATATTTTTTTACATATCTATGATTACAAATTAAACTAGACAAGCTTAACTTACTCATTACATTTTACATTTGATATATGGGCAGGATTGACAAAGTTTTAATGAAAACTACATGGAAAAGGTGAAATTTTTAAACTATTTCTATAAAATGTTAATTCTCACCAGGTATTACTGATGTGAAGATAGGATAATACAATGGCTTAATCTCACACGTGGTGACCCAGCATCACAAATGACAAAGAATAAGGTGCACTGGGGAGCCACTTCTGGTAATGGCTGCCAAGGGAAGTACACTACAGATCAACCAAACCGAGACTAGAAATAGGCACATTTGATAAGCATTGGTGTTCACTTTATGTACGTCATCAAAGTTGCTGTTAAAAAAAAAAAAAAAGATTGGTTTGTGATTTTAATAAATGTCCAAATACAATTGAAGAAAATGGCGGGAAAGTTCTAAAGTTTATTTTTTAATTTGTAAAAAGATTAGAGTGGTAAGATGTAGTCTATATATCAACCTAAGTATTGTTATGTACCATTAAATACTGTAGTTTTTTGTGTGTATATTTTGAGTGGATTTAAATGTGTGTTTCCAGTATCTAAGAAATAAATGCATAATTAAAATGATAATGATATTTATGTTTAAGATCTAGATAACAGAAATAATCAGGAGTTGTGAAAATATGATAAATCAAGCCATATAATTGATATATGTGGAAAAGTTGGGTAGGGCAATGGAAAATAACCTTTGAGTAAAACTGGAAATGAGGCAGTTAAGAAGCGTGGTCTTACATAAAAGACAGGCCAAATAAACTGACTACAATCTTTCCTGTTTGTTAACAGAAAAAAAAAAAAAAAAAGATGTACATCAGCAGTAGTAGACCAGCATTAGAGTTTCCTGTTCTTCTTTTTCTTTCGAACTTTTACTGTTCAAAATGCATCTGTAATGTAGCTTATTATTACTCCCTTTGCACTTTGTCCATTGAACTTAATACATTAAAATTTCCCAGTCATGAATAAAGCTGAAAACTTCTCACATTTTATTTCAAAAAGTGATTTAGGGCTTGATACATAGATTTCATTGCTGATTCTGCCCTTGGTCCATGTAGCTATCAGATTTATGTTGCTTCCATAATGGAGACCACTCTGTATCCCAGAGACGATTTGCTTAATAAAATTCACATAGCTACTCACCGAATACCGAAGCTATATAAGCATGCACTGAGCCACGCAGCAACCAGATGAATTCAATTTATGTTACACTGTTATTAAAGATTAAATCACAGCTTTGTTAGTGGTCTATGAAATTCTATATTTAAGAGTAATCTGACATACTCTAGCAAGACTTGAAATATTCATATACGAACACATTTATTTCATAGAACAAAACGATTTACATGTTACATGGAAATAAAAAGGTAGCAATGGGAATTTATAATACCGACAGTGCCTAGAGATTTATTCTTTTTCAAACTAAATTAAACTGTGAACACCCATATGAGAATTTTTTTTTCTTGATTCACAGTAAGACCAAAAATATGTTTGATTTAATTCAAGGCTATTTTTTCATAGCCAGCAGCAAATCCATTAAAGTGCTATTCTGAGTTTCATCTAGATTTGTCATCAATGTCCTGCAACATAGCAACTCAGCATAAACATATTTTCCAAGTGTAACACAAGTGTACCAAGATCATTCATATGATCACAGCTGGAGTAGGATCATTATGTAATGATTCTGCTTCAGAACTAGCCAAGGGCATATCTAAGAACACAACTAGCCTACTCCTCCAATAAAATTTTAGAAGGAAAAGAGTGTTGGAGCTATTAATTGCAATGAAAATGTCAAGCTTGTGTGTGTGTGTGTGTGTGTGTGTGTGTGTGTGTGTGTGTTTGAAATAATGATAATTTTACTTTCTAAATACTTTATGTTTCTACAATAAAATGGCTTTCATTTTGTTTAAAATGTTTTTGTTTCACTTAGCAGATTTTCAGGGTTTTTTCCCAGATGATAAAACACTCTTTTTAGAAATTAATTTTGAGCAATTCCCTTTCTATTAACCAGTTTTATGATCTTGAAGAAATAATTTCACCTGTCAGAACCTTAGTTTTCTCATCCATCAAGTGAGAAGATTGAGCAGGTGATTTATGTCTTTCCAAGTACTACATAGACCTGGATTCACAAAGTGCCTTCTATATTTTGCAAAAACAGTAGAGATCGCTAGGCTAAATTGCACATTGAATGATGATTAAATTTCATTTTTATGGATAGGGGGAAAAAAATCACCACTTTTTCAAACATGGAAAATCAAAAAAATAATCCCTGAGGGCCAGACTTGAAAATCTAAACATAAACTGCAAACACTAGCATAAGGAACAAGGGGTGCTATGCTTCTGTCCCAGAGCTTGATTATTTACAGAAAAGAAATCAATGCATTGTTTACAACAAATTTATAAATAATTGAGCATTCTTTTTTTAAAAAAAAATTGTTTTTCAACGTTTTTTATTTATTTTTGGGACAGAGAGAGACAGAGCATGAACGGGGGAGGGGCAGAGAGAGAGAGGGAGACACAGAATCGGAAACAGGCTCCAGGCTCCGAGCCATCAGCCCAGAGCCTGACGCGGGGCTCGAACTCACGGACCGCGAGATCGTGACCTGGCTGAAGTCGGACGCTTAACCGACTGCGCCACCCAGGCGCCCCAATAATTGAGCATTCTAAATAGAATGGATTATATTCTCCAGAGTGTTCATAAACACAGCTATTACTCATTATAAGCAAACTTAAATTCATAATATTGAAATTTAAAAATTGCTGAGTACAGGAAGTCATTTATTTTAAATTATGTGAGATCTTGAAATTAAGGACTTTACATCATGTGCCAAAGTATATAGTAACCCTTAGAGACAGACAGACAGACAAACAGAGAACTTAAGATCAAAGAATGTCTAATGATGGATGACATCTCTGTGATCCCAGAGGTGAGAGAAGAGATATGTGAAATGTCAATATTAGAAGAAAGAATACACATTTTAAGAAATGTTTTTAAGGGTGGCAGTTCAGCAAAAAGTAAAATTGAATTATTATTATAGGAACTATACATAATAGGATATTACTATTATTTAAAAATTTAACTCTTTTTTATTACAGTTTTTCAAATTAGCCATTGAAAGTATTCCCCTCTGTGTGGGTGTATAATCTTCTCCACAAAAGTAATTAGACCTTTCACAGGTTCACTGGACTAATACAAACACAGTCTAAGTCAAATTTCTTTTAGAAATAAATTGGTCAGGGGCGCCTGGGTGGCTCAGTTGGCTAAGCATTGGACTCTTGATTTTGGGTCACGTCATGATCTCATGGTTCCTGAGATGGAGCCCCTCATCCTTGGGCTCTGTGCTGACAGCATGGAGCCTACTTGGGATTCTCTCTCCCTCCCTCTTTTCTTCTCCCCAGGCTTGCTCATGTGTGCAGGTGTGCTCTCTATCTCTCTTTCAAAATAAATAAATAAACATTACAAAAAGAAATCAATCAGCCATCTCCATGTGGAGAATTCCTGGGGAGAGTGAGGCAAGTAGTAAACTGATTCTATGATTTTAATTGAAAGATCCTTAGTGTAATTCATATTAGAGATCTCCTCATAAGAATGCAATATTCACAATTTCATTAGAACCACGAATCCACCTCCATTTTCACCACCACTTGCCTTGACCCCCAGCCAGCAATAAATATGATGAGGCCAAGCTAAGTGACACAAACAATTTGACATTGGGCACAAGTGTTTCAGTGTGACCTAACTAAAGTTTTTCTATTGATAATCTACTTTGTATTAGGGGTTAGTGACTTGTGATGTATGTGTTCCAATAATTAGCATTAGGGGAAACCCTTCTGTTCATACAAATCTACCTATTTAATTACTTCTATATTCCCCTACTAAGTTAGCTTTTGAATTGTTGTCTCCAAAATATTAAAAAATCATTTGGAGAATTTCCCCCCTCCAATCAATTTTTAGTTTAGCCTTCATTTTTCCAGGCCAGCCTGGCTTCCCATATTAAAATGTCTTCAAGCATACGTATGTCTTAAAAAGCCATTCTTCCTGAAGTTGCTTTATGATGATCAACAGAAATGTTTTGCCAGGTAAAACGGTTTTTATAATTTTATTTTGAGTTATTCTGTTAAAGAGAAAATTGTATTGGGCAAAAATTCTACTGGAATTGTGTATTTTATGTTGTTGTAACAAGAACTTAAAAGGTGTTGCACAAAATGTTAGTGAAGTGCTTCAAAACACAAGAAATGTCACCAGCTCTTTTTCTCGCTTCCAGTGTCAATAGATGATTTTCTATGTAGTTTTAATATTTAAGCTATAATGTTTACATAGATGGCCAAACAAATATTCATCAAGTATTTACTCTGTTCTTTGGGGGAAAAAGATGAGGGAGACTTCATTTTCTTTCTTTTAAATGGTAAGGATAAATACATTCTCAACAGCAAGTCTGGGAATATCTAAAGTAGCTTTCGGATGTACATCCTTTCCAAGAACATCAGTCATTTACAAATGATCTATTTATTCATCCAAAAATTAATTCTGAGTACCTTTTTTTGTGCCAAGAATATTTTTTTTTCTGATTTCAATGTCAAGTTTTCCATTTTAATATTTATGCCTATTTTACCAGAATTCAAAATTATGTTATCTTGAAAATTTTAGTGACCATGTGTAACAAGCATATTCTCCTGTATAAGCTAAATATGTGATCAAAATAATCAGAAGACTCAGCTGCTAAAATGCAATCATTTTTTACCTGGTTCTAACATATCTTGTCCTAAAAGATTTTACCCTTGTTCTAAAATCCTCACTAGAGGGGTGCCTGAGTAGCTCAGTTGGTTGAGCATCCAACTTCAGCTCAGGTCATGATCTCATAGTTTGTGAGTTTGAGCCCCACGTCGGGCTCTGTGCTGACAGCTCAGAGCCTGGAGCCTGCTTCGGATCCTGTGTCTCCCTCTCTCTCTGACCCTCCCCCGCTCACACTCTGTGTCTCTCTCTCAAAAATAAACATTAAAAAAATTTAAAATCCTCACTAGATACAAGTTTTATTTTCATTGCAAGAAATTTTTTTTCTCTGCTTCTACCTCCAATTAACTATTCAAATGACTCTAACCTGGATTTCCTGTGTTTCCTTTGAAACTGCTCTTAAAGGCGATAACCACCATCTGCCAAATCCCAAGAACACTTCTCCATCTTCGAATTCACAGCAACCTTTTTTTTTTAGTTTATTTTTGACAGAGAGACAGAGAGACAGAGAGACAGAGCATGAGTGGGGGAGGGGCAGAGAGAGGGAGACACAGAATCCCAAGCAGGCTGCAGGCTTTGAGCTGTCAGCACAGAGCCCGATGTGGGGCTTGAACTCGTGGACCGCGAGATCATGACCTGAGCCGAAGCAGATGCTCAACCTACTGAGCCACCCAGGTGCCCCAAATTCACAGCAATCTTTAACAGAGCAAACCCGCTGTTTTGAGACGCTCCTTTCTCTTGGCTTCCATGGCACTGATATCTCCTGTTTTTTCCCTGCCTCACTGGCTACTCCTCCCCATCATTTTTACTGCTCCTCTTCTACCTAAAATCTATGTGTTAGCATATCTTAGAGCAGTGTCCTGGGCCCTCCTCTTTCTGGCTATGCCATTCCTGGATGGTCTTCTCTAGTAATATGACTAACATAACATTTATATCAGTGGATCTCATTCCTATTGAACCTATTGCTTTCTATTTGATGAAATCTTATATAACACTGCCTTCTCTACTATGCCCACATAAAACTTATAGATACTATAAATGACCCACAGAGATGATTAGAAAAAAAATGATAAACCAACTAACTCAAAGACAAAGGAAAAGTAGAAGGAAATTTATTTAAAATAAAATAATTCTCCTTAATGTGGAAATGTTGAGAATGTCTTTATTGGAAGACATAACCTAGGTAACGCTTGTGCCTATGTGTAATAAACATATTTCGATTTAGCAGGATTGATGAAATCAGAACCCATTCCATATAAGAAGCAGAAGAAAATAAAAGTACAGAGAGGTAGAAATGAGCATAAGAGTAAAAACTAGTTCAGAATAAGCTGTAATAAATACAATTCATTTGTAAATTATAAGAAGAGGGAAATGAGTCCAGTGGAAGTAAGAAAGCCAGCCAAGATAAATTTCAGACGTTGAGGTGAAAGCAACAAAATAGATATTCTATGAAGGAGCTGTGCCTTTTTTCTAAGTATAGTATCAAAATAATTCCTATGTTATTGCATGAAATGAGGTAATGATAAAGCATCTCAAGATCTCAAATATATTTTCTATCTTGAAATTCTATCACAAATGGAGGCATACATTTCGTCTCTAGTACTAAAAAAAAAAAAAAAAAAACAAAAACAAAAAAAAAACCCCTGAGCTCTGCTTCAATAGGCAACAGGGACCAGAGGAAAGATTGGAAAAAGAAGCAGTAATATAAGAGGCAATAGAGAACTTGTGTGTTAGACCTCTGGGGACAGAATCGCAGCAAATCTGGAAAACAACCCAAAACAAATATAACACTTCCACATATAATTTTTGCTATAGGAGGTCATCTAGTCAGTGATATGAATTGTCTTTAAATTTTTTTTATTAACTTAATTCCTTAATACAATTTCACTCAAATAATATTCAATCATCTGTTACATAGATGAAATTGGTCTCATTGATTTTATTTATTTTTTTAGTTTATTTATTTTGAGGGAGAGAGAGAGAGAGAGAGAGAGAGCAAGCACGAGTTGGGGAGGGGCAGAGAGAGACAGAGACAGAGACAGAGAACCCCAAGAAGGCTCTGCATGGCTCAGTGCAGAACCCGACATGGGGCTCAAACCCGTGAACCATGAGATCATGACCTGAGCCAAAACCAAAAGTGAGGTGCTTAACCAACTGAGCCACCCAGGCACCGCAGCCTCATTGATTTTAAACAGCTGCGCTGCAGCACTGAAACCCTTTACCATCAGATGTATGCTTGGAAATACAATAACACATTGAGTAGACAGAAAAACAGTGAGTAAGCATATTCTCTGATTCTCAGATACAATGTATTTATTTAAATTTCCCTCACCCTAGCAACCTTTTCACAAATTCCTGGGCCTTTTATGTAACTTCTTGTAAAAAAAAAAAATAGGATTATCCTGTGCTTAATTACTACCAATTTATATTTTTAGAGTATTTGGTTGAGGGGAACATTGAAAAGTTGTGCAGGATACAGGACAATAATTTGTTTTGCCAAACCGTCATACCGACTGCAGACCATCTAGCATTCCCAGACGTTGCCAAGCACATTATCAGTAGCATCTCCCAAACATTGCGGCATCCAAGACATGCTCCCATAAAATTTCCAAGCACTCTAGGATGGCAATATAACCACGGATCTATATGTTGACATTCTTGTGCCTGAACCAGACTTATATCCAACTGCCTACTTAGCAAATACCAAACCATTACCTTTGATATTTCCCCTTCCAGTACCCTTTACATGTAATCTGCAAAAAGTCCTGTTCACTCTACTTCCAACAGATTTTTAAAATATATTCAATTCTTGATTTCCACTGTCACAACTTTAATATCCACCCCTTGGTTAGTTCTCCTTTTGACCAACGTAGTAGCTTCTTAATTGTTTTCTAGTATCATGTCTTTGTCCTCATTTTACGCATGGCAGCCAGCTTGAGTTGTTTTTTTTTTTTTTTTTTAAGGCTTTATTTTTCAGAGAAGTTTTAGTTTGACAGCAAAACTGACTGAAGGGTATATAGATTTCCCATAGTCCCCCTATACCCATACATGCATAGCATCCTCTGTAATCAATATCCCCCACCAGAGTAGTATATTGGTTACAATTTGTGAAACTA
Organism: Panthera leo; assembly: GCF_018350215.1. NCBI lineage: Eukaryota > Metazoa > Chordata > Mammalia > Carnivora > Felidae > Panthera > Panthera leo. The sequence goes on along the minus strand of NC_056696.1, from coordinate 38,210,471 downwards.
CACTGACACATTGCAATCGCCCGAAGTGCATGCTTTACATTAGGGTTTACTCTTGTATATTCTAAGGATTTGGACAAATGTGTGATGACATATAATTATCATTACAGGATCATGCAAAGCATTTTCACTGCTCTAAAAATCCTCTGTGCTCAACCCATCCATCGTCCCCACACCACCCTCCCTACCTCTAGCATTTACTCATCTTTTACCATATCCATAGTTTGCCTTTCCAGAAAATCATATATTTGGGATCATAGTGTATGTAGACTTTTCACATTGGCCTCTTTCACTTAGTAATGTGCATTTAAGGTTCTTCCGTGTCTTTTCATGGTTTCATAAATCATTTCTTTTTAGTGCTGAATAATATCCCATTGCCTGAGTACCACAGTTTATTCATCCATTCACCTACTGAAGGACATCATGGTTGCCTCCAAATTTGGGCAGTTATAAATAAAACTTCCATAAATGTTCTCGAGGAGGTTTTTATGTGGACCCAAGTTTTCGGCTCCTTTGAGTAAACATCAAGGAGCATGATTATCGTATTGTATGGTAAAAGTATGTTTGATTTTGTAAAAAAAACACTCAAACTGTCTCCCAAAGTGGCTCTACCATTTTGCATTCTCATCACGAATAAACAAGAGTCCCTGTTGCTTCACATCCATACCAGCATTTGTTGTTATCAGAAATCCAGATTTTGGTGATTCTGAGAGGTGTGTGATGGTATCTTGTTATTTTAATATATAATGCTTTATTAACATACGATGTAGAGTATCTTTTAATATTTCTATTTGGCATCCGTATATCTCTTTTTATCTTTTTCATGAGATGTATGCTCAGGCCTTTTCCCCATTTTTCAAATTAGGTTGTTCATTTTCTTATTGTTGAGGTTTAATAAGTATTATTCGTATTTATTGGATAGCAGCACTTTATCAGGGAAAAAGTCAGTGTTGCTTTTGGATATTTCTTTTGCAAATATTTTCTCACTGTCCGTGGCTTGTCTTCTTATTCTCTTGACAATGTCTTTCCCAAAACAGAGGTTTTAAATTTTAATGAAATCCAGTTTACCTATTATTTCTCTCATGGATCTTGCTTTTTAGTATTGTATCTAAAAAGTCATTATTATACCCAAGGTCTACTAGGTTTTCTCCTATGTTAGCTTCTAGGAGTTTTATGTTTCTAGATTTTACATTTAGATATATGATTCATTTTGAGTTAATTTTTGGGAAGGTTTTAAGCTCCATATCTACATTCAATTTTTTTTTTTTTTTTTTTTTTTGCATATGCATGTCTAGTTGTTCCAATACCATTTGTTGCAAAGACTATTTTTTAAGGGCACTTGGGTGGCTCAGTCGGTTGAGCATACAACTTTGGCTCAGGATCATGATCTCATGGCTCATGACTTTGAGCCCCACATCAAGCTTTGTGCTGACAGCTTAGAGCCTGGAGCCTGCTTCTGATTCTGTGTCTCTCTGTCTCTCTGCCCCTCCCCTGCTCACAGTCTGTCTCTCTCTCTCTCTCTCTCTCTCTCTCAGAAATAAATAAATAACATTAAAATTTTTCTTTAAAAAAGACTATTTTTGCTCCATTGTATTACTGTGTTCCTTTGTTGAAGATCAGTTGACTATGTTTACGTGGATCTATGTCCTTGTATTCTGTCCCATTGGTTTACTTCTCTATTATTTCACCAGTACCTCCCCATCTTGATGACTGGGGCTTTAAAATAAGTCTTGGGGGGGCACCTGGGTGGCTCAGTCGGTTAAGCATCCAACTTCGGCTCAGGTCATGATCTCATGGTTGCCTGGATCTCAGGCATCATCTCAGATGCCTGGATCCTGCTTCTGATTCTGTGTATCCTGCCCCCTCTCTCTCTCTCTCTGCCCCTCTCCCACTCGTTCTCTGTCTCTCTCTCTCAAAAATAAATAAACATTAAAAAATTTTTAAAATAAGGCTTGGGGCACGTGTGTGGCTCAGTCAGCTAAGTGTCCAACCCAATCTGCTAAGTGTCCAACTCTTGATTTTGGCTCAGGTCATGATCTCACAAACTGCTGACAGCATGGAAAGTGCTTGGGATTCTCTCTCTCTCTCTCTCTCTCTGTGTGTGTGTGTGTGTGTCTCTGCCCCTGCCCTGCTCACACTATCTCTCAAAATAAATAAACATTAAAAAAAAGATTGTTTATAAAAGATAAATAAATAAACAAATAAATAAGTCTTAATAAGTGTTAGTCTTCCAACTTTGCCTCCAACGCCTTCAATGTTGTGCTAACTATTGTGGATTTTTTGTTTTTTTCATATAAATTTTAGAAAGTGATACTTTTTTTTACCACAGCATTGAATGTGGAGACATTGGATCTACGTATGTGAAAATATACTTACATATGTATATAATAAATAACTTCACAATATCACTATGAAGTAAGTTTTATTAAATAGGATACGTTTTAAGCATCAACGTGAAGGACTTCAGAGAGTAAGCTCTGAATAATTATTTTCCTGTCATCATCACCAGCAGCAGCAGCAGCAGCAGCAACAAAAACCATTGTCACAGAGGTGGAAACTGGCTGAAGGACTTGCTCAGTGGTGTGGCTGGTAAGTGTAGGAGAGCTCAGATTCAGGCCACACGATTTCAAGCTTAGTGTTGTTGCAACTAATGGTGTATGGATATTGAAGCAGTAAATGAACTCTAAAAATACTTTTCTCATCTTTTTTTTTTCATCTAATGAAACTTTGATACCATGTAGAATGTAGTAGAAGGTAAAGTTTGCAATTAATTTAAACCCAGCTCCTAGGGATGATAGTATTTAGCCCTACCCTTTCTCAAATCTATGAAATTTCTTATTGTGTAGGCAAGTAAAGGAAGAAAGTATGACCTAAATAATATTGTCTAGCTAGAAGATTACCTATATGAAATATTCTAGAAACTTTCATGTGTCAATAGAAAGTCTGCATGGTGTACCAGAGAAAAATATCAAAG